>NC_140591.1:829461065-834338027 GCF_964204655.1 Triturus cristatus
AGTGGTGGGTCTTTTTCACCCTCTTTTTTTTTTGTGTGAATATATATGTCTTTTACTCATAATAACTTCAGGTTTACGCTGTACTTTAGTATGAGTGACACACATGATGCTTCCCAAAAGCCTTTCCCTCTCTTACACACCATCTATACCCAGATAGTTTATGCAAGTGATCGTGTAGATTGCCTTGGCAGAGTTTTTTTTATATAGCGCGAACTTGACCCAAATCCAATCAGGTATCAGAGCGCTTTACATAGCACCAGTTACGTTACATGAGGACACACATTCATTATTTTGTTAGTCACGGGGAGATCAAGTGATTTGCCCAGAATCACAGGATGTTCAGCGTCATTACCGAGACTCGAACCCAGTTCCCCAGGTCCGAGGTGGAGCGCCCTAGCCGTTAGGCCAACTCCTCTTCACCTTTATGACGCATTTGAAACAAATACAGTGTAACAAAACCCTTTCCACACAGTATGCAATTTTTAATATAAGTGAGATTGCTCATTATTGTCCCAACTGTCTTTACCTCCCCTGCCACCGTACCTCTTTTACTAATGTGTCACTGCTACTTGCATAGAATGCATCTGAGGCTTCAAACTGTACTCACAATGCTGTCTGTAAGTCCCCATTTAAATTCACAAACCCAAAATGGAAAGAGGATTTGCTGTTTGCAACTCAGATTTAACACAGTAATGACCTTGAGCAGGTAACTCTTAATTTTGTCCAACATCATCGCTTTAAACCGATTCCGCCCTGCACCTTGTTTTTTAAATAAACATTTTCACTATTCTCCCACCTTTTGACTTATGCTTTGAATCATCCAGTTTTGTTAACTATATATTTTATTATAGATTTTTCTAGCAACTAATTGATGGTGCACAATCCCATACCCTCCCAGTGTGGGAGAAGTTCATCCTTTCTAGTTTTCCCACAGGATATAAACTGACCCACCAACTGAGTATGGCATTTATTTACTCTTATAAACTTAAAACTGAGGGGTCAGTGATTTAAATCTCAGTCCTTCCATTATCACTAAAAAGTAATAGGCCCATTTTAAGGTGATGTTTTCCAATCTGGTAATCTTTTGTGGCCATTTGTGGTGGCACTGTAAGGCAATTTCCTATAAGGTCCTTAAAGTAGCAACTGTCCTGCAAAGATTATCTGAATATTTTGCTAAAGATCTCAAGTCAATAATTGCATTTTACAGAGAAACCACACATTTCGAAGTCTGCACATTTATAACAGAAACCACTTGAATGGCCTTTACTTTCGAATTCATCTAACAAGCATCCCAAAAGGCACCAAAAGCATCAAATTAGCACCACCAGAGGAGCACTAATTTCAAGAAATTCACACATGACCCAAACAAGTAAATGCCTTCAATGCGCCACGTCCACCAAAAGGGCAGTGGCACCTTTTCTATCCAGGTCATACTCTCGTTTTTTATTGTTTTTACTTTCAATTTGTTTCTATTGTTAATTGATTTTTTGCTAAAGCCAATCAATAGCAAATAAAAATAAAAAAAAGAGTTCGCCGTTTGTCGTTAGACTTATTTCAAAAGGGAGTGTGATAATTCACTATTTACATTCACAGTTTAATTTAATCACATTCATTAATTTATTATAAGAAAATAATTTAATTAATCTCCGTTGAGCTGCTATTGTGGTGAACTTCCTCGTGCTCAGGCTTTCCAGAGCCTGTTACTATACATATGTTGATACTGAAATCAGGGTGAGTGAAATTAAAATTTCACCCACAAAGTTTTGTGAAGTTGACAAAATGTGCATAAACCTTGCCTGCTCGAGAATGTTCCTACCTAGAACAAAAAAATTTGTATACGATGTTTCCCACAAATGCCTTTTTTGGCAACATAATGCTTACATTAAAGGTAAGGTTTTTCAGCAGTTAGCGGTTCTTACAAACGTTTTGTTCAGTGTACGTTTCTCCACCTCTTTGTGTTTTTTAAACTTTGTAAAGTTTAGAAACCTCAAAGGAAGGCAAACCAATGGACTAAGACGTCAAAAATCCCGTACAAAAATATAAAGAAATGCAAATCCCATAAAACTCAGTGACATATTGAAAATGTATTGGAAAAGTAATTCGGGTCTCCGTCCACTCTTTGAGAAGAACTGCAGACCACCAAGGAATCTCCCACAATTAAAAGACTGCTTTCTTCCTCAGAGGAGCAGCCTGGTTTCCCCCGCTCCACCTTCCATCGCCCTACCATAGGGAGCATCAGCATCAAAAAGGACGTGTCTGGCATGACTAAAGAGCAAGTGCCTGGGGACCTTTCATTACCAATTTCATGCCAATAGAAAATGCTATGCATGTTTCACCGAAGAGACCCGGAAAGCCTTCAGCGTGTGAGGTTTATTTGACGGTTGGTCCAAGCATGACATTCAGGCATTTGTGTTTTGTGTCGTGCATTAGTGGCTTTCCAGGGGGAAGCGTCTGACTAAAGAAGAAAATAGGACTTTCAAAAATTGACCTTTTGGCTTGAGGGATTCAATTGAATCAATACTTCTCGCCTATGTGCCTGATAGCGACGAGAGAAAGGGCTAAAAACAAACGCGCCTATCTGCACCATTTTCCATGTGTCCTGATGTTCCCCTGCACTTATTTCTTTTTTGACACAGTTTGCAAGTTCCAAGATCTTAAGGGACTCCCAAAAATGCAGATCTGGTGATTCTTAGGGACAGTTTTGGTGTCCCCCAAGATTGGGAAGACTCATAATTGGTCACTACGCTTGAATCCGCGAGGGATGGCCCCTCTCTATCCTTTGTCCATTTCCTGCCTACCTCACATTGCTTCCTTTGAGGTAAGCCTTGATTGCTCACCCACAGCTACCCAGAGAATTGAGTAAATAGTGGAATGCAAAATGATGCCGCCCCACCATGCACAATGTGATAAAAGGTGCCTGAGTCTCCCATATCTCACAGATATTTATTGAGCTGGGAACCATGGAAACAATATAATGCGGCTGAACTCCAAGGAGACTGTGCACAGCTGTGTTTTAGGACTAATTACACTTTAATAATTGTTAACACACATTCTTATATAAGGTTGTTTTATTCCCAGATTAATACATGGATTAGTAGTGTTCAATCTATTTTGAATTATCTGGTTTTAATGAACTAATACGTAAAATGTTATATACACAAGTATATATATATATATATATTTTTTTAATTTATTTATATTTACATTTATTTATTTATTGACCTGGGGCTGAATTGGGCCCCCTAAAGAGGGGAGATGATGGTCAATGTTCCATTGCAGACCAAATTCCCAGTTTTCCTGTTAGTGGGGAACACAAGCAAACACTCCTTCTACACAAGGATCTGGGAAAAAGCATGACAGGCGTGTAAGTCAGTACACTGAACAACTAACGTCTTCCATGGGAGAGCCTTAAAAGACAAGGTTTAGGTTGAGATTTACCCTGAGAGATAGCGATGGGTAGGAATATCCACTCTGTTCTCGCCTTTTGAACCTGGCCCCTGTGCGCATAGCCCCTATGCGCATTGGTAAACTGTGCTTCCCAGTAAACTGTATTAACCTCCAGCAATATGTTTGCTTTAAAGGCAGGTTAACCCTTTGACCATACCTCCAAAGAAGTACCTGTGCACTATTTTCATAAGAAAATCAATCAATCAATCAATTAGGGGTTTATAAAGCGCGCTACTCATCCGTGAGGGTCTCAAGGCGCTGGCACCTTGTATTTATAACTATGGTGTTGCCATCTTTTATATTCAGACTTCTTTGGAGGCGAATGCCCAAAGTGAAGGACTAGTGAATGCCTAGCAGCAACCATTTCCTCCTCCTCCATGAATTCCCTCACAACCAATCACCAAGAATGCGCCTCATCTCCCTGAAGCACCTTTCTGACAAACATAAAAAAATTTATAGCGCTACTCATAGTTTACTCAGACTCAGTTCTGTGATCTGCATGGTACATATTCTTTGTAGCAGGCACATTAACCCACTGCGCTGTGTGGGTGGCAGGAGTGCCCATGCGACAGTGCAAAAGTAGGGTAAGAGGAGTGACTGCAGGGTGAGTGAGGTGACCATATGAATGTGGGCGCGGATGTAAGTGCAGAGTGGGACGAATGAATGCATGGCTAGTGATGGGCTTGTTTGAGTGAGATTGCAGATTGAGCAGTGAGGGGGACAAGTGTCACTCGAGTGCAGGGTGAGTAGTGTGCTCGTGTGACTGCAGGGTGATTGATCACTGTGAGTGCAGGGTGAGTGGGTGAATGGTGTGAGTGCATTGTGATCGCTGTGAGTGCAGGGTGAGCGTGTTAAAGTAAAGGGCGAGAAGAGGAGTGAGTGGCCTGAATGCAGGGCGCATTCCCAAACACTTGAAGTAACTCATTATGTTATTGACGGCGGCGTATGGTTTCAGATACAAGTTAAAGAGGGTGGAAGAAATAAATAATGTGCTGATCCTGCAACAAAATTCCAGTCTTATGATTAGGGTGGTTTGGAGCGCTTTACCTTTATGGGCGTTGCGCGCCTGATTTAGTGACAAAAAATGGCCTTTCCCCCTCTTTTGTCCTTTTAGTATTTCATTTTCTACAACTTTACTGTTACTACTTGAGTTTTTCTATTTTCCCTCTTTATTTCCGCTTTCGCTCTGTACTTTAACATTCTCCCTTTCCCCCTCGTTTTGCCCCCTTGCACGCTCGTTCTTTCTTGTTTCTTTTCTGTATTGCACGCCTTCGTTCTTTGTCTCTTTTTCTCTGTGTTCTTTATTATTACCTAAGCAAACTATGGCACATTCTGCACAGAGCACAATTTTTCAGACAAGGAAGCCAGCCATCCCCCTACCAGCTTGTCATTATTTCCTTTCAGCACACTGCACACACAGGGCTGGGAGCGAGGAGGCGAGTTGTGTCTGCGATGAAAACTGCAGCGGTTGGACAAACACGTCAATGTTATTTAACAGTTGCAATTTGCCATGTTCCGACTCCTGGGACTCCGTTGGTCCTGTCTTATCTCACAAGAAAAACATTATTATAGGCAACGTCATAGCAAGACGTGGGGGGGGGGGGGGGCTGTAATGAAACCGAAGAAGTTAAACATTTAAAAATGCGGGCCCTGGCTCAAACTTCGGAATAGGGAGGAGGGCCTCAGATGTACTACCTCCTGGTAATCACATTTTATTTGTTTAAAAAAAACAGAAACGCTCAAAAGGAATCGTGTTTGGTGCTAATACAATTATACAGTGCAAGAGGATGCCGGGCATGGAGGAAGCTATGCCAGAAATGGTAGATTTTCCATATTAGGAAAACTTCTAGATGTGGGGAATAGCCAAGGAAGACACAATGTTTCTCTCCATGTCTACAAAACTGACTGTTTTAGAAAAACAAGTTAATTCTGTGCTTTCAGAATTCCAAGAGAATCCAAGTATCTTGCATCCCACATAGACTGGATTCTGTCCCTATTATGGCACTGAAACCGCTCTGTTGGCGGTGGTTGAAGAAGTCAAAAGGCTGATGGACCGAGATGGTTCGGCTGCAATTAGTCTCCTCGATCTTAGACCCTGTGAGCCGTAACATTCTAGTTAATAGATTACAGAATACGGGAATTACCGGAACCGCCTTGGCCCAAGTCATTTTTGGAAGATAGGACTTTCCATGTCTTTGACGGTCAGTGTACATTGGATAGCTTTCCTTTAAAATGTGGAGTACCTTAGGGCTCTTCGCTGGGCCCTACTCTTTTTAATTTGTATATGAGACCACATGCGGATGTCGTCCGGCCCTTTGGGATCTCTATAATCTCCTATGCGGTGACACGCAACGGGTCCTCTCTCTTGCTCCTGCCTAGAACAAGTTTCTAAGTGGATGACCAGTTTGTGTCTTAAATTAAATGGATACAAAACTGAGCTGATCGTTCTGGGCAACAATCCAAACAATTCGGGTTTGCCTAACTGTTTAGGCCACCCTCCTGTCCTAAAACCTGTTATAAAGAGATTGGGAATGTGGCTGGACGAACTCTTAAATTTGATTCTCAGGTAGTAAAGCTTGCTGCAATCTGTTTTGGCATATTGAGGAAGCTTCAGAAGATTCTTCCTCTCCTTCCCTTTACTTCTAAGAGGGAGGAAGTCCAGGCACATATACTTTTTTGCCTGGACTACGGCAATTCTCTCTATCTGGGAGTACCCAAGGCCACAGTAAAGAGGCTTCAGGTTGTGCAGAATGCTGCTGCTCGGATGCTGCACAACGTTTCCAGACACCAATCAACCCAGCAGGCTCTCTGCCTTCTCCATTGGCTCCACATTGTAAAGAGAATCTAATTTAAATCACTATGTATTGCTCATAGGGCTATCCTTGACAAAGGGCTTTTAATCACTCGATCACAGTTTTCTTCCTGCATTCCTGGGAGAGCCCTGCGTTCCTCCAATGCCCATCTGGCTAGGGTACCTGCCATTAAGAGGGGCAAATATGGAGGACGCTCTTTTGCATATAATGCAGCCAAACTATGGAATAGTCTCCTGCTCTCTCTTCGTTCAATCAAAAAGGAACTTCCTTTCCGAAAGGCATTGAAGACTTTGCTTTATTAGGAGGCGCCCTCCTGATTCCCTATTGGTTCTGTGCTTCACTTCTAGTACTGGGATGCCTACAGGTAGCTATGTGTTCTATAAGTGCTTCATAGAATAGAATAGAAAACTCACCATGCAGCAAAACGGCTGCCGGAAATACTGGCATTCTGCCTTGAATTTGATAGGAGCAGAACTTTACACAGAAATGTTCATTGCAGGTACTCACTATTTAAAGCACCTGTTTCATCCTGAGAAGTACATGCGCTCTCCCCTTAAATTAATTTTGGGAGTTCTGACATAGCTTTAAGTGAGATGGAAAAACTGGAAGGGTCTCTAAGAGGGGCGTGGCTGTATTTAATTAAGGGCGGGCCGAAAAACACTAAAGGTAAAAATCTGTGCTTAGCCTAGTGTGCTGCCCGACTGCTATTTTGCTGCTTCTGTCACTGCATCCAGCTATGCAATACAACAAGTAACAATACACCTACAACAAGCCAAGCGTTGTCAATAGTTGTTAGTTGCATAAGATAAATAACAACTATGGCTCATTGGATAATATTGAAAATGCTTCAGTGCTGAAATGATGAGACTGTGAAGGAACTATAACGAGTCTATTTGACGTTGCATCAAAGGCTGTGAAGGGTGGTACTGCTGCAGAGTTAAGACTTTGTTTTTCAACCTAAGGGTGAGGGTAAAAATATAGAGCCCGATAGGGACCAGTCTCAGCACCTGCTTTTTAGAACTGCCGGTGCTGAGCACCAGCAGGACTCGGCCCACTAAAAGCCCTGCATTCTGAACAGTGCAGGCACTCTGTCTTTCAAAGTAAAGAAGTACAGGTACTCTATACCGGACAGTACCTGCCCATTGAAAACACTGGATAGGAGGCATGCGTAATAGCGGTACATCACCAGTTAAATTACAGACATGTTTGTAATGACACTAAAAGGAAATATACGGCAGCCCGATTAACGTGCATCTTTTTCCTTCTACACCATAGCAGCCAAAAGAAATTGTTCAGACAGGGCCTATGAATTGAGAAAATTAAAATGCAATAGATCAATTAATCCTTAGTGGACATCAAAATGTATAATGCTGTTAGGAGGTGCTCTTTCCACTCACACAATGGGACATGGTCCTTTGATTACAAACCGCTGTGTAATCTGAACATCCTGGGTTTTAATTTGTCCAAGAGGGCTTCTTCCTTCCAACTTTGTTGCATCATATATTTGCAGGTACTTCTATTGCTAACTACTACGTGGCTTCCTGAAGAAGGCGTTATGTCGAAACGCATGTAGATACTTTGAACATAAGCCACATGAAGATTTATTATATAATACATTTATTTTTGTATTGTTTTCTGTTTCTTGATTATCAAATTACCCTATGTTTCCGATGATAATATTATCATATTAGTTGTATTCTGCTTTTGTAGAAATGGGTGTATTTTGAATGAATGGTGACATGAAAGTATTAGACTGAATGTTGTAAATTTCTAAGTGTCATGTCAAGTGTCTTGGTTTAATAATGTTTGTAATCTATTCACCATATTTCATACTGTAAGATTCTAAATCAAATAATAAAATGTATTAATTTTGATACACCCTCTATGTATTTTTCTTTGTGCTCTCCTTTAGTGTTGAATGTGTTCTATAATAAATAAATGTTTTTTACTACAATCATTGGAGTTGCCTTAGCTTTCTGTACATTAATATGTTCTTTTCCTGCCTTAGGAACTTACATTATTAGCAGGGGGTCCCTTTCTTCTTTATAATAATTCTATAATATTACATTCACACTTTTTAAATGAATTGTAATCTTTTTTGCACTAAATATAATAAATTCCACACATGAAAACAACCACGCAGATAAAGCGTCACCAACAAGTAAAATAACATGGTAACCATGTGAAGTAATTGGTGGGGTGTGTGATCATGCAGGGGTTTTATGACTACCATTCCACACCTTTTAAGACATTTGATTAGGGAAACGTCAACTATAAATATAACTTTTACCTCACCACCATCAGAGATTTTACCTGCTCAGGTTCAAATTCAATATAGTCCATCTTTTAGTCTCCTATCCAAGACACACCTATGGTGAGTCAGGCCTTGAGCTATGTCTGTGATTCTAGATCAGAACAATCTATGTTAAATGTTTTCTTTTTCTGTGAACTGTATGTTGTGGCAAGGCTACAATATCTAATTCCACTACTCTGGTCTCTAAATATTAGAAAGTGTAGATCAGCTTTATATTATCTACAATTATTACAAGTCGAATATTTCTGCACAATGGTACACACATTTATATAGGCTGCAGTTAGATTGAGGAATATGATGGGGAAGTAACGCATTAATGCATGGGTCACTTTATGGCCTAAACTTTTTGGGTGGAATACTTACCGCCATTTTAGTTATATATGTCATTTTTATATTTTAAAGCATCTGTTGCTGAATCCTGATTTTAATTGGCATGATATATTGATTATATTTTTCTGGATTTTGTGCTGTGAATTCTTTTATGGTTTTACAAGCCGAATAAAGTTTGGCCTTACTTACTTGTCACAGTTCACACTATGGTCCTGATGAACTAATCAGGAGTGAGAAAGATTGTAAATTTACTCCTCTAGGTTTGCTCTTGAGTTTGAAGAAGACTTCTGAGTTTTTTTAGAACTCATATGAAATTTCAGGAGCACTGATGGAAATCC
Source organism: Triturus cristatus (assembly GCF_964204655.1). Lineage (NCBI taxonomy): Eukaryota > Metazoa > Chordata > Amphibia > Caudata > Salamandridae > Triturus > Triturus cristatus. The sequence goes on from NC_140591.1 coordinate 829,470,308, forward strand.
AAGACATTCTTATATTTCCAGAAATACCCCCAGAGGCCCACGTTTACTGAGGTGGAAAATCTGTTTCAGTGTATCATGCAGAAATGTGCACCTGCACATTCAACGCTTTTAATACTTGTTTTCTCTCTAGGAAAAACAGATTTACTTAAGAAACCCATTACCATAAACCACAATAAAATGTCAGTGTTTCCCCCCCTCTACAAATCTCAATAGGTACTTTCCTCCCATCTTTGATAGGAGCAGTTTTACTTGAGTTTCTAAGGTGGCAAAACTACCAGCAAAATTTGTGTGAAAACTTACAAGGGCTGCTTGCTGCATTTTTAACTGCCAACCTCCTATTATTCCCTCTTTCTCACACTTAACACCAAGGCCCTCATTACAAATTGTTTGGAATAGGGTGGGTGTTTGTCGCATGCAGTGGTGGTTTCTACCTGGAAGCAGCAGTGGGGTCGGATGGGGGGGGTGGAGGGGAAGGAATCGGGTTAAAAAAATAATCATATATGTAAACAACTAGAGAGTAAGGAAAAAGATAAACTCGTCCTTTTCCCTGGGTAGCATATGAATAAACAAAGTGGACAAGTCCTTTTGTGAGGTAACTGTGGTCAAAAAAACCTTGCCACTACCATCAAAAGAAAGTGTGCACAACAGCGGATCCGACAGGCTGCGTAGGTCATATTTGCCTCTTTCCCCTGACAAACGGTCAGCATTGGGTACAGCAGAGACCGATCGGATCCATGAGGCATAACACACTCAGAGTTTAAGTACTCCGACCAGAGGATTTGTGAGTAACACCACAATCCACCACACTCACAGCACACTTTAGGGTGTGTGCTGATATTTACACCCACGTGGCCGCTTTTTTGGTCACTCACCAGTTTGGTCCTGACGAAAGCCTTATGAACGAATCCAAAGGCTGAAACTAGTAGACCTAAAATCAAAGGGATACCAAGGTACATACTATAGCCTCTTAGAGATCCCGATGCTGTTTTTACATATGTCCTAGGACCCTTTTATTAAATCTTTTATAAGGGTTATTCCTAGAGACCTTTTTAACTCATAACTGCACTTCACTTATCACTTCACTTTCCTCCACAAACAACCTGCTCCGCTGTAACTCAGGCGTTGAAGCACAGCTGGATTGTATTAGGTGATCCAGCTGGGCCCCGAAGAGGAAGCATGCCACCTACCAGGTAGGTGAGTGAGGGGTTTCCTAAAAACTATATACAGTTGTTTGCACTACTTTCTTTTGATGGTAGTGGCAAGGGTCTTTTGACCACAGTTACCTCACAAAAGGACTTGTCCATTTTGTTTATTCATAAAACAATAATCACTCACCTCCCAGCCAGCCGGCTTGTCAGCTGCCACCGCCTCTCCTGCATCCACTTCCTAGCTTCTAGGGAAAAACAGGAAGCACCAGGGCTCCCACGCTCCCCACAGTCAATCACAACGATGCAATGCAGCCTTGTGATTGGCTGGGCATGTTTTCCATGCGGGCTGTGATGCAGCCTGCATGGAGAGCATGCTATTTGCGCATGACTGTTTCCTCAGGCCGGTCAATCACTCATACTCACATAGGGAGTGCAAACCAATCTTCCCCCTGCTCTGAGAGCAACCCCGCCCCACAAAGACACGGCAACAGGAAAAAATAAAATAATAACCGCAAGTTATCATCATTTTATTTTTTCTTTATTAACACTGCATAAAACAGTGGAGCGACGCTCCTCCACCTTAGCAAAGTAGCCGCCACTGGTCATGTGATAAGTACCACTACCAGGGCAAGGTATTAACTTGGGGTGAATACTTCTTATTCCGAATTTTCAACAAAACAATGAGGCATAACATGTATAATCAAATTTAACACACAAAATTCCACATCTTTTAACTTTTATTCCAGACCTTTTCCCCAATTAATTTCTATAGCTTAGACCTGTTGTAGTTTACCAGAGGCAACCTTTGATGATGGTATAATTATCATACAACATGTAATTCTGATCCATGTGCAAACTCTTGTTTCCACAAGAATTGGAATTTAGCCCTAAACCTGTAAGGAGCATCTTAATTTTTACCTGTGGAAAATCTCTCATATCGATGGAACTCACACCATGTAAATGCACTTTGCAATTTAGGACTCTGGAAATACATATTGTCTTTTTTTCCACACTCCCGTGCATACAAATCTCTGTGAATCACGTACAAGCAGACAAAGCAGAGTTGGAGCTTCACCAGTGAATTCTACCACTGATGTCAGATCTGGAACATCAATTGAGAAATGTCAGTACATCCAGTTGTTCTGAAGCGAGTCAATTATGGGCAGTCTGTGCAGGATAGTTAGCTCAGTGTTTATACTTCTTCCTTATGTCATTCACTACTTTCTATTGTCTCCCTAAAATCTTATGAGAGTGAGCTAAATGAGCAAAAGAAGATATAAATTGAAAAGAACATGGTGTGTTGATACTGAATTTCTCCAACCAAACTGGAAAGATATCATACACTCGAGTGCTTTATCCAACTAGTGTAAATAGTGAACTTAATTAAAACAACCAGGTTAAGTTCAATAGTTGTTGCTTAACAAAGATCATTGACATTTGTAATGAGGTGAAGGATAATTACAAGTGACTGACGTCAATTCAAGTATTACATTAAATGCATTTGTTCTTTTCTATGAGGGTATGCCCTGGTATGGGTCCAGGAGCTCATTGCACCTCAGGAGCCAAGCTGCCCCACAAAGATGAGGCCCAACAGGAGAGAAACATGTCTGGTATAGCTTGTATTTTCATACAGAGAGGGCGTGATCGAGCAGTTTGGCCTGGATTGTGCCTTTTCAAGCAGGCCCAGCAGGGCCGGACTGGCCATAGCGGACACCGGGCGTTTCCCGGGTAGGCCGCTAGGGTGGGGGCCGGTTTTGGGCCCCTTGGGGGCCGTTTTTGTTACCGGGGGTCGGCAATATCGGCCCCCTGTAACAAACTCGGCTGAAACCGGCCCTCGCAAACTGCTCGGCTGCACTCCCCCTCACGGGGGAGGGGGGGGGCGGCTGAGCAGTTTGTCAGGGCTGGTTTCTGTTCCCAGTCCGGCCCTGAGGCCCAGACCTATTTGCATATGACTGACCGCTGCTCTGGCGGAACAGTGAGAAAAAGTGATGGAGGGCAGCACAGACCAGAGTAATTGCCAGAGGATTCGATTAATTCAGGCTCTACACCCACAATGTTTTGTTCTTCACAGTAACTTCAACTTTGACTTCAACTTTAACAAAGGCGATAATTAAACTAGTAGTTCCCTAACATATTTTATGATACTAACAGAAGTCTAATCAGGTATTGAGAGTGTCTGATCCTGCGATTTCCAGGATGCCAACCAGAAGTGACCAGTATATACTAAATTTGAGGTTCAAATGGAACAGCAGAAAAGAGTTGCGGAGGTTCGAGTGCCTTTTCTTTTGGGAATAACTTCTATTGGATACCTTGCTGTGATAAAATACATGGCCAACAACAAGGTTAAAGTACTTTTACTGCCTATTACTTCAAATGTTTCCTTTGTTCTTTGACACCAGCCTTTAGCAGGTACAAATCAGTGATGGGACTTGCTGTGAGCTGCCTCAGATACACTGACATTGTCTAAATATACTGTATTAGTAACATTGTGTGGGAAACCAATTACTACACACGTCTGCACCTTTACACCCCTCTGAACAGGGGGGCAATGTTATTATTTACCTTGCCTCCTACTGTAAATTGCAACATGCCTGAGGATTGCAAGGTGACCAGTTTGTTGGGGGCAATAGGACCATGCTGCATATTTTAGTAAATACCAGTGCATGTACCAGCAGAGGCCTGGAAGCCAGAGAATATTACCTCAATTTGCCTTACTAAGAGGTCTTGTTTTCTGAAACCCACATTTAGGTCGGATCTTACGCTAATTACACTGAATGCACAGGTGAAAAGATTCTCAGAGTTAAATACTAAAGTAAGGTGCTCTGATATGAGCAATAAAGCCAATGTCTGGCTTCTCCTGGTAATACTTTCACAATTTAGTAAATTTGTTTTTAAAAGGGCCTGATTAGTTCTAAAAGAAGCATCATTAATTAACTGATTCATCTGCATATTGTTAACTGTTTCTAGATTTTTGCACATATTTTTTTTCTTACATCTATGAGCCAGTGTTTCTTGACAAGCGCTTGTATGAAAAGGTGTCTGTTGTTTACAGTAAACGTTTCTGGAAAGTGGTGAAGGAGGACTTTACCCTCGAGGGATTTTGCGATCTGCGATGAGAAACAGCTTGAAAGCTCTTCAAAGCCTGTGAGATCTTGGCTTTCTTAACTGGTACCTGTGACGTTGTTTGCTTTCCGCACGACTCAGTAAGGACCCCTCGATGCAAAGCAGATGAACTGAGCTATGAACAAACCGAAACCCTTACTCTACTGGTTTCTTTCAAGTCTCACTTCCTAAAGAAAATAGGATGGGTTGGGTGGGCAGATTATCATATGCAAATCGCAATGACATCACAGGAAGTGATGTCACAAGAAACAATGTCATGCCCTTATAACAGTTCTTGCTTAAAGGGTGAAGGGCCCATTTAAAACAAAAAAAAAAATTACATATTCACAAACTAATGTGAAAAGATTTTTTTTTGTTTTACTTTTTATATACACGTTTTGTTCCACATAACAGTTTGGCCTGATTATTATGGTGGTGGGACTGCCACCGTCAGGCCATCTGTGGTGGCCCCACCTCCATCGGCCCCTGCAGGAAAACCCACCGCATTAGGATGTGGTGGGCGGAGGCGTCTGGCGGAAGGGTCATCCGCCTCTCATCAGACAGACTCAAAGAGATCGTCGGAGGGACTGTAATACATACAATAGTGGCGGTGCCTGCTCAGGCATCGCCGGAGAGATTAAAAATGTCCTTTTCCACCTGCCTGTTCATGGCAGTCCTCCCGCCCTGAAAAGGCAGGCGGAACGTGACTTTGGGGTCCCCTTGAGAGCTGCCCTGGTCCCCAACAATGGATTCTGGGGGCACCTACGGTGCCCTCCTAAACATCCCTGCACCGTGTGGCAGTCACCGCATGGTGCTGGTCACAAGGTGCAAGGATGTTTACAAACATGCCTCTTAGTAGTGAGGCTTGTGCTGCAGCCCTTTTTAAGAGGCATCTTTCCGACCACCTCCACAGGGGTTGGATCGTAATTGGTCTGGTGGGACCGCCGACTCCTTGTCGGCCGTTCCCGTTCCCGACAGGATGGCGGCCGAACGCTTGTCCGACCGCCATCATAATCAAGCCCTCATCTATGAAATGACAAAGTGACAATATTTTAAACAGATATATCGAACTTGGAAAGAACAGGTTTATCCTGCTTTTAGTGGGGATTCTAAATGTGCTTACTCTGTTTTTTAAATATTAAACTTGACCTTAATGTATGTTTTATTATCTGCTGTTATTCTTTATCTAAAGATACACAATTGATGGACGGAATGCAGAACAAATCAAAACATTCACCCCCAGTCAAGAGATCTGGGTTAAATCCATCATTCTTGCTCACCATGCCACCCCAGTTTAGACCTGGCCATAAGCAAAACAATCTTGACCCTGTGCCTCATGGGAACAATCCAGCCCAAACTGCCAAGCCAGGTCCTCCCTGGACCGGAAACAAGCATCCTAGGACCGGTTTCGGTGTTTCAGCCCTCTTCAGCCAGGATAGCTTGATTCCAGTGTCACAGTGAGCCCAGGACCCACGCCTGGGCAAACCTGGCGCACTTAGGGCGAGAAAGCAAGAGACACACAATTGATGGACGGAATGCAGAACAAATCAAAGCATTCACCCCCAATCAAGAGATCTGGGTTAAATCCATCATTCTTTTGCTCACCATGCCACCCCAGTTTAGACCTGGCCATAAGCAAAACAATCTTGACCCTGTGCCTCATGGGAACAGTCCAGCCCAAACTGCCAAGCCAGGTCCTCCCTGGACCGGAAACAAGCATCCTAGGACCGGTTTCGGTGTTTCAGCCCTCTTCAGCCAGGATAGCTTGATTCCAGTGTCACAGTGAGCCCAGGACCCACGCCTGGGCAAACCTGGCGCACTTAGGGCGAGAAAGCAAGAGACACACAATTGATGGATGGAATGCAGAACAAATCAAAACATTCACACCCAGTCAAGAGATCTGGGTTAAATCCATCTTTCTTTTGCTCACCATGCCACCCCAGTTTACGTGGGTCCTGGGCTCACTGTTTATTTAGCACAAAGCACAAAAATACTTCACCTTTTCAATTGCTAAGGACTAAAAGAGTTAATTTTGACAAATTTCTGTTTCTCAAAAAAGAGATAAAAAATAATGTCTCCTGGGCCATTCTCTCAAATACAGGGGATGCTAACAATGGGATGGAAGTTTACAAATATCCTGATGGCAGGTTGAAGGCATCCAGTGTTGTAAATGTAAGCAACAGTGCTGGGGCACATATGACACCTCTCAGCCTCGGACTAGGGGGAACGGAGTCCCCTTTCTAAAAGAAATTGTGGAGACTCCGTCCACCCACATCCACCCCGACTGGTTTCAGTGATTCTAACATTTACAGTACTCACAACGATTACTCTTGAAAACAACGCCTCAAATCCGGAAATCTCTTTTTCGGGCATCGCCAAAAGCCAAGCAGGGGCGGGCTCTCGTTTGTGCCCAAAAGATGACTCAACATGACATCACAAAGTGTAATGTGTCCAAATAATTCCTTCATTCGTTCATCCTGTCAGGATCTTTCTCAAAAGACCTTCAAATGGCCTTTGCTCATCTCACAGAATAATGCGGCGACTCCAGTCTCAAAGGGATGCTGTCTAAGTTTGTAATCAGAAACTGTACGCAAAACCGGTCTCCCTGCAGCAGACAACACATACAGGCTGGGAATCTGATAAAGTCAGGAAGTCTGAACAACACCGCCCCTTTCAGAGCGATCTGCAGCAGATTTATGACTGATGCGAAACAAACCTCCATATCCAATAAATGTTAGTATTATGTACACACGGAAGAGTTTTAAAAGAGCAAATCTTATACCAGAATATTTCACCTTACAATAAATTAGAGGAAGGGACCTTCTTACAGAGATATGTCCTTCATAGGAATGTGCTAACATGCCCCAGCCGTGTACAAAGTGTATAGATCATCAGCTATGCTTTCCATATCCAATATATATATTTTTTCTTTGTAGAAGCATAACTGTATGGTGCAGAATTTAAACATTTTGCCTTAGCATAACTGTGACTGAGACAGCCTCTTTCTACCTTTGTGCTAAACCAATGGTACCAAATGCTAACTCCACAATTTCTGGTACCCTGTCCAGTTTTACCAACGTAGGTTTACCACCTCGAATCGTAGTGTACTGCAATCATATAGATTAAATATAATAGGTCTAAAAACCAATCATTTCTCTTATGGTTTGTTTCCCACCAAATTAGCCATCAGGAAAGAAAGAATTAAAAGATGACGTACCAGTATGTGGAGCAGATGTTATCTTATTAATAAATAAGCTCGTGTGTGACGTTTCATTCCCATATTTCTTAAAAGGTATCCTCTGATCAAGGGACAGCTTGATAAATTTTTAAGTCTTAAAGACACTTCGGCAAATTTCTAGTCCCAACCTTACGATCAAGAGAAACAATCTTCTTACCACGTTTCAGGGCATTGTACGATAGCAAAGTGTCAATGCCTCTGCACCAGCCTCTGGTTCAGCTTAGCCACCTACAAGAGCTCATGCAGATGCATATCTGGAATGACTTTCTCCAGACGGCAAATGATTGCACCCGACATTAAGAACCGGGATCATGAAGAGGAGAGAGGGATCTGAGACAAGCTGGCAAGGGTGCCCTTTGAGCATCTCTGATGCAAAAACACCTACCCCCCAACATTTGCATCAAAGATCTTTGTATGCAATTATGGGATTGAACAGGTGGGTCATGCACACTGCACATTTGTGCATGTTGGAATGTCATGCAGCAAATGCATGAGCTGTTGGACAATGCCATATTTTAAGGCGCTCCTTGCAGACCAAGACGCAGCAAGATGATCGAGTACACCGAAATGCAGACGTGGAAGCCCTTCTCAATTAAAGTTCTTGCATATGCCGATGACGTGGCCATCATTACCACAGATCTGCAATCGGCTTTGGAAATGGTTGAGTCAATTTCAAGCGAGTTTGGTATCTTTACGGGATATGCATTAAATAAACCCAAGACTCAAATTATTAAGAATCGTGCTATTAATTTTGAAGACACTCGCGTTGTTGATTCAGCAGTTTATTTGGGGATACGAGTTACCTCAGATCTTGGGAAATTGGTTGCCGTCAATATGTAATCAGTAAGGCGAGGGCGGATTTTGATAGATTAAACAATCTCCATCTCTCTCTAGTGGGACGGTGTAATCTCATTAAGATGCTATTTTTACCAAAAGTACTATATCTGTTTAGGTCAATTCCCTTAGAATTTCAAAAATCTTGGTTTACTATTTTAGAAGGCTTAGTCAATCGGTTTATCTGGGCACATGGGAAAACTAGGCGGGCTCTTCGGTTTATGTGTTTACCACGAGAGAAGGGAGGATTCTCGGTTCTGGATTTTCGTAGCTATTATTGGGCGGCAGCTTTGCAATACATGAGGATACTGGTAGGGTCTTGCTCCGGGGAAATGGAAAGGGAAAATGATCTCCCAGACGTTTATAGATTATTATTGGGCCAAAATGCTGAGTATTGTTTTCTTAAATTTACAGAGCCCAGCTATTACAAACGCACAAAATTTAAGACGCTGATAGCTGCCTTGGGGGTGGCTAAAGAAGAAGATTGGATTAGGGAGGCTTAATTTTTATACAGTTTTGTTTAAAAACCCAATGCTTCCAGAGTTATTTTCGGATGAAACCATGGCTGGATGGGCTATTAAGGGCATCCGCCAGGTTGGGGATGTAATAGAAAAGCAATGGTTTCGTCAATTCAAAGATATACAGAAGGATTTTGGGTTGCAAAGTTGCAATTTTTTAAAGTATTTACAGCTTCGTAGCTTTTTTTGTAAGAAAATTGGTGGGGCATGCGGGTTTGCTAGTAATTGTATAATTGATATCATGCAAAGTGGCACTAAGGGGGCGATTAAGTTAATCTATGCAGAATTGATTAATTTGAAACAAGACGATTTAATTAAACATGAGGGTAAGTGGGCTGAGCGTGTGGGGGCTGCCCCCGGAATAGTCGTGATATCTTTAGAGATGGGTCAGTCAGTTCTATTTCTGGCTGGGCTTCAGGCACAACACTTTGAAACTGTTTTTTCTTTATATTACACCCCGGCCAAAATAGCACAATGGGGCGGTTCTACAGGGACTTCATGCCCGCGGTGTGGGGGACTGGAAGCAGATCTGGTGCACATGTTTGCTTCTTGTCCTCGGCTGCGGGCATTGCTGGATTTAATTACGGAATATTTAGACGATATACTCGGGGTAAAAACAATACTAACCCATGAAATAATTTTGCTAGGATTAAGTGGAACAAATCAGAATGAGACTGCTTACCAATTTATTTTTATCGCTATGGCGGTTTTAAGGATTAACATTGCCTCTGCCTGGTTAGATCCCCTCCCCCTCACCTTTCAGCAATGGCTAGCTCGTCTACTTTCCATATACACAATGGAAAGTGCAATATATGAAAGGAAGGGGAAAAAAGCGAAATTATTGGGCAAACATATCTGGGCACCCTCAACAAAATGGAAGGAATCAATATAATTTAACCTACCCGGTGTGGGAAGACAATGATGGTTGCTAAGAACTGTGAATCAGGGTTTTCTCAAATGCCTCATGGGAGGGCCGTTTGTGTTCTTTCTTTTTTTTTTCTTTATTGCACTTGCTGCTAATTGTATGCCTTTTGTTTCTTGAGATTTGCTTTCTGCCTCAAGTAGTATACTTTTGTGGATATCATCTGCTTTATGATATTATGTATTTGTACTGATGTCTCACTGTGGGAAAATGGGGGATACAAATCTTAATAAAGATATTTAAAAAAAAAAAAAAATGGAAGCCCTTCAAGGATACTGGGGCACCAGAACTTCTGCAGCACACCAAGGACAAGACTGTCTAGAACGGTCTTCAGTATCAATGGCAGGTACCAGGAAGCCTGCACAGATACAGGCAATGGATATGTTTCCAGCCCTTCTGAACATAATTTGCGACTGTTTACTTCAGAGTGTCCAAATCTCATTTACTCCCATCTTTCACCATATCAGTGCCTTCTCACACAGTCTCCTACTTCAGCACTAACCAATGACAATGCTCACATCAGTCTGGGAAGATCACAATAGTTATGCCCCTCCGTAACAAGACCTTGAAGAATCTATGAATGTTTGATCCATATCAAAGAGAGCAAAGGCAAAATCAAGATCTGTTTTCTAAGACTGATGGTTACAGTGTTGACTTTGTTGAAAGAAAAAGGGAAAACTGAAAACTGGCAAACCAGGGAGAACATGTTTTGTATATCTCTATGGACATGTATCTCTCTCTCTCTAACCATGCCAGTAGAAAGATTAGGATTTTTCAATCTATTATTCAAGGAATCTCTGAACACCACTATTCTGTTTGATTAGTTCTGTAGACTAACCTTTGGTTGCTAATATCAAGACAGACTCTGAATTACCCAGATCAGCGGTTCTTAACCTTTTGACTGCTGTGAACCCCCACTGAATCATTACTGGATTCCGGGGACCCCGCTGAGTTTATATTGGAAACCTGGGACCCCCAATCTAGGCAATTTCCATGATCTAGCCTCAAAACAATACACAAAAATACACACAAAAAATGTATACACCCAAACAAATGCCCAAATATTGGAATATTTTGTTTAATTCATAATCAAATTTTGAAATGTTTTTGAATTTTCAATTTTGCTCCTTTATTTTCGAGTACTTTAGACTTTTAGATTTATTAATTCTAATATTATTTAATTTTGTAAAACATCCAAGACCCCCTGGTGAGGGCTTGCAGACCCCAGGGATCCCCGGACCACAAGGGAAGAACCACTGATCCATGTGAATACCTCTTACATCTATTAGAAATTTTAAAAACTACTAAATGTACAAAGTAACAAAGATAACCTTATCAGAGAAACAACAATCTGAGAAAGTACACTGTCTTTCTCTTAGAGAAAAACCATTACTCATATCGAGTTGATCACATGTTAGCACCTCTCTATATACAAAGGACATTTTTCTGCTATGCATTTGATCACCATACAATCAGCTGGCATGAACTGCTGACCGTAGGATGGTCATAAACTGGTCATTTTGTACCTTATATTTACTAACAGATAAAAGTTAAGCAGTGGTTTAACAATGTATAATGAGTGAAATAAAAATCCCAAAATATTGCAATAGATTAGCTTGCGACAGTTCAATAGGATAAAAAAGGTAAGGTTTTACATGTACAAACGTAATACAAAACTGAAAAGCATCTGGTCTGAACGTGTTTAAAGTCCCAAATAAAGCAAGAATTGTAAACTAAAAATTAGTTAAAAGTGCTACAAGAATTGTGAAGTAATCAAAATTCTACAAAAGAGTATGAATAAGTCACTTTCCATCATGGCCTCAAAATCTATCTGGATAAAAGATGCATTCTTAACAATAACATCACAATTTATAAAGATGATCCTGATGTAATACTGCGACCAACAGCCCACCTATATCTGCATATGGTTAATACATTCAACAGTTATTTTCCCAGGCCTGCGTAGTATCCACATGATGCGATCAAATATTAAACTACCTAATTCAAGACTTTCCCATTTCAAGCTTCATGAAAGATGGTTGCCTGACCCAAACATGTGAACCAGGAAGCAAGAACACGCTTCCGAACTACAGTTCCCGGATTGCTGCGCGAGTCACGTCTCACGTGGCCCAGACACGACGCCGGTGGCAGGTTAAAGGGCGGCAGATGAACATAGACGCTGCCGATTATCCTGAATGTTTCCAGTTGCAGTCTTCTCCTATGGACTACAGGTCAAGAAGGCTTTAAGAGTGCGGTTGCACAGTCCCCAGTACCGCCTTCGCGAGGGAGAGGCAGAGGTGCTTCTAATCTCGACACTCCTCCTTGCGTTCCTCCTCTGTTGGATGAGACCGGCAGTTAGCAGTCTCTTGCAGGGGAGGTTTGCCATTGGCAGGGATACTTTTGCCCGAGATTTCTCCTCTGTTGGCTGGGACCGGCAATTAGCGGTCTCATGCAGAGGAGGTTTACAGACTTCTGGGGCTTCATCGGCCCGATATACTCCCCGTTGGGGGAACCGGCCCTGTAGTCTGGTACAGGCGGGGAAATGTACTTTTGCTATGATATTCTCTGGAATGTGACTTTATTTTCTATTAATACTACATGAAGGAAATTTTGCTCAGACTTAACGAGGGTATGTTTAAAGACTGGAAGGGACATGCAGATACATGGTGATCCTTTCATGAATGCCGAGGATGTGATGATTCTTTAACTTACCTGGGCTTGTTATTTTGGGCATAGTTCAAGACTGTTATTGTAACCTGGCCCAACATTGCTACTTTACGATTGGTTGTTCATTTGTTCTCTTATTTCCCAGAAGAGAGAGTTTACGAAGGGTGTGCAGTCCTCAGTTATCGTGCATGTAAAGCCAAAACCTCATGCTTTCTTTGGTAGGTGTTACGGGGGGTTTCTTAGCACGCCTAAACAAGGTATCAAACGGGGCAGGATTTGTTTACAATGTATGTTCTCTTTTCCCATTAGTTTCACGTTGGGAAACATGCAACCACCTGGCTCTCTTCTGGCATCGCTTTTTCACTTCTTTAATATTTCCGGAAGGGTGTGTGAGGCCTAATAGACTTGGAGTGTGGTGATATCTCTTTTTGATAAAGTTAAGATTATTGTAGTATACGTCTTGATTGTGTTTTTGTGTCATCCTCAGATCACCCTCCCAGCTGTTCCTACCCTCTCCTTCCCTCGCTTGATGATCCCAACAATCTGTGTGTATCACATTCCAGACTTGGGATTGTCGAGAGGTGGACCCCCATTGAGCAGCGACACAACTCCCAGGATCCTGGAAGGAGGAGCCTGACACCACGTTCCACAAAAACTGCATTTGTGTGACAAACTAACGGTGCAGCAGTTTCACATGCTTTAAAGTTAGTGGTCTGTCAAAATATTAACAATGCCGGTCCCTGGAAAAAAATTTTAACTTTTCAAGGCAAATCTGTGCTCATCAGACGGGACAGATTGCACCTTGTCTGACTGACTTAGTTTGTGTGACAGAGCTCTTCGCTGCCTCTGAGTTCACAAGTCCTTCAAAGGGTGGCTCCACATGAACAGAAAGCTTTTCAACAACAGTGCCGAACAATCGGAGTTAAAGTTTTATTGATCGGGTCTGACCACCTACTTCTGCTTCCAAGCATACTGCCCTGTACACTCCATCAGCTCTCAACAATGGCCGCAAGCTTGGACAATCTGTCTTTGGTCTTTATCAGCTGAGGTTTCAATGGAGCGGCTTTAATTAAATAGCAACCCATGCACAAGGCGGCATCTCATTAGAAAACACTCTCTAAAAGTGGAGCAAGGCGGACAAGAACACTGAAAGCCTTACCTGCGGATCACCAAGTCATTCTCTGAATCATGGAGGCCATGCCTGTCTTCGCTTGTGTGCATGCTCACCATGCAGCGCAGTGATGCACCAGACTACTGTGTCCTCCTGGGTCACTAGTGTTCTGGTGCATTCTGCAGTCCTCCAGCTGCGAGCATGGCCCGGTTAACGTCCTCAGAGCCAACTGCCCTAACCAATCCTGACGCTGCTCTCATGATGTTAACCGGTCCCAGGATGCTTGTTTCTGGTACGAAGGACTAGGCCTGGCAGTGCAGGCTGGACGGTTACCATGGAGATCAGGGTCAAGACTGATTTGCATTTGGCTGGGTCCAAACTGGAATGACGTTGGGAGCAAAATTACAATGTGAGTCCATAGCTCTATAAATACCGATTAATCTGGATTAATTGATTATGCTGCTAAGAGTTGTGATTACACTGAAGACAAATATCCTTTTTAAAAGATTGTTTTTATACATTGCATATTACTATTTTTTTATATTTCACATGTCTGTGATTTTATTGTTACTTTGTGTACCTGAATAAAGATTTTGAACTTGAACTTAAACTCTGGAGTAAATAAAACGAGTATCACCCAGATGGGTAATAGCATTTAAAAACAATCTTACGACACTTCGGGACTATAGCAACAAATACTAGATAAAAACATTATGTATGTTAATACACCTTCATATAGAAGTGTTGTACGAGGAAAAGGATCGCTTAAAATCTTGATTTTTAATTGATGGAGGTGGAGGGTGAGCCATGCAGAGAATGGGAGTCAATGCTGCAACAGAACAAACTCTAAATGGAACAAAAAAGCCCCATGTCAACTATACAGCATCATATAATATGCAGAATACAGCTCTTAGGGGCGATGGGAGCTCATTAAACACCCCCGCAAATGTGCCAAGCTCCAGATAAGGAGGAATGCACAGGGCCTTGAGATTTAGCTGCCATGTGCATTTCTTCTCCCATATTGTCCTATGGTATATGTGGGAGCAAAGATGTGTGAATGTCTCAGCGTTTGACCAACAGCCAAAGAGAAAAAAATCTCTCAGGAATAACATGGGTGTAAAATGAACATGTAACAATCAACGAAAGGACCAAAATACGCAACTTTAAAAAAAAAAAAGTATGGTCCCCAGTAAAAAATATTTCCAGTGGCCTTCGGAAATCTGCACTGTTGGTCACACTGGCAACTTAGTGACTCAGCGAGTTGGTTGAGTACCCAAAGATCTGTTAAGACACTGTAAGTGAAGGCATCGAAATCTAGAGGGACAGACTCAGTCTTTCATCAGCCTAATGCTGATTAAATCAGGACCCTAAGGTTAGCAACTGGCCCACTCATTCAAAGTGTCGAAGTGGACTCGGATGGTGGTGTGTCCTCCATATAAAACCACTATTATTGTTAGTGCCAATGAGAAGATGGGGATATTGCATTGAGCTGCACTCCGTATGTTTGTAGTGGTATTTGTTTAGCGCAGTGGCAGAGAGCAGCACAGGACAGTGGGCGTGAACCCTGGAATACCCTCATGATCGTTCACAAAACATAGGTTCCTGACGTGAAGGCAGGTTGCGGTCTTTGACGAGATAAGCCTTCAGTTTCCTTCCAAACTGCAGGAGGGTTGAAGACGATGTGTCGCTGATGGGGAAGTTGCTCCAGGTCCTTTGTGCATAGATGGAGAATGCCTGTATTCGCTTCTTTTCCTTCTTGGATTTCTGTAGCTTCATTATGGTGATGCTCGGTCTTGGGGTTTAGCCATGATGGCCACGTAGGTGCTGCTCTACGCAGGTACTTAATCAACCACCCACAAAGTGGCTACATTATAAACTTCCTAATGTAAGATAGTTCCATCTAAAATTCAAGGCCATGTTGTATTTGTGGCTTTTTTATATTTATGGTCTGTGCTCTACTTTTACGTACACACTCACTGTCACTATGCAGGTGGCAACCATCATCATCTTCTTCGGTCCATTCAGAGGGTGTTGACAGAGCTGACAAAACGAGAAGATGACTGAAAAAGAAAGTGATTTATAGGCTGCAGGGGCATTTAAGCTGTTAATTCATACCATCAACACTACAGACAAAGCAATGTTTTGTACCCTACCTATTCTCTATTACGATGACAGCGACTGTACAAGGGTTACTTTCAAAAAGCCTTCCACGCCTCCTGAAACTAGACAGACAGTGCAGGGAGGATGCGGCTGCGTTAAGCATTTTGAACGTCAGCAGCCAATCAAAATGGTTATACATCACGAACAAATTTCGATTGATTAACGACAACCCCATCATATAGTCCAAAACATCAGATTGTTTACCCAGTTCTGAATGCCCTTGGGAGGGGTTCATGTCTTACTGAGACTCCACCATTTTCTTCTAGTCAGATCAGAAGACTGAAAATGGTGGATCCACTTGGAGATCTGCCTCAAATCCACAGATGGGCAAATCCAATGATAGGGGAATTTTCCTTCTGCCTAGCCCTATTCTTTTGGGCACAAAATATGGAAAGGGATCGGAAGCAAAGTTTACGATGTTACAGAGACCGTGGCATTAGGATACTGGGAAGCGAACATGAGATGAGTGTTAGTTTTACAGCGACACTGACATCAAAACAAACAGAGGAGATACGGGTAACCGGGGGAATAAAACCCTTCATATTTCATTCAGCTTCTTTCGAAACATCAATGAATGTTGAAAATAAATCAATATAGCGAGTACAGACTGATGTTGATTGTTTAATTATTTTAGCAGAAAACTGAGATACATGAATAAATATGTATACAGTTATCTCTACATATCTCTTAGAGATATCCTAAAGATTTTACCTTCCCACTACATAATTTTCTAAACAGTGATTGGCTATAAATCTATGGAGCATATCCACCTTCTCCCACTTAACAAGCCTCACAAAAACAAATAGGAAAACGACAGGGAGAAGAAGTAAGACTGAATATTTCATCCTGAGCTAGAGAAAGCTTGGAGTCTAATGGCCTGAGGCCAGCACAACACTAACTAGAACGTCTAGCAGTAAATCTCAGCATTGCTTGATTATCTTGGCCCAAACCTCTCCGAAGAATAATGCATTCCTTATAAAGACCTCCCTAGACATGGCTGCTCCAATATATGTCGCTTGTTAACAGTAACTTTATGACATGCTATTATTTACTGATATTGTATCTTTCGGAACATGAAACTGAGACCCTGGAATTCAGCGAATTCCTTGCTGGAGAGCAGCATAATCAAGCTCTAGCTAAGTCCACAGGAATGCAAGGTTATCAGGCAGCCAAGATTAACTCTGTTCTTTGCAAATATCGAATGTACATCCGGATGAGCTAAACATGCTCTACTTGTGTGCAGGCAGATCTTTGTTTTCTTACATCTCTGAGGAAGGAAGGTATTTAAGACGTCTTTGTTCAGAAATTGGACCTACAGAGAGTGCCATATAAAGCACGCTCAGTAGTGTTTTCAGTGGATGGCTAATTATGAACTAGTAAATACAGACATGTTAAATCCGCACAGCCTCAACTGTTAAAAGATGTCGAATGGAACAAGCCAAACTGAGATCTTTTCACAAGAACAACGTACTCGGATTATGTTTCATTTAAAAGTTGCTTTTCAGGTCCCAAATCACAAATAAAAAGCAAATTTGGACATGATAGGCTTTTGTCTACTGCCTGCACTGATTTACTATTTTTGGGAACATATAATACCTTTAGAGGCATTTTTCGAAATCTGACTTTATTTTAATTCCCTACCTAAATTTCTCAAAAGTGTAAGTTCCCTTTGCGTATCAGGCCCATTCTTTTTTCCAGTGGTTCCATTGAGAGGTTGTGTAAGATGAGAGTAGTATAGTTTATGAGTTTGGATCAATTTAGAGAAAAGGCTGAATTAGTAGCCAACTTTGTGTCCTGCATTGAACTGACCATGCATGCATTTTAATTGTGCTGTGATAGAAAGCTGATGACTTTGTATAAAAAACAGAAGACAGGTGGAACTAAAGTAATAATTATTGAACAGGGCCCTAAATTGATTCAATTTCGTGATTGAATATATTGTACCATATCATTTTTATTCCAGTTTTTATATTGTGCTTTTATGGTTTTATAGAATATGAAACCGAATAAAGAAATTTGATGATGATTCAATTAATATGATAAATATCTTTTTCCTAATAATCAAATTCAGTTCAACAATACCACGTATTCCTAACAAACTATGGAAATGAATAATAACCTGCACAGGGACAGTTGATCATATAAACAAAAAAGTCGAAATAAACACCAACATTGAGAACCTTAACTACAACAAAGTGTAGAGCCCCATTAATCCGAACCAAATCGATTAACATAGATATCATTAAATGTACTAAAAATCCAATTTTAATAGTCATGTTCTTACAGTAACCTGCAGTGAAGTATTCAATGTGCTCTGATTAAAATGTGATTTTGAAATTAAATACAAGGAGGCAGTAATCAAAGTTTAATAGAGAACTTCATATCTATATTGTGCTTACTAATGACCTTAAAATAATTGGTACCACTTTGCACATTTTTCAGATTTTGACTATGTTTCGGAATGTAATCTAATCAAAACGAATATTGAGAAAATAAGCATGCTCAACCTCTGGCAATTTTCTCTTCTTTTTTTTTAGCTTTTTGACTGACATTTTTATTGTTTCAAAAACACAAAAACACAACTCCAGAATATCGTGCTACCAGAATTACGTGGAGAAAATGCAGAAATGGTGAGGAGGATACATAGGTAAGTATAAGTTCACTGTACTCAGCTTCACATATATGTGCGTAAGCTGTATATAGAAATTCAAGATATGTAGATTTGGAGTTAAAAACAGTAAATCTTTACCTTTACATGTTCTAACATGCTCAATATTTTGGGCCTCAATTTTATGGTAGCAAAAAGATTCTGTAGACGATATTTCTACATACAACCAATTTACAAAATAAAACGTCCACAAAATATATATATGGCAGTGCAACGAGTTTTCCAATACCCTTCCCTTAGCATAATCCTCTTGGATGAAAGAAAAGAGTATTTTTAAAACACATTTTACTGTACATAGATAAGGACAGCGCCTCAACACAATGACGCGTGATAGTTATTTTTCACACCACTGGTGATGATTTTCCTTTTCACTAAATGTTAATTACACCCTATTTTCTCAATCTGCAGCGAACAGTGCATCCACCCTATGCTTTTGTCTATGCATACACAGCGGCCTAAATCTCACACTTGAGTCTCTGCGCCCTAGAAGTCCAGCAACAATGTCCGCATTATTTCAGGTGTCAATGGCGATCAAAGCCACTGCCCAAAAGGAACTGCCTGTGAATTTACAGAATGATTAATTAGCAGTGGGCATAAGAATATTGTCTTTAAAGTCTTTGTATTGTCATTCATGTACAAATAGGCTTTTCTGAACTTCGCATGCTCTTTGCAGGCCTTCCATTCAGCGCCATTCCAGGCCCCAGCGACAAACCCTACACTGGGCATCATGCGGTGAGAATCTGTTCAGGATAATTGCTCGTCCAATAAATATTTGTATATATCAGCCCACGGTTTGCCTCAGTGGAAATGTGCAAACGTGGTTTGCAATATATCTGAATAGTTCTGATTAACAAATTTATAATTTGGCTGGCAAACGTGCATATGTATAGGGCCATGGCCCATGTATAGTTAGTATGCACCTTGTGGTAACCCTTTGTATGAGGGAGCCTGGGAATGATTGACTGAACGTTGTTGGGAGCACCTCAGAAAGAACATGTGGAGGCGTGGGAGGGAGCAGTATGGAATTAAGTTAGGTTTACACTTGTGGTTGATTGTGGGAGCATTTTGACTACCATCTGAAATGCACACTGAAAATAAAACAAAATAAAATCATAAGAAAATGGCTAGGTAGAACTGGTTCTCACCAATTTTTCAATTACAGAATGCAACCATATACACAACTACTTTAGAATTCATTGATTAAAATGATCTGAGCGTCCACCCCGCATTACAACATTTTGTAATTTCTATTAAACTTTGAGCGAGAAAATGTTGCAAATAGCGCTCATTTTAAAATAAAATTTGCTATAGTCCCTCAATAGCTGTGCCCATGAAAAGCGCGGAGGGGACATCCATTCACACTCTTATCGTTGCCATATTAATTTAAGTTCAGAGGGGCATGAAGTACTGTGGAATCGGGGGGGATGCCACTGCATCTTCTTCACATCACTTCAGGGTGCCATATCATATCATAGGCATGGCACACTGGGTTGCCCATTTTGTTTTTTAGATGAGCCTACCCGACAATGTACACTTTGCCCACCCCCAGGTGTTGGTCTCTGAGGTAGGTGGGGGTAGGACTGGGAACTAAAAGTCTTGGTAAATGATTTATTACCAATACCAAGACAGCAAGTCTTACCACAAGGGCACGAGGGCCAAGAGAGGTCACTGCAGCAATTATTTTATTTTTCAATGGGACTAAACTATGTGTTTTGATGTACAATTTTCCAAACTGCTTTATGCTTCACAAGTAGTTCTGAATTAAATGCCAGGAAGTATTCCAATACTTCAAGGTTATTCAGAAGAGTATTCCTATCTGCAGAAACAAATCCTAAATTATCAGTTCCAGAAACTGTATGCTGCTCTCTCAAGGCTGCCTTTGGGGCTGGATGGGCTATGGTCCCTCTGCCCAATCACCACTTGAAGCTGTCACCCACTTGCGAGTAGGGTGTCGCTGTGTCCCTACTTGAGGGTGCCCACAAAGATGTCTAGGACTCGGTCTATGATTGCAACAATTTTCATGAAGGTCCTCGTCGCCCTCTAAAATATGGGGGAAAGTATTTCCCGACAAAAGCCAGTCTATGGAACTTAGGTAGTACTCAGCGGCTCTATCCCCTTGACCCCCTACCCCTGGACCTCTCTATGTGGTTGTCCTTTATAGGCAGGTTCCCTCTGTCACGCACTCATGCAAATTTGGGAAAGACTCCATCTGAATGTGTGGGCACTTTGTCTGCACCAGCGCATTTGATATTGCAGTCGGAACCTTGCACTTGCTTCTTTAACCCATATTACAGGGCTTATAAATCAATCACCCCTAAGTGCTAATTGCGAGCACCTCAATCTTTTTCTAAAATAGTTATAAGGGCCATATTCAGAGTTTGGTGGACGAGCTACTCTATCAAACCATGGCGGATAACCTTTCAATGTATAACAAGTGCCATATGGTATAATGCACTTATAATACAGTTGATGGGGAATCCACCATGTCTGTGACAGAATTTCCTGTACCTCAAACTGTAAATAAGGTCTTACGTCTATTTTGAATACTTTTTCATAGTCTAGGTTGGAGAAATTGCCACCTACGTTCTATAAAATGTGCTTTATAGGCACACTAGCCATGAAACATCACTCCTTCCGAAGATAAATTCACAGCCCTTCTACTCTGAAGAAAGAATAGAGCCGGCGGCTTGGAATGAACTGTATAGTGGTCATCCTATGCATACAGCTGGATCTGCTTCATCCACAACTTTATGCTAAAAAGTTACATCCTTGACTCCTTAGCACAGTGGGCTCAAAAAATAAAAACTTTGTTCACCTGTAGTTCAGATTTTCACATTTAAAGGGCAGATATTTTTCCGATATGGTGACCTTGGATTTAAGCAAGCAAATGAGGTCAAGTTTACCTTGCATCAATATTTCGGCAAAAATTGATTTTCGGTGACCACTAAAACTGTATGAGCTTGATAGCAGAGTGATGTAGTGAATCCTCTAAACCAAAGTTTGATGGAACCTTGGTTCCTGGGAAAGGCACTCCATACTAATGGCAAAGTTTGGGAGAAGAGCAGAGAAGAGAAGAGAAGAAGAGAAGAGAACAGACAAGAGAAGAGAGATGAGAGAAGAGAAGAGATTGATTCAAAACCTCCGAAACTCAAAACACACAATCCAACTTCGGAAAACCACTGCCCCGACTACAATGGGGATACAAATCCAATTTTGCGCACAAGCTTCCAATTGTGTTCAAAAGTGACCACAATTTAGAAGCAAATCATGGGTGTCTCCTACTGCTGTTTGAGTCAGATGAAACGTGCTGTTTGCGCACTTCAAAATGGGGAATAATATAATTGTCAAGCATTATTCCCCACTCCCTGTTACCCAACTCTTAATAGGGCGTAATTGTGAACCGACAAATTGAAACAGCCTTGGCTATTGAAAATCAGTGAGCACTCAATGTGCCCACAGTTTTTGTTAGCCATTCCGATCAGACCCTAAGAAGCAGTGTAAAGAAGCACATTTTAAATACAAGTCTTAGGAACCAAGTGGAAAACGTGGAAAAATATGATAGTTAACTGGAGAAATAAAACGTGAAAAGTCTGTGAAGGTTACTGGCTTATCCAGTGTTTGTCATCATCGCTTTAAAGGATATATAGAAAACAAACGACTGTACATTTTCCATATAGGGATTTGGGTGGGACCCTCACAGATTTGCTTATGTTTTACATAGTGCATAATATAAGGCGCATTTCTCCTTGGTGGCTTGTGATATCTTAGAACAGACATAACAGGCTGGTATATTTTTTGCTCTTTTAAAGTAATGAAAGCTCTTTTAAGTCATTGATAGGTCTATATGTATCGACAGCATATGTCGCCAGTCTGATCCCTATCTTAGATGTGTGGGTGCATTGAGTGGAAAGGGTACTGACATGTCCTTCTTAGAAGTGGTGACAGGCAAGCCAGCTCATATTTAAAAAAATCAAAGTGACATTCACCTGACTTTGTAAAAAAAAAAAAAAAGATCAGTTTGTCCGTTTCAAACCAGAACACTTGAGCGTCTGAAACTATTCTTTATAGGAATTAAAAAGCAAACTTTATTTTACCCAAATGAACTCATTGTCCATGTTTTTAATTCTCTCTCACAATAGAATCCAATCTTTAACTGTTTCATTTGAACAGTTTCGAGTATTTTACCAGTATAATTTTTGAAAGTCAAATTCAGGGGTGGGCCAATTTTTGTACAGCGTTTTTAGAACAATATTTAAGATACATATTTCGATATTTATAACTGCCTACCTTTAGGGTCCAATTCAGAGACGTCAGGGTAGGTCGGAAATGTGCTGTTTTAAGGTTACTCATGTGATTGAAAAACATTTCAGACTTTTATTGAATAAATACATCATCCCTGTAGAACCCCTTGGATAACTACAGCTGTCATAGATTTCAAGAGTACTCCTATGTGTAAAACACAGAGTAAGAACATTAATGGCTAGTGTACATTAGCAACTGTATTTCTTCTGTTTCTCCATGAGAACAATATTTGAACCACTCCTTTCCCTACATGTCTACTGTGCTTGGGGCTGCTGCGCCCCTACACCTCACATTTCCCACCATACATGCACAATCACTCTTTGACAAAATTTAATTTGCCAGTTTCCAGGGTTGAATGTCCTGAGTATCCAAAAACATACAACTTTGCCCATGTTCTCTACATGGGCCTGTGGGAAATTCCTAAGACCCACAAATCCACCTTTAAAACAACATTTGCGAAAATTCCACAAAAAGGCAGTATTTCATTATTTTGTGGTATTTGCAAATCCCTTTGGTGAAGGGAAAATTTCACCAATCCTGAGTGTTTCAAGGAGGATTACGATGTTATCCAGCAAATTGAGTTACTTGGCACCTAAACTGAACTTAGGTGTTTTAGGGCCAGATGTACGACCCTTTTTAGCAGTCACAAATTGAAAATCTGTCCGTTTGCTACTGCTAAAAAAGGTTTTGGTATGTACAAACCCTATTTTGCCAGTTGGTAGTCTATTACAGACTCGCAAAATAGGGTTTGTGAGGTGCTATTAGGAAGGGGCTTGCCAAGGGCGTTCCTTCCTAATAGCGAGTCTCAATGGTATGTACGATTTGCGTTTGCAATGCAATCGTAGTCACCACCTACTTCAAATAGGTCGCAAACGGTAAGGGTTTCCCTTTGTAAATGTATGCGAAAATATTTTTTAGAGCAAACAGTGGGCATGCGGACCCTTAAAAAATTAAAAGTTAATTTTTCAGTTTTTCTCTTTCTGCATTTATAAAGTTGCTTTATTTAAAAAGCAAACACAGATATAGTGGTTTGCTGTCCTCATCAGGCCACTATCCCTGTTTTCTTGCACATTCCTAATGGGCCGCAAATTGCGCATTTGCGACCCTCATTGGGAATCGCTAAATGTGTCTAAGACATATTAATACATTCCATTTTGTGATTCATTGAACAACAGACACCATTGAAAAATGTTTACAGGAAAATATTTACATAAATCAGCATTAACTGTTGGTAACAGCATATGCAAACCATGGGCATTAATCTCATAGAAAAGAAAAAAGAAAGATTGAAGGTCGAATGATTACAAAATAAGGATGTATTCATAGAACAATGTTACCTTTTGAAAGGCCAAATCAGTGATACAAACAATGTAAAATAAAGTGCCAAGTCAGTGACCAAGAAAACACTACACGCAGCAAACCCAAGAGACCGGTTATCCAGAATCTGGTCTTTTCTCACTGCAATGGAGGCAATGCTCTGCATGAGATCCACCAGACTCTATTGATCAGTGCCCTCCATGCCTTATCACGGTTCTTTGCAAGTACGACAATATTACACTGACATCAGAGAACTTTAAGGGCTCACTCTGCCCATCTACAAGTGGGGGGTGGGGGGGGGGGGTTGGGGGAGTCTTTGTCCCAGACCCTTCTTTGGAAAGTCTTGCTCTATGCTGCGTGCATTGCTGGTGGCCAGGGCCGGACTGGCCGTAGCGGGCACCGGGCATTTCCCCGGTGGGCTGCCAGTGTGGGGGCCAGTTTTGGGCCCCTGGGGGCCGTTTTTGTTACAGGGCCATTTTTACAGCATGGCTGCAATATCGGCCCCCATAACAAAATCGTTCGAAACCGGCCCTGGCAAACATCTCGGCCGCACCCCCCAACCCTCCAGGGGGCCAGCCCAGCACTTTGCCAGGGCTGGTTTTGGTTCCCAGTCCGGCCCTGCTGGTGGCCGTGTCATTCCTCTTGTATGCATGTGAAAACCCATCCATTGCCCATGCTGTACCCGTTCGTTCTGTGAGGTAATTTACATTACTGCCTGTCCAGACCCGTCCTCTGTTAGCGAAACATGTACTGATGGTGCCTTGTGTAAACATGCAAGCACCCCATCACACCTGTCCAGGAATTAAACATTTAGACTCTAAGCCCATTCAAGCAATGATCTCTTTGCTAAGACTGAAAGCAAATATAGAAAATTTCTCCTAAAAAGGGTACAGTGACGTTTAGAAGTTCTGCAACCGTCACATTAAAATAGGATAGCTCTGCTGAGAAGTGTTGGAACAATGAAGTTAAACATATAGCAGCCTTGACGAAAAATTGAGCTAGTACACCACTGGAAAACAGCAACTCCGCTATGTGTCCAGATTAATCCATTAAAGGTCCAGGGAGGGTCCATTAAATGTATGTCTCCACAAAAATAGGTACTGGTTGTTCCATTACAAGTAAGCCAGTTGTTCGCATTACCGATATTGCACGAATGATGCGAAGTGACGGTTCTCAACCCATTCAATATATGATAGCCACGATAAGCAATACTCCTTTTTTTAAATTCAAAATGTATAGCAGGCCTCCTGAGCAGAATTTACAGCTTTTCACTCTACCTGCCAATGTATACTGCACCGGAAAAGGAGGATCAAATGGAGTCCAGATCCCATGGCCACTTAATTCATATTGCAGCATATCGCCCTTCTTTAAAATAGGCCTATGCAAATACAACTGAAATAGGAAAGGTGAGTGACCCGGAAAGTGACAGAGATGGCATTTGACAACTTGTAGCTGTGTTCTATCTAGTTAACATTTCTTGAAGACATTGGCAAAGATATACAAGCATAAGTGGAAAAGAAATGGCTACAAATAAGTAAGAAATTGACATTCATTACTCATGCAAATCCGCGTTGCCATTCTCCTTTATTATTTAAATCCATTTTTCTTCATGATATACAACTCATGCTACTGAGGGTAAAATCATTAAGTGTAAAAAATCCAAACTGTATTGAGTTTGACAATCTCCAACCAATATCATGGACATCAGTTCACCAAAAGGCCAGTTGTGTCAGTAGTGACACCACGCACCCTTTAGCACCAGAAGAAATCACAGGGTTCATTCATTTATTCACACACAGCCCCTGGATGGCCTCCTATTTGTTGATGAGGGGTTAGAGGAAGGGCAAAGAGCAGAAGCTATCAAAAGTAAACATGGCCTTTAAACAACTGTCAACTTTCTGTTGCAACTACTACTTTCACGACCCTTGACACCAAGGGAAGCTAAGGATGCACCGGGGGTGGGGGAGGTTGGGGGAGCAACAGGCAATCAACTGGCTCTTGGCTACTGCTAATTGAAGGCTGTGAACAATCTCTAATTTTTAGGTTGATCCTGGGCAGCGCACACGCTGCTCTGCGGCATGCAGTATTGGAGTATGGAATAGAAGCCTGCCCTCTTTCCACCCATATTTGTCATTGGCTTGAGTCATTGTCCTTCGTAAATGCTGCCTTCCGATTTGTTAATAGGCTTGCTAGTCCCTGCTTAGTACCGCCTCGTCTTTAATTGTAACCTCCCATGAGGACTGGCCCTTTTACTTCAGTTGTTACAAGGTACGTCTTATACACTATTTTCTTTAACGAGTTTCTCATACTGCAGGCACGACATGCATTCCTGCAACATTCAGTGCGCCATGCGTGCTTTCACTTTCCGAGCAGCCCAGAACATTGGTGGTTGCTTCTTTGACCAGGTCTCACATTTTCAAGAGTTTGAGCTATTAGCATTGTAAATGACAATGGCATTTATTTATGCGTTAATTAGAAATACAGATAAATAAAAGGCATTGTTATTTACGATGCCATGAGCTTAAACTCTCACAAATGAGAGACCTATTGCACTGCAAATGCTTGTTACACTGTGTTTCAATGTCAACAATGGAACTAGTACATTTATGTTGCTCCTAGCTTACTCCTAGAACTCAGGAGTAAGCGAGGAGTACTACAAGAGTAAGCCACGGAAAAAATCTTAAAGAATCAGACAAAAGCTTTCTAGCATAAGCACTCATTTCCTTACTTACAAAAACAGAATACCCATGAAAAGATCACTGACATTCGCACATTGAAAAGATCTGAATATATTTTTAGGACAAACATATCCTTCCAAATATCTACACTTTGTTCAGAATTTTGGGATTTTTTTGGTGAAATTTCAAACATTTATCGAGCTCGCTGCTGCCAAGCAGTACAAAAGTGAGTTTAAAAGTGACACTGACGTGATCGGTACGTCAGATGTGACTGGGCGAACAGCACAGCATGTCTCGCAGGCTGCTAATCAAGTTTTCCCCTCAAGGCCCTAAGGAAATATATATTTACCATGAAGCCCAACCTGCAGCGTGTAATCACGATTTGGCTATGTTTAGATAAGGGTCGAACATGAGACAGTTTAGTAACTTAATCTTATCCTGCCAGGTACCACCCAGATACAAAAGGGGTATTGTGCGTAACCATGGGTGGGGGGCCAGGAATACAACACACAATGCCTAGCTCTGACAAGGGTGACCACCTGCCTCCAGGCCTCAGAATTAGCTGAGCAGACCCTTGTATAATCCTACGGTCCAGTGCCCCAAACCGAAACAAAAAAACATATCTATCGGTGCCAGAATAGATTTTGTTCGAAAGACGAAAATGTTAACTAGATTTTATATTGCACTTGCGATAAAGTAAAAAAATAATTGACAAGTTGCTTACCAAATTTCCTCTTGCAGAATATTAAATTTATGGTTAAAACAAAAAAATACACGTATTAAGTTCAATGTATAAAGAAGAAGGATAGAATCTTCATTTAAATACATTTCTATATTACCGCATATAACTCTTTAATGAGAAAATTTGAATTGCGGGTTGTGCCCCAGAAATAAAATAAATAAAATAAATAACTCTAGCGAAAGACAAAGGCTTGAAGGTAATCGCAAACAAATCAGTATAGTTGTGCAAAAAGATATAACAACACGTCTGCAACAACACACTCACTACAGAAACATACAATGGTAATCAATTGGCAAACCTGAGCAGAGTTACCAATTCATCACATGAATAGATCGATAGCCTTGTGCACCTTACAGCAAGGGCCTACTTGGTGTATCCTGAAACCAAAAAACAACGCTTTTGTAAGTCCTTCCCCAGTCATGGGAAAAAAAGTCCATTGTGGTCTTCGAACTCCGTTCTTCATCAACACCCGCCTGTGATGCCACCACCATTCTGTCAATGTGACTAACCTATCCACCACTTAAAATGTACTTGCATGTTTCACTATACTAATTCAACACTAATCCTCTATGGGTCCCGGAGTAGCGTGCTACTCGCCGAAAAAGCGCTTTGACGCCTCGTCAGGGGTAGTAAGTTTTATATAAATGCAATTACAATACAAATATCGGGGAACATCTAGGAAAACGAGGTCACAGTTTCTGATTTTTACATTGAACTTCTATCCTGCCCAACAGTAACCACAAATCACCCACTTTGTTTTCCAAGCAAAGGCGACAGAGCGTTGTTGTTAGAAAAAGCAATCATGCCAAAAAAAGGTGTACAGCAGAGAAAAGGAGAGTAACTTCTTACTATGATCTCTCATTACAAGAAGATAGTTAAGCCAAACCAGAAAATGCATGAATAGTACTGACTGGTGAAGAGAAGTCCATTACTACCAGGATCCAAGACAGCTCTTAAATCCACTATCTTTCCTCCTGAAGAGACATTCATACTGGCACATATGCAGAAAGCTATCCCAAATTACTCAAATGCTAATATGATGTTGACGCCCAACAACTGTCATCCACAAACGCAATCAATAATGCAGACCCCTCGGCAAAAAAGTGTAAATTAGTTCTACATGTAACTTTGCTAATGTCTTCTGTCCCATTCAAGAGCGGTCAAAACTTCATCTAATTGCGTCAACTCTCAATCTGCTTTTGTGTCCTTTGCTATGGGTAGTACTTCTGTTTGAAAAAGTCAGGCCCCTTTGAGATTAATAAATGAATAAACAGATAAAATACAAAGATAAGAAAAAAATTGCCTTTTGGTATCCATTTTACTTAAAAAAGCAGGTCTTTACTCAAAGTTAAAATCATTTTGATTTACGATTATAATGTGTCTAATGGACAAACATAAAAGTAGTATTAGCACCAAAAATGATTGTCAAAAACTGGAACATGTTGTGCATCAAAATCAGTGTATATGGTAGCAAGAACCCCATTTTCAATAATAGGGCTGCACTTCCTTTCATTTATGTGATTTACATTGAAGAGGTGGTAAATGTTACTTACTAGAACAGTGTTATTGAAAATAATCAACAGTAATAACTGCAATTATGAAACAACCCATCAATCTCTGTTGTTGTATATGTTAAACAAAAACAATGAAAAAGACTAAGGGGCTGATTCCGAGGCGGACAAATACGGCTCTGACCGCATCGAAATCGGCTGTTTGGATTACTTTCCGACAGACCCATTTTGATGGGGTCGGTCGGAATGGAAGCCGAACCGGATTTCATAATGGCTTACGACTTGCTCAGATACCATTCAGAAATCATCCATCAATCGCTCGGGTGGCTCTTTCCGGCCGGGGTATTACGATGGAGGATTCCTACAGCCTTTCTGTGTTGGCCTTTCCGACACAGAAAGGCTGTGGGTGCAAGGCTGCCAGATGGTGGCCTCTGTTGATCTCTAGGTGCCTGCTACATGGTGCAGGGATGAACTGCATCTCAGCTCTTTACCATGAGAGCATGCATTCCGAACGGAATGCATGGTCTCATTGTAAAGAATAGGAGTGTAACCGAACAGTGTTCGGTCGCATCCTACTTCCTTTGTTGGGACCGACGACAGGAGGCCGTTTGGTCCCAGTTCCCAACCCATGTCAGACGGACTCCGATCTGTCCAACAACCAGAATCACCCCCCTAAGTGGGGCAGAGAAACAAAAAATAATAATGCTTAAGGAGAGAATATGACTGCAAATGCCAATGAAACTAAGCACATTCTTTGGAACTTCCAGACCAGCATCTGATCTCTCGCAACGAACCACAACTACCAGAAAAACGTACGATAGTGGCTGATCCATGCAGGAATGAAGGGGAGAACTGTGCCACAAAGTCACATTAATCAGCTGGTGCCGAAACTGCCCTGGCACGCCTCACATTACTCTTCAAGATTGTACAACGTAATATTGAGCATAGGAATGTTGTAGTATCAAAATATTGTGGACAGAATATCAAGGGAAAAATATCTAACGGTAACTGCATATAGACTAAGTATAGATGTACAGTTCTTAACTTCAGATCTATACAATGTGAAGATATATACATATCGTCACAAAGCAGATTTTAGGAGTTAGTTGCGGAAAAATCTCTACTTATTTACCTGTCAATGGTTTAACCTTGATATTCTGCCCACGATATTTCATACCAGCGACTTTCCCATCTCCATACTTTGGGGGCACACTATTCTTCAATGGCCACATCAAACTAAATGTTCTTCATTCCTGTTGGGAGAGTTGTGGCGCAGTGGCCAGAGCGACTGACGCCAAAGCGTGGGGCTCACAGTTCGATCGCCGGTGGCAGCTCAGCATCATGTGACTCTGGGCAATCCCCCTGATGGCCCCCCCCACCGCATGGATACCCTTAGGGGTGATAAGTTGGCGCTTTACAGATATGGAATTATTATTATTATTAGCAGGTAAAAAGTTGCCAATAAATTCTATTGCTGGCATACAGATTAATAAATCACAGAAAACTCAATAGGTTCCTCATTATCCTTTCCAACTTCTGATTCACTATGAATTAATTGAAAAGCTGACAGTAGCCCCCTGCACTAGCCTCAAAACTGCACAGAGATAGCCAATAATTCCAGGGTGTATCACGGGCAATTTCCTACTATGTCACAACACTTTTTGACAGAAGTATCAAAGAATTTCAGAAAAAATGCCAAAGGGTAAGTCTGGATTTTCAGGCCCTGATTCTGAGTGTGAGGGAAATTCCACTCCCTATGCGGACTGAGTTTGCGTGAGGATCGGATTTCCAAGTCACACAGCGACATCCGCACTCCCAACATTTTACACTGGTAGATTATGGGAGGTCAAACCTGATTAAATGTATTGGGGTAACATGTTAAGTACTAAGTGACAAATTCAGTCCGGTAAACAGCAGATCTGCATGTTATGCCTCATTTCCTAGTAGACAACTCAGAATAATAAGTATTTACCTCACCGGTAAATGCCACAGGCCAGGATATCCGGAATTGCCAGGTGAAGTAAATGTTTTCTGCTTTCTGATATGCCCAGATTCGAAGCTTCAGGGCTCTAGAATGTGTCAAGATCACCAGAGAAATAAAGCATAAATAATCCCTCTCACTGACACACTTATGTCCTTTGTACGCAGCAAAATGGCTTAGTGAGTTAAACGCTTCCCACAGACATCTGATGTCACCTCTAGGTCACATGTTCAAATTTCAGAATGCCTAATTGAGCTTTCCTTCTGAAGTGGGCAAATTCAGAACCATTACATTTGGTAACGGCAACATCTGTTGTTTGAAGTGCGTAGAAGTGTACTACGAAAGGCTACATAAAAGCACAAATTATTACTTCAATTGTATCATGGTTACAAAGAGCCCCAAATGAGGGAGAGTGGAGAATCCACTTCCTGAGGCAGAATGTGTACCTGGCACCTAGTTACAAACTCTGACCAGGAAGTAAGTAGATTCGTTTCAACATTCTATAAAGGTGATTTACCTCAGTGTAACCCCTGAAAAAAATTTGGAAACCTGGTATCTGAGCGCTGAATTTGATCCAGTGGTTTCCGGTGCTCGGCACCCGCACATAATTGCCTGAACCTGCACTTATGACAGCTGCCTCATGGCGGCGCTGTTTGTGTAATTTAAAGATGAGCAGAAAAACAGTTGTTAATTCAATATACATTAACAACACCTAATACCCGCCAGCCAAACCATTATTAAAGCTTTGGTGGCCTCGAACAATCTGAATTGCCACACTTCAGTGTGATGGTTAGTAGTTGTGTAAGTACTATGGCAATGTGTTGTGCAAACTACGGCGTCCTCCTGACGAGGCCCTGGCACATATTTATTTTTTACAAATTAAGCACTGTATCTGATAAATCAGAAAGCGCGCATCCTCATGACTGTGCTGTACTGTTTTTTGATACAGAAGGCTCTGGCATGCTCACAGCACTCTTGTCAAAGTATTTGGGAAGCCACACTTGGTACAGTAGTTTCCGACAAACAGGGTAGCAAGTCTAGAGCAGGAAGTGGACAGCACAGCCCACCTTCTGGAAGTCCACCTGTGTAGAAAAAGCTACAGTGGAGAGAGATTCTATTCCAATGACAGATGTCATAAAGACATATAGGAAAACTACACCCAAATGTCCCTGTACTAACAAATGAAACAGTACAATTTGAGGAAAAATACGTAGTTTACTAGGTAGTAGGAATAAATTAGCATGGATAGTATTGCGATTTTAGGGAAGGTTGCCAGTTTAAGTTCATTCAGTTTACAATGTTTATTTGGTATTTATTTATCCTTCACTTGTGCGTCATATACAAATGCCCAGTAAATCCACAGTTAAATTCAGGTAATTAACAATTATCCTGAAACAGAATAGTTCCACTCGTCATTAATTTTCTAAACAATTTATGCTCGATCCCAGGTTTGTTTAACCCCTTCTGTGCCCATGACGAGCTGGACTCGTCATGGAGCACAGTCGCGCTGTGCCCATGACGAGTCCAGCTCGTCATGAACCCCGCCCGCTAATGCAACGCCCGGCACAGGGCGGGGAAAGGGCGTGGCACACAAGGGGTTAACTGCTAAAATGCCTACCAATGACAGTGAGTCGTTGCCAATGGCCATATTGTCACAGATAAAAATCTCTTTAGTGAAGGGCTGGTTCTGCCTGAATGGTTCAGTCAGGGTGTCTGATAAGTCGACCTCACAGACAGCTCACTTGTGAAATGCCCTAAGGAAACTCTCATTAACTCTGAAGACTGCAATTGAGGCATTTATTTCACCTGATTGAGAGTACATGGCTTTTTAGGTTAAGCCTACTAGATAGCACAAGCTGCCTGGTTGCAAAAGACCTTATCAAGAAGTTAGAGGGGCTTACAGCTCACACATTGCTTAATATTGGTTGGCTTTATAGTCATTCTCATTTGCTTGCTTCTTATTGGATGGATCTCCTTGTCACAGCATGCCCATCTTGTCTTTGTGCCTCCCCTGGAGATTAAGATCTTTAGCATCTCTCTGATTGGCTTACTTCTATCCTTCCACTGCTCACTTTTAGGGAGCTACTTTTTTCTCTTGCTTTACCTCTCCATGAGAGTGCTTGTGTTTTCCAGCACTCTCGCTCAGGTGTTTCTTCCCCACCATATATCTCCCTTTCCCGGGGCTTCGTGTTGCTGTCTGCCTCATGCAGCGAGCTCTCTTTCATGTGTTTCTCGCCCCTGCTAAACCCCATCCCCCCCCATGCTCCATTTAGTTTTTTGCTCATATGCTCCGCCAATCACGTGCTGCTCTTCCTCATGTGCTACTTGTCCTCTCCACACCGCTTCCCCAACCCTTCTTCCACTGCCACCAATGTCCACTGTATCTTTTAAAAAATATTTCATTGATTTTTTTAGGAGGGGGAATGGAATACCGGGCTGCAAATTGCCTAGGGCCGCTCTGCCTCTAGAAAAAAAAAAATCACTTTAGGCTACATTTTCATTATTTTACTTACCAATTGATCTGAGATTGATAATTTAAAAAGGCACCAGCGTAATTTTGTAGGTATGCAGGTGGAAGGACACTTGCGCACACACATCTTGCGTGAGTGTGCCTACAAAGTGGTGCTATTGCACTTTTTCCTTTTTGGCTAAGCTGCACATCATCTTGCAGACGCTGAATCGGCAAAGCCTATAATTCTGAACGGCAAGCTCTATTGGGTTTCCCAGTGATTGATTCATTTACAATTAGCTGCTTTAGGCTTTGGCGTTTGTACGTCACTATAGCGATGTCAACCATAGGAACCTGCAAAAATATCGCATTCACTAGATCGGCTTCAACCATATCATCAAGGTAAGAATAGAGAGGTAAGTAAAGACTTGCAATTCTTAACTCCACATCACTTACCCTACCTTGAGAATATCAGCGGTAGTCACTCTACTGTATGCAATATTTTTGTCATGCCCTTCGTTGCATGTGATATAATCACACCCCCCACCACCACTTCAGTTGGCGTTTGCAGGTAGGGCTTTTGGGGGGCAAATTAGTTGGCTAGAGATTGCTGGTAGGTATAAAATTATTAAGTCAGCAGTAAGAGAGAATCTAGCTTGAGTTTGGCGATTACCTGCTCACAAATTAGACCTTCTCTCACAGATTCAGTGAACTGCCACATTCAAAGCAATTTACCTGTAGTAAAACATGTCAATCAACAGGTGTTAAATCTTTAGACAGGGTTACTTTGTAATCATAGGCAAAAGTTAGAATTAAGCAAGATTCCTCTTCTAGCCTTGCTTAACTAGGTTACCTCAAAGTGTAGGTTCTAGTTCTGATACATTGAGAGCTTACAGGAAAAATCATGTGGGATGTGCGTTGGTGGCAGCATATACACTGAAAACTTCCTAAAAATATTATTATGAGCAAAAGTCCCTACAATCCAAAAACATTAGTATGAGTTTTTAAAGCAGGCTTTGGTGAGATATTGCTTCTTACCAAGCAATGGATTGTAAATACTGCAGCAGGACATTGACCAAAGGCACTAAAGTGGTTCTTCCCTGCTACTCCAGGTCTGCACTAGGTACCAGTTAGGGTTGCCACCTTTCCCAGAAAATAAATACTTGCCGTTTGTTCACATTAACATTTTGCAAAGATCTGAACTTGAATCTTAAATAAAACTTTACATAAATTTGCCTGTTTTAATTTGTTATTTGACCTTTCCTTCTTTGCTTACTTTAATTATCAGCCAGTGATCATCAAGCCAACACTAGTACACATTTTAAAGTGTTGTATTCCTATATTCATTGTTTTAAGTGTGTATTGATAAGAGAAATAAACACTAGCTTTAGGTAATTTTTCAAAATTTCCCACCACTTTGGGCATTAAAATGCTGGTTACGCCGTTAAAGACGGGCAGGTGGCAATTCTAGTACCGGTTGGGGAGCCCATCAAATGGAAAAATCCCCGATCAGTCTTT
Organism: Triturus cristatus; assembly: GCF_964204655.1. Lineage (NCBI taxonomy): Eukaryota > Metazoa > Chordata > Amphibia > Caudata > Salamandridae > Triturus > Triturus cristatus. The sequence goes on from NC_140591.1 coordinate 829,505,174, forward strand.
TGAACTGTCGCAGCTTTCTCACACTCAGATTTCTGCATTTTTGGTCCGATTCACAAAGAATGGTGTTGAGTAGGTGTGGTTTACTTTTTTAGTACTTGTGGCTTATTCATAAATCTCCAGCATTAGCCGGAAATATTCTTTACATACTCCTGGTTTACTCTCTGAATTAAGGAGTACCACTAGAGTAATTTACAGCAAATCGAGTCAATGCAATCTTTGCTCACCTCAACATTTTTGTCCAACGTCTTGCTTTCTGCGTCAGGCTTTAAAAAAAGTCAACTTAGGTACCAAAGTAATTTTGGTTGTGGCTTCAAATATGTGGAATCCAACCCTGTTCTATTTGAACTACTTAACACCGTCTCACATTTGGAAGGAAAATCAGAATCTGACTCGTTCTCCCATGCTATCGGCCTTTTTGGTCAGTTGTCTTGATGTTCTCTCATTAGGAATTACCTCTTTTACCATTTCCTTCTCTACCATTACCTTGTTAATTTGTTGCTTTACTGCCATCGTTTCAGTAGTCTATTAAAGACATAAACGTTAACCTCACCTTGACACTGTTACAGCCTTTATCATGTAATTACTACCCAATACTATTCCTAACCCTAAACCTAGCCCTAACTAATACTCTTAAACTCCTCAAAGCAATTTTAAAGTAACCAGCAAACAATCTGTTGGGTAAGTCATGTACTCAATAACACAGACCAGCAACAAAAATGAGGTAGAAGGACAGTTTACGTGCAAGAAACAAGACAATGCATATTAGTGTCAACACTACATATGAAGGTTTAACTCCTTCCCTGCAGGGGTAATTCCCCCGTGGCGCGGGGGAGCCGTGGCGGCGCTGTGCTCGTGACGAGCTCAGCTCATCATGACTCACCGTGGAGCTGCGCTCATGACGAGCTGAGCTCGTCACGACCCCGCCCACTGATTAATTCTCCCACACAGGCGGGGAATTAATCGCGCGTGGGCGGGCCGCGGCCGTTATGACTAGCTCAGCTCGTCATGAGCACAGCTCCACTCTGACTCATGACGAGCTGAGCTCGTCATGAGCATGCAACGGGTTAATATCTTTGCTCTTGGCTCTATTTCCAACTTCTTGGTGACGGTTTCACCCAGTGTATAATATGGCTTTTTTAAAAGGCGGAGCCCTACATTTTTTTGTTAGAAACCAGCCACCAGCACTACTGAATGCCAAGGTTGCTTAAAACAAGCATTTAATATTCCTGATTCACCTTCATGCCCCTTTCATGTATCAGTCTACAGCTATCATATTATCGCACTCTTGAAACTTCTTTTTCTTCCATTCTTTCTCCTTATGTCATGGTTTTCCTATCTTTCATTCCCCCTTCTTCCTCCCCTTTTCTGCCTTATTGTCTCTTGCTCAGGATCAAAGTCCGATGATGAAAACGTTTCAGTCCCCAAAGAGGAGTTTCAGTGCCCAATGCCAGCAACCACAGCACAAATTAAGCACTAGTTACACCCTCCTCGAAACAACCCCCATTAAGAGAATTTTGCATTGTATACAAATATAACACAAAAAAGCATGAGTAACACAACAGTCAGACCAAAGCCACCGCAGTCCGTCGTAAAGAGCGTGAATTGCAGAAATGCCCCATTGTGTCCACATGGGATGACCTCTATCCACCCTCCACAGAATGTCAGACAGCGACATTATCTTGAACTAACCTGACACACTCTATAATAGACCATCAGGGACATTTTGCCAACAAAGACCCCCCCCCCTTTTTTTGCCCCAGTTACTACTCCCTCCCCCTTCTTACCGCCAATTCCCCAATTACATTGCCTCAATTCAAGGGCGGCATCCCTGTGTTGCATGCATTGCAGGGTCCCTAGCTCCGTAGAGCTATAACAGAGCGGACTACACATCACTACCACACACTGCATGACCCTTAGAGTTATCTCAGGGCTCACAGTTAGGCTTGGTTGTTGTGTTACTTGAACCTGTATGGGCATGATATTAAGCATGTGCCTTTGTAACCGTGGGTACATATGATGGACTGTACCTGTAACAATTCAGTCGAAACACTTGTATTGATTGCCATGCACACGTTACCATATATTACAAAATCTCAATAAAGATGTTTTTAAAAGAGTGAATAAAGCATATATATTTAAAGGAACAAAATTGCCCCAATTTGAAAATAACTTCTATATTTGATTGTGAATTAAACAAAATATTGCAATATTTGGAGAGAAAAAAACTAACAACAGACAACAGTGCAACAGTGCGTTAAGTTTAAATGGTGCTACTATTTTACCACCAATGATCAGGTTAAGCAGCATTCCCAGTTTTACACCTCGTGACACTGCAATTTGATTAGGGTCTCAAAGCGCTTTACAAACAAGATGCTGCTTTCAATAACAATTTTGTAACAAGGTTGCTTTTTAAGTATTTTGGAAGCGTCAAAGGTTTGAATCTGGTTACTATATGAATTCAGAGTTCTGTATTAATGTACGTAGCATCAGATACCCTTTTAAGAAAGAACAATATACTGATTTTCTTGCTAAAAAAAAAAAGTAATGCAAACATTTTCCAATTTTCACACCATTTGCTGTACTTTTAAATGAGTGGCTGGAGCGAAAAGGTCATGTAATGTTCACAGCTTGAGTTTTTAATGCATCAGCCATGCTTGTCATGGCGGATCAGGCGCGCTCCCGTTGCCCCGCGCAAAGAAAGTACATGAGTTCTGGCAGGCTGGCGGTTTTCTCGGGCTGCGTTTAATGCGCTTGCAACATCAACAGTAAACTAGCTCCCCAAAAAGACAAGGTCACACTGTCCCCTTGTCGAAATAATGGTAAAATATGGCGTGCTGCTGTTTGTGCAGAGAGATGGTCGTCCCCCGTGAACTAGAGCTCAAGTTACTGCAGACATCCGGGCTGCCACTCAAACGTCAGATCCCACGTCCAACCTGAGGGAAATATTTCCAGGGCTTCTTTCTTCTTGAAAACACCCGCCATGTATTTATGAAATGGAATCAAGGAATAACAAATATTTCAATTTGAACTTTCGACAGCACCTGTCTTGTCTCCAGTGGTGTAACACAAGGCAGTAATCACTGGGATTTGTGGGCCATCAGGACTCTGGGTCCCTTTGCCCATACACCTGCATCATTGACAGGGCCGGACTGGGAACCACAACCGGTCCTGGCAAAGTGCTCGGCCGGCCCCCTCCCAGGGGAGGGGGGAGGGGTGGTGCCGCCGAGCTCTTTGCCAGGGCCGGTTTTCTGCCGATTTTGTTATAGGGCCGATTTTGCAGCTATGACGCAAAAACGGCCCTGTATCAAAAACGGCCCCCAGGGGCCCAAAACCGGCACCCACCCGTGCGGCCCACCGGGGGATTCCCCGGTGCCCGCTACGCCAGTCCGGCCCTGATCCTTAATGACAGGGATGGTGCAGAAACGTTCAATCAGTTCAACCCGTAACTTACAATGGGGGTCTCCAGCTCCATACTGAAATCTTCTACACTGAAATGGATCTTCGCCACCGTTTTAGAATGGAGATATTACAACACACCTGGGATAACCCTATTTCCCTAAGCCTGGGGCAAATAAACACAATTACAGATACAACGTTTCGAGAAAAATATACATCAAAAGAATATGAATACATACAAGTTAATCACAAAAAAAAATCAGGACGAAAAAATTAAGACAGAAAGATCTTAAGGGGAGGGGTACGCAACAAAAAAGATTGTTATAAAAATATGTTATTTACTACAGTAACAGGATATACAAGAACAAGTACAGGACCATGGTGCTCACATAACGCAAGACAACATAATTCACAACATAATATACAGTGTAGGACAAAAAATAATGCCAAAAATGGAACATTTTGAAGCTTGAGTCTGTCCAACATGTATCAAGAACAAAAGATAACAGTCAATGCTTCCTTAGAACTGTTAGCCAAAGGTGGGCGTCGCCGACGTTTCGACCTATATTTTTTTAAGGTCATCATTAGGACAAATACATATTTGACATATTAACTGCATTGTAAAGGCAGTACATTGTAATGCCTGCATTGTAATAGATGTTTCCCCTTTCAGGACATACGTTAAAGTTTCTGTGCCAAACAATGATCAGGTGGATAAGGAGTCTTCATTATAATCATTCTTTAGTTTCTGTAGCAAGGGAAGAAAGGAAGGAGTATTTTAAAAGCACCCTTGCTACCAAACTTTCTTTGAGATACAACCAAAAAGAGGGTCATATTGAGGAAAAGAGAGCCTTCAGTATAAAAGGCTTCAGTTTCTAGGAAAGGAAAAAGAAAAAGAAAAACCCCCACTCCTCATAGCACCTACAAGACTCTCCCGGGAAGGTAGGGCATTCAGGTGGAATAAGAGGAGGTGGAGGGGAGGGAGCTCCAGGAGCACACAGGAAAAGAGGCTGGGGTGGGAGCAGTGGCGTAACGATAATTGAGGGGGCCCCCCTGCAAGGCACTTGGAGGGGCCCCCTCCGGACTCCATCAGGGGCTCTCCTGCCGAAATGCAGTTCTGAGGGGGCCCCCTGGAGCTTGGGGCCCCCCCCGCACTACGGGAGGTGCGGGGGCCTGTGTTACGACCCTGGGTGGGAGGGAAAAAAAGGAACACACTGAGGAAAAAGGAATCGGAGGGAGGGAGGGTGGAACAAGAGGGGTTGACAGGCAGGATAAATAAGAGCTAGACACATGGGAAAGAAAGAGGGTCAAGAGGAAGCTTGCAGTGGAGAGAGAAGCTTATACTTGTAAAATAGTCCCTCATGTAGTTCTATACCAGCACTGCACTGGAGGCAGAAAGGAACAGCTTAATAGCCAATAGCATCAGGATGAAGAAAATGCTCCTCTGGCTGAACCAAGATGCGACTATCAAAGTCTCAAACCAATGGCTGAAAGATGCTGGCAAAAAACACAATGGTTAAAATTGTCATACCAAACCCCCACAATGTGTATACTGCATGCAAAACATCTGTTTGAAACCTACACAGTCAACACAGATCTAAAAAGCATGTGACCTGCTTTGAAGGCATTATCTGGTCTTGCGACCATAGACATGCAAGTGTCTGCAATGCGTGCACACTAGGATAAACACTATTATACAATTTGAATCAATGGAGGCAGAAAGCGAATGGTGTGAATGCAGAAAAAACAAGAGAAAAATATAGTACATGGAGTGCAACATCATAGTAATGTTGGGAAAGGCTATTATGTAACACCTCTGAGGTTTTGTGTATATGGCCATCACTACACCGGACTTTATACCTAAATAAGATACCTTCTACTGCGGGATCACAAAGCATGATACATCCAAGAGATTAACGATGAGTGTCTGTTGGCACCGTATAAATACATAATAATGATAATATGATACATTCTACTGGGAGGGCCCAGAGCATCATAAGCTTTGAAAATAACCATTCTGATTGGTCGGTACACAGCACTATATACCTACATAATGTACCTTACGCTATGCTACACCGAGCATGACATAACGAAGAGACTCAGGTTGAGTGTACGGTAGCACTGTATATATATCCACATCATAAAATGATAATATGATACATTCTACTGGTAGGGCGTACAGCATGATACACCATCTATTGGGTGGGAATGCGGCTGACATAGGGTAATAAGACTCTTCTACTGGGAAGATTGCATAATATACCCAAGTAAAGAGTGAGAGTATCAAGTTTCAGTGCATACCTCCAGAGGTACAATGCTCACTCTGCTTATTCTGACTGGATACTCTGTAGTGCGACTTTCTGTAGTCTTATGTGTCACAGCATGTTGAAAAGGAGCATGACAGTGCTCCACAAAGCACTTAAACAAGCACCCAAACAGGAAACATGAATAGATATACATAATGCATGGGCATGTGTGTTTCCTTTTAAAAGTACACTCATACGTTGTGGCTCAGTGCTTTAAACATGAGGCACTCATCTGGATACAATTATGCAACCAAAGGGTCTGTGCATAGTTGTTGTTTCCCATGTCCTTCTTTGTGAAACAATACACAATTGCACCTGCAATCCTGTACCCATTTCTAATCTATAAATAAGTAACAAGAAATTGTTAGTTTCCTCCATGTGCCTTTGCCATATGTCTGAGCCAGACACCACATATTAATAGCCCACTGAGTTGATCCAACACCATGTTTTATTCACCAGAGTCAGGCGGACCATTACGTCAAGGTTCCCATCATACCTCAACTCTGCACTCAATTAGTAAAACTGCGTTCCATTTTAATAAAGATCATCCCTGTCAACTGTGGCATTCACCAAAGGTCAACCGGATCCTCCACTCCTATTTTTGCCCTTCGACCAGTGTCCTGGACGCCCAGTACATTGGATATCATGCAAACGTTAATACCAAGTGCAGCGTCAAGCTGGAAGAGGGACCTGGAACTCAACCCAAATGGCAAATTGTCTGATGGAATTTTAGCACTGAATGCGTCTTAATTTGCTCTACCTTGCTGGTCAGGGGACTAAGATTCTGCTCTTGGTTTTGTGGGTCTCTCACCACTTGCAGTCTCCCTGACTGACTCTCTCATGAAGTCCATCACCACTGAAGAAGGTGAGTAACTTGGGCATCATTGTTTAGAGTGCCCTCCACTTCACTCACAAGTTCAACGCTTACATGAGGAATGGTTTCTTCCATCTTCAACAGCTATGATATTTGCTTACAAAAATGACTTGATGATTGTAGCTGTGATTTCCAGGCTTGACTACTTGATTTGCACAAGAAGGCCCAAAAGAGGCTCCCCAAGCTCCAGTCAGCACAGAGCCCTGTGGCTCGGCTAATCAATTTTCTGTGATGCTGGAATGACTTCATACCCATTCTGAAAGCCTCCAACGCCTTCCCCTCAAGGAAAGAACACAGTTAATGACACCATGCTTCACACACAAGGCTCCTCATGGACAAGCACCAGAGTAATTTTGTAAAGTGGTTTAGCATTATCTACCAATAAAGGTTGAATTCTCAAACATTAACCATCCAAACATCTAGATTTAGAAAGGTGGATCTCTTCTGGATCAGGGTTCCTTACTCTGTAAAACCCTCACTGATCATTTATGCCTATAAGGAGACCGTCTTAGGCACTGAAGACTCACCTCTTAAGACTGGCCTTTGACTAAGTACACACTACATTTCTGTGGCCTACATTTTCCAGACACAATGTTACACCATGATTCATACACCATTACCCACTATTGTCCAATCTGATGCCTAATACCATCATGCATCTTCTTGTAAACATTGGCCTGGTCTCCAGAATTCATGGTTCCCTCCACCAACACATTATCATCTTCCCAGTTCGGTTAGTGGGCTTCTGGAAGATGCATTCATGGTGCCATCCTACTGCATCTGGGCTCATGCCTCCATCCAGTTTGCCCTTAGATTTGCTGCATCCCTAGGCTGATCAGATTTTACAACCATTGCCTCCAACTGAATGTCCTGGAAGCACAACACCTTGCATCACTGTTGAACCAGCCTGACCCCCTACCCACGCAGACCGCTCTGAGACAGCTCCCAGTTGACTGTAGCACTTTACAAAGTAAGGAAATAAATAAGTATAATAAATTAAGGCTCACCGAGGAACGCGGTTTGTTTGGATACTTTATAAATGTCTCACATATATTCATCCATGAAACCTCAGCAAGAATTGTAGTGCAATGCTATACTAAAATCTGAATAGATAAATCATGATTTTGTATTCACGCAGATGCTAAAAATGTTTTATTTTGCTTTTGTTTCATTAAGGACAGCGGCAGCCGGCACAGGTAAGAGCGGTAGGACGGGGCAGGGTGTGGGGAGAGTAAACGCAAGACGAAATAGGTATTATTTATTTATTTCATTATACCCATTAATTCATCTGTCGATTCCCCCTCCCCACCCCGCCCCATCACCCCACCGCGTTTACCTCTGCCGGCTGCGGCCGATTAAGAGCTTAATCACACATGGACTGCATAGAGTGTGATTATAGTTCTCAAGCTAAATGAAGCACACAAAATGAGGACACTTGCAAGACTGAACAAAAATCAGGCCATGGTGAGGAGGGAGGGATCATAAGGGTAATAAAGAAGGAAATGAAGTGACACCTTAACAGGTCTACAGACTACAGTGCTGTGTTTCTTACAGACAGCTTCCTGTGGAATTAGCATTACGAAGCCTGGTATTTCCAATGCCTTAACCCGCCTTTGATTAAATCTGTTGTTACCAAACAAATGAGGGAGAGGATGTAGCCTTAGGGCTAGAGCGGTAGACCTGGAAGCTGGGGAACTGGGTTCGAGTCTTGGCAACGACGCTCAACATCCTGTGATTCTGGGCAAATCACTCAATCTCCCGGTGCTTAAGAAAAATGAATGTGTTCTTCTGTAACAAAACTGGTGCTCATGTAAAGCGCTCTGATACCCAATGTCTCGGGTCTAGTTCGCGCTATATAAAACTTTAAAAAAACAAATGCAGGCAGTATAATCACTTTCTGCATCTGCAGAATCCTGGCCTAGCGACGCCTTAAAACCACCGAGAACGCTTTGAAATCAGTCAAGATCTCCCAAGTTAACTTCAGCTTCTGCTGCGCAGTAGGCTGAGGCTGAGCAACTGGTAACTTTTATCAAGAGCAACTATGAAACAAACATGGCGTTCCCCGATCCAGGAAAAAAAGGGGTCGTAGAAGGAAGCTTCCGTTTATAATTAGAATCACTATTAAGGTAGGGATGTTTAGGTCTAGCATTGAAGACCAGGCTACGTCTTCAACCTTTGGATCGTGGCCGTCACAGAAAAGGGCGTTTGTACTACTAATGAGCTGCACATGGAAAACTTGGGGTTTGTGAACACATTTGGAAGTTGTAGATTACATGTCTCAATGTATGCGCCCCCACCCCACGGAAGAGCGAGTGGCGTGGCGCTTTACAAAGGGCAATTTGTAATGTATGGAATGCATTTGAAGCCATGGCTACCACAGCTGCTGTCCTACGGTTTTAAAATCTCTGTCCCTTCTTAAGTCTCCCTTCCACCTCGTTTTGCAGCGATAAATTAAGTATTATACTCTGCATGGTGTATGGTGACCAACAACACTGCTCCTGTAAAGATTTGTGTCAGCGATATTGGAGTTTCACTGTAGTATTGGCTGTATCAAACAAGCAGGCATGTGATGGTGCTGAATTTGTCGGTAGTACAAACTGATGGCAGTATTTTCATCTGTAGTGCAAAATGTTATTTATAAAATAACCTCTGGCGCCAATGCAAAATACATTGTATGATACAACACAGGGCTGACACATTTTATTTCTTAAAAATGTCAATACCACTCACAGCTATTACCTCAGATAAACTATAACACTGTAGGCGATCTCTTCATGTTGTATGCCCACTGCTGCAGAGAAACTCAAGTACTGCTATGCCATATCATTTTTTTTTATACCCACCCTAGAATCATACTGTTGGTGTTTTCCTCTTACCCATTATCACAGCTGGAGAAAATACCTTTTAGTTTTTGGCTTGAAATGTGCCCTTCACCTGCATGTCAAAGAGATAATTTCATCCACCATACTACCCCTACAATGAAGAAAATTCCACCAAAGAATTGTCTTCTGGAAGTAGCAATTCTTCCCGCAATCAAGGACTTTCATTTATCACGAGACAGGAGATGCGCTTTAAAGACAAACATATGTAGTCTCATATGTTTTACAGGTAAATGATGGGACCAGTCCCTTGGCTACTCGCCTCTTTTCCCATCTGTAATTTTAAAATGGCTTCTACTGATTGCAATGTCATAGAATATGTCTGCTTCGTCCTTGCGCAGTGGAACCTATATTAAACAAGCATTTGCAATGCAAAAGGTCACGCATTTACGCGAGTTTGCGCTATTGACATTGCAAATGGCAATGCCTTTTATTCTTGTTTTTAAAACCTAAATAAAAGGTCTTGTCATTTGCAATGTAAATAGCTCAAACTCGCATAAATGCGAGACCTATTGCATTCCATATGCTAACGGCTGCCCTGCTGTTCCCCCGGGGCACAATCAGGCATCCACTTCTGTCAGGACAGCTGATCGCAGCAAAAAGACAGAAGTGGATGCCTGCTTGTGCCCCGTGGGGACTGACATTAAAAAAAAAAACAAAAAAAACATGCAAAGTGGCATTTTGTTGCTATGGCAACAAATTGGCGTGGGACTGTCCACAGTCCTACGGACATGCGCACGCTGTGTGCAATGGACTAATGGCCAGAGCAGCCATCTTTGTCCATTGCAGACGCGTGCATGAGAGCCCAAGCAGAATTGATTCCAAAAGGTGCTCTCCTGGCTAGGCAGCGCATGCGCTGCTTTTGCCAGGCGAGACCTAAAAAGTGCTGTGGTCTTAACTGGCCTGGTGTCTTCAATCAACTAAACCTAGGACTCCAGAGAAATGGTCTGGTATTTTCCCCCACTACCGCACTTACAAATACCGTAACCATCAGTAATTCTGTAGAGATGGAAAAACCTCTGATTACATGTTTTTGTGGAATAACATGTCAGAATTGGTCATTCTCCCATGTTTTCCATACTTTTCCTCAGAGTTTATCCAGACATTCTACTTGCTTTCAGCAGGTGAAGTGTCCCAATGAAAATCTCCAACCATGTTGTGTTCCCGTTGTACTTGTAACTCCTGTTACCAAACTCATGAGGAATGCCGGGGCACTTGTGCTGAGATCCTTAGTCTGCAGTGCTATTACTAGATATATTTGTCAAAGATCCGACGTCTGTAAAAAACAACTCAACCTGCATTTAGTTCTGTGCTTTTAGACAGCTTTAGCTGTCTTACCTGACTATTGGGTTTTTTTTGTGTGTTTTTTTGTTTTTTTAATCATCCATAATACGCATACATAGAGACGCTTTGGGTCATCAGGCTTTATCCATTGTTAAACTGTCATTCACATTTTGCTTCCACCCACCACAATAGACAGCTTGGACCAATGGGTCGGCTGTATTTACCTACTGGCTCCCTTCATTTTGAGTGACTCCACAAAGCATGTGCACATTGTTCACATAGGCCTAACAATAGTTCTTTTCCCATTGGTGACAAAAATCGTTCAATGTGTACTTTTTCATTTAAGTTATTTATATTAACTTTAAATCCTGGCAGATTATTTTGTCTCCCCTTTAGATATCCAGTTAGATGGTGATTCATTTTTTGTCTTCTTTTTCAAGTTATAAAGTGTTTGAGTGACACTGTAATAATGTGCCTGCTGCCATTTGAGTGATGGATTAGCTGGTGCTGTATTCTTGTCTTCTTCAAAAATAATAACAATAAAATGCATGGCCCGACTGCAAAGCTTGCAATTTACAATTGATCACTACTAAAATGGCCAGGTTAGTGATTTGTTTTAAATAAAATATGTCTACTGACAGCGTATGCGAGCCACATTATGTGTCCGCTTCTTTTTTATTATTGTGGCATATCCTTGCAATAAACAATAAAAAATGGAAGTTCACCATCACACCAGCTTGCCAAGGTGAGAACTATTGGTTTTGCCAAAGATCATTTAAACTAAGAAACTGACCAGCAGTCAAAAGTAATCTCTAAAACAGAGGAAGGGGAGAATCAGAAATCTTTTAGTCCAAATATTTATAGAACATCCGATTTGTAACTCATGTATCACCTCAATCTCACACCACCACAATTTTCCAGGTTGGACGCGTTTATGTCAAACCAGCCACTCTAACGACTGTTGTTTTCAGGGTGAAAAGCCAAGGATATTTTTCTTTCATTTCCTACTTTTACAACCATTACATGAAAAAACACCATGGGGCAAAGCTGGTTGTGCCACACAGTTCCTTATTCGGTATTTCTTATATTTATGGAAGTGAAAACAAATGTACATTAATATTAGAGAAACTATTAAAGAACAATCACAAATCATGCAACTTACTTAGATTTAGAACTGTGATATAATGTTTATGAATGTGTTCCTGGAGCACACATTTCAGAATTTTGTTGCAGGAAATCATAGACTTCCAATTAACAAAATGGAAAGCTACACAATTCAAAGAAGAAGAGTGTGCACAGGCAGACATATTTGTAAAAGAGGGCCCTTTACAATTTTATTTTAGATTCTAAGGCTCTAACTTAGAGGATAAAAACTTACTTGACACCTTGTCGACCTCTATGCACCCTGTGTAAGTTTCCAGGGCCGAGTGTAAGAGCGTGCAAAGCTTGTGTTTACTTCTGTCAGCTGCCTTAAACTCGCAGCATCTCTCCCCCAGCTGCTGCCCATAAACGCAGCAAAAGCCTGACAGAGAAACTGTTCTTCTCGAGTTAAACATCCATACCTGCCACCCAGTGAGCGAACAATGAGACACACAGATATCAGTCAGCAGAATGATGCAGAACCAAGCAAAAAATTAAGAACCAAGCCAGGCCTAACCCTTCCTGCTGGGTCTGGCCAAACCTCCCATCAGCACACATGCCACCCAGAAGCAGGCCTTGTTAGTTCTAGGGACTAGAAGATGTCAGATTTTATGGGCTTGTGCCTTGTAGGCTGCTTTGTTTTCTCAGCCTCTTCTGAGCCTGCTGTGGTGGTGCTTGTGTGAGTTAATGTGGCGCATAGGCAGAAATAACAGAGTTCCTCTTTTTGATAGTCATGCGGTAAGACAAATCCCAGGGGGTGTGATTGGAGCTGCAGAATAAAGAAAATACATCTAGTGTATAGTTTTAGAGAATTACAATTTCGTTTGACAAATAGAAACCCATACTCGTATCTTCGAAATTCTTACATTTGTTGTGATTGTTGCTTGTCGGAATCAGATCCACCGTTCCACAATGGTGTATCTGATTCTAACAAGCACAACAAATTTTCCGATTCTGATATTATGCGGCAATGGAGGACCAAATTATGTGACAGGGATGACTAAATAATGCTGCTAAATGGGCAACTTATGTGGCATAATGTGGAACATCCAGTGGCAGTAGGATTTCATTATCCTGGCATTTTGACACATAAAACAAACTGTTTATTGTGCCTGCACTTTGAGTGCCCAGTTACATGGTGATTTATTTTCCACCTCTTTTTCGGTTTTGCCTGCACAGCCCTTGCAAAACATCTTGTAAATAAATAAAAAAATCCAGAAATGTGCTTAAAGCCCACTGTCATACGGTTTCTACTAATTCAGTAAGACAGTGCATTTGGGCAACATAAGCGTCAAATCAATGGGCACTGAGTCATACCATCAGAATATGTTGACCTAGTTCCTGGCTAGCTCACAGTTCACCATCTGGACCCATAAACCTTATGTGGTAGCTGATGATGTCTGCAACCTCAGAACATGACAACTCTAATTCCCCCAAGGAAATCGTGGAAACAGATCTACCCGTTCGTTGTTAACTCAGGCATGCCTAAAGGAAGACACAAGAAATACATACATTGGTATTTCATTTATTGAAGCACTTGGATTCATGTGTAATATACGTGTGCTGCAAGTATTAGTAGAAGAAAACAAAGCATAGTAATCGGCATCACAAGAATGGTGAAGAAGATGAAGAATTCAACCATTCTAATTGTTGCATTTGTTATATGAATACACCTTCTTGTACTCCTACCAATCACTGTCTATCCTGGAAAGCATAGCGTGTATGTGATTCTGCTAGACACCTTGGAGTGATCTAACTCCCTACTTACCTGCATGCATGCATGTGTCACCTGGTAGCCAGTCTTGGTGCAGAGTACGCCGCCATACCTCTCAGGATAGTGATGGGATTCAGCTGGGTTATATTCCAGGGACAGGGTGACCGCAACAATCCATCAAAATGCTTCTCTGCCGAACAAAGGCTTTGGGCAGTTTATATAACAAAACTGAACCCAATCATTTTGTGCCTGAGCTCTGGCCTTGTTGTTATTGTTGATTCTACTCACCCAGAGTCGTAGTTGAACAGGCAACAAACAAGGCCAATTTGAGCAATGAACCCAGTCCTTGCACATAACGTTCTAAGGTATGGCAATGTGCCTATGAAGAAATGTATTTGTAAGTAACCCTTTTCTGAGTACACTGTCTCATATGGGTGTGCAAGTAAATGTGTGCTAAAAGTCATTGTTTAAAAGGATGTCAACTTTACACGTGAACATGTAAAATGGAACGGTTTGTGCACAAGACCTATTAACCTCAAAACACCACCCATTACTTACCATTAGTTGGCTCCGATGTGACTCTTGTTTCCTTCTTCCCATTGGTTAGAGCCTCCTCCTCGCCTCAGCTCCCTCCTGGGGCTTCTGCTGTATGTCCCTCATCTGGCGCAGAGACCAAATACAGCTTTCTGCCTGCTGCAAGTTTCCTTCCACTTGCCATAGGCTCCTGCAGGTACTCTTTACTTTTCCACATGCACTCTTAGAGAGTACCTGTGTCTGCGGTCCCACTCCTTCACCACCAACCTCCTCCCGTTCTCTGTTATTTTTAACCCACCCCTCCCTCCTCCCGCTCTGTTTTTAATCCACCCAGCTCTACCATTGTTTTTCAACCACTGCAACCCTACTCCCACTTTCCGTTGTTTTTCACCCACCCTCTGCTCCTCTTCGTCTAAGCTGTTTTTCACCCACCCCCCTCTATGGGATCTCTGTACAGCAAAGTCTGAATAAAAATGCCCTAAATTGCTTTACCTAACATTTAAACTGACACATGATATCATGGGGCTCATGTAACCCTGCTCCTTGGTCTAAAATCTGTTAATGCACCACACCTTCTTAACCTACTTTATGACTCTTTTGTGAGTTTCCCCAATTGTAGTCAATCCTTTAATGTAGTCAATTTTCTATTGTAATGTGGTTTGGTTTAGGCTTCTTTTGACAGTAAGTGGCGCTTGTTTTAGGAATGGGCCATCAAAGGCAGTGGCTCTAATGGTCCTTAGTAGCAGTCGTTATTGGGGGGGGGGGGTCGTTATATGGGGAGTCAACAGAGGAAACTGGAGCCCTAGTTGGTGCATCCTCCCCCAGCTGCAGGCACTGGGTGAGTGTTCACGCATGATCTATTTGGGATGTAGATGAGACAAGCCGCATGGAGCTCCCTGGAAATCTTAGCGCTATATTTCTCATGTCACCTACTTTGGCAAAGCTGTGGTGTGGATCTAATCCTGTCACAAAGTCATATTGAGAGAGGCAACTATCCCCGATTTAGGAGTGAAGTTATAATGAGGGACAGACCAATTCTGATAATCCCATTTTGAATGTTACTAGGTAATGGTTATTCTTTGCATTTTATTCCTTGTAGATTCACTTTTCCCTATCAGCAGTACCAACGTCCTGAATCAATAAAAGAATGGGATGCATCCCTCACTTGGAACAGGCTTGGATCTCTGCTGTGGTGTAACACAAGCTTGGCTCGTTGATTATGTTTGTTGGATGACTTTGAAGAAGCAACAAGGGTTAGCTATTGAAATGTATAGGTGGGTACAGAGGGGTTTATGTCAGTGCAAGGTTTTGGGACATTTTCAGTTATAGACAAATTATTTACATTGCATCACACTAATATTTTTGGGATTTGGCAACTGGTTGTAAGACATACTGGGTTTAACCTGTAGATGATGTATTTTGTTTTATTTTTTAAACATTCGGTTAGCTCTCATTCCAGTGCCATGGGCAGGCAAAGGCTACTGGGCGTCAACTGTGATGATCAAGATAATTTGCCACTTGTGTCCTGGGGTCTGTCCTCCCATCGCACTTCAAACTGGGCCAAGTGCAACCCTTTACTCACTTGACTCTCAGGCTTGCGGGGCTAAGCAAGCTTCTTGGGGGTATTTTGTGAGGTGCTCGAGCTCAGCACTCAACAATCAACCAACAAAATAAATCCACTGTCTAGTCCAGTGCTTTTCTTTTAGAAAAATAAAGTACTTTTAATCACACACTTATTCTAAATCAATCCAATTGGTTAATCAAGTTAGTAGTAGAAAATCTTTATTTCGGTTATGAAACCATAAAAGACAGCATTTCATGTCAACGATTAAAAAAAGATTTTGCCAGGAATATTTAAAAGAGTAAAATGCATTGATAAAAGAAAAAGATATTTCGCAATTTGTCAATGACCACAGATAAAAAAAATAATTTCATTAAGGTTTTAAAAATTGCAGACGAACCCACCACATTGCAGCAAGAAATCGTGAGGTAGCAAATACTATATGCATGCTGGTGTCATGTTTTAAAAGCCTAAACACATCTATGCAATGGATAGCACCTAGATTCTTACCCAATTGCTGTAATTCTCTTCTTCTGATCTTAGAGTAGCCTTGGCAAACAAAATAAACATGCAGTTCTGTTTCCTCAGCTAAACCACAGGCAGGGCAGGCCATGGGAACATCCTTAGACCATTTATTAACAAATGAATGCAGGGGGAGCCAACCATGACGAAACAGCAAATAGAGTTTCCTGGCAATGGTTGGACGTATAAAGTCCAAGCACGGCTCTAGTTGGCAAATGTTTTTTTTATCCAGGAACTGGCGAGTTACAGAGCCAATCTTGGGGTCCTCTGAGAGGTTATCAAATTTCACCTTCCAGTGCATGGTGGATAAATATGTTCGCGTGACCCTGGTGTGGGCAATTAGAGGACTTGCCCATAGCTCGGGACAGCCTATCTCATTTAAGCTTTTCTTGATATGCATAAACCAAGGAAGCTTCCCTTCCCCAGATAGGCTGAGTACCTCTTGCAATTCGGCTCTGTACTCCGCCAGCTCGTTTGTTACCCACAGACGTCGCCAATACAGTAGCGGACGCCTTGCAATTTCTTGTGCGATAGGTCTCACCCCCAGATCCATATACAAGGGCAACAGAGGGGAGGTTCGCGAAAGCCCTGTCAATTGCCTCAGAAAATTATTTTCGGTATGTGTAATTGGCCTAAGGTTGGAGTGCCCCATAGTTCAGCCCTGTAGAGAGCTGAGCTTCTGGCCGGTGTCTTATAAATCTCTATAGCCGGGGTCAGGGGTTTGTGGAAGGACTTTCTATAATGTTTAGCCAAACCCCCAGCTGTCTGTATTCATTTCAGATTAGATCTGGCCCCTTGGGGTTTCCATGTCATATTTTCATTTATGGTAAGACCCAGGTAATCAAATTCTGATACCCTTTCTAACGGTACACCATTCATGCAGAGATTAGAGCGGACATTCTTACTGGGGTTAAAAACTATAAATTTAGTTTTTAGTTTATTGATTTCTAAACCCCTACCCCTACAAAATTTGCAGAAGGCATCCAGGTTTTTTTTCAGGCCCATGGGGGATTTTGAGAGGAGCAAGGTGTTGTCTGCAAACATCATTGCTGGTATACTCTTGTTTGCTAGCTTAGGGGCATCGATGTTCTGGCATTTATTTATAACATCCACTAAGCCATTCATGAAGATGCAAAACAGTGTTGGGGCTAACACGCATCCTTGCCCCACTCCCCTATTAACCGGAATACGATTAGTGTGTTCCCCGTTCTTACCAAATCTAATTTGAGCGAAGGTGCCAGTGTGTAATTTCCTAAGTAGGAGTAAGAGATAAGACGGAAGTCCCAACTCTTTGAGCACCTTCCATAGTGCCTCTCTGGGAACCAAGTTGAAGGCGCTTTTAAGGTCAACGAAGACCAGATACAGACTGCCGCCTCCCATCGTTACTGTCTTCCAAAAGAGGAGCTCCAGCCTGAAAATCTGGTCTACTGTTGACATTTTGGCCCTGAACCCCGCCTGGAGGGGGGAGAGGATATTATTGTCTTCCATCCATAATTGTAGGCGATCCAAAATAATCCTGGCAAACACCTTCTGAGAGACGTCGATCAAGCTGATCGGTCTGTAGTTGATTGGGAGAAGAGGCGAACCCTTTTTGAATATTGGTATCACCTCTGCACCCAGCCAAGTCTCAGGGGGATCCATCCCTTCCAGAATGGCATTAAAAACTACCCATAAATAAGGGCCCCAGATCTTAGATTCAGCCCGATACAAGTCACCAGGAACCTTATCAAGGCCAGCTGCTTTCCCTGGGACTATTCTGTCTAAGGAATTATACACTTCCTTCAAGGTGATCTTTGTGCTATCTAAATCTGTTTCTGGGAGGACTATAGTTTCCTGCCCCTGACCAGTGCATTCATCGGGACTTTGTGCATATAGGAGTTTGTAATGGGCTTCCCACTTTTCCGCCGCTATATTAGGTTCAACAGCACCCTGTCCTCTTGCAGTCCCTGAGCTCACTATATTCCAGAAAGATTTTAAGTCTTTATTTTCCAGAGCCTGTTTGAGATTTGCCCACTGTTCTTCTCCCCATGAGATTTTAGCAGCATGAATGGCGTTTTTATAGACAAGCCTTACCATTTTTATGGTAGGACTACACTTTGATTTTATGGCCTCTATCAAGGCACTTTTCATTTTCCTGCAATTGGAATCGAACCAAGATTGCCAAAGTTTGTGGGCACCAATCCTACGATATTCCTTCCAGAAGACATCTTTCAAAGTCAAATCAAACTTTATGGCGGTTAGTTATAACATCTTTCAGTCTCAGGAAAGCTTGGCGATTGATTTCAGCAACCTTACTGACATGGGGTACTAAGATATCATAGTGCACGTATTCTAACATAGCCTCAAGGTCTGGGATAAACTCCATGTATAGTGTTGCCATTTTTTCCTGGGAATTCTCTAACCATGACCACTTCACTCTCTTCCTATTGTTACTGAGGAGAAGCCCATCGTCTTGGTCGATATGATCCGGGCTGTGTTCGGCCCTGGAGGAGATTGCAAGATTTACCATCAGTGCGTTATGGTCACTGTCCTCACGTGGTATAACACTAAAATCAGAGGCTAACGACCATACTCTGGTCTCCAGAAGTATATAGTCTAGAATTGAGGAGTGGGACAGCCTATTGTAGGTAAAACTACCTGGGGAATCTAAGGGAAACCGCCCATTGCATGCTCTCAGTGAGTATCTGAGAGTTAGCGCTTTAATTTGAAGAGCTAAGGGGGACCATGCTCTGATCCGAGGGATGTTGGGCTCTGGAATAGCCCATATATCATCCTCTTCTGTGCTGTCCAAATCCCCAGATTCCAGTAGGGGCTCAAACTGGCAGTTCAAATCGCCTCCCAGAATTATCGCAGCATCCACGGGGATATCCGAGAGGAGATCTTCTAGGTGTGCTAGTGCAGGGGACTCCTTACTCGTCTTAACGGGCCTAGAATAAATGTTAATTAAAAAAAAATTAAGATTGTTAGGAAAGGATAATATAAGGCAAAGGATGTCTGGACTATGTGAGTCCACTTGCCTTACATCGCAACTCAGATGGCATCCCACCCAAATGCTGAGTCCACCTGAAGGCCTGCCCCTAGTTTCAGCAATGGCAGGGATATGGAATGATGCAAAGCCTCTACAAACAGGGTGGTCTGTAGTCCATGTTTCCTGAAATAAGCATATGTCCCAAGAATCTACAAAGACTCCCCATTCAGGACAATGTAGTTTGTTTTTGATACCAGCCACATTCCAGGATAGTAACTTAATTCTATGGAGAGAGGTCTGGTTGTCAGCTGAGGCCTTCATAACTAGTTCCCTCATGGGTGGGACAACAGGATTATTTACAGAATTTTGATTAAGAGAAGGACCAACCGGCACTGCAGTTACTACGCAATTTTCTGTCTGCTCAAGAGTAGATGGAAACTTGCACACTGCTCTTCCACTATCAATGACAATCTTCAATTTTCCCACTGCCCTCACTGTGTTAACTTCGATCGTTGCTGGCCCAGGGTTGCTACATGGGGGCCCTGCGATCAAGAGTCAATCCACCTCCTCCAAGCTCTCAAATCTGTTAAAGAGGGGTAAGTTAAATGGTTGGGGTCATTGCAAGCCTACCACCTGGCCCCTCCCAGATCGATGAGAAGGCCGTACCCTAGTGCCATAACGTGACCCGACCCCTGTACCACAAGCAAAACCATGGTTGTAAAAATAAGTGAGGGGAAGAAGTCTGATGGTAGAATCCCCATTCCTCAAGTATAAAACTTGTTGTACCAAGTGGGGATTCCTAAAATTGACAACTACACAATCCCGCTAATGTCCTTAGCCCAATTGCCAATCCACTTCACCCTTCGAGTCAGCAAAATGTCAACTGCGTTGGCATAAGGAAACTGATATTGTCTGGCAAGCAAATGGAGGCATTTGTTTTTAAGTTCCAAATGAGTTTCAGTTTTATCTTCACCCAGTGAGGGCACACCAGCAAGGACGAGTACATATGGTACACTAGCAGGAGGCAGATTAATAAGAGGTAGCTCTTGGCCTCGATGACCATGAGGTGTGGGGGCTACTCCCGGGACTGTGGCAATCTCCTTTCGACGAACGAGACCGTCTGCCTTTGCCTCAGTAGTACAGGCTGTTACATTGCTAGAACTTGCTGACCCCTTATCTGCAGTATGGGCTGTAAAACCTTCCCCTCTGCTTTACTCAGCAGATGTATTTCCCAGACTAGTGCACAAAGTTGGAGCCGTATTTCTCCCATGTGTGTTGACTGGGAGTGATGTATTTGGATGAGCCGAGTCTCATGTGCAGGTCTTAGACATGGTGTCCAAACAGGCATGGATTAGGGCAAATTCTTATTTTAGAAGCCCGCTGATTTGATTCAATAGTATGTTGGAAAATGAAGCAGCCCATGCAGGAAGCGATAGATACATATGAATTGGAGGCTCACAAACTCTCTGGTCGGCTACTACCGACATGGCGGTTCCATTGTTTATTTTCCTCTTTTTGCCCCCCACGTTCTTGGATTGAGGATGATGATTGGCCGCACTTGAGTTAGCAGGGGTTTTAGTGCACCCTTTACTTCTAGTAGTTGCCCTACATGTAGCTTCTATAATTGGAACAGGCGACTTAGGCGTGGAAACCTGACTTTGAATACTGTCGCCCCTTTCAAGGGGAAGGGAAAGGTTAGATGGTGACAAGGCCAGGGGAAGGGCCGGAGTTATAGACAGTCGGCGCTCAGTTCGCTGGATTTCTGTGGCCACCACTCCTATCGCCCTTTGTAACATCCGATCGATTGATGTCTGTGGGAGAAGTTGAGGGGTGGAACAAGGGGGTGCATGGCATAAGGCTTTTACAGTTTGTTTGCCCATACTCAGCTTTCTGGTGTCGGCTAAAATTGTGGGGGCTTTCTTAATACTAACAAAACGACAAGCCCAAAGAAACAGCTTACGTTGGCGAAGTAAATGGTAGGACTTCCAGTTGTAGTGGTTAGTCACTCCTGCTTCTCCATTGCCTGACCCCTATGCAGAACCCCTCACTTCCTGTTACTTCTCTTTAGGTGCGATTTTCAAACCAAGTGGGGTGGCCCAGCCAGCCTCCTCCGGCCACAGACAGGCCAGCCCTTGGCCCGAGCTTCGCCTGGCGCTGCCCATGCGTGTCCCACGATGCAGGAGCCCTGTACTCCTTATATGTGCCTCCTGGCGCTTGCTGTGGGCGTGGTTGGTGTGCGCGCCGCGCTCGCCGCTGGTGGTGCTGGGTAATAGAGTCCCGGAATGGCGGCGCTGGTGGCAGGACTCTGTGGCGGTGGCGGCAAGATTGATGGCCGGTAAATTGCCCCCTCAGACAAACAGGGCTCTTTTAGTACTTCAGGGAAGTCTGTGCGCACCTGTCCGCAATCCGCCCTCTCACAGATCCCCTCACCTTTTGCTATCAAACTTTGCGTGGAGACTCAGCAGCTCCCAGAGTATCTTGACAACAGTCTCTCAGCCACTCGTTCTCTCTGCCACCATCCCGTAGGAGCACAATCACTATTCCGGCCTGAGGCCTCGCTTTTGTAGGCCAAGGGGTGAATCTCCAACTTCACACTGCCTCTGCATGCACCTACGCCCCCAGCCCCCTTGTTGTTGTTTTTGCCCTTTTCTCCCACTCAGGGCTGTGTCGCCGCCAGGCTTTCCCGCCATGGCATGTCTGCTGTGGCCTGTCTTGGGCTCTAGAGTGGCTTGTTTTGTGGACCGAAGGACCAGTCCTCCTCTCCTCCCCCACCAGGTGCACCGCTGGTCCGGGGATCCCCACTGGTGTCAGGTACCCCACTTGTATGTGTCTCTCGCCTCCGGTTGCACCTTGGGTGGCCGCACCTCCTCTGGACCCTCCCGCCCGGCTGCGTGCCTGATAGCCCACGAGGGAGCTCCCCAGAGTCAGGATCACTTCGGCCACTCCCGACTATCGCTGCACTCACCCGCTGAATTACTGTATTCTGGGGCCAGTATAGCTGCAAAGCCGCCCTATTTCCAGGAGCCCCGGGCCTAGGCCTCTTCACCTCCGCGTTCAGCCGCGAGGACCAGGAACCACGCCCCGGCTGCCGTCTCATAGGCCAGTGGGTCTCCAGCCGCTCCCCTCAGGCCCGCACCGCACTCCCAGCCAGTCACTGGGGGGCACCACGCAAGCCTCTCTCCGCTCCTCACTGCAGTGGCTCTGAGGGCAGTGAATACCACATACAATGTTACCTGCTCACTGCTTGCTTTCAACGAGGATGTAGCGCCAGCAGTCAGCAAGGCCGCCCACGCCTCCTCTCCCCTCCGAATCTGGTCCGCTGGCTGGCTGTTTCACACCTGTTCTCTACCGTCGCGCCCCCCTGTCTGTAGCCGACCACACCGCTGGTTACACCTCTGGGAGGGGGAACTTTCCCGGCTAGAATTCACCTGCGCTGGTCCCTGGGTCCACAGCTATGGAACGGAGAGACAGAAAAGCACGTCCTACCGCTCCGCCATCTTCAGCGCTAGTGCAAGGCATCAGGGTCTCATCCTCATCCTAATCCTAATCAAATTAGTGTCCCAGGGTGCGATTCTTCTGGGTGCTATACCACCCTGATTCCCCAGCACTGACCGTGTAATATCACTTTTTTTCTTTACTTTAAGCAATGTTGGACAGCAGCTCGTGCTGCTGAGCAACATGTCTAAGAAAACATTGACAAAGCCAATAGATCTCACATAGGCGAAACCGGTTGACTTTTCCAGTGCTAGTTTAAAGATGCAGTTAGGTGTTTAAGTGACACTAACATATTAGCTTCCTGCAGTTTGAGTGTTCCATTACGTTGTGAATTATTCTTGTTTCCTTCACAAATTATAACACAATGTACGGCACAGTTATATGTCTTGTCACCAGAGAAGTCAGCAGAACCCATTTTTGACAATATTAGAACACAGTGCATAGCTACATTTTGTGTACCATATGTATGGTTCAATTATGAGTGACTTTGAATATTGCTATATATGGTCCTACATTTATCAAGGCATGTTGGATTACGGAAGCAGTTCTTGTGCCATACAAACTAATATTGAGCAAGAAACATTTTGCACAGCTTTTCCTGACTAAATGGTGTGTGTATTTTATTTAAGCCTACCTTTTGGCTCATGCAATTAGATTTTACATGTGTATTTCGAAGGCCAAAATTGCAAGTATTGGCCTCAATTGCAAGTTGAAATCCCAATGAAGTGTGAAACAGAGGAATAATTCAGATCAAGAAATATGTGTTACATTATTACAACACCATTAAATTCTCTTGGAGGAATACCGCCATTGTACATTTCATACATTATGCAGCTAACCTGAAAGTCATCAGTGTCTTCCTTATTTACTATATTTCAATTGGTGTCTTATGTTGCAGTTTGCATAGCACTCAAAGGCCTAGGTGTTCATGCCTACCTTGATAAGCAGTCCACAAAATCTGCACCCTTCCCAGAGAAACTTTTGCTTAGTTTTGAAGTTTATTTCAGTAGTCTTCTAAAGTCCTACCAGCAAAACTCACACATCTTAATTTAAATTCAGACTGTATTTAATCGGTATTCAAAGAAAGTAGCTTTTGCTTAGTCATTTAGATTTGCCTGCCATCATCTTGGCTGTTTAGTTTCAATATTCTGAGACAGTTGTATATCAAAATATCGGCGACAAACATTTTACTAGTAAAATATTGTGACCAAAATATTGAGATTGTAAACGCACATAGGTAAGTATAGATTTAGTATTCTTAATTTCACATCTACATACCTTAGAGATGTATGTATAGTCAAGGTGTATATATATGTGAAGTTAAGTAAAATAACCTTTCCTTCCCAATTTATACATAGCTTGCTGATATTTTATTCCTCAGTACTTTTGTCACAATTGTTTGGTAGCATGACGTTCTGGGGTCAATATTAGGGTGGAATACCTACTCAGTCCCTCATTCATTCATGACGTTTCTGATCCTATTTTACCTAAAGGTAGCAACAGTATTTGGGCCGGATTCACAGACAGCATTTTGTACTGCTTAAAGTAGTACTACAGTAGAACTATTTACTTCTTAACAAATGGAGTTCACACCTACAAGTGAAAGTCTCTACCTCCACCTTTCCTACCTTTTCTATTTGAGGATCCTCACAAACATAGTGAATATTGGAGGGACTGGGGGAGTGGCTGGAAAAAGGGGAATACTTGCTACTAAATGGGAGGGGTTTTAAGAGGAGTAAGGAGGGGTTGATGGAGGGACACGCACTTACCCATGAAAAAGTAAGCCCACTGCTAGTCACAAACTGCACTTCTAAAGTTACTACAGCCAAAATGAACTCAAAACAGTACTAAATGCACTCCAGCTCAGAGACAGAGCTAGTCCATCATCACACATGACCAACCACTGATATTGCAATACCACCCCATTGAAAATATTTGAGGTAGAAACAAATAAAAGCAAGAAGAAATTATCAATAATTTAAATTGAATTATTTAAGCTAACCAAAAATATCAATACATTAATTTTAATGTTAAAACAATCTGAAGATCAAACATGTATTTATTATTTTACTTAAACATTGCTAATAACCTTTTTTATTAAAAGAATAGATATAAGATTACTTTTTATTACAAAGTAATACAATTACTTTTAATCAATTGTATATAACACTTTTATAATAGTAATTATGAATTTATAAAAAAACAATTACTTGAGACGGGATTTGTTAAATTTACATTTCAGAAAAATAATTTCATATATTCAAAATTGTACATTTATTTTAAATTAAAATTAAGTTAAAAGTGCTTTAGTCGTTTTTTTATTTGTTGTACATTCAAAATAAATATATAAAATTAATGTACATGAATGTTTAACATAAACATATTTTTACTAAGGTTTTTCAAGTTTAATGTACTTTATTTTTACTTTTCCCTTGGGTTTACAATAGGGAGATCGTTGCCATTTCTCTGCCATCTCTTGTTGATAACACTGGTTTTGATTCTTCGGTTGACTCTTAAATTCTTTCCAGTTTATACAATTTTGCTTTTTACTAAGTTACTTTCCCCCACTAGTTCTTCCCCAAAATCTCTTGTATTTCTAGTCTTGATCAGCTCAATTTAAACTACAAGTGCACCTTCACTCATTTGTCCACTAAACCTCCTCAAAGCATTGTTGCTAACATCACCAGAAGCTAGTCACTCCAAAAGGTCATTACCAACATGACCAGGATAAACAATCGTCTAAAAGAATAACAGGTATTTGCACAGTTCAAGGCACAGACATGCATTTAGTTTACATTTATGAACTCTACGGTATATTACAAACACAATGGAAGGTATGCGAGCTTGACAGGGTGCTATCTAGAACAAGGAGCAGGGCAGCTAGGTGTGACATTAGCAGGTAAGACATCACTGCAACAATGCTGTTACCCATCTTACATGTTGCAGCAATTCTGCCTGCAATGTAACTTCTGTAACTGCTTCTTGGTCGCACAGTTGTGGCCACAAGAAACTGTGAACTTTTGTGGGTCTTCACAAGGGCTGTGGTTGAGATGGGAAATAAAAATATCTTATGCCAGAGGCAGTACTTTCTCCTTGTTTAATGTCATGGGTCAAAAGAGAAACCATTGGACTCCATCAGGGTGGGTCCCACAAAATCCGGTAACGGGAAAGAATGATTTCCCATTCACTGAATGCCAAAATGTTATAAATATGCCATGCCGTCTAACGCAAGAGGAACTTTTGTTGCACCGTCAAAGAATGGATTACATGTATTTATCAATATGCTGGAAGGTCTCTTCTGGGTGCGCAATTGTGAATGTTCACCCTTGCAGTCTTGGGCACTCTGGTTGCTATTGTCGGGTTTTAGATCTTTTACATTTAAGTATTTGACAAGAGGATGCTCATGGTGAATCATTTGATAAACCATTTTGTAGGCATAGGGTGGGGGAACTCTGCTTCCTGAGGGGCTGCTTGCTTCCATATTTTTTTTTTCTCACAGTAACCCCTTTCTGAATACATCTGGGCCACGGAATCTATGTTCTTGTGGTTATATAGGCTATAGTGTGATTATTAATATCAGTGTAGGCTCACAGCACACCAAGTCCCTTGATTTGATGCCGGGGGAATTGTTGGTTGCATTCAACAAATTACACCATGACATGTTATTAGATAGGCTATGCACAACATCAAGTGTCTCCTGTCAATTGAGTGGATGGTGATGGCTGGAGTTTGGTTTGCATCCAAATCATGGTGCCATCCTACACTGGCAAAAAGTTTGACCATAGAGTTGAACACACACCACTTATACCTATTGTCACTTCCTGCCCTTCATGATCCAGTACTCTACAACTTTGGTCAATGGTCTTTCACAAAGGAGACAATGTGTTGTCACAAGCCAGGGCTCTACAAAACAACAAAAATAATATAAAATAAATACAAATACGATTTTGAGGAATACTGGCAAATGCCACCTCATGCTTCTGAGGTTTGTAAACTGAGTGCAATTAAACAGGATAACAGTAATGCATGATGTTACTAGTACTTAGTGGAGACACAACCTGCAGTGAGAGGCAGTATAAAAGAAATAAGAACTTATTAAAACTATTCTATTGCATGCATTCCACTATTTTATTGACAGGCAAATGAGAAGGTTCCTTAGATGTGCGGCTATTTGTTGCCAATTCATTTCAATATACATATGTGTTAAAACCCAAATCTAAAAGATAGCATGCCTTTAGACATGTAAAAATAAAATGCGTTCCACAATCTGTATTGTTATGTTGTTAGTTTTTGATCCTGGATGTAAGTAGGATTAATATATCAGTCTAAAGTTACTATTCCAACTGTTCACTATGCTTTGATTGAAGAAGTGCAGACATACAAATACTAAAAACATTCAGCATAGGGGTCCAAAGCCACACCTCCAATAAATGCAAGGAAATGTAATTGAATTCCCCCATACCAGGTATGAACATTAGCTACGTACACCTGTGAGTAATCATCAATAGGCCCATTACAATAGAACCCAGCCCGTCCTCACATCCACAACCGTGGGACCCCCTCAGCCATTATATCTTCTTGTTAAACAATGTAATCCCTAACCACACGTGGTGAAATTGCTCAACCTCACCTGTTGCATCTATGCAGATGATACATAATCATCATAAACATGGATGGCCAAGAACACCACTACAAGTCAAGTTTTGACGACTGCCTCCATGCCTTAAATGCAAGTAAGATGATGACTGACCGTCTAAATTTCAACACCACTATAAAGGAGTTCATGACCTGTGGACAATGGCACAAACACCAGCCTACCGTTATATGGCCCAGGGTACTCAACAATAATCCAACTACATCAAGAAAAGTAAGACATCTAGTGCTAATCATGGACTCAGACTTATCCTTGATGCCACGCCAACAAGGTCAGCAAAAGTATCTTCTATACAATGAAAACTGTGATGCATCTTCCTTTACCTTGAATACCACAAAATCCGAAAAGCTACCCCCAAACTCAGTCTCAAAGCTTGACTCTGCCATGGCCTATACCTTGATGGCTCCAGTTTCATCATATGCAAAGTACAATTAATCTAAAATGCTTTTGCAAGACTCCTTCTATGTCTCCAACCCAGATAATGCATGACACCAGTTCTGCAAGCACTCCGCTGATAACTGTGAATAGAGAGCAATGTTCAAGTCAATTTTTATCACCCACCGAGCCTCCCAAGGAAAAGGACCAATATGCCTACAAATTAAATGAAAATAATACTAAAAAAATACGGTACTGAGCTTGCACCACAGATCATCACTTTACTATAAGAAATCCATAGGAGGCATCGCTTTCTCAGTACAAACCACCAAGCCCTGGAATTCACTACCAGCCAAGATTTAAAGCATCCAAGCGCTTAGTTCAGAACAGAGGTGAAAACATGGCTACTTTCAAAGACAATTACAACATGTCATAACCCGGAGATAAAACCTAAATCAACAACAACACCTTCAAAAACAACTGATATCCCACAGTCCGCAGATAAGAAAAAGCCTAACCAGCCTACAACGTTCTATGTTCAGGCAAGTTATAAAGGGCTTCCTGTCACTTGTCTAGGTACTATACATTAAAGTAAATTCATACACAACGCTTCTGGCCCTTACTAACACTAACATCATAAAACTCTTGGATTGTGCAGTAGACTGTAGTACAAACAGGATGCATAATAATTCACATACTGCTTCACCCTCTTACACTCATGTAAGAGGGAACCACTACAGGTCATGTCTATCACCCAGGACTGTATCAGTTCACAGCGATGAGCAGGCATGGAAATACTGAAGAGGTCTGCACAGAACAATGGCCACCAGAAGATTATAATTTAGTCCATCACTGCAGGCTTCACATAACGACATACTATGACCACTCCTTTATATGTCACAATGACTGTTGTATAAGGGATGATTGTAATGAAGTCCATCCCAGCAGATACCTAGACCATCCTCCTTCAAACAGATGCCTGCTGAAGACCATAAACAAGAATCTCAGAATGGACAAACAAATGCGGTAACCAACATAGCGGACTGTCATCAAAAGAAATACTATAAAGATACAGCTGATCAAGCTGGCAGCACACTAGAATAAATAGCACACCTGTCTCTCACACTTATTCATCCATCCTACTGCTAAGCACTGTGTTCCATAATAAGGTAGTCAAACCTCAGTGGTCATCACTCGCAACATAAAAATTCTTCTCACATACGATAAAAACAAAGACAGCATCATTTCAACCAAACATCCTATACGGGGTACCATGCTACCCATTTGGGCAAGTGCTTTAGCATCTCACACAGAGGTAATAAGTGCTACAAAAATGTTACATGAGAATACAATAGATCAATTTCGCTGTTACATTGGGATCCTCCATTTGACAGATCTTTAAAAGCAAAATCAGGGCTAGCTTCCTTTCCCCAGAAGACTAAAAACTGTCCCCAAAAATTCCATCTCTGAAGGATTTCTCTACCAGGATATTCCATTTGAACGCATAATTGATACAACACAGAAAACAGTGTATTGTCTTTAGCATTTTATTTTACAGAGTTTTATATAGTGCGAACTGGACCCGAATCGGGTATCAGAGCGCATTACATAGCACCAGTTGCCTTACATGAGGACACGTTCATTGTTGTTAGGCACGTGGAGATTAAGTGATTTGCCCAGAATCACAGGATGTTCAGCATCATTGCCGAGACTCGAACCCAGTTCCCCCCATTCGAATGCGACCGCCATAGCCGTTAGGCCTACTCCTCTCCCCAAGCATGGAGCTGCAAGTTTGGCACTCAACCAATGGAAAACAAATCATTACAACCAATTCCAATAAACAATATACACGCCGTCCAGCGAATATGAGAATAAATGCTAAACTCTAATAATATCAAACAATGCACCTCACAGTATCGGACATACATATTGGGGTTAGGCCTGGGCGGTAAATTCCTTTCCGCTCGCGGAATTTGGGTAATTTTGCGTTCCGCGGCGAACGCGGAATTGGCAAAAATTCCGCAATCCGCATCATTGCAAAATGTTTTGCTTGTTCGCGCTTTCAAAATGCGTCTTCATGAGATATTTCTCCCCGAGCCCGCAAACAGCGTTCGTGAACAGGAAAAAAGCATTGCGAACGGGCGGAACAAGCAATTCCGCATGTTCGCGGAACTTTTGCGTGCTCGCGAAGATCTTTATCTTTTCACGGTGCTTTGCGTAGCGCGACTACGCAACTTTCGCCCACCCCTAATTAGGGTGCTTAGCAAGTTCTAGTCTCTAACATTATCCCTCAATGCATCTCACTGTATTGAAAATGTACATTATGATGCTTTGCAACACACCGATTGCAACCAAACAATGTGAGGTTTTGAAAAAAGGGCTTTATCACATTTCATTTTAATTCATCACAAACACTTCTTATGGGTCAGAATTGATATGTAAACATTAAAAGGTGTAGAACTTTGCTGCATCAAAAAGTGAGAGAGTTTTGGGGAAACACTAGTTAGTGACCATGCCATGCCATTTTGCAAAATCCCAATTTCAAGGCTGTGTAACATTGGTAGGCATGCAAAGATCACTGTCAACATCAACAAACTAAAATCCAGTCTTGTAAAATGTTACCTCATTTTACTGTAATACCAGAATATGCGGCCACTTGTCCTACAAAAACAAGGGAGTACTTCCAACATAAAAAAAAGATTTTCTTAGGAGCTTGTTGCCAACAATGCTGAATGCCGAATTTGCCATACCCCATGAAGTTTTGATTCCATCCCATGCAGTTTTTTATCCCTGCTGTTCCCTTTTGTCATTGTTTCCCTAACTTTCTCTTCCTCCATCTTCCTCCCTTTTCTGGCATTTTTCTCTCTCTTTTGCTCTGGGTCATATTAAGCACTGAAATAAAGTGCACTAGATATGATTATAATCAGACCCCCGTTGAGTTGCACTTGCCTATAATTCTGTTAATTATAAAAGTTCATAAAAGTTCATGGCGTACTTTTAGTATGATACACGATCACATTTTTCATTCATTGGCTGGTATAATGTGCACATTTCCTATGCTAAAAAAAAAAACAATGATCCAAAATGCTGTATAGAAATGTTATTTTCGTGTTCTTAACTCAATTTAAATGTCCAGGAGAAGACTAAAAGTGAGAGAATATGGAAACCGCGTGCTTGTAATTTGGAGCTGTGATCTGATGAGGCGGCACGGTGAGCCTGTGAGCCCTTCTAATCTGCTTCTCGCTGTGATGAAGACGTGTTGCTGGTCGGCATTGTGTCTGCCCTGAGCTGTCTGCCACTGGAGTGTGATCAGCTCTGCTTTAGCGGTGATTGTGCTGTTGTCAGAGGCTACTTCATCAACTGCTCTCAAGATGGCGCGGGTTTACAGTTGATTAACCTGCATAGCGGAGTTGCTCTTTCAAATAGTTCTAGGAAGGGATTATTTTGTGTGCCCAAATAACTCCGATGAAAGGCCGGAGGCTTGCTCGGGGTCTGAGGCGTGAATACCTCCTGATGCTGTACAGAATGCTCACTGAAGCAGACACTGCAAAGCCAAAGTAGCATTTACTGGTGCAGAAAGCAGCCATTAAAGCTATCTTTCGGGGTGATTTTTCGTCACTAACCCTTTTCACTATGGTCAATTTTTTAATGCTTCGAAGGCGTAAAAGGAGCGCATATTCATGGACACTGCACCGAGGGCATCGCCTGGCGAGCATTATGACATGTGGTACACCGTGGCGCGAAGGGTCTTCTAATAGTGTCGCCCCCCCTGGGAAACAGCGGCTTCTCCTTGGATTTGCTTTGTCTCCGCTCATCATATCAGTGATGCAAATTTAGAGAAAAGAGACATCCGGGCTCGGTCTAGCTCTCTCGACTAGCCACCTAGCGGCTCCAAAGTCGTATCTGAGAGGTCAGCCCCTTGTTTTTTGCTTGGTTCTGAACAAATTCCCTGAGTTTATCTACAAGGCTATGAACACTTTTACTGAACATCTACAGGGGGCTTAGCTCACATTGTGATGTTTTCTTATCCGTATAAAGGATTCTTGCCCGTTCCCTAGGATCTAATCGCTTACAAGGAGAAAAGTTAAATACCCTGCGAGTAAGCAGCATTATTTCGAGCAGGCTTAAGAGTGTTCCTCTTTTGTGAGCAGATGCACATGAATGAGCATGGCCAGTGAGCAGGATCAGGAGCAAAGAAAAAGCAGCATGTGAGCTCTGTCGATCGTTCGTCCCTGAAGGCATCCCAAATCCAACTATGGCCAACATGCGGACCTCGATGTGAACCTTGCTTGCCAAATGCTATTAGCCCTGCTTGGTGCTACATTAATCGTCTCACGAGTCTACGAAGCGTGCAACGTCTGCGCTAAATAAAGATCTACATAGGCAAAAGACCAAATTAAGCATTGAGCGTGGGTAAATTTCTACTGAGATAGCCTTGATTCATTCTCAGTGTGCAGTGCCAGCAGGTGTCCGTAAAAGCGGACATTACAAGGATATGAACTTTATTTCAAGAAACACTTAGGTCCTTCAGCTGAAAATGGAGGCTGGGGCGTTTGGGGGTGTGGAACTGATCCACAGCGTCTGCAATATGAAAATGGCACAATAAAGAAGAGCTCCTTTTTAATATTGTGTTGCTCTCCATTCCATCCTTCGATAACAAGCACAGAAGTGACTAACTCTTAGGGCGTCATCAGGGCCGGACTGGCCATAGCAAGCACCGGGAGTTTCCCCAGTGGGCTGCCAGATTGGGGGCCGGTTTTGGGCCCCTGGAGGTGTGTTCTTGGTACAGCGGGCTGGCAAAATCGGCCCCCTGTAACAAAATAGGTCGAAACTGGCCCTAGCAAACAGCTCGGCTGCACCCCCATATCCCCAAGGGGGACTGGCTGAGCAGTTTGCCAGGGCCAGTTTCAGTTCCCAGTCTGGCCCTGGGTGTCATTCTGAATGAAATGGTATTTCAGCAGGAGATACAACTTTGCATGATTCTGAGTTTTACCGGGCATGGGAACTCACTCCGTAACACACATCACTTTACCGCTCAACATTTTCCACCTTCTAAAAAATGTGAGATTAAAGGGCCTTGAATTAGGGATCTGCGTGCTGGAATGGGCCCGATAATAATGGCATCCTAAAGTTTTCACCAATTGCAGGACCAGTAATTTTTGATGGCCGATAACTCAGTTGGAGGTACCAGCCATAATGGGTAACTCCAGCTTTGGTATCTCCCCCTCCAGTTGCCAATGTTCTCGTAATGTGGGTCTTAATGTTCCCTATTCTATGCGCATGAACCGCATGTATTACTATCACAGAGGTCTAAACAAATATTTAGATTTTTGCTTTGAGAGTGGCTTTTACTTGTTGCCAAAGCAAAGCAGCATTTTTATTCCAGCAGTCTGGTGTGCAGGATCAGCTCAGGTATTAGTGTTGCACCTGCATCAATAGCTAATTAGTTATGCCAATGGGATGAGAAGTGAGTTTACTGGATAACTCCAGAATTTCAGGCAGGTACATGGCTGAGAGAAATAGTTGAAGGTTCAAAGTGGTCCCTACAAAGATCCAGTGCAGTCTAGGACAGAAACCTATGTTCAGCATGGGTGAGCGTTTAGCGGAGAGAAGAGAATGAGAGACTGAGAAAACAGAGAGAGGCAGCAAGACCTGGCGAGACAGAGAGAGAGAGAGACAGTAGAAAATAGATACAAAAAGAAAGCACCAGCTAGAGAATCAAAGTAAGAGAAATTGAAAAAAAAGAACTAAACAGTGAAAGAGCATGGGAAGCGTAAGAGACAGTGCCACAGAGAAGGAATGACAGAGTAAAGAGAAAAGGGAAGAGCTATAGAGAGAGATATGCCGGACATAGTGGAGAGGGGAAGAAAAAGAAAGAGGGGAGTGTATCAATGCGCAAGGGATTTTACAAATGGTGAGAGAAACAAACCGAGCAAAGCAAGGTAGACAGAGGAGAGAGAAGGGCAAAGAGAGGGAAGGGGGTGAAACAAAAATAGAGAGAACCAGTGAGAGGGAGAAGTCAGAAGCAAAGTTAGAGAGACAGTTGAGAAAGTAGAGTGAGAAATCAGAAACGAGGTCTCTGGAGCAATGGGGAGATAACGAGTGAGATTGACTGAGTTCTCGCACGATAGTTTGATGATGAAAACGAGTTTGACAACAAATCGGCCTCTTCCTTCACCCTCAAGACAACAATGTAGATGTTTAATGCATTTAAATGTTGCTGTTTGTACTGGCAAGGGGGGTTGAACCCTAAGCACAGCAGAGCAGTGGAAATAGTTACCTATTTAGAGTTTCACATGCCATATACCTCAGTTCACCTTGACCTAAAACAAACCAAGAAGTCCCATTGCGCTGCGACACATGAAGCCACCCATCACCTCTCGTGTCCTTATTGTAGATGAAGATGGTGACAGTCAAAGTGAAGAACTGGATGCTGCTGTTCCCTTTCAGGAAATACGTTGACAACAACCACTTAGAGCTGTAGCTTTACTAGGCATGGGCAGTGAACTTCGCTTTGTTCGTGGAGTTTTCTGAGTTTTCTGCACTCCGCACCCCAAGAGCTTGGTGAGCGCGAATTGCCATTCGGGTAGAATTTCTACACAAGCGGCAGGAAGATCAGCGCGAATGGCCGTTGGCGCCGCACTCGAACTTTTTTGGCACTTTGCGGAGGTGCACATAGCAGAACTCCACGAACTCCGCCCAGGCCTAATCTTTACTGGTGTCTATAACATATGTTGTGTTTGTTTTTCATGGCTCCTGTGAGATAGCTGGCCAAATTCATAGCGGAGATCATTTATGATGTAATTTATAATTTAACATTATATATTCCTTATGTTTTTAAAAGCAGCTTTCAAAATTATTTTTGCTGCAGTGTGATGGTTCTACATTTGTGAAGCCCTCAAAATGACGCCCTCAAGTCTGTCTTCAATGAGCTACGGACAGCAACTGCCTGGCACCCTTCCATGATATACAGTTACATTCCACTGTGTAGCACTAGGCTGCAGTAATAGTGCCCTGAGTGGTGCTCGTAGAAGACTATTTCATAAATTCTACCCTTGACAGGACATCTGCGGAACATCGATTGTATGTGTTTCTGATGAAATGTACACTTAGGAAAAGTGGTTCCCATGATTTTTATTGGGTCACATCAGTTTGGACTGTTTCTTCTTTATTAAATATTTTCATCAGTTGGACTAAACAAATCTGGAGAAAACCATTATTGAAAGAATATTAATTTCTTAATGCTTATTTAAAGAGGGTTTCACCTATCTTAATCCCTTCTTTTAAAGGGATTTACCCAGTTCCTCCCTCTATTCCTCCCTTTTATTTCACCCCATCCATGTTTAATGCCCATGTGTCTTGTACCCTCCCACTTTACACCTTTTTAGGTAGAGCCTAGGCAGCGCATGCGCTCCTCTGTGAGGCAGGCTGTATTCGAGTATGGACTTGAAGCCCCGTCCACTCTCCTCCCATATTTGTCATTGGCTTGTGTCATTGTCCATCGTAAATGCTGGCTTATGATTCGTTAACAGGCATGTTAGTCCTCCTTAGTACCACCTTGTCTTCAATTGTAACCTCCCATGAGGATTAACCTTTTTACTTCTGTTACACGGTAGGTTTTATTTAGTCTGTAAGCACTATTTTCTTTAATGAGTTTCTCCTACTGCAGGCACAACATGCTTTCCTGCAGCATTCAGCACACCATGCGCGTTTTCACTTTCCAAGCATCCCGGGACAGTGGCGACCACTTCTTTGAAATGAAATTAGGTCTCGCATATGCATGAGTTTGAGCTATTGGCATTGTAAATGACAAGGCCTTTTACTTATGTGTTTATTTTCAAAACAGATAAATAAAAGGCATTGTCATTTTTAATGCCAGTAGCTTAACCCCTTCGCCGCGGCAGGAATTCCGCCGCGGCGCTGGGGGAGTTTGGGGGCAGGTGCGGTGGCGCTGTGCTCGTGACGGAACCACTCCGTCACGAGCCACGGTTGAGCTGTGCTCATGACGGAGTGGTTACGTCACGTCTCCGCCCACTGCGCTAATCGCCCGCACAGGCGGGGAATTAGCGCCGCGTCGGCGGAGCGGCCGCCAACGGCCACAGCATGACGGAACCACTCCGTCATGAGCACAGCGCAACCGTGGCTCATGACGGAGTGGTTCCGTCATGAGCGGGGAAGGGGTTAAACTCTCGCAAATGAGAGATCTACTGCATTACAAATGTTTGTTAATATTTACTTATACTACTTCCCTTATCCCATCAAGTTCTGCCATCTACCACAACCTCCCCCTCTAATCTTCTTACCTTTCTCTTAATGACATATACCTTTTCCACAAAAACATAACATTTTCATGGAAAAGGTATTTTAGCATTTCTCCAACAGGAAGCTGCACCTGAATGATATTGCCAGGCTCACTTTCTTATGTTGGAAAATCGTCAGAATGATATGGACATCAGCATCAAGGGAAAGTTAAACCAGGAATACATTTGACACTGTTTTACTCCAATATGCAGTTATAGTTTTACTCGAAAAACGGTGAACTCTTATTTTGAGAAAGGAATCTTTATATAAATAGTATCTTGGCACTTTATATAACACCTCTGTGATTTACCAACTTCAGAAGGATGGAAGACTGAGTTGGCCTTGTCAAAATTCGAACTCTCTGCTTTAGATCGTCGCAGACCTCAACAACTAGTATTAATTTTTAACTTCTTAAGCGGCCTTACCCGCATCATGCTACTAAGAAAAAAGTGATCTAACTTCTATACTAATGCAAATGAAAGAATTCAATTTTACTGCATTTAAAAATACCCATGATTAGTAGAAACAATTCCAAGATATCAAGCACTTTGGAAAAAACACCCTTAATGTAGAACCCCCAAAATATTGTTTCATTTATTTGGTATTTTTCCAAGCACTAGTGGTTCGGAGACTCAAAGCACCCACAAGATAGTCCGGGCCAAGCGAAGGGTGACGCCACCAAACCAAACGAGTTATTTAACAAGTATATTTTTTAGTGTGGTCCTAGACAGAGCTTCCTTCAATTAAAGCCATACATTTTTTTCATGTGGTCCTATTTACATGGTGCCATTTTATAACTAAAGAATGGAACAGAAATAGATATTTGCCCCTTGCCTATGTTTAGGGGAAGCTGTAATGTGACATGCATGTTGAAGAGAAAAGACTAGAAAGTAACCCAAAAACTGATCACAAGACTGAAAGTGCCATAAAAGTATGGAGAATGGTCAAACAGGGGAAAAGCAAGGCAAGTGTGTGGAGGAGTTGGATGGAGTAATAATTCTGTTATAATGAGAAAAAGGGTATTTAGGAGCATATTATGAGATTCGCTGCAAGCTCTACCACAGCGTGCTCAATGCTTCAAATTAGAATCGAGGACAAAGCATTTGCTAATTGTGTGTCACTTTTCAAAAGTCATGATGTGTGGGGCAAGCTGCAGCAATCTGAAAGGTAAATTAGTGCTCTCTAGAAATAAGCAGGCTTTCAGGGCTCTTCCAAATGCGACATAATCACATATTTATCCTATGCCACATTCCGGGACGGGACCTCTTACAAGGAATCTTTCTAACATCCTACCTTTACAATATTATCGTTTATATACAGATATGCATTGTTATCCAGATGTGTGTTTACTTTTGCACTCACCACTGTGTATGTGTGCATGTGAGAAGATAAGCATTGAGCAAACCTGGCTG
Source organism: Triturus cristatus (assembly GCF_964204655.1). Lineage (NCBI taxonomy): Eukaryota > Metazoa > Chordata > Amphibia > Caudata > Salamandridae > Triturus > Triturus cristatus. The sequence continues at coordinate 829,542,589 of NC_140591.1, forward strand.
CAACGCAACACAGCACTGCATAAAGGTGGCGGTAGAGGGTCTGCTAGATAGGATGCCAGACATATCAATTGAATGCAGAGGCCGTGCCCTCTCTACAGGGGTGTGTGCATGGATGAGGTGTTTGCTTGAAGAGGTTTGTATCCAGTTCCTTCCGGAGGAGCAGGGGTTTAGGAGTTTGCTGCATCTGTGGTAGGCGGAGCTTTCCGGAACTTAGTAGAAAGCAAGGCTTGGGATCTTGGCTGCTCCCCAGGGCCAGACTGGGAATCGAAGGCATCCCTGACAATTTTCTCATACCAGTCCCGGAGGGGAGGGGTGGGGGTGGGTGGTCAGACTGGCTGGCCCTTTTGGAAACACTGCCTGGCCCGAAAGGCTGGCAATGCCTGTTTGTTGCTTTTTAGGTCTCGCCTGACCCAGCGCATGCGCTGGTCTGGCGAGACATTTTGTGAGGGCTCCAAAAACTGCTACCAGGCTAGCCTAGAGCTACAGTGCATGTACGCGGGCGAGCGCTTCGTGGTTTACTGTGATTACTTTCACTTTGATGTTTGATCGCGATCACTTTCGCGGCCGCTTTGATGTTCTCCGTGAGGCTTCAATAGATTGCAGCAGTTAAAACAAGCATTGGCATAGCCAATAGGTCTCGCTCTTGGGACCTTATAAGTGTTTAGTTATGCAACTGTTGCATGGCTAAACACTTATAAGGCCCCAAAGGCGAAACCTATTGGCTATGCCAATGCTTGTTTTACTGGGGGCCGATATGGCAGCATTGCTGCAAAACCGTCCCCCACTGCTTCAAAACCGACCCCCACTTTTTCAAAACCAGCCCCCCCCCACCCTTGCAGCCTCCCAGGAAAATGCGTGATGCCCGCTATGGCCAGTCCGACCCTTCTTCTCCCACCAACCTAACCTGATGAGGCAGCCCAGTGGCACTCAAATATAATGCAATTCATATTTACCTGTGAGCTCTTCATAACCTCGATGGCATATAAATCAGAGTAGTGTAAATATATTATTACAGGCTCTTTCATTGCAGACATCAAACCACTGTCTTTGAAATATGGACATGTAAGTAGTCTGCTTGGAATAGACCATAACCAAACACAAATTTCCATTTTAGGTTTCACATATATGGTGCTTGCTCCAATTATGTGGACATTATATCCCATATTTACTTTAAGGGGCTTTGAGTAAGCCCCCTTTAGATACTTCAGCTTCTTTTGCATTGAAATCAACAGCCGTTGGCTTGCAACATTTTTAATCACATATTGGAACTGTCCACAGGAGTATTTTAGGGCTACCCATTTTCCATTGGCTGTTTTGGTGGCCTCCCGTATCCACTAGAATGCAGAAGGGACTATTTTACAGCCTGCAAGCGCCTGACAGCAATGGTGAGTGGGTGCTGAAAAAACATCTGAAAAATGAACGCTATAGAATAACACAGCATGCATGCTTACAAATACTTTTGTCTGCGCACGCTCTCTAGTACCCAAATAAGCAGTGGAAAAACCAATAGAACACAGTACAAACATGAAATCTTGTGGCTTTCATACACCTTTAATCTTGTTTCATGCACTTATAAATATAAACAAAATTAAAGAAAGGCCTTTGACTTGCAAGAAAAGCTCTTCAATCTCTGTATTTTAACCTGTCAGCATAGCTCAAACTGGAATTAAGCAATTGTGCGGCTGTGGCGTTTTTCGCATAATCGTAGATTTGCTGTATTTACCACATAATCCTCTACCTGCTGCTCAATCTGCAGATTTTAACAAAACAAATATAGTTTCTAGCTCAAACGGTTCAAAAAGTTACTGAAAATGCAGTGATGAATGTTGCAGCGCAGTCGAAGGCCCTTTGCAAAGGTTGACTGTCACCTTTCTGTTGCTTATTTCTATATTTAGGTGTTAAACTGATACTAATGTGGTGCAACCAATGCAGTGAGGCGGGATGGGTTCATTCAGACAACGGTAAGGGGAAATTAATTCCCGTCGTCTGTTCAGTCCCCCCCACACCGTGCCTCACCACTCTTACCTGCACGGGCCACTCCTTGTTAACAAGTTAAAAAATAATGAAGTAATACTATCAACAGGTACCGCTTAATTTGCCTTTTCTTGCCGCATAACTTACTTAACCCTAATGCATACTTTGGGCCTCCCCTGCCACATAATTCCAGTGACCCTGATCATAAACCTGCATCATGAAGCAGCAGTCATTCTAATAGTGTGTGCTAGTATGCATGAGCGGAGTTGAATTTTTAGAACATTACTATGCCATATGTCTCCAGCCTTGAGTTTTTCCTTACAGAACAAACCACTTGACAGAAAATATTGACTGGGAACCACGGCTTCCAATTGCCCTACCACTTTGCTACTCCAGAGACCTTCTTTTACTCTTTCTTGTGAGCCGCTACTAATCCCTTGCATTTCCAAGAATCAGACTCTGGTCCGAGAGGGAATCCTACCGACAACACTGTAAGACCATAGTAAATGCAGAGCACATGCTCTACAAATTTCTGTTACATAACTCACTCTTTCACCTCTCTCTTTTTGCTTCTTTCTTTCTATCATCCTTTGCCTAATTTTCCAGCAAAGTCAAGCCAGAAGGGATTAGCTAAACATATATCTCAAAGTACCCGTAAACACTGCTCTACAAACTATGTTTGGCTAACCTTGTAACAGAAATGCTAATGTATCTGCTTATATAAAATTAATAAAATACTTTGAAATGGAAAAAATAAATAAATAACTCAACATTTGAAAGAGGACTGACTCACGTTTTGACTACCACTTCTTCTTGGAGGCACATGAATGCTCACACTGTCCCTCCCTGTGATACATGTTCCCTAAATTCACTCCTAAACCCTTCCCCACAACTAAAGTGTCATGTTTTGATATGGAAGCAATGACAGACTTGTTTTCAGGAATTTTGATTGCTTCACTTTTTTTTCCTCCCTTTGGTTCTTCTCTTCAGGATAAACCTGTTCAGATAATTCTTTCTCCCGGTTAAACACGCCATTCGCATCTTACATATATTGGTTAGCCTGTTATAGGAATCTACACACATAATTTTGATCCTCCTGGAGGTGGGGGTCTCCAGATCTGGACTCCAAAATAAACTTCACTTTGGTTTACCAGCCTGCCTGTCTTTTTGCCCATGACATAATGAGCCTGCCACACTTCTCTCGGGTGTGTACTGTGTGCGTTTTCAAGGCACAGGTGTTACGTTGAGTTGTGCACCCCTTTGAGTGGTCACTCCAACTTACGGCTGGGCTATTCAAGCCGTTGATAACTCCTGTACTACATTTCAATACTGTCTACCTCCTTCCTCCTTGGGGGTTAGGTGGGTCTGTAGGATTACACATTGGGCTAACAATCTTCCCTTTACAACGTCTCTTGAACTATTAACTACATCCTACTGTTTTGCCCCTACAACCCCCTCCCCGATTTTGGCATGGACCCCCAGATTGTGGCATGGACCAGAATTTCTCAAACCTCCTTGTTGTCAGACCCCGAAATTGACATACACACATAAATGGTCATATCAATTGTCTCTTTGTTACAGGAGTAGGTTCCTGGTCTGGGAGGCAGGCCTGACAGGCTATCCCAAACACTACAGGGAAATGTATACTAGCAAAGGGGGCGGGGTTTATGGAACCAAGCCGTAATATAGGTGAACCTGAAGGTCTGGACCACTCTACAACATATTGCCATACATGTATGAGGATACACACTGATAGAGGCTCCGACGCCCACGGGATTCAATGTATTTCCCTAGGTAGAACATTCTCATCTACCCAAGGCTAGTGCTGCCTCCCATCCCTCTTAGTGGGATCAGGCAAGCCCTCTGAAAGGTTACCTGTAGATAAGCTTCCGCATTGTGGTGTTCCCTACCTGGGTCAAACGGTCTTATCTGGGAAGTGTTCCTTCAACCACTCACTGATCCACGCTAGAATAAGCTTACTCCCAGTCGGGCGAACCAGTATATATGCTTCTAAAGTGGTCCATTTGCATAAATGGGGAAAGGATTATGGGCATGGTTTTGGACGTGCCATGGAATCTCTGAATCTCAAAGGAATGTACTGAAATTCCTTGCTCCTAATACCTTGTTCCAGTTTCCGCGAGGTCAAGAGCATCATTTCAGCTACACAATGGTCAATTCTGACTTATTGCTGCCACAAAATGGTCAATTCTGACTTATTGCTGCCACAAAATGGTCAATTCTGACTTATTGCTGCCACACAATGGTCAATTCTGACTCCTGCCTGGCTCCTTGTGTCATGTTGGAGCTGTGCTCCTGAGCAGCATTAATGCTCTTACACTGTATTTACTTAACCCATTGTAAAGGAAAAGGAGGACTCTCCCAAGAAGAGAAATCTTAACAGGAACATCCAAGGGCCTCTTTTAGTTTTCGAAGTTGGCATGGATGGAGGTCTGGTGACAACAGCAGGCCACACTGCTAACACAGATAACCACTGAACGCACTGAAGGCGGTATACGTCTTTCTCATGAATATTCATTAGTGTGCCAGTGGTGTACCACTGTGCTGCCTGGTCTCCCGGATATGAATTGGAATCTTGCCCAATCAGCAGGTCTGCTCTGCACAAGTTTGTTCTGTGTAGAGTTCCCACATTTTTACCTGTAAGAGGTCTAACATTGCGGAACATCCTGTATTTTTAAAAGCAGATGGTTGCAAAGGGTCCTTGCACGTTCTAGTAACATACATTTTATATCTCACAATCACAAATAAAATGATCTGGCCTTTTCGCTTATTAACTGACCGCTCTAATGCTAACATCAGGTCTGAGACAGGTACTTCCAACATGTTTACCAGGCCATAACTTTACTCTCCCGTGATGGTTTCATCACACCAGCAGGGTCGGATAGGGATCACAATCAGGCCCGGGCACTAAAAAAAAAAAAACCGGACCACATTCCCTGATCATCCCTTTCATGGATCCCTATCTGTTTAATCTCACTGGAATCTGGCCAGTTATTGTTTGTTATAGTTTTGTATAGTATGAAGTCGGCCCAAATTCATCAAAGCAATGTACATGAGCACCAGTTACATTACACAAGATCAAATTCATTTTCATTTTGGTTTTGAGATTAAGTGATTTGTCCAGAATCACAGGATGTTGAGCTGATGCTGGGACTCGAACCTAGTTTCAACGACTGCAACTCTGACCATAGCGCAATTTTATGCAACCCTCTCCTCTCCCCCAACAAGTCCTAATAGACACTGGGGGATGAGGTCACAACACCTGGCTGCTAAAGAGGCTACTTCTCTTACTCACCCCCTCCCTAGCCCATTGTAGTCTCAGGGCATTTACCTGGCAAGGGAGATGTCAAAAAGCACATTCCTGCTGCTCAATGGGTGAAAACGGCTCAATAAAACCTGCCTCTCTGTGAGGCCACTGTACACAATCCACCCTTCTTGCACCAGCCATAGACCCTAAAGAAATGGCATGGCAGGGGATAACACTGCCTCTGGTAGGGCACCCGTGGCAGGGCGCCAAGATGAGAATGCCCCACAGGCTAAAGCATTATCTGGCCCGAGCCTCAATTTACAGAACGGCAAGGGAGTGACCAAGCCAGTGGTGCTACATTAAAGTGGCCTGGCAGGGACTGGGAAAGAAAGCCAGTCTCTTGGGCCAGTTTACAGAGGCCCCAAAAAAAACAGGCCGCAGGTGACCATGGGAACCGGCCCATCGACCAATGTCCAATTGCCCTCCTTCCCAATCCGAGCCTGCACACCATGCACTTATTTTTGGGATGAGGCTACACAGTTGTGTAATTCAAAATAATGGGCCCCCTGCGAAATGTAATGAGGGTCCTCCGAGTCCTCCATATCTCACAGATATTCACCTGCCTTCAGCTGAAAGGGGGGGGGGATGCTGAAGAACTGAGGACCCTCTAAAGGTTTGGGGGTGCCCCTGAGCCACAGGGACTGCAGGGGCCTGCGTTACGCCTCTGGTGAGGCATCAAACTAAATTCAGCTATTGGCCTGGCCTACATTTTTACAAAGTGATGTTTCCAAGACTGGGTGCCATGGAACAGGCTTCTGCAAGTGAATGATCCCGCAAATGCACACGAAGGCCTGATAAAAGCCTCACAGCGCGAGTACCAAGAACACTTACCATATCATAAGTGGTGCGGTGGGCAGGCCAAGTTCCTGTCACCATTTCAGACCCAGTCAAATGCTGAAAGCACAAAGGAACATGGCACACCTTAGCTTCTGTGACCTATGGCAGCCTCAGCAGCACAAAAGGCTTGCATTGTCGAAATCATTAACTCCTCTTCCCACCTGCATTGCCCGTAGTCAAGAAGCTGCATGGAGCCTTGGACAATTGTGCACAGAGAAGAGGGCATTAACTTGAAAGAATAGAGGTCTGCCTCCTGGGATGGAACACTGCACTTCCTCCTACACCTGTAACCAGCAGCATACCGCTTTCGTGTGCCATGAAATCTTTCTAATTTTATTAACAATATTCAAGGCTGTTTAAGAAAGAGCATTATATTTTTACTTTGACTACATCAATTGAATTCCGACAGTGCTTAATCTGCCCTGGGGTCGTATTATACAAGTGCCCCGGGGCGCAATGGGTGTTTGCCCCTGCTTTGTGCGCCCCGGGGCACTTTGGTACTACAGAAGGTGCCATGAACGCTTGTGCATCCCCTTCTGTAATACTGAAAGTGCTGTCACACATACAGCGCCAACACTTCCTCAAGAGGACATTCCATCATTTGCATAGGGGTGTGGCCCCATGCAAATGAGGGCATCCCTTTGCCTCTGCGCCCCCCCCCCCCTACTACAGACGAGGGCGCAGAGGCAAAGAAGCTCTCAGGAGGTGCACTGGTGGTGTCAGTGGCACACATTGGCAGTGCGACCCCTAATTGCAGCCCTTTGGCGGGGGAAAGGGGGTCCCATGACCCCCCAGACATCTCCTTGCAGGCAAGTGCAGTCACTTACTGCACCCACCTGCAAGGGGATCTCTAATCCCCTTTAAAAGTGCAGGCGGTTTGCTTCAGCAGCCTCTCCTTTTTTCACCTGAATGCGCTGCCCTGGGGGCAGCACGAGTTAGGGGCTCACCCTAATACGGCGCATTTTCCTTGATTGCACTGGTCGCATGTTTTAACAGGTGCGCCCGGCGCAATCATGGAAAGTGCGCCTGGTGGTGAGCTCCAGCACTTGTTGAGACTGGGAGTTTGTTTTCCTCATCAGGCCTTGGCTCAGCGCAATAGAGTGAAAGGAAGAAATGGGTTAAAGGAGGAGAAAGAGAGCGACAAGTAACCCAGTGAGAAAGGCAGAAAAAAACAAGCATTGGCATAGCCAATAGGTCTCGCCTTTGGGACCTATAAGTGTTTAGCCATGCAACAGTTGCATAACTAAATACTTATAAGGTCCCAAAAGCGATCGCACATCAAAGCGGCCGCGAAAGTGAAAGCAATCGCGGTAAAGTGCGGCGCGCGCGCCCGCGCACATGCACTGTAGCTCTAGGCTGGCCTGGTAGCACTTTGGAGCCCTCTCAATAAGTCTCCCCAGACCAGCGCATGCGCTGGGTCAGGCGAGACCTAAACATGGAAGGTAAAAACACATTAAGTGAAGGGTGGTGGAAGTGAAAGGCATTGATTGAATTTAAGACGTTGCAGCTCTGGTATTCGCTGACATGGACATTCAGCAGTGCCAGCAGCGGGCGTCTCAGGAAACCCTTGTGCCCCTGCACTTTTATTTTCAACAAATTAAGCACTGTAATTGTTAGCTTTACCGTGCCAAGGCCAGTGTGGACTGAATTAGGGTGCACCTGCACGTATTGTCAAAAGCCCAAGGAGGTAACCCATGCCGGATTCGGCTGGATTTGGGCGCCCTCCAAAATAACTCGCATTTGAAATGAATACAAAGGCTTTAATAATTGCTGCAGGCAATATAAATTGAGCGGTGCACATCAATTTACCGCGGGCTCGGATTGCTATGCGAGAAGCTCCTGACAGCAGCGTTGCCCTGTTTACCCAAAAATATTCACGCAGCTCCTTGCTAAGAAGTGTATATTTACTCCTGACAGGATCCGTAACAGAATCTGTCAACTCCGAGCATCTGCTCAAAGAACAAACGAAAGCGCATCACTTTCTGCTGTCAGTGCTGAGGGAATTTTGGCGGGAAATGACATAAAAGGAGCGGAGGTGAGCGTGAGTCGCGCGCGTTGCTCCCGTTTCCAATAAACACGCATGAAAAGCAACCAGTGATGAGAAAAAAGCCTTTCACAATCACAAGAAAGAAATATTTTTCAGAAACGAACAGCAGTCCTATAGAGACCAAAAAAGAGAAGGCTGAGGAAGTTTAAAAGGCATTACTAAAAGTGCGTAACCTTCGAAAAATTATATTGGTATGGCCCTTGAATCCACAGCAACAGCAGGGTTAATGCCTTATGTTAGTCCAGAAACACTGGAACTTAAATAATGTGATTTTTTTTTCCTGTAGCCAAACCACTCTTTTACTACCTGTCACATGTAATTTTTCAAAGCACTCCTCCCTTTCCTAACTGGCAAAAATATCTGTTTTGGGGCTGGAGCAAGTAAATAATGTGTTTCCAAAATCTCTGGCCAAGCTGCCAGGAGATTCCTCTTTATTCTATCTAAATGTAACTGCAAACCGGATTCGAATCAAATGAACTCCCAACATCTGCACATTAAAAAGATGAGGGCAGTCTGGAGAGACACTTGAGTCCTCACGCAGTTAAGAGCTGTCCAAGTGTTCTATAAGAAGCTGAAATAAATGTTGAGACTGCTGTTCAGTTTGGGAACTGTTAATAGTGTTTTCTTGTTATCTTTAAGCCAAGTGTGTTGTCTTGTGCACAGTTCTGCAATAAAACAGACTGCAGAAGGATGCCGTTGAATATGTTCCCCTGTCGTGTCCTATTAAGCAGTGGGCACACTGAGGAAATCGCTCAACAACAGGCCGCCTCTACAAAGTCCCTCATTACAAGCCAGACGGAGTAGAATTACCTTGCGGAATTCTGCTCTGAAGGATTCCAAGTCGGTTGGTGGTTCCAAATCTGTTTTTTATGGGTGTGGGAAAACCAGATCAAATTTATCATGTGGTAATTCACCACAGTTACATTGCATAAGACTTTGGCTGAAGCAGCAATCAAACCGGACTCCCTGTTTTTTTCGGGGCAGTGGTGAGCATGCAATGTTCCCTCCAAGCTAGAAAACACCTTACCCCCTTGTTTCTCCCCACCCCTCCCCTTCCATCCCGCACAGAGCGCACCACATACATTTACCACCTGCTCAGAGTCTATATGCCAATAGACACGTTTCTAAACTTTGATTTCCCCGCTCTCTTCCACCTACCTAAGCACGCCCCCACCTCCATTTCCAGGCACCAGGCCAGCTGGCTTACCACAGAGAACGGGGCCATTGTTGACATCATTCCTCAAAGCAATACAATATTTGGCTGCTAGCTGTCTCCCAGACACCACATCTCAGTACAAACCAACTGGCAGCCAAGGCCCGAACAGGTAAGAGCATTGGGGCGGCGGGGCCAGGTTGGGATGGGGGTGAGTCGACAGACCACCACGAGCAAAAATTAAATAAATAATTCATTTTCCCTCGTGGTCATCTGTCGAAATCCCCCCCCCCACGCCACGTGGCCCCAACGCTCTTACCTGCGGGGGCTGTGGCTGCCAACCCTTAACGCAGATCAGCTGCTCACATCCTTTAGACTGCAGCCAAACCACCCTGTGATGCAACCTCTTTCCAAGCCCGCTTCCTGTCAAGCCCAGGTCAGTAAACCTGCCCTCTTCATTCGTGCATCAAAATCACTCCATGGGTTCAATGTTGCACTGAAAAAACTCTTGTACAAAAAGAAAAAGCACTCATAATCATCTTAATATGTGAACACCATCTCTCAGACGCACCTTTCATGTTAACTTAGCCATTGATGGATACAAATCCTTGTTTATTTTCTGTGTTGGTCGTTACCACCCGATCGGCACAACTTTTCATGGCCTATACTGCCATTTCCTCCTACTAAGTAACAGCCAAACATTCCTTACCTGTGTACCACCCTTGTTGCGTTGAACAATATTTCTAATCGAAATGCTTTTACCTAATTATAAATAAATAACTACAAATCTGAACAGATATTTAAAATAACTGCTGTGTTTCTGGGTAGAGGTGGATAGACTTCAGAGAGAGGGAGTGTGTGCAGGTTGAGCAAGTGTATGCGTACTCTCCGATCAACATGCCTTCTGGGCCATCATGCGCATCAGGTATTCAGCCTTTCGTTCTGACTTGCATAATGATGGGTTGCCAGGAATACTGGTGTCTGAGCTCATGAAGTAGTGACTGACAATGCACCCTGGTGTACTTGTGAGCAAGAATTAGTGTTCAAGTATGCACCCTAAAGCGTGACAGTGCACTCCGATGTATACCATTTAGTTTGTGAGGTTTGTTATGTGATCATACAGTGTGATGCACGACACTATATGCACTATAATGCAGTCATGTGATTAGTTGTATGTCACTATACCATGATCTCTGCCCTTGTGCGCGATTATGCACTGGAATACGCAACCACGCACTCGGACGTTTGTCCGTAAACTCTGAGGTATTACCATAAACTCATATGTGTGACAGTGCACTATGTGACCCTGCACTTTGTTCAACGACCATGCTATGCAATCTAGGACTTGGTGCCCTGAAGTAAGACTCTGCAGTTGAATATGCGGCCTCAGTCTTTGCCCTGCCCCTATGCACTCTCCAAGGCAGTAAATGCTCTCTTGTTTGTTGTGCCTCCGCATTCCTGTATCTAGATATGCTTGAGTGTGTCTGGTCTGGATTATGCAACTTTCTCTCTGCATATGCATTCTTGGTAGCAAATTGATTTTAAGTGATGTATCAGACAGAGAAAAAATACTAAATACCAGGCCCACATAGGGGTAGGAAGCGCTATATAAATTCTGCAATACAATAATATTTTAATTATTTTATGGCTTACTAAACTGACCACTTTTACCAAATGACATAATTAAACATTTTCTAGAACACAAACTAAAAGCAACAAGTGAATTTCAAACAGAAAACATATTTTTCAAATATCCCTAAATATTTACAGGCGGGTTGCGAGGTCTTTGGACAGAAAACGAGTGCTTCTGTCAGAATAAACGGGGTGCTAGGTTGCCCACTATTTAGAAAGCCCCTAGCATGAAAAGTTGCCATTGCCTTTTGGAATGCAAGCACAAAGACCATCTTTTAAATCACAGGCATTCACGTCTCACTTACAGACTGGTTCCTCTCTTGAAAGCCAGCTGATCAATGGGCAACTGAAGTACTGTAGAAAAACAATTTGTCACTGAGCTGTTTCTAATTGCTTCAGTCATTAATTAGTGAACAGAATGTGCCGGACTCATGCCTTCTGCATCTCAATCTTACACAGCCATTGTCCAGTGCTTAATTTATTTAAAAATAACTAAGATAAGTGCAGGGTCCAAAGTTTTTCTTGGGAGCCTGCAGCAGGCGCTGCTGAATGCTGAAGTTGCTGAAAGGTCTAGTTCTGATTCCACCTCATGCCACTTTTTTCCAGCACTCTACGCCTCCTGTAACTTTATCACACTCATGCAAGTTCTTTTTCATCCTGGTTTTCCCCTCTTGGTCCCTATTTCCTATCTTTTTCTTCCTTCTTCGTTCTTAGTTATCTTTCGTTCTCTTCCTGCCTCTTTCGCTCTTGTTTTTTTTTGCAGATGTACATAGCGCAAACTTTACCTGAAGGCATTGGAGAGCTTTACATGAGCACCAGTTAGGTTACACAAGAACACATTCATTTTTGGGTAGGCAGGGGCGAGTAAGTGATTTGCCCAGAACCACAGGAAGCTGAGCCGAGGCTCGAACCTGGTTCCCAGCTCTAAAGTCGGCCTCTGGCCGTAAGGCCGCAACCTCTCCCAGACTTTTTTCTGGGACAAAGTCCTGTGAAGAAAAATGCGTCCTGGTCCCTACCAATCAGTGCCACTGCCCACCACCTGCAGCCACCAGCACAAATTAAGCACTCTGATTATCGACCTCATCTAAGGGCAAAAACATGATATAGTGAAAACGAGTACTTTCAACTGTCCTGGTATAGGCCCAGTAAAAAGTCCTATTGCCCTCCGGCCGGGTTCTTGAGGATCAACCTCCAAGCAAGAAACCTCAGGCAGGTGCAGGTTAGCAGATCTTTCATGCTTTTCAGACTCCATGTCAGACTTTAACAAGGAGACAGGCATGAAAGGCAAAGGCGCAGGTCAACCCCAGAAAAAAGGAATAGGAGCAGAAAGAGGCCTAGAGAATCTGTGGAAGGAACAAGTAGAGATCCGTGAGCAAGGGGGATGGGTGAAGAGAGAAGAAGGGAGGTGGGAGAGGATGAAAGTCATGCTGGACAGAACAGGCCTGAATTTTTTTATTTTTTTAAACGAGGAGAAACACAATGGGCAGGAAAGGCTACGTTATTCCAATTTTTTTTACCCATGACGAACTGAATATAAATGGCGCAACGCATCCTGTCGGAAGGAGGACAGAAGATAATTCATGTCGGCCACAGTTTGGTTCATGGTTGCTTAGGTGTTGATAACACAAAGAATCCTTTGGCTGTGCTCAAGAATACTTTATTTTGTGTCAAAACTTATAGAATAAAGAGGAATGTCTTACGGGCAAGGTTGTGGTGTTACAGCACATTTGAGAATTTTGTTTATTAAACTGAAGGTCTTCACGCAAAGGGTTTTCACCCTTTGCCATTTTTTAACACATATGGTAAATTATGTGTTTTAAAACCGACACAAGACTGTTAATTCTGTGAACATGTTTTTCCTAGGTTTTTAAAACTATTAAGTTATACTAGTATGTTTGAGTTTCCTCACCTTTGAAGAGCACAGGTCATGTTTTCGTGTTTGGAATGGCAGAGAAAGAATTTTCCATCCAGTTATCTCACAGTCTGAGATCTTCACCGTTGTATCTTTCCCCACAGCCCTTTTTAGGTCTCGGCTAGTGAAGGCTCCGCCTGCGCAGTCTCGCTGGCGAGATTTTATATTTTCCAGTAGTGGGGCTTGAACCCGCCCCTCTTCTCCATTGGCTGGCCTCTTAAATGCTGGTCAGCCATTGGAGAAGAGTTTTGTCTGTCAATTCAAGCCCCGTCTTTTTCGGATTCGGGGGTCTGTTTTTTCGCTTCTTTCTCTTTTTTAAGCCCCGTCCCTTTTACACTGGTGGGCGTGTTTTTAAAAAACAATGTTTACAATGACGTTCTCGTGTTTATTCGTGTCTCTTGCTGGGATATACAGAGCGATTTCCGAACATCTAAGGTAAGCGATCTTTGTTTATTTACATTTCTTGTTCTTCCAAGGTGCTAATACTGTCACGTGCCTAAACTTATATTAATCACCCCAGGTTATAGTGATCACCCCAGATTACACATCCGCCCCAAATTTGCCACGCTCTCTAGACCAGGAGGTGGCTGTGTTCGGTTACTAACCCGACGCGTAGACTTTGCGCCCTCGCCTCACTCACCGTCAGCCCGGTGCCGAGCACTATCACGTAGTACTCCTCATTCATGGCTGTCGAGTATGAAGGAGCAGGTCGCCCGGTGTTATTTTTGGTCTTGGCTTGCTCCTGTGTGTCTCTGACCGTCGCGGTTCCCGCGGGCGGTGGGAGAAAGAAAATGGACCTCGGAATAGGGCAGGGGAGAAGGAATCGCGGAGTCGGTCGTGAGTGCTCTCACGGCTTCCGTACGGAAAAGCACTGTCTGCGGACTGTAGTGAGACAGATGGGTGGGGCACCATGAACATTGACGAGCGACTAGCAAGAGCAACCCTTTCATGGAAATAAGCGAAAGACACATTGACTAGTCTATACAGCACAGTTCCCTCTAACTTCTCAATGACTCCATTACCAACCCCCGCGTGGGAGTGAAATGTGGTGACTCCCCCTTGATCAGTGTTGGTCAGAAGTTAGAATAGTTAATTAATCCGTCCTTTATTATCTGTTTGGCGTAAAGCGCTTAAACGCCTAGTCAAGGGTGGTAAGCATTATATAAATGCTAATTAAAAAAAAAACAAGGGAGCATATTTCCGCGCAATTGACTCGTATATAAGAACTGCACTCTGTTTTTCGAGACGGCGGAATGGGTAGGTAAAGCACGGTTGCATTCAGTCCTCCGGGGGCATTAGAGAGCGAATACAGCCGTACAGTGGCAATCCACGCTGGTCTTTACTTCACGAGAGGTGGAATATAGCCGATATCTTTTGTGGAACAAAATCACGTCTACACGTTCAGATATCCTGTAATGGAACCAACACGTTAAATATAAACGGTGTGGTGACCATTTTGGTTGGGTATACGGTCTTAACAGAGGCAAAACGTAGCCTTCGTTTTGGAATTTTTTTAGGCGATAAACGTGAGCCTGACACCTTGGAAGGAGCATTTTGCTCAGTCATCAAAGTGAGTGCCTGGGATAGATCCTTTCTTTGGCGAGGGTAGTGCAAGGCTCCGTTATGTCACGGGATTATGTGTCGCTGGCCGCTTTTTTGGACCCTATTTTTATTTGCCCAAAATAAAAATTCCTGCTAATTCGACCGGAATACTTCCACGTTAGAATACTGATAGCGGCCATCTTGGATTGGAGCATTTTTATGGTTAAAGCCGCACTTGCGCCCATTTTTTTTTTTATTGTATCATTTTCTCAATTAGTCTGACATCTCTTTCTATGCTGTCAGTATCGCGTAGAGGTTGATGGACAATATCTCAAGCGGAGAATAACCACACAACGCGTGCTTGCTTCCCTGATGGCCAGACTCAGCAACGTGAGGTCTTACCAATGTGCTTTGCTGTTAGCTGCTTTTGCTGCTCTGCCCGAAGGCAAACGAAAAGGGCAGGAATGCACTATATCTATCAGATACGACGCATTCCTGTCCTTTTCCCCTGCGCTGGCACATGATGGGCTGCCGTGTGCCAACACAGGCACCTTTGTTCCATGGTGCAAGGGTGCCTGCGTTGAGGGGATGATTATTTTTGTGCAGGAAGGAAACCTTCCTGCACCAAAAGAATCAGAAGAGGCTTTTTCATCTTTCTAGAAAAAGGAACAAGCATTGGCATAGACAATAGGTCTCACCTTTGGGACCTTATCAGTTTTGAGTTATGCAGCACAATATCCTTGGTGCAACAACATCAAGTGTTGCATGGCTAAACACTTATACGGTCCCAAAGGCGAGACCTATGGGCTATGCCAATGCTTGTTCATTCTTCTCATGAGAAACCCCATTTGCTTGTTAGAACGGTTACCTACAGCGTCAGTTTATGTTGTGTGTAAGCCGCTTTAACTGCCCATGTGAAGAAAATGAATACATGTTGCGGTATTTGGGGAAGGGTTAGCATCAGATGCTCAACTGCTTGTTGCGGCAAAGCACTCTCTCTTGTGATATCACAATTTTTGCTCACTTTGCATAATTAATTTGTTTTAGACTCCAGTAGTCTTGGAATCTTTGCTTTTCGTTCACAATTACCATACACGCAAAATTCACATTTTTCAAAAACATTCTAAAAGTCACATTTTACTTGAATAATTCCAGTTTACTATTGTTGAATGTACCCTTTCAAATGTCCCATGGCCATCTTCTCCTGCAAAATATGTTTTCACAGGCACTCCAGATTTTTATACACAGCAGGGCCAGTCTATCAAACAACCCATCTAAGGCAATAGTGAATGAATATCTTCTATATCTCAAACACGGAGAAGGTGGCTGTTCTAGGCTCCCTCCCTATCCCGTTCTCATGACCTGGATAAAGCGGCATATCGTGGGTTGCCAACGCGCGTGGCAACATTTTAAAAGAAAGTATTGTGCCCCCTAACCCGTGGACCGTTAGCTCAGGAAGGGCCAACTGTCCATGAGTTAAGGGGCGCAATATTTTCTTTGCAAATATTGCGCCCCTAAAAATTCTGCGCCCGGGGCAATGGCCCCTGCGGACCCCCCCAAGCTATGCCGTTGACTGGATACGAGCAATCTTACAACAAACATGATATAAAGCTGGGCAGTGTCAGTCATTTCACCCTTCTGTTAACTTCAATCGAAACCCAAGGCAAAAACAAAAAAACACAAGTAGCCATACAGTCCCCTACAACAGCCGCAGCTTTTTACATGAATGCAGAGAGATTTTCAGTTTCTCCTGCCTTATATATTGACAAGTTTATAAGTATGCGCCAACTGCTCAGACAACTTAACAGTTTTCTGGGAGCAACACTGCAGAATTTCAAGCCTAACTGTTGACAGGATTTGGCTTTATTAGGAAGATAAAGTCCTTTGAAGTGGGCAAAAAGCCACGCTCAGCACCTTATAAATCGTATGAATAAGTAAAATAAAGGAAATAATCACATCCTTTAAAATAATACAAAACAACAAGAACTTGTGTATTGTGTTGGGTCGCATTTAGTGTAGTCCAATGCAATGCACAGTTTTGAATGTGTAGATAACTATATATCCAGTGCTTAATTTGTACACAAATAAGTGCCAGTGCCCAGAGTTTTGCCCAGAAGTCCGCAGCCAGGGTTATCGAACATCAGGGGTGATGAATACCACGGCATAGTCTTGATCCCACCTCATACCTTTTTCATCCACCACTAGGCATGCCGTGCCACTATATCACTCTTTCAGGTTCTTTTTCATCTTGGTTTTCTTCCTTTGTCAATTTTGTTTTGCATCAATGCCTTCTTTCTCCCTCTTTTGTTTTTCTCTCTTGCTCTGGGTCAAACTCTGATGAGGAAAAATAAGTGCTGGAGCCCAAGAATGAGTTCCAGTGAGCCTCACCTGCAACTACCAGATCATATGAAGCACTGCATATGTCAAAGCAAATCAATTCAGTTAGGGATAATGGGAACAATTTTTACGGAATCGCTACTACACTGGCACACAGCAGCAGTTAACCAAGGACAAGCTTAAGTACACTGGAGTGGAAAGAACTGAACACGGGGATCAGAAGCACATACTAGACCTAGGCACTTTTATGACCATTAACATAAATTTAAGGCAGTTAAGTGGCGTCTGCTACCGAACGGTGATGGGAGGGATGAAAACCAAAATAGCACTTACCTGGGTATGGCCTCCCCGTCTCCTCCGTCCTCTTCTCTTCTCCTGGCAGCACGGAAGCACCCAGGCTCCCCTAGCCAATCACAACATCACCAGCATGACGGTAGCATCTTGATTTGTCTGAGTGGCCCAGTTCGGCGCTCAGACGGGTAGTGGGAGCCTGTGCATGTTCTCCACCCGGCCTTTCAATACAGCTGGGTGGAGGACATGCTAAGTGCGCATGACGGTTTGGACGGCCCAAGTCGGCCAACTAAACCGTCATACACAGTTAAAGAGTGCCCGCCACTCCTCCCCCTGCTCTGGACAGCCCATCCCGCCCCCAGCCCGCTGAGCCAGTAAGGAAAAATAAAATGATAACATTGCGTTAATATTGTTTTATTTTTCGTTTTTGGACTGCTCACAGAGCAGTGGGACAGCGCTCCTCCGGAGGAGCCACCGTTGTTGAACTGCTCCATTTATGCCTCACAGCTATCCACAAAATGATACAAGTCAGGCATAAATTGCTTTACAACTATGCAATTGTATGTCACTACCATGTACAATTACGCAGTAGCAAATCCCACACAAGGGGTCGGGAAGCAGGAGGTCAAGGTGTGGTTTGCACTGAAAATGTGTGATCTCCAACACATTTGTGAGTTTGTTGCCCTATGCAGACTCCTCTCCCACATCTCTGGAAAAGGTTGGTGATTTACTCTTGCGCAAAGGGTCGGAGTAACTCACCTTCCATGGAAGGAAGAGGATCAGAACACCTACGAACTTTATAGGGGTGTGAGGGATGGGTTTCTCCACAGGGAAAAATGTTTTCCCTCCTGAACTAAAATATGTGCTTTTTCATGTCAGGCTGTCTTACAATGCGCAATTGGACACTACATACATTTATGCATCAGGACAATAGCCTTAAAAAAGTAAGTGACTTGTTCAGTAGCATTCCTGGAGAGCTACGATTGACAGCTTTCTGGAAATACTACTGCTGCGTTCTGTGCATAAGGAAACATGACAAATCTGTTCCAATAAAGAATTGTCCTTCTGCATGTACAAATTTACGGTTTCCTTTGTGGACTGAGCCCAGAGTGTATTCACCAACAGAGGGCAAGTCACTCTCTCTCTCACCACACTCTCTGGCTGTGAGCTGGGCTGTCTCTCTTCTCCTCTGCATATGTCTATTTCATACCCTACTTTTACTCTATAGTCCCATCCTTTTAGATGTTTGTCCCTGCTCTCTATACCTCGAGTGGGCAATGTCCCTCTTCCCATTAGCACCAAGCAAATACTTCCTCCAGAATACCTAAGCTCTGATTCACAAAGTTGTATGCTGTCCTATTATGAATAATACAAATGCATGCACGTGACAGGTACATGCAATTTACAAATCTACATACATGCTCAATGTGTGTACAGTATGCAAAACATTAAAGGCTTTGTTATTGTATACTTTTCCCTCAACTCTAGACGTGTGCTGCAGGTAAAGGTTTGGACTAGGGAAGTCATAAACTAGCTAAATTTTGTAACCCCATGCAGTTACGTACACAGACTAAAACACGCGTAATATATGCATGTGCCTGAAGGAAATTTTTGTCACTACCCAAAATCAAACACAATGTGTTTTAAAAGGACATGTCATAAAATACATGTTTTAGTGACCGAGACACCATACCCTAAGGTCCGTGAGTGCAGCGCCTTTGAGCGTCTGCCTCCCACATTAGAAGACTCGACATTGGCACGGACTCTTGTGCATCCTAATGGTTGTGTTTATGTGCAGGAGCAGTCCATTTTCTACCCCAAGTACGTTCTGAGTCATAGATACAGAAAAAAGACTAATGTACCTTTATGGTTAGAAAGTGAAACTCTGGAAAGGCTAGTCAGCACTAGAAAGAGGCGAACTAGAATAAGTAGTTCTTTAGGAATCATCATTTTTATATAAACGGAATATAAAGGCAAGTTTCTTGGAGGACCTCGTTTGCGGACCGCAAATGAAGCTCTGATTTACATCAACTAGAAATGGTAAGTGAACATAAGTCATCAATCACAGTTCTATGAGAGTGCTCAGCCGAATACCAAGAAATAGAAATAGATAAACTGCACGCTTCTCAAAGAATCCCACAGAAATAAAAGAAATACTAGAGTGGCAAACCCTAAGCTTTCTTGTGTTTTAGAAACAGGACAGGACACATTGCCTTGTTTTGTACAGAGGAGTTTCTTTGAGCCTGCTACAGGAAGAAAATTGTCCTATGTTGATTACGTATGTTTGTCTATTCGTAGGTAAATATCTACCCATATTGTGTAGATTGTAGAGCAAATGTCTTGTTGCAATGTATGAACTTGAACATATGTTTTTATTCCATAATAAATATAACGTTGAAGAAAATTAAATTAGACAATCAAGAGAAAAAGCCAAGTGATAAGGGATCAATCTCAGAAGCCCTTGAAAATATAACTACTCAATTAAACTTTCCAGAGGATATCGGTAAGACAGCAAACAGGAAGTCTAGCACTGAAAATACTTACTTTCAACCAGCGTCGGCTCCCCCGCCAAAGCGGAGGAGCATCGCCTCACTTACTGGCTCAGGGCCAGCAAATTAAAAATGTGCAGATGTTCTAGCATGGGAAGAGGAGTGATATGTGCCGTCTCAGGCCGGCCAAACACACATGCTCACTTAGGTTTCTTCAGCTCTGCTGCATTGAACAGCTGGGCTGGAGAAATCCCACAGACTCCCTGGCCTGAGTGGAGCTTCTTTTCAGCCTGCTCAGGCCAATGACTGTGCTGCTCTCAACATGAGAGCAGCACAGGGATTGGATGCGAGTCTATCCCAGGGTTGCTGGGACCAGGAAGAGGACAGAAGGCACGAGGCGGGAGGTGGCCAGAAGCTTCAAGTTGGTTTAAAAAAATATATATATATTATTACTACTAACACCCCCGCCACACATACGCTCCCTCCTGCATTCCCTCCACCCGCCCCTACCTCCCTTTGTTTGAGGTGGCCGCCACTGCTGTCAAACATACCATAGAATGAAAATCACACACAGTACAAGAGCTTGCTATTGCCATATACATAAAAGAACAGCTAATAATCCTCAATGATCCATGTCAGTTTCAAAGAATAAAACAAACGAAAATAAAGAGTAGATCCAGTACTATGAAAGAGATTTCGAAATTTGCGACAATGAAAATAGACTGCAAATTGTTAAGCTGTTCCCTAAAAGAGAACATTCTTAGCACTAAGAGTTCTGCAAACGCCTTAAAAAGCCAGCAGATGCAGCCATTACACTAGACAAAATGGATGCTCACACTGGAGAAGGAAAATAATGCAAATTGCTTCTCAATGGGACACGAGTTCTGTCCGGGGTCAGAGCCACTCTGCATTGATGCCAAAGCCCAATGGCATGTTAGTGATGGATTTTGTCCCTGGACAACAAATCCATTATTATAGGCCATAAAACCTAATATAATTCAAATTAATTATAGTGATTTCAAAATCAATGCCGCACATGTTCCCATTAACGTGAACCTAATTCCGCAATTTTACAGCTGGCTTTAGTGCTGTTACCATTTCATGACCCTTTTAAATCACAGCAATTGACCAGATAATTAACCAAACACATTCTAAAGAGAGAAACATTATTACATTTCCTGCGTTTCCCATATTATTTCACAGTAATCACCATATATTTCAAGATGAACTATATTCGCCGCAGTTAGTTCAATCTCTTGGCTAATCAAACCATTTAAAACATAGGTTTTAAAATCTCTCCAATGTGCTGCAGTTACGTGTATGTATATTTTAGAATTCTCACCCACTCTGGATACCAAACTATGGGGCTAAAACCCCTTCAGGCGTGTAACAATAAAAAATGGGACCTGAAAAATGATTACATTGTAATAGTATGGTGCTTTGAAGCAACAAATAGAGGCACAATATCAAAGAACGGTCTTGCTGCTGCTTAGAAGCATTTTTATTATTGCGTTGTCTGTTGTTAAGGTGACAGTTGTATGGTTTCCCCTCCCCCTAAAATTGAAATGTTTGGGAATGTCTCATTTCACGCTTGAGGAAATAATTTAATCTCATGCCACTGCTAGCTATTTAGTTGCCAGTAATGTAGAATGATTGTTCGCTAATGTCTGCACTAAATGGGGCTACAGAGATGTTTTGTGTTGTAAATGGGCTCAAGGCAAAAAGAGAACATTTGACTGAAAATCCATCAGTGATTAGCAGAGTAGTAATCTCGTTTTTTCCCCAAATGAAAGCGGTGGCGAGTGACCTTTATAATTTGCTTGCCACTGATCGGGATGTGGCTCTTATATTTGCATTGGAGAACTGGCCTCTGTCTCTGCGTTTGGGGACGTAGCTGTAAAATCTGAATCCGAAACCACTAACAGTACAATACGAGGAGGTTCAGTCAAAGAAAGGCAGCACATAGATGACGGCAATATTTGTTAAAGTAATGATGACGCATGAATGAACTGGCAACCAAGGATAGCAAATGGGAGTGTGGAAAATTCATGCAATTTACGTTTACATAATCATGTGAAATTTCAGAACAAAATTGCGAAATCAAGATCAAAAACACAAATGCCATTAACAGCTGTAAGCACTGTGGTTGTTCCAGTGCATTTTGCTGTGTCATAATTTTGGGAATTTTACATAGCAAGGTGATGTGAAATTCATGAAATTGTGCGAGATTACAATGGGCATAATAGAAATTTCGTCCAGGCCTATTAAAATCCGAAATTGAATGGAAAAAATATCCGAGGCAGAATAAAAAAAGCAGGAGTAGTATTGTCAAAGGTAGAATACTGTATGAGAACAAGTAGAATCAGAAATGTCAAGAGAGGACATATAAACAAGGGCACGGGATAGATCTAGCAGGCGTTAAATATCTCTTAGTCACCACTCAGCTATAGCTATTGGTCATCCTGCTTCACTCGCTTTGACCGTAAAGGCTTTCTGCATGCGGAGAATACACAGTTCTCCACCATCTTCTGGGATAGAGTGTGGGTCTAGTAGCCTGTGATCATCTTGGTATAAAGTCTGCACATGTCCCTCGATAGTTTGATAGTTGATGTCAGCCAAATTTCTAACATTAAATCCAAACAATCCTGAGATACTGCTCAACGATCCGCAGCCAATCGTTGAGGAATATTTCTCTGACCTACCACCATCAGATCCTGTCCGGCCCCTAAGAAGGGAGTAAGTAACACGAGAATCTCAACAGATTAATCGCGGTCTCCTGAGGCTCAATTACATTTTACTGATAGCTGTTGTTTTTTTCGAAAATCAATTCTGGAAAAGGTTGTAGCGCACCTTATCAATGCCTTTGTAGTGCCAAGAATTGATTTAGTAAATAAAACCTGCCTGTGCCTCCTCCCAAAATGCATATGTCATCAGAGCATAGTGAAGCCAAGGAACTTTGCATAGCCTACCATGCCCATGCCAGCGGCCACTTTTTATCCAGGATGTTTGAATATTGGTAACAAAGCTAATACACTCTTTGGTAGTGGTCATTATGCGATTCTCTTTTCCATAAAAACTATATGGCTAGACAATCCTTTGCAGAGGAATCAGTACTAGAATTCTCTGTCCAACCCCATCTGCCACGAAGATTTTTTTTTTTAATTCATAAAAGTCACTACATCTGTCTTTTCAATAAATATAAACGCTAAACCATGTTCTGAAGGAAGATGTCTTCTTTCACGAGGTCTATACAATTTGTTCGATACATTTTACTGTATGTCTAACATGCTTTCGAACAGGGGTTCCCCTTACAAACTGTCCATAAAACACCTGCCAAGAGATTGCATCTTTCTGTGTTTCTACATATTGTTCTCTGCTGGAAAAAAATGAGCGTGCTACGCTGGCCTTCAACTGGTTGCATAATTAGGTAGCTATGGAGCAGATACACCTAGGTGGCAGGAACATCTTGGTTCTATGAGTCGGTCAACTAGCAAAAATAAAGCCTACACGGATCTCAGTGTCAATGTATACACGCAAAATATACATTTATAAAGATTGTATAAAAAAAACAAAAAAGAGTAAGATTAATTCTTGAAGCACATATAGCATCACTACTTTACATTGCCTCACGGCATAAATAAAAGAACACAATGAAAAACATTTCCCTGTATGTTCACCTACCCCTGATGAAGCACTGCATAAGGCTGAGTTGGCTCAGATTTTAACATACACATTTACCCATAAAACGAAGTGCCATTTATTGCAGTACAAAAGGGGGTGGTGATGGACGGAGCATCAGAACCAATCAAACACTCACACCCAGTCAACAGATCTGGGTTTGATCCGTAATTTTAAAATAAATCTGGCAAAACACAAAAATATCGTCCCAAAATTCCCTTATATTGGTACAATGAGCCATTACATGAGACCAGTTGGCGGATGTGTGTTGTATACATCTAAAACAGTTTGAAGGATAATTTGAATACATTTTGGAAATAGCTGCAGGAGTACGATATAATAACCATTTCCCCAAAAATAACATTCTACGCCAATCAGCTCCCCGAAGTATATTAAAGTTAAAATGGTTAATAGTCTTCCAAGTATTCATAGATAGTACATGGTTTTCTTGTTCCTTCCATTTTTTAATTACTTTTTGACTTAAATCCGTTTCCCTACTATATGCTAAACAACGTTTCCACTCCCCTGGTCTCTTTATACACTCATTTATAAGGAGATCTTTAACCAATTGCGTTGGTTGATTAAGCTGTTCAATATCAAGTTGTCCCAAAAATTTAAAAATAGTATTATATGACAAAACCAACAAAATTTATTTTAAAATTACGCTCCCTTTTAATGAAAAACTGATACTATATGGTTTTGATTCAGATCTTAAAATACCCGCCCAATTGGCTAAACTACTGTATATAGCAACGGCAGTTGCAAGATCTTTACTACTGCAAAACTGGCGGTCAAAACAGATTCCAAGTAAATTAGAGTGGATGCAGAAAATGAGGAGAGTAAGAAAGAGTGAACAAATTTATGCTCTGCGGGTGGGAGGAGGGAGAAAATTTGATAAAATTTGGGGTTCTTTTTTTGATTCGGATTGATGGTTATTTAGTGGATGATGTTAAACTTTATCATTTGAGAATCCTTTATGCTGAATCTGTTTTTCATTGTGTTTGATCCTGTGTATGTTTGATCAGCAGTCTTTATTGTCACTAAAGTACTTCAAAAAAAAAAAAAAAAAAAAAAAGATCTGGGTTTGATCCGTCACCGTTCTTTAGCCCACTCTGCCACCCCAGATCAGACATGGCCATATGCAAATCAGTCTGACCCTGTGCCTCATGGGAACAGTCCAGCCCGAACTGCCAAGCCATGCCTTCCTTGGACCGGAAACAAGCTCCCTAGGACCAGTTTCTGGCATTTCAGCCGTCTTCAACCAGGCTTGCTTGAATCCAGTGGCAAAGTGAGCAAGTATTGTAGTACAACAGGGGTTTTAAAATCATTGAAATGCACTTGAGCTTTAAATTACCCTGCATTACATCAAACAAAAATCTGTGCCTGATGCAAGGGATGCAGAGTACAGATGGGCAATTTACCAGATCTCTTCATGGGATTGCCCATTAGTGCTGTGGGCCAGTTTACTGCACTGATGCAACCAGACAGATACAGAGAATAATTGCAATACAAATGTCTGATTGACATTGAAATAAGTATCATACATTGAAGGAGTGCACATAGGAGGGTTATATACAGCATCAGCTAGCTGCAATACCAATAAGCTTTGAAAGCACCTACAGGTCTGGCTTTCCGTTTGGTTCGTAAGTAAAACATTAAAGAAGCCGGCTCCAGTGAAATCAATAACAAAAGGAAAAAAAACTGTTTTCCATATACAATGCACCTATGAGATAAATAATTTAATTTAGGGTGATTCAGTGTACCTTAGCTATCAAAAATAACGTCCCCCCCATGCAAGTACTCCATGGAAAGTGGAATGATAGAGCAAACAGCCAGTAGCCTGAGGTTATAGCGAAATACTTATCTGGGTGAAACCGAAGCCGCTCGGTGTATATTTTAAAGAATTGGTAACAAAAAGGCAACCAGACAGCTGCACTCTCAAGCCAAACCTAACAATCCTGAGGGAGTATAGGGCCTGACTGTCAGGCACGTAAAATATTTACCTCTCCAAGAGGAGGTAGGGGTGAATGTAGTTGTTGGTCCATGTATGCCAATGTAAAGGATGCAATTGTTAAAGGGTCACAAGCCTTTCAATATGGCTTGACAAGGAACCCAAAGCAGTTTTGTAGAGAAAGGATTTTTATTAAATAACAACCCTCCATCCATATGATATGAAGTACATGGTCTGTGGTTGGCACACGAGGTAGAACTGCCAGGTATCCAAGATAGGTGGGGTTATTCCTTTTGGGAGGTGCTTTGCTAGAGGATACATTTTGAAGAAACACAATTGTAGCACTTTTAGATGAAGGACTAATTACCCAAGATGTATTCATGTTACCTTAAATTAAATCCCTAAATAAAGTCATCACTCACTCCATTATTATCAGATATTAACATCATTCACAGACGGTCCAGTTTGAGCCCTTCAACTGATCTTACATTTGACAGACACACACAGATGTTTTACAAGTGTACAGCTTTCAAGAAGTCTCTTTCTGCAATATTCATTGCATTGAAACGAAAAAAAGCATAAAATAAAGGTGTGGAACGTCTCGAGAAATAGACCATAAGATATATGAATTCCAGTATTGTTCTCCATGGAAAATGTATGATTTTCCTAAAAAAAGAATTCTAGCGATGGAGAATAATAAGTCACACATGAGCTCAATTCATAAATGCGCATGATCAATAGTCCTAGGACATACTTCTGGCCATAAAATATCAACACGCTCCAATATCGGCAAAAAACCTAGAATGCAATATGAGGCAATTTGATTTTAATAAATACCAACTAAAATTAGGGTTTGCTTGATTTACTATTCTAAATCCAGACCCAGCATATCTGTGAGCAAGTTCCATGTCTTATCTTTGATATGTCAGACTAGATATACATCTACCATTGTTGCCAGGATTTGAGCAAGCTCATCTGAGAAGTTCAAAATGATGCATGGTTTCCTTATTTATTAACTACAACAAGGGCGCATTTTGCCAGTGTTTCAAATTAGATTCGTTTTGAATGAGTTTACTCAGGGCCTTAATTTTTCGACTTTTATCATGTTTTAACATATTCAGTCTACATCACAACAGGAAGATTCATAAGAATAAATTGAAACTGTAAAATCTTGAGAAGCATAATTATTTTTAAAATCATGAATAACTCCTTAATTCATTATCTTGGTTTACACATTGCCACTTTTGAAACATGTGAGCTGTTCCCAGTCTTGAGATGTGGTCAACCTGAAAAATAGAGCTCCACATTCTCTTTGGTCTGTGATGACAACAGCCACATAATCTATGGGGTTAAAAGCAGGAACAGCCTTATTATCAAACACCATGGATCAGCACTGCTTGTGTGCATTATATACAAAGAAACTCAGGCCCTGTTAGAGTAAACCTCAAATTTGTAAGAAACACAAGTACTGCAATCATTTCAATAATATGCAAAGTCCCCTGTCAATAGCAAGGCATCAATGGAGACAACAAAACGTCATTTGCATTGAACAAAGCACGGTCAGCAAACATTTGACTATAGCATTTGGCAGTGGTTATATGTCCCCGGAGAATGAACTTTTGCAAACGAAAAGCTGGGTGTCATCGGCATACATGAACCCTTGTGCCCTTTACGGATCTAGCCCTTTCATTAAAAGGAGCAGTTACAGATTGACTAGGGATAGGGACAAGCCATGGAAAACACCTTACTGAAACTGCTATGGACTGAACTCTAAAGAGGAACTGTGCTCTATTGGAAAGAAAGAATGCCATCCAATCCAGAACATCCTGATACCACACCCCACGTACTCCAAAGGAAGAGGGGATAGCGGTGTCGTTAAAAGGCTGCCAATAGAGCAAAATAAGAGCCTGAATTCTCCATCATCCATCTCCATCTTTAATTTAACCAATACTATTAGGATCACCATCTCAAAAGACATTTCAGATGTGCAACTGGCTTGTTAATAGTCTACAATTTTGTTTCCTTACAGATATTCCTATAAATTGAAAAATATATACAATATTAATCAGTTTGGCCGAGAAAGGTAGTAGATAAGTTGGATAAATCTAATGCCAATTTCTTAGGAGTGACTGCTCCTCGACTATTTTCCAATCTTCTGATAAGGTACAGAATGACAAGCAGTGGCTCTGAATCTCAATCATTAGCAGATTAATCATAGGTTCCTGAGCTTGCGTATTTACAGAGGAGCATGGGTTTTGAGGGGAACATGTCGAGAGGAAAGAAGATTTGCTGAATATTTATCTTGAGATAGCCATAAAAAATCTATGAAGAATATCTTCGGACATTGTTGAGGCAGGTGTGACAATGCACGAAAAAGGTACTAAAGTATTTTCAAGATCTATCAAGTAGCCAATGGCTTGTACTTTGTCTGGGAAAATTGAGAAAAACAGGTAGAAAGAGAATGAGATAAAGGTATCTCAGTTTGCTTGCTCCAAGGAGTGTTTAGATCAGTACTTTTGTTGGACTCAGTCTTCAGCAAAGAAATATTATTTCTTAGCTTACTTAATATGTTTTCAATAGGGTGAAAGTATTATAATGCATCTTTTTCTACTTTCGAGACCATGATTGGTGACTCAAACTCTTTATACCGGAGCGTATTCAGTTTAACTTCTTTCAGAATATTGGAAAACCATTTGTTGCAAGATTTTAAGACATTGATGTCAATAGGTTTTGTGTTTTTGGAGGGCAATTGATCTATTGTCACCTTTAAAACTGAGTAGATTAGCGGACACTGTTGTGGAAGGGTAAATTAGCAATATTGAATCTTACATTGTTTTAACGATATGTCGAACTGGCTTGCTAGACAATAGCAAAAGATTTCCATTTGGTTTCAACATTCTATTGTGGTGTCTACAACCTCGAGATGCTGCAAGATCACGGTCATGATCTCAAAAGGGGCAGAATAATGATTTGTCAAAATTAACTCCAAGGACCTGTCTGCCTCAATAAAGTTAAGAGGGTGAAAACAAACCTGCTATAACTGTGAGAAGCTGGCTTTGTAGGTACAGATTAATTACTGCAAGTTAGGGAATTATTTATTCTCCTCAAAAAGATTATTTGTGCTGGGTTGAATGATAGTTTGGAAATGAGGCCCATCAATATGGATAGGTGTGAAAAGACAAACCCAATGGCTGGTGTTCCGGTCAAAAAAAAGTGCAAAGAAAGTGATGTGAAATTGGCTATTTCCTCTAAATTGTCCAGCCACATCCCAAAACGACCTCCCTCAGCACATCGGGACAGCCGTGTCACTTTCCGCAAGAAACTGAAAACCTGGCTCTTAAACTGATCCTTCTTGCAAACCCCACCTACTCAGTGCCAGGATACCTTCAAGGGTGACAAGATTCCTGCTCTACAAATCTACATTACAGTACAGATCCAGCACACATTGCTTGGCCTTAAGATGATTGTGGCTGGCTGGAGAGCTATCAGGAAGGGAATGTGTGGAAAAGCAAACTGACTAACAAAATAAACTAAAGTGTCTAAAATAACAAATAAATAGAACAAAAAGGGGGCACAAATGTGCTGGGAGTTCCACATACGTATCTTTCCTGTCTCTCTCTTTGTCCTTTCTTTCTCAATCGGTCTGTCTTCATGTTTTGCTTCACCATGTCGGTCTCACTCTCTGGTTCTTCCTCCGACTCCATCCCTATCTCTGTCGCTCACTGTCTTCATTCCTATCACGCCCTCCCTGCATCCAACCATCTCTCATTTATATTTCTGCCATTCTCCATAGCGGGCCTTTCGGCAAACTGGATTTTCAACATAAAAAATTAAAAAAACACGGACAATCTTGCTGAAACGGACATTTATAAAATAAAATGTAACTATTGGACATACAGTGCCAGGGCCCATTAGGACGTCCAGTGGCCACAGACCTGAAAAACAGACCACTTTCATTCCGACCTGGATTTTCTGTTGTCCAGACATAAAGATCAAGAAGAGAACCAGCAGCCTCTAACTTAAAAGGCCTGGTGTAAAAAAAATGCACTTTTCTGCCATTCTGAACTCGCAAATCAAAAGAAACTGACACCAAGAATACAATTCAACGGAGAACAAATGCTCAGCACATTTTTTACAACTTGACTGACATTCCTTCACAAACAGAAATATTCAATAGCGTTGTCAAACCCTTTGTATGGATGGGGCCTTTGAGACTGAATATTTTAGATTCACAAAGAAGGTGAAGAAGCAGGAAACATACCTTCGAGCACTGTTTGTGATTCTGACACCAAACCAACGAGCCATTGTACTGCAAAGGAAAGAAAATATCAGAGGTTTAGTGAACATTTTACTTTAAGATCACAGAACATTAGTAACATTGAACAGACATTTCCAATTAAATACAAATGATCACAATAGAATGTGCCTTTTCTTTCCCTCTTCTTTGGGCCTTCTTGTAAGTTCCATGGTGTAGGAATTCTCTGATTCAGTCTGATATCCCTCACATAAAACCCAGGGACTATAAATTATTTCCACAGGATTGGGGACTAACATGTGGGCCTAGAAATACTGGGTCCAACTCTGCATGTTTTCTCTCTTCTGGCGAAAATAACTGCCCCAAAAATGCACATTTACCAACCACCTGCATAAAGCAAGAGGTAAATGTGTACTGGTGCTGCTGTGTTTCCAGCTAATGGTGGGGGATGGCGCGGGCATGGGGAGGGCATATAAATGGAGGAGATAGAGCATAGTGCTCGCCTTCTGCTGCTTTTTAGCACAGGTGGGTGCCAGGTGCAGCAGATGCCCGCAGCTCAAGCAGGGACATCTTAAGGATTTGGGGGGCCCTAGGTCAAGCATATTTAGGGGGACCCTGTTCAGAACATCTTTGAATTTATGATCCAATTTCAGCTTTTTCATGCCTTCTTTGGACAGGTCACTGACACTGCTCAGGCAGACTGCTCCAAATTCTGAACGCGTTTACATCTAATATCCAGGGATAGTGACGTGTGTTTTCAATACTGAAACATAGCAGCAGCTCAATAATATTAGTGCAAATATTCTCTGCTACCCTCTGCCATTTCTCATATGTGAGGTCCTGTTTTAATCTAAAAGGAACTTTTTTTTAAGGATGTTGCATGGTACTGAAAAACAAACACCATTTTTCTCTGAAAAATGCCTGTAATATACTCCCCCTCATTAACAATATTAAAAATAAGTTAAAGGATAATGGTATTTAATACAATCTATGTTTAGAAATCCTTCAATGTCATTAGGGCAGGAATGTGTGGAGAGCAGGTCCTGATCCATCAGGGGGGCCCTTGGAAAGCTGGGGCCTGGGCCTGAGCCCACTTCGCCCATGCCTTCAATTGTGCCTGGAATTATCAGGTCCATGGTTTGAGCACACAGTGGTTCCAGGCCAAGAGACATCAGGAAAGACAGAAAGGCCTGGTGTGCTAATCCTTCTAGTGCTATTTTTTTTAAGGGTCACTACAAAGTACTGCCCTTCATACTTTGTAACTGTCCTCTGGACTTGCAAAGTATCCACACACATTCACTTCTATGTCTATGCAATTGCCTAAAGTCAAATAGGGAAATTCATAAAATGGCGGTCTTTTGTTTGCATTATGAATAGAAAAGAACTTGTTTTACATAGTTCTGCGCACCACGCTTCTGCTGCTTGCAGGGGCTGTAAATAGTAAAAGGATATAAAAGGATCCTGGGGATTCCTTTCATATCAGAACTATGAGGCATGTTAGGCTCTGACTGGAAGGTGAAAATGGCGTAGATGCCATTGGTCTTCCCAATACATAGGTAGCCGCTTAGCATCAGTAAGGCCACTATTTAGGTCAGCAGTAAACAGGAGTCGATGACACACATCCCAATGTTACCATGCCCCCATGCAAAAGTGTGAACATTACAGATTACAAATTGCCTTTTGTACTCAAAGTGGCTTT
The DNA here is from genome assembly GCF_964204655.1 of Triturus cristatus. Taxonomy (NCBI): domain Eukaryota; kingdom Metazoa; phylum Chordata; class Amphibia; order Caudata; family Salamandridae; genus Triturus; species Triturus cristatus. The sequence continues at coordinate 829,573,711 of NC_140591.1, forward strand.
TTGCCTCAGTACAAAAAAAAATTGTCCCTCAAAGTCACTCTTTCTGTCACACCCTCAGCTCTTGTTACTCCCTTATGCTCACACACTCGTCTCCTCTTCCCTGGTTTTTAAGAAGCCTTTGCACTATTGATGGCCAGAGACTGCTGGCACCTATGGGACCAAATAGAATGAATGGGATCCTCCAAGGAGAATCAAGCATAGCACATATAACCTGCTTTTAACCTCCCTGATACTCAAAGCGCAGGAGTCACTGGGTGCCCCAATGAAGAATTGTAAACTGATCCTAAATGAGGATGTTCAAAGTATTCACAGTCTTTATGGCCAGCTTAAACAGGGCTCAGAACGGAGAAGGGAGCTGAGAGCACCACACAATATATTTTCACTACCCTTCAACGGGGATGTTCATCCCAGTAGGTAAACAGGAGCGGTCTGCTGCAGAGGCGGAGGCCTCCTTGTTGTATACCAGACAAAGATTCGCTGACTCCAAATGAGTCGTGACTGCAGGAGAAAGCGCAGATCTTCGAGTGTCCTCCAATAGGAAAGCTAATCCTGGAGCGGATGTGATTATTTTTAGAATCCGTGTTCTTGCATCAGGTAAAGTGGACATTGAGGAGGTGTGAGTGGATCCTGGGTAGTTGGCACATGCCATTAATCGATAGCAGTTGACTGTACCACGGCAGCCAATTAATCTACTTCCTGTTGACTCCTTTTCCTAGATTATTTGTCAGGATATGTGAAGTCTTGAGGTTGCCATGGAATGAGATAAAGAGTGAAATCAGCACAATGTTATCGCCTAGCAGACTTTCCTATACTTGTAGTAAAAAGGTGAATATATCTCCACTGTCTGGCTTCAAAAGCTGCCATAATGAAAGATGACACACTGGAATCAATGGCTAATGGTGCAGGAGTGCCCTGTAAGAAGTAGATTGTCCATTGCAAAACTGTCCCAGGAAGGAATGTAACGTACACAGACGCAACCAAAACCATGACCGTGCAAGTCTCCTGCACACAGGACATGACAGACCATGTCCCGTGATGAGCTCTAAAGCGAGACTGCAAGACATTAGGGAAAGCATCCATGTCCAAACAGCTCACCAAATGGTTTAAGACCAACTGTGCCAATGAAACAACCCAACCCCTAACATAAGGGCCTGAAAGGCACACCTAGCAGTGACTCCATCCAACATGACAGATGGATAAGTATTCACTTAAATTATTTTCCCACGCACCAACCAGGCTTCCCTCCCAACTGAACCAACCACAATCCAATTTCCTTATTTATTTATAAAGCACTCTGATACTAAAAAGTCCTCATTGTGCTGGTACATCAATAACCTTTTAGAATGTGGATGAGGACGAACTAACAAAATAAAGGTTTTGATGGCCACCGGGTTCACAATTTGACCCTGAAGACTCAAATGCAAATACTAACCAGTCAGATTCATCCTAACCTGTAAATAATATGTCCTTACCTGATGACATGCTCTATCTATGCAGCGCACACTTAGTTGGTGGTGGCAGCAAGATATCAAAAGCATTCCTTGTCACTTTCTCGGTCAGCAAATATGGCATTTAACACGTCCTGTGCTAAGATTGCATCTCAGGAGAGGAATGCACCCAGGATACTGACCAGGCAGGCTGTTATGTAGGTCGCATGATCCCTTACCAATTAGACAAAACACACCTCTGTTCTACTCTAATGAACGTTCCCAGACCAATCAGAGTAAGCAGTCAATAATATGTATTTAATTGTCATGACCATCAGTAAGCCCCTGTTTTATGCAATGTGCCGCTCTAGCGAACACAAATCAAGATGGTTTGCTCCCAACTCTTAGTTCTTCTACAATGATGCATTTTTGTTAGGTCTGGCTAGACAGCTTAGCTGATTTTAAAATATATTGCTATCAGTTCTTTAAAACATACATAGCATGGGCTATGGCAACAATGAGCAGAGTTTTACCCTCTAACATAATGCTATTGGCTATTTGGTGCATCATTGTGCCTTCCAAAATGTGCTTCCATTGGAATGCACGAGGGACTATTCTACGTCATAAAAAGTACACTTTGGGCCGATTACAACTTTGGCAGTGAAGCGTCGGGCCGCCCTGTTGCCGGACAGCCAAAGCTATGGTCAGACCACCTGCCAGATTTGGAGTTTCCTCCTGTCTGGTGGTCTGTTTTTTTATGTTCCCACGGCGGCGCCTCTAAAAATGGGCTCAGCAATGGGACTGCCAAAAACAGTTCCTGCACAGCATGGACTAAAAAGTCCATGCCGTGCAGGAACTGGGGTGTATGAACACAGGAGGGGCACATGTTGTCCCCCCCCCTGCATGCATCCCGATGCAAAGGAGGCACACGGGCCCTGCAGGGCCCCCTTTCTTTCTGCTCCATCACGGTGTTCATGATGGAGGAACCTCCATGACACCGCAGACTGAGAGGAAACTCGTAATACGCTTGGCGGGATCACAGCTGTTTCACCAAGCATATTGTGGCCTTCTGACTGCTGCAACACCACCAGGGAATGGCGGTTCCCTAGTGGCTGTGGTGGGGCTGTGAAGGTCCGACCACACGATTCGTAATAGGGCGGTCAGGAGACAGTACTGCAGCGTCCCCACGAGCATGGCAGACCATGGACTGCCAGACTCTTAATCGGGCCCTTAGTCATCATGCTGCTTGTCACATTCAATTCTTTTTTATACACATTCTAGAGAGGGAGTACATTTTTTTCTTCTATTTTCTCAGCATTGACAAAGCTAACAAATAAGGTAGGCTTTTATTGTATAAACATTAGCTATGCATCCAACTGATGTAAAGAGCATTTGCAAGTGTCTGTGTTTATATAAGTTAGCACGTTTGACGACCCACCTATCTACAAAATGTTTAACATTACAAAATATTTCATTTTGGAAAAGTACGACAGCTAGATTTTAAGTAGCAGAAGAAGAAACAGAACATTTAGAGCTGCAAAACTTTTGTTCCACTCATTTGGCAAGTCATCTTTTAGATGCAATTTTCTCTTCCCCCTAATCATATAAGGTCTCATGTGCTTATTCTCCCTGCCTGTTCAGAACACTTGGCTACTCTCTGCTCTATTCTAGCCCCGGTCAATTTAAAAGCTCTATCAACTCGTCCATTGGTTTTTAAACATGGCGGCAAAAATTACAACAACTTGGGGATTCAAGCACCTATTCTCCACCACCATCTCCTTTCTCTGCTTAGATCATCTTTAGTTGGTTTCTAACATTAATTCTTCGTGCATGTCAGTATTAGAAGGCATTCTCCCCATTCAGGACCTCAATCTATCTACCACTAACAAATTAAGGAATTCATAGTTTTTGTCCGAACTGAAGGAGCACTAAACTGAACATCCGCAGAACAGAAAGGCGATGACATACAGACTGTAACCCTAAATTATTAGATGCTTACAAAGGGATGTTTCAAGACGATAACTCAAGATTAAGGAAGCCAAAAAGGCTTGCTTTTACAACATCATGATTTTGTCCCATCCTTATTTTCTCAAAATTGCAAAATTCTAGGAGTATCAAAGCAAGCAGTCTTTAATATTTATTCCAGACTTTTACAGACTAAATTCCTCAACCAAAGAGATTTCATCAGTCAAGAGGCTATCCCTGAACCCGTCCTACTCTCTCATAAGCCCCATTCATCTGCTGGCAACCCTGTTATGAGTTCATTCTTAGCCATTACTCAGGAACAATTACTAGCAATCATAAGAAAGAGCCTTCCTTTGGGCCTGAATGAAATCTCAACTACTTGACAGCATCCCCCTTTCCTTGAACCATTTCAGTTGTTCCTTCACAGATTAAATCTTTCCTTTACTCTGGAAAGAGGCAGTGGTCAAATGAGTACTCAAAAAACCCTGACTACATCCTAGTGATACAAGTAACTTTCACCCTATTTAAGCAAACTCTTGGAAAAAAATAGCCCTGGATCAGTGTCAACAATGTTTTGAAAATGACCCTTTCTTAGATGACTATCAGGCAGGTTCACAGGCAGGTTTGAACACTGAATTGATAGTTCTTTCCACCCATGATAATCTGAGGATGCTTGTTGATTCAGGCCAGGTACATATGTTGGCGTTGTTAGATCTTTCTGCTGTGTTTGAAGCCGTTGTTTAAAGCATGCTGGCTATCATTTGCAACACTGTTCTCTACCCTTGAAGAAGCCGGTTTCAAAGGTATAGTTCCTCAGTGGATCAGATCCTTTCTCATGCATAAGAGGAAAGGTGGATAAGACACATCGATAGTTTGACCAAAATATCGTATGTGGACGCCGGTCTTTGTTACTTTCGGAAAAGGAGCTATTTCTCTATATGGTCAATGTGTCTGATCAGCCTTAAATGCAACTGAAACAGCAACAGGTCTAAATCCCAATAGCTAGTCATCAAAATATATTTTGTGAAACATATTGAACTACTAAACTGAAATTCATGTGATAAAAGAGGGAATAATAGCTTATTATAGGAATATAAACCCTTTCTCCATTAAAGAACTGTGCTTCACCTTCCTTATGCCATTCTCACACAGAGAGATCAAAGTTGTGGAAACGAAAGTCTTCCATCTTCAATAACCCTCAACGCAATCCGGCAAAGACAGTAGCAGCAGAAGCACGAACTCTGTACTACGTTAAGGCTACCAGATTACTCCATATCACTGGGGACATCTTATTCTGGCCCAGTCTTGCCTTCTACAACCCCTTAGAATCTGGAAATTGAATCCAGCTGATTCAGTTGTGTTGAGACATGACTATCTCCTAGAATTCAAAGTGTATCCATACAAAGGCTAAGGACGGGAAAACAGTATCCCAGTAGACATGGAGTCTTCTGCTAACCTTATGATCCATCAAAGTGTATTCAATTAGACTTTAAAGTGAGAACTAGACTTGGAAGACAAATACTGATGCGCGTAAACTTTTAAGAAAGTACGGTTGGCTAAAACTACGATTCTTTGAGAAGTGGATACCTGCTCAATGAGAATCTAGTATCTCTTCTGAGACGCATATATGATCTGCGCTGTATTGATTTGAAATTGAGCTATTCTGCTCTAGCAGAAAAGAAATGTGGAATCCATAAAGATGTTGAAATATTCAGCCAAAATGGTGGGGATGCTCTGTCACTATGTCATGCTTTGCATAATGTGTAGTAATCTGCACTACATATACATATACATATACATAAAGAGTGATTTTCACATTGTTAGCCAGGGCCTGTTAGCCTGGGCTTGTTAACCAGGGCTTCAGTTTACATATCTCATGCTGAAATGAAAATGTACTTTTGGCTACTGTGTTCTTTCTCTCATTTCAGGAGCCAAGCTGCAGTAGTTTCTGTTAATAGGATTGCTACAAAAATGTTATGGTTTCTATGAGAATTGTTTATATGTGTTTCACTGAGAGTTGAATAATAAATCTCTGCACCTGTGCTGAGATCAAGATTACAGCATGTATCATCCTGCTACAAGATATCTCTTGAAGGCCACACAGCAGAAGATTTCCACTGTGCAATGTTTGGGAATACCACTGAAAATGTCTTATCGTGAAATGTTGATCCTGATGCCTCGTGGTTGCCGGATATCACATCTGGTTGCCGCCCTTCGCCTCGTTGTTGAAAACATCTGCACTTCGAGGTTATCCTGGTTTCTAATCTCGCAGCTACTGCCTTACGCTCCAAGGATTTTACAACAGGTGCATCCTTCCTGAAGATTCCATTCACTGGCAGGTAAGCGTAAAGATTTTTTTCTTTATTTTATTTTTTTAGTCTCCCTCTTTCCCCTTTAATTCCAATGCTAGTGGGAACATTGAATGTTTCAAAGAGGAGAGGATGTGGCATTAATGCCAGAGAGGCTGACTTTGGTTCTGGTGACCCAGGTTCGAGTCCTGCCATCTGCTCAACATCATGTGATACTGGGCAAAAATGCTTGATTTACCTGTGACTTCCAGAAAATGAATTGGACCTCGATTAAAGTCGCCGATGCTCATTTAAAGTGTTCCAATACCCTAGAGCTGAGTCCACAAGCCCAACATAACAATTATTATGAAATATGCCATCTGTCCTCACTTCTCTTGAATGGCAAATATAAATGTTTTTTTTCTACGTCTGCTTCTGAACCTTTATAAGGCGATCTTCTTTATAAGGCAACTATGTTAACAATGGAATGACTATTGATGCTGCTAGAGAAGAAAGATATACATCCTCTTGAATTACTTATATCACATCTGTGTCTGATGTAGATGTCCCCTAGGCCTTTTTGGAAAACCGTGGATAGCCTCCTACTGGCGACACCTGCCCAAAATCCTCAATCACAAATTTGTCAATTGTGTCAGAAAGCATGTTTTGAGGGACTCCTTTCGTTGATATTTTGACTACAGGCAAGGATGTGGTGTAATGGCCAGAGCTGCTGACTTTGAAGCTGGGGAACCAGGTTCAATTCTCGGCATCTGCTCAACGTCCTGTGGTTCTTGGCAAATCACTTAATCTCATTGTGCTTACAAAAAATGAATGTGTCCTTGTGGAATGTAAATGACGCTCCTGAAAAGTGCTCCAATACCTTTGGGCCATGTTCGTGCTATATAAAACTGCAAAAAAAATATTACGACATTTTGTGAGCGCTCCGCTTTCTTTGCTTTTGTCTCAGTAAAACTCGCAAACTGGTTTTCAAAAAGCCTGCTGAGGGTCTTGCCCTTCTACTCACCAGCCTCTGATGTTTCTTTTGTTTAAACTTACTGATCCAGTTGCCTAAATAGAATTTACGAGTCTGCAACTATTTGTGACAAGTCTGTCTGCAAGATATAGTTATGCAGGTCGCCAAATAGATCCTTAGCACCAGCTGTTATACTGACACCCCATTAAGTGGCACATCTGTAAGGTTTTCAATTTGTTTTTGTATTATTTACACCAGTGCTATACGTTGCAAGCTTTCCTCAACCATAGGCAAGATTTGTTGCGGTTCGATTGCTCAGTTAAGTCTATTGTAATGACCTGTGGCAACAGGTCAGTCCCTGCATATGCCTTAAGCAGTGCTGATTCCACTCTCCCACCCGCTGGATTCCTAGTGGTTGAATTTCAGCAATCGTTGGGTCATTACGTGCATCTTCTGGAGCTATGTGCTCTCCTCTTGCACTGGGGTATTATTACTTTATCATAAGCTGGTCAGTTGTCTTCTCCATGTCTTTCCATTATTGATGAATGCTTGACTGACTTCTAGATTGGCATCCCTTTCATGGCACTGCCATGGGATTATCTTTGATGGCTGGGTTGCAGGCACAGGAATTTGTCCCCATGCAACTGTGGGCATGACATTTCGGCTATGATGTTGCTCTCCATGCCCGGGTGGTGGTGTTAGGCAGCTAGGCTGGGGTTCACTTTTCTAATCAGTTCCTCGCTGTACTTCCAATCCATGCTTCAAGCCTCCTCAAGCTCGTCTCACTGGGTTGTTGCAGGACTTCGTTATGTTCATGACCTGAGAAGGGAGATAACTGCCCTGGAACATAGAATTCTTCTCTAGTCCATTGCTATGAACTGCTTGGCACAGCTAGTTAAAAATGTCTAGAACACTTGTTTGGGGGATGTCATTCTATATTTATACTGGGATGGCAGGCTATGATATGAATCACAAATTCCCTGCCTATTGTGGGATATGCCTGGCATCAAGGCAGTGTGTTTCACTTCACAATAGCTACTAAGCCAATTATCTTTGTTGTGCTGATTTTGCAGAAAGAAGGGTGGCCCAGAACGTTCCCCGACGGGCGCTTGCGAGAACAAAGGCACATACGATGCTACGCTTTCCTCACCTTTATAATACACAGAGGCTGCACACACCTATGGGAAACAATGGAACAGAAAGGTAACAGACTACTCCAGGTGAGCCCTGAAAGCTAAACCGTCCTTTTTTTAACCATTCGCTACGTAGTATCACTGGCATAACGAAAGCTGAGGGGGCCACCCTTCAAGGTAAATGAAGGGGCCCCAACTCAGTAACTAATATGGAGCGCTCAGGCCTGAGTACGGTGCTGAGGGGGCCCCCTGCAGCTGCGTAGTATAACCGGATTCACTGTCTTCGAAGCTCAGGGCCGTGGTCAGATCGTCTAGTGGCTCAGTTGCCTAATTTGCAAATCACAGCCATGTGGGTGAATGATCAATTGCGGGATTGAAGACTGAGTACGGCTCAAGACTGAGAGTGGAGCACAACCTCAGGATGACAGCAGCAGGAATCAATCCACAGATTGACCGTCTCTGTGGAGAAAAACAGGCCCACCCCTAACCTTAGTTTTGAAAGGGTTTTCATAAATCTATGAAAAATGTTGTGTTTTGTGTGAAAAAGCAGGGACCATTGTTTTTTTTTTTTTGCAAATTTTTTCTTGGAAACTTTTTATTAGAACTCAAGCATCTGTCAACCAACCACAGGTACTACAAAAACTTCAGTTTCCTAAACACTCTTAATTTTATTACTGTTATTTGCCAAATACGAACTGGACTCTGCGGGTGGGAATGGCTAAGGAATTGCTATTAATGATGCAGAATATCAGCTTCCAGAATTTTCTGTCAGGTGGTGGGGCTCAACATCTCAAGCGTGGGGCTCAACATCTCAAGACGTTCAGATAAAATAGTTTGAAGACATCTGCTCTAATGGATGCAAGTGCTAAAACATGCACCAATACCATCTGCTCACGATTTTAGCACTTGCACACTGGTTTCACAAAGTGGCAAGGGCTTAAGAGACCAGAATAAAAGAATAAATGTAGATGCTCTATAATTGCCCTCTCTTCTTTTAATGTACATTAAGTTTTATGTGTGAACTTCTGTGAGATCATTAGTTAGCTTAACTTTTTGTTGAGTAGGAAAATGAACACATAGCGGGAAGTTGCAAAAATTGGCGTACTTTATTCACTCACAAGCACTTCTTTTCATTTGTGTTTCTATAGTGATGCGAGTAAAGTGTTTAGAAGAGTGATAATTGAAGAAACTATCCTGAGAACATTAAGCATTGGAAGAAATAATCGCGTTCAGTTTTAATATGCTAACATATGCAGCATTCGTGCATAAGAGTGTGATACACAGGAGCGCACAGATAGGTCTACTGATTCAAAATAGGCCATGTAGCTCAGTGCAAAAGCTCGAGCGAAGATACAGTCAGGCACCCACTAGCATAAGGTGAGAAATAAATACTTCACTGGGCCGAGCAAAGAAGTGATTGAAAAAGTCTCAAGTGAATGGCTCAAAGAGGCTGGTCGATAAAAGCGGATGGTTGAAAGGGGAGACAAAACTAACTTTGAATTTTGTAATCAATAGGTCACATTGCGGTGCCGCAATCCAGACCTAAAAATTGAACACTTTTCAATTCCTGTAGGCAGCATTCAGCATAGTGAGTAATCCAATGCTTTCTTTTCATAAAGATCAAACAATATTTTACACTACACTTCAGCCAACACTCTCGGATTTGCATTTGTGTCTGTTCTCTGTTCTCGATCAATGCGCCTTTAGCATGAATAGAAAATATATTCCCGACTCGAAAAGCACACCCTCACGAGTTCAAGACACTTAGCGAGGAAAATAAAACTTCTGGCATGCTATCTCTTTTTCTCTCTACCCCAATTCCTATCATTGCCCTTCCATTCTCTCTCTGTCCCATATGATGACAGTGGATGGGGGGCAGTCAAGCTACCGAAAATGTACTACAGCTAACTCAGCCAGTTTGGGCTGCCCTGTAACAACAAAGCGTTGATGAGTACATGTTATATGTTAAATGTCATATTTTGTAAAAAAAAAAAAAATAAAAAAAAACAATAAAAAGTATATTGAAATTTTTAAAAAAGAAAATATATTCCTTCACCACAAAAGAGAGATTTCTTTTTTTTTTTTATTTTTTATTTTATTTTGTTTGCAGTAGGTACATAATGACATCATAATACATCAAGAAACAAACCAGTACATAAATTTTAAACTTACAGTTGAAGCATCTTCTTCAAAAGCCTTTTGCCACCTCAGAGCAACAGGTAACAAATAAAATTCCTTCTTTCTATTCACTATACCCTGCTCTCCTCCCCACTCATTCTCTTGATCTTGCCTCCCTCCACCTTGTAATGGGAGCCCAAATACCTTTCCCGAAATCACCTGTTTTTCCCCCCTTCTGGGCGTACAACGCTATCTCTATATTATGTAAGCCAAGTAGTCTAGTAAGCCACATTTGAAATGAAGGAGCAGCTATATCTTTCCAGCCTGCAGAAATTAATAACCTAAGTACTGCAACGGAGATAAACACCAAGGCCTCCTCCGTTTCCCCCAGATTTAACCTATTATCGGTACCTAGTATCATAAGGGTGGTTGACAATAAGATTTTTTGGCCTAACAGCCCCTCCCAAAATTTTTCAATTTCCCTCTGTATTCCCTCCAAGGCCATACAATCGTTAAACATATGGAGCAAATCGGCCTGGCCTGTCTTGCATCTGGGACATCGATCATCTTCCCTTATCCCCCAAGAATATAATTTTGCAGGCGTATGGTATAAATTAAACAAGGTTTTATAGTGTTGCGCCTTCAAGTTAGAGGAGCGGAATATTTTCTTTTGTAAGAGAAGGGCATAGTCTAAATCAACGTCAGGGTTCCCCAGTTTCATAGCCAAAGAGGATTCTATTTTTTCCAGATCATCTTGTATTGAGCCAATAAATAAAGTATAGAAAACCTTAATCTTCTGACACCCCTTGACTAGCTGGTCCATAATGGGAGATTCATCTACCAGTAGAGTTCTAGGTCTTACAGCCTTCATCCAGCTTGTTAATCTTAAATACAGCAGCCAGTATTTACTAGAAATGCCAACACTGAGTTGTAATGACTCAAAATCCAAAATCTCCTCCCCGCTCATTAAATCCCTAACTGTCCTAATTCCCAAATTCCCCCATACCTGCAGATTTCTATCATCTGCCATCTGAGGGAATACCCTAGAATTATGGAGGTGAAGGTATCGATTTACTTTAGGGATACCTAAAAACTTTGACACTGCCCTCCAGACCCCCCAAGCCCCTACCAACACCTTAAAGCGGGCCTTTCTATAATACCTTCGATCTACTTCCCGCATAAGTAAACCTACCGCTTTACGGCCAATTAATAATTCAAATATTGAGGGGGGCATCTGAGTACCAAGATTCCCCTGGGCAGGTTTAGCCTCCGTCTGAAAGAGAATAGACATATGTACCAGCAAACATGACCAATGATAAAGCCTCAGATTCGGTAATGCCAGACCCCCCCTATCCCTGGGAAGAGATAATAAATTTGTAGAACGCCTGACTCGCCCATATTGCCAAACAAATTTTATGAAAATTGATTCCAGACCTTTAATTACTGTTTCATCTATTAGGAGGGGTATGGAACGGAATAAATAAAGAATTTTGGGGAACATAGTCATTTTTAGTACGTTGACTCTTCCAATCAATGAAAGGTGTAGAACATCAATTCTTTTTAGCTCTGTTTCTATAGATTTGCTTAATGATCCGAAATTCTCAGCTACAGTTTTCATTGTTGCCGCATTAATTCTGACCCCCAAGTATGTCGCCGAGTCAACATATCTTTCATCAATTTTGCTGATATTTTCAGTACAGATGATTTGTGTTTTGGATTCATTCAGTAAGTATCCTGAATCTACACCAAAGTCCTTTGCCATTTGTACCAACTCAGGGAGTGCCTGATGCGGGTCCACTGTGGTCACCGCCAGGTCATCCGCATATGCCATAACCTTAGTTTCGTATCCCTGACACATCACTGGACTAATTCCCGGGCAACTGAGAATCTTTTGGATAAACGGGTCGATATATAACGCAAAAAGGATGGGGGAACAAGGGCAACCTTGACGTGTACCGCGATTTATTGTTATCAGATCAGATCTCTCACCCATAACCACTACTCTGGCGACTGGGTTGATATACATTGCTCTTAACGCTCTCATAAGTTTCTCACCAAATCCTCTTCCTGCCAAAATCCCCCAAAGAAAGTCCCAGACCACTCTATCAAAGGCCTTCTCTGCGTCGAGCAGGATCATGGCCATCCCGTCTCCCGCCGTGGACTGGGCATCAAACAGTGTTATGGCCCTCCTGATGTGATCCGTGGTGCCCCGTCCAGGAACAAACCCGTGTTGCCAAGGGGAGACGAGATCACCTATGACCCTGCCCAACCTCTTAGCCAGAATTTTAGAATAGAGTTTGGTATCAGCGTTTATTAACGAAATGGGACGGTAGGATCCAGGTTTTTCCTTTGGCTTCCCTTTCTTGTGAAAGACCACTATATTAGTTTCCCTCCAAGAATCTGGGACCGCCCCTGTATAAACTATACCATTAAATAAATCAAGCAGATATGGGGTAATGGCAGAAGCAAAGCATTTATATACCTCGAGCGGGATCCCGTCCGGGCCCGCTGCTTTGCCAGTAGGAAGCTCCTGCAAGGCATTTGCTAACTCACTCTCACTAATATCGTCCTCCAATTCCTCCCTGGCGGTGTTGTCAAGGCGTGGGCCGGTATCTAAATACTCATGGCCTCGTGGGCCTTTAACATTTTCCTCCCTATAGAGATCTTGGTAAAAGTTCTTGAACACCTGGAGGATGTCTTTAGCTTCCGTATACTCTTTCCCATTATCTTCTATCTTAATAATGTTATTTTTAACTCTTTCCTGTTTAATTTGCAGTGCCAATAATCTGCCGGCTTGCTCTCCAGTTTCATAACGTTGAATCCTGGTAGTTTTGAATTCACTCGTTGCCTTGAATGTAAAGGCCTTCTGTAGATCTGCTTTGGTTGCTACTAATTTCCTTTGGCTCTCTGAGCTATCCCTGCCTTGTACTATATCGGTGGTGTGTTGAACTTCGGCTTTTACGAGTTCCCGCATTAATCTTTCTATCTCACTCCTGTCTTCCCTTCTCAATCTTGCCGCACAGCTTATTAATTCGCCTCTAAGGGCGGCCTTAAATGCCTCCCATACGCAATTGCGTGAGGCGCTATATCTGTTAGCCGAAAAATATTCCTCGACCCATTCCCTAACATGTTCTAGAAATCTATCATCGAATAGTAATCTCCTTTCCAATGTCCACCTTGTTCGTACCCTTTCTAGCCCGTCCAGATTATAAGTTAAAACCAAAGGGTTGTGATCCGATAGTAACTTTGGGGATTTAGCGATTGTTATCCTACTTATTACGGAATCTGATATTAAAAAATAATCCAGCCTAAAATATCTCTGGTGGGGATTTGAAAAGTATGTATACCCTGGATCTTTATGTTCCTTTACCCCCCAAGCATCTAGGAGCCCGTGTGACCTGATTAAAGATGAGACTGCCCTAAAAACTTTGGGTTTTCGCCCTTTATAGATTGCATTCGGACCCCAATCTGCTGAAATATTCAGGTCACCACAAAAAATTATGGGGGTTAACCAAATAGCTAGCTCTATTTCTAGAAAGTCGAAAATCTCTGGATCATCATTGTTTGATCCATACACTACGCAGATTGTGAAGCCCTTTTCCAACTCGGCCAAAACCCATCTCCCATTTCCATCCACTTTAACCCGTCTGACTCCTCCCAAAGAAGCTCTAACCAAAACTGCAACCCCCCTAATAGTAGATGATTGCGTCGTGCATGCCACTAACTGATAACCTCTCACCGACATGAGATTCCTTTTGGCCCATGGGAGGTGCGTTTCTTGCATACACAAGACATCCAATCTATTGAACTTGAGAAAATGGGCTAAATTTTGACGTTTCCTACAATCGTTCAGTCCACCAATATTAACTGTACAAATCCTAATGTTCGCCATCCTGTGAGTCTACTTGAACGGCAAAAACTGTCTGAAGCTTCAACTTATACATTATCCTAAAGATCTTACCCCACCTATTAGACCCATAGTGTACCAAACTGCAAATTTTTCCCCCTTTTTCGCCTAAACCCCACCCCACTCCCAAACCCTCCCCTTCCAGCCCCTGACTGAATCCCCCCCCCTTCCAGCCCCTACCTACCGCCGTCAGTGAAGCGCTCAGACCTAGTCTGTGCACATGATGGACAGCGATGCCTGCGATGGAGACAGTTTGAGAAAAGCAAATACCTACTAGAACCCTTTTAATCTAAGAATAGACATATCCAGCAAGTATAAGAAAAATAAAAATAAAAACAAGAAACAATGAGGAGAAAAAAAAAAGAAAGGAGAAAGAAGCCTATTTTTAACTTTGCAAATTATATTCCACTTAGATTCCCACTACCTTGCTCCCGAAGGGGAAAGGTGCAGATACATTTTAACACCTAATCCAGAGAGTGACTTATAGTCTAAAGACTAATTACTACCAGAGTCCAAATACTCCTTGGCTTTAATTTCCGAGTTGAAGTAGAGAGTCTTGCCATCATTGATTACTTTTAATTGTGCAGGGTTTATCACGAAGGCCTGCATTTTCTTGTCCCGGAACGGTTTGATCATCTCCCTTAATCTCCATCTTCGCTCGACAGTCGAATGGCAGTAGTCTGGGCGGACAAAAAACGAAATTCCTTCTCCAGCTCTCTTAGCGTCCGGTCTCGCCTTTTCGAAGAGAGATATGTTCTAATGCCGGATCCCGGCTGGAGTAAAGGAGAAAACAATTTCTCTCCATTTTCGATGGAGGTAACACTAGACCATAGTGTAGTGTCTATTAAATGTCCCCAAAAACACCTGCAGAACTTTCAACACCATTGGAGCATTGTAAATACTCCTACATACTCAGGCAATTTTCATCTGTCTTGATTCCTCCATTCCCTGTAACTGGCTACCGAGAAATCGCCCACATTTAAGACAATAACAAGGATCCACAGAAATTGTTAAATGCGCTGGTAATCCACCTGCTTTGCCAATTGGCCGTTTAGGGTGGAGGAGCATGGCAAAGTTGTGATTGCACCTTCAGTCTGATCGTCCCACACAAAATGGTTCCCCAGGCAGAACACCAGAGGGGTGAGATCATGACCAACTGTATTGCAAATGGTCAGCAGAGGCAATATTTGCTCCATTAGAATCCTCTTACCCATTATATGATTAATAACAGAGGGGGTGCAGTACTTCTAACTATAGTGTCAGACCCATCCCAGATGGAATAATCTGGCAAATGAAGATGGCGTAATAGATATTATTCGAAAACTGTCATTGAAGGCACCACGTAGGCTGGTGAAAGTGTCTCTTGTGCGGCGTCTCCTACCTAGGCATGGAGAAAAAGGAATATATCTTGGCATACTTTATGTCCTATCCTCTACTTTACCTGTAAGAGGCGTCTGGTGGTTGGAGAGTGGTGGATGAGGAGTATGTGTGTGTGTGTGTTTGGGCAGAGATGGTGGAGGGTTGTAGTTTGCAGTCTAGTGCCCACAAGTGTGTGCTTATATGCCTATGTCTCTTCTTGTGCGTTGTTTGGTATCGCTTCCAGCAGTTGTAACAAATATAGCTTCTGAAGACTGTTCAAAAGGAGCTGGATTCAAAGAACTGTTTGCAATTAACCATATGTATGTAAAAGTGCCACCTGCGGCTGCGCCCGCAAACGGAGAATCCTAATTTGCATAATCATGTTCTGTGGACAGTTACAGGCACAGGTGAATCCTACAAATAGAAAATAAAATCTCCAGGTGACTGCTTTTTTCCAGACGTGTCGCTAATGGGTTAATAAGTGGGAGTGCCAAAGGGAGGGCCTCAGGGTGATCACTACAAATGTTGGCAATACCCAAAAAATTCGAACTTTGCCCCTACGGCAATTCACACTCCAGGGGGGTAGCTACATTTTCTTCATAAAATGTAATCACCAAGGACCGCCACATTCTCAAAGGTTGTAGGGGAAGAGTTTTCCACATGATTTTTCCTCATTGGCACTTTGAAAAAAACAGGAGGGGGAGATAAGCAACAGCATCCCCACCCCAAATGATAACACTTAACCTGTAGCAATTTAATCTGCCACAAAGAAACTGGAGTAAATGCACGGAATTGCTTCTTTGAGAGCACAAGTCTAATTCCAGTAACCAACAATAACCTATAACACAGGAATAGCCACTAACCTCTGGTTCTGCCTTCTTCATGGCCTTGCCACAAGCAGTAAGCACTATATAAATGAAATCACAACACAATACGAATGTGCGAATAGCCAGTCTGTACGGAGCTCACAGGGGAAAAGGCCATATTTTAGGAAATATTCATTTTGCAGAGCACAAAAAGAGTATGAACCTACAACTTAAGTCTGCAAAGGTTAGATGCAGGGGCGACTCTTCCGTTTGAGTGGAGGAGCGATGCCCCACTTAAAAATCCCCCAAATCCCCAAGATGAAAATTAAGACAGCTGAGTTAGAGTAAGTGCAGCCCTCCAGGTTGGGTGACCATGGGTGCAAATTCAGGACAGTAAGTGTAAATATTCAAGACAAAGGGTCAAAATTCAGGATAAAACTTCGGGACAAAATGTACATTTTACAGACACAGCAGAGGAAATTGGGCAATAGTATAAAAGTAAGTAGACAACCACTTGAGTACAAGTCAAAATAAGTTTAGATTAGGTTGAGACAATCGTGTACTTAACGTTTTTTTTGGTATGCACGCAGCTTTGAGCAACTGTTCGGGTCTTTTTGTGGTATTTCATAGGATAATAATCTATATATATGGTTACTGCACTGGGTTGTCCAGTCTGATATTTTGTTTACAACTCATGGTCCTGAGCAGGCATGTTTGGTGAGAGAAGTGGTCAGGGAGATCAGCTCGGATAGACTTTGTTACTAGCATCTCATATCTGAGTACCATTGTGAGATTTAAAGCGGAATGCATAGGTGAACTAAAGGGAGGATTGCTGTGATAAACTCACTATAAGGAATGCATTATGGGTGTTTCAGCAAGTGGAACTTAAAATATGGAATCCGACATTGCTTATGGGGGCATCACAGAGAGTTGCACTAGCTGACGGAGGTCACAAAGGTGCTTTTCCCTGCAGCTTTCTTAAAGAAGGCACTGTTGATACACTATTGCATCATTTATTTTTGACACCTTGCCGATTGCTATAAACACAATATGCATCTCAAACACAGCTCTTGGCACTGTGAGGCTCTCCCTAAAACCATACATAAAAAACAAAACACGCAAACATTTACAATTTCTAGTGTAACATTCAAGTAGAAGTTGGGTGTCATTAAAAATGTCATATGAATGATGTATAGATCCCACACATAAGCACTCAGCAAATACAGAATAGTAACACATAGACAAGGGAGTAGCCAGAAAATTTAAATACCTCCCACTTTGAACTAAAGCTCTTATGGCACCAAGAAAGCAAAGTACGTCATCACAACCCTCTCCAGAAGAGCTCTCTTGTCCAAGGATCTAGCCATTTATCCATCAATCAAACCCATGATATCCACCATTTCAAATTTACATTCTGCCATCTATTAATTCTTTCATCCATCATTGTCTTTCACCATTCATTCTGTCCTTCCATCTGTGTGCCCATCCATATCCAAATCTTTTCAACCATTTGCAAATCTATCCTTCCATCCATCCATCCATCATTTCACTCTTCCATCCCTCCATTTACCCTTTTACTTATTCATTCATCCATTCGTCCATCATCCATCCAACCAACCAATCCATCCTTTCACTCATCGAACCACTCACCTACCCACCAATCCCCTCATCCGACCATTTACCCTTTCACACAAGCCATCATTTTACTCATCCATCCACTCTTCCACCCATCCATCCATTCACTCATCCATTCCACCATTTACCCTTTCACCCATCCAGCCATCCTTTCACTAACTCATCCATTCCACCATTTACCCTTTCACCCATCCAGCCATCCTTTCACTAACTCATCCATCCACCCAGTCACTCATCCATCCACCCATTCAACTTTTCACTCATCCATCCTTTCTTCCAGTTCTCCACCCTCCATTTCACTCATGTATGCATTCTTTCACTCATCCATCTTTACATTCTTCTTTTGACTCATCCGGGCACCCATTCACCCATCCATTCTGCCAATCATTCATCAATGCTTTCACCCATCCATCCTCCCTTTCTCACTCCGTTCCCCTTTCACTTAGCCACCTATCTTCTATCCACCCTTCACCTATCCACCCACTCATCCATTTACTCATCCACTCATGAATCCATACATTGACCCCATCACTCATCCATCCTTTCAATAATCCAACCATCAATCCTTTCTCTCATCCATCCACCCATTCACTCACCCATCATCCACCCTTTCCACTCATCCAACCTTTTACTGATCCATCCACCATTTTACCCATCCATCTACCCTTCCACCCATACATCCATCTATTTACCCTCATTCATCCTTCCACTCACGGACCCATCCATCCTTGATCTCATTATCCATCCATTCACCCTTTCACTCATCCATTCATCCTTTCACTAATCCATCCAGCCATTTACCCATCCCATACTTATTCAATAACCCACCTTTTCACATTAATTATGAGCTGAGCCTTTGTCTACTGAGCTGCAGACAGGAGAGGCAAATAAAGAACTTCACCCTTGCTGTAGTTCATAAAGTCAGGGGTGGGCTGGGGTGGGGGAGGGTTCATTATACCCCTGCACATATGCAATCTGAAAACTTTAAAGTTATAAGTCATGCATGATGCACCACGATGTGAGGTGACTGACATGGTGTTGTTTCCAGGGCTTTAAGTAGGATGGAAAAAATGGGAGTCTCTCCAAGGAGAGTGTCTGATGTAATTAAGGTTGTGGCTTAAAAATATGTGCTGAGCATAATGTGCTGACCGACTGGTATTTTTCTGTTTCTATCATTGCATCTAGTAACATTAGACCTACAACAAGCCAAGACTATTGGCTTTGTCAAGGAATGTTAGTTGCATAAAATAAATTTAAAAAGCATTAACTATGGCTTTATTGTATACATTATTAAAAATTCTTCAGCTCTTTAATGATGAGACTGTGTAGGAACTATCACCTCTTCTTTTTAACTTCATTCGCCAGCTTCTTTTCATGAACTGGCACTTAGCAGCATGGACGTTTTTGTACATTTGTTTTGTACATTTCTTCCATCTAACCCCAACAGAATGCCCTGCCCTAGACTGCGGAAGGAAGACACCACATGCTGAAGCAGCTCAAACTGGCCCATTGTCATTCTGCTTGTGATAATCAGCCAACATACAGAATGACAGTGGGTGGGGTGGGGCTGCTCTTGTGCTCCGACGAGGAGTGCGAGGTGGCCCCATTAGGGAGCGGAGGCTTATTGAAGGGGAGCTGCTCTGCTCTCTGCAAGGCCCAAAATTACAGACAAAAGGCGTCCGTAAAAGGGATCCTCACGGTCAACGGACGTGAGTTCCAAATTACAGATGGTCCGTGAAATTTACGGACGGTTGGTCACCCTACCTCCAGGGCGGTGGGGAGTGCTGAGTGAGGTCACTCCCTCCAATCAGGCCGCTGCTCTCACAGCATGAGAGTAGCGCCAGGATTGGTCTACTCTAGGGAGATTCCTGGTGGTGGCCGAGCTGCAGTCGCGAGAGGTCCGGAGCAGGAGGTCCTGTCTTAAGGTATGTTTTTTATTTTTATATTTTATTTCAGTAGGCGTTCACACTTGCAACCCCGCCCCCCTCCCCCCGCCACCCCCGTTGATGCCAGCCTCCACTGGTTAGATGTACACTTTCTTTGAAGAATGGGCCTCGAATAGGGTTTCTATGAGCAGCAATGCTAGTTAACAGAGGTTTGCATCTGTGTTTGAAGGAGCTCCGTGGACGTGTGTGCTTTCTGAAGGTGGTGGCTGCTTTCATGCTTTTACTGATATCCTAACGCACCCAGCAGGCTGTCTGCATTATAAGACCATTATGGAATCATCAAAACCCGTTTTTGGCATCAAACACATTTCTCTGCATTTCACAGCAGCGTGTTTTCAGCATGGGTAGCGCGTGGCATGACAAGTTGTCATTGATCCAATGTCAATGAGCGTTCATGCGCTGCTGAGCTCTATGCACACATCAGGAACCTATTTTCAGAGGACTTCCCCATCGGCGCAGCAGAACCTCTTTGATAATGGGTCGTAAAGAGTCTTCTGAAGGAAGACAGCAGCCGAGTCTGTGAAAGGTGATCATGGGAAAGATCCTGAATAGTTTCAGGGCAGTAGCAAGCAGGGCCGGCTTTAGGGCAGTGCGATTGATGTGGGCGCACTGGGCGCTGACCCGTGGAGGGGTGCCGACCTCCGGGGAAGATGCTGTGTTTTGCAATAACTTATGATTGGAGAGATGAGGGACACTTATGCCCGGTGGTAGTGAGAGAATCCGAGGAGGTGGTCATGGGGTGTGGGGGCACCAAAAATGATTGTTGCACCAGGCATCACCAGTGCTAAAGACGGCCCTCGTAGAAGGGACTGACTCTCGGAGACCACAGCAAGAATATAAACTGGCCAGCTTTTGCCAATGATCAAGGCCACTCAAATTATGTGATTTTGTGGCCCTAGTGTTATACGTAAAGTATGGATTTACCCAGGGCTTTAAGTGGCTGGTATTTTGCTGCTGCTGTCCATTCATCCAGATATTGAACACAAGTAACATTACACCCACAACAAGCCAGGACTATTGACAGTGGTTGTAAGTTGCATAAGATAAATTATCAACAACTATCTCGTATAGAATATTGAAAATGGGCAAAGTTGTGGCGTATGGCAAGAGCAGTCGACCTTCAAGCTGAGAAAACAGGTTCAAACCTGACGTACAGCGATTCAAAAAATAAACATGCCCTTGTGTAATGTAATTGGTGCTCATGTACAGCGCTCCAAGTTTGCCCTATATAAAACTGAAAAACGAGTCTCTTCGAAGTTGCATCAAAGGCAGTGAAGGGTGGTACTGCTCCACAGTTACGGTAGTTTTTTCACCCTAAGGGTGAGGGAAAAAATGGAGAGCTCGAAAGGGACCCATCTCAGCACCTGCTTTTTTAGTACTGCCGGTGCTGAGCACAGGCAGGACCCGGCTCATTTAAAGCCCTGGATTTACCCCATCTGCCGAATAAATTCACCATCTGCTGCATAATTCCCAGATGTCACCCTAAAATAAAGTTATCTGCATCAGCTTCCAAAAAGAGTGCCACAAGTCGTACTGCGATGCAGCGGACCCCTTGAGGGGGGTAATGTTTCCATTGCTCCAACAATATGCTCCATTTGGGAGCCTTGTGACCTTTGCCAAAATACTTGCAGCTTATGCCCTGCCTGTTGGGCAAATCCTGGCAGATGCAGATCTTCCCAAAGCAGCTGCTGCCATGAGGGGCATGATGGAGGTGTGATGGAGTACCGGAGACAGACGATACATTGCACATACTATTAACGTGAAGCTCTCACCACCGTAGAATTACAAACACAGGTAGGGTGATTAGATGGGGCAGGTAATACACCTATCTGCTCTGAAAGCCAGGTTGTGCCAAGACCTTGAGGTGAAGCACACAGATGGGGCCTGGTCTACGATCCTCCATCACAGATCTAGAGTGTCCAGGAACACAGCTCCTAAATTGTTGCAGCTCAGCCATGTAATGTAGACAGATTTATAGAGTGCAAATGTATCACCCATGAGGGTATTCAGGCGATGAGTAGGTGTGCGATCCTGGGAATCACTTGAACAGCCAGGTCTTCAGCTTCTTGTTGAAGATCGTGAGCAATGAGGCTGTTCTGATGTCTGGCGGGATGTTGTTCCAGGTCTTTGCTGCCAGGTAGGAGATATGCACATGGGTTTCACTTCCCAGCAGATTACACCAGTCGTTTGCCAATGTGCCGCCCAGCAGACCCAGATGTAGCAGTGGCGAAGCAGACATTTAACAGAATCCATAAAGAGCTGTAGTGGTGGGATCTCAAGCTCTCAAGCCCTGTCACTGCTTCTGCTAGGGTTGTGCTTTCAGCCCTAGCTAATGTGAGCTTAAGGCAGGTCTTCCCCCTCGTTAATCCTGGCCCTGCTCCTCTCTCTCGCTCGCGCGCGCGCTCTTCTGGTTCCCAGCACAGCAATTCTGTACCGCGTACTCCTATGCCCAGTGCCTGCTTTGTGTCCTACAGCAGAGGAAACAAGGTTAGTACTGCTGTTCTGTTTATGTGTGAGTGAGCGTGTGTGTATTTGGGAGTGAATGAATGTGAGTGTAACTCACTGAAGGTGTGAGTTATTGAGTTTGAGTGTGTTTGTGAGTGAGTGTGTCTAGTAGTATGTGAGATTGAGTCAGAATCAGAGTGAGTGTGAGTAAGAGTATACAGGAGAGTAAGGGACTAAGAGTGAGGGATGAGTGAGGAAGGGGAAGGGAGATAAAGAGACATTGACTTTGAGTGTGTGTGTATGCGAGTAAGAGTGGAGGAGTGTGAATGAAGGGATGTGAGCGAGTAAGAATAAGGGTGTTCGTATGAGTGAGCAAATGTGAGTGAGGAGTGTGGGTGGACTAGAAAGAATGAGTGTGGGGGAGTGAGTGTGTGTGTTAGACTAGTGAGTCTGCTCCAGACCATTGTATACTTAAGGCTATTCTTAGCTAATAGGGGCACAGATGGCAACATTGCGGCACAGCCATTTTGCAGGCAATGCTGGTCATAATGGAGGGCACCTATGGAAAATGGAGGCTGTCCTACTGGAGGTAATTCATGGCATATGGGGGCATCCATGGCAAAATGCAGGCTCTGCATACTGGAAACAATTCTTGGTATATATGGTAACTATAGCAAAATGCTGGAGATGGCATATTAGAGGTAATTCGTGACCTCAAAGAGGATAACCATGGCACATTCTGGGCACAGGGGGAGGGACAATACCATAAGAAAATGTAGATTATTAAGGGAAATTGTGACATAGGGGCCACCATGGCATGAGGCAGCATCAGTGGAAACCTAGTTCCAGCATATTGTACTTAATCCTTGGCATAAGAGGATAGCTATGGCATAGATGTGGCACCCATGACAACATGCTGATGATGGCCAACTGTGGCAATTGTATCCTATGGGGAGGTTTATCCATGGCAAACATTTGAGGCCAACATGTGGTAATGTTTGGTCTTCTTTGGCACACCATGAAAGTAATGTAATGTTTTTACAAGTGCCATATGGCTTTTTAGCAGGTTTACATGAAAATTGTCTTTTAAAATGCACTATTTGAACTGACTTTTTTCCAAAATTGTATTGGGCACTATCTTTCACTGTGAGACGCATGATGGAAGTCAATCGGTTGTCCCGCGGGGTACCGTCTGGGATAAGAATCCGTCTGCTCTCCAGGCTGCACGCGCACACTGCAGTCCATATATCCTCCCCTACATAGATGGATTGCCCAACAACTGCTTAACGAAGAGGCGCTATAAAAAGGCTCCACTCGCGCCTCCAAGGCACGGCCAAAGCATATGTCACCAACACATTCTTGGACGTTCGAGGTGTTACTGGTATGTCGACGAGTTATTTATTGGGCGGGCTGAACTGTTTTGACGCACTGGCCATACGGTGGAACGCTGGGAAAATAAACTTTAAACCCTTGGGTGTTTGAGATCTGTATTGGCTTCTAAGATGTCGCAAAAGTGTTCCTTGACTAAACTGTTTAATTCTGCGACAAACCACGAATCAGTTGTCCTGCTACCACTGCCCTGCCACGCATCATTGGTACAAGCCTACAAGGGGGACCAGGGCAGGCAGAAATGTCCTTTGGAGAACCGAAGGAATGTTAAGCTTTCATTCCTTTCGAGATAATGATTTCCGGTCTATGCTAAAGTTAGCCACCGCGTCAAGCTGAATGCCTTCGGATGCCTTGTATGGGACGGCAAAATGGCGCACCCTGGCTGACGCGCATATGATTTAGTGCATCTGTGCTTTTACTGCCGTTTTGCTTCTTCAAAGGCGTCGCTCTCTCGAAAAAGAGTCAGGCTGTCCACAGCGGCGTCCAGAAGCATGCTTTAATCGTGCCCTGGCGGTGTTCCCTCTCTCACGGCAGCAACAGTTTCCAAGCTTGCCAAAGCACGTTCACCTCACAACACGGGACTAACTGTACGTAGCTGGACCGTACGAAGAAAGCGCCTCTTCTAACGTTTCCAGACTCGTGCACCCCCCACCCCAAAAATATATATACATTCTTACATATGGAACAAACGTGTTTTGCGAGTCAGTCACATCGCAGGCACATTTTGAGGCCTATCCTGCTCGTCAGTTCACTGCCTGCAGCACAGATTTGTGTGTGCAGCTGATTTACAGCAAGGATGTCGGGAGGTCCCGCTGATTTGAGTGGCAAAAATGTCAATTAAAGTGGTTGAATTTCAGGCTGATAAGAAGCCGCCCGCAGGAACTGAGAGAGCATCTCTATTCAGCGCTGAATCAATTATGCTCCCTTGTGTAATATATGCGGACCGCAACGCTGCCCTGCCGGCGGAATTCGGCCCCAGCCAGCGTGTCTCAATTTGCATCTCCGCACAGGACTCTTTCACCCGTACCCGCTGGAAACCTCGACGGGGCGAAGGAGCCACGGGCGCAGAATGAATGCTTTAATGCCTAATTTCAGACCACCCAGGTCACCTTGAACTGCAAAGCGCCCTCTGGCCTGCCCGACAGTCCTCCTATTGTGATATGGAGCTACAAGTCCTCCTGTATCCACAATTAATCGATATATTACAGATATGGGCGCGTTCACACCAGATGTTCGTGTTCGGAAGAAGAGCAATTCAGCTTATTGGGGGGGGGGGGGCTGCAAATGCGGAGAAATAACCACAGAAACAAATGATTTGATGAGGAACACAACGCACAGGGCTTAAAGTGGGCTGGGTCCTGCCGGTGCTCAGCACCGACACTTCTAAAAAGCAGGTGCTGAGACGGGTCCCTATCGAGCTCTCCTTTTGCCCTCACCATCAGGGTGAAACAAAATCTTACCTCTGCAGCAATACCACTCTTCACTGCCTTTGGGGTAACTTCAAAGAGATTCGGTATAGTACTCTCACAATCTCAACATTTTAGAACAGAAGCATGTTCAATATTATATACAACAAAGCCATAGTTCTTGCTTATTTATCTATTGCAACTAACAACCATTGACAAAAACAAAAGTCCTGGCATGTAGCAGGTGTATTATTTATCTGGATGCAATGACAGGAGCAGCAGAATACCAGTCGAGTGGCACTCTATGCTAAGCACAGGTTTTTAGCTTACATGTTTTAAGTCACGCCCTAAATTACACTGGCCACACCTCTTTGAGAGACCCCACAGTTTATTCAATCCACTTAAAGCCCTGACAACGCACACATAGTCCGTTCAATGCCATGCAATCATTAACACCACAGACTAAAAACATAGTGCCATTCTTTAAAACAAGTGCAAAAAGAACAATTGATGGATAGAATGTAAAACAATGTCATACATTCACCCCAGTCCAGAGATCTGGGCCTAAATCCATCTTTTTTTTTTGCACACCATGCCATTCCAGTATGAAAACAGCCATATGCAAATCAGTCTTGACCCTGTGCCCAATGGGAACAGTCCAGCCCGAACTGCCAGGCCAGGGCCTCCCTGGACTGGAACCAAGCATCCTATGACCGGTTTTGGGGTTTCACCCCTTATCAGCCAGGATACCTTGACTCCAGTGGCATGAAGAGCACGGGACCCACGTCTGGGCATACCAGTCCCACTCTGGGTGACAAATGCAAAAAGAACAATTGATGGACAGAATGCAGAACAATGTCATACATTCACCCCAGTACAGAGAGCGGGCCTAAATCCATCATCTGAAACAAGGCATCTGACAAAACAGGGCCTCATCTAATCTTCAACATTTTTGTTGCTACCGATTTTGGTGTGATACCAATGCAAACAAATATTAGCAAAGGTAATTGGTCTGGGTTTAATATGCTCACACGGTGCAGCATTGGCAAATTACATTGAAACACTCTAGAGGAAGCCAGAAGTGTGGGAGAGAGAGACCTAAAATTGCAAAGCAGCCCCTTAATGCAGTTTAATGGATGTACAAAAGGGCAGGTGGAAAGATACACCACAGCAGCCAATAGCATTAGGTGAGAGATAAGTATTCCAGTAGGCTGAGCAAAGACATGACTGAAAGTCTCAAGCCAATGGTTAAAAGAGGCTGGCCAAAGAAAGCCAATGAGGGAAAAGGGTGGACCTAGACCCCTCCAGTGTGTACTGTTAGCTGTAGGTCAGTTTACAGTTCCGCTGTCAAAACCCACACCTAAGAATGTATGAACCACCTCTTTAGTTCACTTGTGTAATAGGTTTGTGGAAGAAACTGGTTTTGCAATAGTTAGATTACATAGCCAATAGGTCTCGTCTTTGGAACTTTATAAGTATTTAGTTATGCAATACAATATACTTTTCCATCATCTAGAGATATAAACATTGAATTTATTCCCTATGTCACATCCATTGACATATTAGTCAAGTATGTAATGCTACTCTCCCTCTCTCGTTTAAACTTTATGGACTAGAGATGACTCGTTAAGACTACCATCACTATAAATACAAAAATTGGTTTATCAATTCTTTATATATATATATATATATATATATATATATATATATATATATATATATATATATATATATATATATATATATATATATCTTTATATATGATACCTGTTTTTATCGCCTCTCCATCGGTTCCCTCAATAAATATAAGCCGTATACGCCAGTGACGATCGGCTATCGAGCACGCTATCACGAAGTATTTTTCCTTTTATAATATGAGGCCCGAGCTACTCTAATATAATAGATTTGCAAGTCCACAATTGATTAGCTTATTCATTCTGGAATTTTATTTCAGTAATTATATATATCCTCAATGGAACCCAACATATACAAAGGTGTTTATCCTTCAGTTTTAAGTAAGCAAATTTATTTTTCGTTTTATCTTTTTCTCATTACCTTCTCTTTTTTTCATTATTAACAGAAGACCATTTGGGCATTCTGGTTTTCTAATAACTATTATTAATCTCCTATTTGGTGATAGCGTTTTGTCTATCAACTTCTCAGGATAGGTCCCCATGTTTATCTGTTATATAATGTTCATCACACACGCTACCACCCCCTTTCATCTTTTACTTTTTCACTTTGGTGTACTTGAACACAAATAAACATCATTGGTTTTACTCTTAGCAGAGCTAATTTTATTACATTGTATTGTATGTTATGAAATTATGAAAAAACAAATATAAATCCAGTGTACCTCTCAATTGTTTTCAGGAAATTGTGTGGCTATCCTGACGAAGGCGCTAGTGCGCCGAAACGTGCGAAGACGATCCTATGCCGCAAATCTTTTACCTTCCTTATTGTGTTTTAGTGAATTGTTGATCTGTGTTATTATTGTATATTCTTTTATCACTACATTAGACTAAGATGGTGCATTGGCCTACAAAGTAAGGACATGACTAGTGATATTAGATTTTAACATTTGATGTATTGATTTTTTTACCTTATGGATGTTATTGACCTCATGTTTTTAAAAAAAGATTAGCTATCTTTTACAATAAAGAAAACATCTTTTTTATAATTGTGAGTTGGTACACTGTGCTTTATAATTTGATTTATTGTTTGCTTGTTTTGAAAAATGTATTTACATTGTGCCGTTTATCCCTACCCGATTGCCTAGGAATTTGTTACTCACAATAGTTGTTGCCCTGTCCTAGGAATTGTTATATATACACCTTACAGGGGGTCCTTTGGTATTCTCAAAGCAATATCCTTGGTGCAACAACATTAATGTTGCATGGCTAAACACTTATAAGGTCCCAAAGGCGAGACCTATTGGCTATGCCAATGCTTGTTTAATTTAGAACATTTTACCCTTAGTGGGTGAGTGAAAGGGAGGATGGACAGATGGATTGTAAGTGTGGGTGGATGGAAGGATGGATGAGGGAAAGGATGGATGAGTGAAAGGATAATTGGAAGAACGGATGGATGAGAAACTGGTTGGTGAGTGAAAGGGACGATGGATGGATTAATGGATGAATGGAAGGGTGGATGGATGAATGAAAAAGGATGGATCAATGAAAGGGTGGATAGATGGTTGAGTGATTGGGTGGAAGGAAGAGCAAAAGGATGGATGAATGGATGGCTGAGTGAAAGAATGGGTGATGAAAGAGTGAAAACAAAACTGTCTAGATTGAGTACAAGGATGGATGAGTGAAAGGGTGGATGAAGAGAAGGAGGATTAAAAGGATGGACGGCTGGATAGATGGATGGAAATTTTTGAACAGTTTATTTCAAACAAGCACTGGTAAAGTCCAAACTGTCTGCTTGTGTGTCAGAGAAGCACATGTTATTCAGCAGTATGTGTTGCCCAAAACTGTCCTAAAAAGATCTTACCATAAAATATCTTGGGCCACAATGCTAAGAGGCAGAAGAACGCTCAAAGTAGTATTATAAAATCGAGTCAGATGGCAACGTTTGCACTTTATCTAGTGTTCGTAACCCTTTTACCGCGGCGGAAATTCTGCAGTGGTGCGGCAGTTTAGCGGAGTGGGTGGGGCCGTGTAGGCCAACGGACATGCGCAACACTATGGAGGTAGTGCTTGCAACATAGTTGGCCAACGAACGCACGCAAAGGGTTAAAAGGCACACACAGCAAAATATTAAAGTTAATACTTTGCACAAAGGGATTATGTTTTTGTTGCATTTAAACCTCTGTCTTAACAACATGTTGAATTTATGGCATTTGATACAACTATTGCGCTCAAAGTGAAAAAATACATCCACGTGTGATCAATGAACAGACTTTGACCCAGGCTGCACACACTTGCATGTAATTCAGTAAATAAAAGGTTATCTTTACTGCAACGTAAATACATCAAAGTAAAGACATTGGGTCTCATCAGCTGAGTCTTATTGACAAGCCACACCTTGACTATGCAGTAAAATAAGGGACTACATAATTCCCAGTCACCGAAACACAATGAGAACAAACGGAACACAATCATACAGTAAATGCCATGGCCTTGAATAAAAGCCCATCCAAACAAGGGCAACCGATGAAAACCAATGGCTACATGGAGCCGACTTAAAGAACAGTCTCCCTCTACTACGTACTGTATTGTTGTAAAGAATCACTACTGGGTAGTCTAAACGGCTAAAGCTGCCTTGGTCACACTTAAATAGAGGAAAAAAGTTTCTTGGAAGAAAAAACAGTGGATTGCTTATAAAGAGTGTTCGGAGGGAAGAAGACCGATGATTGAACACTACCATTAAAATAAACACAATGTAGTCCCTACTTGTAGGCATATTAGACTTCTGCTATGTCATCACAGCTGTATGAGAACAAAGGTCGCTCACCAAATTAAGTAGCACAGGCGGCGTCTGCTCTTTTCAAGCACTTGTGCTTGTGGCGGCATCCAACTTGCGGGAGCGAGCAGATGCGGGCGCGGCCACTCTAACTGGAAACAGATGGCCCCTGCACGCCGCTGCTCGCTCCCGCAAGGTGGATGCCACCACAAGCACTTGAAAAGAGCTGCCCGATTCCAAAAGGTCATCTTCCAGAGCATCGCATGTGCGCTGCATAGGCGAGACCTAAAAAAGGACCAGCTAATTTTGCTTCGAATGTATTCTTGTTGTTTACATTTCATAAGAGGAAGAATGGTTTGGGGTTTTCTCAGAATATTTAACAACAAAAGTCCTTTAACCTCTTCTGTGCCCATGACGAGATAGTCTCGTCATGGAGCACGGTCGCGCTGTGCCCATGACGAGACTATCTCGTCATGAAACCCACCCGCGTGGGAAACGCCCGGCACAGGACGGGGAAAGGCCGTGGCACCGAAGGGGTTAAAAAACTTTTCTTTATGTTTGGCTGAGGTGCACAATTTCATGTAACATGATCGAGGTCTAATTTAAGGCCTACTCTGTTTGCTCAATTCTCTATTACACGAGCAACAACACTTATGTCAAATGGAATAACTGTATTTTCTGTACTGGTGCCAATTTTTACCTAACATTCATTGTCTCCAGAGTTGTGATTACTTTCCTATTCCTATTAATATCTCAGAAAATGTCATACATTCACTATTGTCGTCTCCTCACATCTGCTTGGGGTTGTTCAAGATGTTCACATCACTTTTTGTGGGACACAGATATACACATTATATGTTGCCCATTAGTTTTGTGCCTTCAATCAAATTTCAATATCGGGTTCCATTTTTGTTCATCTCTTTCAGGCATTTTAATGTACATGCCATATCCCGATCCTAGTTTTCCTTAAGTAATAAAATGTTCAGATTCCTGAGCCTCTCTTCACAGGTCTTGTAGTTTACACCACACACTAATTTGAACGCCCTTCGCTGCACTGTTTTCAATCCGTCGCAATACAAGGTATACATTCACTTTATCAAGGCCTTCGAATCTTGCCAACATGTGTCCGTGTGAATCCATGTGTGTGTGCTCCTCCGCACAAGCGCGAGTAGGGATACTAGTGAAAACAGAAGTAACATCAGTTAAACCCTCAGGATTTGAAGTTCAATTCACAAAGATTATGCTATGACTTCGGGCCACATGTATGAAGCTATTTTGCGTTTGCAAACGCACCGATTCGCAGAAATCGGTCCAATAGGAACAACAGCATAATGCTCATCCTCCAAAAAGGGCTGTGGGTGCTTGCCTCATAGAATGCTCTGTCAGAAATGTGCAAAGTTTTAGAATAGATCCTTTGGTGTACCATAAGCCAGTGTAGGTTACAGCGACCTCCAAAGCTGGATCAGTCTTTCTGATTCCCTGCACCAGCCACACTGCAGCATTAAGAAAGAGCTAGTATTTTTATCTGACAGTTGGGGAGGGTGCAAATGAAGGGTGGGGCCATAATCTCGGCAAGTTAAACAAAGATATTGGCCACCTGAATCCAAAAGGAGATAGAACAAAATGATGTCTCTTCCAGCCATACATTACTTGCCTGTACTTGTGTTTTACAGGAAGCTTATTGATTTATTTCGAAACCCAGATTTGTTACCATTCCCACAGAGGACAAGCAGCAGAGGGTCCAAGTAACAAACACCATGGTGGGGCACCCTACAGTGCCTTGCTGCCACCAAGTAACACACTCATTCTTGTCTGAGTTCAGTTTTCAGACATCCTCGTTCATTCACTCAAAGGCTTCCACTAGACAATCTCGAAATTGACTAGTGTGTTATTGGTGCTTTGCCCTGTTCCCAGGTTATATTTAAATACCTTGGGAGGTTCAGCATGATTTCCATGTACTCTCTTTTAATTAGCAGTTGTTCAAAAGACCACTTTCTATTCACAGTTGAACTGTTTTGGACTTAACTTGTATCATTAATTTGGTTACATTTAAACGTAAACAATTATTCGAATCCGTATTTTAAACCATAGACAAAGAGCATCAGGTGCAGAAGATGTGACTGTGCAAACGTTAATTTTGTGTCAACAAAATGTCTTGTCATTTATTACAGCCCTCCTCTGACCAACAACCGGCTTCGAAAAAAGTACACTTGCATTAACTGGTTTGTGTGCTGGCTGTCTCAGCAGAGGAGCCATGACCAGAATGAGCATGGAATCAAAAAAAGACTGTCAACTAACTGACTATGTAGAACTGGGTGGATGTACGTAGCTAAGAAAAGTTTAAGACAGAAGGCAGAGCCTCCGTGGTAGTAAAAATCACCGTTCTTGCACTTTTTATAACACACCAACTCTCAAACGCAATGATAGGCACACAAAACACTAAAACCATGTCCATGGCCTCTTTCAGACACATCAAAACAATAAATATGAATGTTTCAATAATTAGATATATTAAAACAACACTGCCATTGTTATTGTACAGTTGGCATGATGCCAGTTTGCATGTGCTGCTATTTTAAGAATATGGCAGTAACCACAGAAAACATCATTAAGAGGAGTCTCCTTGCCAAGGCTATTCATTAGCTAATGTATAGTCACAAGTTTTCACTCATTTTTGTGGCGGGTTGACTTGAAAAATAATATTTAACTTGAAATATGAAGAGAGCCCTTTATTTGTAAGGTAGTGAAACAACACAGAAGACCTCCCTGGATTTTTCCGTGGTTTCTATTACTGCGCCCACCACATGAAAGTATTTTTACAAAGTCAGCAATCACTACATTTAAAAGAGTTTCTACTCCCATATGGATTTTAACATTGGACGTTGAATAAATCTTTGAACTATATGCTCGCGTATCTAAAGTAGTTTTTGAAGTTATTAATGGGTGTTTTACACCACCGTTTATAAAAAATGAATTCAGGAAAAGATGGGCAGTTTTTAAACATACCCTACCTCATAAATATATATGCCTTTTTTCATTATGATTATCCTTTTTCTTTTTTATTCATTTTATGAGTATATGTTCTTCCTGTGCTCCAATTGTGCACTTTATACCTGTATCAAATACCATGCTAGCATCTTTCTAACTTTAAAAGTAAACATTTAGGATCATGCATAATATGATTGTGTTTTTTAGGATAATGAATTCTTCATTAATGTATCTGATCTCCATTGTTTTAAGGATGGCTTGATGGGTTTTTTCATGTATGTTGTACTTTTATGATCGTGGAGATCGAAGTAACGTTATTAATATGATGACATATGCCTATGTGTGTATATCTTTGGTTGATAGTTAATTGGAAAAAAAAAATAGTAAAAATAGTAAAAGAATTACATCTAATAAAGTAAGGCTTGAAATGTGAAAAGAACAACATTTGATGCCCATGTAGTTTGTGAATTATGATTTGAAACATTGTGATATGATTGAAAGGCAGCTGCTGTGCCAATAGGTCACAATGTCTGGATATGGGATGTAATCATAACTAAACAGACTTCACACTTTATTTCTTATATCTCAGTTTTCTGTTTACGATGAAAATTGAGCATTATTGTGCTCTGTTCACGATATTAACAGAGATGAACACCCACTGTTGACAGGGAATTAACAGCTGTTAAACGCCCACTCATAAATTACAGGCCTGACCTGAAGGCAAATGCGCATGATGAGGGGACAAGGCAAGTACCTCTGACAACATGTGTGATATCAGGTTAATAGCACCCAGGCCCTAATCTAAGTCAACACAGGCAGACGAACAGCCTCACTTCTCTATCCTCATCATGCCCTTCTTTGCACTCTCACTTAACACAGAATTCAAGCACATGGATGTAGGTAATGTCAGTATTATGACTGGCAGAGCCAATGTCTGCATATCATAAAGTATACTAGTACTGCATACACATTTAATGTAAAGGCACATATATTTATTTAGTAACTCGTATTAAAAAGTAGCAGATGGGCGAGAGCCCACTCTCAGTCTGGCATTACAATTAACTTCTTTCTTGAATGATACTGTGCACAACTAGTCAAAAAGTCACTTGATTCTGTGCAATATTTTACAAAGTAAATTAAAGTTTGCGGTCAGAGAGCAACACTGTTAAAAACTGCAACTACAAGGTATAAAAAACCTTGATTACATTACGTACTTTGAAAAGCAGTTTAGATATTCACCTCTCGTGGGGGATCTCTCATACAGATTATGCGTGAAAGTGTATATTCATTTTTGTGGTCCATACTTCACAGTAAGAAGGTGCAAACTCTAATGGGAATGTGAACGGATGGGCAACCTTCAAAGCTCCTTCATCTCTTCCTTTATTAATTCATAGTGGCTTAAGGACACTAGGCGTGGGCGGAGTTCGTGGGGTTGGATGTAGACAAAAAACTCTGCTGTGCTCCGCAGAGTTCTGAAAGTGGCAAAGTGATGTAAGTCACATTGTTTGTGCTGATTTTTAGCCCCAAGCTTTGTCCCGCACTGTACAATCAATGCGAATGACACCATGAGCAAGGCAAGAGGGTGCAGCTTCTTTTTGCTGATCGAGTAGATGTTCTGCTTGAGCGGGAGCCTCCTCAACGGTAGCGGCAGGTTTCGCAATGTGAGCAGTTGCGACCTGTCAAGAATGGCCCGCGTTGAGAAATCTCTCCGGAAGGTGGTCTAGTGTTGGATTTTCCTCACTAGCACACTTAACATTGGCGAGCCGTGAGAGAGGAAAAATTCCGCTCCACGCCACTCCGCAGAATTTTTACCACCCAGGCTTAATGGACACTAGGGGCACAAGTGTCTAGTCACTAGGTATTTGCTCATCAATGGCCGACCAATGGACAACGAGGGCCTAAAATGGGACTCCTTTCCCCTTGGCTAAATAGAAAAACTCACCCATACGTAGCGTGCAGTGGATCCATCACACTCCTGGGCTACAGTTCCTCTGCACCTGCTGCACCAATGATAGCTGTACCCTTCAGCATGTGAAAGGTAAACAATCTAACAGCCTCCTCAAATGAGACATGCCTGGGGTCGTGCTTTCTAATTTTCCTTAACAGTACTTATACATTTGTTAAATGTATAAAATGTGTTACTTTATAATATTCCAATTTTTTTAATAAAGATGTTTAACTTGGAATATGTTCAAAATGTGTTCTGTTACTTTCAACATCTCAGAGTGGAAAATTATGTAGGCCCTACTTACGAGTGCCCACAAGACGTTCAATGTGGTAATATTGTACTGAAAATCCAGATACAGATGTAAGTAGTAATGTAGAGGTGCTGTAATGTGTCTGTACCGATGAAATCGTGCAATTTTCTCACTACACGATGTTCCCTTCAAACATATTCCACCAGGTTTTCCTTTGTGAAATTGTCCTCAGAGCACTTAGAGATTGCCGTAACATCATAAACCTAAGACACAGGCTGAAACTCTAAATTCTGCCCGAAATAGGTACGCCTAAGAACCTAGGTATGATAGGACAAATTTTCAAATGATCCAAAACGTATGAGAGTATATTCAATTTCATTGAAAATGAAATTTAGAAGCGCACCCACAACGGTTTTCACTTTCCGAAAAAAAAGTTAAAGTGGTAAGAATGCCGACACCAACTACAGTGGTGGATTCTCTGGTGTGAATGAGTGAATCTAAGCAAAGAATTTCTTGTTGTCGAATTATATAGATTTTTAAAACTAAAATGTTTTTGACTTTACAATCACCGGCAGTCAAAGAAAAACAAGAAACATAATTCATTTTTTATAAACATTATATAGGCCTCATATAGAAACTTTAGATTATCATGGTTAAATACCTAAGACCATGTATATAGAAAAAGGATAACTAAATTGTTCACACCGTGGAATTGCTCAAAGAAGGAGACTGGCACACTTCAGCACAACCCCAGAAGCAAATTATTGAGAGCGTGCCAAACCACACCTTAATATAAACAATACAGAACCAAAAAAGACACAAGCAAGCACACCACATAACAAGTTGTGGGCAATGCAACCTCAAGAGTGATGCAACGTGGGTAGCACCAACTAATGATAGCATTCGTACACTAAAAAGGTTGTATGCATCAGCGAATGTAGGTGGGTTATAAACCCCCCCTCCCCCCCCCCGAACCGCCCGGCCAAAAGGTGACTGGCCCCTGGTAATTATGCCATACAAGGACAATAACCATATTCATACCATTTTGTAGTATAGTTTGAGTGTACAGTGTACATCGAATTAACCTTCAAAGACAGCCGAAATATTAGGTCATTGCCAGCAGAAGGGAACATCTCTGAGGGTTGGCTTTTGCCTTGTGTGGTTTATAGAGAGATTGTGGCCCAGTGTCTGATTTGTTGACCCAGGTAATTTGTGCTAATCCAACACTACGCCTACATGCTATTATTAAAGTCATTATGAAATAGAACAGTAAAGTACATGACAACACAAATAGAAACTGGTTGTCTGGTAAAGGATGTCTGATTATGTAAGAGGACTTCAAGGCCACAAATCAGAGTAGGTTGCCATATGGCCCACCTTGGTTGTCATATGGCCCACCTTTAGGTCATTCGAGTGAAAGAACGAAAAGGAAAATCTAGAAACTAGCACAATATGTTCACAGATACTTCCACTTGGTCATTCATTCTGATGAAGAACCTCTTGTATGAGCTTAATTTAGATAATTATGCCTAGTGCTCTTATAAAATCTGATTTTTTAAAGAGGTTTGTAAAGTATGGAAGCAATATGCCCAGCGGCACTGAATTGAATTACGATAATGGTATGCCGTAGATCCTAATTAAGAGTCTAACCTAATGAGATAGAATCACAGGCACAGGCACATCCATAGACTTGATTCATTTGTTCCTTAGAATTCATTAATAACAAGCATTGGCAAATCCTACAGGTCTTGGCAATGCCCGAGCTATTGGTCTTGCCAATGTGACTGTCTTTTAGTCCTGCTGTCTAGTAGCACATCTGCAGTTCAGCAAGGCTAAAAGTTACTGAAATCCCAGAACCACAGGATGTTGAGCAGACGCCGAGTCTCTTCTTCCCCCCATGTTGAGGTTATTGTCCTTCCCCTCCTAACACAAAAAAGCGCTAATGATGTGGCCTGCCTTGGTTGTATCATAGCATTTTTTCAGTGACTTTCAGCCATGCTGAACAGCATGGCCAAAAGACATTCACATTGACCAGACCAACAGCTCGGGCATTGCCGAGATCTGTTGGTTTTGCCAATGCTTGTTCGTTGTTGATGGGGTCTTGCTGAACAAACGTGAAAGTGAAAGCGAGAAACAGTTTAGGAGCTTTGAAGCAAAGTGAGGATGTGGCGTTATGGCCATAGCTGCCGACAGGGAAAGTGGGGAACCAGGTTTGAATCTCGGGATCGCCTGATCAATTTGTGATTCTAGCCAGATCACTTATGCTTCCCCCTGCCTACAACAATGAATGTATCATTGTTTAATGTAACTGGTGACCACTTGAAGTGCTCCAAAACCATTGGCGTTTTGTTGCGCTATGGCAAGATGAACGACGGAAGAAGCGCTTCATTTCTATTAGACTGTGCAAAAAAACAAAACAAGTGCTGTTGATGTTTTAACACATTTTTAACCCCTTCCATGCTCATGACGGAACGGTTCCGTCATGAGCCACGGTTGAGCTGTGCTCATGACGGAACCGTTCCGTCATGAGCCCGCCCGCGCTCGAACCCTTCAGCACCGCGGCGGAATTCGCCCAGCGCTGAAGGGGTTAAGAAATGCATTTGTTTATGTACACGCACATGCATGTTAGTGGTATGTGTGAATGTCTACAAGGGAGTCGGCCTGAAAACACAAGAACTCGTATGGAGTGCTTGAAAACAGAGAAAAAAATTGCTCCGGAAACTGAAAGCAGTGTAAGGAGACATGTACTTGGTCCATGCGCTATGGGAGGGCCAAACCAAACCAAAGAGGAGGGCATGACACCTGCATGCCATGACAAATGGCATCAAAGAAAATGAGAGCGACACTGAAGACACTGAAGTTTACCAATAGTAGGATATGGACAGTCTGTAAGTTCACAGATAGAACACAACACGTGTCTCTAAAACAGCACATGCGCTGTGACCTGAAAATAGGGTTAGTTGAATCTAGGAGTTTGGAAGTTTAATGCAGTGTGCACCAGAATTCATTCCTATCACCATTACTCTTCACCATAGATGTATGTGCCCGTTGGGTCACTTAACTGGACAAAGCTACCTCCGAGTTTAGATGTACACATATGGCACTCATATCCATCTGCATTTGGAAAACAAGCTGGAAACCAAACTAAAATCCCAGATCGTTTGACCGACCTAACTCAAGAAAAGTTTACTGTGTCCCAATAGATTCAGAAGGGAAATTCTACTACATAACAGAATGAGTAGCAAAAATGGTCTCATAGACTTGGTTTCCAGTGTTAAAAAACAGCTCCAGCTGCAAAAAGTGAAGAATCTGTGAGTATTTTTTTTCAGTCATTCTCCAAATCAGTGCTTCTTCCCCTGGGGTCCATGTACTATTTGGGGTCTGCAAAGCCTACTCAGGAACAGGTTAATGTTTAGAAAATAAATAATATTAGCAGATTATTAAAGCATAGAAACAAAAAATTCCAAATTAAAAAATTTAAAACACTGTGCAAGTATGAAGGAATTTGAAATGGGAAGCTAAAAATTAGTTGGCATCATTTTCTTAGTTTGTGGGAGCAGCAGAAGTATAGCAAACAAAATCTAGTCTGGATGATTGGTGTCCTCAATTAAAGCACTGGTACCCGCCGACAAGAAGGGAGCATGAATTAGGAGCAAAAAGACAATGGAATATGCTAGAATCTAGTAGGTTGTTTTGGGTTTAGAAAGAAAATCACATTTTGAAAAGTTCCACCTTTCTCATTAAAATGTACTCTTCAATTAGTGTATATTTTTTTGTTTGTGAATTGAATTAAATTTCCTATTTTGAGTATTTCTTTGATGTATAATTATTTTGGTATTTTTGTGTACTGTTCTGAGGGTCAAATAATAGAAATTACTTAAGCCAGGGTACTCGGATTCCAGCATCCTTCTCTGAATATGCACATGCATACAGAAACACAGGCATTCACACACAGAAACACTCATATGGAACATATATTAGAAATATGGCTAGTATCAAGTGTAGTATTTCAGTTTTCAGATAAAAGGCAAATGTGAGGCTCCAGGTTCTCTGTATACACTCTGAGTCCACCTAAAGTTCTTGCTTCTTCAGTATACATTAGACAGTCTGTGGCATCACTCTTAAGATACAGAATTTTGATTGCTTTTGGGTAAGCGTTGTCTATTATTTGAACAAGAACAGTCTATGCCATGTTCTCTATATGAAGGGGGGCCTGCTTTAATGGAGCTATGTTGGGACCAATGAGCCTGTGATATTAATTGATAATGTCCAGGGAGGTGACGTATTAATTAATCGAAACCTTGCCACTCTATGTGAGGCCTCGTGGTGACTCCCAATTTTGTAAAGTGTGTCATGTGCCTTGAATCAAGGTGGTAACAGAATAACTGGTTTGCAGTGTTTTTGATACTTCTGTTCCGAGCCCGTCCTCTGTGTTAGTGTGTTATAATCACCAGAAGTAAGACCAAGCTCTTTGGAAGTTTGGTGAGAAGAGGTTTTGTGTTTCCAATTTGTTAACATTTGGAGGGCTGTACCCAGAACATGCAGCGGGAGAATCAGAATTGTTCACACTCTCATGAGAACTTTGTGTACACGACCCATGACATATCTGAGATCATTCACTGCAAGAGCTGATAACTTAGTCCTACAGGGTAATTTAAACAAGCGTTTTCATGTGAGCAGCCTGGTAACCACGGGCGTTCAGTTTCATATTCTAGATTGTGTGCTATTGGGACATTCTTCGGAGCTCTCCACCAAGCAGTATACGCTCATATGTCGCTCTTCCGCTCACAGCAGCCAAGCAGGATCCTACTCAGATGTCTGGTAGTAGAGACTCCTCAGGTCTACATGGGACTCATCAGGCTGAATATAGACTGAGGTCCTGCTGCTGATTGACACATAATGGATGATCCTGTTTCTCGGATGTGCCCATTTCATAGGCTTCAGAATTGGATTGGCACAATATTTAAGGAAGTAGCTCTGGGATGTATTCTCTTAATCTCTTCCACTAGCTTTTCATCCATTTGCTCTCAATAAAAAAGTTGCGTATGTCAGCTTTGCCTGTACCTCAGTACTATGAGTAGTAGGGGGGGGTGGCACGCTGGTCAAGGTAAATGATGCTTTGCTTATGAAAATTGTGTTTTAATCCATTCACTTTCAATGTGATGAGGTCATCTCCCTTCTTTATTTGGGCATCTAGATACTGTGGCCGATGCAGAGTTGAAACTGCTCCCCTAGTGGAAACTTTCAAAAGACAAGTTGTAAAAAGGACTACTGGAATTAAGAGAGTAAGCCAAGTAGGCCAACTCAATCCCAGAGGTGGCAATACAGACACCATTCTTACAAAAAAATACTTGATTTATAATTCTGCACCTTGAATGCAGGATGGAAAGCAATTGTTACCCCAAAAGAAACCACGACCCCAAATGCAAATCCTTAAAGAATCAAACATTCTCTGAAGGGAAATAATATACAATGAATGCAAAAAGATTGCAATAGCTGCCTCGAACAGTCAGGTTTGAATTGTAACGGACTGTAAAATAACAGATATAACCTATGCACAAAAGTAACTTCTGAGGTCTAACATCACATCATTAACAAGTATGCCAAGCCTACCTAAAAGTCGGAATAACTTTGTGACCCATCTCAGCTTATGTCAAAACCGGAAAAAAAGACTGATAAACTGGTAGGTTCAAACAGTGAAATTACCCATAACGTCACGCTCTTGACCACGTGTACAAAAACTGTGAATTTGCGAGACAAAAGAGCTTATAAAAAGTATGTAAACTCATGCTCTTGTCTTTTAGAAAATAAACAAATTCCAGGATGGTAGGATGTCTTGAAGTAATCACAAATTACCACTGGAAAATGTACACCAAGAAATGACAATGTTCAATCATGTAAACAATCTGATTCTAAGACGCTAACTGAATGTGCCTTCATCCCTCTTACACGATTTCCTTGCGGACATCCAGAAAGAACATGCATTTTACTAGATCTAAAAGAGATGATCGAAAGATAATCTACACAAAAGGTCCCCCAGCACTTTTTACCACTCCACTATAGTCTTCATGAATACCCCATCAATAATGTGTCGAAACATACAGATGCAATAAGATGGCTATGTTGTAAGGTTCACACATCTAAGGGTGGTCAAAGTAAGGGGATGCAGTGTTCCAATGTTGCAAAAACTGTCCCTGCAGTGGCCCTCTGCCCTCTCCTGGTACAGTCACCCTGCCACCAAGGGTGAATAGTCCAATCTAGAGCAGAGTCCTAGCATTGTAAACTTAGAGAGAAAAAGTACCAAAGCACACAATTGAGTCCAGACAATTCCGACAATTGCGATAAACACAGTTCAACGACGTACCAAAAGTCATGGTGAACACAGGTTTTTTATTCCTCAAATTTTTCTCTACAAGACTTTTTCAAGGATGTAAATCAGTGTGAAACCGTATGTCTGTACGGTAGTCAGTTCCAGAATGAGAAAGCAAAAGTCTGTGCTACTCGAAATATAAGTCTGATTGTGCATCAGTTAAAGGAAATCATAGAGTAAACTCACCACCACACCAATATCTGATGGACATGCAGAAGTTCCAATAAATGTCACCAGGAACCCCCAAACACGTTAGGTCTTGAGTATAGTGATAATAGAAAAGTACGAATGTGGCAATGGAGACCGAAAAGGCACTTCATGCATGGATTTGGGCTCCAAACAAAGTGAGGCATTCCCGTCCCACGTGGGGTGACAAATTCAAAAAGAACAATTGATGGATGGAATGCTGAACAATGTCAAACACTCTCCCTCATTACATAGATCTGGGCCTAAATCCATATTTTTTTCCTCCCCACACCACCCCAGGGAGAATCTGGCCTGGCAGTTCGGGCTGGACTGTTCCCAAGGGGAGCAGAGTCAAGACTGATTTGCATATGGCTGGATCCAAACTGGAATGGCATGGTGAGCAAAACAATTATGGATTTAGGCACGGATCTCTGTACTGAGGGGGGGGGTGAATGTTTGACAATGTTCAGCATTCCGTTGATCATATTTTTGTGTTGCTGTTCAGTTCTATGTCACAGTGCTGAGGCGACAGAGAGTACTGCGGTAGAGAAAATAGTTGTACAGGTGAGGTGAGAACAACAGTCCGGTGTGTGTCTCATTTTTCATACATGAACATCTTATTTCAAAGCCCAATCATATCATCTCCATGTTGTGAGGATATGTAAATGCATTACAGTTACAGTCATATTCAATCAAATACTGTAAAGTGGCCTTAGACCAACATCTAATCTATTGAAATGCAGAATACTTGTATACAAAAATACCATATGCAGATACATAGTTGTTAAGACAGTCAATCCACAGACGCACATGCAATTCTTCATCCATTTTTGGACCCATGTTGAATGATCTGAGCTGAATGATCCCTCTGCTCTCTAGCTGCCTAAGTGCCAGCGTTCTGTTCCCTCCCGGGGCATGGGATCTGTGGTATCGCATCACTCTATTTTAGACCTAATGCATTTGGGGGTTACTGGTGACATTTGCTGGAACTTGTCTACTGTATATTGGGGGGGGGGGCAAGTTTACTCTACGTGATTTCCTTTAACTGATGCACAATCAGAATTATATCTGGAGTAGCAAAGACTTTTGTCTTTCATTCTGGAGTATTGTACGGACATATGGTTTCACAACAATTTACAGTGCTGAAGAAGTCTTGTGGATGAAACACGTGTCAGCTGTCGTATCATTGATGCTTTTTAAATATAATATGAAGATTTGGAAAAAAAAACTGTTTAGAATAAAAAACGACCTCTGTTCACCTCTAATTTGATACATCGTTGGACTGTGTGTTCATCAGTATTTCATCTGGACACAATGGTGTGCTTCGGAACTTTTTCTCTATAATGCGTCGAAACATGTTGATAGTCTAAAACCATTTATATTAGGGATGTAGATAAAACAATGATGAATTTTAAACACAGCCTAAATGTCTCATCTATTTAGCCCATTCCAACCTCAATAAGTGTTTGTGAACAAAGGAAGGACCACCCTAGGACCAAAGTTGAAAAAGCTGTAAAACGTCTACACAATTAGCATTGTTGCACAATACAAACACTATTCAATGAACTGCAAAAATAGCAGGTCACACAGTAATCGAAATTCATATATTTATGTGATTATGTCTGTCAGTTTTGAAAATGTCACAATAAACTAGTAGGAATAATCATAAAAAAGACAATTTACAAACTTCAAGCCTTCTAGGCAGTTTCTAAAGCAAAATAGACAGACTGTGAGCAACAATACATTTGTAAGAATAACAGCTAACAGAAAGTGGTGCACCTAGACAAAACAGCACTAAAAGCTAAACCTTCATAGGGTACTTAATCTAAATACCTCTAGGGGACGCGCTCTTTGAAGACCTTACCTGTGACCTGGCAAACTTGCTGCTATCATCGCCGTGAGGGGAACGGCCCTGCTGCTGGGGAAATCTGTGCTTGTCACTTCCCGAGGCCACACCGTGAGGGAGGAGAACTACATTACCCAGAGGCCCTGCTGCTGGGCGCCCGGCTGTGAGGAGATCAGCCTGCGCCCAGCCTGTTTAAAACCCACACAGGCTCAACGCGGCGCGGGACGCGCTCTTTGAAGACCTTACCTGTGACCTGGCAAACTTGCTGCTGCTATCGCCGTGAGGGGAACGGCCCTGCTGCTGGGGAAATCTGTGCTTGTCACTTCCCGAGGCCACACCGTGAGGGAGGAGAACTACATTACCCAGAGGCCCTGCTGCTGGGCGCCCGGCTGTGAGGAGATCAGCCTGCGCCCAGCCTGTTTAAAACCCACACAGGCTCAACGCGGCGCGGGACGCGCGCGGGCGACGCCCGGGCGAAGCCCGGGCGAAGGGCGGGCCCGTCCTTGCCCGTCAGAGCCCGGAGGAGTCTGGTCTGGGCCACACCTCCGACAATTGAAAGCAGCCATCGATCGCTGCGCAGGTGAGCGCCACCCGCCCCCATTGTTATTCTATTCTATTCTGACATTGTTACTCCCCTGTAATACTGTTGTATAGCCACTTTGAAAACCATGGGGAAGCGCACTAACGCTACGGTTACGAAATCAACTACTACTTGTATTGAAAATATGTTGGAAAGGGCAGTTAGCATCGTAAGTAATGAAATTGAACTTACGGAGAGGCGGCTATCTCTCGGTCTTGGACAATCTGCTCCACTTATTGCACCACTTACCGGATTCACTGACGAGACTTGTGACCTATCCGCTAACAATTCCATAGCCCCTGCTTCAGTTTCTGAAGCGGCATGTGACATTATAACATCAGATTCACCTGTACCAAACCCTGATGCTAGAAACGTACCGACATCTACTATGGGGGCCAAACGCAAAAGGAAAGTCGGAGAGATTGCAAGCGTGAAGAGAAAACAACCTAGCCGACCCTGCTCTACACGCTCGACCCTAACCTCATGGTTTCACCCATCCACTAATCAAATATCTGAGGACATTTCTCTGGTTGATATGATCTCCCGTACGGTTGGAACACAAACAGACAATAGTCGCCCTTTTTCCACTACTGACAATGATTTTGTAAACAGAGTAATTGATACTAGTTATCTAGTAACTGTTATTACAGATCATATTAAGCCAGTTCTCGATAATTTCCTCTCCTCTTTACAAGACCGTATTAACGGCCTGCTGCTTGTTCAATTTCCTAATCCGGTACCACAGCCTCCGAACGTGGTACCTCAAGCAGTTGCCTATACATGTGACCGTGCCGATATTGGCGGGCGAAATGCTAATATTCTCTCAAATAGTAAATGTATTCCCC
Organism: Triturus cristatus; assembly: GCF_964204655.1. Taxonomy (NCBI): domain Eukaryota; kingdom Metazoa; phylum Chordata; class Amphibia; order Caudata; family Salamandridae; genus Triturus; species Triturus cristatus. The sequence goes on from NC_140591.1 coordinate 829,617,928, forward strand.
AGCCAAATACTGAAGTGACACCCAATCCAATTCCGGGACCTAGTAATTGCGTGACTTGTAATAAGATTCGCACCTGTCTTGATGTGAGAAATATTAGGGATGCCAATAGCCCTTTGGACCGTGTTATTGAAATTTCAGATGGTAATGTATCAAATAACAAGTCACACACCATAAATGTACCCATAAACCAAATAAATAAAATCATACAAGAGGCCGATACTAACCCAAAGCCAACAACTAATCTTGTGGGCAACAAGGAGGTGTTAAACCTGCCCCCTGAGGCATGCCCATACGTCGTAATTTTAGCAGGTGTTCCCCCCTTAAGAGAAGATCAGTTTGAGTCCTGGGAGCAACTACGCTGCAAGTGCGTGGATTGGCTTACCAAACATAAGAGATTCAGGCCCTCATTGATCGGGAACATAATTATGGTACGACGAGTAGGCTGGTTGGGGACTTCACCCAAAGATATCGATGGTGACTGCATTATCATCAATTTTCGACGACAATCAGTGGCTAAAACTATTTTGACACCCCAGATGGAACAGATGGGTCAAGATACTAATATCTGGGCCCTACCTTTAGGTTATTTCTATAAACCTGTATTTGAAGTGCCACCCCGTAATATACATGATTACACTACAACTTATAACAGATTTACCCCGTTGTCGGGCTTGGACTGTCAAGATTGACTGCGTACTCAGTCAGTGAATGCTCCAAGAACTAACGCTACAATCCTAGTACCAACCCAAGATAGTCCCCATGCTCCCATATTGGATATATTAGACACCAGGGAAAATAATCAGACACTTAAAATCTTAAGTTGGAATATAGCTGGTTTGTCATCCAAGCTAAATTTAGTGGATTGGCAAGCATTAATTAATCAGCAGGATGTTGTTATGTTCCAGGAGACTTGGGCAACCCAGGATTTGTATATGGAGGGGTTTGAATGTTTTAATATCTTGTCCCCCATCCCCACATCAGGCAGACCTGCTGGAGGTCTGTCAATTTGGATTAATATTAAGGCAGGTGGTCGTTTCAGAATTATACCTACGAACAGCGACAAATTTCATGCAGTTCTTTATACTAGGGGAGTTTCAATTTATTTGATAAATTTTTACAATGATGATTTTAAAACTGTGCCCAATATGAACTTTTCATCTCTGTTTAATTTTGTTTTACAATTACAATCTAGTACGTGCGATGACCAAATTATGGGTATATGTTTGGGCGGTGATTTTAATGTTAAGATTCACAAAGACATTTTTTCTGCTATCCGACTTGACACACGAGTTCCTCTGAGTCAACGAGGGGAACAACTAGTGAATCTTTTAAGTTCCCATAATTTCCGGAATGTTATGCAGATTGCCGATCCCTCCCCCCCTGACAGTAGCGCAATTCCTACCTATAGAAGCAGAGGCTCCACTTCTATTATTGACTATATATTTGTAACCGCCTCTTTAGAAAGTTATGTGTTAAAGGCAGAGGTGATACAAACTATGCAAAGCGACCATAATCCGATTAGTACTACTCTAAGCTTTTCACGTCGCCCTGCGCATGATTTTGCGCTCGGTGCACGAGATCTGGTGGCATCAAATGACAAACTCAGAGTAGTTTGGCGCAATATTGACAACAACACTTTATTTGAAAAAATGATTAAACACCACTCAAATCTGGTGGACATTTGTTTAACGCCCTGCCTTTATAATATAAAGGTAGTTAACGCCTTTTCAGGGCTATGCTCTGGCATTAAAAATATACTGTCTAAACCAATAAGGGAGCCGAATTATGAGCTTGGTTGGTTTAATGCTGAATGCTCTGCGGCTAATAGAGCATTAAGAAAGGCCCTTGTAAGCAAACCCAGAGTGGCGTCCGCTATATCATCACTCAGGGCAAACTATAAAAAAGTTATAAAACGCAGAAAGGAAGAGCTTACTAATAACAACTGGGCAAATCTTGTGCAGGCTAATGTGTTAAAAAACAGCAAGAATTTTTGGAAGGCAGTTAAGGATATGAAATCTATGGGTAATATCCCCACACCAATTGCATGTAACATTATGAGTGAATCTTGGGAAGATCATTTTAGTAAGATTTATGCTGCCCCAATTTCCAATAATCCCAAAAAAGAATACATATACACTGGTGGGATATTGATTGAACTATATGAGGTCGAAGAAGCAATAACTCAAAGCCTGGGGGGCAAAGCCCCCGGACCAGACGGTCTCCCTATCGACCTTATTAAAAGTAAACCTGATTTTTGGGCGCCACTTCTTACGAATGTTTTTAACAATCTCACCAACTCATCTATCCCAGACACTTGGTCAGTTAGCACTATTGTCCCAATTTTTAAGAAAGGAGACCGATCCAACCCGAGCTGTTATAGGCCAATCTCATTGATTGATAACACCCTAAAAATCCTGGGACGGGTGTTATTTAACAGAATTAATTCATGGGCTGAGGATAACAAGATCCTGCATCGGTCTCAATTGGGTTTTAGGAGTAGGGTCGGCACTGTTGAACAATGCCTGAATCTTCACCTGATTGTCAGTAAATACACCGTAGCTAAGAAAACACCAATGTATCTGGCATTCATGGACCTTACCTCAGCCTTTGATTTTGTAAACAGATCCCAGCTGTGGAAAACCCTTTTAATTCTCGGCCTTGACGACTCATTAGTCTCCTTTTTAGCATATATACACAGAGACCTGAAAGCCAGGGTTCGCATTGGAAGGAACGGTGAGGTCTCTAAGCCAATTGAAATTGGTAGGGGGGTCAGACAGGGCTGTGTCTTGGCCCCCCTCCTATTCATTTTATACATCAATGACCTATCTAAATCTCTACTGCCCCTAACTGAGGACGTCCCTAGCATCGACGGGAATAAAATCCCCGCGCTGCTTTATGCAGATGATGCTGTGCTAATGGGGCGTACCCCTAATGCCCTGAGAGCTTTGGTCAACGGTTTTGTGGAATTTATGGCAACATTAGATCTGTGTACTAATTTTAAGAAATCATTTTTAATGTCATGTGGGACTAAGAAGTATTTTAACCTTTCTATTGTATCTAACTCTACCAGATTGTCTAGCACCAGCACTTTTCCGTATCTGGGCCAGGTCTTTGCATCTAACGGTTTGTGGAATGATCACATTGCCCATTGCAATAGGAAATTTATTAATTCTATTAATACAATTCTCAGGCTACCCAAACCCAAAAACATAGAGGTAGTGCCTGCTATTGTCAAAATTTACAGACAACAATGCATTCCAACCGTTACGTACGGCGCAGAGGTATGGGGGAACACTGCCAGCTCACCTATCCAACGAGAAGAGAACAGGTTTTGTCGCAAAATATTGGGTGCCCCATTTTCCTCATCTACATATGCTTGTCACGGCGAGCTTCACTTATCCTATATAGAGGATTTTATTAAGGCACGCCCGACATTATTCTGGCTTAGGATTTGGAAAAACCCGGCCGCACAACTGACTAGGGAAATTATCCTGGATTGTTTAAAATGTGACAGAGGGCTGGTCATATCATGGTTGGCCGGAGTCCACAAAAGCTTAATTAGCCTGAATTTGGAACATCTTTTTATAAACCCTTTAGCCCACAACCCCCCAAGCATGAAAACTGTGGAAAAACTACTCTATGCATCGTATAAAGAAACTAGGCTAGCAGCTGAACGTAATAAAACCTCAGTTGCTAGATATATGCGAATAGAGCATGTATCCACAGTAATGCCTACATATCTCTTAAAACCTGTTGGCTGTTGGGAACGGGGTCTATTCTTCAGGCTAAGGACCGACACCATGAAATACTTACTGTCTTTTCCAACTGGCTATTCTCTGAACCTTGATCACACCCCCTGTCCATGTACCCACAATCTGAAACAATCAATGTTACATTTCTCATTCTTTTGTTCCTTCTATTTACCGCTCACGAAAAAATTTCTGATTCCGTACTTTAAATCCCGATGCGTAACTGATTATAAAATAGCCTATGAGTTGATGCTTGCAATTGATAATGATGAATTATGTTTCCGAGTTGGATCCTTTTTAAAAATGGCTGTACGTTTTCGTAATTCTATGATTTCGGACTAATTTCTTCTATGTCCAACTGTAAATAATGTTTTTTAACTGCACTTTTATGGATATGTTGTTTTTATCCGAATAAAGTTCATATTGATTGATTGATTGAAATACCTCTAGTTACAGTGTACACAGTGGAAAGTTTATTCCCCCTGCCATTAAGGTTCACAGCAAATGTCTCCCTAGCAGGTTTACTGGACTAGAATCACAAACAACAAATTGATGGTTTTCCTCTAATGAGCCTAATTTTACAGGAAAGTCCTCTGAAACTGGGTTTGTAATCTGTTCATTTCAAACTAATACTTATGATTCTGAATAAAGACAATTTACTAGACTTGAAATACTTCTACCTTTACACTTACTCTTAATTCTTATTATTGAGGAATTAAAATGTCCCGAAAAGATTCAACTGTAGGCTGGGTTCCAGTAACAACATTTGAAAAGGCACCTCCAGATTTAAAAGACAGTGAGCCCTGAAGTGTGGGATTTCACCAAGATCACAACATTTCAAGTTCCATTTCACCTTCATGCCCTGGTTTATCTGACCAAACCAATAGAGCTTGCAAAATCGCTGAGAGTTCATCAAAGACAGCCCATGTGCTTTTATTGTGGTTCCACTTTTGAGCTTGCTGTGTACCAGATGGCCTGGCACTGCAGTTGTGCGCATTGTTACAGGCCTATTGATGTCTTCCTTCTCAGACACAGAGACAAAGCTGCAGGGTGGTCCCTCATAATGTGCAATAAACACACGAGTCCAATCGTTTCTATTTAAGAGGCACTTAAATATTGCTAAAAGGGCAGAGGGCTCTTCTTTCGCTCGTCATTTACAAAGTAGCGTTATGTCTGCTGTATTTGTTCTTTCTGTTTTGAAGATCTAACAAGGGCACACAGAGCGTTCACGTTAGAAAATTCCAATTTGAATGCAATTTATTGCCCTGCGAATCCAAACTACCAACTTTTAATGCAATTTCTTGAAACTTTAATGCATTTTTTCAAGTTGAATAAATGGCTGCTTTTAATGCACGTGGTTCCAATGTGAATTATAACTAGCTAATTCCAATGCAATGTCTTTCAACGTGAATCCTAACTACCTAGTTTTAATGCAAGCTTTCATTCTAAATCTATTATATGTTCACTATTTCAGTGGGCGGTGCCACAATTTCACTCATATGGTTTAAACCCATGTAGTTCTGATTTGCAGTATGTTTGTCCGTCCTTACATTCGTATTGTTCATCTCTGTATGCTGTTCCACACATCCAATTCGTACCAGCTGCATAAGGGCAGTTTTATCATCTACTGGACTATTCAGTTAACAGTTTATTAATTATGCTTTATTCGCGGATGAAGTAAATTGCATATTATTTGTCATATTGCTTTCTACTGTGTCCACTCTCAGGTTACACCCAGCTGTGAACGGTGAAATAAACAGGTTTTCCTGTCTTAAATGTGACAGTAGGTCAAAAACCACAAATACGGAGTCTTACATCTATATATGTGTACACATTGTTTTCATCTGAGTCCAGTGTCATCATCCATCCAAGAACGCAGAGTGCTGCGTACATACGTGCTTTGCAGGGGTTAGCGTCTACAGGTTGGGTTTTTTGTTAGCGTTCATACAGTGATGGCATTCGACCTCATTACTAAGCCATAGATAGTAAAGGCGTGCTCTAAATTTAGTAGGTGCTGGTTTAACAAGCCACGAATAACAAGCTCCTTTCAGGATATCCATAAAGAATACGTGAGGCCAATGTATATATAATGAAAAAACAAGGAGACTGTTATCATGTTTGTTGGTCATTGTGTAGCCCAAACTGGATTTTACTATTTGGTGGCACAACAAGCCCTTCCCATTTTTATTTTTATACTCAAGTTGGAAACCACCAATTGCTCTCGTTTAACAAATGAATCACTCCTCAGCAATCGTTTTCAATTTGATTATGTTGATCAACCTGTTTTTTTAATTTTCTTCATTCCCAATTATTTTGAGTTATTATCGATTTATTTGTGTACTCCATTTGTTCAATGGAGATTTGTGTACCGCTGTGTGCACAAGCCTCTGGCATGAGCCTTAGGGCGACATGTAAAAAAGGTTTTAGCTGTCGCAAACTAAGAATCGGGCTGTTTGCGGCCGATAAATAGCCTTTTGACATGTACTTACACTATTTTACGAGTTGGTAACCTATTACCAAATTGCAAAACAGGGTTAGCGAATCGGTATTAGGACGGGGGTGTTAAGGGTGTCCCTTCTTGATAGTGAGTTGCAGGCGAATGTATGGATATTTTCCTAAACAAAATGCGGTCGCAAAACATTCGCAGTTTACCACCATCCTCAAGTTAGTGGTAACCCATTCACAAAGGGGAAGGGGTCCCCAAAGGACTTCTTCCCCTTTGCAAATGTGGACACAAACATTTTTTAAGAGCAGTCAGTGGTCCCACGGACCACTACCTACAATTAAAAAAATGAAAAGAAACTTTTCATTTTTGTTTTTTAAATGCATCCCATTTTCCATTAACGGGCTGAATTACAAAAAAAAGACTTCATTGAAAAAGCAGTCCATAAGATGCTGGTCTGCAGCAGGCCCCCATCCCTGTGATTATGGCCATCCCGAATGGGTCACAAATTGCGACCTGCCTCATTAATATTGATGAGGCCGGTTCATTTGCGACCCACTGGGCATCACAAACAATGTCAAACACACTGTTGTATGTCGCATTTTGTGACTTCTTAATTGCAAGTCGCAAAGAGTCACAGTTAGGAACTCACAAAATTCAGCGATCGTACATGTCCCTGGTGCTATGCAAAAAAAAAATCATATCTCAAAATGTCTAACACTCTGGCACAATGTCTTTTGGGGTTTTTGTTTTATACAAAAACTCATAGTCCAATACCCATTCAACAACATCCTGCTCCTTGGCAGTTTTGGAAGCAAGCGAAAAAGATGGTCTTTTTTATCAGCAATTGCACTTTTATTGTAGTTGCAGACGTGTTCTTTTGTAGTCCAGTTCTCAAATTAGGATTCTGTACTACCTTTTCATTCATTTATGATCTGTGCTTGGCCTCTCAACGTTGTCCCTCTTGATTTGATGTCAGATCATACAGTGTTCTTACACATACAAGCCTGGGCATCTAAGCCAGGAAGGCTCAGTGACCTGAACAGTTGTTTCTGACATACGCAGTAATCTGCAGACCACGAGCCTGAATCCCAGCTAAGCCAAGATAGCATTCCACTCATCTGAGGTTTGTGATCTGAGTTCCACTCCAATTTCAGTAAGCCGGACTCAGCCTTTCATCCATCTCAGGTTGGTATATTAAGTACCATGAAATTGGGTAATAGCAACACCTATTATTTACACTGCCTAAAAACTGCGGACATGGAGTGTGAAGCACTAAATCAAAAACAATTATTATTAGTAGTACATAAAGGCAGGCAGTGTTTGCCGCCAAATCTGGAGGTGAACTAAAATAATAATGTATTTTAATTTATGCGTACCTCATCAGAACATTATCTGACCGGTAAGGAAATTGAAAATAATAAGAGTCTTGTGTTTCATGGTTCTCGGTGAGCTACCTTGAATGGAAAACACTTAGACGATAAAAGGCCTATGGCAGGTACAGTGCCTCTAGATATTGTTCTTTTTCAGCTCATGCTGACTCCAGTCTTCAAGAGAAACTACCCTTTTATTATAGGCCCAATCTAAAAACAGATTTCAGATACCCCTAGACCACATTCAGCAGGAGCATGGTGTAGCTCGGAGGTAGAAACAATTTATTTTGAGTTGATTATTTATTTTGTGTTGCCTGTACACATAATTTTTGATATACGAAATCTAAGATTGTTACATTTATGGGCCTGTTATAGAAGCATTACCAACAGCAATCGGTCTGGCATTGGCTTCCAGCCTTTTGTCTTTGCCAATGCTGGTTTTGTCATAGTTTTGGAAACCTTTACTGTTGTGGTAGATGCCGGGTCCTCATCAAAGCAAAACAAATGGCTAATAGTATAAATATTTGTTTTTATTCTCCCAAAAAAGGAGGCATTATCATAGTAGTGCCTAGCACTGAAGGAAACTACACTGAGTGTGAATGTGCTCCTTGTGAAAGAGCAGAAAGCTGTCACTCACAGAAGTTAGCCAACGGCTGAAGTGGGATGCCCCATTGCCCCATGCTATATGTTGTAGTGGGAGGAAGAAAAATGTAAATGCTAAAATAACAGACCAATGGAAGAAGACGGCTAACTACAGGTCTCTGTAAGTTAGTTTATTACATATATAAATTTAGCAAAAAATCAAAATGTCTTGGCTAACATCGGACCTAAAAAGTTCAAGACAATCGATTGGTTCACAAACTTTTCCTACATCTACTGAAAAGTCCATCAGAAATTTCACTGTGTACTCAAACACAAAACCGGCTTGTCACTCAAACTATTACTGCCCTTTCCAGTGTTGCTGTCTGAACTGTAACTCTGATCACTGTTTATATACTGTTCGAAACACCAGAAAACACATTTTATTGGGACTACTGATTGTCTTTCGTCCTCACAGGTGTGTGCTCAAACAGCTCCTATGCAGGCGTGAAAACATTCTATGCGATGAGGTTATTTTTATTGTGATACATTATACACCAGCGAGCGGATGACAACGCCATTTTGGGTGTGACATGAAGTGAGGCGGTTTTAAATAAGTGCAAGTGCAGCATTCGTGTGCATTGGTTCAGGATTTAATTTAGCTAATCTCAAAATTGTCTCTTTTAGTTACCCTTCCTATCTGGGAAAGTTAATCAATGATTAGGGGTCAATGGTTCGACTTTGCACTCAGATTGTAGGTAGCTTCTTCTGTTCTGTGGCATTTCCTCCTGCCATGAGGGTACACTGTGAACAGCAGCTGTTCCCCATACTCCTGTTAAAATACATGGTAGCCATTCAGCTATCAGTCATGGGAGCATAAACCAATCACAGGCTTTTCAGTAGTTAATATGTATCTCTTCCGGGTGAGGGGGAGGCACAAATGTGGTAGTTAATCTTCTACAGTGTCAAAGGTCCTGGAGTCGAAAGCAAGACATTGAAGGGAAGTGATGCAAAGAATGACAAACCGATCATGACCGTACTCATAAGTTTAAATAAAGTGGACTGCATGATGTCTTTTTAACCCTTTCAGTTACATGTCAACAACGAAGGTCGGTTGGAGCGGGAGTTGTGTTTTTTTTCTTAGTTACTGCTCCGATAGGATTGGTAGACTCGAAGAAAAGCCAGTGGAATTAGCAAATGGGAAATGCTTTCCTGAAATTCATCTTCTCAACTATGAAATTAACCCGGTTATAAACCCTTGCCTGCTGTTCAGGTAAACAGCCAAGTAATTGTTAATAACGACCTTGATTCCGGCAATACCTTTCGGGCAATTACCTTTTGTTATAAATATGAATGAGTGTCAATCCGGAGGAACATTTCCTATTACCCCTCCCCCACTTATGTTAAAGTATACCAGCCTATATACACATCTTCCACGGGTCAATCGGTAAAGCAGGCCTTCTGGGAAAACTGACTTTGTAAAATTTCAGATCTTAGAATGACTTTCCGAACATTTGAAATGAAAGGAAGCGGGGTCATTGCAGTTGAGTGAAAATGTGCCCTGTCTACCAGACATTGTATCAATGTAGCTTCTAGAAGTTTCCTTTAAGTCATCCCATGAAGTGCTATTTTTCACAAACAACGTCATTAATGACATCACTGGTGAAATTGCAACACCATCCCCAATACGCCCCTTCAAGATGTAGCACATATGCCCGTGTATGATCCCAACAAGGAGATCCCCAGTGCAGGGCTTGCGGTATCCGTAGCCATCCCAATACTGATCCGCCACGTCAATTGCATCTAGGAAAGTGCACCAAAATACAGTCCATTTGAAAAAATGCTTTTATAGTCATCATTTTACTGGCAGATAAAAAAAAAAAAAAAAAAAAAAAGAGAGACAAGCGGGAACTATAGCACTTGACCATGCAACCTACATCTGAGGCAAATTATTGAGTGTAATTTCTGTTGAAAATTGATAATATATTATTTTAGTCAGCTTCAGAGGGCTTTAACGGTTGCTAAATGCCTTCTTCCCCACTTACAGGCCTAATCCACAGGACAAGGCCAATAGCAGGGAGAGAGCATTTCACAACCAGTACAATCTGAAGCAGAAGGGCTATAATGCGCTTAGCACATTCTACCCACCGAGGGTCGAATATTCGAAAATAAACAGGAAGCAGAAAGACAAGCATTGTATTTTTAGACTAAAATGTTTATTCTGACCATAATTGGCCCTTAGACACTCCATTGTCTAATGGAGCTCTCAACATTCCGGTGCTCTAATTACGCATTATTGCACATAACAGCCAAATTATATTTTCAGTTTTTATTGGGTCCCTACATACTCAAAATGTTATTTAAGAAATGGTCAGTAAAAGAGGAGAGAATGTGAAGTATACGTTTATGAAATGTCCATGGCCTTGAAGGAGTCACACAACAACAAAAAAAATTGCAAGTCACGATTATCATCAATTAGAATACTCTAAAAAAATACAGGAATATAAAACACTACAGAGTGTAGCTTTCCATCTCTGCAGATTATCATTGAAATGTACACAAATAAGTCAGCATCATATGCTTAATTTGTGCTGGTGGTTGTCAGGGGTGAGCATAAGCACTTGCTTTTGGGTAAGTGGGGCTTATTTTCATTGTCAGATTTTGATCCAGAACTGCAAACAGCAAGGGAGAAATGTGAGAAGGGAAGATGAAAAAAAGGAAAAAAAGTGACAAAGAGACAACTGGAATGAAAAACAACCTGCAAGAGTTAGATAAAGAGAGGGAGTGTAGGTTGGTGAAAGAAAAAGGCATTAGGTGGAATCAAGACTAAACCATATGGGATTCAGCAACACTAACATTCGGCAGCACCTGTGGTTGTCGTCCAAGAAAAACGTTTGACTCTGAACTAAATAAAATGTTATCCAAGTATTCTATTGGGTTGATGTTTGTATGTCGTCCTTAAAAGGAAATATGTCATGGATTATTCCCTCAGCCTTCCATTATTATTGTTATTTTCAGAAGAAAAAAAATCCTGTCACTTGTACCATTATTCGAACATTCCTTATTTGAAGATCAGCTTGAAGAATACATTCAGAGTTTTTATTAAACATGGACATCTAAGTAGAAGTTGTTAACTAGTTCTTGGAAAAATTAACTTAGGTCTTTTAGATTCGATTTTTATACTCATACAAGAACAAGGAAAGTAAAACATCTTTCAAATCAAATTTGTACTTGTGCTTAGAGGACCTCTTTATAACAAATTCACTACAGGATATAAAAGGGGCAGAGTGGAAGGTTGCTTAGATTGCCATTCATAAACTCGTTACCTATAACAAAAAAAGAGGCAGACTTTGCATATGTTGACAGTCCTCTATGCACACAATGGTTCCACTAAAGGTTAATCATTTGCAACAAAAAAGCCTGGGAAGTATCTGCATTTGGCCTCTACATAACACGTTTTCGGAAAGACTGCGGTAAAGAGCCATAAGACATACCTGTTGGTCCATTGCTATGCCACACACAATATGCATCAAAGAAAGATCCAAAGAATCCACTTTGTGGCCTCCTCGCCCTGTGATGCTGGCGTAGCTGAAAGGCCATCACTGTCCATAGCATCATTAGAATCATGCACTATACGTATTACCCCTTTACATGGTTTGGGGGCAACTGGCTTTGCTACACAGTAGAGTATTGCTAAGTCAGCAACATCTAAACACACATATGTATGAGAGGAAGACCACGGTTTACAGGACTTTCTGGGCACCAACCATTCAGAAATGTCATTAGACCCAGTAAAAGAGATGCTCATGAACAGGATCACATTTATTGTCTCCGTACGAGCCCTAACAACAGCCGCACACCTTAGAAGGTCATGCTTAGCCTTTAGGCAGCACCCAAAAAACAACAATCTTACACCATTCAAACCAAGACCACACGAGTCAATTAGGAGCGGTCCGTGTTAGCGGCCGGCCCTCAGGGCTTGCCCTCTGGTGCCTCTGGAAGTGACCTAGCGCAGGAATCATAAGTAAATTGGACACAAAGAGCTAGGTTTACTTTCTGGCTGTCGATGGGATGAAGGTGGGAAAATGGATCAATCTGGTTTATGTCCTCAAGGCCAGAGGGTATATTCAGTCAATTCTACTACCCAGCACGACGGTGAATTGACATCCATGCCCAGAAGAGATGTTACAGTGGTGGCGCGCATAGGGCTCATGGCTGATACCACCTGTGGCTGGCTTGAAATAAGATGACTGTATCGGTTAATAAGGATAGCCATAGACCTTACACTATATGTCGCAGTGGGAATGCGTCTTTGCTAAGCAAATACTATCATGTAAATTGGGATTTTAACAGTGGCTTATTTCCACAGGTCATGACATTTCGTAGCGTCAATAAAAGGGGGTTATTATCATCGATATGTGGAATGGGTGAGAATCCCGTGCACGCAGACAATGGAATACCAAACTTGGAAATAGAGTAAAGAACGGTTTTTTTAAACTCAAACTAGTGGCCTTGGTGGCCAAGATGTTGATTTCTACGACTGCTATTGCACATGACAAAAAAAATCGAGTAGCTGAACACGAATGTAAATATATAAAACACACAACAGTGTGCCATGTAGTACTGACTAACTACGGGACTCACCATCCCCTCTTCCCTATGACATTATGGCAAAGCATGTGCCAATCAGACTCAACTCACAATTTTTTTTTTTTACACGTACCATCTCCTTTCAGGATGCCCCGAAATACAAATAAAACAAGCATTGGCATAGCCAATAGGTCTCGCCTTTGGGACCTTATAAGTGTTTAGCCATGCAACAGTTGCATAACTAAATACTTATAAGGTCACAAAAGCGAGACCCATTAGCTATGCCAAGCGGCCGTGAAAAGGAAAGTGATCGCGATCACGATCAAACATCAAAGCGGCCTTGCGGCCGTAAAAGTGAAAGTGATCGCGGTAAAACGCTGCGCGTGCTCCCGCACACATGCACTGTAGCTCTAGGCAGGCCTGGTAGCACTTTTTGGAGCCCTCTCAATAAGTCTCGCCAGACCAGCGCATGCGCTGGGTCAGGCGAGACCTAAAAATGCTCTCTAGGGTGCTCTGCACTTTCCAATAGACCTAGAACCTGTGCTATGAAAGGTGGATAACAATGAATTACACGCAATCCAGGCAAACTTTTGAAGTTAGATAATGTCCCAAACACATGGTGACTCCATAAACATAAAACCTGCATAAAAATCTGCCACAATCTACAAAAAACAGCACTTCTTCTAAAACAAGAAAGGATAACGTTTGCTAAAATGTTGGAGAACATCACTCTTTCCACATGTGCACGTAAAAATAAACAATAAAATCAATCACAAAAAACATACATCATATTCTCAAAATCATTGCGCGCGAGTCATGGGGCTTCTGAGATAAAAATGTAATTCTGAAAATCCATAACAACTGAGGTTTGATAAGCTCTTTTTGAAGGTCTTGATGCTCTTGAAATGTGTCAAAAACAAATAGCCTTCTAGACGCCGAGGAGTGGGAATTCTGCAACATCCTTGTTTCTAGAAGACCCTGTTCAGAGTCAGGCTGATCTTTAGATTTTGGGGTCTTACATATGGGGTAACTCTTGCTGCAAGCCATGCTACACTTGCACTTTGAGTGCAACTGACCAAAGGCAAGAAAACTACTTTTTGATCGTGTAGCGCCTGATACCGTTACGGGGAATTATAGAATGATACGCTAGGAGAGAAGAAAATGTCTGCATGGCTCAGAAAGCTGTTCCACACTGTCCTTGTTTGGGGATTTGTTTTCTTGGCCTGGCCTAGCATAGCCTGAATCTTGCCCGTACATGGATTCTGGGAGTCTACTTTAGGTCATGGATATTTGAACCATATTTAATGCAACAATCTTCTATATGGTATTCACATTGCTCCGCTCTAAAGGGCCGCAACATCCCTGGGTAAACTGCAAAAATCCACAACCTGATAGTTCCACCCCTGCACAGTAACATTACCTCATATGCTCCTGCCATTTTGAGTGGTGCTAGACACACCTGGCAACCAAGATTTATTAACTTTGAATGCCTCGTTTTAGTAAAAGCTAAACCACATAGCTTGTCCGGTCGCTCTCATTCCTTGCTTGCCTGTCCAGAAAGGCCTCATCCAGGAAGTTGTACTCAGTCTTAATTGGAGGGGAGATTACAAGTCTGACGAACTCTTTGAATCGGATGGTCCTCATTTCCAGGAGGTGCTCAAAAAGAAGGATTGAGTCTTGTACCATCAAATCAGTAGTTACACGTCACATGGATTAGGAGGTAGTCCCTGCAGCAGGCCTAATATCACTCTTCTTTATACTTTACATCCTCAAGTCTGGATTTATAGTCTGGAAAATAGGTCACAGTGCTTAATTTGTATTAAAAAAAAATACGTTCCAGGGCCCTCGTCAGGTGGTCACAGCAGCTTGCAACAGACTTAGCCCCTGCCAACGCTGCCAATGACAGTACCAACACAACTACTAACAATCAAACTCCTACAAGTGTGACAATTCAGACTATTTCAGGCTCCAAACGCTATAAGAATGGCTTGGGCGTCAGATATTAGCCCTTTTTAATGAACAATGAATTAGAAAACAACAGTTGTTATGCTCATATCTAAATTACACAAACAGTGCCACGATGTGGCAGACTGTCATAAGTGCCAGTGTAGGTAATTAAGTGCTGGTGCAGAGCATTGGAACCCTACGGCTCAAATTACACTGATTTAATCTGAGTGGCTAAAAATGTATTTTTCCAGCAAATGCCTTAGCAGGGAAACTATGACCCCAAGATCGACACCCTGCTCACTCTGAGTAGCAACGAAAATTAGGAACATATTACTGTAGGATCTGAGTTCTATATGTACTAACATATTTTCTCAAAGACACAGAATGGGAGAAACCCTTTGATACATCAGGCCCCGTATTACTTTCTCATGTGTGAGAAAGTGGCGAATCACTTCCTTGATGTGGAGTGGGACTTTTTCGTCAATTTCTTTAGGGATTTTCTAGCAATCAACATTGAGTCAAGGTGTCTACATTAGTTTATTCGGGTTCTAGTTTATTCTTTTCTCTCTCCCTCCGCGCATCTCTGAGGTTTCTGGTGGATGTATTCCTTATTCAGAAAATTCAACAAAGTATGTGTTACTTCATCTGGTAAATACTAATATACTGAAGTGTGATATAAATACCTCCTGTTACAAGTTAACACTCACAATAGGGGGAATTACACGCTTATGTAAGTGCTTACCACACCAATTGCCACATGTATCAGAGTTTTTACCCATGTTTTATCCCAGTGAATTTCATGAGGTTACACCTGCCTAAATTTAGAGAGGAACATTATCGAGGGTGCAATAAATAGTCATAATTATGCTTCCGCCTGTTTGTGTAGGGATCAGAATTTAGCCCTCTGCTCCTAATCAGATTCATAGAAAGGAGTCGCCAATGTTGATAAAGCCCAGCATGGGAAGGAATTTCACCCAGTGGCAGTGAAGCAATGAGACATAAGTAATTAAGATAAGGTGTGGCCATTTCTTTAATGGTCAAGCCCATATTATTAATATGGAGGTCTTTGCTTGAATGACTAACATATATGTGTGGTTGGAAAGAACAGGTATATTCCCTTTTTTAGGATTTAATTAAGCTTACTTCCATCTTACCCTTCTATGTTACCCTAAAGCATGAAATTATTTTAGGACACATTGCAATGTAATACATTACAAATGTACATTGCCAAAAACCTGCAACTATAATTAAAATAATCTTTCGGAGAAAGAGAGAGAGAGTGAGTCTGTGAGTGAGTGGGTGAGTGTGTGTGCGCTTTGTGAGGCTGGATTGAATCTTTTTTTATAGGCCTGAATTTGGTTTCTGGTCGGGTGGATCTTTTACAAACGCCATTGATTAATGGTTGAACATAAAGGGCCGCGTCACAGTGATATCTATTAACGAGGGGTGCCAATTAGCAGCGCTCTTGGGGAACAACAACTGGCCAGAACAAATGGCTCTCTGAGAATCCAGCTCTTTAGCGCTGGTAAATGTGGCGGACTTGGCACCGAAAGGTGATGTTGCTCTGGAGCGCTCTTCCCAGGATACTTCTGCCCAAGGAAGGAAAGGACAGTAATCCTTGCGGGAGCTAGAGGACACCACAGAACCAGCAGCTGGGATGAAACCTGACATGAGCCTGTGCCCTGCAAGTGCATAAGAATGGATATGGAATAAACGCTTATTATTTGTTCACTTGCTTATGTGCTTTTATTATCCAAAAACAGTTGTCTAGAAAGCATTGTCCATCAATCCCGTCGTTTTGACATTCTTCTAGTTGTCTACCCAGGAATAGGCTAGATACATCATCAGCGTCCATGGCCCCAAGTCCAAATATCATGTGACAGGAAGAGGGAGTCTGTAGTCAGCACAGGGGCATAGGATCATTAGTGCAACAGATGCAACAGCGCTCTGGGGTTCCTAGTGATATCAGGGATGCACTGAACCCCCATTATAGCGGTCTTATTTCTATCCCAACTGGGTACAATGCACAGCTACTTTCCTTGCAGTAGGGTCCACGCCACACTTACTACATCACTGCCTTTGAATTATGTTAAAGTATTAGTATGCAGCAGTATTTCCACCAAGAGTTTCATTATCCAAAAACTGATGTGGTGTTTTTTATTCAACCTCACAATATTGTTTTCAACTTTAACTTTTCAGAACTTATGGGAAAGATCCCTTTGGTGTCCATGCCCTGTGATGGCAAATCAAAAACTGGCGAGCATAGCCGCTGTCCGTGCAGCAGAAGCAACTGCACCAGAGCCCAGGGGGGTAAGGGCACACGCACCCCAATCATGACACTTTTTATACAAATTTTGGGAATGGGAGGCCCATTTTTTATAAGCATAAACCGATCCGGGGAAGCCAGTGTTCCCATCCAGAGGTGACCTGGCAAGGCAGTTCCAGCTATACAGTTTCTATTTGAGCATGACAGTATCTGATTTGCATATGGCTGATCTCTGTGCAGAGGAGCACAGTGGCCCCAAAACAAAAGACGGACTAGCCTCCGAATAATTACCAAAGGCTGAGATTAATTCAAGCATTCCACCCATCACTTCATACGTATTTCTCTGCACCATAATCCAAGTCACACGGCTGTCTCGCTGCCAAAACAACAGCTGGGTTTGAAACCGAGCAATTAAGTAACCCTAGATTTATAGCTGCCGGGTCCACTCTTGCTGCAAATATCCTGAATTACAACTGATTGCCCGAGTGCAGACGACATGCTCGCAGCCTCCGCCGCGAGTTAATACAATGGCGAGGCGCTCTATCACAAACATAAAATCAATGCGCGCTGCGACGCAGCCAAACTCCGGGCTCGTCGCGCGCAGGCATTTCTGAGGGTGAACAATCCTGAGAAAGGGCCGGGCAATGCGGGGCAGGCGGGGGAATGCATTGAAAAGAGACGGGGTCGTTAATGCGGAACAAATTACCATTGAGCGTAAATAGGAAGCACAACAATTGGTGGCACAGAGGACAACGAGACACCCTGAGACAGAAGTGCATTAAAATTCAAAAAAAGAGGCAACGTCAAGCCATGAAAAGAAACAATCATGCTGGGTTGTGTCTTCATGTACTAGTACCCCCTGCTGGTAGCAATTTAGAACTGCTGCTCCAGCGAGACCAGTTTAATTAGTAATAAACGTTGTTCGTCTTCCTGTTGTATATGTTGTCACCAATCAAAACAGACAATCTTGACATAAAAAGTAAACGCTTCCAGGCCAAGGACCCAGACAGAAGGGCTGGGCCTGGAAGTGGATGCCTTGTCACTCCTAACACACACCCTGGGATGTGTCTAAACGCCATCTGTTTTCTAGGGAGTGAGAGCACGGTCACTGTGACAATGCACGACCAATTTATGCAGCAAGCCTGACTAAATTATGCAACAAGAAAGGCACATTATGCTACATAGTGCAGCACATTATTTAGCATTATCATCTCACTGTGTTGACCGTTTGACAAATAAGTGTCTGAGCGAACTTGGTACCACATCAATCCATATCAACATGGAAAACGCTACCGCTGCAGGATCGCATAATTCCAGTGGCCTGGAGTATGGCCTGCGAGAATACAGAATGTACCATGTCTCGAATTAAATAGGCAGGAAGCCGACTCTTTGGTGGGCTCTCTGCTCCTGTGCGTCTGGTCCACCACACAGGTCTGTCTCAGCTCTGCCACTGGCACGAGCACCGCAGTGTACCTGCACCTCACTCAACCTATGGGCATGCGCATTGTCAACTGTCGGTCACAATTCTCAAATGTGTCATTTTATCTCCAAACAAATCTACACAGTTTTCAGTTCCCCCGCTGGGCCGCTGTGCTAGCCACCTCTTTTCTCCCATTTCCCAAAAGCAAAAACTAGAGCCCGCATTTGACCCTTTATAAGATCCAGTCTCAAACTATGAAGTCCTCTTCTGAATTATGTCACTGCACTCGGTGACGTAGCAGGCCATTTGCCATAATGCAAACAAGAAACATTAACAGTCCTGGAAGTCCCTTGACGGCTAGTTAAAGGCAACCAACATCAGGGCCGGACTGGCCGTAGCGGGCACCGGGCAATCCCCCGGTGCGCCGCACGGGTGGGGGCTGGTTTTGGGCCCCTGAGGGACGTTTTTAGTTACAGGGCCGTTTTTGCAGCATAGCTGCAAAGTCGGCCCTGTAACAAAATCGGCCAAAAAACGGCCCTGGCAAAGAGCTCGGCAGCACCCCCAAGCCCCGGAGGTGAGGTGAGGGGGCCGGCCGAGCACTTTGCCAGGTCCGGTTTTTGTACCCAGTCCGGCCCTGACCAACATGAGGGTGCAGTGGGTCCGTCATTCCCCCCTCGGTGCCAATGCACCTGCTGTTTTACTGATAGCTACGCCACTGGAGTGACTGACGTCACGTGACCTGGACCCGGATTTGTCAGCCCCGCCCCCTTGAACATTCCGCGCCTTCACTGGGTTCTGTCTCCAATGGCGCGAAAGCTCAGCAGGTTCGGCGGCTCTTTTTGGGACGTGTAGACTAACTGCGGGTCACATGTTCACATCAGGAAAAATCTATTAGGCCTTTTATCCCTTTGAATAAAATCCCTGTGTTCATTTGGAGATCATATAATCCCGTTTTCAATAATTGAAAAAGTTTATTGAAACTGGGACACTTGCCCAATTAAGCACTATATTACCCATCTATTCCAATTATTATTCTTAAACGTATCTTGCCAGGCGACTCCAAACTGATCACAATTAGCAGGAAGTCTATGCTGAGGTAGAAACGTTCATTTAGTTTAAACTCTGTTCTCAAATTATCCGAAAAGACCAACAACGTGAGTCACGCGCCCGCCCCACTTTTATTTATTCGTCACATTTATATAATGCAAGCCGCACAGAAGGTACAGTGAAGCAGTTGCACACTTAAAATGACATCTATTAAAAGAGGTTGGGGGAGGGGTGCTCACTTTCTCCAAGTGCTTCAAACTTTGGCCGCAGCTCATGATGCGTCTGCCTAAAATCACACAGTTGCCAGGGCTTTGAGCATTCTGTCCTCGACCCTTCATTTAAGGACAGCGGGGAGATTCGGGGAAGGCGAGGCCCTCGTTTCATGCTGCCCCCAGGCTTCTGCCGCTAATCCCTGTTATTTAGATTGAATTGCCTCTGGTTTTATGTGAGGAGTCGAGGGGCTCTGAGGAGCCCTTTTAAATCGCTCATGAAGGGAGGTGGCCGCCTATCGAGCGACGTGCAAGCACTAGGCGCTTCTAGCTGCATGCGGTATCGGTGGCGTTTCAGACACGCGCGCGTGTTTTTCTAAGAGAGAGATTGTCCCCTGGTATACAAGAAAGCTTATTTTACACAGGAGGCGCCTTTTGTACCCCATGTGATCTAGATGTGGCGAGACGAAAGGATGCACCTGGGCAAAAATCGGTCTACAGCTCCGAGGCGCATATCAAGAAACACCGGCCTTCCAAGTGTTTCGGCAGCTTTTTTAGGGGGAGTGTCACACAAGCTGTGGCTACCTCCCCTGTCGTCTCCACGGATTATAAACGCTGTCGGTAACAGGTGTTACTATTAGCCCATTTAACGCCCTCAATACACCGACCTCGAAAGGATGAAGACCGAGCCAGCCTAGCTAGGAAACTAACTTGTGACCCGCAAGTCACTTCACCGATCTATCCTGCTAGCAAGTGGGTGACCCTGGCCTACAAAAACCGCCCCTCGCACTTTTCACTTTCTATTACAAACAAGGGTTGTCTCAAGTAGCAGTGGCCAGCTGTCACGACACAGCACCTGAACCACAGCGTTCTTCTCCAAGCACAGCTATATAGGCACAGCAGACGCTCACCACACGTCCGCGTTGTACTTATGCTAGGTGGCTACCACTGTGTGTGGAGACACTCCTGCACGCTCCCAGGTTACCCAGGTAAGGCACCGCAGTGGCCCTACCTTGGTGCCAGGGCCGGCTTTAGGGCTGTGCGACTGATGCAGCCGCACTGGGCGCCGACCTGTGGAGGGGGTGCCGACCTCAAGGGGGGGAGGGGGGGGGGCTGTGTTTAACAATAACTGATGATTGGAGAGATGAGGGGTACTTTTGCCCAGTGGCAGTGAGAAAATCCGAGGAGGTGGTCATGAGGCGTGGGGGGGGCACCAAAAATAATTGTCGCACCGGGTGCCACCAGCGCTAAAGTCGGCCCTGCTTGGCGCTATATCTCATTTTGGACCGCGGGTAGTGGGGTGCTCCTCGCCATATCCACGCGCGCCTGGCACACTCTTTGAGCCTCAGTGCCATCCCCGGTCCAGGTTTCATCCCTGCATTAATACCCCCCCCTTCTCTACCCTTCTATGTGCGAGTTCAACAAACGGGTTAGACTGTTACAGGAGCCGTGGTGAGTCTGTATTAGCAGGTGTGCGATCACACGCGCAAGGGCAATACTGCGTCACACTGGCTCACATCGACGTAGCATATAAGGGGCCAGGATGTTTCAACAAAGATACATACCCCACAGCTGAGGGAACTGGAACGACGGATGCCCGAGTTTGTATTTCTTCCACTTGGTTTTTAAAGTGGCAGCACCGTGCTGCAGGGCTGCCGCCCGCCAGGGCAGGCTGTGGTAGTATATGTAAAATAAATCGCATGTCAGGGAAACCACTTATGCACTTAGCAACAGGATCACACCTCCCATACCATAAGAATATATGAGTGAATTTACAGTGCTTGTATCCCAAAGCGCTGCGTGGCTGGTTTTACAATCAACCCACCCACGGGGGCGCCTGCCAAGGCCTCAGAAGGATGAAGAGCAGAGTGAACTAAATGCGTTTTGAAACCGTGGTTTTAGATAGCACACAGATCAATAAGGCGCATGCATTAATCTACGGATCCACAGGAACTCATCCAAATGACTATAACATATCAGAACATGTGTGTTACACAGCACGATATCACCCCAACGGACCTCTTGGCGCCATTTATATCAGATGAGTCTTAGAATAAACACGCATGTGAAATAACTCCCTTTGCGCTAAATAGCCGCACTGCCTTTATACAATTGAGTACTGCTTTAAAACTTAGTTTACTAAATATCTGTTCAACTGAGACCGCTTTTACACATTCCTGTTAAAATAACCGCATATTAAAGCCACCCCGAGGACACAGAGCAGTGGTCCTTGGGCAAGGAGGAAGACCCCACACTGCACCGGCCACCCACCATAAAGCGCCCGACAGCAGCGCCCTTTCACGCCCATGTCGATTTATGTGGCTTCCGTGCGCTATGCAAGACGAAGCACGCCTGCCTTTATGACTCCCGGCAGCAGCTTCAATATATCACTCACAGTAGATAACACCGCGTGTCTCGGAATACAGCGAGCGCTTCCCATGGCTACACAGACACCTGCCGGCCGCCCTGTGCGACACGTTCTCAGGTGTACATGCCAGTGGCTAAGCCTCCCAAAGTAAACAAAAAAACGAGAAAAACAGCATTGCAGCGAGCGGCAGCCGAGCCCCCCTCCCCTCATCATTCACCAACTGTGAGGAAGAAACACTGACATGAAACGCGCCTGGCGGAGGAGAGAGGGCACGCGCCTGTGATGTGGTGGCGGCGGTGGGTTTGTAGGGCGCTCCACTGACGGGCACGGAAGTTGGATTGCACACAACTGCGCCCGGTGCTTAATGTGTAAAACAACAAGGGCTGTCGTCAGGAGGCCCCTGCAGTTTGCACCACACATTCTCCCTGCCATGCTGCCAATGATAGTAACAGCACAACTACTAACCATCACACTCCTACAAGTGGGACAGTTCGGACTACTTCAGGCATCCAAAGCCATAAGAATGGCTTGGGTTGCTGGCAATTGTCATTTTTAAGGTATATTGAAATAGTAATTTCCTGTTTTTATGGCCATCTCGAAACTAGCCACACAGCGCCACCTTGTGGCAGACTGTTTCAAGCGCCGGTGTTCACAATAAGTGCAGGTGCCGGGCACCGGGAAACCACCGGCTAAAATTAAGCACTGACTGCGCCCAGGCACTTCGCACCGGACAGTGCCAAGAGCTACTCCGACGACTCTAAGCAGACAGTGGCATAACGCAATATGATGCCACCCCAGGAATGAAGAGGGGCCCCCCGAGTATTCCATATTTGAAAGTCAAATATATTCGTAGTCTATTGGCTGAATGCGCCCCCCACCCCCCGGGAAAGTTAGGGGCCCACCCACTTGCGCCACAGGAGATTGCCTCACGCCCGTCAGCAGACAGTAGCGACCGTTACATACGCACTTCGTGACACACAGATCTGACTTGTGAAACTGGTGAACATGACGATGGTGATGGCTTCCCTGTTCGCTGTCCAGCCTCACTCTCTTGGCAAATGGAATGCTATAAACACTCGCCTAGCATCCTCCCTCCCCAAAAAGTTTGCCCCCATTGACTTCAATGGCTCACACTTCATCTCCATAGTTGTGAGAACAGAACAGGTAGAGGGACGTGAAGAATTATAGCACCCCCGGATTTGAACATGTACAAATGGAGGCTCCCTCCAAAAAATAATCGCCAACCAAGAAACAGCAGGCAAGTGGCCATTACCCACAACCAGCAACATAATAAATACATCGGTCACTTTAACTTGTATAGCGACACCTCAGTATCCCATCACATGGAGACAAATTGACCAAGTCCATTTTTTAATTGTAAACAAACGTCGCAGGCGCACCACCCGGGCACTCTCCAAACACATGCATGTTTATAAGTACCTTTTAAAAGTGTAGCATACACGCCCCCTTAACTCCAATGTGAGCGGTACTCCTACACTTTTTAGTTTTTGTGCGCTATGGGTTCCTCTAGACAAACTGCCTCTAACCATACATTGCCCCGTTTTAAAAAGACCCAGGCTGCATCCGTGGATGGGCACCAGGGTCGGTCTTCTCACCCACTGCTGTACCTGGAAGTGCTTGATGTACGTGGAGATGCGGGTGAGGTGCAGGCTTAGGCAGCGGGACGTGCAGCGGGCTCTGCATATGCCTGCACTGGAGAAGGACTCGTCCTGTTGCTGCTGCTGGTGCTTGTGCCTCCCGGGGCTCAGCAGAGCACGGCTGCGGGGCACCCCGCTAATCCAGAGTATGCAGACAGCCAGGAGAAGCGCGCCGGGCTCCTTCAATGAGAGCATGGCGAGCGAGAGCGATCCTACCAGACAACACTCCCGTCAGAAACTACACACAACCAACTTGCAGACAGTCATTCAACTCTGAATCCCCATCAGCTGCAAGCACTCCCCCTGCAACCACTTCGGGGCCGGCAGGGGGCGGGGCGTCCTTCCTCTGTGGGCGGAAACAACCTTGAGTGACAGGGAGCAGAGGCAGCCAAGCAATGAAGACGACGCGGGTGCAAGTACCATCCGCTGTCTCACTGCCCGACGTGGGGGATATCGTACCCATGGGCGGGGCGGACTTTGTGTGACAGGGGCTGCAGCGTGCCTGGCAGCGGACAGGTCGTGTGTGTGCTAGGACGGCCGCACAGGGAGCGAGCAGGGCGGTGGAGCCACTGTGCATCACCTCAGGCGCCTGTGCGCGCTGCTCCTATGGGTCGGCTGCCGGTGCTCTTGGCCGTAGGCTCACTCGTCTATGTACTGTGCAGAGTGCACAGACGCCCGTCTACCATAGTCTGCGAGCTCCAGACTCCAGTGGAGAACGACTTCGGAAAGTTTTCCCATAAACTAGATGCGCTCCACGTAGTGGAACTCACACTGGAAAATTGGGACTGGTCACGCAGTGCTTTAAATGGGCCGGTACTCACCGGTACTGAGAACCGGCACTTCTTAAATTTACCGAGCCGAGTACCGGCACTTCTCCATTGTCAAGGAGAGTACCGGTACTCAGGGTCGGATAAATACGGTGGGCACTGGACTGGTGCCCAAGTGCCAGCTGCGTGCCGTTTTTTGGTAGCATGTTGAGGTAGCATGTTGGCCGTTGCCGTATGTATTATTCGAGTGTGGCAAGCTGCCCGATGGGGCCTGAACGGCCTATTGGAGGCCTGCCGCAGGGGCAAGAGGGCCTCTGCTCCCTTTCTACCCAGATGGAGGCTCTCCTTGTCCTCACCACCCTCCTGCCAGGCATCAATGCTGGGACTGTGGAGGAACACAGGTACAAAGGGCCTTTTTCACCTCTTGGCCTCCCACTGGAGTCTGACTGACTTTCTTATGACTCACTTGCCCCTGCGATTCCACTCCACCCGCCTGCTGGGACATTGAGTCCATGATAGGCGGGGATGAGGTGGTGGAGATGGCTTAAGCAGCCTCCCTGGTGCCCAGGTGAGGTGGGAGGAGACCAAATGACCTTTCCATTGGAGGCCAGTATTGTTCTTTCCCCTGATCTCAACCCTGCTGGAATCTGCACATACTTGGGACCCTGCAGTGCTCACTGCCTGCCACTGCAAGCTCTCCAGCTGTTGGGCCTCCTGCCGAGGGGGAGAGGAGGGAAAATGGGGTTGAGTGAAGGTGAAGAGTGAGAGGGAAGGAGCAGAGAGTTTAAAGTAGGAAAAGGTAGAGAGGCAGAAGGGGTAAGCGCAGACAGAGATATGGACGAGATCCAGACAGCTATGGAAAGAGGTAGAGAGGCGCGGAGAGGCATATTAGAAATAGAACGAGTGATGAGAGAGAGTGATAGAATACAATTGGGGTAACGAGAGTGGGAAAGAATTAGCTACAAACGGTAGATAGGTGAGTGCGGGAGGGATCTCGAGTTTAGAGATATGAAGACAGAGAGTGTGTGTTTGAGAGGAACAGAATCAGGAGGTATTTTTAAAGAAATTCGTGGAATACTGGTTTGTGTGTGTGCACCCTTGAATATTTTAGAATTACCTTGAAAACAAGGAGAGGGGCTCTACAAATCCAGAGGGACAGAGCTCCTATATAACTTGAAAGTTAAAACCAGAATTTTCCTCCTTTTACTCACTTGGTCATTCACTCAGCACACATACCACTAAACATCTGATGTATCAATGTTTCCCCAAAATTAAACTTAGAGAATCTAATGAGAGTATATCAGCACTCTTGTGCGTTTTTACTGGATCAAAAACCCCAAAAGGTAAAAATGTAAAATACAAATACAAATCATCACAAATAATTAGACATTTTAAATATCAACAAAACCAATAATATACGAAAATATGTAAACATTATTAAAAATCATTAAAAAGCCTGAATTCTCCTATAGACATCAATTATAAAATAAGCCCTCTCACTGGACAGGACACTACCAGACAGTTAAATTTGCCTTACAACTGTTGATTTGAATCCTAGTGTAGATAGCACCCAGCAGGGGAAGAAATTCCCTGTCTCTTTTGTTGTTGCTGTCTCTCTTCAAATTTAACATGAATGTGCTGCGTCAGCGCGTTTCGATGGAGTTGTCTGAATGTAACCACCTTCCTCAGGACTAACCGTTAAACACCTAACATGGAAAAAATATAAAATGAACATACAATTAGATTAGATTAAAATACCTATAGAGCACATGGCTGCGAAGAGGCGTCCCAGCGCTAAAAGTCAGACTAAGCGGAAAAAAGAGACAGGGGGAGGAAATTCCTGAAACGGGACAGGGAACGGGCCAGGGGAGATTAGCCCTGGGCAAAAAGTCAGGTCTTCACAAGGCGTCTGAAAGCCTGATGGTCAGAGTTACTGCGGATGTGAAGGAGAAGAGAGTTGCAGAGAGTGGGGGCCAGGCGTCTAAAGGAGCGACCACCAGATCTAACTCTAACTATGCGAGGGATGAAGGCAAGATTCTGGTTCGCCAAGCGTAGGGCACGCGAGGGGATGTACCGGATACAAAGATCGCCTAAGATGTCTGGGGCACTTCCTGTCA
Organism: Triturus cristatus; assembly: GCF_964204655.1. NCBI lineage: Eukaryota > Metazoa > Chordata > Amphibia > Caudata > Salamandridae > Triturus > Triturus cristatus. The sequence goes on from NC_140591.1 coordinate 829,644,461, forward strand.
GTATCTTATGCGTGATGCAGAGCGTCTTCAAGCGGATACGCTGTTCAAGAGGTAGTCAGTGCAGGCGGCAGAGAAGATTAGAGGCATGACTGAATTTAGGAAGGGCAAAGATGGCACGAGCTGCTGCATTCTGGACCCGCTGCAGACTATTGAGCACTGATTTTTTGAAGCCGAGCAGAAGGACATTGCAGTAGTCCAGACGAGCCAGTATAGAAGCTTGGATAATCAGTTGGCGTGTTTGGCCATCAAAGAGGCCCAAAATCGATCGAAGACCGCGTAATAGTCCAAAACATTTCCCGGCTACTGATTTGGCGTGTGTTTCAAAGTTGAGATTTTTATCAACTAAGAAACCTAGGTTTTTCACCGCAGGTTTGGGATCAGGAAGATCACCAAGTGCCCGGGGCCACCAATCATTCGTCCAGAGATGGGACTCTCTGCCAACCAGGAGAATCTGATTTGGTAGAGTTCAATTGCAGAAAGTTAGCTGTCATCCATTCTGCAATTGCCAAGATGTCTTCTTTGAATTTTATTTTGTCCAACTTGGGGTCTTTGGACAGGGCAATCACCAGTTGGGTGTCGCCAGCGTATGACACCAGGGATATTCCCCGTGCTTTAGCCATCCGTGCCAGAGGGCTCATATATATATATATTAAAGAGCGTCGGGCCCTGAGGAAGCCAACAGCGAAAGGAGTGAACCTGAGAAGAGAAGGGAGGAGAGGTCACTTGAAAGGTCCGGTCAGTCAGGAAGGAAGAAAACCACTCTAGAGCTTTACTCCCAATACCTATCTCCTCTAAGCGTAGGAGCAGGATTTCATGGGACACCGTGTCAAACGCCACGCTTAGATCCAGCAACACCAACGCTGATGTGCTTCCGGCATCTAGCGCAGATTTGAGTTGTTCTACCACAGCCAATAAGGCAGACTCGGTGCTGTATCTTGGTCGGAACCCATTCTGTGAGTATATGGTTTTATTCTAGAAACTGTGTTAGAGTGGAGTTCACATGTGCTTCCAAGATTTTAGAAAGGAAGGGGAGCAATGAAATTGGGCGGCAATTCTCTGATTTAGACGTATCAAGTGTAGGTTTCTTGAGTAGAGGGACCACTTTAGCGTGTTTCCATGACTTAGGCACCATCGCAGTAGCGAGGGATAGATTAAGTAGCTCCAGGCACTCAGGCAAGAGACCTTGTTGAATTTTCCTGAACGCGTCTGGTTTGAGAGGATCATCTGGGGATTCAGATTTAATTTTAACTACTAGTCTCTCTAATTCCTGCAAGGGAATGGAGGGAAGAGATGCAAGGAGGACAGCCTCATAGCCAGTAGGAGCATTCTTCTCGCAAGCACTGGGGGAAATACCCTGGTCGAATTTTTGGTAGATATCTTCAACCTTTCTCAAGAAGAAGGTTGCCAGATCTTCACAGTGTTTGTTGGAAGAGATAACATTACCCGATTCCCCTGGGGCAAAGATTAGGTCTTTCAATAGGGAGAAAATAGTTTTACTGCGGTTGGTGCTTGTACTAATCAAACTGGAGTAATGGGCTGCTCTGGTTGTTTGCACCAGCTTGTGATAGAATTTAATGGTAGATCTATAAAGTACTTTGGCCTGGGGGTCATATGATCTCCTCCAAGAACTTTCCAAGACCGTGCAGTGTTTCTTAGCGAGGATTACATCTTCATTGAACCAGGCGTTAGCCCGAGTGCTTTTAGAATGTGTGAGTTTAAGGAGGATACAAGTATCTAAGGCTTGAGTTATCCACCTGTGGAAAATTGCGTTAGCCTCTTTCATGTTTGTGACTTTTACCAGAGGCTTTGCACCCAGGGCTGTGAGAAAGTCTACTTGGTTCAATTTATGCCAGGGCCGTTTTAAGGAGGGATATTGATTAAGCTGGGGCTTATGGTCGGCTATCGTTAGCCGCATCAGGATGAGAAAATGATCTGTCCAGATCATAGGGAGCAGTGACAAAACTTCCAGTGGCTCTAGGTTAGAAAAGATAGGGTCAAGGAGATGTCCTGCTCTGTGCGTCGCACTGGGCGTCAGTTGAATCAGGTGACAGGCTGCCAAATCCCCCAAAAAGCTGACAATCTCTGGGGATTCTTGTAGCTCTAGATGGAGGTTCAGATCGCCTACAATGTTGAAGTTGGCCGTCTGGAGGGCCAGCGCAACAACAGTATTTATTAGGGCTTCTCTAAAGGTTTTTGACAGGCCAGGAGGTCGATAAATAAGCAGACCAGAGAAAGTAAAATTGGCACTCAGTGAGATTTTAAATAGTGAACTCTCACAGTCAGGAAGATCTAAGGGGGACAGACTGCAGAAGCAAATTGATTTGTAAAAAATCGCAATACCGCCCCCTCTTCCTCCAGATTTATTTATGCTGCGTATAGCATAGCCTGTAGGAAGAGCAAGTGCTGGAATGGCCAAAGAAGATTCACAAAGACACGTTTCCGTTAGGAAGAGAATCTCGGGTGAGTGTTCCTGTAGGAGATCGAACACCTACGCATGGTGTTTAGGCAATGAGCGACAACTAATGCTCAAAAGAGTGTGTGTCGACACCCCAGGACCAGAGATTGTAATGTGCCTCAAAGGGAGCGGTCTGAATTCACAGTGTTTACAAAGAGAAGGACAGTTCTCTGGGTCCCAGCTATGATTCCCACAGGAGCCTTTCCACTGTAGGGCCCATATTTCTTCGCCTGTGTAGCTATCTCTTTGAGTTTTGGGAGGAGCAGGATCCCTGGCTCCTGGCGACATCCCGGCGCAGACGGGCCTGCCTTCGGCGTGCCAGCGGCGCTTCCGCTTTGCGTCCTCACTGTGGTGTACATTTGAGGCCACGGGGTTCAACAGACTCCAACCGAGCTCTGCGCTGATTGGCTAAGTGCCAACCAATCAGCGTGGGAGGATCTGCAACCAGGAAGTCCGGGCAACCACACGGTAGTGTGTGGAAAATAGTACGATTTTATCCTTTTTACATATGCACAGTGGGCATAATAGTGAGTGCGCTTGTCAGATTTTAAAAACAAATACAAAAACGTTCCCCTAACAATTCCTCAACTTAGTATACAATCAATTAAAACCCATTTCATTATGTTGCATTGCATTATTAAGAAATCATTTTCATCACACATTGTATCTATAAGGAATTTACAACCTACCCTATTCAATATTTGAGCTCAGTACAACCATCCTACAATGCTATATAGAAAATATACATCAATGACTATTTCAACTTTACAATGGCCAATCAGTTTATAATCCTGTAAATACACACTTATTTGAAGCTTTTTGTAAATAAAAAGAACCCCTAAAATACCATCATATATTAGACCCTATTTTCGTTCTCTATCATACACTACTGCCATACAGTTTCCTATTTATTCATGGCTAAACATTTTTAATGATGCATAACTACACTCACCGGTGCCGAGGCACTCAAGGAAGGTAATGTTTCTCTGTGCACTTGGAGATACACACTTCAATAATGTGGATCAAAATGACTTTGTTAATAATGCTATGCAACATAATGAAATGGGTTTTAATTGATTATATCTTTATTTTATATTTTTTCCATGTTAGGTGTTTTTATCTTTATCAATGTATAATTGTCGATGCAGCAGATTCATGTTAAATTTGAAGAGAGACAGCAACAACAAAAAAAGACAGGGAATTTCTTCCCCTGCTGGGTGCTGTCTACACTAGGATTCAAATTAACAGTTGCAAGACACATTTTACTGTCTGGTAGTTTCCTGTCCAATGAGAGGGCTTATTTTATAATTGATGTCTATAAGAGAATTTAGGCTTTTAATGATTTTTAATAATTTTTGTATATTTTCGTACATTATTGTTTTTTTGATATTTAAATTGTCTAATTATTTGTGATGATTTGTATTTTCCATTTTTACCTTTTTGGGTTTTTGATCCATCAAATATGCACAAGAGTGCTTATATACTCTCATTAGAGTCTCTAAGTTTAATTTTGGGGGAACATTGATACATCAGATGTTTAGTGGTATGTGTGATGAGTGAATGACCAAGTGTGTAAAAGGAGCTCCAGAGGGAAAATTCTGGTTTTAACTTTCATATTTTAGGATTGCGCCAAATGCAACCAATTAGGAACATTAGAAATATTTCGATATTAAGAAGTTGCAAATATTGGTAGAGAACATGGCGGCCACGGGTTGAGTGGCCGCGGCACTTCCTCCGTGTAGAGTGCCCTTTTCTCACTGGAATGGATAAGTAGAACGTGGACCTTTTTTGTATTCTTTTTGCCGATTTCTACAGTCTCAATGGGGGCAGAACAGTGTGTGTAACTCTAAAGGAAAAAAAAAAAATCAGAAAGGATCGATAATTTTACCTCCAGCATGTCCGGGTGTGTTTTCCTGGAACACGGCTTGCTACATCCCTGGGCTTAGCCTTCCTCCCCTTCTTCCGTCGGCAGCTTGCAATACTCTTCCTTCCGATGTGCGGGTCCGGCTCCAGGTTTTCCCCACATACCGCTGCTGTTCCCGTCGTTTCTCGCTGGGTCCTCGCGTCCTCTGAGCTCCGATATACACGGAGTGCTTGCCTCGGTTTTCTTTGAGGTAGGGGTTTACACTGTGCCATCGTGGATTCTACAGGGCACACCGCCCGGGGGGTATGGGTGAATGTGAATGTGAAGGGGAGGGGCGGGGGTCTTGGAAGCTCTGGTAGTGTTAGCGATATAGGGCGAGATTCCGCTCCTGTGCATTTAATTACTTTAAACCCAAAACCTGACCCCCAGCCCGATGTTGTAACAACACCCCCTACACTTAGGCCTAGACCCCAGGCGGCCGGAACTTTGGTCCGTTCAGAAGTTAAAAACCCCAAAAGGAAGGGGAAGAGAGGCAGCGCCAGATCGTTTATTAATTCAGCTCCAAAGCCTAATCCAAACTGCAAAGGGCGTATTAACTCAAAGGGGTTGACGGAGGTACTCGATTTTATTACGGTTCCAAACGGCGTTATAGACGGGGGATCCCCTCAAGCTGAAGAGGCCTCGCTGAAATCAAGAGATCTCAAGAAACGGAAATTGTATCAAGGGAAGCCCAACAAAATAACACCTTCCTTGAGATCTTATCTCAGGGTTCTTCCCCAGATTCTGGAACTGGCTAAAAGTGATCCTGCCTCTACTAAAACCATGGAAGACACTGTGGAAGCCACCGAAGATCTTAACACTAGTGTCCCCCGGGTTTTGGACATCCAAGTGCCGGTACTGACCCAAGCTGGACTTAGTGAGCGTGACTCCCCTTGCCTCTCTGAGTGCAGCCTAACAGGAATACATGAAAGCCAGCAGGCACTCGGGGATTACTCGGATTATACCGTGGGGGAAATGCTTAGAGCCCTATCCCGAGATATAAAAATGGGCTTCCAAGCCTCGTCAACAAATCAGGCAGAGGGGGGCGTGGCTTGAACGTCGAGGGAAGATGGCGGACCCGGCTTGAGCTCCGCGTCGTCGCGGGACTTGGAACCAGTTATTATCGTCTTTCTGGCAGTAGGGCTGCTTTGAGGGACGGCGGAGTGATGAGGACATCGCGGTGAGTCTTTCGACCGCTTCCGCTCCAGTTTTCAACGCATTTTGAGACTTTTACTCGCATCTGCGGTTTCTCCTCATCAGAGATGCGAGCGGCCGCCATTTTGTCCCGTTTTTTGCAGAGCTCGCTCTTTCCTCTTCAGTCTTTGTCGACTGCTCAATCGAGGCTGTGTTGCCTCCAACCAGTTCCTTTGTGATGCCTGAGGCCCACCTCTGGATGTATTATTGATATTTTTAGCCGTTTTTCTTTCTCTTCACCTCTGCCTGATACTGCAATGCTCTGGCCCGCCTCCTACCTCAATATGCAGTGTCTCAACCGCTGCTGCCTTTACCAGGTGCTCTCTGTCTATAATTGATGGACTTTTTTCATTCAGTCTTGGGTACATTGTTTTTTATTTCATACATCAGTGCACTGTCCTTGGGGTACCTCGGTCCTGTTCAAGCCTAAGCTCAAGTCCATTTCCAGTCGTCATTCCCTGAGTTGATTCAGTGCACCTGTGTGAGTTGCGTACTTACCTCCCTACATTGCAGTTCCGTCAAAATTTTGCTGCTTTGGTTTCACTTTCTCGTTTTTCTTTTTTGGTTTGACTTGCTGTTGTTTTTGATGATGGCTAGCGAATCCCACTGGTCCAGACCATCGGTCTCTGGCACAAAACCGAAAAGGCACAAAAATGATCCACCTTCACCAATTTTGTCATCGCAAAATCCGATCCTGGATACTATTTTGGATGAGGTTCGTGGCCTTCAGCCATTCATGACTGCCACCAATGACAAGCTTAAGCAAATTGAGGAAAGATGGATTGTTATGGAAAGTAAAGTTCTTGATCTTGAACAACGAGTTAGTGACATTCAAGATATCTCTACTAAGATTCCTCTTCTTGAACAAGAAATATCGAAACTAAAACTCCACACTGAGGATCTTGAAAAACGCCTTTTTGGCCTGCCAGAAAATGTTGAAGGGTCTGACCTGGTTTCTTTTCTACAGAAATTTCTTCCAGAGCTTTTAGACCTTCAGTCATTGTCTAATCTTCTCAACATACAAAGAGCGCACCGTTTGGGTCGGCTTCAGCCATCTGCTAATAAACCTCGTGGTATTATAATGTTGTTCTTGGAATTCACCGAACTCATGCAAGTTTTGAAGGCTATCAGATTTAAACGTCGCCTTATTTGGTCTGGTCATAACATTTTCATTTCTCAGGATATATCTAATGCTACTAATGCCAGACGCAAAGAATTCCTTGCTCTTCGGCCTCAAATGCGACAACTCAACATTCAATATGGAATCCTTCATCCCTGCCTCTGCAAAATCACCCATGAGGGTCGTTCTCGTTCCTTTGAGGATCCAGATAAACTCAGACTTTTTCTGCATAACTTTTCTTTGCATGGCATGGATACTGGCTCTTGATTTCATTTACATTATTTGATTGTTCCTGCTTTAATTGTTTTATTGACTTGCCTGTTTTCTAATGTTGATTTTCTGTCCTTCTTTATTCTTGTGAGGCTTATAGCCCATTTCTTATTTTTTCTTCTGCCCCTGCTTTCATTGTGGTCCGCGTCCTTCGGTGTCACTACGTTTCCCGGCTCTTAGATCTTCTTTCTTTTTTCAGATCTGGATGTTCGTCCTTGGTCTGTTTACTTTTCTCTTCTTCCCTCTTTCACACCTCCTTCCTCTTCCTCTTCCTTCTTTCTATTTTTCTTTTCTTCGTTCTTCCTCATTTTTAATCTTGTTATCTAGGTCTGGTTTATTTCATAAGACTTGTCTTTCTGTTTTACTTATTGTAACATGTCTTTCCTTTTTTCTTCTTGTCAATCCTGCAGTTTTATGGTCCTATGTTCGTACGTTCCCCTGTTCCCGGAAATATGGTTAATGTCGTGTCGTGGAATGTTCGTGGTCTGGGCCACCCCGTCAAGCGTCAAAAGGTATTGTCTCATCTAGCTAAACTTAACACCCAGGTTGCTTTTTTACAGGAAACTCATTGCAATGATAAAGAATCTCTTAAACTTAAACGTCATTGGGTTAACCAGATTGTTTTCTCTCCTGCCAATGACCGACACGGTGGTGTCGCTATTTTATTTCATAAATCCATTAATGCTCAAATCCTATCATCTGAGTGTGATCTGAATGGTCGCTGGGTATTGGCTGAGGTTATCATTAATAAACGTCAACTGACTTTTTTCAATATTTACGGGCCTGTTAAACCAGATATTGACTTTTGGAATTCTATAAAATTGAAATTATTATCAATTCCCAATTCTAATATTGTGATTGGTGGTGATTTTAATAATTGGTTGGACCCGTTCACTGATAGGCAATCCAAATGCAAGTTTAAACCTGACAAATCCCACAAATCCTTTCAAACAGCCATTTCCTCTCGCCCGCTATTCGATACTTGGAAAACTTGTAACCCTGATGCCTCAGAATTTACTTTCTTTTCACCTGTACATCATACTAGATCTCGTATTGATTATATTCTTGTTTCCAAATCACTGCTACCTTGTCTCCAGTCATCTGAGATTGGATCTATTTTTATTTCTGACCATGCTCCTGTCTCCACCCATATTGACTTATCTCTCACCACTTGCAAACAAGGTAGATGGCGTTTCAATAACTTTCTTTTATCAGATCGCACTTTTATTTCAGAAGCGTCCTCTTTTATTAAGGAATTTTTTTTCTTTTAATAAATCCTTAGATACCTCCCTACACAACAATTGGGATGCTTTTAAAGCATCTTTCAGAGCTTTTACTATTGCCTATTCCTCAAAGAAAAAAAATTGCTGCATGCTAAATATAAAGAAACTTTAACCCACATAAAAGCGTTAGAGCATAAGTATTACTCTTCCAAATCCTCATCATCTCTACAAGAGTTAATCAAAGCTAAATCCACCCTGAATAAGATTGCCACAACGGAGGCCTGTAATATTCTCCTCAAGGTTAAGTCGAAATATCACGGAGGCCAAAATAAAGCCGGGAAAATGTTGGCAAACTATCTAAGAATTAAATCAGAACGAAAAGCCATTGGCCCAATCCATTCAGAATTTGACGACTCTCTCCTCTCATCTGATTCAGATATTATTGACACATTTCAATCGTATTACAGGCTTCTATACACAGAAACCACCAATCCCTCTGAAGATGATTTTGCTACTTTTTTCAGGGATATCCCTAAACCTCAAATTTCCCAAGATAATTTTCAACCCCTTGAATATGAAGTGTCCTTACAAGAATTATCTGATGCACTTAAATCTATGAAGAAAGCAAAAGCTCCTGGCCCGGATGGTTTTTCAATTGAATTACTTTCTGCTTTCTCCTCAATTTTTGCACCCAAATTATTAGAACTTTTTAATTCTTTTATCTCCAATTCCCAAGCCTGTGGTTCTTTTTTGGAAGCTCTTATCATTGTAATCCCCAAACCAGATAAAGATCCCTCCTATTGTAAAAATGTTCGTCCTATTTCATTAATTAATTATGATTGTAAAATCTTTGCAAAAATATTGGCTTCTCGTTTAGAGAAAATTATTCCCCATCTCATTAATCCTGACCAAGTTGGTTTTGTTAAAGGTCGCTTGGCCTCTGACAATGCCAGAATGTTTTCCAATATCCTAGCTCTTAGTACAAAATATCACTCCCCATTAGCGGCTTTATCCCTGGACGCTGAAAAAGCCTTTGATCGTGTTAATTGGGAATTTCTGCTTCACACCTTACGATGGTTTGGCTTTGGTCCAAAGTTTATTTCTTATGTTAAGTTATTATACACCAACCCCAAAGCTTGTATTTTTGTTAATGGTCTCTTCTCCCCTTATTTTTCCCTTCAAAGAGGTACACGCCAGGGCTGCCCGCTTTCCCCATTACTTTTCCTGTTATGTCTAGAACCATTTCTGGAACGTATCAGAAGTAATTCTCTCATTACTGGTTTCAATCTTAAATCTCAACAAATTAAACTGTCCGCATATGCTGATGATGTGCTTATTTATATGTCTAACCCTGTATCCTCCCTGCCCCCCTTTTTGAAGGAAATTGCATCGTTCGCTAAGGTTTCAGGTTACAAATTGAACTTCTCTAAAACTGAGATTTTACCTTTAAATCCTTCATGCTACAGATATATGTTTGAATCGTCTAATTTCACATGGTGTCCCCAGAAAATAAAATACCTTGGTACATGGTTTACCCCCACCATTCGTGATACACTTGCTCAGAATTTCTCTGCCTTAAAACTTAAAATTACCAATTTGTTGAATTTATGGTCTCCATTGTTCCTTTCTTGGTGGGGCAGACTTGATACAATCAAAATGATGATTGTTCCTCAGATTTTGTTTATATTATCTATGTTACCCTTCAAAATTCCTAAATATTATTTTTCCCAGATTAATGCGCTATGCACAAAGTTTCTATGGAATAACAAGCATGCACGTATTACTCTGGCTAAATTGATTCGTCCTAAAAATGAAGGAGGTGTAAGATTCCCTGATTTAAATTTGTATCATAATGCATTCTTGATTCGTCAATTTTTTGCCTTGTCTAGGGATTATCATGACTTGCCTAAACCCTCGTGGGTTAATGTTGAATGTTCCTTGCTTAATGAATTTTCAATGCGAGATGTTGTACACATGTCTAACTGTACTTTTATTTCCAAATACCCTATTTTGAAACATTCCCATATGTTGTTGCACACACTTTTCTTTAAGAACATGAATAACTATGAATCTTTTCTAGCGTCATCTCTTTGGTTTAACAAGTACATTAAATTTCGCCACAAGTCATTCTATTACAAACAATGGAAAGAAAAGGGCCTTCTTTTTGTACATCAACTAACTGTCAACAATGTAATTCTCTCTTTCCATCAGTTACAAGTTACCTTCAATCTTCCTGATTCCTGTATTCTGCAATATGATACGCTAGCCCCAATTCTGCAGGAGTGTCTACAGAAATTCTCTTCTCCTCCAACTCCTTCTTCCTCTCCTTCTGACTCTTCATTATTTCACACTTCTTCCGATACTACTCCTAGTGCCTCTTATATCTATAAATCTCCATCTACTCCTATCTGCACACGGGTTAAATCTAAGGTGGAACTAGAGTGGGAGCATGACCTTTCCTTGACTCTATCAGTATCACATTGGGATAAGTTTTGGCAGAAACTATTCAAAACCTCCAAAGCTGCAAATCTCACACAATCCCTCTTTTTTTTTATTTTTAATAGAGTCATCATTACTCCGCTTTTGCTACATAAATTCAATCACTCTGTCACACCATCTTGTTGGTCTTGCTCTAATGCTGAAGGCTCCTTAGTACATTTATTGTTTTAATGTCCTAAAGTTTATGCCTTTTGGAAGGAGATTTGGTCAAAATGTACTCGGATCTTTTCTAATAATGTACAACTTAATATTCAAAATGTATTTTTGGGCACTGTTTCACCAGATTTTGATCTAGCCACTCCTTCCTCTCCGTTGTTAGACTTATTCCTTGCTGTGGCCTTTAAAGTCATACTCACTTGCTGGAAAGATAATTCTAAATTATCCTTTCTTCATTGGTGGAATTATATTTGTGATGAACATAGAATTGCCTCTATCCCTCAGTCCTCCATTCACGTACAAATTAAGTCCGACCTACTATGGCTACCCTTTACATCCTTCTTATCATCATCATCATAGTCTCTATCTATTCTTTACATCTTCTTCTTCTCTCTTTTCTTTCTGTCCTCTCTCTTTCCTGTGCTTCTCTTTTCTCTCTCCTCCTATCCTTTTTCTTTTTCTCTTCCCTTCTCCCCTTTTTCATTAAAATGTTCACTCTTCTACTTAAATTGTATATCTGCACTATTATAGTTTTAGGAGTTTTATACCTCTTGGTGGTATACTATGCTTTACCTATTATTGCCTGTTCTTAGCCAACTGTTAAGTTTTTCACTGTTTATATTGCTTAAACTCTGTTTCCTCCCTCCGTAGTATTAGCTTATTGTATAGGCATCCTCTATATTTGCTGACATGTTTTACAATTTACTTACTCCTACTGGCTTAATTTGTATTGCTTATCTTGTGTGCTTTTATCTTCAATAAAAACCACTTAACTAAAAAAAAAAAAAAAAAAATCAGGCAGAGATCAGATCTCTTTGCGAGACCCTCGGTTCTAAGGTAGACCTATTAGATACAAGAACATCTCAACTAGAAGATAAGGTCACCAGTCTGCAGGCCACCCTAGATTCCGCTGAAACTAAAATAAAGTCTCTGCATCTGAGTGAGGCAGCTCTATCTGACCGCCTAGAATCTTTGGAGAACAATGCTAGGAGAAACAATCTCCGGGTCTTGAATGTTCCTGAGGATAAGGAGGGAAGCGATCTTAAAGGTTTCATCGTCGCCTTGTTAAAAGAATCCCTGCATCTAGAAATCTCAGAAGAACTTCTGCTGAAGGACATTCAGCGCATACACAGAGACCCTTTTCGGCGGAACTTACAGAAGGCGAAACCCAGAAAGATTTTAATTAATTTCCATACATACGCTCTTAAAGAGCAAATTCTTTCATCAGCACTTAAGCAAAAGTCTTTATTGGCAAGTGGCTGTAATTTCCAAATAAGATCTGACCTCTCTAGAACTACTCTCGAAAGGCAATGAGAGCTGGGGAAAAGGCTAGAAGACTTCAGAAGACTGGGCGCAACTGCTCAGCTGAAATCTCATGCATCTTTGAGAATTATGTTCAATAATAAAATAAACAACGTAAGCTCAGCTTCGGAAGCGGATATACTTTTGAAAGATCTAGCTAAAAAATGATCAGTCTGATTTATAACTACCTGGTTAGATTTTTTCGGCAAATGAATATACAAAAAAAAAATACATATATATAAATAAATAATGTAAAAAATGTATATACGTATGTTAAGGGAGAAGACGGTCTATTGCGCTAGAGGCCACCCCCGGAAGTGGCACGCCATCTGGGGGCGGTGGAATCAATACAGGGGGGGAATATGTCTTGCCCCGGATCTGGATCCTCCCGAGGAACAGCTTTCCTCCTAACCTTCTTTCCAGCTCAGTATGGTTTATGGACTATTTGGCCTCTGCTGTTCCTCTTCTTCCTCTTTACTCTGTACTGTAACTGTTAGATGAGTGGGGTCCGGCCTCCCCTGGGGGGCTTCACCATGGGATTTCAGTGTTCTTGCCTTGCTGGGGTTTGTTGTGTGTTTTTGTGTTTAATTAAAATTGAACCTTTGCACTTCTCCTTTCACGATACGGGGGACGCATCTCTGTTTCTATATATCGATGCTGCCGAACCTCCGGGTTGTTGGCTGAATAGCTGTGTCCTGACTTTTGAAAATAAAGGTTTTAAAAAAAAAAAAAAAAAAAAAAATGTATATATAATTATTCTACTATCTACTATACTTAAAGTTATTAAGGGCCATGCACGGCCAGGTGCCGAATGCTGGATATTTTCCAGACACTTGGGGGGGGGGGGAGTTCTCAGGGGTGGGAAAGGAGGCAGGGGGACTGCCGGCCTTCTTGGGGTTTGGGGCTTTTACTAGGGGGGTGTGCACGAGGGTGTTGCAATGGGGTAAAAAAAAAAAGTCCTTATTTTCAGCTACAACTTGTTTTTTCTCTTACGGGGCAACTCTAATGATAGTAATAGAGGAAAATGTTTACCTGCATATTTTTGTTTATTCAGTAGTTCCCTTAGACTACCTGGGCGGGGGTCTCTTGTTTTTGCCTCTAATAGATCGTTTATGACTTTGATTCAGGTCTTCTCCTAGAATGTCAATGGTCTGCGTACCAATCCTAGAAAGCATAGGATTTTTCAATATTTGCGCGATAATAGCGCGCAGATCATTGTCTTGCAGGAGACACATTTGACTCAACATGAATTACTAGCTTTAGTCAAAAATTTAAGCTGGGTCGATAGTACCACTCAGGCAGTCAATACGCGAGGGGTGGCGATCCTTGTTAAAAAATCTGCAAGGGCTGCTCTCAGGCCCTCAACAGTGGACCCAGGTGGCAGGTGGGCCATTGCAGATCTTCAGCTGCCAGGTTTGAGAGTAACGATTGCCGGGTATTATGGTCCCAACCTGGACGATCCTTCCCCCCTCAAACACGTAGTCTTGGCTTTGTTGGATTCTCCTGAACCAGTCATATTAGCTGGCGACTTTAATATAGTTTTAGATCCCTTAATTGATAAATCTATAAAAAGTCGGGTATTGCCCACTCCCAGAACTAGAGCCTGTCTTATGGGAGTTATGAAACACCTGGGTCTTGTGGATACATGGAGGCTTAGGTTTCCCCGCCAACGCGAATACTCCTTTTCTAACCACAAATATAAGCATAAATCTAGGATTGATCTCATACTTGCCAGTTTCGCCTTACATAAATTAACTAAAACCATCTCCTATCTTCCCGCCCACCTTTCGGACCACTCTGCCATATGTATGGCTATAGAAATAGTGGCGGATCTTCCGCCCAGAAATTGGTCTATGGACCGCTCACTTTTGGCCTCGGAAGACATTTTACTCTCCCTTCGGAGAGAGTCTGAAAACTTTATGGCAAGAAATATGGGGACCGCGTCCGTGGTTAATGTGTGGGAGTCTTTCAAAGCTTTTTTGAGGGGTATTATTACTAGCATCATGATTCACAAGAGTAGAAAATATAAGGAAGAAATATTCGAGCTAGAGCGCAATATCAAGGCTACTCAGTTTTTACTCGATTTACATAACCCGAGCTTACTTACAGAGAATCATACCAAGTTCAGGGATCTTAAGGCCCAGCTAGATAGTATGCTGAGCTCACGTTTAATGCAAAGATGGGAGGCTAGTAAGTTAGCCCATTTCGAATATGGCGAAGGGGCAGGCAAACTTCTTGCCTGGAAAATAAAATCAGATCGGGCACGAAACAATATTAGCATGGTCGTTAAGGATGGTCAATCTTACACCTCGGATGACGACATTAGAGGGGCGTTCCATTCTTTTTTCCAGGGAATTTACAGCGAGGATGGTGATTCAGATCGTGTGAGGATCCAATCTTGGTTAAGCAAGTTAAATCTTCCTGTGCTTACCTCGGAACAACAAGCTGCCTTAGACCTCCCGATTACTCAAGAGGAGGTCCATTGTGAAATAATGAGATCAAAAAGGGGCAAGGCTGCAGGCCCTGATGGTCTTCCCACTGAATTATATAGATCTCTTGTTAAGGAGGTCGTCCCGACTTTGACAATTCTGTTTAATCAAGTCCTTCTAGACGGCTTGATTCCTCCTCCTTCCTGGAACAATGCAACCATAACTTTAATATTAAAACAGGGGAAGTCTCCCACGAGCTGTGAATCCTATAGGCCTATCTCCATATTAAATGCTGACTATAAAATCTTTGCCTCTATTTTGGCTAAAAGGCTTAGTAAGGAGGTTGGAGGCCTGTTATATCAGAATCAAAAGGGCTTTATACCAGGGCGTCATCTCTCAGAATTGACCCATGATCTGATTGGGGCTGTAGACCTCTCTTCCACTCGCTGTTCTGACTCTTGACGCGGCTCAGGCCTTCGACAGGGTTAACTGGGTGTTCCTGTCGGAGGTCCTGGCCAAGTTCATGGTCGGAAAGAAGTTTAGGAGATCTGTAGCCCTTTTGTATAGTAATCGTTCGGCCAATCTTCTTATAAACGGCTTCCTTGCTGAACCTTTTGAGATTTCCAGAGGTACGCGCCAGGGGTGTCCCTTTCCCCTTTATTATTTGATTTGTATATCGAACCTTTCGCCCAACTTCTGAGAGATGATCTCAGAGTATCATCTTTCGGATATGGGGAATGGGAAAAAAAGGTGGCTCTCTATGCTGACGATGTGCTTATATTTACATCGGATCTGAACACCGCTTACCCCGCAGTTATGGAGTTGGCACTGGAATTCGGTGCAGTCTCTGGGTATAAGATCAATACCTCCAAAACTGAAATAATGGCTTGGAATATGCAGGTTCACCAACAGCTCCCTTCTTTGAAGACTAGCATGAGATATTTGGGAATCTACATTCTCCAGGAGATAGATAAGATATCCGCCCATAACTTAATGCTAATAGCTAGAGAAACTCGTAAACTAATGAATTCTTGGGCTCTTTTACCGCTCTCAATACTCGGGCGAGTCAATCTTATCAAGATGTCCATTATGCCTAGATTTACCTTTCTCTTTGGTGCTATCCCGTTACACTTTGACACGAGAGCTCTAGGAAAGCTCCAGAGTGATCTAAATGCCTTCGTCTGGGCTTCTCGACAGTCTAGGATAGCTTGGAAAAAAATCAGAAGGCCAAGAGAAAAGGGAGGTTTAGCAGCTCCTGACATACAGTTATATGCTTGGGCCTTCCAACTTTCTTACTCACGTATGTTGCTAAAAACTCCCAGCAGTGAGGGTGTCGGGGCTATGTTTTCGGCCATGTTGAGAGGTTCGGGTATATCTGAGCAAGGTTACCTATATAAATATGGCAATGCAAAATTTTTCAAAAAAGTCAGGCTGAAGGTGTTACAGGGGCTGGCTAAATCATGGGCTGGCCTTAGAGCTTCATTACAACTGGGATACTATTCAGGATTAGCCCCAATCTGGAATTCCCCTGGGACTCCGGAGTGTTTGTTAGACAGTTTGTCAACTCCCCTCAGGGTGGCTGGTATCGAGAGATGGGGAGACCTTTTTGTGGAGGGTACCCTGGTCCCCTGGGAGGCCCTTAGAGATTTAGTCGGCCCTTCCCTCTCCAGATTTAAATATCTCCAACTAACCAGCTGGGCTAATGCTGTCCAACCTTCCCGCAACAAACATCTAATGGGTGGTACAAATCAATTTGAACATCTGGTCATACATGAACCTCCAGCAAAGAAAGAGGTGGCGATTTGGTACCGCTCTATTATGGAAGGGCAGGACGGCGAATTTCTACAACCCATCTCTCTTTGGGAGAGCAGTATCCCACGGCAAGACCTTCAGTCACTATGGCTAAAATCCTGCAAAATGCTATATGACATTGTAAAACCAGCTTGGCTTCGAAGGAATCATCTGTTTACAATACACAGAGCCTATTTCTCTCCTCTAAGGCTAACTAAATTTTCAAATGGACCACAAGTATGCTGTGCAAAGTGCGGGGCTGCAGAAGCTTCTGACATCCATATGTTTCTTTACTGTCCCGCCCTTGCTGGCTTCTGGCAAGCAGTGAACAATACACTTTCTAGAGTTTTGGGGTTACACATTATGGTTAACTTGCCTATGCTGGTGTTTGGCCTTGCAAATGATCTGGAAGGGGCATCCGAGAAAATCTTATTTTATGCTATCCTGCTTGCCAGGCGAGAGATCTGCATCAAATGGAAAGACACGCTACCACCTACGCACCAAGATTGGCTGTCCTCTCTATTAAAAACATCAAGGTTAGACCTCTCAAGGGCAGGAAGCATGAAGAAGCGGGAGTTTTGGAACTTGTTGGGATGGAGCTAGGGTTTTTTTTTTTTTTTTCCCCCTAGTCCAAGGATTACACAACCCTTTTTCTCTTGCTTATCCTTTACCCCTTTTAAGGATTTGATTGAGACGCTCTAGTGATCTAAGTTGAGCGATGGGTACCCCAAGCTGGCATTGCTCCTAAGCTGTTGACTGAGATAGCACCGGCAGTCTTGGCCCTAATAGGTCATAAGGCAGCAGATCCAGTGTCCTGAGACGGTTGCGTTTTCCTCAATAATCTTCAGCACGGAAAAGTCTGACTGGGTTGTAAATGAGGACAAAAAAAAAATAAGAAGTTGCAAATATTACGAAACAAGGAAACATGAATATTTGGTGTTTGACCTTCATTTTGCATAACGAGTTAACACATTTTGTTTGGATTGATGTTTTGTTCTGTCCCGCTACAGGTGTAAGTCCCAAAGTCTCTCGCGTCCCATCATCACATTGATTATCAGCCTGAAAGATCTAAAAGTACTGTTGATGGCTTGGCACATTCAGGGTTTTAGTTGTTAATCTGCACATGTGGAAAGTTTGAGACCACTGGCCAGGACAATGCAAGGACAACATGAATATACTCCATAGAAGTGTTTTTGTATCATCATGTCTCACTTTGCCTCTAACCCTAGAAGAAGACGATGATGACGTATCCATCATATCCTTCATAAGCCGCTCAGTCAAACACAAGTGACCTCCCCCCATGTGCTCCCTCAAGGTTGCAGGATCCACCGTCCAGGCAATGATCGTCATGGACTCAGAACAATATGAGTGACTATCTCCATGCCCCCCACTTGCTCCCACAAAAGTGAGAATATACACGTATGGTGGAATGCACCCCCTCCCCCCTAAGAGGGGTGATTGAAGCCAAAGTTAACAGCGACAAGCACACATCAAAAGCCAAGTTCCACATCACCGAAGAGAAAAAGGGGACCTCACTCAGCTGCTACACTGCAGATCTAGACCTAGTCTTATTCGCGAATCAGGTAAATGACTTACATGCCGAAACCATACTGCACGAATTCCCAGAACTGTTCAAGGGGTTGGGAAAACTCAAAGGCAAGCAGTTCAAACTACACATCGATCCGTCCATCAGACCAACTGCGCTGAAGCATTGGAGAGTGCCATTACACCTGCGTCCGCAGGTAGAAGCCGAACTAAAGAGGCTAGAAGACCTCGATGTCATCAAGAAGGTGTCGGGCCCGACCCCGTGGGTGTCACTGCTAGTCATCGCGCCGAAGCCCAAACAGCCTGGTGCCATTGGGGTCTTTGTGGACATTCGCCTCCCAACCAGGCCGTCAAGAGAGAGTGGCATCCGACACCCACAATGGATGATATCGTGGTGAACCTCAATGGGGCCATGTGATTCTCGAAGCTCAACCTGAATGCCGGCTACCATCAACTGGAGCTCGACCCGAAGAGCCTCTATATCACCACTTTCTCCACCCATATGGGGCTCCGAAGGTACAAGAGGCTGAGCTTCGGGTGTCCTCAGCGGCAGAGGTCTTTCAAAACACCATCCGGGAGACCCTGTCCGGCCTGCAAGGTGTCATCAATCTGAGCGATGACATCCTGGTGTTTTCACACACACTGGAGGACCACCACGCATGCCTACGAGCCACCCTACATTGTCTAGCAGACAGCGGTCTAATGCTTCACAAGGCCAAGTGTTCTTTCTACCAGGGGTCCATTGACTTTTTTGGATATAGCTTTTCAAGAGAAGGTTTGAGAGTGTATCCCAAGAAGGCGACCGCCATCCATTCATCTCAGACCCCTACCTCGCTCACGGAAGTTCGCAGTTTTTAGGGTTGGCAACCTACTGTGGCAGATTCATACCAGATCTGGCCTCGCTGTCTGAACCCCCATGAGCCCTTACCTGCAGTGGACACACGTGGGAATGGACCACCGAATCTAACACCGCATTTCAGCCATCATGACGACCTTAATGGATAAACCAGTCATGGCCTACTTTCACCCAGGAAGGTGCACCGAGTTGGTGGTAGATGCAAGTCCTGTTGGACTGGGAGCGGTCCTCCTCCAAGAGAGTGGTCGAGATGCGTGGGTGCCTGTTGCATACGCAAACCGTGCCTTGTCGGACACAAAGACAAGATCCGTCCAGATTGAAAGAGAGGCCCTGGCCATAAAGTGGGCATGCTAGCATTTTCACCTGTATATCTATGGACAGGAATTCCAAGTAGTGACGGACCACAAGCCGTTGATCCCCCTGTTTGAAGGAACTTCAAGACTGTCACTCCCCAGGATAGAGAGGTGGGCAGTGAAGCTGCAGGCATACAGATTCAAAGTCATATTCTGCCCTGGAGCACACAATCCAGCAGATTATCTCTCAAGGTACCCGGAGGCAACAGTCGCACAGTGTCCTCACCGGGATGAGGAACACACTGAAGCTTTGGTCAGGATGATCTCTCGGGAGGCATGCCCCAAGGCCGTGACACTCGAAGAGATTGGGCTGACCACCACCATGGATGAAACGCTGGTGGGAGATAAGAAAGCATTGCTCACCAGAGGCTGGACCCACATCCTGGACAGAGGGCAGACGCTCAACGCAGAAGACCATTTAGCACAATAGCAGCTATGGAGGGTCCGCAATGAACTCAGTGAGGGCGAGCACAGCGTAGTGCTGCGAGGCCATGTCATCGTGGTCTCGAAGAGGATGCAAGACTGAGTCATCAATCTGGCACACATCGGGCACCAGGGAATGGCGAAAACAAAGGCACCCCTGCGGTGCAAGGTGTGGTTCCCCAGCATGGACACCGCCGTAGAAGAGAAGGTCAGAAACTGCCACTCGTGCGCAATAACAGGAGGTGACCCTGCCACGGTACCGGTTATCATGAAAGAGTCCAGCGAGAAACCCCGGACCAAGGTCAACATTGACTTTGGTAGTTTTTCCTGACGGCCTCAGCACTCTGGTACTGATGGATTCATACTCGAAATTTCCAGTGGTGGAGGTGGTCACATCCACAGCATTCACCCAAGTCCAACATTTCCACTCCTGGGCCTCCCTGAGGAAATACGATCTAACAACGGGCCCCCCTTTCAAGGACAATAATTCCAAGAATATCTGGAGAGGAAAGCCGTTTGGCCCCAGAAGATTACACCACAGTGGCCTCAGGCGAATGGGTAGGTTGAGCGCTTCATGCGAGCACTCAATCTGGTGCACGCATTGCCGGGGAACAGGGAGAAGATGCTGAAAGAGCTTTGCACCAGTTCCTTGACGTATAGTGGCAGACCCCTCATAGTACCACGCACTGCGCTCTGTCTCACCTGTTCTTCAGGAGAGCCCCGCAAGATAGCATCCCAACAGACCCCGCCTGGAGGCCCCCTGAGACAGATGACGCGGCCGTACAAGCCCAGAGAGATATGACAAACAAGAAGGCAAGTCTCGCTAGAGGTGCCAAGACACCATCTCTAAAGGTGAGAGATTATGTGGTAGTCCGAGACAGACATCCTGGCTGGAAGTTTCGGACACCATATTAGCTGGAGGTGTGGAGAGTCACCCATACCTGGAGGACCATGATCTCCACGAGAAAAGGACAGCAAGTGGTTACAAGAAATGTGTTATGGTTCAAGAAGGTGCCAGGACCTTGTGATGACATGGATGAACTCAACATACTGGAGGAAGCGGTAAATCCACTGAGTGGAAGTCCACAGACACAATCTACTCCTGATCGGGACTCTGAAAAGGCCCAGGCTGGTGCGGCTGCGCAAACCCAAGATGATTTCCATCCGCACGTTACGGGTCACGTTGTCGACACGTAACCTGGCCAAAGCAGGGACAATTTCCAGCTCCCGGAGCCAGATGTATGGTCTCCGGCCGAACCCTGGGCCCAGCCAGCAATTCAAAGACGTTGTGTGTGTTTCACCCTAACTCTGTAATTAGTATGTTAATGTTAGCTAAAGAACAGGAGGGCTGTAGCAAGCCATCGGGCTCTCCAATACACTGTATCTAAAGCATGCACTCGGGGTGGGCTCATCCCGAGGATATAAATAAAAGGCGGTGAGACCGCTCAGGGTCTTCCAGCCGCACCACAGTACGTGCATGTGTATGTCTTGTTTTAACAGAGCGCACCACTAGGCCTTGGCCACTCCTGTGCAGCAGAAATTGCACACTCACTAGTGACGAGTTGGCAGAAGTCAGTCTGCGTACTAGCTTCGACCTTCCAGCACATTACTATAGCTTAATTTGTTTAAAAATAAAACTTAAAAGCCAGGGCTTTCATCAGGAAGCCCCTGCAGGTTGCACCACATATTGCCCCCGATATGCTGCCAGTGATAGCAACAACATAACTACTAACTATCACACTCCTACAAGTGTGACAATTCTGACTATTTCATGCACCCAAAGCTATAAGAATGCAGTCGTGGCCTGCATGACTCGCGCAGGGGAGGGGGAGGGGGTAATTATAAAAAAGATTAAACTTAATTTTGCCTCCGGTCCTGCATTGCGTCTCCTCCCTCTGAGCCACCACCTTACAAGAAGCAGGCAGCCTCCCTCTTCTCTCCTAAGCCAATCACATCACTGCAATTGCAGCACTATGATTGGCTAGGAAGCCAACCCCACAGGCGTCTATGGGGAGGCCATTTTCTGTATGTAGGATGTGCAGTGTGTGTATGACTGGTTTGGTCGGCCCTGGGGCCGACCAAACAGCGCACTCAGAATGGACAAGCCACTCCTCCCCTGGACTCCTACAGGACCGCCCACCTGCCAGGCCATAACCCGGCATACCTTTCTGCTTTCCCGCAGTGGGAGAAGCGGAAACATAAAATGGTATTTAAAATACCCTTTTATGTTTCTGCTTCTCGCACTGCGAGAAAGCAGTGGGGCGACGCTCCTTCACCCACGTGGAGGAGCCGCCCCTGTAAGAATGGTTTGAACGGCAGGTAATAGTAATTTGTAATTTATTTTCAACTAGTATTTAAATGTTGTTGCAGTAATCTCTAAATTAGCCAGACAGTGCCACTTTGTGGCAGACTGTTTCAACTGCCGGTGTTGACAGTTAAGTACTGATGCCAGCACTGGAAACCAGTACGCTGCTTCACTGTGTTCTATGCCACTTCAAGCCACTCTACTCTATGCAACTTCACTCTATGCCACTCACTCTACTCTATGCCATTCAACTCCATTATGTGCCACTCCACTGTATGCCACTTCACTCTATGCACTCTACTCTGAGTGACTTTACTCTATGGCACTCCATTCAAATCTACTCACTCCGTCCAATGCCACTCACCACTAGGACATTCCAAGCCTCTCCACGCCACTCCACTTCAGCATTTATAGAGCGCTGCATTGTCACCGCTGGGAGTATCTGGGCACTGGGGTGCAAGTTCTCTGTTGAAAAGCCAGGTCTTCAGGAAATGGCAGAAAGTGAGGGAGAAATTAGCAGAAAAAGTTTTTAAAAAGGCAAAAACTCCACGATATGCCACTCCACTTCATGTCACACCTCGCCAAGCCATGCTGCTATACTCTATGTCAAACTACACCACTCCACTCTACTCTACGCCCCTCAATGCCACTCCGCTCTACACCATTCCACTCTACTGTACACCACTAAACACCAATTCATTATACACTATGCCATTATACACCATCTTACACCACTCTACGTGGCTCAATTCTATGCTACTTCACTTTATGTCACTCAACTGTATTATACTTCACTCAGTCACTGATCCCATTTAGGCCTCATACCTTTGTGTAGATTTTCAGTTCCATTCCTTGTTTAAGTTACACACAGCTGTACTACTCTACAACACTCTCCTCTACACTACTCCACTTTACACAACTCCACTCCACACCACTGTACGCCACACCACCCTACGCATAGCTACTCAACACCACTTCGTTCAATCCCACTCCCAGCCACTCTACTCCACTCTACAGCACTTATCTCCACACCACTCCACCTCATTCAATGGCACTTGATGCCACTCAACTCTACATCACTCCACTCTTCTATACACTGCTACATGGTGTTCTATGCCACTTCAAGCTACTCTATTCTATGCAACTCCACTCTACTCCACTCACTCTACTCTATGCCATTCCATTCCATTCTGTGCCACTTCCCTCTATGCACTCTATTCTAAGCGACTCTACTCTACGGCACTCCATTCAAATCTACTGCACTCCACTCAATGCCACTCACCA
The DNA here is from genome assembly GCF_964204655.1 of Triturus cristatus. Taxonomy (NCBI): domain Eukaryota; kingdom Metazoa; phylum Chordata; class Amphibia; order Caudata; family Salamandridae; genus Triturus; species Triturus cristatus. The sequence continues at coordinate 829,667,569 of NC_140591.1, forward strand.
CTAGGACACTCCAAGCCTCTCCACGCCACTCTATGCCACTCCACACAACTTCTCTCTACTTTTGACATTCTACTCTATTCCACTCCACTCTCCATCATTCCACACCACTCTGCTCTTCGCCACTCTATGCCACTCTACTCTATGCCACTGCACTCTACGCCAATACATTGTATTGCACTCCATGGCATTCTACGCCATTTCAGTCTGCGCCACATTACTCCACTCTATGCCACTCCACTCTACACCATTCCCCTCTGGGCTTCACTACACTCTATGAGACTCCACTCTATGTCATTCCACTCCACATCACGCCTCTCTATGCCACGCCACTCTATATTACTCCACTTACTCACCACTCCATACTGCTCTGCTCTATGCCATTCCACTCTACCCCATGTCACTCTATGATACTCTACACTGCTCCAGTCTACGCCACTCCACACCACTTCGCTCTATGCCACTCCACTGTATGCAACTCCACCCTATGCCACTCTACTCTACACCACTCTACTATATACCAATCAACTCCATGCCATGCTACCCCACTCCACTCTATGCCACTATACTGTACGCCACTCCATGCCATTCCATTCTGCTCTACGCCACTCTATGTTACTCAATGCCACTCATCACCACTCCTTGAACTCTACTGTCACCACTCTACCGTATGCCACTCTATGCCAATTTACTCTCTCTACATGGCTCTGCTGTAAGCCACTATATATAATGCCACTGCACTCTATTCTGTGCCACTCCACTCTACACTTCTCTATGCCACTCCACACCAATTTATGTCACTCAACACCCTTCTACTGCACTCTACTGGCCTGTACTCTACTTCACTCTCCTCTACGCCTCTCTACGCCACCCCAATAACTCGAAGCCATGCTGAAAAGCAACTAGACTGCTGTAAAACATGGCCAAAAGACATTTGCAAAGCCAATAGCGCTCACATAGGCAAGAACTGTTGGCATTGCCAGTGCTTACTCTCTATGCCACCCCCCTGCCCTACATACCATTGTTCTGCCACAGGGTGGAGAAAATGCAGCGACTGCCCCCGCACTACATCTAGCAACCTGCCTCATTGGGTGGGATAAACTCACCCATGTTGCTCCAGAACTCCCAGGCCTCAACCAATTTTCCTTTTGTACCTCACAGTGCCTCCCTAACTGCATAATACTGCACTTTACTATAAAACTATACTCTATGCCATACCCCGCCATTCCACTCCACTCTGCTCTACGCCACTCTATGTCACTCAACGCCACTCACCACTACTCTACATCACTCCAGGCACCCTGCTCTAAACACTCCATACTACGCCACTCCACTCTGTGCCAATTTACTCCACTCTAAATGACTTCACTCTAAGTCACTATTCTCTGCACCACTCTACTCTACACTATTCTATGCCACTCCACACCACTTCACGCCACTCTACGTCACTCTACTCTCCTCTAAGCCACCCAGAGCCATTCTGCACCACACCACTAACAATTAACCATGTTGAACAGCAAAACACAGCTGTACAACCTGGCTATAAGACATTGACAAAGCCAATGGCTCTCACAATGATGAGACCTAATGGCTTTGCCAGTGTTTGTTCTCTATGCCATCCCCATGCAGTACATACTCTTGTTTTGCCACGGGGTGGAGGAAATGCAGTGAATGCCTCCACAATCCCTCTATCTGTCTGCTTCTTTGTGTGGGATAAACCTGACGATGTCTGCTTCAGAACTCCAGTCCTCAACACATTCTCCTTCTGTGTCTCAAGGTGCACAGTGCCTCCGCAACTGCAGCATGCTGCTCTTTACTAGAAAACCACCACAATCACACAACTACTAGTCATATTTTAGTAAACCACACCCACACTACCTTTCAATAGTTAATCTCACTGCCTACAGCTCAATAAAACATCTTAAGCTTAAAAAGATCTACAAAAGTGGTGTAGGAACACGCCTCTTCTTCACTGACCTCCTAAAATACCGAAGTTATGGCTGTACAAGTTTTATGTTTTTCAAACATTCTGCTTCAGGTCCATAAAGATAACAGTGCTTCTCAACAGTGTGTGTCTTTTACCCAGTAGAATTGTATCTCTTATCTCCATTTAGATCCTCCAGAGGCTCATTGATCTCTCACGTTTCTTTTGAGGGTTCCTGGGCCTAATGTTGAGCATATGATTGTCTCTCTCCAGAAGCAGTTTCTCTTGGAGAATAATAACTAAGCTGTGTGAAGTCCAGATGGTTGGACATTGTTTGGGTCCATTTGTCCAGTATCTAGAAGCACTCTTCATGAGTGAATGAGAAAAATATTAATTCAAAAATGTCGTGTAACATACATATCATGTCAAAAATATTGCCACAACAACAATATTAAGTCACAAAACAGAGGTGACAATATCAGTTTTTTGTATATAGTATTGTTTCTAAAATATTGGTGTATATACTGTTGTTTAATATAGTTATATTAAATATACTTTAAAATTAATGTATCATATATGTTACTATATATTAATTTTAGGTGATAATATTTTTAAGATCCATTTTTAACATTTTCAAGCATAGGTTTTCCTTTCTAATGTGTGATTACATTGTTTTTTCATTTGATTAATAATTTACTATTTAGTAGCAGGTTGCTAGATTTGTAGATTAAAAGGATGGGAAGCTATTTAAATGAAATGTTTTAATTTTTAAAATGTTTCATTACATTTTTCATTGTTAATTATGTATGCAATTTTGTATTGATTATTTGCTTTGTAAATGCTTTGCTACTTTTTTTTATTAATTGTTAATTGATTAATTACTATATGAAAAACTAAAATTATTAAAATGCATTTTATTCTGAATTTTAATTTTATTTATTTTATTTCATTACTATTTGAACATATTTATTGTTTCATTTATAATTAATTATCATTTTAGGGGGTTGGGTTGTACAGAGAGGAGAGCATATTTTACTTTTTTTATTTCTTACTTTATTCTTGTATTACTAAATGTTTATACATTTAATTTAATGTATTTATATAGCGTAGATTTTTGAATATGCTGCAATAATTTTATGTTGTTATGCGTTTAAATGTTTGTTTAAAATGATTAGGATTTGAAATGCTGTATGTAACTGTTCCTAACTACAACACTTTTCATGTTTTTGCTTGCTTTAGAGTGGGAACTGTAAATTTAACCCCTCCAAAGTCCCACACTTTCCTTGCTGTTACTTAGATTGTTGTAGGAATATTAGAACATTGGAATTTTGGGAGCTCCATTGAAAACAATGGAGTGCTCCGGGCTTTTAATGATCGTTAGAAGCCCGGAGCTCCCACATCCAATGTTTGTTGAACACTGTTGCTGTGAACAAAAGGCTAAACTGAGCCTGATGTCAGGCTCTTACCAGGTTATATTCTAAGGAATGCAATGAGCACATCAAGAAATCCTAGCTTCCCGATAGGTCAAGCGGAGAAAGCGTGTGGTCCCGACCTGATCCAAAGGGATGAGAACTGATGGACGTCTGGTTGTTACTTCTGGACTTCGAAGTCCTTTCACTTCTGTAGATTCTACAAAATAAATTTGCTGAATTAGTATGTAATGGTTGCTAGCTAGTGGAGACTACTATTTAAAGAAGAGAACCAGTTCTAATTACCTGATCTCTCTTCCTCCTTTGTTAGGGTGGCATTTTCCCCAATAGTGCACTTACTGCAATAAACGATGAAAGGAACTACAGTGTAAGTTCTGAAGACACACTAGTTTAAACTCGTTTATGCAATGAGTGTAAAAATATACCCTCTATGACTCATTCCTAAATATATATATGTAGACTCAAATGGCTTCTTGCTTTGAGACTCTTTGTCAATAACAATTCTTCTTCAAAATAAAGACATAGGATCTCTGAACATCACAAAATAACTCTAAATAATAACATCTTGCAGTACTTCTAACCGAATTCTCAAACCAAAGTAACAATGCGTAATTAATTCAGGTCAGTTTTCTTTGCACATTCATGTAACAACAATTGTAATAACTGCTTTGTGTTTTTCAGGTCACTGCAGAGTCAAAATCATCAGGCGACTTTTACTTCACAACTTCAGCAACAATTTCTCAGATAAGTATCTCCATAACTTACTAAAAGCAACAGAAGCGTGTTACTCATTTAAAAAGTTGTCACTTTCAGTAATGTTTCTTCTTGTTTTTTCCAGGTGCAGCAGAAGTTTTACGATGCCTACGACGGACTCGATGCACTAGAATGGACCCGATGAGAACACAGCGAAGACCAGGAACTCCAGAGATGTGATGAAACAGGATGTGGAACAACAGATGGCGAAGCAACTCAACCCTAGAGCAGGACACCCAAAAGACGCCGAAGTAACTTAACGCTCGAGTGGATGTCCAAAACAGGTGAGGCATACAGATTCCCAGGACGACGAGCAGTTGTTTGCAGTGCAGTGCGCGGCCTTAAAGGCTGGGTGCTCCACCGCCTTTAAGGAACCGATCCATTGGGATGCCACAGCTATGGCGTGCCTGACAGTACACCCCCAGGGTCCTTTCAACTGGTTTGGGTTTTTCAGGATAGCGGCAATGAAAAATGTGCAGAAGGCAAGGAGCATGTACGTGACATGTAGTTTCCCAAGTACAATCCTCTGGGCCATATCCCTTCCATAGAATCTGATAGTATAGTTTATGATAAATTAGTTTAGAGTCCAATATTGCTCCAACTTCAAATTCAGGTTCATCACCTACAGCTGGAGTTTTAGGGGGAAGCACTGTTCCAGGGGCAACAGGTTTTTAACAAAGACACATGAAACACCAGAAGTACTTGCACCTGTGGAGGCAAGTCCAGTTTCATAGCAACAACATTTATATTCTTAACAATTGGGTAAGGGTATATAAATTGTGGTTGTAATTTTGGAGGCCCCTTCAAATCAATATGCTGTGTGGATAGCCAAACCTGATCACCAACTTGGTATCCAGGACTTGGTCTGCGAAGCTTAACTGCGTATTTTTCATATGCAAGTTTAGCTTGACCCAGACTGCTTTGCAGGTGCAGTTATTGCTCCTTGAGCTGGTCTAAATAATTCTGAACCGCTGGGACCTCAGTAATAGACTCTTACGACAATAACAAGAAATGGGGGTGATAACCATAATTACATTAAAAGGAAGTGGTTTTGGTTGACCTATGCTGCACATAGTTGGAAGCAAATTCTGCTGCCCATAAAAGTTTATCCCACTCTGCAACAGTGTGTAAAACATGACATCCTAAATATTGTTCTAAATATTGATTCACTCTCTCTGTCTGGCCATCTGTCTGAGGGTGATAACAAGTGGATCAATGAATCTCTATCTTGAAATTTCTACACATGGCCTTCTGAAACTTTGAGGCAAATTGTGGCCTCGGCCAGATACAATCATTGATGGTAAACCATGTAAACGTACGATGGATTGTAGAAAATTACCTGCAAGTTCTCTTGAATTAGGCAAACCTGATAATAGACTTAAATGAGACATCTTGGAAAACCTACTGTAACCATTATTGTTGTATGACCAAGTTCTTTCTTAGGTAAGTCAGTTATAAAGTCCAGAGAAACTGTATCCCAAGGACATGGAGGAGTATGTAATGGATGCAATAAACAGACGGGTGCTTCGTGTATATCTTTACTTTGTGCACACACAAAACACATTTGCACTAATTGTTTAGTGTCAGTTACTAATGTTGGCCGCCAAAAATGTTGCTTAACCAATTCCAAAGTCTTCTTTTACCCTGGATGACCAGATAACATAGATGAATGATAACCATGGTAGATGCTTGGTGCTTTTAAGCAGTCATAGGGACAAATATTCCTTCTTGTATGTAATATATAGCATTTATTCACTTACTATCATGACTCTGTATGACCTCTTCTGCTTCTTTGGTTTTCTGTGCTGTTTCTATCTTCTTCAAAAAGGTGTTCTCAGATATCACTGCTCCTATAATACGTTCTGGAAGTATTATAGTAGGGTGTTTTGATTGATGTTCTCTAACCTCATGTCCTAGGCACGATAATGCATCAGCCTTTCCATGCTGTCTGCCTGATTAAAATTGGATTACATAATCATAATAATTAAAGAATTGAGCCCATCAAAATTGTCGCATGGATAGAGCTTTTTACTGATTTTAGAAATTTTAAATTTCCAAGGTCTGTAATCACTGTAACAGTAAGTAAAGCACCCATCAAATAATGTTGCCATTCCTCAAATGCCTTCTTAATGGCTAACAATTCCTTATCAATTATTGAATAGTTTTCTTCAGCTGAAGTAAATATGGGTCTAATATTAGTTATAGGGTAAAACAGACCTGTTTCCTTATATCTTTGTGGTAGAACCCCTCCGACTGCTACCGGAGATGCATCGGTCTCCACTATGAATGGTTGGGATGTATCTAGATGCTGCAAAATTGTGGCACTAACAAATTTCTTTTTTTAATTGCTGAAATGCTAGTTCAGCTGCTGAGGGCCAATGAAATATCAGTCCTTTATTCAACAACTGTGCTATCAGAGCTACTTCAGTGGAAGAGTGATCTATAAATCGCATATAGAAATTAGCGAATCCCAAGATACCTTGACATCTTTAACTGATTTTGGGGATTTCCTTTGCAGACAGTTTGTAACTTTCTGTGGATCCATACTAACCCCCAGTGGTGACAATATATAGCCCAGAAAGGAGACTCTAGAAACATGGATTTCTTGTTTCTCTATTTTAACATACAACTTATTATCGCTTAGTCGTTGTAAAATAGCTCTTACATGCTTCTGAGGTTCTTTCATTGAGGGGGAGTAAATCAAAATGTCATAAAGGTAAACAACCGCACATACATCCAAAAACTTCCACAGAACCTCACTAATAATATATTGGAATGTTGCAGGCATGTTACATAAACCAAAAAGTATCACTAAACATTCAGATAACCCAAATTTAGTTTGAAAGGCTGTTTTCCACTCATCTCCTTCTCTAACTCATACCATATGGTAAGCGCCTTGCAAATCCTATTTTGTAAATTCTTGAGCACTCTTTACTCGATCTAATAGACTGGAAATGAGAGGTAAAGGGTAACGATTTTTTATTGTTACATCATTAAGGGCCTATAATCTACACATGGGCGCAACTGGCCCCCTTTCTCAGGTGCGAAGAACCGAAGAGACAAGGCAGGTGAGCTCGAAGGTCTGATAAATCCTATGTGAAGCATTTCATCAAGATATTCCCTCAGATGGATAGTTTCTTTCTCAGTTAATGCATATATTCTGCTACAAAGAATATGAGCACCAGGGACTACGTTGATTTGGCAATCATAAGGTCAGTGCAGTTGAAGAATAAATGCCTTCTATTTATCAAAAACGTCTGTCAAATCTAGATAACACAGAGAAATTTTTGGACTGTTTTCTTCTGTTATCATCGCTACAATTATGTCATGATTTAAGTTAGAAGACACATATAGGCAATGATCATTGCAGAATATGGAAAACAACAATAGAGTACGATCCTTCCAGTTTGTATCCAAATATATGAGTTTCTAACCATGGTATTCTCAGAATGGTCTGAATCAAGTCAAATGCATTTTGTGCCCTGCGACTTCCCTGAATCTAACTACAATTGGATAGTAGAATGGGTAATTGGGCCTGACCTCAATGTGCTACTGTCAATGGTTTTGACCTCATCAATCTGTGCTTTACACTCAAATGAGAAACCATGTAATGATGCTAAAGATATATCCATAAAGTTTCTAGCAGCTCGTGAATCTAGCAACAATTGAAAACAGGCTGAACCCCCATCTCATGACACCTGAGCTAGTACAGGGAGTATCAATATTGTCGCATCCAAGATGTTCAGCGGAGGGTTTTGAGGCTATTTTATGTTGTAAACCTGAAACACTCGCCTCTCTATGTCTTTGGTCATCTAGTTTCTTGATTCTTGTTTCTTCTTTGGTTGCACAGAACAATCTCATAGGAAATGCCCCTTATTACTGCAATACAGACAAAGTTTTGACATTGTGTGTCATTGTCATTCATCTTCACTCAATTGCCCCATAAGGCTCCCTATTTGCATGGACTCAGTATCTTCAGTTTTTTCAAGGCCCGTTTTCTTTCGCTTATATACTACTAATTTGGTATTTGACCGTCCTTTATCCCGCTGGCGCTCTACCAGATGATAATCAAGTTCCACCACCAAGTCCATCATATCATTACAATTCTCTGGTGGACCCACTACTTGGACCAACAGATCTTTTAAATCATCATGAAGTTCCTTATAGAATAATGAACGATTTTTAGTTTCAGGCCAACCTGATTCAGCCACTAGCCTATTAAAAATAGTGATATAAGTGAATAATTCTTTATTTCCTTGTTGCAAATTAAGTAACTCAGTATCCACTGATTTAATAAAGGGATGCCGATCAAATAATTTCTTTAATTCTGCTTTAAAAGCAGAATAATTATATAGCAATGGATTATTTCTTTCAACCAATGGTATTGACCAAGTCACAGTTGTGTCTCCTAATTATGACAAGATAAAGATTACTTTGGATTGCTCATTAGAGAAGCAAGCAGGTTTATACGTAAAATGTAGTTGACATTGATTTATAAATGTTGCAAGTTCTGTAGGATCCCCAGAAAAATGCTCAGGAGGAGTTAAGGGAATAGTAGATGGGGTAGTGACTTGGATTACAGGGGTGTGTTCCTGCACCCTGCCTAGATCCCGCAGCAGCAAACTGAGCCAACACTTCATCTGAAGATTTACCTCTCTGGCCTAAACTTGATACACTTTGATTTGTGTTAGTTAAGCTCTGTAGGGCATCAACATTCTGTGATAAGGTCTGGGTTTCTGTCTGTAAATTGCTAATCATGTGAGCCAGATTGGTCAGGGTAAAATTATGTGTCTCCATTTCACTCAGGCGAAAAATCAACGCGGGGTCGTCATTCGGTCAGGCTCTTACCAGGCTCTATTCAGAGTAGTGAAATTAGCATTTTGAGAATTCCCAGAATCCTGATAGGTCAAGCAGAGAAAGCGTATGGTCCCAGCCTGACCCAAAGGGGCAAAGACTGATGGATGTCTGGCTGTCACTTCTGGACTTCGGTGTCGTTTGACTTCTGTAGATTCTATAAAATAAATATTTCTGTATTAGTATGTAATGGTTGCTGGCTAACAGAGACTACTTTGTAAGAAGAGAACCAGTTCTAATTATTTAATGTTTCCTCCTCCTCTGTTAGGGTGCCAATTTCCCCAATAGTGCACTTGCTGCATCTACGGTGAAAGGAACTACAGTGTAAGTTCTGAAGACAAAATAGTCTGTACTCTTTTATGCAATAAGCATACAAATCTACCCTCTCTGCCTCATACCTAAATATATATATGTAGACTCAAATGGCTTCTTGATTTGAGGCTCTTTATAAGCAACAATTCCTCTTCAAAATAAAAACATAGGAACTTTGAACATCACAAAATAACTCGAAATAATAACTTCTAACCGAATTCTCAAACCAAAGAAACAATGTGTAGTTAATTCAGGTCAGTTTTCTTTGCACATTCATATAACAACAATTGTAACACTGCTTTGTGACTTTCAGGTCACTGTAAAGTCAAAATTATCAAGCGTCTTTCTTTTCTTAACTTAAACAACAATTTCTCAGATAAGGATCTCCATAACATATTGCAAGTCCCAGAAGTGCGTTACCCATTTGAAAAATTACCACTTTCAGTAATGTACCTTCTTGGTTTTTTCAGGCACAGCAGAAGTCTTCCAAAGCCTACGGTGGACCCGATGGACACGACGTGAACATCACGAGGATCAGGAACTTGGGAAGTGCGACAAAACAGGACAGGAAGGAATAGACGCCGTAGTAACTTAACGCTCAAGTGGATGTCCAAAACAGGTGAGGCAAGCAGGTTCCCACGATGACGAGCAGTTGTTCATGGTGCAGCGTGTGGAATTAAAGGCTGTGCGCTCCACCCCTTAAAGGAATCAATCTGTCAGGATGCTGCAGCTATGGCGTGCCCAACACCCGAGGGGATTCCATTCCCCTTGGGCTCTGTGAGGCCTTTGTTTTAAAAATTTGAACATTCTGCCCTCTAGGGGCAGAATGCTCGAATAGCCTTAGAGCCCGCTGTAGTGGGCTCTACCAGGCATTTAACACTGGAGCAGGCTTTTAATGGCCGTTAGAGCCCGCTATAGTAAATCTAGTCCTGAAGTACAACACTTTCCCTGCTTCTGCTTACATTGGAATGTGTCAAGAATTCCTGTCATGCGAGGGGAGGAAAACGGTAACCAGCGAAAACGGACTACATCTCCCAGGATGCTTAGCGGTTGAGAGGTTATGTAAACAGGAGAGCTGTTACATAACTCAAGGAAAACACGCCCTTATGTAAACAGGAGAGCTGTTACATAACTCAAGGAAAACACGCCCTTATGTAAACAGGAGAGCTGTTACATAACTCAAGGAAAACACGCCCTATAAAGGGAGGAACCGGGAGGTACAACGCTGTCGGATATTGTGTTTACACCGACGTACCTGCTTAGTGAAGAGCAGTGTTCCGGAGTGGTGCTCCAGTAAGGCAAGAACGGAGGTAGGTCGAGTCGTTACTCCCTGGGCCGTGTCTTGCCCCATCGTCACCTGTGAAGGACCCGGAAGCTCTACCGGTCAACCATTGAGCTTCGCTTTTTTGACTCGGCTGAGTCAAAGCGCAGTGGCGCTTTTGCTGGTTGGAGTCGTAACTCCCAGCCCGACCAGAGATACAGGGACTGCCAGCTGTAACGCACACCAGGAGGTGTTTGCCGTGTTACAGACTCGGAAGTCCACAGGATCGATCGAGCGGCTGCTCTCGGTTCAGTCTTCTTGCTTTTGATTGGGGTATCAGTGACGCATCACCAGGAGGTGACTCCGCGTCCCGGTGCAGTCTGAGGAAGAGGTTGAGCGGCTGCTCCCTTCAGGTAGAGACACCGGCTGGGTGTTTCCCTGACTCCTCAATTCTCCCCAACACTCTTCGTGCCCCTCACAGCCTACCGATTGGCATTTTCGGCCATTTCATTTCTGCCCTCTGTTGGCATACGCCGGGAACGGCGTATATGCAGAGGACGGTTAGGACCATCCGTGCTGTGGGCTGGTAACGTACTTAGCCTGGAGGATTCCAGTGACTATAACTTTTGTTTAGTCTTTGTATTGTTTTTGCCTTCATTAAAATAACTAACCCTTCACAAGTGGTTGCGTCCTCATTATCGTGTCTGTTAAACGATCCTGAGACGTTCAGGGCGTTACAGAATGGGAATAGTAAATTCAACCCATCCTAAGCTCCGTACGTTCACTAATGCTGCTAAATTGGAGTGGGAATAATAAATGTAACCCTTCCAAAGTCCCACACTTTCCCTACTGTTATTTAGCTTGAAGTGGAAAGAGTAAATCTAACCCTGGCAAAGTCCATAACTTTCACTACTGTTGTTTAGAGTAGAGTGGCAATAGCAAATCTAAGTCCTCCAAAGTCCAACACTTTCCTTTTTGCTGCTTAGCTTAGCACGGTAATAGTACATGTAGTCCCTCCAAAGTCTAACACTTTCCCTACTGTTGCTTAGATTGGAGTTGGTATAATAAATCTAACCTCTCAGATGTTCAACAATTTCTCTTCAGTTTTTTAGATTGGAGTGGCAATAGTAAATGTAACCCCTCCAAAGTTGAACACTTTCTATGATTTTGATTACATTGGAGTGGAAATAGTTAGTCTATCCCGGCCAAAGTCCAACACTTTCCCTACTTTTGCTTATGTTGGAGTTGAGTGGGAATAGTAAATCTAACCCATCCAAACTCCACCGGTTTTCCTACATTGGTTAAATTACAGTTAGATTATAGAATCTGACTTCTTTGAAGTCCAACACTTTTGCTGGTGGTGTTTGTTTTTGATTTTAGTTATTGTTGTAATATAGTGTATTTTTTAATGTTTATTTTACTTTAAAAAAAAATGTATTCTTGTTATATGTTATTGTTAATATATGGATGTTAATTTTATTTTTAGGTTAATGTGATATTATTAATGTAATATTTTAAAAACTACTTACATTATATATATATACAATTGATGTAAAAATAGTTTTAATGAATACTTTCAACTAAAAAATGAAATACATATATATATTTACTGAAAAAAAACATAGGTGACAGAGACGTTATAGTGAGGCTCAAGTTTTACTCGCACAAAACCCTCAGCTAATTATAACACACAGCCCTACAATGTACTGCTTATGACCTTACAGAGACGCTATAGTTAGGAATTAGCATTTAAAAAACCTTAGAAATTCACTGAAAAAACAAAAGTTTACAGATACGTTATAATTAGGAAATATATTTAAAAAAAACCTTAGAAATTCTATGAAAAAAACAAAGGTTACAGAGAAGTTATAGTCAGGCTCAAGTTTCACTCGTACAAAACCAGTGAAATTCAGCAGTTATAGTTAGCTAAGCTAACTATAACTCATGCCCCCGCAATGCACTGCTTATGACCTTGCATATTACATCACTTATGACATAGTGACATCATTGATGACATCTCAAATGACATCACAGATGACATCATCCAGTGACAGTGAGTGTTTTTAAAATGTTTATGAGTGTTCAATATATATACCAAAGTGTATTGATGAATCAGTGGGTGTATGAGTGGTTGTATGGATGATTCAGTGGGTGCACAACCGACTGTATGAGTGAGTGATTTGGTGTCTCAGTGAATGTATGGGTGAGTGACTAGGTTTTGAGAATGTTTGTATCAGTCTATCAGATGGTGTCCAAGTGGCTGTATGGGTTGGTGGGAAGGTACGTGAGTGGCTGTATGGGCGAATGATTGGGTAACTGAGTACGGTTATGTGTGTATGAGTGTCTGTGTGATTGGGTGAGAGGGTGTGTGAGTATTTGCATGGATGAGTGAGTGGGTGAATAAGTAGATGTATGGGTTAGTGAGCCTGCAAGAGAAGGGCTGTATAAGTGTCCGTGAGTGAATGGTCTTGATGGTGGTATATGGGCAAGTAAGTGGATATATGGAAGGCAGTATCGGTGAGTGTTGGAGTACATGAGTGACTGTGTGAGTGAGGGATTGTGGCAGTGGTTGTATGGGTTAGTGAGTGCATGTGTGATGCGCTATGTGGGTGAGTGAGTATGTGTTGGTATCTATATGAATAAGTGAATAAGTGACTGGTATATGTATAACTGTATAGGTGAGTAAGTGGCTGTCTGGTTAACCATATAGGTGAATGAGTAGGTATGTGAGTAGCTCTATGAGTAACTGACACTGTGTGAGTGGCTTTATGGCTGTATGAGTGGATATATGAGTGGCTGTATGGCTGTATGATTGGATATATCAGTGGCTGTATTAGTGAGTGAGTTGGTGTATGAGTGGCTGTATGGGTAACTGGGTGGATGTTTGTGTGTAGATCTATGAATCAGTGAGTGGGTGTAAAAGTACTGGTTTTGAGAATGGCAGTGTGGAAGTTGGAGTGGGTGTATGAAAGGTTATATTGGGCTGTGAGTGGGTGTGTCAGAGATTCTGCGGATGATGTAATCTGTGATGTCATTTGAGACGTCATCAGTGATGTCACTGACCAAGTCATGAGTGATGTAATGTGTGGGGTCGTAAGCAGTGCATTGCGGGGTGCAAGTTATAGTTAGCTCAGCTAACTATAACTACTGAATTTCACTGGTTTTGAACAAGTAAAACTTGAGCCTAAATATAATGTCTCTGTAACCTTTGATTCTTTCAGTGAATTTCTAAAGTTTTTTAATCATACTTCCTAACTATAACATTGCTGTAACCTTTGTTTTTTTCAGCGAATTTCTAAGGTTTTTTTAATTGGCTAGCTTGTCAGTTTAGGCTGGACTGTTCCCATGAGGCACAGGGTCAAGACTGATTTGCATATAGCTGTGTCTGAACTGGGGTGGCGAAGTGAGCTATAGAACGATGATGGATTCAACCCAGATCTGTGACTGGGGTGAGTGTCTGAAAAGCTTTAGCGCTCCGTCCATCATCTCCTTGTGTTTACATTTTTAATTTTATTGTCTAACTGTAACCTGAAAACTTTGAGAGTGGGTGTGTGATACATTGTATAGGTTGCTGACTTGGTGTGTGAGTGGCTGTATAGGTCTGTGAGTGAGTGTGCAATATTTGGGTAATTACATAAGTGCATGAATCGTTCATGGGTGATTGTGTGATAACATAGGTAGAGCCTGTGTGTTTCTATAAGTGCAATTGCCAAAGACACACTGTGAATACCGGGTGTTTTTGACAAAGTGTAAAACACATACATAGACATATTTTACATAAAGTTTCAGTGTAGCTATTTAGTAAGATTCTAATTTAACTTTCCCCTTTGTATTCATTTGTTGATATAAATACATCACAGATGCATTTTCCTTCTTCACAGCAACACCAGAGGTTGCAATGACATCAGTAGTCACAAATACAAAGGACAAAGTGTAAAACAGCTATAAAGACATATTATATATAAAGATTGAGTTTATCTGTTTAGTAACTTATTGGTTTAACTTTATTTTAACAACATATTTCTAAAAAAAGAACAGTTTCAAAAAGTAACTTTCAACATCTGAATTCACGAATGCAACATAAGTACCAAACATACATCAAACTGTCCATTGTTACCCAAACTCATGGGGAATCAAAAACTGCTGCACAACTGGTGCAATGCACAATGTGTGACAAGACCCTCTCTAGAGGTATGAACAAAAAATATTCATGTGTGACAATGTCCATCTGATATTATCTTAAAACCTATCATAGAAAATGTCTCCAATTGGCGATCTACCAGAGGGAAGCTTGAGGACCATCTACATCAGTGTCAGAAGCAACAATACCCGGCCTGAAAGTCCCTTCAGAAGTGCCCAGTACTACAACGAATATGGCTCCAGAGTTTTCAAGAATGGCCACGTATTGCATGGACTGTAGTATTGTGATAAGTGCTGGTGAGCAGTGTGTTACAGCTATTTGCAATGCTGCAAAAAATCATACATGCTATTTTTTTCTCTCCTTTTATATTTTAAGCACATTTCTCAGTGCACTTTTTTCAAATTCCTCCTGTCCCAGTTGCCATTTTTGTTACCATAAAAAAGAACAACATTTTTAAAAACTTTGCAGCACAAAAAAAATCAAAATACATAACAGGCAATCATGTAACCGATAAATAAAGGAATATCATTAGATAATACACTTTTCAACAGAAATTATAAGATGAACATGCTCATTTATCTCTCTTGAACATTCTTTAAGAGGAGTTCATAGTGAGCAGATTTGCGGAATGCACAATATGTCACAAGACATTGTCAAGGGTTACAAATAAAACATAATCTTGCTGGTTTACATCCATGCTTCCAATCTAAAAACAAACCATAGCAATAGTGTGTAAAAGCAGCAAGAAGGCGATGAAAGGCTAAATGTTCCTCAACTTCAATAGCAATCTCAAAGATACCTGGGCAGAGTCCCTTGGAGGCCCAATCTCAACTTCAAGATGTGGTTCAACAGTTTTACTGATGGCATCATACTGCATGGATTGTCGAGTTGTAGTAAGTGCTGGAGAGCAGTCCATAACAGCCCTTCACAATGCTGCAATTATATATATTGATTTCTTTTGTTATTTTTGGCCCGCATAGGTTTTTCTATATTAGCAGCCATTTTATTATCTTACAAAATTGGTATCTAATATCTAAGTGGTCTTCCTTTTATTATCTTCTGATTTATGGTAACACTACTTACATATAACTTGCCATGTGGACAAGTCCAACCATTCCTTTACAAATAAATGCACACCTTATCATTATTTACTTTTTCACTTTTTAAATACAAGTCAACAGTCTGTGTTTGAATCTTCTAGTGAGTATGCGACACCACATACAAACATACTCTGCCATGTGAGACCAGACTGTGTTCAATTTTATAATTTTTGTTTCAAAACTATCAACTGTAATATCTGTGTCCTGTTCTGAAACTCTTCCTCTTAAGAACTCTTCATTTTTCTTAGAATCCTGCTCAGGACCGAAGAAACAAAACTGCACATCATCACAAACCTTTTCTACGTCTGCTACAGTACCATGCAAAAGTGCTCTATTAGTTTCTTCTAAACATAAAGCACAAGTTTTTAAATTGTACAGTCTCCTAGATACAGTTTGCATTGTTGAGTGATGTACAGCTAACATCCTGAAATGATCACTGGTACTTTGGCACACATTCTTTGTTAAACAAGATAGTGAGTGTCCATGCAAATTCTATGCTTTCTAATCTTGCAAGGATCCAATCCTTGCAAAGTACTTATTTTGTGTTTTAAACTTCGCCTTGGAAAGATACGTAGGAATTTCCTTAATATATCGATGCTGTCAAATACTACAAACACTACTACACTTCCATTTTTATGCAGGTGCCTGACTCCGCCTTACTTGTACCTGTTCTCCAATACGTTGTTCTACATTTGTAGGTACCATCACCTCTTTTGCTGTAGGAGTGCCATTCTTCATTTCATAACATTGTCCTCGGTAATCAATAGCATGAAATAATCTATTATCCTGGGGATGGATTTCTTCATTTAAGAAAGACTCTGTACTAGAAGTATGTAAGCATTGTCCACTAAAAACTGCACAGAAGTTACTCTATCCACTAATCTTTTTTCTGGTTTTGTCTCCTTATGCACAACACCATTTTGTCAAGACTCTTCATTCTATTTATAACCAAAATTAAAAGCTTCCTCTTCAAAGCATAGGCCTTATCAACTACTCTCTCAACTTGTTCTTTCCGTTTCAGTGCCTCTCTCCTTCCTCTATATTTTTTCATAGTTCTCAGTATATTTATAACTACTCTACTACAAACATCCTGGCTCTGATTTCCTTACACTGCTTATGTCTCCTGGTTAAGGTGTGTCAATATTAGTTACATTCTTTCCTGTTCTTGTTATATACATTTTGTCCATTGTTAATCTTTCTCATAGTTTGAATTTTATTTTCACTATTTGATCATCTTTGAAAATGTCCACATATATTTTTAAGAAATTACTTTTTCCTCTTACTAATAGCTCTTTTTTTCGTTCACCACTTTTTCTTCATTTTTCCCCATTTGAGTCTCATTTCTGCATAGATACTGTAGTTGCTTCTGTCATTTTTCCTTGGAGTTTTTCTAGGAATTCTGTCTGCATTTATGCAGACATTGTTCTGTAAAAAAAACTATATTTCAATTTTTTTTCTAGCCAATGTATCAACTACTTTACTACTGGCTTACACATAATACAAAAACAGTTTTTATGTTATGTTGCAGTTTTAAATCTACAAATGAATCTACCTGAATAACTAAAAGCATTTACTTCAATGTACCAAACCAAAACTAAAACACAAAACGTAGTTTATTAGTTACCTTTTAATATTATAGCACCCTCTCCTACAACACACCTGCACCCTATTTCAGTTCTCACTTATACACGCTAAAAGACCACTTTAACCGTTATGTACTCAATTTTAAAATAAACATCAACCAAAGTGTAAAAGTACATACAGTGTCTCAATACTGTAAATCTAAAAACAGAACATAAGAGCTATTTATGTGCCTGTCTACCTCTGTGTCACTAGTACATTTAGTGTTTCAATACTTTTCTACTGAGGTGTGTCAAATTAAAATTTTGATAAACACTGCATATACAAATCTGTACATTAATCTGTATCACAGCGTATAGCTCACTAATTCTTCCAAGTTCATGCAAACAGTGTGTGAGAGGTAACATATATAATTCACCAGATGGTTCTAAAAGAGTACATATTCCTTACTAAAACTTACAAATACATTTGTTTCTAGTTGAGTACAACAATACTCCCTGGATGATTGGATGAGTGCATAGATAGTGCCTAGGTGTTTCTCTCAGAATATAGGTAGTGTCTTCGTGATTCCCTGAGTATGTAGGAACTACATTGGTGGTTCCATATCTGCATAGTTTGTGCCTTTATATTCACATGATTATCTTGCTACTGTCTGAGTGATTGGATGAACACATGGGTTTTGCATGCACAGTTCAATGAGTACATAATTAGTGCCTGCATGATTGGAAGAGTGCATGTGTAGTGCCTGGGTAATTGAATAAGTCTACATATCACACTTGATATATAATTGTATACATGACTCTCTCAGAGCATACATACATTGCTCTGTTACCCAGCGTGCACATGCATCATTAAGTTTCTAAAACTAAAAACAACAATTCTAACTTTTTCAAAGCACAAAACCTTTTCTTAATGGCATACCTACATCATTTCGGAAATATTTCTTGTGTCTTTCAAACATATATTCAGCAATTCTCAAAGAAAAGTTACACGCCGAGTGAAGCTAACACAAGAACTCTCACGAGACATTCTGCACTATTAAACCTTCTGAATGTTAAACCTAGCAGGTTTAAGGGAATTACGCCACCCTCACCATATACATTACATTTTTAATAGTCTTAAAGAACATAGATCACCACATAAACATACAAGTGATTTCATAATAGATATATACCTTCAGGCCATCTTTCCAAAAATATATATTTCTCTGCATCTTTAAGTAAACTAAGTAATGCGTATTTATGATTCACTGGCTTATTTTATATTTCCACCAATATTTGTGATGATGTCGGTAGTCGTGACATCCCTGGATTAGGACACCACAATGGCAGTCGTGGTATCATCGCAAATATCTCCCGTGATCAAAAAAATCAATTTTGGAAACATAACTTGTGTCACTAACACACCCATTTCTCAAACATCAGGTCAGAGTATCTCCACCCTGAACCTTATGTCCTGAGGGACTTTGGGGGCCAAGAAGCCCTCCTGGTACCTCCTAAAAGTCCTACCCAGCGGAATTCCTGATCGCTGGTTGGAGGCCCAGCACCCTTTCTCCACCACTCTGCAAACGCGACTACCAGTTAAAGAAGCATTTGTAAAGTAATAGGCCTCGCATTTGCAAGAGTTAGAGCTATTGGTGCTGTAAATGTAACTGTTTTTACTAGTGTTTTTTTAAGTCGAGTGGATATACGTTGTGTGCAGTGGAAGTATGTGGTATGTTGTGCAGTGAAATTATGTGAATGGGAAGAATGTGGTATTTAGTGAATAGGAATTATGTAGAGTGGGATTATGTGTTATGGAGAGTAATTATGTGGTATGGTAATCTGTGTTGTGGAGTGGTAACCTCAGGTTTAGTCTTCCTCGTTTCCATAGAAGCTTAACTATTAACTCAGTGATACAAAAAAAAGAAGGAATCACTGAGGAGCACTTCAGGCCCACTGGAATTATGGGACTGTTTGACTGCACCAACTTTTGCACAGTTAGACATTTTCCGTATTAGCCACATAATCCATCATCTGCTGCCTAATCTGCAGATTTGAACAAAAAAAGCCTTGTTTCTAGCTCAAACGGCTCAAATGTTTAAAAAAATGCAGCGTCAAGTGTTACAGCGTGGTGGAAGGTCCTTTGCAAAACTGGAATAGTCACTTGTTACTTATTGCTAAATGTGGGTGCTAACTTGGTACTAATGTGTGCAAGCCACTCTTGCTTCTGTCTGTGCCTTTCTTGCCTCTTTCTGCATTTCTGTTGCACCTTTCTGCACCTTTCTTTCTGTGTCTGCACTTCTCTTGCCTCTTTCTGCAAATCTCTTCTACTTTGTGCACCTCTTTTGGCACTTTCTGCACCTCTGTTGCTTCTTTCTGCACTTCTCTTGCTTCTTTCTGTGCTTCTCTTCCTTCTTTCTGCACTTCTCCAGCCTCTTTCTGTACTTCTATTGCCTTTTTCTGCATCTCTTATGGTTCTTTCTATACTTCTCTTCCCTCTTTCTGCACCACTCTTCCCTCTTTCTGCACCCATTTTGCTTCTTTCTGCACTTCTCTTGCTTCTTTCTGTACCTCTCTTGCTTCTTTCTGTACCTCTCTTGCTTATTTCTTTACCCCCTTGCCTCTTTCTGCACCTCACGTGCCTCTTTCTGCATCTCTCCTGCCTCTTTCTACACCTGTTTTGCTCTTTCTGAACTTCTCTTCCTTTTTGCTACATCTTTCCTGTTTCTTTCTGTAACTCTCTTGTCTGTTTTATCACTTCTCTTGCTTCTTTCTGCACCTCTGTTGCTTCTTTCAGCACTTCTCTTGTCTCTTTCTGCATTTCTTTTGCCTGTTTCTGCAACTTTCTTGTCTCTTTCATCACTTCTCTTGCTTCTTTCTGCACCTCTGTTGCTTCTTTATGCACCCCTCTTGCCTCTTTCTATACTGCTCTTCCCTCTTTCTGCACTTCTCCCCTCTTGCCTCTTTCTGTACTGCTCTTCCCTCTTTCTGCACATCTCTTGCCTCTTTCTGCATCCCTGTTCCCTCTTTCTGCAGTTCTCTTGCCTCTTTCTGCCTCTGTTGCTTCTTTCTGCAGCTCTCTCTTGCCTCTTTCTGCACTTCTCTTGCCTCTTTCTCCACCTCTGTTGGTCCTTTGTGCACTCCTCTTCTTTTGCCACCTCTCTTAGCAATTTTTCTGTCTGGGCCCCTCCTCCCTATTTCTGCACCTCTCTTGACTATGTCTGCACCCCTGTTCCATCTTTCTGCACCTTTTGTGCCTGTTTGTGCAACTTTCTTACCTCTTTCTGCAGTTTGTTTGCCTCCTCTGTACCTCTATAGCTACTTTGTGCACTTTCTTGCCTCTTTCTGTACCCCTCTTGCCTCTTTATGCACCCATTTTCCTTCTTTCTGTATCTGTCTTGCTTCTTTCTGTACCTCTCTTGCTTCTTTTGCAACCCCTTGCTTCTTTCCGTACCCCTCATCACTCATTCCACACCCCTTCCCTCTTTCTGCACCTCTGTTGTCTCTTTCTGCACTTCTTTTGCCTCTTTCTGAACTACTGTTGTTTTTTCAGCACTTCTCTTGCCTATTTCTGTACCCTCTTTCCCTCTTTCTGCACATATATTCCCTCATTCTGTACTTCTCTACCCTCTTTCTGCACTTCTCTTCCCTCTTTCTGTACCTCACGTGCCTCTTTCTGCACCTCTCTTGCCTCTTTCTGCACCCGTCTTGCCTCTTTCTGCACTTCTCTTCCTTTTTACTGCACCTTTCTTGTTTCTTTCTGCAACTCTCTTGTCTGTTTCATCACTTCTCTTGCTTCTTTCTGCACCTCTGTTGCTTCTTTCAGCACTTCTCTTGCCTCTTTCTGCATTTCCTTTGCCTGTTTCTGCAACTCTCTTGTCTCTTTCATCACTTCTCTTGCTTCTTTCTGTATCTCAGTTGTTTCTTTCTGCACCCCTCCTACCTCTTTCTACACCCCTCGTTGCTCTTTATGCACCTATCTTGCCACTTTATGCACCCTTGTTCCCTCTTTCTGTACCTCTCTTGCCTGTTTCTGTACCTGCCTTGCTTGTTTCTGCACCTCTGTTGCCTCCTTCTGCACCTTGGTTTTTCTTTCTGTACTTATCTTTCCTTTTTCTGTACCCCTCTTACCTCTTTCTGCACCTCTGTTGCTTATTTGTGCATTTCTCTTGCTACTTTCTATACCTCTCATGATTCTTTCTGCACCCCTCTTACCTCTGTCTGTACCCCTCTTCCCTCATTCTGTACCTCTCTTTCCTCTTTCTACACACCTGTTCCTTCTTTCTGCAGTTCTCTTGCCTCTTTCTGCATCTCTGTTTCTTCGTTCTGCACTTGTCTTGCCTTTTCTGCACTCCTCTTACCACTTTCTGCAGCTCTGTTGGTTCTTTTTGCACTCCTCTTGCTTCTTTCGGCACCTCTCTTGCACATTTCTGCACCCCTCTTGTCTCTTTCTGCACCCCTGTTCCCTATTTCTGCATTTCTCTTGCCTCTCTCTGCACCTGTGTTCCATCTTGCTGCACCTTGTTTGCCTGTTTGTGCAACTTTCTTGCCTCTTTCTGTACCCCTCTTGCCTCTTTCTGCATCCATTTTGCTTCTTTCTGCCCTTCTCTTGCTTCTTTCTGTACCTCCCTTGCTTCTTTCTGTACCTCACCCCTCTTCCCTCTTTCTGCACCACTCCTTCCACTTTCTACACCTCTCTTTCTTCTCTCTGTAGCTTTTTGCCTCCTTCTACACCTCTCTTGCCTCTTTCTATAGTTCTCTTGCCTCTTTCTGTACCTCTGTTGTCTTTCTGTACTTCTCTTACCTCTTTCAGCACCCCCTTGCCTCTGTCTGCAGCAGTGTTGGTTCTTTCTGCAGCTCTCGTGCCTCTTTCTGCACATCTCCTGCCTTTGTCTGCTCATCTCTTGCCTCTTTCTGCACTTCTCTTACTTCTTTCTGTGCTTCTCTTGGTTCTTTCAGCACTTCTCTGGCCTCTTTCTGCACTTCCATTGCCTCTTTCCGCACCTCTGTTGGTCATGTCTGCACTTCTCTTGCCTCTTTCTGCACCTGTCTTGCTTCCTTCTGTACCTTTCTTCCCGCTTTCTACAGTTCTCTTGCCTCTCTCTGCACCTCTGTTGCTTCTTTCTGCACCCCTCTTGCCTATTTCTGTACCCCTTTTCCCCCTTTCTGCCGATCTCTTCCCTCATTCTGTATTTCTCTTCCCTCTTTCTGCACTTCTCTTCCCTCTTTCTGCACCTCACGTGCCTCTTTCTGCACCTCTCTAGCCTCTTTCTGCACCTGTTTTGCCTCTTTCTGCACTTCTCTTCCTTTTTACTGCACCTTTCTTGTTTCTTTTTGCAACTCTCTTGTCTGTTTCATCACTATCTTGCTTCTTTCTGCACCTCTGTTGCTTCTTTCAGCACTTCTCTTGCCTCTTTCTGCATCTCTGTTTCTTCATTCTGCACTTGTCTTGCCTTTTCTGCACTCCTCTTGCCACTTACTGCAGCTCTGTTGGTTCTTTTTGCACTCCTCTTGCTTCTTTCGGCACCTCTCTTGCACATTTCTGCACCCCTCTTGTCTCTTTCTGCACCCCTGTTCCCTATTTCTGCATTTCTCTTGCCTCTCTCTGCACCTGTGTTCTGTCTTGCTGCACCTTGTTTGCCTGTTTGTGCAACTTTCTTGCCTCTTTCTGTACCCCTCTTGCCTCTTTCTGCACCCATTTTGCTTCTTTCTGCCCTTCTCTTGCTTCTTTCTGTATCTCCCTTGCTTCTTTCTGCACCTCACCCCTCTTCCCTCTTTCTGCACCACTCCTTCCACTTTCTACACCTCTCTTTCCTCTTTCTATAGCTTTTTGCCTCCTTCTACACCTCTCTTGCCTCTTTCTATACTTCTCTTGCCTCTTTCTGTACCTCTGTTGCCTTTCTGTACTTCTCTTACCTCTTTCAGCACCCCTCTTGCCTCTGTCTGCCACAGTGTTGGTTCTTTCTGCAGCTCTCTTGCCTCTTTCTGCACATCTCCTGCCTTTGTCTGCTCATCTCTTGCCTCTTTCTGCACTTCCCATACTTCTTTCTGTGCTTCTCTTGCTTCTTTCAGCACTTCTCTGGCCTCTTTCTGCACTTCCATTGCCTCTTTCTGCACCTCTGTTGGTTATTTCTGCACTTCTCTTGCCTCTTTCTGCACCTGTCTTGCTTCCTTCTGTACCTTTCTTCCCGCTTTCTACAGTTCTCTTGCCTCTCTCTGCACCTCTGTTGCTTCTTTCTGCACCCCTCTTGCCCATTTCTATACCCCTTTTCCCTCTTTCTGCCGATCTCTTCCCTCATTCTGTATTTCTCTTCCCTCTTTCTGCACTTCTCTTCCCTCTTTCTGCACCTCACGTGCCTCTTTCTGCACCTCTCTTGCCTCTTTCTGCACCTGTTTTGCCTCTTTCTGCACTTCTCTTCCTTTCTACTGCACCTTTCTTGTTTCTTTTTGCAACTCTCTTGTCTGTTTCATCACTATCTTGCTTCTTTCTGCACCTCTGTTGCTTCTTTCAGCACTTCTCTTGCCTCTTTCTGCATCTCTGTTTCTTCGTTCTGCACTTGTCTTGCCTTTTCTGCACTCCTCTTGCCACTTACTGCAGCTCTGTTGGTTCTTTTTGCACTCCTCTTGCTTCTTTCGGCACCTCTCTTGCACATTTCTGCACCCCTCTTGTCTCTTTCTGCACCCCTGTTCCCTATTTCTGCATTTCTCTTGCCTCTCTCTGCACCTGTGTTCTATCTTGCTGCACCTTGTTTGCCTGTTTGTGCAACTTTCTTGACTCTTTCTGTACCCCTCTTGCCTCTTTCTGCACCCATTTTGCTTCTTTCTGCCCTTCTCTTGCTTCTTTCTGTATCTCCCTTGCTTCTTTCTGCACCTCACCCCTCTTCCCTCTTTCTGCACCACTCCTTCCACTTTCTACACCTCTCTTTCCTCTTTCTATAGCTTTTTGCCTCCTTCTACACCTCTCTTGCCTCTTTCTATACTTCTCTTGCCTATTTCTGTACCTCTGTTGCCTTTCTGTACTTCTCTTACCTCTTTCAGCACCCCTCTTGCCTCTGTCTGCCACAGTGTTGGTTCTTTCTGCAGCTCTCTTGCCGCTTTCTGCACATCTCCTGCCTTTGTCTGCTCATCTATTGCCTCTTTCTGCACTTCCCATACTTCTTTCTGTGCTTCTCTTGCTTCTTTCAGCACTTCTCTGGCCTCTTTCTGCACTTCCAGTGCCTCTTTCTGCACCTCTGTTGGTTATTTCTGCACTTCTCTTGCCTCTTTCTGCACCTGTCTTGCTTCCTTCTGTACCTTTCTTCCTGCTTTCTACAGTTCTCTTGCCTCTCTCTGCACCTCTGTTGCTTCTTTCTGCACCCCTCTTGCCCATTTCTATACCCCTTTTCCCTCTTTCTGCCGATCTCTTCCCTCATTCTGTATTTCTCTTCCCTCTTTCTGCACTTCTCTTCCCTCTTTCTGCACCTCACGTGCCTCTTTCTGCACCTCTCCTGCCTCTTTCTGCACCTGTTTTGCCTCTTTCTGCACTTCTCTTCCTTTCTACTGCACCTTTCTTGTTTCTTTTTGCAACTCTCTTGTCTGTTTCATCACTTATCTTGCTTCTTTCTGCACCTCTGTTGCTTCTTTCAGCACTTCTCTTGCCTCTTTCTGCACTTCTTTTGCCTGTTTCTGCAACTCTCTTGTCTCTTTCATCACTTCTCTTGCTTCTTTCTGCACCTCAGTTGTTTCTTTCTGCACCCATCCTACCTCTTTCTACACCCCTCTTTGCTCTTTATGCACCTATATTGCCTCTTTCTACACCCTTGTTCCCTCTTGCCTGTTTCTATACCTGTCTTGTTTGTTTCTGCACCTCTCTTGTCTCCTTCTGCACCTTGGTTTTTCTTTCTGTACTTATCTTTCCTTTTTCTCTACCCCTCTTACCTCTTTCTGCACCTCTCTTGCAAATTTCTGCACCCCTCTTGTCTCCTTTGCACCCCTGTTCCCTATTTCTGCATTTCTCTGGCCTCTCTCTGCACCTGTGTTCCATCTTGCTGCACCTTGTTTGCCTGTTTGTGCAACTTTCTTGCCTCTTTCTGTACCCCTCTTTCTGCACCCATTTTGCTTCTTTCTGCCCTTCTCTTGCTTCTTTCTGTACCTCCCTTGCTTCTTTCTGCACCCCTGTTGCCTCTTTCTGCACCCCTCTTCCCACTTTCTGCACCACTCCTTCCACTTTCTGCACCTCTCTTGCCTCTTTCTGCACTTCTCTTGCCTCTTTCTGCACCTCTCTTGCTTCTTTCAGCACCCCTCTTGCATCTGTCTGCACCCCTCTTTCCTCTTTCTGTACCTTTTTGCCTCCGTATGCACCTCTCTTGCCTCTCTCTATAGTTCTCTTGCCTCTTTCTGCACCTCTGTTGCTTCTTTCTGTACTTCTCTTACATCTTTCAGCACCCCTCTTGCCTCTGTCTGCACCAGTGTTGGTTCTTTCTGCAGGTCTCTTGCCTCTTTCTGCGCATCTCTTGCCTTTGTCTGCACATCTCTTGCCTCTTTCTGTACTTCTCTTGCTTCCTTCTGTGCTTCTCTTGCTTCTTTCAGCACTTCTCTGGCCTCTTTCTGCACTTCCATTGCCTCTTTCTGTACCTCTTTTGGGACTTTCTGCACTTCTCTTGCCTCTTTCTGCACCACTCTTGCCTCTTTCTGCACCACTCTTGCCTCTTGCTGCACCTCTGTTGGTTCTTTCTGCACTTCTCTTGCTTCTCTCTACACCCCTGTTACGTCTTTCTGCACCCCTATTCCCTCTTTCTGCACCTGTCTTGCTTCCTTCTGTACCTTTCTTCCCTCTTTCTATAGTTCTCTTGCCTCTTTCGGTACCTCTGTTGTTTCTTACTGCACTCCTCTTGCCTCTTTCAGCACCCCTCTTGCTTCTGTCTGCACCCCTCTTGGTTCTTTCTGCAGTTCTCTTGTTTCTTTCTGTACCTGTCTAGCCTTTTTCTGCACATATCTTGCCTCTTTCTGTACTTTTCATGCCTCTTTCTATACTTCTCTTGCCTCTTTCTACATTTATCATGCTTCTTTCTGGACTTCTCTTGCCTCTTTCTGCAACCCTCTTGCCTCTTTCTGTATCTCTGTTGCTTCGTTCTGCACTTCTCTTGCTTCTTTCTGCTCTTCTCTTGCTTCTTTCTGCACACCTGTTGCCTCTTTCTGCACTCGTCTTTCCTCTTTTTGTACCTTGCTTGTCTCTTTGTATACCTCTGTTGTCTCTTTCTGTACCTCTTTGCCTCTTTCTGCACTTCTATGGACTCTTTCTGCACCACTGTTGCTTCTTTCTGTACTTCTCTTCCCTCTATCTGTATTTCTGTTCCTTCTTTCAGAACATCTATTGCCTCTTTCTGCAACTCTGTTATTTCTTTCAGCACTTCTCATGCTTCTTTGTGCTCCCTGTTTCCTCTTTCTGCACTTCTCTTGCCTGTTTCTGCAACCTTTGCCTCTTTCTGCACCCCAGTTTCCTCTTTCTGCACCTCCCTTGCCTGTTTCTGCAACTCTCTTGCCTCTTTCTGCAGTTCTCTTTCCTGTTTCTGCACCTCTCCTGCCTCTTTCTGCTCCTCTCTTGCCTCTTTCTGTACTTTTCCCGTCTCTTTCTACACTTCTCTTGCCTCTTTCTGCTCTTCTCTTGCCTGTTTCTGCACATTTCTTTCTAATTCTGCATCTCTATTGTTTTTGTCTATACTTCTCTTGCTTCTTTCTGTACTTCTCTCGCCTAGTTCTATATTAAGATGGGAAGTGCAAGCTGTTAAGTTTAAAGGTCTGCATGCTCTTGTGACTGAGGTATATGTCTACTTGTACATGTATTCTCACATGTGTTATGGATCTGAAGATGGTAGGTTAAAAAGCGGGCAGCTTCTCTTATTGGTGGTCAAATCTTGTTAATTCTGCTCTGTCATTCGGTTGCACAGGCAGACATGTGTTATATATATATAGGTGTTATAGAGCCCCCCAAATGTACTATTGAATATGCATGTGCCCTGTATTAGAAGCAGAAAGAAATACATGCACCTTCTTGTATACAAATTTACAGAGTATGCTGTGTGAAACACTGATGTTCAAGTTTTTGTATGTTTATTTATATGTAACATGTCACCAGGTTAAAGCAGAGACACACGCATGCATACTTTCACATACAGGGTCAAACTTACAACAGTGATATGGTTAGGATTGCTGTTTTACATTTGGTAGGCCAACAAATTCTGAACAGTCGGTGAATAGTGAACCTTCAAGACAAAAGTGAGGTTTAAGACATCTTGGGAGAAGAATTAGTGATAAGGCTACTTTGTATGTGTCTGTGGAAAAGTACAGTTGAAGTAGGCCTCTTCCTGCACCTCTGGTGCTGCTTCCTGCACTTCTGTTGCTTCTTTTTTACCTTTCTTCCTCTTTCTGGACTTCTGTTGCCTCTTTCTGCACTTCTCTTGCTTCTTTTTGCACCTTTCTTCCTCTTTCTGCACATGTCCTACCTATGTAGGCATATTTAAAAATTAGCATTTAAAAAACCTCAGAAATTCACTGAAAAAAAACAGAGGTTTCAAGGACGTTATAGTTAGGAATTAGCAGTTAAAAAACCTTTGAAATTCACTGCAAAAATCATAGGTTTTACGGACGTTATAATTAGAAGTTAGCATTTAAAAAACCTTAGAAATTCACGGAAAAAAAACACAGGATTCAGGGACGTTATAGTTAGTTGGACATTCCACTCGTACAAAACCAGAGAAATTCGGCTGTTATAGTTAGTTGAGCTCACTATAACTCTCACCCTCGCAATGCACTGCTGATGACGCCACATATTATATCACTCATATAAGCTAAGAAAGAATACTTCTCATTACAAATTACGAAAGCTAAATCTGACACAAAGGAGCTTTTTAAAATAGTTATCAAATTATCAAACCCCAGGACGCCCAATGTTCCTGTTGCCCCTGATTTTTGCAATACTGTTGCTATATTCTTTCAGTCAAAAGTGGAAACTATCTTTTTTTCCCTGTCAGACTTGGTCAACAAAAATCAAAATGATTTCACAACCATAATTTCCCCTCCCCCGGTCAGTCTCTTGGATCATTTTCATCCTTTGGATACAGAGGACACAATGAAACTTATGAATAATATAAAATCAGGTGCCCCTAGTGACCCATGTCCTACATGGATCATTAAGCAGATTGCGGACATCACCTGTAGGGTCTTAACTCCTCTGTTCAATGATATATTTTCTTCTGGAACCTTTCCTAGTTCCTGGAAAAAAGCCTCAGTGCTTCCTCTACTAAAAAAAACTGTCTTTGGACCCTAAAGATCCAACTAACTACCGTCCTATTTCCAGACTTCACTTACCAGCTAAAATGCTTGAAAATGCCATTAACAGTCAACTCAGTGATTTTCTTTTGCTGAACAACTCCCTGGATCACTCTCAATATGGCTTCAGAGCTCATCACAGCACCGAGCTGGCGCTTCTCAAATCCACCGAGGAGATTAGAGAGGTGATGGACAAAGGAGGGAACGCGATGCTGATCCTGTTAGACCTATCTGCGGCCTTTGATACCGTGCATCATAAGGTACTGCTTAATCGGTTATCAGAGATCAGGATAGGAGGACGAGCATGGAATCTGCTTGATTCCTTTCTGAAGGATAGATCACAAATAGTCGAATTAAATGGTGATACCTCTGAACCTTTCTCTTTGCCATGCGGGGTGCCGCAGGGCTCATCTCTTAGCCCCACACTTTTTAATATCTATGTGGCACCCCTGGCTGGTATCATTAGATCATTCGGGTTTCAGATCACTTCCTACGCCGACGACACACAAATTGTGCTGTCTGTGATGGAGGGAGCTGAAAAGGAAACAGGAGCACATTTTTCAGAATGCATGGTATCCATTTCTAGGTGGATGTCGGCAAATTGCATTAAGCTGAATTCTGCCAAGACGGAGGTTTTGCGATTTGGCAATAATCCTCTGATGTGGACATCTGACTGGTGGCCAGACTCGCTTGGTCTCTGCCCCACACCTTGTAGGAAAGCCAAAAACCTGGGAGTGGTGGTAGACGAAAAACTCAACATGGGGAACCAGGTTAGCAAGGTCACATCAGGATGCTCTATGGTACTCAGAATGATCAGAAAATCAGGTCATATCTATCTGAGGGATGTCTCCGAATGGTGGTGACTGCACTTATATTATCACGCCTTGACTACTGTAACAGTCTTTATGTCAATATGCAATCACA
This sequence comes from Triturus cristatus, assembly GCF_964204655.1. NCBI lineage: Eukaryota > Metazoa > Chordata > Amphibia > Caudata > Salamandridae > Triturus > Triturus cristatus. The sequence goes on from NC_140591.1 coordinate 829,697,134, forward strand.
ACATCATAACAGGCTGCAGGTTATTCAAAACGCCGCTGCCAGACTTTTGACCCGGACTCCCAGGACTGTGTCAGTCAAAGGAGAACTAAAGAAGTTGCACTGGATCCCTATCCACCTGAGAGCCCGTTTAAAGGCCTCGTGTATAGTGTTTAGAGCCTTGAACGGGACAGGTCCTGAGTTTTAAAAAAACACATTTTTCTGGTACACTCCATGTAGAACGCTCAGATCTACCGGGGCTAAGCTAGTGAAAACACCTTGTATTAAAAAGGTAAACTGGGGAGGAAGAAGTTTTGTTTACGGTCTAAAATCTGGAACGAACTCCCCTTTATGCTGAGAAATGCCTCGGACCTCAGTTTCTTTAGGAAAAATCGCAAAACATGGTTCTTCTCTCAGTTTTAGTTTCTTTTAGCGTAGGTTATCAGTGCTTAGCGCCAGGACACCGTAAGGTAATCGTGCGCTCTATAAACTATAATAACATAACATAACATAACTCATAATATGGTCAGTGACATTATTAATGGCATCACTGATGATATCTCAAATGACATCACTGATGTAGGTGTAGTTAGGACCTAGTTTCCATAGTGAAAGCATTTTTTGATTTGCCAATATCTTTGGCGCCGGTTGACGAATCTTCACAAAATTTTCAAAACTAATGGCCCGGTCAGCTCCTCTCTTGAAAGTTTTGGGGTGATTCATCAAGCGGGGGCCGAGAAAAAAGGGAGGTCCCAAACGCCTTTTCCCCATGTTAATTTCCATTGTAACTTTTGTCGCTGCTACAGCCCAAACTGCTGAACGGAATTACACTAAATTTGGCAGAGAGGTAGCTGTTGTTCCAGAGTGCATTCTTTGCTTCAAATGGTGTGAATCTGTTCCAGAGATAATGAGAAATTTTAAAATAAAAAATATCGATATCTGAGGGCCGAGGAGGATTTGTGAACCCCCCAAGCACGAGCTTCATTGTTATTGGCTGCCAGCACTCCAAACCAGGAAGTTTCGGCAGCCATCTTGTGACTCAGTAACTTAGTCACAAGAAAAAGGTAAAACAAAGTATAGAAATCAACAAAAGGGGACAGGGTAGAAACACCCCGACCCCCTAGGCCTGTTCAGGGGGTCCCATCAGGGCAAAAACATTTTTTTTATTTTTGGAGGAATTCGCGCTGGGTGCACAGATCCGACAGAAAAGTTTTGAAAAAACAAAGCGTGGACTCCCACGCTTTGTTTCTTTAAGCCTCTGGGTGGGCCAGGTCCCGGGGGAAATGCCACATTAGGATGTGACTTGCAAAGGTGCATGAAGCAGGAGGTTCGGAAAACATCCGAGAGACACTGTCGCCGCAGTGATCATCTCTGTGGCACATGTACATGCACAGAGGCAGCTCTGTGTGTTTGGATGGTGCCTACCGCTATATAAATGCAATTACGTGTGTGGGTAGAGGGTGACATGTGTTTGGCGTGGGTATTTTAAATGTGGATGGCACCATGTGTGTTCGTATATCGCGTTATGTATATGGTGTGTGAAAAGCGTTGTGTGCGGGATCGTGTTGTATTTTGTGGTCCCTTCATCTTCCTATGAGAAGAGTATGGTGTTCTGTGCAGGTGATACTTTTGTATTTAGATGGCACTAGTAGGTGGTGAATGCGTACTTTTATATGGGTCATGTGTGCATGTGTTTATGTGGTGTGGGATGCCTTTGTGTATGTTTGTATACAGGATGGGACGTGTGTGTTTGGTGTGATGTGTTTGGCAAGTTCTTTGTGTTCAGGTTCTGAAGTGTGTGCCAGTGTGCAGAGGTGCTGTTGTGTGTTCACATGAGTGCACTGCATGCTCTGCATGCAAAGGAGGCTGTGTCTGTGCACACAGGCTACTGCACACATACATAGATACGCAGGGTGCCGGACGTGCTGGTACACTCCGACTGTGAGAGCGGGTACAGCGGAGGCTGTGCATGTGTAACTGATTGTGCAGCGTGTTCCTTTAGCTGTGCCGGGGGGTGGGCGTCTTTGTTATGTATTCTGTGAGTTTGTTTGTATGTGTACACCTGGTGCTCAGTGTTTCTGGTAGGCAGTGTATTAATGTGTGTACTTAGCTGGTGTTCAGTGTACCTGTGCATAGTGTGCTTGTAGCTCTCTGTTTACTTTTCACAGCTATCACTCAAGAGTTTACTCACCCCAACGTTGTTGCTTCATCGCTCCAAGGAAGACATGAAAGTGTCTGAAACTGTGTATTGCATATGTGCATCAGCACAGTATAGTACACAGGTTTATCAAAATAAAGGGGTGAGACGGTACTCAATAGCTCAGGAGAGTTCACTTTTCATGTTTGCGCGTACTGTAAACTGACATCGTCTCTAGGCATTTGAACATTACTGCTGTCAAAGAGGAGGTCTGCAGGGTGCTGAAACAGAACGTCTCCTGTCGGGTGCAGCCTCGTCCATGCGGCCTAAACACCAGCACTCATCAAGTGTGCCCTTGTGCTCCTCACCCAGTCTGCCCACCTGGTACAGCCCCTCCCTAAGTCTGCCCATCTTCCATAGCTCCTCGTCTAGTCCATGTACCTCTGTCCTCGTGCATTGAGCACCTCTTCCAGTCTGAGTTCACAGCTAAGATTCCAGTCTGGATGCCCAGCTCCTGCTCATGTCTGCCCATGTGCCACAGCTCTTCGTCCAACGACGGTGCTCCTTCTTTGCCCTGACATCTTAGCTAAGTGTCCACGTGCCCCAGCACCCCATTGAGCCTGTCCATGTGCTATAGCTCCTCATCCAGCCAGTCCATGTGCCCCAACTTCTCACCCAGCATGTCCGTGTGTCCCAGCTCCTCATTCAGCCTGTCTGTGTACCCCAGCTCCACCTCCAGCCTGTCCGGGTACCCCAGCCCCTCATCCAGCCTGTTTGTGTACCCCAGCTACTCACCCAGCCTGTCCGTGTACCCCAGCTCCTCATCAAGCCAGTCTGTGTACCCCAGCTCTAGCCTTTCTGTGTACCCCAGCTCCTCCCCCAGCCTGTCCATATACCCCAGCTCCAGCCTGTTCATGTACCCCAGCTCCACCTCCAGCCAGTCCGTATACCCCAGCTTCACTTCCAGCCTGTCTGTGTACCCCAGCTCCTCATCCAGCCTGTCCGTATATCCCAGCTCCACCTCCAGCCTGTCGGTGTACCCCATCTCCTCATCCAGCCTGTCTGTGTACCCTAGCTCCACCTCCAGCCTGTCTGTGTACCCCAGTTCCTCATTCAGCATGTCCATGTGTCCCAGCTCCTTACTGAGCCTGTCTGTGTACCCCAGCTCCTCACCCAGCCTGCTGTGTACCCCAGCTCCACCTCCAGCCTGTCCATGTACCCCAGCTTCACCCCAGCCTGTCTGTGTACCCCAGCACCACCTCCAGCCTGTCCGTATATCCTAGCTCCTCATTCAGTATGCCCTTGTGCCACAACGTTTGAGCTACTATGCCACCTTCTGAAAACTTCACTGTCAGAATTAAACATGTGCGCGATGTTAAACGCTATTGGAGGCTAACTCTGAGGGCACGTGACATCATCTAGTACTGCCAATAGCATCTACAGACTGCTCTATGATGACGGGTAGCACATTCACTGTCCTTATTAATGTGAAGTGAGCCTAGACTAGAGCACCCATAATGCATTTGGTTGCCTGTTCACAGTAAGGTATCTAGCACATTGGTTCTTGACCTGTGGTCCACACGGCCTACTCAGGGCGTCCACGGCTGTTTTCCAAAATTAAAAAAATATTAATAAAGCTTTTACAAATAAATAAGCAACATTTAAATATTGAAAACCTTTTTTATATAAAGAATTCAAGAAAAATATTTTAGCATTTGTTTGGTGTATACTTGTTTCCCTATTTTTGTCTAAAATCATAGAAATTGCTTATGCAGGCGGTTTCCAGCTTCCAAAAATGAGTCAGTGGGGATACCCAAATTCCAGTAATAATTTGGTGGGGGTCCACAGAAGTCAAAAGGTTAAGAACTGCCGATCTAGCATCCCTAGCCAACTGTGATGTGATCAAGCAGCCGCGGCCCGTGCAGGTAAAAGTGGTGGGGCAGTGGGGCCGAGTGGCGGGAATTTCGACAGACTACGATGAGGGAAAATTAATTATTTATTTAATTTCCCCTTGTGGACGTCTGTCGAATCCCCCCCAAACCGCCCCGCCGCTCTTACCTGCACGAGCCGTGGCTGCAATCAAGTGCTGCTCTGGTTCCGTAATATTGAAAGCTGTTACATCATCAAATTCCGCTCTTGTTCCGTAGTACTTAACACAATGATGTCATCAGGTAGTGGCAGGCCGAATAGCTGAGGCCATGGTGATGTAACCAGGCCCTTTTGGAGTTCTGCAGCTGAAAGCACATTGAGGTCATCTAGCACAACTAGGGAAACATGTGATGTCCCCAGATCTTGCTAGGGCTTTAAAACAGAGAACTTTGTAATGCCTTCAGGAACTTGGTTCCAAGTGCCCCATTCCATGTGTGGCATGTCCTACCAACCCTACCACAAACAGCAAAGCTCTGCATTGCTCAAAGTGTGAACTATAACATTATGTTTGAATTGGGGTTAGCGAGCATGCCCCTTGAGGTACCAGTGAACCCACCAGCCTTGTTCTGAATCTTTTTAAGGTGGGTGAGTTTGTACTCCAGAAGGGCCACATGAATGTTTGAGTGATATCCAAGAGTCTTCTGCAGTTGAAAGAAGTACCACCTGGTTCTGAGATTGACATGCAAGTTCGGAATGAGGTTGCTGATACTCACTGAGCCACACAAATGACGTCACGGAAAGTGACAGCTGGCCACACCTCTTTCTGACATAAGCCTTAGACTATGTCCATTCTCCTCTGGCTGTTACCTTTGTGGTGGCAACACCGAAGGTAGGCCAAGCCTTTCACAATACCCATATAAGTTCTCTAATGTGCCTCAGCCCCCTGATACAGCTTATTTGTGACAATGCACCCTATTCCTTTGACAACTTTATTTTTGGAAATCAAATCCTGCTATCATTATGCCATTTTGGGGAGAATTCATGCTGAGTCTTACAGACACCATTTTATGGAAATGTGTATCCCAGTCAGATTTCATCCCCGTGGGGATTCTTGTAGTGAAGAGTCGTCCTGCTAGCAGATGATGAACCTTAATTTTTCAGAAGGCAAATCACACCATCACATAAAAGATTACCTCAATGATCTGGCCAATGGGGATAACCAACACAACTCCTAGATCCTATTTCCTGTTAGAGCTGGGGATTCGAATGAGGAAATGATCACAACTATTATGTATTTGAGAGCAGGAGAATGGAGTGATGAGGTCATCGTTTCTCCGTCACTTTTCTCCTTGCTTATCTGACATCACATGTTTCAAGATCCACCTGGAATATCTTCTCACACTCATCCTACCTTTCTTTTAAACCCTAACAAGTTCTGAGAGTTATTACTGTCTTACTTGCTCTTAGACATGTCCAAGTTAGACGTTCTCCCATATGAAATCACACTGCTACATGAAACTTACTCAGTCCTAGTTTGGGCCTTTTATCAGTTGTTTCAGTGTTGTTTATTTTGAGGAACTAGCTGACCTAAAAAAGCCTTCTGAAACCCCTACCTACACGTCACACAGTGACACATTTACCTAGCCCTCACTCCCTTAGACGTTCTTCAGATAGGCCAGAGGGAGAACTTCTCCAAAGTAGCATTGCATTCCTCCTCGTGAATTATCATGGTCCTTTTACAAGTCAATGGATTTTGATGTGGTCTTTGATATATTGTTTCAATAGGACCTGTTTGTTGAAACACAGAGGCTACTGTTCATTAATGAAAAAACAGCTGTCTTCACTAAACTCTCTCTTACCTCATTCCAAAGTTCTCCTATTATAAAGCTCTGAAAATCCTCACAACGTTTGTTTCTGGACCACATTTGCTTAGCGACCCAGGAACTTGACTGCTACCTTTCAATGACATTTTCAATCAAAGATCAGTCCTCTACATCTTTTACCCTATCAACTCCATTCAGAAACCAATTTTCAGTTCCTGCAGTACATACATAAGATCTTGGGCATGTGGTGCCTAACCATTATGGCACCTGCTTACACGTGTAAACAACACTCCTTCTATGTCCATCAATCCCTTCAGCCAGTGTTCCATGTCCCTATCCAGTCTGTCCATTTGCAAAGCTCCTTATCCAGTTTGCTTATATTCCACTGCCACTCATCATGTTTTAGAGCCCAGGTCCTCTTCCATTCTGCCCTCCTCCATCAACATTCTATTCTACAGGTAATAGGGCCTTATGGGGTATGTGGGATTTCCCTTTTGAATAGTGTAGTATCCTAGTGCCATTTCATGTTTCTGAAATTGTGAACTCTCTCTGCAAGATCAAGCCCCTGGGTGACCCCTGTTGATTGTGCCTGGATGCTTTAACCGTAGGCAAGAGTAGGCCTCAGCATGTAGAACACTGTTTTCCCTCTCCTTGTCTCTGTTTGAGATGGAGGACATGTTGGTCCTTTTGTTTGATGCATATTCTGCATCTTTTTCGACTTTGTCGCATGTATCGAAGCTTTGCCTTGGAATACAGACTACACCTGCACAGTTTAAAGCCTGCATCACTTACAGCATGGGTAGTTATGTACTACTCATTTTTAACCACCAACATTTACGTCTTGATATTCATCAAGTACAGTAAAATCAGGGCCTGCATCAAGAAATGATCACAAATATATCAGTAATTGTGAACTACCACTCCAAACCATCTCTAAAGTCTTTCCTATCTGTGCCATTACAGTCCCTCCGATGTCTGCTTTTGTGCAGCTTCCCTATGCTGAAATCAAACCTATCCCATTTTTGCTTCCAACTATGGAGTGCCTAGAAACACAGAGGTGTATTTTTCACCTATTTAACACTTTCTGGCACTGTCAAAACATGGAAAGGCGACCCAGGATCTGCATTAAGACTCTGAAGATGTGTGAGTGAGGAACATCTTACTCCAGACCCCCTTCGGGCAAGATTTCTTAACACGGGGGTCACGGATGGTTGCTATCACTCTCATTGAGAAACCTTCCGTTTTGGTTAAGGATGTTGCCGCTCGAGTAGATTATCTATACAAGCGGCAGAAAGAAGCCACACCCTCTTGCGCTGCTTGTGGTGCACTTCTCTTGCTTCTTTCTGCGCCTTTCTTCCTCTTTCTACAAATGTCCTACATATGTACGTTATAGTTAGAAATTAGCATTTAAAAAACCTTAGAAATTAACTGAAAAATACAAAGGTTTCAGGGACGTTTTAGTTAGAAATTAGCATTTAAAAAACCTTAGAAATTCACGGTAAAAACATAGATTACAGGGACGTTATAGTTAGTATGACATTTCACTCATACAAAACCAGACAAATTCGGCCGTTATAGTTAGTTGAGCTAACTATAACTCGTGCCTCCGCAATGCACTGCTGATGACGTCACATATGACATCACTGATGACATGGTCAGTGACATCACTGATGACATCTCAAATTACATCACTGATATCATCCACTTAATATCTGATGCACCTCTTCACACCCTATTATAACCTTTCATACGCCAAAAATAAAGACTAACATTCTCGAACCCATAGACACACCAATACCAGTTAGTACATCCCCACCCACTGATTCATTGGTCTACACACACATCCACTCACTCACCCATACAGTCACTCATACACGCAGTCACTCATCAATACAGCCACTGATATATGCACGCATACACCCATAAAGACACTCACACACCGCCACTCACCATAGAGTTACTCGCACACCTAGTCAGTCACCCAAAGAATCAATAACAGTGCCATTCACTCACCTATACAGATATACACATACCACCTCATGTATCCATACATATACTAACACATACTTACTCTCTTATACAATCACTGACACAAGCACACACTCATCCATACAGCCACTCTCGCAATCATTCACTCTCACAAATAGTCACTTATGTACTCCAACACTCACACACACTGCCTTTCACATATGTAGTTACTCACACATTGTGACGGAGTGTCAGGGACAGGCGGGACGCAACGTTGTTTCAAACGGGGTTTTATTGACAAGTAGTGCTTTCTAGATACACGGTCAGCCAGTGTTCGAGATGATTTTACAGTTCTTTAGGCTCTCGTTGTTGTTACTATCTTCTCTCCTCTTCTTTCCTACTCCGTCCAGACTCCAGGCGGTACGGGGGCAGGTTCTCCCTGGAGCAAGGCGGTCTCCCAGCCGGAAGGAAACAAAGAGACAAAGGCTATGTCAGGGGACCGTGTTGCTAGGTTCGTTCCCTAACTCCAGGACCGGGTGTGAGGAAAGACTACCACCAGTGCTTTGACCCCTTTTCCCTTCACGCTGTGCCTATTCAAGTGCTGACTAAGGGAAGGGAACACGGGAAACACCTCTCCTACACCGGTGGTCTGCCTTCTTTACCTAACCAGCCTGCTACTCGGTCACGTACCTGACCGAGCCACGCTCCTCCCCTGGGAACGTGGCTGGGCGAAGCGCGGTGTCCTGGGCCTCCTGGCCGTCCGAAGTCCGTCTCGCTTCCTCCTTCTTCGCTCCGCTCCTCTCCTCGTCCTTGTTCGCTCCGCTCCTCTCCTCGTCCTTGTTCACTCCGCTCCGCTCCAACACTCCTCCGGGAAACGCCGTCCGACTCTCTGTGCGGTTCTTCCTGTTTTGGCTGCTCCCACTCGGTGACGTCATAGGAGGGCGGGTACAGCGTCTCGTAGCCTTCGCTCCACTTAAAGGGACCTGCTCCTTCTGGTCTCGATCCTTGCTGTTGGTCCATGAAGGGGAGCCAGTCCTCCTGCTGTGGGGTTACAAGAGGAGGTGAGACCGGTCTGGGAGTCCACCACTCATTATAGTTATAGTCCTCCTCATGTCCCGCACTGTCACATACCTCCCCCCCTGGATTCTCCCGTTCGGGGAGACACACAGAGCGCGACAGAAAGTCCGCATTCCCATTGTCTCTGCCCTTCCTGTGGCACACCGTAAAGGAGAATGGTTGGAGGGACAGAAACCAACGTAGAATCCTGGGATTCTGGCTCTTATTCCTGTACATCCAGAGGAGGGGGGCGTGGTCCGTGTACAGGAGGAAGGGTTTACCTTCCAGGTAATAATGTAGCTTCTCAATCGCCCACTTAATAGCCAAACACTCACGCTCTATTGTAGGGTATTTACGCTCCCTGGGGAACAATTTCCTACTCACATACAATAAGGGATGTTCCGCCCGTCCTCCCCTAGCTGAGACAAAACCGCCCCAATCCCCGTGTCTGAGGCGTCTGTGGATACAATAAAGGGTTTGGTGAAATTAGGGGAAACCAGTACAGGGGAGGTGGTTATGGAGGTTTTTAGCTGCTGGAAGGCCCGTAACGCCTCTTCGCTGGGGTGACTTAACCATGTGCTGGGGCTCTCCTTTTTAGGAGGTCCGTTAGGGGTGAGGCTGTTTCTGCGAATCTGGGTAGGAACCTTCGGTAATACCCTATTAGGCCCAAGAAGCCTCTTAGTTGTTTCTTTGTAGAGGGAAACAGTGTTTCTGTTATGGCCTTGATTTTCTCGACCTGGGGGGCTATGACTCCGTCGCCGAGGACATACCCCAGATACCTGACCCGTTGGAATCCTACCCGGGACTTTTTGGCGTTCACATGGAGGCCGGCCTGTTGTAAGGTTTTCAGGATGATGGACACGTGGTGTAAATGCTCGGTCCAGGATGAGCTGAAAACGACAATGTCATCCAGATATGCCGAACTAAAGGTGGGATACGGCTTAAGGAGGGTGTTCATCAATCGCTGAAAAGTCGCGGGAGCCCCATGTAAACCGAAGGGTAAGACCGTGAATTCAAACAATCCTTGCTCCGTAGAGAAAGCGGTCTTCTTCCGGTCGGCTTCTCTCAAAGGCACTTGCCAGTAGCCTTTGGTCAAGTCAAAGGTCGTGATATATCGGGCATCTCCTATCCTCTCTATGAGTTCGTCCACCCTCGGTATGGGATATGCATCGAAGGTGGATATCTCGTTCAAGGCGCGGAAATCCATGCAAAATCGTGTGGATCCATCGGGTTTGGGAATCATCACGATAGGTGACATCCAGTCGCTGGAGGAGGGTCTTATCACCCCTAGCTGTAACATCTCGTTGACTTCTCTTTGGATGGCCTGTCTTCTAGCCGCCGGAATCCTATATGGTTTCTGTCGGATGATTCGGCCTGGTAGGGTCTCGATCCCATGCTCTATCACGTCAGTCCGTCCCGGGGCATTGGAGAACATGGCCGCAAACGGCGCCAAGGTGTCCGTCAAGTCCTTCTTCTGCTCTTGGGTGAGCTCGGGATTTACCACTAATTCTTCTAGTGTTGTTTGAGACTTGTTGTTGGTGGGTACTAAAAAATGGGCAGCCCGGGGAGGCGGACCGATCCACTTTTTTAGCATGTTTATATGGTAGCTTTGAATTTTCTTTGGAGAAACTTGTATGCCGTACGTGGTGTCCCCAATTTTATGTCTTACCGGAAAGGGACCCTGCCACTCCTTTCTGAATTTACTGCTAGAGGTGGGTAGGAGGATTAACGCCCAGTCTCCCGGCTGTAGTCTCCGAAGTTTTGTCCCCTTGTCATAATACTTCTTCTGTTTTTCTTGACTTCTTTCCAAGTTCAGGAAAGCCAGATCCCGTAGCTTGCCTATTTTGGATTTCAGCTGACTGGTATACTCCAATAGTGTCCGATGGTCTTGGTTATCTTCGGTCTCCCATGCGTCTTTGGTCATTTCCAATAGGGATCTTGGTCGGCGGCCGTACAGGAGTTCGAAAGCCGAACAACCGAGGCTGCTTTGTACTTGGGACCGAATGATGTACAACGCTAACGGAAGCATTTTGTCCCACTCCTTCCCCTCCACGGTTAACATTTTCTTCAGCGTGTTTTTCAATGTTCGGTTATATCGCTCCACGAGTCCGTCGGTCTGTGGATGATAGACTGAGGTGCGCAGTTGGCCGATATCGAGGGTGCGACAGACTTCCTTCATCAATCTTGACGTAAAGGGCGTTCCTTGATCTGTAACCACCTCTTTTGGGAATCCAACTCTGGCGAACAGTTCCAACAGTTTGTCCGCAATGGCTTTCGTATTCGGGGTTTGTAGCGGGAAGGCCTCCACGAACCTCGTGGCATAGTCCACTATTACGAGGGCGTGGATGTGTCCTTTACGGGTACGCGGAAGGGGGCCTATCAGGTCCATACCAACTCTTTCGAACGGAGTCCCTATTATGGGCATGGGCTTCAGGGGTGCCGGGGGTGGGCGGTAGTCGCTTCTCTTCTGGCAGGTTTCGCAGGTGTTGCAATATCTCTCTACATCTCTATAAACCCCCGGCCAATAGAAGTGCCTTAGAACAGTAGAGGTGGCCTTTTCCTTTCCTACGTGGCCGGCGGTCAGGTGGCTATGCGAAAAGAACAGGACTTGGTCCCTGAAGGGCTGGGGCACCAATAGCTGGGGCGGGTCCCCTTCTTTTCCTTCCCTATATAATAAGTCATTGCGGATGGTGAACCGGGGAAACCGGTCTTCTTCCTGGGTTTGGTTCTGGTGGGCCTGTTCCCATGCATTGAAAAGGGTTCGATCGTTGGACTGCGCAAACCGAAAACTCCGGTCCGTAATCCAGGGATCGGGACTGATCATAGCCGAAGCTGGGGGGTTGACCTCTTTCTTTCCCCGTATTTCTTCTCTAAAGAGGGCTAGGAACCCCGGGTTGTCTACCCCTAGTATAACCTCCTCAGGTAATGTTTCTACTACCCCCACCTTTACCTTTTGAGTGGGATGACTCAGGGGCGTTATCGGGACCAAAGCCAGGGGGTATGGTTTCACGTCCCCGTGGATACACCGGATGTGGACGGTTTTATGTGCCAGATATTGCTGGGGACGTACTAGAGTTTTCCTTACCACTGACTGTCTACAGCCTGAATCTAACAGGGCTCGTACCCAGGTCCCATTTATTGTTACCCGTACATGAAAGGAGGTCCCCAACTCCGCCGAGTACATCACGGCCTTAGGCAAGTACCCAACCTCCATGGGTTCCTCTGTGCGTCTCTTGGGGCATAGACGTGCTATGTGGCCCCATTCTCCACAGTCATAACATTGCGGTCCCTGGAACACAGGTGGGTCCAGGCGAGCGGGTTTGGGACGCCCCCCCTCAATCGAACGTTGGCTTTTTCGCTCTGCCCGAGGCAGAGGACCTCCTTTGGGGGGTTTTTCATTGTCCCCAGGGAAGTATCTGGGTTGGGCTCGCCCGAACTGTGTGGCCATCTCGATGGTCTGGGCCACGGACAGGTTTGAATGTTGTCTGAGCCATCTCTGTGTCCCGTAAGGCAAGGTGTCCAAGAACTGTTCTAAGTAGATTCGGGTCATAATATCTTCCATGGAACTGGATTCGGGTTTTAACCACTTATCCGCAGCCATCTTTAATCTAAAGTATAGTGTCTTTGGATTTTCTCCTACTCGGCCCTTTTCTCTTCTGAACCGCAGACGATAGGCCTCGGCGTCAAGCCCTAGATGCTCCAGAATGATATCTTTGATAACCGCATAGGGAGTCGCTCCTGTGGGATTGGCGACTTGATACGCCGCTTGTGCTTCTGCGGATAACAGGGGAGCGAGAAAGAAAGGCCACTTGTCTTCGGTCCAGCCACAGGCCCTGGCTACCCTTTCGAAATTCGTTAAGAAGGCCTCTGGATCTTCCCCGGGCACGTACTTTTGTAAGGAGATACCGGTTGGATGGGGCCCATGTGGTCGTAGTTCCGAGGTCATTGCTCTCCCGGTCTCGGGAGTGGGTTTTTTCAAGGCTTCTAGCTGCGCCGCCACGGTGTTTTGAAACACTTCCCTGTCCGCCTGGGCCGACGTCATCTGGCGCTCCACGGCCCATCCCAGCTTTTCTTGTCCCTGCACCAAGTGCTGAATGAGGGCCTCCATCGTGTTGCTGATGGAGTATGATGGAATATCCCACTTCTGACACCAGTGTGACGGAGTGTCAGGGACAGGCGGGACGCAACGTTGTTTCAAACGGGGTTTTATTGACAAGTAGTGCTTTCTAGATACACGGTCAGCCAGTGTTCGAGATGATTTTACAGTTCTTTAGGCTCTCGTTGTTGTTACTATCTTCTCTCCTCTTCTTTTCTACTCCGTCCAGACTCCAGGCGGTACGGGGGCAGGTTCTCCCTGGAGCAAGGCGGTCTCCCAGCCGGAAGGAAACAAAGAGACAAAGGCTATGTCAGGGGACCGTGTTGCTAGGTTCGTTCCCTAACTCCAGGACCGGGTGTGAGGAAAGACTACCACCAGTGCTTTGACCCCTTTTCCCCTCACGCTGTGCCTATTCAAGTGCTGACTAAGGGAAGGGAACACGGGAAACACCTCTCCTACACCGGCGGTCTGCCTTCTTTACCTAACCAGCCCGCTACTTGGTCACGTACCTGACCGAGCCACACTCCTCCCCTGGGAACGTGGCTGGGCGAAGCGCGGTGTCCTGGGCCTCCTGGCCGTCCGAAGTCCGTCTCGCTTCCTCCTTCTTCGCTCCGCTCCTCTCCTCGTCCTTGTTCGCTCCGCTCCTCTCCTCGTCCTTGTTCACTCCGCTCCGCTCCAACACTCCTCCGGGAAACGCCGTCCGACTCTCTGTGCGGTTCTTCCTGTTTTGGCTGCTCCCACTCGGTGACGTCATAGGAGGGCGGGTACAGCGTCTCGTAGCCTTCGCTCCACTTAAAGGGACCTGCTCCTTCTGGTCTCGATCCTTGCTGTTGGTCCATGAAGGGGAACCAGTCCTCCTGCTGTGGGGTTACAAGAGGAGGTGAGACCGGTCTGGGAGTCCACCACTCATTATAGTTATAGTCCTCCTCATGTCCCGCACTGTCACACACATATACCACTGAGACATTCATTCACTCACCAACACAGCCATATGCACACTCACTCACCCATACAGCCCCTTGCATATGCACTCATGAACCCATACACCCAGTGAATCACCCACTCATACATCCATGCAGGGAGTCACACACACCCCCACCCACCCACACAGACACTCAGGCACCCATACAGGGACCCAGACAACCAATCATTAACCCATATAGACATTCATGTAGCTACTCACCAACCTATGCAGCTGCTTACACACCAACTGACAGACCAATACAGATATCCACACAGATTAGTCACTCACCCATGCATTTACTAAGACATGTTTAATCACTCACTTATACAGTCAGTCACACACCCACAATATCATCCATACAGACACTCATACACCCAATCATTCTTGAGGGCATGTTTGACTCCCTTCATGGATGTGTGAGTGGGTGATTCACTGGGTGTATGGTTTATGAGTGTTTCAGAGAGGGGCTGTATGGGTGAGTGAGTATGCATATGGCTGTGTTGATGAGTGAATGGATGTCTCAGTGGTATATGGGTGAGTAACTGCATATGTGAAAGGCAGTATGATTGTGATGGTGGCTCTTTGGATGAGTGTGTGCTTGTGACAGTGATTGTATAAGAGAGTAAGCATGTGATAGTATCTGTAGGAATAATGGATGTGGTGTGTATAACTGTATAGGTGAGTAAGTGGCAGTGTGATAGACTCTGGGTGAGTGACTAGGAGTGTGAGTCGCTCTATGGGTGAGTGGCAGTGTGTGAGTGTCTGTATGGGTATATGAGTGGATATATCAGTGGCTGTATTGGTGAATGATTGGGTGTATGAGTGGCTGTATGGGTGAGAGACTGGATGTGTGTGTAGACCTATGAAACAGTAAGTAAGTATGTCCTAACTAGTATTGGTGTATCTATGGTTTTGAGAATGGTAGTCGGAAATTTGGAGTGTGTGTATGAAAGGTTATATTGGTGTGTGAGTTGGTGCATCAGAGATTATGTGGGTCATGTCATCAGTGATGTCACTGACCATGTCATGAGTAATGTAATATGTGACGTCATCAACAGTGCATTGCGGGGGCATGAGTTGTAGTTAGCTCAGCTAACTATAACGGCTGAATTTGACAGGTTTTGTACAGGTACAATGTCAGCCCAACTATAACGTTTCTGTAACCTGTGTCTTTTTTTGTGAATTTCTAATATTTTTTAAATGCCAATACATAACTAAAATGTCCCTGAAACCTGTGGTTTTTTTCAGTGAATTTCTATGGTTTTTAAATGCTAATTCCTAACAATAACGTCCCTGAAACATTTGTGTTTTTCAGTGAATGTCAAAGGATTTTTAACTAGCAGTTATGTTTGCAGACTGGTGGAGAAAAGGAGCCGGAACTCCAACCAGCTCTCAGGGATTCTGCTGCATAGGACATACAGGAGCTACCAGGAGGGCATCTTGGCCCCCAAGATCCCTCTTGAGTAAAGTGGACTTCATGCCCAAACCAGTTGTGCCTCCCTGCAACCCCGGTAACCGCCACCTCGGCCCAGGGAGGGGACGCACGGCCCCCTCCCCATCATTAAAATTCCAGGCCCCGAGGATGGAGTACCTAGGGCCAAAATCAACCTGGGGAGGGGGACCATGCGCCCCACTTACCAAGTGTTAATTAAAACTTTTTTTTTAAAAGGCTGGCCTCGGGGGTGGGGTACCTAGTACTGAAATTGTCTCAGAGATGGCGTGGCCCCCTCCCCTTTTTTACAAAAATAAATAAATAAATGAGTGGCCAGGCCCTGGGTCACCGGGCCCGAAATAGGTCCATGAGGGGGGGCCGCTCAGATATATATATACATATATATATTCAGCTCCACACTGTTAGTCGGTAATCGTACCAAATCACAGAAGACAGCACTCATGGGGGAGAGTTCCAATGGTACATTTATTTCAGGAACTCTGGGTGTACAACAGATGCGTTTCGGCAGATCGCCTTTCTCGGTGTTAAACATCGAGAAAGGCGATCTGCCGAAACGCGTCTGTTGTACGCCCAGAGTTCCTGAAATAAATGTACCGTTGGAACTCTCCCCCGTGAGTGCTGTCTTCTGTGATTTGGTACGATTACCGACTAACAGTGTGGAGCTGAATTTTGATGGCGGGAGCACCCCCGCCGTGACGAGCACCGTTCATGTGTGCGTCGGGTTGGTGCAACCCAGGAGCAGAGATATATATATATATAAGTCGGAGGCATCGCTCGCAGTCCCCGTTTCAAGGTACCAGCGCGCTCGCAAAACATAGGCTCAGTGGTTCGGGAGGTTTAAGCTGATAAATGGAAGCCGGAGAAGAGTGGTTGACTGTATTGTGAAGACCGTTTGGCCACATAGATGCAGTAAATCAACTACAACGTACAGGGGCAAACCTTTATCAATAGCTAAGCATATTTTCCAAGAATAAACTCCTCTCAGTATGTCAAACGACGCACGTAGAGCCCGTGGAGCTTGCCGCGGATGATATTTTTTCAGACGCCTTGGAAAATGAGGTTGTAACAGGCGGAAACGAAAATTGCACAAACACAGGGACTGAAACTACAGGTCTAAAAAAATCCTTCAGACTCTTGGAGAAATACAAAAAGCAAGAGCAGGCCAAATGGTGGGAAGCACGCTCACTTAAAAGGTACTTGGATGTGGGGCGAGTACCAAGAGGGCTTCGCATTATGTTGGCCCCTAGTTATGAGACGCCAAACCCCTTGATGATGGCGGAATGGGGGCAATGTAACCTTGAGTCATCCAAACGTCTCATGCAGATTTTAGTAAAATATGCGGAGATAGATGGGGCAGACCTACAAATCAAAATTGATGCCCTGGAAGCCAAGATACAACAGCAGAGCGATGAAGCCCACCAGGATCAGATCATTAAATTGAGGAAGGATATGACTACAAGACTAACCAAAGAAGAGGATAAAATCAAAACTCGCAAAACTTACAAGTTTAGAAGGGACCGGGATGACTATCAACATGGTCAAATCTTTACTTTTGCGCGCCGATACGACTCACTCAGAGCAGCAACAGCAAAAAAACGAGCTCAAGCTTCTAAAGAGGTGCCAAGCCGTCAACAACAAAATGAGATATCTCCAGTATCTAGCTCGGCACCAGAGAGTGAATCGGAAAATGAATGCGTCAACAGAACAACTGGAGTGAAACTGACATTGGGGGAAGAATTGGACGTCCTAAAGCAGAGCAGGAGGGACACCCTGAGGCCCCGTCAACAAGAAGCACAAGCCAAACCAGCAGCCAGAGGAGACGGGGGAGACGTAAGGCCCGCAAACAATGCAGAACAAAGAAAGCGGGGCAGAGGCAGAGGAAGAGGTCAGAGGTACTAGAATTGAATGATGGACAAGCAACATCCACCGGCCAGGCACCAGAAAAGGAAAAAATTAAATCCATTATCAATCTGAGTGCAATTGAACTGTCAGCAGCAGAGGAACAACTGCTATGTCTAGGGCTAAGTTTTTGTCCAGAATCAAATTTTCAATACACCAAAACAAGAGCCGACATATATCAATTCATCCGTAAATTAAAGCTCAAGAAATTCCATCTACAAAGAGCTAATTCGGATCAAGCCCTGCAAATAACCAATGAGAAAGACCCCCCTGGATTGAAAATCTCAGACTTGGGTTTGTTACAAGACATGTGCCAACTAGCTTCAGGTGCAAACAGTAATACACAGGAAGCATCAACTTTCATTGGCCAGAAGAGAGTGGAAACCCACTTCAAACCCAAATCTAAGTTTGTCCCCCTATCTGCCAACGATGGTTTGGACGCATTCAACGAGCATGTGGTCGGGCAGATCAAAAGATTGACTTTTGCAGTGACTAGACAAAAGAAAAAATACTCTAACACTGAAAGAAAATACCACCAATTGATGGAGAAGCTACGCGAAGGGGACATGATAATAAGGAACTCGGATAAAGGTGGCAACATTGTTCTTTGGCCAGTAACAATGTATTTGAAGGAAGCTCACAGGCAGTTAGATGATATCCAGTGTTATAGGAAAAGCAACCTTGTGAAATTCAAAGCCATGCAAGACAAATTATTTCAGAGTCTACTGGCTTGGAAGGGCTTAGGACTGTTAAGTTGGGATGAGTACAAATTTATCAAAAAGGAATATCCACTTGTACCATATATTTATTTTATACCCAAAGTCCATAAGAGTTTAACAGCCCCCCCTGGAAGGCCCATTATTTCAGCGTGCAATGGACCCCTTGAAAATCTCTCACAATACATAGATTACTTTCTCCAGACCCACATGAAAAACTTAGATTCCTATGTACAAGACACCAGCGATTTTCTGAATAAAATCAAGGATCTGGTATGGAGCTCTGAACTCTTGTTAGTGACACTGGATGTGACTTCCCTATATACTTGTATTAAGCACATGGATGGCCTTAGAGCAGTGGAGTACTTTTTAAACAGAAGACCAATGGAATATACTGAACATACACGAATGTTACTTAGTATGTTAACCTTCTGTTTGGAAAACAACTATTTTTTATTCAATGATCAATTTTATCAGCAAGTACAAGGCGTGGCTATGGGGGCCAGCTTTTCCCCCAGCTATGCCTGTTTATTCATGGGCTGGTGGGAAGAGCTGGTCCTCCATCGTGATTATGATCAAGTCTGCAAAAATAACATAGTCTCCTGGTGGCGTTTTATAGATGATTTGTTTATTGTTTGGAGAGGTTCTGAGGAGGGAGTTTTACATTTTGTACAAAACATCAATCACAATGAGTTTAATTTAAATTTTACATCCAATATTAGTAAAAGCTCGGTGACGTTTTTAGATGTTGAAATTTTAGTTGACAATAATGTATTAACAACTACCCTTTTTAGGAAACCGACCGCTGGTAATACACTGTTACATGCTACAAGTGCACACCCCAAACATCTTATAAATAGTATCCCATATGGGGAGATGCTTAGAATTAGGCGCATATGCAGTGACCCAGCAGACATGAAGATTAAACAAATGGCAAGTCAGGCACGGTTTTTAGATAGGGGATACAGCCCTAAAGTTATTAAAGCGGCCATAACCAAAGCAAATCTTCAGCCTCGAGAAAAACTTCTTCAATACAAGACCAAAACAGTTCCTGACAAAGTGGAACCAGTCCGTTTAATTTTTACCTATTCAAAACAGGAGAAACAATTGAGAAACATTGTTAGACGGAACTGGCACTTTGTCAGAGATGACCCAGTGATAGGTGAATTGATGCCACACAATCCAGCAATAGCCTTCAGAAAGTCCACTAGTATGGGTAATGTCCTATCGAGAAATAGCCAAGAGCTAAGCAAAAAGGAGAGCTGGCTTATAGCAAGGAAAGGATTTTATAAGTGCACAAGTTGCAGAGCCTGCCAATTTGGTGTAAATACCAAAAAATATAGGACATTTTTCTCGAATAATGATAGAGAAATAAAGCAACACCTAACCTGCAAAACGGAATTCTGTGTATATGTCCTTGAATGTGACTGCCATCTTAAATATATTGGCAGCACAAAGTTGGCAGTCCATAAGCGAATCCTCCAACATCTTAGGGCAATAACAAACAAAGATCAGAATTACCCGGTCGCTAGACATTTTGAAGCTATGCACAACAGTGACCCGAGATTTCTTCATTACTTTGCCATTGAGTCCATCCCTACAACAAAAAGAGGAGGGGACAGGGAGGCTACCCTCCGTAGGCTTGAGACCAACTATATACTGGAGTTCAATAGTAAGTGGCCGGGTGGTTTAAACACGACTGAAGATCTTTACACGCTACTCTAATATCCATCAGGAAATAGAGGGTGGCCTATACTATATGGCTATTTGTACTGTATTTTGATATGTGCATGTGGACGCTGGTTTTTACAGTCAATTTTAAAAGGAATTTCATGGGTAGTTTTATCTATGTTTGTTTTTTTTATATTGATTGTTTTAACTGCGTCACCAGGCTGGTTTTATTGATTCAATTTTAACACAACATGGTTGATTGGTATTTCATCAGACCCCCCATAGACAAATCACAACGCACATATGTTATTCCCTCTAGAAATTATTCTCTTCCAATTTCATGTCCCTGATTGTTTGTTGTAATGTTATAGATTTCATGGTTTTAATTGTATTATAGTATATCTATTTTTTAGTATTGTGTATACTTTAAAAGGATGTAACTATAGCACTTTATTTTGGTGAGCACTTTACAAAAGAAAAAAGGTATAAATTTTGTTAGGAAAATTTTGCAATGAATCAACTTAAATGTAATTTTAGACAATGAATGATACTCTCATTATACATTTGCCACAAGATAACTCACTTAGACATGCATATTATGTGTAAGTACCAATGCATTTAGGCTTTAATTTTGTGAGTTACATCATAGGCATCCATGTGCATTATGCAATTATAAATGTTTTCATTTTAAATTATAATATGATCATGGATGGTCGATTTAGAGTGATTTAAAATAAGGAAAACAGAGTATGTTTTCTATGTCTATTGTTGATCCATGCACTTGCACTTTAAAAACGGGTCTATCAGTGACGTGCGATCAGGTGATCAAGGCCGCTTGGACGGCCGAAACGCGTCCTGACATATGAGGAGTGAAAAATAAAAAATAAAAAATAATGCTGCACAAGTGGGTCTGTACTAGTGATTTCCGTGCGAAAACGGGAGTGTGTCACAAGCTGCTGTAAAATATATAACATCAGTGGTATAAGCCGGGACATTGTTTATAATAATCTGACATTGGTCTAGAATGGTTTATTAGTACCTAAATTGCATCAATAAAACGGCACAATACCACGGAAATAGCAGTCCTCCCACTGGCCGAAATTCAACCAATCAGGCCACACATTTGTTTAAAAGGTCTCTCGCTGTGTCGAAAATGATGGCTTTTAATGCACTGATGAAGGCGAATGCTGAAACGCGTATGCGAATATCAAAAGCCTCTTTGCAATACCTCATGAGTGCACCTCTTCTATCCGTAGTTGTTGTGAAACAAAACAGGTCTCCACCCCCTGTAAACTTGAATGCACCCGCCGCGTGTTCGGCAACTCTGGTGGAAACGATGCTGGAATTTAATTGGGCTGCCAGATTTGCCGCCATAAGGCCCTGCCGATCAACAAGGTCGTGACTTATTCAAAGACAGGAGTGCCTCGCCATACGAAGGACACCTGCAGCAAGCCAATAGCTAAGATCCAGCGGCAGGCGAGAGGCGATGTGACACAGCGAGAGTGAGAGTAACCCTATAAAAGAACTATGTGGTAGGACATCAGTGGTATAAGCCGGGACATTGTTTATAATAATCTGACATTGGTCTAGAATGGTTTATTAGTACCTAATTTGCATCAATAAAATGGCACAATACCACGGAAATAGCAGTCCTCCCATTAGCGGAAATTCAACCAATCAGGCCACACATTTGTTTAAAAGGTCTCTCGCTGTGTCGAAAATTATGGCTTTTAACACACTGATGAAGGCGAATGCTGAAACGCGTATGCGAATATTAAAAGCCTCTTTGCAATACCTCGTGAGTGCACCTCTTCTATCCGTAGTTGTTGTGAAACAAAACAGGTCTCCACCCCCTGTAAACTTGGATGCACCCGCCACGTGTTCGGCAGCTCTGGTGGAAACGACGCTGGAATATATATTTATATATATATATATAAAATTCACTGAAAAAAACATAGGTTTCAGGCACGTTATAGTTAGGAATTAGCATTTAAAAAACCTTAGAAATTCACTGAAAAAACCATAGGTTTCAGGGGCATTATAGTTAGCTGGACTTTTCACTCGTACAAAACCATTGAAATTCCGCCGTTATAGTTAGTTCAGCTAACTATAACTCGCGCCCCCGCAATGCACGGCTGATGACGTCACACATTACATCACTGATGACATCTCAAATGACATCCCTGATGACATCATCTTTGTGATAGAGTGGCAGACCTCCTCTCCCCCTAATATAACCTTTGATACACACATTCAAAAATAGAAACTAAAATTTTCAAAACAATGGAAATACCAATATCAGTTACAACAACCTATTCAGTAATTCTAAGATCCACATACACATCCACTCATTCACCAACAGTCCTATACAGTCACTCATACATGTACTCACTCATCATATGTACTCATACACCTATACATCCTGTTACACAACGCCACTCATCCATAGAGTTACTCACACACATAGTCACTCACGCTAATAAAGAATCAAACATCCATTTACTTGCATATACAGTTATACACACACCACCACACTTACTTCTACAGAAACTTACACATGCTTAGTCTTTTAAACAATCACTTATAGAAACACATACTTATTCATACAGGAGCTCTTTCAATCTCTCACTCTCACATATACTCACTTATATACACCAATAGTCACATATACTAGTTTAAAACATATGTAGTTACTCATAAAGACACTATTGAGACAGTCATTCACTGACTAACACACCCATGCACACACTCATCCACCCATACAGTCCTGCACACATGCTGTCTTCAACACATACAAACAGTGAGTCACTCATTCATGCACAAATGCACTACGTAATATCCCCCACCGAACCATACAGACACTCAGACACTCATACCGATACTCAAAAAACCAACTAATAACCTATATAGACACTCATGTAGCTACTCACCAACCCATGCAGCCACTTATACACAAAGTGAGAGACTGATACAGATATTTACATATTTAAACATTACTCACTAAGCCATGTATTCACTAAGATACACTTAATCAGTCAGTTATACAATCAATTTTTCAAAAACAAATCATCCATTTAGACACTTATATACCCATTTATTCTTCCATTGACCTTGAGATATACATATATAAAACATATGTAATTTTCAGAAAAACACACATTCACTGGATGATGTCATCAGTGATGTCATCAGTGATGTCATTTGAGATGTCATCAGTGATGTCATGAGTGATGTCACTGACCATGTCATGAGTGATGTATTATGTGACGTCATCAGCAGTGCATTGCGGGCGCGCGAGTTATAGTTAGCTGAACTAACTATAACGGGGGAATTTCAATGGTTTTGTAAGAGTGAAAAGTTCAGCTAACTATAACGCCCCTGAAACCTATGGTTTTTTCAGTGAATTTCTAAGGTTTTTTAAATGCTAATTCCTAACTATAACGTGCCTGAAACCTGTGGTTTTTTTCAGTGAATTTCTATGGTTTTTAAATGCTAATTCCTAACAATAACGTCCCTGAAACATTTGTGTTTTTCAGTGAATGTCAAAGGATTTTTAACTAGCAGTTATGTTTGCAGACTGGTGGAGAAAAGGAGCCGGAACTCCAACCAGCTCTCAGGGATTCTGCTGCATAGGACATACAGGAGCTACCAGGAGGGCATCTTGGCCCCCAAGATCCCTCTTGAGTAAAGTGGACTTCATGCCCAAACCAGTTGTGCCTCCCTGCAACCCCGGTAACCGCCACCTCGGCCCAGGGAGGGGACGCACGGCCCCCTCCCCATCATTAAAATTCCAGGCCCCCGAGGATGGAGTACCTAGGGCCAAAATCAACCTGGGGAGGGGGACCATGCGCCCCACTTACCAAGTGTTAATTAAAACTTTTTTTTTAAAAGGCTGGCCTCGGGGGTGGGGTACCTAGTACTGAAATTGTCTCAGAGATGGCGTGGCCCCCTCCCCTTTTTTACAAAAATAAATAAATAAATGAGTGGCCAGGCCCTGGGTCACCGGGCCCGAAATAGGTCCATGAGGGGGGGCCGCTCAGATATATATATACATATATATATTCAGCTCCACACTGTTAGTCGGTAATCGTACCAAATCACAGAAGACAGCACTCATGGGGGAGAGTTCCAATGGTACATTTATTTCAGGAACTCTGGGTGTACAACAGATGCGTTTCGGCAGATCGCCTTTCTCGGTGTTAAACATCGAGAAAGGCGATCTGCCGAAACGCGTCTGTTGTACGCCCAGAGTTCCTGAAATAAATGTACCGTTGGAACTCTCCCCCGTGAGTGCTGTCTTCTGTGATTTGGTACGATTACCGACTAACAGTGTGGAGCTGAATTTTGATGGCGGGAGCAACCCCGCCGTGACGAGCACCGTTCATGTGTGCGTCGGGTTGGTGCAACCCAGGAGCAAGATATATATATATATATAACATCAGTGGTATAAGCCGGGACATTGTTTATAATAATCTGACATTGGTCTAGAATGGTTTATTAGTACCTAAATTGCATCAATAAAACGGCACAATACCACGGAAATAGCAGTCCTCCCACTGGCCGAAATTCAACCAATCAGGCCACACATTTGTTTAAAAGGTCTCTCGCTGTGTCGAAAATGATGGCTTTTAATCCACTGATGAAGGCGAATGCTGAAACGCGTATGCGAATATTAAAAGCCTCTTTGCAATACCTCATGAGTGCACCTCTTCTATCCGTAGTTGTTGTGAAACAAAACAGGTCTCCACCCCCTGTAAACTTGAATGCACCCGCTGCGTGTTCGGCAACTCTGGTGGAAACGACGCTGGAATTTAATTGGGCTGCCAGAATTGCCGCCATAAGGCCCTGCCGATCAACAAGGTCGTGACTTATTCAAAGACAGGAGTGCCTCGCCATACGAAGGACACCTGCAGCAAGCCAATAGCTAAGATCCAGCGGCAGGCGAGAGGCGATGTGACACAGCGAGAGTGAGAGTAACCCTATAAAAGAACTATGTGGTAGGACATCAGTGGTATAAGCCGGGACATTGTTTATAATAATCTGACATTGGTCTAGAATGGTTTATTAGTACCTAATTTGCATCAATAAAATGGCACAATACCACGGAAATAGCAGTCCTCCCATTAGCGGAAATTCAACCAATCAGGCCACACATTTGTTTAAAAGGTCTCTCGCTGTGTCGAAAATTATGGCTTTTAACACACTGATGAAGGCGAATGCTGAAACGCGTATGCGAATATTAAAAGCCTCTTTGCAATACCTCGTGAGTGCACCTCTTCTATCCGTAGTTGTTGTGAAACAAAACAGGTCTCCACCCCCTGTAAACTTGGATGCACCCGCCACATGTTCGGCAGCTCTGGTGGAAACGACGCTGGAATATATATTTATATATATATATATATAAAATTCACTGAAAAAAACATAGGTTTCAGGCACGTTATAGTTAGGAATTAGCATTTAAAAAACCTTAGGAATTCACTGAAAAAACCATAGGTTTCAGGGGCATTATAGTTAGCTGGACTTTTCACTCGTACAAAACCATTGAAATTCCGCCGTTATAGTTAGTTCAGCTAACTATAACTCGCGCCCCCGCAATGCACGGCTGATGACGTCACATATTACATCACTCATGACATGGTCAGTGACATCACTGATGACATCTCAAATGACATCACTGATGACATCATCTTTGTGATAGAGTGGCAGACCTCCTCTCCCCCTAATATAACCTTTGATACACACATTCAAAAATAGAAACTAAAATTTTCAAAACAATGGACATACCAATATCAGTGAAGAAAGGGAACCTCTTATCTGACCTGTCTTATTCTTCTAGAATTAATCTCTTGTATACTACACAAACCTCCAAGAGTGCAAAGTTACTCAAAAGACATTTTCATTTTTTTATATAAGATATTTATTATTTACTTTTTTTATAAAAAAGAGACAAAGATATACATGACAGAATATTCATGATTATTAGGTAGGCATCTAATTCATATGTTGAGCATACACTTTGTTTCCTCATAAGTTAAATTTCATAAGTGCTTGTAAACATGAATCAAAAATTATATAAAGAAAGACTTTTGTTTAGAGACCCCAAAAAAGAATATAAAAAAAAACGTCACATCAACATTCTCACCTATCATTCACTCCTGCATACTAACAAACATTCTCCATAGGTAAATTTTCATTAAAAACCAACAAACCATCTCTAGAGAGAGATCCTACTTCAATTCTAATACAAACAAAATTAGTGTCTATCCATAAGTTTATGACAGTTCTTATTATGTCCTAGAATTCTGAAGTCATGACGTTTTAAGTCAAATTCTTCTGAGGATCTCCCAGAGTGTGGTTGGTGTTTCTGGTCGACGTACGTTTCGGAGACTGACTATAAGTACCACGTCTCCTTCTTCAGGACCAGTATGTTCTTCCTGATATCATTTAATATCTGAACGGCGAAAAATAGGGGTTCTCTCTGTGTGAAAATGCAGAGAAAAGAATTTTTTATGTATGAGAGTCAAACTTGCAACTGGGGGTAAGTTAAATTTCAAATAGTCTTATATGTAAGTAAGTGCTCTAGCTTAGTTAGAGCCAAAGCAGCTAAAAATTAGTATTAGAAGCATCACTATATCGTTTCAAACAGTTTTGCAAACCGAAAAGAAGGGGATAGTGCCCAAGTAGTGAGTAACCCAATAGTGCTTCAAATTACAAAAAGGCGTGCCATAGGAAAAGTTAAAACCTCCATGAGCTTACTATGTGTCACATGGACTTCATATCTTGGCTAAATCTAAATGATCACAATTTGAAATTTACTGGCAAATACTCCGCAGACAAAGTTGAATTCCTAGATATATGGATTACAGGTAACCAAGGGCATTTAGAAGTCAGCCTATACAGGAAACCAACAGCCAAAAATACCATCCTAGAGCATACGAGCTACCATCCACCATGCCAAAAAGATTCTATCCCCTTTGGGGAGTTTCTTAGAATTAGGAGAAACTGTACCAACATCACAGAGTTCATGGAACATGCTAAATCTCTCCAAGAACGTCTCCTGCTCAGAGGCTACCCGAGAAGACTGATACGTCAGTCACTCAAACGGGCTAAATACTATAACAGAGATGCCCTTATCAGCAATGAAACCAAAGAAAAAATAGATAAACTTGTATGCGTGGTAGACCATTCAAATATCAATCATAAAATCAAACAGATTTTGGATAAAAATTGGAAAATTCTGAACACCAACGAAGATACCAACACCATACACAAACCTATAGTAGCCTTCAGGAGGAATTCCAACCTTAAAGATAAATTGGTGCATAGTAGGTTCCAACCACACAACAAGACGAGACAAACCACCTTGGATGGCAAACCATTATCAATAGGTAACCACAGGTGTGGCAACTGCCATGCATGTGAACACGCCATAGTTTCACAAACCTGGACATATGGCGAAAAATCAGGTAAACTACAACAAATGACCAACTGTAGGAGCTCAAATGTCATTTATCTGATATTATGTCCATGCGGGCTCGGCTACATAGGGGAAACATCCAGAGTTTCGGCTGAGACTCTCGGAACACAAATCAGCAATAAGAACAAAAAAGTTACAAGCTCCCCTGCTCAAACATTACCTTGATTGCAACCATAAGGAAACAGAAATAACATGGATCATTATAGAAAAGGTCAAGATAGTACCAGGCAAGGACCCAGCCAAAAACAGAAAACAGCGTGAAACATTCTGGACCTTTCATCTGGACACTGTACGTAAAGGTCTGAACGAGGAAATAATATGGCTAGTCACAGAATAATTGACATATACTGTTTCCAACCCTCCAAATTTCTGTAATATGTCTGCCAATTCGTATTTTCAATCTTACTTGGCCCTTGATTATCTCTGTCTCTGTTGGTTAGACTTCGCCTAGCTCAATGCCATCTACACTCCATAATACTGTCTTACAGAACACAGACAACGAGAAATAGTCGTGTTGTTCATTATCAACACTCATCCCAGATTATCTTATGATGGCTCTGCTATATATTTTCTCTAGTTATTGCACCGGTAGTACAGCAACTGTAGTAATGGCATGTCGCACTGTGAGGATCTGCTCTCTAATCCAGGTCATTTTAGACCATCCCAAGATGGCGCCCACATTAGCTCCCGGAGACTGTATTATTGGTTTGTCTGTGCACGCTATGTAGAGGGAGCATTACCACAATGCCAGCGCTTAGTATGACTGCCTAATATTCAGATACCGAACTCGCTTTTGCAGTCCTTCCAATCTAGGACCAGCACTAATATACACATGTCCTATACCAGTACATGTTCGGCCGCAGATACTTTCCACATCAAGTTGTAGTAACATATATCTGCATGCAATTATCTCGGACTAATCTATTTTTGTATCTGTCCAGTTCAATTATCATGTATCCGGCAAGTACCACGTTTTTTGATTAATTTAAACACCATCCAAAGATGGCGCTGATTGTGATACTCGGTCTGTTCTTACTATACGAACGCGTACGCCACCTGACTCTCACGTTGTAACACGTGATCGCAGTACCTTTCAAATAAATACACGGCTACCATCATACTCCCGCTTCTCGAACTCGGCGATGAGGAATACGACAAGCGACGCTAGCTAGGAGGTAAGGACAGTGCCAGTTCCTACAACTTAACTAATTGAGATAAATAGAAAGTAAATATCAAAATATCGAGGAGTTTCATTTTAAAGGATTTTGTCTCGTTTTTTACTCCGCGACCGTAGGGACCGTAGGGATCCTACTAAACTATTTGCACGTGTATATTTACGTGTGACCGCTCATTCAAAATTGTCTTTCTGCGCAACAACTAACCACTTTGGATATAGCCGATCACGAATTGAAACATGAGTGTTTGTGGGAAATAGAAACTGCATAAAAAATACATAACCTAATGGGCAATGTATACTGCCAACTTCGACCTCGCGACTATAGTAGCACCAGTATAGTACATTCATTAAGAGTTACGTGGTACGTGTGTACATGCATGTGACTGCAGGTGTAAGTTGTTACTACCCTGTTTTGACTACACGATTTAGATACAGCTGTCATATATTAATGTGTATCCTAGTTTTTATTCTACTTATTATGCAATATACACACGTCCTGCATATAGCGTGTGCAATGTTTATCATCAGAACCTACATACTAAGTACTACTCATATGCTCAGTGGAAAGGTCACCTTTAAAAACCGGCACCTGATGCCTAGCTGCTCGAAGCCATCGTAACCCCAGCTTGAGCATTCATGACATCAAAGACATCACCAGGTCACCATCTACATAGGTTTTCCTGTAGTAATAACATCGCTGACTGTACATCCATTTAACCGATAAGACTGCAATAGCGATTTCGTGGTTTCTCTCCATTTTTTAGATTGTACCCCTGAATACAACGAGTAAAACTGTGCAAGCCAACAGGATTGACATGCAGCATATCTGTCTAAGGTCTTATGCACCGTAACAATTTGGGTAAGCATCGCTAGGTACCCTACTCTAATCTTTGTTGACGGATTTTTTTTGTGTGATTGTATCCCTGATACATATATACCTTCACCTTTTATCCTTAGATGAAATTGAAACTAACTATCAGACACAGTGGAACCAATCGTTTTCGTTGTGTTTTTGAACATACAGCATGTAAGAATGAGCAATGGCCCCACATGCTTAGATATACGTAATAAACTCATAAAGGGTGAGACAACCTTAAATCTGTGTTTCTTCATAGTATAATAATTAATATCAGCTCAGAACTATAAGGTATAACTCTACCCTATTTGCATCCTATAGACCTTTAGAATACCTTCGTACCCATAATATCAGTGGGAGCCCGGAACAGGTGTTGGGATATCAGAGGCAAAGTCGATCAATACACGTAGGCGAACATTACGTCTATACCTCCTCTCTCAAACTCTCTCCCCCTTTTTTCTACTTAGTCCATGTGACACATAGTAAGCTCATGGAGGTTTTAACTTTTCCTATGGCACGCCTTTTTGTAATTTGAAGCACTATTGGGTTTCTCACTACTTGGGCACTATCCCCTTCTTTTCGGTTTGCAAAACTGTTTGAAACGATATAGTGATGCTTCTAATACTAATTTTTAGCTGCTTTGGCTCTAACTAAGCTAGAGCACTTACTTACATATAAGACTATTTGAAATTTAACTTACCCCCAGTTGCAAGTTTGACTCTCATACATAAAAAATTCTTTTCTCTGCATTTTCACACAGAGAGAACCCCTATTTTTCGCCGTTCAGATATTAAATGATATCAGGAAGAACATACTGGTCCTGAAGAAGGAGACGTGGTACTTATAGTCAGTCTCCGAAACGTACGTCGACCAGAAACACCAACCACACTCTGGGAGATCCTCAGAAGAATTTGACTTAAAACGTCATGACTTCAGAATTCTAGGACATAATAAGAACTGTCATAAACTTATGGATAGACACTAATTTTGTTTGTATTAGAATTGAAGTAGGATCTCTCTCTAGAGATGGTTTGTTGGTTTTTAATGAAAATTTACCTATGGAGAATGTTTGTTAGTATGCAGGAGTGAATGATAGGTGAGAATGTTGATGTGACGGTTTTTTTTATATTCTTTTTTGGGGTCTCTAAACAAAAGTCTTTCTTTATATAATTTTTGATTCATGTTTACAAGCACTTATGAAATTTAACTTATGAGGAAACAAAGTGTATGCTCAACATATGAATTAGATGCCTACCTAATAATCATGAATATTCTGTCATGTATATCTTTGTCTCTTTTTTATAAAAAAAAGTAAATAATAAATATCTTATATAAAAAAATGAAAATATCTTTTGAGTAACTTTGCACTCTTGGGGGTTTGTGTAGTATACAAGAGATTAATTCTATAAGAATAAGACAGGTCAGATAAGAGGTTCCCTTTCTTCATTTGTCGTTCTCCCCTCCTCTTGGACCTAAAAGCACTTAGGGGAAACCTTTCGCCTATACATACCAATATCAGTTACAACAACCTATTCAGTAATTCTAAGATCCACATACACATACACTCATTCACCAACAGTCCTATACAGTCACTCATACATGTACTCACTCATCATATGTACTCATACACCTATACATCCTGTTACACAACGCCACTCATCCATAGAGTTACTCACACACATAGTCACTCACGCTAATAAAGAATCAAACATCCATTTACTTGCATATACAGTTATACACACACCACCACACTTACTTCTACAGAAACTTACACATGCTTAGTCTTTTAAACAATCACTTATAGAAACACATACTTATTCATACAGGAGCTCTTTCAATCTCTCACTCTCACATATACTCACTTATATACACCAATAGTCACATATACTAGTTTAAAACATATGTAGTTACTCATAAAGACACTATTGAGACAGTCATTCACTGACTAACACACCCATGCACACACTCATCCACCCATACAGTCCTGCACACATGCTGTCTTCAACACATACAAACAGTGAGTCACTCATTCATGCACAAATGCACTATGTAATATCCCCCACCGAACCATACAGACACTCAGACACTCATACCGATACTCAAAAAACCAACTAATAACCTATATAGACACTCATGTAGCTACTCACCAACCCATGCAGCCACTTATACACAAAGTGAGAGACTGTTACAGATATTTACATATTTAAACATTACTCACTAAGCCATGTATTCACTAAGATACACTTAATCAGTCAGTTATACAATCAATTTTTCAAAAACAAATCATCCATTTAGACACTTATATACCCATTTATTCTTCCATTGACCTTGAGATATACATATATAAAACATATGTAATTTTCAGAAAAACACACATTCACTGGATGATGTCATCAGTGATGTCATCAGTGATGTCATTTGAGATGTCATCAGTGATGTCATGAGTGATGTCACTGACCATGTCATGAGTGATGTATTATGTGACGTCATCAGCAGTGCATTGCGGGCGCGCGAGTTATAGTTAGCTGAACTAACTATAACGGGGGAATTTCAATGGTTTTGTAAGAGTGAAAAGTCCAGCTAACTATAACGCCCCTGAAACCTATGGTTTTTTCAGTGAATTTCTAAGGTTTTTTAAATGCTAATTCCTAACTATAACTTGCCTGAAACCTATGGTTTTTTCAGTGAATTTCAAAGGTTTTTTAAATGCTAATTTCTAACTATGGCTACAGAGATAGGACATGTGAAGAAAGAAGAAAAAACGCACAGAAAGAAAAAAAAAGAAATGCAGAAAGAAGCAACAGAAGTCCTCAAAGACGAATAAAAGTGCAGGAAGAAGGATAACGTGCAGAAAGAATAAACAGAAGAACAGAAAGAAGCCTTGTTTCAAAATCATCCTGTACCCTCAACTTTTTCAGACGGATACTGGTGTTAAGTGAGTCTGACTAACCAGTCCTAGAGCCAGTGCTATGTTAAAAGACACTCAGAATACAGTGAAAACACCTACATACACTAGGGAACACTATGCGTTGGGGTCCCCCTGTGATCAGCATGACCTCCTCTGTAAGCCCCTAGTATATAATAGGGCAGGCGATTAAATCTACCTCTTAAAACGTGCCACAGGGCGTGTTTGCACATGTCACCTCAGGCCCCGTCCTCTCCCTTCACCACTGTGTAAACGCACCCTGTGGCCGTTTTAAGTTGGGAGATTAAGTCCCCTTGAATCCTGAGGGTCCCTAGGGTCCAACTAGACCACTAGGTACCTCCAGTAAGCGCCACAGAGCTGTGTTGCAGAGAGATGTAAAAAGGGGCACGGCCTAGACCACCTCTCTGTAACGCAGTGCAGTGGCGCTTACTGGAAGCACCTGGTGGGCAAGTTGGCCCCCAGGGTCCCTCAGGATTGAAGGGGAATTATTTTCCCAACTTAAAACGCGCCACAGGGCTTGTTTGCACACGTTAACTCAGGCCCCGTCACCTCCCTTCACCACTGTGTAAACACGCCCTGTGGCCGTTTTTAGTTGGGAGATTAAGTTAATTTGAATCCTGAGTGTCCCTAGGGTCCAACTAGCTCACTAGGTACCTCCAGTAAGCGCCACAGAGCTGCATTGCAGAGAGGTGTAAAAAGAGGCACGGCCTGGACCACTTCTCTGCAACGCAGCTCAGTGGAGTTTACTGGAAGCACCTGCTGGGCTAGTTAGCCCCCAGGGGCCCTCAGGATTGAAGGGGAATTATTTCCCCAACTTAAAACGCGTCATAGGGCGTGTTTGCACATGTCACCTCAGGCCCCGTCCCCTCCCTTCCCCACTGTGTAAACACGCCCTGTGGCCGTTTTTTAAGTTGGGAGATTAAGTCCCCTTGAATCCTGAGGATCCCTAGGGGCAAAATAGCCCACTAGGTACGTCCAGTAAGCGCCATTGCAGAGAGGTGTAAAAAGGGGCATGGCCTGCACCACCTCTCTGCAACGCAGAGCAGTGGCGCTTACTGGAAGCCCCTGGTGGGCTAGTTGGCCCCCAGGGTCCCTCAGGATTGAAAGGGAATTATTTCCTCAACTTAAAACGTGCCACAGGGCGTGTTTGCACATGTCACCTCAGGCCCCGTCCCCTCCCTTCACCACTGTGTAAACGCGCCCTGTGGCCGTTCTAAGTTGAGAGATTAAGTCCCCTTGAATCCTAAGGGTCCCTAGGGTCAAACTAGCCCACTAGGTACCTCCAGTAAGCGCCACAGAGCTGCGTTGCATAGAGGTGTAAAAAGGGGTGTGGCCTCAGAACACCTGTCTGCAACGCAGCTCCCTGGCGCATACTGCAGATACCTGTTGGGCTAGTTGGCCCTCAGGGACCCTCAGTATTGAAGGGGAATTAATTCCCCAACTTACAACTGGCCAGGGGGTGCGTTTGCAGAGTGCTGCTAGTAGGGGGCATGGCCGCCGGCGCGATGCCGGTCTTTTATTTTTTTAAGAAGGAGGGCTGTGTGGTCCCCCTTCTTTTTCTAATTTACTTGCCCTGGGGACCCCATCCCCCAGGGCCTGCACCCTAATTTTTATGTTTAAAAAAAAAATGTGGCCCTCCCAAGGCCTTAATCGGCCCCGGGGACCCCAACCCCCGGGTCATGGCCATTTTTTTTTTTTTAATTCTTTAGGAGGGGGCTGCGTTGCCCCCCTCCTCAGGCCACTTATGGCCCCGGGGACCCCATCCCCGGGGCCGACCTTTGTTTTTTATTATTTAAAAAAATATATATTTATAGAAACACTTATGACATGCTGGACAAACCGTATGTACCTATCACCATGACGATTTACGTGATAATCATTAAAAGGCAACTATGCATAGAATGAATCCACATGGAATGTATTTACACCGCTAGTGAAGCTCTGACGTGTCTGACGCCCTACCGTGCCTAATCCCGGCGCCCGCGCCGGTGGGTACTCTCCAAGTAGACACCCTTGTCGTTTATTTATACAAACATGGGTAGCTATTGACGGGCACATTTAATATACACGCACACTAAGCCATTCAAAGGGGATTCAACAAAAATTCGACCAAACTATGCAAGAAACCCCCCTCACGGTTAATAAAACACACATCCACCGCCGGATGTGTAATACTTTTTATTTTACTCTCTGGAAAGGAGACGAACCTCACTTGAGAGTCACAGTGTGCTGCTGGCTGAGCCCAATGCTGTGTTACACCCACCAGTGCCCGCCGAGTGCCTCACACCTCTGTGTTGTATTCCACCAGCTAGTGCGTATGCTATGACACTCTCTAGCCCATTTGCACTGTAACACCACCCCGTGAATATGTCATGCCACACTTCCCTTCGCACGGGTTATATTGCCCCATCTAACGTGCCTTCCTCGATGCCTATGTTATAACGCACAGCGCTATGCCATACATATTACAATCTGGGATCCATATCTTTGTCACAGTGCATATGCAACGTTACACTCCCCAGCACATATTTTATATTACAACTTTAGAGACTAGTTAGGTTACACAACACTGCCCTGTGTATATTACACTCCAGGGCGCATATCGCATAGCACGAGCTAGTGCCTGTGCTATCTCGCACTCTCCAATGAATCTGTCATTGCGCACAATGTATTGCATATTATATTTCATGCCCCGGTTCATCTTATATCACACTTTTTGGTGCATAGTTTATACCATATACTATATCTAGTTTTCATTTTCAATCGTGCTCTCAGGACTATGTTCTATATAACACTGCGTCCACCTACCCTTTTCACGGACATTACATTTTGCTATGGGGGGTGGAGGGTCAGGGGGTGTTTCTGCCAAGTGAGCCCGGAGTCACAGTCACAAACGTTCTCTTCTACCTGAATAAAAGTGAGATTATGCTGCATACTTGTTCATATTTTAAGTAGTTCACACAGACACACATTTTAAAAACAATAAAGATCCTAATACCCACCTTCTCTGAACAGTTAGCTTGCTGCCCCATCCACCTCCTCCCTATCCTCTGTTGTCTGAATCCATGGACTAGCCTCCTCCCTCCTGCCATGCATGGTCTGATGTGCTGCCACTGCCCTCCATTTAGCATGATGTACCAGTCCACTCCTCCTGCCCTCCATTGCCCAATTATATGGCCCATCTTGGACCTCCTGCTTAGCCTCTGTGCTTAGCTTGCCTATTCTCCTTCCCCCTGCCCTCCGATGTCTTTGTGCATGCCCCTGCTCCATCCTTTTTGCCCACCATGTTCCATGGACCTGCCACTCCTATCTACTCTGAGTGTTCTGTTGAGCTGCCACTTCCCTCCCACCTGCCTAGCATTGTCAGATGACTGTAACCTGTCCCTGCCACCTCCACCCTGCCTGTCCAAATGCCATGCCCCTATCCCCTTCCTCCTGTCCTCCATGGTCCATTTTACTGCCACACCCTTCTGCCCTCCCTGGTCTGTTGTGCTGCAACTGCTCCTCCTGCCTGCCCCGTGCGGTCTGTTGTGAGGCCCCTTCCCCTGAACTCTCTTGTCTGTGCCCAGGTCCTGACCCTCCCTGTATCCTCCATGGTCCTTTGTGCATGCCCCTGCACCCTCCTTCTTGCCCATCATAGCCATTGTGCTGCCACTAACCCTCCTGCTTGCCATGCATGGTCTTCTGTGCTGCCATGGCCCCTCCCACCTTCCCTGTGTGGTCAGCTAGCTGCCCCTGACCCCCTCCCACCTTCCCTCCATGGTCTGTGTGTATGACATCATAGTCTCATTGTTGCTCTCCATGGTATGTCTTGTTTCTAGTGCCCATCCTGCCTGACCTCCATGGTCATCTTGCTGCTCCTGCCCTGCCCCCTTGCCCCCAGCCCTCTGTTTCCATGTGCAGACCCCTATTCCCTCCCTCCTGGCTTGCCTGTTCCATTGTAATGCCCCTGATCCGTCCCTCCTGCCCTTTATGGTCTGTTATGCTGCAGCTTTCTCTCCTGTCTGTCCATTATGGTCAGCTAGCTATAATTGCCTCTTTCCCCTCTGTTCTCTGTTGTCCATGTGCATGGTCCTGTCCCCTCCCTATTGCTTCCCATGGATTGTTGTGCTGCACTCCCTGATGCCTGCCTTGTAGGGTCAGTTTGGTGCACCTCTCCATATCCCTCCTGTTCTCTGTTATCCGAGTCCATGTCCCTACCCCAATTCCTCCTGCCTACCATGATCCAATGTACCATACTTGCAAACATTTTGAACTTGGTAAGAGGGAGATTTTGAAAAAAAAACTGGGGTATTGATTTTCCCCATTGAGTTACATTGAAAAAGAGGAGATTGTAGACAGGAGACAGATCAAGTAAAGCCCATTTGAGCTTAAAAACATTGGACGTTTCCTGGCTGAAACGGGTCTGTTGGCATGTATGTTTGTACTACCACTGCCTCTTCCTTCTGCCCACAATGGTCGATTATATTGCCACAGCCTCTCTTGCCAGTCCTGTATGGTTGGTTTGTTGCCCCTGCCCCCTTTCCACTGCCCTCCATAGTCTGTTGTGCTGCCACTGCCCTTCCTGCCTGCCCAGTGTGGTCAAATTGTTGCCTCTGCACTCTCCTACCTGCCTTCAATTTTCAGAGTCCGTGCCCCTGGCCTCTGCCTCTCAACAGTATCCCAATGAACAACTAGATTGCTAACATTCTATATTAATTACAAAAGTGTGGAACGCCTGACGTCATCTTGATGTAATCAAAACTGTAATACCTAGAGTACTTCCTTTAGAAATTACATATATGAGAGGGTCTTATTTGCATCAAAATTATGGTTAGTGCTCTAAAAAACTAAAATGAGGACATATTTTCAGAGTTTTCAAATAGAGACAAAGAACTTTTAAATTATTTGTAATTTTTATGTTTTTTTATCCAGTTGACCACTTGATTAAATGTTGCACCTAGGGGAGAGGATGTGGTGTTATTTCCAGAGCTGCAGACTTTGCAACTGGGGAACCAGGTTGGAGTTTCTGCTTCAGCTCAACATTCTGTGATTCTGGTCAAATCACTAAATCTCCCCATGTCTACAACCAAAATGAATTTGATCTAGTGTGATGTAACCAATGCTCATGTAAAGCACTCCTATACCTGACAAGTCTGCACTATATAAAACTGCAAATACACAAAAAATAAGTGTTTTGCACACTTCTGTCATTGGGCTACATCTGGGCTACATCTGGGTGATATTTGTGCTGCATTTGGGCTCTTTTGTCTCTGGTGGCCATCTTGGGAGGTTTATTTGTTATGAAGTTTCCTAATTTCCTCATTTACTGCAGTCTCCTCAGTAGGAAATGCTTTCAGTTTTTTACTTTGATTCCATCAAGAAGGTATTCAGATATGTCACACATTTGCCATAAATTCTGAATGTTACCACTCCAGTTGCTCATTAGATCACTGTAGTAAAGCTACTGCTCACCACGGAAGTCTGCTGCTGGTACTAAAAGTGTATGTTTCAGTTTGCATGTCAGAATATTTTTATGAAATAGAAGAGGATTTGAGAAGTCAAAATGTGCCCTAATTTTTCTTTCTGCAGAACTATTCATAATTTCTATGGGAAAATGAACCCCCTCATTTTGCTCCATTGTAAATTAAATGTTTTAAGTGTTACCACTTTATTCCAATCAAGATGGCTTCAGGTGTGCCATACTTTTGTCATAAGTAAGACTGTTAGCGCTCTAGTTGTTCGTTAGAACACTCTGGGACATTCTGTCATTGGGCTATACTTGGGCTACATCTGGGTGATATTTTGGCTACATTTGGGCTCTTTTGTCTCTGGTGGCCATCTTGGGAGATTTATTTGTTATGAAGTTTACTAATTTCCTCATTTACTGCAGTCTCCTCAGTAGGAAATACTTTCAGTTTGGTTCCATCAAGAAGGCATTCAGATGTGTCACACATTTGCCATAAATTCTGAATGTTAGCACTCTAGTTGCTCATTAGATCACTGTAGTAAAGCTACTGCTCACCAGGGAAGTTTGCTGCTGGTATTCAAAGTGCATGTTTCAGTCTGCATGTCAGAATTTTTTTATGAAATAGAAGAGGATTTGAGAAGTCAAAATGTGCCCTAATTTTTCTTTCTGCAGCACTAATCATAATTGCTATGGCAAAATGAACCCCCTCAGTTTGTTCCTTTGTAAATTAAATGTTTTAAGTGTTACCACTTTATTCCAATCAAGATGGCTTCAGGTGTGCCATACTTTTGTCATAAGTAAGACTGTTAGCGCTCTAGTTGTTCGTTAGAACACTCTGGGACATTCTGTCATTGGGCTATACTTGGGCTATATCTGGGTGATATTTGGGCTACATTTGGGCTCTTTTGTCTCTGGTGGCCATTTTGGGAGACTTATTTGTTATGATGTTTCCTAATTTCCTCATTTACTACAGTCTCCTCAGTAGAAAAACTTTCAGTTTTCTACTTTGATTCTATCAAGAAGGCATTCAGATGTATCACACATTTGCCATAAATTCAGAATGTTAGCACTCTAGTTGCTTATTAGATCACTGTAGTAAAGCTACTGCTCACCAGGGAAGTCTGCTGCTGGTATTGAAAGTGCATGTTTCAGTCTGCATGTCAGAATTTTTTAATGAAATAGAAGAGGATTTGAGAAGTCACTCAAAATGTGCCCTATTTTTTCTTTCTGCAGCACTAATCATACTTTCTATGGCAAAATGAACCCCCTCATTTTGTTCCTTTTTAAATTAAATGTTTTAAGAGTTACCACTTTATTCCAACCAAGATGGCTTCAGGTGTGCCATACTTTTGTCATAAGTAGGACTGTTAGCGCTCTAGTTGTTCTTTAGAACACTCTGGGAAGCTGCAGTAGAACACAAAGGAATCAACTGACAGTCTCTGCCCTTGTTGGATGTACATGTTTTACTGAGAATGTCAGTCTTCATTCTCCCATGACTGAGAAAGATAATGTGAATTTACAGAAAATAAGCTCTCAGTTTAGCTTATAGATCACCTTCCAAACCTCTGTTGGAAAAGCATGAGAAAATAGTTTTCTCTCAAACATGATTCATGATATCACAGCAGAAGGCTTTTTCACATGGTAAAATCACCTTAGAACACACCACAATTCCTAAAATGAGTATGGTACCATCAACAAATGATTTATAATGTAACTAAAGTCTTAAAACCTTCTGTTAACTGCAAGGCTTTTTTAACGAGGTGCTATCATGTATATTGGTCCCAAGATGGCTACCAACACTTCTTGGATGAAGTGCTGACAGCCAATCAGATCTCACGATGAGATGTGTGGTTAGGCTCCGCCCCGATATATACGTGATTTACTTTTGATTTTCTCAGGAACTACTGAACGGATTTACACCATATATGCAAAAGGCACATGCCTGACCTGAGTACTACCTCTTTGCCAAATTTCAAGTAATTCTGTTCAGCCGTTCGGTCTGTACCTTCGACTAAAGGTCCTATGGGAAAATGGATGGGGAAAACGTGTTTTGGGACCCCCCTTTTTTCTCAGTCCCCGCTTGATGAATCACCCCGAGACTTTCAGGGTAGGAGCTGAGCGGAGCGCCCCATTAGTTTTGAAAATTTCACAAAGATAAGTCAACCGGCGCCAAAGTTATTCAAAATAGAATTTTCAGATTTCCTATGGGAACTCGGTCCTAACTATAACTATCTACTGGCGACCGCCAGTAGATAATATATATATATATATATTCACTGAAAAAACCATGGGTTTCACACACGTTATAGTTAGGAATTAGCATTTAAAAAACCTTAGAAATTCAGTGAAAAAACCATAGGTTTCACACATGTTATAGTTAGCTGGACATTTTACTCGTAAAAAACCAATGAAATTGCCCCGTTATAGTTAGTTCAGCTAACTATAACTCGCACGCGCCCGCAATGCACTGCTGATGACGTCACATATTACATCACTCATGACATGGTCAGTGACATCACTCATGACATCACTGATGACATCTCAAATGACATCACTGATGACATCATCCAGTGAATGTGTGTTTTTCATTAAATTACATATGTTTAATATATGTATATCTCAAGGTCGATGGAAGAATAAATGAGTATATAAGTGTCTAAATTGATGATTTGTTTTTGAAAAATTGATTGTATTACTGACTGATTAAGTGAATCTTTATGAATACATGGCTAAGTGAGTAATGTTTAAATGTGTAAATACCTGTATCAGTCTCTCACTTTATATATAAGTGGCTGCATGGGTTGGTGAGTAGCTACATGAGTGTCTATATAGGTTATTAGTTGATTTTTTGAGTATCAGTATGAGTGTCTGAGTGTCTGTATGGTTTGGTGGGGGGTATTACGTAGTGCATAGGTGCATGAATGAGTGACTCACTGTTTGTATGTGTTGAAGACAGCATGTGTGCAGGACTGTATGGGTGGATGAGTGTGTGCATGGGTGTGTTAGTGAGTGAATGACTGTCTCAATAGTGTCTTTATGAGTAACTACATATGTTTTTAACTAGTATATGTGACTATTGGTGTATATAAGTGAGTATATGTGAGAGTGAGAGATTGAAAGAGTTCCTGTATGAATAAGTATGTGTTTCTATAAGTGATTGTTTAAAAGACTAAGTATGTGTAAGTTTCCGTAGAAGTAAGTGTGGTGGTGTGTGTATAACTGTATATGCAAGTAAATGTATGTTTGATTCTTTATTAGCATGAGTGACTGTGTGTGTGAGTAACTCTATGGATGAGTGGCATTGTGTAACTGGATGTATAGGTGTATGAGTACATATGATGAGTGAGTACATGTATGAGTGACTTTATAGGACTGTTGGTGAATGAGTGAATGTGTATGTGAATCTTAGAATTACTGAAGAGGTTGTTGTAACTGGTATTGGTATGTCCATTGTTTTAAAAATTGTAGTCTCTATTATTGAATGTGTGTATCAAAGGTTATATTAGGGTGAGAGGAGGTCTGCCACTCTATCACAAGGATGATGTCATCAGTGATGTCATTTGAGATGTCATCAGTGATGTCATGAGTGATGTCACTGACCATGTCATGAGTGATGTAATATGTGACGTCATCAGCAGTGCATTGCGGGCGCGTGCGAGTTATAGTTAGCTGAACTAACTATAACGGGGCAATTTCATTGGTTTTTTACGAGTAAAATGTCCAGCTAACTATAACATGTGTGAAACCTATGGTTTTTTCACTGAATTTCTAAGGTTTTTTAAATGCTAATTCCTAACTATAACGTGTGTGAAACCCATGGTTTTTTCAGTGAATTTGCAAGGTTTTTTAAATGCTAATTCCTAACTATAACGTGTGTGAAACCTATGGTTTTTTCAGTGAATTTGCAAGGTTTTTTAAATGCTAATCCCTAAATATTTCGTTTTTGAAACCTATGTTTTATTTCTGAGAATTTGTATGGTTTTTTATATGCTAAGTTATGTATTTTTAATAAAAGATATTTTTTTTTATTTAAATAAAATTACTTTATATTCATTTATATATTATCTGTATTTTTTTATAAATTATTTTTTTAAATAATTCAATTTGGATATTTTTTTTTATAATTTTTTAAATTATTTAATGTCCTCTTTTTTTTTTTTTTTTTTTTATTTATAAATTCTTGGGGTGCGCGCTCTGAGCGCGCACCTAGTACTATTCCGTATGTTTTTCATGAATTCCGGCGTACGTTGTTTACGTACGCAAATATACTTATTGGTGCGCGCTGGGAGCGCGCACCCAGTACGTATGCGTACGTACGTACGCATACGTCCTACGCCCTCGACGCGGTTTACTTCCGCATACGCTAAAATTACGCGCAATAACGGTCGCGTATACGCGTGTTAAACGTATGCGCGCTAGGTGCGCGTATATGACGTATGCACCTGCGCGTTTACGCGTTCGTGCATACGTCATCACGGGGTGCGCGCACGGAGCTTGCGCAGTGCGCGCACCTCGGGTTTATACATAATAAAACAACATTTCTTATTGGTTATCATTACTTTCAGTTTCTAATTGTTTCAATACCACACCCAATCCCCTCATGGCATGTCATGTGATCAAGAATCATCACTTATGATTGGTTTGAAGTACTTTCTGTTCCAGATTCTTCCCAAACCACACCTACTCCCCTCATTATTAGTTCTGATTCCTTTGGAGAAGGAGCTATTCTGTTGTTGAGAGACAATGGCTGAACAGCAACCTACTTCAGACAGTGACCAGGACACTCTTGAGAGGCAGAGGAACAGGAAGCAGAAAGACAGCTTTGTATGGCAGTTTTTTACTTTTCCTGAGAATGAGAAAAAGGTAAATGCACCAAAAGTTACATGTGTACTTTGTAAAAAAGTCTTATCTCGTGGGAATCCTAACAAGAAATATTCTTTTAGCATTCACACTATGTTGAGACATGTTTACAAAATGCACCCAGTATCTTATCGTCGAGCTTCTGGAGAAAACCCTCCACCTGCTCAGCTGACGACATCAGCAGCAGCTCAGCCGAGCACATCTTCGGCAGCTCAGGGGAGCACTTCAGCTGCGATGGTGCCTTCACCTGTTTCTTTACCTCTTGTTGGTCCACCTTGTTTGGCGAGGTTGTCTACACGGTGCACTGATTGCGGTTCTCTTATTTCTGTGGGGGAGACCAGTCTTGATCTCCTTCAGAGAAAATTTGATGCACATTCATGCACTAGGCCATAGATGTTTTTTCTTTTTTTGCGTTTTTCTCTTCCTGTTTCCCTCCATTAACTCAAGGGCTCTTTTAAGAGCCACTTATAAACTTAACCAAACAATTTTTTTTTTTTGAAAATTTTTTTTGAAATTTTTTTGAGGTGCGCGCACCCTGCGCGCACCCAAGGTTTTTTTATTTTTTTTTAATTGTTTTTTTTTTTTTTTTTGAGAGACTCCCCCTTTTTCCTGCTAATGCAACTGTGAAATCACCAGAGCAAAACGCAACAAATCTCTTCCTGTAATTCCTATTTGCACACAGAGTCATGTTTTCACATTAGTCACAAAACGAAAAATCTTTGCCAATTTGAATGCACACTTACTGCTCTTTTTTGTTGGCAAGTGAAAATCACTTTTACAGACTGACACATTATGAATCCACTTTTCAGATTTTTTTAAATTCACATGTCCAGACTGCTTTTTCAGACCACAAACCATGTGTATGCTGGGTGACTGCCTACACTCCAGCAAGGGCAACCAGCCTTAGTGATGCTGAATGTATTTGCATTACAGACTGAAACCTCAAAACCCCACAGCACATTATCAGAGCCAGGACCTCTGTTCTCTACACCTCTCTCCACTCAGCAGAACCAGATAATGGCAATCTTTCCCTCTATTTTTCCACACATATACATGTTAATTTCAAATCTCACTGCTTCCCCCTTTTTTTCAAATGTAATCACACATTTCTATTGCTTGAAAACCAACCCTTTTCCAAAAGTACCCTTCCCCCTACTTCACTTCTGCCTAGTTCCCTTCCCCCAACTTGACTTCTGCCTGCTACCATAGCAACAGCTCATGGAACACTGCTGTGTGCAGTTAGGTCAGAAGTTCGCCAAACAATGTTTCAATTCCACAGAGCAAGAGTGCTTGACTTTTCAAACCTAACTGCAAATCCATAGTACTGTTCTTTGGTAACACATTTTTCTGAACCAATACAAAACATGCATCTATTATTTTACACATACAGCCTAGTTTTTAGTGTAGAATGGTATGAAACAGCCAATCAGTTCTTTTTTTTATGAAAAGAAATATGTATGCCTCCATTTCCAAACTGTCTTTCATTTCTTTTTACCATTCTACTGAATTACACCTCCTGAGTGCATCCAGATCTCCTTTGAAGATGTTCACAGTGTGGATTGTAGGACACAGCTATGTCTTCTGGAGTGAAAAATTTGCAGAGAAAAGAGGTATGGTGAGAGACCTTGCTTTGTCAAATGTAGACATCAAGTGGATTGGTCAGAGAGGGTTAAAGTGGCACCAATTAATGCCTTTGGTGAAAACCTTTCAACATCTCCCACAGCCTAACCTTATTATTGTGCACTGTGGTGGTAATGATCTAGGCACTTTAACTGGGGTAGGTTTGGAAATGCTTATTAAGGACACCTTTGTGCAATTGATGTCGCTTTTTCCACAAACTGCCTTTGTATATTCTAACATATGCCAAAGGCAAAAGTGGAACTGGTCCAAACAATTTTGTCCGCAGATTGACAAAGCAAGGAAGCACGTCAACAAATCTATTTCTGCTTTCCTCAGAGACTATGGTATGGGTTCCATTTACCACAACAACTTGCGTTACGACATGCAAGACATTTATAGAGGAGATGGTGTGCACTTCAATGATGATAAATAAAATAAATAAAATAAATAAATGATGAAGGGAACAGAGTCTTCCTCTTGAACCTCAGACTCTGCGTCGGTACTTACTTGTAGGTACCGA
The DNA here is from genome assembly GCF_964204655.1 of Triturus cristatus. NCBI lineage: Eukaryota > Metazoa > Chordata > Amphibia > Caudata > Salamandridae > Triturus > Triturus cristatus. The sequence goes on from NC_140591.1 coordinate 829,741,647, forward strand.
AAAACAAAAAATAAACACAAGGGCTCTTTTTAGAGCCACCTTATATCTAAACACTTAAATGCAATTTTTTTTAAATTTCTTTTATTATTTTTTTTTCCGGGTGCGCGCAGGGTGCGCGCACTCGGCGATATTTTTTTACAAAATATTATTCTTTTTTTTTGCCCTACAAGGTCCTACTTTGACCCCCTTACAATGCCTACTGGGTCTATTTCTACCCACTCTGCCCCCTTTTCAAGTGCTCCCCCTTTGTTTATCACACCCTCTTTATGCGATAGACAAAATGGCGGCCGCCGCTTCCTGACTTCCACCGATTCGAATGTTTACTAAGATCTAACAACCAATCAGAATTGGGCTCGCGCACGGCAAGGTGCGCGCACCCAGCGCGCACTCTGCGCGCTTACAGATATATATATTGATTCAAAGGCTATTTTCTCAGAATCTACTGAACAGATTTACACCAAACCTACAAAAGGCACTTCCTTGACCTAGGGACTACCTCTCTGCCAAATTTTGAGTAATTCTGTTCAGCCATTCGGGCTGTAGCTCGTTCTAAAGGTCCTATGGAAAAATGCATGGGAAAAACGCGTTTTGGGACCCCCCTTTTATCTCAGCCCCCGCTTGACGGATCCCCCCGAGACTTTCAGGGTAGGAGCGGAGCGTACCGCCCCACCTATTTTGAGAAATTCGCGAGGATTTGTCGACCGGCGCCAAAGTTATTCAAAATAGAATGTTGAGGTTTTCCTATGGAAACGTGGTCCTAACTATAACTACCTACTGGCGACCGCCAGTAGGTAATATATATATATATATTCACAGGAAAAAACCATAGGTGTCAGGGGCGTTATAGTTAGCTGGACATTTCCCTCGTACAAAACCCTAGAAATTCCCCTGTTATAGTTAGTTCAGCTAACTATAACTCGCGCCCCCGCAATGCACTGCTGATGATGTCACATATTACATAAGAAACCAATAGAGAGAAGTTTTGAAACCTAAAAGAATCAAGGAACTATTCTAATGTATTCTTTACATGTATTTTTGTGTGGAGCAACAAAATTATAGACACAACAGCACCAGGAAGAGGAAGAAGCAGGGAGTGGGGGAGGGGGGGGCTGATGGGCAGAATAGCACACATGCACAATTAAGTACAACACACATATAGACTAACAATGGCCAAAATGAGCACAAGTCACACATCCCGCCAACATCACACCACTGAACGAGCATAGAAGTGAAAACCATGCTGCATTCATACAGAATGTGTACAAAGGCCAGTCGTTGGTGTTGTGGGATGTCTTGCGACCGTGGTCATCATGGATGAGATGCCCAGCATGTGGCACATGGTCAAGTTCACTGTGTGTTATGTTGCCAAACGGTTGCTCCTCACTCCTACGAACCCCCACACTTTTGTACGGTGCGCTGTTCTATCTCGTGCACTCGTATGGCACACCATTTTAATGCCTATTTGTGCATGTCCTGCTACATTCCAACTACACCATCACAGTGCCGTTTGGAGGTGGTGCATGCCACTTTACAACATCGACTGCTGCGGCTCTTGTAGCAGGCCACACCAGAACACAGAGACACACTTACTGCACTTCCTGTACACGGACATGTCCGAGACACCCCGTTCCCCTTGCCGGATAGGCACACCCCTGCACTGACCTGTGAACCCCAGACCAGCACACGCCAGTTGTGCATGCGGGAGGATGCGTGCGTAGCTACACGTCCAGGCTCACTGCCAACGCTGAGGTGACAGCACACTGTGATGTTGCAGGGCTTGTGCCTATCATGCTAAGACAATGACCAGAGGGACACACTTGCTAAGATGTGGGTTTGGGGGGCATTGGTGGTCCTGGAGTTGTTGAGATGAGTCTTCTGGCCCTCATGGGTATCCCTGTATCATGCTCATTGACTCTATGGCACCTGTGGGTGTTCTTGTGTGGCTCTTGGCTGTATTCCCTTTCATGGTGCAGGTAGTTGTCCTGCTTAACACCAGCAGAAAGCAGGTGTAAAATCCCTGGTGCTAACGTGTCTTATCGCCGGAATTTGTTTCGCATTGCAATTGGTGTGAAAGTTGTGATGTGATTTTTTTCGTGTGCAGAACAATATACGAACTGAGCAGTGTATCTCGTCAAAATCCAGCACCTGACGCACTATTCCCAATCAATATAAATACAATGAGATTTCTTAATAGACTTTGTGTGTACACTGTAAGTGCAGCCAATACATCAGTGCAATTCAATACAGGATTTTAGTATTTAGAATAAATCGGAAAGGTGCACCTCGTGTCTTTTTGCACGGGAACGGCTAGTCTCCATTTCATTATCAGCACTTTAACGGAAGTAAAGTTGAGATAAATCTAACACACTATTTGGAAGTTGGTGCAAACTGCAGATATCACCAGTATTCCAGCGATAAGTGCCCCAAAATTTAACGCCATGGTGGACTCCATCAAATAACAGTAATAAGAACAAGAAAGAGTCACACAGCAGTTAAGAGAACAACCAAAAACGTTATTAATTTTTTTTTCAAACTTTATGTTTTATAATCATAAATATGTAAACGATAAACTATTTTCAAACTTTATTTTTTTATTAACATATATATGAACAATAAACTAATAAACACAATGTATCAAAAATAATACAAAACAACAAGGCGGAACACTCCTGTGGGGACCATGGATGTCGACGACAGACCTGGAAAATCAGAAAGATTGTTAAAAAAAAACAGCATGCTATTCTCAACAAAATACCACAAGAAACAAATCACAGATATATAAAATGCATACAGCTAACACAACTTTATAAGTTTAACTTACAAAAACTGTAAATGTTGCCGCTTTAAAATATTTACCGAATCTGAGGAAATTGTTTTGCAGAAGGCACTACGCCCACAACGTTTTTCTTCAGTGGTGAGGAAATTTTTTACTTTTCCCAAAGGGCAAACAAAGACCAATGCCACCTTGGTCACGTGCAAGATTTGCAAAGGAGTTCTGTCACGAGGGGATCCTAACAAGAAATACTCGTACGGCACAGCAAGTATGATGAAACACCTAAGGACCCTTCATCCGAACAATCTTGCACGAAAAGAGTGCAAACAGATGAGAAACACTCCTATTCTGCATCTGTAAAAAAGAATCACAAATAAATGTATATTAATAACTTTCAAAATTATACTATTCCATTACTGTACAAACACATTTTATATAAATACTGACTAAGAAACTATGTCCCTGAACCACAAGTGTGACGATGGTTAAAACACTACATGCATAGTGCATACTACTTTGAAGCAGTTCATGCCCTAAAGCCTACCTCACTAAAACTCTACATGCTAACTGACTAAATGATTACAGTACTATAAGAAGACACGCTGGGTGAGTGACAGGGTGTTTGCTAGAAAAGTATAAATACTAACTAGGGAATTGAAGGTGTGAAACACAACTGTGTAGGTGATTAGAGGACTGCATCCATACTGCATAGGCATTTAAAGCAGTCCATGTGCTAAGGCCTGGCTCACTGCATGACTACTTGGGTACTGACTGAATGATTAGAGTACAGCAAGGAGAGTACCTAGGTGAATTTATAAGTGCTAGGCTTTTCGCACAGGGAATGGATTAGTACTTGGTACTGAATGGGTCACTAGAGGAGTGCAAAGGCAGTGACAAGATGTTTGCTGGACTGTATGGATACTGACTAGGAAATTGAAAGTGTGAAAGACAAGTGTCTACGTGGTTAGAAGACTGCATGCATAGTGGATAGGGGTTTGAAGCAGTCCATGTGCTAAGGCCTGGCTCAGTGCATGAATACTTAGGCACTGACTGAATGATTAGAGTACTGCAAAGATAGTATCTTGGTGAATTTATAAGTGTTTGAGTTTTCGCACAGTGAATGGATTAGTACATGATGCTGAATGGGTCACTAGAGGACTGCAAAGGGAGTTACAGGGTGTTTCCTGGAAGTGTATGGATACTGACTAGGGAATTGAAGTTGTGAAAGACAATTGTGTAGGTGGTTAGAGGACTGCATGCATAGTGGATAGGGGTTTGAAGCAGTCCATATACTAAGGCCTGGGTCACTGGATGAGTACTTGGGTACTGACTGAATGATTAGAGTACTGCAAGGAGAGTGCCTGTGTGAATTTATTAGGGTTTGGCGCAGTGAATGGATTAGTACATGATGCTTAATAAGGTCACTAGAGGAGTGCAAGGGGAGTGACAGGGTGTTTGCTGGAAGTGTATGGATACTGACTGAGGAATTGAAGGTGTGAAAGACAAGTGTGTAGGTGATTAGAGGACTGCATCCATACTGCATAGGCATTTAAAGCAGTCCATGTGCTAAGGCCTGGCTCACTGCATGACTACTTGGGTACTGACTGAATGATTAGAGTACAGCAAGGAGAGTGCCTAGGTGAATTTATAAGTGCTAGGCTTTTCGCACAGGGAATGGATTAGTACTTGGTACTGAATGGGTCACTAGAGGAGTGCAAAGGCAGTGACAATATGTTTGCTGGACTGTATGGATACTGACTAGGGAATTGAAGTTGTGAAAGACAATTGTGTAGGTGGTTAGAGGACTGCATGCATAGTGGATAGGGGTTTGAAGCAGTCCATATACTAAGGCCTGGGTCACTGGATGAGTACTTGGGTACTGACTGAATGATTAGAGTACTGCAAGGAGAGTGCCTGTGTGAATTTATTAGGGTTTGGCACAGTGAATGGATTAGTACATGATGCTTAATAAGGTCACTAGAGGAGTGCAAGGGGAGTGACAGGGTGTTTGCTAGAAAAGTATAAATACTAACTAGGGAATTGAAGGTGTGAAACACAACTGTGTAGGTGATTAGAGGACTGCATAGGCATTTAAAGCAGTCCATGTGCTAAGGCCTGGCTCACTGCATGACTACTTGGGTACTGACTGAATGATTAGAGTACAGCAAGGAGAGTGCCTAGGTGAATTTATAAGTGCTAGGCTTTTCGCACAGGGAATGGAGTAGTACTTGGTACTGAATGGGTCACTAGAGGAGTGCAAAGGCAGTGACAAGATGTTTGCTGGACTGTATGGATACTGACTAGGAAATTGAAAGTGTGAAAGACAAGTGTCTATGTGGTTAGAAGACTGCATGCATAGTGGATATGGGTTTGAAGCAGTCCATGTGCTAAGGCCTGGCTCAGTGCATGAATACTTAGGCACTGACTGAATGATTAGAGTACTGCAAAGATAGTATCTTGGTGAATTTATAAGTGTTTGAGTTTTCGCACAGTGAATGGATTAGTACATGATGCTAAATGGGGCACTAGAGGACTGCAAAGGGAGTTACAGGGTGTTTCCTGGAAGTGTATGGATACTGACTAGGGAATTGAAGTTGTGAAAGACAATTGTGTAGGTGGTTAGAGAACTGCATGCATAGTGGATAGGGGTTTGAAGCAGTCCATATACTAAGGCCTGGGTCACTGGATGAGTACTTGGGTACTGACTGAATGATTAGAGTACTGCAAGGAGAGTGCCTGTGTGAATTTATTAGGGTTTGGCGCTTTGAATGGATTAGTACATGATACTTAATAAGGTCACTAGAGGAGTGCAAGGGGAGTGACAGGGTGTTTGCTGGAAGTGTATGGATACTGACTGGGGAATTGAAGGTGTGAAAGACAAGTGTGTAGGTGGTTAGAGGACTGCATGCATAGTGGATAGGGGTTTGAAGAAGTCCATGTGCTAAGGGTTGGCTCAGTGCATGAATACTTAGGCAGTGACTGAATCATTAGAGTACCGGAAAGAGAGTGTCTTGGGGAATTTATAAGTGTTTGGGTTTTGGCACAGTGAATGGATTAGAACATGGTGTTGAACGGGTCACTAGAGGACTGCAAAGGGAGTGACAGGATGTTTGCAGGACTGTATGGATACTGACTAGAGAAATTGAAAGTGTGAAAGACAAGTGTCTAGGTGGTTAGAAGACTGCATGCATAGTGGATAGGGGTTTGAAGCAGTCCATGTGCTAAGGCCTGGCTCAGTGCATGAATACTTAGGCACTGACTGAATGATTAGAGTACTGCAAAGATAGTATCTTGGTGAATTTATAAGTGTTTGAGTTTTCGCACAGTGAATGGATTAGTACATTATGCTGAATGGGTCACTAGAGGACTGCAAAGGGAGTTACAGGGTGTTTCCTGGAAGTGTATGGATACTGACTAGGGAATTGAAGTTGTGAAAGACAATTGTGTAGGTGGTTAGAGGACTGCATGCATAGTGGATAGGGGTTTGAAGCAGTCCATATACTAAGGCCTGGGTCACTGGATGAGTACTTGGGTACTGACTGAATTATTAGAGTACTGCAAGGAGAGTGCCTGTGTGAATTTATTAGGGTTTGGCGCAGTGAATGGATTAGTACATGATGCTTAATAAGGTCACTAGAGGAGTGCAAGGGGAGTGACAGGGTGTTTGCTGGAAGTGTATGGATACTGACTGGCGAATTGAAGGTGTGAAAGACAAGTGTGTAGGTGGTTAGAGGACTGCATGCATAGTGGATAGGGGTTTGAAGAAGTCCATGTGCTAAGGGTTGGCTCAGTGCATGAATACTTAGGCACTGACTGAATGATTAGAGTACTGCAAAGATAGTATCTTGGTGAATTTATAAGTGTTTGAGTTTTCGCACAGTGAATGGATTAGTACATGATGCTGAATGGGTCACTAGAAGACTGCAAATGGAGTGACAGGGTGTTTCCTTGAAGTGTATGGATACTGACTAGGGAATTGAAGGAGTGAAAGACAATTGAGTAGGTGGTTAGATGACTGCATGCATAGTGGATTAGGGGTTTGAAGCAGTCTATATACTAAGGCCTGGGTCACTGGATGAGTACTTGCGTACTGACTGAATGATTAGAGTACTGCAGGGAGAGTGCCTGGGTGAATTTATTAGGGTTTGGCTCAGTGAATGGATTAGTACATGATGCTTAATAAGGTCACTAGCGGAGTGCAAGGGGAGTGACAGGGTGTTTGCTGGAAGTGTATGGATACTGGCTGGGGAATTGAAGGTGTGAAAGACAAGTGTGTAGGTGGTTAGAGGACTGCATGCATAGTGGATAGGGGTTTGAAGAAGTCCATTTGAAGCAATCTATTTGGTACTTAGAAACTGACTAAATAATCAGACTACTTCTAGGACAGTGCTTAGGTAAAACTTTTAAATTTTCAGTTCTGCCACAGTGAAGAGAATAGTACATGGTACTGCACCTTAGTGTCAAACCCTGACTCATTTTATCAATGTATAAGCAAAGACTAGCTTCTAATGCTACTAAAACTTGACAACATGACAGGTTTTAAAAGAGTTACCTGCTAAAAAATACACGATGTTACCAAATGCTTCTCTCACAGTGGTTCCCAAATGCACACAGACTCACAGTGTGATTCTAGACAACAACCACTATACCTAGGAGTTTACCAAAAATCATTCACTACTGTGGAAGTGGTAAGGGAACTGCACACAATCTTCATATTTCAGGACTGCACTTTTGTGTCAAAGCCTGACTCATTTAATCAAAGCATAAACAAAGACTGGCTTCTAATGCTACTAAAACTTGACAACATGACCGGTTTTAAAACAGTTATCTGTCAGCAAATACATGATATTTTCAAATGCTTCTCTCACAATCCTTACCCAAATGCACACAGACTCACAGTGTGATTTTAGACAATCAACACTATCCTAGAAGTTTACCAAAACTCATTCACTAGTCTAGAAGAGTTAATGGTACTGCACACAATCTACATATTTATGTACAGCACATCAGTGTCAAAGCATGACTCATTTAATCAACGCATAAGCAAAGACTGGATTCTAATGCTACTAAAACTTCACAACATGACAGGTTTTAAAAAAGTTATCTGTCAGCAAATACATGATGTCACCAAATGCTTCTCTCACAGTGATCCCAAATACACACTAACTCACACTGTGATTCTAGACAAGCACCACTATCCCTAGGAGTTTACAAAAACTCATTCACTACAGTGCAAGTGGTAAGGGAACTGCACACAATCTACATATTTCAGGACTGCACTTTTCTGTCAAAGCCTGACTCATTTAATCAAATCATAAGCCATAACTGTCTTCTAATGCTACTAAAACTTCACAACATGACAGGTTAAAACAGTTATCTGTCAGCAAATACACAATGTTACCAAATGCTTCTCTCACAGTGGTTCCCAAATGCACACATACTCACTGTGTGATTCTAGAAAAACAACACTATCCCTTGCATTATACCAAAACACATTTCTTCATCTAGAAGAAGTACTACATTTTAGTATAGAAACATAACATAACTCATTTCACAAATTCATAAACAATGACTGGTTTCTAATTCTACCAAAATATAAAAACAGCACAGTTATCTGTCTGCAAACACATGAAAATGCTTATCACAGAATGGTTTCTACATGCACACACAATGTCAATAAGATTGTAGAGAAAAAAAGTACTCCCTACACTTTAGCAGGAGAAATACATTAGTCTGATTAAAATCAAAATAGTCTACATACATCCACTCACAATTAAATAAATCATCTTTCAAGTTCTTTTGTAGATTAAGCAGTATATCAGTCACTCACCATATTTTCTTTTACAGAATCTCTGCACTGTGCACCTCTCAGCAAAAACAAAGAATGGAAAAGTTTCCCTTTCATTTTCCACACATATACATGTAAACATCAAATCACAATCCTTCACACATAAACTCAAAAGCAAACACACATTTCTATTGGTTTCACTCGTAAAAAACCATTGAAATTCCCCCGCAATAGTTAATTCAGATAACTATAACTCGCGCGCCCGCAATCCACTGTTCATGACGTCACATATTACATCACTCATGACATGGTCAGTGGCATCACTCATGACATCACTGATGACATCATCCTTGTGATAGAGTGGCGGTCGCGCGAGTTATAGTTATCTGAATTAACTATAACGGGGCAATTTCAATGGTTTTTTACGAGTGAAATGTCCAGATAACTATAACATGTGTGAAACCTATGGCTTGTTAAGTGAATTTGCAAGGTTTTTTAAATGCTAATTCCTAACTATAACGTGTGTGAAACCTATGGTTTTTTAAGTGAATTTGTAAGGTTTTTTAAATGCTAAGTTATGTATGTATGTATTATATTTTTTATATATGTATTTTACAATAAACTACCTATGTATATAGTTATAGATTGACTGTATCCTTTAATATGGAATGGCTCGTCTAAAATGTATTTTTTTTTTTAAGGTTTTTCACTGTGCGATTTTTTGAAAAAAAAATAAAATGTTTTTTTCACCCTTCGGGGTCCTTCAGGGACCCCCTGACAAAGGCTAGGGGGTCAGGAACTCGCTACCCTGCCCCCTTTTCACGTTCTCCACCTTTGTTTTTCTCTCTCACACAAAATGGTGGCCGACACTTCCTGATTTCGACCGATTCGAACGTTGACTGACATCTAACCACCAATCAGATTTACGCTCGCGCACAGGCACCATTTTATATGCTTTTAAATGCAATTTTCTCAGCAAATACTGAACAGATTGACTCCATATATACAAAAGGCACTTCCCTGACCTGAGGACTACCTCTTTGCCAAATTTCAAGTAATTCTGTTCAGCCGTTCGGGCTTTACCTTCGACTAAAGGTCCTATGGGAAAATGCATGGGGAAAACGCGTTTTGGGACCCCCTTTTTTCTCGGCCCCTGCTTGACGAATCAGCCCGAGACTTTCAGGGTAGGAGCTGAGCGGAGCCCCCCATTAGTTTTGAAAATTTCGCGAGGATTCGTCAACCGGCGCCAAAGTTATTCAAAATAGAATTTTCAGATTTCCTATGGAAACACGATCCTAACTATAACTATCTGCTGGCGACCGCCAGTAGATAATATATATATATATATATATATTCACTGAAAAAAACATAGGTTTCAGGGGCATTATAGTTGATAGATGATGTCATCAGTGATGTAATCAGTGATGTCATTTGAGATGTCATCAGTGATGTTTTTGACTAAGTTTACACTTAGATCAAACTTTTTTGGCAAACAATGGCTACAGGGCAGCAGGCATCTCCAGCATCTGCACATTCTTCTGAAGATGAATTTCTGGTTGAACCACCACGCCCAGAAAGTTATTCATCTGTGGTCTGGAAATTTTTTACTTTTCCAGAGGGGCAATCCAAAACCAATGCCACCAAAGTGACATGCAAGATATGTCAAAGAGTGCTCTCCCGTGGTGATCCAGCAAAAAAGTACTCCTGTGGTACAGCCAGCATGAAAAAACACCTAAAAACCATGCATCCAGTAAACCTGGCACGTGAAGAGTGCCGAAGAATGAGAGTTCTTCCTGGACCTTCACAGGCATCACAGCCAAGTACTTCTCGTGTGGATCCATCGGACCAACACCTGGACATCCATCCTCAGTTTGCCACACTGAAAGTTCTCTGCTTGAAGTGCAATGCAGTCCTTTGCTACGGAGAGCAATCTATTGACTTAATTTGCAGGAATCAAGGAAACCATCATTGTTAATTTCCCCCCCCCCCCGAAGTTCATTGTTTTGTTCCTCCAGTTCTGTTTTTTCCTTTTTTTCCAGAAAACCCCCCCCAAAAAATAAAATTGTTCAGAAAACCAAAAAAAAATTGTATAAAAGAAAAAAGATGAAAAAAAAAGTTCTTGTAAGAACTAACTTTCCTGGTTTAAAAAAAGAACTATATTTGTATGTTAGTGTGTGAAAGTTTAGTTGAATGTATGTGTAGTGCATAATTGACTGAACGAATGCATTAGTAGTGAATGGAGAATGTATAAGTGCAGAACTATGAGGAAGTGCTGCAGCATCACACAGTAACCTCTTTAACTGCAGTGTGCTGTGGTACTTCGAAGCACAGGGATGCAACATATGTACATAAATATGGTGCAAGTCTATGCTTCTCTCTGCACGGCTGCTTAAACTGCAGCCATGTGGTGATACAGGCACCCTTGCACCATGGTGCAAGGATATCTGTGTCATGTGGAGTTTGTTTTTGTGCAGGAAGATACACCTTCCTGCACAAAAAAACTCAGTAAAGGCATTTTTCTCCTTCAATGTACGCTGAGCATTTTAGCGTGTATTGAAGGTTAAAAAATGAGGAGAAATGAAAAAAATTCTCCTTGTTGTGCTTTGCTACACCAATTGGAAAATGGTGCAGCATTCACACACATGTCCAGATTTATTATTTTTGATAAATCTGGAGATGTGTCTTGCTCTATGAGTATTCTGTGCAATCACGCACAGCAAAACTTATAGAACGCACTTTCAAAGCAAAGTGGTGTGTATGATGAGGTCATATTTACATGGAGAAGAAAAGGTACACAGAGTGCCTTCTCCTCTCTTTGTAAATATAAAAGAGTGTCTTGCGCTATAACTATGTTACAAAAATTGACATATTTCTGTTTGGAAAATTGCTTGTGAATGATAGGAGGTAAGCACAGAGTTTTGTTTGCAAAGATGCTCAAAGAAGAATGACTGAAATGATTGCGGTCCTTCATTAGGTACAATGGGAACTATTATGAACCACTCAAATCTGTTTTTTTGCAGGTCACATGATATCCTATGACAGGGACATTCCAAAACTACATAGGTATAAACAGGGTGTTTTGAAAAACGTATTCAGACTTTGTAGCTTCTTGCAGATCTGCCCATTGTGCATATTAATACTTAGTTAAACTTACCTTCACGGTAATAGAAATAAAAAATGGTACACTTTTTTTTCAGATGTTTTTTGTAATGTAAATTGGGGTAAATTGCTTATTTTAGAATTAGGATCTGTGAAAGAAAAGAAAAAATAGTTATAACATGTAATAATACATTATAACAACACAGCATAATTTAAACAAAGTGATTTGTTTGCCTTTTTTGCTGTTCTCAGAATATATTGAATTTCACTAGAAATAGTGATTTCAATCATACTCATCACATAACAGCAGGCAAAAAAAACAATCAAAAAGATGGTTTAAAAAAACCAACATTCTATTCTCAGCAAAACACCAGAAAATACAAATCACACATATATAAAATGCTTACTGCTAACAAAATTTTATAACTTCAATTTATAAAAACTGTAAATGTTGTTGCTTTAAAATATTCACAGAGTCAATGAGTAAGAAAAAGTCCATATTTCAAACATATACCTTTCCTTGAGGCCAAATGGTATTTTTGCACTGTTTTTTATGTAAATTGTCCAATGGTAATCCTAATAAATTATAATAATAAATTCCTCAGAGACTGAATTATCTTCCTAAAACTTTGGCTTTAAAAAATTAGCTAAGAATTCACTAGGCAAACGTTGTTTGAAAACCAACTGGGCGTCATTACAAAGTGTCCAGCCTTTGTCACATTTTAGATAGGCAGTGTAATGTCCAGATGTTGTGGAAGGCCCATCATGGAAAATTATTGCAATTGCTACAAAAGTCCTTCCTGAAATTGATGGTTATGTTGCTACAAATTGCTTTATTAAAGTGTCCAATTTTCTTCCATCAGCTGTACAACATTGCATCATTAAAATTATATATGTCCATATTTTTTTTAAATAATGTTGATAACATTTCTGATTTACATTGGCTACACTCCATATTTTGATTTGCAGCTTTAACTAATTTAATGAAAGACACTGATTTACAGTCCGGTAATGTTAAATACAGAAATCTTTCAGTGTCTACATTAGTGCTAGATGTATACATACAATTTTCACAATGATGTTCCCATTTGTAACAAAGGCCAACAATATTTTCTATTTCTACACCTTCATTTTCAAAAACGGTAAGCATATACATTAAAATTCCTGAGCATCTTGTTGGATATTTTGCGTAAATTGTGCAGAACCAGAACATACATCCAAAAGATTACGAACATCTGAAACAGTTTGTATTTTACTTGTATCAGTTCTCAATTTTTCATAAACAGAATGCAACAAGGAACACATTTTTTTTCCCGATTCTTCATAATTTGTAGTTGCAAACCTTCAAGATAAAAAACAACATTGACCACTACATTAGCATAGCAGTTGACACCTGAACTATTTTCAAACTGATAACCAACAATCTCTTCAACAGTGTCCTTTTTCTTTTTGCTTGCAATGACAACATTATCTTGTTTTTTTCCCCTTTTCTACACCTTCAGTACAGATATTCTCATACCTTCTTTTTCGACCAACCTAAATTGGGAGCATACGCTCTTCTTAACCTATTATACTCTTTTACACAGTTTGCATCTGCAGTAACCTTTGTGTCATCAAAATCAATCAAAAACAAACCAGATAATGTTCTGACTAGCGACAAAGCAACATATGCCATACCCTCTTTAAACACAGTAGATCCAATATTCACAATGCACTGTCTACACCTAATCATTGAGATTTATGAATAGTCACCGCGTATGCCAGCATAAATGGAAATTGTTTCCTACGGACATATAAATCTTTAACAAGCAAAAAACAAACTGAACAACGACCAATTTCTTTAACTTCTTCAATCTGATCAAATTTAATTTTTTAATTCAATTCCATATTTTTTCTGATAATTAACAAAATCCACAACTTTACCCATTGCTCCATTAACTAAACCTTTTTCTACATCCAAATTACGCCTTAAAATTACCCGACAGTTTATACATGCATATAGAGACTTTTCTAAACCAGACATTTTAGATATCTTTTTTTCTAAAGAATCCAGTTTTGTTTTCAATTTTCCCATCAAAATAATAGTGATTCCTTCATGCTCTATTTTATCGATGGCTTCCATTTTTATAATTTCTTCATTTTCCAGTTTCAATAGTTCTTCGTTGAATATAGAACACTTGCGCAGTGTTGGCATTAAGCAGATCACTGATTTATTTTCTGCAATTTTCATGTATATTTTCTCAGGAACAACATTTTCATTTGGAAACAAATTGGAAAGTAATCGACTCTGCAAAGCTTGTTTGCCATGTTCTGTCAGAAGTCCAATTCTTATATCTTGAATACTTCCATATTCAGCATCATTTGCCTGTCGCATATTTTTCCTCAGTTCTTTGTATTCAAAATATGTCCAAATGTTCACATTTCCAACACTACTCAGAGACTTTCTGGTATCTTCATGCGCAAGTGTTTTAAATACTGGTTGTCCTTTTACAGGAGTCAGTTGCAGTAGATCTCCAAAAACTATGACGTGTTTTCCTCCAAATAAGACGTCATACTCTGTTTTAAGAATTTGCTGCATTCTTAAATGCACAAAGGCAAGCGTCACGTTTGAGACCATGTTTACCTCATCAATAATGAGAAGTTTCATTTTCTTCAGGACTCTTGAAACTTCACAACAAGCTTCTCCAGATAGCTTGTGGTATTCCAATTTGTTCTCATGCTCTACTGGTAACATTAGTAAACGATGTAAAGTAATTCCTTTAATGTTATGTGCTGCCAACCCAGTTGGAGCAGTGACAACACAAGACAAATGCGACTCAGTTGTTTTCTGCAGATAACTTGTAATTACTTTAATTAAGAAACTTTTTCCTGTTCCAGTTTGACCACTCACATACATTCAGATAGGTTGAAATGATGTGCATGAGCACTCTTTCTTTTCATGAAGTAATCCATGGTCAATCTGTTCTTTCACTTGCTGATATATTTGTTTCTGTTCCACATTTAGTTGTTCTTCCAAGTTTCCTAACTCCATTACATCTTCTTGAGATTGATGCATTGCTGTTTCCACCTCATTCATGGCAATTGCTGCTTCATTTTCAACAATTGGTTGTCTTAGTGGATCTTGACTCAGTGCAGCAGAACTTTGACTGTCATGAGAACTGTCTCTAGCAATCTCAGCTGCAATTGTAGCTTCTTGATCAATTTCATCATTCAACATTTTCACATCATTTGAAAAAGCCCTGCATTGTACGCTATATATACAAGCAATAAATGAATCTTCATAGCTCTGAAAATCTCAAAGTAATTCCAGTTCTGAACGCCATGGTTTGAACATTTGCAAAAGGGCTAAATAGTAAAATTCCCTTTTATCAGCAGTGTCGCAACTCAGTTTCCTGTGATTAATTAAATTTCCTTTCCTTTATTTCAGCATACATCCTTCTGAACCAATTACTGCATATTTTCCATCATTGATGTTCTCTGTAGTATTCCGTTTCAAAGTGTAGTTTTGCAGCACTTCATAGAGACACATGATCTCAAGATGATGACTTCTGTTTGGGTAATATGTGTCCAACATATTTGTTTTCAAAATATCTGTACTTTCTGGTTCTTTTTCTGCTAAATATTCAATTTCTTGAACATATTTCAGTAACCGATTTCGCATTGCTGCACGACCTAGACTCACCCAAATGATTCTTCTACTTTTGGAGTATAGACTTGCAGATGATAACCGATCTGAGCATTCATATGCTCCAATTTCATGATGCGATAACATCTTCAAACTGAAACTGTACAATTTCTTACTTAGAGTCTTCTCATGAGAAATCTCTTCCCACATTTCTTTCAATTCCGTCTTTTCTGATTTAGCAAGGTAGGATGTTACATATCGAACAACAGCAACGGAATTGTCTGCAACATACTGAATATCCATGTTAGCGTTCCACATGGATAAAATAACTGGATTGTAGTTATTTATGTATTTTGACTCTTTGCTTCTTCTTAAGTTGTAGGTATTTTTCTGAGACTTTCTTGTGATGGTATGTCGCATAGCTGACATAAAACTGTTCACTCTTCCTTTGAGAATACAGGACGTGGAAATGCAAAACGACATTTGGTATAGAACTTATCCTTAGACTTGTACTTTCGGTGACAGTATTTTCCACATCTATGGCTTTGGAATTGTAAGACTTGGTGTTTTAAGTTTTTATCTTCTCTACTATTGGGTACAGCACATGTGGCTTATTCTTCAATGAAAGACAAAACAGTATCATCTGAATCTGTTCTAAATTTGGGGGCGTCCTTGATCCATAACAACATATGTATATGAGGAGCACCTCTTGCTTGATACTCCTTTCTCCAAAAGAAATCCACAACTTCTCCAAGAGGAGGATTCTTTGTATTGCAGATGAAAGACATCATAGCTTCACATCTATGATTGAAATATCTGCATACATTAACAGGATCCAAAGAGCACAATTCTCCAGGTGTCTTGTATTCAATATTTTTTATATTGGAATTTGCCTCTCGAAGAAATTCAAGTAAATCAACCCAACCATACTCAGCACAGCTTAGTGTAAGGAACCATGTAGGAGTTCCTAACTTCCGTAGCATACATTTCAGTTCTCCATGACAACGGTACCAATATTCATTAGTCCCACGCTGACATACCATCAGATTAATCAACTGAGATTCTAAATGATCATCTCTCTGAGGCACTTTATCCATAAACTCCTTTGCAGTTACATTTTGCAGATGCATTCCAGTTTTTAAAACGTGATTTACTGCATATGAAAGTCCAGACAAGACACTTTCAAACAGAAGATGAAACATATAAGGGATACATTGTTGAAATATTGGATCTTCTGCATATAATCTTGTTGTCCGATATTCAGATGCAGGAATCTGCACAGGACGTTCATCATATCGTCCACCTTTTCCTGTTGGAAACAACTGCGGGAAACAACGAGCTTCCAAGCTCTCTTCCCATACACTCATGGGACTTCCTTTTGCTTTTTTCATTTGGAACAACTCAATCGTATTCCCCATCACTTCTTTGGAATGAAGTGGATGTACACTGTAATGTTCATAGATTTATTCACATCTGGACATGTCCACTTTTTCAATTTGTCCACTTAATGTTTCAGTATCTTCTGCTAAATCTATTTCTTCTTCTCCTATAAACACATTTCTATAGTACTCAATTTTTTTATCTGATACAATGTTGCCTTTTGCACTTTTCTATCTTCCACTAACTCTTGCCAGATTTTCTTATTCTTAGTAGGAACACCATTAACTAGAATGACTAGTGGTTCATTTTCTGCACGGTCTACACCAATAGTTCAATGTTTTTCTTTAAATCTAACGGTAAATACACAACTCTTCCTTTCAATCCTCTTTATAAGTCTGATGGAGGCAATTTACCTGTTTTAGGCTCCATACGAACAATAGCCTGAAACGGGTTCACACATTGAATGAAAATAAACTCATAGGTATTTAAATCTATCAGCTCTGGAGGAATAACAACCAACTCTAGATTATTATGAACAGCTCTAGCAGGCATTTTATTCTCATCTAATTTGTTTATAACAATATTTGCAAATACGCTGCTCAGAACCCAAATCAAAACAATCCTCTACCAACAAATAGGTTGCAAATTCCTTCCACTTATCATTATTTTCTGTTTCACTTTTTAAATACAGATTGACACTCCGAGTCTGATTTTTATAGTGAGTTCGCCAACAACAAATACAAGAAACATGTGGTCTTTCACCTGAAATCACCTTAAACTTTGTGATTTGATCTTCATATTTTTTTGTAATCATGGGTTCTACATTGTCTTCAACATTTTGTTCTATTAATGTGTCCGTTTCTGCACTCTCTTGCTGAGGACCAAAGTAACAAAACTCAATATCATCACAAACCTTCTTCACATCTGATACTGACCCACGCAAAAGAGCACTGTTCAACTCATTTAAATTTAGTGCTGGACTTTTTGCATAATACAATCTTCTCACTAACTTCCACATTTGAGTATGATGTACTGCCAACATCCTGAAATGGTGAAAAACACTTTGACAAACTTTCCTAGAAAGACAAGCCAGAGAATGACCTTGCAAACCAGTATTTTTTCTCACTCTGCAAGGGTCTAGTCCTTGCAACACCTTAATCTTTTGTTTAACACTTTTTTTACTATATGCTCGTAAGAAACTGCATAATTTATCAATAGATTATTGTCGTACACTACAAATACTACTGCAATCCCAAGTGTACACAGGGTCTTTAGGAAGTCTCCCTAAAACTTCATCAGCTATCACTTCTTCTGCATTTCTTTGAACCATTTTCTCGTTGTCAATTGGACAACCATTTCTAACCTCATAACCTCGACCACTGGTGTCAACTGCATGCAATAAAGTATTGCTCTGTGAATAACTCTCTTCATTAAATAAAGGCTCTGAACTTGAACTGTGTTTCCATTCACCCAAAAAAAATCACAAAAATTTGTTCTGTTAATTACTCTTTTCCTCTTACTTTCGGCCTTCATTAAATGGATTGGTTTATCTAGTGATCGAATTCTGTTTAATACTAAAATGAATAGTTTCCTTTTTACTTCAAAAGCCTTTTCAACAATGGTTTCAATATGCTTCTTCTTTTTATAAAATAGAGCTCTCTTTTTATATTTCTTAACATCTTTCAGCAAATTATGTACTACTCTCTTGTAAAATAATTTTTTGCGTATTTCTTTATACTGATTTTGTCTTCTTTTACCATACTCCGTCTCCTTTGACTGTCCATTTGCTTTTTTGCTTTTCCTATTATTTTGAATATTTTTTCTAGTTGAAGCATTCTCAGAGGTTTCAGCATTCTGTACATTCTGTCTGGTCCTACAAACATTTTTAATAAATTGCTTTGTGATCTTACCAGAAGATTTTTTCTTTTTAGCCACATTATATTGTTCATTCCATACTTGTGGTTGATTTTTCTTCAAGTAACTGTCCTTTTTCTGTTCTTTTCTTTTTCTTCCTTTGACCGGCAGGATTTCTCTATTTTAATGGTAATAGACTGTATCTATAAAAACTAATCACAAATAAATGTATATTAATAGCTTTATAAATGATACTTTTCTATTACTATACAAACACATTTTATATAAATACTGACTAAGAAATTATAGGCCTGAAGCACAAGTGTGAAGGTGGTTAGACCACTACATGCATAGTGCATACTACTTTGAAGCAGTTCATGCCCTAAAGCCTGCCTCACTGAAAGAATACATGCTTACTGACTGAATGATTACAGTACTATAAGGAGAGACACTGGGTGAATTCACAGTCGTTTGAGTTTTACTTTACTGAATAGATTACTACATGGTACTGAAAGACTCACTATGGGTTTGCAACAGCAGTCACAGTGTGTTTGCTGGAGTGTATGCATAGTGACTGTGGAAATGTAGGCCTGAAGCACAAGTGTGAAACTGGTTAGACCACTACATGCATAGTGGATAGTTATTTCAAGCAGTCCTCGTGAAAAGGCATGGTTCACTGCATGAGTACCTGGGTACTGACTGAAACATTAGAGTAATGCAAGGAGAGTGCCTGAATGAATCTTTTAAGGGTTTTTTTTTTAGCAGTGAATAGATTAGTACATGGACCCAGATGAGTCACTGGAGGTGTGCAAGGGGGGTGTTAGGGTGTTTATTGGAGTTTATAGATACTGACTGGTCAATTGAAGGTGTGAAAGACAATTGTGTAAGTGGTTAGAGGCCTCCATGCATAGTGGATAGACATTTGAAGTACTCCATGTGCTAAGGCCGGGTTCACTACATAAGTACCTGGGTACCGACTTAATCATTAGAGTACTACAAGGAGAGTGTCTCGCTGAATTTATAAGTGGTTGGGCTTTGGTGCAGTCAATGGATTAGTATATGATGTTGAATGGGTCACTGGAGGAGTGTAAGGGGACTGACAGGGTGTTTGCGGGAACTGTATGAATACTGACTGGGGTATTGAAGGTCTGAAAGACAAGTATGTAGGTGGTTAGAGGTCTGCATACATAGTGCATAGACGTTTCAAGCAGTGCATGTACTAAAGCTGGGTTCACTACATATGTACCTCAGTACTGACTCAATCATTAGAGTACTTCAAGGAGAGTGCCTGGGTAAATTTTTTACTGGTTGGGTTTTGGCGCAGTGAATGGATTATTACATAGTGCTGAATCGCTCACTGGAGAAGTGTAAGGAGAGTGACAAGGTGTTTGCGGGAACTGTATGAATACTAACTGGGGTATTGAAGGTATGAAAGACAAGTGTGTAGGTGGTTAGAGGACTGCATGCATAGTGGATAGGCGTTTGAATCAATCCATGTGCTAAGGCCTGCCTCACTCCATTAGTACTTGGGTACTGACTGAATGTTTAGAGTATTGCAAGGAGAGTGCCTGGATGAATTTATAAGTGTTTGTTTTTTGGCACAGTTAATTGATTACTACATGTTACTGAATAAGTCACTGGAGAAGTGCAAAGGGAGTAACAGGGTGTTTGCAAGAACTGTATGGATACTGACTGGGGTATTGATGGTGTGAAAGACAAGTGTGTAGGTGGTTAGAGGCCTACATGCATAGTGGATAGGCGTTTGAATCAATCCATGTGCTAAGGCCTGCTTCAATCCATTAGTACTTGGATACTAACTGAATGTTTAGAGTATTGCAAGGAGAGTGCCTGGGTGAATTTATAAGTGTTTGGGTTTTGGCACAGAAAATGGATTACTACATGGGGCTGAATGAGTCACTGAAGGAGTGTAAGGGGATTGGCAGGGTGTTTGCAGGAACTGTATGAATACTGTCTGGGGTCCTGAAGGTGTGAAAGACAAGTGTGTAGATGGTTAGAGGCCTGCATGCATAGTAGATAAATGTTTGAAACAGTCCATAGGCTAAGGCCGGGGTCACTGCATGACTACCAGGGGAGTGACTGAATCATTATAGTACTACAAGGAGAGTGCCTGGGTGAATCTTTTTAAGTTTTTGGGTTTTGGCGCAGTGAATAGATCAGTACATGGTGCGGGATGAGTCACTGGAGGTGTGCAAGGGGAGTGACAGGGTGTTTATTGGAGTTTATAGATGCTGACTGGTCAATTGAAGGTGTGAAAGACAATTGTGTAGCTGGTTGGAGGTCTCCATGCATAGTGGATAGACATTTGAAGTACTACATGTGCTTAGGCCGGGTTCACTACATAAGTACCTGGGTACTGACTGAATCATTAGAGTACTACAAGGAGAGTGTCTCGCTAAATTTATAAATGGTTGGTTTTGGTGCACTCAATGGATTAGTACATGATGTTGAATGGGTCACTGGAGGAGTGTAAGGGGACTGAGGGGGTTTTTGTGGGAACTGTATGAATACTGACTGGGGTATTGAAGGTCTGAAAGACAAGTGTGTAGGTGGTTAGAGGCATACATACATAGTGCATAGACATTTGAAGCAGTGCATGTACTAAAGCTGGGTTCACTATATAAGTACCTCAGTACTGACTCAATCATTAGAGTACTTCAAGGAGAGTGCCTGGGTAAATGTATTACTGGTTGGGTTTTGGCGCAGTGAATGGATTAGTACATAGTGCTGAATGGGTCACTGGAGAAGTGTAAGGGGAGTGACAAGGTGTTTGTGGGAACTGTATGAATACTAACTGGGGTATTGAAGGTGTGAAAGACAAGTGTGTAGGTGGTTAGAGGCCTGCATGCATAGTGGATCGGCGTTTGAATCAATGCATGTGCTAAGGCCTGCCTCACTCCATTAGTACTTGGATACTGACTGAATGATTAGAGTATTGCAAGGAGAGTGCCTGGGTGAATTTATAAGTGTTGTTTTTTTGGCGCAGTAAATGGAATACTACATGGTGCTGAATAAATCACTGGAGGAGTGTAAGGGGAGTGACAGGGTGTTTGCGGGAACTGTATGAATACTGACTGGGGTATTGAAGGTGTGAAAGACAAGTGTATAGGTGCTTAGGGGCCTGCATGCATAGTGGATAGGCGTTTGAAGCAGTCCATGTGCTAACACATGGTTCACTGCATGAGTACCTGGGTACTGACTGAATCATTAGAGTACTGCTAGGAGAGTGCCTGGGTGAAACTTTTAAGTTTTTCAGTTTTGGCGCAGTGAATAGATTAGTACATGGTGCTGGATGAGTCACTGGAGGTGTGCAAGGTGAGTGACAGGGTGTTTATTGAAGTATATAGATACTGACTAGTCAATTGAAGTAGTGAAAGACAATTGTGTAGGTGGTTAGAGGCCTCCATGCATAGTGGATAGGCGTTTGAATCAATCCATATGCTAAGGCCTGCCTCCCTCCATTAGTACTTGGATACTAACTGAATGTTTAGAGTATTGCAAGAAGAGTGCCTGGGTGAATTTATAAGTGTTTGGGTTTTGGCGCAGTAAATGGATTACTACATGGTGCTGAATGAGTCACTGGAGGAGTGTAAGAGGAGTGACAGGGTATTTGCAGGAACTGTATGAATACTGACTGGGGTATTGAAGGTGTGAAAGACAAGTGTGTTGGTGGTTAGAGGCCTGCATGCATAGTGGATAGACGTTTGAAGCAGTCCATGTGCTAACGCATGGTTCACTGCATGAGTACCTGGGTACTGACTGAATCATTAGAGTACTGCTAGGAGAGTGCCTGGGTGAAACTTTTAAGTTTTTCAGTTTTGGTGCAGTGAATAGATTAGTACATGGTGCTGGATGAGTAACTGGGGGTGTGCAAGGTGAGTGCCAGGGTGTTTATTGAACTATATAGATACTGACTAGTCAATTGAAGTACTGAAATACAATTGTGTCAGTGGTTAGAGACCTCCATGCATAGTGGATAAACAGTTGAATCAATCCATGTGCTAAGGCCTGCCTCACTCCATTAGTACTTGGGTACTGACTGAATGATTAGAGTACTACAAGGAGAATGTCTGGGTGAATGTATAAGTGTTTGTTTTTTGGCACAGTAAATGGATTAGGAGATGGTGCTGAATCAATCAGTGAAATAGTGTGAAGGGAGTGACAGGGTGTTTGCAGGAACTGTATGAATACTGACTGGGGTATTGAAGGTATGAAAGACAAGTGTGTAGATGGTTAGAGGCTTGCATGCATAGTGGATAGACGTTTGAAACAGTACATGGGCTGAGGCCTGGCTCAGTGTATGAGTACTTGGGTACTGACTAAATGATTAGAGTTTTTTAAGCACTTATGTGTATGCAAAGACATAAAGTACCCAAAACCTTCTCTCTAAATGGTTCCTAAATGCATACAGACTCTCAGTGTGATTCTAAACAACAAACACTATCACATGCATATTACCAAATCACATTTTCTTGTCCGGAATTGGTAAACAGAGTACACACAATCTACATATTGTACTACTGCACATAATTGTAGAACCCTGACTCTTTTACAAATACCTAACCAATGACTGGTTTCTTATTCTAACAAAGTATGAGAACAGGATAGGTTTTTAACCAGTTATGTGTCTGCAAACACATAAAATACCCAAATCCTTCTCTTAGTACAGTTTCTTAAATGCACACAGACTCACAGTGTGATTCTAGAAAACAAACAATATCCCTTGGATTTTACAAAAACACATTTACCATTCTTGAAGATGTGATGTGACTACACACATTCCACATATTTTACTACTGCTCATTAGTGTATAAACCTGACTCATTTTACAAACACGTAAACAATAAATGGTTTCTATTTCTACCAAAATGTAAGAACAGGATAGGTTTTTAAGCATGTATGTGTCTGCAAAAACATGAAACACCCAAATGCTTCTCTCACTTTAGTTCCCAAATGCACACAGACTCACAGTGTGATTCTAGACAAACAACACTATTCCTTCTATTTTACCAAAACACATTCACTAGTGTGGAAGGGCTGAAGTGACTGCAGAGATTCTACATATTTCAATAGTGCACACTACTATGAAAGCCTGACTCATTTTGTGAATGCATAAGCAATGACTGGCTACTAATACTACTAAGACTTGACAACATAACCAAATTTAAAACAGTTATCTTTTAGCAAATACCTGATGTAACCAAAAGCTTCTCTCACAACGGTTGCGCAAATGCACACAGACTCACAGTGTGATTCTAGACAAGCAACACTATCCCTTCCATTTTACCAAAAAACATTTAGTAGTGTACAAGACGTAAGGTGACTGCACACATTCCACAAAAAATTGTATACAGTGCTTCTATCAGAATGATTCCTAAATGCACACAGACTCACTGTGTGATTCTAAACAAATAACACTATCCCTTGCAATTTACAAAAATACATTTACTAGTCTACAAGATGTAAGGTGACTTCACACATTGCAGAACATTTTCTACTACACGTTAGTACCAAAATGTTTCTCTCAAAATGATTCCTAAATGCACACAAACTCACTGTGTGATTCTAGACAAACAACATTATCCCTTGCATTTTACCAAAACACATTTCATAATCCAGAAGGAGTATTGCATTTTAGTGTAGAAATTTGACTCATTTTGCAAATACATAAACAATGACTGGTTTCTAATTCTACCAAAACATGAAAACAGCACAGTTATCTGTCTGTAAACACATGAAAAACACAAATGCTTATCACAGGATGGTTTCTAAATCCACACACACTGACAATAAGATTCAACACACAAAAAAGTACTCCCTGCACTTTAGCAGGAGAAATACATTAGTGTGATTAAAATCAAAATAGACCACATACACCCCCTCACAATTAAGAAACTCACCTTTCAAGTTATTTTGTAGGTTAAGAAGTATATCAGTCACACAAAAAGTTTTCTTATACAGAATCTCTGCACGGTGCACCTGTCAGCAAAACCAAAGAATGGCAATGTTTCCCTCTCATTTTCCACACATATACATGTAAACACCAAATCACATTCCTTCCTACATTTATTCAAAATCAAACACACATTTCTATTGGTTAAACATTTCAACCCTTTCGAAATGACATAAATGTGAACCCTACCCCCAATCTGCCTTCTGCCTGTTACCATAGAAACAGTTCATGGAACACTTATCTGAGCACACAGGTCACAAGTTCAGCACACAATGTTGCTAATCAAAACAGCAAGTGTGGTTGACTTTTCAACATATCAGCTTATCATATATAATGTTCCTTTCACTCATGCGTTTAAAAAAAAGAAACATGCACCCTAATGTTCAGTATAGAATGTTGTCAAACAACCGATCATTTCTTTTCTTTTTTCAAAACTGCATCTTATCCACCATTTTAGAAAAATCTTACTTTTCAAACTGCCATTTCATTTACAGAGACCATCTGAGTGCATCCAGACCTCCCTTCAAGATGCTTAGAGTGTGGATTGTGGGACACAGCTATATTTTCTAAAGCCAAAGGTATGCAGAAAACAAAGGCATTCACAAAGACCTAGGTTTGCCAAATGTAGACATTAAATGGATTGGACAGAGAGGGTTAAAGTGGCACCAATTGATGCCATTGGTAAAATTCTTTTTGCATCTCCAACACCCTGACCTCATAATTTTGCACTATGGAGGCAATGACCTAGGCACTTTGACTGGGGTAGGTCTTGAAATGCTTATCAAGGACACCTTTGCAGAATTGATTTCACTTTTTCACCAAACTGCCTTTGTCTATTCTAACATATGCCAAAGGCAGAAATGGAAGTGGTCCAATCATTTTTGTCCACAGATTGAGAAAGCTAGGAAACATGTGAATAACCCAATGCTAATAACCTAATTTTACAGTTAAAAAAAAAATAGCGTCTATCACAAATTTTTATTGTCCCCGGGGACCCCATCCCCCGGGGATTATAAAAAACGTTGGGGACCGTGGGGGGAGCCCCAACGCCCCCACGGTCCCAGCCAGCTCCCCGCGTCCTTCGGGAGCCGGCATTGCTTTTCTACATGGGGAGCTGCTGACATGCAGCTCCCCGTGTGGAAAAGCAATATGGTTTGGATTTTGAAAGAGAGAGCAGGTTTCCCTGCTCTCTCTTTCAAAATGGACCCCATTTTTTCTTGGCCCCTGCTTGATGAATCACCCCGAGACTTTCAGGATACCACCGGACCGGAGCTGGCCAAGAGTTTGGAAAATTTCGCGAAGATTCGTCACCCGGCGCCAGACTTATTGGGAATAGAATGTTGCAGATTTCCTATGGATAATAGGTCCTAACTATAACTACCTAATGGCGACCGCCAGTAGGTAATATATATATATATATATATATATATATTCACTGAAAAAACTATAGGTTTCAGGGGCGCTATAGTTAGTTGGACATTTCACTCGTACAAAACCATAGAAATTCCCCGTTATAGTTAGTTCAGCTAACTATAACTCACGTGCCCGCAATGCACTGCTGATCACGTCACATATTACATCACTCATGACATGGTCGGTGACATCGCTCATGACATCACTGATGACATCTCAAATGAAATAACTGATGACATCATCCTTGTGATAGAGTGGCAGACCTCCTCTCACTCTAATATAACCTTTGATATACACACTCAAAAATACAAACTAACATTTTCAAAACAATGGACATACCAATACCAGTTACAACACACCTATTCAGTAATTCCAAGATCTACACACACATCCACTCATTCACCAACAGTCCCTATACAGTCATTCATACATGTACTCACTCATTATATGTACTCATACACCTTTACATCCTGTTCAACACTGCCACTCATCCATAGAGTTACTCACACACATAGTCACACATGCAAACAAAGTATCAAACATCCATTTACTTGCATATACAGTTATACACACACTACCACACTTACTTCTACAGAAACTTACACATACTTACTCTCTTAAACAATCACTTATAGAAACACCTACTTATTTGTACAGAAACTCTTCCAATCTCTCACTCTCACATATACTCACTTATATACACCAATACTCACATATACTAGTTTAAAACATATGTAGTTACTCATAAAGACACTATTGAGACAGTCATGCACTCCCTAACACACCCATACACACACTCATCCACCTATACAGTCCTGCACACATGCTGTCTTCAACATATACAAACAGTGAGTCACTCATTCATGCATCTATGTACTAAGTAATACACCCACCGAACGATACTGACACTCAGACACTCATACTGATACTCCAAAAACCAACTAATAACCCATATAGACACTCATGTAGCTACTCACCGACCCATGCAGCCACTTATACACAAAGTGAGAGACTGATACAGATATTTACATATTTAAACATTACTCACTAACCCATGTATTCACTAAGATACACTTAATCAGTCAGTTATACAATCCATTTTACAAAAAAAAATCATCCATTTAGACACTTATATACCCATTTATTCTTTCATCGACCTTGAGATATACATATATAAAACATATTTAATTTTCAGGAAAACACACATTCACTGAATGATGTCATCAGTGATGTCATTTGAGATGTCATCAGTGATGTCACTTACCATGTCATGAGTGATGTAATATGTGACGTCATCAGCAGTGCATTGCGGGCGCGCGAGTTATAGTTAGCTGAACTAACTATAACGGGGGAATTTCTATGGTTTTGTACGAGTGAAATGTCCAACTAACTATAACGCCCCTGAAACCTATGGTTTTTTCAGTGAATTTCTAAGGTTTTTTAAATGCTAATTTCTAACTATAACGTGCCTGAAACCTATGTTTTTTTCAGTGAATGTATATATATTTATTACACTATGTATACATGTGAAAATGTCTCGGTCCGCCTGTTTGCCTCAATGGCACAGAAAAAATGGGTGGAACTGACGTCAGCACGCCGATGAGGTCCTCTTATGGCTCCGATGACGTCATACGGTGTCGCGAGCGGAGCCGTGCTATTATGACTTCCTCATCGATGTGGGAGAGCTAGGAAAGAATTTCCGTGGAATGCTGGTGCAGGGGATATTCACCTAAGTGTTCAGGCTAGTCCTTTGGGAACAACTGATTATATTGCCACTCCAGAAACCATAACCAGTGATCCGAGGGCAGAGGCCCTGTAGATGGCACACGAGGTGGAGTGCCCAGTCGTGTGCACCGGCGGGGCAGCGAAGTGACAAGCACCACAACCCACAAAAAAGGTAACAAGGGCACTGAATAACACAGGATCTTCTCTTTGTATCTGGCAGGAACAACAAAGTTAAAAGGCCCTAGTACCAAACTGTAGAATTAGCGATGCCGCTTCTGCCTCCCGTACCCTGGAGGCAGCACATGGCTCACGCGCTATGGTCATACTGCGGTGGGACACACACTCGTTGACCTCTCATGGCACTGCTCCACACTTCAGGGAGGACGCTTTCCATTAGCTATGTTTTCTGATGACGTGTCGCGCCGGCCCCGTCCAACAACAGAAGTCCTTTAGATCCAAACAGACTCTTCCACTTTCTCACCATTAGTGAAACCAGGCCACGCAAACACTTTCACAATACAACAGCTGGGAATGCACTTTTCGGTAAAAAACCCACATTCCTTCCTCCTAATTAATCAAATAAACATCTCACTGAAGAACAGGGGCCAGCTTTGATCGGTAAACATTCGTTACAACAACTTTTTTAGTTTGCGATACCATTACAACGCATGCATTATCACGCATGCGTTGTACATTGCGAAGTCATTACTACACATGTTTTTTAGAACACATGGTCATTTACCACGCATGCCTTTACAACAAATTTTGTTGTAAAGGTATGTATGGTAAATGACCATGTGTTCTAAAAAACATGTCGACGATCCATGTTCTTGTAAGGAAACAGAGGCTGTTCCATTTCCTCACAATGATGTGCACCGCCCCTCAGAGACGACATGAAGCAGGAACCACAAGGAGAGAGGAACCATGAGGAGTGAGAGGTAAGGGGGATTGGGCATGGGGTGTTTTTTTCCTAGGGTTTAGGGTAGTGCAGTGCTGTTTGGGTAGTGTAGGGGGTCGTGCTGGGGGTAGTGTTTCAGGGTTTAGGGTAGTGCAGTGGTGTTTGGGTAGTGTAGGGGGTTGTGCTGGGGTAGTGTTTTAGGGTTTAGGGTAGTGCAGTAGTGTAGGGGGTCATGCTGGTGGTAGTGTTTTAGGGTTTAGGGTAGTGCAGTGGTGTTTGTGTAGTGTAGGGTGTCATGCTGGGGGTAGTGTTTTATGGTTTAGGGTAGTGCAGTGGTGTTTGGGTAGTGTAGGGGGTTGTGCTGTGGATAGATTTAGGGTTTAGGGTAGTGTAGTGGTGTTTGGGTAGTGTAGGGAGTCGTGCTGGGGGTAGGGGTTTAGGGTAGTGCAGTGGTGTTTGTGTAGTGTAGGGGGTTGTGCTGGGGGTAGTATTTTAGGGTTTATGGTAGTGCAGTGGCATTTGGGTAGTGTATGGGGTAGTGCTGGGATAGTGTTTTAGGGTTTAGGGTAGTGCAGTGGTGTTTGTGTAGTGTAGGGGTAGTGTTGTGGGTAGTGTTTTAGGGTTTAGGGTAGTGCAGTGGTGTTCGTGTAGTGTAGGGGGTAGTGTTTTAGGGTTTAGGGTAGTGCAGTGGTGTTTGTGTACTGAAGGGGGTTGTGCTGGGTTCTAGTGTTTTAGGGTTTAGGGTAGTGCAGTGGTGTTTGTGTAGTGTAGGGGATTGTATTTTAGGGTTTAGGGTCGTGCAGTGGTGTTTGGGTAGTGAAGGGGGTCGTGCTGGGGGTAGTGTTTTAGGGTTTAGGGTAGTGCAGTTGTGTTTAGGTAGGGAAGGGGGTCATGCTGAGGGTAGTGTTTTAGGGTTTAGGGTAGTGCAGTGGTGTTTGTGTAGTGTAGGTGGTTGTGCTGGGGGTGGGATTAGGGTAGTGCAGTGGTGTTTGGGTAGTGTAGGAAGTTGTGCTGGTGGTAGTGTTTTAGGGTTTAGTGCAGTTATGTTTGGGTAGTGTTTTAGGGTTTAGGGTAGTGCAGTGGTGTTTGGGTAGTGGAGGGGTAGGGTTTTAGGGTTTAGGGGAGTGCACCCAACCAGTCACAATATCCGTGGAGAAAGGGGATCCTGACTCTTTTGAATGCTCCACCAATTGAATAACTTGGGTCAAGGGCCCTACCATGTCCAAGACGTATCAATTCCTTTCTTGGGATCCCTCATATACTTGGAGAAAAGGGTACATAGTTTCTCATGAATTTCAGGCATGTGTGCCACCTTCCCCTTCAGTGAGGGCGTGAGGCATTCCCCCCTCATCCTATTCCTGACCTCCCTTTCAAGGGGTTGATGGACTTTCCCCACCACATACTCTGTCACTTTGGTGTCAGGGGTCCACTCCGCTGACCTAGGATGGTAAATTTGGGTAGGCTCGAACATTTCCGAGTGGACCCCGTCCCCAACCCGGAACTGAGAGGAGTGGGACTCTGGATGCCAGGGACGCCCCAAGTCCTTATCCTCATCGGAGGAGAAATTGTCATCCGATACACCCTCTCCCTCTAAGGGAAACCCGCCGTCGGGGTCTACAATAGTGGTGACAGCGTCGCAATTTTCTCCGGACTCCTCCTCCTCCTCCTGGCAGGGTGCATGTTTTAGCGTTCACGCATTCTTGAGAAAGGTCTCCGTAAGTTTATCAAATCCTTCCAAGTGCCCCGCGTAATGCTTAATGACCCTTTTATTTCCCATCTGGGAGCTACTGGGACCCGCCACCACCAGATCTGGGTCACTGAACACCCCAGGGATGTTTTTTGCCAGCTTATAAACCTGATCCCTAAGAGGAGCCAGCGCCCTAGAAATAGCCAGAGAGAGGGCTTGGTCCACTGCTGGAACTAATCACCACCACCATGAAGAAGACCCACTTGGTCGCCCCCACAGACCCCTGCCCCCCACACATCTTCCACAGAGTCATCACGGCCATCCCTCCCGAGCTAACCCGCACCATCAACTCCTCCCTGGCCTCGGGCACCTGCCCCATGGACTGGAAGCGCGCCTAGTGAGGCCCCTCCTCAAAAAACCATCGGCGGACCCAACCGACCTCAGGAACTACAGACCCATCTCCCTCCTTCCTTTTGAGGACAAAGTCTCAGAATGAATCGTGAACACACAGCTGACAACCTTCATAGAAGAAAACAACATACTGGACCCCTCCCAATCTGGTTTCCGCAGCAACCACAGCACCGAGACTGCCCTAGTCGCGGCTACCGATGACATCCACATGCTGCTCGATCAGGGACACACCGCAGCCCTCATCCTCCTCGACCCCTCTGCAACCTTCGATGCATCTCACATCGCACACTGACCACCAGACTCCACAACACGGGAATTTGCGGAGACGCCCTCAACTGGATCCGATCCTTCCTCTCCAGCAGAACACAGAGGGTCATGCTCCCCCCTTTCCTCTCCAAACCCACCGACATCATCTGCGGGGTCCCCCAGTGATCCTCTCTGAACCCGACCCTTTTCAACATCTACATGGCCCCCATCGCCGCCATCGTCAGACAGCACGGACTCAGCATCATATCCTACGCTGACAACACCCAGCTCATCCTCTCCCTCACCAGCAACCCCGAAGACACCAGAATGAGCTTCCAGGAGGGAATGAGTGGAGTAGCCACCTGGATGAAGGACAGTTTCCTGAAACTCAACTCCGAAAAGACCGAGGTTCTCATCTTCGGACCCAGCCCCTCAGCCTGGGACGACTCCTGGTGGCCTCCCACCCTCGGCTCCCCTCCGACCCCAACAGACCACACTCGGAACCTCGGCATAATCCTCAACTCCTCACTCTCCATGAACCGCCAAATCAACGCTATTGCCTCCGCCAGTTTCAACCGCCTCCGCACCCTATGAAAGACTTTCAAATGGATCCCCTCAGACTGCCGAAAGACCGTCACACGCGCACTCATCACCAGCAGGCTCGAATACGGCAACTCCCTCTATGCCGGAATCAACAAATCACTACTTCGCAAACTTCAAACCATCCAAAACGCCGCCGCTAGGCTCGTCCTAGGACTACCACACTGGGAACACATGACGCCGCACCTACGAGAGCTCCACTTGCTACCCATTGAGACAAAAGGGTCACCTACAAACTACTCACGCACGCGTACAAATCCCTGAACAACATCGGACCCAAATACCTCAACGAGCGAATGAGTTTCCACACACCCAAGAGGAACCTTCGCTCTTCTGACCTCGCCCTGGCAGAGGTCCCCCGTATCCACCGAAGCAGAGCCAGAGGGAGAGCCTTCTCCTACACCGCCACCACAGCATGGAACGCTCTCCCAGTTGAAATAAGACGCTCGACTACCCTACTCACCTTCAGAGGGGCACTCAAGACCTTGCTTTTCAACTGATCGGAGCTGCTAGACCTACCCCTCCCCCAGCGCCTTGAGACCCTCGTGGGTGAGTAGCGACTTCACCAACCCCTGATTGATTGATTGATTGAGGGAAAAGTTGGGGGGCCATTCCTCCTCCACTTCCTGGTAGGAGGAGTAAAAATGGTTTTCTGGAGAAGACATGATAGCAGAGGGTGTGAGCACAGAACAAATGCCCTTAAAATCCTTAAGGCAGGCCCCTTGCTGGTGCTCCAACAGCTGGGCTTTCCCCGAAGCTGTTATAAGAATAGACTGAGGCGCAATACCAATTACCACCACCAGGTGGCGATGGTCACTAACGTGGCCGTGTGGGGAAATCATCTCGTAGCGGTGTCAAAATTAGGCGAGGGTTGGTCGGGAATCAAGCGGACACTAAAGGAGTGACCAGATTCCCAAACGTGCGTAAAGACCAGTGGGAGCGCTCGATGGAGCTGACTCGCTCGGACCAGATGCGCCTGACAGGATCTCACCGAGCACACAGTGCACAGCGGGAGAAACTGCGAGGGGGAGAAAGCTCTCATGCAAGAGCCTGCTGCGCAGGGAATTTGAAACAATACCAAGGCAATAATGCTAATAACGTACACAAGAAACCGCTAAACAAACAGCAACAATGTCAGATTAAGCCAAGAATGTAAGGAATGCACTTAACTGATGAGCAGTGAAGAAAGAGGAGGCGGAAGGGACGTCACGATATTATATACGATGGACTGTGATATGATTGGCCAATAGTTGCCTTGGAGAATTCCCCTCTAATGGTTCATGGGTTGTGTAGTCTTTTGTTTAATGATTTTTGTGTTACGTTTTCTTTGAACTGCTATGCAAATAAAGTGAGGAAGGATGTGCATAATCCTCGCCTCCATCCTGCCATAGAATTTATTAAACTTTATTCAATCTGATTTAGAAACATAGATCATAAAAGTGTACATAAAAACAGTAAATCCTCTTTCTAATACAATACATTGAGAATTAATTAAAACCAGTAGGTAAAAACGGGTGTTACAAAGCCGGGTTCAGAGCAACTTCAGGTCAACAGAATCGTAAAGTTCAATGTTTCGCAAGATCAATCTCATGTACTTCGTACAAAAAACGCAATAGGGGGTCCAAGTAATAAGTAACGCTCCAATACCTGACCAGTCTGCACTATATAAAACTGCAGAAAACCTAAAAATAAAAAGTGTTTTGCACACTTCTGTCATTGGGCTATATGTGGGCTACATCTGGGTGATATCTGTGCTACATTTGGGCTCTTTTTTCTCTGGTGGCCACCTTGGGAGACTTATTTGTTATGAAGTTTCCTAATTTCCTCATTTACTGCAGTCTCCTCAGTAGGAAATGCTTTCAGTTTTTTACTTTGATTCCATCAAGAAGGCATTCAGATGTGTCACACATTTGCCATAAATTCAGAATGTTAGCACTCTAGTTGTTCATTAGATCACTGTTGTAAAGCTACTGCTCACCAGGGAGTTAACTGGAAGTCTACTGCTGGTATTGAAAGTGATTGTTTCAGTCTGCATGTCAGAATTTTCTAATGAAATAGAAGAGGATTTGAGATCTCACTTAAAACATGCCCTAAATGTTCTTTCTGCAGCACTAACCGTAATTTCTATGGCAAAATGAACCCCCTCATTTTATTCCTTTTTAAATTAAATGTTTTTAGTGTTACCAGTCTATTCCGATCAAGATGGCTTCAGGTGTGCCATAATTTTGTCATAAGTAAGACTGTTATCTCTCTAGTTGTTCTTTAGAACACTCTGGAAAGCTGCAGTAGAACACAAAGGCATCAACTGACAGGCTGCTCCTGTTGAAATATAACCGGAAGATATTTGAGATCTCACTTAAAACATGTCCTAATTTTTCTTTCTACAGCACTAACCATAATTTCTATGACAAAATGAACCCCCTCATTTTGTTACTTTTTAAATTAAATGTTTTAAGAGTTACCAGTTTATTCCAGTCAAGATGTCTTCAGGTGTGCCATAATTTTGTCATAAGTAAGACTGTTAGCGCTCTAGTTTTTTTTTAGAACACTCTTGGAAGCTGCTGTAGAACACAAAGGCATCAACTGACAGGCTGCTCCTGTTGAAATATAATAGGAAGACATTTGAGATCACCCTTGAAACATGTCCTAATTTTTCTTTCTACAGCATTAACCATAATTTCTATGAACAAAATGAACCCCATCATTTTGATCCTTTTTAAATTAAATGTTTTAAGTGTTACCAGTTTATTCTAATCAAGATGGCTTCAGGCGTGCCATACTTTTGTCATAAGTAAGGCTGTGAGCGCTCTAGTTTTTCTTTAGAACACTCTGGGAAGCTGCAGTAGAACACGAAAGGAATCGACTGACAGTCTCTGCCCTTGTTGGATGTACATGATTTACTGAGAATGATAGACTTCATTCTACAGCAGGAGCGGAGGCGAGTATTATGCATCCTCTTTCTTCACTGCTGGCCCGTCAGGCGAGGATTATGCATCCTCTTTCTTCACTGCTGGCCCGTCAGTTAAGTCCCTTCACTCCTTTCCTGGTGGTTTGGGGATTTGGCTTGGTGGGCTGCTTTGGCTGTTGTGGTCGTGGTTTGTTGCCTGTATTGCCTTACTCCTGTTTACCTGCGGTCTCTACCAGCGGCTGTCTTTCCCGGTTCTGCAGCGCGGTAGGCTTCTGCCTGAGCGCGCTATTTTTTGATTCAGCACGGGTGCGCTAGGTGGCACTGTTTCGCGCCTTCACTGCATCTCCTCGCTCCACAGCGTCGGTTGCGCCGCTGGTGGGCAAGCTGCGCTGAGGGATCAGAGCAGCCTCCCGCTCGTGCCTTGATTCTCTCTCCCCCATGCCTGACACCGCCGCGGGCGATAAGTTTGACAGGCTCAGCCCTTTGACTATTTGCATATTTGCCGATTCCCGGCTCCCTTTTGTCATCGCCTGTGGGTGACTGCTTCATTGGACACTGGCGAGGAGGTGGCCCCCCTTAACTAGATTGGGGCATTTTTTCTGGGTGTCCTCGACTCCTTATCAACATGCAGTCACAGCGTGAACATGACTACACCCCCTCTTTATCCTCTGAGGAGGATCGGCTTCCCCAGGCACGCAGACCTGCAGAGATGGACAGGCTCCTCTCTTCGGCCATTGCCCAGGCACTTGCCCCTTTGCAGGAAAGCATTGACCGACTGTCCACCCACGTATTCAAGGGCACTGGAATACTGGGGGACGGGGAAGCCGGGCCTAGCGGTGTGCTTCCCGTTCACCCATGCAAGGCACCTAAGCGTGACGCGGGTCACCTCGAGGGCTTCAGTTGTCTGGCGGAAGCTTTCCTGAAGAGTGCGCGCACGCTTCGTGATGCACCCTACCGGGAGGAGGAGTTGCCCGGAGATACTGGCGACGATGGCGCCACTGATTTCAACCCCGAGGAGGGGTTCACTGAGGTGGGGGAGGTGGAATGTGAGGATGATGGGGATTCCTCAGACGGGTTCCAGAAGCCCGACAGGTCATGGCGCCCTAGTCTTCAGTCTCATCCATGGGGGAGGGGGAGGGCCCCTCATCTGACATGTTTGACCCCCTATGCATATTCAGGCCCAGGTCCACGGAATGGGTCCCGGACAAGAAGGTAGCCGACTATGTCGCTGATAAGATCAGGCAACCGTTCAATTAGGAAGTTAGGGCCCGACTTCGGTCGGAATGTCCTAGGCCGTCCCTTCCCAACAGAGTCACTCTGTGTCATGACCGCATGCCACAGACAAGGAGGGAGGAGAGAGCAAACGCGCGCCACTCACCCCCTCTATATACGAGTGAATGCCACGCTGCCTGTTGCGAGAGCCACCGCACTACAACTCCCATGAGGCCATGGGGCTCGGTAGCGGGATGCAGTCCAGGTGCGTCCAATAGGTGCCCTTCCCGTTATAACCACCGCCCTTGCCGGAAATAGGTGCTTGACAATCTATCGTGGAAAGTTAAAGCAGATGGTACTACCCGCTGGAGGACCATCACCGGAGACGACGCGGAGGCGCTGCCGTCTGTCAGAGGACCTTCCTACTAGGCCACGGAGCAAATGCGTGCTCAAACTTTGACCTTTGTTTTGATTTCGAAGAACAACTCTCGGCCTGGGAGTTGCAGGTATTTACGAGCGGAGAGCGACACGCTATCGCATTCTCCATCCCATTGGTACAATTTTGTTTCACATCGCACTGGTGTACAGACTTGTTTGCCAAGCACCCTTGCTGTGATGATAAACAGCAGGGAACGCATACGATGCCACTGAAGGCATTGCTACCGGATACCTACGCTTGTTAACATCGCTCTAAGGTTTTTGTTACTCCCGATACTTCTACCCTACTCTGGAGGTCTGGAGCCTCATCCAAGAGTTAAGCAACGTGCTGCAGGCTCTCTGTAAGTGGGTGTGTGGGCAGTGCTACCCCTCACACATTTCTTCTCTGTTTTTCTGCAGCGCTGCTAGAGGGAGATAGGCGTACTAGCCCCTGACCAGACCTTGGAGGCAAGAGAGAGCCCACAGCGCTCCTTTTATTATTGTGTCCCCTTCCCTTTTCCCCGGGGTACTCGCTTCCATAGTGTGTATACTTACATTGTGGGGGATAGCACTCCGGGAAGGAGAGAGGCTACTCTTCAGAACATCTTTCCTGCTGGCAGCTATGAATAGGTTAGTGGCGTATTTCTTTTTCTTGTGCTACTGATAACCTGACAGACCTGACAGATTGTCAAGCCCAAGTTGGACGCCCAGCCTGAACGATGGACACCAATGTTGTGTTGACCTCGTTGTTGGAGAGCCTTTCTGTTCTGCAGCTGGAGGTACAAACCTCGAAATTAGAGAATCAAGAACTCAAAAAGGAAATGAGCACACTACGAAGGGAGGTGGCGGGCCTCTCCCGGGCAGGGTGCTTACATAAGGGAAGCAACCTTGCCCCCTCCGGTACAAACAGTACACACCCCCTCTCCGGGTTCAACACAAGGGGGAGGCTTCTTTGTCGTTAAT
The DNA here is from genome assembly GCF_964204655.1 of Triturus cristatus. NCBI lineage: Eukaryota > Metazoa > Chordata > Amphibia > Caudata > Salamandridae > Triturus > Triturus cristatus. The sequence goes on from NC_140591.1 coordinate 829,778,617, forward strand.
CCTGCCCCTCCACCGTCCTCTAACTCCGTCCCCACCGTCCACATTATACAGAACACAGGAATACCTCTGGCTCCCCCTGAACGTTTCTATGGGGACCCCAAGAAGTTCGAGACCTTCCTTAACCAATGCAAATACATTTCCTATGTAAGCCTGCAGTGTTTCAGGAGGAGGCGGCCAAGACGGCCTTTATGATGTCGGACATGGGAGGAAACTCAGCTAGCTGGACTATACCTTTGATGGAACAAAACGACCCTGTGCTGCATCGCTTCACAGATTTTTGTTTGGAAATGAGAAAACTGTTCGATACAAAATCTCATATGATGACCCTGGATCGTGAATTGATCACTCTCCGACAAGGTTCTCAGGACTTACTTACCTACATTACAACGTTCAACCGTCTTGTCGTGGAAACGGACTGGCCCCATGAAAAACGAACCACTCTTTTTTACCAGGGATTACGGGGGGAGTTAAAGGACGCCCTTTCACAGGTGGTGCAGTTACCCCAGACCTGCGAAGAAATGATCGACCTGACAGTACAATTGGACCACCGATTGCAGGAAAGAAGAGGGGACAAGAGTCGAGGAGACACTCGTTACATGCCTCCCCGACCTCGAGCCGCTCCCGAGGAACATCCCAAGACTGTTGAAGTAGCCGGGCCGATGCAGATAGGGGGTATTCGAGGGCCTCTCACCACAGAAGAAAAGGAAAAAAGGCGAAAGATGAAGCTATGCCTTTATTGCGGAAAAGGGGGGCATTTCATTAGAGAATGCCGGGCTCGAGCCCAACTCCCAGAACGATCCAACGTCCCGCGAGTGCAGGCAGGGATAGGGCTTCAGGAACTGTCGGAAAACTGAAAAACCCGGACCTGAAAGAGATTACTGGTTCGGGGGACACACAGAAATTGATCTCATCAGTGATAGCCAATACCACACAACCAGCCGTGGCGCACCTGACAGTCAGCGTTCATCTCCAGACCACAAAGGATAATAACATTGAGGTAGCGGCATTGCTGGACTCCGGAGCTACCGGAAACTTTATTGATCAGAAGTACGCTAAGACCCTGGGTGTGTCTTGGGAAAGGAAGGAGAACCCAGAGAACATTAAAGCAGTGGACGGCACAGCTCTGTCTTCTGGACCGGTTAGGTACCATACTGTGCCACTTCTGATGCAATTCGGTGCAGACCACTACGAGTATATCACGTTTGACCTCATCGATGCTCCGCAGTTCTGTCTCATCTTGGGGATGCCCTGGTTGACTTTACATGACCCTGTTGTCAGCTGGGCAGCCCGCACTGTGCTCATGAGCTCCAGCTACTGTAAGGAACACTGCACCAGACAAGCTGCCTTTCCCGAACAACCCGAGAGCACCCAAGCTGGTCTACTGGCTACCGCTTGTGCGAGAAATACCTATTGTTGTGCTATCACCCTACCAGAGGAGTACAAGACGTACCAGCCCCTCTTCGATAAGCAGAAGGCCACACGACTTCCACCCTACCGGGTGAACGATTGCCACATCGAGCTGGTACCCGGGGCAGAGATACCGTGAAGCAGGGTGTATGCCCTGACAGAACCTGAAACTCGCTACTTAAGGAACAACCTCGACGAGAACCTTGCTTCCGGTTTCATCAGACAGTCCTCTTCACCTGCTTCCTCTCCATTTGTTTTTCATCCCTAAGGACTGTGATGAGCTCCGCACGTGCATTGACTACCGAGCGATCAATCGAGTCACCGTCAAAAACCGTTACCCATTGCCCCTGATTCCGGTACTCCTGGACCAACTAAAAGGAGCGCGCTATTACACGAAACTGGATTTGCGCGGAGCCTACCACTTGGTGATGAGTGGAAAACCGCCTTCCGGACGAAGTTTGGGCTCTTCGAGTATCGGGTGATGCCCTTCGGGCTCTGCGCACCAGCAGCCTTCCAATATTTCATGGATGAGGTGCTCAGGGGTTTCCTAGACACGTTCTGTGTGGTATACATAGACGATATCCTCGTCTACTCAGCTACTCTTCAGGAACATGTTAAGCATGTGAAAACCGTCCTAGACAGGCTACAACAACATTCACTGTATGCCAAGCTAGAGGAGTGCTTGTTTCACGTCCAGGAAGTAGCGTTTCTGGGAAACATCATTAACACAAAAGGATTCCAGATGGAAACTGGCAAGGTGGATGCAATCACCCAGTGGAAAACCCCACAAAACATAAAGTCCGTACAACGTTTTCTGGGGTTCGCCAATTACTACAGGCGTTTTATCCAGGACTTCTCGAGGATCATCCAACCCATTTCCGCCTTGTTGAGAAAAAACAGTGCTTTTGTTTGGGGCAAAGAGGCAGAACGATCTTTTCACTTCTTAAAAGAACGATTCACTCAAGCACCCATTCTCCGGCACACCGACCCACAGCAACCCTTCATCATTGAAACAGACGCTTCACGGTTCGCTATCGGAGGCGTTCTGTCCCAACGGCATCCCGCAACTGAACAGCTACATCCTGTGGCTTACTATTCCAAGAAGCTCACCCCCTGCGAAGTGAACTACTCCATCACAGATAAGGAACTGCTAGCCATTAAACTGGCATGCAAGGAGTGGAGGCATTACCTTCTGGGAGCGCACCATGTCATGGAAATCTATACAGATCACGGGAACCTGCGGTTTTTAAAAACCGCCAAAGCCCTTACACCACGTCAATTACGATGGACTCTTTTTCTGACTAGGATTTTGTTACTAAATATCGGCCCGGTTCCCAAAATGGCAAGGCGGATGCTCTACCTCGTATCAACGAACCAGAGGATCTTATGCCACCGGGAGAACCGAATCCGCCCTCGATACTCCCTGAGACGTCTTGCCCTGACCGATCCGTCGCCTTGATCACTGCGCCAGACTTCCTAGAAGACCTCAGGATATCCTTGCCTGATGTAGACGTTCAAGCCTGGATTCAGAAAGATCCTGAACACCGAGTACAAAACCAGGAAATGCTATATCATCAGCAAGCACTGTATGTTCCAATTCCTGAACTACAAACACAGGTCTTGGCATGGGCTCATGATTCCACACTGGGAGGACATATGGGGAAATATAAGACCATCGCCTGCATCGAGCGTTCCTTTTGGTGGCCCACATTGAGAAAAGACACTGAGATGTACCTACACACCTGTTCCGTTTGTGCACAGGGAAATGCCAGTCATACGAAGCCTACAGGCCTCTGCAACCATTGCCCATACCCCCTCGACCCTGGCACATGGTGTCCATGGATTTTATCGTTGAAATGCCCCCGTGTGAAGGGTACACGACCATATTGGTAGTGGTTGAGCACTTAACTGAGATGGGAATTTTCGTACCTCTGAAATGCTTGCCCACCTCCTTTGAACTAGCCGCTGTCTTTCTGCAACATGTAGTGAGAATCCACGGAATCCCGAATGTTCTCATTACAGATAGGGGAACGCAGTTTACTTCTCGGTTTTGGAGGGCGTTATGCAAAACAATGAACATCGAAGCCAAGCTATCTTCCAGCTACCATCCCCAGACGGATGGCAAAACAGAATGCCTGAACCAAACGCTGGAACTGTACCTCCGTTGTTTCACCCTCCAAAACTCCTTGAACTGGTACACACTTCTGTGGTCGGCCGAATTAGCATACAACAACGCTGAACACACTACGCTGGGTTGTTCACCTTTCTTTTGTTTGTATGGACACCATCCCAATATGCTCCCATTCGAGTGGCCCACGGCATCTAGGCTCCCCAGTATTCAAGAACATCACCCCCACCTCAGGGCCGTGTTGATAGACGCGAAACAGCATCTGACGTCGGCACAACTGGCGCAAAAATGCTTTGCTGACAGAAAGAGGACCAAGGAACTGGAATACCAGGTGGGGGATAAGGTATGGTTGGCGACTAAGAATCTTCACCTTAAGGGAGCAAACAAGTTAAAACCCAGGTACATAGGCCCCTATCACATAGAAAAAGTGGTGAACCCCGTGGCCATGAGACTCTCCTTGCCCAGCACCTGGCACATTCATCCCGTTTTTCAGGTCTCATTGCTCCGACCCTGTCCTCTTAGCGTGAGATTGCCACAACAGCCCTTCCCTGTGGAGATAGATGGTCAGGACGAGTACGAGGTTCGTGAGCTTCTAGACTCCCGACTAGTGAGGGGGCGCGTACAATATCTGGTGGATTGGATGGGATACGGGGTAGAGTACAGAACCTGGGAATCAGTGCAGAACCTCCACTGTTCCGACCTGATTGAGCAGTTCCACGCCGCACACCCGGGGAAACCCGGACGACCGCCGAGTCGGCGATCCTTGAGAGGGGGTTCTGTCATGACTGCATGGCACAGACAAGGAGGGAGGGAGGAGAGAGCAAACGCGCGCCACTCACCCCCTCTGTATACGAGTGAATGCCACGCTGCCTGTTGTGAGAGCCACCGCACTACAACTCCCATGAGGCCATGAGGCACGGTAGCGGGATGCAGTCCAGGTGCGTCCAATAGCCGCCCTTCCTGTTATAAGCACTGCCCTTGCCGGATATAGGTGCTTGACAATCTATCGTGGAATGTTAAAGCGGATGGTACTCCCCGCTGGAGGACCATCACCGGAGACGACGCGGAGGGGCTGCCGTCTGTCAGAGGACCTGCCTACGGAGCCACAGAGCAAATGCGTGCTCAAACTTTGACCTTTGTTTTGATTTCGAAGAACAACTCTCGGCCCGGGAGTTGCAGATATTTACGAGCGGAGAGCGACACGCTATCGCATTCTCCGTCCCATTGGTACAATTTTGTTTCACATCGCACTGGTGTACAGACTTGTCTCTGCCTAGGCGCACGTATGCCAAGCACCCTTGCTGTGATGATAAACAGCAGGGAACGCATACGATACCACTGAAGGCATTGCTACCGGATACCTACGCTTGTTAACATCACTCTAAGGTTTTTGTGACTCCCGATACTTCTACCCTACTCTGGAGGTCTGGAGCCTCATCCAAGAGTTAAGCAACGTGCTGTAGGCCCTCTGTAAGTGGGTGTGTGGGCTTGTACCCTTGATATGCAGTTGTTTGTGTGTTCAGTGCTACCCCTCACACATTTCTTCTCTGTTCTTCTGCAGCGCTGCTAGAGGGAGATAGGCGTACTAACCCCTGACCAAACCTTGGAGGCAAGAGAGAGCCCACCGCGCTCCTTTTATTATTTTGTCCCCTGCCCTTTTCTCCGGGGTGCTCACTTCAATAGTGTGTATACTTACATTGTGGGGGATAGCGCTCCGATAAGGAGAGAGGCTACTCTTCAGAACTTCGTTCCTGCTGGCAGCTACGAAAAGGTTAGTGGCGTATTTCTTTTTCTTGTGCTACTGACAACCTGACAGACCTGACACTCTGACCCCTGAGATTGATCCAAAATTTTGTACCTTTTTCTCTAAATATATGAAGGACCCCAAGAAGGGGATCGATAGATTATGGCGAGCTTGCCAGGACAAGCTCTTAGATGTGGTGGTGCCGCTAGCCAAGGTTATCAAGTTAGTGGAGAGGTCCCGAGATTCTGGTAATCCCCTCCCCGCGGACGAGGTGGCGGGATGGGCGCAGCAAGCGATGTGCCTTCTTGCCAATGCAAACTGCGCTCTCTCGGCCGAACGCCGCGTTCCCTGTTGCTAAAGATCGATCCTAAGCTGGGGGAACTCTCTTCCTCGGAGGCTGGTCTGATAGCTCAAGGCTCCCTCTTTGGCGATCCTTTCGTCAATGAGTTAGGGAAGTTTGTTGCTACCTTTTCGGCCCTAGACAAGGCGCAAGCTTCTATGAAGAAGATTTTCCTGGGGAAGGTTTTCGGAGGGGCCGGAAGAGGCAGGGGTCACTCCTCCAGCCGCCAGTCGAGCAAGGCCCTAACAGAGCCCAAGCCAAATGAAACAACCGATAGCAGGATGGTCGCCAAGGGACCTTCTACCCCTCCCGGGGTGGCAGAGGGAAGAACAGCTGAGGCCGGGGAGAAATCCACAACAACTCCGGTGTATACAATGGTAAGCATTGCTTTGTTATACCCGGTTCGGTTGGGGGAGAGAATCTCCCTGTTCTCTCACAAGTGGGCAGAGATCATCTCAGACCCTTGGGTGCTAGAAAAGAGAGTTTCACATAGAGTTCTATGGTACGCCAGTACAAAGTTTCAGACCCCGGTCGCTGGTGTTTTCTTCGCAGGACGAGTCTCTTATAGACCAAGAAGTACAAGATCTTTTGTCCAAAGGGGCAATTTGCCTTACAGAGCTTCATCCGACGGGTTTCTTAAGCAACATCTTCTTGGTGGAAAAGAAGGAAAAAGGCTATCGGCCTTTTATCAACCTCAGGCCTTCAATGAGTGGCTAGTTTATCGCCACTTCAAAATGGAGGGGATTCATCTCCTCAGGGATCTTCTTTTGCAGGACGATTGGTTGGCGCGTCTGGATCTCAAGGACGCCTACCTCTCAGTTCCCATATTTCCGCCGCACTGCAGGTTCCTCCAGTTTCAGTGGACAGCGCAGGTTTTCGAGTTTCAGACCCTGCCTTTAGGCCTGTCCTCGGCCCCATGGTGCTTTACGAAGCTCCTCAAGCCGGTGGTGGAGTACCTCCGGACTATGGGCATTCGGTTGATCATTTACCTGGACGACATTCTGTTGATGGATCAGTCCAGAACGCAACTGAGCACCCACTTAGAGGTCACAATCTCCCTCCTTCAGAACTTGGGGTTTACCATCAATCGACAGAAGTCGGACTTAGTCCCACAGCAGAGCATGACCTTTTTGGGCTTCAGGATAGATTCCAGAGTGGCGACCCTGAATCTCCCAGAGCAGAAGATTCTCAAAATCAAGAAGGAATTGAGGAAGGTCCTCAGGAGAGACAGGATCTCCTTGCGGCAACTGGCCAGGATAGTTGGCTTGTAATCTTCAGGCCATCTTTCCAGGACCCCTGCACTACGGAGCACTTCAGAGGCTGAAAGCGTCCCATCTGCAGAGGGGTCTTACCTACTCCCAGTTAGTCTGTCTGACTTAGGAGGCCTGGACGGAGCTCCAGTGGTGGATCGAACACATAGAGGCCTGGAATGGCAGGGCGATCTTTGGGTCGCAGCCGGATCTTGTGATAGAGTCGGACGCCAGTCGCCTGGGAAGGGGAGCCAGATGCGGCTCGACCTCCGTGGGGGCAAGTGGACGGAGGAGAAACGTTCCCTTCATATCAACTGTCTGGAGCTTCTGGCGGGCTCCTTTGGTATTCGGTCCTTCAGGAGGGACAAGGTGTCTTGCTGTGTGCTCCTCCGGATGGACAACATGACGGCAGGGCAGTACATCAACCACTTAGGTGGCATGCGGTCCAGAACTCTGGTGGAACTAGCCAAGGACTTCTGGCATTACTGCCTTCAATGCCAGATTTCGGTGATGGCCGAGTACCTCCCTGGAACACAGAACTCGGTTGCGGACTGGAACTTTTTACCCCGGAAGGGGTTACCTTCAACATATTGAGGAGAACCAAATGAGTACAAGGTCAGTAACTTATCCTGCTTTTCCTGATTCCCCGAAGTTGTGCGTTGTCAGATGCCTGAAGGCCTATGAGGATATGACATTGGAGGTACGGCCTCCGGGTGAGCAGCAACTCCTGATTGCCATTAAGAAACCGTTCAAGGCGTTATCCTCGCCGACCATTGCAAGATGGGTCAGGTGGATAATGAAAGAGGCTGCCATTGACACTAGGGAATTAGGCGCACACTCTACCAGGGGGGCAATGGCTTCCAAGGCTATTCAGGTAGGGGGTAGATTGGAGGACATTATGAATGCGGCGGATTGGTCTTCAGATTCAACTTTTAAAATGTTCTACTTTAAACCAATCCATGAGGCAGCCGCATTGGTGGTAAATAAGCTTTAAAAATGCATAATCCTCGCCTCCGCTCCTGCTGTAGAATGGGAAATTTCCCAGTTATCCCAGGAAAGTTTCAATTCTGATAAGGAGGTGGAGGCGAGGATTATCCCCCCCGGACAGGTTATACCTATGCCTCCCGCTTTAGGGGAGCTTTCGCAGTATCTCTAAGGATGGACCGGGTCCAGAGTTTGTCGTACCAGGGAAGTAACTTCTTAGTCTTCTTATGACCTTGGATCTCATTGATGTTCGATGCATTGTCATGTATATATTTTTCTATGCTTGATTTCTGTATAGTGTTATTGCATTAGTATGCTTTGTGGCTTGATGCTTTTACTGTATTATCAAATTGTCTTATTACCATAGGCATTCTGGTTTGGTTTTGGTCTGTGTTGAGGTTTCATAAACAGTCTTCAATATCTTCTCAATATCCTCCTAGGTTCTGACTCCAAGGCAGAATAGGACCCACAGGGCTTAACTTCCTGCAGCAGAGAAAAAGGAGGGACTACGGTTACGGCAACTGTATATGGACTTCACTACCTCTTATGATTGGACTGTTGGTGGCCATGGTTACTCCCGAGGTTCATGGGAGTTGTAGTTCAACGAGTATATAAAAAAGGAGGGAGAAAGATTCAGTCAAAAAAGATTCAATCGAAAAGAAGGGGGAGAGATAGAGAAAGGAATAATTCAGGGCAAAAGAATTTCCTATTTGGAAAAAGACCCATCACTCACCAACCTGATTGGTGACATGCTTCATCATCTGGGTCCCACCCTGACCGCCGAATGCCGCCAGGGTGTGCTTCGACGCCTGGAATTCCAGCGGAGCGGGTTTTCGTGTGTATAGGTGAGTGAAAACGTGAATGATGAAAAATAAAAGTGATATTTAAAAGTGATATTTAAAAGTGTCAGCGGTGTGCTTCCTAATAATTTAGTATGAAGCCACTTGGCACAATTAAAAACTGTGAATAGATATCGTAACTGGTATTAATGGCCAGTGATATCAGTGTTGGTATGTGTGTGTGGTCAACATGTTTCAACCTTTCTAGTAATTCTTAGGTTTTCGTCAGGACCAGGAATTTGAGGAACGGGGGGTCTGCACTCGCTAAGGTGCACCCACACCCTGAACCTCTGTGTACTACACCTTTATTAGAGAGTAGTTTGTTGTGCCTTCAAGCCGTTCTTGAAGGATGATTCAGATCTGTAAAAGTAAAATCCGAAAAAAGAAACTTTCTATTGGAATTATTCCTATTAACTCTCCACGCTCACTTATTATGGAATGCGATATGCAATGTGAGTCGTTGCATGCAATCTATTGCATGTTATTGAGGGCGGTTTTTGCATGTCTCAATCCATGTATAGGGCATGCATTGTCGATTTGGCGAAAAAATATATTATTAATATTCTCGCATCACGTGCATTAATTGTGCCTGTCTGTTGGCAATACAAGAAGGGCATACGTGATGATTCACACTGCTATCAAACATTTCTAGTGCACTGCGCGTATATTGGTAGAAGTACAGACAGAGAGAAAACAAACAAATAAGGAGAGCTCAAGGACTCACGTTAAAAAGGCTAAATATAAAGCCTCATGGTTCCCGTGGGGAGCGTGGGCTCTGAACCATTGCTGTGATAGAAAAGGAAACAACATTTTCAGCATGATTTGTCTTACCTTGATCTCGTAAGGCCCTTCTATAGTTGGAATAGGGATACACTTACGTTCTCTCACCGGTACGCCCATTTACACACCTACTTCGGGGTCCCACAGTTACCGAATGCTGGAGCTGTGGCTATCACGGTCGGTATTTAAGAGAAAATGCTTCCGCCCTTGTGACTTGGGGTGTGGTTTCATTGGGTCATGGGGATCAAGGTAAAATTCAGTATTTCGTGAGGGTGATAAGGGTTCTGCAATAAAGAGGTGTTTATTTGCAGATATTTGCTGAGTCATAGGGCTCAGCATAAAATTCAGTATTCTGTGTAAATAATAAGGGCTCTGCAGTAAAGAGGTATATTGCAGAAAAATAGGTAACATTGGATTCTGATTGAAACCTTGGTGTGTGTTATAACAATGAACTGAGAAGAAGAGATAACAGGGACAAAATTCATCTACTAAGTACCGAGTTCCATGGTATATTGTCGTTCAGCCCTGTTATGTGGATTGACAGACGGTACACCCATCTTTGTTCCTTTTCAAAGAGTGTATTCTGACTTTCGACAGATTCAATACCAGTCCAAGTCATGTCATTTGGAGTGTGGTTATTGCTGATAAAGTGTTCAGTCAATTTAGTAGTCGCTTTCTTGCATCGGATAGTACTACGATGCTCTGTTATGCGTTGTTTAACTTTACGAGTGGTCATGCCTACATAACGCAGATTACAGGGGCATGTTATGAAGTAGACTACATTGCAACTGTTGCAATTGGTATGTTTTTTTTGTGTCCAGATCTTATTGTTTTCTAGTGTCAGTGTTTTGGTGTGTGTAGTGAGGTGACATACTGAGCAGTTCCCACAAGGATAGTGACCTGTAACTTTCGGTAGTCCCCAAATGCTCAGGACTGTGGCTGCATCAACTGCAGTGATTTTCTTCGGTCAAGTGTTAACCAGTGAGTCCTTTAGACTTCTAGCTCGTTTGTGTGAGAATAAAGGCTTCTCCCATTGCAGATTGCCAGTGTTTAGGATTGACCATCTTTTTCTGATGGCGTTCGTCACCTGATTCGACATAGTGTTATAGGTTGTCACACAGGTGAGGGGTGGTTTCTGTATCAGTCTACTGGTTTCATCTAACAGGGCATCTCGGGGTTGGTTTCTCGCCCGTTTTTGGCTCTTGTCCAAAATATGCTGAGGGTAACCTCTTTCTGAAAGCTTTCTAAAGAGAAAAGAGGCCTGTGTTTTGTAGTCTGTCAATTTGCTACAGTTCCTTCTTAATCGAAGGAACTGGCCATAGGGTAGATTTTCTTTTAGTGCTCTCGGGTGAAAGCTATCATATTGTAGTAAATTGTTTTTGGATGTTAGCTTGGTATAAGTTTTTGTTTCAAGTTTGTTATTTTCATTATTTTTTTGCTATTTTCTTTCTAGCGCAAAACTTGTTTTGTGCTGGAAAGCACCCACTAAGTAGCACTGCTTTGCGTTCCTTTGTGCCGAGGGGGCATTACATGGGTGGCACATGGGCGTTCCCTTGGAACCCCCATGCCTTTTAATGCAAAACCATATTTACAAAGGTTTGTAAACATGGTTTTGTGCCAAAAGTTAACGCCCCCTCAAAGAAGGTTCTAACAGGAGAAATGCTTTAATCTATCCATGCTTTTCCGACTTTCCATGCACGTTGCACTGTGCAGCATGTATGCAAAGTGGGAAAAGCTTTGTATCGTGCCTAGCATAGTATTTTGTACAGGAAGGGTATACTTCCTGTACAAAACCTATGCTACACTCATGCACACACCTTAGCGCTGCGGCGCTAAGGTGTGTGCATGGCGCACTGCAGCTGAAATCAGATCCGGCGCAAGGGAAAGGGGAGGAGAGAGCCATATTTCAGAAAATATGGCGCTCTCCTGCTTCCTTCCTGTCGAGCAACACAGCGCAGCCTCGCGGGGGGCTGTGCTGCGTGGCATGACTATTTTAGAAAATGTCCCCCTTTGAACTTGAGCCAGACGACAACAGCAGCATCATCTGGGCTAGGGAGAGGTCATTGTGACTTTTTCCTGCAGCCTGAGAGTGGTCCAGGCCATAGGGACTTCAAAAAAGGGACTGTGAACAAGTGAAAGTGCAACTTGCAGACTACAGGGACTGCCCACATTTGAGGCAATGCATCTACTCAAATCCTAAGGACAACTTACCATGCACAAAAAGTCTAGTACCTACATGGGCCACTTGGCCATCTCAGCAGGTCCACCAACACAATCATTATTTCCCAGATATAAATGTGTCCATTCTGATCACCTTCTGAATGTTTATATACAGTAGAGTTGTGTGTGTAGAATTAAAATGTGTTTCTTTTAAAGGAAAAGCATTGGCTGGGCAGTTGTTTATTGGCTGAGGTTATTCTCTTTACTGAATTCTGAGTGTCAACCCCACAACCCTCCCAGAGTAATCCTTTGACTGCTCGATGCTGCCTCCCTGAGGGCCAAGTGCTAAAGAGGTGTGCTTGTTGCTCAGTTTTCGTCTCGATAGAAAGGTAAGACCCCACACATCAGAGGTAAACAGGATCTCGAATTTGAGTCCAGTAACCCCTGGGTGCCCTGAGACTTCTGAAAAGTTCCCACAATTTTGATTATCGGTTTTCATTGTAAGTGATTTTAATCAATACAGTATAGTATTTACCCACTAACCAGTGATTGGCAGTCTCTTGATATGTTTCCGGTCCTGCCATCTGCCCTACAGCTACTTCCATGACTTGAAGCAGTTGGTCTTTGGACGTTTTGCATGCACCCTTGATACCCTAATCACCAGGTGCATGGTAAATTGCTATGCCACTGAACACTCTGCCACTCCCTCGCCAGGCGTGGGTGTCCACTAAGTACATTGCCTGCCCTTAGAACGCCCTAAGCTGCCCTGTTACAGTAGTAGATCCAGCTGGTATTTTCGCTCCCTTCATGATGGCTTCTGTGCCGCCCCCGGACTAGGGACAGGGGCTATCTGGACATGTCTTCTCTCCAGATCCACTCTACCTCACCATCCCATGATCCCAAGAAAATTACAGGTGGCTTATGGGCATACCGACTTCCAGGGGTCATTGAAATCTGTGTGCACCACACAGCTTCTCAAGCTACGGCTAGTAGCAGCGGCAGGTCTCCTCTTGCCACTTTGCCTTCAACCAGCCACCCCATGACAGAGGACAGAGCAGGGATTGGTGATTGAAAAATTATCTGCATGGGGAAGGGTTTGCCATATGAAAGTTTGAAGATCACTGACCGAGAGAGAGATGAACGAGTAGAAGCAGAAAACTGACCTACTTATCCTATCCCAAAAAATCCCTTTCATGACCTCTGATGGAAGGTGGGTACCACAGGCAGGGCTTTAAGTGGGCCGGGTCTCACGGGTGCTGAGCACCGGCAGTTATTTAAAGGGGGCCTCGAAACGGGTCCCTATCGGACTCTGTTTTGTGCTCTGGCATAGCCGGTACGTTTTTTTTACAGACTACAGTGACAGCAGGCACGTCATGTGCGCTGCTCACACTGCTCACTTCTCACTAGTGGAGAAGTTACTGCATGGCTTCATGCCACGTGAGCATTGTAGGGGAAGGGAAATCCTTTAAATAGAGTCATTTTCTCTCCGGATTTCCCTTCTCTTTTTGAAACTCAGGAGCAGCAACAGTGCCGTGGTGTTACCAGGACTTTAAGTGGGAGCGTTTTCAATAATATACAAGCCATAGTTGCTTCTTGTTAATCTTATGCAGCTAACAACCATTGACACAGCCAATAGTCCTGACTTATTGTAGGTATGATGTTACTTGTATCATATATCTGGATGCAATGACATAAACAGCAAAATACAAGTCGGGCGGCACACTGTGCTAAGCACAGATTTATTTTTTAAAGTTTAAACAGAAAGCTTTATTTCAAAAATAGAAATGCAACTAGGCATACAGAATCAAGGAATAACAAAAGATTAATAAACAACAATTTTGAAAGAATAAAACATAATAAAGAAGAAAGAAAGAAACTCTGAAAGTAGTTGCATTAAGAAAAAGAAGGAGGATATAAGAGCTCAAGAGAGAAAAAGGAAAGAAGAAGAAAAGAGAAAGAAGAAAAGAAGAGAAAGGTAATACAATATAAAAGTAAATATCAACATTGTAGAAAGAAGAACTGGCTGTAATAAATAACTGTAGAAAGGGAAGGGGGAATAGGAGATCATTAACAGAGTAAGTAATTGTATACATAACAGAACAAGTAAACTAAATCAAGGTGGTTTGGGGACTTCCTTCAATGGGGGTTGGTGTCGAGTAGCTGTTTGTGCAGAATTATCGAGAAGAATAGTCACAGGGGACCAAATATGTTCTCGTTTCAGAAGCAGAGACATGGGAGAAACATAAGCACAGTCCATGCGATGGTTATAATAAACACTGTACCACCAAGCTTGAAAGGATAGTTGGGTAGATTGTTTCCAATTTTTTGTTATTTGTTGGAAGGCGATTACAATCAATAAATCAACCACATGAGAGTTACATGAAAGAGAGAGCCAGTGATCAGACAGTGTGCCCAGAAAAAGGTCAATAGGGGAGAAAGGGATGTGAGTTTGGAAAATCATGTTGATCTGAGACCATACCTTCAGCCAAAACTGGTGAGTAAAAGGACAAGAAAAGAGCAGATGAAATAAGTCAGCATGTGTGGCATTACAAGACCAACAGTTTGGAGGGGAAATGGAATTGAATTTGTGTAGGAGCGCTGGTGTAAACAGGAGTCGATTATAAACAAAGAAAAGCGTTTGAGTCGTACTAGCTGATCGGGAGGTTTTACGGAATTTAATCCACAGTTTGTCCAAAAAGGCAGTAGTCCAATTTGTGTGGAAGTCATTTTCCCATTGATGATCAATACGAGTTTTAGGTCTATCCATTGAAGGTGCAGTTAAGGCTTTATATATAGATGAAGCAGCAGGATGAGTACTTAAGAGAGGAAGAAGATTACGACAAGGCGATGGAATAGGAGGGACAGAGCAAGAGGAAGAGAGGGCAGAAGAGAGAAGATGAATTAAAATCTTAAATTTAGTAGAAAAAGAAGGGGGTAATTTATATAAAGTTTGTGCGTCAGAGAAAGAAAGAAAAGTGCCCTGAGGATAAAGTTGATGAATCCATAGTAGGCCTTTATCTCGCCAAGTCTTCCAAATGATGGGTTTATTATTAATTTTAAGAAGGCGATTATGCCATAAAGAAGAATGAAGAAACTGTTCTTTACAAGAGAGGTGTGAGGTCAAAAAAAGAGTGAAATAATCTATGTGAGGTTTTAAAGATGGGTAAAGAGAAATAGCGAGTTTTATGAGTGAAAGTAAGAGATTCTTGAAGGGGGAAAGGAGAAACGAAAGAAAGTTCAATGTCAGTCCATAAAAGAGATGGGGTAGATGAGGAGTGATGTAGAGATTTGGAAAGTTGTTTAAGAAGAAAAGCGTTGTGATAAAGTTGGAAGTAAGGAAAATTGACCCCACCTTGTGATTTAGAGCGTTTAAGGGAACCAAAAGACAAGCGTGCTTTCTTGCAGTTCCATAGAAAGGAGGAGAGAATCTAATTGATTTTTTGAAGAAGTGAGAAGAGAAAGTAAGGGAAGTAGTGGAAAAGAGATAAAAAATAACAGTGGCCAGCATCATTTTAATTGTATCTAGTCTACCCCACCAGGATAAACAGAGAGGGTGCCATTTAGAAATAGATGAAGAGATTGCAGAGAGGGTATGAGTCATGTTAAGAGATAGGGTTTGTTTAATAGAAGTGGCAAACCAGAGACCTAGGTATTTCATCTTTTGGGGGTTCCAAGAAAAATTGGTAGAAACAAAGTCCTATTTAAAGCAGAAGAGATTGAGTGGTAGAATTTTGCATTTATCATGGTTTAGTTTGTAACCACTGAGTAAAGAGAACGCCTTGACCTCAGCATTGAATGCTTGGATAGATTGGTACGGGTTAGCTAAATAAAGTAAAATGTCAGCAGCATATACACTGAGTTTAATATGGTTCTGGTCTGGTTGAAAGCCAGATATGTCAGAGATCTGCTTAATTCTGGCAAGAAAGGGTCCCAAGGCAATAATAAATAAAAGAGGGGAAAGGAGACAACCCTGACTCCTCTCAGTAAAGGGAGCGAAGAAGAAATGGAACTGTTAGTAAAAATAGAAGCTGTAGGTGAGGAATATAATAGGGAGACATAGGAAATAAATTTAGGGCCGAAACCAAACCAAGATATGGTGTGAAAAAGAAAAGTCCAATCCATGCGATCAAAGGCTTTTTCCACATCAAACAAAATAGCCGCAAGGGATTGAGAGTATTTGTTAGATTGCTGTAAAATATTGAAGAAAACTCTAGTATTGTCGGCAATATTACAGCCCTTAATAAAGCCAGATTGCTCCATACAGATAAGTGATGGTAACAGATGTTCAAGGCGATGAGCAAGAATTTTGGCGAAAATGTTATAATCAGTGTTTACTAGGGAGATAGGTTGATAACTTTTGCATAAATGGGGATCCTTTCTTTCTTTAGGGATAAGGCAGATGAGGGCGTCTTGGAAGGTACCATTCGAAGTAATAAAGAATGAGAAAAGAGAGAGGAGATGAGGGAGCAAAGACTTAGAAAAATAAGAGTAAAATTCCACTGGGAAAGCATCTGGACCAGGGGCCTTTCCTGTTTTAAGAAGCTTGAGTGTATGAGAAATGTCCTTTAGAGAGATAGCGTGATCTAAGGAAGAGAAATTTGTGTCTATGGGAAACTGTTTGGTTATAGAGGAAAGATAATTGTGTATGGACGCAGAATCTTGAGTGAGTTCAGGAGTATAAAGAAAAGAAGAATATTTTTTGAATTCATCTAAAATTCCTAAAGGCTGGGATACTGGGGAAGAGTTGAAGTCTAAAATATAATCAATAGTAGCCCGTTCTTTCCTAATTTTGAGATAGGAGGCTAGGAGCTTGCCCGATTTATTCTGCCCACCATAATAATGGGCACTACCTCACAATAAATAAACTGAGGCAATTTTGGTGGATAATTTGTTATATTGAAATTTCTCTTTAATGAGATTGCTAAGAAGCACAGATTTTTAGCTTATGTGTTTTTAAGCCACGCCCTTAATTACATTGGCCATGCCCCTTTGAGAGCTCCCCTAGTTTTTTCATCCAACTTAAAGCCCTGACTACAGGGCTGGCTCCCAAGTAATTCCACTCCCAAAGACAGAATCCCAGGCATGACTGAATGGGCCACAGTCCCATGCCCAAAAATAAATGGCAGAAAAATGAAGGAAAGCAGTAGGGACAACCTCAAATGGCACTGTTCGGCCACCCAGATCCCTCGCCTGTGTTCACCATTGGTAGGGACTTTCCCACAGTGACGCTCTGACAGGACACACCCACCCTGGGACTCCTCCCAACAGAGAGCCATCCGCAAGTACCAAAATTAAAAGGGAAACACAATGTCAAACCTATTGCATTTGTATTTGCCTCTTGTTTGTGTAACAATTTCCCCTTTGGATAACTGTGCATTTTTGCATCTTGGCTTCGTGTGGCTCAACTACTAGATGGTGCAAAGTGTTGCAATGTTGTTAAGCACCGAATTCACCCTCCCTCGCTTCATGTACTTCTCGAAAACCTTTCCTCCAATTACAAAATTGTCATATTATTTCTGTCTTTGCAAGGCATCATGGTAACGCACAGCATTGAGTTTTCTTTGCGCAAATGCACACCATCAATCGGGAGGCTGGAAGGGTGGAGGCCAAATTTGCAGCAGTGGGAGCCTGTTTTGTTACTGGAGGCTGTTTTGCAGCGGTGCTGTCATTTCGATTCCTAGTAACAAAAGCAGCAGTGCTTCACATTTGTACGCCCCCGCCCCCTCAGGGGCTGGTCTGACAAAATTGCCAGGGTTGCTTTGGGTTCCCAGTCAATCCCTGCCATCATGTTAGAAAAAGGTGCCTGGAACAGTCACACATTAGGGTAAACATATAACAGCTCTTTTCTCCAGGAAATACAGCAAGCAGGGCCAGAGTAGGTAGCATATAGATGTTCATAAACAGCTAGGCCAGTGAGAACAAATTCTGTTAGTGTCGAGCTCTTTTGATGACCTGGGATTGTGTGGGGGAGCACTTGTCAATTGTGAATTGACTAGGGGGTCATAGGAGACTATACAGTGCATGTGATTAGCAGGGGAAATGAGTACCTGGGCCCAGATTCTCATAGGTGTCAGGCAGCGCAGCACCCAAAGATACTGCACTGCATTGCGTGAGCAGGAAAACATGATATCTACTGAGATATGGCACTCTCCTCCCCTCTCCATAGTGCCGGTGCTGATTTCAGCTGCAGAAAGCCACGCACACACCGTAATGCCATAACGCTAGGGTGTGCGCCCGAGTATAGCATAGGATTTGAGCAGGAAGGGGTGGGAGGGAGGGAGGGAGGGAGGAAGGGAGGAAGGGAGGAAGGGGGGAGAGAGGGAGAGAGAGAGAGAGAGAGAGAATAAATAACATACAATGTTCCATATCTGGTGTGTGTGTGTGCCAGGGACGCTTCTACTGATGATGCGCATCTGGTACCATTTTGTGTACAGGCGGGAATCTTTATCTGCTGATGCCCATGTGGTACTTGTTATTTGTGTGTGTGGGAAGCTTACACTGCTGAGGCCTCTGTGGTATCTGTTTTCAATGTTTTGCTAAATCCTGATAAAATGATGTCACAGTATGAACGCAACAACAAGAGCCATTGCCGAGCCCTATTACAAATGGCACGGTTTTCCTCCTTCGGACATATCTTCACACGACAACTACTCTTTTACATTTTTACATCTAATACACGCTCACTATATGGTGCAACAACTTACTCTGGAGCGGAAATGAACCTTGAACATAAAAATGATCAGACGCTCTGTATCCTTCTGCCGTTGTTTTGAATCTTCCTGTGAAACTTGTCTGGTAAAATAGTCCCGCCACACTGCAGCATGGTGCAATGATTTGTTTTATGCAGATGCTCGTTGCCATGTTGGAATGGGGTGTATTGCAATTTTAAAACTGGTACTGCTCACCATTTCCATGAAAACCCCATTGACTATGGCTATTGTCTCAGGAGGAAGAACGGTTTATTAGTAAGCTTGTAAACTAAGATGTTGAGTTACACTGGATAAGATTACTCATTTAATGGAGGTTTTATTGAGCAATTTAAATTGAGTAATTTTGATAAACACAAAGCCAGAGCTTGTGGCACCTAGCTTCTCACAAGCAATCAGATGGGAGGGGGGAAACAAATTATTTTAGTGGTGGTGGTAAAGCATGGTGACCTTGTATTGCTTGTGGGAAAAATTGCCAGTGGTTGGCCCAGGAAGTCGTTGTAGATGTTCCCTCACTCTGGGACCTAGAAGGCTGTACACAAACTTGGCTTGGCTGATAAAACACCTGCCATTTGTTTTTTAATGCGGTGCTCCAGAGGGTGATGTGCCCATGCCACTATTTATTTCTATACAATTGCTATACATCTGGCTTACTAGCAGTTGGTGGGATTCAATTACAGGAGTACAGACATGCTCACTCTATATTGTGCATTCGCTTGTATCTGTCCCTTTCTGGGAACCAGCCGTCAGGATCGAGGCAGCCGGGAAACCCTTGTGAAGTGGGTGAATGTGACTGGGGAGAGTGAGCAAACCTTCCACAATTTGGGCTCTCTCTGACTGGATTTGCCCAGAAGCCTCATAAAGTGCTCTAACTGCTGACATTCAATGGGCACGTGCTTTCATCAATTCCTAAAGACCCCTCAGTCCCTCTCTCTTCCTGTTTCCCATTTCGCACAGGACTTCACTTTAGATGGCTGCTGGTACAGAGTTCAGGCCGCCATCCACAGCTTCCACCGAAATGTTCGCTCATGCGCTATTCCATGGCTGTCACATGTGCAATAATTGTGGCATGTGAATTTCATCTGCCTAATGGAACTGCCTTCTACTACAATCATGCTGCTGCCTCGGCTGCAATGGTGTTGTGTATGTGAGGGAAGCTTGCATAGTTAATAGAAAGAATGGATCTATTCTATGTGAAGGAATCTTGCACGGATTCTACAAGTGCTTTAGATGTTATGTGTGTGTGTGTTCGCGCGCGCAAGCTTGAATCTTCTTCCGCACCTAATTGTCCTCTTCTGTGTGTTTAAGGAACGCTTGCACTGCTAACACACATGTAGGAGCTACTCTGTGTACACAGAAGATTACACTTCAGTCATTTGAACATGTGTATGTAGCCACCAGTTCACCAAAACTAGCTTTGTGCTTTGCCTTCATGACGTGAGAATCCGTCATAAAATGCATTGAAATGCATTGAAATCCTGACAGTAAATGGTTAAAAAGACTTACCACCCAGGTTTCTGCCTGAATAACTCTCCTATTTGGATGGACAGTGGGCATGCCAGGGAAGGGATACCCTTGAAGTGTGTGAACATCAGCAAACGTAGACATTCGTTCGTGGGTATTTATTCACAAATCATTCTCTGACCCCTTCCCTCCCTGGAAATAGTTGGGAAGTTATTACTGTCAAAGCAAGGGTGAATCAATCTGGGTGGAAGGAGAAGGGAGGCAGAGCAAGGGAAGAGTCAGGCCCTTTGAGTTTAGGAAGGAAGCTTGCACCTTGCCAGGGATGAATGTTGGTGTGTCTTACCAAAGCTATAGAAGTACACAATTATTGATGGTGTCAATGCTTGTTACACGTAATGCTGATTTCCTACCTGGTACATGCCTTGCTCTTACCTATCACCAGTACTTATTTGTATTGAAAAAGTGCCTGTGCTGGAAGCTATGCTCAGAAGCCTAGAGCCGGTGCAATTAAACGTAGGTACACCCAGTACCAAAGCTGGTAGTCTTAAATCCACTTCCTGCCTATTTAATCCACTACCAGACACTCCCTGCCCCTTTATCTCACTCTTACAGGTTCCTGCTTTCTCCTTCCTTTTATTACTTTTTTTCGTCTTTCACTTCTTCTGTCTTTCCAGTTTAAGTGTTTTACCTCTCCTGCTCCCAGTAACTATATGATGTCGAAAAATAAATACTGACACTAAACATTAAGTGCTGGTGGCCCCCACCGGCAACCCCCCTTCAAATTAAGCACTGCCTGTGTTCACCACCACCTCACCCGACCGGCACCACCCGCCTCAAATGCCCATGGGGCGGCCCTTGGTGGCCTGCTCACCCACCGCTCTGGCACCCCTATTTATGTACGGCTATTTTCTTCCTTAGACATCTCTGCTCTCAGTGTTTGGTTTGAATTCCCAAGCTCACTGTTTATGTTCGAAAGATCCATCCACCTGATCTTCAGAAAAATGGTCAGATTTGATTAAAAAAATAACCAAAGGGCAAACACATGTCTGCAAGGGTGTTTTTTCTCTCACTTCGAGACTATTTAAGATGATCTCTGTGATAGCCTTCTTTTCCCACAGAAGAGCTATAAAAAGCAGGAGGCGTGATAGCAAATGAAAAAAAAGATTGACATCTGGCAAACCTTAGCTCTGTTTGCACAAACCTACATGGTGTTGATTATTGCAAAAAAACGTGAAGCATTTGCGATAAGAGAGTTTATTTTAATTAAGGCAAAGTAAACAGACGGTGCCAACTCGGGCTTTGTGATCTTATCTGCCTTCCTGGCCTGCACTTAAATTATATTTGATTCAGGTCGAATACACAATTGTAATAGCATATGTTTAGAAACGAGACAGGCGGCTGAAGGACCGACGAATTCGGAATTCCATTACACTTCGATTTACTTCACATATGCATAAAAATGTAGGTTGTTTTCAGATGTGAGGTGCGTTTCACAAACGGAGTTGTTTGTTGAAGTAGCCATACTTTTGAACTTTTTGTATTTTAAGGAATTAAAGTGGGTTATGATTTATGTTACTTCATGTCACGTGACTGTAAGTGTATCTTACATATCCGATATCTACATTTTGCTTTAAAATCCCTTAATTCACATCCGACAGCATAGCACATTACCCGTTGCAGTAAATCTGTTTGTAGGAATCAGGTAAGCATTTCCACATTGTGACGCTACAAAAGTTAGGGAACACTCTGATGTTTGTGGTATTCACAAACATTTTGCAAGTCGTTTCCCACAGTGTAAACATACACTTAGAAGGAGAGTGAATATGTGCCCTTCGATGGCTGAAAAAGAAATGGTTTTAACAAAAGAGGGACTTGGGGGAAGGACAGGTCTTTCTTCGTGATGCCCTCACACACCCCGAGGGATGTCATACTTCAACATCGGGCGTTTGCCCCTCGTCAGGCCGGTGTGCAATGCCTGACTGGCTCCCATAAACGGGGCTCTTTATCGAGGATCTTTTTGAAGAAGCCGTTGGGTGCATGTGGGTGTGGGGGCTGGGTGGTGCACGGAGGACTGAGATAAGTAAAATAGGTCTGGAGCAGTCCTACTTAGGTCAAGTTTTACTGTTCTAGGTAGCTCTAGCCTGGTTAAAAATGGTGTGAGTGCCCCTATGTGAGAATAATGTTCCTAAAGGGCTGTCAAGGTGCAGTTGGTCAACATGTTTCGTGCCCAGTCTGCCCCTAATGGGTCAATTGGCACTTCATCAGGACTGAGAAAACTAAATGTGAAAGGTGCACTACTGTCTGGTATTGAGATTCTGTGAGTTAAATTACCAGATACGGTAGGGAGTACCCTACTAGACTTGTACTGGGGAGTACTGTAGACCCCTAAATACACAGTCTCCAGGGCCCGGAGCTAGGGTAGGACGAATGCTAGTAGGCTGCCTACACCTCTACCGGAGCAACGACGTGCTCTGGTTTTCCCCATCAGCATTAGACTGTGTACCTAGGGGTCTACAGTACTCCCCAGTATAAGTCTACTAGGGTACTCCCTACCGTATCTGGTAATTTAACTCACAGAATCTCAATACCAGACCATAGTGCACCTTTCACATTTAGTTTTCTCGGTCCTGATGAAGTGCCAATTGACCCATTGGGGGCAAACTGGGCATGAAACATGTTGACCAACTGCACCTTGACAGCCCTTTAGGAACATTATTCCCACATAGGGGCACTCGCACCATTTTTAACCAGGCTAGAGCTACCTAAAACATTAAAACTTGACCTAAGTAAGACTGCTCCAGGCCTATTTTACTTATCTCACTCCTCCGTGCACTACCCAGCACCCACACCCACATGCACCCAACCACTTCTTCAAAAAGATCCCCGATAAAGAGCCCCGTTTACGGGAGCCCATCAGGCATTGCAGCGCCGGCCTGACGAGGGGCAAACGCCCAATAATGAAGCATGACATCCCTCAGGAGGTGTGAGGGCATCACGAAGAAAGACCTGTCCTTTCCCCACGTCCAGCCTGGAAGTACACACTCCCTTTAGACTGAAAAAGAAAGGTCACACAAGTATTTCATTAGGCTGTATGGAAAGTGCCCTCTCTATTTAGAAATGCACAGTGGGTCTATGATTTGCGTTGGTTTCCCGTTGTACACTTTCTCGTTTTTGTGAAGCCTAAAAAAATGGCTACATTTATCCAAATAATTGGCCTAAGTCTTTTGCCAGGATTTATGCATTTTGTGTGAGACAGACTTAGGGAAAGCAAGGGAGCTAGCTAGAAAAATGTGTTTTTAGACTTCTGTTGGACCACAGAAACGTGAACCACTGATAAGTGGGTATTGGAGACCACTCCATACATCTGTACCCATGACTTTGATGAAAATATGATGACAGATGGAAATCTACTTAAATATCTAACTATGTGTGGTTGTGTGGAAATAAACCCGTTTTTTACCCGTACTCTTCATTACCATGATTAGGGGCCCTCCTTGTACCAGTACTAACATCTGAGGGTGGGCCTCCCTCGCGACTACGTAGCACGTATTTCTTTTATTTTTATTATTTATTTCTTTTTCTTCAAATTAATTCCTCCCGCTCACATCCTTATGTTATGTTACCAAACTGTAGACAACAAAGTGCAACCAGAGAGGGAGGGAGGGAGGGAGAAAAGAGGACTGTGACGAGGAGGACCCCTAATCGCGGTAATGAAGATTACCATTAAGTAACAGGTTCATTTTTCCCTCATGGAGTCCTCCTCATCCTAGTCATAACATCTGAGGATATATCCAAGCCAGAGAAAACAAGGTTGCCCCATATAGCACAAATGCAATAAATGTTTTTTTAGAAAATAGAGAAAACAGCAATTACTTCATTGCAATAGTCAAAACTTTAGATCCAAAATGTTCACCCAAATCATCACAAACCGAAAGATGAACATGAATAATGAAAGTTTGCTCTGAAGACCAAGTGGCTGACCGGCAAATTTCCGGCAGGTAAACTCCTCCTGCCCCAGTCCAGGAAGTGGAAACTGCCCCAGTTGAGTGACCTTGGACATCAGTTGGAAGAGGCTCCCCCACATCTGAATATACTGTCAGGAATGTAGTGGCCAACACATGCTTAATGAAGGTTCCAGTCAAAAGGAATGAGACTTACAAGAAAGCGCATACATACCTTCATTGGAGAAGATATCACCCTGCTTCTATGCCAGCATTAAGTCTTTGTTTGAACTCCATTCGTACATCTCTAGATTTGAACTCTGGAACCATCCCGTTCATTTTGCGGAAGAAGAGTCAGCGGTCTAGCTGTTCCAAGCACGAGACGGCTGAAAAACAAATCGCACATGTGCAACGTTTGAACGCTGCACTTCAACTGAAGTTTGTGAGGCGCTGGTAGCGTTTCACCTCTGCGCAGCTCTCAACGCTGGAATGTCTGTTCCTGACAGAAATTGGATAGTGTCTTCTCGGCGCTTGGATGCGCATTTAGTAATTCCTTGTTGAAGTCTTCGCTGCGCTACCGCGCGTAATACTTTAATCATTCCTGAGACTTTAGGAAAATTAAACTTGAGCTCGAGTGAGGAAAATTAGGGGCATATTTACAAGGGCTTTATCTCCGCTTTTTTGGCTTACAAAGCAAAAAAAGCTGAGATAAAACCAGCGCCCTATTTACAAGAGGGTGCAACATGCATAATCTCATGTTAGCAACCTTTTTACCAATGCCTCACTTTGCATCCCCAATGAGATGCAAAGTGGGCGTTACTGGGCGTACCCAAGATGGACTACCTTGCAAATATCGCTGATGTTTACATCGTGATATTTACAAGGCAGCGCACATGATTTTAGCACATATTAGATTTTGGCGAAAACTGGAGTTTTCGCCAAAACCTAACGTCTGCTAAAATCCTGACTTAGCCATCCCTAACATAGGGGGTAGATTGTGCTGATACGACCCTGTGGGTCGTATCAGCAAGGTTATCGCCCTTTTGCAGGGAACATCGCTGGAAAACCAGCGATGTTCCCTGCAAAAGGGCGATAACCTCGCTATCACTGCAATTTTTATCGCCCTAAATACCAGATATAGCCTGCGATAATATTATTATCTCTAAGCACGGCCAGTGATAATTATCACTGGCCGTTGTTAATATGCCCCTTAGTCTTTTCCTCTAGATATTACCTGAAGGGAAAACCCTAGCAGTTAGAGTGCACCACTTGAAGCCAATTCCTACTCGAATTTCTCTGGAGAATAAGGTAGTGTTTGTTCCTATTTCTTTCGAAGTCAACTACCTAGCGAATTCATCATCTACTCGGGGTTTGAGTAGACACCTTCTTTCCATTTGCCACAGAACCAAGTGCAATAAACAAGGACTGTGACAACTTAAAAGGATTTGTGCACTCTAAATAAATCAGAAGGGCCCTTCTGACATCTAGATTAGAAGGAAGAGAAGTCAAAGAGGAATCTGGAAGTACAGGCAAAATGACCTCCTGCGCATAATGAAAGGAAGAAGACACCTTATGAATAAACTTAGGATCTAATGGAAGTACCACTTGATCAGGCAAGAATTTTAGAAAGTGAATAACAGCCATGAGAGCCCCTTATTCCCCCAGATGTCTAGCTGAAGTAATGGCCACAAAGAACACTACGTTAGCTGACAACCTGACCAACTCTCCTTCCTCCAGTGGCTCAAAAGGAACAACCTGCAAACCACATAAAACAATAGACAAACCCCAAGAAGGAATCACTTTTCTGACTGAGGGTCTCTGGCATATGAAACTCTTAATTAACCTTAATACCAGGGGAGAAAGAGCAGGGAAATCATCAGCTGCCCATTGAGTGGAAAGACTACTAGGAGTCAACCCTTTCATTTCATTTCATTTCAAGCTTTATTTCGACATATTTGTCATAAAAGCAACATACATAGATATTAAAACATATACAATACACAATCCAGATTACAGACAATAAATGTGGAGGTCAATCACAATGAGTTCTATCTCAGCTATGCTAAAAACAATATAAGTTAATTAAAAGCCAGATAATGTTTGAGAAGTTATTAAAATATATTTAAAAAAGGGGGAGAGAAATGAAATTCGTGGTGACAGACCAAGCCAGGAGATGGTATGACCAGCCTTTGGTTATTACAGTTTACAGCCTATCTGGTTCCTTATAAGATATACATTAAATAGGAATCTACTTATGCTGAACACTATTGGTTGTGAAGTATTTGACTTAAGTATACGTTCTGCCTCTTTAAAAAGTCTAAACCCCATGTTTTTACATAAGGGTTTAATCCATCGATCCCTTGGCTTTTTATAAAATGGCAGAAAAACAATATATGAGCATCATCTTCTTTTGCTTCTTGCGAGCAAAGGGTACACAATCCTCTATCATCCTCATTGCCCCTCCAGCTACTAGTATTTGCGGAAATCTGCAGGACCCCATATCTGAATTGTAGATACAGCGTTTTTGCTAAAGGGGGTCTTATCTCGTCCATAAATTGTTCGAATACAGGAGTATCCTTAATGGACAAGAATCTCTGCGTCAATGTACCTAGTAGGGAGCTAGAGGATACTTCGTTCTTAACATATACCCAATAAGCAGTTTTCAAGAGTTTTTTTAAGGGTGGTGCCATGTTCTGGGGGTTTTCCCAAAAATGGGAGAACCCAAGCCTTCTGAGCCACTGGGAAATATGTTTTAACCAAGGAATATTTTTATATTCATCAATCCTGATTATTTCTATCAGTCCATTCTTATAATCACTCAGCTCAGGGGTTGTCCATAGTCTAACCCAATAGAGTAGTGGCCTTAATGTGGCTTGATGATCAGTCCTTTTAAGGTTGATATCCATAAACACTGGAGTTATTGGTGTTCTTAATGGTATTTTAAGTAGCCTGTGTATGAAGATATTTTCTTCCTTCCTAAAAGTATTGTTGCAGGAATAACCCCAGACCTCTGCGCCGTATAGTGCTGCAGATTGAGCCTTTGCTTTGAATAATTCTAGTGCCGGCGTAATTGCTTTAGATTGACTACTGCCGTGCACCTTTAGGATAGGCAATAGATTTTGTTTCAAAGTTAGTTTACTTTTTTCCAATTGCCCCTTCCAATAAGGCATACTATCCAGCATGATACCCAGGTAATTAAAACTCTCCACATATTCCAATTTTTGGTTATTTAAGGCCAAATTCTTTCTAAAGGATTTCTGTGGATTTATGGACATATATTTTGTTTTGGATGAGTTTATTTCTAGCCCCTTCTCCACACAGTAGTTATTAAAAGTGTTTACTAAATTTTGTAGACCTTGCGGGGTTTGCGAGATGAGGATTGTGTCATCAGCAAAAAGCAATGCAGTGATCGCCTCATCTCCTAGTTTTGGTGAGTCATGTTTACAATCTCTTAGGTAGGTGGGTATATTGTTGACATATAGAGAAAAGAGTGTGGGCGCCAGCACACACCCTTGACGTACACCCCGACCCACAGGGATATCCTTTGAAATGTCTCTTCCCTTGCCCCATCTAACTCTTGCATAATTTCCTGTATGGAGTCTGATTATTTCCTTAAGTAACTCACTAGGAACTGCCATATCTTTAAGGGTGGACCATAATAGTTTGCGAGGTACAAGGTCAAATGCAGCCCTTAAATCAATGAATGCTACATACAAACTTCCCTTTCTTATATTAATATATTTCCAACAAATACACATGAATCTAAATACCTGATCCACCGTACTGGTTTTTAACCTAAATCCTGCTTGATATTTGGATAAAATCTGTGCCCCTTTTATCCATGTTAAAAGTCTGTTTAAAATGTGTCTGGCGAAGGTTTTTTGTAAAAGATCTATTAAACTTATAGGGCGGTAATTGGCTGGGTCATGGCGATCCCCTTTCTTAAAAATTATAACAATTTCAGCCCCTTTCCAAGAATCAGGAATTGGTGTCCCAGCCACTATAGAATTACATAAAAAATTGATGTAGGGTCCCCAAATTTCTACATCGTGCTTTAGCAAATCACCAGGGATTTTATCGTGGCCAGGTGCTTTACCCATTTTAATAGCCTGTAGTGCCTCAACAGTTTCTTCTAAGCTAAAATGTAAAAGGGTATTATCAGTTAATATATTGGTCTCTTGGTCCTCCATAACCATCTCCTCGTTGGTGTTACAATATAATTTAGAAAAATGATCACACCAGGTTTTTTCATCGGGGTATATGTCCCTGGATGATCTGCCTTTTTTATTTCCTTTAGAGATTAGGTTCCAGAATGTACCCTGGTCTTTCTGGTTGGCAGCATTTATAAGATCATCCCAGAGAGCATCGTCCTATGCTTTTTTTGCTTGGGCCAATATCTTATTATATGCTAATCTGCTGTCTTTGATTCCCTGGAAGTTCTTTAATTTTACAGCTTGGATCAGGTCAGTCTTGGCTTTACAACAATCTTTATTATACCATTGGTTTGTTGTCGCTAGATGGTTATTTTTCTGGCTCGAATCCTTTTTGTAGATTTTACTTAAATGGGGAGTCAGTGCATCTACTAATTTATAGTGTAAATCTAAAACATCCTGAGTTCCTGGAACAGGCATTTGGCGTTCCTCCAATATATCAGCAAAGGAGTTGTCTATGTTTGTCATCGTTTCATCCTTGGCCAAAATATAGGGCCACTTAATAGCGCGCCTATTGTTTGAAACCTGAAGTTCTCCAGCGGAGCTATTTAGCATGGCTACCATGCTTATATTAGATATAAAAGGTTCTGGATGTAACCACAATTGGAGGGGGAAATGGTCACTCTCTATTCTGTGATCTATTTTAAAATCTATTGTTAATATGCCCCTTAGTCTTTTCCTCTAGATATTACCTGAAGGGAAAACTATAGCAGTTAGAGTGCACCACTTGAAGCCAATTCCTACTCGAATTTCTCTGGAGAATAAGGTAGTGTTTGTTCCTATTTCTTTCGAAGTCAACTACCTAGCGAATTCATCATCTACTCAGGGTTGGAGTAGACATCTTCTTTCCATTTGCCACAGAACAAAGTGCAATAAACAATGACTGTGACAACTGAAAAGGATTTGTGCACTCTAAATAAATCAGAAGGGCCCTTTTGACATCTAGAGTAGAAGGAAGAGAAGTCAAAGAGGAATCTGGAAGTACAGGCAAAATGACCTCCTGCGCATAATGAAAGGAAGAAGACACCTTATGAATAAACTTAGGATCTAATCGAAGTACCACTTGATCAGGCAAGAATTTCAGAAAGGGAATAACAGCCATGAGAGCCCCTTATTCCCCCAGATGTCTAGCTGAAGTAATGGCCACAAAGAACACTACTTTAGCTGACAACCTGACCAACTCTCCTTCCTCCAGTGGCTCAAAAGGAACAACCTGCAAACCACATAAAACAATAGACAAACCCCAAGAAGGAATCACTTTTCTGACTGAGGGTCTCTGGCATATGAAACTCTTAATTAACCTTAATACCAGGGGAGAAAGAGCAGGGAAATCATCAGCTGCCCATTGAGTGGAAAGACTACTAGGAGTCAACCCTTTCACAAACCCATCTTATGAGAAATCAAGAATCTAAAAATAATCAATAACAGCAGGATCCTTAAATCTAGCGAAACACCATTTTGAAAAAGAATTCCAGAATTTGTTGTATGCAATTTCAGGGTAAACTGTTTTTGGGATGATTGAATCTCCAGAGCTACCTGGGAAAAGCAGCCTAGATTATTTAACCCTACTCTGTCATCATACATAATCTTGTTACCATTGGTGAGACAACTGTGGATATTGAAGTGGAGACTGATTGCGAGGTAGATGTCAGAACCAACTCCTGGGCAGAGCTAGAAGGGGAGGAAACCAATTACACCTGGGCCAGTAAGGTGCAATCAGGATCACCTGAGCCTTCTCCATCCCTTGATAGGAGGGGAATCGGAGACAAAAAAAAGCATACAGTAACCCCGGAGGTCACAGGTCTGCTAGAGCATCCACCACCCATGCTAGAGGGTATGGTATCTCTTTGCAAAACAGAGGACATTTTGCATTCTCTGGGGAGGCAAAGAGGTCCAACCATAGCCTCCCGAACTCATGGAAGACCAGATAGAACTGAGGATGGACAGGTGGTATGTCACTTTGTGGAAATAGCAGAAATTGCCGTTAGCATAAGCTGAAGCCATTTTGGTTGTGGCATCCATTTTCGTTAGCCATGTGTTAGCCATGTGATTCTTCCGTCTTCACTGTTGCTTGCCTTTCTGCTTTGCTTGAGTCATCAACTATAGTTAACTCCTTCAGTACTGAGCCAGAGCACTGTGTATGCTCAGAAAGGCCTGTAGCTGCTAGAATGCACCTGTCTTAGAATGTAACTGTCAGGCTGTTTCAACTGATGCAAGCAGTTCTGTCTTCCTCCCACCTTGCTGACCAAGTGGTTTCTGTCTGCCCATGTTAGTCGATAGCTATTCTCGTGTATGCCTGTACCTTCTATTTGAGTCTCCATGCTTACTCAGCGACAAACAGGGTATAAAAGACCCTTGGTTTCTATATTCCTTGTACTACTTTATACAGTGCCTGAGGGTGTTGTATTGATGTAGTCCCATTCATTAGTGATTATTAAACTTGTTCTTTGATAGTCCAGCTTCTGTGCCAATCTCTACTTTGTTGGTTTAAGGACCTGTGGACAGATAAGGGTGAACCCCTGCACCAGTAGGCCCCTAAAAAGGCTCATTTCCACTAAATTGGCGCCCGACTCGTGGGGCTCATTGGAGACGCGCCCATCTGAAGGAGCTGTCTTGACGGAGGACAAGAATGTACTGAGGAGGTACCCTGCACGAGGAGACCCTTTGTCTTTGCAGACCAACGTGTTATTCCGGTTTTCCCGATCTGACCCTCCAGGTGGCGGCCGGTCCCGACTGAGATCTCCTTTGGCGTAAGTAACCATTAGGTCGACCCAGAGCTTGGCAGGTGGAGGTTGGAAATTTGGTTTGGTAAGGTCGCTGAAGCGACACCCTTGTTTTAGATTTGCTTGGCCAAGATTCTGGTTTTGTTTGATTTGTCTATTGCAATAAACAAAGGCAAGTAATGAGGAGATGTTTTGTCTCCACTTTTTATAATACTTGAGATAAATACTATCTGATTATAATATTATATTTTGTTATAATATTTTTGGTATGCCTGCTCCTAGCACACTTCGTAGAATGTGTTGCTGTCTTGGAGGTACCAATATGGATCTAGAAAGTAGTCAGACGGCTCCCTTAGAGGGGACACCTAATAGGTTTATGTACATTAAATATGGTATTTTTTCCATAATGTATAGTACACTCTGGAACAAATATACGATAAAAGATCCTGATCTACAATGGCCAGTAAATGGATCATTTGATTTTAGGAAAACTCAGTATGTTGAGCAGTGTCTGTTTAAGAGAAAGAGTCAACAAGATATGTTTGATTGTGTACGAATGCTGGAGAAAGAGGTGAATGAGACAGCGAGGAAAGAAGAAGCTATAACAGAAAAAGAACAGCGTAAATCCATTTATAAGAAAGCAGTGGAATTGAAAAATAAAGAAATTAAGGCAATAAAAGAAAAGAAAGATAGGGAACGTCACTTAAAGGTAACTGGCCAGTACCCTGTTAGGTGCCCCATTTATCCCATACTTAATAGACCACCAGATGATTCTATTTTGTTAGATAGACCTCCACCCCTAAATAAATTCCCTAGCGCCCCTGAGAATGAAGGTTCTGATGAAGAGCATTTTTCTTCAGACAACAAAGATGATGACAAACAAACTGGGCGAACAACTCGCTCCACTTTAACTACTGAGCATAAGGCCACTCTTAGATCTGCTGCTCGTAAAGCAGCTTATGGGAATGCCTCCGCTACAGAATTTCCAGCAATGGTACAGCACTGGTCAGATTTAGAGCAGTTATATTTTTTTAGAGGCATTCACTTGTGAAGCAATAACTAGTTTTAGAAAACATTCAGGTGCTTTAGAGCCTGCTGATTTAAATTCTGATTATAAACAGTTAAGTAATGTCACCTTTCTTTCTTCACAGGTGTCCGATCTAATTAGGCGAGTGGTTAAATTGCGTATTGATGCATTCCATCTGCGAGAAGAGAAAAAGGCAGCTGATAAAGCTACAGCTGAGCAAACAGTTCAGATCCCAGCGAAACAAGAAGGAGCTACAGGGACAGATGCAGACACTAGTAATCTCGTAGCTACTATGAAACCGATGCGTGAAGCTGCACCTTTGTATGTTCCTCCAAAGGGAGCAGGAACAAGTGAAGATAAAACTTCATATAATGCGAAAGGATGTTTTATTCATAATTTAGTCTATACCCCTTGGAGTAGAACAGATGTTATGGCTCTTAAAGCTGCTTTGCCTGATCCGCGCAAAAATCCAGCCGCGTTTTATGAAGAGGTAGGAGGAGCTATTAGCTCCTGCACTATGACATTGCCTGATAATGACATGCTCTTTGGACTTATTTTACCCCCTGACATGTGGAGATCAATTCGGAAGGTAGATGATAATGTAGCTTATGGTGATACTTGGGTGCATTTAGAGGAAACAGATGCCGATAGAGAGCCTGCGCAGAAACCACAACAGGTGATATTAGATCTTCCCAAAGCTATTGTAACTAAGTTGAAAACTCTTATACCCCCTAAGAAAATTGATTGGACTACATTGGCGTCTTGTAAGCAGAAAGCAGATGAGTCAGTTTCTGATTTCTTTACACGATTTGAGGAGACATTCCATGACTTTAGTGGGCAGTCGTTGACAGATGACACGGGTAAGCATCTGTTTGTAGACAAATTTGTCGCAAACATGTTGCCAAAAATAGCTAACCGCCAAAAGCCCAGCGAGAGTTCATGAACTACGTCTTCCCCTGTCTCCCTTTTGACTATGGCCCAGTATTATGAGCGCCAGGAATTGGAAGCTAAAGGCAAGGAGGATAAAAAGGTTAAAGATTTAAAAATGAAAGTTATGTTGGCTCAAGTCTATCGTCCATCATTTAGAGATGGTGGTAGAGGCGGACGTGCGATGTATCGCCCTGGTGTAGCCCCTTTTCCTCGAACAACTTTGTCTTCTGATCAGTGTGCGTATTGTAAAGAGATTGTACATTGTCGTTTTCAGTGCCCCCATTTGCAAGGTCAGCAGTATCAGCGGGGTAGAGGAAGTATGAGAGGCCGCCCAGATAACACAGAAAATAGGGGAGGCATGGATAATCATACCAGATTTGAGGCTGTTGAGACCAGTCCAAATTCTTTTAATACCTTTGATAGGCGCAATCAATATCAAAAGTCTGATTATTCGACTGATGGTCCTAAGGATTCTGATTATGCATAGGAATGCCTAGGATGGGGTAAGGAACCGGTTGAGGTCCCATTAGATCAGAGGGGTCCCTATGTTGATGCAAACGTCTTGGGTTCTACTCATCAGTTTCTGGTTGATACAGGAGCTACTCATAGCACTCTGTCTAAACAATTGGTTCCTAGGGCTCCCCTGTCTGGCACAACGGTAACATCGATAGGATTCGATGGGACACCTTCCCTTAGCCCACTGTCACAGCCACTAGCATTCAGTCTTGATAAATTCACTGCAACATGCCCATTTCTGCTTTCCCCTAACACACCAGATAACATTGTGGGTATCGATCTACTTAAACATTTTCGTGCTACAATACATTGTTTGCCAGAAGGTGTGCGTGTTATTTTAAATGACAACTATCCAATGGTTGAGAGGTCTTGTCTCATTAAAGAGGATGTTACTTTGGCATAGTTACCAAGCACTTTGTGGGCTACATCAGATACTGATGTGGGACAAATGGTTATCCCACCAGTCCATATTCAAGTAAAGGAAGGTGCTTCGTTGCCTCGACTCCCCCAATGTAAAATATCTCGGGATGGCGAAGAAGCACTAATACACATTGTTCAGGATTTGATCAGAGTGGGGGTTTTGGAAGACGTCCCCTATAATACCTGTAATAGCCCTATTCTTCCCATTTTGAAAAAAGACACTGACACTAAGGTTTATAGATTTATCATTGACCTGCGAGAGGTCAACAAGATAGTAGTACCTCAATATCCGGTAGTCTCTGACATCACGACACTTCTTACTATGGTTCCTCCTACTGCAACTACATTCAGTGTGATCGATTTGAAGAACGCTTTCTTCTCAATATCTATTCATCCTGACAACCGTTACTTGTTCGGCTTCACTTTGAATAATCGATCCTTCAGATTCTGTAGAGCTCCACAGGGGTATACAGAGAGTCCTAGGATTTATAGTCAGGCATTGAAAAGACAGCTTGATTCTTTCCCTGTACCGAAAGGTGTGGCTCTTATTCAATATGTCGATGACATCTTGTTGGCAGCTGATACCCCTGAACTGTGTGAAAAAGGAACACTGTTATTGCTTTCATTTCTTGCATCTCATCATCACAAGGTCTCTTGAAAGTAATTGCAGTATTGTAGACAGCAGGTTACCTATTTAGGTCACCTCCTGTCTAAGGAGGGACGTGCACTTACACCAGACCGCATTCAGACTATTTTAGATACTCCCGTGCCCCATACTCAGAAGGATGTCCGTGCACTGATTGGCCTTACTTCTTTTTTTAGGCAGTGGATCCCCAGTTTTCACACATTATTAAACCTTTGTTGGCCCTTTTGACTAAAGACACTCTGATGCCTCTCCCATGTACTACTGAATGCCAGAATGTTTTCCAGCAGTTACGTCAAGCTCTTTGCTCTGCACCAGTATTAGGAACTCCAGACTACACTAAGGCCTTTACACTCTATGTACACGGTTTTAACCCAGAGACACGGTGATAAGCAGTGTCCTTCTGCCTATTTTTCAGCTGTCCTTGATCCAGTTGTTCATCCGTTGCCTGGGTGTTTTCGAGCGGTAGCAGCGACAGCTGTGTCCATACGTAAGAGTGAGGGAATAGTCTCGTCACATAGATTGCTTGTGTTAGTGCCCCATGCAGTTGATGCCCTTTTGAACCAAACGAAAACACAACATTTGACTAGTGCTTGTTTGACAGGTTACAAATTGACACTTTTGGCCCCTCATATCACATTGAAAAGATGTTCGACTTTGAACCCCGCTACACTATTGCCATTTCCAGCTACTCAGCCTCAGTTACAAGAGTTACACAACTATATATCCCTCACTGAAGAACAAACAAAGGGTCGTGTTGACCTGCAAGATACGCCCCTTTCTAGTGTTGATGGGGAATTATGGGTTGATGGGTCCTGCTTGAAGTTGCCCGATGGTACGACATCTGCTGCCTATGCAATTACAACACTTCAGGCTGTAGTTGAGACAGCTCACATACCACGGACGTCAGCTCAGGTAGTTGAGTTGATAGCACTAACAAGAGCATGTGAGCTTAGCACTGATTTGTTTGTTAACATCTACACCGATAGCCGATATGCTTTAGGAGTGGCTCACGATTTTGGGCAACTCTGGAAGGAAAGAGGCTTCCTTACTTCGCATGGGACACAAATAGTGCAGGGGGAATTAGAACATAATCTCCTTCCTGCATTGACATATCCTAAGAAGGTAGCGATTGTTAAGTGTAGCGCACATAAGAAAGTGAAGGATAAAATAGGACAGGGCAATACCTTTGCGAATCACACAGCCCCTGAGACTGCAATGCAGCAAAGTACTATACCTATGTATGTGGTCAAGTCACAGGCTGAACGTCGGCATGATGTCAGACAAGAGGTGCTGGACATGCAATTATCTGGCGCTGCTGATGATTTAGACCAATGGTCTAAGGAGAGAATATTGGATGATGAGGGCTGTTGGAGGAATAAAGAAATGACCAAGTGGAAATTGCCCACAGCCTATTTACATCCCATGATTCACATGGCACATGGGCCGGCACATGTTGGAGCATCCTCAATAGCAAAGCTACTTATGAAAGTTTGGGATCATCCAGCCAGCACAGCTAGAAAGATAGTCCAGTCTTGTCTGATTTGTCTGCAGTATAATCCTGGAAAGGGAACTGAAACTCCAACAGGAGGGTTTGCTATACCTACTGCACCTTTTGAGGACCTGCAAATGGGTTATATCCAGCTAGAATGCTGCAATAACCTGAAATATGTCTTAGAGGTGGTATGTGCCTTTAGTAAGTGGATAAACGCATGCGCTATGAAAGATAATACAGCTCTTACTACAGCAAAGGTTCTCCTAAAAGAGTTTTTCCCCAGATTCAGCGTTTGTCGAGTTTTGTGGATTGACAAGGGACCCCATTTCATTGGGCAAGTTGTTGAGTATGTCTTGAAAGGATTGGAGATTAAACAGAAATTTCATGCAGCCATTCACCCGCAGTCAGCAGGTTTGGTGGAGCGTTACAACTCCACGTTGAAACTGAAACTTGCCAAAATTCTAGCTTCCACATCTCTGAAATCGCCTGATGCACTGCCCATGGCATTGCTATCCATTAGATCGATACCACATACACGATCTGGCCTCACACCGTATGTGGTGGTTTGCAGGGAAGCCAATGAATATTTGGGGGATTCCTAAGCCACGCCCTATACATGATGTACCTTATGTGTTGATGAGTGACTACTTGTCTCAGTTGACTGACAGCTTGCTTTCTATTCATCAACAGGTTTGAGAAGCTCTTCCTGACAGGTCACAAGGTGATGGTCATGATCTACGGCCTGGTGACCAAGTGATGGTGAAGGTGTTCCAGAGGTTGAGCAGCCTTGAACCGAGGTGGCAAGGACCCGAACAAGTTCTTCTGGCCACCAGAACAGCAGTCTGAGTGACCAATCAGAAGAACTGGGTACACTCCACCCATTGCAAGAGGGGGCAATCTGCCTTGGTGGAACCTGCTGTGCTAAAAGATCACAGTGACATCTTGGTCACAGAGAGAGGCCAAGCTGCGTCACCTGAAGAACCTGAGGAAGTCTTCCCGGACCATACAATTCCTGGTACATCGCGATATCAGCTGCGACCCCGGACGAGAGACCCTCCGTTGCTGAAAAAGACTGGTTGAGTCACAGTCCTGGGTTAGTGAAAGCCTGAGTTACAAAGGGGGGGACCCTACTAGTGATACCCGTCTCAATCTCAGTGAAGAAACCAACAGTTGCCCAGGACTTTAGGGCTCCATCTGTTTTGTTTTTCAACATCGAGATGAATATGGCTGTGGAGAAGAGATCAACTGCCACGAGAGTCTGTGATCGAAAGACTATGTTTATTATTGGACTTACTTCCATTGTTATCATCATTGCAACGATAACATGGGTTGTAGAGGGAGTCACTCCTGCTCGAAATCTACTGACTGTCACTACTCCTGTCCCCATTGAGCACCACTACTGCACTCTCCTGTATCATGAGCAGCAACATAGGATGTCTTACCTCAACAATACTTTCGTTCAAATGTTGCATCACACCCAAAATGCTAAGAACATCACCAACTGTTGGGTGTGTGGACTGATGCCAGCTCATCAGAAAAAGGGAGGAACACCTTTCATTCCTCTGCCGTTTTCACACAATGGTTCTTGTAGGGCCTGGTTTGCGCTACTATGGGCTTCTAAAGTTGCTAACATTACTGAAGCTGGTGTAGGTGGACTGAATGCCCAGCTCAACAAGGTGTGTTACCCTGATGAGGAAGGAGACCCACAAGCTAATGGAACTGTATGGGAGATGGAGGAATATCACAGAGGAAATTCCTCCACACGCTATGTCTTCCCCAACACCCGAACAGCTAAGGGTAATGGACCTCCTGTTATAGCTGTCACTAGAGCTCGAGCAGACCTGTGTGTGAACAGTATTGGTAGCATTCCTGTGGGAAAAAGGGACTGCATTAAAACATTAAACATTACTGGAATAAACAATAGCGGTTTTATGTCATCACACAACACCTATTTTATTTGTGAAAATAAGGGATACTATCATTTACCCATTGATTGGTTAGGAACCTGTTTCATGTCCTTTTTGTTACCACCTGTGTTTTTGGCTCCTGCATCCTACCACAAAGACTATAAACTGTACAATGACATTTCTAAAAGCTGATCATAGAGAACATTAAATCATGATGAGGTGGATCAGACTGATACTACACTGCAGCAATATGTTCACTTTTATTTTGGGCCGTTCTTCTTTGTCGGCGCGGCCTTAAACAGCTGAAAGATTAGGCTCTTGACACGTGTTGTAGAGGCTGTAACCAATTAGACAGCCATGGCACTTGGAAACATCATTGAAGAACTATAAATTGCGAAAATTGTGGCGCTCCAAAACAGGATGGTCCTCGACGTGTTTCTAGCGGACCGTGGTGGAGCATGCCGCATCATTAGGAGCAGTTGCTGTGTGTATATCCCTGACCAGGCCTCTTCAGTTTTGAGGAGATTTCTAAGTTGCACAAAATTGCCACTGAAATACACAAGGATTCAGGCACATGGACTTGGACTGGATGATTATGGACAATGTTTACAGTCTGGGGCTGGAAGTTATTATCAGCCCTATGTATATTTGTTGCAATCCTTTTTTCCAGCTGCCTCTGTATTCAATGTGGCCCAACGCTCTGTTCCCTATGTATTTCTACTTGTACCTCATGTATACCAGTTAAACGAAATGTTCAGAATGTAAATGCTCGACTAGTAACTGATGTTAGTGGATATAGGTGATAACTTTCATGTCTCTTCTATTGCATAGTGAATGTCTTCAGCTAATGCTAAAAGGGCCGTCTGTGGAAATAGCAGAAATTGCTGTTAGCATAAGCTGAAGCCATTTTGGTTGTGGCATCCATTTTCGTTAGCCATGTGATTCTTCCGTCTTCACTGTTGCTTGCCTTTCTGTTTTGCTTGAGTCATCAACTATAGTTAACTCCTTCAGTACTGAGCCAGAGCACTGTGTATGCTCAGAAAGGCCTGTAGCTGCTAGAATGCACCTGTCTTAGAATGTAACTGTCAGGCTGTTTCAACTGATGCAAGCAGTTCTGTCTCCCCTCCCACTTTGCTGACCACATGATTTCTGTCTGCCCACATCTTAGAAACATTTCTGGAGGAGTTTCCCTCAACGCCGAGCATGCCTCTTCAGCAGGCCAGATTGGCAGCGGCTTCTTCGACTTCATTCAGCAGAAGCCCCGGGTCAACTCCTGGAAGTCTTGAGCTCTGGAGTTTTCAGCAGGACGCACCTGAAATTGGAGCTTTTTCTTTAAGTTGCTCCAAACTACTGGAACTTCATCTTGAAGTTCCTCTTGAGGGTTAATACTATCCATAACACAAATCCAATGTTCCAGAGTCTCTGAGTTGCTCCTCAGAAGTTGGGACTACCGTTCCCACAATGTACCTGGCCAAATCCTTAAAAGTTCACTGGACACACTTCAGGCTGGGGACTTCTTGGGAGAGATGGTGAAGGCGAGCTCTGTAAACCTGTTGCTTTCAGGGAGTCCACTCCTCTTTTGAAGCAAGGCAAGGTCCTCAAGACTGTAGTTCAAAGTGTGCAGCAACAGCAGCAGTTCAGAGTGCAATCCTGTGAGGTGCAGACTAAGGTTCCAGCAGGGCAGTCCTTCTTCTCCTTGTAGTTTCAGGCAGCAGATCTAGCTTGCTATGCAGCTCTTGATTATTTGTTCAATTTTCGGGGTGACAAGCAGGGGGGCACCCCTGACAAATGGGGTACAGAGTGCCACCCAAAAGCATGCCAGCTTCCTCCAAAGTGTGGAATATTCTTGTCCCACAAATCACTACACTTTAAAATTCAAGATGGAGAGTTCCTCTCCTTGGGAGTAAGAACTGACTAAACCAACTCGCTTATGTGGTGCCTTTCCCATAACACTTCCTTTCCAGACCTCCTACAAATTTCATTCCTGAGTTACCCATCTGGCTGGGAGGTACAAGAATAGGGGATAGCCCTGGCAGTCATTCCTTACTGTCCTGCTCTCTTTGAAGCCCAGTTTGATTTGATTTACCCACCACTCACCCTGGCCTTGTCTCTGCAGCCGCAGAGCTCCTCCATCAGATAACTTCTATCTCTTTCACCTCATAAAAGCAGTTTGGCTAAGCCTGTTAAGGGCTGGCCGATCAGGAGAGGCTGCTAGAAGGCTGGATTTTGATTTACAGTAAACAAAGTTCTATAACCTCCTTTCTGTACTAGTTATGCTAAATTTAACAGTGGCAAGTAGTTCTATTTATCATTACCAATCTTTCAAGTCCCTGAAATATTATTTTAGCTCACTCCAGTCAATAGTTACACTGCATTACAGTTTTCCCATATTAGCTTATGGAGCTAAAAGTGCTACAATGGGGAAAACGAAATTGGTTGTTTCTTCCTCACCAGGCCATATAAAATATCTTTTAAAATGTCTCTGCTTATTTTTACATGGTACCCTATCCTAGGGTAACCTAGGGTACACCTTTGACCTTAGGGGTGGCTTATATGTAAAAATAAGGTAGTTTAATACTTTGGAATTACCTTTAAATCCAAAGTCGAATTTTCATGCAATTTCAATTTAAAGGCAGCTTGCAAAGCAGGACTGACATTTAAAATGACAGCAGGCGACACAGCCATGCACACTTAAGTGCCTCCAAGCTGCCAGGCCTCTAAACCCACATGCCCTACTATATACTAGGGACTTACAGGTAGGTTGTCAGTGCCAATTGTTATTACACCTAATTGCCATTTACCTTTTTAATCAGTTCAGTACCAGAGCCCAGGGCGCAGTCTGAGTCAGTTACCACCAATATCAGTCAAAAAACGGGGATGATTGTGGCAAAAAGGATGACTTTCTCACACCTGATCTGTAAGAGGAATCATCAGTTCATAGTATTGTGAGCTGGGATCCCAGTGTTTGAGAATGTGTTCACCACTGACTATAAATGAAACTTCACCCAAGGAGCCACCGCTGTTGAGTCTGCCAACAGACCTTGAACTCTTAACAAGCATCTTGCAGAACTCTGTGACTGTGTCAATAAGTCTGTCACACCAGACTGGAGAGAGGGGATTCTGTTTATACA
Source organism: Triturus cristatus (assembly GCF_964204655.1). NCBI lineage: Eukaryota > Metazoa > Chordata > Amphibia > Caudata > Salamandridae > Triturus > Triturus cristatus. The sequence goes on from NC_140591.1 coordinate 829,819,364, forward strand.
AATAAATTGTGCCCCTATTTTAGAATCCAAATGAGCACCAATAAAAGTCTTCTCCTGAGATTGAGTCAGATGTCATTTTTCAAGGTTCATCAGAAGACCAAAGTCTGCCAGGGATTGAAGGACCAAATCCACATCTTGTTGTGCCTAAGAAAAAGAGGGGTCAGGCAATACCCAATAATCTAAATAAGGATACAGAACAACACCTTTCAAATGCAAGAACACACATAATTTGAGCCAATACCTTTGTGAAGATTTGAGGAGATGCTGCTGGACCACGTGGGAGGACTTTAAACTGATAATGGTGGTTGTCCACTGCAAATCTCAAGAAGCTCTGGCTCTCCACATCTACAGGCATGTGAAAGTAGGCCTCCTGCAGGTCAAGTGGTGCGAAATAATCCTCTTTCCTCAGTAGAAGATTTATGGACCAGCTAGATATCATCCTGAAATGTTCCAGGAGATCAAATTGCTTCAGTCCTTGAGAGTGAGAATTGGCCGAAAAATACCCGTCTAGTTTTGGCACTAAAAACTGGTTCAAGTAGAAACCCAATCCTCTCTGATCCAATGATGCAGTGCTCATTGCTTGTTTCTGCGAGAGTGCTTGTATTCCTGACATCAGGCACTAAAGCGGTAAAGAGTCCTTTGGAGAAGGTGTAACTTTGAAGTGTGGTTAAGGTGGTTGGCCTTTGAGCTTTATCCGATAGCTGTGTACCACTACCAAAAGGACCCATGAGTCTGTTACTTCTTTCCTCCAGTGCAGTAAAAACATCTGGATCCGGGGTCCTACTGCCAAATAGTAATTTTTGTTGCTGGGTGCCATGAGATCGCAAGAAGAATGGTCAAGATTTGCTATAGAATTTGCCCTGAACCTGGGCCCGTCCTCAAAAGGGACGCCTTTAGGTGGTTTGAAAAACACCTTTCCAGTACCCAAATGCTCGTTTCTCTGGTGCCTTAAAAAGTCTTTCTCCTCTGCTGCCTTTTCCTCCATATCATTTAATTCAGGACCAAACAATTTAGAACTCAAAAAGACAGTCTAAAAATCATGGATGTCTGACTTTTCTACATTCAATAATTTTAACCACCGACTTCTATCTCCTGCAATAGAAGCACCTGCTACAGCTGTAGCAGCCCAAAGACTGTCAAACAGTAAATCAGACAAATATTGAGACACCATTTCCATACTGGATAAAGAACTGCAGGGTCCTCTTTCACCTGGAGACAATCTAACACAGAATTAAAATCCGTAAGAAGAGTCTGAGCTGTTTGCTCTGATACTATAGCTGGACACAGCATATGTTCTTTTTAAGGCAGTCTCAACCCTTTTATCCACTGTATAAGACAGTACAGCATCATCAGTAGCCAATGAGGAAGAGGACATAGATGCTGAAATTGTATTTACCTGCGGAATCTGAGGGAACTGATCCTCAAATCCCCCCAACAAATAGCATTTATTAAGGAAATGTGGAATAGCAGCCTTATCAATGTCCTTCCACTTTTTAAAGCATATTCTGGATAACCTCATGTAAAGGCAAAATGCCCTTGTTTTGTGTATTATATTGAGCCAATAATTCATCTTCATCAAAAACAGGAGGGGCAAAACCCAGTAGGTCCCAAACATGTGCCAGGACCTCATTGTGCTGATCTAACTGAATGTATATGTCTCTAGAGTCATCAGGCTCCTTTGTATCCTCCTCTAATTGTACTCTCTTTGCATGGATCTCTTTGTGTTTAATGGCAGTATCAACTGTCTCCTTGATGAGGGACTACAGACACCCGCTAGAAATATGCAATACTTCTTCAGCCTCCCTAGGTTAACAGGGCTGAAGCCTTCTTTGCTTATCCAAACGTTTTGCCATACTGCCCTCTGGAAGAACCACAGCACGCTAAATGTAGCTTTTGTGTTCCTGTTTTTATAATGTTGCCAGGTAACCAAACCTAATCTTGTGAGATCTGGTTACCTGATATCCTCATAGTATTCCTCTGCTCATATGTGTCTGTTCCAGAAACTTGCAAGGGCTCGGGAAGTCTTACAACCCAGCTCCTGAATGGCCGAAGCATGAATGCAGCTCTGTCTTCCTGCCCCAGCTCAGCACATGAGCAGGGAGGCGTCCAAGGCAGGCATACTAACCCTGGGCCTAACACTACGCTTCGCCCACGTAGTGTACGTAGCGCTGCCTGCTTTGCAGTTTTCGAAGTAGGCGAAGCAGGCAGCGCTACGCACATGCCAGGGCGAAGCGTAGCTGCCTGCCGCCCGCCACCCGCCTCCCGCCCGCCCTCCTTTTAAATCATACCTGCATGTAAAATAAATAAAAATTAAAGAGACTTACCTGAAGCGCGGCGTCTCTGGGGCTCCCTCTTCCTCATCTCCAACTTCTTCTGACAAATGCGCATGCGCGGACGCCCGCGCATGCGCATTTCTCGCAAGAAATGCGCATGCGCGGGTGTCCGCGCATGCGCATTTGTCAGAAGAAGTTGGAAATGAGGAAGAGGGAGCACCGGAGACGCCGCGCTTCAGGTAAGTCTCTTTAATTTTTATTTATTTTACATGCGGGTATGATTTAAAAGGAGGGCGGGCGGGAGGCGGGTGGCACGTAGTGGGGCTACGCGGAGCGCGTAGTGTGCGTAGATTTGGGCACACTACGTGCTGCTTCACGTAGCCCCACTACGCCCACCCTTAAGGCATACGTTTAAGGAACTGAGTACTCCAGAGACACAGTCAATCTACAGACAGCAGATTCCGGCATAATTTCAAGCACCCAAAAGCTCTGCAGCGCGGCAAAAGATGTACCAACATGAGGCATCGCTTGTATCATTTAACATCAAGATACACATGCACACTATAAAAATGACAGTTACGTGCTACCCCTGCCATGAGAGGGACAGACCCTCAGATGTTAGGACTGGGACCAGGAGGAGTCCATGAGACGTTAATAAACATGTGTCCTTGTGAGGACGTTGAGTTTCTGTCTCTTTTTAAGGTGAGTAAGGTTTTGTTGCATATACATAAATATATATACATGTATATGGCGGTCGCCACTAAATAGTTATAGTTAGGTCTGCTTTTCCATAGATGGAGCATTTTTTGGTTTGCTAATAACGTTAACCCCCTTTGAGAAATCTCCACAAAACTTTCAAAAAACAATATTCATCCCCCTCAGCTTCTTCCTGGAAAGTTTTGGGGTGATCCATCAAGCGGAGGCCGAGAAAAAATAGGGGTCCCAAAATGTAAAATCCCCATGCATTTTTCATGAACTTCTTTAAGACAGTTTATAGTAAAATCTGCTGAACGATAGTACACCAAATTCGGCAGCAGGCTAGATCTTGGTCCAAAGATTGTGCATTTTGCTATTTGGTGTAAATCCGTTCAGTAGTTTTTGAGATATTAAGAGTAAAAAACCATTGATTATTTTGGCAGTTGGGCTTGCAAGATTCTCCTACCTCTTGCAGGAGCGCCAGTAAACAAAATTGGGACAAGAAAACAGTAGAAAAACAGGTAGAAAACAAGAAAAGGGGCAGGGTAGAAACACACTGAACCCCTAGGCCTGCTCAGGGGGTCCCACAAAGACCCCCAGGGCAAAAAAAGCATTTTTTTTTTAAACGGCCGAATTCGCACTGGGTATGTCAATCCAGTCATAACATTTTTTTAAAACGAAGCGCAGTCTCCCTGCGCTTTGTTTTCTGTAAGCCCGCAGGGGGGCCAGGTCACGGGGTCAATGTTTATAATGTATGTGGGGGACGTGCAGGCCCCCGAACACCCAATGATCGCCACCTCCCTGGTGAAATCCTTATTCAACTGCGGGGGGCTCACAGCACCCCCGCAGCCTGGGGACCGCCACCTCCCTGGGGCTTTAATCATTAACTGCGGGAGGCATCGCGGCTCCCCGCAGTCCCGGGGACCGCCACCTCCCTGGGGCTTTTTAACCAAAATTAAAGACTTGGGGGGTGCTGCCCCGGGGACCGCCACCTCCCGGGGCATTGGTGTCATGTGTGGGGGGGCCTTGCGGGACCCCCCATCCTGGAGCCCTTCATCGCCCTGGGGACCGCCACCCCCCCAGAGCCGGCTCCTGAAATGTCCCAGGGTGCACACCCCCCGGATATAGCCGTTTGCTATGGCAGGGCCGGAGCACGGCTCCCACCCTGCCATAGCAGACACTGCTTTGACTTTAGGAAGCGAGAACAGGAAACCTTTGGCTTTTGGACAAAGGGAGCTGCATGTTAGCAGCTCCCCTTGTCCAAAAGCAATGCCGGCACCCGCAGGAGGCAGGGAGCCGGCAGGGACGGTGGGGGCATTGGGGCTTTCTACACCTCTCTTGCCTCTTTCTGCTCCTCTCTTGCCTCTTTTGAATTTCTCTTGCCTGTTTCTGCACTTCCCTTGCCTCTTTCTGTATCTTGCCTATTTCTGCACCTCACTTGCCTTTCTGCACCTCACTCTCTTCCTTCTGCACCTCTCTTGCCTCTGTATGCACTTCTTTTGCCACTTTCTGCCCTTCTCGAGCCGCTTTCTGTACCTCTCTTGACTATTTCTGCACCTCAAGGTACTCTTTTTGCACTTCTCTTGACTCTTTGTATACTTATCTTGCCGCTTTCTATACCTCTCTTGCCTCTTTGTGCACCTTTCCTACCTATTTTTGCACCCGTCTGGCCTTTTTGTGCCCCTCTGTTGGTTCCTCTGCACTGCTCTTGCTTCTTTCTGTACCTCTTTTGCACATTTCTGCATCCCTCATGCCTCTTTCTGCACCCGTCTTCCCTATTTCTCCACCTCTCTTGCTTCTTTCTGCATCTCTCTTGCAAATTTATGTATCCCTCTTACCTCTTTCTGCACCCCTGTTCTCTTTTTCTGTACCTTTCTTGCCTGTTTCCACACCTCTGTTGCCTCTTTCGACACCTCTGTTGCTTCTTTCTACACTTTTCTTGCCTTGTTCTGCACCCCTCTTGCCACTTTAAGCACCTCTGTTGCTTCTTTCTGCACTTCTCTTGCTTCTTTCTGCACCCCTCTTGCCTCTTTCTGTACCCCTTTTGCCTCTTTCTGCACCTCTCCTGCCTTTTTCTGCACCTCTCTTGCCTTTTTCTGCAGTTCCCTTGCCTTTTTCTTCACTTCTTTTGCTTCTTTCTGCACTTTTCTTGCCTTCTTCTGTACCCCTCTTGCCTCTTTCTACACCTCTGTTGGTTCTTTCTGCACCTCTCTTGCTTCTCTCTGTACACCTGTTCTCTCTTTCTGCCCCCATTTCGCCTTTATCTGCAACTTCTCCAGTTCTCTTGCCTCCTTCTGCACCCCACTTGACTCTTTCTGCACTTCTCTTGCTTCTTTCTGCACCCTTCCTTTTTCTGCACATCTCTTGCCTCTTTCTGTACCTCTCTTGCCTCATTCTGCATATTTCTTGGTTCTTTCTGCACTGCTCTTGCCACTTTTGTACCCCTCTTGCCTCTTTGTGCACCACTTTTGCTTCTTTGTGCACTTCTCTCTCTTCTTTCTGCACTTCTATTGCCTCTTTCTGCACCTCTCTTGCTTCTTTCTGTCCCCCTGTTGTTACCTTCTGCATCCATGTTGTCTCTTTCTGCACTCGTCTTCTCTCTTACTGCACCTCTCTTGTTTCTTTCTGTACTTCTCTTGCTTCTTTCTCCAACTCTCTTGCTTCTTTTTGCACCCTTCTTACCCTTTTTGCATCCCTCTTGCCTCTTTCTGTTGTTGTCTTGTCATTTCCTGTACCTCTCTTGCTTCTTTCTACACCTCACTTGCCTCTTTCTGCACTTCTCTTGCTTCTTTCCACACCTCTTGCTTTTTTCAGCAATTCTCATGCTTCTTTCTGCACCTCACTTGCTTCTTTCTGCACCCCTCTTGCCTCTTTCTGCACCCCTCTTTTCTCTTTCTGCACCTCTTTTGCCTCTTTCTGCACCCCTGTTCTCTCTTTCTGCACCTTTCCTGCCTAATTCTGCATCTCTCTTGCCTCTTTCTGTACCTCTGTTGCGTCTTTCTGCACTTCTCTTGCTCTTTCTGCACCCTTCATGCCTATTTCAGCATATCTGTTGCATCTTTCTGCATTTCCCTTCCTTCTTTCTGCACCCTCCTGCCTCTTTCTGTACCTCTCTTGCCTCTCTTTGCACCTCTCTAACCTTTTTCTGTACCCCTCTTGCCTCTCTCTGCACCTCTGTTGGTTCTTTCTGCACTGCTCTTGCTTCTTTCTGCACCTCTGACTCAGAGGTAGTTTTAATCCCCCTGCCCTTTTCTGTACTAGGGCCTTTCAGGGGACGTCATGCCTATCACAGGTGTACCCCAACCTATAGTGTACCCTAGTGTATGTAGGTGTTTTCACTGTATTCTAAGTGTCTTCCAGCATAGCACTATCTCCGGGCCTGGTTAGACAGTCAGTTACCACCCGTACCAGTCAGCAAAAAGTTGGGGGCACAGGATGACTTTGCAACAATGCCTCTTTCTGCATCTCTGTTGATTCTTACTGCATATATCTTGCTTTTTTCTGCACCTTTCTTTGTCTTTCTGGACTTCCGTTGCCTTTTTCTGCATTTCTCTTGCTTCTTTCCACACCTCTTGCTTTTTTCAGCAATTCTCATGTCTCTTTCTGCACTTCTCTTGCTTGTTTCTGCACCTCTCTTGCGTCTTTCTGCACCTCTGTTGCCTCTTTCTGTCACCTCACTTCCATCTTTCTGTACCCCTCTTGCCTCTTATAGCACCCCTCTTTTCTCTTTCTGCACCTCTCTTGCCTCTTTCTGCACCCCTGTTCTCTTTTTCTGCACCTTTCCTGCCTGATTCTGTACCTGTCTTGCCTCTTTCTGTACCTCTGTTGCTTCTTTCTGCATTTCTCTTGCTCTTTCTCCTGCATCTTTCTGAACCTCTCTTGCCTCTCTTTGCACATCTCCTACCTTTTTCTGTACCCCTCTTGCCTCTTTCTGCACCTCTGTTGGTTCTTTCTGCACTGCTCTTGCTTCTTTCTGCACCTCTGACTCAGAGGTAGTTTTAATCCCTCTGCCCTATTATGTACTAGGGCCTTACAGGGGAGGTCATGCCTATCACAGGGGTACCCCAACCTATAGTGTACCCTAGTGTATGTAGGTGTTTTCACTGTATTCTAAGTGTCTTCCAGCATAGCACTAGCTCCGGGCCTGGTTAGTCAGAATCAGTTACCACCCATACCAGTCAGCAAAAAGTTGGGGGCACAGGATGACTTTGCAACAATGCCTCTTTCTGCACCTCTGTTGGTTCTTATTGCACATATCTTGCTTTTTTCTGCACCTTTCTTACTCTTTCTGGACTTCTGTTACCTCTTTCTGCATTTCTCTTGCTTCTTTCTACGCCTTTCTCCCTCTTGCTGCACATGTCCTACCTCTGTAGGCATAGTTATAAATTAGCATTTAAAAAACCTTAGAAATTTACTGAAAAAAACATAGGTTTCAGGGATATTATAGTTAGAAATTAGCATTTGAAAAACCTGTGAAATTCACTGAAAAAACTATAGGTTTCAGTGACGTTATAGTTAGAAATTAGCATTTTAAAAACCTTTGAAATTCACTGAAAAAAACATAGGTTTCAGGGGCGTTATAGTTAGAAGTTAGCACTTAAAAAACCTTTAAAATTCACTGAAAAAACCATAGGTTTCAGGGACATTATAGTTAGAAATTAGCATTTAAAAAACCTTTGAAATTCACTGAAAAAACCATAGGTTTCAGTGACGTTATAGTTAGAAATAAACATTTCAAAAACATTAGAAATTCACTAAAAAAAACACAGGTTTCAGTGATGTTATAGTTAGTTGGACATTTCACTCATACAAAACCAGTGAAATGTGGTTGTTATAGTTAGTTAAGCTAAGTATAACTCACGCCCACGCAATGCACTGCTGATGACATCACATATTACATCACTCATGACATGGTCAGTGACATCACTGTTGACATCTCAAATGACATCACTGATGACATCATCCACATGATAATATGATGCACCTCCTCACACCCTAATATAGCCTTTGATTGATACACCCACTCTAAATTACAGACTGTCATTCTCAAAACCATAGACACACCAACACCAGTAACTACATACCCACTTACTGATTCTTAGGTCTACACACAAATCCACTCACTCACCCATACAGTCACTCATACATGCAGTCACTCATCAATACAGCCACTATCATATGCACTCATACACCTATACAGACAGTCACATACCACCACTCACCTATAGAGTTACAAACACAGTTACTCAGTCATGCAAAGAATCAATCACACTCCCATTTACTCACCTATACAGTTATACACAGACCACCTCAATTATTCATACAGGTACTAACACATACTTACTTTCTTATAAAATCACTGACACTAGCACACACTCATCCATACAGCCACTCTCACATTCACTCACTCTCACATATAGTCATTTATATAGTCCAACACTCACATACACTGCCCATCACATACGTAGTTACTCACACATGTACCACCGAGACATCCATTCATTCACCAACACACCATATACACACTCACCCACCCATACAGCCTTTCTCAGATGCACTCTTGAACCCATGTACCCAGTGAATCACCCACTCACACCACATCTATGCACAGTCACACACCGCCCAAAAATCCACAGGATTCAAGCAATCCTGGCTGATGAGGGGTGAAACCCTGAAACCGGTCCTTGGATGCTCGTTTCCGGTCTAGGGAGGACCTGGCTTGGCAGTTCGGACTGGTCTGTTACAATGAGGTCCAGAGTCAAGACTGATTTGCATATGGCCAGGTCTAAACTCGGGTGGCATGGTGAGTAAAAGAATGAGGGATTTAACTCAGATCTCTTGACTGGGAGCAAATGTTTTGATTTGTTCTGTATTCCGTCCATCAATTTTGTGCCTTTTGCTTTCTCGCCCTAAGTGTGCTGGATATGCCTAGATGTTGGTCCTGGGCTCACTGTGCCACTGGATTCAAGCTATTCTGGCTGATGAGTGGTGATACCTCAAAACTGGTCATAGGAGGCTTTGTTTCTGGTTCAGGGAGGACCTGGCTTGGCAGTTTGGGCTGGACTATTCCCATGAGATACAGGGTCAAGACTGATTTGCATATGGCCAGGTCTAAACTGGGGTGGTATGTTGAGCAAAAGAATAATGGGTTTAACCCAGATGTCTTGACTGAGAGTGAATGTTTTGATTTGTTCTGCATTCTGTCCATCAATTGTGTTTCTTTTGCTTAATATATATTATACTCACATCCCATACCCTTAGACTCTTAAATATTTCTAAGACACTCTAGCTGCTGTTTCTCTTGGCTTTTAGCCTGTTTATAAACCCTGCTTCCACACCAACACATTGGCTTCTGCAGTCCTACATTCAACCCCTGACATTCTTCTTTCCTGTCTTGAATTCATTTAATTCAACCGGACTGATGGCATGGGGACCTCTAACACAATCACCATCCTGCTTTGTCCCATTGTGATTTTGTTGCTGGTCCTGTGATGGCATGTACACTGTGTGTGAGCATTGGTTTCTACCATTGGTTTTTTTCTGAGGTCCTGGAGCTAAGTGCCACTGCATCCTGCATGTTATGTCTGAAGTTAAGTGTGTCCCACCTCCAGAACCTCTGATTGAAATATTGGGTCTATCTACCAGTAGTTTCAAAGCAACCTGTTGGAGACCTCGGACCTCAAGCCACCATACTGAGTGCATCTGACCAAAGCACTAGTCTTTGCTCAGAGAGTGATAACTTAATTGACAAATTTAAATAACTTCTTCTCATATTCGTATACATTAAAGAAGGGAATGCATGAAGTACAAGTAATTGTGAAATACTTAGCACCAAAACCATAACTCGATAGGGCTGGGCATGGATGAAAGAAAAAGTGTACACACAGCTACAACATGCAGGAGGATGGTACAAAAGAAAACACATTCAGAATCATCTGGTAAGCTGGCCAATAAAAAAGTATTGGTATCAAATCATCACAAAGTAACTGTGCCTTGTGAGGTTTTTAGAGAGGAAGGTGTACCTGCTGGGAAATCTACTTTCTTCTAAGAAAATATTCTTTGATATAATTTGCAGCCAGCATCAGGCTTCATTGTTCCAGCCACAACGATGCTTGGAGGGCAATGTTGCACATTATCTGGGCTTGACAAGAGAATGCCCAACTCGGAGTTTTGCTGTTTTTGGATCATCTAGAAGTAGGCGAGGTTTGCTTCTTGTAGTCCTTTTGCATCCTGCAGTTTGTGGTTTTTCCTTTCAGTGGAAGAAGTTGGTTTAAGTGTAATGACTTGTGTTTGATATAGGCTACTTAAAGGGTGATTCTTGCATCAAGGGGTAAGCTAGCGACCTTGTGTAAGGATGTGGGTTATGTGGTCTTGTTTTTTAGCACCTGTGACGAGTTGCACGGGTGTGATAAGAATGACTTTATGGAGGGACGGCGTCAATTTTGTGGGCGGCTAGACATACATTGATGCTCTAGAGATGAAGAAGCCCCAATACTTGAGCTGTTGTCCTGAAACGAGCAGCAGGAATGGAAGGAAGGTTAAATTAAATTTGCTTCGTTCCGGGCTGCACTTCAGGCAGTTCATTAAGAGCTTTGATTCAGTAAATCTGGCACAGAATCTAATGCACAGAATTTTAAATGAGATGTTTGTTGCCGCTCCACTTCTAGCAAGGTATGCTTTCTAAAATCTATTGTCCTGAGAGATCAGCCGAGAATGTATTGATCCTATCATCAACGCTCTTTGGTGATGGGCTGGTGCACAGTTTTAAGCCTGTTTTCAGCTGTGTGCATACCATTTCAAAGGTATTCATGATGAATAACCTCCCATGGAGTGTGTCCCTCTCAATACGTTGAGCTTCTAAAAGTGCTGTTTGAGTAATATTTTCATAGTCATTTTCTTGCAATCAAATTGTTTAAGTGCACAGACTTGCTGCCTCTCTCCCCATACCACTTATGATAGAGAGGACGTAAGCGAGGAGGAGCAAAAATCAAGGTGACCATTGGGAATTAATAATAAAAAGAGAGGAGGGGTGTTCCAGTTTTCCATTGTTGCCTCTAAACCCTCCATCATGAAAGCTCGTCTAATGTTCAACAAAGTGTGCTTGTGTGTGCTTGTGAATGGCAGTGAGCTGTGTGCCTTAGGAACTGCCTAGAACATGGTCTTCAAACTTCTTAATGCTGCACCCCCAGTAAAAAGAAAATACTCTGCCCCCCTCAATTTTTTCACAATTATTATGCTAAATTGGCAATGTTTGGAAATGTCTAAACATATTTAAATATTGCAGTTAAGCTCTGTTACCCCTTTTTACACATACTCCCAGGCAGGATATAAATGACAATAGTTGTTACTGATGGCCTATTACAAGGTGGCTTACTGCTGCTCATGTTCTTAACACTTAAATCAAAGCATGATGCTTCTCTTAGTTAGAGACTGCCCCCCCCCCCCGAGATCACTTAAGGATAACCCAGAGGGGCCCGCATTCCAGTTTGAAGACCTCTGGCCTAGAACTATGTAAAGGGACATCTCAGGAAGTATCTCCCTTTAATATGACGGCTCGAATACGTGTAGGTAGCAGTTGGAATATTGGAGTATTGGCTCAACATGCCAAAATGCTGTAATAGTGAACCTGCACATTGACAGGGGTGTGGCACCAAATGAAATTCCATGAGTTTTTTAAACTAATATTTTGCATGGGCACTAGTGTGGAGCAACACATCGCAAAACATAATTGCGATGCCTCATGCATTAAAAAAGCCCACCAGTACTGCTCAAAATTATGGCTTGTGAACACCAACACAAACTTTTGTAAATATAACCCAGAGTTCGAGGAGGCAGCACATAATTTGCCAGTTATAATCCTGGAGATGCTGAGAAGGAAGGTTAGGTCTGTTGGCTCAGTGAACTAATACATCTATTGAAAGGCTCTATGCTTGGCCTCAAGTTAGCATTTTTGATCCACCCACCCTTTCATCCTTCTAAGGTTGATAAAATGAGTACTCATTGCTTGGATAGTGCCCTAGGCTGAAAATAATTTTGCGCCCTCACTACAGCTCATGAATAAAATCAGGCCGCACAGGGTCCATTTTATGTTCACAGTTCAGTCACACATCAAACCAGTGACTGGCCTCTGAGCACAAACTTCTGGGAACCTCCCCCAGAAATTCTGATTCACTCACAGGATATCTCGATCACACTTGTGCAAGTTGTTGGTGGTGTTGGCCTGTGTTTGGAGGGGGTGAGAGGGAAAGGAAGTGGGTTATGGGGGTGTAAAGTGGCACCTGAGGTAAGTAAATTGATTAAAAGCAGTTTAGGCTACATTGTTGTGTCAAGTAAGAGGGACACTGCTGTACCCAGGACTTTAATGCAGACAGCTCTGTGCAACCCTCTGAAGATTGGCGCCCTGGGCCTGGGCCCAGCCCTTTCATGCTAAAGGCCGGCCCTGGGCAGAAGACAGAAAAATTGGGAAGAATGGAACATTAATTAAGGGGAAAGTGAGAGGTAGTAAAAGCCAGAATGTGAGTAGTAGTAATGTTGAAAATTAATGGAGCAGATATGAGTAAAGCAGTGCAATTAATTAAGGTTCTTAACTGGGTGGTGCACCTTCAGGAAACAAAGGGAAATCAGAAACCTGAAAGCTAATACTAGGTGGGTGGAAGTACTACTGGGAAAAGAAGCTCTACAGGAAAAAAACACTCAAAACCAGGAGACTTAAAATGCTGCATTCACAGATCCCTTTCGGGTAGCTTCAAGGGTATTTTTAGACAAAAGCTCTTCCCTTGAATGAAGATGTTAAGTGAAAGCCAACTATGGACCAAACAAATATCCTAACCATCCACAATCCCATTGAGGGAAATAAATGTATGAATTTATGAATAGACGAAAATCTAATCTTTTACTATTTAGTGACAGCAAGGCTTCTTCTGATCATCAGTTTGATATAAGTGTATAGTGTACCATAATATAAAGTGCTAGATATCGTTTTACAAAAATATTGTAACTAAGCCCAGGTAGCGAACTCTGCTCTGCCAGCAGAGTTTGCAGAGTTTTGCCAACTCCGCGCTCCGTTGGGAATGCAGAGTTCAGGCAATAACTCAGACTCTGCGGCGTAGCAGAGTCCACCCCTTCGCCCATTCACAAAAACATGAAGAAATAATCACTTACCTGCTCTGGCGTCTCCAGGCTGCCCTCCTCCTCGCCATCCTTGCATCCTCGCCGGTCGCAAACCCCTATGTTGTAAATTTTGTGAGGATGCCTTTCGTGGAGCTCCACTGGACCTGCAGGCCTTGCAGCGTAATAGTGGAGGAAGAGGTGCCCTAAAGCAGGCATTGGCCCCTACCCACCAGCGGGGTGTCAGCCGCAGCAAGCGGAGTGGCTCCTCTGGGGCAGTGGAGGACAGATGGCTGAATTTTTGGCCCTCTGTGCAGGCGGAGTCCCAGCTCACGGCGTTTGGCGGTGCTGGCTCAGGGGTGATGGGCTCAACCGGCAGAGGCGGCAGATCTGACGGGCGGTGGTCGGAGACTCATACCCCGCCTCATCCCCACCACCAGTGAGTCTTTGGTGCCAGTGGGGTGGGCAAGCTCTGGTGGATCGTGGCTGATGGCCTACCCCCGTAGACTGTGCAGCGAGGTTGTGGTGCATTCACTGTTGGGACGGAAGTCACCGCGGGTGAGTGAAGGCCTGGAATTGAGAGCCACGTCCCTCCAGCCCTGACTTTTTCTTTCTTCTCCTGTCTCCTTTTGGATATAGTCAATTTGTAGGGCGAGGTCCAGGCCCTGCCCCACCTATAGGCCCTGGCCCACCTATACCCTGGGATCCGCACATCAGCAGGGGGGGGCTCAAGCTTGGGTGTTGTGATTGGGCCGCCCTCTAGGTCACCCCACTGGTGCGACGACCGGGGTCTGAGACACAGGTGCACTCTGTGGCAAAGGATAAGCACCAGCCCGTGCAGTAATCGGAATCCATGCACAATAGCCCTGGCTCCTTCATCCCCTACTCTCTAGACGGCAGGAGATCATGGGCGAGGGCTGACACTTACAGCCTGCCGCAGCACAAACCTTTGATCACTCCCCCACTGGGGAAGTTATTTGTTTCAATATCTACTTACCATTTTTTCTATCACTCTTTTTCTGACTTCCCTATCCTTCTTCTTATATCTCCTCCACAGTCCTACCCCCTTCCTGGAGGGTAAGTGGGCATGCGCTGTGACTGGGAGAATGGAATAATCAACACTTGGGCACCAATGGTAGTGTCCTTGCTTAGTCTCAATGTTGGAGGTCTTAATGCCCCTTTTAAGCAATTGGCAGTCCTTTCCTTTCTTAAAGATTCAAAATGTGATATATGTATGCTCCAAGAAACGCACCTACTTAAGAGTGATTGGCGCAGAATGCGCTCTTGTTGGTTTGACCGGCAGTATTACAACTATTACAACACAGTCATTACAGCGCACTACCTTTACAACGCAGTCATTACAATGCAACATCCTTTACATCGCATGCCATTACAACGCAGCCATTACAACGCATGTCAATACAACGCATGCCAATACAACGCATGCCACTACAACGCATGCCATTACAGCTCATTTTAAGGTAAGTAATGGGAAACAGTAATGTTTATCCCTACACTATCCAACACTTACCCTACTGTTGCACTCACTGGAGTGGGAATAGTAATTTTTACACCTACACTATCCAACACTTACCCTACTATTGCACTCACTGGAGTGGGAATAGTCATTTTTACCCCTACACTATCCAACTCTTACCCTACTGTTGCACTCACTGGAGTGGGAATAGTAATTTTTACCCCTACACTATCCTATACGTACAATACTGTTGCCCTAAAAGTATAATGCGTTGTAATGGTATGCATTGTAATGGAATGCGTTGTAAGTGTAGTTTCCTAAGATGCATTGTGAGGGCATTCGTTGTAAAATCATGCATTGTAACGGATGTTGTGATGTAAAAACCGTGTTGTAAAGGCATGCGTTGTAAAAGTTTGTGTTGTAAGGTGTCCTATTCACAGGGGACAGACGGCATTGTATGCCATTCAGATGAGGATATTGCAAATGTATTTGAGACCTTCTATAACGCCCTATACTCTACCGATCCATTACAGGATTCCGATGTAGTGACCTACCTGGCCCTAGTGTTCCCCCTGAGGTGGAGGCCCCTACTTTTACAGCTTTTTGAGAGGGACATTACCACTGTGATAAATTGCAACCCAATAAGGCGCGGGCCCTGATGGCTATGGAGCGGAATTCTATAAAAGTTTTGTTCCCAAACTGGTGCCGATCCTGACACAGTTATTCAATACATTTGATATGGGAGGCTCCCTACCAGACTCGATGCGACCGGCCACCATCACGGTGAACCCCATGCAGGGAAATTACCCCAGGTGTTGTGCATCATACCGTCCGATCTCCCTGTTAAATATGGACGCGAAACTCTTCACAAGTGTTCTAGCCCACAGACTAGTTCCATATGTGCAGTTGACCCTGACCAAGCTGGGTTCGTGCCCGAGCATGGATGCAGTGATAATACAAAAAGACTTTGGACAAAGTGCAACGTTCCCGGGGGCTAGCCCTTCTACTGACGTTCGATGCTGAGAAAGCATTTGATCAGGTGCACTGGCCTTATCTGTATCGGGTGCGGGAGTGTGTGGGCCTTGGCCCAAGATTCTGCAGATGGGTACGGTCCTGTTACGCTGCTCCCCAAGTTAAGATTTGTGTTAACGCAGTGAGGTCGACCACTTTCCCTTTAGAACGAGGGACAAGCCAGGGCTGTCCACTCTCACCCTTACTCTTTGCACTTTACATGGAAACTTCTGCAGTACGGATAAGAGCTAACCCACAGGTGACAGGTATTTCGATGGGGGAAAGGGAATATAAGATTATGTAACATGCCGATGACGTGCTCCTGACTCTCACCGATCTAAGCAATACCCTGACATTGGTTATGGCAGAATTAACCATTTTTGGAGAGGCTTCTGGTTTTAAGGTCAATCCACAGAAGTCCCTGATTCTTGACTTAACTCTCCCTGATTCAGAGAGCTCCTGACTTCGCAGCCAATTCCCATTTCAGTAGCAGGAATACAGGTACAAGCCACACTCTCGCACACCGCAGCCTATAACTATGGGAGCCTATTAATGCTGACAAGGACAAATCTCTCTAAATGGAAGACAAGCAGCCTATCATGGCTGGGGTGTATAGCAACTGTCAAAATGACGTTACTCCCCAAATTGCTGTACATTATGCAAACGCTAACCCTTCACCCCCCCACACACAACTACTGACTAGACTACAAAAGCTGCTCTGGGATTTCATTTGGGAGTGTAAGCAAGCAAGACTACCTAGACCACGTGCATTCCTTCCAATGTCACTGGGAGGCCTAGGGATCCCGAACCTGTGCTATTACGATCAAGCGACCCAACTGCGCTATATGGTGGAATGGTTCCATACACTTACAGAAAAACACTGGTGCTTTATACACCAGGCTATTACGGCTGCACATATTTGGAAAGTCCCTTGGCTACTTAAAGTACACTGACCTTCAGGAGTATATGTATCCCCAGTTGTTAGATCTACAATTGGGGTTTGGGACAGGGTACAACTGAGACATGGCCTTTCCACACCAATCTCCCCACAAACACCACTAATTGGTAATCCTGAATTCCCACCAGCAGCTAAGGGACTGGGACTCAAGGTGTAGCAGGAGGCTAACTGTAAAAGGGTGGGAGACCTGTTTGACTCTGAGGGGCTTATGGACTTCCCTGCACTACAAACATGCTATGACCTCCCGGACACAGCGAGATGGCAATACTTGGCTGTGGTACACTGGTTGACACGCTCCTGGATTCATTCGCACACCAGTAGGGAACTGAGGGCATTTGAAAAGTGGATCCTAACACACTCTACAGACTGGAAACTACTCTCAGATATCCATGCATTTGTGGTAAAACCGCAACACCCATTCAGCTCGCCCGCACGGGCAAGATGGGAGAGCGAATGTGAACGTCCCTTCACAGACAAAGAATGGAATGACATTCTACACCAGGCGCAAACTTCTGCGCTTAATACCACCAGTAAAGAGATGCTCTTAAAGATAGCCGATTACTGGTACCTCACACCTACAACAATTGCCACATGGAATCCTACAAAAGGTGGCCAATGTTTGCGACAATGTGGTCAGCAGGGCACACTCACACACCTTTTAAATAGCACTGTCCCAAACTAAAAATCTTTTTGGGCCAGGATGCTAGATGCTGTAAATACCATGTTTGAGACAGGCATACCCAAATCTCCAAGCTATATCATACTGGGCCTCCCTAACCCCATCACCTATGATCTACAATCCACTAAGGGCAGGGCAATCACTTTAGTACTAGGGGCAGAAAAGCAACTCCTCCTCGCCAGATGGGGAACACAGATGGTACCCACACACATGGATTGGCTGCACAAGATTTGGGAAGTGCTTGGGATGGAGACGTTGACTGAAGTCTCTATGCAACAGCTCCCCCGCTTTAACAAAATGTGGCAACCCTGCATGCAATCCTTAGCTGATGAGTTCCATGATTTGACTTGCCCCTTGTATCTTCGGATATTGCACTTGACCTCCCCAACCGACACTGAAAACACTTAAATAGTAGCGCCCTCTCAATGGACGTTCTCATCGGGCTGCACCCCCACACATCTTCCCCTAATTCCTACCCCAACACCTCTTTCTATCCCTTTCTGCTCTTTTTTCAACGATACATGCCTCACCTCACTTAGCTTTCATGCAACTACCACCGGCCGATGGTTGTAGGTGGGCTATAATGACCCATTTCTATTTACTATAAAATTAATAAAACAGATTTAAACTCAAAAGGGGCTTACAGCCCAACCATTATGTACTAGTACATACCATTGGTTGGCTCCCACATCACTTTTGTTTCCTTGATTCTGATTGATCAGCACCTCCAGCATCTTCCTGCTTCCTCTTGGGGCTTCTTCAGCATTGTGTTTGCCATGGAGCTGGGACCAAGTACAGTTTCCTGTCTGTGGCCAGTGTACTTACAGGGGTTGCAGGCTCATCCTGGTACTTCAAAACAAATTTGGACATGCCCTCTTCAAGAGAGCATGTCTCTGTACTTGTGCCCGGCTCCATAGTCTTGGTTTTGCCACCCCACCCCCTCCCATTGACCATTCATGTTGCTCACTACATCCTCTCCTCTCCTGCTGTTGCTTCCCTTACATCCCTCTTTTTTGTTTCCCACCCCCCTCCTGTTATCCGTTCTTGCTGCTCCCTTCCTCCCTCCCTCCTCCTCCTCACCTCCATGTGTCTTTTTGTATTTATGATTCACTGCAAATTGGTAAAGTCAGTAGTTTTTGCCTATGCAAAATCTATTGCCTTTCTCAATGTTTTTTGCATGTTGCACAGCAGTTGACCTGCTGTGCACATGGCTTAAAGTGAAAAAAGAAAGCGCTATGATGTGGCCAGCATTAACCATGTCATAGCATTTTTATATTACTTTAGGCCATGTTGCACAGCAGCTCAGCTGTTGTACAACATGTAAACAAAATGTACATAAGCAATAGATTTTGCATAGGAAAAACCTATTGGTTTTGCCAGGGCTTATGTAGCTATGTGCACAAAGTCACGTTGATTGAGAAAAGTTTGGTGAAGTTTTCTGTAAAGTATTCATTTACATTAACACATCAAGGCTGGCCCTAATTTGACTACATTTTTAAGAAACACATGTTGCTCTGCCCATGCTTCAGGGTTTTGTCCCAGGTGTCAAGTTTATACACTAATCTCAGGGTCTAAGAAACACATGGCATATCCTCAGGATTGCCCAAATTTGCTCTAAGTAGTCAGATAAATGAATGTCTCCTTTTGGTAAATCTGTTAGCCGTGGAAAAAAAACCGATTGTTTTGTATATAGGTGGGCAAGCACATGGAAGGCTTGAGCCTCAAGCCTGCATCTGACTCACCTCAAAGTCCTGTTGGAACCTGAACTCATTGCTAGTTGAATTTTCATGTGAATTCTGCCTGCCTCACTTCCTCCACCCAGGATGTAGTTACGGTCAGAGCTGCCGACTTTGGAACTGCAGAACTAGGTTGGAGACTCTGTGTTGACTCAACATCCTATGAGTCTGGGCAAATCACTTAATCATCCCATGACTATATTTATACTTATAAAACTGGTGCTCATATAATGGGATCCAAATTGCACTATAGCAAACTCCAGAAAAACGGATAGACTGGAAACAAAGCCTTGACATAAAGAAAGGCAAATACATACCCATTTACTGGTTGATTGGTACAAGGTAAAACCAGAAAACTTGGTCAAACTGTTGCTTCCCCCACTTAAACTGTGTGATCTGAAGCAAATATTTCATTTTAGCAAAAGCTTTTTTTCTTCATTATCGCATATGAAATCACTTTCAAATATGTGAGTTCAGAATAACCCGCCTCTTCAACACTGGGATCCAATGAAAGGCCCTGGACTGGATCACCTCGTTCCTCTCCGACAGAACCCAGAGAGGTCGCCTACCTCCTTTCCGCTCAGCGGCCACCGAGATGATCTGCGGCGTACCTCAAGGCTCCTCGCTCAGCCCAACCCTCTTCAATATCTACATGAGCCCCCTCGCCGCCATCGCACGCAAACACAACATCAACTTCATCTCCTATGCCGACGACACCCAACTGATATTCTCCCTCACCAAAGAGCCAGCCACCGCCAAAACCAACCTCCAGGAAGGAATGAAAGACGTTGCAGAATGGATGAAACTCAGTTGCCTGAAGTTGAACTCAGACAAGATGGAGGTCCTCATCCTCGGACAATCCCCTTCCGCCTGGGACGACTCCTGGTGGCCCACAGCGTTGGGCTCCGCACCAAAACCCACAGACCACGCACGCAACCTGGGATTCATCCTGGACTCCTCCCTCACAATGACCAAGCAAGTCAACGCCGTCTCGTCATCTTGCTTCAACACCCTTCGCATGCTCCGTAAGATCTTTCGGTGGATCTCCACCGAAACCAGAAAGACCGTCACCCAGGCCCTCGTCACCAGCCGACTGGACTACGGAAACGCCCTATACGCAGGAACCACAGCCAAACTTCAGAAACAACTCCAGCGCATACAGAACGCCTCCGCACGACTCATCCTCGACATCCCCCGCCACAGCCACATATCCGCCCACCTGAGAAACCTGCACTGGCTCCACATCAGCAAGAGGATCACGTTCAGGCTCCTCACCCACGCACACAAAGCACTCCACGACAATGGCCCCGAATACCTCAAAAACCGCCTCTCGTTCTACACCCCCACCCGCCAGCTACGCTCTGCCAGCCTCGCCCTCGCCACTGTCCCACGGATCCGCAGAACCACCACCGGAGGAAGATCGTTCTCCTACCTGGCAGCCAAAACATGGAACTCCCTCCCCACATACCTACGACTGACCGAGGACCATCTCACCTTCAGGAAACACCTCAAGACCTGGCTTTCCGAGCAGTAGCGACTCCCCCCCCCCTCCCTACAGCACCTTGAGACCCTCACGGGTGAGTAGCGCGCTCTATAAATGTACTGATTGATTGATTGATTGATAGAATACCAGTTGTACAAAAACTATTGCGTTTAATTTAGTAGACTTTAATGTTGCTTCATAATAATCTGGGCCAGGTACGGGGTTTACATGACAATAGTCTTGCCGCTAAATTTACTAAAGGTTCATGTTTTAAAACACTTTTAAGAAGTACTTCTCAGTGCAGTGCTATAATTTAGCGTATTAATGTCAAAGCTTCCAATTTTTTTAATAATACACTATTTTTAATTTTGAAGCGACTTTATCATATTTTACGCGCTGTTTGTTGTACGATTTTCATAGCAAATATTTTCAGGGCTCAGCTCATGGTCGGTCTCTAATATACGCGAGTTCTCCCTGTTAATTTGTGGGCTCGCCCATGTCTAGTTCAGCTGAAACTGATTATTTGTATATCTTATGTATGTTTTAATGAAATAAGAGTTTATAGTGTAGTTTACAAATTTTAAAAGGTGAAAGTAAATTCAACTTTATCAGCCCAAACCGCATTTTCATTTCTATGAATTCACTAAGGGAGTCTCCTTTTAGGCCGGCGAAGTTTAGAACGGTCCAAATTTTTACAATTTCCCCGGTTTATAAAGTTTAACCTTGACTGTTCAAAGATTTTCTTGTATTATGAGAGAACTTCTGACAGCATTGCTGGGCATCTTTATTCTAATCAAATCACCACAATGCGATGCAGAATTCTTCTCCGCAAATTTATATTTTGAACATTGTTGCAAAAGTCACAGGTTTCGCACATATGTAGTGAAAGTCTTACATTTTGCAATTTCATGAAGTTGCAAAGTTTTCGGTAAAACCTAGCGAAGGCTGCTAGAAAAAAACTATGGCTTTTGCTCACTCCAAAAATGTCCCTTTCTCTAATCCCGGATAAGGCAGATCCAACAGTTCCAATTCATGTTGTTGCATCAGTGAAATTAATTTCACAAACAAACCTTTACACATGTGACCCTGCAGCGCGAAGCTGCCTGCAAAGCAACACAATTCTGCCTTTATTAACAATTCTAATGAAAATGATACTTCGAGGATTTGTTTTACATCAGCCGGTTTCTTTTAACGTCTGAACCTTAAAAAAAAGAAAAGAAAATAGTCCTTTAGCCATGTCCCTTTATCTTTCCAAAACATGCAATACTCTTGAGAACTCAATTAAAGTAAAAAGAAATAGTCCTTCAACCATTTCCCTTTATCTTTCCAACACAAGCAATGCTCTTGAGAACTCGATGCCTTTGAGGGGCGCAGGGTTATTCAAGGTGGCAATCTGTGACCAGCTGCTTCAATGAGCACTCCTTGCGCGAGGTTAAAACTAGCTGCCATAAACTTTATTGACAAATGTGCATCAGTAATGCCTCGGGCATGGAGCGTTACTGGGAGCTTTATTCAGTTGTGAGCAGCAAGCGAAGGTCGAGTGGAGGTCACCAGAACATTCTTCAATTTCTACGGACGTGATAGGCATGCCACCTCCATCATGAAATTCCTCTGACGGGACATGTCGCGGGGAAGTCTCCATGCTGTGTTATCCTAACCAATGAAGGATTACTTAGGGAAACATACTTTGATATGTAAGTTAAGGCTAAACCCTTGAGAGCCCCTCTAATCCCCGTTTAAAGAAACCATGCTGTTAGACGCCGCCTTCAAAAGCAACATTTGAGTCCATAATGGGCAGAGCCATCAATGCATAATGAAACGTGATGGTATAACCGCCGCAGAGGATCTTATGTCGCCCTCATCACTAACAATTCCACACCTTAAAAGTGCGCGGTGTGGGTGGCTCGTGAGCTGCGTAGCATCGCCCCAGCCCCGAGGGGCCATTTTAAATTAAGCTGTTCCCATTCGCCCGTGCATGGATGCTCTTATACTGTGAAACTAAAGAAATGCTTCATAGGACAGAATTTTGTTTTTTCACTGTATATGACAAGGGCTGATACAGCAGGGTGCCACATTTACTGGCTGCAGTATTACCATATAATTTTGAGTCCCGCATCTCGAAATGGTAGCGCGCAGCAATAGCGTTTTCAAACACGACAATAATGGCGGCCTTCCTGTCTCTCTTTCGTCAATCCTCACATAGCGCGGGCGATGTGAACTCTAAACCAGGGTCGGCGTAAATTACCCTAGACTGTTACACCTCTAATGTGTACCAAACAATAATTGCATATATTCAGGTTACAACACATACAAGTAACATAACAAACAAACAAGGCATCAGACGTATAGTACTTTAGATTGCAGGATTTGTATAGTTTCAAAAAGTGTAAATAAAGTTGTTATGCATTTCCGCAGTCACAAACTTGAAGTGCACCTATGCAGCACTTTACATGGCAGACAGACGCAAGGAGTCAATCATACCATTAACATTCAGTGGCAATTAGCACCAAAACAAACCTCAGCCAAAGCATGGAAGTGCCAAAAACAAAGAAGTGACTCTTGGTTTTCAGCATTTCCAAACAACAAAATCCACAGTACACCAAACCATCTAGACGTTATGGTTTGAATGAAAGGCTGCGCCATTTTTATCGATCATATGCATTAACTGCAAGATTTGTTGGGGCAATATATAGATTATTTATGTGTTATTATAATATTTATATGTTTTGTACCAGCAACACAATGGCTATCTTTCACACCATTTGGTATTTTATGAAGTATATAAAAGCAAACAGAAGAAGGTCACATGGCATGATGAGGACAAGGCAAAATGCGCAAGAGTTCTTTATGTACCAGTCTATATGCTTGACATTCTCGCACGTATTGGGACTACACCATGAATGAGGAATGTCAGACAGAATCCAGGAATGGGTAACTACTGAGGCCACGTGGCTCTAGGTGAAATGGTTCCAGGGTTCTTAGAAATCAGAATCAGTGCTCAGGGTACTCTTGGCTCATTACGATGACGGATGGACCGCCACCGCCAGCCGTGCAGTGGCGATTTGTCCGCCACCAAACGTGGAATGACCACCCGCCAGATTAGGATGGCGGGCGGATCCACACTGCGACCATGGCGGACGCAAAGACCATCTGCCATGGAACCGCCACAGGCAATCGGACTGATTGCCTGGCGGAGCAGTCTGCATTCATAAAATGGTGACGGTGCATAGCAGGCACCTTCCACCATATTATGATGCAGGCTTTGATCCAGCCTTTCCATGACGGCGAAACCGTCATGGAAAGACTGGTGGAGATTCTTTTCGGGGCCCGTTGCGGGCCCCCCAATGTGTTGGGGAGAGGTGTATGTGCACTAGGGGGGTACCCATGGTCCCCCCCAACATTTCAGTGCACTAAGTGGCAGGCACTGTGTGGTGCCTGCCACGTGGTGCTCTGAAATGCACAACATGCATTTTCAACATTGCGGCGGATGCTGCTGTCAGCAGCACCTGCCGCAATGTTAAAATGCAAGATGCGACCGCCATGGTGGCGGTCGCATTCTAATTTGGTGTGCAGAATCGTCGCATGCAGTGGTTCCCAAACTCTTGACTCCTGAGGACCCCCACTGAATCACTACTGGAGTCCGGGGACCCCCAAGCAATTTTTACAATTTAAATTTCAAAAAATTCAAACAATAATTCGCAAAAAATACACAAACAAGTACACACCAAACAAATACTTGCATTACTAAAGCTTTTATTATTTTATCTTGGAAAATATGCAAAAATTATTTACACGCATTGATTGCATAATGTGCCATGAAGAAACCATTTTAAAATAAACCATTTTGAAATCAATGCAATAATTTGGAGTGGACTACACTTGCAGCCACACTTTTCATGAAACCAACCCTGACGGCGGGAATAAACCATAATGTCACTGCTACTATCACACAAGCTGATCACTCGTCACACACAAGAAGAATTATAGAAAGGCTGCTGCTAAATCATAGCTGCCAAGGTTTCAGATTGCGGTGTGTGATATTGTCATAAATACAGTGTAATTATGAGTGACATTTCAGTGACTATGAGTGACACTTGCTCACAAGCCACACTTTTCATGAAACCAACCCTGACGGCGGGAATAAACCATAATGTCACTGCTACTAGCACACAAGCTGATCACTCGTCACACACAAGAAGAATTATAGAAAGGCTGCTGCTAAATCATAGCTGCCAAGGTTTCAGATTGCGGTGTGTGATATTGTCATAAATACAGTGTAATTATGAGTGACATTTCAGTGACTATGAGTGACACTTGCTCACAAGCCACACTTTTCATGAAACCAACCCTGACGGCGGGAATAAACCATAATGTCACTGCTACTAGCACACAAGCTGATCACTCGTCACACACAAGAAGAATTATAGAAAGGCTGCTGCTAAATCATAGCTGCCAAGGTTTCAGATTGCGGTGTGAGATATTGTCATAAATACAGTGTAATTATGAGTGACATTTCAGTGACTATGAATGACGCTTGCTCACAAGCAAAATAAAGCAATGAAGATGAGGGAAACATAAATACCAGAAAATACACCAATTTGAGCAACAAGACAGGCTAAGTTAACTGCTTCAAAGCATAAGAAACAATTCATTTATCAGACCATATTAATTGCCAAGTTTTTTCTGTCGCGTTTTACTTTTCCAGCCAGAATAGCGTTTTAACCAAATGCATATTACATTTTCGTGCTAGCAGTTAGTCATTTCACTTGTAACACTAAAACACTGAGCTGCCCTGCGACTGCAGATTTACTGTGTTTCAAATATTCAGATCATGATAATATCACTCTAACATTCTACAAAAGGAGTGCATGAATATGCCAACATTAAAGTAAACAGACTTTGAGAGCAGCAGCACAACAGCAGTCTGTACACATTGCACAGATACTGACTGAGGAGCAAGCAGTCAAGTCATAAAGCGCAAATAGGTACAAGTTACCAGGCATACGGAAATGGTCACCAAACCCAGACTGAGTGATCAGAAGCTAGAAACAGAACCCTCTCAAACAGATCTAATGAGAGAGGGCAGAATCCGCCAGCAGCTTGACCTGCAGGAACGTCTGAGAGGCCTTTTTTCCAAATCTGTCCGGAATAAAACCTTATTTGTTACTATCCTCAATCTGAGACGAAATTTAAATCAAGCAAGAAAAATGGGGCACAATAAATAGCATCTGTTTTGAGTTTTTGGAGACTAACATGCAGACTGTGGTACTTTGGTACTATAAATAGCACACTTTTCCCCTGTAAGTTTACGGCAGGTTTGACCATCCTAAATTTTAAGAAGGGTGCAATATTTAACATACCTGGTAATTACATACGCAGGGAATACCACCCAATCACTGCGCAAACAGGGCTTACCCAGAGGTGGGACAATTCCAACCAAATTGTAATGTATTTAGTAAGTACCAGAGGCGCAACTGGAGCCAAATTTCGTGGGGGGCAGGGGGCTAAGAAAATATTTCGGGGGGGGGGCTGAATGTTAAGCAAAAGGCAGAGTGGAGCTGCAGGGTCTATTAGAAGGGGTGAAACAACAGTAAGGCCTCATTAACGTGCAAATAGTCTTTTAAAGACCTGTCAAGTGCTCAGGTGCGGTCGCATCCCAGGCTGACACACACACGACATAGGCAGAGTGGAGCTGATTTGGGGGTGGCTGAATCTAGTTTAAGCAAAAGTCAGAGTGGAGCTGCAGGGTCTCTTAGAAGGGGTGAAACAACAGTAAGGCCTCATTAACGTGCAAATGGTCTTTTAAAGACCTGTGAAGTGCTCGGCTGCGGTCTCATCCCGGGCTGAGGGCTGACACACACGACATAGGCAGAGTGGGGCTGATTTCGGGGGGGGGGGGGGGTGGCTGAATCTAGTTTAAGCAAACGGCAGAGTGGAGCTGCACAGGGCCGGCTTTAGTGCTGGTGGCGCCCTGTGCGACAATGTTTGTTGACGCCCCCCCCAATGACCACCTCCACCACGGATTCTCTCACCAGCACCCTTTAACAGTGACCAAGTCTCCATAACCACACACTCTCAGATGCATTGAATTAATACGAGTGTAGGCCCGGGTGTCCGAGCACTTTCCATCAGACACACATTACACAGAGACAATCAATCATACGTGTGTAAATCAGTGTATAGGAAATATTACATAAGAGCCAAAGGACAGATAGTGTAGGAGTCACATGTCATCCATACTGGTAGGCAGTATAGTTTAAGAGTTCTTGGTGTGGAGAAGCACAAACTCAGAGCCGAAAAATAAACAGCATAGTTGGGAGTTTTCTTTAATAATAAGAATCGATTTCTAGCCAAATTAACCCTTTTTGCAACATTAATCAATGTTCTAATATTGTATACTTTGCAGTGTGTATGCAGTGCAGGGTGAAAGTTAAAAGCTCACTATTCTATGTTAGGAATTTAAGTTATAAATTGCAAGTAACAAAAGGATGTCTCTTTTGAAAGCAGTAATATTTGATCTGTTTATCATACCCACTCTGTAATCTACTTGGCACACGTTCTTTGCAGCAGGCATATTAACCCTCGTCTACACTAACTTCACAGAAGACAAAACCTCAACTATACAAAATGCTCATCTCTCTCCAGGAAGATAATTAATCACAGGAGTTTTCTTGACATTTATGTGAGGCCTGGTAATTGCCGGCGGAAATAAACGCTGCAGCAGGTGCTTCTAATCTAAAAAGCATAATAAACTTTCAAACACGGACCCAGGAAGCCAGCGGCCGGTGCGGTGGCACCGGTCGCACCGCCCTAAAGCCCACCGGCCGCTGGCTTACTGGGTCCGTTTTTGAAAGTTTTTTATGCTTTTTAGACATTAGAAGCACCTGCTGCAGCGTTTCTTTCCGCCGGCAATTACTAGGCCTCACATAAATGTCGCGTAACACCCATTGTACTCCCGTTGTGTGTGTCGGCCCTCAGCCCGGAATGAGACTTCACCCGAGCACTTCAGAGGTATTTAAAAGCCCATTTGCACGTTATTGAGGCCTTACTGTTTCACCCCTTCTAAGAGCCCCGCGCAGCTGCGGGGCTCTTAGAAGGGGTGAAACAGTAAGGCCTCAATAACGTACAAAAGGGCTTTTACATACCTCTGAAGTGCTCGGGTGAAGTCTCATTCCGGGCTGAGAGCCGACACACACAACGGGAGTACAATCGGTGTTGCGCGACTGGTACACCCGGCCTACACACGGCGTCCTAATTGCCCTGGCCTTGCCCAACAGGATTACATGTAAAAAAATTTAAATTAACTATAAATAAATAAACACTCACGTGCTGTAGTAGTGGTGCCGGAATGCAGGTATTTAGCGAGGCGAAGCGGAGACAGGGCATTGGGCGGCAAAATGCTCCTGGGCTGGCTGCAGACGCGAGGGAAGACGCACTGCCGTGGGAGCGTGCGCGTCTATAAAAAAATAAGCCAATCACCCTTCAGCTTCCCCGGCCTAAGCTGAAATGGTGATTGGCCCGCTTTTTTTTGGTCCCGCCGCCCCTGCGCTGTCATTCACAGTGCTTGTATGCTTCAATGCTAATCTAATATTTAAAAATAGCTGACTCGAAGGCACTCCAGTTCGCGGACCCCCTGGGAATGTGTCACGGACCCCTGGGGGTCCGCGGACCACAGTTTGGGAAACGCTGGTCGCATGTATTGCGGACGGTTCCGGTCACCACCACGATGGCAGACGGACTCCAATCCGGCCGTCATCGTAATGAGCCCCTCAGTCTTCAACAGAAAGGTGCCGATCACGATCCGGTAAAAACCGGGTACGAACCGTCGGACGGAGCATATTCTCCGTCCGACGCGTACCCGGTCGTCAAAATCTACAAACAAGGAATTACGAATCGCACGGAACACCATTTCCGTACGATTCGTAAAAAGGCCCGACCGAACAAAATAAACCTACCAATGCGATCCGGGAAAGGGCCGACCTGACGTCGGGACGCTCGCAGCCTGCCATTCACGAACCAGGAATCACGATTCGCACCGACGTCATCCCGCACGGTGAATATTTTCCGGCTGCCAAAAACTGCCGGGAAATCACGACGACGCGAACAAGGACCACCAGTACGCGACGGACAGACAGGACGACGCGAACAAGGAGGACCAGTACGCGACAGGACGACGCGATCAAGGAGTACCAGTACGCGACGGACACATAGGACGACGCGATCAAGGAGGACCAGTACGCGACGGACACACAGGACGACGCAAACAAGGATGACCAGTACGCGACGGACAGACATGGACCCGAACCTACGTGTCATCCCGGCCCTCATAGCAGTCCACCTCCTCTACAGGTTCCGACGCAGACGCCGCAGAAGGTCAGAACAACTAAGGGAGGGGGGAAAGTGGGGGGGGGGTGGGGGTGGCAGGACCAGGGCAGGCCACAAAACCCCCACCAAAGTCACACACCACACATGCCCAGGACATACCTGACACCCATGCCCTGGTCACTACGAGGGGGTGGGGGCGTGTCCAGCTAAGCCAGCGACCGCCACAACGGAAGTCCGTCACCACGCGAACCGGCAACACAACCAGACCGGTACGTCCCGTACCCACGCCTCAAGAGCGTGGGTACGAGACGTACCACGCCCACACCCACGTCACCCCAACAATGGCGGGACGGATCGTACCCACGTGGCAAAGGCCTGGGTACGGCCCGCACAAGCATCACATAGCGTGGGGACGGATATGTACGGACCCTACCCCCACCCGCATACGTATGGACCGTACACCCACCCCACCAGTGTAAGTACGACTCGTACCCTCACCCGCGGACGTACGGACCGCACCCCCACCCCACCAGTGTAAGTACGACTCGTAACCTCACCCGCGGACGTACGGACCGCACCCCCACCACACCAGTGTAAGTATGACTCGTACCCTCACCCGCGTATGCATGGAGCCTACCCCCACCCCAACAGTGTAAGTACGACTCGTACCCCACCCGCGTATGCATGGAGCGTACCCCCACCCCAACAGTGTAAGTATGACCCGTACCCTCACCCGCGTATGCATGGAGCCTACCCCCACCCCAACAGTGTAAGTACGACCCGTACCCTCACCCGCGTATGCATGGAGCGTACCCCCACCCCAACCGCGTATGTACGTACCGTACCCCCACCCCAACAGTGTAAGTACGACCCGTACCCTCACCCGCGTATGCATGGAGCGTACCCCCACCCGCGTATGTACGTACCGTACCCCCACCCCAACAGTGTAAGTACGACCCGTACCCTCACCCTCGTATGCATGGAGCGTACCCCCACCCCAACAGTGTAAGTACGACCCGTACCCTCACCCGCATATGCATGGAGCCTACCCCCACCCCAACCGCGTATGTACGTACCGTACCCCCACCCCAACATTGTAAGTAGACTCGTACCCTCACCCGCGGACATACGGACCGTACACCCACCACACCAGTGTAAGTACGACTCGTACCCTCACCCGCGTATGCATGGAGCCTACCCCCACCCCAACATTGTAAGTAGACTCGTACCCTCACCCGCGGACGTACGGACCGTACACCCACCACACCAGTGTAAGTACGACTCGTACCCTCACCCGCGTATGCATGGAGCCTACCCCCACCCCAACATTGTAAGTAGACGCGTACACTCACCCGCGGACGTACGGACCGTACACCCACCACACCAGTGTAAGTACGACTCGTACCCTCACCCGCGTATGCATGGAGCCTACCCCCACCCCAACATTGTAAGTAGACGCGTACACTCACCCGCGGATGTACGGACCGTACACCCACCACACCAGTGTAAGTACGACTCGTACCCTCACCCGTGTATGCATGGAGCCTACCCCCACCCCAACAGTGTAAGTACGACCCGTACCCTCACACGCGTATGCATGGAGCGTACCCCCACCACACCAGTGTAAGTAGACTCGTACCCTCACCTCGAATGCATGGAGCGTACCCCCACCGTGTATGTTCCAAGCGTACATATCCAGAAATAGGAGGTGTGTGTGCAGAGTCCTCCCAGCAGTGCCCTGAGACAGGAGGGGTGGGTGTGGAGTCCTCCCAGCAGTGCCCTGAGACAGAAGGGGTGTGTGCCTATCACTCCCAGCAGTGCCCTGAGACAGGAGGGGTGTGTGCAGAGTCCTCCCAGCAGTGCCCAGACACAGGAGGGGTGTGTGCAGAGTCCTCCCAGCAGTGCCCAGACACAGGAGGGGTGGGTGTAGAGTCCTCCCAGCAGTGCCCAGAGACAGGAGGGGTGGGTGCCTATCACTCCCAGCAGTGCCCAGAGACAGGAGGGGTGCAACACATGTGTGTGAGGCTGGAAGTACCCACATGCATACTGCCTACAAGGGAACATGTCCCCATGAACTCATGTCAACAGACTCCACACATAAGTACAGTGATCACCAAGGATGCCACGAATGTTGCAGGTGGAGGCATGGCCCTGCATGCATGGCCAAAGTAGAAGGGCTCCGTCACACACACAGCTCATGTAGACACAGCTCTGCGCTAAACATTGGGAACACCCTGCAGGGAAGATATCAGGGTACACAGAGGAAGGAATACACCCTGGGACAATTGCACCATGCAGTAACTGCTTACATGAACAAAGAAAGTTAGCTAACACCTTGTGATGGCACACAGATCCCAGGGTCCCCCCAATGAGCAGCACACTACTACATATCCCACACACCCAACACATAAACACCACCCAAAACCATGTAGCAGCCCCACCAACACCAATACCAGCATAGCAGTAGTGTTATAATGAAAAAAAATTAAGCTTTATTCAGCATGAGCACAATGTCCGTGGATCGCAGGCAGTTCAATATTCACAAAGCCCATAGGGCAGTCAATGAGTCTCAGCTGGATGGGGGACAAAGTGGGATGCGTGTCCCCTACCTTGCCTGCACAGTTACATGCCATCGTCTTCCACAGGGGTGAGGGCATCATGGGGGGGGGGAAGCAACAGGCACCGCAGGGACATCAGGGCAAAGGGGAGGCGTTGTGGGTGCAGGGATGGAGGACTCCACCACAGGGGGTGGGGCAGGGCCAAAGGCGGAGGCCAGGATGGCACTACACACCTTTGCAAGGTCCTCCAGGGATTCCCCTGCACCTGAAGGATCCACAGGCCCCAAGGAGGGGGGGGGGGTCAGAGGGATGGGTCGCAGCGCCACCGGGGGAGGGTGTAGACAGGGGGGGAGAATCAACCACCCTGACCGAGGACTTCCTTGACCGCGTGCGTGGTGGTGTCACTGTGGGGCTCAGGGACAGAGCGGCCATGAAGGAGTCCTTGGGGGAGATGTGGCCAGGAGAGCTGAGGGGAGGGGATTTGGAGGGAGTGGACTGGGTGGAATGCAGACTCCCACTATGGCTGCGTGTCACACGTTTGCCCCCCGACCCAGTGGGTGTGCCTACCTCACCCTGTGTGTGCGTGTCAGGAGGAGTGCGGTGGAAGTTCCCTGCTGGTGTGGTGCCTGTGTCTGTTGATGTGGGTGCATGCCGACGTCTGGGTGTACGTGGGACAGGCATGGGAGTGGGAAGTGTGGATGGGGCAGGGGTAGGTGGGGGGAGGTCGCGCCGCAGGAGACCCACTGCTGCAGTCAGTGTGGAGTCTATGGACCTCAGCAAGTTGCGTTGGTCAGCCTGCGATGAATGAATGCCCTCCAAGTATGCCTCGATGTTGGTGAGGGTTTGGCCGTGGGCATGGAGGACATTAAGGATCGCAGCCTGACCAACCTGCAGTTGCCGCTGGATGTCCACAGACTCAGCATTGGCGGCAGCAGTGGAGACAGGGGCAGGGGGTGCGGTGCCTGGCATGAAGGAGACATGCGGTGACCGGGCACGCTGGGAAGGGACATGAGCAAGTGGGAGGCGGCTGATGGGAACTGAGGGGGCGGTGCGAGGTGTTGTTCCGCTGTCAGCTGCTGGTGCAGCCACCGCCCACTCGGAGACATCCTCCTCGGACCTGTCAGCTTCGTATTCTGACGTGCCAGTCGACAGGTCCTCGGCCGCACTATCCTCCACCTCTGTCCCACTCGATGTGCCAGCCCGATGTCACGGCTGGCACTGGTGCTCGGTCCCTCAGCCTTGTCTGTGTCCATGTCTCCCTCTGTGTCCCCCGACGATGCTGTGGGCAGGGTGGAGAGACAGAAATTAATCAGACACCTGTACACATCTGTCACATGAGTCCAATCTACATAGGTAACATTGCATAGCCTGAAAAGGAAGATCACTAACATCTACAAAACAAGGTACCGATGTAGGGCATGAAACACACAGTTGGTTGAGCCACCATGCCACTGAAATACCATGGAGAGCATGAGACAATAGCTAAAGACAGGAAACGGAGTCTGACATAGCACCCAGGCCCTGGGGACAATCCAGCACTGCATCTGCACCACACAGCGTTGGCGAAAATACCGATGACCAGGGACCATATCCATGAACTTGAGACACATGCTGCATAGGTAATGCTGAAAACATGCCCAACATGACTCGGTCACTGCACCTTGCGTGTGTGTCCAGACAAACATCACACACTGGCCAGACCCAGCAAGTAGAAATCTGGATTTGACATATAGGCTTTGCCCGCCCCAGCCACCCCCTACACGAGGCAAATAGTTGAGACACAGGTGGCACCAACATCTCATAGTCTGGGTGATAAACACAGGGGCAGGCAAAATGCAAGATTGGACGCCAAACAGCCAAGGTGCGCATGTACAAATAATGAGGTACCAGTGCCCATCCTCAGATGAGTATAACAAGACACACAGGCACTAGCAACTGTGAGTATGAAGAAGGACATTCAGGTCAGGCTGCACAGTGGACACCTGTACAAAATAGCACGTCTATATACATGGTGCCAGGGGACAATGGCACAGAGCACAACCTACGCTGTAGACACTGAGAGTGTCCACGTTTATGATGACACATACAACACCGATGAAAAGGTGCCCCAGGGGACAGTAGTGGCCACGCAACTCCATGCTCCTGAATGGTAATGACTGCAACACACGCCACCATCCCTGCACTATGCGTATCGCACACTCATGCACATCATGTCACAGGCCACTACATAGGACATGCGCGCTGTAAGGCATGACACATGAGAGACCAACTCCCATTTCTGGACTCAGCATCAGTGCCAACTGACATGGAACCCACATGCAGTGAACTTGACAGGGCACAGCCAAGGTCCCAAAACCTGTTACACACCACCCCCACACATGATGCTACAGGCATAGTTCTCGTGGACAAAGCGCCAGCCTACATTACCTTGTGAAGGAGTGACTACACACAGACCAGGGAACACATTGCAAGGAGGGGAAGGGTGGCAGGGGCGCAGCGCTAGACTGGGTCAAACTGGATCTGCACAGCACCTTTAAACCCTGGCAGTGAATTCATGCAACTGTCCCCTTACAAATGCCGGTGACACACAACAAACACACATGTACCTACCCCCTTCCGGCTGCTGCTTCGCCTGTAAGCGCCTATCCAAGTCTGGAAAGACTACCGGCAGCACACGCCTGTGGAGGTGGCTCAGACGGCGGCGGCCGCGGTTCTTGTGGCTCTCAGGTGAGTCCCCCAGCAGGACCCGTGCAATCCTCCGCGTCCAGCACCGGATATCCTGCCAGCGTTTCCTCACCTGGGACATGCTCCGCCTCCGACCATCCACACCCCTCACGGCACTGACGGCGGTCAGCCGGATCTGCTCCTTGGCAGTGGCGCCTACCTGTGAGGAAGAACAAGTGACACCACATCAATACACCAGCCACATGTCACAGAGAGACATTTGATAACAAATTAGCTGGTAACAACAAGGCATGTCATGCAGCCAACGCATTGCACCTTTGTCATAGGGACATGATCCTCTGGTGAGGGAAAAAGCAGTACGTGCCATAGTGGGTACACAGGTGGAATGATGCCAATGTCACAATCAATGATCAAGGCTCACACTGTGCATCACACCCACCCCTCCTGTCTCAGGGCACTGCTGTTAGTGATAGGCACACACCCCTCCTGTCTCAGGGCACTGCTGGGAGCACTCTGTACCCACCCCTCCTGTCTCAGGGCACTGCTGTGAGGACTCCACACACACCCCTCCTGTCTCAGGGCACTGCTGTTAGTGATAGGCACACACCCCTCCTGTCTCAGGGCACTGCTGGGAGCACTCTGTACCCACCCCTCCTGTCTCAGGGCACTGCTGTGAGGACTCCACACACACCCCTCCTGTCTCAGGGCACTGCTGGGAGACATCAGGCATCCCCCCCCCTGGGACCCCCCCAACAGTACATGGCATGTGTGTCACACCAGGACACAATGCCAGAAGTCACAGTCACAACATAGGGACAGTCTGTGCCAGTGGCCTATGCACTCACCTGATACCCTGGTCGCCCATACAGCATGGGGTACTGTGGGAGGATCACATCCAGCAATGCCATGTTCTCCTCCAGGGTGAATGGCTGTGACCTCTCCACAGCCCTTGACATGGTTCCAGGGAATCAGTAGCAGCAGCTGGGTCGACGAATTCAAAGATGTGCAGGCAAGTACTCCCTCATGGGACCTGGCTGCCTTATATGTGCCTTTCTGCCCTGTCTCATGCACAGGAGTACAGAGTGATTGGTCACTCACATTTGCATCCTATGTTTCCACCAATCCCTTCAAACCTAGCAGTCTGTGTGTACTCTATCGGTTTCATTCTCCTGCATGATGTCAGCTCCACAAACACATTGCAACAAAGTATTTTAATTCCAACTGACTTCTGCTGTTCACCTTCCAGAAGAAATTTGAATTTTGAACTTGGTCTCCATGACAACCAGCATGCATGTAGGCCTTAATACTTGTCCCTCATGTGTCCCCTATGTAATTTGGAGCTTCACACACAGGTACGGTGCGTTCCGGGGCCCTAGGGCACCCCAAATGCATTGCAACGGCCCGTACACGCGTGACTACGTTCACTATCAGTATGGGTGGCCTCGCGTATGCGTACTCGTAGTGATAGGGAGCGTACAGGCGTGTGCACGGCCCGTACCACTACGAGTACGCATACGCGAGGCCACCCATACTGATAGGGAGCGTACAGGCGTGTGTACGGCCCGTACCACTATGGGTGGCCTCGCGTATGCGTACTCGTAGTGGTACGGGCCGTACACACGCCTGTACGCTCCCTATCACTACGAGTACGCATACGCGAGGCCACCCATACTGATAGGGAGCGTACAGGCGTGTGTACGGCCCATACCACTATGGGCGGCCTCGCGTATGCGTACTCATAGTGGTACGGGCCGTACACACGCCTGTACGCTCCCTATCAGTATGGGTGGCCTCGCGTATGCGTACTCGTAGTGATAGGGAGCGTACAGGCGTGTGTACGGCCCGTACCACTACGAGTACGCATACGCAAGGCCACCCATACTGATAGGGAGCGTACAGGCGTGTGTACGGCCCGTACCACTATGGGTGGCCTCGCGTATGCGTACTCGTAGTGGTACGGGCCGTACACACGCCTGTACGCTCCCTATCACTACGAGTACGCATACGCGAGGCCACCCATACTGATAGGGAGCGTACAGGCGTGTGTACGGCCCGTACCACTATGGGTGGCCTCGCGTATGCGTACTCGTAGTGCTACGGGCCGTACACACGCCTGTACGCTCCCTATCACTACGAGTACGCATACGCGAGGCCACCCATACTGATAGGGAGCGTACAGGCGTGTGTACGGCCCGTACCACTATGGGTGGCCTCGCGTATGCGTACTCGTAGTGGTACGGGCCGTACACACGCCTGTACGCTCCCTATCAGTATGGGTGGCCTCGCGTATGCGTACTCGTAGTGATAGGGAGCGTACAGGCGTGTGTACGGCCCGTACCACTACGAGTACGCATACGCGAGGCCACCCATGGTGGTACGGGCCGTACACACGCCTGTACGCTCCCTATCAGTATGGGTGGCCTCGCGTATGCGTACTCGTAGTGGTACGGGCCGTACACATGCCTGTACGCTCGCCATCACGATGGGTACACATACGGCAGCACTCCCATAGTGATATGGGAACGTACACAGGCCCTCTTGGCAGCAGTACAGCGGTCTTCACACATCACAGTGGTGACAGGCGGCACACAGGTAGGGATAGGGCGGACATACTTGTCCATGGATGGACATACTTGTCCATTAATTGACATCGAGGCATCGTCTGTGCATCACTACATGTGTGGGGCACAGGTGTGACGGCCTGTGATGTGGAACATTACTCCTGAGTCGAGAAGGCACCAGATGTATGATGAGATGTCTACAGATGTACTGTGTGATGGTGCGATGTGTGCCAGGCATGCCCTTGACTCCTTTGACATGTGTGCATGTCGTACTGCGCACTTGGGGTGAGCGTCACTGGCATGGCACGGACACCAACACACGGAAGTGTCCCCTGATGCCCGGTACAGGGGTTATGACACCTGACATGTCACTACCCACGGTGCACAATGTGACTATGTCATGTATGTGTGGGGGCTTCCCATCAGGTTGATGTTGGAGCACCATCAAAAGCTGCAGCCGTCGCAGCAACCAACATGTGTCTGTGTGTAGATTGTCATTGCACACTGTTCCGCACACCATGCCACATGTGGTATCGGATGTGAGGTGCACATGTATGCATGGGACACGGAGTAGCGTGACAAGGACATGTCAGCATCCTCACAAGGTATGTGTGGTGAGTCATGACATGTGCACCTTCATGGCAAGGTGTGTGGGCTGGCCTAGTGTAATGTCATGTGACCTGTGGCTCCAGTGTTCCGCTACCAATCTCTGCAATCGGCATCCTACTGCTGCTGATGTGTGGGCGTATGTCACTCCTGTGTTGCGTCTGGCTGTTCACTTGCACTGGGACACAGCTATTCCCATGGCGTGGCATGGGGAGGTTCTCAATCTCCGTGTGTAGCTGGGTCTTGGAAGGAGTGTCACCTTGCATCCATACGTGTCCTGGCCATGTAGCACATACCTGACTCCCTATGTAGCATGTGTGTATTGACAGATTAACATGTGCTCAGTACACATGAGTTGTTGTCGTAGTGCACTCACTCTTCCTTGTCACTTCCAAATTACTGCAGAGCGCCGCCTCTTGCCCAAAGAATTCCAGACTTGGCTGCCATGCAGGAGAATGACAGCATCCGGCTCTACCGCTTCACCCAACCGTTGATTCTGGAGTTGACGGCGAGACTGGCACCACACCTGCAACCGCAGCACAGGTATCCCACGGCACTGACACCCCAGCTGAAGGTAATGGCTGCCCTACATTTTCTTGCCACGGGTACCTTTCAAAATACCATAGCTCATGTTGGTGGCATGTCCCAGAGCACGTTCAGCGGTGTGCTGCATGATTTCTTAGAGGCCATGTTGATTCACCTGGATGACTTCATCAAGTTCCCAACCCCTGAACAGATGACTGAGGTCAAGCGTGGATTCTATGCCCTGGGAGGGATGCCCCATGTCATTGGGTCCATAGATGGGACACATGTAGCTTTGGTACCACCACACGCACGGGAGGTGGCGTACCGCAATCGGAAGCACTACCACTCCATCAATGCCCTTGTGGTGTGTCAGTCCAACATGGTGATTTCACATGTCTGTGCTCGTTTTCCAGGATCAGCACACGATGCCTACATCATGAGGCGTAGCGGGATGCCTGATATGATGATGCAGCTGCGTAACGAACGGGCATGTGTTGTTGGTGGGTACAGTCTGTCTGTCCTGTATTCAGTATAGCCTACCAGCACGACCGCTTCACCACTTCTAACGATGACCATGTGCTTTCCATGTAGGGGACGCTGGCTATCCCAACATGCCTTGGCTGCTCACACCTCTCCGCAACCCCATCACGCCGGCCCAGCTCCGCTACAACACCGCCCATGGCCGGACAAGGCGAGTGATAGAGAGGACGTTTGGCATGCTGAAGAGCCGATTCAGGTGCCTCCACAAGACCGGCGGTGCACTCCCATATGCCCCGGCGAAGGTCTGCAAGATCTTCATGGTCTGCTGCATGCTGCACAACATGGCAGTTGAAAGAGCTGTGCCACTCATCCTGGATCAACATGACGAGGACCATCCACCCGTGGAGGACGAAGGGCTTGGCAATGGGGCTAGTGATGTGGAGGATGTGGAGCCGCAAGAGGACATCCGGACTCGGCTCATACGCGACTTCTTTGCATAGTGGTGAGTACCAGTGTCTGAGTGTGCACGCATTGGTCCCCGTGTGGCATGCGTTGTGATGTGTGTCTCCACCTGCATGTATGGCACGTGAGTCAGAGGTGTGTGTGGGTGTGTCACTGGAGTGATGGTGCCAGTGATGGTTGTACTTCCCCAGTCATAATTGTGACCTAGCATGTTGTCATCCATACATGTGTCGAGTAAATGCACATGCAAGTGGCTGTGCTTTTTGTGGCTGACTTCTTGTGTGTCTCTCATCCCCAGGTACCTGCGCATGCCGTCTGCTGGTTGCATTGTTGTGGCACTGCTATTCCTCATGGACATGACATCGTGGGCTGACTCAGCGTTACAGGCACGGACACGTTTGGAAGTCTCCATGGGGTAAGGGATGCATCTGGGGTGTATTGGGTGTGGCAGTTGTTCACGATGTATGCACACTGCCCCTGTCGATGTTTGGTTCCTCTGCAGCCATGTCGCATCCCCATGGGACACGACATGCAGCTGTGTACACCTGAATAGATGGTCTGCCTGGTTGACAGTCATCAGTGATGGGATAGGGGATTGTGATGATGGCATCAATGTGTGTAACACTGCCCTTGGACACATTCGGTTAGCATTGGCTTGACATGGTGTGGGACTTCGACATCCGCGGATCTATGGTGTATGGCAGGCTCTCCGTGTGCAGCTGTGGGTATTTAGCTGTTAGCCGACGCTTGTGTGCCAGTTCCATGGCGAACACGCATGTGTGCTGCTGAAGGGGGGTGCCAGTGTTGGACCCACATGTTACTCCACATGATGTGTTCATGTGTACTTCGAGTTGCCTCTGCAATCCCGAATACATGACTAATAAAGGTGTCCCTATGCCTCCAAGGTGCCTCTTCTCAGTCAATGCTGGTGTGTTGCCACGGTGCATCCTGCTTGTCTGGCATGGTATTCCCTGATTGTGGCTATGTGTCAATGTGTCGAGTGGCAAGATGCAAGCTGTGTGTGTGGGCTGAGACTGTGTATTGGGCATGATGTCCATGACTGTGTGGGTATTGTGACATGTGCCATCCCCATGCATCCAACGTTGGCCAGGCCCCCATTCTCTGCATCCACCGGACTCAAGCTTGCAGGACATGTTTCTGCCACCTGTCTACACATACCTGGGTGCCCCCCAGGACACTGGACTGGATCCCTGACCTCTGCGCATGACTGTTGCTGTTCTCAATGTGTGTGTCAGCACGGTTGTTCGGTAACCCCCTCAGCTGGTTGGGCCCATCACGGGTGTGTGTGGTGCTCCATGTCTGTCTTGCCTAATACACTGTGACCCATGTGTCCTGTGCCAGACTCAGGCCCCAGGGTGTGGGTGGTTGAAGACAAAAGATGACTCAGGCATGTTTTGACTTTACAAGACACATGTTAGGTAATAATGCTACCAGCAGGCATCTACTCTTCATAGTGTGATTTATTATTGGGGGGGGGGGGGACAACAAAGTGAGTGTCTTTCCGGGAATTTGGAATCCAAAGTTCAGTAGGGGAGTTGGTGTCCTTGCCATTGGAAATCCTCAGAGTCCATGCCACAGTCTTTGTCAACATTGGTCAGCCAGTGACCAGCAGGGCCATGTGGCAGAGAATGTCTCTTGATGCTGTGATGCTGTTGCTCCAGTGGGCCAGGTGCCAGGCCAGGTGTCCTGGGAGATGGTGATGTAGCGCCGACCCTCACAGTCCTTTCCGTGGACGACCCGCCCTCCTACGGGGAACCTCAGCAGCAGGCCGTGACGACATCTGGGATGCTCCGTCGGATGTTTCCTCCTCCTCCTCCTGATCCCTCCCTGTGGGTGGTGATGTTCTCCGCCTTCTGGCACAGGGAGGGTCGGCCATGTTGTCGGCCATCCGACGGAGTGTAGCGTGAATCCCCTGGAATGCCGTCACTTGCTCAGCCTGTCTGTCCTCCATCCTCCGTTGGTGTACCAGTAGACAGGCATGTAGCTCCGCATGTTGCTGGGCCTGCTGGGTCTTTATCTCATCGAGGCTCCCCTTGATCTCATTGAGGGTGGACACAACCTGGGCCATGCCCGTGGTGTCCTGCCGGTATGAGTCCAGGATGTTACGGACATGGGAAAATACCGGATCCACAGCCAACTGGTCAGGCTCGCGCCTCCGCCGTCCTCCACTCCCACCACCCCTGCCCACTTGCGCCTGGCCTGCCCTTGTGGGCACATCGGGTCTCCGGGACCCCTGAGGGGTGGCATTGGCGTTGTCGCCTGCCTCCTCCTGGGTGCCCGGGACACCGTGTCTCTCCTGGCCAGCCTGGCTGCATTGTGGTGTTGGGGCAGGGATCCTGGGTGTCTCCTGGGATGTGGCAGGAGTGGGGGTGGTGGTTGGCACAGTTGTACCTGACGCAGGTGCTGCAGGTGGTTGGACACCAGAGGGGCCAGGTCGGTCGGGGTCGTCCACAGAGTGGTGAGAGTGGTCGCTGCCGGTGGGATCGGGCTCCTGCAGATCCGGGTCCTGTGAGTCTTCCCCCCCAGTGTTGGGGGGTGCACCACGACGTTGACCTGTGTGTGAGAGAGACAATGTTAATTTTGGTCGATGCAACATCCATGTTTCATCATTTTCAAAGTTGGCACATTTCCTCTTGGAATTAGGATCTGTCTTGCATTCCACTCACAGTGCACTTGTGCATGGGTGTGTCCCTTGGCCACCACTTTGGCCCCTTTAACTATGTGTGGCACAGTCTTACTTGCTGCGTCAAGTGTGACTGCAGTCAGCAGTGGA
Organism: Triturus cristatus; assembly: GCF_964204655.1. NCBI lineage: Eukaryota > Metazoa > Chordata > Amphibia > Caudata > Salamandridae > Triturus > Triturus cristatus. The sequence continues at coordinate 829,860,780 of NC_140591.1, forward strand.
GTGGGCAGGTGTTGCGAGCCATGCATTGGCGCCTTCCGTGTAGCACTGTACATGTGCACATGGAGTTGTTCCACACACTTATATGATGCAGGTAGCTGTCATTGTGCTCGTGCACAGGTTGTGACATGGCCCTGTGTTTTGCCATGGAGAAGAGGGGGGGTTCTGGCACGGGCCACCCTTGGCTACATGCACGCAGTCTACCTGCTGACGAGCAGACATTCCCACACACCACACGGCTGATTTGCTCTCCCTGTGTCTCCCTCCCTCTCTGTCCCCCTCTCCCTCCCTCTCTGTCCCCCTCTCCCTCCCTCTGTGTGTCACCCTCTGTCACCTCAGCCCAGCTTCCTGGGCACACACTGTTAGCAGATCTTTGAGTGGCCCTTGGCTTGTTGATGTGAGTTTGTTTCTGATCTCCAGGCACCCATTGGGTGTGATGTGTGTCTGTGCGCTGCTGCTGTGGTGGTGTGTGCTGCCACTCTTTCACAATGTTGGCTGTTCATTAGCTGCTGTCATGTGCAAAACAGTGCCTTCACCCCCATGTGTTGATGCAAGGCGTCCGCCATTTGCTGGCAAGTCATTCCTGTGTGGGTACACACTGTTTGTCTGGCTGTGACCTAGGCCATATGGGCAGAGTGCATTGTTGTCTGCTTCGGAGTCGCACTAGGTGATTTTTGGGGCCCAGCCTCCCGCCATCCGGGTTACCGTGTCATGTGTTGTTGTCTTCTGTGGCCTGTGACTTGACATTGTCCAGCTGGGTGCATGGGGCATGGTGGCAGCAGTGGCATGTGCGTGCTCATGGAGTGTGGTTGAGTCATGCGATGGCGTGTGGTGGTTGCGTGCCTGTTAGTGATTTTGGTTGTGGATGCCGTTCCCCCCATGTGAGGTGCGTTGTTTGTGTACTCACCCGGGTCTCGGAGTCCTTCTAATCCTTCGACTGCCTCCACCGGCAGTATGGCCATCACCCTCTCCTCCCAGGGATGGTAGTGTACGGGTCTGCGGGAGGGACCTCCTCCGGTGGCGTTGGCCTGGTCGTGTTCCTCCTGCCTCTTGGCTCGGACCCTCCTCCGCAGATCGTACCACCTGTTCTGGCATTCCTGCCTGGTCCTTCTGGTGTCCGCAACAGCATTCACAGCATCGACGATGGTCTGCCACATGGCTGTTTTTGCTGCCAGGCTGGTGTTTCTGACCAATGTTCCAAAGATCTGTGGCTCGACTCTGAGGATTTGATCCACAAGGACCTCCAACTCTCGGTTACTGAACTTTGGATTCTTGGTAGTGGGCATGCTGAGGGGTGTGGGTGGGGATGGTGGGGGGGGGGTGTGGATGTTGGGGGGGTGTGTGGATGGTTGTGGGTGTGTGGGTGTGAATGTGATGAGGGGGTGTTTGTGAAGGTGGTTGTGTGAAGGTGTGCAAGTGTAAGGTGTGGTGTGGCTTGTAGTATGGTTCTGTGGTGTCTGGCAGCAGTGAGTCTGTTGCAAAGGCTCATTGTTTGTGTGTGTGGGCCCTTTTTATTGGTCCATGGGTGGGTGTGGCAGTGTTTGAAGTTTGGGTGGGTTTGTTATAAGTAGTGGTGGTGTTTCGGGCCTCTGTTTGTCTTTGGCAGTTGCAGGTCAGTGAAGGTGTATTTGTAGTGTTTGTTGGCCATGTTTAGTGGCTTTGTGCCATTCGAATAGTGTATTCTTGTGTTGTTTTGTTTTGTCCTGGTTGTGTACGTGCGTTTTGAGCGTGTGTACGGTGTGTACATGGGCCATTTGGTTGTACGGTGCTGTCCTTGTGTGTGGCTTGGTACGACTCGTACATGTGGTTGTGATGTTGGGGCCTGGGGTGCGCTCCGTACTTAGGAGGTTGTGTTGGGGGTAGGACCGGAACGTACTGGGGTGTACATATACGGTGGTACGACACGTACAGGGGTGGGGGTAGGCCTCGAACGTACTGGGGTGTACATAGACGGTGGTACCACACGTACCGGGGTGGTGGTAGGACTCGAACGTACTGGGTACACGGTGGTACGACACGTACAGGGGTGGGGGTAGGACTCGAACGTACTGGGTACACGGTGGTACGACACGTACTGGGGTGGGGGTAGGACTCGAACGTACTGGGTACACGGTGGTACGACACGTACAGGGGTGGGGGTAGGCCTCGAACGTACTGGGTACACGGTGGTACGACACGTACAGGGGTGGGGGTAGGCCTCGAACGTACTGGGGTGTAGGTACACGGGGGTATGACACGTACAGGGGTGGGGGTACGACTGGAACGTACTGGGGTGTGGGTACACGGGGGTATGACACGTACAAGGGTGGGGGTACGACTGGAACGTACTGGGGTGTAGGTACACGGGGGTATGACACGTACAGGGGTGGGGGTACGACTGGAACGTACTGGGGTGTGGGTACACGGGGGTATGACACGTACAGGGGTGGGGGTACGACTGGAACATACTGGGGTGTACATAGACAGTGGTACGACACGTACTGGGGTGGGGGTAGGACTCGAACGTACAGGGGTGGGGGTACGACTGGAACGTACTGGGGTGTGGGTACACGGGGGTATGACACGTACAGGGGTGGGGGTACGACTGGAACGTACTGGGGTGTGGGTACACGGGGGTATGACACGTACAGGGGTGGGGGTACGACTGGAACGTACTGGGGTGTGGGTACACGGGGGTATGACACGTACAGGGGTGCGGGTACGACTGGAACGTACTGGGGTGTACATAGACGGTGGTACGACACGTACTGGGGTGGGGGTAGGACTCGAACGTACAGGGGTGGGGGTAGGACTCGAACGTACTGGGGTGTAGGTACACGGGGGTATGACACGTACAGGGGTGGGGGTATGACTGGAACGTACTGGGGTGTGGGTACACGGGGGTATGACACGTACAGGGGTGGGGGTACGACTGGAACGTACTGGGGTGTGGGTACACGGGGGTATGACACGTACAGGGGTGGGGGTACGACTGGAACGTACTGGGGTGTGGGTACACGATGGTGCGACACGTACAGGGGTGGGGGTAGGCCTCAAACGTACTGGGTACGCGGTGGTACGACACGTACAGGGGTGGGGGTACGACTGGAACGTACTGGGGTGTAGGTACATGGGGGTATGACACGTACAGGGGTGGGGGTACGACTGGAACGTACTGGGGTGTGGGTACACGGGGGTATGACACGTACAGGGGTGGGGGTATGACTGGAACGTACTGGGGTGTACATAGACGGTGGTACGACACGTACTGGGGTGGGGGTAGGACTCAAACGTACAGGGGTGGGGGTAGGACTTGAACGTACTGGGGTGTAGGTACACGGGGGTATGACACGTACAGGGGTGGGGGTACGACTGGAACGTACTGGGGTGTGGGTACACAGGGGTATGACATGTACAGGGGTGGGGGTACGACTGGAACGTACTGGGGTGTGGGTACACGGGGGTATGACACGTACAGGGGTGGGGGTAGGACTGGAACGTACTGGGGTGTGGGTACACGATGGTGCGACACGTACTGGGGTGGGGGTAGGACTGGAACGTACTGGGGTGTGGGTACACGATGGTGCGACACGTACAGGGGTGGGGGTAGGACTTGAACGTACTGGGTACACGGTGGTACGACACGTACAGGGGTGGGGGTAGGACTGGAACGTACTGGGGTGTACCTAGACAAGTGGGGGTGTACATACACGGGGGGTACGTGTCGGACGTACGGGGGCTGGGGGGAGTGTTGGGCGCGTATGCGGGCACATGTCTCCATGGTTGCTATAGGAGTTCGGTGCGGACGGTGTTTTTTCCATACGGTTGTAACCTCGGACGCACGGGATGGATCGTGATTCCTCGGTCGGACTTGACTTTTCACGTTTGTAAGGTAAATCGTCCGAGGACGTGTCGGACACATTTTCCGACCCGAGGACGTGTGGGGAATGATTCCCAATGCGGTTCGTATGGACTTTTTACCATGCGAATCGTGATTGCCAGTTCGTACGGCACTTGTAGGATTCGTACGGTAAAAAGACCGGATACGAGTCGCACGGGGTAATTTTTTACCGGATCGTGATCGGCACCAAAGTGTGGTCTAGGAACAAAAGTTTGGCAAGACCTTTGCTAAGAAAGTGCGCGTTTGTCTGTTTGGTGGAAATTTGTCCATTAGATTTTGAGATATTTGCAATAGATCAATATGCCGGATGAGTTTGAAAGAGTTAACACTTTTGTGTATCTTGACTGCTTTTGTTTGCAGACCCACATTAATTAAACATAAAGGCCTCCCTTTGGATGATGGAGGTTTCTGCTCCAGGCATCCGTTTCTGGTCTGTTTGATGATGAAATTTGTATTCGGACAAAATATCAAGTAAAAAAAATATCGAGGTACACAGATATCGAATGTTTAATATCGTGATACACAAATATCGTGATGGAGGAATATTGTTCACAAGAATATTGATTTTCTAAGGTAAGTAATATCAATGTTAAAAATATCTATGTTATAAATATCATTTACAAAAATATCTATGTCGTTAAAATCGTTTACAAAACTATCGTAAAGAACATAATCTCTTTAATTATTTTGAAGTTTTTGTATATGTTTTAATTGTATATGTTATGAATTGTTTATATAAGTATTGTTAATGTTTTTAAATATAGTTTGCAAATTTGTAGTTGTTTATAAATTTTATTTTATTTTAAATTGTAATTATTAGTTTTGTAGCTGTTGTGGGGTTTGTAGGGGTACAGGGTGGAAAGGTAATTTATTATAATTAATAAATATTTAAGACAAATTAATAAATTATTTAATTGATCATTAATGATGTGAATTGTGTTTTTAAGGTATATTTGAAGTTATATTTCAGGTGTGAGTTGTTGGGTTTGTATGGGTAAAGGGTGGAAGTCAATTAAATGTAATTCATTTTTAGTTAATTATTAATTGTTTAATTGCTAATTATGTACATTGAGTAATTATTGTAATTTTTTAATATATATTTTAGGATGGGTTGCTGGTTTTTAAGGGTACAGGGTGGAAAGTTGATTAGGACATAATTTATTGATAATAAATTATTAATTTGTTACTAATGATTTAATTCATAATTATGTAAATTGTGAAATTATCATATTTGTTAAGTTACATTTTAGATGTTTGTTGTTTAGTTTGCAGAGATATAGGGTGTGAAGTTAAGTAATAATAGATTTAAAATTATTTATGCAGTTATAAAAAAACAGTGTTAATTATTACATAACATGTTAATTGTGTCATGCGTTTTAATTTCAATTACATTTTAATTGTTGGCTGTTATGATTGTGAGAATATAGGGGTCACTACGATGGCAAATAGACTTCTGTCCGTCCGCCATTGTCCCGGGGATAGGGACCCCGCCTATAAGGCGGCGGTCCCACATATCAAATTGCAATGCAGCGGCCGCAAAAGGCTGGATGCAGCACCTACCGCAATTTATAAAATGCAGGTTTTGCTTTTCCCTGCACTACATGGAAGGAACCACATGGTGCCTGCCACATGGTGCAGGGAAATGTAGGGGGCAGCATAGGTGCCCCGCAAGTGCACAAACCAACCGCCCCTGCACAAGGGGGGCCCGCAACAGACCCCCAAAGTCCATCCCTGCCAGCCTTTCCATGGAGGGTGAGCCACCATGGAAAGGCTGGTGAGGATCTAGCATCCTAATAAGCCAGGCGGTGCCTGCTAGGCACCGCCACCATTCTAGGGATGCGGGGAAGTCCGACACGCAACCAGAACGATTGTCACTGTCGGACCTGTGGCGGTCAGGCTTTTCTGCTCGCCAGCACACCGCCCGCCATCACAATCTGGCGGGTGGAAAATGGCCACAAGATCACGGTGAACCTGCCACCGGCAGCCTGCTGGTGGCGGGTTTACCTCGATCCTAATCATCCCCATAGTGTGGTATTTTAATAAAATTAATATAATTTGTTTTAATTGATAGTAATTATTAAAAATAATTTTGTTTAATTCTTGTTAAAATTTAGAAATGGCATTTTTTAGTTTAAATATTTCTATTTTTGTTTTTTTAATAGAGTTGTTAAAATATGTCATTTTTTTAAAGTTAACTCCTGTCTCTGTGCTGTTGCACTGACTGGAGTGTGAATAGTACATTTTGCCCGTCCTGAGTTCAACACTTTCCCTATTGTTGCACTGACTGGAGTGGGAATACACTGACTGGAGTGGGAATAGTAAATTTTACCCCACCTGAGTCCATCGCTTTCCCTACTGTTGCACTGATTAGAGTGGGAATAGTACATTTGCCCCCACCTGAGTCCAATGCTCTCCCTACTGTTGCACAGACTGGAGTGGGAATAGTGAATTTTACCCCTCCTCAGTCCAATGCTTTCCCTACTGTTTCACCCACTGGAGTGGGAATAGTACATGTTACCCCTCTACAGTCCAATGCTTTCCCTACTGTTTCACCCATTGGAGTGGGAATAGTACATGTTACCTACTGTTGCACCCATTGGAGTGGGAATATTACATTTCCCCCCTCCTGAGTTTAATGCCTTCTGTACCGTTGTGTAAATTGGAGTGGGAATAATATATTTAGTATTTATTTAGTTTAATATTTTTAATTAATATTGTTTAAATATATATAATTATGTATTTGTTTAATTTTATATATATAAATGTGTGTAATTTTAAAGATATTTTTAGGAAAACGCATTTTTATTACCTACTGGCCGTCGCCAGTAGGTAGTTATAGTTAGGACCTATTATCCATAGGAAATTCGCAACATTCTATTTGGAATAACTTTGGCACCGGTCGACGAATCTTCGTGAAATTTTCAAAACTGGTGGGGCGCTCCGGTCCACTCCTATCCTGAAAGTCTCGGGTGATTCATCAAGCAGGGGCCAAGAAAAAAGGGGGGTCCCAAAACGTGTTTTCCCCATGCAATTTTCCATAGGAATCGTTAATCACAGCTGCAGCCCGAACTGCTGAACGGAATTACATGAAATTTGGCAAAGAGGTAGTCCTTGGTTCACACTCATGCCTTTTGGTTGAATGGTGTAAATCCGTTCAGTAGTTGCTGACAAAATCAAAAGTAAATTCATAGATATATCTGGGTGGAGCCTAACAACATATCTCATCATGAGATCTGATTGGCTGTCAGCAATTCATCCAAGAAGTGTTGGCAGCTATCTTGGGACCAATATACATGATAGCACCTCATTAAAAATCATTGCAGTTAATAGAAGGTTTTAAGACTTTAGTTACATTATAAATCATTTGTTGATGGTACCATACTCATTTTAGGAATTGTGGTGTGTTCTAAGGTGATTTTACCATGTGAAAAAGCCTTCTGCTGGGATATCATGAATCATGTTTGAGAGAAAACTATTGTCTCATGCTTTTCCCACAGAGGTTTGGAAGGTGATCTATAAGCTTAACTGAGAGCATATTTTCTGTAAATTCACATTATCTTTCTCAGTCATGTGAGAATGAAGTCTGACATTCTCAGTAAAACATGTACATCCAACAAGGGCAGAGACTGTCAGTTGATTCCTTTGTGTTCTACTGCAGCTTCCCAGAGTGTTCTAAAGAACAACTAGAGCGCTAACAATCCTACTTATGACAAACGTATGGCACACCTGAAGCCATCTTGATTGGAATAAAGTGGTAACTCTTAAAACATTTAATTTAAAAAGGAACAAAATGAGGGGGTTCATTTTGCCATATAAAGTATTATTAGTGCTGCAGAAAGAAAAATTAGGGCACATTTTGAGTGACTTCTCAAATCCTCTTCTATTTCATTAAAAAATTCTGACATGCAGACTGAACCATGCACTTTCAATAACAGCAGCAGACTTCACTGGTGAGCAGTAGCTTTACTACAGTGATCTAATGAGCGACTAGAGTGCTAACATTCTGAATTTATGGCAAATGTGTGACACATCTGAATGCCTTCTTGATGGAATCAAAGTAAAAAACTGAAAGTATTTCCTACTGAGGAGACTGTAGTAAATGAGGAAATTAGGAAATTTCATAACAAATAAGTCTCCCAAGACGGCCACCAGAGACAAAAGAGCCCAAATGTAGCACAAATATCACCCAGATGTAGCCCAAGTATAGCCCAATGACAGAATGTCCCAGAGTGTTCTAAAGAACAACTAGAGCGCTAACAGTCTTACTTATGACAAAAGTATGGCACACCTGAAGCCATCTTGATTGGAATAAAGTGGTAACACTTAAAACATTTAATTTGCAAAGGAACAAAATGAGGGGGTTCATTTTGCCATAGAAATTATGATTAGTGCTGCAGAAAGAAAAATTAGGGCACATTTTGACTTCTCAAATCCTCTTCTATTTCATTAAAAAATTCTGACATGCAGACTGAAACTTGCACTTTGAATACCAGCAGCAGACTTCCCTGGTGAGCAGTAGCTTTACTACAGTGATCTAATGAGCAACTAGAGTGCTAACATTCAGAATTTATGGCAAATGTGTGACACATCTGAATGCCTTCTTGATGGAACCAAAGTAAACAAGCATTGAAAATGCAATAGGTCTCGCCCTCGTTTAAGTTAAAGCACTTCTGTTTGTAATTGGGTGGCTTTTTAGCTTTGCTTTTATTAGTGTTTTTCAAACTTTCATGTACATAACATGCATATGTATGCATATATGTTTATGTATACGTATGCATGCATTTATATTTGTATTTATATAGATATGCAGATTCTATACATGTTTATATATGTATGTATATATATATATATATACACATACATATATATAAATGCATATGCATACATATGCAGATATAGATATATGTGCATATGTGTGCATGTAGAGAGAGGTAGAGGTGTAGAGGTGTAGAGGTAGAGAGCTAGAGGTAGAGAGGTAGAGGTAGAGAGAGGTAGAGAGAGGTAGAGAGGTAGATGATGAGTAATAGAGACTAGAGAGTAGTAGAGAGAGTAGCAGAGAGTAAGTAGTAGAGAGTAGTAGAGTGAGTAGTAGAGAGTGAGTAGTAGAGAGTGAGTAGTCAAGAGTAGTAGAGAGTAAGTAGTAGAGAGTAGTAGAGTGAGTAGTAGAGAGTGAGTAGTAGAGAGTGAGTAGTCGAGAGTAGTAGAGAGTGAGTAGTAGAGAGTGGGTAGTACAGAGGGGGTAGTAGAGTAGTAGAGAGTGAGTAGTAGAGAGCGAGTAGTAGAGAGTGAGTAGCAGAGAGTAGTAGAGAGTGAGTAGTAGCGTGAGTAGTAGAGAGTAGTAGAGAGAGAGTAGTAGAGAGTGAGTAGTAGAGAGTAGTAGAGAGTGAGTAGTAGAGAGTAGTCGAGAGTGAGTAGTAGATAGTGAGTAGTAGAGTGAGTAGTAGAGAGAGTAGTAAAGAGTGAGTAGTAGTGAGTAGTAGAGAGTGAGTAGTAGAGAGAGTAGTAGAGAGAAAGTAGTAGGGAGTGAGTAGTAGAGAGCAGTAGAGAGTGAGTAGTAGAGAGTAGTAGAGCATGAGTAGTAGCAAGTGAGTAGTAGAGAGAGAGTAGTAGAGTAGTAGAGAGTGAGTAGTAGAGAGTGAGTAGTAGAGAGTAGTGGAGTAGTAGAGTGACTAGTAGAGAGTAGTAGAGAGTGAGTAGTAGAGTGAGTAGTAGGGAGTAGTCGAGAGTGAGTAGTAGAGTGAATAGTAGAGAGTAGTAGAGAGCTAGTAGTAGAGAGTGTGTAGTACAGAGTAGTAGAGAGTAGTAGAGTAGTAGAGAGTGAGTAGTAGAGAGTAGTAGAGAGCTAATGCTTCGTTGTCACTTTATTCATGTGGTATAAAGCACTGTCACTTTGAAGCACACTTGCACTTTAATTTATAAAAAACAGCAATGAAAAAAATGGTTTAAAAAGCATGTGACCTATGACCAGCGTGTCATGTGATCAAGGCCCTCCGGGGCTGAAACGCGTAATGGCTGCTACATCGCTGTAAGAAGGAACAATAAAAACACCTTACCGCCAATTTGCTGTGGTCTACGCTCCTTTTTCTGCTCAAAGAGACGAGAAGAGTTACGAGGAGTTTGCTCATATATGGAGCCGGTTTTTGTCGTCCCCGGCTCAACGTAGACCCCTTCTCATCGAGGGCGAACAAACAGACAAGGAAGACAACGTCCGTTTTCGGACACTGATGTTACAATCCGGGAGGATTTTCTGGAGTTTTGCCCCCCAGCCGTTATTTGAAGAATCCGAAGCCGAGCTTGAAGTGCGGCGTTACCGGGTCGGAGGACGCGGAGCTACGCATGCGCATGAGTGAAGGTAGGATCAGCTGAAACTGAACGCGCTGGGTGAGAAGTCTTGCGGGGACTAGTGAGAAGGGAGACACTCTGTGTTGATCGAACCGATTACAGACTCTCTGCCACTTTCAAAGTCCCAATTAATTATTATTATTGAATCCTCAAAACAGCAAAGATGTCAGCCGACATGCTCCGTGATCGGGAGACAGCCGCCCTTGAAATGTTTAATGATGCACACAATCCCAAAACACAAGCCATCGGTCAAAATACTGACACAAACATTTCAGGAACTGGTTTAAAGGAGAAAATGCGTCTTCTGGAAAAACTGATGAAAGGCGAACAGAGCAAATGGTGGGAAGCCAAGTCCCTCCAAAGCTATTTGGATGTAGGAAGAGTCCCACGGGGATTGAGAATTTTAATAGCCCCCAGCTATGAAACCCCTGACCCCAGGATGATGAAGGAGTGGGCAGAGACCAATCTTGAATCCTCAAGGAAGCTAGTCACAATTCTAGTCAAATATGCTGAAAGTGACCGTCTCAAGGCGCAGGAACAGATTGATCAACTAAATACAGAAATTGAATCAATGAATCTAAAGGATGAAGAAACCAAACTACGAGCTGAAATGATGAAGCGCCTACGCAAGGAAGAGGAAAAAATAAGGGAACGCAAAACTTTCAAGTTCCATCGCGACAAAGTCGACTATGAATGCGGACGCATTTTCACCTTTGCGCGAAAATACGATTCCCTTAGAAATCCCAAGGACACGGGTGCACAAACCGCAAAACCAAAAGCAATGGCAAGCACCAGTAGAGCCACACTTGAATACTCTTCCACTTCAGACCTCAGCTCGGCCATTGAAAGCGAAACAGAACAAGAATCAAGAGCTCTTAACTTGGCACAGACTGCAGTTAAACATACTCTTGAACAAGAAGTTGGTTTTTTATGCGTAGAACGACGCCAAACACTTCGCCCACGAAACCATCAACAGGCACAGCAGGAAAGACAAATACCATCAAAAGAAGGGAGAGGCGAAAAGCAAGACAATGGAAATCAAAAAAGACAGAACCAAAGGAAATGGAAGTGCAAACCACAAAAGAACTGAGTGCGAACAACAACACGGTTGTCAACCTGAGCAATATCCTTCTCAATGAACCAGAAAAAAGGATTCTGTCTCTGGGGTTATCTTATTGTCCAAAAAACAATTTCAACTACGCTTCAACTAGAATAGATTTCTTTAAAGGAATACGGAAATTAAAACTCAAAAAATTTCATTTGATCAACAAGAAATCTGAGACACCACCACACGAAGAAAGTATGACAATAGATCAACAAACTTCGCCTCCCTTCAATCTCACAGGGTCTGACATGCCTACCCTGAGAGTTTTGGAAGATTTGGCACAAGCGCCTTCTCAACCAAGTATGACGTCTTTCTCTAGTGGCGCTGCCAACATGGCTGGAAATCGATCAAAAGCTACAACTCCATTCAAACCGAAGTCCACTTTTACCCCAATTGCTTTGCGGGATGCAATAGATATCTTTAATGAACAGATTACAGTGGGCATGAAAACGCTAAATTTCAAAGTACAGAAAACATCTAAATACACAATGAATAAATCTGATATCCAATACCATCAACTAATGAAGAAACTCAAATCTAATTCTGATTTGGTCATTCGAAATGCTGACAAGGGAGGGAACTTGGTAATTTGGGAGAAAACAAAATACATTGAGGAAGCCATGAGGCAACTTTCAGACCGCAAATGTTATGGTCGCAGTGACAATCTGAGTCTGAAAGCAACATACAATGTCTACTACACAAAGCTCCTCTCATGGAAGAGTGCAGGACTCATATCAGCGGACGAATATAAATTCCTCAAAAATGATTCACCGACAACACCAGTCATCTATTTCCTGCCTAAATTACATAAAGACCCACATCACCCTCCAGGAAGACCCATAATCTCTGCACGTAACAGCCTGATGGAAAAAACATCTCAGTACATAGACTACTTCTTACAGGAATTCGTGCAAGGTCTACCCTCCTATCTCAGAGACACTAGTGACTTTCTTCTAAAAATCAATGACTTTGTCTGGCAAAAACAACTCTTACTCATAACGATGGACATTACATCACTTTATACCAGCATTAATCATCAGGATGGGTTAAGAGCTGTTCAATTCTATCTTAACAAAAGACCCCCGGAACAAGAACAACATAACAAAATGCTGGTTCAAATGATTGAATTTTGCCTGCACAACAATATTTTTCTCTTTCAGAGTGCCTTGTTTCAGCAAATTCGCGGAGTGGCTATGGGGGCCAGCTTCTCCCCAAGCTATGCCTGCTTACACATGGGCTGGTGGGAGGAGCTGGTCCTCAAGAGCCAACATGAGTCCACTCTCCGTAACAATGTAAAACTCTGGCTGAGATATATAGACGATCTCTTTGTTGTGTGGGATGGTACCAGAACCGAAGCAGAAGAATTCATCAAATCATTGAATAAGAATGATCTCAATCTCGAATTCACAGCCGAAATAAGTTCTGACAAAGTCATTTTTCTTGATGTTGAAGTGTATATCAATGATGGGTTACTGGCAACTAAAATCCATAGGAAACCAACAGCAGGAAATTCCCTACTACATGCTTCTAGTGCCCACCCCCAACATCTAATCCAAAGTATCCCTTATGGGGAGATGATCAGATTGCGCAGAATTTGCAGTAATCAAACTGACCTATCAGCAGCACAACAAGCAAGTCAAGATAGGTTTATGGAGAGGGGGTACTCCAAAGAATGTATCAGAACAGCAATTCAGAAAAGCATGAAGCAAAGTAGGGCTCAATTGCTCCAACCTAAATCACAGCTTTCTGAATCAGACACCCTTTCTCCCAAAACTACTCCCCTAAAAGAGGACTTTAGAATTATCCTGGGCTACAGTAATCAGGAAAAAGAAATCTACCAGATCATTAAAAAGAATTGGCCTATTTTACTTAATGACCCAGTAATAGGCCATCTGTTGCCCTTAAAACCTTCTATCACCTACAGCAAAGCACCCTCAATGAAGGATATCTTGGTTGAAAATAACCCAGTAGACAAACCAACATCCAATTGGCTTTCCAGCAGACTAGGCTTCACCAAATGTAAAACCTGCAAGGCATGTCAAAATGGTGTCAACACTACATCTTACACCACACCTTTTAAGACGCAGGCAACTAAGATTGACAAAGCCCTCACATGCAAAACTGACCATGTGGTTTATGTCCTCCTGTGTCCGTGCGGCCTAAGATATGTGGGCAGCACTAAACTTCAGGGACACAAGAGAATCTTGCAACATATTCGGGCAATTAAACATGCTGATCAATCTTACCCAGTGGCTCGCCACTTCAAGGAGAAGCATCAATCTGATCCGAAAGTTTTAACCTTTTTTATCATTGATGCAATCCCTATCTCCAAAAGAGGTGGCGATAGGGAAAAATCATTACGCAAACTCGAAACCAGATATATTTTGGAACTAGACTGTAAACATCCAGGAGGTCTGAATATGACTGAAGACCTCCATACATATTTATAGTTCCAATATTGGCCTATCTCTAAGCTGAAATATCTAAACCTTTGCTCACCCAAACACACAAAAGAGCATACCAACAGGCCACCCTTGACAGCTGTTCTCCTTGATCCTAGTTAAATAAAACCATTTAGGGTATTATTTTATCATGACATGTTTTTAAACTTATTACTTTTTTAGCATTCTATTTATTTATTTTTTAATAAATAGCTGCTTTGCACTTAAACACTTAGCACTCTAATCTGGGTTAATAGCATTACTTTGACAAGTCTATGTCAATCCACAATCAATCACCGGATAGACAATGAATTCAGACTAAAATTCCCGTAGAACAATTCCCCACAATGTAAATTGTTTATGCATTACAATACAATTCTTTTAACAAGTAATTTTAAGGAATTTGTATGTTGAATTTGCATTTTTTACAATTTTTTATTATCCATCTTAGATTTCCAACAATACAACGATTTTGGTTTTTTAATAACTACTTTACACGGCATTTATGCTATGATTTTAAGTAGAGTATTTATTTGTGGGCAACTTGATGTTTTTTTAACTGCAATGTTTGCACAGCTTGACTTCAAGTAATTTGCACTAGGGATTTATCCCAACTGTACTGTATTGCGAATTTTGCAGTTAAGGAATATTTCCTGCCCCTGAGTTGTTACTCACTTTCTGGAAATTGCAGTTTGTGTGAGCTTTCAATGTTCTGGGATAATGTCAATAAGCTAATGCTTCGTTGTCACTTTATTCATGTGGTATAAAGCACTGTCACTTTGAAGCACACTTGCACTTTAAATTATAAAAAACAGCAATGAAAAAAATGGTTTAAAAAGCATGTGACCTATGACCAGCGTGTCATGTGATCAAGGCCCTCCGGGGCTGAAACGCGTAATGGCTGCTACATCGCTGTAAGAAGGAACAATAAAAACACCTTACCGCCAATTTGCTGTGGTCTACGCTCCTTTTTCTGCTCAAAGAGACGAGAAGAGTTACGAGGAGTTTGCTCATATATAAATGCATATGCATACATATGCAGATATAGATATATGTGCATATGTGTGCATGTAGAGAGAGGTAGAGGTGTAGAGGTGTAGAGGTAGAGAGCTAGAGGTAGAGAGGTAGAGGTAGAGAGAGGTAGAGAGAGGTAGAGAGGTAGATGATGAGTAATAGAGACTAGAGAGTAGTAGAGAGAGTAGCAGAGAGTAAGTAGTAGAGAGTAGTAGAGTGAGTAGTAGAGAGTGAGTAGTAGAGAGTGAGTAGTCAAGAGTAGTAGAGA
Organism: Triturus cristatus; assembly: GCF_964204655.1. Taxonomy (NCBI): domain Eukaryota; kingdom Metazoa; phylum Chordata; class Amphibia; order Caudata; family Salamandridae; genus Triturus; species Triturus cristatus. Next base: position 829,875,827 of record NC_140591.1, read on the forward strand.
GTAAGTAGTAGAGAGTAGTAGAGTGAGTAGTAGAGAGTGAGTAGTAGAGAGTGAGTAGTCGAGAGTAGTAGAGAGTGAGTAGTAGAGAGTGGGTAGTACAGAGGGGGTAGTAGAGTAGTAGAGAGTGAGTAGTAGAGAGCGAGTAGTAGAGAGTGAGTAGCAGAGAGTAGTAGAGAGTGAGTAGTAGCGTGAGTAGTAGAGAGTAGTAGAGAGAGAGTAGTAGAGAGTGAGTAGTAGAGAGTAGTAGAGAGTGAGTAGTAGAGAGTAGTCGAGAGTGAGTAGTAGATAGTGAGTAGTAGAGTGAGTAGTAGAGAGAGTAGTAAAGAGTGAGTAGTAGTGAGTAGTAGAGAGTGAGTAGTAGAGAGAGTAGTAGAGAGAAAGTAGTAGGGAGTGAGTAGTAGAGAGCAGTAGAGAGTGAGTAGTAGAGAGTAGTAGAGCATGAGTAGTAGCAAGTGAGTAGTAGAGAGAGAGTAGTAGAGTAGTAGAGAGTGAGTAGTAGAGAGTGAGTAGTAGAGAGTAGTGGAGTAGTAGAGTGACTAGTAGAGAGTAGTAGAGAGTGAGTAGTAGAGTGAGTAGTAGGGAGTAGTCGAGAGTGAGTAGTAGAGTGAATAGTAGAGAGTAGTAGAGAGCTAGTAGTAGAGAGTGTGTAGTACAGAGTAGTAGAGAGTAGTAGAGTAGTAGAGAGTGAGTAGTAGAGAGTAGTAGAGAGCGAGTAGTAGAGAGTGAGTAGTGGAGAGTGAGTAGTGGAGAGTGAGTAGTGGAGAGTAGTAGAGAGTGAGTAGTAGAGAGTGAGTAGTAGAGAGTAGTAGAGAGTGAGTAGTAGAGAGACAGTAGTAGAGAGTGAGTAGTAGAGAGTATTAGAGTGAGTAGTAGAGAGTGAGTAGTAGAGAGAGAGTAGTAGAGAGTAGTAGAGAGTGAGTAGTAGAGTAGTAGAGAGTGAGTGGTAGAGAGTAGTAGAGATTAGAAGAGTGAGTAGTAGAGAGTAGCATAGAGTGAGTAGTAGAGAGAGTAGTAGAGAGTGAGTGGTAGAGAGAGTAGTAGAGAGTAGTAGAGTAGTATAGAGTGAGTAGTAGAGAGTAGTAGAGAGCGAGTAGTAGAGAGTGAGTAGTGGAGAGTGAGTAGTGGAGAGCAGTAGAGAGCGAGTAGTAGAGAGTGAGTAGTAGAGTGTGAATTGTAGAGAGTGAGTAGTAGAGAGAGTTGTAGAGAGTGAGTAGTAAATAGAAGAAGAGGGAGTAGTAGAGAGGGAGTAGTAGAGAGAGACTAGTAGAGCGAGAGTAGTAGAGAGTGAGTAGTAGAGAGTAGTAGAGAGTGAGTAGTGGAGAGTGAGTAGTAGAGAGCAGTAGAGAGTGAGTAGTAGAGAGTGAGTAGTAGAGTGAATAGTAGAGATTGAGTAGTAGAGAGAGTAGTAGAGAGTGAGTAGTGGAGAGTAGTAGAGTGAGTAGTAGAGAGTGAGTAGTAAAGAGAGACTAGTAGATAGAGAGTAGTAGAGAGTGAGTAGTAGAGTAGTAGAGAGTGAGTGGTAGAGAGTAGTAGAGAATAGTAGAGAGTAGTAGAGAGTGAGTAGTAGAGAGTAGTAGTAGTAGAGAGTAGTAGAGAGTGAGTAGTAGAGAGTGAGTAGTAGAGAGTAGTAGCGAGTGTGTAGTAGAGAGTGAGTAGTTTAATTTAAAAGAAACACAATGAGGGGGTTCATTTTGCCATAGAAATTATGATTAGTGCTGAAAAAAGCAAAATTAGGGCACATTTTGAGTGACTTCTCAAAACCTCTTCTATTTCAATAAAAAATTCTGACATGCAGACTGAAACATGCACTTTCAATACCAGACAGGATACAGACATATTTAAATTTTGAAGAGAACTAAAAAACAAACAAAAACAAAACTCAAGGCGAGAAACAATCTAAATGGTGCCGAGCGCCGACGGGGGGGACCCCACCATACCAGATAACGAATCAGGAGGTCAATAAAGTCAACCCGGGGGGGAGGGGAGGCAGCGGGGAAGTCAGAACCATCCACATAACAAGTACAGTATTCCGGGAACCCCAGGATCAGGGGGACAGAGGAATGTCAGAAGTATCTTCAAAAGGGGGCGTACAAATGTTACCTCGGTAGGCGTTCCATTGACCCCAAATTTTACCCCACGCCCCAGGCTTGCCCCGAACCAGATATACCGTCTTCTCTCTGAACATGCACCAATCCATGTTCTCCTTCCACACTGACACGGTGGGAGGCCGTCGGGAACCCCAAAGCTGCGCGATATCCCTCTTTGCAATCATGTTCCCAAGTGCCGCCCACCGGGCCTGGGCAACGTTGTAATCATTAGGCTCCCATACATTCAGCAGACATCGACGAGCCTCAGGCAACAGAGTGACCCCAGTGACCTCCTCCATTACCGCATGCACACGGCACCAATAAGCCGCGACCTCGCGACACTCCCAAAGGATATGAAGGAAGGTGGCACTCAATCCACAGCCACGCTTACACAGCCCATCCGAAGAAAAACCCATCACAACCAACCGAGGACCCGTCACATACACACGGTGAAGAATTTTTAGCTGGACAAGACGGAGACGGGCCGGAATGGCGACCTCCTTCGGGGAGGACAGTGCAGACTGCCAGTCCTCGTCGTCCAACTCCAGCCCGTCTCCGGTCCAGGCCTCCCGAAGATGCACAAGGAGGTCTGCCCGATTATTAATTAACTTCTTATAAATTAAGGAAATCGTACTATCGGGCAGATGACCATCAAGTATACGGTCCTCAAGTGGGGAAGCTGCGGGGATCGTGGTACCTGCCCCAAAGGCCGACAGCAGAGCGTGGCGAACCTGTACGTACCTGAAGAACTCCCTCTCACTCAACTCATACTCACTCTGAAGCACCGCAAATGATTTGACCGCACCTTTCACCCAGAGGTCACCCACTCTGCTGATGCCAATCATATCCCAGTTCTCAAAGCCTTTCGTTGTCCAGAGGCATCCCAATCCGTCCGACGCAAACAGGGGGGTCGCTCGTGTCAGGCGCTCATTCCAACCCATGGCAACATTAGCATCCCTCCACACACGTACTGCAATCTTAGTGGGTCCCGTTAGGTTCCTCCCAGCCGCCCGAGAATAGAGTGCTCTGTTGAAGTCGCCACCAGGCAACTGATATTTATCCATCTCGAAAGCCGGATTCGGACCCGGTGCGTAAGTAGCATGGTTGATAGCGGACAGCTGGGAGGCCCAATAATACCTCCTGATATCCGGGAGCGCGATACCCCCGTCGTACCAGGGGAGAGTCAGTTTTGCGAGAGCTATACAAGCGCGACCATCCCAAATAAGTCTCCTCTGCAAACCCTCTACCTCCCGGAAATAAGCCGCCGGAATAATGTCAAAGGAGTTCTGGAGTGCGTAGAGAAATCGGGGCAGAGACATCATTTTAAAAAGTGCCGCTCGACCGAGTGGCGACAACGGCAACCTACGCCAGCGGGCCACATCCAACTTCAATCGCCGAAGAGGAGGAAGGAGATTATGCTCATGGCGGACCGCCGGGTCCAACGATACATAGACCCCCAAGTACTTGAAACCGGATTGCGAAATTTGAATGGGAAACCTATTCGGCAGGGGGGGAAGGCCACCGGAAATGACATACACACAAGATTTGGACCAATTAATAGTCAACCCGGAGTTTTTCCCGAAAGAAGAGAGGACATCAAAAAGGACATTAAGGGATTCACGCGGGGAGGTGAGGTACAAGAGAATATCGTCGGCGTACAACGAGACTCGGTCCTCAAAGCCAGGGGCCCACTGAATACCCCTTATCGACGGTTCCCATCGGAGCCAGGCTGCGAGCGGTTCTAAAGCAAGAGCAAAGAGCAGGGGGGACAACGGACACCCCTGCCTAGTGCCCCTCCCGAGAGCAAAGGGCTGGGACACCCTCCCATTGACAACAACCTGAGCTAGCGGATCCGTATATAAAAGTCTCACCCAACTGATAAATCCCGCCCCGAAACCGAACTTCACCAGTGCGGCCCAGAGGTATGGCCATTCGATCGTGTCAAAGGCCATCGTGGCGTCCAACGAAGCCAAGATGGCCGGCTCAGAAAGAAACTCCGCCCTGGCGAGAACGCCATGCAAACGCCGCAGGTTGAGAGCAGTGTTCCGGTGGGGAATGAAACCGGACTGATCCGGATGAATCAAGTCACAGATAACAGCGAGTAAGCGATTAGCGAGGACCTTGGCAAGAATCTTCGGTTCAGCGTTTAATAGGGAAATGGGCCTGTATGAGGCACAACGATCACGAGGCTTGCCCTCCTTAGGAATCACAACTATGGTAGCCAGACGTTGGTCACTAGGGAGGGAACCGAGCTCACGCGACTCCAAAAACATATCACGGAGAAACGGCGCCACTTTATCAGGGCATAATTTGTACAATTCAATGGGCAAGCCATTGGGGCCCATAGCCTTACCAGTACGAAGGGAACGAATCGCGGCCGCGATCTCGTCGGCTGACAACGACGCATCCATGCATTCTCGATCCTCTTCAGACAGGCAAGGCAGCGCAATATCCCTCAACAGGGAACAAGAGTCAGCCACATCTCTGTCGGACACCGGGGAGTAGATCACACGAAAATAGTCAGCAAAACACTCCACAATCTCGCCAGGGTCAGTCACACGCACCCCATCGGGGTTCTGAAGCACAGGGACCACGCGATTGACTCTCTCCTTCTTATCAAGCCAAGCAATCAGTTTACCCGCCTTATACCCGACATCATACAGTCTACCTTGCTGTTCCCTGTACAGTGTCTTGGCGGCATCAGTGACAAGGGATTTGTATTCAAACTGTTTCAAGCTAAGGGCATGAAGCCCCTCATGAGTAACACCCGAGTCTAGTTCAGCCTCCAACTCCAGTATTTCAGCCTCAAGCCCCGCGACCTCCCCATTCCTAGCTTTCTTGGTCTCAGCTATTAAAGAGAGGGCCTGGCCCCGTATGACCGTTTTAAAGGCTTCCCACAAGGACACTGAGGACAAGACAGACCCCTCGTTCTCCAAGAAGTAGTGGTCGAGCGACTTCAGGAGGCTATCGCGAGTCTTAGGGCTACGGAGATGCCAAGGGTTAATGGGGGCGATCCGCCCCGCGGCCTGTGTCCCCGTATCGAAATGCAGCCACACAGGGGAGTGATCTGAGATGCCCCGGGCCAAGTGTCGAACCTCACCAATGTGGGTGGCCTGGGCCGCGGGCATAAGGAAGTAATCAAGCCTGGAGAGACTCCCATGCGCCCCGGAGTGGAAGGTGTACTGGCACTGCGTCGGGTGCATCAACCTCCAACAGTCCACCAGCCCAAAAGTGTCCAAGAACCCACCAAGCCATGATTGGGAAACGGGAAGGGCCCTGGGGGGATGACGATCCAGGTCGCCGGATAGCACAGAATTAAAGTCACCACCCATGAAGAGAAGACTATCCAGGAGTTCCAGCAACATCTGACCAACATCAGAGAAAGTGGAGGTCTGGAGGCCCGGGGGGACATATATCGTGACTAAAGAAAGGGTCCTACCCTCCCACCTCCCAGTTAGGGCGGCATAACGCCCTCTATCGTCAAGGATGACGTTGTCAATCTCTAGAGGGAGGGAAGACCGAACAAGAATACCGACCCCCCTGGAACCGGTGGTGAACCCAGAGTGTGCAACCAGTCGGTATCCCCACCTATTCATAGCATGAGACACATTGCCAACCAAATGCGTTTCCTGCAGGAGTACAACATCAGGCGCCAGACGACGCAAATATTGTAGTACAACACCCCGTTTGATACGATCCCCCAATCCATTGACGTTCCAAGTTAGCAACCTCAACCCACTACCCCCCATCCCCACAAAAGTAGCAGGAGTCTCCCCACAGAAAGCAGGACACCGGAAACAAAGAAAGAACAAATATGCCGCCTTGAGAGAAAAGAAAACACCCCCAAACACAAACACCCAAACCAAAACCCGTTACAACTCCCCCCTCCCTGCACCCCTGCAAACTGTAAAACCACCCCAAAATGCAGTGTGCCTGTCGCCCTAACAATCCCATTCTACAAAAAGACCCCGGAGGAGGAGGAAGGCCAGCCACCACCTGCCACCCAGACGAGAGCTACTATAGAACAAAATATACAAGAGAGGTAGAACCCAACTGAGTAATGTCCGATTATCAAGGTTAGGGACCGAAAAGTCAATTCTGTGGAGGCTCACCACCCTCGGCACCGCCAGAGTGCCCCGCTCGATCGCCCCGACCAGGCAGGGAATACAACCAGTCACTCACATTGTCCGGTCGTTCAAAAAAGAAGGTCCGCTCCTCATGTTCCACTCGAAGCCTGGCAGGGAAAAGCATCGCATACTTCAAGCCCAGGTCCCGAAGACGTCGCTTAACCCCCTGAAAGCCCATCCTCTGTCTCTGAACGAGTTGAGTGAAGTCCGGGAAAAAATTGACTGAGGAGTTTTCGAATTTCACCGGGCCGTGCACCCTCGAGGCCTGCAAGATCGCATCTCGGTCCCTGAAATGGAAAAGCTTGGCGATGATAGGCCTCGGGGGAGCGCCAGGCCTAGGCTTACCGCCCGGGACACGATGTGCACGCTCCACAGCAAAAAACTTGCTAAGTCCAGAAGGGGAAAGATGGGTGAGGATTAGCTCTTCGATCAGGAGGTCAACAGAACGAGTCTCGGGATTCTCCGGAACACCTATGACGCGGATGTTGTTGCGTCTTGCCATGTTCTCCAAATCATCCAACCGATGGGACATCAAGTCGTTTGCCGATTTCAGGGCGCCAAGGTCTGTTCGAAGTTCCAACACATCGGCCGTGAGACTGGAGGTCGTCAAATCCAATGACTTCACCTTCTCGTTAGTTTTGGACAGGTCAGCCCTGATTAAAGTGACATCGATGGCGACCGTGTCAAGTTTACGAGCCAGGGCCTCATACTGCTGGCCGATGGTCTCCTTCATACCGGTAATGGCGCCCATAATGTCCTGCAGGGACAAGTCGACAGGGACAGATGGGCCGTCTCTAGCATCCTCCGGGGTATTGCTGGAGAGCCCTGGGGATCCATTGGCTTGAGTGTAGCGGTCCATAACATTTGTCTGGAACTGTCCCCCGCGAAGAGACGTCTTGGTCTTCCGCTTCTCGGGTTCACCCCTGCCCGTCATGGTGGGAGATGCACCCCGGAGGGACCCGCAGGACCGAGTGAAAGTGGCCGCTGGTCGGCCGGGCACCAACCGGCGGAGAAGCTGGGCCGTGGGGTCCGGAGAAAGTCACGACTTGACTCAGTACGCCGTAGGGAGAAAGCAGTGATGACACCAGACTGAACCGGTCCCCGGCAGAGCGGAACAGACCCTCAATCAGACCGTGCCAGAAACTAAAAGCGAAACTGAAAGTGGGGGTACGGCCACTGGTGAGGTCCCAATGCCGTTGTTATTCAACTACGTCCCGGATCCACAGCTCACCAAGTCCCCGGCACTGCCCCGAGATGGGCCTCGAAAGCTCAAAATGCTGTAATTTCGGTCCCCCAAGTCCGATTCAAATTCTGAAAGGAGTTATGGACTCAGTCTAGGTTCACCTTCGAAAGCCCGTCCAAGAAATCAGGATATCATCAGGATAAATTGCGAGGAGTGGCGAGGGTCCGGGGAGCCCTGTGCTCACGCGACCATCTTGGATGCGCGCTAAGCTCCGCCTCTGAATGCCTTCTTGATGGAATCAAAGTAAAAAACTGAATGTATTTCCTACTGAGAAGACTGTAGTAAATGAGGAAATTAGGAAACTTCATAACAAATAAGTCTCCCAAGATGGCCACCAGAGACAAAAGAGCCCAACTGTAGCACAAATATCACCTAGATGTAGCCCAAGTCTAGCCCAATGAAAGAATGTTCCAGAGTGTTCTAAAGAACAACTAGAGCGCTAACAGTCTTACTTATGACAAAAGTATGGCACACCTGAAGCCATCTTGATTGGAATAAAGTGGTAACACTTAAAACATTTAATTTGCAAAGGAACAAAATGAGGGGGTTCATTTTGCCATAGAAATTATGATTAGTGCTGCAGAAAGAAAAATTAGGGTACATTTTGACTTCTCAAATTCTCTTCTATTTCATTTAAAAATTCTGACATGCAGACTGAAACTTGCACTTTGAATACCAGCGGCAGACTTCCCTGGTGAGCAGTAGCTTTACTACAGTGATCTAATGAGCAACTAGAGTGCTTCCATTCAGAATTTATGGCAAATGTGTGACACATCTGAATGCCGGCTTGATGGAACCAAAGTAAACAAGCATTGAAAATGCAACAGGTCTCGCCCTCGTTTAAGTTAAAGCAATTCTGTTTGTAATTAGGCGGCTTTTTAGCTTTGCTTGTATTAGTGTTTTCAAACTTTCATGTACATAACATGCATATATGTATATGGATATGTATGCATGCATTTATATTTGTATTTATATTCACTGAAAAAACCATAGGTTTCAGGGGTGTTGTAGTTAGCTGGACATTTCCCTCGTACAAAACCCCAAAAATTCCCCCGTTATAGTTATTTCAGATAACTATAACTTGCGCGCCCCCGCAATGCACTGCTGATGATGTCACATATTACACCACTCATGACATGGTCAGTGACATCACTGATGACATCACTGATGACATCTCAAATGACATCACTGATGACATCACTGGTGACATCATCCAGTGAGTCTGTGTTTCTGTAGAGTTTTAATATGTTTAATATATATAGGGAAAGACCTATGGAAGAATGAGTGGGTGTATAAGTGTGTGAAGGGATGATTTTCTAGGCGTGTGACTGACTCTATAAGTGAGTCATTAAATGTATCTTACTGTAGACTAGTGACTAAACTGTGTGAATGTTTGTATCTGTCTGTCTGTTGGTGTATAAGTGGCTGCATGGTTTTGTGAATAGCTATATGAGTGTCTATATGGGTTATTGATTGGTTGTCTGAGTATCTGTATGGGTGCCTGAGTGTTTGTGTGGGTAGGGTGTGTGTGACTCTGTGCATAGATGTGTGAGTGGGTGATTCTATGGGTGCATGGTTTTAAGAGTGCATCTGTGATGGACTGTATGGTTGGGTGAGTGTATGTATGAGTGTGTTGGTGATTGAATGTATATCACAGTGGTACATGCGTGAGTAACTACATATGTGAAAGGCAGGGTATATGTGTGTTAGAGTATATAACTGGGTATATGTGAGACTGTGTGATTGTGAGAGTGGCTGCATGGATGAGTGTGTGCTTGTATCAGTAATTGTATAAGAGCGTAAGAATGTGGTAGTATTTTTATGAGTACGTGTGTGTATAACTGTATAGGTGGGTAAATTGGAGTGTGATTATTTATTTGCATGATTGACTAGGTGTGTGAGTATGTCTATGGATGATTGGCGGTGTCTGAGTGTCTATTTAGGTGTATAAATGCATATGATAGTCCTGTACTGAGTGACTGTAAGTATGAGTGACTCTACAGGTGAGTGAGTGGCGGTGTATGTAGACCGAAGAGTCAATGAGTGTGTATGTAGATATTGGTATTGGAGTATCTATGGTTTTGAGAATGGCCGTCTGAAATTTTGAGTCGGTGAATCAAAGGTTATATTAGGGTGTGAGAAGATGCACTAATTTATTACATGGATGATGTCATCAGTGATGTCATCAGTGATGTCACTGACCATGGAATGAGTGATGTAATATGTGACGTCATCAGCAGTGCATTGCGGGGGCGCGCGAGTTGTAGTTAGCTGAACTAACTATAACGGGGGAATTTCTATGGTTTTGTACGAGTGAAATGGCCAGCTAACTATAACATCCCTGAAACCTATGCTTTTTTCTGTGAATTTCTAAGGTTTTTTTAAATGCTAATTTCTAACTATAACGTCTCTGAAACCTATGGTTTTTTCATTGAATTTCAAAGCTTTTTTAAATGCTAATTTCTAACTATGACGTCTCTGAAACCTATGATTTTTTTCAGTGAATTTCAAAGGTTTTTTAAATGCGAATTTTTAAGTGTGATAGTACTTATACCTATTTTTTTGTACTGGTATTCTACAGTTTTTTAAATGTTTATTTATAAATATTTTATTCATTAAATAACATTATATATTTTTCTGAAAATTGCAAAAAAAATTACAAAAAAAACAAACTGAAATATTGATTAATTTTCTTCTTTTCATTTTTTATTTTAATATATTTATTTTATTTTCTTTAAAAAAAAATCAAATTTTTTTTCGGAGTTGCGCACTCAAAGTGTTTTTTAGCTTCATCATATGCATTCAATATTATGTGATGTGCGCGATTGGTATGTGACCAGTCCGTGACTTCTGCTCCCGCGCATTCGCGATACATGCGCATTACGGTACGAGATGCTTGCGCGGTTACGAATCCTTCGTGACGTCATATACGTGCTGGGGTGCGCAGGGTGCGTGACTCCCGCAAAAAAGATTTTATGTTTCAAAATGATATCTATGTGTCTTTAATATACATATTAGGGCAAGAGATTATGTAAGATATTCATAAAAATATTATATTTGTACTTATAATAAACGTATATTATTTTTTTAAAAATTTCCGCGAACTCGGGTGCATGCGTCGTGAGAGCAGAGAACCAGGTCAGCAGAGCTGATTTAGAGGGAGAGAACGAGGTCAGCAGAGCTGCTTTAGAGCCAGAAAACCAGGTCAGCAGAGCTGCTCTAGAGCCAGAGAACCAGGTCAGCAGAGCTGATTTAGAGCCATAGAACCAGGTCAGCAGAGCTGCTTTAGAGTCAGAGAACCAGGTCAGCAGAGCTGCTGTAGAACCAGAGAAACCAGGTCAGTAGAGCAGCTTTAGAGCGAGAGAACCAGGTCGACAGGGCTGCTTTAGAGGGAGAGAACCAGGTCAGCAGAGCTGCTTTAGAGCCAAGGGACCAGGTCAGCAGAGCTGCTCTAGAGCCAGAGAACCAGGTCAGCAGAGCTGCTTTAGAGCCATAGAACCAGGTCAGCAGAGCTGCTTTAGAGCCAGAGAACTTACATATCATTTTGGAACATAAATGTTTTTTGCGGGAGTCGTGCACCCAGCGCGCCCCAGCATGTATATGACATCACGCGGGTCCCGCCACCGCGCAAGCGTCTCGTACCGTAATGAGCATGTATCGCAAATGCGCAGGAGCAGGAGTCGCAGACTGGTCGCATACCAATCGCGCACATCACGTAATATTAAATGTGTATGATGTAACTGAAAACCACGCAACCGTCGCACACCGTACACGGATCCTTCACAACTTTTCTAAAATGGCGATTAGAATCCACGCACCCACCGTGATGTTTACGCTTTGAGTGCGCGACTCCGAAAAAAATTTGGATTTTTGAAAAAAAAGAAAATATATTAAAATACAAAATGAAATAAAAAAATGATCAATATTTCAGTTTGAATATTTTTTAAATTTTTTTGTGTGCAATTTTCAGAAAAATTTATAATGTTATTTAATGAATAAAATATTTATAAATAAACAGCTAACAAAAACTGTAGAAAATCAGTACAAAAAAATAGGTATAACTACTATTACACTTAAAAATTGGCATTTATAAAACCTTTGAAATTCACTGAAAAAAACATAGGTTACAGGGGTGTTATAGTTAGCTGGCCATTTCACTCGTACAAAACCATAGAAATTCCTCCATTATAGTTAGTTCTGCTAACTATAACTTGCGCGCCCGCAATGCACTGCTGATGATGTCACATATTGCATCTTTCATGACATGGTCAGTGACATCACTGATGACATCATCCACGTGACAATCTGACTTATTTATATACACCAACTCTCACATACAATGCCTTTTATTTTTTTACTTTGTTGAAGATGTACAACTAAAACATATATTCGCTCACTAACACACAAATAAAAACACTCAGTCACCCAAACAACTGTTTCCACATGCACTCTTAAACCTATACACCTAGTCACTCAACCATTCACACATCTATGCATAGAGTTACACACACCCCATCCAACCACACACACACTCAGTGTCCCATACAAATACTCACCCAACTAATCAATAACTAATATATACACTCATGTAGTTAGTGACCAACTGATGCAGCATGTTATACAACAACAGAGACAGTGCTGCACACATTCACATAGTTTAGTTATATATCCACTCAATCTTCAATACAGATTGGTATATATATAATACATATTTAAATTTCAAACTAAACCACATTCACTGGATGATGTCATCAGTGATGTCATTTGAGATGTCATCAGTGATGTCACTGACCATGTCATGAATGATGCAATATGTGACATCATCAGCAGTGCATTGCGGGCGCGCGAGTTATAGTTAGCAGAACTAACTATAACGGAGGAATTTCTATGGTTTTGTACGAGTGAAATGGCCAGCTAATTATAACACCCCTGAAACCTATGTTTTTTTCTGTGAATATATAGATATATTTATTTTAATTAATTTTATTATTTGCACAAGAAAATCAAAAAGACATACAGAAGGATGAAATTTTCATCATGTACAAAAAAAAGAAGAAACATTGTGGCTTTGAACGATACAGAGTCTGTAGGTAGGCAATGATTAGACATATCTGTAAAAACAGTACCAATTAACCCCTTCCATGCTCGTGACGGAATGGTTCCGTCATGAGCACAAGTTCTAGTGTGCTCATGACGGAACCATTCCGTCATGAGCACATGCTGTCTGCAGCAGAGGGATTTCCCTTTTTTTGCATGGGGAGGCATATTTTTGTATTTCATTGCAATGGTGATCACGCTCATGGCGCGAAATCGTCATTGCAATGAAATCGAAACTGAAAGTTAGTTTCAGTTTCTCACTTTTGGTGCTTGTGGGGCTATCTCAGCCCCCCGAGCACCGAAAAAGAAGGGAGGGGTATCATTGGAAAGGGGAGGATCTCCCCTTTCCAACGGTACCCCTCCCTAGTGGATCCCTGCTTGGGGATCACTCCACGAGGACAATCCCCAAGCAGGGATCCACCCACTAGCCACCAGGGAGGGGGGGGCGGCCCCTTGGGCAAGGGCCTCTGCTCCCCCATTTAATATCTCCAGACAGCCTTTCTGCCCCCCTGGGGGCAGACCGGGCTTTTTATTTATGCACCAGGGGTGGGGGCTGCCCAGAATGGGGATGCTTAAGCCCCCACCCTACCCCCGAGAAAGAAAAATACTTTCTGCCCTCCCAGGAGGCAGATGGGGCAATAGCCCCTGATCTACCCCCGGGGGGCATAAAGCCCACTAGGCCCCAGGAATTTTTTAAAAGATATATACGTAGGGGTGGGGCTACCCAGAATGGGCATGCAAATACCCCCACCCAAAATAAAAAATGCTACAGTCTTTCTGCCCCTCCTGGGAGACAGATGGAGTAATGGCCCCCAATCTGCCCCCCGGGGGGGGGCAGAAAGCACCCTAGACACCAGGGATTTATTTGTGTACGCCAGAGGTGGCGGCTGTCCAGAATGGGCATGCCAAAGCCCCCTCCCTATCTCCCTGAAAGAAGGAATAAAATGTTCTGCCCCCCCAGGAGGCAGATGGGGGCAATAGCCCCTGATCTGCCCCGGGGGGGTCAGAAAACCCACTTGGCCCCAGGCATTTTGTTTTCGTATATTCATATATACGTAGGGGTGGGGGCTCTTTTGTAGCCAAAGAAAAAATGCTACAGTCTTTCTGCCCCTCCTGGAAGGCAGATGGGGCAATAGCACCTTATCTCCCCCCCCAGGGGGCAGAAAGCCCACTAGGCACCAGGGATTTTTATTTTTCCAAAATTCAGGGTGGAGGCTGCCCAGAATGGGCATGCCAATGCCCTGACCCCCACACAAAAAGTGCCACAGTCTTTCTGCCCCCCCCCATCAGGATGCAAATAGGGGCAGTAGCCTCTGATCAGAGAGCCCACGAGGCGGCAGCGCTTATGCTGGCTTTTTTATATGTAGGGGTGGGGGCTGCCCAGAATGGGCATCCCAATGTCCCCACCCACCCAAACAAAATAGCCAATCTTTCTGCCCCTCTTGAGGGCATATTGGGGCAATAGCCCCTGATTTCCCCCCTCCCCAGGGTGGCAGAAAGCCCACTAGGCCCAGACTTTTTTTACGGAATGTGCCTACTTCTGTATTTAGGGTCCTAGCGCAGCTAGCACCCAAGGAAACCTACCAAACCCACACATTTCTGAAAACTAGACACTTGGAGGATTCCAGGGAGGTATGGCTTGCGTGGATCCCCCAATGTTTTCTTACCCAGAATCCCCTGCAAACCTCAAATTTAACTGAAAAAATCACTTTTTCCACACATTTTTGAGTGGGAAATTTGTGGCATCACCGGGCTGACACAAATTTCCTACCACCCAGAGTTCCCCCAGGTCTCCTGATAAAAATGGTGCCTCACTCGTGTAGGAGGCCCAAGTCCCCGGACAGGCAAGGGCCCAAAACATACTAAGGCGACATCAATATTGACTATCACAAATGACCTGGTTTTGCAAGGGGGGTCACCTGGGTTTTTGGCCCCGTGCTCGACGGCCAGCTAGGGAAACCTACCAAACCCACACATTTCTGAAAACTAGACACCCGGGGAATTCCAGGGAGTTATGGCTTGCGTGGATCCCCCAACATTTTCTTACCCAAAATCCCCTGCAAACCTCAAATTTACCTGAAAAAATCACCTTTTCCACTAATTATTGTGTGGGAAAGTTGTGGAATCACAGGGCTGGCACAAATTCCCTACCAACCAGTGTTCCCCCAGGTCTCCTGATAAAAATGGTGCCTCACTCGTGCAGGAGGCCCAAGTACCCGCGACAGGCAAGGGCCCAAAACGTATTGAGGCGACATCGAAATAGCCTATCCTAAAACGCCCTAGTTTTGCAAGAGGGGTCAACTGTGTTTTTGGCCCCGTGCTCGGCGGTCAGCTAGGGAAACCTACCAAACCCACACATTTCTGAAAACTAGACACCCGGGGAATTCCAGGGAGTTATGGCTTGCGTAGATCTCCCAACGTTTTCTTACCCAGAATCCCCAGCAAACCTCAAATTTAGCTGAAAAAAACACTTTCCCCACTTATTTTTGTGTGGGAAAGTTGTGACATCACCGGGCTGACACAAAAGGTGCCTCACTCGTGTGGGAGACCCAAGTACCCGCGACAGGCAAGGTCCCAAAACGTATTGAGGCGACATCAAAATTGCCTATCACAAAACAACCTGGTTTTGCAAGGGGGTCACCTGGGTATTTGGTCCTGTGCTTTGCGGCCAGCTGGGAAACCTACCAAACTCACACATTTCTGAAAACTAGACACACAGGGGATTCCAGGGAGGTATGGCTTGCGCGGATTCCCCAACATTTTCTTACCCAGAATCCCCTGCAAACCTGAAATTTAGCTGAAAAAAATCACTTTTTCCACACATTTTTGTGTGGGAAAGTTGTGGCATTACTGGGCTAACACAAATTTCCTACCACCCAGTGTTCCTCCAGGTCTCCCAATAAAAATGGTGCCTCACTTGTGTGGGAGGCCCAAGTACCCACGACAGGCAAGGGCCCAAAACATTTTGTGATAGGCAATTTTGATGTCACCTCAATGTGGTGTGTCAACGTTGTGTTTTGGGCCGTTTCCTGTCACAGGCACTAGGCCTACCCACACAAGTGAGGTACCATTTTTCTCAGAAGACTTTGGGAAACACGGGGTGGGTGGAATTTTGTGGATCCACACAGATTCCAGAACATTCCACCACAGAAACGTGAGGAAAATGTTTTTTTAAAACAAATTTGCAGGACTGCAAGGGATTCTGGGTAACATAACCTGGTGAGAGCTAGTCAAGTCACCCCATCCTGGATTCTCCTGGGTTTCTAGTTTTCAAAATTGTATAGGTTTGCTAGGTTTACCTAGGTGCCAGCAGAGCTAGGGTTCAAAATCTACAGCTAGGCACTTTGCAAAAAAAAGGGTCAGTTTTCACTGTAAAAATGTGGGGTGTCCACTTTGCCTTTTGAGACGTTTCCTGTCGCGGGCACTAGGCCTACCCACACAAGGGACATACCATTTTTATCAGGAGACTTTGGGTAACACAGAATTGTAAAGCAACTGTTATTACCTATTGACTTTTGATGCATTTCTGCCTTACAAATGAAAGACAATGTGTAAAAAAGAAGTCATTTTGAAAAATGACATGTAAATCTCATGCTAGTATGGGTACTCACAATTTCAGAAATGTGCAAATATCTACTGTTTCTAAACTCTATATTTTAATCAATTTCAGAAATACATAGGTGTCTCTCATACCGATTTTTCCATGTATATATTTTGCCAAATGAATTGCTATATATCTGGTACATAATAAAAAACCATTGCAAGACTCTGCTCACTTATTGGCTCTGGGTTCGTCGGGTTCTTGGTGAACCTACAAGTCCTATATTTCCCCACAATCAGAAAGGTCCAGCAGATGTAACTGTATGTTGCTTTCAAATAGTTGTCATAATTAGAAGTTACAGGTGAAAACATTGACACAAATTGCTGTTTTCAACTAATTTTCAATTTTTCCTATGTTCAACAGTTAGTTTCTATAAAGAAACCTTGAAGGATGTACACAAATGACCCCTTGCTGAATTCAGAATTTTGTCTACTTTTCCAAAATGTATGTATAGCTTTTTGGGATCCATTATTGCTTCCATACCCATTTCTACCATTAATTGGTAAGGAGGTTGAAAGCACAAAAAAAAGCAAAAATAGGCTATGTCCCAGAAAAATTCCAAAACTGTGTAAAAATTGTTGGTTTGCTGACAAACGCCTGCTTGACCCTGAAAGCTGGGAAGATGGTGATTTCAGCACCACAATCCCTTTTTGATACCATTTGCAGGGAAAAAAACAGACGCTTTAATCTGTAGCCCCTTTTCCCAATTAAAAAAAAAAATTACCTGTATTTTGGATAATTTCTTGGTCCCCTCCAGGGGAATCCACTAACCCTGGGTACCCTTAGGATCCCCATGATGTTGGAAAAAAGGATGCAAATTTGGTGTGGATACCTTATGTGGTCAAAAAGTTACAGGGGCCTAAGCGCGAACTACCCCAAACAGCCAAAAAAAGGCTTAGCACAAGAGGGGGAAAGGCCTAGCAGCGAAGGGGTTAGCACAAGTATAATTTCTATCATGTAGCAGGAAGGCAAGAAGTAGAAGAACAGTATATAATGTATGTCATATCTGCAAAGGAATCAGGGAGGGGAGAGAGCGGGGGAAAGGGGAATGATCACATAGACAATCACAGTGAGTAATAATGAACAGAAATGTGATTCTGTAGATTAGTGGGTAGAGGTTTGGCAGTTCACCAGTATATGCAATAGAGGATGTGTACATGAGTTACTCATTGGATTTTGCGCGGAGTATCTTGGGGAGGATGGGCGGGAGGGGACTTGCCATGCTCGGGAGCTGAAGATGGAGAGGAAGCAGTGGAATCATATTGAAAGGTAAGCAAATATGCAGAGTATATGTGCCAGATGTCCTTGGGTCGGGAGGTGGGGGCTGCAGAGTAGAGTAAACCTCGGTTTGCATATCACAGTATGGCATGCTGCCAAGCCATGCCTCTTTTGTGGGGCAGTGTCAAGCAGGGCCGGACTGGCCGTAGCGGGCACTGGGCATTTCCCCGGTGCGCCGCACGGGTGGGGGCTGGTTTTGGGCCCCTGGGGCCCTTTTGTGTTAGAGGGCCGTTTTTGCAGCATAGCTGCAAAATCGGCCCTGTAACAAAATCGGCCGAAAACCGCCCTGGCAAAGAGCTCGGTGGGACCCCCCCCTCCCGGAGGGTGGGGGGGAGCAGCCGAACACTTTGCCAGGGCCGGTTGTGGTTCCCAGACCGGCCCTGGTGTCAAGCCCCCCAGTGTATTGAAATTTCCCTTTTGGCTAACAATAATGCTACCGCTGTGAGCCTGCAATAGCAGGTCAAGATGTCTGAAACAATAGGGCCAGCTTGGGGGATGGCGTAAGTGATGTGGAGATCATAGTAGCTAGCACCTGAAACACCAATGCCCAATAGGCAGAAATTGTATAAGTGAACTGTCGCACTCCTTGATGGTGAATTGCGTAATCTAATGGTACACGTGTAAGTATTTTGTGGGTGCTGTTGAGTATCACCCCCTGATCATGGGGTGTTGTGACATATATAAGATGATCCTTACTATCTTGAAGGATAAACTCGTATAAGCACTCCTGGATACGAAATCAAATCGCCTTCAATAATACCTATGCCATTCTCCTTGATTCACTTTGGTTTATTAACTGCATATTCCATAAGTGAAATACTTCTTCATTGGTATATTATTTTCATTAAATCATTGTAACAAAGTCACGGAGTGTAACAATCCATTTTAGTTCACACAGTTGAGGTCAAAGTTCCCCGATGCATTTCGGGTCCAGCCCTTCCTCAGGGGAATCTCCCTGCAATAAATCAAAAATGCGTGCTTTGATCCAAGGTCCGGAATGCAATTCCGTGATGTTTAGAAGGCGCAGTGCATGTTAGTATTCCCGACGAGTCAGTTAACGTGAGTGGGTTCTATTAAGAACTGTGATCGTGAAATTCGTGAAAAAAAGAATGTAGCAGACGTTAAATGCTACAGAAAGTAAATTTTTATTTTTATTTTCACATCAAATAATACATATACAGTATCAGCAAGTATGCGTAAATAAATCCATAAGCAGCATTAGGCAAAAAAGAAAAAAAACAATACTACATATACCAGTATCTAAACAGAAGCAATACTCCGTCCAACCACAGCGCAGATCATAGTTAGGCTCGGTGTAAACCATTAATACTATTTAGAACTCCTCTAACCAGGTGGCTAAGGCTCCCCAGATCTTCCCTCCCTTTCGTTTAGCCTAAATACCCTTACGATTATATAGAGTCATTTCAAATTGATATACGTGCAGAAAGCGCCCTTTCCATTGCTGGAATGTCAGGGGAAGACTATCTAGCCATGCCGAAGATATACACAGTCTATATACAGTCATAGCGATGAAGAGCAGTTCTGGTCCAGGCCCTGAACAGGTTTTATCATCTCCCAGTAGCATAAGTTGCGGAGTCGGAGTGATCTTACTTTTTAATACCTCCCCAAAGAAGCCCGCGATTTCTAACTGTAGTTGTTTTACGCTGGGACAGGAGTAAAATATATGGACCAGATCGGCCCCCGACTCATGGCATCTGGGACATTGAAGTACTGGGTTTTTCAGAACCCAGCGGTGCCAGGGAACACACCCTAAGACTTCGAGTCCTTCCTGTTTCAGACTACAGAAACACAGAGTCTTCTTGGTGAAGTCAAAGATCGTATTTATTGGCTGCAGCCAGTAACAGGTATCCTAGAAGTACAACACGGTGTATATTCTCAGGAGACTGCTCACTTTCAAAGCCAGCCTTCTCTTTTTATACAAAATATTATGTTTTAGGCAAACATTCCTTATTTTACAGTTGACCATTCACATATTTTCACTACAAAGAAAAAGCAGAGTCATGATGACAAGCCCATATTTCAGTTTGTCCAGTCCTCAATCAATTAGCCGGCGAGGTTTAGTACTCCTCCTCGTAAAGCAGTTCATAAAGAAAGGAACAGGGACAGGTGTGTGTAAGATTAGGCATGGTTTGTGTGTGATGAAAGGTTTTATGATATGTTGTGCCTTGATACTAATCTCATTCGGCCACTGGGAAAGGAACTGGCCGAACAGGTTTGGCTTCAGGCAGTGGAGTCAGCTTGCCCAGGTCACAGAGGAGTCAGCAAAGGTGTACGTGTCCTTCAGACTCGTTTTTGGCCTTAGTCAATGGCCTATGTGAGGGCAATCACAAAATGGCTGCCGTGCAAATGGAACCTGAGGGTTCAGGACGGAAACTCTGATTTCAGGGTGATTTCGTCACCCGAATATGACAAAAATGCTTGTGCATAGTATTCTAATCATTCTCGGTCTGCTGATACGACAATGTTTATAATCCACTTCCAGAATTTTCAGTACCACAGACCCTCCTTTTGCCCTTACATAGGCAATAACCTATACTCACGCTAATCTGAGTCCAGGTCTATATTCATAAAGTCGTTGAGATGTTGCTGTAGCATCATCCTATTACTTAGCCCGTCTCTTGATACAGGTTTCCTTACACACAATGTAGCCCAGAGGCCACATATTGCAGGAACACACTGTACACACAGACAGGACAGGAAAAGAATGGCTAAGATCATCCCAATGACTATCAGAATCTTCCATCCCCAGGCGGATATCAGTTCCCAGACCCACCCCATCAATGACCAATCTCCTTTATCCACGTGAATAGATTCGGAAATCTTATGCAGTTTGGAAATGGCCTGGAAAACTGTCGGAGCGTTATCTGGAATGAAAACACAGCAACTTGATTGGATCACTTTACATACCCCACCTCGGTCTGCAAGTATGACGTCTAATGCGACCCTGTTCTGAAGAGTCATAAGGCGATCCGACTGGAGCTCAGCAGTCAAATTACTAAGGGCACCGGCGGTTTCAACTACCGTGGATTCAACCACCCTTGTCAATTGCCTTATGTTCCTGCTGTTAACCATAGGCCCCCAAAACGGCAGAAAACCCTTTACGAAATCTCCAAGTTCTTGTCCTGTAGTGTCTTCTTTACTGATGACACCCCTAACTATCCTTGTCTTATGGTAATCTGCCACGGCCGTGTAGGTGGGAGGCAACAGGAACGAAACAAAACATGTGCCTGAGAAGTCAGGGGGCAACCATGTATGGGCTCTATTATGGCAGATGAAATAGGTACCCTTAGCTGCTAGGAACGAAGGGGAAGTCTGAGACGCAAAAACATATGTTTCAGTGCAGATACTTTTCCCTAACTGAGCTCTGGGATTCTTGCCATTACCTTGCAGACATAGGTGACCCTGATGGGGTACAATCCAAATCGGGGAGGATCTCTTTGCTCGCTGGTTCTCACCCAGAGTAACTCCATATCCTGTTATGTTCCATCCAATATACTAGTGTCTCATCTCTTGGGATAGTCTCATAGGAAATATCTTCCCTAATCATATCTACTATACCCTTAACTAGAGCACTATTCTTAGGGTTATCTTTCACGGAACGTAGGGGGTTGGCTTCATGAGCGTATATGAACATCGTTCTATATGCCCACACAGAACCATTATGGCTGAAAGGCAGAACCAGATAAGGGATACCTTTATCAGTAGTATGAGGCATAAGACCACACACCCAACAGTTAGTTGTGTTCACTACTAATTGGTGTTGGTGTAGAAGCTGAATGAATGAATTATTGACAAATTCTAATCTTCTAGCGGCCTCGTGTTCAGGCAGAGGGTGAAAAGAATGCGAGGAAACAGTAGAAGGAGGTATGGGCTGTGTAGTGGGTGCAAATGTCACTTGAAAAGAGAATAAAACATATCCTATTAAAAAACGTCATTACACTAAGCAACATGAAAATACATAATATCAAAAATCGTTTCTTTGTCATCATTATACACATTCTGGCTTTAAAGTTCATCTGTTTGGCAGGTCTCTCATTCTCGAAAAACTCCATCCTCTCTAATTGCTGCTCGTGACCACCTGGGCTTGTCCCGAAGCGGTCGCTCACCCACGCTCCCACGCCTGCTGCCAGCTTGCCTACCTCATTGCTGCCTGATACCCTGCTGGACCCCGCCTGGTATTGTTTCCGCTAAGCGCTTTTCAGTGCCCTACCTGCGCTAAATTAACTTTCACCTCTCTTTGCTGGACAGCTGGATATTGATTCATTAGTGAAGAAGGTGCTCGCTTTTGGTGCCGTTTGCGCTGCTCTGTGCATGAGACTGCTATTGATAACTATTTAATTGTGCTTGCCGACCCTCGGCTGTGCCCCGTTTAGTTTTCTCATTAAGAGGCCATTTTTGTTGTTGTTGTTGCTTCCACTCCCAGCCCGTGGCTCCTCCCCGCTCCCGCCTCCCTGCTGACCCTCCCGCGCCCCTCCCCCTCCCCATCCACTTATGACAGATGCATTCGCGTGCAGCGTTCACGCGCAGCGGTCGCGCCCCAGTTGCGCCGAAGGTGCACCAAAGGTAAGCCCGTCTACGCCCGTCCGCGCCAAGCCCGCGCTCAGCGCCAGACCCCCTGGCCCCCATACCACCCACCCCACCCGCACTACATACGACGCCTCCACCCTCTTAGCCTTAAACCCCGGCCGACTCCCCAACTGCGCCCAAGCCGCTCCTGGACACACCCATGGACCGTTCACATGCAACTCCTGCAAGTATGACGGCACCAAGACCAACTCCTCATCCACTAACACCAAACAGAGATCCGACACCAACCACCTTAAATGCATCTTGCTCAACACCCGTTCGGTCCACAGACACGCCATCGACCTTTGGAATCTACTAGACACCATCTCTCCGGACGTCGCCTTCCTAACAGAAACATGGATGAACGCCTCCTCAGCCCCAGACATCACCATTGCCATCCCGGAAGGCTACAAGATCATCCGTAAGGACCGCACCAAGCAAACTGGAGGAGGCATCGCCATCGTCCATAAGAATTCCATCCGCATCTCAACCAGCTCAGACGTCAACCTCGCTAGCGCCGAGCACCTTCACTTCCAGATTCACACCGACCCCAAGACCACACTAAGAGGCACCCTACTCTACAGACCACCAGGACCCCGTGCACAATTCATTGAAGACATCACTGACTTCATCACCCCACACGCCCTCCCCTCCGAGGACTACATTCTACTGGGAGACCTCAATTTTCACCTAGATAATAGCAACGACAGCAACGCCACCACCCTCCTGGACAATCTCGCCAACCTCGGACTCAAGCAAATTGTTAATACCCCCACCCACTACGCAGGTCACACACTCGACCCTATCCTCACCTCCAGCAAACACATCTCCTTCAGTCACACCACAGTTCACCATTGGACGGACCACAGCTGCGTTCACTTTACCTACAAAAAGACCACAACCCACAACCATCCTCAACCCACTTTGCGAAGAAACTGGAACAAAATCACCATCGACCAGATCTCCTCATCGCTTCTTCAAAACCCCCCTGCCCACTCTTCGAACGCCAACCAAGCAGCTATCAACCTCACTCAATGGCTAACCAACAGCGCCGACAACCTAGCACCTTTGAAAAAACGTAAAATCAAACTAGGCAGCAAAAACGCCCCCTGGTTCAATGATGATCTTAAGAAATCCAAGAAACTCTGTCGATCCCTTGAGAAGGCCTGGAAAAAAGACCCAAACACCAGCACCAGGGACGCCTTCAAAAACGCCACCCGCATACACCACCAACTGATCCGGACTGCCAAGAAAGCCTCATTTAAAGACCGACTAGACAACAACGCCCACAACAGCAAGGAATTATTCAACATCATCAAAGAGTTTACCAACCCCACTGCCAACTCCAACGACATCACTCCCTCTCAAACACTTTGCGACTCCCTAGCTTCGTTCTTCCACGACAAAATCGCTGACATCCACAACAGCTTTGACAACCAATCCGGAGACCAACCCACCCAACCTTCTGCCATACCTCCACCCCCCCTGAACATCCTTAACGACTGGAACCCAATCTCCACTGAGGACACCATCCGCCTGATGAATTCCATCCATTCAGGATCCCCCACAGACCCATGCCCTCACCACATCTTCAACAAAGCAGATTCCATCATAGCACCACACCTCCGAGACGTCATCAACTGCTCCCTCAACTCCGCCACCTTCCCGGAAAGCTGGAAACACGCCGAACTCAGCGCCCTTCTGAAAAAACCCACAGCAGACCCCACCGAACTCAAAAACTACCGCCCCATCTCGCTCCTACCATTCCCGGCTAAAGTCATCGAGAAAGCTGTCAACAACCAGCTCGCCGCCTTCCTCGAAACCAACAGATCCCTCGACTCCTCACAGTCCGGCTTCCGAGCCAAACACAGCACTGAGACCGCACTCATCGCTGCAACAGACGACATTCGATCTCTACTGGACAATGGAGACACAGTCGCCCTCATCCTCCTCGACCTCTCCGCAGCCTTCGACACAGTCTGTCATAGCACCCTATTACAACGCCTCAGAAACATCGGTATCCAAGGAAAAGCTCTGGAATGGATCACCTCGTTCCTTACAGGAAGAACTCAGAGAGTCCGCCTCCCACCATTCAAGTCAGATGCCACTGAAGTCATTTGTGGCGTGCCACAAGGATCTTCACTCAGCCCCACCCTCTTCAACGTATACATGAGCCCCCTTGCGGCCATCGCTCGCCAACACAACCTCAACATCATCTCCTACGCTGATGACACCCAACTGATCCTCTCACTCACCAAAGACCCTAACACCGCCAAAACCAATCTACATGAAGGAATGAAAGAAGTAGCCGAGTGAATGAAGCACAGCCGTCTGAAACTGAATTCAGACAAAACAGAAGTCCTTATCTTAGGTACCTCCCCCTCTGCCTGGGACGACTCTTGGTGGCCAGAGGCCCTTGGAAAAGCACCCATCCCGACGGACCACGCACGGAACTTGGGCGTCATCCTGGACTCCTCACTCTCGATGACCAGACAAGTCAACGCCGTTTCATCATCTTGCTTCAACATTCTTCGCATGCTCAAAAAAACATTTCGCTGGATCCCCACTGAAACTAGAAAAACGGTCACCCACGCACTGGTTACAAGCCGCCTGGACTATGGAAACACCCTATACGCCGGTACCACCGCAAAACTTCAGAAAAAACTCCAACGCATCCAGAACGCATCAGCCAAACTCATACTAGACATCCCGCATAAAGACCACATTTCTGGTCACCTGAAAGACCTCCACTGGCTCCCCGTCAATAAGAGGATAACTTTCCGCCTCCTTACCCACGCACACAAAGCACTTTACGAACTTGGACCAGAATGCCTCAACACACGACTCTCCTTCTACACCCCCTCCCGCCAACTTCGCTCTTCCAACCAAGCCCTTGCTGCTGTACCTCGCATCAACAAAACCACCATGGGGGGAAGATCCTTCTCCTACCTAGCGGCTAAAACCTGGAACACACTTCCCACTCACCTTCGCCTCACTCAGAACCACCTAGCATTCAGAAAGCAACTTAAAACCTGGATATTCGACAAGTAATTTCCCCACCCTTCTCCAAGCGCCTTGAGACCCTCTGGGTATGTAGAGCGCTATATAAATTATCTGACTTGACTTGACTTGACTCGTGGTGGTAGGGTGTTCTATGCTAAGGAATGCTTCTGTCAGTCCAGGGCAACTCCCTTAGACCGACCAGAACTGTCGACCTAACGTCTTCAAATGCACTCCAAAGACTTGGGCAATCACGACCCTACAGCTGAACCCGGATGGCGGTTCGAAAAACAAAAATAAGAAAGTTTCTCAGATGAGAGAGCTGCACTTTCAAAAATAGCAAAGAAAAAGAATGGTTTATTTGTCCATAGTTCTCGGCCTCAAATTATAACGGCTTTTTCCAGGTACTGTCTGGTTCTGGAACAAGAGTTCAGGCTCTGTAGTGTTCAATCGAATTGACGGTGGCACAGCATCTTGCAAAATATTGTCACTTTCTCGTTCAGAAATTGTTCCTTTTACACGTGCATCGCTAAAAGGCAGAAAACGAGGCACAGTCTCGGTCTCAGAGTCGGCGATCCCCTCCTGGACCCACCGGTCGTACGGTAGAGGCAAAGGGACCCTCTTGCGGTGTACGCCGTGGATCCAGTTCTTTTTCCCTTCCACTCGAACAGCTGATCTTGTTGAGAGAAGGACGAGATGGGGGCCGGTCCAACGGGGCTGGTCATTCTTTGCCCGCTGGAAGTTCTTGACCAGCACCCATGATCCAGGATCGATAAGATGTCCTGGAGCTTCAGGGACCTGAGGCAGAGTATCATGAACCTGTTGGTGTAAAACACGCAATTTAGCCGTCAATTCATACAAATAATCAAGCAGTACAGGGTGTTCGATCTCACTGAATTTTGTCGGCCTTGGCACTCCCCATATGTTGGCCGGGCGGCCGAACACAATTTCATAGGGACTACGTCCCACTCGCGAATGCACAGTCATTCTTGTTGATAGGAGTGCTAAAGGCAGAGCGTCAGGCCATTTAAGACCAGAGCTCGCTTGTATCTTTGCCAATTTCAGTTTTAGCGTGCCATTATAGCACTCTACTAGTCCAGCTGATTGGGGGGATTTGCAGTGTGGAATTTTTGCTGGATACCTAGCCCTTCACATACTTTTTTCATCACTGGACCCACAAATTCACTCCCATTATCACTCCAGACCATTCTCGGCATTCCAATCCTAGGGAAGAATTATTTTGCAAGAGCATTAGCTGTGGATAAGGCAGTGTTGTCTTTTAAGGGATATGCTTCTACCCATCTTGAAAAGGCACAAACAACAACGAGTACGTATTTCAAATTGTTGCACCTTTCCATGTGGATGAAATCTAGCTGCAAAACCTCGAACGGATACGTTGGAGGCGCAAAATGACCAGCTGGAGTTGGGGTTCCCCTACCAGGATTGTATTTCAGACACACCATGCAATTCTTGACCACATTCTCTGCACATTTAGGAATTCCAGCATTTTGCCATACTTGAGCCAACAACTTACAAATCCCTTTCACACTGATATGGGCCATTCCATGAGCCATTGTCACCACTGCAAGCACATACGCATTGGGTAACAACCATAGTTGATGTTCTGACAAGTCAACCCAACAACCATTTTCATCCAATTTACCCGTACTTTCTCTCCACACACTCAACTCTTTTTCTGAAGCTTCGGCTTGAAGAGACTTCACACTCTCTATTGTATCGTCACACATTCCAGCATCACCAACCCATCTTGCAGGGCCTGCAACATACATTCGATTCATCACATCTTTTGCTGTTTCTTTTGCGATTTTGTCAGCAAATGCATTGCCACGACCAACATCATCAGTAACCTTCTTGTGTGCACTGCATTTCACAATCGCGACTTGTAGCGGCAAGGTCAGTGACTCAAGAAGCTCATTCACCAACTGACCATGCTGAATCTTAGCTCCATGCGAAGTCAGGAACCCACGTTCTTTCCACAATCGTCCAAAACTATGGGCCACACCAAACGCATACTGGCTGTCGGTATATATGGTCACTTTCATTCCTTTCGATAACACACACGCTCTCGTAAGTGCAATCAACTCTGCTGCTTGAGCTGAATTATGTTGTATACGTGCAGCTTCAACAATCGTATGCAAAGTCGTGACAGCATATGCTGCAGTCGTATCACCATTGGGAAGCTTGAAGCATGAACCATCCACCCATAAAGTACCATCACACTTTACAAGAGGAGTATCTTTAAGATCTACTCTCCCTTTCGTTTCTTCTTCTGCCCTGAGAAAACAATCATGTTGTTCAACATCATCTATCTCTACTGAAATCGGCAATAACGTGGCTGAATTCAACGTATTGCACCTCTTTATGTGCACATGACTCGCTAACAGTGTCAACTCGTAACCTGACAATCGAGCACTAGTTAAGTGCTGTGTCTTGGTCCTGTTTAACAACGTGTCCACTGCATGTGGAACCATCACAATCAACATATTATTCATCACTAACCCAGCAGACTGTCGAATAGAAACAGCTGCTGCCGCTGTGGCTCTCAAGCAACTCGGCAATGCTTTAGCTACCGGATCCAAAGTCGACGAAAAATACGCGCATGGACGCTGCTTGTCTCCAAAAGACTGTGTCAGCACTGGCAATGCACAACCCTCTTTCTCATGGACATACAGTGTAAAGGGCTTACTGTAGTCGGGGGTACCCAACACAGGAGCCGAACACAATGCATTACGCAATTCGGAAAAACTTTTCTGACAATCTTTAGACCACGGAACGGGATTTGGTGTATCTTTACAGGTCAATGCTACCAATGGTTTGGCCAGCAAAGAAAAATTCGGTATCCATTGCCTACAGTATGATGTAATGCCCAAGAAAGCACGTACTTCTCTCTGTGTCCTTGGCACACTCAATTTTGCAATTGCCTGGATTCTTTCTGGGGTCAGTTTCCTTCCCTCCTTCAATAAGAGATGACCTAAGTAGGTCACTTCTTGTCGACAATATTGCAGTTTTGAAAGAGACACTTTGTGATGTAAATCAGACAAATGACGCAACAACGACAAGGTGGCTTGTTTACAAATTTCCTCAGTATCTGCAGCGATTAGTAAATCATCGACGTACTGAATAAGGGTAGCGCCATCAGGTAAAAGAATTGCATCAAGCTGTGTTTTTAAAGCCTGACTATATATTGATGGACTTTCACAGTAGCCTTGAGGAGCACGTTTGAAGCGGAAACTTCGGCCTCCTAAACTGAAGCCAAAAATATCCCTGCTCTCCTCGGCAATCGGGATGCTGAAGAAAGCATTCTTCAAGTCAATCACCGAGAACCAGGTGGCGGAAGCTGGAATCATAGTCAATAGGGCAGTGATATCAGGAACAACTGGAAACTGTGGCACAACTATTTTATTGACCTCTCTAAGATCAATCATGAACCTGTAAACAGGTGGCTGAGAAGGGTCAGTACGTTTCAAAACAGGCAGAACAGGACTATTACAAACGTTGCCTCTTGTCTCTTCAATTACATCTTTTTCAATCAAATCATAAATGATCGCTAGCAACGCCTTTTCACCTTCACTAGAGATCTTGTATTGGGGAATGCGTGGCAATTTTAACATTGGCTTTCAATGTCACAACATATGGCGGTATTTCCAAAAGACCCACATCATTAGGACCAGTAGCCCAAAGAATATCAGGAAGAAACGACAATTCGGTCGGAAGTTTATCCTTCGACAAATACATTGGAGAGATCACTTTCCTACCCAGTGTAAGTTGTACTCCCGAAGGAGAACAATATAATGTCGCATACAATCTTTTCAACAAATCCAATCCTAACAAATTTTCACCACAACCTGTCGTCAGAATAAGGGGTGCTTCCAATTCACAAGGTCCAACAGAAAGGGACATAGGACTAGAAATCGGGTTCCTAACCGGGGCGCCAGAAAAACCTACTGAAACATTCATCTTGCCAGACAAAGGTGCGCCAGGGAGTTTTGAGAGCATAATAGAACTCTTTGTAGCACCAGTATCCAACAGAAAAGGCTCTGACACACCTGATGTAATCACCTTAACATAAGGTCCACTCTGATCTACTGGAACTGAAACAACTCCCTCTCTTTGTCTATGGGTGTCCTAGCAATCATTACCTTTCGTATTTTCATCTTCCGCATAGTAGTCGTCAGCATAGTACTGAGCCGTCCTACCAGACGCATTATTTTGCTGGTCAAAACTATTCATTGAATTCTGAGACGGAAAGGAACGTGCGTTCTGGGGGAGACTTCCACGTCCTCTACCTCTAGGAGCTTGTTGAACACCTCGACCTCTTGTGCCAGAAGCACCATTTGTACGCTGTAACAAAATAGGACAACTATACTTGAAATGACCCTCTTCTTTACAATATGAACACTGATTGGGACCTACAGGGACACGTGGTTGAGAAAACTTGAACCTTTGCGAGTTTCTCTGAAACTGTTGAGGTTGCTAATAGTTACTCTGACCACCACGTGGCGGATACGCCTGTTGTAAAAGAACCTTCGTCTTTAATTCTTTAGTTTTCTTGTCTGCTCTATCCTTCTCATCTTTATCCCTATTTTCGTAGTACTGTGCAGTAGCCAATATTTGTGCTGAAGAGGAAACGGCCCAAGAACTCTCTGAATCTTTCAATTTCTTACACAGCTCGGGAAGCAAATTGTGCACGAACTTGTCAACGAACAACCGTTGACCACCTTCTGTACTCATATCTTGACCACTGTGGTCGATAAACGTTTCCTCAAACCTGGTGAAGAAATCAGACACTGTTTCATCTTTCTTCTGCTTACACGCAGACAATTTATCCCAATTCACACGCATCGCAGGCATTAAAGTCTTCATGTAAGTAATGATCCTAGCAGGAAGTTCTGCTACCAAAGGCTCAGGCTTGGCACCACCAACTTGTCTATCATTTGCAGCACTAATATTAGCCCATGAGTCACCTAACTCTTGCGCATGATCTGTATGGCAAATCAAACCCCACAAAGGCTGTGGAACAACATTCCCAAATAACATGTCTATGTCGGCTAAATTCATAATGCATGAGTCTGCAGTCTGTGATAATTCCTTATAATACCCTGCAGGGTTTTTACGGGGGTCAGGCAAAGTCTGCTTAAGGGCTAAAACTTCAGCTCGCTTCCAAGGAACATGTACCCAAACACGCTGAAAATGAGCTGGAATAGCATCAATTTGATTAGCGGCATCAGCCGCAACGGCGTCCTTCCATACCGGAGGGACTTCTCTCATTGGGAACTGTCGCACATTTTTTCTAACAGAGGAGTCATGATCAAACAGTGACTGAGAAGTATCCTTATTCCTAAAGGACAACAACGTCGCAACTGCTTTCTCAACATCAGAACCCACAATCGTACCCTTTGAAAACTCAAACCGTACACGGCACAAATCAGGCGGATTTGTTTCCAAATCATTATCCTCCAATTCCTCACAAAGGAAAGCACACATTTTCTCAAAAACGTATCTTTGTTTCGGTGGTTCCCATTGACGGAAGACATCCATAACAGACTCCACATCATATCTTAAAGGGTAAGTAACCCATTTACGCGCCATACGGTCAAACATTTCTCTCTCTCTCGAATTAGGCAGTTGACTACGCGACTGCTTACGCTCCGAATCAGGGGTCACACCAGATGACCCAAAGAGAGGAAATATAAGGCTAGCAACAGTATCAGTCATTTTTTGTCGGATAGAAGGAGAAGTTGACGAAAGAACAGGAGGAAAAACAGAGGGAGACAAGGCAGACGCAGATGCAGACGCAGAGGCAGTATCAGGAAGAACACCAGAAGAGGCAGTCGATGTAGTAGACAAAGTCGTAGGAATTACAGATGGAGCAGGTAGCAAAGTCGGCGGCCCTTGAGGGGGCTGCGCCATAGGAGTAGGAGCCAACTGAAGAGGAGCTGGCGGCTGTGGAAGAACCTGAGGCACAATAACCGGAGGTTGCACAACTAAAGGTTGCGGAGGTGCTGTAGCACTCTGCGCATAAGGGGGTGGCGAACTCAGCAAGTGTGACATTAAAGGATCTTTCTCAATTTCTTTTGCTGCATCTTGCTGAAGCGGCAAAACTGGATAACATTTATCGATCACCATTTTACGTTGCCTGTGCAACTGCTCACTCATCTGTTCTTCTTCATTATCTTGAAACTGCATAGCAGCTTGCATTATCGAGATACCCTTTTCTCTCTTATTTCTCTTTGCTAATTTAATTTCCTTCTGTTTGGCTTCTTTACGCCATAGGCGGAAAGAGTCAAACATTGCCGGCCGGGCTTTCTTCTTAAAAAGTTTAACCTCCAGATTATCCAGAATCTCTGTGTCAAAACTACCATATTGGGGCCATTTTAAAACACCATCTTTCCTGGTGTACCGGATCCATACTTCATTATATGTGAGGGGGCCTATGCCATGTTTCACATATAGTTCATAAGTTGGAGTTCCAATCGGAGGAACCGGACACAAGTCCTCCAATCGGGAATCCCTATTACAACCAAGACAAAACAAATTTCCAAGTCTGCTAAGACCAGGCATCTTCGCTCTCTAGTCTAGCTTCAAACTTCAAAGGATTATCGAATACGATAGTCTCGTGAATACACGAGTCCCTCGGCTTTGGTACTTGCAAGTTCCAAATCAAAGATCCCAAGGGGATACCAAACTAAGAACCAAACTAAGGACTGGGAGACGCTCCACTTATACTTAACTGAGGTATCGATGACGTCACCAGAAGACTCGTCTATCGTTTCGCTCTACCAATCATCAAGGGTCCAAAACAGGGCGATAGTCAGGGCAGCAGTCCTTTGTAGCCGTCGGGAAGCGGGGAACCTCGCAGCAAAGACTTTCGGACCACGTCGACATACAGGGGTCGATGAAGTGGCGGCCTTCCTCCAGAATTTTCACACGAAGCTCCTCACGAACCTCTGGCTTGGACCGGTACCGCTGAAATCGCCCCACGACTACAGAAACACAGAGTCTTCTTGGTGAAGTCAAAGATCGTATTTATTGGCTGCAGCCAGTAACAGGTATCCTAGAAGTACAACACGGTGTATATTCTCAGGAGACTGCTCACTTTCAAAGCCAGCCTTCTCTTTTTATACAAAATATTATGCTTTAGGCAAACATTCCTTATTTTACAGTTGACCATTCACATATTTTCACTACAAAGAAAAAGCAGAGTCATGATGACAAGCCCATATTTCAGTTTGTCCAGCCCTCAATCAATTACCCGGCGAGGCTTAGTACTTTCATCAGATATCGACGGACCCCCAATAAAAACGGGCACCTCCTCCTCGTAAAGCACTTCATAAAGAAAGGAACAGGGACAGGTGTGTGTAAGATTAGGCATGGTTTGTGTGTGATGAAAGGTTTTATGATATGTTGTGCCTTGATACTAATCTCATTCGGCCACTGGGAAAGGAACTGGCCGAACAGGTTTGGCTTCAGGCAGTGGAGTCAGCTTGCCCAGGTCACAGAGGAGTCAGCAAAGGTGTACGTGTCCTTCAGACTCGTTTTTGGCCTTAGTCATTGGCCTCTGTGAGGGCAATCACAAAATGGCTGCCGTTCAAATGGAACCCGAGGGTTCAGGACGGAAACTCTGATTTCAGGGTGATTTTGTCACCCGAATATGACGAAAATGCTTGTGCATAGTATTCTAATCATTCTCGGTCTGCTGATACCAAAAATCGTCATGATACGACGATGTTTATAATCCACTTCCAGAATTTTCAGTACCACAACATCTTGTCCCAGCCGTGCCGCCCCATTTTGCAATCTTTGCAGGAGTTATGTAAAGGTCAAATACCGTTTTATAAAGTTGTGATTGCAAATTCGAGGCATACATCACTGTACCCCCTAGCTCCAGTGATTCCAAAAACCCAGAGTCGGCCAGGTCAAGATTCTCCTTCCATTTCCCATCCTGTTTCTCCAGATCATCAGGGACTGTCGTGTGGCAAAAGTCCGGGCGGGCAAAGAATGATACTCCTTGATATGTCCGTCGAGTGTCGGGTGGGCTTTTTCAAATATTGCCTGGCGCAGCAGGGAATTCCCAATGAAGACCAGAATGGCTCGTGGCTGCCTTGGATTCCTGCCAGCTGACGTTGGTTTTTTACTGATCATCGGAAATCTATGCACTTTTTGCACTTCCCAAGCCCAGTCCCATCCAGCCAGTTCAGGGAATGATATTTTCAGAAGGTCCAGGATGTAAGCTCGTATGTCCTCACCCTCCACACCTTAATCTATGCCAAGAAACCAAAGATTGTTTCTACGTTGGCGTTTTCCATATCTTCCAGCTTCCATTGTACGTCGCTTAATTGGTGCTCATGCATCTTAGTTTGTTTTTTCACTTCAGTGACTGTATCTTCCAGGGCCGCTGTTCTATCCTCGATGTGGGCCAAACGTTCCCCGATCTCCGAGCATGCCTTCCCAACCTTTCGCACAGCCCCTTCTAGTTGTTTCGTCGCATGCCTGCCTTTTTTGCTATCTGCCCGTGTGTCCACTCGGTGCTCTTTGATAGATTCTAGTATTAGACTAAGTTCAGGACTAATAGGCATGGTGTTGGTAAGTTGTGGGGTGGTTGTCACTGAGTCATTAGCGATTGAAACCCCTGGCGAGTTCCCAGCCATCCTTGTATGGGAATAATCCCATTTCAAGACGCTACCAGGAGCTTTCTTTGCTCTTTGTTTTCGAAATTCGATGCTGTCTTTACACACTTTCTGTTGCTTCGGACGTTTGAATGCAGTTTCAGGTGCCTCCAGCATGCTAGACTCAGAGGTAGCCGAGAGATTCCCACTGGACTCACTATTATATGAGTCAGGGACCTCAGAGTCCGAGCCATCAGTCAAAGAAAATATTTGTCCGCCCCATCCAAGGTGGTGTCAGAGAATGCAGCCGCTGTAGCACCGTGCAGCACAGCAACGTGGTCCTTATCACCTTCACCTTCGTCCACGCTACCCCCTGCCCCTACTGCTACCACATCTTGGTCAGGTAAGAAAGAGTCACTTAGGCCGCTGTCCCATCCTCTCCAGTTGCACCTACAGGAGTTGTAGCATCTAGCGTGTCTGGTGTATCCTGCCTGCTAGTTTTTTACCTGCACATGGTAGAGATGGCCAGTTCTCAGAGTTTTTGCTGGTAAAAAATTCTGTAATTGAGGGCTGTGGTATATATTGCTGGTTGGTGTCCCTTCTTCCGCGCCGGCCACTGTCTTACTTAATTTGAGGGCTTGATTCTTCCTTTTAATAGTACCAGTACTGCCCGATCTATTTTTTCCCACTTGGGCTACTAATGCCTTACCTGCCCCTGCCCCTGGCTGCTCGAGGGTCACGTCCAGTCTGCGGCAGGGGTTTGGATGGCAGGTCTGTTCAGAGCTGAAGCTGATGCTTCTCATTTGTCCTTCAAGCTCTTTGCAGGTTTTGGTGGCATTCTCGTACAGGCAGCCACCCAGGCAGTACCGTAGTCTAGTCCGAGCACCAGTCGGGGCAATTTCCTGATGAGTCCCGCCCACCAGTCCAGAACGCTGAGTCACCGGCATGCAGCAGGCTCGTACAGCGAGCGCCAGCTCCGGTTCCTCCCCTCACTCCACAGCGAGGATCCAGCGACCATCTTGTTGCAGCGGGTCTGATTACGAGGGAATCTCCAGCATTCAGACCGTCCGTCGAACAGGAGCAAGGTAAGAATCAAAAGCCTCGGGAGAGCACCTCCGCGAGCATCTAAGCGGCCGCCATCTTGCTTTCCTCCGCCCCGATTGTGTTTCTCCTGTAGATGCCTAACTAGGCGGTCCATGGCTACTATGAAAAGCAGAGGTGATAGTGGGCAGCCTTGCCGTGTGGCACTTGAGATCGGGAAGGGGTCTGATAGAGAGCCATTTACCCGAAGCCTAGCTGTGGGAGAGGAGTACAAAAGTGAGGCCAGTGCAAATAAGGTGTTGGGCATGCCTAGTTTGCGGAGTATTGTAAAGAGAAATGGGCACTCCAAAGAGTCAAAGGCCTTCTTGGAGTCTAGTAGCACTTCTGCTGCAGGGGTGTTTGGTGAGATTCTATTTAATATTGAAAAGACAGTTATAAGGTTAAGTGCAGTTGACCTGTGTGGAATAAAACCAGATTGTACCGGGGAGAGAATTTGGTCTAACAATAGTGACAGCCTGTTGGCAAGCATATTAGCCAATATCTTGTTGTCAAAGTTGATCATGGATAATGAACGGTATGAGGTGCATGCTTTGGAATCCTTACCGGGTTTCAGTAAAAGAGAGACCGCTGCCTCCTGCATTGAAGGAGGTAGTGCGCTATCAGTGAGGAATTCAGCATACACCTTGAGCAGGTGGGATACCAGCGTCTGCTTGAATGTCTTATAGTAGGTTCCTGATCGTCCGTCTAGGCCTAGTGCCTTTGAACAATCGAGTGAGTCTATTGCTTGACCGAGCTCCTCAGCAGTAAAAGGTTCGCTGAGGAATTGCGCCTGGCCAGTGATTAGCCACACCATTGCCACCTCCTCCTAAGTAGACAAGATGATCAGTGAAGTTGGCAGGGAGCTTGGTAGTGTATAGGGACCTGTAGTACGTTACTAATTCATTTAATATGTCTATGTTGTCAGTAAAAACGGTGTCGTTGACTCGTTGTAGAGATGTGATGTGTCCAGCCCCACGAGGGGGAGCGCACCAGACGTGCAAGTGTCCTACCGGGTTGTTCCCCTTCCCAATATCTGCATGCTGCATGGTGTTTGCCCAGCAGTGTGGCTTCTCTATCGGCAAGGTTATTGAATTCCAATAGAAGAGATTACCATTTAAGGGAGGAGGCAGGAGTGTTCGTTGAGCTGTCTATTTTCGTCAACTCAATTTCGAGTCAGGCGAGGCTGCTACGTATTACCCGCAGTACCCCGGCCTGTTTGGAAATGCAGATGCCACAAACGTATGCTTTAAACACGTCCCATAGTACTGAGTATTGTGTCACCGAGGCTGTGTTAAGAGCAAAGTATTAAAGGATCGCATCATGTAGCTCCGATCTGAAAAGTTCATCTAGTCGTGCTGTGGCTGGGAATTTCCATCTCCGTTCCCAGCCAGTAGAATAAGGGATCACAAGGTGGAGCAGCACAGGTGCATGGACTGAGAGGGTGCATGGTAATGTTTCTACATTGCGTATCCATTGACAAATAGGGACATTGACAAACCAGTAATCAATACGTGTCCACACTGAGTGCGGTTCAGAGTGGAATGTGTAACTAGGTTATCCGGGGTGTTATGTGCGCCATGTATTGTGGAGGGCCAAAGGTGCCAGGAGGTCATGGAAGGCCCACAAGGCCTGGGGGTTAGAGCCCTGCCCAGTTCCGGATGTGTCACTGCTGGGAGCCAGCCAGAGATTCAGGTCGCCGCCAAGGATTAAGGTATCTGGTTCATGTCGATCGAGGAATGTGAGTAGTCCAGAAAAAAAAGTAGAGTCGTCAGTGTTAGGAGCGTAAATGTTAAGAAACAGGGTTTGTTTGCCCAGCAGTGTTCCAGTCACTAATACATATCGCCCCGGAACATCTGCGATGGTGGTATAGCGCGTGAAGGGGAAGCTGTGGTGTATACGTGTACATACTCCTCTAGTGTTTGTGCTGTATCCAGCCAAGAATCTGTGGGGTCCCCAGGAGGAGCCAAATGGGGAGGGAGGATTGTGGGTGCAGGTGTGTTTCCTGCAAAAAAGCTATCTTAATGTGGTGCCTGAGTAGGTAGGACAGTACTAGCTTACATTTACGGGGGTTGTTGAGGCCGCAGACATTCCAGGTCAGTAGCTGCGCTTCAACCTTTGTGTTAGGAGTTACCATCATGAAGGTGCCGGAGTGAGGGTGGGTCGGATATGCATGTGGAGTGTACTATATGTCAGAGGGGAAGTGGTACACACGGGAGGGAGGGAGACGAGGGGAAACAGAAACATGAGAGAAGACAAAAAATGAGCAAGTCTCAATTAGCCTACCACCCACTCACATCAGGAGAAAACAACCTGCCGAATTCCCAATGCCCAATTCTAGAAAAGCAACATCCCAACATCATAACAGTCGGAATTATCCGTGGGGGAGGGCAACGCTTCGGGGGTCCCAGCGCCCAGTCCGCACAGATAGTCACTGAAACAGAGAGAGTTATTGTAGAAGGTGGAAGTTGTACAACTTTGCAAAGCCCTGGACTAAACCACAAGTATGTAAAAGTCCTCAGCAATGTTTACCATTGTGTGCACGGTCTTAGTGGGCTTATCCAGTATTAGTAGGAGAGGTAGAACCATCGCTATTCCCGGGGGAAGAGTTCTGCACTGACAACCAGTTGTCTATCCTGAGATGAGAGACCAGATGAGCGATGAGGGCTCCGACGATTGTTGTGCTTTTGTGTTTTGCAGAAAGCCAAGGCATCTGCAGGGGTGTCAACAAAGCGGGGTTTGTCACCTACAGTCACCCGCAATCCCGCTTGGTATAGTTTGGGGTATTTCAGGCCAAGTTTACGGAGTTGAGCCTTAATGTCAGCAAACCTTCGCCGTGCTTACTGGACTGCCGAAGTATGATCAGGGTAGAAGGAGAGTGAGGAACAATAGTACTGCAGTGGAGAGTTTTCACAGGCCAATTGGAGGGCGGTGTCGCGCACTCTTTAATTTAAGAGACATGCAATAATGGGCATCATAGGGGCTCCAGGGGGAGGGCATGGGCCCAGCGACCTATGTGCCCTCTCTATGAGGAGTACGTTGGAGAAGTGATGGGGCCCAAACAGATCAGTGAGTAATATCTCCACAAAGAGCTCTGGGCATCCGAGGTTGGTTGCTTTTGCCAGTCCCCAAATCTGTATGTTATTCCTCCTGGATCTGTTTTCTAAGTTCTTGTTTTTGATTGTTACCACCTTTAAACAGTCCTTCTGTTTTTCCAGGTGGCATGTAATGTCTCTTGTCTGGTCTTCATGAGTGGATATGCGTTCCCCAGTCACGTAGCGAGTGTGTCAAATCTTACATCAATAGCGCAGAATCCGGATCTCAATTCTGCCATAATGGCTGCAGTGCCTACACGCGGCGAAGGTTGCGCCTCAGATTCTGCCTCGCCATCTGTATCTAGGGTCTGTCCCGGGTGGTCCAGGGCTCTAGACCTGTTGAATGTTCACTTGCGCTGTTTAGGATCGCTGTGTCCCATTTGTGTCTGCAAGGGGTCGGTGGTGAATGCAGGTTAGACGTGGGTCACATCAGGGCAGGCCATCTGGTTGTGGGGTGGTTCAGAGTAGAGCAGAGTGCAGACCATTGGAGATGCGTAGTGGTGGAGTTAATGGGGAGAAGGGGGAGTCCAGTGACATCCCCGCGTGGCAAGTATTTCGGGGCCCTCACTGATGCGGGGTCTCTGGGACATGCCAGGCAAATATTTGTCCTCACAATAGAAGGCCACAAACAAGGAGGATGCAGCCCAGCAACAGAGCTTTATAGGGTGAGGCTGCCCAGTGCAGTGATGAGGGGATAGGTAAAGAAACAATGGCCCGGGAGCAGAATCGAATGCCCCCCCACTGCCGCAGTGATGATTTCAGGCTGTGACGATCTCACACGGGGAGGATGCAGAGTCCCAGCCTTGTCTAGAGGGGATGGTATACCCGATGCAGCGAGCTATATATCGCAAATCGGGGTGAGGCATGCCCAGTATTGCTAGGGCCTGTTGTTCAGGGCAGGCAGGTCCACATTGTCCTGGCGGCGGTGTCGGGCCAGGCGGCCTGTT
Organism: Triturus cristatus; assembly: GCF_964204655.1. NCBI lineage: Eukaryota > Metazoa > Chordata > Amphibia > Caudata > Salamandridae > Triturus > Triturus cristatus. Next base: position 829,914,593 of record NC_140591.1, read on the forward strand.
TTGTGGTGCTCTCGGGTGAGGGTGGAGAGTCCCAGGTAAGGGGAAGGGGGGCCCAGCACCAAGATGGAGCACCGGTGTGGGGCGGGGGAGTGGCTGCAGAGTGGGCCAAGCCATCACCCTCGCCGACGCTACTTTGCATCTGCCGGAGGACCGCAGCGATGGCCTGCAGCCACTCACCTCGGGTGAGAGCCGCGGGTCCCTCTGGAAAGCTCCCAATTAGCTCGGCAGTCCCCTGGCCACAGTGGTGATGGCTGGATGTGTGCAGAGGGGAGGGAGGGCACAGCGGGGCACCACAGCCATGACCTCAGGCTCGCCCATAACCCCTGTTGTCGCGGGGCCTCCAAGCCAGGCTGGGCCATCTCCCTATCCAGCAGGGTTCTGGAGCAGCTTGATGACGTGGAGCCGGGGCCACAAAGCCCTCACTGCAAAGTCATGGCAGCAGGATCAAGACAATTGCGGGGGAGAAGCGACGGAAACATTATGCCATCATGCGGATTCAGGAGGTGGGCTCCGGAGGTTCAATGCCTTGAGGCCATCCTGGTTGCCGGCTTGGCCACGCCTCCATATTTTTATATAGTGTTTACTTTTTATCTCTCATTAAATTGGAAATATATTACATTTTTGGGGAGTTTATTTGTTGTACTTTTTATTATATATAAATGAACACACCATCCAGCTCCCACAGGGTGAACCATAGAAGCAGGCACAGACACAAGGCTGTCAGGGTACGGCATCAATTTATTCTTTATGGACACCCTCAACCCATGAGGTAAAAGAAGAAACGCGTTTTGGCAAAAGCCCTCATCAATCTAGTTGGCGCCATTTCATGCACTCTACATAAGTCACTCCCACTGTAAGTAAACAATGAACATAGAAGGCATACTCTCCAATGAGACTCCACAATGTCTGACTCACAGAGCCTATAAATATGCACTGCACAATTATGTCCACAATATTAGTAAGGCCTTTGTTGAAATATAAAAATGCACAATGCATGATTTAAACAGCTTACAACAATTGCCTCATACTGGCTGACATAGATCAAATAGCATCCAAATCGAATTAAATCAGTTGTTTGTTAAGCGCGACTACTCACTCGTAAGGGTCTCAAGGTGCTGGGGGATGTAGGGGGTTTGCAGGTTCCAGTCCATCAAGGAGGGGGTCTGTCAAAGAGCCAGGATTTGAAGTTTCTTGCGAAGCTGGGGAGCGATGTCATCTGTCTGAGATGGAGCGGAAGGTCGTTCCAGGCTCTGGCCGCGCGGAAGGAGAAGGAGCGGCCTCCCGATCTGGTCTTTCTGGTGCGGGCGACCACGGCATAGGAGAGCTGGGCTGATCGGAGGGTCCCTTGGGGTGCGTGGAATTTGAGTCGGCTATTCAGGTATGCTGGTCCGGTGTCGTGGAGGGCCTTGTGAGCGTGGGTTAGCTTCATGAAGGAGACTCTAGCTTCGATGGGGAGCCAGTGGAGTGTGCGCAGGTGCTGGGAGATGTGGCAGTCTCTTGGCAGGTTGATGACCAGTCTTGCGGCGGCATTTTGGATGTTCTGTAGCTTGCGGGTGAGGTTTTTGTTTATTCCGGCATAGAGTGCGTTGCCTTAGTCGAGTTTGCTGGTGACCAGGGCGTGAGTGACGGTCTTTCTGTATTCGAGGGGGATCTATTTGAAGGTCTTACGTAGGAGGCGGAGGGTGTGGAAGCAGGAGGACGAAACGGAGTTGATCTGGCGATCCCTTTTGAGCTCTGAGTCCAGGATGATTCCCAGGTTGTGTGTGTGGTCCGTGGGGGTGGGCGGGCTTCCGAGGGCGGGGAGCCACCAGGTGTCATTCCAGGCATCTGAGATTGGGCTCATGATGAGTTCGTCCGTTTTGTTGGTGTTTAGTTGTAGGCAGCTGTTTTTCATCCATTTGGCGATGGCTTCCATGCCTTCTCGAAAGTTGTGTCTGGCGGTCTTGGGTTCGTTGGATAGGCTGAGGATGAGTTGGGTGTCGTCGGCGTATGACACAATGTTGAGTCATAGGTTCTGACGATGGGGGCGAGTGGAGCCATGTAGACGTTGAAGAGCGTAGGGCTGAGGGAGAACCCCAGGGGGACTCCGCAGGTGGTAGGTGTAGGGTCTGAGAGGAAAGGGGGAGTCTGACCCACTGCGTTCTGCCAGAGAGGAAGGAGCGGATCCAGTCAAGGGCCTTGTCTTGGATCCCTGCGGCATGGAGTCTGCGTATTAGGGTGCGGTGAGAGACTGTGTCGAACGCCGCTGAGAAGTCGAGGAGGATGAGGGCTGCCGTTTCTCCTTTGTCCAGTAAGGTACGGATGTCATCTGTTGCGGCGAGAGGGGGGTTTCCGTACTGTGGTTTTTTCTGAAGACGGACTGGGAGGAGTCGAGGATGTTGTGCTCTTCGATGAATGTGGCGAGTTGGCTGTTGATGGCTTTCTTGATGACTTTCGCTGGGAACGGGAGCAGGGAGATGGGTCTGCAGTTTTTGAGGTCGGTGGGGTCCGCCGAGGGTTTCTTCAGGAGGGGGCTGATCTCAGTGTGTTTCCAGTCGTCAGGGAATGAGGCGGTTGCCAGTGAGCGGTTGATGGTGTGGCAGAGCATGGGTGCGATGGTGTCGGCGGCTCTGTTGAAAATGTGGTGGGGGCAGGGGTCCGTGGGGGCCCCGGAGTGGATTGACTTCATCGTCTTCAGTGTGTCTTTGGTGGTGAGGGCTGTCCAGTTGTCGATCACTGACTTCAGGGGGTCGGGTGGTTGGTGAGGGTTCAGTGTGTTGGTTGTCTTCGTCGAAGTTGTCGTAGATGCTCTTGATTTTGTGGTGGTAAAATGTGGAATTTTTCGTAGAGGTCTTGTGAGGGAGGGATGGATGTCGGTGGATTCGCTGGTGGGTTGGGAAAACTTCTTGATGATGTTGAAGAGTTCTTTGCTGTTGTGTGCATGAGTGGAAATTCTTTCTTCAATCGCTTTCTTCCTCATTTTTCTGATGAGTTGGTGGTGGGCGTTGGTGGCGGCTCTGAAGTTGTTGTGGGCTTCTGTGGATTTGGTGTTCCTCCAGGCCTTTTCGAGGTGGCGTCAAGTGCGTCTGGACTCTCGAAGTTCGGTGGTGAACCATCTAGCTTTCTTGGCATGGGAGTTTGTTTTTCTTGAGGGGAGCTATGGTGTTGGCGCTGTCGGAGATCCATCTGTGCATGGTTTGGGCTGCGTTGTTGGCGTCATCGTTTTCCGCGATGGTTGGGGTGGAGTTGCTGAGTGATGAGGTTAGCTGGTCGTCGGTGATTCTGATCCAGTTTCTTCGTGGGAGCAGGTGCTGGTGTCTGTGGATGGTGGGTGTTCTGAAGGTGAAGTGGACACATCGATGGTCAGTCCATGGGAGTTCGGTGGTGTGGCTGAAGGTGATGGAGTTTCCTGTTGTGCAGAGGGGGTCGAGGGTGTGTCCTGCTGAGTGCGTGGGTTCGGCATTTGCAGGCATTGTGTGCTGAAACGTTATAGTGGGAATTTTATTGAACAGCTAAATGTGCCACCAAACTAAAAACCTCTTGTAACTCCTGAACTCGTAAAATACAATGTATTCATGTTTAAAATTCAAAACCATCATACTGCTGAAAGTCATTCCCCTGTTCTGAGGAGACAGTCTCAGCCCCAAAGTAGATACCGCCTCTGAACACAGCAACGCCGTGACGTGCCTTCTGACCTCCATTTTGAAATCCAAGTAAGCTCCTGAACTGTATAAAGATGCTGCATTCCATCACAGTTATAAAAGGGCATAGCAACAAAAAAATGTTAGCAGCTCTCCGAGTATAAATGTACAACAAGTCTGCAATGTCAAATATCGGCATAAATGCTCACCACTCACCGGAATTCAAATCACAGGACTACCAATCCCAGAATGCCCCACGATGATCCGAAAAATTGCCCTCAGGAGAAACCGGCAAATATTGAATACCGGAGGTATTGAATAGAGGATACAATTTGACCAGGGCCGGGGGCGAGAGTCTCAAAGTCTATTGCCAATTGTTATATTGGCAAATGTACAAACAATCATAAAATTATATTATAATTTTTTTTAAATAGTTTTCATTATATACATGTGTGTATAAACATACACAAAGATATATGTGTGTGTTTGTTATAATTGGTAAATATGTATATATATTTTTTAAATATTATTTAAAAATCTTTAATTTACATTATATGAACCTTATATGTTAACATATTTAAGTTTTACCTATTTAAACAACATGTATAGTGAAAAATGATATTTTTGCATATATTTTTTGATATTAGTGCAAAAACATATTTTTTTCAATATTTTTGTGCTTACAATTATATTTATAGAAAACAATATTTTTGTGATCGATATTTTAGACACAATATTTTGCTATCACAATACTTATGGTTTCAATATTGTGTCAAAGAACCAATGAGATTGTAGGCTATAAAAGTTGTGGACCCGTGTTTTATGCCCTCTAATAGTTTAGGGTCTTAGTAATGAGGCCATGGACTATGGATGACATTTTATGTGTTTCAGATCTGGGGCCTAACAACACATTTTAGTGCTGTTAAAAATGTAAAAACTAAATTAACTCTTCATAAAATTGAACTCTTTGGTATGGACTGCCATCAGAGTAAATTGAGAGGAGAGGGACGAACATACTATACTCAAATTATTCTTGTAATGCACGCTCAACACGCTAACAAAATAAGGGCAGGACTTCCTCTGTGGCCTGCAGACTATTTTACATTTTAAAGAGCATTCTCTCCTAGTCACTGGTTGATGACTCATGCAACCTTATCCCAAACGAAAAGTGCATTTCCTTTTCAATAGGAGGCTCAACCGTCATTTTGTGAGGAGTAGACCAGAGCAGTTGGGATTTTAGGAGGCTCCTGTTTCGCCACACTGAGAAATGGCAAATAACACTCAGAAAAGCCCTGCAAGAAGATTTTCTGCAGCTTCTAAAGCTTCCGCATCAGAAGAAGAAGAGCTGATATGGACTGCAGGGATGAAAGAACCTCAGAAGAGCACCAGGAATCTCATTATTTATAAATTCATCAGCAAAAAGCGAGAAAAAGCTGAATGCCAGGACGGCCAACTGCAAGCTTTGTGAACAAAGCTCAGGAGAAGTCAGAAAGGATTACTCTTTTGGAACATCAAATATGCAAAACACTCAAGCTGAAGTATGAGAGGGAGCACCTGACACACCAGCAGAAGAGGTTGAGTGCTGAAGCACAGCAAGACAAAGCTCTTGTTTCAGAGAGGTTCTGAAACAAGAAGAGAAAGAAAACAATCAGCACATTGCCAAAAGACTCGTGGGACTTCAAGTTCCAGGATGTCCAGCACATGAAAGGAAGAGGGGAAGAGGGAGGCTGGCCCTCACCACCTGGAAGCCATATAGAGCGCAATTTGCCTCCCGGCAAAGCAGAACACCAAATGGGAAATTCAAGTACCAGGACATCCAGCACCTGAAAAGAGGAGCGGTAGAGGAAGGTGCCCCTCATCAACTGGAAGTGCTATAAAGCACAATTGCCTGTCCCGTACTGCAGGATGCCAGAAGACTTGTGGGAAGTTCAAGGCCTGGCATGCTCAGCAACTGAAAGGAGGAAAGGGATAAGGAGGTGGTCCTCCCCACCTGGAACCACTATAAAGCACTATTACCAGCCCACGCTTCAAGACGCCAGAAAACTCATGAGAACTTCAAGTCCCTGGATTCCCACCACCTAAAAGGAGAAGTTGAGTCCTCACCACCTGGAAGCACTATAAATTGCAGCTACCTGTACCTTGGTGCCATGCCTGGACAAAGCTCGGGCAAGGGCGGGCTTGTCCACCCACGTCTAAGCGAGACAAAGGCATGGCAGTGCCACCTGCCTCGGTTTCTATTTCTTTACCTCCACCTTTCTTCGTAATCCTCCAGAAGACATCTAGCATAAGGAACTAATTCCATTTTTCCATTTTGCGTACCCCCTCTAAGCCCCACCATTCGAGAGTCTTAACTGTGTACCAATGTTTTGCTATTACTACTTAACAAATTACCCGAGAAACATTGACTGGTCTCACCTTCTGTGACTCTAGGAAGACTATTATTTTTGGCTTCAAATGATTTGAACTTTATAAAGTACAGTTGTTTGGATTCATATCTTTCTATGTCAATTTGCAACCTGCAGGCTGTGTGGTTTTAATAGTATGCTTGAATTTGTACCGGTTTCAGGGTATCACCCCTCATCAGCCAGGCTAGCATGAATCCAGTGGCATAGTGAGCACAGGACCCACGTCTGGGCATATCCATCCCAGGCTAACTTGAATCTGGCAGCACAGTGAGAATGGACCGAGCTATAGGCTAATCAGCCTTGACCCTGCTCCCCATGGGAACAGTCCAGCCCTAACTGCCAGGTCATGTTCTCCCTGGACCTGAATTAAGTATCCTGGGACCGGTTTCAGGGTATCAACCCTCATCAGCCAGGCTAGCATAAATCCAGTGGCACAGTGAGCACAGGACCCACGTCTGGGCATACCCTTCCCACTTAGGATGACAAAAGCAAAAAGAACAGATGATGGACAGAATGCTGAACAAATCAAACTTTCACCCCAGTCATAGATCTGGGTTTAATCCATCATTTATTTTACTCACCATGCCACCCCAGTTAGGACCCGCCACATGCAAATCAGTCTTGAAACTGCTCACCAATGGGAAAAGTCCAGCTCAAACTGCCAGGCCAGGTCCTCCCTGGACTGGAAATAAGCATCCTGGGACCGGTTTCAGTGTATCACCCCTCATCAGCCAGGCTAGCTTTAATCCAGTGGCATAGTGAGCACATTTACGCCCAGTCACAGATCTGGGTTTAATTCATAGTTTTTTTGCTCACCGTGCCGCCCCACTTTGCACCCAGCCACATGCAAATCAGTATTGACCCTGGCTCCCCATGGGAAGAGTTCAGCCCAAACTTCTAGGCCAGGTCCTCCCTGGACCGGAAACAAGCATCCTGGGATCAGTTTCAGGGTGTCAACCTTCAGCAGCCAGGCTAGCTTGAATCCAGTATCATAGTGAGCATGGGACCCACGTCTGGGCATGCCCTTCCCACTTAGGGCTACAAAGCAAAAATAACAGAGGATTGACGGAATGCTGAACAAATCAAACATTCACCCCAGTCAAAGATCTGGGTTTAATCCATCAAACTTTTTCTCACCCACCACTCCACCCCGTTAGGACCCAGCCATATGCAAATCAGTCTTGGCGTTGCTCCACAATGGGAAAAGTCCTGCTCGAACTGCCAGGCCCTCCCTGGACTGGAAATAAGCATCCTGGGACTGGTTTCAGGGTATCACCACCCATCAACCAGACTAGCTTGAATACAGTGGCATAGTGAGCACAGGACCCATGTCTGGGCATACCCCTCCCACTTAGGGTGACAAAAGCAAAAAGAATGGGTGTTGACGGAATGCTGAACAAATCAACATTTACCGCCAGTCACATATCTGGGTTTAATCCATTGTTTTTTTGCTCACCACGCCGCCCCAGTTTGCACCCAGCGATATGCGAATCAGTATTGACCCTGCTCCCCATGGGAAGAGTTCAGCCCGAATTGCCAGGCCAGGTCCTCCGTGGACTTGAAAGAAGCATCCTGAGACCGGTTTCAGGATGTCACCCTTCATCATCTAGGCTAGTTTGAATCAAGTAGCATAGTGAGCATGGGACCCACGTCTGGCCATATCCTTCCCACTTAGGGCGACAAAAGCAAAAAGAACAGAGGATTGACGGAATGTTGAACAAATCAAACATTCACCCCCAGTCAAAGATCTGGGTTTAATCCATCATTTTGTTGCTCACCACTCCACCCCAGTTTGGACCCAGCCAATTGCAAATCAGTCTTGACCATGTTCCCCATGGGAACAGTCCAGCCTAAATTTACAGGCCAGGTCCTCCCTGGACTGGAAACAAGCATCTTGGGGTCGGTTTTGGGGTATCACCCCTCATTAGCCATGCTAGCCTGAATCCAGTGGGAGAGTGAGCACAGGACCCACGTTTGGGCACAGCCTTCCGATTGTGGGCGACAAAAGCAAAAAGAACAGATGATGGATGGAATGCTGAACAAATCAAAGAATCACTCCCAGTGACAGATATGGGTTTAATCTATCATTGTATTCAAGTTAGCCTGGCTATATTACATACACAGAGCGACTGAATTGTAAATTCATTTCCAAATCAATTCAATTGCATTTCTATTCACTACTGTCTACCCCGAAAAACCTTATGATGTCTCACAATATGTATGCAATGTAGGTAGATTGTTTTAACCACCACCCTGTGTGTGCACGCAGTGCACTGTCATTTTAAGTTTGATTTTCATTTTCTATTTGTCTCTTTAAATTTTATATATTTGTGATATTTACAATCAGAATGATGCATTGAGGGGTGACTCATGTTTGCATGCTTTGCTGCACGTTAAAGGGATATTGTGCCAAAGTTATAGGACATTCAACATGGAATGTCTTATAAATCTATGACTGTGACATTTATTTGCTCATCAGCCATGACCATATTGAGGAAAGAGTGCCAAGTATGGTCTATATAGTTGTGTGCATGCTTTCCTAAACTTATATGAATTAATATAGATAGGTTGTAAAGAACAAAACCACGCCACACAGGGATTCAGCATAAAAAGTTGGTCTTGAAGATAGCAGATTGACCCTCTGGGCAGTTATACGGCTGAAACATATCGACCTTCTGAAGTCAAGGACCATCATATCCTTGTGACAGCCCACTGTTTTTAGGCCTTGCTCATTAAATAGCAATTTTAGTATCTTTGAGGGAATTTTAACCAACTCATAATCCCTCGTTTTGCACCTTTAAAGTGCTCCACTTACAAACGCGTAGAGCCCACCCACTCACACTAGGTGATGTGGGTGTGGATCCTATGATGAAGCAGGTGGGACCTGTGGGTGAGGCCCCAACAAATATATCCAAGAAATGTGGCAATAGCACTAACTTACCTAGGTGTTGATCACATACTCACTTGAGATATAAAAAGGGCCACACATCTATCCTTGTGAAAAGACAGGATTTAGGAGAGATGGGCCAACCTTCATTTGTGTAGTTTTTGCATTATAAGCTAGGAGGCCGAGGGGCCGACTGATTATAAACTTCTCACACCTTCTTAGTTGACCTATGGTTCTGGCACAAAATCATGGACATAGAAGTTCATTCCACAGTGGAGAGTGACCATGATCCACTCATATTAACCAGCAAGAGGAACTTTTTATAGACCAGGAAGATCATATAAATCATGTGGGAAGGAAGATTGCCATGTCTAAAAACCGCAGGACCATCAGATGGGCCAATGTAATTTCTTCACCTCTTGCTATATTAGGGATATTTCAAACACTGATTCCAGCTCTGGAATTATTCAATTCTCTTTAGCTCATAGTTCTCGGATTCATACTGCTCACGCTAGCCACTTCACCCGCTTGAAGAAATACCTCTCTAGAAATTTAATATCAGGCCATCAGAGTGTAGACTTTCTAACAACTTAATTTCTGCAGTTAAGAAAGGTGAGGAAACTAAAATAACCGAAGCTAGGGCTGACAAAAATCTAGTCTAAAACACTTGAAAAGAAATTGGAAACTTAAAATCTGGGATGATTGCTTAGAAGCCGCCCAGACACATGTTTCAAGGACCTTGTCTCTCATGGAAGGAAAAAACGATCAGATAAAACCCAAGGTTCATATTCAGCCTCATCAGTGGGAGCAGCATCTTTCTGAGTTAGGTGACACTTCACTGCCAGATTTACAAAACCCTCCCAATCATGCCTAACAATTAGAACAACTAAACCTAAAGGGCATCCTCCATTCCAGTTTTATTTTTTACAAACAATAAATGACATTAATGCTACAAAATCGGGTAAGCCACCTAGGTTAGACACAAACCCTATTTCTTAAGGAACCGATTATTTGAGCTTCATATAGTAACTGGATCTAAAATGCAATAGAGAAGGGTGTGACTATTCCAGAGTCATTGAGAAGTGTTGTTATTGTCCGAATACCTAAATAAAGGCCCACATAGCTTCCCGGGAAACTTTAGGCCAGTTAGTTTCACAGATAACATGCAGAAGATTTTCTGAAAACAGTTACTTGAATTTCATTTAATTTGGATCAAGTAAAATCTGAGATTTTCAGGCAAGAATTAATTCTAAGGTTAGCACTATGGACCAAGTCATCTGCTTTTTGTTTATCAAGTAGAAGACTATTGATATAAGCAACTGCCATTTATATGAGGCTTTTATGGATCTATGGACTGCCTTTGATCTTGTCCTGAGATCAAAATTGTGAGAGGTGCTAATAAAACAGGGAGTGCCCATTAACTCACTCTCCCTTATAATCCAACTTTACTCAAAAAACTTTGTGCAAGTACATTGAGGCTGAAATGGCAAATTAATGTCAAGGATAAACTTCACAGAGGATTCCTCCAGGATTGTGTTTTAACTCCAAAGTTTTTACTTTTTGTGAATGAATGTTTCAAATTCTTTCTCAATTATTCTATAGATGCTCATGTCCAGGCACCCCCTGCAAATAGCGGAGGGGAACTATTGGTCACATCAAGGGCAGGTGCCCAGGTGGGGAGTCCTTTGTCTGTTCTGTCACAAAGGAGGGGTGTGACATCATTGAGAGGCACCCTGGATGGTAGCATATAAAGCACTGAGTGGCAAGGGTTCGGCCTCTATTTCTCTCCACCATGCATCAGCATCCAGCATACCGCGTCAAACAGGTACCAGAGTTTTACACACTTTGGTGCTCATTACCAAAGTTAAGTACGCTGGATGGGGGAGCATGGGGAGGAAATCTGCCATTTGTGTAGCCTGGCTGGCGCTTCGATCCCCAATGGGCACCCTCAAGGGGGCTCTTCATTGGAGATCTTTTTCCAATGTCATATGTGAGGTACAAGTAAAGGGCCCTAGGGGTAAATTGGTAAGTGTCAAAGTGTGATAAGTAGTGAACTAAAATAGACTAAGCAATTCTCTAGAAAGAATTTTAATCAGTGAGTATGCTTGTCTTGTTAAAAATGTGTATGCCACTGCGTGTACCACTGTTAGAGGCAATGATCTGAATTGGCTTTAAAAGATGTATTAAATGGTCAACATGTTTCTTGCCACTTATAGTCAAATAATGATCTGGGGTAGTCCTTCACAACCATACAGATCTAATCTACACAATGTTTGGAACCAAAAGTGAAGTGCATGGAATCCAAATAAAATAAGCATCCTAAGTGTTATACCTTAGTAATGCCAGAAAGGCTGATCTGGTAGAATAGGAAAAAGCACACATTGAGTCATACAATCAAAGAATACATCTTGTATATATGTTGTGCCATGCAGTATTGGCATGCTTACAACAGTGGTCCTCTCACAGAAATGTGGACAAACACTCTAGGGGAACAACAGGTGACAAACAAGTGACAGATATTTACATATAGGTGTTGTTTCATACAATGTGGAACAAGGAGGATGAATTGCTTACCCAATGTAGGTAGTGTATCTCCCTCCTCGAGAAAGCGCTGAGATGATGCTATATTTTAGCGTACTGTGTAGGTATAAGTTAAACGATGAGAAGGCTCAGGGAGTGTGGAAATTTGGCAGAGATAGCTGTTAGCATTTAGCTGAAGCCATCTTGTTTCCGGCAGCCATTTTGTCAACCATGTGCTTTTTCCTTCTTCACTGTTGCTTGCACTTGTGCTTTGCTCAAAGAACTGGCTATACTTAGCCTCGGCGACTCTGCACATGTGCAGAAGAGTCTGTAGCTGCCCATGCACCTGCTCTAGTCTGTAACTGTCAGGTTGTTTTTACCAAAGTCAGCAACTGCTGGCTCCTCCTTTACTGTTGACTGTGCATTCTTTGTATGATCATTTATGTATGTAACTCTCCTATGTGTGCTTGTACCGCCTTCTTTTGAGCTCCTGTGTGGGTATAAAAGACCCATGGTTCTTCTACTCCTTGTGCTACTTCATACACTACCGAAGGGTGTTGTGTGAATGTAGTTCCACCTCATGAGGTTAATAAAATATCTTTTTACTATTTCAGCTTCTGTGCCAACTTCTATTTTCTGGTCTGAGGACTTTTGTGCAGAGAAGGGCGAACCCCTAGCATTGGTGGGCCTTGCTGAGGTCCACCTCTACAGGAGGTGCCCTGGTCTCAAACAAAAATGATGAACAGAGGTATAGTACTTACGTAGTCCTTATGACATGCCACTAGCGACCTACCCATTCTCAAGCACCTTGGGAGCGAGGGCAAGGGAGAAGTTAGACGCTTATATCTGGTGTTCTATTAAAATCTCTTGTAGGTGGTGGTAGAAATTCTGGGCAGTGATCAGGAACCATTGGCACCATCTTAGAGTGTGCAGTCCCTGGTGCTCCTGATCAGTCCTAAGGTGTGTGTGGGCCAGCAGAGCCACTAGGCTGAACATTGCAGTGAGGCCCGGCAGCCGTCTGCCACAAATTATTGCTCTTGGTGCCAATGAAGGCTGTACGGCGGAACAGAACCGCCCGTCCAAGTGAGAGGTGTCAGCGAAGTGCTGTTGTATTTTAGGGGCCGGGAATGTAGCCATCGTCTCTACTGGGGTGGTGCCTGTGCAGGCCCACGTTATGGGTGGCTGGGACATGGGGATTATTGTACACCACCCATGATGTTCCGATTTGGTGTGGAGCTCAGTATACAAACGTGCAAGGGCATAGAGTACAATTAAAAGAGAGGTTGACGAGTTGAAATTATCATCTTTTATGGTCAGGGTAAAGTGGTCCTTAGGCAGAAATGGTTCATCGTAGATCAGGATATAGTTTGGTTCTACAACATGTTTAGTGTGTAATACATTCACAATGATTGGGCTTGCAATAGGAAGGAGGGCACAGGGCTACTAGTCAGATGAAGATCACAAGTTTATTTCCCCCCAGGGTATGTCTTCATTCAATCCCGATATACCCTGGGGGGATATAACTGCTAGATTCACCAGTACAAGGTGCAATGCATCAGGCCATTTCAGAGATTTCAAAGCGCACACTTTAGCCAACCTGGATTTCAAAGTGCCATTTACTTGCTCCACAAATCCAGGTCAGTAACTGCAGTGGAGTCTCTGTTCAACTTGTAATGCTGCACATAACATCTTCAGGATCTCATTGTTAAAATGTGTTCCTCGGTCTGGCTCTAAAGAAGTCAGAAAACCAAAACATGTTATTAACTTCCTCAACAACAATTTGCCCACTGTGAGACTATCATTTCTCCTAGTTGGGTAAGCTTCAACCCACTGTGAAAAGATGCACACAATCACTAGGACATAGTTCAACCCATTGCACACCGGCATCGCAATAAAGTCCTGTTGAATTCTGTTGAAGGGACTTCCTGATCTCCATAAGTGATTCAGGGTTACTGCTGTTCTTCTACCTACATTCTGCTGTTGGCACACAACACATCTGTGACACAAACTTTCAGCCATCAATCTGAATCTACCACACTATACCATCTCTCCCTACATGTACGGGCCATGATAATGTCTTGCATTGGAGGTAACAAGCTATCTGGCAACCCAGGTCTTCCAGCTCCTGAAACCTAAATGTCATCCACTAGCCCAACCTTGTTGTTTTGCTTCGGGCACTTCTTCTTGTAACCTTTTAACTTCTTCCCAGGTATCAACTGCAGACAATAATAAATTACAATTTGTGACATCCGAAGTTTAATTGACATACTCCCCATTAAAGGTGCATGAATTCAATGCTTAGTACCTTGCAGCCTCTTCGGCATATTTGTTACCCGCTATCACATAATCAGTGCCTTGTCGCTCAGCGACACATTTCACCACAGAAATTTGGGCAGGCAGTTGCAGAGCCTGTAACACATTTTTCACACTTTCACTATTGCAGATAGGTGACCCAGAAGAGGTCTTGAATCCGCGTTGGAACCATAACTGCTCAAAGTCATGAATAACACCAAAGCTGTACTGACTATTGGTAAAAATTGTCCACTTCAGCTGATCTGAAACACAGCATGCTCTAGTAAGAGCAATCAATTCTGCCACTTGTGTTGAGGCTTCGACCATACCTGAGACAGTACAGACTGCTTGGCAGCTCTCAGGTTTCCTTCATGGTCTAGTTTGCAAGAAACATCAACAAACAGCACATAATCTGATTTGGGTAGTGGCACATCTTGTATGTCAGGGCTTGGCTTGGTGCACAGTTCAGTAACATCATGGCAGTCATACTCCACTTCACCTTCAACCGTTTCATTCACAGGAAGGGGTAATAGGGTGGCAGGATTTAGTACAGTACATCTTTTGATAGAAACATTTTCTGCACCAAGGATGACTTGTTCATACTTGGTAATCTGACTATTGGTAAGGTGCTGTGTCTGAGTACGTGTAAGCAACACCTCAACTGAGAGGGTACGAAAACCTGTCAACGGGTGACCCATGCTCTCTCACTGCTCGATGCTAACACTAGTGGAGGCAACAGCTTTAGGAAATCCAGGAAAAGCAGTAGCCATGTAGTCAAGTTTGGCAGAAAAATAAGCCACAGGTCTGTAAGCACTGCCATGTATCTGAGTTAGCACTGAAAGAGCACAGTCCTCTCTCTCACTGTAAAACAAAGCAAAACATTTATTATACTAAGGCATTCCCAGTGATGGGGCGTCGCACAGATGTTCTCTCTTCTCTGGGAAAGCACACATGCAGCTTTCATCTCATGGTACCGGATCTAACATGTTCTTATATGTCAGCCTCTGTAGAGACATAGCCATCAGCGAAAAGTTGGGGATCCACTGTTGACAGTAGTCCACCATTCTCTAGAATATCCTGACTTCTTTCTGGGTAGTTGGCGGATTCATTCTCAGAATCGCAAAGATTCTCTCTTGTGACACCTTCCTTGCTCCTTTCTCAATGTGGTGTCCTAGGACTTCTTTCCTATAGAACTGTGATTTGGTCAGGGACACTTTATGTCCATTCTCACCTAAGTGGTTCAGGAATGCAATTATATCATGTTTGCAAGCCTCCTGCGTATTTGACACCACCAGTAGGTCATCAATGTACTGGACTAGGACTAAGTGATAGGGCATCACTAAGGACTCTAGATTCTTTTTGAGTGTCTGTTTATAAAGACTGAGGGGCTATCTGTATACCCTTGTGGGACACGGCACCATGTCAATACATGACTGCCTGAAACGGAAAGCAAAGAGAAACTGACTATCCTCATGCAATGGTATAGAAAAGAAGGTTTGACACAAATCGATGACTGAGAACCACTCTGCCTCAAATGGAATCTGAAACAAAATCACAGCTGGATTTGGTACCACAGGACAACAAGGAACAGTGATTGTGTTTACCTTCCCCAAATCTTGAATGATGTGATACTTGCCATTAGGTTTCTTCAAACCCGTAATGGGTGAGTTACATGGACTCCCCATAATTTCCTTCAGAATGCCTTGCTCAATCCTTGAGTCAATTACAGGAGTATTCCCAGTAATAGTTTCAGGGGTTAAATTATATTGTGGGATTCTCGGGTACTTGGCATTTGGCTTCACAGTAATGCAGATGGGTTCAACACCTTTAATAAGTCTGATGTGTTTGCTTAAAAAGTCCCAGAATTTACTTTTGTCAAAACGGGGTACATTATGACTTCTGATTTCTGTCTGAAAAGTTTAAAGACAATGTCCTCATCATGAGTCTGGAATTCAGTTCCATTTGGGGTGCAGCAGATGAAATAATAGATAG
Source organism: Triturus cristatus (assembly GCF_964204655.1). Taxonomy (NCBI): domain Eukaryota; kingdom Metazoa; phylum Chordata; class Amphibia; order Caudata; family Salamandridae; genus Triturus; species Triturus cristatus. The sequence continues at coordinate 829,930,309 of NC_140591.1, forward strand.
ACTAATTCAGTTTGCACAAGAGATATAATCCAAGCAAATTCACAGGACTAGAATCGCACACCACGAATTGGTGATGATCCTCCAAGCACCGTATCTTGACAGGTACCGCTTCTAAAACTGGACTAGACATTTGTTTATTTGCAACTCCTACAACGTGGATTCTTTATCCCGAGAGGGGTAGGTTAGGAACCTCTGTTGTTCTTACAGTAGAGTGGGTAGCACCAGTGTCAATGTGGAATTAGACAAGATTCCCATTTATCTCATCGTCCATCTATGGACCACTCTGGTCTACCTCTAAGGTTGTGCCAAGCACACAATCCTCTCAGGCCCGATCATTGCAACAGGTCTGAGCTGAAATCATCTGCTTCGATCATGGAGTATTGTTGGGACATACCTTGATTCACAAAGGGATTAGTGATTACATTGGGGACCTGATTTGCATTGTATCTCTGGGCATTTGCAACATTTGCATTTTGTAATGGCATTAGGGCCTGTGGGGAATTGCATCACCTGAGCTTGCGGCACATTGAGATTAGGGTTCTGAATTCTTTGTCTCTGTAATTGTTGTATCTGAACCATATTATTTACCTGTGACTCCACAAATCCAACATTCTGGACCTGATTTCTATTAATCATGTTACCAGTATTGAACAGACACTCGCGCTTCCAATGCCCTAACCTGCTCGTACATGGCATAGTTTGCTTTTCTTCAAAGTCGGCACATCAACACCTGTTCTTGGATCAATCGGGAATTGCTGTTAAAACTCATTACACCTTGCATCATAGGAACTCCCTGTTGATACACTCCCTGCCTGGGACCTGCATTCTCAACAAATGATTGATTCTGACCTCATTGAGCAGGCAGCCTTAATTTGTGCTATCATTAATTTCTCCTTCAATTTCTTTTGCTTCAGCTTCAATTCATCGCCGCAATGCTTTGTGTATCTTACTATTTCGTCAAGGGGCTTACTCTGACAACAAATCAAATGCTGATGATTCATGGGACTAACCTTAGGCTTCAATCCATGTACAAAGCTGTAAACAAAATGTCCCATATCTTTTGCCTCAATAGTTTCAGTTTCACTGAACTGTTTAAATGCCTGTATCAATTTCTCATAGTAAACATGTAGGAACTCTTTGTTTTTTGTGTTATTCTGTCAATCTTGACCCAATTAATCTCTTTAGGAGAGATTTTTCATTACAAAAATGTAATCACCTGATTGTACTTTTTTTATTAGCATTGCTGACAGAGCATGTGATTGAGGATGTCTCATCTCTCCAGTTCAGGCCATCCACAGCAATTTTGCATTCGACCCACAGATCACCTGGAACCACAATTTCAAATACATTTACCAAATCTTTCCATAAAACTTTTGATATTTTCACAAATGTATCAATCGGTCTGTACCATTCCCCTAGATTCTCTCTCAAGATCTGACCTGATTTTGGTATATGGATATACCCTCCACCAGGCACCTCTCTCATGGGAAGCATGTATACATCCTCATCTTCCTCCTCTGTCCAGACGGAGGCCTCTGTAACCTGACTTTCTTTGATTCCTTTTTCTTTGACTATCTATCTTCCCCTTTATCTATTTAACTACACATTTGAATATAGGCAATTCATTCCTTGACCAGTAATTTAATTCCAGATGGACGCATGTTTGCAAGATTTCCGTCTCTAAAGTTTAACCTGTAACTTCTTTGAAGGGCTTTGGATTTCTGTACATCCATTCCATGTCTTTGGGTCAATTCAAACAATCTGTCATGAGCTTGTCCTGCACATCTGGTAACATCGTTGCAAAGGAACAATAGTTAATCCTCCTGGTAAGCATTTAGTCGTGATAAATCAAGAGTCCAAATTGTCATTTCTTCTAAATCATATTTTCAATTGGGCCATATCCATAACCCTTTCTCTCTCGGATGCTTGAGCAGTTGTCCCAGTTGTTACAAGATTTTCACTACTTGTTGGGGTGTCTATAACTCTGAACCAATCGTCAAGTTTACACGCAGTAAGACCTGGTTGTTCTGCTGGGGTATTAAGGATTATCCCTCCACCATAGGTACGACTACTGAAACCAGGCAGTGAATTCAGAAGGGACATGTCCGAAGCTGCCATTCCTATAGGCATCTCTGCACTAGGGATACTGTAATTCATCATTGGTGGGATGTTTGTGTTGGCCATGAAAAAGGGTGATGTTCTCTGAGGAAACCTACCGCTCAAGTCGAGTCCTGTCTGATTTAATACAGGATCTGCAATCGCAGCACATGGGCTATTTCATAATGTCAGAAATCCGAGGAATGGGTCTCACTGTCGAGCCCACTTAATTGCTAGCTGCAGCATTTATTCCTGCTGGAAAAGCCAAAGTATCGGTGGCATTTCCTGCTACTCCGGGCTTACACAAAGAAACTACAAGGCCAATTGTGACAGGAACAGTCAATTACGTCTGGGGAATTTAAAGGATGTGAAGTGGAAGGGGCTGTCTTTGTTGAAGTCTCTCCCATTGAATTTGAATTCATATTAGCTGTTGCCATAGGTACATCAAAAGACTCATGCATAGGTACATTACCCATTCCACCAGTCTGGGCATCATTGTATGGAGGTGGATGATTTAACAATAACTCAGTTATAATACCATCATTTATATCTGACACTGTCCTAAGCAGCATTCCCTGTGTCATCTGACTCTTTATTCTTTTTCTTTAACTTACATTTGCCTTTCCCTTCTTTCTCACTCATCAATGTAGGATATAGTGTAGCTCCCTCGATTATGTCAGTTCTCCTAAATTTCTGTTTTGCATCCCGTCTAGAATCCGCACAAGTGCATATTGCTTTCTTGACTCGGCCATGAAATCTCTTCCTCTGCCTAAGATGAGCTGTATGTTCCCAGGTATTAAGTGCTTCATATTGTGTAGGTCTAGGAGAACTGCTCAATTTTGTACAGCGTCCTACTTAAATGCTCAATAATTCTCAAATGAAATGTCCCATAACACGGAAATGTTAAGGGACCATCTTTCTCAGTAAGTTTGTGTCATTTGCAAGCCAGACACGTGAGAAGACCCACATCTATCGCCAGAGTATGAGCTGGCATACCTTGAGGTGGTGCCTCTTCTCCCTTTCCAACAGGCACAATCACGCCTCCCTTAACTAGGCTATGCAATGCTTTAAAGAATTTTATTTTCAAACAAAAATGCAATATTCACAAATGCCTTTTAATTAGAACCAGGAAGTAAATGTTCACCCACAATTGTCTTGTTCGGTGATTAAAACCAATACCAGTGCAGCTCTTTATGACATATTCAACCAAGCCCAGTGTTACTGTATACTAAGGGCGGGCAGAGAACTTATCTCCGCCAGTGAAGTGGGCGGTGTTTTGCCTACTCCGCATTCCACTGAGAACGCGGAGTTTAAGCAAAACTCTGACTCCGCAGCAGAACGGAGTTAGCCAGCCCCCCTGCTAAAATGCAAGAGAAGCTCATTTCTCGCAAGACGTCTGTCTGACGTAGGGAAGGACGTGGCCCTTAGGGGCCACGCGGGCTACTTACAACCACCTGCTATGCCTTCCCAAAAATGAAGAGTCGGTCAGACAGTAGAGAATACAAACTTACATGTTTATTGTCAGTACTCTGCAGAGGGGTCCAATCAGACCTGTAGCCTAAGATGTCTCCTGAGGGACTGACCCCCAACAGTCCACAGTGGATTATCATTCCTCTTGTGGAGCCCTCAGCCACACCCATATTGGAAAACTACCGGCCTGAGCCGAACATGAACGAAGAGGCACAGTAGGATGAGCCAACACCTGCCAGTTGGGTACACGTTCTCAAGGCCACGGTGCTGTGTCTCAGCATCTCCTAACGAGGGAGCAGAAACTACACATTCAGATAAGCATTACCAGGACAAAATGGCCTGTTCATTAGCAAGTTAGAAAACAGCCGTGAACAGCAGAGAAAAATAATAACAAAATGCAGTGTTCTGCTGAGGCAAGCAACATGAGCAACAAGGCCTAACTCGGGCACAGTCTAAGCAGCCTAATAGGAATTGTGAAATGCAAAATGGAGTCACACTTGCTAACTGAAGCCTGCACATCATGTGGATAACTCAGCGGGTTGCATAACGTGAATACAAATGGCGTCTATTTAGCCACGCACTGCTAACCTATTATGGCATGGAACACGTGCATTGCAGGAATGGGAATTTCAATTCCTACAGTAAGGGGTTTGCAAGAGAGAGACAGGGAGGAGGAAAAGGGCAGCCCGGGGATGCCACAGTACAGGTAAGTCTGTTTGTTTCTTTTAAAATTCATTTTTAAATATTTTGTATTAGGGGGGTAGAGGTGGGGAGTGGAGCAGAGTGGAGTTCCACTGAATTTTTTCCGAGCTCCGTGGAACTCCACGTAGCGGCATTACGCCAGCTCCGCCCGGGGGTACTCTATACCAACACGGCAAACTATGACGTCAACCTCTTTTCATTCAATCGAATTTCAGTTAACAGAACAACCTATCTTGCTACACAGTAAGGACCAGGAATCGGTAGCCAAGTTCAAATTACAAATTTATAATCAAATTCAAAGACACTACTCTTAAAACCATACTGTAAAGTTGCAGAATAATAACTGGAAGTCCCAGCTTTCTAAATAAATTGAAGCGGACCAGTATTAAACTAACTAGTGGTTCTGTGATTGTGATACAGAAAAGTAGCATCAAAATCTGGTGCTCAATAATAATCTAAAACTCTCTCGCCTATACATTAGTAATCTAGGATTTCAAAATCCAGAGGATGGTTAGTTAATGAAGAAACTCACAAATCAGGGAATTTCCATGAAGGAAGTCAGGACAGGACTAAAGGAAATCAAGAAAAACAAATTTAAGCATCCCAGAAGCTCGGTCAAGAGTATTCTATGGGGCAGGAATAAGCATCAGCCTAAGCCACACTTAAGCAAAAATTGAAGGGAAGCATTGAGGACTAAAACTCAATAACTCCACTCAGGAAGTAGGGAATCAGGGAAGGTGTCTGCAAAGAATCAACCAGAAAGATCTGTATAGAGTCTGCAGAAGGGGGTTCAGCAATGCAGTCCAGCAAAGTCAGGAAGGAATCTCTGAAGAAGTCCAGGGCAAACACCATATTATAATATACAAAGTCCGTAAGTAACAACCCCTTGATGACATCATCAGAGGTTCATTGAACTTGTCAAGTTTCTAGGTTGCAGACTGCAACATCGATAGATCAATCCACACTAGACATGGGAACAGCATCTCTTTTTCAGACACACATCAGACGGCTACATTTACTCAATAGGCCTTTCAGTTGACACTCTGGTTCCCCATGCCTGAATTTACTATTCAACCTCTACTAGTCACATCAGCTTACCTTGCTTTCCTGGATTCCTCAGGTCAGTCCAATGAGTCCAGAGACTTGGTCATAGCATCAACAGCCCCACTCTTCCCACTCATTAGAGAGTAGATGAGGGTGGCATCAAGAACTAACCTCTGCAATCGGAGGTGGGTTGAGTGGTGGTTTGACCTAGTGAGTGCAGTCCTATCCTGCATCAACTTTCATTGTTTTATGTCCCTTGTGAAAGCACTTTTGCATAGGTGTAGCACTTGTATGGGTTGTGTACTAGCTGGAGCAGGAGAAGTCAAGAAAAAGGGGAGTGAGCCCACTGTACCTTTGAGTCTGTGGACTCTGACAATTTGTCTTCAGAACTGCAATTTCTATCCATGTACCACTGTGAGCTGGTACAAGGGTGTCTAGCTGGCAACCTTGTGTCACTATATTGACTGGTTAGTGAGATGTCCACATTGTGTGGGACCAATAACCGTAAAATTAAGTCATAAAGGTAAGCAGATCTCCCTTACATTGAACTACGAGATACTTTGCTCCTTTAGTGCTGAGATACTACTTTGCTGCTTTTCACATTGGCACTGTGTTCCTTTTGTTTAAAGCCCTTCTAAGTATTTACTTTAAGGGGGATCATGAATGCTTAAACATGAGCGCAGTAGGTGAGTTAGAATGGCAACACATGATGGTCTCTCTGCGAAGGACATTGTAGCCGCCAAGCAGTAGTACAGGGCAAATGGTTTCCCCAAGGACCACTGAGCACTAAATCAGGTTATTCCTGCGCAATTCCAATGGTGAAGGTTGTTGTCCACATGGTATGCAGAGTCCAAAGGGTGTCACAAGCGCAAGGGAATTACGTTTTGTCAGATTGGTATAAGTGTCATGGAAGCAGAAGGGTGTGGACACGGGATAAAAGAACAGAGTGCGTGTTGAGAAAAGTTGGAGCGACTCATACCTCTGTCATATGTAGAAACAAAGCTTCAAAATGCGAAGGGTAGGGCAAGAAAGCCTATGAATCCAAAAATTAAAAGGAGATTGTTGGCATGCTGCTAATCCTGCGGGCAGCCGAGTCGATGGTAGTGGTCACAGAAAGGCAAGGTGTGTACCTGACAGCCAGCGTCTTGGTTGCGGTCAGAGAGACGTCTCTGCATTCCCAAAGCAATGTGTTAGGCTGCACAGCTGGTTCCAACTTGGGCACGCAGCTCTAACCAAGGAGTGTGAGAGTTTAAAAGGGACCGCAATTGCTAATATTGGAAGTCACATGCCAAAGACAGTGTGCATGAATGTCACCATGTTGGAGTAAGCAGGTAGTGTTTGGGAAGCTGAATTATTATGAAGATCATGTTATCTTAATGCTTGCGGATTGTGGCCCGCTATGTTAAGAAGAGTGGATAAATGCGTAACATGGGTTGGGGAGTGGGGACTGTTGTGTTACATGGTGTGGGTGACTGGTAATTAAATATTGATTCTACTAATGCCCTACTAGTGGCCCATAAACCTGAATTAACTAATTGGTTTGAGCAAGCGAAAGGTCAGCCATTTTGGAGTGGTGAAGCCATAGTTCTATTTGTATGTGTGTGAGGAGAGCATTCAACAACCTCCAAAAAGGATAAAGGTGTTGAGTATCATTAATAGGTTAAGCCGAAAAGGTATTGAAAGCTGTCAGGATCACCATGCCAGTAATAGTCCATCTAAAACTGCAAGCCATTAAGCAGTAAAAAATCAACTTGGAAGAATTATATCATTCATGACTGTAGAGTCAGTTAATATTTCTATGTGCAAGGGATAATTGTACAGGTATTTTCATATGTGGCTATGAACCCGCAAACACTGATATCATTAGATTCAAAATATGATTATGGAAATTGTGCATGTGGACTTAACCATTAGAATTCGCTATTCTATTGAAACTATACTGATCACTCAGCTTTATAAAATATATATGACATCATGAACAACTGCTCCTTTGATAATGTTTGCATTAGAATGAGAGACCATTTTTTGTATCTAACAACATCATATGACAATATTGTCGTTTTAGATGTACTATCATGTCTTGCACAGCCTTGAAAAAGACCATGTCCTGCGCGCCACTAGGCAGCAAAAAAGGTGTTGGCTGCACATCACAAGAAAGTGAGCGGAACAAATAAAAATGAATAAAGTGAGTGTATTCTCTCTTTTACGGTATTTGTCTTTTCTCCAGAAATTACTCTCGAAATCTGAGCATATTTTAGGAATTTTTAAGTACTAATGCTGGCATTTCCAAACCTTTGTTACCAGTATTTACTATTTGTGGGCATAGTGGCCTTACCCACAATTTGGACACGCATGAACATGTTTTAATGTGAATAGACCACACATAAGAATTGTAGGATCCAGGGACCTTCTTGTCCCCTAAACCAAGGGATTAGAGATGGCATGCGTCTGAGAACTGTACATAATGTGTTGACTTATTCATTGATATTGAAACTATAACTGCGTAGTTTTACATTGCATCACTTGTATATTAGTCAGGCATTCATGATGATTATGTATAAAAGTAAATATTTTGTATCTTTCAGGTGCCCTTCTTTACCACGTTAATTTTACGGTGTTACCTTTTTTTGCGCATTTGTGATATATTTTTGCAATTGGACCTTCAGTTCTACCATACATATGTTTCTAAATTCTTGAGGTTTGATTAAATATTTGTTTACAACTTTGCTTAAAAATTCAAATCTTAATTGCAAATGTGAGAACTGTGCTGTACTACGCCTCACCTCAACAGCTTGAGCTAAAGCCTTGAGTGCTTGCACACACCTATCTGGGGAGTCAAGGAGGTTTAGGAGACCATATTTCAGTTGAAGACTGAGAACCCGCCCTCTTGTTATTCAGAAACACCTGTAATTTCACCTTTGATACAGCTTAAATTCCTTGTGACTGTAGTGATTGGAGGAAAGCTTGGCACATGGAGCTTTAGTTAAATCTATTGAAATTATAAGTTGCATGGTGGATAATAGACATAATTGGTATATATAAGGCACACAGGAAATGTCAATCATATTTTGAAGCACAAATGTCCTGTTTTAATTTACAGTTTTTTTCTACTCGCGCCACTTCCTATGCCTTGTACCACCATTCATTTATAAGACTCCCTTTTCAAGCATTTTTTGGTGTCTCATCCTTTATCACACTTTATTTCCTTTATCCTCACAGCTGTACTCCGCCTCTGTATGTGCTATTGCTTACCCTTTATCGCCTGTGCTGTCGCCTATGCCATACACGTATACAAGATCACGATACACTACAATTAATGTTGTCACAGACGTGGTACTCTACCTAGTACTCTCTCAACTTTGCTGCCACCCTCCCCTCCATTCCAGTCTCCTGCGCTTGCCATTTGAAAAATCAACATCCACCGTTAAATTTCCCCCCTTATTGCTGTTTTGCACTGCACGTTTGCACTTTTAAACTCTAGAAAAACATTTCCAGAGAGGTTGAATGTTTTTAACCATAGTGCTGAGTGTCTGTCTCTTATCATTTGGGTATCATGTTAAAATTTGGTTTTCTGTGCATGCAATGGTTTTAATTATCAAACTAGATGCACTTTATGCAAAGATCTGTACTGCACGCATGCACTTTATAAATAGAAAAAAGGGTTCACTGAGAGTTGTTTTTTTTAGAGTTTTATTTTGCACAAACTAGACCCAAGACATCGGGTATCAGAGCGCTTGACATGAGTACCAGTTTAGGTACAGATGAACAGCTGCGGTCCATGCAGGTAACAGCGGTGGGGCCCGGTAAGGTTTTTTTCCCCTCAGCATCATCCCCCGAAATGCCCACTAACCCGGCTCCACCACTCTTACCTGCACATAGCGCGGCTACAGATGAACACATTCCATTTTGTGTTTTTTTTTGTTAGGCACGGGGAGATTAAGTGATTTGCCCAGAATCATAGGATGTTGAGCGGCGTTGCTGAGACTCGAACACGTTTCCCCAGGTCCGAGGTCGACCACTCTAGCCGCAAGGCTACGAGGTTTGTATTGGTCTTGTTTTTGCTTATGGAGTGTAGTATCTTTTTTTATTTGATAGTATTACATTGTTATTCTGTGAAATTCCTTCCGATTCAAACCTAAACGAGATTCTGTAGCGATTTCTTTTCTCTTTTATCCTTTTTGAACTGTGAATATCTGTTGCAATATCATGATAATAATTGGTATACCTTTTTGAATATATAATAGTTTTAATTAACTATGCATCAATAAACTTACCAACCCTTACTGCTGGTGAACATCACATGTCAAGAGTCAAAGAGTTCAGGGTTAGACCCTCACTGAGACTAAATCTGTTCCGCACTCTTTTATCAGGTAGCATAACACCCAGACACAAAGGTAAGTTCATTCAATATATACATCTCCTTTAGGTACATCTAGCAGAGAAGGGATACGAAGAGATCATGTCACAACAAATATGGATGAAGGAATTATTTCTGTGAGTGACTTTTAATTGGTTGTATGACGGTACAACACAGGTAAACGCATCATATGCCTTTGCCACACATTTGTTAGCACACATGTTTAAACCTCAAATATGCATTTACAACATATACCAATACCACGTATTGTTTTTACATTTAAAAACAATGTATTTGTGGGGGGATACCAGTGGTTAATTTGTGCCGGTGCTTTCCGGTGCTTAGCACCGACACTTAATTATCAGGGCCGGGTTTACATGTATTGCTGCACATCATTGACTTTCTTTTACCTCACTACTGGTACTGGACTTGGCAGTGTCACAGTGTTACTGTTATTTTATGGAACTCGTCCGCAGTATCTGCTGCTCAGCTCGTCCCTCTGTCTCATTATAGTCTCATCAATCCACAGTCCCAGTCAGAGTCAGTGCAATCTATGTTCCGCGAACCGTGGCCGTGCTGCCCTTAGTTTAGTGTTCCCGGCCGGTGGGCAGGGCGGGGGGACACTGATTGATTTGGGCTGGATAGGATTTTGGTTCTTCAGTCTGTGGGGGTTGGGCGGCAGCAGGCAGCGTGAGCATGCGCAGATTTCAGATTGCGCATTGCCACGCCCTAGCAGACGTGTGCACGGGCCGGTCGCACCCCACCACCGAGTCATCGTAACTGGTTCACACTTCAACGTCCATTCAACTGAACTCCCCAGCCAGCGCGACGATGGCGTTGGTTGAGGATTGCAGGCTCGTAGCAGTAGTAGGGTAGCCAGCCACCACTAGACAGTAACAGCCCAACCGCTGCAGCACCAGGTGAGGCAGGCACTGCAGGCTATCAGGCCCGTCTGGCCCAGTGTGCCCTCATTTATCAGTTGATAATGCACGCACCGCAGTGCACTGTCTGCAGCATTCTGCAGTCAGTGTGTGTACGTGTTCTGGCTTTGTTGTGGTTTGGTTTCGAACACTGACTGACGATTATCACATGGACAATGACCTGGAAGGACTGCTTTTGAAACTGGGAAGCTAGAAATACTGAGTCCACCCTTATATGGGAAATGCCATACTGAGAATTGCGCAACAGGATACTCAAAACGATCATAAACCAATGTGGTCCATATAAGAAAGAACGTGCGCTGCTTTAAGACTTGTGGGAAGATATAAAGAAAAGTCCGATGAAATAAGAACTTTGCCCTGAAGAAGTCCGTAAGGACGAAACGCGTTGGTTACGCAGATTTTAAGAAGAACTTTGAATAAAGAATTTTTAAACGGAACCTGCTGATTGGATTCACTTCTGTTGGAATTTACTTATTGCACTGTATATAATTTCTATGGTGTGCTGGATCATACTTTTCTTTTGTGCATAACCTTATTGGAGATTTAGAGGTATTGCATCTCAGATCCCTAGCACCCTAAATAAGCCAAAAAAACGTTTTGACCAAATCTAATAATAGGTGCAGAGAAGATTGCCTCATATCTCATTCTCTGTGTCTGAACAGATTTTATGTAATCCTGGCCAGCTGCCCGGCCCACCACGTCAACAAACAAACCGCCAAGTTTAAGTAGTAGTAGAAGTAAGCAGTAAGTTACTTAACTTAACAAGTAGACAGCGTAGTAGCGAGTGCGACGTAGTGTAGACGCCATCTCTTAGTTCTTCTTAATCTGTTCTCAATCTTATATAATATGTTGATGGGGAGGTGGTGGCCCTTAGTTAGTTCAGTATTCTCGGCCAGCCCGCGGTGAGCTGGTCGGACTCGGGACACTGATTTGGGCTGGATTTTGGTTCTGCGAGGGTTGGGGCTGGGTTGCAGCAGGCAGCATGCGCAGTTTCATTTTTCCAGATTGCGCATTGCTGCAGTCCCATGCCCCAGCATACCAGCCGCACCACGGCCAGTACGGTCATACCCCACCACCAACCGAGTCATCTCAGTCCGAGTGCCATTGCCAGCCCAGCGCGACCGAATGATGACGTTGGCGCTGAGGACTCAGTACTGGCAGCACGCAGCAGTACTTACTACTTTGCAGTAGCCACTACACGAGCCACCCCACCACTGCTACTACCAGTACGGTACCGCCGGTGCCGCAGCAACAGCCAGGTGAGGCAGGCAGGCTGGCAGGCCTAGTGCCCTAATCAGTTAATAAAGCAGAGCTGCCTAACGCACCGCAGTGGCAGTGCACTGTCTGCAGTCAGTGTGTGTCCCGGCCGGGCCGGCAGCCCATCATGTTCTTTTGACATTAAAATAATATTTTTCTCAAAATATTCAGACTCAATGGTCCGATACCAACCGCCAGGCCATGCATTCCCGCACTACCACTACCAAATCAGCTGACAAAACTGCAACTATTCCAAAATGAGCATTTGTTTTTTTGTTTTTATTTTACCTGGTGAAGTTGGCCAAAGTATACAACTTTGGGAATTTAGGAAGTTTCTAAACACTTCAGACCATTCTGATTTCTGGAGCATTCGTAAGTGAAAACTTTATTTTGCATGAAATTGTTTTCACAAAAAATGGTTTTGCTGAATTTTCCTCCTGTGTAAAGGTACTTACATAGTTGTTTTTTAACTCATTTTTAAATTCTTCGTTTAGTTAGTGACGATAAAAAATCTCACTTAGTAAATGTGGGCATAGTACTCTAAGCTAAGGCATTAGTGTGTAAGGATGCATCCGTTGTAGTCACTGAGGAACTGAGGGGCCCGGGAGGGGATTCATCATGGTCCCAAAATACGATCCAGTCTGGTGGCCAGGATTAAAAACACAGGTTTTCTGCTTCACCGCCACCAAGGGCACATGTAGGACCCTAGTCCGTGGTCACTGGCTTCTCCCGTGACTTGTCTCCTCCCATCTTTAAGAGTACCGAGAGACACAACATCGCATACACTCCCAAGGTGAATGAATATGTGCCCATTCCTAAAACTTTCCAGTAGCCCATTGGTGGCCATGGATTCTTTACCAGGCATCCTCTAGAACAGTAATGGGCACAGTCCTCAATGTATGCATGTTATCATTCTGCCCACAGGTCACACACTATTCAACCTCCCGTGTTATTAGTTTATGTGTAATTGGCCATCAATAAACTTCCCTCACACTCGCTTTAGTATTAATAATCCCAAGGTGACCTTCACGGGCCAGAGCAATGAAGTCCTTCTCAGAGCACTTGAAAGAAGACACAGCTCAACTCTCATTACACAGAACCCTGGCAATGAGGGATGATGATGGACCACATGTCATTCACCTCGGCATCCCACCTTTGTGTACCTTAACCTGAAACAAAGCATGACCACTCTCCTTTGCCTTTATCCACTAATTGCATGTTAAATATATATCCATCACCAGGACAACTGCTCTCTTATGCTGGCCATTGGCATTCACCACTTCTTTCTTCAGCAGACTGCTCAGTGAGCCATCACAACATTTTTCATATCTTTGTCGCCACTCTTCTAATCTGAAGATTGGACTGTAGAAAGTAGTTTATTGCTAAAACAACCCAGAATAGGATAATGTGTGTTAGCAAAAGATGGGCGTGTACCCTCAGTTGGACAGAGAGAGGCAGACACGTGGGTACCTCATGTCAGAAGAGACAAGAGTGCAGTGTTTTAGTAGCATTAAGCTTGGGAGATAAGGTATATGGTATTACATCTGACTTTTAGCAGTGCCAGTTGAAGATGTGGGTGGAGCTAATAAAGTGGGTGGAGCCAGTGGAGGAAGTGGGTGGAGCCAGAGAAAAGTAGGTGTGGCCTCCGACAAACATTTGAGCACCTGCACTTCATATTTTACAAATTAAGCACTGGGGGAGAACCCCCCCAACTTACCTTAAATGCATGGTATTGCCATGCGTTGTAAATGCATATTCGCAGTAAAAAAATGCGTCCTAACAAATGCGTGGTAAAGGCACAATAAGGTTAAACATCATTATTATGGGGCGACTTTTCACCCCATCCCAAAGGCACTGCGTTTGTGAATGCTTCTCGTTTACGAACCACTTTTCTCTCATTTTCAATGTGTTAACATCCAATTTCTCAATCTCTTCTTTGTAATCCACTTAATTCCACACGCTTAAAGTGATGCCAATTTTCAAACGTTTCTCATGTTTATGATGTGCCCATCCAGACCTCTCTTCAAAAACACGTACTGACGCATGTGTATGTCCAAAAGCAGTGTTTTTTAAAAACCCAATGCATTTCGGGCCACTGGGGCCCTTCGTCAGGGGTCACTACAAATAAACGATAGACAACATGTTTATTATTACTATCCATCAATATGTTAGTAAAATATCATCTGACAGTACATATGATAAATGGTACAGCTCACTCCTCCTCCCCCTACTGTTTGCCATATTATTTTAACATCTTATGTTGTTCTAAATATGAACTCAGTCTTTCATAATGTGTTTATAAACAAAAACCTCTAGCGGCTATTGTATTATGAAGCTACCCTTTCACCGTGCACAACCTATTAACCTCAGTGACATCTAACAATTCAGACCTTCCCTTACTGACGGTGTTACCTGTGACATCAATCCCTCTGTACGTAAAGCAGCCTTTCCCTTTAATCATTTTCTTCTACGTGACTCATCACGTTCACTGTGACTTGTCCTACCCGACATTATGAGTTGAGCGTCTCCCTGTTTCCCTCGACATAACTCAATTCATACCCGTCGGTTTTTGCCGACCTAAATCACGTAACCCCATGCTTTAATTGCCCCACAATGTTACAAATGCTATCACACTCATTCATTATGTCGAGGGAAACAGGGAGACGCTCAACTCATAATGTCGGGTAGGACAAGTCACAGTGAACGTGATGAGTCACGTAGAAGAAAATGATTAAAGGGAAAGGCTGCTTTACGTACAGAGGGATTGATGTCACAGGTAACACCGTCAGTGAAAAGACTGAGTTCATATTTAGAACAACATAAGATGTTAAAATAATATGGCAAACAGTAGGGGAGGAGGAGTGAGCTGTACCATTTATCATATGTACTGTCAGATTATATTTTACTAACATATTGATGGATAGTAATAATAAACATGTTGTCTATCGTTTATTTGTAGTGACATCTGACGAAGGGCCCCAGTGGCCCGAAATGCATTGGGTTTTTAATAAACACTGCTTTTGGACATACACATGCGTCAGTACATGTTTTTGAAGAGAGGTCTGGATGGGCACATCATAAACATGAGAAACGTTTGAAAATTGGCATCACTTTAAGCGTGTGGAATTAAGTGGATTACAAAGAAGAGATTGAGAAATTGGATGTTTACACATTGAAAATGAGAGATAAGTGGTTCGTAAACGAGAAGCATTCACAAACGCAGTGCCTTTGGGATGGGGGGAAAAGTCGCCCCATAATAATGATGTTTAATTCCTAGTGTCACCTGGGCAAGGCACTTTCCCAAGGAGCACGCAACAACAATAAACTTGGATGATTTTGGATTCTGATTATATTGGTGTGCATTCCCTACCCTCTATAAAGTACAATAAGGTTAAAGCCTCATTGCAAAGGCTATTTCCCCTTTTAATTAGACGACTACCATTCTTTAAATTATGCTCCTGGAAGTGTTAGAGGATATAAATTCAAGGAAGTCAAAAAAGACATCAGAGATCCAATCTCCAACCTGTATCAAGGAAATCCAACTAAACACCATGTAAAAGTGAAAAAAAGTTGGCACACACCACAAAATATTTCTTTCTAACCTACAACCTACTACAAAATGTAAAACAATTGATAGGAAATTACAACTGTATACTTGCCTTGGGACTTCTGGAGAAAACAAGGAGATGAAATAACAATATGCAAAACCCAAGGAACCCAGGGTTGGACTGGGACAGAAATGACGCCCGGGCCCCAAAATAACAGTAACCCCTACTAGCGAAGCAGCCGCTAAAATAGTGTCCTACATTTGCAAAAAGGACAGTTTTGAACTTGGAAAGACACGAGGTATAGTTGTTCTGCAAGGCATGGAAGACTGCATGTGTATGTACGTGGTAATATCAGAAAATCTACAGTAAAAACCAGCAGACCAAACCGTAAAACAGGACCACAAACCACCAAAAATCGGGCCGAAACAGTGGCAGCACTTTTTTTTATCAGGCCAGTCCGACACTGAAGGACTGAATGAACCACCACAGGAAACATAAACATTTCGATTTATTTTGTGTACACTCTAAAATGGAATTTCTCTTTCGGATTCTATTTGAAATCCAGCTTTTCATGAAGTTCCTCTATCCATCACTAATGCAAACGTTTCAGACAAATATGCGATTGTGGTGGGTGTGGCGGTCAAACAACACCCATGGCAACAGCAGAGAACACTGCATTAATACTATGAACATATTTATTTAGCCACCTTTCAACTTTTAAGCAAGGCACACGCAATTCTGTTTTGAGAAACTGCACTTGTATTTTTAGGCAATGTGCTTAGATTTTCCGAAGGTTTGCACTTTGAAGTTGTTCCTTTGTGATTGCCTAGTTCAGAATGTTTTACTGTACAGGTGTGTACATTTAATTCATTAGCAGCTGTTATTTTTAAACATGGGCTCACAGAGTGTAAGAAAAACAAGCAGCTTAACAGCTTTGGTTGCACTTTCTGAGAAGCTGTTTTCAGTGAGGACTTGATTACTTCTTAAAAATTATATTGGGTGTATGAGGAGTTGGCCTGGTATATCATGTCCACTAATTAAAGTGGGCACCTTGCACCAGTCCAAAAAACCCTTATGGTGATTTAAGAGGTCAAAGATAACCTTAGAAAGCTATCCAAGTGGTAGCTGTAGAGAGCAGCCTTCAGGCTTAGTCTTGAAGAAATGTTAAGCAGCTTGTTTTACCAGAATGCAACCTTTTTGTATTGGTTAAAAGAAAGGAGAACCACACAGTAGTTATAAGAAAATATATTTATTATTATAACACCTTAAATACCTCACAGTATCTGCTGCGCGCAGATAAACACAAGATACAGAATACTGTAGCCCAGAAACAATCATAAGTAGCACTAATACACAGTGGGCTCCAGGCGGAGACCAAACCATATAATAAAATAGTGGTATAAGAACCACAACTCGAGTCAAGACAGAGTCTAGAGAGTAGAGAATCGCTGGGACCCCAAGGAACCACCCAAGGTGAGTAAGTAGGGACCCCACGGAGAACGGGTGCAGTGTGAGAACACAACCGGCTACTATGTACAATTCAATGGGAGAGTCACAGTTGCAATTTTAAAGTTTAAAGACCCTTCCCAGTGGATTACGAGCCCTTTGGAACATAGAAGGTTGGTGAGCCACCCCACCCGTGGATACTGAAGTACCAGAGTTACCTATCCCAGAGCAGCCGGGTGCATAGGGCTGAAGTTGCGTCAGAAACCGCTGTCCTTCTCAATGGGACTCTTCAAAGAAATGACACTGCTGGATAGAAGAAAAGTATCCAATGGAATCCGCAGGTGGATTCTTGATGGAAGGAACCGGAAAGCAGAGGGAACAGAGTCTGGCTCACTCAAGAGTGAACAGGGGCTCGGTAGACGAATGCCCACCGATGTCGGCTGCTTCAGGTGTGAAGTAGGAGACCTTGACTCTACAGCTGCAGGGACTAGGAGATGTCGAGGACAATCAAGAGACGAATACAAGCTGTCCCATGAAGGATGTCGAGTGCTGAGGGGTCGGTGACCAGCGGGAGCACCAACAAGCCTTGGCAAAGTCAAGCCATGAAGAAGGTCAAGAAAGGTTACGGTCTGGCCCAGCAAGAACCAGAGGACTCACCACAGCAAGGGGTATCAGGGCAGGCCCGGAGCAACCAGTGAAGCCCAAGAAAATCAGGATTGTCTCTCAAATGGACCCACAGGCTGAAGGCACAGGAGTCGCGAGGGGACCTCTTGCAGTTGCACCAAACAACAGCTTGCAGGGCACACAGTGTGAGGAGGCCAAAGTCCTTGGTACGAAATGTGCGCAGAGGTTGGATCTATTGACAGCCTAATGAACGAAGTTGGGGAACACCAACAAGCATGTGCACTTGCAAATGTATGTGGTGCATAGGGGTACGGGTTATGCAGTCCCCACAAAGGATCCTGGCCTCAAACTTAGTGAAAGGGCAGCTCAACCTTAAGGAACATTGGAACCTGCATGGAGCTTGTATGGTGCATGGGCACAGACGATGCTTTGGACGCAAAGTGAGACAAAGTCGGGCCCAGTCGAAGTCCAGCGAAGTCCATAGTGTCCAGACGGTCGAAGATCAGTGGTTTCTGGTTCAGAATCTTGTCTACATCAAATCTATGGTCCTACAGCCAGGTAAGCCCTTTTGTACCCACGGGATTGGGTTGGACAGATTCAGGGGGCCCTCCCAGGGGAGGGTCAGGACAGGGGGGTGGTTACACCCATGTCCTTTGTCCAGTTTCGTGCCAGAGCAGGATCCAATGGCTCCCAGAACTGGTTTGAGCTGGACTATGCACAGGGACACCAAATGTGCCCCTTGTGCAGACTTTCAGGCACTTTGGAAGTGCACCCACCCAGCTCCAATACACTAAATCCTGTCTGGGAGGTAGTCACACCTCCCTGTGACAGGATGCCTATTATGCTGCCTTCCCCTGCTCAAGCTTGGCTCAGCAGCAGGAGGGCAGAAATGTGTCTCTGGCATCTCTGGTCGGCAGCAACCATTTTGTGCTGTCCGCATTGGAAGGCTGGTACCGGGAAGACCAGGGGCCCCACGAAGCTTGCTTCTGAAGGGTGGAATCATACCTCCCACACCACTTACCAGTGTGGAGGTATGATTCCAAGGTGTTTGATACCAAACACGACATGTTTTGTTTCAGCAGTTTTCGAGATAGCATTTACCGCAAGGATATTTGTTAGAAGCCATTTTGAGTAGGTAATATATTAGGACAAGGAGCTGTATGCTATTAAGTAGGGCATATAATTTAATATGTCCTAGCAGCAAAACTTTAAAATTGTGTATTGGGTGTAGAAAATTAGCAATCCCATTGGTTAATACAGGGTTAATGGCTGACTTCTCAGTCTGGTTAACTTCTGAATAGGTTACTGAAATGGGTACTTCAAGGTATCAAATTAACTGTGGCATTAAACCCGACTCGATACCCAAGTCGAATTTAATGTCTCTTTTAAGGAAAAGCAACTTTTAGAAAGTTGCCACTTTGTTGCCTAGTAGTGACCCTGTACATGTGCTAGCCACCAGACAGCCTTCTGCCCTCCCGAGGAGTTGTTTGAACCACTCCCAGCCTCAGGAACAATAGAAACCCCTGCTACACACGGAGCTGTTACCTCCCTCTTGCAGGAAGTCACACAGAGTTTTTTTTGTTGTTGTTGCATATTAATATAGCACGAACTCGACCCAAATGTATTGGAGCGCTTTACATGAACACCGTATTTACATTACACATTCAGGCACGGGGAGATTAAGTGATTTGCCCAGAATCACAGGATGTGGACGCGACTTCGAGGCTCGAACCCTGGTTTCCTGCACCAAAGTCGGCAGTTTAAGCCGACGGACCACATCCTTTGGCCAAAAAGGCGAGTTTCAAAGGGGAAGCCGCCATTGGTGAACATGTGACGATCATACTCCTGTAGGGCTGCCCCTTGTTCAGGTAGAAATGCTGGCAGCAGGAACAAAGAGAGGCAGTGGCTAAATCGGTTTTGCCATGGGTATGTAGCCCAAAGGTAGCCACACATCTAGCCCTCTGGGGTGGGCTACAAAGCTCCTAATATCCGAGGACAGGTTCAGACATCTTGAGAGTGGGTAGAATTGTGCACTCTAGGATTGCTAGATGCCACATAAAGCTGGATGGCACCGCTAGGTGGGAGGGATCCTAGTAGCCCATTGGCTAGTGACCACATTATCTTCCAGAGCACTGTCTGAGCATAAATGTGGCACCACTGGCACCCTGAACCTCAGACCACAAAATAACTGGAGAAAAGACTGAAAAAGAACAGCCCTGTAGACCCCTGGACCTGGCAAAGAGAGACTGCACCTGCTCACCTTGCGCTAGCGAAGAGAGGATTGTTCCTGTGGCTCTTGGCTTGTGGAAACATTGGCCCGACCCCCAAACCAAAGAAGTGACTCCAATGGTCAGTCAGCTGACCCCCTGGAACCAGCACCAGAGCCAACACAGCTGAAGTAACCCCTGCCGGCAAGTCAGTAGCCACATTCTTCAAGTCACTGCTGACCGACGATAAGCAACCCAAGAGACAGATCCTCAATGGCCAAAAGTTGCACCTTCATAATATGCAAATATCACGCCTTATATAACTATCATACTACACAGATATGGGAACATTCCACCACAATCTAATGCAAACCAATGTGCTTCACATTTAATATTAAGCTACCATAAATATCATGCTAAGGACCAATGCTCTTGTAAGGCATAATGTCTCTCATGAGAGAGATTTAGAAACTGTGCACTTTTTAAATTTCTCACAGACCATTATTTGATAATAAAGGTGGTTTTCTACCTTTACTCCTAGGTTTCAAGACTAACACTGTGACCTGTATCATTAAACCTAATGACATTAACTCTGTTTCTTTATGCATGTGTTTCACAATAAATATTAGAAAGTCACTTTGGTTTGGCATTATGACAACTGTTTTACCATATGCTTATGTTAGATTTAGGGGTCTCTAGTTGGCAGAGGTAGGTACCTTTGACAAAGTAGGGGCCCTTGCGTCTAGTCAGGGTAAGGGGGTACACTCCGAAAATAACCCCTGCTCACCCCCTTGGTAGCTTGGTACGAGCAGACAGGCTTATCTCAGAGGCAGTGTGTAAAGCATTTGTGAACACATACAGTAACTCAGTGACAACACTACAGATGGACACCATACAAGTTGTATATTAAAAATAAGTATCTTTTATATAGTTTTAACACAAGACCATAAACGACAAAAATCCACAATACTGTACTTAAAATGGTAGAATTAGCTTAGTTCTCTTTAGATGTTAAAATGCGACATTTTGAGTTCAATGTATCTTAGGATGCGTAACGCTATACAACGAAAGTGTTGCAGGGAAGGTGATGCGTCAGTTCCTTACACGCAAGTACGGTGATGCGTCGGGTCCCTACTGATGCGTACGGGTTGTGTCTGTTTTTCTCTGCGAGGGGAGGTGATGCATTGGTTTCTTACTGCGCTTTCGTGGCGATGCGGCATGCAACGCCGTGATGCGATGAAGATCTGGTACAATGCGACAAAGATGGCGTCTTCTTCTTGATGCGACACGATGCGGACCGCGACAGGCCCTGCGACACGCTTCTCGGTGTTGCAGCGGCGTCTGATGCGACGCCGATCCTCTTCTCCGGCGATGCGAGACACTTCGGCAATGATGCAAGCCGTGACAGGCCCTGCGACACGCTTCCCGGTGATGCGGTGGCATCTGATGCGACGTCGATCCTCTTCTCCGGCAATGCAAGATGCTTCGACATCGATGTGGGCCGTGACAGGCCCTGCGACATGCTTCCCGGTGATGCAGCGGCATCTGATGCAACGTCGATCCTCTTCTCCGGTGATGCGAGGCACTCTCGTCTTGTGAAGCGGCAGTGCGGCGACACGCTTCTTGCTCGTGAGTTGCGCTTCCAGCTCCTTGCGACACGCAGTCGCTCAGAAAGCCTCGCACAGCAGCAGGCACTTCCAAAAGAACTCTTGGGAAGCTGGTGGGTGAAGTCTGTTGTCCCTGAGACTTCAGCAGGAGGCAAGCTCACTCTCAAGCCCTTGGAGATCCTTTACAAGTTGACGAAAGTACATACAAAGTTCCTCTCTCCTTTCTTTGGTCGTTTAGGCAACCACTGCAGGCCAATCCCCCAGCAGCACTTCAGCTTAAGGATAGTCACTCCTCAGTCTCCATGGTTCCTCTCCTCAGCAAAGGCTTCTTCTTGTTTCCCAAAGTGATCTAAAGTTCTTGGGTTTGGGTCCCAATATTTATACTCAGTTTCTCTTTGTACTCTGAAGGCAGAGAGGCCTTTGCCTAGTCCAAACCAGTTCTGGTCAGTCCTGGAGCACTTTGTTGACATGACTCCTTCTTTCCTTTCACAGTGCAGGGCAGAGACATCAGACGTGCCACAGGGGGTGGAGCCAGCATTGTGGAGGGAACTCACAGCCCTATTCAGGTCCCAGGTGCAACTCCTCCCACCCATCTACATGCAGATCTTTCTATTCAGTCCTGTGCTGACTCACCCTGTCTCCTGGAATCCCCCAGCCTCGGTCACTCAAACTCCAGACAAGGGATACACAACCTAGCAGAGGCAGGCTTGGATGATTGGACAAGAAAATACCTACTTTCTAAAAGTGGTATTTTGAAACACAGAATGTTAAAGCCAACTTCACTAAAAGATGTATTTTATCATTCTGAGTTCAGGCATACTAAACTCGAATTTCAACCTAGTTCCCTGAGTCAGTTAGGATTATAAGATGTAATAATCAAACTGTCCATTCTGGCCTATGGGGAACAGGTAGCCTTGCAATAGTGACAAACGAAAATGGCTGTAATTCACTATTAGGACATGCCACACACACGAGGGCATGTCCTATCTTATACTTACAATGCACCCTGCCCTTGGGCCTACCATAGGGGTGTCTGATATGAAGACAAGGGAAGGTTTAGGGACTGGCAAGTGGGTGGACTTGCCCAGTCAGCATGGCAGTACCAGACTGCACACAGGCTCTGCAATGGCAAGCCTTAGACATACTTTTACAGGCTGCTTCTGTGGGTGGCGCAACCAGTGCTGCAAGCCCACTAGCAGCATTTGGATTAAGCCCTGGGCACTCCTGGTGCACTGTACTTGGATCTGACAAGTAAACCAAATCAGTCAATCATGGAATCACTAATCTATACATCAATTTACATGCATTGAATAGCAGTGGCACAGTGCCCACAGCATCTAACACCAGCAAAAACACATGAGGCAACAGCAAACAATGGAAGGGAGACCCACGCCAAGGTGCCAGGTCTAACAGCATTTCTTTTTAATTGTAACTCTACTCTACCATCAATAGGGAGGGCACTGTTTGGGAAAGTTTTGTGGCATTCTTGACGAGTAACTATATGTTCGGGAGAAACTAACTCTCTTAGACTGCTAAACGGACACTGAAATACCCCCAAGGTTACAGTCTTGTCTTTATATCTGTATAACTATGTGTTACATTTTCTCATAGATGTGCAAGATCCTTGTACCTGCAATATATATATACTTCAAATTAATGGTTGATATGAGCTGCCACAAACTCTTTCTCTCAGTTTAAGATCATTATTGGTTTATTTTACGGCATCAATTTTTGAAAACATACAAGTGCAAAATTCTTATGCATCCATTTTTATTAATAATGAAGAACCCCTCTGGAACAGTATTAACGCAACCTTTCTTTCATCACTATAAACTTAACCACAACCATAATATACCAACATTATGTAGCTGGCCTCTTTTTACAGTATAATTTATCAAGACGTGGCATGTTTAGACATGGATGCCAGTAACAAATGACCTCTTGTAAATTTGTCAGCTAATAACTTCATTTCACCTGACCTATTCACAGATTGCACTAACAAGCAGTTACCATGCCACTCTTAAATAGCTACTTACATTCTACAGGTAAACCCCATACCTCATTTGAAACCACTATCTAATGTATTTCAGGAAGAACCACACACATGCACTGACAAATGTCATGCGGCTACTAGGTGGTGCCTCAAAAATGCCCTGTGAGGATCTGTCAATGACGGTACATTCTTCAGCATACTACACACCGGGTTCCACATTGCATTTACATCCTGGTTTCCCTTTACCATTCTGGTACATTTTGGCACATGGAGTCTATCCTAGTGCAAGCCCTGATCAGGCCCTGGTGGTGGTACTTAGTTTTGGATCACGATTACTGACTCTTACAGATACACTCATTCATACAGACTTGCTTCTTTGACTTACCTCTGTCTCTCTGCGCCATTCTGCACTGCATTTCTTGGATTCCCTATTCCCCTCCTTATGCCTGCTGGCTTCCTTAGTCTTCCTTTCTCCAAGTTCTTGTGTAGGCTATCCTGCTTTGGTGGTTCCCTGATTCCCTGTATCTGGGTGATGACTCACACATAGATCACTCTCTGCACCTGTAATGCTAACTCCTAATGAACTGCACTTGATAGCTCAATACGCCAGGATCACTTTCAAGACATGCTGCATCATCTGCAAAATGTTAAGTCTGCCGCCCAACCTACCTGGCAAGGAAGCAAAATCTCCCCGTCCCTCTAAGGGGTCACACAAAACAAGTAGTAGTGGTAGTAGTAGCTGAGTAAGGCTTGACTCCAATAGGTTCAAGAAGGAGAAATCTAGATAGCAGACCTTTGCCTTTGCCTGAGGATCTTTAACTCCATCCCAGTCAGGTTCACCAGCCTCTACCCCTTTGTAGATTCAAGAAAAAGCTAAAGACCATCCTCTTCAAGCAATATCTTTTTGCAGTTTCACCTCACATTGTTGCCCCATCTAAAGTGAGCTCCTGTGGCACAACACTTCCTGTCACTCACAATGTCAACCTCTCCTCACACTAAGAGTGCTTGTGCAACTTCTGTCATCCTCTGTCACCTTTCATCTCCAATGGTCATGCAGTCCCATACCCTCAACAAGACCCTCTACCTCCTCTGCAATATGTTGCCTTCATCCACTCCCCAGTGCGATGCCTCCCAGCCCCTTCCTCTATTTGCTCCCATCCCTCAGTTGACCTACTCTCTAGTAATACCCCTCCATTTTGTAAAGTTATACATTGCTTTGTAACTATGTATGCACTACATACATTTACATATATGCATTTTTAAAATAAACGGCAATACGTAATAAGAAATGCTAGCAAGAACTTCTGGTAGACCATTTGGTTAACAAGGGTCATACAGGTATTCAACTCCTGGTAGCTAATTTTAAATGGGTGCTCAATGACCAGGCTACATTCAGTACACACTTGGGTGACCTGTATAATATTACTCTATTCAGAGAGTGTTAGACCTGGCTTTTTCAGCAGGTTTATCCCCAGGCTTTTTGCTTTTTGGCCTCCTGTTTTGGACCCTGTTTTTGATGGTTTTATGACTCTCTGCACTTTACCACTGCTGGCCAGTGCTAAGGTGCATATGCTGTCCCTGTAAATTGTGTTTATGGATTGGTGATTCCATGATTGGCATATTTGATTAACTGGTAAGTCCCTAGTACAGTGCACTGTGTGTGCCCAGGGCCTGTAAATCAAATGCTGTTGGTGGGCCTGCAACACTGATTGTGCACCCATGTGAGCAGCCTGTAAATGTAACTCAGACCTGCCACTGCAGTGTCTGTGCGCAGTTTGGTACTGCCATGTCGACCTAGCAAGTGCACGTACTTGCCGGGCCCTAACCTTCCCTTTTCCTACCCCTAAGGTAGGCTCAAAGTGCCCCTGTGGGAAGGGCGCAGTGTATGTGAAAGGTAGGACATGTATTGGTGTTTGTGACATATCCTGATAGTGAAATACAGTGTATTTCATTGTTCACTATTGAAAGGCTTTCTGTCCCATAGGATAGAACAGGAGTTCATTTAGAACATCTTATAAATATAACTTCCCATTGGGACAAAATAGGAAGGTAAAGTTTAGTACGCCTGAACTCAAAATATAAAGATGCATCTTTTAGTAAGGATGAATTTTACATTCTTTGTTTGAAAATACCACTTTTAGAAAGTAGGTATTTTCTTGCGTAGCATCCTGTGTGCCTCTGCTGGTTGGTGTATTGACTGTCTGGCTTTGGAGTGACAGGGGCTGCGGAGGTACATTACCTCAGACAGCCACTGTTGGGGGGGTTGATGTGTGTCCCACCTTTCCTGAATGAGTCAGGGCTGCATTCAGAGTAGGGGAAGGAGCTCTCACTAGCACCTGAATAGGCCCGGGCTACATTTAGAGTAGTGGGAGGAGATTTTCCTTGCACCTGAATAGGCCCGGTCTGCCTTACACAATGCTGTCTCCACCTTCTGCCGGGGAGCTGCACAATAGAGGACAGAACTGGTTTTGGCTGGGCAAAGAGCTTCTCTGCCACCAGAGAACAAATGAATTTGTGCCAGAAAAAGTGGGGCCCAGACCCCTGAACTGTATATGACTGCTGAACTAAGGAACCTGCCAGGAAGAAGAACCAGGAAAACTGGAGGAGAAGTACTGCACCTGTGCTGTGTGCTGTTGGGGTCGGCCTGCAATGATTGCTTCTGTCTTGGGCAGGGAAAGGACTGGACTGTGCTTTCATCTTCCTGCTGTTAGAGTTTTCTCCAAGGACTTGAAGTGGCCCATGCCTCCTGTTGTAAGTCCTAGGGATAGAAACGACTTCAAAGATTACTTCTGGGAATCAAGAGGAACTTTTGCCAAGGAGAAACTGAGGAGGAATACTGCCCCTGTGCTGTTTGCTGTCTGGTTTTGGCATGCAGTGGCTACTTTCTGCCAAGGAAAGGAGAAGGACTTTGCTGTATGCTGTGTCCCCAGCTTGAGGAAGATCTCCAAGGGCTTGAAATAGAGCTTGCCTCCTGTTCTGAAGACTCAGGGACACAACAACTTCACCCATAGTCCCCACTGAACACCTTTGCTGGGAATTCTGACCTGCTGAGAGGTGCCTGCCAGTGTTCTGGGCCTCTGGAGGTTGTTTTGGGACTGGAAAACGCAAGAACTGTGAAAATGGACAAATCACCTGATCCCAATTCATCGCAGCGGTGCAAGAAAACTTTTCCGATGCATCGCCGCCACCGAAGAATCGACACAGCGCCTTCTCGCGGCTGAAGTTTCGGCTGTGCAAAGAATCCTGTGCACCGATCTCGGATGTCTGAGATCAACACACCGATTCTGATGCAGGCCCTGTTGGAGAACAACCAACGCATCGAGGGGATGCGGCTGAAGTCATCACAGCGCATCCCGGGTCTTCACGCATCGCATTGTACCGGATCATCAAGCATCGCATCAAAGCATCAAGTCTGTCGCATCGTTAAGGGACTCAGTAAGAAACTGACACATCACCTCCACTTGCAGTAAGAAACCGACGCATCACATCCTCTCCAGTAAGGAACTGATGCATCACCTCCCCTGCGCAGCAGTAAGGAACCGACACATAACCTCCCCCGGAGCAAGGAACCGACGCATCACCTTCACAGAGAGTAGGAAACCAACGCATCACCTTCCCTGCGACCCTTTTCGATGCATCCCAAATACTTTGTGTAAAAGTTTCACAAACTACATTTTCTTGGAACAGAACTGTTTCTACCTTTTAAGAATCATAATTTTAGAACTGTATTGTGGATTATGGGCATTTTGGTCTTGTTTTGGTTTAAATAAAGATTACTTATTTTCTAAACTGGTGTGGTGTCCATTTGTAATGTTTTCACTGTATTACTGTATGTGTTCACAAATGCTTTACACACTGCCGCTGACATTAGCCTGTCTGCTCTTGCCAAGCTACCAATGGGGTGACAGGGGTTATTTTACAAGTGTATCCCCCTTTACCCTGACCAAGAAAGAGGGTCCCTACTTGGACAAAGGTACCTACCTCTGCCAACTAGAGGCCCTCATTTCTAACAGAGAGTAACACTGGATTTTAAGTCAAATGGTTTGAGCAAGAAAATTAAAAGGGGAGAACTCTAAACATGTGTTGAATTTGAGAATATTGTAATCTTTTGATTTATGGCAGTTTGAAGATTTGAAGGTGGCTTTCCTCCATATGTGTGCATTTTATTGGATTAGTCAGTTATGTATGAATGTTATGAGAACCTGGATTTGAGTCACTTCTGTATTTGGTAAATGAATGTAGAGTACCAGCTTCTATTAGTTATGGGTCTATATCAATTTTGTGAAATTATATGTTTGATTTTTTCACTTGGTGTCCCTGTACTCTCCAAATAGTGTCTTGTTTAGAACACATGTATACACAAAAGAAGCTACCCTCAATATAAAATGACCGAGGGTTAAAAGGTACGCATCTCACAAAAAGTGAAGGACTGTCCTTACACACTTACTTGTACCAGATGCATCTCTGGGTTATACTAGTGTACAGAGCCTTGATATCCATTGTGATAATGCAGTCCTCTACAGGGTCAATCTCCAAATCTCTGATAAGACAAAGAACATCTTTTGTGTCTCTCAGGTAGGAGGTGGGTGTTTGTACAATAGGTCTCAGAAACCAGTCGCAGAATTGTGACAGGGGCTCAAGAACTGAGCCTTTTCCCAACACTACAGCTCTTCCCGGTGGGGGCATTGTATCCTTAGGAATTTTGGGTAGAGATTAAAACCTCGGGGTGCGAGGGTTTTCACACACTAGATTCTCTGTGAAACCCCGAAACCGGTCCTAGGATGCTTGTTTCAGGTCCAGGGAGGACCTGGCTTGACAGTTCGGGCTGGACTGTTCCGATCAGGCACAGGGTCAAGACTGATTTGCTTATGGCCAGGCCTAATCTGGGGTGGCAAGTGAGCAAAAAAATGATGGATTTAACCCAGATCTCTTGACTGGGGGAGAATGTTTTGATTTGTTCTGCATTCCGCCCATCAATTGTGTGCCTTTTGTTTCTCGCCCTAAGTGCGCCGGGTATGCCTAGACGTAGGTCCCGGGCTCACTGTGCCACTGGATTCAAGCTATCCTGGCTGAAGAGGGGTGAAACCCCGAAACCGGTCCTAGGATGCGTGTTTCCGGTCCAGGGAGGACCTGGCTTGACAGTTCGGGCTGGACTGTTCCCGTGAGGCACAGGGTCAAGACTGATTTGCATATGACCAGGTCTAAACTGGGGTGGCATGGTGAGCAAAAAAATGATGGATTTAACCCAGATCTCTTGACTGGGGAATTTTTTTTTGATTTGTTCTGCATTCCATCCATCAATTGTGTGTCTTTTGCTTTCTCGCCGTAAATAATATTGTTGGCAGTTCTTGTTGATGAAGTCTCATAACTATGATGCTTTTTGTTAGGACTGCATTGATAATTTGAAAATGTTTGCAGAATATTATATATCAATATTGAGAGGGCAATGTTTAAGCGGGTTGAAAATTTGAATGGCTTTATAGCAGTGTACTTGTTTGTAAGTTTTAGGTTTGCTTTGAGATCATGAGCTCTTTGTGGAGCATTTATGTTGTATCTAATAAGACGCATATTGTATCTAATTAAATATGTATTTCTCTAAAGTTACATTTTGTTCTGAGAATGCCACTATCAATATTTGTCAGTGCATAGTCTGTGAGAATATCACGACTGGAATGTGGTAATCACAACCATTTGCCATGCTATCACATACACTGGATGTAAGTAATGATTAATTTCCTGTAAGAGACAATTATCTGGTTTGCTAAATGAAGTTCAAATGTGCATCTGTATTTTTTCTCCCCAGGAAAAACAATAAGTATTGAATATGTTAGGACTTTAAACTATATAGGGCAGGCATTGAAGGTCACAGGTCATAATTCATAATGATTTAAATCCCTCACAATGATTAGAAATTCATTATAAAGGTCAGCATGCACAAATATTTATGTGTTATACTTGGCTTCCTTGGCGTGGTTTCCTCTGACATTTTGCCTCTACCTCCTGTATTTTTGATGGTATACTGGATTTTGTTTTGCTGGCTTAAATGCTTTGGGTGCTTTGCCACTGCTGATCAGTGTCACTGTGCAAGTGTTCCCAGTATAAAATTGTTGTTGTAATTGGTTATCCATGATTGGCATATTTGATTTACTGGTAAGTCCCTAGTAAAGTGCACTGAGTGTGCCCAGGGCCTGTAAATCAAATGCTACCGATGGGCCTGCAGCACTGATTGTGCCACCCACACGAGTAGCTCAGCAAATGTAACTCAGACCTGCCACTGCAGTGTCTGCACGCACAATTTTAAACTGCCATGTAGATCTGGCAAGTTCACCCACTTGCCAGGCCCTAACCTTCCCTTATCTTTCATGTAAGGCATCCCCAGGAATGCCTAAGGTACCCCCATGGGAGGGTGCAGTTAATGTGAAAGGTAGGATATTTACTGGTGTGTGTTACATTAACTGACAGTGAAATACTGCCAATTTTGTTTTTTTACTATTGAAAGTCTATCTGTCCCATAAGCTAGCATGGAAGTTACTTTGTAACATCATACAAGTATAACCTTTCATTGGGACAAAATAGAGAAGTGGAGTATAGTTTCTCTGAACTCAGAATTTTAAAACACAGCTTTTTAGGGAGATGGTTTTAAAATTGTGTGTTTGAAAATTACAACACTAGAAAGTAGGCATTTTCTTGTTTCACCATTCTGTGTGCCTCTGCTGTTTTGTGTATTGACTGTCTGGTTTTGGAGTGACACGGGCTGGGGATGTGCATTTGCAGTAAACAGCCACAAACGGGGGGGGGGGGGGAGGTTAGGTGTGTCCTGCCTTTCCGGGGTGACTCATAGCTGGGCTGATTAGACCTTAGCTGCACTTAGAGTGGTGGGAGTAGTTTCACTTGCACCTGAATAGGCAGTGGCTCCTCTGCACACTGCTGCTTCCACCTCCTGTAGTGATAGTGCACCAGAGAGGACAGAACTGGTTTGTACTGGGCTCAGAGACCCTTGCCACAAAGAGAACAAAGAGAAAATGCGGTATAAGTATTGGACCTTAAACCCCAGAGAATTATATCAATTCTGGACTCAAGAGGAACCTTTGCCAAGGAGAATAGCTGAAGATCTGTTAGGAGGAGTACTACCCCTTTGCTGTGTGTGCTTTTCTGGGGTGTCCTGCAGTTGCTGCTTCTGCCAAGGAGAGGACTAAGACTGGAACTTTGCTGTGAACCTGCTTGAAGATGAATTTCCAAAGCATGTGTGTGCTGGTGTCCTGTTCTGAAGTCTTAGGGACGCAAAGACTTCACCTGCAACCCACTAACCAGCACCTGGACTCTTGTGTGGACTCCTACATTGAAAAGGGCACCAATTCCAGTTCCTGGGCCCTGGGAATTGTGTGGTTGGTGCTGCAAAGCAAGAAAAAAATCTCTGACACCTTCAGCGACTCCTCCAGCGATGCCGCGTCCTGCACCGAGGCCAGGAGCACCGCTCGTGAAGAGCACAACGCACTGTTCCACCTGCAACGCAGCTTCAACGCCTGCTGACACCTGCAGTTATTGGCTATCCCAACACCAGCGCTTGCAATGATGCCGTCACCGACAGCGACAGAATCTCATTAGCGCGGAGCTGATAACCAACGCGGGTGACTTCACAAACTCTTCGACTTCGCATTGCCTCACCAGAACCGACGCCTCACCCCCGACGCTGCCGACTTCCCTTTTCCTGAACTTGATGCGTCATCTCCTCATAGACATGACGCCTCGCCTCCCCTGTGGCAAACAAGGAACCGGCCTCAACCTCAACACTAACACATTACCTCCACCACACTGTTAATTGTCCATAGACTTCGTTTGTCAAGGTACTGTTGTTTGGGGGTCCGTGTGACTCACTGCTTGACGCTGCACACCATGCGGTCAGCGCCATACTTTGGATTTATCCTTGTAACGACATTGTAATAGCCCCAGTTGGAACTATGTTGTTTCTACAAGTTCTATTTTTGCAATAACTGTTCTAGAGTGATATTTTGATACATGTATGTTGGATTTTTGTCGTTTTGATCTTCTTTGGTTTAGATAAAGATACTTTCTTTTTTTAACTTGTGTGGTTGTCCATTTGTGGTGTTTTTGCTGTGTTACTGTGGGCTTTAAGTACAAATACTTAACACATTGCCTTTGGGATAAGCCTGTCTGCTCATGCTAAACTACCAAGGGGGTGAGCAGGGGTTATCTAAAGTGCGTAACTCCCTTACTCTGACTGGAAGCAATGGTCCATACTTGGACCCGGGTGCATACCTTTGCCAATTAGAGACCCCCACTTCTAATAGTATGCAATTTGATCTATGCTTGTTACAATTTCATGTTTATATCTTAATTCTTGTATTATTTGAATTATCTCAGTAACTCTCAATGATCCAATTGAATTTTCATTTACCAATAATCAGCATGATTTTTGCTGTCTTCCAAGTATCTTCATGTTCAGTGGCCCTTCCTTATGTGAACCTTCAGCCCCTCACACCCACTTTCTCTTGTATATAACTGCCACACAGGTGGGTTGATGGGAAATCCAAACTTTGGACACTTCATTGGTCATACTTCGAAATATCCGGATGGAGGTTGGAAAAGATTTTGTAAAACGCAAGAAACTGATAACAACGTGTGCACAAAAATATCAAATAGGCCTCTCTCAAGGTAAAAACAGTCACTCTTCCTGCAATTGAAAAAACAATAATGCGATTTCTTACCACCTACAAGTGCCACTGGTTGCCACTGGTGAGCACCGCGCACATGTTTTTGGAACCAGTACTTAGGGACTGATTTACATTTCGGCAGACAAGATACTCCGTCACAGACGTGACGTACATCCCGCCTGCAGTATAACAAGTGCATTATAGCCTATGGCACTTGTAATATGGCTGACGGAATATCCGCCACTTTTGTGATGGTGTATCCTGTCTGCCGAAATATAAATCTGGACCTAGTTTTCATCATCAGACTTAATCCCTTTTGAGATGGAGTATCCTGTCTGCCGAAATATAAATCTAGACCTAGTTTTCATCATCAGACTTAGACCCTTTTGAGATGGAGTATCCTGTCTGCCGAAATATAAATCTAGACCTAGTTTTCATCATCAGACTTAGACCCAGAACAATAGCGAGAAAGGCTTAAAAGGATGAAAGACGAAAAAGGCGTAAAAGAACGAAAGACGTGAAAGCGAAAGACAGTTAAACATTGACCAAGGTACAAAACAGAGATGAGAAAGATCCTGCAAGAGTGAGGGTTGTGGAAGAAAGAAACAAAAGATGGAATCAAGACTATACAGTCTTGGGTATTTCTAGTCCTGGCACTGTGCAGGTGCAACGGCCGGCTCCTTAAGAAACACTTTGGGCCCTGCATTTATTTATTTTACTAATTAAGCATTGTTCCTTATCACGGTCTTTACACTATGATACAGGAGGGAGTGGTTTAAGTGGCAGTAGGCCAGTTGGTTAATGGTAATCTTCGTTACTGAGTCTAAGCTTTCTTTGGCACAGTCCAGTAAACATAATGTAAGGATAAGGCCTTAGGCAAGGCAGTCATGCACCTCAAACTACTGTGGGTGCTTAAAAGGTTTGCCTTGATGGTATGGAGTATATAAATACAAACGAAGGAAGAGTATGTACTTTTAAGCCAAGGTTGACTCTACTGAAACCACAAATCATAAAGGTTTTACGAGAGTGAAAAACATGCAGTTGAGCCTTCAAACTGTAATTCAGATGACACTGTGTCAATATTTGCCCTCATGCTGGCGGTTGCAAACATTTACTGTATTTCGTCTGCCAAAATCAATTATCAAGCAGTTAACCAGTCACATCTTAGCCACATGGTGCTATATAATGCAATTTTCAGCATGGACAAGCACCTGAAAAATACCAGAAAGCAAACAGCATTTTCCATGCAAGCAAAAAGAATGTTAAAATGTAGTAATATGAAATAAATGATGCTCATGTTTAAAATATATATATATTAAGCCTTGGGAGAAATTTCATTTATGCAGGCATAATCTTGGGTAATTCCCAGAATTTCGCTTTACAATTTTTACGTGAAATGCCCCTATACCACTTCATGTAATAACACGGAATTTCAAATAATTATTTGCGTATTTCGTGTAATTTCGGCGCTTGAAGCAAAATTACAAAACAGATTTCTAATCAATTAGTCCATCATTATGAAAATGAGTAAAAGATATGCCCATCTGCACCCCAAGAACCGGGTACCATCTTATACTTTTTGCAGACAAATATAAGCAATATACTGCAAAACTCAAAACGGAACTATATTTATACTCTTACCACAATGGTGCTTGGAAAAAGACCGTCTGCCCTATCTTTAACATCCTAAAAAATGTATACGATCCCACATAGGTGTTGTGTCCTCGCCCCACAGATACACAGGAGACAGGTAAGGATCTCGTATTCTTTATTTGTAGATGGTTTGCTGTGCCCACGCACATTTGCCCACGCTCTCTCCTCGCTATGTAATGCCCCCTCCCACATCCTTGACCGGATGTGGTGTCCGGTTCCCTTGGTGTCCCCATCGTCCACTACAGGGTCCTAGTGCCCTGACCCAGGTCACTACATCTCCCCCCTTTGTCACGAAGAAGTGACGAGAAAGTGAAAGACAGAGATCTGTTGATGGCGATCGATGCGCATCTGCCCTGGCACTGGTCGGTGAGCTTCCCACCATTACATTTCTTCTATTAGTCTTTTTGGCCGTCTGCATGTTCTTCTCAGGCCGTCCTCTGTCTGTCGCTCTCCTGCTGGTCCTTCTCCATTTTCTCTTTCATTCCGGTTTTGCTCCTGCTCTTCTTGTTCTGCTGTTTCCTTATCTTGGTCCTCCTCCCCTTTCTTCTTCAGTTCTTTGAAATGTGAGCTGTTCCGTGTTATCCTCTGATGCGCTGACTCTGCCGTGATCATTGGGCCCTTCACTTTTGTAACTATTAGCGGATCTTTGGAGAACGTGCTGTCAGTTTTCCTTTGTTGTCGTTGACGCACTATCACCGTGTCTTCTTCCTTTAGATCTGACGAGCTGGCGTGCCGCTTGGTATATGCATATCTTTTCATTTTTTATTTCTCCTCTCTGTCTTTTGCTGCAATGCTGCTGTGATCTGGCGCCATTGTTGCTTCTATTTGTGGAAGCCTCGTTCTGCTTGTTCTTCCCAGTACTAACTCTGCTGGGCACCTTCCAGTGGAGTTGTGTGGGGTGTTTCTGTAGTCACGTAGTACTTAGCACAGAGCTTGGCTAAGTGATATCTGCGCTAGCTTCGCCCTTTGAACGGCCTTTTTGATGTTCCCCATGAACCTCTCCACCATTCCATTTGCTTGAGGCCACAGCGGAGTTATCTTCCTGTGGTTTATCTCTATATAAGCCATGAATCTGCGGAATTCCTCTCCTGAGAATGGAGGACCATTGTCTGTTTTTAGTGTTTCTGGTGAACCCCATGCTGCAAATATGTCATCTAGTATCGGTAAGGTTGCTGTTGCCGATGTCGACGGGACGTGTCGTACTATTGGAAATCGTGAATATTCATCGATGACCACAAGCAGGTAGTTGCCTGTTTCTAGTGGTCTATCAAATCAGCTGCTAGTGTCGTCCACACTGCTCGTGGAAGCTCTGACATTTTTAATGGTTCGTGCTTAACCGGTGGTCCTATCACTTGACAGAGGTGGCATGTCCCCACAGATACACAGGAGACAGGTAAGGACCTTGTATTCTTTATTCGTAGATGGTATGCTGTGCTGTGCCCACACACGTCTGCCCACGCTCTCTCCTCGCTATGCAATGCCCCCCCCACATCCTTGACCGGATGTGGTGTCTGGTTCCCTTGGTGTCCCCATCGTCCACTACAGGGTCCTAGTGCCCTTGACCCAGGTCACTACAATAGGAAGAGTTGGGGGTCTCAGTTGATTACAACCAGAAATTGAACTTCATTTCAGCATTTACAGCAATTGAATAATTACTTTCTTTTTGATGACCTTAAAAACCCACATCTTGTAATCAATTGTGTGACACCGCTATTACTAGCATACCTCAATTATCATCTGCCCGTGTTTTCCACATATAAAGGTTGTCTCTTCAGAGCCCTAAACTCAAATATTCCCTCTCTTGACTTTGTCACCGTTTATTCCAATTTTGGCACTACCCACTATTTCCCCATAATTGATCCACTATCCTCACTCAGGGGCCCATTGTCGAGAATCCATAACACACTAAAATGATGCCACTCAGGTTCCACTCATCCATGTCCAACTTCCACTCACACACTTCATCTGCATATATATGCCAGTACTCTTTGGCACTCTGCACAGAGAAGAGCAGAGATCTCCATGGGCTCCCTCAGAAAACCTCCAAAAGACTCAAGTGACTCGCCAAGTCTCATGAGATTTAAGCACGAGCAAGTGACCTGCGGCCCTTTTGGACTTGGCAAGACTATAAAAGGCCTTGTCCAAACCGCCACAGTGCGCCTATCCCGAAGTCTTTGCAGGAGTAGTAACTCCATGTTAAACTCCGGAGACTTAGAGGCATATTTACAACACCCCAACGCCACCATAGCATCACTTTTTTTGACGCTTCGATGGTGCACAATGCTGAGCCTTATTTACAAGGCCAGGCAAAGCCACCCTGCATGGCTTTTCATGGTCATATAGATATGGCCCCCTTTCACGCATTACTCTGCGAGAAAGGGGCGTTCCATGGGTGTTGCTGTGGGTGTTCCCACACAACACCCATAGATTCTGAAGCATTCCCAAATTTGCAAGGTTTTGTAAACCTGAGAATGTTTCAGATTCAAATTCCTCCCCAGGGGAGGAGTGAAAGTGGGACAACTGGGAGAAGTACCTTTATTTCTCCTCGTGTTTTGCTCTTTCTATGTGTGCTGCATTGTGTACTGATTATTTTTGTGCAGGGAGGTGTGCCCTCCTGCACATAAACAATCATCCCTGCAACACAGGCACCCTCGCATCATGGTGCAAGGGTAACTGCATTGGCGCAAGGCAGCCAATTGTGCTCCAGTGCAGAGGAAAGTGCAGGATGCATAGTATTACTTTAAATACGACACATCCCTGCACTTTCCTAATGACGCAGCTTGGCGCAGTAAGATGGCTTGCAGTGCTGCTTTGTGTCATTTTCTAGTAAATATGCCCCTATCATGCTTGCTATCAAGATTGGCCCTGTGTGACTTACCTGTTTTTATCTCAAGACACCATCTTTCCCTCAGAGAATTCTACTCATTAATAGAACCAGTGAACCTGCAAAGGAAGGAAACGGTAAGATAGATCCTCACAGTCAAAGAGTTAAAGGAGAGGTCCCTACTTGCATTCTGAGCTTGTTTGAAAACTCTCAGCTTAGCTCATTGGAATTGTTAAAAGGACCAAGGTACTCTGAGGAGAACAACTAAGACAATAGCACTTTCTGTGAATGTGCGTTAGTGAGGAAACAGTAGCGCAGCGTAAAACCAACCGTTCTGAAAGCAGGACATATGTGTTAGTTCAAGGGCATCTTGTTTACAACAGATTTGAAAGCTGCACAAGAACAGCCCCAGGTGTGAGGCAACACCCACTAAGACTGCATACCTCCAAGAAGGGAAAACAGGTAACAGAGGTTACAAGAGAGAGGGAGCAGGGATTTGTAAGACACAGAGGACACAAAAGATGGAAATTTCCTTCAGTTGTGCACTTATGCAGTGGTACAATTATATATGTTTTGTCATTGGTTTGCAGTGGCATAGCATACTTTGGTATACCACCAGTTGGGACATCTGAAACCAGAAACCAAAGATAGCCATGTGAGGATCTCATTCAACACCTAAAGACATCAGTGCTTGGTACTCTTTTTTTCTCCCTTCTTCTTTCTTCCCACAAACTTCTTCCCCATGTTGCCTGGTGCTGGCCTTTGTGCTTTTTCTCGGGGATGATCTAGGGAGGTGGTGGAGAGATGGGATTAGGAAGCTCTGCAGGTGCATGTTGCTCCCCCAGGAGAACAAGCACAGGTTAATATCCAGATCCAACAGGATAAAGAGCCCAAGAAAAGAGCCTGGCCAAGCGACATGGATTCCCAGGGGGTAACCTTAGGTGAATTAGCAAATTTGATGACTGCTTTACAGGAGGAGAGCAGGTAAATGAAAAGGGCCCTAGCCAAATCCCAGGTAGGCAAGCATGAGTTAAGTCAAAGGGTACATTACTTTCAGGAAATGGTTATAAGTGGGAGAGAAGGGGAAGATCCATGGAAACTGCCTTCTCCTGCAAAGCCTCAAGCTAGACCACTATTAAGACCAGCACAATTTTGAGGGCCCTTCCCAAGTGTAGCAACATCCATACCAGGTACGTCAGATGCTGGAGGGGTCCCGTGGTCCAGGTGGTTACCCCCACCAGCTGTATCTTTGGCAACACAGGAAAGATTTAGTTGGGTCACCACCAAGTTTGAAACCTGCATGCCCTATTGCCAGGTGCACTTTATGTGCCAGCCACACACCTTCCTGACCAGCAATCCAAGGTGGCATTCGTCCCCTCATATTTCAGCTGTTCAGTAGCTACATGGTCAATCCCACTAGTGGCGCAAGATGAGCCAATCCTGTATAATTTTCAGACCTTCAAACGTAAGATGAAGAAATTACTCGACAAACATACCTTTGTGCAGGCAGTGTATTCAGAACTGTTAAATCTCAGGAATGGCAGCAAGAATCTCATAATGCACCTGACATCTTTAAACTGGTTAATGATTGAAGCAGCCTGGCAACAATAAAAAAGTGCTTCCCTGTTTTATTGTGGCCTAAAAGATGAGCTTGAAGATTTGTGAGCACAGGTTGCTGCTCCCTGCAAAGCACGTGAAGATTAGAAAGATGTACCAAAAAAAATGAAAAGTCAAAGGGAAGGTGATAGTTATCCAAGATAGAAAGAGTGATGGAAAATGTGAAGTCGACAGCACAGGAGCCTGAGCCAATGCAGATTGGCAGAGTTAAAGGTCCTCTCACAAAGGAAGAACAAGAATTACCAGGGTCATAGAAGCTGTATCAATACTGCAGCAAAGGAGGACACTTTCTAAAGGACTGAACGGTGAAGACCAAAAAACAAACCTAAAATAGCATCTCTGATTCACAAGCACCCAGAAGGCCCAACCAAGAGAAGTACTAACTCAAGATATGGCACGTCACACACTCCTCTTTCCTGAAGACTTACTTTTTCACTTAGTTGAAATCCCTCAATGTTACACATATTCACATTTTCGCATGCCAATTATTTTGACCGTGCCTGCAAGGTGTGCGGTTTATCTCTGTATTCTCTTAGATTCTGGGGCTGCCAGGAACTCTATGGGCCTTACCTATGCCAGTTGTCTAGGAATACCCACCCAAACCTAAAGTTGCCCAGGAAGTTGTTTATTCAATTGATGGAAGTGGTGTGCCTATTAAGCTTACCTTGCAGAATTCGCATAAAGAACAGGTGAAATTTGATCTCATAAATGCCTCTCACTTCCAAGCTATTTTAGGGTTTCCCTGGTTAGAAATCCATAATCTGGAGTACAAGACAAATCACCCTTATTTCACGTTTTTACAAACAACACTGCTAGAGGGAGTCTTAGCACTTGAATGCATCCATTCTGTGCTTAATGAACACGATCCCTGAAGGGAGCACAGATGTTGTTCCAAGTCAATATGGGCAAAACGCAAATGTATTCAATAAGATAATGGTAACCACTTTGTCTCTGCATAGACCCTTTGACTGTTGTATAGACCTGCAACCAGGAGCCCAGATTCCTTGTAGTCATGTCTCCATCCTAACAGAGAAAGAGAATACACACTTACTGGAGTACTTGGATGATTTTCTTCAGATAGGGTTCCTATGACTTTTCACGTCTCCAACATTCTCTACTTTATTCTAAAGAAGGGAGAAGAGTTATTAACATGCATTGATTATTTGGCATTAAAGAAGGTGACAATAAAAATTGGTATCTCTTGCCACTAATCCTAACCCTATTGGATCAGGTAAAACAGGCCACTATATTCACCAAGTTGAATTTGCTAGAGTCATAACATCTTGTACGAGTCCGGGAGGGTGACAAGTGGAAAACTGCATTCTGAACCAAATTGGGTTTGTATGAGTACCTCATTATGCCTTTCAGACTCTGCCATGCCCCCGCTGCCTTCCAATCCTTCATCAATTAGGTATCAAGGGAATATCTCAATGAAAACACTGTCTTGCATATAGACAACATTCTCATGTATTCAAAGACCGCCAAATAGCACGTTGTAGGAAAGTAGGGTCTGCTTCTTATGGTTACCCCCACTTTTTGCTAAATGTGATACTGTTTTTGACTAGTCTGACTGGGATCCTGCTAATCAGTACCCCAATCTATCTGCTTTCTCCATAAACTGTTATGTTATGTACTTAGGTACACTCCAGATTGGATACTGGGGTACCCTTGTATGTCCCTTGTATATGGTACCAATGTACCCAGGGCATAGGTACCCCAGAGGCTTCCCATGGACTGAAGCATGTAGTATGCCACCCATGAGAGAACATGCAAAATGGAACCTACAGGCCTGCTATTGCAGCCTGTGTAAGTTGCTGCATGCACCACTTACTTAAGATATAGGTTTACTATATCTAAGGGTCACTGCACTTAAAACCTATAAGTCCCCCCTATAGCAGGCCTTAACAATCCTGAAGGCAGGGTTCTTGGTTCTAAGTGAGAGGGTGCCACTGCATGAGCAGGACACCCCTGCAGCCTACAAAGTCCATTCTTCCGGGTTGTCAGTGAGGCAGCCATTTACGAAATATAGAGTAGCGTTATGCGACCGCGTGATGACCAACTCTAAAACAGCTGAAATAACCCTATCGTGTTTGGTGTCAAACATTGTGGAATCATACCCCCACACAGGTAACCGGTGTGGGAGGTATGATTCCACCCCTCAGAAGCGAACTTCGTTGGGTCCCTGGTGTTCCCGGTACCAGCCTTCTAGTCCTGGGCAGCAAAAAATGGTTGCTGCCGACCAGAGACACATTTCTGCCCTCCTGGTGCTGAGCCAAGCTCAAGCAGGGGTAAGCAGAACAATAGGCATCCTGTCACAGAGAGGTGTGACTACCTCCCAGACAGGATTTAGTGTATTAGGGTTGGGTGGGTGCACTTGCCAGTGACCGAAAGTCTGCATGAGGGGCATATTTAGTGTCCCTATGCATAGTCCAGTTCAAACCAGACCTGGGAGCCAATGGCTCCTACTCTGGCATGAAACTGGACAAAGGACATGGAAGTATCCTCCCCACTGTCCAGACCCTTCCCTGGGAGGGTCCCCTGAATCTGTCCAACCTTCTCCCGTGGGTACAAAAGGGCTTACCTGGCTGTAGGACCCTAGATGCAATGTGGACAAGATTCTAAACCAGAAACCACTGAACTTCGATGGCCTGGACACTCTGGACTTCGCTGGACTTCATTTGGGCCCGACTCCGTCTCACTCTGTGCCCATGCACCATACAGGATCTGTGCAGGACCTGTGGAGCATCAAGGAAAATCAAAGATATCTCCCTTGGAGTGAAGGAGTCACTCCCCTGCATTCGCAGGCACCGCAATACTGCTGTCTGGTTTGCTGACCCTCAACTCCTACAGACTCCGAAGGCTTCAGCAACACAGGAGGTGGGTATCTATGTCTCTCAAGGTCCGGGCTGCCCTCTCACCAAGTTTGAGGTCAGAAACCATTGTGGGAACTGCAACACCTGAACCCCTGTGCACCACGTACACTTGTAAGTGCATATGCTAGTTGGTGTTTTCCGAACAAGTTCATAGGGCTCCTAGTAGCTCCAACCTCTGGCACCATTTCCTACCAAGAACTCTGGCCTCCTCACACCGAGTGCTCCGTGGGCTGCTGTTTGGTGAAAATGTTCAAGGTCCTCTTGCGACTCCTGCGCCTCTAGCCTGTGGGTCCAATTGAGGATCAACTTTGCTTTTCTTGGGCTCCTCTGGTGGCTCCAGGCTCGCCCTGACTCCTCTGTTTGGTGAGTATTGTGGACCTTGCTGGTCCGATCCATAACCATCCTTGACCTTCTGCATGGGTTGCATTGTCAAGGCTTGTTGGTGCTCCAGCCAGACATCAACCCCTCAGTACTTGACATCCTTTGTGGGACAGCTTGTATCCGGCTCCTGGTCATCCTCGATGACTCCTGGTCTCCGCGGCTGCAGATTCAGGAACTCCATCAAGGCGCTTGAAGCACCCGACATCGGTGGGCATTCGTCTACCGAGCCCCTGGTGACTCCTGAGCGACCCAGACTCTGTCTCCTCTGCTTTGAGATTCCTTCCATCAAGAATCCACTGGACACTTTTCTTCTTTCCAGCGGTGACATTTCTTTGAAGGCTCCCATTGAGATTGATGACGGTTTCCGACGCCACTTCAGCCCTATGCACCCGGCTTCCCTAGGATAGGTAACTCAGGTACTTCAGTATCCACGGGTGGGGTGGCTCTCCAACCGCCTAACTTCCATGGGTTTTCTTCAAAGTCCACTGGGAAGGGTCCTTAAACTGTGAAACCTCATCGCTACTTTCCCATAGAATTGTACGGAGCACGCGATCGTGTTCCCACACTGTACCCTTCCTCCGTGGGGTCCCTACTTACTCACCTCGGGTGGTTCCTTGGGGTCCCAGCGATTTTACATCCTCTAGACAGTGTCTTGGCTCGAGTCGTGGTTCTTATACCACTATTTTAGTATATGGTTTGGTCCCTCCCTGGGGCCCACTGTGTATTAGTGCTATTTACTATCATTTCTGTGCTGAAGTATTGTGTGCTTTGTGAGTATCTCTGTGTATGAGATACTGAGTCGTACTAGAGAGTGTTATATTAATATACTGTGTCATACTAGAGAGTGTTATATTAATATACTGTGTCATACTAGAGAGTGTTATATTCATAAATATATATTTTTAGAACTACTGTGTGGTTCTCCTTTCATTTAACCAATACTATAAGGTTGCATTCCGGTAAAACAAGCTGCTTAACATTCCTTCAAGACTAAGCCTGAAGGCTGCTCTCCACAGCTACTACTTGGATAGCTTTCCAAGGTTATCTTTGACCTCTTAAATCACCATAATGGTTGTTTGAACTGGTGCAAGGTGCCCACTTTTATTAGTGGACAGCAATACCAGGCCAATTTCTCACACACGTCCACCATGTTCAACATGTGAAATAATTCCTCAAAAAAAAGATCTGTATGCTAAACTTGAAATATGAATATACCATACTCAAAGTGTGGAATTCCTAGGCTATAGAATCACATCCACAGGGATTACAATGGATAAGAAGAAAATAGACGCAGTTCAAACTTAGGAGCCTCCTCGTACAGTAAAAGAAATCCAGAGTTTTTTCTGGATAGGAGTTTCATTGACTATTTCTCTGAAACAGTAACACCAATCACTAAAGTCTTAAGAAAAGGAGCCCACTTTATTTGGTCAGCCAAGGAAGAACAAGCCTTCTAAAGCTGAAAAAATGTATCTCTGCCCCTATGCTATTACATCCACATTCAACCCAACCTTATTTGTTTGAAGCTGATGACTTTCAAGTTGCTGTAAGGGGAGTCCTCTCTCAAAGGCTCACAAGTACTGGACAACTGCACCCACTCTGGAAACTGAATACTGTAGAACAAAACTATACCATGGCAGACAGAGAGCTTTTAGCCATCAAAATGGCCTTTGAAGAATAGAGGCATTACCTTTTAGGGGCATGGCACACGGTAACCATTCTTACCGACCATCGCAACATACAGTTCCTCAAAATTGCAAAAGCTTTTGTCTTCTAGATAGTTGAGGCGGTCTCAGTTGTTTAGTAAATACAACTGTCATCCAATTTTGACCAGGCATCAAAAATGATGAGGCGGATGGCTT
This sequence comes from Triturus cristatus, assembly GCF_964204655.1. Classification (NCBI taxonomy): domain Eukaryota; kingdom Metazoa; phylum Chordata; class Amphibia; order Caudata; family Salamandridae; genus Triturus; species Triturus cristatus. The sequence goes on from NC_140591.1 coordinate 829,973,481, forward strand.
GCCCCGTTATGGCAATTCTCTTCCAGAAGAACCAGAAAAAACTGAACATAGTAGAACCAGAAAGAGTAATGGGAGCATTAACATTCTTAGAATTCCAGATTCAACTGGTCAAAACCAGTCTGGGACAAGACACAGGTTAACAAGCATTAGATTGTGGAGGAGTAGTCCACGATGATCTATAGTATGTGAACAACACGTTAGTGCTGCCCTCAAAGGACCTTCTGGCACAGCCTTCAATTTAATGCAACTCCTCCACTTTGGTAGGACATCCGGGCATGAAAAAGACCTTACAACTTATCCAATAACAGTTCTGGTGGTAAACCTAACATATGTTTCATCCTACTTGTCCACTGGTGGCATTCTGTGTCCAATGAAAGAGTTCTCAGTCAACACCTGCTGGGTTGTTAACATCAGTCCAGGTTCCACCTGCATCCTGGCATACTGTAGCCCTAGATTGAATGATAGAGCTACCTAAAACACCAAAAGGATATAGTACAATTTTGGTTGTGGTAGATCATTTAACTATAATGGCACATTTTGTTCTGTTAAAGAAACTACCCTCGGTCCAGAAGGAATTCCTACGGACAATAAAAAAAAACTGCATGGTATACCATCAGCAGCCATTTAATGTCTCATTTCTAGAGAAATTGTAGACAAAAATTGAGGTGCATGCCAGTTTATCTTCTAGTTACCATCCACAGACTGATGGTCCAACTGAAAGGGTGAACCAAAGTCTGGAGCAAAGTTTACGCTGCTTCACCATTGATGCACAGGATGATTGATCCACAGTTCTGTGGATTGCTGAATTTGTTTATAACTACTGTTCCCATAATTTAACTGGGTATAATTCTTTTTACCGTGTTTACGGATATCACCCTCAGATAATAGACTGGGATATTCCAACAACTCTTAGCAAGATACCAGCTGTAGACGACCTTCGTGAAAGTTAGCTAAAAGACAACTCCTAACTCAATAACATCTCAAGAAAGCTAAGGACTAATACAAGCACTATGCAGAGCAACAAAGGAAGACCCTCTGTATAAGGAGGGAGATCGTGAGTGGCTATCAATCAAGAACCGAAAGTTAAAAGGTAAAAGCACATTTCAAACCAGATTCAGTGGGCCTTTCACAATCTCAAATGTTATTAACCCAGTGACAATCAAGTTAGATTTTTATTTTTTATTTTTTTGGTCATTCTATGTGTGCTGCATTCTGCAGCACACATAGAAGGAGCAAAACACCATTATTGATTGATTTTGTGCAGGAAGGTGTCCCTTCTTGCCCAACAACAATTATCCCTGCAACACAGGCACCCTTGTACCATGGCGCAAGGGTGTCTGCTTTGACCCACGGCCGCTGTTTGTGCATCGTCGAAGGGAAGAAGGACAGGAATGCTTCATATCTTGTAGATATGGCAAATTCCTGCACTTGTATTTTGACGCATGGCAGTGCAGCAGGAAGGCTTGCTGCGCTTCAGTGCATCAAAATATAGTAAATGAGGCCCCCAGTTTTTCATGTCTCACTTGTAAAACCAGTGACATCTAGAACTAGACACTAACACGTCTAACCTCAGTATTGGTGGATGGACATCTAGAATTCGAAGTCAAGAACCTTTTAGACTTAAAGAGGGTACAGGGGAAACTCTTTTACCACCTAGATTGGAAGTGATTTGCCCGAGAAAATAGGATTTGGGAACCAGTAAGTCATATCCATAGCCATAGACTTCTCTGCCAATTTCATTTACAACATTCAGATATATACAAACCGGGGTAGAGGGTACTGTGAGGGGTGTACTGTCGGGATCCATAACACACCTTCATGAGGTTTCCAGGTTCCACTCTTCCCATCCATCTTCTGCTCACACACCTCACCCGCACATCTGTAACAGTGGTCTTTGGCACTTTTCACAGAGAGTAGTACAGAGCACCATGCACCTGATCAGAAACCCCCCAACAGACTTCAGTGACTCACAAAGTCTTTTGAGATTTCAGCACAAGCACATGACTGACAGCTATTTTGGGCATGGCAAGACTAAAAAAGGCCATGCCCAATCTGCCACAGTGCTTAAGAAGTTCTGGCAGGAGCATGAACTCCATGTCAAACTCCCAAGACTTAGCATGAAGCTTACTCAGAAGATTGTGACTTACCTGTTTTTATCTACAGATGCAGTCTCTCTCATGAAGAATTCCACGCGAGAAACAAACCAGTGAATCTGCAAAAGAAAAAAAAAGAAAGGATAGTTCATCACAATCACCTACTTGCATCCTTAGCTTATCTTAAAACTCTAAGCTTACCTGGTTGGTATTCCTAAAAGGATGAAAGTACCCTGAGGAGAAAAACAAAGAAAATTACTTTCTGTGAATGTGCATTAGTAAGGAAACTATCGCATATCGAAATAGAAACAGTGGTGAAAGCACAACATGTGCTTTAGCGCAGGGACATATTGTTAACAACAGATTTGAAATCAGCACAAGAACAGCCCAAAGGGCTGAGGTGTCACAAGACTACATACCCCCATGAAGGGAAAACAGATAACAAGAGCGGAAGTAGGGGTATGTAAAATATAGGATTAGGCTGGCAGTGACACGTCTTCCACCTAAACAAATGTGTTTCTTTCTCAGAGGTGACTCAAGCACAAAACTCTACCCCACAGAAGTAACATGGAGAAAGGGTGATCTCAAGGTGGGTTGATAAATTGGTAGCATAGAACCTTGCAGTATATGGTTGGTGTATATATTTTTGTTTGATGTTTGTCTAATATTGGCAGAAAAAAAGCAAAAAGATCATTGGTCTTAACCAGATATGAAATAAGAAATAAAATATGGTTTTGACCTGGAATGAATTATGAATGTGATTTTTTTAAAATACAATTGAATCTGATGAGATTAAGATCCTATGCATAGGAGTGATTAAATGTACTCCATTGTAAATACTTTTGGATATCTGTTCCTCCACATCACATTGTCTTTTGAACACAATTCTAGAATGTGGCGAAGTCCATGTCACTTACCTTGTAGAAGTTGCACCATGGCCACATAGAAATGTATATGTTTTACTTTTAAAAATGGCAATAACAACAATTTGAAATTGAAAAAACAAACAAATTCATGAAATTCGTTAATTAAGGTGCTACCTAGTCACTTCTGTGTATGTTTGATTTTTTTGCTATTTACAAACTCCAATTTAATAGTAGTTTATGACTGCTGAGACTCTGCAATAGGAGTGGAGAAAATAGGCACAGGAGCTCTGACCAGGGAAAGAAGTGTTCAGCCATATTGGATTGCACCAGAATGCTGTGCAGGAGGGTTTGGATGGGGAGGAGAAATTATGTGGCATCCTAAGATTAACCAGGGGTGCCTCGCATCTAGAACTCTCCATGCACAGTTATAAACCCCTGCATAAGGGAGGCACAGTGAGCAAGAGCCTGTACCTGCACAGTAACTGCAGCATCACCGTGGGTAGCTTGAGAGAGACGACGCCTGATGCCCTGGTGGACTAAGGACTGTGCCTGCAGATGACCCCCAGGACTGGATGGAGCTCCCCAGGGTCACTGGTGCTAGCCTCCTTAGAACCAGTTGGGGGAAGACTTGCACTCAACTGCACCCCAGATGTCCTGCAAGATGGCTAGGAGGCAATTGAGCTCTCTGGAGGGCAAAGCATTGAAGGTCGGCACGGGGAGCTAGTTAAACCAGCTCTTTGTAAGATGCACCCATCTGAAGGCAGAAGGCCAGCTAAAAATACTCCTGGTGGTAGGAGCGAAATGAGCCCAAGATCATCAAATTTGGCCCAACTGGGACCGAGATATGGCTGTTGTTAAAGATTTGACCTTTGACCCCTGCTCAAGAAACTGAGCCGGGGTAGCTGTGCTGCATTTCTATAAATCCTCTGGGGTGGGCCAGCGCCATGGTTTAGCACGAGGAACCTTACTATGGTTTATTGAGGTTACTAACCTAGTATGTTTTACATTGCATCTTTTGACTCTAATTATCAAAGAAACTTACTAGAACCTGAGAAAACACATGCTTTTCAGTATACAGGGCCAATGTGTACTAAAATACAGCATTTACTATTTGCTCGGCTAAATGAAGCTGATAGACAGGCCTAAACTTCCTGTAAACGTTGTAAAGTCCTGGTATGTTGACACCAATATTAAAGGCACAATGTGCGTTTGAATACACAAATGCGCCACAACAGTGAAGGAATCCCTCATAAATAATTTTGAGTCGGACTCTGAGTTTGGCTCCACTTCGAGCCTTTGAAGTGTGAGCCCCCTCTGAGCTTTGGAGTCTGTCTGCGACTCTGTGAGGGTGAGCTCCGTACATAGATTGCCAGCAATCATTAAATAAACATTAAACGTTTGAAAATTGATGTAAAAAGTATATTTGATATTAAAGTATAAAAATATATTACCCTGTGTTATTAAAACATCTTTTTGGCAAGCTGCCTTGTCCGAGCAGGGTACTCTCCAAAGTGCAGTGACGTGCACTCCAGCTGTCACTGAATGAACTCGTGACCACTGTACTTGTCACAACACAGATCGTTCATTTGTCGCCATCCTATCTCTCCGGCGAGCGAATTGACTACAAATAGGAATTCAGAATCTTTTTGTTTGAAAAGATATATTTTTACGTTCACCATGGGGACCGCATGGGAGTGCCATTGCCTTCCCTTCGGTGCCCTTTGGCAGCTTGCTGAAGCAGCTTTCGTGGTGAGGCGGTGGCCGCGCTTTGACGTTTCCAAAAACAAACATTTAAATCAGTGCGGCGGCACGCAGCGTGGGGACGCTGGTGTTCCAGCTAAGTGACAGCTCTGACAGCAGTGGTCATAACCCGGGTCCGCTCTTTCTCGCTGCTCCAGTGAACAGAAGGCTTGACAGTAACTCTTCCCGTCACATTTCCTGCAGCCAAGCATTTTGACTTCTCCGCTGACCTAAAGGTCACTTGACTTCTCACTGCTGGCTTTTTTTTACCCCTTGTGTTTAACAATGACGCACTGCGATGTTTCCGACATCGTTTTCCAAACACGAAAGGAAAAGGTAACTTTGGGGCTGATTAAAAACTATTCTGCACCTGATTGTAATCTTGACCTGATTATACAGTTTATATAATCAAGATATACATTTTTTTTTCAATTTCGGTAAGAGCTATTTCAAGGCTAAGCCTTTTTGAAGGAAATGAATCGCATTCAGTTGTGTACCACTCTTACCATATATGTGAACATTTTTAAAGGCCATTTTATTTACTGGAAATAAAGAACACGGCATGTACTTATGGGCCAGAAATGTTCTTCTGAAGTTTCTGAATTGTGTATTGCAACCTACTGTAGATGTGATTTTTTTGCTCAAGGGTATAACAGGATTTTGAACAACTATCACAAACAGGAAAAAGGTGTATATGGGTAAACAGGCGCGTACTGTGAACAGAAGTCAGGGCAACTTAAAAGACTTCATCTCCTGGCAATGGGGATTTCAGCTAAAAAATTGTGTGGAACGGGGCTATGAAATACATAAATAGAAAAGCAACACTTTATACCACTAGCATACAACTTCACTGCATTTGCCACTTAAAAAATAAAGAAGTGGTGAGTAGGTAATAAATGGGGTTTAAGGGCTGACATCTAGTGGCGGGTGTGGTATCTGTATTAGTGGGGTTTAGAGAATGTTACTTTGACAGAATGTTGGCCAACATTCCAGGCTGAGTATTATCTGTGTGTAGATTCCAGTCTTGGCAGTTGAGCCTGGACCAGGGAGGTATTGGATGTATTTGGGGTGCTCCTAATAAAGAACCATATTAATCTACTCTGCCTAAGGAGTTATCCTTACAGTGGCAACGAGCAGACAGGAGCACCTCAACATTGAGGTTTCTACGGAGTCTGAAGATCACAGTAAAGACTACTTCAAGGATATTCTGCTTTGCCATCATACAACCTGGTTCTGTTAATTTTACTTTACATATGCAGATGAGCCGATTGGATGGGTTACAATTCATTTATCAGTAACAATTTAGACACAGGGCAGCTTTTATTTCAGTTCATTAGAAGTTTTGGTATTTGTAATGGTTGTGGCATAAAAAAAAAGTATTTTGCACTCATGCGCGTTCCAACCACACTCTCGTGGACAGGACAGTGCATGTTTGTTGCGTCATGCTGAAAGCTGCACAAGCGATCTTTGGAATTTTCAGCGCATATTGGGAGCATAAGTACAGTACCACGCAAATTCAGCTTTTTTCAATAGGTGCCCCTACTATTATTAATAGCCATTTTACCTTGGCTGAGTCAGAGCTGGCCGTGTGAGATTCTATGTCAGGACCGGAGGCTCCGATTATGCTTCTTTATCTTTTACTCTTCAAAACAGCAGCCAATCAAATTATAGTTAAAAAAAATACTAAATTTCCCATAACTCCATAACAGTCAAATGATAACCATAGAGTCCCAGCCCTATAAAACCCTTATGTAACAGTCCATCTTCCTCTTTCGTTGCTGCTTCGCAGCCAGTTAAGTGCCTTATTCAATCATGTGCTCATATTGCTGATGCTTTGCATTTATTTCATGCTTGTGCCTTATTGCTGCCGCTGCGGCGAGCTTTAATTCAGATTGTTTGCTTTTAATGAGTTATCGCCCGCTTGATGTCACCACATGCTACTCCTTATATTTGTGCTGTTCTGTACGCGCCCCATGCTTACATGGGAGCGCTGTCTTGTCTTTCTGCCCTCATGTATTTGCGTGGAGCGGGAGAAAGGGGAGTGAGGCCGTGCAACTGCAGTCTCGCAGTTCTCTTTCTATTGCAGCTAAAGAACGGCCAGTACGCATGCGCGACGGCCGGAATTTTCTTTCAGTTGTTGGAGGCTTTGATTGAGCGCAGGGAGACACGTACAAGGTCTCTAGTCTCGGTTTTATCTATGTTTGCTCTCCACCATCTACGCCCTGTAGTAGCAGTTATTGCCACAAGGTTGGAATAATTTACCCGGACTCTGCCTAGAGTGAGTGCAGGCCCTCCCTCCACGGCTTAAAAATACTTTACACTAGCCCTCGGGGCTTGCTGGCCTGCCCTTGATTGCTCCTTTTCAGAGGCTTGACTCACTTCCTCTGTCCTTTTGATCTGGTCTTTTCCCTCCTGAGACATTGTTTGTTCTACAGTGCAGACTTTTGGAACATGGCTCAGTATTATGAGGCAGACTATTATTAAGATGATCCGACTGGGTCTTTGGAGCAAGACCTTGTGGACGCACTTGATGCTAGGGTGTAGCACTCAGTGAACAAGGCCCTGATAAGAGCCACTGAACCCTTTAAGTCACACCTATGTGGGTACACTGAGCAATGGGTTTGGCTGCTTACCTGCCCTTCACGTGTAAAGGGTGGTCAGTCGTCCTCTCAAGCCAAAGCCAGCAGGAAAATGCCTAAAGGATCACACACTGCTGATTTTGAGAGATTGGCCAGCTCCTTGGCAATGGATCACGATTACAGCACTTCCACTATACTCTCAGCCCCCATTCCAACAACAGTGATGATTCCAGTGCTTCATCCTCCCAGAGTTTATACCACGAAGACAAACCTGGTCCTAACAAGCGTAAAAGCAAGTCATGTCAATCCCTCTTCTCAAGCTAAGGTTCTCACCTTTGAGCCAACCAAAATTATTCACTCAAAGTCCTCTATGTGGCTTCCACCACAGGAGGTGACGGACTATGTCCAATCACATATCCGCCAGGCCTTTGACAAAGATGTAGGAGCTCGCCTGTGCTCTGAATGTCCCAGGCCTGATCTACCCAGGAAAGTCACTGACACTCCTGAAGTGGATCTGACACTCACTACTTATCTCCAGAAATATTCTAAGGACCCAAAGAAGGGCATAGACAGGGCTTGGCATTCCTGCCAGGACAAGCTCCTCGACATCTCCGGACCCCACCACCAAGATTCTGGAGGTAAGTTACCAAGTTAAGGAGTCAGCTATGGCTATTGACCCTGCTGAGTTGGTCGGCTGCGAGCAGAGGGCAATATGCCAACTGGACAATGTAAATTGCACTAATTCCAGCAAACAACTTCAGTCCATTCTCATTAAACTCATCTAGAAGCTCACCGAGCTTGCATCTTCTGAATCTGGTCCAGTGGTGCAGGGCCTGCTGTTTGGTCAGCCATTTCTCAAAGAACCATCTAAATTTGTGGCTAAATTCATTAACCTTGATAAATCACAGGGATCCCTTTACGAAGTATTCCATCCACTTTTTGGCAGGGCCAGGCGCTTCTAGAGGCGGGCGTTCGGGTTACCACCAAGGCCCGCTGAGAGGTTTATACCAAATCAGGAGTAAATACCAAGATTCCTCAGCAAATTCCAACTTCTACCCCTCTCGTCCCCAAGGTAACAAGAATTGTTTCCAAAGAGATTGCTATGGAGGATGGCAGGGCTCCTCCCAAGAGTCTGATACCACAGGTGAGACTAATTCTGTTTTCCAATGTGTTCCTGAGGGACAGGATCCAGTAATTTCTACACAATTGGCAGAATCTTATGCAGGATCCCTGGGTTCTAGAGACTGCTCAGGGTTACACACTGGAATTCTACAGCTCCTTGAGACAGGTTCTTACCCCGCACATGATGTCTTTTTACCAACAAGAGCAAGATTTTATCTTCTCCAAGGTTCAAATTCTCCTGCAAAACGGTGCCATAGAGGCGTTGATTTCCCCACTGTTTTCTCAGTAGCCTATTCCAGGTGGGGGTGTTTTTCGTCTGGTTTTAAATCTCAAGGAATTCAATGGTTGGATTGTTTACCACCATTTCAAGATGGAGGACATCCATCTCTTAAGGGACATTCTTCAGGAGGGGGACTGGATGGTTCGGGCAGATTTAAAAGAAGCATATCTCTCCGTTCCCATTTTTCTACTGTAGGAAAGTAGGATCTCTTTCTCATGGTTACCCCCACTTTTTGCTTGATGTTACACTGTTTTTGACTAGTCTGACTGGGATCCTGCTAAACAGGACCCCAGTTTATCTGCTTTCTCCCTAGAATGTTATGACGTACTTAGGTACACTCCAGATTGGATACTTGGGTACCCTTGTCAGTCCCTAGTATATGGTACACATGTACCCAGGGCATGGGTACCCCAGAGGCCTCCCATGGGCTGAAGCATGATTTATGCCACCCATGAGAGGCCATGCAAAATGGAACTACAGGCCTGCCATTGCAGCCTGTGTAAGATGGTGCATGCACCACTACTTTAGATATAGGTTTACTATATCTATAGGTCACTGCACTTAAAACCTATAAGTCACCTCTATAGCAGTCCTTGACAATCCTAAAGGCAGGGTGCTGGTTTTTATGTGAGATGGTGCCCCTACATGAGTAGAGCACCCCTGCAGCCTTCGAAGACCATTCTCCAAGGTTGTCGGTGACGAAGCCAGACATATAGGTAGAGGTGCATTATATGCTCACGTAAAAGGCTATCTCGAAAACGGCTGCAACAAAACATGTTGTGTTTGGTATTAAACAACTTGGAATCATACCTCCACACCGGTAACCGGTGTGGGAGGTATGATTCCACCCCTCCAAAGCAAGTTTCATGAATTCGCTGGTTTCCTGGTACCAGCCTTCTCGACCCAGACAGCACAAAATGGTTGCTGCCAACCAAAGACACATTTCTGCCCTCCTGCTGCTGAGCCAAGCTTGAGCAGGGGAAGGCAGCATAATAGGCATCCTGTCACAGGGTGGTGTGACCACCTCCCAGACAGGATTTAGTGTATTGAAGCTGGGTGGATGGAATTCCAAAGTGCCTGAAAGTCTGCACGAGGGGCACTTTTGGTGTTACTGTGCATAGTCCAGTTCAAACCAGTCCTAGGAGCCATTGGCTCCTGCTCTGGCACGAAACTGGACAAAGGACATGGAAGTAACCTCCCCACTGTCCTGATCCTCCCTTCGAGGGTCCCCTGAATCTGTCCAACCCTCTCCCGTGGGTACTTAAGGGCTTACCTGGCTGTAGGACCCTAGATTCGATGCAGACAAGATTCTAATTAATAAACCACTGACCTTCGACCGTCTGGACACTCTGGACTTCGCTGAACTTCGACCGGGCCCTACTTTTTCTCCCTCCCCGTCCAAAGCATCATCTGTGCCCATGCACCATACAGGCTCGATGAAGGACCTCTGGAGCATCAAGGACAACTGAAGTTATCTCCCTTGGGGTGAAGTAGTCACTCCCCTGCATGCGCAGGCACCATAATGCAACTGACTGGTCTGCTGGTCCTGAGCTCCTGCAGACTCTGAAGGCTCCAAAAACACAGGAGGTGAGTTCCTATGTTCCTTGAGAGTGCTGCTCTCTTACTAAGTTTAAGGCCGGTATCCCTCGTGGGGACCGCATAACCCAAACACCTGTGCACTGCACACTTTTGCAAGTGCATATGTTTGTTGGCCTTCCCCAACTAAGTGCATTGGGCTGTTGATAGCCCCAACCTCTGCGCACATTTCATACAAAGGACTTTGGCCTCCTTGCACTCTGTGCCCTGCAAGCTGTTACTTTGTGAAGCTGTTAGAGGTCCCCTTGCGACTCCTGTGCCTTCAGCCTGAGGGTCCACTTGAGGGACAACACTGCTTTTATTGAGTTCTCCTGTTGCTCAAGGCCTGCCCTGAATCCCCTTGCTGTGGTGAGTCCCCTATTCCTTGCTGAGCCAGAGCGTAACCTTCTTTGACCTTCTTCGTGGGTAGTCGCTGCCAAGGCTTGTTGGCGCTCCCGACAGACACCGACGACTCAGCACTCGACATCCTTTGTGGGACAGCTCGTATTCGGCTCCTGGTCATCTTCGAACTCTCCTGGTCCCTGCAGCTGTAGAGTCAAGGTCTCCATCTTCACACCTGAAGCAACCGACATCGGTGGGCATTCGTCACTACTGAGTGACCCAGACTCTGTCCCTTCTGCTTCTCGGGTTCTGTCCATCAAGAATCCACCTGTGGGTTCCACCGGACACTTTTCTTCTTTCCAGCAGTGGCATTTCTTTGAAGGCTCCCATTGAGAACGAAGGCGGTTTCCGACGCCACTTCGACCCTATGCACCCGGTTTCTAGGTTCCAAAGGGTTTCTTTGTAATCCACTGGGGAAAGGTCCTTAAGCTTTAAAACTGCAACTGCGACTCTCCCGTTGAATTGTACGTAGCCCGCAATTGGGTTCTCATACTGCACCAATCCTCCGTTGGGTCCCTACTTACACACCTTGGGTGGTTCTTTGGGGTCCTAGAGATTCTATATCCTCTAGGCACTGTCTTGACTCGAGTCGTAGTTCTTATACCACTATTTTAGTATATGGTTTGGTCTCCCTCGGGAGCCCACTCTGTATTAGTGCTACTTACGATTGTTTCTGTGCTACAGTATTGTGTGCTTTGTGTTTATCTGTGTGTAGCAAATACTGTGAGGCATTTAAGGTGTGTTATAATAATAAATACATCGTTTTATAACTACTGTGTAGTTCTCATTTCATTTAAACAATACAATAAGGTTGCATTCTGGTAAAACAAGCTGCTTAACATTCCTTCAAGACTAAACCTGAAGGCTGCTCTCCACAGATACCACTTTGATAGCTTTCTAAGGTTATCTTTGACCTCTTAAATCACCATAAGGGTTATTTGGACTGGTGCAAGGTGCCCACTTTAATTAGTAGACATCATATACCAGGCCAACTTCTCACATCTGCCCCACAGACATTTTCTTCAGTTCCTCTGTTGAGGTCAAAGTTACGAGTACAAGGTTCTTCCCTCTGGCCTCTCCTCTGCCCCTTGGTGCTTTACGAAGCTCCAGAGGCTGTCAGTGGAGTCTCTGAGGATTCGAGCGCTGCATCTGATTATCTATCTGGACAACATCATTCTTATGGCCCAATGTCTACAGTTTGATCTTACAGAGTTGGAGTGGACAGTTCTTCTTCTTCAGGACCTCGGTTTCATAGAAAATGCTCAGCAATCAGTTCTGACTCCATCCCAGCGCATAGAGTTTCTGAGATTTCAGGTGGATTCTCGCATTTGCCAGCGGATTCTCCCTCCCCTTAAGGTCCAGAGCATCAAAAGAGAATTGAGATTACACCGAGCAAGCGGACTGTATCCTTGAGGTCGATAGCTCGCATAGTGGGCCTGTTGGCTTCATCGACTCAGGCCATTTTACCCAACCCATTACATTATTTTGTGCTTTAGAGACTCAAGATTCAACCTCTTTGGGAAGGCCTCGGATATGCAGAACAGATTGTCCTCTCAGAGGAGGCGAAATTAGAGATGTTGTGGTGGTTGGATACCATGGAGGCCAGGAATGGCAGAGCAATTTTTACCTCAACTCTGGAGATTGTGATTGGGTCAGATGCCAGTCACTGGGGTTGGGATGCCCATTGCGTCCCAATTTCAACCAGAGTTCAGTGGTCTAAGGAGAAACTGTCCCTCCAAATCAATTGCTTGTAACTGCTTGCTGGTTAATTTGCGATTCGCAGTCCTTAACCAGAGAAGTCAGACAGTTGCATTCTGCTTCAGATGGACAACATCTCTGCAGTCCACTATGTGATCAAGCTGGGTGGAACCAGATCCTTCATTCTGGTGGAAATTGCCTGGGATTTTCGGATTTGTCAACAGCATCAGATATCAGTGGTGGCAGAGTATCTCCTGGGCCAGAGCAATATCATTGCGGATTGGCAGTCCCTTCACCTTCACGATTTCAGCGACTGGAGGCTCCATCCACGAGTTTTCCATGCACTAACTTGTCTATGGGGTCTGTGTTCAGTGGACCTTTATGCGTCTCACCTTAACTGCAAGCCACAAATGCTTTCCTTCAGGACTGGACTCCCAGACTGTGTTATGCCTTTCTCCCATTTTCTGATGATCCCCAGAGTGTTGACGCATTTGTGCCATCAATGGGCAGACCTGGTGTTGGCGACTCCATTTTGGAGGGTGCAAGCATGGTTTCCAGTTCTTCTGGAGCTATCCTGTGCCTGGTCATTTCTGATTTGTTAATCTTGTCATGACACCTTGTCATGTAGCTTAGAGAGTTTCAGGGACAGATGGAGCGTCTCACGACTTTCACAGGAGGCTTGGTCCTCGGGCACTCACTAGCGTTGCAGTGGCTAGTGCAGTAAACTGGGTGTAAATACCCTTGGATCAGATTGCATTTTGGTCATAAATGTTTGTCCTCCTTTGCTTCTGCAAGGACGGCACATAGATCAATTAATAATTTTTGTTCCACCATATCCGCAGGTCTTTTGCCTCTGGATGGTAAGCTGGTGGATGAAAACCCTATAGTCTGTAAATTGTTGAGGTGTATCCATATGATCAGACCGCCTATTCTCAAATATTCTGTTTTGTGGGATGTTACCATAGTCATACGATTTTTGGAGTTTTAGCCAGACAATAAATATCTACCCATGAGCAGCTGTCAGCCAAATTGACTATGCTCCTGTGTCTTATCTCTTCTAAACCGGTGTCTGACGTCTGGGCTTTAGATCTCGCAGGAAGGATATTTTTCTCCTGAAGTAGTTACTTTTGAAATTTCTTGTTGCACTAAGTGCAATACTTCCTCAATTTCCTATCCTGCTTTTCCTAATAATCCTAAACTTTGCATTGTGCAATGTTTAAAGGCTGATGAGGTGAGTACTGCTAAATTTCATACTGATATGTGGGGAATATTGTTGATTGCTTTGCAGAAGCCTTTTTGCCCAGTGGCCTTGGTCACGCTTGCACAATGGGTGCGGTGGCTAATGAGTGAAGCTATATTTATACCTCTGTGTTTAGCCCTCACTCAGCTCGAGGAGTGATGGCTTCAAAGTCATTTTGCTTGGGTTCTAGTTTAACTGACATTCTTAATGCGGCTGATTAGTCAGTGGAATCTTACTTAAAATCATTTTACTGTAAGCCTATTGTTGATGTTTCTTCTGTAGTGGTAGCTCAGCTTTAAACAAGCATAATCAGAGCCTCCGGTCCTGACATAGAATTCTAAATGTTCCAACATTCGTGACAAGAATTTTCAATTCTATTAAGGACACGGAGGCGAGGATTGTTCCACCCACTTCATTTTCTTTATCTGTATAGACTGATTGCATTGCCTTTTGTGCTGAATGCCTTATAAATTTCCATTGTTTTTCCTCCCTGATTACACTGTTTTAGAAGTGATATGTCTTTAGTGAGGGCAGTATTTATGGCTCACTGTTTTACTTTCTTGCTTGGGAAATGTAGAAATGTGTTTATTATTATTATTTTATTTTTTCAATTTGTAGGGCGCAACAGCTACCCAAAAAGGGTTTCCCGGCGCCTAGACACAGCTAGTTAGAAGACAGGAGAAAGGGTATTGGCTATTGAGATTTATTGTTCAAATAGCCAGGTCTTAACATGCTTTCTAAACCTGGCATAATTTTCCTCCTTTCGGATGAAGGGAGGGAGCGTGTTCCAGAGGGATGGTCCCAGATGGGCGAAAGATCTGCCACCTACTCTCGCCCGTTTGAATCTCGGCACACAGAAAAAGGCTGCCGACTGCGACCGAAGGTTACGCTTGGGAGTGTAGGGGTGGGCTAGGGCTAGAAGATATTTAGGTGCCGTGCCCGCTTTAATTCTGAACATAAAGTTCAGGGCTTTAAAGCGGATTCTGTTTTCAACCCCAAGCCAATGGAGTTCCCGGCGGTGACTCGAGACTCCGGAGTTTTTAGGAATATTGCACAATAGACGAACTGCTGCGTTTTGCACCAATTGTAGTCGGCCGACTACTGATTTGTTGGCGCCCAGATACAGAATGTTGCCGTAGTCAAGCCTCGATGTTATGAGGGCATTGACTACGGTCTTCTGCGTGGAAAGAGGCAGTATCCAGAGGATTTTCCTCAACCATTTGACTATGGTGAGGCATAGACCAGTAACTTTACTGGCCTGTTGATTCATGGAAAGGGAGTTGTCCAGAATAAATCCCAGATTTCGAACATGGGTCACCGGGGTAGGAAGAGCGCCCATCTGATCAGGCCAGTGTAAGGGATTCCACAGATCTTGATGTTTTCCCAGAACCAGAATCTCTGTCTTGTCACCGTTGAGTTTTAGTTGGTTTCTCGTCATCCAATTCAGGATGTTTAGGAGTCCTGCTTTGAGTAGAGAAGGGGAGTTAGGACAGGATTCGGATAGGGAAAAAATGATTTGGGAGTCGTCAGCATAGCTCATAAGAGTGAGACCAGATTGTTCACCAAGGTCGGCCAGGGGTCTAAGGTATAAATTAAAGAACAGAGGACTAAGTATAGACCCCTGAGGCACTCCATGGGGTGCCAACAGGGTATCCGAAGAGGCTCGTGAAGAGGTAATTTGGAAGTTTCGATTTGCCAGGAAGGACCGGATCCAATCCAGTGCCTTGCCGCGTACACCATTTTTGTGCAATTCCTTGACGAGAGTTTCGTGGGAAATGGTGTCGAAGGCCGCGCTCAGATCTAATAGCACGAGCGCGACCGTCTGACCTTGATAAAGGAGCTTACGAATGTGCTCAGTGACTCCAAGCAGGGCGGTTTCTGTAGAGAAAGCGGCCCTGAAACCCGACTGTGAGGGGTGCAGAAGAGAATTTTCTTCTGCGAAAGTAGATAGAACAGAATGCACGTGCCTCTCCAAACATTTGGAGAACGCAGGGAGCAGGGATATGGGTCTGTAATTGGCAAGGATTTCTGGGTTTGCAGTAGTTTTTTTTAGAAGAGGCATAACCATGGCATGTTTCCATAGGGCTGGGACAATGGCAAGGTCAAGAGAGGAGTTCAGAAGGTTTGTAATGATTTCCAAGGAACTATCACCAAGTTGTTTAATGATTTTGATTGGAATAGGGTCCCTGGGGGAGCCGGATTTGATGGTCTTAAGAATCACTTTCAGTTTATCTACTGAGAGAGCAGGCCAGGATTCCAGTATGTTGGCACAAGGGGGAGTTAATTCTGAGTCAGAAGAAGAGGGTGATTCTTTATTGTTAGCATTGATATCTAGGATGATTTTATCAATTTTTTCAGTAAAAAAGCATGCTAACGCATGGCATTGTTGAGTGTTTAGTGGAGGTGCTGCAGCTGTAGTGTGAGCACCAGCCAATTCTTTAACTTTGTTGAATAGGGTTTTTGGCATATTAGTGGCTTCCAAGATGGTTTTTGAGACGAATGCAGCTCTTGCTTTTGCGCAGGCCGTGTGGTAAAAATTCCTGGCTTCATGATAGCTTTTCTTAGCGTCAGGGGCGTAGTTTTTACGCCATTTGCGTTCAAGCGCTTTACATTTAGATTTTTAGGCTATCATTAAACCATGGAGCCGGGTGGCGGTGTCGGCTCCCTTTAATGCAAGAAGAGGGCAAGCATTTGTTAGCGGCATCGCTAAGCCACTTTTGTGCTGCAGCCGCTAGGCTGTCCATGTTTGGGCTATTACCCGGAGGGTTGTCTTGTAGTGTTGAATTTAGCAATTCTAAGTTCACTGATTTCCAATTTTTCCTAGATGTGTCTGGGAAGTCATATTGCAAATTGAGGGAGGGTGGAAAAGTAATGCTGAATTTTATTAGATGATGGTCAGACCAGCATATGGGCATAGTGGCGAGACATTTTAGTTCTCTGATGTTGGAAATTATAGGGTCCAGCAAATGGCCAGCTATGTGAGTAGGGCTAGAGTTGATCAGGGACAGATTTAGAGCCTTCAAGTCATCAAATAGGTTAGAACAGGAGGGGGTGGTGGGGTCCTCTAGATGCAAGTTAAAATCGCCCAGCAGGGAAAAATTACTTGAGGTAATATAATGAGGGATGATAAGATTGGCTAAATTTGATACCCATTGAGAGGGGTTTCTTGGGGGACGATAAATCAAAAAGCCTGACATCGTGAAATTCGGGTTCAAGGAAATTTTGAAAAGGCCCGCTTCACAGTCTGGAATAGCTACTGGTTCAAGAGTGCATTTTAAATCTCTATTAAAAATAATTGCTATTCCGCCACCTAACTGTTCCTGTCTATTCTGGCAATGTGACTCTCGTGTCAGTGGTGCAATGAAGCTGTGAGACTTTCTTGGTTGTTCTAGACTTTATTTCAGGAGGAGACAGTCCTGAGGTTTCATCAGAGGATCATCAGGTCCCATCGGGTAATATTCCTGTTCATGCTCCTGTTGGGGAGGACGGTGCTGTTTGATGTTGATGGGCGTCCTGTCATTTCAGGGTCTTGAACTTGTGGGTATATCCTGGCATTGCTAAATGTTGGACTGTTTATTTGTTCCTTAATCTGGAGCAAGGAAAGAGGAAGATGAACTGTTACAAAAGGGTTATATAGGGCTGGGTCTCTATGGTTATGATGTGAAAGTTATGGAGTCATGGGAAATGTATTTTTTTAAACTTTGATTTGATTGGTTGCTGTTCTGAAGAGTAAAAGAAAGAGAAGCATAATCTTCACCTCCATGTCCTTATCAGAAGTGAAAATTCTTGTCACGAATTTTGGAAAGCTTTGAACTCTCCGCTTTTGCTGTTTGCTTCACCTCGCGTCACGAGAAAGCAGTCATCAATAATGTAATATATGAGGTCATAAGTAGTGCATTGCGGGGGTGAGTTATTGTTAGCTCAGCTAACTATAACAGCTGGATTTTTTTTGGTTCTGTAAGAGTGAAATGTCAGCCTAATTATAACATCTTTGTAACCTTAGGTTTTTTCAGTGAATGTCTAGGGTTTTTTCAATTCTATTTCCTAACTATTACGCCCCTGTAACCATTGGTTTTTTCAGTGAATTTCTATGTTTTTTAAAATTCTATTTCCTAACATAACGTCCTTGTAACCTTTGTTTTTTTTCTGGGTTTTTTCATTTTCTCAGTATAAAATTTTTTTAGACAATTATTTTACAATATTTTGTGAATTTTTAATTTTTATGTTTATGTACTATTTCAGCAGCAGATGTTTCAAGAATCCTTCAATATTTTTGAACCTGTTTTTTAAAAACGGTGTTTTTATAAATACTTCTATTGCTTATGACTTAATTGTAAAAATATGTATCATTTTTTGCTCTTTTCATATAAATTGAATATTTTTGTTTGTTTTTTTGTATACTTTTTAATTGAAAGATTTCTTTTATATTATAATACATTTCTAAACTGTTTTTTTAAATAAAAACTATTGGTAATTTTTTTGTTATTTAAAATATGTTAGTGTTTTTTAAAAACAAATTAAACAATTTTTTAGATTAGGGGTACTTCCACGGTTCAGGTGAGAGACGCTAGTCAGCCAAAACTCCATGGTTTTATACTCCGATCACGTGATTGCATGGAACCACAGTGCCGAAACTGCAGATTTGTCAAAATGTATAAAAGGAAATTCTTTTTATATATAACACTATTTCAGATTTTGTTAGTAGGGCACACATATTACAGGTGCACAATGCATGACAATATATTTATTTTTAAATATAACTCGCTCTAATTGCTATTTTACGGCAGCGCAAATCTACGGATCAGTATCGCAGATTCAATCAGCAACCCATCAAAATCTCCTCATTTGATCAGACAACTAGGAATCACACCTTTTTTACCCAATAAACCCCACCTAAATTATCAAACATTATTGGGAAACAGAGGAAGGAGGACTTATCTTGGAGAGTATGCTGTTTTCAGTGTGCAACAGTCAACAACTATTTACAATGGCTGTAGCATCAACACCTCCTCCTGCTGAAGATCCTGTTCTGCTGGAGAATGAGGAGGATGAAGAACAAGCTGCACCACTGAGGAAGAAAAGTGATGCATGATAATACTTCAGTATACCATCAGGTGAAAAGAAAGTTTCAGCTAAAATTGTCAAAAGCTAAATCTGTGGCAAAGAACTTCCTCTGGGAACAGCAAAAAAGTACAGTCACTGCACCTCTTCCATGTGGAAGCATATCAAGACAATCCATGAGAAGACATACCAAAGGATGCTGAATAAGAAGTAAGCTGCTTCGCATCCTCCTGTTTCATCTGCGACCATTGTGGCATATTCCACCTCAGCAACCATGACAGTAGCTGCTCTGGCCCCCAATTTGGTGCACATGTGCACCCATTGCTTACTGTCTCATATGCCTGTTGGACTAAACACATCTGTTGCAGAATATGTACACGCTGATAATACTTATCCTTGCTATCTTTTTTCTTACTATCATCCACATTTGATGCCTGTATTGCTGATGTTGATATCCTCCTCGTTGACATGGATTTGATTTTGAAACAGTTCAGTACCAAGATTTTTTGAGTACATCAATCCTTCAAAAGAACAAAAAACTTAATAAACACAGTTTGAAAAAAAGCTTCTTTTAAGAACCTAATCAAATATTCAAAAAAGAGCTCAGTTCCTTGTCTCATTTATTCATTGTAAATATGGTGTATAAGTGTGTGTGTGTGGGTGTATTAGTATATATATCAGTTAATGTTGGGGTGTGTTTCTGTAGGAGTGTCTCAGCAATTCAGCGAGTGCATTAGTGTGTTAAAGAGAGTCTCAGTGTATACAGTTGTGCCACCTATGAGTTGCTAACATATGCACTGACACTTCCTTTAACACACTAATACAGTAACCGAGTTACTGAGAGAGGATGTGTAGAAGTAAGTGTGTGTGTGTAAATGAATGTATTAGTTAGTCCTAGGCTGTGTCAGGGTATGCATCAGTAACTATTTGAATGTGTTAGTGAATGGATAGGTGTGTCCATGAGTGATTTAGTGTATGTATCAGTTAGTCCCAGGTTGTCTCGGTGTGTATATGAGCGAGTAGGTGATCTTGTCACAGAATGCATTGGTGTCTTAGTGTATGAATTAGTTAGAGCTAGGGTGTGCCAGAGTGTGTAAGACTGAGTGAGTGAGTATGTCAGTTAATATATCAGTGTGTCCATGGTATGTGAAATTATATATTATTGAGTTGTACAGTGTTTGCCTGCGTGTATGACTGAGTGAATGAGTATGTCAGTTAATGTTTTGATGTGTTTTGGTGTGTCAGTGCATGTATTAGTGAGAGTTCTGGTGTGTCAGGGTCTGTATGACTAAGTCAGTGAGTAGGTTACTTAAGACATCAGTCTGTTTATGTGTGTGTCAGTGTACGTATTAGTGACTTCTAAAGCATGTCACAGTATGTATGACTGAGTGAGTGTCAGTTAAGACATCGGTGTGTGCATGGTGTCTCAGTGTATCTATTAGTGAGACCTAGGATGTGTCATAGTGTCTAAGGCTGAGTGAGTGAGTATGTCACTTAAAGCATCAGTGTGTTCATTGGTGTCAGTGTATGTATTAGGCAGAACTAGATTGTGCCAGGGTGTGTAGAAGTGTGAGTGTGTGTTACTGAATGCATTAGTGTATCCATGGCTGTGTCTGAATATGTAGTAGTTAATCCTAGAGGGTGTGAGGGTGTTTATGAGTAAATGTTTCAATGTGTTAGTGAATGGATTGGTATGCCCATGAGTGTGTGACTGTATGTGTCAGTTAGTCCCAAAGTGTCTCACTGTGTATATGAGTGAGTTGGTGATTTTGTTAGAGAATGCTTCAGTGTGTGCATGGGTGTGTTAATGTAGGTTGTAGTGAAACCTAGGGTGTCTCAAAGTGTGTATCAGTGAGTGAGTGAGTATCTTAGTTAAAGCATCAGTGTGCACATGTGTGCACCAGTCTGTATATCAGTGAGTCCCAGAGTGTGTCTGTGTGTGTGTAAGTGAGTGGGTGAGTAAGTGAGTGCATCTATTAGTGTTTTCAAGAGTATGTTACTGCATGCATGAGTAAGTTTTAGGGTGCCTGTTACTGTATCTATTTATAGATTGTATAACAATTATATAGACAATTGATTACCGAAACATCTCCAAAAATTGAATCCATTGATCTGCTATAGAAGAGAAGAAACAGAAGTACGTGTTATGAAGACATATTGAAACGTTTCACAGTAAAATCTAAATAACTGAAGAATAAACATATAGATTAATATACAAGCAGTACACAACTGTAGCCCTATAAAACATATATTTCTTTAAACATATAATTGTCTGTTTCTTACTGTTCTCAGCTTTTATACTTGTACATCATGGACAATGTACTATATAAATAAACATCGTTGAAAAGTGGTGAAATAATCATATAGATTGTAGACAAAACTGAACTGCACAGTATTACACTACAATTAAGTCATACGATGCATGACTCTCACTACAAACACTTAACAAGTTATTTTAGCTAAAGGTACTAAACTAAGATATACAAATATATTGAAAAAAATGATATGAGACTAAAATAGTCAGGCACTCAAAATAGATATAACACATGTTCACATTTCGGACTCCATTTTGAAGATATCACCCCTGCTAGGCTGTATCATATCTTACACACTGATCATCCCTAAAAAACAAACACCAAAAACTGCTCTTTAAATGCTAATATTTCTGAAAACTTTTGTTGAAGAAAGAATTGATATGAATTTGGAAGTTTGAAAGGTAGATTTTGTTTGGAAGTGAGCTTGCTGTCATTGCACATTGTTCGTCCAGGTGAATTTTAGTTTATAAATACACAGTGTAGTGTGCTGAAATTATGCGAAGTCCTTCATGAAAGATAATAGCGAGTGTTGTGTATGTTCTTCCAGAAAGTGAAACTTGTCCTGCTTTGAGGTTTGTAATTTCAGTTTCTATTTTTGAACTAGCAGTTTTGCATCATTGTAACATCAACATATTATATTTTTCACGTCTCTGTAACTGCAAGCTAGACGTACAATCTGATCTACATTTGAGCAGGTCGTATTTGTTTTGTATTTTTCATTAGCCTGTCAAAAGACACAGTTTTACAATCTGGTAATGTTAAGTAAATAAGTCTTTCCAAATTGATTTGAGTAGTAGTTGCAAAGGATCGATCTTCGCTTTCATGGGTCCACGTGTAACTCAGTCCAAATAATTCATCAATATTAACAACTTCTTCTTCTTCCAAATATCCAAGAATTACCATAATAAATTTCTGAGCATCTTGTTGACTTTTGAGAGAAAATAATACAGATCCACTATGCTTGCCTACCACATCACAAATGCCTAAAGCAGAATGCACTACAGTCCTATCACTACATAAACGTTCCAGCAAAGTACACAGATGAGAGAAGATTCTATTGTCTCTTTTATGTTGCATTTCATTTACAAAATGCGGTAAATGGAAGAGTACATTGACAACCACATTTGCATAGCAGTTGACACCATTACTGTTTACCAGCTGAAAACCTACAATATCGCAGACAATTGTCAATGTTTCCATCTGAACACCTTCTTCCTTATTCTTGTTTTGCTTCTTTAGAGGAACATGCATTAATTGCTTACTAAGCTTCCGCTTATGACAGATTCTTTGTTTCTTATAAATAAGATACTGTGCTAAGTGAAGAACATATGTACTTTTTAACCGATTGTATTCTCTAACACAACTAGTATCCACAATAACTTTCTTTTCATGAAAATCAACCAAAAACAAACCGGACTATGTTCTAACTCACGACAATGCTACAAATTACATACCTTCTTTAAATACAGTACTTTCAATAAAAGCTGCATCCACGCTTTAACCTTGTGATTTATGGATAGTTACAGCATACTCTACAGACAGCGGGAACTGGGTGCACTGCACATATAAGTCTTTCACTAGCAAACAACATGCAACGCATCAACCAATCTGATCACATTTTATAGCCAAGTATTCAACCTCATTCCTATTTGGAAAATTAATTAAATCAATAACTTTAGTTACTGCACCATTTACTAATCCTTCCTCAACATTTAAATTCCGCCGCAAAATTACTCTACAGTGTTTACACACACGTAAACACTTCTCTAATCCAGCAGTCTGAGATACAGATTTTACTACTGAATCCAGTTTTCCTTAATGTTTTTCATTCAGCACCATCGTTACTCCCTGGTGTTCTATTTTGTCAGTAGCTGTAACTTGCAACATTTCTTTCTTCTCCAGTTTCAGCAATTCTTCATTAAAATTGACACACTTCTGAAGTGTAGGCATTAAAGAAACTATTCATTTTGCTTCTTGAATCAAATTGAACATTAGCTGTGCTGCTGTTTTCTTAGACGTAAATAGTTTTTTGATAAGTCGAGTTTCTAAGGTGCTCTTACCTTCCTTTGTCAAAAGTCCAACTCTATTATCCTTCAGAATGTTGCCATTTATCTCATCAGGAGTTTGATGCATATTTTTCAGAAGTTCCTTGTATTGAAAATGCAAGCAAATGTTTCCATTTCCATTACTCCCTAATGAAATCACAGTTTGTTCATGCAGAAGTGTCTTAAAAACAGGCTCTCCTTTCATAGGGGTTAGTTACAGTAAGTCACCCAACAAAATTAAATGCTTTCCTCTAAAGAGAACATTGTTCTCTGTTCTTAAAATCTGTTGCATACTTATCTGAATAAAGGCAAGCATTAAATTTGAAACAATGCTTACCTCATCGATGATTAAAAGCTTCATTTTCTTCAAAACTCTTGCTACCTATTCTTCACCATATAACTTCTGGTATTCCAGTTTCCAATTATGTTCTACAGGTAGCATTAATAGTCAATGCATAGTAATTCCTTTAATATTGTGTGCAGCTAATCCAGTTGGTGCTGTTACTACACATGACACATTTGATTGTGTTGTCCTCTGTAGGTAAGTTGTAAGTATTGTAATTAAAATGCTTTTGGCCATGCCAGCTTGACCACTGATATATAATAGGATTGGTTTAAAGGATGAACAATTGCATTCTTTCTTCTTGTGGAGAAATCCATGTTCTATTTTCTTTGTTACTTTCATATAAATCTCCTCCAGTTCATTGTTGAGTTGTGCAATGAACTGCTCCAGATGTATAGTTTCTTGTCTAGCTTGTTCCATCACACCTTGCACCTCATTCATAACTAGTGCAGCTTCACTTTCAATAATAGGTGGTCCAAAAGGATCTTGACTGAGTGTTGCAGAATTTTGACCACTTTGTGAACTGTCCTTAGCTACCTCTGCAGCAATTGTATCTTCTTGCTGATATCTCTTAACATTTGCATATCATTTTGGAGGCTGTACACTCAATACCGTCCTTCACAGCATTAAACAAATCTTCATAGCGTAATAGCCTCCAAGTAATTCTGATTGAGCATACCAAGGTTTGAACAGTTGAATAAGTGCCAAATAGAAAAATGCTCTTTTCTCTGAAGTTTGGCAACAAAGTCTTTTTTCTAATTTATTTTTATTAGGATACAAATATTAAACAACTTACAAG
This sequence comes from Triturus cristatus, assembly GCF_964204655.1. Classification (NCBI taxonomy): domain Eukaryota; kingdom Metazoa; phylum Chordata; class Amphibia; order Caudata; family Salamandridae; genus Triturus; species Triturus cristatus. Next base: position 829,997,639 of record NC_140591.1, read on the forward strand.
GCTGTGTGTGTGTGGTTGACTCCTTGGGGAGCTGCTAACATCGTTGTAATTTGCACTTTGCACTTTTGGGGGCTTTTTAATCTAAGAAGACACCTGATTAATTTGGGGGCATTTTAAATATTTTGTGTGCTGATTTTAGACTATGAAAAATTTAAAACTCAGGAAATAGTTTTACTGGTCTCAAATATCCCTACCGCTGTGATCGGTTCCCGATTGTGAGTGGAACCGCCATCTTGCGAGGTCAGCGGTCCAGCTTCTCGGGCCTATAGCAGTATATAGGGAATGCTGGCGTGAACGCGCAGTGTTGAAACAACTTACAAGGCTGTGTGTGTGTGGTGGACTCCTTGGGGAGCTGCTAACATCGTTGTAATTTGCACTTAGCACTTTTGGGGGCTTTTTAATCTACGAAGACACCTGATGAATTCGGGGGCATTTTAAATGTTTTGTGTGCTGTTTTTAGACTATGAAAAATTTAAAACTCAGGAAATAGTTTTACTGGTCTCAAATATCCCTACCGTTGTGATCGGTTGCCGACTGTGAGAGGAACCGCCATCTTGCGAGGTCAGCGGTCCAGCTTCTCGGGCCTATAGCAGTATATAGGGAATGCTGGCGCGAAAGCGCGCAGCAGGCGCGCCGGCAGCGCGCCAAAGGCGTGCCTAAGGCAAGCCTGTCTGCGCCCGTCCGCGCCAAGGTCGCGCTCAGCGCCAGCCATGCTGCTCTGGCCGGGGGCAGGCTGGAATCTGAGGGAGATAGCAGATCAGTAAGTTACTGCAGCATAGAATTGCGTATGACTGGGGTGGTGGCAGAGGGTATGGGTGCATTCACATTGGAGCAGACCGCTTTCCCGGTCTCGGATTTTCTGAGGCAGGGGAATCTTATCTGTGGCCTGCTCAATGTAAGATCCCTTCCTAAGCATTGCGTGGAAATCCAGTTGCTGCTTGAACTCCAAGAATTAGATGTTTTATTTATGACTGAAACATGGACCAACCCCGCGCATGAGGTATATCCAGGTTGGGCATGTCCTCCTGGGTATAAAATCCTCCACAAACCTAGATTAAGGGGGAGAGGGGGAGGAGTTGGTGTGATTTATAAAAATTCTTGGAACAGTGCGTTACTAGATATTGACACACTTGAAGGATTTGAGCTACTCGGATTTGTTATTAAAGATGCTCATGGTCATATTTTAACCGGGGTTGTTTGTTACAGACCTCCGGGGGCATTGAGTGTGCGGCAGCTGCAGTTATTGTTGGAGACCATTACCAATCTGGCTGCCACTCACGCTAGATTAGTGCTTCTGGGGGATTTTAACCTGTGGATGAAAGGGTCTTTGGACTCTGGTTATAATAATGTCCTTCAGTCTTGCGAAGGCCTGGGCTTTCACCAGCGGGTGAACAAGGCAACACATAAGGATGGCCATATGTTTGATCTTATCTTTTCAGGGGAGCAAGTCCTTAATGTTGTGGGCATTCTGCCAATGGACTGGTCGGATCATTTTTTGGTTACATTTTTGGTGACCAATCCTAGCCATAATACCCAGGTAGTTAGTTCCGTTAGTAGGGATTGGAAAGCCCTCCTAAGAAATAGAGGCCCTGTCCCGGTGTTTGATCTGGAAGATTGTTTTGCGCCAGCTAAGCAAGTGGAGGAGAATTATGCCTCTCTCTGTGTACAGATTTCCTCTGCTTTAGACTTTATTGCCCCATTTAAAGATGGCCGCCCTGTATGGGGTCTCCCCCCACCCCAAAAAATGAAATCAAGAGCCTGGGCATTTGGTTGGACCAAGAGCTTAACTTCAAGGCCCAAGCAAGGTATACTGCTGGCACCTGCTTTGGCCTTATGCGGACTGCGAGGAAGATTTTTCCCCTAATCCCCCCTCAATCCAGAAAACTCCTAATCCAGGGTCTGATCATCTCAAGACTGGACTATGGAAATGCCCTATATCTAGGTGCCCCAACCTCAGTCATCAATAAATTGCAGCATGTCCAGAATGCAGCCGCCAGGCTCCTCACCGGGACAAAATCCAGATGCTCGGCGAAACCTGCTCTGAACTCACTTCATTGGCTCCCAATCCAGGAACGCATTGCTTTCAAAACTCTATGTATTACGCATAAAATATTCCACGGCAAAAGCCCACCCATACTGAGACCGCTCATCAAACCCTACCAACCCATTAGGCAGCTAAGGTCAAATACCCTGTCCCTGGCCAGCATCCCTAGAATAAGAAGAGTACGCTCAGGAGGCCGTCTCTTCTCATTCAACGCCCCTAAGCTTTGGAACGCCCTTCCCATCACTATCTGAACGGAAACGGACCTGCTGTCCTTCCGTAAGCGCTTGAAAACTTGGTTATTCCCGTAAACGTTTTCCTTCTCCATCTGGTCACTCTGCTCACTCCCCTTTCCTCCCCCCCTCTGGATCTGGCAGGCGAGTACCAGCACTGGGACGCCCTCGGGTAGCTACGCGCTTTATAAATCCAAAAAATAAATAAAGAAGAGAGTAGGAAGACTTTCGGCCCCCTGGTTCAATGACAAATTAAAAAAATTGAAACTTGAGTGTAAACAGGCGGAGAGAAAGTGGAGAAGGGGTTACGACGATTAGGACAAAATTAGTTGGAAACGTTTCATTGGGTGCTATAAGGAAGAAATAAATTTGGCCAAAGCAGACTATTATTCTAGCACTATATTGAAGGCTCATAATAGGCTGAGGTGCATTTTTAAAATATTGAATTCCCTAACTAGTCCCGATTGTAGTAAGAATCAGATTCCATCTTCTCAAGTTTCTTTTCTGATAAAATTAATACGATTATTGCGGATCTGGGTGAGGATTCTCGGTGTCCGGAGGCAGTGAGTCCAGAGTACAACAGTGCTGGCTGTTGCTCCTTGGGGGGGGGTGTAATTACACCTACAGGCCCTGAGAGCCAGCTCTTTGTTAAGTTAACTGAGTTTGCGACCCTCTCAGTAGAAGAATTCGGCAAGGTGGCATTAGGGATCGTGTCGGGCTCACCATTGGACCCTCTGCCACCGAGATTCTGGAAGCAATTTGAAGTTGGGCTGTTTCCCACACTTCGGCTGATTTGTAATCAGTCTCTTTTTAGGGGTGTGGTTCCGCCTCAGTGGAAACAGGCACTGGTGACTCCTCTGTTGAAGAAGTCCACTTTGGACCATGCTAGCCCTAATAACTATAGACCTATCTCTCTCTTGCCTTTTCCGGCCAAAATTGTAGAAAGAGTGGTTGGGAACTATCTCTCAAAATATCTTGAGAATAACAATATCTTAGAGGAGGTACAATTTGGTTTTCGGCCAGCGCATGGCACTGAGACGGCTTTGGTGACCGTGATGGATGAGCTTCGGATGCAGGCAGACAAAGGTCGGGCATTAGCTCTTATTCTGCTTGACCTGTCTGCCGCATTCGATACGGTCAACCATGCGATCTTGTTGAGGAGGCTGGGGGAGGTTGGGGTGACTGGCCTTGCTCTGAGCTGGTTTCAATCCTTTCTTTCGGGGAGGAGCCAAGCAGTGGCCCTGCCTCCGTGCCAATCTCCCTTCTCCAAGATTACGCATGGGGTGCCCCAGGGCTCTGCAATTAGCCCGACCCTTTTTAATATTTTCATGCTCCCTTTGATGGCTGTTATTAGGGCGCATAATATCAAGACCGTAAATTATGCCGACGACACGCAATTGATTCTCTCCTTAGAGGGAGATGAGTTGACCTCCTTGGAGGCGTTTCATGGCTGTTTGCGGGCTATGGCTCACTGGTTGAGAGGAAACTCCTTGCAGTTTAATGCTGGAAAAACCGAGGTCCTTTTTTTTTCAGCTGGGAAGGTCCCTTCGGCGTTGCCAGTGAACTTTTGGCCTTTGGATCTTCCCAAGGATCTGCACCCAATGGAGAAGGTTCGGAACCTGGGCTTTATGTTTAATAACAAGTTAACGCTGGAAGCTGAGGTTAATCAATTAGTGGGAAGCTGCTTCGCCATGATACGAACTTTGCGAAAGATCCTCCCGTTAATGCCTTCTCAGGCACGAGCCTTAGTGGTACAGGGCACTATACTGAGCAGACTCGATTATTGTAATGCGCTGCTACTTGGGTCTCCAAACTATCTATTAGACTGCAGCGAATTCAGTCTGCAGCGGCCAAGTTAGTACTAGGCTGGCCGAGAGATGCATCATCCTCTCTGGCCTTGTCGGAATTGCATTGGCTCCCTATTAGACATAGAATCCAGTTCAAATCTCTCTGCTTGGTATTCAAGGCCCTGCACGAGATCGGGCCTGTCTCCTTGCAGAGAAAGTTTGTTTGGTATACTCCAGGGAGATGCTTGCGTTCTGCTTCTGCCAGATTGGTGAAAGTACCTAGAATTAAGAAAGTTAGATCGGGCGGTAGAGCCTTCAGTGTGATAGCTGCCAGACTTTGGAATGCGCTCCCGCTGGAATTAAGACAAGTCAGGGACTTGTATATTTATATATCCACTCATTCTTCAATGCAAATTGCTATATATATAATAAATATTTAAATAACTAACCAAACCACATTCACTGGATGATGTCATCAGTGATGTCATCAGTGATGTCATTTGAGATGTCATCAGTGATGTCACTGACCATGTCATCAATGATGTAATATGTGACATCATCAGCAGTGGATTGCGGGCGCGCGAGATGTAGTTAGTACAACTAACTATATCGGAGGAATTTCAAAGGTTTTGTTCGAGTGAAATGTCCAGCTAACTATAACACCCCTAAAACCTATTGTTTTTTCAGTGAATTTCTAAGGTTTTTAAAATGCTAATTTCTAACTATATCAGGCCTGAAACCTATGGTTTATTCAGTGAATTTCAAAGGTTTTTTAAATGCTAATTCCTAGCTATATCAGGCCTGAAACCTATGTTTTTTTCAGTGAATTTCAAAGGTTTTTTAAATGCTAATTCCTAACTATATCAGGCCTGAAACCTATGGTTTTTTCAGTGAATTTCAAAGGTTTTGCAAATGACAATTTTTAATGTATTAATTGTTATACTGATTATTTTGATACTGATTTACTACATTTTGTAAACTGTTTATTTTAAGATATTTTATTTTTTTAATTACATTATACATTACAATACATAATATACTTTCTCAAAATGAATTACTTTAGTTTAAATACTTTGCAAACAGGCAATAGACTTTTAAGTACAGTAGTTACAGTTGTTGCAATGGGCAACACAATTTCAAACACAATGCAACATTGAGCTCAATGTGAATTTCTAGTCAAATGCAATTAGTTACTTTATGGATTACTTTTCTAACCACAGGACTGGATCCTAGATTCAGTCCTTGGACATCTCCTGTAAGCCTTTGAGTAAAAGCATTTTGGTTACAGTAGTTATTTTTAAGGAATATTATTGTATTTTAAAAGTTGACACTTAGAAATTTTTTCACATAGAATCACATATGGCAGAAAATTCACTTAGCAGGTAAGTAGTGTTATCGTTACTTTTTCTTACTCAGTGTTGGATGCTGGATCCAGCACTGGCCAACCTCCGGTAAACAGTTGAAAGAATGTGTTTAATCATACAGATGATTTTTTAGGAATATTTTTAGTTTGTGAAAATAAACACTTAGAAACTTTTCTGCTGAAAACCACACAATGGATTCCTATGGAAGGAAATACAAGTTACTGGTAAGTACGCTTAGAATTACTTTTCAGGGTCACTGCTGGGCTAAAAGATGCAGCACTGGGTTCTCTCCTGATTACAGGTGAGTAAATCGGAATTCGTAGTTCGGCTGATTTTAGAGGAATATTTGTACATTTCAAAAATGGACACTTAGAAACTTTTCTGCTGAAAACCACAAAATGGATTCCTATGGAAGGAAATACAAGTTACTGGTAAGTGCGCTTAGAATTACTTTTCAGGTCAGTGCTGGGCTAAAAGATGCAGCACTGGGTTCTCTCCTGATTACAGGAGAGTAAATCGGAATTCGTAGTTCGGCTGATTTTAGAGGAATATTTGTACATTTCAAAAATGGACACTTCGAAAATTTTCTGCTGAAAACCACACAATGGATTTCTTTGGAAGGAAATACAAGTTACTGGTAAGTACGCTTAGAATTACTTTTCAGGGTCAGTGCTGGGCTAAAAGATGCAACACTGGGTTCTCACCTGATTACAGGTGAGTAAATCGGAATTCGTAGTTCGGCTGATTTTAGAGGAATATTTGTACAATGGTGAAGGAAGGGGGTGGGGCCTGAGGTGACGTGTGCAAACATGCCCTGTAACGCGTTTTAAGTTGGGGAATTAATTCCTCTTCAATCCTGAGGTCCCCTGGGGGCCAACTAGCCCACCTGGTACCTCCAGTATGCGCCAGAATTTTTTTAAATTTTCGGCCGAAATTTGCGCTGATTTGTTTTTAACACAAATTCTTTTTTTGGCCCTGGGGGTCCTTGTGGGACCCCCTGAGCAGGCCTAGTGGGTCAGGGTGTTTCTACCCTGCACCCTTGTCGCGTTTTTCGCGTTTGTTTTTTAGGTTCCTTGTGCCTTGGTTCTACCGAGGCACAAGATGGCTGCCAACACTTCCTGATCTGGAGTGTTGACAGCCAATTAGCATTCAGCTCGTGCACGGCAGGGTGCGCGCTGGGTGCGGGGAGAGTGCGCGGATCCTCCGAGGCCATAGATATCACTAACTTTTTTACCCTAATTTACTCAGGAACTACTGAACGGATTTACACGAGTCTGCACTAAGGACTACCTCTTTGCCAAATTTGGTGTAATTCCGTTCAGCAGTTCGGGCTGTAGCTGTGTCAACAGGTCCTATGGGAAAATGCATGGGGAAAACGCGTTTCTGTCCAAAACTTTGACATCCGTCCACAGTTTGCCACATTAAAAGTGCTCTGCATAAAATACCACGCTGTCCTTTGTTATGGAGAGCAGTCCATTGACCTCATTTGTCGAAAGCTAGAAAACCATCATTGCTAGTTTTTTTTCCTTTTTCCCTGAAGTTCATTGTTTTGTTCCTCCAGTTCTGTTTTTTCCTTTTTTATTCTGGAAAAACCAAAAAAAAATTAAAAATTGTTCAAAAAACCAAGAAAAGAAAAAAGAAGAAAAAAAAAGTTCTTCTAAGAACTAACTTTCCTGATTTAAAAAAGGAGCTTTATTTGTTTGTTAGTGTGTGAAAGTTTAGATGAATGTATGTGTAGTGCGTAATTGACTGAACAAATGCATTAGTAGCGTATGGTGAATGTATAAGTGCAGAACTATGAGGAAGTGCTGCAGCATCACCCAGTAACCTCTTTAACTGCAGTGTGCTGTAGTACTTCCGAAGCACAGGGATGCAACATATGTACATAAATATGTTGCAAATCTATGCTTCTCTCTGCACGGCTGCTTAAACTGCAGCCATATGGTGACACAGGCACCCTTGCACCATGGTGCAAGGATATCTGTGTCATGTGGTGTTTTTGTGCAGGAAGACACACCTTCCTGCACAAAAACAATCAGTAAAGGCATTTTTCTCCTTCAATGTCTGCTGAGCATTTTAGCATGTATTGAAGGTAAAAAAATTAGGAGAAATTAAAACAATTCTCTTTGCTGTGCTACGCCAATTGGAGAATGGTGCAGTATTCACACACATGTCCAGATTTATTATTTTGATAAATCTGGACATGTGTCTTCTTCTATGAGTATTCTGTGCAATCACGCACAGCAACACTGATAGAACACCCTTTCAATGCAAAGTGGTGTGTATGATGAGGTTGTGTTTACATTGAGAAAAAAAGTGCCTTTTCCTCTATTTGTAAATATAAAAGAGTGTCTTGAGCTATAACTATGCCACAAAAAGTAACATATTTCTGTTTGGAAAAATGCTTGTGAATGATAGGAGGTAAGCACTGATGTTTGTCTGCAACGATGCTCAAAGAAGAATGATTGAAATGATTGCAGTCCTTCAATACGTAGAATGGGAAATATTATGAACCACTCAAATCTGATTTTTGGGAGGTCATATGATATCCTATGATAGAGAGATTCCAAAACTACATAGGTATAAACAGGGTGTTTTGAAAAATGTATTAAAACTTTGTACCTTCTTGCAGATGTGCCCACTGTCCATATTAATACTTAGTTAAACTTACGTTCACAGTATTAGAAATAAAAAATGGTACACATTTTTTTCAGGTTTGTTTTGTAATGTAAATTGTGGTAAATTGCTTATTTTAGAATGAGGATCTGTGAAATAAAAGAAAAAATAGTTATAACATGTAATAATACATTTTTAACAAAACAGCATAATTTAAACAAAATAATTTGTTTTCCTTTTTTGCTGGTCTCGGAATATATTGAATTTCACTAGAAATAGTGATTTCAATCGTTCTCGTCACATAACAGCGGGCAAAAAAAAACAATCAAAAAGATTGTTTAAAAAAACCCAACATGCTATTCTCAGTAAAATACCAGAAAATACAAATCACACATATATAAAATGCTTATTGCTAACAAAATTTTATAACTTTAATTTATAAAAACTGTAAATGTTGTCGCTTTAAAATATTCCCCGAGTCAATGAGTAAGAAAAAGTCCATAATTCAAACATGTACCTTTCCTCGAAGCCAAATGGTATTTTTGCACTGTTTTTTATGTAAATTGTCCAATGGTAATCGTAATAAATTATAATAATAAATTCCTCAGAGAGTGAATTATCTTCCTAAAACTTTGGCTTTAAAAATATTAGGTAGGAATTTGATAATTCACTAGGCAACGTTGTTTGAAAAACAACTGGGCATCATTACAAAGTGTCCAGCCTTTCTCACATTTTAGAAAGGCAGTGTAATGTCCAGATGTTGTAGAAGGACCATCATGGAAAAATATTGCAATTGCTACAAAAGTCCTTCCTGATATTGATAGTTGTGTTGCTACAAATTGCTTTATTAAAGTATCCAATTTTCTTCCAGCAGCTGTTGCATCATTAAAATGATATATTGTCCATATTTTTTTTTAAATAATATGGATAACATTTCTGATTTACATTGGCTACACTCCATGTTTTGATTTGCACCTTTAACTAATTTATTGAAAGACACTGATTTACAGTCCGGTAATGTTAAATATAGAAATCTTTCAGACTACATTAGTGCTAGATGTATACATGCAATTTTCACAATGATGTTCCCATTTGTAACAAAAGCCAAAAATATTTTCTATTTCTACACCTTCATTTTCAAAAATGGTAAGCATATACATTAAAAATTCCTGAGCCTCTTGTTGGATATTTTGCGTAAATTGTGTAGAACCAGAACACACATCCAAAAGATTACGAACATCTGAAACAGTTTGTATTTTACTTGTATCTCTTGTCAATTTTTCATAAACAGAATGCAACAAGGAACAAAATCTTTTTTCCCGATTCTGCGTAATTTGTTCTTGCAAACCTTCAAGATAAAAAACAACATTGACCACTACATTAGCATAGCATTCGTTTTTCTTTTTACTTGCTATCAGAACATTATCTTGTTCTTTTCCCTTCGCTACACCTTCAGTACAGATATTCTCAAACCTTCTTTTTTGACCAACCACACGCTTTTCAAATACAGGATATTAATCTAAATTGGGAGCATACGCCCTTCTTAACCTATTATTCTCTTTTAAACAGTTTGCATCTGCAGTAACCTTTGTGTCATCAAAATCAATCAAAAAACAAACCAGATAATGTTCTGACTCGCGACAAAGCAACATATGCCATACCCTCTTTAAGCACAGTAGATCCAATGTTCACCAATGCACTGTCTACACTTAATCCTTGAGATTTATAAATAGTCACTGCGTATGCCAGAGAAAATGGAAATTGTTTCCTACGGACATATAAATCTTTAACAAGCAAAAAATGAACTGAACAACGACCAATTTCTTTAACTTCTTCAATCTGATCAAATTTAATTTTTAAAAATTCAATTCCTTCTTTTTTCTGATAATTAACAAAATCCACCACTTTACCCATTGCTCCATTAACTAAACCTTTTGCTACATCCAAATTACTCCTTAAAATTACCCGACAGTTTATACATGCATATAGAGTCTTTTCTAAACCAGCCGTTTTAGATATCTTTTTTTCTAAAGAATCCAGTTTTGTTTTCAATTTTCCCATTAAAATAATAGTGATTCCTTCATTCTCTATTTTATCGATGGCTTCCATTTTTACATTTTCTTCATTTTCCAGTTTCAATAGTTCTTAATTGAATATAGAATACTCGCGCAGTGTTGGCATTAAGCAGCTCACTGATTTATTTTCTGCAATTTTCATGTATACTTTCTCAGGAACTACATTTTCATTTGGAAACAAATTGGAAAGTAATCGACTCTGCAAAGCTTGTTTGCCATGTTCTGTCAGAAGTCCAATTCTTATATCTTGAAGAATACTTCCATATTCAGCATCATTTGCCTGTCGCATATTTTTCGTCAGTTCTTTGTATTCAAAATATTTCATTTTCTTCAGGACTCTTGAAACTTCACAACAAGCTTCTCCAGATAGCTTGTGGTATTCCAATTTGTTCTCATGCTCTACTGGTAGCATTCGTAAATGATGTAAAGTAATTCCTTTAATGTTATATGCTGCCAACCCAGTTGGAGCAGTGACAACACAAGACAAATGCGACTCAGTTGTTTTATGCAGATAACTTGTCATTACTTTAATTAAGAATCTTTTTCCTATTCCAGCTTGACCACTAACATACATTCGGATAGGTTGAAATGATGTACATGAGTACCCTTTCTTTTCATGAAGTAATCCATGGTCAATCTGTTCTTTCCCTTGCTGATATATTTGTTTCTGTTCAACATTTAGTTGTTCTTCCAGGTTTCCTAACTGCATTACATCTTCTTGAGCTTGATGCATTGCTGTTTCCACCTCATTCATGGCAATTGCTGCTTCATTTTCAACAATTGGTTTTCCTAGTGGATCTTGACTTAGTGCAGCAGAACTTTGACTGTCTTGAGAGCTGTCTCTAGCAATCTCAGCTGCAATTGTAGCTTCTTGATCAATTTCATCATTCAACATTTTCACATAATTTGCAAAAGCACTGCATTGTATGCTATCTTTACAAGAATTAAATGAATCTTCATAGCTCTGAAAATCTCCAAGTAATTCCACTTCTGAACGCCATGGTTTGAACATTTGCAAAAGGACTAAATAGTAAAATTCCCTTTTATCAGCAGTGTCGCAACTCAGTTTTCTGTGATTAATTAAATTTCCTTGCCCTTGTTTCACCAAACATCCTTCGGAACCAATCACTGCATATTTTCCATAATTGATGTTCTCTGTAGTATTCTGTTTAAAAGTGTAGTTTTGCAGCACTTCATAGAGACACATGTTCTCAAGATGTTGACTTCTGTTTGGGTAATATGTGTCCAACATATTCGTTTTCAAAATATCTGTACTTTCTGGTTCGTTTTCTGCTAAATATTCAATTTCTTGAACAGATTTCAGTACCCGATTTCGCATTGCTGCAAGACCTAGACTCACCCAAATGATTCTTCTACTTTTGGAGTATAGACTTGCAGATGATAACCGATCTGAGCATTCCTATGCTCCAATTTCACGATGCGATAACATCTTCAAACTGAAACTGTATAATTTCTTACTTGGAGTCTTCTCGTGAGAAATCTCTTCCCACATGTCTTTCAATTCTGTCTTTTCTGATTTAGTAATGTAGGACGTTACATATCGAGCAACAGCAATGGAATTGTCCGCAACATACTGAATATCCATGTTACTGTTCCACATGGATAAAATAACTGGATTGTAGTCATTTATGTATTTTGTTGTAGGTATTTTTTGGAAACTTTCTTGTGATGGTATGTCGCATAGCTGACATAAAACTGTTCACTCTTCCTTTGGATAATACAGGACGTGGAAATCCAAAACGACATTTGGTATAGAACTTATCCTTAGACTTGTACTTTCGTCGACAGTATTTTCCACATCTATGGCTTTGGAATCGTAAGACTTGTTGTTTTAAGTTTTTATCTTCTCTGCTATTGGGTACAGCACATGTGGCATAATCTTCAATGAAAGGTAAAACAGTATCATCCGAATCTGTTCCAAATTTGGGGGCGTGCTTGATCCATAACAACATATGTATATGAGGAGCACCTCTTGCTTGATACTCCTTTCTCCAAAAGAAATCCACAACTTCTCCAAGAGGAGAATTCTTTTTATTGCATATGAAAGACATCATAGCTTCAAATCTATGATTGAAATATCAGCAACTATTAACAGGATTCAAAGAGCACAATTCTCCAGGTGTCTTGTATTCAATATTTTTTGATATTGGAATTTGCCTCTTGAAGAAATTCAAGTAAATCATCCCAAGCATACTCAGCACAGCTTAGTGTAAGGAACCATGTAGGAGTTCCTAAGTTCCGTAGCACACATTTCAGTTCTCCATGACGACAGTACCAATATTCATTAGTCCCACGCTGACATGCCAGACAGATTAATCAACTGAGATTCTAAATGATCATCTCTCTGATGCACTTTATCCATAAAATCCTTTGCAGTTAAATTTTGCAGATGCATTCCAGTTTTTAAAATGTGATTTACTGCATATGAAAGTCCAGACAAGTCACTTTCAAACAGAAGATGAAACATATAAGGGATACATTGTCGAAATCTTGTATCTTCTGCATATAATCTTGTTGTCCGATATTCAGATGCAGGAATCTGCACAGGACGTTCATCATATCGTCCACCTTTTCCTGTTGGAAACAACTGCGGGAAACAATGAGCTTCCAAGCTCTCTTCCCAAACACTCATCGTATTCCCCATCACCTCTTTGGAATGAAGTGGATGTACACTGTAATGTTCATAGATTTCTTCACATCTGGACATGTCCACTTTTTCAATTTGTCCACTTAATGTTTCAGTACCTTCTGCTAAATCTATTTCTTCTTCTCCTGCAAACACATTTCTATAGTACTCATTATTTTTGATCAGATACAATGATGCCTTTTGCACTTTTCTAACATCCACTAACTCTTGGCAGATTTTTTTATTCTTAGTAGGAACACCATTAACTAGAATGACTAGTGGTTCATTTTCTGCATGGTCTACACCAATAGTTTCAATGTTTTTCTTTAAATCTAACGGTAAATACATAACTCTTCCTTTCAATCCTCTTTGTAACTCTGATGGAGGCAATTTACCGGTTTTAGGCTCCATGCGAACAATAGCCTGATACGGGTGCACACATTGAATGAGAATAGACTCATAGGTATTTAAATCTATCAGCTCTGGTGGAATAGCAACCAACTCTAGATTATTATGAACAGCTCTAGCAGGCATTTTATATTCATCTAATTTGTTATAACAATATTTGCAAATACGCTGCTCAGATCCCAAATCAAAACAATCCTCTACCAACAAATAAGTTGCAAATTCCTTCCACTTAGTATTATTTTCTGTTTCACTTTTTAAATACAGATTGACACTTCTAGTCTGATTTTTATAGTGAGTTCGCCGACAACAAATACAAGAAACATTTGGTCTTTCACCTGAAATTACCTTAAACTTTGTGATTTGATCTTCAAATTTTTTTGTAATCATGGGTTCTACATTGTCTTCAACATTTTGTTTTATTAATGTGTCAGTTTCTGCACTCTCTTGCTGAGGACCAAAATAACAAAACTCAATATCATCACAAACCATCTTCACATCTGATACTGACCCACTCAAAAGAGCACTGTTCAACTCATTTAACTTTAGTGCTGGACTTTTTGCATAATACAATCTTCTCACTAACTTCCGCATTTGAGTATGATGTACTGCCAACATCCTGAAATGGTGAAACACACTTTGACAAACTTTCCTAGAAAGACAAGCCAGAGAATGACCTTGCAAACCAGTATTTTTGCTCACTCTGCAAGGGTCTAGTCCTTGCAACACCTTAATCTTTTTTTACTATATGCTCGTAAGAAACTACATAATTTATCAATAGATTCTTGTCATACTCTACAAATACTACTGCAATCCCAAGTGTACACAGGGTGTTTAGGACGTCTCCCTAGAACTTCTTCAGCTATCACTTCTTCTGCATTTCTTTCAACCATTTCTCTTTGTCAATTGGACAACCATTTCTAACCTCATAACCTCGATCACTGGTGTCAACTGCATGCAATAAATTATTGCTCTGTAAATAACTCTCATCATTAACCCCTTCGCTGCTAGGCCTTTTCCCCTCCTGTGCTAAGCCTTTTTTGGGCTATTTGGGGTAGTGCGCGCTTAGGCCCCTCTAACTTTTTGACCACATTAGGTATCCACGCCAAATTTGCGTCCTTTTCTTCCAACATCATGGGGATTCTAAAGGTACCCAGGGTTTGTAGATTCTCCTAGAGGGTTCCCAGAAATTAGTCAAAATACAGCAACATTTTGGTTTTTTTGCGAAAAATGGGGAAAAGTGGCTGCAAATGAAAGCGTCTGGGTTTTTCTCTGCAAATTATATCAAAAAAGGGTTTGTGGGGCTGAAATGACAATTTCTCCAGCTTTTAGGGAATGACAATTTTTTGTCAGAAATCCAACATTTTTTACACAGTTTTGACATTTTTCTGGGACATACCCTATTTTTGCTATTTTTTTGTGCTTTGAACCTCCTTCCAGATAATGGTAAAAATGGGTAGAAAAGCAATAATGGATCCTGGAAAGCTATACATTTTTGAAAAGTAGACAAAATTCTGAATTCAGCAAGGGGTCATTTGTGTAGATCCATCAAGGTTTCTTTATAGAAACTAACAGGAAAATATAGGAAAAATTAAACATTTTTTGAAAAAAGCAGCCTTTTGAGTCAACGTTTTCACCTGTAACTTCTTCGAATTATGACATCTCTTTGAAAGCAATGTACCGTTACATCCGGTGGACCTTCCTGGTTGTGGGGATATATAGGACTTGTAGGTTCACTAAGAGCCCAACGAACCCAGAGTAAAAAACTGAGCAGCATTTTGTAATATTTTTTTTTTTTGTTCCGGGTATATAGCAATAATTATTGTGGGAAAATGTATACATGGAAAAATCGGTATGAAAGACACCTATGTATTTCTGAAATGGGAACAAATTACAGAGTTTAGAAACAGTGCATATTTGCACATTTTCGAAATTGGGAATACGCATACTTGCATGACAATTATTGGTCATTTTTCAAAATGACTTTTTTTTACACAATGTCTTTCATTTGGAAGGGAGAAATGCATCAAAAATCAATAGGTAATAACAGTTGCTTTACAAATCTGAACTACCCTAAGTCTCCCGATAAAAATGGTACCTCACTTGTGTGGGTAGGCATAGTGCCCACGACAGGAAGTGGCTCAAAACCTAAGGTGAACGCACCACATTTTCACACTGAAAATTTACACTTTTTTTGCGAAGAGTCTAGCTGTAGTTTTTAAACCCTAGCCCTGCCGGCACCTAGGGAAACCTAGCAAACCTATACATTTTTGTAAACTAGACACCCAGGGGAATCCAGGATGGGGTGACTTGACTGCCTCCCACCATGGTCTGTTACCCAGAATCCCTTGCAAACGTAACAAAATGACAAAAAAAACAAATTTTCCCCACATTTCTGGGATGGAAAGTTCTGGAATCTGCGTGGATCCACAAATTTCTACCCACCCCGCGTTCCCCAAAGTCCTACGAGAAAAATGATACCTCACTTGTGCGGGTCGGCCTAGTGCCCGCGACAGGAAACGGTGCAAAACGCAACGTGGTCACACCACAATTTTGCAGTGAAAAATGACCCCTTTTTGGCAAAGTGACTAGCTGTAGTTTTTGAACCCTAGCCCTGCCGGCACCTAGGGAAACCTAGCAAACCTATACATTTTTGAAAACTAGACACCCAGGGGAATCCAGGATGGGGTTACTTGACTGCCTCCCACCATGGTCTGTTACCCAGAATCCCTTGCAAACGTAAAAAAATGACAAAAAAAACACATTTTCCCCACATTTCTGGGATGGAAAGTTCTGGAATCTGCGTGGATCCACAAATTTCTACCCACCCCACGTTCCCCAAAGTCCTACGAGAAAAATGGTACCTCACTTGTGCGGGTCGGCCTAGTGCCCGCGACAGGAAACGGTGCAAAACGCAACGTGGTCACACCTCAATTTTGCAGTGAAAAATGACCCCTTTTTGGCAAAGTGACTAGCTGTAGTTTTTGAACCCTAGCCCTGCCGGCACCTAGGGAAACCTAGCAAACCTATACATTTTTGAAAACTAGACACCCAGGGGAATCCAGGATGGGTGACTTGACTGCCTCCCACCATGGTCTGTTACCCAGAATCCCTTGCAAACGTAAAAAAATGACAAAAAAACCACATTTTCCCCACATTTCTGGGATGGAAAGTTCTGGAATCTGCGTGGATCCGCAAATTTCCACCCACCCCGCGTTCCCCAAAGTCCTAAGAGAAAAATGGTACCTCACTTGTGAGGGTCGGCCTAGTGCCCGCGAGAGGAAACGGCGCAAAACGCAACGTGGTCACACCTCAATTTTGCAGTGAAAAATGACCCTTTTTTGGCAAAGTGACTAGCTGTAGTTTTTGAACCCTAGCCCTGCCGGCACCTAGGGAAACCTACCAAACCCACACATTTCTGAAAACTAGACTCCCGGCGGCTTCCAGGGAGGTATGGCTTGCATGGATCCCCCAACGTTTCCTTACCCAGAATCCCCTGCAAACCTCAATTTTTGCTGAAAAAATCACTTTTTTCACACATTTTGGGGTGGGAAAGTTGTGGCATCACCGGGCTCACACAAATTTACCACCACCCAGCGTTCCCCCAGGTCTCCCGGTAAAAATGGTGCCTCACTTCTGTGGGAGGCCCAAGTACCCGCGGCAGGCAAGGGCCCAAAACGTAGTGAGGCGACATCAAAATGGCCTATCGCAAAACCACCTGGTTTTGCAAGGGGGGTCACTTTGGTTTTTGACCCGGTGCTCGGCGGCCATCTAGGGAAACCTACCAAACCCACGCATTTCTGAAAACTAGACACCGGGCGGCTTCCAGGGAGGTATGGTATGGATAGGCAATTTTGATGTCGCCTCACTACGTTTTGGGCCCTTGCCTGCCGCGGGTACTTGGGCCTCCCACACAAGTGAGGCACCATTTTTACCGGGAGACCTGGGGGAACACTGGGTGGTGGTAAATATGTGTGAGCCCGGTGATGCCACAACTTTCCCACCCCAAAATGTGTGAAAAAGGTGATTTTTTCAGCAAAAATTGAGGTTTGCAGGGGATTCTGGGTAAGGAAACGTTGGGGGATCCACGCAAGCCATACCTCCCTGGAAGACGCCGGGTGTCTAGTTTTCAGAAATGTGTGGGTTTGGTAGGTTTCCTTAGATGGCCGCCGAGCACCGGGTCAAAAACCAAAGTGACCCCCCTTGCAAAACCAGGTGGTTTTGCGATAGGCCATTTTGATGTCGCCTCACTACGTTTTGGGCCCTTGCCTGCCGCGGGTACTTGGGCCTCCCACACAAGTGAGGCACCATTTTTACCGGGAGACCTGGGGGATCGCTGGGTGGTGGTAAATTTGTGTGAGCCCGGTGATGCCACAACTTTCCCACCCCAAAATGTGTGAAAAAAGTGATTTTTTCAGCAAAAATTGAGGTTTGCAGGGGATTCTGGGTAAGGAACCGTTGGGGGATCCACGCAAGCCACACCTCCCTGGAAGCCGCCGGGTGTCTAGTTTTCAGAAATGTGTGGGTTTGGTAGGTTTCCCTAGATGGCCGCCGAGCACCGGGCCAAAAAACAAAGTGACCCCCCTTGCAAAACCAGATTAACTATTGTTCCTACAGCGTGAGAATTTTGGAATAATATTGCAAAGAAAATGTGGCAGACATTTTGAGGTTTACAGGACATTGGGGATAAAAAAACTTTTTTAATTCACAAGAGAGACATCACCATGAACTCCCATGGGTTTTCGACAATATCTACAGTTGGTGGGTTATTCTTGCATGGAAAGTGTACCTTGGCAGAGAAACTAAAGACAAAGATTCCTGCACAACCATCTATTCCTCAAACACACACACATACTGGTTGGATTTGGCACGAGGGCGAGTCATGGTTCAGTGTATTAAATTTTATTAACAAGAGATTTCACAAAAATGAAATGCACTGTCAATAATTAAATTCACAAAAAACCAAACCAATGACTCGCAGCTCGTGAGCTGTAAAGCCACGTCAAGGCACCAACCACTTTACAGGCCATTCACACACCTTTCATACGTGATACAAACAAGACCATTCGCACCACCAGGCACAGAAGCAACACATTTCATAATTCACCAAAAAGGGACAAGGTACACCCTGCTTCAGAAAGACAAATATTACTGCACAGCCACCTAATCCGCAAGCACACACACATACTGGTTGGATTTGGCACGAGGGTGAGTGATGGCTCAGTAGATACAATTGTATTAGCAAGTGATTTCACAGAAATGAAATGCACTGGCTATAATTGAAAGGGCGAGAAACTGAACCATTGACTCACAGCTCATGAGCTGTAAAGCCACGACAAGGCACCAACCTCTTTACAGGCCATTCATACACCTTTCATACGTGTGAGACATACAAAACCATTCACACCGCCAGCCGCGGGCCCATCACATAACAAAACTCACACCAGCACACAGCGCCATTCAAGGGCCCATCACTTTCACACGCCCACAATCCAGACACAGCAACTACACAGGCTGATGGATTGCGTGGAGTGGCACTCAGCTAGCAGTGTGTGTAGTGACCAGCAGAAAGTCACTACTCACACACAGCCAGCCGAGCACCAGTCCACACACACCGCTAGCCAAGCGCCAGTCCACGCACACCGCTAGCCAAGCGCCAGTCCAGGCACACCGCCAGCCAATCGCCAGTCCAGGCACACCGCCAGCCAATCGCCAGTCCAGGCACACCGGCAGCCAATCGCCAATCCACCCACACCGCCAGCCAAGCTCCAGTCCACGGACACCACCAGCCAAGCACCAGTCCGCACACACCACCAGTCCACGCACACCGCCAGCCAAGTACCAGTCCACGCACACCACCAGCCAAGCACCATTCCACGCACACCGCCAGCCAAGCTCCAGTCCACGCACACCACCAGTCAAGCTCCAGTCCACGGACACCACCAGCCAAACACCAGTCCGCACACACCACCAGTCCACGCACACCGCCAGCCAAGTACCAGTCCACGCACACCACCAGCCAAGCACCATTCCACGCACACCGCCAGCCAAGCTCCAGTCCACGCACACCACCAGCCACGCACCAGTCCACGCACACCACCAGTCCATGCACACCACCAGTCCATGCACACCACCAGTCCACGCACACTGCCAGCCAAGCACCATTTCACGCACACCACCAACCAAGTGCCAGTCCACACACACCAACAGCCAAGCGCAAGCCTACACACACCGCCATCACATTTAGGATTTTTTTAGAAAAAAATAAAAACACAAACAAATTGCAAATAGATACAAATCTTCTAACAGAAAATCAGCAACTAAATACATTGCACTAACACCAACCTTGAAACAGAATCAAATTATCCAAAGAATACAGACCAGGCAGTTCACTTTACCTCTCATGAATGCTCCCAAAAATTCTTTTGCGTGTGGTACGCTCTGAAACAAGCAGGGAGACACAGTGCAGGATGAGAAGTACAGTCGGGGCAGTACATACGACTCTCCTTCCGCGAACCTCTTCGCCAACAGACTCTACATCTCCTACTGGGAAAATCTTTTGCGGGTGTGGGAGGAATGTGATCTGGAAAGTGGCGTTCTTTCAATCTAGCAACATCCTCCACCACTCCAACTCTAGGAACACTTGCCTGTTCCACTACAACAAGGCTGCCTATTACAGACTCCTGAAACTTAGCAAAAGTCATCTTTGACTCAGGGCAAGAATCCTGGAACACAACAAAAGCATTAAACATTGCCAAGTGGAAAAGATGGATAGCCAACTTCTTGTACCAAATGTAAGCCTTACGAAGAGCAGTGTAAGGTTCCAACCTCTGATCTACTCTGTCAACACCACCCATGTGCCTATTATAGTCTAAAATGCACACAGGTTTGCGCGCTTCAGCGACCTGACCACAAACAGTCACAGGTGCAGTGCTTTCATCATGGATGGTAGTCAGCATGTAGACATCTCTCCTGTCTGTAAACTTCACAGCAAGAAGCTCCTGGCAACGCAACGCACTGCACTGTCGCCGCACAAGCTTTTGACAAACAAGTTCTTTCGGGAAACCTTTACGGTTAGAGCGAATTGTGCCACAAGCAAGAGTGTCCACTTTGGCCAATTCCCTGAACAACCGCACACCAGTGTAGAAGTTATCTACATATAAATGGTGGCCTTTGTTAAAAAATCCTCTTCCAAGTTCCCAAACAATTTTCTCAGTCACTCCAAAAGTGGACGGACAACCAGGGAGGTTAAACCTAGATTCCTTACCGGTGTACACCCTGAAATTAGAGATATATCCAGTCCTACTGTCACACAGCATATACATATTTATTCCGTACCGTGCCCTCTTACTAGGAATGTATTGCCTAAAAACCAAGCGGCCCTTGAACAACACCAAAGACTCATCCACTGCAATTTCTTTCCCAGGGGCATAAATCTCAGAAAATCGATCAACAAAGTGATCAAGGACAGGCCTAATCTTAAAAAGACGGTCACAGTCAGGGTGATCTCGTGGCAACGCTAAACCATTATCAACAAAATGCATCATCCGAAGCAGAAGCAAATACCTGTCACGACTCATGACTGCTGGAAAAATAGACGTTGCCATCAAGGGACTGCTAGACCAATATGAAGACATTGATGGCTTCCTTAGCAAGCCCATCAAAAAAGTTAAACCCAAGAACTTCTTCATCTCTTCAACATTTGTGGGAGTCCACCGGGTAGCTCTAGAGTGTGGCTTAAGACTGGCACTGTTGTCCCTCAAAAACTGTTTGGCATACAAATTAGTCTGCTCAACAATCTCTGCCAAAAACACATCGTCCATAAACAACTAAAAAAAAATTACCGGCAAAAAGTTTTCAGTATTCACTCTAGACCCTGGAACACTAGTAAACTCTGGCAATGCCGGCTGCACCATGCCAGGGGCAACCCAGAGGTCATCACTTTCAACGGGAAGACTTGCAGCCCCAGCCTGCAGTCCAGATGCCTCTTGCCGCACTATCGGCACATCAGTTTCCTCCTCTAACACAGGCACTTCATCCGCACTAAGAGTACCTTCATCATCCGATGACTCCATACGGAGAGACAACTCACTGCCAGAATCGTCCCCTGCCTCCTCTCCCTCAGATGCAGAGTCAGTCTCTGAACCAATATCAGAGGAAGACTCAAACAGCAAACCAACAACCTGCTGAGCAGTAATCCTGCGGCTAGCCATTATACTTACTAAGATTGAAGACTGCACAAACAAGTCAACAACAACCAACAATGTGCAAACCAAGTAAGTAAAGAAATGTGTACCTTTATCACAATGATCAATGTACTCAAAAACTATAGAATTCAATTACAAGAGACAGCTACACTTACCAGAACCTACTTTGCAGTGACACAGCAAAAACCAACGACATCCAACTAGAAAGAAGAAACAAAAAACAAATTACTCACAAGACAACAAAATACACATCGAGCACAAATGCAAACAGTTTTTGCCAAGGGGTCGCTTCCTAAATAAAAAAGAAGACATCCCTGCTGTCTAGTGGGCTTTTCTGCCCCCTCCCCTGGGAGCAGAAACGGACAGAAAGACGACCGATCTGCCCCCAGGGGGGGCAGAAAAGTCTTCTAAATAATTAGGCCGCAAAGGAAGCGACCCTTGCCCAAGGGGTCGCTTCCTACATAAAGAAAAAGACATCCCTGGTGTCTAATGGGCTTTTCTGCCCCCCCTGGGAGCAGAAACGGGCAGAAAGACGACCGATCTGCCCCCAGGGGGGGCAGAAAAGTCTTCAAATTATTATGCCCGCCTAGGAAGCGACCCTTGCCCAAGGGGTCGCTTCCTACATAAAGAAAAAGACATCCCTGGTGTCTAGTGGGCTTTTCTGCCCCCCCCTGGGGGCAGACACGGCCAGGAAGACGACCGATCTGCCCCCAGGGGGGGCAGAAAAGTCTTCGAATTATTTTGCCTCCCTAGGAAGCGACCCTTGCCCAATGGGTCGCTTCTTACATAACGAAAAAGACATCCCTGGTGTCTAGTGGGCTTTTCTGCCCCACCCTGGGGGCAGAAACGGGCAGAAAGATGACCGATCTGCCCCCAGGGGGGGCAGAAAAGTCTTCGAATAATGTTGCACCCCTAGGAAGCGACCCTTGCCCAAGGGGTCGCTTCCTACATAACTAAAAAGACATCCCTGGTGTCTAGTGGGCTTTTCTGCCCCCCAAGGGGTCGCTTCCTACATAACATAAAAGACATCCCTGGTGTCTGGGGGCAGAAACGGGCAGAAAGACGACCGATCTGCCCCCGGGGGTGCAGAAAAGACTTCAAAAAATGTTGCACCCCTAGGAAGCGACCCTTGCCCAAGGGGTTGCTTCCCAAATTCCACAACACACATCCCTGGTGTCTAGTGGGGGATCCCTGATCCACGATCGCGACGCTGTGCGCGATCGTGGAGCAGGAATGCCCTGTATTGAGACATCAGGGGAGAGGAAATACTCTTTCCTCTCCCCCGATGCCTCAATACTAAAAATATCACCACCGCGGCCCCCACCGGACAAGCAAACCTACCTCTACCCCCTTGGAGGCGCTGGAAGAAATGGATTCCAGCGCGTCCAACGCTTCCTGATGAAGCCGGCGCGCGCTGTGCGTGCTGACGTCATGGGGAAGCGTGGGGGGGCTCGGGGGTGGCAGCGGAAGCTCTTCCGCTGCCATCCCCCTCTGTGGGGGCACGATCGATGCCCCAGGGGGGAGCGCCAGCGCTTCCCCCGGGGGCTGTGCTCATGACGGAGCGGTTCCGTCATAAGCACAGCCCAACCGATGCTCATGACGGAACCGCTCCGTCATGAGCATCGAAGGGGTTAAAGAAAGGCTCTGAACTTGAACTGTGTTTCCATTGTCCCAAACAAAAATCACAAAAATGTGTTCTGTTAATTACTCTTTTCCTCCTACTTTTGGCCTTCATTAAATGGATTGGTTTATCTAGTGTTTGAATTCTGTTTAATACTAAAATGAATAGTTTCCTTTTTACTTCAAAAGCCTTTTCAACAATGGTTTCAACATGCTTCTTCTTTTTATAAAATAGAGCTCTCTTTTTATATTTCTTCACATCTTTCAGCAAATTATGTACTACTCTCTTGTAAAATATTTGTTTGCGTATTTCTTTATACAGATTTTGCCTTCTTTTACCATACTTCGTCTCCTTCGACTGTCCATTTGCTTTTTTGCTTTTCCTATTATTTTGGGGTTTTTTCTAGTTGAAGCATTCTCAGAGGTTTCAGCATTCTGTACATTCTGTCTGGTCCTACAAACATTTTTAATAAATTGTTTTGTGAACTTACCAGAAGATTTTTTCTTTTTAGCCACATTATGTTGTTCATTCAATACTTGTGGTTGATTTTTCTTCAAGTAACTGTCCTTTTTCTGTTCTTTTCTTTTTCCGGCATGATTTCTCTAGTTTAATGGTGATAAACAGTATCTGTAAAAATTAATCACAAATACATGTATATTAATATCTTTAGAAATTATACTTTTCTATTACTATACAAACACATTTTATATAAATACTGACTAAGAAATTATAGCCCTGAAGCACAAGTATGACGGTTAAACCACTACATGCATAGTGCATACTACTTTGAAGCAGTTCATGCCCTAAAGCCTGCCTCACTGAAAGACTACATGCTTACTGACTGAATAATTACAGTACTATAAGGAGAGACACTGGGTGAATTCACAGTTGTTTGAATTTTACTTCATTGAATAGATCACTACATGCTACTGAAAGTCTCACTATGGGTTTGCAACAGCAGTCACAGTGTGTTTGCTGGAGTGTATGCATAATGACTGTGGAAATGTAGGCCTGATGCACAAGTGTAAAACTGGTTAGACCACTACAAACATAGTGGATAGTTATTTCAAACAGTCCTTGTGAAAAGGCATGCTTCACTGCATGAGTACCTGGATACTGACTGAAATATTAGAGTACCTGAATTAATCTTTTAAGGGTTTGGGTTTTTGTGCAGTAAAGATTAGTACATGGTGCCGGATGAGTCACTAGAGGAGAGCAAGGAGATTGACAGGGTGTTTGCTGGAAGTGTATGGATACTGACTGGCGAATTGAAGGTGTGAAAGACAAGTGTGTAGGTGGTTAGAGGCCTACATGCATAGTGGAGAGGCATTTGAATTAATCCATGTGCTAAGGCTTGCCTCACTCCATTACTACTTGGGTACTGACTGGATGTTTAGAGTATTGCAAGGAGAGTGCCTGCATGAATTTATAAGTGTTTGTTTTTTGATAGAGTTAATTTATTACTTCATGGTACTGAATAAATCACTGGAGAAGTGCAAAGGGAGTGACAGGGTGTTTGCAAGAACTGTATGGATACTGACTGGGATATTGATGGTGTGGCTAGAGGCCTGCATGCATAGTGGATAGACGTTTGAAACAGTCCATGGGCTAACACCTGGGTCACTGCATAACTACCTGAGTGCTGACTGAATCATTAAAGTACTGCAAGGAGAGTGCCTGGGTGAATCTTTTTAAGTTTTTGGGTTTTGGCGCAGTGAATAAATTAGTACATAGTGCCGAATGAGTCAGTGGAGGTGTGCAAGTGGAGTGACAGGGTGTTTATTAGAGTTTATAGATATTGACTGGGAAATTGAAGGTCTGAAAGACAATTGTGTAGGTGCTTAGAGGCCTTCATGCATAGTGGATACGCGTTTGAATCAATCCATGTGCTAAGGCCTGCCTCACTCCATTAGTACTTGGATACTAACTGCATGTTTACAGTATTGCAAGAAGAGTGCCTGGGTGAATTTATAAGTGTTTGGGTTTTGGCGCAGTAAATGGATTACTACATGGTGCTGAATGAGTCACTGAAATAGTATATGGGGAGTCACAGGGTGTTTGCAGGAACTCTATGAATACTGTCTGAGATATTGAAGGAGTGAAAGACAAGTGTGTAGGTGATTAGAGTCCTGCATACATAGTGCGTAGACGTTTGATGCAGTGCATGTACTAAACCTGGGTTCACTACATAAGTACCTCAATACTGACTCAATCATTAGAGTACTTCAAAGAGAATGCCTGGGTAAATGTATTACTGGTTGGGTTTTGGCACAGTAAATGCATTAGTATATAGTGCTTAATGGGTCACTGGAGAAGTGTAAGGGGAGTGACAAGGTGTTTGCGGGAACTGTGTGAATACTAACTAAGGTATTGAAGGTATGAAAGACAAGTGTGTAGATGGTTAGAGGCCTGCATGCATAGTGGATAGGTGTTTGAATCAATCCATGTGCTAAGGCCTGCCTCACTTCATTAGTACTTGGATAGTAACTGAATGTTTAGAGTATTGCAAGGTGAGTGCAAAGGTGAATTTATAAGTGAATGGGTTTTAGCACAGTAAATGGATTACTACATGGTGCTGAATGAGTCACTGAAGGAGTGTTAGGGGAGTGAGAGGGTGTTCGCAAGAACTGTATGAATACTGTCTGGGGTATTGAAGGTGTGAACGACAAGTTTGTAGGTGGTTAGAGGCCTGCATGCATACTGGATAGGCGTTTGAATCAATCCACATGCTAAGGCCTGCCTCACTCCATTAGTACTTGGATAGTAATTGGATTACTACATGGTGCTGAATGAGTCACTGAAGGAGTGTATGAGGAGTGACAGTGTATTTGCAGGAACTGTATGAATACTGTCTGGGGTATTGAAGGTGTGAAAGACAAGTGCGTAGGTGACTAGAGGCCTGTTTGCATAGTGTATAGACGTTTGAAACAGTCCATGAGCTAAGGGCTCGGTCACTGCATGATTACCTGTGTACTGACTGATTCATTAGAGTACTGGAAGGAGAGTGCTTTGGTTAATCTTTTTAAGTTTTTGGGTTTTGGCACGGTGAATAGATTAGTACATAGTGCCGGATGAGTCACTAGAGGTGTGCAAGTGGACTGAAAGAGTGTTTACTGAAGTTTATAGATACTGACTGGGAAATTGAAGGTCTGAAAGACAATTGTGTAGGTGGTTAGAGGCCTGCATGCATAGTGGATAGACGTTTGAAGCAGTGCATGTGCTAAGGCCTGGGTCACTGCATGACTACCTGGGTACTGACTGAATCATTAGAGTACTGCAAGGAGAGTGCCATTAGTACTTCGATACTAACTGAATGTTTACAGTATGGCAAGGAGAGTTCAAGGGTGAATTTATAAGTGTTTGGGGTTTGGCACAGTGAATGAATTACTACATGGTGCTGAATGAGTCACTGGAGGAGTGCAAGGGAAGTGACAGGGTGTTTGATGGAAGTATATGGATACTGACTGGGGAATTTAAGCTGTTAAAGACAAGTGTATAGTAGGTTAGAAGCCTGCATAGATACTGGATAGACATTTGAAGCAGTCCATGTGCTAATGCATGGTTCACTGCATGAGTACCTAGGTACTGACTCAAACATTAGACTACTGCTAGGAGACTGCCTGGGTGAAACATTTAAGTTTTTCGGGTTTGGCACAGTGAATAGATTAGTACATGGTACTGGATCAGTCACTGGAGGTGTGCAAGATGAGTGACAGGGTGTTTATTGAAGTATATAGATACTGACTAGTTAATTGAAGAAGTGAAAGACAAGTTTGTAGGTGGTTAGAGGCCTGCATGCATAGTGGATACGCGTTTGAAACAGTCCATGACCTAAGGCCTGGCTCAGTGTAGGAGTACTTTGGTACTGACTAAATGATTTGAGTTTTTTAAGTACCTATATGTATGCAAAGACATAAAGTACCCAAAACCTTCTCTCTAAATGGTTCCTAAATGCATACAGACTCTCAGTGTGATTCTACACAACAAACACTGTCCTATACATATTACCAAATCACATTTTCTTTTACGAAATTGGTAGAGTACACACAATCCACATATTGTGCTACTGCACATAATTGTAGAACTCTGACTCTTTTACAAATACCTAACCAATGATTGGTTTCTTATTCTACCAAAGTATGAGAATAGGATAGGTTTTTAACCAGTTATA
This sequence comes from Triturus cristatus, assembly GCF_964204655.1. NCBI lineage: Eukaryota > Metazoa > Chordata > Amphibia > Caudata > Salamandridae > Triturus > Triturus cristatus. The sequence goes on from NC_140591.1 coordinate 830,024,806, forward strand.
TATCTGCAAACACGTAAAATATCAAAATCCTTCTCTTACTACAGTTTCTAAATGCACACAGACTCACAGTGTGATTCTACAAAACAAACTAAATCTCTTCAATTTTACAAAAACACATTTACCATTCTTGAAAAGGTAATTTGAGTGCACACATTCCACATATTTTACTACTGCTCATTAGTGTATAAACCTGACTCATTTTACAAACACATAAACAATAAATGGATTTCTTTTCTACAAAAATATAACAACAGGATAGGTTTTTAAGCAAGTATGTGTCTGCAAAAACATGAAACCCCCAAATGCTTCTCTCACATTAGTTCCCAAATGCACACAGACTCACAGTTTGATTCTAGACAAACAACACTATTCCTTCTACTTTACCAAAACACATTCACTAGTGTGGAAGGGCTGAAGTGACTGGAGAGATTCTACATATTTCCATACTGCACACTACTATGAAAGCCTGACTCATTTTGTGAATGCGTAAGCAATGACTAGCTTCTAATACTATTGAAACTTGACAACATAATAGGTTTTTAAGCTGTTATCTATCAGCAAATACATGATGTAACCAAATGCTTCTCTCACAATGGTTGCCCAAATGCACACAGACTCACAGTGTGATTCTAGACAAGCAACACTATCCCTTGGACTTTACCAAAGCACATTCACTACTCTGGAAGGAGTAAGGGGACTACACCCAATCTACATATTTCAGTACTGCACTTTAGTGCCAAAGCCTGACTCATTTTATGAAATCATAAGCAATGACTGGCTTCTAATGCTACTAAAACTTGACATCATGACAGGTTTTAAAACAGTTATCTGTCAGCAAATACACCATGTTACCAAATGCTTCTCTCACAATGGTTACCCAAATGCAGACAGACTCACAGTGTGATTCTAGACAAGCAACACTATCCCCTGTACTTTACCACATCACATTCACTACTCAGGAAGAAGTAAAGTAACTGCACACATTCTACATATTTTGTACTGCACTTTAGTGTCAAAGCTTGACTCATTTTCCGAATACATAAGCAATGACTGGCTTCTCATTCTACCAAGACTTGAGAACAGGACAGGTTTTTAAGCAGTTACGTGTATGCAAACATATAAAGTACCCAAATGCTTCTCTCACAGTGGTTCCCAAATGCACAGACTCACAGTGTGATTCTAGACAAGCAACACTCTTTCTTGTACTTTACCAAGACACAATCAGTAGTCTAGAAGGGGTAAGGTGACTGCACACATTCTACATTTTTCAATACTGCACACTACTGTGAAAGCCTGACTCATTTTGCAATTGCATAAGCAATGACTGGCCTCTAATGCTACTAAAACTTGACAACAAAACAGGCTTTAAAGCAGTTATCTGCCAGCCAATACATGATATTACCAAATGCTTGCAGAAAATGTTCTACTACACATTAGTACCAAAAGGTTTCTCTTAAAATGATTCCTAAATGCACACAGACTCACTGTGTGATTCTAGACAAACGACACTATCCCTTGCACTGTACCAAAACATATTTCTTAATCTAGAAGGAGTACTACATTTTAGTGTAGAAACATGACTCATTTTGCAAATACATAAACAATGACTGGTTTCTAATTGTACCAAAATATAAAAACAGCACAGTTATCTGTCTGCAAACACATGAAAAACACAAATGCTTATCACAGAATGATTTGTACAAGCACACACACTGTCAATAAGATTGTAGACAAAAAAAAGTACTCCCTGCACTCTAGCAGGTGAAATACATTAGTCTGATTAAAATCAAAATAGACCACATACATCCCCTCACAATTAAATAACTCACCTTTCAAGTTGTTTTGTAGATTAAGAAGTATGTCACTCACACACCAGATTTTCTTATACAGAATCTCTGCACTGTGCACCTGTCAGTAAAACCAAAGAATGGCAAAGTTTCCCTCTCATTTTGCACACATATACATGTAAACATCAAATCACATTCCTTCCCACATTAATTCAAAAGCAAACACACATTTCTATTGGTTAAACATTTCAACCCTTTCCAAATTACATAAATTTGAACCCTACCCCCAATCTGCCTTCTGCCTGTTACCATAGAAACAGGTCATGGAACACTTAACTGAGCACACAGGTCACAAGTTCAGCACACAATGTTGCTAATCAAAACAGCAAGTGTGTTTGACTTTTCAACATATCAGCTTATCATATATAATGTTCCTTTCAATCAGTTTTTGTTAACCAATAAGAATCATGAGTTTAAAAAAACCGAAACATGCACCCTAGTTTTCAGTGAAGAAGGTTGTCAAACAACCAATCATTTCTTTTCTTTTTTCAAAACTGCAACTTATCCACCATTTTAGAAAAATCTTACTTTTCAAACTGCCATTTCATTTACAGAGACCATCTGAGTGCATCCAGACCTCCCTTCAAGATGCTTAGAGTGTGGATTGTGGGACACAGCTATATTTTCTGGAGCCAAAGGTATGCAGAAAACAAAGGCATTCACAAAGACCTAGGTTTGCCAAATGTAGACATTAAATGGATTGGACAGACTGGGTTAAAGTGGCACCAATTGATGCCATTGGTAAAATCCTGTGGTGGCAATGACCTAGGCACTTTGACTGGGGTAGGTCTGGAAATGCTTATGAAGGACACCTTTGCAGAATTGATTTCACTTTTTCCCAAAACTGCCTTTGTATATTCTAACATATGCCAAAGGCAGAAATGGAACTGGTCCAATCATTTTGTCCACAGATTGAGAAAGCTAATAAACATGTGAATAAATCTGTTTCTGCTTTTCTCCGAAACTATAGAATGGGGTCCATTTACAGTAACAATCTGCGTTTTCATATGCAAGAGATGTATAGGAGAGATGGAGTACACTTTACTGATGAAGGAAACAGAGCCTTCCTCAACAACTTTAGACTCTGTATAGGTACTCACTTATAAGTACCAAAAACTCTCAATAAACACAACGGCTCTTTTTAGAGCCACTCAAGAATGAAACACATAAGCTTGATGTTTATCTCCCAAAAATGTCAGTATTTTTTTGCTTGGAGTCACGCACCCAATGCGTTAGGAACCGTGCTCCCTACGTGAGAGAAATCGTGCACCCAACGTGACTCCTAATTTTACCGTAAAAAAAAAATAGCCCCTATCACTAATATTTATTATCCCCGGGGACCCCATCCTCCGGGGCTTATAAAAAACGTTGAGACCGTGGGGGGAGCCCCAACGCCCCCACGGTCCCAGCTGGCTCCCCGCATCCTTCGGGAGCCGGCATTGCTTTTCCACATGGGGAGCTGCTGACATGCAGCTCCCCGTGTAGAAAAGCAATATGGTTTGGATTTTGAAAGAGAGAGCATGTTTCCCTGCTCTCTCTTTCAAAATCCAAACAAAGTTTGCTATGGGAGGGCGGGAGACTCCCGCTCTTTCATAGCAAACAACAGTGTCCTGGGGTGGGCACCCTAGGACACTGTAGGAGCTGGCCCTGGGGGGTGGCAGTCCCCAGGGCCCTCGAGGGCTCCAGGAGGGGGGCCACACAGCCCCCCTCCCTCAATAAATAAAGCCCCGGGGGTGGTGGTCCCCGGGGCTTGGGGGGGCCGTTCAGCCCCCCCCACCCTATTTACTTTCAAGCCTCGGGGGATAGCGGTCCCCGGGGCTGGAGAGCCCCCATGGGCCCCCCATTAATTTTTACACACTTTGCCCCCTGGGATTTGGCGTAAACCTGCGCTTCAGTTTTTTTTTTTTACGTCCGGATCTGCGCACCCTGTGCACATTTTGCCGTTAAAAAAAAAGGGGTCCTGAGAGTCCTTCTGGGTCCCCCTAAGCAACTCTAGAGGGTCAGAGTATTTCTACCCTGCCCCTTTTATATATTTCACACACTTATTTCCCTTACTTCTTCAGCCTCGCTTCTACCAAGGCACAAAATGGCTGCCAACAGTTCCTGGTTTCGAATGTTGACAGACACTTGACAGCCAATTAGCATTTAGTGCGTGATCGGGAGGGTGCGCGCACAGTGCGCAGAGGGTGCTCTTAGGGTACGCATAGGGTGCGCAGATCCTCCGAGGCCATAGATATATATATACTTTTAACTGTAATTTTCTCAGGAACCACTGAACGGATTTACACCATTTAAGCAAAAGTCAAGAGTCTGAACTGAGGACTACATTTTTGCCAAATTTGGTGTAATTCCGTTCAGTAGTTCGGGCTGTAGCTGCGGCCAAAGGTCCTATAGGAAAATGCATGGGGAAAATGCGTTTTGGGTCCCCCCTTTTTTCTCGGCCCCCGCTTGATGAATCACCCCGAACCTTTCAGGATAGGAGCGGACCGGAGCTGGCCAAAAGTTTGGAAAATTTTGCGAAGATTCGTCAACCGACGCCAGACTTATTGGGAATAGAATGTTGCGGATTTCCTATGGAAAATAGGTCCTAATTATAACTACCCGTAGGTAAAATATATATATTCACTGAAAAAACCATAGGTTTCACACACGTTATAGTTAGCTGGACATTTCACTCGTACAAAACCAATGAAAGTCCCCCGTTATAGTTAGTTCAGCTAACTATAACTTGCGCTCCCGCAATCCACTGCTGATGACATCACATATTACATCACTCATGACATGGTTAGTGACATCACTCATGACATCACTGATGACATCTCAAATGACATCACTCATGACATCACTGATGACATCATCCATTGAGTATGTGTTTCTGAACAATTTTAATATGTTTAATATTTAAAGGGAAAGGCCTGTTGAAGAATAAGTGGGTGTACAAGTGTGTAAATGGATGATTTTCTGTGGTGCGTAAGTGACTCTATAAGTGAGTCATTAAATGTATCTTACTGCAGACTTCTGACTAAACTTTGTAAATGTCTGTTTGTGTCTTTATGTTGGTGTATAAGTGGCTGCATGGTTTTGTGAATAGCTATATGAGTGTCTATATGAGTTATTGATTGCTTATCTGAGTATCTGTATGGGTTCCTGAGTGTTTGTGTGGGTAGGGTGTGTGTGACTCTGTGACTAAATGTGTGAGTGGGTGATTCTATGGGTGCATGGTTTTAAGAGTGCATCTGTGATGGACTGTATGTATGAGTGAGTGTATGTATGGGTGTGTTAGGGATTGAATGTATATCTCAGTGGTACATTTGTGAGTAACTACATATGTAAAAGGCAGTATATATGAGTGTAAGAGTATATAAGTGGGTAGATGTGAGAGTGTGTGATTGTGACAGTGACTGTATGGATTATTTTTTGCTTGTATCAATGATTCTATAAGAGTGTAAGAATGTGTTACTATTTTTATGAGTAAGTGAATTTGAGTGTGTTTAACTGTAGAGGTGAGTAAATTGGACTGTGTTTAATTACTTGTATGACTGACTAGGTGTGTCAGTACCTCAATGTTTGATTGGCGGTGTGTGAGTGTCTATATACGTGTATAAATGCATATGATAGTCTTGTATGGAGTGACTGTAAATATGAGTGACTGTACAGGTGAATGAGTGGAGGTGTATGTAGACCTACCAGTTAATAAGTGGGTATGTAGTTATTGGTATTGGAGTATGTATGGTTTTGAAAATTGAACTCTGTAATTTTGAGTCGGTGTATCAAAGGTTATATTAGGGTGTGAGAAGATGCACTAATTTATCACATGGATGATGTCTTCAGTGATGTCATGAGTGATGTCATTTGAGATGTCATAAGTGATGTCATGAGTGATATCACTGACCATGTCACGAGTGATGTAATATGTGACGTCATCAGCAGTGGATTGCGGGCACGCGAGTTATAGTTAGCTGAACTAACTATAACGGGGTAATTTCATTGGTTTTGTACGAGTGAAATGTCCAGCTAACTATAACGTGTGTGAAACCTATGGTTTTTTCAGTGAATTTGCAAGGTTTTTTGAATGCTAATTCCTAACTATAACGTGTGTGAAACCTATGGTTTTTTCAGTGAATTTGCAAGGTTTTTTAAATGCTAATTCCTAACTTTAACGTGTGTGAAACCTATGGTTTTTTCTGTGAATTTCAAAGGTTTTTTAAATGCTAATTTATGAATGTATTATTATATTATTTATTTATTTATTTATTTTACAATATGCTACCTATGTATATAATTATAGATTTACTGCATCCTGCAATATGGAATGGCTCACCTTTTTAAATTTTTTTTTAGATATAGTTGAACAGCATAGTTAATATCTTCTACAAACCTCTAAACATTGTTGTTGTTTTTTTTTTAAGGGTTTTTGACCATGCGCGCAACGTACGCTTACGGTGCGCGCACGGTACGGTACGCGTATGGTGCGCGCACCTGGTTTGCATGCGTACGTGCTCCATGTGCGCATGCGTACGTGATTTACGTCCGCGATGCGTACGCGCTTGCTCCGTACGCGCATGCGCGCGTGTTCTTTTTGCGCATGCGTGCATGCTCCGTACGCGCGGGCTCCGTACGCGCATGCGCGCATGCTCCGTGCGCGCACCGTAAGCGTACCGTGCGCGCACGGTAAGTCATGTGATCGAGAAACAACACTTTTCATTGGTTTATAGTAGTTTCAGTTCCAGAAACTTCCAACACCACACCCACTCCCCTCATTATTTCTTCTGATTCCCTGGGAGAAGGAGCTGAACTGTTTTTGTGATACAATGGCAGAGCAGCAGTCATCTTCTGGGAGTGAGCAGGAGACTCTTGTGAGACAGAGACAGAGGAAACAGAAAGATTCTTTTATCTGGCAATATTTTACAATTCCAGAGGGGCAGAAGAAAGTCAATGCTCCCAAAGTCACCTGCACTCTTTGTAGTCGTGTCTTATCAAGAGGAGATCCTAAAAAGAAATACTCTTTTAGTATCGTCACTATGATCAGGCACGTTAGGGATGTACATCATGTGGCTTATGCTCGAGCTGCTAGAGAAAACCCTCCTGCAGCTCAGCCGAGCACATCCGCAGCAGCTCAGCCGAGTACATCATCGGCAGCTCAGCCGAGCACTTCATCTGCGGTGGCAACTTCACCTTCTTCTGCTCCTCTGGACATACACCCTCTGTTTAAGAGGGTGCATATACGGTGCAATACGTGTAATGCTCTTCTTGCTTTGGGGTAGACCAGCATTCCCCTAATACATATCAAGATACAGCAGCACACTAGCGGCACCCTATAATTTTTGCCATTCTTTCCTTCCTCTGTCCCTCAATTAACACAACGGCTCTTTTTAGAGCCACATAACATCTAAACACTTTTTTTTTTTATCATTTTTTTTTCCACGCCGTGCGCGACACGCACCCCTTGTTTTTTTAATCAAATAAAATGTTTTTTTCACCCTTCATGGTCCTTCAGGGACCTCCTGTCAAAAGGTAGGGGGTCAGGAACTCTGTAACCTGCCCCCTTTTCACGTTCTCCACCTTTTTTTTTTTTAAATGGAAACACACATTTCTTTTTTTTGCATATTTTAAACCTTTCTAAATGATTTCTACCCCCAACATGACTTCTGCCTACTAGCATAGCATTAGATCATGTAACAGTTGTGTGTGCAGAGACGTCAGAAGTTCAGCACATAATGTTTCTAATCCAAAGAGCAAGAGTACATTTCACAGATGAAGGGAACAGAGTCTTCCTCTTGATCTTTAGACACTGGGTCGATACTTACTTATAGGTACCAAAAAACACTCAATTAACACAATGGCTCTTTTTAGAGCCAACCAACACCCAAACACTTAAACTTTTTTTTTAATTCTATTTTTTGTTAAAAAAATTGTCACATCTCTATGCTTCCCCTGCACAGGCGTACAAACTGCAGCCATGCGCCAGCGCAGGCTCCCTTGCACCATGGTACAAGGATGCCTGCGTGGTGGGGAGATTGTTCTTGTGCAGGAAGGGACACCTTCCTGCACAAAAACAATCACAAGAGGCTTTTTCCTCTTTCAATGCTTGCTGTAGAATGGAGGACGCACTAAAAGAGGAAAAAACGAGGAGAAATAAAAACATTTCTCCTCGTTGTGCCTCGCAACACCACCTCTAGGGTGGCGTAGCATTCACACGCATCTCCAGAGTTACGATTTCTCGTAAACCTGGAGATGTGTCTAGTTCTTTGTGTGTTGCGTGGGAACACCCACAACAACACCCATGGAACGCCCCTTCAAAACACAGTGCTGCGTGTGAAGTGGCTGTATTTATGTGGAGAGGAAAAGTCACGCAGGGTGGCCTTTCCTCTCCTTGCAAATATGAAGGAGCTCCCTGCGCCACCAGTACGTTATGAAAAGTGACGTAGTGGTGGCGCAGAGGCCTTGTTAATCTGCCCCAGAGATGTAAAGGAAATTAAGGGTAAGACAGACAAAGGGAGAGAGACAGAAACAGAGACAGAGAGCAAGGAACTGAGAAGAAGTAAGGCAGTTAGAATGACTGAGACACATGGAGACAGGGAGAGATACATGGTTGAAAAAGTAGTGATGGAGGCAGTAAACCTAGGGGAGTAGCATAGAAGGAGTGAGGGAGTTACGAAAGAGCAGTAAAGGAAGAAGACAGAGAGAAGGGGAATGAGAAAAGCAGAGTGAGGAGAAGTGAAGAAAAGGGAGCATGAAAGTGAAGGGGTGAGAAATACAGATATTTCAAACTTACCTGACCAACAAAATAACTTGATTATAAATAAATGGTTTTTTTTAATTGCTAGAAAAAAGGATTACATTTCCTAAATTTTCTTTCTCGATCTAAAAAAAAAGAAAAAAAGTATTAATATTTAACAATACATTTTAGAATACAGTACACATATTTTCATATTTAACAAAGTAATTTTTTGCCCTTTTTTTGCTGTTTTCAGAATATATTGAATTTCACTGCAAATTGTGAAATCAATTGCATTCATCACTTAACAGCGGGCAAAAAAATTAACAATCTGAAAGATTGTTTAAAAAAAGTCCTGAATCTCTTCTCAGTAAAACATACCTTGATAGAAATGTTACATATATATTAAAAATATCATCTAAGAACAATAACTATTTCCAATGAATAACGTCTGTAAATCTTGTTGCTTAAGCTCATACACCAAAATATTATCTGTCAAGGAAGTCCACAATAGAAAGTTTTACCTTTCCATGAGGCCAAATGGTAATTTTAAAAATCTTTTTTGGTGAAATATCCAATGTTAATCCTATAAAATCGAAATAATGGTTTCTTCAGATACTGCAATTTGGATCTAAAATTTTGGTTTTAGAAAAATTAAGTAGGAATTTGGTAATTCTGCAGGCAAACGTTGCTTGAAAATCATTTGAGAATCATTACACAGTGTCCAGCCTCTTTCACATTTTAGATAAACTGTGTAATGACCAGAAGTTATAGAAAGTCCATCATGGAAAATTATTGCAACTGCAACAAAAGTTTTTCCTGATATTGATAATTGATTTCCTGTAAACTTCTTTATTAAAGTGTCCAATTTTGTTCCATCAGCTCTACAACGTTGCATCATTAAAATTACATACTGTCCATATTTCTTTAAAAATAACGTTGATAACATGTCTGATTTACATTGAGAACATTCCATGTTGTGATTTGCATCTTTAACTAATTTACTAAAAGTCACTGATTTACTCTCTGGTAATGTTAAATATATGAATCTTTCAGAATCAACATTAGAGCTGCATGTGTTCAAACAGTTTTCACAACTATGTTCCCATTTATAAGAGAGACCAAACATATTTTCTATTTCTACCCCTTCATCTTCCAGTACCATAAGCATATACATTAAGAATTCCTGTGCATCTTGCTGGACATTTTGAGTAAACTGTGTACATCCTGAACATACATCTAAAAGATTTCTAACATCAGAAGCACTTTCTATTTTAGTTTTATCATTACTCAGCTTCTCATAAAGAAAACTCAGCAGAGAACAGAATCTTTTTTCATGATTTAGTATTATCTGCTTTTGCAAACTTTCAAGATAAAATACAACATTCAGCACTACATTAGGGTAGCAGTTGACACCAGAGCTATTTTCAAAATGACAACCAACAACCTCTTCAACATTGTCCTTTTTCTTTTTGCTTGGAATCACATCACTCTCCTTTTGTTTTCTCTTCTGTACATCCTCATTACAGATATTCTCAATTCTCCTTTTCCGACAAACAACACATTTTTCAAACACAGGATACTGACCTAAATGAGGAGCATAGCTTCTTCTTAATCTATTATATTCCTTTACACAGTTTGCATCAGCACTAACTTTTGACTCATCAAAGTCTATCGTGAATAAACCAGATATTTTTTTCACGCGTGACAAAGCAACATATGCCATACCTTCTTTAAACACAGTAGATCCAATGTTTACAAAAGCACTATCTACAGTTAATCCTTGAGATTTGTGATTAGTTACAGCATATGCTAGAGAAACTGGAAACTGCTTCCTACGTACATATAAGTCTTTCACAAGCAAGAAACGAACTGAACAACGACAAATGTCTTTAACCACTTCAATCTGATCAAATTTTATTTTTAAAAATTCAATTCCATCTTTTTTCTGGTAATTAACAAAACGCACAACTTTACCCATAGCTCCATTCACTAAACCTTTTTCTACATCCAAATTACGTCTTAAAATTACTCGACAGTTCATACATACATAAAGATTTTTTTCTAAACCAGCTGTTTTCGATATGTTTTTCTCTAGAGAATCCAATTTAGTTGTCAATTTGCTTGTCACTATAATAGTTATTCCTTCATGTTGTATTTTATCCACAGCTTCCAGTTTTACAATCTCTTCATTTTCCAATTTCAAAAGTTCTTGATTGAATATAGAGCATTCATGTAGTGTTGGCATTAAGCAGATTACAGTATTTTTTCCAGCAATTTTCTTGTATATTTTCTCTGGAACAATTTGTTCCGTTGGAAACAAATTACATAGCAATCAACTCTGTAAAGTTTTTCTGCCATGTTCTGTGAGTAGTCCAATTCTGATATCTTTGAGAATACTTGCATAATCATCATCATTTGCTTGCCACATATTGGTAATGAGTTCTTTGTACTCAAAGTATGTCCAAATATTCACATTACCTATACTTCCTAATGACTTTTTCGTGTCTTCATGTGTAAGAGTATAAAATACTGGTTGTCCTTTAACTGGAGTGAGCTGCAGTAGATCCCCAAAAACTATAACATGTTTTCCTCCAAATAGCACGTCATAGTTTGTCTTTAGAATTTGCTGCATTCTTAAATGCACAAAGGCAAGCATTAAGTTTGATACCATGCTTACCTTATCAATAATGAGAACTTTCATTTGTTTCAATACTCTTGAAACTTCAAAACATGCTTCTCCTGTTAGCTTGTGGTATTGTATTTTGTTCTCATGCTCTACTGGTAACATTAGCAAACAATGGAGGGTAATTCCTTTTATGTTATATGTTGCTAACCCAGTTGGAGCAGTAACAACACAAGACAAAGTTGAATCAGTTTTTTTATGTAGGTAGCTTCTAATTACTTTAATCAAGAAACTTTTTCCAGTTCCAGCTTGTCCACTCACATACATTCTGATTGGTTCAAATTATGTGCATGAGCACTCTTTATTTTCATGTAGTAATCCATGATCAATTTGTTTTGTGACTTCCTCATAAATTTGTTGTTGTTCATCATTCAGTTGCTGTTCCAAACTTGGTAAGTTTATTAAATCTTCCTGAGCTTGATTCATAGCTGTTTCCACTTCAGTCATGGCTATTGCAGCTTCATTTTCTACGATTGGTTGTCCTAGGGGGTCTTGACTGAGCGTCCCAGAGCTTTGACTGTCTTGAGAACTGTCTCTAGCTACTTCAGCTGCAATTGTTGCTTCTTGTTCAATTTCTTCATTTAACATTTGTACCTAAGTTGTGAAAGTACTGCATTCTATGGTATCTTTGCATGCATTAAAGGAATCTTCATAGCTTTGAAAATGTCCAAGTAATTCATCCTATGAGCGCCATGGGTTAAACAACTGTAAAAGTGCTAAGTGGTAAAATTCCTTCTTGTCAGTAGTGTCACAACTCAGCTTTCTGTGATTAATCAAACTTCCTTTTGTTTGTTTTACCAAACATCCTTCCTCACCAATGACTTTATATTTTCCATTGTTGATGTCTTCTGTGGCATTCCGTTTATAAATGTAGTTCTGCAGCACTTCATAGAGACACATGTTCTCAAGATGATGACTTCTCTTTGGGTAATATGTGTCCAACATGTTTGTTCTTAAAATGTCTGTACTTTCAGGTTCGTACTCTGCTAAATATTCAATTTCTCGAATAGATTTCAGTACCCGATTTCGCATTCCTGCAAGGCCTAAACTTACCCAAATTATTCTTCTGGATTGGGAGTACAGACTTGCAGATGATAACCTATCTGAGCATTCGTAAGAGCCAATTTCTCGATGCGATTACATCTTTAAACTGGAACTGTAAAGCTTTTTACTGACAGTCTTCTCGTGAGAAATCTCTTCCCACATTTCTTTCAATTCAGTTTTCTCAGATTTAGTGATGTAAGATGTGAAATACCGAGCAACAGCAATAGAAATGTCAGCTACATACTGAATATCCATGTTAGCATTCCACATGGATAAAATAACTGGGTTGTAGTCATTTATATATTTTGACTCTTCTTTTCTTCGTAGGTTGTAGGTATTCTTAGGTGATTTTCTTGTAATAGTATGTCGCACAGCTGACATAAAACTGTTTACTCTTCCTTTTGAAAGACCAGGTCGTGGAAATCCAAATCGACATTTTGTGTAGAATTTATCTTTACTCTTGTACTTTCGTCGACAGTATTTTCCACACCGATGACTTTGAAACGTAAAACTTGCTCTTTTAAATTTTTTTCTTCTGTGCTTTTAGGTATAGCACATGTTGCATATCCTTCAATGAAAGATAAAACTGCATCATCAGAATCTGTTCCAAATTTTGGGGCATCCTTGATCCACAACAGCATATGAATATGAGGAGCACCTCTTGCTTGGTACTCTTTTCTCCAAAAGATTTCACAACTTGTCAAAGAGGTGGATTTTTTTTATTGCAGATGAAGGACATCATAGCCTCAAATCTATGATTGAAATATCTGCAAACATTAACCGGATCCAATGAGCACAATTCTCCTGCTGTCTTGTATTGGATGTTTTCAATATTTGAATTTGCCTCTCGAAAAACATCCAGTAAATCATCCCAAGCGTACTCTGCACAGCTTAGGGTAAGGAACCATGTAGGAGTTCCTAAATTCCGTAACATACATTTCAATTCTCCATGGCATCGGTACCAATATTCATTAGTCCCACGCTGACAAGCCATTAGATTAATCAATTGAGATTCCAAATGATCATCTCGCTGTTGCACTTTGTTCAGAAAATCCTTTGCAGACACATTATGTAGATGTACTCCAGTATTCAAAATGTGATTTACTGCATAAGATAGTGCTGATAAGTCACTTTCAAATAAAAGATGGAACAAATAAGGAATACTTTGACGAAATCTTGGATCTTCTGCATATAATCTTGTAGTCCGATACTCAGAAGCAGGAATCTGTACTGGACGTTCATCATATCGTCCACCTTTTCCTGTAGGAAACAGCTGGGGAAAACAACGAGCTTCCAAGCTCTCCTCACATACACTCACAGGAGTTCCTTTTGCTTTTTTCATCTGAAAGAGATCAATAGTGTTTCCCATAACTTCTTTAGAATGAAGAGGATGTATGCTGAAATGTTCATAAATTTCTTCTTCTTTTGACTTATCCACTTTTTCAATTTTCCCAGTTGGTATTCCTGTGTCTGCTAGTAAATCTTCTTCATCTTCATCCATATAAATTGATTCATACCATTTATTATTTCTTTTCAAATATAAATTTGCTCTTTGTACTTTTCGTACATCCACCAGCTCCTGCCAAATGTTCTTATTCTTTGTAGGTACACCATTAACCAGAATAACTAATGGTTCAGTTTCCAAACTATCTGCATCAATTGTTTCAATATTTTTTTTCAAATCTAATGGCAAATAGACAACTCTTCCTTTTAAACCTCTTTGTAAATCTGTAGGAGGTAATTTGCCTGTTTTGGGCTCCATACGAACTATAGTCTGAAACGGATGCACACATTGAATGAGTATAGACTCATACGTATTTAAATCACTAAGTTCTGCAGGAATATCAACCAATTCTAAATTATTATGTGCAGCTCTGGCAGGCATTTTATTTTCTTCTAACTTGTTATAACAGTATTTACAAATACGCTGATCTTCACCTAAATCAAAACAATTTTCCAGAAACAAATATGTAGCAAAATCCTTCCACTCATAATTATTTTCTTTTTCACTTTTTTTATAGAGATCAACATTCCTTGTTTGATTTTTGTAATGGCTTCTCCGGCAACAAATACAACAAATATTTGGTCTTTCATTAGAGATGATAGTAAATTTTGTCATTTGATCTTCAAATGTTTTACTAACAGTGGGTTCTACATTCTCTTCCACATTTTCTTCAATAACTGTGTCATTTCCTGCACTTTCTTGCTCTGGACCAAAGTAACAAAACTCAATATCCTCACAAACCTTCTTCACATCTGTTACAGATCCACGGAACAGAGCACTATTCAACTCATGTAACTTTAGTGCTGGACTTTTAGCAAAATACAATCTTCTCACAAACTTTCTCATTTCAGTATGATGAACTGCCAGCATCCTAAAATGGTGAAAAACACTTTGACAAACTTTCCTAGAAAGACAAGCCAGAGAATGTCCTTGCAAACCAGTATTCTCTCTCACTCTGCATGGATCTAGTCTTTGAAGCACCTTAATCTTCTGTTTAACACTTTTTTTTACTATATTCTCTTAGAAAGTCACGAAATTTATCAATAGATTCCTGTCGTACAGTACAAATACTATTACAATTCCAAGTGTACACTGGGGCTTTAGGACGTCTCCCCATAACCTCATCAGCTAACACCTCTTCCTCATTTCTTGGAACCATTTTCTCCATTCCCATTACACAACCATCCTTAACTTCATATGCTCGACCACTGGTGTCAACTGCATGCAGCAAACTATTACTTTGAAGATAACTCTCTTCATTAAAAAATGGTTCAGTACTTGAACTATGCTTCCATTCTCCTAAGAACACTTTACAAAAGTTTTTTTTCTTCACTTCTCTTTTTCTTTTGCTTTTTGACTTCATTACATTCACTAATTTATCTAATGTACGGATCCTGTTCAAAATTAAAATGAATAGTTTCCTTTTTAACTCCAAAGCCTTGGCAACAATTGTTTCAATATGTTTCTTTTTCTTATAAAATTTGGCTTTCTTCCTATATTTTTTCACATCCTTTAGCAAATTGAACATCACTCTTCTCTCAAACATTTTTCTACGAATGTTTTTAAAATCTATTTTTCTTTTTAAGTCATTCTTTCTTACTTCCGTTTGTACATTAGCATTTAGTATATTCTGTCGATTGTCTTGTTGTTTTCTACTTGAAACACTATTTCCAGTGGATATATTTTTTACATTTTTTCTTTGCTTGAGGATATTTTTAAAAAAAATCCTTAGTCTGCTTACCAGAAGGCTTTTTCTTTTTTCCAACATGAGGTTCTTCAACTAACTTTTTTTTGTCCAGTTGTCTTCAAATATAGATGTTGTTGCTGTTCTTTTCTCTTTCTTGATTTTATAGGCATCTTTAATTTATTTCAGTCTTGTCCAGCAATACCTGAAAGAAACTAAAAACAAAATACCTTTATGTAATTTATATATATTACTATATTTTTTATGAGATTTTCAAAACAAATCATATGAGCTATCCCTTTCCTACGACTGCAAGTCTTACACAATAAAAGCTACACAAATTAAATCTCTGACAACAATTCCTGTGTGCACACAGGCTCATGGTGTGATTCTAGGCAGAAAACAATATTTGATTGGCAATTTCAAAGCACATTTACTACTGTGGTTGAGCAAGTGATAATTACTGTAAGAGCCTGACACATTTTCCTTATAGTTTAGAGAGGCAGAAAACAGCACATGTCCTAACAGCTACTTGAGAGCATGAGCATGTGGAACCTGAGTGAGTGATTAGACTAGAGCAAAAGAAATGAGCCTTGGTGATGTTGAATGTCGTAGCGTTACACACTACTATCTGAAATACCACACAGTGCTGAATACTTAGCATGGGAGTGCAGGAGAAGCAACTGCCTGTGTGCTAAGAGCATGCTTCTGGAGACTGTGTATTGTCAGGTGCAAGAGAGATCTGCATGGATGCTTGCACAACTGCATGAAGACTGCAGAGTTGTATGTAACAGTACATGTGGGGTAAGAGTTAATTGGAGTTTTGAACACGTAGGATCTACCTCAACCATTGCAGGAGTGTAAGG
Source organism: Triturus cristatus (assembly GCF_964204655.1). Lineage (NCBI taxonomy): Eukaryota > Metazoa > Chordata > Amphibia > Caudata > Salamandridae > Triturus > Triturus cristatus. The sequence goes on from NC_140591.1 coordinate 830,041,155, forward strand.
AAAATCTACCCTGATGTTTTCAAATGTGTTAGCATTTACTTCTCATTTGTGAGATATTGATCTGTGCTGAATGCTAGCCATCACCGTTCAAGAAAACAAGCTGCCCCTTTCCTGCGAATGCAAGTCTTAGAGAACCAGACCAACACAAATTAAATCTCTGACAACAAATTCCTGTGTGCACACAGACTCATGGTGTGATTCTAGGCTTAAAACGAGTTTTCATTGGCAATTTCAAAGCACATTTCCCGCTGTGGTTTTGCAAGTGATAATTACTGTAAGAGCCTGACACATTTTCCTTATAGTTTAGAGAGGCAGAAAAGAACACATGTCCTTACAGCTACTTGAGAGCATGAGCATGTGGAACCTGGGTGAGTGATTACACTAGAGCAAAGGAAATGAGCCTTGGTGACATTTAATGTGTTAGTGTTACACACTGCTATCTGAAATACCACACAGTGCTCAATACTTAGCATGGGAGTGCAGGAGAAGCAGCTGCCTGTGTGCTAAAAGTATGTTTCTGGAGACTGTGTATTGTCAGGTGCAAGAGAGATCAGCATGGACGCTTGCAGAACTACATGAAGACTGCAGAGATGTATGTAAGAGTACATGTGGGGTAAGGGTTACTTTGAGTTTTGAACATGTAGGATCTACCTCACCCATTGCAGGACTGTAAGGAAAATCTACCCTGTTGTTTTCAAATGTGTTAGCATTTGCCTCTCTTTTGTGAGATATTGATTTGTGCTGAATGCTAGCCATCACACTTCAAGAAAACAAGCTGCCCCTTTCCTACGAATGCAAGTCTTACAGAACCAGACCACCACGAATTAAATCTCTGACAACAAATTCCTGTGTGCACACAGACTCATGGTGTGATTCTAGGCAGAAAACAATATTCCTGGGTGATACCAGTACACCTTTACTTATGGTGAAGACATACTCCATAATATCTGACAAGTTCAAGGCAGTTAAATATCTTCCAAAACTTAAAATGTAAAACACAACTTTAAAACAAGAATCTCATTTACATTTTTTTTATCAAAATGCACCACATACATCCCCTCTCAAATTCATAACTCACCTTTAAAAGTAGTTAGTTGAGAAAGAAATGTGGCACTCACACAGCAGATTATCAGAGCCAGAATCTCTGAACTGTACACCTCTCAGCAGAACCAGTAAATGGCAATGTTTCCCTCTCTTTTTTCACACATATACATGTTAACTTCAAATCACAGTGCTTCCCACATTTTTTCAAATGGAAACACACATTTCTATTGGTTGCAAATTTCAACCCTTTCCAAATGATCCCTACCCCCAACATGACTTCTGCCTCCTACCATAGCAACAGGTCATGGAACACTGGTGTGAGCAGAAAGGTCAGAAGTTCAGCACACAATGTTTCTAATCCAAAGAGCAAGAGTGCTTGACTTTCCAAACCTAACAGCAAATCCAAAGTAATGTTCTGTGGGAACACATTTTTCTGAACCAATACAAAACATGCTTTTAAAAATTTAAACTTACAGCCTAGTTTTTAGTGGAGAATGATCTGAAACAGCCAATGAGCTCTTTTTATTAAAAAAAGTTTGTAAGCCTCCATTTTACAACTATCTTTCTTTTCATATTGCCTTTCTACTGAAAGACAACTTCTGAGTGCATCCAGATCTCCTTGAAAGATGTTCACAGTGTGGATTGTAGGTCATAGTTAGTCTTCTGGAGTGAAAAGTATGCAGAAAAAAGAGGTATTTTCAAAGACCTTGCTTTGACAAATGTAGACATTAAATGGATTGGTCAGAGAGGGTTAAAGTGGCACCAATTAATGCCTTTGGTTAAATCCTTTCTACATCTTCCACAGCCTGACCTTATAATTGTGCACTGTGGTGGAAATGACCTAGGCACTTTAACTGGGGTAGGTCTGGAAATGCTTGTTAAGGACACCTTTGTGCAATTTATGTCACTTTTTCCACAAACTACCTTTGTATATTCTAATATATGCCAAAGGCAAAATTGGAACTGGTCCAACCAATATTGTCCACAGATTGACAAAGCAAGAAAGAACGTCAATAAGTCTGATTCTGCTTTCCTCAAAGACTATGGTATGGGTTCTATATACCACAACAACTTGCGTTACAACATGCAAGGCATTTATAGAGGAGACGTGTTCATTTCACAGATGAAGGCAACAGAGTCTTCCTCTTGAACTTTAGACTCTGCATCGGTACTTACTTGTAGGTACAAAAAAACACTCAATTAACACAACGGCTCTTTTTAGAGCCAACCAACATCTAAACACTTAAACTTGATTTTTTAATCTATTTTTTTAATGTTTTTTTTGCCACCGTGCGTGCACCGTACGCGCACCATGGGCGCACCCCGCGATATTTTTTTAAAATTTTTTTTTGAGACCTAAGAGGTCTTTCATGGTCCCCCTGAGAAGGCCTAGGGGGTCAGGGACTCTCTACCCTGCCCCCTTTTCACGTTCTCCACTTGTGTTTTTAGCTCTCTTCTACCTCTAAAACTCAAAATGGCGGCTGGGGGTGCGCACACCCCGCGATTTTTTCAAAAAAAATAAAATGTTTTTTTCACCCTTAAGGGTCCTTCAGGGACCCCCTGACAAAGGCTAGGGGGTCAGGAACTCTCTACCCTGCCCCCTTTTTTCATGTTCTCCACCTTTCTTTTTCCCTGTCACACACACAACACACAAAATGGCGGCCGACACTTCCTGATTTCGACCGATTCAAATGTTGACTGTCATGAATCCACCAATCAGAATTACGCTCGCACACGTTAGGGTGCGCACACCGTGCGTGTACGGTGCGCGGACGGTGCGCGGCTATAGATATGTATGTGCTTTTAAATGCAATTGTCTCAGGAACTACTGAACAGATTGACACCATATATGCAAAAGGCACATGCCTGACCTGAGGACTACCTCTTTGCCAAATTTCAAGTAATTCTGTTCAGCCGTTCGGGCTGTACCTTCGACTAAAGGTCCTATGGGAAAATGCATGGGGAAAATGCGTTTTGGGACCCCCATTTTTCTCGGCCCCCACTTGACGAATCCCCCCCGAGACTTTCAGGGTAGGAGCTAAGCGGAGCGCCCCATTAGTTTTGAAAATTTCGCGAGGATTTGTCAACCGGCGCCAAAGTTATTCAAAATAGAATTTTCAGATTTCCTATGGAAACACGGTCCTAACTATAACTATCTACTGGCGACCGGCAGTAGATAATTAATATATATATATATATATATATATATATATATATATATATATATATATATATATATATATATATATCCACACGAAAAGGTTGCCCTATTGAAGAAACGCCTGCACAATGGAAGATGAATTCCTTCATTTATTGCGGATGCAGGTACAGCATGCATTCTCCCCCATCTCAGATGCCAAATGCCTTTCGGGCGCCATGCCCCTGTTCACTGGCTAAACACACAAGTCCCGGCAGCTGTAAGGACTTATGCTCTCATGCCCCGCCCAGGTGGGGCTTCAGGAATGCTGGGACAGGTAGTCCAATATTAATTCTCCATAGTGGGCTGCTCGAAGAACTTGTGCCATTACTGTATTCCCCCAGTGGGTTGAAAGGAGGGGAACCACCTCTGTGCCTGCCAGTGTCAAAAGCCACAATACTGGAAATCTTCCACTCCTATCGGCACTCGGAAATCCCAGTGTCAGGTCCGCTTGTAAGTTGCAGCGGGGCGTTTCTGCGACGAGGCGCGCCGCACTATTATCCACACGAAAAGGTTGCCCTATTGAAGAAACGCCTGCACAATGGAAGATGAATTCCTTCATTTATTGCGGATGCAGGTACAGCATGCATTCTCCCCCATCTCAGATGCCAAATGCATTTCGGGCGCCATGCCCTTGTTCACTGGCTAAACACACAAGTCCCGGCAGCTGTAAGGACTTATGCTCTCATGCCCCGCCCAGGTGGGGCTTCAGGAATGCTGGGACAGGTAGTCCAATATTAATTCTCCATAGTGGGCTGCTCGAAGAACTTGTGCCATTACTGTATTCCCCCAGTGGGTTGAAAGGAGGGGAACCACCTCTGTGCCTGCCAGTGTCAAAAGCCACAATACTGGAAATCTTCCACTCCTATCGGCACTCGGAAATCCCAGTGTCAGGTCCGCTTGTAAGTTGCGGCGGGGCGTTTCTGCGACGAGGCGCGCCGCACTATTATCCACACGAAAAGGTTGCCCTATTGAAGAAACGCCTGCACAATGGAAGATGAATTCCTTCATTTATTGCGGATGCAGGTACAGCATGCATTCTCCCCCATCTCCATTGTTTTGAAAATTTCAGTCTCTAGTTTTGAATGTGTGTATCAAAGGTTATATTAGGGTGAGAGGAGATCTGCCACTCTATCACATGGATGATGTCATCAGTGATGTCATCAGTGATGTCATTTGAGATGTCATCAGTGATGTCATGAGTGATGTCACTGACCATGTCATGAGTGATGTAATATGTGATGTCATCAGCAGTGCATTGCGGGCGCACGAGTTATAGTTAGCTTAACTAACTATAACGGGGAAATTTCATTGGTTTTTTACGAGTGAAATGTCCAGCTAACTATAACGTGTGTGAAACCTATGGTTTTTTCACTGAATTTGCAAGGTTTTTTAAATGCTAATTCCTAACTATAACATGTGTGAAACCTATGGTTTTTTCAGTGAATTTGCAAGGTTTTTTAAATGCTAATCCCTAACTATAACATGTGTGAAACCTATGGTTTTATCAGTGAATTTGCAAGGTTTTTTAAATGCTAATTTCTAACTATAACGTGTGTGAAACCCATGGTTTTTTCAGTGAATTTGTATGGTTTTTTAAATGCTAATTCTTACCTATAACATATGTGATTCCCATATTTTTTTGATTGATTTTGTATGATTTTTTTATTATAAATTCTTATCTTAAATGTGTTTTTTTTAAAACTTTTTATTCTCTTAAAACACTATGTTTTGTTTTAAAAAAATATGCAATATATCAAGTTTTCTCTTTTTTTTTTTACCAAACAGGTAAGATATATTAGTATAACATAGAAAATATATATATATATATTTTTTTTTTTTAGTGCGCGTACGGTAAGCGTACGGTAAGCGTACGGTTTACGCAATGTCCGTAATTTATCTACTCTGTTTGCGTAGAGTTACGCAATTTGCGTAGCCGCGCGTACTGTGCGTGGGGCGCGTAGGCGTGTACGCTACACGCGCACGTTACGCGGAAGTGTTGTGGAGTGACTGTTTTGCGCATGCGCGCGAGCGCGTGTCTTTTTTACGCGCATGCGCACTTTTACCGTAAGCGCACCGTAAGCGCACCGTAAGCGTAACGTAAGCGTAACGTACGCGCACGGTGGGTCATGTGATCATGAAACACAACTTTTGATTGGTTGAAACTACTTTCAGTTCTAGAACTCTCCTACACCACACCCATTCCCCTCATTTCTGCTTGTGATCCATTAGGAGAAGGAGCTGACTTGTCTTTGTGATACGATGGGAGACCAGCACTCTTCAACTGAGAGTGAGGCTAGCAGCACCACCATCAGGCAGAGAAAGAGGAAACAGAAGAGCTCTTTCATATGGGAGTATTTCAGTTTTCCAGAGGGTGAGAAAAAAGTCAATGCTGCCTTGGTGACTTGCAAGCTGTGCCAGCGTGTACTTTCGCGAGGTAATCCCAACAAGAAGTATTCCTTCGGGAATCACACTATGTTGAGACACCTTGAGGATGTGCATCCTAGGACACATGCACGACATACTAGGGGCAACCCTTAAGTAAGTCTAGCAAGCACATCCACAGCAGCTCAGCCGAGTCCTTCTTCGGAAGCTCAGCAGAGCCCTTCATCTGTGGGGGCACAATCACCTTTTCCTGAACCTCTGGAAATGAACCCTCGGTTTGGTAGGGTTACTATGCGGTGTTCATTTTACCATGATCTAATTGTTCATAGGGAGACCAGTGTTTCCCTCATTAACAACAAAATAGATCAGCACAAATGTCCAACCAGCTAATGTTCCCATACTTCCTTTCCTCTGTCCCTGCATGAACACAACGGCTCTTTTAAGAGCCAACCTTACCTCTCAACTTTTTTTTATTTTTTCTTTAAAACTTTTTTTTTTTTTTTACCGTAAGCGTATTTTTTTTTTTTTTTTTAAAACACTAAAAATCAATTACCACATCTCAAGATCCTTGAGGAATTAATAACTAAATACTAAAAATCTTTTTGAGATAAAGTGGAAGAAACAGACCTTCTAATTTCTCAGTTACCTGTCCCACCCAACAATTTAATTTTTAATTAAAATGTAATTGAAATTACTTGAAAAAATGGTTGGTTTTTTTTGAAAATTTTCTTTCACAATCTGAAAAAAAAGAAAAAAGTATTAATATTTAATAAATCAATATATTACACAGTACACGTATTTACATATTTTTCCCAAAAAATGTTTTGCCTTTTTTTGCTGTTTTCAGAATATATTGCATTTCACTATAAATTGTGAAAGCAATTGCATTCATCATTTAACAGCGGGCAAAAAAAAAATAACAATCTCAAAGATTGTTTTAAAAAAGCCCACAATCTCTTTTTACTTAAACATAACATTATAGAAATGCATAATATTCTAAAAAAATATCAACTAATATCAATACTTATTTCTTTAAAATACCGTCTGACATTTTTGTTTCAGAAGTATAATCACAAAAATATATCTCAAATAACTCCACAATACATCTGGTTCCATTTCCTTTAGGCCAAATAGTAATTTTAAAATTCTTTTTTGATTAAATTTCCAATGGTAATCCAATAAAATTCGAAAGTTTAAATTGTACAGATCTCACCGATTCTCTGTAACATTTTGGTTTCCGAAAGATTAATTAATAATTAAATAAGTCCACAATACAATTGTTTACCTTTCCTCATGGCCAAATAGTAATTTTAAAAATCTTTTTTGAATAAATTTCCAATGGCAATCCAACAACATTCCAAAATTTAAATTGTGCAGATGTTACCGATTTTGTCTAAATTTTTGGTTTTCCAAAGTTTCATTAAAAATTTAAAAAGTCCACATTACAATTGGTTACCTTTCCATTAGGCCAAATGATAATTTGAAAAATCATTTTTTTTAAAAATTCCAATGGTAATCCAATAAAATGGTAAAATTGTTTTGTACAGATCTTGCCAAGTCTCTCTAAAATTTAGGTTTCAGGAAGATTAGATAGGAATTTGCTAAATCAAAAGGCAAACGTTGCTTGAAAATCAATTGGGAATCATTACACAGTGTCCAGCCTTTTTCACATTTAAGATAAACTGTGTAATGTCCAGAAGTAACAGTAGGTCCTTCATGGAAAATTATTGCAACTGTTACAAAAGTTTTTCCTGAAATTGATAATTGCTGTCCTGTAAACTTCTTTATTAAAGTATCCAATTTTGAACCATCAGCTTTACATTGTTGCATCATTAAAATTACATATTGTCCGTATTCCTTTAAAATTAATGTTGAAAACATTTCAGATTGACACTCACTGCATTCCATGTTATGATTAGCATCTTTAACTAATTTAGCAAAAGTGACTGTTTTACTTTCTGGCAATGTTAAATAAATAAACCTTTCAGAATCAACATTAGAGCCACATGTATTGTAACAGTTTTCACAACTATGTTCCCATTTATAAGAGACACCAAACATATTTTCAATGGGAACCCCTTCTTCTTCCAGTACCTGAAGAAAAAACATCAAGAATTCCTGTGCGTCTTGCTGTACATTTTGAGAAAACTGTGTTCGTCCTGAACATACATCTAAAAGTTTTCTAATTTCAGTAGCACTTTCTATTTGAGTTTTATCATTACTCAGCTTTTGAAAAAGGAGACTCAACTCAGAACAGAATCTTTTTCTCTGATTTACTATTATCTGCTCTTGCACACTTTCCAGATAAAATGCAACATTCAACACTACATTAGCGTAGCAGTTGACACCAGAGCTATTTTCAAAATGACATCCTACAACCTCTTCTTCATTTTCCTTTTTCTTTTTGCTTGCAATTACATCACTCCTCTTTTTTTTCCTCCTCTCTACATCTTCATTACAGATATTCTCATTTCTCCTTTTATGAGAAACTACACGTTTCTCCAACACAGGATACTGACCTAAATGAGGAGCATAGGTTCTTCTTAATCTATTATACTCCTTTACACAATTTGTATCAGCACTAACTTTTGAGTCATCAAAGTCTATCATGAATAAACCAGATAATGTTTTCACTCGTGACAAAGCTACATAAGCCATACCTTCTTTGAACACAGTTGAACCAATGTTCACAAAAGCACAATCTACAGTCAATCCTTGAGACTTGTGAATAGTTACAGCATATGCTAGCGAAAACGGAAACTGCTTCCTACGTACATATAAGTCTTTCACAAGCATGAAACGAACTGAACAACGACAAATGTCTTTAACTTCTTCTATCTGATCAAATTTTATTTTTAAACATTCAATTCCATCTTTTTTCTGATAATTAATAAAACCCACAACTCTTCCCATAGCTCCATTAACTAAACCTTTTTCAACATCCAAATTTCTCCTTAAAAATACTCTACAGTTCATGCAAACATATAGATTTTTTTCTAATCCAGCTGTTTTGGAAATGTTCTTCTCTAGTGAATCCAATTTATTTTTCAGTGTGCCTGTTAATGTGATAGTAATTCTTCCATCCTCAATTTTGTCCACTGCTTCCAATTTCCTGATATCTTTCTTTTCCAATTTTAAAAGCTCCTCATTGAATATTGAGCATTCACGTAGAGTTGGCATTAAGCAGATGACACTTTTCTTTTCTGCAATGTTCTTGTATATCTTCTCTGCAACTATTTCTTCCTTTGGAAATAAATTCTGTAGCAGCCGACTCTGTAATGCTTTTTTGCCAACTTCTGTGAGTAGTCCAATTCTGATATCTTTCAGAATACTTCCATATTCTTCATCGTTTGCTTGCCTCATATTAGTAGTAAGTTCCTTGTACTCAAAGAAGGACCAAATATTTGCATTACCGATGCTTCCCAATGACTTCTTTGTGTCTTCATGTGTCACAGTATTAAACACTGGTTGTCCTTTAACTGGAGTAAGTTGTAGAAGATCCCCAAAAACTATGACATGTTTTCCACCAAATAACACGTCATAGTCTGTCCTTAGAATTTGCTGCATTCTTAAATGCACAAAGGCAAGCATTAAGTTTGATACCATGCTCACCTCATCAATAATGAGAACTTGCATCTTCTTCAATACTCTTGAAACTTCCAAGCATGCTTCTCCAGTTAGCTTGTTGTATTGTATTTTGTTCTCATGCTCCACTGGTAACATTAGCAAACGATGTAAGGTGATTCCTTTTATGTTATATGCTGCTAACCCAGTTGGAGCAGTAACCACACAAGACAAAGTAGAATCCGTTTTTTGCTGTAGGTAGCTTCTGATGACTTTTATTAGGAAACTTTTTCCAGTTCCAGCTTGTCCGCTTACATACATCCTGATTGGATGAAATGATGTGCATGAGCACTCTTTTTTTTCATGTAGAAATCCGTGATCAATTTTGCTTCTGATCTCTTCATAAATTTGTTGCTGCTCTTCATTCAGTTGTCTTTCCAAATTTTGTAAGTCTATAAATTCTTCTTGAGCTTGATTCATAGCCGTTTCCACTTCATTCATGGCTATTGATGCTTCATTTTCAACAATTGGTTGTCCTAGGGGATCTTGACTGAGTGTTCCTGAACTTTGGCTGTCTTGAGAACTGTCTCTAGCTACTTCAGCTGCAATTGTAGTTTCCTGTTCAATTTCTTCATTTAACATTTGCAGATAAGTTGAGAATGTACTGCATTGTATGCTGTCTTTGCAAGCATTAAAAGAATCTTCATAGCTTTGAAATTCTCCCAGTAGTTCATCCTCTGTACGCCATGGTTTAAACAGCTGTAAAAGAGCCAAGTAGTAAAATTATTTTTTGTCAGTAGTGTCGCAACTCAGCTTCCTGTGATTTATCAAACTTCCTTTTGTTTGCTTCACCAAACATCCTTCCTCACCAATGACTTTATATTTTCCATTGTTGATGTCTTCTGCGGCTTTCCGTGAATAAATGTAGTTCTGCAGCACTTCATAGAGACACATGTTCTCCAGATGATGACTTCTTTTTGGATAATATGTGTCCAACATGTTTGATTTCAAAATATCTGTACTTTCTGGGTCATTCTCGGCCAAATATTCAATTTCTCCAACAGATTTCAGTACCCGATTTCTCATTGCTGCAAGGCCTAAACTTGCCCAAATTATTCTTCTTGATTTCGAGTAGAGACTTGCAGAAGATAACCTATCTGAACATTCGTAGGATCCAATTTCTCGATGCGATAACATCTTTATACTGAAACTGTACAGCTTCTTACTGACAGTCTTCTCGTGAGAAATCTCTTCCCACATTTCTTTCAATTCAGTTTTTTCAGATTTAGTAATGTAAGACGTTACATATCGAGCAACAGCAATGGAATTGTCAGCTACATACTGTATATCCATGTTAGCATTCCACATGGATAAAATGACTGGGTTGTAGTCATTTATATTTTTTGATTCTTCTTTTCTTTTTAGGTTGTAGGTATTCTTAGGTGATTTTCTTGTGATAGTATGTCTCACAGATGACATAAAACTGTTTACTCTTCCATTTGAAAGAACAGGTCTAGGAAATCCAAATCAACATTTAGGGCCTCATGTAGGTAAATAAATATTACCGGTTCATAAATACCGAGCCGTACCGAATCGGTAAATTAGAACCGGTAAGTTATATGTAGGTAAAAATTCGGTAACAGTTACCGATTCGGTAACATTCGGTAAATACGAATCGGAATTCACCGAATCGGTAAATACCGAGGTGGTATCCACCGAATCGGTAAATACCGAGGTGGTATTTAGCGAATCGGAAAATACCGAGGATACTACCACCTTCCCTTAACTAAGTAGCCAATATCATAATCATGTCATTATAGAAGGTCTCTCAGGCTTGAATAGGGGACCCCATACCTCAAAGATCAGCTTAGTGAAATCACATCACAGGAGCATCAGGAGTCTCCTCGCAGGAAGGCTCGTCTTCGGTCTGAATAATAAACATGATGTCTGAGATATGAAAAGCACCAACTGTCAGGTATGTGCAGCTGCGCGTGTGCCATGGCTAAATCGTGGGTCGAACAACCTAGAGTGGAAAACATGCATTGTGTAAAATTCCAGACTGTGTGTCACAGCATGTACAGACCAAGGTCGCTGCGCAGAGCTTGGGATGGGAACAACAGAATGCACTCGTCGGAAGGAAGTCTCGAGTCAGCAGTTTATTCAAGAAAGAACATGTAAACGCAGTGTCGTGTGCAAAGACACAAATATGGCTACATAACATTCAACGTGGTTATGCCAACTGAACAATGCATGTACGTATTCAGGGAGAACTCACTACACGCCCCCTTGAGCGAAGCAATATGTAATAGGCAAGAAAAGAGAGAACGCAGAGTTCAGTTTCGTCAGAGCAGAACAGGGCGTAACCAATGCAGCGCCAAAGTCCTACAGTCCAATTAATTGCAGCATACAATTCCAAAAAACACAATGCAAGTATAGTAAAAAACTCAAGCAGACCATCAGGAAGAGAATAACGAGAAATAAAAGAAATAAATGTTGCGCCAGGGTGCTGTCCAGTAGCACAGGCGCAATGGACGACAATCCAGTTAATCCATGAATGTATAGGCAGCATATGTGGCCACGGCTTCCAACAAGCAATCGTTTTCAGGGCCACTAAAAGTCTCAGCCATCCAATTGAGTAAAGAAAAGGAACATACGTGTTCTCCTACCAACGGAGCCTCTAGCACAATCAGAGGGCACCCGGAATGTTCCTCCAAATAGCTCATGGACAAGAAGTCGTAGGCTGCCGCTGAGATGTCCCAATTACCCAGGATACCATGCGCCGCTCCACACGCCATGATCCGGACACCAGAACAGGACAACTCGTGAGACACTAAGGGCCGCATCAGTCGATCGAAATCCGGCACCGGAGACACCATGTTGGTCAAGCACAAATCCAGAGGCCATTCAAAGGGACAATCCAGGCAGTGTAATACAGGTTGTACGCAGGTGAAGTAGGAATACCTGAAGGATAATCCATAAGCCAGGCTCAAAGTCGCCAATGGCAAAGTACCATAGAAGTCAAGCATCCTATCACGAAGAAGATGCAGACGGGACAGGTGCTCGTGTGGCACATTAGGAGCAGCCATTCCGTAGTATGAAAAGTAAAAGCAGCACACCTGCCACCAGCGCCAGAAGCAGCGGAACACCTCCAAAGATGCTCGAGAACAGTGAATGAACAAATGCCGGAATTACACCAAAAATAGTTTGGAAAGAGGTCACGAGACCCGAGCCCCACATGTTAAAAAAATTGAGCCAGGCCGGTCGTGGACGAGGCATTGATAATACTTTGGATCAAAGAGCCGAAATGCAGGGGGAGGTCAGTATTCAGAGGCGCCTGTTCCTCAGTGCGCGTAGTAGCAACGTGAAGGACAAATATTTCACGAGAGGAAGTCAAAGGCACCTCTTTGTGGGACAATGGCGCTCTATTCTGCTCAACTTGTTGGACTCTGCTTTCAAGGTTGGAATCGAAGGCCAGATGGAAACATCCCGCCGCCCATGCGGGGGTGGAAAAAGAACAGTATTGCAGCAGACAACTTCATGCGAGACAGTTATGTACGGGATTACCACTCACATCCCGCAGCAAACTTCATTAATCATAATTAAATGAATACCGTTTGCAAGCACAGTGAAAGAAGGTGTAATCACAGGCACTGGGATACCTCGTAGGACGCACGCCAAAATCGGGGCTTGTACATTGCATGCGCCGTGTACTTGCATGTGCCTATTGTCTCATGTATGAATCCTAGAAGTGAGAGTGCTAGAGCTAATATCTATAACGGCTTAGGCCTTCTCCATGTTTGCTTGGTCAATAGCTCTCAGTCTGGAAGCCGCCTCACTGTGCGACAACTTGCAGACCTCGTTGTAAATAGCATACGCGCACCTTTTGGTTCTGCCACCCACGGGACCATTCACAACATCATTCCATTTGGTATGCACATTGATGGAGTGGGTGGACTTCCTGATCCTGTAGATGTGCTCTGTGTCAGCTGGTGGACAGAGTGGGATGTGTGTCCCATCAATGCAGCCAATATAATGGTGGAAGAAATTCCTGAAGGAACGGGACAGGCAACTCTGGGATACACCACCCACCGCAGCTGTCACCACCTGAGAAATGCCGGATGCCAGCAGATGTGGGCTGCAGAGCACCTGCACATGTGGGGGTATGGCGTGCGCCCTTCTTATTGGCTGGTCCAGGAGTGGGTGCGGGTCCCTGATTGAGTCCATGATGGTTTCGGGGTGTAGCCTGTACCTCTCATGTATCTCTGCATCAGTCAGCTGGAATAGTGTGATGCGCTGTCTGTGGATGCGTTCCTTCCGTCGCCAAACCCTCAGTCCTGCTGCCTGTAGACGTAGGCGCCTTGCAATGACGTACATAGCTGCCAGGGTGTCCACGCTGTTGCATTTTGGGATTGCTTAGCTGCACTGTTGTTGGTTACCACCTGCTTTCAATCCGTGTTAATTACCGACTCTTATTTACCGATTTTCTTGGATTTCTTAATTACCGAGTGCTCCTACATGTCATTTTAACTTTTTACCACTTCACATTTACCACTTCATATTTACCGATTCGTTAATTATGTATTCGGTAAATATGAATCGGTATTTTAGCATTCGGTAACTATGAATCGGTATTTACCGCCTCATATTTACCGAACAGTGGTTTTTGGACTCCTACATCTCACTTGTCTGAATACCGGTCGGTAACGGCATATTTACCGAAAATCGGCCGTTACCGACCGGTATTTCGCTACCTACATGAGGCCCTTAGTGTAGTATTTTTCTTTGCTCTTGTAATTCCGTCGACAGTATTTTCCACACCGATGACTTTGGAAACGTAAAACTTGCTCCTTTAACTTTTTCTCTTCTGTGCTTTTTGGTATAGCACATGTTGCATATTCTTCAATGTAAGATAACACTGCTTCATCAGTATCTGTTCCAAACTTTGGGGCATCCTTGATCCACAACAGCATATGAATATGAGGAGCACCTCTTGCCTGGTACTCTTTTCTCCAAAAGAAATCCACTACTTCTCCAAGAGGTGGATTTTTTTTATTGCAGATGAAGGACATCATAGCCTCAAATCTATGATTGAAATATCTGCAAACATTAACCGGATCCAATGAGCACAGTTCTCCTGCTGTCTTGTATTCGATGTTTTTAATGTTTGAATTTGCCTCTCGTAGAAAATCCAGTAAATCATCCCAAGCGTACTCAGCACAGCTTAGGGTAAGGAACCATGTTGGTGTTCCTAAATTCCGTAACATGCATTTTAATTCACCATGGCGTCGGTACCAATATTCATTTGTCCCACGCTGACAAGCCATCAGATTGATCAGTTGTGTTTCCAAATGATCATCTCGGTGCTGCACTTTCTCCATAAAACCCTTAGCAGACACATTTTGTAAATGTACTCCACTTTTTAAAATGTGATTTACTGCATAAGATAGTGCAGACAAGTCGCTTTCAAATAAAAGATGGAACAAATAAGGAATACTTTGTCGAAATCTGGGATCTTCTGCATATAGTCTTGTAGTCCGATACTCAGAAGCTGGAATCTGTTCTGGACGTTCATCGTATCGTCCTCCATTTCCTTTAGGAAACAGCTGGGGAAAACATCGAGCTTCCAAGCTCTCCTCCCATACACTCACGGGAGTTCCTTTTGCTTTCTTCATCTGAAACAGATCAATATTGTCTCCCATAACTTCTTTTGAATGTAGAGGATGTATGCTAAAATGTTCATAAATTTCTTCTTCCTTTGACTTGTCCACTTTTTCAATTTGACCAGTTGGTGTATCTGTGTCTTCTTGTAAATATTATTCTTCTTCTTCTATATAAATTGATTCATACCATTTGTTATTCCTTTTCAAATACAAATTTAATTTGCTCTTTGTACTTTCCGTACATCTACCAGCTCCTGCCAAATCTTCTTATTCTTTGTAGGTATACCATTAACCAGAATAACTAATTGTTCAGTTTCCAAAGTATCTGCATCAATAGTTTCCATATTTTTTTTCAAATCCAAGGGCAAATACACCACTCTACCTTTTAAACCTCTCAGTAAATCTGAAGGAGGTAATTTACCAGTTTTGGGCTCCATACGTACTATGGTCTGGAACGGATGAACACATTGAATAAGTATAGACTCATATGTATTTAATTCAGAAAGTTCGGCAGGAATAACATCCAATTCTAAATTATTATGTACAGCTCTGGTTGGCATTCTATTTTCCTCTAACTTGTTGTAACAGTATTTACAAATACGCTGATCTTCACCCAATTCAAAACAATTTTCAAGAAATATATATGTGGCAAAATCCTTCCACTTATAATTATCTTCATTTTCACTCTTTCTGTAGAGATCAACATTCCTAGTTTGTTTTCTATAATGAGTTCTGCGGCAACAAATACAAGTTATAGTCTTTCATTAGAGATTATTGCAAATTTTGTTATGTGATCATTAAATGTTTTACTTACAGAGGGTTCTACATTCTCTTCCACTTCTTCCTCATTTACTGTGTCCTTTTCTGCACTGTCTTGTTCAGGACCAAAGTAACAAAACTGAATTTCATCAATAACCTTCTCTACATCTGATACCGATCCACGGAACAGAGCCCTATTCAATTCATCTAACTTTATTGCTGGACTTTTAGCAAAATACAACCGTCTCACAAACTTTCTCATTTCAGTATGATGAACAGCCAGCATCCTAAAATGATGGAAAACACTATTACACACTTTTCTAGATAGACAAGCCAGAGAATGACCCTGCAAACCAGTATTCTCTCTCACTCTGCATGGATCTAGTCTTTGAAGCACCTTAATCTTCTGTTTTACACTTTTTTTACTATATTCTCTTAGAAACTCACGAAATTTATCAATAGATTCCTGACGCACAGTGCAAATACTACTACAATTCCAAGTGTACACTGGGGCTTTAGGACGTCTCCCCATAGCCTCATCCGCCATCACTTGTACCTCATCTCTTGGAACCATTATCTCCTTCTCCATTATGCAACCATTTTTCACTTCATAAGCACGACCTCTGGTGTCAACTGCATGCAGCAAACTATTACTTTGAAAATAACTCTCTTCATTAAAAAAAGGTTCACTACTTGAACTATGCATCCATTCTCCTAAAAACACTTTACAAAAGTTTGTTCTTTTCACTACTCTTTTCCTTTTGCTTTGTGATTTCAGTACATTAACCATTTTATCTAATGTACGCATCCTATTCAAAATTAAAATGAATAGTTTCCTTTTTAATTCTAATGCCTTTGCTGCAATGGCTTCAATTTCTTTTTTTCTCTTGTAATATTTTGCCTTTTTCTTATATTTCTTCACATCCTTTATCAAATTGGACATAACTCTTCTCTGAAACATTTTTCTACGTATCTCTTTAAACGCTGTTTTTCTGTTTAAGTTAATCTTTGTTATTGCAGAAGGTATATTTGCATTAACTAAATTCTCAATTTTTTCCTGTTCTTTTCTATTGAAAACATTCTTTCCAGTACAGACATTTTGTACATTTTTCCTTTTTTTGAAGATGTTCTTTCAAAAATCTTTTGTCTGCTTACCAGAAGACTTTCTCTTTTTCCCAACATGAGCATCTCCAACTAACTTAGGTCCTCCAGTTGTCTTCAAATATAGTTCTTTTTTTGTGGTTTTTCCTTACTCTGGATTTTGTAGGCATCTTAAATTTTGTTCACTGCTCTTCAGCAATACCTGAAAAAAACTAAAAAAAAAATTCCTTTTTTATATTTAAATATATTACTACATTTTTTATAATCTTTTCAAATCTTAAAATACTAAGTACCCCTTTCCTAGAAGTGAAAATCACAATAACACCTTCACAAATTAAATATCTAAAAACAATTCCTGTGTGCACACAGAGTCATGCTTTGAAATTAGGCAGAAAACGAAATTTCTTTGCCAATTGGAAAGCACACATTCTACTACTTTTTTGGCAAGTGATAAGTACTTTTACAGTCTGACACATTTTGAATCCACTTTTCAGATTCTGATAAAAGCACATGTCCAAACTGCTTTTTGAGACCAGCACCATGTGTAACCTGGGTGACTGACTACACTCCAGCAAGGGCAACCAGCCTTAGTGATGCTGAATGTATTTGCATTACTGACTGCAACCTCAAACCCAACTCGGTTGTGAATACTGTGCATGATTCCACAGGATAAGCAGCTGGGTGTGTGCTAAGAGTCTGCTTCTGCATAAAAAAATAGCTCCCCCTTTCCATCTAATGCAAATGTAAAATCACCAGAGCAATACCAAACAGATTTCTGAGACCAGCAACATGTGTAACCTGGGTGACTGACTACACTCCAGCAAGGGCAACCAGTCTTACTGATGCTCAATGTATTTACATTACTGACTGCAACCTCAAACCCTAAAAGTATTCCTCATTTATACCACTACACCTTAATTTATGGTGAAAACATAGTCCATATTATTTTACATGTTTGTATTTGCATTACTAAGTGCAACCTCAAACCCCACTCGGTTGTGAATACTGTGCATAATTCCACAGGATAAGCAGCTGGGTGTGTGCTAAGAGTCTGCTTCTGCATAAAAAAATAGCTCCCCCTTTCCTACTAATGCAACTGTAAAATTACCAGAGTAGTAAGCAATAAATCTCTGCCTGTAATTCCTCTTTGCACACAGAGTCATGTTTTCATATTAGTCTGAAAACGTAATTTCTTTGCCAATTTGAAACCACACTTACTACTCTTTTTTTTGGCAAGTGATAAATACTTTTACAGTCTGACACATTTTAAATCCACTTTTCAGATTCTTAAAAAAGCACATGTCCAAACTGCTTTTTCAGACCAGCAATATGTGTAACCTGGGTGACTGAGTACACTCCAGCAAGGGCAACCAGCCTTAGTGATGCTGAATGTATTTGCATTACTGACTGCAACCTCAAACCCCACTCGGTTGTGAATACTGTGCATGATTCCACAGGATAAGCAGCTGGCTGTGTGCTAAGAGTCTGCTTCTGCACAAAAGAATAGCTTCCCCCTTTACATCTAATGCAAATGTAAAATCACCAGAGCAATACGCAATAAATCTCTGCCTGTAATTCCTATTTGCACACAGAGTCATGTTTTCATATTAGTCTGAAAACGTAATTTCTTTGCCAATTTGAAACCACACTTACTACTCTTTTTTTTGGCAAGTGATAAATACTTTTACAGTCCGACACATTTTAAATCCACTTTTCAGATTCTTAAAAAAGCACATGTCCAAACAACATTTTCAGACCAGCAACATGTGTAACCTGGGTGACTGAGTACACTCCAGCAAGGGCAACTAGCCTTAGTGAAGCTGAATGTATTTGCATTACTGACTGCAACCTCAAACCCCACTCGGTTGTGAATACTGTGCATGATTCCACAGGATATGCAGCTGGCTGTGTGCTAAGAGTCTGCTTCTGCACAAAAAAATACCTCCCCCTTTCCATCTAATGCAAATGTAAAATCACCAGAGCAATACCAAACAGCTTTCTGAGACCAGCAACATGTGTAGCCTGGGTGACTGACTACATTCCAGCAAGGGCAACCAGCCTTACTGATGCTGAATGTATTTGCATTACTGAGTGCAACCTCAAACCCTTAAAGTATTCCTTATTTATACCAGTACACCTTAATTTATCGTGAAAACATAGTCCATATTATTTTACATGTTCCTCACATTTAAATTTCTCCCAAAACAGAAAATGATAAACACAACTTCAACAAAAGGAATTCCAATTCTATTATTCATTTCTTAATTTACCATATACATCCCCTCTCAAACTCTAAACTCACCTTTAAAATTAGTTAGTTGTGAAAGAAATGTGGCACTCAAACAGCAGATTATCAGAGCCAGGATCTCTGTTCTGTACACCTCTCTCCTCTCAGCAGAACCAGATAATGGCAATGTTTCCCTCTCTTTTTCCACACATATACATGTTAATTTCAAATCTCAGTGCTTCCCCCTTTTTTTCAAATGTAATCACACATTTCTATTGGTTGAAAACCAACCCTTTTCAAAAAGTACCCTTCCCCCAACTTGACTTCTGCCTAGTACCCTTCCCCCAACTTGACTTCTGCCTGCTACCATAGCAACAGCTCATGGAACACTGCTGTGTGGTGTCAGGTCAGAAGTTCAGCAGACAATGTTTCATTTTCAAAGTGCAAGAGTGCTTGACTTTTCAAACCTAACAGCAAATCCATAGTACTGTTCTTTGGTAACACATTTTTCTGTACCAATACAAAACATGCTTCTATAAATTTACACATACAGCCTAGTTTTTATTGTAGAATGGTATGAAACAGCCAATCAGTTTAAAAATAAAAATATATATGTATGCCTCCATTTCCAAACTGTCTTTCATTTCTTTTTACCATTCTACTGAATTACACCTCCTGAGTGCATCCAGTTCTCCTTTGAAGATGTTCACAGTGTGGATTGTAGGGCACAGCTATGTCTTCTGGAGTGAAAAGTATGCAGAGAAAACAGGTATGGTGAGAGACCTTGCTTTGCCAAATGTAGACATTAAATGGATTGGTCAGAGAGGGTTAAAGTGGCACCAATTGATGCCATTGGTGAAATCCTTCATGCAAATCCAACACCCTGACCTCATAATAGTGCACTGTGGTGGCAATGACCTAGGCACTTTGACTGGGGTAGGTCTGGAAATGCTTATGAAGGAGACCTTTGCACAACTGTTTTCACTTTTCCCTAAAACTGCCTTTGTGTTTTCTAACATATGCCAAAGGCAAAAATGGAACTGGTCCAATCATTTCTGTCCACAGATTGACAAAGCAAGAAAGCACGTCAACAAATTTGTTTCTGCTTTCCTCCGAGACTATGGTATGGGTTCCATTTACCACAACAACTTGCGTTACGACATGCAAGACATTTATAGAGGAGATGGTGTACACTTCAATGATGAAGGGAACAGAGTCTTCCTCTTGAACCTTAGACTCTGCATCGGTACTTACTTGTAGGTACCACTAAAAACTCACTTCATAAACACAACGGCTCTTTTTAGAGCCCCCTAATATCTAAACACTTAAATCTGCATTTTATTTCTTTTTTTATTTTTTTTCTACCGTACGCGTACGGTAAGCTCACCGTAAGCTTACTGTACGCGTACCCCGCGATTTTTTTTTAAATTAATAAATGGTTTTTTTGTACTTTTCTGTCCTTCTTTGACCCCCTTTCAAATGTTATGGGGTCTGTAACTCTATTCCTTGCCCCCTTTTCAAGTTATCACCCTTTTTTTTCTGAGTGAAACACACAAAATGGCGGCCGCCGCTTCCTGGTTTCGACCGATTCAAATGTTTACTAAGATCTAACAGCCAATCAGAATCGCGCTCGCACACGTCACCGTACGCGTACGGTAAGCGCACCGTAAGCGCACCGTAAGCGCACCGTAAGCTGCCACAGATATATATATTGATTTAAAGGCTATTTTCTCAGAATCTACTGAACAGATTTACACCAAACCTACAAAAGGCACTTCCTTGACCTGAGGACTACCTCTCTGCCAAATTTCATTTAACTCTGTTCAGCCGTTCGGGCTGTGGCTGTGTCTAAAGGTCCTATGGAAAAATGCATGGGAAAAACGTGTTTTGGGACCCCCCTTTTATCTCAGCCCCCGCTTGACGAATCCCCCCGAGACTTTCAGGGTAGGAGCAGAGCGCAGCGCCCCACCTATTTTGAAAATTTGGCGAGGATTCGTCGACCGGCGCCAAAGTTATTCAAAATAGAATATTGCGGTTTTCCTATGGAAACAGGGTCCTAACTATAACTACCTACTGGTGACCGCCAGTAGGTAATATATATATATATATATATGTGTGTGTAAATGTCTCACGCTGCAAGCAACGCAAGGTAGAGTCGCACTCAGAATCTTGTGATAGACAGGCAAAGGTATTTATTGACTTGACGCGTTTCGACACACAGTCTTTGTCAAAAAGTCATAAACTTGTGAATGGGCGGCCATGTCTTTTAAAAAAGCATTTCCTGTTTACAAATAGTAGACATAGACAACATTTCAACTTATGTCGGCAGATCCTGTGCGTTTCTTATAAGAAGACAGACTGTCAAATATCATTAACACAACTTTATCAACAACAATTGTAAAAACAATCAAATTGAATTTTCAAGTTGCTAGAAATCATGAATAAAAAACTGACATTACATGGTCGAAGTTTTAAACATCAACTCGTAAAAATAATGACAAAAATAATAATAGACACTGCCCAGTGGCAGAGAAACTACACATAAACGGTAGTGTTATCTCATCACTGCATTAGATAGCCCTGCAGATGCTGAGCCAAAGAGAGTGCAGAGAGCGGGCAAGTGCCGAAAAGGTGTGTATTAGCTAAAAAACACAGGTTTTGTGTCCTGGAAGGAAACGAAAAAAGGAAAAAGACAATCAATTTGGTCCGCCCTTGGTCATTATGTCGGTGAGAGAAGAATTAAAAAGGTAAATATCGGAATGGCATAGAGGCTGTGATTAAAGAAATTAAATAAATGTATGGAAAGGTCCAAGAACCTGGATAAGCAAATGCTAGATGATTTTAATCAAAGAGTGGGCAAAACAACATCGGATTGCAGAAGGGGTATGTAGGAGGAAGGGAACGAAAGAAGCAGAGTCCTCAAAAATGTATATATGTAGAGAGAAGCAAAATACATGTAGGTCAGCCTAAGTGGACATGGAGATCTTCCTCATGGTTGAGGCCTCCCGGGCTCTTGCTTTGTAGTTTCACTATGTACTCCAGTTCCAGGCGTTGCAAATGACGTTCCCGATCTCCTCCTCTTGTTGACAGTATGACCCTGTCAATGCCAAAAAATTAGATTTTAGTAATGACATCTTTGATGTTTGGATGCATCAAAACGCAGTGTTTGGCTATGGCATATGACATATCACCATTTTTGATTGCGCGCAGGTGTTCCAGCACACGTTTCTTCACCGGGAAGATTGTGCTTCCCACATAGCGTAGGTCACAGATGCAATTCAAAACATAGACAACATATTCTATGTTGCAGTTAATGAAGCAGTTGATTTTCCCTGTTTTCCCATTGGCCAGAATGAAGGTTTTGATGTTTGTACTGCTATTACATGCTTTACATCTACCACATTTGTGGAATCCTGGGAGTTCCTTCAATCAGGTTCCACGTGGCTTCGATTTGATAGTAAGGTGGCTATGTACTAGAATGTCCTGTAAGGACTGGCACTTCTTGTATGTTATGTGTGGGGTTGGACTAACTATTTTCCCTATTACAACGTCATTTTTGACTATGTGCCAATGCTTCCTTACTATCTGGTGAATTTCCTGTGAAGCATGATTGAAAGTGGTAATGAGTCTAACCTCATGTTTGCCACTGTCCTTCTCTTTGGGAATCAAAAGGCTGTTCCTACTTCTTTGTTCTGCCTCTTTTTCGAAAGAATCTGTGGTGCTGCAATTGCGCTTTGCTCTTAAGAGTTCCCGTAGGGGATACAGTTCTTGAGTCCTTTTGGATGATGGCTATATGCATGTAAAATGCTATTGCTAGATGTTGGTTTTCTAAAGAGGCTAGTGTTCAGTGTACCCTGTTCTACCTACACTAAAATGTCAAGAAATTCAATGCTGGTCTGATTGGTTTTACTGGTGAATTGTAAATTTAATGTGTTCACCGAGAGACCTTGGATGAAAGTATTCAGAGCACTTTGTGGACCATCCCATATTAGAAAAATGTCATCTATGTATCGGGTCCACATCATGACGTTATGCATGTACTGTATGTTACCGTCGTGCCACAGGTGTTCCGCCTCCCACCACCCCATGAAAAGACAGGCGTACGATGGAGCGAAGCAACTCCCCATCGCAGTACCAGTGTATTGCTCATACCAATCATCCTCAAATAAAAAACAATTGTTATACAAGCAAAATTGTAATATGCGCAACAATATTTCAGTATGATCGTACATAGTGGTCGGCCTATCTCTGAAATAGTATTTACACGCTTGTATGCCTAAGTCATGTTCGATGCATGTATACAATGCAACCACATCAATTGTTGCTAGGATGTAAGTGTCTTTCCATGGAATTTCCTGTACTTTTGATAGGAAGTCCATAGTGTCCCTGCAGTACGATGGTAGGTTCAGGACATAGGGGCAGAGAAAATAGTCAAGGTAGATGGATGTGTTTTCAAGGAGACTCAGTTTGGCCAATATAATGGGTCTACCGGGAGAGTCAGATGAATGTTTGTGTACTTTTGGCAGCATATAAAATACTGGGGTGACGGGTTTTTTGACCAGTAAAAATAGAAATTCATTCTGGCTCAGCATATCATCCTCACACCAAACATTCAGTAATTTATGGTATTCTAGAATGGTCTTGTTGTATCTCGCCAGGCTGGATCTCAGATAACAGCCTGAAAATTCAAGTTGTCTCTTGGCCTCTGTTCGGTATTTATTAATATCTCAGAGGACCACATTACCCCCTTCATCAGAGGGTTTGATAACAAAGTCTGTTGCTGCCTTTAATGACTGCAAACCAGCCCTTTGGGCAGCAATGAGATTCCTGGCAAAGTGATTGCCCTCATTTTTCCATAAGGACAACAGGTCACATAGGACAGCCCCATGAAAAGTATCCAGTCCATCATGTAATGCTACAGGATTAAATTTGGAAATGGGTTTAAAATCATTTCTGGATCTTTCGCTCACCTCCATACCCATGTTAATAAGGAGGTCCCGGTCTTGCTCCCAGTCTCTCATACCAAGTTGTATTTCCCTCATATCTGCCATAGTGTCAATATCCCTTAGTGAAAGGGTTTCATCCATCGGGACCTGAGGAGTGATCATTGGTATGGTGTTAGGGGTAATTTCAAAAGTTTTAATTTACGTAGAAACAGAAAGAGATCAATGCGGGTTTTGGCAAAGTCAAGGTTAGCAGTGGGGCAGAAGGATAGCCCTAGTTCCAAGACCGATCTCTCCTGAGATGTAAGAACATGGGAGGAAAAATTAATGATAGTAAAATTGGAGTTAATTTGCTCACCCATCATTTGTTCCTCTTGGATCGCCTGATGCCTCTCCCATGTGGCGTTAAGTCGTCGCTGGCCTTCGCCCCCTCTCCTTGTTCATCCCCCTTGTCTTGTCCTCTGCCTCCTCCTTTTCCTCTTCCCCTGGTTGGTTTTTTGGAAGCGCTGAGGCTCAGTTGCATAAAACGGTACTCCTCCAATGATGTAAATGGTCCTCTTTGTAATGCAAGGGTTGTGTTTCTGTCCTCATCGTCTGAGGGCGCAGCGGAACTAGAGCCCGAGGTCTCAGATTCCTGTGCTCGAAACGTTTCCATTTTCTTATAATCCTTCCTGATTGCGTCATATTTTTTACTGAAAGTGAGGATACGTCCTTGTGCATAATCATTTCTGTCCCTCATGAATTTCCAACGTTTTCTTGACTTTATCCCATCTTCATATTTTGTGAGTCTTGTCTCCATTTCTTTAATAACTTAGTTATTTCTTCTTGGTTGGGCATTTTGCTAAGTGCTTATATATATATTTTCTGGGTAAAAGCCATATGTACTCAGCATACGGGTAAGAAGTATAAAAATAAATACATATTTCATATTATACAGCTTAATCTATATGCAAAATCAATAAAATAAGACAAAAGAGAGTGCATAGCAAAGATAGAATTGTCTTAAAAAACAGCTCATAAAGTGCACAGAAAAAGATGAGGGAGAAGACCCCAAATGGTTTAATCAAATCCTACGGGCTAGCTCTGCCTCTTCAGGCAGGAAGTATTGTCCCCACAGTCTTTCAAATGTCTTTACTCCCCCAATTTGTACTGCATACTGCTGTTCACTAATTTTAACTCTCCTCATATTCTGTAGCCAATCACTCATTGTAAGGATAAGCTGAGTTCACCATTTTTGAAGTAGGAGGGACCAAGCTACAGCTGTAGCTATATATACTAATTTTACCCATTTATCGGACAGCTCTAACCTTGGATCGTACCCTGCAGCTCTCAGCCTTATGGTCGAAGCAATATTAACCTTCCATTCCCTTGCAAGATACAGAAAGATTTCAGCCCAAAAGCTATGAACAATGACCAATCACGAGCATCCAATTCACGGTAAAATGGGCTGTACATCATGAACAGTTACACAAAAGGCTGGGATTAATTTGTGCTACAAAAACTGGGGTTCTATAAAGGAGACTTTTAGAGAGAAAAACATTTGACGCCAGTTAGCCCCCCCTCAGTACAGTAAAGCTCAATAAATGAAATTCCTTCCACATCTTACTTCTAATATCCAAGCCTTCGTACTTGTCCCATTTAATTATAGCTTTTTTAGCAAGGTCAGTGCTATTGATAATGGAGAGCATGTTTTTCCATTCTCCTAGCTTCCTCAGTTTCCCTCTATCTATTAACACAGAAACCAACTCTCTGCTACCGAGGATCTGGCCTAAATCTAAATTAGACAATATTTTATTGAGTTTACTAAAATCATCCTGTATGCGCTGTCAGACTTCTGCTAAATTCTGCTATCTAGCACCCCACCAGAAAATCTGAAATTTTCCTATATCCCGCATTCCCCCACTTTTGAACAATTTGAGATGCAAGCTTCATCCCAGGTTCAATATCTACTGCTTCGAGAAGTGTTGCCACATTAATGATGGGTATACCATGTCTCCTATAAAACTCCCCCGCTTCAGAAAGAACCACTTTAAACTCTTATAGCGGACTTTTTTGGGTATCCTAACAGACTTTCGCATATCTATGATATGTAACTGTTTAAAAATCGTGTATTAAACCTAGACATATATTGTGCAAAATAGGCAAAGTAATAGTCTTTAAGAATAGAGAGTGCCAACCATCTATCCTCCTGTGGTTCATATAAAGTGCTTAGTGCAATTCTGGCTGATTTCCCCTGCGAGATAAAGGAAGAGAACATTGACTCTACAGATTTTTTAAAAAGCAAGCAACTAAAATCATGGGATGGATGGATACAAGAAATTGATTTGTGGAAGGACCGACATTTTAATAAAGGATACCTTCCCAAGAATGGAAAGCAGAAGAGAATTCCATCTAGAAAATAAATCCTGAACCTTTAAAAGAAGAGGGGCGAAAATAAGAGCATACAGATCCTCAATCTTGGAAGAGTACCTTATACCTAAGTAGCGCTTTGGGTGTACATTAACACATGGGACCAAATCCGGGTGTAAAGCCTCGGAATTACAGCCACACAATATTATTTCTGTCTTTTTCTTGTTAATTTTCTACCCTCCCAACTTTTCATACTTAAGTTCAAAAACCTTTTCTTGGATCTCCCTTCCACTATCCAAAATTAACATAATATCATTGGCATATAGTTTAATCTTATTGATCTGCGGAAGGGGAGGACGTACACTCATGTTTCCTCAAATTGCTCTGGCTAATAGCTCACTAAAGAAGGCAAACATAATAGGAGATAATGGGCACTCCTGCTTTGTGCCATGCAACACATTTATTTGTCCAACTTCTACTGAGTCAACAATAATACCAGCTTTTGCTTTACAGTACATATTATATATGAGCCCTGTGATCCGGGTTTCCCAGACCACAAGGTCAAAAGCTTTGTCTGAATCTAGCAGAAGCACCAAAGCTTGTATATCGTTAACTGGGAAATAGTCTACAGCTTCAGACAGATAATGCGTATTTGTTCCCAGCTGCCGGCCTGCTATGAAAACATTCTAGTCTGTATGGACCAATCCAGAAGCTGTTAAGTTGAATCTCTTAGCAAGCATTTTAATAATGATCTTAAAATCTGTATTTAGTAATGAAATGGGGCGATAAGAGCTTGGATCCTCAGCATCCTTCCCTTTCTCCAAAAAGCTTAGAACATTCCCTTTAAAAAAAGAGGGGGGTATAACACCCTCTTGTAGCATTACTTTGGCAAGCGATAAAAAATAATCAGCCAGGACATCTAAAAAAAGTTTTAAAAATTCCCCCGGAAATCTATCCGGGCCACAAGCTTTGCCATCGGGAAGATTCTTAATAACCTCTATCAACTCCTCCTTAAGGAATGGTCAAAACATGCCTGCCCTCTGATCTGTGGTTAATGTTGGGATATTAGTCTGCCAAGAATCTATCCAGAGAAGACAAATCAATCATTTGTGCTTATGCATATATCTGTCTATAATGCTCCAACATAATTTCTTCAACTTTCTCTGGTTCCCTACTCGTATTTCCCATAGTTGGGCATTTTAAAGCCTGTATCCTGTTCTTAGCAGCCTGTTTATACGCCTGCATGGCTGAAAATATTCCCGTAAAGTTACATTCCTCATAAATCTTTTGTGAATGGGCCTGCCTCAGCGTGGCACATTTTGCATAATATGCTTTGCTCATTGCCCACCTAGCAGTGTCGAACGCCCTTTTATTGACCCTTGATGAATTCCTCTTGAACCTGTGGTAGCTCTGCTGTAACTTTTGTTCTAAAATTAGCTTTTGCTTTCAGGCTAATTCCTGCGTCCTTGCTAATAACTCATCCTCTGATGAAAGCCTCAATGCTCAGTGGTGCGGTCTTATAATTTCTCATCAAAAATTCCCTTATCTCCTCATTAAGAGTTTGCTCCCACCCTTCCTCCTGCAGATATTGTTTATTCAATAGCCACCATCTAGGACCAGCCGGAGATTTACCTACTGCTATCTCAAGAATAATCATTGCATGATCCAAAAACCCATTAGTTATAGCACTGGGATACAGTTACACATACAGTGTTACCAGAGGCGCAACTAGAGCCAAATTTCGGGGGGGGGCTCAGAAAATATTTCGGGGGGGGGGGCTGAATCTTTAAGCAGTGGAGCTGCAGGGGCTCTTAGAAGGGGTGAGCAATAGGCAGAGTGGAGCTGCAGGGGCTCTTAGAAGCGGTGGAACAACAGCAAGGCCTCATTAACATGCAAATGGTCTTTTAAAGACCTGTGAAGTGCTCGGGTGCGGTTGTGTGTGCGCCCGGGAAGCTCTCTCATCCGGGGCTGCCACACACGACGGGGGGGGGGCTGAAGCCCTTTGATTCCAATGGGTGTTGCGCGCCTGAGTGTTACAATTGTGAACAATGACAGGTGTAAACAAAACAGATGGTGGCTGAGGAAAAATACAAAAGCAGGTTTCAAAACAAAACAAGAATACACAACAAAACAATTGTGTCCTCATTTTTTAAGACCACACTTCATTTATCTATGTGTTGAAACCACGTCGACACCAGTAGTGTGGCCTTAATGAATGAGGACACAATTGTTTTGTTGTGTATTCTTGTTTTGTTTTGAAACCTGCTTCTGTATTTTTCCTCAGCCACCATCTGTTATGCTTACACCTGTCATTGTTCACAATTGTAACACTGTCTGTGTAACTGTATGAGCGCCATTCTCATTGTATATATGTTTTTGATATGTCTGTTTTGATAACATTAAACAACAGTTTTGAAAATCAGAAAAATGATTTGTACACGGGTACCGTTTGTCATTGAAGTTTCACAGTGGGGTAGCACTTTTTCCTTTTCCCTCTCTCCTTAATTTAGGTCCCTTCCTAATTTTAAACAAAAAATGTATATTTTGTTTTTGACACTTGAACCATTGTTTTATCTTCAACTAGGGCATAAAATCTGGCAAATGTTATAAGCCTAAACTGTACTGAGCAGCTCACCCAGCACCAGCGGCCCTCATTATTGCTGGGGCTGTTTACTACTTCTACCCCCGCCCCCAGCCCTTTTGCTAGGAAAATCGCTGTTCCACGTTGGGCTGCATGGGAGGACGGAAACCTTCTATATGCTGCCTAGTTTTTAAACATCGAAAATGTTCTCAGCTTCTTTACAGGGATATGAGTTTCCTGAATCAAGATCACTGCCGGGTTTTCAGCGATAGTCCACCTTTCTACTGCCCACAATTTGTTAAAATTATTAAGGCCATTTGAATTAAAAGAGGCTACTTTTAGTGAGCTACTCATATTGATAGTTTATTCTTGAGTAGCTTTTATCAAGCCCTTCCTGCACCTGGGCTCCACCCCTATAATAACCTTTCCCCCCAAGTAAGGTCTCACTCCCCCCCCCTTTGGTTCCAACTTTACCTTGCAGTAAATTAATAAGGAGGTACATTTGGTGGTTGGCCCGCCCTTCAATAAAAAAATAACATTTTACTCTGCTATCCCTCTCACTTAAACTAGACAATTGCATACTTGGATCCATTTTTATCACACTTGCCACCCCAGCCCTCCACTTACCTCATGCCCCCAAAACCTACCTCCTGCACCACTCCCTCCCCTAAGCCACGGTGAATGATGCACCATCACACTCATGCCTGACATGCTTCTCCAACCCTGAAAATCTTGGCACCCTGACTTTGTGCCTAGATCTGCGACCTGCCCCTGCTCCCCCCTACCCCGCCAGGATTCTAAAGGACAAGAGAAAAACCATAAAGAGAGAGCATAATGAAAGCATAAAAATAAATACTAAATCCTAATTCAGACCTCTCACCCAAGGATCCCAACACACCATAATAACCCAAAGGCTATTCAGCCCACATTGTTTAGCATGAAATCCTCTCCCGAACCCCTTGTCCAAAAAAAAAAAAAACCCAGTCCCTGCGCCTAATTTCTCATGTAACAGTAAGACATTCCATAGTTCCGGTCACTGGGCTCTATCAGCCAGACCACAGCCAAGACCTAAACATTCCGGATTGAATAGGGCTTCTTTGAAATGTGCTGTAGCAGGTCCTGTGCCTCAGATACATTGCAAAACACGTGAATTTGCCCCTTTACCAACACTTTCAGTTTAGATTGCAATCATCGCCAGGGCTCATCGTGCCTTAAAAAGATGGAGCATCTTTACAAACTCTTTCATCCTCCTAGCTGCGGAAGCTGACATGTCCGAAAAGATATGACAGAGTGGGATCTCTGGAGTAGTAAACTGCCTCTACTTAATTGCGTTAGGTACACGAAGAGCTCTTGTGAGCGTGAGGTTCCCTGAATACTCAGGAAGAAGATGCATTTTAATGAAAGCATTCACCCACTGTAGTGTGTGCTGTCTCTCTAGCTCTTCCGGAATACCAACAATGTGTAAATTAGAGAGCCGGAGTGATTTTCTAGTTCCTCCAATTGGCCCACAATTGAAGCCTTCTTTTTCTGAAAAATAGCAGCCTTTTCCTGCAGAGCTGAAACCTGATCTTCTAACTGGGAAATCCATACTTCCGCTTTTTTTAACCTCTCTGGAATCTGAGTCTCCCCAATCTTTGAAAGACGTGCGTGCAGGGCTGCAACTTCTGTAG
Source organism: Triturus cristatus (assembly GCF_964204655.1). Taxonomy (NCBI): domain Eukaryota; kingdom Metazoa; phylum Chordata; class Amphibia; order Caudata; family Salamandridae; genus Triturus; species Triturus cristatus. Next base: position 830,071,635 of record NC_140591.1, read on the forward strand.
TTTGAGAGACATTCAAGTCCCTAATTTCCTCCAAAATAAGATTTAACATAGCCTTTGTAACCCAATGCATAGTTGATGGAGGGCTCCCCTGAGAAGCCTCATCACCAAATAAACCTGAGTTCCCCTGCGCTGTGTTGCTTCCTAACTCCTTCTGCTCATCATGTGCTGAATTTTGAGATGCTGCCAACTGGGTTGATGATGGAACTAATTGAAATACCTCTGGATTGTCCTTTGGCAGAAACGAGAAGGGTACTTGCAAGGACTGCAGTTTCTCAGATTGGGCAACACCCGGGGGAGCAGCTGGGCCCATCAGCGACTTGGCCTTTGCAAAGAGAAGATATTCCATAATTTCTGTAGGTTTAAGTAGGGTAGTGTCTGGTTCCCATTTAGCCTCCATTAAGCTTTGCTCTTCGTGCTAGTTGAGGGAGGTTTCCCCAATTACCGGACTGTTAAGGCTCTGGATATGACTCATGGTGGTTTCCTCCAAAATCTCCCTTCCAGGTGTTGCTGGTCCAATAAAGTGCTTATATCCTTTTCGTGTTCCTCAGTATTACTTGGGAGAGTATAGTTTTTGCGAGCGGATGCAGTACAACTAGCTTGGTCTGTAGCCTGTCCTACTCACTTTGTGAGCCGCTGGACCAGGATAGATGCATTGAGATGTGTCATAGTTAAAGTGTTAGAAACCTTGGAATGACTTTGCATTGTTACACCTGGTACTTAGTCCTTAATATTGCCTCCCCTCCTTGCCTATCCACTGTTATCCGCTGCAAAGCAGTATATTATCAGTGTAGCTAGCAGTCCCAATTAGCATCTTCTGCTGTGACACAACCTAGCGACCCCCTACCCGTTAGTGCTACCCCACCCTGTATACAGTAAAAGGAAACAGATCACATGCACTTACCCCCGGAGAAAAACCTTGAGGTCACACTACAGCAAGGAGGAGGAACTCAGAAGCATGAATTGGAGTTCATATCCAGCGGGACAGGTATGTCCTTCAAACCTTATTTTACCCTCTCTCTCCATAGATCTCTTAAAAAATTGTCTGCCAACAGAGAAGAGCACCGCAACTCTCTTGCGCCCTTCAAAAGCACCAAAAAAGTGCTTTGAGGACCTAAGAGAATGGTGAAGAGCCCCTTATGGCTCTCAGTGAGCCTTCAAAAAATATCTGCCAGCTGCCTACAAGCCGCCCGGTTCCGTGGGCAGCATTCGTGACCTAACTTATTTTTCCTGTCAGCGCTGCTGCTGACATCTTGTGCTCGAATGCTTGTGCTCGGCCGGCAGTATCATGGCCGCATCCTGATGTGGAGGGGGGTGGGGCGCTGGCACTCTCAGCCGCAGACCTCCATCAACAAAGTTTTCTATGGTTTATTAAGTGTCCTTTTTCATGTCCAACTAAACAACCATCACATCAAAGTACAGCAAATTTGCCTTTTATGTTTTCCATTACATTCCTTTGGTGCCTGGAGTGTTGAAGAACTTCATATAAGTACACATTTTCTAGATGTACTCTTCTTTTTGGGTAATATGTATCCAACATGTTGCATCTTTTTAATGTCAGATCTTTACGGGTCAAACTCTGCTAGATACTGAATTGCTGTGAAATAATTTAACACTCTATTTTACGTGCTTGTTAAGCCTAGACTAACCCAAACAAGTCCCCTAGACTTCAAGAATAAACTGGCTGAGCTCAACCTGTCACAACATAAAGAAGAACCCATCTCCCTACGGGATAGCATTTTTAAACAAAGCTGTACAACATTTTTGTTAAACACTTTTCTGCAAAAATGTCCTGCCACATCTCTTTCATTTCAGTCTTCTCTGATTTTGTAATGTACAAAGTCACATAATGAGCACCAGCAATGGAGCTGTCTGCAACAAAGTGAATGTCCATATTTGCATTCCGCATTTTAAGAATTACAATCTTATAATCATTAATGAACTTGGAAGCCCTGCTCTTAGATTGTACGTATTTTTTAGTGATTTCCGCGTTACTGTTTCACTCACTGCTGACAAAAATCTGTTGACTCTTCCTTGTGAAATAACTGGTGGTGGAAAGCCAAAACGTTATCTTGTGTAAAATCATCCTTGGCTTCTGTATTTTTACCGAAAGTAATTTCCACATCTATGTGTTTGGAAAAGCAGAACCTTTTCTCTCAGGCTTCGTCAGTAGTATTTTTTGGAATGGCGCTTGCCACATACTGTTGTATGAAAGACAGCACAAAGTCATTGCTCTCTCAGCATCTTTTATCCATAACAGCATGGGAATATGAGGAGCACCTCTTGCTTGGTACTCTTTACGCCAGAAGAAATCAGTTACTTCACCAAGAGGAGGCTTACTTTAGTTGCAAATAAAAGATAACAAGGCTTGGAACCTGTCGGTAAAATATCTGCGAGCAGAAGCAGGATCTAAAGAGCAAAGTTCTCCTACTGTCTTTATGTTGATGTCCTCAATGTTTGAGTTTGCCTCCTTTAAAAAATTTGAGCAGGTTATCCCATGCATATTAAGCACAACTAAGTGTGATAAACCAAGTTGACGTGCCCAGGTTTCTCAGCATGCATTTGAGTTCTCCATGTCGACGATACCAATACTCGTTAGTGCCATGTTGGACCGCTATCAAATTAAATAATTTGTATTCTAAGTTTTCTTCTTTTTCTTGAATTTAATAAAAAATTCCTTTGCTGTGAGATTTTGATGATTAACACTTGTCTTCAGTATGTGATTCACAGCATATAAAAAAGTCCAGACAAGTCGCTTTCAAACAGAAGATGGAATATATATGGAATGCACTGATGTAATCTTGGATCCTCTGAGTATAGTCATGTTGAACAGTATATAGCTGCTGGTATCTGCAAGTCATCATAGTGGCCTCCTGCTCTAGTGGGAAACTGTTGAGGAAAACAACGCGCCTCTAAACGTTTTCCCATACACTTAAGGAAGCTCCTTTTGCTTGTTTCATTTGAAATAGCTCAGTAGCATTACCAATGTTTCCTTTACATTGTAGGGGATGGATGTTGTAGTGTTCATAAATTTGTTCGGATCTGGATTAATCCACTTTTTCAATCTTTCCACATGATGCTAACATCTCATCCTCTATACAACTTACATTTTCAGCGACATCAACATTTGTATAGTAAATATTATTTTTTGCTAGGTATCATGTTGCTTTTTGACCTTAATATTATCTACTAACTCTTGCCATATTGTTCTACTCTTTGTTGGAACCATTTACCATATATATATATATATATATTTTTTTTTTCAGCCACTCTAAATCAGCAGATCCTCGTGTAGTAATGCGGGGGCCATGCTGAGCCCTGCAATGGATCCGCGGATTTCGATAGCATCCAAAAAAAACTGTTTTTCCACATTTCTGACCCGAGGACATACGCTCAGCCCTCTTTATAACATGTACAAGGGGTCAGGAAGCCTCTCACCGCACCCATTCATTCAATTTGCAAACACATTTGCAGCCCTGGGGACCATTTTCCCCACAAACAAAATGGGGGCTGCAACTTTTCTGTGAAGGTGCGGCAAGCCAATCAGGTACGATGTGAATCCACAGATCCCCGTGGGTGGAATGGGCTGAGGATCCGCATCCCCATATATACAAATTTCTTCTCCAGTTAATATATCTAAAACTACTGAATAGATTTACACCAAATAAGTGAAAGCTTGATCTGCTTAACAAAATCTACCTTTCTGCCCAACTTGGAGTAATTCCATCCAACAGATTGGGCTGTAGGCTTGTTCAAAGGCCTGATGGTAATTGTGTACCCCGCTTTTTCTCGGCCCACTCAGTGATTCCATGAGTGATGTCACTGACCATGTCATGAGTGATGTAATATGTGAGGTCATAAGCAGTGTTTTGTGGGGGCATAATTTATAGTTAGTTCAGCTAACTATAATTGCTGATGCTCTCTAGTTTTGTACGAGTGAAGTATGAGCCTAACTATAAAGTCCCTGTAACCTTTGTTTTTTTTTTGTGAATTGCTAAGATTTTTTTAATTCTATTTCCTAACTATAACTAAGTGTGGGCAGTTAACTCCACTCTGCTGACAGAGTTTGCGGAATTATGCGACTCCGCACTCCACTCGGAATGTGGAGTTCAGTGAAAAGCTCTGATTCCGACTCGTAGCCGAGTTTGCCCCCACCACATTAGTCAGGGATATCTCTGATTAACTGATTTCTGACAAGGAGGTGGGGCTGCCAGAAAGTCCATAGCTCTTAGGAACTTTCCTGGGCATGCACAATTGTCGTTCAGGCCTCCCCCTCCTTCGCACCCCCCACCCTCCTATGCTGTCTACCATGGAAGCCGCCATCTTGGGAGAAGCTAAGAGAGTGGCCGAAAAGAAACTGCGTGACTGGCAGCCTGGGTCTCTCTGGTCTGGCTGCAAGCATATTGGATCACAGTTCACAGGAGGAGTTGTGGACCCACAGTGGAAGAGGCTTATGTAGGAGCAGCTGTTTGCATTCAATAAGGTGAGTGTTGCAAACTGCTGCCTCAGTTAATGTAGCCTCATTGCATGTTCTAGACACAGTGCTGTCTCAGTTGGAAAGCACACTGTCTCACCTGCAACCAAGTAAGGCAGGAAACCAAATCTTAAATTGTTTTAATAAATAAGAAAAGGAGTTACGAGCTCGCTGCAGCAGAGCACGCCCAGCCACCTCAGGCGCACACTGCAGTGCTATGAATTGACGCTGCACCGGCTCCAGGCAGCAAGGGGAGTCAAAGTGAATTACCAGCTTCTTATCCTGAGTACGGTATACAGAAACAAACAGTGTGTACCCGACTGTCCCTCTGCTCTTTCCAGCACATAGCCTCCACACTCTGATTTCCAGTTGGCCCTGGTGCAGGGATTATCATAACTACAGGTAAAATTACATTTTGCCGTTTCGGTATGCACTCTCCCCTTATGGCATGGCAATTTATTCTATTCTGGAACTCACAGGATGCCTTAAGCTGTCTATTGTGGCCTCAATGTGATAGGTAATCTGCCTTCGATCTAATATCACTTAGGGGTGGGCAAGTGGAGCAACTGTGCCTGCTTGCGGAACTCCATGGAATTCCACAGAGTTTTTATGCAACTCTGAGGAATACTGCATAGTGCAACAATGCGAGCTCCGCCCACCCTTAACTATAACATCTCTGTAACCTTTGTTCAGTGAATTCTTATTATTAATCAAATGAAGTGGTAGGTTGTTGACAGATCCTCCCTGTTTGACTTGGCCCTTTTTGCAGGATCATCCCTGAACTTTTTGCCTTCCTCCTGGTTTTTTCTTCTGACCTGGTGTTGGTGGTTTTAGGACTCTGTGCACTTTATCACTGCTGTCCAGTGTAAAGTGCATGCTGTCTCTATGGTAAAAGTGGTAAGATTGGACTAAACCTGTTTGGCCTATTTAATTTACCTATCAGTCCCTTGTAAAGTGGTATCTCATATACCCAGGGCCAGTAAATTAAATGCTACTGGTGGGCTTGCAGCTCTGCTTGCGCCACCCACCAAAGTAGCCTTTCAAGCCTCGTGCAGTTTACTGCCCCTGTGATGTGGCACATAAAGTGGTTTCCACGTTCGAGACTCCCCTTTGACTACATATCAGTCACACATAAGGTAGGCCCTGACTAGCCCTAAGGGCAGGGTGCACTGTAGGTAAAAGGTATGACGTGTGCTTTAACTGTGTGGCATGTCCTGGTAATGACAAACAGCCATTTTGGTTTCTCACCACTTTGAGGCTGCCCTCTCATAGGAATGCATTGGGTACTCCCTGATATGTGTTTCAGTGGTAATTCCTGACATGAGAGGAGCAGCGTGGTCAAGTTTGGTATGTTTGGAATAGTGGTAATAAATGCTGGGTAATGGTGGTCGCGGATTTATTATCACTATTTTAGAAATGCCACTTTTAGAAGTGGGCATTTCAGTGTGCTATGTGTCTGTGTGCCTGCCTGTTGTGTATTGCATATCTGGCTCTGGAGTGCCAGAGACTGGGGAGGTGCAGTGGCTCTAGAGGGGCTGGGTGAATCAGTGCTAGGCTGAATGGGCCTAATCTGCATTTGTAGTAGTGTGAGGAGTAGCCCCTGACCCTGAATAGGTCAGGGGAGCTGAGAGAGAGTGCGATACTCCTCTCAGCCATTTACAGACATCCGTGGTGGAGGCTTGCTGACCGGGGTGTCCTGCGCTCCTCCCGGGCTGTCGAGAGTGCACAGGCGTCCCCACATCAGGAGCCTGACGAAGAAGAAGAGGCCGCGTACCCGGAAGCCAGGCAGAGGCAAAGCCTGGTTGTGGACAGGGCCGCCCTCCAAGAAGCAACCCCGCCGGAGGCTTCACTTCGGGTCCCACCTTGTAGGGAGCTACAGTTGATGAACAAAGTGGCTGCGCCATGATTAGAGGTAGCTGGGGAGAAGAGCCCAACGGGGGGGGCTCCCCCACAAGCCTCACACAAAGGGCAGACATTGAGAAGGGACTTCGCAGTTGCCAGCGGCCCAGGGATCAAGGAAATCCTTGTGAGGAGCCCTGTTGATTTTCTTCTCTTTCTTCTGCATCAGAGGGGTGGCCGAAGGAGGTCGCCCCGCGGGAGTGGACAGTGTGTGTCCCTCCCACCTAGTTTGGAGGCCTCATGTTGAGAGGGGCATTTCGGGGTCAGCCTAAGATAGGCCCCCACGCAGTACTTTGGAGGCTGCCTCACAGGACAGGGAGGACAGCTGCCAGGACTACCCATAGTAATGTGGGTGCCCTGTAAGGGTTGGGCTATGTACTGCTAATCATGTTGAGCGGTGGTGCAGTGGCACCCGGATGTTACGCCAATGAGTTATGCCTACGGTGGTGGGACCTATTGCAGTAAGGTGATGTTTTATTTCATTGCCAGTGATGTAATGACAATATGTGCACACTACTGAGGTTTCTATAATGTACACTGCTACTGATGTGGCTATATTATGTTTTGCACAATATGTGGGCATAGGTGATGACAAGATGTTTATGCCTAATGTGTGGTGCTAAGAGCACCTTTACCAGTAGTTAATGCTTGCTTCTATTTTTCACTATGTGGGTGTTCTCATTCTGATGACAGTGGCCCAATTGGCCCTGTAATGTAAATAATCCCCTGTAAAGTAATACCTAGTGCCAGGTGGCACACTGTATATATGTGATTATCCTCTGATGTGTTTTATGGATAATACAAAGGCTATTTTTACATAACCTTGTGTGGAGTTTCTTTTGTGGTGTGCAAGCGCTTTACACATTGCCTCTGGGATATGCCTGACTGCTTGTGCCAAGCTACCAAGGGGGTGAGCAGGAGTTATCTTCAGTGTGTAACTACCTTGCCCTGACTAGTGAGGTGGTTTCTGCCTGGCTTAGGCGCATGCTCTAGCCAACCAGAAATCCCATTTCTAACACTCCCCTATGGCTAGGCCTGCTACCCAATCTCCTCCATTGTTCCTAGTTTAGAGTACAAGTTACAAAAAAATGATTAGGTACTTTGAAAATGTGGCAAAAACAAACAAAGAAAGTAGTAAAACTTTGTAAAAGCAATGGCAAAGTACTTAAAATAGTACCAAAAATAGCAAGGAGAAAACACTAACAATGAGGGAAAAGGAGGAAGCAATAAACCAAATATAGTAGACAAACCAAATGCAAAGCAGTGGCAATAAGGGCACAATCTGAAGAAGGAAAATAATTTATTTTGGATAGAACAATAATGTAGTATTTTTAATTTACACATAACTATTATTACTGTATTTTTTCTGAGTTTAAATTTTTTTAGGGTCCATGGATTTTCCACGGAATTGTGGATTGTCCTCAGACCGTATCCAATGTTTTTCGTTCGATCATGTTTTGTAAAGGAGTCCGCGGATTCGCTGATTTCTTAAAAAAATATTTTAGGAATATAGGAGCTCCTAAATTAGATTATACCATGGGGGAGAACATATTTCAAACATTCTAAATTATTGTTTATTTTTCCTGTACAAATGTGCTGAACATAGTGACAAATACATACACATGCAACACAATCTGCAGATTTGCTCTTTGTGCAAAAGAAAAGCTTCATTCCTATTGGTTAATGTTCAAACACACCCAACTTTTTCATAAGACCACAGCCAATACAGTCACTTTTAGACTGTCTCTTGATGGAAAAAGGTGCAAGCCTTTGCCTAAAGAGAAAATATAAAAAGAAATATTGATGGACAGAATGTCATACATTCACCCCAGTACAGAGATCTGGGCCTAAATCCATCGTTTTTTTGCTCACCATGCCATTCCAGGTTGGACCCAGCCATTTGCAAATCAGTCTTGACCCTGTGCCTAATGGGAACAGTCCAGCCCGAACTGCCTGGCCAGGTCCTCCCTGGACTGGAAACAAGCATCCTAGGACCGGAGAGAAAATATGCCAGAAGCCAATCCTCCAGCTGCTTCACTACAACTAAAGCAGGAAAATGATCCAGAGGAAGATGTGTCATCAAGAAAGGAGAGTGATGTTTGAGTCTGGTTTACAGTGCAATCAGGAGAGAAAAAGGTGTCTGCTCACTATGTACAACGTGAGCTGTGTGAAAAACAGCTTTCCAGAGGGACTCTCAAGAAATATAGTTATGGGCAATGATAAAAGAAAAGCAACTACTTCAATTCATGCTGGTCCATCAACATCTGGCCTTGGACATCCCTGCAGCAACATTACAATTGCAGCAACCTGCAGTGAGCTTAAACCCATGGTATTCACTGTTGCCACAGGTTGTAAAGAAAACCAATGACATCGTAACCATGTTAAAAGAAGGTGAAGAGTTGTCATTGTTAATTTTTTTTTCGTGCTGTTCAGAAACAGGACTAACTTCAGTATCCAACTATTTTTCATACAATTTCTTTGTTTCCAGTTTTGTGCATTCAATAAATATTTTTGGGAATTTAAAAAAAAGTTGGTTATCAAAAAATATTTTTAAATGTTCTTGGTAGAACCGCCATATTTTCCATAAAGAGCTGTCTCTGTCTCATTAGTATGGTGTGCCTCTGTATTTCAGTGTGTGCACTGGTGAGTACTTGGATGTATTAATGTAAAATGAGTGTGTCTCTGGGTGCATCAGTGTCTCTATGAGTGTATAAATGAGTGTATTAGTGCATGCATGAGTGTCTGGGTGTGTTTGTGAATGTATTATTGTGTGCCCGGTCGTGTCAGCGTATGTATGAATGTGTGCCTGAGTCTGTCATTGTATGTATTACTCTGTGCCGGGGTGTGTCAGTGCATGTATGAATGTGTGCCCAGCTGTGTTAGTATATGAATAAGTGTGTGACTGGGTGTGTCAGCATATGAATCAGTGTGTGCTTGGGTGTGTCAGTGTATGCATCAGTGTGTGTCTGGGTGTGTCAGCATATGAGTCAGTGTGTGCATGGATGTGTTAGTGTATATATCAGTATGTGTCAGGATGTGTCAGTTTATGCATCAATATGTACCTGGGTGTGTTTGTGTCGGCATTAGTGAGTAGCTGGGTGTGTCAGCATATACATTGCTATGTGCCTGGGTGTGTCAGTGTATGCATTAGTATATGTCTGGGTACAGTAGTATCTGCATTAGTGTGTGCATGGGTGTGTCAATGTATGAAATAATGAGTCTATAAGTGTGTCAGTGTACGCATTGAGTGTGTGACTGGGTGTCTCAGTGTACGTATCAGTGTGTCTCTGGGTGTGTCAGTGTATGAATCAGTATGTGCCAGGGTGTGTTAGTGTATGCATTAGTATGTGCCTGGGTGTATTAGTGTCTGATTCGGTGTGGAGCTGGGTGTGTTAGTGTATGCATTGGTATGTACCTGGGTGTGTTGATGGATATGAAAGTCTCTATCAGTGTGTGAATGGGTATAACAGTCTCTGTATGGGCATGTGAGAGGGTGTGAGAGTCTCTGTATGGATATGTGAATGGGTGTGACAGTGACAGTATGGGTATGGGAATAAAGGAGGTCTGTATAGGTATATGAACGTTTGTGAGAGTTTCTGTATAGGTATGTGAATGGATGTGACACTATATAGGTATGTGACAGGGTGTAAGAGTCAAAGCATGGGTATGTGAGAGGGTGTGAGAGTCTTTATGGATATGTGAATGGGAATAAAGGACATCTGAATGGGTATGCAAGAGGATGTGAGAGTCTGTATAGGTATGTGAATGGGTAGAAGGGTGTATGTATGAGTATGTGAATGGCTGTCACGCTGTATTGTTATGTGAATGGGAATAAAGGAGGTCTGAATGGGTATGGGAAAGGGTGTAAGAGTCTCTGTATGAGTATGTCAATGGGTATAAGGGTGCCCACATAGGTATTTCAGAAGGTGTGAGAGTCTCTGTATGGGTATGTGAATGGTTGTGACACTGTCTGGGTATGTGAGAGGCTGTGAAAGATTAAGTAGGGGTATGTCAGAGGGTGTGAGAGTCTCTGTATAGGTATGTGTATGAGAATAAGGGTGCTTGTAAGGGTATGTGACAGGGTGTGACAGTCTATGTAGGGGTATGTGAGAGGGTGTGGGAGTCTCTGTATGCATAAGTGAATAGGTAGAAGGGTATCTACATGGGTATATGAGAGGGTGTGAGACTCTCTGTATGGGTTTGTCAGAGGGTGTGAGAATCTCTGTATGGGTATATGAATGGGTATAAGGGTGCCTGTATGGGTATGTGACAGGATGTGACAGTCTATGTATAGGTATGTGAGAGGGTATGAGAGTCTCTGTATGGGTATGTGAATGGGTGTGACACTGTCTGTATGGGTATGTGAATGGGAATAAAAGAGGTCTGTATAGGTATACCAAAGGGTGTGAGAGTTTCTGTATGGGTTATTTAATTGGTGTGAAAATGTTTCTATAGGTTTGTGAATGGGTGTGAGAGTGTCTCTATGGGGTCTCACCCAAGGAGGGGTGGGGACAGCAGGAAGGGGAAGCCAGGGCAAGGGAGGGCATGTTGGGCTTTTAACAAAGGCTTGTCTAACAGAGTAAACTGTAAGTTTAGACATGAGTGCTCCAAATGTGTGACACAGCATCCAATCATACATTGCATGGGTTATGCCAGAGTGAGGTTCTGGACTTTTAAGAGTCCAGAGGTGTCAGGGAAACAACACCCAAAGACCCCTGAGTTCCTCCTGTCTCGGTGCACAAATAAACAGAGACACGGGCTTCTCGATGGTGGCGTCAAAGACCAAGGTTTATTTACTGCAGGGACACAGAAGTCATAGGAACCACACAGAGGCAGAATCTACGAGACTGTTCAAATTGCATTAAGTGGGTTGTTCTTTAAATACACGCAAAATGTCTTTAGGCTACATTACACGAATATTTCTCATGCCCAACCCGGTATCCCAAACAAACAGTAAATAGACATCAAACAATAATTAATCGTGGGATTTCGGTATTCGATCAGATTCTCTTGACAGTTTTCCATTCTTTGTCCGAACCTCCCCATCATAAAAATCGTAACCTCCCCATTGTAAAAGCCCAGAAGGAGAGGAGCAGAGCCAGGTGCAAAGGATTGAAAAGTAGGATAAGAGGTGTTTATGGATCATAAACGGGCATGGCTACCGTCTTCGGCCTTTCAGTCGGGACAACGGACACGAGAACCAGTATAGCAGGACTGGCCTCAGGCAGGGGAGGCAGCTTGATTCTGCCTAGTCATGTAGCGTCAGCCTTTCTCGGGGCTCGGGCTTACGTGTCCTTAACAAGGTGACTCTGCCGGGGTCATCGGCCGTTCATTGACTATGTGAGGGCAAGAAACAAAATGGATGCCGTAACTAAAATGGATGTCATGACTTTACAACAGAATGCCCTATTTCTCAGTGAATTCATGCTAGTTGCGTAGCGAAAACACTGTTATGCATATAATGGATCATTTGCGGTTCATTGATACCAAAATCGTGTCAGTACTACGATACCGATTTCACGGGTTCGGATCGCTACAGAACCTCAGACCGTCCTTTTGCCCTTACATAGGCAATAACTCACTCTATGTCAGAATCCATTTCTATGTTCATCAGGTCACTGATATGTTGTTGAAGCATTACTCTATCCCGTGGCGTATCTCTAAAAACAGGTGGTCTTCTTACGCATGTTGAAATGCAGAGGTTACATAAGGCAGGACCACACTGAACAATGAGACAGCACGAAAATAAAAATACTAACGCAACACCAGTGACTATCAGAACCTTCCATCCCCACGCAGACAACAGGCTCCAGAACCATCCCATTAATGACCAGTCACCTTCCTCTACATGAATAGAGTCAGAGATCTTATGTAACTTAGAGATGGCCTTGTACACCGTTGGCGCATTATCTGGGATAAAAACATAGCAACTCGATTGGATCATCTTACACACTCCACCTCGATCTGCAAGTAACACATCAAGAACCATACGGTTCTGTAACGTCATGAGGCGATCCGCTTGAAGCTCAGCTGTCAGGTTACTAAGGGCACCCGCAGTTTCGGTGATAGTGGATTCAACTACCCGTGTTAGTTGACGTAAGTTTCTACTGTTGGCCATAGGCCCCCAGAACGGAAGGAAACCTTTGAAGAAGTCTCCTGCTTCTTGGCCAGCAGTATCTTCTTTACTGAAAACACCTCTCACAACTCTAGTTTTGTGATAGTCCGGTGCAGCAGTGTATGTCGGAGGTAGCAGTTGAGCGATATAACATGAGCCTGAGAAGTCAGCAGGCAGCCATGTGTATGCTCTGTCTTGGCAAACAAAATAGGTACCCTTAGCAGCTAAGAATGCAGGGGAAGACTGTGACGGGAAAACATATGTTTCGATACAGTCACTCTTCCCTAGTCGAGCTTTTGGATTCCTCCCATTTCCTTGCAAACAGACCTGACCTTGGTGGGGTACGACCCAGATCGGAGTCGAGCTTTTACGTTTGTTCTCACCCAGAGTAATGCCATATTCTGTGACATTCCAACCCATGTAAACTCGCAATTCATCCTTGGGAATGAACGGAGTGTTATTGACATCTCTAACCATGTCAGTGATTCCTTTTACCAAGGCTCTATTAGCAGAGTTATACCGAGTGGAACGCGGAGGTCGTGGAGGATAGGTCTCTAGGGCATAAGCGAACATGGTCTGAAATGCCCAGAATGATCCATTATAACTAAAGGGCAGAACCAGATAAGGGATGCCCTTGTCCATGGTATGTGGTATCAAGCCACACACCCAGCAGTGTGTTGTGTTAACCACTAGTTGATGTTGGTGCAAGAGCTGAATGAAAGTGTTATTTATAAACTCAGAGCGTCGAGCTTGCTCGTGGGCAGGAAAAGGATGGAAAGAATGAAGAGAAACAACAGTCGGAGAAACAGGAACATGGGGAGATACTGTAGATGTAACAGGTGTAAAGATCAACTGAATACCAAAAATTATTCCGCCTACCAAAGTTATCAAAACAATTAGAAGTGTCAGAGTACATTGCATTAGAAAACATTTGCTATATAATATGTCATATAGCTTTGTCTTGTGCACATTTATAACATTAACCCGTCGTAGTTCAGGAAGCTCCATCTTCTACAACCGTTCGCAACGGATGGTTTGTACCTGTTAAAAAACTTGCCTCTGTTTACCCTGGGAGTTCCCAAGATAGACAGAAGGAACCGACCTTGTGTCTGATTCCCTGCAAATTAAAACAAGGCACACGTTACGACCCTACGGTAACCCAGGCGGCAAGGTGAGAGAAACAATAAAAACAAAAAGATAAAAATTTAGAGCAAACTTCCTGACTGAATGGAATGCAGTAAGATCAAAACAGTTTTCAAACAGAAAGGCAATTATGCAATGTCTTTAGTTCATAACATGAGAACGTAGATTATATCTGTACTTTCCGGGTCTTGTCTGATCTTGAAATAGCTGATCTACAGGTGCGGAAATGTTCGACTCCACAGGTGGCAAATGTTCACTTTGTACAATACTCGGTCCAGGATTCAAAGGAGCGGTTCCTGCTGAGGTGTCAAAGTTCTGTGTTTCAGTTCGTGGGTGGTCCGTTATGTACTCTGCATCACTGAAAGGGATGTGCCTAGGAACAGGTTCTGTCTCGGATACACCAAATCCCTGTCTAACCCAATTGTCATAGGGGAGTGGGAGAGGGACACGCTTCGTATGGCTAGCGTGCACCCAATTTTTCCTTCCAGCTATGCGTACAGCAGTTCTTGTTGTGAGGAGTACCTGGAACGGACCCACGAATCTTGGCTGGAGGTTCCAAGTTCGTTCGAAATTCCGAACTACAACTTGGTCGCCTGGTTTCAACGTGTGGCCTGGACTCTCTGGCAGTTTAGGCAAGGATTCGAATACCTGTTGATGAATAAGGCTTAATTTAGCAGTCAGATCATAAAGATAATCAATCAACATTGGGTATTCAATCTGTTTGAATTCCTTTGGCCTAGGGACTCCCCAAACATTAGCAGGACGACCGAACACAATCTCATATGGGCTAAGCCCTACTCGAGAGTGTACAGTCGCTCTGGTGGACAGTAGAGCTAAAGGCAGTGCGTCTGGCCAAGAGAGACCAGTGGAAGCTTGAATTTTAGCAAGTTTCAGCTTCAGGGTGCCATTGTACCCTTTAACCAAACCCGCTGACTGTGGGTGATTCGCACTGTGGAATTTTTGGTTAATACCCAGACCCGCACACACACTCTTCATAACTTTCCCTACAAACTCACTTCCATTGTCCGACCAAACAATCCGTGGCATACCATACCTGGGGAAGTATTCTTTGAGGAGGATTTTGGCAGTGGACATAGCAGTGTTATCCTTCAACGGGTATGCCTCAATCCATCTTGAAAAGGCACAAACTACCACTAGGACGTATTTAAAATTGTTACACCTATCCATGTGGATATAATCCAACTGAATCACTTCAAAGGGACAAGAAGGGGGAGCAAAGTGACCAGTTGGGGTTGGGGTTCCCTTGCCAGGATTATGCATCAGGCATATCATGCAATTTTTCACCACTCTTTCCGCACACTTAGTAATTCCATCGTTCTTCCATACTGGAGCTAACATTTTACAGATCCCTTTCGAGCTGATGTGCGCCGCTCCATGCGCCATCGTGACTACCGCAAGTACATACGCATCAGGTAACATCCAACGTTGCTGCTCAGACAAATCAACCCAACATCCACTTGAATCCATTTTACCCGTTTTCTCCTTCCATTCATTCTTCTCATTTTCAGTTGCTTCATTCTGGATTGCCTTCACACTTTCAATCGTATTCTCACACATCCCTGATTCAGCAATCCATCTTGCAGACGTTGCAACATACATTCGGCTCGTCATGTTCTTGGCCGTCTCTTTGGCGACCTCATCAGCAAACGCATTTCCACGGCCAACATCATCCGTAATCTTCCGATGTGCACTGCATTTCACAATCGCAACTTCATTCGGTAGGGTCAGAGATTCCAATAGATCACTGACTAACTGTCCATGTTGGATCTTAGTCCCATGGGACGTGAGAAAACCTCTTTCTCTCCAGAGACGTCCAAAGTTATGTGATACGCCGAAGGCGTATTGGCTATCAGTAAACACATTCACTCTCTTTCCCTCAGCTAAAACACACGCTCTTGTTAGTGCAATTAATTCTACAGCTTGGGCAGAATTCTGACTTACTCTTGCAGTCTCAACAATCGTACTCAAAGTCGTAACTGCATACGCGGCCGTCACATCACCATTCTGTAACTTAAAGCATGACCCATCGACATATAAGGTGCCGTCTGGATCTAGTAACGGAGTATCTTTCAAATCAATCCTACCTTTTGTCTCTTCCTCAGTTCTGAAACAACAGTCATGGGGCTCTGAATCACTCGACTCCTGAGTAGTCGGCAACAGCGTTGCTGGATTCAATATGTTGCATCGCTTGATCTGAATGTGACTTGCCAAAAGCGTCAGCTCATAGCCTGATAGTCTAGCACTGGTGAGGTGCTCAGTTTTCGTTCGATTCATGAGTGTATCTACAGCATGTGGAACCATGACTACTAACATGTTGTTCATGACAAGTCCAGCAGACTGTCGAATAGACACTGCAGCTGCTGCTGTAGCTCTCAAACAACTTGGCAATGCTCTGGCTACCGGATCTAATGTGGATGAGAAATATGCACAAGGCCGCTGTTTGTCACCAAATTGCTGCGTTAATACACTCAACGCACAACCTTCTCTTTCATGGACATATAAAGTAAACGGCTTACTGTAGTCGGGAGTACCCAACACAGGAGCTGAACACAGCGCATCACGTAAGTCGGAGAAGCTCTGCTGACATTCATCAGACCATGGCAAAGGGCTCGGAACACCTTTTCCAGTCAGGGATACCAATGGTTTTGCCATGAGAGAAAAATTTGGGATCCATTGCCTGCAGTATGACGTAATACCCAAAAACGCACGCACTTCTCTTTGTGTGCTTGGTACAGTCATCTGCGAGATTGTTTTGATTCTCTCTGGGGTCAACCTTCTTCCCTCCTTTGACAAAAGATGACCTAAGTAGGTCACTTCTTGGCAACAATATTGCAGTTTAGAAGGTGACACCTTGTGATGTAAGTCTGACAAATGACGTAATAGAGAAATTGTAGCTGCTTTGCAAGTTTCCTTGTCATCGGCAGCCAGTAAAAGATCGTCTACGTATTGGATCAGAGCAACACCAGGAGGAAGTACAAGAGCATCTAATTGACTCTTCAATGCTTGGCTGTAAATTGAAGGGCTCTCACAATAACCTTGTGGAGCGCGCTTGAATCTGAAACTGCGACCTCCTAAGGAGAAACCAAAAATGTCTCTACTTTCCTCGGCTATGGGAATGCTGAAAAATGCATTTTTCAAGTCGATAACTGTAAACCATGAGGCTGAGGCAGGAATCAACGTCAATAATGCAGTGATATCTGGGACCACAGGAAACTGTGGAATCACTATTTTATTAACTTCTCTGAGGTCAATCACAAATCTGTAGATTGGAGGCTTGGAAGGGTCAGTACGTTTCAAAATCGGCAGAACAGGACTATTGCAGACATTTCCTCTAGTTTCCTCAATCACATCTTTCTGTATTAAGTCTTTCACAATCAGTAAGAGTGCTCGTTCACCTTCATTCGAAATCCGATACTGTGGTATTCGTGGGAATTTAACATTCGCTTTCAGACTTACCACATAAGGGGGAATTTCCAAGAGGCCTACATCGTTAGGACCAGTTGCCCAAAGAGTATCAGTGAGAGAACGCAGCTCCGGTGGGAGCTTATCCATTGACATATACATTGGAGAGATGACTCTTTTGCCTAATGTGAGCTGTACTCCCGAAGGAGAACAATACAGTGTCGCATGTAGGCGTTTCAACAGATCTAAACCAAGCAGATTCTCATTACAACCGGTTGTTAGAATAAGGGGTGCTTCTAGTTCGCATGGCCCAACAGATATTGATAAAGGACTAGAAACAGGATTGTGAACAGGGGCGCCTGAGAAACCTACTGAAGTGTTCGTTAAGCCAGACAAAGGTGCGCCAGGGAGTTTCGCATGCATAATTGAACTTTTTGCCGCACCAGTATCCAACAGAAACGGTTCGACCACGCCTGATGTAACTACTGCGACATAAGGTCCACTCTGATCAACTGGAACTGATACTACTCCCTCTCTTTGCCTGTGGCTGTCCTAGTACTCGCTTCTCTGAATCTCCTCATTATGATCATAATAATCTTCAACATGATACTGTGGAGATCTACCTGCTTGCACAGATTGTGCATTTCGCTGATCGAAATAATTCAATTGACGATCGGCCTGTGGTGTCATAGTACCACGTCCTCTACCTCTAGGAGTTTGCATAGATCCAACAGTACCTCTCTGAGCTGGGACACCACTAGTCTGTGCGTGCAGTACCGGACACTCATTCTTATAATGGCCCTCCTTTTTACAATAGGCACACTGATTCCATGCTAACTGTTGTCGGGAAAAACCATAATTAAATCTTTGGGACGTTTCTTGCTGGAATTGTGGCTGTTGCTGAAACTGGGGTCGCTGCTGTGAATCTGACTGATTCGAACGAGGCGGATACGCCTGTTGCAAAAGAACTTAAGTCTTTAAATCTTTTGTTTTCTTTTCTGACTTTTCCTTCTCCTCTTTCTCTCTATTCTCGTAATACTGAGCAGTTGCAAGTATCTGTGCTGTCGTCGACACTGCCCATGCACTTTCAGAATCCTTTAACTTGTTACTAAGTTCAGGTAGTAAATTAAACACGAACTTGTCGACAAACAATCTCTGGTCTCCTTCAGTACTCATATCTTGCCCACTGTGGTCTACGAAGGTCTCTTCAAATCTAGTGAAAAAGTCAGAGACGCTTTCGTCCTTCTTTTGTTTGCATGCTGATAGTTTATCCCAATTGACTCGTAACGCTGGCATCAGCGTTTTCATCAGATTAATTATTCTGCCAGGCAAGGCAGCAATCAGAGGTTCAGGTTTAGCACCGCCAACTTGTTGCGCATCTGCTGCTACAATAACTGGCCAATCACCTCCTAAGGCGACTGGGTGGTTCTCTTGCCGAATCTTGGCCCATATAGGCTGTGGCACTACATTACCAAATAACATTTCAATGTCCGCCAAATTCATGATGCACGCTTGAACTGTCTGCGTTAACTCTTTGTAATAACCAGCAGGATTTTTACGTGGGTCTGGTAACGCTTGTTTTACTGCTAACACTTCGGCCCGTTTCCAAGGGATGTGTATCCACACTCTCTGGAAATGCGCCGGGGCAGCTACAATATTATTAGCCCCATCAGCTTGAACTGCATCACGCCATATCGGCGGAACTTCCCTCATCGGATATTGACCTCGTTTTTTCCTAGTAGTAATCGGTGAACCATCAGGGTCTCTTGTCGCTCGAAGAGGGGAATCATCCCTATGAGCTAAAATCAGTTCTATCGCTCCCCTTACTTCTGAACCTATCACCATTCCTGCGGCGAACTTCTGTTGAATATTTATCAAATCAGAGGGGACGGAATCTAAGTCATCATCTTCCCATTCTTCACGCACAAGAGAACACATCACGTCAAAAACATAACGTTGAGTAGGTTCATTCCATTGCATAAAAGTATCTAACACTCTTTGTGCATCATACTTCGTAGCTTTCGACATCCACCTAAGAGCTGTCGAATCTAACATGTCTCGTTCCTGAGGACCAGGAAGCTGGCTACGTCTCTGTATAGAGTCAGAAACGGGGGTCCCAATTAAAGACCTGTAGAGAGGAGTTAAGATATTAGTTACAGAGTCGGTTATTTTCCGATGAACGGAAAGCGGAGTCAGAATGTTCACAGAGTTCGGAGATAGGGCAGCTGGAGCAGATGAAATAGTAAGGGTAGGAGTAGCAGGTAAAGCAGTTTGCGTAACGACAGGCAAAGGCGGAGCAGGCGACCCAGGAAGAGGGGGTGCCGAAGGAACATTAACCACGGGAAGGACAGGAGCTGGAATCACAGGAAGTGGAGCAACTATTCCAGGCTGACCAGCAGCTGGCTGTACAACAGGTAGTAACTGTGGTACTGTAATACCCTGTGCATACGGTGGAGGTGAATTCAACAGGTAAGACAACAGAGGATCCTTCTCATGATCCTCCATCGGCTTAGTAGGACAAGATGGCAATACAGGGTAACATTTATCAATTGGCAAATTATATTTTCTATTTGCCATCTCCATTGCTTTCTCAGTCTCGTTGACATGTAGCTGCCTAGCAGACTCCATTAAAGTCAACCCTTTCTCTTTCTGTTCTTTCTTCGTCTTCCTAATTTCTCTCTGTTTGGCTTCTTTACGCCATACGCAAAAAGAATCAAACATTGCCGGCCGGGCTTTTCTCTCAAATAACTTCTTTTCTAGATTGTCTAGAATTTCGAAGCTACCATGCGGTGGCCAACTGAGGACACCATCTTTTCTGGTATAACGGACCCATACTTCATTATACGTAATAGGACCAACACCATGTTTACAATAGAGCTCATATGTAGGAGTTCCAATCGGAGGAACCGAACACGAATCCTCCAACCGGGAATCCTCGTTGCAACGTAACCAGGACAGGAAACAATTACTACTGGTAGTCATGACAAACAAAGACAAATTCCAACCAAAATGCGCAAAAAACTTAGGCCTACCAAAATGAACTAATACCAAAACAAAGATTATCTAAACAAGAGCAACCAGTGATAATCTACGAATAAACCAGAGCAACAAGGAGCAACCAAACTGAGCGTAACCCACTTAATACTTAACTGAAATGTGGAAGACGTCACCAAGGAGAACCCGTCTACGTCTCGCCGTACTAAGGTCTGCACCTCGGGTCCAAGACAGGGCGACAGTCAGGGCAGCGGTCCTCTGTAGCCGTCTGGGAACGGGAACCCTCGTGGAAGAGATCGTCGGGCCAGTTTTACGACATGCAGGGATCGATGAAGCGGGGTACCTCCCTCCGGAATCTTCACACGAAACTTCTCGAACTTTTCAGGCTTTGGACCGGTACCGGATGACGTCGCCCCACGTTGGGCGCCAATTTGAGGTTCTGGACTTTTAAAAGTCCAGAGGTGTCAGGGAAACAACACCCAAAGACCCCTGAGTTCCTCCTGTCTCGGTGCACAAATAAACAGAGACACGGGCTTCTCGATGGTGGCGTCAAGACCAAGGTTTATTTACTGCAGGGACACAGAAGTCATAGGAACCACACAGAGGCAGAATATACGAGACTGTTCAAATTGCATTAAGTGGGTTGTTCTTTAAATACACGCAAAATGTCTTTAGGCTACATTACACGAATATTTCTCATGCCCAACCCGGTATCCCAAACAAACAGTAAATTGACATCAAACAATAATTAATCGTGGGATTTCGGTATTCGATCAGATTCTCTTGACAGTTTTCCATTCTTTGTCCGAACCTCTCCATCATAAAAATCGTAACCTCCCCATTGTAAAAGCCCAGAAGGAGAGGAGCAGAGCCAGGTGCAAAGGATTGAAAAGTAGGATAAGAGGTGTTTATGGATCATAAACGGGCATGGCTACCGTCTTCGGCCTTTCAGTCGGGACAACGGACACGAGAACCAGTATAGCAGGACTGGCCTCAGGCAGGGGAGGCAGCTTGATTCTGCCTAGTCATGTAGCGTCAGCCTTTCTCGGGGCTCGGGCTTACGTGTCCTTAACAAGGTGACTCTGCCGGGGTCATCGGCCGTTCATTGACTATGTGAGGGCAAGAAACAAAATGGATGCCGTAACTAAAATGGATGTCATGACTTTACAACAGAATGCCCTATTTCTCAGTGAATTCATGCTAGTTGCGTAGCGAAAACACTGTTATGCATATAATGGATCATTTGCGGTTCATTGATACCAAAATCGTGTCAGTACTACGATACCGATTTCACGGGTTCGGATCGCTACAGAACCTCAAGAGGAACGCAAGGGATGCAATGAAGGTTGTGGCAGTCACAGGGTCAACGAAGCAGGCACAGTGGGGTGCAAGGACTTGCAGTGAAAGGCTTTTACTCCAATTAAGATGCATAGACTGGAATAAAGGCTACAGTGTTATGAGAAATGAGAGGTTGCTACTTTACTGCTAGAGGGTTTTATATAGGGGTTTAGGCGGGAAACAGCGTTTACAACGCTGTCATTACATCGCGTTACCTTTCCAACGCAGTCGTTACAATGACCGTGTTGTTAGAAGGCGATACATTTACATCGCAAGTCATTAGATCGGCTTACTATAGGGGGCGCTCTAACCTAAGGAATAATATAATTTACTATTCCAACACCTTCCCTACTGGTGCGCAGACTGGAGTTGGAGTAATAAATTATACTATTCCTAAATCCAGCGCGCCCCCTACAGCAAGTCGATCTAATGACTCGTGATGTAAAGGTATCGCGTTCATACAACGCGGTCATTGTAACGATCGCGTTGTAAAAGAACGCGATGTAATAGCATAGGTTGTAACATGCTATATTCATTAAGGCTAGATATACAGGCCCTTGCTGTAGGTAATTGGGGGGAAAGTTGAAGCCCGCAAAGGAGCATACTGGAGTAGTAAGGGAGAAATAGGGGGTGAGTGAGAGAGGGACGAATGGTGGGCACCTTTGAAGTATGGCTGCTGGAGTCACTAATAGTGTTACCTGTTAGAGTCATACCCAAAAAAAGAGAAGGACCGGTTCAGATTAATACAACATCTGCCTTGGGCAGAGGGTCAGTCAGTAAACATTTCAGAGGACTTAACTGAAGAAGGTAAGTCTCCCAGCCAGCAGGCCATACTATACCGGAGGGGGTTTAGCAGGAGGGGGAACGGGAGGGAGGGCAGGGGCTTAGTGGGGGCGGGGGTTTAGCAGGGGGGCAGGGAGGGTGGGGGAGTGACTCCAAAAGCCATGGAACTACGCTGAATTTCACAGAGTTTTCTTGTAGGACTATGAAATTCCGCGGAAACTCCAACTATCAGAACTATTTTTAGCATAGATTACATCATGATTTTTGGGGCCTTTTGGGTATTGGAATTGTTGGGGGATGGGGTATTTAATGGGGTGATGAGGAGATGAGTGATAGGTCAGTGGTGATATCATTAGGGAAGTCCAAGATGGATCAAAGGGAAAAGGGTCGAAGGTCACATTGGGGGGTTTCCCTGTACAAAATGTTCTCCCGCTTTTTGGCGCCACAGGCTGGGATAGCAGACGCAGAGTAGGTCGGGTCAGGTGTAGGTGCTTATTGATGGGGATGCAGTGACAGCTTATCAGCTGCTGGCAGTACTTTAAAAACACAGGAAAAAATGAGGCTGCCGTCTGCAGAGTAGAGACAAATTTGTTCAGAATAGGGGCGGCAACTGAGGCAGGAATAAAGGGTTGGCAGGTGTTCAAGCTGAGGGGAATTGTGGGGAGGGAGGCCAATTAGGGGTGAGGGTAAGAATTGTTGTTAGGTGGGCATTAATGTGTAGTGAGATTGTTAGTTTTGTAAGGCAAATTGCCTAGAAATGTTTACATTGTTGTTGCTCCCTTTTGCACACTCCGGCCCAGATTCACAATGTCTGGTGTTGGGTTAGCGTTACTTTTTTAACTCTAACTCTACGCTAACCCTTATAGGAGATTATCAAACCAGTGCTAATTGGTATTAGCGTTGGTTTGTATGGGACAGTAATGCTGTGAGAAGTTGGCCTGGTATATGCTGTCCACTAATTAAAGTGGGCACCTTGTACCAGTCCAAACAACCCTTAAGGTAAGTAGGTCAAAGATAACCTTTATTGAAAGCTATCCTAGTGGCAGCTATGGAGAGCAGCCTTCAGGCTAAGTCTTGAAGGAATGTTAAGCACCTTGTTTTACCAGAACGCAACCTTATAGTATGTTATTATTATTTTTTTATTTCATTTTTTTACAGAGTTTTATATAGCGCAAACTTGACCCGAATCGGGTATCAGAGCGCTTTACATAGCACCAGTTGCATTACATGAGGACACATTCATTTTTAGCTAGGCACGGGGAAATTAAGTGATATGCCCAGAATCACAGGATGTTCAGCGTCATTGCTGAGACTCGAACCCAGTTCCCCAGATTCGAGGTCGAACGTCCTAACTGTTAGGCCAACTCCTGGGAATCCACACAGTAGTTATAAAAATATGTATTTATTATATATAACACTCTCTAGTATCCTCTACATGAGGATAGAACACAAATCAAATAATACAGTTGCAAAGAATCAAACGTAAGTAGCACAATACACAGTGGGCCCCCGGTGTAGAAGTAGACCTCAGCAAGGCCTACCGGTGCTGGGGGTTCGCCCTTCTTTGCGCACTAGTCATCAGACCAATAAGTAGATATTGGCACAGAAGCTGGAATATCAAGAAAACTGTTTATTAAACCTCATGAGGTGGAACTACAGCCATACAAAACCCTCAGGCAGTGTATGAGGTATTACAAGGAGTAGAAGAACTGTGGATCTTTTATAACCACACAGGAGCTCAAAAGGAGGCGGTACAAGTACACACAAGAATAGCTATTCACTTACATGGACATACAGAAAATGCTCAGTCAACAAAGTAGGAGAAATGAGTTGCTGACATCAGTTGAAACAGCCTGACATTTACAAACTAAGACAGGTGCATTCTAGAAGCTGGGTCTTTCTGAGCATGTGCAGTGCTCTGGCTCAATACTTAAGGAGTTAATTATAGTTCCTGACTCAAGTGAAATACAAGAGCAGTCAACAGTGAAGAGGGAGAATGCTCATGGCAAGCACATGGTCAACTAAAATGGCTGCCACAAACAAGATGGATTCAGCTCATGCTAACAGCGATCTCTGCTAAATTCCCACACCGGGGGAGGCCACACCATATACTAAATAAGTGGTATAAGAACCATGACTCTGGACTAGACCTAGTCTAGAAGGTGTAGAATCGCTGGGACCTCAAGGAGCCATCCAAGGTGAGTGAGTGGGGACCCCTACGGAGGACGGGTGCAGTGTGGGAACACGACTGCGTGCTCCGTACTATTCAATGGGAAAATCACTGTTGGAAAATCAGAGAATAAGGACTCTTCCCAGTAGATTATGAAGACAACCCTTGGAACTTAAGAGCTTGAAGAGCCACCCCACCCATGGATACCTTTGTACCAGAGTTACCTATCCTAGAGGAGCCGGATGCATAGGCACAAAGTGGCATCGGAAACCCTTGTCGTTCTCTGTGGATGTCGACAAAGAAATGCTTTTGCTGGAAGTACAAAAAGTATCCGGTGGAATCCAAAAGTGGATTCGAGATTAAAAGAACCTGAGAGCAGAGGGGACAGAGTCTGGGTCAATTTGGAGAGACCAGGGGCTTGGTAGACGAATGCCCACCGATGTTGGGTGCTTCAGGTGTGATGAGGGTGATATTGACTCTTCAGCTGCGAGGACCCGGAGACGTCTAGGACAATCAGGAGCCAGAGGTGAGCTGTGCCATGAAGGATGTCGAGAGCTGAGGGGTCGGTATCTGGCGGGAGCACTAACAAGCCTTGGCAGCGGCAAACAACGGAGATGGTCAAATTCTGTGTTTATCTGGCCCAGCAAGGACCAGAAGACTCACCACAGCAAGGGGAGTCAGGGCAGGCCTGGAGCAACCATGGAAACCCAATTAAAGCAAAGTTGACCCTCAAGTGGACCCACAGGCCTAAGGCACAGGAGTCGCGAGGGGACCTCAGGTGGTTTCGCAGGATACCAGCTAGCAGGGCACAGATTGCAAGGATGCCAGAGTCCTTCTCAGAAGAATGCGCTGGGGTCAGGGCTACAAATGGCCCAATGCACAGAATTGTTGCACAACAACAAGCATGTGCAACTGCAAATGAACGTGGTGCACAGGGGTACGGGTATACGGTCCCCACGAGGGATATCCGCCTCAAACTCAGTGAGAGTGCAGCTCAACCTTGGAGACCTTCAGAAACCCACCGCCTGTGTTGCTGGAGCCTTCAGAGTCCACAGGAACTCAGGATCAGCAAACCGGTCAGATGCGTTACAGTTCCTGCGTTTGCAGGGGAGTGACTCCTTCACCCCAAGGGAGATTCTTCTTTTGACTTGGAGGTCCACAGGGTGCAGCACAGAGCCTGTATGGATCACGGACAGTGGCAAGACTGGGGACAGCAAGGGAAGATGAAGTCGAGCTCAAGGGAGGTCCAGCGAAGCCCAGCGTGTCCAGACAGTCAAAGTGTAGTGGTATCTTCTTGCAGAATCTTGTCCACGTAAAATCTATTGTCCTGTAGCCAGATGACCTATTTTATACCCACTGGAAGGGGTTGGACAGGTTTTAGCGACCCTCCTAGGGGAGGGATAGGACAGAGGGGTGGCTACACCCATGTTCTTTGTCCAGTTGCGCACCAGAGCAGACGAAAATGGCTCCCAGAACTGGTTTGAGCTGGACTATGCACAGGGACACCAAATGTGCCCCCATGCAGACTTTCTGGCATGAGACTGTGCACCCACCCAGCCCCAATACACTAAATCCTGTCTGGGAGGTGGTCACACCTCCCTGTGACAGTGTCGCGGCTGACCCTGGTTTTCTCCTCGGGATGACGCTGGTACTATAGAGGGGTCCACCTCCCATCCGTCCCCAGCCCGGAATATGTATAATACCCTCGGACTCGGGAGACAGGTGGGCGAGGGAAGGAAGGGAAGGTGCTGCAGGGAGAGAGACCTGAAATGAAACAAGCAGACGTTTAGACACTGCGCATTTCTTCCCCTC
Organism: Triturus cristatus; assembly: GCF_964204655.1. Classification (NCBI taxonomy): domain Eukaryota; kingdom Metazoa; phylum Chordata; class Amphibia; order Caudata; family Salamandridae; genus Triturus; species Triturus cristatus. Next base: position 830,097,783 of record NC_140591.1, read on the forward strand.
CCCGTGGACTGAGTTTACTCCTATCTGTTCCCCGCTTTACCTGTCTCTATTTTCCTCCCACTATCGGTTATTCAATGGATTGTTCTGGCCGTGGTCTTTACCCAGTTAATAGCACTGGTGGGGTGAATCACGGTCTTTGGTGCGGTTTAGAGCAGGCTCAGGGGTCGGCTCTAGGACTCCAGAACCCGGAGCCAAGGTAGCCCAATACTTCTTGAGCTATCGCGCTGTCACAGTATTCTTTCTCTCTCTTAGACACCCGTCACTCACGCACTGGTCTGTTGTGCGAACGGGGAGAGACGGTCTTTTGCGTTTAAGGCTGAAGGTAGTGAAGACGTTCTGGTAGAGACCGCCGGTGGCGCTACTACTCCAAGCCCGGAAATCCGTGGGGCCGAGGAGCGCCGAGTTAGAGGATTCCATAACGGAATGAAGTACAACAAAAAAGGAAAGAACGGAAGTGATTTGGGTACCCTCTCGCAGTGCCCCGACAGTTTGGGGAAATGGAGAGCTCACGGCACCCGATTACTCTCTGGCCAATCCGAAGGTGCTCGCGCTGCCACTCTATGCTCACTAACGGGAAGCAGAGGAGCGCGCACCAGGGGTATGGCGGCCCGGAAATCCGTGGGCGTCTGGGAGGATCCAAAGGCGCTGTCACTCACCTCGCATACACGGGTTGAAGAAGCAGCGGTGAGCAGGTCCTGGAACTCGGGGTTTCTCCGGAGGGAACTTCGAGCAGGGGAGTCCCGATGACGATGCTGGAGCTGGAGCTGCGAAGGTGTGGGCCGCTGAAGGGAAACGGGCATATCCGGAATCATTGGCAACGCCCCCCCGCGACGGGTCGGCTTTTATTTCCGGACGCGCTATTGGCCACGGGAAGCGTGGGCTCGCTGCGCCACCTGGGAGATGTAGTTTGGTGCGGTTGTTCAACGCCGGAGGGTTGCTCGGTTTCGCACTCGCTCGCATGCTCGATCATGACAGCACACCCCCCTTCACACCGCCTCCGGCGGCGAGAGAGGAACCGGGCTTGGCAGGGTTACAGCGGTGGAAGGCCACCACCAGGCGGTCCGCATGCACAGCAGAAGCAGGTTCCCAGGAGTTCTCCTCCGGCCCATAACCCTTCCACGCTAGGAGGTACCACAACTTGCCTCTTACCAACTTGGAATCCAGCACACGTCTTACCACGTATTCTTGTTCGTGGTGCACCCACACCGGAGCCGGGACCCTTGAACTGGACAGAAGGAGGGTTTGAGCAACGAGACGTGGAACACAGGTTGTATGCGCAGATGCTTTGGTAGCCGCAGCTGTACCGCAACAGGGTTCACGTGTCGAACCACAGGATACGGTCCGATGAACTTCGGATTAAACACGCCGGGTCTCCTGAACCGGATGTGCTTTGTAGACAACCATACCGTGTCCCCCTTGTGGTAAACTGGAGGGGCTCGGCGGTGTTTGTCGGCTTGGGCTTTATAACGTGTCTTAGCTAAGCGTAGGTTTTCTCAGGCTTGTTTGAGTGCTGAGTGAATGGCGTTGAGTCTACCCTGTACATCGGGAAGGCTACCGTGTGTTCGAGGGAGGAGAAAAGGGAGGAAACGGAGGTGATGACCTGACGCATGAAAGAAGGGTGTGTGGTGCGTGGAGGAATGCACGGAGTTATTATATGCTATTTCTGCCACCCAAAGCCAATCAACCCATGTTTCCGATGCGTGATCCACTTAACATCGCAGGTACTGTTTGAGGGTCTGGTTGAGTCTTTCAGTCTGTCCATCAGTTTGGGGATGGAAGCTGGTGGAGAGGGAGGATTGAATGCCAAGTTTGTCAAACCAGACCTTCCAGAAACGGGCAGTAGATTGCGAGCCTCTGTCCGATACGATCCCTAGGGAAAGGCCGTGTAGCCGTACAATGTGTCACAACAAGAGCTTCGCCAACGCACCTGCCGTGGGCACTTGTTTGCACGCGATAAAATGTCCCATTTTTGTGAGATAGTCGATGACAACGACTATAGCTGTGCAGCCTTGGTCCTTCGGCAGACCGACGATGAAGTCGACGGAGATTCTTTCCCAGGGATTCATAGGGGTCGGGAGTGGCATCAGGAGGCCTTGACTTTTCTGATGGTCGGCTTTCATTTGGGCGCAGATGGGACAGCTTTTCACCCACCGTAGGACATCTGGCCGGACAGATGGCCACCAGAATTGTCTCAACACTTGTTCCAGGGTTTTTGTTCCTCCCATATGACCAGCGCAAGGTACGTCGTGGCACCAGGTGAAAACGAGCTTGCGGAGCCGGAGAGTAGGTATCAGTACCCTAGATCCACACATGGGTAGGCCGCTTTGCAGGCGCCATTCTTTATGGCTCTTCAGCCAGGATGCCCAGGCGAACGTCTGTATCCCTTGCTTCACTCCATGTAGAAACGACTCGGCTTTTATACTGCCCACCACTTGCTCTGGCGACAGTATAGGTTGGTCGGGGGTCTCCACAGGGAGGCAGGGAAGTTCCTGTCTGGATAAAGCGTTGGCTTTCTTGTTTTGAGTTCCTGGCCGGAATGTGACGAGGAAGTGGTACTCCGCAAAAAAGAGCATCCATCTTTTTTGGCGAGGTGAGAGATGTCGCGCTGATCGAAGGAACTGAAGGTTTCGGTGATCTGTGAACACAGTCACCTGATGTTGAGCGCCCATCAACCAATGTCGCCACTCCAGGAACACTTCTCGTATGGCGAGCAACTCTTTTTCCGAGATTGTGTAATTCAGCTCGGCCGGGCACAACTTTCGGGACATGAAGGCGACTGGATGGAGCTGTCTGGTATCTGGGTGACGTTGAGACAGAATTGCTCCGACCGCCACATCGGACGCATCTGCTTCCACGATAAAGGGAAGGTCGGGTTTGGCGTGGCGTAAGATGGGAGCGGACGTAAACACCTTCTTGAATCGGTCGAAAGCTGTTTGGGCAACAGGAGACCATATGAATGGGACCCCTTTCCTGGTCAACCTGGTGAGGGGGGTCACCAACTGGGAGAAATGGTGGATGAACCTCCTATAGAAGTTCGAGAAGCCAAGAAAGCTTTGGATGTCTTTCACGGTCCGAGGTTGGGGCCACTCGGCAACCGCTTGTACTTTGCGATTGGTCATGATTTGTCCGGCGGGGGTCAACAGGACGCCGAGGAATTCCACTGTGGTCACATGGAATTCACATTTCGTGAGATTGCAAAACAAGCAATGGTCTTTCAGGGCTCGTAGTACCGTCTTCACGTGGTTAACATGGTCTTGTAGGTTAGACGAAAAGATCAGGATATCGTCTATGTACACCACGACGAATTTGTCCAAGAAGTCTCTCAACACTTCGTTGAGAAAGAACTGAAAGGCGGCCGGGGCATTACAGAGCCCGAAGGGCATAACCAAATACTCAAACAGGCCAAATCTCGTTTTGAAGGCGGTCTTCCACTCGTCCCCGTATCGTATTCTCACCAAATGGTACGCCCCTCGGAGATCTAGCTTAGTGTATATGCTTGCTTCCCGCACTTGTTCCAAGAGCACCGGAATCAGCGACAGTGGATACTGGTTTTTTTATGGTCATTGCGTTGAGGGCACGGTAGTCAATACAGCAGCGAAGCTCGCCGTTCGCCTTCGGAATGAAGAAGAGGGGAGACGCAGCAGGAGACCTAGAGGGGCGAATGAAACACTAAGTAGGTGTCCAAGTATTCGCGGAGGTGACGGGTTTCGGGACCCGTAAGGGCGTATATTCTGCTACACGGAATGGTAGCACCAGGTATTAAGTCAATGCGACAGTCGTATTGCCGGTGCGGAGGTAGTTCCTCTGCTTTCCGTTTGTCGAATACTTCCCTATAAGGGGTGTACCAGTCTGGGAGCGTTACGTCTTTCTCGGCTGCCGTGGCCACGTGGTGGGTGGAAGTGTTTTCCGTGTCAGGAGGAAGCCCCGGATCCTTGCAGTGTTGTTGACAAAAGACGGAGCTGAACGTTATCGAGTTAGTTGACCATGTTATGTGTGGCTCATGTAATTTCAACCACGGTAACCCCAGGATGAGGTTGCAGCGTGGTGCTTGAATGATGTTAAGGGTGAGCCATTCGCCGTGGTTTTCTCCTATGGTAACCCACAGGGAAGGAGTTTAGTATTTTATGGGACCTGAGTCCAGCTCTTTGCCGTCAACTGCGTAGACGAGTTCTGGAGTGTCCTTGAGCAGTAGTGGGATTCCTAGCCTCTCCGCTTCTGCTTTATCTAAAAAGCAACCGGTGGCCCCGGAGTCAATCATGGCCCTGACGTGTCGGGGACTGTGATCCACAACTACGCGCAAGGGGACAAAAAAGTGGTCGGGTTCTTTGGTAGTATTGGCTTCCATAGAAGGGATGGACTGGTAGCCTGAAGGTGTCCCTTTCTGAACCTTCAAGCCCTCGAGTTTCCCGCCGGGCCTTCACCGGTGATGGTTGCTGCTTGTCCGTTGCGTGTACGGCCGGTCTTGGGTCGAACTGGGCATTCTCGCAGGAAGTGGCCCTTCTTGCCACAATATAAACAGAGGCCCTGTTTACGTCGGTGGTCTCATTCGCTGAGGGTTAGAGACGCTCTCACTGTCCCGATTTCCATAGGGTCTGTTCGGGGTGGCGCGTGTTCCGAAGCACGGGGGTGATCATAGGCACGAGGGTTTTCTCTTTGCGTTTGTGGTCTCCTTTCCTCTCCCTCAGTCGATATTCTAGACGGGAAGCCAGTTCAATCATGGCCGCACAAGTACGGGGTTGCGGATCTATTTGGGCAATAACGTCTTTGAGTTCTTCCGTTAGCCCTCTGTAGAAGATTGCGGCCTGCTTAGATTCGGGCCAGTCGGTTTCTGCCACCAACCGCCGAAAGCTGTTGATGTATCCGATGAAATCGGTGCTGCTTTGACGAAGGTCAAGGAGGTCGCTGTCAGCAGAAAAGGTGTCCGCCCGACGATCAAAGGTTTTTTCGAACTCGAGTCTGAAGGTGTCCCAATCATACAATAGGGCGTCGTCTCTTCTGACTATCAGAACGGCCCATTGCGCGGCTTCTCCTGCCAGGTATGAGATGAGGAACGCCACCCTGGCTTGGTTGGTCAGAAAGAGCTTGGGCTTGCAATGAAAGTGCAATAGTATTTGGGTCATAAAGACTTGTACCTTTTGTATTTCTCCGTGAAACTTTTCAGGAGGGGCTAAAGGCACATGCGCTGGCATCTCTACTACCACCTGGGGAGTTGACGTAGGGAATACGTTCCCAACATCAAAGGGGTTTCTCTGGAGGCGGTCTAAGCGGGTATGTAACGCGGCTGTTTCAGCTCTAGACGTAGCTAATTCTACTTGTACCTGCGCCAAAGCGGCTAACACGTCTTCTAACGTGGCCATTCTCTATATCAGCTTGATCAGGAGGAGGACAATTCGTGGGCCAATGATTCTGTCGCGGCTGACCCTGGTTTTCTCCTCGGGATGACGCTGGTGCTATAGAGGGGTCCACCTCCCATCCGTCCCCAGCCCGGAATATGTATAATACCCTCGGACTCGGGAGACAGGTGGGTGAGGGAAGGAAGGGAAGGTGCTGCAGGGAGAGAGACCTGAAATGAAACAAGCAGACGTTTAGACACTGCGCATTTTTTTCCCCTCCCCGTGGACAGAGTTTACTCCTATCTGTTCCCCGCTTTACCTGTCTCTATTTTCCTCCCGCTATCGGTTGTTCAATGGATTGTTCTGGCCATGGTCTTTACCCAGTTAATAGCACTGGTGGGGTGAGTCACGGTCTTTGGTGCGGTTTAGAGCAGGCTCAGGGGTCGGCTCTAGGACTCCAGAACCCGGAGCCAAGGTAGCCCAATACTTCTTGAGCTATCGCGCTGTCACAGTATTCTTTCTCTCTCTTAGACACCCGTCACTCATGCACTGGTCTGTTGTGTGAACGGGGAGAGACGGTCTTTTGTGTTTAAGGCTGAGGGTAGTGAAGACGTTCTGGTAGAGACCGCCGGTGGCGCTACTATTCCAAGCCCGGAAATCCGTGGGGCCGAGGAGCGCCGAGTTAGAGGATTCCTTAACGGAATGAAGTACAACAAAAAAGGAATGAACGGAAGTGATTTGGGTACCCTCTCGCAGTGCCCCGACAGTTTGGGGAAATGGAGAGCTCACGGCACCCGATTACTCTCTGGCCAATCCGAAGGTGTTCGCGCTGCCACTCTATGCTCACTAACGGGGAGCAGAGGAGCGCGCACCAGGGGTATGGCGGCCCGGAAATCCATGGGCGTCTGGGAGGATCCGAAGGCGCTGTCACTCACCTTGCATACACGGGGTTGAAGAAGCAGCGGTGAGCATGTCCTGGACCTCGGGGTTTCTCCAGAGGGAACTTCGAGCAGGGAAGTCCCGATGACGATGCTGGAGCTGCGAAGGTGCAGGCCGCTGAAGGGAAACGGGCATATCCAGAATCATTGGCAACGCCCCCCCGCGACGGGTCGGCTTTTATTTCTGGACGCGCTAATGGCCACGGGAAGCGTGGGTTCACTGCGCCACCTGGGAGATGTAGTTTGGTGCGCTTGTTCAACGCCGGAGGGTTGCTCGGTTTCGCACCCGCTCGCATGCTCGATCATGACAGACAGGATACCTATTGTCTGACCTTCCTTTGCTCGAGCTTGGCTCAGCAGCAGGAGGGCAGACTTGTGTCTGTGGATGGCAGCATCCATTTTGTGATGCAAGGCTCAAGAAAGTTGGTACCGATAGACTTAGGTACCCCCAGAACCTCGGTCCTGAGGGTAGGAATCATACCTTTCACACGAGTTACTGGTGTGGAGGTATGATTCCAAGAGGTATGATTCCTCCGTGTTTGACACCAAACACAACATACTTCGATGCAATCGTTTTCGAGATAGCATTTACCGTGAGGTTATAATGCACCTCTACCTATATGTCCGGTAGTATCACTTACAGCCCTGGAGAATGGTCTCCGAAGACTGCAGAGGGGCCCTGCTCATGCAGGAGCACCCTCTCATGTAAAACCCAGCACCCTGCCTTCAGGATTGTTAAGGCCTGCTTAAGGGGTGACTTATAAAGTTTTAAGTGTAGTGATATATATAGATATAGTGAACCTATATCTCTTGTAAGTAGTGCAAGCACCAGCTTACACAGGCTGCAGTAGCAGACCTGAGGTTCCATTTTGCATGGCCTCTCATGGGTGGCATAAGACATGCTTCAGCCCATGGGAAGCCTCTGGGGTACCTATGCCCTGGGTACATGTGTACCATATACTAGGGACAGATAAGGGTACCCCAGTATCCAATCTGGAGTTGTACTAAAGTACATACATGTCAATTTAAGGGAGAAAGCAGATAGGCTGGGGTCCTGAATAGCAGGATCCCAGCCAGACTAGTCAAAACAGTAGGTGCAAAAAGCGGTGGTAACCATAAGAAGTAGATCCTACTTTCCTACGAACGCAAAGAAGCGCAAAATGCGGCTTTGCATTAATTTGCGTCAAAGGGGCAGACATGCGTGTTTCTATGCAACCACCCATGCTTTTTTATGCCAAACACTATCATCTAACATTAGTAGATAGGGGTTAGCACCAAAAATGTACGTTTCTGGTAAGCAGGCAATAAAAGGAGCAATGTTTGCATTTCTTCTTTTTTTCCTGACTGTGCAGCACACATACAAAGTAGGAAGAGCTTTAAGATGTGCCTAGCCATAGTATTTTGTACAGGAAGGGTACCCTTCCTGTACAAACCCTATGTTAGACTCAGGTACACATCCTTGCACCATGGCACTAAGGTGTGTGCCTGGTGCACAGCAGCTGAAATCAGCACCAGAGCAAGGGAGAGGGGAGGAGAGAGCCATATCTCTGTGAACATGGCTCTCTCCTGCTCTCTCTCCCTGTCACGCAACACAGAGCAGCCTCTTTTTGGCTACGCTGCGTTCTGTGATTTGTTTTAGAATCAGGGTCTCCAAGGTGTCAGTGTCCGTGCTGTGCCCTGTTGCCCAATGCCCTTTCAGCAAGTCAGCACAATCACACACCTATGATAGCCTGTCTCCTATTGACGCGTGTCTCAGAATACAACCCCGGGAGTGTCTTACGAATTCTTGCCATGCACCTTGATGAATTTCACATTTGAGCAACTGCAATTGAAAATTTGGGAGTCAGTGTGGCAATTGTGTGACTTTGTTCCAAACATTTTTGGTGCATTCTCACTTAAGAGTTTTAGATAGTATTTGATTTTTACAGCGCTCAAATCAGCTCACTTGTCTCACTATTTAGCTTTTTTTTTTTTAATTGTTCATCCTCTTCGTTATTCTAGCGAGTTCTTCACTTATTGTCTGACATCCTAAACGTAACTGTAAATCTTCTGTAACTCCATCAGTAATCAATAACTGTGAAATAAAATAACATAACTAAGAGAATATCAACCAACCCAAATGACTGATTTCAACATTTTAACATAGTAGGTTTAATTGTAATAATAACGTCATTTTTCGAACTGAATATTCTGTTGGCATTTTCCAAGAAGATAAGGAAACCTCATGTGACATTTTTCATTTGTAATACAACAAATCAAGGTTACGTCAGAATTGTGAATAAACAAATATAATAATAACTGTCATGAATCTAAAATCTCTCTCGTTTTTTTTTCAGGGCTATAGCAAAGCTTTCTGTGGACAGCGTAGTAATTGAGTTGTTAAGTCTGCAGTACCATCTAGCGGTTATTTTGTGTAACGCACATAAACAAAATAATTTAATTCTCTTCCTACAATTAGTAAACAATACTGCTATGATTACTTACCGGTAATCCCCATTACTCTTAGTCCTACTCGTCCTCGACCCAGTCATCACTAATGAGGTATTCCACAAGACAGGAAACAAAACAGGAAACGCTTTTGTAGGCTCCACCCACCCTCCCGTCAGGGGCTATAAGAAACCAGCCAACCAAAAGCACATCCTGACATACCAAGCAACAAAGGCCTGGAAAGGGAGGGCGGGCGGGAAGTATGACTGGGTCGAGGACGAGTAGGACTAAGAGTAATGGGGATTACCGGTAAGTAATCATAGCATTACCTCTACGTCCCTCGTCCTCGACCCAGTCATCACTAATGAGGCATACCAAAGCACCCCCAACAACAGGCCTTTGGCAAACCACACAGAAAACAGAGACCGAACACAAAGAGGCGTGCAGCAAAAATAGTTTAATGAAAAAACACAGAATCAGGGAGGCGGAACAACCTCCACAGCACGCAACACACCACTACCGAAATTGGGTCGGTCAGACAGAGCACAATTCAAACGATAGTGCCTCACAAAAGTAGACTCAGAGGCCCACGTCCCAGCCCGACAGATTTCATCAAGGGAAACCCCATGAAAAGCAGCCCAGGAAGCAGAAACACCCCTAGTGGAACGGGCCTGAACACCAGAAGGACAAGGCAAACCAGATCCCTGATAAGCCAAAGAAATAACAGACTTAATCCAGCGACCAAGAGTAAGCCGAGACGCAGCATTACCCTGACCAGCCAAACCAAAAGTCACAAAAAGAGAGTCCGAGGAACGGAACCCCGCAGACCGTGCAACATAAAGGGACAAAGCACGCCGCACATCCAAAGAGTGAAGCAACAACTCAGCAGGGGAAGAAGGAGAAGGACAGAAAGAAGGAAGAATCAACTCCTGAGAGCAATGAAACTTAGAACGAATCTTGGGAACAAAACCAGGATCCAAAGAAAGGACCACCGCGTCATCCAAGAAACGCAAAAAGGGAGGAGAACAACGTAAAGCAGTGAGTTCACCCAACCGTCTGGCAGAAGTCACAGCAACCAAAAACGCCACTTTAAAAGAGAGAAACTTAAGGTCCACCGACTCCAATGGCTCAAAAGGAGCAGACTGCAGAGCACCCAAGACCAAAGAGAGATCCCAAGGAGGAACCGGAGAGCGAGAAGAAGGAGATGACAGAGAGAAACTCCGGAACAAACGGGAAACCAACAAACCATCCTCAGGAGGAAGAGAAGCCGGATCCCGGAAAGCCCGAAGAGCAGCCCACTGGCCCCTCAGAGTAGACAAGGCATATTTCTTCTGAAAACCCTCCAAGAAAAACTGCAGAACGGAAGCGATAGGACAAGAGACAGGAGAGAGACCAAGCCCCGCACACCAAGAGGAGAAAGAAGCCCAATGTTTAGAGTAGGAGGACAAAGTGGAACCCCTACGAGAACCTTGCATCACAGTGATGAGGTGATCAGGCAAACCCCGGACTCCAAGCGACAGCCGTTCAACCTCCAAACCGCCAAGGTGAGAGGGACCAGGAGAGAAGGGGAGGGGGACCTCAGGGGAGACGGATAACGTGGCAGAATCCAAGGAGGGCCCACCGCCAGGCTCAACAACAAAGGGAACCAGGACCTCCGCGGCCAGTGAGGTAAGACCGCTACCACCTGGGCACCCAACCGCTGGACCTTCAGCAAAAAGGCAGGAATCAGGGGGAAGGGGGGGAAGGCGTACAGCAACCAAGGGGGCCACCGAAGAGACAACGCCTCCACCCCCCAAGCACCCGACTCCGGGGTCCGAGAACAAAACAGGGGGAGTTGAGCATTCGCCCGGGATGCAAACAAGTCCAGCAGGGGAGTCCCGAACCTCCGACAGATCAACCGGAACACCCCGGGGGAGAGACACAGGGAGAGGGAAGATGGAAACCTGCGACTCAATGCGTCCGCCACCACATTGTCCACCCCCCGGATATGCTGAGCCGAGAGAGCCAGAAGATGACGCTCCGCCCAACCCGCAATTGCACAAGCCACCAAATTCAAGGAAGGGCTGCGAGTACTGCCCTGGTGGTTGATGTAAGCCACAGTCACGGTGTTGTCTGACCTCACCAGGACATTGCACCCCAGCAGACGGGAATGGAAGAAACGAAGAGCCCTGGCCACAGCCGACAGTTCCCTCCAATTGGACGAGCGACGGGATTCCATCCGGAGCCAGCGAGCCTGAACAGACCACTGCCCCAACGTGGCCCCCCAACCGGCCGCACTGGCATCCGTCGTCAACACCAAAGGGGGCGGCAGGTGAATCCACATCCCCTTCGAGAGATTCGCGGAATCCAGCCACCACTGGAGATCCGACACCACCCCCAAGGACACAGGCACAGACAGAGCATAGTCCCGAACTGGAAACGGCACCCAACGCTGAACATGCCACAGCAGAGGCCGCAGATGAACCCTGGCCCAGGGCACCGTGAAGACAGTAGCGGCCATATGACCCTGAACCTCGAGCCACTGAAGAAGGGGGGCCGCAGCCTGGGACAACAAGATCCGCAACAGGGACTGAAGACGCCGAATCCGAGAATCCGGCAGGAACACCTTGCCCAGGACGGAGTCGAAGATGGCCCCAATGAAAGTCCGTCGAGTGGCAGGAAGAAGCTGGCACTTTGGAAAGTTCACTAGAAAACCATGACTTTCTAGCGTAAGGATGGTCAATGAAAGGTGCTGAGACATGACCTCCGGGGAGGGAGCCTGGAGCAGCCAATCGTCCAGGTAGGGGAACACAGACACCCCCCGGAGGTGAAGCAGGGCCACCAAAGGAGCAACCACCTTGGTGAACACTCGGGGAGCGGACCGGAGACCAAACGGAAGGACACAGAACTGCCAATGACGACCCTCCAGGCAGAAACGCAGGAACATCTGATCCTCCCGGGCCACCGGTACATGAAGGTAGGCGTCCTGGAGATCCAGAGTAGTAAACACCCATCCGGCCTGAATCAGCGGGACCACTCGTTGCAAGGTCTCCATCTTGAACGGGATCTTCTTCACAAATAGGTTCAGACTCCGGAGATTGATGACAAGCCGGAATCCCCCCGTGACTTTCGGCACCAGGAAAACAATCGAATAGGTCCCCAGACCCCACTCCAATCTGGGGACGGGAACAATAGCGTTCTTGAAAAACAGGGCCTGAACACCGTCCCTCAAGGATTGGCGACGGAAGCGGCACAAGGGAGTCGGAGTCCGCACTACACCCGAGGGAGGCGGAGGGGACAGGAACTCGATCCGATACCCCCGGTCCAGGACATCCAGTACCCACTGATCCGAGGTCGACAGACGCCAGGCTGGAAGGAACAACCTCAATCTCCCACCAACCACGGGCGTCACTCCAGTGGGATCCACGAACGGAGGGGCATAGTCAGGAACGCTGCGGTCCAGGACCAGCATCTCGAGGAGGCTTCTTCTGGAACTTCCGAGGGAAACCACGACCGGCTCCACGAGAACCTTTAAAGGAGGATTGCTGAAACCGGGAAGGTTGGCGAAAAGACTTGGCCTGCGAAGAGGAAAAATCTTTACGGGAAGGTTGCCTCCGGAAGGAAAGGGAATGTTTACGTTCTTTAAACACTTTATGCAGTTTGTCCTCCAAGGCATCCCCAAAGAGACGAGGGCCAGTAAAAGGTAAACGTAAGGCCATGGACCTCTGTGCGGCATCAGTATTCCAACCCTTCAACAGCAGATTCCTACGGGCAGCGATAGAGGAACCACAAGACAGAGCAGAAGCACGTACAGAATCAAAAGCAATATCCGAAAGGAATTCAGTCTGACGCTCCATAGATTCCAGCAAATCAGGACAGCAGCCACCCTCCTGCATAGTTGAAAACAAAGTCTTAAAGTCAGTCAGGAGTGATTGAGCCACATAAGCACCGTAGATACCGGAACGTATGGCAAGGTGAGAACCAGCATAGGATTTACGCAAAGCAGAGTCAATCTTCTTATCCACCCCATCCCGAAGAATGTTATCATCAGCCATGGAAGGACGGCCAACCAAACTAGCGACAATGGAGTCCACCTGCACAGACTCAGGAAAAGAATCCTCCATGCCCTGCAACGGGTAAAGCTTTGACATGAAGCGCGGCAACATAATATGATCAGGGTCCTTCCACTCATTCAAGAGTACATCCATCACAAACGGATGCACAGGAAGCGAAGACGAAACCGGCTTCCTAAATTGCGGTAGAACAGCATCCGAAGAAGTACTGGCCACAGCGTCATCCGGGAACCCCATGTTCACACGCACATGAGAAAGTAAGTCTGGCAACAGTTCCCTGGAGATATACTTTCCCTTTAGATCCACCGCATCCAAGGAAGCATCATCAGAGGATCCCGAAGAGGAAATGTCAGAATAAAGGACCGCGTTCCCACCAGAACGACCCCCAGCAGACTTTTTGGAGGACTGCAGGTCAGACAAGGTCTCCAAAATAAGACGTTTTAAATGGTCATCATCCAGCTTAGGACGCTTCCCAGGGGGAACAGGATCCGCACTGTCCAGAGGAGAAGAGGAAGAAGACACAGGAGACACATGCCTCCTCTTCTTATGATGCTTCCCCATCAAAGCAGCAGACAAGTAATTCAGAAGAGCAACAGTAAGATCACACGGAGCAGCGTAGACTGAGAATGAAAAGCAGCTCAGCAGACAACCAGCCTCCTTTTCAAGAAAAGGAACCGAGAAAAACTCCGCCCCCAACAACCCGGCAGAGAGTGAAACCGAGGCAAAAGGGGGCGTGGCCAAAAAACGGAACCAGAAAACAAGGCAGCGCGCGGCCGCCGAAGGCAGAAACCCACGAACTGCAACTGCGCAACCGGAGCCCACCCGGGCGCTGACCACATCGCCTGAAAAGGAAGGAGCACTCGGCCCCCAACCCGAGCGCTCCGTGGCCGGAGACGAGCAGCGCAACCGGAGCCCACCCGGGCGCCGTCGACAGCGACTGACAACAAAGGAGCACTCGGTTCCCCAACCCGAGTGCTCCCAGGACCAGGAGAAGCAGCGCCACCGGAGCCAACCCGGGCGCAGTCCGGAGCCAGCGCCAGCACCGCAACAGAAAATCGGAGCACTCTGCACCCCAACCCGAGTGCTCCAGAATAGCAGCGGAGAATGGAGCGCCCGGACCCCACCCCGGGCGCCACACACAGAAGGCAGGGAAGGAAGCAGACGGAGCGCCCGGCCCCACAAACCCGGGAGCTCCAAACCCACCACCATGCCGCAAAGGCAAGGAGATACTCACGTGACCAGCGAAACAGGCACCCAGGAAGCCAGCACAGCCCAGCAGGACCAGCAACCAGGAACCTGGAGAATCCAGGAAGCCCCGCATCCCGATTCAACGAAGTCCCACGGAGGTCCAGCAGCGCCCCCAAAGCCCAGCAGAGGAGGACACCACAGGACAACAGCAACTAGAAGCAGGTAAGTGCCCGGCACCTACCCCAGCGTCCCCGTCAGGTCCACTGACAGGAAACAAAACAGGATGTGCTTTTGGTTGGCTGGTTTCTTATAGCCCCTGACGGGAGGGTGGGTGGAGCCTACAAAAGCGTTTCCTGTTTTGTTTCCTGTCTTGTGGAATACCTCATTAGTGATGACTGGGTCGAGGACGAGGGACGTAGAGGTAATGGACGGGTTCAAATCTGTGATTTCATCGGGAGGCGAAGAGTGCGTGAAGGTCACTTACACATTTCCTTGCACTTTGTTGAATTGGTGCCCATGGAGATGTTCCTGTAGGTCTCACGTTAATGACCTGCTCCTCTGCAGGAGTAATCACCTTTCTACACTCATTCCCCGATAAATCTTTTAAAAATAATTGAGCCACCAGTGTGTGTTCATTATGTGCAGTGTACGGGGAGGGGGGAGGGGTTCTGGGACATAATCCCAATTCTCAATGTGGAGGGACGTTTCCGGTTTCAGACAAGACAGTAGGGTGACCAACCGTCCGTAAATTTCACGGACTGTCCGTAAATTTGCCCTTCTGTCCGTTGTTTGTGATGAATGTCTTAACGGACAGCATTTGTTCGTAATTTTAGCTTGTCAGATAAATACCATAAGTTATTTTCCACAATTTAGATTCCCCAGCTGATGTGCAGGGGAGTCTCCTGTGCTGCATTCCGGAGGGAGGGGCAGACGGCTGAAAGAAATAAGCTGAGGTTGTCTGCTTCCCCAATGAAATGCAAATGTGTGTAAATGGTTACTTGGCAAATGTAAAGGCTGCTTGGGAGGCGCTAATTGCTGGAATCCTTGGAGTTTCCTGATGACAAGATATTTACAGAGTTCATGAACTCGAAAAACTTTTGAAAGACCAATAGATTAGGGCAGAGCAAGCCGTGGAAGAGGAGTCCAAGACACACAGAGAAGGGCATTGCAAACTTGAGAAAGAAAAGGGCACATAGATCGAACAGCTTAAAACCAGGTGATGTGTAATTTATTTTCAACTGCTGTATGGCAAGCTGTGGGATAGTCACCTAGAAGTTTGGTAAAGAGCACATGGTCCTCTAACTGTATATGTTCTACTTTATGAAGCAGTATGCAAAAGCGTGCAATAGCACTGTAAACTATAAGATGACACAGTGAGTTAAACTTCCGTTGCTGACTTCCATATATCCTATAGCACACAGGTCTCAATTCATTCAGGGCTTGCTCAGCTATTTATCCTTCCAGGTCTGATAAACTAATTACAACACAGTTGGGCTAAAATAAACCCGGTAAATAGGAAGTTATTCTTGTTATATGTTCCTCTGTCTTTAGCCACACTGTTAATATAGAAACACTTGGTTTGATGGTAATGCCTCTTTCAGGCCAAGAAAAGAAGACCAGAAAAACTTCATGGCATTTCCATATATGGCCCCACCGATCGCACAGCTAGAACGCCAATTTGGCAAAGTTTGATTTCGGGTTAATCTCAGTGTTCCAAGTTTATCCAATTTTTAAACATCTCTTATAAGTTGACATTCTTTGCTGTTATATCATCCACACACGAAGTGGTATGCCAATTTTCAAGTTTCTAATATTCAAGCTGTGCCCTCCGGGCCTCTTTTTCAAGAATACGAATGACGCAATTTCATCGAAGACAGCGTTTAATTAAAAACCCAATGCATTTCGGGCAACTGGTGCCCTTCCTCAGGGGTCACTATAAATGACAGAAAAAACTTTTTAAGATCATTGTTATTAACGTCATAATTTGTTATCTTACATTGTGAGCACTCGAAAAAACATTTTTCTATTGAAATATAACGTTATCATGCAATTTACATATATACTCCCACTTCTTCCCCTTCCACTAACTGCACTCATAATAACCAACCGTTAGTTTATGAGCTTAATCCCTACCATGTGCGTCTCCTCTTCTTCCTTGTCATGCGTAAAAACCAATCACCCCTCCATGCTTATTATCACACATTAAACCTGCCGCTTAGTCTCGTCCCTTTCTTAAGTTATTCAAATCGATTTCTGTGTATTTTCACTAAGTTTCATTCCCTGCTGCATTGCTGGATTGCTCACTTCCTTTCGTGCTGTGTACCTTGCTAACAACGTCCCACTCCTCACCTCTATCCTTTACAGATCGCATGTGTGCATTTCGGCCTCTCGTTTACTACAGTAGCCTTCACCTTAAATTGACAATCAGATGCGTTTTAAATTGATAACCAAATGCATATTAAATGCCAACGTCTACACACTTTCTTCGTACCTGTCTCACACGTTGCAAGCTTCAGAATTCATCTCCCATTTCAAAAAAATGTGATTGTTTCCTCGCTTTCTCCCGCCCCTATATTCATGACATCCTCCCTCCCTACATCCTCGCGATTGGTTAGTTATTTAAAAGCGTTCCCGCTCATTTGAGCCATCAGTGCTAGTATGCAAATTGCTAACTCGTTCTCCGCACTACATTTCCCATCGTGCCTTTTGATTGTAAGATATGTTTAAACATCCAAATCTCTTTACTGTTATGAGCAATTATTATCTATAAACGACAATTTGTCATTAAGTAACAATGAAGGTTTAAGTCCGTTTCATTTTCATCTCAACACTGGCTTATGTGACGAGCCACGATCTCTCATCGTAAGTGTGGATTCTGCTACATTTGTAGCCGTTTCTTCTTTCTTCTTTAATTTTTGAGTTGCGGGTGCTATCCGAATAGAGGGCATCTTTATTTAGAATCATCATTGGGGGTAGGCTGCACACCAGTTTCTTTGATGCTTTATCCATGTTTGTACATTTATATTTCAGAGTGCGTGCTGACCGGTTGTGTGCCATGCCCAATCGACACAAAAATGAACAATCCAACATGAATAGGGGCGTCATTTACGCCCCCACCGATCGCACAGCTAGAACGCCAATTTGGCAAAGTTTGATTTCGGGTTAATCTCAGTGTTCCAAGTTTATCCAATTTTTAAACATCTCTTATAAGTTGACATTCTTTGCTATTATATCATCCACACACGAAATGGTATGCCAATTTTCAAGTTTCTAATATTCAAGCTGTGCCCTCCGGGCCTCTTTTTCAAGAATGTTGGATTGTTCATTTTTGTGTCGATTGGGCATGGCACACAACCGGTCAGCACGCACTCTGAAATATAAATGTACAAACATGGATAAAGCATCAAAGAAACTGGTGTGCATCCTACCCCCAATGATGATTTCCATATATGGGACATAAGGTGCTTGGTTTCAGAAAGATTATTCTATGTGCATCTTGCCTGGCCTCCTGTAATAAGATTCTAGTACTTAAAACGTAGACTAATGGGTCTTTCTTGAAGTAGTTGCAAAAATTCTTAGAATGAAAGTCACCGAAAAGCGGAATACGTGGGCATGATGATCAAAACCAGCAACAAATCCCCAACGCATTTCGCCTTTTGTGTCCATTTAATTTTGTTTTGCGCCAGACCTTTAGCCATCTGCTAATGTCATGTCGAGGCACATTTAACCGGAAGGTACAATGAGTTGCCAGATTTATATGAAACCCCTGGCCCAGAAGATGATCCCAATTAAATAACTTTGGATTATCATATACAAAATGCTTAATGCAGATATTTTGGGCTATGATAAAAATTCAACAGTGAGATTGTTGCCCAGTAGCATTCATTGTTGAATGCATGTTGCTATAATTTGAAAATGGCTCCTTGCCACATCGTGTGGGTAATAAAATTGGGTTAATGTGGGCCTGCTGGCGGGTGAATTATCGCAGCGTCAGCACTCCACCCCCACAGGTTTCAGTCTCTAATGTTATATAATCATTGACAACCTGGCTTATATTTAAAAGAGAGTTCATGTGTATTCCATACAGTGAAATAAATATCATAAATAATGATATGCCCTTTGTGGTGAGGGGTGATGTGTCCTTTTTGTTGAAGGATCTCAAGCGGCACACAAATCCTAGCCCCTTACATTGCACTGCCGCTGACTTAAGATGGCTCTCATCCTGAAAGGCTGCTATCATCTCACAGCACTCTCTGGCCTTTTCCTCATATATCCTCTTTTGTATCCCTCCCCTGGCATAGTCAGTGCTTGCCCAGACAGAAGTTCACAGTAGTTCACAAAGCTTTTCTATCCTGCTCTTTCAGGCGAATACTCACATAGAAAAAGATTTCTATGGCTGCTGGAGCCTTAGAAATATGTGTTTTTTCGACAGCTCTTGTGGACCTTTGTCAAGCCCAGAATGGCAATATTGGCCTGGGTTATCAAACCAGGAGTGTGCCCTGTGTCAGGCAAAACAACCATTGGGCTACAAAGACTTTTAATTCCCTCTCTCGTCCCTCACCCGGAATCCATGGGCTGGTGATGCTATTCTGGAGTTCATCCTCATCTGAATTATTTACTTGTCCCTACTAAGGCCATTTACGTTTTGAGCAGGATCAGTTTATTCCTCTGATGGCCACTCTTCCCTCCAAATCAGTCCCCTTGCAAAGTAAGCACACCCAAGGGACATATATCAAGGGAGACAGACAAATGCACAGCAGGGGGACTCTGGATACTGCTCTGGCTGGCATGACAAGAATAAAATATGATCTGGGTACTGCAATACATAGTGGATTGCTTGAGGAGGGACATAATACACTTTTTTTGGTTGTCTACTTACTTACTTAAATACTATTGCGTGACCTCCTCTGATGTGTCTGTAAAACGTACTTTTTGTCTCAAATTTTTGTCCTGAATTTTGACCTTCTGTCTTGAATCTGTTCCCTCAATTTGGACCCTCTGTCCTTAATTTTTACTCTCACCATTCTGAATTTGCACCCATGCCAGTTGGTCACCCTACAAGACAGCAATTGAAGACTGACATTGACCCGGGTCTCCATCCCTAGCTTTACGCCACTCTATTGACTTTTAATCGGGCAAATTACCTACCAGAATAAATACAGTTCAAGGAATAATTCACCTGTTTTAACTCACTTACACTACATCTACACTACTGGGCCCCTCACCCCCACTGCACCAAATGGCAGGGACAAAAGATCTCTGACAATGCCCATCAGGCATTGCAGTGCCGGCCCGACGAGGAGCAAGCCCAGATGATAAAGCATGACACCTAGCTTGCTGGGTGTGTGAGGGCTCCAGTTTTGAAGAGGGGTCTCCCGCTCTCACTTTGAATAATAGGATTCACTTATTCAACCTACATATCGAACCTAGTAATCGCTGACCTTAAACGTCTCCTCACCCTTAGGAACTGCATACCCATCTTTATACACATTGCCCTGGGCACGTATGCTGGACCTGAAAAAAGCCCTATTGTCCCTCCTCTTGTTGTTACACACTCAACGTAACCATGCCCACTCAAGTTGACACACATCACTGAACTCATCTGGACTGACCATGCCATTGTCCACTTCACCATCACCAGCAGATCTCAGCATACCGCCTTCAAGCACCACAGATCCACCTACTGCAGTTGGACTAGAGTTAATGAGACTCAAGTGGAATTAGGCCCTCAGCACCACACTATTTGAAACCTCAGCAGATCTCGACCAGGCTGTCCAAAACTTCACCAACTGGATCAACAAATGCACCAACAGATTCACCCGCTGAAAGCAGCAAAATCAGCAAAGCCTCAAAACAAGTCAGCTGGTACACCCAGAGCTCAGAACCACCAAGCAAAACTTCTACAGGCTTGAGGAGCGATGGCACATCTCCAAGGACCCCTCCAACAGAGCGGCCCACAAATCCGCCCTAAACAACTACCACCTGCAAATCAAAGAAGCCAAAAGAGCAGCCATCACAAACCGCAGAGATACAGCGGCAAACCGCACAAAGGAATTATTTAAAAAGGCAAGGAATTCGCCAATCCATCAGCCACAGAGAACCACCCCTCCCAAGAACCCTGCAACACCATCTCAGACAACTCCCACAGCAAGATAGCCACTAGCTACAACAAATTCGATGACAAACCCACCACCCCTAGCATAGACAACCTCAAGCAACCAGCAAACAGCAGCCAAATGAGAGCCACCTGGTCCACACTCACCACATAGGCCACCTCAACCATCATGTCGTACATCCACTCCGGGGCGCGCATCGACCCCTGGCCTCACCATCTATTCAACCTTGGAGCCAACAAAATCAGCATAGAGATCACCAACATCCTCAACGCCTCCATCTCCACAGCAACCTTTCCAGATGAATGGAAACATGCAGAGGCCAGACCCCTCCTAAAGAAGACTTCAGCTGACCCCAGTGACCTAAAACATTACAGAGTGATCTCCCTGCTCCCCTACGCAGCCAAGGTACTCCAGTAGGCCATCAACCAACAGCTCACTGAATACCTGGAACTCAACCACCTACTTGATGCCGGACAACCAGGATTCCAGGCCAACCACAGCACTGAGGCCATGCTGACTGCCATTCCAGACGACATCAGATCTCTCCTCAACCACAGAGAAGTGGCGGCTCTGATCCGCCTCGACCTTTCTGCTGCATTCAAAACTCTCTCACAATACCCTCATCAACAGACTCCACAAAGCCTGCCTTCAGCAAAACACCCTCAAGTAGATCACTTCTTTCCTATCAGGATGCACACAATGCATCCAAATGCCTCACCTTACCGCTACACTCAAGGACATCATATGTGGTGTCCCCTCAGGATCATCCCTCAGCCCCACCCTGCTCAACATTTACATTACCACCTCGCAGAGGTTGTCAGATCCCACGGCTTCAACATAATTTGCTACGCCAATGACACTCAACTCATACTCTCACTCACCGAGAACCCTACCAACGCCAAAACCAACTTCTGAAGCCCCATGATTGACATAGCCAAATGGATGAAAGGCATCAACCTCAAACTCAAGGCAGACAAAACGGAAATACTGATCTTCGGTAAGAACACCTCCACATGGTACCACAGTTGGTGGCCAGCAGAACTCTGACCAATGCCCACCCCAACAGACCACACATGAAACCTCAGCATCATCCTCGATAGCCAACTGACCATGAAACGACAAGACATTGCAGTCCCCTCCTATTGTTTCTATACTCTCCGCATGTTATGTTATGTTATATGCACTTGTACCGCGCGTAAATACTCCAAGGAGTGTCCCGGCGCAAGCCTGAAAAGGGTCAGAATCAGAGACAAATAGAAAAACTAGAACAGAAGAGTTTTCAGCTTTTTATTTTAAAGATCAGAGGCTCTTTAACGCCCCTCAAGGCCAGTGGCAGACCATTACATGCCTGCGCCGCCAGCCAGGAAAAAGAGCTCCCACCAAGCCTTTGGCACTTAAATCAGGGAATCTGCGCCAGTAGTTGGGAGTACAAACACAGCTGTCTTGCTGGGGTATAGAAAGCCAACCTATTCTGTAGATAGATGGGACCCAGCCCATAGAGGGCTTTATGAGCAATGGATAAGATTTTGAATTTTATCCGAGCCTTCGCCGGGAACCAATGCAGAGATCACAGATGAGAGCGCACATTGCACCTCCTGGAAAGACCTAGCAGGAGTCGGGTAGCTGAATTTTGAATCACCTGCAATTTGTCCAACAGGTAACCCGGAATGCCAGCGTACAATCCATTAGCATAATCGAGGCGTGAGAGAATTAAAGCACAAACCACAGTCTCCTTCGCAGACTTAGGCAGAAGAGGAAGACACTTCCTCAGAGGCTTAAGGATGCTAAAGCAAGAGCCCGCCAACTTCTTAACCTGCGATGAGAAGACCAGGTTCTCACTAAACCAGACCCCGAGATTCTTAACAGAATCACCCTTAAAGCTGGGAAGAGGGGAACCAGGAGGCCATAGCTGCTCTCTGAAGTCGGCAGGGAATGCACCATACAAAAGGATCTCTGATTTCTCCTCATTTGAGCTGTGCCTGAGCAAGCCACTGAAAGACCGAGGATAGGCAGTGTTGGGCAGGGAGAACCGAATCCTCGTCTCGTCCCCAGGAACACACCAGTTGGGTGTTGTCAGCATAGGGGCCTTAGCTCCTAATGCCTCCACAAGATAGACCAGTGGGGTAACATAGATGTTAAAGAGAAGGGGGCTAAGGCATGACCCCTGTAGGACACCAGTGGCCACCACTTGCGGAGGCGAGGCACATGGTGGAAGCCAAACCTGCTGTGAGCGGCCCTCCAAGAAAGAACTGATCCAACCCCACACAGACCCGGAAACTCCGATCTCCCGAAGGCGATCCAAAAGCAGGGCATGGGGCACAGTATCGAAGGCCGCAGAGAGGTCCAGCATAACCAGGACTGCCCTCCCTGCATGCTCTTCATATTCTGCAGATTGGTCCCAATCAACACCAGGAAGACTGTCACGCAGGCCCTCTTCACCAGCCGCCTCAACTATAGCAATGCACTCAATGCTGGAATCGCCATCTGTCTACTCAAAAGACTCAAGACTATTCAGAACACCGCAGCCAGACTGGACCTCCCCAAATGGACCTGCATCATCCCACACTTCAGGAACCTTTGCTGGCTCCCCATCCACAAGAGATGCCAGTTTAAAATCCTCATACACACATACAAAGCTCTAAACAACCAAGGACCTCACTCCATAAGCCATCGACTTAACTTCCACTTGCCTGCAAGACACCTACCCACCTCACTTGCCATCGCACACACACCCCCGTATTCATCGCAGCCACAGCGGGAACCGCTCCTGATGGAGCAAGGCATCGTATTTAAGAGACTTGCTTGTATGCAATCCTCTCAAATAACATGTAACCACGTAACCAACAATTCTTGTAAAATACTAATATTGCAGTACATACAAACATACTGTATCTAGGGGAAGTTTTTCTATGTGTATAACTAACAAGTAACCCGAGTGTCTTAAGATGGCCGCCAAAAACACGGGAACTTCACTGCACATGCATCTACTGCACCTACGTAGTATGACGCCTTCTGTGCTTGGGGGAAAAACTTTGCAGCTGCACAATAGCTTTAAATATGGCTGCTTGAAACTCACATGATAATGCACATGCTATCGCTTAAACTAAAACCTATAAGTTCTACTAAGCACTAATGCGAAAAGATTCAAATAAGTAAATAGGGATTGAGTAGAGATAAGTGGTATACAGTGAAATCATTTAGTGTCGCATTCTAACGTGTCTTTTTCTGACTTTGTTATTAGTTCATATTTGGGCCTCGGAGGGTGACTGAAATCTTTACCCAACCTGATCCGCGCGCATGCGATAGAAACTTGCAAGAGACTATGATGGCACAATTGAATCACAGCCAAGGTCACATTGGACGAAGATGCCTGTAAAATAAATCTATTGACCCGGACAAGCAACAATTTTGAATAAAATGGATAACTTGTATTCATTATAATATGAAATACGGGTGGGAATAAAGCTATTGGAAAGTTTTTAAGGGGCGGAAACGTAGAACAATGGCCCAAACAGAAAATATTACTTTTAGTATGGTGTGATGAACTCACCTCCACGCCCTGACCAAGCAGAATAGGGGAAAACACGAATATTGAAACTTTTGGGGGTGGTACACGAATACAGAATAGTATAATTGAGGTAAGTTAGCTAGAGACTATTGTCAGACTTGTCAGATCCGTCATTCTGACTCGTCACCGACCCAACACGTATGCTGCTACAGATTCTGTCCGAGATGCTGTCTCAGACCTTGCTGCTGCAAAAAACTCTGCTCGAGAAATGAGATACTGATCGATAATCTAATCATCTAAAAGGAGATATCGGAATAGGGACACCCGAGGAGAGTAGTGCCAGAGAGGGGTGCGACGCTGGTGTTGCACTTAGAAGAGGTCACCTTCCCAGATCTGAATCTGCCCAATCCTCTGTCTGCATCCTGTCCTGGGAGATTCTATCTGGCCCATCTTCAAGGGGTTGGGTTCATCTATCACTTTAGGTAAATATAATTCTGCGAAACCCGTCTTTGTACCTGCTCTCTCTCTTTTTCCTTTTCACAGGTACCGTTTCATTGTTCATTATTATGACTATGCTATATTTGACTTTAATTTGCCTCTTGGAAGAATGTGTTTAAACTGTAATTGATTCTGACTCACAAAATTATTGATTTAGATAAAGATTATAAAACTTTTGAGTTTGTGGTTATTTCAAGCTTAAATTTATTTGTCATTTTCTACCTTAAACTATCTCAGCAACCTGATTCATTGAATAAAAGAATTATTAAGGGGAGCAAGTTGGTAAGACTTGGTAAAGGTGAATATAAAATTACAGGTAAAACTCAAAATTGATTTCAGCGGGGTTTACTAGCTTATCTGTGTGAATGTTATGGGCCCAGGTGAGTATTAGGTATGTGTGTGTGTAACCCGAGCTGGTAACGCAAGCTCCATCACTCCTTCTCCTACATGGCTTCCAAGACCTGGAACAACCTCTCCCTCTCCCTCCTCCTCCGAACTGCATCTTCCCTGGCGAACATCAGAAAGAAGCTGAAGACCGTGCTTTTCGGTGGGGACACAGCATGCTCAGCACCCAGATACCCCTAGGGGGGACAGTGCTGTGCTTTACAAATGCTGATTAATTGATTGATTGGGCTTCTTGGCAACAACTATAGGGACACCCTACCCAGTAGCTTCAACTGGGTCAATCACACCAAACTCCATCAATTTTTGCAATTCAGATTTGCCACAGCCATGTATACTAATTGGAATCAGTCTGACTTTTGCTGCTACCAGTGTGGCGCCTTTTTTAAGCCTGATATGGTGATTATACCCTTTTAAACAACCTAACTTGCCAGCACACAGTTCTTCATGCACCTCAATAACATTTGTTGTAGATGGTCCCAGCATTACTCCCAAACATTTCTGATGTGGCCTACTTATAACTTTATCTACTTTTTTTTAAATATGTATAGTTTCCCTACATTGTATTTGTTGCCTAACTCCATGCAAGCCTCGAGGAACCCTAACATCTTAATTGGTTCTCAACCATACCCTCCAGGTTGCGCATCCATACTTTTCAACTTGACTTTGTTCTGAAACATTTCATCAAACGTTCTCTATTATAAAAATTATTGTTAGATGAGAACAAGAGTCAAACTTCATAAGGATCTCCACACAATCAACTCTCACTATCCTGCTAGGATAATCATGGTTTTGACCACTGATCTGTAACATGATCTCCTGTGACACTTCTTTCACATCTTTCTTCTTCTTCCTTCTTCCTTTATCCCTTCAGCATATTAAATAATGTCCTTTTTTGCCACAACCATTACAATAACATTCTCTAGCATTGGCTCTGCGTCCAATCATACCACATCTAAAACATTCTCCTGTAAATTTACTTCTCACATCTTTAGTCACAGCTTAGCTTTTAACCTCACAAACAACTTCTTCCACCTTCTCAGGTGAGACAAACATTTGTTCTTTTCACTGTTCAACTTGCTTACACATCTCAACATGTGCTCAATCCTTTTTGCTATTATTAATATCTCTTCTAAAGTTGACTCATCCTTAAGCCATAACCCCTCTCTCATTTTGTTGCATTTTCATTTGCGAACAAATGTATTTCAACTCTGTTCATCAGTTGCAGTTCTAAACTTAGAGGTTGCTGCTAACTTTCTCAAATCAGTAATGTAATGCTTCACCTACTCTTCGTCTCCTTGTTACCTCAAACCAAGTGGTACCTCTCCATGATGGAACTCATGCATGGAAGCTAATGTCGATCCAGTTGTAGTATGTAAATCTCATATTCATTAAGATCCCTCTTATCTTCCAAGCTCCGGTCAGGCAAGGTCTCTGAAACGTCTCGACTATCCCCTTCGAGACAATGTAATAATAAAGAGTACCTCCTCTCGGCACTAAGATTTGTCCCACAAACATTAGCATAATGACCAAACATTTTATTCCACTTGCTCCACCAAATGGTGCTGGTGGCTTAGTGGGACTAATGCGTCCACTATAGGGGACTGTGTTTGGCCTCATGGTCGCAGATTCAAATCCTGCCTGGTTTCATCCTTCTGAGGTCGATAAAATGAGTACCAATGAGTTGAGTAGCAATAAACATCTGTTATTCAGCGCCAAGATACCCTTCTGGGTGAACATGCGCTTTACAAATACACGTTATGTTATGGTTCACTTGGACTACTCAAGACAAACAGAAGAGGTGTTACATTCTGCATCAACCTTTAACTAATCGCAAACACCCATCTCTAAACAAAAAGCTTTTATCCTTAGCTTAAAATATGACTATGGCATGAGCATGCAATTATACCCTTAGCAAAAGCAGAAGTAGAATTAGCTTTAACTTGGATGGAGTTTGTGCTGGCCCTAACGAAGTTCAGGTCTACCTGTCATTGCAATAAACAGACATGAAATAACTAAAAATTAAGGCAAGTAACTTGTTACAAAGAGATTAAAGAAAATACTCCTCTCAAAATTAATTTATAGATGAGCCATGTGCAGATCAAAAAAGGCCTTGAGTCACTGTTTAGACAGGTGTGGCTGCTACCGTTCCCAACAGGCACTGGGATTCCTCATCCAGAGTAGGCCTATGCAAAATAAATCAAATGGTGTGCTTGTCACCGTTTTACAAAGACACTGAATCCCAGAGGATCAAGAGGTGTGCCTGTCACCGCTCTAACAGACACCGAGTCTCTTCAGCTATGTCGCATTTTTCAACGCCAACATGCTTTGCATTCATTGATGGTGACTCTCGCAAACACCAATGATGGCTGCCTAGGCATCACTCAGCGTCAATATCTATGGGCGATTGGGTTTGTTTATTAAACAATCTGCTGAGTTCCATAGGGCCAGCAGCAAACCCTGAATGCATGCATGTTTGACAGGGTTTTCTACCAGCAATCGGGCTAGTTTTTTCATCAATCCACCTGTTTTCTACTGAGGATTGGGTCTTCAATTCAAGTGAAACGCAGATGCGGTCCACCAACGGGATTGGCTCCTTGATTCTGAAACAGCACACTTATGACTGAAAAGGAGCAGCGCCTCTGGCTCACTTCTCGCTGCCACATTCTTCTTCCTCTTCATTGCTTCTCCTTACCATATCAACACAGCAGCAATGCCACACATGAGATTTTGCCGAACGTCATGCCTCGCCCTACAATAATCACTTATTGAGGCATCTCCATGTTGAGTTATCCCTCCTTCAGGGACAGCATCCCATCCTCAGCCCCAGTTAAACGATGTGGCTCCCTAAGAGGTCACACGACTAGACACATGAAGGTAAGTGTCACTTATTGAACACATCAGCCATCAACTGACTCTATACCTGCCAGTCTTAACATTCTATGTTTCCTAGCAGCAACAGAAATTCTTAGATTGAATATTATGATGCACAGTCCACATTACCATCATATTCTTTATTCTACGAATGCTGCCATAAAAGTACACAGAGATACAGTTCACATAAAAATGTTAAAACAATAAAATAGATAAAATCCTTAAACTCATGATAAAAATAATTGCCGAACATTTCTTATATAACAACTTAATCAAAAAACATTACTAGTCATTGAATTTCTCAGTGCAACTGGAACCATTAGCTTATACTTCTGGGTTCCAGTAGCACCTCATTAGGGAGGGTAAATAAATTAGAGGATGGGGCTAATATTTTGTACGAAACATGTTACCAACAACAATAAATAATGCAGTAGAGTTCTCAGGACCCAATGCTACCCTGTCTGATTCTCCATACTCCCATTAAAAAGCGGGACAGAGCGAACATGGTCAAGGATATTGTGTTGGATCTAAGGATTCTAGAGAGAACCCTAAAGTCCCTAATTTCCATACTCTGACAGAGTGGAAGTATCCACTTCTTTCTGTTGTTTGAATAGCACTGATAGAAAAATATGTGATGAATGCATTCTTTCGCCTGCTGACAAGATGGCTGTCATGAAACCTCCAGTTAGCAGTGAAAGTGCCCAGTGGTAAAATCCTGCAATTAAATTTGATGTACAGGGGTTCTTGCCAATGGTGGTTCAATGGAGTCCCTGTATCCTTCCATACATCATTACCTTTGAATTCCAAGAAGGCCAGTGTCAAAGTGCCCAAATTCCTGTTCCTACTCAATTCTCCATCTATATACCTCCGGTATATCACCTTAATTGCAGCCTTTAACATACCGGTCAGAGATCCCTGGTCAGTCCACAGATATTCACACCCCATGTTTGCTAGGATGGCCTTAATATGCCCTTACCACTGAGGCCTATAGCCATCACCAATACAGGTAAGGTCTAATGGCTGCTTTATGGATGATTGACCTTTGGCCTAGATCCAGTCATAATGGCAGGAGTGGGGTACTGGTAGGGAGGTTCGTAAAGGATTGTAAAAATTGGTTCTTGCCCACTTCTAGTGCAGTGACCTTCTTATGTCTCCACAGTTCTCCCTCATACAGAGACCCGCCAAATGCCTGCTAGTTAAAAATTTGGATAGCCGAGATACAGGTCAATAGCTGGACCCCTTAGGACCCCTCAAAAGATCCACAAGAGCCCGTTGAAGCTTGAACACTATGCCTCCTTGTGGGAGCCGGCCTCGTGGCGTGGTCCTGTTCCCCCTCGCTAAGCCGCACGCGGTCCCATGCACCTCGGGGCTCCTCCATTTTGGATTATACGTCACTCCCCGTGACCACCTGCGTGACCCCGCTTCACCCAGCCTCTGTCCCAGCGAGGCCCAACATCGAGGCGCCAACCCCTGGCCCGGGGGATACCACGTGAACCCTTCCCACTCCCGGTGGAGGGCAGTATCGATGGGACCCCCAACCGTCCTTCCACACCTAGGTGCGATCACCTCACAGCTCTCTGGGGCCTGGCGCCTCTCCTGCTGGGCGACTGGCCGCTCCCTACCCGGCCTCTCCGCCCCCTCCGGGCGCAAGGGTCCGGACATCAAAGGGCTCCAGTCCTATATCTGGGGCAAATCGACAACAGGACAACAGTTGTATCCCGGAGTCAAGAGCCCTGCTGATCGGATCGCGGCTGACCCTACGGACGAAGACTCATCCTGAACCCACACTCTGAGCCCTGCTGACGACGTCGCGGCTCCCCGTGCTTGAAGACCTTCACGAACCTTTGGGGCCCTGCTGACGCTGTCGCGGCCTGACCTTGTTGAACCTCATTATTAGAGCCCAGCTGACCTCGTCGTGGCTCGACCGAAGCGGACCTACCACCGGAGCCCTGCTGACTGTGTCGCGGCTCGACCGAAGCGGACCTACCACCCGAGCCTTGCAGACGCCGTCGCGGCTCCCCACGTCCGAGCCGCTCCGAGACCAGCACTCAAGGTCTGGCGCAGAGCCCTCCCGTACCTGGTTGGTACTAAGACTGTCCCGCTACCCTATCCCTCTAACAGACATTGAGACTCTTACTGGATCCCTCGATCCCATTGTAAATATTGAAACGTGCTACTTCTGATAAAGAACTAAATCAAGCAACTGATATTGAGTCCTGTGTGGTGGTGTTACTGGGCCTAGTACGATTGTAGGAGAAAGACCTCCCCGAAGGGGGCTTCTCAGCGGCGCTCGGCTATAACTGTGCGGTAGGAAGGTGTGCCGGACTAGTCTCCCCGACTCCCCGGTGGTCCTCCCTCCAACATTTGGTGGCCAGCGACGGGATCCGAGCCAGACGCAATCGTACAGGCGAGTAACGCACCCACTACCTAACCAGACGGAAAAAAGAAAAGGGAACCATGGAAGGCCAAGAGGCAACCGTGGCCGCAACCTTCCAGCCGGAAAGGTTGGAAGAATACACCCACAAAGAACTGAAACAATTCTGCAAGGACAAAGGGATCGCAACCACAGGGTTGGGCACCAAGGAAGAAATGCAGAAAGCCCTGAAAGCCTGGACAGAACCCGAGACCACTCCGCCCCGAGCCGGAGGGACCTCAGCCCGGGACGGAAACGTGCCGACCCCAACCCCGACAGACGGGGGGCGAACCGTCCCAGAAACCAGCCTTTCCCACGAAGAAATACGAGAACGGGAGAGGGTCCGGACACACGAAATGGACCTCGCCCGACTCCGGCTGGACGGTGAGCTCCTACTGGCGGAGAAGAAAATAGCCTTGGAACAACTACGGCTGCAAGAGGAAATCGAGGAAAAGAAGTGGCATCGGGAACTAGAGGAGAGACGGCTAACCCTCGAGCACGAGAGGAGCCTCAAGGAACTTGAACTAAAATCTAAAACGGGGGAGACCAGCACCCCCGGAGCCCGGGACGCTCTGCCACTGACCGAGCCAAAGGTTCACATCCCCAAGGATGTCGTCAAGGAGTACTATAAAAATGACGACATCCAGCAATGGTTCCGAGCATACGAAGTAGCCATGACCTCCCATCGGGTACCCCAGAAGGATTGGGGTGCCGGCCTATGGGGGAGGTTCCTCAGCGAGGGCCGGGATACCCTGCTGCAACTCCCCGACGCGGTGATGACATCATACGACCACATGAAAGAAGCCCTACTCACACGCTACGGACTATCAGCTGAGATGTACCGGCAGCGCTTCCGGGACTGCAAGAAGCTCCCCGGTACCACGTGGGTCGAATACGTGGACTTCTTCAGCCGAGCATTAGAAGGATGGATAAAAGGAAGCAAGGTCACCTCATACAATGAACTGTTCGACCTCATTGTCTGGGAGCACCTCGCCAACAACTGCTTTGTTGAACTAAGGCAACACCTCCTGGACAGTAAACTGACCGAGCCCCGGAAGCTCGCCGCCGAAGCAGACCGATGGGTCAACACCCGGGTCCCCCGGAACCCAGTGGGGGACTACGAACGGAGTACCACGGGACCCCCCCGCCAGCGCGGCGGAGGAGGGGGTTCCACCGCAGTCGAGAATTCCCGGCCGGGCCACCCAGAAGCCCGCCACGAGGCCAAGCCACCAACCACACGTCCCCGACCCTGGGCCGAAGGGGGGCCCCTATCGCACGGCCTGGACCACGACCAACAGTGACCTGCTTCGGCTGCCAGCAGACCGGCCACTATGCGAGCGACCCGGCCTGCCCTGTGAACCGATGGAACGGGACCGCTGGGCCCCCTCCCCGGCAAATAGCCGCCGCAGCCCTGGGGGAGGGAGAAGATGAGGAGGAGAACCACGACAACGGGTCCCCCGAGTGGGAACCAGCTGCCATGTCGCTTGTATGCCTGGGCTCCCGAGAAATGGTGCCCCGAGCTGCCATCCCAAGCAACACCCAGAAGTACCAACAGTGGGTCACCATCAACGGGCGACGGGCCGAGGCCCTCCGGGACACTGGGGCCAGTGTGACCGCTGTCCGCTGCCACCTAGTGACCCCCGAACAAATCCTGCCGCATGTCCTATGCCCTGTCCGGACCGCGGACAACACCGAGAGCATGTGCCGGATGGCCAGGATCCCCTTCGAGCGGGGAGGAGTGTCCGGCACCCTAAAAGTAACTGTCCGCGAAGACGCCCCAGTAGACTGCCTCCTGGGGAATGACCTAGAGAGCTCCCCCTGGGCCCAGGTGGAACACCGAGAGCATCTGGGGATGCTGGGACTGCCCGAGTGGGCCTGCGCCACCACCCGGTCCATGACCGCCCAACCAGCCGCTGCCACGGCCCCCCGACAAGCCGACGGGCCCCGAACTATCACCCTCCTCCGGCACGGAGGAACCTGACGAGGAGGCCGGGCCAGTCGAACCTTCTCCCGACGAGGCCGCCTCCCTCAGCGAGATCCCCGAGCTGGCCCAGTGGCGCCACGACGGGGGCCCCACCCGCGAACAATTCCAGCAAGAGCAGAAGGCCTGCCCGTCCCTCGAGGGGGCCCGACAGCAAGCGGCCGCCCAGGCTGCGGGGGACCCCGCGGGAACCCACTGGGTCTATTGGGACAATGACTTATTGTACAGTGAGCAGAAAGTCGCCGAACTAGGGACCGTCCGGGTGTTGGTGGTCCCCCTCCGATTTCGAGAGTTCCTCCTGAACCTGGCACATGACGTGCCCCTCGCCGGACACCTCGGGCGGGACAAGACCTACAGCCGCCTAGTGACCCATTTCTATTGGCCCCGAATGAGAAGAGACGTGGACCATCACTGCCGGTCCTGCCCGACCTGCCAAGCTAGCGGGAAGACTGGGGGTCGAGTGAAAGCCCCCCTGCAACCATTCCCAACCATCAACACCCCGTTCGAACGAGTGGGGATCGACATCGTGGGGCCCCTCGACCCCCGAACCGCCCTGGGACACCGCTTCATCCTGGTACCAGTCGACCACGCCACCCGATACCCCGAGGCCATCCCACTCCGCACTGTGACAGCTCCCGTGGTGGGCCGGGCCCTGATGGGCATCTTCTCCAGGGTGGGGTTCCCCCGAGAAGTGGTGAGCGACAGGGGTACGAACTTTATTTCAAAGTACATGAGATCCCTCTGGCAACAATGTGGGGTCACCTATAAATTCACCACCCCTTACCACCCCCAGGGGAATGGACTGGTCGAGCGGTTCAACAGGACCCTAAAGGGGATGATCAAGGGCCTGGAAGAGCCCCTGAGGAGGAGATGGGATGTCCTGCTGCCCTGCCTCCTGTTCGCCTATCGGGAGGTACCACAGAAATCCCTGGGCTTCAGCCCCTTCGAACTATTGTATGGGCACCCCGTCCGAGGGCCCCTCAGCCTGGTCAAAGAGGGCTGGGAGGCGCAAGTCCAAGATGCCCCTCCCGACGTCTACCGGTACCTTCTGACCCTGCGGAACCAGACTCGGAAGTTCCGGGCCCTGGCAGAAGCCAACCTCGAAGCCAGCCAAGAAGACATGAAACGCTGGTATGACGAAAATGCCTCCGCCATCGAGTTCAAGCCGGGCCAGCAAGTCTGGGTCATGTCACCCATGGACCCCTGCGCCCTGCAGGACAAGTGGACCGGGCCCTTCAAGGTAGTTGAGAGGAAGAGCCCCGTCACGTACCTGGTCGACATGGAGTCCCCGAGGAACCCCCTCCGGGTCCTGCACGCCAACCGGCTCAAGCCCCACTTTGCCTGAACTGAACTGAGCCTGCTGCTGGCTACCGACGATGGGGGCGAAAGTGACTCCGAGCCCCTACCAGACCTCCTGGGGTCCTCGGGCCAAGACGGCTCCTTGGAGGGCGTCCGCCTCTCCGCCACCCTGACACCAGAACAGCGCCATGACTGCCAGAAGCTGCTGCGACCCTTTGCTGCCCTCTTCTCCCTCACGCCCGGGGTGACCCCCTGGTACGTCCACGACATGGACACTGGGGATAGCCCCCTGTGCGACACCGCGCCTACAGAGTACCTGACCGAGTCCGAGCCTGCATACAGACCGAGGTCGCCAAGATGCTCGCTCTCGGAGTCATCGAGCCTTCCGACAGCCCGTGGGCCAGCCCGGTAGTCTTGGTGCCAAAGGCCGCCGCCCCCGGCACTGCCCCAGAACTCAGATTTTGTGTCGACTACCGGGGCCTGAACGCAGTCACTAAGACCGATGCCCACCCCTTGCCATGAGCAGACGAGCTGATCGATCGCTTGGGGGCTGCCCGCTACCTGAGCACCTTCGATCTCACCGCTGGGTACTGGCAGATCAAGCTAACCCCTGGCGCCCAGGAACGATCCGCCTTGTCCACCCCTGATGGGCACTACCACTTTCGGGTAATGCCCTTCGGGATGAAGAACGCCCCAGCGACCTTTCAGAGGCTAGTGAACAAGGTCCTGGCCGGACTAGAAGCCTTCAGCGCGGCCTACCTCGATGACATTGCCGTCTTCAGCGATCACTGGGCCGCGCACCTAGGACACCTCGGGGAAGTCCTGGCCGCTCTCCAAAGAGCCGGGCTCACTATTAAGGCCAGTAAATGCCAGATCGGTCAAGGATCTGTGACCTATCTGGGCCACCAGGTGGGGAGTGGCCAGGTGGCGCCCCTCCAGTTAAAGGTCGACGCCATCCAGGCGTGGGAGCCCCCCGCAACCCAGACCGCTGTCCGGGCCTTCCTAGGCCTCACAGGCTACTACCGACGATTCATCAAGGATTATGGCAGCATTGTGGGGCCCCTTACGGAGCTCACTTCCAAGAAACAGCCCAAGGCGGTGCACTGGACGCCCCACTGTCAGACCGCTTTTGAGACCCTCAAGGCGGCCATGTGCGCTGCCCCTGTGCTCCAGGCCCCTGACTACAGCAAGGAATTTGTAGTCCAGACCGATGCCTCGGAGTACAGGGTCGGGGCAGTCCTCTCCCAGATGGACGCCAAGGGCCTCGACCGTCCTGTGGCCTTTATCAGCCGCCGACTGCTGCCGCGAGAACAGAGGTGGAGCACCATCGAGCGGGAGGCCTTCGCCGTGGTATGGGCTCTCAAGAAGCTCCGGCCCTACCTTTTCGGCACCCACTTCAGGGTCCAAACTGACCACCGGCCCTTGCGGTGGCTCATGCAAATGCGGGGCGAGAACCCCAAGCTGTTGCGTTGGTCCATCTCGCTGCAGGGGATGGACTTCACTGTGGAACACCGGCCCGGCAACGACCACGCCAATGCTGACGGCCTGTCCCGATTCTTCCGCCTCGGCGAGGAGAACCCCCAAGGAGATGGGTGACTCTCCCTGCCTTCAGCTGGGGGGGACGCATGTGGGAGCCGGCCTCGTGGCGTGGTCCTGTTCCCCCTCGCTAAGCCGCACGCGGTCCCATGCACCTCGGGCTCCTCCATTTTGGATTATACGTCACTCCCCGTGACCACCTGCGTGACCCCGCTTCACCCGGCCTCTGTCCCAGCGACGCCCGACATCGAGGCGCCAACCCCTGGCCCGGGGGATACCACGTGAACCCTTCCCACTCCCGGTGGAGGGCAGTATCGATGGGACCCCCAACCGTCCTTCCACACCTAGGTGCGATCACCTCACAGCTCTCTGGGGCCTGGCGCCTCTCCTGCTGGGCGTCTGGCCGCTCCCTACCCGGCCTCTCCGCCCCCTCCGGGTGCAAGGGTCCGGACATCAAAGGGCTCCAGTCCTATATCTGGGGCAAACCGACAACAGGACAACAGTTGTATCCCGGAGTCAAGAGCCCTGCTGATCGGATCGCGGCTGACCCTACGGACGAAGACTCATCCTGAACCCACACTCTGAGCCCTGCTGACGACGTCGCGGCTCCCCCGTGCTTGAAGACCTTCACGAACCTTTGGGGCCCTGCTGACGCTGTCGCGGCCTGACCTTGTTGAACCTCATTATTAGAGCCCAGCTGACCTCGTCGCGGCTCGACCGAAGCGGACCTACCACCGGAGCCCTGCTGACTGTGTCGCGGCTCGACCGAAGCGGACCTACCACCCGAGCCTTGCAGACGCCGTCGCGGCTCCCCACGTCCGAGCCACTCCGAGACCAGCACTCAAAGTCTGGCGCAGAGCCCTCCCGTACCTGGTTGATACTAAGACTGTCCCGCTACCCTATCCCTCTAACAGACATTGAAACTCTTATTGGATCCCTCGATCTCATTGTAAATATTGAAACGTGCTACTTCTGATAAAGAACTAAATCAAGCAACTGATATTGAGTCCTGTGTGGTGGTGTTACTGGGCCTAGTACGATTGTAGGAGAAAGACCTCCCCGAAGGGGGCTTCTCAGCGGCGCTCGGCTATAACTGTGCGGTAGGAAGGTGTGCCGGACTAGTCTCCCCGACTCCCCGGTGGTCCTCCCTCCAACACTCCTGCATAGTGTTCAAGTTTCCACTTGCGGATCTGAACAGACCAGCCAAAATTCTCTGTCAGAGTAAGGCCCAAATACTCAAAGGTGCGGACACTCTCAAGGGAAGCACACAGATTTGGGTGGGTCATATGGCTGGGATTAAAAACCCCATCGTCCCCATCGCTGGCTGACCCTGACTCATCTACACCGCATCGAGACTCCTTTGAGCTCTACCAAGGAACACGGACAGCCATTGTAGCTGCCGTCCGGACAACTCTTTAGCCTACCGACCTGGAGACTCAGTTGAGCCCAACCACGGATTCACGGACAGCCACTGCAGCTGCCGCCCGGATACCTCACCAGACGTATTAACCAAGCTCGATGAATGCTTTATTTTAGCCCACCCACCTGGCTTTGTACTCATACCAGGCAATTGTTTTATATCCCTTTGTCCTGATGATGATCCCAATACACTAGGAGCTAGGAATCGAAACGTAACGTCGACTTTCTAGAACAGTTCCACATGGTATCCATTGTGTAAATGTATTATGGTTGCTGTTGGCTAGCGCTTACTTATGTTGATTACTGTATTGTAAGCCCCCTTGATCGCTCCAAAGCTTTTTTACCTGTTAATATTATTTTGTACTGTCTTCTATTTTTCTATTTTTTGATTTTTTCCCCTTCCTGTTGAAAACTTGGTACAGGCTTGTGCCCTTGTTTCATCAGTTTTCACTACCCTATCTTATTATGCAAAAAAATCAAGATTAAATGCTCCTCTGTCTGGCTGGACACAGGAGGAACCCACATAGGTCTCATTGAAGTCTATGGTGAATTAGCTTACCTAACCAAGTTTACGCTAGGGACTATTGTTAACAAAAATACGAATTTACCCGTGGTCCTTAGCTACCTTATCGGGTCCCTTTGTTACTTATACTGTGACACTCTCAAGGGAAGCACACAGATTTGGGTGGGTCATATAGCTGGGATTAAAAACCATGTCCTTGCTTTTTGTAGGTTGGTCTCAAGCCCTCTCTGTTCACATCAGACACCAAAATGGTCCAGGAGATTTTGAATACCCATAGGGGATTGGGATACCAGTAAGCTGTCGTCACCGAACAGGAGCACTGGGATTTTCATATCAGCTAGGCTCGGGCGTCATGATTGCACTTTTCTAATTGGGATACCAGATCGTTAATATATAATAGGAACAGGGTTGGGGCAAGAACATTGTCCTGTCTTACCCCCCTCGTGACCGGTATTAATGTTGTCAGCTCCCCATGTATTCCAAATCTGACCTGCACATAATTCTTTTGGTGTAGCCTCCTGATGACATCAACTAGATAACTTGGAGTGCCCTGTTCGATTAAGACTTTCCATAGAACCTCCCTTGGCACAAGGTTGAAGGCCATATGGAGGTCAACAAAGACTACATAAAGCTCACCACCTCCCAGAACAACATACTTCCAGTATATAAGTTGTAGTCGAAAAACTTGGTTGATGGTACTAGTCTCTGGTCTAAACCCTGCTTGCAGGGGGCTTATAAGACCTGTGCCCTCAACCCACTCACACAGCCTATCCAACAGTATGCGACAGAAAAGATTTTGGGAACTATTAATAAGGCTGATTGGCCGGTAATTAGATGGCAGGGACTGTGAGCCTTTCTTGTAAATTGGTATGATCTTGGCCCTTGCCCAGGTGGGGGGAGTTGGTAAGCCTTCCAGAACACAATTGAAATACTTAGCAAAGTATGAGCTCTAAATTGCCTTAGCTGCCGTAAACAGGTCTTCATGCACCTTGTCTAAACCCAGCGCTTTTCCTGGAGTGATCCAGTCTATGGCTTTAGTAACCTCCCTTACCGTAATTAGGGGAAATTTGCGCACTGTTGGTTCAGAAGGAGCCCCCCTGTGTAACTCCTTCTCGACTGCGAGACTCCACTCTCATAACAGTGGGGCCCTCAGTACTATCAGAACTGGTCCTTGTCTTGTCCATGACCTCCCCATCGTACAGCCACAAAAAATGGTTGACCCATGCTGCTGCCGAAATTTTAGAGTTCAGCGAAGCAGGTGAATCAGGAGTCCTATTGGCCAGGGTGTGCCAAAACAGCTTATGATCTTTCAACTTCACGGCATTCAGTAGGACTTCCGATTTCTCTACCTCATACTCGCGTTTAGCGCTGCCAGACGCATCTTTATAAGGGGTCCTTGCTTACTTAACGTAATCCCTCTTGCTGGCCTTTACACATGTTTTTCGGGTAGCCCTACAAGTTTTAGTGTATCATAGTGCCACTTTAGCCTTTCTAGGGAGGGACATAGACTCCACCATAAAAAGGTCTTTAAACGTGCGAAACATAGAATTGTGGATTATATCAAGGTCACCCCATGCGGCAGCTGCCAAGACACCCCCCCCCATCAATAGGTCTGCTTCAAGGGCCATGTCAAGAGCCTCATAAATCTGTTTTTGGATGGACCCGGTTGAGTCAACTCAGACTTCGGCGGTTACTTGAGGGGGGCAAGCCTCCTATCAAATGGTTCATTGGCATTAGAGGAGACATTAAGTCCCAATGAACGAAGAGTGAGGTCCAGGGCTTTATGGTCACAATCTTGGCACTGTACCCTGCTGATTAAACTTAGCCCTCCCCTCCTTGTCTGAGAGTGTTCTCTCGTTGCATGCTCTCAAATCATTGCCAAGGACAAAAGCATTCAGCTGCATAACAGCAGCTTACCACCTCCTAATTGGGGGTAGGGTAAGAGCAGGTACTGGCCATAGTTCATCCTCTTCTCTGCTAAAGGGACCAGGCCCTGCATCAATTGGTTCAAAGCAACAATTAAAGTCCCACATCACTATTTACGTGCATCAGGTGGGATGTGCCAGATGGCCAATAACTAGGTCAATAACTCCTAGGTTGGCCTTGTCGTTGTCATTCCTACAATAAAAATTATCTAGCCATAAAGAAGCCCCCTCAGCAAACTTTAGATTCGCATACAAAACATCAGGGGAACCTAGGCCAATCATTCTGGAAGAACATCCAAGTATGATATTGATCCATGTTGCCAAGTCCCCTGATGGTCGGCCTCTCCTGCCTGAAAGGGCAGATTGATCAAAGCAGACAAACCAAGCTCAGAATAAGGAACCTGTTGCCCAGGTCTCCAGAAAAGCACAGATTTCGAATTGGTCCTCAAAATTGGCCCATTCCGGACAACCAAGCTTGTTCATCAAACCTGCAATGTTCCAGGATGAAAGTTTGTTATTTTCCACTGAAGCGATGGAGAAGGTGCTAGCCTGCATGGACCAATAAATCGGGACACTTGGCTGCAGCAGGATCAATCTTTCTTCCCCCTGCTAGGGAGAAGCAGGCATCATTAGTGCCCAATGATACAACTGCAACAATGCTATCTCCTGTATCTATGACCTTGTTGTTGAAGTTGCCCATTGTCTGACCCGTTGCTTGGACTGGCACAAGTCAGTTGTTGGCATCCAATCCTGATAGAGGCATGAACCTATTATAGGTCATGACGGGAATGACATCCCCCATGTTTCCTCTTTGTAGCTGGGGCCTCAAACCACTGGATTGAGTAGGTCTATAAAAAAGCTTAAAGGGATAGTGCCAATGGCTGAACTTGTAAACCTAATGTCTGTAACCTTATTGAATCAATGGTAGTGCCATACTTGGATGCCTGCAATTTATGACCACACAGTCCCCTTCTATGGTTTTGGATGAGTGGCCTAGTCATCTGATCCTCTGCACCAACAAAATGTCAAAGATTTCATCCATAAAAAATTTAGCATTATGGACAAACCAGTTTCAGACTTTGTTCTTGAGCTCTGTATAGTTCTCTTCTTTGTCTTGTGCTAAGAAACGTACTTTGATGTGGACGGCCACATAAGGACAGCAGTCAGGTGGAAGGGCCCTTCTAAGTAGCTGCAGCTTTTGTTCCAGCGGAGGATGCCTATCCCTACCCAAGTCCCTTATGCCCGGTGAAAACTTCCTCCCCAAATCCTCAACTCCTGCTGCGCTGCAAGTTTCTGGGGATAGTGTTATAACCCCTGAAGCCAAAGCTGAAGGACTAACATCACTGGCACAGGACTCCACTGACTGCACATGGGTTGGCTTAGTACGGTCAATGGTTGCGATACAGCATGGTCCAACTTCTGTGGACACTTGACTTGGTATTGGGGCTGAAAATAAAGGGGCTGGTAGGGTTTCCAATTTCGATGTTAGGGACGTTAGGGCTCCTCAGGTCTCTTATAGTGCACTAACACGGTCTACTAGAAGTGCAATCGCAGCTTTCACTATCTGCTCAACTCTGGCAATGACCTCACCACAGCCATGTTAGCGGTAAGGTCACTGCCGGATGGGTTGGCAGTCGGTGTCAGCCCTGTCACTGTTATAACCTGATCTGTCTGCGTATAGGTCTGGGTATGGGATTGGGTATTGGGGTGGGCATAAGTGCTTACTTTTTTGACCTGCTCATTAGCCACAATTTTCCTTTTTTCTTATCCACCACTTCACTCAAACAGATTCAGGACAAAGTCCATCAGCGGTGCACTGTTCGGGTCCGACGTAGAGTCTACTCCTATGAGGTCAGAGCATGCTGGCATATCAGGTACACTTGGGCTTGGGCAAGTCCCCTCACAGGGTACATCAGACTGGTTACACAATGATGGAGGCCCTCTCAGAGAGGTCAATTCTGCCATGTTTCCATATCCAACGATAGACGCCTCTCCACTAAGTCTATCTCAACAACATTCCCAGCTCATACCAGGAAACCATTCAAGGTGGCATTACTCCTGGGTGGAACATGAGTACTATCCTATTCTCTGTCCATTTTGTGCATTCTCATATGTGAGAGAGGGCAAAGTTACGGCAAAGTTAAGGCAGTAACTCCCCAGGCAGTGAGCCCACAAAACACATCAATTGGACCTACATCTCCGCCCGACAGTCACACTACAAATGATGCAGTGATACAGAAAAAGCAGACAGTAGAGGTGAGATTAGCAGTTGCAAGCAATAGCAGGCGCACAGCACAACCAGCAATGGTGATGATCAACTTATTTCTCACTGGTCTGGTTGGAGCCGCTGCCTCCACCCACACAGTTGAAGTCAATGATGGCGTGAAGCAATTTGGAGAGGCAAACCAGGGATTTATCAAAGAATTATTGAGGCATGTGGCACTCAGCACCACTCTAGCTGCCCCACCAATCTGCTATACACCCATATCCGCCTGCCTCGATGAGATTACCGGGCACAGTGACGGAGGACAGGTGGACCAGCAGACAAAGAGGCAGCCAGCAATGACGCCTCGTGTGAGGTTACAGCCACCTTGACTGAACCACGCTGCCCTGAAATTGCATTTTCTGGCTGTAGAAACAACCCTGAAATGTGGTGCGGTAAGGACTAACACCACGTATCAGTATTTTCTGGGTGGAAGCAGCAACCAAGCCCTCAATTAGCCCCGTTGACCATCCAGGAGACTCCTCTTCTCGCGCACTTCAGCTCCTTATGAAGTGTGGGGGCGGGCACGAGCACGACGCGACATCAGGGTGAGTTCAAGACATCACACATGCCTGTTACAATGTGATATGTCTACCGCAATAACAAATAACTCACAGAGAGGCACCAAAACAATGGTCAGAAAGTACATTATAGGAAGGACAGGATTTTAGAGTACATGTTTAAAAGCCACAAGCCAAGGTGACAGCCAGGGTGGAATTCAGAATTGCATTCATCAAAACGTTTAATTTCTTGCATATTGCTTCTAACAAATAGACATGCCAAACCCTCTGTAGGATGTTTTAGAGAATGAATAAACACTTTAGAAAAATGGCAACAAACTATTTGTGTTACAGCAAAAGCAGTCAAATTAATTAAATAAAAGTAGATGTTTCTGAAGAGAATCTCATATAAAATTCCATCTAGTCAGTGTCTGGCAAAATAAATAGAATGTTTATTTGTGTGCAGCAGGACATTGTTTATGTTCCAATAGGAAAATTGTGTCATTTTCTTGTTCCAGTATACTTTCACTGCTAGAAGAGTAGAGGATCCTTCACACATCCTCCCTGAAAGTAGCTTCCACCATCTAAAGGTTTTGCTTGTTTAACTTGTGGTCTGCTTTTGGATTGGGAATATACCCTTCATGGTTCAGAAGAGCTTGTACCCCTTCCCTGAGATCCTTATACAGTGAGCCTCTGTAGGTGTCTGGATTTCTACACATAACGCATAACAATCATGCATGCTCTCTGTGGTTCTCATGAGTAATGGTTAGAGACCCTGAGCAGAACTCCATGGTCTGGTCCATCACCAAAGTTGCATCCATACTTTTGGAGAGGCACCACTGCCATCTCCCTTGGGATAAATAAGGTTAGCTGTGGTGCCAGCAATTTGATTATAGTGGAAGGGCGTTTTGATGTGCAATGCAGGCCACTGCTCCCTACCTGTTTCCCATATTGGTGTGGTTAAGAGAGTCATGTGTAGTTGTCAGGTAGGGAAAGGCTTCTCTGTCATGCCGCTCAATTATTTTGCTG
Source organism: Triturus cristatus (assembly GCF_964204655.1). Taxonomy (NCBI): domain Eukaryota; kingdom Metazoa; phylum Chordata; class Amphibia; order Caudata; family Salamandridae; genus Triturus; species Triturus cristatus. The sequence goes on from NC_140591.1 coordinate 830,140,007, forward strand.
CCATGAAACCTTGGGAAGAGGAGCCAACCAGATCAGTTGTATAGAGGTTACCTCTAATCCCCATGAAAACAGACACACTGGATGTGGGAGGGGAAATAGGAAGTTCGTGGATGGAGGTCGGACGTGTAGGAAAGAAGCCCCTGCAATTACATGATATGCAGCTCAAGGAACGTTTTAATATATAGAAAGAATTCAGAACACCACAACTGGTGACGAAATAAGAAAGACAACTCGCGTGTAGCAGGCAGGATTGAACCAACCCACAGAAGAGACATACACTCAGCTCAGAATGAGTGTGATGGGGATGGAGGGCAACTACAAATTGGAACTCAAAAGAAAGAGGCAAGTGCACAGGAAATGGCCACAGACCGCAGCACACATGCATATAAAGTGAAAAAGAGAGCGACTGCGCAAAGTAACCATAGGCATGGTTGCCGAACAGTGCACAGAACGCGGCACATAAGCATCTAAACAAAAGCAGAGCAGGACCATGGCAACTAATAAAAAAAAATCTGCTTTGTCTTGCTGCCCCAATTAAAGCAAATGACTGTTGACAAGCAACACACAAAATGAAACACAGTCATTCAAGCAGCATACAAGCGTGATCATGTCGACGAGAAGAAAAACTTGTTTTGTCCCTTCCACGTCCTGATTGTGGCACGCCAAGTGATGTGAGCACAACTACAAGCTTTTAAAGAGAACACACACAACCGCGTGATGACTGCGTGATCCAACGAATGAAGCACTCAAAGAAGAACGCGATCTCCTGTCCCACTGTGGTGCGGTGGAGAAGCAGACAGGGACATGAGGATACAGTTAGTGCACGTCTCTTTATTTCCTCAATTACAAGTAGGGGTTTATAACTTTTATACACGGTGATGGTACGGAGCCTTTGTCGTGATCAGGTGTCTTCTCCCTCTTCCGTCAGAGAGTGGGGACATTTCTGCCTTGTCTCTCTCTTCAGGGTTGTCAGAGGGACGGTAATGGTCTTGCCACACATAAAAAGAAACAAACAAAACAACCCGTAAAAAAATGGTTTCGTTCTGAAACAAATACTCCAGGGAGTGACGGGAGGCAGCACCGTGACCCAACACCAGTGTTTTTGCTCGTGGCTTTTAGTAACAGCAGCGTTTATGCGCAGTATGGGGCTAGTACGGAGGAGTGCGTCCTTGGGTCTCTTTCCCTCCTGACACCCCTTCTTTAGCGCCCTCGGCCACCCTGCCCCACACTGTCTCTAGGTGTCCCCGTACCTTGTGAAGCCACGAACCTCCTGGACCGCAGCTCGTCTCTGCATGTCGCCGGATGGGGTCCGGCTCCCTCTCTGCATCTTCTTCTCGGGGGGGGGGGGGGGGGGGGGGGGGGGGTTCCGACATCCCTCTTCCGGTATGGGCTTCTCTTCGTCAATTAATGCCGTTAGGTCTCCCAGCCCAGGGGTCACAAAGATGGTCTGCACGCACAGTCAGTCTTCCCTCGGTTCTGGCTTCTGCACTACTGATGCTTCACCCGAACGCCAAATACTTCCTGCTTCTTCCGCTTTGAAGTCGACCAGCGCTTTGAGACCCTCACGGGTATGTAGTGCACTCTACAAATGTTTGATTGATTGATTGATTGAAAACAGAGGAGGGGACAGGGAGAAAGGTAAGGAGGGAAAGCCTTCCTTTACTGTGTCCGGTGTTTCAGTCTCACAGGGGAGAACTTAGTCACACCCACAAAGGCTCCAGAGAAATAGTGAAACAAACAAATAAAGAATACTAATTGATCCTTAGGAGAATAAATAGATAAAGACAGCCAGCCCAAAGCCAAGGCTGGGAAGCCAAAAGCAGTCACAAAAGCTGAGCCACGTTGGCTAAACCAAAGCCTGCCAAACCCAAAGCAGCAAAGCTTAAAAAAAAAAGAAAAAGAGCACCTAAGAAGAAGTAAAGGCTCACACCTAGACTGAGGCAACAGCAGTGAACACCTCGAAATGCCCATTTTGAAAACAGGCAGCTCACTTCAGTGACAACAAAGTTCCATCCTGAAGACAGTCTGATTTGCCCAAATGTCCTCAACTGAGGAAAAACACCACCCTAGAAGACATTGAAGAACTGACATGCATAAATGATCGAGCAGAAACTCAAGCAAAGAAAATTGAAGCATGAAAGGGAGAGAAGCTTTCTGGCTACAAATCCATGCATGCAGAACACCAACCACAGACATGATCACTATGGTAAACGGGGATCAAATATTGGGCAAGGTGGACCTCAACAAAGGGTATCATCAACTGAAACTCTTAAAAAGACTCACAATGCATTATGACTTTAATCATCCTGTGAGGAGGACAACATGACATTGGCCGGTAACCTACCGTGCCTGTTCCATGGTCCGCAATCTCTGATGTCTGCGGATCAGACCAAAGGAAAAGGAAAGGGTTAACAATAACCAACGCCATCCCCTCACAGGAAAGAGGATGTTCTCCCCAGCAGGATTGCAAATGGATTACATCGATGAAGGCAGAAGAGGAGGGGCCTTCAGGAAATACGGGAAGAGAATCCCAGGAAGCCGTTGAAGGCAACCCGTAGCATGCAGAGTATTTGGCTAGCCCAGCTGTGACGGAGAGCGAGGACTCCAAGCCGACGGAAGAGGAAAGCCCAGCTGACGCTAGGAGAGAGGACGAAGACAACAGCAAGGACGACGGTAGGTGACTCGGGCAGGGGAGGGAACCTGAAGGTCAGTTCCAATATATCCACAAAAGGGGAGGAGGAGAGGGGTCACGAAGGGACACCTCTCTGAGATTGTGCACTTACTTGATCTTTCTCTCACGCCTGGTTTACCCATAATCTCCAGAGAGGGAGGCTAATACATGCTTAGGGACAGAAGGGGGACATCATCGCCTATTGGAGCCATGCATGTTGGTCTCTTCTTTCTTTTTTCTTTTTTCATATGGTACATGACCTATTCCCTCGGACCAAGGGATAGGCAGAACTGGGCAGAGAGGGAGGGAGAAGAAAAAGCGGCACAATATTCTTTGTTTTGGCCAGCGCGTTCTTAGCCCTTTATCACACCTATTTCCCCACACTTTTTTTGGTGTAGTGATGAACCTATGCTAGGAGCCCAAAAACAGAGCCAACATACTTACCGCTACTTTCTATTTTTTCTGGAGACTCCGGGGGATGTCATCCTGACAAACCTGATAGAAGAAACCTGGAGAGGAAAAAGATGAGTGACTGTTTGAAACCTCAGGAAATACCCTTACCTTTTCTGTTCAGGAGTATTGCTTGGTACAAATATAATAAAAGTACTGAGCCGCACATCAAGCCTCCGGGATTCTGTTTCCGCCTGTCGCTCCCACACATCCACTTAGGACACTCTCGATACAAGCAACTCAGATTTGAGGTATTGTTTGGAACTGAGATATTACAGGAAGCCATTCACAGTGCTATCAGCTCAGTTATAAATACATTGAACAACAGCAACAATATCCTAGTACATCATCTGAGGAACATGACCACTTCCTGTAGCAAGTGTGCAAAGCACTAAGGACAGCAAACCTAACACAGAATTTGAGCAAGTGTGAATTTCACAAAATGCAGCTCAAATTCTACAGACATGTCTTTTCAAACAAAGTAATGCAACAAGACCCAGTCAAAGTAAAGGCCCTCAAAGACACCACTGCCCCAAAAGGCATCAGAGAAATCAGATCTTTTCAGGGAATGGCAGCTACTGCACCAGACAATCAAAGACAATATCACCATTAGTAACACACTGAGAGAACTCACCAAGGGAGGGCGCAGGTTTGACGGACTCCGACCTGTGACAAAGCCTTTCAGTAGAGTCAGTGGCACTAACATGTCCTATTGTGACCCTACACTGTGCACCAAAATCAGAATATATGCCTGACCTGTGAGTCTGGGAGCCATCCTGGTGGAAAATCGCATAGGGTGTGAGAGCATACAAATCGTTTCATATGCCAGCAGCAGTCCTTCATAAGTCAGTTGTAGGAAAGTGCCCATTTTTGCATGGTCACCCCTACCTTTTGCCTGACACATGATACACTTTGACTTGGTGTGTCCTGGGTCTCTGCCAAACAGGTTCCCAGGACCGATGTTCTTTCCCAAAGCTGTACCATTTTACCCACAATTGGCTTATCTCTGGCCACAGGTAAGCACCTTGTAAAAGGTACCATGGGTACCAAGGGCACTGTGACTAGGAAAGGCCTGTAAGGGCTGCTGCACTATTGTGACAATCTTTGTGGCCCTGCAACTTAACACCCACACACTGCCATTGCAGGCTGTGTGTTTTGGTGCAGAGTCAGCATGGACCACATTCCTGTGTACCATGCCCGAAATCCACTGACTGTGGCCAAGGTAAGTCACCCCTCTAGCAGGGTGCACTAGACCACATGTGAGGGTACAGTTGGATGAGCACTGTACCCTACAGTGTCTAAGTCCATTCTTAGACATTGTAAGTGCAGTAAAGCCATAAAGAGTATATGGTCTTGGAGTTGGGTCATTATGAAATCCACAGCTCCATAATGGCTTTACTGAACACTGGGAAGTTTGGTAACAAACTTCTCAGCACATTAAATCCAACACTTGCATCAGTATGGGTTTAAAGTAAAATGCACACAGAGTGCATCTTAGAGATGCTCCCTGAAAAACGACCAACCCTGGCGTGGTTCCTAAATGGCTGCCTGCCATTTGCTAGCACCAGACAGGTTTCTAAACTCCTGGGTAGAGAGCCTCCGCTCTCTGGCTCCAGAAACAAAGGCATCCTGGGGGAGAGGTGTCATGTCTCCTCCCCCAGGATGGGCTGGATCTACAAAGGGGACACTTCAAAGGCCTGCCACCTTTGTAAGCTGTCCCTGCCTTTTGCTCCCTCCAGCAATTGGTTCCCACCGGTTATGACCCCCACTTTTGGCGGGAGAAGCGGTGGTAAAATCGCGTTAGGAGGAGAGGTGTGCTCATATTTGCCAAGCCCACCCCTAAGTGGGGGAGGCGAGGTGAAGCACACATCTCAGTCCCCTCCATCCTGAAGATGAGGGGACCCAGCCAATTAGGAAGAGGCTCATGCCCCCTCCCACTGGAGGGTGGTATAATAGGGGATGTACCCACCCCAAGAAAGGGACCCATTGGTCTCGACCTGCACACACCTGTAAACGCCCCTAAAGTTAGTATTTAGGGGCGACCTTGAACAGTGCCTCTTCAGATCCGAGGAGGAAAGAAGAAGTACCGAAGAGCTCTGCTGACCCAGTAAAAAGTGGACACCAACTGCTTTGGCCCAAGCTCTACCGGCCTGTCCAGCAGCCATCAGCCCCCCAGAGCCCGGAGGACCTGCCCTGTACCCACCTTACAGACTCCGTCTCCGGCAAGCACCGGATTTGTTCAAACAAAGACTTACTCACAGAATCCAGAGCGAGGCGACTCCACGATTTTGCACCACTCTGCACCCGACACCCACGGCCCAATTTCAAGTGATCCAACACAAGAAAAAGGTCTTCCCAGCGATCCTGACCTGGGATCTAGTGATCCCTGACCTCCCTCAAGCTTCAAGTCGACGCCTGCAGTCTCAACCTGAAGGGTTCCCCCAAATGCGACCGGAGCTGGTAAGAAGGCCCAATGCCAAAAGACACCCTGACGCCCCACGGTCTTGGGTGGCCCCACTGACAGTGCCCAGGCATCCCCCAAGAACACAAATTACCTCTCCAGCTGGTGGTCACCTTTAGGAAGCCTCCCTACCTCAGACTGCAGCATCTTTTTGAACCAAAGATCTCCATTGGAATCCACAGGGTCCCCATTGTCACCTTGGCACTCGGCACCCGGCTTCTCCTGTGTTGTGGTGGTGCAGCTCCTATGCGGATTATTGTCCCATGCAGTGCCTATCTTAACCCTAAGAGCTTTGCTCCCATACCCGAGTGGCCTGCTCATAAGCGACCCCTGACTGAAGGCCCCTTTAGCCTCATTGGCTAACATTTGGCCCCTGCACTCTGCATACAGGCGTCCCAGTGCTGCTGGTGGTGCAACTTGAGTGCCTATTTGAACCTTGGTTCTAACCCCCACAAACTATTCTTGCAGGCAGCTTGCTTACCTGCAACCCGATAACCTTCTTATTCCTATAGGAACTAATGTTGTGATGTTTTGTTCATAAAAATGTTCTAACTCTAGCTGAGCTCTTGTATGGAAGATTTGTAACTATATTGCAAACCTAAAGAAGTCTTACTTACCTTGTATTGTATGGTCCACGGTGTGGTATCTAAGCATACCACCCGAGTAGTCGATGTAATCCAAAAGTAACACAAAAGTAATCAAAAGTAATTTCTATGTAATTTAAACTGTTTTTAAAGCATATTCAAACCTGTAGCAATTGCAAATCCATTCCCTATTGCTTTACCTTGCAAAGTTTACAGTTGCAAGTACATTTTACCTACCCGTACCAAGTCCTGCTTGATTCTAGAAATAAAACACAAGTATATATTTTTTTATACTTACCTAATTGGTCTGGATTCGGTCTATGAGTGTGTGCCATCAGCCTCGATTGAGTGAATACAGTAAATGCTTAACACACTCTCCTGATACGCCTAACTGCTCGCCTACACTACCACAAAGAGAGCTGTTAGAACTTGTCTAATTTAGCCTCTGTTATACCTCCCTGGACTCTTTGCACACTATACCTTACTTTAGTATAGTATATACAGAGCCATCTTCCTACATTGGTGGCTCAGCAGTGGGATGTAAAGCCTTGCATTTATTGGACTAACTTAGTCAACCGCTGATCACATGACAAGAATCCAAAAATGTACTTTAGTACAACTATTTTTTTTAATTGACTATTTTCCAAATTTCTTCAAGTCTTGTTAGGTCCTCGTATTAAGCCCCTTTAGGATTTTTTCAGAAACTTAAAAGTCACTTAAGTTAGGGGGGAGAAGTACTTAAAATGTATGTATATCTTCTAAAAAGAACCCCACTTTGGTAAAACAATGTCCAACCCAGAGAAGATGGCTTAGGAGCTCCACCTTACCCCTTACTCCAACCTAGACGTTAGAGAGTTAAGGCCTCCATGTAAAGCTTAACAAATAAGAACTGGGTCCAACCCTACCAGAGTACAACTCCAGGAGTACCTGGAAGGGTATGCAAGGGACTACCCCACTGCTGAAGGTGAGGACTTTCAGGAGAATGGGGAAGAGTAGTGAGGATGAGGTCTTAAACCACCCACCTCAACTACTTAGGAGGATGAGAACTTTGTGCCCTACCCTCCAAACCCAAGGAGTACATCGTCTAGATCCTACAGAGGTAGGGATAACTCTGTACCAGATGGTGTGGACTTCACTGAGGTTGACCAAAAGGCTAGAGCTAGAGACAAGGCGCCTAGCTCTGAAAAATGAGGGAGCAGAGGTGGGACTAGGACCCATCAATGGTGATGATATCACCAAGTGGTTCACAGCCTTTGAGATGGCTTGTGAGGCCAGACAACTGAGAAAGACTCACTGGGGGGCACTCCTTTGGGAACCGTTCTCTGGCAAGTGAAGAGACAGGCTCCTGTCCCTTACTGGGGAAGAAGCAGAGTCGTAGGGACTCATGAGGGGAACCCTGATTGAGGGATTTAGACTCACTACTGAGGAGTACAGAATTAAATTCAGGGGGCTCAGAAATCCCAGAGTCAGTCCTGGGTAGAGTTTGTAGACTACTAAGTAAAGACACTAGGTGGCTGGTTGACTGGAAGTAAAGTGCAGACTGATGAGGAACTTTATAATGTGTTCATGAAGGAATACATTTAAGTAACTGCATCAATGAAAAGTTGGATCAGTATCTAGTAGACCTAGGTGCAATTTCTCCCCAAGAACGGTGACCAAGACAACCACTGGGGGTGACCAAAAGAAAGGGGTTATAAAGCCTCCCCAGGGGAAAGAGGGTGAGAAGCTTAAAGATTAATCACAAGAGTCTTCTAAATACCCTCAAAATCATATCCAGCTGGGTGAACCCAAGAACTCTTCCCAACCCTCTGGTGGGTATAAGGGTAAAAATCTTGATCCTGCTAAGGCCTGGTGTTTCCACTGTAACAAGAAGGGACACCAAACTAGAGATCCTGCCTGTCCCAACAAACCAGCCCCTATTCCCTCGCTAGTTTCTAATGGTGTGGCAAATCTCCAGATGGGATCAATAGTGTGCCCAGAGCAAATCAGGGTCCACACTGAGGCTGTTTCAGTCTCTGAAGGGAAGGGAAGGGAAGGTTAGCCACTTTGGCTGTCTGGCTCCCTAATTTAAAGAAATACCTGCAATACCCCTTAGTGAATTGGACTATGATAGAAGCCCTGAGGGATACTGGTGCTAGTGACACCATGATGAGAGACACACTGTGTTCCCCAGAGCAATACCTGACTAGAAAAACATATCCAGTAACCAATGCTGACAGTGTTACCACTTACCATGCCATGGCTATGGTGGCATTAGACTGGGGGAGGGGTTGCTGGCCAGAAACAGGTAGCAGTCTCTTCAAAACTCACAACCTTCTGTCTGCTTGGAAATGATCGGGAAACCTCAGCATGGGTGGATGTAGAAAGATCCATGCTCCAGATCATTGAGATAGTATGTGTCAAAACAAGAGCACAATGCCTAGCACAGGGTGAAAAAGGAGACCTTCCAAGAAAAAGGTAGGAAGACTGGCGAAACAGCTTCCACACAGCACAAAGATCAGGATCACTCTCCTCAGGGAAAGGGTGTGTCATCCCCAGAGGGAACTGAGCCCATGGAACTTGAACGAGGTAGAGCTCCTGGACCCAGGGGGACCCTCTAGGGGACAGCTGTGCCTTGGGCAGCAGGTCTGCTCCACTCTTGAAGGTCTGAGGCAGCAAGTTGCTGCACATGAGCAGAGAGATGTCAGTGGCTCCCACAAGGTCTATTGGGAAGAAGGGCTCCTGTACACTAAGGCCAGAGACCCCAACCCTGGTGCCAATAGGAGAGTGGTAGTGCCTCAGTTGTATAGAGAGTTTATACTCGCATTAGCCCATGACATCCCCCTAGCTGGACATCTGGGTCAGGCAAAAACTTGGGAAAGACTTGTCACCCACTTCTATTGGCCACAGATGTCCCAAAAAGTGAAGGAGTTTGTAAGCTTCTGTGTTACATGTCAAGCCAGTGCAAGACAGGAGGATACCCAGAGGCTGTTTTAATTTCATTGCCAGTGGTTGGGGTTCCATTTGAGAGGGTGGGTGTGGACATAGTGGGTCCACTTGAACCTCCCACAGGCTCAAAAGACAAATTCATACTGGTGGTAGTGGATCATGCCACCAGTTACCCTGAAGTAATTCTCCTTATGCCTACTACAGCCCCTCATTGGTGTCTTCACCAGGGTAGGGTTTCCTAAGGAGGTAGTATCGGACTGAGCTTCCGACTTCATGTCTGGATACTTAAAACACATGTGGGATGAGTGTGGAGTGATCTATAAGTTCACAACACCTTACCACCCACAAACCAATGGCCTTGTTGAGAGCTTCAACAAGACATAGAAAGGTATGATAATGGAACTTCCTGAAAAATTCATTATGAGATGGGATGTTCTGTTACTCTGCCTGCTTTTTACCTACAGGGAGGTGCCTCAGAAGTGAGTAGGGTTCTCACCCTTTGAAATCCCGTTACGACACCCTGTAAAGGGACCACTTTCTCTTGTGAGGGAAGGATGATTATATGACGTTACAACGCATACTTTTACAACCCGGGATTTACAATGCCACTACCATCACAATGCATATTTGTACAGCGCAAGCCATTACAACGCATGTTGATAAAGATACTTAAAAAGTGCCATTACACCACCAACCATTACAACGCATAGCAATACAACGAATACCATTACAGCGCATAATAATTATACCATGTTTAACGTGCACATATAATACATGCGAAAACAGTAAAAATAAAATATTTAAACAATAATACTTTCCGAATATATTTTTTTAATTAAAATATTTTGACATATACATAGACTTTTAAGAATTAAAAAAAACAGTGTGGATTCATTACCAAAACCAGCATACAAACGTGATGTCCTTCCACCATTTCCACTACATCTGCCTCACCACCATCTACCCAAAATCCCAAAGTAGCTGCCATTCTGAACAAAAAAGTTAAAAACAAAATTTTACATAAAAAAATACACATTCTTTAAGGTTCTGCATCATGCGGAAAAATAGTTAACATAACATATTTTAAGTAAAATCTTCATTTATCCCTAACAAACGTATAAATTAAGCCAGCCACCATTTTGTGCTCAGTGGTGCACTGACTTCCCTGGTAACCACACCCATTTACAGTAGCAGGAGAAAACTGCCAGCTTCAACTGCAGACGCTGCCATCTATTGACAGAAGTGTAAGTTTAAAACAAAGCTCATTTAGATTAAGAACAATTATTTTAAAAGCCTACATTTTTTAAAACAGTTTTAATATATTCACAGAACCTAAAAAAGACATACAACAATACAATACCTATATTCTGTCAAAAGTTAGTGTATGTTTAAAATAATTATGAATTAACTTTAAGTGAAAAAAGCCAAAGGTACAAATTAAATATTGCTTAAATCATTTACAGACTTTGACCATAACACTGTAAAGTGTTTGTATTAAAAAAAAACAAATTTCAAGTGTTAAATAAGGAGAAATTAGTGTACTAACTCCGCAGGCTGCTTACCTCAGGAAATGTGCTGGTCAGTCATTGGGGGCAAGACAACTATTCTAACTCTGCAGGGTGCTTGCCACAGGGAAGGTGCTGGTAACTGGTGGGAGGGCAAAATTACTATTTTAACTCTGCAGGGAGCTTCCCTCAGGGATGGTGCAGGTCAGTGCAGAGGACCACATTTTCTATTCTAACTCTGCCATGTTCTTGCCTCAGGGAGGGTGCTGGTCAGCGGTGGGGGGCAACATTACTATTCTTACTCCACAGGGTTCTTGCCTCAGGCAAGGTGCTGATCACTGGTGGGGGGCAAAATTAATATTCTAACTCTGCAGGGTGCTTACTTCAGAGAAGGTGCTGGTCAGTGGTGGGGGGCAAAATAACTATTCTAACTCCACATGGTGCTTGCCTCCGGGAAGGTGCAGGTCACTGCTGGGGGGCAAAATTACTATTCTAATACCGCAGGGTGCTTGCATCAGGGAAGGTGCTGGTCAGTCCAGGGGCAGAAATGTACTATTCTAACTCCCCCATGTCCTTGCCTCAGGGAAGGTGCTGGTAAGTGGTGGGGCAAAATTACTATTCTAACTCTGCAGGGTGCTTACTTGAGGTAAGGTGCTGGTCAGTGGTTGTGGGCAAAATTACTATTCAAACTCCACAGGGTGCTTGCCTCAGGGAAGGTGTTGGTCAGTGCAGAGGAAGATATTTACGATACTAACAACTACCCCATGTCCTTACCTCAGGGAAGGTGCTGGTTCATGGGGATTGCTAAATTTATATCACGATTCTAACCCTGGCCAGCCAGCGGTATTAATTTCACGGAAGCGAAGAAGGACCACAACTCTCCCAAAAGACAGCACCACTCCAAGGATAAATAACCTCAAGAATAGCAACTTTCCAAAGGGAGAGAAGAGACAAAAAAAGAGAAGGACCACTCAGGTGTGGCAACAGCACAGCACCAAAGTTCCCATTTAACTCCTGAGAAACACTGAATGGGGAGCCTGTAAATTATTTTGAAAAGTACGGGGCCCCTGCAAAACTGATACTACACCCTAGCAGGGAAATGACATAATGGGAAAAAAAGGGAAGGTGACATGAAACACAGTGTGCATCAAGACACAGTGTGCATCAAGATAAAAATTGCATGTCAACTCTAGATAGTCAAACGGTGCTGCATTGTCTAGATTAGAAATACGGTCATGAATATGAATGAACAATGACAATTTTGTTTGTAAAATGCTTATTTTTTAATATTCTGATTTATCTTTTTTTTACATAATACAAAAATGAATTATTAATAAATATAAATTGTATTCATAATGACTGAATTGTCTCAATAATATGCATAACCACATACATTTATTTCCATGGAGCAAGAAAAATCCCTGTTTCTGATGACTTTCATAATATACAATGTCAACTTTTATACATGATATATTCTTATTGCCACCCTTAATGTGTTTATATCAACTAATATTTTGAAAGTATGTTCATCATTTTAGAATATGGGCGACTTGGTGACAAACAACAATGCGTTTCGGCTAAGCCTTCATCAGGTGTCCGCTCATTGTGGTTAACTAAATAGAAACAAAATGTTTTATATATGAGAAACTTAATTGTCTAGAGTTGACCAATATAAAAACACATCTAATAAAAAATAGGCACACAATTACATGTTAAACACAGATAATAGCGTTTGAGGTTCCTGTACTATTATCAGGCAATATAGTTCAAAATAAACTATTGATTGTTACAAATATTACAAACGATTAATATTGTTATACTAATAGAAAAAGAGGACATTTTGTAGAAAAAGAAGAGAGATTAATTTGTGTACCTCTACTGAACTTAAGAATACAGAGGTAGCAGTAAAATACATTACATATAAACAGGGCCTCTCACCAATTTACAGAAAGTATTTAGAAGATAGATAGCTAAGACCTGATTAGATAAAGAAAACATCCAATATGAGCATGAGGATAGTATATATGATCTGAGGTGTTGCAAGCATACCTTTTTAATGTCTTGACATAACTAGTGACTGATGAAATAGATTTTAGATGATATTAATCTCAATTCTGAGGACAACTGTATTCAGTGGAACTGAAAAGTCAGACAAAAAATGACTAATATTAGTTACTTCTGAGTGTATGTTACAAGGTTACAATTTGTATTAATAAACTCATCCTTATCTATTGAGTAGTATATACCTATTTGGAGAGTATTCTCATTCTCTTTCCATCTGCTACACTGAAGTGGCATGTGTAGCTGTGTTTCTAAAAATTATTGTTCACTGACCATGAACCAAATATGAATGAGAAAGCCAAAATAAGGGGAACACAGCTGACTAACAATCAGATAATATCTGATAGATGTCAAGTAAATGTACAACTTGATATAGACTCAACTCACTGGCTAGACAAAATGAGATCTGATATTATTATAACTGTAGAAAAGATTATTACCTTTTATTTCATAGTTTCTAATTTAAATTTGTCGATGCTTCTTAGCAATAAGAAAATATTGTCAATAGTCTCTAGAGATAGTTGACCTGAAATGATATAATAGATAAACATATAATCTATTTCTTACAAGGTAAATGTGCCTCATATAGTTACTGATATTAAATGATTACTAACCTTCTGATAATAATGGACAAGAAACATTCTGCTAGAAACTTGATTCTAAAAGATACCAGTTGACACTCCTTCAGGATGTTACTGCATCAGTTGGATGGATAAATACAACTGAGAAACATACAAAAAGATATTCATATAAATATAGAGCAATATGTCTTAATAATTGCTCATATGCTTCAACAAAAATTGGTATAGATAATGAGCATAACAAGGAGTTTTGTGTACTGAAATGTTCAGTCTGTGCATACCCTTAAGTGTCATGTATTTTATTTGCATGTCTGTCTTTTTTATATATGTAAGGTCTTCTACCTAATTATTCATATAGTTGCCAACCTGCACAAGATGCAATGATTTTAATCTAATATGCAACTAATGTGAATGACTATAATCTCACATAAAGAACAGCGGTGGCAAGTGATTGTGTGCAACTAAATGGGATCTATGTAGAGGCCGGTTAGTCAATATAACTTACGTATGATTCTGGACAAAACGTATCTAGCATTAAATGTAACCTCTTGCGATGTTCCTTTTATATTAATGCCTCACCATTGTTATCTATATTCGCAATTATTAATTCACGTATGAATCAATATTTGTATACGTGATATATTTGCTAAAAATAGAATAAGTCGTCATAGTTTATAAAGGGTGACACTCAGTTGAACACAAACCCTTATTATTGTAATTTTGAAATAGTGTTACAAGGCAATCTGCCTAAATCAAGTGGAGGCAAGATGCTAAAAAGCCCCTATTGCGGAGACTACGCTAAAGGTGCCCTGGAAAGCGTGTTTTGCGGATAAATAGAACCAACCGTATTACATAAAAGATGGTCTAATTCTGATGGCTATGTTATGACTGCCTTAGACAGCGTGTTGATTCATGCATTAGTGTAAAAATAGCCGCATTCCGCTATAACCTGATTCGTTACTTGATGTAGTCTATCTGTAGTGATATATTTAGTGTTAAAGTTTGTCCATAAATTGATTCACTACTTATGAGTGACTTATTCCAGAGAGATTATATCAAATAACGCCTGCCATATCACTATTATATGACGGAAAGGATCCTATGTGCGATTGCTACTGTTGATTAGTCTTAAAGTAACCTCACTTGCAAATATAGGAAGGTCTAATTAGCGTGTAGATGAATAGGAGTATATATTGTAAAAGCAAAGAATATCCCCCAAAATGACACAATTAGGGTAATTTCAGATATTTTGGAATCAGAGAATTTAGAGGGTGCCAACAAAGACTTTATAACATCGTGTATAGAAATGGTCTTGAAAAATAACATCTTTTTATTTCAAGAAGAGGCATATATCCAAGTGAAAGGGACCAGCATGGGGGCTACCTGTGCTCCAAGTCTGGCATGTCTTTATGTTGGAAACTTTGAACAAACACACATCTTCAATGAGATTGCGCCATACTTTGAAAATGTACAGGGGTGGCACAGATTCATTGACGACATCATATTTATTTGGAATGGCCCCAGTCAAGAGTTAGACTCTTTTTTAGAATGGATAAATTTAGGGGACCCCAACCTTAAGTTTACAGCACACTATGACAACTCCCAGGTAGATTTTTGGGATATCAAAATCAAAAATGTAGAGAACACCCTACAGATGGAGCTGTTCACGAAGCCCACTGACAAAAATACTCTCTTGACTTATGATAGTAATCACCCAAGATCCCAAAAAGATAACATCCCCTTTGGGGAATTCCTAAGACTAAGACGGAACTGCACATCAATAAATGACTTTTACAAGCACGCGGAGACTCTATCTAGTAAATTAAAGGCCAGAGGGTATCCGAAGAAACTAATCAAAAATTCACTAAAAAGGGCCAGATTTTATAACAGAGACTGCCTATTAGAGACCAACAGAAATAAAAAGGACATCTCAAGTGACAGAATTGTCTTTGTTACACAATTCTCAAATAAGAGTAATAAAATTAAGAATATAGTGAATAGAAATTGGAGAATCTTAAACTATGAGGCAGAGAACAAATTGGAAAAACCCCTTTTTTCGTTCAGGCGAAATAAAACTATACGTAACTCCCTGGTGAGAACATACAGACAGGCAAAAGATGCCCAAACCACACTAACAGGAGAGAGAGCCAAAGGCAATTGTAAATGTGGTACCTGTTCGATCTGCATACACTGCATAGAAACAAAAAGCATAACGTTCAACAATAAGACAATGTGGGCGACAACGTTGAACAATTGCCGCAGTAAAAACGTGGTTTACCTCCTTATATGTCCGTGCGGATTGGGCTATGTGGGGGAGACCGGGAGGGAACTCCGTATCCGCCTACTAGAGCACAAATCCGCAATCAGAAACATGAAAGAAAATGCCCCACTCACGGATCACTATGGAAAACTTAGACATAAGTGTGATGAACTTAAGTGGTTCATACTGGAAAAAATCACCATAAACAGGAGAGGAGGAGACATTGACACTAGAAGGAAACAACGTGAACAGTGGTTCATGTGTCACCTCAATACAGTACATAAGGGTCTGAACTCAAAGGAGGACTGGATGAATATTATCACTAGATGATAATATCTCGATCCACGTGGGTTTCCTGATATGGTTGTGATATTTAGCATATCCGTCAACCATTAGAAGATTGAGCATCATAGAGTGTGAGACGTAATGTTATAGAGATTAGGACAGATGTCAATAAAGTTTTATATTACAAACAAGACATTCCCCCACACCTAAACACCTGATATACTTTCCAGCCATTTTTGGCCGCCTGTAGTAACCGCAACTGACAACAACATATAAACGGGTGGAATCCTAATGCCACCGTCATCATTGTAAATGTTAATAAAGTTTTATCTTATGAACATGATATCCTTCCACACCGAGACATTTGTTGTAGTATTCAGCCAGCTTGATGTGCTGTGAGCAAAGACATCAACAATTTAGAACGATTATTCATGTGGAAAACATTTACGGGTAAATAAAAATAAAGAATTAAATAAATAAACATAATATAACTAAATGTATCCGTAAAAACAAAAATAAGACAGGCGTTTTATTGAATAGACTAGAACATCACTAGGGAGAGGGGTCACGCTAGGATTGGTGGAATCATAATAGAAAGTTAGCGCTATGGCAAATGCGACCCGATTGGCCGTAAAACTACCACCTGACTGAGCCAACCAATAGGAAGGTGGGGCTCTTTTAAACAAATGCGAGACGTCAAACCCACACAGCGGTAACCAGAAACCGCATCACGGAAGTCTTCCTGCATGGACGCAAAAGCCTGCAGTGTGTGAGGTAAGAATGGAAATATAGCGTAGGGGAAACCGGGTCCAGCGTCACTGAGACGCAACAAGGACTGATGTTCATACAAACATTCCGGACGGATAGATATGAGGGAACATTTATTTTATCCTTGTCCCTTCACAATACAGGGCATTTGAGAAACCCCGAGGACACTCCACCGACTACGGGTCCTTTTTAAGAATTTGAGACCAATTAAAGAACCAAGAGGCCACTCTACATGCAGGATATTTATCAGCAACTACAATCAGGTACGAACGAAGCCGTCATAAATTGAATCAAAGAGTAGGCTATAAGGTGGCAACACTAGATAGTGACATTTATACATATTACAGGTATAAACGAAGGATAACATCAGTGGGGCCAATCCTACAGAAACAGCATATTATATCAAGAACTTACAACCGGCATGAATGATAAGGTGAGAACCAATTGTTTGCATTACACTCAGGTAGCGAGGCATTTATACTATAATATAAACGCAGTTTATATAACCACATCCGGAATGGATAATTTTGAATAATAATCTCTTCCCAGATCAGAACACTGAGATTCCATGTAGGACCACAATTTATCGTGTGCTTTCCATGAGAACTGTCCGTCTATTTTAGTGGACACCTACTATATAGTAGAGCAACAAGCAGATATTCAGGTGAGAATATCGGATTGATTAAAAACTAGTACATAAGGAGAAGATTAACCATTTTAAGGGTGGGCTCCCAGAGCAGCGACATGTGGAGTTCAGATAAGCATTTACCCTGTATGATCATAAAAGTTACAAACAGAGCATAGCAGATAAGAATGGGAGGGAGTTCTAACAGCCCCAATAAATACCCGTTTTTTTAAAACTAAGTGAATCGACATTATAGAGACTCGAATTATTTAAATCATCTAATCCATCATCATTACATCTTCTCTCCCATAGCTGGAACCTCTATCCACTTGTGAACTAAGAGAGAAAAATCTATCACTGGTCTTGATAAAGATAGTGGCATAAATACAGCCTATCGAAACGCGTCGACGCACAGGAATTGACACAATCCAAAGCACCGGGCACTCACTTGTAGCGATAATTTGAGTCAGATCCCACAAGTGTATAATCCTTGAAATAGTTAAAAGTGGATGTGTACTGAATGACAAAGTGTAGTGTCTTTTTATTGTTCTCTGTATTCTCTCTGTCATGCAGGTTCATAACAGAATGATGCAATATATTTGAATGCTTGTTTTTACTTTTTTTTAGTAAGAAATTTTGTTTATGTCATTGTGTAATATAAATTTGAAGCTTTCTTTGTTGCAATGCATATTGTGATTTAACATGTTATTAAGAGTAAAATAGGGACCATGGATTATTACAGTTTTTAAATATATGTATTGTATGTGTTTATTAAATAAATGTAAAGAAATCATTTTAACCGATTTGTGTATATAATGACTGCAGTGTGTCAATTTAGTTAGCCAATTTATGTGCAATCAAGGGACTGCTAGGAGAGATAAAAACACATATTCCTATTCCCTTTATTCAACCTTAGAGTTTCTACCCATTTCCACACGATCAAGAGATCTCTTGTTTTTACTTGGAAGAGTACCCTATTCCCTTGATCTTTACAAGGGGTCTCTCTCTTTTGACTATACCTATATTGTAAAAGCTACATTATTAGTGCCCTGAATAGTGTCTTGTTTCATATATTAATGAAACCAACCATGTTGCACTATAGACGGTCCAATTATAGGGGCTATGCTATAGATGCCCTGAACAGCGTGTAGATGCACACGTTAATCTGAAAACTATCGCATTCTACTATAAACAGATTCGCCGCTTCATACGAGCTATCTGCAGTAGTGTATGAAGTGTTCAAGTAAGTCCATAAATCAATTCACTATTTTTTAAATAGCTTGTTACAATGAGATAAAGCCAATTTGGCAATTACCACATCACTATTAAGTCAAGGAGGACTCCTATATGTAATAGCTACTATTGATTGGATTAAAGATGACCCCGCTAGCGATGCCTCGTATATACACTTCGAAACAAGGGGGGGGGTCTGAATGACGTCTAAGTAAATAAAGGTATCCAGTGACACAGAAATTGTGTCTTACCTACTGACAACGTGTTTCTCCCGAGTTGGTACTGGCGTCAATTGTCTAGGCTAATTGAATCATGTCAGTTCTATTTATTTGTTCAAGACGCTTAGTACGTACAGCGCATCATCATAGAAAGAGGACTGACTGGGTGAAAAGGTTAACCTCTAACAAAGGCGCCATATTTTAATGGTTATCTACCCCAAGAGACAGGCTAACTGTTATTGTCGAAACTACTCTTCATGACTGGAATGGGTATCCATTGACACAGAAATTGTGTCTTACCTACTGACAAAGTGTTTCTCCCGAGTTGGTACTGGCCTCAATTGTCTAGGCTAATTGATTCATGCCAGTTCTATTTATTTGTTCAAGACGCTTAGTACGTACAGCGCATCATCATAGAAAGAAGATTGACTGGGTGAAAAGGTTAACCTCTAACAAAGGCGCCATGTTTTAATGGTTATCTACCCCAAGAGACAGGCTAACTGTTATTGTAGAAACTACTCTTCATGACTAGAATGGGTGATTAACTAATATAATTAGCATGAACAATATGTACATGTATTTGAGAGATCGTAAAGTTAATACAAATGAGTCCATGAATTACACACAGATCACAGCTAGTATCTTATTTATAAAGATGGAAAAATTATGTGGATCAGTATTTGTGAAAAACTTTCTAATTACTATTTTTGATAGCTTGATCCCACGGTATTTCTTGGTTGAGCCCTTTTACTGATGTACCCAGAATAAAAATCCAATAGACTTCTCTTAACTTCCTAGTCTTTTCTGCCGTGGTGCCCTGTTTATGGTAAATTTTCTCCAAAATATACCATTGCATGGCTTCAGGTGCATGCCTGTTTTCCACATAGTGTTGCACCATAGGTGCTGTAAGTTTCTTAGTTCAAAATGCTGATCGATGCTCTGTCAGTCTAGTGTTGAGACTTCTTCCTGTTTCGCCTACATATCCCAGATGACAGGGACATATAATTAAATAGACTACGTCTGTCGATTTACAGTTATTCAAGCTCTTGGATGATATTGATTGCCCATTGAAGCTGAGTGTCGATTCTTCAATGGCAGTGTCACAAGATTTACAAGTGGTACATTTGAAATTACCTACCACTGCTTTATTATTTTCAATACTTATCTGTGAAAAAGTACTAGTATTTTTAATCCTTGAATTGACCACATGATCCTTTAAACTTTTATTGCGTCTGTATGCAAATAAAGGTTTAGGGATGGACATATCGATATTTAAAATTTGCCAGCTTTGATAGACTGCCTGACGAATTCGCTCATCGAATGTCCTGTAACAAAGACCAGAGAGGGGTCCTTTTTGGCTTTGGTATTTGTTAACAGATGTTGCCTATCAAAGAAACAAGCTCTTTTGTATGAGTCCCGCACAATCTTTTTTGGATAACCTCTAACTAGGAATTTGTTTTTCATGGTCAATGACCTTTCATCATAATCTTTTATGCTTGTACAATTTCGCCTCAGGCGTAAGAACTCACCAAAAGGTATGCTGTTTTTTTGGATAACAGGGTGAAAGCTGTCATAATGTAACAGCGTATTCCTAGCAGTTGGCTTGGTGTATAAGTCCACTGTCAGGATACCATTGTCATGTTTGATCAAAATATCTAGATATTCCACCTGTTCTGTACTCATTTTATGAGTAAAACGTATATGGTCATCACAAAGATTGATCCATTCGATGAATTCCAAAAGTTTGTCATGCGTGTCTGTCCAAATGAAAAAGACATCATCTATGAATCGTGACCATCTGGTCACAGATTCATAGAATGGTGCTATCTCATTGAATACAAATTTCTTCTCAAAAAGGGACATGTAGGAGGAGCCTAGCGCGCAACCAAGATGGCCGCGTAGGTGCGAGGCTCCCGAGGACCTCCGCAACCTCCTACGTTTATCCTGTCTTCATCCTGAATCGGTTGAGGGGACTGTGTCGGTGAACCTGGGCCGAGGTGGTACCCGTTTTCCATTTTTGAATCGGACCCCGGGTGCCGGGGTGAGCATCGACTGAAGTTTGCGGCCTGCTTCTCTCCTGACCCCGGACTCGAGTTGGGGGGTGACCCAGTGGCGAAGTGAATAACAACGGCAGGCCGAGCCTGGCGAGTCGCGTACCCCACACTTTCACTTTCGCTTTTGAGTCCCCTTGCCGTCATCGCGAGTGGGACTACGGCGCTTCTTTGTGTGGTGGTGGCCTCGCTGGGGGACCCTGCCTGCCTGCCTGCGGGGACCCGCTCCGCCTTCCTGAGGTGACCCCCCGGGGCTCTCGGCCTTGATTGCTTGCTCTCCACTGCGTGACTAGTGAGGGTGCGAGATACACGACGATGGCCACGAAGCAGGATGGAGATCGGCTGAAGGCCAAATCAACCCGGCGTGGCACCGCACTTCAAGTCAACATTATGGATCGCTACACCCTCCCGAAGGGGTCTCCCGGCGGATCGCATAAGTCTTCCGAGTGTCCCCCGGATGCCCCGGATTTGCCTACGGATCTGACCTTGCAGGACGTCATGGGCGCCATTGCTGAGATGAAGACCTCAGTGGGCCAACAATTCGACACCTTGGCGCACAAACTCGATGCGGTCCTCATCGATGTCAACCTTGTTAGAGCAGATCTATCTAAGACAAATGACCGGGTTGACTCCTTGGCCCATACCGCGTCGGGCCTCACGACTGAGGTAGCGGCCCTTCAGACGGAGGTGCGCCGGCTCCGGCAGGCAAGTGCGCTCATGGATCGGCACCTGGAGGACTCCGAGAGCAGGGCCCGGAGGAACAACATTCGCATTATCGGAGTGCCCGAGGGACGGGAGGATTCGGCGGCGGATCTCTTTGTGGAGGACCTGATTTCTACCCATCTCCAGCCTCGAGGACTGAGTAAATTCTTTGCGGTGGAGAGGGCCCATAGAATTCCTGGCGGCAGACCGAAGGTCGGAGCTCCTCCGCGGCCTCTTATTGCCCGTATCTTCAACTTTCGGGACAGGGATGCGATTTTGCAAGCTTCCAGACTGCAAGGGCCGCTTAAGCTGGAGAACATGGAGGTGAACTTTTATCCTGATTTCACGCAGGCGGTCCAGAAGCAGAGATTGAGTTTCATGGGCGTCAAGCGGCGGCTTCGAGACATGAACTTAAAATACGCCATGCTTTTCCCGGCCAGGCTGCGTGTGGAGGCTGATGGTCGCACTCACTTTTTTGACCGTCCTGAGACGGCCGGGGACTGGTTGGACACTTTGTCTGGGGGACATGATCGGGATGGGATGGGGGCGGCGGGAGGAGAGTGCCCACCGGACCGGGTATGAGGTATTGACACTGGGGCTCATTCCTGATGATGCCACTTTTCGGCCAAGCTTAGGGTCTCTTGACTGTTGTGTCTTGTTTCCCCTCCATTGGAGGTGGTGCTGTGTCTCGAGGGGGTTCTCTTTCCTCCTCTAGGGGGTCTTTGTAGTTTAGTTTACACAGGGGCGACAGGCACACTGCAAGTTGGGGGGGCTGTTTGGGCTCATGCAGGGGTGCAGGGAGGGGGGAGTTTTGTTTGGGATGTTGGGTTGGGGTTGGGTATTGTTTATTTGCACCACAAGGCAGAAGTATTGTTGTGCTATCTCTAAAGTGCTCTCTTGGGGGAGATTGATCGGTTTTGGCTATGATGGGGGGTAGGGGACTGAGCCTTTTGTCCTGGAATGTTAATGGACTGGGGAACAGGATAAAACGGGGGGTGGTCCTGCAGTTCTTAAAACGAATTTCACCCGATATAGTATTTCTGCAGGAAACACACCTCATTGGAAACTCCTTTCGTGCCATGAACAGACGGGGCTATCGCCTTGTAGCCCACTCGGGCTTCACATCTGGTTCGAGGGGTGTGGGCATTATGGTTAAAACCTCGCTCCCGTTGGAGGTTGATGAGGTGCTCCATGATGATAGGGGACGATATACAGCTCTGGTGGGTAGACTGGAGGGTAAAGTGATTGTTTTGGTTTCTGTTTATGTCCCGCCAGGGTTGCAGACAACTACTTTTGCTGATTTGGGGCGCCTTCTTCTGGGCCTGCCGGAGGGGATTCTAGTGGTTGGGGGGGATTTTAACGCTGTAATTTCCGGAACTGAGGATCGTCACCCTCCCAGGGATCTCCCCCGTGCCCAAGCTTGGTTATCTGGCCACTTGGATACCCTGGGGCTGGTGGATTGTTGGCGGCTGAAACACCCTACGCAGATACAATACACCTTTCATTCCGGGGCTCATGGCAGTCTTTCGAGGCTTGATTATGTTCTGATGCCAGCAGCACAGGCGGGGAGGGTTGGGGAGGTACGACATCTGGCTCGGGGTATTTCAGATCACTCCCCGCTCCTGTTGCACTTCGACATTGTCCCGAGGGGGGAGGGGAGGGTGGTCCCGATTAATCCCTGGTACCTGCGCGACCCCACAATTCGCGCAGATTTGGTTAAATCTCTTGAGCGATATTTTGAAGACAATGTGGGGTCTGTGTCATCTGCGGTTTCTTTGTGGGAGGCGTTTAAGACGGTACTCCGGGGGGAGGCCCTATCCCTCATTTCCCATTCCCGGAGGCGCGAGCGGGAGGAGGTGACCCGTATCGAATCTGAGATAACTGAGTTGGAGGGTGATCTGGAGTGTGGAGTAACGGACGACAAACTGCGTGCTCTCCGACTCAAACAGGCTGACTACAAGGCCCTAGTCACGGAGGCAGCCAGGGGCCTGAGTAGAGAGCAACAGGGGCGACTGTATGATGTGGGTGATAAGGCTGGTAAACTGATTGCGTGGCTGGATAAAAAGGAGAGGGCGAGTCGAGTTGTCCCGTCGATTGAGAGACTGGATGGTGTGTGTGTCACTGAGCCGGAGGAAATTGTTGATTGTTTCGCTGAGTATTTCCGTGGGGTGTATTCCCCGGTATCTTCCCGCTCGGAAGAGGATTCCCATGACCTGCTTAAAGACATTGCACTGCCTTCCCTTTCGGAGGAGGATAAATTGTTGTTGGACGTGGCCCCGACATCTGAGGAGATTGCCCTCGCCATACGTTCGGTCGCCTCTGGCAAGGCCATGGGTCCTAATGGCCTTCCCATCGAATTGTAGAAATTACGGCCGGATACGCTGGCTCCGCATCTCCGTGCTATGTTCCTCGCGGCCCGGTCGGCGGGTTCCCTCCCGCTGGACCAGCGTCTTGCCACTATTGTGGTTATTCATAAGGAGGGGAGGCCGCGGGATCGTGTCACGTCTTACAGGCCCATTTCGCTGTTGAATGCGGAGCCGAAAATTCTCGCCAAGGTGCTGGCTAATCGGCTGGTTGGCGTGGTGTGCGATCTGATCCACCAGGACCAGTCCGGCTTTATCCCTCATCGCAACACCGCGCTTAACCTGCGGCGTCTGCATGGGGTGCTCGCGAGGGTCCCGTTCATACGAGAGCCAGCCATTTTGGCGTCCTTGGACGCCACTATGGCGTTCGACACGCTTGAGTGGCCATATATTTGGGCGACGCTGGCTAAGTTTGGGTTTGGCCCGGGATTCATTGGCTGGGTGAAACTGTTGTATTCCGGACCGCTGGCGCAGGTGGCGGTGAATGGTAGAGTATCGGCGCCGTTTGAACTGGGCAGGGGCACGCGGCAGGGCTGCCCGCTGTCGCCGCTCCTCTTTGCGCTTGCCTTGGAGCCCCTGGCGGAGTGGCTGCGGTGGCACCCTTCGATTCGTGGTCTCCGATGGACCCCCGAGTATGAGGATCGCGTATCCCTTTACGCGGACGATATTCTTTTGTACCTTGCTTCCCCGCGTAAATCACCGATTGTGTTAGTGGATGTGTTGCGTTCATTTGGCCGCAACTCCGGCTTAGTCATCAACTGGGCTAAATCCTGTGTGTATGTCCTCTCGGGGGAGGCTCCTATCCTTCCGCGGGGTTGTCCTATCCAGGTTGCTCCGCAGGGATTTAAGTACCTGGGTATCTTTATTACCCTGGACGCCGCGGCCCGATATAAACAGAACTTACTCCCCCCCCTCCAGCGCCTGAAGGAGGATGTGGCGCGTTGGAGGCGCTTCCCGCTTTCGCCGTTCGGCCGTGCGGCACTGTTTAAGATGATGTCGTTGCCACGTTTCTTATACGCTTTACAAAACACGATGGACGTCGTCCCGGCGTGCTACTTTCGGGAGGTGGAGGGTCTGCAGCGCCACCTGTTTTGGGATGGGAGGCCACGTATCGCCCTCGCGAAGCTGACGCTCCCGTGGTATGACGGGGGGTCGCCCTCCCAGACATCAAACGGTATTACTGGGCCTCCCAGCTGGCTGCGATAAATCACGGCCTTTATGGGCCCGCCCTTAACCCGGCTTTTGAAATGGACAAACTGTTACTGCCGGGTGGCGACTATAATCGTGCGCTTTACTCTAGATCGCTCGACGCACGTTTGACGGGCCCTACGCGGGTCGCGGTACGGGTGTGGCACGCGGCAAACTTGGCGATGGGGTGGAAGGATCGGTTGACCCGGGCGACGCCACTGTATGCATCTGAGCGACTGGGCTGCTTGTGGACCTTGAAAGGCTTTGAGAAGTGGGACATGATAGGCATCAGCAGGGTGGGCGATCTCTGGACGAGAGGGGGATTCAAAACGTTCGATGTGCTGCAGACGGAATTCCAGTTGCAGGACAGGGAGTACTTCCGATATGTACAGGTTCGTCACGCGCTGTGTTCCGTATTCCCGGATGTTGCCTCCATCCCGGAGTGCTCCCCTCTGGAAGATAGAGTGCTAGATGGGCATGTACCGGATGGCACTATCTCATTGTTTTATAAAAAGCTCATCAACGATCGCTCGGGACTGCTGACTGGCCTTCGTGAGGCATGGGTCGCCGATGGATTGGAGCTGGATGACGAGGACTGGGTGTCTGCGGTGGCCTCCCCGAAAGAGGTGGCCATACCGGCCCACCTTCGCTTCGTCCAGCTCAAAATACTCCACAGGGTCTATGTTATGGGGCCGGGTCTGATGCGTATGGGATATGCCGTGAATGGGCTGTGTAAGCGTGGGTGTGGTATGTTAGGGACCTTCATCCATACTTTGTGGGAATGCCCGGAGGTGGCGCGATTCTGGCGTGGTGTACATGCGGTGTTGCAAGCGGTCACGCATGTGACGCTGTTTCCCGAGGCTAGGAGATGTCTGCTAAATGTGTGGGAGCCGACTGATTACACGGTGCCGCAGACGTGGTGGGTGACTCTGGGATATATGGTGGCCAAGCGTGACATAGCACAATTGTGGGGCTCCCAGAGGTCACTAACGGTTTCGGTGTGGAAGGACAACATGGATTGGTGTATGTTTCGGGAGAAGGTAGTGTATGTGGCGAGAGGTAAGCCTGGGAAATGGGTGAAAGTGTGGGGCCCCTGGAACTCCTATCGTGGCGGGATTTGTGCCCCGCCGCTGACGCCTGACTTGGCAGTGGCCCAGTCTCCCTAGTCTGCTTGTCACCTTGGTTCTGGGTATTGTGTCCACTTTGTTTCTGTCCCGGCCTGTCCCCCCCCCTATTCCTGTGGATCGGTAGGGTCCTCCCCAGGGGAGCTCATAATGCTGCTTTGACTTTTGCTGCCTTGTGGATTTGTTTGTAGTTTCTTATAAAAAATTGAACCGTCATTTGGGGGGTCCGGACGGTGTGGCCGCCAACGCTTCCTTCGACTTCTGGGACCTTTATCACTTGCCGCTTGGGTTTAATAACTGTATTTTATGCTCTCACTGTTTGCTAGCGGCCGGCCTGAAGGTTGTAGGCCCATCTTTGTATATCTTTTGCATTCTGTAATAAAGGTTTCAAAAAAAAAAAAAAAGGGACATGTATATGTTGGCTACAGTTGGGGCACAAGATGCCCCCATACTGACACCTTGCTTTTATTTATATAGGTGTTTATTAAATTCAAACACATTGTCCTCTAAAACTACTTTTAAGCATTCTAGAACAAAGATGGAAGGACATTTGATATTGTACGTATTGATGAACCAATGGACCGCCGCTAATGCTCCT
The DNA here is from genome assembly GCF_964204655.1 of Triturus cristatus. Lineage (NCBI taxonomy): Eukaryota > Metazoa > Chordata > Amphibia > Caudata > Salamandridae > Triturus > Triturus cristatus. The sequence goes on from NC_140591.1 coordinate 830,166,663, forward strand.
TCAATGGGGATGTTACTATAAAGGGCTTCTATGTCCATAGTTACCAAGAATTGAGTATTGGTGCAAAAAGGCGTGTTCTCGACTAGATTGATAATATGTCGAGTATCTTGAACAAATGCTGGAGTTCTCGATACATGGGCACATAGTATAGCATCTACGTACTTGGCCAATGGTTCAGTGGCTGATCCAATCGTAGTTACTATGGGTCTTAATTGAGGGTCTATGGCATTTTTGTGTACTTTGGGTATGCCATAGATCCTGGCCATTTATGGTTTCTCATTATTAAGGAATAGCCATTCCTTATCGCAAATATCACCATCCTGCAGAGCTTTGTTAGTCTACGTATTTTATTTGTTATATTAGACGTAGGATCTCTAGTAATTGGACAATAAAAATAAGTGTCTGCAAGCATACTTTCCATTTTTGAGATATAAATTGGTGTGTCAAAGACAACAATGCCTCCTCCTTTGTCACACGCTTTGACAGTTTTGTGCTGGTTTTTTTTTTCAGATCTTGTAAAGCATTATATTCTTCTTTATTAAGATTAAAGGGTTTTTTTTCACATATTTCGTGATATTTAAAATCTTATTGTACACTACTTGCTCGAACACTGCTACTTCCAGCAGCAACTGTTCGACAGTAGGCGTAAACTGAGAAGGAGGTGCAAGACCAGACACATTGATACTTTCCAAATGTGTATCTTTGTTGGTGAAAAAGACCTTTAATCTGATCTTTCATTTACTTGACATCTATCAGATATTATCTGATTGTTAGTCAGCTGTGTTCCCCTTATTTTGGCTTTCTCATTCATATTAGGTTCATGGTCAGTGAACAATAATTTTTGGAAACACAGCTACACATGTCACTTTAGTGTAGCAGATAGAAAGAGAATAAGAATACTCTCCAAATAGGTACATACTACTCAATAGATAAGGATGAGTTTACTAATACAAATTGAGACCTTGTAACATACACCCATAAGTAACTAATATTAGTCATTTTCTCTCAGACTTTTCAGTTCCACTGAATACAGTTGTCCTCAGAATTGGGATTAATATCATCTAAAATCTATTTCATCAGTCACTAGTTATGTCAAGACATTAAAAAGGTATGCTTGCAACACCTCAGATCATATATACTATCCTCATGCTCATATTGGATGTTTTCTTTATCTAATCAGGTCTTAGCTATCTATCTTCTAAATACTTTCTGTAAATTGGTGAGAGGCCTGGTTTATATGCAATGTCTTTTACTGCTACCTCTGTATTCTTAAGTTCAGTAGAGGTGCACAAATTAATCTCTCTTCTTTTTCTATTAGTATAACAATATTAATCGTTTGTAATATTTGTCACAATCAATAGTTTTTTTTAAATTATATTGCCTGATAATAGTACAGGAACCTCAAACGCTATTATCTGTGTTTAACATGTAATTGTGTGCCTATTTTTTATTAGATGTGTTTTTATATTGGTCAACTCTAGACAATTAAGTTTCTCATATATAAAACATTTTGTTTCTATTTAGTTAACCACAATGAGCGGACACCTGATGAAGTCTTAGCCGAAACGCGTTGTTGTTTGTCACCAAGTCGCCCATATTCTAAAATGATGAATATACTTTCAAAATATTAGTTGATATAAACACATTAAGGGTGGCAATAAGAATAGATCATGTATAAAAGTTGACATTGTATGTTATGAAAGTCATCAGAAACAGGGATTTTTCTTGCTCCATGGAAATAAACGTATGTGGTTATGCATATTATTGAGACAATTCAGTCATTATGAATACAATTTCTATTTATTAATAATTCATTTTTGTATTATGTAAAAAAAAATGATAAATCAGAATATTAAAAAATAAGCATTTTACAAACAAAATTGTCATTGTTCATTCATATTCATGATTGTATTTCTAATCTAGACAATGCATCGCCGTTTGACTATCTAGAGTTGACATGCAATTTTTATCTTGATGCACACTGTGTTTCATGCCACCTTCCCTTTTTTTCCCATTATGGGGAGCCTGTAAACACACAAAAATGCAACAGTAGTTACTACCATGTACTATTCTCTTCCCTGTGACTCTAACAGTCAATTAGATTTTAAACTAAATTAGCGTTCCCTGCGTATCCTCAAAGGTTTACCTGGAACGGATTTGTCCATAGGCATCAAACAAAAATAAATCCATGAAGCTGGTTATGATTTCACCATGTCACGAAAGTCTCTTCATTCAAATAACAATAAGAATCATAAATAAAAAAAAATAAGAGTTCTTCCTCAGTACACTGACCGATAAAAACCGCAGCACACGAAGACGTAGGATGCAGAAGGAGGCTACATCAAACAAATCGAACCTCCATATACAGGTTGCTTCCACAAGAATGGTAAGGCATCACAAGAGTAAAAAAAATAACACCAGTGAGGAGCAGAGAGAAACCGGTAAGAGCGGGAAAACAAAGACGCAATAAAGCGAACAGGCCTTCAGAATCCTACCTGACTCTGCGGGACTGCAATCCTCGTAACAAGGGGAGAAACTGTCTGCACAGATTCCGCGGCCAAACGTGAGACTTCGACGTCGCACAGGAAACTCAAACAGCAGCCAAGGAATCCGCAACGCTGATTGGGAATCTTCTGACGTCACAAAGGGGACTCCGACGCGGACCAGGAATCCTCAACACCACTCAGGAACTCCGACGCTAACCAAGAGCCTTTGATGCCGCTCAGGAAATTCCACAACGCCGAATGAAGCAAACACGAACAAGTGGGCGTGGTCCAACTTCAAAAAGAAAGTAAGCCAAGCAGTGCTCTGTCCCTTTTGCCCTCCTTTATTGAGTCATGTGCATCAGCTGTTCTCCCCATGCCAATGGGCACACGCAGGGAAGGCTGCTCCTCCACTGCCTAAGTTATAAACTAGTGGTGCATTCTGGATAATGTAGTGTAAACCCCAGAGCACATGAAACACAGGGTGTAACAATTTACAATTCTAACTCAAACAGTTTCTTGCCTCAGGGAAGGTGTTCATCAGTTTTTGGTTTGAGAAATCTAAGCAATGAAAAATGAAACTAACAGACTTTTTTCACAGCTGAAATAAACTGAAAACCATCATCTGAACTGCAAACATCATCTCCAGCATTAGTTCCACTGAAAGCCTCTCACGGGTAAAATAACCCAAAAACCTAATTTTGCAATGAAAACTAACCAAAACATGTATTTTACAAAGCCAAAAGCTACACAAACATCAATCATTAAAAATCCACTTTTTCTTTTAGACCTTCCCAACATCAACCACAAGGGAGAAAAACTTTATTCCACAAAAACAGCAGAGGAATCAATTCTAGAACATCAAAAAGACAACATGGGAACCTTAGTAAGGTGAGGCAAATTTAAACTAAATGAAATGCCTCTTTTTCTTATTACAGGAATCAACTACAAACCATATTAGAAAATCACAAGTCGCAAAATCCAAAACAATATAGCAAAGCACATGTTCTTCAAAAACTCAAATGAGAACTAAATAAGTATTAACTATTTTTTTTGCAGGTTCAAAACCAGTGCTTTAAATGGGAAAAAATAAGTGCAGGTACTCGTTAAAATGAGCTGAGTGGGGGGCTAAGGACAAGACGAGGCCCATACTGCATGTAGCTGCACACTGAAAATAAGGTGTGATAGGGATGCTTTCTAGGGGACAGCCTTTCTTTACAAGGTGAAATAGGAAGACTTTGAACTTCATAAGTTAAGAAACAGTGGTGTGAACAAATGCTGGGAATAGGCCCTAAGTCACTGTTAATGCACCTAAGTCATCGGCCCCACAGGAATAATAATCAGTGTGCCCCTGGAAACGGACTGGAGTAACAGCATGAATGACTTTAATATTAGTTGCATGTACCAAAACACATTAGAAATGCACTAACAATAAAATAGGTTACCTCGTTATACAACATGAAGGCCAATCATATGTTAATATTTCCTGCTTCTGTAATATCTGCAGCTTCTTAATGCCATACCCTTATATGCTTGGATGAATACTTATATATTCTTGAGTGCGCACTCAGAGAAACAGCAGCAATGCTAACACAAAGCATTCCAAGAATGTTCTTTAAAACACCTGGTGAGTGTCTGGATTCTCTCCCCCTTTCACTCTCAATTCTCACACACACAAACATGCAAACACAAGCAGGCAAACACCCAGACAGAAGCAGTCACTCACACAAAAGACTAAGGTGGGATAAAGGCCATTTGAACGTGTGTAAAATGATTTTACACCTCTTATCTCTGGTGGTTTTCTTCATTGCTGCTGTCAACGGGATGCCAGGATTCCAGTGTGTTCACAAATGCATACCATAGTGTGAATGTGATTGACAGCACAGGGCCTGAATGGACCCTGCTCTGTCAAACTCGGCGTGATGGTGAACACCGGACATTATGCAAATAAGCCCTGCTGAATAGTTTACAGGTGGCTCCGCTTGGGCACGATGAAAATAAGAAGTGCTGGTACTCAGTACCTGCGAGTACCGTCCCATTTAGAGCACTGTTCATAACACTAAACATTATCGAATTGTGAAAGCACATATTAACAGGAATAAATGGTAAAGAAAATACATTCTGAAGTCTCACTAATCAAACATGTTTAACAAAAAAGAATTTCTTTCCAGATTAAACGTTCAAAGAAAAACATAAAACTCAAAAAATCTTTTTTTTCTTTATTTTACAGACATTTCAAAAAATGGCATCAGCAAGACAAGCTACTTATGTGAAATCCCATTGAGGAAACAGACTTCTGAAACACAGTGTACCTTTGTTGTAAGGAGAGATTAACTAAACCCAGGAGTTATTGAAGGTGTGTGCAAAATTACTCATTCCATTGCACAGGCAGAGCGGTTACTCTTGGGGGCACTGTTGAAAGGACCACAGAGCATAACCACTCTGCCTCTGCAATGGAGATTGAGGTTAGAGAAGACATAAATCAAATGAAAGAACTTGCATCCACCTCCAATGAACCCTGTGGCACAGTTTTGGGGGAGGTATCCAAACACATTCCTATGCATGTAGCAAGTTGTATGCCCACAATCCCAAACTTACGCAGAATTATACAGCGAAGAAAATAGGCAAGTAACCCCCCACGTGTAACACCCCAAACATACTTAACATTCCTCCTGAACTAACTGTTACTAATGAAACCTTTCTTGTGCATGACAACAAACACCCTAAAAAAAGAATGCTAATCTTTAGTACTCCCCATAACCTTTTAAAATTGGAGACTAGTGATATTTGGATGATGGATGGGATATTTTTATCCACACCACATCCATTAACCCAAATATACGCTAGTCACGCCTACATTAATAACACTGTAGTTCCCATAGTGTACAGTTTACTCCCTGATAAGCAAACCTCAACTTACACTGAATTTTTAACAGTGCTAAAATCTAAAACACAAAATAAAAGTCCTAGGAAAGTGATAATTGATAACCAAAATGTATCCCAAAACCCAAATTCAAGGATAGTTTTTTTCACTTTTCACAGGCGTATTGGCAAAAAATTAAAAAAAACATCCTAAGTTGAGTATTACATATCAGGCAGTAAACTGCAATTTAAATTTAAAAAATGAACTGCCTTGTGCTTTGTTCCTCCTGACTGTGTGGATGAATACTACAAATCAATTACTGAATCTGACTATTTTACTACAAATGAAGACAAATTGGGGACCCTACTAAATTACTTTGAGGACACAAGGATTGGCCATCTAAGCAGGTTGGGTCGCAGGAGGAATCCAAGGTTTCCTGTAAGGTGATGGAACTGTTACACGGCCTGCTTAGAGGGAGGAGCAAAGACCAATAATGCCATAGAGAGATGACACAACTCCTTCAGTAAATCAATCGGAAAACCTCACCCAAACATTTATCATTTCTTGGAAATTTTGAAGAAGGAGAAAAGTTTCCAAGAAATGAGAATAGCGCAATCATTGACTGGTAGTCTGAACCCACAAATTTCCAAAAGAACAAAAGAAATGTCAGAGAGACTATTGGGACAAATTCAACATTTTTTGTTGATGGCGGCATCAGACTACCTACACAATATTCCACACATACTACATTTCTAACTATCAGTAACACCTATTCTATCTTACTTGACTGTTTTGCGATTTTATGATTAAATAAAATTGGCATTTTTCAATACATTTTTCCGAAACTATAAAAAAAAACGGGCTACATACCTTCAGTTGTCTTCCTTCTTCGACTCTTGTTGTTCTGTAAAATTCCAAAAGTTCAGCAAGAGTCTGGTGCTCACCAAATATCCAAAGTCTCAAACCATAATCCACTATCCAATCCAAAGACCGTGCATAGCTATCAAAAGAGACACAGATTGGCATAGCCATATTTTACAGCAAACCAACTGCTGCAAAGTAACTGTGTAACCTTAAAAGAATCTATCCCCCCAAAAATCCGGAAAAATGACAAAAGTTTGCCAAAAAATGCAACAGGAAAACCATCATTGCAATCCTCTTTCCATCAAAGGTGTGACAAATGAAAAAAATCCAAACTTAAAAATGCTGAAAAAAATCACACATTAACTTAAAATCCATTAACCCAAAAATTCCAAATTGTCCAAAACATCCATTCGGCCATCTGTGTTCTCCAAAATTCCACATAGGATGCTATTAATTTTTTTAAAACACGAGGCAGCAAAAAGTTTAATAAAAAAAATGTTGCTTCCTTTACACATTGGTTTAAACAAAATATTAATAATTCTATCTATATACTTTTTCTTTTTTTACATCAAGAATGTAAAAGAAGCAATTACTCTGACGTGAGCCTACAACTGCTACCTGTATAGGAATGAAATTGGGGTTAAAAACATAAAAACGAAGGAGCGTGGCCGAGCAACATGGCCGAGCTGACGTGATCCGTCTTGGCTCCCGCTCCACGCCAGTGAAATGAGTGTTTAGTGATGAGCTGAGCTTGCCAAAATCACTCCAAACCAGCGTATCGACCCCCTGACCTAGTGGCAGTGAAGTGGGAACCCGCCGGCGACGTCTCCAGGCTGCGGTGAGCCTGTTTCATATCCACCGAGGCCAACCGCAACACCACACAAAATGGCGGCCGCCTGAAGACAATGGCAAAGGTGGACCGCTGCGAGCTCCCCCCGGCAAGAGATCGTCAACTTCATGTGCCCCGGACCGCGCTCCAACAGACTTATGCAGCTCCATACATCTAACGCGGTAAGCAACCACGGACTCCGCATAGCATTACGGGCACGGGAGAGCTCTGCGGCCAGGCGCCGGGGGAGCCATGAAGGAGACGCCTCGCTCTGACCTGGGGCACTAGGGTGGCGGCAAGGGGCTAGGGCAAGCAGCTGGCGCAACGAATACCCAGAAAATGTGATCCACAAGGGGGCAGATGAAAATTCAGCCCTTGTCAGCCCCGCGCCTGACCTTGCCTGACCATAAGATGGTAGCCCATAACTGAGCACAACAGCAGCGGGACGAAGGGTGTGAAAAGCCGAGGAGCCTCTGGCATAGACTACACGAGAGTACGCCCCTCCTGCATGAAGTCACATATCTGTTGATACCTCCCTGGAGTATTTGAAGCCCTTGAGACAGCCCTGCACACCTAAAGTTCTCCTGGAGAGGGGGACACCCCACAAGCTTTCTGTAACGCTATGCAGCCAAACAGGACATGAAGGCCCAGCACCACCTCTGCGTCATCAGCCTACACTGAAAGTCTTCACTGGGGTGTATGTAGCAACTACTGCCCCCCATAACTGCAGCTGCTATATGCAACATGAAGGGCGCAAAGGAGCCCTCACCTATGCCTCCAAAGAAGGCTCCACCACCACCCAAGGTCACTAGCTTCTTTCATCCCTCAGACAAACGGCAGCCGCTTGACCAGGGAGAATCTCCAAGCGACATGGCCCTTACCAAAGATGATCTGCTGTCATCCCTGCACGATCTTAAGGCTGAATTACGTGCTGAGCTAAATCAAGACATGAAGGCCTCCATCGACCAGCTCCGGACAGATCTGACCACGTGCATGACCACACTTCAGCAAGACATCGACTCGGTGGGCACAAGAGTGGTGGACCTGGAAACACAAACCCAGGGGATTGCAAAAACACACGATGGAGACTCACGACAAACTGCGGGACCTTCAACATCAACTCCAGCTAGCCCAGCTGAAATCTGAAGATCTTGAAAACAGGGCTCGATGGGACAACATACGGATCCGGGACCTAGCAGAGGGAGCGGAGGGACCGGACCTTGAGGCATTCCTCGAGGGCCTTTTTGCCGAAATTGTCAGCCCACGTCAGTTTAAGAATAAATTGGACCACATCCACCGTGTCGGAGGAAGAAGCAGTGGAGAACGGCGACGGACATGCTGATGTGTTAGTTAAATTCCACTCCTTCAAGGTCAAGGAAACGGTCTTACAGGAAGCTAGGAAAAAGGGAGATGTCTCCTTCCAAGGCCACAAATGCACTCTATACCAAAATCTGGCACCAGCAGCACTGGCACTAGACATCAATGTTGCCCTCTCACAACGAAACTCCGAGAGGACCACGTGATATACAAATGGACTTACCCATTTGGCATAAGTTTTGAACACGACAATAAACCGCGCCATATCACTGAGCTCAATGAAGGACTCCGCCTGCTAGGCCTTCTCCCAGTTGAAGCAGAACATTTGCCAGGACCAGCAAGGGGAAATGAGGGAAACTCCATGCGAAGGTCTCAATGGTCCACGAGCTCGAGGGGGATTCACAAGTGACAATGGAGGTGACAATAATGGCTCTACACTTGCTCGGACACTGAGAGAGCTCACCCCCCCATCCGGAGGACAGAATACGGCTCTCCTGAACATTGCGGAACAGGGGCTTATGACGTTACTCAGCGGAGAGGAGACCATCTGCAACCACGATATAAACTCTGAGAAAATTGCAAATTCTCTTTTATAACACTCAAGAAAGGTGTGGAGGGGAACTTCGGCTCTGACCTTCACCGATGAGCCCTAAAGGGAGTTATCGTTGACAGTCAGAACATACCATCCAACTGACTTTCATTGATGTTGGTATTGCTGGGGATTTTCTTTTTGGTTCCAAGGGGGGGGGGAGGGGTTCTTTTTCTATACGGGTGGTGTATAGTGAAGTTCAGTTGCTGGGTAACCGATTACACATGTTTGAAGCATGGTCACGACTATGGAATGACACGGAGGACAAGGCGGCAGGGCGCAGGCTATACTGACATTCTGAATATTAGGGGTGCTACGACAGGGAACCCATCTGATCGTGAAGAAGGGGGGGAGCCCGACTGTGAGTTACTGGCTGGATTCGCTGCCGGACCGGGGTGACCGGACTGGGCCCTCTGCCGATACCGAGGGTGGCGGGTCTCCTTTGGAGTGACTTATGGTCCCGGACTCTGCCATGTTGTACTGTTCGGCTGGGTTCTACTTCTTTTGTGCATTTTGTTTCACTATGTTGTGTGTGGGGAGCGAGCGGGGACGGGTCCCTTTCCTCCTCCGGGGTCTTTTCGTAGAACGGGGTTTGTAGGGCGACAGGCACACTGCAAGTTGGGGTGGTTTTTTGGACCGCAGGGGTGCAGGGTGGGGGGTGTTGGAGTTGGGGGGGGGTTGGTGGGTGGGTGGGGTTGTTTGGATTTGTGTTTTTTGTTTTCAAGGCGAAGTATTGGCTATGGTTCATCCTTGGGTGTTGAGCGCTTTGCTAGGGGGCCCTTGATCTACTGGAGGGGATGGGGGGGGACGGGTTGAGATTGATGTCTTGGAACGTCAATGGATTGGGGGACCGTATCAAACGGGGTGTTGTGCTGCAATATCTGCGTCGTCTGACTCCTGATGTGGTGTTCCAACAGGAGACGCATCTGGTTGGCAATGTTTGTCGGGCTATGAACAGGGGGGGATATCGACTTGTGGCCCACTCTGGTTTCACCACTGGTTCGAGAGGGGTGGGCATTCTCTTGCGAGCTTCACTTCCGTTGGAGATCACCAGGGTGGTCCCAGACGATAGAGGGCGCTATGTGGCTCTGACTGGGAGGTGGGAGGGGCAGTCCCTTTCCTTGATCTCGGTCTATGTTCCCCCGGGCCTCCAGAACTCCACCTTCTCAGACTTGGGTCGTATGTTGCTTGGGCTTCCTGACAGTCTTTTGCTTATGGGTGGGGACTTTAATTCGGTTGTCTCGGGTGACCTGGACCGTCATCCGCCCAGGGCCCTCCCTGCTGCCCAGGCGTGGCTGGGCGGGCTCCTGGAGACCTTCGGTCTGGTGGACTGTTGGAGGTTAATGCATCCGACACAGTGTCAGTACACCTTTCACTCTGGGGCCCATGGGAGTCTCTCCAGACTGGATTATTTCCTTATGCCCGCGGCCCAGGCTACTCGGATTCGAGAGGTCAAACACCTGGCCAGGGGTATTTCTGATCATTCCCCACTGTGGTTGCTTTTTGACACCGGGTCGCGGTCCGCTGGGCGGATCGCTCCTATTAACCCTTGGTACCTGCGAGACCCCAAGATCCGTGATAGCCTGATTAAGTCGATTGATCAATATTTTTCTGAGAATGAGGGGTCGGTGTTGTCCTCGGTGTCCCTGTGGGAAGCTTTCAAAGCAGTGCTCCGCGGGCATGCCCTGTCCCAGATAGTGGAGGCCAAGAGGGTTAAGAGAGAGGCGGTTGTGACGCTGGAGACTGAAATATCGGGGCTGGAGGCGGCCTTGGAGGCGGGTGTCACCCCGGATGGGCTGCATGCCCTCAGCCTGAAGCAGTTTGAATATAAGTCTCTCGTCACTGATGCTGCCAAGACTATGTATAGGGAGCAGCAGGGTAGGTTGTATGACGCCGGAGACAAGGCGGGTAAGCTGATTGCCTGGTTGGACAAGAAGGAGAGAGTGAATCGTGTGGTCCCGGAGCTTCGGGTGTCGGATGGAGTGTGTGTGACTGAGCCTGGTGAGATTGTTGAGTGTTTTGCTGACCACCTCCGTGCAGTGTACTCCCCGGTGTCTGATAGAGATGAGGACGACTCTCGTCTTCTGCTTCGGGATATTGCCCTGCCCGGCTTATCCGTCGAGGACCGCGAGCTGATGGATGCCCCTTTGTCTGTCGAAGAGATAGCTACTGCGATTCGCTCCCTCCGCTCGGGCAAGGCTATGGGCCCCAACGGTCTGCCGATTGAACTATATAAGTTGCGCCCGGATAAAATCGCGCCTTTCCTCCGTCATATGTTTCAGGAATCGCTCGAGAGGGGTTCCCTTCCTGACGACCAGCGTCTGGCTACTATAGTGGTGATTCCCAAGGAGGGTAAGCCACGTGACCGCTGTGCCTCCTATAGGCCTATTTCCCTGCTAAATGCCGAACCCAAAATCCTTGCTAAGGTCCTCGCCAATCGCCTGCTGAGCGTTATATGTGACTTGATACATCCGGATCAATGTGGCTTCATCCCACATCGTAATACCGCTCTCAACTTACGACGTCTGCACGGCGTCCTCGCTAGGGCTGAGTACTTCGCTGAACCGGCCATATTGGTTTCCCTAGACGCCACGATGGCCTTTGATACCATTGAATGGCCATTTCTTTGGGCCGTCTTGGCAAAGTTAGGTTTTGGGGAGGGGTTCCTTAGCTGGGTGAAGCTCCTTTATGCTGGACCAATGGCTCAGGTGGTTGTCAATGGGCGGGTTTCTCGGCCTTTCGCTCTCGGGAGGGGAACTAGGCAGGGGTGCCCGTTGTCCCCGCTGCTCTTTGCTCTCGCCCTGGAACCGCTCGCTGCCAGGCTCCGTTGGGAGCCCTCGATTAGAGGGCTCCGGTGGGCCCCGGGCTTCGAGGATCGGGTTTCATTGTACGCGGATGATATTCTCTTGTATCTCACCTCACCGCGGAAGTCGCTCAATGTCCTCTTTGATGTCCTTACTTCCTTCGGGAAAAACTCGGGTCTGATAATCAACTGGTCCAAATCTTGTGTGTATCCTATCTCTGGTGGTCTTCCTCTCTTGCCGCCTCGGCTTCCGCTCCAAATATCTCAGTCCGGCTTTAAATACCTGGGGGTGTACGTTTCGTTGGATCCGGTGGTCCGCTATGAGCAGAATCTCCTGTCTCCACTCCGGCGTTTGAGGGCAGATACGGCTCGGTGGTGCAAGCTGCCCTTGTCTCCGCTTGGTCGCGCGGCGCTGTTTAAAATGATGTCCCTTCCCAGATTCCTTTATGCACTCCAGAACTCCTTCGATGTCATTCCTGCGGCCTACTTTAGGGAGGTGGAGAGTTTGCAGAGGAGACTGGTTTGGGACGGGAGATCGCGTATCGCTTTTTTTTTTTTTTTTTTTTTTTTTTTTTTTTTTTTTTAGGCGATTTATTGAGCGCACAACTACCCGGAGGTGTCTCGGCGCTATAGGACAGATTAGAGCAGTCAGTCAGGTGAGACGAAGAGAATTATTTGAATAGCCATGTTTTTATGTACTTCCGAAAAGATAAAAGAGTGGAGGCACTCTTAATATGTAGCGGAAGTTCATTCCAGAGTTTTGTTGTTGCCACGATGAATCTCTTATCGCCCCAGGTGGCCTTCTTGGTTCTAGGGACCGTAAGCAGCTGATTGGAGCTAGAGCGTAGATTCCTGGTAGGTCTATACTGGCAAAAGCTTCTCCTGAGGAATTCAGGTCCTGAGCCGTGGATTGATTTATAAGCTATACATAATGCCTTAAATTTGGATCTGCTTTTGATAGGCAGCCAATGAAGCTGTCGAATAACTCCTGAAATTGGTTTAAATTTAGGAGTACCCGAGAGAATCCTAGCCGCGGCATTCTGTACCATTTGTAACTTTTTTTGGACTTTTTCTTGTGCGTTTATAAATAGTCCATTGCAATAGTCTATTCTAGACATGACAAGGGTACTGATAAGGGTTTTTCCTGCGCTAGGGGGAAGATAGGGTAGAAGCTTCTTTATCATTCTGATGGTGTAGAATGAGGAAGAGGTGATATAATTAGCGTGTGGCCTGAATGTTAGTCTGTCGTCAAATAAAACTCCAAGGTTTTTAACTCTGGTGACCGGAACCGGGGGGGAGCCTAATTCCTCAGGCCACCAGGAGGATGACCAGCTGGGGAGAGGCTTTCCAAAAATCATCACCTCCGTTTTGTCAGAGTTTAGTTTTAGACAATTTTTTGACATCCAGGTGCAAATAGTGGACATTCCTTTTTTAAAATTGTCTGCAATGATGTTTCCATTTTCGTATACTTCAATGACAATTTGGGTGTCATCAGCATATGATGAGATTCGTAGATCGTGCTCTTTTATGATTTTAGCAAGGTCTGCAACATAAAGATTAAACAGCGTAGGGCTCAATGATGAGCCCTGCGGGACACCACATGGTTGGAAAAAGGGAGGTGAGAGGAAGCTTCCCAATTTGACTTGCTGTGAACGATTGTCTAGAAAGGAGGCTAATAAGGCCTTGGCTTTATCTTTAATTCCTATGGCTGATATACGGTTAATGAGGGTTGAATGGTCTACCGTATCAAATGCAGCTGAAAGATCCAACAGCACCAGAATTGCAGCTCCACCCTTATCCATAGTTGTACGAATTTCATCAGCTGTTTTAATAAGCGCTGTCTCCGTTCCATGCCCTTTCCTGAAACCAAATTGGGTTTCATCTAGACAGTTGTTGTTTTCGATGTATTCGGTCAGCTGAGTGTTCATCACCTTTTCTATGATTTTAGCTGGAAGAGGGAGACCTGCTATGGGTCTGTAGTTACAACAGTCAGAGGGATCAAGGTTGGGTTTTTTTAAAAGAGGTCTGACTATTGTTTCTTTCCAGATGGAGGGGAATATTCCAGTTTCAAACATAGAGTTACAAATTTTCGTTAGTTCTGGGGCTATGGTTTCTGCAATGGTTTTTATTATATTAGGTGGGCAAGGGTCATTGGGAGATCCAGATTTGGATTTAAGAATGAGGTCAGTTATGTGTTCGTTAGTGATTTTTTTAAATTCTGAAAAGGAGGGAGGAGGAACCTGATTCTTGTTTTGGGATGCTGGACTATTGTAAGGGGAGAGGTCCATAACAGACATAGTGGTTTGTGCAGAGAAACTGGAGTAGATGTCCATTACCTTATTCTGAAAGAAACTGGCAAGATTATCACAGAGAATTTGGGTAGGTGTTACTGACGGGGGTGTGTTTAATCCTGATAATTTGGTAACAACTTTATACAGTTGTTTCGTGGAGTCTTGAGATGCTTCTATTTGATCAGTATAAAATTTACTTTTTTCTATTATTAATAACTTTTTGTAGTTGGTAAGTGCTTCCTTATACTGAGTTTTAGCTTCGCTATCATAGTTTCTGCGCCAGTGGCGTTCCAGGTTTCGACATTTCTGCCTAACCAACCTTAAGTTCTCTGAGAACCAGGGGGCAGAGGGAGTTTTACGATTTTTGGAGGTATTTTTTGTAGGGACAAGCGTCTCAACGGCTGAGCGAAGCCATTGTGTGTAGAGCATCGCTGCGTGCTCAGGATTTTCAGGGAGGTCTTGATGTGTATCATTCAGATGCGTTTTGATATTATCTGGGGAGATGCTGTTCCATGCTTTAAAGTTAATCTTCGAAAAAGTGGAGGTCTGATTGGGTGGTCTGTGTACGATGTTAATATTAAAAAGAATTGCAAAGTGGTCAGACCATGTTAAGGGGAGGATGTTTCCAAGAGAGATATGATTGTTGTTGGTAAACAGTCCATCAAGAGTGTGACCGGCAGTATGAGTCGGTTTGTTTATTAGCTGAGAGAGTTCAATAGAATTTAGATCTGAAAGTAAGGCAGATGTATTTTCATCATTATTAGATTCAAGGTGAAAATTAAAATCACCTAAGATAGTGAAATCAGCTTCTCCTGCAGAGGGCTCTATTAGGGCCGCTATAGATGAGAGGAAATCTGATCGAGAGCCGGGAGGGCGGTATAGTAGTATACCTTTGAACGTGTATGCTTTGGTAAGTGATATGGCAAAAGAAAAAGCTTCGCAGCCATTGATGGGTATAGGATCTATTTTGATGTTATAGATATTACGATGTATCAGGGCTATACCTCCACCTCTTTTATTGACTCTGTCCAGTCTTTTAACTGAAAAATCATTAGGGGTTACGGTAGCAAAGTCAGGCCCTGAAGATGGATCGGCCCAGGTCTCGGTTAGAAATAGAAGATCCAATTTGTGGTTCTCGAGAAAAGCAAGAATTTCGTATTTGTGCTTGGGTAAGGAGCGGACATTGATGAGCGCCGCTGTGACCCTATGATTTTTAATAGGGTTGGTCGATGATTCTATGGACATAGATAGTGGTAAGCCAGAGTTACGTGTGCAATTATTACATGGCATTAGGACTTCAGGCGGTATGTAGTTGTTACAGGGACACCTTTGTGAGTTCTTGGATATAATCCCGATGTTTAGCAACTGTTTTCTGGTATATATTAACGAGGCAGGTGGCTGGGCTGGCCTGGGAGAATCAGGGGGGGGGGCGCTAGGCGCGGTCCAGGCGCGGACGGGCGCAGACGGGCTTGCCTTTGGCGCGCCTTCGGCGCGCCGGCGGCGCGCCCGCTGCGCGCGTCCGCTGCGCGTTGCGCTTTGCATCTGGCTTTGTAGTGTATATGCCAGCAGCTGATTGGATGGCTAACCGGAAGTGCCGGGCCCTTCCTGTTGCACGTGATCCCTCCACACAATCCGAAAAATCGGTGGTGGAACGGGGATTATGTGCTCCTGAGTGGGTGAGTGCGCGGCGCAAAATATATTTAAAAGGTTGTAAAGAGGGTGGTGGGTTAAAACGTCACAGAGTACATAGATTCAAAATGCAACATGAAGTGTGATTAATGAGCCCTTTTCCAGGCGCTCTTAACCGTTACAAGCTACAACAAAAGGCAGGAACCCTTTACCAGGCGCTCCTAACGTGCTACTACAATTTCTCAGCTCACCTTACTGAGTCTAAGCGCGTCCGCTGCGCGTTGCGCTTTGCATCTGGCTTTGTAGTGTATATGCCAGCAGCTGATTGGATGGCTAACCGGAAGTGCCGGGCCCTTCCTGTTGCACGTGATCCCTCCACACAATCCGAAAAATCGGTGGTGGAACGGGGATTATGTGCTCCTGAGTGGGTGAGTGCGCGGCGCAAAATATATTTAAAAGGTTGTAAAGAGGGTGGTGGGTTAAAACGTCACAGAGTACATAGATTCAAAATGCAACATGAAGTGTGATTAATGAGCCCTTTTCCAGGCGCTCTTAACCGTTACAAGCTACAACAAAAGGCAGGAACCCTTTACCAGGCGCTCCTAACGTGCTACTACAATTTCTCAGCTCACCTTACTGAGTCTAAGCGCGTCCGCTGCGCGTTGCGCTTTGCATCTGGCTTTGTAGTGTATATGCCAGCAGCTGATTGGATGGCTAACCGGAAGTGCCGGGCCCTTCCTGTTGCACGTGATCCCTCCACACAATCCGAAAAATCGGTGGTGGAACGGGGATTATGTGCTCCTGAGTGGGTGAGTGCGCGGCGCAAAATATATTTAAAAGGTTGTAAAGAGGGTGGTGGGTTAAAACGTCACAGAGTACATAGATTCAAAATGCAACATGAAGTGTGATTAATGAGCCCTTTTCCAGGCGCTCTTAACCGTTACAAGCTACAACAAAAGGCAGGAACCCTTTACCAGGCGCTCCTAACGTGCTACTACAATTTCTCAGCTCACCTTACTGAGTCTAAGCGCGTCCGCTGCGCGTTGCGCTTTGCATCTGGCTTTGTAGTGTATATGCCAGCAGCTGATTGGATGGCTAACCGGAAGTGCCGGGCCCTTCCTGTTGCACGTGATCCCTCCACACAATCCGAAAAATCGGTGGTGGAACGGGGATTATGTGCTCCTGAGTGGGTGAGTGCGCGGCGCAAAATATATTTAAAAGGTTGTAAAGAGGGTGGTGGGTTAAAACGTCACAGAGTACATAGATTCAAAATGCAACATGAAGTGTGATTAATGAGCCCTTTTCCAGGCGCTCTTAACCGTTACAAGCTACAACAAAAGGCAGGAACCCTTTACCAGGCGCTCCTAACGTGCTACTACAATTTCTCAGCTCACCTTACTGAGTCTAAGCGCGTCCGCTGCGCGTTGCGCTTTGCATCTGGCTTTGTAGTGTATATGCCAGCAGCTGATTGGATGGCTAACCGGAAGTGCCGGGCCCTTCCTGTTGCACGTGATCCCTCCACACAATCCGAAAAATCGGTGGTGGAACGGGGATTATGTGCTCCTGAGTGGGTGAGTGCGCGGCGCAAAATATATTTAAAAGGTTGTAAAGAGGGTGGTGGGTTAAAACGTCACAGAGTACATAGATTCAAAATGCAACATGAAGTGTGATTAATGAGCCCTTTTCCAGGCGCTCTTAACCGTTACAAGCTACAACAAAAGGCAGGAACCCTTTACCAGGCGCTCCTAACGTGCTACTACAATTTCTCAGCTCACCTTACTGAGTCTAAGCGCGTCCGCTTTGGCCAAGCTGACTCTTTCCTGGTATGACGGGGGCATCGCGCTTCCTGATATTCGACGGTACTATTGGGCCTCCCAGCTGTCTGCCATTAATCATGCTACGTACGCTCCTGGTTCGAACCCGGCATATGAGATGGATAAATTCCTGCTCCCCGGCGGTAACTATAACAGAGCGCTTTACTCGCGGTCTGCTGGTAGGGCCCTTACGGGCCCTACCAGGATTGCGGTCCGTGTATGGAAGGCGGCTAACGTAGCGATGGGCTGGAGTGAGCGTTTAACGTGCGCCACTCCTCTATTCGACTCAGACCGCTTGGGAAGCCTCTGGACAACGAAAGGCTTCGAGCGCTGGGATACGATCGGCATCAGCAGAGTGGGGGACCTGTGGGTTAAAGGTGCGGTTAAATCCTTTGCGGCGCTTCAGCGCGAGTATGAGCTTAGTGACAGAGAGTTCTTCCGTTATGCACAGGTTCGGCACGCCCTGCTTTCGGTCTTTGGGGAGGGGACCACGGTCCCTTCTTCTTCGCCTCTCGAGGACCGCATACTCGATGGTCACGTCCCCGACAGTACTATCTCCCTGATTTACAAAAAACTGATAAACAATCGGGCTGACCTCTTGGTGCGTCTTCGGGAGGCATGGACGGGAGATGGGGTGGAGCTGGACGATGAGGACTGGCAGACTGCACTCTCATCCCCTAAGGAGGTGGCCATCCCGGCCCGTCTCCGCCTGGTCCAGCTTAAGATTCTCCATCGTGTTTATGTGACGGGCCCCCGCCTGGTCTCGATGGGGTTTTCAGACGACGGACTCTGTAAGCGTGGCTGCGGGCTCAGTGCTACCTTTCTCCATATCCTATGGGAATGCCGCGAGGTGGCGGAATACTGGCGCCGGGTGCATGATATTATGAGACGAGTCACCGGGGTCGCTCTGCTGCCGGAGGTGCGTCGTTGTGTGCTGAATGTATGGGAGCCCAATGACTGCAATGCGGCTCAGGCTCGGTGGGCGGCCTTGGGGAACATGATTGCAAAGAGAGATATTGCACAGCTTTGGGGTTCCCAGCGGCCTCCCTCCGTGCCCGTCTGGAAGGAGAACATGGACTGGTGCATGTTCAGGGAGAAAACGGTGTATGTGGCTCGTGGTAAACCGGGGGCTTGGGGTAGAATTTGGGGGCAGTGGAACGCGTATCGTGGGTCTATCTGTGCACCCCCTTTGGTGGATACGTCCGGGGTTGCCTCGTCCCCCTGATCCTTGAGGGTTCCTTGTGTATCTCGTACTTTGGAGTACAGATTTGGTTCTCTCGTGGCCCCCCCCCCTCCCTCTCAGGTCTTCTTTTATTGACCGCCCTCGGGTGGTTGGGTGTTGACTCCCCCGGCTGGTGTTTGCCGCCCTTCATAAGTCGTTTCGCCTTGTTTGTTGTATTTTTGTATTTTTCTTTTTTGTTGTTATTTATATTAAAAGTGTGTATTCTGATCTCCCTTATGTGCAGTCTGATCTACTGTGATAGTGCGGAGCCCCTGTGGGCCAGTCATTGTTTTCTGATATGCTGGAACACTTCGACTACTAGCGGCCGGCCCTGGTGGTTGTAGGCCCGTGTTTGTAACCCTTTTTATGCACAATAAAATCTTTTCAAAAAAAAAAAAAAAAAAAAGAAGGGGGGGAGCCATACAGCTATGGGGATCACAGTAGCTTCATGGAACTTTAAGGGGTTGAATTCGACACTTAAGCGTCAAAATGTGTGGAAATATATTACTGACCACCACTTCGACATTGTGGCCCTCCAAGAAACGCATTTAAAAAGGGATGAGGAGACGAGGCTGCGACACAAACAATACTCACTTGTTTATAGATCCTCAGCAGGGACAAAACAACGGGGTGGTCCTACTTTTTCATACAACGACCAAATTCCAACCAGAGGCGGTTCACGCCAATAAGGACGGTCGCCTAACCATGGTGAAGGGCAAATTAAAAGGGAAGCTATGCACTTTTGTAAAAACGTATGACCCTAATGTGGGCCAACCCGGCTTCCTCACTACTCTCCTAAACCAGGTTGGCGAATTTGCAGAAGGACCATCCTCATGGGGGACTTCAACCTCACCTGGCAGGCAGACCTCGATAGCACACATACGCATAGAGCCCTAACGAGCTCCTTCCCTACAGCGATAAAACAGACAATACACGTTTTGGTTATCTTAGAGACGCGTGGCGCACACTCTACCCCACAACTAAGGATTACACTTTTTTCTCTGATGTTCACCGCACTTATTGCAGGCTAGACTGAATTTTTACTAGTCAGAGCTTGTTGGGCTCCCTGCAAGAGGAAAAAATGTCCCCACTTTCTATTTCAGATCACTGCCCAGTCTCGATCTGCCGCTAAATGGTATTTCCCAGCCACCCTCACAAGGAATAGGTTGATGTGAGACGCTCTGCGAAATTCGATCACAGAATTTTTTAATCTTAACTCCCCACAGGACACATCCCCTTTCAACAATTGGGATGCGTTCAAACAGTTATAAGTGGCAAATGCTTAGAGCTTAACGCTACCCTCAACAGACAGAGAACTAAGGAATGAATTAACCTGGAGGCAGAATTAGACATAGCAGAGAAAGCACACAAGCCTATCCCCACTAGGAAAATACAGCGCAAAGTCACTGCCATGAGAGGGAAATTGAAAGCAATATATAATAACAGAGCGGAGTATACCCTCCTGCGGCTCCGCCAAATATCTTACACACAGGGCAACAAAATTGGCACACACCTAGCGAGGCAATTACGGGAACGAGAGTTGATAGGGGACATACAAGATAACGAGGGCGGGTTGGAGTCCACCGATACAGGAAAAGCCACCATTTTTAGAAAATTCTATGATCATTTATACCCATGGGAGCAACTTGATCTCACAGCACAACACGACTATTTGCAGGAACTGACTTTCCCACAGGTCACTCAGACTCATAATGACAACCTTACGGCCCCTATCACTTCCGACGAGGTGTGTAAAGCAATCAAATCACTCAAGCCCAACAAAGCACCAGGACCGGATGGCCTCACAGCCCTTTTTTATAAAACCTTAGCAACTGACATTATCCCCCACCTTATGCAAGTCTTCAATAAAATGGCGGAGGAGGTACAGGTAACAACCTCGATGGCTGAGGCGGTTATTTCAACGATACCTAAGCCGGGAAAAAAGACTCACTTGTGCGTCTCCTATCGCCCTTTTGAATTTGGACGCAAAGCTATACTCAGCCATACTAGCCGAACAACTCAACGAACTACTGCCAAACCTCATCCACCTGGACCAATCAGGACTTATTAAAGGAAGGCAAACCCACAACATTAGGCAAACGGTACACCTGATTGAGAAGGCGTCCAAGCGAAAAATACAGGCGGCGCTCGTAGGGCTGGACGCCGAGAAGGCCTTTGATAGGGTGGACTGGGCCTTCCTTTTTGCCACTCTTAAACGCTTTGGCTTTGCAGACAAATTTGTCAACATGCTTAAGGCCAATTACATGGCTCTCCGTTCTTGAATGCAGGTTAACGGTATGCTGTCTGATTTTTTCCCCCTTACTAGAGGGAAACGACAAGAGTGCCCACTGTCACCTTTGTTATTTGCTTTGAGCATCGAGCCACTTGCAATGTATATACGGGAGAACCCCCGGATAATGGGGGAGACGATCATCAAATATCGCTTTTCGCGGATGACATTCTCCTATCTTTAACTAAACCATCCTCTTCCCTCTCCGCGTTACAACTGGAATTGACCAGATTGGAACAAGTGGCGGATTTCAAAATTAACTTGGACAAATCCTTTATCCTCAACCTTACGCTGACGGCATCTGATGCAGATACACTGAAGAGGTGCACCCCCTTCCAATGGGCAAACGTTCCCTTCAATACCTGGGAGTACACCTAACCTCAAACGTAGAGGGCCTTTACAGGGCCAATTTTCCTCCTCTCCTCCGCCAACTCCAAGGTGACCTTAAGCGATGGAAGCCAATGTTGATCTCATGGCTTGGCTGCCTACACGCAATTAAAATGAAATTGCTCCCAAAACTACTACATCTTTTTCAAGCACTGCCCATACAACTTGATAGGGATCTCCTCTCTAAACTGCGGTCCTTATTTACTCACTTCATCTGGCAAGGCGGACGAGCATGCCTGCTGTTCCATGTATTGCACCGCTCAACCAAGGAGAATGACAGAATGGTCCAAACGGGCTTCAGACAAACACTGGTCACACATGGATAGAGCCATTGTGGGAAAGTCGATATGGTATCTATTATGGAAACCCCAAAAAGATAGACCTGCCAATACCTACATCAGCACCCCCACACGCACCATTTTAAAGGTCTGGGACTCCATTTCTGGAGGGACCGAATAGACCACGTTCCCCTCAACACCCACGCCAATACACTTCAATCCAGCCTTTCCACCAGCTCTTTGCGAGGGTCCCTTTGACGCATGGAAGGAGGGGGATGTCTCATACTGCAGGATCTGTTTCATAATTATGACATATTGACTTTTGAAACATGTAGGCGGAAATTTCATCTAGGCCCAGAGGAACACTATCACTATCCTCAACTCAGGCACTGGGCTCTCACACCTCAGAACCACGATGCGGCCACACAAGAGAAAACCACATTTGAAAAATTTGTTCAAACAGCTGTCTCTATGAAGGGGGCAATATCTTCCTTCTACAAGATCTTACTTGCTTCTACTCACTCACCGAGACCTAGATAAATGGGCGTCTGGGAAGGAATAACGCAGAGGGACATATCAGACAGGGAATGGACTGGGGTATGGTCGGATACGGCTAAATTTAACCTCTTCCTGGAACTTTGAGAGGCCCATACGAAAACCATGATGGATTGGTATTTCTATCCAACCAAGAAAATATTTCCGGACACATCTGACATGTGCTGGAGGGGATGTGGTCTTCTTGGCGATTTCCGACATATATGGTGGGACTGCCTTGTGCTTAGACCCATCTGGGAGGAGATACTAGCCCATATCAAAACCATGCTGGGGTACCTCATACCGACTAATATTGAGGTAGTACTCCAGGGCATTAGGGACCCATCTCTGACACACCAAACCAAATCAGACAAGGCTATTTTATGGTCCTGCTTAGGGGGGGCCAAAATCGCAATTGCGGCAGCCTGGAACAAAACAATGGCCCCCACCCTGTCGATGTGGCAAGCTCAGCTTTGGAGGATACTCTGTCTAGAGAGAGTGACAGATATCTTCAGAGATGACTACAAAAATTGTGAATACAGATGGGGACCCCTAGTTTCTTATCTGACTCAGGGGCTGCCTCTGGCAGTGTGCCCGCCCTCCATCAGAGACATGCATCTCTTTCAATTCTAACTTACAGACTACTAATCATATAGTACGGCCCTGCGAGACGCGTCCAGCTGGTTCACTAGAGGAAACAGACGCAGCCCACACTGAAGCTTGTACCTCCGCTCCAGCCTGATTCACGTACCCAACACACTAACCACATGACACCACCACCATTCTATTCTTCTTGTTATGGGGAAGGAGAGGGTTTCTGTTGTTTAGGGGTATATTACCCACCATATTGGTAGGGCTCAATTTGTTAATGGTCCTCAAGCAGAAAGGCGGACTATTTGTACTAATGTTACATGTTGCACGCTGTGCCTTTAAACTATACGAAACTGTGTCAACACTGTCACACCTCACTCAGAAAAAGGTACTGGGTATTGTTCAAAGAAGGACAGTCACTTTCCTTTTATTGTGTAAGATATGTATTCTCACACCGCCTGCACCAAGTACGGACTCTTGTAGTAATGGAGAGTATAATCTGAAGATACACGCTCTTCGGCTTGACATAGACCATACTCAGGTTTGCTGATAATATGAGAAATATAATGGTCATGTTGATGCTGTAGGATCTCCTGAAAGACTCTGTAATCACGAACTAGCTCCAGAATAGCAATATCCACAGATCCCTGGAAAACGTATTATCATGCATGTTTTGTACTACTATGCAAAAATTTCAATAAACATAAATTTGAAAAAAAAAGTAAAAACACACTTCCAATTACTAACATCTATCTAACTACCACTCTCCTCTCTCCTTACAATAAAGTATGCCACCCACATTTTCTATTAAATAAATGAAGTATGTCTTACCTGACCGAAGCTCTTCCTTGCTTCCGACCTTGACCACTATGCTCAACCGACTGTAGAAACAAACGCTCAATCACATACGTCATCTGTAAAAGAAAAAAAAGGGCAATTTCACCCACTCACTCCAATAGAAAAACATGGGAAATATTTTAAAAATATGTTTAAAAAATATTAATGTACTCCTTTAATAAACTTATTGCTTGAAAATAATATATAATTTTACATATTTATGTAAAACAAAATCTAAATCAGAGTTATATATTTTTTTAAATAAAAAAATCTTTTAAATAAATATTTCTAGGTATTCTATTCATTTATTTTAATTTAAAATTATAAAGAAATGTATTTTTATTATTATATTGTTTACTGTTTTTTTTAAATACTTAGAGTGTACATATAAGCATTTTTACCTATGTTTAAAAGTCATATTATTTATTGCATATCAACTATTCTTTCCTAAATAATGTTTTTAAAAAACTACTTAGCCCTTCCCTGAAAATCTATTTCTATAGCCTAGCATGCCACATTGTAAATGTTAAATCCTCATAATTGTTTTTATTAAATTAGTTTAAAAAGTTTTTTAACTATTAAGATGAGAAAATTAAATTACAAAACAAGCATTAAAATTAATGCCCGAGTATTAATACACTCCCCCACCCAAAACCCCTATTTCCCTTGCATCCTATGCCAGAGAAAGAGTCTCACACCCTCACAAGTATTATTTTTAAATTACTTAAAAAAATATTAAAGGTTATATAAAATAATATCCAGGTAATAAAACTAATACCCGAGTATTAATACACTCGCCCACCCAAAACCCCTATTTCGCTTGGATCCTGTGCCAGAGAATGGGTGTCACACCCTCTCAAGTATTATTTTTAATGTAATTAAAAATAAAAGTAAAGGTAATATAAATTAATACCCAGGTGTTAAAATTAATACAGAGTATTAATACACTCTTGAACCCAAAACCCCTATTTCCCTTGCATCCCGTGCCAGAGAAAAGGTGTCACACCCTCACAATTATTATTTTTAATTATTATTAAAACACTTTAAAATAATATTGAATGTAATAAATATTACTACCCAGGTTTTCAAATGAATGCCCGAGCATTAATACACTCCCCCACCCAAACTCCCTATTTCCCTTGAATCCCATGCCAGACAAAGGGTGTCACACCCTCACAAGTATTATTTTTAATGATCAAATTACTTTAAAAAGAACATTAAAGATAATAAATATTAATACCCAGGTATCAAAATAATACCTGAGCCTTAATACACTCCCCCACCCAAAGACACTATTTCCATTGCATCCTGTGCCAGAGGAAGGATGTCACACCCTCACAAGTATTATTTTTAATTATTATTAAATTACCTAAAATAATATCAAACATAATAGAAATTAATACCCAGGTATTCAAATTAATACCAGAGCATTAATACACTCCCCCACCCAAAACACCTATTTCCCTTGCATTCGGTGCCAGAGAAAGGGTGTCACACCCTCACAAGTATTATTTTTCAATTATTACTACATTACTTAAAATAATATTACATTTAAAAAGTACTAATACCCAGGTATTAAAATATAAATATAAAATATATATTTAAAATATGGATAAGTACTTACCTAAACACTTACCTTAATTCTCAATGTAATGGCATTCGTCGTAATGGCAAATACGTTGTAATGTTAAGCTTGCTGATATTGTGTATATCAGTCCCGGGATGCAACCACCACATTGTTGGATGATGAAAATCATCGTAAGCCAAAAAGTAATCAGTCTTAATCCCCTTTCATCGTTTTCCTTATAGGTTTTATTGTCCATTTAATTGAATAAGTGAAACATGATAATTCCAATGTGCAAATGCATTTATAATGCCACAGCCTTTAATACAGCATGTCGGATTCCCACGTTTCATATTTATGTTTGACCCAATGCATTTCAGCCGTTCGCCCTTCGTCAGGGATAACTCTGAAGTAAAGAAAAACATTGTATCGTGAATAGTTTCTCAAAACCTAAATACATTCCTAATAAACTTAACAGTGTGAACTTAAAAACACTCTCCAATAAATAATCCCCCGTTTCTTATGAAAAAGTAAGATCCGCTATTTGTTTAAACTCATAACGTTAAAAAAAAGAAGCGCATTGGAATCAAAATCATCATTTATTGTTAAACCCTTATGTTACTCAACACGTGCGCTACATTGTATCCAATTCCTACCTTCAACGATCAAGTTCAAACCCATTCATAATATGCTTCCTGCTAACACGGATTGCAAAAAGTTCTTGCGTTGCTGTAACCCAACTAAGGCTTATATCCCCAATACCATGCCTTCCATTACCACGTGTTTCTCCACTCTGTGTGTTCATCGACATAAACACAAAACAGTTCAGGATGACAATCATTTTCTTCAATAAATTAATGTCAATACAAATTATAATCAAGTTCATTTATTCCTTGGTTGCATCCCGGGACTGATATACACAATATCAGCAAGCTTAACATGTATTTTCATAGTGCCTCAGGACATAGCACTTACCAAGATAGCACCCCAAAATGACTACACTCGATGAACTTTGAAGAAATGGGAGTGCGGGCCGTATCTAGAAATTGTTTTGTATACACGATGTCCTAACCGACCCAGCACCGAAGATTAAATGAACTTGATTATAATTTGTATTGACATTAATTTATTGAAGAAAATGATTGTCATCCTGAACTGTTTTGTGTTTTTTATCACGTTCATTCAAGCATGTTATTTCACGGATACATATAGTTAAAATTTATAGAGGCAATAACGGTCGATTTTCGTTTTCAAGTATTTTGTTTATGTCGATGAACACACACAGTGGAGAAACACGTGGTAATGGAAGGCGTGGTATTGGTGTTATATAAGCCTTAGTTGGATTACAGCTGCGTAAGAACTTTTTGCAATCCGTGTTAGCGGGAAGCATATTATGAATGAGCTTGAACTTGATCGTTGAACGTAGGAATTGGATACAATGTAGCACACGTGTTGAGTAACATAAGGGTTTAACAACAAATGATGAGTTTGATTCTAATGCGCTTGTTTTTATTAACGTTATGAGTTTAAACAAATAGCGGGTTTTACTTTTTCATAGGAAACGGGGGATTATTTATTGGAGAGTGTTTTTAAGTTCACATTGTTAAGTTTATTAGGAGAGTATTTAGGTTTTGAGAAACTATTCACGATACAATGTTTTTCTTTACTTCAGATTTACCCCTGACGAAGGCCGAACGGCCGAAATGCATTGGGTCAAACATAAATATGAAATGTGGGAATCTGACATGCTGTATTAAAGGCTGTGGCATTATAC
The DNA here is from genome assembly GCF_964204655.1 of Triturus cristatus. NCBI lineage: Eukaryota > Metazoa > Chordata > Amphibia > Caudata > Salamandridae > Triturus > Triturus cristatus. The sequence goes on from NC_140591.1 coordinate 830,193,622, forward strand.
ATGCATTTGCACATTGGAATGATCATGTTTCACCTATACAAATGGACAATAAAACCTATAAGGAAAACGATTAAAGTGGATTAAGGCTGATTACTTTTTGGCTTACGATGATTTTTATCATCCAACAATGTGGTGGTTGCATCCCGGGACTGATATACACAATATCAGCAAGCGTAACATGTATTTTCATAGTGCTTCAGGACATAGCACTTACCAGGATAGCACCCCAAAATGACTACACTCAATGAACTTTGAAGAAATGGGAGTGCGGTCCGTATCTATAATTGTTTTGTAAATACGTTGTAATAGCATGTGTTGTAATGGCACATTTGTTGTGATGGCTGCCTTGTATAGCATTACGTTGTAATGCATGCACTGAAATGGATGTTTCCCGGGAAGGATGGAAGAAACCCCATCATACAACAAAGCAAGAAGTGGTGGAATATGTACTAGACCTTTGTTCCAGGATGGCAGAGTACATGCAGAAAGCATCCAAACACCTTGTGGCCAGTCAGGACCTCCAGAAGCTCTGGTATGACCAGAAAGCTGCACTTGTGGAATTCCAACAAGGGCAACAGGTGTGAGGTTTGGAGCCTGTAGCACCAACGGCCCTTCAGGACAAATGGAGTGGCCCTTACCCTATCCTAGAAAAATAGAGTGAGGTCACCTACTTAGTAGACCAGGGCACAAGCAGGTCCCTCAAAAGGGTGATACACATGAACCGCCTAAAACGCTACTGTAACAGGACTAATGTAACCATGCTGATGGTTACTGATGAGGATCAGGAGACAGAGAGTGAACCTCTCCCTGACCTCTCCTCTTACAGCCCCCAAGATCTGCCAGTAGAGGGAGTTGTCTATTTAGACACCCACTCTACCCAACAGCAAGCTGACTGCAGACAGGTTCTGCAGCAGTATGCACAGCTCTTTTCCTTGACCCCTGGTCCGACTTCCAGGTATACCCATGATGTGTACACTGGGGACAGCTCACCTGTCAAAACCAAAATCTATCAACCAGTCTAACCAAGTTATGGAAAGCATCAAAGCTGAGATCAGCAAGATGCTGGAGTTGGGGGTAATTCAACCTTCTGAGAGTCCCTGGGCCAGCCCAGTGGTCCTAGTCCCCAAACCTCATCTACAGGGTGGAAAAGATAAATGGGGTTTTATGTGGACTACAGAGGCCTCATGGCAGTCACCAAGACAGATGCACCACCCATCCCCAGAGCTGATGGATTGATAGATAAGTTAGGGGCTGCTGAATACTTAAGTACATTTGGCTTAACTGCAGGGTACTGGCGGATTGGCATGGTCTCTGGTGAAAAAGAAAATAAAGCATTCTCCACACCTGATGGGCACTTTGAGCCAACTGTGATGCCCTTTGGTCTAAAGAATGCAACTGCCACTTTCTAGAGGCTGGTGAATCAAGTCCCTGCTGGGTTGGAAGGCTTTAGTGCAGCTTATCTGGATGATAATGCTGTGTTTAGCTCTTCCTGACAGGATCACCTGGTCCAACTGGGGAAAGTTTGTAAGGGCCTAGCAAACTGCAGGCCTTACTATCAAGGTATCCAAGTGCCAGATAGGGCAGGGAACTGTTGTATACCATGTAGGTGGAGGCCAAGTTCAAACACCACAGCTCCAACCACACAGACCCAAGTCAGGGCATTCCTTGGCTTGACTGTAATTACAGGAAGTTTGTGAAGAACTCACCTCCAACAAGATACCCAAGAAAGTTAACTGAACAGTTGGCTGCTAAAAGTTATTTGAGACCCTAAAAGAGGCAATGTGCTCAGCACCTATTCTCAAGGCTACAGATTACTCCACGGAGTTCATTGTGTGGACTGATGACTCTGAGCTAGGGATAGGAGTGGTCCTATCCCAGACCAAAGATGATGAACAAGACCCACCTGTTGCTTTCATAAGCGGAAGGCTACTCCCCAGGGAGCAGTGTTGAAGTGCCATTGATAAGGAGGTCTTTGCTGTGTTTTTTTTTGCTGAAGAAGCTGAGACCATACCTGTTTGGTACTCAATTCCTAGTTCAAACTGACCACAGACCTCTCAGGTGGCTAATGCAGATGAAAGGGGAAAACTTTTTGAGGTGATCCATCTCACAACAGGGAATGGACTTCCCAGTGGAACATAGACCTGGGACTGCCAATGGCAATGCAGATGCCCTTTCTATATTTTCCTCTTAGACAATAAAGACTCTCTTGGGGAAGGTCAGTCACATCCTCTTTCTTTTGCGGATGTGTGTAAGAAAGTGCCCCTTTTTGCATGGTTACCCCATACTTTTTGCCTGGCACATAATGCACTTTGACTTGGTGTGCAATGGGTCCTGCCAGTCAGGTTCCCCGGGCCTGTGTTCTTTCCCAAAGCTGTACCTTTGTACCCACAATTGGCACATCTCTGGCCACAGGTAAGCCTCCTGTAAAAGGTACCATGGGTACCATGGGCACTGAGACCAGGGAAGGCCTCTTAGGGCTGCAGCACCTATTGTGCCACCCTTAGGGGCCCACGCCTTAAAACCCACACACTGCCATTGCAGGCTGAATGTTTTGGTGCAGAGGAAAGTGAAGAATCAACATGGTACACATCCCTGTGTGCCATGCCAGAAATCTACTGCCTGTGGCCTAGGTAAGCCACCCCTCTAGCAGGGTGCACTAGACCACAGGTAAGGGTACAGTTGCATGACCACTCTACCCCTACAGTGTCTATGTCCCTTCTTAGACATTGTAAGTGCAGTAAAGCCAAAAAGAGTATATGGTATGGGAGTTGGTCATTATGAATTCCACAGCTTCATAATGGCTTTACTGTATGCTGTGAAGTTTGGTGGCAAACCGCTCAGTACATTAACCCCACACTGATGCCAGTGTGGGATTTCATGTAAAATGCACATAGTGGGCAACTAAAAGATGCCCCCTGAAAAATAACCAACCCTGGTATGGTTCCAGAATGGCTGCCTGTCATTTACTACCACCAGACAGGTTTCTGGACTCCCGGATAGAGAGCCTCCGCTCTCTGGATCCAGAAACAAAGCCCATCCAGGGCAGAGGTGTCATGCCTCCTCCCCCAGGATGGGCTAGGTTCATGACGGGAAAGCTTGAAAGGCCTGCCGCCTTTTAAAGCTGTCCCTGCCTTTTGCTGGCCCCAGCAACTGGCTTCCACCAGTCCTGATCCCAACTTTGGGTGGGAGAATTGGTGGGAAAACCCAGTTAGGAGGAGAGGTGTGCCCTCCTTTGCCAACCCCTCCTCTCAGCTGGGGTAGGCGAGGTAAAGCATACATCTCAGTCCCCTCCATCTTGAAGATGAGGAGACCCAGCCAACTAGGAAGAGGCTCATACCCCCCTCCCACTAGAGGGTGGCATAATAGGGGATGTACCCATTGGTCCCGAACTGCACACACCTGTAAACACCCCTAAATTTAGTATTTGGAGCGACCCTGAACCTTACCCCCTCATATTTGAGGAAGAAAGAAGAAGGACCAAAGAGTTGTGCTGACCCAAGAAGAAGACGATACCAACTGTTTTGGCGCCAGCCCTACTGGCCTGTCCCAATTCCAAAATGCCTACAGCAGAAACCCCGGCGTTTCCAGCAGCACCCCAGAGCCCGGAGGACCTGGCCTGCATCCACCTTACAGACTCTGTCTCCTGTCAGCACCAGACTTGCTCAAACAAAGACTCTCCCACAGATTCTGGATTCAAGCGGATCCGCGATTTTGCACCACTCTACACCCGACTCCTACGACCCGATTTTGAGTGACCCAACACCACAAGGATGTCTCCCCAGTGATCTTGACCTGGGCTCTGGTGGTCCCCGACCTCCCTCTAGTTTCAAGTTAATGCCTGCAGCCTCAACCTGAAGGGTTCCCCTAACAGCGACCGGAGCTGGTAAAAAGGCCCTATGCCAAAAGATACCCCTGCACCCGACGCCCCACATGCTTGGGTGGTCCAACCGACTGTGTCCAAGCAATCCCCAAAAACCCAATTCATCTCTCCAGACGGTGGTCTCCTCCTATAAGCCCCCCTGCCCGAGCCTGCACCCTCTTTTCCGAACAGAAGATCTCCATTGGAATCCAAAGGGTCCCCGATGTCACCTTGGCAATCTGCACCCGGCCGCCGCTGTGCGGCTGGTGATGCATCTCCTGTGCTGGTTGTTGGCCCCTGCAGTGCTGATCTTAACCCCAGGAGCTTTGCACCCATACCAGAGTGACCTGCTTGTAAGCAGCCTCTGGCCAAAGGCCACATTAGCTAACACTGGCCCCCCGCACTCTGCACCCAGCCACCACAGTATCTCTGGCAGTGAAATTTGAGTGCCAAGCTGAACCTTGGGAAACCTTGGTTCTAACCCCCAAAAACTATTCTTGCAGATCGTTTACTTACCTGCAAACCAATAACCTTCTTTTTACGATAGTAACTAATGTTGTGATATTTTGTTCCTAAAAATGTTCAAAGTGTCAAGCTGAACTTTGGTTTGGAAGAAAATTAACTATATTGCAAACCTAAAGATATCTTACTTACCTTGCATTGTAGGATCCATAGTGTGGTATCTAGACATACCACCCCAAGTAGTCAATGTAATCCAAGAATAAAGCAAAAGTAATCAGAAGTACTTTCTCTGTCTTCCCCCGCAACGAGATTTGTACCTATGATACTGAATGATGGTAGGCTCACTGGACACCACGCTATTTACTTGTTTCTAAAGGTTTCTTTTTTATGGTTTACGTAATGTTTGCCCAGAATGACGCCATCTGGTGGGTCCACTAGTGACTCCCCAAGGGGCCCTTTGTGAGTAGAGCAGTAGCTCATCGCACAAACTATACAGATCATGGAGCACATTTTCAAGACGGTATGCAAATATTTGTAAAGCTAGAAGGCTGCAGTATTTTACATGGTGTTCTGTACAAAACAAAAGAGGAAAGATCATTGACGTGTTCAGTTGCTGGCTGCTCCATATATTTGTGTGTACCGTAAAACCAATAAAGATATGGGTTTTTTTTAAAGTAATTACTATGTAATTTAAACTGTTTTTAAAGCGTATACAAACCTGTAATGATTGCAAATCAATTCCCAATTGCTTTACCTTGTAAAGTTTTACAATTACAAGTACATTTTTCCTACCTGTACCAAGTATAGCTTGGTTCTAGAAATAAAACATAAGTATACCTTTTTTTATACTTACCTACTTGGCCTGGATTCTGTCTCTGAGTGTGGCCATCAGCCTTGATTGAATGAATACAATAAATGCTTAACACACCCTCCTGATAAGCCTAACTGCTCGCCCACACTAACACAAAGAGAGCTGTTAGTACTTGTCTAATTTAGCCTCTGCCATATTTCTGGGACTCCCTGGACTCTGTGCACACTATACCTTACTTCAGTATAGTATATACAGAGCCAGCTTCCTACATCAGTGACATCATACTTGCAAGCTGAGAATGAGAGGCTGGCAGCTGTTTGGAAAAGCAGACACTGCCACGTTTTCGACTATGGCAGGGTTTTCCAAAGTCGGTCTTGGAGGGCTGGATCCATGCCAGATTTTTAGCGTATACCCATTTAGATAAATGTAGTTATCCTAAAACTGGCATGGGTCCGGCCCTCCTGGACCAACTTTGGAGAACCCTGGTCTATGGGAAACACTTTACCATTGTGACTGACCACCAAGTGCTGTTGACCATCTTTGGCAATCCCAGAGCAAAGTTGCCACTGCAGATTGAAAGGTGGGGAATCTGAACACAAGAATACTCATACACCATTACCCACAAGCTTTAGAAGGAAACAGCTATGCTGACTACATGTCAGGACACCCTACAACATCCAGGAAATTGACCCTGCCAGTGAAGGACTTCAACTTTGTCTTGAACCAAACAGTTTTGCCATTGATGCCACTGTAATCTAATGAGGATGCCACCCACATGGACTCAACGCTCACTGAGGTCAAAAGAAGAATTTGGCAAGGGGAATGGCACCACTTGAATGGTTCCACAATCCCAGAGGGAGTGTATCACTGTTAACTAAAGGCCTTTCAGTAAGGTCAAGAGGAATTAACATCAACCTCCAAAGGAATCCTGCTAAGGGACATCCAAATAATAATCATACACAACACTTCAAAGACAAGTGGTTGACCTAGCCCACATAGGACTCTGAAGGATTATTTCCATCAAGAGGGTGCTCAAAGGGTGAGTGTGGTTCCCAAGGTTAGGAGAGATAATAGCAGCGATGCTAAGAGACTGTCCTCAGTGCCAGCTAGTCAGCAAGACACCTAAACCACCACCCCTGCAAATGTCTCCACTACTGAAGGGCATCTGATGCAACATTGCCATAGAGTTATTTGGCCCATACCAATAGGTCACTTAAATATTGGTACTGATGGATGAATACTCCCAATTCCCATCTCCGAGCAAATCATTTCCACTAGCATGAAGGCGGTACTCCCAATCCTAGACGAGACATATGCAGAATGTGGATTCCCAGAAGTACTCAAAACCAACAACTGACCCCTATCCAATGGACAGGAGTTTTCCAACTACACTCATCATCTAGGCTTTCAACATTGAAAGATAACGCCACTATGACCATAGGCAAATGGCTTGATTGAGAGGTTCATGCAGACTCAGAAGAAAACCCTGCAACAAGCTGAAGGCGCTCACCGGCCATTACAACAGACGCCGAATACAGTCCTGAGAGCATATCGCAATACGCCACATAGCACCACAGGTCAATGTCCAGCTATGCTCATGTTTGGCAGAGAATGTAAAACAAGAATACCCAATAGGAATCATGAGAAAACTACAGCTGATTTGGAAGTGTGGAGGAGAAATGGAAAAGTTAAACATAAGACTCCAAGCGAAGACCCTGGGAACAGAGATTAAAGTTGGCGAATGGGTCTTGGTGATACAACACTGTTGGCACAAAGCAGATTCTGAATATGAGGCGAGGTCACTTCAAGTGACCGAGATAAAAGGAACAATAGTGACCACTGAGGCTGGAGACAAACAAGCCAAACGTCTCTCACTTCAAACAAGATCACTATCAAGAGCAGGAGGACGAACATAAGCCAGGACACATGAAGTCAGACAGTGAGGTACAGGAGCAGAATCATAAGGAGGAGAAGTCACTAAGGGCCTCATAATGATGGCGGTGGCACCGTCAGGCCATCGGTGGCGGTCCCACCCCCATCGGACTGTGGAGGTCCGCCCATAGCATTATAATGGCGGGTGGATGGTGGGCAGTCGGAGAGACCGACTGACATGGATCCGACGGGACCATCGGATGGTCTACAATTCCTAAAATGGTGGCAGTGCCTGCTCAGGCACCGCCATAGGGATTACAATGTCTCTTTCCTCCTGCTGTTTCATGGCAATTAACCCACCATGAAATAGCAGGCGGAAAGTGATTTGGGGGACTTAGCAGGGCTCCTTCTTGCCTGGGCCTATGCTATGGGTCCTGGGGGGCACCTATAGTGGCCCCTACATATCCTTGCACCATATGGCAGGCACCACATGGTGCCTGCCACATGGTGCATGGATATGCAAAATGTGTTTATTTCGTACTGCGGTGTGTGCTGCAGCTCACAGCACATGCTGCAATCCAAAATATACACATTGCGACCACCTTGAAGGCGGTCGCATTCTGCATCCTAATACCGATGGCGAGACAACCGACAGTTAGTCCCATTCCCGACAGGATGGCAGTCAGACGAAGATCCGGCTGCCAGCGCAATGAGGCCCTAAGTGCGAGAAAGTGATCCAAACTAAGTCAAAAAAGTCAACTCGAATCACTGTAGCGATATAAAGGGATCCTCTGAAATGGTTTCATTCAAGTGGGGGAGGTGTAATATCACTGTAAGATGTCGCTGTCATGAGATCTTGGAAATGTAAACCGACCAGACAAACTGTCTAGAGGTTGCGACCTGTACCCTCCACGAGAATGGACAAAACAGATGCGGGAGGGAAAAAGGAAGTTTAAGGACAGGATCTCAGTTTCAGGTTGGCATATTGACCAAGTCCTTAGTGCCAGAGGGTCTAAAAAAACATTTCCGGGCCATGTTCTGGAAAAAGGTCTAGAAAACATATCAAAAGGGCTCCAGTTGACGCATTTAGAACAAAATAGTCTCTGCCTGCCCAGTGGCCCTGGACCAATTTTTAAGATCTAGTCAGCCCTCATAATAAAGCAACAAGGGAAATGGAAAATGCAAACTCGGAAAACCTCAAACTGAGTGGCATGCTATCATTAGTGCAGCAGGAGCATTTGCTTTTAGCCTTGTAGTTTAAGAGCCTCACAACACCCAATTGAAAGAACACTTTTACTAACCTGTGGTGATTAGTGAGACACATTTCCTTCTTTGTATTATATCAAATGGCAGTCTTGTTACAACACTGCCCAAACCTCTGTGTACCCAAGCATGTGACAAAAACAATAATAATATTGGGATTGAGCCGTGTATGGAGGCTCTAAGCTGTCTGTGGGCCAACACAAGCAGCCGAATATGAATACTAATGATGTTGCAATCCCAACCCTGATCTCACACAAAGGTAAGCTACATGAAAGTCACAAGAGGCACGAAATACAGGGGTGAACAGTCTCTAATCACAGGTTTCTAGGTCTCAGGAGAGGATGATAAATCAGTTCCTAGTTTGGCAAAAGTGAAGTATCAAGCAACAAAAATGAGTGTCATGTGCACCTGTGCAACAGTTTTGAGTTTATTTGGCCACTTCATGCAATATTTCCATGGGGTGACAAATGTGTGCTATCCAGAGGGATGGACGAAAGTCAGCTAAAGCTAAGAAAAGTTGAGCGAGGGAAAAGGATCCACCTGAGAGGAATCTATTGCCCAGCAAGACTGAGCAGTTAAAATATATCAATTCAGTTAGGGAAAAGCCCTGCACCTTACACCCCAGCCTGAACTCTACACTACCCCATACCATAATTCAGCACATCTAATTCACCCCAGCATGCATCACCAACATACTTTCTGTCAGGGAACAGATCGAACCAAGCACTAACCTCTTTTGTAGAGACAGGTTTCCTATGGATGGGATGTGGTTCGTAGCTCCACCTTCAAAAATCCATGACCTCTGAGGGATGCTCTTGCTGACTGGTGTTCTTCACTCAGGAGTCTTGTCGAATATCTAAAGAAAAAACATACTGGGAAGGTGGGTAGAGTATCAGGTCCTGAGGGATTTAGTGCAACTAAATTTTCTGTTTTAGCACTCTCTGGCAGACTGGTCCCAACTCTTCAAAGGGAATTTTAATATGTTACATTTTTCTTAGTCCTTAGAATATATTTATGTGCAAAGTACTTTCATTGGTCATGAATGAATTAGGATGAATAAATCATAAATTACTTGGGATTGAATTGATCAATTCCTTAATTAAAGTTCCACATTATTCTTTCATGATTGCACACACTGGTTGAATACTCAATGCATTTGCACCTTATTTGACTTTCATCAGAAGTATATATGCAAATACTGTAACATCTTTAAGGACCATTAACATTGTAAGACACTTATATAATAAAGGATCCACAATCTTATGTCCTGCATGATACTATATGTATTCACCTCTGTAGCATGCTTGAGATATATAATCTGTATTTCTCTAACCCAAGTCATACATACATTATTGATCATTAAAAACTGTTGGCACTTGCTCATAAAAGCCGAGTCCATCTCTTAACTCATTACTCATTTGTATAATCATGTCTATGGTAGCAAAAATGCATGTGCAACACACTTGGTCTTAAGCTGTTTACATTTCTTAAAAGTACTACAGGTAAAACCGATCTCGAAAATGCTCGGACCTGTCACATATATCATCGCTCAATGCTATATGCCTCTCAGACAAACCAAATTCTATTCCATTCATCCCCTAAGGCTATGTTAGTTAACTATTGGGTTAACTTGTCCAATAAAAGGGTTTCTTGTTATTTACTTGTATTTTGGGTAGCTTTGCCCCAAATAACTAAGTGTTGGTTTTTACCTATGGTATGGTTTTGCGCGGTCTGTCCAAACATTAAGATCAAGTTATGACTTGGGTTTGTCTGTCTCAAACTAGAATTATGGGCCTGATTAGCTGCCGGTCCACCGTGGCGGAAGCAGGACCGCCCGACTAGAAGTCAGCGGTCCCCCTGCCCAGATTACAATGCATCTGCCTCCACAGCGGTCGCAATGTGTATATTTTCTAGTGTGGTGTGTGCTGTGGGCTGCAGCACACGCCCCAATGGGAAATAAACAAATATAAAACATCCCTGCATTATGTGGCCGGCACCATTCATGACCTGCCACATGGTGCAGGGATGGTTAGGGGAGCACCATAGGTGCCCCCCGAGCCCCATCGTGGAGGGTCAGGGGGAAAGGGGCCTCCACATCACTTTCTGTTTGCCTTTTCATAGTGGGTGAACCGCCATGAAAGGGTAGGCAGAAAGGGACATTGTAATCCCTACAGTGGTGCCTGAGCAGGCACCACACTCATTGTAGATATTACTGACCCTCTGACGCACTGACAGGCTCCTAGAGCCCGTCAGAATTGTGGCAGAGGGTCTCTACGCAAGAGGCTTTCCCCCTTGTAATGCCGTGGGGTGAACTGCAGGGGCCGATGTCCGTGGGTCCACCACTACAAGCGGTCGGTGTCCGACTCACCGACATCATAATCAGGTTCTAAGTTCCAAAGTTCTACTTATGACTTGGGGAGACTTATCCCCACAAAGGTAATAAAGTTCTGAAACTTTTTTGCTTATGTCGCCCCCCAAGGTGGTGAATAGGTCAATTATCTTTAGCCCTTTGTCTTTTTACTTTGCCTTTTAAATGCCAGTGTGGCGCCAAAGATGCCAGGAGCTTATGGAGGGCAGACTATTGATCTCAGGGGGTATTTCAATCTGATATCAAGTTCAAGACAAACTCTATCCATGAACAAGTGTATGTTCCTTTGAAGATACGGTTTTGAGTTGGCCTCATCAGAGAGATCTAGGGCTGATACTTGATCCCAACTCTTCTATCCCTGTCAGATTCAAAGAGGGTTATATTAAGGACCTGCAACTGTGCCCAGTACAGGAACTCAAGGATCAACAAAATGATGATACTCCAAGTTACTGTGAGGAATTGCCTGAAGTTTTCAGTGAGAAAATGGGGTGCCTAAAAAGTTATGTGCATCAGATAAAGTTGAAACAAGGGACAATACCTGTGGCTGCAATGATACGCTCCATCCCCATCTCCATGAGAGATGCAGTAAAAAGTGAAATCAAGAGGTTGTCTGGGGAAGGAATAATTGAACCTGTTGAGAGCACTGAATTGGATGCGCCAATTGTAGTGGGTCAGAAACATTCAAGGGACATCAGGTTGTGTGTGGACTTGATAGCTCTCAACAGGTGTGTAATTAGTTTCCATTTCCTCTGCCTAACATCACGGAATAATATCAGGATCCTTTAACTTGATGTTGTGACTGAGTTCTTTATCAAAGAGATCATTTGATAACAACGCCAGCCATGCTCCAGAATCAAAGCTTCTACATTCACATCCCCAATCATAACTTAATCTTTGGGTTACTTCTTCAACCCAACCTTGATATGCACCAACAAAATGCAATCATCTATTAGTTTCACTGCTTCAGAATAAATGTTTTTGAATGAGGTACAACACTTCGCGAAATGCCCCTTTTTATTGCAATTCTTGCAAATGGTATTCCATGCAGGACATTTTGGAAATGAAGCAAAGTGCCCTGGATTACCTCAACGATAACAGGTCTCTTTGAATTTCCCTTGTTGAAGCTGCACTTTGTTCGTACTTTCTTACTTGCCTTTGCTTTCATCCTCCTACACATCTACTTTGCTCACAGCAATCTCCGTGCCCTTATCAAGCTCCTCAACACAAGCTAAAGCATGCTCTATGCGTTTAGCCACACTAATAACCTCATATAAAGGTGGATCATCCTTCACCCACAATTCGCATCTTATTTTGTCACAGTGACATCTCAGCATAAACTGATACCAGATGAGTTTTTTTTAATGCAGTCACAAGCTTGTGTGTAGACGTTAATTTTCCTAAACCCATCACATACTCTTCTACACTGTTGTTGGCTTTCTACTCCCTCATGCTGAAATGATGTCTTTCAAGAATAGTTTTGACTTTAGAAAGATAGTGTAGATCCAATTTTTTCATTCATATGTCAAACTCACTGCAAGATACCACAAGAAGACTCTGAAGAAATCCCCCCTTCTTACTTCCTCAGTCACCGTCCTGCTCCACTCGAACCCGAAATAGCTGGAAAAGATAAGGAAACACAACAAAGTTAGGAAAACTAAAGAAGGACTGTCATTGTCCTACACAGGCAGGAGGAGGAGCAGCCGAGTCAAGGAGGCAATCAACAGCCCGGACGGGGAAGAAAAGGAGACCACCAATTACGGGAATGGGAGAACAGAAGACGAGGATCATGTGAGTGACTAGAGGACTCCGGAAGATGCGGAGTGCAAGGAGCCAGTCACAGAGTGGGCAGAGGACGCCGAGAACTGCTATCAAGTCGACGCAAGATGATGCCAGACCAGATGAGACTCCTGAAGATAGAGCTAGGAGTGGTGGACACCCTCGGAGGACACACACAAGCCACCGTGGCAGATGCAGTACATGGACAAGAAAGTGGAAACTGAAAGGGGGAGGGGAGGCTAGATTACGGTAATACAGGGAGGTCAGGACGGGGACTGGGAACTAACCGTGTGGGGTTTTCTGGTTGCTTTCGGACACCTTTCTTCCCCCCATTTTTTTGTTGCACACCGGCTGTATTCCGACATTATCCTGCAATATTTTCAGTATAAAACCATAGTTGACTTTGTGTTTTCGGTTACTTAAAAAAGGAAGATGTCTAACCAAATAATGTACTAGAAATGGATACAATCTATAGGATATATTTGATAGTCCTATTTTCCGTTGTTTTTGCTTTCTTTTCCCATCCAAATGAGTGAAACCCAGGAAGACACTGGAAATAGCAAGATGGGTGAATACAAGTGAAAGGCCCTATCCTCCCTTCTCCACCAGCCATAAACTTGTTTTAAGCCTCCATAGAAGGCAAATAGACAAGGTGTTCACTATCTCTGGGTGTGGTGAAGGTACCTATCCTGATGAAAATGATAAGAAGTCCATTTACTTACCGCTACCTCCTAGTTCCTTTGCCTCAAGCCTCCAGGCAATCCCCTCCTGAGCGGCATAGATGACCTAGAAAGAGAAGAAGAAGAAAGAAGAATCAAAAGGAGATTATTTTCTTCAAAAGTAAACATCCATATATTGGCCTTAACTGTCTTACTAATAAAATACGCCATCATTAAAAAACACATTCAGCCTCCCCGTTTATTTTTCCGCCCATCCCTCCCCCACTCACTCAGTTCACTATCCTCATCTCCCAAATCTGGGAGGTTTTCAAACATTTCTTGCCCCTTACACCACAAACAGTGTAACAACAGAGAGGTTTTCCACTCACTAGAAAGATTAGCCTCACAAACTCTAACATAGTGTAGAAATGTTATTTTCCATTTAGACCAAACAAACTGTGGTTCACCAGGTGCAGAAAGAAAAAAGGTAGTGGAATAACATTCTGCATGATAGGATGAACAAAGATATAAGAGCACTTTTAGAATAAAAGGATGAAAATTATAAAAATGTCACCCACTGTACAATATGTATCCAGAGATGAAAGGCGTGCCTATTGCCTTAATGCTGTGGCAGTTCAAAGCATCTCTTCTGGCCCAAAGATTGTTAAGAAAATACCCCAGAAAAATAATTGGTAGGTAGGTACTCAAGCTGGGTGGCAGTATTCCAGGAACGATCAGATAGTTGACAAAAATCAAGAAAAAATGTGTTTTAGGAAGCAAAGAGCAGCATTCTTTCCTGGGACTTCATCACACGTGGTATCAGGAGCGTCACGAACCCCCCGTTTTAGGAGATACAGTGGAGATTGGGTTATTTATGGGCTTCTTCTGTCAGCAGTCAAAATTTCATAAATAACGCAATAACAGAAAACAACATCAATCGAAGAGCAAGCAGGAGCAAGGACGAATGAAAGATAATAAAATGGAAAGGAGAAATGAAGGGTGAAAGGAAGGATGGATGGGCAGGTGAATGTGTGGGCAGATGGACGAGTGCGTAAAAGGATGAGTAATTGGATAGGTGGATTGACAGGTGAGTGGGTGGATGGGTGGGTGAATGGATGTCAGAGTAAATGGATTGATGAATGAGTGAGTGAATGGATAGGTGGATGGACAGGTGAAATGATGGCAGAGTAAAGGGTTGGATGAATGGGTGAAAGGATGAGTGAATGAATAGCAGAGTGGATGGATGAGTGGGTAGATGAATGGATGTATAGATGGCACAGTGGATGGATGGCAGTGGATGAATGGATGGCAGAATGAATGATGAGAAAAGACTGAATTAAAGATGAAAGAATGAATGGATGATTGAATGTAAAGGTGAAATAGTGGATATGAGTAGGTGAATGGAAGGGTAAAAGGAAGCATGATAGATGCTTGGATGGAAGAGACATGGATGCTCTTCCGGGGAGGGTTGGGCTCACTTACTTTGCTTGCTTGATACCATCTGAACTTTAGTTCAAAGTAAGGGATATTTACATTTTTAGGCTCCTCCTGTGCTTGGTGTGCTGTAGAAATCTGAGCAAGGGTTAGTAGAGAACTCCGCATATTCACCTCTTTTGTCTGAAATGTGAGTTTTCAAATGCGGTGAATGTGGTTCTAAACAAACACTTATTTTTGGCTGAGACCAATGTAACTCTGTTTATTGCTGTTTTAAAAGTACAGAGGATTACCAGCTTGACGAAAGGGAATGATTCAAGCATGTGAATCTATGAAAGATCCAATGCTTGTCCTCAAAACTGAGTGTTGGTGTCCATCCCCAGCACCTGTACTGTGGACACCTCATTTCAAATAATATGTTAGAAAATCACCCTAGTAATGTAACTAAAAATGACACAGATAAAATGGTTCATGTCCTGCACACACTGGTTTATACCATGATATTTGTTTATGGATTAGCTGTGATAAGTCGATTTGAAATGGAATTTTAATGTTTAACACAAATGTTTTTGTTTAGTAACAATTTTGTTCTGCCTCCCTTACACAAAAGAATGCTAGAATCCAAGAGGCACAGAGAAGTATCTTTCAAATTCGTCTAACTGTGAGGATAGCATAGAAACACATATTAGGTAAGAAGTCAGACTATCCAGGCAGGTATATTAGTGTTTGTAGAAAATAAATTGTGGCATACTTTGTAATGCACCCTTTAGGGTTAAAAAAACAGAACACCAGGACTGCAATAAATCATTGAAAATTAATGCCATTATAGTTTTGTCTCATTTCAAGGAATACTCGAGGAAGTTGCAAAACATCTATGGTTTCACCTCCATTCAGTTTTCCTTTTTCAATCTGGCCCTTTGAACAAGCAGGAAATGAAAAAGAAAATTAAAAAAAGAAAAAGAAGCAGAAAGACAAAATAGTTATAGACAGAAATGAAAGGAAGAGAAAAAAAAGCGAAAATGATATGAAAACTAGAAAGAAAAAGAAAAACCAAAAATGAGAAAAAAAAATGAACGTTACAAAGAATGTTTGGACATCAGAGAAAGAAAGAATGCATGAGAGAATGAATAAACCAAAGAAAAAGAATAGGGAGAAAGATTGGGCGAAAAAGAGTCTTCATTGGCATCTGTATTAGGCCTTCATATTTACCATCATAATTACGGAATAATGCCAACAACAATTACCAGCCATCACAATGACTCCAGAAAAGATAATCAGGCCGACCACGAGATTACATTTTTGGGCTATAATTCACATAACTCTTCATGCATTTTTATATTAAATGGGTAAATTGACAATTTTAAGGAATATTCGATAGGTCTTTCCTATGAGAGCAGATGCACTCAGGCTGTCGCGCTCATAAGGCTTACACTCATCCCAGTTTGCACTCTTTTAGTCTGTCCTTTAGTGTAATCCTAGCTGTATTAAAACTCGGTGAACGTTCAAGCTTCCGCCGAGATACGATGAGTAATTTCTCCTTAATTTGGCGACGTTCTCTATGGCCGCGTGGCATGACGCATCCAGTCAGAGACTAGGAATAAATAGCGCGCGCCCAGCTCCACAGACAGCTTGTGTGAATCGCACCGCGTAGGGCCGCCTCGTGCGACCGCACAAAGAACCGCTGATGAAAGAGCCCGAAGCTAATGACTTGGTCTTAAATTGTCCTGTGTCTGAGCCTCTGACAAGTCAGCTGTGACATTTCTATTAGGGATGCTGAACGGCCGTTGCAGGCTTTTTAAACGAAAATCAATTTGTTCTGACCTCCGTAGCCCGGCTGCAGGGCTTCTGTTGATCAGCATTTAATGGCCGCCACCGGTGTGCTCAATTACACCACCAATCAGAGCCAGCGGGTTCACTGGGGGCACCTGCCTTCTCCTCTTTCTTTTTAAAAGGGTCCCATTTATTGCTTATGCAGCACAAAGACCAAGCTTTCCCTAGGTGTCCGTGGTGAAGCAGATAAACCGCTGAATCCTTAGTTGACACACAAAACCAATGTTGACACCTTTTCAGAGAAAATGACAAACGTGAACAACATGTGCTCACTATATGTTGAAAAATAATGATAACCAGATCATGAAAATTATTAATTACTGCATCGTAAAAATATGCAGATGAAACTGTGTTGGATAAAATAGATTCATGCTCACTAAACTGCACTGGTGTTGTTGGATGACAGGTTCATGTTTACTAAATTGCAATAGTCTAGTCTTCTAACGTGGAATAGAAAACGTGAAGGTGAAAACACACGTTATAGATATTTTATTAACCATTCCTCCTTTAAATAATGATATATGTGAAGATTTAACAAAGCTAAATGTAAATAAGATAACACTATGAATGTTATTTAAGAGTTTTTGGTGTCAACTCTATCTTTGCTCATTTTGGAGTGTGCACCAACCGAGAAATGGTACTGCATGTTTATAATAATTCCAATTAATTTGAAACTTCTACAGAATAATCTTTATACACGTACTAAGAAGAATTACTAGAAACGATATTGCTTTCTTATACTTAGAAATAATTTTGCACGTTGTTACTTTGAAAATGTAATAATGTCATAATTACACATGTTAATTACGATTAACCTAAATTGCTTCATGAGTGCAAATTAGTTTAAAATTCTATACAGATCTCAAGACTCTAAATGAAATGTATAGTTCCTTTATTTTATATTCTGTATTTCATGATCTAAATTCAATTTAGAAGCACTCTTCTCCTCAGATTTTGGAGCATCTCATTCTGCCTTATGTTCCCTCGCGCCTTCTCAGATCCTCAGGTGACTATTTGGTCACAGTTCCGCGCTTTAAGAGAGCTAGGGCCGGAGGTCGCTCTTTCAGAGTTCTTGCTGCCAGGCTCTGGAACTCTCTACCTGTTCATATCCGTGCAATCAACGAACTTTTTGCCTTTAGGAAGGCTGTTAAAACCTTCCTCTTTCCTCTGGAATCCTAGTACTGTTGTGTTTCTGTTTGTGGTATTACTTGTGTCCGGCTTTCTGTTCTCTATAGCGCCGGGACGCCCCTTTGCTGGAGCAGCTGTGCGCTCTACAAATGCGGATAACATAACATAACATTTAGGCCTGCATTTTCTTTCTCATTGTTCTTTCTTTTCTCATGGACAGACTTTGTAAACTTGCAGTGGGAGACTAAACTAGGTTTCATAGAAAGGGTTCCCATGCACATACTATGAATACTCGCTACTATTTTTTTAATTGGGAACATCTGCAGTGAGAAACTGCCCTCTTGAACTCACCCATGTGAAACCTGCATTTTTGAATGGTTCGATGATCACCACCTTTTTGCCATAAAATGCGTCTTCTTTATGCCGCCTGACAATCATCCTGTATGAACTGACCAATGGACTGAGTGGCCTGACCAAATAAGGTGTCCCAGGAGGTGTCACCTCAGAACTTGTGAATTAATATACGCTGCTTGACAAAGAAATTGCGGTGTTGCTGTTGGAGACCCTTACCTTCTCTTTGGAGATCTTGCTCTTTTGCAGACTCTCTTGGCTGACACATTTCCTGTGAAGCCATTCCTGGACTTCTTTCCCTCTTGGGAGAGTATCTTTGAGCTGATAGATTCATGCCTCTTTCTGAACTTATCCTCTACAACTCTGGTAATTGATGGCTCAAAAGAGATTAATTTGATTATTCTGCACTCCTAAATTCAAATGCCTGATATTGATGTATTTACTCACTTAATTTACTGATAAAATCTAACCATCCCAAAAACCCTGTTTCCGTCTCTCTATGACTTGTCCCTAATAATTGATTATGCATTCCAATTGAGTATTAATGAGGGATGGGAATAAAAATAGTAAGATCTCTGGTGAACACATCCTAATGTAATTATTTTGCATACCTCTAACTGAATTAGTGGTTTGCATGATTCCAGTTCGACTGAATTTCTTCAGGAGATCTGGTCTAGCCCTGATAATTCTGTGCTTGTATGGTTTCGTCTTGAGAGCTATATGTATGAATTTAATCACTAGTCTGTAGGTCAGTAGGTCAGTTATACAATTCCTGGTCCTCACTGAATAACTTGATTGAACTCCCTATATCTGACCACTCTCGGCATGGTTCAAAGATCCATCGGAGGACCAAGTAAATGACTCTATGGTGTAGTATAAGATAAAGTGAGACATAAGTAAATAGGCCTAGTGGCGCGGGCGCTACAGCAGCAGCAGTATCATTTTCACTACACCGTCAAATTCCTAGTTCAAAAACTGCGCTCCTCCTTCCAAATTATTTTAGCAGGTACGAGTTGCACAACACAAATATGGCAGCTCTTGACACTCAATCTCCAAAAGGTTACAGACTGCTGTACATTCCAGACAAAATGCCCATGTCACCCTCTTAACATTTTCTAAAACGCGAAGATGATTATATGAAATTGATAAAATGAATATATAAAGTTTTGACCCAGTATCTTGTGTAACGTTTGTAGGTTAGGGTATACCTTAAGGGACCATAGGAGGTTCAATAAGACATCTTGTGCTTGAATCAGTCTAAAGTGGGGAGAAATCATGTTACGAAAAATAAAGTATATGTCGAAAAACGTGAAATTCTAAAAATATGTGGGATTACGCACATGTAATGAAAATCAAACCCATGGCTACATGATATTTTATTTGTTTTAGAAATAACTCCTCTGTGATGCACTCTGATGGTGAAGGGAACACCCCCTAAGAGGTAAATGGATTTGCACCCATGCCCTGAGTGTCCAACTTCAAGTGAAACTGGTGTCCTCATTGTTATTGTGGCCCTAGTGACCTGCCCTGTAAAGAAGGGCGGGTGTGGGGTGCGCCAAGCATGCCCTAATGATACTGGACTATTGTCCATGCCGAGGGTGGAACACATAAAGATATGATGGCAGCATACTTTGTTTTAGGATTTGTATTGTGACCAGACCTTTTTCTTTGTGTGACAGTGTGATCTACTGACCATTCTCATATTACTCTCTGCTGACATCAAGGGTGCATGTGGAGCTCAAGAACACTGAGCAGATAATACATGTGTGGTAGCAGGACTGAGTACTGAAGCAGGAAGAATCCATTTTGGACGACCCTGGTTTAGCATGCATGAGTTAATGAATTAGCTCAGCGGAGGCTGCTACCTCTCCCACCTGGCGGCTAAGACCTGGAACTCCCTCCCCCTCCCCCTCAGAGCCTTACACTTGCTCCAGCAGTTCAGGAAGGACCTCAAGACCTGGATGTTCAACCAATAGGAACAGGCAGCGTGATCCCGCAACATGATCCCACAGCTTCTCGAGACCCTCACGGGTGAATCAGCCACGCTCTACAAATCCTGATTGATTTATTGAGTTCATTGAATACTAATTATCATAATACAGCAGCATTTCTAAAGAAACATATAAAATAAAATGTTAAAAACAGAAACATGAAGTAACTTTTAACAGGACAACCAGTTTTTATGTGTTTGTGTTAGAGTTCAACTTCATAAAACGAATCCTTAACAACTATGCAATTATCTCCATGTGATAGTGTTAGAAATAGGATTTCTGGTTGGCTAGGGCTTGCGCCTAAGCCAGGCAGAAACCACCACTCTAGTCAGGGCAAGGGAGTTACACACTGATGATAAGCCCTGCTCACCCCCTTGGTAGCTTGGCACGAGCAGTCAGGCTTATCTCATTGGCAATGTGTAAGGCATTTGCGCAACACACACACAGCAGCAACACACTAGGCACACTACAAAAGAAACTCCACACAAGGTTATATCAAAAATTGCCTTTGTATTCTCATAAACACATTAGAATCATAATGTGCCAACTGGCATGGGTAATATTCACAGGGGATTATATACAGGACCAGGCCAATCAGGCCACGGTCACAACCATCAGAACATGTAAGTAACTGCAAAACACAACCAGTAACTACTGGTACAATAATGACCTAAGCATTATCATATTGGCATAAACTCACATTAGGGCAAATCCTCATCAACCTAAACACATTACGCAATGGGCCTCACCAGCATAAACACATTATGCGATAACCTCATAAGCATAACCACATTACGCTAATAGGTACTACCCCAAAACATCATAGCATGACATTAGGCATTAGCATAAACACATAATGCAACACTCATGGTGCAGGAATCACATTTGGCAATAATCAGATCAGGCATAAACACACTACGCAATCCTTGTAGCACCTTGCGCCCTACCCATCACCAAAATGGACCCCAGGCCAACTGGCCTCTCATAGGGGGCCCCAATGCCCTCTGTCCACAATGTCAGGGTTCGGCTGCCGCTGCAGCAATATCAACAGTGCACAATGGTGCAAGCCTAAACGCAGCAGCTGACGCTAATTGCCATGCAGCTGTGATCATCACTGGCACTCACTGTGCCCTCCTGTCCCACTCAGGGTCTCTATCACCACAAGAAATGCTGCCCAACACTGCCTCTGCCCTCTGCCAGGCGGGGCAGCTGTCAAAAGCACCACAAATAAATTAGACATGGGCACCACTGGTGCTCGGGACTCCCACTGGGGCCCTGAAACTACTGTGCCCCGTGTTGGAGCTACACGGGCTCTTGAAGCAGAACACGCCCCATGTTGGAGGACGGGCACCGACAATGTGCCCCGATGTGCCCCTCCTGTCAGGGACTCTGAGAACGAAATGCTCCCATCATAGGAGCGGCCCTCTGTCATGCGGGGCTGCTCAGAAACCGGCCATCGACACTGTGCTTCGATCGGCACCACCCTGGGCAATGGAGGATCCCCCCCACTCACCGGGTCTACGAGGAAACTCCTCCTCGCAGGGCGTCAGCATTTCCCTTGCACGCGGGGCTTCCCTCACTCACAGGAGCTCCGCGCTGCCATCGGCGGCCTCGGTCGCCACTTCTCCCTTCACCCGGGCCCACTCCTGGGACCCAGACTTCAATGTGGAGCCCACGAGGCTCCAGACTTCCTCTCTGGCGCTTCTTTGGGCGCGGGGCTTCCCTCGGGGAGGCGGAAGTCCCGCCCCACGTCAGCATTACGCTGCCTGACTTTCTGCTCAGGCCGGCGGCGGTGATTTTCTCTGCAAACGCGGGGTGGGCACCCGCAATACTCGATCTCCATAAAGCGGGTTAGGCTCCCACTTTAGACACAGCATAAGCGGTTTGGGCACCCACATTTTAAGGCACCGATGCGGGATGGGCTCCCGCTCAGTTTTTAAGGCATAAATCAGCGGGGTAGGCTCCCACCTGATCCCTGCGTTGTGCAGGAGAATCCACATCCAGGGATTCCGTCAGGACGCCTCTGCAGTCAAGAGCTGCGGAGGCCAGGTGCTCCTCTTCTCTGGGCAGATAAAGAAATAAAGCACAGCGCTCACGAGGCGCTAGAAGTTCCAAAAGTCTCCCAAAGTCCTGGAAAGTGAAAGGGAAAAATGCTCCTAGGGCGCAAGGACCCTCCAGGGTCCAGGGGGCATAGCTGGGCCCAGGGAGGCCAGCACACAGGGCCCTCCAGCAGGGAGGTAAGCCCCCATGGCGGTTCCTCCTGGGCCCCAGCAGCAGCACGCCCCCCCCAGTCAGGAACAGCACACCAGAACAAGAACAACTTCATGGGGTCACAGCTCCTATATTTACACTAGGCATTTCTTTGTCTGTAGTGCAGGGCATGGAGGAACCAGATGCAAGTGGTTCAGGGGGGATCTGGAGCACTCTGCTTACAGTGCTCACACCCTCCTTTCAGAGATGGGGCTCTGCCCTCAGACACACCACAGGGGGGCTGAGCTAGCATTGTACAGGCCAGGCTCTGACCTATTCAGGGACCAGGGTGTACTCCTCCCACTACTCCCAGCACAGATGTCCCATTCAGCTTAGCGCAGACTCACCCTGCCCCTCCTGGAGCCACACACACCTTCCAGCCCCTGTCACGCAAAAGTCAGACATGCAATTCACATCAGGCAGGCAGACACATAGCACACCGAAATGGCAACTTCTAATAGTGGCATTTCTAAAAATAGTTAGAATAAATCTGCGCACACCATTGTGTAGCATTTATTATTACTATTTCAAACATACCAAACTTGACCACGCTGCGCCTCTCATATCAGGAATTACCACTGAAACACTTATCAGGGAATCCCCAATGCAATCCTATGGGAGGGCAGCCCCACAGTAGTGAGAAACCAAAATGGCTGTTTGTCACTACCAGGACATGTCACACACATAAGGTACATGTCCTATCTTTTACCTACAATGCACCCTGCCCATAGGGCTAGCTAGGGCCTACCTTAGGGGTGACTGACATGCAGTAAAAGGGGGGGGTCACAGACATGGCACACACTTTAGGTGCCACGTCACAGCGGCAGTCACACTGCGCGTACAGGCCCTGCAATGGCAGAGGCCTGAGACAGGTTTGAAAGGCTACTTTGGTGGGTGGCGCAATCAGCGCTGCAAGCCCAACAGTAGCATTTAATTTACCAGCCCTGGGTATATGAGATACTACTTTACAAGGGACTGACAGGTAAAGTAAATAGGCCAAACAGGTGTAGAGCAATCTTACCACATTTATCACGGAGAGCACACGCACCTTACACTGGATAGCAGTGCTAAACTGCCCAGAGGCCTAAAACTACCAATACCATGTCAGAAAAAAGGCTAGGAGAAAGGCAAAAAGTTTAGGGATGACCCTGCAAAAAGGGCCAAGTCTAACAGATAGTGCAAAGTCTGCATTGATATGGTTCGTGTGCGTATCTGGACCAGTGTCTTTCATTTCTTTGATTGGAAACAGCTGGAATCACATCGGCAAGATGTTTGTACAGTTTACTTTCTTCTTTTGACTTTTTAACTAATTTTGTACAATACGTTTGTGATAGGACTCCAGGATGCATCCAGCATGGCTAGTCTGTACAAATGCACAGTAATCCTTTGCTTGTGAATTTTAAGTGAGTTGATTTTCTTTCAGGGATGAGATTTTAATGCTGATTTTGAGGCAAGTTTCCACCATTTAATGATTAGTTCCAAGTCTCATGTGGCTCTAAATAGTTGAGTTCTCCACAGGGTTTTGTCAGACATATTGTCTTAAAAACCAACTTAAATGATGTTTCAGTTTTTTGGGTAATGCATGGCTGAAGTTTCTAACAGAACTGTATATAAGCAGCAGCCAGTTGGTACACGGAGGAACTCAGGCTAAGAAAACGGCACTGCAAGAATTGGCGGTCAAGAGGAGAATGAGCTAAGTTGCTGCAGCCAAAAAACAACTTCAAATCCGCCCTGAGATGTAACCACCACCAGGTCAGGAACACCAAGCGCACAGCACTCCCATACTGCATCGACAATAGCACTAACAGAATCAAGGAAACAGACACTGTTGTCAAAGACTTCACTTCACCTGCAGCTGTCTCTAGCAGAAGCATCCCTTCACAAGACATATGCAACAAACTCCCAGGATTATTCAGCAACAAGATTTGCAACTTCAACTCCTAAGCTAATCCTCATAACTCTACTTCCCATTCCACCAGAGAGATGGAACATGATTGTGTGTCCAACCATCACTATGAATGAGACTGACACCACCATGAAGACCATCTACTAATGAGACCAGTTGGACCTCTGTGCCTCCCACACCTTTAGCCACCTTCCTAAGTTCCTGGAACACACTGTGGTCGCCCCACTTCAGAAACCCGTGGACCCAGACACACTGTCCAGCTACAGACCGATCTCCCTCCTACCTCACCTGAACAAGGTTCTAGAGAAGGTCATTAACAGATGCCTCGCAAACGACCAGCTCCTCAATGCCATGCAGTCTGGTTTTCGACCCAACTACAGTACTGAAACAGCACTCATCACCACCTCAGGTGACATCCAACTGATCCTGGATAGAGAATATCAGACTCGACCTCTCCGCAGCATGTAACATAGTGTTCACACCCCATCCTCTTCAGTTGACTCCATGAGATTGGCATCCAAAGAGAACAAGTTCACCACATGCATGACCAAAGTCACTAGCTGGATTAATGCTAGATGTCTCAAGCTCAAAACTGACAAGAGAGAAGAAGAATCTTTGGTAAGAACACATCACTATCGGACTTCACCAGGTTGCCGGGCGAACTCAGACCCATTCCAACCTCTGCACCCACACCAGAAACCTTGGGATCATCACTGACAGAAAGTTGAACATTATTGTACAAGTCAACGCCGACACTGCATCCTGCTTTCACACCCTGAAAATGTTGAGCATGATCTTCAAATGGCTACCAAGTAACATCTGAAAAACTATCACTCATGCCCTAATCACCCTCTACACCAAAATCACCAAGCAACTCACCAAAATACTACAAACCATCAGCAACTAAGCATCTAGACTCATCCTCAACCTCCCATGAAGAACACATGCCACACCTCACCGAGCCCACTGGCTCTCAATACACAAACACGCTCTGTTCAAACTCCTCACTCACACATTTAAGGCACTACACATTATAGGCCCGCCTGCCTGAACAGTGGCATCGCCTTCCACCAGCAATCCAGACACCACCTCTCTTCTGGACTCCTATTTAAACACATCCTGCGCATATACAGAACCAGATCTGGAGATCGTCCTTCTTATACATCGCTCCTAAAGCATGGAACAAAGTCCTACCATACATCAAAACGTCTGAATTTCTTATCGAGTTCTAAAAGCAGCTGAAGACCTATATCCTTGGATTAACACGGCTAGGCTAACACACTTGCTTAGCGTCTGGTTAACCCCCTCCCCCCGGTGATAGTGCACTCTACAAATACACGTAACACAGCTTAACAGCCACAATCTAGTGCTGCCACTGCCGATGGAGGACAAGTCAGGTCCCCACTCATGTAGAGCCCAGTCAGCCTAGGAATGCTGCAACAACTGAAGACACACTATCAAAGTTATCATACTGGAGCAGCGGTGCAATGACAAGATTGAAATCTTAGAGTTCCGGATAGACTTACCACGACAATATAGTTGGAAGAGCGCTTTAATCTACCAGCCTCCAGGCCCCCTTGCTGATTTTTCACTCCAGCTAATGGAACTGATAGCACCTTATGTTATCTCTACTAAAAAAAAAATCCTGCTGGGAGATTTTAATGTTCATAGTGAGTGTTTGAATAACTCCGAGGCAGCTTCTCTTTTGGCTGATCTCGCCTCTTTAGATTTAGTTCAAATCAATGATGGTCTAACACATGAAGCAGGTCACACTTTGGACATTATTTTCATCAACTCGTCCCTCATCAAATGCGGAACTTCCCGGCTGCTTAGTTGGTCCGACCACGCTCTTATCGATTTTCAATTTCAGGGTTCTAGAGCGCAAGAGGCACCTTGTCTAGGCCCCAAGTGTCCTTACAGACAATGGCATAAAATTACTCCTACTTTTGCAGCTATTTTTCCTTCGCCTTGGGACATAGAACCCAAGAACATCGAGGAGGGTCTAGCCCGCATCAATACTTCGCCTAGATTTGCTATTGATCAGCTTGCCCCCCTGAAAGTACTACCCAGTAAGGCCAGTGTGGCCCAAACGGGCTGGTGGCCAGGGGATCTTGGTGCTCCCCCTGTGCCTAAGGTAGCTGTAAAAAATCTGGGCATTTGTCTTGATCATGCATTGACTATGAAGGATCATGTAACCTACACAGTTGGTTCCTGTTTCCATGTGCTTAGTCTTTTGAGGCAAGTTTTCCCTCTTCCTCCTGACTCCACATGGAAAACTCTCATCCAGACATTGGAATTAAGCAGACTGGATTACTGCAACGCCCTGCTGGTCTCAGCTAATGAATCCTCGCTGGACCAGTTGCAGATAGTCCTGAACACCGCAGCCCATTTAGTACTAAATGTCCCTCATAGAACTGCTTCCCTTCCACTTCTCCAACAGCTTCATTGGCTTCTGGTGCGCAAACGCATTAAGTTCCACATTTTTGCACCGTCCATAAAGCTGTGCATGGGAGAGGCCCCGCTTACCTCGCCACAAATTTTAAGTGCTACACCCCTATCAGGGATCTTCGCTCCGGAAACAAATCCCTTCTTGTAGTTCCTCGGGTAAAGAAGCCCAGGAGGGGTGGGAAAGCCTTTTCATA
This sequence comes from Triturus cristatus, assembly GCF_964204655.1. Classification (NCBI taxonomy): domain Eukaryota; kingdom Metazoa; phylum Chordata; class Amphibia; order Caudata; family Salamandridae; genus Triturus; species Triturus cristatus. Next base: position 830,220,224 of record NC_140591.1, read on the forward strand.
TCTCGCTCCCATGTATTGGAATCAGCTTCCTATCCCGCTGGGGCAATGCCCGGACCATCTTCAAATTAGAAGGCTTCTAAAACCGTTCTGCTTTAGATCCGCATGGTGTCAGCTTTTCTGTATGTCCGCAGCGCAGATACCCCTTCGGGGGTGATTCAGGCGCTATACAAAAATCATAAATAAAAAATAAAAGAAATCAGACCAAGAAGGCCACCAATTGCTGTATGCCCCATCTGCACACGGCCAGCACTGCCAAAATGTTTATGCTGCTAAGTCAGGATCCACCAAACTGAACTCAGCCGGCAAATCCTGTTCTGAAGGCAGGCTGCCATGCACGACAAGGACGTAGGCTTTGCCCAGTCCCCACCCTCACCATCTGCAAAGCCATCAAACAGATAATGCTTGCTTTAACTTGTTAATGAAACAAAGGGGCTACAACTCCAGCTAAGGAATCAAGCATGTGGACTTCAGACTTTCTGCCCAAATCAACATCAGGGGTAAAGACTATTGAACCGAGTTGAGCATCTAAACCCATTAGAGCCTAATTTAAGTAATCTGCACCTGTGCCTACCTAATTCATGCATCTTAATAGAGTACTGCAGACTGGGACTTTAGTCACCCAGGTCACCAGGGTGAAGAGAGCACTATTAAAGGTGTGCGTATCGGTTACTGGAATTAGTAACCACCCTGTATTCACTAATCCAATTGAATTGTGCATTATTTAGTTCTGCTGTGTCATTAAACAATTTATTTGACATAAAAGAGAAGCTCTGGGTTGAACATTAATTGACTGTTGAGATCTGATCTTATGCCACCCATATTACCTCCCTGAGAAGCCTGTGACTGCTCACCCTCGCTACCCCTTGAGAGTCAAGTACGAAACAGCTTGTACTTGACCATGTTTGCAATGCGGTAGTAGGACGGGCCCCAGGATACTAGTGGCAAAATACCTCACCCGCCATGGCTAGAGCCATGTAGTCCCTGTCTGAACTGCTCCCCCTGCAGGTGACACATATCTTGACACTTACTCGTGTTGTTACTTAGATGTTCAGGAAACATTAGTTTGATGCATTTCCTGTAAAGTGTTATTCATTGATGTGTGACTCGATGCTGATTATTCTGTTTATAGGAAACATATACATAAAATAATTCACGTCTAGCTGGCAATCTAGTGCACAGTCCGGGCACCATTTGTTACATTTTCAAGTCATGTTCAGTAATTCAAAAGTTACGTTTCGTTCACTAAATTGTTTTTCTTTTAAAAACGTTTTATTATTCTGTCACAAGGTTTTAAAATATTGTTTGTCCTGTATTTTCCAAGGCGTACATTCAGTAGAGGCTGCTACCAAATGGGCATGTGGGGGCAGCGGCAGAGGGAGGGGGGAGGGAATTAAAAATATTTTTTTTCAAAACCCACTTACCTCCACCCTCTCGTCCTCTTCCTGGCTTCTGTGGAAGCAGGAAGCAACCAGGTTCCCCTAAGCCAATGCAGCATTGTGATTGGTCTGAGAGCCATGGTTCGGTGCTTAGACAGGGAATGGGACCCTGGGCATGTCCTCCACCCAGGCTGTAATGCAGCCTGGGTGTAGAAAATGCATAGTGCGCATGAATGTTTGTCCAACCCAAGATACATTATTTATCAAATAGTACTTTCAGACACATCATTCCATGGAAAAAATCTTCAAGCAAGTCCCCATACATTTTGACCAACCTTCGCTTTATCCTTGGGGAGGGAACATGACAGTGGTCCCGACAGTCCATTGGGCGTTTTATGGAACTTGTCTTTTGTGAATTTGCAAATACATTGAATTTATGACAAAGATCTACTTGAAAGTGATAAATAGGGGGCGTGGCCAAGACGCGACTGGAGTGAGACGTGTCTTTCTGAGTCTCCGCTCCACTGCGGCCTGCTAAAGCTTTGAGGTCCTGCCACAGGGCACAACGAGCTACACCGGGGGTCTAGCCTGCTCTTCGATGGATGTGGGGCACCCCCGCTTACCTGTAAACTGCCCGCCAAGCATCGAGGGGGCTGCAGAGCGCCGCAGGGAGTCGTCACCGGCAGCGCTGCAGCCATTTTGATCTGGGTGCAAAGTGAAGAATCCTGTCCCTCGCACTCGTTCCCGGGCCGCTGCTGTGCTGTCTCGCCCAGAGGACCCTCTGAGGGAGCTTAGACCTCCAGGACCACTGTGAACCCTCGGGCCTGGTTTCCGAACCCAGAGCTTCTGCAGTGAAGTGAGGCGGGCGGGCCGTCTGAGTCATCTAAGCAGCTGTCAGCTTGCCGCCGGTGCCCGCGACGATCCGAGAGGCCTCCTGGATGTAGCGGCTTGCCCTGTGGCATGCCGAGACGTAGGTGAACTTTGCTTGCTGGGGTTTGCTCCACCCCCTGGCTGCTGGGGGTTTTGGGGCCTCCTGCTGAGTGGAGCTCCAGGAGATCGTACCGCCCCATTGGGTGCCATAAAATCCCAGCTTGGTGTGACGTGGCTGACCAACATACAGACACACACATTCAGCATCGCGAGGTAGTGGCCCTGCCTAGCTGTTGAGCCCGCTTGCTCTGGGACGTACTTTAAGAGGGAGATACACAGGCTGATCCCTGGCAGAGTTGGATCAGTGCTGAAGAGAATAGAGCGACACGCTCCACAGACTAATGGAAGCCCTCTCCTGCTAATCAGAGGGAAGCTGTGCACTGGGGCTGCTGCTTGAAGACAGTGGGAGCCCCCTTTGCAGTCGTATGCGGATGGAGCCAGCCGATCAGACCTGGGAAGGACTGGGACATTACTGAATGCCAGACATCGCTGAGGTTGGCATGCATTCCCCCAGTTTAAGGCCTTAGTGAGCAGGCCTTGGTGGACTTTGCCTGCCAGAGATCCCTTACTCTTTCTGATTTTGCATACTGGTTTGTTGAGATCTCATTAGAATATATCACGCACATGACCCTTCGTTCTGCTCACTAGTCTGTGACCGCCCAGGAGGGAGTGTTGTCAATCATTATTGGTGGCTCTGACAACCCTGGAGGTCTGAACAGTCTGTTTGAGCGGTGTGAGGTCTTGGCTTCAGCAGTCTGCTTTGCAGTCATTCTTATACACTCCTCTGCTGCCTATAGCCTCCTGCTGGGACTGCTTTCTACAACTCGAGCCATACCTGAACCTGACATATAACTGGCCGTGCCATCTCTAAACCCTGAGCGATACCTCATTCGGAGCTGCGGTGACATTATAAGGAGTAATCAGTAGCTATGCCCCCTAAAAATAAAGCCAGTAAGGACCCTGGTCCTACCTCGACCAGGACAACCCAGTAGTCTCTCTATGGCCCAAATCCAATTCTCAGCCTCAAGCTACAGCCGTCTCTTTAGATCTTGCGGCAGAAGGGGTCTGGCCCGATTTACGGTATACGGATCACCCAGGCCTTTATGACCTAATTTCTCCAAGAGATGAAGGATGAAATTGGGTCTCTTAAACAAGACTTCAAAGCCGGGCTACAGGACATCGGAGGGATGTCACAGAAATCGGCGGGCGGGTGGATAAACTTGAGTGCACCATGGATGCCAGATCTGAAGATCATGAGAGACTATGGAGACAGATGGCGGAACTAGAAGACCAACATATTAGCCTACAGCTCAAAAAGGAGGATTTTGAAGATCGAAGTAGGCGTAATGACCTACGTATCAGAGGAGTTCCCCAGGGAGCGGAAGGCAAAGACATCATGACCTTCACTGCGGACCTCCTCCAGGCGATCCGCAAGAACGAAGCTGCGTCCCCACCTGTCCTGGATAGAGCACACCGGGTCCCGGGCCCCAGAAATCGTCCTGACTTAATCCCGGACATACTCACATGGTCCACTTTTTTGCTAAAAAAGAAGCAATCTTGAGAAAGATTCAGGGAGTTAAAACCTTTCTTATAACGGACTCTCGATCCAAATCTTCCAAGACATATCCCCTGCCACCCTCCGGAGGAGAAAAGACTTTAAGCCAGTTACGGAGAAGCTCTGCGAACTCAATGTTAAGTACCAATGGGGCCACCCCTTTGCTCTGTCATTTAACTGGGAGGACAAACAACGCATCCTCCACTCACTGAGAGAGGCAAAACAGCTCCTGCATCTTCTACTGGATCCCAGAGACAGGGATTCTCCCTCCTCGTGTGGGCGACCCAGGCCCCCCCCCCCCCCACCTAGAGTGGGCTACTGTCCAGCTGCCCAAATATAGGAGGCGCCTTCAGCAATGGGACTCCTCCCAGGCCAAACAGGAGATCATCAGCCACATCCGGTCCTTGAGTGACTCCTACCCGCAATCTCGAACTTCAGATCATAAGGATTGCTTCAGACATGAAGTGCTCAGCTTCTTTTGTTTCCTGTATCTAGCACTGTGACCTGGTGACTGGCTACACCTCAGTGAATCTAACTTCTTACCACTGTCCTAGCCATCTCTCTGCCTTGGGGAGAAATGGCCCATTGCGAGAAAATAAAAATACACACGGTCACATCCAGCATGGTTTTGAGCCTTTGGACCTCGTCACTCCACGCTATGGCCCCGGCTCTTCCAGAGGTGACCCGGCGGAGGACGTCTTCTATCTTTTACCTCGCAGCAAGCCATTGGAAGCAGAGACCTAAGAACTTCTTGGCGACTGCCACCCCCCCTGTCCACAGGGTCCCTTCGGAGAGTGACTTCTTCAGAATGGACCCTTCTTCGGATGATGTGCTGTACCCGGTAGATATTGACCTTGTCTGGCCCTGTTGGCCATTCCCTGTTGGGATTGTTACCTTTCCCTTTTTCTCCCCTCCCACCATTATTTCTGTGATGCGCTGCTATAGGGATGTCGGGATTGGGTACCTTCAGTCTTTTAAGTCTGGCGGTCACTGGGGGTTACCTTGGTTCCCCGTCTGCCTTGAATAGACCTCTATCTTCAATACTATGTTGGGGAATCCCGGGATGGGATGTTGGGACCCTGCTGTCATTCTTGATGGGCTTGTCGAGCGAAACACCTCCTCGAACTGACCATGGGCAATTTTTTAAACTCCTTTTGTTTAACGTTAAGGGACTTAACTCCCCAAATAAGAGATGCCAAGTCTGGCGATACCTCCTCCTTCAGGACCCTGATGCTAAACTTCTCCAAGAGACCCACCTTCTTCCCTCTGACACTCATTTAATGTCGCACCCCAAGAATCCTACTCAATACTGGGCCTGCTCCTCTTCCAAAACTGTTGGAGTGGCCATACTACATAAAGCTGGTCGAGCGGGGAATGCCCTTAAGGTTGTGAAAGATACAGATGGGAGGTTTTTGAAATTACAAATACACTGGGACACATGGCCCTTGCTCCTATCCAAAACCAGGATGCATTTTTACGCTCTCACATAAACGATCACTTGCAACCGGTGAAAACGGTGTTTATGCTTGGGGGGCATTTTAACTTGGTATGGGACCCGGAATGGGATTGCACTGCACACGCATATCAAAGCACCGGCGCCATGTCCGCAGCTCTTAAAAACACCATCACTGATCTAGAACTACTCGACGCCTGGAGGTACATGAACCCTGACTCCAAAGACTTTACCTTTTTTTCTCACTCGCACCGCTCATACTCACGCATTGATTATTATCCTCTCCCTGCCCCTCCTTCACTCACTTGCCGCTACTGAGATATCTGACATTTCCCTATCTGACCATGCCCATTTTTTGATATCATTTCAGCGTCCCACTCCCCAAAGCAGCACACCACCCAGGTGGAGACTCCCTCCTCAGGCCCATCCGAGACCCTCCGAGATCTTGCAGATATTCGGAAAGAGATCGAGGCCTTTTTAATTGCAAACACCACCACTGACATTTCTGAAGCTGTCTGATGGGATGCTTTTAAGGCAACCATCCGTGGAGTTATATCCTCCATAGCTCTAGCCAGATCCAGAGAAGCCTGCCTAGTAGAATCTTTGCTTACTGCCAACATCAAAATCTTAGAACGCAAGGACCATCAACAGCCATCTCTCCACAATAAACTGCAACTTGCAGACCTACGTGGTCAGCTGTGCTTACACCGCACTAATAAAGCAGAGCGACTTTTGCTCGCTCTTAAACAAAAGTTTTACACAGGAGGTGACAAGGTTGGGGCATGTCTAGCGAGATGCCTGTGGGCCCATACTACGAGAACCCACATCTCCAAACTTCTGCGTCCCGATGGCACCTGGGCCATCTCGGAGCTCGACAAGAGCTCAACCCTTTCAAATTTTTACAGAGAGCTATACACGGACAAACCCTGCTCCCTAGAGGTAATTAAGGACTTTCTCGTCTCTTGCCCTTGGGAATCTATTAGCTCTCACCATATGAAACTGTTAGAAGAACCCATTTCACATGAGGAAATAGTGAAAGCCCTAAAACAGCTCCCAACAGGGAAAACGCCTGTCCCTGACGGTCTCCCTGTAGCTTTTTATCGCACCTTTTAACCACAGCTCCAAGACCACCTTCTCAAGGTTTTTAATGGCTTCACGGATGACACAGGCCTTACTATAACTATGTCGGAGGCGGAAATAGAGCTTGTCCCAAAGCCGAGAAAAGACCCTTCTCTGCCAACCTCGTACCGCCCTATCGCCCTCAAACACCGATGCGAAGATCTATATTAAGATCCTTGCAAACCCCTTGGAACCCCATCTCCCAGGTCTGATAGACCCAGATCAAGTCGGTTTTATTCATCAGTGCCAGGGAGCAGACAACATTCGCCGGATAGCCCACCTTATTGAAAAAGCCGAGTATATAGCTATACCGGCATGCCTAGTGTCATTAGATGCTGAGAAAGCCTTTGATTGGGTAGACTGGTGCTTTCTTAGGCAGGTTCCGCGGAGTGTGGGGATGGGTCCCACCTTGATCTCCAGGCTGATGGCTCCTTACACCTAGCCCACCACACACATCTGCATAAATGGTCGCCTTACAACCCCATTCTGATATATTGCAGCACCAGGCAATGATGCCAGCTATCTCCTCTTCTATTCGTCCTTGTGGTAGAGCCTCTGGCAGTTGCGATCCGCCATTCACCTGCTATCTCGGGCATTCCCCTGGGAGGGTATGAACATAAAATCTCACTCTTTGCGGATGACCTCCTCCTATCCCTCACTATTCAGTCCTCCTCTCTCCCAGCACTATCTACTCTCCTGCGATCTTTTGAGGGAGCTTCAGACTTTCAGATCAATCTAGCCAAATCTCATGCTCTCAATATCACCCTTACGGCCTCGGAGCTACAAGACTTATGGTCTAATAAGACGTTATGATATGTAGGCCTGGATCTGACTCCTTCACTCTCCTCCTGGACTCCAACTAATTGGCCTAGGTATAGAAGTTCCATCTTGGAAGAGCTACACAGATGGTGTGGCCTCCCCCTTTCTTGGCAAGGATGCATTAACACTGTTAATATGTCTCTTTTCCCAAAGATATTATACTTAATCCAAACCCTCCCTACACCAATCCCACAAAGTGACATCTTGTCTCTCCAGTGAGATTTAGCTAATTTTATCTGGGGTAAGTCTTGCCCACGCTTTTCTAATAAGGTATTGATGCTGCTTTGTGTTCGGGGGGCTCACATGTCCTAACCTCCTGCAGTATTATTGGGCTAGTCACCTCTGCTACATTTCAGAATGGGTGTTCCGAGATAGCGAAAAGCATTGGTTCCATATGGACCCGGTGGTAGCGCCCCCCGTAGCGCATACATAGCCACTCCCACAAAAACAGTCCTAGACATATGGGACAAACTGGCAATACCTCGTGGCCTGACCTCGTTCCCTTCTCCTAACACGCCCATAGCACTCAATCCCATTTTTCCGCCTCCTTTGCAACCTCGATCCTTTAGTGCATGGACATATAGTGAATGTCGTATAATACAGGATTTATTCCAGGGTGACAAATTTCTCACGTTGGACCAGTGCAAAAAGTAATTTCACCTTACCGAGGAGGCTCAGATGCAATACTACCAGGTCCGCCATTGGCTACTTTCTCCCGCCTACACACAAGGAGCGACCAGACAACTCGCTGCCTTCGAGACCCTAGTTCACAAATTTGAGGGCTCGAGGGGACCAATCTCCTATACTTACAAAGTCCTACAACACTCGCAATGGCTTCAACCCCACACATACCAAACACAATGGAACATGGACCTTGGCGAAGAGGTCCCCCCAGAGAGCTGGGATTGACTGTGGCGAAACATCCTGAAAACCTACCAAAGCCTCCCTCAGCGCGAGTCGGCATATAGGCTTCTGACGCAATGGTACTTAACTCCGGCCCGTATATAGCAGATGATACTGAACTTTCCCCCAACCTGTTGGAGGTGCCAGGGTGATAGAGGTGATTTCATCCATATATGGTGGTCCTGTCCCAGTTTTACGGTATTCTGGAAGGAAATCCTCAGTCAAATCAAGGACACTGCGGGATTCCCTATTCCTAGCTCCTCGATAGTGACTTTGCTAGGTATCAGACCGTTGACATTGACTGCTATAACCCACATGGATAGGCGTTTAATATCACAGATGTTAGGAGCAGCACGACAGTCCATAGCCTTATTTTGGAAGAAGCCTAACCCTCCAAATCGCCGTGTGGTTTTTCTGCCTATGGCATGTTCTAACCCTTGAGCTAATCTCCGCCCACATTAACTGCATAGACACCAAATTCACTCGCATCTGGCAGCCATTAATTCAACATTTCTCCAGGATAGAACATTCCCACTTGGTTCCCCCTCGCCTGCGAGCTCTACAGCTCTTTGACGATCCTTTCGTGCCCTGCTCTAGAGGTCGCCAACTGGAATCCCTAACTCAATCGGAGCTGTAGGGGGATGGTTTACCTCCCCCCCCTTAAGTGGGCTTAATCCCCCACCTCAAGACATTCTGTGCGCATCCTCCCTTACCCGACCCCCTTACCTTGGGGTCTGTTTATCCCTTCCTTGTTTGCAGTACGAGATATTCACTTATTTTTCCCATATTGCATTAGCATGGATATCTAGAGACGAATACAAGTATAACATATCACACAGACATACTTGAATCTTATTCACTTTGTTTTTACATTAGTGGTGGGCCCACACGACTCTCTTGTATTAAAGTGTTCTTGCAAATGGGTCATCTTATCAAAAACATTATCCACCTACAACCCTTGCTAGGGAAACAGCGCACTATCCTTCTTCTTTTTGTTGTTCCCCCTTATTCTGCTTTGGTTTAGGGTGTAATACCTACTTCTTACAGGATTCCATTGCTGCATTCTGCTATTTGTGATGGGTCTCTTTCTTGCTTTATGTCATTTATCTGAGTGATTTTTCTCTGTTTTCAATATACTTAAGAAACAGAATTAAAATAAAAAGAAAGTGATAAATAATTTGTACCTTGGGAAATACAAGCCAAACAATATTTAAAAATCAAAAAAGTTATGACAGGATAAAAAACAAAACAATTTAATCCACAAAATCAAAGAGAAAAAGGAGTGTGGCCTGATTAAACTCTTTTCCACTTGCATGCCTTCCTATGCTTGGTTGAGTTAACCCTGACCACTCATAGCACCAACATGCAGCCCTTTGACAAATTTAAAGGTTATCAGCAGCCAGAATATCAGCTGAAAGGGCACAAGTTGTTTTTTGGAAGATTTTCACCTTCTGATTAGGAAGTGAAGATCCAGTTTGAACAGAACAGAAGTTCCACAGCTCCATGTACCAGGTCTGTATGGCCCACACCACTGTTACTAGATTAGTGGCACATGGCTCAGTCTTTATGTTAAGCACGAGGTTTTCGAATCAGGGTGAAGGGTGAAAAAGCATAATCGAATATATTGAACCAGTATATCAAAAATGGTTCCACCTACATCCCTTGGCAATAGCTAGACGTTTGTAAATAATCAACATATAGGGTCCTGCAAAGTGGCACATAGATACCACTGCAATTTTCCCCATCACTTAATTATGATATGCTACCCCCCACTTGTGAGACTGTTTGTTCATTCTCACTCACTTGTGACTGAGGTAGTGAACCTGAATAAAAAAGAGTCGAATCATGTCCTTTAACGCCATAACCATACGAGTAGGGCCTCTTTTGACACTAAAAGCTTCCTTGTCCTACATTGTTTTGTACTTAGATCATAGTCATGCTCTATGTCCATATTGTGACCTGACCATTTTTCACTTGCTGAAGAAAGGCTTTGACAGCCGTCCTGGATGCCCTGGCTGACATTAGGCTTGTATTTAACCCATGGAGAGCAGTGGATACTTTTCTAGGGTTCGATTGAATATTCCTCCAAATGGTACTGGAGGGGTCTGTTGTAAGGAAATATTGCAGTTCCTGTTCATGCATTAACTAACCTTATACGGTGTATGTCTTGACTTGCCACTACACTAGGGCTTTCTTTAGGATTTGTGTCTTGCACCAGATTTCCCCAATGTCCTGTAGATGTAGTCAACAGTGTGGTATGAGGATAATGAATGATGACAAGCAACTCGTCTTTGTGTCGTCACCTGCATGATCGGCTGAATGCAATGTGCCAGTCCCATATGTCTGCTTCCACTATAACTGAGCATCACGCCTAGGTATATACCATCTGCATTGTAGTTTGCATGAGGTTTTGGCCTATGATATTGAATGGGTCTTGGTAAGTCAATTGTCCAGGCAAGGCGTTCATGCTTATCCCTAAGCATAATAGGTGGATTACCATTAGCATCATGGACTCCCATCCAGATATATGGTGAAAACCAGATTGTCAATGATCATAACCCACATAAACTGCCAGCACTGAGGGTCGGTGGGGATGTGAAAGTATGAGAACTACAGATCTATGGATGCTAGGAAGTTGACCTGGTCTATGGATTCTAAGATATTCTGCAGAGGGACCATCATTAGACCCTGCTTCTTGAGGAACTTGATTATCTTCCTGAGGTCCAAGATGAGATGGGTATATCATGGAGGATTAAGCGTCAAAGTGTCTGTTTCTTAAACCTTCCTCCACTTTCTTGACGGTGCTTTTAACAGTAACTTTTGGATCTTGCCTTGCACTGCATGTAAATGCTGGTGGTGTTTCTTTTCTAGTGATTTGAGAGGCACTCGATGGACAAACTGCAGTGAATGGCCAAACTAGATACTATTTAGACCCCAATTCTCTGAACAAATGTCCTGTCTCTTTGGTAAATGTTTCCGAATTTTGCCACCCCCTGGCAACATTAATCAGGGAAGAAGACAATGAGATATTAGATGCACTGACCCTCCTTCAAAAAGTGGGTGGATGAGGCAACTCTCTTCTTCTGGGTAGGCCCGCCTTCCTAATTATTTTAGGGCATTTGGCATTAAGTAGAGGGCAGACATGCCCGAGAGGACCCGTACTGCCTGTGTGGGTGAAAAATACCAGGCTATTGATCTCCTCAGTATGTACTTATATCTGCCTCTCGTAAGAGGACTAATTGACACCTCTGAAGCATGTCTAATGACTGTTTGTTCTTTATGACTTATAGAACTTATAGGGCATCATTCATGCTCTTGCAAAACGAGCTCTAGCAATTAGAGGGCATGTAATATTTCAATTGGACCTTGGGCCTGAAGGATGTACTCCTCAGCCAGCAATACCACCTAAGCACAGCACTGCTAGCCAGCTATTGAAAACTGGTGATTTCAGCATCCGTGGAGGCGTTAATAACAGATGAGAAGTGCTTCCCTTGCTTTATGATGGGTTCTGGATGATTCTTGATTTTTTTCAGGAGAGGAGCAAACGTGCTACAAATGTCAGTTATACTGGGAGAGAATATTTGTGTTTGTTACTTAACAAAGGTTGCCTCAAAGGTGTTCAATCTTTTGAACATAGTATCACTACATTATCACATCAGGCAGGATAAACTATGAACAGCAATACAGGATTTCTGAGAAATTCTCTGCTGTGTCCGAGAGGACTGATTCCTTTTAATGGGCTCGAGCAAGCTGCCTTGTGAAGTGTTTGTTGACTTGTATTTTTTGCCCCAGCATTGTTGACTGTTGCATGGTGGGCTCATCATAGAGAGGAGACTCCTCAACCAAGAATGATACAGGATGGCAATAGAATGTATGCACTTTACCCAACTTGCAATGCAGGCAAGTAGAAAATAGGGTTATTGAGCCATTGCCAAGTCAAACTTTTGAGAAGGGCTTGCCCACAAAATTCCATATCATTGAGTAGAGAGCCACTTGATGCTGGATCAGACAAAGCATCCTTGGGTTCCACTTAAACACTAAGGGACTGATGTACCAAGCAATGTTATGGTTACAAAGGTGAAATGTGAGCCTTTGTGACTACAAAAAACATTTTTAAATGTAAAAAGCACAAATTGTAATTAGGTAACATGTTACTGAATCACAATTTGGGTTTGAGCATAAATACAGAACTGGTGTTTGAAAGCGGTGCGTAAAGGGTGTCCTTTCCAAATACAGATTCTTAAGCTTATAAAATCATATTTTGCAACCAAAGTCCAGCTGCAAAAAAGTTTTTTACCATCAAATCAAAAGTGGTGGTAAGCATTCGCAAATGGGAAGGGGTGCACAAGAGGCACCTTCCCCTTTGTGAATGTCAACAAAAATGTTCTTTTACGAGCAGGCAGTGGTCCTTGGGACAACTGCCTCTCATAAAAAATATTTATAAAAGTATTCATTTTCTTTTTTAAATGCATCTCATTTTCTTTTTAAGAAAACGGGGTGCTTTAAATAAAAAAAGATTGCTTTATTTAAAAGCTATCACAGACATGGTGGCCTGCTGACCCCAGCAGACCACCATGCCTGTGACTTTAACCAATCATAGAGGGTCTCAATTTCTGAACTAACTCATGCATATTAATGAGGTATGCCTAATTTTGACCCACTACAAATCAGTATTTTCCGAACCAACCTAATAATAACATAGGTAGGTTCACCAAATACCAATGCATTTGGTAGAAGCCAGTGTTCAAATTGCCCCCATTTCTACTAAATCCATTTTAATGCATTCCTAATAAGAAATCACAAAATGCAAATCATTATTTGATGCAATTTGTTATGTCTTAAAATTAATCCAAGTATATCAGGCCCCATATTCATTAGCAGTGTCCAAGACTTGTGAGGACCATTAGCTGGGTCATCATCACGGTTTTCTTCTTTTTACTCTTCAGTTTCTTTTCTCAACTTCAAAGTATGAACCAGTGCCCACTAGCAAGTATTACTTGTGTGTGTCTGTGGCGGGGGGGAAAGACTGGAGTAGGCTTTGTTAGACCCTACAGTATAGGAGACGGAGTAACCGGTTATTATATCAGGAATATTCCAGTAGGGAAAATCAGTGGTAGAACCCCTGCATTATATTCTTTATAAAGTCAAAGAAATCTACCTAGTACCATTGGTAGTAGAGAACATGGCCCATGTTCATAATTGATGTAATCGCTCCACCTGCAATTTCATCTTGCCAGTATACTTTTTTTGGAGGAAATGTAAATTGAGGTTATGGAGCATGGTTGCCACCATCCTTTTGACTTATCCCTCCTAGGCTCCTTTGCTAAAGATATGTATTTGCTCCCACTTTACCTCTTCTTCCTCTGCTGCTTCTTCTACCCACTCCTAGGAAGCAGGCTCCCCTAATATCTGGGCTGAAGGCTGTGGCATTATTGTCATTAGAGATGCCTACAGACTCAAACAGGATGGATGGCGAAATAAGCATATCCTGAAGCGCTGTTGGGGCTGGCATCAATAATGTCCCACCAATAACAATGCAGTTGTTTACGAAGAAACGTGTAGCGTGTTTTTGTCAACGAGTAAGTCTTCATCGAAAATGGCAGCAGAGTGTTTTTTAATAATAGCTCATCAAAATATTTTTTTGTCAATTAGGGCATTGACAACATCAGCAGATTCACACTGACTAGAGGTGCCTTCTGATGCCTTCAACGTGGCAGAGATGGTAATCGAAACTCTGAGTGCCTAGAGGAGGTGAAGAGGGTTTTTTAAGTGACACAGGCGTAATTGTCACAAATAAGATCTGCCCTCTCTACAGTGCTCATCAGCTCCCATTTTTCTTCTTGGTGGACCCTGATGTGCAACGCCACAAAGGTAGTTAAGGGATTCTATGCACCAACCATTACTTCTAATGAAGAAGCCGGCTAAATAGTGAAGACAGGCCACCCATCCCTCCAGCTTTCAGATGAAATTATCTTACAAATGTCAACATTTTGTGATTTGTGGTTGGGCTGCCAGTACAAAATTCACTGAGAAGGCGGGTTCTCAGTAATAAACTTTTTTTCCCCCAACATGTAGAATTGGCTTTAAAGAGATACTTCTTAGAGAGTGTGAACCAAGCAGAAGAATCAGGTTCACCTTGGAAATGATAGATTTTTTCTTCTTCGTAAAAAGGAGTGGGGGTTGAGTTGATGACGAAACATACAGTCCCAGGAAAAGAGAATGTAAACAAAAAACCACACATGCTGTCAAGTGAGAGGAAAGCTTCTGAGAATCCCTTCTTGAGCTTGGTATGAATTCTGAGCTATGGAAGGCTCTGGGAGGTAGAATGCTCAAAGCTCTCCACCTCATTGACCAGCGTTTGGGTTCTGAAAAGAGGTAAATAGATTGCAAAAGGTGTGACAAATGTTTATGTACACTGCTGTCTTAGCACTTCTAGAGGATTCCGAACCCTGTCTAAGGGGGCCAAATCAAGCATTTGCATCTAAGTAATACCCAGTGACGAAGAATAATATATCCCGAAACACCCACCAGCCAGGTCTTGGCTGCTCATCAATATCTACATAGAAAGTCATGGCAGATTAGTTGTCAACTTTCCGCCACAGACCAAGTTCTCAAAATCATAGCTAGCAGGGAATATCGGTGCTCTCCTCCATGTAGTACATACTTGCCCTAGGATTTCAAGGACAGGGAAAAAAACGGACAGACAGAAGCTGGAAAAAATCTTAACGACACATAAACAACAGATTTTGGGTATTCAAATAAATACAGTCGAATCAGCACTAAACTTTGGGCTTAGAATCGTTTCATATGTTTGGTTGGTTAAGAGCATGGAATGTAAGCAGTAGAATGTTTGGATCATTGCATCATGATTTACATGCTGCTTCTTCACACCATTCCTTTCCATTCCCTCCCTGACCCATGATAACGTGTATTTTTTTTTTTTTAATTGCCCGTGAGGTCTCAAAAACACAAGCATGACTCAAAAACGCCTCATGAATGCAGTATGCATGAAGATACAATGAGAAAAGTAGCAGGTACAAAGACACTCGTACAACAGGTCTAAAATTTGATTTAAGACTCTATTAATAATTGAAACATTGGACTGCTGGCAACGTTCACTTCGAGGCAGAGAATCCATGCTGGTCTTAGCTTTTCAGGCCCATACTGACAACATAAGCCTTTTGTTTAAAGCCTTAACAAAAGGGAAAAAAAAATAAGTGGGCCCACTTTGAGCAGGAGTTCAAAACCAAAAGCCCACCTAGCTCTTCCGATGATAGGACCTGCATATATCAAATTAAAAAAGTAAACACCAAGCATAAAATAAACATGCACAGGAATAAACACAAGTTGCTCACACGTTTATAATATCAAAATATAGCAATTTATTCAAGACACTGAATATGATGTTCAATTCTGTCTTTGAAACAGGCGAGTTACAACACACTAGGCAGATTAAGACAAATGGGCGCGGGGGCGTAAGTGGGAGGGGGTATGTAGGAGAAAACTGAACACGTTATCTAAAGGAAAATTGGGAATTTCTGTAATTAGAACTGCTTCTGGCTGAAAGTCTGACACAGACAATAAAAAACGCATTTACCAGAATGCAAAAAGTTCATGTTTTTTGGGGGCGGGTGGGGCACACAAAAAAGCAAAAACAGAAAAAATAAAACAAAGCGGAACCTTACATTTGACGAAGTGCACTTCACTTGGCATTAAACTTAACCACAGTTTAAGATATTAAAAGAAAACTCCAAAGATGAAAGGTGTGTTTAACTATCAATACTTCCCATTCACCAATACTAATTCTGGGACTTAGGACTTTTGTTTTTAAGAATTGCTCTTGTGCCGGACTTCAGATACCTCACAAAATGTCATTGCAGTAATGGTCTCTTTAAATAAAAATGCATAAACAAAGCAAATACATAGGTAACTACACTTATAGTTTGACTTAGCATTTGTTTTAAAATCAGGGAACGCAAATGGCAAGCCCACTGATTAACAAACTCAGTGTAGTGCACACCTAATGTAGAAGGGAAGGGTTATTTTGCAACACCAATGGACTTAAAAATCAGGGAAAACCATTCCCAGTACTTTTTTATTGTTAATTTTGTCTTGGAATCTCAGTCTTTCCTATGTATGGTAAGTCAGAGAAATCATGCAATGTTTCGGATGACATGGTGGTTCTACTTTGAGGACTGCATCTTATTTTAACAAAACATTTCTACCATTCTTCCAGGACTGAAAAAGCTGCTACCAATCATTAGCTTTTCCTGTATAGACCATTTACTTTCAAAGGGTTTTCCCCCAAAGATTATTGGGCAGTATAGGAACAGGGGTTTCTGAAGCACTACAAAGACCATGGACATGGCTGTAATATATGGCAAACCATAGAAACATGACTTTGCTGACCTCAACTCCCAGTTTTTCTGCTATCGCCAACTGCATCATGTCATTATGCCTTAACTCAGATGTAGGGACACTGCGGACTTTAACACACAATGTCAAGTTCATGATCAGAGCGTGAGAGGACAAGAAAATATTCTGTATCTATAATCATTGGCCATTAACTCCCATAATTAATTTTCTGCACTCCAGCATGCCTGGATTGGTAATGCAAACTATCAGTCTGAGAATGATAGGAGAAACACTCAAGTTTCAACAAACATTTCACCCAATACTGACGGATTCAATTCAAGTTCCTCCACAGAGATTATTATATACAAGCTTGACTATTCATGGGGGGAGTGAGATGATGATGTGTCATGTCTTGGATCCCTCACCGCATGTGTTGCTTCATACCATCTGGGAATGTCTGCTTATCCAGGTGTTATGAAGAAAAGTCCTGGATATTATTGCAGGAGTACTGGGTTGGACAAACCCATCCAACTCAAAAGAACCCTTTAACATATCTTTGATGACACCAACAATAACCTGTCTGAGAAACCACTGTTACAAATGGATCTGTGTATATAGTCCACCATGATATAGCTAAACATTGGAGACCTATCAATCCCTTCTCTTTATGAGGTTGGGTACAGTGTATGAACAAATGTATGCTCCTTGAAAGACCAATATTAAAAGCTCAACAGTGTCCTCTTAAACATAAGAATTGTGGCCTCTGGAAAGAAGATTTTCAGATGGACTGATCCTTGGATGAGACGACACGAAGGCAAGAATTACACCTACCAAATCCCAATTCTATTTTTTATTCCTGTGAGAAATACCTGTAATTGTCACTCATACTTGTCAAGAACGTGTTGAGATTTTTTCTATGCAATATCTGATAAGCATGCGTGTTTTTTTCTACTTTTGTGTTATCATTCTAAATACAGATAAACACATTTATACAAAAAGAAAAAACACACAAGCAGCATTGACCTGGGACACCCTAGATTAATAACGTCTGTACGAAAATACGTGTGAAAGGAGACATTATTTGCAGGCCAGATAATGCAAAGAACTAAAACAAAACGTCAGAAGCCATAAGAGACCAATGGCAGGAGGAGACTCCAACAAACTTGTAGCTAGTCAGGGATTGGTCCTTCACACGTATGTTCAGCTCTTCACGACAATAACCCCAAGGAAATGAACAGCGACTCGTGAAAACGAGTGCATCAGCTTTAAGCCCTATTCACAGACCACGGGTATGGAAAGAGGTCCTGCTCGTTGCACAGCCTACTGCATGATTTAAAAAAATAAAAAACAATGACTTGGCTCTGCTCAAATGTTCTCTAATCCCTCAGGTACCAGCGTTCCATTCACCTGACAGCAACTACCATCATAGTCAAAGGTTTGGGGGAAAACATTTGGGTAGTCCAAGGAGCTTAGCATCCAAATACAACGAGAGTGATCTGAAGAAACTGCATTTGAATGTCCCTCTCATACCTCATGAGGCAGTCACTTGTAGAATTCATCGAAAAGGATTTGGCACAAGTACTATCCATGTTATGGGAGCAGCTACAATTTCAAGAAATTTGGGGCTACTTTTCGAGCAAACTGGGAATACAACTCTTCCTTTAAGCCTCCAAGACTCACATAAGGAACCACCTAGTCACGGAGAGTCAAACACCTGCAGCGATTTCTTCCATCCGTTTATAACCCGATTTTCAACCACTCCATCCTATTTATCTAATGTAGAGCTGGCTTCAAACAGTAATTCCACCAATTTTACAAGCAATTGATAAGTCATCCACTACAGGATACCCCTCCAGGGGAGAATCCATCAGCAGAATCCTTGTTGAGGACAGTAGATTCTACACTTGCATACTAGTCAATTCACCACAAATCGTCAGACTTGTTATTACTACCAATTCTAAATCAGCTCCTATCACTTTGTTTAAGTGAACATGGACACTTCGGAGTATAACACATAATTTCACATGCGTGGTATGCAAATGCACTTACTCAGCTGAACAGACTTGCTATGCAGATACTAGTGTATTCTATTGTCAAAGAAACATAGGTAGAAATTCTACTTCTCAGTCGCATATCCGAGTGCATACTAACCTGTCCTGCACACACAGGAGTACCTTCTTTGACTGTGGAAACCTCACACAGGAATCTGGGCAAAGCAATAAGGTGCAAGAAGAGTCCTGTCTACATACCATTTTTCTCTATCGCATACCAAAATATATTTTTTCTTTTCAAAATGTGACTGATCAGTGGATTTTGCAAGTCTACTGACGAGGAGGGTGGTAGAACGCTCTGGAACAAGAATTGACTGAGCCTGTGGAAGTTACAACAATAAAAATGCTATCGTTTCTGTTTGTGACGTTAACAAAGTTAATGAAAAGCAACATCAGATGGATCCAAAGGAGAAGGAGGGGTGGATCAAAGCCTGTAGTCAGAGACGTTTTTTTTGCCGCTGAAAAAGTTCTAGATAATCTTGTGAGTGTCCTCTGTGACATATAGAGGTCTAGAAAGCAACAGGACAGATTTTCTTGATGGTTGTATTTATTCATTTGATGATTATTCATTGGTGTTAAAAATGGAGACCACATCTCTATGCAGAAGGCAAAGCACAAGATATAAGAACTGCTGTCCCCCTCACCTTTCTCTTCTCATCAAGTAGTCTCAATAACTTGGACATTTCTGGTGTATAAAGAGTGGCACAGTTTGACGACTTTGGGAAAATAATAGTTTGGAACTAATAATTTTCAATGGGTGAATGTCTGGTTACATACCACGCTTTGCAGTAAGAATGGGAATCTTGACAATTAGGGCAGGGTCTCCGCTCTGAGGAGAAAGCCCTGTCCCAACCCACTTTGCAGTTAAGGAGCCAGTTCTAACTTTGCCCAGTAAACCTGTGGCCATCACAAGAGATAATATCAGAAGATAAACCCTTTTTAGTTGGAGATCTTCTTTCCACAAGATTACGGACATGTCCCCTTTGGAGTGTCAATTATAGCTATAATCTATCCAGTGCCATCTACGAAGCTATGGGGTGTTTCAAAAACATTAAAACCATGTTTTTCAGTTTTTTTGGTACCCTAAAGGAATTCCCAGATAACATCTGACCTTCACATTCCTAGAGAGAATACTGTGTTGCCGAGATCTCACACATGATAAGTTGTCATGGAAGTGAACCACTTATTTAATACAACCTTTTTAGCCTGATTGCAAAAGACTTCGACTAAGTGAGCATGCAGAACCAAAATGTCCTGCACAGCATAGATGATGACTAACCAGCATAAGCTCATCCAGCTGGTTGGCCCTTAGAAACAGCATGGAATCTCTTGTCATAGCCAGGTTTTCACAATGATGAAAAATCCTCTACTTGCCTGGAGAGACTGATCAGGAAAGGGAGCCGAGTTAGCAGCCAATGGAATAGGCAGTTTAGTACAGAATGCACATGTCCAAAATAAATTGTGCCTGGTGAAAAGATCAAGAGCAGCTTACCAGTCTCAAACAACTGCAAGAATGGAAGCCTGCCAAAAAGGCATTTGTTGAAATAAATAGAAACCAACACATCAGAAACGTTTTAGTCAAAATCGAATTAAAACAAATAAACTGTTCGTTATACGAGAGAAATGGGAGTAGAATATCTGATCTGATGTAAAAAATGTGAAACAAGTAAAAAGAGATTTTGGATCCCCACTAATATGCAGACTGAGAAATAGTCAACGAGGCATAGCCACACCACACCGCTGATTTGGATGGACACTTGCTATGTAGCGTATCAGTTTTAAACACAGACTTGTGCTAACAGATACACATTTTTTACAGGTGCAGCATATTTATATTTACATGCTACTACACTTTCTTCTTCATGCGGTGGAGTATGCAAAAGAATAAAGAATGCTACCCTATTCTGGGGAATTGGAGATGTTTGGGTGAGGAGACATACAGATGGACCTCTACTCCACAGTAAAGCCTAATTCTCCATGGTTGTTTTTCATCACTGCAAGCTCACATGCAAGACGAAAGGAGGTATGTCTGCATTCGTTAGGCTGGAGTATGTCTTTTCTCTGGCACTGACATCATGCTATCGACTTGTGACAAGGTGTGAGCTGTCATGTGAATCAATTTAGTCCCATCTGCCTAATTGAATGCACCTTGTTGAGCTCTCTGGTTTAAAGTATGTTATTCAACCGAATATGTATGTTACCAAGACAAATAAAGGGTACTTAACGCCCCGGAAATTCAAAAAGTATGAACAGATTGAAAGCAGAACAATTATGCAATTACAATAAAGAAAAGGTATAAATATGTTCGCTGCCACCACTTATCGGTCAGAAGAACATTTAGCTCTTGCGTTTTGGCCCTTACATATTTACTGGGCAATGACAAAAGATCACCTTAATGAGAAAGTTTTAGGGCAAATACTAATTAAGTTTTCAAACATTTCCACCTCTTATTATTACAGGCACTCTCAAATCTACCATAGCACACAGTTTTTGGTACTACAGACAAAGGGACCTTTAACAAAAATAGTAAAGGGTATATTATTTAATTGCTATCTTTGACACAGACCTAATTGTATCTGCCATTTTGGAACATTGTCCTTTTAAAGGAATCTTCCATTTTGGAATCTGCCATTTTGAGAGGTATTTACTTTTTGAGCCCTCACTGGCGTCCAGTTTAATAAGACTTTATGAAAGAAGCTGAACTTGGTACATTTAAGTATGGCCTTTAGTACCTGGAAGGTTTACTTGGGCTGTGCCTTCAACTCAATTCCTTTTTGTATGGTTAAACCAAACACTGTATTTCCAGCAACCTTCTTTATTTATCGGGTTTGGCTAAATTCACAGCCTTACAACATAAAGCCAGTCTAGTAGGTGCCTAGTCAGTTAAAATGTCAAAATCAGCCTTGCTTCAAGGCACTTGCGGGTTGTGATCACTCCATAAACTGTTGCAAAGACTTCCTATTGCTTCCCCGTTTAAACAGTACATTTAACCTATGAGTCGCTACATAGTGAGGTTAGAATGAAAGTCCTCAATATGCTAAACCTTGTCAATGTTTGCAGGAATTTTACAAAAGAGACAAGAGCTGCAACTTAAATGTGGTTTCCCACATTCCACAATGTGTTAGACCTTTAGAAC
This sequence comes from Triturus cristatus, assembly GCF_964204655.1. Taxonomy (NCBI): domain Eukaryota; kingdom Metazoa; phylum Chordata; class Amphibia; order Caudata; family Salamandridae; genus Triturus; species Triturus cristatus. Next base: position 830,241,921 of record NC_140591.1, read on the forward strand.
ATAGCTTTAAACATAAAAAATATTAAGTTTTTCAAAAAATACAATGGGATCACTCTTTTAAAGTTCATATTTTTCTGTAAAAAGCTTAGCTAGCACTGAATTCTTTCATAGAGCACTTGTTACACAATATGCTGAAAGTGCCGTTGAGGTGCTAAAATCTGAATGATGGCTATTAAAAATCAGACAGTGAGAATTTGGGGGAAGGAACAGGCGAGGGTTAGGTTGAAGAGGCATGGAGGAAGCACTCTGTCAAAATTCTCTGTTGTCAACATGGCTCCTTCTATCGCAGACTTTAGAAGCAATTTATCAGTACAATATTAAAGCCTACTGTATTTGAGGCCACCACATTCTCATAGAAAAAGAAAAAACATGGAACAAAAAGTAGTCTAAAAAGTGTTGTGATTACAAAGTCACATATTCCAACAGTACAAAGTGAGCTTGAAAAGTCCTTTGGGATGTCAAGTGTAGTGTCCACAGTAGAAAGAGAAAAAGAAATAGAAAGCACACACAGGGAAAAGTTTCCCTTTTGGTTTATCACAGCGTTGTTTTTCTTTTTTTTTCTTTTTTATATTTTTTTATTTTCGTTTTTCTTCCTTTTATTTGGCACAGCTACGTAGGCTGTCATAGTTAGCGAGCAAGTTCTGCCATATGAAACCAAAAAAGTGCAATTTCTGAAGATGATGCATTTCCGGCTTCAAAGTTAGAGCGTGGTCCAAGGTGGTGTCATTCCCATCCCTGTGAAATGACTTGTAGTCTATTTTTTTATTTTTTGTTGTCACCTCCATAAAGATCATGAACAAAATACTTTAGGTTTCTCTGCAATAGACAGAAAATTAAATTGTACATTCTGACTTAGTCAAGTTTGTACGATTCTGGGAGGCTAGCAAAAGTTGAATGTCTAATCCCACACACACTGATGTTGTCCATCTTTGAACATCTTGTAGAAAAGTTCCATTGTCACTTCCGCAAATCAAGAACACAAACCTAAAAGATGAGAAAAGGAACAATTATACATTTGTTAAAAGAATGTTTCTTCACACTTTTTAACGGATACATGTTGTTGACTAACTGTAATGAGGCAGCACTCCTTAATTATAATAAAATGCCCCATTCCAATCATGTTCCTGAAACACAGTGCATTAAAATAAATAGTGTTGTGTCAGAGGAAGACACACATACCGGATCCAAATTCAATTTATCTATCAGTATTCTGACTGATGGTGTGCTACAGTAGCTGCTAACTCCATTCTGTGTTTCTTAATTGTAGTAGTAGTGTGTTTGCTTTATACCATTGTTTGCTGGAATTAGTTATGTCCAACCTACAATGAATAAACCAAGAAGGGAAAGCATAAATGCTGGATCATGTTGATAAACTAATCCTATGCTCAAAGGCACCCTACTTGGACTTGCCTATACGTCTGTGGCACAGGCTATGATTCCAAAAGACCTACGTCCTAGATCAGAAAATGAAATGTGTTAAGTGTAAACAGCCAGCTGCTTTGAAGTGATCAGCAGTGAGGGGGTAAGTGAAAGGTTTAAATTTTTCATTAAAAGGAATTCTGAGTAAGGATGTAAAACAGTAAGGGCCTAGTTACCAGTCTGTTCGTCCGAGGACCCCCAGACCTGTGGTGGCGCAGCGGCGGCGGTCCATCCACCACTGCATCAGGTGCACCGGCGGTCCGACCACCCTATTATGACTTGGGCAGTCGGATCGTAATTGGGCCGCCGTCAACTGGTGGTGGTGAGGTGGTCAGAGGCTATGCAATATGCAGGTGGTGCCGCTGCGGTACCAACATATATATTACAAGTTTCAGGACTGCCAGCAGTTTCAAGGAGGTCTTTCCTCCACGAAAAGGTAGGTGGGGCTGACACAAAGGAGGCCCAGCAGGGCCCTCTGTGCCCCCTCAGCCTGGGGATGCATGCAGGGGTGCACAACATGTGCCTCCTTGTATGCATGCACCCAGATTTCTGCACGGCATGCACTTTCGAGTCCATACCGTGCAGGAACCCCATGTGGCGTTCCCATTGCAGAGCCTCTTTCAAAAGCACTGCCGCCTTTGAAAGACGCACTGTAGCGGGATCGCACCGCCGCCTGCCCGCCAGATAACAAAATTGTCTATAATCGGGCGGGCGGCAGCGACCTTCAGCGGAGCAGTGGCACAGCCTTTGGCACCATTGCGCCACTGCTACGACAAAAGTCGCAATTAGGCCCTAAGTGATCACACGTATGGAAGTGTAAATATGTTGTGTTGAGAAAACTGACCTTCGTGAAAATTCCCGGTGTGAACTCCACTTGCGTAAGTTGTTTTTTACAATGCAGACATTAGTGATCCTAGCTCATCAGGCCAGACCATCAGAAACCGCCCAGACCACCAAAGGCTTTGCATGTGCCATGTCCAGCTCTGGCCTGTGATACTACGTCCAATGATAAAGAGGTTTCTCCCTAGCAAAGCTAGTACTGCACATTCTTTGTATAGGAGCTAAACCAAAATATAATTTACCAAAGATTAATTCTGAGACTCAAACATCACAGAGACACAGTCTAAACAATGTATTATCTGCGAATCGCAAGGAAAAGAGAGCATCACAGTTGCATTACCGAATTCCTAGTGGGACCACAAGTATACTCGTCAATGATTGGCAATCAGTCATGCGGTATCAAAGTATTCAACGGTTACTGCCTGTGCTTGTTAAGTCAGTAAGCATTCGTAATGTGGAAGGTCTTCATGAGGGTGAACAGCATGTTAGGCAGAGCGGGCTGGGGTGCGGGAGCCAGACATCGATTCCATGGACCACTGCATGCTTCCTCAATGTTATTTTGCAATGGGCTGCTTTGTTTTAGCAAACGTCGTGGTCCTTTTGAGGCACAGGGGCTGCAATGCAGGCATGTAGCAAATACAAATGGCTGCAGAGAGAGAGTTCTGCTGTCCCTTGGTGTTCTCCATCTTTGCAGTCACAGCTGTCAGCAAAAAATTCACTCAATGAATCCTCTTGTATGATTGAGGGTTGAATTTTTTTGACTCTTCGAAGCGACTCTATTCATTGGGCTCTTTGATGCAAGCCTCTGGCAATGCATGACTTTTACATTTTTTAATAAATTATGTGAAGCTTTTACACAGAAGTAAAACGCCCTGAATTCATAAGCACTTTCTGCTAGCACTGAGCTGCAATAATAAAGCAGGACTTAACTGCAAAATTTGCAGCATTAATTTAAACTGCAAGATCAGATTTAAGTTTTTTGTTTTTTTTATCACAAATACTAGTGGATTGATGGACCAGGTGGAAGGATCATTCCTCCCACTGAGCAAACCGTTCAAAGGCCAGGAAAGTGAAACATTACAATGTGCAATTCCCACGTACCTACCATAATAATGTTTAAGGTAATCAATTATATAGCTAAGTGCATCTGCTAAACACTTGAAAAATGGCACCTATAGTTGCTCAACTGAATGGTAGTCATTTTACTGACTTAGGATGGATAGAATGCTGTGTCTGTTGTATCATGACTGTAATCCTGCAAGGAATGTGTCTTTTTCAGTCATAAACATCCCCTTTACTGTGAAAATCAAGGCAAATCTCAAAGATTCGCATCTGTTTCTCGCAGTCCACAAAAAAGCTAAAGGACTGCTCAGGAGTCGACGCATCTTTCTAAAAAAAAAAAACGTAAACAGTATCACAACTAATGTGAAAGCATCAGTGTTTTTGTTCTATAAGGAGCTGTAGAGGATGATTCATAATTTGGCTCAGAATTTTTGTCACCATAATCCACAACTAACAATTGATGTCCTTTAAGCAGCACTGACGTAGTAAACAAACCTTGAACTAACCTGGCATTCAATGATGTTACAGCCATTTGAATTCAGCTTATGATCTAGAGCTGATCGCCACGGCACAAACTTTAAACAAGCATTTGCAATGCAATAGGTCTCGCAATTGCGAGATTTTGAGCTATTGGCACTGTAAATGACAATGCCTTTTTATTTCTGTGTTTAAAAAACAGCAATAATAAAAGGAATTTTCATTTACAAATCCAATAGGTCAAAGTTTCTAAAATGCCAGACCTATTGCATTGCAAATGCTTGTTGTTTACAAGCGCCCCATGCTGTGCTTTCACGTTAATAAAGGCCACACTACTTTGTTTAGACAAGCTGTGTCTAAAGAAAGGTGCGCAACTACTATTAAAGTGAAAATGCGGTATGGGGCGCTTTCGTCCAAGAAAGCGTGCATGGCGTGCTGAATGCGCTGGATGTTGCAGTAAAGCATGTCGTGCCTGCAGTAGGAGAAACTCATTTAAGAAAATAGTGCTTACAGACTAAATAAGATGTACCGTGTAACAACTGAAGTAAAAGGGCCAATCCTCATGGGAGGTTACAAATGAAGACAAGGCGGTACTAAGGAGGGACAAACAAGCCTATTAAAGAATTAGAAGCCAGCATTTACTAAGGGCAATGACACAAGTCAATGACAAATATGGACGGGGCTTAAAGTACATACTCCAATACAGCATGCCCTGCAGAGCAGCGCATGCGCTGTCCATGCTCGACCTAAAAAGCACCATGCAATATAAGATTTTACCGAGAAAGGGTCACTCCATGTTTCTTTCCATCCTCATTGAACAGTCCTTTTACATACAGTTTGTGGCAGGGGGTCCCCCTGTTTGTTTAGATACGCATCAAAGTTTGTGTGTAATATCAAAACCAAATATTCAAGTAGAAAGAATGATCACAGACCTGGCACATGCCTGTTTTGTGGCCCATTTGCAATACTTAAGTTTGCACCTAAAAGACTCCAAGAAATGCTGAACAAGTAGCAGCAACTACCACCAGCAATAAGTGAGTTACTATCTGCAGAAACCGTTTTGCAACATGAACTATAATTTAGCCTCACATAATCAACACGTCACTTTGATGACGTCCACTATTTAAAAACATAGAGAATGCTAAATTGTCACTCTAAGATCGTGTCTACAACGAGACACACCTAAGATGTTAAATGTGTATTTAAATGCTATGCATATACTATAAAATAATGTCGGTCCTCACTGCATGTATGTTAGAGGTTAGAACCATCTTACATACTTAAACACCACTTTTCCTGCCTGGATCTCTGCTCCTGATGTTCAATGAATACATTAATGTTTTATAACTGTAGGTGCAGAACATCAGCTTTTTACTCTGGATAAGCCCAGTAAACATTGTTATGTGAATTTCTAGAGCGCGGCTAATCACCCGTGAGGGTATCCAGGCACTGAGTAGGGCAGGCCAGACTGGGGAGGAAGAGATAATGCCTGTTTCGTCTGGAAGAGCCATGTCTTGAGGTTCCTTCGGAAATCCCTGAGGGAGGTTCTGAGGTGTTTCTGGAGTGTTGTCAAAATGGGTCGGTGGTACCTTTTTGAGTGTGTTTTGGGACCTGCCCTTAACTCCAATCCAGCATATGTAGATAAAAGTTAAATGCATGGTTAGATCCATCTGGCAAGATTAAGCCTTGAGTTTGTCATTCCCAGACGCTGAGAACTCCCAACAACCCCCATCTGCCCCCTACATTCAAATTGTTATATCTTTGAGAACATGGTGCATTGGGTGAAAAGTGACTGTAGGGATGTGGAGGGTGAGGAGCAAGCTAGGCTTCAGATCTCTAAAATGTTGTACCCATTTCTGGTGCTGCCAGAAGCAGAGGCACTGGGACTGCATCCAAGCATGTTGTCAGTCACCTTGGAGGAGGTGGAGCCAAAGCTCTAAACAGGAAAGCATTGGGACTGTGCCCTTGGTGAAGTCAGGTGAAGTCAGGCGTCCTCTTAGAGGAATGAAGAATATCCAAGAGCTCAAAGGAGACACCTGCCTGGTTGCGGCTCTGAAGAACACCCTACAGCAGCAAACCAATTCCCTGAAGCAATGAGGAAGATGATTCACAGAAACCGAGCGGCTCAACATGAGTGTGTGAGGTGACTGAGAGAGAGAAGGGAAAGAGCAATGATTAGTGGGCAGGACTGTGCTGAGAGATGACCCGCTAAGAGTGTGGTACAGGTCTCCCCATAATGATATCAGCCTGAGATCTTCCACTGAACAGATACCAGTGCTGAGATTAGTTCACATATGAATGAGAGGAGGAGTAATTTTCCCACCTAGCATCACCATAGCATTATGGTGTGGCGTGCTGGTACATACAGTGTAGTCTACCACCATTCCCCATGATATTGAGAAATATGCCTTTCAACTTGGAAGAGGGGTCTGAATTTGGTGACTCACTCTGGTCCTCCGTCAATGCTCTGTAATTCCAAAACACATTCTCAGAGTGCACAGTGTGTTGCCTGACACCTTTGGCATTTCATGCTGCATCATCTGAGTGCGGATGTGCAAACTCCAGACCTTTAGCTGCCAGGAATCCACATAACTGAGACTGATCTCAATTCTAACACATTGTGAGGCTCTCATTAAACCTTTAAAGCCCTTGTGAAACTCTAACCTCAAGAGGCAAGATGCCCTAACACAAAGGACACGCATACAGCAGAGTAACTCGCAATGCAATGCACAAGCCGAGATACTGCCATCTCTTGCCATAATAGCTGTCCCCGATTCAAAATCCAATGCTAGCCACCACACTATGAGAGATTTCTCATCTCTACTAGTGAAAATACCCATAGAGATGCCCTCACTTGAATTTAGACATATTCAATTTAGTGATGAACAGAGCCAACAAGGTCCAAAAGGTTGAGAATTTGGTCAACCATTTAGAAGTGAAGAGACATAAATGCAGATCAATCTGTGGATTTAAAAAATACAACTACTCGAAGATACAAAGGCCCAGCTGCACATCAGAGAGGACACTTTCGAAAACAGATCTTTCCAAATTGGACAATCTGCATATCCAATGAACAACAGTGGCTTTCAAAAGATGAGGATCATGAGGTGGTCGTCAAGTCTTTGGTTGACAAATTAATTTCAAACTCGGATATGCATGAGCTACAACTATATTGCACTTATCGGGGCCTACTCAGTGTACTAGACTAAGACAGAGACATCTTTATGAGCGTGCAAGTTGAGGAATATTGTGGTGCTCAAGGACAAGACAGGATTTGGACGTCAGAAACACAAGTGTAGGAATACTTCAACACAAGTTGCATTCAACTGTAGCCAAATGTCACAAAATGAAAGAAATCATAGTGCTCCCCTGGAAGGAAAACTTCCAACACAGATGGGGTTTGCCCTTTTAGCTTGCCTTAAAACTTGATGATACCACCCTCATGACCACCAGGAAGACAGCAGGTACAGATCATGCTAGTTGTGATGAATGGATGTTAATGGCCCACCTCTCCACGAAGAAGCTCATAACTACAATACAAGGATTCAGTACTAAGCAAGACCCAAACTCACTGGTAATAAACAGTCGTAAAATGGATGTAGCAATGGAAGCAAGAAAAGGAGCTTGAACTTGCATCTTGAGTTCAAGAGGTCTGAACATGGTATATTGGACACACTGGAGTGGAAATATGAATGATTCTACAATAGAGGACATGCTGCATTTGTTATCACTCTCCTGACCATGCCTGGTTAAGTGGTCATCTAAAACGCATTACTGGACCTGGCCCTCTGATTTCTATTCAATAATATCTTTTCAGCTCTATGAATATTTGGAGAGGAGAGGTGGTGTTGCAATCTAACCTTTACGCATCTTTCATAACAACGAGTCACTATTGCAGGTAACAAAATACTTACTAGAACCTCTTCCTACATTAACAAACATGTTGCCTGGGACTCCCTATACATTGTAAATCCTGAGAGGCATGCTCGGGGGCAGAAAGGGGGAGGGAAGGAGGGTTATGGTAGTAAACAGATTCTAACGTTATAAAATTAGAATTGATATAGACACAGTTGAGAACGTTATAGACTTATTTTTCTTGAAAATATAATATTAATTTCTTTAATTTAACAGATACATTAGAAAAATCATCTCCTGATAAAGGGTCTTATACCAAAACGTGTTAATGACCACTCAGATTTTTTACTGATGAAACAATTTATATTTTTCTTCAAAATCAGAATACAATGGAATTATTTACATTTATAAATAAACAAATAAATACACTGCAATCTTAAAAGACTCTTAGAAATGGATTGTACTGCCATCCATCTATAAGGTGTGTAGTACTACTGGAGGAGACACCCCATATATGTGCTCCATATATTCAAATACCCTGGAGGACAGGGATTTTCAGAAATGGTCCACTAAAAATCAACTCAACATATAAAACCTAAAGGAATGCAAGTCACAGAATCATAGGTTACTAGGTATGCCTAGTGGCCTCATGTGCCACCCCTAGTGCCCTCTGACAGTAATATTTACTGATTAGTATAGCCAAATTGAAGAACATTCAAAAACAGTAAGGACTATCTATTTTCACATGGTGTGGAGAGCAGTGCCACTTGGATCAGAAAACCATGGCACCAAACCCCTTCATTGGCATTCATTCTGACAAGTACAGACATCTCATAGAAGAAGGTAAAGTATGACCAAGAATGTGATGGGAATAAATACTCAGACTAAGGGGATATTACACCAGGATATGCTCAAGGTTTCTCACTCAGTACTTAATCGGAAAATGCACAGCTTTCAAAGTGGCACAAATCAATGAATGTCAATTAATTTCTAAGAATTACCCATTCCAAATTTCACTTGAACTACACTTCTCCAATGGTGGTTGTGCTGCATTCATTTTAGTTCTCCACTCATTTTTAGGTCAAGCATTTAATACCTCTTGTATATACTTTAGTGTATACTTGTATGTTTATGTACTTTGTGGGCTCTGGAGATCAGCCCTAGGACTTGTCTGCTTCCGCTTAGGGACTTTTTTTCTGTTCAACTGCCTCTATTTAACTGTCTTGATAGAAAACGACCAGCAGAGATCAATAAAATACCAGAATCACTTTAGCATTCTGTAGATTCTAGTCCATAGATATCGTCTTTCACAAGCACCCGTAGACAACATACTTTTCAAATCTTGTATTTTCAGTGATGTAACCACCGAATGCCCTGATTTTATATTAAAAACAGAGCTTTGGACATTTCCCCAATGAAAGGCAATATTTCTCTCCATGTGTTTCCCATACCCGGCATGTCACTCAGTTTGGTGCTTACTTTCCCTCCATGTTAAAGAACATTAGATGTTTCAGCACCCAGGCTAATGTGCTGCATAGCTAAATACATATAACGTCCCAAAGGCAAGACAGTTTGCATTGCAAATGCTTATTTATTATGAGTCCTTGTATCACACACGTAGGTGAATTGTGACCATACATACTGAGAGTAAGCAGAATGTGCTTTCAATTAACTGTGACAAAAGTAAACTAGCAATGGCCTTGAAGACACCAGAGACTTTTTTGGTGGTTTGGATTTTAGCTAATAAAGAAGATATTTAGAGCACAGGTTTATTCTTTAGCCCACTCCAGCACACTGCAGCTTGACCAATGTCAATGTGCAGACTGTTCTTTTCAAATTATTACTCTGTCTTGATCTGCTTCTGTACAGCACTCTGATACCAGAGCTGACCTAGCCGCATAAAAAAAATAATCAAAAACACATATAGAAATGTAGAGAGGGAGGCCAACCATCTGAATGTGGCACTAACCCAGGTGCACTGCTTCAGCAGGGACCTGGCCAATGTATTTTTAGATTAGATGTTTTTAGTGCACTTAGATGCCATCAATGTCAGCCTGTAATGTGACGTGAAAAGCTCATTCTGAACCACGAGAAACAATAGAGTTTATTTACTCCGATGAAAAAGTACCTGCAGAGAAAAGTGCATGAAATACCCTTTGCTGGATTGATGGTCAATGCATTCGGCTGTGGGAATCAAGGTATTAGAGTCTATCATGCTCAACTTTAAGGATTGGGAAAGTTTTTGTCCAGAGGAGGGACTGAATAAGTCAGCAATTATTGGAAGGCAGATCAATGTACACCACCAGAAGGCATAAAACTTGCCTTCCTTCAGGAATTTCGTCACATAAGAAGAGCATAGAAGACCTTGATTTCGAAGTAGCATCATCTTTGTACCCTGGTTTCCATCTGAAAATAGGAGGAAGAGGTGGCACTTTAAATGGTGCTGGAGCTCCTCACTTTGTGATGACTATTGAAGGCTTCATTTCTATTTCAGCCAGATCTTTAAGAAGCCTTATGGAACATCTAGAACCACACCTCAGTCCTGGTGAGACAATCGCCGACTGCATCAGACAATATGGTCTGAGTATACACCAGGAAATAGTCTCTTCAACACAGGGGAATGCATACTTATTATTGTGGGAATGTGAAAAGGGGCAAAAAGGTCTGAGAGCCCTTACCCTTAGGCGCAATGCAAGGATCTTAATGTTGGAAAGGGGTTTCTGCTGCACCAGTGAGTACTCATGAGTTAAACAGTTGTATCATTGGTAAAGTGTGACATCTCAATAGTAGCAACTCCTCCAAACCCTAGCAGATCAGGAATTTCAAATATTTCTAAATTCAACTTTTTGTATTTAAAGCCATCAATCAAACCCCACCTCTCACACAATTTAATACAAGACTTCACTCATTTCTTTTTCTAGACAGACATCAAACTTCTTCCAAAAAGGTCTGGTTCTGTTAGGTGACACTATTGGGTCACTACGATTCGTTTCATGTTCCTCAGCCCCTTCTTCATTGATATAACTGTGCCCTCTCTTGCTCCTTCTCTTCCAGCAGTTTCTGCAGAAAAGTCCCCCTTCTCCAATTTTACAATGGCCAGAAATACTGGAACCAGCAGCATCAATACATTTTCAACTGCCATGTGTGTCATCATATATTTCTGAACCTTAACAGCTGGAAGGCACAACAAAAAGCTTAAGCAAAACATTGCTTCCACCACCGGTGTTCACAAAAGTGTTTTTTAAATCTAATTATAACATTGAATGTTGAGCGCTACGTTGAAGACAATGGAGTGTTCCAGGCTTCTAACGGCTTGTAGAAGCCTGGAGAGCAACGTTCCAATGTTTTTTTTCCATTTCACAGCCCCCATAACCCGAGAAGATTTAAAACTCCTTGGGCTCAGAGAGGCCTTTTTTTTCTTTTTACAAATTAGAACATTCTGCCCTCTAGAGGCGGAATGATTGAATAGCTTTAGAGCCCTCCATAGCGGGCTCTACTGGCCATTAAAGGCGCACTCCCTTGTTAAAGGCCCTCACTTCGGCTAGGGCCTTTAATGGCTGGTAGAGCCCGCTATGTTGAGCTCTAAGGCTATATTCCGACGGGGTCACATATGTAAAGTAAGACGGCAAATCGTTGTAACTTCTCAGTACATTGGCACCAACGCACATTCAAATAATACATGATCCATTACAACATTTTCTACGAATAATAACGGGAGTCCAGAGAAACAAAAGTGAGCAATAATGGTTACCGAGCCGTCTGATGCGCTTGCTCCCACTTTATCACCTCTAGCGTTCCAGCAAACTTCAAATATTCCTCCAGTGCCTCTGTAGCTGTGTACTAAAGCTCCATTCTAAAAAGAAAGAACAGCTTTAGTCAGTAACTCCTGATTTCACCATGTATTCTTTCATTATTACCTGGTTGACAGCACAAATATGGTGTAGAACATGTTCAAAGGTGCATGGAGAAGAAACTCAAGCGCGGAGGACAAACAACCTTGCTGCACGTCCACTCCTGGAAGGATGACTATTGTTTTACTGTTACAGGAGAAAATGAAACACTCAAGCTCAGTAAAACTTGGTAGTCTCTAATTAGATCTAACAACCACTGGCAAAGCGAACAGGTCCGGTTTTAATGTGGCAACTAATGTAAACACTGGCATTCACAATAGCTGGTTATATTTTTTGCAGCTACAAATACTGTTTATCAATTGAAGCTTGCCCTACTGGACTTTGACATGCTGGAAACTGTAGCAAAAAGGATTGCTTTCTGGATAAAGTGCACATTGATGATAAAGAATTTAACATGACAAAGAGTGTGAGGAGACACAATATAGCGAATCATGCATTACAATTCAAGAACTTTCTAGTTGAGGGGAGGAAATCAACAGACGACCACGAGGTAAAATTAAATAAATAATATTTTTTTTACTCATAGTTTGTAGAAATCCCCCCCGCCGGCACGAAGGCACTGTTTAAGAGAGACCTCCATCCTGATACCCGTTACCCTTCTACACCACCGCTTACCAATAATATTTTACTGTCTCTTACTGTGACAGATTTCGAGCAGCAAAGCTAGCACATTAGGTATGCATTTTGTTTGCTTTGTAGCATGGGTTTGCGACAGACCCCTATTCTAAGTTGAGCACTATGAAGAAAAGATGAAGTAGGAGGGAGCTGAAAGTGGCCTATCATTGTACATACGATTCATAGTACAAAGCAGAAAGTCAAGGGCTCTTCCTTGATTATTTCTGCAATGGAAATTGTTTTAAGCACGCTAGTCTTAGGTATGGCACCACTTTTTAACCTATCTGTGATTAGCACATTTGGAGGTGTGAGACATATGCTGGTTGCAACATTAAAAAGTCAAAAGAAGGTATGCAAATACAGTAAAAACAGTAGCTACTGCAAAAACTTAATTCCTGGAGAGTCATCATTTTGCATCTTATAATTTCATGATCAAGATTATCCTGCTGCTGAATCGATACAAAGTTAATAACCGTGTACCCTCCTGCCTTTACGAAACCACACCCGTTGATCAATGCCTCAAAAGGGGCATAGAGGCAAGGCTTGATCAGAGATTTAATATGAATGACTGCAAATGCAAAACAATACACTACACTACAGTTTCCAGACTGACCATAGAGACAGACATCGAAATCTGAGACTGTTACCGAGCTGGAGTATATTGCAAAGTACAAATTCAGGGTCCACAGGCTCTCTAAGGATGTTCACATGTTTTTAAAAACTGTTCTATACAGGAAATATCCTCCTGCAACCTGAATGTAAAATCAATGTCTTTTATCTTATGTTATGCTGCTTGTCACCTTCAGATGCTTAGTGGTTTGGACCCTATAACAGATCCATGCTGGGGGTGTTAGTTTGAGATGGTGGGATGTTCAGGAAAGGGTCAGAAACTTAGGAGATAGGAAGGGTCACAACTGTGTCTTAAACAGTGTAAGAAGAAAGAGAGTGTACAAAATTGAGAGGAGGGCGAAGGAAAATAGAATAAGTTTTGGCACTGTAATGACGAATGAGCAGTTTTGTTCTTACCTGAGTGTTCCATATATGAACACATTTATCGAATGACCCACTAGCCAGGTACTTCCCATCAGGACTAAACGCAACACTGTAGACTGGCTCTTGATGTTTAGTTAATGTATGGATGCAAACTCCTCGTTCAACATCCCATAGCCGGACTGTGGAATCAAACGAAGCACTAGGAAAGAAACATACATCAGATGGCACACACTGCTGATGTCATGAATGCAACTTTCATTTTCACATGTGATTTTAGGAATTTCTCGAAATTGCGATCATAACTTTTTAAAACAAAACAAAATATGCAGAGTTCACTTTCCATGTGGATTAAAGGAAGGACAGCTTTCTGGTCTACAATGGCCTAATATTTTGTTAGTCTGGCAGTTTTAAGGAAACTAGTTACTTACCTGTAACAATATTGCAGCATGTAACTCTAGACTCACGTGCTGTGCATTATTCCACCATCTAGCTGTTGGGTTTGTACATTTCCTCTACAGTAAAAAAAGGTTTTTGCTGATGTGTCAATCATAGACTAAGTCAGGACGACACACTAGGACCTCAACCGTAAGCTCACGATCATGGTTGGCGTTAGCACTGGTGGCGACTGGTGCCACAATTCTTTTTGGAACCCCTACAACCCATGACCGCCTTCTCGGACTCTCTCACTACCTTGAGGTCAGCCCTCCTCCACAGGTCAGCACCCAGTGCGGCTGCACCAGTCGCACTGCCGTAAAGTCAGCCCTGACCACGATGCCCCACTATGACTTTAATTTTAGATTTTTTTTGCCATTCTCCCACAGCTGATTAGGACATTCCTAAATCATTGAAAAATAATAAAGAAACTCACAACATGTATAGCTAAGGGAACAAAGGTGTTGGCTCTATGAGATGGTGTTGTTGTTGCTGGAAATATGCACAGCAGGTGATCTACAACATAACACGGTGCAGTTTCTCTGATGAAATACGGGTCAATTTAACTTGTTTTTTGTACACATGTACAAGTATAAAAAAGTAAAAATGTACGACTGTGAGTGGGGAGTGGAGCGTGGTGTAACTGTTCACACGAACCATGGTTTTGGATTCCTAAGTATGTTTTTCTCAGGATCTTTGGGTCGGGGAAGGTTAAGTATGTGCAACAGTTGCTAAATTGGGAAGAAGGTTAAATAGTCATCCAAAAATGACAATGATGTTTACGAAAGTACAGGAACCTTCCACACACTATGGTGTCCTGGCTGCAAGCTTGGTGTCACTTTTTACATATTGTGCAATAACCTGCGTGACTTAATGCAGTAATTATGTTTTATGCCTCAACCAGAGAGAAGGAAAATTGAAGAAAAAAACAGAGGAATAGTAAAGATGAAAATAATATAAGAACCTCCTAGCTGAAAGAGAAAGGGGTGGAATTAAGGTGCAAAATTTGAATCTCACAGCTCTGTGAAATGCTTATGTAGGCCACCTGAGTAAGTACCTATGATTACGATTTAACCCCCTGTTTCCTATGTGAATAATGAGACCATTGTTAATTTGTACCACAATGTTCGAGAGAAAACATCACAATACTTAACATCCAACTTGTGCTAATCAGTCCTGTCACATGACCAAGGTAAAGAGAATAAATCAATTTATCTAATACCGAGCAAATACCCACAGTCAATCTGAATCTCATTATAAATGTGCTTCTTACGGGCGAATTATCAACTATCGTTCCTAAGATGTCCTCACCCTCTGGCCTAGACATTCTTGCAACAAGTCTTTGAAGGGATGCCATTAAAATACAGGAAGTGTCTGAAAGAGTCAAAATGTGTCCCAGGCATGAAGTGAGTGTACGACAGAGAAGGAGGGGCTTGTGACAGAAGTGTGTAGCTTCCTTCTGTCCACCTCCAAATTTGTAAACAAGAGGAGTCTGCAGCTGGGCCCACTGAAGAAGATGGCAGACAAAATTAGCTGGGGATTTGGACTTTTAGCATATCGTACCTTTATGTTATTTTGACTTTCTCTTTCCTGCTAATAGTAAAGAGAGATGTTGCATGGAGGAGCCTGGTAAGCGGGGCCAGGCAGATGCAACCACTTTTAAGTATTGCCCAAAGGGAATGTTGTCCAGGCTAAAGGGCTTAGCCTGCAGAGTCAATTTAGTGGGATCTGCTCGTCAATGGGGTCTGACATTATTTCTTCGAGAGATCAGGGGAAGTTTAGACCAAAACATGCTTTGATGAAAAGGCTCCACAGAAGCACTGGGTTTAAGGCGAGCTGTTTATTTGTGCATTTAGTGCAAGCTTGTTGGAGTGGCAGGTAACGGTGTATAAACATATGCCATTGTCCAAACATTTCACAGCAAAGCATTGGTTGAGACAAAAAATATGTATATGTCAACTTTAGTATTTGGCTACATGCCAATGATGTCAGTACAGTGTGGATAAAAGGAATAATTTGAAACAGGATGGCTTGACATCCCCTCCAATGGTTATGGGTGTGACACAATGGCAAACCATTACAGAGAAAGGGTATTCGGCTGGATAGCATTGCATTGCTGCACACGCTTCCAATGTAGGCTATGTAAATCAGTCGGGTGATCCTCAGGTTTTAGGAGGCAGAGTTTGAGACCAGTTACATGGTTTTGCAGAAGACCTTGAGATAAAGGTTTTTGGTGTTAGTGATGCAAATCTCATACTGTAGGTTTCCTCTACTGTTCCAATTCTAATTGTCCAACTTTTTCCAAGATTGTCTTAAACTTAACCTCAAAACAAACTTGCGGCTACACCGAGAAGTGCCAGAAGAGGTCTGATGTTTTTCATCCATAATTAACATGTGTGGTCTAACATTTTGCACTGCTGCAAACCCTGTGTGTACATGATCTTTTATTTATGTGCACTGCTGGTGTAGCTTTGCTGGGGCTAATCAAATATTGTTCAAGTGAATATTATCTAAAACTAGAATCACCTCCTTTACCTTGCTAGCATGATGCCGGAGTTTGGATTGCCAGTCCCAGGGCCTGTAGGACTCCACTTGATTGTATAAATCTCTTTGCTGTGCGCCTGAAGATCATGCACACACGTATCTTGCTTCATACTCCAGATCTGAAAAAACAGCACAGAATAAATTAGCAAAACCCCCTTTTTTCCAGGTTTTCCATAATGTACCGCAGTCAGCAACCACGTATGAAATAAAGTTCAACAATTTCACCAGTCTCAGGACTAAGAAAAACACAAGATGGATGTATATACTTGCTCCAGAGGTTCTTAATCTTTGAGTATTCCTACACTAGCCTTGTTTACCACCGTTTTATCTTTTTAGATCTAGAACCTAAAAGAACAAATAATATACACATCAATCCAGGCATTTCATCAATGGAGCAAACAGGTCATAATTCCTATGCCACGCCCCCTTTTCACAGAAACGAAAGCCCATCGAAAAGCATTGGCTAAAATAATTGTACTTGCAGCATTCATTCAAACCATACCTTAAAGATAGATGAATAAGATCCTGTCTGTACAGCAATCATTCTAGAACAAAGCATCTGCATTTACAGCCTGTATTCATAATACTACATTGCTTGATTGCAATAAGTGATAAACATTAAAGTGGCATGGTATGAAAAGCTTCCCAGCAGCAGGCAAAGGTAAATAGTATAAAGAAACGAGCATTGGCATAGCCAATAGGTCTCGCCTTTGGGACCTTATAAGTGTTTAACCATGCAACAGTTGCATAACAAAATACTTATAAGGTCCCAAACGCGAGACCTATTGGCTATGTCATGCGGCCGCGAAAGTGAAAGTAATCGCGGTCAAGCGTGGCGCGCACATCCACTGTAGCTCTAGGCTGGCCTGGTAGCACTTTTTGGAGCCCTCTCAATAAGTCTCGCGAGACCAGCGCATGCGCTGGGTCAGGCGAGACCTAAAAAATATGGAAAGTGATTACAATGAATGACTGCCATCAGGAATGTTTGTTTTTTACATCTTCCCCTTTATAAAATGCCAAGAAGAAGGCACTCAGGAAATGCACTCTCAAGCAGCGGTAACACTTTCTATATCCCTATATCATTAACTTGCTCGATATCATCCTCTGCCCAGAGACTGTGAATGTTATAATAAGTAAACCAAAACTAAAACACAGTTTAATGTGGATTTGTTTTGATATGAAGCTAAAAAGTCATTTTACCAAAAAGACAAAGCAAGAGGGGGGTTATTTATTGTTTACTGTAATCAACAGAGTAATAGTGAATTATATCAAATCGCTATCATCAAGGTAAAGTAAAGCAGTCTCTCTATCAAATGCAACCTGCTCCACTATTTATTACTCACAGTACACACTGGGCAGTCACAGCACTTCCGTACATAGAGGTGAAGGAAGAAAGGAACTGGAACATACATGTTAGATGCAAAGTAGGACACATCACACATCTTGCTGCAAAACAGCTAATGTGTTAAAGGATCTAACTGCCCATATTATGGGCACATGAAGGATTTTAAATCATGGTACCAAGTGCGAATTGTTTCTTGCTCTCCTAAAAACAAACACTCAAGACCATCACACTGAAAGGCTGGCAGAACGTTCGCCCCGGCAACCGTAGCAGGCTAGATGCCCGATCTGGTTTCCATTTTTATTTCTATATATTCAAGTGCGTGTAGTCAAAATATTGCAAGTATCGTGATGGGCAGAAAGAGACAGGACTGAATTTACCACTGACGGCTTATTCGACAATGTGACACTCTCTGGCATCACCCTGCACGCCCCTACTGCACAACAAGCGGTGTCCCGTAGTACTCTTCACACCTTGTGCTCTCTCTGCTGGACAGCACCCAGCGCCACAATGTACAATACACAGCACATTATCCAGTGCTTCCCTATAATGCACGGTGCCAGAGGCAGGGCCGGACTGGGAACCCAAAGCAGCCCTGGCAAATTTGACCAGACCATAGAGACCGAGCGCAGCTTGCGAGCATGACCCCTGCAAGAGGGGTTGGGGGTGTCTCCCCTAAAAAAAATGTTTGGGGAAAAAAAGGCAAACATAGGCCATTTTACAACACATTCTTCCTTATATATTTAAAAGTATTACCTTTTAAAGCATAGTAAATGGGGAAAGAAGTCCCAGATCTTCAAGCAGCGTACCCCCTGGAGTCATGTCCATGGAGAATAGACTTGGTCCATTCAGCTAGTGAGCAGGATAGTTTGTGGCTAGTGTCAACCGTTCAAAACGGGTGCATCAGGAGCGCTGTTGGAGAATGTCGTGAATCTTGCCTTGGTGGCGTTGCTTGACTCACTGAAGACAGTCTGATTCCCTACTAACTCCTGGAATCTGGGAGTGAAGCAGAGTCAAGTCCATCTCTCACACTTGTCGATGGCTCTTGGATGGGTTGACAAAGGACTGCATGTGGTCTATGCTAGGGCTGTGTGTGGGCCGTGTCTGCAGGACTGCCGGGCAGCTAGTCCCTAGGCTCTCATGCAACTGCAGGGGTACATGGGACACAGTCAGGAGGTGCTCCCCTCACTGGGATCAGGATGCAGACAGGGTGAGCAAGCAGTCGCTGGTCAACTGATTCTTCGGAGTGTCCTTGGCGCTTCTTGCTTGTTGGTATAAGGACGGTGCTGGACTTCACTCTGGTTGATTGATGCTCCTAGTGGAGACACACTAGACAGGGGCTGTCATGATGAGGTTGCCAGTCATTCGTTGACCCTGTACAACAGGTGGGGACAATGTTGATAGTTGTAGGCCTTTTTTCTGGAGTCGTCAACAACTTGGAGTGATGGTGGCCAGGTGCTTACATCCTTTCTTTGTGGAGGCATTTGCATCTTTGAGCCTGGATGCTCTGGGTTGCTGAGCCATCTATTACTGTGTCTGGAAGGTTGCGCTGGGAAACATGGAGCAGTGACTGTTCGCACGTGCAGCTTACTTTTGGTTCTTCTGCTGGGCTGCCACCATCTCATACTCTTTTCACCTCTGTGACTTGCTTGTGTGTTTAGATGCGCTCTGTTAAAAGCTCGAGTCTTCTCGAGTGTACTTTTCAGGCCGGGCAATGTTCCGGGTCTCTGGTCCTGGCTGTGCCTTTGCTTCCCCTCTGCCAGTTAGTAGGCTCTGTGCCTTGTAGCCTGCTGCACCTCTAGCCAGGCCTTGGCCCCTGTTGTGGACTGTGTATGCAGCCTCTAATCAGGGCAAGTAGGGTTTCTATTTGTATTCTCCCAGCCTCTCTGCACACATACCAGAAATGGGGCTCTCTTACTTTGAGGATAAATTGGTGTAGTAACATTACTCACCGGGGGGGCAGCAATGCCCCTTGCAATACTGTCTGTTGGAAGGCTGTAGGTTGGAGGCAGTGTGGAACTTACTTGCGAGAGTGCAGAGCCCAGGGGCGTTTCCTTCCTCACCTGGTTCTCCTGGCGTTGTGGGCTTGTCAGAATGCGCATTCTTGTGGTGAGCTGTGGATGTAGCACTGTCTTTGTGACTGAGCGCCGTTGGCTCAGGGACATGCTGTGAGGTGTGTACGGTAGATCCTTGCTGTGTGCCTCTTCATGCATTGGGCTGAGCGTGCCCAGGTGTCGCTGTCTTGCATGCACCCTGCACAGGCCCGAGCACCCCGCTGACCAGGGATACTCCTGCCCAGGAGAGCGATTGTAGGATGGCCAGCCAGCCTGTGTGCATGACGGGTAGTCTCCTACCTTGCAGAGCCTGGATTCAGCCATTGCTTGCTCCTCACATTCAGTGGTTTTTCGGTGCTGTAGGGTGCCACAGGAAAGAAAAAACAGTCTCCCCTCCTCCCTGAGGATTAACAGATGGCCAACAGGGGGTGCGCACAGCTCTCTCCAATCCTGTCAAGGCTTTTCTTCTGGTTCACACCTTTAGAGCGCTCCTCGCCCGGCTGAGAAAGTGCTGCTTCTGGTCCTTCATATCTCTTTTTTTTTTCTTCTTGCAAGGCACAGGTGCCCTTTAGTGGGCAGTGTCCACCACTGCACTGCACTTTCCCCAACGGGCGTGGTCAGCCCGGAGCTTTTTTTACACGTGCAGTGGGTCGACCTGTGCAGGCAGTCTTTGCTTTATCAGGGCTGGGCATGCTCCTTCGTGCCTCACACTGTGCTGACTGCCTTCAATGCACAGAAGTGGCAGAGTCCACGTATTAGTGCCTGCCGACTCTGCCTGGGATGTCCCTTCCACTGAGCCGCAGATGCAGCTCACTTTTCAACCGCCCGAGTAAGTGAGGACAGGTAGGGGGGGTGAAACACTGTGACAGCAAGCCAGCATAACCTAGGAGCGGCTTCACAGTGGTGCGGCATCTCAACATCCTTTTTTCCCTCAAAGCCTCCCAGCATAGTACTGCTCACCTCCGTCTCCTCTGGGTGCCCAGCCTGAAGACCCAGGCCAAGGCTCACACTTTATCACACTTGGCATGGCTAACCAGCAGAGTGGTCACACTGGGCAGATGGCAGCTGGAGCAGTGGGGTGTGGGAGATCAACAGTCTCTTCCTCTCCCTAGACTAGGACACAGGGCCCTATGCATCATTACTGGAAATAGCAATTACCTAATTGCAATTCTCTGCAAATTGCAATTCGGCAATCGCTATTCCTAATGTATGAAACTCCATGAGTTTCATTTAGCAGCTACTGGCTCGCAAAATGACCTACCCCATAAATAATAATTAGAAAGGTTGCCATTTGCTACCCATTAGGAACCGCACAAATCACAGGGATAGTGGCCTGCTAGGGTCAGCAGACAACCATGTCCATAATTGCCTTAAATAAATCACAATTTTTTTTTTTTTTTTTTTTTTTTTTTTTAAATGCAGCCCATTTTCCTTCAAGGATTGCATTTAAAAAAAGAAAAATGAAAAGTTCTTTTTTCATTTTTGAAGAGCAGGCAGTGGTACGTGGAACTACTGCCTGCTCTGAAAAAATGTTTTCGCTACCATACCCAAAAGGCGACCTTTCCATTTGAGAATGGGTTACCACCTACTTGAAGTAGGTGGTAAAATGCAAATGTTTTGAGACCGCATTTCGGTCGCAAAACATTCTTACATACCGCTGTGATTTGATATTAGGAAAGGACGAATCGTATTGTATTTGCAATTCCAAATTGTGATTCGGTAACATTACCGAATCGCAAATAGGAATTCCTGCATACTGAAATGCATTTTACCTGTCGCCTACGTCTTGATTGTGACCGGTAAAATGCATGATACATATGACCTACAGTTCCTTGCCTTTACCCCTTCATGGCCTGATGGAAAACACTGCATGATTGGGATGTGGCAACAGTCCTGATCTAGCCCTCCTTCTCACTCGGGGCACTTTTCACTGTGGCAGCGTAGCAGGTGGGGTCAGATTCTCTTGTCGCCAATGTAATATTGTTGAGTTCTAGGTCCACATAGAAATGTAAAGACAATACAGACACTGCATATGTGGTTACTGCAACTGGATACGAGCACTTGCATCTGAACTCAACTATTAATAGGGTCACATGACTGGTGATGCCTTCGTTAAAAGGTCCGGAGTAGGTGTAAGCACTGGCCCAAGGGTGAGTCTGCTACATGGCATATCCCGCAGGACGCTAAAGCTGTATCTCTATCAGTAATCTTTCAAGTATTTTTTTGATTCATTGTTGGAGAACTATATATATGCATCACGTTACTTACGTAATAATTTAGATAACCTGTTAATATAAGCAGTTCACAATTACTGTACGTCTATAATCTTCTAAATAAACATTACCTAAAGGTAAAAACAAAATGTACAGTCCCATAGTGAACAAATAAAATAAATTCTGTTACTTGGTTTAAATGAAGATGCACATTTTAAATATCACCACTGGAGGGCAGCAAAGTCATACAATCACCACTGGAAAACAGCAAAGTCATACAGACATGACTCTTTACGTTTCAGCGGAAATACTTTCGAACTTGGCACAAACCTCAAAATTTATAGCAGTGGCACTTGCTTCATTTTCACGTGCAAACAACCTCTGCTGTGTGATTTTTTCCCCTTAGGACCGGAAAGAGGGGCAATCTATCTAAGGTGATATTAGATTTGTATACAAGGCAAAGCAGCTTCCACGAGCTGTGAAATTTGTAATATATCAATTACAGGGTAATATGACCAATTAATAGCAGTTTCCAATTATAAAGTATTAAAATAAGGAAATAAGAAGGATCATTACTGTTAACAAATTAACCATTAGATAGCGTTGATGTAAACTTAACTGAATTACAAACCATAGATTTGATAAATGTTGAAATAAATACTAAAGCGATTGGAAAAGCCAATCTTGTTTTCTTAATAGGGTTTTTGACTAAACAGCACAAAACTTTCCAAAGGAAAAAAAAAAGGTTATTTATTTGGGTTCAGCAAGGCGGGTTATATACAGATTCGTCGGGGGCTGACGGTAATGTAAAAAATATGTATATATATTATTTCCCATTTTAACTCCCATTGGAATCTTTGCTACAGGAAAAAAACATCTGAAAGGAATTACACCAAACTTGGCATGAAAGCAGAACTTTACACGAGTGCTGGGTTTGGTGTAAATGTTCTCACTACATTAAGAAATTAGGTTTACAAAAATGTTTCAGAGGGGCTTGAAAGTTAGAAAAAGTTAGCAATACCTGGCTGATTTGTCTGTGGACGATCCATGAACCTAGGTTCACCGACCTTCCCTGGACTAAATTAAAAAAATAAACACATCTGATTGGATGAGGGAGCTTGTCTTCTAATATGTATTTTGGGTCTGTGGACCCAAAGCTCTATGATTGGCTAGCCACCACAGAGAAATATGTTTTGTGGCTGCTATAAGAGGACGAAGTCCCCTGTCCTGCAAAAATAAATAAATCTTAAGTGGCCAGCGGTAGTATCCCCCAAAAACCTGCCTCGGATGAACAGACCTGTGATTATTTATCAATTTAGGTAAGGCAGAACTACTAACTTTGTCAAAGGGTCAGACCACCAAAATATAAACACTGGGCCTTTTGGCTTTATGAAGGGCTGAGGATATCCTGACCCTTCATATCAGGATAAAGCACCTTTACTGTCTTTCTCAAAAAAAGGATCACTAATGAAAATGAAATGTATTTTATTGATTCACACAGTGCAATGTTTAATAAACATAAGTGTCATAAAAAATGTAATTAAGTTGAATGGCTCCGGGAGGGAGGCTGTGCGCCCTCTTTCCATTTTGAAAGGTGTGGCCCCAGGGGATGAGAGGACCACGCATAACCCTTCCCTTTATGATAATGTCGGCCCCGGACGATGGGGCTGACGGGGACTCTTACAGGATAGGGGAGGGGGCCTCCCCTTTAAGTTGCATTCGGCCCTGGGGGACGGATTCCCCATGGCCTTTCCAGGCTCGAGGAGGGAGGCCAGGTGCCTACCTACACTATATTATAATGTAGGTCCTGGGGTATAAACGTCAACGTTTTTTCAGTTAAATTATATATAGTTTGAATGAGTGATGAGTGACACTCCATGGGAGAATGGTATTATATAGCAATTCACACTCTATGCACCGGCATATATGGTGTATGCCTCTACATTTCTTTACATGCATTAAACAATATTTTTTCTAACAAAACCAGGATAAAGGAGGTCACATTTGTGAAGTAAGGAGAGATCATCTGAAGCCTTGCGAGTATTAGGAGAGTTGTTTCCCTGTGTAAAGTCATTGCAATTTGCAATCTGTCAGGCAGTAAATAGTATTTTCCTTTTTTGTCATCTGCATGAAACGTAAGCTTTGCACTGTGCCAATAAATCTGTTAATGTATTTTCATTAGTACAGCTTCTCAAAATAGTGTCTTATTGGCCACATTAATTTCACTCCCATAGTATATATGTGTATGTATATGTATGTATACGGAGTTGTCCTTGCCATGATACGGCACACTTTGAAAGCAATTTGGGCCGCGGTGTTTTTATGTTGACTAACTGGTGACGCATGGTGTTAGATCAATGGGGGTTCGCTACCCCACCGCGGAATGCTGTTGAAAGGGGCAGTGGGCGCTTCAGAAAGAACTTTGGGCCACTGCACTTACATTTACTTCTGTAGGTACCAGTACGTTTAAATGATTGTATTTTGTTTATCTTCAACACTTTCACGTGTGCTTGTTGAAATGCTGTTCTAATCGTAGACTATGCCAACCCGGCTACGCGACAGCTTCTGTAGCATGTTTTGTTATGACCACCAACCTAATTTTTTGTATTAAAAACTTGATCATTCATGCAGTCAAGGTGTGAGTTGAATATTTCAGGCAGCAGCTGCACAGCCTCTAACTTATGCATTCAAAAGTATATTGTGGCCTCGCCACAACAATGAGGAGCCGTGATGCGCTGACATCACTGTGAAGCACTCAAATAACAGAACAGTCACCCTTTCAAGCCAAAAGGGACAGGTAGGGTCTACCAAGGACTAAAAGTTTCCCTTCTGTGCTGTTGCAATCTGTATGGAACCCACACTTCTATCCCTACAACCCAGTAAGAATGCATCAAACAAATTTACATCAAACCAAAATATTACTGTCTCTCCTATAACCCCTTCGCTGCTGCGGACATTCCGCTGCAGCGCTGGGGGGGGCAGGGGGGCAGCGCCGCGGGCCTGTGCTCATGACGGAGCCGCTCCGTCATGAGCCACAGTTGAGCTGTGCTCATGACGGAACGGTTCCGTCATGACTCCGCCCATTTGCGTTGTCGCCCCGCACAGGCGGGGAAACAGCGCCGCGTAGGCGGAGCGGCCGCCAACGGGAGTGTCATGACGGAACCGTTCCGTCATGAGCACACGCCAACCGTGGCTCATGACGGAACGGTTCCGTCATGAGCAGGGAAGGGGTTAAAAAAAGTTCTGTCAGCTCAATATATTGCCCAATGCGTTTCAAACTTAAATTAGTTCTTGATCACAGGCAAGCAACAGCGTGAATAATTAAAGCAGGTTGCTGGTTACTTCCTTTTAATGGCTCAATTACCCACAGGTGAGTTTGTCATATACACCACATCGCACCATTGGACAAGTAGCCCATTGTTATAATAAACACACAATGCCACTCCAATAGTCAATAACATTTAAATAGCGTGCAGGGGTCATCAGTGATATCATTTGAGATGTCATCAGTGATGTCATCAGTGATGTCACTGACGATGTCATGAATGATGTAATATGTGACACCATCAGCAGTGCATTGCGGGCGCGCGAGTTATAGTTAGCAGAACTAACTATAACGGAGGAATTTCTATGGTTTTGTACGAGTGAAATGTCCAGCCAACTAGAACACCCCTGAAACCTATGTTTTTTCTGTGAATTTCTAAGGTTTTTTAAATGCTAATTTCTAACTATAACGTCTCTGAAACCTATGGTTTTTTCAGTGAATATATAGAACTCTCAAATTCAATTCTAAATGTATGCATCACGCTGTCATGTTTGCATTCATCATCTCATTTATACTCTCCTCCTTATTGCCTCTGATCATCCCAGTGTCCTAACACATCGCATACCAAATAAAGACAATAGCACAACTAATAACATTCAATCACCAATTTATGCTTAATTTATTTATTTATTTTTAAACTAGTTCTATCAAAATATCTGTCACTATGAAGAAACCTAGGGCAATAGTAACTTAAGCAATGGCAGACAGGAAGGAGAGGGGGGAACTTCACTGGAAAGGATGAACTGAACTGCAAAAACTACACAAAATAAAGATATCAACATACTTTAGAGATGTACAGATATGAAACCCATGCTCGTCCACAAAGGAAAGAAAAATCACAATCGCGCCACAAGGCTCAATATTCACCTTTAATGTCATGTCGTCCGAGCAGGATGCCAGCAGCATGCCAGAGGGGTCCCACTTGATTGCATTTACCTCATTCTGAAACAATAATAAGTCTGTTTACACACAAACGAGGCCTCTAAACGACATGTAATATTGCAGGTAACCACAAGAGGGTGCAAGGGGCACATTTTTGACTGCACTACATTTTAGAGAAACATGGAGTCGGCGTTTCTGTAACTGTAACTCTGCTTTCAATTCAGCCCCGAGCGACTCTCGTCAGTCATTCACCAGTCACATAAATAAACCAAACATATGATCCGACGGTATAAATTATATTGTGTGGGCACGGGGTAACCTGCAACGGCAGCAGGCTGGGTGAGGCGGGGATGGAAGTGCGTAGGCAGTGGGCACACACGAGGCAGAAACTCCGTCTGACACGAGTTTTTTATTTTATTTATTCCATTGTCACTATTTACGACTCTGATGGTGCATTTAGAATTGTTCAAATTCACACATGAGATAATAGTAGCAAGTACTCGGTATTTTAACAGTGTTAACACATTCGGTGTGCTACCATCACGTGTAATTAATTACACGTGCAAGTAAAGCGACAGAGAAAAAAACATGGTTGCCAACATAACAGCACAAGCCATATATTTATAAAACAGAAAATCCAGCACATAATGGGAAAACAACTTTTATATTGCAAAATATACAACCTAGGAATATTCTTTTGAGTTTAATAATTTGTTTAAAATTTTGAAAATTCATCTCTAAGTGATAAAGATAATCAGCACCTCAATATATTTCTCAGGTAAGCCAGAAACAATATACATAGGTGAGTGGGAATAGGTACAGTGCATATTCAAGTAGGATCTGATTCAGAGCTCGTGACAGTTAAAGTTCACGTGTATGGAGCACACATCTGTAAGTTTATTAGAATAGAAGTCAGTCTTCTGGGGCCACAGCTCTCAAGTTACTGTTCAGGGCAGTGGTTCTTAACCTTTTGACTTCTGGACCCCACTTAAACACTACTGGAATAAGGGGACCCCTCACTGAATCATTATTGGAATCTAGGAATCACATCTTAAGCAATTTTGATGATCTGACCCATAAAACAATACACAAAATTATGGAAACAAGCAGTCATCAAACAAATGATTAAATATTTTATTCAAATATATAGATTAAAAAAAATCAACATTTTAATTTTACTGGAAAGGTTGAAGCTTTCCTAAATTCAATTTCAACTGAGGTCGGCCATCACCCATATCATATTCTGTTTTATGCACTTGCACTGCTCCCACAAATCAATCTGAGGATCCAAACGTAATTTTTAGGCTCCAATTTCTAAATCCTTCATATATACTGAATGTTTCAACATTTTGCTTCTTTATTTATACTTTATTCATCTGTTAATACTATTTATTTTGTGAGCAGTCGCAGACCGCCATAGTTGGCATCGTGGACCCACAGGACACTGGAAACAGGTCAAGAACCGCTACTGTACGGGATCGGGCTCTGCCAGCATGGTTTTGCTCTTCTGTGTGAAGCACATTGTGTTCGACCACTGCAAAGAGAGGGCGGATTCAATCTTTCCAGTGGGTGGCGTTCGCTTATAATCATTGACAATGTTGGAAATGTTGTAACACATTGATGGGGAGGCGGATCTTTGTCAGTTGGATACCAGATCTTAGATTATTTTCAGAAAAATGCACAGATGGCACATAGATACAGGATGTAAATGTAACTTTTCTTTGTCTGATGCTCAATAAAGATATGTTTAAAAAAAAAAAAAAAAAAAAGGAGGTTTTATCTTTGGGTCTACTGAGATGATTCTTCAGGTGTGGGAACAAGAGAAGGCCTTTAAATGAAATTCCTTTGTTTGTTAGAATGATGGATGTAATGTCCTTATAGACTTGGCACCAAAAGGTGGCTAATTTGGGGCAAAAGAACATGTGTTTACTGTTAGCAATTTCATCTTGGCAGTGCCAGCTGTGGTCCTTCTTAATGAAAACTAGCTTTGAAAAGTTTACTGGGGGACCATGGTACGCTGCGCTGGGACAGTCTGTGTTAAGAGTCCGATTCAAAATTAGTTCATTTCTTGGTACACAGAGTGTTAAGTGATGTAGCACTTAATACAAGGTGTCTTATTTAGTCGGGATGGAAAAGGTGGTTCTTTTTTTTCCTCAACAAATTGTATTAGTTTTTAAAGGTACAAAATGGGCGAAGCACAACAAGTACATTACATATAGTGTAAAAGACATAGTGTACCTGATTTTATAGTTCCATAACAACTTGGCCTGTAGAACACCAGGCCGGATAATTTACAAACTACATCGAAACCCTGCTAATTGTTCGTAATTGCGTATGTTTAAAGCGTGTCTTTCAACTATCAATTTTATCTGTCTATGGTGCGCTACTATCTCTCATATGTTATCTAGGGGGATTATGGAAAGTCTGAATGGGGCAAGAGGGGTAGGTCGATGCCCCATTATCAATCAATCAATCAATCACATAATTTGTAAAGCGCACTACATACCCGGTAGGGTTTCAAGACGCTGGGGGGGGATGCTGTTACTGGTCGAAGAGCCAGGTCTTGAGTTGTCTCCTGAAAGTCAGCAGGTCTTCGGTTTGTCGCAGGTCGAGGGGGAGGGTGTTCCAGGTCTTGGCGGCGCGATGGGAGAAGGACCTTCCTCCGGAAGTGGTTCTCCGGATGCGTGGGACCGCGGCCAGGGCGTGGTCAGCGGAGCGGAGATTCCTGTTGGGTACGTAGAAGGAGAGTCGACTGTTGAGTTAGGCTGGGCCGGGTTTTGTGGAGTGCTTTGTGTGCGTGGATCAGGAGCTTGAAGGAGATTCTTTTGTCGACGGGGAGACAGTGCAGGTTCCTCTGGTGGGGGGTGATGTGGTCGCGGCGTGGGACGTCGAGGATCAGGCGTGCGGAGACATTCTGGATTCTCTGTAGTCTGCGGATGAGCTTGGACGGGGCTCCGGCGTAGAGGGCGTTTCCGTAGTCGAGTCTGCTGCTCACTAGGGCCTGGGTGATTGTTTTCCTTGTGTTGGTCGGAATCCATCTGTAGATTTTGCGGAGCATGCGGAGGGTGTTGAAACAGGTGGAGGAGACTGCGTTGACTTGTTTGGTCATGGAGAGTTTTGAGTCGAGGATGATTCCCAGGTTGCGTGCGTGGTCGGTGGGGGCCGGGGGGGACCCCAGTGACTTGGACCACCAGGAGTCGTCCCATGTGGAGGGGTTGGATCCGAGGATGAGGATTTCCGTCTTGTCTGTGTTCAGTTTGAGGCGGCTGTCCTCCATCCAGTCGGCGACAGCCTTCATTCCCTGGTGGAGGTTGGATTTGGCGGTGAGGGGGTCCTTTGTGAGGGAGAGGATCAGCTGAGTGTCGTCGGCGTAGGAGATTATGTTGAGGTTGTGCTGTCGGGAGATGCGTGCTAGTGGTGCCATGTAGACGTTGAATAGCGTCGGGCTGAGGGAGGATCCTTGAGGGACGCCAAAGATGACCTCGGAGGCCTCGGACCGGAACAGGGGAGGCGGACTCTCTGCGTTCTGCCGGAGAGGAAGGAGGTGGTCCAGTCCAGGGCTTTGTTACGGATCCCTGCGTCGTGGAGGCGTGTGCGTAGTGTGTGGTGGCAGACGGTGTCGAAGGCGGCGGAGTGGTCCAGGAGGATGAGGGCCACCGTCTCGCCGTTGTCCAGCAGGATCCTGATGTCGTCTGTGGCGGAGATGAGGGCGGTCTCGGTGCTGTGGTTGCTGCGGAATCCTGATTGGGACGGGTCTAGGATGTTGTTGTCTTCGAGGTGCTGGGTGAGCTGGGTATTTACTATCTTCTCGATGACCTTAGCTGGGAATGGAAGCAAGGAGATGGGCCGGAAGTTCTTGAGGTCGCTCGGGTCCGCCTTGGGTTTCTTCAGTAGGGCGTTGATCTCTGCGTGCTTCCAGATCGCAGGGAAGGTGGCGGTCTCGAAGGAGAGGTTGATGATTTTCTGCAGGTGGGGAGCGATGGACTTGCTGGCTTTATTGAAGATGTGGTGCGGGAGAGGGTCCGATGGGGATCCGGAGTGGACTGTTCCCATGGTCTTGATTGTGTCCTCGATGCTCACGTTGGCCCAGGTTGTCCGGGTGTTGTGGGTGGTGGGGTGCAGTGGGTTCGGTGCGGTGTGGTCAGTAGGGGTCGTCCGGGGTCTGAAGCTGTCATGGCCGTCGGTGATTTTCCGGTGAAAGAAGGTGTTGAGGGAGTCGCACAGGGCTTGCGATGGTGGGATGTCTTTGGCGTTGGAGCTTGGGGTGGAGAGTTCCTTCACGATGGTGAAGAGCTCCTTGCTGTTGTGTGCGTTGTTGTCAATCCGGTCCGTGAAGGAGGTTCTTTTGGCAGTCCTGATGAGGTGGTGGTGGTTGCGGATGGTGTCTTTATGGGCAGTGCGGCTGTCTGGCTTCTTTTCATTGTGCCATATGTTTTCCAGTTTTCGGCAGGTGTGTTTGGAGTTGAGAAGTTCCGGGGTGAACCAGCTGACTCTTCTGCTGGTGTCTGTGTTGGTGGGGTTTTTCAGTGGAGCGACGGTGTTGGCGCAGTCTTTCATCCAGCGTTCGAGGACGAGTGCCCCTTCATCCGGGTTGGTTGGGGTCGTCGGGGGATTGAGTGCGAGGTTTGTCTGTAGTTGTTCTTCAGTGATTTTACCCCAGCGGCGGCTGGGGGTCTGTAGGGTGCGGTGGTGTACGGGTGGTTTTCGGAAGGAGAAGTGAATGCAGTGGTGGTCTGTCCAGGTGAGTTCGGAGGTGTGGCTGAAGGTGACGTGGGGGCTTGAGGAGAAGATGACATCTAGCGTGTGGCCGGTGTTGTGGGTCGGCGTCGTGACGAGCTGTTTCAGTCCGAGGTTGGCGAGATTGTCGATCAGGGTGGAGGAGTTGTTGTTGTTCTCCAGGTGAAAGTTCAGGTCTCCGAGGAGGATGTAGTTGGTGGAGGTTAGTGCGTGTGTGCTGATGAGGTCGGCGATGGAGTCGCAGAATTGAGGCCGGGGTCCTGGAGGCCTGTAGACGAGGGTACTTCTTAAGGTGGTCTTTGGGTACGTGTGGATCTGGAAGTGCAGGTGTTCGGCGGTGCTGAGGGTGTCGTTGGTGTTTGTTGAGATCTTGATGGTGTTTTTACGGACGATGGCGATTCCTCCTCCGGCCTTGTTGATGCGGTCTCTGCGGGTGATCTTGTACCCGTCTGGGATGGCTATGGCGATGTCAGGCGAGGAGGCTTCATTCATCCAGGTCTCGGTCAGGAAGGCGACGTCCGGTGATGTGGTGTCGAGTAGGTCCCAGAGTTCGACGACGTGTTTGTGTGCGGAGCGGGTGTTGATCAGGATGCATCTAAGCTGGTTGGCTTCCGTTGTGGTGGGTGTCTTGGTGCTTTCGTGGCAGGAGAAGCTGCAGTTCCGGCAGGTGAAGGGGCCGTGGGTGCGCCTTGGGGCGGCCTTGCAGCAGGTGTAGGTCCTTCCTGGGTTGAGAGCGATGAGGGTGTTGGCGTCGTAGCGGGGGCGGACATCGGGACTGCTGCGGGGGCCAGGGGTTCTGGCGCTGGGCGCGGACCAGGCGCGGACGGGCGCAGGCAGGCTTGCCTTAGGCGCGCCTTCAGTGCCCCAGCGGCGTGGCCGCACAGCGGCCGCCATATATGGGGAGGTGGGGAGGGAGGAGCAGCTGGGTGGCGAGGGACAGGTTGACGAATAGGAGCGGAGGGGGCGGGTCCACAGGGGAGGCAGCGGCGGGGACGGGGGATCGGAGACCAGGGCACAGAAAAGAAAGTGTACAATTCGGGTCACAGAGGCACAAAAGTCAGCGCGAAGGACGGCAAGGGGTACAGAATATAAAGGGGCACAAAGCACAGAACAGATACAGGCACAAAGTTCACGGGGGCACAGAATCAGTGCAAGGGTAAAGAGGACGGCGAGGGGTACAGAATAAAAGGGGCACAGAGCAAAGCAGCGAGCGGGGGGCAGGGGGCACAGACAGAAACAGGCAAAACAACAGGCGGCAGCGAGACCGTACCTAAGGCCACCACTGGTCACCAGGGATGAGGCGCAGGTGGAGCCTGCGGGTGGTGGAGGGCCTCGATTACTCCGGCGGCAGCAGCGACAGCGGGGGTGCAGGCGGAGCTGCAGCGGGGGGGGAAGGGAGCGACCTACCAGAAGGTCAAGGGTCGCCCAGCGGGACCAAATCTTCCTGTGCTTCTGTGGGCATCCCTGTGCTTAAAAGACTACAATTTTGGCACCCATCTATTGCCTTTTTCCATCCCCCTAAACTCGGCTGGGAGGTCATTTTCCATTTCTGGGCTATGTCCTTTTTAGCTAGAGTTAGTCCCAAAAACAGGGGGTGCTGCGTATAACGGTTTCCTCCGATCTCCTCTGTGCTATGGAGGAGCAACAGTCTGGGGTCAAGTGGGATGGTCCAGGCCAGCACCTGGCCCAGGCAGGATGTCACCTTCTTCCAGAGGAATAGGTGTTTCTGATATTCTTTATTCTGTAGATTTTGAAGGAGCAGGTTCGTTGGTTGATCGAATTGAAGGTAAGAATTTGCAGGACGTGCTGTCTTTAAATCTTGTTGAAAATAACGTTCTAGGATTCACTGAAGGAATTATTTTATGCTGTTTCATTTTTTCTGAATTTTCCAAGTTGAAGCATAGTTTTTATGCTGTCAGGTAGCCCCGCCATGAGAGGTGGAGAAGAGACGAACTTAGGTTTTACTTTTCATTTCTTTTAATACTTTCTTTTGATTAAGGTCAAGGGAGTAATATATTTATACAATGAAAATGCGGTTTCTAGGTATGTTATCTGCTCCACGCATGCATTTTGCAAACTACCCCTCTAGACATCAGGTGTTTACCACATTAGGCGAGCCTCGGGGTGCCCTCAGCTAAAACACCGTTCCTGGTCCAATGTAGATACAAAGAAGTTCAACAACTGGTTGACTACAGAAAAATTTAGTACATTGATTAAGAATTAGTCATAGAAACTTTGTGCAGAATGCACACACCAACCAGGGGTAGACCTAGTAAGGCTTTGGCATAACCAGAATCTGAGACAACAGAAAAGAGCTTTAAATAGGAGTTTAAGAAAAATTATGACTCAAAATAACACAAATCTCCAAGTCTGGTTACCCAGAAAATGCTGGGAATCACTTCCACCACACAACTGAGTTTAGTCATTCCATCCCTGAGTGAAGCTGGGTTGCTCATAATGAGCTCCTAAATGTTGATGCTGTACATTCACCATCAAGCAGGTATTGTTGTGGGGTGGTGAGGGCAGAGAAGGTAATGACTGGCGGGGACATTTGTGGTGAAAGCATGAAGAGTTGATGGTCAGATCCCACTTCAAGTGAAAAAAATGAATTGAAATGAATTATTGCCCAATAACAAGCTGATTCTCTCTTTCTACAACAGAGTGGTTGATCTGTGCACTTTTAAGAGATCTGGACTCACATGCAATCTCTTTTTCCTTGCCATCTACCCACTGACTTCAGGTGGCCCACAGTCCTACTGAACTGGTATCTGTTGCTAATATGGACCTTTCACAGCAGCCTAACTGCTCCAACTGTCATATAGAACTCCTGATCCACAGAGTTCTTAGGGAGACAGTACAATGGCATGTAGGGTGGAACAAGCCAATCTATTATCATAAATAATAATAATGCTGAATGGAATTTAGCACATCTTCCACTAACACATCTCATGTACCAATTAGATTATGTGCAGCTTGTACAGTTTTACTCAACACATACTATCACAACAAGAGTGCTGTTCATACTTGGGTATCAATGTACATGCAGAGTAGAGTGAAGGGAAGGCCTTCCTCGCGGTAGGTAATAGCGACAGCAGTCTTCGTGTGATAGGTTCAGACCTTTAACTCTTCAGTCCTGCCTGGTGGACTTTAATTGCCAGCATCCTTCTATTTCATTCCAGTACAATTCAGAAAAAAATGCATTTCAACTAAACATAAATTTAATTGAAAAAACATTTTGCTTGGATGATGCCTCAGTTAGGTAGGGTAAGCTTTTATCCTCTGGTTCTTGCTTTAGTAGTATTTGGACATGGGTATCAGGCATAACTAATAATCTCGGATGAAGATCTTAATATGCAAGATCATCATAGGTTGACTTAGTAGATGAATGAGACGTGGGTGTAAGCGAGAAACCAGATGTAAACACAAACGTTACTCTTTGCCAGACCTTCCACATTTCAACTTACTTCTGTGAATATATGGTGGGTTATTAAACAATCAAAAAGGGATAACAAAAATTTGGCATCCACAACAGGGGTAGAATAATCTTGAACATGTCTTTAACAAGAACTGGAACTGACAGCTCCTCCACCCCATAAGCAAATCCAATAGAAAAGAAAAATCAAATAGAAGATGGCGACGGCACCAATGCCCATATCAACACTTTTCGATACAGATACAAAATGGCATGCACATTCACAGCATGTGAATCTATAACAGACTTGTGCTTTAAAAACAGTAACAAGTAAATCTAGAACCCACAAACAGCCAAAGGTTATTGCTGACCTGCCAACATAGAAAAGAAATCCCACTGAGGGAGGAAAGGGTGGGGTCTGCAGGATGGGAGGCCGGTCCTTGAGCCCATTACTCTCAAGCCTTGAGGGGGCTTGGTAGGAGCCAGGGGCATGGGAGGCATGATCCTTGTGACAATCACTTCCACAGCGCCACTCTACCCTCAGCCTTAACCCCAGCCCCCATCCAAAAAAGACAAATGTTTCCAAGGCTGCTACTGTCTTCGACACCAGAGCTGTAAACCCACTCAGCGCAGGGGTTCCAGCTCACATGTCCCACTGTGTAGTATCAGCTCTTCATCAGCAGACCATTTGAACCAAGATGATAACATACAACACGCGGTCACATCATGGGAGATCGCAGGCCAGTGTTTGGGCACGCAGATAAACGGGCAAACTTCAAATGATTAGAGGAGTGCATCTGTCTTGACTCTACAGAAAGCCGTATGGCTGACAATACTTTGCCAGTGTTCACACGAGAGCCCACCAGTGACTTTCTTTACGCCACTTTACAGCGACTGCATGAACCGCTCAACAAAGAAAAAATGAGTCACTTGCATAAAATACATTTTAGAGTGAACCTGGGTTTGATGTGAAGTGCAAGGCCTTTATGCTCAACATGCATGCATTGTGACAGGAAGCGGGCACATCTGAGCTGATTCAAAAGCTAGTCACGCTCTCCAACTGGATAGAACCAGCCTGGGTCACTTACTGTGTGTCCTTGAAATGTTTTCACTGGGCGGTCAGCCCCGAGCCGGCACACATGGATGCACATGTCAGTACTGCAGGATGCGAAGGTAGTGTTGTTCTGCCAGTCCACGTCCAGGGCCGGGGCTGTAAGAGCAAGATCAGCCGGGGATCCCCCCAGGTTACAAACCTTGTTTACCTGCGTACACCACAGCCTTAAACTAGGCCACTGTCTGGAAATGAAATCTTTTCAGCAAATCAAATGATAACATATTTTATTAACACAGGTGTTGTGAGAAGGAAACAGCACAGTAGAAAACTGTTTCCTGAAGAAATTTTAACTGACCAATTTAACTGGAATCTCTGCAGGTGCAGTCCCTTATGAACAATCAGCTGGTTCTTGCTCTCAGTGCCATGCAACACTTTGTTGTCATTGTTGTCATTGAACTGTACGCTTGGAAATCTATACAAAGCATGAACCTACCTGTAAAGCAACTGGGTGGGGATCTGGGGAGGAGCACAAATGAGTGGAGGGTTACACTGGTGAGGAGGTGCTTGAAAACGACAGTCACCACTTCCTTTCAGAAGTTCCTCCCTGCCTTATGGTGGCTCAGGAGTTACAGATAGAATGTCAAGTCTGGGGTCGGGGGGGGGGCGGCTGGGTGGTTGGGGATACCACTGCGCAGATCCAATATATGTTTCAAGAAATCTCAAAAACAACCTATACCTACTATACGGACTGGGATTACCATAACTTGCTCATTTCAGGAACCTAGCCAGCTCTCCTGTGCACAGAAATCCCTTAATGGAAAACCCACCTCACTAGTAAAGTCTGGCCTGGTTTATGTTACAATATCTCATCCCTAAGCTAGAAAGACAACTTAATCATTCATTGTAGTTCAATACACAATTATTGCATAGAATTTACAGGCTTAGTTACAGCATGGCAGAAAGGTTACTCTGTAAAAAACTAGGTGAATTTTGTCTCTTCTGTAATTTATAGTCACTAGTACTCTAAACAAAGAGGACAGGACATCCACTATGTAACCCCTCGACATGGTAAAGCCTTCCCACTAATTCTGATGCTTAAAAGTAGATACCTGCAAAAAAGTTCTGGGAACTAGAACTTAACGCTTTGGTTGGTTGATATGGTTTGATCAACAATTTCAAGTATCCTGGTGAACTGTGACACAAGCCAAACCTTTCAATTTGTTTCCAACCCCTTCAGTCGGTGCAGATCTTTCAGAATCTGGTATATGTGACATCTCTGAGGAATATCTTTGACAGCCAAAGCTGGTGTGTCATGAATCTGTAGCTCATTAAAATTCTGCCAAGAGGTCCCAAGAATAATGGCATTTATATAATTTCTTTTGCACACATTATTTGATTAGCAATAATACAATTTTCAGATCCTGACAGAACTATGAAGACCTTTTTAGAAGGTTTAGATGATAATTAGATGAATAAATAATTGAGTTTACCTGCTAATTGAGGGACATCCATCCACCTAAGAAAATATCCAAAGTGTTGCTCTTGCCCTTCGGAGGAATTTTTTTTTCTCCTTCCCTAAACATGCAGCAGTTGACTTTAAAACATTTAAAGGGAATGGTCATCTCTATCAAACAGTAAATATTTCACTTGTAGCTGAGCAAATTGGTGTTTGTCCAAGTTTGTATTTGTTGTAATGTTTATTTGATAAATGTAATATCCTTCTTGATACTGTCGGTCAGTGGAAAGTCCACCTCTATGTCAAGATTGCCCAAGCAACCTTAATAGGGCATGAAGGGGCATAACACATATTTCAAAGAAGACAGAGGACAAACAACATGGCTGAGAATCTCCCAACTAGAATAGGGTTCTTCACTGTCTCTTAGTTCACACTATTCACCCCTGCTGCTTTGTTGTTAAGAGGGAGTACCATCTACCCAGTAGATACTACATGCGGCCGCGCATACCAAACATTTTAGTAGGATTCAGTAGTTAGGATGTCGAAGGCAGGTGATAACTCCAAAAGCATAAAGAATGCTGGCTCTTAATTATTTAGAATGGTTAACACATTTTTCAGAATGCCAAGAATAGCAGATTTTGTACATCTATTGATGCAAAAATGTGACCGCCTAGAGCTTCATTACTAAAGATGCATTAGAAAATAATCTGTGTTCCCTAGATCAGTGGGTTCAAAACTGATCTTTTTGATGAGTAGTTCTAACAAGGCTTCTATTCAAATTGACTGGGAAGAAACTTGAAAAAAGCAGTAATTTATAATTTCAACAAAACTAGGCAGAACAATCTCCACTTTATGCACATTCAATTTGGATGGTCAAGTATCACCCTTGCATGATCAGCCTATTTAAGTTACAAAATTACGTTGTCAAGGGTACCATCCAAAGGATGACTGCTTTGTGGTTAGCCTGTCTCATATCACCAATATAATGGTTTAATCGTTCTCAGCTAATTGAGTTATTGCTATAATGAGCTGTTCCAATCCGTATATGGTTTTATTGTTCTTAAACTTTTGAAGTTCTTAACACCATCCATCGGCACATACCTTTGCTGTGCCTTTACCACTCAGGTCAGCAATAGCCTTTAGAGTTCTGAAAATGTCTCTAGCAATACTCTCTGATCTGCTTTGAAGAGAATCAGTTATTGCTACACTAATCTCTTTACTGAGGTTATTTAACTTTTCATTTCTAACATCTGATGGATCTTTCCGCCAGGCTCTCTGCGCATTTTTGAGAAAGCCGTTCTCAATAAAATCCAGAGATCTATTAAATTTGTCCCTGCTCCGTTGTACAATATTACAAAGGAAGAGAACTCTGCACTCATGGCTCTCAAGAAGGACAATAGCCTTACGATCAAACCCTGTGACAAGGGTGGGGGCATTGTCATTTTTGACACCAATAGGTACAAAGAAAAAATGCTCGACCTGCTTGGGTCCCCCAGGCATTATTGCAAAATCGTGTCTAACCCCGAACCGAGAATTAAACGATGGATCCTTCGTGAAGTAGAACAAGCAGTCGAGAGGGGTGACATATGTATGTCAGAAGCCCTTTTCCTTACACCAACTCATACTCGTATTCCCATCATTTACAGTCTGCCAAAGACTCATAAGGACCAATTTGATCCTCCCCTGAGACCGATTGTTTCAACCATTGGCTCGGCTACGGAACCATTATCTAAATATCTGGATAAGTTCCTTCAGCCCATTGTGGGCAATCTCTCATCCTTTGTGAAGGATACAGGACATTTTATTTCCAAGATTGAGGGCCTTGACTATGACTGTGAGCGAGAGAGTCTGGTAACTCTCGATGTTGAATCGCTTTACTCTAATATCCCCCAGACAGAGGCCTGTAGAGTAGTAAGCAACATCATTAACTCTGATCAATCTCTATCTAATGGCCTTTTTATGATCAAAAGCCTTGAGATTGTCCTGGAAGAAAACTTTTTTGAATTTGACGGGCAACTCTATCAGCAAGTGCAAGGAGTTAGCATGGGGGTGGCCTGCGCACCGAGTATTGCTTGTCTATACATGGGCGACTATGAAAAACTTAACATCTTCAATGAGGTCGCACCTTTCTTTGAGAATGTGCGACACTGGTCGCGCTATATTGATGATGTTTTCTTTATCTGGACTGGTGATCAAACTACCTTGAATGACTACATTG
The DNA here is from genome assembly GCF_964204655.1 of Triturus cristatus. Classification (NCBI taxonomy): domain Eukaryota; kingdom Metazoa; phylum Chordata; class Amphibia; order Caudata; family Salamandridae; genus Triturus; species Triturus cristatus. The sequence continues at coordinate 830,280,762 of NC_140591.1, forward strand.
AATGGCTCAATGCGGCTGATTGTAATATCAGGTTTACTGCCCATTCCAGTACCACCAAACTTGAGTTTCTCGACGTTTGGGTGGAACATCATGACTCCAAGCTCATGGTGTCCCTATATACGAAGCCCACTGCTAGAAACACGCTGCTCCATTTTGAGAGCTTCCATTCTAGGAGCCAGAAGGATGGGATCCCTTTTAGCCAGTTTCTACAATTACGTAGAAATTGTACATCCATTAAGGATTATCTCCATAATGCGGAAATTATGAAGCTGAAATTTATCAACAGGGGTTACCCACCTAGGATGGTTAGAGACGCTTTAAAAAGGGCACGTTTCTACAACCGCGATTCTATGTTCCAAACTAAATCTCCGGAACTAACAGACAAAATTGTTTGTGTTACCAAGCACTCGCCATTTAATAATAAGATCAGACAAATCATCAATTCTGAGTGGCATCTGCTGAACTTAGGCGAACAAACATCCCCTTTGCCCAAACCAGTTTTTTCCTTTCGCAGAAACAAAAATCTCAGGAATTTGTTGGTAAAAGCTAAAGACTTGGACCAGAATACCTGGTTACAAAAATCAATCGAAGGTTCCTCTCCTGTCAGAGGAAATCATAAATGCGGCACGTGCCATGCATGTGCCAGTGCCATTGTTGGTGTTTCTATCTGCGTCAATGGTTTCATTGCTGAATTGAGAGAGATGACTAATTGCAGGACTTCTAACTGTATCTATGCTATACAATGTCCCTGTGTATTGACCTATGTAGGTGAAACCTCGAGGGAGGTCAGGGTTCGGATTGGAGAGCACAAATCAAATATTAGACGGTCCAAGCATGTAGCACCCCTTGTGAGTCATTGGATGGAAAAAAATCACAAAGAAGATGAGCTACGTTGGACAATTCTTGAAAAAATTTGCCTTCAGGAGGGCTCTAACCCTGACAGTACATGCAAAAAACGTGAGGTCTTTTGGATTTTTGTCCTTAACACAAAGGACAAGGGTTTGAATGAATCCCTACCTTGGGAAAACACAATTCTGTAGGATCTCTCTGTACCTATAACCGCTAGTTTGTTCCACGCTCTGCCTCTTTTTTCTTCCGACCCTTCTTCCGATTTTCTCTTCCGAATTTTTTCGATTTGCTTTGACCTTTTTTTATTGTATGTATACTATGGCGGTATTGGTCTGATATTTTGAATTCGTTTTTTCCTCTATTTCTTTTTCTTATATTATTGTGCCTCCTTTTCCTTTTAGTTTTTATTTCTATTTTCATCTTTATTTTCATTTCTATCCTTTGGATTTGGTCCATTTAATCCATTACGGTCTGATCCTTCTTTCATTGGCCATCTGGTGTTGTGTGTTTGACACGCCCTTGATCTGATTCGCCCGTGATTTGGGCGTGGCGGGATTGGAGGATTAAAATAACCTGACCCCGGCAGGGCTTCCCCTGTCAGCGATTATTTCCGTTGAACTTTGCTGCTAAGACGCTGGTCGATCGTTTTCCGACATTGTTTCTATCTTTCAAGGTATTTTTTCTTTGTATTTCTTCTTGAATATTCCTCTTCGTATCTCTTTGTGCAGCTTTTTCCATATCCGTTTCTTTATAAATTATTTTTCCTTTGTTAATTACCATTTTGCTTTTTATCTGGTTTTGACTATAATATCTTCACTACCGCGGTCTCTATTGTGTATGTCTTTTCAGTTAGTCCAGTATTACGCCATGCTGAATATTTCATTTTATTTAATTTTTCCGCTTTCAGCATTCGTAAATTCCATTGCTGATTCGAATTTGAATTCATAGCCGTTAGCTGCCATTTGTGCGGTACGTTGTACTCTACCTTGATGTCAGGTGAGCCACCTATATATTTCTTATTCACCGTTTGGATTTGTTTTCTATATTGTTGCACCTGGACGCGAACTCGCGAACTGGTGCTGTGTTTTATTGGATTCTATGTAACGGCTCCCTCGCGGCTTAGTATCTTTCTCTCCCCTCTGTTTGTGTCTCCTGCATTAGGGTTGTACCCGCTGAAATGACTTTCCTCCTAAAGAATTGAACTCCATCTCAGGTTCCCTTGCTGTATATTAGCCTTGAGGATTTACCCTTTACGGCATTTAGGCAATTTCTTCTTTTTTCCTCTATTCCCTTTTCAATGTAGCTGTAGGACCCCTTTTGCAGCTTAGAACGCATATTTGGGTATTGGTTTTTGTTGAATGTTTTCTACTGTTTATTTATTCTTTTCTCCTGCGACGTGTATATATATTCAGATCTTTTATTATTGTTTCATCTTGATTAGATTGATCTCTCTGCTCGTGTGGAGTTTCATTTTGGAAGTAATTGCGCTGAACAGTCCCTCTTTATCGACGCAGGTAAGAGCCGTACTGTGATGCTATTACCTACGGAGGACGATATTATCCCTTTGTGATATTTTTTTGTGCGTTTTTTGCATAGTGGTTCTCTGCATTCTTTTATGTTCTTTTTTCTTCCACAGCCTTTAGTCTGACCTTTGGTGCTCACTAATCAATATTTAAGTTGAAAATATTGTAATCTTTATTAAATTTGCCTGCGACACTCGGCATGTATTATGTATATATTCTGCCCCCTATTTTTGTCACACATATATATTTATACATATAGACCCTTAATTTATTTCTTTTCACTTTTGACAGGTCCCGTTTCTATTGGTGTTGTTTGTTACGCCCTGAAGAAGGTGGTACTCCCTACTAGGAGTTGTTTCACCGAAACATGCGTCGGCGTTTTTGAACAGGGCCCCACCATTCTTTCTACCTGATTGAGCCTGTGCTTCTCAGAAAACTTGGATACCATCCCTATATATATATTTATACATTTGTTCGACCAACCACAAGGGTTTTTTCTAGAATTTCTGCTCTTGGGTGGGGCCTATGAGTGCGGTCGGTTCACACCAAAATGAACAATGCGGTTGAGTGATGTTGTATGAATGTGTTTTTGGATATGAATGAATGTATGATTGACTAAGCTCTCTTTTCTGATTGGGAACCTGTCGCTTTCTCTTTCTTTTTCCATCTTGCACTATAAGTGTATTCTCTGTTGTACATTATTCGCACTTGTTTGAATCATTAATTTTTGATGCACATTGTGTTTTCTGAATATTAAATGTGATTTGTACATTTTGATTATATTGAAAAGAATTTTATAACAATTTATAAAAGAAATAACAATAATAATAAAAAAAGAAAAATTTATGTGATATTTTCTTTTCTTCCTTCCTTTTTTTTCCAAATCTCAAGACGTGTCTATACATGTGTATATGTTTTATGAGCTTAATCCAGCTAGAGGGCCTTTTGTCTTCACTTTAATATAAGATACATTGTACTTATTCAAATAAAAAGGGTAGAGTATAGTTCTTGTGCTCTTAATCTCTGCGCATCCGAGACAGGTTTTTTATGTGATGTAAATGTGCATGTACTATAGGTTCCTTTGTTCCTTTTCATTAAATTTAGACACTGTGTAATTATATTTCCTAATCAACTCTTCCCCAGTGAATCCAGACATGCGTTTGAGGAACTCTTGCATTGAACCTTTAGCTAAGTTTTTTTTTTTTAATTCTAAAGAGAGATACAAGGTTCTGCTGTTCTCATAAATATCTCTTAGCATTTCAACATGTAGCCCATTACCTTAATGCTGGATCTGCTCTACAGTTGCCTGGATAACGAGTCGGGTCTCTGTAAGCCCTTCCAGCCAAACTTGGTAAGTTCTTTTGCCTAATTTCCTTCATCAGGTTTTAGATGTTAGAACTTTGGACTTTGCATGCAGGTTGTTTGCTCTTATGGGAATTTCCTTCTTTATTTTCAGAATGACTATGCCTAATTTGGAAAGCATTGAATATCTCTCAATTTTATATTATCACAGGTTTTGTGATGCGATGACAGATGAAAGGGCTCACACAGCAGAATCCTTGGCAATGTCCTCTTCCTGTCATCTCTTGATTTCTTTTGGCAAATCCTATGCTCGTGTTTCATTCCCAACTTTTGCAAGATAGGTCAGCTGGATAACACAACAGATATGGTGGATTTTTCCAGGTTTGGGGACCACCAGGCTTTAAGGGTCAGCTCTTACTATTCTGGCCTGAGGAGCAGTGGAGTTATTTAGATGTAGTGAAAGTATTTTACAAATTACTTCAGCACATTCCTGCTATACTTTTACTTTCTTTGCTCCACTCAACCTAAGTTGATTGGCATCGTCCAGAAAAGAAGACCTGACATCAGGACACAGTCGGAACTGCTGTCTTGTCCTTATTAACGCTGGTGTTCACTAGTATTTTTATTTCCCGTGGATTATGGGGAAAAAGTTTTCTTGAAATATCTTGGCTCGCGAGAAATTAAAATCCAAATCTGAGCAGCACAATACATCCACGCCCTTAATAATATCAAAACTCCGTATCTCGATTCCGTAAGGAAAATCTGCGTTGTAGCAAGATGTTCAGAGACAAAAAAACTGCAGGGAGCAGTGGGACAGCCATTTAATATGAATTATGTTATCTGTGGAGCTGGAAGTACAGTGTGTAAGAAAATGAAATACAACTTTTGAAAATAATTAGCATATATTCCCATGTCTTTCACTTCTGGTGGAAATCCACAAAAATATGTGTTTTAAGGTTCCCTGCACAATGCTTTGCTCAAGATGAACGGAAGCCTATATTCAGCCTCAGTACTATTTTGAAAGTGTACTTAAGACAAGCATCATGAAACCATTGTGTCAGCAATCTTGAAGGTATAGACAGTGTGTAGTGTTACAGCTCCAAATAAGGGCATGCTAGACTTCCAGCAGGAAATCAAAGGCCTGAAGGGTACAGAAGTGAGGAGGATTATCAATCACCACCATATTAAGCCCATAACATACTGGTCCCTGGGCATTACCAAATTTCATGAGGCACTTGTGGCAAAGAATGGTAAAAGCTGGTTGCATGAGATGTTAAAAAATAACCAGCATGAATCATTATTGGAAACATACTTACAATTGAATGCCTTGAGGCAATGAGATGTCTGACCTAAAAGGTACTGTGCCCCCACGTGGATTGAAAACAATCTAGAGATCAGAAGTAAAACTAAGGCTGAAGATACAAATGTGTGAATACTGGGAGATACATCCATAAAGCTGGGTAACCAGTATAGTTATTGGTAGACAGGTGTTTGCTCAACTGCCCTAAAACTTCGACCTTTAAAAACAAACAGCAAAAGCATTGAACCGCAAGGAAAGGGGGTTTTCAGCAGGCAGTATTGAAAATGCAAGCCTACAATATACATTCACTCAAACTTTACTTGTTCAAGATAGCCCTTATAGAGTTTATCTGTATATTTACCAAATATCCCCCTCATATTTTACTGGTATCAAGGAAAGATAAATATCTGTACTAATTGGGGCATTATGTGATTAATAGAACTGCATAACATCATCAGGGGAACCGGGGTGTAAGGATATTTTCGGTTAATAACAATACCTTATTGTACCCCACCTACAGTGGTGTACAAAAACAATCAAAAGTTTAAAATGTTTTTAACAGGCAAAATTATCACTGGCTTGATGCAAAACCAAGACATGACCTTGTTATCTAGGGAGTTCTTCACTGTGTTTTTTTGTAAACTTTTGATAGCTCACTGGTGCCCTTGTTGGATAATATATACAAAGAAGGTGTGTTTTGCTTGCCTCTTAAGTCAGGTAGTCACAAACATTGTTTTGAAACTAGTGCATTCATGTTGCAAAGTGAACATAATAAATCAGTTTAAAATATTTTGGATTCCCAAAACCAAACAATACCATTAAAGAATAGACTTGACCTAAGCTCTCATCCTGCAAATTCTTTGTGGTCCAGTAATGAACTATGATGCTGAATCACACTTTTATGTCCCCTATAACCAGAAAGAAGAGTATTGTGGAATTTAGAAGGATGTGGTGGTAGACTCTAAAACACTTGTCACAATAGACAGTTAGTAATGCCCAATCTATTACAAATTTAGCCAGCACAAACAGTGATGGGTGGAATGACTGAATTGTGAAGGGTATGTCTAACCTGGGGGGTTACTGGGTAGCCGTGCCATAGGACTCAAAATTTACCTCGTGGATGAGGCCCAAAAGGATACAGTTGCTTTTGTTCGCGCGTAGAGGGGACATGGCCTGGCAGTTCGGACTGGATTGCAGCTAATGGAGCACTGTCAAGGCCGAATTGATTAAGGTTGGTCCTTGACTGAATGACACAGTGAGCAAAAAACAACAGACTGTACTACGACAGCGAGTAATTACCAGTGGCTTAAAATATTTCAAGTATTCCACCAGTTACTTTTTTGTTATTCTCAATCTATAGGTCACCCAATTATCACCTTACGAGTCTTCCTCATCCCAGTCCTCACTATGTGAGTACCCACCCACATACTTTACCGACTGCAATAAGGAAGAATATATAAAGTAGTAATGCCAACTAACAAAATTAATTTGGGGCATTATGCGTTCTTTGCCGTATTGTACTTTTAAGTAAATCTATGTGACAGATGCTACAAAAATACATTTAGATAGATTACCTGAGTGGAATGGGAACTGCTGCTTAGCTTCCCCCGTGTGAGCATCCCAGATTATTGTTGTCTATTTGAGAGAAAAAAAATAATTAATTAGTTTTGTGCATTTATAACATTTTAACACATCTGATATTTTGATTTGGTTTCTAACAGGCTTTGCTTTATTTCTTTTTTTGGAGTGGTTTGTGCCATGTTAGTCTAGATGACTGATGTCAGCCTCTAACTGTGAGAAGTACCATCTATTATTTAAAAAGAGGAAAGTGAGACAAGGTGTTATTAGGATGCTGCACATAAAAAAAAAATTATGATACAATACAGCCAGAAAAATTCTGCATCTTTCAACAGAGATCGTGAGAGCTTCTGTGCAGAGACTGCAATACTGCTTAAAACTGAAAAGATGGACATGGTGCAGGGCTGTGGAAAGGGGACAAACTGGAGATATTCATTTCTACAATATTATTTCCAAACCGTTTTCCTATCCATTGACAAAGTCCCAATGCTCTTTCCAGTCATTCAAGCAAATAGCTATTCTGTCATGTATGGTTGAAAGAGCTTTGGTTGAGGTGTGACTTAAGATTAAAAGTCATTGAGATGTGAGCAAGGCCCAGAGAATGTGCTCCAGACTTGTCTCAGAAGCATAAAGAAGCTTTTTACACATGAGATGATATGTGAATAGGAGTGTGAGGGATGGATTTTCACTTTTCATATGCAAACCAGGGCACATATAGCATGGGGTCAAGTTGGCTACAGTACTAAATGTTGATTTGAGTATCAAGCAATTCAACTGTTTGGATGCTACGTTTAGTAAACCTAGTAATGACAGGGGTTCAACCCTGTAAAGTACTATTGGCAATGAGGCAATATGGCACATGGCATCCATCTTGGAGAAGAGAGGAACAAACATTAACACATTGTTGGACAGTGGGCAATCCGTCATATGTGGAAAATGTTCAGGAATGACAGAAGTGCATATAATGGGAGCATTATTAAGCAGTTGTATATATATATTTTTTTCCCATTAAAAACACAAACATTAAATTAACGTTATAGTTAGGTGAATTTGTCAGTGTGATCATTTACATTTTGAACTGAAAACCCACCGGAATTAACCAGTTAGCAGCGCTAACTATAACTTGCGCCCGCCATGCATTGCTTATGACCTCACATATAACATCACTCATGACATGTTCTATGATATCATTGATGACATCACTGATGACATCATCCCATGAGTCTGCTTGTTTGTTTCATAATTTAGATTGTGGTGGATAACTACCATATTACTTTTCCACTTAATTTTGTACAATTTAGGTCCAGCCAATTGGTGTATATAGAAAACGCATGTCCTCTTTAACGCTCCATAGCTGTGTAGATGTATTGAACATGTTATAAATCTTTGTATTCAAGAGTAACTCTGTGTACAAGTGACAGCTGACTTGAATTCATTAGCTCCACACAATGATCTTGGTACTGCAGAAAAACTTTCCAGCAGGGCAAATAATCTATGTAGTACATACTATGTATTGTAAGCAGCCTTGTGTTATTGAAGAATTGTCTCAGTATGGCAATTTCTACTTAAAACAGATGACTATGTTCACCAGGTACTAACCTATGTACATGTTCTTGTTTTGCTTTAGAAGATGGGCTATCTGTAAAGTTTTCACCATAGTATGAATGGTGCAGGTAGTAGAATGTTTAGCATCTTCAGATCTTAGTTATTTTTAGCAAATATTGTCTTTTTTGACAGTTGTTGCATAGAGCGTGCACTATTCTTAGTAGATTTTTTTTTTTTTTTTGAAAACCTTTATTTCGAAATTCAGGACACAGCTATTCAGCCGACAGCCCGAAGGTTCGGCAGCATTGCAAGTTAGATACAGTGATGTGTCCCCAATACAGTTCAAAGAGTAATGCAAAGGTCCAATTTTAAATAAACACAGAAAAAACACACAACAAACCCCAGCAAGGCAGAACATTGAAAGCCCATGGCGAAAGCCCCCAGGGGAGGCCGGACCCCACTCATCTACTAAGTATAAGACTGTGTGCGGAGGAAGAAGGGGAACAGCAGAGGCCCAGAACGGTTACTAAAACCAAACTGTGCTGGAAAGTAGATCAGGGGGAAAGCTGTTCCTCGGGAGGTTCCAGTTCCGGGGCAAGACATATTCCCCCCCTGTATTGGTTCCACCGCCCCCAGATGGCATGCCACTTCCGGGGGCGACCTCTAGCGCAGTAGACCGTCTTCTCCCTAAACATGCTCCAATCCATGTTCTCCTTCCACGCGGTCAGTGTAGGGGGTCCCGAGGAGCCCCATAATCGCGCGATATCCCTTTTAGCTACCATGTTACCCAGAGTCACCCATTGGGTCTGCGCCTCATCGAGGTCAGTGGGTCCCCAGACGTTCAGGAGGCAGCACCGCGCCTCCGGCTGTACCACAATGCCCGTCACCTCCCCCATAACTGCATGGACTCTCCTCCAGAATTCCACAATGACACCACATTCCCAAATGATGTGCAGGAAAGTACCCACCATACCACATCCCCTTCTGCACAGGCCGTCCTCCGAGAATCCCATGTGGACCAGCCTTGGCCCCGTCACATACACCTGGTGCAGTATTTTAAGCTGTACCAGCCTCAGACGTGACGGGATCGCAACCTCCTTAGGCGAAGAAACCGCTGACTGCCAGTCCTCATTATCCAACTCAAGGCCATCCCTGGTCCACTGTTCTCTCAGCCCCAATAGCAAGTCTGCCCGGACGTTTATCAACTTCTTATATATAAGCGAAATCGTGCTCTCGGGCATATGACCATCAAGGACTCGGTCCTCAAGGGGAGAGGACTCCGGCACCTTCTCACCCTCCACGAGGACTGATCGGAGGGCGTGACGCAACTGGATATACCTAAAATACTCTGAGGGCCCTAGCTCAAACTCAGTCTGCAACTCCTCGAAGGACTTCACCCTCCCCTTATGCAGCACATCTCCCACCTTGGATATACCTATCAGATCCCACTTATCAAAGCCCTTCGTATGCCAGAGTCTTCCCAATCTTTCCGATTCAAACAATGGGGTAGCGAGGGTTAGCCTATCCTTCCAGCCCAGCGAGTCGGTCGCCATCTTCCATACGCGCACCGCCACACCTGTGGGCCCCGTGAGGGACGAGTCTAAGGACCGCGAATACAACGCCCTGTAGTAGTTGCCGCCGCGCAGCAGCCACCTATCCATGGCATACCCAGGGCTGAGGGCAGGGCCATAAAACCCGTGGTTGATCGCGCTCAGCTGCGTGGCCCAATAGTACCGTCGGATGTCCGGGAGCGCAATGCCCCCATCGTACCATGGGAGCGTCAGCTTTGAAATAGCTATTCGCGGCCGCCCATCCCACAGCAACGTCCGTTGGAGGCCTTCGACCTCCCGAAAGTATTTGGCCGGTACCCAGTCCAAGGTGTTCTGGAGGGCGTAGAGGAAACGGGGAAGAGACATCATTTTGAACAGGGCCGCACGCCCAACAAGGGAGAGCGGCAGCCTCCGCCAACCTTCAACATCTCGCCTCAAGCGTGCCAAGGGGGGGAGCAGATTCCTCTCATAGCGCACAGCAAGATCCATGGATATAAAAATCCCCAAATACACGAAGCCCTGCTGGGCAACCTGTATCGAACATGTTCTAGGGATCGGTGGGACCTCGCCACTAAGAACGTACAAGTACGATTTGCCCCAATTAATCACAAGCCCCGAGTTCCTGCCGAACGATGCGAGTACGTCACAGACCACTATAAGTGACTTCTTAGGTGAGGCAAGATACAGCAGGATATCATCGGCATAAAGCGAAATACGGTCCTCGTGATCAGGCGACCACCGAAGGCCCCGTATATCCGGGTGCCAACGTATCCACGCAGCCAACGGTTCGAGGGCGAGGGCGAACAACAAAGGCGACAGGGGGCAGCCCTGCCGAGTACCCCTACCAAGCTGAAACGGAGTAGATGCCCGACCATTCACCACAACATTCGCTAGTGGCCCCTCGTACAGCAACCGAACCCAACTCACAAACCCACGACCGAAACCAAACTTGGCCAGCACGGCCCATAAATATGCCCACTCCACCGTGTCAAAGGCCATCGTGGCATCAAGAGATGCCACAACAGCCGGTTCACGCAGCGTGTCCGCCCTGGCGATGACGCCATGTAGCCGCCTAAGGTTCAATGCTGTGTTTCGGTGCGGGATAAATCCAGATTGGTCCGGATGGACCAAATCGCCAAGTACCCTATTCAAACGGGTAGCCAGGAGTTTGGCCAGAATTTTCGGCTCAGCGTTGAGGAGTGAAATGGGCCGATAGGAGGCGCATCTATCTCGGGGTTTACCCTCTTTATGTATGACCACGATCGACGCCAGCCGCTGATCCAACGGAAGGATCCCATCCCCCCGCGCCTCCAAAAACATGGCGCGCAGGTGAGGGGCGACCCTATCCGGGAACAATTTGTACAGGTCGATCGGCAGTCCGTTCGGTCCAGAGGCCTTACCCGAGTTCAACGCGCGAATCGCTCCCGCCACCTCGTCAATCGTGATGTCACCATCCAAATCGTCCCTATCTATGTCAGAGAGGCAGGGCAACTCGATATCACGGAGGAGATCAGACGAGTCCTCGGGCGGCCTGTCCGACACAGAGGCATAAACCCTATGAAAATACTCCGCGAAACACTCCACAATCCCCTCAGGTTCCACAATCGCCTCTCCCCCCTCTCCAATCAACTCTGGCACCACTCTATTGACCCGTTCTTTCCTGTCCAACCACGCCAGGAGTTTCCCTGCCTTATCCCCAACGTCATAAAGGCGGCCCTGTTGTTCCCTGCTGAGGGTCTTGGCGGCGTTCGTCACCAGGTCCCTATACTCCGCCTGCTTCAGGCAAAGCTCATGCAATGAGGACTCTGTAATATCATCCTCCATATCTCCCTCAAGGGCCGCAATCTCCTCCTCCACTTGCCGCACCTCGCAATCCCTCCCGTTTTTGGCAGCCACCACCAGGGAGAGGGCCTCCCCCCGAAGCACGGTCTTAAAAGCTTCCCACAGCGACACCGCCGAGTCCACGGTCTCCAGATTGTCCTTAAAGTAATTATCTACCTTCTTTACCAGGGCGCTGCGCATCTTGGGGTCTCGGAAATACCATGGGTTGATGGGGGCCACCCTCCCTCCTCCCTCCCGACCTAGATCCAGCCGGATCCACACTGGCGAGTGATCAGAGATACCACGTGCCATGTGCCTCGCCTCGGATATCAACGAGGCATGTGCGGCCAGAGTGAGCAGGTAGTCAATCCTGGAGAGGCTACCATGCGCCCCGGAGTGAAACGTGTATTGACTCTGTGTGGGGTGCCGGAGCCTCCAGCAGTCTATCAGACCAAACGTATCCAGGAAGTCTGGAAGCCATTTCTGAGCCCCCCCTGTGTCCCTGGGCGGGTATCTATCCAACAGTCCGGAACCCACAGCGTTGAAATCCCCTCCCACTACCAGCATTCCCCCCGGGAGAGTCAGCAAAGCCCTGCCCAGTTCAGCAAATGTGGAGGCCTGCAGGGCCGGTGGGACATAAACCGAAACCAAAACCAAAGTCCTTCCTTCCCACCTCCCCGCCACCGCCACAAACCTCCCCCTATCGTCAACAATGGTGGAGTCCACCTCAAAAGGCAACGATGCTCTAACGAGGATGCCCACACCCCTGGACCCAGAAGAGAATCCCGAGTGTGCAATGAATTTATACCCCTTCCTATTCAGGGCATAGCACGTATTGCCTATGAGATGCGTCTCCTGCAGCAGGACAACGTCTGGCCTTGAACGTTTCAGAAATTGCAAAACAATCCCCCTCTTGATGCGATCCCCTAAACCATTAACATTCCAGCTTATAACACTTAAGCCTCTACCCCCCATCCTCAAACGGAAAGAGGCCCACCCCACACCCGAGGCGACACCATGGAACAGTCCTGAGGATAATCATCATGCCTTGCAGAAATAAACCCCCCAACAACAAACTCAAAATACCCATACCTCCCCCCACCCTGCACCCCTGCTGCAGCTTAAAAACCCCCCCAACTTGCAGTGTGCCCGTCGCCCTACAAAAACAAAAATCTACAAAAAGTACCCTAAGGGAGGAAAAGAGCACCCCTCGTCCTCCCGCAACCCTCCACAGTTACTGCACTCTGTTCAAATCTTCAAGTATGGTCGAATCAAGTCAGGCCGGCTTTGAGATTTCAGCCCTGTCCATCCCGGCCACTGTCTCCATGCTCGGCTGTGTCGTCCCCGGTCCGTCGCCGGGGCAAAGCGTCCAGCCATTCGTCGGCCATAACAGGAGAGTCAAAAAAGAATGTCCGATCTTCATGCACCACCCGTAGTCTGGCGGGGAAAAGCATGGCGTACTTCAGGTCCAGTTCCCGAAGTCTCCGCTTCACCCCCAGGAAGCTCTGTCTCTGTCTCTGCACCTGCTGGGTGAAGTCCGGATAAAAATTCACCGACGCATTCTGGAAGGGGACTGGGCCCGTCACCCTCGAAGCTTGCAGGATAGCGTCCCGATCTCGAAAATGAAAGAGCCGGGCGACAATCGGCCGCGGCGGGGCACCCGCCTTGGGCCGTCCGCCCGGCACCCTATGGGCCCTTTCCACCGCAAAAAACTTCCCAAGGCCCTTAGGCTTCAGATGATTGAGGACCAAATCTTCCACAAGCAGGTCCGTCGAAGCCTCATCCGAGGACTCCGGGACCCCGATGACGCGCACGTTGTTGCGCCTGGACCGGCTCTCGAAGTCCTCCAGCCGGCGGGCGGCGAGGTCACTCTCGGCCCTCAGCTTCCGGACCTCGTTCTGCAAATCCGCAACATCATCAGTGAGGCCCGTGGTCTTGTGGTCCAGGTCCTTAACGCGTTCGTTTGTCTTGCCCAGGTCCGAGCGGATCAAGTTGACATCCACCAGGATGGCATCCACCTTATGCGCCAGGGCCTCGAATTGCCTCCCCATCGAGGTCTGCATCCCATCAAGCGCGCCCATGACATCCTGCAGGGAGAGCTCCGGTGTCCCAGGCGAGTCCTCCTTCTGGGCATCCGGCGCCTGGCTCGATCCACTCGGCGATGTCTTCAGGAGGGCGTAGCGGTCCATACTGTTGACTTGGGAATACGTTCCCCGCCTGGTGGACTTAGTCTTCAGCCGATCCCCTTCTGCTTTGCCCGACATAATGGACTCCAGGCAGTCCAATGCAGTGAAGACCGTTCCCTCTCAGAGAGAGGAATAAGGAGTGAGCAGGTCCGCCTCGTGCTGCCAGAGTAGCCCGCCGAGCGTCCTTGGGGTTATAAAGCCACCCAGAGCTCTACAGTGTCCGGGCAGACAAAGGGAACGAAATCGAAAGTGAAAGAGCGAGGGCCTCCGTCCGACAGTTCACACCTCACCAGGCCGTTGTTGATCAACTAGGAGTCGGGCATCCTGCCAACTCTAGCCCCTGGCATCTCCGGGAGTTAGGCCGCAATCTTTCGCCAGCCATAAGTCCGGTTCCCGATGGGCGATCCGACCGCGGGTAGCATCAATCGCCTCCCTGACAACTTAGCAACACGGTGCCATGCATACCAGCAGGATGAGAGACAGGATAGTCGACGGAGGGCGCGAGGGTCTCGGGAGCTCTAAGCTCACGCGGCCATCTTGGTCAAGCGCTAGGCTCCTCCCCCCTTAGTAGATATTTTTAATAGTCTGGTGTATTTCCTATGAAAATATCAGTGTTTGCAAACAGTGTGGTATAAAATAAACTCTCTCTATAGAGTATCACTGTTTAGAGTACTTGATTCTCTACTGATATCAACTTCATTTCTTAATGTAGGTTTAGTTTGTGTCAGGGGTTTGATACAGATAAAAGCTGTCAGTAGTAGGGAATTTGTTTTGGAACTGGCATTCACTATTTTGACTTTCTCTGACTAGATTTAAAACAATAGGGTTTCCCATATATCTGTGGTTGATTGTTAATGTGAACTATGCAACATGTAAAGCCATAGCAATTTATACAACACTATGCGGGAACATGAAGCTTGGATGATGTCATCAGTGATGTCATTTGAGATGCCATCAGTGATGTCATTCGATTGGGAAACAAGGAAACCCTACCCACAAGGAGCCTGGGTATTATGTGCTGTAAGGAAACAATAGCTCATGCGGATTAATACTTAACAATATAGTATGTAATCTAAAATAATGATCAAAAAAGAAACGGGGATTATGAAAGATGTCAGAAGAAAAGGCAAAGCCATACACGTTGGATCTTTTTTGTGAAGAATGATCTTCGTTTATATTACTGGAGTGTTTACACAAAAGGTGCACATAGATTTACGATACAATTTTGACATTAAACAAACAAATTACAAATTAGTGTCCCAATGAAGAAAAATCTTAAACAGACAATTAACATAACATGCGACATACAAACAAGGTTTCCATTTCTCTTTACAAAGGCAATCACAAACAATTAATAATTCAAATTAACAACACTTAATTAATATAGGTGTTGATTAGTGATTTGCCTATCGCGTCAACGGCGTTTCGACCCTGTTCCAAGTTAAAGGGTCTCGTCAGGACTGTCTAATATAGGGACACCTTATCGTCCAGGACTGGTGTAGCGTGAAAATATACAGTGACACCGTGTTAGAAGTGAAAGGATAAAATACTCACAGGTACCCAGCCGGGTGCCCTGTGAGAGAGAACTCACACGGAGGCTGTTGCCCACTGTAAATCAATACGATTTTAATTTTACGTCATGTAATGGTCCTTCAATATACCACACCAACCGAAGCTCCAAACTGCTGTATAGCTGTCACCTCGTATTAGCGAGTCCGATCAACTCTATCCCTTCTTCCGGGTTTCCGAATATCCCGTGAAGTGCTGCAGCAGGCGAACAAGGTCCTGTCTGCTTGGTACGATCCCGTACCAAGCAGACAGGACCTTGTTCGCCTGCTGCAGCACTTCACGGGATATTCGGAAACCCGGAAGAAGGGATAGAGTTGATCGGACTCGCTAATACGAGGTGACAGCTATACAGCAGTTTGGAGCTTCGGTTGGTGTGGTATATTGAAGGACCATTACATGACGTAAAATTAAAATCGTATTGATTTACAGTGGGCAACAGCCTCCGTGTGAGTTCTCTCTCACAGGGCACCCGGCTGGGTACCTGTGAGTATTTTATCCTTTCACTTCTAACACGGTGTCACTGTATATTTTCACGCTACACCAGTCCTGGACGATAAGGTGTCCCTATATTAGACAGTCCTGACGAGACCCTTTAACTTGGAACAGGGTCGAAACGCCGTTGACGCGATAGGCAAATCACTAATCAACACCTATATTAATTAAGTGTTGTTAATTTGAATTATTAATTGTTTGTGATTGCCTTTGTAAAGAGAAATGGAAACCTTGTTTGTATGTCGCATGTTATGTTAATTGTCTGTTTAAGGTTTTTCTTCATTGGGACACTAATTTGTAACTTGTTTGTTTAATGTCAAAATTGTATCGTAAATCTATGTGCACCTTTTGTGTAAACACTCCAGTAATATAAACGAAGATCATTCTTCACAAAAAAGATCCAACGTGTATGGCTTTGCCTTTTCTTCTGACATCTTTCATAATCCCCGTTTCTTTTTTGATCATTATTTTAGATTACATACTATATTGTTAAGTATTAATCCGCATGAGCTATCATCAGTGATGTCATAGCAGATGTCATGAGTGATGTCATATGTGAGGTCATAACTAAGCAGTGCATGACCTATTACTAATTACTGGCGATCACCGGTAGGTAATTATATGTAAATAAATATATACACAGACACACACATACATACACCCAGAGGATGTGATTTAGCAAAATATACTAAGTGCCTCACATGTGAGTGCGCTCTGCTCTACTTTCATTGCAGCGGTTTTGACAGCATGAGAACTGTGTAAATACGAACTCAGAACCTTCAAAAAGCATGTAAGAGATCTCTGAAAAAGGGTCTTACAACAATTCTCAGATTAATACAGGATCACAAAGAGAGCATCCTGAAGCTTCTATATGGTATATTAGGAATGTTGGGAGCTCCATTGAAAACAATGGAGCGCTCCGGGCTTAGAATGGCTGGTATAAGCCCGGAGCTCCAACATTCCAATGTGTCTTTGTTCACAGCTCTGGCTGTGAACAAAGACTTCAGGGAGCCTGAGGGGATTTCAATCCCCTCGCGCTCCCTGAAGGCTTTGTTTTGTTAGAACATTCTTCCCTCTAGTGGCAGAATGTTCTAATAGCCTTATAGCCCTCCGTAGCAGGGCTATACCGGCTTTTAAAGTCCCTCTGCTTTGTTAAAGTCCCTCGCCTTCGGCTCGGGCCTTTAACGCTGCAGCCGGCCTTTAACAGCCGGTATAGCCCGCTACGGCGGGCTATAAGGCTATATTATGCAGGACAGAATGAAGCCCTGCTAAGGATATCATAGAAGGATCGACTTCCTGCTGCTCCATCCTTTATACCCATGATCTAGCTGCAAAGTAAGGCACTGATTCAGTTGACATTAGTTTATATGAATTCTGAAAATAATTCTATATTCAGTTTGGAAACTTACTTCCTTGTGGGTTTAATGATGATACAGTAGACAAAAGATTGTTGTACAAAGGTAACTATAAAGAACAATGAAAAAAGACTTTGATGTTGAGATGAAAGCGGGAAATATAAATAGGATAATCGGTTCTTTTTTCCACAGTGGAGTTGACATTCCACGGACATTGTTTCTAGAAATTGACTGTTTGTACAGTTTGGATACCAAACGCTTCTGAGGCAGTGCTAAGCACAAAGGGCCATATGTAGGTAGCTATATACCGGTCGGTAACGGCCGAAAATAGGTAATTTTCCTGTTACCGACCGGTATTTAGCCCTTTCTAATGTAGGAGGCAGGTTTTAAGGTTTCGGTAATTTACCGATTCCTTACTTTAAGGAATCGGTAAAATACTGAATCCTTAAAAGCTATGTAGGAGGCACTCAAGCGAGTGCATTTTTGCATTCAGGATTCGTTATTTACCACCAACTACAAGTTGGTGGTAAATACCGAATACCTTTAAAAAAGCAATAATTTGCTTTTTTCAAGGTGCCATGTGGCAGACATACATGCCCTTAGGGCATGTATGTCCGCCACATGTGCACACATGCACGATTCAGGGGTGCAACAGGGTGTCAATGTGACACCCTGCCACCCTTGAATATGCTCCCCCTATTACCGATTCGGTATTTACCGAATCAGTAATATTGAATGGCTTCCCATTCATTCCTATGGGCCTCCAGGCCCATAGGAATGAATGGGAAGATACCGATTCAGTAATAACGAATATTACCGATTCAGTATTTTTTTTACTGAATTTTTAGGTACATAAGAAATACCGATTCCTAAATACCGAATCTGTAAAATTCGGTATTTAGGAATCGGTATTTCATATTTACCTACATCGGACCCGAAATGCTTTGAGCGCAATATACTCAAAGCACAAAGTTTTTCAGAAAAGAAACTAAAGTGAAACCCCAATGAGCTGAGAAACGAATTTCATTATTATAAACCGAAATTAACATTTTGAGCATCTAGTATCCACAAGCAGAGGACCTGACTGGAACGGGGGTTGCCTATATGATGGAAAGCCTCAAAAAAATAAAGGCTGAGTGAATAAAAGGAGCGAGTTTTTTCCCTAGATTAAATTATTATTAGAAGCTTTGGCTTCTAAGCAAATGCATCTGCAAAACTGTGCTGTAAAATTAATCAAAGGGGTCCTTTTTGGGTAAAAAAAAAAAAGGGGGGGATGATCTAGTAACCATCTGAGTAAGTCAGGCTTGCTCGCTGCGCTTGCTCACTTGGTGCAGTATTGGACCGGTGTTTAAACATTTTCCAAGGCTGCAGTGTGGCAGAACATGCCACATATAACAGCAGTGGCTGCCCTCACAAATTCCAAAAGGTGAGCGGTAAATGGGGCGCGATACATAACCTTGACAAAAATACTTGAGTGACAAAGAAGTTCGACTACTTGGTGGATCGCGACCAAGATGGCGCCCATATGACTGGGGCAGAGGCATCTCAAAGAGTGCACGGGTAGGACATAGACACCAGAAGTTTTATCAATACATTTTAACCAATGACATAATTTCCGAAAAGGTCATGCATTGCTCACGCTGATCTGACTTCCAACTACCCCATATGGAAATTGACTTAATGACTTGATGTTTTATATATTGATGCAGTTTTATGGTTGTAAACTAGCTGAATAAAGTTGAATTGTTGATGATGACTTAATAAAACAAGTTAAAAAAAACATTTTGTGAGGCTGCTTTTAGCTGTCAGATCAGGCCCATTGAGGAGAAATGGCCCCTAAAATCAGCAGTCTTTGCCTCGATACAAGCAGCAGGGGCTTAACCATCGTTCCAAAAAGCAGTTTAGAGACGGTACGCTCCCTTTGGAACGTTTCACGCTTGGAAAGTGTTCTATCGCCTCCTTTTTCCAGGAAATGAATACTGCACACAGACGCGCTGCCAGGAAGGCACTCTGTAAGCATGTCAAGGCGATACAAAAATAACTTCTGCAGCAGAAGGTGAGCCGGCAAGGAGGAGGTCAGTGCGAGGCAAGCCACAGCAGTTCACAAGAGATTGATTTTCGAACCAAATTAGAAAGGTTTAGGGCCTTTTGTTGAAGGTCAAAGAACAGAGATGTGAACAAGTTTAGAATCTGCCAAAGCAGTGACTGCACCGACACCTACAGCAATATAAGGAAGCGCACAAAAAGGAAAGGAACAACTGATTCATGAGAAGGAGTGAGGCACATTTAGTACAATACTTTGTGGCGGGGGCATCAGGCCAGATTGACCTTGAACGAAGACGCTAGAGATGGCTGCTTTTATTTTAAAATGAAAAATATACAGAAATATTGAGAAATGAGAACATCACACAAAAACAACATGTTGTGACTCTTGGGGAAATACATTCCATGATAAAAACAAACACAATACAGATTATAAAACAAAACATTCAGGGAGCAGGTCCATGTCACGGACACCAGTTTCTACTAAGCTCACGAGCGATGCACTCTATGGGAGCAAATGGGAGGGAGCGGTGCAAAGCAGGGAACAGTGGGGCAAACCTCACCCCAGAACTAACCTCACGCACATCCTGGGCAAAATCCCAGTTGCGGTGATTGATTTACTTGGTTGTGCCCACGAGTGGACCTGAGATGGATTGCCACTAATGTTAGAGTAGGCAAAAGGTGAAAGAAGATTATGACACCCTTAAAATTTGACGTAACAGGATACAACGTCGTAGAGGGCTGGGGCCCGAGGAAGAAGGTCCCGATCAGATCTTCATCAGGGCTCACATGGGGCCCTGTTCCTTCTTGGAGTGCTGAGGTGGAATCCCAGAGATTGCCTGAATGGGTGGAAAGGCTTATTTCAACAGGTTGCGAAGGCTTCAATTCCAAACATAGTGTTAACTCTGGCTTGAACCAGCAGATCTGTATTGCTGGATTTCCGGCTACGCTACAGAGTATACCTCAGAAACTGAATGAGTATAAGATGGTGTGGAGGATTTTGTGCCGCTGGAAGCCAATGGAGATCTTTATAAGCTAGTGAAATGGGGGCTGATTTTTTAAACATGAAACTTAGTCTGACTGCTAAATCTTACTGTGTCTACGGTTTCAATACCTCTTTATTCGATGCTCAGAAACTAAACACTGCAGAAGTTCATGCTCGCCAGACCTGGGCACTGGTCAGCTAAACCTGATGTGGAAGCTGGAGCAGCAGCGGTACCCTTTTCAGCAACATGAGATGGGGGAGGATGTTTTTGATCACCGCTGAGGTGTGGCAACCATAAGAGAGATCCAAGTCAACCCATATGGCCAAGATTTGAACTGTTTTAGCAGGGGTCTGCTTCGATGCGATCCTCCAGACAGGTAAAGAGAAGACTGTGACTAAGGGTCTGAAGCTCACACAATTAGTTTTCAACCCTGGCAGGCAGAGGTACCGCCTCTACGACCATCAATTATTATTTTAGGAAAGTTGTGAATTTCTTTGCAGTGTGCCTTGTGGCTGCCCACTCAGGTCTGTAGTTCGATATCATCCACTTACATTTGGGACTGTAACTGGCAATGTAAGATCAGCATTTCATGTATATGCGGAAATCAGAAAGGAGACGTGGAGGCCTGGCAGGACATGGCATACAATGGTTTACGCTTGCCACAATTATAAACTAACTTGAGTTTGATAGCTTTGATTAGACAAGAAGGAAAGACGGCATTGAATATCTGCTCTGGAGTCCCTAGCACATTTCCCTTGGAGCACCACACATGTTCTGTGATCCACGGTGCTATAAAATGCAAATGCTATATGGTGCAGATATTTCTACGAGGATTTGTATTTCTAAACAACCTGTGTCCATGAAATATAGCAGCTGTCACTGGATATCAGTAATGAGGGACTTAGTCCCTCTCCCTGTCCTGAACCCAAAAGCAAGAAATGTAATAGAAGTTAAAATCAGGCAGTTCATAATGAAGGCTGCAGTTCTGTACTATCTTCCACAGCACAGACAATAAATAACAATGCAAAATCTTTTGGCTACTCACATAGACCTTTGTAAATAAGGTGATCGCTCCTACAACTGTAAATAGTTGGTTCTACGCAAAAAAAAACACCCCCATTATTCAGCAAAGCAGACTCAAAGAGGCTTAAGTAGCCACAGGACTCGCTGCATTGCCCACAAAGGACAAAATCTGACATCTTGCAACCCATTGCAACGCAGGGACGGAGAAGAATCCACACACAGAAATGGGCACAGACAATCACCCACCCATCAAAGACGCATACTTTTTGTAGAAAGTTATGCTGCTCTGCAAGAGGACATTATAGTCAAGTTAAAATAATACATGGTAAAAATTTAAGTTAGCACCGCCCTCGTGCACAATACCTCATTGCTCCCAAATAGGCCATCCTACATCCACACACAGGAGAACTTGCACCCACACACAGGACATCTTGTATTCACACACATGCCAAACGTACAAGCAAGCTGTGTCCAGCTACAGGGTGCAACAATGAGTACTGTGCTGCACCACTAGTGACAGCAGCACGCTGTAAATACATTTTATTTTTAGTTTTATATAGAGTAAACGCGACCTGAAGGTATCAGAGCACTTTACATGAGCACCAGTTGGCTACAGACAGACACATTCATTTACGGGGAGATTACGTGATTTGCGCAGAATCGCAGACTGTTGAGACTCGAACCCGGTTCCACATCTTCGAAGTCGACCGATCTAGCCGTTTGGCCACATCCCCCTGCCTATAAACAACAAACACTCACAGCGTTCTGAGAAAACTGAACGTGAAGTGGAAAGATATCTTTGTAAAGCTTGTAAACTGCCCACACGAGACACTATGTCAGTTAAATAGAAACTTCAGAAGCTACGCCAGTGCACAGAGGCATTTCCGTCCACCAACAAGTAAGACGATGGACTGAACATTTGATCTCTCCTCACTCTCCCATGAGCATGACCCATAGTCACTCACAGTGCTGCCTCAGCTTCCCATCAGTTTCATAAGCTTTGCAATTAACACACATAGGTATTGTCCTATACTGTCACGGTCACAGGCAACTGAGAGCTTGACATCTCCTGTGAATAGCCAATGAACACGAGGGAGGACACTTTGCCGGAGGGGAGGGCGTACTGCTTCAAGGGAACCACTTTTTTTTTTTAAATTGAAAATGACCACTTGTGCACCCCCCCCAATTTGGCTTTAAATGGGCTTTTTAAAATGTTTGCAGGAGCTCATGGGCTTTACTATGTTATCTGGCAGGGGTTCTATAATTTGATGTAAATGATCCTAACGGACTCCTGTCCTCAGTGTGAGAGAGGAATTTACATTTTCATTAGCGTTCATAAAATTGTCAGAATTTCAGAACAGCCTCCAGTGTCTCTGAACTAGGCACTGTGTGGAACGCGCGTCCTTTAATCGCATTTATTGTGTAAAAAAGCTGCTGCCTCTACAAACTATTTGTGGTGGACCAAGGATTACTGAGAATTGAGCAAAGTCTACTACTGAGGTCTGTTTAGCAAAATCTATTTTAATCCTATCCTGACAATCTGGTTATCTCCGGATCTCTGAGAAAAGGAAGGGTCAAAACATTCTAAATGTTTGCACAGGGTTTATTTGTACAGATGTGCAGCACAAGTGATGGCTTCAGAATAAAGCACCTTTAGCTCAACTGTGCATCAATTTACAAATAAATCACCAAAGATTGTTCTTTAGGACACATGTGAGAACTTGTTTCATAATGTAACACAGTTACACAACCCTAAGTGTGTCTGGATCTCAAGGCAGCCTTACACAGTCAACTGATCTTCGGTTCCTTTATGAGGCAACTATAGACAAGTTAGTACCAGCTTCTCCAAAATATAGGCCATGGGCATCAAAACATTCAAAACACCCGCCCCCATGTGCCGTGTACATCACCCCATGTGGACATGGTGTATGTTTCTTTCTTGATCGATTAACCCATTTATAGAAGCAATGACATCCACTTCATAAGAAGTATACAGGTGAGGAATAACCAAGAGTAACATATCTTGCAGTAGGCCTACATTAAGTTACCTTGCACAAATGCAGAGGCACATCCAAAATCAGTCCAAATCTGTAAAGTAGGCATTAACCATCATAGTAAGTAAGACGAAGTCCATAAGTCGATCTTTGTTTCCCTCTATATATCCTTTATTTCATGTCAAAATCCCATTACATAAGAAACAGGCAGCAGACACGTGTTTCATCCGAAAGGACTTTTTCAAGGCTAACAGGAATTGTAGAGCGAGTCGTAACTCCAAAGTTAGTGTGTTCAAAAAAGATACTAACTGCATTGGCGGTTTAAAATCTGTAGCGAAAAGAAACCAGTACGTATCAGCTCCCGCTACCTCAGTTCCACTTGTCAAGCCTTGATAAGCCTGCAAACTTTAACGGTGACGACTCGGCTCGCGTCCTGAACCGATGCACCGGCCTACAGGCCTACATTAAGTTACCTTTGCCAACGGTAAACAAAGGTTCTCATCGGTTTCCTAAACTGTAACAGGTTAGATTGAGTCCTGGTGGTTAGTGGAAGAATATTCCATTAGTAATAATGTAACGGCTTGTCCTATTATGCAAATAAATTAGATTTTTTATGCTGAAAGTAACTCCTGCTGCACCTCTGCTTTGGGCTGCACACAAAAGCGAACTAAAGAGAGACCCACCAACCACTTTTTAATTGTAGTCTGAATAGGCATTAGTAGGCCACTAACACCAGTCACCCAATACTAAGTCGTGGAAGTATGCATAAAGGCATGCAGTAGCCAAATTCCCGCCTCCAACCTAATATGCAAACAGAAGAGGACATTAGGGTTGAAGATAAAAGCATATTAGTTATTTCCACCATTGAATGGTTCACTTGATAATAAGGTTATCCATGAAATTGTGGATTTTGGTGAACCAACTTCTTTGGGATCTTTGTCACTATCACATCTTTCTCATCTCCCAGCTGCCCAGATCACCCCTATTTTCTAGAATGTTATGCCTCAAGCCGTACAGTTCCCTCCACACGAAGGCCCTTTGTTCCATACTCACTTTATCCACTCCAGCACTCAGGATATAGTTGCCCTTTTTATTCCATTTCAGTGCAAAGATGGGACCTTTATGTTGACCTAAAGTGCTTGCCAGGTTACCTGGAATGAAAAAAACACAAATAGGAAAGGTGTTTGAGTGGCAGAAACTGCAATATGCGAGCACTTCGCATGCTAGAAACTTTTTCCTTGGCCAGTCAAAGTAATCAGGCAGGCTGAATGCTATTAAGTTGGAAACGTAATTACTCTGGATTCTACAATTACATTATACTTATCAGTGTACTGATTGGGTGCTGAGAGACTAAACCTGTAATGTCGATTACATGGTTAATTCATTTAGGCCACACTTCTTTTGTGGGCCTATCCTGCACTGTAATATATGAGGAAAAAGCTATATAATGCTATAATAAAAAAATAAATAGTTTAAAAAAAAAAAAGGAATTACTATCCTCCGACACTAAACAGAAGTGTTCAAACTTTGTGAAGTAGACTTTTGTAAATGTGTTTAAAAACTTTCCACAATTTGATGAAGTGCATAAATATATATATATATATTTTAAAAAAGGTGAAAAATCCAGCATACGTAGTTTTCTCAGAGAAACCCCCCCAAAAGCCTGCGTTTTTTACATACTCTCCACACACAAAGTTTTTTGTGGGAAATGATGCACATGGGCTCAGTTTTGCAAAGTCGTCAAACTTGGCAACTTCATAATGTTGCGAAGTTTGTCCCTTGCACAAAACCTTGATGATCCATTTATAATTTTGCACACATCCCTGAAAGTAATATTCCAAGATGGAAAGTGTGATCAAATAAAATGTGTCTGTCTTGTGTGCCATTCATTTTAGAACAATTTCGAGAGAGGATGT
Source organism: Triturus cristatus (assembly GCF_964204655.1). NCBI lineage: Eukaryota > Metazoa > Chordata > Amphibia > Caudata > Salamandridae > Triturus > Triturus cristatus. Next base: position 830,305,794 of record NC_140591.1, read on the forward strand.
TGTATCAGGGTCCTTGTAAATGGATTTCACTAGAGAAAACATTCCCTTTAGCAATGTCCTTCAGGCTACAGGGCTGTGCTTCTAGTTTCGGGAGAAAGAAGCATACAGATCAATGTAATGCACCTTCTTGAAAAGAAAAGCCAAAAGATATTTCCAAAACAATTCAAATGAAACTAACATAATGTGCCGAGGGTTTGAATGAAACACAAAATGCATATGAATAAAAAAACTGTCATTTTCTTGCACTTGTGCATGTACACTGGAGTAATCAGATTCTGCAGACAAAGAAAGCAATGTTCTAACTAGGCCTGGGCGGAGTTTGATGAAGTGACCAAAAAACTGTTTTGCACTATGCGGAGATCCACAAGCGGCGAAGTGCGTTTGGTCAGGCCGTTCGTGTAGATTATCAGCGCTGGGTGTTTGTCCCACGCTATAAAAAACAGCAAGAACGGCACCATGTGCAGTGCAAAAGGGTGCTTCTTCTTTTCTTGCTGCTCGATCAGATTTTCTACCCGAGTGGCAACTTTCTCAATGCGAGCGGTTGTGACCATCCGCGACCGCCCACGTTGAGAAACCTCACCATGAGGTGGTTTTTCCTCTCTCGCTTTAACTTGTTGGCGAGTCAGGAAAAAACTTCGGTACTCGGTGTGCTCCACGGAGTGCGGAACATTCCGTAAACTCCGCAAACAGAGCGGAGTTCACCGCCCAGGCCTAGTTCGAACAGCATCATTTAAAAATTATCTGAGCGTATTCCAAAAATACTCTCTCCTGTTCCATTGGGAGAAGTGATTAAAACAGCCTTGGAATGTAGGGATTAAAAAAACTAGAGTTAAAAAATTTATGCAGAAAGGGTAAATTAACAGGTCCTTTAAGACCCAACAAGCACAGTACTGGTCTCGGCACGTACCATCTTCGGTCCATATTCTAGCAAAGCCGTCGTAAGATCCGGTCGCGAGCAGCGTCCCTTCACTCTGTTGGGGAAACAACAAAAACAATAATATCAATGGAATAATAAGTGTTTATCAGCGCTACGAAGCAGTACGCCTGTGGCAGCGAGCGCTACGAAAGAGCCACCTGTGTTTATTATAATGATATTATGTCGAGACTAAACTGTAGTTCTAAAGACTAATTGCTTCACAAAATGAAAATACGAGAAGTGAATGACAGACGCAAGCACTGCGACAAGGCGCTCTGTTTCAGAGGTCACAAGGGCTATGACAAAGAAGACGACAGGCGCGTCATTAAATATTCAGTTCGGCTTTCAGATGCCCTGTGGTTCAGTTTCATTACCATACAATATAGCTGGCAGTGTGGGCGAAACTGAGCTGTGGCACATGCATTTCAACCCTCTGTAGCGTGAGAATGTTTCAGTTCATAATGGGAAGTGCCCCTGTAATTCAGATGGGGTCGAAACAGCAGCTAATGGTCCAATTGCAATTCATAGAACTATGAATCCACTGTGCAAATGACGTGTTTCACACAGGGGCACAGCCTGCTCCAAGCGACCGTAATTTCTGGGTGAAACTTTGTGGAAAATGAGGATTATCAGGAGGCTCGGCCTCAGAATTAATTACAGATGACTTAATTAATTAATCAATTCTGAGGGCAGCATCAGGGATCCAAATCAAGCCCACAGTGTGCCTCCCCCCCAGGGATCGGTAACTTAGGGGAGGGGATACGTAAAGAATATACGGAAGATTGGCAGGACACTGGTGATGACCCCATAAAACCCACATTTGGTCGAACTCCGTAATACTATCATGAATGATGCCATAACCATGGACTGGAAGGAATCCGCACATGCGCGTTCAAAGACTGTGGGCAGATTTGCTTTCCGGGGAGCAGCCACATGCACAAGAGCAGAGAGTTAAAATGAACTCAAACAACGTAAAATCAAAATGATGGAAGCAGCAGAAAACTTACGTTCCAGTCCAATGACGTTACGTCTTTATTGCTAGGCACGTCTTGCCCTCCTTCCCTAATACAGTGCCGCAGAACGAGTTGAGTGGAACCACAGTTGTTGCTTTCATTTAGATTCCATATTCTTGCAGTAGAGTCACCTGATCTAAATAGGGGTAGAAGAATGGAGAACCCATTACAACTCTGTAATCCAAGGTGTCTGGGGACCTAGCATGCCTTATGTCGTGACCAATCGTGCAGCGGGTGAATCTAACATGAAATCTAAAGCAGGGGAACCTTATTTTGCAAGTTGACAATGTATTTTGGACATCAAATCTGCAGTACTATAGTTGATGAAGTCTCTTAAGCCGAAAAATACATCAGCTGACAGGGTTGGATTGGGATCAAAAATCGGCCTGGGCACACAAAAAAGAAAGTGGCCCACATTTGCGTATTGCCTTTCCGCAAAACACTGCTTCAGCAAAGTTTTATGAAATAAAAGGGGGAGGGGGCATGTTTTATTAACTTCACTTAAATAAAAAAAAATGCACAGATTAGTTCACACTGCTGAGCCACACATGGTGAGAACACGTCTGCTCAGGCCCCCTGGCCCCGCTTAATCAGCATGCATTAATGGGACGGCCCAGCAAGAGAAAGGGAGTGATACCTCCGCCCATCAGAAAGGCCACTCAAACACCCATTGGGCCGCTCGCGGCATCCTAACAGCACAGGCAGCCCCAGGCTGCCCAAAAAAAGCAGGCCACAGCTAGAACTTGGCTACCGGCCCTTCTACCATTTCACGAGTGTCCCGTTACCAATCAACCCTGTCAGCTGACCGCAAACCAATAGTTAGAAGACAAGGTAACTGACAACCTGCAATTGTGAACTGTCCCCATGAATAAAATCTATTTCCTGTACAGATCAGCATTCTATTGCAAAATGTTATTGAGGCTTCAAACATTTATACAAAGATAACAGGGTGATCATGGGATCACTGAGTGGAGAGCGGGACCGGCTGCAGGGCTCTATATGATGCACCTAGTCTGTCCCATCCATATGGTTCAAGAGTATTTATGATGTCCACAAAACTAGAATATTCTTCCCCTAAACGAATCCAAATGAAGTCACTGATGAACCACTTTTGAGTTATCTACTTCGGATCACGCTACTTACGGTAACATCACCTTCCTCAAAAATATGCCTCTCTACTGAGGGGCCGCTGCAACAAAGAACATGATTTACAAAAACGAGTGTGGCAAGTGATAATAAGGGGGGCTGTTCCCTTTAGAGCAGGGGTCTTCAAAGTGGGGGGCAGACCCCCCTAGGTGGTGCCACAAGTGATTGGGGTGGCGCCAGGCTCTGTCCAAAAAAAGCATTATGCTGATAACAGTGCTTTGTTTTCAACTGGATCTCCTTACTTAGTTTACCATGTACCATTACTGTTGTAGCATTTGTTCACTGTGCTACATGTACGACTATAATCAAGCAAGCAGAGCACTGTAAAAGCAAATAAGTATAAACACTTTACAAATAGTAACTTTTTTCAACATAGACTATTGTATGTTTCTACTTTTCTACTTTTTATACACTTTAGTTTCACTTTAGATCTGGACCAGAGTGATGACGGTAAAATTACAAAAAAAAGTGTATATACCAAAGATCTCCCTCTTAGTGCTCTGTGGTTTTCAGAGACCACAGCCTTCACATCCTGTGAATCACATCTACAGGCTGAAAACTGGATTTTCTTTTAATAACCCTGTGCAGTCTGAGAGATGTGGTCCTGGTTCACATTGTTTGATCAATTAGAATTAACACCTGGAAACATTATTATTTTTCGTGTGATTTTATGCAGAACGAGCCAAGCCAAAGGGCGCTGGAGCGTTTTACACGAGCACCAGAAATGTTACACATTCTTTTAAGTCACAGGGAGATAAAAAGATTTTTACAGGATCACAGGATGATCAGCTGAGAATTCAAAACTGGTTTCCCCAACCCAAGGCGGGCAGCTCTAGCCTCAAGGCCACATCTCCAATGATAATAAACAATAATCCATATTTGTAAAGCACGAACATATCACCCCTTAGGGTTTCAAGGCGCTGGGGGGTCGTTGGAGAGATTAAGTGAGCTATTGCTCAGAGTCACATGATGCTGAGCTGAGCTGCTGCGGGTGCAGGGGATCAAACCGCGAGTATCTCGCTCAGGAGTCAGCCGCTCTGGCTGCCACGCCACACCTCTACCTTAAATGATTTGTAAAAGAAAAGGCCAAGTTATGCATTTTGCTGACATGGAGTCATGTGGTAGCACTATACACATTTTGCTATTTCATCTTTCTGAGGCAAAAACAGAGCTGGCCATTCTGTTTTTCTCAAATATCCTTAGCTGATGTTTAGAATCTTTTCAAAAGTGTGTGACAGACAGACTAGGCGATTTGTGGACATTTCACTGCAAGGCAAACACAGACACACCCTCGACGCCGGTGTTTGCCTCACAGTGATTGCTATCTTTGGTTTCTATTTTTTCTTTTTACGGTGGAGGGGGTTCCCCCTGTGCCCCTGCTCCCCTCCCCACACTGCCTAAGGGCATTTCTCCACCTTCACCTGCAGTGCTTTTTTATAAGGCACTGCAGTGCAGGAAGTGAAGTGTTTGTCGGCAATAAAAATGCGGCACAAAGTCCATATGCCATAGTAGACCATTTTGCTTTAGCATAGTACTGCTGTGTTTCGTGCCGCATTTTGTATTTTGCATCAGTAATCTGCATTTTATGTTTTGACATTGTATGGGTATTTATACAGGACTTTTTCATACTTTTTGCAAAGCCTAAAGTGCTCTCTTGATTACTGAGTAAGTAGCTACTTGATATGTATAATTTATACAGTGCTTTTTGCCCTGTTGCACTTAAGCACTCTGAATTTCATCAACTTCCTGAATGCCTTTTGGGTTCATAATTGAAATCATGTTGATTGTAGCTTTGGCCTATGTGGAAAACTTGGTGCTGTGTGTGCAATTTGGAGGTTGACCAAGACTGTTTAGCATACGGCTAGGTCCAATCTGAGGTGGCAAGGTGGGCAAAAGAATGATGGGTTGGAGTGCTACACCAAGTGAATGTCAGTGGTTAGAATTATTGCAAGATTTCCTCCTATCACTTTTCTTGTGTTCGATGTAACGGCCTTCCGGGGTCATGGGTGCACCTAGACGTGAGTCTCTTGCTCACTGTGCCACTGGAACCCAGCTACACCAGACTCAAGAGACCTGATAAGGCAAAAACTGGTCTTGGCTTGCTTGTGTTCCAGTTCACAAAGAACCTTGCTTGGTAGTTCAGGGTGGACTGTTCCTGGTACAGCAGGACCAAGACAATCAGAGGTAGCATGGTGGACAAAAGAACAATGGGTTGGAATGCTACCCAGAACCCTCGCGTGTGGTTAGGTTTATTGCAAGCAGACCTAACATCACCTTTTGCGTGTTTGATGTTCAGACATATTCACCATGTCTAAGTCAAGGGCATGAAAGCCAAGACGGTTCCCTCCACCTTTAGAATACTTGAAATTGGTGTGTTCATTTCAACATGATTGATCTATCTTTGGTGCTAGTCATCCATTCCTCACTTTCTACAAGACCATGAGCAGAAGTAGCAAGCAAACACCTTTCACCGTGCGACGTAATACACACAAACCGATCAAACGTCACTTCCTATCAACGGCTAATTCATGTTTTACTATCCTGATCGTGTACCCCAAGATTGAAGATGGGGGAATTTCTTTACTTCGTATTTATGGAGGGATTCTAAATCCTCTACTTTAGACTTGTAGGATGGCCTCCGAACCCCTGCTGTGCCAGGGAAATTCTTGGTGTGGTTGCTGAAAAATCTAGAAGGAATAAATTAAGATGTTTTCTGCTTCAGGGCAATACTCCTGGACGTGGAGGAGGCAGCTCTTGACCTACAGGATTATTTTCCGCACCCCACTACACCTATCCGAAACTTTCTCTAAACGCCATTGCCATGTTAGCCAATATAATTCAAATAATATTTAGAATTTACGTTCTAGCCATTTCTTCCAAAAATGAAAAGAGGCGTTGCCTTTTTAAGAGGTAACACACTCACTCACATAGTGTCTCCTGTTACAACTCAGAGCTCAGAAAAGTGTGCAGAGAGGCACTGTATTGCCCCACACCAAAAAATAATTCAAGGGATCATTGGTGAGGGGTGATACATATGGACCCTAATGGCCAGTATAAGTGTACTGTGTGGACTCAAAACCAGTTTACACAAAACATTTTCCAATACACAATGTCTTTAGAATCTGAATAAAGCTCTAGCTTGAAAACATCATTTTACACATCCCACTGAGAAATACTCAACTAGAGATAAGAAAGAGGCAGAGGGTAACTCTTAAAAAAAGAGATGTTTTGCCTAGTAGGCCCAGAAACTGTCAAACTTGCCATTTTCATGCAAATGGCCCAGGCATACTTACATCTGGAGCCCATTAAAAAGTCAGAAAAGAGAACGTCTACTTTTATTTAGGCACTGAATAAACTTTCTCAATTACTGATTTGCAAATTATAGGATATGAACAATTCTTATAAAATCTGAAAGATAATACACTTAGTTTTATTTGCATTGAACGTTTTAGGTCTGGATTAACAGTACAGTTATCTGCAAGGACTGCTTTTTTCAATACATATACAGTGGCTTGTGGGTCAAACTCCTTCAACCATTGGTTTATCTGGACTGGTTCATGGAGACCAGTGTGGGTTCCTTTCTGGCCACAGCAAGACATTGAATCTAAGGTGCCTTCCACATGTGCTTCATGAGGTTGAGGACAGTCGGGACGACATGGTTTTGGCCTCAATTTATACTGAACAGGTGTTTGATACAGTGACTGAGGTTATCTATTGGAGGTTATGAGAGTCATAGAGTTTGGGCCAAGTTTAGAGCATGGATTCAACAGTTATGCACTGGCTTTGGTGCATGAGTGAGAGTGGGTCAGTATAGGTCTGACCGATGGGATAGAGAACGTGTTATTTGACAGTGATGCCCGCACTCGCCTCTTTTGTATGCCCTAGCGGTGGAGCCATAGGTGCTGTGGGTCCGTAGGGTGTTGCATGAGTGGGGGATTGGGTTGGGCAACTCTTATGCATATCATATCACCTCGCTTAGTTGGGCTGGGTAACGGAGTAGAGTTGCTCGCCTGACTTGTATGAGGGGGTATGAGGACGGTGGACTGGGGTGTGAAGAATCTAAACTATTATTATTATGCCTCCCACATGCAGCACGTAGCGAAAAGGAAGGAGGAGGGCAACTACTGGGAGAAGGATGTTCTGGTGGGTATAGTGGAGGGGTCAAGCTCCCTGCATTTCTGATGGGGTGCCCAAATGATTCCTCCACGACCCCTATGTGGTGCATCAGACTGCTGCGGTGCAGCAAAGATTAGTGACAGTGGTGATTAGGAAGGTTCCTTTTCATCAGGAGCTGCAGATATGGATATTGGCTCAATTATGCCAGAAAGAGACTGTCATATCAATCTTGCGCAAGGCCGGTTGTGAGTTGGTGGGGGGGACCTGTATCCAAATTATGTATGTATGTCTTATGAGGACGCCCAGGATCTGTTTGTTATAGGCCTGGGACAATTCCTACACTATGTGGGTGTTTCAGATACGGTAAGTGGCCGTCTTATCCTGCAGCTCTGACCACCTCGGTTATATTGGTCTCAATATTGACGCTGGGGCCGGGTGACATCTTGTTTTGCTAATTAATAAAGGCACTACAGGTGGATATGATTAGAGGACCTTTGAGAGTGAGGAACGCTTGAGAGGCAGGTCTCGGAACCCCAATTGTCAAATGCGGCATGGGTCCAGACAATTGAGCTGTTGAAAAATGGGCCCAGTAATGCCCGGTTCAAATGAATTCACTTGAATTTCATGCATCACACCTGTATGACTTATCGGCTTAAACAGAATTAATCAGGAGCGTGCTTTGGCATGTACCCATTGTGCAACATTGGAGGTGGATTTTATGCACCTTGTGTGGGGTTGCTTGCATGTGAGTGCCTTCTGGGAGAAGGTACTTGTACAATTGAATCTGTCAGCTGCCCAGTCCTGTGAGCTCAAGCCTCAGCTGTGCCTGTTGGGTCATCTTGTTCTCCCTAAGTTGCATAAAATGACAGTCCAGTTTTTGCCATTGGCACTTGTGTTGGCGAGGAGGCGAGTTGCCATCACATGGATGGGGGTTAGAGCCCTCGGAGAGGCTATGGGTTAGAGATGTCTCTGAATGGGCAGTGGAAAAAGAAACTCAAATGTGATGTGCCAGGTCCGATGCCAAACATCCAGGTGATTTGGAAACCTAGGGCTTGCTCTGCCAAATGTTTTTGGAACCAGAGAGAAGAGTCTCCAGGGACGAATGCACAGGTAGTGAGGGGTAAATATAACCGTGTGGGTGTGTAAAGATGAATATCCAGCCGAATCAGGAGTATGTTGAAGTGAAGGTTTATTGGATAACAACTCCACCGAGCACACGGAGCATCCCTTTCAATAGAAAGCCGAACGACAACTCAAGAGTAACGTTCGAGTCTCCATCAACGGACGCTCTATGCGTGAGCCACTTATTCAAAGATAAACTAGCATACAAAACAAAGCATCATCCGATGCACGAGTACAATGAAATACGATTAATACATCGTGCGCTGCTCGCGCGATGTATGACTAACACGAAATACTATTACCATGTACATTTACCATTACAGGGTGTGACCGAGTGGACAGAACTTGAACACACTGGCCTCTCTGTGGTTACAAAGTGTGGCCCTTGTCTCTCCTATTGTATCTTCCTACTGTTATTTCTAATTTGATGTGGGACAGAAGTGGCACTGATGTCATTATATTCTGCCTTATTAAGGAACTGCTTTGTTGTTATGTGTTTATAAAATGACTAATATAGTAAAAAAAAAAAAAAGAAGTTAACAAAAATGGTCCTGAGCACTGCCTATGCAGCGCTTTGAGCCACTGATTTAGAGTTGGGATAATAAGTATGCTTGTTCTAATTTTACTTAACTAATTAAACAAATAGTTACCTGTGAGTCCCTGCATTAAAAAAAAATACTCCTTCACACCTCTTTTAAAGATACCCATACAGACCTAAAATACCATCGATCTACGCCCCATATTAAACTACAATGGTCTTTCTTCTACACAGTTTTTATGACACACATTTCCTTCAAATCTGGTGCTGATACAAGCAAATGTTCTCAAACAAATGTCTTACCCGGAAGCTAGGAGATCGCTGACTGGATTCCAGGCACAAATGAACACCTCTGACTCGTGCCCTCGAAGCACCGTCGCTTTGTTAGGTGGAATTTCAACATCCCCATCGACTTCCATGGGCTCTGAATGGTTATCTGCAAGAGACATCAGATGCACATGATCTTCTCTGCATTGCAAAGGCACAACTTGATATTGAGAGCAATGCTTTCTGCAGACAGGGAGCTCATGTCTCTGTATTCAATGGCCCTGTGAAGTCAGTGACAGCTGCCAGGGACACTGTCAGGGAGACAAAAACAACCTTCCAGCCTGAGGTCTGCGGCTGTGCCCTACACAACATGGCGGCACGTTTTACATTGATTTGAACAGAGAAAGGGGTAGCACGCTGAAGTAGAAGGGGGCAAAATATTACCGGTCAACTGAAAAATTAACAAAATCTACTAAACACTGTCTATTGAATGAACCACCAAAACCGAATCTCATTATAAAAGCATAACCCAGCCTCTCTGCTTAGTTGTACAGTTTTCAACAATAGCATAGCCTTACACCGCACACACTGCCCACAGGATATATGCTGAAGGCTGTGACCTGTGGGACGAGGTCATAGCTTGCCTGCAGAGGGATTGGGAGCAGGACATGGACAAAGGCGCCTCCATGCAGCAAAAGCTTGCTGTGTATGGAAAAAAGCCATTCCCTATAGGTAGGTGTGTGTGTGTGTATGTGTGTGGTGTGTGTGGAGGGGGGGTGTCGGTGAAGGAAGTGGAGTAAGTCAGTAACCTGTGTGTCCTTGGGTTCTAAAGCAAAGTAACTGGCAAATTGCAGGCAGTTGCTAAATTATATCATTAGAAAACCGAGAATATTCTACAGAAAAAAATCATAAATGATAATTGTGGCTGTCTAATAAAATCGGTAGCTGGATATCATTTTTTTCAATGATTTCCTTTTAAACATTTCAGGTGGCAAGTGGTTATAGTTATAACAGTAGAACAAAAAGCAAAATATCAAACATAAATATTGAAGTTCTCCAACTTTGATTTGTTATGACCCCATAGTACCTCACCACAATGAAAAACTCATGACCTCTAATAACTTCACAATGTACTAAAGATGACATCATAAACTAGATCTTTGATTCAATTTGTGCTGACATCCCATAGAGTTGTATCAAAAAGCATCACGTATGATTTCACAGGATATGCAAACTATCAAAGTAACACATTTTCAAATATGGCTGCTGCCAAGAAAAAATAAGTTTTTACTGGTACCTGATCTCTGAAAAGACATCTAGCTATTGATGGCAGTACTGCAGCCTCACAACTACAGTTAACATCTCGGGACACATGGAATATTCTGTTTTTGGCTGGTAAGAGTATGCAGGGCAGCTTGGATTCTGGCTATACCAAAGGATTTCACTTGGCAGGTTTTATTAGGTTGATCCTTCGGCTTTCTTCTAAGCCTGGTCATGATGTTGTCCGGCCAATTTGAAGTGGCTGGGGCTGCGCATCCTGGTCAAGATGTGTAGGATGCTGGAGGAGCGTGTTAATCGCGTCTCCAGGCACAGTGGACAGCGAACAGCATTGAGGGGAAACGTAAGTAGACTTTTGGATCCTCAACTTTCTTCCTTAGTTAAATTTTTACAGGACATTGTCAGGCTCTGTAATTATCGGTCTACAAGAGCACTCTTACCATTGATGTGAGAACGCCTGCTTTTCTATTGGGAATTTTTTGCGGATGGTCAGATTTTTGTCTATGACCCAATTTCTTTTCTCTGTGTAATCAGTGGTGAACCAGGGAAGGCAAGTGATGGAGCGGGTAGTACAAAATTTTGTATACCCCCCTATTCTGCATGCCTATACTAATTAGAATAATCTATTAATTATAATACTATTAATGTGTTTGCATGATATTTAATCAACATTACTAATGTACAAAAAACACGTGGGATTTGCTATTTGCATGGCTAAATAATTTGAAATTAAAATATGTATGCATACTAACACTAGAAAATAGAATATCGCATGATATATGTTGCTTTTGTGACGTTTTCGTAATGTCGCACCAGATGACATCAAATGGGTGAATATGAATGCTTTAAATGTCGCTATATGCTAGATAATTACAAGCACATAGGGGGATTAGTGAGGGTTTAACATTTTATTCATTGTTTCTATGTATTAATTACTCTTTTGTGTTTGTTTCACTTAAGTTGTCCTTTGGGCCTAAAGCAAAGATAACAAATATTGATTAACAAGCAAATGTGTTTTATCGTTTATTGAGGGAGGATAGATCAAAATCCTAAATGTGTTTTTAGCTGGTCTAAATCACCATACTGATCCAACTAAATGATCCATTGATTATGTGGGAGGAGTATCTTAATGTTTAGGATTGAGATCTGTAGGGGTAAGGATATTAGTGTATAGATGTGTAAAATAAATGTTCTCTTTATAGGTTATAAGGTATTCCTTTCATGTCAGCGCTTGGAACATTCATCTCTCCTGTAAGTGCAGACCAGTGAGAAGTGAAGTGTGAATTTTGGTGTTATGGGCCCCACCAATGATTGTATGAGTGAATGTGTTAATGTGATATTTGGTCTGTGACGAAGGGAGGATATTTGGTACGGGTTTTGTCCTGATCCCCGTTACCCAGGTTTCCGCGCTGCAACAGTTTTTCTGGTAGCAGAGTTATGGTTTTTATTGTTTTGGTTTGGTGATTATTGCTTGTACATTGCTTATTGCTTATTGATTGGTATTGGTTTATGTATTAACACTCTATGTTGAGTCGCGTCAAGTTCTATGTTGTTTGCATGGCTTCTGGGATGTAGGAAGTCGGAAGTTTGCAACGGTTCCGTAGTAGAGCAGAGGTAAGCGCTGCTCTCATGAAAGACGGAATTGTTGTTGCCCTGTAGGTACACAGGGGAAACGTGTAACGATTGAAGTTGCACGACGCATTGTCTGGGTTCGATTCGGTGACATCGTCATGTGTTGCCATTAGAAACATCTCCTGTATGAAAGAAGTGTATGGTAGCGAAGGTCACCTGTGAAATTTTGGTCTTAGGTACCAGGAGTCCAGAAGGTACTTCGATAACGCTTATCACTGGAAAGGTAGTAGGTGTTCCCTTAGCTTGCTAGAAGGATAAAGTAGGGGGAAGTGGTACTTTGTTAACAAATGTTATAATTCTGTAGTAGGGCAGACTGTTCTCTGCTCTCGGGAAAGACAGAATTCTGTGTGAATGAAGTACATTTTTCACGTGAAAGGGCGTGAATGAAAAGGCATTCTGGTTAATTGCGAAACTCTTTTTTTATTTCTCAGGAGCATTGGGTCTCCAACTAATGTGTCTTAATTCTGGAGAAACAGTTAGCTAATGCTTGTTAGAAGGGTAAGGTAGAGGGATGTGCTACTTTATCAACGTAAGTAACGATTCCGTAGTAGGGCAGAGGTAAGTGCTGCTCTCGGGAAAGACGGGACTCTTGTGAGAAAGGTCTTTACTAACTATTCTTTTGTTAACAAAGCAGACAATGGTGGCGTTTTTATGTCGTTACTAACAGATTTGTGATGCACTAGTGTATGCCGCGCTAGGAGTGGAGAATTACAGGGTGACATGGATGTCGCTGATTGGTGCACAAGTGTGAGACGCGCTGGGATTGGAGGATTGCAGAAGTGACGTAGACGCTCCAGATTGGTGCGTTAGTGTGAGTCGCACTACGATTGGTTAGAGCAACAGAATAGTCGAAAGGAAAATACTAGCAATTCACGGAAGACAAAATGATGTATTACGATCCACCAGAAAAGACGAAAAAGTCCTGGTTTGGGAGAATTAATAAATTGTTTAAAAAGGACAAACTGGTTGTGACTAGGGAAGGACAGTTAATTCCCCCACCGAAAACTCCTGCATCCTTTATGGTTTGCGAGATACGGATATTATACTTATATTTGGTTAGACAATTGGGTAAAATACACAAAGAATGACGGAGTCTTAGCATTTCCAGAGCATGGCTGTTAGACCTGTCAGCCCTTTGGGTGGTCCCTCCTCATCATTATTTATTTTGTCCCACTTTTGCCTCAAACCCTGTTATAATTTTTCCTTTTTGGGAACCACCAGACTTTTTAGTGTTGATGCAGGGTCAGGGAGCCATTTTCCCTACCCCTGGAACTTCTGTCTGAGGGCCTGAGACACAAAATGGTGGCCACCCATTGTCACCTGTGACATCATCAGAACCCACTGGAGATTTCTAGAACCTTCCGTAACATTCTGGAACCCTGTGACAGTGAGAGGCAATTTAGAATGTTGGGAGGCCATCTCAGAGTGGCAGTTGGCATCTGACTAGAGAGGAGAGAGGAGCAGTTCAGAAGGAGGTCGGAGTAAGGCAGCAGGGGTGGAAACCAGTGCTTGGAGTGGGGTCCAGAAACCCACCCTTGATGCTAGTCCCTACTGACCAAGCCCAGCCTAGAGCCCTGTGTGGGACCAAGACCAGAAAAACCATCTTAAGGACCTAAATATTGTGAAGAGGCCTTAAAGAAGAAGACCAGCAAGCTTCTGACCTGTTTAGCGGTGTGCTCCTGGAGTCCTGACGTCGAGAAGCCTGGAGACCTGAGGCCTGAGGTGGAGAAGCGGCGCTGACAGAAAGCAGACGTCGTACCCGGAGCCGTCAGAGGTCGAGAGAGGGCGCCGACGGAGGTCGTGGAGAGGCACCGGAGGTCGAGTGGGGAGTCAACTGAGGTCGAGGTGAAGCGCGCCGGAGGTCGGGAGTGGAGATCGCACTCCGGAGTCGCCGGAGATCGAGGTGAAGCGCGCCGGAGGTCGGGAGTGGAGATCGCACTCCGGAGACGCCGGAATCTGAGGTGAAGCGCGCCGGAGGTCGGGAGTGGAGGTCGCACTCCGGAGACACCAAGAAGCGGGGAGACCGTGACCCTGCGACGCCGGAAGGCGACATCGAGCCGGAGCAGCCCAGCGACATCGAACCGAGGCCGCCCAGCGACATCGAGCCGGAGCAGCCCAGCGACATCGAGCCGAGGCCGCCCAGCGACATCGATCCGGAACAGCCCAGCGACATCGATCCGGAACAGCCCAGCGACATCGATCCGAAGCCGCCCAGCGACACCGAACCGGAGCCGCCCAGCGACACCGAACCGGAGCCGCCCAGCGACACCGAACCGGAGCCGCCTCACGACATCGACACGGCGCCGAGCGGAGCCGATCATCGTGAAAAGGGCAGTAAGTGGTAGAAAGGGCATCTGAGGTCCTGTGGAGCCCTAAAAGACCATTCTAGGGGCTAGAGGGGTGTTAGAACCAGCCTGGGAGTGCCAGGGGTGAACTGAGACTGGTGCAGTGACCTCTGTGAGGGGTTGTGTATTTTGGGAGAGCCAGATCCTTAGGTTACCCTTATTCTACCTCAGTTCAGGCCCAGCCTTGACCAATCTAGGTGGGACACCCCCCATGTCATCCAAATGACCACAAGCTGTACTTGGGCATAGTAAAACCAAACTACCTCAGGAAAGTGATGTGAACTGTAATTGTCATTAATTGTGTTATTTAAGTTATTGAAGGTGCTTTATTTATTGACTGTATTTATTGTCTGACTGTATTTATTCCTGCATTGTATTTATTGTCTGACAGTATTTATTAGCCATTTGTATTTATTGCACCCCTATTTATTCCTTGCTTATTTATGACCTGATCCTATTTATTGAAACCCCACTGTGGTATTATTTATTTGACCTGCTATTTTCAAGAAAAGTCTTATGGTATTGTGTGTATGTTTTGAAACCTGCAACTAAGAGAAAATAAGACAAACTACTTTCTTTCATAATTTTTACGGTGTAGTGTCGTTTTTGGAACGGATGAACGCATGGTTATTGTGAGGGTGTGACGTACGCTTAACACGGTGCCTGACCCCCAACCGCTCGAGCCAAGCTACCATTGTGCTGGGAACCTGGTGACTGCTAACCCGGTTGCCTGGTTTCCAACAATGGCTCATTTAATTTAGCGGTTTTGAGAAATTTGAGAGAGAAAATGATGAATTTAGAACCAAGACCTAGACCAACACAGTTTGAAGCACTGACAGAATGGGAAGATGAGATGCATGACAGAGAGAGAAAGAGGAGTGGCGGAAGGTATAAGTACATGTTAGGTAGATATGGGCATGACACTCATGATGATAGAATGAGAAGGTGGCGAAATGCAAGTATGACTGAAGGTCTGTTTCCTGTGAGAACTGCTGAAGAAGTTGGAGGTATAAAATGTATGGAAAAGAGACATAATATACAATCAGGAGGGTATGGAGTGCATGAATCGGAGGAAGATGTTCTTGATGACATGTTTTATAAAAATCCACCTCCGTATCAACCAGAATCTGAAATGTTGATCACCGAGTTTAATGACAAACGCCGGAGCGCTGCAGAACCGGGAGACACACTCCGTACACACCGGGGCTGGAAGCAGAGAAACACCTTTTTACGAGCCCAGCTGCTTTCAGGGAAAGTTCGGAGCATTAAAGGTAGAGGGACGGAAAGTAAATACACCACGGGCGGCTTCAGAATCTACCGAGACTCCACCCGCGACTCGACCCGATTGCTCCCCGGAAAAATAGTAGCGCGCAGGGGGGGGGGGGGGGGACAACAAGGCTGCCAAACCTTCCCCTGCCCACCCCAGTGAAAACCCCGGACAACGCGGACAGCGCGCAAAACGCCTGCCTTTCACCTGCATTGACAGCAACTCCATCAGCGGCGTGCAGAGAGCAAGTGACTGGTGAATGCCAAGGTGCGGTCGCAATCAGTAGCGGCCGCGGAGTGCGAGCCAGGTGGTAGCCCAACTGGGTCGCTGTTGCTTGTGGCTCACCTGCGTGCCCTGCTCGCCCCTGAGCTCATTCCGATTGCCCTGCCGGAAACACAGAAACAAGGAGGTATTGCTCCAAGGACAGTCTTTGACTTGCCGGTCCAGGCCGTGTCTTGCATCTACCCCAACTGCCAGCCGTGGGAGCAGCAAGCAGCAAGCAGTGAGCAAGGCTCAGATTTTTTTTTTTTTTTTTTTTTTTATTTAGCTTCCCTTAAGTGACACCAAGCAGCCTCCAGGACAATAGGAAAACTAGACAAGAAGGAGCAATTAAGCATAGTGCTATTACTGTTATTACCTATAAAGCACACTGCCCTGATTGTGGGACGCTGTGGACTCGCTCCCTTGCCTGTTTGGGCTATTTGTGCGAGGGGGACGCTGTGTTGAACTGGGAGGCCGTCACAGAGGCTAGAATCGCCGGGACTGCGAGGACCAGGGTGCTTGTTGCTTAGTTTACCCTGCACACCTGCATCCTCTTCCTGGCCCCGCCTTCTTTCTCCCGGTCCTCCCACTTTCCACCATTATCAAGGGTCCAGCCCACACGCGCCAGCGGGACGCGCGCGGGTCATAGCCCGGGGCAAAGAGCGGGCCATTTGAGGCCGTTCGAGCAAGGGCGACCAGAGCTTGGGCCCCTTCGAGCTGTCTGACGCCCTCCCCACACCTTGACCTGTGTCTAAGCATGTCAACCAGAGAAACCCGGAGTAAGAGCGCCTTAGCGACAGGGAGGACGAATGGAACTCTTGATATGTACTTTGCCAAAGCTGGTTCCCTCCTTGTCGACGAGATCACCATCCTGGAAAGGCGAATCTCTCAAGAAATTGACTGGGTGAGGAGATCTTCCTTGGGTCCTCTTGCACGTGCTATGACTCCTGACAAGTCTCTAGATTGTACATCTTTAGTAGTAGGGGGGGGAAATGGTATGGATGGATTACCAATTACACCTGCAACAAATTGCTCTGCCATTTCTTTCGCTGATTGTGATAATTCAGGAAATGCTGAGCTTAGTATATTGCCTCTACCGCCCTGTAAGGCCTCAATACCCCAGCCCTCTGTTGATGGGACGGCTCCCACACAGAAAGCATGTAGTAATGGGGAGATGAAACAACATGCCCAGGGTGAGAGGGAGGGAGCAATTCCGAAAAATCAAACAAGGGCCCACTCAACGGGGGACAAACACGTCAAAGTTGCTAAATCCAGCTCCAGGCCCAAGGGAATCCAAAAGAAATTAGCGAGCAAAGGGTCAAAGCCACTATGTAGAACGGGTGTATTGCATCATCAAATTCCGGCTAAAACTCTTCCAAGCCAGCATAATCCAGCTGAGGGGGAGGAGGTCACTCTTTTGGCCCTCCGTACTCTACTGAGGGAACTGCTTATTCCCCTGGAAGAACGTTTGGCCAATATGGAAATTTGTCTAATGGATCTGCGCAAGGGACTTTTGGGTTTAGCTTCAGGCCGAAGAATGGCCGAACATGGTGTAGTTGGGAACTTTGTTGGTACCTCCAAATTGCCCACAAACCCTGTCATCTTGCCTTCTCAACTACCTATACCTACCCAAATAGATAATACTACTACAGTTCCCCTGCTAAAATCTTCCCTCACAACACTGTGCAGCCAACAACAACCTCTGACAGCAAACCCTAGTAAGTCGAGCTCAGCCGGGCCGTTATATACACTGGCTGAGGAGAAAGTAATAAATAATGTAATCCACCCTCCAGCCAGGCAAGCTAGTTCCCAAAATTGGTGCAAAGTGGTAAATCTCCCCCCAGAGGCGGCAGTATATTCAGTTGTCTTGAAGGGGGTACCTATGCTACGTGGAAACGCGGTGGAATCGTACGACTCCCTGCATAATAAGGTCACTAGTTGGCTAAATACTCACAGGCCACTACCATCTAGCCTTGATGGCAAAATTCTTTTGGTAAGAAGGGTCCCATGGATTGGCCATACTGATAAGAATAATGCTGGAGATTGCATAATTGTAAATTTTAGGAGCCCTAACATTGTGCCATACATTTGTAACTGGTCTGGTAATACAGGATTGACATCCATTGAAGTGGCCCACCTGTCATATTTTTATCCTAATAGTAGTAATCCAAATTTGAATAATGATGACGGTTGGTCCAGGGTTGGTCCTGACGTTGATGGATCCAGACACAGACTTAGGTCCAGTCGCAATGTTCCTCCCAATTATGCCAATTACATACATCCCAACAGATATAGCTGCCTTGAACAGGTAGATTGACGCTATCTGCGACAAAAGCCTGTAAGTGCCAAAATAGAGACCACCCTTCGAAAATCCCGCGTATTACGACGGGAGTCTTCGTCATCTACTAACTCCCAGGGTCTAGCAACCCATTTACCCAAGAGACCACAGGGCCCTAACAATAATAAAAACCAAAGTTCGATTACCTCACCCACTCCTAATGTTTCTACTAATTCTCCACCGACCCCTGCAACATCATCGCATGCACCTCCATCCCCAACTATAGATGTTATAATGGAGGAAAATGGCGGATGTGGATCAGAAGTGCCTGATAACGTCTTGAAGGTCCTTTCTTGGAATGTCGCCGGCATTACCAATAAAATAGATACGAGTGACTGGGACACTTTAGTAAGTAACAGTGATATTTGTCTCTTTCAGGAGACCTGGGCTAGGGAACCCCTGTCCAGAGCGGGTTATGCAGTCTTTGAAGTAAATGCAGTTTGGTCTGGCAGGGGGAGGCCATCTGGAGGACTGGCGATTTGGGTAGCTAGTCACATTGGGTGTAATGCGGAGAGTCTACCGACTCTCTCGCCGGACATACAATGTGTTCTACTCAAGTGGCCTAATGGTTTTAAACTAGCAGTTCTTAATGTGTACTCCCGCCCCATTGGTATTTCTGTGGAATCCCCACTATTAGATGATCTTGCGCGCTTTCTGGAATCCCTTCCTATTAACTACAAGATAGTGCTGGGCGGGGATTTTAACTGCCACTTTGAGCCCTTGGAAGGCTTAAAGGAAGGTGCACTTACGGCAGAAGATGATCTCTGGGGTGTCCCCCCCTGCCAATCCCCATACGCTAAATCCTGGTCCCCCTTGGCTGTGCAAATCATGTCCCTAACACTTAATTTCTCTCTAAGGGCATGTAACGGACGCACTATCTCTGATACCCCTTCTGCATGCACGTTTAACAGGAAGAACCATGAATCCAGGCTGGACTATATTTTTGTAGACATTAGCCTATGGCCAAAGGTCCTGGACTTTAAAGTCACTGATAGATCGGACAGTGACCACAATGCACTTATAATGGAGATGGTGCATCCTGTGGCTGCCGTGCGATCTTCCTCTGTTGAGCTTGGTCATGATCCTGGGAACCTGGTACTTAGCTCAAACAGACGCAGGGTCAAGTGGGGGAAACTGGAGAACTCAGAGGAGTCCATAAGTAACATCTACAGGATAGCACTCCCAAAGCTACAAGAACTGGATTTGCTAATTATGCAGCCTAAAGATCCGCATTTTAACGAGAAGCTGGCCTTAATCCATGACGACCTAGTGGGTGCACTGGGTGAGGTTTTCTACCCAGTGTTACCGCAGAGGAAAAATAAAACACATACCCCAACATGGTATAATTCATCCTGTAGAAAGATTAAGACAGAATTACTAAATACAGTCAAAATAGGTATGGATAAAACTAAAATTTCTGAGCTTAGACGAAACTACAGGAGAGCTATGGCAGTGGCACGGTCAGAATGGGATTGGAACAGATGGCAGGATCTCACATTCGCACTTGAAACAAGGGATATGAGAAAATTTTGGTGTCTGGTAAATGCCGGCACGGCAGAACCCAAAGCTGCAGTGGAGTCAAACATTGCAGCATCCATATGGGAGGCCCATTTTGGACAGCTTTATCAAGAACCGCTTCGATGCGATGATGAGGGGTATGTGGCTCCTACAATTGCCCATGACCCCACATCTGATCTGGAATTCACTCTTGTCGAGGTGGTTAATGCAATCGGGGGTTTGGCGAAGGGCAAGGCACCGGGTCTTGATAGGTTGCCTGGCGACCTCTTTCGTCTTCATCCAGACATTTGGGGTCCTTATTTCCTCATACTTTTCAATTCCATTCTGGGTGGGATGGAGATTCCCTGTACTTGGCTGGGGGCGGAGATAGTTCCAATTTTTAAAAAGGGCTCTCCTCTTCTCCCAGCCAACTACAGGCCAATAAGTCTCATAGATGTCCCTCAAAAATTATATTCTCGCCTCCTCTTGAACCACCTCTCGGAGTGGATGGAGGACAATAAAATTCTTAGTCCTCTTCAGGCTGGCTTCAGGAAAAAAACGTCCACCATGGACCAGATCTTCCGCCTCGTTCTCCTTTATTGGAAAACTGTAACCATCGAGAGGGGAAGGCTGTACATGGTGTTCGTGGACCTGAGGTCAGCATTCGACCTAGTTCCCAGGAAAAAATTATGGCAGACCTTAAAGGAGTTAGGCGTTCCGACCCATATATTAAATGCCATTATCAGGCTCCATGAGAATAACTACGCACAGGTCAGGCATGGGAGGTTGGGAGCACTATCATCAAAATTCCCGGTCCTCAGAGGGGTCAGGCAGGGCTGTGTCCTTGCACCAACCCTGTTCTGTCTTTATGTCAACAGTGTCATAGCACATCTTGACACTGTTGTCGACAATGATGCCCCCTGTTTGGGCAGCAGGAGGGTACCCGCCATCATGTTTGCAGATGACACCCTCCTGCTGTCAAAATCTCCGATGGGGATCCAACGGATCCTAGATGGATTTGGCCTTTTCTGTAAGCAACATGGTCTAGAAATTAATACAGAAAAGACCAAGTTTATGATATTTAATCCATCATCTAAAACCAGACCTAATCCTTCTCTGAGCACTGAAAGATTGGAGAGGGTGAATACCTTCCAGTATCTGGGGGTAACTCTCCATGAGAATTTATCTTGGGAACCTCAGGTGACTAGAAGTCGGCTCAAGCTTTCTCAACTGTCAGGGGGAATTCTGAAAGTGGCAAATTCCTCTACATACAAACCTATCAGTCCGGCAGTTGAGATGTATAAGACGCAAGCAAGAGCAGCCGCATCCTATGGTGGAGAACTTTGGGGACACAAAGCGGGTCTAGGAATTGTAAAAGTAGAGAACAATTTCATAAGGCGCCTTTTGGCCCTCCCTTGTGGCACACCCCTTCTCCCCCTAAGATTAGACTTGGGTCTACCCTCCATAAGAGAAGACCTGGAATTAATGCCACTGAGATTCTGGCATAGGCTTTGGTCCACCGCTGAGCTCGAACACTACAGGCAAGAGCTTGCCCATGTCATGAATTATAATTTCTGTGATAAAATCCCGTGGCTGGTTTTTATAAAGAAAGAACTTTACCGACTAGGTCTTCACGAACTATGGGATTCCCCGGAACAAGGCTGTTTCAAGGTGTCACGCAAACACCTTGTGGGTATTTATAGGGAAAAAAGTTTTGCCTCCCTTGTTTCTGCCACCAATAAAGGTATTTTGACTGTTAGATTTTTGGATTTTAAGGATTTATACCAATTCGAAGGGTTTATGGACATAATTTTCCCCATACTAGCTAGAAAATTGTTTATCCAATGGAGGCTAGGGACTCTTCCCATTAAAACATTTACTTACAACTGGACAAAAAGGACGGATAAAATCTGCCCAGGTTGTTGCATTTATGATGAGGAAGAACCCCATATTATGTTTTTCTGTCCTGCATACAATCGACCCAGAAAATACTGGTTAGCTCCTCTATGCAGAAACTTGGGCTTAAGGAGCTATCTCCATTCCCTTAGAATATTGAAAACGAGCACGGCACCCCACATAGTATTTGCAGTTGCTAAATTTTTAATGGCCATGTGGCAGTTAAGGTCAAAATATCTTAAAGACTGATCCTTTTGGCTATGATTCTTAACGCCTTTCGCAATCGGAAATTCTTTTTATACTATGATGGTTTTATGTATTTTACTATGTTCTTAAACTAATGTGGATGCATTTTAATGATATTGTTTTTGCATCTTTTATGGCCAAATTGGCCGAAATAAAGAATTTGATTGATTGATTGAAATGTTGACACCAAGTGCCCCAATGAGAGAAACTTTATGAATCATTAAGACTGAACCAGTACCCCAAGAATTAGGGAAAAATAATTCCATAAGAGAGATAGAGAGAAAATCAGATAATAAAATGAGTGGTGAAAATTCGGCAGAATTAGCAAAAACAACTTTAGATTTAACTGAATAGATAAAAGAACTGACCAACAATTTAGAAACTGTAACTGTTCCAGTGACTATAGACCCTGTGATGCCTATTTTTGATAAACAGAAAGATAGTGAACATTGTTTAACAGTTCCTTATAACTGTAATAAACAGACTGAGAAGCCAAAGCAGAGCGTAAATGAAAATCCATGGAGACAGACAATGAGTACGATCGAGCCAAATGTTTCTAATAACCCATTTCTAGGTCGAAATATAGCAGAAACACATACAATGACAATGGAATCAGTATTAGAGACTCAAAGGGACTTAGAACGAAGTAATATAGAGAAACCAGTAGGCCAACTTCAGAGGAATTGAGCGAATGGTTGAGAAGTTTGCAGAGAAAAGACAAAGAATCCCAATCAATAGATGTGGCTAAACTACGAATGGTACTGGAAGAGTTAATAGTAGGAACTTTCCCCACAGAGAAGTTAAAAGCTTATCAGGATGAGGAGTTACTGTTTCTGTGCAAAAGTGTAACATGGAGAGCAAAAAATCTGCATGAAAGATTAGAAGTAGCAGCAAATGAAATGGGTATAGATATTGAAAAGGTGAAGGCTTTACAAAAACCATATCGAATAGATTTTACTGAAAAAGATATTGAAAATTTGAATACCACAGGACGAATAAGTCAGATTAAGGAGATAATTATCTTGTTGAGAAAATGGGGAGATGTGGATAAATGGAGAAGCAGGTGGTACCGAAAACAAAATGATGCCTCAGATAAAACATTTGCAGCGTTCCCTGTTAGAGAAAAAGAAAAGGTAGTAACAGAATGCCCCATGAGAGAAATTCCAGGAGGAGGATATGTACATGTTCCATGAACTAGACAAGATATTTTGTCATTTACAAATGATTTCCCTCGACTACGCGAAAAGCCTGTCGAGTGGTATAGGCAAGTGTACAGATTTATGAAATTATCTAAAGTATTATGGATTGATCTGAATAGTCTATTTGACATAATAGTACCAGCAGATTTATGGACAGAGTGTAAGTTGATGATATATTGGCTGACACAGGAATACCCTAGGGATCCAAAGACAGGAGCCCCTGACCCCGAGGTAATGAAGAAATACGAACAGGTTATTGCCTTTCTGAAAAATAAAGTACCTCCCAAAGAGACTGATTGGGTGAAAATTGACAGAACTCATAAGGAAAGTAAAGAGTCAGTACATGCACACTACGAGAGATTAATCTTGGCCTTTAAACAGTTCAGTGGTGATGAAAATTTGAGTGAAAAGGATTTGAGCCATTTTGTATACAGATTTGTATATGGTCTACGTCCAGAAATTAGTGAGATGATCAAACAACATACTGTAGATTGGCAAAACAAGAAAATAGATGAAGTATTGAGACATGCAAAATATTTCAGTGATGAGATTGAAGCCAAACAGCGTAAATTAAAAGAGAAAGCTATGTGGGCACAAGTAAAAGTGGAAGAAAGACAGGAAGCTCAGTTAGCAGAACAAGCTAATAATACAGGACCCAGACCAAAATTCACTCCTGGGAAAGGTAAGAGAAATGTTAATATAGAAGAAGCTAAAAAGAAATTCCCATGTCATAATTGCGGTAGAGTAGGGCATTGGAAATCTGAGTGTAAATTTCCCCCAAGTACTAATAATGAAAATGCATCATTGAATCCACAGGTGCAGAATGAGGTGAGTGGTCGACAGCAGCAGGTTGTTACCCAACAGAATCAGGTGCCAAAACCGCCTTTTCCACAAAGCAAAAATTCACAGAAATACAGTAATGAGACAGGATTCTACAACGAAGAACAGGTAACTAAGCTGCCGCGCGCTAGCACTGTTTCGCAGTATTGGCTACAACGCGATGAGAGCGAGTCAGAAGAAGGTTATTGACGGTGCCGAAGGGAGGAAGAAGAGTGCGTACTTGGCGCAACTCTAGAAGTAGACCAGACAGGCCCATTTGTGGATGGAAAAATAAATAATGAAAGTATTACTTTCTTAGTCGATACTGGTGCTACTCGATCAACTGTTAGGTCAGCTGATGTTAAGAATCTTCCTCTCTCGGATGAAACAATCCAAGTAGTTGGTGTATCCAACAGACAGATTAAAACTTATCTTACTGAACCAGTGAAAGTTAGCATAGGGAAATTCTCTGAAATGCACCGCGTTGTTGTGTGTGATGCAAGTCCTGTGAATTTGTTAGGTAGGGATTTACTCTGCAAAATGAATTGCACCATTTTCTGTATCCCTGACGGTATAGGATTTGAGACCCCTGATGAAGATGTGCTGTATAAAATGACTATGGCAAATAGGGAAACTGAGGTTACTGAAGCCTATGCTGTACTTAACCCTGATGAACTACCCAAAGAATTAAAACAGACTGGAAAAGCAGGAGTCTGGGATTTCACAGAAGATGTGGGACTAATGAGAAATGTAGACCCAGTAAAAATAAAAGTGAAGGAAGGAATAAGCTATCCAAATGTCCCTCAATATAAATTGACACCTGAGATAATTGAAGGAGTTACTCCTGTGATTGAGAAGATGATAAAACAAGGCATTTTGAGAGAAATAATTAGTAGTCCATGTAATTCCCCGTTTATGGGACTGAAAAAAACCTAATGGAAAGTTCAGGATAGTGCAAGATTTGAGAAAGATAAACAAAATCGTTGTGTCGTGTTGTCCTATTGTACCAAATCCATCTGTGATTGTGTATGAGATTCCCCATGATGCAGAATGGTACACTGTGATTGATTTATGCCATGCTTTCTTTTCCATTCCATTGCACCATGACAGCCAGCACATTTTTGCGTTTCGTTTTGGCAAACGTATTTTGGTTTGGTGCCGAATTCCACAAGGGTATACAGAAAGCCCAAAAAACAGTACGAAATCTTGGGGTCAATGAACACAATATTACGAAAAGTGTGTCCAAGCACTACTAAAGGTTGATCATCCTCACAGCTCCGAACCAATGACTATACCTCACAGCATAAAACTGTGGGCATATCCCTTTAAAGGACGAAATCCCTCACTCACCAAAGGTGACATGCTTCATCATTTGGGAATCTCCTCCCAGAGGAAAAACCTAGTTCCTTTGGGGGCTACAACTTCCTCTCTACGAGGAAGGAGCTCAGGGATGTTTTACAAATGTAGGTGGAGTTGACTAAGTCCACAAATGATGGGCAACGGTAATGTGAGGGAGGGCGCAGCGCAAAGCATAAATGAATGTGAAGAAAGTGCAATTAAAACTAGCTAGAGAGCGTAAATCATGTGCTTAATTCTAATACATTCTCTGCCAGAGTTAAAAAACAGTGCACCAGCGGTATAGATTTAAACCGTTTAATAACTGTTTTTTCTAACAATGTTTTTTCAAAATTACTGTATGAATATGTAAAGACAATGGACGTAAGGGACTGCTACTTTTGTATGCAGTTACCTGTATATGTATCGGAGGGAGTGACTTATCACCACCTTCCAGTAACATATGGAATAACATGTAGTGTGATTGCTAGTTTATTTTACCAAACAGGGAAGTTAGAATATTATTTTTCAGATGTAGATAACATATTTTCACAAGTACCATCAATTAACAAGCTAAACAAGGTCAAACCTGCCAAGGTATTAGGTGAATTTTTCTTAGAGACTAAAGAACTAACATTAGAATATATTTTTAGAAATAATTTGACTTAAAGTTTAAAGAAAGAAGAAAATACATTTTTGGATATGGTGGAGGAAAGGAGAATAAAAATGCAAAAGGAAAGCATCTGAGGGAATGGTGGAAAAGACAGTTTGGGATGTTGAAATGGAAAAACACTTGAACGGAGAAGCTAGTCCAACTATGGCTTTAGATTAGCCTCAGAAAGGGAAATTGTGTATTAGAAGGAATCAAACAGCATATGATAATTACTTTGTAGGTAACAGTGAGTGCCATGATACATACCGAATCATGGGTGGATGGGGATTTAAAGGAGGAAATGATCCAGTTTTTCCTGGATTATACTTTCCCTGCGGGAGCAGGGCGTATTATCGTTTGCCAGACCATTGGTATGGCACATGTTACCTAGGCCTGGTTTTCCCAAAGATTTTTCACATGGGAAGAGGAGAAGATGGTGTACATAAGTTAGGTAGTTATTTAGCATGTAGAAATAGAGAATCTTGGTCAGAAATTGTAGGTGATATCTTTGGAGCATTGATACCAGCAGTGGGAATATCTCTGAATGCAAACAAAATTAGAAGACTATCAACAGTAGTGGATCGCTTGTCAACAAGCACCGCTGGAGGATTTTTATTGGTTAATACCGAAATGGTTGCCATGCGTGCCATGGTAATGCAGAATCGACTTGCCCTTGATATGTTATTGGCAAAAGAGGTTGGAGTCTGTGGAATGCTGAAAGTTCAACATTGCTGTACTTACATTCCAGACGAAAGTAAAGATTTGAAAATTTATATTAAATATATAACTGATCTGCATGATGAAATTGCACCACTGGAGGTTGAAGGTGATTGGGAAAAGATAGGAAAGAAAATATCTTCTTTTAAAAATTTCTTAGTAAACCTAGGTAGTACCTTTTTAGGTAAAATCTTATTTCCATGAACATGTGTGATTTTCTTAGTATTAATATTAAGATTAGGATGCCTCTGTCATAAAAAGAAGAAAATTCAGAAAAAGTTAAAAAGAGAAAATTTAAGAAGAAAGGATAAGACACCAGAGAGGGAATTTGAGGTAACAGAATTAGAAGAAGTAAAAGAAAATATGTATAAGACAGCCAGAAGAGAATAAATTGGGGTGACTGAGATGTGAATAAAAAGCAAGAACTCATTTCAACTCCATAAAAAGTAATACAAAATGTTAATGGTGTGGTGATAGAATCACCAAAGGGGGGATTGATGGAGCGGGTAGTACAAAATGGTGTATACCCCCCTATTCTGCATGCCTATACTAATTAGAATAATCTATTAATTATAATACTATTAATGTGTTTGCATGATATTTAATCAACATTACTAATGTACGAAAAACACGTGGGATTTGATATTTGCATGGCTAAATAATTTGTAATTAAAATATGTACACATACTAACACTAGAAAATCGCATGATATATGTTGCTTTTGTGACGTTTTCGTAATGTCGCACCAGATGACATCAAATGGGTGAATATGAACGCTTTAAATGTCGCTATACGCTAGATAATTACAAGCACATAGGGGGATTAGTGAGGGTTTAACATTTTATTCATTATTTCTATGTATTAATTACTCTTTTGTGTTTGTTTCGCATAAGTTGTCCTTTGGGCCTAAAGCAAAGATGGCCGCCGACATAACATGACGTGATGGCCACCATTCCACGAGGTTTTGGGCGAAGTACGCCTGCGCTACAACAAGTTCCTGTGGCCTCGACATGACCCTTGTGTCACTGTGCCCAAGCAAGGCTACAGTGGGAAGCCCGCCAAGTACTCTAACAAAGGACAGATACAAGGAACCGGAAAGATCATGAACAGTGACATAACCTCTTGAACTGTGTGAAACCTCACCGGACGATCCCAAACGACCAATGGGAGAAGCCCAAATTTTGCAAAATGTAACATCTTGACTTTACTTTTATTATAAAAATGACGGTAGAATAGAGAGGATACTCACGTGCTTTACCTTTTGCTGACTGAGACGACGGTGACGCGTTCCTGAACCTTTGACAGACTGAATGCTGCCCATTTCTTTGACGAACTAAGAACTTTATAAAATCTATGGGCACTGATAGATGCTTGCACGTCTCTGGTCCTTGTCCATTCTTGGGACAGTAGCGTGCTGCATGAAGAAATTTCGAATTCCGACTGATTGACGACTAAATTTGATGACTTAGAGGACGACCGATAGCCAGATTAGGTAAATATTGTGTTCGGTGACTTACGAAAGATTTAATAAACTTACTAGATGAAACTAAAATTCTTGCAATAATTAGATAAACAAATATTGATTAACAAGCAAATGTGTTTGGTCGTTTATTGAGGGAGGATAGATCAAAATCCTAAATGTGTTTTTAGCTGGTCTAAATCACCATACTGATCCAACTAAATGATCCATTGATTACGTGGGGGGAGTATCTTAATGTTTAGGATTGAGATCTGTAGGGGTAAGGATAGTAGTGTATAGATGTGTAAAATAAATTTTCTCTCTATTGGTTATAAGGTATTCCTTTCATGTCAGCACCTGGAACATTCATCTCTCCTGTAAGTGCAGACCAGTGAGAAGTGAAGTGTGAATGTTGGTGTTATGGGCCCCACCAATGATTGTATGAGTGAATGTGTTAACGTGATATTTGGTCTGTGACGAAGGGAGGATATTTGGTACGGGTTTTGTCCTGATCCCTGTTACCCAGGTTTCCGTGCTGCAACACAAGCGTAGAGCTAAGAGGCCGCTTCATTCTTCTTCCTCTTTGGAGGAGGAGGGTCAGACACCAGCGAAAAGGATTTGATCTCCTGAAAAGCCTTTAATGACTGCAGCGCAGAAATAGTTCATAATGTGGTGGTACAAGCTCTAAAGGTAGAGAAAGAGTGTAAGCGTGACAAACAGAACGCGGCGTAAGACTCATCCTCCACGTCCAGTGGACAAATCCCCTGTACTTCTTCAGGGAAGTACCTAAGGAGGGAGGAGGTGCCAGAGATGCTGGACCACATCAGACACAACCTAGGGTTTCAGCCCTTCCCAGGCCAAGATAATGAGGATGTGTTGTTTCCAAAATAAGCAGAACATGGTGAGCAAACTGTTAAACTTTGGGTCAAATGTATCCAGAAGACAAACTGGGAAACTAACAGCGATCTATCTATTTAGTGCAGCTGTTCCCTTGACAGATGTCCGTTACAATCTATGAAATATTTATTAGCTAATCTTTCACAATGTGTTACTCAGGATGCTGTCTCCAATGTCCTCTGGGCGACATTTTCCCGGAGATATTGTTTAGCAGCAAAGAGCAGAAACCTATTCAAAGATATTCCATCTTTAGCAAGTCAATTTACTTGTGCGTGTAAAGCTCATCTGCACAACAAGTTAACTCTCAAGAAATTAGTCTATGGGTGCCATTCCTCTGTGGGGGGTTCGTTTTCATTCTATGCCTTTTGCGGTTTACTTAGTTCAGATATCAATTGTTCTAAGTGTATTTTACCACCTTTTTCTTTGTGTTCGTTCTCAGCCGGTTTCTTACCCAGCAAGCATCGTTTGATAAATGTGTTGTCTAGGATATCTTAGACTGCCCACTCGAGGTCTAAGCACTCTTCCCCGTTGCTTGATGAAGGTCTCTGCATTCAACAGACCATCAAGAGGGTCCTATGCCAGCATTCAATGCCTCCTGTTGGAAGACATTCAAGCAGATCACTTTCTCTCTGGAGGCTGTGGAAAGCTTGATTGAGGATCAAAAACCGACAGCGAAGGTTGCCCTCGCTGGAAGGAACCTAATGACTAACTGATGTGCCTCTACATTTTCTGCCTGTCTCAGCTCCTCCACGTTCTACGCACAAGAGACAAGAGATTAAAGCATGGGCATTAAAAGCATGGGCGTTCATGAGCAGAAAATCCTGCAATTTAAAACAAATTTAGCAATTTTGAGTCACTAAACAGCAAGAGAAAGAGCCTTAAGTTAGAAGTTCCCAGAACCTTATCTTCTAAAAAGTTAAAGGTGGAAGCCCCCGCCGCATGACATCCCTTTCCTCTGTCCTGAGACATTCTGCTACCAGGATTCCACAGACTATACCAATATTGGCACACTGGCTTCTTTTGTCAGGAGTTTCTGTGGTACCCATCACCAATGGAATGTCTCCACACACCTGCAGGATGCATTAGGATGTACCCGCACACCTGCGGAGATCCTTTGAACGTGTACACACACCTGTGGGATTCTGGGAACACTTTTGTAGAGTCATTCCTCATTTGAGAAGGTACATGTCAGAAAGGAGAACAAGCCTACACGAGGCAGCATTTTCTTGCTTTTTTTACTTTGGGGGTTGGGGAGTTATTTTTAAATAGCCAGATCAAAGATCAAAGTAAAACTGTATTTTGTTGAAGGCAGTACTGCTGTTGCCCAGTTTGAAGTTGCAGCCTATGAAAGGGCATGGTGCACACTCATGCATGCAAGGCTTTGTTGGGGGATCCAGAGGGCTTGACTCTTTGCACCATGTAGTACTGGGAAAGTTAATTTCTTCCAGTTAACTGAGCATTACCCCTTACACTACTTACTTTTTAAATATTTTTTGGCAGGAATCTCAATTTTGGTGGATTTATTGTTGCATCATGAAACGTCTACTGATGTTTTTCATATTTTTCTGGTGTTTTTTGTCTGCACTAGAAGGCTCTGGTCTGGAAGAAATGGGATGAGTTGTGTGGTTCTACACAGAGCCAGGCATGATGTGACAAGTTGCCTGGCAGTCCCCATCTCCAGAAGCATGAAGGAGCCTTCAACTATTCTCTTCTGCCTTAGGATTGACCAGGTCTGCTCCTGCACCCACAGCCATTCCACAGGTCACTAGGGATCCTGGCTGAGGCGTATGATAATGACACATTTCACCTCGACATGCTCAATGGAAACACATTCAATGTCGAGGGCAACAAGAGACACTCCCTTGATATCAAGGTGCTCTTCTCCATTAAAGTCCTCCTCGATGTTGAGGGTCTTGGAGACAAAGAGATTCCCAATCTTGTTCCCTTAAATGTCCAGAAGTCACAACACGAAATCCAGTGAACGGTGAAGGCAGTGAGGCATATCATACATGTACCTCATTCCCTAGAGCCTAAATCCTCTAATGAAGAGGTGTCACTCTTCCTTGTCATTGACGGTACAGCTACTCCTGAAGCAACGTTGCTGGTAGATTACCATAAAGTAGCTCTGGGCTGATGCCCAAAAAATAAATCATCTTCATTGCCGGCCCCTCTCCTACACATACTTACTGGTGTAGGTCCTAAACTATTGATCCTTCAAGTCACATAAATGACTTGACCTCACTAGGGGTCCTAGTGATATCTAGGATCATTGCCTACAAGACATCTCCTCTTCCTTAAACTAGTGTGTGACACCAAGTACCTCTCAACCAAACTCGGAGGATACACATTGTATGTATAGAATCAGGCTGCCTCTGCACATCAGTTACACGCGTAACAGACGTTTATGAGTATTCACTGATGGAAAAGATAAATGGATGTGATTCCTGTTGCAGCCCAGGGTGCTCTTTCTGGTTCTTACTCGGATCGACCCAGGAGTTCAATAACATTAATTGACTTATACAGACCACTCCTAAAGATTGTGAGTGGGTTGCCATCCTGTTGATCCAAGAGGATTACACAGATACTACAAATGGCGGCCTGTATCCACGTGCAAGCCAAGATCTGCATAAAATGATCCACCACAAACGTCTTCATTCTTCATAAGTCTGCACATCTATCTCATCTCATGGTGCATTAATTAATCTCTTGACTACGGCGCTTGATTGTAGTGTGCACTATTACTCCACCTCATTTGTGGATCTATAGGATAGGCAGAGTCAGACAATCTTCAGACATAATCTGGTATAATCAGGCAGAATTAACAAAACTTTACTATAAACTGCAGGTGCCTAGGCACACTGAGCTAAGACAACAGAAGATCACTACTCTGGCTGCTATAGTAGGAGATCCAGAAACTTCACACATACCACCAAGCAATTCCGACACTCTTACGACCAATCATTCCCCCACCTGTGATACCTGTCCACTAATGCGCTTCAGTGTGCGGACCATA
This sequence comes from Triturus cristatus, assembly GCF_964204655.1. Lineage (NCBI taxonomy): Eukaryota > Metazoa > Chordata > Amphibia > Caudata > Salamandridae > Triturus > Triturus cristatus. The sequence goes on from NC_140591.1 coordinate 830,337,763, forward strand.
ACCACAGCACTCCTTAGGGGCTCATAGGGAACCAGTATGGTTTTCAATTAATATTTAAGCGACCAAGCATGTCTGTAAGATTGGTTATGCCAAGTCAGACCATATAAAGCAGAAAGCAGCTAGTTGAAAGCAATCGTCCATGTTTTTAAAGTTTTGGCAAACTATGACATACGTGTCGTCACGCTTTCACTTACTTAACGTATGTGCCCCATTCTCTTCACCGTTCACAGTGGCCTCCCCATTCTTTGGTGTGTGCTGCTGTGATGTGACAGTAGTTGCTCCAGAAGCAGTCGTCGTCGTTATGGTGGCGGTGCAGGCTGCTGCACTGGCTTGCTGCTGAGCTAATTTTTCTCGGAACGCCTGCTGGCGAGATTGTACAACATCTGGCATCACAGCATCTATCAAGGACAGGGATTCTATTGGCCTACCATCAAACACGGTGCCATCCTGAAAAAGAAAATATAACTGAGAGTTAACACACTTTCACTTCTGAGGAAACAGTGTCAACAATCATGGTAAAACACAGACAAGAATCTCTTCTCTAATAGAAAACAATAAAAAAAAAGTCTACTCAAAGCAATTGACAGTCATTACATTCTGGATGACGAGAAAAACCGTAACACATTTTAAGTGTGGGATAACTAAAAACAAGCATTGGCAAAACCAATAGGTTTCCCCCTCTGTGAAATCCATTGATTTTGTCAATGTTTTCAGAGGAAAAAGAAGTGCTAAGACGCAGGTACTATTGACTGCAACATAGCACTTTTTTTGTTCACCTTTAAGCCATGTTGCACAGCAGCTCCTCCTGTTGTGCAACATGTTAAAAAAATACATTGACAAAACCAACAGATTTCGGCAAGGCGAAACCCATTGGATTTGCCAATGCTTGTTATCGAATTCATTGTTCCTTGTGCAAGTGAACACATAGGAAATTAAAGGGCCTGAACTGTGCTATCGGCTGTATTTGTGTGATGCTACTCAAAAGTCGCATGGCATTGTGCACCGTCTGTTAAATCTCTTGAATGATCTTTTTAACAGAAGTTGTTTGCTTGGGGCACTCATTGACATTCATTATTAAGAAAATACAAGTGCATTATGCTAACGTACAAAGAAACAGGACAAAGTCACTTATATTGCCTTGTTATAAAAATATTTTTGAAATTGCGACAAATGTAGCCCAGTTTTCAAGCCCACAAAAGTGGAAAGTTGTTTTCAGTAATATAATTGACAGGTATAGTTTATGCTGTCCGTGCTGGCACAAAACTGAATTCCGTTCGCTCCGGAGAAGAATGTAAAGGAAAAATGCCACCGCTAACCAGGTACTTTGAAAGGCAGACGCCTGTTCTGCTATTTATTAGGTCGAGCCTGGGCAGCACATGCGCTGCTCTGTGAGGCATGCTGTATTCAAGGTAGGGACTTGACGTTCCGCCCACTCCCCGCCCATATTTTTCATTGGCTTGTGTCATTGTCCTTTCTAAACTGTAGCTTTTCATTGGTCAATAGGCTTAGCAGTCCCTCCTTACTACCGCTTTGTCTCATCTTGTAACCTCCCATAAGGACGGCCCCTCTTACGTGTATTGTTACTTGGTAGGTTTGGATTACAACCTCCGAGCACTATTTCCTTAAATTGTTTCACCTGCCTGCTCTTGCAGGCAAGACACACTCTCTCCCAACGCTTTTTTTTTTTTTTTATATCATGACACGCTACAGAGACGGACGCGCCTTTGGTTTATTTGCGTTGCGGAATGTGGGCGTATGTTTTGTTTTACTATTTATTACCTTTTTTGTTTATAAGTGCCCCACGTTGGGCTTTCATGTTCATAGAGACCAATCCCCTGGTCTTTGGACGAGCTGCATCTAAAGAAAGTGGGGCGGCCGCCCTTAAAGTGAAACTGTGGCGTGGGGCGCTTTTACAAAAAAAAAAGCATTTGTTTGTCAACTTGACAAATACTTATTTTTTTGTAAAAGCGCCCCATACGACGCTTTCACTTTAATGGCTGCTTTTCATTCATTTTTTTACTTACACTACCACCCAAACTTTCCTGGTCCATTTCGGCTTCACTTTTTCCTACGATTTTGGTAAATGCACACCACAGTATGTTGTTCTAACATGTAAAAGAAGTGGATATTTTCATATCACCATGATGTGTAGCGTGCCTCTATTTTGGTAATTACTCATACTGGTATTGTGTTTTTTCTACCTATTACGAACGTATTATTTTTAATACTGTTTTAACATGATTATGTTTGTTACAATCAACATCTACTGTATAATTGTTTGGGCAAAGATTTCTCTTTTCTATTGAGTGTTTACAAAATGTATACATATACTGAACCCTATACCTTATCCTTTCAGAGTACCGCCCCTGAAGAAGGGCTTAAAAAAGCCCGAAATGCATTGGGCAGTTGGATATATGATGCATTGATAAAGAATGAATACAATTCTTTGACTTCATTAATTTTGAACAACGGTTAATAAACCCAAGTTATGCTTGAATAAACTTCGATTTACCTGAGTTTAATTTCATAAAAGAGATCATATCTCTGAGATTGAGTGCAAAACGAAATACATTTTCCTATTCAGGAACGTGCTATCACTATCTACGATTTGAATTCCCTACTCAGGGGGATTAATTCGTTTGCACCAACTAAACATTGTTTAAAACATTGACCTGGAGAAATTTGGAGTGCGCAACTTCTGTCCAAGCTTTTCATTGAGGATTCCTCCCATCCTAATAATTGAATCATGAATGCCCCCATAGGTATGTCACAAGAATTGGGAGGAGGGCACACACACTACCCAGGAAGACCTCGCAGGGTCCCCTGCATATGAAATAGTTATAGGCAACTGCCCACGGACACGTGGCGTAGCTGTGCTGGAGCGGGTTTAATTTAGTAAATCGATATACCCTCTCCATTTGCATGTTTTATTAATAAGAATAATTAACTAATAGTAATTGAACTAATTATTTGCTGTGTAGTACTTACCAACCTTATTAACATAAGAAAATACACGTGGAATTGCTATTGCATAGCTAATTAATACATAAACTAAACCGTGTACGCATACTAATGATGGATTATTAGAATATTACATGTTATGTGTTGCTTTAGTGATGTATTTGTGATTATGCTTTATAAATGTGAGAATAACCTGCTTTTAAGTGTCGCAATTGCTAGATAAATACACACACATATGGGAATTAGTGGTGGGATAACATTTTATTAGCCATTTCCATGTATTAATTACGTTTTTGTGTTTCTTTTGCTTAAATTGTCCATCTGGGCCTTCTAAAAGATGGCTGCCTAACTAATCCAAGACCCGACAACACACTACGAGACTCTGTGTGAGGTGCGCCTGCTCAAGCATCAGTAACAGTGGCCTTTATTTGACCTGTGCCAAACTGTGCCCATCAAGGCTGTCGTGGGCAGAAGGCCAGCTTCCCTGAATAAAGAGCAAGTTACAAAACCGGCACCGGAAATAAAGAATTACATCTAATAGAAACATCGGATAGATGAGAATCATCTGAAGCCTAAATTGATAGGCCAATCATAACGTTTTAAGAACATTGTTTGATACTTTTGGAATGTAAAATTAGTATATAAACCCCTAGAATAGAGAGGTTAGCGCGCTCTTCCTGATTTCCTGATGTTCTGCTGACGGAGAGGACGGTGACACTGCAGGACAGCTGCTATCCAGAATATTTGACGGACTAAAGATATTGAATGACTTAACGACTGACTCTGACTTAGAAGACGACATTTAGTCAGAATAGGTAAATATAATGGTCAACGATTTGATTAATAATGATCTTTTCTCCATTTAAACAGCATTCATTAAATGGATGAGTAACAAGATGGTTTTATTCATAACGGCCTCTAGAATTGAGGGTCCAAGTATAGGTAGGAGTTTGCGTGTAGGTTGACTGAAACCACTGAAACTGATTTCGTTTTTGCAGAAATAATGCCACAATTACTCAGAAATGGCTGTAAAAATAACAGGACCAGCTTCTTCAAGGTTATCTGGTAGTCTACACTGACAGGCCCAATCATGGAACGAAGAATATAAGAGTGCTGCTAGGAACCTCCTATTTTTCAGAAGGCCTAAAACGTTAGTTTACTTCCAGTAGGACTTTGTCAAGATATCTCAGAGGGACAGGGCCTTATCCTTCTATGTCCATTCTCTTCCCAGTCAGTTCCATCTCTTAGATAAAACATCTAAACCATAGATTACCACTGCACTTCTAGCTGCTCTTTTTATTATTTAGAGTTTTGATACAGTACTGATAGTCCATGAAGAGTAACAAAGAGTGCTTTACAGTGAAGAGTAACAGGATAAGAACTTGAACAACATCGTCAAGTGAATGAAAAAGGACTCAATAAATACATTAGTGAGGCAAGGAAGAGATGTATACATTTGTTTATAACATCAGAAGATATTTACATAAGATACACATTTGTAGTCAACAGTGACTAAACATTTGTAATGAGCAGCAGTACAAGAGAATGGTCAGTAAGAGATGTACATTTGTAATAAATAGCAGTTGTTGAAAAGATGACTGGGTGTGGGTAAAATAGGTACACAGAGCTTACGTGAACCTGTGTCTGCTGATAAGAATTTCACACGCACCCTGTCAAGTAGTGGTGCAACTGGCAGGATTTATACATCTGAGGTCAGCAGCAGTCAAACAGTAGTGCATGAACAAAATGAGCAATGTAAGGAAAGGTTTAACAGCTGTTCCTTTAGTTTGGGTTTGAAGACTTGCAATGAAAGAGCAAGTCTTACAATGGTTGAAGGGTATTCAAGATCTTTGGTGTGCTCCCTGAGAAGGTGTGCTCGATTGTGGACATTTTTTCTTTTTTTTTTTTATGAGATGTTTTAAGTAGTAGTTTAGATTGACTTCTTGGGCTGTGTTTTTACTGGATAGTCCCCGTTTCTGTTGTTGTTTATAAGTGGACCAGAATTCAAGTACTGGCAACTTGTGGGAGTTTAGAGCAGGAAACATGCTGTTAATGTTTTTGTGAGGGTTACCAGTCTTTCTGTAGCCTTTGTGCAGGGCACAGTGAGGTTTTAGTGGGTCTAGGCAGAGTTAATAAGTCCAGTTATTAGCGCTCCTTACTCAATACACAAAATCAACAGTGCCAGAACAGCAGCTGGTCATTATGCAGTGAAGGGTCTGATGCTATGGAGCACCTTCAGTGAAAATCTAATAGTAATATTTTTTCATTTGGAATTCAAGACTGAGATTGCTATCCAGAGCGAAGACTATACTTTACTATAGGATTTGTAGTGCGTATGGCGACCCGAAGGCATCCCGGCACTGTTTCGAAGAGGTGCACCTTACAGAACGGGTAAGCAATAAGGGAAGATGACTATTTGAAGAGCAAATATTTAGGGCTTTTTGATAGCGTAGTTCTTTATCTGTTGCTTGAATAGCTAGGGAGAGAGATTCCAGAGCTTGGCTGTATTTAAGCTGAAAAAGCGTCCTCCACTTCTGTTTAATCCTGGAGACTGTAGCCAGAAAAAGATTTGAAGATCGAAGTGATCTACTGGGGAAGAAGGTACAAGCAAACTGGTGTAGAATAGGTGCGCCTTGCCCCTGAAAAGCATGATGGAAAATGCACAGTGACTTAAATTCTATTATTTGTGAAATGAGGAGCCAGTGAAGGTCTCGCAAACCCTGCCTGACTGATTGCGATCTTGGGTTCCCAAGTAACTTGCGTGCGGGCGCATTTCGCACGACTTGAAGTTTGTGTGTCACTCATTTAGGCTCCTAGGTGCAGTGAGTTGCCATAGTCTAAGCGCGAGAGAACAAGGGCCTGTACCAATACTCGGCTAGAGTTCTGTGGGAGCAGGGGCAGGATCTTGTGCAGCATCCTTAACAATCCAAAGCTACGAGCCAAAAATGTTATTGCCTTGGCTTCCATCATTAGATTGTTTTCAAACCACATCCCTAGACTTTTTATAACTGTTTTAGAGACTGGAGGGGAGCCAAAGCTAGTAGACCAGCCTCGGACTTGGTGAGTGGCGGAGTTGTTACCCAGGATCATAAGTTAAGGTAGGACTTGTTCATCAAGGCGAGGTCCAAGTGTGGATGGAAAGGTATCAGAGTTTCGAGCAAGAGAGAAGACCAGCTGGGTGTTGTCTGTATAGGAGACTAAAGAGATCATGAAGGGAGCTATAATGTCCACCAATGGTTGCAGGTGTATATTAAACAGGACCCTTGCGCGACTCTACAAGTAACTGGCATGATTTCCGATAAACAGTCCTTGTCAAAGATTTGGAATGTTTGTTCCCTCAAAATGGAACTGACCCACTCCAGGGCTTTTCCTGTGATACCGGCCTTACCAACCCTATCTAGGAGCGTTAAGTGGTCCATGGTATCAAAGGCCGCACTGAGGTCCAGAAGTATTATAGAAACAGTGGACCCTCAATCCAGTCTCCTTTTAGCCTCGTCAACCACAGCCAGAAGAGCAGTATCTGTGCTGTGTTTGGGCCGGACGCCTGTTTTCATGTGGAGAAGAATGGAGCTGGCTTTCAGGAAGTCTGACAGACATTTGTTGACATATTTTTCTGCTACTCTGCTGAGACCCGGGAGTAGGCAAATTGGGTGATAGTTCCCTAAACAATCGGGATCTAGGTTCGGCTTCTTGAGATGAAATCTGACCATCAAATGTTTCTAGGAGAGGGGCACTGTACCTGTCTCCAGGGAAAGATTAACCATGCCTCGTAGAGTGGGGATAATAGTTTCTGGCTCAAGAGCGATGATTCTCAGGGGTACCGGATCCAGTAGAGATCCTGCCTTGACTTTCTTGAACAGGGCAGTAAAAGTATTCATGGAGAGAGGGATGAATTGTGAGAGGTTTGAAAGATGTCTCTCCTTACTTTTATTCAATAAAGTGGAGTTATCACTTTCATTGACCTCCTTAAATGAGCAATAAATGTCATTAATTTTAGTATCGAAATAGATGGCTATGGTGTTACACCTATCAATAGAGGATTCAACCAAAGGTGGGGTTAGTAATCCACCAGGCATTCTGTAATTTTACATTTTCTCTAGGGTAGAAGACTTGAGATTTGGAAGATTTCATAATTCATCAAAAAATAAATACGGCTTTTATCTTAGTGATTCAACCAGGAGGCAGGGCCTTAGAACTGTTAGGTGATAACACGAGTAATCCAGTCTTTTGAGAGTTAAATTTAAGTTTCACCCGGCACATCAATGAGCTTATGTCATATGTCAGTGTCAAGGTCTTCTGTGCTATGCGCCTACTAGATGAAGCCAATGCCTGCCTCACAGAACATTTCAACCAGAGGTTCTACATAGAAGCTGAATAACAGGGAGCTGGTATAAATCTTTGTGGTACTCCAAATGAAAGGCTGTGGAAGTGTATAGAGAACCACCCATTGTAATGCAAATGTGTTCTACTAGACAGGAATGCGTTGAACAAGTTCATTATCTTGCCTTCAGCTGCATAAAGTATGTCAGAGAATGTTATGGAAAATGGTGAGACACCCTGCAGTAAAAGGAGTGCTAACATGCAGTGCTTGCCTTTATCAAAGATCGTTATGATCATATGCGAAATCAACCATGAGGAATGAAATGTATCAGTCTATTAATACACGGAGCAAGGGAGAGAGATATTAATGTGAATTTAAGTTCTGACTGTGCTGCTGTGCATTGTAAGTGTGACAGCACGAAACAGCCAAGGGCGATCATAATGCATTTTAACTATGCATAGCAAATCCAAGGGCAAAGCATTTATTCCGCAAAATTGAAAAACATGTTTTTGAAATGGAAATATGTGTATTTTCAGAATTTTGTCAAAAGATGATGCTTGGAAAAATGGTTACATTTGCTAAATATATTTAAAGCTGATATAGTGATAAATCATGTGGTGTCAGGTAGACTTATTACTCATATCATTACCTTGGTTTCAAGGGTATTGCAGTCATGGCTGTTACCTGTTATCCATCTATTGGTATTCCAGATTGATAAAGCCTGCCTTTTTACGTTACATATAGCAACCTTGCCTGATGCACTGAGGTGATCACTGCTGACATACTTGCAGGATGTGGTCACTAATGTAATCTGGTCTTCTATGGTTACTACCAGACCATAAATATTACTAGTAGCTGTAGACGATTTTAAACAAAGATATAGCTCTTACTACAGAAAAGGTTGGAGGTGCTTGTTCTAAAGCAGTGATACTCAAAGTGCGGCCCTCCTGACCTTTACATGAGGCCCCCTGGGCAGCAGCAGCACCGGGCTGCTGTTTACTCGACTCAGAACTAACATGATTTTTGTTTTTTAATATACAGGAAGCATTTACTTAAGATTAATTTGCAGTTGGGGAAAGGAAGTAACTAGGCCATTACTTTAGGAAATGTCTTAATTTATAAAGACAGCCACTAGATATACATGCATTGCTTCCCCTACACCCACTTTACCCCCCCACCCTCGGTCACACCATAGACCAAACTTTGTGGCCCCCAGGAAAATGTTTGTGAGTACCCATGTTCTAAAGTATATTGTTTCATCTCAGGATTACAAGTAACTTAACTTGTAAATGTATGCCTTGCTCTAAACAAGTCAGAATACAGTGATATTCAGTGCTACTGCACTCTGGGAAGCATCCCCCCAGGTATAGCTTACATTGGTTTACACATAATAAAAAAGCTATAAAATGTACTGAACACCCTACAAAGAGCTATGACCATTTCCCATTAGCAAGAAATGTCCTCATTGCAAGGGTCTTTGCATCAGCACCGTTACAGGACCCAACGTGTGTTATACTTCTCCTACCTGAGCAATGGTGTTCCTTTCTGGGAACTGAGTAGGGAAGATATGTGTGTGCGGGGGATGTAAGAGTGTACCCAGAGAGGTGCTGAAGGTGATTGATGAACTCCGAGGAAGCTATCTACATGGTGTTAAAGATAATGACGCACCTCTTGTTGGCAAACACTAGTTTTTCTTGTTTCTAAACAAAGGAACACACCCTAGGCAGACCCAGGGGATGTGTCTAGGGACACATCTATTTGGGCCTGAAGAAGTAAATCCAAGTGGAAGGTGCTGAGGGGTGGGTTTCGTAGACTAGTGGTAAACACTGCAGCATTTACTTTTCGCAAGGCTGCTTCCTTCCTGTGGGCGGACTCTAACAAGGCAAAGGTCATGTTAGGCCCGAGTGGAAATCTATGGAAATAAAGTAACATAAAAAAGATGAGGCCCTTACTTGCCAGCACCTATTAATCTAGGTAAGCGGTCACCTTAAACAAACATTTTCTGAAATAACTACACTACAATGTAGTGTAGAACAAGCATTTGCTATACAATAGGTCTCACATTTGCGAGAGTTTGAGCTATTGGCATTGTAAATGACAATGCTTTTATTTATGTCTTTTGAAACCCTGCAAGCGGTGCGTACACAGTTTGAACTTATAGTACTTACTTACGAAAAGCAAGGCTCGCAGTAAGAGGGGTGCAGTTACTGCCAGCCTTACTTCTCGTAAGCAATGACTATAAGTACATAGGGCGTGTTGGTGCACCGCTTGCAGGTTTTCAAACCACATAAATAAAAGACATGCCATTTACAATGCCAATAGCTCAAACTCTCGCAAAGGTGAGACCTACTGCATTGCAAAAGCTTGTTGAGCTCTGAGAGGGAGGCGGCAGCAGCCATAGGAAAGCAGGGACCGTGATGCCAGGCCAGCAGTCATAGGAAGGCAGGGACCGTGACGCCAGGCTGTGCGTTTTAAAAGCAGGAGGGCGGAGGAGGCAGCTGCCGCAAAAACAAACCTCGGTATTTGAATGCACAGCAAATGTTGCAAGATAAGAGCAGGATTTACAGCCTTGTTAACAACAGAGCCCTGTAAACCATGAGCACTGGTCTCAACTGCTCCAACTTAAATAAAGAAATAGTGCTCACAAGCTCTGAGAAACAACACATGTAACACAGGCAGTCCTTGAAAATGGGCGGAGCTTTTAAAGCCCAAATCCTAAATACCACGACGAAACTGAATGCATCTTGTCACCTTTGGGTTTAAATACACAAATCTTGTCACTTTGTCACCACACTCACTATTTCACAATAATCACGCTCACATGCGCCGTTTTTATCTATTGAATTACCGGACAGCCTTTTGTTCATTCAGTTTCGTCGTGGTAATTTCTAACCCTGTGTATGAATAATTGAAAAACATATAGTAAACATTTGGCTGATTTTGAGAATAATATTCACTCTTGTTTTCTTTGTGTCTGTAATCAAAATACCAATGACAGATGAACAATCATCTTTCCATATAAAAAAACTACAAAGAAATTGTTGTCCACCCGGCAGAACCAATTGTTGTTTATAGCTTATATGCCCAGGTTCTGAGGGATACTGGGTTACACCATTGCTTTGCACATATCCTAAATACAGCATGTCTCGCAGAGAAAGCACAAGCATTGCTTAGGCGCGACTTAAAAATGTGGTTCTCGCTTGCCATTTTAACAACCCTTGCTATAAAAAGATGATTTGTTCTTCCTGAACCCAATATTAATGTTTTCAATTAGTAACCTGACTACATTCTACAAACGACCCCCTAGCCACCACACACACAAGAACGCATGCACGCATTTGCACTCGCGTGCCAGAGACCCTAGGCAATCCAGGGTTGCAAATAGGAATGTCTTGTCCCGCTCTTTATCGAAAAACAGCTAAATTATACTTTAGCTTCCATACTCACTTCGTTGATGCTGATCTCAGCTTCCACATACTGCAGGCCTTTCTGCAGGATTGAGATGAGGGCAGCAGGGGGCACTAGTGTTCCATTGATATTAGACTGGCTGATGTGACTTTCAATACCAAATGTGAAGGCTGAATGAGAAAAACCTGTTGATACAGAAAAAAGCAAACACTTAGCAGTCTAAATTCACTGGAAAGAAACAAACACATGACAAGCACAACAATGCACCAAGTTTCATCGACTTCAAGGAAAATTGAACAGCTGTAACATGTTTTGTGCTAGCCCGATAAAAATTGCTAACCCTAATTCATTGGTATGGAAAATCTATTTGTATACAATACTAAGTTTACTGAACATGACTTCAAATTAAAGACCGTTCAATAATGCTGATCAGAAAGACGGTTTTTCTATTCTGGTCAAAGTATAAGGAGTCATACATTTATAAACTGTGCATCATGAAAAAGTAAATTTGCACCGCAAGCTGTGGCAATTATGCTTCACAGTCAGCAAGAAAATTGTGAGTATACGCTCGCTGCTGACATCTGCTGTGATCTGTGGGCCACGAGTTTGAATCGAGACAGAGAGTCAGCTTTCCAACCATCCGAAGTCGGTAGAATAAGTATCTTAGAGTAGAATAACTGTAACCCCTGCTATTTTACAGAGTTCACGTGCAGGCGTCCTTCTCGTGGGCTAACTGAAAACGAGTACATGCTGAGTGAGTTGTTTAATCTGACACCTGTGTACCATGAGCAGTGTTTGCGCATTTGCAGCGAACACTGATTTCTCTTTCACATTAATTAAAATGAGCGTCATATGGGAAACATTTCACACCCGTTGGGCAACATTTCTTATGAACTTTACAGCACATTTCAAAATTCTGCACTCTTGGTTAGAAGTGTAAAACTGATATAAAATGCAGGTGTTTCCAGTATGCCCATTTGCATTCGCTGTGCTTTTCTGTGTTCACCTTGGCCACTTCGTGCCAGAAATAAAATAAAAAAATACAAAAAAACCTCGGAAACCATGAATTGGGGAGCAGGTGCGGTCAAAAGGTCATAACAGAAATGTGGTGGTAGAGTCGTGAAGAAAGTAGTTATGAGGAGCACAGATTGACTTACAACTTCTATATTTATTTTTAAAATCCCTGACCGCATATTAGACAAGGAAACCCGTAAAACTAAATCGGCCTAGTGTACTTATCTGGTCCCAAGCAGACAGCATTTTCAAATATCCTAAGGGATGAAGGAGCCTTCTGCAAAGAAGTTTGTGACCCACGTAGGTTCCAGGGTATAACAGCGATAAGATAGCTCTGGCGGTTAATGCGCTTGCTGGTAAGATATCTAGTCACAAATTTGACTTATATTAATGAGCAGTGTTTCTTAACCTTTTGACTTATGTGGACCCCCACTTAATTACTGGAACCCGAGGACCCCACTAAATTATTATTGGAGCCTCGGGTACCACTGAGACATTATTGGAAGCCGGAGACCTAAGTATTTTCATTGATTTGAACTGCGAAACAATACACAAAGAATACAGAAATAAGCATTCATTAAACAAATACACAAATGATGAAATATTTTATTTAATTCACAAATAAGTATAAAAAAACCCAATTTTTTTTTATTTAAAAAGGAAGTTTAGAGCTTTCCTAATTTCGATTGAGGTCACTCGTCACAATCGCCGTACTGTACTCTGTTTGATGCATTTGCACTGCTCTCACAAACAATTCTCAGAATACTAATGTATACTAATTATAGCCTCCAATTTCAAATTCATTCTTGTTTTAAAATGTGTAATTGTACGTTCTGCTTTTACATTGTTATTGATATACACTTTATTAATCTGTTAATATTATTTAATTTTCTTAGCAGTTGCAGACCCACTGAGTAGTGTGATCAGTGATGTCATGAGTGATGTCACGGACTATGTCATGAGTGATGCAATATGTCCGGTCATAAGCAGTGCATTGTGGGGGCGTTAGTTATAGTTAGCTCAAATAGCTAAAACTGTAGAATGTCATTGGTTTTGTACAAGTGAAATCTGAGCCTAACTATAACATCCCTGTAACCTTTGTTTTTTCAGTGACATATATATATGAAGCGTGAAAATGAAGGCAAGGCTTACGCTACTAACTGAATGGTGGGAATTCTGTCGAGTGCCCTCCTGAAATGCTTCGGGCCATTGGTGAAATAAATTTACAGGGCAGCCCTGTCCTGGGGAGGAGCACCATCCGCATACATCATGAGAGGCCGCTGCTGAAAACGATTTCAAGCGCGATGCAGCACAGAGTTCCAAGCTTCTACAGACTTGCCTGAAATGCCACGAGTCCTACTCAGGAAAATATGTACATACTTTTAATATGGACACATGGAACCTTACCCACTAAGGGAATAACAGGGACTTCAAGTCCCAGCATGCCGCGGTACACAAGGCGGGCCAAATGATGGCTGTAACTAATTAAACACATGCAATGCCATGAAGATAAAAGTTGGACTGGCTTTTCCTTTGTTCAAACAAGCGAGCCCCTGACGAAGAGGAGCAATTCCTTGAAACGCGTTGGGCAGATAATTAATGAAGCGTGAAAATGAAGGCAAGGCTTACGCTACTAACTGAATGGTGGGAATTCTGTCGAGTGCCCTCCTGAAATTCTTCGGGCCATTGGTGAAATAAATTTACAGGGCAGCCCTGTCCTGGGGAGGAGCACCATCCGCATATATCATGAGAGGCTGCTGCTGAAAACGATTTCAAGCGCGATGCAGCACAGAGTTCCAAGCTTCTACAGACTTTTTTTTTTTTTTTTATTTTTTTTTTAAAAAACCTTTATTCGTGCATCTTAAAAGAACAAATACGGGCCTACAACCGTCAGGCCGGCCACGATACAGTGAAGCACTGATACCCACATTATATCCCCCGTGCGTCAACGGTCAAGATTAACAACGAGTTATGAGTTACATACTGGAGATATCTTTGACACCCGGGGAAGGAGAGGTGAAGGTTAATTTTAGGTTTTTAAATAATTTTATCAGGGGAAAAAAAAAAAGTCAGTGAAGGATAAGAACAAAGGAGATTCGAGTCCGCAAAATAGCTTCACCACACGGGAGAGCAGCAACATCAGTAAAAACAACAATGGAAGTAAAATCTCAAGCAGTGAGGCGGTGCAGAGATATAACAGGATAGTCACATAAGCAAGTACGCACCCCTCCAGAGCCGCCCCCACTCGATCCACCCCACACCCGGACCCCGAATAGAAACAAGTAGAGCGTAGAGACATAAAAGAAAAAAAAAAAAAAAGGCCCATAGAACTAATTAAGAACAGAGTATTACCCCCCCACCCTACACCAATGCGGAGGCTACGGCCTGCCCCCCCCCAGCATAGTGCCTGTCGCCCAATGAACCCGAAATATAGACAAGAGAGAAAGTAGGAATAGAGTAAAGAAATTAAGAAAACAGAAAAGAAGGTGGGGAGGAGCCCACGGGACACCAGAGCGCCCCAAACCATCAGCCAGTTACGGCCTCCACACACTGAGAGCCCACTACGCCAAAAAACTGCATGCGAAGATACCATGTCACCACAATTTAAGCGAAGGAATACAAGTCGCGACGAGTGCGCACAAAACATACATACTGTTCCAGTCCCAGGCCAGCCCGTCCATGAACCATGGCGATAGAAGTCAGTCTAGCCCTGGCCTGATCGCGGGCTTGGGATTAAACCAGCCCCTACATGAAGGCCCCGTGTCCCGAGCAGACAAAGACAAGATGGCCGCTTGTGAGAAGATGGTGAAGTAGGATCACGAAATGGCCGCCGACCATCTATTGAGGTCCCTCTTTGCACCACATAAAATCCAAACCTGGCAAGTAAAGTACAGGAATTCCACAAAAAAGAAGCAGTAGGCCACCGCGGACGGTTCCTCGAAGCCGTTAGGTATCGCTCAGCAGGATACTCTTGCGGACGCGGTGAGGCAGGCAACAATGAAGCAGGCAGCCATGACCAGGGGAACAAAGTATCCGCAGTTGAGGTGGAGAGCGGTGGACCCTGGGTGCCGGGAACGCCGGATGAAGGCACCAATGTAGCACATTCATACACCGCCGTTTCGTCCCCGCAAGAGGACAGAAGCACCGGGAGACCCACGTCCTGCGGATGACAAACAGAGCGCTCACGACCCGCAGCCGACAGTATGGGGTCAAACCGCTCACTCAGCGCCTGCAGGCCAGCGCACATCTGTAGTTGAAAGTCCCGCAGGACAGCCAGAACGGAGCCGCATGTCAGCGGAAGCTGGGCCCCCACTTCGGCAGCAATCCGGGACGGCACTGTGGAGCTGGTGTCCGGAAGAGGGAGGGCGAAGTGGGCAGCGGGCGAGACCGGAGTATCACCCCCCAGCCGCGAGCAGGCACTCAACGCCATGTTTTGCCGCTGTACGTTGCAATGGCCAGGGGGGGGGGATCGTGGCAAGGAGTCAATTCCCCTCAGGTCTACGCCGCAACAGGGAAGGCCGACAGTCGCTTCTCTTCTCGCAGGTTCTCTTTGCCGCCGGCTAGGCAATAGGTGAAGGGGGTCAGCAGCCTCCCACAGCGCGGTCCTCAGAGCGGGGCAGAAGACCCGCCGCACCGGGGCCCACCCCACAGCTCCAGCCCGTCAGGCACAGGGTGCAGAAGGTGTCCGGCCGTCCCTCCCCGGGCTCATCCGGCAACGATCCGTGGTGCGAGGTGAGATCGGGACCGCGGGGCTCAGGTTAGCGCTAGCTGGTCCGGTAACTGCGGAGCTTCCAGGGGGCCGGCAAAGGCCATAATGGCGCAGGGGTTCAGTGCAGAGGACAAAAGCACCCAGAACTCGGGCATCCGGGCGGGCTGAGACTCCGGGAAAGCGGTGGCGCGGTCAGCGCGTCTTCGCACACGTTGCACCTCGAGAATCGGCGAGGATGGGCATCAGGATAGTAGTCCGAGGCCACGGGCCGACGGAGCCGGGCGCTCAAGCGTCTGCTCCGGTCGCCATCTTGGCTCCTCCCCCAAGCTTCTACAGACTTGCCTGAAATGCCACGAGTCCTACTCAGGAAAATATGTACATGCTTTTAATATGGACACAAGGAACCTTACCCACTAAGGGAATAACAGGGACTTCAAGTCCCAGCATGCCGCGGTACACAAGGCGGGCCAACTGATGGCTGTAACTAATTAAACACATGCAATGCCATGAAGATAAAAGTCGGACTGGCTTTTCCTTTGTTCAAACAAGCGAGCCCCTGACGAAGAGGAGCAATTCCTTGAAACGCGTTGGGCAGATAATTGATGAAGCGTGAAAATGAAGGCAAGGCTTACGCTACTAACTGAATGGTGGGAATTCTGTCGAGTGCCCTCCTGAAATGCTTCGGGCCATTGGTGAAATAAATTTACAGGGCAGCCCTGTCCTGGGGAGGAGCACCATCCGCATACATCATGAGAGGCTGCTGCTGAAAACGATTTCAAGTGCGATGCAGCATAGAGTTCCAAGCTTCTACAGACTTGCCTGAAATGCCACGAGTCCTACTCAGGAAAATATGTACATGCTTTTAATATGGACACAAGGAACCTTACCCACTAAGGGAATAACAGGGACTTCAAGTCCCAGCATGCCGCGGTACACAAGGCGGGCCAACTGATGGCTGTAACTAATTAAACACATGCAATGCCATGAAGATAAAAGTCGGACTGGCTTTTCCTTTGTTCAAACAAGCGAGCCCCTGACGAAGAGGAGCAATTCCTTGAAACGCGTTGGGCAGATAATTAATGAAGCGTGAAAATGAAGGCAAGGCTTACGCTACTAACTGAATGGTGGGAATTCTGTCGAGTGCCCTCCTGAAATGCTTCGGGCCATTGGTGAAATCAATTTACAGGGCAGCCCTGTCCCGGGGAGGAGCACCATCCGCATACATCATGAGAGGCTGCTGCTGAAAACGATTTCAAGCGCGATGCAGCACAGAGTTCCAAGCTTCTACAGACTTGCCTGAAATGCCACGAGTCCTACTCAGGAAAATATGTACATGCTTTTAATATGGACACAAGGAACCTTACCCACTAAGGGAATAACAGGGACTTCAAGTCCCAGAATGCCGCGGTACACAAGGCGGGCCAACTGATGGCTGTAACTAATTAAACACATGCAATGCCATGAAGATAAAAGTCGGACTGGCTTTTCCTTTGTTCAAACAAGCGAGCCCCTGACGAAGAGGAGCAATTCCTTGAAACGCGTTGGGCAGATAATTAATGAAGCGTGAAAATGAAGGCAAGGCTTACGCTACTAACTGAATGGTGGGAATTCTGTCGAGTGCCCTCCTGAAATGCTTCGGGCCATTGGTGAAACATATATAGATATATAGATATCTGTCACTGAAAAAACCATAGGTTTCAGGGACGTTCTAGTTAGTTGGACATTTGACTCATATAAAACCAGAGAAGTTCGCCCGTTATAGTTAGTTGAGCTAACTATAACTTGCACGCCTGCAATGCACTGGTGAGGACGTCACATATTACATCACTCATGACATGGTCAGTGACATCACTGATGACATCACAGATGACATAATCCAGTGAATGTGTATTTCTGTAAAGTTGAAATATTTTTCATATATATCTATGCCAAGGTGTATTGAAGAAAGAGTGGATTTACAAGTGCCTGAATGGATTATTTAGTAGGTGCGTGACTGACTGTATAAGTGAGTGATTGAAAATGTGTTACTGAATGTATGGGTTAGTGACTAAGCTGTGTGAAAGTCTGTATTAGTGTCTCAGTTGGTGTATAAGCGGCTGCATGGGTTGGTGAGTAGCTACATGAGTGTCTATATGGGTTATTGATTTGTTGACTGAGTATCTGTATGGGTGTCTGAGTGTCTGTATGGGTAGGTGGGGGTGTGTGTGACTATGTGCATAGATGTCTGAGTGGGTGATTTACTGGTTGTATGGATTAAAAAGTGCATCTGGGAGGGGCTGTATGGGTGAGTTAGAATGTGTATGGGTGTGTTGGTGAGTGAATGAATGTCTCAGTGGTATATGTGTGAGTAACTACATATGTTTAAAGACAGTATATGTGAGTGTTGGAGTATATAAATGACTGTACGTGAGAGTAAGTTATTTGAACAGTGGGTGTATAAATGAGTGTCTGCTTATATCAGTGATTGTATAAGACAGTATGTGTTAGTATCTGCATAAATAAGTGATATGGTGTGTGTATAAATAACGGCGTTGGTGTGTATAACTGTATACATGAGTAAATGGGTATGTGATAGATTCTTTGCATGACTGACTAGGTGTGTGAGTAACTGTATGGATGAGTGGCAGAGTGTGACTGAATGTATAGGTGTATAAGTGCATATTATAGTACTATATTGATGATTAACTGCATGTATAAGTGACTGGATGTGTGTAGACCTAGGAAATAGTGGGTGGTATATAGTATCTGGCATTCTTGTGTGTATGGTTTCAAAAATAGTAGTCTGTATTTTAGAGTGCGTGTATCAAAGTTTATATTAGAGCATCAGTATGTGCATCAGATTATCACGTGGATGATGTCATCAGTGATGTCATGAGTGATGTCATTTGAGATATCATCAGTGATGTCATGAGTGATGTCACTGACCATGTCATGAGTGATGTAATATGTGGCGTCATCACCCGTGCATTGCGGGCTCGCAAGTTATAGTTAGCTCAACTAACTATAACAGGCGAATTTCTCTGGTTTTATATGAGTCAAATGTCCAACTAACTATAACGTCCCTGAAACCTATGGGTTTTTCAGTGAATTTCTAAGGTTTTTTAAATGCTAATTCCTAACTATAATGTCTGAAAAACCTATGGTTTTTTCAGTGAATTTCAAAGGTTTTTTAAATGCTAATTCCTAACTATAACGTCTGTAAAACCTATGGTTTTTTCAGTGAATTTCAAAGGTTTTTTAAATGCTAATTCCCAACTATAACGTCTGTAAAACCTATGGTTTTTTCAGTGAATTTCAAAGGTTTTTTAAATGTTAATTTCATATTTTAATATTTATAAAACCTATATTTTTTCTATTCTTTTTGTAATATTTTTGTACTCTATTATCCTTTTTTTTTATTTGAAAAATTATGTAATTTTTTATATCTTCAAAAATAAAGTATGTATATATATATATATATATATATATATTCAACTTCTCCTTTCCTCGGTACAGCCGCCGCTCACCAAACCAACGGGTGCGTCGTCTCAAAGGACCACCAAGGTAAGGTCCGTAATATTGTCTTTTTTCCTTCTCGAACCGACAAAGATTGACGACGCGGTGTTCTGACCAGAAATTTATTGGAACAGCTTAGGAGGACGCGTTTCGCCTGCCAAGCAGGCTTGTTCACCAATAGTTCAACCATTTTTGAAATCAGACATTTTAAATCACAGTGCATGAGTCACTAGTCACATGATTAGACTACAGATTGAGTGTATTGGAAGACAGACTCGTAGTTCATAAGAATAAACAACTACTTTTCTCACCGCTGAATTCATATGGCGGCACGTAAGCATCTGTCACACTATTTTTCGTTTTAATATAGCGCTAATTTCTCAAATGAGTTAATTTAAACATCGAGCAAATATACAATTCCATTTTACATTTTTCAATAAAACTTTATCCAAAAGTTTTTTGGCAACTTGCTCGACAAATCACAGCGAGCATTCTTGAAGTGAGTTCACCTCAGACACGGGAATACTTGACTTTACAGGTTGGTTATTTTTTGTCGTATAAAGTCTATTCACAATAAACTTTATACAGCTAATTCTAGCCTTACGGGGTATATTCCCGTTAATATTTAGAATTACATATATATATATATGCGAATTATGCTTGAATGTGGTGCAACCCAAGTGGGTAAAAAATCCCTCATTAAGTCAAGTATGGTGCTAAGCTTGAATTGTGCCCAAGTGGGCAAACACTTATTTCTAACGACCCATGTGAATATGTTTCTAATACAAGTGACAGAATTATTACGTTTAATAGACGATCACCTTAAACTCCATAATTGCATAAACACACATAGTGTGTGAATCTTTCAAAACTATCTTCCAATCTATAGCTCTTCATGTGTTAAGAAAATACTCAATAAAGTTAAAGACAAAAAAATGAAAAAGAAACAAAAGGAAATAGTTAAAACTCGAAATTGAGAGAGGTGTAGCAGGCATAACTTGCATCCTTGATTTCATCTCAGATTAATACCTCACTTTACAAATGAGTTAGCAGATCCTCTTCCATATTTAAACCCATAGGTGTTTTAGTGTTTAACTCGATAATATAGCGCGATTCTAGTCTTCTAAGCTTTTTATCTCGGTTGCCGCCTCTAATGCTGGGAGGCACGCAGTCGATGACAAAATAGCTTAGTTCCTGCGCATTCTTATCGTGATATGTGTCGAAATGTCGTGCAACGGGGTACGTTTTGTCCCCATTCCTTATGGCTCTCAAATGTTGAAGGATTCTTACATGTACTGGATGAATAGTGCTGCCCACGTATCGCAGGCCACAAGGGCACTGCAAAACGTAGACAGCATATTCTGTTTTGCACGACAAAAAACCTTTAATCTTTTTCTCTCTTTTGGAGAGTCCTAATTTATAGGATGAAGTATTTTTCCCATGATTGCAGGCTTTACATTTAGTGCACTTTAAAAACCCTTCTTTTCTTTTTAGCCATGTGGATGATTTTATAGCTTGCTGGTTTGGGATCATATTGCTGACTAGCATCTGCTTAAATGATCTGGCTTTCCTGAACGTAATTGCAGGCCTTTTTTGTACTAGCTTGCCCAGGATTGCATCATTTTTGATAAGGTGCCAGTGCTTATTCAGAATACTCCTCACCTGACCATGCTGCCGATTGAAGGACGTGATCATCCTTACTTGATTATTCTGTGTGTTATGTCGTTTAGTTTTACTCTTGCTTTCAAGAAATAAAATGTCTTCTCGTGTTCTTTTTTTGGCTTGTTTGATAGACGCCTGAATATGTTCTTGTTTATAGCCCCGGGATTGGAATCGTTGTTCCATTTGTGCTAATTCAGAATCCAAGACTTTCTGTTCGCTACAATTTCGGATGGTTCTGAGGCATTCCCCGTAGGGGATGCTTCTGATTAAGTTCTGCGGGTGAAAACTCGTTGCGTGCAGCAGCGTGTTCCCCGCTGTAGGCTTACGGTACAATTTTGTATGGACTTTGGAGTTTTGTATATAGACAGTTAGGTCTAGAAAATTGACTGAACTGTTACTAATACTGCTGGTGAATTTTAGGTTTAAAGAGTTATCCTGGATTTTTTCAATGAAACTCTTTATAGATTTCTCCGTCCCTTTCCAAATGATAAATAAATCGTCGATAAATCGACTCCAGTGTAGAATATTATTTTCCCATTCTTGACTGTACTTGACTCTGACCGCCTGCTCCTCCCACCAGCCCATATGCAAATTCGCATAGCTGGGGGCGAAGCAGGTGCCCATTGCCGTACCGCAGATCTGGTGATATAAATCATTCTTGAAAAGAAAAAAATTGTTTTTCAAACAGAACCAAGTCATTTTGATTAGCATTTGAGTGTGGGCCCAAAGATTTATTGGGCGCACACTTAAGAAATGTTTGATGGCCCTCAGTCCATCTTCATGACTAATGCTGGTGTACAATTCTTTTTAAGAAGTCGCCTGTATCCTGGATGTAAGAAGGCAAGGACTTTGTTAACGGACAGAGAAAAGAATCTACGTATTTAGAGGTATTCTCTAATGCTCCCCCAATTGCAGATATAATTGGTCGCCCTGGCGGATTTTCTGCATTCTTATGGACTTTTGGTATCAGATAAAATACCGGTGTAGTTGGGTTAGAAACCTTCAAGAATTGTTTCTCTTCTCTAGAGATTAGACATTTGGTGTACCATTCATCAAGTTGTACATTAAACATATCAAAATTACTTTGCATCTCAGCCTGAGTTATTTTCACATAATTAGTACAGTTGTTAAGTTGAGTATATGCTTCATTCATGTACTTAGTTTTGTCCCAAAGGACAACATTACCACCTTTATCTGCATTTCTCACAATGCAATTATCTTTACGTTTTAACTTAGAAATTAATGCAGAGTATTCTTTTTCATGCTGGGTGAATTTTTTATACTTCACACTAGTACATTTTTCTAGATTTTTTAAGTCATTAATGACTAGCTCGTTAAATACGTCGATTGCATCTTTTGCAGAGGTGGGAATAAATTTGGAATTTGGCCGAAAACTAGTGGATACATTTCCCTCAATGTTGAGATCTTGGTCTTTTGCCAGTTGTATTGCTTGACTGTTTGAGAGAGAACCATCATGCTCAAAGTCCATATTCGTTGTATCCTCCGGTGTCGCTGTAATTGTCCCGGATTCATTATCCATAGTTTCCAATTCATACATGAGTTCCATATCAGCTACTAGGAGATTACTCAATTGTTCAGACGGGTTTGATTGTATCCTCATCTGTTTTTTGTTTTCAATCATCCACATGGCTAAAAAGAAAAGAAGGGTTTTTAAAGTGCACTAAATGTAAAGCCTGCAATCATGGGAAAAATACTTCATCCTATAAATTAGGACTCTCCAAAAGAGAGAAAAAGATTAAAGGTTTTTTGTCGTGCAAAACAGAATATGCTGTCTACGTTTTGCAGTGCCCTTGTGGCCTGCGATACGTGGGCAGCACTATTCATCCAGTACATGTAAGAATCCTTCAACATTTGAGAGCCATAAGGAATGGGGACAAAACGTACCCCGTTGCACGACATTTCGACACATATCACGATAAGAATGCGCAGGAACTAAGCTATTTTGTCATCGACTGCGTGCCTCCCAGCATTAGAGGCGGCAACCGAGAGAAAAAGCTTAGAAGACTAGAATCGCGCTATATTATCGAGTTAAACACTAAAACACCTATGGGTTTAAATATGGAAGAGGATCTGCTAACTCATTTGTAAAGTGAGGTATTAATCTGAGATGAAATCAAGGATGCAAGTTATGCCTGCTACACCTCTCTCAATTTCGAGTTTTAACTATTTCCTTTTGTTTCTTTTTCATTTTTTTGTCTTTAACTTTATTGAGTATTTTCTTAACACATGAAGAGCTATAGATTGGAAGATAGTTTTGAAAGATTCACACACTATGTGTGTTTATGCAATTATGGAGTTTAAGGTGATCGTCTATTAAACGTAATAATTCTGTCACTTGTATTAGAAACATATTCACATGGGTCGTTAGAAATAAGTGTTTGCCCACTTGGGCACAATGCAAGCTTAGCACCATACTTGACTTAATGAGGGATTTTTTACCCACTTGGGTTGCACCACATTCAAGCATAATTCGCATATATATATATGTAATTCTAAATATTAACGGGAATATACCCCGTAAGGCTAGAATTAGCTGTATAAAGTTTATTGTGAATAGACTTTATACGACAAAAAATAACCAACCTGTAAAGTCAAGTTTTCCCGTGTCTGAGGTGAACTCACTTCAAGAATGCTCGCTGTGATTTGTCGAGCAAATTGCCAAAAAACTTTTGGATAAAGTTTTATTGAAAAATGTAAAATGGAATTGTATATTTGCTCGATGTTTAAATTAACTCATTTGAGAAATTAGCGCTATATTAAAACGAAAAATAGTGTGACAGATGCTTACGTGCCGCCATATGAATTCAGCGGCGAGAAAAGTAGTTGTTTATTCTTATGAACTACGAGTCTGTCTTCCAATACACTCAATCTGTAGTCTAATCATGTGACTAGTGACTCATGCACTGTGATTTAAAATGTCTGATTTCAAAAATGGTTGAACTATTGGTGAACAAGCCTGCTTGGCAGGCGAAACGCGTCCTCCTAAGCTGTTCCAATAAATTTTTGGTCAGAACACCGCGTCGTCAATCTTTGTCGGTTCGAGAAGGAAAAAAGACAATATATATATATATATATATATATATATATATATATATATATATTTTTTTTTTAGAAAACTAGACTCCCGTACCGGTAGTGTACCAAGCTCCATCACCACGCGAATCCTATCTGCCGTATTGCGAAACCCGTTAAGGATGCGCATTTCGTATCCGATGACTTCGTAGCACTGTGCCCCGCCTAATATCATATACGTATAAGGTTGCGCCAGCTCCTAGTTTGGTATGTGATGGGTGCACGGTACCAATATGTGCGTTATGTCATATACATATAGGGTCGTGCTGGCTGCGCGTTCCGTATGCGACGAGTGCGCGCTGCCAGGCCCTGTGTTACGTCATAGACGTATGGTATTGCGCCGGGTACGCCATTCCCTCATTTATTTTTTTATGTCTCAACACTATATCTAAATAAGTTTAAAGTGTATATGAGAGCAAGCGATAATCGAAAATATTTTCCACATTTATATATTTCTAACTGTAATAAACTTATATTATGGTAAATATATTTTCTCAAAATCAAGTCGGGTGCGGCCTCCTTGCGCGCTCAGTGCGCAATTGCCATGTGACCTTAAAAAAAAGCTTTTGATTGGTTCATAACATTTCCCATTGTAACAGTTGGAGGACCCCACCCATTTTAGTAATTCTCTCTACACCGTTTGATGAGAGACACCTCTTCTGCTTACAGAGCTTTTTTGAAAAGTTTGTTTCTGTGTACACATATCTTATAGTACACACAACATCCAACGATCATCTTGATCAATAATCATGCTCTGTACAGTAGCCTTCCATGTGTGATAGCCATGCATCTGAAAAGTTACATCAAAAAACAAATGTGTGTTACACGATGCCCCTGGTGTGTGTGTGCGCGCATTATTGTACTGCCTTTCGGCCTGGGTATTGGTGGCTCGAAGGGGTATCATCAGCCACGGGCAGAGTGCACATCCTTGATCACATGTAACAAACAGTAAAGAGTAATGTGTAGATTTGTGTTGCAGTATGCTCTGTTGTCAGGCTTTACCAATATAGTAGTGGGTCATATGTGAGACTTTCAGCTTCACGTTTGACATGCATTGCTTGACTGTAATGAGCGTTGTCACTTTGTATGACGTAACCTCACTGCTGATCCTCCCTCCATCCGAGCACATTCATGTGTGCCCTTCGCGATAGCAACGCTTTCAATAATACCGCACACCATTGACATGCGTGTCTGCGCATATCCACCAGCTTGACAACGACATGTGATGTTATCCATTCAATGTTTTCGGATAGCATCTCATTCGCGATATTTGCCGCCCTCCCGGGACATGCTACATTAATGTAAATTGCAGATTGTACGACGTCAAAACTGCAACAGGGACACACACATAAGTACACTTCTTGCCCAGGCAGGAACTGAACAACACCCAGGTCCCCAGAATAATTATTCACACCCCTACGTTGGCCTTACGTATGCAAGCCCAGCCCACATTGCGTACGTATAAATAGGATAACGACGATGCCACATGTCCCAGTTCTTCCACATTGCTTCAGGTGATATGGCCGCATCCACCTCACATATCACAATGCGCAATAAAAAAAAGGAATCCATGAGGTGTACCCCATCCTCGCAATCGAAACTCCATCTGAATTGTGAACCCTGCTGGCCGTCGTGTTTGGACACACACCAATGACAGCAGGTGAGCAGTGGGGCCTGGGTGCACAGGGGCTGCAATTGAGCGCGTTGCGGAGGGATGGGGTGCGTCAGCCTGGGTGCACAGGTGCAAACAAGCGATGTTGCCGTGCGTAATGATGTGATCTCTGACCTCATTCAGTCACATCTCTGTCTCATTTTAAGGACATGCTGGACCGTACTGTAGGCCTGAGCCAACGGGCAGCGCTGCCCTACAGACATGTGACGTTGGCTTTTGGGGCACTGTAGTGAGCTGACTACTAAGTGTACATGCACACAGGCTAGCGCCACTGCATTGCACGCGCACATTATGCTTTTAGCAAGCGCTCTGTTCCTTTGTATGTGAACGTTGGCATAAAATATTATTTAAGCTTGTGTATTCTCGTACACTCCAACTCCTCTTTGAACCACGTTTACCACTAACAGTTGGTAGATCGTACTTCAAGAAGGAAGGATGCGCTCAACTGGTGTTCTCTCTTAAGCTTGAAATAAACCTTAATTTACCTTATGACGTTTCCACCATTATATTATTTCTTCCTTTTCAGACACTGAGTTAGTTGCACGAAAAAGCACGCAGCAGGTGCTCAACAGGTAATGATGCTCTGGCCTTTCTGGCGCCTTCCATCGTGGTATCAAGACACCGTCCCACACAGGAGACCTACTGTGCCACCCTGAGAGGCACCCCTGAGTCGGAGCTTGCACTGGCATGTCGTTGGACACACCGGTTGTGGCAGGTTAGCAGTGAAGCCTCGGTGCGCAGGAGCTGCATTTGAGCACAGTTATGGGGAAGGGGCTGGGGTGCAGCACCGTGAGTGCACAGGTGCAGGCAAGCCATGTTGCCGTAGATGATAATATAATCTCTGGCCTCATTCATATCTCTGTTTCATTTTAAAGACTTGCTGACCCCAGCGTCCCACACACAGAGGTGACGGGTGGAGAACAGTGAGGGCTGGGTGCAGTAGGCCGATGCTTTGTCTCCTCCTCCCTCTGTTCTTTTGACTCTCCCTCCCCTTCTCCCTTCCACCCACTCGCTCTCTGTCCCATTCTCACTTTCTTCCTTTCATTCTGACTACCTTTCTTTTTCTCTTGGATATGGCACACATATTTATGTTTCTTTTTTCTCTTGCAGGGTTTGTACGCTGCTTCCGGAGGAGTCCCACCCACTTCTTTCATGTTTTACTGTTGTTTCTTCAAATAAAGTTACGTTTCCATTTATTTGTGTTGTTTTAATAAAAGTTATTTTTTTACCAATAAATAAGTGAGTGTATGGGTCTTCTTTTCCTGACAACCCTTGTCTGTAGTTTATTGTGAAAATCGGCGGTTGATAGGAGGTTATGAGGGAAAACATTTGTAATTTTGCGGTGCACCTACCAAATATAAACCAACAGACTATTACATAAATGAAGCCTACAACGGCAAGGGTTCTATGAGTGTATCACTTTATAACACCATGACTACTGCCCGTGTGATTACAGTACCAATAATGCACTGCCTAGGGCCACCAAGGCTTCAAGGACTGGCAAGGCCCACCCTGCATATTTAAGTAAAGCCCCGGAGGTTGCCGATCCCCGGTCTTGAGTTGGCCTCGAAGCCTCCTCGAACAATTTGTAAACAATACCCGGGGAGGTGTCGATCCCCTAGGCTGCGAAACGTCTCTGTGCCCTCCCACGCCTATTTTACATGCGAGATTAAGGTCCCCAGTGCTGCAGAGACCCTGCAATATAATAATAGGATTGGCCCCGGAACATTACCCACCAGTGGGCTCATTTAAATGAACGGGTGACACCCCGCTTCATTTTTTTTTTCTCCATTTTTACCATCCGGGTCCGCTTTATTGAAGTGATACGAGGTTTTCCTCCTCTCGCTTCAACGAGGCAAACAACAATTTACTATCACAGGGTGGAAGCCATGCTCGCGCCCTGTAATAGCAAACATAAATGTCCCGCGGATGCACACCCCGGGACATTGTATGAGCTGCGCCTGGGAGGTGGCGATCCATAGGGCCATGACGCATTGGTTACTGCATAACTACAGAATTAGTATAAACACATACTAACACTACTTGCACACGTGTAGTACAGCAACCAGAGTGTAGTGCAGAGGAAGCCCAAAATCAAAAAATATAAATCCTACCAGAGGTAGGATCACATAGTTCGATGAGCCGACGACCCTGGGATGAGTAGAAACAGCTTCACCAAGAAAACGGGTTTTCAGCAGAACGCAAGCAAGCTCAAAATCTTGGTGAGTGCTGCCTTCTTTTTACCTTCTCCCGCTCGTTGCCAAATTTATGTAGTGAAGATGAAGACAGCAGTGGATCCGATAAGTAGATTTATTGCAGGAAAAGAAGACAGCTTAAACAGCCACCAACAGGACCAGACAGCAAGGCAACCGTCTTCTCCAGCACCGTGTACAAACTCCCCAAGATACCCCTCATGACAGCCCTACATTCTAACATTACATACTTACATTATAGGAGCATTACATACTAACATTCTACTTGACTTGCATTGGAATACTACACAGAGCACATGACTTTACAGCAATGAGCTCATGGTTTCATCCACGAGTCTTGAGACCGGTAGGGGTGAGTAGTTCGCTTCCCACTCCCTGTATTGTATAAACGCAAACAAACACTACTTCCACAGGTATGCTACAGCACCCATAGCACATCACTTTACAGCAATGAGCTCACGGTTTAATCCCCGAGTCTTCAGACCAGTAGGGGTGAGTAGTTCGCTTCCCACTCCCTGTATAGTATAAACGAATACTAACACTACTCACACAGTTATACTACAGCGGCCAGTATGCTACAGCGCCCAGAGCCCATCACTTTACACCAATCAGCTCGGTTTGATCCCGGAGTCTTCACACCAGTAGGTGTTAGTACTTTGCTTCCCACTTCCGGTATAGTATAAATGCACGGTAGAGGTCAGTAGTTAGCTTCCCACTCCCTGAATGGTATAAACGCCTACTAACACTACTTCCACAGGTATGCTACAAAGACCAGAGCACATCACTTTACAGCAATGACCTCACGGTTTAGGCTCTCGGTTTCATACCCGAGTGTAGCAGCATCTCAGCTCAGCTGAGCAACACCACACTTTCAGTCCGGTAGGCGTGACTACTTTGCTTCGCACTCCCCCACAGAGGTTACAGTGCTCCTATCCTCCTGTTTCCTACTCTTTTCGCCCTTTTTCCCCCTTACTCATTTCAACGAAATCACAAAATGGCTGCCAACACTTCCTAGTTGCAACAGCTCGCAGCCAATAAACATCAAGCTCGTGCTCGTAACACCTCAGCCAATCAGATGGCAGAATTCCCAAATATCGATATCTGCACATTTTGATATTTCTCCAAAACTATTGAACGGATTTACACCAAATAAACAAAAGCGTGCTTTCTAGACCAAGACCCTTCTCCCTGCCAATTTTGGGGTAATTCCGTTCACCCGTTCGACCTGTAGCCTGGTCTAAAGTTTCCTATGGAAGTTAACATGGAGAAAACATGTTTTGGGACCCCCCCTTATTTCTTGCCGCTCCCTTGACGATTCACCCCCAAACTTTCAACATAGGAGCTGATATGAACAAAGAATAAGTTTGGAAAATTTCATGAAGATTCATCAAAGGACGCCAAAGTTATAGGCAAAACAAAAAATGCTCTTCCTATGGAAACTTGGTACTAACTATAACTACCTACTGGCGACTGCCAGTAGGTAATAAACATATATATTTGTGTGTGTGTGTATATACTCAAACACACATGTGTGGTGTGTGAATCTGTGTGTGTGTGTATACATATATATATAGTCGCATGGAGGCTTAGGGGGGATGGGATGGGATGGAAGGAAATCCACTAATGTAAACTGGTCAGTGTTCTTCCACTGTGTTACACTGCCAGACTGATGTAATGTGTAACCAGTGTATGCTATCACACACAGGTCAACAGACCAACGGATAAAGATGAATTACGGAAAGCACCTCTATATATGTATATGTGCATGTATATTATGTTATTATTATTTTAACTACATGAGGCCGGCTCTAAAACAGCAGCAGGGAAAAAAGCTTCTCCCTTTCACAGTTGAGAAACATACTCTTTAATAAAAAAAAAATACCTCATTTATATGGTGCTTTTAGCAGAATTACTTTATCGAACATTTCCGTATTCAGTTATTGCAGGCAATCTAAGTTGGTTATCCTAACTATTGAGTGGTCACTCATCTTGGTGTAACACCTTCAAGTCTACAGGTTTTTTGCATTATGGGACTTGTAGTTTTGCATTTGTAATTAAACTTGTTCACTTGAAAATCCAAACATACTAAAATCTAAGGACTGGCTATAGTGCCACGCATTAAGTTTGGACCCAGCTATATGCAAATCAGTCTTTACTCTGCTCCAGTGAGAACAGTCTAGCCCAACTGCCAAGCCAGGTCTTCCCTGATCCGGAAAACAAGCAACCCACGACCGGTTTTGCCCTTGTTATGGGCTCATCAGCCGGGTGTAGCTTGGTTTCAGTGACACAGTGTGCAAGGGACCCGCGTATGGACATACCCATGCCACTTAGTGCAACATATTGTATACTACAGTTTGACGCATTAAATAGGGCAGCTCCGGGCATTCTTTTCATCGACGTTGGCTGCATAAAAAAGTGATATGTCAAGTTACATTTTTAACTAGCAGAGCGTTGGCCAATTGCTTGGCCTGTTGGTGCTTTTAGGTAAGGCTGTCGTCTTCCAAGTAGTGTGTTTTTGAACAAGCTGACTAAGGTAGGATCTGAACTTCTGCCGACTTGAAAATGTTTCAATTAACAGCTGACTGCACCTACCCACTGAGCTTTAACTGGCTATTTCCACATAATTTCAAGGTAAAAAGAACAATAAATGAAAATAGGAGAACGAACCGTAAATAAACTATACAGATTTTCATAGACTAGAGAATAAACCAATATCACTTCGAGTAAGGGGTCGATAGGGCTGTGGTATAATTTCCTGTGATGCCACTTTCTGTGGTGTTACACCGTTGAGTACTGCCTCTGCTATTTTTTGGGGGGGGATGGGATGTCGCTTTTGTGGGGAGGCCAGAATGGGCTTGCAAGTTAAGATTGGTGTAAAAAACAAAAATGAAGGACTTGAATGTGTCTCAAAGAATTAAACATTGACTGGGAGTAATTCATCATCGCGTCTTATTTCTTTTAGCTTTAGTTTCCACGCGCCACAAGAATCAAAGAAGTCTGCCTGGGTTACTTGTTTTCCTTCACCGGAAATCGTACCTTGCATTACTGGCCGGAGTGTCCATTTTGAGAAGACTTGTAACAGCGCAGTGAGCAACTGATGATGAACAGCAATTTACAGTAATTACAAGTGGCTGAGATTAATTCAAGCATTCTACCCATCACAGTTTTCTCTTATTAATTTCCCTTAAGTACGCCAGCTAGTCAGTTTCTTATAATTAAGTACTCCTCTTTATCAATGTGGTTTTCATGATCACAATTTCAGACTTCAAGCGCTTTACAGCGCCATACCCCCAGATTTTGACTCACATGAGGGTAACCACGCCGATAAATATGGGTGCCAGCCACATACATCGTCCTTGGTCTTGCCATACTCACAGAGCCAAGAGACCCAAAATTCCTCTTCATTCCCAGAGGTCAACAAATATGTATGGTCACATTTTCCAATGTCCATCAAGCCCAGGACATTCACAGTCAAACTGGAAGTGCATAAGGATTGCTTTCCCACACTGGAGGAGCGCATGAACTTCAGGTGGCTAACCTTTACAGGGATCACAGCTTTTTCATTCTGTGCAAAAACAAACTTGCTCTAGAATGATACTGGTGCTGATGACTAAATTCTTCGAGATAAAATTTCAATGTCCTTGTGACAACCCCTTTTAGTTTAAATCTCACCTCTAAGCAATACCCTAGTGATGATCAAGTTGAACTCTTACACTGTTAGTTCCACTCTTGGCAAAAAACAACATTATTTTTGACACTAAAATACTGTGCATACTTCCACAGACAGATTCCCACATCACCCCACAGACACCAAGCATCATGATTTTCTACTAACACACAGTGTGGCACCCTTTGGTGCTCTTATTTTCCCAGATCTTTCACACTGGAAGCCCCAAACCACCACCCCACCCCTGCCAGGTCAGAAGTGCCACCTCCCCGCCTGGGTTCAGGCACACTCATATGATCTACCTCTTAAGACTGAAAAACACAGTCATACAATTGGCATACCAGCCCTCCATACCTCACGACTATGACTAGAAATCCAATAAAAGAGGCCGCACCCTGCTTTACATATGTACACACATACTGTGAATGTCAATGTAAACCTAACGTGCTGATTTGTCTCAAATTCATCACCACAAATCCTGTTTTTGTGTCTACATCACAAACCTCCATCAATACACTAATGGGCTGCTATGTACTTTTGGCAGAAGACCTTTTCCAATAAATAGTTACACTAGTGAAAGATTGCACCATGGCAGTACTTCTTTATTTTCTCATTTTTACAGATGTTAACACGGTGAGGCCAAAGGTTTCACCTTGATTAATACCACTTTAACATCGAAATATAGCCATAAGCAACTGAAATGTGACCTGGCCTGCTGCTGCGCAGTAACACGCTGGAGAGTTTTTAGTCACTTCTTATCCACTTGCGCCGGAAACAAATTTTGTTGATAAAATCAGAAAATTATGAAGAAAATGATGGATTATATGGCAAATGCAGCAATGTCACAATTATGCGGAAAAGGTAGGACACAAAATTACATAATTGCATTGGCCCGGGTTAGGTACACAGAGAAGTACTGGAATGTGACAAATAGTGTTGGATGTACAGGAAGAGACAATACATGATTATAATTTATACTGACACAAACCCTCCCAGTGGCCTGGTAAGAGCGCCAAGGGCCCTATGCAAATTGTGGCCATTGCACTGGTTTGGTAGTTAAAAAAAAAACAGCAATCACCAGTTGGGGAGAAGTGGCCCATTAGATCTCTGGCCCCTGTGCCACCGCACCTGATGCGCCATTGATAGCTACGCCCCTGATACCTCCACGTTTCAAACCTTGAATAGTAGATCTTTCAGAAGTTAGTGCATTTGTGGACATACTGTATTATCAGGACCACTGCAATTATGTGGCAATGCAGAACCAAACTGAGAAGGAGGGTGCACTGAATTATGAGACAAAGCAAAGGCAATTTATTCAATGAACACTCCTGACACTGCAGGCAGAAACTTCAGTGGAATTTTCACGAAGCTAATACATTTCACCACATACAATTATTAACAAAGACAGATCCTAGTTCCTAACAAAACAAAGAGGTTTCCTTTAAAAAAATCAAAAACACTATACCCATTCAGCATATCCCACGCAAGATATGATTCACCAACTATTAATGATATTTTCTTGTGTGGACGTATAGGGACACCGCTGCATTAATAGTGGACCCTTTGCCTCTCACATTACAACAGTTTGTGTTAACCATACATTTTGCAACAAGGAGTGGAAAACAAGCCTGCATATACACGCCGATTGTTGTAAAAGCCGTACCTTTGTGCTACCGTCTACTTTTAAAATCAGTCTCATGAATCTTATGTTGGCTGTGTTCTATGTTCACATACTGTGTAACCTGTAAGCACCATTAACAAAATGCAGACCTACAGAACAATGACATGCATTCTACTGTTATGTAAATATCTTACTATGAGGCACTTTAAGGTTTAAGGCATTAAAAATTAAAAAGAGATATAATATGTTTGGGACGTAGGCGCTTTCACATCCCCTTAGAGAACACTAGTATATTATTTTTATGGCAAATAATGAATCATTACTTCTTTTCTGGGTGAATTCTATTTAGACCTGTAGGATGGTGGATTTCTGCTACAGACACATGCATTATTCTCAATCAATTATTGGGGATGTTAGCACGACTTGGCAGTCACGGTCCGTGCAGGTAAGAGTGGTGAGGCCCAGTATTTCAACGGACGATGACGAGAGAAAATTAAATAAATAATTAATTTTCCCTCGTCATCGTCATTGAAATCTCCCCCACGGGGCCCCACTGCTCTTACCTGCACGTGCCCCGGCTGCGACTTGGGTAATAAATAATTCCTATTTGTAAAGTGCAAACATATCACTCTAAAGGTTTCAAGGCATTGTGGGAATTCAGGGAGATTAAGAGAACTGTTCCCAGAGTCACATGATGCCGAGCTGCCGCCTGCGCACGGGATCGAACCGCGAGCACCGCGCTCCGGAGTCAGCCGCTCTGGCCTGGGTGAAGTTCTCTCAACTTTTTAAGGCCTGGACATACCAGTCAACAACACAGAGCGGATCAATTAACGTTAACAAACAGCTTTCCGTATCAGCTTTATTAGTACTTCTTGCACCAAATACTATTTTTATTTGAAATCTAAACATTCTGCAGCAGATGGGAGATTGTGTGGGAAAATCTGCTAGTCCATAATTATAAGCAAAGCACTGACACCAAAATCACATAATCCCAATGTCCCTGATGGTTAATTTGAAAGTTAAATCAATAGCTTACAAAAATACAGAATCTTTTATTTATTTCAGACACCATAGCGCAATTTTCTGGCATTTTAAATAAATGTAATCATCAGTGAAATACTAATTTAACTTTCACCAAGCCAAACCTGCCCATCCTTTCTGGGTAGCCGGCCTGCCGCCCAAGTACCATGAAAGAGAGCCCTATAACATTTGCCCTCCTCTCTTAACCCCAACTAACACTGTCCTCTAGCCAGGGTTGGATCAGGATTAAAAAGCGGCCCAGGCATGCAAAAAACAAAAAGTAGCCCACATATGCATGTAGCTTTTCCGCAAAACACTGCTTTGGCAAAATTTTATTTAAAAAAAAAAAAAAGGGGGGGGGGGATTCACGATTAGTTCACACTGGTGAAACACACCTGAAAACAAGTGAGGCCACTTCTGCTCAGGCCCCCTGCCCCGCTCAATATGCATACATTAATGGGCCAGCCCAGCGAGAGAAAGAGAATGACACCTCTGCCCCTTGACAAAAGGGAAGTAATGGACGCCCATCTGCTTTCAGAAAGGCCACTCAGGCACCCACTGGGCCGCTGGCAGCATCGAACAACACAGAAACCACTCTAATCACTCCCCACAGGCTGCTCAAAAAGCAGCCCTCACCTGGAATTCAGATACCGGCCCCTCGGGCATGGCCCAAGTTCCCGTGTTACCAATCCGACGCTGCCTCTAGCCTAATGAGCCACCGACAGTGTCTGAGCTGCACCATCTACCAGAAAAGTAATGTTTCCACGTTGTCTATTCCCATGCTGCAAAACGCTATTAAATCAATTTTCCAAAAATCTTAAACTATAACATGTTGCACTTAGAACTCACAAATTATGTCGCCATCTTTTACTTTATGTCTCTAATGCATACATGCAAATAAAACATCTTATGTATGCACTTTCTCCTACAACTGACCAGGGCTAGTACAGCAGGGAGGGAGGGTGTGTTGTTGTGTTCATCAAATAGGCAGTTAAAACGATACAATAAAAGTGTCACAAATCACAATCGGATATAAAAGAACAAAGAGTTAAGAGCATAAAAATATATATTATATAAATATTGAAAATTAAGCAGAATGTCAAGCCCAAAAGACGGAGTCCTGCTGCATCCAAACCCCGCCATTTTCCCCCATCATTAAGGAATCACTTAGAATGGGAATTAGTAAAGTTGTCTATTGTTGTCAGTCGGAGCAAAACTGCATTTATAAATTGGACTAGGTTCCCCATCATCGGTGAATCTTTACCACTTAAAGCAAATCTCAAAGCCTCTGCTGTGCATTGGCATCTTTTTTTAAAAAAAATAGACACTGGCCTAAGCCATTTGCGCTGATCTGCTAAAAGCGTGGGATGGAGATAAACTATGTGGGTTCATGATTCAGAATTCGACAGCAAAAACTGCAGGTTTTTTTGGACTTGGTCTGTATTCTGGCCATGCTTGTCAAAACTCCATTAACGGCATGCACAAAAATCGACTATGAATGAACCAAAGTCGCATGGTTTTAGCCAAAGGTTGGGATATGTAATTCGGTATTTCCTATTCGGGAAAAGTCTCCAGAATGTAATTTGAAGTTTTTTTTAGGTCAAGCCTGGGCAACGCATGTGCTGCTCTGTGAGGCATGCTGTGTTCGAGTATGTACTTGAAGCCCCGCCCACTCTCCGCCCATATTTGTCATTGGCTTGTGTCATTGTCCTTCGTAAATGCTGGCTTCACATTCGTTAATAGGCTTGTTAGTCCCTCCCTAGTACCGCCTTGTCTTCATTTGTAACCTCCCATGAGAACTGGCCCTTTTACTTCTGTTGTAACACGGTATGTCTTATTTACTCTGTAAGCACTATTTTCGTTAATGAGTTTCTCCTACTGCAGGCATGACATGCTTTCCTGCAACATACAGCGTACTATGCACACTTTCACTTTCCGAACCTCCCGGGACAATGGCAATTGCTTCTTTGAAGTGAAATAGGTCTCGTATTTACAAGAGTTTGAGCTATTGGCATTGTAAATGACAATGCCTTTTATTTATGTGTTAATTATCAAAACAGATAAATAATAGGTATTGTCATTTACTTTGCCAAGAGCTTAAACTCTTGCTAATGCGAGACCTATTGCATTGCAAATGCTTATTGTATTTATTGCCCCAGTGTTCGTAGAAATACATATAATCTAGTTGTTTTTAGTAAGAAGTTTAAAGTGCATTGCTGGGTTATTCCACATTTTAGACATTCAATGGATATACGCGTTATGCCAGTTGGCTGTGCAAAGTTGAACGCAGGGCATATAAAGGCTTTCCAGGCATATGCATATATTTGCACAGCAATGGAGTGAAATCAGCCTTCCACCCAGAAATGCAAGTCACTTAGGAGCACCATACTAGAGACAAAGTAGAACTGCACCATCTCGTGTTGTAGTTTTGACAGAGTATCCATGGTAACGATTTAGCAAACCAAAGAGTCTAAACAGCTGCAGACAATCTATTGGCTGACAGGCACACTGACCTGTCATTACAGTTAACAAGTAAACTGGAACAGTTTTGCTATAAAACAAAACAGGCGCTGTCCAAAATAATTTATGAATGCATTGACTGGAGCATTCACATGTACTTAACATTTCAAGGAAGATGATTTACGTTTGTCACACTTGAGGTAAAAAATATTTAGCTCCAAACTTTCTAAAGAGCACACGAGGGCAGAGCTCGAGGGGGGAGCTAATCTCAATTTTAACAAAAGAAATTATAAAACAATATCAGTTTGACAAGATCCTCTTTTCTAGATGTTTCAGCAGCATGATTGACAATATATGTGAAGAGACACACGTTCAAGATATGGTTCCAAGGGCTACGTTTGAATGTGAAGGCCTTTCTCATGGTCAGTATCCACTAGTTTGTTGTGAGTAAATACCATGGCAAATGTGAATATACTTCCACAGTCATATGGTGGAAAATTTGAAATCATTTTCAGTGAATGAGGCAAGGCACTTCATTGTGTATGCATTAATAATCGTCTCGAGCTCTGTAAGGCCAAACCTGAATTGACTAAAAGTTGCCTTTTTTGGTCTGGTGTTAGCTAAGACCTTTTGATTTTACTAAAATTATATGTTGAATATACTTACTATAGGGGCTTTCAGCCAGCCCGCTTCATCAATTGGTCTGTTGTCCTGCCATTCACATTTTCCTCCTCCCACTACAGCATAGGCATGGGGGCAATTAGTCACCCCACACCAGAAACTAGCTAGCTTATCTGAGTGATGGCATTCTGCTCTTTCACAAGAACATACCATACACGCTTCCTAAGCAGTTTCTTTCTGTGCCAGGGACTACTAAGGCAATGTGTGGTTTTTTTAGGCTATATATTTTTTGCTTTTAGACAATTTCTTTTTCTTTTTTTGTATATTTGCAAGGACCTGACAGCACCCCTATCAAAGTTTTACAAAAACCAGAACAAAACAAGTATTGACAGATCCAAAAGGCTGCCAGTCAACTCCAGGCATATTGGCATTACCAATGCTTGTTTTCAATGCAAGCAGTAAACAATTTTGTGCACAATCTGAGATGCTGCTATTAGTGGCATCTGTTCTCCTTTCAAGGTCAACATGGGTTTCTCTAATATGTTTTGGATTCAACATTACATCTGAGAGCTCTGAAGTTGGGGCGTTTTACTGTTTGTCCAGTTCCTTGAATAGCTGGTTTTCTTGTTTTGCATTCCAGGTGCTTTTTTTTCTCCTTGAACGAAAGCTATGACTATCTTGGAACTTTTTATTAAGTATGTCTATAGGCAAACTACAGTGAAATGGGGATGCAGTGAATTTCCGCTCTCGCAATGTAAAATCAGTGAATGTACTGTGTTTTTGCAAATGGCCACATAGCAATTTCCTTACTTTCACTCACAGCCCAATGGCTTATTTCCATTAGAGTCTAATCTGCAATTCCAGAGCAAGAGGCTATACCAAGAAGTGCAATTTAATTACCAGGGTTAGACCTAAATAGTCAATCACATCGGAACTATGCTAAAGTGCACCCTTTCTTTTCCGGCTTATATATTTTAATGTCACCATGGCATGATGTGGGCCAAAAGATTTCGCCACATGGCTTAGCGTGCTACTGACATGGTCATGTCTTCAGCGTCCCACATAGGGGTAGAAAGTGCCATACAAATACTACTATACTTATACAGAGGCTAAGTTGGGCCTTGCCCTCTTTCAGTAGCTGATCCTCTCCATACACGGGCAGTAAATCATTGTCTTCTATGAAGGCAAGTTACAGAGGCGGAGTCTGGCCCTGGCCTAGCCCAGGCAAATCGCAATAACAAGCTGAGTGCTGCCCCTGGTAAACATCTGGGGGGGGGGGGTATTGGGATACTTAGCATCTTAATCTGATGTGCAGACAATTTTCAAAGATAGTGTCAAGAAGCCCAGCATTTATCTTACTTTTGGTATGGGATGAGAAGACAGAGTCAACCAAAGTCCAAACTACCTTTTACTCTTGAACAGTCTTTCAGATTGAAGATTTCATCTTCTTGAGCCTTCGTCTTCATTATCAGTGGTTTCCATAGCATGGGAGAAATGGCAGGGACCAAATGGTCAACAGACTGCGAACTGCAACACGACGCTTAGTGTAAAGTCTTTTAGGTTGCAACACAAAGACAAGGGGGATGGGAGATGATGATCCTGTTACAGGGAAGAAACAGTCTAAAAGGATCTGAATGAATATTCTGTAAGCTCACTCAGACACCTACTGGCTTTTATTAAACAGAACTCTAGAAAGAACAGCAGGGAGACTGTGATGCATACAAAGACTCTTTTGCATAAATGTGGAAAAAAAACACTGCTGGAAAGACACTGGTTCATGATAGTATGGTTGGCACCAGACCAGACCTTTAGCCCGTTAGATATAGAAGGCGAAAGCAAGGATGAGAAGAGGTCCCTGAATGAGAAGCAAATATGGAATAATATTACCTGGAGGTATACTCCCTTAGAGATATAATGCCCAGTGGATATGGTGGATTTAAGTAGGTGACAGGAATGGAGAGCAGGGCGTAAACCGAGACAACCACAGGTTGTCAAATTCATGCACTGATTTGTGACAGCGGTGGAAACGGAAAAGGTTAATCAACAGGGTAGAAAGATCATGCTAGGTTGAAATTTCTCTTAAAATACTCATGCACAGGTCGAACCATGAATGTACTTCTCCAGTGCAATATGACATCCGAAGAACATAAGTACAATGGATCACCCACACTCTGGGTTCCAAAGGAATCACAAAGAGTGTTCCTCTGCTTGTAATATCTAGGAAATAAGGTGAATATATTTCAGGCTGGAACATTTTGAAACATGCCTTGTGCAGTTAAAAGGTTTACCACTGTGAACTCTTTGCCGGAAAGAGAGCATCTTCAATTGAAACTCTGACAACTGGCTTGTAGAGATTTGGGGTAAGGTAAAAGGTGCAGCGTAAGGAGAAGCAGTTAATGATATCAGGAGTTCGGAGGGCCCGGTATACCTGATGCAAAAGAAACAGCATTCAAAATGTTAAATTATGAAAATCCAAGAATTTAGCATTAAGGGAAGACCAGGAAAGGAGAGATCTGCAGTCAACCATCTTTTTTGACTTGATGTGGCAGAATGACCACATATATTTGCATACCTGCAAAGCATGGTAGAATGTGTTTGTTTTAGTTCCCTTTCTTTAAATGGTTGCCCTATTGAAGTAAAAAGTCTCTTGTTGCAAAAGTATATGAATACTCTTTGGCTCTCCTACCACCACTTCAAGATGGCTGATAGGTTAGACAATGTCCGTTCCCACATTGTGACTCACTTAATCAAGATGATATTCACAACTACTATGGGTGACATGATGTGGTCTTTAGGGGGCTTAATGGTTTACCGGATCAATCATTCTGCTCAAAGGAGCAGGCAGACGCACAGCTGTAAACCCTAGGACAGTGGTCTTCAAACTTTTTATTGTTGCCACAGTGAAAAGAAAGATATTATCGGAGACCCGCAGAATGAGCAGAAGATTTTCCTGTAATTATTCTATAGAATTTGCACCTCTGAACATATTTAGCAATCCAAACACCAAAGCTACGCTCAGCAATCTCTTCTAAAGATGCAGTCAAACACATGATAACGAACATGGTAATGTCAGCATCGACGTCCCAAAACTATAAAAGCATCCACACTGTGATCTGTTATCAGACATGGGGCGAGGGACACTGAGGGGTATTTGGAGAACTCCACCCCAGCCTCCAGCACCTACTTCCAAACAGTGAGTGAAAAAGATATTACTTAATGGCCAGATAAAGAGTGGATCACAACCATTCAGTTTTATGTAACTAAATATACACCACTGTTTTAAGGACGATGTTTTTATATGATCCAATAGGTCCATAATAAATGCTCTTCTTGTCAATTCAACACCTCTCGTGGGGCGTCCTCCAGTTTTAATTTCTCTGCCCTAAGACAGCAAGTAAGGCCACAGATTCCAACGAGCTGTCACTCCTGCAAACCGGGAAGCCGGAGCAAGGCCACGGACATTGTCACAACAGTGTGTTAACAGGCATAGAAAATTGACGATAAATGAAGAACACTTTACAGAACACTAACTCTCAATATGGGCCAACAGAAGCAAATTATAATACTTCCTAAATACAAAGTATTCTTAAAATCGCAGTGTCTGCCTCTTTAAAACACTTGAAATAAGTAGTGTCACCATTCCCAAAATGTAACGGCATCAACATTGTCAATCTCTATAAGGATGAAAGGCTGGGTACCTGTCCCTTCAAAAAGCTTCCCACAGATACAATATATATTGAACTAATTCCGACCCATATATCCCTTAATTACAAACACCGGCTACGCTACGTTCAATAGTTTTCTTGTGCTTTCTAAGAATATTTTAGGGATATTCATTATGAAATTCGAACAGTGGGGTCTGCGGGATTAAGGTGCTGTTAAATTTATCAACAAAATATTCCCAAATCAATGTCAGAGTGTTTTATATCTACACAAAGCTGGTTCTAAGCATTAGTAGCTTTATATGTTCATATGCAAATGTGAATGTTTCCTGCTTGCATGATGATGCATTGCAACCTATTTTAAATACAATTTTCAGGGTACACAGCCACCCCATGGACCTCAGAATAGGCTACATACATGAATATATTATTGTTTTCTGCCAGGTGACTTCCACAACCCGCAGGGAATGGTACCATTCTCTGGAGGGTGTACATATACCCTTTATGTTTCTTTTGAAACGTGTTGTAAACATGAAACATTTCAATATTTTGCTGAAAAATTTTCTGGTTTACCTCAATATGGATTCTGACATAGAATCCTATATTTATTGGGCTGATTCAAAGGTACTGATTTAACAATACTTTAGTCTATAAATATAAAATCATGAAAATAAAGCATCTGTCTCTTTCTGAGGAAAATAGCAGGAATCTCCAACACATAACATTCTTCCACTAGTTTGCAACCGGTGACCCAATATGTTGAATGTTAACTATCTAGGTATAATGAGGTCGATGAGTACCTGTACTGGAAAGGTTGTAATGTAGTAAGGCCATACTTTTCAGTTTCATTTCTACAAATAGGGTCCCTCATTTTGTGGTAATGAAGTGCAACTCGTCTTTATTTTATTTCAATGCTTTGAATTTGCCATTTAATCATCTCCTGCCTAGTGTTACCATGACGTATTGAAGGTGTGCAATGGTTACAGACTAATCCAAATTACCCTCTCTCATGCTATCAGTTAGGGCCTC
Source organism: Triturus cristatus (assembly GCF_964204655.1). Lineage (NCBI taxonomy): Eukaryota > Metazoa > Chordata > Amphibia > Caudata > Salamandridae > Triturus > Triturus cristatus. Next base: position 830,379,391 of record NC_140591.1, read on the forward strand.
ATTAGGATGCCGGGCGAACCGCCACTGACAGGCCTTCAGTGGCGATCCGTCCGACATTCAGTGTATTGGTTCAACGGCCAGATTACAATCCCAGCGGTCGGAGCAATTTGGGCTTGGAGAAAGACTGTCGCCTGCAACAGCCTAAAGGAGCACGTCGGGGTGGCGGTCGGAGCCTAATCCCTACAATGGGGGCAGTGCCTGGTGAGGCACTGCCGTAGAGATTAGGATGTCCCTTTCCCTCTGCCATTACATGGCAGTCCGACCACCATGTAAAGGCAGATGGAAAGGGACTTTGGGAGCACCTAGCAGGGTCCCTGTCCCCTGTGGGACACCTCTATAGGGCCAGGGGGGCACATGTGGGGCCCCCCTAACATCCATGCAGCATGTGCTTGGCACAGGGTGCACGGATGTTTGAAAGCATCCCTTTTTCTGGGCCAAAGCACAAGCCGCAATAGAAAAAGGGATGTTTACGATCGCCAGCACGGCAGTCGTATTGTAATTGCCCTGTCAGGACCGCCGAATCCTTGTTGGACGGCACCGTGCCTGAAACGATGCCGGTCAGACACTGGCCCTACCACCATCGTAATGAGGCCCTTATGTTTGGATGGAGACCACAAAAGGATGAGAACCTTTTTTGGATGGAAACCGCGAAGGGATGAGAAACTTCTAAGATTTAAGATCTTTGTGATGCCCAGAGCTTTTGGAAAGACAACTACTTTCGAATTCACAACTAAATAAGTGATGCAGGTAAGAGTTGGGGTAAGCCCTCATTTAGAACTTAACAGTACTTACAGGTAAAAGTTGGGGTAAGCCCTCATTTAGAACTTAACAGTACTTACAGGTAAAAGTTGGGGTAACCGTAAACAGGAAATCTACGCTAATAACAGGTAAATGTTGGGATAGCCCAATTTTAGGACTCAACAGTAAATATAGGTAAAAGTTGGGGTGCCATATTTCAGTTACAGCGTAATCTAGCTTTATATCTGCTAGATGCTTTAAAAAGTCGAGCTCAAATTGTGACAAAATGTGGCAAACATGTTTTCAATAGTCAAGGCAACTGAAATTATGCATTTTTCACATTATTATGCATTTAACACACTTGCCACATAGTTCACCCCCTGCTGCACTATTTGCTGTTTTCAGCAGCATGATCAAATAAGACAAAAGTTATTAAATAAAAACAAAGGGCCACACGTCGCACAACACATTGCAGATTCTTTGCAATTGTTAACTGTTCAAATTTCAGATTGTGGTTATTATAGTCAGATATTAAACTGGTTGTAACTGAAGTGAAACTTTTGCCCAAATAGTATTAATTTGAATTAAAATGATAAAATAGTATTTCTACAGAACGAGCCATATATACAGCAGAATTTTCATATTCCTGCCACAAGTTCTAGCTGACCCTGCCACACAATTTTTCTCTCAACTGCTGCATAATTGAATTGGCCCTTATTACAGTATAAGGGTTATCACGTCCACATGCTGTAATCACCAGAGATGCATGCAGTTTCTAAAGCAACAGTAAGCATCGGACTGACACGAAATGTCACACGCTAGGCAACATTAGGACAATATATCAAATGCCACTGCCACAATCTACAACTCCAAACTGTAGGAACACACATATGTATCGCCTCGCCACCACCACCTGCAGCTGCCATTTTCCACATATAGTACATACAGGACCCCATTCAACACCTAACACATAAATGGAAGACTGTGCAGTAGAAGTTAAATGAAGAACATTTTCAGATACTGTCAGAGGACCAGGCCAATGAATGCAACCGGCTCTGCAGCGTCTCATTGCCACCACCCCAAACCAGGGTGTGGCAAGCAATTATGAACAAACTAAATGTTGTGCATCTGTATAATTGGAACATCAAAGGGTTACACAAAAAGGCAGAATGACCTGAAAAGCCACGTAAAGACTCTTAAGAGCCAGAGTATTATTTTATAATTGGAACAGTTTTACCACTGGTAAACACCCGGTCCCAGAGTTGCAGCTACATCAGGGGATTAATGTGTCAACCGCCATGGGTTGACAAGAGCTGAAAGAAGTCATCTAAATAGACTGAAATGCCACAGGGTTGGGAAGGGCATTACAACGTCCTACATTTAAACCCGAACTTACAAGGTCACACCTAACTGCGTGTATGTATCAACAATCGTGATACTTTCCCTATCACATGGCCCCACTGCCAAAGAGCTTAACGAGCTCAGAGATCTCAATGAGGGGTCAAGTCAAACACCTTTGGACCTAAGTTAGACATAGGCATATGTTTGCCGGATGTCCCATCCTCCTCATTAAGAGTTAATAGATGTATATGATAGTCTGAATGTCGAGGGAGGGACATCCACCATTTTTTGTGGGATGTGCAACATCCACTCAACTCTAAATAAGGCCCTTAGTCTAAATTTGAAGAGAGTCCAGACTCCTGGCTGACTCAAAGTCAGCCAAAGTACAGTCAGTCTCTTTAGCTCATTAATTTGAATACAAGAATTGGATGCGGGGAGAGTGCGTGACATCAATGGGACGGACGACGCATGCATAAATAGCGATTATTACCTCAGTGCTGGGGAGATACTGTAATATGTTTAAAATTCCAAACATCACAAGCAATACATGCAACGTGGTGCATATGTTCATTAGAGGACACCTGTTTCTGACAGATGCCAACCAGAAGGCATATTGGAGAATTGGGGAAGATTGTCCAAGCCAAATCCATCAAGGCATGCATCAAATGAAAGCGCTAGTGGGTAACTAAAATATATATGAAAAGAACCCGAATATATATATATACACACATACAGCAGAAACCATTCAAATAACAGGTCCCAACACGCTCAGGTTCTTCTCTGTTGGTTTATTGCAGCTTGAGGTAACGCGTTTGGACCGTATCCACGGTCTTCTTCACAACAATGCCCCATCACCATTTTGAGCCTTAAATACTTCCCCAAAACATTTAAATTGACAGTGCAAATTTTGCTCACGGTGACCAAACAATAACGTTTTCGATAACTAGTTAACACACAAATAAAACTTGTTGTTTTACAAATCTACTGATTTTGAATCACACTGTTGTTTTAAAACCCTTATCTTTAACACAATTACACAAATAAACTTACTCTGTTAATGACAAAACCATGTTTAAATCCCGTTCACACCCTGTGTGTTTGAATCATCTGGAGCAGAATTGAGTATTTCATGAGAGTTGTCCTGCTTAAGCATCTGTTTAAAGTGGCTCAGTTTCCTTTGATGGCCCCAAATAACACTGCATTACTCACAGGATTAGAACTTCAAATTGATCACACATCGCCTGTACATTACTGTTACCATGATTTTGTCCTCTATGTAAAGTGCACAGTGCAATTGCAATCCTCCCCCATTTGTCTTTACTGATTAATACTCGAGATGCAGTATTTTGAGAGCAAGTGCTCTGACTACATGAGTTCCTTCAAATAAATTGTAACAACCACTTATTATATTGAATATCGGACAGCAACAACCATAGTTCTCTCATGCACTCTGTCATAAATATATATTAAAAAAAGCTGTGGAATGCACATTTTTTGTTCTCAAGACCAGTTCATCTCTCTGTAGTATTGATATTTTTACTGATACTTAAATACAATGCCTGAATGCATAGGTTCAAAAACTATGAATAAAGTGCAAAGTGCAATCTCCTTCATGCAATAGTGCCACGTGCAGAACTGTCTTGACTATCAAAAATTAATTGTTAATCCATCTTTTGAAAAGGAGCCTTGTGCTTCTTTCAGGTATTCTATATATAGAGGGCAAGTCCCCTAAAGTAAAGTGCAATAGGTTTGGTGTCCGTCCCACAATCGCCCTAATATGTTACAATAATCTCAAGTGGACACTTAAAATTGCACTGCCTATGTACATCTTTTGGCATGTACACTTTAAAACATATACTACAAGATCACTTTTGAAGTGTAGTGGATGCCTGATTTTCCACTATTAATCTGTCAGAGGTATTGGCAATTGCCTAATGTTTACTCCATATTTACATGCTTTGCATTAATGGCACCTTGTGAAACCCCCTCTGCCACTCAGCCACAATCCACCTACTCTCCTCTCTGGGCTGCTTACCACCAGATCATTCCTCATTGATCTTGCCCTATGGAAAGTCCTTAAAGGTGTTTCTGGACAATGATGGGGTCATTGCAAAACAAATGCTAATTCTTCCGAAAAATCTGTCTCACTGTCTTGTGCTCAGTATTGAATCTGGTGATAAATCTAAATTCTTAAGAGTTATCCTACACTTTCTCAGAGAACAACAGTTTATCTCTCGCTTTGCTATTTGCTTTAGCTCTGGCTCCTTTTAGTACTCTCTTGTTATATCCCCTTGCTGCAAATCTCTGCTCTAGTTCTTGCTGTGGTACCTCTGAATATATCCCTTTGCTACAATTTTTCTGCATTTTTAGATTCTCTGCATAGGGAATACTGTACTTTAAGTTGTTCGGATGAACGCTCTGAGCATGTAAAACTGTGTTCCCTGCTGTGCTTTTCCTGAAGATTTTCGTATGCAGCTTTCCCTGTTCTATGTAGACAGTCCGATCTGAAAACTCTACTGATTGTTGGCTTATATGCAAAGTAAAATGCAGATTAAGAGTATTGGAATTGATCCTCTCCACAAATTGTTCAGCTGATCTCAGAGAACGTAGCCAAACGATAAACAGGTTGTCGATAAAACATGACCATAATATTATGTTGTGTAATATTTCTTCTGAACATGTGGCAGGTAGCACCTGCTCCACCCACCAGCCCATATGCCGATTAGCATAGCTGGGGGTGAAGCAGGTGCCCATCGCAGTTCCTCTCAACTGGCAGAAAAGATCTGTGCCATATAAAAAAATGTAGTAACGCACCAGTGAACCACTTCTAAAATCATTTCTGTGTGTCTGTACAGAGTCAAGGGCCTAGAACTTAGAAAATGCCTTACTGCTCTCATACGATCCTCATGGGAGATGCTTGTATATAAAGTGATGTTACATCCAACGTCATTAGAATGTAATCATCCTCCCAATCAATGTCATAGATCTTTTGCAGGAAGTCCCCAGTGTCCTTGATATATGACGACAGGTTTTTGACAGACTCCTGGAAAATAAAATCCCACAAACTTTGACGTGTTCTCAAAAAGACTGCCAATAGCTGAAATGATGGGTCATCCGGGAGGTTTTATTATGTTTTTATGAACCCTCGGAATCAGATAAAGCACAGAAAGCACAGGTTCAATAACTTTGAGAAAACAAAATTCATTCTGTGTTAGCAGACCCATTAACTTCAAACGAGACAGTTCACTATGGTATTCTTGTTTGATTCTCACCACCTCACTTCTAGCTATTTTCTCATAACAATCATTGGCACCTAATTCTATCCTGGTCTCATCCATATACATCTCCAGAGGCCACAGTACAATGTTGCCGTCCATGTCAGCTTGTCTCACCACTATATCTTTCCTGTCGTGTATTTTGAGCATACGTTGCTTGTATTGAATCTGCATGTCCTTCCTGGCGGTTTACCTAATTGTTCGACCCTTGGATTGTAAACCTTTTGGGTTTTTTATCACAGATTCTGAAAACATGTCTAATGAATCCCTGGGCATTACTGGGGTAAAGATTGATCTAGGCCTGAAATAAGTATTTGGCCTACCATGAACACTCAGGCCCTGCTCATGTATAAGCCAATCATCTGTGGCTTCTAACTAATATCCTCTTGATAAAGAATTTAAATCTCGCAGTATATTAAGATCTGTAATGGCTAAATTTGCCTCCTTTCACATGACCCAATACAACATTCCTTTGGGTCGTATTTCTACTTTCAAGGAATTTCATCATCCTCAGCCTCCTGGCAAATTTGTAACCGTCTATTCTTGTTTGCACATAATCAAATTCAGTTGGAATACAAAACGAAAGCCCCAATGATAAAATATAGATTCTTCATTGTTCAATTTCATGTTTGTCAAATTAATGATGTTTATTTCATTGTCTCTCATCTCTATTTCTTCTTTGATCCCGTTGGTTTCTTGTTTCCTTTTTCTCCCGGATCTTCTGTTTTTCCTTTTTCTGCCACAATCTGCGAGGGGTCAGAGGTTTAGGCTTCAATCCCACTGTAAAAATCGTAATTTATCCTCCACTTTGATAGTTCAATTATTGTCTCCTGAAGTTGGTTGCTTTCCTTTCTTTTCATTACAGGACACCTGTTTCTGACAGATGCCAACCAGAAGGCATATTGGAGAATGGGAGAAAGATGGTCCAAGCCATTTAATTCATAGTCAAAACCATCATGGCATGCATCAATTGAAGGTGATAGTGGGTAACTAACTAGCACACACACACGCGCTCACACATAAATACACACACACATTAGCCTATCTTTGACTGTCCTGCAGAGTCACATTTCACCATCACCCACCATATGACTGACAGAGATGGAGGCATATGAGACTCCCTGGCACCCCTTGCGACTCTCATAGAATGCCAGAATAAATTTTACGCTCAAATTACCCTTTTCTGTGCTAGGGACAGCAGCCCTTTGTCTACTATATACAACGTTCAGAACAGGACAGTCCTGCATGTGGGCCTGATGTTCTGGTTGCTCGACCCAAGCAAAAGACCTGTAAGAAGCAAAAATGTTCCAGACGAACCAGAGTTATTTCACATCGATTTATTTGGGATTAGGGAGTAAACAGAATGATGAGAAGAAACACAATGATGGGTGTGCTACAGGTTGGGGTGGAAACTGTTGACTGTTATGACAGGTATGCTTGTTTGGAAATGAGACAGTCAAAGTCTTTTTTGTGTATTGTGAATAAGTTAAAGAAATTCTTATAGAGAAACTATTGTCTCCGAAGAGCAGCTCATTTCCGTGATATTGGTGTGCAGGTGGCGGGCTGGATCATCATCATGATCACACCCCTGACCCTCATTTTCACATTTTACCTGAGTACTTATCAATAAGGTATTAGTTCATATCTCAGCTTAATTGCTGATCAATACCCATACCAAATTCTGTGTTTATTACATGAATTCCTTATGTTGTAGGTTTTGATGCTACTTGTTACACTTAGTCTATCAAGCATTGGCAATGCCAGTATGTCTGGTATTGGCTGCCGGCCTTTTAGCTTTGACAATACCTTGTCAAGATTTTTGTTTGCAAAACTACATTTTGTGCTGAAAGCGCCTTTAAGGAAGTACACTATTGATATAGTTTTAGTAAAATCAAAAGGTCTTAGCTAAAGTCAGTCCTAAAATTGATATGCTTAAGAGAAATTGCCATTTGAGACCACACATGTTTTTTCTTGAGAAATAAACCTGCATCTGGGTAGACCTGGAGCCAGGCTCTGTGATCTCCAAATCCAAAATACTAAAGAACTCATTTTGTTGTATTATGTTTCATACAGGTACCCCGATATATGCTCAGGCAGTAACCAGATCTTTCACCTATATTTCCCCTGCCATCACACTATATAACGGTTCTTGGTACTGACCTTTTAACTAGTTACGGTACTGCTTAAATGACGTGGGGTTTTCTCCGAAAACAATCCTCATTCATTATGCATGAGGATTCTTGGAATCTCAGCAGGACTACCATCTCCTGCATAATAACTATAATAAGGGTCATTCCTTCCGTTATCCTAGTCCGACATGACAAAGCAAGGTAGATCCCCTGAGGGTACCACTTTGGAATATAAACACCATATTTTTGCTGAAGCAAGAAAGGAGAAAAAGAACTTCCTTGCTGACACACTGACACAAGACGCTGAGGTTCCAGCATGCAGACACTCCAGCTCGCAGTGGTCTGACATCCCTCACGGGGTGTCCCTCTTGAGACCAAGACTGTGTCCACAGTTTCTCACTATAGGTAATGAAGTTGGTTTTATTTTAGGGAGATTCTTTCTCTAAACCTACATACTTGCTAGGTACACTTAGGTACATCTAGTTAGGGTCACATCATAGGAGTACACATTATTACGGTCATTTATTTTTTCACCTGCCTGTATTCATTGTTTTAGCACTATGGTAGGAATCTACCATCCTTTTACTCTATTGGTGCTAGTAATCATTTATATCTGTTTCTGTCTTATGGGGTTTTAGCACACCTATTTTACACTAGCATGATGCTGGTTCAATTAATGCTCATCGAAAACGTCCCTACCATTTATTCTGTATATATCTCGGAGACAAAGTGAGCACGAGTGACTGCACGAAAGGTACTGTACTGTTTCTATGATCCCTGATGGGAAAGAGTTGTCATGTTCAATAATTGGCAAGAACTATTCTCTCCTTGGTAAGAGGGGTTTCTAGTTGCACTGTGATCTAGCTGGTATACAGGCGAACATACCCGGTGGGGGTGTCTGGAATCAGTCTGGACACCAATCCTACAGTCTATGTTGTCTAAACGTGCAGATCCTATATAGGTTTATAGGAAGTACATGACAGTTGATTTAACAAACACACACCCTAAAGAGGCGTCTCCAATTGAACGGTGCAAAAGGTACGACTATCTGAAATGCAGACAATGACTACTGCTCTTGCTATTTCCTACCAGTTTTTAACATATAACTATGCAATCACTACCTTGATTGCTGTACATTGAACAAATTGACACAATCATCAAAATCAAACATTGGTACAATTGTGGACAATGCCAAGCATATAAAATGGATATTGTTTGAAAAGAACTATGCATTTTCTTCTACATTATGTACACGCTTCAAGAGAAACCAATACATGTGGTAAACGGACAATGGCAAAGCCAACAAGTTTGACATTGGAAAGCTGATGCGATGGTTAATTTTTTAACTTTTATTTTTTTTATTGGTAGTTTATGAGACAAACATAAAAAGGAAAGAAACAAATATGCCGTCACCTAAACATGGCCGCCATACACTTGCATTTAAAAAATTTCAATTTAAACAACATTCGCTGATGCGGCTATTTTATTAGTGATTGTTTTTAAACCACAAAGCTTTAATTTGTTCATGCATTTTATTCTTATTATTTGTATAGGAGACAAGAATAAATCACCACCTAAACAAGCACTCGAATCCCACAAGCTACAATGTTAGAATGTCACTTAAACACATTTTATAGAACAAACTTTAAGGGAATGCAGGCAAAGTAATAGCCAGTAAAAAAACAGACTTTGAAGCAGCTTTGAAAGTGAATAGAAAGAGATTATTTTTAGGGGATGTGAACAGACCTTGAGCAGTCACTCAAAGTGAAGGGAAACAATGTGTAAAGAGAGCTTCACCACTGCCCAACAGTGTATGCTGTGGCATGAGGAAACAAAATGCAAATGACAACTTAACAGACAAATGGATTAAGTTCACTGACCAAAAGCCCTATACTGTATATAAGTAAGGTTGATTTGTTAGGGGGAAAAAAATTGTCACGTGGCATTGCTAAAGATGTCTCAAGGCCAGACCAAAATAAAATTAAAATAAATAAAGATTAACTTAAAAAACTGCTACTATGCATCATCAACTCTTTGCTCCAGGTCTCAGTCTTTAGCAGTTTGTGCATGATACAAATAGAGATCGAAATTATTCTATATCCCGTTTTCAATTCTGTAACAGACTATGGGCCCGATTTAGATCTTGGTGGATCGGGTCCTGTCATCACTTTTTCGTCAGTCTTCCCACCCACCCTATTGAGATCTTGGTGTATCCATACAAGAAAGACCACTGCGTGCCAGCCAACTCCACCAGGATTTCCCAACCGTGTCAACAACAGGATAGTCAGGATCGGCTGGCGGCGGGACTCCGGCCACATTCCAAGCGAGTTCATTACGATGTGCCTTTCCACCGTGGCAACTGTGGCGAGAACCTCTCCTACTTCGAGGTGGCGGAATCAAAGGAATAAGGTAAAAATATACCTTTTTTCTGCTTCCCGCTTCCATTTCCATCTTCTATCCCATCATCCAGGTCCCTCCTTTGCTGCACCGACTACAGCACAACGCCAAACAACTCTGCTGTCACCGAGATTTTGGGTAAGCTACATTTACATTTGTCCTATGTATCATGTGTTGACAATTGCTGAAGCCTGTCTGCATTGCTCTTACATGCAATATTTTCCTTAAGTGCCATGCAGTAGTGTTCAGTTCCCTACTGATCAAGGTTAATTGAACAAACCTGTAATGACACTTAAGAAAAAGTAGTTGTTGTTGTGGTGTTTGGGGTGTTGTGCTAGTGGTGCCTGTGGCTGTACATTCACTAGTGTGTGTATGTTGTGTGAGTGTCATGCAAAAAGTAACACAATATCACATTACCTACATATAGTTAACATGCAAACCTTACACATGAGTATAGACGTATAAATAAGATGTACTTACCCGTTTCCACACCCCCATGAACCTCACTCCACCAGGACACGGGCAGCAAAATGGGACCATCTAAATCGTTTGGTGCAATCCCGCCAGCCTAACGGTAGCGGAATACTATCAGCCAGCAGAGAAGACCGCGGCGGTCTTCTATTACTAGACGCAACATCTAAATACGGTGGTTGGACCGCCAACAACTTGATGAAGTACTTGGGAACATTGTGATGAAGGTAATCCTGCCAATATCTATATCAGGCCCTATGTATGTTTGGGGTTCTGCTAAAGCCATAACCCGATTCAATCCACTAAATACATGTAAGGGCATGAGAAATCTTTCCACAGAGCGATCCAATTACGTGTTCACATTAAACTAATTATTTTCTTTGAGCAGTGATTTACAAACATTCAGAGTTACACCCACTCCCTAGACACTGGATATGTTTACACCAGCTCTACTAGGGTTTCAGAAATTAGTCTGGGTTCCAAAGTTTAATTATGGTCTGGCAAGAAAATACTGCTGGCAGTGTTGTCCTGCGGGAATGGCAGTCGCTAGCAGGAGCTTAGATGGCAGAAACGCTTAATATTTCAGTATTGTTGATGTAAAAAAAGCCAAAAGAGAAGCCTACACCTCGGTCTAGGAGTATAAGGCTCATCACCAGTAGATAAAAGAAGGAGGAAATGGGTTATTGTCAAGGGTGGAAAAGAGGATGTTAAAGATTGGGATACATAAGAAAGGCCAATACACAAAACTGCCTTTAAGCACTCAGTAGAAGGAGCATGGAGCTTAAAGGCAAAGCTGTAGGTAGATCGACGAGGGAAGCACATTTTTTAAAAAAATGTCAACAAGTTAGCACTTGTGGATCCCAAAAACGCCCATCTGTTACTTCTACTCAAATTGATACATGTAAGTCAAAGCTCTAAATTGTTAAGTTACAAACTATGCTGCAATACACTGAACCACCTGAAGTAGCAGTAGTTGCAGTGAATTGGTGCAATGTAACTTCTTTCTTAGGCAAGAAAAAAGAAATGCATTTGACTTGTCTTCATGCATCTTTTTAAGTAGAGCACACATGTTATGAGTTGGCTTGGTTTTCAACACACACAGGGGGGGGCAATAATCACATTGAGGCAAAAACGCTGTAGGGATGGGAATTGAAACTGCATGGTAGAAGGGCATGTTTCCCTGCCACGAGTGCTTGACTGGCTTTACCGGGTATAATTTTTTGTTTGTAGCGCTGATATCACGCTAATATAAGCATGTGCGCATAGACCTAGGCCTGTGTCTATGAAGAATTCTGGACTTGTCATGTGAATTGGATGGATGTACCAAGTGCACTCATATGTGACAGAGAACCACTGTCCCTGCCATGGGCTCAGTACATAAAGCAATTGTGTCAGTATACCATGTCATAAGGATCAACAGTGTTCCCAGATCTTTTCATCTGGGTCACTAGAGTAGTGTCCTACCTGCTCATCAATGAAAAGTTTGCTTCTGTGCACTTGTCTAGTACTCTGAGCAGTGTGCATGTTAAGCATGTTGTGTGTGTGCTCAGTGTAGCACATGCATAATGTGTGTGAGTTAGCCAGAGTAACGGAGGCCAGTGGGATCCATTTTGGATGTCCCTTGTCTGGCACTGCACATGAAGTAGGGTGAGGACTGTACTCCCAGACAGTGGAAGCACATTGCTTGCAATCTTGCACCTGGAGGGAGGAGACCTAAACAATGAATTGAGGGAAGCTCCTACAGATATTCTCTTGGTTCTAAGGAGCTGCAGATTAGTCTTTTTGAATACTGTCACTTGTTGGATGGTAGGGTTGAGAGATGGACTGAAGACTCTGCTGTGAAAGATGGGGAAGCCTTTAGATGAGGCAAGCACTTTTATGTCTCAGTAATTACTCCTTCAGGTGGGCAGATGACAGCCAGATGCAAAAACCTCAAACCTCTTTGTGACTATGTTGGCAGGGTGAAAGACCTGCTGAGATATGCATCACTTTACAAAAAAACTCTATATGGAGAACAGATAGAAAAGGACACTTGAAAGTGTACTCACTGGGATGCTGTGCAACAATGCCTGGTGTGTCTGCCTGATAGCCAGTCTTCAAAGGGTGCGTGGACATCACCAGACGTATGGATCTCTTTCTGGAGGAGCTGTGTACCTGGCTTAAGGTGCCTAGAAGCATGTCTACCTGGAGAGAGCAGGAAGGAGTCTACCAACAAGCAAGTTCCAGAGCATCCCCAGTGTTCATGTGGCATCTAGATGAAGCAAACTAAATCACAGTGTTCCAGGAAGACCCTGGTGCATGAGGGCCACCCAAGACTCTCCCTTCAGTTCCTGGTGAGAACAGAGACCCAGTGACTGCCAAAGGCTTGGTCAATTCTGTAATGGTATGACCAATAAATGCCCGTGCTCAGCTGCCTATACCAAATTTCTGAGTGCCCTTGAGGGCTTCCATCGACTGAATTGCTGAAGGTGCATGCAAAGTTGCATCAGTAAAATTGCTGAAGGGAAGAACATGACTAAGTTTTCCGATGTTCTGAATGCCCATGCATGGCTGCATCCACCAAAGTGCTGAAGGACCATTTGGGGGCTACACCTGCTGTCTAGTGAGCCTGCACATGGGTTACAACTGAATCCTGGCCTCATTGCTAGGCTCAACATCTTGCAATTCTGGGCAAATCACTTAATGTGCCTGTGCTTAAATATGTATAAAATGTACTTCAGTAATTCTCACTTGATGTACATGATCTACAATTGTCTCTGTAACATTCATGTAATGTACAGCATTCTCTTGCTTCACACCCAGGTCTGTGCCATATGAATATCAATGAATACCAATGCATGCATTTATAAGCGCCACCACGGTGTGCTAACTGCAATTTCTTGCTCATCTTTTTTGCACCCTCAGAAGCAGAGCTTAAACAATTGTTGGTACCAGTGGGCTGATTTCAAACATGGGATACTTTTAGATGTTTAAAAGAGGCCACTCCATAGAATGGGGAGGTGGGAGGGTGGTGAGGAATCTGCGGTTATACAGAGTATCTAGGAGAAAGAGCATCATCGACGATAAGCAACTAGTTCTTCTGACAGATACATTTACCTGCAGATTTCTCACATCAAATTAAGACCTCCTCAAGGTGGAGGGTCTTTGGAACTGGCTCTGACCAGAAGGTCTTGCAGGACAAAATGGGAAAAATGCCTTTCCCGCCAGACTTGGTTGTCAAGACAGTAGTGCCTTGTGAACATGTGTACTGACGCCCATGCCACAGATGTCAAGGACAGGCACTCCACGTGCCAATGCAGTGATAGTGGCCTTGGCCCTGGTAGACAGGGTTCTCAGACCCTCTGAAGGTTCCTTCTTGGCCAGTGCATAGCAGGTATGCAGAGGACAATACATCTCAATAGGGTTCTCTTTTACACAGCTTTCCCTTTATCAGGTCTAAAGAACCCCCACAAAGAGCTGATTACCCACAGTATTCCTTGATATGATCAATGTAAAAGCTAAATGTTATTTTGGAGTTCAGCCGACTGAGCCTCTCCCTCCTCTTTTATGAGGGTGGAAGGCAGATAATGCAGACAAGTTGATGGACTGCCCAACCTGAAAAAGTGACACAATTTCAGGCAAAGAGGCCGCGCTGGTCCTCAGTACCAGTCTGTTCGGAAAAAAGGTGGAGTAGGGCAGCTGTACCAAGAGTGCCTGAAGTTCACTCATGCAATGACTGCAATGAGCAGCAATGCATCGGCTCAAAGGGCACACACTTGAGAAAATGTTAAGAGTATATTATGGTCCCACTGTGGCATCACAAACTGTTTGGGTGAAAACAAGCCAAACCTTTTAAAAATCTCATCATAACAGGTGATTTAAACCAGGACTGTTGATTTTAACAAACTTAGGCCAAAGGGGCAGCCAGATGGGCTTTTATAGTCCCCACTAAAAGGCCTTTTTTGGACAAAGACAAAACAAACAAAAGAACATTTGACAGCCTGGCTTGTAAAGAGTCAATCTTGTGGATAACCAAACCAGTCTATTCATCTGTGCCAGCACCCAACATAAACGGACTTTGTGGAATGGCGCCTGGCAATGAGCAAGACATGCACCTTATCAAGCTGCAGATCAGCCACTGCCACTCCATCTCCTCACATGGAGGTGTAGATTAGGTAGGTTCAGGTGAAGAACCCTGATGCGCTGTCATGACAGAAGGTCGTCTCGAAGTGTAAGCCTGATCAGAGGACAGAAGCACATATCCAGACTTTCCAGGTACCACAAACTCCTGGCCCAATTCAGAGCCACTAGAATGATTTGGGCCCTGTCATTCTTGACCTTTTTCATAACGTGGGGAAGAAGGGCTTGGAGCAGGAAGACATAAAATAGTCCTGTGTTTCTTTCCAGCTGGAATGCATCTCCTAGTAAGTGTTCTCAGGGAAAGTCAGACATGCAAATCTTTTGACATTGCGTGTTCTCTGCAATGGTAGTACTTCCACAACCAGGGTCCTCAGAAGGGAAAACCAGAGGAAGTGAGTCTGAGACAGTTGGCTCTATCGGTGCCGCATCAGGCGCCATAACCGAAGCCAGTCGACACCGAGAAGGCGACACCTCGACATCGGAAGAAGCGTCAATCCATGTTGATGTCACCACTATGTGAGCCGGCAGACAAGAGCCTGGCACCGACATTGAAGTCTGTAAACCAGAAGCAGGATTCGAAGGTGGGACCCTCGACGGGCTGTGCACTGACGTTGGTAAGGTGTCGGACACAGGAGGTCGACCTGAAACCAGGGTAGAACCCGCCAGCAGAGTCATAGGCATGACCTCATGCACTTCCGTGGGCCCCAAGGGCACTCCAGAGGGAGTTCTTGATCCAATAACAGAATGAAGAGATTGAGACTATTGTCTCATCTGGGTCAAAGATGCCCAGGCCCCAAAATAGGTGGGGTTGATGCAGAAGGGACTCATGCCCCAACACTAACAGAAGAGCGGGGACCAGCAGTAGGCGATGAAGGCAGGAGGCACACAAATTCGACTGCCGACACCGAGACTTACCTCCAGACATCGAAGGAGAATAACGCCCATGGGAACGGCTCCTAGCACTGATGCGCAGTCGGTCCATGGAGCGTGTAGGGAACCGAAGACGATGAGAAGACTTTGATGACTGTGCCATCTGCACCACAAGGAGCTTCATGCAACGTTCCTAACGGACTTTCGGTCGGAGCTGGCGACAGGAGTCGCACTCTTCGGAGTCATGGAGCTCACCAGGCACCACATGCAAACCAAGTGAGGGTCCGTGGCGGACATCTGTCATCCACAGGACTCACAAGGCTTTAACCCCAAGGACATTGATGAAGGGAAGAAAAAGGGCAAACTGCTCTGTCGATGAAAAAACGTCAAGTAGGCCAAAAAACTTCCAGAGGAACTGCAGTGTGGATCTGCGTTCCTAGCATGGAAATTAAGGAACTGCCATCAGGGGAGGGCTTATGTGGTCTCTGTTGACATCACACTCGGGAGACAAACGTTGCTGCAAAGTTGCTCACTCGACGTCCTCTACTGACACATAGAGGGTCTGCTGGAAAAATTTCCAGATCCAGTCTGGTGTCTGCAGAGGATTCTTCGGCTTGATGTCTCTATCAGATTGACTCATTTGTCAGAGATGATGGAAGGATATAGTATATTCTGTCCTCCACAAGATCAGTGTGTGCTGCCAAAGGCAAACTAAAGCGGCTGTTCTCACACGGAAAGGGAATGAGCAGACCTGTGTCCCTGTTGCCTTGCATGTTGTCTGTCAGACTGACGTCCCAGTCCAAAAAAGAACTGTGGTGACTTCTTTAGACTGCTGCTGTCTATACCCCAACCACTAGGATTACCCTCTGAATTTTCTGAAGTAATAGAAGAACTGTCTAATGGCAGATCTGTGATTGGGGGTGTCTGAAAAGTTTCAGCACTCTGTCCATCATCTGCTTATGTTTGCTTTGTTCGCCATAAGTTGGCAGGGTATGCCCTGACGTGGGTCCCTTGCTCACTTTGCCACTGGATTCAAGCTAGTCTGACTGATAAGGGGTATTACCCCGAAACGATTCCCAGAATGCTTGTTTCCGGTCCAGGAAAGACCTGGCTTGGCAGTTCTGTATGGACTGTTCCCATGAGGAACACTGTCAAGACTGATTTGCATATGGAGGGGTCTGAAAAGGGGGTTGCGAAATGAGCTAAAGAACGATGATGGATTCAAAACAGATCTGTGACTGAGGGTGAGCGTCTGAAAAGTTTCAGAGCTCCGTCCATCCTCTCCTTGTGTACACCTTGTTCAGAATCAGAGCCAAGAAGATAATGGAGCCTCTGCTCAATCGACATCGGTTGAGATCGGGCTGAAGTTAGTTTGAGGTCATACATCAGTTTGGCTATTCTGAGAACAATGGTGTCAGAGTTAAGTCGGTACTGGACTCCAGTGGCAGGTCGCCATAGTGAGCTTTATGGCCACGCCCGGCCATTATTAAACAGGCCAGCAGCAGACCTCATAAAAAAGACGAAATTATCTTACTGTTTAAACAAGGCACGTAACGTTAAGCAAACTCTGTAACGTTATACTATTTGGTATAATGTTCTGCAGTCAGCAACCAGCGTTCGTTTGCTTGGCTGGAAATGTAAGGGCAAAATTCAAAAGAGCCCTAATAAAATGCCAGCAGCTTGTTGGCTTCCTGAGAGAAAGGGAAAGAGAAATTCTCACCTAACAAGGACATTTTAATAGGCGTTTATTGAAACAGCCCCGCGTGATACTGTCAATATCATCTCCGCTTCAGACGTCACCTGTTGAATAGAAAAAAGTCTGGGATATAAGATATGACTTTCTTTCAGTGCCAGTAGGTGGCAGTAGCATACATGGCATCGGATCTCAGAGACCAGGGCCAGAGCAGACATGGCAGTCAGAAGCAGCACTTCACTAACAGGTCTGTGAAACATCATTGCTTATTTTTTAGCTTACATTACAATGTGTTTGAGAGAAACGCATTTGTTGGCCTTTTTAGATATTTTCTCTCACATGTCCAATTTTTTTTTTTTACGCTCGTAACATTTCTTAACGTAACTATCCTTTTGGACTCCGCTCACTGCTTAAGATGTCTTTATTTAGGTCAGTATTTAGTATAATTACCTCTATAAATAAAGATACAAATGCTTCTTGCGAATACTAAGTTTTTAATATACCGCTAGACATAGTCAGACCTGACTGGTTATTTCATTTCCACACACTGCTCAGGCCTGAGTGTTAGATTATACTTACAGTGTTGGTTTGTATGTTGATGCAAAGGGGCTCTCACTAAAACCCATTTAAGCATTTCATTTTAAAAACATGCTTTCAGGAATTGGCAAAATAACTCGTTAGTTTAACTTTAATTTATATTAAAATAGAAAATGTATCAGACCAATAATGTGCTGTTTCCATGGGGTAGCACATTCCACCTGTGCTCCTGTCCTCTTGAAATAGTTTGAACTGGCTGTATCAGGGGAGTGTTCCTTCCAGGTATGCACTGTAGCACCCAGAGAAGCCCGCTGACGCTTTGAAATGCATAGCTTGCAGGACACGCAGAGATAACACTTCTGAACTGTGGCTGCAGTTGGCATGGGGAAGACCAAATAAGCCGAAGGTGGATTAACGCCTTGCTAATAGCTTATTAATGCCCTTTCAGAATTCCTACATTTCTAATCACATGTGCTGTAAAAAGTACCATTTGGCCTCATTTTCCTCAAACTTTTCTTTGGGGAAAGAACTTCCCAAATCATCCGGGGTGCGTGTGGGGGTGAAGTGGGGTTTGTTTTGCCCTATTGGATTAGTTGAACATGAGATATGTATTTACGCCCCACCATTTTCAAAACTCACTCACTGACACTGTGGACCCGGAACGGGTCTAAAAAGCTCAGATGGTGCGGGAGACAGACCCATCAGCGGAAAACTGACCGGGGGGCCCTCTGCTTCCTTGGGGCATGATGGCATGCCAAGGACAGCCAGAAGTGTTCCAAAAATCTGCAGCATGGCCTCTTTGTCACCCATGGCGCAGCAAACTCAAGGCACACAGTGATCAGTTGGATGAATCGACTCTGTGACCAGGAACCCTGAGGTCACTGACTGACATTTTGTCGCACCCCTGCCTTCTCACTGGCTACAAAATGGTGGGATAAGGCTGAGTTCCACTTCTCTGTTTTATGCTTTTGTTTGGACTTCGACCACAAGGTTGCCCTCTCATGGGAATGGCTCTGGGGGCGAGAACAAGTCTATGCTTGTGACCTGGAGCAGGACTTACGCAAGGGATTCAACTTTTTCTTATGTTCAGCAACATACAGCTTCTTGATCCCGGATCACCTTCGGATGCATATAGGTACACTTATCGCACACCTTGAAGTTGTGTCAAAAATCCAAACACCAGAGGCACTCCTAGAGCGGGTCCGTGACCCACATCTGTTTTCTACAGTCACAGCAAGGTTTGAAACCTGTAGTTTTAGGAGAGGATACTGTTCAATTGATTTCATGTTAGTATTCATTGGAGGCCAACAAAATCGGAAGCCGCGCTCTGGATCAGCATTGGACAGCACATACAGAAAGGAACCAATGTGAGCCCACATGCGGTTCCACTCTGTTACGTATGGGGAGGTGTGGAGCCAGTGCGAAGCCGCATGGAGCAACCAAGCGCTGTGGGGGAGATTTGCTGGAAACTGGGTCTGTGAAACATGCACAGACTCAAGTCTGGAGCCATGAACATATTCTAAGGTGAGGAATCTTTAATTAGAAGTATCCATCAAAAGTGTGCAGCATTTACTACAACTTTGAGAATAAAGTACTTTGCTTGCAAACCTAGGCACTGATCTGGACATTTAATTCATCAGGTTGGTTGATTGGTTGACTGTTGAGCTCTGAGCTTGAGCAACACCGCACTACCTCTCTGAGAAGCTTGCAACTGCTTGGCCTTGCTACCCTGACAGTCAGGTGCAGAGTGGATTGTACTTGACGCTGTATGCACAGCCATTGTAGGATAGGCCCTCAGATAGCATTGGCAAAAGACATCAACCTCCAAGGTTGAGACCCTGTAGCCACTGAGTGCTCCGTGACCCCTGAGCGTTGTCTGAAAAACACAATCCTAACATTAACTTATTAGGGGCTTGACACTGGATTTTCTCTTAGCCACGTACAATGCACAAGCAGGGTAGAACACTTAGAACTGGAATCGTCAATCTTTTCTCCTACAGCAAAGGTTCCATATTCTCTACTGTTAAAGGAACCACATTACTACACATCCTCTCCCTTTCTATCCAACAAGGGAAATAGACAAATCAAAACTACATAACTGCAAATTGAAAGTTCCAAGAGGCTTGAACTGTGGAACAAAAAAAACAAAGAACGATGAACAAATAGAACAATACCAATAAAACAAAAATATGCACATACAGTAAGAATCACCACAAACATATTACTGGTCCTGCACATAGTCCTCCAAATATACCAGTGGGTTGTGAGTTCTTTGAGACCTTTGGGCACAGGTAACACTTTTCACCACACAAGTGACATCAGTACCCATCTGGCGAACACTTCTGGTCCCTGGACCATTGTCACCACATCTCCCAGTTCCAACATCAGAGTTTCCACAAAGCTCTGCATCATCAAGAAACATATAGCTGTTGGAACCCTCACTTTAAACTGTCCCTCATTCTTAACATTCTCACCCGTTCGATACAAAGCTACCTTACAGCAATTCCATTTGCTGCCATTGCATAGTTCAACATACTCGTCGCACACTTTCTTCACTTTAAATGGAACCCAAAACGTAGACAACCTTCCATTCACTCTACCATGTCTCACCTTCACCCAATCGCCCGCTCCTATGATCCCTCTAGATATAGTCTTCTCTTCATCATTCTTACACCATTAACTAATCAAGCAGGTGTCAGCTTGGTGCAAGGCTTTCTTCCACTCACGATTTCAAACGGAGACATTTTTGTTGCCCCATTTTCTGTGGTGCAATTGGCCCACACGATTCTGTTCACCATACTCTCCATGTTATTCCCAGCTTGGATACCCATGAGAATGGATCCATTGACCATCCACTTAGCTTGGGGGTTGTAAAGCGCAGTGCGATGAGGTTTGTACACTACACCTATCCAAATAGGAGTTCATTTCAAATGAAGTGAGTTGTGGCCCATTGTTCATGATAAGCAACTGAGGAAACACTTCCCTAAACAACACCTTCTCAAAAACATCAATAAGACACTTGGTGGCCACTTCCTTCATGAATGTAACAATCAACCATCTTGACATGCACATCAACCATGACCAAAGTGTTTTTGACTTCACTACGCACTACTTGCATGGGACTAATAAAATCCATACACACTGTACTCCATGCTTTACCCGATCCTCAATATGTCTCATCACTGCTTGCACTCCTGTTTTGGGTCACTTCTCACTCTCTTTGCAACTACCACATTCTTCCACCCATGATGTGATCTGGTTGTCCATCCCTGGCCACTTAATATTTTCCCTTGTTCTTTTCTTCTTTAGCGTTTGCCCCAGATGCCCTTTATGCACCAATTTAAAAATCCTCTCCTCCAAACCCTCCTCCGGCACAAACTTGTCCTTTCCCATGATTAACTTTTCACCACACATTTTCATTTCTTACAAAATCTTCATAAATAGTCTCACAGGAGAAGAAACTGTGATTTTCCTACGTCCACTTTCCACCACCATCCCTTTGACCACTGCCAACACCTGGTCATTTTCCATACAGTCTTTCCATTCCTTTACCGTTAAAGTTCCACAAGCACACTCTTCTACATCAGACAGCCACGCCATGTTGCATCCTCCTCACCAAAATGTTCACCAAACGAAGCCAACTCTATCTGTTGAATGATTTGTGTTTTTTTACAGTCTGGAGAGCCAGCCAACCTTCAACTGACAAGTGGAATCTCAGCCTCTCCAGGACAACACAAGAACACAGCAAAGGTTCTATATTTTGTAATGTTAAAGGAACCACATTACTACAAATTCCTATAACCCAGCAGGTTACATGCATGTGCATATTCTCTACACCGCCCCCTTGAAAGTTATGTCCCAAAGAGCTTTGTGGGGTCCAGCCTGTGCAATCTAAGGGAATGCTACTGAACTTGTATTCCGATATAAATATGACTTGCTCCCTAAATACAGGCAACGAGGCCCCAGGAGATGGTCATACATGGCCAAAATTATCCTCTCCAACCAAGAGGTGGACAGATCAATATTTCACCATATTTAACTTTTTATTCTGCTCCTTGACAGTCAAAATAAGATGCACACCTGTTGTCCCGTTTAAAAGACATCGATGGTAATTGGGACAATGAAATTGTTAGAAACAAAAAAACAAAAAGATAACTAATTTGGAGTACGGAAAAGTTGAAAAATTCACTTTCAGGGACTCACTGTAAACAAACATTGGTAAAGTCAATAACCTGACTCTAATATTTTAACACATGCAACCACATGCATCAACTAATGTAGTTTACAAACGTTGCCTGCACAAATGCTGTTTATCAAATTAAAGCTGCCCCATTAGCTTTGCCAACACTGGTGAAAAAGGTGCACAAAACAATTGCTTTCTGTAGATGATGTATATACAAGATAAGTAACCAGACGGCGGGAACTATCAAGCCAAACGTAAAGAGGTACAAACCCGACGCTAAAGTTTACAGGATGTCATAGCTTGCTCAACTATTAAGAGACGAAAATATATTGCAAGCAGCGTCTGAGACAGAGAAGCGCGTCATAAACTGCAGACCCCACAGAAACACATGGATCTAGATTGTGCCAGTTCACCCAGAGTGCTGTGGTAACTTTAGTATTAAAAATAGAGCACAGAATGCTATTGTGACTCTAATTTACATTGTGTAGGCATGTATTTCAGGCCATACAATACAAAGGGGATGAAGCCCGGGCTTCATGTATGTAACGTACATGACCTCCTGGGGGAGACGTCACATGAGATACTGCAAGAGATTGACGTCCCGTCTCTGGATGTCCAAAGCAGGAGACCAGAGCCAAATCCGAGAGGCCATAAAGCCTAGTGCCAGGATCTTGAGAACCTCTGAACCTTTGTGACGGGCCACGCTCTGGACAAATACTGGCTCCCGAACCTAGTGCCCTCAGCAGACACTGATTACTTGTGATCCCAGGAACCAGAGAGCTTACCCATGGATCCTAAGACAATCACCAGATCTAGAGCACGAATGGACTATTGGTTCACCACGCAAAATAGACTGTCTGGGAGCGCATAACGAAAAGGAATGTACAAAGACAATTACAAAGGCAATGAAAGTATGCTATAACAAGGATGCTTATGAATGACCAATAAAATAAATGTACAACCATGTTATGTTTGAATAAACTGAGACCTTTTAAGGCACCAAATCACGTTGTCAGTGGTGTAATTTAAAGGCAAAAGGACACATTTAAGTATGCAGGAAGGGGGAAGGGGACTCACCCCTGGGAGGGGTTGTTCCATCATTTGCATGCTGCTGTCTCGCCTTTGCCCATGAGACTGTGCAGTATTGCAGTCAAACGCATGGGCAAAGAGCCACCACACAGCTTGCCAAAGGTAGAGTGGACTTTGCGATTTGGACCCATAGGTTGTAGGCCCTTCCCCCCTCTCCCACAGGTGAGTGCTGCCACTAATCCTGGCCATCAGTGAATGTAGAGTGGGCTTTGCAGGCAGTTAAACATGGAGCTGCAGTTTTATGTGCCATTCCATGTTTCACTGCTTCCCATTCTCCAGGGCAGACCTAGCGCATGCACTAAAGAAATAGAGCATTTTCTATGTAATTGTGTGTACGCTCCCTGGTCAAGGTAGATGCATGTAATGATGGTGGCACCTGCACCCAGGTGCATAAGGAAGTCATGCTCCTGCTTTAGTCGACATCACCCTGTCTACCACGAATGCGCTAACTCCACCCGTTAGTGCACATACTCTGGACATCGTAGCTCAAAATAAGAAAGAGAACAGCCCTTTTGTTTGCCAAGGAACAATATCCCCTCCGAAAACTACAGGTTTCAACCCATGCAGTGTCAAGCTTTGTGGTCTTCAGGGCTTGTACAAACTGGTTAGGGTTAACGTGTTAGCTGCAGACATCGAAATGTCGTCTAGCACATGGCTCTGTTGTGGATCTGTGCTCAGGCAATAACAGGGTCTTGATACAACCAAAGGCCCCAGAGGATATGCAGGGTTATGAAGTCTTGCTAAGATATTGTGAGGAAGGAGGGATGCGTTTGAAAAGGCTCTGGGGTCCTGCCAAGCAGAATAGTAGCTCTAGAGTGTGGGCTTCACAGAGAATCAATCATGCCGTCAACAAAGACATGTGCTGGAGGTTATTCCCTTTCAAGTGGAACAAAGGGGAAGTTACATCATGAAAATGTGTTGCAAGTGCCTTGCTTTTCCCAGAACTTGCACCACATTAACCGAAGCACTGCACTTCTGTTTCATTTCCAAGCATCAGGCCAGCAACATTTAAAATTGTTTTCCGTTTTTACAAGCCACATAACAGAGACTTCTGCTTGATACTTAAAAAAAACACTGTGTAAAATATATATAAAACCCTTTGATGCAAAGCACGATTTATAAAAAATGATGTTATATTTTTTAATTTGTAAAATAAAAATAACAGACTTACAAAGTGGATGCTAGTGTGGATAGATATAAAGTGCGTGTGCAGTGTGGCTTATGTGAAATCTGTTTTTGTGACGTGCATGTGCATCAGGCACTGACCAAAAGGTGTCGTAGTATTCACATGTCTGTGCTTAATCATGGGTGGGGGCCAAAAGTTTAAGAAAAGACACAACTGTGCATGTAGAGAGGGTACCCATTTTGGGTTGGTCTGCAGCATATAGTTTAAAACCACAATGAATATGGCCGTAGAAAAAGCCCAGAGTAAAAGGATGGTACCAGGAGAGTGCAATCTTGCATCATCGCATTCAATAATATATGCTTGGGAGTCCAAGCCAGTGCAGGGGAGGAGCAAACCATGGGATGACCCATTATACAACCGGTACAAAAGGGGGTGGTGATGGACGGAGCATCAGAACCAATCAAACACTCACCCCCAGTCAACAGATCTGGGTTTGATCCATCACCGTTCTTTAGCCCACTCTGCCACCCCAGTTCAGACATGGCCATATGCAAATCAGTCTGACCCTGTGCCTCATGGGAACAGTCCAGCCCGAACTGCCAAGCCATGCCTTCCCTGGACCGGAAACAAGCTTCCTAGGACCGGTATCTGGCATTTCAGCCGTCTTCAGAGAGGCTTGCTTAAATCCAGTGGCAAAGTGAGCAAGGGACTCACGTCTGAGCATACCCTGCCAACTTATGGCGAACAAAGCGGTACAAAAGGGGGTGGTGATGGACGGAGCATCAGAACCAATCAAACACTCACACCCAGTCAGCAGATCTGGGTTTGATCCATCACCGTTCTTTAGCCCACTCTGCCACCCCAGTTCAGACATGGCCATATGCAAATAATTCTGACCCTGTGCCTCATGGGAACAGTCCAGCTGGCTGAAGACAGCTGAAATGCCAGAAACCGGTCCTAGGAAGCTGGTCTCCGGTCCAGGGAAGGCATGGCTTGGCAGTTCGTGCTGGACTGTTCCCATGAGGCACAGGGTCAGATTAATTTGCATATGGCCATGTCTGAACTGGGGTGGCAGAGTGGGCTAAAGAACGGTGATGGAGCAAACCCAGATCTGTTGACTGGGTGTGAGTGTTTGATTGGTTCTGATGCTCCGTCCATCACCACCCCCTTTTGTACCATTATACAACCAGCAACAGAACTTGCTTTGATGCGTTCACTCAGTAGCAATTGGGAGTAACCCACAGATTAGCCTATCGAGGAATGGCAAAGGAGTGGCGACTAAGCAACCAACAATAGTAAATGGTCTGATGAATCCATATTAGAACAAGGATTCAATTACAGTCAATGCTGCACACAAAAATAAACAACTGGAAATAATGGTATAAAATAATTGCCATCTAAAGTAGTGGTCATTACTTTAATTGCAGTCCCTCCCTCCACCATGTCTCCCCCTACTGTGTATCAGATTTATCTCAAACAAATTTGGCTACCACCGTCTGAAGGGTTGGACATCTGGCCATTTTGTTCAAATCCATGGTCTGTGGTATACCGTGGAGGTCTCTTGGTGAAGACATGGAAATGGGGCTACATTTAAAAATATTTTACTTGCTGTAAGTGTGGCTGTAATCTCAAAAATAGAATCACACCCATATGCAATAAAGCTTGCAGCCTGCTGGTGTTTCTGTCTAGCCACAATTAGAGGAAATGCTGTTCATATGCTGGTAGGCCACTGTGTGGTGAGGCACAATATTCGGTGGTGGATTGAGAAATGAAAAATAAACAAAGCGACAATATTCACACAGATACAGTGCTGTATAAATGATAAGAATTTTTGCCAAAGAGGGAAGAGTTACAGGTTTAGATATGGAGGTTAATTGTAGAGCAGGTTACCAAACAGGTTTTACTCCTATCCGCATCCTCCCGCTCTGTCTGCTCCTGGTCCTACTCTGTGTGAGAAGCTGGAATTGTTAGCATAACTTTATAAACCAAGTCCAATGCACATAAGTCACATTTATAGGCCATGCTTGCTACAAGAAAGCAGCCAAGGGGCACCATCATGCCTGCAAAAAGAGAGCCATGTTACACAGTGGGAATAAAAGAAGCTCAGGGGTAGCCCTTAACTGCGTTTTTTGAGCGTTGAACCCCTGGGATTTATGAGCCCTATAAAGAACGGAGGTCAACAAGATCTATAAACTGCCTCACAAGGTTAGATCACTTCAAGAGAAAGCATAGGAAAGAGATTCGAATAAAACTGAAATGAAAGAAGCCGCAATTTAATTCCCGCGTTAAAGAGGACCGTGATACCGGAAGGAAGGGAATCCGTGATCAATTATTTCCTACCTTGCGGTTCACTTATTTCCCCGTATTTATTTGTTGGCGATTTCGCACAGGGTGTAAACTAGATCGAACCACAGAGAACAGTCAGAGCGAGGCCTCTTTCAAGAGTGGGGATATTACTCAAATAGATTTTTTAAATAAAAAATGTTTTCTAATTCGAGTGTGAGGTAAGGGTACACCTAACACATTACAAGAGTGTTCTATAGTGCAGGAAGTATTTTTAAACAAGCATTGGCATAGCCAATAGGTCTCGCCTTTGGGACCTTATAAGTGTTTAGCCATGCAACAGTTGCATAACTAAATACTTATAAGTTCCCAAAAGCGAGACCTATTGGCTATGCAAAGCGGCCGCGAAAGCGAAAGTGATCGCGATCACAATCAAACATCAAAGCGGCCGTGAAAATGAAAGTAATTGCGGTAAAGCGCGGTGCGCGTGCCCGCGCACATGCACTGTAGCTCTAGGCTGGCCTGGTAGCACTTTTTGGAGCCCTCTCAATAAGTCTCGCCAGACCAGCGCATGCGTTGGGTCAGGCGAGACCTAAAAATACTCCATGGATATTTTGCTGATGGTGACTGGCCAGCAGGTCATTACAAATATAAGGGCTCGGGGCTGTACCTAGACAACACACAGCATTCAAAACTGACACAGGAACAGCAGCCCGCCTAATAAGTTGCGTGATTGAACTCAAAACTATGGCTTGCAATAAATACTAAATCACGAGCCAGCGTTCCAAGCACATCTTTCTTCTCATGGGTTGCATACAAAGCGCTATTTGGCAAAATGAAGACACATAGGGAAGCAACTGGAGGAACTGGTTTTGCTGTCATCTAAAGCAAACATTCCGTGCTACACTTGACCCATATATTTTCATAACAAACATAAGCAAAAATGTGCAGGTAAATTTACACACACCAATTAACCAAAGTAAATATGTGAAGAGAAGAATACCACAACTCATACATCTGGCCACATTACCCCCCCCCCCCCTCCCGTTTCAAAAGAAGTCCAACCAGCTAAACGTTTTATATTATAAACAACACAAAACAATAATAAAAAGCATTAGCAAAGCCAATGGTTCTGGTCTAGGCAAGCAGATGCGATAGTATGCCACTAAAGAAAAAGAAGAAAGCAAAATATCGCCCCCTAAACGTGATAGCCATATGCTTGAAAGACAAATTTAAATAAAGATATTAACAAGTGCAAATTGTTTTACTAAGACAGTATATGTGCTTTCTAGCAAACATGCCATGAGAACAGCTTCAGAAACCATTTTTTGTTTTAATGCACATCACAGGGTACTTATTGGCACAACAAACGTTCTTTTCGCTTTCAACTGCGTTTACCTGGCACATGACTTAAAAAAAGGAAAAATATTGGCAGTTACTGTGCAGTACACGACAGCCAATGGTTTAAGAGAGCTAACCCAATGCCTAAAAAGGCATAAGGGAAGACATTTTATGTTATTTGGTATTTATAAAGTGCACGTTCATCAAAGCTTGATGGAGACATAACACGATGCACACAAACCTACTTGGCGTTTAATAAGACTAAATAATAAAAAGTAAAGTCATTGTCAAAGCCAATAGGTATTGCCTATGCAAGTGCTATTGACAGTGGCAATATGTTTTAGTCATGTTGTACACCAGTGTGGCTGCTGCTCAGCATGGATAAAAGCTAGTGGGATCGGGTGAAGTGAATTGAAGTAGATTGGAGTGGGGTGCATTGGGTTAGAATGCAGTGGGTAGATTGTAGTGAGATAAAACAGAGTGGATAGATTGGAATGAAGTAAATTCCAATAGAGTGGAGTGGGGTGTGGTAAATTGGGTGGAAGTGAGGTTGGGTAGATGGAAGTGGGGTAGACTGGGGTAGACTGGGGTGGAGTGGGATCGATTGGGGTATTTTGGAATAAGATAGATGGAGTAGGCTGAAGTGGAGTGGGGTTAGATTGAACTAGAGTGGAGTAGACTGGGGTAGAGTGGATAAGACTGAGGTAGACTGGATTGGGGTAGGGTAGATTGGGGTAGCTTGGAGTGGGGAGATTGGAGTAGACTTGAGTGGAGTAGATTGGACTTGAGTAGAGTGTGGTAGATTGGAGCTGGGTAGACTGGAGTGAAGTGGGGTAGATAGGAGTGTGATAGACTGGGGTGGTATAGAGTGGGGTATGGTAGATTGGAGTGCAGTGGGGTGGGCAAGGTTGATATTGGGGTAGAGTGGGGTAAATTGGGGTGGAGTGGGTTAGATTGGAGTGGAGATTGGAGTGGACTGGGGTAGATTGTAGTGGAGTCGAGTGGGGTAAATTGGGGTAGACTGGAGTGGGGTAGATTGGAGTTGGGTAAATTGGAGTGAAGTGGGGTAGATTGAGTGGAGTGGGTAGAGTGAAGTGGGGTAGATTAGAGTGACATTTGATATTGTTTTTTCATATTTGATAGTGTTTATAAAGAACGCAATAGCCCAAAGGCATCTAGCACTGTTGCCTGCTAGACGTGTCAGTGTGTTGGAGCTGTTGTCTGCTAGAAGTCATCACTGTCGGTGATATAAAAAGGAAGGTTTTGAGTCGTTTTTTGAAACTGACGTTGAAGTCAGAGAAAGAAAAGTAAACACCACACTCCCGATGAAGACAGTCTGACATTGACCTCCATCTTTGAATGCACAGCATTTGTGACAAGATAAGAACAATATTTAAAGGCCTGTTTGTGTACAGAATGTGAGTTCATGGAAGAATACTGTCAACAGTGTATGGGCCACGGAAGGGACAAACTCAAGCTGGACAGCCTAAAGCAAATAAAGCCAGCAAATAGAAAGCAAGCAGTAAGTTACAAACCACAAAGCCAATGGTAAGAAATGGATTTAATGCATTCCCAGGGAAGCTTTCAGACTATTGGCAAGAAGTTGTTAGCAAAACAGACAGCTGAGCTATCTGGTAGACTTCGATCTAATAACAAGTAGTAGGAGAATGGAATAAAGGTGTCCTGGAAGTTTATTCCAATCTTTTGCACCTACCACTGAGAAGGTTCTGTCACCAAACATTATAGTTCTGTTTTTTGGAAAATCTGAGGGAAAATGAATGGTAAGGGGTGATGTGCTTGGTGAAGATGACATTTCAAAGCCACACAAATGAGGAACTTCACCATGAATAACCAGATGGATAATTTTAAGGGCTTTAAAGAAGACTTTCTAATGGGATGCCAATTAAGGCGCTCCATAAGAAGTGAAACATGGTCAAAACGGCAGGTGTCTGTAATAGGCCGTGCCATCGCATTCTGCACAGATGAGACCATCTCATGAGCTTATGCTAGTAGGATTCACCATAATCAGACAGCAGTGTGATGATCAGTGTCTACTTAATGCAGAATCCTCTTCAAAAGCTTTAGTTGTCAGAAGCTAGACCTAATGCTCAAGAGAAAAATGTGAATCTAGGTAAATCTCCGACCGACTGGTAAAGCTCCATCTGTAGCTGTAGTTTCTGGTATTAAGGAGCTTGGTTTTTGCAGGCTTTAACTTTAAGAAATAGGAAGTCATCCAGTGGCATTCTGTTATTAAAACGCTACAGAGATACTTTTGAGCTTAGGTGAGAACTGCCTGAGATACCAGTGCAGTGTAGAGCTGTAATATCAGCTTCATGACATCTGCATGCATATATATAAGTAGAGGAGTTAGGGAAATGATGGAATGGTAAGAAAAGATTTAATCTACTGGACGGACACATGTTAGCATCCTAGATCCCTGATCCTAGTGAATAGTATGGAATGGTCAGCAGTATTGAAGGCAGCTGACAGGTACCACAGGACTTATCTGCCTGTGACTCCATTGTTGCCATACAATTGATGGTTATCTACTAGAGCTGTTAGATGTTATGACTAAGTCTGTGCTATTTCCCAATCCGAAGGTTGCTTGAAAGAGGTTAAACGGATTGCTGGTCTCAACAAACAATTGCAGCTGCCGGAAACCCATTTTTTTCATTCAGGGATTTTAGCTAGGAATGTAGAGAGGAGATTAGGCCAAAGTTGTTTGGGTCAGAAGATGAAAGGGTGGCTTTTATATTTTTGTAGACCGGAAAGAAAAAAATCCAATGAATTCATTTACAGCCAGCTACCACTAGTTATGGAGCTCATTTAGGAGCATACCTCATTACATATCTCCTCCTCGGACCCTGAACTCGCTCATACCTAGAAAGTATCATTAAGAACATAATGCATTCTTCAATCCATGGCTTCCTCCTTGAATTTCACACTTCTTATAATTGCTTTTTGGTTACCATTGTGTGATATATCCAGAATTTCAAGCACGAGACCAGAGTTACTTTATTCGGGATAACATTTAAGACTGCAACCAGCAGAAAAAAAGAGCTATTCCCTTAAAATATTTAGAATACAAAAATCTCCATCCAGAAACATTCCACCTTCTCAGCATGAAGAAGGAAGCATATACATTTTCACCACACCAATAAACACTTGCATTACACAGTAAAGGCTTAACCATTCTCTACACAACTCAGTCAATATGGAAGCATAAACACAAAACAATTGTGTATATTTAATATTTAAATTTAATTGTATCTAATTTTTACCAGTCCCTACACTTGCAGATCAATTAAACACAACATATTATTAAACTATTCAAATCTAAAAGAAGCCCATTATACTACAACAACCAAAACCACCTTTGAATTGTCAAACGTAACGAAAATACCAGGAATTAGGACATTTAGTCACATTCACAGAGCATACACTTTTTTCTACTCTAACCAGAAGAAGCAAAGTGGTTTAGTCAAATTCCAGCTTACATCCCACCCTGACACCAAGAGTAAATTTATATATTAATTAATGGCCCACCCTCAACACAAAGGAGCTCCAACAGAGAAGACACACAAGGACAATAATTTATCCTAAACCATACTTTAGGGTACCTCAAAGTCCTTATGAAAACCCTGCAAATGCAAAAATGAAGTTGAAATACACTAACTGCATGAGGAAAGACATGCTAGTTAAGCAAAGTCTATTATTGGAAGTAACAAGGCTCTATAAAGGAATTTTAAAATAATAAGCTTCACAGTAAGCTCCTGCACTAACCATTCTAAGTAAGAGTCCCAGTAGAATTTTTTTGGGGGTCATCAGTAACAAATTGAAATGTATGCAGTTTTGATATTTCTAAAACATTGCCACAACACCAT
Source organism: Triturus cristatus (assembly GCF_964204655.1). Classification (NCBI taxonomy): domain Eukaryota; kingdom Metazoa; phylum Chordata; class Amphibia; order Caudata; family Salamandridae; genus Triturus; species Triturus cristatus. The sequence continues at coordinate 830,410,867 of NC_140591.1, forward strand.
ACAATTATTGAATTGTCATTTTGGTAATTCATTCACTATATATAGTTTGAAAAAGTTTTGTCAGGAATGTGATTCATGAATTTGTACAAAGTCACTTCTACATATTGTCACTACACCATGCCGCCAGTAAATAACTATTAGACACATTTTATGTACTGTATATAAAATCCACAGAAATATAACAGTGGCTTTGAAGAATGAAGAATATACTCCAACTATATTAAATGAAAAATTCGTTATCTTAAACACAAGAAACTCTATGCTTAAGGACAAAGCTTTGGTAAGTCTATAACCACTCTCGGACCATTACTACACATTGTACAATATATCTTTATAGCTCTCCGCAGAGGGCTATACTGGTTGTTAAATGCCCTGAATTCAAGTTATAGGCCTGTACGCAGGTGGGGCTTATAACGAGGGAGAGGGATTTTAACAACCAGCATAGCCTGAGGCAGAAGGGCTTTAAGAAACATTCCATAGACAAAGGGTTGAACATTCCAAATCAAAAAGGAGGAAACGTGAAGACAACCAATGGAATGTTGGTCCTCCGGGTTTATACCTGCCATTATAAGCTCGGAGCTACTACATTGGTTTCAATGGAGCTCTCAACATTCCAATGTTGAATACATGACACTTTGCATGAGACTATACTAAAGTTAAGATGAATTTGTAAACACTCCTATTCCATAAAATACAGGAATTACAAGTTCTAAAACCCTTTCATATATGTACTGAGCCTAATTTGCAATACAAAAAACCTTTTCATCATCATAAAACTAGATGAGAAATTAAGACTGAGTAACAGTTTGGAAAGGGAGTTCCTTAAAAATCACGAGCGAAAAATATACCAATGGTTTGCACCCATAATTCCAGTCACAAACCATAGTTCAGTTATTGACTCCCAAGTTGTGGTAGCACCAGATACGCAAATCGGAATGTGTCTCGTTTGGACCGTTTCCCCTTTGAGAATCGGGATGGCAGCATCAGGGGGAGGAGATAGTGGTGAAGGGGACCTCTGCCTTCTCTCAATTAAGCTTTACATTTTTGTTGTTGTTGGAAAAGCAGCCTCAGTTCCTTTAAGGAACTCGGGTTAGTTTTGGAATACAATCGCAAGAATGGTGGTCTGCTGTCCTTTGCAAGCCACCATCCCTGTGATTGTAACCAAATACAAAGGGGTTGACCCATCTAATAAATGTTAATTAGGCAGATTGGTCTTTGACACCTATGATTTGTTACTCTATGAAGAGACCTATTAGTACATAGTTCGGTTTGCAAAATAAAATACTGGTCGCTCGGCAAGACGCTCTCGATGCAAGAATTAGTTGATTTATCCACACCTTGCAAGCTGACACTGCTGCAATTCCAACTCATTTTATGAGAGCTTCCACTGGCCCCTATCATCCACTAACACGGCCGAGGCTGCCCGTCGTTCCATACCTAGTAGGTGCTCCCTTCAGTCCTGATGAAGACCCCACCGCAAGGACACTATCCAGTCCTGCCTTAGGGGGTCGAAACGCCGACAACACCCACACAACACAAACCCCGGCGACATTGTTTACAAAGAATTACATGTCCATAAGAGTTATGTGTTATGTTTGGAACTCTTGACCGTTTTGAGGCTGGAAAATTTGATACCCAGAAATGTGGATGTATATATGTCACTAATACCCTTTTCCTGTCCCTTACCTACACATTATCACTCTATATCCCCCATCCTTTCCTTCCACACCCAGAGCACTGTAATATATTGCACTGAAAACGTTATTGAGCAACAGGGTTGCCTTTGTTTGCTACATGCTTTGAACCTAATCGCATTAGGGATTGTATCCCTCCTTAAATCCAAATAAATTGGATTTAATGCCATAATGAATTAGTGGTATGTCTTGCTTCTATTACTCTTTTTACCCAAATAAGTTTGCTACCAAGACCACACTTTTTGTACTGTGACGGTCTTAAGCAGGCAGCGGCAGCCGCCTCCCGGTGGGTCCGCCATGGCTGGGCCCCGTCCAGACGGTCCCCGCTGTCCGAGCCCCAGAGAAGCTTTGATGAGCCCTCCCTGAACCCTCCGGTAACGCTTCCCTCCCCGAACCCGGCACACTCCCTGCTCCCACCCAGCCCTCCTCGCACTGCTTTCGGTTTCAGGAACAGCTCCCAGGCCCGGCCCGCCCTTTAAAGAGGCAGCCGGAGGCCTGTGGCGTCGAGCGGCTCCAGGTGGGTTTAATCTATAGAGTGGTGTAGCAAGCAGTGGGTGAAGTGGCACCGGCACCCAGAGGCCTGGGTATTTCTGCATTTCACAGATCAAATGACTGCCGTGGGTACATTTCCCTCCTTGCACCAGGGCCAATGATGCACTGGCTAGGCCACTGACTGCATTATCCTAAAATGTATAGGATCCAGAGGGGGGGAAACGTGGTGAAACTGCTTCTTTCTAGACCTAGGAACCAGGTTCTTCATGTTACATGTGCCTTCCTCACATGCATGATAGCCAGGGAAAACGTGCAAGCGGTCAAGTAGCGGATATTGGTGTTACATTTCGCCAGGCGCGCTGCTGGCTCGAACCCCAGAGACCAGACCAGAGGGCACATTACATAAAGCTGCCTGTTTTGCTAAACACGGAAATCAATTTTTGTTCCTTTTGTGCTGTTTGCAAAATGAAGGATCACTTTGCTCCATTTCTGTAACAAATGTTGTGCATAACTTCAGTCTTCTGTTTGCTGATAAATGTATTAAATAAGGTAAGTGATTTATAGACAATATGTGTTTTGGACTCGTGTCCCCTTCTCATCCCGGCTCATTTGCAAACAGAGAGCACGCGGAATGCATGCGCACAGCATGCGCGCGGTCTAGTCTGCTTCCCGGCTGTCGTCAAGACTTTTCTTATCTGTTTGTTAAATGAACAAGCAGATAAGAAAAGTCTTTACGACAGCCGGGAAGCAGGTGAGCCAGTCCGGGTGGGCTGGACCAAAAAGCCAAAGGGAGGCTACGGAAAACCCTCCTTTCCAATGGGAAGTCAGCGTTTACCATAAACGCTGACGCTACCCAATGAAATGAGAGGCAGGGTTTTCTGTGGAATTATCAACCCAGGAAATCAAAAGTTTTTTAACAGGTTCAAAATTTCAACTGGAAAATCACCTGCTTTTCTGATTACATTTCATTTCCCACTTAAAAGCAGAAGGGAGTGGAAATGGACCTGGAGTTTTGGAGGAAAAAAATGTGGTATATTTCTCATTTTTGCCTCGAAACTAATAATGGCCAGTAAATGGGATAGCATCTAGGCCAAATATTTCTACCCCACTTTCCTGACCAACTCGGAATGTGGGCCATAGTAGGAAAGGATAGACTTGCATCTTTTTTATTTTATTTTATAGTGACATACTTACTAACAGATATTAGAAACACAAAAATATGCTAAATAATTGCTATCCCATGCTTTGGATGTTGGAGAGTGCTATTCAAATTCAAGACAAATCCCAATCCAAGTGTCCCCAAGTCTCAGTGTATATTAGTACTATTATACTATGTGTTTCCATAGGACAGCATTTATGACATGCATTTTTTAGTCAATCACTAGCTAACAACCTCCCTTGCTCCTCTCCAACCTTTATTCCTCTACAGTATCGGTGTGACTGCAGCAGCACACAAATTATTTGACTAAGCGGACAATTTTATTCCGTCAAACATGGTAAACCCTCTGCCTGCCCCTTCAGTATTGCAACTCCAGAGCCTGCATGGGCTTCCGCATTTAATTCCCTAGCCCTGCTGTCGGGTAGCAAAGTTACCATTTGCTTATAGTAAACCTTGCCCAGTAGTATATTCATATGAGGCGCAACAGTCATCTCAATGCCAGTTTTTAGGTTTCATCTGAGATTTTTGAGTCACACATTGTGTTATGCTTTCTTGAAACAGTTGGCTCTGATGCAACATGACTTTTAGTGAGAAAAAACCCATCATCCATTCCCAAAAACACAACTGTGCTTAAACGATTCTGAAAAGAACTAACATCTTACCTACGTGACATGATCTGCAGTAAGACTAACTGTAGTTATATACCCGTGTAATCAAGGTATTTGTACTATTTCTTGGTTTTTATTTAAATTTTATTTTGGTTTTTATTTTGTGGTTTTATCTTTGTTGGTATTATTTGTTTTTGTTATCAATGTCATTGCCCACATCTAATATTGTTTAAATGGTGTTTCTTTTTTCTTTTTCTCAGTTGTTTTTTAAGGTATTTAATTGTTGATTATTGAATGCTTGATTTTGAAAAAAACTTTAATAAATGAGACACAAGAAAAAGAGTAACCGTGGGTAAAAAAGTACCTGATTCCTGAAGATAGCGATACACCAAGAAGTTCACTTCGTCGCTGGTTATGCTCATCTTAGCCTCACCTCAGCCTGATGAGGTCTTCAGGAAGTGTGTTCCCCGCTCTGTAGAATCAAAATACAACATAAAGGTCACAGTGCAGCTAGCAGCAACAAAGTAATTTTTATTGGCGTAAACATTGCCAGGATCAAAACTAGTTCAACAGTCTTCATGGCCAGACATCATTACGTGTCACAATGTTTAACTACAGAGGTTAATTCGTTTTATGAGGAGTCTTTACTGCAGATTCTTGGAAGCACTGCAAGAGGACCAACAGTTCAGTTGACAATAAAAGACAAGCATTAGCAAAACCAATAGGTCTGTGAGTGAGTAAGTTAGTGAGTGTGTGTTTGTGTGTGGGCAGTATTGTTGGATTAGTGGGTGAATGAAAGAATAACTCAATGGATGAATGCCAGGATGAGTGGCATGCATGGATGATGAGTAACCGCATGGATAGCAGCAAACATTCATCCAACCATTTGCTCCTTCTTCCATTCACCCGCCACCCATTCACACTACCGCACATGCAAACTCACCAGTCAGTGAAGATATACTCTCAGTTATTAGCCAGACATATTGGATTTGCCAATGCTTGATACTTTACAGGAAGCATGGCATGCTAGTAAAGTAGGGTTACTAAAAAGGAAAAGAAATGCGGGTGCCTTTCACCAAACCCAAAGGTCATAGAGCCAAGATGTTTCATTCGCAAGTGTCACTTTCTCTTATAAAAAAAATAACAAAAGCACACATTTGTAAATGGTTTTATTCAGTTGAACATCCTAATTCCTGACAATAATTAACAATCAAAGCAAGATAAAATTAACCTATAATCTATTGAACAATATCTATATTGTTTCCCGAGGAAAATGGAAAATCTGATTCACTAAAGGTAAAATTACCTCGTTTGGGGATTCCATTATCTCGGTCATTGACAGCTAATTATGCACTGAAGGTTGTTTTTAAGCGGTAAGAAGATATTTTATACTGAAAATATTCTACTGTCTATTTCACTGCATTTTCTTATACTCATTTATACAAGTTATTTCACATATAGAATAAAGAGGCTAAATGTAGTCCATGAACGAACAAATGTCATTATTCAGCGAGACGCTGGAAGGAAAACATGCCCAACTGCCAATGTTCTTGCATTTCTGAATAGCTCTCTTATAAATATTTTTAAGTACCAACAATTACACTTTTCATAACAAATGTACTTCTCTGTGATTACCAATATAGTACTTGTTTCATAAATCTATGATATGTACTGCACACTACACTCAGTTTCAGGGGGCAAACATGGCTGTTCTAATACCATCTTTTTACCACTCTACTCAATTCAGTCAAATCTACTTCTGTCGGTGTTAGGGTCTGATTGAGAGCGTGGCGAATTGATTATTCTATTACAAATGTGCAGTGCCTAATTTGTGGAAAAAAAAATTCCGGGGCCCTTGTTAGGAAACCATTTGCAGCTTGCACCACCCACTGTCCCTGCCAGCGCTGCCAATATCAGTACCAACACAATGACTACCCGTTGCACTCATCCAAATGTGACAAGTCGCACTGTTCCAGTCCCCAAAGCTATAAGAATGGCTTGGGAGGCAGGTATTAATCATTTTTAAGATCTATTCAAGGCCACTGGAATTATGCGATTGTGCAGTAGCAGTGGTTTTTGCATAATTATAGGTTTGATGCATGTGCCACATAAATCCATAAACTGTTGCATAATCTGCAGATTTTAACCTCTACCAAAAAATTCTAGCTCAAACAGTTCAAAAGTTACTGAAAATGCAGCAACACGTGTTGCCGTGTGGTGGAAGGCCCATTGCAAAACTGGTCTGGTCACCTTTCTATTGCTTATTGCAAAATGTAGGTGGTAAACTGGTACTAATGAGGTGAAACCAATGACATATAACACAAAAGAAATCCTGGGGTCTAATGTTAAAGAGAAATAGGTGGTATGTAGGGTGAGGAGGGAAAACCTAATGTGCGTGATGGAACTGGAGAAAGCTCCAAAACCAAGGTCATACAATCACCGTGGGTAACTAACCCCATCACATGGGATTTTCATCCCAAAGAAAATCTCAAAATCTCAAGGGGCGGCAGCGCCCTTGTGTGAGACGTGAGTACTCTGTGCTACGATTATATGCACCAAGAAATTGGAATAAATCCACAAATGGGCCTGAAGTGAGTGGGGATTGCAGTGCTGGTAGTAGTGTATAAAGGGGAGTGTATTAAAACTAGTGACGGGACGGCCAGAGGACTTCTGTTAAACAATGCCGTACCGATATTAGATTAAAAAGAAGTAGGGGCAACACTAATCGGTGTGATCAATGAAGCAACGTGAGAGAATGTGGTCGACATGTTTCAGCCATAGCGCCTATCTAGGCTAGGCTTTCATCAGGACCTAGAAGCTACTGCAAGGAAAAAACAACGTGACAAAGGATATGATGAGCACCCTCAACTTGATTGTAGAGCGCAAGTCTCCTCAGAGATACATACAGCACCTAGATAACAGAAGAAGGGGAGACAGTGTAACAATATGTGGAACTGATATGCTCAGTCATGACTGATAGGAAAAATATAAACTTGAAGCATGGTCCACTCACCCGTGCAAACTGGGTGGTAAAAGGACCTCCACCTGGCAACCGCTCAGGAAGGAACACCGCTCTGAAAAGAAAATGTAAGGCTGCTGAAGGGGGCTTACATATCATGAGCAAGTGTGAAGGAAGTGGGAAAATCAACTGAAAACGAGGGAGAACTGCCAGAAACAGTGTCTGCACAAGAAAATGAGCTCGGTGAGATCATCGTGAAGATTAAAAACGTGGCTAAATGCTGAGCAGATAGTCGGAGTAATGTGAGGTAATACAAGTCCGTACAGAGGCGAACTAAAGTTGAGGCAAAAAATGCAACGCTCGAGGGTAGGCGCCTTCAAATTCAAGTGATCAAGTGAAACCCAGAGAGCGAAAAAGCCTACCTGTCCGTCGGGGAACCAGGCTGGAATGAGCCTGCAGCCGAAGGTCCCGTATGGTTGGACGGAGGCGAAAGAAATGGAAAACTCCCGGCTGATGGATGGCCAATCGCGCGACAGGTAAAGTATGCGTGCAAGAGTAGGAGCCAATGCGAAGCGCTGTCTCAGCTAGCTGGCTGTAACCTGGGAGATGGAAATGACAGGGCAAGAATGACGCTGTCAAAATATAGCTGGCTCGAGCGTCATGATGAGTCAGGGAGATGACGCGGGAGCGTAAAGAATGCGGAAGCCGCTGTCAGGTTAGAAGGTAGGCTGTCAAGGCACGTGTTGCTCTGAAATGCGCGAGGCATCATAGAGAGTACGGGCAGATGTGATTAACACCTACTTTCGCATGGGGTGGCCCGGGGAGACCACGGATTATAGGGCAGACGGTAGGGAACAACATATATATGTGTAAATATACCACGGCCAGAGGTGTTTAAGCCAGTGTATACAGAGGGTAGGCAAGGCAATGATGTGGTGCGGGCTGGATCACAAGTACCCATCTCAGAAATGTGAAAAAAAGGTCAAATGGACAGGGTAAATGTCTTTTATAACGATAGCCAAGGGATATCGTCGTTGAGACCCCGAACATGTGTTTGTAGTTTATACACCCACCTCTGCTCCCGTTTAAAAAGAAAAGCGGAGCTGTCTGTAAGGTGTGGTGGTATGTGGGGTTTGTCAATGACGGTCCAATGTAAATCATCGGGAGCATGATTAACCTCCAAAAAGTGGTTTGTGAGTTTGGTGGAGGTGCGGCCACACCGTATCGTGCTCTTGTGTTCCAAGATACGGGTTTTAATACGGCGGGTGGTCATGCCAATGTATTTCAGCTTGCAAGGGCAGGTGATCAAATAAATCAGATGAGAGCTATTGCAGTTCGTATGGCTCCTCAGAGTCCAAGGTCGGCAAGTGCCAATGTCAATTTCCTTGGTCACAGAGGTAAGACTACATGCAGCACAAGAACCGCATGGGTAATGGCCCACAACTGGAGGGAGACCCCACAGGGTAGGTTGGGTGCATCTCTGGTTAGTGCGTGGGCGGGTATGTACCAGTTGGTCCCTGATATTGCTGCTGCGTTTAAACGCAAAGAGGGGTTTAGGTAGCCCACCCTCACCTATATTGAGAATCTTCCAATTGGTTAGAATGATTTTCTTGAATTTATTGGAAAATTGGCAATAGGTGTGGACACACGTGAGTCTGTTTCCGGATGCCTTAGGAATCTTAGGTTCTAACAGAGCCTCTCGGTTGTTGTTAGCTGCTCGTTTAGAAGCCCTGCGAATGAGATGTTTAGGATAGTCTCTAGCCTTCAATTGTTTGGAGAGATTATTGGCGTGTTCCTTGTATTTGTCACTAGAGGAACAGTTTCGTTTAAGGCGCAGGAATTGGCCAAAGGGCAGATTATCACGCAGAGCTCGTGGGTGAAAGCTATCATATTTTAAAAGAGCATTCACCGCCATGGGTTTTCTGTATAGCTCAGTGCCCAAACGCCCTTCCGAGGGGGTGATGAGAATATCGAGGAATGGTAAATGAGTCTTGGAGTACTCACAAGTAAATTTCAAAAAGGGATCACAGTTGTTGAGCCAGTCTTTGAAAGCCAAAAGAGAGGACAGAGATCCCTGCCACAGTACAAACACATCATCTATATACCTCTTCCATATCGTGATGTGATCCCTATATGGATTGGTGGTACTGAGGACATGTTGTTCTTCAAAAACATGAACGTACAGGTTCGCCAGGCTGGGAGCAAAAATGCTCCCCATTGAAGTGCCTGATACTTGCAAGAATAGCTGGTCCTCAAATTGAAAGAAGTTCTCTTTCATTGCAAGTCTGGCACATGACATGATGAAAGAGACAGGAGTAATGGAGTCGGGAGGATCCTCCCGACTCCATTACTCCTGTCTCTTTCATCATGTCATGTGCCAGACTTGCAATGAAAGAGAACTTCTTTCAATTTGAGGACCAGCTATTCTTGCAAGTATCAGGCACTTCAATGGGGAGCATTTTTGCTCCCAGCCTGGCGAACCTGTACGTTCATGTTTTTGAAGAACAACATGTCCTCAGTACCACCAATCCATATAGGGATCACATCACGATATGGAAGAGGTATATAGATGATGTGTTTGTACTGTGGCAGGGATCTCTGTCCTCTCTTTTGGCTTTCAAAGACTGGCTCAACAACTGTGATCCCTTTTTGAAATTTACTTGTGAGTACTCCAAGACTCATTTACCATTCCTCGATATTCTCATCACCCCCTCGGAAGGGCGTTTGGGCACTGAGCTATACAGAAAACCCATGGCGGTGAATGCTCTTTTAAAATATGATAGCTTTCACCCACGAGCTCTGCGTGATAATCTGCCCTTTGGCCAATTCCTGCGCCTTAAACGAAACTGTTCCTCTAGTGACAAATACAAGGAACACGCCAATAATCTCTCCAAACAATTGAAGGCTAGAGACTATCCTAAACATCTCATTCGCAGGGCTTCTAAACGAGCAGCTAACAACAACCGAGAGGCTCTGTTAGAACCTAAGATTCCTAAGGCATCCGGAAACAGACTCACGTGTGTCCACACCTATTGCCAATTTTCCAATAAATTCAAGAAAATCATTCTAACCAATTGGAAGATTCTCAATATAGGTGAGGGTGGGCTACCTAAACCCCTCTTTGCGTTTAAACGCAGCAGCAATATCAGGGACCAACTGGTACATACCCGCCCACGCACTAACCAGAGATGCACCCAACCTACCCTGTGGGGTCTCCCTCCAGTTGTGGGCCATTACCCATGCGGTTCTTGTGCTGCATGTAGTCTTACCTCTGTGACCAAGGAAATTGACATTGGCACTTGCCGACCTTGGACTCTGAGGAGCCATACGAACTGCAATAGCTCTCATCTGATTTATTTGATCACCTGCCCTTGCAAGCTGAAATACATTGGCATGACCACCCGCCGTATTAAAACCCGTATCTTGGAACACAAGAGCACGATACGGTGTGGCCGCACCTCCACCAAACTCACAAACCACTTTTTGGAGGTTAATCATGCTCCCGATGATTTACATTGGACCGTCATTGACAAACCCCACATACCACCACACCTTACAGACAGCTCCGCTTTTCTTTTTAAACGGGAGCAGAGGTGGGTGTATAAACTACAAACACATGTTCGGGGTCTCAACGACGATATCCCTTGGCTATCGTTATAAAAGACATTTACCCTGTCCATTTGACCTTTTTTTCACATTTCTGAGATGGGTACTTGTGATCCAGCCCGCACCACATCATTGCCTTGCCTACCCTCTGTATACACTGGCTTAAACACCTCTGGCCGTGGTATATTTACACATATATATGTTGTTCCCTACCGTCTGCCCTATAATCCGTGGTCTCCCCGGGCCACCCCATGCGAAAGTAGGTGTTAATCACATCTGCCCGTACTCTCTATGATGCCTCGCGCATTTCAGAGCAACACGTGCCTTGACAGCCTACCTTCTAACCTGACAGCGGCTTCCGCATTCTTTACGCTCCCGCGTCATCTCCCTGACTCATCATGACGCTCGAGCCAGCTATATTTTGACAGCGTCATTCTTGCCCTGTCATTTCCATCTCCCAGGTTACAGCCAGCTAGCTGAGACAGCGCTTCGCATTGGCTCCTACTCTTGCACGCATACTTTACCTGTCGCGCGATTGGCCATCCATCAGCCGGGAGTTTTCCATTTCTTTCGCCTCCGTCCAACCATACGGGACCTTCGGCTGCAGGCTCATTCCAGCCTGGTTCCCCGACGGACAGGTAGGCTTTTTCGCTCTCTGGGTTTCACTTGATCACTTGAATTTGAAGGCGCCTACCCTCGAGCGTTGCATTTTTTGCCTCAACTTTAGTTCGCCTCTGTACGGACTTGTATTACCTCACATTACTCCGACTATCTGCTCAGCATTTAGCCACGTTTTTAATCTTCACGATGATCTCACCGAGCTCATTTTCTTGTGCAGACACTGTTTCTGGCAGTTCTCCCTCGTTTTCAGTTGATTTTCCCACTTCCTTCACACTTGCTCATGATATGTAAGCCCCCTTCAGCAGCCTTACATTTTCTTTTCAGAGCGGTGTTCCTTCCTGAGCGGTTGCCAGGTGGAGGTCCTTTTACCACCCAGTTTGCACGGGTGAGTGGACCATGCTTCAAGTTTATATTTTTCCTATCAGTCATGACTGAGCATATCAGTTCCACATATTGTTACACTGTCTCCCCTTCTTCTGTTATCTAGGTGCTGTATGTATCTCTGAGGAGACTTGCGCTCTACAATCAAGTTGAGGGTGCTCATCATATCCTTTGTCACGTTGTTTTTTCCTTGCAGTAGCTTCTAGGTCCTGATGAAAGCCTAGCCTAGATAGGCGCTATGGCTGAAACATGTCGACCACATTCTCTCACGTTGCTTCATTGATCACACCGATTAGTGTTGCCCCTACTTCTTTTTAATCTAATATCGGTACGGCATTGTTTAACAGAAGTCCTCTGGCCGTCCCGTCACTAGTTTTAATACACTCCCCTTTATACACTACTACCAGCACTGCAATCCCCACTCACTTCAGGCCCATTTGTGGATTTATTCCAATTTCTTGGTGCATATAATCGTAGCACAGAGTACTCACGTCTCACACAAGGGCGCTGCCGCCCCTTGAGATTTTGAGATTTTCTTTGGGATGAAAATCCCATGTGATGGGGTTAGTTACCCACGGTGATTGTATGACCTTGGTTTTGGAGCTTTCTCCAGTTCCATCACGCACATTAGGTTTTCCCTCCTCACCCTACATACCACCTATTTCTCTTTAACATTAGACCCCAGGATTTCTTTTGTGTTATATGTACTTCCATGGGGGACTTAATCCTGTGCGGTCTCTAAACTTGTTCCCTCTGACCCTCCGGTGCCCAACCGTTTTGTATTAGGAAACCAATGACATAACAGCATTACCAAGTTAAAAAAAAGGTGAAATGATAAAGCAATACTATAACAAAATGTGCTGCATTATCCCATGTAATTTGCATTTCCTTGCCGCATAATTGACTCAACCCGGACGCATAATGTGACCCTCTTCTGCCACATTGGATATATTAAATTAAGAAACAACTGTAGTTGTGCACGTCTCTAAATTAGTCAAAGAGTGGCACCATGTGGCAGGCTATCATAAGTGCCAGTGTTGACAATTGAGTGCTGGTGCAGAGCACCGGAAACCACCAGCTCAAATTAAGCACTGCCACGTGGCATATATTCATCTTGCTAGAAGTTCCACAGGATATAATGCAGTTGTAATAATGCATGAGGGATCTCCGTCGTGTTTGTGACAGTATACCCATTTCCCAAACTGTAAATCAGGTCCCTATTATGTTGTGCCCGAATTTGAAATGCATTCCCTATTTCAAGGCACACATAGATTCTATTTTGCAGCTTTGCCTAGTTACCAGCCCTTTGCTTAGTCTGGTGACTTATTCATTCTACTATTTAAAACAATTGTACGTTAGGATGGTACTGTCATCTGAACACACGTTTTACATCAATTGTATCTGAAAATGATGCACAGCACCCAAAAGTCTCATGGTAATGCTTATATTATTAACACTATAAAATAAATAATTAAATACATGTATACGTTTCGATTGGATAAATTATTGGTCATTATTACCTACTGCATAGTTTTCATTCTGGGTCACCAATTTCAAGTTTGACCTTCCATATTCTATTTTAAAGTTCATGAAGATTTTGCACAAGCAGCATTTTCCCGCATTAAAAAAACCAAAACATATATAGACCCCATGTTAACCACTGAATACGCTATTTGTATACGTAAGATCATGTTTTGTTTCATAGATGGTACTGGCAGAGTGCCCGACTGTTTCATCTGGGAACCTATGAATATCAAGCGTGGTCTATAGTCTAAGCCCTTAATCCGTCTACATTTTTGGATCCTGCACTTTACTTCATCTTTTCTCTAAACCTTAAACCCTCTTAAAACTATGAATCGGTCCTCTATTATTTCTCAATGTCTTCAAAATCTCTTCTGAATGTTACTCGACTCCCAGCCTGAAGTTTTTCTAGATAACCGCAGATTGTGCCTTAGTACCACCTGGATAGCTAAACAATCCCTTTTTGCCTTATGCATATGACCTGAATCTATCTTGAATATCTTCGAAATCTCTACAAAAAGTGTCTGGAACCACTTCAGAATCTCTCCTGTATCTGGTCTGAGTATTTGCTCAACCACCCATGAATTACTCAAACAGTCCTGAAGCTCTCGCTGGAATTCTCTGTGTACTGCCTTATCAAATTTAATTATCACTTTTGGGGAAACAAGATATCATTGAGAGCTTCTTCAAAGACTCCTACTTGTGTTAGCCATTTACTGTAAAATCGCTACAGTCCCATTAATGCTGCGACAAGTATTAAAAGTACATGAATGGATATAGCGCTTTTACCATGAACAACTATAGTCCTATCAAATGCAGTGTGTATAGATCAATGAAACTTTGCCGATAGCAGAGCTGGATGTGTCAATATGTTTATCTTTTTGATAGGGAAGGAACACACAAACACACACAATGAAATTCTCTAAAGCATATCTCTAATATTACCACTCACATTTTCCACAGCTATCACAAGTACCTGTGGTTCACCCCACCCTTCAGAGACCACCCAAACAGCATATATAAAAATTTCAATTTATAAACATGGTCCTTTTTTTTTTAATACCCAGTTTATAACTGTGGGTACATATTCTATTATGCCAGTGCCTATTTTCTGTCCCAGGCCGACCCTGAATGAGCTGTGCTGTCGGTTCTTGAGAATAAGCCTGTGAATGGTGACACTAAGACCAAGGAAACATATCAAGCGACTGAGAGGTACAGAGTTTGTGGACTGTGCTCAGTTCATATGATATGAGTTTACAACAGAGCAGATGACCAAATGTCTTTGCGAGCAGAATCTTTCCTCCCCCAGAGCTAAAGAAAGCACTCGTGCAAGTTGTAGTGGGGGCACACTCCGAGAGGTAACCAAGGTCCCTGGTATTGGGCATGCAGATGTTGGGCATCTAAGGCATCACCACCTACCTCCAGGTCGAAGGCCGTCTTTGTCAACTCATGGGTCTTCACTAGATTATATAACACAGGGCAAGACTTGCCCTTCATTATGAGGGAGGGGTAGGTACTGGAGACCCCCGGTATTCTCCCATACTTGAAGATGTCAAGTTCCCACAATTTTCTTTCTTTTGGCCCTGTACCTGCACTTGCATTCCCTTTGCACTGGCTTGCTAGATGTTCTCAGCAGAGACCTGGATGCAGGCAACCACCGAGAAACAAAGTTGTCCCTGACAACTTGGCTCTCCTCCAGGTCTGTGAGGCCCACTTCACTGCTATAACCTGTTGTACATTTGATATTTCTTCAAAAAGAAAGGGGTTCCCCAACACACCTCTACCTCTCTTCCGTCCAGCAGACATGGCCTGATTTAAAATACTGCTCTTTCCCCTTCTGGGTTGTTCATGTTAGTGTGGGAGAAGATAGACGGATGGAAGATGAGGATGGCGGTGAAGGAACAATGTGCAAAGCAAAATTAATATGATGTCCTTATTGTCACGCCCAACTACTACACTATACACTGGTCCATATTTGTTAGGCAAAAACATTTAGCGACCACAGCCCTGGGCGAAATGTGCACTTATATGCTAGAACTGCAAAAGTCTGAGCTTTTCCTTCTTTTCATAAAAAAACAGGGAGGTTGATTTTTCTCAAACCAGGTTCCACTATGCATTTTGCCTCAGGCAGGGTTTTGATTAGAGACCAGTTCTGAGGTAGCTGTTGATAAAGCACCATTTTGCTCTTCGCAGGGGTGCATTATAATCACAGATAGTTCGCATCCACAAATAATCTGTTGTCTTATTAACATTAGGTTATTAAATTGTGTATTGTAATAACATGCAAGTGAAGAGTTAGGTATTTTCCGCATGTAAGACAAAGAATTAACATTGTAATTGTTTGTGTTTAGATTAAATCTTAAACGTGTAAAAGTATATTCATAACTAATGAACGTTTTCAATACTAATGCTTATATAATGTGTTGACATTAATGGTCCATATATGTGTGTATCTTAAAATGTGTGTACTCTTCTTATGTTGGCCGAATTCGGTAGGCCTAACTTGTATTTCTTCCTGTTCGCTCTCATGTTAAAGGTTGCTATTAGAATTCATGTGCTTGTGGAATTTTCCTCTTCTCACGTTTTTGTTGCAGGTGGAAGAATTTGTCCTTGTTAAGTTAGAATAACGCCTTTGTTTCAGGATCTAGACATAGGGAGGAGAGGATGCCATTGAACAACGGGGCTGATAGTGTAGGACGGTGCACTTTCTCTTCTGAGAAAGCCTGGGAGCCAAGGTCATCGAACAAGAGCTTTGAAGCACCGTTGCTGCGTGGAAAGTTACCTGTAAGGCGTGGTCTGAATGGATGAGGTGGTCTCATGATGAGTTTGGGGGTGTGATTTTTGACTTTTGGATTGGGATTAGGGACAGAGTCCATAAAACTTCAGCCATAACTTGAGAGTAGGGAGCGTCTTAAAACGAGCTCTGTAGCTGTACGCTACTCGACCCAATTAACATGAGTGTGCTTCTTAGGAAGACTTCACGTGCTGACACCTTTTAGGGAACTTGGCTGGGGAAATGTTAAGTAGGGATGTCATGCTAGCAGTAGTGTAGGGACAGACTAATGCTTTTTGTCTACAAACCGCCAATGAAGAGGGCTCTTGATGTAGGCACAATAATTACCTGTGTGCTGATTCTTGAATTGGTCATTCTGTGCATGTTGCACCGTCTAAATTTCACTTGTAGGTTTGGTTTTGTATTAGCGCCCATGTACCCTTACACTCTCGTCTTGAGGTGTTTGTATGTCCAATTTTTCTTGGCTTTATAATAAATGTACTAAATTTGGATTAGGAGTTTGTGTTCCTTTAGCGTCATTGATAATGGTAATGTATAATTGGCTAATCATTTTCTCACCTCTCCACAGAAGCAGGCAACAAAGACCCATCGGCCAAGGGTTCCAGAGTAAACCTAGAATGTGGAACCCAGCTCCTTCAATGTTGTATGTATGGCCTTCTAATAGATCAAAGAAGGAAACTCCTTTGTATTGTCAGTGATACCGTTCCTGAGGGGCACTCAAACATAGTAAGGGAAAACGCTGTCCCTTAAGATGAATGCCACCATAGGTATTGAATGGCTGTCCTGTGGGCTGATCCAAAATGTAAACTGCACTTTAAGAAAGCAATGGCTGAATGGTGCTAACCAAAAGCCCTCATCAGTGTATTACGTTCGTGTATGTGTGATACATATATTGCGCAAACCTAGCCATAAGGCAGAGAAGCGCTCATCATGATCAAAGATCTGTAGAATCATGTGCTCTATCATAGGGCCCACGTCACAAAGCTATTTGCACACCTATGTGTAATTTAGGTGTGAAACCTGCATTTGCAAGGGCAAAATCCTGTTATGTATTCATAGAATCAAAAATGGTGGGATTTTGCTCTTCTGTATAATTGTACTCTCACTTAACACCCTGCCACAATGGTCGTACTGTAAAGGTGAGTAAACATTCTCACGATGGTGGGACATCCTGCAAAAGGTGGTGAAAACCCATAAACTTGAAAACCTATGGGTATTAAATCTTTTACTTGCAATTTCTAGACTTAAAAATGGAGACATATTTTACCCGTTAAACGGCAGGATTAATTTTCAAGGTGGAAAAAGGGAGGGGACACCATCAAATTTAGTGGTGGCTTAGAGAAAAGGATAAACAAGAAATATGATTAAGAATACAAATATACTTATGCATTACATTTATGCATGCGGAAGTGAAGCCATGCCACATTGACTATCAGCATACTTCTCTCCATGAAACAAAACCACTACTATCCAACAGAACATACTGGGTAGAACTTCTAGCAATCCTCAACTTCAGAATAGGCATGTAATGTAGTTTTATTTGCGACAGCTAACGAGTTCCAGGGTTTAAATGCTAAGTAAGTGAAGGTGCAATCCCCTCTCAGCCAGGCTTTCTGACCACGGTACCACCACAAGCTTTGAGGCAGAGGAACTGTGGGTCTGAGATGGATGGTATCCCCTAAATGTGTTTTTAAATAAGCAGGGCCCAAATTGAGTATTCATCTATGCACAATGGACAGAGCTTAAATTCTGAAAGTCTTTGGCAGGGAGCGTGTGCAGGTCTTTTAGATGAGTGGATGCAGAAGCAGAAGACGAGAGGTTTAGGATCATATGCACCTCCATATTTTGATTGACTTGAATGTGGCGGGAGAGATATTCCATCAGGCCCAGATACACAGTTACTACAGTCATTTTTGTGAAACAACATTCACCTGATTCAAGTCGGTTCATATGGAACTCTTGTTGCTATCAGACGCTGTATTACTGTACTGGCTATGTGTCATTGTAGATAGTAGCTGTAATGGCTCTACAAGGTGTTTTAGCCTGCCGGGGTCAGCATCTAGCCATATCAATTGATGTCCTGTCCTTCTTGTGATAGATCAGTCTATACTCTCAGGCTTTTGCGTGAGGTCCATAATGTGTCCTATTATCATATGTGGTTGAGTATTGTCCTAGTACCCTATTCCTGTGTGTCTGTACTCTCAGAATGTCATATATGAGAGTACCCCATTCAATGGAACCCTCTAAATACTGTAGAAGATATTTGGTATTTTCAGTACTGCATAAATTCTGCATCAGAAAGTCTTGTCTTCAGAGGTGTAGTTCATAATCTGTTGTACAATCTGATGTATGGATGGTCAGCTGTCTATGTATCAGATCACAGTCTGTGGAGAAGACGGGTTGAAAGATTGTAGCCTAGCCTAAATTCTTGACAATTTAACATGCACAGAGGGTTCTTAAGTTGATCAACTATTGTTCATCCATTTCCTAAAAATCTTTTTATTTATATTAATTTTTGTTACTACTTACCACTTACTAGAGCTGTTTAAACTTAGAGTTAGTATAGGGTTGCAGCATCTACCAATGTGCGCTGTCTTGAGGGGCCTTGCGATCTGGTGCATTGGTGTAGAGAGATATGGTGTACAAAAGCCATTTGATTTAATGAGTCACAATATGCTATTTTGCTATAATGCTGTTAGGGTAGTGCAGTGTATTGAGGATCATGAGGACCAGGTCTTCAGGGGCCTATTGATCTGGTGAATGGGTGTAGGGGGATATGGTGTACAAAAGCCATATGATAAAGGGTCAAATTATGCTATTTTATTATAATGCTGTTAATATGGTGGACTATGTGATTGTGGGGGATGAGCAGAGAATGTAAGATCTGGGTTATGTTTATTTAAGAAGAGAGTAGTTTATTGCTCTGTAGTTGTTATGTGTGGTGTGAATGGGACTTACAAAGTGGGTGTGCACGGTAGTGAGTGGGATAGTGATCAGTCATGTAGAGCATTATTGCCTTCTTTGCAGCATTGAAATTGATGATCTGAAACGGGAATTTTTGTCTGCCAAGGATGCTTAAAATGTACAGCAACTATTTAAAATATTATCTTTTTAGGAAATATTATAATTACCCACAAGCACCTCTGTTTATACTGGCTCCATCAACTATGCAGATTGTTACATGCTTTTACATTTCTACTTCAATTTTTAGATAAGACTTACAGAACCACAGGAAAAGGATTACAAATTTCATAAGGCAATAATGTATTTGTTAAATCCATTTGAAATCAGTTGAATTTAAGAACTTGATTTGACTATGTTTGTTGTATCTTTGGAGAAGCCCATAACCAAACAAAATGATTTTGATATGATATGATCTGACGGTGAAGGCTAGAGTTTACTAAATATCAGTGGCGGCTGCTATTTAACAACGGCGGGAAGATGCACGGGGGAAGTGGGTGGGGGGATTGAAAAAAATCAAATAAACACTTACCTGTGTGCCACTGTCTCTGTGTGCCACTGTCTCTAAGTCCTCATCGCCTGCTTCCAAGACTCCAGGGCAGAAAGCAGGAACAGGAAGACCTAAGGCTTCCACGCTCCCCTAAGCCCATCACAATGCTGCAATACAGCATTGTGGTTGGTCTAAGTGCCGTGGTTCGGCACTCAGACAGGGACATGGGAGCCTGGGCATTTTTTAAATCCAGGCTGTAATGCAGCCTGGGTGGAGAACATGCAAAGTGGGCATGACGATTTGGCTGGCCAAACAGTCATGTGCACTTAAGAGAATGCAAACCGCTCCTCCACCTCTTGTCAGAGGCCAGCCCCACCCACCCAACCCAGCTCATCAACAACAGAAAAATTAAATGATAATAAGTTAATATCATTTTATTTTTTTATTTTTGAACTGCGCTGTGAGGCAACGGTCCTCTGTCTTAGCAGGGGAGCTGCCCCTGCTAAATATACATTAAGGATAAGGTGTTATGACATGATGTTGTCTTACAAATTGGGTTTAGGAAATGGTCATTTCTCAAATTTCTGCAAAGTTACTGGTGGATAAACTATTTGGATAAACCATTTGAGTGTCCTTTGAAATGACTAATCTGGAGGAAGGGTTCGACACAGAACTTTGTGCCTGGCCATTCACAGCATATATTAAATTGTACTCTTCTGCCTTTTAAAGAACTGTCTTACTAAAACGCGGACTGTACCCAAAAAAATTAAGATTTACTGAGAAGCCGTGTACCAGGGTCAAGTTTAGCCTAATTTATTCCAATTTAATACATTATAAAACAATGTTGTGTGTAAAGTAAAAGCGTTCCCTCAATTTAGCTTTAAGAGCCTAGCCAAGTTGTAAAATAATCTCCAAAGCATTCTATTTTTCTGCACAGTGGCAGCATGTGTCAGACTGCGTGAAAGCTAAATTACAATAATCTGCGTCACTCATTGCTTAATTTGAGCCAGTGGTTTCCGGTGCTTGGCACGTGTACCCAATTGCCAGCCCTGGCATTTATTAAAGTCTGCCAAATGGTGGCACTGTTTGTCTTATTTAGAGATTAGCTCTGCAACAGGTATTTATTAATTCAATATGTATTTAAAAATGTCAATTACCTCCATCCATGCCATGATTATAGCTTTTAGGGGACTGGAATAGTCTAATTTGTCACACCTGTAGGAGTGTGGTGGTTAGTAGGTGTGTTGGAGCTCTCATTAGCAGCAAAAGCAGGAGCAATGGGTGGTAGAAGCTTCTGTGGCCTCTTGACGAGGGCCCTCGCACTTTCTTTCTTTTTTTAACAAATTAAGCACTGTTGTCAGTAGAGCTTGAGGTAGCAATCGTCGATTACCAGGAAATGCAGCGATATAACATCCAAGAAGTCCCTACACTGTACAAACATGTCATTAAATGTCCATCAGAAAGTGACTGTGGTTACTAAACAAAACGCTATGGGAGTTATTTTCTAGAAATAAGATGTGGACCATGGCCAGAGGAATCTTGCAGAGAGAGACATGCAATCAGCTTCCAAGCAGCTGACACAATTAAGAAGCAAGGGTATATATAAAACCACCTGCAGGGGAACCGCATTTACATAAATATTCAAAAACCAATGGTGTAGTCTCCAGTGACCGCTGGTCAGATGAAAGTCTGGGGGAGAACTGGAAGGTGAACAGCTATACTTCAAAAGGCCCCGGCGTACGCCAGGCATGCTGAATTGCCAAGTAGGGTTTTAAGGATCAAGGGTGGCCAGCCTCCAAAGTGCGAGCATACTTGGAATTCTAATATACATGCAGGCTAGGGCCCCATCACCGCTGCTCCACTCCACAGCTGCTTTCATCATCGACATTGCCACAGGTTGTCTCTTCCAACACAGGCAGTGCCACAGGCAATCACTAAATGCAGCTACTGTACACCACTATATCCAACACACCACTGGATGTGTACCTCTGGATTTCTCACATCTGATCAGTATATAAGGAATAAAGTACACCCAGCCATACATTATAAATATAGTGCAAGCCACCAAGGAGTTCCACAAGCATGTGGAGCAACAAAGCCAAAGGTTTGGAACTCCTCTGTGACTTACAATATCCACATCATGAATAGCAGGGGGTACTTTATCCCACACAGTACATGGTCACACCATCACCTTTCCCTCAAACCACTTAAAACCTTGGTGTGTAGCTCTTTTATATGAAAGAGTGAGCATGTTTACAAACATGAAGAATAAAAACAAAACCTCAAATGAAAAACTAAACACATCAATATTAATCGATATTTGTTGCAAACAGATATTAGAAACAGTTCAATACAAGTCAGTTTTCAAAGTAAATGCTGCAGTAGCTCAATAAGTGTAGAAACATGCAGACAATTTCTACCTTTTCTCTATCTAACGAGCCCAAAAAATAAATAATCTCCTAGCTTGTCATTCTAAACTATTAAAACAGAGCAAAAGAAAGAAAAGCAACATTCTCTTAGTTGCTTTAAACAGCTGCTTTAATTATGCTCCGTAACTGGATCTGCCATTCACTTTGGCTGCTGCCTCTGTCAGCAAGTATTGTGATGTCAGAACTCGACTGTAATAACCTTATAATAGTTGAGTTCTGAAGTCTTTTCTTTATAATGGGCAACTTGGTGCATCACAAGTCGCAGATTATAAAGAAATTACTGCCTGTTATACAGGGATTACTAAATCCCATGCATTCTAGAATAAAAACAAAGATAGCTTGTTGCTGTAAGGCTCCATGTAGCACTTTTACAGCTATTAAGCTTGAAAAAAAAAAGTTACGAATACATTATTTAACAAACTCAGTTTAGCAAGCTCCGAAGAACTGAAGGCTGAGTTGGCCATGTCAGTATTCAAACTTGTGACTCGAAGATAATCAAATGTTTCAGCAACGAGCATTTAACTCGATGAGCCCTACACACTGCATGTAGAATTTGCTTGGTGCCATCTGGGCCAATCAAGTGCAGACGTTATAGCTCTCCTACCCCAAAATATGTTCCCAATTCACATATGTAGCTGCCATGAAACATGTTACAGCACAACAGCAGTGCTACAACAGTTATTTTCTCCAGTGTTTGGAAAGATCTGACAGCTTGTGATTAGGCCAAAATTGCTGATCCAAATGAGGATCCAAATGAAGCAAAGGAGTTTTTAGTACGTCAAACTGTAAATGATATACTTGTCTAAGACACTTTAACGGCATTACAGTGGCATATGTGTTCCTCGAAACATAAGGGCAAGGAAGCCATGCTGCTACTGGCTCAGGCAGCGTGATAAGCAAGATAATCATAGCTGCAAGGAGAAGCGCTTTTTCATGGAAGCACACAACTTCAACTCAATCAAAACATGCACTCTTGTCCATCAACGCATGGTTGGCACTAATGCCCCTGTAAGAAAGGTATTTTTTTGTTTGATTAGATAAGGTATAGCAACAGCTGCACTGTCCAGCCAGGCCTAAAAAGTAGGAGAGAAATGGCTTTTTAGAAAAGCAAGTTTCAGTCACTTTAAGCCTTTTTCTGATTGTCAACTCTTTCACAGAGCCATCCACTAATGCAAGTTAGTAATCTTTTAATGCCAGAAAATTTGCAATCCAGTGTGTCAAGGTGGCAAGATGACCACACTAAAAAAAAAGATTCCTCAGCTCAATATTTTATATTGGCGAGCGAGGCACATGTGTAACTCGCTAATGTCAAATGCACCTTGCAGTCCCAAACACACACCTCTCCACAGTGGTTAATTTGTAACAGAATAAGTGCCCAGCCCAAAATTTTGCTCACAGGGTGCCGATTCCCACGGCTGTGTAGTTGATTCCATCTCAAACCTCTTTCATCCATCCGCTAACACTCCCTGTCCCTTTCTCTCAGTCTGGTAGCTTCATTTTCATTCCAGTTTAGTCCTTTTGTCAAGTTTTCAGCCTTTCAGTTCCTGCTTCATCCCCTCTTATGTGATTTTTTTAGGTCAAGCCTGGGCAGCACATACACTGCTCTGCAAGGCATGCTGTATTTAGGTATGGACTTGAAGCTCCGCCCACTCTCCGTCCATATTTTTATTGGCTTGTGTCATTGTCCTTTAGAAAGTGAGGCTTTTCATTTGTCACTAGGCTTACTAGTCCCTCCTTAGTACCGCCTTGTCTCATTTTCTAACCTCCAATGGCGACACATTCTGGTACATGTGTTGTTACTCTGTAGGCTTTAATTATAGCAAACGAGCACTATTTCAATAAATGGCAGGACACGTTCTCTCACAACGCTTTATTATTTTTTTCCCATATAAGTGGCGTCCGCACCTTTGGTTTATTTGTGGCGCGGATGCATGTTTGTTCTTTTACAATTTATTACTTTCTTTTTTCTTAAACTCCCGCCTGCCACACTTTCTCTTTAATGGCGGCCGCGCCCCTCTCTTTAGACGAGCCATGTCTAAGGAAAGGGGCGCAGCCGCCGTGAAAGAGAAACCTCAGCATGGAGCACAGCAACTTTTTTCACTTGACAAACAAATGCATTTATTTGTACTACCTCCTGCCCCTAAAGAAATTACTGCACTTACTGATGGGCATGTCTCCCAGTTAAAGCAAGTGCCCACAGAGCTTTAGAATAACAGCAGGGTGTTGGCAAACAGAGGAACCGACTTCATGTTATTGCAGTTAATTGGTCCTACTTTAACAACACCCATTTTGATCCTCAGCTGTTGTCTTTTGCTATGTTCTTAACCCATATGTGATGCCGAGTTTCTCTAACATCATCCCCGAAAGCAGTGGTCACCACAAGACTGTACCAAAGGGACTGGTCACTGGAAAATAGTTTGAGAGAAAAATATGAAAGCAGAATAGTGACTTATTGTAGGTACTCGTTCTGAGATGCATTTTGACAAACACATCCTGAATTCATTTGATGAAAATAAACATGTTGTGCTCACTGAGTACTTTGAAGGTTTCAAACTGTAGACGTTTTTAGGCAGATAGAAAAGATACATTAATTCACTAGTGCATCACTTAAATGTACATTTTCTTAAGATGTTATTAACTGGATTCAAAATATTAATAACTTAAGCTTTACGGCACCCATCAAAATTGAAAGGAAGTTACATTCAAAAGACTTCAGCAAGTGCATTATCCCACTGAGCTATTACAGTAGTTTAAGCAACCTTCTTGTATTACAATGTGCATGGGATTAAACATAGAAATTCGCCAAAAGTAGTTGTTTTTGACGCTGCGGGAAAAATCAAGGCGACTTCATCCACATTTCGGAATGAATCCAGACTGTAAATTATCTGGAATATATTTTGTCAGCCAATGGATATATTACAAATTTGGGGTCCTGTCAGTAGTACTACTTCAAATTAAGGTGGTAGCATATTTGCAACAATCAATGTTTTTATAACCACGCAGCTACTGGTAGAAAGGAAATATTCATATAATATTAAAGTTTATATTGTCAGCCTTCTGAAGGGATTTATGGAAGCCATTATGCGCTTCAGACATTTTGCCTGCGGCAGGCTCGCTCTCTTCTTCACTATAACGATACGTGGAACTGATGATTTATAGACTAACTCTTTTAGTATTCATGTCTCTGTATAATTAAAAAGCTAAATGTATCAATATTTCATGAGTTGACTGATTAACAATATGCAACATGTAAAGCTGCTGCAGCAAATCGAACTGCAGATGTACAAACATCGCTCTGCCATGATAATGAAGAGCGTTCGATGATCATTCACACTATCAGAGCCCTGCACTACAAAAGAACTCATTCGATGGTGTCAAGGCAAAGCGTTAAACACCTAACTCTGAGGCCTAAAAATCAATCACATTTTATGTCAATAGTTGATGACGCAAAGCCTTTTCGTGGCTCACCAACCATTACAAGATGGCGTCCGTTCACACACATTGGATGATATCGTCTGCCTCTTCAAAATGAATGTCCTACCTAACATCATGAACCTTTCAAAAATTAGTACCGAGACCAGAAAATTGAACCAGGTTTGATAAGAGAAAGGAATGTGTAAATAAACAAGTTAAACATTTATGGAGGGAATTTTCTGTCCATTTTAATAGTCGGGGGGGGGGGGGCGGTGGATGAGTGACTGGTCTGGTAGAATAAATGTATAAAACAGAGGTAGAAGAGAGCATGTAAATGTTGGCTTAGATAGGTGATAAGAAAAAGGCCATTGAAACAATGCCGCAAAATATCTCAATTTTTAGATATACGTAATACAGGGGCTAGTTATGCGACCTATGTGACAGTGTCCACTTCAGTATGCACCCATGTATGTATTGAAAGTTTTCATCTGATAAAAAAAAAGACAGTATGTGTTATTTCCATAAATACCATATTTTCTATTGGACTAAATATTTATGAGAAGCAAAGTTAGGCAAAATCCCAACGTGCCACAAGGTGGAATTTCAACCAAAAGGCCATTTACAAATTACGGCCTTGCAGCAAAGCACCTAGTTTGCAACTATGAGTTTTGGCAATGTCATGAAATACGTATTTAAGAACATACACATTTAGTATTAGTTGGAAAGTACATTTGAAAGATAATTTAGGACACACTTCTGTCAGCCATCAAGGCTCTTTAGATAAATGGCTATAGCAAGTTAAAGAGCC
Source organism: Triturus cristatus (assembly GCF_964204655.1). Lineage (NCBI taxonomy): Eukaryota > Metazoa > Chordata > Amphibia > Caudata > Salamandridae > Triturus > Triturus cristatus. Next base: position 830,436,804 of record NC_140591.1, read on the forward strand.
GGGCATTGATCTGATGGCCACATGAACTTGTAAATAGTGGTCCAGCACAGAGACTGCACTGTTATGCGTATTGCCCAGTCCCATGCAACTGTACAAATTGACTTTCCTTTGATACGCTATGTTCCGCTGCAAGGAATTAAGCATCACTGTGATCTCAAACTGCATAGTTCCACATTATTCCTCATTTGTACCCACTTCAGCCACGGAGTGTGTGGTCTTTTGGAAAATTCTAAAACTCTAAATCAAAATACTCAAATGGCCTGAAAAAGACTACTCCTGGTCTACACCTCAAGGTCCCAAACAATGACCCTCACCCACTCTAATAGTGCCATGCTTCAGCGGAATATTCCACTGCAAACCTGCCAAGCGACATGTGCATTTTTAATGGCATCACACGAGGAAGGGCACTGCCTGGTCTACTGAAGGGCCAGAGTCCCAAAGAGTTGTGGCATTCACAGTGGAACTAAATGCCACTCTGCCACCAACTCCTTCTTGAAAATAGTGTTCTGGACTGTCTGCAAACGCAATCCTGCTCATACTAATTAAAATTACAAATGTGGCATCGTACCAAAAGGAAATGTTAGAAATGGCTGAAGCCCTGGCTTGTCAGCATCTGAAAGGTGGGCTCAATTAAGCAATATGAGAAAGTAAAGCATTTTCTGGTGGTCACCATCTCAATAAATCTTCTACAGATAACTTGGTGAAATCGCTCATAATTGCAGAGGAGTGTTTTTTTCCTGGATTAATGCTGCGAGATACCCTTTCAAAGATATAATATAGAGTTAAGTTGAAATAAATGCCCTTTAGAAATTAAAAACTGTGTTTAAAGGTGGGAGAAAAGAAAATAATTTTTCAGTATTCTTACAGTGACTTGGTCTGCTTTGAATTAAGATGACGTCCAGAGATACTGTCCTGTTCTGTGCCCAGCGCCAGCCCTGTGCAGATAACCGGACCTGGTGGCTTAATTAGACGTTGGCTGGAATTCGGTCAGGTATCCAAGGCGCCTTCGACCCCAGAAGTATCGATACTGGTGGCATCAATAATTCAAGTGGGGTGGCATGAGCATAGCTGCCAACAATTAACAAGGAATAAAGTGGAGGATCCTGCATTTCCACAGCGATTCCCACCATGTTTTAACCATTCTCGGTCAGAGCTTTACTAAGCAGGATGTAAACCTCAGACCCACTTCTATACTGTATATAGTTCCGTTCCTGATAAAGCCGGAAAGTGCCACTTTCCTTCCTGACCTAGTTTCAACAATAGTAAATGTCGTCGCAATCAGGCTGCTAAGGCAAAAACATGATTTAATTATTTTTTAAAGAAAGCAACGAGTAGACTACAGGTTGTTCGGCACTGAGAATTCAAGACGATCGTCCGCAACTCCACATGTGGATAAACATTGCGCACTACGGCGGGCATTTTGTCTCACGGCAGAGCCGGAGTATCAAAACCCCCTAACTCAACTCATTGGTCCAGGTGTCCAAAACAATATTTATTTCAACTTTTTCTTCCTATGCAGCACACTGACCATCGTTTTCTTGGGTTTTTCAAAATGGAAAATTGTGTGCTGGACCAGAAGCACAAAACAATAGTTACATGTACGCAAATTACAACTTTTTCAGTTCTTGTATAAGTTTTCCCATAATCTTAAGTGTAGGCGCCATATTCATGGACGATGAAACCAGAAAGATTTGTTCCCACAGAACGTCAGCACCATTAGTCTGCTGAGTCAAAGTAGAGCATGCAGGGTATTTGGCGTTCGCCATGTTATTTTACATTTAGCTATTTAATTGTCACTGTTTTACATCAAAGGACCCTTTATGTTAGCTTGTGCATGTCACAAGTCGAGGGTACACACGGGTAGACAGCATCCACCCACAATTTTCACAGGGTGGTCGCAGTCCACCCTGTCAATAAGTTGGGCCCCACTAAAATATGTTGACTTTGTCCCAGTGTAGGTTTCAAACAATGGTACACTTTCCTTCAGAGCCTGCACTTTGTCTGCTTTCATTCTGAGAAGCAACCTGCAGGGGAGAAGTGGGCTTTGTTATTTTAAATTCAAGCTGGACAAAAACAAAGGCTGAAGTTAAGGGGACATCAAGCCTCCTTTAGTTAAGAGTATCCAAGCTGGGAGATATCTGGACCTCACACCTAATGCAATGGAGGGGAAACTAAGGCACACAGCTGATCACTTCACAGGTAGTCAAGAGAGGCATGCTTTTGACTTTGGTCAGTCCATGTATATAAGAGATATGCATGCATTGTTAGAATGTCAGACGTGTTGGTCTGTCCCAGTATTTACACAAATTACAATTTAAATACCACTATATTGTTTTATTTCTTTTATAGCACTGCTCATCTCAATGCAGAGTTATCATACCGCTTTACATCACACGTAAACATTATACATTGACATTAAATCACGTGTGTAAATGAATGTACAGGATGTGTTATATAAGACAGTGGGGGTTACAAGGTGTTGGAGTCACATGCCCTTCATAGCTCACTGTGTTATAGTAGAAGGATTAAAATTTGTGAACTGTAACAAAAAGATCTTTGTGTTAAAAGCAGTAACCCACTTCCCCAGTTACATTAAAAAAAACTGTCACCTGCATTGTAGATGATGTGCTTTGTTTGAGACACATTAACCCTCTGTGCTACTTTGATTAAAAACTGGGACTATACAAAATACAGATCTCTCCAGCAAATACCTTAACTTCCAGAGATTTTTTTACCATTCTTATTATTCCCTGCAATTTACTGAGCACACAAAGATCTCTGAAGCAAGTGCCTTAACCCCATAAGATATGTTAAAATGCAGACTTTGCAACCAATAATGCGAACAGATTCACTGCCACATTTGCCCTTGCAGCCAATTTCTTTATAGTAGAGTTAAAAAAAATGTATAAATTGAATCTCAGACTTTGTGTGGAGTTGCATCACTTTTTTTACACACTCCCAATAAAAAGTCTCACTTGTTAAATCTTGGAATACACTCAAATGTATTTATGATAGAACTGCTAAACATATGCCTGAGGTGTTAAGATCTGATGTAACTTCTTGAGATGTCACTTCCTGTGAGGTCATGGGTTGTGATACCACTTCCTGTGATGCCATGGGCCATGATGTCACCTGCATACTGCCTCACCTGGTTAGTCCTCCCACTTCTTTTTTTTTTGTTGATCTTGTGCCCGAGCTCATCGCTAATTCTGAATTGCATATTGACAAATTCAGTACTCATTTATCGTTCTATTGCCCTGTGCATCACTAGAGGTGGGTGAGCCAAAAACTTAATGGGGAGAGCCGAGCCGAGCCAAGGGTCTGGTTCGGATTTTTGAGCCAGTGCACAAACCGAGCCCTGAAATTGTTTGCTATGCAAATCATACAGCAAACATTATGTAAAATATGAAAAAGTCTCTTCAAAATAAAAAAATAATGTTTCTTTGGCATGCGGAAGTTTTGGCATGAATATTATGCACTGAGAAGTATTTTATTAAAAGTTATCAATTCTAAACATGAACCTTTATTGAACTAAGAGGCAAGAGACTTGTAAACCCTGTACTGGCCCAGGTTATTTTTGAGTAACATTCAATTATATAGCTCTAACTTGACCTAAAATTCAGGAATGGGTAAATTAAGTAAGTGATTTGCCTAGAATCACAGAATTTTGAGCGGACCCCGAGACTCAAACCCAGGTCCAAAATTGACAGGTCTGATGATAACGCCACATCCACGGTACAGGTAGGAGGTAGGCAGAAGTTATATGAAAGCTCGGCTCGTTATGGGCTCGAGGTTCCAACAGGACCTCGAGCTGAGCCAGAGCCAGGTTTCAGACTAAAGCCTGGCTCGAGCTTTCAGCAGCTCGCCCACCTCTATGAGTCAAAATGATTTGTCGTGTGTTAGTGGAGCGTTTTACAGCAACCGTTTGCTAAAAGAGTGTTGAAAAAAAAAACCATAGCAATGCCAATAGGTCTGGTTTATGAATGAAAGGTCATCTTTAGTCATTGATTCATCTAAGTATTCGAGTCATCGTATATGCACTCTATCATTCATCCTTGTACTCAGGCATCCATTCAACCAGGATCTGACTCATTCTTACCCACTCACACAAGCACAATAAACCACACAAACTCAAAAGCAATATGCAAGATAAAATAAAAGAATAAACATAGGGAAAAAGAAAACACACTGCTACCTTAATATGGCAGTCATATGCTTCCAGCAACAAATAAAATTGAACATAGGATGGGTTGGCCGGCAATCGTATTATCCATAGTATAAGGTTGTTTTAAAGTTCCAGCAGAGCAATCAGGGTAAAAAACACAACGTGATCATGGAATGGCAAACCAATTATACACTATACACAGTGCCATATCATGAAGATTAGCTGGTTTAGAAGCAGTGGCTACATGGGATGGATGTGTGCACTGCAGACAAAAAGTGTGTAAAGCAAGGGGCCCAATAGCACTGTCTGTGGAGCTCTAGTATGCTCTAAATAATGACATTAAAAAGAGGAGCAGAAAAGAAATGAAAATGGGCCAGTACAAGTATAACATGGAACACCTTAACGACTCGCCCACAACACCTGCTGCTTAAGCACACTAATTTTCAGGCAGACCTGCACAAGTCATCAGACAAGTGCACATGACATCAGACAAGTAACCAATCATGGCTTTGAGTACAAGCTTTCCCACAAGGCAACCGCTAAGTATATAATAATACAATTACAAATATATGCAAAATTACAGTTGTGAAAACAATATAAAGTGCCTTTTTTATTTCACGTGGGCCTAGTGAGTATTATCATAGTGCAAATCTGTCCTCGTGGATCTGTCGAGTTGGTCACTAACACCAAAACCCTTGCTATTACAGAAATCTCTAGGATTCCCTCTAACACACAAAACCTGCCTACAGGCTTTAGCAAAATGTTAGTAACAATTCAACCTTTAAGTTGACTGGTTTCAACAATTCTTTTCACAATAAATAAGCCAGGCTTTCTGCCATTGTCATAACGTTTAATAATAAATAGTTCAGACCTATAGAATAGGACCTAATGTTGCCCAATACGTCTTACAGTCTCTATAATTGGCTTGTCACTATAACCAACTTATTTATGCCTGTGGAAGCTTTCCCAAAAATCAACCATCAGGCATACAGTGATAAAATTGCAAATACATACCAAATTAGAGTTCACAAAGCAATATACAACCCCTCTGAAAAGGGAGAAATGAAGGTTATCACAATGCACTTCAAAGGTTAGTCAGATAAGAAAATCAACATCAAAACCATTGCCTATTACAGTAAGCTGTGAGCTTCCATGCAACAAAACACCTCAATGTGTGCTGTAATATAGCCTAATAGCCCGCCGTAGTGGGCAATATCGGCTATTAAAGGCCCGTTGCAGCGTTAAAGGCCCGAGCCGAAGGTGAGGAACTTTAACAAAGCAGAGGGACTTTAATAGCCGGTATAGCCCAGCTACGAAGGGCTATAAGGCTATTAGAACATTCTGCCACTAGAGGGCAGAATGTTCTAACAAATAAAACAAAGCCTTCAGGGAGCGCGAGGGGATTCAAATCCCCTCAGGCTCCCTGAAGCCTTAGTGTACAGCCAGAGCTGTGAACAAAGAAGCATTGGAATGTTGGAGCTCCGGCCATTATACCAGCCATTATAAGCCAGGAGCACTCCATTGTTTTCAATGGAGCTTCCAACATTCCAATGTTCTAATATAGCCTTATAGCTTGCCGCAGTGGGCTATATCGGCCATTAAAGGCCTGCTCCAGCATTCGGCTCGGGCATTAACAGCATGCAGGACTTTCATGCCGGTATTGCACAGCTTTGGAAGGCTATAACGCTATTAGAACATTCCGCCACTAGAGGGCTGAACGTTCGAACAAATAAAACAAAGGCCGCACGGAGCCTAAGGGGATTAAAATCCCCTCTGGCTCCATGAGGCCTTTGTTCACAGCAACAGCTGTGAACGACAACATTGGAATGTTGAAGCTCCGGGCTTCTATCGGCCATTAGAAGCCCGGAGCACCCCATTGTTTTCAAAGGCACTCCCAACATTCCATTGTTTTAATACAGAGTATTTACAATCCACTATTGCCTCCTGTCTTTAAGATATTCTTTTTACTATAAATATTTCAGGCTAACTGTCCTTATTGTAACATTTTATAGTAAACAGATAAGGCTACTAGCCATCATCACTGGCTTACCACCTTAACTAACACATTTGCTAATTGAGCATAAGCTTTCCTATAAGGCAAAAAGTGCAATACACTCACTTTTTTCCATGGAAGCACATAACGTCTGTCCAATCAAATGCTTTACTCAAGGGAACCAAAATGTGGGCGGGGCCAGGACCACTTTCTCAATTGTACTTTTAAAGCTGTTTACTGTTGATCAAATATGGTCCGGTGACAGCTGAGCTGTCAAGCCAGACCACATAAGGTAGGGAAATGCCACCAAGTTCTGTGTTATGTAGGTCCTTTGTGCATATTTTGCTCACATACCATGTCAATATTTGACATACACGGATACAGCTAGTTTTGTGAGTTAACTTTTAAGGCAAAGCAAAGTCACAATTTAAAACATCCAGCAGTTATTAGCATTTGGTTTGCTATCTCCGTTAATCAAACCCTAAACATGGAGAAGAACACCAACAAGAAAACTACAAGAAAGGTTGTAGAAAATAGGAACAAAGTAAATTTCATTGAGCTGTACCATTAAAACAAAATAGTAATAAGCATTGGCAAACTCAAGGCTTCAGATGTAAGCCACTAGCCTTTTGAACTTTTGTGACAGTATTGGTATTACTACACTTTACTTTTTTTTGTGTGTAAATTTTATGTAACGTATACAAGGTTTTTTTACTTGTTTTGTAAGTGTTTAATTTTAGATCATGTAGGCCTGCTTTATTATTTTCTTACATTTTTTATACACTTGTTGCATCTGTTAGAGTTCATGCTCTTTATATAGGTCTATGATGAATTTTGTGCTGCTGCACTTTTATAAGAAATTATTTTAATAGAATAAAGTAATTGATTAATTGATTTTATCAATGTTTGTTATCTTTTATCAAAGTTTTTGTAAAACTGGGGAAGTTTTTGCAAATTGTCCGGGAAGCTTCCATGCCCTCATCTACTTAAAAGAAAACAACATTAGCTAAAAGCCAATCAAAGGAAAATTAAAAGGTCTTGACTGATGCCAGACCAGCACTACCCTCTCCTCCCCGCCACATCGGGACAACCCCCCCCCCCGCCACAACCGGGATAGTTTCCATGCAGCGATTATCTGTAAACGTTCACATGTACTCCAACATAGGACGCTTCATATTTGTGCTCATACAGCTAGGTGGCACAGTTCATAGTTTGGTGGGAGGGACTGGTTAGGAGTTATGATTGCTGTACTCGATGGCATAGTTCTCAATTGATTACACTATTCATGCCATTGTATATACTCTGCACGTACTACCTGCTACTACATTATGTACCATGGTGCCGTGTGGACGCACCATTTTCTATTTCTTGTAACTGTATAACATGAAAAAGCAATAAAGATTATGTAAAAAAAAATTACAAAAAAATAACACCAGACCTAACTTGCTTTGCACAATGATATCATCTGAATAACGAAGGCAACTAAAAGTTACAGGGTATAATAGATAAAATATAATGCTTTCAAAACTTTTATGTTGAAACTCAAAGTCCAATATGCAATTAATTAAAAACAATAGCACAATGATAAAGACTACAATCCTGCAAAATGTGATGGCAAAAGGCATAAACAAAAACTAGAAAGAGCTAATCCTAAACCTAATGCTCCAAGCTTAAAGCTGAGGTCTTTGTTTATTTGAAGTGGCTGGTTGTGTACTCTCAACTACTGCAGGCCTTTCTAAATGGCCTATATTAAAAATCTTTTTGAGGGTAACTGTGTTTTGTCCAATGCCATTGAGGGTGTTACACTTTAACTAGCCCTGAGTCTAAGAATGGACCTATTCCTAAGTGTAATGTTAACCCTGAAATTATCCATAACCCTATGTGCTCATCACAAGAATAAGTATAACCATAAGCCAGACTCAAAGACTAATGCTAAGCCCAGACACTCTCTATTGCTGTGCTGACCCCAAGACTGAAGCTAAGTGTATTGCCAACTTTTAACTTAAACCTACATCTAGCCTTGACTCGGAGTCAAAGTTAACCTTATGACTAACCCTAGACAGTCAGGTTAATTGTACCCTTAAAACGACCGCTGGCCTTGCGCCCTGACCACAATATTAATGGTAATTCTAGACCCAAGACAGAGGGGAAAAATCATTACAAATCTCAGCAATTTTATTTCCTCAGAGCCCTGTGTCTGTTTTAGGTATTTTAAATTCATTATGAAATCACAGCAAACCGTGGGTGGCTGAGGGTTAGCTATCACCAGTGAAAAATGCAGATCAGGGCTGCACATTTCGAATCTATACTACAATACCAAGACGTTACTCTGCCAGCCTCCCTCTGTAAAGAGAAACTCCAATGACCAATATGCTTCACAGGACCTATGATATAATACTTATAATTAGAGCACCATCCAATGGTCAACGAGAACACTTAACTTGCAGGTTTTAAGAAATGTGAGGTTTGAAGGGAGGAATATAGAAGGATACTAATTATGGTTCTGGTCTCAGCCAAAGGAGGGTGAGAAAAGAGATTGTGACAAGAGTGGTTCATTGCCTCAAAGATGGACACAACAAGGGCTGTAAACAACCACTGTGGGATTATGTTGTGGTGGAGTCTCGAGGGAGAGATGAGCTCGAGAGTGGAATGCAGAGAACGGGCGTTGGAGTGTGAGGAAGCGGACTGCGGGAAGGGAGCAGACCGTTGGTGAGACTATATGTCTCAATAAATACTGCAATAACTTATCCATGTCATTGTGTACATTGAGGCACACCATGTGGTGACATCTGGGCAGGGTGCAATCTTGTCCTAGCTGGATAATGGGGAAGAAAAGGTGATTAGTTTTGCATCCAGGACACTTCAGGGGGCAAAATGTCACTACTTGGTTGTGGAAAGGGAGGCTCTGGCATGCAAAAGGGGAGGAAAGTATGACAAGCTCCCTTTTTGCCAACAGAAATTTCCAATGAGCACTGGCAAAAGTTAGGAAAGGATATAATAGGGCCTTATTATTTGTTGAGGCCTTCAGGTAGATTTGTGGTATTGGTTGTTGATCATGCCACTAAGTGGGTAACAGCTAAAAGTTTCAATAATGTCACCTCCATAACCATCATTGAATTTTTGAAAGAAGAGCTTCCTAAAAAAAGGGCATTCCAAAAAATGTGGTGACAGATAATGGTGTGCAGTTCGTCGCACAAGAAATTAGAGATTTCTTTTGTGCCCTAGGAATAGAAGTAGGAAAGGGCCCTTTCTGTATGGTCACCTCTCCCACTTTTTGCTCCAATGCTGATGGTTATGACTCTGAAAGTGTACTGGAGCCTGCTGCCCAGGGACCAGAGTCAGTGCTCTCTCCCCAAAACTATTGTGTGTAAATTGGCTTCCCCAATTGAATAGGACTTTACCACATTTATAAGTCCCTAGTATATGGTATCAGTTGTACCCAGGCCATGGGTGGTGTAGGAATCCCAAGGGCTTGCAGCACTGTTTGTGCCACCCTGAGTGACCCAAGTAAGTTACGGACAGCAGGCCTGCCATTGCAGACTGCAGGACAGTGTAAACACCATGTGTGGCAAAGTCAATGCACTACTTTTGATATACGTCAGTCACCCCTAAGGAAGGCCTCCTACAGCGCAGGAGGCAGGGTGCATTATATTAAAGGTGGGGGCATGAAGTGCAAGCTTATATGTCCCCCCTATAGTGGCCTTTACCAATAAAGGAAACTATAAGGGATAGACGGTCCATAGAATAACATGGGCTGGCACCCAGGCAACCCAGAGGTTGGAAGCTCTATTTTGATACTGCCGAAATATGTCGCGTTTGGTACCTTCTCCCCCCCGACAAGAATCTCATGTCGTGGGCGATGTGGCCTGCACTCAGGTGCCTAGCTTAGAGGTTGTCCACCTGTTTGGCTCAGCCTCTCTGTCCTCTGGCTGTCAGCCCATGCTTGCTGCCACCAAGAAAGAATTCTGACCTCCTGCCAGGCAGTGTGGTCACTCCCAGGAGTCAGCAACAAAGGCCTGGACAGGAAGGAGGCCACACCTCCTTCCTTCAAGGAAGACTGGTGAAGTGTCACATCGAGGCGGTGAGTGTCAAAGGCTACACCGCCACTGATATGCATATCTAGAGGAGGAAACAGCCTTCCCTCTGCCCCAGGCACATTTGCACCAAAGCAGGCAGAAAATTAGGTATGCAGGGGGTGTATATCCACAGAAATTTAGCCACACCTTTAGGGTGGACTAACAGGTCTGTACAGCTAAGGAACACTTATGCCCTTTTTAAAAGTGGTGGAAATAGAAGATTCTGGGTAGAAAAGGTGACCTAAAGCTCGGGAAGTATTCGCCTCAGGGGCGGATTAACTGCTGTGGTAAGCAGACATTGGCCTACTTGGAAACACCCCCCATACCCTTTAATCTAGGATTTAAGGGCTAGCCCTGACACCAGTTCTGAACAACCTGCATCGAAATTGACAAAGAACAGACTATTTTCTGCAACAATAGGGCTATCACACACTAAAGGAGTGATACTCTGCACCTGAGTTAATGTTCCTGGAACTGACTGATAGAGACTCGTACTAGTATAGCTCTTGGTTCCCCCAGATAGAGGGACTTGTGGGAGTAGTTTCCTGCAAACTGCAGCTAAAACAATGCTCTGGTTCTGAAGAATCGCTGGCCACCGGGCCCTACAGGGGATCGCCCAGATCCAAATGGTCTAGTGCATTGTGAGAACTGTAAACCTGCCTTTCCACAAAGTTACAAGCAGCTCTTGTGTTCCCAGGGACCACCGGATGCCAAAGTCATTTTATCCAAAGTTTACCACTGCCAACGCTTGTTGGTCGCCAGTCTGGAAACCGACCATTGCAGTCGACCCAGCACCTAGAGGGACCTCCATTAGACCCTTGACCAATATCAGTAACCACCACGTGTTGCGTTTTTGCAGCTTATTCGCCACAACACTGTGTAAAAGATAAAAAGCAGCTCTCCCTTGGCTCCATTTCAGCACCAGGGACAGCCAAGACAACTCTGCGCCCGGGCTCCACGGGCCAGGTAAAATTGAACTGACCTTCGTGGCTTGGTCCTGGACCCTCATCACCTTTACCCTCCTTGGGTTCCATGCACCTCGGCCTGCAGGCGTTACCACCACTTTTACCCGTTGACTACAATGCAAATTTTCTGCAGAACTGAACTGCTGTGATGTATGTTTTTTTCCAAAATTCATAACTCTGGTTATATGCATATGAATACATTAGTTTTGGTGTCTAAAATAAGATAAAAATACACTTTATTTTTATAAATAGGTGTTGGATTTAATTTGCGTTGTGTCAATCACTTATTGTCCATGTTGATACACTGAAATGCCTAACACATATTCCTCTAGTAAAGCCTGACTGCTCTTTGCCACAGGACAAGGACTGAGGTAAGGATTTATTATTGTGAATCCAAGGACCATCTTTGGGGTCTATGAGAGTATTGCATGGCAAAGCATAACCAGCATCACCACATAATACTACAACTTCCTACATTACACTGTCGTATAGCACTCTACCACCCTCAAGCTAATGGTCTTGCAGAGGTAACGATTAAATTACTGAAACAGCTGCGTACAAATGGCTTTACAGAATAGGGTATCGTTGGTAGAGACATTAAGAGAAGCCCTGTGGGCAAACAGGGCTACTCCATAAAGTGTGACTGGGATATCTCCATTTGAAAGGCTGAAGGGTAGATTGGCTAAAACCATTCAGTTCAGTTGTGTGGTTCCGTGGAACTGGTGGTAAGGTTGGTGATGTGAACAGCGAGAGCATTAAAAAGCACCAGCGTATGAATGTGGGAGACATGGTTTATATCCAGAAATCTAGATTTGGAAAGAAAGGCATCACAAATGTTATGTGACCTTATAAAATTGCTAGAATTAAAAGGAATGTGGTTATTTTGAACACTTCTGGTGTGTGGAGTACGTCATGGTTAGTGATAGCAAAACACAGTGGTGATAATACAACTACGTTGGATGACTCTGAGAGTGACCATGTCAGACCGAGCTCCAAGAAACAACATGGTGAGGAATTTGAAAGTAGAGACAGCCGTGAGCATCCCCGAGACAGTGAAGGAAACCTGGGTAGTTGTGTAATTTCGTCTAAGATCCTTAGTACCATAGTTTACATTTTTTGTGTATGTCATTCCATACCAAGTTTTGTGATCTTATAATATACCCAACCACTATTGCAATTGCTGATACCAATATATTTTTATTTTCTCATTGTTATGAATTTCATTAACTTATTTAGTACCGGTGTTTTCCAATAGATTGCATTGTAGAGTTATTTAACCTTGTATTTTGTTTAAGCAGATTTACATTTTAATGTCCAAGTTCCATGTTCCTACATTGTCACTATCGTTTTTGAGCTCTTTATTTTATTATACTGCACATTTAGTTATTAGTGGATTTTGATATGCAAAAGGTGATGTGGTTTGAGTCTTGAGAGAGATAAGATCGACAATGGAATGCGGAGCTCGCATGTAGGAGTGTGAGGAAGGGACTGTGGGCACGGAGCAGATCGGTGGTGATGGTATGAGAAGTCTAAATAAAAACTGCAATACCTTACTAGTGTCATTGTGTACATTCAGACTCACCTGATTACATATCCCCTCATCACCCTAGTCCTGTATTATCGTCCATGAAGTCATACCAGCAGTCAGAGATGATAACATCACTAACAGTAAAGGTTGACCAACCAGCCGCAACAGCAAAAATTGCAACCACCAACTACTTCCAAATACAGAACCGGCCCTCCACCGGTGGTCAGGGAACAAGGAGGATGCAAGTTCCTCTTCTTTCTCAGTTAGAAGAACATTCTTTGAATTATGTGAGATATTATTGGTCATATCCACATATTAGCTGCGCAAAAAGTGTCACCACAATTGAAAATGACAGATCCTGGTCTGGGGACTTTTATGGCACACTCAATTGCATTAAGTCCACCAGGTGGCAAGATTTACCACAGCTGTAAGAGTAGCAAAGTAGTGGGAGAATGGGTCTGTGGTGAGAAATTGATCCAGGGTGGTGGTTCCGAACTTTGGAAACACACACAAACAGCGATAGCTTTGTGGGGATTCGCAAACATTCTCGAAGGCATTGCCAACGTTAAAAGTACACAACAGGTTACTTCCAAACAGTGGTTGGAGTAAGTGCTATTTAAAGGATGAAAATCCACAAAAAACCTATATTTTTTAAGGGAGGTGTGTAGGTGGAATAGATTTCTCTAAAAGAAAAAACATGTTTTTAATGCAGAAAAAACGAATTAGAGAAAAACTGTGCAGAAGCCCGATTGGGGCAACAGATGTGCGACTTGACGCCTACAATTCGCATAGATTTGACACAGTCGTTCGGATTCTGTGAATCCCATGAAATATTTAAACCTTGGCAGAAGTCTGTGGCGCTTGTATTTACCTATGTAGCTGAAACTTCCAAAGTGCTTAGGTCTTGCAAAGTGTTTACCAAAAATGTGCAAGGAAGTTTTAACCCTGCTAGCTAGTATTACTGATTACATTTTCTTTCGCTTTTCCTTTTTTTCTTTTTTTAACCTTTTGACAAAGATGAAGACTATTCCAGGTGGTTATTAGAAGAGTCAAGGCAGTGATAAATACAAGGTTTGTTTATTACCTGGCAGGGCCTATTTCTGTACGCCTGGACTCAGTCCAAGCATTAGTTATGGTTACTACTGTCTCCCAGCAGGACAGGCAGTCCCAGAGCGTTAGCAAAACCCTGGAACTGTGCTGAGGCGCGGAGACCGCCCACAGCTCGATGCAGCTGGTGCCACATCCCCTTAGCGCCACTACCACCCCAGCGCCAGTAAAACACACAACACGCACAGGTCCCCAAGGAAAAGGGTCGAGGTAGTTCTAGAAAACAACAAGCTGAAACAACAACAAACCCGTTGTTTGCCTGGAGGCACTGGTTGTCCTTAAAAAACAACAAACTTAAAGCATGTCGAGTGGTGTTGATGCCCTAAGGTGACCTGAGATCGAAACTAGGTAAAAGCACTTTTTGAAAGGTAAGTTGTTATTACTACACCATTGGAATAATGCGAGCTCCACTGAAGACAAGGGAGTTCCCTCAGGGCCAATAATGCTGGTTCAGACCTCCTCCTACAACATTTCTAGCTTTATCTCTCTGGTTGTCCCTTATTCAATTACAACATTCGACCCCAGGTGGGTGGAATGGTCTAATAGCTCTATAGCCCTTCTGCGTCAGGCAATAACGGTTGATAAAAGCCATCTCCCTCTGGCTCTAGCCTATAGCTCGGGTTCAGTGCCTTTAACAACAGTCACTACGCTTGAATGCGGGTTATCAGGCTTATTTAATGTTATTACAGTTATTATCATTGTTGTTAGGCTGTGAGCCAAACGCGTCACTGGAAAATGTTATGTACCATTTAAGAGTTGGGTACAACGCTAACATCCTCAAGGTAGGGGAGGTTACCGTCTAAGAAAACATTTTAGTAATGGGGCCAAAGGATCATCTACAGCACGATGCTTCAACAGCATGGTGTAAAAGCCTTGCATTGTTGAAAGGAAGCTCTAGAAGAAGCTTAACACTAAAGTGTCTGACTCCACAACCAAAGGTATTATTCCTCCACATTAACAAATCCTATATTTAACTAAAAGAACAGTGCTGCTGCTTCGTCAGTTATGCATTTCGATCATATGGGATAAATATCGCAAATCCAATGCTTTTCTGAACGCTGCCCCTGTTCCCCAGACCACAGACATGTTTTCACTGTGTTTGCATGGGTAGATGAGCACTTCATGGCACTTTTTTTTTTTTTTTGCTCCACTCCATGCCTGTGTTCCAGACTACCCCGTGAGCTCCAATGGATGATGCGGACCTCACACATTAGAACCTGCTTAGACGCTGCATATTTCTTTTTTGTTTTAAATTGCGATAGAGATGAAACTTGCATCCAGATAAATGTGTGAGCTTTAGTTTTCTCAGGCATAGGGGACAGTCCTTGAACTGTGGAGGCATTTGCATGGGCCTGCGGCTGAGAGTGGGTCGAAGGAGACTCACCTATGCACCTGAACTTCAATTTTCTTAAAGAGAACGAGCTATACTGTACAAACCTGCTGCGGTACCCGAAAGAATACCTTAAAAGTAATGAAGATGTAGGCCCGAGTGAAATTTAAATTACAGAAGTGAAAGTTACAAGTTTCCTAAATTTAACAATACAATAAATTCCAAATATTTCTTGAAATTTCAAATTATGCAATTTCACACAATTCACCTAGAGAGACTGGTTTCTTCAGTAAATATCTCACCACTATCTAGCATGACTTATGTGAAGTATGCCAACCAGTAAAAAAAGTTTAGAAAATCATGTGCGATATTTGCAAAGTCAATTTCACGCTAAATGCATAATTCGTTTTCATGAGCAAAACGTTCAATTTTGTACTCCTCAATGAGAAATGCACAAACCACAGATATTTCACACAATGGTGGTGAAATATACCCAGAAATGTGCATTAAAGGCAAAAAGATTATTTATGCTCCTAAATGTAGATCAAGTGTTGAAAGAGGAATTGAGTGCAACAGGAATCATTGCAAATAACATATTATATGGTTGTGGCATTTTTCTGTGTATTAATTGCCGTGCTGTGTTATCCTCAGTACCCATAAATCGCAGTCCCTGCCAAAAATAACTGTCCTTAATACGTAAAGCAAGTAATCGCCTTCAGCGAGCCTAAATTAGGTATCAGGACAGTAAGCCCCCCCCCCAAAAAAGACCACATATGATAATGAAAGAAGACGCGTTAGTCATTGCTTTCCCTGCCACAAGTCCTTAGGCGTGAAGGCTCTGCCACTTTCTTCAAGATGTGTTACAAAAAATAATGTCAATGAAAAGAAGAACACATTTAGTGAATGGGACCAAATGGTGTGTTCCTAGCTGCAGAAGAGCCCGTCTGTGCACCCTCCCGCTCCCGCCCACTCCGTACAACACCACAGGCTAAACTGAATCACTCACATCTCGTCAGGAAACGTAGAATGTTAATAATGCTAGGAAGGAGAAAACTTGGCGGGAAGGCACTAATACTTGGCAGTATTAATAAAACAAAGAAATACATTGTAAAACACATTGTAAAACAATCTAAAACTGATCCACGTATCTGCAACTTCGAGATGCTCTCATGGAGGTTTGAAGAAAACAAGACATTGACCAAGTATTTGCAAAACGAATGAGAAGCCCCTGAGAGATCTCAGTGGGGCAGGGGCGTCACACAGGCCGCTGCAGCCCTTGCTGCGCATGGGGGTGAGGGGCAACGCATTTGGGGTCCCGTAACCCTTCAGGGGTCGCCCATTCAGCCCAAGGCTCATGAATAATTGTGAAATATTCAGTAGCGGCTGGCAAGAAACAGGGGTGGCGGAGAGGGGCTGGGGGGGAACAAAATATAAAAATAGAAAGCACGTACCTCCATCCTCACAGCTGCCATCTCTCCTCCATTGCTTTGACCGGTTGGAACCAGGAAGCAGCAGGAAGCCCCCAGGCACACAGGCTCCCCTGTGCCAATCACAATGCTGCAATGCAGAGTTGTGATTGGTCTGAGCGCCGTGGTTCGGCTCTCAGACAGGGAGCCTGGGCAAGTTTCCCACCAGGCTGGGTAGTGCAGCCTGCTGGGGAACATGCTAAGTGTATCATCAAAGGTATCTCCCAAAAGGAAGAAAAAGGGTCTGAGGGAACAGTTTAACGACCAACCTACAGTTCAAATCCCCAATATCGTTAAATGTAGAAACATAGATGAACTGGTGGTCAAAAGACAAAAAACACACACGTGAGAAGACAAGAGCCAATGCCCAACAACTAACCGAGAGTATATTAGATCTCAAACACCCAGGCAAGTTTGAGAGTGTAGATAGAAGAAACAGAAATGTTTCGGTAGGATTTTCATCAACTGCCAAGAGAGGCCAGTGTCATCACTTGGTCATCCTTGGATCTTGCTACTGCTCCTCTAAGCCTAGAGGCAAACCGAGTAGCAAAGATCAGAACTGGACAGTAAAGTAAAAGCCAGATTAAGAGACAGACCTAGGGTGGCCATTCGTATCTTGTGTGATGGACAGTGATATCGCAGTGCAGGTGAGTGAAGATTAAAAAGGGATTTGGGAGGGAGAAACAAGAATTTTAATACACATCTCTCTGCCAATCCTATTTAAAAAGTGTAGCGGCAACTTTTAGCAAATAGGTTGCATCTCAAGTTGCCGCTACACTTTTTAAATAGGATTGGCAGAGAGATGTGTATTAAAATTCTTGTTTCTCCCTCCCAAATCCCTTTTTAATCTTCACTCACCTGCACTGCGATATCACTGTCCATCACACAAGATCTGAATGGCCACCCTAGGTCTGTCTCTTAATCTGGCTTTTACTTTACTTTCCAGTTCTGATCTTTGCTACTCGGTTTGCCTCTAGGCTTAGAGGAGCAGTAGCAAGATCCAAGGATGACCAAGTGATGACACTGGCCTCTCTTGGCAGTTGATGGAAATCCTACCGAAACATTTCTGTTTCTTCTATCTACACTCTCAAACTTGCCTGGGTGTTTGAGATCTAATATACTCTCGGTTAGTTGTTGGGCATTGGCTCTTGTCTTCTCACATGTGTGTTTTTGTCTTTTGACCACCAGTTCATCTATTTTTTATTTATTTATTTATTTATATTTATAGAGCGCGACAGCTACTTCCAACGGAAGTGTCCCGGCGCTAGTGTCCTACAGGTACAAGGGCTAGAGCAAGGAGAGGATAGCCGCGGTCTCTAAGGCAATCTGAACAACCAAGTCTTGAGGGCCTTTCTGAATGGCGGTTCCCTGTCCAGCTGTCTAAGATCATTGGGTAGGGTATTCCATAACATTGTAGTTTTCACTGAGAACGCACGTCCACCTGTCCTAGCCTTTCTAAACCTAGGAATGATTAAGAGATTTTGGTTGCAGGATCTGAGAGTTCTTAGGGGAAGATATTTCTGAAGTCTCTGTCTCAGATAGCCGGGGCCAACCCCTCTCGTTGCTTTGTGAGCCAAGACAAGGGCCTTAAACTGCACTCTTTTCCTTACTGGCAACCAATGCAGGCTTTGCAGATGAGGCGAGATATGATACCGTAAAGGCACATTCCTCAACAGCCTGGCTGCAGCGTTTTGGATACGCTGCAGTCTACCCATCAAGTAATCAGGCAGGCCAATATACAAACTGTTAGCGTAATCGAGTTGGGAAGTGATAAGGGCATGCACCACTGCCTTCCTACAGTTCATAGGAAGGAAGCGTAGGAATCTTCTAAGTGTCTTCAATCTCCAAAAGCATTGGGAGGAGATATGCATGACTTGAGCCTTGCCAGACAGTTGCGAGTCAAACCTGACCCCTAGATTCCTCGCCGCCGTTACCGGTGTTGGGGGCGGGTTCAGTTCTGCTGGCCACCACAGCTCCGTCCGGGGAGGAGAAGGTTGGTTGAAGAATAGGACCTCCGTCTTATCCGCATTAAGCTTAAGACAGTTTTCAGTCATCCAGGAGGAGATATTTAGTAGGCATTGCTTAAAGTTGGTGAAAGCTATGTCACTATTTTCCTTAAAGGAGAAAATCAGCTGCGTGTCGTCTGCATACGAGACAACTCGCACACCCCATTTCACAATGATGGCAGCAAGGGGTGCGAGATAGACATTGAAGAGCGTCGGACTCAATGCCGAGCCCTGTGGCACCCCCTGCGCCAAAGATCTAGAAGTGGAAACATGAGGGTGTAGAGCAACCTGTTGTGACCTCCCCTCCAAGAAAGACTGAAACCAATTCCACACGGTCCCAGTCACTCCTATCTGGTGTAATCTATGTAGGAGAATCTCATGGGAAACCGTGTCGAACGCTGCAGATAGATCCAACAAAACCAGCATTGCACATCTGCCTTGATCCAAGGTTTCCCGGATCGACTCGGTGACTTCCAGTAGGGCAGTTTCCGTGCTATATCCAGCCCTAAATCCTGATTGTGAATCATGAAGGTGATTATTGGATTCAAGGAAGTCCGAGAGTTGTCTCTGGACTTCTTTTTCAAGGATTTTTGCAGGGGCTGGCAATAGTGATATAGGCCTGAAATGTTTAAGCTCCGAAGGGTCAGCACCTTCTTTTTTAAGAATTGGTCGGACCAGTGCCTTTTTCCATTCCGATGGGACGATACCAGATTCCAAGGAAGAATTCCAAAGTGAATTCAAGGTATCGTTAAGAAGAGGAGCTAGGAGTTTAAACACTCTGGCCGGGCAGGGGTCCAGAGGGGAGCCAGACTTAATTTCCTGAAGTTCCTTCAGAGAGGCTGCCTTCTCAAATCTGCAAAAGGATGTCCAATTGGCTGCAGTACTAGTCAGAGGTAAATCACAAATACCGGTTGAAGGAAAGGTGGAATAGATCGTCAAAATTTTGTCCTGAAAAAAAGTGGCCAATTGCTCACATAGATCCAGGGAAGGTACGATAGTACTCTTAATGGCTACAGGTTTCAGAAAACCCTCCACTATCCTGAAAATCTCTCTAGAAGGATTGTCAGTGTTCATAATTTGTTTAGCCATGTAATCTCTCATAACCTTACGTTTTAAGGCATGGAATTTTTTTAGGGCTATCTATGTTTCTACAACGAACATGCTAAGTGCACATGAATGTTTGGCCAGTCTTAGACGGCCAGCCAAGCAGTCATGTGCACTTAGTAAACATAAACCACTCCTCCCCCAGTGTCACCAACCCTCCCCACCCTAACCCAGCACCGAACCTACGAAAAATAAATTGAGAAGAACTATGTAATCATCATTTTATTTTTCCTTTTTCCTGCTCTGACAGCAGTGGAATGAAGCTCCTCCCACTGGCGTAACGAAACTCAAGGGGGCCTCCCTGCAAAGCACGTGGAGGGGCCACCTCCAGGCTCAATCAGGAGCTCTGCAGCCAGAGTGCTGTGCTTAGAGGACCCTTGAGGCCCTCCCACACCGCGGGGGCTGTGGTGGTCTGTGTTACGCCCCTGGCTCCTCCGCCTTGGCGGTGGAACCGACCCTAGAAATAGTCAAGTCTCAGGGGCCCTTCAATTTGCATACCGCCACTGCAGTGGGTTAGTTAGTAAATGGTCTACAGAAACACGTGCGTAACCTGTAGATCATGGCGAAAATCTGCTAATTTCTCAAGAGGCTAACAGAGCTAGGTTACAGTAACACATGCTTCAAGAGTCCACACGTCTGTCACAGCAAGTGCTATACAAAATATGCTGTCATCTGTATAGTGCACACTATAGAATAATGGACAACGCTCAGGGAACTACAAAAATGTAGTTCGAATAGCAACAAGGAAAAATTAGCATTGGCAATGCTGACAGGTGTCGCCTCTCTATAATGTGAGTGCCAAGCTATTGGTTTTGCCAATGCTCATTTATATAACACTTTTAGCAAAAAGATTTAAAAAAGTTTCACACACAAAAGCAAACACATTCCCTTAAAGGTACCTCGACGCTCAAACTTTATAAATAGCGAGGTTTATTTTACAAATATGTTTTATGCAAGAAACTCAACACAATTTCAAAATGCTCTTTTCCCATGACCCAGCCTTAAAAATACCACAGGAGCACAACAGCTGTCTGAGGCAGTGAATAAGGAAGTGGCAGAATTTAAAGGAAACACTTTTCAAGGCCTAGCTATTTTTGCCAGAGATGTGCAACTGTAACAAGTGCTTCAGACATTTGCCACCATGCAAGAGACCAGGGAGCATATTTATGGGCCTGCAGGAAAAGAGGGTTCTACTTTCCTGTCACAATACATACATCTTCTGCCTCAAATATCAGCAAAGTGAATGCAACAGCCCGCCCACCCCTTTCAAAGCGCAGTAACGGTTTCCCTTGTGTGCCTCGGCCCGGACTTTCATGCAACAGGTGGGAAGCGGAGACCGGCCAAAACAAGCCCTGGAAAGTCCACTCTCAAGTTACACCCCAGGAAAAAGTGTGGGGGTCTGTGATCTTGGGGGTGATGCAGCAGATGGAAGAGAGAGCAAGAAAAACCATGCATTCTCATGATGTACTCAAAGAAAGTAGTTCTCTGATATGAACTGTCATCCAGTTCCAAGAATGTCATAGAAGCTATCCTCCAGGGGTGGATCAAACAAGAGAAGAGCAGTGCTTACTTCCATCCGGTGGTTTCCGGTGCTTAGCACCGGCACTTAATCATCAACAACGGATCTTTTCAGGAGCACCAGTTAGGACACATTATTTTACGGGGAGATTAAGTGGTTTGCCCAGAATCACAGGATGTTGAACCGATGCTGAGACTCGAACCTCGTTCCCCCGCTCCGAAGTTGGCAGCTATGGCCTTTACGCCACATCCTCTCTCAACTTTCATGGTTAGTTGTTGGTTCTGTTTTAGCCGGAGCTAAGATGAGGAATGGGCTGATGCAAGCCCCAGAACGTTTTTTTGTTTTTTCAACAAATTAACCACTGGAAGGAATCCAATTGACTATGAAGCAAGCATATGAGATTGACATTAAAGCTAATCGATAATAAACAATGGGCTGGCACAAAGCCCACTCAAAGTGTTGGTATTGTCGCCAATACATCATCAGGCAGGTGAAAGCTGTCTGTAAGAGAAACCTACAAAACATGTCTAAAAGCAGTCAGTGGGTTCCTTTCTTGTCCCTAGGCACCGAGACTGAAGCCTAGGTGCTACAAAATTACCCTATTAAGGTTCAGGTCGACAGACGTGTTGGCATCTCTCCTTATGTGACCTTCATGTACTCTCAAGTGTCTTGAACTGCAAGGTGGCTCGTCAGTGTAGTCATCGGATATATACAGGGAAAGGTGTGGCAGAGAGGCTTATTCCAGAGCGTAGGGCTCACGGTTCGATCTCCGGTGCCGGGGGAAGCCAACTCAGCATCATGTGACTCCGGGCAATAGCTCACTTAACCTCCTGATGGACCCGGCGCCTGGATACCCTTAGGGATGATAAGTTTGTGCTTTACAAATGTGGAATTATTATATTATTATTAGGGAACTAAATTGGAAGCGCCTGCTACTCTCCCTAGGACAAATCAAACCGCTGCCTTCAGCAACAGTATGTCGTCATTCCCAGCTTGAGCTAAAACTAGCAACTTTTCAAAAGAAAAAAAATCACTAAATTCGAATGGAATGGCCATGCCCTCCCCCCTCCAGGTACCTATTTCAGAGATTTTTCTTGAAAAACCTACAATGTAAATCACTCAGTTTGGGGCATGCAGGAGTGGTTACACCTTCTTGGCTAGGAAGACTGGAGGCCAGTTTAAATATAGATACAATTGCATTATGCAGTGGCGGCCCCTCCGCTATGGCGGAGGAGTGTCGCCTCACTGATTTTAAGCAGTGCATAGCACGAAACATAAAATGATAATAACGTTATCATTTTATGCTTCATGCTGCTTTGCAGGTTGGAGGGGCTGCTCTGCTCTTGGCGCAGGGGAGGAGTGGGTTGCCCACTCTTAAGTGCGTTGTGATTGGCCAGGGGAGCCTGGCTGTGCTTCCTGTTCCAAGACAGGAGTAGAGACGCGAGACCCAGCGGCAAGGTAAGGTTTTTTATCTTCATATTGAGCACCTCAACCCTGCGTGACTCCCCCTACCGTGAACCCCCCACCACAAGCCTGCCGGCCACTACTGCTCTATATGTAAAACAGTAAAATAGGTGCACAGCAAAATCATGCCAGATCTAGAACTCAGTACAAAAATGATCTTCCATCAATCAGAAATTACAAGTTTTAGCACATCTGCCAGCTGTGGTGCAGCTCACATGCCCAGAATTTCAGCTCAACTATCATGCATGGTTAATATAAAAATGTAATCAAAAGTAGCATGTTTTATATACAGCTCCTGCTGCTTTTAAGCACTATACGCAACTGAGGTTACAAATATACTATTAAATGATACTCGTTTTACTGACTTAAGAAGCATGGAAGGCTGTGCTAGCCTAGCCAGGAATTAAAGGCAGTACAATCATGTCTAACCAAATACTAGTGGCAAGTCTCTACATAACTAAGCCATCATGGAGGCAAACAGATCATTGTTCAGCTATTCCAGAAAGCTCTCTGATAGGCAAACCAAAGCATCAGCCTAATGCCAATCGGAACCTGGTGCATGCACAACAAAATGGACAGATGAGTCGCTATAAAATATACTCTTTTTTAGCTCGAGCCTACCAGATAGGTGAAGCAGAAGACCTAATGTGGGCTAACCAGAACCTTACAGGGGCTTACAGCACGCCCATTGCTTAGCATTGGTTGGCTTTATTGTAACTCATTGGTCATTCTGTGCTGGTCCCTCCCCTGCAGCACTCCCTCACTTACCATATCTCTGACTGGCTGCCTCCTCTCCTTCCACAGCCCAATTAAGTACATTTCCACAGCCCAATATTAAGGAAATTCTTTGGTTAGACACTCCTTAAGGGTTCATGTGTTTTCCAGCTCCCTCTGCTTCCCTCCAACTGGTGCATTACCCCCTCATGCTTTGTTTCTTTCTCGTGTACTCCTCACCCTGGCGCTCCATGTTGTTCTCAATCTAGTTGGCTTCTCTCCCACTTCACAAATTCTTCTCTAACCGGCTCCACGCACTGGGTTGTCCACTCCATGTGTGCTTCTCATCCCACCACCAGTTGCTCTCCATCATGCAACTTCCTTCCCCACCCACTCCCCCATTCACTCCTCCATTACCCTCCCCAACCACCAGAGTCCTTTTATTTTTATTAAAGAAAATTAAATTTTCTCTGGAAAAAAACCCTTTTTTTTTTAAATTGCCGGTCCAAGTGGTATCTACCACCTTGGATTTGTAAATAAAAATTAAGGCAAATGGCACCTGCGTCATTCTGCTGGTGTGCACATGCATTCTGATAGATGTGTGCACCTCATCACACATGCATGCTCAGCAGTCACGTGAACGCACCTTTTTTTAAATTATTTTGTTTGACGACGCTACACAGCATTACGAATCAGTCCAATGCTGTAGAGCGTCACCAAAAACATTGGCAATGCCAATAGGTCTCAGAGTCGAGAAATAATGGGTTTGCCAATGCTTGGCTATTTTTAGATTTACAGATAACAACAGAAGCGCGTCTCGTTTCTTCTGCACAAACCCTTCACCTTGGACTCACCATTTTTGTATGTATGCTACAAGGTTTATTGTTATATGGCATTTAGTCATTAATTTAGAGCAATATTATCTGACATTAGAGACTTGATTTCATTAATGAAATCCCAAGTTGCACCACCATGTTTTCATTCAATGATCCACTCACTACACTCTACAATAACGATATATGAAATTTGTCTATTAAGATTCAGAGTCTGCATTAGATCCTAGAGCTGGTAGTTCTGACCCTGGAGCTGCTGAAATATCGCACAAGCTGGAAAACACTTATTGCCGCTTGCAAAATAATCTTATTCATTCTGCGGTACCCTCCTTAAGGACTATGAATACACATTTGATAAAAGAAAATAATGTATGTTTTATTTAAATGTAGCGTCAGATTCACATATGCAATGTTTGAAGTTAGTAATCCGCTCACAGGGTATTAGGCTATCATTTGCAGTAGATTTACAACTTTTTCAGGCACCATAATGGATATGAGAAGTACTCCTTGAAACCTAGGGCAGGTACAGATTGCCTGTTGTATTCCAATTTAACAGATGTATTTATGAAGAATTTCCACCAAGCACAAATTTCCAATGAATAAACGAAGCACTTGCACCTGCAATTATTATTTTCTCCAGAAGAAAAATATTTCTCGGTGGTGGATCCCATCCTGTACACACCCCTGTCAAATGTGGAGGTGTTCCCTCCACTTTTCACCTATGAAGAGATGCCTTTGACAGGAGTAGTTCTGCACGGGCTTCCTGGGTGGGAAATGATCTGCAAATTGATTATAAATACCAATACATATACAAGCTTGTGGTTGCATTTTGAAGGTCCCCCTCCCAAGAGTAGCAACATTTCAGATGAGAGATTTTCCATAAATGTAAATGCAATTTATTTGAGTACCTGTTACTAACCCTGATTCTAGGACTCAGGATGTGGAATTTATTGGTCTCATTTTTTTCACCATGAGTACAGAACTGCGTAAATCTCATACTATCACTTACGTTGATTGGCCAATTTTAGGGTTTCACAAAAACCCTCCTTGAAAATCTAAGTGAAATCTATGCAAATCTGATTTCCAGGCATATTCATACTGACCTTACCCACCCTTGAGACATTCCATAGGAACAACTATCATTAAGATGTGAAGTTACTAATTTTACTTTTTCCCTTCTTTGCTCTACTTTAAAAACCCTTTCACTTGTGCAGAAAATCGCTCTATAAATATGGAGTTGTTTGGGACACGGTCACACTTATTCCAACATTTTTTTTACTACTAAAGTTAAATGCGCAAAGTGAGTAAAATGAAACATTGTGAAAGTTTGTTAATACTCAAAAAATTACATACTGCCACCATAAATTTATGATGACAGGAAAAAATCAGCCTATTGTAAGACTTTTCAGTTCTTGCCCAAGAGCACATGGACTGTCTCTTGCAAGATGTTTTCTAACAGTGGGCTTAGATGCCGCCCATTGCTTGTCACTAGTTAGATTAACTGTCAAGGTTATTTGCTTGATTATATTGTTCAGCTAATGTAGGCTTCCTTTCGCTTCATGTTTTTGTCTCTCAACTGGAGCATGGGAGTATTACTTGTGTTCTTCCAATCCTCATTTTTATTGACTATTCTTTCTTTGTGTTTCTTTGTGCACTTTTTCCCTCTCTGTGTTTCTCCCATCCACCGACCCTCCACTATCTATAGTGTTGCCCCCCCCGCTTCCACTCCGTTCGCTGCCTGTGTTGATCCTGCTGTTTTCCATGTTGCCCTCCCACCCGCCATCCCTCTCTTGTCTGTGTTGTTCCTCCGACTGACCCTACCACCAATGACCATGTTGCCCGACCACCTGCCCTTTGTTCATTGTCCGTATTGCCCCTACCATCTGCCATTTCTCGGTTGTCCGTGTTGCCCCTGCCACATGCCCTCTTTCAACTGTGCATTTTGCCCTTGCCACCCGCCCTCCCTCTGTTGTACGTGTTGCCATCAGCACTCTCCCTCCCTCGATCGCATTGCTCCCACCTCCGGTGTGCGTATTGCACCCATCCACTGCTGTGCTGCTGTACAAATGGCTAAAAACATCAACATAGTCAATGCCTCTCGTAGATGAGATGCATTGGCTTTGCAAATACTTGTTGTCTCTTGTAAGTGGAATTTAGAGACACAAATTCCAAAAACATGACTCTGTGAATCAGGATTTAGGTGTACTGACCATGGATCAATTGCTTTTTGCAGCTTTATCAGTAATTCACAACAAGGATACTTTTGTGAACCAGACGTGTATGCTGGCAGCATATAAGCCAACATGGCACAGTAGGCGGCATGACAGCCTTAAGTGATAATTCCTGGCTGTGGAGAAGGGAGCTCGCCAGGTGGAAAGGTTAATGACGAAACCTCTTCGAGAAGCCATCACCAAGGGCCAAAGTTGGCCCGACATCCTTGTCAAACATCCTATATCAGGAACACGTCTTTCTTTAACATTCAATACAAATGTCGGACTGTGCCCCGTCCCTCGCGGACCTCACCTGGCGACTCCTCTGATCCGTCCGCTCTTTCTCCCTTCCAGCCCCCTGACGATCGCGACTTCCTCGGACTGAACGAGGAAGTAGACGAGGATTGGCCCTTGTCTCCTACACCTCCCTTCAAGGGGGCAGGGTTTCACCTCCCGGAGACCAACAAGAAGAGCCCACCCGATGACGACAGCGGAACCAGGAACCAGGAACCAGGAAGAAGACGAGTTCCAGTACGCGAGGACGCCGGAGACCGAGAGAGGAGCCATTCACGACGCTGAGGCCGGGAGGAAGGACCGGAGAGACCCCCAGGTGGACGCAGCGCCCAGCCACGGCCCCGGAGGGTCGAGGCTTGAACAGGTGCGTGCCAGAGTACGCGGGAGCGGGGTGGGGACACGGAAGGCGACAGGCTAAATAGGGACAGGGTCACATGCCTACCGGAAAAATCTGAGGGTTCCTACGAGCTAATCCGCATCTGTCCCCCACCTCTTTCTTTGGTGATGGTGATCTTTCTCGAACATCACGTTGAATACCCTCACTAGCTGCATATGCACAATCCCACACGGGTGTACCCCCCCTACTCACCTGCTGTGGCACCCCGAGCACTGACCAGTGCCTTTGTTGTGTTTTCTTTCTTTTCGGTTTGCCTCGACGTCCACGGCAACAAGAGGGAATCCAGCCCAACCGGGACAAGAGGAGGGAGAAGGATCCTTTCCAAGAGGGAGAACGGCGTCGGATTGACTTTCCACACTGTTCCTTTTGATTTTGCTTTGTGTTCATCTTTAAATAAATACGGGGACCCAATCCCCTTTCCAAAGATCTCCGTGGTCCGCCTATCCCAACAACCCTACAACAAAATAAGTAGAAAGCCGATGGATCCCAAGCCTTTCAATCTGGAATGATCTTGTCACGTTACAAAACAGGTTTTTTTGCCTTCAAAAAACAATCACATGGCATGCAAACTTCACAGCAGAATACACTGTACTGAATTAAAATGAGATGGTGCATCCTTGTATCAATAACAGGAACCAAATGTTTTTGGGGCGGGTGGTCCTGTACATTTTAATTACTACATATCAAAATGCAGGTAACTGCAAAGATAAGCTTCAAGGTTTACATATGTACCAACAAAAGTAAAACTGTGATGAACCAAGTCATCAACTGTTAGGGCCCGGGGAAGCTAGATATCAGCAGTTGCATTTGTGTCGGGTCAGTGCTTAATTTGAGCTACTGATTGCTGGTGTTCAGCGCCGGCACTTAATTCTTAGTACCGGCGCTTGTGGCAGTCTACCACATGGTGGCGCCGTCTGTCAAAATTGGGTATGTGCACAACAACAGCTGTTTATTAATTTAATATACGTTGATAATCCCTAATAGGTGCCACCCAAGCCATTCTTATTGCTTTGGGGGCATTGAATAGTATGAACTGTCACACTTGTAGGAGTTTGATGGTGAGTAGTTGTATTGGCAGCACTGGCAGGGGCAATGATAGTGTAAGTTGCCCTGTCCTCCTGACGAGGTTCTGGCACTTATTGTTTTACAAATTAACCACTGTTTCCGGGATTAATCACCGTTGTCCTGTGTGAGAATGAATGTAAACAACTATTACTGACGAAATTTGATTTTTAACCTTTCAAAGTACATGAAAAATATTAAAATAGATGTATCGTTAAATAGCCTGTAGCAGAAACGACTTCTTAATTCCACAGGTAAACTCACTTTGAGGAAGAAGTGAACCACAGACAGATAAAAATAGACCAGATGTTTTAAAAGCAATCCACATAAGTCTCGTATAAAACATGTATAAGAGAAACACCCAAATACACTTCCATCCCGAAACCAGAAGCAAGAAGAAAAGCAACACCTCTTCCTGAGGTCTGTGACCCTAAGAGCCCTTAGTGCTCAAATCCTATCTTCCCGAATATATTTATGTTCATGTGCACACGTCTGTGTCAAAAGAGAAAAGTAACAATGTACATACTCTGCTCTGCTGTTTTTGTCCAACAGTTATATGTTATATATTAACATTATCTAAAAATGTTCTGGTCAGGCCAACAAAGTTCATTTGAATTTGAGAGTCAGCTGTCATGCATATGCTAAAAAATTATTCATTTGATCAAGTCGACAGTCTGCGAAGTGCATCTGGCTTCCATTTTCCTACCTGCACCCTCACCACAATTCCCCGCTTGTACTCAGCCCTGTATCACTTAAAACCGGTCAACGGAAAGCAAAAACGTCTATACTCGTATGTATTTTATAAAAAATAATATGTATAATGGTCCCTCCTCGAGGGCTACAATTAAACATTTAGCAAAATCAATACCAATATATCAAAATAACTAACAAATTCGGAAAGGATCTAGGTTGTAATAGTACACATTTAAGAACAGACAAACAAAAAAAAAAAACAATTTGTACAACTCGGCAGGACAAGTAGGAATAAATATTAATTCAGGTGTCTTTTGTAGACAGTATTCCCAACCTCAGCGTCGTTGGTGTAAATTATACTCTTCAAATGTTAACATACAAAGCGCACAGGCTCCACGGATTGGGTCCTTGTTTTACATAAATTATAAATCCTGGGTTCTCCGGCTAACCCATTCCATCCACCAACGAGGGCCCAAAGTATTACTACAGCTAAGTTGATGCAGGAAAGACTGTTTGGAAAAAACGGTTTTTTAAATTCATGTTCAAACCTAAATACAGCATGTAACTATTGAGGTTATCCAACTTAATTAGGTAATGGTTTCTAGCTACAGCATTGTATACAAGGGTAGTTTATTATTGCCTCAAGCAATACATGGTTGGACTGGCCTATAGGGCAATCTGGCAAAGCCTGAACGTGTGGTCTGACAGGTCAGTGTGTGGGCTGTTTTTTTGGCTGTTTGTGGGTTGGTTTAATGGTCTGGTGGGCCGGCTTTAACGGATATCCCAGATATTGCCACAACCATTGTCTGCAGCAAGCACAAATGCATGCATCTCCTATACCTTGCATAACACTTTTACAGCTTGTCTTCACAAGTTCAAAGCCACCCTGATTTGCGAATGTGGGCCACTTGTTTAGCTGTAAGAATCGCTAATGGGGGCCAAAGATGTAGCTACCGTTGATGCAGCAGGTGCAGTGGCACCAGGATCCAGGGGTCTGAGAGACCCTCGAGATCCTGGTTATTGCTGTATTTCACAGTTCAAACGGCAGCCAGGGGGCCCATTCCCTTCCTTGTACCACGGCCCATGACACGCTGGCTACACTACTGATGGGGGCGACTTATATTTTGGTGCCCACGCTAATCTTCTGTTCCAGCCCGACCCTACAGCAGTGCACAGCTGTGATGGGAATGTTTTTCGCACTCTTTCTGATTACTTTTTTTTCTGCCCCCGCCAGTCTTTTCGGGTTATCCCTGTAGGCAGGCTTCAGACAAATAAGCAGCTGGATAATTATAGGGTACTGCAGACTGGATAACAGGGAGTCTTTAACAACCTGTTTCCATCTCTCTAGGCTAGGAATTTGAACCCGGCCTATAACTGTAGACACAGACACGCCAGGAAGCAAATACAATTCAAGACCATCTACTGTGTTTGTATTTAGCAAGATTACTGTTTCCAGGTTTGCCTAGATTATAGTGCCTTGAAACGTTCCCATAGGAAATGACGAAAGAGAAAAATAAATGTATATATCTGAAGTACTTGATAACCTCCACCCATGATGGTACAGCTACGGGTATCCACTATTGGGCCATGACGGCATTTCCATGCCATGTTTTCAGGATACCCAATAGCAGGTTTAATTATTCACATTTAACATTCACTGTATGCAGATTTTAATCCATGTGGCTATCATAAGACTCTGACACAGATCAGGCACTTGACACCCAATGTTGGGCACCATAGATTTAGAGTAATAACGGGATGAAAAGGACTTCCTCCCAAATGAAAATTCAGACTGCTTATTTTGAGTCCACAGCTGTATGGATAAATGATGAGACATTACCAAATGTTTACTAATTATTGTAAAGCCTTTTTGCAACTCCATTGAGTGCAATGGCAATTCAAACAAGCATTGGCATAGACAATAGGTCTCGCTTTTGGGACCTTATAAGTGTTTAGCCATGCAACAGTTGCATAACTAAATACTTATAAGGTCCCAAAATCGAGACCTACTGGCTATGCAAAGTGGCCGTGGGGCCGCGAAAGTGATCGCCATCACGATCACACATCAAAGTGAAAGTAATCGCGGTAAAGCGCGCGCCCGCGCACATGCACTGTAGCTCTAGGCTGGCCTGGTAGCACTTTTTGGAGCCCTCTCAATAAGTCTCGCCAAACCAGCGCATGCGCTGGGTCAGGCGAGACCTAAAAAGAAGGAAAAGGAGAACCATGGGAAAAAGGTGTGGTCCTGGTGGAAACAATGAACCATGCGAGTAAGCTAGTGGATGAAGTGTCTTCTTGAAGTCAGCAGCAAATCATCAAATGGGTGAGTGTGTTGAGAGTACTGGTCTTAGACATCTGTCCACCATGAAGGGAGAGTGCAGAAGAGGATAGTAAAGGAATGAGTTGAGTAACAGTTAGAGGAGGTAGAACTGACTGGTCTGTGTTCCAGGCATACCAGGAACAACCAGACAGTGTGCAAAGGAGGCATGTGCATAAGTACTCTCCTTGACACAATTTCGGAGAAGGGCACAAGAAAACAGGTGGTTGACTTGTCGTCACTTACCATCTTAATCAGACCTCTCATGCAAGCCTCTTCCTGACAACCTACATTCACAACGGCATAAACCACATAATAAGATGTAATGCTTTCTGCAGATTAAATATTCATGAGGATCAGTTACGGTACTTCACAGTATTAATGATGAAAGATTAACAAAGCCAAATAAAAATAGAAGAAACATACAATTCTCTATATTTGTTACACATATTAATGTACGTTGTTTGGCATAGGACAATTTATCGCCATCGGCAGTAGTCGTTAATCACAGGGGGACTGTATTTAACAATCGGGGTTGCTGGACCTCAGACTTTTGTTTCAACTTCGGATCATGCTGCAAGTGCAGTGCTTGGCACTCACCCCTGACACGCCCCTCTCATGACAGGCTTAAGTCAGCTTATTGTATGTCTGTACCACTGGCACACCAAAGGCACAACTAAAGCAAGCCCGTCTACACCCAACCGCGCCTGGACCGTGCCCACCGCACATCCCCCTTGATATTTGGACCCTCAGAAGGGGTGGTATCTAGCATACTCTAGAGACACACTGTTAGCTCTCAGGCCTCAATGTAGGACAAATAATTCTCCTTCACAGAGCACCATATCTGATATAGAGTAATTTCACCCAATTTGTCAGACCTGCAACCCCAAAGTTATTAACCTCCACAGCTATAGCAATGGGGTCTGATAGTTTGCCCAGTTAGGATAGGTTTATGGTGTTAGCTGAGAACACTAGCATTAAATGTATTCAGATGAATACTAGGTCCATGGTTAAGCACGATTTTGAATTTTCTGAGCTTTTAGCAGTATATCAAGCCGACTTGGCTTTCATTACGGAAACCTGGGCTGATTACTCTGCAGGCCCAGAGATTATTGCTGCGGTTCCCTCGGGCTACTCGACAGATCCGGTAAGAGGGGACGGGGTTTATCGAGATCACTACCCGGCTATTTTTTCACCTACCTCTGTGGACGGACAAGAAGCGCATTCTTGCAATATTGAGCTTGTTAAGACTCAATCATTCAATGGACTCCTGATTTATCGCCGGCCACATGAGGGATTGCGCAGGTACCGAGCAGGTGCCTAGCAGCAAAGGCGGTGTGCCACTGTGCTACCACCCCCCTCCCGAGACCCATGGTGTAATTAATGGTTACACTCCATA
The DNA here is from genome assembly GCF_964204655.1 of Triturus cristatus. Classification (NCBI taxonomy): domain Eukaryota; kingdom Metazoa; phylum Chordata; class Amphibia; order Caudata; family Salamandridae; genus Triturus; species Triturus cristatus. Next base: position 830,469,443 of record NC_140591.1, read on the forward strand.
ATAAACTCAGCTTCTCTCAAACACGAGATCCTAGTGAACGTGGCTCCTCTCATTACGAGGCCGATTAAAACAATTTTAGTTTTAATAATTTTTCACATTTATAACCTATGGTTAGGGTGGACCTTAGCGCGCCCACACCGCCAAGGTTCACCTTTTTCCGGTCCTGAAGAATGCCTCTTTAATGATTATACATAGGCAGAAATATGTTGACCAAACACTAGTGAATAGGGCTGGACAATTTATCTAGCTACTAGATCCCACACTTTGTTTTTATACATGTCTGATTGGCTATTAATAAAATTTGTTTTGTGCCAGTCTTCGCTGCCTAGAGGGACTGATCCCCCAGAGGCTTCTCCCTTGGAGGACAGAATCTTAGACGGTCACCTCCCCGACAAAATGATCTCATTAATATACAAAAAGTTAATTACTCATATGGCAAACCCTCTCCTGGCACTGCGGGATAAGTGGGTGCATGATGGGATAGAGCTGGATGATGAGTATTGGCAAGTGGCAGTGTCCTCCCCTAAAGTGGTGGCTATCCCGCCACGCCTGCGATTGGTTCAGCTTAAGATCATTCATAGGATCTACATAACAGGGCCCAGGTTAGTGCATATGGGGTGGTCTGACACCGGAGAATGTAGAAAGCTTTGTGGCCTTACCGGAACGTTCATACACACTATTTGGGAATGCACACATATCACCTCTTACTGGCTCCAGATGCACGATACAATCAACGAGGTGTTGCGTGTCTGCCTCCAACCGGAGGCGAGGCGATGTCTCCTAAATATCTGGGATTCCACGGATTTAAACACTTCTCAGACGCGATAGGCCACTTTAGGGTTCAAGTTGGCAAAAAGAAACATCGCCCAACTCTGGGGGGCAGCACACCCACCCACATTAGAAGCCTGGGAAAGAAATCTTGAGTGGTGCATGTTTAGGGAAAAGACAGTGTATTTGGCAAGGGGATGCCCTAAGAAGTGGTCTCTTATTTGGAGCCCAGGGAATATTTATAGAGGAGAGATCTGTACACCACCTCGAAGTATCGAACATGATGACCCTACTTCCCCGTAATGTTCCTCTCTTGTGTAATGACTGTATATGCTTCCATCCATACGTATTGTAATGTATAAGCTGCCTGGTCCTCCGTATTTTACTATCTAAACCGATGTCTGTTTAATAAAAAGATTTATAAAAAAAAAAATTTTTGTGACACAATCTAGACATTTTTAACTCACCTTCACTTTCACCGAACACACAAAAAACCAGCTCCGCAGTAATTCTGGCGTCGAAGCACACCAGGGTGGCAATCGTCCTCTCCTGGTGGGGCCCGATGATGAAGCATGTCACCAACCAGGTTGGTAAGTGAGGGCTTTATTAAGAACCTATTTGGTTTCTTCACTTGTGCTATATTTATATGTTTAATAAAGAGGCACACTCTTCTGTTGTTTTTGAGTATCCAAAAACTGCCCAAGAACATCATCAGTTAGCGTCACTTTACTGCGATAAAGATCCGTATAATAAGCAAGGAATTGGTCATTAATCCCCTGCTGGGTGTAAACATTCCCCGTTGGAGTGCACAACTCTAGAATGACCGTTCCCCATCTGGCGGGGTTGGCTAGCTAGGCCAGCAACGCTCCAGATTTATAACGCTCTGCGTGAGCGTGCACGCTATATACTTTTTATAATCATAACAGCGCAACCTCTCAACCCTCGTGGCAACTTCCTCCCTCGCCTCTAATAAACTCTGTTGTCTATCTGGATGTCCAGGTCGTCCCAATTCAACCTCACGCAGGTGCCGGTCCGCAGCCTCTATATTGTGTGAAAGCGTCTTACGCACCCCCGTCTGGTTGGTGATACAGTGGCCCCTTAACACCGCCTTAATAGTATCCCATTCCACAGCAGTCGAGGACGCCATGCCGGTATTCTCGAGGAAGTATTGAGTAAGGCCATCCCGCACTATCTCACAAAAGGCCTGGTCTTCTAACAGCTCCGGCGCTAAGCGCCATGTTGGGATTGTAGGGCGTGTTTGGGACCAATGGATCCGCACCAGTAACGGGTTATGATCAGAGAGTGTTCTCTAGTAAGGTACTCGCTGTGCTTGACTGTCGCATGAACATCTGGGGGAACACAATATCGCATCTAAGCGAACATGAAGTTTGTGTAGTGCTGAAAAGAAGGAATAATCGCGCTCTCCCGGGTGATGTGCTCACCATGTATCAACTAACCCCCAGCTATGATGCCAATCCCTTCTAGCCTTAGAGACCTTATGAAGAGGGGCATCTGGAAGAGGGGGATGGGACCTATCCAGGGAAATGTCAGTAATGGAATTAAAGTCCCCACCCATGATCACCGACCCAGTCAGATATGGTGCCAATTTCCCAGACAGCTGGGTGAAAAAAGCCGGTTGTTCGGGTTTGGGTGCATATATGTTGCTTAGCACAACATCCCTGCCATTAAGGCGACCAGCAACTAGCACATACCTGCCCTCCGGGTCCACTAATTGATGCAAAGTTTGAAAAGGAACAACCGCCCTGATCCATGTTAATACTCCCCGTGCAAAGGCAGAGTAAGTTGTAGCAAAAACCTGGCCCCGCCATCTACGCTGCAGGGCGAGACCCTCCTGACGTGTGGTGTGTGTTTCCTGAAGGAAGGCAATTTGATCCCCTCTACGCAGTAAACAGGCGTGTATCTTGTGCCGGTGCACCATTGTATGCATGCCCCTGATATTCTATGATATACATTTTAATTCAAGTAACAATCCAATGATAAAGCAGTGCTCAGTACCCTAGAAACCTTTTGAAGGAGATACGCCATGTCCCCAGAAACGCCCCAAAACCGAACAGAAGCAAAACCCCCACCAACCAACACCCCCACCCCAGAACTGGCACTACAATGCTAGTCCCCATCCAAACACACTACACACTCAGTATCCTCTAATAGGTACAGAGGATCTAAAGGGGAGGCGGCTGTATGCTGATGATGATATGTATCAGAACCAACAATCAGAACAGCGCCCAAGCCTCGAGCACCACTCTTGCCCCGTGCATAGGGACACACAACAACGGACCCGAAGATCAGCCCCCACTACTCCTTCACCCCAACAGTATAAGGAAAGTCAAAGCAATTTCCGGTGAGCCCGGCCAGATAAAGAACGACAGCCCAGAGGTAAGAAAAGGAGCAAGCTAGAGGCAGCAAAAGAGTACAAAACAATCAAGCAATCTCATCAGCTGTCCCTGGGGTAACATGCTGCAGCTGAACACTGTCAGCTTGGGACTCCTCCGAGGCAGCCCCATCAGAAGCCCTCTCTGACTCAGTGTCTGTTCCAGACGGTGCCTTATGGTCCTGCAATAGTTCCGACACCACCCGCAATGCATCAGATCTCTCTTTCTCCATCTGGGAGGCACTAGGTGTTCGCAGGGGATTGCGGCAATGCCTTGTCCGTCTATTCCATTGGGAGCGGTGCCCCTCCAGGGGAGGCATGCGTCGTTGGTCCGTCGAGCAGCGGCCTGTCTTAAAGGACTCAATCCAGTCCCACGCCTCCTTGGGGTCCTCGCAAAAGTGAGTCTAACCATCAAGAACTATCCGCAGCCGAGCCGGGAACATCAAGGAGTACTGGAGCCCCTCTTGACCTCCAGAAAGGATGTGCGGCGGCGCTGGACCTCCAACGAATAGTCAGGGAAGATCGACACTCTGCTGTTGTCCACTGTGTAAGGCCCTGAGGAACACGCACTCTGCAGCAAGAAGTCTCTATCCTTATAATGAAGAAGACGGGCGACCACCAGCCGAGGGGGGCGCCCCGGCGCTGGGGGCCGAGTAGGAACCCAGGGAGCCCTCTCCAGTGTATAGAATTGGGTCAGTTCCGCAGGTGCCACCATATCTCGAAGCCAGCTCTCCAGATAGTAGAGCATGTTAGTTCCTTTCACTCATTCCGGGAGTCCCAGCACCCTTATATTATTCCTGCGGTTATGCCCTTCCGCATCCTAAGCTCTTTTCTCCAGTGTTTTAACTCTGTGGGAGATATCCCCCATCTGGGTCAATAGGGATTGCTGCACCGGTGCCATATCCGCCAAGGTGGTCTCTGTTTGCTTCACCCGGTCAGTCAGCTTGGAATGTTTGCCTGTAGCAGCCCCAACCCCACCGCCACATTAGCAATGTCCTGGTGTAACGTGTCCTTGGTATCCAATATGGTCTGCAGGATGTGGCCCAATTGTTGCTAGACCGAGTTGTCGGCTAAAGGTTCGGGTGAATCCTGCCATCGGCGGTCCAACGCCGACTCCTCTTGGTCCTGGGGCACCCCCGCCTGCTTGCCCCTAGGTTTCCCAATGGTCTTAGGAGTACGAAGCCACCTACCAGGTAAAGATGTATCAGCAGTTCCCAATAACGCAGGCACCAGGGGAGATGCGAATGTCAGCGCCACGGAGCAGTGTGAGATCAACGACCAAGAAATGGCCCCTCTGTGAAACTGAGTGTCGGGCCACAGTCAGGCGCCAAAGTCCACATGCCACAAGCTGATTCTGGCCAGTACCGCCAAGCTCCACGACAGCTCCCAGGGGCCCCTATCACTCATAACACCAGCTAGCAGCAGTCACCCCCTCCCGCTATACAGTGAGGCCGACAAGTGAGAGCCTCCAAGATAGAACGCAAAGGCCCCACAGCAATCCGTCCCAGGCGGCAAGGGAGGACACACTGCACGAAAGAGGGTAACCCAGACTCTTGGCTCTAAAGCTCCACCAAATGTGGCATCACAGTCAACACTGGTCGCTGTACGCAGTAGCCCACTCTGGGTAAGCCAGTCTCCAGCCGCCCAAGGCGTAGGGGATCTTTTATGGCTCCACAGTCCACATAGGAGCCGCCGCAATTCAATGGAGCAATGCCAAGAGCACACCCTCAAAATGGCACCGACTCCAGTGCGCACCACCACCAGCCACTGTAGATAATCCCCGGGAAAACCCCCTCTGTTGCTTTTCTTGAGGTAAGTGCAGTCGTGGCCAGGGCCTCCAATCCAGCCCAGGGAGATCCCACACTCTGTATGCGGTGAAAAGAAGCCTCTGGGTGTAGATTTGGGGGTCTTTTGGGGGGCCACCCAAAGGTGCAGGGTCCACCCTTCGTCCACGGGTCCGGGATACAAACTGAGACCAACACTAGAGCGCCGAGAGAAAGGATATTTATTACAATCTCATGAGATGGAGAGAGAGCATCGGCAACAGAAACCCACAGCTTGTCTGAGGAGGCAATCTCCTGAGTGCTTTGCTTCTGCACCTTATATACCCTTCATCCCCACCCTGTGCGTGCTAGGTGAACAATAACAAACACCAATAATTTTCCGACAAGCAATGGTCAGTTATGATACAATCAGCAGGTGGTGGCCGTTTGGCCCCTGCAGGGCATAGGTGAAAAAGGCATGATTATATGTCAAACAAAGGTTAATCTGATAGGTCCACAGATGGTAGCGGTGAGGCAAAAAGCATGTTTATACGACAAGTAAAGTTCGATCAGAAAAGTCCGCAGATGGTAGTTGTTGGACCCCTGCAGGGCACAGGAGAGAGGAATGATTACACAGCAAGCAGAGGTCAATCTGATAGGCCTGCAGATGGTAGCTGTTGGACGCCTGCAGGGCATAGTGTAGAGGGTGAGGACGATAAACATCTGGGAAACTCCCTGTCCGACTGGTTGAGCATGGGCTGGCCAGTTTGTGGCAGGTCAAAGCACGAACAGGGTGTGAGCGTCCGTGCAGGAATGTGGGAGGTCAAAAGTGGAGCTCCAGAGTGATCGTGAAAGAGAGAGCAGGTCAGTCATGAAGGGTATAGCACAAAATGGTGGAGTGAATGGCCACACGGGACAGTATTCACGCCCACACACCAGGCGAGAGGAGTGTCTCCCGGCACGCTGTCAAATCACCTCTGCAGCGCTCACTCAGCAGGCAGGACCTCCTCAGCTGCCCCCAGGATCAAGCTGGCAGTCACGGGGACCAGGAAGAGCCTCTATGCAGGTTCCAGACTCCCCGAGCCTCCAGGCGCCATTTTGTTGCTGCGGAGCCGGACCCTGCTCCGTCACATAGTTCGCTGTTCGCTAAGCAGCAAATTTGCAGCCCGGCCGTCCGGCTCCCCCATTACCCCATTACCTCTGCAGGACCAATGTAGGACTCGCGGGGGCCGGGTGGAGCTGCTATGCGGCACTCCGAGCCCCTGGGCTCTGCCATCTTGCCGCCACAAGTTAGCACCTTGCTTCTTCACAGATAGTCGCGATTATTGCCGATCAAAGTTCTGGGAGCCGCAATTGACGAGCCCAATTAGCACCCGTCGGCTATGAGGGCCGGTGTGTGCTCCAGGCGAGTCAGCCATTACACAGGATAATGGGCGAGGCCGGCGCGAAGCTCCGGGCTCACGCGTCCGTCTCCATCGGCTTTCAAGCCACGCCCCCCTTATTCTCTACCTTATCATTTAGCCTCTACTTTGTTCTACCTCATCCAGCTCAATCTACCTTAGAGTCTTTTGCTTTAAGGGACAGCCATTCATTCCCAAATCTCTAAATTCTTATATCTCCATATATATGTCATCCCTCTTCATTTATCCTTATCTGATTGCTCAAAGTATCTCTGCACATCTTGCTATTTAGTTCACTTTTTTCATAAAATCGCCTGTTATTTTACAATTGTCTTTTAAGCTCACCCTCTATTGGTCTGGTGGAGAGATCTACATTTCCTGAAAGAGGGCCTACAAACTGCTATTGTAACAGGATAGGATGCTGAATGTGTTTTGAGACAACAAGTATATAACCTTTTAGGTTATTAAGAAAGAGAGAAGGGAGGAGCCTAGCGCTTGACCAAGATGGCCGCGTGAGCCTTGAGCTCCCGCGACCCTCGCGCCCTCCTGCAATTATCCTGTCCTAAATCCTGATTTTCATGCACGGAATCCTGCAGATGAGTCACAGCTGGGGCGATTGACGTTGTCCGGGCTAAGATCGCCCACCGGGAACCGAAGTTGTGCATGGCGGAAGATTGCGGCCTACCTCCGAAGGATGCCAGGGGCTTGCGTTGGCAGGATGCCCAGCCACTAATTGAACAACAGCGGCCTCGGGAGATGTGAACTGGCGGACGGGTGCCGCTGCACTTTCACTTTCTCTTTCTCGCCCTTTGCTTGCTCTGGGTTGGGAGTGCTTTATGCTGGTCCCCTGCTGTCTGGAAGACCTCCGCTCGGCCCTGGCTGGCTGCTGACGTCCTGGTTGACTCTGTTTCCTCTGGCTGAGTGAGGGACGCCTTTTTGCGACTGACCGCCCTGCTGTTCGAGATGTCGACCAAATCGGAGGCAGACAAGTCGAAGTCTAAGACTACCAGGCGGGGAGGATATACCCAATCCAACAATATGGATCGCTATGCCCAGCAGAAGGGGTCGCCTGGTGGATCGGGACAGTCGCTGGAAGCACAGCAGGCCGATTCATCCCCAGCCTCGGAGTTATCATTGCAGGATATCAAGGGGGCGATAGATGGGATGCAATCTTCGATTGGGCGACAATTCGAGACCCTGGCGCACAAGGTGGACATGATTCTGGTTGATGTCAACTTGATTCGCGCGGACCTGGGCAAAACAAACGAGCGGGTCAAGTCCCTGGACCTCAAGACTACTGGTCGCGCAGACGATGTCTCGGAACTCCAGGCTGAGGTTCGTAAGCTACGAACCGCGAATGACCTCTCCGCCCTCCGGCTCGAAGACTTTGAAGGTCGGGCCCGGCGCAACAATGTGCACCTTATTGGGGTCCCGGAAACTTCGGAGGAGCTCTCCGTGGACTTACTCGTTGAGGACTTGGTGGTGAATCATCTTGCGCCTAAGGGCCTTGGCAAGTTTTTTGCGGTGGAGCGGGCTCACCGATTGCCTGGTGGACGGCCTAAGGTGGGAGCCCCCCCGCGGCCGATTGTCGCCCGGATCTTTCATTTTCGGGATCGAGACGCTATCCTGCAAGCATCGAGGGTGACAGGCCCGGTTCCCTTATAGAATGCCTCTGTGAGCTTTTATCCTGACTTCACCCAGATGGTGCAGAAACAGAGGCAGAGATTCTTGGGGGTGAAGCAGCGGCTTAGGGAGATGGACCTGAAGTATGCCATGCTTTTCCCCGCCAGGCTACGTGTGGTGTATGAGGATCGGACTTTCTTCTTCGAATCACCGGACATGGCGGGGGACTGGTTGGATGCGCTCCCTCGGCGACGGCCCGGCCGGGACCGCGTGGATGGAGCAGAAGGCGACCGGGATGGACAGAAGTGATACCACCGGTGTCGGTCTGTTTTGACTCAGCCCCGGACAGTGACTCGTACCCTACTGCAGTAATGGGAGGGCGGCGGGGGAAAGATAGGAGCCCTTTCCTCCCTTGGGGTACTTTTTGTAGATTTGTTTTTGATAGGGCGACAGGCACACTGCAAGTTGGGGGGGCTTTGTAAGCTGACGCAGGGGTGCAGGGAGGGGGGGGATTCGGGTTGTTGGGGTTGTTTTTGGGGGTTGTTGTTTTTTTTCTTGCAAGGCGTAGCAATGGTTGTCAGTATTGTCCGATCGTGGTTCTCCGGGGGGGTGGAGGTCTCTTTGTGTTTGGGGATGGGGGATAGGGGCTTAAACATACTTAGCTGGAATGTCAATGGCTTAGGGGATCGTATTAAACGGGGGATAGTCCTTCAATTCTTGAAACGGACCTCGCCAGATGTGGTCCTCCTGCAGGAGACCCACCTTATAGGGAATACATGTTATGCACTTAACAGAAAGGGTTATAAATTCATTGCTCACTCGGGGTTTTCCTCGGGCTCCAGGGGTGCGGGCATACTTGTTAGAGCTTCCCTACCATTTGAGGTTGACTCCACCATCGCTGATGACAGGGGGCGCTTTGTGGCTGTGGCGGGGAGGTGGGAGGGCAGAACGTTGGTATTGGTTTCTGTTTATGTCCCTCCTGCCCTGCAGGCCTCCACGTTTGCTGATCTGGGCAAGGCCTTGTTGGAACTCCCCGAAGGGATGCTAGTGGTGGGAGGAGACTTCAATGCGGTTGGGTCTGGAATGCTCGATAGGTACCCGCCCAGGGACACCGGGGGTGCTCAGAAGTGGCTTCCCGACTTTATAGATACTTTTGGTCTGGTAGACTGTTGGAGGCTACGGCACCCCACTCAGAGACAATATACCTTTCATTCCGGGGCCCACGGGAGTCTCTCTCGGATCGATTACTTGCTCACTCTGGCTGCGCACGCCTCATTGGTATCTGAGGCTAGGCACGGGGCATATCTGATCATTCGCCGGTGTGGGCCCGTCTGGATATTGGCCGGGTGGTGGGGGGCAGGGTGGCTCCCATTAACCCCTGGTACTTTTGTGACCCCAAGCTGCGCAGTGCGTTGCTGAAGACAGTTGATCACTATTTTCAAGATAATCAGGGTTCGGTTGAATCTGCGGTGTCCTTGTGGGAAGCTTTTAAGACTGTATTGAGAGGGGAGGCCCTTTCCTTGGTAGTGGCCGCCAAGCGGCGGAGAGACGCCAAAGTGACACAAGTAGAGGACGAGATAGCGGCTTTAGAAGTGGCCTTGGAAGAGGATGTTGCAACGGCCACACTGCATAATTTGAGCTTGAAGCAATTGGAATATAGGGATCTGGTGACAAACGCTGCCAAGACCCTCAATAGGGAGCAGCAGGGTAGATTGTATGATGTTGGTGATAAGGCCGGGAAATTGCTGGCGTGGTTGGATAAAAAAGAGCGTGTTAATCGAGTGGTGCCGGAGTTGTCGATGGATGGGGGAGAGGTTGTCACTGACCCCGACGGTATAGTCCAGTGTTTCTCGGATTATTTTCGTACGGTATACACCTCGGTCTCGGATAGGCCGACTGAGGACTCGTGTGACCTTCTGCGTGATATCGCTCTGCCCTGCCTTTCTGCCATTGATAGGGATGACCTCGATGGCGATATAACTGTAGACGAAGTGGCGTGTGCTATCCGTGCGTTGCGCTCCGGTAAGGCCTCGGGCCCAAATGGTTTGCCGATTGAGCTGTATAAGCTTCGCCCGGATAAGTTGGCTCCTCACCTGCGCGCCATGTTTGTGGAGGTGCGGGTGAATGGGTTTCTTCCACTTGATCAACGGCTGGCGACGATTGTGGTCATACATAAAGACGGTAAGCCCCGGGAAAAGTGTGGCTCCTATCGGCCGATATCACTTCTCAACGCCGAGCCGAAAATCCTTGCTAAGATCCTTGCTAACCGCCTGGTCCGGGTGCTTGGCGACTTGATCCACCCGGATCAGTCGGGCTTTATCCCGCACCGTAACACTGCACTGAATCTTAGACGTCTCCATGGAGTGATTGCTAGGACGGACACGATGCGAGAGCCGGCTATCGTGGCGTCCCTCGATGCCACGATGGCCTTCGATACGGTGGAGTGGGCATACCTGTGGGCTGTGCTAGCCAAGTTCGGCTTTGGGCCTGGATTTGTAGGCTGGGTGAGGTTGCTCTATGAGGGGCCTCTTGCTAGCGTCGTGGTGAACGGGCGGGCGTCGACACCGTTCGCCCTCGGGAGAGGCACCCGGCAGGGTTGTCCCCTGTCGCCGTTGTTGTTCGCCATTGCTCTTGAGCCGCTGGCGGCGTGGATACGATGGCACCCCGATATACGTGGGATTCGTTGGTCGCCTGACCACGAAGACCGTATTTCACTTTACGCCGACGATATTCTGTTATACCTCGCCTAAGAAATCTCTTATAGTGGTTTGTGACGTCTTGACTTCTTTCGATAGGAACTCTGGTCTTGTCATCAATTGGGGGATGTCATACTTGTATGTCCTGTGTGGGGATGTCCCGCCTGTCCCGCGCAACTGCTCGATCCAGATAGCCCAGCAGGGTTTTTTGTATTTGGGGATCTATATTTTCACCGACCCCATTTTACGATACGAGATGAACTTGCTCCCTCCCTTGGCACATCTGTGGCGGGACGTGGCGGGCTGGCGGCGGTTGCCGCTTTCCCTCCTTGGCCGTGCCGCCCTGTTTAAAATGATGTCTCTTCCCCGTTTCCTCTATGCCCTGCAGAATACCCTTGACTTGGTCCCGGCCAGTTATTTTCGTGAGGTCGAAAGCCACCAGCGCGCGCTATTGTGGGAAGGGCGTCCGCGCATAGCGATTGCTAAGTTGACGCTCCCATGGTATGATGGTGGTATCGCACTTCCAGACATTCGACGTTATTATTGGGCCACTTAGTTGAGCGCGATTAACCATGGTGTATATGGTCCGGCGCTGAGCCCCGGCTTTGCCATGGACCGATGGTTACTACGTGGGGGTAATTACCACAGAGCGTTGTACTCGAAGTCGTTGGACTTAACTCTCACGGGGCCCACCAGGGTGGCCGTGCATGTATGGAAGGTGGCGACGGATTCACTGGGCTGGAAGGGTAAGCTTACCCTTGCCACCCCTCTGTTTGACTCCGATATTCTGGGAAAGCTTTGGCATACAAAAGGGTTTGAGAAATGGGACCTGATCGGCATGTCCAGGGTTGGAGACCTTTTGGTTAAGGATAGGATAAAGTCATTCGAGGAGCTGCAGAAGGAATACGAGCTAGGGAGCACGGAGTTCTTCCGATACGCTCAAGTGCGCCACGCCTTGCGATCAGTCCTTGTAGAAGGGGAGAAGGTGCCTGAGTCCTCTCCGTTAGAGGACCGGATCCTGGATGGCCATATGCCAGAGAGTACGATCTCGCTCATTTATAAGAAACTATTTAATGTTCGGGTGGATCTTCTTCTAGGGTTGCGCGATCAATGGACCAGGGATGGCCTCGAACTCGATGATGAGGATTGGCAGTATGCAGTTTCTTCTCCGAAGGAGGTCGCGATCCCCGCGCGCCTGCGGCTGGTGCAGCTTAAAATACTTCATAGGGTCTACGTGACGGGGCCCCGGCTGGTCCATATGGGTTTCTCTGAGGAGGGCTTATGTAAGAGAGGCTGTGGTATGGTGGGCACCTTCCTACATATTATTTGGGAATGCGGTGCGATTATGGAGTTTTGGAAGCGAATCCACGATGTGATGGGGGAGGTGACGGGCATCGTCATGCAGCCTGAGGCGCGGTGTTGTCTCCTGAATGTTTGGGGTCCTACTGACCACGACGCGGCACAGACTCAATGGGTGACCCTAGGGAACATGGTAGCCAAGCGCGACATCGCTCGTCTGTGGGGCTCTACTAGGCTTCCTACATTGACTGCGTGGATGGAAAACATGGATTGGAGCATGTTTAGGGAGAAGACAGTGTATTGTGCTCGAGGGCGCCCTCGGAAATGGCACTCTGTATGGGGGCGATGGAACCAGTACAGAGGGGACATATGCCTGCCCCCAGACCCGGACCCGCCTGAGGAGCAGCTCTCCCCTTAGCTTTCTTTCCGGCTTTGTACTTCTTGCTGGTATGTGTTTGTCTTCTTGAGTCTCTGACTTCCCCTCCTTTCCCTTGCTATCGACCTGTGTCTGTTGGACGAACTGGGGCTCGCTCCCCCTGCTGGGAACCCTTTTTATGCTTTCAGTACTTATCGCCTTGCTTGTGTTTAGGTTTGGGTTAGTGTTTATTTAAAATTTAACCTTTGACTCTCCGGTCAGTGGAATGTGGACGCTCGCATGTGTTGTGTCTCTAAAGCTGCCGTACCTCCGCGTTGTCGGCTGAATAGCTGTGTCACTGATTTAAAAGAATAAAGGTTTTAAAAAAAAAAAAAAAAAAAAGAAAGAGAGAAGCTAAAACTGTTTTGTTTCCGGACTTGAAAAAAGAACTACGCATTAACAATCCTATTTTAAAGAATAACCACAGAATTGTGTATGGTAGAATACTTAAAAGTCAGAGAAAAATAGAACAACGTTTTGATGAGAGAGATCATGAGAAGGATCTTCAATTCTCTATTGGTGATTGAGTTTTTATAAAGAAACCCAATAAAGTGGATAATGGAGATGCCAAATTCCACCTACCTGTAAAGGTCCAAAAGGAAAGGGGACGGGGACAGGGTAAAGACGCTATCTTATTGTAAGAAAAAAAAGTGGTGGAGTAGGAGGAGTTTGGCTAAAATTACAGATGCACAAGCGAAAATTAAGTTTGATGCTAAAAATGCCTCTGATGACAGTGACTTTGTGGATTTTGATATTTTGCGTAATCTGAATAATAGCACTACACATGCCATTTAGGCAGTCCCGTCTAAACAGTCTTCTGATTATCGTTTGGGTGAAGGAGCAAGTAGCTCTGTTACTTCCAACACTATACCTAAGGATTCAGATTGTCATGCCACAAGGGATTTCAGTAGTGTGGCTCGGGGTCTTCAGATAATATGAGGGTCCAAAACAATGATTCTCTACTTACCTGCGATCTTCTCAGATGTTCGCAGATGGAGGAATTCCATACACCCAAAAACTTCTATGATTATTAATTACCTTTATTAATATGTTACACTTTTGGTTTTCATTGCCTATGCTTGTTTTAAAGAATTTTGGTTTTTCAAAAGAGGGAAGGTGATGTTACATGTAAGTTGTAGTAAGTTGGCGTCTGTAACAGCGTTGCTCAAGCTCCCATGTTTCTTATGTATTGCTCTCTCGTGTTCATGTTTGTCATGGTTAGAAATGTGCTCACTTACCTGCATCTTTTCCTTTCGTTGTCGTTTCATGTTTGGGAGCCTAGAACCTACTAGTGTGTGTGTGATGACCTACTAGAGAGGATGTGGCATAATGGCCAGAGCTGCTGACTTTGGAGCTGTGGAACCTAGGTTCGAGCCTCTGCGTTGGCTCAACATCCTGTGATTCTGGGCAAATCACTTTATCTACCCGTGCCTACCAAAAACGGATGTGTCCTTGTGCAACGTAACTGGTGCTCATGTAGAGCGCTCCAATACCTCCGGGTCGAGTTCGCACTATATTAAACTGCAAAAATAAATGAATAAAGGGAGTTTGCAGTAACGTCAAGTCAGTTGCTGCCGTCTCCCTGCAAAGGGCATCCTGCACTGGTCAAGAGTGTTTTTTCCTCTCCGAATAAACATGGAAATTTAGCTTCAATGGCATGGAGGTCACATTGTCACATTGACGTAGAGCGCGCAATCCCAGCGACAAAGCAACCCAACTGTTATTGAATTAAAGGTTTAACAATACAAAAACGACTACCCACAGGCGGTAAAAGAAACTGTGTGGGATGATGGATTCTGCCAAAGGCAAATGTCAGAGTAAAGATTGCAATGACATGCGTAGGTGGTTAACACAAGATGTGACAAAACGGAAAGATGAGCAGAGCTACAGAGCAAGGTAACAGTTTATCAAGTTCCATTACGTTCTAGCATATTGGGGGCAATGCTGATTTCACTTGCACAACAAATAATATACCACTGCCTGCTCTTAGCAACACCAAAACCAGTAGCAAAATAAAAAAAATCAATATAATATTTAATAATTCCATATTTTAGAACTGTACCACAAAATTGAGACATGATCTGATTGTAAACAAAATGTAATGTGTGTACCATATAAACTTATTACATAACACTCCTCAGTCTAAAGAAAGCCAATACCCTTTTCAATGCAGAAAGTACAAACTGCTACCTAGAACCCCGTAGGTAAAATTAAGAATTCCTTTGCTATATGGCAATGTGAGAAGTATGTGTTGCATCTCGATTTGCCTCTCACTACATCTGAAACGGAATGAAAATCTGCTTTGGGTACCAGATACATTTTCTCTGATATGACAGACTGTCAAATCATTGCAGGTTTTTTTGTTTTTTTTTTTCAATCCTCAAAAAAGACCAAGTTCAGCAATTTCAGCACTTGATTTATATTGAAAGCAAGCTGAAGACCAAAAAAAAAAAAATAAGATAAATGTAACCCAGAAATAAATACAGAACTTGACTTCGAAAATTCTGCATAGGGCACTTCTGCCATGATTATAGGGGAACGTTCCTAGAGCTGGAGGAAATGTACATTACATTACAACAGATTGACAATTTCATCAATGTTTCTGGGAAGCAAGCAGTGATGAGCCACATTTTCTATGCTGGATATTCGTAAAGTGGTTTTTAACATTTGTTAAGTAATGCAATATATACATTCTTCACCATAAATGCTTTAAGAGTAACCAAATAAACCAGGAAGAGAATTTTAATTCTTCCATTATCCAGGCAGCATTTCCAATTTAAAAAAATAACTGCTGCAAAAATCAAAAAGGTGGCAAAAGGAAAGAATAAAATGGCCCTCAAAAGGCCAAACACCACCAACAGCACACAGCTTTCAAAAGGAACTGGGGCTGGTTGGACCTCGCGTATTTATCCAGGGAAGCGAAGTATATTGCAATGGATTTTAGATGATGGACTAAGCACAGGTAGACTACTTAGTCTGTACTTTTGACTCCCAATGAAACCTGGAAAGATACCACATGGATAAAGTTTAAATCGTGAATGCGTATTCCAGAAAAGTATTGTTCTTCCTGGAAACTTACTAATGAAATATCTAAGCAGGACATGAAGAATTAGTAGCCATTTTTAAGCAATTCATCTTCTCCTTGTATTAACTAATACCTGGAAGTACGCCCTTTATAGCAAAGAAAGACTGGAAGTGGAATTAACTAAAACAACTGTCCAGACCTATGGGAATAAAAACTTGTATAGACAACCAATTCCTCTGTATCTCATCTTACCAATGACAAATTGGGAAAGATCATTGCTGTTTAAACTAAGGGCAAGTACTGTCAGATTCTTATTATGCTTCCCATTAGGTTATTTTTCATCGAAATCTGAACATATGTTATGCCCATGTGATGGAGTGAGTTTGCAAAATGACCTACACTTTTTCTTTACTTGTAAATTTTATCTAAAATATATTAATTGGTTTTTACTTCCATATTTTAAGAAACAAAGACCACTTTCCCTGGAGCAGTCTTATTTGATGTTGCTTACCCTGCACACTGATGAACTGATTTTTCGCGTTAGCACTTTTTTGAGAGTTACTACCTACGCACGCAAAACAATGGAAAACCCCTAAAATAATCTCTGCTGCTAAATAATATGTGATTTTGTAATATGTGTTGTTTTTAATATGTATTTTGAATTATAATTAATTATTGGGATTGTATATATGTGACTGCTTTTATGGATTTGATAAAATTCGAATAAAGACTATGACATCAATCAAATCAATACCTGGAATGTAAAGCCTACCCCAGCACAAGCAGAGTATGCTAACAAGTCAAATACAGTTAAATGCAGCCTAATTATTTGAAATGCCATAAAACAGTATACGTGGTTTGTACCAAAATTATAGTAACCTATTCAAAAACTTTTTATTTACGCTCATCTCACTAAAGTGTTGACAAATCTTTAGCATTGAGTATGCCAATAGGTCTTGCTTATAATTGAAAGTGCCTCTTCAGTCACTGGTGAGTATACGCACTCAACAAGCCAGAGATGCTCTCTATCATTCATGCATGCACTCATACATCCATTATTTCACCATTTGACTCGGTCCTAGATTCGTCAACTTGCCCAGCCACAATAAAACACACAGACACAAACTCAACCACCATATATATGCAAGATAGATGAAAAGAATAAAAGCAAAAAAAATGAACTCTTGCTGCCACCTAAACGTGACAGGGATATGCTTGCATTAAAAAATGTAATTATACATAGCAGTGGGAGGCAGTCTTACAGTGGTATTGTGCATAATTTATTGCTGTTTTAAATTTACAGCATGGCTGTCACATTTACAAGCAAAGCGTTAGCCATCTTGCTGAGTAAAATGTTGCACTATGCACAAATTCATCCCAAGATGTCTTCTCAGTAAACATTGCAATTGACAGCCATCTTGAAATTGTACTGTGCATAGCGTATAACTGTTGTACAGATCCAAGATGGCTCACATTTTACTTCTAAATGAGGCAATGTGAAGGACTGGATGCAGACATGGTATACAGAGTACACTTCTTGATTGTTCAAAGAACAGACGACCCACCCCCTCACACAAACAGTAGTCACGATGCCACCCAGCACAGCATAACATGTGAAATGTGTCAAGTGCCTAATCAAAATTGTCCCAGTAAGGAAGGAAAAAAGAAAAGAAAAAAAATCTGCAGGCATTCTTGTAACTTTTGATTGGACAAAGATTTCAAGGGAGTAATCAGCAAGGCATCACATTCTCTTGATATCAGGACGAAGAAAACAGCAAGGGAAATCCAGGTATAGATTCCAGAAGAATGATGCAAACTACCTGAAGCAAAATTCAGAGACAGAATAAGAAGTAAGGCGTGAAGATTGCGATGATAAATCAGGGAAAGAATGTGTTGCAACTCAACTTCCTCTTGTAATAACTTCCTTTTTATATGTTGGGAACAGAAACTAACATCACAGAAAAAGACTCCACTGCATCTTAGAGTGTGAACCTCAGACACCCTCCCATGGACAGACAATGCCTTGGAAAGGGCTGTTAATAAGGTTTGACCACATCTCTTTCCAGAATCTCTTAGTATACGTAGAAAGAACAAAGAAGCAGCCCAGGTCAGATATCCTTCATGCTGTGCTGAATTCAGTAGCCCTGCTGCAGCCCTCCTATTCTGCACTCAACAAATACAACTCCTGTAGGTAACCTCAAGTGTGGAGACGCCCCAGCACTTGAGGCAGCAGGGCTCAGCATCTATAATTGAGGTGATGAGCACTGCGTGGAACAGTTTCTTCCTCTGAACTCTTGGTACTGTTCTCAGCACAGATGTAACATAAAGCCATTGTTCAATAATAAAGCAATGACGCACTACGGACAATACAATTTCACGTTGGCCATGCAGGAGGCAGGGCGGTGCAGATGAAATAAGAGCCAAGTGACTTGGCAGCCCAATGTAAAAACGAGGAGGAAAGAAATGAAAGGGGACCTATAAAAGAAGAAAATGGGAAACTAAAAACCTGGCTCACCAACCCAGGCACTGAGGCACACTCATTTACAGGCAAATGTGCACATATGATCAAGCAACATTTCATCACCCACACAGCAATAGAGTCAATGGCTAAAATTGGCCGACCCAATGTGCCATGCTGTATACTGACAGACCGAATTAGAATGTGAATGTGAATGACACTCCAACAACAAAAAATTACAGAAGAGTGCTGACTTTAAAAGCCTCTATTTATGCATATGCATGTGTATATAGGTAAACTGACAATCAGCTAAGCTCATCAGGTTATCCTAAGGGCATTCAGCAAGGATCATCACATTGGAAATCTTCTACCCCCACAGTTTGTTAAAGGAGGTAACCAACACCAAAACCTAAGGTAATCTGTGAGATTCCACATAGCAAACAAAATACCAGTCAAAAAGCCACAACAAGGTGTAATACCAGTCTATCTTTAACAGTTAATTGGCTTTAACAGATTTTTAGAGGTGTGCGAGCCCTTGGAAGTTTGCGCTGGATACCTGGTTCTTTCTCAGCTTGGGGTCCTCGTAGACCCTCGACCCCCAACACAATCCGATCTTAGCCCCTGCCTCAGACACATTGTCTATTTGCATCTCTAACAAATAGACAATGCACAGTTGTTGGTGTTTCTTAGAGTTTTAAGACAACGTTGATTTTCCTTTTTATAGGCTGAAAATAACCATTGTGTTAAAACTGTAAACACATCAACACAAAAGCATTGCCTTTGGGCACGTCTGCCTAATAAACTATTCATCCATGTTGTTGTTTCTTGGAAGTTTAACACAATATCCCTTTTCACAGGCTGTGAAAATCAACTTTGCATGATAACTCTAAAAACGCCAACAAAGAAGGGGAGGTAATGCCGCGGAACCGCCAGGACGGTCTTTTGGAACTGAGGATCCAGGGTCAAGTCTCTGCTTCTTCTCAACATCCTTGATTCTAGGCAAAATCAGTTAATCTCACTGTGAGTAATACAATAATAATGAATGTGACCTGTTGTAATGTTACTGGTGCTCATGTTAAGCACCCCAATACTTTTTGGTCGCATTTGTTCTACATAAAAATGCAAAAACAAAAACTACAGAGGAAGACTGGGGGAAGGGATAGAGCACCATAAAGCCAGCATTACTTATTTTAAACAGAACATATAAGAAGAAAGCACTTTAAAACGAGCTTTAGAGCTGCTGCAATGATCCCGGACTGATATGGTAGCTTTGAAGTGATGCTGGCACCCTTGTGTCCTCTTGGGAGGACGAATCCAAGTTGTAGGTGTTTTGCAAATAAGCAGATGTCAAGTCCCTTAACAGAAGAGGTGCCTGTAAAACTATTTATTTTGTTTGTTTTTGTTTGGTATTTGTTTGTGGTGTGTGATTGAAGTCATGTGTGTCTATTGGGATGTGATTTTTTGCACAAGTTAAATTGCATAATTTATTACACATAAATATAACCCAGAAATAAGCGCAAAGCTTAACTTCGAAAATTCTGCATAGAGCACTTCTGCCATGATTTTGGGGGAACTTTCCTAGAGCTGGAAGAAACGTACAGTACATTACAACAGATTGACAATTTCATCAATGTTTCTAGGAAGCAGTGATGAGCCACATTTTTTTATGCTGGATATCCGTAAAGTGCTTTTTTATCATTTGTGAAGTAATGTAATATATACATTCTTCACCATAAATGCTTTAGGAGTTGTAACCAGATAAACCAGAAGAGAAATGTAATTCTTCCATTATCCAGGCAGCATTTCCAAATTAAAAAGAAACTGCTTCAAAAGTCAAAATGGTGGCAAGATTGAAAGAATAAAATAGCATAGAACTTCAGACAGATAATGAGGATATTGCTTTAAAGATAGCAAATCAGAATTTATCTGTTAGAATTTACCCAATGTTGACCCTTGACGAGTTGCCCTTAGATCTCCGAGACCCTGTGAGAATGGAAGCCTGGGATTTTTCAGGGAAGGACACTGAACTCATTAAAGGAGTTGGGCCTGTCCATATACAAGTAAAGCCTAATGTTGAGTACCCAAGAACACCGCAGTACGATGTAACCGCTGAAGTGATTGCTGTTATTCCTCCGGTAATTGAGAACATGATCCAACAAGAGATCTTGAAAGAGATCATAGGGAGTCCCTGTAACTCACCCATTTTGGGCCTGCAGAAACCAAGCGGTAAGTACTGCATTGTACAGAACCTGAGAATGATCAATGGTATCGTAAATCCAGCTGTGATATTATTCCAAATTCCATGTGAAGCGGAATGGTTCACTGTCATTGACCTTTGTCCGGAAATCTCCTTCGTAGCGTTACACGAGGACAGTCAGTTTCTCTTTGCTTTCCCGTTTGGCAGTCATGTTGTGGCATGATGCTGAGTTCCTCAAGAGAATACGGAGTGTTTCCATCTTCAACCAGGTCTTGAAAAAAACTCTGGTATCTTTGGTCATTCCCTGCAATTCAGTGTTGGTTCAGTACACTGATGACCAACTGAATGCTACAAACAATCAAGAATGATACTTTTGTCTTGCTGAACCATTTGGCCGAGAATGGGCACACAGTGTCCCTTAACAAGTTGCAGTACTGTTTGACAGATGTCCTGTATCTAGAACATTTCCACCATCACCTACAAATAGTGAATAACTCTATCCTATACCACTAACCAATCCACTCATCACTAACACAACCCAAATCCACACCATGCTTAACTACATCCCATCCAGACTCACACTCCCCGCTCTAATTACTCCTTTCAGACCCCTTTTTGTCACTAACAGACCTATACTCAGCCTTCCATAATTTCTACAACCAAAACCCTCCTCTTCTTTCTACCACAATAACACAACCGCACAACACTCACACTCCACTGCACCACACATATTACCTCTTACAGCAATCAAGTCTGAGACAAACACTCTTAACTCTACTTTATCCCCTCTTACACACAACATACACTCTACTCACCGCCCTCTTTACAACTTCCACTCACAAACAATACTAAACTAGCTTATCCATCTCATAATACAAATACATCAGCACCTCCTTTCATTACTCCTCAAATACTAAACATAACACACACCAGCACAACAAAATCTCTCAAACGCAACACCTCATAATACTTTCCATCAAAAACTACAAACATACACCCACCTTTCATTTTAATGAATAAGCTCCTCCACCCCACCTAACAAATACTCAGCAACACAGCAACTCTTTTAACCGCCTCTCATCCATTGGACAATTTAGAACCTTACTACATGACTGCACCACCACACCTAACTCATACACCTTCTTCCCTAAACAGACACAATCAAAATAAGCAACGTACCACACCTCACAACTTCGCTTCTCCATGTCTACTGCAGAAGTTTACACTAAAAGAACACAGCACTTCAACTCACTCTCAACCACCGCTTCCACCACCTACACATACAGACCCATCAAACTTTTTCTTAGGCTGCTGGACGAAGAACACGAAACAGAACAGCTACACAATTGCTATCCTCATACAGCTAATACCAACACTAAAAACATCTGCTGCAAGTCCACACAATACTGCTCAATCTTCTACAAAACAAAATCACACTATTGCCAAAGTACATTCTCTAAAATGTCTACTAATAAATGATTGATTGCTCTCTAAAAACAAACACCACTTCTACAACCTTCTCACTGATGCAAAACCGGACATACTCTTCCTTACTGAATCATGGTTGGGAGATGATATGAGTCCAGTCCTGCATGAAGCCGTTCCTCCAGGCTATCAAACTATCACCCAAAATTGTATAGGCAAAAAAGGAAATGTCCTAGCTGTTGTGTTCAGATAAACATTAAATATCACCAATACTGATGACGTCTCCATAAAAGACTGAGGCTCTTTTCACCAGATGCAATCCTACACCTGTTTCCTCCTGTAACTTCCTGCTCCTTTACAGAGCTCCAACAAGCAATGCAACATTCCCAGACACACTTCTAGACACGGTTTCAAACCTGATAACACTACACTCCAACCTATGCGTTCTGGGTGACCAAAACTTTTGGTTTGACAAACCCAATATGCACCATCCGAAAACAATCATCGCGGCATAGATGCAATAAACCTGCATCAGATCGTCCACAGACATCACTGGACACATCCTAGATGTCATTTTTTCAAATACAGAACTAGTCACCTTTCAAACAATGATTCCGGTCACATGATCAGACCACCATTTGCTTGCTTTCCAACTTAAAACAACACTAAACGATGCACCTAAAACCACCTTATGTGCATCCACCTATCGAACGCAGAACAAACTCAATTTGGAACACTTAGAAACACAACAAACATCAAGTACAGATCTAGACACAATACATTCTGTTCAAAAACGATATGAGTGGCAACAGGAAGCTTTAGATATCATAATACCACTAAAAACCACACAACAGAACAAAAGGAAACAAGCACCTTGGAGAAATACTGAGATAAAAGAGATAAAACATCAAATTAGAAAGCTGTAACGTGCCTGGCTCAAAACACACACCAATCAAGACAAACTTTGCCTACAGAAAATTAACAGATTATACAAGTCAGTTATCAAAAAAGCTAAGAAAAAATACTTATCAGACAGAATTCAAAACGTTAAATGTGCGAATAAAGAATTCTATAAAATTCTCAATGAATTTTATAAACCAAATTGCCTAGAAGGAGCTCATCCCACTACTCAAGATTTCACAGACAAACTGGCAAATCATTACATAGCCAAAGCAGACAAGTTGGACTCAGACTTAAAACAAAGACAAAGCACCAGTTCGGACCTTTTTCGAAAACAACAATACAAGAATACTCTAACCTAGCCTCTCCGTTCCTTCCAACACATTTCAAACTATAAATTTATGGACCTGGTCAAAGCAAGCAGGCCTGCAGGAAGCCCTTCTGACCCTAGTCCACTGCAAACCTTCAGGACAATTCTTATAACAACATGTGCTGCCACTCCAGTAAGAATAATCATTAACAATTTCTTCACTACCAGAATATTTCCTGATTAACTCAAAAAGTCCTACATACACCCAGTACTGAAGAAAACAAACTTGGACCCGCTGAACCCTGACAACTACAGACCGATTAGAAATGGACCTTTCCTGGGCAAACTGATAGAAAGAGCAGCATTTGCCCAGATGTCACAATTCCTTGAAGATAATGCCAAACTTTCAGATTCCAAATGGGATTCCGTCCAGGAAGAGGCACAGACTCTGCCCTCCTTGCCATCTGGGATGACCTGAAGAACACAGTTGAACGCAACGGGGTTGCTGCGCTACTTCTCTTGGACTCTCGGCTGTCTTTGACACGGTTGACCATGACACTCTGATACAAAGACTCTACAAAGCTGGCATAGAGGGAGGGGACTGCTCTAGACTGGATCACATCCTACCTTTGCAACAGAAATAATGTCATCCATACCCCCCCTTTCCTGTCCAAACCATACTTCATGAAGACAGGGGTCCCTCAAGGCTCTATCATCTCGCCCATGCTTTTCAGCAATTACATGCAGTCATTACCAGCAATGATCAATCAATTTCACCTCATGTGTTATAACAATGCAGATGACACACAAATGCTCCTTCAACTGGACTGCCCCAAAGACCTTGGAAACTAGGCAATTTTCAGTTTTCTCAGAGCCGTGAATCAGTGGATGGTGTGGCGTCATCTCAAATTGAATGCTTCCAAAACAGAAATACTCATGTGTGGTGATTGGAAACATAATGAGCCTCTCTCCGCATGGCCTGATAATCTGGGAACACCACAAAGCACTGAAGGAAGTAAGAAAACTCGGAATGACCATGGACTCCAAGCTATCAATGAATGTCCAAGTGAACAAACTAGCAAGAATAAGCTTTGTTGTTAGCCGCGAACAAAAATGGCCGCTTCTCCGTAGGGCTCCGGCTACCGTGAACCCTTTCTGACGATCCAGCACATTTATCCGGCCCAAGAGGCGGTGCCGAAGACACGCGCAGCCCCGCTGCATCTGGCCCACACCGGCAAGAAGAACTGCGAGCTGCGTTGGAAGACGCAATCCGGGTGAAACATCGAGGCCTGTGGCTCCTTTCGGGAGCCGAGATGCGGGGACCCGGCATGCAGACTGTGGCGGCCTGGTCCCGCTGGTGTCCGCTTACGAGAGGCCGTGGTGGAGGCCTGCTGCCTGCCTGGAGGCATAGAAACCCACGGACGGCAGGAAATGTGAGGCGCATTCCCGCGGGGACCCCGGGTGTGTGAGTGAGTCCCCGGGCCACTGACTGCATTATTGAAGGCGGGTGCGAGCACGCCCAGAGGGAGCAGTGGCTGAGTAGAGGAGGTCCGCGCATGGTGTGGCGCAGCACAACAGTCCCCAAAGCGGACCCCACGGGGGGACACCATCCTTCCTGTGGCCCACCCTTGGAGTGGCCGGCAGTGTTCCCTGGGGCGGAGGAGGAGAGCGAGCTCCACTTGGACTGGCGATTTGAGACCTAGTGACTGCCTGTGGTCCGGGTATGCCTGTTGGTGCCTAGTTGGAGCGTGGTGCAGACTGAGGCCTGCTGGGGGTCATCGCTTTTCGTTTGCTTGCCGGAGGCTGGAGGTGGGGGCCCGTTGCTCTCTGTCATCTCTGGACCCCTGACGTCTGGGCTGGCGGGGCCCCCCTGCCTGGTGCTTGGGACTTACCTGCGTTCTGCCTGGACTACCTTGGTGGAGCGGGCCGTGATGCTGTCGGGGGTGTCGCCCTAGTGATCTGGTCTGTGGAGGGGGTGCCCCTCTCCAATGCACACGGCCCCACGGGGCCCTGCGAAGCACGCCAAGACTGCGCCTGCGATGATTGGAAGCCGACGGTGGTGCCGGCGACGCCGTGGGCTGAGACGCAGCAGTTAAGATGTCGGGGACCAGAGGCCCAAAGACAGTGCAATCCAACAAACTCGTCAAGTACGCATACTCGAAGGCGACCCCCCCCCCAATTTGCAAAATGCTGCAGTCGCAATGAAGAGTGCGGAGGAGGCGGCCGTGGAACTAACTTTGCAGGATGTGATGGACGCCTTCTCCGGCGTACGGGTGCCCTTGGAACAGCGGACAGACGCTATTGCGACAGAGGTATCTCTCCTCAGGGCGGACCTTACTAAAATCGGGGAGAATGTGAAAAAAACTGGAGCTCACGAAATCTAGCCTGGTTGAAGACACCTCCCAGCTGCAGCGAGAGCTAATAGACCTATAAATCTTTTGGCAACACATGGAAGAAAGGCTGGACGACTACGAAGGGCGCACTCGATGAAACAATGTGCGTTTAATTGGAGTTCCCGAAAAAGCAGAAGGGCAGGCCACGGACCTGTTCATGGAAGACCTAATCCTCACCCACCTCTAGCCTAAGGGTATATTCAAGTTCTTCGTCATTGAGCGGGCGCATAGGGTCCCCGGCGGGCGACCAAAGCCAGGAGCGCCGCCCAGACCGATACTAACTCGTCTGCTAAACTACCGGGATGTTATCCTCCAATTTGCTCGGAAGGCTCCTCCGCTTCGCTACAAAAACGCAGATATCTCCTTCTTTCCAGACTTCACACTGGCTGTTCAGAAGCAGAGGAGATCCTTCATGGCCATCAGAAAGAAACTGCGAGATAAATGTGTGAAGTACGCAATGTTGTTCCCGGCCCGGCTCCGGGTGGAAGCGGATGGTAGAGCCTGGTTCTTCAACCGTCCAGAAGATGCTGCGAACTGGCTTGAGGGCAGGAGAAGGGCGGAGGACCAGGGCGAACATCGATGATCCCACTTGAGCTGCCAAAGACATTGACACTACAGAACTGTAAGATACAGACTCATGGGGGTTTCCTTTTTTTTTGGGGGGGGCCGCATGGGGTTCACATTGCTTTATTGCCTTCCGGCGGGTGATTGCTGAAGTACTTTGGGACATGGGGTGGTTTGTTGGCTGCTCCTGGTCCGCAGTCTTGATTTCTGGAGCCATACTGATGCTGATTGGGGGTAAGGGTTCACCGGGGAGTGGTTGTCCACCCCCCCCCCCACAGTTTAGCTACAGTTAGACCAGTTTGGGCAACAGGCACTCTACAGAGTTTTTTATGGGCAGTTTGAGGCCCAGAGTGCAGGGGAGCAGGGAGGGGGGATGTTGGGTCGGTTTTGGGGACGCTGTTTTGTTCTCCTTTCTCATTATCATTTGTTTTTTGCATGTCGACTTTGCTATTCTTCGGACTTGGGTATTTGAATCTATACTGTGTCAGATACAATGGGAAACTGCCGTGACAGGCAGGTTAGACTGTTAAGTTGGAATGTTAATGGCCTCGGGGACAAACTTAAACACAGCATAGATTTGCAATATATGAAACATCACTCCCCTGAGGTGGTCCTACTTCAGGAGACGCACCTAGTTGGTACCACCTGTAGGGCGCTGGATAGAAGGGGATACACACTGGTGAATCACTCTGGATTCACCTCTGGGTCCCGAGGAGTGGGTGTTTTAATCAAGAAATCCTTCCCGTTCGCAGTACAACGCACCTGGGTGGACGACATGGGGTGGTATGCGGCGGTGTCCGGACAATGGGAGGGCGCAACCCTCAATCTAGTCACAGTGTATGTTCCGCCGGGTCTGCAGACCCTGACATTCAGAGACTTGGGTACCCGCTTGCTCTCCCTCCCCGAGGGTAGATTGGTGCTCGGTGGTGACCTCAGTGCAGTGGTCTCTGGACACTTAGATTGCTACCCTCCCCCCCCCCCCCCGCCCGCAGGGCATGGCACAATCCCAGAGATGGCTCTCGGACTTTCTTGAGGCTATGGGACTGGTGGACTTGTGGCGCGCATTGCACCCTGACGCTACCCAATATACGTTTCATTCCGGGGCACACGGCAGCGCCTCATGCTTGGACTACCTACATGCCCTGGTGGCCCTGCTCGCAGAAACTCAGGAAGTCAGACACATGGCACAGGGTATATCTGACCACTCCCCCGTCTGGGCGCATTTGGTTCTGGGGGGTGGAGGGGCAGGGAGAGTAGCGCCGATTAACCCCTGGTAGCTCCGCAACCCCACTGTCAAAAAGACGATCTTGCAGGCAATTACTAACTATTTTAGTAACAATGAGGGCACAGTCCAGTCAGCCCAGATCCTATGGGAGGCGTTCAAGGCGGTAATAAGGGGAGAGGCTCTGCCCTCTATCGCCAGGGTTCGGAAAGATAGGGTCAAAGACCTGGTCCAGGTGGAGGATGAGATCCGTCACCTTGAAGACTCGGAGGAGGGTGATCCCTCGCCGGAGGCGCCTAACAATTTACAACTCAAACGTGAAGAGTACAGGAGCATTGCCACGGAGAGGGCCAAAACACTGGGGAGAGAGAAAGCCGGTAGACTTTACGACCTGGGCGATAAAGCGAGGAAATTGCTAGCCTGGCTGGATAAGAAGGAATTGGCCAACAGGTTAGTCCCGGAATTGACGGTCGAAGGGGGGCACACAATAACTGACCCACAAGCAATCGCAAATACATTTGCTGACTATTATTGCTTCGTGTATCATTCCACTTCTAGCCTCTCTGTCGAAGAGTCGGAGCAACTCCTCCGAGATATCAGAATGCCGACCCTCAAGGCTGACGAACGCGATGTGCTCGACAGTGCCCTTACGGACGACGAACTGGCGCAGGCGATCCGTGGCCTTCGTACTGGGAAGGCTTCCGGTCCAAACGGATTGCAGATAGAGCTGTACAAACTGAGACCGGACGTCATAGCTCCCCATATGCGTAATATGTTTATCAAAAGCCATGACGAGAGACTCCTTCCTTACGATCAGCGTGTAGCCATGATAGTGATGATACACAAGGACGGTAAGCCCTAGACTCACGCCTCTTCATATAGGCCACTTTCCCTTTTCGAATGCCGAGCCCAAGATCCACGCCAAGGTGCTGGCGAATCGTCTGCTGCCGCTACTCTGTAACATCGTTCACCCTGACCAGTCGGGCTTTATGCCCTACCACAACACTGCCTTAAATCTGCAATGCGTGCATAGCGTTCTAGGCAGACTCAACACCATCCGGGAGGCGGCGGTCGTGGTCTCGTTGGATGCCACAATGGCCTTTGATACAATTGAATCGCCTTATCTCTTTGCGGTCCTGGCCAAATTGGGCTTCGGCCTGGGCTTCATGGGCTGGGTGCAGCTTTTGTACTCGGAGCCCCTGGCGCAGGTGGCAGTCAACTGTAAACAGTCCGTGACTTTTGGCCTGAGCTGGGGGACCTGCCAAGGGTGCCCTCTTTCGCCTTTCCTTTTCGCCCTGTCCCTGGAGCCGCTGGAGTCCCTCTATTCGAGGGCTCAAATGGACAGAGGGCTGGGAGGATCGCATTTCCCTCTATGCAGATGACATCCTCCTATTTTTAGCCTCCCCAGGCTCCTCCATACGGGTGGTACTTGATATCTTCACTGTTTTTGGGAGATACTCGGGTTACAGAGTAAACTGGAGCAAGTTCCTACTCTACGTCCTTCACGAGGATCCTCCACACTTGCCCCGTGACTGCCCGATGCAGGTGGCGAGCGGGGATTTCGATACCTGGGCATATTATTTCAAAGAAATAGAAGCCCTGCAGAGGACCTTACTGTGGGAGGGTAGGCCTCGTATAGCACTCCAAAAACTGATTTTGGGTTGGTACAATGGAGGTATTGGATTACCGGACTTACAGAGGTACTATTGGGCCGCGCATCTGGCGGCTATCAACCACTGTGTATATAAACCTGAGGATGACCCTGCCTACAGGATGGATAAATGGTTGTTTCCTGGGGGCACATACCACAGAGCGCTCTATTCCAGACCTAAACGGTATCAACTCATGGGCCCGACCAAACACTCGGTGGCGGTGTGGCATACGGTGAGCAAAAGCCTTGGGTGGGATGGAAAACTTTCTCTAGTGACCCCTCTATGGGAGTCGGAGAAGCAGGGCACACTCTTCACCACCAAAGTTTTCGACAAATGGGATAATATTGGGATCTCAACCATTGGTGACCTGTGGAAGGGGGGGCGAATGGTGTCATTTGCAGACCTGCCGCATGGCAACGACCTTGAGGACTCTATCTACAAGTCCGACATGCACTACAATCGAGTATTACTGTGGGTACTACCCCGCCGGAGGCCTCGCCGTTAGAGGACAGGCTGCTGGATGGCTATTTACCAGATAGGGTCATATCCTTGACATATAAGAAGTTGGTCAACAATGCACCTGACCCCCTAACACTCCTGAGACAGCGTTTGGCAGATGATGGGCTCGAGATAGACGATGAGGAATGGCAGGAGGTCCTGGCCTCCCCCAAGGAAGTGGCCATCTCTTCTAAATTGCGTCTTGTACAATTAAAAATCTTACATCGGATCTAGATCACTGGCCCAACACTGGTTAAAATGGGCAGGGTGGATGAGGGAGAGTGTCGGCGTGGCTGTGGACAGACTGGCTCCTTTATGCATATAATCTGGGAGTGTCCCCTCATTCAATCTTACTGGTCTAGGGTGCATGAGTGTATGAGTCGGGAAACAGGGGTAGTTACCCATCCGGAAGCGAAGCAATGCCTTTTGAATATCTGGGGGCCTACAGACCTTAACAGCAGAGATAAATTGTGGGTCACTTTGGGCCAGATGATAGCTAAGCGGAATATAGCGCAGGCATGGGGGGCGAGGGAACCACCCGGGGTGATCTCCTGGAAGAACGACATGGACTGGTACATGTTTAGGGAAAAAACTGTGTTTATCTCCTGTGGGTGCCCCAGGAAATGGTCCTCCATATGGGACAAATGGAACAACTATCGAGGGGGTATTTGTGCTCCCCCCTGGGACCCTGATACTGATGACCAACTTACACTTTAACATCCTATTGTACTGCTCTGTAAAATATATGATTGTACCCAAGATTACCACAAGACTCGAAGATGATGTATCTGCATTTCTCAAAGGTGTGTTCTGTCGACATTGTTGTAAGTTAATAAAAAGATTTACAAAAAAGCTCCTTATTGGTGACACTACCTCATGTGATCAAGGTCACGGCGGTGACCGAAACGCGTCATGATAAGCTGGAACGGTAGTGAATAAACGGAAATTATTGCACTAAAAAAGAATAATACTATAAAAACTCTGCGACAAATTTCCCCCCATTTGGGATTTCCACACAAGGTCCAGGCTACCATCTCCCTTGTTCTGTACAAACTTGATTACGCCAATAGCTTCTACCATGGATCACCTTTAACAATCATGAAAAGACTACAACAGATTCAGAACTCGGCTGCTAGACTACTATTACATATAAAACCGCAAGACTACATCTCCCCTGCATTGGTTACCGGTTGCCGGAAGATCCACATTCAAGCTGCTTTGTATCACCCACAAAGCGATACATGGAACAGGACCGCTCTTCATCAGGAATAAATTCAGCAAACACATTCAACCTCGCCTCAAAATCCTAACGTACAAGTAAAAAAAAAAATTCTGGAACAACCTTCTCTGTTCAACCAGCCAAACTATTGAACTCTTTGCCCCCCCAACATATGATCGACGGATAACCACCTTATCTTCAGAGAACTACTCAAGACTTGGCTCTTCCATACCATACGCAAACAGAAATATACAGCATACCTCTCTGTATATAAGCATTTATTTGTACTATAGATATGTACCTATATATGTGTTTTGCTTTGCATAAGCATGTAGAATAATTGTTTAAAAAATATATTCATTAGTTCTGCTCAACAAACGTACATATTACTGAGAGATACATTATTCTATGTTTTTAACATGTATATAAGTGACTGCATAAATAAGTAAATATTGTATCATAAGTATTTAGCTACAATTGCTTACAATTGCTTCACTATTGCAGTACAAATAAAATATAAATGAAATCTACATCTACTGTTGTCCTTTATGCATCTATATACCTTTTATATATTTATGGATCTATATATCTATTACTTTTCTTCTAATTCGGCATATCCAATGCACTACCCTATTTCTAACCCTATACCGCACTCAATATATCCTCTACTTCAGCTCTCTGTCTCATCTCAAACCTTTCTACTACTCTTTCCAATGCACTACCCCATTTCTCACCCTATACCTCTATCAATATATCCTCTACCTCCATTCTCTCATCCCAAGGCCCATACCACTACTACTATGATCCCCAAAATAACCATTTCCAGACTCTTCCTTACTCTACCCCTCCTTGCATCATCTAATACCTCTTTACTATTCCAATCCCCCAAAACAAGCCTTTCTAAACCTCACCCTCTGATTTTTCCCCCTTCACCTTCCTTTTACTCATCCCAAGCCTCCTCCTACTGCTATGAGCTCCAAAACATCCCTCCACTATCCTTTTCAATTAAATAACAGACTACCATGTCCACCACTCAAATTAATTTCTTATTTAAGTAAACTTATTCACCACTAATCATTAATGGGACCCAGAGTAGCGTGCTACTCTCCAAAAAAGCACTTCAACACCTCATCAGGGGTAGCAAGCACTATATAAATGTAACCCTTTTACCTTCTTCTATCCCTCCGCTATCCTTCCCAATCCAAATAAGTAACATATCCACCACTCAAATTACGTTCATATTTTACTATACTAATATACCACTAATCCTTTATGGGTTCTGGAGTAGAATGCTACTCACCGAAAGAGTTTCATCAGCCCATCAGGGGTAGCAAGCGCTATTTAAATGCAAACCTTTTTCCCTCTTCAATCCCTCCACTATCGCCGAAAAAGCACATTGAAGTCTCGTCAGGGGTAGTAAGCGCTATATAAATGCAATACAATACATCACATTGTGAAAGGTGCAAGGAACTACAACTGCTGTGAAGTGCAAAGGATTCCCAAACTGGGTGCACGTTGCCCACATTCAGAGAGTTCAGAGTCCCTTTGATGAAAATACAGCACGTCTCCCAAAAGTGCCAGTGGTGGTTGAGAGGCCTAAGGAGCAGGTTAGTCAAGCTGTAGGGGACCAGTCAGAGCCTGAAACAGCACTTGATCTGTCTAAGGGGGATCTTGATGAGTTGACTCGAGATGCTGATGTAGGAGAAACCTGTCCAGTGGTGGTAAACGAGACAGAGTCAGACCTTAGCGAAGGACCTAGTGTTGTAGAACCGTGAGTGGTAGCTAGGGACGTTGGCCCAGAAGGCAAGAAAAGGCAGACTGAAGTTGCCAAATGAACGTGAACTTCCAATTACTCCTGAAAAGGCTGAAGAATCTGATTTGAGTGGAGATAAGGTGGACGGCCTGCTTTGAGGAGATCAAAGAGATCAAGGGTGCCATGTCAGAGATTCTCTTCTCCTGAGTGGACATACTTTGCTGCAAATGAACAACAGAGAGAATTATGGGAGTCCTGGGATAAGGGTGAACATCTGTTTGAAACTTCCAGAACTTGATCTACAGTTTCATCTCACATTTGAACTTCCTTTTTAAGTTCTTTGAGACATCTTATCATGGATGTAGCTGAATTTCCCTTTTTGAATTCAACAGAATTACCTCTGCTAGTTGATGAACTGAAACATTACATATTGGAACTATTTATCACTGAACTTGGACATTATATTTTGTGAAATACTGAATGAACTTTGTTATACTCGTTAACGAAGAGTACCTAGGCCCGAGTGGAAGAAGAATAAAAATAGGGTTGCTTTGAGAAGAGCATGGAGTACGGCTAGGGAAGTCTCATGAAGATTTTTATATAAAGCCGTTGTATATCACAAACTTTGGTTTTGCTTTTTGCACAGGTGGAAATCAACAGGGAAGACTCTGCTGCTGCTGTTCTCCAACCACTGGTTTCACTTTAGCGAAGTTCTGGAAACCACCCCACATTATCATAGACATAGATAAAAATTAGGGATTACCTTCTTAGTTATGGTTGCAGTATTAATTTAGGTGCTAGTAGGATTATATTCCACTACACCTAATGCAGTAGATGAGATGGCTAAGTCTAAACCCAAAACATCACAAGTAGCTGATATAAACCTTTATTCATCAGACAATCCAGATTTACATACAGATTTATCCAAAGGAGATTACACTCTGAATGCCTATACTAGATTGCTTTATGAATATGTCGACACCATGGATGCAAGGGATTACTACGTTTGTATGCAATTGCCTGCTTCGCTGGCTGAAGGTATAATTACCAGCATATACCTTTAATGTAAGGTGTATCCTGTAGTCTTTTATTGAGTTTTTCTATAGGCAGGGTCATTTTCAGTATTATTATTTGAATTATAATTTAGTTCTTTCAGACGTTTCTATGTTTAAACATTTGAATAAACACGTCTATTCCCAAATAACTGACACAGTTTGAAGATACTCCGTCCCTTTCAAAACATTAGACACAGCTTATGCCCCTAGACATAATTTAACTTGCTTGCTGACAGATGTTGAGAAGAATTTTTTAGATTTATTAGAAAATAGGTTTAGCGCAGTATTAGCAAATGTCACTGGATTAACAAGAATACCCAAATGGTCATAAGAAGAGATGGATCATCAAATAACAGGAAATACAGGAGCAATTAGCCTTACATTGGCAGAATACAGGAAAATTATATATACAGAATTATCAGAATGTGTTGGATACTTTGTTTATAGGAAAGAGTCAATGTGATCATACATTTGAAGCTAGAGCGCAGTGGGATTTATTTTTAGATGGAGACGATCCTGTAATTCCTAGAGTTTATTTTTTTGTGGAAAAAATGCTTATTTCAAATTGGCCAGGAAATGGATGGCACATGTTTCCTAGGGATAGTGTTTCCAAAAATATATTTATAGAGAATTAAGTTTATCTGAGTGGGAACAGAAAATTAGACCCAAAAGAGAAGTTGGTGTGGAGAAATTGTGGGAGATATTTTCCAAATGTAGGGGCGATACTGAACAATATAGAAGATTAGAAACTAATACGGCAGGAGTTTTGTTGCTTGTAGATACTGATATGGTTGTAATTAGGTCTATGGTTTTGCAGAATAGACGGGTTAGACATTCTTCTTGTAAAAGAGGGCGGAGTCTTACTAATGTTGAAAGTTCAGCAGTGTTCTACTTCCATTGCTCATAACAGCAGGGATTTACAGCAGTATACATCATAACTTGCGAATTACGTAGGAGCACTAAAAATGCGGTTCGAGAGGTTTGGCTCCAACAGGTTTACAAGAGTGTGGGTGTCCACGTGCAAGTGTACGAGATCTCCACACCCCCTCCGTGACCATGGGGCACATTGTTGCTTCTTAAAATATATTACCTGACGTTTATTTACGTATGTATTATTCTAAACGCATGCCTCAAAGTCAAAAAACACTTTATTCGATTAATAAAAATCATAAAAGCACAGAAGATCATAAAAAAGGCATGTACCATAACATATCCAATACACAATAAGGTTACAATAAATCCATATAGTAAAAACAACATACAAACATAATAAAGATTTCATTAAAAATCACTCATATATTGCACAAGCTAAAAGGGTTTTTTCGCCTTGCAGCGCATAGCAGCCACCAGGAAATTTGCCACACTAAAGATAATGCGAGTACTGCTCAGCTGTTGAAGAAACAACAGAGCAGGTCTGACTTGTAAGAAGCCGGCTTCCTTTAAAATAGGAAGTAAATATTTTGTGCGGCTTGCAGAATAAAACTCGCAAAACATAATAAAGTGCAATGTGTCCTGGCATGAGAAGTCATCACAATGGCAAGGTGTGCTACATTCGGGCTTAGCCCACGACAAATAAGAGCCAAGTGAATAGTGGATCATGTTAAATCTAAAACGGAGTAATAAAAATCTATGAAACGGGTTTGAAACAATATTTAGATAGGGTTCCAGCGAGGGAGACGAGAGAAGCAGAAAATGCGCTCTCATACTTGGTTTTCGAATTTCCCTCTCCTCGCGGTCCATAGTGAGCCTATCTAGAAAAAACTGCCTGGTCCATGCAATATCAGCTTTAACTATAAGTGAGGGGGATGAAAAAAGCTCAGGACGCCCCAAGCTAGAGAACGCCACTCTGATATATTCTAACCAGGGGATTCTGTTAGCATGGTCTAAGGCTAAAACGTCCTTCAGAATCTGATGGTTAAGAGAAATTTCCTGGTTTAACCAAGTTTTCACCCAGAATAACAATGGGGCCAGCTTCAATTTATCAGAGACATAGCCCAACCCAACCTCCGCATGAATGGAAAAAACAGGGGTTGATTGGGGAACTGAAAGCAATGAACGCAGGAATCTGTTTTCTGCGACTTGAATCAAATCCTGCGTAACATAGCCCCACAGAGCCGCGCCGTAAGTGGCGATAGCCAGGCTTTTTGCAGTATAGACTTTCAGCAGGGCCTCCATAGGCCTTGCCCCCAGCTTCTTGGCAAAACTCATCACAGCTGAGGTAGACCTGGCTACAGAGTTAGGTTTCAATTTAATTTGCGGTCCCCAAGAGCCATTTTCATCAAAAAGAACACCCAAATAGCAGAAAGCCTTAACCCTAGAAATCTCTTCCCCGTTGCAAAACAGGGGTCTAGACTTGGCCTTTTTGCACTGTTTCCCCGCAACCATAAAATGGGATTTTTTAATGTTCACTCTAAGATCCAGAGCAGCCATGAAGGCGCCAAAGGCATCCAGCAGTCTCTGGAGCCCCACCGCAGTGCAAGCCAACAAAACTGCGTCATCCGCGTAAAGAAGAACCGGAACAACCAGTTCCCCTACACGCGGCGCATCTGCTCTCGGAACCCCCAGAGACCCCTCCAGACCGTTAATATAGATAGTAAAGAGGAGGGGGGCAAGGATACACCCCTGCCTCACCCCTCTCTCTCACTTAAAGTGCTTCGTGCATTTCCCATCCTGTGTGACCCTCACAGATGCGGATAGATCCTGGTGCAAGGCTGCGAGAAAACTTACTAAAGACGGATCAATACCCAAATCCATCATGATACACCAGAGTTTTGACCGGTTGACTAAATCGAAGGCGGAGGACAGGTCCATGAAAGCCATAAACAGGGACCCATCCTTCGCCACCGTATGTTTACTAATTAAAAGCTGAAGATTTAGACACTGATCCAGAGTCCCCCTTTTTGCTCTAAAACCATATTGCAGGTTAGACAAAATGCCCCGACTATCTAGAGCACCCCTGAGTTTACCAAGTAAGACCCTGCCCAATATCTTAACTGCAGAGTCTAGCAGGGAGATAGGTCTGTAGCAGGCGGGATCATCGCGTTGGCCCTTTTTAAAAATGGGTATAATTAGTGCAGTAGCCCATGAGGCTGGAAACCTATGGCTTGAAATAGCATTAAAAACATTGACTAGAATCCTTGCCCAAATACTCGGAGAATAGGCAAAAAGGTCTGCTGGAACACCGTCAGGACCAGGTGCCTTATTACTGGCAGAATCCTTAATCGCCTTTTCCACATCCCCCAGCTCAAAAAATGAAGAAGGCAAGGGGCAAGAAACTAAGGGAAAAGGACCACTAATAGAGCTAGAACCACATGCCCCATAAATTTTTCTAAAGTGGTCATACCAAAGCTCATCCTGAATTACACAGTCCTGGGTGGTACCCTCAGCATCCGAAAAGAAAGGGTTATTTATTGTGGCCCAAAACTTGCCGCTGTCCCGAAGGACATCAATAGATAGAAGGTTGTTCCAAGCTTCAGATTTTATTGCCTTTTTCCTCGTGGCAATGGCCGCTTTATAGGCCCTTCTCGCGTGTGAGATTTCCCCCTGATCCCTAGGGCTCTTTTTTAACGCGTCATACAGGGTCCTATGGGCTCTAGAACAACTCCCGTCAAACCATCTGGGGGGGGTTACTACTATTTCGGCGAGAGTTGGTAGTAGTCAGATCCCTGGAGATCTGCGCGCAAATGGCCTCAAAGGCCCCGACCACCTCCTCTGGGGACGAGTGTTTGTTCAAGCAAGTGGCCCAGGGCATGCCTATTAGTCGCTGCGTCTCACTTTTGCACCCTAATCAGGTCGACTAGGAGTGGTCTTTTACACTGGGCTGGTCCCGATGTAGTCCTGAGGAAGAGCTGGGGGAAGCTCGAAACTAGTTGACTATATGCTAGGTACACCTATCTCCTTATAGCTAGGACCTTTAGCATATTACCCCGTTTTTAATCCTATTAGCTAGGAGCAAGAATAAAACATTTTGGCCCACTAGCTAATTATTTTAAGATACTCACAATACCCCACTCCACTACACTTTTTCCTGCACTACACATAATTTGTACTTTTAGTGCTTCTACGTAATTCGCAAGTCTCAGCACGCCTCAGCCCGTAGAGGACTGAGAGGACCCCAATGATGAAGCATGTCACCGTGGGGAAACCCTGGTGAGTGAGGGGACTCAAGAAAGAAATAATCCTTTTCTTTCTTTTCTGGTGAATCTCAGAACTTAATACATTTCTGACACCTCATTTTTTAAGCTAGGTTCTTTTACCTGATAACTCAGGTTGTTTATGATGTATGTACCTTTGGAGGGTGAACCTAGTCTTTAACCTCTATTTTCCCCCCATATTTTGATAACCATTATTTACAGCAGTATATCAAGAATATTATTTAGAGAGAAATTTGAGTGGTTTGACAGTGACAGGTACATGAGAAGCAACTGGAAACAGACTGTACAGTAGGAAACTGGTTTGGAAATTTGAGAAATGGAATAGTGGGTTCTATCTTGAAATCTCATTAGATTATTGCTCTTTGTGCAATAGTTGTAATGGTGTTTTTAAGGTGTACAAAAAGGTAAATGTAAAGACGTGAGTTAAACGAAAGAGAGCAGATGTGGAATTAGAGGAGAAACTGAGTCATTATTATGATAAGAAATGTGTAGGCAATTAAGACAATGAGGTTTTAATCTGTTACCTGATAAGATCTAGAGATCAATGTGGTGGCTTGATTTGCCATCAGAGGGGAAGTGAAGCAGCTTAATTTTGGCTCCTCCCTTACACATCATATAGTTACGTTGATTTGTGTAGAATGACACTTATGTTTCGTGTGGTCAAACATTCTAATAAACAATGGTGTTTCAAATGTATTTCTGAAACATTCCAAATAGAACCATAATAGAATAATTTAACAAATGCAGTTTTCATGGCGGAGAATGATGCTCAAGGCCGATTTAATGTACCCAGTTGAAGGTGTGGGAGAAGAGATGACTGTTGCCAATTTCTACCAAGGAAGATGAAAATATACTAGAGATGATGACACTGGTTACCTTGAATACTTTGTTGTTAATAGGTGTTGTATTGTTAGCTAGAGAGCAGAGATCCTTAGGATTTCACGAGGTGCATGCCTCCTTTGCTTTCCCTCTCACTGTGTGGCTTCATGCTATACAGTCCATAGATTTGAGTACTTTACGCAAGACTCCATAATGCTGATACTTGTACCTTGCTTACCCTAGATATTCTGGATTTTTCTATTTTAGGATAGAGTAGGAAGTAAGATTGCTTCATATCTACTAATGACTAAGCAGGAGGATCAAACCTTTGTAATAAAACCCTTTAACTTCATCGAGTAGTCCTGACTTTATAGCATGACTACATTCGTTAATGTGTTATGATAATTGGAAGTGAAGCCAACTCCCTCTTACTTCTGAAGCAACTAATAAAAGGTCAACTGACCGAAAAGTAGAAAAACAATGGGCTCAGAGCTTTCTCATTGCCACTGTGCATGTGAAATGCAATTCTATTAGTTCCTGAAAGGCATTTGTGTGTTTTAATTAATATATACACTGTTAGAATTTACAGCAGATCCCTTTAGAAGTTGAGTGGTACAGACCTCTCTTCTTGCCCAATTCGGGAGATTGCAAAGCTATATCCTAAACATGCGTTCCCTTTTAGAGGTTTTCTATTGAAATCCTCACTATTCCGACATCTTCCTGTTTCACCTTCCTATTTCTTAAATTTCTTTGAGATTTTTCTTTTGAACCACCACAATCCAACTTAGAGCCCTGTTTAGATGATTTTAAGACGTTTGTCATTTGTACTTATGTGGCTGCACTTGTCACATATTGATGCTATTGAGCCGGATTTACTTTGTCGACTAACGCCTCCTTTTGAGTTCTGTATTTAAATTATGCTTATTAAATTATGCTTAATTTGCATTGATTTGAATTGATTATTAATTTGTAATAAACCTAATTGACTTTAGTTACAGATTCTTGGTCCTTATTATGTGGCCAAATGGGTTACACAAAATTGAATTGTTTTGTTGAATGGTAAATCACTTTACTCGTCAGTAATCCACAAACGTCTGTCGAATGAAAATGGTAAATGTGTGTCAACACGCCATCAATAATTTCCTAACTTATTTGGTCAAAATTTGCATCATTTGTGGAATCCTTTGAGTTCTCATATAAGAGTAGATCATACCAGGCTATCTCCCCCCACCAATTAGTCATGACTAAAAGCATTTTCGACCCTAGATTTCAAGAGCACATCCCACCTATAAGTGGAAAGGCACTCATTTCAATCCAAAGGGTTGATGACATTCTTTGGGCAGTCCTTTTCAGTGTTAATCGCTTTCTCTTCTCCAAGACTTTGATCCTTATTTCACTATTATCCACCAAACACCGTCGCTACTGAGCTGCCCAAAAGCCTTTTTATATTCCTCTTGTCCACTGTCTATCTCAAATTCCAAAGTGCTTCTACAACATCAAGTTTCAGTTAAGTGGCAATTTAATACAGTAGGGAAATAGGACTTGTAACCGAGCAAGATTTTGATGACTTTGACTTGCCTTTAAACAATATTTAGAAAAGCAGTGGATTGATATTATTCCAATTGACTAATTGTACTTTGCAAATATTTAGAAAATATATATTATTTTTTATTATACCAGTTCTGCAAAAGCCTTCTAGTTATAGGTCACTGGGTGAGCCTGATTTCACTAAAAAGTAGCAGTGGCCAAGCTTAAGTACTATTTCTAGTTGGACATCCTTTCTCCCTCATGACATAGTTCTATGCCTTCTTCTCTGGATATCCCATCAATGCAAGCTATTGCTGTCAGAAACTGGGGGTTGCATTTGATTATCTGCTTTCTTTGAAGCCCCAGTTTACAAATTTGTGTCCAACTGGAACCCTTGACTCCGAGTACTAGGAATAATCCTGAGCGCTTCTTCCTTATTCTTTCACGAAGGTACAATCCAGGCAGTTATTTTGTCTAAACTGATTGCAGGAATGCATTCTTTTTTGGAATTCTCAACTACCTTACAGCCCAATTTTAGGTGATCCACAATGCAACTGTGTTACTCATTCTGGGCCTGGCAAAACATGATTTATTTACCACTACTTTGTCATAGTTCAGTGATACCCTATTAACAAAAGAGTATAGTACTTTTGGTTCTCCTACTGAATCTCCTTTATTTATGTGCAGACATATTCCCTAATTAGCTCAACAGACTGGAACTTTCAGTTTTAGGAAACCAGAGTCATACCTCAGCTTACTTGAGGATTTGCTAATAGGCCTCATGGACCTGGCATAAGTGGGCATTAGTGCCCACTGCCCAGGCTACACATCACACCCTAAAATATTGTCAGTGCTGTCACAGTGCCCCCAGAATCTCCAGGGTAAGGCCCAAAGCCATACCCTGTGCCCCGCCTTATTTGTCCTCAGACCCTGCTGTGAACAAATTTTAACCATGAGCAGCAGGCTCTAAGCATGGGCCTTCTGTCACACTGGCCATTTCACCATTGGGCTGTATACTTTTTTTAATCCATGGAGATAGATTCACAGATCCAAAATGGTGGCTGCCTTGAATACTTGCATCAGTTGGGCTGATGCGTCGCTACAGGAAACACTTGTCACCATTTGGGACTTAGGCTCATACAATCCAATTTTTTTTTTTTTTTTTGATAAACAAATTTTTATTGTGTTTTGCGGCATAAAGAACAGTATCAAGAATGAGATACAGCAGTGCATTGAACAAGGCATCAGTAACTGCATTCGGATAAGCATCAATAAACCATTGCAAAGACCCTCCCACCCTCCCCCATCCTCCGTCCCCACCCCCTGCGTCCCCACCTTTCAAATCATGCCCCCCAGCCACTTCCCCCATATCTTGCGGAATTTTTTGGGGCAGCCCCGCGCAGCATACAACGACCGCTCCTGGGCCGCACACCAATCCACCCCTCTACTCCAGGTTGCCACTCTGGGCGGGTCCGGTTGTGACCATACTGCCGCTATGTCTCTCTTAGCCACCATAAGGGCAATGGTGAGGAAGTACTTTTCGTTACGGGACCCGTCGATCCCATCCATGATGCCCAGCAGGGCCATTCTAGGCTCATGGGGAACCTCCCAACCCAAGACCTCCGCTAGCTCAGTTTCAATCGCTGCCCAGTAATCGTCTAGACGGGAACAAGACCACACCATGTGGAAAAAATCTGCCGGAGCCACCCCACAACGGGTGCAGGAGGCGTCCACACGGAGGCCCGCCCGGTACAGGCGGTCCGGAGTCAGATAGGCGGTGTGGAGGTAGTAGATTTGGATGAGCCGCAGCCTAGCGGAGGTGGTAAGCGACCGAGGGCCCATAAGGGCGTCCCTCCAGTCCGCCTCGTCCAGGGGTCCCACCCAGGCCTCCCATCGCTGTTTGAGCCCGCTCCAGTCCACCGGGGAATTGTTAATCAGGGATTTGTAAATGCGGGATATACCCCCCTTTCCCAGATACCCCAGCATCACCTGAGCTTCAGGTGGGCTATGGGGAGGCAGTCTGGAGTCTAGAGGGACGTGAGCCCGGACCGCGTGGCGCAGTTGAAGGTAGCGGTAGAATTGGGAGGGCCGCAGCGAGAAGCGGGTCTGAAGCTCTTGGAAGGAACACATGCGGCTCCCACGCCATAAATCGCCCAGACAGGAGATACCATGAAGATCCCACTGCCGAAAGCCCGCCAATCCCACCACCTCCCGCAGCCAGGTCCCGTGCCAAAGCGGAGTGAGTTGTGTGGACGTCCCCGACCATCTAGTGTGCCGCAGTGCCGCGCGCCACGCGAGGAAGGGAGCCCGCACGACGTCGGGGAGTGATAGGGGGACCGTTGTGCCATAGAGCATGTTTTGGATGGAGGAGAACCCAAGGCCTTGCACCTCGAGACGATAAGCCGGGTCGCCCCAGCCTCCCGAGAACCAGTCATGGATCACCAGTAACTGGGTGGCCAGATAATAAAGATATAGATTGGTCATGCTCAGGCCGCCATCATAGGAGGGGACCCTGCATCGATCCAAGGCCAGCCGAGGCCTACCGCCGCCCCAAAGGAATTTGGTCACCATTTTATCCAGGTCTCGGAACCACGGGCGCGGAAAAGGGCATGGAGTATTTTGTAGTATGTAAAGAAATTTGGGGAGGATCATCATCTTGTATAGAGCGACTCTCCCTAGCGGATTCAATGGGAGGGACTGCCACCGGAGCATGTCTGACCTGGTTTTGTTGACTACCGGAGCCACATTAAGGGCCCAGCATAGTTCCGGAAGGAGGGTGACCCAAATCCCCAGGTATTTAAAGGAGAGTCTCCGGAGGGGGATGTCCGACTGCCAGTCGAAACATTCCCGCGAC
Organism: Triturus cristatus; assembly: GCF_964204655.1. Lineage (NCBI taxonomy): Eukaryota > Metazoa > Chordata > Amphibia > Caudata > Salamandridae > Triturus > Triturus cristatus. The sequence continues at coordinate 830,511,824 of NC_140591.1, forward strand.
GGGTGTAGCGGGACTAGGACGGATTTTTTGGGGTTCAGGTGAAGACCCGACGCTTGGCCAAATCGATGGAGGATCCGACGGACCCGGGGTCCCGAGGTCGCTGGGTCCGAGAGATAGAGGAGGACGTCGTCCGCGTATAGGGCGATCTTGTCGGGGGCCACATCTGGCCATTCCCATCCTCGAAGAACAGGATCCGCGCGAATCAGCACCGCCAGGGGTTCCATCGCCAGAGCGAAAAGGAGGGGCGAGAGCGGACAACCCTGGCGCGTCCCCCGGCCTATGGGAAACGGGCGAGAAAGTGCCCCATTGACCAACACACGGGCCCGCGGGTGCGCATAGAGGACCATTACCATGGCTCGGAACCGGGGACCGAAGCCCATACGCTCCAGGACCTCACCCAAGTACGCCCACCCCACGGAATCAAAGGCTTTTTCAAAGTCGACCAAGAGGAGGGCCAGATAGGGGGAAAGGCGGCCGCGGTGCGCCATCGCGAGGTGGAGGCGCCGTAGACAGTGTCTGGTCCCCCGCTCCGGCATAAAGCCACATTGGTCCGGATGGACCAGGGAGGCGAGCGATGGGCGTAACCGCTGTGCCAGGACCGTGGCATAGATTTTGAGTTCTGTGTTAATAAGGGATATCGGCCGGTAGTCGGAACAGGACCGCGAGGGAGGCTGTGTCTTGGGGAGTGCAACTATGGTTGCTGTATCCGTTTCGGGCCGGAACGAGCCCGTCTCCACCACGGCCGCAAAGAGGTCCCGAAGCCTCGGGGCCAGTGTCTCGCGGTAGTGAGCGTAATATTCCTGGGGGAACCCGTCGGGTCCCGGGGTCTTCCCGGGTGCCAGGCGGCCGATCGCCTCTTCAATCTCCTGCAGCTCGATCGGCGAATCCAGGGTCTCAGAAATCTCAGGCTGCAGCCGCGCTAGTGTCGCCCCGTTTGTTCCCAGTAACTCATTCAGGGAGAGCGTGGACGGTCGGAGACGGTACAGCCGGGAGTAGTAGTCAGCGAATGCCTGGGCTATCGCCACTGAGACCGTGTGGACGCCACCTGCAGGGTCCGTGATGGCTGGAATGATCCTGCCCGCCCGGGGATAGGTCGCCAGGCGGTGGAGAAGAGTGCCGTTTTTGTCTCCCCAACCGTACACCCGGGCCACCGAGGAGCGCCATAGGATCTTCGCCGCTTCCAGGGAGTGCAGGCGAATCTCTTCCCGCAGGAAGGCCAAGCGACGAGACCGTGTGACATCGTCTAAGTTTCCCAGACCACACTCCAGTTCTAAGGCTTGGGCCTCACAGTCCGCGAGCTTCTGGGATTGAGCCCGTCGTTGACGTTGCAGGTGCCCTTTAGCGGCGCCCCGAACAGTCGCCTTGCCGGCCTCCCAGAGGACGGCGGGGGAGACGACAGAGCCCTCATTATGAGAATAGTAGTCGACTATCTCGCCCCCGACCGCCCTCCGAAAAGCCTTGTCGTGAAGGAACCAAGCGTTCAGACGCCATATCGGACGGGCAGAGAGGGGGGGGGGACCGAGAGCGAGGAGCACCGGCGAGTGGTCCGAAAGGCCCCTCGGAAGAATGCGTGCGTCCCGCACCCCCGCGCAGTCGGTAGAGGGCACGAAGATGAGGTCGATCCGGGCGTGGGAGTGATGGGCCGCCGACGTGTGGGTGTATTGGCGCGTCTGCGGGTGCCAGATCCTCCAGACATCGCAGAGGCCCTGGGATTCCGCCCAAGAGGAGAGTTGTTTTGCGCGGGCGACGCGGGTCGAAGAGACCGGACCCGTCGAGTCCATATGGGGCGAGTAGACAGCGTTAAAGTCCCCGCCGAGTATCAGGGCACCTGCAGGAAGTGTCGGGAGGAGATCCGCTGCGTGGGAAAGGGCCGACGGCAGGAGGGACGGCGCCGCGTAGAGGGACATCAGGGTAAGGGGTCGGCCCTCCAGAGTGCCACACACTACCAGTAGCATACCCTGGGGGTCCAAAAGCACCCGAGTCAGGACAAAGGGAAAGGACTTGCGAAGCAATATGGCCACCCCCCGGGATCCCCGAGCAAAACCTGAGTGCCATACCCTGTCATAACCGTAACGGCCAAGGAAGGGGCAGTTGTTACCCAACAAGTGAGTCTCCTGGAGGAGGAGTACATCGATCTCTGCCCGTTGTGCATATTTGAGGACCGCCATGCGTTTGAAACGGTCCAGGAGGCCATTGACGTTCCAGGAAAGTATGCGCATGGCGGCCCTAGGGACAGGTGGGTCAGCCATAGTCAAGGACAGAAGAATGGGCCAGTGGAGGCGCGTCCGAGCAGGTTCCCAGAGAGGAAGGACAGCGGAGCGTCGGGTGAGAGAGCGGGATAGACAGTACATGATACCTTAGCACAACAGATAAGAGGGAGTCACCCCCCACCAACAAAATCTCCCCAACGAGGAAGAAGCAACCCCAAACCAACCCCAACCCCCCACCCCCCGCCCTATACTTCAAAAACGGAAGCATCTGTCGCCCGAACCAAATGGAAGAACCACCAAACTAAAACGCTTGGGCTTGAGCGCTAGTGGACCCCTGATACATCAAAAGTCAAGCCTGATTTACCTGCCCTGGCCTAGAGCAACACTGACGGCGGGACGTTCCACCCCCGCCCAGGCATCTCCCACCCCCCCCACCCCAAAGGTAAGCAAATAAAGTCAAATGGTAGGGCTGCGAGAGAGGTCCGAAGTGTCCACCAACTCGACCGGGTGGGTTGCAGGGCCTGTAAGCCGAGGTGACGCGGCCCGCTGCCCATCCGCCACGGGACTGGTGTGTGCGGCTGAGGAGGCCGATGAGGTTCTCGATCTCTGGCTTGGCCGGCCCCCAGAGCGCGTGGTGATCGCCTCCCCCGTTGTGCGCTCCCGGGGCAATGTCCGATGCCGCCGACGGGTCTTCGATGTCCGGGGTCTCCCCCGTCTCCCCCGTGGACCCAGAGGCGATCCGCGCCCAGAGCGCTGCAAGGGGTGCTCCTCCGCCAACCAGGTCCAGGCCGCCCGCGGTGTATCGAAGAAGAGAGTCTTTTGCTGGAAGACGACCCGGAGGCGGGCTTGGAATTGGAGCTGGTATTGGAGTCCCAGGGAGCGCAGTTTTTGTTTCACTTCAGTGTAGGAGCGGCGCAGCTCCTGGACTTCGCGGGTGTAGTCCGGGAAGACCATGATTTTGTGGTTCTGATAGTGGAGGGCATCCATGCGCCGGGCTTCACGGAGAATGGCATCTCGGTCACGGAAGTTCAAGAGCTTGAGGATGAACGGCCGGGGTGGAGCCCCTGGGGGCCTGGGGGCCAGGGAGCGGTGGGCTCTCTCCACCACGAACGAAGCCGACAGGCTGTCCGCCGGCATCCAGGATCGGAACCAGCGCTCCATGAAGTCGTCCGCCCGGCCCGATTCAACTCCCTCCGGGAAACCCACTAAGCGCAGGTTGCTGCGTCGGGCGCGATTTTCTGCATCCTCGACCCGGCGGTGCAACTCCTTAGAGTGGGTGGTCAGCTCCCGAACCTGATCTTGCAGATGGCGGATGTCGTCCTCGGCCGTGGATATCCGAGACTCGGCTTCCGAAATGCGGGCGGTGGCGTTCCGCAGATCTTGCCGGAGAAGAGCGACGTCCACTTTGACCTCACCCACCATGCCCTCGAGCGAGGCGCGGGACGAGTTGATGGCCTGCAGGATGGCAGCCAGGTCTGCAGCAGGGGCCGGGGCCTGTTCGCCCGTGGGGCCGGGCCCCTTGGCGGAGGTTGTGAATTTGTCCATCCTGGTTTGGGTGGCCCCGGACGCCGGCTTGGCGGCTCTGTCCTTACCCATTTCTGGGCCGTCCGTCAGCGAAGGAGGGCAACTAGCCGGTGACACACCCGCGGGACGGCAACGGGCAGCCGGGCTGCCGCGGGACCAACAGGAGGCCCGTCCGGGAGGACCACCGGCCGGGAACGGCTTGGGAGCACCAGCCTCAGCGGTCAAGCCCCGCCGGGCATCTCAGCAAAGCGGGGTCCAGCAATGTAGGTCTCAGTTCCAGGCCCCTGGCCGCTGCTCGGGGGCCCCCCAGCCGGCCGTCGCAGGGCCGCAACCTCCGGCGCAGCCCAGGTCTCCAAGGGAACAATTAGCCGGATCTCCCCTCAGTCCCCAGGAGGGGCGAGGTGTCACTCGTCAGGGTCCGCAGCCGGGAGTCCAAGTGATGGAGGGGGGGGGGAGGAGGAGGGGGGGACAGCACGTACACCCCCTCCGGCCGCCGGTATGCGGCCCGAATCAGCGAGGGCCCCCCCGCACCCGGAGTCCGCAGCCGGTCCGGGGTCGATGGAGCCGGTTCCGCGCCGCCACCAGGAGGAGAGGGGAGGGAGAAGGGGGGGGAGCCAGGGGCCCGGGCCCCCCGGCCGCCGACACACGGCCCGATGGGGGGGGGCTCCCCGGACAGCCAATCCCGCAGTTGCCCCGATGAAGCGGTCGCGGCCAGCCCCACTCACCGCCTGATTCGCCGCTCTGCTCCACGCGGGGGGGTCCGATCCAGCACCCCCGGGGCTCCGGACGGCGTCAGCGAAGCAGGGCAACACCGGGCCAGTGCCAGCAGCACCCGCGGCAGCCCCGCGGCCACCGCGTCCCTCAGTCCAGCAGTTTCAGGCCTGCACCCCTCGTGGGCGCCGCGGGCTAAATTTCTTCAGCGTGGCCGCGCCGCGGTTCCACAGCCGCCACTGCACGCCGTCGGTCTGGCTCCGCGACGGCTAGGGAGGCTCCCAGAGCCCGCAGCGCCCCAAGATTCGGTGCGAGGCGGCAGGGCAGCTTCGCGGACCCCCGCACTCCGAGGGAGCCGGCCAGGGCAGTCCAGGAGAGGAGTAAGCCGGATTTGCGGGGACCGATGCCGGGAGCCTTAGTGAAAGGCGGCCATGCCGGTCAGGCGCCACCTAGCGCCATCACAATCCAATTTTTAGAATTATATTTTGGAAGCAGAATCTGTTCTTCTGTAATCTTTCCCTTTCCACAACACACTTGGGGTAAATGGATGTTGCTGGATCCCTAATGTAATCCCCAATACATTTTCTTTCTAGTGTGGATTGAGTACTTGGAAACAAAAGGCAGCCTTGGGTGTTGTACGGCAATTTTGGGGCTCACTAGATAGACGGCCAAAAACCTTTTGTGTTTGAGGGAAGATTTTCTCCTCTTGAGATCCCCCAATTCATTCCTGGATTTAGGAAATGCTCTCCATGTTCCTTATGTCACCCCAATTTTATTTCTGCTACTTTGATTGACAACTAGTCAGAGATTGAGAATATCCACAAGAAAACATTTCTAAACATGGTTACCCAGACTGCACATATACAGAAATATTGCAATGGCAGAGGGAATGTGTTCCCTAGTTTTTAATGTAATCCTCGATTATATCGATCTACTTATAATTTACAGATTAATGAGCACATGTACAAAAGATGAAATCTTCAATTAGCGCTTCATAGCACACTTCTGTGTTTTCTATGTGCTGTAAAAATGAATGTTACTATTACTCAAATTACTGGTACTCCTTTTACCGAGGTTGGATGGTTGAGTTGGTCTTTCAGTGAGTAAAATGTATAGATAACTGTCTTTTTCAGAGGCAACTGGCAACTGTTTTACTCTGAGAGCTACCTGGCCAGCCCAGTCTTTGAACTTCACCAAGCACATTTTGAAATTCAAATATTTCAAAATCATTTTAAAGAATTTACACCAAACCGCGAAAATGGCCCAATATCAATTCTGTGTTTTTTAAGCCAAGTGCGGTTTAGTTCAGTACAGCAGCTTCCACTGCATTGGAAAACACAAATTTCTATTAACTTTAAATGAAAACACTTCTTTTTTGACCCCATGTGATCTGATTAGTCTCTTTCTCTGCCTCCCTCACCAAGGATCTTAACACAACTAGACAGAGCAAATCTATGCTAAGATGAACTACTTATATGCCAGATGTGGTGAAGTTTTATCCATTTGCACCACAGCAAATATAAAAAAAAGGAAGTTTCAGTGGAAAGGGCAATTCAACCATGACTACAAACTCACTTTTGCCAATTCTAAAACATCTATCTATCTATCTATCTATCTATCTATAGATATATATATATATATATATATATGAAGTATGCTATCACATTTGTAGTTATATTTGAGACAGGTTTCCACAAGAAATACAGTTTGGTTTTCAATAACAATATTTCACCTATTTGAAATGCAATTCTGGTTTTTCTGGGGGCGGTGACTGTGGGGGGAAAAATTTGTTCCTGAAACCCCACTTGGTTTAATGGAAACAAAAGCCTCATGATGATTTCTGCTCTCTGCTAAAGCCGAAACGACGAGTAAGATTTGGCATGAAGACGGAGAAGGGTTCCTTTTTGTGGTCTGTTGTAAATCTGTTGGTTATTTCGGATTACAAAATGTCAATCCACCAATGAAAGTCTCTTTATATTTATGACCTGTGAATCAATCAACCAGTCACTTACTTCACTTTACTCAAACATCAAACAAAGTATGGAAAACTGTATTATGACTGCGATCTACCCAACTCTACTTGTGCACTTATCTCTAAAAACGAATTATATTGGCACGTTAGAACCATGACACATCCATTGTCCAACTTAAGGACTCTTACATTTGGTGTGTGTTAGGGTGGAAACAATGCTAATAAAAGGACACTTTCAGGCGTATTTAAAGAAGTAGATTTCAACTACAAGTACAATTAACAGTTTTTGTCTGAAAATACATATCATATCAGTAAATCATTTATGCATTTGTATGGATAATTAAAAACCAAATGCACCACATAAAAATAGGTATTATACCTCAAACTTGTTAGACTACACAACATGTACATTAATTAGCATTGCCCCACCACAAAGTTTGCAGCCCAGCCCAATCTATAAGGCCATGATGCTGACCCCTCTGAATGAGAACACAAGAAACCTCAGGCTATTGACGTCATCATTACTAGTGACATCAGGGGCGGCTCCTCCACTATGGCAGAGGAGCGTCGCCCCACTGCTTAAAAACATCAAATGGAAAATAAAATGATAATAAAAACTTTTATTATCGTTGTATTTTTCATTGACTCAGCTGAGTTTGTCGAATCCGCCAAGTATGGGGCGGGGCCAGGTTACAACATCACCAGCAGGGTAAGGAGGAGTTGTGGGCACTGAAAGAGCGCATGTCGGTTTGGCCGCCGTACACGACAGACCAAACCGACATGCACACTTGGATATCTCCAGGCTACTCCTTGAAGATATCTGCAGTGCTCAGGGCCCACGCTCTCAGTCCCTGTTGGACCATGAAATCAGCCTGCTCTGCCGAATCACAGCGCTTTTCCCTTGCTGGGAATAATGGCATGAGAGAAGCGCTGGGATTGCGTGTGAGCTGAGAGCCTGTGCTCATGGAAGCTGCAGTGCCGGGAGCAGAGGAGCCGTGAGGGACAGCACGGGAACAGAAGGCAAGTGTATATTTATTTAAATTTTAACCGCAGTGCCCCCGCACTGCACCATCATGTAGAATGGGCAGCAGCCGCAACTGAGTGATATGCTGCTCAAATCGTTGTGGCACAGTGAGCTTCATGGCCGCATGCCTGGGCTAGTCTATGTCACTTAGAGTAGCATCAGAGAACATCATAAAATGTGACTGATGAATTAATAATAATCAGCGTGGATCCACTCAATAGTGCCTCATGAATAGGGAAGGCAAAAGAATGTTTAGGCAGAACACCCCAGAGACACATACCATGAGGTAACAAAGCATCAACTTCAAGAGGTAATGTACAGCATCATTATGCAGTCTTTTGCACAGTTTTAAATGATACCCTCTGCTTGCCCTATAACATGAAATACAATAATAAATCATACTTTATTAGATTATATCAAATTTAAAAGTTTGATTGTGTAAATAAAATGTTCTTAATTTCTCAGTACCTTCTGGAGCACTTCCAACCACTTCTACATACCTCGCTCACTGATATCAGATTCTCACCACATTTTTCATTATTACAATAGGAGCTACTTATTACATCAATATTGTTGTAGAGAAAATACTTCACGTATTTCCTGGGTAATACCAGAAACGGAAAACAAGAAATGCTGAGTGTTTCAGATGTGGTCCTAGCTCAGTAATAAAAACACTGTTGCAGTCTGCGTCTGCCTACTCACCAGCCGTCATTTCTAAATGACAATGTGGATACTTTTATTTTCAGCTTGGGTTTTTTGAGGCATCATTCATATAAAGTGCAATACCTCAGACATAGTTTGTAAAACAGTAGAATTAATCAGACTTCTTATCTAGATTCAGTGTCATACCTTTAATGGCCTGGTAGAGTGGGGCGCTGTTTTATAATATTAAAGTGTTCTTGTGGAGGGAAGGCAGCACAGATAAAACAAACATCAATCGACTTCCGTTTTAGAAGTAAGCCTGGCATGTGGCATTTTCTTGCAGAATTATGGTTCTAAAAGCCTTTGACATATAGATTTCAGTTCAATAGTAATGAAGCAATGAATAATCTATTCAAATGTGCGGATGATTTTTCCCATTTCACTCATCACTGTGTCACAGTACAGAGACATCTCATTTATTCCTGTTGGCCTTCTCCGAACAATAGTGACAATCAACAAATGGGTTTCCTAAAGGTCTGGCTGCATCAGTTCATGAGTCACCCTGTCTACTAATCTGTGTAAATGGGTTGACGCCAAACTGCTATTCATTTATATCTCAGAAGACAAGGTTATCGTTATTCATGAGGTCTTTACGCAGAGGATATGCCTTCACAAAATGTGTCAGTAAATTATGAGAAAATACTTCAGCACACAAGCAGATTTGTTGGACCTTCAACACACTTTCTTGCTTTGGAAGTCAAACATACACTGCACCATACATTTCAGCTATACCTATCACATAATTTAAACATCCTAAGTACAAGCAGAAACTCAAGGAAATCAAGTGCTCAATTTTATTCAAGGAAGGAACTCAAGAAAAAAAGGCAATGGCAAAGCCAGTAGGTTGGGCCTTGGCAAGCGTGCCATTGAGTTTTTACTTATTTGTTAATGCAAAATATTTTTGGCAAGAAATATATATATATATATATATGTATATTATCTACTAACGGCTGAACAGAATTACTTGAAATTTGGCAGAGAGGTAGTCCTCAGGTCAGAGATGTGCCTTTTGCAGGTCTGGTGTAAATCTGTTCAGTAGGTCCTGAGAAAATAGCATTTAAATCAATATATATATCTGTAAGCGCGCTCCGTGCGCTTACGGTAAGCTTACCGTACGCGTACGGTGCCGTGCGCGAGCTCAATTCTGATTGGTGGTTACATGACTGTAAACATTCGAATCGGTCGAAATCAGAAAGTGTCGGCTGCCATTTTCTGTCTCTCGCACTGAAAAACAAAGGTGGATAACGTGAAAAGGGGGCAACGAAGAGAGTTGCAGACCCCCCAGCGTTTGTCAGGGGGTCCACGAAGGACCAAAAAGTACGAAAAATACATTTAATAATTTTTAAAAAAAATCGCGGAGTGCGCGTACGGTAAGCTTACCGTACGCGCACGGCAAAAAAAAATAATAAAAAAAAAACGAAATAACAATCACATTTATTAAATAAATTGAAGGACCCGCAAGGGAGAAAAAAAAATTGTTACTGTGTAAAAAAAGGCGAGGCGCGCACGGTGAAAAACCAGACAAAAAAATAAAAAATAAATACATAACTTAGCATTTAAAAAAACGTACAAATTCACTGAAAAAACCATAGGTTTCACACACGTTATAGTTAGGAATTAGCATTTAAAAAACCTTGCAAATTCACTTAAAAAACCATAGGTTTCACACATGTTATAGTTAGCTGTACATTTCACTCGTAAAAAACCAATGAAATTCCACGTTATAGTTAGATCAGGTAACTATAACTTGCGCGACCGCAATCCACAATGTGTCATTTCAGATGTCATCATTGATGTGAAGAGTGATGTCACTGACCATGTCATGAGTGATGTAATATGTGACGTCATCAGCAGTTTATTGTGGGCGCGCAAGTTATAGTTACCTGATCTAACTATAACGTGGAATTTCATTGGTTTTTTACGAGTGAAATGTACAGCTAACTATAACATGTGTGAAACCTATGGTTTTTTAAGTGAATATATATATATATAAATATATATATATATATCCAGCAGGGTGACCCTTTCTTCCAATTTCGGTCACAGATCGAGGCGCACAAAAAAAAAAAAAATTATATATATATATATATATATAGTATAAAAATATGAAATGCACTCCTTTGAAGGCACATACAAAATGCCACCCCTCCCAGTCCAAGCAGCCGGTGGATGGAGAGGGCAGATCCATGGGCCCATCATGTATGCTTTGGTGGGCAGAAGTCTTAACAGCATGAACAGATGAATGCAGGAAGGGGATACATCAAATCTCCATCTACATACACATAAGAATTTGTATTATGATTTTTTGGGGATGAGCCTGGCAAAAAACCTAAGCTGTCTCCAGACCATGTCTAAAAATGCACAGATAGTCGTCCGCAGGTGCTGCCCAAAGAACCTGGAAGAGCATTCCCACAGCCCTCAGAAGATCAAACCTTTACCTAACCTTCAAGAAGCAGTTGAATGATTCCTTATTAAACTGTCCATTGTGTTCACACTGGATCAATCTTCTGAGTCTTGGGCACCATTTATAACTTTCAAGAAGAACTAACACAGCAAACTTTAAGCTGAAATAACCCTTTCTTCCTACAATGGTCGTGATGAAACCAACGATGTAAAGAAACTCTTGGAAAAAGACTGCATTCTGCTATCTTTCTATGCACTCTTATTATTTGTAGCAATATTACTTGGATGAAGTGATGTTTGAAATTGTATACAGTTCTGCGCAATGAAGAGTGGTCTGTTGTTTCTCAACAATCGCATTGTCTGCGATATATACAATTTTTTTTTAAAGATACAGGCAGCAGTAAGGTGTAACAAGTGACATGCAGTCATATCTATATTTAAATTGTTGTTTATCTATCCTTTAGAGCCTAAACTATATACAAAAGTGATTTCTACAAACCTCACATAGGACCGGGTCCCTACCTAGCAGGCATGGTAAGCTACAAAGCTTTTCACAAGAATCTTGGTGATGACTGGATTCATTTAACTCCATCTTGTCAGGCCTCTCAAATAAAAGGGAGACAGGATCCAGAAACTTCAGAATCAGGTTGCAAGGAGTTGGCATAATCTAAGCAAGGCCACATCAAATTAGCCTCAGAAACCTTGCACTGCATCTCGGCGGAGCGAAGAATCACGAATAAAACTCTGTAGTGCTCACAAAACAAACTTCAAAAAGAGTCTGTGTTACCTGCACAGGCAACCATCCCACTACATATCAGAAAGCAACCACCCATTGCTAAATAGTTACAACAACAGACTTTCAAACAGCAAAAGCATGGTGGATGTTTATTAATAGTGTATGGCAAAACACTCTTCCACACTTTGGAGCCACACCTAAGAGCAGGTTTTGACTATAAATGTCTCAATAAACTCCTCAAATGAGATTTCGTCAGACAATACTCCTCTGGTGACTAAAAGTGCATTTGGAATGCATGACAGAAACTTTTTCCCGCAAACCGTCAGGACTCTTGTTTGAACTCTCAATTTTATGGTCTTCTTACTCATCTGTAACAAACAGCCCAATGATTCATCCAAATCCATTTTGCAATAAATAATTAGACATAAGATCTTCAGACGCACAGTGATACAAGCCATCATCATCAGCCGACTGGACTACGGCAATGCCCTCTACATAGGCATCGCCGCACACCTTCTACAGAGACTTCAGACCATAGAGAACACCACATTCAGACTCATCCTCAGCCTTACCCGACAAAACCACATCACACCCCACCTCAGGAAACTCCACTGGCTGCAGTACAGAAGAGATGCCATTCAAGCTGCTGACCCACGCACACAAGGCTCTACACAACCAAAGGCCCGCCTACATTAACCCCATCGGAACTTCTACCAACCATCAAGAAGACTACGTTCCGCCTTCCCTTTCACTTTCCCATACTTCTCGCATCTATCGAAGCAAAAGTGGAGAACGCTCCTTCTTCCACATCAAAGCAAAGACCTTGATCACCTTCCCCACACAACTCCAGACATTACTTCACGATCTGGCTGTTCGAATGAGCCTCTGTGGCCTGCAAGTGCCTGGATACCTGAGCCGCCCTTCATAAACCTTGATTGAATGATTGATTGATTGACTTTTAGGTAGCTAAGAGGGAGGTGTTTCAGATGTGTAAATAGCTTACAAATGGACACCAACCTGAACAGATCTCAAATTCAGCCAAACCTATATTTATTATGGAGCAATAATAAATAAAAGTATAAGAACGAAAAGTGCAAGCTATAAGAAGTGCAAGCTGCACAGTGTTGCATATGATGTCACACTCAGTTTTACAAAAGCTAAGCAGGCCTAGTCTGATCTAGAGGACCTAAAGAAACAAGTGGCGAGTAACTGATTCCTTAGGGAAGTCCTAAACTATCTGAATGACATTGAAAAGCAATAATAAAGCATTTGCATTTATTTATATTTTTCAACATATACCAGAAAACAATCTAGTTTGACAGTAAAGGGGGGAGAGCGGTGAGTGTCTGGTAGCGCATCTTGCAATATTCTTACTGGATGATGCATCCACTAAGATTTAAATTATATGCAGTTTATCTATAGGAATCACAATGTTGGTGGGTGAGGGTTCTGATCTAGGCAGTTGGTCGCTGACTGGCTAGGGAGAACAATGTTCCTGTTGAAGCACTGAATAAACCTATGTTTAATTACTATTCCTTGGTGGTTTATGACTTCACAACAATTTGCTTTTGGCACAACATTTTCATTGCATTTTTAACACCAGCAACCAAAGAATAAGCGTCTCTGAGAACAGTTTAATGCATATTTCAGTTGTTTCCCCTCTCCCCAGATTAGATGGAAAGGCCCCTGGGGCCCACATCAGCAATATTAACACTTAACAATGAACACCATATACAACTTTGGTATCACAATGCATGTTATGTTCTGATCATGTTTATTTCAATAATCTTTCACAATACCTATGAATTTCATTAGATTGTCAAAGACTGCAATGTCCAGGGACAAAACAGTGATGGTAACAATAGTTTCAAATACTCTCAAAGATTGGCAGAATGTGATATAACTTTCATCATCTCGAAACTCAAAGGTAAGCCATTACATTTTACAATCTCCTGGACAAAACCCACAAAAAAGCTTTTTTCAAATGAGTTGCTATCATTTGTTTTGCTGCAAGCACACGGACCGTCAAGTCACCTTTAAAAAATCCTTCTCTCTAGATGGATTGATCAAAGCTCTTGAATAGTGACACAAAGATCAGTAAGTGATCAGATAGCCTAGGGCGCCCCTACTATGAGTAAAGACCTCCTTCCAATATATTTGTAGTTTCAAGCATTTCCATAACTTATGTAATTCTTCATCTGTCTTACAGCATTGTCTCTAGCATGTTTAATCATTCTTAGTATAGATGACCCTCAATTTATTTGGTGTGGGGGCGCCAGAGAGCCTGCACCAAGACTGCGGCTCTTTAAACTTGCTTCGTGGGCCGGAGCTTTCATCCTTCAAAAATATCTGCCCAATTGAACATTTGTTGCCTAGATATCACCTGCTTAGCCAAGTGAGGTGATGGAGCAGCCGACTGTGCCGTCCTTGAGTTCTGACGAGCAGGTGACAAGGTACAGCCGGAGGCAGCACTACCGCAGCGCAGCTAATGCCTGCCGCAAGGTGTGCAGTACCGAGTGGGCAAACGAAGGCCAGCGCCGCAGAGACAGCCGGTGCGTGCAGCCATGGGAACTCCCCTGATGATAGGCCAGCAGGAGAAAGGACTCACTGTGCCATGTCAGCGGCCAAATTGTATATGAGGAGACTCGGGGAAGCAAAGTGTGCAGACCTGCTGACCCAGCACAGGTCCACGTGGAGGAGATAGTGCCCCAACGCTGCTGCCTGATAACTGGCCCACCAGTATTCTCTCAGACACATAGGGGATACATGACATTCTTGAGGGGCAGTGACGCTTTGTGGAGGGGCCCTGGGCGTGGTCTTGGGGGTCAGGATGCAGCAAGGTGACGCAGTCATATCCCAGGGAGGTCCTGTATGGGTTGAGGGGATGTAAACCTGCTGAGGCCCAGAACTAAGACTCTGCGTGACTACGAGGGCTGACCGATTGTCTCTCTGTGCCTTACTGAGGCCCTCAATGAGACACCAATGCATCGCTCTGCTTTAGGCAAAGAATACATGCAAAAAGCCCTTAATTGCGATTCCCTGAACTGCAGACTAGCAGCAACTTCATCACTATCACTGCACTTGCCACTATGAACCCCTGGCGGCTTGGTGGACCGCCCTGAACTACGATATAGGGAGCCCCCATGCACTTAGTGCCCTAAAGCTGTTGGGTTGATACGGTGCAACGGGCGAGTGCCATCCTTACCCACACCAGGGGGAAAACGGATAAACAATTCCACCTGAATTTTAAAGCCTGCAGAAATCTAAAACACCCCCAACGTGACAGGCAGTAGAGGAATTAATGATAGGTAAATCTCTATCCTCCCATGAAGTCGGCTCTCTCCTCAGAGAGGTGGAAATCAGCCTCTCAACAACTGACACTAAAATTGACTCACTGACCTGCCGGCTGCATGATATGAAGGACTCCCTTGATCGCCAGAATGTGCGCATAGATATGACTGAGAGAAGGATCTCAGATGCGGAGGACGACACGTCACAACATACCATGCTGCTAAAGGAGATGGAGAACAAAATGGAGAAGATCTGATTAAAGAATGAAGGTCTAGAGGTCCAATCACATAGAAGTAACATCAGGGTACTTGGCATGGCCGAAACTACATTGATGAGGTGCACAGAAGACTATATAGAAAAGCTGCTCCGAGACACATTTTGGACAGAGGTGGTGGCAAAAGTTTATTGCACCTTGATTCCAAAGTGAATTCCAGGGCTCCACCACGCCCCCTTTTTGCAAAACTTCAATTATAGAGATAGAGATATTGTCCTGAAACTGACACTTGAAAAACCTAACATCCAATATGACGGTATGTCTTTGTCATTCTCCCCTAATTTTGCACAAAGAATACCGGACGCAAGGAGAAACTTTACATCCGTCAAGGAAAAACTAAAGAATATGGGGATCCAATACGCCATGCTTAACCAGGCCTAGCTCCAGGTATCTTTGCAGGGCAAAGGAGGTGGCCTTGATCCTTAACAAGTTAACTAAAAACAAGAGTGCATCACCTTCAGGCCGCAGAGTCACACCAAGTTATATATGATGTTGAATAAAAGGTTCAACCTCACACCAACAATAACTTACACTAACGAATGCAGTTGCTACCGTGTACAGAACATGAGAAGTATAGACCTGTGACTTATCAGTTTTTCAGACTCCTAACCACCCCATTCATTTATAATCTTTTCCTCATCGGCTGCAGAAACCTAATGCATGACTGTCTTATCTCTGGCCCCTGTAGGCAAGGTGCCATTTAACTTTCTAGCTACCCATCGCTGCTACTGTTTAACTTTTGCATTGCGTTTGATTGGCTGGGGTTCTTGACCAACAACCATGGGGCAATTGGGGCCCGGTGTGGGAGAGAGGTGGGAAGCGGGTTTGTTCACTGTTATTATGAAACATGCTCAGCACTCAGATGTGACCCAGCCGTCCCCAGAGGCGATTGCCAACTGCATAATGCCACCACATATGATGCTCTGTGTGGAGCCAAAGCCCTATGCAATTTGGACTCCATATGACTTTAAAGTGTATCACTTGGAATAATAGGAATCTAGGCAATCCTTGCAAATGTCACAACATCAGGTAAATGTGGTGTTCCTGCAGGAGACACACTTAGGACTCACGTGCACCCACGGCTTTACAAAAGCATGGGGAGAGAACTGCACTGCTACTTAGCATGTTATTCAACATACTCCCAAGGCATGGTGATTTTGAGCCACAGGAGTGATACTTAATAGGCTAAGGGTTATTTGGCACTACACACATTACCCTGTTTAATTCTTATGCCCCAAACACTTTATCAGGAGTTTTTCACTCACCTTATGTCTTGCGTTCACACATTAGATTCTGCATCGGCTGCTAGGTTGCTTATCGCACAAACATAATAAAGCAGGAGACCATTGTTTCTATTCTAAGGGACATTTGGAGGAAAACCCACCCTTATCGTAGGGAATACATATTTGACTCCTTGGTCTAGGACTCCTCGTTCAGACTAGGTGCCTGATTTAACACAACAGATGCCTTAGGGTGGTAGACAAGTGGCCAACACTGTCAGACCATTCTCCAGTACTTTTAGACTTAAGCCTTCCTGTGAAGCCCCATGCACTGTGACCATGGCAACTTCAGACTGCAAATCTGCTGGATAAGGCCATTCTCGAAGAAATATGAGATGCCACAAAGCATTACTTCATTGAAAATAAAGACTCAGTGAACTCTGCCTTCATACTGCAGGAGGCTCATAAAGCCATGATCCAGGCCGAGTGCATAGCAAAAATTAATGGGATATTAAAATTCATCCGGGATGACGTGATCTAATTAGAACAGGAGATGGTATCACTGAAAGCAAAGTATGAATGCAGTGATAGGGTCCTACTGCTGGAGCAAATACAATCTAGAATCCAAGATTATAAGGATGCAGCAGATATGGAAATACACTTCTGCAGCAAATACAGAAGACACGAATATATGGGGCGGGAGAGCACCCTGGGAACACTCTGGCATCTCTGATCAAACCAAAATGGGCTGCAGCCAATGTCAGGAGAATACGATTGGCACGAGAGCTGACCACAAATAGCTCATGCAGTATACTTGACGCCTTCTACAAGTCCAAATCCATGGAGTCTCCACAAGACATTCAAATGTTTCTTGATGATGTGCGCCTTGCATGGCTGGCTCCTGACCAGCGTAACACATCCTGACAGCCAATTACGATAGAGGAGATAAGGGGGACGATAGCTCAACTAAACAAGCATTTGCAATGCAATAGGTCTCGCATTTGTTGGAGTTTGAGCTATTGGCATTGTAAATGGCAATTTTTTTTGTTTCAGTGGAGTGATTATTTAAAGAAAAAAGTGCACACTATATATACACACCATATTATAAGCTTTATAGCAACTCTACAGTAAGTTATGGCTATGTTAAAATAAAGGGGTGCGAATGGATGAATGAAAATACAAAAAAATATCTTAAAATGCAAGATAGAATGTGGAGCAGGTGACAGGGACTACCTATCATTTAATAAAAATACATGTAGAAAAAGCACCTACATAGAATGTGAAACCTGCGAACTTCAGGAAAGTGGCTGGCACCAACGTGGTGACAGATACATAGGGGTTCATATTTCAGTACATATACATACAAATACGCCATGAGATGGTGTCCCTTATGTTCTAATTTACCATTTTAAGAGTGTTAGACACCCAGATTGGAGGGATAAATTAAAACAAAAACTGTTAAGAGCGTGCCACTAAACATTTTCTTCTTTTTTGAACAAAGGAGCCGCCCCATATCAGATTTAAAATAAAGCAGGATGCGGGGTAAAGAATGAAGGGGGCAGAGGGAAGAGTAAGGTCACATTGCTGAGCGGCAGGAGTAGCGAAATAGGAGCTGACTTTGCTGCATGTAAAAAAAAAACAACTAGTAAGTAGTGCCATTTAAAAACAGAATTAAACGGTAGAAGCATCTATGAGAGACACACAAACAAAACCAACTTTTGACACAGAAAAACAAACAATCTATAGGGAGAGGATGTGGTCTAAGGGTCAGAGCGGCCTTTGGAGCTGGGAACCAAATTGGAGTCTCGGCATCCCCACAACATCCTGTGGTTCCGGGCAAATCACTTAATCTCCCCGTGCCTACCAAAAATAAATGTATCCTTGTGTAACGTAAGTGGTGCTCATGTAAAACCTCTAAAACCTTTGAGTCGAGTTTGCCCTATATAAAACTGCAACAAAAAAAATTTCACCTACCTGCAAACATTTCAGAACTGCGGAAATATCGTTTTCCCCCTTTGCAAAACTCGGCGGGTGAAATCACTGTTTTTCACAACCCTTACCTTAAGCATGTCATGAATTAAAAATTAGACTGAAAGCACCACACACCTCTAGAGACTAATACCTAGGCCTGGGCCAAAATTCCGTTCCGCTCACGGAAAATGCGATAATTTGGAATTTTCGCGTTCCGCGGAAAGCGCGAAAATATCAAAATTTCCGCTATCCGCATCTTACCGGTAATTTTTTTCTTGCTCGAAAAAAATACATTCTCGCGTGCGCGCGATCGCCTTACCTGAATCCCCGCGTTCGCCGACAAGTTTTCCCGATCCGGTCGCATTCTCCACGAGATGTTGGATTGTTGGTAGCCATTTGCGCTGTCTCGTGACAGTTCGTGCCCGCATTAACGTCATTTGTCGCGCGATCACGTTATTTGTCGCGCGATCACGTCTTTCTTCTCGCGATCATGCACCGCGAGAGTATGAGAAGATTGAGATCTCGAACACGTCATTCTCCACTGCGAGCGAGAGCATGAGGACGCGGGCACGTCATATCGAACGCAAGCGGGCGGGACAAGTGAAAACAAGATGGCTGCGCCCGTGAGCAACCACATGGGTAAGTTGGCGAGCTGCGATCACGCAAAAAATATCGCAAACAGGCGGGGAAAAAACTTACGCATCTTCGCGATATTTCCGGCGTGTTTGCGGAGATTTTCAACATTTTCGCGATAGTTTGCGAAAGTGAATTTTGCAAATTCCGCCCACCCCTAATACCGTGCTGCAAGATGTCACTGGGGTCTAAAGGTTAGCTCGTAGCAGTTTCACAGATGCTGGCTTTGCTACAAACCATCTCCCGGAATTTATCTCCGAGTTACGTTAATCTTCACAAGAGCTCTCAGATCTCATCCTGCCTGTTTGTCCTATTTGGTTGCTGTCGCAGTGTTTGTTTCATGTTTCTTTATTTTGTGATTTGACTTCCATCACTAAAAAACTTGAAAATCGAGTTAAACTGTCTGTTATTGGTGAAGGTACTGTGTTAAAAAGATAAAGTTAGACTTGAGCTCTCGTGTAAACGTGCGTACTGATAAAGGGTGTAGACGCGTTGATACAATGAAATGAGATAACAGTAAAAATTACAGTTTATAGCGCTTAGAAACCGCAAACCCTGAACACTGTGTTATTTTAAAACATGCCTTTTTGTCATTTATTGTGTAAGATATATATTTATCAGTCTGCCGGCGTGACCTCAGAGCACAATTACAGAATAATATGTTTAAACTCTAGGTCATTTAAATCTGATATATTTCTCAATATGGATAAGTGGAATTAGCGTTCACCGTTTACATCAATAGTGATTTAAAGGCCTCGAGCATGGTCAACTTGTCCTTTCATCCTTCCGAGGTCGGCAAACAGACCTATTTAATCTGTTCATTGTGCTATATGGTATTTAAAGTGCTCTGAAATGGGAGAAGAGTGGAATGTAGCGCGGTAACAACGTTACTTTTATTGTAAATTAAACCCAGTTGCTTTCTCCAAAATGGCTATGTGTTCCCCAATATTTTGTTTAGCTCTCCCAAAAAGGAATACATTTATGGCATACAAACTAAAGCAACTCAGTAGCACCTTAACGATGGTCCCAATCACGATTTTAACGTCCTTTCGGGCACCAAAAACTATTGACTTTGAAGAGTCAGCTATTAATTTCCATTCCCCTAACGGCGGCTGCTTTGAGTACCAGTGACTTTCATGGCTGAAGGGCGAGGACCTGCTGCCACCTCATGATATATTCCTGCACGTGCACTTCTGAACCACCCCTAGAGCTGAGAGGCAGCCTGAGCCCCCTGCTGCACGAGGCCCTTCAAATATTATAACAAAAAAATGTTTGTTTTCTCATCTAGCTATTATATTGTCGCGGCCTCTGTGTTAACACCAACCACACCTCATCGCCATTTCTTTGTGTATCCCTAAATCCATATGAATCTGAACTGGCGCTCATGTAAAGCGCTTCAGTTCCCTCGGGCCGAGTTTGCGCTATATAAAACAGCAAAAAACTCCCCCAGCCTCCAACAATCGTGTTAGCACTCGTATCCATCGGGCTCACAATCTAAACATACCCCACTCCCAATAACGTAGGGTCCTCTGCCCTCCCCTCCGTCAAGAAACACCTCACAAAAACGTTGTGGGATCTTCCTGCCCCAATACCACCACCCTACACAGAAAATGGAGCAGTATCTTCTTGCCCTCATCATTTCCCATCTTGCACCCACAAAATGGTTTAGGGTCCCCATTCCCAAAGCCTCCAATTTCTCTCTTTTACCAAAAGCTGTTGGATTTTCTGCCCATCACTCCTCAGAACAAAAGGTGCGGGGTCTTACTGTCACATTACCTCTACTGCCTCTGCCAAAAGCTGCACGGTCCCCCTGTGCAAACGGTTACACTTACAACTGCCAAACAAGTTTATATCAATAACTGTGATGGGAAAGCATGACAAGAGCATATATACCAAATAAAACCACAACACAAGCCTCCTTCAGCTCGTGTAAAAGCTGATTCCAAACCAAGCCTGGTCCGCGTTCCCTGCTCACAGTATTTACAAATAATCACAGAATCGATATAATCACATGATCAGTTATAACCAGAATAAACTCGGTAGCTTGCTACAACAGTACATCTTTATTACTAACCAACAGTTCCTGCTCCTGCCCGCCTCGGGTTTTATCACTCACACACGCAGCCTTTCGTCAATCTCTGGGCACACACTTCAAATATGAACAAGCGGCACTGAAAGCGATTGCGAAAGTGAAAGCGATCGCTTTTGGAAAACATAGAAGCCCGCGAGTGGTGCGCGCGCACGCGCCACAGCGAGCCATGTGGTTTCAATTATCGCGCCTGTGTCTGGGCACGATAATTGAAACCACATGGCCGGCGGTGTGCGTAATAGACACCAATAGGCCATGAGCGGAGCAATGCGCCCGCCTTTGGCCAAATGCGTGCTGTCTTTAATAAAAAGACGCACGCAAAGGCCAATAGCGTGGCCCAAAAGGAAAAGCACACGCACGAGCGTGTGCGATTCCTGGCTTGATTTTAAAACCCCGTGCAAGGGGTCGCTCGCTGCGCGAGCAGTTCTGCACACTGCAACGCTAGGCGCGAGACCTAAAAACTATTGCGCCCTGAGCAGTGACGGCCTTCCTACTGAATTCTATAAAGCCTATGCAGAGGAATGAATCCCAACACTTATGGCAGTATATGATGAGGTGTTCCAAAACAATAGACGCTTCGATTCAATGGCGGCGGTGGCAGTCGTCACAGCCCTTCCAAAACCTGGATAATCACAAAGCTACTAGTCAATAGACTTATACCATTAATGCCTCTCCTGGTGAGCCCGGACCAGGCAGGGGTTATTCTAGGCCGATCATAGGCAGATAACCAGTCTTTCCCCACATGGCCCTGGAACTGGAGGAGGTAGCAGTATTCTAAGATGCCGAGAAAGCCTTTGATTCGATAGAATGGCCCTTCCTGCACATAGTCCTAGAGAGGATAGGAGTGGGGAAATCTTTTCTCCAATGGATTAAGGTGATCTACAACTCCCCCATGGTTAAGGTGAGGATAAATGACCTCCTATTGGTGCAATTTGAGATTGGCAGAGAGACATGGCAGAGGTGCCCCCAATCCTCACTTCTCTGCTTTTGTGGTGGAGCCCCTAGCCTGCCTCCTTTGAGAGCATCATCACAAAAGGATTCAATTTGGGAATCGTACTCTCGATGCACGTGGATGACATTTTACACCTGCTTAAAAAAAAAGGCCTGCAACATTTACCCAGTAATACGAGACATAACATCTTATGAACGATGGTCAGGGTTGAACATAAACCAGAATAATTCCATTCTAATGTCACTCACAGATGCCATGATGAGTCTGGAGATTGAGTATCTGCTGTGCTTGTCCACAGACCCAGTTAGGCATCTGGGCGTACTGTACCACAGGAATATTGACACGCTTATCGCTGCAAATTAAGGGGTATGCATATCAGCGATTGCCAATCTCATGCAGAGGTGGATTAGGCTTCCACTTACGGTGGCTGGCAGACCTGCACTGATGAAAATGGAAGTGCTGGGAAAACTGTTGCATTTGCTCCAAACCTCTACCCTCCGTAAGCTGTTTTTTACCCAGTTGCGATCGTTGATGATCACATTGGATTGGAGTGGAAAACAGACATGTATTAGCTGGAGTAGACTGCAGAAGCTGTATAAGAAGGAGGACTTGGTGCCTTCAACTTTTAACTGTACTACCTTGTAGCACAGGCCCACTTTGCTCATTATTGGATACATAACCAGTGACAGGCTCCACATGTCAACCTGGAGTGTGGACTGGTGGAAGCAGTCCAGGCGAGCCTATACCCTAGGCCAAACCGCACGGACCGCAAGATTCGTATGGTTCGTTGAACCAGGTGGGCTCTCACGTGTTTGGCGTTAATTGGGGGCGGGGGGGAATATCAGACTCGGTATTCCTCCTAGGGTGAAATCGTGCATTACATATACGGTCACTTAGACCAAAACACCGCACTGTTCCCATTGCTCAGGAATTAGAAACTCAGAATCATGGGAGACCTCTTCCCGAATCAACAGTTTATATCGCCCAAGGAGCTTCAGGCCCATGCACCGTCATCAATATTAGACAAACTAAGATACTCCAATCTCAAACACATGCTGAAACAATTAATTCCGACATTCCAAAAGCCCGAGGTGGACTGAGAACTGATGTTGATGCTATTACAAATCCCATCATTAATCCACCTAGTTATCCAAATGTATGATATGGTGCTAAACACAGCCTCACAAGCCAAATTGCATGCCCGCACGCAGTGGTCACTAGATTTAGGTATTGAGATCACAGATAAACAATGGGTATTCTACTGTGCACAGTACTAGAGAAGTATACTCAAATGGGAAATATAGATTCATACACTTTAAATATCTCCTTAGGGCATATCACACACCTGTAAGTATGGCCAAGCATGACATATTGACTGATCCCAGTTGCCATCGCTGCTGTGCCCCCCTGAACACACACACACATTCTACATCTGGTTTGGAGGTACCGGCAGTGGTCACCTTTTGGCCACAGGTTACAAAAGTCCTAGGCATAATTATAGATATCCCTCATGATTATACTGTAGTGTTGTGCAATACAGGGCCCTGAAACACTGCAGGAGACTGTTGGCAATGGCGACACTATTGGGTTGTCGCAGAGTGGGCATGAGAGAACCTGACTGTTTCCCATTTATCCATACGGGGTCACCAGGGATGACAATATTGGAAATTCATGACACAATACATATTTCAAATATGTCCCTCATTAGTTTAATGTCTCAATAGTTTTTTTTTAAGAATGTGAGCTCCCTCATGTCTGCCACTGTATTAACAGGGGAGGGGCTCAGTGGCTACGTAGGAGATAATGAAACCTCTCTGACTTATTTTTTAGGCTAAAGATTCTGCTGATATGGCAAAAATAATGATGAAGGGTACAGCCCTGTCTTGTGCCTCTGGTCGGGGAAGCATCTCTGGCCTTTCCCCCAGTAATCAGTGCACAAGTTGCTAAGGCCACATATACAGCGCTGCTTAATGAGACATACCCCTGCCCTCTCCAGCATGTATTTCTGTAAACACCATTTTACCTGGTGAACGCTTTTTTGACGCCAAGTGGAAAGCATAACTGTAGGATCTTCTTTCTATGAGATGTTTTTCTATGAAATCACTATCTCTCTCAATACTACAGAACGTTTGTCAGTTTTTAATGAATCTAGATTGTATACCTGCCAACTTGAAGAACAATTTCACCGTGTATGGTGGAGGCGGGCCCTTGAAGGGGCGAGCCTTGTGCCGAGAAACACCTCTGAGGCATTTTTGAACCCCACTCCGCCCCACGCCCTCTCCTTCCCCCCAAAAAAAAAATGACACTTGCTGAGACTGATGCCAATGTCCTGGGGTGTTTTCACGCCCTTTAATGGACTTCAGCAGTTCAAAGCTTTGGAAAACGAGCTGGAAAACCACTATTTACAGTGGTTTTCAGCTTGTTTTCCCTGCCACCATGTGAAATCAGTTCCTCACCGGGAGACCGTGTGATGGGAGCTGATACTGTGTGAGTTGGCAGATATGAGATTGGTCTGGATCAATCCAAAAGGATATATAAGCTTCCACACGGTTTGCCTGGATTTTATGTATCTCTTGAAGTCTACTTTAAGTGATGGCAACACCCTGCAGTAGGCATCATTTTCCTTAACCTTACCCGTCTTAGGAATTGCCGCAAGATAATCTCATTTAATTGAAGGTGCTTTTTCACTAAAATTCAAAAAGCAATTGCGAACACTTATGGTGCCAGAAGTGAGAAAAAAAGAACTATAAAATGAATTGGTGAGACCATCAAATAAGGTGCTTTATTAGTCTGTAGAGTCTTTACAGTTCTTTCTATTTCTGTTACAGAAATATCACCGTCCAGTTCATGTTTTTCCATTTGTCACAAAATAGACATTGCTATTTCTTTAAAGAAGGACATGCCTGGGATTGTAAACCTCCATCCAGCCTGTATTAGTAACAGACTCCCCCAACCACCTCCCCACCCCTGATTCCCACAACATTAGGGGTTCTGGTCCTTGCTTTAATAAGCCGTACCCTGGCTGCAAACAATTTTTGTATGGCAAATTGCATCTAAATCCTAAAAAATGCTCTTTCTGTGCCCTGTGTTAGTAGCATTCTGTCATGTCCCTTCGAGAAAGTGAAGCACTTCTGGAGGGTGTGCAAGACACAAGACATTTCTCTGGAAAGAAATAATAAAGCAGGACAACGCCTTTGGGTCATGTATTTCAAAATAAATGCAAGGAGGAAAAGCCCCTGACTGATTTCACTACCATGAAAAAAAAAGAAAACTGGTGTTCTAATTGCCTTATCTAGGTTGAGACTTAAGCAGCTATATATATCACAACATGTCCTGCTTAATCCCATTTCTACAAAGCTATTTTGAATGCTCAGACATTTAATACTGTCAAAGGCCTTTTGAATATGTGGGATTAGAAAAAACTTCCTCACATCAAATACACAAATCCTTTGCTATAACACTTCTAAAGTCTTTTTGCAAACAAATTGGGGTTGCCTCTCAAAATCAGATTACATGGAAATGGCGTGGGTCAGGCAAATGCTGGCTATATTTTTAAACCTCCATTCAAATGTGGAACTGCCATATACAGCCAAGAATCCTATCTTTTGTCGCCTGTGCAACTCTGATAAAAGATTGGATTGCTAGATAACAACAAACATTGTCAAAGCCAATAGGTCTCGCACATGGGCAAACTATTGGCTTTGGGAATAATGAAGAGGTGATGTTTGGGTAACAGGACAGTTATAAAAAAACTAGCATTTGCAATGCAAAGGTCTCGCATTTACGCAAGTTTAAGCTATTAGCATTGTAAATGACAAAGCCTTTTATTTATGTTTTAAAAACTAAAACAAAAATAAAAGGCATTGTTATTTGCAATGTCAATAGCTCAAACTCGCGTAAATGCGAGACGTATCGCATTGCAAATTCTTGTTTTCATAAATGGCCTGTTTCTGGCTTCCGCCAGCTATTTGCAAAGGTAAGCATAGCTGCCAGTGTCTCAGATTGCTTAAGTGTGAAATTTTACATTTTCAGTGTACTTATGAGTGACATTCAATGACTATGAGTGACACTTTTTCGTGAGCAAAAATCAAGCAATGAAGACCAGGGAAACATAAATATCAGAAATGACACCCATTTGAGCAACCAGAAACTCTCATTTTACTGTACCAAGTGGTAGAACATTAGAAACAAAAATCACAGAACGCAGGTATTTTCTCCCTCTTTAGTACATTCTACAAACAGAAGGAATGATGAAAGGACTTAAACAAGATTTAGAGCTGCACATGATGATCCCTGACAGATACATAAAATAAATAAAAACACAAAAGTTATGTCATACATATGGCTTTATGTGGACATGAACAAATGTGACTAGCCAATATATTTTTTGAATGCTTGCAATCCTACCTTGAATAGTGCGGACTCGACCGACCTCAGGGGCGCCAGCGGCTGCATTCTGTCTATGAGTGCCGCAGATAGAAAGATACTGTACATACAGTATTACAGTGGTAATCATGATGCCGGCGCTCATGATTCTCCGACTCTGGCAGCATTCATAATCATGCCGGAAGCCACAAAAAGAAAAGGTCACTGTCAGTGCCAGTGGGGGTAGTGGTGCCAGTTGCCAGAATAAGAGCAACCAGGAAGGTGCCACAGAGGATAAATCACGTAGTCTACTGGCTAGCACTAAAGGAACTACAGGCCACGTGACAGACAGGCTGTCGTGGCGGGGTCTCAGCAGCTAAAGAATGCAGTCAGCGTCTCCTAACATGGACCTTCATAGAGGTTTCTGGCACATTCCCTCAGCACGTGCACTGACTGAGTAATACACGCCACAGAAGTGCAGCGGAGTTAGTGGCACAGGCAGGTTGAGAAGCGCTCCTTCTTGGGCATCTGTGGGAGTGATGCTAGATCAGCTCTCACCTCTGGCCCCTCAGCTCCACTGATTCAATGCCTAGGCCGTTCTTTTTGTGATGAAGCGCTAAGTGGCGATTTGGGTTGTAGCTGAGAGAGCTCCCTCAGCGGCTAAATAACTTTAAAGAGCCGGTCTGGCTGCACACGTGCGTAATGTCCATCAGCACACACAGCTGAGCACATCACCAGCAGTGACACCTTACAATCACAGTATGCATATAAACACCTCTCGTTTTGATCGGTTATGTGTTATTTTTTTCCCCCTAAGTAATAGTCGTGTCACATGCCGAGCTGTGGCTTGGATATTGCACTAAACATGTGGAGGAGAAACAAAGACAGCTGTCCTAGTACTCAAACGTCGTACTGCTGTACCCGACGGTCGCGGTTACTACCTGCATAGTTCCACTAGCTCAGTGCGAGCAGGTGGACAACAAGCCGCACTAAAATGCGTGATAATGCATTTTAATGCGGTGATGCGTATCACCACATTAAAACCTGTTATTTTAATGGTGATGCGTGGTACTTGGCAGGGCAGGGTAAGGTGCACACACAAATACATGCCAACATACCTGATCAGGGCGGGAGACTCCAGGTGGGAGGTGCCAAGGAGGCAATCAAGCCAGACGGCGCACACCAATTGACTACAGACACAAACAAACCATACAGCGGCATTCCACGAAGCATGTTTACGAAGGACTCAGCGCGATCACCATCTGTGCAGTGCGCATCCTTGGAAAAGGCACCGGTGTCTGGGAAACCCCGGTGGTCTGAAGTGGATGCCTGCTTGTGCCCCAGGGGCACCGTAGAGTGTACACTTGTGCCCCAGCGGCACTGTAAAGTGCACGCTACGTGAGAGCAATGTGGAAGACAGTTGCACTGAAAATGCCAAGGCAAGGGGAACAGCTGTGCGTAAGGACTGCGTGCGTGGTGCTGCTAGTTCCCGAGCCAATACTCCAGGGTAGCGCGCTCAAAAAGAACATTTTAAAAAAGCACGAGAGTGTTGCGCACGCGATGGCAAAAGTGAAAGCAGCTGTAGCGTTACGTCTGGCGAGTGGTGTGCGATGTGCGTGCACCATGACGAGAGAGGCAAGCCAGATGGCGCCTCTGCTCGTAATTGTGCGAGTAACCACACACTCTATGCCACACAAAAAGCTGTGGTTGGCTTTTTAAAGCCCACTCACTAAATGTCTTGCCAGAGCACCGAATGCGCTGGCTCAGGCGAGACCTAAAAATAAGCGCCATAAAGTGACCAGCGCTAGTCGCTTCATATCATTTTTTTAAATTACTTCAGAGAGGGGGGAAGAAATATGGATGGAAGTGAGAGACAGCATTAGGAAGAAGAAGAAACAGGGATGGGAGGGTGGGGCTGAGGGGAGGAAAGAACCTGCATAGGGGCGAGTGGGGAAGGTAAAAAAAAAAAAAAAGAATGCTATGACGCAGCCAAAGTTGACTGCATCATAGCACTTTAAAAAAGATAGTAGCTGAATCACAGCACGGGTGCTGGATGGCCAGCGGAGTGACAGTAATTGCATTTATTTAATCTGTGATTGGCCCATATGCCACCGAAACCAAAGAAAGTGACACATGGCAAGCGCGGTCTAATTAGAAGGCAGCAAAGAAGGCAACGCTGCAAACGAATGGTAAGTAATGGGCTGGTTCCAAGCCGATTATAGAACTCAAGTCTCGCAGCAAGTGAGAGCGCATGCTCACACAGGCAAGGCCTAAAAATAAATCTTAATTGCACACATCTTGTAAACAGACAATGAAAATTTAAAATTGGTCACTAACAATCATTGCAAGCCCAAATATTTTGAATGCGCCTCAATGGAAAGGCTGCCAAAAAATCATTCTTTCTGCTTAATATATTGCATACTTAAAGAGTATCATACGGTAGCAAAGCACAGAGTCTACTCACGTATTTCCGATTCTTAAAAGTAATGTAAACAAAAATTAAATTCATCTGGCAGCCTGGCTAAATACGCACGTTTCATCTTAGCCTGACACCACTTCAGCTGCAGGCTCTGATTTCTTGAATATGAAGTGTCTGCATAACACTCAATGATCAATGTTTATTTTAGATTCAGCAATCAACAGACAGTTAAAAAAAAAAAAATCAAATAACATTAAAAAGAAAATGTGCAATATACTTAAGATTTTAAAAAGCAATGAACAGCATTGCCCCAAAAATAAAGATTTAGTAGACTGCATAATAGGGACATTTTTTGCAGTAGAGCACCAGTGAACAGTGCCTTAACTATCAACACATGTCCAAGTGAAATGAACTACAAAACAAAATATAGTCAACATATAGGGGCCTATTTTGATGTTGGTGGGACCGCCAAATGGCCAACATCCAGGACAACAGTCTGATCTCCACATTCTGATCATGGCGGCGGTCGGACACCAATCCCTACAATGGAGGCAGTGCCTGCGCAGGCACCGCTGTAGGGATTAGGATGCCCATTCCCCACCGCCTATCCATGGTGGTCCCACCACCGTAAAACGTCTGTCGGAAAGGAACTTTGGGGCCCCAAGCAGGGATTCCATCCACAGTGGGCAACTGCTCAGTGGCCAGGGGGCACATGTGGTGCCCCCCAAACATCCGTGAGCTGTGTGCCAGGCATACGGTGCATGGATGTTTGAAAAGTGCCTGTTTGTACTGCAGCTTGTGCTTCAGCTATTTTCCTAGGCCGCAGCGCAAGCCGCAGTACAAAAAGGCCCATTCTGACTACTTTGCTGGCAGTCCTATCCTAATCGGGCAGGTGGGACCACCGACTTATTGTCCCGCCATCGTAATGAGGGCCATAGTTATCTGAGGATGCCGAAGACTGACAATGGGTGGTCCGTGTGTCCGCACTAGTGAAGTGCATCATGCTTTATCAGCGCAGAGAGGGCCTCTTGCATCTCTGATACACCTGATCAATCATTGTTTCTTTTTAAGGCCATTCAGCTGGTCAGAGTACAGGTTCCATCAAGCAATAACATATATATTAGAATCAACCAACTAGCAATTCTCCAAGCAGTAACGTGCCTAAAAACCCAAGTGTAAAAAAACGAATGCAAGATATCTCAAGATCCTGTATATATTTTACTTATTGCAGAATTCTGAATCACCAATATCAGTAGAAAGCTATAGCACAAAAGCGAACATTACCGGTTAGCTACAACACCTAAACAAACCAAACATGGATACTTATAACAGAGACAGTTACAGGTATAACCATACTAGTCTTAGGCGGGTTAAAGGAAAGGTGCCAGAGTGCACATGTGGCCTGTGAGCAGCGCTGTTTCAATATGGACCACTTTTGTCTTTTGCCCTTTGTCTTAACAGGTGATTTCTTCCTATGATTAGTTTTATGTAAAATGTATAGAACAATTAAGAAAAAAACATGTTCTGGAGCATGATCACTGCAAACTCAAAGAATTAGACCTAAACAGCCTGATTTGAAAAGCCATTTACACTTGTAAAGGTATGTTTAAAACCAAGCATTGCTCCATTAACACCTGGTACCCGCAAAAGTATACTTGCAAGGCATAAATGGTTTTACTGTTTCTTAATTGTACGACACAGCTCTGTACACAGTTGTAAACCAAACGTAAGGAATAGAGGAGAGGAGTTGGCCTAACGGCTAAGGCACTCGACCTCGAACCTGGGAAACTGGGTTCGAGTCTCGGTAACGCCGCTGAACATCCTGTGATTCTGGGCAAATCACTTAATGTCCCCGTGCCTAACAAAAAATGAATGTGTGTCCTCATGTAACGTAACTGGTGCTATGTAAAGCGCTCTGATACCTGATTGGATTTGGGTCAAGTTCTCGCTATATAAAACTCTCAAAAAATAAAAAAAGAATGCTCAATGAGAGGCTCAAGGTGGGCTCTGTGATCACCTTCACATTATTGTGGAGCTATATGGCCTCCAAGGGGGCTACTTATTAGCACACATGAAGCCAGTGTATATGGACCATCACAAAGATCAAACCACCTGAACGCTCACTCGTACAATCTCTCTACACTATGAGATCTGGCAGGCGCTTGGCACTTCAGGCCCATCCTAACTTATGCCAAAGTGGACCTGTCTGTGACACAGGATGAATGGGAGCTTGAGGTGGCGGGACCTTTTACACATTTGAGGTGGCCAAGATCTTAGACTATCTCCATAAACTCTCCTGTCACTCACATTTTCAATATATCCAATTTATCATACTGCACAGAGCATACCTGGCTCCCACCTGGCTGAAAAAATGGTTCCCTGATGCTTAATCTAAGAGTCTGTGATGACTCACTCTTTATGCTGACTTACAAAACGTGCAGGGGCTGCTCACATCTGTCCAGCATCTGGAATAAGGTGCTATACCTTTCATATCATATCACTGGGCTAAATGGCAGTGGTGGCCGAGTGCAACCTGCTGGGTCTCTCCAAAAACTCACAGACCCGTTATTCACATTTTGTGATTGGTCTCTCCTGCTTCCTAAGATAGCTATGGCCTTGAAATGGAAGAGTAGTCACCCCCCCCCATCCCTTTAATACAGCAGTGGCCGGGTGCAGTACTGGAGAGGGCAGAGGCTGAGAGTATGGCATTGCTCTGAGCGAAGGCCAGGGACAAACAGTGGACAGATAGTTGATTGAACTGCAACAACTTCCCACTCCGTCACGCTTCCCTTGCTTTGCACCCCTGTGTTCAGTCCATCGATGCCCAGTTACACTCCACCCTGCTCCTTCCCCCCCTTACAAAGTGCACCCTCGCTTGCAAGATGTTTTAGGGAATTGGGTTCCCAGATTCGCCACTAAATGGTGCTTCCTCCCCTATGCTGTTGCCTATCATCTAAGTCACTTACCACTATGACCCTTGCTCACTATGCAATTCATTAAAACATGTTCAACTAACTGACATATAGCTGTAGCTGCGCTTTTGTGCATTACACAGGAGGGGGGCGCGTTCACCCGGGAGGCATGTTCCATATGTAGTGATCATGTCACATTAAAAACACCAATTGCAAAGATAACCTTTTCAATATGGGATCTCTAAGCGAGGGATGCTTGTTCTACATGTGGTGATCATGTCACATAGAAAACCCTTCTTAGAAAGAAAATGATTTCAAGCATAAAAGACGTATTGGAGTTACAATTATTGACACATCAGTTATACCCTTGGGCATCACCTACAAGGAAGGGGTTTACACTAACACCAAACTAATAACCCACCTACTCTTGGCGCCACCCCAGCAGCTTACCTTACAAACTCCAGAAAAGCCACTTATGGATATGTGGTTCCAAAAATCTGGAATAGCTCTCCACATCTCTACAAAATTTGATGATCTACTTTGCTGCAGCTTGATATCCATTTCGCCAGTGCATGGAGAGAGAACAGCTAATTCCAAGACTTTGAGTCCCAAAGAATATTGCAGAATATCTTGTGCCAGTAGTAAATGTGTAAACGACTGAGTGGAGTTTAGAATTTAACTCTCATAACGTCCAAATATTACAATTTTTAAGCTGTTTAATGAAAGGGTGTAAATGCTTTAGCTGAATTTCCTTTTCAAATGTATCCATTTTTGTCTCTCCAAAGAAAACCCGGAAATTGAAAGTGATTCACACAATGTGTACTTGAACATGATTTAGGTCTTCACTATGGAGTTTGCTTGTTTTTGTCTGCTGTTACCTCCTCCTTCGCAACTCCAAATAACTTATTTGAATCTGAAATCAATTTCATTCTTGTTAAAATATGTAATTTTAGAAACATGTGTAAGTACAATGAACCGAATTCCTGGTACAGCAAGGGTCATGGACAAGCAGATACTGTTCTATTCAAGTAAATGTCTACCTGTTCTATCCTGATCAATCTGAAGATAAAAATTGATGAAAGAAGCAAATAGTTCATCAGGATAGCTCAGACTTCTACTAATGTAGACTAATGAAGATGCATTGATAAAATATTACTTCATGGCTCCCTTTGTTATTCTAGGGACACCACAAGCTTTCACATATTAGCAGATCGCTTGACGCCCATCACACAAATGTGGTAGAGCAGCTTGCCATCTGAGATTGAAAACGAATGAACAATTAAGAAGTAAAGCAGTGATGTTCCTTGATCTAAGTAAACATATGTAGTGCTCCAAGATATTAGGGAGTTGGGAAAGCGCGGCTGGGTGCCTTACTTTGGTTTTCAGCCAAACTCAGGTTGAAATGTGGAGCGAGGGATTGCTCCTTTCCTGATCTAAAATCTGCAAGGAATTTTTGGAAACAAAAAATTTGACTCTCAGGCAACAAAGTGTGAAGCTGCTCCTGAGACGTCAAAAGGGCGACAACAGTAGATTCCGAACATATAATCTTGTACTGAAGTAAATTGAGGTCTTATCTTTAGGGTGTGTTCTGAACAGAGATGTTTATAATAAAACACAAATTGATATTTAGTAAGCAAGGGCAGAGAATCTGGGGAAACAGAGGAAACTGTATGAAACACGAGACAATGCATGGAAATCTTTGGCTTGATTGAGCAAAAGAGAAGAGGGGCTAAGAGATGAAGATGAGGCTGCAGCAGAAACATTTGCAGAATACTCCCATACCTTTCAAATATCCAAACTCACTTGAAAAGATAGCAATTTGAAGGAGTTCATTTCGGACTGTGACATATAGCCAAAGAGAATACATGAAAATTAGAAGAGGATATCATAATAGCTGAAGTTAATTCAGGTCTCTCACAACTGCAATCTGGCAAAACACAGGGCCGAGAGGTATTACATATATAATGCCATAACAAAATGGTGTGAGGACAACACCGATGTTAAATAAGAATGCATTTTATCTGTCGCCCTGTGAGCAGTGACAATAGTGTTAATTTATAAGAAAGAGAAATCCAGCAAAGACTTCACATCTCACCGGCCAATTTCAATATTAAATAGAAAAACAAAACTACTAGCCAAACTACTGGCCAATAGACTAATCCCAGGGTTTACTAAATTAGTCCACTCAGACCAAACCTGTTTATGACAGAGCTCCACCACACTCAATCTGAGAAGGCAAAATAACATCCTTGCCACAATAGAAGAACTGATCACAGTTGCATCGCTACGTACACAAAAGGATTCAATTCAACAGAATGCCAATTCATTTTTCTAGATTGTATAGCAGAAAAGATTATGACCTCATTTACAATCCTGGATCGATCTGGCTAGGGTATATCAAACGACTGGCCAAAGTAAGTGTCAAAGGTACTTCGTGTAGAACCTTTAAAATTAATTGCACAGAATAAGGCTACGGTCACCAATACCATTCACTCTACTGAATGAGCCACTGGTGGAATGCGACAATTTGGGGGTGACATTGCACATTACTAGGTGCACCTTCTCTCACTTCGAGAAAGAGCGACCCTAAATAAAATGATGATGCTCCCAAAATTCTCATGCATGCTACATAACACATGATACCCCATAACAGAGGGCTTTCCTAAGAGGCTGGATGATATGACAAGACCACTGCTCTTGGCGGGTGACTTCCCACGAAACTGCATTTTTTGGACACTCATTTCTATTGGGTTTCTTGGTTTAAATAAGTCTTTCGCAAGATGCACATCTGATATATAACATGAGTAGGATTTGTCATAAAACATAACTGAAATGTTCCTTGGAACGCTTTGTGAGCGCGACCATAATCCCAGACCTGGGAAATGAAGCGAGAACATATCTGTACTTGTATGCAAAGGTCGTTAAAGGACAATAGCTGGTTTACTAAAGAATAACAGAGGAGGAGGCTTCACTGGGCTAGAGAAGAGGGCAATAATGGGCATTCCATGTCTAATAATCGAGCTGGGGAAGGGAAAAGCAGCCTGCCAGGCCCCGGTCTGTTGAAAATGTACATGTAACAATACCAAGAGGAGATGTGTTCCTAGGAGTCACGTGGGGGCATTTGTTCTTATCCGTATCTATATGGAAAGTCAGAGGACTCTTTGAGCATTAAAAAGGAGAGGTTAGGGGGGTGGCCGCCGTGCCGCCGCTGCGCGTCTGGGCCACTGATATGGATCTAGCTATGGTGGCGGAGAAAACGGTCTATAAGAGTCGAGGCTGCCCTAAGAAGTGGGACCACAAGTGGGGACACTGGAATAGATATCGGGGGGGGGACATCTGTATCTCTCCTACGGTGAAACTTCGACGGGAGAGACAGGCTATCCTGGATAAAATAGGGGCATGCGCAGTGACCTGAACTCTTAAGGCCACCGGGCTTAGACAGTGTGCGCCGGGGCCCCCGGGCCCTAAAATGTACAGGGACCACCTTTGTAATGTTCCAATGCTGGTTTGTTTCAGTGCTTGCTGCCCTTGATATTCTATTGGTCGTCTCCAATGCCCGAATATGTATTCAGCCTATGTAGGTGCTACTTAAGTGTCATGACTGCTGCAATGTTGTGGATTTTGATTTCAATAAAAATGTTATTTAATTTTTTTTTTTTTTAAAGAGAGGTTAGACTTCTCACAGGTAAGATATTTTGGGTCTTTGGTAGGGCCCTGGGGGTGACACTTCAGGGGGGTAAGGTGTTATCACTGGCTACCTCCCCCAGGGCCGCCCGTAACCCATCCCAGCCCTCTGCTATCAAATGCATGCAAAGGCATTTACTATCTTCTCAGTGTAGGGCCTTACTTCCTTACATAAAACCCCAGGGTGTTATGATTCAAACGAAGGGTGGCTTCCATTTACAAGAATTGGCTCTCTTAGCCAGAAGGAGGCCGAGATCTAGGAAATGTGCTGTAGTCCTGAGATTTTACAGGCACTGAAAAATCCCCATTGAGCCAGCTTCTCTGGTGGGCTGTAAATGTATTACAGTACAATTGGCCAATGCGCAGAAGATTTCGTCCCAGAAAGAAGAAAGAGGTTTGCATCTCCGGAGCATGAGCCGAAAGCCAGCATCAGGAAAAGAAGATCGGGGATGAGAAGCCGTAGCTACTGGAGAAATCTTGTTAATCCTGTCAGGGGAAAGATATGCGCAGTGCAAAATAAAGAACTGAATTAATTTGAACCTAGCATTCCGAGAGAAGGTGTGTAAATATCACAATGCCCCTTGTCCATTCCTTTTTATGGATTACTCTACCAAAGTCACCTTCCTAAGACCTGCATTAAGGATACTTTAGAGATCAACATATGAAGGAGAAAAAGCTCTATCGAATATATGAAGATATTATGAAGAAGCCTATCTCAGCAAAGTGAATGAATGGACGGACGCATATGTCCCTGGATGATTTCACCCTCAGAATGAATAAATACATACTAGGCAATAAAAGTTACCCACATGTATTTTATGGTGGTACAGTACCTCATAGTGTATCACCCACAACCACCACAGTGGTGGAATTGTGGAAAAAGCTCAATAAGGAAAATGTGTTAGAAAAACAGGCTGCGCATAATTGACAGGTAGCATGGACTACTATAGCCGAAAAAAGGGGTCTTAAAAACTGGTATGGCTGAGGTTGTCCACAAAAGAAATTGAAAACTCCTGGAGGAACTGGGCTAAATTTAGCAGCACTGGTCTTAACCCAAGATCATAAAATTATTATTGAGAACAGTTATCCCTTCATGCAGACTGCATACAATGCCAGAAGACCTTAAATGTACAGTTACTGGTAACCTG
Organism: Triturus cristatus; assembly: GCF_964204655.1. Classification (NCBI taxonomy): domain Eukaryota; kingdom Metazoa; phylum Chordata; class Amphibia; order Caudata; family Salamandridae; genus Triturus; species Triturus cristatus. The sequence continues at coordinate 830,548,064 of NC_140591.1, forward strand.
TTGGACAGAGTGTTGCCTCCCACAAAAAAAATCACGACAGAAAGACAGTTATGATCATTTTGCTTCTGTACCTTATTATGAATCACTGTACTTTTGCCGCAATCTGCTCATGTTTGTCATTTTTGTCAGACCATCGGCCACTTGAGTGGCCTTGTGCGGTATTAATAATTTTAAAAAATAATGCTGTATGTAGCTATTTCCAAAACTGGGATGGAGGTCACACCTCACGTTAGCACTGAGCTGCCACGCTAATCTATGTGAAGGTGCTACCTACCATCCCGAACTCACTGTACCACAAGTACTTATAAACCACCCAGAGTAGCACGTACGATGAAGAAAGCATAATGAACCCAGATAGATCAAACTGTACCCAAGCAGTGTTACGTGGCTAGAAGGCAAAAACTTTTACACCATGAGTGAACACATAAAATAAGGGTGTCCAGAGAGCAGCAGCAAGCACAATTCTAGTGCAAGAACATCAAACATCTTGACAATTATACATATTTGGAGAGTGACCAGATGGTTCTGTGTCACTGTGACGCCACTTTTCAATTCCTGGATTTTGTTTTACATATAGTGTTAGGTGTATTGGTCCAAATGACTCAAATAAAATGATCCAAGACTACAACTTACAGAATGCACTGACATGTAAACGCAAAGTCCAAAAATTGAAAAGTGGTCTCCGGGGACAAGGAGACAACTGGTCACCCTATCCATCTGGTAAGCGTTGATGTACATCCCTTGGAGCAAACGGCCCAAACTGATGTTGCTAAAAGAAACAAAATCTATATCATAAGTCTTGTGATGGTTACGGGTTGCATCCTCAGGCAGCTGTTTAGATGTGATGCTATGGGATAGCTTTACATATATCAATTGTATTTCTATAGCGCACACCTAGCCAAAAGGCACCGCCGCAATAGGAAAATTCCTCGCTCATTAGTAATAGTGCATAAGGTACAAAGGATAAAAATAGAAGACAGTTAAAATGGCGCATCCTGCACCGACATTTTGCATGGTATAATGATATCCCGCTGAAATATAATTGGCGTTATCTTTTAGAAAGCCAATATGCATTACTTACAGTGATAAAGTCATTCACAGACAACTAAAATGCCAAAACTACGATAGTAGGGAGTTGGGGGGTTTGAGGACTTGATTTATACAAGTCATTAAAAACACAAACAAAGCAGTAGGGGACTAATACTGCATTATTCCGAAACCGACTGCTCAGAGAAACTTCTTACAAGGGAATTACATTTTATGACTGCAATCTTGTGGCCTCGAGTAAAAATGTCCGGGAACACAATGCCTTTCTGCTCTGCTTGCAGAGCTGAGCATGTCCCGACGGTTCGTGTTTGGTAGGGTTACTAACTGACGCTTTTAGCTCGGATGATGCAGAAAAGATGTCATTATCCAGTAATGCAGCAGCTGCTGGTCCTTCAGTTTTAGAGGCGCGTGCTGTTCGTTTATTGGCTAACACATTTTCGCCAAGGAACCTACATCCCTTTGAAGCACTATTACTTCTCATGCGTCATCCGTAGTTGCAGGCAGAGGTCGGAAAAGTCATTGTGTGGGTCGGTTTTTTGTCTGTCTGTGGGCCTGCGTTATGTTTTTTTACTGTAAATTTCCCCGATATTAAAACAAGCATTGCCTCCTGCAAGCTGAAATCCACGCAGTCTTCCACACCTTACAAAACATGTATTCTTTTCAAGTTCAAAACTACCACAATTTTAAAAAATGGGCCACTTTTTTAGCGTTCTAATCCACTAATGAGGGGGAATTTCATTTTGGTGCCCAGGCCTATTTTCTGTCCTAGTCCGACCCTGATCGTCTGTAACCGCTTAGAAGTGCTGGAATTGGAAAAGATTTACTCAGGAGTCCCGTAAATTGTAAGTAAAGGGGTGGCAGTAACAAGTGGGCAGAGTCACCAGGGGGTCATAAGGTGAAGAGACGGATAGTCAACCTATAAATTTACTTTTGAAAAATTCTGCCCTCAAAGAAATTAGCAACAAGGACAAATGTGAAATTATATCTCTTCTGGATTACTTTACTGGACACACACAGACTGCATTTTAAAATATTTTATGAATTAAGTCACCTGCTGCAGAGATATTAGTTTACCACCATTCTATTGGCCTGCGCTTCAAGTAGCTGCACCTGCTTGGTGACTTTCGTTGGGAGCCCAGTGTAAAATTTGTTACAGCAATTTAAGTCTAGTGTACCAACACCAGCCCTCTTGTCATCTTTACCTGGTGGTCAGAGTGGCAGAGTGCCTTTATTTAATTTAAAAAACAACAGATGATAGACGGAATGCTGAAAAAAATCAAACATTCACCCCTAGTCACAGATCTGTGTTAAATCCATCATTCGTTCTTTTTTTTCCTATTATTTAATATAAGACATGCGTAGTGATAGCCCATAATTTAATGTGAATGCTGCCAAATTCTATTTTCTCTGCACTGAACTACCTGACTGATACACACCACATAACACGGGCAAAGATTTCCTGAACAGTAATTGAGAAATGTCCACACGGGTCGCCGTTAGCGGTTTGTTTGGGCTTCAATCATCCAGCCCCAACAACGCAGTTGAATGTTACCTTTTTCAAGTACCTTCTTCAGTAATAATTATGGCTAGCCCCCTGTCAGTATTGATCTGCTGCTTTCCTTACGTTTGCGCATGAGACAATAGGAACTTGGGCATTTGGAAAGACCTCCTGATTCAGTAAAATATTTCTTCTTCTGAGGAGTGTGTGGTGTAGGATTCAAACTGGAAGCCTACATCTGTGTTTTAAGAATCAATTGGATAGATCAGCAATGAACACAGCCACTTACTCTTCAGTGGCAAATTTCCACTTCAGTCTCAAATATTTATCAATATGTGATCCCTCAAAGTAGCAGGACCTTCCCAGAAACTTTATTTTGAAAGTTCTAGAAAGCTTGTGCTTATCTTCTTCAGGGCCCTTCCCAACTTGTTCACATAGACGGAAGGTTAAGATATAAATTCCAAAAGGACAGTGATATTTGTGGCTCAAACCCTCTGTGCCGGACTCATTACGAAGACAAACTTCAAGACTGCTCGGGCCTTTATAGGGTTCTCCATTTTGTTTAAATAAAGATGTGTTTAACTCTTACAACTCTTTTGTTTAATGAATACACTGATTATACATCAGTGTATTCATTACTGTGAGGTCACAAAAATCAAACCAGCAAACGTCAGCGACAACCTTTACAGCTACATTGTAGATTGGTGCTTAGCATTAGCTATTGCAAAATATGAGAAATTCGAACCTGTCTCCAACCCATAAAGATATGACTAATTCTTAAAAGTTAAAACATTTACTATTTTACAACAGTACTAGTTATGTGTTACTTTTCCTTTGTCATTAAACAAGTCAATAGCTCTGGCTTTAATGTGCTAACACATGCAAATAGAAACCTGAGCAAATGCTTACAAACTGTGTGTGCCGGCTCCTTGCAGCCTGCCTCTTTCTATGTCTGAGCCATATTTTGTTTAGTGGTTCTGCATTGAAAGGTTGGACGGTCTATTCTACCACTTTGGCCTTTTCCCAGTGAGCTGTGGTATACAAGGCTGCTTTCAAAGACGCATGGGCTGCCATGGACACAACCATTAAAGTCTCCACGGTCCTGACCTAGTCTCAGCCTCCTGGAGATGGGGCTCGACTGAACATTTTTGCCACGCCAGACTTTGGTTTCCAAACCATCCATTCTGCATGGAACTCACATTATAAGGTAACTTTTACTGATGTTACGAAAAGCTATGCAGAGGTCAATATTCACATAGCACAATGGCACAGTTGACCAACCGTATGAAAGCGAGACAAACCAGGAAAGGATATGGTGCCCGGACTCAAAGGAGACTGTTGAGCGGTAGCCAGGAGGCCATGAACTTGAAGCTCGGTTTTAAAGGTGAACCTGGAAGCACTTGGATTTACCTTTTCCAAAACAAAGTCCACAGAGTATTATGCATATGCTTGGAGCCTCCTATTTTTACTTTAAGGTCTATAGCGGTTTCATTTCCATAAATATTCTTTTAGTGATATGATTTTTTTTTTATTTAACTGCTATTTTAGTGATGTTAGGTTACGTTTGCTCTTCGATTCTCGGTCTCATTTCATGTGAACAACATTAATTTCGGACGTTGGTCTAGATTTTATGTTTAAAACGTTTTTATTGAGACAAAACAAACCATGGGGGAGGGGGACAGGAGGCAGGATACGTGGAATACAGTCAAAGAAGAAGGGATGCATCTCCAGAGGGTTGGCAATAGGTGAAGCGTTGGCTCAGAGGGAAGAACACAGTAAATGAACGCTAGAATTACAAGCTGTGGAATCCCACGCGCGTATCCGACACCCAAAAGCAGAGCAATAAAACCCCCCCCAATCAACCCCTCAACAGAACACAGTCCCCCCCCTCCCATCCCCCATCCTCCCAGTACAAAAACAACAACACTCCCCCCTCCCCCCGTCCTATGGTCCCGCAGCAAAGTAGCCCTAACCAGGAAGCCCCGCACAGCCCCCCCCCCCCCCGCCGGGGGTCCCCATCTCACATGTAAGCTAGTCCGCCGGGGTCACCGGCGGCCGCAGCCTGAGAAGCCTAAGATACCTCGGGCAGGTGAGCTCCCGGAGTTCAGTGGACAGCAGCGCTAGAAAGGGTTGCCATAGCTCCTCAAATTGGTCTATCTCCCCCGCAACCGTAAGCGACAGCTTCTCCATCCCCAGCACATGCCAGAGTCTGTGCAACCAACCGGTGATGGAGGGGGCGGTGGATGTGCGCCAGTGGATCAGAATGTTCTGAACCGCAGACCCCAGCGCTATCGCAATCTGCCTACCCCTGCGGGACTTCAGTGGGTACATTAGGTCATTGGGGAGGCCCAGCAGGACATACGCCGGGAGGCGCGGCAGCTCTATGCCAAAGTGCTCATCCACCTCGTCCAGAACTTCCTTCCAGTAGGCGGTCAGCACTGGGCAATCCCATAGGATGTGTGTAAGGGTACCTTCCTGCCCGCAGCTCCGCCAGCACCCCTTGTCAGTGTGTCTATGCATTTCATACAGTCTCTCCGGGGTGTAGTACCAGTATGTGGACACTTTAGTGAAGGTTTCCGTAAGGCCCGTGTGGTATGCAGAGTGCCGCGCCCGATACGCAATTTTGTCCCATTCCTTGTGGCTGAGTGTCCTACCCAATTCCCTGTGCCAACGCTCCCTCCCCGGATTGTAGTAGTGAAACGGCGGGGGTTGTAGGTGTTTGTACAGATCAGTGATCAGTTTAGCGTCGGAGGTCCGAGTAGCCAACCACCGCTCATACGGTGTAATTGGACGGGCAGCGGCGGCACGCACCTGAGGCTGGAGGGCCCAATGCCGAACTTGCATGTAGCGCAATCTGTCCAGCTCCGTCAGGCCGAACTCCTGGCGGAGTTGCTGAAAAGGAACCACTCCTTCCGGGCCATAGATCTGGAAGAGTGCCCTGCAGCCCGCCTGCACCCAGTGGGAGAAAACCCCCGGCTCCATCCCAGGGGAGAAGTCCGGGTTGCCCGCAATGGGCGTGAGCGGCGAAGGGAAGGTGGTAAGGCCCCGGGCCTCACAGACCGCGTCCCACACACGCAGGGGGACCCGCGTAACAAAGGAAGCGTAAAGATTAGCGGGGCGGTGCGCGCGGCGCAGGAATGGAACCTCTTGTAAGGTGCGGCCCGCCACTGCCTGGTCTTGGAAGAGCCAATGTTTGTCGGACTCCCACCTGCTCCACTCCACCAGATAGCGGAGCTGTGCCGCCTGAAAGTACTTACGGAGGTCCGGAATGCCGAGACCCCCCGCTTCCGGAGCAAGCGTGGAGAGGACCCTCTTCATGCGTGGCCTGCGGCCCTGCCAGACAAAGCGGGAGATGTCAGCCTGCATTTGTCGTATCCAGCCCACCGGGGGTTGGAGTGGAAGGGCCCGGAAAAGATATAGTATCTGGGGCAGCACCGTCATTTTGACCGCCGCGATTCGCCCCAGCCAGGACAGCAGGCCCTTGTTCCAGCGGCCAAGCTCGTCCTTGATCTTCCTGCTGAGGGAGGCATAATTGGCCGTAACCATCTCCGACAGTGTAGGCGCCAGCAGAATCCCCAGATACGGCACCGTGGACGAGGACCACTGCATGGGGAAGAGCCGTTGAAGATCCCTCCTGGTTTCCGCAGCCAGGGACACGTCCAGTGCCATCGACTTGCTCATATTCATTTTGAAGCCGGCCACCCCCGCGAAGGCGTCCAACTCTCGGAGGCAAGTAGGCAGCGACCTCCTAGGGTCGTCCAAAGTCAGCAGGACATCGTCCGCATAGAGACTGACGGTGTGGACGTACTGGCCCATCCGGACCCCGACAGCATCCGGATTGTCACGAATCCTCTGAGCAAACGGCTCCATGTAGAGGGCAAACAGGAGCGGCGAGAGAGGGCAGCCCTGCCGCGTGCCGCGCTCGATGGCAAAGCTACCAGAGCTACACCCGTTTACCCGCACCGACGCTGAAGGATGCTTATAGCAATTAAATACCATGGTGCGGAACTTATCGCCGATTCCCAGTTTCTTAAGGACCCGCTCAAGATACGGCCAGTGAACTCTGTCGAAGGCCTTCTCTGCATCAACGGACAACAACATCCGCTCCCCCGAGATCCTTGAGGCCTTCTCCAGAACATGTGTCACCCTCTTGGTGTTGTCAACCGTCTGTCTACCGGGCACAAAACCAGCCTGGTCCGCCTCCACCAGGTCGGGGAGGTGTGGACCCAGCCTGGCTGCGAGAATCCCCGTGTACAACTTGAGGTCGACATTTAGGAGAGAGATGGGCCGGTATGAGCTGCAAAGGGCCCGGTCCTTCCCAGGCTTCGGGATTACCGCGACCGTCGCCCTCAGGAGATCCGGAGGGATGGCTCCCGGTGCGGAGAAAGAGTTAAACAGCCGCGTAAGGACAGGGGCCACGGCCGTGCAAAAAGTCTTGTAGAATAGCGACGTGAACCCGTCCGGGCCCGGGGCCTTGCCATGTTTCAGCCGCGCAATAGCTGAAATCACTTCCTCCACATGGATGTCCCGCTCCAGGTGGTCAGCCTGAGCCGGGTCCAGTACCGGGAGGGTCACCGACTCCAAATAGCTATCGGTCTCCCGTGGCGGGGAGGGCTCCTCAGCATACAGCGCCTCGTAGAAGCCGCGGAAAGACTCCGCTACTTCCGCGTCCCCGGAGACAACCCCCCCGTCCGCGCCCACCAATTCTTTCACGACGCTGCGCTGTTGCGCGACCCGGAGCCGGTGTGCTAGGAGCTTGCCACATCTGTCCCCCCCAGTGTAGTAGGCATGTTTCAAACGTAAGGCGGCGTACTCCGCCCTATCAAGATCCAGAGCCGAGAGGAGCTTCCTCGCTGCCTTCAACTGCCTCCAGACCCTCGGCGCTCCCGTACGGCGGTGGACCTGCTCAAGCTCCCGAACTTGAGCCGTCAACTCATCCCTCTTCAGTTGTCGCTCCTTATTCTCGGCTGCAGAGATAGAGATGAATTCCCCCCGTAGGACGGCCTTCAATGCCGCCCACTGTGTCGCCTGCGAGGTGTCAGTGTTGCTATTGTGAGTGAGATAGTCCTGTATGACCTCCCCGATGCGTTGCACCACCGATTTTTTGTGTAGAAGTGTGTCCCGGAGGCGCCACACCCCCCGAGAGGGGGAGGCCGCCGGCCACTGGAAAACGCCGATAACTGGAGAGTGGTCAGACAGGGTCAGGACCCCGATGTCCGCCGCCGTGGCAGCGGCACGCATCGGTCCACTCACCAGGAGGTAGTCCAGCCGTGAGTAAGTGCGGTGTGCGTGCGAGAAGAAAGAGTAGTCCCTATCCGTGGGGTGCAGGGAGCGCCAGAGATCATGCAAGTCCATGTCCGCAATTCGGGCCTTCCCAGCCTGGGACAGTTCCCCCGTCTGCGGGAAGCGCTGCGCCGATCTGTCCATCCCAGAGTCAAAGACAATGTTGAGGTCTCCGCCCAAGATAACGTGTCGGTCCGGGGAAGCAGTGACATCCACCAGCGCGGAGTCTAGGAAGCGCTCCTGGTGCTCGTTTGGGCTATAAACGGAGCCAACCGTAAATGCTATGCCTCCCAGGCTCATGCGATACGCAAGGAGCCTCCCCTTCTGTTCAGCACACTTATGCAACACCTCCCCCCGAAAGGAGCTCGCTAGGAGAATGGCTACCCCTGCCGTCTTGTTCGCTGCCGAGGAAAAGAACTGGGTGGGGAACTTAGCAGAGCGCATCCTGTGGCAGTCTCGGGGCAATAAGTGTGTCTCCTGCAAAAGGCAAATGTCCGCCTGCGTCCCCTCCAGCAACGACAGGATCGCCCTGCGCTTCACCGGGTTATTCAGACCCTGAACATTAAGGGTCACTACCTTTAGGCCCGGCATTCCTCGCAGGGATCGGGAGCGCCATGCAATGGGTAGGGAATCAGCGGGTGGGGCGCGCGGGGCCGCAGCGCGGGACAAGCCAAGACAAAGCGGGCAAAGACAACATCGGACGGGACCTTCCCAACCCCAAAACAACCCCCTCCCCCACCCAAAACACAACCTTGGCAACTAGCCATCCCCAAACTCAAACACCCCATAGTCTCAGTCAAGCCCCAAAACGGGCAAGTCCGTAGAAAATAGCAAAGTGGACGTCCAGCCACTCACCTCCGCCCGCTCCCCCCCAACCCCCCCGCCCCGTGCCAAGCATGTTAAGAAGCTAAAGACATCTCCCCCCGGAGTGTATGTTAGGCCGTCAAGGCCACGCTAGAGGAGCCGATCGAGTCCCCGGCCGCCGCCCTCAGGGCGTCTGCCATGTCCGCCCTAATGGTAGGGGAGTCCGGGCGCCCTGCACTGGTCGCTGAGCGCCGCCTCGATGACCTCCGCCGATTCCGTCCCTCCGAGGACCTCCACGACGGCGTAGCTCCCTCTTCCTCCGCTGCCGTGAGCCCCAGGACACCACAAATGTCTTGCAAGGAGCGTAGCTGATGCAATACCCCGTTCCACCGAAAAATCAAGCGGAAGGGGTGACCCCAAGAGTACGGCGTCTCATGCTCGCGCAAAAAGTCAGTGGCAATCCTAAAGGACCTGCGTTTCTGTAGAGTGATGGCAGAGAGGTCCTGGTACAGCGCCACCGGCCGATCCCGAAAGGTCAGGGGCTGTTTCCTGCGGGCTTCAGCCATGATACGCTCCTTTAGTGGAAAGTCGGGCAGGAAGGCCAGAATGTCCGGTGGGGGTGCCGATGGCTGGCGCTGGCGGCCAACCCTATGCGCCCTGTCGATGCTGATGGGAAAGTCCGCGGCCTCCCCCAGGATTTCTCGGAACAGGGCCCGCAGATAGCCCCCCAGATCGGACCCCTCATCCGCAGTCGGCACGCCACGCACTCGGATGTTGTTCCTCCGAGATCTGTTCTCGAGGTCCTCAGAGTGGGCCTGGAGCTCCACACACTGTTCCCGGAGGCGAAGAACGTCCTGCTGGAGGTGGACTATCTCCTCCGCTCGCTGTTGGCCCTCCGTCTCCACCGCCTCCACACGCTCACCTAGGCCCTCCACCTCTCTGCGCACTTCTCGGACCTCGCTGGCCACCTCCCGCTTCAGTGTCTGGAAGTCCTCCCTGAGGGAGCTAAACAGTTCCTCCATGAAGGCCCTCGTGACGGGTGGCTCCCCTCCAGTCACATCCGCCGGAGCCCGGGAGGGCCCCGGCGAGGGCTGTGTCCTGTCCCGCAAGTGCTGGGCCCTGCCAAGCATGTCCGGCAGAGTACGGTCCCCTTTCTTCGGGCCTCCTTTCCCAGCCATCGTCAGCTCCGCAGTCGGGCCCCGATCCAGGCGCCCCAGAGATGCTCAGCCGCCGGCAAGCACTCGGGCCGGGGGATCCCCCACAAGTGAGGTCGCTGCGTCACAGGTGACAAAATGGCGGCCGAGCCCGGTCACCGTCAGCCGCAAGAGCTAGCGTGAGACAACCAAGGGGGCCGCAGCGAGGGGGTCCCAACAGCTCATCCCTCCGGTAGTCAAGACAGCAATATCGGGAGGTCGTGTGCAGCCAGCATCCAGGGCTCAGCGGAGGTCGCCACCACTGCTCCTTCGGGGACAAAATGGCGGCCGGGCGGAGCAAGCCACACCGACTAGGCCCGGCGACACCCCCGGGGCCTCCGAGGTGCCCCGCCGTGAAATAAGTTCCACCACCGGCCCCCGTTAGTCACGCACAGGGGGCCAGATGATCCGGCCCCAACAAGGAGTCCGCCGTACCTCGGCTAGGGGTCAGGGCCTCCGCAGTGCCAGGTGTCGCCGTCACCAGTCCGAGTGCCGGGGCACCCGTCCCAAGCCCTCCACACCGTCGGGCCCCTTCCCGCCAGGCTCCTTCAGTCACCGTCGAGCGGCGGGCCAGATCCCCTCCAGACCGCAGCTTTCAGCACCAGGCCCAACCGAGGCGCCCGGACAGCTCTCCAATACGCTCCGCCCCTCGGGCTCACCGCCGTCGTCCCCTGATCTCAGACGAACTTTTGGGGGGGTTCCCCCGGGGCGATCCGGACCAAAACAGCACCAATGTGTGCCCCTGATGTTCCGCCACGCTCCTCTCCCGCGCTGAGCCTCAGCGGGGGGAGAAAAGCATAACAAAAAGGCTTTAGCTTGGCCGGGCCGGAGGAGCTACGGGAGGAAGCGTCCGCTCACCCCGCCATCTTGGCCACGCCCCTTGGTCTAGATTTTAGATAACTGTTTCTGAAATTCAGGGTAAACCCCAAACATAGAGAACATGCCAAACCAAATTGAAGACACTCCATTAACGTCCACAGTGAACTAGTGATAACTTTCTCGTGCTGTATATATGGTGACACCGAAGTTCTCTATCTTTTTGTAATACTGTAAGCTCCAATAAAAAACAAATATTTAAAAAACGTTCCCGTGCTGTATGGCAGCTTAATACCACCACACCTACATCGTATTACTCAGCATTTAAGAGACGCCCTGAAAAATAACTTCTGAATTTGCTTCACTAGCAAAATATTTTCAACAATGTTGTCTTCTTGTTTCAGTTCAGCCTCGTTATGATGCGCCCCATGTGCCAAGCAACAACACCCTGAGCACTGGAGACATACCCAACATATTCATAAACAAAAAAAAAAAATACAAATCAGGAATTTTTATGTAAAACGGACAGCAGGAAAATAAAGTATGCCTGAAATCCAAACATTAGGTGCAACAATCATTGGAAAAGCCAAGAGGTCTGGTATTCGCTGTCTTACTTTTTGGATTTGTGAATGTTTGTTTTGTGATGGATTTTGCAAAACGTTATTGTTAGGTTAACTGGAGGTCCCCCATCAATATATTAAAACAACACATTGGCTAAAAGCAAAAATAATATTTTTGTCTAAAAAAAAACCATTGCCATAGTAGTCCCTGACACTGAAGGGAACTCTTTTGTTTGTGAATGTGCACGCTGTGAACGGGCTTCATGTTGTCATTCCTTCTGAAGTTAGCCAGTGGCTGAAGTGGGCTGACACTGCCTCATGCAGTATGTCACAGCGAGCAGAAGAAAAATATGAATGACACAATAACAGAACAGTGAGTGAATATGGCTGGCCTATTAGTAAGCATATTATACATTTTATGTTAGTAAAATCAAAGGTCTTGGCTAACGCAAGACATAAAACAACTCTGTAGGATAATTTTCGCTGAAATATTTGATGATGGGATGTACTACATTTTGTGTTTCCATATCAAACTAAGACACTAGGCGACAGGCAAAGAAGAGATTTATTATTCTAGGTTTATCTCTTAGCCTGGCTCAATTTACTAAGGGTTCCGTAACTAAATTATGATTAAAAGCAAACGTTTTACTTTAAACTAAATTTGGCTATTACAGTTTAGTTACAGCTGTGTGTGTGCTACTTTCAATATGCACTCTTGTAGCAATAAAAACAACTCAATTTAACTGTTGTCACTGCTCAACGCTATTCTACAGGTTCCTGACTGCTTGGGAACTACCCAAGATACAGATGGGTAATTTATTCATAAGCATGCACAGAAACGAATGCCAAGACTTGTCATTAATGCATCTGAGCAAAAGCATGTCCCAGAAAGCAGTGCACGCCATAAGTTACTTAGCTGTGATATTGGTATTCATGAAAGACTGTGTGGGTGTCTAATTACGGGCGTACAACATAGTCTATTAGCAGCAGAGGCTCCTCTGTTAAGGCGGAGAAGTGTCACGCCACTGCTCTCTGAGCAGTGCAAAATGGAAAAATAACATTGTGTTATCAATTTATTTTTCAGTACTGAGCCGGGGCGGGGCTGTGCTATCCCGGCAGACAGCAGCAGCCAGCAGGGAGGAGGAGTGGTGGGCACCATAAGTGCGCATGATGGTTTGGCCGGCCATCTTAGGATGGCCTGGCCGGCCATCTTAGGATGGTCAAACCGTCACGCGAATTTACCATTTCTTCACCCGGCTGTGTTGCACAGCCAGGTAGAAACCAATCACAACACTGATGTCATGCCGGTAATACTATTGTGCATTGTGATTGACTAGCGAAGTCTGGGAGCCTGTGTGCTGCCAGGAGTCAGAAACAGAAGAGGACGGAGGAGAGGTAGCGGCCGCACTGTACACAGATAAGTGAGCTTTTCTTTTTTCTTTTCAACACTCCTCTGTCCCCCATACCCCTAACCCACTGCCTCACCACTTCTGGTCCCTAGCAGCCGCCACTGTCTATTAGGTATCTCAGTTGCAGTGTGTGCTACACACAAAGACCTAACTCGTTTTCTGATGCATTTTACATGCAGAATTTATGTTGCCATTTTCAATAAAAAACAATAGGAAAGTCAATTAGAATGTCTTAGAGTGGATTCATATATTGATTTGCTTGCTCAAACGGAGCTCTGCTTATGCGTTTGTCTCCACAGAGATGGTTTGATAGTAGGTGCACATTTCTAAGGGAGGTGTAAGGATTTCAGTGATACTTGATGTAAATGCATTTGTTATCTACCTGAGGAAGAGCCTTTTGCTTTTGTGTTGGTTCAGCGAGCAAAGGACACAGGGTTTTGGTGAATTAGGGATTTGTTGGACTTCTACTGGAAAATTCCATTGAGGGTGAAAATATTGCTTGATGGGTTTAAAGTTACAACAACGTGTAGGCATTCTAAAGCAGGAATGGCTGGTCTCACATTTTTGTCTATGATGTGAGCTGTGTTGATAGTTTGTTGAGTGACTAAGTGTTCTTAGACTGCCATGGAGACTTATTTTATGCTCTTTGTAGTATGGTTTCACAGGAGGTGGAAGTAGTTGATGTAAATGCTATTAGCGTGTTTGAGGGATGTGTTTGTGATGTGGTCTAAGATGTCCTCAAAGGAGTTGTTGGCTTCCACTCATATGTAGCTGAGAGGAAATGTATGTGTATGAGAGCACAAAGGGGAAGAGCAGGTGACTGAAAGGAGTTCATGAAGGTGGAGAGCAATGTTGCATTTGAGATGACTACTAGACTTCCGCTGACCATGTGTGTTTAGCCGCTGTGCTGTTTGTAGAGAATGTCAAGGGCATGTGACCACACAGAGATGTGTTGCTTGTTCCCTCGACAAAGAGTGCATCTACGTTTTGTGTGGCAATGATGTAGTGATGGCTGCGCAGTGGATAGTGGCTGATTGGGCACTGACGAACATGAGCTGTAATTTCCTTTCCATAAGAGAGATGTGTGGTGTGGTGAGTGTCATGTTATTGACCTACTGCGGACAGAGGCATACGGGGGCAAGAGTGAGTGGGTGAATTTGTTGGATGAAGACTGGGATAGGCTGTTGAGTAGTTCTCATCAGTCAGGTATGTAATTGAGCAGTTAAAGGATGTTGTTTGACAAGGACACGCAGTCGGACCTTGGCCTTCGAAGACCAAACAAAAGCTGCTCTTGTCCAAGCAGCTTGGTTTCTCCAATGAATTCACCTGTTTGACTAAATCACACCCTAGCAAGGGTTTTAAAGTGCACTGTACAAATTATTTCAACAATTCCGAGATATAGGCCCACAGAGGACAGCAGACAACATTTCAAACAATCAATATCATCAAATCCACTTTTCAGGTCTAGACATTATTTGAAAATCCACCCTTTCTGAAAGTGGGCACATATTAAATTACTGCGCACCTGAGACCAACGTCCACTGGATTGGTGGAATCCATTTGTAATGTTCATACGGGGATTGTAAAGAGAAATTATTTCTCAAAGATTGTCCACTGCATGCAATAAGATTAATTGGTGTTAACATAAATACTGACATGCATCACGGTATTCCAAAGACATTGTATTTAATACATATGTGTTTTATTTTTTATTGTAAACAATACACTTTGAAATCTCAAACTTCCGTATTATAAAAATGTTAAGCTGTACAATCTGAAGAGTTGCAATGAGGTGGACCCTTTTAAAACATAGACCTACCTTTAATCGACCCTTTCACTTAAGTAGTCTTAACTAAAATCCGATTGGCAAATGGAATATATCAGAATATTTCCATCTAATCTTCATTCGCAAAATGTTTCTTCATGGCATACTTTTTCTGTGCACATCAATATATTTTAGATTTTACCCAGTACTACAAAAAACAAGCATTGGAAATGCCAAAAAGTTTCACCTTCATAATGAAGGTGACAATCTGTTGGTTTTGCCAGTGTATGTCTGTAAAGCACTGTTTTAATAAAGTAAAAGAAAACAACATTTAAATACTAGAGAAAAATCAAATACATATCTTGTGGTATGTCAAAAATGTACACAAATTCATTGTTTTCAATTTTTATCAATGGGATGGTTTATTTTTTAAATAATTTTTACTACGGAAACTCTGAACATAATTTAAGTGTCAAACGGTAAATGCTTTCCAAGGCCTAGTCAAGGTTTCATACAATTCAGACATCTTGTCCTTTGCAGTAGCACAGGGAGCAGATTTCTTAGCCTCCTGGAAAAGTGGGATGCTTAGAACACCTTCTTCCTTAGATGCCAGCTAAGTGAGTGAAGCACAAGGCTGTACTGGCCGTACGGGCATCAGGGGATTTACCAGGAGGCTGGAAGGATGGGGGCCGGTTTTGTAGCAGTGCAGCAGTTTTAAAAGCACTGCAAAGTCATTGTATATTCAACAGTTTCTAGGCAACAATAAAAATGTCAAGTTAACCCTGGCGATTAATATACCTGCTGGAGAGAGATGGAAGTTTTGTCTAGTAGCAGTTCCGATTCATCTAAGGCTAGTGCAGAGGGTTAATATGCCTGCTGCAAAGAATGTGTATCATGCATACCAAGGAACAATATTTTATGTGTATAGCTCAGGGGGTTACTGTTTTTGTCACAGAGATTCTTTTGCTACTTTGCAGTCCATAAATTATAATCGTAATCTAGCACAGCGAGCAATGAACTGTCATCAAAGAGCTGCATGCAAGCTGCATGATATAGGTTAAAAAGTTATGTTTTTTCCCCATTCTTCATTATCTTATGTTGCTAAAAAACCTTTCTTTTGGTAGAAATACATTCTTATTATGAAAGACAACCCAAACCACTGTGTTATGTTCAGAATCCGGAGTTTGTGCAACTCCATACCAAGCACTCTTAAAAAGTGCCTACCAGTATAGCTGGCATGTGAATCATAAACCTTGTGGTCCCCTTTGCCTCTTGTAACATTTTCTATACACTGAGTCAGGCATTTATGATTCATTGTATCTGTATGCCTGTGTGAGGTGAAGTGCTCCGACACCCTACACTAATATGAGTCATGCATTAAAACAAATCAAATACATGTGAGAGAGGGGCTATGGAGAGATGAGAGGCACTGTTGGAGGGTGATAGTGAGGGATTCATTGAAGACCCCAACAAAGACTATCATGTCCTGGTGCACAGTAAGGTCATCATGTACTGTGCTTTAAAAGCTAACACAATTGAATATATAATGACAAATGTGTTGTAGTATCCACAATTTGTTCCAAGTTTTCTTGGGGTGAGAACCTCCCCAAACCCCCCTTTGTAGTGGTTGGGCTCACTGCTCTTGTTATGCACTGTACGGGGGCTGGTCTAACAAAATTGGCCAGGGCCAATTTGGGTTCGCAGTCCGTCCCTGGTGAAGCAGCTGGCCCTTCCTTCGGTGCCATAAAAGCCTTTTGTGCCAAAACTTGCGCTTTCACGCAATATGTGGAATTCAGGAAATAAACCAAAAATAACCCAGTTGACCTTCAGCCGTACCCCAACAAGAACATCCATGTTGCTGTGCTTTTACAGACAAGCCGGTGGGGTGGGGAACACAGCACGGTGGGAGAGTATCTGGAGGAAGCGGAGCAGCACACGAGGGAGATAGCTAGAAAATGCATTCACTCCTATGGAGTGCTGAATAAAACAGAAAAAATAGTTGCCTGAATATGAGCAGTGGAAGGATAGGTCATCCAGTCCAAAGAATTTTGAAGAAGCTATGGTCAAGAGGAGGGACAAACAAGAGAAGAGGAAGGCAAGCCATTAAATAAGTAGCAAACAACTGAAAATGAAAATAAAGCCGACTAATGGTAAGCAATGGGCCGGTGTAAACCCACTGTAAGTTCAAAAACTGTTTGTCTGGTAGTGGAGACCTAAGGAAGACGTAAACCCCCTTTATATAGAGGAGTTCTGCTTTTCTATGCTCGACTGTGCTTGTTCTAAATCTTATTTATTTTAATATCGCAATTTCTGAAAGGGTGTTAAAAAATACTGGTTAAAGAACTTCCTGTAGTACCGGATGTGTAATTATAAGTCTCAACATGCCACCAAATTGGTATTTATTCCAGGCAAGGTTTAAGTATTTTAATGTGTTTGTCTTGCTCTGATGACAAGACATTCATTAGAGAGGCGCTCCTGCGGTAATTATAGCTCCACAATCTAGCGGGCGAGAAAATCGGCCACGTCCCTGGGCACTCGCCCTTTTCACGAAACAGTGGACAGCAGGAGCGGGCAACTGGGAAATCCAGCAGTTTTCATGTAAAACCAGTGCTTAATTTGAGCCGGAGCTTTCCGGTGCTGAGCACCGGCACCTAATTGTCAACACCACACTTAGGGCAGTCTGCCACAAGGTGGCACTGCTCATGTAATTTAGAGATGAGCAGTATAACAGTTGTTTAGGAACCAATATACATTAAAAAAGTACTAATACCTGCCTCCCCAGCAATTCCTTTAGCTTTGGGGACCTGATATAATCTGAACTGTCGCATTTAAATGCGAGAGAGATGGTTAGTAGTTGTTTCGGCAGAGATGACACGCGCGATGGGTGGTGCAAGCTGCAGTGGCCTCCTGGTGAGAGCCCTGGCACTTAATATTTTACAAATTAAGCACTGTGTAAAACGGAAGGAAGCTGTTGGCCACCGACTAAAACCGAACAGAAGCTAGGTTTTGATTCCACAGAATACTTTCTTTCATTAGTTACCTATTTAAAGGTAATAATTTCACCTTGCATTCGTCTTAGGTGATTCGCAGCATTGCTCGGTTTTCCAAATGTGAGAGATGTGTTATTTTAATTAACCAATTACTTGGTTTGTTTTCGAAGGTGATCAACAGTCCATGGCATATGTGTTGTCACAGAGCTTTGTATATCGAATCCAATCCAAGGATGGGCATGTATAGCACCAAACACTGTATCTGAGGTTTGCAGGTGTCGAGGGCTCTATTCTTTTAAGGCCACATGAGCACTTGACCACAAACTGGCCAGTGACAAGTGAATCAGCCACCCTGTCCAAATGGTGCTTGTTGTCCAGACCAGTGAGTATTGGCCAGTGATTCTGGCTCGACTCCGGTATTTTCCACTGTTCGTTCATAAAGCAGTCTATATGTGTCCTTTGGACGTTTGTCACCGATTTCTCAGTCACGAAACTGCAGTGTCTGCCTTGGGTGGTTTCAGTTAGTAATCAAAGAAACGCCAAGATGGCTGACTGAAGACAGGACCTTCGAGCGGACCACAAACACTGGTCCCATACAAGTGTGCCATGTCCATTCGGGACTCAGGCAGGCCCAGCAGTACTTAAAATTGGCCAAGAAGTCTTTCGCAACCAGACAGCTATGCTATCTGATAGGCTTCACCCTAAAGAAACACCACAGAAAAACGCATACAGTGGCAGTCAAAACAAAGCTCGGTAGATGTGAAACTGTATATATGTGACTGGTACGATAAAGAGTCCACAATGAGACAATTTTGCTGCAACAAATCCAGTATTTTAGATTTTATAATGCCTCAATCTCAAATGTAATTAATATTATCCCCCATGCTGGTTACAAATCTCCTTCCCTACTACCTATACTTATATCAATAAATGACCACTTCAGGAGGTAGATGGATCTGCCCTATTTTCAATTCAACCTTGTCAAAAAAAAGTGCTTTGGTAAAGACTGCAGAAGCCATACCCTGGGGGTAAATGATGAAATCAGAAATTGCAAAAGGATTGCTCTTAGTACAACATGCACCCCTCCTCTCTTCTGCCGAAGGATGGATATGTGACACTAAATATCACTGTAGTTCATAGATCATGGCCAAATCAAGTACTAACTTTCAGTTTGTGCAGAGTGACATGTAAACATGGTCTCTGCTATGGCAGACACAATCACTGGTTTTGAGAACTGGAGAGTAGTCATGGAAGCTTTGCCTAGTAGCTTGACAAGACACTTTGACACCAATAAGAACAAGGACGTCTGACCTTCCAGAATAACCGTCAGGGAACACATTTAATCCTTTTGAAGTGAGATCTTGTGGCCTGAAGTAATGACTACGAAAGGCCCTCCCGCGCCCCAGAGGACAGAAGTGGAAAAGCTGTAGAATGGACTGGCAGTGGGCCTAGACGAAATTCCCAGAAATGTGTTGGAAATGGTGTGCAGGCATGGGGAGCAAAAAATTCTGCGGTTTAAATGGGACATAATATCTCATTTAATGGGCATAAAACGCTCGTGTTAGCTCATTGACAAAGAGGTCAGAATTCACCAGCCTGCCTTACTTTAGTTTTATCCACCTGAGGAGACACAACAAATTACCAGTTTGGTTGCATTTCTTCACTGTGGTGTCCTTTGAAGGCATGCTATGAGATGCCTGTTGATCATTTCACACTATTAAGCATGTCAGTTTTGCAGCCAAGCTTTTCCTGTGAATAAGTGTTGCTGTATAATTGACCAATAGCATAGATGTGTTCAAGAGCTATCTGCTATTCTATTCAAGGATGCTGGCACACACAGATTAGTTGAGTGCTCTGCACTAAAATGGACTAAATATATCATGATGCGCAAGCATTATTACATACTTTTTTAAACTTTGAGAATTCTGCATTTTCTGAATCCTGTATTACACGAGATGACATAGTCAATTCATGGCATATGCGGTGAATGGCATGTCTGCTCTTTAGAATCCAGATTCATACCCCACCCACAGCATTTTCTAACAAGTAGTGCAGAAAAATAAAAGAAAACTGAGGCTACATCTGTATAAACAATCAAAGGGGAAGCCAAAAGCGTGTCAATGTGGGTGGAATAATGAACCAGCACACCCATAACTATACCTTGTCAGACTATACATTACCATGGTGAGGTGAAAAGAAGGGGGGCAGTTAAGATGATGTGTAAGGGTGGATGGGAGAGCACTCTAAACTTGTTTAAAAAAATAAATAGTTGGACTGCTCAGTCTCCTAAATTTATATACTGGTCTCTTTCAGGCAGGAGCCTCATAGTCGGTAAAATATGTACCTGATTTTGCAACCTACAGATGCGCGCATGAGAGGCCAGTCGGAAGAGTTCAGAGCACTCTTCAGTATGGGTGGGTACTGGGATTGAGCTCCAACATCTATGCGGATACATATTTTCATTGTGGATTGCACTGCGGACGTCTTTCTCCACCAGTGTGAGGACAAGAAGTCTGTCTTTTTAAAAAAAATCTGCTCTCTCAATGCATAGAGCTCTCCATCAGTCTGGACCCGACTATCTTTCTGCCAGGATTGCCTTTTCCGGCACGGTTAAAGTGTTACGCTCATTGAATAATTATCTGGCCGACATCCCGAGAGTATGCCTGGCTACTGCAGGTGGCCGTTACTTTTCTTTTCTGTGTCTGGTTGATTGGAACAAGCTTCCTTCAGATTTGCGTCAAATAAAGAATAAAGCTGTTTTTAAGAAAAAGCTTAAGACTTGGTTCTTTTCACAGTAATTGACATCTCTATTAGTTACTCACCTTTACGGTATAGCACTGAGACACTCTTGAGTGGCTGAGCGCTCTAGAAATTGCTTTATCATAACATAAGTGATCCAATGTGTCAGGCATTTAAGCAAGTTTAGCTGTGTGGTGGAATGTGTAAGCGTTTTTGGAATTCAATGTACGCCATATTGCCAGCCTATACTGATCCAAGGTAGGGCATGACCAGGGTAGGGCATGACCAGAGTATATGGACCAAATCGCGATCTATGACTTAACAATTCCAGCAGGAACTATCCAATCGCAGTTTTGCTTTATGCAACTTGGCTGGTGTCCAGCACCATTTGTTTAGTGCTTCGAAAAAGGGACATTTTAACCTGGCTTCCTTTGGTTGTCTCTCACGTCCATTTAGTAAGGAGGCACATTTCTCATCACGGAAACAAACCAAGACTGTCTCCCAACAGGGTTTTGTTGCCATTTCCACAAACTTAGAAATAAACTCACAAACTAGTGTGCCATAAATACCCAATACCAATGCCTTGTCTATACCCCACATCTCCAAGTAAGAAAGAACAGGGTATAGCGAAGGCTTCAAGAGGCCCGGGAGAGTCCTACCCCTAATGCGATGTGTCAGTATTTCCAATTGAGTGAGTGGAATGAGGAACTCAGCTTAGAGGGCCGTCAGAAGACATTTCATTTCAAGTTTAGTGATGACAAATAGCGGGGTACATGAGTAATTGACCTGCAAAATCTTCACTTAACCAGCTTGGACGCATACAAACCTATCTCTAAAGATCCACACATTTATTGCAATGCACGAATGTTCACAAGTTTGAAATGAATCAATATTCACTAATCAATTAATACAAGCGATGGACCACAACAAAAAGCACACATTCCAGACAATTCACAGTTCTAAATCTTATGCTATGTCCGAGGGCGACACAAGGAGCCCATCATAGCCCTTGCCATCAGCAGCAAGGCGTGAAAGGAAGCGCACCAAAATCCAGGTAGGCCACCCCCCTGAGAGCGTTCAGCAGTCTTACAAGTTAGAAAGCAAGCAAAACAGCTGGGAGAGCTGATGTGTCAAGTGGTACAGATCCTTGTGAGAGATGAGGATTGTAATAACACAAGAGCTCTTGAGGCAATCTAATGAACGCTTCACTTTTAAAATATACATCTTTCACAATAACAAATCAAACAGGTAGAATGGAATGCAAATTTGTGATCCATTACCTAAATCTGCCTAATTTGGCACACACACACACATGACAACGACTGCTGAATGAAGACTAGGCCATGGTGGTGAACCTGGGCCACGGGTGTCTGCTTGGCTGGTGTTACCAAACAGAGGCGTGGCTACCATTGGTGCAGCAGCACTGAGGCCCATGATAATTGCTGTATTTTACTATCAATAGTCAATTCAATAGAAAATAGAGAGGGGCCCCTCACACCAAGGGGACAGGGCACTACAAAACCAGTAGCATAAAAGCTCCCCTTGGGAACACTGTATCGCACATCAATATTTGCTCAATCATTCATAACGCTCCACCAATCGTACCCCCAAACACTACAGGCCTTCTTCCCTCAACAAGTAGCACCAAGCTATAGGGTTGCATAAAGCTTTAATATTATAAAAATCACATGCAAGTACCCACAATTACATCATATCAACATAGAGCATAATACAATTTCACACTTCCATGTAGTTAGAAAGCAGTACCCTATCACATTGATTTTAAAGTAGACCCTTCACTGACTCAACCCCCTGACCCCCCCCCCCCCCGCAATGCGGCGCAACAAACAATTGAAAGATGTGTAATCAAAGGATTAAAAATACTAAAATCAAATGGGAGCACCCTAAAGGACGGTACTACTGCATCTTTTATATGCGATAATCCGTTATCTCCATCAGTCACGATTCCTGATGAAGTTGAGGTCCTTCATCTATGGTTCCTCATTGCAGACAGATGCAGCGTAAGAGATCCATTGACGCGTTTTGGTAGAATAGGAAAAAATTCAACCAACTTCTTCAGGACAATGTAATAAAATAGAAGTCTCCCTCTATATAGAAATAATCCATTCAATATCTATAAAGAAACAAGTAACAACAAATGAAAACTAATATACTCCCTATCACTCCCACCAGCACATGGGGCCATGCCTATATGTATACCTGATGTACACCCTTCCCCCTAGGGTAGTGTGTTTTGATAGATTTTACTATTCCCGTAGCAGTCAGAGGGACCGGTTTGCAGCAGTCAGAGGGACCTGTTTGCTTGCTTGCCCCAGGGCCCATGCCATCATTGCTACGCTTTTGTTACTAAATGAATTTATTTACTGCATGCTGACCTTCTAGACCTCTGGTCTAATAATGCCACACTCAATCAGCATGCAAAAACAACTGTTGATGGACAGAATGCCGAACAATGTCATACATTCACCCCAGGACAGAGATATGGGCCTAAATCCATCGTATTTTTGCTCACCATGCCATTCCAGTTTGAACCCAGCCATATGCAATCAGTCTTGACCCTGTGCCTCATGGGAACAGTCCAGCCGGAACTGCCAAGCCAGGTCCTCCCTGGACTGGAACCAAGCATCCTAGGTCTGGTTCTTGCATGTCACAAAGCAACAAAGTTTTCGCTCTGGCGCACGCCACAAATATTTGCAATGCTATGACATTTCTGACGTGCAACGTCCGACTACGCTGTTATCGGATACAGAGTGAGAACGCAGCAGCTGCTGCGATGAGGAGATTGGCTGCCTGCCTACTCCACCTATCTTCCGATGTATAAACACCACGGTTAGAGTGAGCATGCGCAACATCTTCACTGTAGTGCACGCGCTCACTCTCGCTCTGCACCAGTAAACTATTTGATTTGGGGAAAGTGTTTAGATGTCGGAACCGAAGTCCAATAAAATGGGTCGTCCCCGGGCAATTCCAGGATGACTGCAACCCATCAACACATAATTAAGGTGTGCTTATTTGTAGTGCAGCTGCGTGCAAAGAAATGAGTGCTTCACAAACACTTTTAGCCAATACCGACTTCACACATCTGTCTTTGGGTTGCGTCATCACAGCTAACAATGAAAGGCAACACCTCCGCCATGACGTAATTTATCAAGAGTATAGAATAAATCCTACACAACGCAAGCTTTATCCTAGAACACACCCCTATCAAGTTTGGTTTTACATGAGCTGACCGCATGTACACCTACAACTCTGCCCTCAGGACACAGCACAACCTGACACCCTCACCCAACGTACAGGTCCGTCTGTATTCGTTCCGGATAGTTTTGTGTCCTACAATACATTCTATGGTCAGATGAGCAACATACAAATGTTAGGTAACATAATATCAGGGTTATGGCAGTGCAAACACACACACTCATAAACACACATGCTAGACTCTATGTATCACTTTTAAAATCAGCCTGCAGACCGTCAATCCAAGTTCATGTAATTATGGAAGCTGGATTTGCGCCAACCAACCCTGAAAATAACTCGACCTCAAAGGTAAGAACCAAGATGTGGAATGAGGTGCAGCCAAATGCAGGGACAGGTGCTGTGATGAAGAATAAAAACAACACTAAATAAGACAGAACCTGAAGAGAAGGATCTCAAAATCAGTGCTGGGCAGCTTAAAAGGAAACAGTTCACAGGGAAGCAGTGGTGGGGAAACAATTTAAAACGACATACATTAGGCTATACGAACGGGGAATCAGAGGTGGGCAAGACAACAAGATGACGGGGAGACCCGAGCCAAGGATCTGGCTCGGATCTTAGGGCCTGTGCAGGAGCCGGGCCTTGAAAACATGTGCTATGTACATAAAACAACAAACACCATATAAAATATGGTAAAGTCTCTTCAAAATTCAAAAAAGTGAAGTTCTTTAACATTTGTAAACTTTAACATTTAAAAAGCATGTTATAGCAATGCGCTGAGATATACTTATTAAAAGTTATCATTGTGTACAGATGGTTGTCTGAACTAGCTGTCGATTTGCATTAAAAAAAAAAGTATGGGAACAGTGATGCTGCATGCAATGGGGCGGGGGTCAGTGATTATGGAGGCGAGGTCAAAGGTGCGGTCATAAAAAAATATACTGCAGAGGGCTGGTGTTTAACCAGAGAGCCACAGCATTGAATCGTAGTTGGAACAGTGGAGAATAATGACTTGTGTAGTTTTTTTGTGCTTTAAGGTCCCAGCCTGCGACAAAGCACTATGTATAGGTAAGACATTATTTTATACTTGCACTACACAAAGTATAAGATAGACTTCACAAAGTGTGCAAAAAGTTTAAGATAAAATAGTGCTTCCAAAATTTAGATTTTAGTAATACTTAGACTGTATGAAGTGCTTTTGTTTTATATAACTGTCCAATACCTACTCGACACTACATCACCAGACGTCGCCTTCCTGGCCGAGACCTGGATGAACTAAGCCTCCTCTCCAGACATCGCCATAGCCATCCCTGATGGATACAAGATCGCCCGCAGAGACCGCACCAACGGAGGAATCTCCATCGTCCACAAGAAACCCATCAGGGTCTCAAGAAACACAGACGACACTCTCAGCACTGCCGAACTCATGCACTTCCAAATCCATACAGACCCCAAGACCACCCTAAGAGGCACCCCCGTCTACAGACCACCCCGACCACAATTCTACGACGCCATCGCCGACTTCATCAGCACGCACGCACTGACCTCCACCGATTACATCCTCCTCGGAGACCTGAACTTCTATCTGGGAAACAACAACGACAGCAACTCCTCCACCCTGATAGACAACCTCGCCAACCTCGGACTGGAACAGATCGTCACAACACCGACCCACATCGCCGGGGCATGCACCCTCAGACGATGGATGGACGACTGCGCCAACACCCTTGCCCCGCTGAAAAAGCAAACCCTCGAAGACACCAGCAAGAGAGTCAACTGGTTCACCCCGGAACCCCTAGTGTCAAAGCGCACCTGCCGGAAGTTGGAGAACATATGGCACAGCGATCAATCACCGGGCAACCGCGCAGCCCACAAAGACGCCATCCGCAACCACCACCAACTCATCAGGACCGCCAAGAGGACCTCCTTCAAAAGCCGTCTCGACAACAACGCACACAACAGCAAGGAGCTCTTCAGCGTTGTAAAGGAACTCTCCAACGCCAGCGACATCCTGCGTTCACAAGCCCTGTGCGACTCCCTCGCCACCTTCTTCCACCGCAAGATTGCCGACATACACGACAGCTTCAACTCCCGGATGACTCTAACAGGCCCCAACACGCCAGACCCACCACACCCCACCGACCATAACCCCCAGACAACCTGGGCCAACGTGACCAACGAAGAAACAATCAAGACCATGGGCACAATCCACTCCGGCTCGCCGTCTGACCCGTTTCCACACCACATCTTCAACAAAGCCGGCAACTCCATCGCACCCCACTTGCGCAACATCATCAACCTCTCCTTCGAGACCGCAACCTTCCCTGAGAGCTGGAAACACGCCGAAATCAATGCCCTACTAAAGAAACCCAAGGCGGACCCGAGCGAACTCAAAAACTTCCGGCCCATCTCCCTGCTTCCGTTCCCAGCTAAGGTCATCGAGACGATAGTCAACAGCCAGCTCACCCGCTACCTCGAAGACAACCGCATCCTGGACCCCTCCCAGTCAGGGTTCCGCAGCAACCACATCACCGAGACCGCCCTCATCGCCTCCACACGACATCAGGACACTACTGGACAACGGCGACAGACATCCTTCTGGACCTCTCCGCCGCCTTCGACACCGTCTGCCACCGCACACTACGCACACGACTCCACGATGCAGGGATCCGAGACAAAGCCCTGGACTGGACCTCCTCCTTCCTCTCCGGCAGAACCCAGAGAGTCCGCCTCCCCCCGTTCTGAAGCCTCCGAGATCATCTGCGGCGTCCCGCAGGGATCCTCCCTCAGCCCGACGCTGTTCAACGTCTACATGGTGCCCCTCGCACGCATCGCCCGACATCACAACCTCAACATAATATCCTACGCCGACGACACGCAACTGATCCTCTCCCTCACCAAGGACCCTCTCACTGCCAAATCCAACCTCCACCAGGGAATGAAGGCCGTCGCCGAGTGGATGAAGGATAGCCGCCTTAAGCTGAACACAGACAAGACGGAGATCCTCATCCTCGGGCCCAACTTCCTCAGCATGGGACAACTCCTGGTGGCCCGCGTCGCTGGGGACTCCCCCCGCACCCACCAACCACGCACGCAACCTGGGAGTCATCCTCGACTCGAAACTCACCATGGCCAAACAAGTCAGCGCTGTCTCCTCCACCTGCTTCAACATGCTCCGCAAGATCTACAGATGGATCCCGACTGACACAAGGAAAACAGCCACCCAGGCCCTAGTCAGCAGCAGACTCGACTTCGGAAAAGCCCTCTACGCCGGAGCCCCAACCAAGCTCATCAACAGACTGCAAAGAAACCAGAATGTGTCTGCACGCCTGATCCTCGACGTCCCGCGTCACAACCACATCACTCCCCACCTGAGGAACCTGCACTGGCTACCTGTCATCAAAAGAATCTCCTTCAAGCTCCTAATCCACACACACAAGGCACTCCACAAGACCGGCCCAGCCTACCTCAACCGCCGAGTCTCCTTCTACGTACCCAACAGGAAACTCCACTCCGCCGACCTTTTCCTGGCTACCGTCCCACGCATCCGCAGAACCACAGCCGGAGGCAGATCCTTCTCTCACCGCGCCGCCAAGGCCTAGAAATGGCTTTAACATAATGAAATTGCTTTTACTTGCGAATACAGGAATTGCTGGTTTTATTTATTTTTTTAATTTTTATTATTAATTTATTGTTTAGAGTTTTTGTATAGCGCAAATTCGACCCGAAGGTAAACTGGTAATCGGAGTGCTTTACATAATTGAGAGAGAAACCGTTACCCGAGTTACATACTGATAAGACATTAAGTATGCACAAATGCATTGCGGCCGTACACACAGAAGTATACTTAGCCCTGATTTTGAAAACCCTCTCACTGCAAAATGCCAAGGAGGTGCCTCATGGCTGGTGCAGGGATGCGTCGGGGGCCGGTTGACGAGGCCCGGTATAAATTTCGATCTCGCCGTGTGATCCTGGGCGCCATACGGATGATAGCATGATTCCGTTAAGGGGGAGCGATTTCGGAGGAGATTATTAAAGGTTAATTTTGACTTTGGGGGCTCTTTGGAATCTGCGGAGGTTGTCGATAATTGCAAAGAAGGGGTTGCATGCGCTAAATGATGGCGTTGCTTGACGGAGGCCCGATTTCCGAGGGTGGACTTGTGGATCGAGGCCCGGTTTGTTCTGTGCGGGGTGCCAATTGGGTCCCAATTTCGCTTTTGATGCCGACATCATGGTCGGATAGCATTGGTTGCGCCCAGGTTTGTATGCTGTGGAGATGTGGGGGGGTGGGGGGGAGGCGGCGGCACTGGTCCGGGTGCGGACAGGCGGCCTCCAGCTGTGCTGAGAGGTGGTCTTTGCAGTCCTGGGGAGTGCTGTTGCGGGGAGGCAGGCATTTGGGGGGGATGAGGGAGGGGGCACCGGCCCTGGTCGGGGTGTGGGGGGGGAAGCGCTTGGGGGCGCCATCACTACGGTTAGGTCCAACCCAGGCTTGTGAAAACACGTTCAAATTTAGAAAAAGGAACACAAATTGCTTTTACTTGCGAATACAGGAATTGCTGGTTTTATTTATTTATTTAATTTGTATTATTAATTTATTGTTTAGTGTTTTTGTATAGCGCAAATTCGACCCGAAGGTAAACTGGTAATCGGAGTGCTCTACATAATTGAGAGAGAAACCGTTACCCGAGTTACATACTGATAAGACATTAAGTACGCGCAAATGCATTGCGGCCGTACACACAGAAGTATACTTAGCCCTGATTTTGAAAACCCTCTCACTGCAAAATGCCAAGGAGGTGCCTCATGGCTGGTGCAGGGATGCGTCGGGGGCTGGTTGACGAGGCCCGGCATAAATTTTGATCTCGGCGTGTGATCCTGGGTGCATTGTTGAGCACCCGCAGTATCGAGGGAGAGGAATTCGGCGGGGAGTGACGCAGTGGAGAGGGAGGGGGGGCATGGGGGCGCTGCAAGGTCTGAGGCAAAGGAGCGCCGAGGTGCGCTGGGGGGAGGTGTAAGGCCACGCATGAAAGGTTTTCTTGTCTTTATGGGGCCATGTGTTTGAAACACATGGCCCCATAAAGATAAGAAAACCTTCTACCACAGACGTAAAGGAACCGAGCCAGTCCAACTGGGACGGCTCTAAAAAAGAAAAGTGTACGTCACTAGACGCTCTTTTCCAATGGCTGGCCACCGTTGAGCATAAACGGTGACGCCAGCCAATGGAAAAGAGGGGCGGGGCTTAAAGCCCACTACAGAAATCTCCTCTAAATCATTCAATCTCGCCAGCGAGACTGCGCATGTCTGCGCAGTCTTACGCCAGGCGAGACCTAAAAAGTATGGGCACGTTGTGCCCCTCCATTCCCTCGCACTTCGATCTCTGCTCTAAGATCACATATTTGAAAGTGTTTTCATAAAGGATAATGAAGTCAAATCAGCAAGAAAATGTTTTTCTTTTCCCTCTTAGCTCATTTTCTGCAGTTTTTAAATACAGCGCAAACTCGACCCGCTTAGAGCTTTACATGAACACCAGGTTACATTACGTAAGGTCAAATGCATTGTTTATAGGCACAGGGAAATGAAGTGATGTGCCCAGAATCACAGGATGTTGAGCCGACGCCGATACTCAAACATGGTTCCCTCTTTCCACATCAGTAGCTCTGACAGTAATGTCCCAATGGGTCGAGTGAGGGAATCTGGCAGAGGCCATATGAAGGTTTGACTCATTTTGGGCTCGAGGTTCCAACAGGACCTCGAGCTGAGCTAGAGCCCGGATTCAGGCTCAAGCCTGGCTCGAGCTTTCAGTGGCTCGCTCACCTCTACGGAGGATAAATAGTCCCTATGAATGGAAGCAAAAGTCACACTTTTTGAAAACTCCCTAACCAAGCAACTGAAAAACATAACAAAATATCCCCTGCTAAAAGCACTAAATCACAAACAAATATTCGTAACTAAGCATTCTAATTCTTAAATAACCATGTATTTGTTAATGCATATACATCTGCTGTGCTAAAAGCCCTTCTACAGCTTGCTTTGCGTTATATGCTAAGAATTTACGAATGTCCCTCCTATATGTTTACTGTGCATTTTGAGTTCACCATATGTGGAGCATGGGTGTTGGGGACCGTGACTGTTTTGCAGGAAAGGGCCTGCCCTAGTAGCCTATCATTTTTATTGGCTTCTACTGTACAGTTTTATTATAAGGATTTCATTAAGTTCGCAATAAACGGCTTTTGATACTTTTCCTTGAACCTGTTCGGTTAAAGGTCATTCATTTATAAGCATCTTATTTTAAGTGTTTGATGTAGCAGGGGGCCCTGAACACTGTGCAGATTTAAGTCCAAAATAAAAAAAAAAACTTAAAACAGACAGTTGAAATAAAGTAGAATTACTGTAACCTTCCCAGCACAATCCCAAAGACCCACAAAACTCTGCATAAATAAAGTGCACATTGTATACAGAGTAACTAAGGGCAAAAGTGCACGAACCCGATTATACCCGTTGATTACTCCTTCAAGTTTAGGAGTAAACCAAACCTAAGTTATAAGAAAAACGGAAATATATAAAAATAAAAAAAAACATACCTGTGAAGCATGTCCCATCACTTTAAATGTTCATGAAAGAGACAGACCAACAACTCGCTACATTTTAGTCTTTTGATAATGCCATGCACTATTTCAAGATCATTAGACTTTTGTTTTTGGGCAAATTTCTCTTGGTCATGCTTCCTAAACTACTGTACCACTTCACTAATTTACCAGCGCTGGTGCTCTCAACAATATTCAAAGAATTTTGGGGACAATGATACAGTGACATGGAAGGAGACAAATTGCAGTGGCCAAGTTTAAAGGCCCATAAATAACGGTGGAGTCGGGGGCCCGGATATGTAATTATATTACCTACCATTCCAGCTTTAGTAGTTAGCCTATTGGCTGCCTAAGCATAACATTGATGAGACAGGAGCCTCTCTCGAAATATTACAAAATGGTACATTAATTAATACATTGTATATTAAACCCAGACTTACTGGCGTGCACCCCAGTCTATTAAGGGTTGCACTTCACTGGAGGAAAGTGGTTAAAGGGAAGATGCAGAAAGACGTCAAACACACTAAACAGTGGTGTGGTTGGCACTGTTTTTGGGGCAGCGGAGATGAGCAAGTCATGGCTGTCGACTATCACCATCCTCCTGCCCCCAAGAACAAGTCGCCCGTTGGCCACCAGACCCCCCCACCCGCCCCATCTGGAATAATTAATTTGTCTGCTGTCACCTCCCCCTTACCTGCACAGGGTGGCAAACATAGGGTACTCCCCGGGTGGCATCAGGTTGAGCTACGCCACTGACGCTAAAGCTGTCCCGCTTAGAGGAAGCCCCAAAACAAGGTGTTACTTCAGCATTAAAGACTTAGCATATTGGAATGAAGCAAGTATATTTACTATTCATGACCTGTCGAAAATCGTCAAATGGAGCAATGATTTAGAAAGATGTATCAATGACAAGGAAGGGAATGACATAACAGCTTACGCCTATAGTGTCTCCAGAAATGCTGCTTTTAAATATATTCAGTTCACTATACTACATAGAGCATATCTGGTTAGGATTTACCCCAATGCCACATTGTGGTAGCCAAGATGCTCACAAGATGGGCTAGATTTTGACATATATTTTGGGACTGTCCAGATACAACCGAATCCTGGTCACAAATTACACGGACACCGTTGCTGATCACAGGGCATAACAATGCACATAATTCTGAATGCTGCCTACTAGAACAGTTTGCCCGACCTGCAGCTGGAAGAGTCACCTCCAGGTTTTTGGACCTGACACTTTTACTAGCGAAAAATATGATAGTCATGCAGTGGAAAGCCACAGTGGCCCTCCCCATCAAGTGACGGCAACTGAACTCCATAAATGGATAGAAGCCAAAACTATTTTATCACATATAGAAGAAATTAGTTGCCCTTAGGAAGTTTCAGTTGTCAGATCATAGGACGAACCATTGGCCAAAGTGGGTGAGATTAAAAAAGATGATACACTGATACCCTGAGCCACTTATTTCACCCCACAAACATTATATCAAAACATACTAGACAAACTATGCCCATAAATAGAATGATACATGCTAAGCTAATAAGGACATAAATTTGGACAGCATGCTATCGCCATAAGGTTGTATATACCTGTACAGTAAGCACCATCAAACTCAAGCCTACACTGTGAATGAATTAAATGCGTCAATATTTTTAGCTCATCAGACACGCAAATTTGGTTCAAGTCAAACTGTTTGTTTGGTTTAATTCGCTTTAATAGGTGTTAAGGTTACCATCTGTAATGCTACAGGCAGTTATACATTGTGAGATCGTGTATTGACCATTAACTTCATTTTACTCTAACTACATTTTGTGAGCACGGTTTAATCTTGTGTCTGTCTGACCCTGCCTTTCAGCTGCGAACGCAGGCAGGCTGTAGTGCCAGAGGCACTCCCATGTATTGGGGCCACGTGATGACTTTTGACTACCTTTGTTTCAATCGATTTTAGGTGTTCTGATTTATTCTAGCTTGAATGTATGACATCATTTTTCCTGCATGTGCATTTTTCTTTAAAGATTTCTTTTGTGTCTCCTTGTAGCTCCAGAGGGGGTGTGTTAGCTTTTTACAGCCTTGCCAGGAACAGAACTTGTGGGATGTGCATTTGAAAGCATGAGAGAAAGAAAGGTGTGGAATGTACTTCTCTGTCTTGGAGAGCAGTGTTATATGCTGTGGTGTGCAAATGTTCATTGTGTTGTACATTGGGAAGGTTTATGAAGTTTTTACTATTGGCTTTGACATGCCCTCATGCCATATTCCTTGTGTATGATTATTTGCATCTAACAGTGTAAATTTCTCGCCCTGGAACTTCAGTATTATTGTCTGCTTGTATTTCATACCATGCATTTAACAGTTGCATTTGCTTACTTATAAGTGTGTTATTATTGATTGCACATATATATCTATATACATGTATTTGTTGTTTCATTCTGCATCTGGGAAAGGCTTTCTGTCAGAGTATTGCACAAATAAAACCCCAAGCTTTATTTTGAAAACTGTCTTTTGATGTGCCTCATTTTATGAGAGTGAAATCCTTTTCCAGTTGTTTTTATTGCTTCGCCTCATGTGCCTCCATGGAGGAGCACAGCATTTTCTATTATTTGTGAGGGTGAAGTAATACACACGCCCAGGTTACTAGCGCACATTGATTGTTTATGATTCTCACATAACCAAGCAAGAGAGATAATAACAGACAGTGTGGGATGTGTACAGTGTCCAAAGAGGAGAATATGAAAAATTCTGCCTCAGCTCTCATAAGAGCCTGGCCAGCTCCATTGAGTGACCTCGACGCAGAGGGTGTAGCTATCACCTGCAGTGCAAATAAAGGGAGAGGGAGCTTCTAGAAGTCTCTCTCCATGTTAGTAAAGAGCATAAAGACAGAGACCTCTTGGTGCTGTAATAGGAGCTCTCCTGGGAGCAGACGCGCTGCCCAGGGCTTTTTGTGTCCGGTCGAGACCTTTTGTCTGAGACTGTGAATGAGTTCCCCAGTCATGCTGGCAAGAATGATGCTAAACAGAGAGCTGGAGAGGTATTCCATGTTCTGATTACTTATTGTTATGTACATGCATTTATCTTTCTATGCATTTATTCTTGTGTGTATACATTCACTATATGCATTTAATTTAAAAGTGCATTATTGCCATTTGATATATGGGAACTTGCAGCAATACATATTCCCCTTTACTTGTCAAATAAGTGTTGAGCTTTGTCAATGCTCTATTTTGGTATTCTAAAGTGTGTAGAGTCCTATTTTGAAGAGTGTTCATGTTGTGTCCTGGTACTTTGAAGTCTTGCTCAGGTGTTCTAAAAAAAGCAAGACACCATCTTTCATTACCGGATATATCATTGTGCTTCATTAATAGTTAATGCTTATTGTAAGAATTGAGCATGCAACTACTGTTTTTTACCTATAGCTTGCATATAAAAGAATAATATGTTTGCACTGAAGGATTGAACATGTGCAAACTAACACAACAGCAAACAAAGACTAAAAGGATCCTGGCTAGGTCGAAGAATACAACATTCTTGAAGATAACCCGTACTGAAGAATTAATACATAAAAACTACAAATCCCAATAAACACTATGCTAAACAAAATATCCTGCTATTTTATTAAATAGATGCATACTAAGAAAATAAGGTATACTAGTAAAATCAGGCATCAAATAGACTTTATAGTGGTATTACTAGAAGATGCTGAATAATAAGATGATTGAAGGTGGAAGAAAATATATTTACAGTTATTGATTCCAGCCATCCTTTTATTATCTGATTTCTACAACTCAGCCAACTCAAAGAATGAAAGGATAATGAGTTCTTGAATATATGTTTCAATGGTAAGGCCTCAAGCTTTATAGTTGGTTCCTAGAAGCTGCTTCCCAGCAGTACTGTGGAAATGTAAAATCTGATTCTTTCATTTTTTTATTAAGTGGTGCCTCATCCATTTTCACCCCGTGTCTCATTTGTGTGTTCTTCCCAAAGTGCTATTTACCTCTGGGCGTCCCTTGTCTGTGATCTTTGCTATAAAAACCCATGTAACCATCGTTCAGTGTGCTCTCTCCTTGAATATCTCTATGGTACTTGTCGGATGAAGTCCCATTCATGAATGCTTAATAAATGACCAATGGTTTGAACTTCGCTCCAGTGTCGATTCCTCCTTACTTATTTAGAACCCGTGGACGAAGTTGAGACCCTGCACCAGCAGATTAGAATTAATCTTTTCCACAGTATTAAAAACTTAAATATAATTATCTGAACATCTAATGTTACCCTTAGAACATCTCATATACAGAACCATTTATCAGATTGAGAGATCACGATAATTGTTTTAGAAAAGGGGATTTTTCGTCAATATGCCCCTGGTCGAAGGGATGTTTTTGTCAGGTACCATTTTATAAATGACTGCCTCAAAGTTGGGTGGATACAGATTTGGTAATATAAACAAAGCTGTAATATATTGATAAATCTGGAGTAAAGAACCTCACATACATATCAGGAAATAAAACAGAATATATGTGATTGGTCACACCCTTAATACAGCAGCATTTATCTTAAACCATAAAGGAGCATCACCTTCTGTTTTAGCTTAAGATCTGCGTCACACTGGCTTGTTTTACTACAATATTCCACGGTTGATTGACACATTGCCAGTAATTCGAAGGTAAAAACTTCGTAAAATTCTAGCAATGGCCTTTACTGTAATCTTTAAATATAGATCTATGAGAATTTTTGGATAACTAACAATATTGGGGTTTGGGGGATGTGAATCTCAAACTTCTCAATTGAAAAATCAGTGGGCCGCAAGGTGAAGGGGGTGAGATGACAAAGGTCTGAGATGTATTGTGCCTATGAGAAGCAGGGTCAGTACCTATTTGCATATGGCAAGCCTCTGGCTAAAGTGGCAAAAGATGTGTTGCAATGGCACCCTGCGATTCATCAGTGGTAAGACTATATGTAAGCTTTCCTCCAATCGCCTTGACAATGTTTTCTAGGGGTGTGCAGAATTCGCACAATTTGCTTTTGAATATTTACGTGAAAATTCGGTCAAATAACGCATAATCACTTGAAATGCAAATATGTAATTTTGTGCGATATTTTAAAGTAATATGAGTCCGTGCATCACTTTTCGACGCATGGGCACATTTTGTGCTTTAAAAAAAAGAGTGCAAGCAAAAGCACTGTGAGTAACAGCTCCTCATGTTCTGTTTTTCCTGTGCATTCAGAGTAAATTTTAACTGAGACTGTCACGTTCTTAGAGCATTTTTACCATGAAGGGCCCATAATTGCAGAAACCTTGCATCACAAGTGTAACACGAAATGTCCAAAATTATGCGAATTACGCGGTCATAATTTAAATTTCACCCAGGCCTACTGCTGAATAGCCAGTAGTATGCCTGGAAACATGAGACTGACACAGCTTTACCAGCCTACTATTCCATTGTTCGAAAATTCCAAAACGTAGTAAATTTATACCCATTTAAGGAGACTTCTATGGGTGCAATATTACTACTTTCTAGTGAACCGGCCACTATATATTTTTAAGTTCCAGATACTATAAAAGTTTAAAACTGTTAGTGAAATCAGAACTGTGAGAAAAACTAACAGAAACAGCAGACCTGACTCAGGGCCCAAGAGCAAACTACCAAGCTAAGAATAGATTTATTTGGGTGGTGTCACAGGCCAAAGGCCCCTGAAGCTATTCACCTGTAAAAAATCTTTGTAGCCATGTTTACACTACTTTCATATTTACTCTACACTACAGAAAGTTTTCCAAAGTCAAATAACTTGCTGATCACTTCTGCCTTGGATATCCTCATCTTTCCTACCCCTTTAATTCTCAGAGATGGTATGTGCAGCAATAAACTTAGCTGCAAGAGTTGAGTGGGAATTTACGAAAACCTGAACAATACTGAATTGAGAGGGTTGATTTATTTCATGTATAAATAAAGCATTCTGGGCCACACAAAGACATCGGTGCAAATGACAGGATCATCCCAATGAATACGATTAAAAGACAAAGAATCACCTAGACTTCTATCCACCCACTTACACAAAAGTTAATTCAGCTTCTATCATTTGGATTCTCTATATGGTGTCAACATGTAACTCCTCAACTGCTATAGAGCATTTTGAGGTACTGTGTACATACAGAAATTTAAAAATTTTGAAAAAGGTTTGAATTTTTTTCTAACAATTGATAACTTCCGTAGTCACCCAGTGTGTGCCATGTAGTTTAAAACTTCTGGTTTGATTAATGCAATCACATATAACTGCAGTATTTTCCTTTCATGGAATTTGAGGTAGTCCACTGTCCCCTTGGCATTAAGAGGCCTTCCACATACTTCTTAAAATACTTTATGCCCCTACATCAAAATATCGGAATGAGGACAAGCTCTTCAACAATTTGTTACATGCCCTAGCTGGCCTAACACACTTCTGGATGTGCTCAGTGTTGTAATCTTCTCTAGGTTAAGTTCTCTCCTAGCGTGGAGCACTGTGTCTAGTGCATTCTACGTTCCACCTGGGAGTAGAGGATTCTGAATTAGGCAGTTGATGACTGGCTGGCCTAGGATGAGCATCGCTTTCCACGCAGGCTACTAACTTGAATAAAGAACTCCAATACTTCATTACCTGTGTTCCTCTGGTGTTCGGAGTTACCATTTTAACACTCAGTAAGCGAATTGACTAGTGAAAGTCCAATAGCAGTGGCAAGCAAGAGTCCTCAGGTCAGAGTGTCTCCACCCTTAGGGAGCACTACCTGTAAAGGGTTTATAAACTCTCTGACTCAAAAAAACAACTGTATCTTCAGGAAATAAGATGACATACTTTAACACTTGCAATAAAAACCCACCACGTCCCCACTTAATCAATCCACTTTATTAGAGCTTAGACTGGTTTGGTAGGTTTCATTGTTGCTGTTGGTTGCACGTGGTCTAGTAGATTTGCATTTATATGCTTCTGAATTTTATATGTCTAAAAGTTATGCTTTGATTCAGGACTCCTATACAAAAAAATTAGGCCTGGGTGAAATTTTCGTTTTGCGAGTGTAATCTTGCGTAATTTTTTTTACATCTTTTGTTACGCTTGTTACACTTGAAATTATGCTGCTATGCCACGTCGCATAATTTCAGGGATTTTCCAGTAAAAGTTTGTCATGGAAGCACAGGAACAACACCAATGAGCAGAACACGAGTGGCTGTAGTAGTTTACATCTCTTGTATTTGATGTGCTTTTTTTATTTTAAGACTGACATGCGTCCTCACCTACTAAACGGATAAGAGAACACATTCATGTTAAAATATAGTGCTAAATTCCAGATTTGCGTCTTGCATAATGTTTCTGGAATTTTGGGTGAATACACAAAAGGAAAGTATTCAAAGTTTGCACACCCCTGTCAAGACTGGTTTGCATATGGCTGGGTCTAAACTGGGGAAGCATGGTGAGCAAAAGAATGATGGATGACTGGGGGAGAATTTTTGATTTGCTCTGCATTCCATCCATCACCTGTGTGACTTTTCCATTTTCCTGTAAAGCAAGGACCTCTACCTCTAAGTCCGATTCCTCGATCTTGTGCAGAAGTATAGCCCTGGTTAATCAACTGGATGACACAACAGTCTGTCACCTCCCAATTAATAACAAAATGGGAGACTCTGCACCCACCGAAAGATACTGAGGTAAGGGTGTGGTATCAGTGAGGTCTTGAGGGGGAAGAGCCTGCAGAGGTTAGTGAGGCCTAGATCTGCTGCTGATGATGATGACACCTTCTAGATGCAAAAAGAAGAAGAAGAAAACAACAGAAGAGTGTGAAGATAATAGGACTAGTGATTCCTAATAACAAAACTGTTGTGACACTGCAAATCAATCTGAAGTTTCTTTTTCTTTTTCTATCGTATGGCTCTTTGTGAAGCTGACTTGACGGATTAACTAAGGGGCTTTCTGGTTAATTACATTCTTTCCGTTTGTTTCCCCGACAGTTGTCCTGTAGTCCCGCCGCCCACCTTTTGCCTAAGGAGCACAGCACCTTTTTTATACATGTGAGTGCCTTATTTTCATTTGGTCATGAGTGCCTTTTTATCGTAATCACACTGGTTTGGTATCTTTATTTTCCCGCTAACTCGTTGGTCGAAGTGTCCAATTGAGGAGCTCCCTAAATTGAGGTTGGACTTTGTTATTTAAAATATAATTAGCATTTACGGATGTCTCAGTCGAACACGATGTTAGAGTACAGCTTATGGGAATAACGAAATTCAATGGATCTTCCTGTTCCACGCTAGACATTGCATCAATTTGTTTTTGGCACATAGTAATACACAGATGATAGTCACTCGCTGATGTGTTGCATTTTGTGTCACTATTTCCTTACAGGTATCCTTTCGGAATTGCGGAAGGCACATAACGAGAACCGTGAGTGTATCGGTTTCCAACACCTGAGGTCAGGGTAGGCTTTAGTAAGCTTATACCGCCCTGGTGTATTTTTTGTTCTGGTTAGGTCCTGATGAAAGCTTTGTAAATCATACATAAGAAGCTGAAACATGTCGACCAATATGACCGCCATTGGATGTATCTGACCCACTAATAGTCAGGATTATACATCCATCACTGTTTTTAACGTCTAAGCTTCATCTAAATTAAATATATTGGTGGATGAATCTTGACATTTTAAAAAAACTTTTCTTTTTCCCCTTTTCTCACTGATAATCACTATCTTTTTAGTCTGATTTGGTTGCTCCGCCTTAACATAGCGTCGAAGCACACTGGAGGTACATAAGGTACCCCCAGGAGAACCCCATGATGAAGCATGTCACCAACTATGTTGGTGAGTGAGGGTTCACGAGGAACTTCAGATTGATTTGCAGTGTCACAACAGTTTTGTTATTAGGAATCACTAGTCCTATTATCTTCACACTCTTCTGTTGTTTTTTTCTGATTATCATAGGGGGACTAAGAGTGTGGCTTGACCCTCTCTCTCTTTTTGTTTGAAATTATTTCTAGGCAGCGCACAGCTGTGAGAGTACGACCAATTCCAGTTTTGATAATCATTTTTTGGCACGACCATGGAAAATACAGGCTTTTCATATACAGATGCAGAGGTGGACGCCTTACTTGCGGACCCCTCTCTTTTTGCTGACTCGTCGATAGCACAGACTATATCACAGACTAATGAATGGGACAAATTAACTGAACAAAAACGTAGTCGCATTCGTACAATCCTACATGGAACCATACTCACTGAGTATTTACGTAATAATGTGGCTCCTAAAGGATTATTGGTCACAAATGCTCCTCGGATCTTTTTGGAAGATCCTGTCTTTAGGAGGGATTGGGCCCAAATCGCGTGGCACTGCACGCGCGATTGGCTCGTCCTTATCATCAAAACAGCGCTACGTCTTTCTGAGGCCCTTATGGTTGAAATTCAGTTAACTGAAACACATTTTCGCACTACCCTGACTGGCTATAAAAAGAAATTGGATGAGCTTAACAAAGAGATTAATGAATATAAAGACACATTAACACAGTCCAAAGCTCAGAAGTTTCAGAAGGATCTGAAACGTTTCTCTTATGTTAAAATCTATCCATATGCTAGTCCAGACTACACAGTGCCGGTACCTACTAATGACCAATCTGAGAACACGGATGATAATGATTCATTCTCAAGTGGGTCGAGTACTGACAGCACCAAGTCCAGACAGCGGGGCAGAGGTAGAAATAGACCTTACCAATATCAACCTTTGTGGCAACAACCTTCCTCTAATCAAGGGAATTTGGGTTATCACAACCATTTCCAACAAGCCCAATTCCCAATGATGGGCTGGAATCCGGGCTTTGTCCCGCTCCCTCCTTTCCCTCAACCCTCATTCCGTCCTCCTTTTTTGGACAGAGGCAGACGCGGGCGAGGGAGAAGAAGAGGGCGCAACCAGGTTCATTGGGAACAAGAGGAGAATATGGGGAACAATACACGCAGCAAAGGCGCAGCCAACAACCTACAAGTTTAGTCACTAACTTATCCTCAGTGGTCCTCACTCGGAGTGAGAGTGATGTCCTTGAGAGAGGTTTAGGGTTTGTCCCTACTGCACGTTTTGACCGATTCAAGTTGCACTGTGAACTATCTGAGTTTTTTAGAAAACTTAAACTCAAGTTCTTTTTTGAAAGAAATCAATCTGAAGTCCTTGCAGATCATCCTAGTGATACTGGGCTACGTTTGAAATCAACCTTCACACCTCCACCACATACAATACCAGCAGAGATAACTGCGTTTGAACAAGCAGTTTTTAATGATGTGAATCTTTTCAGGACCAAGGGACCTTCAAAAACATGAGTTCCGTTGATTTTCAGGCACTCCAATCACTACGATCTAATGCCCTTATCGTGATTAAACCAGCAGATAAGGGTGGTGGGATTGTAATTCAGAACAGTAGTGACTATGATCTTGAATGCAAACGTCTGCTTGGTAACCCTAAGAATTACATTCCACTAACCACAGATCCTTCTTCCTCTTTGAGGGCCACCATTTGTAATCTTGTGGAACATGCTGAATGTAGTGGTTATATTAGTAAGCACAAAGCAGATTTTCTGACGAAGGGTAAGGGGATAGTGCCTTACTTTTACACCCTCCCGAAGAGCCATAAGAACAAATCACCTCCACCAGGCCGCCCTATAGTATCGGGCATTGGCTCTCTTTTAGAGCCTCTTTCTATTTACTGTGATTATTTTTTAAAACCAATAATCCAGAATACTGTCACCTACCTGAGGGATACTAAAAGTTTTTTGGCATCCCTTCAGGATCTGACATTTGACAATGACAATACTATTCTTGTATCATTAGATATTGAGAGTCTTTATACCAGTATTCCCCAGGACAATACCATCAAGGTCATTGGGGAATCTTTAGACTCCATAAACTGGACTTTTCAAACACCTAAAAGCTTTGTGATTGATTGTGCCACTTTAGCCCTTAAAAGAATTTTTTTTGAGTATCAAGGTACATTGTACCCCCAGTGTACGGGTACTTCTATGGGCAGCACATTTGCGCCTAGTGTGGCGGGACTATATGTTTACGACTTTGAACGTAAACATATCCTGGACCCTGCCAATCCTTTCTCTTCTTATCTCTCCTTTTGGAAGAGATATATAGATGACACTTTTATCATTTGGCAGGGCCCTGAGAGCATCCTACGCGACTTTTTTGTGTGGATTAATACACGTGACCCCAATTTGCTATTCACTTACACATTTGATAGCAATGAGATGATATTTCTGGATGTGATTGTGTCCAAGGTCAGTGGGACGCTACTGACCAGAACATATCACAAACCTACAGCCAAAAACAACCTCCTTACATTTTCAAGCTTTCACCCACGACCGTTACGGGAAAATCTACCGTACGGACAATTTTTACGGATCAGACGTAATTGTAGTAATCTGTCTGATTTCCGTACGCAGTCTAAGGAACTTACAGAGAAACTGCGTCAAAGAGGGTACCCTGATAAGATCTTGGCAGCTAGCTGTAAGAGGGCCAGAAATCAACCACGTGAAAATTTACTACGTGACTATCCTAAACCACCTAAAGACGTTCCACTCACTTGTGTGACAACTTATAATGCCGCCTCCAATGCTATCTCCAAATCCATCAAGAAACACTGGCGTATTTTGGAGAGCAACAACATCAAATGGGATAAACCTTTATTCGCGTATAAAAAGGCTACCAGTTTAAAGGACTCCCTTGTTCACACTAGACCATTGAATTCAAATACGCCCACTGATAGATCTATCCTTAGTGCATGGGGTCTACCACCTGTTCTTGGCCATTTCCCTTGTGGGTCGTGTAGCATTTGCTATCTTACCTCCACAACCAAAACCCTGACCCTTGAAGCAGGGAAAATCTGGACGCAAAGGAGTCACACCAATTGTAATACTGCTGATGTAGTATATTTAATTACATGTCCTTGCGACCTGAGATATGTGGGGATGACTACGCGAAAGGTGAAGTTACGGATTGGTGAACATCGGAGTAACATCCGATGTAAGAAAAGCACTACGAAACTCACTGAACACTTTCTGCGCTTTAACCACACAGTGGATGATCTGCATTGGACCATTATTGAACAGGCGAATCCAGTGATCCTGTTCGAAAAGGAGCAGCGCTGGATTTACCGTCTTTCTACACATGTGACAGGTCTTAATGATAATATCCCGTGGGGCACGGTTTTGAGACGCAAATGAATTGTCCTAAACTATCACATAGGCCGACTTTATTCTCAGGCTAATTATTGATCTGAGCTTTTATGCTCCTTTCAACCTCCATGATGATTAGGACTGCTTACACGAGTGTTGTTCTTGATCCCTGTTATTATGAGTTTACTCGTGGTTTTAG
Source organism: Triturus cristatus (assembly GCF_964204655.1). Classification (NCBI taxonomy): domain Eukaryota; kingdom Metazoa; phylum Chordata; class Amphibia; order Caudata; family Salamandridae; genus Triturus; species Triturus cristatus. The sequence goes on from NC_140591.1 coordinate 830,590,336, forward strand.
CATGGTGGTGATACACTTTTACACTATTATGTCTGATGCTAACAGTATACTCGGATGTCATTTACAACACGGACTACCTACCTAAATCATCTGATTACTGACCGTCCCGAGTCTGTGATGTGGTTTGTCTTTCTGTTTTCAATCGACGCTTAAAGTTTTATACTTTTCAATCACGAAATTAACACTCAACGTTCTAGTCTTCCCAGCAGTCCGTTGTTTGTGTTTCTTTCCTCTCTGCCGGAACCGGATATCCGGTCAATATGGAGTTCAATCCTATTTTAATCGTGATGATCACATTGTCGCTGACTCCAGGCTAGGTGGTTTTGTGTAGGTTTACGAGCCAGGCAGTGGACTTGGAAGATGTGAGTACCACAGACGGTTCTCTTTCTTTTTCTTTTTCTATCGTATGGCTCTTTGTGAAGCTGACTTGACGGATTAACTAAGGGGCTTTCTGGTTAATTACATTCTTTCCGTTTGTTTCCCCGACAGTTGTCCTGTAGTCCCGCCGCCCACCTTTTGCCTAAGGAGCACAGCACCTTTTTTATACATGTGAGTGCCTTATTTTCATTTGGTCATGAGTGCCTTTTTATCGTAATCACACTGGTTTGGTATCTTTATTTTCCCGCTAACTCGTTGGTCGAAGTGTCCAATTGAGGAGCTCCCTAAATTGAGGTTGGACTTTGTTATTTAAAATATAATTAGCATTTACGGATGTCTCAGTCGAACACGATGTTAGAGTACAGCTTATGGGAATAACGAAATTCAATGGATCTTCCTGTTCCACGCTAGACATTGCATCAATTTGTTTTTGGCACATAGTAATACACAGATGATAGTCACTCGCTGATGTGTTGCATTTTGTGTCACTATTTCCTTACAGGTATCCTTTCGGAATTGCGGAAGGCACATAACGAGAACCGTGAGTGTATCGGTTTCCAACACCTGAGGTCAGGGTAGGCTTTAGTAAGCTTATACCGCCCTGGTGTATTTTTTGTTCTGGTTAGGTCCTGATGAAAGCTTTGTAAATCATACATAAGAAGCTGAAACATGTCGACCAATATGACCGCCATTGGATGTATCTGACCCACTAATAGTCAGGATTATACATCCATCACTGTTTTTAACGTCTAAGCTTCATCTAAATTAAATATATTGGTGGATGAATCTTGACATTTTAAAAAAACTTTTCTTTTTCCCCTTTTCTCACTGATAATCACTATCTTTTTAGTCTGATTTGGTTGCTCCGCCTTAACATAGCGTCGAAGCACACTGGAGGTACATAAGGTACCCCCAGGAGAACCCCATGATGAAGCATGTCACCAACTATGTTGGTGAGTGAGGGTTCACGAGGAACTTCAGATTGATTTGCAGTGTCACAACAGTTTTGTTATTAGGAATCACTAGTCCTATTATCTTCACACTCTTCTGTTGTTTTTTTCTGATTATTATAGGGGGACTAAGAGTGTGGCTTGACCCTCTCTCTCTTTTTGTTTGAAATTACCTTCTAGATGCATCCTATCTCAATAACAGCAGTGCACCTCCTGGGGGATTGAACAGGTTGAGAATGTTGCCATTATTAGGACTGACCAGACCTATAGTAACCATAGACCTTTCGATGTTGTTGGTAGAACTGATGTGCAGGCCAGGTCCAGGGCATGGGCTGTAGCCCTTTTAGTCTTGAAGCGTGCCGAGAAGTTGATGTCTTTTTCTACTTTTAGCTGTTCACAGGGCATGTCCATAAGCACAGCCTGGACATCCCTTGAAAAAGCCACTGGAATACATCCAAACATGTTAATGCAGCATGACAGCTGTAGCCAAAGACTGGCCAATGGTATCCACAGAGTCAAACCCACATTTCAGGATATGTTTGGAGGACTCCAAGACATCACTTAACAGATCAGTGAATGGGAAATCCCTGATCTAGTAACCCTTCTACACAGAGAAACATGCGCACAAATGACTTCACGTTCGAAATCGCTCACGCCAAACTCTTAACACAGTGTTTCAATGTGGCTTTGTTCACAAAGTAGTCTTAACCAACAAGGCAAATCTCTACCAAGCATGTAAAAATACAGGGGATACCAAGAAAGCACTGTGATGAACATTTGTGAGAGAACATATATGTCTACTGGAATGTGCCAACTATAATATTCATTGATTCCACCTGTGCATATTTCCATCAAGAACAACTATTTATCGTCATATGGAGGTAATGCATATAGGACAAAATATCAATGGTCACTGTGGTCAAATCCTTTTTCAGCACATCAACATAGTTACCAAATGATTTCATGTTAATATCTCCGATAGTACATTATCCTGTTGAGAAATGTTTCTACCATATGTTTAAGGGTGGACGTGATCCGGCTGCATGGGCACGAGCCCCTTATGTGGGAAAAGAATTTAGGCCTCAATGAAATTTTGATCATGCACACGTAATTCCCAGATATAGGCTTTCGCATATTTCTGGTTAAAGTTGGAAATGCCTCAGAAGAATGGTGAGAGCTGTGAAACTGATGTATATCATACCTGTGATATGTTTTCTGTTCAAATGAGTCTCACACCCACCTGTTTCTCGTGTATCTTCTGCACATGAGGCATGCTATTCTGTACAATTTTCCACGAGATACGGGCCTTGTGCTTTTCAACATAGTAGCACAATTTTGCTTGTTTTTCGCAAAAAATTATATGTGTGAATGTTTTGCAATTACATGGCAGGATAAGGACGGAAGTAAAAAGACAATTGAATAAACGTACGCTGAAAGACTCTCTGGGATTGAAACTCCTTGGTTAAACGATGCTGAAAAAATGCAGATATTAACTAAGCAGCCCCCTATTTCTGGTGTCCAGTCTATAAAGACCAAAATGTTAAGAAGCCCTAAAGCAGGGTTGGGGGAGTGAGGTTGGGGTTGGGGTGAGATTCTAAGGAAAATGTGGCCAGGTCCATGGCTATCAAAGACAATTACTAGGTATAAACCTTGTTTTGGTTATATACTGCCCTGGCTCACTAGATATCAATAACTAGAATTCAGACTAGGAGTTCTTCAAATTGCTTCCCTCACTTATGTGTTGTCCAAAGGAGATGGTCCTTTTCGGGCACGTATTCAATCTCAAAAACGAAACCTTTGCCCATAGTATTATTTTGTCCATTTTGCAGAAGAGTCAGTAAGATATGGCTGCTTCTGCTTCTTTGTGTTGGACAAATTAAATTGCTCTCTGGGCCACACGCTTGATAGACAATATATAGACAATTTTTTTATGAATGAATGGTTAGCATCTTCCCAACATAGACACTGATGTGGTCTCAACAGAGACAGCAGACATGCCTGTCTGTATTATAGTAGATTTGTCAGAGTTAATTAGGAGGAATACTGTGGACTACAGCCTACAAGAAAGTACAGTTCGACTGACAAAGAGTCTACTTGGGGGTTGATATCAGATCCAAAGGTAATGAGTTGGACACCTCTCTGAAAGCACTATCACAGAAGAATAAGGACCATGTGATTCAACTTGCCCATTTTTTTCTGCTGCTCCTCAGACAGGAATAATGTGTTGCCAATGCAACAAGAAACCTCAAGGTCTTAATCGTGAGAGTCAGCTAATGCCAGATCCAAGCTCGGCATTTGGGGACGGTAGCACTCCCTTCAAGAGCAGCTATTACATGTAAATGTACAATAACATACTCAAAAGAAATCTTGTCAATGCCCCTGGTAAAGTCAAGCGTCACTACTGGGTCTGAAATGGGATAGGGCTTGCAAGTCCACACAGTGTAAGGTATTTTCAAGATGAAGCATTCATGGCGAGAACCCGAGATGATCTAAAACTAGTGCCAAGTGAGCTGTGACCCAGAATGCAATCATGTCTGTCTTGTGCCTAATGAATCCCAGAATAAAGGCACACTAAGGAGGCTTTCTCTAACAATTTAAAATTTTTTAACAAATCTGTGTATAAGATAAATTATAGTAATTCGCTATTTTCCATCATCTGTTTGTATCTCTAATGGATGTTGTTTTTGGTTTATGGTCCGCTCTGTGAATGCAGCCATTTTGTTCGAAGTGGTTTCCTTACTAAGAACTGCGCCAGGGCTTTTGATATAGTGCAGTTTCCCCCCTTTCCTTCCATGAAGGGCGCTTTACCTGCCTATCGGTAGTCTACACACTAACATGCCCACCGCTCAAAGCAATCACATATTTCCCTATACTAATTCACCACTAATCCTTTTTGGGTTCCAGAGCAGAGGTAGTAAGCACTAAAAAATGCAATTACAATTAATCTCAATGAAAGAAGCATTTAAAGTAAAGTGTCATAGAAGACCCACATTACTTGCATTGAAGTTTCTTATGATAAGTTGTTTGAACATGTTCACTTTTGATTCTCATCACTGTAAAGTATTTGTATGAATAATTAAGCATGTTAAAACACTCTGAAATTAAAAAGAATTACATTTTTTGTGCTGTTTCACTGAGCATTAAAGTGTACAGGTTAAGAGAGACGTGTGTATTAAATACTTTCCCATATTTTAGCTTTTAGCTGTCCAAATTTCATTACCAAAAGAAGTTTGAGAAAATCAATGAGTCCTCACTTCTTGTCAAGGAATGTTCAGCAATGTATCTTCATTTCATCTCACCAGGAAGAAAGGCTAGCTGTCATTGATTTAATCCTTTTATGAAATAAAATTAGACTCAATTGCCAACATATCTTCATTTTGAGAGCTGGGTGAAGCTTCCATCCTCCTGGAGATTAAATGGGTACTGACTGGAAACCTTTCGCTCTCTTCGAGATAAACGGGAAGTGACTTTGAAAAAATTCATCCTTTTGGAAACAAACAAACTTTTACCCAAAAGGCGGCGGTGGGGTGTTTGTGGCACTAAGAAGCTCTAGTTGCGAGCACCGCTGTCACTTTTATTTTGTTACAGGGGGTAGATATTGCAGCACTGCTGCAAAACCGGCCCCCAGTGACAAAACCAGCCCCCACGCCGCAAAACCGGCCCCCACCCCTCCAGCCCATTGGGGAAACACCTGGTGCCCACTATGGCCAGTCCGGCCCTGGCTGCCAGTGGGGCCTACCGGTACTTATTTTCGGTAAACTGCACTTATTTTTCTGCATCTCCTTTACACAAGAGTAAGAAATGGAAAAACACAGATCAGAAAGACAGAAGAAGAATAAAACTGCAAAACTGTCCCAAAAGGAGAAAGCAGGAACCTGAAAGAGTGAGATAAAGGGACAGGGAGTGTCTGACAGTGGATTAAAGGAGCACCTCGTGGTTTTAAGACTACCAGCCTTGGTATTGTGCGGAGGGTTTACTGCACGGTTTGAGGGCTTCTGAACAGAGAATCAGGCACTGACACACTTTCTTTTACAAGTTAAGTACTGAATGCATGTTTAAGATAAGGAAATTTGCGTAAAATGATGCAGTATACTTTTGAGGAGTGAAACAGTCCCTCACGCACTGTAAGCTCTGCATAGGAGGCTGAATGATACACCAAAGAGCCAATAGCCTGCGGTGAGAGGGAGATTCTCCTGAGGGTCAGAGCCAAAGCCCACTCTATCTATATTTTGAATAAACTGTAACAAGTACGTTAGAGCTTCCTCTAACGTTTTGTTCTTCTGTATGCTGCTCACTGATGACTGTGAAATATACTTTAACTTACCTAATAAACAGATTTTTAAAAAAAAGTACGTTAGAGCTGCGCTGCCAAGCCAGATCTGCAAACACACCGATTGTGAAAGTGAAATACGATGCACTTGGCAAGGACGTGCCTGGCTATTCAAACTGCCTTAGATTTCATAGACGTCATCCGAGGCGGGAGACCATAAATGAACAGGGCAAACGCAGGTGCCGATTAGAGGACGGTTTAAAATAAGGCAGTGCGATTGGTAGATTAACCCGACATCTGGCGTGTTAACGTTTAACGAGGGCCTATGCATTAGGCCCTATGCTACAAAACGTGTGGTGTGTGTGTAGATAGAAATTAAAAATTAAATGAACTATGATCGATACATTCTCTCAATTAGCATGACAAAGAGCAGGCAGTAATTATCTCAATGTGTTTTAAGGTCATGGAGCAACAGCTGAATTTTTCCGTATGTAACACAGGTTACATAACACACACGCACGCGCGCACAACACAAAAGCTACCTTTGCCAGTGCTACCGTTGCCATTGGCTGGTCACAGGTCACCATCCAGGTTCACAGGACAATGTCTCCAAAACTTCATGCTGTATTATAGCTGCAGTTGCGTTTGGCTTTATTCCAGTCCGGGTTAATGTTCAACTGTCTGTTTGGCGTTTCCAGGCAAGCCGGCCGCAACGTGGCCAGCATAAATCACGTCAATAGGCAGCGTGATTGTTCTGCAACTGGATGAAGAAAATAAACATAATTATTTTTCTTGCGGCAGAAGAATATTCGAATTACAAACACGTTCACAGGACGATATATACGGATAATAATATCAGAATAATAGTGCACTACAGTAATAAAACACTGAGAAGTGTGGCTCAATGGTTAGAGCGGCAGATCCTGATGCAGAGGTCTGGCCCGGACCAAGGTTCAATTCCCGCCTCGGCGGGTCTTGGGCTCAATTTCCCCGGACCTGATAATTCTCGCCTCGGTGCCTATTCTAATCATGGGTCCCACTCTGCAACTCTGGGCAATAGCTTGCTTAATCTCCACAACGGCCCCAAAAGCGCTAGGATGCCTGGCTTCACCTTGGGGGTGCCCAGGAGTGGGCACTTCACAGGGAAAGGCCAGGAAGGGTTCCACAGCGGTATGTGCACAGCGCCTGAGAGACCCTTTCGGGGGGGTGCGGAGCGCTATATAAATGCACTACATTTACATTTACATTTTCCACACACCTGAACCCTTGTGGTGGCAAAAAAAAAAAGCACGAGAGGCTCTTCCTGTTGTCTCGTGAAACCCACCTTCCCCTGCATGTGAGCCCTTTAGCACGTGTTCTTGGAATCACAATGCAGGTTTATGTGGCAGGGCTACTTCATCCTGCAGGAGCGGCACAGGCCAGTCACTTGGGATTTCATATTCTAAAAATACATGTTGGCTAGTTTATGATATTAGGTGAAATGGGGAGCATTATAGACCACTGACTCCTTGTAAGTGTGGAAAAGGCCGCTTTATTGAAACAGATTGAGATGGGTGCGTATCACATAAAACCTCCTCAGCCTATGACCTTACAGAACTAAAACCTCACTATACATAAAAACACCTACCATCCTCCTGCCCCTCCCCTAATCCCGCTTCCCGTATACATACCCTTCAAACTTTAACATTATAACCTGCTATACATTGTCTGATTGCCTTACTTCAAACTTACCCTCCTGCTTAGCCATTTACTAATTAACGTGTGCTCAACTTGTTTTTCCTATGACGTAACATTTTGACTCCAGGACTTCCGACGTGGGTTTGTTGAGACCCTCACTTTCTGCCTGCTTATCCTAAATTAACCATACTAACCTTAAGTGAAGGCCTGCAAACTTGTAGGCCAACCGCCACCTACACCTGCTTCAAGTGACAACTAATACAAATGTTTTCCCCTATGCATCTCCTGCCACCAGCCTGTCCGATTCCTGACCAACTAATCAACCTATTCTTTCACCCAAATACAACAGAAATATAAGGGGATGAGTGGGGGGGATAAAATCTTTCTGGCTGTAAGGAACTGCCACTGTGTTCACCTATTCACAAAATGAGGAGTGGCAGACCAAAATGGAGCCTTATTAGCAATGGCTTTGCTGAAGGGAGGGGGGTCCACTCCGGGCAGCACTTTTTATGGGGCAGCGGCTGCCCCGCCTCCCTCCGAGAACAAATCGTCTGGCGATGGCCAACTCTCCATGGAACAGGTTGTATGCTGACACCCCCCCTCCTCTTTCCTACACCGGGTAGCAAATTCAGGGACCGCCCGTATGCCAAAAGTTTTAGCAATGCCACTGCTTAAAAGTACCTTGGTTGTCCTTTACCGGATGTAGCCCAAAACCAGCATAGTCATCTAGACTGCACCTGGTTCCCCCAATACCGCCAGGGGACAGATCTCCCTTCGGTCGTCTGTCCCCCAAAGCCGTATTCGTATCTAAGCTTGACAGGGAGGGTTTGCTCTGAATCGCATGAATAATATCCTCGTATTAGATGAGAAATAGTATGATATTTGTTGTATAATTCAAAGATCGACATTTCACAACAACGAGAAATTGCATAGCCTTTAAAAGCAAAACCGGTGTGCAATAAAGGGCTCTAGCAATGTAGGCATAGTACCATGGAGAACAGAGGCGGAGAAGGATAGAGTTTGTTCTACTCCCTTAACTGAAGTACCTTCAATGGTTAAAAAATTACACATTCGCCAAATCCAAGTTTAACTTCTACAAATGCCATAATTAAGCACAATTCTATTCATAAATTATTGAAAATGGTTAGTTAACGTTTCATAGTACTGAGATTAATATGCATCCAATGAGCATCCTGTCTAAATGATTAGTTATGATGCTTGTTGAAACGTTCAGCATTAAAAAATAATAACTTCTTAGCTAGAAGACTTCTCTGTCTGAATTGTCCACAGACGCGCAAATAACGCCATTATCATCCAACACACTGATGCAGAACGCATCCACCATTGAAAGATGAAATCATGAGTTGCCATCCTGCAACAGGCATCTGAGACGTACAGGTCTGTGGATTGGCGCTCATTTTGCATCTTTCTTTACCAGCAGCTGCCTGTCGTGTGGCCTTGCGAGTAGATCATAGTACCACCCAACCTAAAGGCCTGATCAGCCCAGAGCCCAGACTAATCAAGCAGCGCTCTGCTTACATCAGGGCACCATACTCGGCCAATAGCATGGCCAGTCAAATCTGAGCACATCTAAGAAACCAGACAAGCCGGAGCCAAATATGGTCCAGCACTGTCCCTTTCCAGTATTTAGATGAGACGTCAGCTCAGTAACAAAATATGGCAAATCAATTTAAGTCCTCTGCTTCAGATTATGTCTCAATCAATATTAAGAGTATTGAGAAACACGCCAAGTGCAGGGATCCAGAATTAAAATATAATGGGACACTTACACTTAAATGTTGACAGTATTTGCCAAAGGTTAGCAGTGCGTTATTAGGATAGGACTGACCGCTGGAATTCTGCATCAGCTCACAGTGAGCAGGGCATGACAAGTTTCTTAACAACATACCGTTGGAACATGTAAAAGCTTCTTATATGACACCAAGAGGTATGGTACTAAAAAAGAGTCAGCAAAGAAAGGATTCAGTGACATATACATAACAAAGAACAAGCCTGACAGTGGAACCTTCTACTTACAGCATCAAACCTGTTTTAACACTCCTCATGTAATGTCCCATCTATACTCAATGGGCTTTGTGTGCACACTGGATAGTACCCACCATCACAGTACTTGTTCCTCCAGGAACTTTAACGATTTAAAACCAATGCACAGGTGCACCACTTAAGAACAGCTTATGTCAAAAAGAAAAGGGCAAATTTTATACGTCCAAGTCCATCAAAGAAAGTTCTTAAATTTGTTCTTATTTTATTTTTTATCTTTTATTGTTTCATTTTCAATTCGCGTTGATGACGCACAGCGTTTAACACACAGAACAGCCGACGCGCTTCGTCCCTTTGCAGGACTTCTTCAAGGCAATTAGAGTAGGTGGATTCAAGCTCTCTCCACGACGTATTGTTTTAATTAGAGGATTCCCCTAGGGAAAATGCTTCCCCATCCAATGAAATATTATGATAAATAGTGGCGACGTCGAAGTCACGATGACAATCACTCAATAAATGGAAACTGCGAGTCCCACTTTGGTGAAAACACGCTCTATCACTATGTGTACTTTGCAGGTGCAGTATAAGACCTTTCCACAATATTCAAAAACCAGTATATATCATCTTGTCTATAATAATTCTATGCCAAGCAGACGTTTAATTGTGAACATATTAAGCAAAGCACCCCAATAAGGCAGCAAAACGGCAACCAAAGTAAGCCTGTGACTGCTGGCATATATTCAGTAGTGCCGGTCACTGAATATATGCCAGCAGTCACAGCCTTACTGTGGTTGACGTTTTGCTGCCTTATTCGGGTGCTTTGCTTAATATGTTCACAATTGAACGTCTGCTTAATAGGTGTCCAGCTGCGGGTGTGCCAAGAATCACCAGCGATGAGGAGCTTGACTGAAAGATAAGCAGGGATACTGGATTTTATGACTTTGTAAATGATGCAGCTGGTTTTGAAGATGACACTGGCCAGCAAGGACAGGCAACGAAGTTCCATAACAATGGTGGTAATGTGATCATATTTCTTCCTGCTCTGGGGGAGATGTGCTGTGGCGTGTAGGATGCCCTTAAGGAAAGTGGCTGATCACCTTTGCGTTTCACACTGAAACAAATGTCAATGTTAACAAAGTGGGGACCTGAAGATTTGCTATAAAAGAAATGTACATAAGAAGATAAAGATGATCCTATATTACAGGCTCTTGAATTCAAATAATCCTTTAAGAATTAAAATAATTCTTTAAGAATGTTCCAAATGTTGTTATGACACAAAATAATAATATACTAATGTACAAAGGATACTATTTAATTCAAAGAGTGGTAGAAGCGTGTGCATATATAATTCTTTAGCATTTTATAACAAACATGAAGTAGCTGACTTGCACACTTTGTGTGTCCCCCTAGATGCCCTTGTTTATTGTTCGAATGGTTGTTTGTGATGGAGTTAAGGCTTGCTTATAATTAAGTAATGAATGCAGGTTGAGTTACTAAGTGTATAATGTGTGGAGAAGGGTCTGTGGAAACAATTTCCGAGTATATTTTTGTGACTGTTATGTAATAATTAGTGTACATAGAAGAAGAATTGTGTGAGTACAAAGAAATATGTTGTTAGATAAACATTAAATAAAAAGTGAACTAAAAATACATTGTGTATGCATATATCATGTTGGGCTCAACATATACATTTTTAACAAATACTTATCAGGGGACGTATGCAGCTGTAAATACTTTGAGGTAGGTGTTTTTTGTTCTTGTATTGGTCTAGATTCCCCTGGATCTGCCCCGTCATTTATTCTACTCAGGGGCCTCTTTCCTTCCTTGCCCTTAAGGGGTGCCCATGTGGAGTCAGGGAGGCCACGGAGTAGGGCACCACCCTGATACAAGAGTACAAGGCAGTTCTGCACTACTGCAGTCGCTTTCTAGAATAAACGGTTTCACTTCATTCAGAAGCGAGAGCTGGTACCAGGCCAGCTTTAATTTTTGGTAATGTATTCCTTGATGGTGTGGTTGGTGTCCAGGGTAAATACAATTGACTTGGCACTCAGTGAAAGCTGGAGTTCAAAGTCATCAAGGTTCTCACCACTGAGCCAGGAAACTAACAGGGAGTCTGTCTTGGTTAGGCTGAGCTTTAGATAGCACTGGACATCCAAGTCTGGAGGATGTGCAGGAGAGTTTGAGGTGTTGGATGCCTGAAGTAGAGGAGACTTGCAAGTAGTTTTGTGCATTATCAGTATATTGGTGAATCTTGATGCTGTTATCTGGCAGTGGACACCAAGCGGCTTCACGTAGAGGTTGAAGATGACCGGGGACAATATGGAACACTGCAGTGCTCCCTTAGGCGACGAGGATCTTTAGGGACCTGGAAGTGCTCTTGTGAAAAAACTGGAAGCAGTCAGAGTGGTAGAAGGAGACCCAGTGTAGGACACTGCAGGTGAATCACAATTGAGACTCTAGAGTGTGTATGAGGATGGGATGACGGTATGACAACACCTGAAATGTCTAGCAGCATCAGGAGACAGGGGCCATCTTTATTTGTGGTATGAGGTCAAGAGGGCACGGTCTATGATGTGCAGGTAGCAGTCTCCGTGCTTCAGCATGATCTGAAGCCAGACTGATGGTTATGCAGGAGATGGATAGCACTAAGGAGGTCTTGGAGTTGAAAATAGACTGCTTTTCCAATGAAAATAGTGAAGGGTGTAAGAGTTAGGGGGTGACGTAAAGGCTCGATGAAATATACAGAATAAAGTACACCAAACAGGCAAAGTAAAACATTAAAGTAGTCACTTATAACGCAAAATACACAAGATGATGGACGGAATGTTGCACATTGGCAAAACATTCACCCCCAGTCACAGATCTGGGTTTAATCCATTGTTATTCTGCTCACCACGCCACCCCAGTTCAGACATGGCCATATGCAAATCAGTCTTTTTTTTTTTTTAAAGAAACCTTTATTTACACAATAAAATACATACAAGGGCCTACAACCTCCAAGGCCGGCCGCTACAGAGCCCGAGGGCTCGCAATGCAACGCCACACATTCAAATAAACTCCCGGCAGTTCGTGAGCATATGCAATAGGCCGTGGCCATAGGTCAAGAGCAATCGGATAAAACAGTTTCATTTTTTATGAAATACAAAACACACTCAAGGCAATGAGAGTCCAGAATAGCAGCGTGCGCTTCCCAGGACGGGGGGCAACGTACAGTAGCCGAAGCAGTTCTTGACAGGAAGTGGAAGTGGGGCGCAGTGGGAAGACAAAACATGGAACACACCTCACACAATCCCGCAGAATGTGTGGCTAGGGGGACATAGCAATATCAACCTCTAACAGCAGAGGCGGGGTGCAAATATGTCCACGATATAAATTCCATGGACCCCATACCCCATACCTTATTCCATTTCCCGGGCTTGCCTCTCGCCACATACACCGTCTTTTCCCTGAACATACACCAGTCCATATTCTCCTTCCATACTGCAGTCGTGGGCGGCCTCGGGGAGCCCCACAGCTGTGCAATATTACGCTTAGCCACCATGTACCCCAAAGTCACCCACTGCGTCTGTGCCACATTATAGTCATTCGGTTCCCAGACATTCAACAAACACCTCCTAGCCTCTGGCAACAGAGCAACGTGCGTGACCTCCTCCATTATGGCGTGGATGCCGTTCCAGAATCGCACACCCTCCGGATATTCCCATAGGATATGAAGAAAGGTACCAGACAAGCCACATCCACGCTTACACATTCCATCCCCGAGTAACCCATACGTAGCAAACCGGGCCCCGTGACATACACTCTAAGGAGGATCTTCAGCTGTACAAATCGTAAGCGGGCCGGGATCGCCACCTCTTTCGGGGAGGCCACCGCCGATACCCAGTCCTCATCGTCCAGTTCCAAGCCGTCGCCCGTCCATGCCTCCTGCAGACGGGTCAGCAAGTCCGCGCGATCATTAATAAGTTTTTTGTAAATAAGAGAAATAGTGCTGTCGGGCACATAGCCATCCAACACTCTATCCTCCAGCGGGAAATATTCGGGGATAGCAGCAGCGTCCGGAAAGACCGAACACAACGCATGGTAGACCTGTGCATACCGGAAGTACTCTCTATCATTTAATTTGTATTCGGTTTTGAGCATTTCAAACGTTTTGAAAGACCCCTTCGCCCAAAGATCACCTACCTTACATATACCAATCATATCCCATTTCTCGAAGCCTTTCGTTTTCCACAAACAACCCAGACGCCCGGAGGCATACAACGGTGTCGCCCGAGTCAGGCGATCCCTCCATCCCATCGCAGCACTCGCCGCATGCCACACACGTACCGCAACCTGCGTGGGTCCTGTCAACCGTGCATCCGGGGTCACCGAATACAGCGCCCTATTATAGTGCAAATCAGTCTTGACCCTCTGCCTCATGGGAACAGTCCAGCCCGAACTACCAAACCAGGTCTTCCCTGGACCGGAATCAAGCATCCTAGCACTGGTTTCGGGGTTTATAACGCAAACACATTTTCCCTGAAAATCATGGAGTACCTCTGAACTTTAAGGGAACGCGGGAAGTCAAAGAGAGGCACAGAGAGAGTGAGAAGATAGGACTCACAAAGATCAGTAGGTGTGACTTACATTTGTAGTATTCCTGGTGTAATGGTCAATGTCAGGAGTAAGTAAGGAGTTCTCCTGGCTTACACCTGAAATTCAAGAGTAAGTCACTGAAAATCAATATGAATCTAGGCCGAAAAGTGGGCAGAAAGTAAAGACTACATGCAGACAGGGGCACAATAACATGCAGGTAGACAAAAGATAGGTAAACAATGAAGCGCATGGGTAAGGCAGGAGCAGTAGATAGGGATGTACATAAAATATTACCTTAAAAAAGTTCACAACGTTGTACTTTATGAAGTTGGTTTACTTCGCACAACTTCAATTTCACTTGTTAAATGCACTCGCCTGCATTTTTTTTATCTATGGAAAATGCGCCCTGTAAAAGTTTCTCGGGCAGAAACCAATTTTTCACAGATTTTTTATCACGAGTTGATAAAGTTTTGAAAAACGACTTTGCACATCACTTGAAATCCTGACTGCAATTGCTAAATCACTAAAAACAGAAACCTAAAACTCAGTCCCAAAATCAATGTACAATTATTGACCACTCCTCTAACATCAGGACAGGAATTATGGTAGGATATTCATGCGAAATGAATTACTCTGATAAAGCAACATATTGGGTTTCCAGCTCAAATCTGGTCAATCTGAAAATATAGCAATAGTCAGACTAATTTCAAGAATTTCACTGTGATCTCAGGACTCTAGAAAAGGCGGGGAATTCTTTTACAAAAACACTTTTGAAAGTACCCACAAGCACTCCTACCCTTCCATTGAAACTAGATCTCAAACTTAGGCCTACATTGGAGGTGGCAGCTATGAAACCGGGTTGATACTGGCTCAGGGTATGGATTATGAAAGATCAGGCCCCACACAGGGAATGCCTCACTGCTCTACTTGTAGGCCGAGCATATTTAATTTCCTTGGCTTTCCCACATAAAAAATGGCTGACAATATTAGATATGAGGGAGTTTTGGACCCATCCCACAAGCTTTTATCGAGTTGCCTATGATAATTTAAACACACACTGTTGGGATTATATCATGAAATCTGAGATAATGGCTGTGAAAGCAAGGAACCCTACCGATTATTTGTCCATAAAAAAACCCTTTAGAATTTAAACCTTCTATGACTTTACCGGGAACACTTTGGCACGAGTACTTTATATAAAGTTTAGGCTAGGCACTTTACCTTCAGCCTCTTTTACCTGCACTTGGTAAAAAACATAAGTACCAATAATAAATTATGCCCGTGGGGATGCCAGGTGGTAGAGAATGACGAACATATATTGTTCTTTTGTCAGGCGTATAAGAAACAGCGCTTTCACTGGATAGGTCCGTTATTCCGCCTTTATTGGCTAAATAATCGCCATAATGCTTTAGGGATATTTAAGACAGATGCCAGTGATACCGTTGTGTTTGCGGTGGCAAGTTACTTGTCCTTAGTCTGGTCTCCTAGGATGAAAGCTATAAGGCCAATGGCTAGTGTTTCCCGATAAATCTGGCACTCAAGTACAAGTGCCCACAAATGTCAAAGAGCTTGAAGCTAGAGTTCTTTCCCCTTTAAGGATCGTTTTTTAATCTCCAAATAGTGCTAGGCGGATGCTATAATTTATTGATTTTTAGCAACAATTCTTCTGTAAATATGAAATTTTTTATTGATTTTTAAATGAGATGATTGCGATTGTTTTTATGTAAAGATTGTCTAGTTTTTATGAGTTGGGTGCCTTGTATGGCCTGTAATAGGTCGAAATAAAGGATAAGGAAAGTAGGCATCAACATTGAGAAAACAAATATGCTCAAGGGGGATCAAAACTCGGAAAACCTAAGGAATCCAGACGGAATCTAAATCCTAGATTGGAGCAGATATATGGATGTCTAGACCTTGACAAGTACCGAATATGGTCAGCATAGAACTAAATGGGCAGTCAAAAGTGGCTTCACAAATCCTGTGTGTGCACACACACACACACACACTTAGAATTGTGTTTCCATAGGAAATACTTTTTTTGGTATGCTAAGATGTTTGGCCCTACTTGACAAATCTTCCAAAAACTTTCCAACACCAAAAATGTTTACCCCAGCTCCTTCCTGGAAAGTTTTGGGGTGATCCCTCAGGCGAGGCCTAATAAAAAGGGGGATTCTCAAATCAACATATTTGGTAGAAAGCTAGATCTTGCTCCAGAAAGAGTGCTTTTTCTGTATTTGGTGTAAATCCGTTCAGTAGTTTTTGAGCAATTAATGCTCTAAAACTTTATATTTTACGCTGTGGAGGATCCACTGGAGAGACATACATCATGTTGAGATCTGACTGGCTACCTCCACATCAACAACAACGTAGCGCCAGCCATCTTGAGACTCAGGACTGACTCCCAAGTTCTAGAAACAAGACAAGAAAAAAGACGCAACGGGGCAAGGTAGGAATACCCAGACCCTCTATGCTTGGTATTGGGGTCCCAGAGAGACCACACCTGCAACTAAAAACCTTTTTCTCAAAATTTTGCTGCAAATTCTCCAAGGATCCTCGAATGCGTGGCAATTGTTTTTTTAAAATAAAAAGCAGGATCCCACATTATTACACCTCTTCCCGGGTTGGGCCAGGGACTGGGGGGTCGTGAGATGTTGCTTTTGGGGTGGTGGGGCAAGTGGCCACCCTCCCTGAGCCTGGAGAAAGCTCAGCCTGGGGATGCTACTCCCTGGTGCCATACTAACAATAAGGAGAGGGGGTAATGCGGCCCCCTTCCTCAACGGCGATGCCATTTCCTGCGGTCAGAGTAACAAATAAGGGGAGGTGGGTGCCCAACCACCCTCCCTGAGCTTTGAGGAGGCCCCGGTCACCTCGTTCCCTGGAGTCATACTAATAAATAAGGAAAGGGGAGCCCACAGCTACCCTCCTCAAGCCTTAATAGGCCTCAGAGACCCCATCTCCTAGAGCTGAATTGAATTTGAAAAGGAAAGGGAGCCACACAGCCCCCTCCCTTTTTACTGCAATTCGGCACCAGGGGATGGGGCTTACGGGACTGGCTAAGGCTAAGAGAGGGGGGCCTCTTGGCCCCCCACCCAAATGAAATTCAGCCCTGGGGATGGGGTACCCAGGGCCTAATAAGGCTCAGGGAAGAAGGCCATGCACACCCCTTTACCTTATTATTGGAAATCGGCCCCGATGCTGGGGTCCCTGGGGCCTATTACGTCTCTGAGAGGGGGGGCTGTGCACCCCCCTTCCCTTAATAATGGAATACGACTCAACTGAATGGGGTCCTCAGGGCCCTTAGTGGTTTGGGAAGGGAGGCCGCATGCTCTCCTTCTGTTAATTTTTTTTTTTTTTTTAAAGGCCCCCAGGGATGGGGTCCTCAGGGCCTAAAGTGGCTTGGGGAGGAGGTGTGCGAACCCACACAGCTTCCTCTCCTGAGAGGATACATTTCTGGCCCATAATCCAGCAGACTGCTGAGCAAAAATGGCAGGGCCAGCAGTGCAACCACCTTCCCAGACATGTTTTCGACTATCCAAGGTGAAAAGGGATTAGAGCAAGTGATCGGTCTCCACCTAGTCATCCTCCCTAACAGTTACATTTACTGCCTCTTATGTTACACAGGTAGCTTGCTAGGTTGAACGTAAAAGAAAAGGAAATGTGCTATTTGCAGATAGAAAATCTTGGGCTATCTGGGAGATACGAGGAGTAGGAGACAATGAAGAAGCACAAAACATGAACAAAATGCACTTTCCAACGGTGAGTCAGAGTAGTTAGCTTTAGCTCCCTTTCTAAGTCCAACAAAATAAAACATGGAGACAGATTACTTTTTCATATAATCAAGGGGTATTTTATTCCAATTTTTAAATCAAAAGCACTGGATTCCAATACCGGTTATAAATCAATAAACGGGAGAAACAGAGGGAAACTAAATACATTGCAGGAAAATGATACTTGATAGATGGGGGTCTAACTCCTAACCTCCAGTGGGGCAGCTTTGTGAGCTTCAATGAGTCGCACACCCCAAGACGACCCTTTGAGCCTGTTAGACCTGGCTTTTTCAGCAGGTTTACCCCCAGACGTTTTGCTTTTTGGCCTCCTGTTTTTGACCGTGTTTTTGTTGGTTTTAGGACTCTGGGCACTTTATCTCCAGTGGCAGCTCTGTGAGCTTCAATTGAGTCCCACACCCCCAGAAAACCCTGTGTCACTGCAAGTCTTTGCTTTTTCAGCAGGTTTACGCCCAGACAGTGTGCTTTTTGGCCTCCTGTTTTTGACCATGTTTTTGTTGGTTTTATGACAGAGCACTTTACCTCCAGGGGCAGCTCTGTGAGCTTCAATGAGTCGCACACCCCAAGACGACCCTTTGAGCCTGTTAGACTTTGCTTTTTCAGCAGGTTTACCCCCAGACGTTTTGCTTTTTGGCCTCCTGTTTTTGACCGTGTTTTTGTTGGTTTTAGGACTCTGGGCACTTTACCTCCAGTGGCAGCTCTGTGAGCTTCAATTGAGTCCCACACCCCCAGAAGACCCTGTGTCACTGCAAGTCTTTGCTTTTTCAGCAGGTTTACGCCCAGACATTTTGCTTTTTGACCTCATGTTTTTGACCATGTTTTTGTTGGTTTTGTGACAGAGCACTTTACCTCCAGGGGCAGCTCTGTGAGCTTCAATTGAGTCGCACACCCCAAGACGACCCTTTGAGCCTGTTAGACTTTGCTTTTTCAGCAGGTTTACCCCTAGACGTTTTGCTTTTTGGCCTCCTGTTTTTGACCGTGTTTTTGTTGGTTTTAGGACTCTGGGCACTTTACCTCCAGTGGCAGCTCTGTGAGCTTCAATTGAGTCCCACACCCCCAGAAGACCCTGTGTCACTGCAAGTCTTTGCTTTTTCAGCAGGTTTACGCCCAGACATTTTGCTTTTTGACCTCATGTTTTTGACCATGTTTTTGTTGGTTTTATGACAGAGCACTTTACCTCCAGGGGCAGCTCTGTGAGCTTCAATGAGACACACACCCCAAGACAACCCTTTGTCACCATCTATTAAACAAAGAAAAATGCTGTGCCTCGTGGATAATGAGGGCGTTTTCTCTCCCTTGCCAGTGATAAGTGCTATCTGGGAGAGTGGGGTATAGCTATTGACATCCCATCCTCACCTGGTGATGCCCTAAACCGAATTGTGCTCTTTGAAATGGATGAAAGCCCTCGGCCTGCCACTCGAAGAAGCATAATGCCCTCAAGCACATTAGCAGCTTCTCTTGCCTTCCACCCACGTCAGTGAAGTTAGGTCACTTGGCAACTCAACTCTCTTGAAAGCTTTCGATCCATAATTACGTCTCCATTAAATGAAAAGAGAAGGGCATGGAAAAGGTGTTTGTCATTCTTTAGACTAAAATACGTTGAAAAACACTTCTCGACTCCTTCGAGTTCCTAATAACACACAGTACCTACAAAATTCTTTTAAGATTTGTCTAACAAAACACACAAACCAAATCATCGCCAGTCGCTTTGCAGGCAGAGCAGAATGTTCCAGATTGTGTTTTGGGGCATAGTCCTTGCAAACAGTCTGCCCCATCGTAGATAATACAGTCAATGCATACACAGGGAGATAAAAGCCCTCGTAAAGATCACACAATCTTGTCAAGTGGTGAGCCAGGATTAGAGTTTTCTGATCTATGGACAGCCTCTTTGGGCTGGACTAAATCTGCTACCACTGAGGAGAGTACAAACAAAAAGGGAAAACAGAGGGTCGGAGAAAGGGTGTAGAGACAAACAGGGAGACAGACATGACTAGCAGGAGAGAGAAGTAGATAGCAGAACAGAGAAAGAAAGAGCAAGATAAGGGAAGGCAGCTACTCAGAGACAGAAACAACGCGGGGACAAGAGTGGCAGTACACAATTCAGACAGTGGGAGGAGGAAAACAAGCATTTGCAATGCAATTGGTCTCGCATTTATGCAACTTTGACCTATTGACATTGCAAATAACAATGTTTTTTATTTTTGTTTTTAAAACATAAATAGAAGGCATTGTCATTTACAATGCCAATAGCTTAAACTCGCGTAAATGCGAGACCTTTTGCATTGCAAATGCTTGGTTTTTAAAAGCAAACTTCTGTTTCCTGAGTGGCAGCATGTAACATGGCGACTGTTATCTTCACAGTGGCTTCCAAGGAGCTGCCGTGGAAGCCGGTCCTCAGAAGGCTAAGAAATCTCTGACAAACATCTCTAACTATGGTAGGCTGTAATTCACCATGGCAGCACAGCATATGCCTCTGCTGCCTTGGCAGCACAGTATACAGACCGCCAAACCTTACATGAGCCCCTAAGACCAGAGATGTAGCAAGAGCGCGTGCACCCTAATACAAGGAAGGGAAATACAGGTATTTTCTTCATCTTCTGTAGTTCTAAAGTGAGGGGGCAGTCTTTTTTTCCCCTTTGTTGTAACGAGTAGGAAAGTGAATGCTGTCCATCAGTTAAAGAAACTAGTTTCATAATAGCACTGGTACAATTTATTGGCCATATTGATTATGCTCAGCCACTGATTTGTAATCATCAGCAATGCAATGCAAATGCAGTGCACAATATGGAGATGTATGCAAATGTGTACCATGTTCCTATTGCTAGACATCTGGAAGATGTGTTAAGTGAATTTTCTATCTTCCGGCTGGAAACAGAGATGAGACAAAACTGAATAGTTCACTGCCAGTTCAGTCAGATCTAGCATAAGTGTAACAGCTAATTCTCTATACTTTTATAAAGTCTGGATGCATAGCAATGGAAGTAGCCATTTCAAGATCTTCAACTTGAATCCGTTTTTTCTGGCCGTCATACAATCAAAAGCTTTATGTTCCATGGCAATGGGAACACACAGCAACAAAACATATGTTCAGGCATGTCAAATCTAAGTCCTTCCCTGAAGTCTGGAAGATTGTCAAATGAGGAATGGGATTGCTTTTTCAGCCCACTTGCTTGCAGCAAAATTGCCCAGTGCTTTGCAAACTAATCTCCTTTAAGTGCTCCATACTGTGCTTATCAATTGTTTGGTTGAAGGTAAATCTAAGGTACATCTATTTTCCAGTAAGGTTTCATTTTTTTTTGAAGAGGGCTAATTGAGTCGAGTATTTCTGAGAGTGCTATCCTTTGCCCAAATGTCTGCAGAACACCAAATTCTAAATCTTTCCAAGGTTTCAAGGCATTCTGCAAAAGGGGTTCATTTTGTGCAACACACATCACTGTTTTGCAAACATTCCTGTCTGTGCTATTGTGTGAAGAACAGGAACATACCACACGTTTGCTTCAGTTCCCCTCCTCCTGATATTCGTCTGCCAGGCGCAGAGCCCTCCGGGTTTAGCTTAAACTGACGGCGAGTGGCGAATATGAGAGAAACAGGATGACAAAGGCCCTTTTAACACATAAGAACACCCACACTTTTGAAAAAATTGGAGCAAAATCAATAAAATGTCTCCATTCAGCCATGCTATAATTAACAAGCTGTCTCCGCGTGCACATCTCCTGTCCGCGCAGGCACAGCGAACAGGAGACAGGGAGGGACACGAGATGTCCATGCGTGCGAGCGGCATTGAATGAAGCGAGAGAAGGGACACCATGCGCGTGCACATAGACTGTCCGTGCGCGCACACTGTTTGTCTCCCTTCCGAACGAAACCGACAACAATAGAGTCTCGCCAAGGCAAAACAGCGCATGTGCTGCGTTCGCCAGGCGAGACCTAAAAAGAGCCTGAGAATTTGAGGTAGACAATTCGATAAAAGAGAGAGTGGAAGGTATGCTCAGGGTGAAGTGAGGAGAAAGTGTTTATGTTAAAAGGTTGGGTAGAAGGAAAAGGATATACCAACAGATGGTCAACAAATGACTGGAATGGCATGGAACACATTGCCAGAACTATACTGTCCTGTACAACCTAGCAAACCAATTTTATTTCATATTCTCCAGGGTAGATACCAACCCCCATCACATGTTGCAATCATATTTGCCCCTCAGTGCCTGACAACTGCTTGTGATACTCTATCCCAAGCCTTTACCCTAAGTTGTGTCCTCTTCGTTCCCTGACTCCCATTTTGTAGTTCCTTTTCCCAATCACCCTGCCGGGTTCCACCCTTCCAGGTTTTCCTATTGTGCCATATCTGCTCGTCGCATCCTTCCCAGACTTCTTGGCATCCTGAGCAGACCATCTTTTAGAGTCACACCATTCCCTAAATCAGACTTCAGGTTTACGCCTTGCCAATCCAGTGCCACATTATTCCCTTAGGCATTGTGCACATTCTTGCTATGTTACAGTGACTATATATGACCCCACAAGGGGATGCCTCATCCTAAGCTGGGCACTGCCTTGCCCGTCCGTCTTTCCGATTTAAGATAGCACCCCAAGCTGTTCAGTATCATACATTTTTTGTTATGCTTGACTTGTGTACATAGGACATGTATCTCAGGCATCCTGTGTTGTTCTTATGAAAATTAAACATTCTGCCAAATGATGCTGGAAAGTTGGCAGAAATTCGGGTAGGGGAGACTGTTTGCTAATCTTATGGGCCAAACTTACTTGAATAATACATCATTTACACATAAACGCTAAATATTATGGCTCATGCTGGGGTGCGGGGAAAGTTGGGAAGTCAAACTCCAACAACTTCGACATAAATTTTATTTTGAAATATTTTTCAAAAGATTATTTAGAGAGGTCTACCCCAAACCTCCATTTCTCGCGCCTACGGAATCTTGCAGTATCGATGTTATCATCAATCAAACTCCGATTCATACTTTCCAGCTCCAAGATAACATTTTCAAATAACCCTGGTCTAGGACCTGGCGTGCTTAACCGATTCAGGAAGAAAGGGTGATGAGATGAGCCTCGGCAATACTTAGAAAACTGTTCAGACACACTACACATTTATGTAGAACTACAAGCAAGGCATTCCATACAAAGGAGGCACTGTTCTTCAAGACAGTCACTTAAAACGTACAACCAAGACATTGGATTCTACAGCTAGACTTAAAAACCAAGACAGAATCAGGCTTGCATTGCTACTGTAGAGGTCACTTTGTAATTCTGTGAACTGCAGCTTTATTACAGGTGCCACCGTCCTTCACAATGGTACTCTTCTTTTATTGACAATGGAAGGATGAAAGGTTGAGCCAGCCCTTCTAGGATTCATACTAGTAACCTGCACAATATAACCAGATCTCAGAAGCAAGCCCTTAGATCAAATAGATTTGGCTATGTAACAGAAATAACGGTTTCTGACTGCACTTCATTTCTATGGATCTTGGTTGCACTCTTCTAAGTGCTTTCGGGCAGACTTGGCTCTTGATAGTCACATAAAGATGGTTCAAGCATCTCCTCATGTACGACACACTGGCCAACTGACCATCACCAAATAAGGTGGCTCATTCTAGAGAAAATCAACATCAACACAGGCAGCGCCAGCACAAACATACGCAAATGTAGAGAGGTTTTTTGGATCTTTTCTCTCAACACATACCAGAATGGAATGAATAATGAAATTCCATGGGACCAGGTACTAAGATATAACTGTGATTAACAATTCAAACAATCTTTTGAGCCCTCTTGACTCCTGAATCTCCTTGAGCTAATTTCCAGAAACGTTCCTTAGGCATCTAATTATCTGCACCACAAGCTTACATAAGTTTTCGCACTATATTTAGTCACTTACATAGTACTCCCATCTGGACCTAGTAGCATTCCTCACCTCTAGTAGTTTAATCTTTGACTCTTTTGTCATTACCTGTTTAAGATCATCCCATTTCATTAGGGACGCTCACCTTGAGTTAGACCGCGATCTTTACATCACTATAGGCTCCCCCTCAGATTTTTGGCGCATTTTGATATACATGCATTGCCCATTCCAAGATGGCGGCGGTTTCACACCACTTGGAAACCTATCCATATTCGAATTACAGGGCAATTACCCATAATTCAAAGAGCTAATCATTTACCTCCAATTACTGCTACATGTCATAATCCCTGTCTCTTTTGTTTCCAATTGACAACCGTACGGATCTAAGTACTAACTCCCAGATCCACCACTATAAAATGGCCGCGAGGTTGGCACTTGCCGATACTACCTCCTACCGGATCTTGCATTTAACCCGGAACCTCATTCATTTCCGGTTTGTTCTTAATTGATTCACACTACTTCCCCATTGCCATATAAATAAAGCCTCATTACCCGGCTACATTGTGGCCACCTCACCTTATCCTTTCTGCGGGACCCCAGCACTCGGTCGTCCAGTTCGTTACGGAACCCAGTGGATCCTGATAAAGTAAGTAACGATACCGGCATATCGGCACATTAGCATCTCCTTCATTGGCTCGTCCCCCTAGTTAGCGTTTTTTCTCATGACCATATGACTGAAGAATCCCATATTCATTTTTCTTTTATTATTTTAAGGGATTCCATACACATCGGGAGGATCCACTTATTTTTGAAGTACGCCGGCAGAGATTGGTGAGCACTGCATTCTTTAAGAATCTTAACTTCTTTCAACACAGTGAGAACACGCAGTCTCATACAATATCCTTCTCTCAAACACAGTAGTTACCTTGCAGTGAGCCGATCCGAATTGTGCAGCTTTATCAGATCCCCTCTGAGGTAATATTCTGCCGTTTTCAGATTCATGTATTATTTCCTTCTGAATCTGTGACATAAGCAAGCTAACATATTCTATTTTAGTTTGCAGTACTTGCTTTCTGGTCGTTCCAAGAAGTCTCCATTTATACCAATTCGTGGTCATATGTACTATCAAGCCACTTTATTAAGGTGCATTTATTTGGTGTCCCTGAGCGCTACCTGGCAAACTTTGCTCACTAAGGAAGGAAACCCCCCCTTTTCTTTACTCATTTCCGTGATCTATTTGTTTAGATTTTCACCTTAACCCATTTTGGACCTACACTTCCAGACTGATTCATATGCATCCACACACCCCTCTTCTTTGGGGACAACGCGATCTCATTGAGGTAACAGACAGCACTAATGATGTTCCCTCAGTCGCATGTCTGTAGTGCATTTTCTCCTCTTTAAGCTATAGCTCCACCCTCTTGGTTTGATGTGGTCCCTTCTCCCGCATTGACCCACTGAAACTTACCTCTAGTAATAGTGCAATTGCGCACATAACTACTCCTGTACCAACCTATCACATTTCTGTTCCCCTCTATGTTTCACAGGTTCAGAAACCTCTCTAAGATTTTGGGCTATAAGGTATCACTGTTACATATCTCTTCTCTTTCGTGTGGTTTTTAGAATTGTATAGATTAGATGGACTAGAAGTACTTTTTAACTAGATCAATTGACAGACATTACTAGCACATGACATATAACCTGAATTGTTTTAGGTTAGACATCTGCTAGCACAAACAGTACCTACTTGTGGACATTATTATTTATTGTGATTTGTATATATTTTGTTTAGGATTACGAAACCACAGTTACATGGCATCCTGATGAAGGCTTCTAGCCGAAACGCGCGTAGGATCTAACACCGACCAAGCCATGACTATTTACAATTGAAACCTGTGATTCTGAATCAATTTATTACAGATACATATCTGAGCTCATTTATCATGCCTGATTTCGAATATATTTTCTGGACATAAATGAATTGTATACAACAGTGTATGAGACACATGTTTTATTTATAAATTTTTTTTTTTTTGTCTCCCTTGATTCCAAAAAATATACGAACATGATATGCAATCTTCTTTGTAATCACCATATAAAGAAATATAAATAAAGTATACCTTGTTACTTTGTATTTACTAGCACTTATCCAATTATTTTGTCCACTTTGTAGGTCTCTGTGTTTTGAACATTGTTCCTAAATTTGTTTCGCAATTATATGTTATAAGCACCCTGATTTAGGAACTTATCTCAGGGGCACCCCTATTTTTCCACTCAACTGACCATCACCTTACATCCTCACAGGGCAGCATACAACGTTCTTGGTAAGTTTTTCAAAGAGTGGATTTCCATTGGTGTAAACTGAACTATATAGTAAGAGGACACTAAAAGATATGGGGAGAGGAGTTGGCCTAACAGCTAGGGCAGTCGACCTCGAATCTGGGGAACTGGGTTGGAGTCTCGGCAATGACGCTGAACATCCTGTGATTCTGGGCAAACCACTTAATCTCCCCGTGCCTAACAAAAATGAATGTGTCCTCATGTAATGCAACTGGTGCTACGTAAAGCGCTCTGATACCCGATTCGGGTCAAGTTTGCGCTATATAAAACTCTGTAAAAAAATATATATATATGTGAGCCAGCCCAGCAAGTATTGGCAAAGCCAACCCGTCTTGCTTTTTATTTTCCTGAGCAAAACTCATTGGGAGCTACTAATGCTATCAGTGTTGCAATACTGTCCATATCAGATAATATTATAGTGGCTATCATATGCAAGCTTACTAACAGCGACCACCTCACTGCATCAGGCATGGTTGCTAGCCGTTATGCAATAAAGCCTTGTCCATATGAAATGCCTCTTCATGGACAATACATAACAGCCATAGCTGCAATCTCTGGTACCAAGGTAGAAATATTTGCTAAAAGTCTCACAATTGCCACATAATGTATTACTCAAATATCAACTTCACATATAATTTGGAAAATCAGCCATCTGATTTTGAATACTAGCTTTTGAGTTCTGAAAATATATACATTTCATCTCAAATACATAGTCTCCATTTTGGTATATGTACATTAATTCAACCGAGTAAAAGTGGGCTGCACTCGGGAGAGGCACTTACAAGTAGCTAGAGCGCTGCCAATAGGTCATGAGCTACTCGTTGGAGAATCAACATCAGTGAAAAACACTTTTGTTCATGTAAGAGGAATATGAAAATATGAAACCATCCCTTCTCACATCCTGCACTCTTAAGTCAGAAGTTCATAATACTACAGATTTAAACATTCACCATCTATGCTGATCTCTGGGTTTTGCTGGAAACCCCACGCTCCTTTGTATGAATGATGAAACAGAAAGCTGCTGGAGATCCGATTTGGCACCAATTTTTTCAGAATGCTGTTGATAATGGATAGTGTAGAGTTGGCGGGCGCTAGGCCCACATACTCGAATAAGGAGCACACAGACACAGTTGGTATGGGTGCATAACTGGCCCAGAGCACGTGCGCTCGGCCCCTTTTATTATCAGGGTCACATGACCGGTGACGCCTGTGGTGGGTGGGTGTGAAGTTTGTCTACATCATCGGTGGAACACTAGAATGTATCAAGCCGGATACTACAGATAGTAGCCCAAGTCATGTGTCTCGTACCGCTTACTGCTTCTTAACCCCGGACGTGCTGCACTTGAAAAACCCTTTCCCTGAAGTGAAGCCCCAATGGACTGTTTTTCCATTTTTGTTGCAGAGTTAGCTCTTTTAGTTGTCACAAAAACATTAAATAAAAGCTGCTCTTGCTCATTGTGCGCAAAAGTATTGTTTGGTGAAATGCAGGCTAATTTGAATTCTGCTCAAAAGCTACATTTCACTGATCGCACACAGTAAAATATTAACCAGAACACACGTGAAATAGAGGCCGGTCTTATTCAGGTATTTCCAAGCAGCACCACAAGGTATTCTGCGGGAATGACAGCAAAACAGGATCTAACAAGATGGCGGAGTTGTTAAAATCATATTCAGCAGAAATCCATTTCAATAACCTAGCTGCGGCCCCTAAAGTGCTGCTTTTGTCAACGTTATGAGTGATGGGTCATAAATGCAACATAGATGCTGTTCAATAAATCAACAGAGGGAAAAACAACATATTGCTCTGGTCAACAAACCAACTCACCAGGATTGCAGCTTTTTCCTGCAAAACATGCAGCACTACTAACTTTAAGACTGGTAAGAATGAAATACTAAGCTACCTCCTTAGTAATGTGGAAGTAAAATATTACATCTATTGTAAGGTGCTTTTTCTGAGAGTGGAGCACAGAAAATACAGTAAAATACTTAGAGATAACAATATATGGAAAACGGCCAGGACTTGAGATCCTAGCAAACACTGGGACAAGCACAAGAAGGTTATCAAAGTCATGTATAAACTATTTGATTATAAAATGTGTCAATCAATCAAGGATAAGTTTATTTAGACCGTTTGTTCTTTAAACCACAACACATACATTAACATTTTAAAAATTCTACACATAAAATATCTTATTCATCAGAACATAATATCCTTAAAACTTAATTGCTAGCAGTTTAAAAGACAATAAAATGTCATTTTAGATTGCAACACACTTTCCTACACTTAATCCTCTAATACTGCAGTGAAGTTATATACACCCGGCATATATTTCCCTATAGCCATCAGACAAGGGAATGATTTACTTAAGTTTTAAAAGTTTTGTCAATCCAATAAAATATAAAGTATTACATTTCATCCCTATCATGCACATATATTTACCATCTGGATGAATAGGGCCGGATTTTATGGCACTATACATTACGGCTGGGTTAATACCGCCACTCAGAATCCATATTCATCCCCCAATAGCAGCAACTCTTTAACCCGATAAACTTGGATTAGAATATATAATTATGGTTAAATAAATATCAATAAAATTCATAGAATACTTTGGCAATTATGTACTGTACAATCCACGACTCATTGCAATTCAGTTCAATGTAACTTTGTCTAAAACATTTTGCATATAATAAGTGGGGAAGTTTAAAAAGAGAGGAGGGATAGGGATCTTAAACCCCCTTCAATCTGTCCCTCAAAAAAGTTTTTATACTTTTCATATAGTTGCCCAAGGCAATAGCTATATCAAGATTTTTCATTTATACTAATAAGTCTATAGTTTGGGCTCTTGACCTAATTCCATATTTTAAAAAAATCGGGCGTAAAAACAATTTCCTCAATGCTAAAACTGCAAGACAATCTACCAATATGTGCAAGATATCTGTTGGAAATGGCCCTTTTTGCAGGGTCATCCCTAAGCTTTTTGCCTCCCTCCTGGATTTTTCCTAACCTGTTTTTGTTGGCTTTATGACTCTGGGCACTTTACCACTGCTGATCAGTGCTAAAGTGCATATGCTCTCCATTTGTAAATATGACTATGTGAATTGGTATATCCCTGATTGGCTTATTTGGTTTACCGGTTAGTCCCTAGTAGCGTGGCCCGTGTGTGCCCAGGGCTGGTCAACCGAATGCTGCTGGTGGGCCCGCAGCACTGGTTTGTGCCACCCACAGAAGCAGCTTGTAAAGTGTGTCTCAGACCTGCCACTGCAGTGGCTGCATGCAGTCCAGAACTGCCATCTTGGCTGTGAAGTGCACCCACTTCCCAGCCCCTAAACCTTCCCTTGGCATCCTGTAAGCCCCCCTTATGATAGGGTGCATTGTATGTGTAAGGTAGGACATGCCCTGATGTGTGTAGCATGTCCTAGTAGTGAACTACACCCAAATTCGTTTTTCACTACTGTAAGGCTACCTGTTCTCCATAGGCCAGAATGGGAGGTCTGGGCTATTACATTCTATAGTCCTAACTGACCCACAGAACATGGTAGAACAACGAATTTAGTATGCCTGAGCTCAGAATATTAAAATACATCTTTTAGTGAAGGTTATTTTTATATTCTGTGTTTGAAACGACCACTTTTAGAGTATAGGTACTTTCTTGCCTAAGCCTTCCAGTTTGCTCTGCTATTATGTGTATTGGCTGTCTGGTTTTGGAGGGACAGGGCAGGCTGAGACAGACCTGGGTTGAATAGAGCGACCTGCCTTGGTGTGAGGGGAGGGGTAGCTCCTGCACTTGAATAGGGCTGTGCCTGGCAAGGTGAATGCTGGCTCCACCTCCCACTGTGCGTCTGAGGCAGACCCCTTCTTTCTGAAAGGAAGGATGCAGCCTGATCAACAAAGTGCTCCAGGGCTGGGCAGAACTGGTTCTGGCTGGGTTCAGAGACTTGGGACCCCTAAGAACAAAGACTTTGGGGGTATAAATATTTGTGCACAAACCCCTACAATTTGTATTGCTCCTGGATAACAAGAAGAACCTCTGTCGGTGGGACTACAAGAATCTGCAGGAGAAGGACTGTCCTTGTGCTTGTGTGCTGTTTCTGGGACTGGCCTGCAGCTGTTACTACTGGACTTCAAGAAGAGGAAAAGAACTTTGATTGGACTTTTATTTTTTGCTACAGCAATCACCCAAGGGCTAGAAGAGAGCTAGCCTCCTGCTGGAGTCTCAGGCACATCAGACTCCACCATCAGCCTCCTGTTTCCTCCCAGCGAGGATTACTATCTGCAGGTGAGGCTCCTGTGTGTTCCAGGGCCTCTAGTTCTACTGCTGAGAAGAGAGCGCTGAAAATCGCCGCTAACCTCCGTTAGCGAGCCGCTGCAGCTGGTGAGCGTGAGAAAAATCGTCGCTCAGCTGTCGCCGAGCGCTCGCTAACCCCGAAGAAAATCGCATCATTTGTCAGCGGGTCTGAAAACGCCCGCTATCTGAAAATCATCGCAGCTCCTGTCAGCGGGCCTGAAAACGCCCGCTATTTGAAAATCGTCGCAGCTCCTGTCAGCGGGCCTGAAAACGCCCGCTATCCGAAGATCGTCGCAGCACCTGTCTGCGGGCCTGGAAAAGGCCGCTGCCCCGAAGATCGTCGCATCACTTGTTAGCGGGCCCCAAAGCGCTCGCTAACCCCAAATCATCGCAACAGGATCATCGCAGTGCGGACGCAGAGCGTTCGCCATTTTCCCCGCATCGCATCCGGATCGTCGCTTCCTCGCGGAGCGCCATCTTTGTCATCGCAGCAAGATCGCACACGCAACAGGCTCGGTGCATCATCCTCCCTTCGCGGCAAGGATTTTATCGCATCACCGGCTCAGCGTGAAGAAGTTTGTCGCTTTGTCCTGCCCGCAACCCAGCGCATCATCCTCCCTTGTGGTAAGGATTCAACGCATCGCTGGTTAGCGTGAGGAAATTTCTCGCTACAACTCCTTAGCGACATTTTTGTTGCTTTGCTCCAGGAACCAGATACTTTGTGAGTAAAAGGGTCGCAGAGAGCACTGCCTTGAACTAAACATCATTTTGTGCATCCTGAACTATTTTTCCTTGCAGCATTTCTAAAGTAATTATATTTTTATAGTATTGTGGATTTTTACTGTTATTGGTCTTGTGATTAAGTCTATATAAAAATACCTATTTTTCATAACTACTTGAGTGGTGTCCATTTGTAGTGTTCCTCATTATATTACTGTGTATGGTCATAAATGCTTCACACACTGCCTCTGAGATAAGCCTAGCTGCTCGTGCTACGTTACCACAGGGTTGAGCAGGGGTTGTCAAAGGGTGTAGGCTGCTTACTCTGACTTAGGAAGAAGGGTCCCTACTTGGACAGTGGCCAGCCATTGCCAACTAGAGACCCCCATTTCTAACAATATCATTTTTAGTTCCAAGTCCGCATTTACAGATTCCGTCGGGATTGAACATTTCAGCCTTTATCTTTCCCTCCATTAGCCACAGGTTCATTCCAATTCTTACTCTTAGTAGTTCACATCTAAGCTCATAATTTGGCAAGGTGTCCAGGTATGGGTACCATGATTGTTTTATCCATGAAGATTTTATCTCTTTCACTGATTTTTTCATAGCCAAGTATTCCAGATCATTCTTTCTTGACAGTTCCTGACCTTGGAACCTAAGTGAGCGCTTAGTAAATTCTAGCTCCAGCGTGTGCTGAGTTAGACTCACGTTTAGTGACTCTGCTATGATTGAGAGCTTCATTTTTACCTCCCTTGCCCACTTTAAGCTACTGCTTCGGAGCTCCTCTCTACACCATTGTGAGACCTTCTTCAGACCCCCAGGGTCCTGGCGTTTCCAAAATCTTAGCAGTGACATTTGAATCTGAATGCTCCAAGCTATTGTTCCTAGCTCCATTCTTACTGCCTGAATCATTGCTGAACTTGGTAGAGACAATAAGGTTTTTAGGAACTTCCCTTCTTCCTGGTCCCATCTACATTTACCACTTAAGTACAGGACTTCTGCCCCGTACAAAACCTGCGGGGGTATCATGGCATCATATGCTTTTAGCATAGGTCTATGGGACATTTCTCCATATTCCTTATTAAATTTTTTCAACCCACAGATTGAGGAAGAAGCTTTTGCTTTTTGGGCTTCAATGTGGGTACACCATTTAAGGGCACTATCAAACCAGAGGCCCAAATATTTGTATTCTTTTACAATCTCCAGTTTTTCTTGCCCTAAGAACCAGCTAAAAGTTTTCCCTCGTTTTCCAAAACATAAAATCTTCGTTTTATCCATATTTACAACTAAAAACTTTCTCTCACAGTAGTCTCTAAAAGCATTTAATTTCCTTTGAAGCCCAAGTTCCGTTTGATCAAATATCACAAGGTCGTCTGCATATAGAAGACATGCCACTTTATTTCCGCTCATTCTGGGGCTTGCACTTCTTTCTACTTCTAAAACTTTGGGTAGGTCAGCCAAAAATAAGGCAAATAATAAAGGAGCCAAGACACAACCTTGTCTCAGCCCATTCCCTACCACTATTTTCTGTGTTAGTGCCCCCTGTGTATCCTTAATTACCTGGGCCCAATTTCCTGTATGTAATTCCTTTAGAATGACCAGTAAACCCGCCGGTATTCCATACTTAATCAGGCTTTCCCAAAGACACTTACGATCCACTGAGTCAAATGCTGCCCGGAAATCAACGAAGCAACAATACAATTTCCCATTTAGCTCTATTGACTTCCGGGCGAGTGCCCAAAGGGCAAAGCAGTGGTCAATGGTGGAATGGCCTTCTTTAAAACCCCCCTGTTCTACCGGTATAATTGAGTGCTGTTCCACCCACGCTTTAAGCCTTCCTAGAACTATTTTCGCGAAAATCTTTTCACCAATATCTAGCAGGTTTATTAGCCTGTAGTTCTTTGGGGTTTGCATATCTCCTTTCTTATGCACTGGTCTAATTATTGCACCTTTCCAGTTGTTGGGGATCTTCCCAGAATTTAAAATTGTTTGAAACATTTGTGAGAAGAACTATACCCACCAATTTAACTGTGATTTTATTATCAGGGCTGAAATATTATCTGGACCTGCTGCTCTTGTTAAATTCAGGGTTTTTATAGTATGTTTTACATTTAAGGGTAAAAAGTCTGCTTTGAGCTCCTCTACTAGCCCACCCCACTCCTGGGGCTCCCTGACATCCAATTCTCTTCCCGGGGTATACAGTTCCAGCAGGTATTCCACCCATGCCGCTTCTTCCACCACACAGTTCATTGAGGCGGGAGTGGATTCTGCTGCTGATTTTACCAGCTTCCAAAACTGGCGTAAGTTCTTTGTTTCAATTGCGTCCAGTAATTTGCCCAGCAAGAATCTTTATAAGATCTTTTTGCACTCCTTATTACCATATTATATTCTTTTTTTAATTGTGCAATCTTATCTACCCTTTCCTGTTTGTCTTTAACCCTTAAGCTACGTACTACCCTCCTTAGCTCCTTCTTCTTTTTTAGGCAATCCTCAGTAAACCACTTTCCATAGGTCTTTGTTACATTTTGATGCCTCTTTACATTTTTTCTATCTT
This sequence comes from Triturus cristatus, assembly GCF_964204655.1. NCBI lineage: Eukaryota > Metazoa > Chordata > Amphibia > Caudata > Salamandridae > Triturus > Triturus cristatus. The sequence continues at coordinate 830,623,729 of NC_140591.1, forward strand.
TTCTAAGCTCTACTCGGAGGCTTTGAACCACTTGCTCTAATTTGTCCACATACCAATCTAGGCCCTGCCCTCTCTCTTTTCCCAGCTCAAGGTTCTGTTGTAGTCTTCCCAGCCTTTCAATGTATTCGTCTGTTAGCCGCGTTGTAATACGTCTTGGGTATCCCACATCTTGATCAATAACTTTATCACAAGGCTTTAGGTGGATCTCTACAAGCTCTAGCTCCAAAGGGTTATGGTCGCTTCCTTCTCTATGGTAAATTCTAAAGTCCTTATCTAAGGCAAAATTCCAGGGTGACATAAAAACATAATCTATTGGGCAATTTTGTGTGCCTGGTTTAAATGTTTTTATCGCTGGGCAGTCAAGGGGTGACCTTCCGTTTAAGCAAAAGAGGCTTTTAGACCCCAAATAGATTTCCAGGTTTATATCCTGGGTTGAGGTTTCACAATTGGGGAAGGTTGCTTGGTTTACATCATATGCCTCCAATATGTCTGAAAACCAGCCATCAGATTTCTTTGGGTTTAGTTTATGGTTAAAATCCCCCATCAGTAAGATTACATCCGTGCCATGCTTTTCCACAATTAGATCCATGTCTTCTTTAAAATTGCTCATTTCAGTGACATATTCCTCCTGACTTCCCCATTGCATATATACATTTAAAAGCATTAACTCTGTATACTTTGTACCAAGAGCAGCTAAAAATATCCTACAAGCCAGCAGCCACTTACATTTTACCTTGAGTTGAATTATATTCTTTACTATACTTGTTGATATCAATGTCATAATTCCTCCTGATGGGCGTCCAAATCTTTGTTTCTTTGCTGGTGTATGGAATTGACAGAAGCCATCGAATATTGGGGTCTTGCCGCATAGCCAAGTTTCCTGGATACAAATGATCTTGGAGCTTTTTGCTAGCTCCTTTAAATTTTCCTGTTTTATTTGGTCTCCCAGACCATTTATATTCCAGGAAACAAACTTTAGGCCACGCGGCGTCCCCATTACCTATTCGACATCCTCTAAACATCCCTCTTGACCATACGCCTCTCCATACCTATTGGGATGACCTATGTGGCTAGAACCTTGGCTCCAGTTTCCCCACAATTTTTCTATGTCTGAGTTGTTAACATCTATTTTAATATTTCCCATACTTACACCTACTTCTTTCTCTATTAACCTCACCTGTCTCTTACCTAGTTCGGCGTGACATCTTAGAAAATCCTTTCCTTGTGGCTCCATTCCTTCTACATCTAGTTCTACAACTTCTTCGGATATTAACATTATCCCTTCCTTTAATACCTCTCTCTCCGCCTTCTGAATGGCAAATTTCACCAGGTCTGAATATACCAATACCCTGGTAACCTCCTTTCCTTCCTCATTTAGTTTAAAACCTACTTGCCGCAGGTCTTTTGTACCTATGCCCTTCAAATTTGGGCATTGGGCAAAAGAATGTAGAAGTTGTGCCCTATTTAATGGCCCTCTCTTCTTCCGTTTCTTACCACCTTTACCTTTTTGAATAGGTACAAAATATAGCCACTTACTCTCTCCACCCTCTTTTCTTATCCCCGTGGGGGCCATATATGACTGGGTGGGATGCCAACTAGTTCCTGGATCTGGAAGATACCCTACTTGTGGCCTTACTCCATTACAGGGAATGTTATCGGGGTTCTTAGCCTCTATATATGGTGAATACCGTACATGCTTCTCCTGGGCCGTTGACTTAATTTTAGGTGGGACCTTTTTCATGTACTTCTTTGTTATCGACCTTATACCTATTTCATTTTGGGTTTTACTTAACTGAGTTTCCTGTTCAGGTATTCTCGATCTTGCCTTAACCCCACTACTTTTTGCTAATTTAACACATCCCTTTTTTTCTAACTTCCGTCCAGCTTGTCTCATTCTATTATATATCCCATTTCTAAGATTCTCACCCCTTCTTATTACCCTCATAGGCCACCTCGAGATATAGACCTCCTGATTTAACTTAGGGGGATCGGCCGTCTTCGGCTCCTCCCTCGCTGATACCGGGGGCTGCGGATCTGGAACTGGTCTTACCATTGCTGGCATTTGGTTTCTAATTCCTAATAATTCTCCCTCAATCCTAGATAGGTGCTTTTTTTGAACTTTTAAAATTTCATTATTTGACAAGGAGACTTCTAAAATCCCCTAGAGAGTTCTTTGCAGAATTATCATCAAATCTAACATAGAGGATGCAGGTGTTACAGAAAGTTCTAGGTTCAGCCCTGAAGTTTGATTATGATTATGTTCGATGCTTTCCTTTTCCACCGAAAGCTGAATTCCATGTTGGCCTTGATTTTCAGTCTCTAACCCCCCTTGTTCAGTATCCGGTGTAACCTCTGCTTCCATTCTAAGATCCTTTCTGATTAATTCCGGACAGTCCAGAGTTATATTTTCTAAGTCCTGGGTAAACAACCTATGCGGGGAAGAGGACTGCCAAGGAGAAAATGTCTCTTTCTCCCCCAATAAAAATTGGAGAGACTGGTCAGCTGGACTTACTGACTCCATTGTAGACCCCTCATAAACTAGTGAACTAGTCCCAATCCGCAGTCCGGGCTCTGCTTCCTCCTCCTCTAATACAGAGGCCCTTGCTGGTAATACTGCTTTTTTAAAGTGCTTCCCCACAAAGTCTTTCAGTGAACTTGAGGTGGTGCCCCCCCCTTTTGTGCTTGTACTTATATTTCTATCATCGTTCCGTTTTCCTTTTTGTTTCGCTCCTTTTTTTGGTCTTACCCCTGGGCTTTTTGTTCTTTCTTTTCTTTCCGCAGAATCACCCAGATCTCCTAAAGTCTCTTTTAGCTTCATTTTTGTGTCCTGGGTATTTTTAGCCTTTCTGGGGGCCATTGTTAAAGCCTTTATGCGACCAAAGCAGCAGCTCAATCAGGTACAATATTGTCTTCAAAAGTAGTCCGACCAAGTTTGGGGCCAAGCTTTTTTTTTTTTTTAACCAAACCACAAAACACAAACCGCAACCAGCAACCTCACTTACCTCTGTTGCGCGTCAACCTGTGCTCTCCCCGTGCCCTTTTCCTCCCGCGGTTGTCGTTTTTCTCTTCAGCCCAGTTTCCAGATTCTGGAGCAAAGAATTCTTATTGTATTATATTTCTCCTTTCTTTTCTTTCTCCCCCCCAGCCTGGTGCCCTCAGCAGTGGCCTGACGTTTGCCTGAAGTTTAGCTCCCTGCAGGTCAGCAGGTCTCTCTTCACTGGACCGGACCCAGGTCTGAGCAGGGGGTGGGGGGGGGGGGCGGGGTGCTGAGCTAACAGACGTACGGAATACCTGGGGGATTCTCTCTCGCTGCGGCTCAGCTACAGACCTCCACACGCCCCACAACGTCCTTCGGTGGCGGCGTCCTTCAATTGCGATCTCTGCTGCTGGCATTCCGCGTCTCCGCTGCTGGCTTCTACTTCCGCGTCAAGACGTTGGGCGGGGCTATGAGGGCACGGGGGGACTAGCACAGCGCGTATCGCGAATCACAGCACAACAGAGCTACACAGCAGTAGAACCGGCCCGAACCACTGGCAATCAAACGTCTGCGTAAGATGCGACTCCCTCGTTATCCGCACTGTCCTATTCCTAAAATGTGTCGATAGTCTGTGATGGTTTAAACCAAAGAGATAGGGACGAGGAAAAAACTAAATGACGTGTGGGGCTGAGGAAGGGCAGCAAAATATTGTTTAGCAGTCTATACGACTTTCCATAATTGGTATTTAATACAAGACAAATTGCATGCTGTTCCCACCATCAAGCTAACACATGCTGGACAGAGCCACATGAAAACAGATTGACATTTTCAGAAAATGCCAGAAACGATCTACATTGAGATAAAATTTCTTTACAAGAATTACAGCAGTTATAGGAATAACTTCCCTGGTTCACCGACTAGAGATTCCCTTGAGAACACCCATCTAGTAAACAACACCTGCACTACCATCACTGCTCACCCATTACACACCTACTGGTAGCTGACAAGAATGCAGTTACATCTGGCTGGATAAAACGAAAGATAACCAATGATTCTGTTGGCTGTCAAGAACCTTTACGCAATATCATCTGAGAACAAAACAATTTAGAATCGGGTCAGCCAACAAAGTTCACTAATATTTGGCAGACATTTATCTGTTTTCGTGATATCATTTCCGCTAAGTTCAAAGAGCGTTACCTCCCTGCGTGTGATGTGCATTTCCAGGTGAATCCTCTAAACCTTATCAGATATAAAAAACAAAAAATATGTAACAGGATCCCGCTTGAAGAAAATGTCCACTCTTTTCGTAACACAGCAGTAAAATAACAAATGTCATTTGTCTAGTCATTCACTACATTATCTGCTCTTGGCCTTCAGCAGAAGTAATTGTAGGCGTTGATTAAAAAAAAAAAACATAACCTTGCATCCCATATAGGCAGTGATGGTGGGCAAACATTTACAATGAACATACAACCTTGGATCCTATCTGGGCAGGTTCACAGCTCCAAGCATTAGGAAGGGCTCCAGAAGAGATTAGGTGCCCCCACAGTGCTCACGGATTGTCACCATGAACTACATGCTATCTTCTTGAAAATGTCAATGCCATGATAACAAAGCAGAAACACTGCTGGGCAGTGCAATGATTGTCTTGTAATTTTCTGATATGGTGTGTTTTTTTCACAAGCGGCTTTCTACAGTTTTAAGGTGTGTAGAATCTACCTACATTTGGGTCTTTGAACGAGCAAATGTGACGCAAAAAACACGTCTTTGAATATTATTTTCGGACTGTCAGCCTGTATCTTAAAACATTTCGCTATTGAAATGAGGCCTAGGTTGAACCACCATAAAGTACAATGTAGATTGACGAGTAAACATGAATGAAAACAGATCATTCAATACTTCAAGAACTAAAACACATAGAAGGGTGGTTTATTGGGGTCTCACCGTTGTTGGTTAATCGCTTCAACCCGCTGTGCTCGAAATTCAAATGTATGTGGTCAAAGTTCACTTTCAAGGCCCACTAAAATTGCTATATGAGGCTCAAAATAATAATTTTTCCATTGCACGACTTCACTGAAATGCCAATAAAGTTGTTTACATAAAAAATGACTTCGAACACACAACAGGTTCACCAGCTCCTAAACATCCAAAAACATTTAGGTGTTTCATATGCCTTGCAATTACTGACTGTACAAATAATGACCACTCAATAACATTAAAAACACTGAATTCCCAATGTCTGTGCAACTCCAGTTGTGCAGAGGAAGGTGACAGTTTCTGTCTAGACGTCCCTTTCAGGTGTCCCTAAATATGTTGCATTTCAGTACACTTGCTCATACCGATCAACGAGGAAGGAGGTGCCGGAGCACACCCCAAGCGCTCATTTACTACAGGGAGAAATGGCAATTTGTATGACCGGTTTCCCCGACTTAAAAAACAGTTTTGCTTATAATATCATGAGTTCGACAAAGTCTCTTAAAAAAGTCCAAAACTGTACTCATTTTACTAAATACAGAAAATAAGCAGCACTATGTAACTTCCTTTAGCTCAACCAGGATTTGTTCCCTAGGACAGCACAGCATTTGAACCGCATGCTAAGAACATTGTTTGGAGGGTCTCATTTTACCCCCACGTATTTCAGCAGTTTTTTTCAAGTATAATTTTTCCCGCCATAAATATTAAAAGGCGCATAACAGCATCTTTTTTTGTGCCAAGTCACAAAGGCAGCAAACTCTGTAAAACATGCGGCTTACCCTTGTTTGTGGGCATGAGTGAGCTTCCCTATCATGCAGTCCCTCTGATCTCTTCAAAGAAAGGAAGTGAACGCCAAAGTTAATATCGATAGTATTTTCAAGATTTTTTGTCATGTATCCATTTGACAATTTCTCTCTTTCGAGACTTGTTCGCAGGATTGCTTTCCAGTCTGAAATTTGCAAGATTTCTGTGCTGGCAACTGGTGAGCTTTGAAAATCTGGTCCTAAATACACACCTTGAACAGCCCCAGAGTGAGTTGGTCTTAACCTTATGCTATTTGGAGTGGGTAGAACCATCTTACTGCTACGGATGAACTTGCTTCCTTTGCGAATAGTAACAGGAGCTTGGGAGGGCCTTCCTAGACAGCATAGACTTTGTCATTTATGTGGTACCTGGGTGCAGGATCTAAACCATGTTTGTTTGTCGGTCCCCTACTACAACCTTAACGACATCGCTTTTTAAGGCCTTTGTTCCTAAACTATAACTTTGCTACAGCTGAGGAGGCCCAAAATTGTCTACTGCCCCCCCCCCCCCCGAACCAGTTTATTTCAAAATCTTCAGTTATTTAAAAACAATTTTTAAATATATTCTAGAGAAGGACTACATTGCCCCACTTAGTTGAATTTGGTTGCACAAGTTTATGGGCATTGTCTAATGAATCCTATAAGTAGCATTATCAGGTTGTTTTTATCACATGGTTGAAAATGTTAGAGTATTTAATGATATGACATGTACTGTAGTTGCGTTTTTGCACTTCTGTCTGCTTGTATGCTGCTATGTACAACTGAATACCATTTAGTTTAGAAATATTTTATCTGCTAGGCTTTTTGTATGTAAACTAAATTTTAATTAGTACTTTTCAAGGATTCTGGAATTTGTTAATCTGCTCCAGCACTTGCACTATTTGCAGTCTTTCATGCTGCTACTTATGGTGCATTGTATATAGCAATTGAATACTTTAAAACTCTTTGTATTTTATTCTTCATTGAATCAAACATATTTTTTTCATTTTGCATCCTCGAAATGTACAGCTGAAGTCGTTCAAGAATTTTACGGTACAATTCGATTTCCCTGCCCTTGTTAACTTTATAATTGTAAGGACCCTGAAATTGGTTTTGTAATCACATCCTATGTCCTTGTCATCTTAATGCAACTAGGTTTCTAGTAATATTTTCTGAAAATTGTAATCGCTGATGTTTTATGTTTTTATCACTTTGCTCTTAGGTATTGACTGATTCTGTAAAATTGGAGTTGATTGTATGTGTTTTTATGTGAAACTCCTCGGAGCTCCAAATCATAATAAATAATTGGATAGAATTGGTCTTTCTTGATGGGTCTTTGAGGGAGAGGAGAGCCACAAGGAATTTTTGGAAAAAAGTAAGAGAGATAATTGTACATGTGATAGCATAATTTTGGCATATGCCATAGTTCCTCACACATTTGCTCATAAAATATTCCAACAGATTTAGTGCAAGCCAAGCCAGCCTAACTGTGCCTATGGATGGATAGTGTGCAAGAAAACTTTGAATAGAACATCACAAAAAATAGCATTCTAGCATTTGGATTCAGGACTACCAGTCCCATGCTGTAGTGAGGGCGAGGAGGAGGCCCTTAGCTCACCATCACCTGTCTTGCATCCCCAATAGTGCTATATAGTGCAGAGTTTCCTCCCGCTGTGCGTGGGCCACGCCCGGACAAAGCATGGGCCCAGGGAAGGCCTGTTAGTGCCAGGAAGAGTCAGGACAGGGCCAACCCCCTTGGCTCTACAAAAGGGTATTAACTCCCTCTAAGAACAGGAGCCAGTTCTGCTCCCAAACCAGGTTCTCTTATTTTTGTGGCCTCCCCATGTGTTGTTAAAACCTCCTCCTCTCCTGAACTTGTTTGATTTCTTATAAGAGGAGAGGCCAAAAGGGGAGCGTGGTCAGGCGCCGAAGATGGCGGACGCGTTCTGCTAGCGCTCTGTGCCTAATCCCCTGATTATCCTGGACATCCTGCTGACGCGGGGCTCCATCCGGCCCCAGTGCTTACCTGCTATGCATATCTGGAGTCACGCAACCTGAGGAGGGTTTCCCGAGTCCTGTACTCGTCCCGCGGTGACCCTGTGAGCTGCGGCCTGCAACGTTGCGGGGGCCTGGGCCCGACCACCTGGCCGCATGGCTCACCCGCACGGGACGATCCTGCTGCCTCCGTGTGAGGGGTGACTCCACGGCGCTCCCATGCCTGCCTAAGGCTACCGCGTCCAGCCCTGGCGATACCGCGGGAAGCGCTCTGCGACTCCTTCGAGTGGATGATTGCTGCCCGGGAACTGACTGCGGGAGGAGCCCGGATCTGGCGACCTGTACTGCGGCTGTGGAGACCGCTGGCCTAGTGCTGCAACTGACCGGCGAGGCCTTCCGGCCGAGGTAGGCCCACGAGGGGCGCAGCGAGGTGCCTTCTGGTGGCGGTGGGGGGCCGCGGAGGTCGGTCGGGCCTAGGGCCCCCTACTAAGCTGAGTTGCTGAGGTTGCCTCCGTGTGGGGGATGACTCCGCGGCGCTGCCGTGCCTGCATGAAACTGCCGGGTCCTGCTCTGGTGATACCGCGGGAGGCGGGGAACGCCCTGTGATTCCCTCGAGTCGATGGTCTCTGCCCGGGAACTGACTGCGGGAGGAGCCCGGATCCGCCGACTTGTGCTGCGGCTGTGGGGACCACTGACCTCACGTTGAGGCTGACCGGCGGGGCCTTCAGGCCGAGGTAGGCCCACGAGGGGCGCAGCAAGGTGCTTACTGGTGGCGGAAGGAGGCCACGGGGGTCGATCGGGCCTAGGGCCCCCTGCTAGGCTGTGTTGCGGGGGCCGGCCGGACCTGGGGCCTTGTGAGGACTGCTGCCTGAGAGCGAGTGGCGGACCCAGCGATTGTCCTTGCGGTGCAGCGCCCACGTGGGTTGGGGGTCCACGGGGGTCGACCGGACCTAGGGGCCCTCACCTGCACGGGGGCTGAGACTGTAGCACAACGCTCGCTGTGGGCCTAGAGGGGTGACCACGCTTGTGCCTGCTGCGCCCGGAGATGTCCTTGCCAACCGGCATTGCCCTCTCTCCTGGAGTGATCGCGGCCTACGGTGCTACCGGTGGTGACCCCTCCTGCGTCCTTGCGGTGGGACATCCGGCCAGGGGTGATCTAGGGGAGGACAGGGCCCTGTGATGAGCCGGGTGCCTGTGTGGGATTTGTTGAGGGGTTGATCTTGCTGGGGGAGGCCGCGGGGGCCGGTCGTGCCCAGGGACACTCAACATCCTGGGAATGTGGACTTCTCACTACTGAGTTGGTTCATCCGTTGTGCTGTCCGTAGTGACCCCCTCTGGTTTACTAAACGCCTGGACGCCCGATGCGGGGAAGAGACTGCAACATGCCGTGTCCGGCCTTTGAAAGGTACAACTGAGGGTGAGCTGGAGAGTGGCGGAGTCCAGCGCTAGTCACCCTATTGGAGCTCTGCATTCCCCTGCTGTCCCACCTGTGTAGTGCCAGCGGGTGGCCCCATATCGTGTGTGGAGACCGTGGTGACGGGCCTGAGGCTGGGGATATCTTGACCGCACAAGACTATGTGGGCCGGGCATACTTTGCAGAACCTTGGGTAAGGCTGGGGAAGTGGTGGGCCGCCCCACACTGGTGCCCGGATGGGTGACGCCAAGTCCCGCGCTGGAGTTACACCCGACAACAGTGCGACAGTTCTTGCGGAACCCAGTTGGAGCGGACAGTGGCTGTCTCAGCGCATGTTAGCGTTCACAGGTGCCTGGTGGACTGTGTGCTTGGGACCCAATCATTAACGTAGCGGCCCCCTCGCTGTCACACCGCCTCGGCTGGTGGTCATCTGCGAATGCCCATGGCGCAGCAACTCGTGATGGGTCGTATGAAAGCCAAAATGCAACAGAGGCCCTCGCGTGGGAACGACCTAGACCCTCCGTCTTTGTGTACTGGTGGCACGCCGGAACCTACGCCCACGGCCCTAGCAGCAAAAATGGATTCCGTCCTTGCAGCGATGGAACGGATAGGTGCCGCGGTGGAACACACCAGAACCTCCCTGGAAACCACAATAGATAATATGGCCTCGGACTTCACCCTCCTGCACACGGACCATCGTAAGTTGGCCGATAAAGTCGCTGTGCAGGGCCAAACAATTAAGGAGGTCCAACCTATCACCCAAAGCCACACTGCAGCGCTACAGGACCTACTGGATCGGGTTCATGAGCTGGAAGACAAGGCGGACGATGCGGAGGGCCGTTCCCGCGGCAACAACGTCCGTGTGGTGGGCCTGCCGGAAGGTGAAGAAGGTAGTCATCCAGAACAATTAATGGAACGGTGGCTTCGTGATCTCATACCTCCAGCTCTCCTGTCTCAGCAGTTTGTTATTGAAAGAGCCCACCGCATCCCAGCTCGGAAGCCTCAACCGGGAGCCAGACCACGGCCATTCCTCTTTAAGCTGCTCAATTATAGGGACCGTGACGTGGTTCTCCGTGAAACGCGCAAGATGGATGCTCTCACAGTGAGCGGTAGTTCGATCATGATCTTTCCTGACTATACTGCCCGGGTGCAAAAAAGTAGGAGCGAATACACTGCAGTGAAACAGCAACTCCGCGCCCTTGCAATACCATATTCACTGTTATTTCCAGCACGCCTGCGCATTACAGCTAAGGAGAAGACACACTTTTTTGATTCCCCAGAGGAGGCATGGGACTGGCTCGAGGAGTCGGGGCTATGGTCGGGTGCGAGACCGGCAAACTCAAACAATGGCGTTGCAGCGGGTGGTGGAGCCCGTCGTCGTCGTTGCAGAGCCAGGAGGCTCATCCAGCCTGGGATCATTGCCCCAACCCCGGAGAGCATGCGCAGGGAGAGATTGGAGGCTCTTGAAGCAGTTACCGCCCTCGGCTCCCCACAGGCCCAAAAACGCTTGGACCCCCGCATACAGACCACTATGGTGCCAAGCGGCTCTTCCTCGCCCTCCACTACCGCTTCAGATGACCTTATCCTACAGGTGGTGACTCCGCAAACTGCTGATGATCTTATCTGAACAAACCTTCTGGTGATGGCCACCATCATGGACAGCTCACGCAAGTAACCCATTGGCAGTCCCTGCTGGAGTCTGACTGTGGCTGGGAGCGGGGGTGGATCTATTGTATTAGCGAAACTGTCCGGCCCTACTGGTGTTGGAGTGGAGGTGATCCGCCTGTTGTTGGCCGGGTCACGCATTCCTGCTCATGGGGCCGGGGGAGGGGAGAGGGGGGGGGGGGAGGGGGGCCCCGGAGGGTGTTGCATTTCCCTTGCCCACTAACCAGACTCGCGGTCTGTTGGTCCCACAGGTTGGCGTCAGAGTCCACACAGTTGACACACATATGCAGGAATGAGGGGGAAGGCTATGGCACGTCACAGCTGCCGCGCACACCCTCACAGGTACCCTACTGACCTAGTTTACGCTACTCCATTGCTATAGAAGTTTGGACGGACATTACGCAATGTCTGCCCCTGATGTTACGCTGTTCTTGGTTTCTCAGTTGTGTTTCTTGTTGCAGCACTCCGACACGATAATACCGGACCTTGCCCCTTGCCCCGCCTGCGCCCGCCTTAGCCCCGGCACCCCTATCATGCTGGTTCACTCGCGATGGCGCGCACTGACACAATTACGTGGAACATCCGTGGCATGTACATGCCCTCACGTCGGTATTCTATCTTTGCATACCTCTGGAGAAACTCTGCAGCCATTGCCCTCCTGCAGGAGACACATATGACCCAGCCGGGGCTAGACAGGTTGCGCATACGCTGGAGAGGCCAACTGTATGGCACAGCCTATTCACCACGTGCTCGGGCACACTGATCTGGGCGCGGGCGGGCACACCATTTGTATGTGCAGGCACAGTGATAGACCCAGCAGGCAGGTACACTCTAGCTCGGGGAACACTAAACGGCCAGCAAATACTGCGGGGCTCCATTTATGCTCCGAACATCGACCAACCCTCATTCTTGGCGCAGCTGTCCCAGTCATTGGCCCCCTACGCTGGAATTCCGTGGTTACTGGGCGGGGATTTAAATTCGGTACTAGATATACACCTGGACAGGTCCTTTCCGCCCCTCCGCACCACGCAGGCCGGTTTGAACGCCTGGGCCCTTGCCGGATGGCTTTCACATTGGGCATTGCTAGATGTGTGGCGTTGCCTGCATCCTGACACTTGTACATATTCTTACTACTCTGCGGTGCAGGATCTTCACATGCGTTTGGACAGGGTAGTGGGCTCCCAGGCACTGTACCCGCTGATTGAGGATGCTGAGTACTTGGGGCGTACCCATTCGGACCACGATCCCCTAAAGCTGCGACTGAACTGGGACCCTGGTCGCCCCCCTGTACCCACATGGCGTCTTCAAACCGCAGCGTTGGAACATCCGGAGTTTCGTGCCTCTCTGGGAACGGCTATCCTGGAGTATTTTGAATTGAATGAAGGGACGGCGAGCAATGCGCTGGTGGAGTGTGATGCCCATAAAACGGCTATCAGGGGCCACTGCCTTGGTGCAACGTGGAATATACGCAAACAATTAGCGTGGTCACTCACTCGCATCGAAACGCAATTACTTAAGTATGAGCGAGACGGCGAGGGAGGGGATCGCCACTCCGCACATTTGGCACCCCTTCGGGCGCAACATGCTGACCTTCTGGAGTGTCTGCACTGCCACAATTACACGGCCCATATGGCACGCACTCATGGCAAAGCCGACAGGGCAGGTCACTTGCTAGCTTGGTTACTGAAGCAGGAAAACGCCCACGCCCCGATCGGGGCCATACGTACGCCCGAGGGCCCCCTGGTCTACACGCAGCGCGAAATACACCAGGTGATGACCGACCACTATGCGCAGCTGTATCGCTCCATGGGGCGCTGCTCCGGGCTTGAGCTGGACGGTTTCTCGGAAGCCGCCCACCTACCCACGGTCCCCGGAGAACATCTGGAGTCGCTTGACGGGCCCCTTACCTTGGAGGAGATTGGCGAGGCGATCAGCTCCATGGTGTCAGGTCCCCACAATTCTTACCTCCTGTTTGTGGAGAGATCCCACGGGGACGACATGGACAACCCCCTCCTGCGCCCTTCTCCTACTGGAAGAACCAAATACACTAACCAGGTCAAGGAGGGAACCGGGGGAGGCTGCCAAGAAGTGGATGAGGGCGATATAGTGGATGTCGTGATGGGGCACCCTTCGTGGTTTTCTGGGTCTGTGTGACACCACCTAATAGCAAGAGTGGAGACAGGTGTAACAACTGTACCGGTTGCAGAGGGAACAGACACACACACTAATTACAGTGGGTAGACACAGATAACGTGGAACATAAATTCCTACGTGGTTACCTGAAAGAAAAGCGCCCATGAGTTTGGGTGATGCGTGGCACAGTAAGTGCGACTTTCGTGTAGTTGCACGGATCGCCAAAGCAAGGTGAAGCGCTCCTGTGCTGTGTTAGAGGGGGCAAAGTAATAGCGACTTCGTGCCGTTGCACGAGTCGCCAAAGCAAAGGTTAAGCGCTCCTGCGCTGGGTTGCGGGGCAAAAGGCATAGCGACTCCGTGCCGTCGCACGAGTCGCCAAAGCAAAGGTTAAGCGCTCCTGCGCTGGGTTGCGGGGCAAAAGGGATAACGACTCCGTGCCGTCGCACGAGTCGCCAAAGCAAGGTTATGCGCTCCTGCGCTAGGTTGCGGGGCGAAAGGGATAATGACTCCGTGCCGTTGCACGAGTCGCCAAAGCAAGGTTGAGCGCTCCTGCGCTGGTGTGGGGAACAAGAGGAAATGTGACTCCGTGCCTCCGCACGAGTCACTGCGGTGGAATCTTTAGGCGCCCTTGTGCGGTCCGGACGGACTGTCCGGTAGCTGGTAGAGCCTTCGCTTACGCTCCTGCGTGCCTGCGAAGCTCTGGTAAGGAATCCGAAGCGCCGAGGAGGGCGTCTTCCGCCTTGATAAGCAGAAGCAGCCGGAAGTGTCGGCCGGCCGGCGGCGTCAGTTACGTGCCGTCGACCAACTAGTCTGCAACCTGCCAGGTGGAAACAGATGGGAGGAGTCTCGTTGCCGGAGGAGACTACCCTGCTTCCGGTCCGCAGGAGGTGAGCGAGGGGGAACAGGACAGCACCCACCCCGAAAACAGAACAACCCATAGGTCAAAGAGGGGTAACAGGACGGGGTTTCTGGGGTTGTCGGGCATGAAAGGCCCGGACTAAGGAAGGAGCATTGCGGACGTGCGAAAGGGGTTCCCAGGAGCGTTCTTCCGGGCCATACCCCTTCCAATCCACCAGGTAAAAGAGTTTCCCCCTTGTTCTACGGGAATCAAGGATGGCCCGAACCTCGTATTCCACGTGGTCATCCATGGGAACAGGAGGAGGGGGCTCCGCTATCGAGCAGTCAGGATGGGAAGGACGTAAGAGAGATACGTGAAAGACAGGGTGGACTTTCATGTGGGAAGGCAGTGAGAGCTTCATGGACACCTGATTGATGACTCGAGCTATGCGATAGGGACCTATGTATCGGGGCAACAGTTTCTTGGGCCCATGCGTGTTGAGGTTCTTGATGGATACCCACACCCTGTCTCCCACTACGTAGGCAGGTTCGGGTTGCCTGTGCTTATCTGTGTTTTGCTTGTAGTATTCTTTGGCCTTTGCGAGCTCAAAACGGGCTTGCTGCCATATGGTGCGGAGGAAGGCATGATGTTCCTGTATAGTAGGTATTCCACAAGTCTGGGCCTCTTCCCAGGGAGTCGTTCTGGGATGGTGTCCTTGGAGGCAATAGAACGGGGAAACCCCTGTGGCCGCATGTTTACTGTTATTATAGGCGTACTCCACCACCCATAACACATTGGACCATTCCGTTTCCATGGAAAGCAGCAAGCAACGGAGGTATTGTTCCATAGTGCGATTTGTTCGCTCTGCCTGTCCATCTGTTTGGGGATGGTAGGAGGACGACAAACGGGCTTCCATATGCAAAAGCGAGCAGACTTCCGTCCAGAACCTGGACACGAATTGAGTTCCTCTGTCCGTTATTAGTACCGAAGGGATGCCATGCAGCCGTACCACGTTCTGCATGAACAGGGCTGCCAACTCTGCCGCTGAGGGTAGATGTTTCAGCAGCACGAAATGCGCAATTTTCGTCAGGTGGTCTACGATAGTAAGGATGGTAGTGTATCCTGTGGAGGTCTTAGGGAGTTCCACTACGAAGTCCATCGAGACAGTGTGCCACGGGCAAGGGGGTACCGGAATGGGATGCAATAACCCTACTACGGGTTCTGAGAGTGTTTTACCTTGAGTACAGATGGTACAGCGGGCTATGTAGGCCTGTGTGTCAAGGCTTAGGGTAGGCCACCAGAATTGTCTCTGCAGTAGTTCCTTGGTCTTTTGGTACCCTGGGTGACCTGCTAGGGGGTGGTCGTGGCACATGACCAGTGCTTGTTGCTGGTGAATGGTCAGTGGCAAATAATACCGCCCATCCTTGAACAGGAATCCATTGTTTTCTGTGAGTCCTTGGACGTCTCCGGTCCATTCTTTCAAAGTTTTCTGTTGTAGCTCTTGGTGGAGTTGTGTTAAAAAAGAGGAGGATATCACTACTCCCTGGAAGCATCGGATGGGAATAACGGGTACAGGTTCTGTGGGGGAAGCCTGGTCTTCGATTTCCTCTAATCGTGACAAGGCGTCGGCTTCGGCGTTCTCCCTTCCGGGTCGATAGGTGATCTGGAAATCGAATTAGTTGAAGAAGAGTGTCCAGCGTAGTTGCATCGCCGTCAATGCTCTGGCTGAACGGAGGAACCGTAGATTTCTGTGATCGGTAAAGATGGTCACCGTGTGTTTAGCGTCCTTGAGGTAGTGCCGCCATTCCTCAAACGCCATTTTGATGGCCAAGAGCTCCTTATCTCCAATGGAGTAATTGCATTCTGCTGGTTGTAACTTCCTGGAGTAGTAAGCTACCGGGTGGAGCAGATTGGTCTTGCCGTCTCTTTGTGACAATACTCCCCCTAGGGCGTTCTGCGAGGCATCGGCCTCCACTATAAAGTGGCGAGTAGGGTCGGGATGTTTCAGTATCGGAGCCGAGGTGAATCTGGTCTTCAGTTCTTGGAATGCCTGTTCTGCTTTGGCGTCCCATGAGAAACGCGCCCCTTTACGTAGTAGACATGTAATGGGGGTGACAATCCGGGAAAAACCCTCGATAAAGCGTCGATAGTAATTCGCGAACCCAAGGAACCTCTGGACTTGTTTCACGGAGTTTGGGGACGGCCACAGCAGAATGGCGTCGACCTTTCTGGAATCCATTTGAACGCCTCCTGGTGTTAGAATGTGTCCCAAGAATTCCACCGTTGTGGTGTGGAACACGCTCTTCTCAAGTTTCACGAACAGCCCGTGTTGCTGCAATTGTTGGAGAATGGCTCGCACATGTTGGAGCTGCTCCTTCATGTCCGCGGAGCAAATCAGCATATCATCGATATACACGATGCAGAAACGGTCGATGAATTCCCTTAACACCTCATCGATGAAATACTGAAAGGCGGCTGGGGCATTGCAGAGCCCGAAGGGCATGACGCGATACTCGAACAACCCGTACCGTGTCCGGAAGGCGGTTTTCCACTCATCCCCCTCCCGGACTCTGACCAGATGATAGGCCCCTCGTAAATCCAACTTGGTATATATGGCCGCACCCTTCACTTGGTCCAGTAAGTCGGGAATCAATGGTAGAGGATACCTATTCTTAATGGTTATGGCATTCATCGCCCTAAAGTCGATACATGTGCGTAGATCGCCCTCTTTCTTTGCCACGAAGAAGAGAGGGCAGGAAACAGGAGATTTGGAGTGGCGGATGAACCCATTCTGTAGGCATTGTGTGAGGTAGGCGCAAAGATGTTCGTTCTCCTTCTCCGTGAGGGAGTAAACACGGCTGCAGGGGAGCGTGGATCCTGGGATTATATCTATTCTGCAGTCAAAGTGGTGATGCGGGGGTAGGGTATTGGCTCCTTGTTCGTCAAAAACTTGGGCCAGGTCTCTGTATTCCCGGGGTATAGTCTCATGTGTGACCAAGCCCATTACGTCCCGTGGCAGGGTACAGGCCTGGACCTCTCTTGTCACGGTTTTCGTCTCCGAGGGGTAGCAAGATTGAACACAATGAACAGAGTCCAATACCGTTTTGCCGGTTGCCCAATTAATCAGGTGGTTGTGCTGTACCAGCCAGGGGAGGCCTAGTATCAGCCTGAACTGAGGGGCATCGATGATGTCGAAGGCGATGGTCTCGGTGTGCTGGTTTTCCATCACCATTTGCAGGTCTTCCGTTTGGTATCGGATCAGTCCTGAGGTCAAGTCCGTACCGTCCACTGCTTTCACTGTTTCGGGTTTCCTATTGGCTCGTTTTAGCATGCCAAGGCCCATCAGGTACTGGGCATCGATGAAATTCCCGGTTGCTCCTGAGTCAATTAATGCTATGACGTGCCAGGAGGATCCTGTAGACGACTGCAAGAGTACCGGCACGCCCATATGGTGGTGGTCGGCACAGATGATAGGTGTTTCTTCTCGGCTAGTAGTCCCAGTAGACAGACCCCGTTAGCTACTGGGAGGTCCCGTTTCCCAATCCTTCTCCTCGGCTGATCGGTAGAACAGAAGGAGTCCTCTCCCTGGGTAGGCGTGGCTTTGCAGGACAGTCCCGCACAAAATGACCATTCTTGCCACAATATAGGCATAGGTTCTGTTTACGTCTTTTTTCTTTCTCTTCTTTAGTCAGGGGGGCACGGACGCCTCCGATCTGCATGGGCTCTGGAACTTCACGGGGTTTTGGGGTGTCTCTGTACACCGGGATTCTGGTCTCACCTCCCTTGGATTTTTCGGTTCTCCGTTCTTGTAGGCGATAGTTTTGTTTGACTACCATATCAATAAACGGGCCAATCTCCTCTGGTGGGTCTGTCATTTGAGAGATGAGATCCTTTAACTCATCACGTAGGCCCCTGTAGAATACCGACACTTGTTTAGATTCCGGCCAGCGAGCTTCCACTACCAGACGAGTGAAGGTGGTAATGTAATGCAGCAAGTCAGTGTTGCCCTGTTTCAAATTGAGTGATTCGTTGTCCGCAGCTTGCACGAACGTATGGCGGGCAAACATACGTCGCATGGTCTCTTTAAACACCGGAAAGCTGTATAGTAGAGGCTCGTCGTTCTCCACCAAGGGAATGGACCACTGAGCGGCGTCACCTCCTAAATAGGAGAGAACAAAAGCGACCTTAGAGGCGTCATCAGGGAACACCGTTGCTCTGGCCATGAAGTGTAGGTGGCATTGGTTGAGGAATATGCTGTATTTCTTGCTAATCGCCATAGAAACGTTCTGGTGCGGCCAACTGTGCCGCGGGTTGGGCTATGACCTGAACGGGTGGAGGAGTAGTCTAGAGTGTGGACGCTGGACCCCATGGGTTAAACAAGGGAGGTCTCACTATTCCTTCTTGCCGAGGTTGATGTACCGGGGACGCGCCCAAAGGTCCTGCGTTTGTTGCACCCATCTGTCCTTGTAAGTCAGTGATGTCGTTTCTCAGACTACGGTTCTCAGCTTGGATACTGGCTAGCATAGCTGCTATATCTTGTAAGGTGACTTCGGGGTTCTCCATGTTGTCTGGGTGGGATGAGTATCGTGGGCTTCGGATTCTGTCAGGTCCCCACAATTCTTACCTCCTGTTTGTGGAGAGATCCCACGGGGACGACATGGACAACCCCCTCCTGCGCCCTTCTCCTACTGGAAGAACCAAATACACTAACCAGGTCAAGGAGGGAACCGGGGGAGGCTGCCAAGAAGTGGATGAGGGCGATATAGTGGATGTCGTGATGGGGCACCCTTCGTGGTTTTCTGGGTCTGTGTGACACCATCTAATAGCAAGAGAGGAGACAGGTGTAACAACTGTGTCGGTTGCAGAGGGAACAGACACACACACTAATTACAGTGGGTAGACACAGATAACGTGGAACATAAATCCCTACGTGGTTACCTGAAAGAAAAGTGCCCATGCGTTGTGGTGATGCGGGGCACAGTAAGTGCGACTTTCGTGTAGTTGCACGGATCGCCAAAGCAAGGTGAAGCGCTCCTGCGCTGTGTTAGAGGAGGCAAAGTAAAAGCGACTTCGTGCCGCTGCACGAGTCGCCAAAGCAAAGGTTAAGCGCTCCTGCGCTGGGTTGCGGGGCAAAAGGGATAGCGACTCCGTGCCGTCGCACGAGTCGCCAAAGCAAAGGTTAAGCGCTCCTGCGCTGGGTTGCGGGGCAAAAGGGATAGCGACTCCGTGCCGTTGCACGAGTCGCCAAAGCAAAGGTTAAGCGCTCCTGCGCTGGGTTGCGGGGCAAAAGGGATAACGACTCCGTGCCGTCGCATGAGTCGCCAAAGCAAGGTTATACGCTCCTGCGCTAGGTTGCGGGGCGAAAGGGATAATGACTCCGTGCCGTCGCACGAGTCGCCAAAGCAAGGTTGAGCGCTCCTGCGCTGGTGTGGGGAACAAGAGGAAATGTGACTCCGTGCCTCCGCACGAGTCACTGCGGTGGAATCTTTAGGCGCCCTTGCCCGGTCCGGACGGACTGTCCGGTAGCTGGTAGAGCCTTCGCTTACGCTCCTGCGTGCCTGCGAAGCTCTGGTAAGGAATCCGAAGCGCCGAGGATGGCGTCTTCCGCCTTAATAAGCAGAAGCAGCCGGAAGTGTCGGCCAGCCGGCGGCGTCAGTTACGTGCCATCGACCAACTAGTCTGCAACCCGCCAGGTGGAAACAGATGGGAGGAGTCTCGTTGCCGGAGGAGACTACCCAGCTTCCGGTCCGCAGGAGGTGAGCGAGGGGAAACATGACACATGGCCACCGGGAAGGCGCCGGGACCGGATGGCCTCGCGGCTGAATACTATAAGGCCTACAGGGAGTCCCTGGTGCCGAAACTGCACACCCTTTTTTATGCAGCTCTCGAAGAGCGCGTTCTGCCCCCTTCAATGCGCGAGGCCTACCTGGTGTCCCTGCTTAAAGCAAATAGGGATCACGTGAGTCTGGGATCATACCGACCCCTGGCTCTACTTAATGTGGACTATAAAATATTAGCCAAGGTGTCGGCGGAGCGCCTGGCGCCGGTGGTGCCCCTATTGGTGCACAGCGACCAGAACGGATTTGTGCCCGAACGTAGTACCTCACTGAACCTGAGGCGGTTTTTCCGGGTGGCCTCGGATAGTGTGCAGAGGTGGCCTGGGACGGGTTGTCTCGCACTAGATCTCGAAAAAGCCTTCGACTGCTTGGAGTGGGGCTACCTCGAGGCGGTGCTGATGCGATACGGACTGGGCCCGGGGTTTCTCCAGATGGTCGCACTCCTGTACAGAAATCCTTCAGTGAGGGTAAAAACTGGGCCCTACATCTCTGCTGCAATACCAATCTGCAGGGGCACCAGGAAGGGGTGCCCGCTTTCGCCTCTCCTGTTTGCGCTGGCAATGGAGCCCCTAGCCACGGCATTGCGCACGACACAAGGTGATGGAATCCCCCTAGGAGACGCGACACATCAGGTGTCACTGTACGACGACAACCTTCTGGTGTTCGTCAGAGATGTCAGTAACATTCTGGTCGCTCTAGAACGCATACTGCTTAACTTCGCCGCTCTCTCGGGACTTGAGGTGAACGCCACTAAGTCCTGTTTGTATGCGTTTGGAGGGGATATCCTGGACCCAGGCTATATCCTGGATGGCGTGCGTGTGCAGTGGAAAGCGGACACTTTCTGATATCTAGGAGTCCAGATATACCACCAGCCGGTGGACATCATTGAGGGCAATTTGGGCAGGGCTGTGACGGCGATTAGGTCCCAGATGCGTTTTTGGAGCACGCTCCCACTCACGGTCACTGGAAGGGTAGCCCTGTCCAAGATGGTGATACTCCCCAGTCTTCTGTATTATTTTGCCAATCTGCCAACATATATCCCAGCGGCCTTCTTCGCCGCGCTTACGAGGTCGCTCCGGGATTTTATTTGGGGTAGCTCGCGGCATAGGATGGCTTTGCCCAAGCTCTACTTACCTACCGACCAGGGAGGCCTGGCTGCGCCGTGCTTTGAACATTATTACTTGGCAGCGCAGCTTCAATGGATAGCCCGCTGGTTAGCAGGTAGGGGCCTAGATGACACTGCAACAACAACACCTCCCCTGTCTCTAGCAGACATTACCAAGCTCTTTCATCCTGCCGCGAAAGCCCCAACGCCGACACCACTCCTTATGGTAGTAGCCTACAAATAATACCGTCGCAACCTATACCTCACTAGAACCCTGGTTCCTTATGCTCCGGCCATTCCACTGGAGGGCTCCCCTAGCGGGCTGGGGGTGCTCACCGCCCCTGAGCTAGCGGAGTGGCATGCAGCGGACATACAGACCTTGGGTGACCTCTATCAGGACGGCACTCTCATGGACTACGAATCCCTGGTCGATGAGGCGGGCCTGCCACCTGGGCAATTCCTCAGACACCGTTCCCTGGTCGCGACATTGACTGCTAGATGGGGGGACATGGCGGTGGAACCGAGCCAACACCTCACCATACAGTATCTACATGTGATGGGGCGGGGTAGGCACTTGATACGGTGGTTTGCGGCCTCCCTACGCACGCATGCAAGCGGCGATCAGCCTAGAACCGCTTCGCCGCAAATGGGAGATAGACCTGGGGAGGCCACTGGACGACAGGGAATGGGGCAAAATACTGCAGAGCCCAATACGCGTACCCCGCAACATGCGGTTCCGCCAGATACAGCTGTTTATACTTCACAGGGCGTACCTCACACCCGAAATGATTAATAGATACTTCCACCGCATAGATGCGGCTTGCCCCCACTGTGCGGAGTTGGGAACTGGGCTGGTGCACATGCTGTGGAGTTGCCGCAAGCTGCGCTCATATTGGGAGTCAGTCCACGAGGCGCTGCATATATGCACAGGCCGCACCATACCATTTGAGTGGCCCATCTACCTACTACACCTATTCCGCAGAACGACAGCCATGAAAGTCACCTCCCGTTTCCTTGACTTGGGGTTGGTGGTGGCTAAACGGCTACTCACCAAACACTGGAAGGCACCGGACCCGCCACACACACGGGCATGGTGGTTCTCACTCCAGGCATGGGCCAAAGCGGAAGGCATAGCTCTCCTGAGGGAGGAAACACTGGGGCTTCGGAGGACACCTATCACAACACAGTGGGAAGGTCTCTTACAGGCCTTGACGCAGATTGAGGGGGACACGGCGGAGAGACACACTGCCCAGGAGGGAGGGGTGTCCCCGGAGATGGTTGAGCGAGTGCATGCGGTCAGTTAGCCTGCTAAGTAGTCAGCAGCGTAATGACTGATGCCCAGGGTGGACAATATCAGGTTTCCTATGTGGGACTGCTCATTTGGGGGGTGCTTGGGAGTGGTGGGGCGGAGGGGCTGGGGAAATAATGTGAAATATATGTTTGCAGGTCGGACTCTGCTGCTGTTCTTGGTTACTGGGGGTTCTGGACGTTCTGCCTCCTGTTTATTTTCCATTTTATTATCTGTACCCGCAAGTATCCTGACGGATTTGTGTAAACTCTGTGCACTATACCACTGGACCTATCATACCAAAGCATGACATTGTGTATCGTACTGGGGTTCGTACGATTACCACTTGGTCATTGAAACCATTGACTGTCGGGTGAGAGGTCCCCATGTTTCACGGTACGGCTCCTCTGGTCTAACCTACTGCTTTATGATATGGTCAATATTAATTGAGTCCTGGTACCTGTCTGTACGCTGTAAAACTTGCAAAACAATAAACAGATTTTTCAACAAAAAAAAAAGAGGAGAGGCCAAAAGGGCTGCAAGTAAGATGACTGGGCTGACTTGCTCTCAACGGGGGCTCTTGTCAACTCCCCACCTGATGGGACATCGCCACTGATCTCTAGTCTCACTTCACACTTTAAGTACTAAGAGTGGCGAGGCTGTGTGGGAGAGGAATTTGTTAGAATGATCTGTATTGGTACAGTTCTGGTGGCGAGGAATGCCCTGATCTATCACATTTCGTCTTGTGGGCCAGGAAAGTAGAGTGGATTCACCAGCACTAGTGTCGATCATAAGGGAAACATTTGCAGTGGGTGGATAGGGCTGGAGTAATTGCTTGCTTTTCCCCTGACGCCAGAGGGGTTTTAGCTGTTTTTTCCTTGCATTTATCTTTTTTTTTTACATTTCTTTGAAGTTAGTGTCTTCATGTTACAGAGGCATGTTTGTGTGTTATTATTTGCCACCATATTCTAGCCTAAACAATTATATCTATCCTCTGCAGCTGGCAACTACAGGTTTGATAATCTTGTGTCTGAATGTGGAGACATCATTAAACCCAACCCCTGTTCTTGCAGTAAGTCTACCAAACCTACCTCAGTGGTGCCCACTAGGCGTATACTTCCATTGTTTCGTAAATCCCAAGTGTGTTTTGGAACGCCTTCCATGGGGGAAATTAATGAGTCGTCCCCCATTGATGATTTGGAGAGGCCCTCAAATGTATGTAATACAGAAGCAATTGAGTGCCTAAACTGCTCCTGGGTCCTCTATACTGATGCTGTTTCAACCGAGGGGTCATGCACTGATGTTACTAGTGTTCCTAGTTTAAGTGTTACTCAATGTTTCAAAACTTGATGGGTGTAATTGGGGATCTGAGGGACCAGGTTATGGCTTTGAAGAAGGTTGTGGAGAGTCTCCAAGGGATGGAATGTAGAGAGCAAAATTCGAACCCTGCAAAGCGCACTGGGTTGGCGGGAGGTGAAAGGGCACAGAACCAAAAATCAATTGTAATGGGGATACTCATCCCCAACATCACACTGCCACCATCCAGCATCTTCCACTGGAAAACCTCCCCCAACCGCTCCACGTTCCCTTTCATCCCTTCAACTGTCTGTGTAACAGCTTTGGGTGTGTGGGATTCTAAATAAGTGCTTCCTAGACGGGCTCTCGAAGGAAGGGGTTGAGAGATGGTTTAGAGTTGAGAATGGGAGTCATGGGCCGATGACAACCCTCCAGTGAGAGGCCTCACAAGTACAGCCAAGAGGGATGGTACAAAATGAGTTCTACATTCCTAGACAGGTAGGGAAATATCAGGCCACAATATATCTTAAGTACATACCCAAGCTGACCACGGGAGCCAGCTCGCGATTTGCTCATTAAAGTTACACACTGGTTCTGAGAGGTTTAACAGGGTTAATCTATTATTAGCACTGACATAGTGGGTGCAGAAATGCTCTCTACCCCAGAGGAACCACATGTTAGGGTGAAGGTTTATTTTTCACACAGGAACATAGTTGATGGTTTCATGGCCACAGACTCACAAACTATTCCTCAAGTTAACACCCACATAATGATCAAATATTGTGCCCCGGCAGCAGAAACCAGCCTGGCTATAGGTGGTGCCGACCCAGCAGAGGGGGATAAAGGCAGTGGGATTGCTAGGGACAAAGTTCTGAAGATCATATATGTTGTGCAGGGGTAGATCAGCAACTTGAGGAAGTGCTTTCAAACCATCTACTTAGCCCTCTGATGATGCACAATTTTCACACCAAAGCAGGGGGATCCCCCAAAAGTCAACAGTAATTGTTTAATGTTTTCAGGGCTGCCCTTAGCAAATAGTTGGCAGGGTGTTATTGAGAAGAAGAATTCTTGCAGAAGCACGAACATCCGAGCTCCTTACATTGCAACGTTGACCCAGCAGCCATTGTTAAAATGTTGTTCTGGAATATAGCAGGGGTGTCCAAATTGCTTCCCAAGGTGTAATGGAGCCAACTAACTTATTGATTCCCACGACATTTGCCTCTTCCAGGAGACATGGGAAATCTTGGTGAGTCTGTATGCTGATAATATGGCCTAAGTAAGCTGTGACCACTACAAAACTAGAACACTATCGGCAGGGACTTTGAGACCTTATGGTTCCTCAGTGTACAGTGTATAGATAAAAGACCCTGGTTCCGATCCCTAAAGGTCCTAATGCAGAAATTGGGGTTAGAAAACTATTGGTCCTTGCCTGAGATAATGAGTACGAAACCCCGCGATAGGATCAAAGGATACTATTGGGAGTTTTCAGCCATTTACATTGTGACAAAGAGCAAAGGAATGCTGTCATTAGCTTTTATAGACACAAAAACATGTGTGAGATACGAAATGACCATAGATGAAATTGTTCCCGCCATAGCATGCAAGTTGTACCTCCAATTTAGATACAGAACCTTACCCACGAAGCACTTGGCAGTAATTGGCAAGAAAAGAGCGAGGTCGCTGATCGGTGCCCAGTATGGTTTGGGGCCTCAGAATCATTGACACACATATTGTTTGTTTGCCCTTGCTACCGCAGCCTTCAGGTTGTGGATTGCACCCCTTTGCAGAAACCTGGGTACTAGGAGGTATTTAGAGTCTTTTAGAACCCCGAGTCTCGACACAAGCAGACTAGTGATGTTCAGTATGGCAAAATACCTAATGGTATTATGGATAAGGCATACCAAGAGTATAAAGGGTAGTGTTTAAATGCCGTTAGGATATTGTGTATCTGAATTGTATATATGTGTTCTAATCCAATGCTAAGAATGAGCGACAAGGGGGAAGGGTCAATTTAATTTAGCCACAAACACACTGGTCACTTGTTTGTAATTGTTGTAATGATAATGTCTGTGCTATCTCTGACTAAATAGCCCCCTGTGTTGGCAATTCCATAGAGTTACCATTTACACTTTGCCACCATGGGTAGCCTGATGCTTTGTGTTACAAATGTTTTCATGGTAGGGATTTTTGTTTTGCACTAGATTTGTTGCTTATTCATAAAAAACACAGTGCTTGCAATTTTGGTGGAGTTATTATCTTGCAAACTGCTGCCGGATGCTTTGAGCCATAATCTATTCAAATGGCTGCAAAACTGGCATTTTATTTCTGCTGCACCAGATGGCGAATTTATTATATTGTATTTGTGACTGTAGTTGACTGTAGGAATTTTAAATGTGCGCTATTTATTTATGTATGATCTCAGTGATCGAAAATGAAGTTTATAAAGGTTAAAGGGCATTCTCGAGGAAAACTTCCCTAAAAATTGCATAGAATGCCATCTAAAAGGCATAGTATTTACAGGCAGGTAAAACAAAATCAGCATGTGACACTTGCTTTGGTCTATAATGTATCAAAATGTAGGTAGCATCTTTCTTCACTTTTAACTTTCACTTCCTTTCAGTTTCCCAAACTGCCTCTTCCAAGTAGATTTTCTGTCATATTTTATGACTGAATCTACTTGGAAGAGACAGGCTAGAAACACATGCTACATTACACAGATTACACATTACATTACACATGCTACATTACACAGATCTCACAAGCTCAGCTTATAGAGAGGAAGCACTATCCTACAGGATACATACTAGTTAAGACTAAGGCTGGGCAAAGGACTACGCTACGCTCACGTAGTTTGCGAAGTTCGCGCTACTTCGCACTACGCAAATTGCACGTAGCACAGTGTGAACACGCGTAGCGCAGTGTTGCGTAGTGCTGTGGTCATTTTTTGCTTGCTCGCGGTCCTCAACGTCAAGTTGGCGACCGCGAGCAAGCAAAATGACATCCCGGCGAGACTTTTTCCTTGTTCGCGATCAGCAACATCAAGTTGGCGATCGCGAGCATGGAAAATAAACCTCCCGGCGAGATTCCCAACGCGAGGAGGTCAGGTTTCTCATTGCGAGTGGTCGCGTATGCTCGCGATGAGAAACTACCAGTTCGCGTTGAGAAAGCTGCAGCTCGATCTACTCGAGCAGCAGAAAACTACAGCTCACACTGTGCAAGATGCCATTTTCAATGATTGCACAGTGCCGGTTGCTTGTCCGCTGCAATCATCTAAAAAGACATCTGGCACAGTGCGAACAAGGTACTACGCAGTACGCGAAGTGCTACGCGTAGCTCGCGTAGTGCGAAGTGCACTTTGCGTAGCTTCGCGAAGTGCTACTTCGCGAACTACGCCCAGGGTTAGTTAAGACAACAAACATATGCAGGATATTATGTCAATGTCACTGAGGAAAGGCGCCACATGAATCGTGAAGTGATAGCAATGCCAGCTACTGCTCTCTGGTTCCCCAGTCAAGCATCAATCATTACTGAAATTGAATTTATTTATTGGGGAGTTTTAAACATCGCTACAGGTCGCTGTCCAGCTACCTCAGAAGGCAGAGAACGAGAATTATAACTAAGTAGCTGTGCCTGGAAGTGCGAGTCCAATCAGGTAGGGTAAACAGCCACATCTATTGTTCTTTGAACAAAGTGTCTGCATCGATTAGGACACTTCAAAGCAAGCTTGAAAAGCTTTTGTTTTCAAATATTTACTGAACCACTTGTTAATGGGGTCCAGAGTTAGAATTCATGCTATTCCAGAATCTTGGACTCTGTGCACTCAAAGATGTGTTTCCGATTGTATTTAGTTTGAAGGGTCTTCGATTAATGAGGTGGGCCTTTTTATATATATTTGTTTTTATTCTGCTGCATGTACTATTATTATTATAGAATACTGGTGAATTATAATATTAAATTGTATTATATTGTACTGTTATATTATAAAGTTACTGTCAACTATATTATTAAAGGTTTAAAAAAATCAGGTGAGCAGAGTTCTGTCGTGTGGACGTAGTGAGGTCTCAATTTCTGCAGGATGACAAGGCGCTTGCGCAGTACGCTTTGTGAACAGTGCAAAATCCTTTGGCAGCTACTGAAAGCCAATGGAATAGTCTGAGGAATTCTTTAATGTGGTCTCATCCATAAAGCTTAAGATGCAGTTTGACTGTCTGGTTCTGATGCGTTTGGAGTCTAGCAATGAGATTTTATGAGACACCAGGCCAAACGATTTTATTGGTATATCTTATCCATCACAGAGAAACATTTCAATGAACCATGCCAAACCAAAGGGCACTTTTCAGTTTATTCTTAGTGTTTACATACCAGGCGTGTGCAAGCATTCTTCTTTCACTGTCACCAGATTATCAGTAACTTTTTAAATTTTTAATTAATACAAAGTTTCGGTCAGCACTGAGACTTCACTGTAGTCCCCTAAGAGTGGTGATAAGAAGAAACTATTATAAGGGGGTCAGAATCCAGTCGGATATACGGGAAGGATAAAAACCCGATTTTTATCTTTCACTCCTCTAAGCAAAAATAGTGTTAGTTGAAGTCAACAAGGCAACGTTTAGTTTTGTTTTCAGGGGCTTCATTTCTTTCAGTTCGGAGATGACTCTATACACACACTCTACAAGTCCCAGTGGGATACATAACTAACTTTCGATATGTTTAGAATTCCAGAAACATTAAAGCGCTTAGTTTTGCTATCTCAAAGCGCTATATGAGGTGCTGTTATCATCTAATGTAATGGCCCTCAATTTAACAATCTCAACAATACTGAGGCGTTTTCATTTACATAAAAGGAGAACTTTCCTACTTAAACTTCTGCCCGCGCTTTTTCTTGCATTCCTCAAGATTTCGGATATCAACATGTAGCTGGTATGAACGTGAATAGGAAATGCACCAGAACTAGAATTAAATACAATGTTTCCTTCTCTATAGTGCCCTATTGTCCATTCCAGTAAACCACGTGTGCACAATACTGCACAATACTGCTCTACTGGTTGAAAGTGTACGTTTAGCAACAACAGCGCTACTTCCTCCTCCGATAAAGCATTGTTGAAATACCTTGAATGTTTTT
Source organism: Triturus cristatus (assembly GCF_964204655.1). Classification (NCBI taxonomy): domain Eukaryota; kingdom Metazoa; phylum Chordata; class Amphibia; order Caudata; family Salamandridae; genus Triturus; species Triturus cristatus. The sequence continues at coordinate 830,652,152 of NC_140591.1, forward strand.
GAGTGCAAGCCTCATGTTGGATCATAGCAAAATACTCTGTCAGCTGTATGACTTTCAATTTTAGGCCCTCCCTAGAAGATTGGTGTGCCCAAGACAAGACTAAAAACAATGTGGAAATTAAGAAACATCCCAAATGGGGTACATGCTGCACTCTTCAACGATGTATTTGTTGAAGGTATAATGGACTATTCACTTGTATGGACTTTCAGACGTTTGAGTGCCTTCACTGCAGCATCTGGTAACTCCAACCCAGGCTCTCCATATATGGCCAGAGGTAGGATTCTTGTGGTCTTGGCAGAAAGAGGAAAAGTGGGGTCCCCCAAATTTGCATAGGGCACAACGTCAGAGAAGTGGAATCACCACCTCTTTCATCCTACTTGGACTCAGGTACAAGACTTTACAAGAAATAACTGGATTGGCGTGTTGTGTCATTCAGGGGCCTGTTGCACAGTATGTTAGAGTGGAGTAGTGTATAGTAGACTAGAGTGAAGTACTTTGTCATACAGTAGAGTGGAGCAAAGTGGTTTGGAGTAGAATAGAGGGAGTTGCAGAGAGTATTGTAGACTGGAGTACAGTGTTGTAGAGTGGCATAGAGTGGAGTGTTTTAGGGGGGGGGGGGTCTAGAGTGGAATTCTGTAGCGTTTCATGACAGAGTTTCGTCTCGAAAACTGTCCTGTCAGAGAGTCTTGACGTAGAGAGTGTGAGTGCACAATGGAGAAGCGTAGATTGGAGAGGAGTAGAGTGGCATAAAATGGAGTGGTGTGTCAGAGTAAAGTGGTGTGGTGTAACGCCCTGAACGTCTCAGGATCGTTTAACAGACACGATAATGAGGACGCAACCACTTGTGAAGGGTTAGTTATTTTAATGAAGGCAAAAACAATACAACGAATAAACAAAAGTTATAGTCACTGGAATCCTCCAGGCTAAGTACGTTACCAGCCCACAGCACGGATGGTCCTAACCGTCCTCTGCATATACGCCGATCCCGGCGTATGCCAACAGAGGGCAGAAATGAAATGGCCGACAATGCCAATCGGTAGGCTGTGAGGGGCACGACGAGTGTTGGGGAGAATCGAGGAGTCAGGGAAACACCCAGCCGGGGTCTCTACCTGAAGGGAGCAGCCGCTCAACCTCTTCCTCCGACTGCACCGGGACGCGGAGTCACCTCCTGGTGATGCGTCACCGATACCCCAATCAAAAGCAAGAAGACTGAACCGAGAGCAGCCGCTCGATCGATCCTGTGGACTTCCGAGTCTGTAACGCGGCAAACACCTCCTGGTGTGCGTTACAGCTGGCAGTCCCTGTATCTCTGGTCGGGCTGGGAGTTACGACTCCAACCAGCAAAAGCGCCACTGCGCTTTGACTCAGCCGAGTCAAAAAGCGAAGCTCAATGGTTGACCGGTAGAGCTTCCGGGTCCTTCACAGGTGACGATGGGGCAAGACACGGCCCAGGGAGTAACGACTCGACCTACCTCCGTTCTTGCCTTACTGGAGCACCACTCCGGAACACTGCTCTTCACGAAGCAGGTACGTCGGTGTAAACACAATATCCGACAGCCTTGTACCTCCCGGTTCCTCCCTTTATAGGGCCTGTTTTCCTTGAGTTATGTAACAGCTCTCCTGTTTACATAAGGGCGTGTTTTCCCTTGAGTTATGTAACAGCTCTCCTGTTTACATAAGGGTGTGTTTTCCCTTGAGTTATGTAACAGCTCTCCTGTTTACATAAGGGCGTGTTTTCCTTGAGTTATGTAACAGCTCTCCTGTTTACATAACCTCTCAACCGCTAAGCATCCTGGGAGATGTAGTCCGTTTACGCTGGTTACCGTTTTCCTCCCCTCGCATGACAGGAATTCTTGACATGTGGCGTGTTATAGAATGGCATGGCGTTGAGTATCTTAGAGTAGAGGGCATGAAGCGGAGTTCCATAGAAAGGAGGGGCAGGTCATAGAGTGGAGTGGTGTGTCGTAGAGTGTACAGATGTGGCGTGTCGTACAGTACGGTTGCATATGGTACAGTGGAGTGGAATGTGACAGGGTGGAGTGAGGTGATGTTAAATGGAGTACAATTGAGTGGCGTAAAGTGGAGCTCCATACACTGTTGTAGCGTAGAATGTCATAGTGTACACTGGAGTAGCTAGCATACGCTGGAGGAGCGTAGAGTGTCATGGCGGAGAAGATTGTCGTACAGTGGGGTAGAGTGGAGTGGCATGTTGTGGAGTGCCATGTAGTAGAGTGGAGTGGCGTGTCGTAGAGTGAAGTGGCGTGTCGTAGAGTGAAGTGGCATGTCATAGTGTGTAGTTGAGTGGCGTGACAGAGTGGAGTTCCATGTCAGAGTGGAGTATAATAGCGTACAGTGGAGGGGCCATACAATGGAGTAGAGCCTTGTGGAGTAGCGAAGCGTGTAGTAGCGTGTTGTGCAGTAGAGTGAAATGGAGTGTCATACATTGCCTTAGAGTAGAGGGGTGGTGTGGAGTGGTGCAGAGTGAAGTGGAATGCTGCAGAGTGGAATGTTCTGGAGTGGAGTGTTTGTCGTACAAAGGCGTAGAGTGAAATGGCATGTCATACAATGGAGTGCTGTGTAGTAGAGTGGAGAGAAGTGTCATTCAGTTGATTGGCGTGTTGTGCATAAAATGTCAGAGTTGAGCGGCATGTCAGAGTGGAGTGGCATGTCATACAATGGAGTGGGGTGTCATACAGTGAAGTATCGTAAAGTGTAGTTGCATGTCACAGAGTGAAGAAGAGTGGCGAACACTGGAGGGGCCTACAGTTGAGTAGTGTCTTGTGTGAGTGGCATACAGTGTAGTGGTGTGGAATGCAGTAGAGTGGGGAGTCAGAGTTGCATGTCATACAGTGCCTTAGACTGCAGGGGTGTAGAATGGAATGACAAGAGTGGGATGGCATGCCAGAGTAGAGTGGGGTGTGTTACACTGGAGTGGCATGTTGTAGAGGGGAGTGGCATGGAGTGTCATACAGTGGAGTGGACGGTTGTATAATGAAGTGGCATACTCTACAGTGGAGTGGCATGTTGTACAGTGGAGTGGCATGTTGTACAGTAGAGTGGTGTGGCGTGGCATAGAGTGGCGTGTGGCACTGCATCTTCGAGTGGAGGACCATACAGTGAAGTGGAGTTGAGTGAATCGGCATGCCATAGAGTGGAGTTGAATGTCTGAGTGGAGTGGCATGTGGTAGACTGGAGTGGCGTGTCATACAGTGGAGTGGGATGGAGTGTCAGAGTGGACTGGCCTGTTGTGGAGTGGAGTGGGGTGTTGAAGAGTGGAGCAACGTCTCAGAGTGTCATACAGTAGAATGGAGTGCTGTATCGTAGAATGTGGCTTAAAGAGACGTAGTGTGAAAATGGCTTAATGGACATAGATGAAACGAGTCAGAAAAATAGACTATGTGGTGTAAAGGGTCCTTTTTTCTAGTATATCTAATTAACTTTTGTAGTTTTAAAATCATAGGCCATGATTCACAAAGGAAAACTTACACTTTTGTGTAAATTTACGACTGTTTGCAATTCACAAAGAAATTGTAAGAGTTGCATTCTTAACATTGTGGAGACTCCACAGATAAAAAGATAGGACAGTTCTATGTTTTTATGTGTGGAGACTCTGGAGGCGTAAAGAAACTACCATTAAAATGCCTTAGTGGGGGCGTGGCCAAGATAGCGGAGCGGTGAGACGTGGTTTCATCGGCTCCCGCTCGCCACCCGCCTGGAGCAGCACAGCGCGGCCTGTGCTGGGCGGAAATGATCTGACGGGACCGGGGGTCCCTGCCTGGGGTGTCCCGATCTAGCTGTGAGCCTTCGGCCGCGACAGATGGGCCGAGGGCCGAAGCGCAGGTGGAGCCGAGGAGAACCAGCACCCGCCTCCCCGGCGCGGTGAGGCCTCGACATTGCGGTGGACCCCAGACGGGGCCATCGAGGTTGGCCTCGTTGTTCTTTGTGGGCCCCACAGCATCGCCCCAACGGATGGAGCCCTCCGGTGCCTGAGTGTCGCGTGCACCGGGAACGGGCTGCCAGAGCGGCGACTTTGCCGGAGACGCGGTCGGCGCCCCCTGTGAATCGCGCAGCTCCGACGCGGCCTGTGAGGCGGTGACGGGGCCATGGATTGCGGAGCCGGCAGCCCCGAAGGGTAACGGTGACGGCGGTGACGGCGGTGACGGCGCTGACTGGAGCAGAGCCCCGGCCTTCTGAGGGTGGATGAGTTGATACGACAGTGGCAGCAGTTACGGAGGCGCGGATAGGCCTGAGAACTGGGAGAAGAGAATAGGTGGTGATTCAAGCGGTGTGGGGCTGTCTTGGTGCTATGGCGCCCCCCCCCTCAGACACTTGGCCCCATAGAGGCACCCCCGAGAGTGGAACCGAGCAGATCAGAGGTAGCGCTCCCTCGCTTGGAGGCCTCGAGGAGCAGGTGGAGCGGACGGCATGGGCGGGCGCCCCGGGACTCCGGGTGAGCGTTGTGCCAGCCTAACGTTGTGACTCAGCAGTGGCCCCATCAGTACAGGACTTTGGGCAGCAAGGGCGACTGGAGGCGGGCCAAGTGGGTGTATTGCGCCCCAGCACCTCACCAAACTGTGGTTATTGGTGTTCTTCCGGGGACTGAAGTCTAGAGGTTTGGCCGTGGGAGTCACGCGGCGGGACGGCGAGGTCTACCTGGCGGGGACGGTTGGGGCCTCCTTCCTGTGGTCGCTCGGGGCCCTGGCCTGGCCTCTGGGATTCCTGGGGTAACAAGAGCTCGGTTGGCTGTGTCCTGGACCGCATTTTGGGCTCGGCTGATGCGGTACTCTGACGCTGGTGCACCGGACCAGGGTTCTCCGGGCCTGGAGCTATTGGGGCCCGCGGCGGCTTCGTGGTGGTGGAGAGGGACCTGCGCCCGCTTGGGGGACCCCCGCTTGTGCTCTTACGAACTCTCTTGTGAACTCCTCCCGGCTACGGCACCAGCCCCCGGAGAGGCTTTGCCCTCTCTGGGTGCGTGCCAAGAGGCGACCAGTAGGGGAGAGAGAGCATGTCCAAGACTAGGCACACCAAGGTAAAGCCTCTGAAGGACATTTTCGGACGTCCCCAGTCTCCCGCCTCCATGGCTAGCGGGGTGCCTGACACAGCGGCCCCCAAACTTTCTCCGAATACCGGGGAGGAGCCTATCACGAAGGCCTTCTTGGAGTCTCTGTTCCTTACTCTACGTGAAGACATCCAATCGGTCAAAACCGAATTCGCTGCCGAAATCAAGGACTTGCGCAAGGATCTTGATGGTATCGGAGAATGTGTGGCCACCCTTGAGGAGAAAAGCGATACGGCGGTAAGCGATACAGCAATGCTTCAAGAGAAGGTGATCTGCCTGCGGGACCAGAACATGGATATCCAAACACATCTGGAGGATTTGGAAAACCGGTCCCGAAGACACAACATCCGGATCCGGGGAGTCAAGATGACTGAGGACACTAGGGACCTGTTTGTCTTCACCACGGCCCTTTTCCAGCACATCTTGGGGGACACTCCTGACACTGTCATTGTCCTGGACAGAGCTCATAGAGTGGGCCCCTCCAGGGGTCTCAATGCCCCGCCGGCAGACATCCTGGTATGTGTACAAGACTTTAAAGTCAAGGAAGCCATCCTCGCAAAGGCACGAGCCCTCCATCCTCTCTCCTTTCAGAGCCACGCTCCTGTCCTATACCAAGACTTGGCTTTGATTACCCTGCAGCGGCAGTTCCGCCCAGTGACGGAGCACTTGCGGCAGCAGGGGATCACTTATTCATGGGGGCATCCGTTTTGCCTCATACATCGCCATGAAGGCAGACTTCATCAACTGCGTTCCCTGATGGACGCATGCCAGCTGCTGGGCTTGGTGGCGCCGGGCGATGACAGCGATCAGGGGGGGGGCTGCGTTGAGCTCAGAATCACCTTCGTCTGGGTGGCAGAGGCAGGCTCGACGGCGCTCTCGTGGGCTGCCCCAGTCGGAGATCGCCCGGAGTCAGCGGGCGGCGCTGACCGCAGCAACGGAGGCGCTTGCAGGAGGCGAAGACACGGCCAAGTGAAGCTGGAGTGCACTTCTTACTGGTGTGCTCTCTCTCTTCATCTTTGCTGGCTCCGGGTGGGTGGCGGGGGGAGAGCTGCTCTTCCGGTGGCCACGGTATGGACCCCAGTACTTTGACCGGCCATTTGTCCTGGGATGACGGACTATGCTCATTGTTGTTTATGGTTGTTATGTTATTTGAATTAGGGGGGGTGAAATCCTCTCTTCTTGGGGTTTTTGGGTTGCTTTGGGGTTTGCTCCTCTCGTCCATCCCTCTTCCCTCCACAGACAGGTGGTTTATTGGTAGCGCACTGTGTTCCGAAGGTCTCCATGCTATATCTCAGCATAGGCGCTGCACGCTCAGTCTAGGCATGTCCTTCCTTCCCACACTAGATGCCTCATAAGCCACTTAAGATTCTGACCCTTAACGTCCGGGGACTCAACAACCCGGTAAAGCGCAAATCGGTCCTTTACTTTCTGGAACACTCAGATGCAGACATATTCCTCTTACAGGAAACGCATCTCAACCCGAAGAACCATCATAGGATGAAATTGCGTGCCTTCCCCATGCAACTCTTCTCTTCTAACTCCATTAAATCCGCCGGGGTTGCTATCCTGGTCTCTCGCTCCTTTCAGGGAAGGGTCCTTCAGAAGGAGGCTGAGATAAAGGGCCGCTTACTTACGTATCAGTTCCTAGTGGCTGGGGTCTCTCTCATAGTGGGCTCTGTCTATGGTCCGAACGAGGGTCAGGACAAATTTTTCCACACCGTCTTTACTGAAGCCACAGCCAACTCGGAGCACTGCCTGTTGCTGGGAGGGGAATTGAATTTAGTTTTTGACAATATGTGTGACCGCTCTGCCCAGCGGACGACTCAAGTGGGCGCTCTCTCTCAAGCGGGGTTGGCTCGCCTTGGTGATCTTGGGCTCATTGATCCGTGGCGCTCCTTTCATCCCCGCAGCCACACCTACACGCACTTTTCAGGGGCACATAAAACGTACGCCAGGCTAGACTATTTCATTAGCTCTCTCCCACTGCAGGCGCTCGCCACGGGCTCCGAGATCCTTACTGCATCTCTTTCAGATCACTCCCCAGTTGTTGCCACCTTCCAATTCCCCCGAGTCCAGCAGCCACTGCGGCATTGGCGACTGCGCAACATGCTATTGCACTCTGCATCTACGGTCGACCAAATCAAGGTAGCAATCGCCAACTATCTCACTCTTAACGCGAACTCCGACACGTCTCTAGCGACACAATGGACGGTCCTTAAAGCTGTCCTGCGAAGGGACTTTATAGCCATCTCGACGGACAGTAATTTGGAGCGCAGTCGCAAGCGGGCTGAGCTCACCCAGAGGGTTGCTGAATTGGAGCAAATTCACCAGCGCACAGGGGCAGCTAGAGCATGGCGACAGTTATGCGTGGAACGGAAGCAGCTCGCGGCCCTAGACCAGGACAGGGCCGAGTATGCAGCTCTCCGATTGCGCTAGTCCTTTTATACTGGGGGCGACAGATGTGGCCGTCTGCTAGCCCATAAACTGCGGGCGACCCGGCAACGCCAAGGAGTGCACTCTATTCGCCGGGGCCTCGGGGGTTACTCCACGTCGGACAATGGGGCGATCGCGGAAGCCTTTCGTGATTTCTATGCGACTCTTTACTCGAGCGACTCCCTGGACCCACTCCATTGCTCCGTCTATTTAGAGACTGCTCGGATACCGTCTCTTACCCCAGCACAAGCTGACTATCTCGATAGGGATATAGGGACGGAGGAGGTCATTGCAGCAATCTTGCGCTTAAAGTTGGGCAAATCGCCAGGGCCGGACGGATACTCGGCAGCCTTTTACAAAACCTTTTGTGCGCAGTTGGCTCCCTTACTGAGAGACTTGTTTAATACCTTCTCCCGGGATGGGGCCATCCCGGCAGAAATGCTAGAGGCGTCGGTCGTGGTTATCCCCAAGCCAGGGAAGGACGCGACACTTTGTAGCGCGTACAGGCTGATCTCTCTGCTCAATGTCGATCTTAAACTATACACGAGCATCCTCGCAACCCGACTTGGGCCCTACATGCCCCAACCTGTGGAGCCGGACCAGGCGGGATTCAAACCACAGAGGAAGACGAGTGATAATACCAAGAGAGTCCTCCACCTCATTGAAAAGGTATCGCGTACCGCCGGGGAATATATGCTACTGGCCGTAGACGCGGAGAAGGCCTTTGACAGGGTGGATTGGCCATATCTAGAGCACGTATTGCGACGGTTTGGGCTGGGGGAGAAGCTGCGCACGCGGATCCTGAATTGCTACCATCTGCCCACGGCCACAGTCCGGGTGAATGGACAGACCTCCTCCCAGTTCCCCATTAGCAGAGGTACGAGGCAGGGGTGCCCCCTCTCACCCCTCCTCTTTGCGCTATATATGGAACCGCTAGCACTTCGGATCAGGAGTCATCCCCTTATAACTGCCATCAAATTTGGCGGAGATATCCACACCATTAGCCTATATGCGGATGATGTTCTATTATCTCTCACGGATCCGGTCCAGTCACTCAGAGCGCTTTTTATCGAACTTCATAGTTTTGGTCAGGCCTCCGGTTTTAAAATTAATATGGAAAAGTCAACGGCACTTACTATCTCCGTTACCCAGCACACAATGGCCAGTCTCCAAGAGGAACACTCTATACAGTGGGCGACCTCTACGGTCCCCTACTTGGGAGTGCAATTAGGCCCTACCATTCAAGCTACAGTCACCGCTAACTACGACCGGCTTCGCGCCTACATTCGCAGTGAATTGGGTCAGTGGAAACATCACACCCTCTCTCGGCTGGGTAGAATCGCGGCCACCAAAATGACCATCCTTCCTCAAATCCTGTACCTTTTTCAGACGCTCCCTCTCCGTCCTCCTACGGGCTGGATTCAGCAAACTCAAACGGAGCTTGCGCAGTTTATTTGGCAGGGCCGCAAGCCCAGATTCAAGCATGCCATAGCAATCCTGCCGCCCGAGAGGGGAGGGGTGGGAGTTCCCGACCTGCAGCTTTATTTCTACGCCACACAACTCCGCTACCTTGTGGAGTGGAGTCGATTGGAGTCCGAGAAGCATTGGCTATTCCAAGACCAAGCGGTGGCGGCAACGACCCTGCAGGGTGTCCCCTTTCTGCGTAAGGCCCACAGGCCGCCGAATCTCTATGCTTCCTACATCACGGGTCCGACTTTGGAGGCGTGGGACCGTACTGCTATCGCACACGCCTTGACTTCCTTTCCCTCTCCATTAACGCCACTCTTTAACAATCCCGAATTCCAACCAGGCATGGTGTCTAAAGCCTTTGCACTCTGGCGGCCCTCTCCGTGTAGATGCCTTGGGCATCTATTTGACACAGATGGCATCATTCCTTTTCCACAGCTTCGTACAGATTATGGCTTTCCAGAGACGGAGAGGCTCCCATACGTACAACTTAGACATTGGGTCCTGCAGCCTCAAGTGAAACCTGGTGCTCAGCGTCCCCTCACTACATTTGAGAAATGGCTTATTACTAGATCTTCAGATAAAAAGCTTATTTCCGATCTTTATAAGCACCTACTTGTCACAAACGTGCATACGTATAACGCGGGCCGGATGCACTGGGAACGGGAGATCGGGAGGTCCCTCACTCATAAGGAATGGGATAACATCTACTACAGGGTCCGACACTCAGCATACCATGCACGCCTTACTGAGACAATGACTAAGGTGGTCACCTACTGGTACTATACGCCTGAGCGTCTCCACCGCTTTGATCCCCGCCAGAGTGCTCTCTGCTGGAGGGGCTGTGGGGAGGTGGGCACCCTAGAACACCTGCTGTGGAGTTGTGAGCACATTTAGCCTTACTAGTCGACATAGATACTCACCTGGACACACAGCTCCCGCGCTTCCCTGCCTACATACTTCAGGGCCTGCCAAACCCGTTGATGTACCCTCTAAAATCCCGAAGGGGGCACCTGATCGCCATCGCTCTAGGAGCTGCTACACAGAATATACTGGCGCACTGGCGCTCCCCCTCGCCTCCACCTCATTTGGGAGGGTTGCAGAGACTGTGGGCGGTGTTGGGGATGTAGAAGCTTACTCTCACTCTGGCAGGCAGAGGGTCTGAATTCCCAGAGCTCTGGCGCCCCTTCCTCACCCTCCTCATGGTTGACTTCAGGGAACTAACGTGCCCCCGCTATCTTAGATTATTGCGTCTGGCAGACACACAGATCTCACAGAAGGCCCTCCCGCGCAGTTCTGCCAGAAAGAGATGATCCGCTGTGGATCTCTGGTCCTCCTTCCCTACCCCGTGGGGTTTTTTAGTTGATGGACGAGACGGGGGGCGGAGGGTGGGCAGGTTTCGGGAACCTTTGGGTTTCTGCTTTTGGAGGTTCTTCCTCTGTTGTTTCTTCCTTTGTTCTTTCTCTTATTCTGCTCTCTCTAGTAGCCTCGCTCCTTGCTTCTTACCCTGGTAATGCTATTAGTCGCGACACTTGTGTCTGTTATATATTTTACTAAGGAGTCGGGGTCTGGTTTCTTTTTCACTGTTGATCTGAAAATCAATAAAAGATTTAAACCATAAAATGCCTTAGTGAATAGCAAAAAATGGTAAACATGAAGAAAAGTGTATGTTCACCATTGTAAATCAGGCCTATAAAGCACAAACGCGTAGTGAACTATTGGGATGTGGTATATCACAGTAATTTCACGGTATACCAAGGTACATGCTGATGACAAAACAGTATATGATTAGCTAATTACTGCCCTTACAAAAGTAAAAGGAAGCCATATTGTTTAGACCACACTTTGGCTGCGTTCTGGCTTTTAAGTGTAAATATTACGTCCTTAAGTTTTATAACTTATAGGAAGGGATGAGTAAGTTAATGTAAGTGCGTAAAGGTAGGTAAAAGTTGCTTTATTACTTTATAAGTTTAAAACAAACATTGCAGTGTACTGCAGTACTACCATATTGTTTAGACCACACTTAGTCTGCATTTGGGGTTTTAAATGGTAAATATAGTTTAGTACAGTGTTTTGAAAGAGCAAAATATATTTAAGACTATGCTTAGTGCCGGTTCTGGGTTTTTAATAGGAAATAGAGTATTATAGTGTTTTTTAAAAAAAAAAACATTTTTACCTCTTTTTTTTATTTTCGAATATACAGTACTTCACTATATTCCCCCTGAAAACCCAGAACACAGATTAAGTGTAAAATAAAAAATAAAAATCTATGTAAAAAATGAAAAAACTGTACTGAACTATCTTTCCCCTAAATAGAACGTAGTGGTGTTTTTTTATAATTCGTAAAAAAAAAAAAATATATATATATATTTTTTTTTTTTTCAATGTTTCTAACTAGTGCAGTAATTTCGAGGTAGTACTAGGGTACCCCATAAATGTATTGAAAACAAAAGTAAAAAATTGAAAAAGCACCATAGTGCACTATATTTGTAAAATATAGTTTAGTACAGTGTATTTAAAAATGTGTACATATTTTTTTGAAGTACTGCAGTACTTCCTAGGTTGTACTGCGGTACTCCATAAACCTTTTAAACAAGCATTGGCAAAGCCAATAGGACTCGCCTTTAATAGTTGTTCTTTTGGTTTTGCCAATTCCTGTAGCCAATTCTGAACAGCAACATGAACAAAAATAATTGACAAAGCCAACAGGTCTGGGCTTAATGCAATAATGTATGGAAACAGAGTTGTCCATGTTTCGGACTGCATGCACTTCTTAAACATAAGCTAAACATATTAGTTATGGCGCATGTATACACATGCAGAAACAAGCAGCACATAGCTGGACCTATAAGTTAAGACCTACATAGGGATATGCACACTAAAATGGATACACCTAACAGAGGCAAATATATAGGCTACAAATATTGTGCAACCGCAATGAGGTCAAAAGAGAAATTAAGAGGGGAGAAAGGAAGTATGAAGTAAGGAGAAAAAGGTGGAGAAGGTGGTTTATCTATGAGTGCTAAGGACATGAAATATGGAAAATAAACACAAGGAAGAAAGGCTAAAGGATAGAAAAAATAAAGGGGGGGGGGGTAGAAGAGAAAAGGGAAAGAGTGAAAAAATGCCACATAGTTAGGGTATAGTAAAGAAGGAAAAAATATGCATTTGCCTCCAGAGTTTGAAGACGGCATTTGCTGAGCAATCGTTGATAAAGTCAAGATGGGACACAAAATATAGTGCATTGCATGAATATAGTGCTTCACACCACTAGCAGACCGGAAGTTAGACTGGATGGGGACTGGGTAAAGTGCTCTGAAAAGAGGGTAAGTTCCTAAAATGAGATGTAAAGAAAGGGAATGCGGATGTGTGGGCTGAACCATTCAGAGAACGGTGGATTGTTTTACTTTCCTGGCCACTTGAAATATACTTACTAGCAAAAGCATAAAGGGCCTCACATTAAATATGAAGACTTGTTTAAGTAGGTGCTGTTGTTCTCTTTCGAAATTACCAGGGTGCGCTATGCATTTATTTTTGAGAGTCGGCATGGATTTAGGCAGGCACGTCACGTGGATACCTTTGAAGAATGGTCCAGGGCATAGATAGAAACATTTTTCAAGGGGCCGCACAGTATGGTCTGTGGTGAGCCTGAGGTCCGCATTGATGCTAGCAGGATGAGAGAGAGGCTTTGTGGGTGGTTAAATGTTGCAGGATACTTTATTGGATTATTTTCCTTTACTTCAGTTAGCTTGTAAATAAAAGCTTACCATTTATTTAACATATTTCTGAGTGTTAGTGCTCTCTGAAGTAAACAGCAGCCCAGTGCTGCGGTTAACCTGGAATGGACATGTGAAGGTCAGGAGGGCCACAGGCGGCCCCTGGGCCGAACTTTGAGTATCACTGGGGAAAGCACGAGGGTCTGTTTCCCACAGCTGTTGAAACCAGTGCTTTAAATGGGCAGGTACTCTGGTACGGAGTATCTGCCCTCCTAAGCAGAGGTGAAATACTTTTAATTGGAAGTTACTAAGGGGCAAACAAAATGTAACTAATGGAGACTGGAAGGAACATTGGGGGGAAAGAACCTGGTTGCAAAAGCAAGTAAATGTGTACAACAAATCCTTCATAGTGAGAGCGCTCTGAAGAATACTGCACTTAACTAACAGAGCGCGCACCACCGGGTTGGGAGCTAAGATCCAGTCATACGAGAGGCTGTAGAGAGTGGAGTAATGACTGGGAAGCAAACAATATCTAGTGCGACATTCTGCTGCAACGTAAATGATTATGTGAACTATACAAACAGCATTTCATATTGCACATTTCACCTCTTCTAAGCATCGCACAGAACAGTAGCGGTTACCTAGTCAGATGGCATTCACTGTATTAACACTGGAAGCAGGGCCGGACTGGGAACCAAAACCGGCCCTGGCAAAGTGCTCGGCAGGCCCCCACCCCTGGGAGGGGGGTGCTGGGGGTGCCGCCGAGCTCTTTGCCAGGGCCAGTTTTTCGGCCTATTTCGTTACAGGGCCGATTTTGCAGCTATGCTGCAAAAACAGCCCTGTAACAAAACGGGCCCCCTGGGGCCCAAAACCGTCCCCCACCCATGCGGCACACCGGAGGGATTGCCCGGTGCCCGCTACGGCCAGTCCGGCCCTGACTGGAAGGATGAACGGCTGACTTGGCCCACATCCCAATATGCCACGAGGCAATTTCTTTAGAACCTACCTGTACATTAATTTTAAATGCCCAACTGCAAAGAGAACTGTTTAATTCTTGTGTCAAACCTCAGGAGTCCTCAAACCGAGATCCGACTCAGTCTCCATCTGTCCCAGAAGCCCCTTCTGACATACAGACCCCTTCATTCAGGCGAAGAGGACCCTGATACCCACTCACAGGCCTCGTCCGCCCAGTTTTGTTCACAGTCCTATCCAGGGAAAGTGATTCCGGCGTTACACTGGAAACAAGCAATAATGTTATATTTAAGTGTGTGTGTGTTTCCTCGAAAGGCTACCTTTGGATAAACCCTATTTGCCCCCCTGAGACTTTACCGTGATTGTTTATATGATCTACTGACCCGCAACAGACCAAGGTCATACTACCTGCAGCCTTAATACTGTGGTGAAAACTTTACAGCCCATCTTCTGATGCAAAGCAAGCACATGTACACAGGTTACTACTTCCTACACACAGTCTTCTATCTTAAGGAGAAATTGTCATGCAGGGACGATTTTGTGTCATAACTCAAGGCTGCTACAATACTTAAATTGTAGTACATAGAACCTTTGCCCTGCTGGAAGCTTTTTTTGCAGTAACAAAAAATGTGCGTGACACATAATGTACACAAGTCAACTGTCACGTGCACACTTAGTTACTCTTCAATACCAAGATTTATAACATGTTCACACCTCTACACACCTATGATGCATTTGGAGCACATGCAGGTTGTAAACACTTACACCCATTAGTTGGACACAAGCTGTACAAAATTAAGAAGAAAAGTCATATGGTAGTTATCCACCACTATGTGAACTATAAAACAAACTAACACGCTCATTAGATGATGTCATCAGTGATGTCAATAATGAAGTCATCAGTAATGTCATAAATGATGTCATAGAACATGAGTGATGTCATATGTAAGGTCATCAGCTGTGCATGGCTGAGGCGCAAGTTATACTTAGCTCATCTAACTATAACTGGTGAATTTTCGTGTTCTTTCTTTAAGTTCAAAACGTTAATATCACTGACAAATTCACCTAACTATAATGGTACTTTAACCTTTGTTTATTTCTGGGAATTTCTAGGCTTTGTTTTTTTTTTTTTTAGTTTTTTTTTAAAGAAACCTTTATTACACAATAAAATACATACAAGGGCCTACAACCACCGAGGCCGGCCGCTACAGAGCCCGAGGGCCCGCAATGAAACGCCACACATTCAAATAAACCAGAAGCGAAGCTCCCGGCTGTTCGTGAGCACATGCAACAGGCTGTGGCCATAGGCCAAGAGCAATCGGAAAAAACTGTTTCATTTTCTGTTAAATGCAAAACACACTCAAGGCAATGAGAGTCCGAAATAGCAGCGTGCGCTTCCCAGGACGGGGGACAACGTAGAGTATCAGAAGCAGTTCTTGACAGGAAGTGGCAGCGGGGGGCAACGGGAAGACAAAACATGGAACACACTTCACACAATCCCGCAGAATGCGTGGCTAGGGGGACAAAGCAATATCGACCAGGCTTTGTTTTTTTAAATGTAAATTAATAATAAAATCCGATATGTGAATTCAACCCCCACAAGCACCCAACGCCACGGCTGTGTGGGAGTCGGCCACAAGCCAGGCCCTGTGGCCAACCCCGATAAAGGCAGCCAACCCTACACTGCACAGGGCCTCCAGTCATAAATGGCGGGGGGAAAGCGACAGGGCCTGGCCGCAACACTGGCATGCAGCCTACCCCATGCTAAACACATCCTTCAGCCATGCGCATGGGGAGTTGGCCACAAGGCCTGGCCGCAGGCCTCTGCGGCCAACGCCCCTCGAGGCAACTAACCACAAACTGCACATGAACTTCGGCCATGTGCAGCAGGGGGTTGGCACCAAGGCCAGGCCCCCAGGGCCACTCCAGGTAGGCCAGCATGCCCCCCTTCCCCAGGTCAATGAGCAGAGGGGTTTGACTGCCTACAGTGGGTTGGGTGGCAGGTCAAACCAACACTGAGCATGTCTCAAGGCCATGTGCAGGTGGGGCAGGGTGTCTGCAGGATTTGGGCACTAGCCTGGCCAGAGACCAGGCTTTGCAGGCCATACCCTGCTGTGAATAGCTGATAGTCATGTGCAATGCAGGTGGGGGGGTTACCTTCCACCAGTTGTCAGAGTGACTGGGCATATGCTCAACTATGAAAATGATCAAGAAGACTCAGATATTCACTGAAAAAAAGGGTTATAGTGGCGCTATAGTTAGGTGTTAAAATGAGATAAGAGCTAACATTTAAAATACTGAAAACCCCGGAAATATACCAGTTATACACAGGTGCAGCACGGGAAATTACTTCAAATTCACAATTCCTGTAAGATTAAGTCAAAATGACTTGATGATAGCACCAGTAAGGTCATCAATGATGCCATTTGAGATGTCGTCAATGATGTCATTTAACGTTTTGCATGATACATCAGGTCATAAGCAGAGTATGATGGGGTGCAAGATATAGTACATTCACTAAACTATATCTGGTGAACTTGAGTGGTTTATCAGTTCCATGGAAAGGGGGCAGCCCTACAAATTACGAAGTCTCCGTATGATTGTGGTTACTTGGTCTGTGAACTGAAACAAACAAGGAAAACTCAAAGGGAGGGCTATGCTTGCAACTACACACTAACCCGGTAAAGGAGTGTGTGCATGTGTGTAGAGGGAGTGATCAGTGGGTACTCAGTTGGTGTGTGGGTTGTTCCACTTGAAGGTGCTGTAGAGGAGTAAGTAAGAGAGGGTGGGAGGGGAGTGAGTGGGTGAGAGAGTTGGGGTGAGTGAGAATGTGCGGTAGTGAGAGTGAGCGTGCAAGAGAATGAGTGTGTGTCCGTCTATAAGCAAAAGCCTTTTGCGGACAATACCATAAACTTACAGTAGGCTTAGAGACACCGCTCACTATTGGTTTGCTTTTCTCTCTCTCTATCTATCTATATACATGTATGTATGTATATATATATTCACTGAAAAAACCATAGGTTTCACACATGTTATAGTTAGTGGAAATTTTACTGATAAAAAACCAATGAAATTGCCCCGTTATAGTTAGCGCAGGCAACTATAACTCACGCGACCACAATCCTCTGCTGATGCTAATACTATATTTAGACACTTATTTGCCCATGTCTTCTTCCATACATTTTTAGCTATACATATATTACAAATATTTTTTTTTCATAAAGACACATATGTCATCAGCAGAGGATTGCGGTCGCGTGAGTTATAGTTGCCTGCGCTAACTATAACGGGGCAATTTCATTGGTTTTTTATCAGTAAAATTTCCACTAACTATAACATGTGTGAAACCTATGGTTTTTTCAGTGAATTTGCAAGGTTTTTTAAATGCTAATTCCTAACTATAACGTGTGTGAAACCTATGGTTTTTTCAGTGAATTAGTACGGTTTTTTAAATGCTAAGTTTTTTTCCCTTATAATAAGCCCTGTACATTTGGTGGCCTACGGCCACCAAAAGCACAGGGGGTGGGGTAAGTGTGGATAGTGTTTTTTTCCATTGTAATAAGCCCAGCACATTTGGTGGCCTTCGGCCACCAAAAGCACAGGGGGTGGGGTAAGTGTGGATAGTGTTTTTTTTATTTTTATTTTTTTACCGTACGCTTACCGTAAGCGTACGGTAAGCGTACCCCGCGAAATTGCCGAAAAAAAAATAAAACCGTTTTTGCACTTGGGGGATGTTTGGGGACTCCCTCCACATGACTATGTGGGAGGGAGTTGTCAAAACAGCCCCTTTACATGTTTTTGGGCTTCCGATTTTAAAAATCTCTCTCAGTGCGAGAGACAAAATGGCGGCCGCCGCTTCCTGGTTTCGGCCGATTCGAATGTTTACTAAGATCTAAGAGCCAATCAGAATCGCGCTCGCGCACGCCACCGTACGCTTACCGTAAGCGTACGGTAAGCGTACCGTAAGCTGGCTCAGATATATATATTGATTTAAAGGCTATTTTCTCAGAATCTACTGAACAGATTTACACCAAACCTACAAAAGGCACTTCCTTGACCTGGGGACTACCTCTCTGCCAAATTTCTAGTAATTCTGTTCAGCCGTTCGGGCTGTAGCCCTGTCTAAAGGTCCTATGGAAAAATGCATGGGAAAAACGCGTTTTGGGACCCCCCTTTTATCTCAGCCCCCGCTTGACGAATCCCCCCGAGACTTTCAGGGTAGGAGCGGAGCGTAGCACCCCACCTATTTTGAGAAATTCGCGAAGATTCGTCGACCGGCGCCAAAGTTATTCCAAATAGAATGTTGCGGATTTCCTATGGAAAAGGGGTCCTAACTATAACTACCTACTGGCGACCGCCAGTAGGTAATATATATATATATATATATATTCACTGAAAAAACCATAGGTTTCACACACGTTATAGTTAGGAATTAGCATTTAAAAAACCTTAGAAATTCAGTGAAAAAACCATAGGTTTCACACATGTTATAGTTAGCTGGACATTTTACTCGTAAAAAACCAATGAAATTGCCCCGTTATAGTTAGTTCAGCTAACTATAACTCGCGCGCCCGCAATGCACTGCTGATGACGTCACATATTACATCACTCATGACATGGTCAGTGACATCACTCATGACATCACTGATGACATCTCAAATGCTGTGAATAAAAAGCTCTCTGGAAACATTCACATCTTGTAAGTCGCCTCTGAAGAAAAGGCAGGAGCCTTGAAACGCGTCAGGCGCTATGAATGCTAACTGGAATGCAAATGCTGGTTTCTTGGTGAAAATAAACCCTTCGGTTTTTCATTTGCTGTCGAGAGCTTCCTCATAAAGCTTTGGGCCATTGGAATACATATATATATATTACCTACTGGCGGTCGCCAGTAGGTAGTTATAGTTAGGACCCTGTTTCCATAGGAAATCCGCAACATTCTATTTGGAATAACTTTGGCGCCGGTCGACGAATCCTTGCGAAATTTTCAAAATAGGTGGGGCGCTACGCTCCGCTCCTACCCTGAAAGTCTCGGGGGGATTCGTCAAGCAGGGGCCGAGAAAAAAGGGGGGTCCCAAAACGCCTTTTCCCCATGCATTTTTCCATAGGACCTTTAGACACAGCTACAGCCCGAACGGCTGAACAGAATTACTTGAAATTTGGCAGAGAGGTAGCCATAAGGTCAAGGAAGTGCCTTTTGCAGGTCTGGTGTAAATCTGTTCAGTATTTCCTGAGAAAATAGCATTTAAAAGCATATATATATGTGGGCGGAGCCTAACCACACATCTCATCCTGAGATCTGATTGGCTGTCAGCACTTCATCCAAGAAGTGTTGGCAGCCATCTTGGGACCAATATACATGATAGCACCTCATTAAAAAGCATTGCAGTTAATAGAAGGTTTTAAGACTTTAGTTACATTATAAATCATTTGTTGATGGTACCATACTCATTTTAGGAATTGTGGTATGTTCTAAGGTGATTTCACCATGTGAAAAAGCCTTCTGCTGGGATATCATGATTGAGAGAAAAATGTTTTCTCATGCTTTTACCACAGAGGTTTGGAAGGTGATCTATAGGCTAAACTGAGAGCTTATTTTCTGTAAATTCACATTATCTTTCTCAGTCATGTGAGAATGAAGTCTGACATTCTCAGTAAAACATGTACATCCAACAAGGGCAGAGACTGTCAGTTGATTCCTTTGTGTTCTACTGCAGCTTCCCAGAGTGTTCCAAAGAACTACTAGAGCGCTAACAGTCCTACTTATGATAAACGTATGGCACACCTGAAGCCATCTTGCTTGGATTAAAGTGGTAACTCTTAAAACATTTAATTTAAAAAGGAACAAAATGAGGGGGTTCATTTTCCCATAAAAAGTATGATTAGTGCTGCAGAAAGAAAAATTAGGGCACATTTTGAGTGACTTCTCAAATCCTCTTCTATTTCATTAAAAAATTCTGACATGCAGACTGAAACATGCACTTTCAATACCAGCAGCAGTTTTCCCTGGTGAGCAGTAGCTTTACTACAGTGATCTAATGAGCAAAAAGAGTGCTAACATTCTGAATTTATGGCAAATGTGTGACACATCTGAATGCCTTCTTGATGGAATCAAAGTAAAAAACTGAAAGTATTTCCTACTGAGGAGACTGCAGTAAATGAGGAAATTAGGAAACTTCATAACAAATAAGTCTCCCAAGATGGCCACCAGAGACAAAAGAGCCCAAATGTAGCCCAAATATCACCCAGATGTAGCCCAAGTATAGCCCAATGACAGAATGTCCCAGAATGTTCTTAAAAACAACTAGAGCGCTTACTGTCTTCATTATGACAAAAGTATGGCACACCTGAAGCCATCTTGATTGGAATAAACTGGTAACACTTAAAACATTTAATTTAAAAAGGAACACAATGAGGAGGTTCATTTTGCCATAGAAATTATGATTAATGCTGAAGAAAGAAAATGAGGGCACATTTTGAGTGACTTCTCAAATCCTCTTCTATTTCATTAAAAAATTCTGACATGCAGACTGAAACATGCACTTTTAATACCAGGAGCAGACTTCCATGGTGCAGTAGTTTTACTACAGTGATCTAATGAGCAAATAGAGTGCTAACATTCAGAATTTATGGCAAATGTGTGACATATCTGAATACCTTCATGATGGAATCAAAGTAAAAAACTGAAAGCATTTCCTACTGAGGAGACTGCAGTACATGAGGAAATTAGGAAACTTCATAACAAATAAATCTCCCAAGATGGCCACCGGAGACAAAAGAGCCCAAATGTAGCCCAAAATCACCCAGATGTAGCCCAAATATAGCCCAATGACAGAAGTGTGCAAAACACTTATTATTTTGTGTTTTTGCAGTGTTATATAGTGCAGACTTGTCAGGTATTGGAGTGCTTTACATGAGCATTGGTTACATCACACAAGAACAAATTCATTTTGGTTGTAGACATGGGGAGACTAAGTGATTTGACCAGAATCACAGAATGTCGAGCTGAAGCAGAAACTTCAACCTGGTTCCCCAGTTGCAAAGTCTGCAGTTCTGGAAGTAACACCACATCCTCTCCCCTAAGTGCAACATTTAATCAAGTGGTCAACTGGATAAAAAAACATAAAGATAACAAATAATTTAAAAGTGCTTTGTCGCTATTTGAAAACTCAGAAAATATGTCCTTATTTTAGTCTTTTAGAGCACTGACCATAATTTTGATGCCAATAAGACCCTCTCATATATGTAATTTCTAAAGGAAATGCTCTAGGTATTACAGTTTTGATTACATCAAGATGATGTCAGGCATTCCACACTTTTGTAATAAATATAGAATGTTAGCAATCTAGTTGTTCATTAGGATACTGTTGAGAGGCAGAGGCCAGGGGCACGGACTCTGAAAATTGAAGGCAGGTAGGAGGGTGCAAAGGCAACAATTTAACCACACTGAGCAGGCAGGAAGGGCCGTGGAAGCACAACAGACTATGGAGGGCAGTGGAAAGGGGGGCAGGGGCAACAAACCAACAATACAGGACTTGCAAGAGAGGCTGTTGGAGGGAAGATCTATTACGGGTCAAGGAAGCTAGGGGCGGTCCCCAGATCCCCGGGAGCCACCACAGAACTGAGCAGGAGAGTGAGTCAGGGACAAAAGGGGCACCTTAATTTGAGCCGGGGTGCCTAGGAATGCTTGCTCCAAAAATGAAGAAAACAGACATATGAGACATGGAATTGGAGGCAGAATACAATGGCAGTTTAATGAGAAGATGCAACTTCAAAGAAACCGCAGAATAGAGACATAAAGTACAAAATACAGAATCCAGATAATCATACAGCTGTCATAATATTCTCTGTATCTCAATTAATGTACTGACAGAGAGAGAGAGAAAACACATCTATAAATGCATCATGGGAAACAAGTTACACCAAGGAAAATGTTACCTTGGAACACTCACGTTTACTCTTAGAGCAAGCATTCCTGCAATTACAATACAAAATCTTTTAAATGCAAAAGTAAAGAGAACAATGGTTAAACATAACATGACATTTCATATAGGTAAAATAGAATAAGATACTTCAAGCAAAGCAGAGCAAGACATTTTAAGCAAAGGAAGACAAGAGCTCCCAGCTCTTGGGGAAAACCTGCACTGCCTGTTAACCTACATACAGACGGCGAGGTAGTCCGTCGATATCTGTGGGTGCTCCCTTTTTATATCATTTTGTGGGCTCCTTTGCACGCTACATCTACCTACGTATGCTACCCAAAAGCTTCGTCTGCAGATTTTACCAGACATTTCGTCATTTACCCACTTAATGCTGACAATGGACTGGGTGAAAAGGTCAGTCTCTCAGGCCAATCGCTTATCGTAAGTTCCATAGAGCAAGCAGAAAATAATGGGTATTGTACGGGAATTCAATATATTCATGTATAAAATCTCCTCAGTTCTCCTAACTTGACGCTCTGCGGTTGCCACTTCCTTAAAAGCGGGAAACCTGCCCAGGAAGCAAGTACCAGTCCAGGATGCAGCCTACTGTATGTCGACAGCTTCAGGGGGATGTTGAACTTTGATACCGAGCACGGAGCACTGTGGGAAGGGTGGGGGCTACTAGTTTGGATCAGAAGGCCTCGCAGACCTGCCTTCAGACTGCTATACACTAAAATTGCAGAGCTATGGTCAATTTAACAAAGAGGCCTACATATTGAACAGAAGGGCCTACACAGGGGTTTTATGCTGGCTGAGTGGTAAGGATGTCTCAGGATAATTATATAGCAACACAGGACCCGCTGGTCAATTTAATATGGCCTACAAATGCAGCTGGCAGGGCAAGGACAAGGGTCTCATACTTCAGGTGTGGACAGAACGGGCCAGGGGCCCCCTGTGATACAAAATCTACCCTCCTTCAAGGCTGTGGCAATGTAATAGACCATTGTGGGCAGAAGGAAGAGGCAATGGTAGTACAACCATACATGCCAACAGACCCGATTCAGCCAGGAAACGTCCAATGTTTTTAAGCTCAAATGGGCTTTATTTGATCTGTCTCCTGTCTACAATATCCTCTTTTTCAATGTAACTCAAAGGGGAAAATCAATACCCCAGTTTTTTTTCAAAATCTCCCTCTTACCAAGTTCAAAATGTTCGCAAGTATGGTACATTGGATCATGGAAGGAAATGGGATAGGGACATGGACTTGGATAACAGAGGACAGGAGGGACATGGAGAGGTGCACCAAACTGACCCTGCAGGGCAGGCATCAGGGTTTGCAGCAGCACAATACACCACACAGGGCATGCAGGACGGGAGTGCAGCACAACAATCCATAGAAAGCAAGAGGGAGGGGACAGGACCATGCACATGGACAACAGAGAACAGAGGGGCAAGAGGCAATGGTAGCTAGCTGACCATAATGGACAGACAGGAGAGAAAGCTGCAGCATAACAGACCATAAAGGGCAGGAGGGACGGATCAGGGGCATTACAATGGAACAGACAAGCCAGGAGGGAGGGAGTAGGGCTGGGGGCAAGGGGGCAGGGCAGGAGCAGCAAGATAGCCATGGAGGTAAGGCAGGATGGGCACTAGAAGCAAGACACACCATGAAGAGCAACAGTGAGACTGTGATGGCATACACACAGACCATGGAGGGAAGGTGGGAGGGGGTCAGGGGCAGCTAACTGACCACACAGGGAAGGTGGGAGGGGCCATGGCAGCACAGAAGACCATGCATGGCAAGTGGGAGGGTTAGTGGCAGCACAATGGCTATGATGGGCAAGAAGAAGGATGGAGGGGCATGCACAAAGGACGATGGAGGATAGAAGGGAGGGTCAGGACCTGTGCACAGACAAGAAAGTTCAGGGGAAGGGACCTCACAACAGACCACACAGGGCAGGCAGGAGGAGCAGTTGCAGCACAACAGACCAGGGAGGGCAGAAGGGTGTGGCAGTACAATGGACCATGTAGGACAGGAGGAAGAGGATAGGGGCATGGCATGTGGACAGGCAGGGTGGAGGTGGCAGGGACAGGTTACAGTCATCTGACAATGCTAGGCAGGTGGGAGGGGAGTGGCAGCTCAACAGAACACTCAGAGTAGATAGGAGTGGCAGGTCCATGGGACATGGTGGGCAAAAAGGATGGAGCAGGGGCATGCACAAAGACATCGGAGGGCAGGGGGAAGGAGAATAGGGGCAGCAAGCTAAGCACAAAGTTTAAGCAGGAGGTCAATGATGGGGCATAGAATTGGGCAATGGAGGGCAGGAGGAGTGGACTGGTACATCATACTAAATTGAGGGCAGTGGCAGCACATCAGACCATGCATGGCAGGAGGGAGGAGGCTAGTCCATGGATTCACACAACAGAGGATAGGGAGGAAGGGGATGGGGCAGCAAGCTAACTGTTCAGAGAAGGCGGGTATTAGGAACTTTATTGTTTTTAAAACATTGTGTCTGTGCGAACTACTTAAAATATGAACAAGTATGCAGCATAATCTCACTTTTATTCAGGAAGAAGAGGACGTTTGTGACTGTGACTCCGGGCTCACTTGGCAGAAACACCCCCTGACCCTCCACCCCCTATCGCAAAATGTAATGCCCGTGAAAAGGGTAGGTGAACACAGTGTTATATAGAACATAGTCCTGAGAGCACGATTGAAAATGAAAACTAGATATAGTGTATGGTATAAACTATGCACCAAAAAGTGTGATATAAGATGAACCGGGCGTGAAATATAATATGCAATACATTGTGCGCAATGACAGATTCATTGGAGAGCGCGAGATAGCACAGGCACTAGCGCGTGCTATGCGATATGCGCCTTGGAGTGTAATATGCACAGGGCAGTGTTGTGTAACCTAACTAGTCTCTAAAGTTGTAATATAAAATATGTGCTGGGGAGTGTAACGTTGCATATGCACTGTGACAATAGATATGGATCCCAGATTGTAATATGTATGGCATAGCACTGTGCGTTATAACATAGGCATCGAGAAAGGCACGTTAGATGGGGCAATATAACCCGTGCGAAGACAAGTGTGGCATGACATATTCACGGGGTGGTGTTACAGTGCACATGGGCTAGAGAGTGTCATAGCATATGCACTAGCTAGTGGAATACAACACAGAGGTGTGTGGCACTCGGCAGGCAATGGTGGGTGTAACACAGCATTGGGCTCTGTCAGGAGCACGCTGTGACTCTCAAGTGATGTTCGTCCCCTTTCCAGAGAGTAAAATAAAAATTATTACACATCCGGCAGTGGATGTGTGTTTTATTAACCGTGAGGGGGGTTTCTTGCATAGTTTTGGTCGAATTTTTGTCGAATCCCCTTTGAATGGCTTGGTGTGCATGTGTATTAAATGTGCCCGTCAATAGCTACCCATGTTTGTATAAATAAACGACAAGGGTGTCTACCAGGATTAGGCACGGTAGGGCATCAGACATGTCAGAGCTTCACTAGTGGTGTAAATACATTCCACGTGGATTCATTGCATGCATAGTCGCCTTTTAATGAATATCACGCAAATCGTCATGGTGATAGGTACGTACGGTTTGTCCAGCATGTCCTAGGTGTGTCTATAAATATATATTTTTTAAAAATAATAAAAAACAGTGGCCGGCCCTGGGGATTGGGGTCAAAAAAATATAATTAGGAGACTGGCCCTGGGGGATGGGGTCATCAGGGCCAATAAATTAGAATAAGAAGGGGAACCAAACAGCCCCCCTTCTTAAAAAACTAAAATAAATAAAAGACTGGCATCGTGCCGGAGGCCATGCCCCCTCCGTGCAGCACTCTGCAAACGCGCCCCCAACAGGCATCTCCAGTATGCGCCAGGGAGCTGCGCTGCAGCCAGGTGTTCTGAGGCCAAGCCCCTTTTTACACCTCTCTGCAACGCAGCTCTGTGGCGCTTACTGGAGGTACCTAGTGGTCTAGTTTGACCCTAGGGACCCTTAGGATTCAAGGGGACTTAATCTCTCAACTTAGAACAGCCACAGGGCACGTTTACACAGTGGTGAAGGGAGGGGACGGGGCCTGAGGTGACGTGTGCAAACACGCACTATGGCACGTTTTAAATTGGGGATATAATTTCCCTTCAATACTGAGGGCCCCTGGGGGCTAACTAGCCCACCAAGTGCTTCCAGTAAGCGCCACTGAGCTGCATTGCAGAGAGGTGGTCCAGGCCGTGCCACTTTTTACACCTCTCTGCAACGCAGCTCTGTGGCACTTACTGGAGGTACCTAGTGGGCTAGTTGGACCCTAGGGACCCTCAGGATTCAAATGAACTTAATCTCCCAACTAAAAATGGACACAGGGCGTGTTTACACAGTGGTGAATGGAGGGGACGGGGCCTGAGTTAACGTGTGCAAAAACGCCCTGTGGCCTGTTTTAAGAGGTAGTTTTAATCTCCATGCCCTATTATATACTAGGGGCTTACAGAGGAGGTCATGCTAATCACAGGGGGACCCCAACGCATAATGTTCCCTAGTGTATGTAGGTGTTTTCACTGTATGCTAAGTGTCTTTTAACATAGCACTGGCTCTAGGACTGGTTAGTCAGACTCAGTTACCACCAGTATCCGTCTGAAAAAGTTGAGGGTACAGGATGATTTTGCAACAAGGCTTCTTTCTGCTCTTCTTTTTGTTCTTTCTGCACGTTATCCTTCTTCCTGCACTTATCTTCGTATTTGAGGACTTCTGTTGCTTCTTTCTGCACTTCTTTTGTTTCTTTCTGTGCATTTTTTCTTCTTTCTTCACATGTCCTATCTCTGTAGGCATAGTTAGAAATTAGCATTTAAAAAACCTTTGAAATTCACAGAAAAAACCATAGGTTTCAGGCACGTTATAGTTAGGAATTAGCATTTAAAAAACCTCAGAAATTCACTGAAAAAACCATAGGTTTCAGGGGTGTTATAGTTAGCTGGACTTTTCACTTGTAAAAAACCATTGAAATTCCCCCGTTATAGTTAGTTCAGCTAACTATAACTCGCGCGCCCGCAATGCACTGCTGATGACGTCACATATTACATCACTCATGACATGGTCAGTGACATCACTCATGACATCACTGATGACATCTCAAATGACATCACTGATGACATCACTGATGACATCATCCTTGTGATAGAGTGGCAGACCTCCTCTCACCCTAATATAACCTTTGATACACACATTCAAAAATAGAGACTAAAATTTTCAAAACAATGGACATACCAATACCAGTTACAACAACCTCTTCAGTAATTCTAAGATCCACATACACATCCACTCATTCACCAACAGTCCTATACAGTCACTCATACATGTACTCACTCATCATATGTACTCATACACCTATACATCCTGTTACACAATGCCACTCATCCATAGAGTTACTCACACACATAGTCACTCATGCTAATAAAGAATCAAACATACATTTACTTGCATATACAGTTATACACACACCACCATACTTACTTCTACGGAAACTTACACATACTTAGTCTTTTAAACAATCACTTATAGAAACACATACTTATTCATACAGGAACTCTTTCAATCTCTCACTCTCACATATACTCACATATATACACCAATAGTCACATATACTAGTTTAAAACATATGTAGTTACTCATAAAGACACTATTGAGACAGTCATTCACTCACTAACACACCCATACACACACTCATCCACCCATACAGTCCTGCACACATGCTGTGTTCAACACATACAAACAGTGAGTCACTCATTCATGCACCTATGCACTACGTAATACCCCCACCGAACCATGCAGACACTCAGACTGATACTCAAAAAACCAACTAATAACCTATATAGACACCCATGTAGCTACTCACCAACCCATGCAGCCACTTATACACAAAGTGAGAGACTGATACAGATATTTACATATTTAAACATTACTCACTAAGCCATGTATTCACTATGATACACTTAATCAGTCAGTTACACAATCAATTTTTCAAAAACAAATCATCCATTTAGACACTTATATACCCATTTATTCTTCCATCGACCTTGAGATATACATATATAAAACATATTTAATTTTCAGAAAAACACACATTCACTGGATGATGTCATCAGTGATGTCATCAGTGATGTCATTTGAGATGTCATCAGTGATGTCATGAGTGATGTCACTGACCATGTCATGAGTGATGTAATATGTGACGTCATCAGCAGTGCATTGCGGGCGCGCGAGTTATAGTTAGCTGAACTAACTATAACGGGGGAAATTTCATTGGTTTTTTATCAGTAAAATGTCCAGCTAACTATAACATGTGTGAAACCTATGGTTTTTTCAGTGAATTTGCAAGGTTTTTTAAATGCTAATTTCTAACTATAACGTGTGTGAAACCCATGGTTTTTTCAGTGAATTTGTATGGTTTTTTAAATGCTAATTCTTAGCTATAACATATGTGATTCCGATATTTTTTTTTATTGATTTTTTATGATTTTTTTAAATAAATTCTTATATTAAATGTGTTTTTTTTTTAAAAAAACAAGTTTTTTTTAACTTTTTATTCTCTTAAAACACTATGTTTTTTTTCTAAAAAATCTGCAATATTTCAAGTTTTCTCTTTTTTTTTTTTTTACCAAACAGGTAAGATATATTAGTATAACTTTGAATTTTTTTTTTTTTTTTAAATTTTTTTTTTTAGTGCGCGTACAGTAAGCTTACGGTAAGCGTACGGTTTACGCAATGTCCGTAATTTATCTACGCTGTTTGCGTATAGTTACGCAATTTGCGTAGCCGCGCGTACTGCGCGTGGGGCGCGTACGCGTGTACGCTACACGCGCATGTTACGCGGAAGTGTTGGGGAGTGACTGTCATGCGCGCGAGCGCGTGTCTTTTTTACGCGCATGCGTACTTTTGCCGTAAGCGCACCGTAAGCGTACGGTGGGTCATGTGATCATGAAACACAACTTTTGATTGGTTGAAACTACTTTCAATTCTAGAACTCTCCTACACCACACCCATTCCCCTCATTTCTGCTTGTGATCCCTTAGGAGAAGGAGCTGGGTTGTCTTTGTGATACGATGGCAGAACAGCAGAGCTCTTCTGAGAGTGAGGCTAGCAGCACTACCTTGAGGCAGAGAAGGAGGAAAGAAAAGACCTCTTTCATATGGGAGTATTTTACTTTTCCAGAGGGCAAGAAAAAGGTAAATGCACCCTTAGTGACTTGTAAGCTGTGTGGCCGTGTACTTTCAAGAGGGAATCCCAACAAGAAGAATTCCTTCGGGAATCACACCATGTTGAGGCACCTTAAAGATGTACACAGAAGGACACATGCTCGACATACTGAAGGTAACCCTTCAGTAAGTCAACCAAGCACATCCACAGCAGCTCAGCCTGGTCCATCATCTGCAGGGCCGAGTCCTTCTCCTGCAGGTCAGGTGAGCCCTTCATCTGTGGTGGGAGCATCTCCTTTTTCTTCTCCTCTGGAAACCAACCATCGTTTTTTGAGGGTTGAAATACGGTGCGCCACTTGTCATGATCTAATTTGTCATAGGGAGACCAGTGTTTCCCTAGTGAACAATAAAATAGATAAGCACATTTGTTGTACCGACTAATATTCCCATTCTTTCTTTCCTCTGTCCCTGCATGAACACAACGGCTCTTGTAAGAGCCAACCTTACCTTTCATCTATTTTTTATATATGTTTTCAAAACTTTTTTTTGATTTTTTTTTTACCGTACGCGTACGGTACACGTAATTATTATTATTTTTTTTTTAAAAACACTAAAAATCAATTATCACATTACAAGGTCCTTGAGAGACTACAATGAAAAACTGAAAATGTGATTGTGGAGAAGTGGAAAAAAGGGGCCATGAAATTTTTGACTTACCATACCCACTCAAAAAATTATTTATTAATTTAAATTTAATTTTAATTGCTTTAAAAATGGTTCTAGTTGTCGAAAATGTTCTATCTCAATCTGAAAAAAAGAAAAAAGTATTAATATTTAATAAAACATTTTATAATACAGTACACATATTTACATATTTTTCAAAAAAAAATGTTGCCTTTTTTTTGCTGTTTTCAGAATATATTGCATTTCACTATAAATTGTGAAAGCAATTGCATTCATCATTTAACAGCGGGCAAAAAAAAAATTTACAATCTCAAAGATTGTTTTAAAAAAGCCCACAATCTCTTTTTGCATAAACATAACTTTATAGAAATGCATAATATTCATAAAAAATATCATCTAATATCAATACTTATTTCTTTAAAATACCGTCTGACATTTTTGTTTCAGAAGTATAATCACAAAAATATATCTCAAATAACTCCACAATACATCTGATTCCATTTCCTTTAGGCCAAATAGTAATTTTAAAATTCTTTTTTGATTAAATTTCCAATGGTAATCCAATAAAAATCTAAAGTTTAAATTGTACAGATCTCACCGATTGTCTGTAACATTTTGGTTTCCGAAAGATTAATTAATAATTAAATAAGTCCACAATAGAATTGTTTACCTTTCCGCATGGCCAAATAGTAATTTTAAAAATCTTTTT
Source organism: Triturus cristatus (assembly GCF_964204655.1). NCBI lineage: Eukaryota > Metazoa > Chordata > Amphibia > Caudata > Salamandridae > Triturus > Triturus cristatus. The sequence goes on from NC_140591.1 coordinate 830,682,311, forward strand.
GGAATAAATTTCCAATGGCAATCCAATAACATTCCAAAATTTAAATTGTGCAGATGTTACCGATTTTTTCTAAATTTTTGGTTTTCCAAAGTTTCATTAAAAATTGAAAAAGTCCACATTACAATTGGTTACCTTTCCATTAGGCCAAATGATAATTTGTAAAATCATTTTTTTTGAAAATTCCAATGGTAATCCAATAAAATGGTAAATTTGTTTTGTACAGATCTTGCCAAGTCTCTCTAAAATTTTGGTTTCAGGAAGATTAGATAGGAATTTGCTAAATCAAAAGGCAAACGTTGCTTAAAAATCAATTGGGAATCATTACACAGTGTCCAGCCTTTTTCACATTTAAGATAAACTGTGTAATGACCAGAAGTTACAGTAGGTCCATCATGGAAAATTATTGCAACTGTTACAAAAGTTTTTCCTGAAATTGATAATTGCTGTCCTGTAAACTTCTTTATTAAAGTATCTAATTTTGAACCATCAGCTTTACAGCGTTGCATCATTAAAATTACATACTGTCCGTATTCTTTTAAAATTAACGTTGAAAACATGTCAGATTGACACTCACTGCATTCCATGCTATGATTAGCATCTTTAACTAATTTAGCAAAAGTGACTGTTTTACTTTCTGGCAATGTTAAATAAATAAACCTTTCAGAATCAACATTAGAGCCACATATATTATAACAGTTTTCACAACTATGTTCCCATTTATAAGAGAGACCAAATACATTTTCAATGGGAACCCCTTCTTCTTCCAGTACCTGAAGAAAAAACATCAAGAATTCCTGTGCGTCTTGCTGTACATTTTGAGAAAACTGTGTTCGTCCTGAACATACATCTAAAAGTTTTCTAATTTCAGTATCACTTTCTATTTGAGTTTTATCATTACTCAGCTTTTGAAAAAGGAGACTCAACTCAGAACAGAATCTTTTTCCCTGATTTACTATTATCTGCTCTTGCACACTTTCCAGATAAAATGCAACATTCAGCACTACATTAGCGTAGCAGTTGACACCAGAGCTATTTTCAAAATGACATCCTACAACCTGTTCTTCATTTTCCTTTTTCTTTTTGCTTGCAATTACATCACTCCTCTTTTTTTTCCTCCTCTCTACATCTTCAGTACAGATATTCTCATTTCTCCTTTTACGAGAAACTACACGTTTCTCCAACACAGGATACTGACCTAAATGAGGAGCATAGCTTCTTCTTAATCTATTAAACTCCTTTACACAATTTGTATCAGCACTAACTTTTGAGTCATCAAAGTCTATCATGAATAAACCTGATAATGTTTTCACTCGTGACAAAGCAACATATGCCATACCTTCTTTGAACACAGTTGAACCAATGTTCACAAATGCACAATCTACAGTCAATCCTTGAGACTTGTGAATAGTTACAGCATATGCTAGAGAAAACGGAAACTGCTTCCTACATACATATAAGTCTTTCACAAGCATGAAACGAACTGAACAACGACAAATATCTTTAACTTCTTCTATCTGATCAAATTTTATTTTTAAACATTCAATTCCATCTTTTTTCTGATAATTAATAAAACCCACAACTCTTCCCATAGCTCCATTAACTAAACCTTTTTCAACATCCAAATTTCTCCTTAAAAATACTCTACAGTTCATGCAAACATATAGATTTTTTCTAATCCAGCTGTTTTGGAAATGTTCTTCTCTAGTGAATCCAATTTATTTTTCAGTGTGCTTGTTAATGTGATAGTAATTCTTCCATCCTCAATTTTGTCCACTGCTTCCAATTTCCTGATATCTTCCTTTTCCAATTTCAAAAGCTCCTCATTGAATATTGAGCATTCACGTAGAGTTGGCATTAAGCAGATGACACTTTTCTTTTCTGCAATGTTCTTGTATATCTTCTCTGCAACTATTTCTTCCTTTGGAAATAAATTATGTAGCAACCGACTCTGTAATGCTTTTGTGCCAGCTTCAGTGAGTAGTCCAATTCTGATATCTTTCAGAATACTTCCATATTCTTCATCGTTTGCTTGTCTCATATTGGTAGTGAGTTCCTTGTACTCAAAGAAGGACCAAATATTTGCATTACCGATGCTTCCCAATGACTTCTTTGTGTCTTCATGTGTCACAGTATTAAACACTGGTTGTCCTTTAACTGGAGTAAGCTGTAGAAGATCCCCAAAAACTATGACATGTTTTCCACCAAATAACACGTCATAGTCTGTCCTTAGAATTTGCTGCATTCTTAAATGCACAAAGGCAAGCATTAAGTTTGATACCATGCTCACCTCATCAATAATGAGAACTTGCATCTTCTTCAATACTCTTGAAACTTCCAAGCATGCTTCTCCAGTTAGCTTGTTGTATTGTATTTTGTTCTCATGCTCCACTGGTAACATTAGCAAACGATGTAAGGTGATTCCTTTTACGTTATATGCTGCTAACCCAGTTGGAGCAGTAACCACACAAGACAAAGTAGAATCCGTTTTTTGCTGTAGGTAGCTTCTGATGACTTTTATTAAGAAAATTTTTCCAGTTCCAGCTTGTCCACTTACATACATCTTGATTGGATGAAATGATGTGCATGAGCACTATTTTTTTTCATGTAGAAATCCGTGATCAATTTTGTTTCTGATCTCTTCATAAATTTGTTGCTGCTCTTCGTTCAGTTGTCTTTCCAAATTTTGTAAGTCTATAAATTCTTCTTGAGCTTGATTCATAGCCGTTTCCACTTCATTCATGGCTATTGATGCTTCATTTTCAACGATTGGTTGTCCTAGGGGATCTTGACTGAGTGTTCCTGAACTTTGGCTGTCCTGAGAACTGTCTCTAGCTACTTCGGCTGCAATTGTAGTTTCCTGTTCAATTTCTTCATTTAACATTTGCAGATAAGTTGAGAATGTACTGCATTGTATGCTGTCTTTGCATGCATTAAAAGAATCTTCATAGCTTTGAAATTCTCCCAGTAGTTCATCCTCTGTACGCCATGGTTTAAACAGCTGTAAAAGAGCCAAGTAGTAAAATTCCTTTTTGTCAGTACTGTCGCAACTCAGCTTCCTGTGATTTATCAAACTTCCTTTTGTTTGCTTCACCAAACATCCTTCCTCACCAATGACTTTATATTTTCCATTGTTGATGTCTTCTGCGGCTTTCCGTGAATAAATGTAGTTCTGCAGCACTTCATAAAGACACATGTTCTCCAGATGATGACTTCTCTTTGGGTAATATGTGTCCAACATGTTTGATTTCAAAATATCTGTACTTTCTGGGTCATTCTCGGCCAAATATTCAATTTCTCGAACAGATTTCAGTACCCGATTTCTCATTGCTGCAAGGCCTAAACTTGCCCAAATTATTCTTCTTGATTTCGAGTAGAGACTTGCAGAAGATAACCTATCTGAACATTCGTAGGATCCAATTTCTCGATGCGATAACATCTTTAAACTGAAACTGTACAGCTTCTTACTGACAGTCTTCTCGTGAGAAATCTCTTCCCACATTTCCTTCAATTCTGTTTTTTCTGATTTCGTAATGTAAGACGTTACATATCGTGCAACAGCAATGGAATTGTCAGCTACATACTGTATATCCATGTTAGCATTCCACATGGATAAAATGACTGGGTTGTAGTCATTTATATTTTTTGATTCTTCTTTTCTTTTTAGGTTGTAGGTATTCTTAGGTGATTTTCTTGTGATAGTATGTCTCACAGATGACATAAAACTGTTTACTCTTCCATTTGAAAGAACAGGTCTAGGAAATCCAAATCGACATTTAGTGTAGTATTTATCTTTGCTCTTGTATTTCCGTCGACAGTATTTTCCACACCGATGACTTTGGAAACGTAAAACTTGCTCCTTTAACTTTTTATCTTCTGTGCTTTTTGGTATAGCACATGTTGCATATTCTTCAATGTAAGATAACACTGCTTCATCAGCATCTGTTCCAAACTTTGGGGCATCCTTGATCCACAACAGCATATGAATATGAGGAGCACCTCTTGCCTGGTACTCTTTTCTCCAAAAGAAATCCACTACTTCTCCTAGAGGTGGATTTTTTTTATTGCAGATGAAGGACATCATAGCCTCAAATCTATGATTGAAATATCTGCAAACATTAACCGGATCCAATGAGCACAGTTCTCCTGCTGTCTTGTATTCGATGTTTTTAATGTATGAATTTGCCTCTCGTAGAAAATCCAGTAAATCATCCCAAGCGTACTCAGCACAGCTTAGGGTAACGAACCATGTTGGTGTTCCTAAATTCCGTAACATGCATTTTAATTCACCATGGCGTCGGTACCAATATTCATTAGTCCGACGCTGACAAGCCATCAGATTGATCAGTTGTGTTTCCAAATGATCATCTCGGTGCTGAACTTTCTCCATAAAATCCTTAGCAGACACATTTTGTAAATGTACTCCACTTTTTAAAATGTGATTTACTGCATATGATAATGCAGACAAGTCGCTTTCAAATAAAAGATGGAACAAATAAGGAATACTTTGTCGAAATCTTGGATCTTCTGCATATAGTCTTGTAGTCCGATACTCAGAAGCTGGAATCTGTTCTGGACGTTCATCGTATCGTCCTCCTTTTCCTTTAGGAAACAGCTGGGGAAAACATCGAGCTTCCAAGCTCTCCTCCCATACACTCACGGGAGTTCCTTTTGCTTTCTTCATCTGAAACAGATCAATATTGTCTCCCATAACTTCTTTTGAATGAAGAGGATGTATGCTAAAATGTTCATAAATTTCTTCTTCCTTTGACTTGTCCACTTTTTCAATTTGTCCAGTTGGTGTTTCTGTGTCTTCTTGTAAATCTTCTTCTTCTTCTTCTTCTATATAAATTGATTCATACCATTTGTTATTCCTTTTCAAATACAAATTTGCTCTTTGTACTTTCCGTACATCTACCAGCTCCTGCCAAATCTTCTTATTCTTTGTAGGTACACCATTAACCGGAATAACTAATGGTTCAGTTTCCAAAGTATCTGCATCAATAGTTTCCATATTTTTTTTCAAATCCAAGGGCAAATATACCACTCTACCTTTTAAACCTCTCAGTAAATCTGAAGGAGGTCATTTACCAGTTTTGGGCTCCATACGTACTATGGTCTGGAACGGATGAACACATTGAATAAGTATAGACTCATAAGTATTTAATTCAGAAAGTTCGGCAGGAATAACATCCAATTCTAAATTATTATGTACAGCTCTGGTCGGCATTCTATTTTCTTCTAATTTGTTGTAACAGTATTTACAAATACGCTGAACTTCACCCAATTCAAAACAATTTTCAAGAAATATATATGTGGCAAAATCCTTCCACTTATAATTATCTTCATTTTCACTTTTTCTATAGAGATCAACATACCTGGTTTGTTTTCTATAATGAGTTCTGCGGCAACAAATACAAGTAATATTTGGTCTTTCATTAGAGATTTTTTCAAATTTTGTTATGTGATCATTAAATGTCTTACTTACAAATGGTTGTACATTCTCTTCCACTTCTTCCTCATTTACTGTGTCCTTTTCTGCACTGTTTTCTTCAGGACCAAAGTAACAAAACTGAATTTCATCAACAACCTTCTCTACATCTGATACTGACCCACGGAACAGAGCCCTATTCAATTCATCTAACTTTATTGCTGGACTTTTAGCAAAATACAACCGTCTCACAAACTTTCTCATTTCAGTATGATGAACAGCCAGCATTCTAAAATGATGGAAAACACTAATACACACTTTTCTAGATAGACAAGCCAGAGAATGACCCTGCAAACCAATATTCTCTCTCACTCGGCATGGATCTAGACTTTGAAGCACCTTAATCTTCTGTTTTGCACTTTTTTTACTATATTCTCTTAGAAACTCACGAAATTTATCAATAGATTCCTGACGCACAGTGCAAATACTACTACAATTTCAAGTGTACACTGGGGCTTTAGGACATCTCCCCATAGCCTCATCTGCCATCACTTGTACCTCATCTCTTGGAACCATTATCTCCTTCTCCATTATGCAACCATTTTTCACTTCGTAAGCACGACCTCTGGTGTCAACTGCATGCAGCAAACTATTACTTTGAAAATAGCTCTCTTCATTAAAAAAAGGTTCACTACTTGAACTATGCATCCATTTTCCTAAAAACACTTTACAAAAGTTTGTTCTGTTCACTACTCTTTTCCTTTTGCTTTGTGATTTCAGTACATTAACCATTTTATCTAATGTACGCATCCTATTCAAAATTAAAATGAATAGTTTCCTTTTTAATTCTAATGCCTTTGCTGCAATGGCTTCAATTTCTTTTTTTCTCTTGTAAAATTTAGCATTTTGCTTATATTTCTTCACATCCTTTATCAAATTGGACATAACTCTTCTCTGAAACATTTTTCTACGTATCTCTTTAAACGCTGTTTTTCTGTTTAAGTTAATCTTTTTAGTTGCAGAAGGTATATTTGCATTAACTAAATTCTCAATTTTTTCCTCTCCTTTTCTATTGAAAACATTCTTTCCAGTACAGACATTTTGTACATTTTTCCTTTTTTTGAATATGTTCTTTAAAAAATCTTTTGTTTGCTTACCAGAAGATTTTTTCTTTTTCCCAACATGAGCATCTCCAACTAACTTAGGTCCTCCAGTTGTCTTCAAATATAGGTTTTTTTTGTGGTCTTTCTTTACTCTGGATTTTGTAGGCATCTTAAATTTTGTTCACTGCTCTTCAGCAATACCTGAAAAAAACTAAAAAAAAAATCCTTTATTTTATTTAAATATATTACTACATTTTTTATGTTCTTTAGAAATCTTAAAATACTATAAACCCCTTTCCTATAAATGAAAATCACAATAACACCTTCACAAATTAAATATCTAAAAATAATTCCTGTGTGCACACAAAGTCATGCTTTGAAATTAGACAGAAAACGAAATTTCTTTGCCAATTGCAAAGCATACTTTCTACTACTTTTTAGGCAAGTGAAAAGTACTTTTACAGACTGACACATTATGAATCCACTTTTCAGATTCTTAAAAAAGCACATGTCCAAACTGCTTTTTCAGACCAGCACCATGTGTAACCTGGGTGACTGACTACACTCCAGCAAGGGCAACCAGCCTTAGTGATGCTGAATGTTTTTGCATTACTGACTGAAACCTCAAACCCCACTCGCTTGTGAATACTGTGCATGATTCCACAGGTTAAGCAGCTGGGTGTGTGCTAAGAGTCTGCTTCTGCACCAAAAAATGGCTCCCCCTTTCCATCTAATGCAACTGTGAAATCACCAGAGCAATACGCAATAAATCTCTGCCTGTAATTCCTTTTTGCACACAGAGTCATGTTTTCATATTAGTCACAAAACGAAATTTCTTTGCCAATTTGAAAGCACACTTACTACTCTTTTTTTTGGCAAGTGATAAACACTTTTACAGACTGACACATTATGAATCCACTTTTCAGATTCTTAAAAAAGCACATGTGCAAACTGCTTTTTCAGACCAGCACCATGTGTAACCTGGGTGACTGACTACACTCCAGCAAGGGCAACCAGCCTTAGTGATGCTGAATGTATTTGCATTACTGACTGAAACCTCAAACCCCACTCGCTTGTGAATACTGTGCATGATTCCACAGGGTAAGCAGCTGGGTGTGTGCTAAGAGTCTGCTTCTGCACCAAAAAATGGCTCCCCCTTTCCATCTAATGCAACTGTGAAATCACCAGAGCAATACGCAATAAATCTCTGCCTGTAATTCCTTTTTGCACACAGAGTCATGTTTTCATATTAGTCACAAAACGAAATTTCTTTGCCAATTTGAAAGCACACTTACTACTCTTTTTTTTGGCAAGTGATAAACACTTTTACAGACTGACACATTTTAAACCAACTTTTTAGATTCTTAAAAAAGCACATGTCCAAACTGCTTTTTCAGACCAGCACCATGTGTAACCTGGGTGACTGACTACACTCCAGCAAGGGCAACCAGCCTTAGTGATGCTGAATGTATTTGCATTACTGACTGAAACCTCAAACCCCACTCGGTTGTGAATACTGTGCATGATTCCACAGGGTAAGCAGCTGGCTGTGTGCTAAGAGTCTGCTTCTGCATAAAAAAATACCTCCCCCTTTCCATCTAATGCAAATGTAAAATCACCAGAGCAATACCAAACAGCTTTCTGAGACCAACAACATGTGTAACCTGGGTGACTGACTACACTCCAGCAAGGGCAACCAGCCTTAGTAATGCTGAAAGTATTTGCATTACTGAGTGCAACCTCAAACCCTAAAAGTATTCCTTATTTATACCAGTACACCTTAATTTATCGTGAAAACATAGTCCATATTATTTTACATGTTCCTCACATTTAAATTTCTCCCAAAACAGAAAATGATAAACACAACTTCAACAAAAGGAATTCCATTTCTATTATTCATTTCTTAATTTACCATATACATCCCCTCTCAAACTCTAAACTCACCTTTAAAATTAGTTAGTTGTGAAAGAAATGTGGCACTCAAACAGCAGATTATCAGAGCCAGGATCTCTGTTCTTTACACCTCTCTCCTCTCAGCAGAACCAGATAATGGCAAACTTTCCCTCTCTTTTTCCACACATATACATGTTAATTTCAAATCTCAGTGCTTCCCCCTTTTTTTCAAATGTAATCACACATTTCTATTGGTTGAAAACCAACCCTTTTCCAAAAGTACCCTTCCCCCAACTTGACTTCTGCCTAGTACCCTTCCCCCAACTTGACTTCTGCCTGCTACCATAGCAACAGCTCATGGAACACTGCTGTGTGGAGTTAGGTCAGAAGTTCACCAAACAATGTTTCATTTCCAAAGAGCAAGAGTGCTTGACTTTTCAAACCTAACAGCAAATCCATAGTACTGTTCTTTGGTAACACATTTTTCTGTACCAATACAAAACATGCTTCTATTAATTTATACATACAGCCTAGTTTTTATTGTAGAATGGTATGAAACAGCCAATCAGTTCTTTTTTTTATAAAAAAAATATGTATGCCCCCATTTCCAAACTGTCTTTCATTTCTTTTTACCATTCTACTGAATTACACCTCCTGAGTGCATCCAGTTCTCCTTTGAAGATGTTCACAGTGTGGATTGTAGGGCACAGCTATGTCTTCTGGAGTGAAAAGTATGCAGAGAAAACAGATATGGTGAGAGACCTTGCTTTGCCAAATGTAGACATTAAATGGATTGGTCAGAGAGGGTTAAAGTGGCACCAATTGATGCCATTGGTGAAATCCTTCATGCAAATCCAACACCCTGACCTCATAATAGTGCACTGTGGTGGCAATGACCTAGGCACTTTGACTGGGGTAGGTCTGGAAATGCTTATGAAGGACACCTTTGAACAACTGTTTTCACTTTTCCCTAAAACTGCCTTTGTGTTTTCTAACATATGCCAAAGGCAAAAATGGAACTGGTCCAATCATTTCTGTCCACAGATTGACAAAGCAAGAAAGCACGTCAACAAATCTGTTTCTGCTTTCCTCCGTGACTATGGTATGGGTTCCATTTACCACAACAACTTGCGTTACGACATGCAAGACATTTATAGAGGAGATGTTGTGCACTTCACTGATGAAGGGAACAGAGTCTTCCTCTTGAACCTTAGACTCTGCATCGGTACTTACTTGTAGGTACCACTAAAAAATCACTTCATAAACACAACGGCTCTTTTTAGAGCCCCCTAATATTGTGGTAAATAATTTAATTACCGGGACTTAATTTGGTACAGAAACATAATGAAATAGCTCAGTAAATAAGAGGCAGAATCCGTGGTATTAGAGGTTCGGAATGGGCTTTATTCCAGAGGTCGATTATAATCGGTTGCTCCAGGTTCCATCACCACGAAGGTTCAGGAAGTGAAGTACATACATTATTGACAAGAAATGACTTTTATAGAACATACATTACAATGAAATAGATGCGGGAGGCGTAACAATTGATAAGGAAGGTGACGATTCACATGCGTAACCGAAAATGGGTGTAATGAGGAGTAAAAAGGAACATAATTGGTTATGATGTCATATATAGGTGGATCTATAAGATTATACTTGGCATAGATGCGCGCGCAGCAGTATGACGTGTGATTGACGTGCAACTAGGGGGTGAAGGGGACTTGACATTTAGCTCTACATGTGGCGACAGAAGTCTGGAGGGTCAAGTCAACCTAATCCCAAATCATATCTAACATCCTATGTTTAAAGAACTATGTTATCCAAAAGAGAGGTCTCTTCGAGTGGAATCTTATTCTATACTGACTATACTGACTGTTAGTGCGTGTACAAGCGTCTAAGTGTCTACACTAGATGCGAGGGCGGAATCTTCCATAGTAACAGGGCTATGAATTACTTGTATGAAGACAGAGAAGTCGGGCCTTTGCCTGGTAGCTGGTAGAATGTTTACTTAAGCTACTAGACAGGAATGCGTTGGGCAGGGAGCGGAGCAGATAATTTTCGAAGGTGAAATACAGTTTTTGGCAGGCAGCAGGCTGATGTCAGGCTTCGTGAGCCGCGCAGAGAATGAGACAAAGTTCATGGTCACAGATGCAGGCTCAGACTGGAGCTTCAGAGACAGAAAGCAAGAAAAGCTTGATGACAGAATCAGGGCCTACTTGCCTGGACTGAAAAATGGCATAAGTGAACCATATAAAGGCGGTGGCCTTTCGTACTTAGGAATGGAATATCCGGCCCATTCATGGCGGATCAGCAGAGGACATGTTAACGGTGGACGCACATGTATTTGCGTCTTCATAACTGGAACTGGAGGGAACATACATGTACTTGTAACATGCACATAGAACCGTTGGGGTCCAAGATAGGGGACATAACTGACCAGAAAAATCCATATTTCCACATTCCCTCCTTGTCCCCTACTTGCCCGTCAAGAGATATCAATCTTCATTAATCCATTGATCTGTTCATATAGCATCATTTGTTCTTCTTTCTTCTTCCGGGATCTTGAATGAAAATCTTGATGTGGAATGCACGATGTGGCACACAGACCACAAATCGCTGGTCCACATTGCAGACATAGACAGCAACTGAAGAGTATGAGAAAGCCAATACCTAGGAAGGATAGAACTCTCCATCCCCAGGCTGATAACACGCTCCAAAACCAACCGGACCAAGTCCAGGTGCCTGGATTCTGGTGTATCTGGCTTACAATCTTATGAAGGCGGGTTATGGCCTTATATACAGATGGCGAATTTTCTGGTATGAAAATGCAACAGCTTGATCCGATGACCCTACAAGCTCCGCCCCTATCAGCCAGGATGACGTCAAGGACAAGACGATTTTGAAGCACAACAATCCGCATAGCAGACTGCTCTTCTGTTAAATTGCCTAAGGCGGAAATAGTTTCGTTCACTACTGCTTCAAGGGTTCTAGTTAATCTACGTATCAGCTTACTATTAGTAACGGTACCTATATAGGGAAAGAGACCTTTATTGAAATCTGTGTATTTTTCCCATGCTGTTTCAGTGTAGTCGACTATTGGGAGATCTCTCCTTACTCTATTATATACTAAATGAATATTTCTGTGATAATCAGGAGGAGCTAGAAAAACAGGTGGCAAAAGGAATCCAATGTAGCAAGTACCATCCCAATCTAGAGGCAAACGTACATATGCCGTCTGACCACATATGAAATAGGAATGGCGGGAAGCTCTAAATGTAGACTTGCCTTGATCACTAAATTCTACTACAGTGGTGCATTTACTATGGCCCATGTGTATGGAACCATTCTTTCTTATACATAATTCACCTTTTACTGGAAGTATTGACATAGCGGGCAAAATTGAAGTAGCTTCGGATTCGACATTCAAGATCAGGAGATTAAGCGTAAAGTTACCTAATCCATATACTTCATTTTCTAGATCAGTTCCTGTTCCTTTGGGAAGTCCCTCCTTGTTGGGGTGGCAGACCTTAAGTAAAACTGAGTTCAGATTTCCCCATACCCTATTGTCTTGATAAACTGCAGAGTTCGAATCTTGGGAATTAATTAAACTAAACCATGCTCCACAGGAGCCGTTGTGTGTGAACGGATATGGAAAAAGAGGTAGAATTCCTTTATAATTCTGATAGGGAGGGAGTCGGCCACATATCCAACAATTTGTAGCATTGCTAACCTGATGGGAATGATGTAACATATTAATAAAAGTGTTATTGCGCAGCGCAAATCTGTATGACAACTCAAGCGGAGGTAATTTACTAAAAGAATGTTCAGCAGTAACATTGTAAACATGTCTAGAAATAGGATAATATATGTGCAACAATATACTTGCAGTAATTATTAAAAGACTTAAGAAAAACAAGATTAATAATGTCACTATGCAGTGACTACGCAGTGATTTACAGTACGCCTGTCGTTTCAACATTTTCCGGGTGTTTTCTCTATTCAGGTCCAAGGGATACATGTCAGAGACAATTCAACCGCTTCACCTTGGAGAGGACTTAAACAATCAAATTGCTCGACTGATTGGGCCTAAGCTTTAGTTTATAGTGTTCAGAGTCACTTTTTTCCACAAAAGGAAGTTTTGAGTCAATGGGTGAAGACACACAAGGTGAGGTATTCACGTCTGATTTTAGTCCATGAAATTTCTTGATATGACTTGAATGAATCCATCCCTTTCTGCCTTCGATCTTCACGGCTGTTCTTGTGGTGAGCAACACCAGCTGAGGTGACCTCCACCTAGGTTCCAGCTGAGTTTTGCGGTCAAAGTTCCTCACGAGGACCAGGTCCCCCGGAACCACGTCATGGGGTTTCACCTCAGTGTTGTCAGGAAAAGCTGCAGCTACCTGTGAACGACAAGATTGTAGTGCAGACATCAAGGAAGCCAAGTAATCTGTCAGCATATTACAGTCAATATCAGTTATTTTGCGTGGTATAGGCGTCCCCCACATATTTGGTGGTCTGCCGAAGATCACTTCATACGGGGATAGCCCTGTTCGAGAGTGTGCTACCATTCTTGTGTAAAAGAGTGCAACTGGTAATGCTACTACCCAGTCGACACCTTTCTCTCTGCATATTTTGGATAATCTTATTTTCAGGGTCTGATTATGTCTTTCTACGAGACCTGCTGCTTCGGGGTGTCGGACACAGTGGAATTTCCACTGATAGCCTAACAAAAGTGAAACGTGTTTCATTAATTCGGATGAGAACGGCTGGCCGTTATCTGAGTGAACAACACGTGGTAAACCGTATCGTGGGAAGAATTCTCGAACCAACTGTTTGGCAGTAGTCGGGGCAGTGTAATCTGAAACCGGGTATGCCTCCGTCCAACGGGAAAGAGCACACACAACTACGAGAACATATTTGAATCCTCTGCATCGTTCCATCTGGATATAATCCATCTGGAGGACTTCAAAAGGGTGATCAGGAGGCTGAAATCCACCCTGTTCTACGGGAACGCTTTTTCCTGGGTTGAACTGGCAACAGATCATGCAGGTACGAACTTTTTGTTTCGCTGCTGCTCGTAAATGTTTGTTGAACCAAAGATGTTGAATGCTATCTAGCATAGCTTTTTCTCCTAGATGGGCAGGACTATGTACAGTGTTAATTATAACTTGGACCATTGAATCAGGAAGGAACCACACAGATTTTTCCTTCATCAACCATCCTTGATCCGTTTGGATCCCTCCTAATTCCGTCCATTTCTTTATTTCTTCTGGTGTAGCATGTGTCTGTATATCAATTACATCAAGAGCGGGATCCTTAACCATCATACAATGTGTCAGCGTCGGAACTATTGTCTTTGTCATGTCGGATTTTTGAGTTTGAGCGGTCTGTTTAGCTGTTCTGTCAGCTAGATCATTGCCTTGAGAAATGATATCAGTAACTTTCGTATGTGCTTTGCATTTCATAATCGATATTGCAATGGGTAAATGTATTGCATCTAATAAAGCATGAATGAGGGGTCCGTGCTGAATGTGGGCACCGTGAGAAGTTAAATAACCTCTCTCTCGCCACAGCACGCCGAAGTCATGTACGACTCCGAATGCATAACGTGAATCAGTGTATATGTTGACTTTTTTATTTGCGGCTTGAATACAGGCTTGTGTCAGAGCGACGAGCTCTGCTGCTTGAGCGGACAAGGTATTTATACACTTGGTTTCAATAATTTCAGTGTCTGTGGTGACTGCGTAAGCGGCCACTAACTCTCCCGTACTTGTTCTCATACATGAACCATCTACATACAACGTCAGGTCTGGATCTGACAATGGAACATCTGTCAAGTCTTGTCTGGGTTTCGTCGTGATTGTAATAACATCAATACAGTCGTGGGCTAATGGGTCTGTTCCATTTACCGGTAAAAGTGTGGCAGGATTCAATGTGTTACAACGTCTGATTTCTATATGTGGCTGAAACAATGTTAGTTCGTACCCTGTAAGTCTTGCTATAGTCAAGTGTTGTGTTTGTGTTCGGTTCACAAGAACCTCTACTGCGTGTGGTACTTGTACTGTCAATGGATGTCCTAACACTATGGCATCGCTTTGTCTGATTGCTAAAGCTGTCGCTGCCACTGATTTTAGGCACGCAGGCAGAGCCTGAGCTACGGGATCTAATGTACTAGAAAAATAAGCACATGGTTTGTGTGCTCCTGCTTGTTCCTGTGTGAGTACTGACAAGGCAGTACCTTCTCGTTCTGTAATAAAGAGTGTAAAATGTTTTCTGTAACATGGTGTTGCTAAAACAGGTGCTTGACATAAAGCTTTCTTTAAGCTTTCAAAAGCGTGTGTGTGTTCCTGAGTCCAAGGGAGAACAGTCGATGTGGCTGCCTCCTGTGTTGTCAACTGAATGAGTGGTTTTGCTAGAAATGCATACTGAGGGATCCACTGTCTACAATATGAAGTGAGGCCTATGAAAGCCCGCACCTCCTTTTGTGTCTTGGGTATTGGCATGTTAGCTATTAACTGGATGCGGTCGGGTGTAAGCTGCCTTCCCTCCTTGGACAGCGAGTGACCAAGGTAAATAACTCGCTGGACACAGAATTGCAGCTTAGAAGGGGACACCTTGTGCCCCTTTTCGGCTAGAAATTGTAAAACTGTCAGTGATGCTTTTTCACATTCAGGTTCGCTTCGGGCGGTGATCAGCAGATCATCGACATATTGAAGCAAAGCAGTGTTAACTGGCATGTGGATGCTGTCAAGTTCTCGTTTCAGTGCTTGGCTATAGATGCTGGGGCTTTCTGTAAATCCTTGAGGTGCGCGTGAGAATTTAAAGCTACGTCCATTTAAACTAAATCCGAACAAATATTGGCTTTCCGGATCTATTGGGACGCTGAAAAAGGCATTTTTGAGATCAATTACAGTAAAGAATGTTGCTTCGGAATCAATAGCTGTCAGTAATGATGAGATATCGGGGACCACAGGGAATTGTGGCACAATGCACTTGTTTAATTCGCGTAGATCAATAATCAATCGATATACTGGCGGGGCCTTCGGATCTGTTCGTTTGAGGATCGGAATTATCGGTGAGTTACATACATTGGAGTCTGTTTCTACAACCACTCCTTGGGCAATAAGCTCGTCAATGATTTGTAGTAAAGCCACTACAGCATCTGGTGGTAACTTGTATTGTCGCATTCCTGGTAGTACCACTCCTGCCTTTAGTGTAACTCGATATGGTGTAATATTCATGCAACCAACATCAGTAGGGCCTTGTGCCCATAGATGCGTAGGTAAAGTCTGCAATCGGGGATCCATGTCTCTAGACACATAATGACCTTTAAAATCACGTAAAAACAATCTTACTCCTTCCGGAGAACAACATATTATAGCTCCTAGAGCCTTCAGTGTTTTTATTCCTAACAGGTTTTCTGGACATGATTTAGTAAGCAATAAATCTGTAGTTCGGGTCAAAGGTCCTATCGTAAGTGGAAGAGGTTGTGACACTTCATTAACAATAGGTTTTCCTGAAAAACCAAGGGAAATATTCTGTGAGCCTGAGAGGGGTGCCCCTGGAACTTCACTACGTTTTATAGTTGTTCGACTTGCCCCTGTATCGAGTAAAAATTTCCTGTCTTGGCCTAATAATTCACTATGTACATAAGGTCCTTCTTGATCTACAGGGATCTCGATAAGGGGTAAGTCAACTTCCCTCTCTAGGCTGGTTCATGCATATCGTTGATAATCAGGATAGTCATACTGTGCGGTCTGGTACAGTTGTCGTGTCGTGGTTTGTGTGGCAGCAGCTGGTAGCGCTGGTGCAGCTGGCACAAACTGTATAGTCTGTGGTGGAGCCGGCATGGCCTGTGCATGCTGCAAAGCTCCTTGTTCATTCTGATCCTGTCTAAGTGGCCGTGGTCTTTCTTTTGTAATACCCGTGGCGATATTACGCTTCAGGACTGGACAATCGTGTACATGATGACCTAGTTGTTTACAATAGTTGCATGTCCCTTTTACAGGTCCTACTAAATCGCCAGAATGTGTCGTACCCTTTTTATGTCCTTCAGCTGGAACTGTCTGGGAGACTAGCATCTTCATTTTCGTGTCTTTCATGCGTCTTTGTTCATGATCTTGTTCCTCTCTAATTCTATTGTGATGATACTGTAACATTTGTAACATTTGTGATGGAGTGTTACCTTGCCATGTACTCTCGAATTTTAATACTCTATTCTTCACTTGGGGCAAGGAATTTTCAACTAATTTTGTCACAAACAGATGTGGGTATGATTCGCTACTTGCTTTTATGCCACTATTTATACCGAAACATTTTTCAAATCGTGCATAGAAATCACTAGTGTCTTCATCTTGCTTTTGTTTACAGGCTGAAATTGCACCCCAGTCTTCCTTTTTCGTGGTTAATAAACGTGGCAGTACCTGTACTAGTAAACCTGGTAGTGCTTTAGTTTTGTCCCCAAGCCCCGAACCTGGACCTCGGGCCTTTTCTTCTGCTTCTAGTGCTGTCCAATCTATCTTTTGGTCTCCCACCTCCCACTCTTTTTCCTTGAGTTTCTCATAAATGCCAGCAGGCATTAATACCTTTAATATAGTCATAATGTCGGGATAGGTATACTCTCCCATGAGTAACATGTCTTTAATTTCTCGGTGGAAACCCGCTGGGTCTTTGTCATGACTGGGTACCACTTTCTTCATTTCTAACAATTCTATTTTTGATATGGGCGTATACACATATACACGTTTAAACTGATTGTCCTCGCCCTGTATTGGGTGCACTTCTCGTAAGGGATTCTGTCTGTCCATGTAATACATGGTTCTTTCCTTGATGGGCAGTGAGACATGTTCTGGGCATATAAAAAGAATGTACTGCTTTCTTGATTCTAGTATTTCTTTAATTAGCTTAGTACCTGAACCTCTCCATCTATTCGTGAGTAATTCGGTCAATATATCAGGTAAGGGACCAGGATCTGAATGTTGGCTTTTATATAGTATAAGAAGTTGTTGAATCATATAAATCCCAGCTAAACGCTGTTCATCTGGGGTGAGATTCAAAAATGTGTGCGCTACTGTGTCATCACTATACTTCCCGGGACTGTCAACCCAATGAACGGCTGACCTGGCTAATTCTTGTTCATCCATAGAATCGAGAAAATGATAACCCCTTCGTTCTCGGAGTAATTTATCTGCTGCTTGGAATGAATGCTCGTTAGACCTTATATTTATTATTGGTGTTTGAAATTTCCTGTTATTTTCTAGACACATCGGACGTATCGGATCAGTAAGACATCTAGTACTATTACAAGATCTTCTTCTACCTACATAGGCTATAGTTTCTGACTGTCCTGTGGGCAGTCCTGATGCTTCTTCCTCGCTTTGTTCGAACTGGTCTACCGCTAATCTTTCTTCGTGTAGGCGTTCTATTTCTTTACGGATCTTTCTGCACATGGCTATTATACATTTTTGCTTATCATGTCTCCCTTCTGATATATTCTGGCTCCATCTGATAAGAGTTTGCATTGCTTCCGGGTCTACCCCCGGTCGGTCTTGATTTCTGATCACACAATTTATGAGGAAACGCAACAGTTCCCCCTGTATTTCCACTTTCTGGTATTCCATAGCTCTGTTAATACATTCAGAATCTCGCCCGGTTTGGACAAAATGATATATATTATCTAGATGTGCAGTCATTCCCGGTAATTTCCCTAAATACACTGCGGCTCGTCTGATACGTAATGATGCTAGGGTCATTTCGTCCTCTTTTCCGGGCACTGGGTCATATCTACAATCTATAAGAAGTTCCTTAAGCGTACGGGCATTTATGAGTTTGGGGGTACGTGAATGTGCTGACTCTTGAAAAGTAAGTTTATTTATTCTAGGTGGCGTAGAAAAGATATTGGTAGCACCTCCGGTTGCCCCATCTGGGGTATCGGGTGTGAAAGGATTCGTTGAACGTGATACAGCAACTATAGGTGTGGATACAGCTATAGAAGTAGCTGTAGGGACAGATGCAGAAACAGATGTGCTTGCCGGAACTTGTGTCAGAACTTGATGCTGTAAGGTTACAGGTACTGGATCTTGGCGTTGAACCTCCCCGGCCAACGGTCTATGTGGGGCGGGGTTAGCATACTCGGGAGCTGCGTCATCTAAATATGAGGAAAGAAAAACATCTTCTGCGGTTCTAGGATGCCCCTTAGGATGTACCTTTATTGGAAATAATGGGGTTGGCAAGTCTTTTGGTATCCCTGGAGTAGCCTTAGGTAATCCTTCAGCCAGAAGGGGATACATACCATTCATAAGGGCATTTCTTTGTCTGTCTACTTGTTCTGATTTCACTCGTGCACCTTCTTTAATTAATAGATTTTCTCGGACTTCATTTGAATTTTCTTTACTCTTCTCTTCCTGTCTACGTGCTTTTTCTGTACGTCTATACGATTCTTTACGCCATAATTCAATGGCGTCTTTCTGTGATTGTCTAGCTTTCTTTTTCCATAATTCTTCCTCTACTTTCACGATGCACTCTGCATCCCAGGTCCCCGCTGCGGGCCACCTCTGACTTTCTGGTAATTCCTTAGTATAGTCTACCCATAGATCAAGAAATAATATGGCGTCTAGGCCATGTTTATGATACATGAAGTACCCTGGAGTGTCCCTAGGAGGAATGGGAACAGCTTCTTCGAGTACCCCTTTTCTAGTTGTGATCTGTCTTAGTTTCGAAAAGAGCGGCATATTGAGAACTGATCTGATACTTGATCTTAAACAAACTTAATACAGTAATCACAATAATGAACAGTCATTCATACCACAATATGCAGAACGTACTATAAACATTTAACATTTAACTGAGCAACAGTGATGATGACGATGATCTAAGAAGAACTTAATCATTAAACATGATACTCGGCTTGAACTGAATTATTCTGAATTTTTATACTTGATATACTAGATATACTGCTAAACAGTACAGATACACTGCTGAAACAGTGCAGACCGGATTTGTGTACCCAAACCCGTCTGGATCGGCACAACTTATGTGCACGCCAGAACGCCTCCCCAGCAATGGTACTCACCGGGTAGCTCGGAAACGGAAGGCCTCAGAAACTCGACTGAACTTGAACCGGACTGGACTCGACTTGGGACTTCGGAAACTGGTGGGCCTCTGTATACCTCGGATCTTGCTCTCTCAGCTAGGCTCTGGTCGGGATACTTCGCACTTCTCACCGCCTCGTCTGGGTGTTGATCGCAGCCTCAGTCGCCCCCGCTTGACCGGAGGGAGATACAGGAAATCCTGCTGGTACGCGTTGTTGTCCGTCCAGCTGTGGCAGGAGACCGGGCCTGCAACGCACCGCCGGCGCGTGAGATGAGAAAGTGTCCCTGTTCGGGCGCCATTTATGTGGTAAATAATTTAATTACCGGGACTTAATTTGGTACAGAAACATAATGAAATAGCTCAGTAAATAAGAGGCAGAATCCGTGGTATTAGAGGTTCGGAATGGGCTTTATTCCAGAGGTCGATTATAATCGGTTGCTCCAGGTTCCATCACCACGAAGGTTCAGGAAGTGAAGTACATACATTATTGACAAGAAATGACTTTTATAGAACATACATTACAATGAAATAGATGCGGGAGGCGTAACAATTGATAAGGAAGGTGACGATTCACATGCGTAACCGAAAATGGGTGTAATGAGGAGTAAAAAGGAACATAATTGGTTATGATGTCATATATAGGTGGATCTATAAGATTATACTTGGCATAGATGCGCGCGCAGCAGTATGACGTGTGATTGACGTGCAACTAGGGGGTGAAGGGGACTTGACATTTAGCTCTACATGTGGCGACAGAAGTCTGGAGGGTCAAGTCAACCTAATCCCAAATCATATCTAACATCCTATGTTTAAAGAACTATGTTATCCAAAAGAGAGGTCTCTTCGAGTGGAATCTTATTCTATACTGACTATACTGACTGTTAGTGCGTGTACAAGCGTCTAAGTGTCTACACTAGATGCGAGGGCGGAATCTTCCATAGTAACAGGGCTATGAATTACTTGTATGAAGACAGAGAAGTCGGGCCTTTGCCTGGTAGCTGGTAGAATGTTTACTTAAGCTACTAGACAGGAATGCGTTGGGCAGGGAGCGGAGCAGATAATTTTCGAAGGTGAAATACAGTTTTTGGCAGGCAGCAGGCTGATGTCAGGCTTCGTGAGCCGCGCAGAGAATGAGACAAAGTTCATGGTCACAGATGCAGGCTCAGACTGGAGCTTCAGAGACAGAAAGCAAGAAAAGCTTGATGACAGAATCAGGGCCTACTTGCCTGGACTGAAAAATGGCATAAGTGAACCATATAAAGGCGGTGGCCTTTCGTACTTAGGAATGGAATATCCGGCCCATTCATGGCGGATCAGCAGAGGACATGTTAACGGTGGACGCACATGTATTTGCGTCTTCATAACTGGAACTGGAGGGAACATACATGTACTTGTAACATGCACATAGAACCGTTGGGGTCCAAGATAGGGGACATAACTGACCAGAAAAATCCATATTTCCACATTCCCTCCTTGTCCCCTACTTGCCCGTCAAGAGATATCAATCTTCATTAATCCATTGATCTGTTCATATAGCATCATTTGTTCTTCTTTCTTCTTCCGGGATCTTGAATGAAAATCTTGATGTGGAATGCACGATGTGGCACACAGACCACAAATCGCTGGTCCACATTGCAGACATAGACAGCAACTGAAGAGTATGAGAAAGCCAATACCTAGGAAGGATAGAACTCTCCATCCCCAGGCTGATAACACGCTCCAAAACCAACCGGACCAAGTCCAGGTGCCTGGATTCTGGTGTATCTGGCTTACAATCTTATGAAGGCGGGTTATGGCCTTATATACAGATGGCGAATTTTCTGGTATGAAAATGCAACAGCTTGATCCGATGACCCTACAAGCTCCGCCCCTATCAGCCAGGATGACGTCAAGGACAAGACGATTTTGAAGCACAACAATCCGCATAGCAGACTGCTCTTCTGTTAAATTGCCTAAGGCGGAAATAGTTTCGTTCACTACTGCTTCAAGGGTTCTAGTTAATCTACGTATCAGCTTACTATTAGTAACGGTACCTATATAGGGAAAGAGACCTTTATTGAAATCTGTGTATTTTTCCCATGCTGTTTCAGTGTAGTCGACTATTGGGAGATCTCTCCTTACTCTATTATATACTAAATGAATATTTCTGTGATAATCAGGAGGAGCTAGAAAAACAGGTGGCAAAAGGAATCCAATGTAGCAAGTACCATCCCAATCTAGAGGCAAACGTACATATGCCGTCTGACCACATATGAAATAGGAATGGCGGGAAGCTCTAAATGTAGACTTGCCTTGATCACTAAATTCTACTACAGTGGTGCATTTACTATGGCCCATGTGTATGGAACCATTCTTTCTTATACATAATTCACCTTTTACTGGAAGTATTGACATAGCGGGCAAAATTGAAGTAGCTTCGGATTCGACATTCAAGATCAGGAGATTAAGCGTAAAGTTACCTAATCCATATACTTCATTTTCTAGATCAGTTCCTGTTCCTTTGGGAAGTCCCTCCTTGTTGGGGTGGCAGACCTTAAGTAAAACTGAGTTCAGATTTCCCCATACCCTATTGTCTTGATAAACTGCAGAGTTCGAATCTTGGGAATTAATTAAACTAAACCATGCTCCACAGGAGCCGTTGTGTGTGAACGGATATGGAAAAAGAGGTAGAATTCCTTTATAATTCTGATAGGGAGGGAGTCGGCCACATATCCAACAATTTGTAGCATTGCTAACCTGATGGGAATGATGTAACATATTAATAAAAGTGTTATTGCGCAGCGCAAATCTGTATGACAACTCAAGCGGAGGTAATTTACTAAAAGAATGTTCAGCAGTAACATTGTAAACATGTCTAGAAATAGGATAATATATGTGCAACAATATACTTGCAGTAATTATTAAAAGACTTAAGAAAAACAAGATTAATAATGTCACTATGCAGTGACTACGCAGTGATTTACAGTACGCCTGTCGTTTCAACATTTTCCGGGTGTTTTCTCTATTCAGGTCCAAGGGATACATGTCAGAGACAATTCAACCGCTTCACCTTGGAGAGGACTTAAACAATCAAATTGCTCGACTGATTGGGCCTAAGCTTTAGTTTATAGTGTTCAGAGTCACTTTTTTCCACAAAAGGAAGTTTTGAGTCAATGGGTGAAGACACACAAGGTGAGGTATTCACGTCTGATTTTAGTCCATGAAATTTCTTGATATGACTTGAATGAATCCATCCCTTTCTGCCTTCGATCTTCACGGCTGTTCTTGTGGTGAGCAACACCAGCTGAGGTGACCTCCACCTAGGTTCCAGCTGAGTTTTGCGGTCAAAGTTCCTCACGAGGACCAGGTCCCCCGGAACCACGTCATGGGGTTTCACCTCAGTGTTGTCAGGAAAAGCTGCAGCTACCTGTGAACGACAAGATTGTAGTGCAGACATCAAGGAAGCCAAGTAATCTGTCAGCATATTACAGTCAATATCAGTTATTTTGCGTGGTATAGGCGTCGTACTTAGGAATGGAATATCCGGCCCATTCATGGCGGATCAGCAGAGGACATGTTAACGGTGGACGCACATGTATTTGCGTCTTCATAACTGGAACTGGAGGGAACATACATGTACTTGTAACATGCACATAGAACCGTTGGGGTCCAAGATAGGGGACATAACTGACCAGAAAAATCCATATTTCCACAATATCTAAACTCTTAAATCTGCATTTCATTTCTTTTATTTTATTTTTTTTCTACCGTACGCGTACGTTAAGCTTACCGTACGCGTACCCCGCGATTTTTTTTAAAATCAATAAATGTTTTCTTTGTACTTTTCTGTCCTTCTTTGACCCCCTTACTAATGTTAGGGGGTCTGTAACTCTCTCCCTTGCCCCCTTTTCAAGATATCACTCTTTTTTTTCTGAGTGAAACACACGAAATGGCGGCCGCCGCTTCCTGGTTTCGACCGATTCGAATGTTTACTAAGATCTAACAACCAATCAGAATCGCGCTCGCGCACGCCACCGTACGCGTACGGTAAGCGCACCGTAAGCGCACCGTACGCTGGCTCAGATATATATATTGATTTAAAGGCTATTTTCTCAGAATCTACTGAACAGATTTACACCAAACCTACAAAAGGCACTTCCTTGACCTGAGGACTACCTCTCTGCCAAATTTCAAGTAATTCTGTTCAGCCGTTCGGGCTGTAGCTGGGTCTAAAGGTCCTATGGAAAAATGCATGGGAAAAACGCGTTTTGGGACCCCCCTATTATCTCATCCCCCGCTTGACGAATCCCCCCGAGACTTTCAGGGTAGGAGCGGAGCGTAGCGCCCCACCTATTTTGAAAAATTCGCGAGGATTCGTCAACCGGCGCCAAAGTTATTCAAAATAGAATGTTGCGGATTTCCTATGGAAACGTGGTCCTAACTATAACTACCTACTGGCGACCGCCAGTAGGTAATATATATATATATATATATATTTTTTTTTTTTCCTGTGTTGAGAACATTGATTCTTCACCGGATCCTTTCTCATACGTCAGTATATTCGACCAACCTTGCAGTTCATATTATAGACGTCCAAATCCCACTTTGCAAAAATACATATATATATATATATATTCACTGAAAAAACCATAGGTTTCAGGGGTGTTATAGTTAGCTGGACTTTTCACTTGTAAAAAACCATTGAAATTCCCCCGTTATAGTTAGTTCAGCTAACTATAACTCGCGCGCCCGCAATGCACTGCTGATGACGTCACATATTACATCACTCATGACATGGTCAGTGACATCACTCATGACATCACTGATGACATCTCAAATGACATCACTGATGACATCATCCAGTGAATGTGTGTTTTTCTGAAAATTAAATATGTTTTATAAATGTATATCTCAAGGTCGATGGAAGAATAAATGGGTATATAAGTGTCTAAATGGATGATTTGTTTTTGAAAAATTGATTGTGTAACTGACTGATTAAGTGTATCATAGTGAATACATGGCTTAGTGAGTAATGTTTAAATATGTAAATATCTGTATCAGTCTCTCACTTTGTGTATAAGTGGCTGCATGGGTTGGTGAGTAGCTACATGGGTGTCTATATAGGTTATTAGTTGGTTTTTTGAGTATCAGTCTGAGTGTCTGCATGGTTCGGTGGGGGGTATTACGTAGTGCATAGGTGCATGAATGAGTGACTCACTGTTTGTATGTGTTGAACACAGCATGTGTGCAGGACTGTATGGGTGGATGAGTGTGTGTATGGGTGTGTTAGTGAGTGAATGACTGTCTCAATAGTGTCTTTATGAGTAACTACATATGTTTTAAACTAGTATATGTGACTATTGGTGTATATATGTGAGTATATGTGAGAGTGAGAGATTGAAAGAGTTCCTGTATGAATAAGTATGTGTTTCTATAAGTGATTGTTTAAAAGACTAAGTATGTGTAAGTTTCCGTAGAAGTAAGTATGGTGGTGTGTGTATAACTGTATATGCAAGTAAATGTATGTTTGATTCTTTATTAGCATGTGACTATGTGTGTGAGTAACTCTATGGATGAGTGGCATTGTGTAACAGGATGTATAGGTGTATGAGTACATATGATGAGTGAGTACATGTATGAGTGACTGTATAGGACTGTTGGTGAATGAGTGGATGTGTATGTGGATCTTAGAATTACTGAAGAGGTTGTTGTAACTGGTATTGGTATGTCCATTGTTTTGAAAATTTTAGTCTCTATTTTTGAATGTGTGTATCAAAGGTTATATTAGGGTGAGAGGAGGTCTGCCACTCTATCACAAGGATGATGTCATCAGTGATGTCATCAGTGATGTCATTTGAGATGTCATCAGTGATGTCATGAGTGATGTCACTGACCATGTCATGAGTGATGTAATATGTGACGTCATCAGCAGTGCATTGCGGGCGCGCGAGTTATAGTTAGCTGAACTAACTATAACGGGGGAATTTCAATGGTTTTTTACAAGTGAAAAGTCCAGCTAACTATAACACCCCTGAAACCTATGGTTTTTTCAGTGAATTTCTGAGGTTTTTTAAATGCTAATTCCTAACT
Source organism: Triturus cristatus (assembly GCF_964204655.1). Classification (NCBI taxonomy): domain Eukaryota; kingdom Metazoa; phylum Chordata; class Amphibia; order Caudata; family Salamandridae; genus Triturus; species Triturus cristatus. The sequence goes on from NC_140591.1 coordinate 830,707,895, forward strand.
ATAACGTGCCTGAAACCTATGGTTTTTTCTGTGAATTTCAAAGGTTTTTTAAATGCTAATTTCTAACTATGCCTACAGAGATAGGACATGTGAAGAAAGAAGAAAAAATGCACAGAAAGAAACTAAAGAAGTGCAGAAAGAAGCAACAGAAGTCCTCAAATACGAAGATAAGTGCAGGAAGAAGGATAACGTGCAGAAAGAACAAAAAGAAGAGCAGAAAGAAGCCTTGTTGCAAAATCATCCTGTACCCTCAACTTTTTCAGACGGATACTGGTGGTAACTGAGTCTGACTAACCAGTCCTAGAGCCAGTGCTATGTTAAAAGACACTTAGCATACAGTGAAAACACCTACATACACTAGGGAACATTATGCGTTGGGGTCCCCCTGTGATTAGCATGACCTCCTCTGTAAGCCCCTAGTATATAATAGGGCATGGAGATTAAAACTACCTCTTAAAACAGGCCACAGGGCGTTTTTGCACACGTTAACTCAGGCCCCGTCCCCTCCATTCACCACTGTGTAAACACGCCCTGTGTCCATTTTTAGTTGGGAGATTAAGTTCATTTGAATCCTGAGGGTCCCTAGGGTCCAACTAGCCCACTAGGTACCTCCAGTAAGTGCCACAGAGCTGCGTTGCAGAGAGGTGTAAAAAGTGGCACGGCCTGGACCACCTCTCTGCAATGCAGCTCAGTGGCGCTTACTGGAAGCACTTGGTGGGCTAGTTAGCCCCCAGGGGCCCTCAGTATTGAAGGGAAATTATATCCCCAATTTAAAACGTGCCATAGTGCGTGTTTGCACACGTCACCTCAGGCCCCGTCCCCTCCCTTCACCACTGTGTAAACGTGCCCTGTGGCTGTTCTAAGTTGAGAGATTAAGTCCCCTTGAATCCTAAGGGTCCCTAGGGTCAAACTAGACCACTAGGTACCTCCAGTAAGCGCCACAGAGCTGCGTTGCAGAGAGGTGTAAAAAGGGGCTTGGCCTCAGAACACCTGGCTGCAGCGCAGCTCCCTGGCGCATACTGGAGATGCCTGTTGGGGGCGCGTTTGCAGAGTGCTGCACGGAGGGGGCATGGCCTCCGGCACGATGCCAGTCTTTTATTTATTTTAGTTTTTTAAGAAGGGGGGCTGTTTGGTTCCCCTTCTTATTCTAATTTATTGGCCCTGATGACCCCATCCCCCAGGGCCAGTCTCCTAATTATATTTTTTTGACCCCAATCCCCAGGGCCGGCCACTGTTTTTTATTATTTTTAAAAAATATATATTTATAGACACACCTAGGACATGCTGGACAAACCGTACGTACCTATCACCATGACGATTTGCGTGATATTCATTAAAAGGCGACTATGCATGCAATGAATCCACGTGGAATGTATTTACACCACTAGTGAAGCTCTGACATGTCTGATGCCCTACCGTGCCTAATCCTGGTAGACACCCTTGTCGTTTATTTATACAAACATGGGTAGCTATTGACGGGCACATTTAATACACATGCACACCAAGCCATTCAAAGGGGATTCGACAAAAATTCGACCAAAACTATGCAAGAAACCCCCCTCACGGTTAATAAAACACACATCCACTGCCGGATGTGTAATACTTTTTATTTTACTCTCTGGAAAGGGGACGAACATCACTTGAGAGTCACAGCGTGCTCCTGACAGAGCCCAATGCTGTGTTACACCCACCATTGCCTGCCGAGTGCCACACACCTCTGTGTTGTATTCCACTAGCTAGTGCATATGCTATGACACTCTCTAGCCCATGTGCACTGTAACACCACCCCGTGAATATGTCATGCCACACTTGTCTTCGCACGGGTTATATTGCCCCATCTAACGTGCCTTTCTCGATGCCTATGTTATAACGCACAGTGCTATGCCATACATATTACAATCTGGGATCCATATCTTTGTCACAGTGCATATGCAACGTTACACTCCCCAGCACATATTTTATATTACAACTTTAGAGACTAGTTAGGTTACACAACACTGCCCTGTGCATATTACACTCCAAGGCGCATATCGCATAGCACGCGCTAGTGCCTGTGCTATCTCGCGCTCTCCCATGAATCTGTCATTGCGCACAATGTATTGCATATTATATTTCACGCCCGGTTCATCTTATATCACACTTTTTGGTGCATAGTTTATACCATACACTATATCTAGTTTTCATTTTCAATCGTGCTCTCAGGACTATGTTCTATATAACACTGTGTTCACCTACCCTTTTCACGGGCATTACATTTTGCGATAGGGGGTGGAGGGTCAGGGGGTGTTTCTACCAAGTGAGCCCGGAGTCACAGTCACAAACGTCCTCTTCTTCCTGAATAAAAGTGAGATTATGCTGCATACTTGTTCATATTTTAAGTAGTTCGCACAGACACAATGTTTTAAAAACAATAAAGTTCCTAATACCCGCCTTCTCTGAACAGTTAGCTTGCTGCCCCATCCCCTTCCTCCCTATCCTCTGTTGTGTGAATCCATGGACTAGCCTCCTCCCTCCTGCCATGCATGGTCTGATGTGCTGCCACTGCCCTCAATTTAGTATGATGTACCAGTCCACTCCTCCTGCCCTCCATTGCCCAATTCTATGCCCCATCATTGACCTCCTGCTTAAACTCTGTGCTTAGCTTGCTGCCCCTATTCTCCTTCCCCCTGCCCTCCGATGTCTTTGTGCATGCCCCTGCTCCATCCTTTTTGCCCACCATGTCCCATGGACCTGCCACTCCTATCTACTCTGAGTGTTCTGTTGAGCTGCCACTCCCCTCCCACCTGCCTAGCATTGTCAGATGACTGTAACCTGTCCCTGCCACCTCCACCCTGCCTGTCCACATGCCATGCCCCTATCCTCTTCCTCCTGTCCTACATGGTCCATTGTACTGCCACACCCTTCTGCCCTCCCTGGTCTGTTGTGCTGCAACTGCTCCTCCTGCCTGCCCCGTGTGGTCTGTTGTGAGGTCCCTTCCCCTGAACTTTCTTGTCTGTGCACAGGTCCTGACCCTCCCTTCTATCCTCCATCGTCCTTTGTGCATGCCCCTCCACCCTCCTTCTTGCCCATCATAGCCATTGTGCTGCCACTAACCCTCCCACTTGCCATGCATGGTCTTCTGTGCTGCCATGGCCCCTCCCACCTTCCCTGTGTGGTCAGTTAGCTGCCCCTGACCCCCTCCCACCTTCCCTCCATGGTCTGTGTGTATGCCATCACAGTCTCACTGTTGCTCTTCATGGTGTGTCTTGCTTCTAGTGCCCATCCTGCCTTACCTCCATGGCTATCTTGCTGCTCCTGCCCTGCCCCCTTGCCCCCAGCCCTACTCCCTCCCTCCTGGCTTGTCTGTTCCATTGTAATGCCCCTGATCCGTCCCTCCTGCCCTTTATGGTCTGTTATGCTGCAGCTTTCTCTCCTGTCTGTCCATTATGGTCAGCTAGCTACCATTGCCTCTTGCCCCTCTGTTCTCTGTTGTCCATGTGCATGGTCCTGTCCCCTCCCTCTTGCTTTCTATGGATTGTTGTGCTGCACTCCCGTCCTGCATGCCCTGTGTGGTGTATTGTGCTGCTGCAAACCCTGATGCCTGCCCTGCAGGGTCAGTTTGGTGCACCTCTCCATGTCCCTCCTGTCCTCTGTTATCCAAGTCCATGTCCCTATCCCATTTCCTTCCATGATCCAATGTACCATACTTGCGAACATTTTGAACTTGGTAAGAGGGAGATTTTGAAAAAAAACTGGGGTATTGATTTTCCCCTTTGAGTTACATTGAAAAAGAGGATATTGTAGACAGGAGACAGATCAAATAAAGCCCATTTGAGCTTAAAAACATTGGACGTTTCCTGGCTGAATCGGGTCTGTTGGCATGTATGGTTGTACTACCATTGCCTCTTCCTTCTGCCCACAATGGTCTATTACATTGCCACAGCCTTGAAGGAGGGTAGATTTTGTATCACAGGGGGCCCCTGGCCCGTTCTGTCCACACCTGAAGTATGAGACCCTTGTCCTTGCCCTGCCAGCTGCATTTGTAGGCCGTATTAAATTGACCAGCGGGTCCTGTGTTGCTATATAATTATCCTGAGACATCCTTACCACTCAGCCAGCATAAAACCCCTGTGTAGGCCCTTCTGTTCAATATGTAGGCCTCTTTGTTAAATTGACCATAGCTCTGCAATTTTAGTGTATAGCAGTCTGAAGGCAGGTCTGCGAGGCCTTCTGATCCAAACTAGTAGCCCCCACCCTACCCGAGTGCTCCGTGCTCGGTATCAAAGTTCAACATCCCCCTGAAGCTGTCGACATACAGTAGGCTGCATCCTGGACTGGTACTTGCTTCCTGGGCAGGTTTCCCGCTTTTAAGGAAGTGGCAACCGCAGAGCGTCAAGTTAGGAGAACTGAGGAGATTTTATACATGAATATATTGAATTCCCGTACAATACCCATTATTTTCTGCTTGCTCTATGGAACTTACGATAAGCGATTGGCCTGAGAGACTGACCTTTTCACCCAGTCCATTGTCAGCATTAAGTGGGTAAATGACGAAATGTCTGGTAAAATCTGCAGACGAAGCTTTTGGGTAGCATACGTAGGTAGATGTAGCGTGCAAAGGAGCCCACAAAATGATATAAAAAGGGAGCACCCACAGATATCGACGGACTACCTCGCCGTCTGTATGTAGGTTAACAGGCAGTGCAGGTTTTCCCCAAGAGCTGGGAGCTCTTGTCTTCCTTTGCTTAAAATGTCTTGCTCTGCTTTGCTTGAAGTATCTTATTCTATTTTACCTATATGAAATGTCATGTTATGTTTAACTATTGTTCTCTTTACTTTTGCATTTAAAAGATTTTGTATTGTAATTGCAGGAATGCTTGCTCTAAGAGTAAACGTGAGTGTTCCAAGGTAACATTTTCCTTGGTGTAACTTGTTTCCCATGATGCATTTATAGATGTGTTTTCTCTCTCTCTCTGTCAGTACATTAATTGAGATACAGAGAATATTATGACAGCTGTATGATTATCTGGATTCTGTATTTTGTACTTTATGTCTCTATTCTGCGGTTTCTTTGAAGTTGCATCTTCTCATTAAACTGCCATTGTATTCTGCCTCCAATTCCATGTCTCATATGTCTGTTTTCTTCATTTTTGGAGCAAGCGTTCCTAGGCACCCCGGCTCAAATTAAGGTGCCCCTTTTGTCCCTGACTCACTCTCCTGCTCAGTTCTGTGGTGGCTCCTGGGGATCTGGGGACCGCCCCTAGCTTCCTTGACCCGTAATAGATCTTCCCTCCAACAGCCTCTCTTGCAAGTCCTGTATTGTTGGTTTGTTGCCCCTGCCCCCCTTTCCACTGCCCTCCATAGTCTGTTGTGCTTCCACGGCCCTTCCTGCCTGCTCAGTGTGGTTAAATTGTTGCCTTTGCACCCTCCTACCTGCCTTCAATTTTCAGAGTCCGTGCCCCTGGCCTCTGCCTCTCAACAGTATCCTAATGAACAACTAGATTGCTAACATTCTATATTTATTACAAAAGTGTGGAATGCCTGACATCATCTTGATGTAATCAAAACTGTAATACCTAGAGCATTTCCTTTAGAAATTACATATATGAGAGGGTCTTATTGGCATCAAAATTATGGTCAGTGCTCTAAAAGACTAAAATAAGGACATATTTTCTGAGTTTTCAAATAGCGACAAAGCACTTTTAAATTATTTGTTATCTTTATGTTTTTTTATCCAGTTGACCACTTGATTAAATGTTGCACTTAGGGGAGAGGATGTGGTGTTACTTCCAGAACTGCAGACTTTGCAACTGGGGAACCAGGTTGAAGTTTCTGCTTCAGCTCGACATTCTGTGATTCTGGTCAAATCACTTAGTCTCCCCATGTCTACAACCAAAATGAATTTGTTCTTGTGTGATGTAACCAATGCTCATGTAAAGCACTCCAATACCTGACAAGTCTGCACTATATAACACTGCAAAAACACAAAATAATAAGTGTTTTGCACACTTCTGTCATTGGGCTATATTTGGGCTACATCTGGGTGATTTTGGGCTACATTTGGGCTCTTTTGTCTCCGGTGGCCATCTTGGGAGATTTATTTGTTATGAAGTTTCCTAATTTCCTTATGTACTGCAGTCTCCTCAGTAGGAAATGCTTTCAGTTTTTTACTTTGATTCCATCATGAAGGTATTCAGATATGTCACACATTTGCCATAAATTCTGAATGTTAGCACTCTATTTGCTCATTAGATCACTGTAGTAAAACTACTGCACCATGGAAGTCTGCTCCTGGTATTAAAAGTGCATGTTTCAGTCTGCATGTCAGAATTTTTTAATGAAATAGAAGAGGATTTGAGAAGTCACTCAAAATGTGCCCTCATTTTCTTTCTTCAGCATTAATCATAATTTCTATGGCAAAATGAACCTCCTCATTGTGTTCCTTTTTAAATTAAATGTTTTAAGTGTTACCAGTTTATTCCAATCAAGATGGCTTCAGGTGTGCCATATTTTTGTCATAATGAAGACAGTAAGCGCTCTAGTTGTTTTTAAGAACATTCTGGGACATTCTGTCATTGGGCTATACTTGGGCTACATCTGGGTGATATTTGGGCTACATTTGGGCTCTTTTGTCTCTGGTGGCCATCTTGGGAGACTTATTTGTTATGAAGTTTCCTAATTTCCTCATTTACTGCAGTCTCCTCAGTAGGAAATACTTTCAGTTTTTTACTTTGATTCCATCAAGAAGGCATTCAGATGTGTCACACATTTGCCATAAATTCAGAATGTTAGCACTCTTTTTGCTCATTAGATCACTGTAGTAAAGCTACTGCTCACCAGGGAAAACTGCTGCTGGTATTGAAAGTGCATGTTTCAGTCTGCATGTCAGAATTTTTTAATGAAATAGAAGAGGATTTGAGAAGTCACTCAAAATGTGCCCTAATTTTTCTTTCTGCAGCACTAATCATACTTTTTATGGGAAAATGAACCCCCTCATTTTGTTCCTTTTTAAATTAAATGTTTTAAGAGTTACCACTTTAATCCAAGCAAGATGGCTTCAGGTGTGCCATACGTTTATCATAAGTAGGACTGTTAGCGCTCTAGTAGTTCTTTGGAACACTCTGGGAAGCTGCAGTAGAACACAAAGGAATCAACTGACAGTCTCTGCCCTTGTTGGATGTACATGTTTTACTGAGAATGTCAGACTTCATTCTCACATGACTGAGAAAGATAATGTGAATTTACAGAAAATAAGCTCTCAGTTTAGCCTATAGATCACCTTCCAAACCTCTGTGGTAAAAGCATGAGAAAACATTTTTCTCTCAATCATGATATCCCAGCAGAAGGCTTTTTCACATGGTGAAATCACCTTAGAACATACCACAATTCCTAAAATGAGTATGGTACCATCAACAAATGATTTATAATGTAACTAAAGTCTTAAAACCTTCTATTAACTGCAATGCTTTTTAATGAGGTGCTATCATGTATATTGGTCCCAAGATGGCTGCCAACACTTCTTGGAGGAAGTGCTGACAGCCAATCAGATCTCAGGATGAGATGTGTGGTTAGGCTCCGCCCACATATATATATGCTTTTAAATGCTATTTTCTCAGGAAATACTGAACAGGTTTACACCAGACCTGCAAAAGGCACTTCCTTGACCTTATGGCTACCTCTCTGCCAAATTTCAAGTAATTCTGTTCAGCCGTTCGGGCTGTAGCTGTGTCTAAAGGTCCTATGGAAAAATGCATGGGGAAAACGCGTTTTGGGACCCCCCTTTTTTCTCGGCCCCTGCTTGACGAATCCCCCCGAGACTTTCAGGGTAGGAGCGGAGCGTAGCGCCCCACCTATTTTGAAAATTTCGCAAGGATTCGTCGACCGGCGCCAAAGTTATTCCAAATAGAATGTTGCGGATTTCCTATGGAAACAGGGTCCTAACTATAACTACCTACTGGCGACCGCCAGTAGGTAATACATATACATGCACACATTCAAATAAAGCAGTAGTCAAAGTCATATTAAAACCACTTGCTTTAACATGGACATAAAAACCTTTTATGTCACATGCGCCATATTCTAAAATACCATCACTGGTCATTCATTTCTACATTCGGGACTTAAGGGAGCTTCCTCCTTAAACCTCTTACAATAGATGCACATGGAGCTCCTCATCCACGTTCATCCCTACTGGTGCTATGCATCCCGCCTCGAAAAAAAAACTTGGATTCTAACTACCCTGTCACCCCTGTTTTTTTTGGGGTACTGTGTTTATTCCGAAGAACTTTACCTTTTTTCAATTTTCATCATGTCATGGCAAGTATTAAAAGTACTTAGCAGTGCCGTAGCTTTGGTCATTGTTAGTTATGGCTCGCCAATGTTCTAGAATTCATTTTTTTTACTGGAAATATGGTCGATCCAATGCATCACTTTCCACACGGGCACATAAATCTGTCTTATATGTGATCAACTTAGTTATGTACCATTTTTTGTGTATTCGGGCCAGTATGATCTCCTTTACATTAGTTGTAGTTACACGCTTTACATTGGCCACAACGCTTAAACCCCTGTGTCTGATTCAGCCAGTTAATTAGGTTAGGTGAAAGAGGACTATGGGCTAACAAGACCTACAAAGATGTATGTATTTCTTTGGATGGTAACAGCCGGATGTGTACTCATCTTATCTTTCAAGATAGGATCTTGCACCAGTACATCCCATCGTTTTCTCCAAATCTGTCTCAACTGATTCGATTTTTTCATATACTTAGTGATAAAACGAATGGGTTGATTGGGTATTCTCTGTCTGTGTGGCTATAGGTCTAAATAATGGCTCAACCCAAATGGTTTCATCTGCACGTGTGCTAGCTGATGTTAGGGGCTTTGTTGGGATGGCCTCTCACCTTTAACCTTCCAATGATCTCACTTTTGGTCCGCTGCAGTTACGCTTTGCGCGTAGGAACTGACTAAATGGGATGCTCCATTTCAGGCTAGGTGGGTGGCAACTGCGTGCATGTAGAATAGAGTTTCTCGCTGTCTCCTTTCTGAAAAGTTTTGATACCAGGGTTCTACTTTCAACAGAAAGACAGATATCTAGGAAATCAACCCTGCTAATGATGTGGGTCATTGTAAATCGCAAATTTAGAATGTTTGCTTTCAGGGCTCTAGCAAATCCTTTCAAATCCTCCTCTGATCTGTTCCATATACAGAAAATATCATCGATACAGCGTAGCCAAACGACAATTCTGTCTGTTCACTGTTCCACAACGGGACCCCATAGTACCTCCCACCAGTCCATCTCCAAATTGGAGTAGCTTGGGGCTATAGGTCTATATCTTTATTCCTCAATGAAATTCAAGGTAGAGCCCTTCACCATCACCTTTGAAGTCGAGTGCAAACCCTGCAATGTAATTGTCACACGCCTCCGCCAACTCTATTCTTCCGCTGCTGTTTAGAGAAGGGGAGAGCGAAATATTTGTCATTTGCTTTTTGTACAATTAAGCAGAATTCATCAAAAATCACCGGACATTCATTGAAATGCAGAAAGGGCATTTAATATCATATCTTAGCACGAATAGCGTCTGGATGCAAAGAAGCATTTTGTGCTGAAAAACCTCACTGTGCAAAAAAACCACAAGTGCCATGAACAACAGCTGCTTGCATTCTGGTCATTCATACTGTTCCTGTGCTCCTGTTCTAAAATGTTCCTGTTTACGCAGAGTGATTAAGCCACGTACCTTAACAGTGAAATTGACAATTTTGCATAAAATGCATAATACAAAATTATGCAAGTGTAGGCTAGCTTAACAGAAATTTTGCCCAGGCCTTATAATATGGATATTGTTGTCAGACTTAAGCGAAGTGCTCTCTAAATAGTTATTTACACAACCATCACAAAGTCTATATTTCTGTTTGTTATTCCTCCTCCACGCATGCTCAAATCTTCCATACAAGTAGGTCACCTTGAGTTTATCACATGTCCAAGATCCTCCTCTCCGTGGTGACAATCAGTAACCCGCTCCCCTGCAGGCCCCACCCCACAGGCTACTTTCCTCTCACACATGTATGACATTGTGCCCTTTTACATTAATTATTAACTCCAAACTGTACAAACCTCATAAACAAAGCTCAAATATCTTCCTTCACATTTTTCATGCTTCCAAAGTTGCCCAGTCGGTTACCGATACTAATGCACTCAGAAAATGGGCACGGTTTACATTAAATTCGAAATAAAGCAGGGCTGGAGGTAAGACAACATTTTCACTGCACAGTAATGTCACCTACATTGAGGATGGTCATAGATACTTAAAACTTGTGTGGAAGGAAATACCTACATAAAGAGAGTTACTTAAAGGTCGAAAAAAAAATCCTGGATGAACTAATCCTAAAAGTGAAAGTAGTGGAGCACTTTAGTCGGGTATCTCTTTCACAAGTGAATGCTATATAAAGACAACTACTGTCACCTCACTTTGAACTATTACCTTTAACCTTGGAACTGCTATCGGTGCTAGGCAACTTGGTTTCAGGCTTGCTGGAATCTAAGAACACTACTTCCAACATTCGGCGCCTATTCAAGACTCTGCGCGTCATCGATCCAATGTTGTTGTCCTTATATAGAATGTATTCACCTTTTTAGTCTGGATGGTGTCAATCTGCATTACAAAAGTTTAAGGTCCTCCACACTCAAAACTCTAGGGCAAGTGCAGGAGAGGTTAGCGTGCCTCCACTAGATGCACACGCTTCACTGAAGGTACTGATAGACTAAACTAACGTCATGTGATCCCATTATTGACTGAGAAGAGTGAAAACTGACAAGTAATTTTAAAAAGTTGTGACAGAGTCCTTATCCAGGTCCACGTTAGGCGAGTACTCGGCTGAGGCCTCTTTAGTGACTGACACTGTGGATTCAAGCTGCTTTCCTGATGCTATGCTCCATCACAATGACCCTCATCGAGGTACAGAAAAAACAGTGCATGGCAGCCCATTCAGTGTAGGAACAATCCTTAGCCATGTCAAGAGGGATGGGCATGTTTCCCCATCACATATCCTAGGTGAGCTCTGACTGCAACTGAGCAGGTGTATTTCCTAACTGAGCACGGAGCCGCTATAAGACTATCTAAATTTATGTCAATGGGCATGTAAAGGAAGCATTAATGAATCAAAACCACCAATAACCCACATTGCAGACTCAGCACTACACCACCGCCAAGCACAGAAAGATGGCATTTGTAGGCGAGATCAAAAAACAGTAAATTATCAATCCTACACTAATAACCCAGCTGCCAGCCTCTCCCGCAACCATTGGAAAACCATGGGCGTAAGAGAAGTGGAAAAAGTGTGAGCTCTAAGAGGATACTCTGGAAGAAATGAGTCAATAAATAATAGACCACTCATGTTTGCAAGCCTTCATACAACTGCAAGATTTCAACAGACGTTAGGCTGATGGAAGAAATAACCATGTTGTCCAAGAGATGCTAGTCACCTCAACAATATCTGTCACAAATCTGCATATCCTGAGACAGATTAACATTCTAAGGGCACTAGGCTAGAGAGCCTTCAACTGATTTTGAAGCTGGTGTACACGGTCACTTAGGAATAGTAAAGGAAAGAAGACAGCAGGAGTGGAAGACCGAGCATTGCCCATAAACTCATTATCATGTGAGAGCCCTTTAGTGAGAGCAAGCACTGACTTTTGTACCAACCCAACTTTCCACCGCCAATAAGCCATATGGACTACAATCAAGACAAAAGTCTACTAGACTCAAGGAAACCACCTACACTGTAGCTGTGATTAAGAACACTACTACAAAAAGCATCCCCCGAAAATTCAAGATTCATACAATACTCTGAAGGAGTAGTCTCCCACAAGCACATTTCACCCAGCTGACGATATGCCAAGAACAAGGCACAATGACTGTGCATGATAATCAAGAAAACAACATGCATTATATAAGGGCAGGGCCAGGTGTATGAGTGGGCCTTGTATCAATTTCCAAGGTAGGAGTGATCCACATTTCACTATTTGATAAATATGTCCCCATAACCTTGCCTAGACAACCCTTTGACAAGACCTCCCCAAGCACTGCATCTCTCTTCAACCCCATCAGCCACTGGTCACTTCCATATCCAAAAAGAGTTTACACAACAAAGATCGAACGAGGCAGATGAAGAGAGCCAAGCCCTCATACTGCTCATTTAGGGGTTTTGCAACACAAGTGTGGCGCTACCTAGGACCTCATCTCTGACATACATGAGAAATCGTTTGCCCAAATTCCTGAGACCAAAATGTAGGTTCCAGCTCAGAGAGATGAGAGCCCATCAGAAACAACCTTTGTAGAGGCCATTCCGGTCCCGATGAGGCCCTCCGAGAAATGCCACCTCTGGCCTTAGCTAGGATCACGAACCAGACCGAAGAAAAGGTATGACACAGGCATGTAAAGTAATGGTGATGTAGAAACAGAGACTATATTGGGGACTTAAATGGTCGGCAATGCTATCTAAGGAGTGGAAGCGGCTATTGAGACCGGCTTGGCAGTCAGAGGACATCAATATATATAATGGTATACCGTAGGACTCTCCAGGAGACAGAGAATTTTGCTTTTAAAGCAAAATCAAGAGATTAATGCGGTCATATCTGGGCATAATCACACGCGTTCCCTTCAAGGAAAATCCCACACTATGTTAATGTTGCACTGCTGTCACATGCCTTATGCTGCGTGTTTGCTGTACAGTTCCTACAAAAAGATCACAGTGGGAGTAAGGCACTATTCTCACTGCGATGCACTGCAGTGGCTCTACATCTTACAAACTCCCCTCACACACTGTGCAATTCACAATGTACTGACAGCACGATACACCGTGCAGCCCTCACACGAGTCCCAATGCTCTGCCTGCTTTGCCATCCAACAGCTCTTCCACTGCAGCACTATCACTACAATGGTCAAATTGTAGAAGTCATACTATATTACACACTGCTTAATTCAAACTTCCCCACACATTACTATAGACATTTCACTGCACACAATATACAACAGAGGCCACTCACACTGGACGCACACTGTGGTACACACACTGTGGGGCATATGTATCAAACGATTTTGGAATCGCAAACGCTGCGATTCGCAAAAAAACAGCGTTTGCGAATACAAAATCGCAAAATGAGATGTATGAGCCATTTTCTCATCGCATTATTAAGGAATCGCTAATTTTGCGATTCCTTAATTTTGCGATTCCTTAAATGCTATGTAACACGCACCCAAGTTGTGCGATTTCTCTTTAAGAAATCGCAAATTACCACCAACTTCAAGTTGGTGGTAATTTGCGATTTCTTTGAAAAATGCACTTTTTGGCATTTTTCAAAGTGCCATGTGGCGCACATACATGCCCTTAGGGCATGTATGTGCGCCATATGCGCACACATGCTAATTTCAGGGGTGCATCAGGGTGTCATCATGACACCCTTGCACCTTTGAAATTATTCTCAATTTGCGATTAGCAAATTGCGATTTGCTATTTGAGAATGACTTCCCATTCATTGCTATGGGCCTCCTGGCCCATAGGAATGAATGAGAAGGTATATCTTAATTGCGATTTTGCAATTTGCTAATCGCAATTAAGGAATATTAAGAATTCGCAAAATATTTGCGAATTTTTAAATACATCCCGTTTTGCAATTCTCAAATAGTGATTCTCAAAAAATCGCTATTTGAGATTCGCAAATGGCGATTTTGATACATATGCCCCTGTATCCCTGCAACCTTGCCTACACCCCAATTAATACTGCAGCACCTGGACTGTCAGTAAACTTATAATTTGATTCAGTTGTGTATTGAATTATTTTGATTTGCTCCATATGCGCATATACACAACTATAATGGCACCCAACAACACCCATGGACCATTGCAAAGCACTATTATACATGCAAGGCCTACGTCCCAATCAGCAGGGAGAGCCTGCTTGCCATCACTCAATACTTCAAACCCCCACTCACATTCCCTTTCAAGCAATGTGACATCATTCACAAAATGAGCCCAGGACAGCCTGTGTCTGTGGACTTCTTCATTATACATTCTGTGTCAAAATAATACATCTTATAGAGTAAATTTTTAAACCTGAAACATAGAGTGTTGTATGCTCTTCAAGATTGACTTGCCTTACTATTTCCTAACTTAATGGTGCTGAATAAGCACTTGTGAGGTCAGAGTATATTACCCAGATTGCACCATGCCTGATATAGGGGTATGTTTGCGTTACATTATTTGGTGATGACTTATGGATGCGTACAAGATGTCAGAATTCATGTGTTCTAAGATAAGGTACCCACCTATAGAAATTAAGTTTTAAGTAGAAACAAGAACATAAAATCAGTCACGACTCTACAAAAAGAGTTGGGACATCATCCTGCTATTATTAAACAGGTCTGTTGCAGCCCCCATAAAAAAAGAACAAACTATCTTGCTGTTTACGTAAAGTGCAGAACATTAAGCAAACTCTGCAACGTTCTGTGACCTGCACGTAAGTGCGTCATTCAAACCATACCTAATAAAAATGAAAGCAGCTTGTTATGTTACCTGAGAGAATGGGCTACATAAATGCCCACTTTACAAGAAAATCTCAGTGGGTGTGTACTCCAACAACCCCGTGTGATAACGTCAGCTCCACGTCAGCCATGACCCGTTGAATAGAAAGAAGCAAGCCTGTGGTATAATACGAAGGCATGGCTGCCTTTCAGGACCAGTGGGTGGCAAGAGCAGTCTTTGTATCTAATCACAGAGAGCAGGGCCAGAGCAGACAATGCAGTGAAAAACAGCACAGACTTCACTAACAAGTCCATAAAGCATAATTTTGTACTTTTGAGTTTACATGACAATGTGCTCTGTGGAGACGCATTTGATGGCGGTGTGAGGGTTTTCTATTACCTGTCCAAAATTAAACAAAATGTTATGCTTTTGTTCAATTTCTTAACTTCACTATCCTCTTGGACTGGTCTCTGCTTAAAACATTAGTGTTAGACCTGGCATCTTTGGCGTGTTTTTTCTCTTTTTGCTTCTGACCTCCTGTTTTTAGGTCTCGCTGAGACAGCGAAAGCTGTCTCTTTGAGACATTTTGTAAGTGGGTTTTTGAAAGTGCTTCCCCTGGCATAGAGCTACAGTGCACGAGGCGTGCACGCGCGCAAAGCAGCCATATGGCTTTACGTCGCTCTCCCTCGTAGCTCCTCTCCGCCCCCTTCCCTGCTGCTATTTCACACCGGTTTATCAGAACTCGCGCTTCTCTCCCCCACCCCCCCACCATCGCGTCTCGCGCGTCCAATGCTTGTTGTGTTTGAAACCTTCCCAGGAGACTGCCACTGTTACACGTGGTCTTATGCTTTTATTTATATAGGTTCTGTTGTGCACACAGTTTTTTTTTCTTGTTTGTCTCCACTTACCCACTCTTTTTTCAAACGTGACCCTGTGCTTCACATTTCGGTAGGCATTTGTATCGCAGGTTTAATTATTCTTTTACTTTGGAGGCCATGTGCCGTTTAACGACATGCCCACTTTCATTTTCACCATCGGATCTTGTTCTCCTGCTCGTGGAGCCTGCTCAACCTGTGCCATCTCTCCCTTCACTCCACCCCAACCACTCCTCTATAAACACTGCTGTATTTTAAGTGATTTGACCAAATCACAGGAAACCGCTTTCATTTTCACCTTTGTGTCTTGTTTCCTGCTTGTGGCAGCTTGCCCACCCTGGGCCGTCTCTGCCTACCCCTTTACCCCCACCCCATCACCCCTCCGAGATCGCTGCTTGTATTGGAAGTGATCTGCCCAAAATCACAGGATATTGAGCCGACGCCGAGACTCGAACTCCTGAGTCAGCAGCTCTGACCGCATGCCCTTCACAGCATGTTTGATGTTTCATTACTGTTTTTTTTTAATGTTGCCAGATGGCGCCATTTATAAGCTTAAATGCTGTTCCAGTAACATTGCATGCCGTCTCTCCCCAACCCCTCACCACTTTCATTTTCACCATTGTGTCTTATTTTCTTCTCGCTCTGTTCTGTCTCTCCTTACCCCTTCACCCCGCACCCACCACCTTTCTGCTTGGATTTTAAGTGATTTGCCCAAAATCTCAGGACACCGCTTTCATTTTCACTGTCGTGTTTCCTGCTCGTGGCAGCCTGCTCACCATGTCCTTTTAAAAATATGTTGTAACCTAGATTTAACACTTATTCCCTTGACAGTTTCTCAGCTGCTCTGGTTTTCAGTGTTTGGAAGGCACCCTATGGAGCGCTTGATTGCAAATGATGTTGCTTGTAGTAAGACTTGTATGGGAGGTGTGTGAGGTTTGGAAATGTGCTTTAAACACGGTGCGACATGAGAGAATCTTGCTCATCAGCGACTCAGGACCCTGAAAGCTCTGGTGCCGCACAATCTGCTGCATTACTAAATCCTTATAAGGTCTCAAAGGCGAGACCTATTGCATTGCAAATGCTTGTTGACTGTGTGGTGCATGTCGCTTTACGGGTTTTAGAGCTCTGGGCCCTTTACCACTGCGGACCAGTGTTAAAGTGCATATCCTCTCTGTCTAAATTGTAATGGAGATTGGTTTATCCATGATTGTCATGTCTGATTTACTAGTAAGTCCCAAGTAACATGCACTGTGTGTGTCCAGGGTCTGTAAATGAAATGCTATTAGTGGGCCTGCAGTACGTATTGTGCCACCCACATGAGTAGCCCTGCAACCATGTCTCAGGCCTGCCACTGCTGTCTATGTGAAGGTGGTTTCAAACTGCCATGTTAGCCTGGCAAGTGCACCCACTTGTCAGGCCCAAACCTTCCCTTTTACTACATGTAAGGCAGGCCCAAGGTAACCTGTGAGAAGTTGGCCTGGTATATGCTGTCCACTAATTAAAGTGGGCATCCTGTACCAGTCCAAACAACCCCTTATGGTGATAGGTTAAAGACAACCTTTATTGAAAGCTATCCTAGTGGTAGCTATGGAGAGCAGCCTTCAGGCTAAGTCTTGAAGGAATGTAAAGCAGCTTGTTTTACCAGTCTATAATCTCTTGAATGACCAAATGAAAGGAATACCACACCAGGTATATATTCCAAATATATGAATTTAAGATAAAACACACCCCTTTAGTCTCTTTATGAGGCTGGAGTTCGAAGTACTTAAGTTACAAGTCAGTATTCAACAGTAAAAGCACAAATACACGTTTGGGCCCTAGGGGCGTACCAAACCATATCCCAATAAAGTGGTATAAGAACCACGACTGAACTAGACACAAGGCCTAGAGCCTTTAGAAGCACTTGGGCCCCAAGGACCCACCCAAGGTAGCGACGTAGGGGACCCACGGGGGACGCGTGCAGT
This sequence comes from Triturus cristatus, assembly GCF_964204655.1. Classification (NCBI taxonomy): domain Eukaryota; kingdom Metazoa; phylum Chordata; class Amphibia; order Caudata; family Salamandridae; genus Triturus; species Triturus cristatus. Next base: position 830,725,230 of record NC_140591.1, read on the forward strand.
GTTAGAACAGAGGCGCAAATCGCCGTTAACTTCTATGGGGATAGTCGCGGTTGGAAAATTACAAGTTAAGGACACTTAGAGGATGACTACAAGCAAACCCTTTTGGACTTAGAGGTGTCTAGGGCCAACAACCACGGGAGCACTGGAGTACTCGAGTTACCTCACCCAGGGAAGCCAGGTGCATAGGTGTCTTTTGGTGTCGGGTCGCGGCGTTGTTTTCAATGGAAGCTGGCAAAGAAGTTGTGCTGCCGTGAAGAGGAGAAGTGTCCGAAGAGATCCAAGCCTGGAAGGAACCTGAAAGCAGAGGGGACAGAGTCTGGGTCACTTACCAGCAACCAGGGGCACGATATTCCAATGCCAACAGATGTCTGGTGCTTCAGGTGAGTTGACAGGTGTCTTGACTCTTCAGCCACGAGGTCCAGGAGGCGTCGACGATGACCAGAAGCTGGATTCGAGCTGTGCCATGAAGTCTGTCGAGTGTTGCGGTGTCGGCGACCAGAATGGACCCAACAAGCCTTGGCAACAGCAAGTCCAGTGGAAATAGAAGACAGACGTCAGTGCAGACCAGCAAGGTCTGGGGGACTCACTCAGCGAGGGTAAGTCAGGGCACATTTGGAGCAACCAGGAAAGCCCAAGCAGAAAAGGAGTTGCCTTCATGGGGAACCACTCCCTAACGGGCTAGCGATCGCGAAGGAGCCTCGAGCAGTCGCACTGGAAACTGGCCCACGGGTCACTCATGGAGTGGAGGCCAGAGATCTTCGGTGCAGTAGGTGCCCAAGGCTGCGGCTAGTCGGAGCCCAAAGCACAACTTCGAGGAAGACCAGGAAGATGATGCACCGGCAAAAGTTCACGGTATCCAGGGGTCATGGTTCCACGTCACCCACGGGCCTCAGCTTTGCTGTGGACTCCGGGTAGACTCTGGGAAGTCTGGAAATCCACCTCTGGTGATGCAAAGACTTCGGCGTCCGGCGGGAGCTTCAGAGTTGCAGACCGGACAGTTGCTTCTTTGGTGCCTGCCAAGCAGGGAAGTCACTCCTAGACCCCAAGGGAGATTTCTTCCGTCTTCTAGTTGAAATAGAAAGTCGAAGGTCCAGGATATATGTTGCAGAGTTCCGTCCAGGGTAATCCAAAGCCTCAAGGACTGGGTTCCAATACTTATACTAAGATAGGGGGTTGGACATACTCTGGGGACCCACCTATGGGAGGGTTTGGAAAGAGGGGTGGTTACACCCATTTCCTTTGTCCAGTTTCGCGCCAGAGCAGGGGCAGGTAGACCCTGCAACCGGTTTGAACTGGACTATGCACAGGGACACCAAGTGTGCCCCCAGTGCAGGACTTCAAAGCACCAGAGAGTGCTCCCGCCTAGCCCCAATACACATCTGCCTGTCTGGGGAGGTAGTTACACCTCCCTGGGACAGGAAACCTATTGTCCAGGCCTCCCCTGGCGGAGTTTCGGTCAGCAGCAGGAGGCCAGACCCGTGTCTGTGGCAGTAGCATCCATTTTGTGATGCCAGGGCTCTAGAAGGTTGTTACCGGGTAGACCAGTGTGAACATGTCTCTCCCTCTAGAAGGGTGGAATGCTACCCCCGCCGCCAGAACTGGCAGGTGGGTAGTATTCCAAAGTGTTTGACACCAAACACGACATGTTTCCGTGCAGCCAGTCCAAAGTTAGCATTTACCGCTGGTCAGGCTGCACCACAATCAGCATCAGAGGAGGTTCTCCGAACGCTGCAGAGGGGCTCTGCTCATGCGGCAGCACCCTCTCACATAAAAACCAAGCACTCTACCTTCAGGATTGTTAAGGCCTGCCATAGGAGTGACTTATAGGTTTTATAGGTGTGTGCAATGGTAGTGATCTAGGTAGCCTATACCACAGTAAGGGGTGCATGCACCACCTTACCCAGGCTGCAGTAGCAGAACTGTGGTGTCATTTTGGAGTGCTTCCCAGGGGTGGAATAAAGCATGCTGCAGCCCCTGGTAGGCCTCTGAGGTACCTATGCCCTGGGTACATAGTATACTATATACTAGGGACTTATAAGGCACTCCAGAATCCAATTAGAGATGTACCTAATGTACATGGAAATCATTTTAGAGAGGCAGCAGCTAGGCTGGGGTCCTGATTAGCAGGGCCACAGCCAGACTAAGGTCGAAAAACAGTAAAACACCAGAAAAAAGTGGGGGTACTCATGTGAAGCAGATCCTACTCTCCTACATAACCCCATAGGTAGGGTGCAGGGTAGGTGAAAGGTAGGACATGTGCAGGTGTGTTTTCCATGTCCTGATAGTAAAATACTGCCAACTTCGTTTTTTATTAATGCAAGGTCTATCTCTCCCATAGGTTATCATTGGAGCTGCCTTGTAACATCTTACAAGTATAACTTTCAAATGGGAAGAGATGGAGTTTTGGAGTTTGGGTTCCCTGAACTCATAATTTAAAAACACATCTTTCTGTAAAGGTGGTTTTTAAATTGTGTGTTTGAGAATGACGCTTTTAGAAAAGTTAGTATTTTCTTGCTTTACCATCCTCTGCCTGCTTGTGGAATCTACGTCTTATTTAGACTGACAGTTCGGCTTTGTGCATTCACTCTGTACAGCCACACAAAGGGAGCTGAGGTATGCCCTGCAGATCCTGATGCATCACCAGGCTGAAGGGCCCTCCTGAGCTAGAGTGGTGGGAGGAGTTGTCACTGACACCCGAATAGAAAGGGGTATAAGTATTGGACCTGTGACCTCATATTTTAGAACACTTTTGGACTGAGAGGAGATTCTGCAAAGAAGAAGAGCTAGAGAAGCTGTAGTAGAGAAACTGCCACTTTGCTTGTTGCTGTGTTGTGCTAGCCTGCTGCATGGTGCTTCTGTCTTGGAGAGTGAGAAGACTGGATTTGTTTTCATTATCCTGCTTAGCAAAGTTGTTAAAGGACTTGTGTGTGCTTGCCTACTGTTCTTTTTAGCTGAGAGTTCTGACCTGCCAAGTGGTACCAATTCCAGTTCTGGGTCTTTGGAGGTGGCTTGTGCTACATGAAAAGAAGAAAATCCATGCACCGGTCTTCAGTGCCTGTTTTTCCTGCCGCAAGCTTGCTGTGCAGTTGAAAAACCAACGCATAGCCGCGGTGCGTCCAAAGAATCGATGCAGCACTTGGGCGTCTGAGACACCCACTCTGACGCAGGGCCTGCTTTGCGGCTGAAGATTTGTCGCATTACTTGTTCGCGGCTGGGGAAATTGACACAGCCCCCATTTCGCCGCCACATCGATCCTAGCGCGTCTGGATTTTCCACGCATCACACCTGTACGCCAAGTTCTTCATCGACGTTGCTCAGCAGTAAGGACCCAAGGCCTTGTGTCCAGAAATCAATGCATCACCCCCCTCACAGTATGGAACCGCCGCATCGCCGCCCCTGACAGTAAGGAACCGACGTATCAACTCCCCTATGCTGCAGTAAGGACCCGAACCATCACCTCCCCTGGCAGTAAGGAACCAACACATCATCACCCATGGGAGTAAGGAATCAACGTATGGCTTTGTTTTCCGATGCAATACCATTTCCCTGCGCCTGTTTTTGTCCCTAATTGTGATGGATTCCAGGTACTTTGTGCTAGAAGTGACGCATCCATAGTTTTCAGTGGCTGGCCTATTTTAAACCTTTTAAAAGCAATATCTTTGCTTATGTATGTTAGATTCTTGTCGTTTTGGTCTTGTTTTGCTTAGATAAAGATTGCTTATTTTTCTAAACTGGTGTTGGGTCCAATTGTAGTATTTTCACTGTGTTACTGTGTGTTTATGTACAAATGCCTTACACATTGCCTCCGAGATGAGCCGGACTGCTCGTGCCATGCGACCCAGGGGGTGAGCTGTGTAATCCGCTTACCCGGACTAGAATAAGGGTCCCTACTTGGACACGGTGCAAGCCACTGGTAACTAGAGACTCATTTCTAAAATTATTTATACTATTGTTTGGTGCAAGTGCATCTATAAACAAAGATGCAAATGTTTCCTCTAAAAGCAAAGTTTATAATATTATACTAGGCTTATCAAGACCTGGTTGCTAGTTACATTTCCACACATTGCTCAGCTCCGATTGGTAGATGACATTTACAGTGCTGGCTTGTACTTTAATCCAACAGGGCTTCTTCCCCTAAAAAGGACTTGTTATTTTTAGGTCTCGCCTGAGCCAGCGCTTTAGCGCTGCTCTCGCGAGAGCTTTTGTAAACGGGGGATTTGATAGTGCAAACTAGTGCTTTCAGGCCGCCAACTACAGTGCATGTGCGCCGGGCGCGCGCACCATTTGGCAGCCTGCGTGATCATTTCGCGGCGCTTTGATGTTGTCAGTGAGCCGCGCGGCCACTGCGAACATAAAAGCGGTCGCAAAAGTGCACACCATTTGCCACCCCCTCCCTTATCCCACTTCCTGCTTGTTTCTCAATGGCGACAGCTTGTTTACGTACCCCATGCGCGGTGCCGCGTCCTCCTGTCGCCATCTCCCTCAGGTGCTGCCGGGGCCGTCCAACGTGTCGATAACGCAACTAGTGCTCATATAAGCACACAGATACCTTCAGGTGTAGTTTGCGCTATATAAAACTAGTTTCTCGCTTACCCGCTGTTGCTTATTCCCTTTATAAATATCATTGATGTGCTCCGTGCGCGAGCAGTACCCGTCCGTCTTACCTTTGCTCCCGCCCCGTCCCTCCTCTCTCCTTCGTCCCTCCTCTCTCCCTTTTCTGGGCACATGATAATTTTTGTTTTTATTTGTTAAATATTTTTTTTTAAACAAAAATGCACCAGCATCCAAGCTGATCTCCTATTTCCACAGCGCGTCTCCTATCTTCACACTATAAGGACAGCATCTGCCTGAGGTCTCTCGCGCTCCTCCTCTCAGCACGCTGTCGTAGCCTTAGTTCCTCCAGCAGGCCCACTTGGCTTTTCTTCAATTGCTGCACGGGCCGGTCGTTCTTCCTTCTGGCATATTTAATACTTCCTCCCTCTGCCTTTCAGTTTTGTTCTTACTCCCCCACTTTTCTCTTAATTTAACTCCATACATATTGAATTATGAAAAAAATTCTTTCCTGTCCTGTTTCTTCAGTGACGGGGGCTCCAGTGTTGTGTTAATTTTACATTTCACGTTTTTTTTTTTCGTTCCACCCTCTGTGCTTGATTTATCTCGGCAATTCAAGGCCAGCCTTCGCAGTTCCCAAGGGGAAAACAAAATCAGCTCAACTGAAGAGTGACATTCCTGCTTTGAAGTCGGCTCTCAGGGTGAAACAGTAAATCAGCCCAAAGGCACTGCAGTCAGAGACTTTGCATTAACATCAGGGCTTTAAGTGGGATGAAAAAACTGGCGGGTCTCTCATAGGGGCGTGGCCGATATAATTCAGGGCGTGTTTAACAAGCATTTGCAATACAATAGGTCTCGCATTTACGCGAGTTTGGCATTATAAATGACAATGCCTTTTATTTATGTTTTAAAAACCAAAACATAAATATAACGCATTGTCATTTACAATGCTAATAGCTCAAATGCGCGTAAATGCGAGAACTATTGCATTGCAAATGCTTGTTAACTTTAATCGTTATTAAACTAGAAGGTGTGTCAGGTCAATAAGGTGTTTTTGTTCATGGAGAAGCTTCCACCTGTGCTTGTGAACTCCTTAAAGTGTTTACGCTGGTTGTATCATGGGAGTGTTCCAAGTATGCACTGTAGCACCCAGAGAAGGTAGCTGATGTCTTCAACTGTATAACTTGCAGAGCACACAGAAATCACATTTTTGAACTGTGACTACAGCCCGCAAGGGCAAAATAAGCAATACAAACATTAACATATTGCAAATAGCTTACTAATGCCCTTTCAGAACCTCTCTATATCTATCCGGATATGCAACATGGGCTGCCAATGTAACATGTGGCCTAATTCTTCGCAAAGATTTTTCCTGGGGTAAGTACGAGACCCTCTAATAATTTGGGGTGAAGTGGGGCTCGCTGTGCCTTATTCTCTTAGTTGAACATGAGTATGTATTTACGCCCCACCATTTTGAAAATTCACTAGCTGCCGCTGCATAAAGTGGAAATCAAGAGTAGCTATTGTTAAAAGGAAGTAGTTGACAACAAATCCGTATTCAATGACGACAGCCCTTTGCAAATTCTATTTGGAAGAATCTTTTGTACACAACATTACAAAATGTGATTTTCATGCTTTGTCAAACCGAATATTCTTTATTGAAATGTCATTTGAACAGAAAGGCATTCTTTTTCCTGTCAATAATGATTATTACAAAATTGGCACTCTAAAACTACATTTGATTTATGGTGTGCTTAATACACCATTTAATTTGGGATAAAGACAGCAGAGTCGTGCGCTGCGAGCCCTGGAATAGATTGCAGCAGCGAGGACAGGAAGAACAATCACCCTCAAAGGTGATCATGCCGACAAGTGCTCCTGGTAGTGGGCAGGCAGTATTTAACCATGAGCACCGCTGTTTGCGTCAGTGACCTTAAGGGACGCGGGAAAACAATCACAGGGACACAGGAGGGTGCCGGTAATTGCTGTGCGTTTTTGTGAAATGTGTTATCGCCCCCACCACTCTCTATAACAGATTGTCACCGGCATTCCACATGAATACTTGCATTTTTAAGATTTTGAAAGGGTAATATTTAAAAACAATTTGCGACGTTCAATAATCACGAAGGTTGTTTATGGTTTCCTTTAAGTGCATTTATCGTTTTTTTATGCTGTTTTTTCCTACAGATGATTTCGCCAAATGCTTTGGCAGAGAGAATATTATGCCATGCTATCTGATTTCTAGTCAAACTTTGAATGCGGGGTTCCTTCAAGCGGAAACCACTGATGGGGGGAAAAAAGTTACAATGCAGCACACTCCATCAGTGAAGTAGGTTCTTAGAGCACTAAGCACTATAAGGCTTTCACATTACATGAGCAAAGTGTTGAAGAACACGAAGGTACTTCTTTTAATACACCTCACCCGGAAGTGCTAGATGTTGTCAGCTCAGTCCTTTTCAGTAATACTCTACTATTGGCGATGGAGGAACGTTGCGGAGCAGGCAACACAGACGACACATTTATTTAATACAATCAAGATCAAGATAACAGGCACTCTCGCGACATCACAGGTGAGGAGCAAACAGCATCTCCATTTGTGGACACAGCACGCAAAAAACAGCAACACCACAATTTAGCAAACGGAGAAAACAAGCAGCATGCATACACCGTAGGAGGCAACTACAAGGATCAGGGGCGGCTCTTCCACTAGGGAGGAGATGCATCGCACCACTGGTTTCTCGCAGTGTGAGAAAGCCAAAGCATAAAATGGTAATAACTAATAGCTATTACCATTTTATGTTTCCTTTGCGCACTGCGGGTGGGCAGGGCTGCTCTGCTCTTTGAGCAGGGCAGGGGAGGAGTGGTTTGCCCACTCCTGAGTGCACAAAGACTGTTTGGTCTGCCCCCTTGGGCCGCCCAAACCAGTCATGTGCACTCTGCCCTTCTACATGCAGACTGCATAGCAGCCTGCATGGAGAACATGGCCACCCCATTACCCCCTGGCTGGGCGGTGTCCTGACCAATCACAATGCTGCTTGCAGTGTTATGATTGGCTTAGGGGAGGGAGCCTGGCTGCCTGATTCCTGATGGCGACAGGAGAAAAGGAGCCGAGAAGACGCAGGACCTGACGCGGCAGAAAGGTACGTTTAATTTAATTTAAAACATTTTTTTAATTTCCTCGCGCCCGCGAGCAATGCAGGCCGCTACTGACAAAGATGCGCACAAAGAAACAGACACAAATGAAATGTTTCTCAATAACTTTGCCAAGAAAGCAACAAACTCTCACTGAACAAAATACAGACCCACTCTCAGTATACATCACAAGAACAACTATGCCTAAGCCCTACTCTTTTCAACATTTATATGACCCCATTGGCATATTTGGTCAAATACTTTGACATCAAGGCCATGTCATACACGGAGGACATGCAGCTCCTACTTACGACGGAATTCAGCGACCGTAAAAGAAGCATTTGCACTCTGCATGAAGGCATTGCTTGAGTGGGTCAGGGCTAATAAATTACAGTGCAACCTAGACAAAACTGAGATTATATTGTTTGGGTTGAATCCCCTCCCCAGGTAGATAGGAGACAGGCCCAACAATACACCCCCCAAACCCCATCCAACGGCACTGGCCAGAAATCTGGGCGTTGTGTTTGATTCTCAACTGTCCTTTTCAGTGTCCAGGTGTCAGTAGTAGTTAAACCTTGCTTTTGGGTCTGCCTCATGCCTAGGAAATTGCTCAACTTCCTGCCTCATGATGCACAAATTACTGTGATCAGGGCACTGATTCTCTCGAGGTTGGAGTATGTCAACATTCTAGACTTAGATCTCCTTGAATATTTGCTTCAGTGTCTACAAGTACTCCAGAACATGGCAGCCTGCCTACTCTATAAACTACACAAGCACGCGTCAGTATCTCTGCTTCGTGAAAACCTTCATTGGTTACCGGTCGGTACACGCATTATGTACAAGGCTCTGACACTGACACATCAAGCCCTCCCTATAACGATGGGCACACTAATTTGAAAGAGAGGATCAAGGAATTTAGACCAGGGAGGTGTTTGTGCTCTATTAACGCTGGCTTACTGACAGTCCCCCATTTTAAAAACCAACAGAGGGGGTTCCTCTTTCATAGTCATGGCAGCCAACATGTGGAATCAGATGCCTGGGCATCTAAGATCTATCACAGGGGAAACTAGTGTCTCAAGTCCAAGCAGGATAGACACCTACTACCCTAATGTAGATTACCACTACATCGATCAGGGAAAATATAATATTTAATAGAGCAATTAACTTAATTAAGGGTTAATTTAAAATTATTTAAAATGAAGAAGACCAACGCTTACTGCAACAGTTTAATTTTAGTAAAGGATAATGGTTTGCATTAAGGATCATTTCAGTTGTGTTTAGGGGTTTAAGTAGGTAATATGATCAGGTGAAAGATATTTATTTATTTTAACTACGCACTATGGTTGCAATTAGTTTTTAGTGGGAAAAATATGAGGTATTCAGATTTCCTTAAACTTGATTTCATTTGCATGGATTTGGGGACACGGTTAATATTATGGTATTTTATTTTTTATTTAAACATTTTTTATTTGCATTCATCTTTCTCACAACATCCTCATATTTTGACATACATTACATAGTCAATGTCTGCCCGCTGTCTAAACGGTTAATATTATGGTATGGTTATGTAAAATGATTTCAAGGATTAGCAATAGTATTATACCTTGCTTCTTGAAAAATATTTATTTTAACTTATTGTGATCTAACATAATTGAGGCTTTGGCTTAGTTTGAAGGATACTTTTTTAATTTATGTTAATTGAAATCAATTGGGGATAGGTTTAGGGTTGACAAAGATTATGCAAAGATAAGTTATTACATCAAATAATAAATATCATTTGAAAGCTAGGGTTACAAATAAGATTGTAAATGGATAGATTAAATAATATATTTGATACAAACGAATTAGTATCATTATACTTTAAGCAAGATGATGTAGTATCAGGATAACGTGTTAGAGATAGTGGTAAATAAACAATATCTCAAAGAGGTAGTGCCTGGTGATGTAGTAATCCAGTAATATAGTGCAGAGGATGTAGCAACAAATATCCCTCCATAGAGATCATAGTGAAGGGCTCCAATTATGCTCAGCAGGCTGATGTATTTAGCTCACCCAGAAAATACCAATTTACTGGGATGACACATTTACCAGATCTGGTAAATACCTACTTTCCCAAGCTTATCATTTGGAATTGATGCATAACTTGCAGAATCTGTACTTAAATTGCCAAATCCTTTGCTTTTTCTTTCAGCCCGTTTACAGAGGGATCACAATTTAATCCTAGCTTCTAACAGGGGCAAAAGTATTTGCAGGAGAGTCCCAGATCATGCTCCGTTGTGGCTGTGAAAAGACCTGAATCTTTAATAGGAAATGCTGATAGCTAATAGGCTTTTTCAATAACTACCAGGTGTATAGAACCTATGTATATGCAGTTGACCACGAGGACTTCTCTCGCTCCTGAGCATCTATGTAGACCTGGAGGTCCACAACTGCTTAGAAAATGAAATAACATTAATTAACTGATTAATAAAGTGCATGTAAATATAGAAGCACAAAATGAACTCTTTAAAACATTGAGGAAATATGAAGGAATTTGCAATTGGAGGATAAAAAATGAGGTTAGTGTCCTCCGATTGATTCAGTGCAAATGCATCAAACAGAATATATTATGGATGACGGATGGCCTTAGTTTAATTTAGGAAAGCCCCAACCTTCACATTAAAATAACATGTTTTGATTTTTCATATTTGTTTCTGATTTCAAAAAAACATTTAATCATTTGGGTATTTATTTGACGAATGCTTTTTTTCTGTATTGTTTTGTGGTTCAACTCATTGAAATTGCTTACTCCAGTGTCCCTGTCTACATTAAAAGATGAATAACAACTGATTTGAATGTTTGTGAATGGTTGCTTTCCTGTTTCTTTGTCTAGCATGGAATATTTTGACAAATCTGGTTTGGTCATGAAAACAGACAAACTCTTTGTTGACAATACCTGAAGGTTTAGACCTTGGGTAATGGCTTTCATCAACTGGTCAGCTATGATCTGTGGTAATTTACCAGATTTCATTCCAAATGCATGTGCTAATAAATTTACAAAGATTTCTTTGATGGTCTCTTATGCAAGGACACTTTAAGTGCGCATCTAAATTAGCATCTGAAATTGCTGACACAGTGAAAAGGGTTTTCCCCGAAACTCAAGTCATGTTATATTATAGAAGTATTTAAACATTTGGCAAAAATAATTAGTGCTGTGGCCAGCGTGATCCCCAATAATAACATGCAAGGTCTGCTTATGCTCTGGAGAGTGTTAAGCCACACGTTATATCACATTATTCGCTCCACAGTTTGCCTGCTTATGCAGGTAACACTCCCATTTCTCTAGTGCAGCCATTGAGTCGTTTTGTTGAATTTTCTCTTTCCGATTGGTAAACAGAACATGTATCAAAGAAATGTGAAAATTAAAAGAAACCTTATAAACACACAATCTTTAAACAGGATCATTCTTTCTCGAGGTGCAACTTGCACCACTTGTTATACCACCCTACCACAAGAAATCCGTAGAAGGCAATACTTTCTAAGTACAAGCCACCAAGCTCTGGAACTCACTACCAGCCAGCATTAGAAGCCCCTAGGCACATATACACTTCTGAAGACAGTTGAAAACATGGCTATTTCCTAGATAACTGCTCCATCCCACGTCACGGCAACAGAGCCTAGAAAACAGTCACACCCTCAAGTGCAATCCTCCGCTTACAAACCACAGAATTGGAAACAACACAACTAGTAAACTGCTTTCAATATACAGGCAAGCAATGAATGGTTGATCTATGGTTTTCCGTGACATTATATATTTATGGACTTGCATATTTAACAGGTGTGCCACACAATAATATTAATAAGACCACAATAGTCAGCAGCAAATTGTAACTTATACCTCTTACATTCACATAAGATGTTTGCTATGAAGGTTGTCCTTCACAAGCACTCTACAGACAAAAAACACAGACATCACCAAATGAACAGGCATAGAGGAACTAAAGAGATCTGTCAAATACTGCTGGGCAATTGACAGGAAGTTAATATAGTCCACTACTGCAGGTCCAAATTATCTATACACTCTAACCGCATCTTTCCATCTCGCAATGACACTCAAATATGGGATGATAATAACAATGCCCATCCATAACAGATCTCTCCACTTCTCTCTCCCTCCAACCATGCCGGCTCAGGACCGCAACTATACACAAAATCTAAGCCTGAACAGCCCAGTGCAGTAACCAGTTAACTAGAGTATTTCATAAGAAGTACAATAAAGGGACCTGCAGAGCTGTTCAAAGCTGCCAGCATACTGAAAACCATCAAAGTGATCATCTGGCTCTGATACATCATCATCCACCACACTACACACTATGGCCCACATCACACTACCTGCACCTTGGTGGTCATTAATCACAACATGGAAACACTTCTCCAATAGATCAAAACAAAGACAAGACCCTTCCAAACACAAACCTACACTGTGTAGCATGCTACCCAAAGAGGCAGGTGCTTCAGATCCCCCAATAGGGGTAGCAAACGCTATATAAATGCTGCAATACAGCACAATAAATTACTATGACAAGCCAGTGTAACTAACCCTGAAGTTAGCTGCAACCTTAAAAGAATACCATGACATACAAAGAGAACATTATAGTGCACCATATACATTTGACTAAGCACCATTTAAAGGCATACAAATCACATCAACAAAACTGGACAGAACACTATTCAACCAGAGTGCAAAACAGACACAACCAGGCAGATTGCCCAACAAGCTATACACATAGTCAACCCAACCAAACACAATAAGCTTTGGCAAAGCCAATAGGTCTCGCCTACGAAACCTACTGGCTTTGCCAATGTTTTTTAAGCCATGTTATATAGCATCGCATATGCTGTGCAGCATAGGAAGAAAAGAGACAAAAAGATACCATAACATTGCTGTCTCATCATTTTACAGGCACACATATGAGTTAAAACACATGCACATTAAATAAAGTAGCATGAAAGCACCTTTTTTAAACAGCGTGAAAGTGCTTTAAAAAATAAAACAGATGAGCCGGTTAAAAGAACAGGTTGGGGAGCTGTTGGTGAACGAAGCAACATGCCGTTGGGCTGAGACAACACAGCAGTTGCGAGAGTAACAATTCAAGGGAGAGAAGTATGGGGGAAGCAGAGGCTGAAAAGAGCAACGTGGACTGGCGGAAATAAGCACAATCGCAAGAGAGAGCAACACGGAGAGAAGCACATGGGTGAAAGAGAGATTGCAACATTAGGGGTGGAAGAATAGCACATGAGGGAGACAGATGGAAATCACATGTACTCTCATAAGTGTTTGAACAAAAAGAGAAAATTAGTTGCCTAAAAGTGAACAGAGGAAGCACAGAAACCAGCCACAGAGACGGGATAGGTGCTTTGCTCCATGGGAGGAGCAAACTGGATTGACAGGATGAAACAAGGAAAGCCATGGAATAGAAAGCTAATAAATAAGAGAGACAGTAAAGCCAACCAATCGCAATCAATGTATGCATGTAAGCTCACAATATGTCTTTAGCTTGCGTTATCTGGTAAGTTCGACCTAAAAAACACAAATAGTAAAATACAAATGCCCCTAAAATTCATACTTCTAAGATAACTATTTGTTTTAGCTTAAACATTCAATGCATTCATGCAACTGACACAAGCAATGTTTAATCAAGTGAAAGGTATGTTACTGTGCCCAAAACAAGGAACACATTAGCTGCATTAGCTGCATACCAAATACTACATATGTTCAACATTATGCAAAGAATCTCGTCCTCAGACCTCAACCACAAATCTTGAATGCACAGATTGTCATATTTCTAGGAAGGACCTCAATCTGTGAAACCCCCTTGGACTGCCCGGGCACAATCACTTTATCAACATCCAGTATTTGCCTAATCGAAGGGGTGGCACTCAGGTGATATCATTTATAAACATTAGCAATGACTCATGAACACACTGCCACGTATGAGTGAGTAACCATCTCATCATCAAACAGCTGAAATCATGTACCATTTGAACCATTACTGTGCCAACTGTATATTGGCAACTGGTCGCATGCAAGGCGGCCACCAGCATGTCTCCCAGGTGTAAGCAGAAGAAGGAAAGGTTTTGAGGTCTAAAGCCTGTTGGCCTATAGAGGTTCATTCTAAAATACCACATGGTTTGTATGAATGTCTGTTTATGTTTTCACAGACCAGTTTATTATTCCTGACTTAAAAAAAAAATTGCTACAAATACAAAATTACAACCTGAATTGCACAAAAACAACGCTGTTGTTACAATAACAGTCAACAGCATTAATAAATTAAAGCTAAAAATAAAATACATCAGCTCCAATTTATTTTTAGAGAACGAAAGAAGAATACATTGTAGGGGTTACTCGTATACTGACGGATTTATGTTTATTGTAACAGTTAGATTCAACATTTATGTTCACTTAAAAAAAAAAACACTTCACAGGAAGGGAAGGCTTAAAAGATCAAAAAGTGAAAGAAGGGTGGCTTAGGTATTTTTTCCTAAAACATTTTACTGAAGCAACATGGGTAAAAACTAAAAAGTTACATTCTCCGGTTTGCACCAACCAAATTCACCCTCACTAAGTAGGTATAGTGAAAGGGGAAGAGGAACAATGAGGAAATTGCATGTCCTATTTAATTCGTATCACACGGATTTAAATTTCCTGCCATGGCAACTAAAGGACTCCCTCGACCTCACATCTTAACAGAGAGCACCTTATAAACTCTCAATATATTCAAGCCATGTCACTCTCACATCACTCCTCATACAGCTATGGCCATACCAGATACAATCACCATCTTCATGCGCAGGTCACCTCTTTCCATAGCAACCATTCATCCCTGACCTTTGCTTTTTATATATCTAACTTTTCCTTAGGCCTGGATCCCAGTGCAGCACCTACGACCTTCCAGCATATTATCTGCTGTACTGCCTTCACCTTTTCACCATAGTCCTATTTGGTGCGCTGAAGGATTTTCTTGTGTTTCTAGACGCCTAGCAGATGGACCACTCAGCTGACTGCATCCAATTAGATCCTGAATCTTTAACAGTTAACATACTCTTTTGTTCAACATCCTAGCAGAATTTAAAGTCCTTGAGACTCCTACCTCTGTCTTCTCCAAACCTGATAACATTACCTCAAACTTTCCTTTAAGAAGTAGCAAGGATCTGAAAAAAGACATATTTTGCTTCAGAAATAGTAGAGACTGCATTTTTGCTTAATGTTGCACATCCGGTAGGTTATGTCAATGCGCTTGGTTAAGGCTTCGATCTCAGACCTGAGGTCGTGTATAGATATGTTACATCAGCTAGGTGATAACTCTCTTTGCTCTTCATGCTGTTTGACTGACTCAGGCTCCAAGAATAATATTCCGCGTCTCCTCATTCCTCCTGCTTTAGCTTGAAAACATTCAATTAGCGGCACACTCTTGTCATATCTCACCCCATGTCACAGACAATGCTCAATTGCGCCACTGCAGCCAAACTTGCTGCAGCTCTCCTCCTCTCCAAGTCTCAAAGTGCTCTCACCTAAGGTTGTTCTCTGGAGGTCTTGTCAGCAAATGTCAAAACACGTGGCTGTCGGGGAAATATCCCAAGGAGCACGCTTATCTACTGCACAGTGCCTCATGTTATTTGCCACAGGCCTAAGATATAGATTCTCTAAGAAAGCTCTTTGCTTTAAGTCTCCTGGATCACTGTGCTGTAAGCACATCCCACATGTATCTGTATTTTGAAACCCTTCTGCAAAACTATGGTTGTTTTGATTCAGTAGTTTAACTTAACAAGCAGTCCTAGTCAATTTTATTGTACCGTCAATTAAAGCCTTAACAAACAAACAAGCAGTTCAAAATACAAGACATACCAAGTTAAACCATGTGATAGGAACACACAGGGCTGAATACATGCAGAGATGATTCAGCTGAATCACATTAAAAAAAATAGATAGAAGAGCAAATAGTGCATGTAAACAAAACAAACCTTTGAGAATAGGTCTAGAAACAATGGGCAAAATACGCAAAGCACGGACCTATTGTTAGGCGACAGATCTGTGATCCGTTCACAGGTACTGCACCCAGATACAGACCAATTCATCAGACAGTTTGTCTTAAGCCCAGTGGCCAGTGCAACAGATATGTAAGGTGGAGAGGCAGATGGCCAAGAACCTTACAAATGTTCCCCTCACAAGCTTCCACTGGAGAAACACGTTATATAGCGTCACCACTGTCCATAAGGTTTTGAACTGGCAGAGACAAGTAGAGAAATCAATTGAGAATCCCAGAACCATCAGGAAGACATACAGATCCTGGTACCATAATCTTTGCTGCAATACATCTGTATTGCACTTAATAGAACATAACTGAGTATGCTAGAAGTCATAAGCAATAACTGCATGGAAGCTTAATATTGCCTATAGCCAACACAACTGTTTGACTGTGGATCATCAGGATCATTACATTCTGGACTAGAATAGCATGCACAGCCACCTTAATACAGTACATTGGGCGTTGATGTATACAACACCTTCTATCTGCAACAAGCCCATGTGAAATAAAAATGTATCAGGAGAAAGTCAATTGGCATGGGCTAGGCAGAGTATCTCAAGACCCGAACCACCACACAGATTATTCACATACTCCACATTCACAAAGGTAGCTTTGCCATGTTGCTAGGCCACTGAACATCTCCATAAGGATAACCTTCACGCTACAAATCACCCATCTACGTTACATGTGATTCAGGGATAAATGATCTCTAAATACCTGGATTCTCCAATATGGATAGGCAGGGGCTGAAGGAACCACTGATCGAAGATGAGATTGGAATAGTGGGCCCATCACTTCTTCAAGAAATATGCATCACATCTGATGCTGTTAATGATTGGAATGTACACTAAGGCCCTCACCTCAAGCTGACTACCTTATGACCTACAGGGTGCCATAATCTCCGTGATCCTAGAACCTGGGAAGTCAACTAGCCAATGCATGTCACACAGACGCATTTCTCTTATTAATCTAGACCGGGGGTCTCCAACGAGTAGCTCGGGAGCTACTGGTAGCTCGCCAGTACCTTCAAAGTAGCTCTCAGAGAGGAAGTCAAGCCTAGTTTCAAATTCAGAGAGTAGATGCCTATTAAAGACAGGACTGCTCATTTTAAGACCCTTAGAGTGACAGCCAGCCGAAACATTGGCAGTAGCTCATACTAACACTCAGACACACACTTTATCAGCCTATAGGGTCTGCCACTTGGCAGTCTGTATTCAATATCAATATAACTAACCCACAAGGAGATTGACCATGTTGTAGTCCCTGCTGTATCAGACACAACGTGTGTGAACAGTGGACCATAAAAGAAGTATTGCAGCAGTAGCCTGAGCAGTAATCAGTGCTGAACCACCAAAGTGCGGGACTGCAAGAGTCAGAGTGAAAATGTGTCAGTTGGATGTATGATCAGCTCAACACCTAGTGAGACCAGGGCATGATCCAGACCAGAGAAAATTAAGAAACTCATCAGCATTTATGAGCGTCCATAATAAACACTATTGCTTCCTGAAAGTTACGCCTGGTGTCAAGGACCACCAAATGTGTATGCTAGTCCCCATCATAAGGGTGTTGTCTGTGACATAATTGTGCTCGTTCCTGGCATAATGGTGCCAATGGCATAATAATGGTCATCCTTAACTATTTTGGGTATTTTTGGTCTAGTTGTGGCATACTGGCAGCCATCATTTACATACTAGGAACATGACTGGCCTACATTAACCTATTCCTGGCATAATAATGGTCATGACTGATATATGGTCTCTGCTCTGACCCTTGTGGTTTCCAGCCTTTGTGCAACTGTGGCCGTAGTATAATGGTAGGCATTACTGGCATAATGCAGACATCCGTGGTGCTGTAGTGAGCATCCCTGGCACAAGACTGTAATACCTGGGTATTCAAAGTAGTCTGTCCATATGAGGCATTTGTATATGGGAGTACTTTATGAAAATGACAAGCTGTTGTTTTGGGACCATGCATTTCCTAAAATCTGAAAACTGATTAGACACAGTGATACTCACAAAAATACTAGCAAATTGGTTGTGGAATGTAATCGGAGCAGTAGTACACCCAGACCAGAATGGGTTTATGCTACATCTTGGCACCCGCCACTGCCTAAGATGCCTTTATACAGCAATGGCCCTGTATACTGGGGCACAGTGCCGGGGTGACAATATATGGGTAGTTGTGCACTCTATAAAAATGTATTATAATAATAACAGGATCATAGGGCCCTAGTGTCAATAGACTATGAGAAAGCCTTCTATTCAGCTCGATGGCACTTCATGTTCGGCGCGCTGCAGCAAAGAAATGTTGGCGCTCGCTTTAGAAGCTATGTAGCAATACTCTATTCAAAACCATGGACGAGAGTCAATGAAGAACCGTCCTCTGCATTCACTATTGAATGCAGAATGAGACCAGGATGACGCCCCCCCCCCCCACTGTGCACCATGGTCATGGAGCCGCTGGCGGAATGGATCATACACGATGCTCAGATTTGCGGTTTCCGGTGGCCCGGGGAAGTGGAAGATATGATCTGGGCGTAAGGGGATGATGCCCTAGCATAAATAAGTAATCCTGAGACTGTCGTGCCCTGCAGGATGCAAATGCTCCAAATATATGAAGATGCATCTGGCCTTACAGTTAAATTGGTCTAAATCTACATACATACCCCTAACTGGGTCACAGGATGACATACGCCAGACCACTACCATTCAATAGGCAGAACGGCATTTCGAATATCTTGGTTGCATATCACCCACACTAATCGGAGAGCATGGGAACTGAATGTTGCACCCCTCGTTGCTTGCGTGAAGTGGGACTTGCATACATGGGAACACCTTCCTCAAAACGTAGGGGAGCTCTATCCAGTATGGTCTCCCTACCCGACTGCTATACACCTTCCAGAACTACCCTTATTCTATACCCCCCAAATTCTACTCCTCCCTGCAAACAGCAATAATGAAATATCTATGAAAGGGGAGTCAACCACAAATTCCATTTTGTAAATGCATGCTGGGGCAATATGACAATGACTAGGAATCTTGGAGATGCAATTGTAATATTGGGCCAGTCACATCGTTCCAATCAACAACTGGCTGTTTGTGGACCACACCGATCCTGCAATAGCCATTGAAATACAGAACCTTTGAGCAACACAATGTGATGCGCCTTTTATATGGGTCATTTAAATATACTAATCTCCCCCAGCAACCAAAACATCAATAACCTGCTGGCACCATGCGCTGCTGTTCATTAAATGGCACTTTGTGCCTACTGGGGAAATGCCTTTGTGGTCTGGAACATGGCTACAACATACGGCGACTCTAAAAGGCTTTCATGCCTGGGACACCATAGGAATCTCTGGCCTGGGCGATATCTGAGAGGGCAATTCCATATGGACATTTAAATTCTTCAAAAGACACATATGAAATACAAAGATTGCAATTCTACCATTATCTCCAACTATGACATGCCCTCGAGCAACACCGTGACAGCCTAAGGCTGTCTCAGGCTGTAATCTCATTGAAGCCCACGTCACACTGGCTGCCTTGGGTATGAAAGGGATCTCAATTATATATAGAACTATATAACACCTGTAAACGATACCCCTGACGCCCATGACAGCATTGAGAGAACACGTGGCCTTGAAGCAGGAGGATTTGGTGGCGGCAACGATGGGCCCCAGTGTCCTGGCTGCCTCCAAGAGATGTAGTGAGGACTTTCGTTCATACAATTAGGGAATGCTCTTTGAAACAAAGGTGTTGGTATGCAATATACGGTCCTCTGTAGTGAAAAGGCTGGTGATACCGGAGCCCAAACTGATGCTGTTGAGACTGATAGATGAGTAGGGGGCAGCAGAAGCAGACTCCTAGTGGTCATGGGCCTCCTCCTTGCCAAAAGAGACATGGTACACCATTGGAGAGCTGAGCAGGGTCCCTCTGTGATGGCATGGACTAATGGTATGGACTATTGCACCGGGGCTGAAGGAATATGTATACACATCGAGTGGCTGCCCTAAAAAATACAGCAAGATCTGGAACCCCTGGATAGCTTACTCTATGAACAATGATACATGGCTGTCTAGTGATTGTTACCCTGTGTACGATTATGTTAGAGGGTCAGGATAAGTGTCATGCCAAGGATATGACATGATTTGTATGACTAATGTGAACATCATCTATGTTGTAAAAATAATAAAAAGAGCTGGAAAAAAATATGGTTCAGTATGTTTAAAGTGCCAAGAGGCCAAGTTATTGGCAAATACTGCACTATATAAATACCCACTGGCATAGACAGCACTATGCAAATATTATGCAACAGAACATAAGATGATAGTGAACGCGCGTACCGTTAAGGTCTATACTAGAAATATCGCACCCAATACCACAAGGAAGCAATTTATTTAAAAATCCATTTTTGAGTTCAATACTGATCGCCAAACGTTAATAAACTTTGAAATCGCAGTAAAGGTGCAATCTTATGGTGAATAAAAGCTTAAAATGTGGACAACCATCAGTCAGTTTCTGAAACAAAGTCTAGAGCCAGACTATGCATCATTCAAGCCAATAGGCTATGCATCACTCAAGCTAGATAAAAGGGAATACCAAAAGATCAGGAACATTGACACGAACAGGGTCACATGCATAAACCAGATAGGAGCCGCTTCCGGACAGGATAACCCCATTTGTCTGGCCTGATAGTCTCATTGTGCTGTACGCAAAATGAGCAATGAACAAGGAAATGGCTTCCTTTCAGATAATCTTCATGTAGCTTGAATGGAGAAGCACAAGCTCAAATAGGAGCGCACTGAATGTTGGACTGCCCAGGATAACCATAGTTGGAACACGCCTGGACAGAGGGATTCTCAAAATCAATTAAGTTTCACTGATGCTATAGTTTTGTGCGCAATTGCTAATCCACTCGAGTGTATCTTAAACTTTACAACAAAATTAAGGCAGACTATGTGACAAAATAATTTATTTGATAGAATTTACTTAAAATACCGTTTTCAAAGATAAGGTTCTGGAAAAGGGGCTGCTAGGTGGTTAAGATGATTAAGCATTCTGCATCTACCTTTTATTTGTTATCATCCTTTCTTCCCCCATAAAATTTCTTACAAATAAAATAATTCCAGTTGGGTCAAAAAGGTTATTCCTCTGATAATCTGTGCAAAGGTGCCAAGCATTTAATGAACATAAACCAGAAATACCTTTTGAGGGGAGGAGTGTAAGAAGTTTATATTACTGTTAATCTGCTGAGGTGGTACCCTGTGATTATGTTGGATCAATTACATTACTTTCATATTAATCTCAAGAGAATAATCTCGGTATGATTAATACAGGATAATTAATTTATGTTTAAACAGATATTACATTTGTATTTCTTTAACCTCTAGAAGTCATCCATCTGCAGTGCGAGCTGCAGAGGTAAACTCATGGCTCTTGTTTGGTATTTCTTTCGCTTTACCGTCAAATTCTCCTCCCCAAGACTTCCAGCAATCGACTGAGGCCAACAATTCAAACAGACAGATTTTTCTGCACTTTCCTTTCCCAAGCTGACTTCACACCGCTGCCATCTTTTCACTGAGATTACGACTGCTGTAGAAACAAAGTAACTTCAGACAAGAAACAGAAGTCGCCTACAGAAGATAGCTCGCTCTGCCTAAAAATTTACCAATATGCCTTTGGGTTTCTGAGTTATTTGCAAACAGCCACTGGGTGGATTGCAGATTGGTCAGGTAGTCCTGATCATTTCTTGCCCTAAGGCCAATAAGCAGACGCCCACCATCATTTCATAATGCATTCCAGCATTCACAAGTAAGGTGTGTTTTGGAAACAAGTAAGATGGCTCACACCGATCACCATTTCTGTGCCAATGTTGACTGCTGGCTGCTTCATAAACATGGTACTAGAAAACATTTTATTAGTCTAATGGTCTGATTACAACTCCAGAGGTCCATAGGACCACTGCAGTCGTGGTGGCAATCCGACAACCGCCACACTGCAGGACTGCCCGCGAGACTACAACTGCGGCGGTCGGACTGCCACGAGACCGCTGGCACCGCCAGGAACAAGGATCCCACTGGGCCGGCAGGCGTCAACCAGGCAGGAGTATACTGATGGTGTCACAGCTGGGCTAGCCAAGCATATTCCGACTTGCTAGTTCACCACTCGTTTCATGGCGGTGAGCATGCCAAGAAAAGGGTGGCAGAATGGCAAGAAAGGGAACCCTAACAGAGCTCCCTGCCAGATTTTGGCCTGGGGTGCATGTGGGGGGCACATGTAGTGCCCCCCCTTGATTTGCACCCCGTGGTCCTGCTCGGTGTAGCATGTATGCCACACCGTGCAAGAAGGTGCAGTCGATGCTCTGAGAGTGGCGGTCTGCATCTTAGGCTCATTTATGAGTCTGACAGACTGCCGCAGGATCACCTGCCACACCAGGCTATAACTCCTGATCTGACGGGCGATCATACCACGGGTTTGGCAGTCCCACATCGGATGGTGCGTTGCACTTTTCACCACGGGCCCGTCAAACTCGTAATCAAGCCCTAATTCCATGCTATACCCGTCCCAGAAATATGCCCGTTTGTCTCTCAGATGGCTTTCAAAATATGGCATTCCTCTGCACTATAAAGCCTATCTGTGGCTCAACGGCCGGGCGGCCACCCCGCATACTCAGAACGACTTCTCCAAATGGGTCCCAAAACCTTTGCCTACAACCGCGATGCTGTTCTCTGTTTAGCATTTCATTTTTATTATGCCGTCACCATTAAAACTGGATAACAATACACACCATTTTGTCACTGTTGAGTGCCCAAGGAATCAATGAGCGTGGAGTCTGAACTGTGCTTTCTCAGACTACAATTCCCCGTGGTGAGAAGGTGATACATGATGTGTGCGCTTCCGCAGAGGATTTCAGAGATGCCAATCTAGCACTCTCACAAGCAACAGACACACATCCTCAGGTTTTTCTCAAGTTATGAAATACAAAAGAAAAAATATTCTTCGGTTTCTCACCCAAGCAACTGAGCATACAGTCAACCACAAACACATTAAGTGCCTGCCCCGACTCTCCGCCACTTTTCGCTAATAGACCGTCACTAATTTTACAAACCCTCACAAGAGATTGTGCGAGTTTGGTAAAGCACTTCCTAACTGGGGAAACACTTTCAGATTTCATTAGCATGATCTAAACAACTTGCATTGCATTTAACAGGAATTTGGTCTGCACGAAGCAGCACTTCTGGTCCTCTTGATGACTGTTTCCTTTTAGCCCATCTTTCACTAAGTACAGCGCCCCGGAGGATGCTGTGCTTTTTGAGGGACTTCTATAATGAGGGGGTTTCTTTAACAAAGAGGTTTCGATAATAAAAAGGTTCTTCTCATCAGAGCTATGGCTACCGAAATCTACCCCTCATATTTCCAAATGACATTCACACAACAGAACAAACTGTGCCCTTCATTACTTGAATTTGGCCCATAGATATCAAGCGAGTAGACATGTCACACTTATGGGGATAAATCAAGTAGGTTACTTCACAGGCTATGTCAGGGTGCCTCCTGCACGCCCCCATTTCCAATAATATTGGGTGAGGCCGATACCACTTAGATGGATCCGCTACCCATCTTGCGGGGGTCTACACCAGGAAAGGAGTCGTTACAGAGACAAAAATAGAGGAGTTTGTATGGGTGCTGCCTCTTAGGTTCCTGTCCCCAGCAGCTCGCCATGTCCTAGATGCTAAGCTCACAGTTTAGGAACGAATTTCGGCTGTGGTAAATATGAACGTAGGTAATGCGCCAGGGCCAAATGGTTTACATGCCTAAGCTTCAGACTCACTTCCTAGAGACGATATTGTCAGCGGCTGATGCGGAGACTATGCCATTAGATTGGTGCCATGCAGAGACTGTAGTATTTCCTAAACCAGGCGCTACTGGACGGTGGTATTGTTTTTAGGAAATATGGCGCCACTCAGGAGAATAGCACTTGTATCGGTGTGACGATACCTATCTTTGTCCCTGTGCTGTGAGATGAGGAGAACCAGTGATCTCCCCAAAATTTAGCGGCCTAAGCCAACTGAACATACAGAAGAAAATCCTCAGCACACGTAAATGAAGTCACAGTAATTGTACAAGTGCGTAGTATAAGCACAAATTAAACACAGGTAAGTGAATTTCTTGATCTTCTCTTTATTCTCTGGGTCTTCAAACAGCCAACACGTGTTTTGTCGCTTACATGGGAAAACGTCCCGCGACTTTATCAAGGCTATGTCCTCTTTGGAAAAATCCTTCTTTTATAGTGATAATTCGAACCCACAATGGGATTCAGTTTCTTGTGACGTCAAAATAACAGCAGTACATATATTCAAGGGATCCTATTCCATCCAACAGTCTCAGAATCGTGATTTCATGTGTCCTGGTCTGAAAACGTCGCTCCTCATGTGAAACAGAGTACGGAACAGGACATATCCTTGATAAAGTTGCGGGACGATTTCCCATGTAAGCGACAAAACACGTGGCGGCTGTTTGAAGACCCAGACAATAAAGAGAAGATCAAGAAATTCACATACCTGTGTTTAATTTGTGCTTATACTACGCACTTGTAAAATTACTGTGACTTCATTTACATGAAAAAAGCTCTTTCTGGACCAAGATCTAGTTTTCTGCCATTTTGGATGTTCCTGTATCTTATTTTCCAATGGGAAATTGCATGGAGAAAACGTGTTTGGTCTCTCCATGACAGATCACACATAAACTTTAAAGGAAGGAGCTGAGGTAGATGAACTTTTTTGGGAAAAGTTTCATGATGATTTGTCAAATGCTGCCAAAGTTGTTAGCAACCAAAAAATGATTTCCAAATGAAAATGTGGGCCTAACTATAACTACCAAGCAGGCATTTTGGCAGGCTCATTTGCAGCCTGGGTGTGGGGAGGAGCACCATCACTAGCTGGAGGAGAAAGGCAAACACCGGCGAGTCTAGGCTGTAATCCTGTACCTTCAGGATTACCGACATAGCGTTCTACATGCAAATGAGCCTACCAAAATACTTTACAACCTACTATAGGTAAACAAATACATGCTTTAAATACGAACGAACAATGAAACTGACTTACAGTATATATTCCCGCTCGCATTTGGGACTTCATACCCCATAAGGCATCAAGAAAAACTGCGCGTATGACATGCCCATGTGGGACAGTGACGCATAAAAATAAAGCCAGTGAATATATAAGAGAAAGCCGGATGGATAGAACACTGTCTTGTGCCCTCCCAAATGCTTCAGGGCACGTTGTTGATTAATATATATATATATTTTTTTTTATTATTATTTATTTATTTTTATTTTTACTTTTAAAAAAAATAAGCAGCTAATTTCACATTTCACTGTGAAAATCTCAACACAAATTTTTGGCACCCAGCTTTGTTAATTTAATCAGTGGTTGTGGAGCAGCAGTTGACCTCTTGAAAGAGTGCAGTTCTGAGGTCTTGCATTCCTGAGTTAGGTATATCTTCTTGAAATATATTTTCAGCAATACATACTAAACAAGAAAAGTAATTACGTGTGCGGCTCCAGGTTCATGCTGTAAAGTAACACTAAAGCAGGACACCAATGTCACAAAAATATATTCTGCGTCGCATGATGGGGCTCATGTTATTAAGACAAAAAATATTCAAATGCAAGTCGCCATCTTTTTAGGTCTGGCTTTAGCCCAAACCTTTTGATTTTATGAAAATTATATGTATAATATATTTATTTATGGAGGCTTTTTCATCCATTGGTCTGTTATTGTCATTCACATTTTCTTCCACTGACAACAGAATACAGCATGGAGCAATAGGTAAGCCCACTTCACCCATTAATTAACTTCACTGTGATGGTGGATGTCTGCATTTCACAAGGTGCACAAATGCACAGAAAATCTTTTATTCAGTGCCAGAGACTACTATCCAATGTATGCTTTTTGAGACCCAAAAAGATTTTGCTCTTCGCCTTTTATCAATCTTTTTTCTTTTATGATAATGAGGGTGCAGCAGCTCCCCCAACAATGAAGTTTTAGAAATGCCATTACAAAACAAGAGCTAATAAAGCAAAAAGGCAGATGCCCAGTGCTAGATCCAGTGTTTTGTTTTTTTTAATTGACGTTTTTTGCATTGTTATTGTGACCAGCAGCGTGATTGTGGCTCTTGTTGATAAAAGCCCCAACAAACAATTTTCTGTAACTATATTTAAAGAAAACAAACGCCCATTCAATTGCATTAAGGGAGAAGCTTTCTGATGCTCCACTCCCAAACATCTCTGCTGCGCCCTGCCACAGAAAGCTTGTTTGTACTTCAGCACAGAATGCCACTTGTTTCACTGATGCACACTTATAGATAAGAGAACTGTTAACAAATCCCATTTCAGTTCGCAGCTTCAGCCTGAACCCTTCTCACTCCCTATGTTCAAATCCAGAACATCCAGTGAACCCAGTCCCTAGATCACAAGTAATAACATCTACAGCCCCACTCCTCCCCCCTTTTTATGGCACCCCTTTTTATAAAATATGTTTATTTATTTATTTATTTTTGATGGTAATGAACTATGCCGCATTAGACATTCTCAACCTTTTACGCTGTATATATGGGGAACCTAATGTTGTAGTGGGTTCTTTTTTTTAAAAGATTGTTTTTATAATGTTTTATACTTTTATGATATTTTTATATATCGAATAAAGTTACTACAACAACAGTGCACTCGCCTGACAGGTTGCCGTTTGGTGCACATGCACATACCATCTACCTATAGCTTGGTAACTTGACACCCCACCACTACAAAATGGAGTAGCAACTAATTGCGAAGACCAATAATTTTTGCCACGGATGCTCAATATTTCACAGAATAACTATTCACAGGAACTAAGCCTTATGCCCAATAACGTAACCAGGGTACAAAGTGTAAACAAACAAAAGGCTTTTCTTATATAATCACAAAGAAAACCAATCTGATAGAGAGCAGAAGGCGCAGTGCTCAAGGTGCAGTGCTGTGCAACATTTACAATGATACACATGTATGTACAAGCAGGATGGCTCCAACATTTCATAGACACAAAACCCTCTGAAATGTATTCACTGGTTCCTCTCTTCAATGTAATTGAGTAAGAGACAATTCCTTTGAAACTTGTCAACGTTCCGACCCTACATACAATTTACAAGGGTCTCCTCAGGACAAGACGTGCTGTCTGGCACAACACCTATCAGGGCAAACATGTAAAGAAACTAATTTACTATGTGCATCAGACATGCCTGTTCTAATGGAAAATGTACTACATAAACAAAGACCTACCTCCAAGCAGTGTACATTGTTCATGTGCTGGGGTGGTCAATGATAGTAGGTATCTGGATCACCACTAAAATAAATAGATAAATCATATTAAGTATTCTGAAATGTGGGTGCTACTCCCTGTATCCCATATCTAAAATACCCACCCATGTAGGGGAGATCAATGCATACCTATGTGACCAACTAAAAATGTTGTATTAAATCATAAATGTTCACATGTTGTAGTAACTGATGCCCATAACCAATTCCAGCATAATGTAGTCCTATAAATAGTACTGGTGGACAGAAACCCCAGTAATGAGAACACAGATAGGAAAACCCATCAGGATACGGACACCACTGACTAACTTCTCTACTTCATAATGAAATAAATCCCAAACCAGTTACCACTAAAAAGAACCAAAGTGCCCCCCTCACCTTCTAATTGTATAGACATATATTGTCTATCACACCCCAAAAGGTGTCGTGTAGGAGCAGCACAGACAGTTCAGCATGTCTGCATGCAAACGTTTCTAAGACAAACAAGATGCGTTGAGAGAAGCATGCTCTTAATTCCTGCGGTCCTCTGTATGTGTGCCCCGCTGTAATGTTTGACCAGTGGTGCTCACTCTGTTGTGCATCTAATGTGGCTTCGATGCTGACAGATTTTCTGTTTAACCTTTTGTGTGGTTTAACCTACGTAAATCAGTTTACGTGGCCATATCACAAGGCATGCAACATTCCTGCTATTGCAATTTCAGAGACTTCTTAATTGTATTCTAATTCCTGTTACTTCAATTGTTTTAGTGCCATTCGTGAATTAGCAAACACACAATTCCCATACCAAAAATGGCTGATAACAGGTTGTAAACCCCAGGCCTGTGTTATGGTCTCTGCTTTCTCTTGTTCCCTATCTGATATCACTACATGGTCCCTTATGCTCATAACTTTTTTGTAGACCAAGGGCGGTCTCCTTCTTCAATTAAATGCCAATGTCTATTAATAATTTTACTAACCGAGATACTCACTGGACTGGAAGTGGAGACCATAATGGTACATTCCTTGCTTTTGCCAATCTCCTACCTTGTGTGAGGAGTGTTTCCTTGGACAGTAGCAAGCTCGTTTTAGTGCTCTATGCCCTATAGTTTTGGGGTATCCTTTCTCTACTAGTTTAGTGGTAAGCAGTTCTGCTTCCCTAAAATAGTAATTTCTACATGTGCAGCTCAGCCCAATCCAGAGACTTTGCCCTTAAGGTTAATTATCATGCAGTGATCTCGGGTGAAAACTATCATATGTCAACAGTGGCCTTACGTTATAATGTTCCACACATCTTCCATTTCTCACGTTTAAATAAAATATCCAAATAGTTAATCTGTTCTTCATTGTAGCTACAAGTGCATTTTAAGTTAGGATCCTGTGTATTAAACCAGGAGACAAAATCCTTGAGACACATATGTTTACCCTCCCATATCATGAAAGCATCATCTATGCATCTCCTCCAGGTCAAAATGTTCTTTCTTTTTGGGTTCTGAGTAGATAGGATACTGCTATTCTCAAATTCTGCCACCACCAGATTCACTTTATCCAGGGCATAACAAGCTCCCATGGCTACTCCCTTATTTTGCAGATAGTATTATTTTTTAAATGAGAAGTAGTTTTTACTCAGAGCAAATCCACTTGGTTTTAAATTGAACTCAATGGCATGATGCTTCTCTGGATCAGATTCCAATGTTTTACTTAGAATATCAAGGGCTGTCTTCTGTGGTATGTTGTTGTACAGTGATTCTATGTCGAGTATCATCAGAATCTGTGTCTTATCATCAAAATCACTATCCTCAATAAGATTTATAAAATCCATACTGCCTTTGACATTGGAAACGATCTTCGGTACACGTGGTTTTATGTAGTGATCTACAAATTTGCATAATGGCTCCAATACTAAACCATATCCTGAGACTATTGGTCTCCCAGGTGGTTTTTGATTGCTTTTGTGTATTTTTGGCAAAGTGTCCAAAACCACACCTATATCCATGATGTTCCAAATAAATTCTTGGAGATCTTTAAGGGGATTTGTTACAAATCTGATGTAATGTTTCTCATTCCTAAATTGTCTCTTAATCTCTCTTTCATATGTAATAGTGTCTTGTGTAACCACCTTTGTCCTTTTTCAGTAGTTTTCATTGTGATCTGTCTATTCTTGCTGACATTAAACAATGCTCTCCTTTCTTCTTCAGATTTATTATAATGTATGTACTTATTTTCCCATTCTAATGCCTGGACTTGTTTCATAACAAGATTCTCAAACGTTAGTATTTTCCCAGCCATCAAATGGCATGGGTGGGGTAAAAGGTGGATAGCAATCATAGGCCAGTGTCAACACTCTATAAAAATTTGGTTTATCCTTGAAAAAATTCCAGAGGCTAACGTTCCTAAAACAATGATAGATCTCAGTTTTTATCTTGAAAATATTGAGGCGTTCTGTTAAAACTAAGCATAAACCACGTTCAAGTACCCTCCTTTCATCATGTTCCAGTGTGTAAAATGAGATATTAAATATAGGAGAGATGCTACCACTAGTCAACGTTATGTCTACTATTTGTACATTTGATTCCTCGTTTGCCTCTCCCCTGGTTGATATTGGCCCTTGAACCATCCTCTGCCTCGCTCACGAGGTTCTACATAATATCAACTCTTTTGTTGTACCGTCTGAGAGAAGCCAAGGGCAGGCTACTTAGGTTTAGAACCTGACCTGGGTATTCCTTGCATCTTAAAGAAAAAAAGAAAAATAACAAGGGGATCAAAGTAAATAAAAATATTAAAATCTTCAGTTCTACTTGTGGGAGGTTGACCAAGTGTAGCTGTTCATTGTGGACTATACCTTTTGAGGACGTTAAAAGAATATCAGGCATATAAAAGATTGAAATTCATTGAGTGCAGATAAGAAATTGACGGTTCTCTCAATGATGGAATATTTGGAGAGAGCTACATTTTTGGAGTCCCCCATTGCTTCTTCAGATCACGGGAGAATTTTCTATTATAGGACATGATAATTATTTTAAACAATATTGATAGGAAAAAAGGATAAATGTGTTATATCCTGAAAAAGGTTCTTTTAAGAAGGTTTCTTGGCCACTGAAAGGAGGCGACGATTAGAAACAGTGACATAATCCACATATATGTTGTATGTGTATAATTTTAAAAGAGTAAAACATGGGCCTTTTCCAGTGTTGGATGTTTATTTTTATCTTATCTAAAATGGATTAGTGGATGATTTCTATGAAATAAAATAAATATTTAATTAATAGTTTGGGAATTTTATGTGGGTTGTATTCACAGTGATTTCAGAATATAAAATCCTGTTAGTGTGGTATAAAGAGGATGAATATAATTGAATAGTGAACTGAGAAATGGTGGTTGATTGGAGATTAAACACTACTCTAACATGGGGAAAATGTGTTTATTTTGATGATGGGTTATTAGTGGCCAGTTATAGACATTGACATGGAGGTGCACATTGGGTTGTGTGCTGTGTGCAATGTTGTGGATAAAACCATTAATGCCTCCAATGACAATGTGTCATGGGCAGATGAAACATGAATTAAACTAGACATTGATTTCATTGGACATATGGATTCATTAAGTCTTAAAATGCACTGCTCCACTATGCTTATGTACTACTTTAGCAAGTGGATAGAGGTAAAGATTGTGTCACAGCCCAATGCTAAGGAAGTAATTGCTTGTCTTAAACACATTTTCTATTGTGAAGGATATCTCTATCAGTTGGACAGTGAAAATGGGGTACAATTTACTTCCCATTAATTGGTCTAGTTTGTTAAGGTGAAAGGCATCAAACACGTGAAGTCTTCTCTATCTCATCCCCAGAGCTATGGACAGGGGGAAAATGCCAATCGGCTCACTAAGGAAACTATTCTATTGGAACTCACTGCTCGAGTTCCTGTGCTTGCAGCTCTCAGGATCAGATTATGGTCTAAGTGCACCACACCGCAGAGCACCAAAGGAAGAATGGCATTTAACTACTTTGTGGTTGACTAGCCATGTCACAATTGCAGCTATATTGGTCGAAAGTGTCGGAAAGATGGGCTAATAAGTCTGGCATGAGAAGACATGCTGAAAGGTGAGATTCTGTGGGTGTGAAACGGAGGAAAGTGGAAGTGGACTAAGTGAGGATTATGTATGTGTGTGGTAAGGACATTGAAAACATATATAGCAAGGCTTTGCATGAGCAAAATATATAGGTCACTGTTCTTTTAGTACAGAAAGTAAGTGGTGGAATGGTTCTTATGTCACATTACCAGTAGCATACATGATGGTGGTTGTGTCACTAACATTGTTGCTTATTATCAGAATTACCATCCATCCTGTGAAGGTTGTTCCAGAAGAAATGCTGCACCACCTTTAAAATTTAAGGGCTATGTTTTGGACAACTTGATTTTTATGAGAGGGAGAAGATTTATTGTTTGAACCTTGTATATTCAGTGACATGTTTGGTAGTTTTCAGGTTTAACTTTAGGGTCCTCATTACAATGTCAGTCGGAGCTGCCTTCGACTGACACCCTTTCAGTGAGGGAACCACATCGAACATAGGTCGGCAGTTCCGAACACCTAACTACGGGAAACTTCTATTTCTCCATTGGAGCTTGTGCGGCGGACGGAAACTGTCTGCAGTACAAGCTTCCATTGAGATATGGAAGATTGTGAACATCCCTGCACCATGTACCAGGTACCTCACAGTACCTGCCCCTCAGTGCAGGGATGTTCAGGGGAGCACCATAGGCGCCATCCAGGCCCAAATGCAGAGGCTGCAGAGGACAGTGGTCCCTGCTAGTGGTCCTCAATGTCGCTTTCCAACAGCCTTTCATGTTGGAAAAGCCGACATGGATTGGCTGTTGGATACCAACAACATAATCCCGACGACAGAAACGCCATCCTTAAGGGATTATGGTGAGTTTCCGACCCAGTCGGAAAGCGTTGGTTGGTCCCTCCGATTGCTGCCTCCGACCGCATCGCGTTGTAATGCATCGGTCGGACCGCAGCAGTAGATGCCGGTCAGACTGCAACCGACGAGCGTTCAGTTGCGAGCCAACCTGCATTGTAATTAGGCCCTTTATTGTAACTGGTTCTCTAGTCCCTCATTCCTTTTTTGTGTGCCTTGTTATTGTGAATGTTCTACACGGATCTTGTGAGGCATATCTGGTTTCTCGTTGAGGAGTCTCTGAAAGCAATTAACATGCTTAAACTTACACTGTACAACAGTATCATTCCTGTTTGGGGTCAGTCCATTCCTAAATCTCATATTTGACCCAAATTCAATACGTCTTCACCCCACTGGAGTGAGGTCAGTGACATTTTCCATGCCTCATAAATGTCCTGTGTTCTGTGTTAGACCAAAGAGAGGAATGGGTAACACAGCTGCTCACATTACATGTTAATGACAGAACACACTTTTGTCCCTTGTTCAAGAAACTTGAGTATTACAAATAAAAACACATATTTCCTTTGCAATGAATAAAATATTTCAGAAGTTCCTGTGAAATGTGGAAAATATTTTTGGCATTCCTGTGCAATATCGGTTTCATCATCATAATGACAACCACAAACCACTCTATACAGCATTACCACCGTCTTAATCAACATTCTACTGATGACTAAAACAAAATCTGAACGTTCTAATTCTAAGCAGGGATCACCATTAGCAGCACCTAGCAAAGAACAGCATCAACTATCTCTCTTTCTACATATAGAATGTACAAAGCAAAGGGTGTTGTTTCTAAAGTTCTAAATTCCTAAATACCCAACTATTTCCTCTTTTTTTTTATCAGATAACCAGACTGTACAGTACATTACTCACTTTGTATACACATTTCCTATTTCCTATTTGAAACAAAAAACACCTTCGTCAAGCTAACTGTCCCAAAAAATATGTGCAAAAATAATAATACTGGTAATAAGTGTCATGTGCAATGTCATCAGTGAAGTCACAGGTCATGTTATAGTTGATTCCATCAAATACACCATTAATTAAATTATTGATGCACCAATGTAAAGTGTGAGGTCAAGAGTAGAGCATGATTGGGGCGCGAGCTGTGGTTCACGAAGCAAACCACAGCTGGTGAATTTTAGATGGGAGGCGTTAGGTTTTTCAACAGTGTTTTTTCACTGAAACTTTCACTTTTTTTTCACATGGAAAGGTATACTCATTTTGGTACGTGGATCGCCAATTACTTTTAATTGTTCTTTTCTGTGATTTTGAGAGGATACTTTTAAAAGGAACATTTTCATGCGCTATTTGCAAGATTTTTTTCTGGGTGGTTGTACATATGGAGGATGTGTTGTAAGAGTGGTGGTGAATAATAATGCCTCTGTATGATGTTGCCTGTATAGACGCCTGATGGTCGATATGCAGCCGCCTAATGTTAAGCATGCGGAGGCCTGCTGGCCGTATGTGGCCATTTAATGGTGAAATTGTGGTCATCTGATGGTGGGTGTACAAATGTAATTTAGTGGGAGCCTATTGAGATACAATGGTGGCTGTGTGATCATAATGTTGGCTGGTGTGTGACTGTATATGATGGGGGTATGTGGTTTTATATGGTGGCGAGTGTGAGGTCATAGGAGATGGTGGATGTGTCACTGTACATGATGGTGGGTTAATCAGAGTGTGATGGTGGGTGTGTGGATATTTGATGGTTGGGTTTGTTGTCTTTTTTTCTATACTTCTTTAAAAAAAAAAAGTGAAAAACTTGTCAATTAATTCATTTTTGTATATAATAATCCAATGAATGTTCAGTGCCTTTTTACCATTAACCATCATTCTCCCTGTCTTTCAAAGTATTTTGCAGTGGTGGCTTGCTAAACAAAAAGAGCTTGGGGAAATGGTGCTTATATGTTAATGCAAAATAGGGGCAGCATGCTTGTGACTTTCCTCGAATTACAAATTTATTGGATTTGAAATGTATTTTTCTCGTTTTTAGAATACCTTTTCCATGCACCTCAAGTGCATAACAAGCATTTGCAATGCAATAGTTCTCGCATTACTGAAGGTTTTAGCTATTGGTGTTGCATTAGTATTAGTGGTGGGAGACCTCCTTGCACTGAAAATAAACATAGTTCATTGTCACTGTCACAGGAGAGATCAGTAGACATTTATTTAGCTCTTGTTTAGTGCACTATTCGTACTAGAATAGTATAGTTGCATTGACTGCAGGCAGATGGGTATGTTGATTTGGTGCGCGTAATTGTGGTGTGTCAGACAGAACCGGATGTGAAGCCTGTGGTTCCGACATGTGATATGGTCAGCTCACTGCCGGTTGGTCTACCCATATTCTAGATGTATGTGAGAAGGAATAAGTACTCAAACCAGCATTTTTTCCATGTAACTAGTCAACAGGCCATTGTTTGGAGGATGCGCAAACCAACAGCACATGAGTAAAGTAATGAAAACAAGACTTGTAGTGAAAAGAGAGAGTGTGGCGCTCGTGAAAGGGCAGCCACAAGCAACAAATGAAAACAACTGGCTGTACTTGTACCTTCAAGCCTAGCTCACGGAAATGACAACACACCCTGCGCGCCGCCACAGACAAAAGCAACGGACAAAGCTGCAGAGTTGTCTGTTTTTCAAAGGGAATCTGGCAAGCCGGGCAGAAAGAAAGTGTGGAAACGTGTAATATTTTACTTAGCATAAGCAACAGCCATTTTGGCTGTGAAGTCCATTTTGTTTCCTTCGTAACTCTTCCGTGCTCTGCTGCTCGTCTTTTTCACTCTGCTTGTGTTTTAGCTGACCTCCTGACATGGCTAAGCAATGAACGTGCTGGGGGTTTGTAGCTGCCAGTGCACCTGGTCTCAGATGTTAACTGTCGACCATTTACTGCTGCCATAAGCATTTCTGTTTCCCCTCCCACTTTGCTGACCAAGTGGTTATCCATCTGCCCTTGTTTGCTGATAGCTATTTCTAAACGTGTTCTTTCCATTTCTGTTCACATGCTTACATTGCAGAAAACCGGTATAAATGGGACGATGGTTTGTGAATTCAGTGTACTACCTCCTGCAGCACTTGAGAGTGTTGTGTGGACGTGGTCCCACTCATGAGTGATTAATAAACTTGATTTATTTTATTTCAACTCCAGTGCCGATCTCTATTTTGTTGGTCTTTGGACCCGTGGACAAGAGGGTGACCCTTCACCAGTGTGCTCACTTTTGGGCACATTTCCACAGTTGGCGCCCAAAACGTGGGGCCCCATAGGAGACGCGGCCGTCCAAAGGATTGGTCTTGACAGAGGATCGAAATATTACTGAGGATGCGCACTGCATGAGGAGACCTTTGTCTTTGCAGGCCGATGTGACTTTTCCGGTTTTCCAGATTTGACCCTCCAGGTGGTGGCCGGTCTCGACTGTGGTTTTCTTTGGCGTAATTCTGCAATGACCATTAGGTCGGCCAGAAATCGGCAAGTGGGAGTTGGAGACTTCTGTTTGGTAAGGTCCCTGAAACGGCACTCTTGATTTGTTTGACTTGGTTTTTGGTTTAGTATTTGTATTCGCTCTTTGCAAAGACTGAAGGCAGGTAATGTGGAGATTTTTCTCCTTTTGGAATATTTGTTTGGAGTAGTAATATTTTACATAAATTGGTGAAACATGCCTGTTCTCAGCACACTCCGTAAGTGGTGTTGCTGCTCTTGTGGTACCAAAGTTAGCTTGGAACAAAGTCAGCCGGCTCCTCCAGAAGGGACGCCCAATAGAGATATGTATGTTAAATATGGTATTTCTCCCATAATGTACGGTTCATTGTGGAACAAATACACAAAGAAAGAGTCTGATTTGCAATGGCCAGTGAATGGGTTATTCAGTTCTAATAAGGTTTGTTGGAGGGAGGCCCACCGGGTAGTCGGGGAGACTATTCCGGGCACCTTCCTACCGCAAAGTTTATAGCCGAGCGCCGCTGAGAATCCCCCTCGGGGAGGTCTTTCTCCTATATTCGTACTAGGCCCAGTAACACCACCACACAGGACTCAAGAGTAGTTGCGAGATTAGATTCTTTATCGGCAGCAATACGGGCAATATTTACAGAGGGATCGAGGGATCCTATTAGAGTCTCAATGTTCGTTCAAGAGGGTAGGGTAGCGGGACAGTCTTAGTGCCAGCCAGGCACGGGAGGGCTCTGCGCCAGACCTTGGATGCTGGTCTCAGAGCGGCTCGGACGTGGAGAGCCGCGACGTCGTCCGCAGGGCTCGGATGGTAGTTCCGCTTAGGTCGAGCCGCGACACGGTCAGCAGGGCTCTGGTGGTAGGTCCGCTTCGGTCGAGCCGCGACGAGGTCAGCTGGGCTCTGGTGGTAAAGTTCAACAAGGTCGGGCCGCGACGGCGTCAGCAGGGCCCCAAAGGTTCGTGAAGGTCTTTAAGCACGGTGGAGCCGCGACGTCGTCAGCAGGGCTCAAGTGGTGGTTCAGGATGAGTCTTCTTCCGTAGGGTCAGCCGCGATCCGATCAGCAGGGCTCTTGACTCCAGGATACAACTACTGCCCTGTTGTCGGGTCGCCCCAGATATAGGACGGGAGCCCTTTGATGTCCGGACCCGGGCGCCCGGAGGGGGCGGAGAGGCCGTGTAGGGAGCGGCCAGACGCCCAGCAGGAGAGGCGCCAGGCCCCAGAGAGCTGTGGGGTGATCACACTTAGGTGTGGAGAGACGGTAGGGGGTCCCATCGATACTGCCCTCCGCCGGGAGTGGGAAGGGCTCACGTGGTATCCCCCGGGCCAGGGGTTGGCGTCTCGATGTCGGGCCTCGCTGGGACCGAGGCCGGGTAGAGCAGGGTCATACAGGTGGTCACGTGGAGTGATGTGCAATCCAAGATGGAGGAGTCCCGATGTGCATGGGACCTTGTGCAGCTTAGTGCGGGGAAACAGGACCACGCCACGAGGCCGGCTCCCACAAGGTTCAATATGTAGAGCAGTGTTTATTTAAAAGAAAAAGTAGACAGGATATGTTTGATTGTGTGCGTATGTGGGATAAAGAAGTATGAGAGGGAGCAGAAGCTATAGCAGAAAAAGAACAGCGGAAAACGATATATCAAAAAGCGTTAGAATTAAAAAAAAGAAATGAAGGAAAAAATAGAAAAAGAAGATCGAGAACGTCGATTAGAGGTAAATGGCCAGTACCCTATTAGGCGCCCTATCTATCCACTACTTAATACGCCTCAGGATGATTGCATCCAATTAGAACGACCCCCACCCCGTATAAATTTCCTACTCCAAGAGCCCCTGAGGATGAGGTTTCTGATGAGGAGCATTTGTCTTCAGAAGAAAAAGATAAAGATGAGCAAGTTGGGCGGCAGACTCGCTCTACTTTGACTAAAGCAGAAAAAGATAGATTAAAAATTGCTGCTAGAGAGGAGGCTCATCAGCCTCACACTGCGTCGATCATCGTAGCTATGGTTCAACAGTGGCAAGATATAAAGCAATTTTATTTGTTGAAAAATTTGCTTGGGAGGTAATATTTGATTGGCGACAAATTTCTAAAGAACTAGAGCCAGCTGATATAAATACGGATTATAAACGACTAACAGATAGGACTTTTCCTTTCTCGTACTTACCTGATATGATTAGACGAGCGGTTAAAATACAAGATGAAACATTGCGTTTACAAAAGGAGCAAGAATTAGCTAGAAAACAGAAAGTTGTAGAAGCAGTTCAATCTTAAACACAGAAAATAGATGCTCCGGTAGATGAGATTGGACCCGGTAGTGGTACAATTACTATGAAACCAATGCATGAGGCTGCACCCTGTATGTTCCCCCGAAGGGTGCGGGAACAAATGATGATAAAACTTAGGATGATGCAAAGGGATATTTTACATATAATTGGGTTTACACTCCTTGGAGTAGAGCAGACGTTATGGCTCTCAAGGCTGCTTTGCCTGACCCCCGGAAAAATCCTGCCGCCTTTTATGAGGAGGTGGAAGGAGTCATCAGCTCCTGCACTATGACCTTGCCAGATATCGATATGTTTTTGGGGATTATTTTTCTCCTGATATGTGGAGAAAAATACGTAAAATAGATGACAATGTGGCATTTGGTGATACCTGGGAACATTTAGAAGAAATAGATGTGGACAGGGAGCCTGCTCAGAAACCGCCAAAGGAGATTTTAGATCTTCCTAAAGCTATTGTGACTAAGTTAAAAACTCTCATACCCCATAAGAAACTAGATTGGACTACGATAGCGTCCTGTTATCAGAAAAAGGATGAGTTAGTTTCTGATTTCTTTTCAAGAT
The DNA here is from genome assembly GCF_964204655.1 of Triturus cristatus. Classification (NCBI taxonomy): domain Eukaryota; kingdom Metazoa; phylum Chordata; class Amphibia; order Caudata; family Salamandridae; genus Triturus; species Triturus cristatus. The sequence goes on from NC_140591.1 coordinate 830,763,551, forward strand.
TTGAAGAGACATTCCATGATTTTAGTGGTCAGTCATTGGCCGATGATACGGGTAAGCATTTGTTTGTTGACAAATTTGTCGCTAATATGTTACCGGAAATAGCTAGTCGCTTAAAGTCCAGTGAAAGTTTTGGACCACATCTTCCCCAGTTTCCCTTTTGACCATGGCCCAATATTATGAGCGACAGGAACAGGAAACGAAAAGCAGGGAGGATAAGAAGGTTAAAGAATTAAAGACAAAAGTTATGTTGGCTCAAGTATATGGTCCTTCATTTAGGGGAGGTGGATGTGCAGTGTATACACCTGGAGTGCCCCCTCTCCCTCGAGCAAATTTATCCCCTGATCAGTGTGCTTATTGTAAAGAGACTGGGCATTGGCGTTCTGAGTGCCCTCTTTTGAGAGGTCAGCAGTACAAGCGGGGATGCGGTAGTATGAGAGGACGCCCAGGGAATTCAGGAAACAGGGGAGGTACAGGAGCTCGTCCTAGGCTTGAGGCAGTTGAACAAGGACCAAATTATTCTAATACTTTTGGTTAGACGAAATCAATATCAAATGTCTGATTATTCTGCTGATGTCCTTGCAGATTCTGATTATTGCATAGGGAAGCCTAGGATGGCGTAAGGTACCGGTTGAGGTGCCAGTAGATCAAATGTGCCTTTATGTTGACGCAAATGTCTTGGGATCCACTGATCGGTTTCTGGTTGATACAGGGGCTACCCGTAGTGCTCTGTCTAAAAGATTGGTTCCTAGGGATCCCCTGCCCGGCACAACGATAACATCGATAGGATTCAATGGGACACCTACACCTAGCCCACTTTCACAGCCACTTGAATTCGGACTTGACAAATTCACTGTAGCATGTCAATTTGTGCTTTCCCCTAACACGCCGGACAACATTGTGGGTATCGATATGTTTAAATATTTTCGTGCTAAAATACGTTGTTCTCCGGAAGGTGTGAGTGTTATTTTAAATGACAATTATCCAATGGTTGAGAGATCCTGTCTTATCAATGAGGATGCCGCTCTGGTGTCCATACCTTGTACTTTGTGGGCTAGATCAGATAATAATGTGGGTCAAATGGTAATTCCACCTGTGCATATCCAAGTAAAGGAAGGTGTTTCATTGCCTCGTCTGCCCCAATACAAAATATCCAGAGAAGGTGAAGAAGCATCAGCAGGTATTGTTCAGGATTTGATTAAAGTGGGGGTAGTGGAAGAAGTCCCCTGCAATACTTGCAAAAGCCCTGTCCTTCCTATTTTGAAAAAAAACCAGATACTAAAATTTATTATTGATTTGAGGGAGGTTATTAAAATTGTGGTGCCCCAATATCCGGTAGTTTCTGATATCAAAACCCTTCTCACTATGGTCCCTCCCACTGCCACTACCTTTTCGGTGATCGTCTTAAAGAACGCATTTTTCTCTATACCCATGCACCCAGACAGTCGTTATCTTTTCGGATTTACGTTGAAAAATAGATCATTCCGGTTCTGTAGAGCTCCACAGGGCTATACAGAGAGTCCTAGCATTTACAGTCAAGCATTAAAAAGGCAGCTTGATTCCTTTCCTGTACCAAAAGGGGTGGCTCTTATCCAGTAATTCGACGACATCTGGTTAGCTGCAGATACCCCTGAGCAGTGTGAAGAAGGAACACTGTTATTGTTATCATTTCTTGCATCACATAATCACAAAGTCTCTAGAAAGAAATTGCAATTTTGTAGACAGCAGGTTACCTATTTAGGTCACCTCTTGTCTAAGGAGGGACGTTCACTCACACCAGATCACATTCAGATCATTTTACATACTCCTGTGCCCCGTACTCAGAAGGATGTCCATGCACTGATTGACCTTACTTCTTCTTGTAGGCAGTGGATCCCCAGTTTCTCGCATATTATTAAACCTTCGTTAGCACTTTTGACCAAAGACACTCCGATGACCCTCCCATGGACTAGTGAATGTCAGAATGCCTTCCAACAACAACGTCAAGCTCTTTGTTCTGAACCAGTATTAGGAACTCCAGACTACACTAAGACTTCCACACTCTACGTACACGAGAGTGAAAGTTGTGCCCTCTCAGTCTTAACACAGACACACGGTGATAAAACAACATCCTTGTGCATATATCTCAGTTGTTCTTGACCCAGCCACTCGCGCGCTGCCCGGATGTTTCCGAGCGGTGTCGGCAATGGCTGTATCTATACGTCAGAGTGAAGGAATAGTTTTGTCACACAAACTGCTTGTGTTAGTACCCCATTCAGTGGATGCTTTGCTAAATCAAACGAAAACACAGCATTTGACTAGTGCGCGCTTGAAGGGATATGAATTGACACTTTTGGCCCCTCATATCACATTAAAAAGATGTTTGGCACTTAACCCTGCTACACTACTACCATTTCCAGCTACTCAGCCTCAGTCACAAGAGTTACATGAGTGTATATTCCTCACTGAAGAGCAGACAAAGGGTTGTATTGACCTACAAGATACACCTCTTACTCATGTCGATGGGGAGTTATGAGTTGATGGCTTGTGTTTGAAGTGGCCTGATGGCACTACATAGACCGCCTATGCTATTACAACACTTCAGACAGTAGTTGAGACAGCTCACATCCCACAGAAGACAGCCCAAGCTGCCAAGCTGATTGCACTGACAAGAGCATGTGAGCTTAGTACACACTTACTTATTAACATTTTACCGACAGCCAGTACGCATTCGGGGTGGCACACAATTTTGGTCGCTTGTGGAAAGAAAGGGGCTTCCTCACCTCACATGGGACACAGATAGTACATGGAGAATTAGTACATAATCTTCTTACTGCCCTAACCTATCCTAAGAAAGTGGCAATTGTTAAGTGTAGTGCACACAAGAAAGTGACTGATAAAATAGGAGCAGGTAACGCCTTTGCGGATCACACAGCCCGTTAGACCGCAATGCAGCGTAGTACCACATCTATGTATGTGGTGTAGTCATAAGCTGAACGTTGGCATGATGCCAGGCAGGAAGTGCTGGACATGCAACAATCTGCCTCTGCTGACGAACTAGACCAATGGTCTAAGGCGGGAACACAAGGGGATGAGGGCTGCTGGAGGAATAGAGATAAGACCAAATGGAAGTTACACACAGCCTACTTAAACCCCTTGATTAACATGGCATATGGGCCAGCACATGTTGGTGCATCTTCAATGGCAAAACAACTCATGCAAGTTTGGGATCATCCGGATATTGCCGGCACTGCTAAAAAGATAGTCCAGTCTTGTCTGGTCCGTCTCCAGTATAATCCTGGAAAGGGAATGCGAACTCCAACAGGAGTGTTTGCAACACCAACTGCACCTTTTGAGGTCCTGCAAATGGACTACATTCAGTTTGAACGCTGTAATAATCTAAAATATGTCATAGTAGTGGTTTGTGCCTTCAGTAAATGGGTGGAGGCGTATGCTACGGAGGATAATACCGCTCTCATGACACCGAAAGTTCTCCTAAAGAAGTTCTTTCCTCAATTTGGCATCTGTCGGCTCCTATGGAGTGACAACGGAGCTCATTTCATTGGGCAAGTTGTAGAATATGTCATGAAAGGGTTGGGGATTAAGCAGAAATTTCATGCCGCTTTTCACCCACAAATAGCTGGCCTGGTGGAGCGTTACAACTCCATCCTGAAATTGAAATTGGCTAAAATACAGACTTCCGCGTCTTTGAAATGGCCTGATGCACTGCCCTTAGCCTTGCTTTCTATCAGATCAATACCACATACTCGATCTGGCCTTACACCGCATGAAATTGTCTTTGGAAGGCCCATGAATATTTGGAGGGTCCCTAAACCTCGCCCTATACATGATGTTCCCCACATATTGATGAGCGATCATTTGTCCCAGTTAACTGACAGCTGGACTTCTATTTATCAGTAGGTGTGGGAAGCTCTACCAGACAGGTCACAGGGTGAGGGCCACATCTGCAGCCTGGAGATTTTGTGCGGACAAAATAGTTTCAACAGACCAGTTCCTTGGCACCTCGGTGGCGCAGCCCAGAGCAAGTTCTCCTGGCTACCAGAACTGTAGTGCAAGTGACCAACCGGAAGAACTGGGTACATGCCACCCATTGTCAAAAGGTTTCCTCATGCCCTCGTGAGCCAAGCTGTGCTGACAGATCACCGCGACATCCTGGTCACCGAGAGGGTACGAGCTGCATCACCGGAAAGACCTGAGGGAGTCTTCCCGGACCACAAGATTCCTGGTGCATCTAGATATCTGCTTCGATCCAGGAAGAAATACATTTCATCACAGAAAGAGACTGTTTGAGTGAATGTCCTGGGTGGTTAAAGACCAACTACAAAGGGGGGTAGCCTTTTAGTGACTAGTCGTCACAACAATAGTGAAGAAACCAGCGCCCGCCCAGGACCTTAGGGTATCATCTGTTTTGTTGTTTACCGACTAGATGAACATGCCTGAGGAGAACAAATTAGAATGCTGTAAAAATCTGTAGTAAAAGCACAATGTTTATCACTGGACTAACTTTGATTGCTGTTATCATTGCTGTAATAATGTGGGTTGTGGAGGAAATAACTCCGGCTCGAAATGTACTCACTGCTACTACTCCTGTCCCCACCGAACATTATTATTTCACTCTTTCCTATCATGAAAAGAAGCACCAAATGTCATATCTCAATAACACTTTCCTACAAATGTTGCATCATACTCCTAATGCTATGAATACTACCAACTGCTGGGTATGTGCAATGATGCCAGCCCATCAGAAGAAGGGAGGAACACCTTTCATTCCCCTGCCATTCTTGCATAATGGCTCCTGTAGAGCCTGGTTCGCACTGTTGTGGGCCTCTGAAATCAGTAATATTACTCTAGCTGATGTAGGAGGACTTAATGTAAAACTAAACAAGGTTTGTTACCCCGATGAGGAAGGGGACCCACAAGCCAAAGGAACTGTATGGGAAATGGAGGAGTATCGCAAAGGAGATTCCTCCACAAGCTATGTTTTCTCCAACACTCGAATGACCAAGGGTAACGGGCCTCCTGTTATCGCTGTTGCTAGAGCCCGAGCAAATCTGTGTGAGAGCAGTTTTGGGAGTATCCCAGTGGGAAAAAGTGACTGTACTACAGTATTGAATATCACTGGAAAGAACAATAGCAGTTTTCTATCCTCACACAACACTCACTTCATTTGTGGAAGTAAAGGTTACTATCATCTACCAATCGAATGGTCTGGAATATGCTATGTGTCCTTCTTGCTTCCTCCTGTGTTGTTAGCACCTGAATCTTATCATAAAGATCAGAAATTGTTTAATGATATTTCCTTGAACCGATTAAAAAGAACTATAAATAATGATTAAGTGGATCAAACTGACATTCCATTACAGCAATATGTTGACTTTAATTTGGGACTCCTTTTTTGGTGCGGCTTTAAACAGTAGGAAAATATGACGCTTGACCCGAGTGGTGGAAGCTGTGACTAATCAAACAGCAATGGCTCTTGGAAATATTACTGAAGAACTCCAAATTACCAGAATTGTGACTTTACAAAATAGGATGGTGCTAGACATAATCGTAGCTGATCGTGGTGGAGCATGTCGCATTATCAGGAGTAGTCGCTGCGTGTTCATCCCTGACCACGCCCTTTCTGTTTATGATGCAATTTCTAAAATGCATAAACTAGCCACTGAGATACATCAAGACTTGAACATGGACTTGGACTGGATGGTTCTGGAACATATTCTCTGTATGGTGTCTGAAAATATTGTCGGCCTTGTTCATAATTATTGCAATTCTCTTCTCTTGTTGTTTATGAATTCAATGTGGGCTTGTACTACTTGTCTAAAACGAATGCCCAAAATGTAAATTCCCGTTCAGCAATGGAACGAGAAATCTATGAAATAATGTTAATTGACATCCATGATGTTTATCGTACCCCTTTTGGAGCATAAGAAAATGTCTTAGCTTATGCTAAAAGGCTCGTCTGTGGAAACGTGTAATATTTTACTTAGCATAAGCAACAGCCATTTTGTCTGTGGTGTCCATTTTGTTTCCTTCGTAATTCTTCCGTCCTCTGCTGCTCGTCTTTTTCACTCTGCTTGTGTTTTAGTTGACCTCCTGACATGGCTAAGCAATGTACGTGCTGGGGGGTTGTAGCTGCCAGTGCACCTGGTCTCAGATGTTAACTGACGACCATTTACTGCTGCCATAAGCATTTCTGTTCCCTCTACCACTTTGCTGACCAAGTGGTTATCCATCTGTCCTTGTTTGCTGATAGCTATTTCTAAACGTGTTCTTTCCATTTCTGTTCACATGCTTACATTGCAGAAAACCGGTATAAATGGGACGATGGTTTGTGAATTCAGTGTACTACCTCCTGCAGCACTTGAGAGTGTTGTGTGGACGTGGTCCCACTCATGAGTGATTAATAAACTTGATTTATTTTATTTCAACTCCAGCGCCGATCTCTATTTTGTTGGTCTTTGGACCAGTGGACAAGAGGGTGACCCTGCACCAGTGTGATCACTTTTGGGCACATTTCCACAAAAGGGGCAGGTCTGCCGTTGTTTAAGTGAAAGCATGGCCTGGAGAGCTTTAAAAAAAAAACATTTGTTTGTTAACGTGAATATGGCAAGTAGCATATAAAGAAAGGTGCACAGCCATCATTAAAGTTAAAGCGTGGCATTAGGCACTTTTAAAAATAAAGAAGACTTTGTTTGTTAAGATAAATATGGCGAGCCAGGCATAAAGAAAGGGGCACAGCCACAAAGCATGCCGCGCTGAGTAAAAAAAGAAAGTGGTTGCGGGAGAGCATGTCCTGCCTGCAACAGCAGGCAGGAGAAAGTCATTTAAGAAAACAGTGCTCACAGACTATACTTAAAACTTTCTGAGTAACAACACATGTAACCGGGGCAGTCCTCATGGGAGGTTACACCAGGAGAAAAGGAGGTACTAGGGAGAGACTACTAAGCCTATTCACGAATCAAAAGCCAACATTTACAAAGGACAGTAACAAGAGCCAATTGAAAAGATGGGCGGAAAATGGGGGGGGAGCTTTAAGTCCACAGCTGAATACAGCATGTCTCTATTAGACAGCGCAAGAGCTGCCTAGGCAAGACCTAAACATGGTCTTCATGCCTGCCCATTTCTCTGTGAATTTCTTTCTTAAATAATGGTACATTTGAAGATAGCTGGGAAAGAAACATTTCAAGCTGTTCTTCAACCAATCAATTCTCATTAAAAATTCAAAGGTAACTGACAGAAATTTGTGCTTGTGACCGCAAAGGACAAGATTTACATAAACGTAAGTCTTCAAAGCCCACTCAACAGCTTTTTCAAATGCATATATATTAAACACTATTGAACACATTTACATCATACCACTAAAAGTATACATTCTGAGTGAAGTTAGACTTTTGTGCGAAACAAATTAGTTCTGCTGAACCCATTCTGCACATGGCTAAGGTCCATACAGAGTAAGTTAAGTCTACAGGAGGGCTTGGCATAGTGCATGGCAGAAAGTGATATGTGAGAACAATAAATAACAGCACCTCATCAGCAAATGACAACATATACGCAAACAAAGAAAAAATTGTGTATCAACAGTGAGGTCATCAATTATGTCCATGGTGAGGTAATATGTAAAGTTACCAGTGATGTAATTTTAGATGTCATCTATGATCAGTGCTTAATTTGTGAAAAAAAAGAGTGCCAGTATCCAAAACCCTGCTCAGAAGCTGGCGGTGGGTGACATTAAATGTTGGTGCGCCAAAAACCAAGGCTGGTAGTGTTTAATACACTACCAGAATCCCCCTGCCCCTTTTTCTCACTATTGCAGGTTCCTGCCTTCTTCCTTTTGTGACGGTTTTAGCATCTTTATTTTTCTCTGTCTTTTCAATCTCTCTGTTTTCTCCCTCTTGCACTCAGTAAGTACCTAATAAAGAAAAATGAGTGCTGACCCCCCTCCAAAAGTGCTTGTGGCCCCCACGGAAAACCACTGACTCAAATCAAGCACTGTCTGTGACTGACAATTATATATTTAACTTCACTTTAATTCATTTTTTTTTTGTATTCTGAGGCAAGGTTACACAGCGTTTGATATAAAATCGAATGTGTGTTCCTAGTCTTTCCAAGCAATATTTTATCCATATTTTTCATCAATATTGAAATAATAGGTTTCTTTCATCTATACTTTCAGATTCATAGTGTAATATTTCAAGACATTAATTGTGAACAAACTTTAAGAATCATCATGAGCACTGTGGCACTTGACACTTTGTTCTGGCAAGTCAACAGAAACCACTGAACTCTGGCCTAGTGATCGACTGTCTGCTTTAGAGACTTATCAAGATGACTGTCAATGCAAGGGAGTTGCCGACGTCTAAATATAGAGATTTGCATTACATCTATCTCACACACAGACACACACCCCTAAGAAACGAAATGTCTGTGGAATTAAGCCGCCGTCAACATTTCAAGCAAATTGCATGCTTAAGGTGGGCAGGTAAAGTAGATTACTTTCAATTGGCAGGTTTGCTGGGAAGCATAACATCTGTACAGTAAGCACAGAAACTGTTTAACATAGATCCATAAATAGATTCTCCATGTCTAGGGTTCCTATTTCAAATGTCTGCAACCGACAGTGGGTAGTTATAGTTAGGACCTAGTTTCCATAGAAAAGTGTTTTTTCTTTTGCCAATATTTTTGACGCCGGTTGCTGAATCTTTGTGAAATTTTCAAAACGAATGCGGTGCTCTGGTCAGCTCCTGTCTTGAAAGTTTCAGGGTGATTCGTCAAGCGGAAGCCGAGAGAAAAGGGGGGTCCCAAAATGCATTTTCTCCCTGTTAATTTCAATAGGAAATCTTGGAGAAGGCTACAGCCTGAACTGCTGAACGGAATTACACCAAATTTGGCAAAAAGGTAGCTCTTGGTTCAGAAAGGTACCTTTTTGTTAAATGGTGTAAATCCATTCAGAAGTTCCTAAGAAATGTAAAAATATAAAAAATATCAATATTTGGTGACCGCGGTGGATCCGCGAACCCTCCCGAGCACGAGCTGACTTCTGATTGGCTTTCAACACTCCAAACCAACAAGTGTTGGCAGTCATCTTGTGACTCGGTTGAACCAAGTCACAAGAAAAAAGGTCTAAAAAGAAGTTAAGGGGGCAGGGTAGAACCACCCTGACCCCCTCGGGCTGCTTAGGGGGTCCCACAGGGATTTATTTTTTTGCCGGATTCGCGTAGGGTCCGCAAATCCAGGCAAACATTTTTATAAGCCCCAGGGGGGGCCTGGTTCCTGGGAAAATGAAGAAAATATATGCAGGGGCCCGTGGGGAGCCCCCCAGCCCCAGGGACTGTCACCTCCTGGGGCTATTTTAATAATATGCGTGGGGGGATCCTGACCCTCCACACTGCCCCGGGGACCACCACCTCCCCAGGGCATTCAGTTATTTTCAGCGGGGGGCACCACCTCCCCGGGGCTTCAATAATTTATATTAATTGTGGGGGGGGCGTAGAGTGTAAAGGAGTGGTATAGAGAAGAATTACTTAGCGGGTGTAGTGGCGCAAAGTTGAGGGGAGTAGAGTGGAGTGGCACAGAGCAGAATAGAGTAGGCACAGAGCAGAATAAAGTGGGCACAATACAGTGGAGTGGCGCAGAATACAGTACAGTGGTGTTAAAGTGGAGTGGTCGAGAAAGGCATGGACCGTAGCGTAGATGGAGTGTTGAAGAGTGGAGAGCATAAAAAGGAATGTGTGGAGTGGTATAGTGAGGAGTGAGGTGGTGTGGAGGGGCATGGCATACAGGGAAGTGGCGCAGAGTGGAGTGGAGTTGTGTGGCGTGGAGTGGAGTTGAGTGGAATGGCATAGAGTGGAGTGGCGTAGAATGCTATGGCATAGAGTGGAGTAGAGTGGAGTAGTGTAGAGTAGAGTGCATAAAGTGGTGTAGAGAACAGTGTTGTGGAGTGCAGTGGCACACAGTAGAATGGCATGGAGTGGTATAGAGTAGATTGGTGTAGAGTGAAGTGTAGTGGTGTGGAGTAGCATAGAGTAGAGTGGCGTAGAATGGCATAGAGAAGAATTTAGTGTGGTAGAGTAGAGTGGAGTGGCGTACAGTGGAGTGGCATAGAGCAGAGTGGTTTAGAGTGAAGTAGTGTAGAGTGTGGAGAGGCGTATAGTCGAGTGGAGTAGCATAGAATTGAGTGGGGTGGCATAGAGTAGAATGGCGTGGAGCGGAATAGAATAGAGTAAAGTGAAGTGGCATAGCATGTGGTAGCATTGAGTGGTGTGGGGTAGACTGGAGTAGAGTGAAATGGAGTAGAGTAAAATGGAATAGCGTAGAGCAGAGTGGCATAAAGTAGAGTTGAGTAGCATGGACTGGAATGTGGAGTGGGTTAGAGTAGAGTGGATTAGCATGGAGTGCAATAGAGTAGAACTGAGTGGCATAAAAAAGAGTGGCATAAAGCAGAGTGGAATAGCATGGAGTGGCATAGAATAGATTGACTTAAAGTACAGTGGAGTGGCGTAAAGTTGAATGGAGGGGTGAAGAGCAGAGTGACAGAGTGGGGTGGATTGGACTGGAGTGATGTAGAGTAGAGTGGCATGAAGTAGTGTGGTGTGGAGTGGCAAAGAGTAGAGTTATTGGTAATGCTATATATCATTCACTAGGCATGTTGCACTTCACAGAAAGTTGTATTTTGAGCTGCAAAGATTCCAGTGTTCAAAGTGCAATAAAGCAAGGAGCACAAGGGCATGCATGAGAGCCAAGACACTGATACTATCATGTCCTCCTAGTGAGAGCGGTGCTTCCTGGCATGCTTAACTACATAGAAAAATGGGCCACACAAGATATTGCTACAAAGGGCCTATAACACTTTTTTGCATTAGAAACAGCTCAGTCAGAGTCTCGGCCCAACCAGGAGTCTCTCCAAGGCCACTGGTGGTAAAGCTCTTGAACTCCTAGCAACAGGACTTACTACAAGACAAGATAAAAGACAATGTCATTGTGTAGAGCAATAAAGTGTTGATTTTGCCCGATTGTAATGCAGAAGTGCAGAAACAAAGAAACTCCTTTACTGAAGAAAAGTGCAAACTTTGCTAAGTAAGTGAAATATGACCCACAGTTCCCAGAGAAACGGAAACAGTGGTAAATAACTAATCACATTTATTCTCTGATGCGCTGAAGGAATGGGAATAGATGGCACATAAAGCAGAGATAGATAGATAGATAGATAGATAGATAGATAGATAGATAGATAGATAGATAGATAGATAGATAGATAGATAGATAGATAGATAGATAGATAGATAGATAGATAGATAGATAGATAGATAGATAGATAGATAGATAGATAGACATCCTCTTATTCGATGAACCAACCCAAAAGCAACAAATGAAACCAAGATTGCCTCAAAAGAGCAACACTATAACAAATCCAGTAATATAGAGAGGTAGCAATAGCAGTAGCCTCGGAAACCTGGGAGAAGTCAGAAGCAGAGGATATGATGGACACAATAGGAGAGGATACTAAATCAGAATGGACCAGCTTACTGGAAAACAAACCCAAGACTGGCAGGCGAAAAAGGGATACCCCACAGAAAGAAGCGGAAGCGATTAAACACTTCCGCTTCTTTCTGTGGGGTATCCCTTTTACTGTAAAGACGGACCACAAACCACTGATGTTTGCTTTCACCACCAAAGGGGCTAACAAAACCACTCCCAGAATTGCTAGATGGATTTTGGGACTGGAAGGATACAATTTTTGTGTGAGATATATGCCAGGTCATCAAAACACGGTTGCTGACTTTCTGTCACGGTCTCCCTCAGAGGGAGAAAGTGCTCCTGTTAGCTGTGAATGTGATGATGTGATTTTGCAACTCACATGCCTAAAAAAAGAAGAATGGAATGACAGTATGCAAAATGATGCAGAGATGTGTTCAATTAAAGAGTTCATCAAGAATGGTTGGCCGGAAAACAAGAATGATATTCCTATCAGTTTAAGTAAATTCTGGGATGTCAGAGTAGAACTCAATATACAAGGCAATGTGGTTTGCAGAGGGGAGAAAGTGATTCCACCGGAGAACCTGAGAGAAAAGATTGTGGGGCTTGCGCATGCAGGACACTTAGGGCGAAGCCTAACCAAGAATAAAATCAGACTGGAATATTGGTGGCCAGGTATGGATGCCATGACGGAACAGGTGGTGAGAAATTGTGTAGACTGTAGCCGGAGTGACAAAACTCACCAGACCCGCAAGCCCCCCCTGTCGCCTGTCGAAGTGCCTAATCGACCATGGTCAAAGTTAGCCTTGGACATCATGGGTCCCCTCAACCTAAGAACATTAAAGGAACGGTTCATTCTGGTGCTAGTGGACTATCACTCAAGGTGGTTGGTCTACAAATGTGTCCAGCAGATAGACACAAGAGTCCTCATACAATTCTTAGAAAGTGTGTTCTTTGAGGAAGGGTTACCTGATACCCTTATAACAGACAATGGAGTACAGTTCACTTCGGACAAGATGAAAGAATTTCTGTATCACCGGGGCATCACTCACCTCAAATCTGCTTTGTACTGTCCCCGTGCAAACGGGTTAGTGGAAAGGATCAACCGGTTGTTCAAAGAGTGTTTGCAGAGAGCAGAAGTAATGGGGACACCAGCAAATTCAGCGTTAGTGGAAACAGTATGGGCCTATCGCACTTCTCCAAACAGTGTGACTGGGGTTTCTCCGTTCACCTCTCTCAAAGGAAGGATCCCGAAGACCAAATTAACTCCACCGGTAGGGCCAAGGAAGGACGCCGGTGTAGTAAACAGAGGTGAAATCTAAAGGAAAGTGGAGGAACACCAAGCTAAATACAAAGTCAGGTATGACCAGACCAAACATGTAAAAACACAAATGTTCAAAGAAGGTGATTGGGTCCGGGTGGATTTACCTAAAGCACGCAGGAAAGAAGCGTCAAGATTTTCGGATCCTTACAAAATAACTAGTGTGGGTAGGAATGTAGTCCATCTCGACAATGGCCAAACATGGAGCATGGACAGAATCATTCCTCATGGACAAGGGGGTGACTTGGACAACGGAAGTGACCCAGAGACAGAGTTGCAAACCCTCAGTCACAGAAGGTCTATGAGAGCAAGGAGCTCACCTGTATGGACCAGAGACTACTGTGTTAAATGAGAATTATTGTCAAATGTTCCTTGTGGTTCCTTACCTAGCTTTGTTGTTCTACTGCTTACATTGTTCTGCAGTGACCTTTCGCTGCTTGTTAAATCTGCTATGTCTCTCTTTGCCCTATGCAGGGAGGTGTGTTGTAATCGCCTACTTGGTACGTTCCTTTCCCCCCCCCTCCTTCCTCCTCCCTTGGTTCTTCCCTCTCCCTGTCACCAACATTCCATTGCACCCTTCCTCTGATTAGGCTGGATCCTGTGGTGGTGTTTGACCATAAAAGAAGAGTTATCACTTACCTGCCTTCTGGTCATCTTTATAACACATTTACAATGCAATGGTCTCGGCATTGGTAAAGTTAGAGCTATTGGCATTGCTCATGACATTATTTTTGTTTATGTTTTTGTTTTTAAAACATTTAAAGAAACGGCATTGTTATTTACAATGTCAATAGCTTAATCACTCTCAAATGCGAGACCTATTGCATTTGCACCCACACACAAAGCCACCTACACACACACTGATTAAGCTATTGACATTGTCAATAACAATGCCGTTTCTTTACATGTTTTAAAAACAAAAACATAAACAAAAAAAATGTCATGAGCAATGCCAATAGCTCAAACTTTAACAATGCCGAGACCGTTGCATTGTAAATGCTTGTTTGCTAGCCGAGACCTAAAAACTAAATAAAACATGTTCCACAGAGGAAAATACAAGCAGCCTTCATTTTGTGTTCAGGCAGTGTTCTTGAGTGTGTACAGTTTTCCCCTTTCAGATGGTTGTGAAATCTATGATGGAGTTTAGTGGATATGTCACCTGTAGGATTAAGAAGACATGTGTTGTTATCCTGGCTGTCCTCACTTGACCGGATTGTGGGATCCTACGCATGACTAACCCATCCTGTTACTGCGGTGGTGCTGTATTGGAATCACAACCCTTCCTGTTGCCCCGTGTGCAGCGCCACTTCTGTGTTCCGATCTTGGCACAGACATGCCTCTCGTAATAAATCACTCATGCATACATCAGTGTGCTCCTCGCAGATGCATTCTCTCAATTATTTACATTTTCACCTACCACTTGCTCTGTGATTTATCCTGGGGGTGTATCCATCCCTCCATACGTGATTAACATAATTCCGAACGAGAACCCATTAGTCACATCACACTAAATCACTATTTCACCTTCCACAATAAACACCCTCCCAGTCTGCAGGCAATAAATGGCGGGAAGGGGGCGATTCCTTCTGTTTCAGTGGTACTTTCTCTCTCTGCCCTGCTGCCCCCCCTTTACCATTCTGAACACAGAAACCTACCGCAGAGACTGGCTTCCGGTCCCCAGACTGAGTGGCCCTTCGGTTCAGTTCCTCATTGACGATCACTCCAAGGCAGTTTCATATTTTTGCATATGTTTACAACATTTGTATGTGTCGTTGGCTCGTGTATGTTGTCTCGCGGCGTTTAGCAGAGGACGGCAGCAACATGAAATGGGAGATATTGGGGTGAATTATGTGACAGACATAAAAATGCACATGTATGGGGGCGGCCTTTATAGGGTCCTGGATAGGCCCTTAAGCATGTATCCTGCACCTCGGTTCACCGCTTTCCCCGTCCAAACGCCTCACATACCGAAGCACCGAAATAAAAATTTGACAATTGAGGGAGGCCGTTGCTGACGTCAGAGCAAACCGGGGGACGTCTAGCTGCTAGGACAGCGGCCCCGGCACTTTCCCTGCACCTGGCCAGCCCCCCTTTCACACCTTATACCGACTCGTGCTCATGTTCCATGTGACCCCCCCAGCGGTGCCAAGACTCTTGCAGGCTGATATCAGAGGAGGACACACACCTACAACCTGGAAAACAACATTACACGCCTCTGGATGGAAAATCGTGGCTAAAAGCTGTTCATGCCTGGAGAAGCGAGACATAACATGGGGCACTTTGGCAGCGGCGGGAAGCAGCGCAGGTCTGCACCTGCGGGGCAGCGCGGAGGGGAGAGGGATGCTGTACAGAGCCAGTGGAAAAACACTGAGTGACGAAACATGCCTCCGACGCCAGCAAAAGACTCCAGTGTTTGCAGCGGCTCACAGAAGCCTTGGAAGGCCTTTCAAGGAACTACTCCGGAGGAGATCCCCCTTGATACCTGGAGTAAAATGCCTGCAAACGCCCATGCCCTCTGCAGCGTCATTACAAACTAGAACATACATTTGGGCACACCATGGTGCTCTAGGAGCGTCGAGAGACAGAAAACAAGCAGAGGGCACCGGAAGACACCACCGCCTTTCTCCGAGGCAGAGCAGAAATGCCTCGGAGAAAGGCAGCGTCGTTTTCGGATTCGGGGGCGTGTTTTGCTGTTGTCTCCTCCCTGAGACTTCTCGCAAAAAACACGCCCCCCGATCCGAAAAGGACGGGGCCTAATAGGAATGACTGACCTCTTCTCCAATGGCTGGCCAGCATTCAAGAGGCCAGCCAATGGAGAACAGGGGAGAAGAGGGGCGGGTTCAAGCCCCTCTTCTCCAAGTCATTAAATCTCGGAGCGAGACTGCGCAAGCGCAGCCGAGACCTAAAAAGCATGGTTAAAGAAAGCATGCCAATCGGGGAGCATGAACTCAAGAGGAAACAAAACATGCCGGGTGCAGGCCTAGTGCAAGTGGGTGGTGCTCATGCACCCAAAAAAATGGGTCACAACAAGTCGGACCGGTGGGCTACAGAATGCTGCAGGTCGACTCCTGCTCATAAAATATCAAATCTAGGAAATACTGGAATGTTTTGGTTAATGACATTAATACATATATCATTGTTAGTTGCTTCAGTTATAGATGGGGGGCTAAAGCCTTTTGGTCTTAGGAAGGTGTTGTTGGGGAAGTTGATACACAGATACTAAAATGGTCACTAATGTAGAAGTGCAGATTGGCAGAGTGCGACACAAGAAGAGGATGAGCAGGGTATACATACTAGATTGGTTCAAATGGGCACATTACAGAGGTGCCAAAGAGATGATAATCATCAAGAGATTTTTGCACAATGTCACGAGTCACAACACCTCACGTAGAATGTTAGAGACCTTAATAATTAAGCGAAGTGATACACATTAAGAGAAGAGGAGTACATATAGCCTTCCTAAAACAAGCATTTGCAATGCAACAGGTATTTTTGTTTTTTAATAGTTAGAGCTTTTGGCGTTGTAATGGAAATATTTTTTACTTATAAGTTTTGCTGTACAGTAGATTTATGTGATGGCAATTGTATGTTTTACAATGAATCTAAAAAGAAGCGTGTTGATGGTTGGATGTGGTGTATGGGGCATGTCAGCCACTATGTGCACTATGTAAATATATTGTGAACAGTAGTTAAAGATATTCTGCGGTGCCCTGCACGTTCCAAAAGAGATAAAGGATCACCCTACTGCTCCGGATGTCACTTACAAAGTCAGGGGCGAGGGAGGGGCAGGCTAAAGCCCCTTTAGCCCAATGGTCACTGCGCCCCTGGATGTAGCACTTAATATTGCACTTCTGACACATCTAATCAATGTAAGTAAAACATGTTACTATTACTAACTTTAATACAGCTCAATTCGACTAACTTGAAGGACTGAAGACAGAACCTTGTCAAATTCTAACGCATGACTTAGTAACCACTGCAGATGGCAGCGGCAAGCAAGAATCATTGAGTTTTTAGGATGGTGGCAGTGGCAAGCAAGAATCATTGAGTTTTTAGGACGGTGAAGCAGGGTATGACTAAGAAGATTAACTGAGCAGCAGGGATATATCCATCATCCTCTACGTCTGTGTTGTCCTGCAGAATCTCGAACCTAAATAGAATATTGGGATGACTTGAGACAAATAATTGTCAGTAAAACATACTTTGCAGGAGGCCAGTCCATAGGAAGCAGGTACATTTTTGACAAAAACTGGCTCGGCCGAGCCACAAACAAAGTCATATCAATTAACCACCCAATGAGCTAAGATGAACTGTTTGAACATTACAGTAAGGCACAGGAAGCTTAGGGCAGCGGTTCTGAATGCACCCACTGCCCTAGATACTTATCTCATGGCGTTAAAAGCAAAACGACAATCGTGAACATTGCCTGCGCCATCTTGTCTGGTGGAAATTTCTATGAGCACATAAGCTGCAGTCATTTTAATCTATCACAGCCATTTTGTACTCTGTTGGCCACCTTTGTTTCACCCTGCCCTTAGTAGCATCCCTCTGACCGACCTGGTATGTGTGCTGGGGCTATAAACTCTATTGCCACAACAAACCTCAGCGCCACTTGCTGCCACAAACTCGTTTTTCCTCTCATCTCTGTTTACAGGCAAACCTTTGGACACTCTACCCCTCACTGTGCCTAGTTACACAAACAGGTTCCAAACACCAAAAAGACTCTTGCAACATGATTTATTGCACTGCAAACAGCAAGGCTTGTTTTTACCAACAATGGGACCTCTTTTTATCAACAGAACGGACTCTTAGATCTGGCCGGTCTCACATGTTTTAGACCCTGAAGCAAGGTCCAGCTGCAAGATAAGATTGTCTGTTTGACCTGGGTGGGAAGAGAATTACTGTTGGGCTTGTGTGACAACCTGCCCGGGGCGGGGTCTCCAAGCTTGTGTAACCATGTTAATGAAACAAATGCATTGTGTCAAACCTGTATAAAAGGAAGAGCCAAAGGAGTTATCAGCAGAACACCTCCCTCAGACATCCCGGTGTCTGCAGTTGATGTGATCTCCTCATGAGAAATAAACCTTTTTCTTGTCTTCTAGTTTCCAGCGCTTGCCTCATTATTTTCATAGAGAACCCAAAGTGAATTAGAGGTGGAACCCTGCACCAGGCAGCATTGAGGGTCTTAGAAGACTCGCTGCCTTTCACAAATTGGCGCCCAACGTGAGGGCCCATCAGCGACGCGTGGGTCCGGTAGAGAGGTCCTTACGACGGAGTGAACGACTAAACGATTGGGGTATACCTGCCTGAGAAGACACTCGTCTGGCTGCCGATCGACTGAACTTCACCGGTTCCGAATGGACCTCTCTCGAGTGACCTGCAGTCCTGACTGGGACCTTAGAGGAACGCCGCATTGATTGTTGGAGTGAGAGGACAACTAGGTGCTGGAAGGGGAAGACGAAGAACTGTCCATACGGTCCGGGTAAGGTCGTGAAAAAACAACTTTAATTGATTGATTGATTGAATAGTTTGATTGAAATACTAGTATCCCTTTTTGATATGGAGTTATTTGAGACATTCCCTGCTTGCAAACAATGAAGAATAGGAATATTCTCTCTCTTTGCAGACAACGAAGGACAGGTAGTGCAGACTTTTTGTCTAAATGGATTGAGATATTCATTTTGACCGATAAATACGTCATGCCTGTTTTCTCTAGATTGTTTGATTGTAATTGTTTTGTACCGGACCGTTTGTTAGACGTCAGTCAGCCGGCGCTGCCGGAAGGCACCCCCAACAAGGACATGTACGTAAAGTATGGATTAGCCACCGTAGCTTATAGCAAACTATGGCATAAATACACTAGGAAGGACCGGGTAAATCAGTGGCCACTGACGGGATCTTTCGATCCCGCTAAAATAGAAACGTTAGAATTAGCTCTCCACAAAAAGAAAACTAGACCAGCCATGTTTGACAGTTTCGGTTTATGGCGAAAAGAGGCAGCTCAAAGAAAGAAAAGAGACGAAGCTAGACAAGATAAAGAAACGCGAAAATCAGCTTACCAAGCCTGTAAAAGGTTAGAAGAAACTAAAAGAAAAGGAAATCGATAAAAAGGAACAGGAATCAAAAATATCAGGTCAATGCCCTGTTAGAACGCCCTCGACTCTTTACCCCGAGTTACCGGCAAAACAAAGGGTAGATGATGATTTATTGTTAGGTCCCCCAATCATATACATGCCAACCCCTTACGCCCCTACTCATCCCGTAGTACAACGCCAGGACCCCCAAAATATAGCCGGAGATGACACGATTGCCTCAGTCTCCACCGCCTCTGCTCCCACCGAGTCACCCACACCAAATGCCTCATCAAATGATACAGTAGTAGAGGTAGGATCAAAAGAAAAAGGAGTGCCCAGGGCCCCGCGATTAAGTAAAAATGTGAGAGCAGGCATTGATAAAATAGTTAAATCCCTCCTAGATAGGAAGGAGACAGAAGAGTATGTAACTGACATATGCAACTCCTATGTTGAAAACCGCAAATGATACTTTATTGTACGTCTCTGTTACCACACTCTTACTGCATATGAAGAGAAGTACCAAGATGTAGGGCCCGAGCGACTAGTAGCTCTCTATAGAAAAGTAGACACCGGAGATGAAGGCGACAACGATGTTACAGAACTCTTCATCCACACTGGAAGTATTCCGTCACCTCGTGGAACAAGGACGGATAGATAAGGACAGGACATCTAAGATAGCAGGACCCCGGTGGAAAAACCAGATAGCATGATGCCGATAAAAGAAGCTGCCCCTTATTGGGTACCTCCTAGAGGACAAGGGACTCATGACGATATGAACCATCAAGACGCTAGAGGAAGGGTGGTCTACAATTGGGTGTATCAGCCATGGGACAGACAGGACATTTTGACGTTCCGTAAATCTTTACCGGATTTACGAAAGAACCCCACCGCCTTTTACACCGAGCTAGGTACTGCTCTGGGATCAACAATAATGACACTTGCCGACATAGACTTGTTCTTCGGGTTATGTTTGCCAGCAGGATTGCAGGAGGAAGTTTTTGCTGCCGATATTGAGGGAGCTGGGTTTCAGACAGGTTAGGCCAGCACTAAGTACTCCACGAATTATGTTTCACGTCGCAAGCTTCTTGGTCGCTGCTATGCGTATTAGGAAAAAAATTGTTTTCCCATTGCAGGTTTTAAATTAGATCATTTTTAACATTTTACGTACAAATTTTATAACTGTAGTTTTTACATTATTTATATTTGAATATGAAATAGGTCATATTATGATCGGGATTCATGGCATGAATTGTGTGTTTTATTCAAAGTTTTTTAATTGTGTTTGTTAGGATTGTATGTGTCTTTTATGATATTAATTTATCGAATAAAGGAATTTTGACTGACTGACTGAGATGTGTGGAAACAGATTAGGAAAATAGACCATACCGAACTGCTTGGTCATACCTGGGAACAACTCAACACACTGGATAAACAGCGGAACCCTGGTCAAAAACCGGTTAAAGCAATATTGGACCTCCCTGACAAAATAGTGCAGAAAGTGAAAACGCTGATCCCAGAGAAAAGGATAGACTGGTCCATAGTAACCGCGTGCCCCCAGAAACCACAAGAGGATGTCTCAGAGTATTTCTCCAGATTTGAAACAATGTTCTCCGATTACAGTGGACAAGACATGTCCACCGCAACCAGACACCACTTATTTGTGCAGAACTACGTCAAAGGACTACTGCCAGATGTATCCCCTAAACCGGCGGCCATTCTCCAAATGGCCCAGTACTATGAGCATCAGAGAAACGAAAATGACATGGCTACAGAAAGGAAAAAGAAGGACTTGAAGGAAAGGGTGATGATAGCACAACTCCAGGGGGCGAATACAGAAAGGGAGCAATATAGGGGAGGATACCAGCAGAATACCCCTAGAGTACAGCCACCTAGAAACAATTCATCGACATCATATGTAGGACGCCAAGACCTAGGACAGGATCAATGTGCATTTTGCAAAGAATATGGACACTGGAAAACCCAATGCCCGGCTTTGTTAGGAGCTGGTAGGAGCAGAGGGGCGAGGGAAATAGCAAGTGGACAGAGAGGAAGAGGACGTGGGAGAGGGTACGCAAGTGAAACAAGCAAGGAAAGGCCAGGAAGAGTGAACGCATTTGACCATCCCAAACAGAATCAGTACCAACAGACAGATTATGACAATACGTACAACTTTGCATAGGACAGCCAGGGGCAAGGGAGGGGTCCAGTCTAGCTCTATGTTGATCAGCAAGGCCCTTATGTTACCGCTGAGGTCCTGGGCACAAAGTCGCCATTTTTGGTAGACACAGGAGCAACACGTAGTGCACTATCCAAATGACTGATCCCAAGGGCACCCTTGTCAGGCTCACATGTGACCTCAATAGGATTTCACGGTACGCCCTCCATCAACCCTTTGTCCCGATGATCCCTTTTAACTGTGACAACAATAGCGTCGAAACGACATTCCTCCTCTCTTCTAACACCCCAGACGCCATTATGGGTCTCGACCTTTTGAAACACTTCCATGCGACTATCAGATGCTCACCAGACGGAGTGCGTGTCATCCTGTATGACAACCCCCAGCGCCATAGAGAGAACCTGTCTCAGCACATGTTTCCCATCTCCGAGACTGACGCATCCCTACTGGACACTTTGTCATCACACTTATGGACTAGGGCTGATTTAGACGTAGGACGAATGATGATTGACCCAGTACACGTAACAATACGACAGTACGCAACCCTACCAAAAGTACTGCAGTACAAAATATCGCCAGAGGGTGAGAAGGCACTGATAGAGATCATACACTCTTTGGTAGAGGCAGGGGTGGTAGAGGAAGTAGTGAGCAACGTTTGTAACCGTCCCATACTATCGATTGTAACGAGACAGGGAGAGGGAGACGGAAAAGTCTACCGCTTCATCATTGACCTGCGGGAGATAAACAAAATCGTAGTGCCACAATACCCAGTAGTTTCCGACATCACGACAATTTTGACTTTAATCCCCTCAGCTGCCACCACCTTCACTGTAATTGACGTCAAAAACGCATTCTTTTCCATACCTATACACGAGGACAGCCGCTATCTATTTGGATACACCCTAAACTCCCATTCGTACAGATTTTGCAGAGCACCTCAGGGGTACACTGAGAGCCCAAACATCTACAGCCAGGCGCTTAAAAGACAGTTGGACGCCATACAATTGCCAGATGGAGTGGCACTAATACAATATGTAGACGACATCCTCCTAGCAGCAGACACCATACCAATAGCCGTCACAGCCACCATCAAACTACTCCATTTTCTTGCTGAGAATGGTCACAAGGTCTCCCGAAAGAAATTGCAGTTCTGTAAATCACAAGTGACCTATTTGGGTCACCTTTTATCAAAAGAAGGGAGGAAACTCATGCCTGACAGGATCCAGACAATTCTAGACACCCCTGTCCCCAAAGATCAGAAGCAAGTCCTCTCTTTGATAGGTCTCACCTCATTTTGCAGACAGCGGTTACCGAACTTTAGCCTCATTTTCAAACCCCTTCTCTCCCTCCTAGCTAAAGACATGCCCTCACCTCTCCCCTGGACCCCCGAATGCCAGTCAGCCTTTAAAGAACTATACAATGCCCTTTGTTCAGCGCCTATCCTAGGAACCCCAGATTACTCCAAACCATTCTTCCTCTACACGCACAAAAGGGAGGGATGTGCATTGTCTGTCCTAACACAATCCATTGGTCACAAACAACGCCCTTGTGCATATTTCTCTGCCAACCTCGATCCAGTAGCCAGAGCGCTGCCAGCGTGCCTGCGCGCTGTGGCAGCTGCAGCAGTATCGATACGCCAGAGCGAAGGAATAGTGCTCTCCAATCCAGTCACTGTTTTAGTACCCCATGCAGTCGACACACTACTAAACCAGACCAAAACCCAACACTTGACTAGCGCCTGACTGACAGGATATGAGTTGACCCTGCTAGCACCGCACGTTACCCTAAAGCGATGCACCACCCTCAATCTAGCCACACTGTTGCCCCTACTCGAAAATGATCCTAGCGTGACTCCACTACACGACTGTGTGACACTAACCGATGAACAAACAAAGAGTAGAATAGATCTCAGAGACACCGCCTTTCTAGAAGCAGATGGAGAACTATGGGTGGATGGTTCGTGCATCAAACTCCCCGACGGCACCACCTCAGCTGCATACGCTGTCATCACAGCCCGAACCGTTCTGGAAACAGCCCGTATTCCCCAACGTTCAGCCCAGGCTGCAGAACTCATTGCCCTCACACGAGCATGTATCTTAGCGACTGACACGACAGTTAACATATACACCGACAGCCAATATGCCTTCGGGGTGGTTCACCATTTTGGGATCTTATGGAAAGAAAGAGGGTTCCTGACTTCACACGGTACTCCCATCCTGCATGGAGATTTAGTCTACGCCTTGACGCAAGCAGTCCTCCTCCCCAAGAAATTACCAGTGATAAAATACCAAGCACATACGAAAGTGACTGATCTCATTGGACAGGGAAATGTGTGAAACCTTAAAATCTGAATCTCTCATTTTCTTAATTTAGCTGTGCTTCATTCATACTCATCTTTGATCTGTTTTCAGCCTGATTCTGTCCCTGACACTACCTGCATAAACATTAGGTCACAAAGCTAAAGTTGAGACATTGTAGGCTGCGTAAACATGCAGAGTCAGCTTGCTCGGAGATTTTCAGGCAATAGTTAATCCTTAAGTAAAGTCTACTCAGAATAGCACATTTTGTTGTTCAGCCTTAAAACGTAGAAATTGCACAAAACACCGAGGCTGTCAGATTCTTGCCTTAGCTAATTTGTGTGTTCTTTCCAAAATTCTATTTACCTCTGGGCGTTCCTTGTTTGTCATCTTCCCAATAAAAAACCCATGTAGCTATTGTTCAACTGTGCTCCTTTCCTTGAGTAACTCCATGGAGCTCGTTGGATGGAGACCCATTCTGAATGCTTAATAAATTACCTATGGTTTGTACTTCGCTCCACTGTTGATTCCTCCTTACGTGATAAGAACCCGTGGCGAAGTGGTGATCCCTGCACCAGCAGGTTATTAATTAATCTGCTCCACAAATGCACTAGCAGACGTTACTGCCCGAGCCACGGCAGGAGACAGAACTACGACACAAATGTATGTGACCAGGTCACAAGCTGAACAATGGACTGACGCTAGGACCACTGTAAGGAACATACAGACTACAGGCACACAAGACGAATTGACCGAGTGGGAAAAGGTGGGACTAAAAGACGAGGAAGATTGCTGGAGAACTAAAGACGGAAATAAATGGCTGTTACCCAATGCCTACCTCATCCCCATATTGACCATGGTACATTTACCAGCACACATAGGCTCCACCCCCATGATTGAACTAATCACCAGAGTATGGCATAATGTCAAGATAGCAGAATCTGCAAAACGCCTAGTACAACAATGTATAGTCTGCCTACAACACAACCCAGGGAAGGGGACAGTAGTACCACAGGGAGGGTTTGGAGTCCCTGACCACCCCTTTGAAATCCTTCAAATGGATTACATCCAACTAGAGAGATGCCATGGTCTAAAATATGTCCTGGTGGTTGTGTGCGCTTTTAGCAAATGGGTGGAGGCATATCCCATCCGCGAAAATACCGCCTTAGCCACTGCAAAAGTGTTGCTGAAAGAATTCTTCCCCCGATACGGCCTTTGCAGCATTTTATGGAGCGACTACGGCCCCCACTTCGTAGCCGAGGTGATACAGAACATACTGAGAGGGTTGGGGGTAAAACTAAAGTTCCATGCCGTCTTCCACCCCCAATCAGCGGGCCTGGTAGAGAGACACAATGTAACATTGAAACTAAAACTAGCCAAAATAGTTGCCACGACCGGGTTGAAATGGCCCGACGCCCTTCCATTGGCATTGCTATCAATGCGCTCCACCCCAACCAAACACAGACTGACCCCGTATGAGATGGTCTTCAGCAGGCCTATGAGCATTTGGGTGGCACCAAGACCCACCTCCATTAACGATGTCCCGAACATATTAATGTCGGATTATTTGCATAAATTGACAAACGAGCTAACAATTATCCACCAACAGATGCAGCAAGCCTTGCCTGACGTATCCAGGGGCCCGGGACATGAAATAAAGCCAGGCGACCATGTATTGATTCGCAACTTCCAAAGAACGAAGAATCTGGAGCCTAGGTGGACGGCCCCCCTGGCAAGTCCTGATCACCACCCGAACTGCCCTCCGAGTGGAAGGAAAATGAAACTGGCTGCACGCTCATCATTGCAAGCGAGTCCCTACAACCCTGGCAACCTGTGAAGGGGTGGAGGTGCAAGAGGAAGTACTCGCGAAGAACCGACCAGCTCTGAGTTGCTACCCACAAGAAGACACCCTCGAACTATCAGAATTTCCCGACCCCACGGTGCCATCAAAGAAAGGGTACAACCTAAGATCGACGAAAAGAGGGAGCTTTAACGACCAGGCCACTAACTGAGTCAAGGTCTCAGATCGGTAGCACAGTCAAACAACGCTACCAGGAAAGCGCCAGACAAAAGTCTGTGGTCCTAACCGTTGTTGAGCTCCTCGAAGATGATGGCGGAAACTGAACACCTGCAAAGCCAGGCAAAGACACCAAGACTGCTAACCTGCACAGCACAAAGACAATTGCACTTGTAGACGCATTTCTCACCTGTCTCCTGCTAGTGGTCGCACTTTGGATCATTGAAGAGAATGCACCTGCATACAGAACATTGTCACCCACCATGCAACCAATCACCAAGAAAGAACACTACCTGGTATCACTACCGCCACATCTCCGAGAATGACGCAAAGAATTCTGGAATAATTATTTTGTGCAGATGTTGCACAAGCACAATCTTGCCACCAAGGCTACCAACTGTTGGGTCTATGGGCTGTTACCACATGCCACTGAACATTCCATCCCTTTCATCCCTCTGCCCTTTTCTATTCACGGATCTTGCCTTGCCTGGATGCTGCTCCTACAAGAAAGTTACAAAGACAATGCCACGTCCGACGGAACAATCGCCCAGTTCTACGAGTTCTGGTGAAACAAAACAGGAAGAACAGCCGCCCCCTTCTGCCCTCACACCTTCAATGCGACATTCCCGATGAATGTCCCCTCCAAAGAACGAGTGGAAATGCAAGTGTTCAATAATCCTAACAGAGCCACATTTTCCTACCTGAAGAAAAGAACTGCTGCAACACTGACTGTGGCCCTATCTGTGGTGAACGTCTCTGGCCTTGTATGAATTGAAGGCCATGGGACTAAGAATGTGGGTCACAGCACCTGTAGCATTGTAAGGACTTTGAACACTGCCAACCCCCCAGCGCTTGTTGCATCACCCAATATGTACTTTGTTTGTGGAACCAAAGCCTACACCTGGCTCCCAAGAAACTGGGGGGGCACGTGCTACATCGCCTTTGTTTTGCCACCAACTTACACAGCCCATGCAGAGCATCATTGAGAAAAGCGTTCTAAAGACACTGATCAAGCAGACTCTGCCTCATCAAAGTTCCTCGACGCAGCAAAAGGGCTCGTCCCGCTATGGGGTCCGATGGCAAACAGCCGAGCCATCAGACATCTGTCTCAAGCGGTAGAGACAGCCCTGAACGTCACTGCTGGCATCCTCACCAACAACACTGCTGAGCTCCAAGCGGTCCGTCTGGTTACCCTGCAAAATCGCATGGTCCTGGACGTGGTACGAGCGGACCGTGGAGGAGCACCCGCATCATGGTGCCAGCTGCTGTGTATACATTCCTGATAATTCACCTTCTGTCTATGAAGCAATCGAACATCTCCATTGACTGTCTTCAGAAATTCATCAAGCATGAGAGACTTGGACAATTGGAAGTTGGCTTTGGGGCATCTTGAAGGAGTGGGGTTGGAAAATATCAATGATTCTCTTGGTCCCAGTATTGACAATATGTGGTTGTTGTTTGGGTATACACTGTATACCATCCTTGTGTTCTCTTTGCATAACAACCTTGCACCCTAAGACTATGGACACTCAGCTAACAAAAATGAGAGTAATGTATGATCAAGAGATACAGGACATTATGGGGATCGAAATAGACTGACAAGCTGGCTAGTTATGTTCAAAGGGGCCACTGTTAAAAGCAAAATGACAATCGTGAACATTGCCTGCGCCATCTTGTCTGGTGGAAATTTCTATGAGCACATAAGCTGCAGTCATTTTAATCTATCACAGCCATTTTGTACTCTGTTGGTCACCTTTGTTTCACCCTGCCCTTACTAGCATCCCTCTGACCCTCTGACCGACCTGGTATGTGTGCTGGGGGCTATAAACTCTATTGCCACAACAAACCTCAGCGCCACTTGCTGCCACAAACTCGTTTTTCCTCTCATCTCTGTTTACAGGCAAACCTTTGGACACTCTACCCCTCACTGTACCTAGTTACACAAACAGGTTCCAAACACCAAAAAGACTCTTGCAACATGATTTATTGCACTGCAAACAGCAAGGCTTGTTTTTACCAACAATGGGACCTGTTTTTATCAACAGAACGGACTCTTAGATCTGGCCGGTCTCACATGTTTCAGACCCTGAAGCAAGGTCCAGCTGCAAGATAAGATTGTCTGTTTGACCTGGGTGGGAAGAGAATTACTATTGTGCTTGTGTGACAACCTGCTCGGGCGGGGACTCCGAGCTTGTGTAACCATGTTGATGAAACAAATGCATTGTGTCAAACCTGTATAAAAGGAAGAGCCAAAGGAGTTATCAGCAGAACACCTCCCTCAGACATCCCGGTGTCTGCAGTTGACGTGATCTCCTCATGAGAAATAAACCTTTTTCTTGTCTTCCAGTTTCCAGCGCTTGCCTCATTATTTTGATAGCGAACCCAAAGTGAATTAGAGGTGGAACCCTGCACCAGGCAGCATTGAGGGTCTTAGAAGACTCGCTGCCTTTCACAATGGTAGCCGGAGGGGGTTAAGAAAGGACTTTGCCTTCTCTGCTTCCGCCAACCAGCTTAGGAGAAGATTATGTGTTCTGCCGACCAGCATAGCAGATGATTATGTGTGGGCAGCTCCCCAATGTACAGTAAAGTCGCTCATCCCAGCACGTGACATTGTCTCAGATTATTGCTGGGCATTGCTTGCAGGTAAAGGAATCATGACAGTCTACAAAAGTCAGTCACTGTCATCAATACTCCAACGAATGTGTTGCCTCCCACCATACCTGTAGCCTGGAACCTCATGAAAAAGCTCCTGCATTTGCCACAACATGCTCCACCAGGGTCGCCGCCATCATGCCCTTCGTCTCTCAGCCAATGTAAAACAGCCGTACTGCTAAGTGACAGCTGATTCCCAATTTGTTACAAAGGAATGAACACATACCCATCAATGTAAAAGTGAATGAAGATACACTTTAAAGAAGAACATGCCGAGGTATAACACAACTGATAATAAGCGTCCTTTACTGAGTGTGTGAAAGTGCTTGTTGCTACTGGATAAAAAAAACTTTCAAATCTATTATTTTTTTCTTTATTGTATTGTAATCAGTGTAAACTATTTCCAATGCTGATGATACACAGCTTATCCTTTCTCTGGCTAAAACATCTATTGGAGCTGAAATTAATTTCAAAAGATGTCTAACAGAAGTTATTCGGTGGATGCAAACCAACCACTTGAAGTGCAACACCGACAAAACAGAGATCTTGCTTCTAGGCAAACACAATACATTTGAGCACAACGACATAATGGCCCAATTTTGCCCCCGCCCAACAGTGCAGAGGTAGCGAAACATTTGTGAGTGAAATTTGACTCTTCATTATCTTTCCACCCTCAAGCAGTGGCAGTTGCAGGAAAGTGCTTCAATGTAATTAAATCGCCTAAAATAAAATTATGAATACCTTCCTCTTTCTGCTAGAAAAACAGCAGCAGTCGCATTGATCACATCCAGATTAGACTATTGTAATAGTTTATATTCTGGAAACTTTAAACCAACCCTTCACAAACTGAAGGTTGTCCAACATGCAGCTGCAAGCCTAATACTAAAACAATCACATCATTCTTTTGCCTCAGCAGCCTTAAAAGCCCTCCATTGACTGCCAATTCACAAGAGAGTCCTTTCTAAAATCATCCTGCTTACATGTAGAGCTTACAGAGCTGTGGGTCCTAAATATCTTTCAGATTTACCCATTATATGTCCACTCGGCCCCTGAGATCTTCAGCCGCGAATCTCCTTAAACCTTCTCAATTCAGGCTTAAGACTAAAGGAGGAAGATCTTTTACGTTTCTGGGGACCAAGGCATGGAATCCTCTCCCCACGGAGCGGAGACATATTACATCAGAACCCCTTTTCAGGAAACAGCTGAAGACATGGGTTTTTACGGCCTCTGACCCTATCTGTCACTCTCTCATCTGAAGAACTCTGTAAGGCCACTTCTCTGAGCCATAGTCTTAGACTTTTCTTTACTCATAAGTACTTCATCACAGAGCCCAAGGGAGAAAACAAAGACAATAAAGGCTAGCACGTAGCGCAGTTGCAGTCCTAAACAAAATACGCATGCATTTCGGTGCTAAGGTCAAAGAAGATACCCTTCAGGGGATCATGCAAATGAATAATACGACTGACAATAAGCATCCAGTGTTGTGGAGCGGGACGGAGGGAGATTGAGTGTGAAGTATTTGAAGTTAAAAGAAAAAATAAGCCGACATCAGAGGGGTGGTGAGGTGGGCAAGCAATGCTGTGGGAGGTGTGTCGGGGCTAGGGGGTCACGGCAAATGAAACTGCCAGATGCGAGACACGGCAAAAGCAAGGCACAGCAAAAGCTAGGCACGGCAAACAAAGATGCCAGAAGTGAAGCCTGCAACAGCATTAACAAAATAGTGCCCACTTGTTTTGAATTCCCCTAATAAAGGTTTTGAAAATCAAACAAAAATTGTGCCCACCAACTGTAAATGAAACCAATTGCATAACAACACATGCAAGAGGAGCTGTCCTTATGGGAGGTAACAGAAGAGTGGGAGGTACTAAAGAGAGACAAGGAGAGACTACTAAAAAAATAAACCAATGAAATAAAAAGATTTCAAAAAGACACTTAAAGGATCCAATACAATCAATGGGGGGAACACAGGTGGATCTTAACCCCTTCGGTACTCATGACGGAACGGTTCCGTCATGAGCCACGGTTGAGCTGTGCTCATGACGGAACCGTTCCGTCATGACCACGCCCGCGCAAGATTCCGTCAGCACAGCGGCGGAATTTGTGCAGCATGGAAGGGGTTAATGCCAGATATTGTGAATACAGCATGTCTCGACGAGACAGCGCAAGCGCTGCCTAGGCGAGACCTAAAAAAATTATTTTCACTGAAGTGGAGGTATAGCACTAGGGAAAAGAACGGGAAGGGCAGATATAATACATAAGTTAACTGTCCTGTACTAATGGTGTTTTCATCTGGATCTAACTTGTAGTTTCATTTCAAGTAACAATGAAGGGCGATATATTGTACTCTGTGGTAGAATGAATGACAAAGAAATAGACATAGTCACCATATATTAACTAAACTACAATCAACTGATGTTTTAATGGAATTACCCACTCACTTAGCAGCACTGACACATTTCCCATACATTACAAGGAGTGACTTTAACTGCATTCATGATACAAACGTAGACAGGTCACACTCACCCCTTCCTTCCTCAGGGACAATGAGGACTGTTACACACCCCATGGGAATAAAGGTCCCACACCTACTGCAATACGGAGTCCATGCCCATGTGATCTACTCTATGTAGACATGACTAGCCGCAAGGTCAAGATCCGTATGAGCGAACACAGGAGTACTATCAGGAGGGCTGTCACAGCGACCAGACTCATCACACATTACGTGGAGCAACATCATAAAGACACTGATATAAGATGGACAGTGATTGAGAAAGTAAAAGGTAGTGTTAATCTACAAAAAAGACTCTTAGATAAGGAACAACGTTGGGTTTACCGTCTGAAGACTCATGAGACCGGAATAAACAACAGTATCCCATGGAGCCAACTCAACAAATGATTAGGACATTCCTTTCACACCTCCTTACTTCAGTATTCCAATATAGAATGAGCCTCTCCTGGAGACAATGCATTGAGATATATATACACATATATATGTTTTTCAAACATAACTAAATATATATTCAGGAATCCTCCAGACATGCATATGCGCAATCTGCCCTATGCAGGAGTCTGGAAAACCCCCAAAGTCCTCATGATCTAATTTAAAAGAGACATATATACACGTACACCATGAAGACTCCAGAGACCACCCTCCGTCGGGCTCGTGCTGAACACACATGGCAATACCGGATATTTTAGACATAATGTACTTTTTACTTCCGGTGCTCATAAGTATGATTTAAATATCCTAATCAACTTAGTCTATTGTTAAAAACAACTCTACACTCGTTATGATTAATTTTCATATGTTAGGACCGCTTTTCAATCATGGCTGTCTCGCTTTATCTTTCACACTTTTCTACACCCAAAGGGAACTCAAATAACGTCTTATGGTGGTGTCCCACATCCTGTTACATTTTAAATGGCTACAGTAGTTTTGAAACTACCTCTCGCAAACCTAACACGGAGCGCTAACTACACTCCCCATAATTCCCGAGTACGTTCCCTATGCACAAGTCATGACGTGTTAGCGTCACTTCCGGGGATCATGGATGCAGCGTACTTCGCCCCCGGCCCCTACTGCGCTAAAAACATGTTTAAAAACCCGGCCTCGCGTCTCGCTAATCGCACGAGCCGAGGTTGAGATGCGGGTGAGAACTTCAATTGAAGTAAGTACATTAGCAAGCCCAACGGCACACTCAGTGCCTGCACGGCCAAGCATACGCTACCTACAATACCCGGGGAATCCACCCCTAGTTCCTTTCACACCCTCCCCTCACTACTACCATCATCTTTTTTAATGCCAATTATAGGACCACCCACATTATCGCTCCGCTCCTATGAGTAACGCACAGCCCTCCCGCAATTGGAGAAAGAACTATTCACCAGAGGCAAGAGATGTGTACAAAGCTAGCATAAAAAAATACCACTTCCAAATTAGGAAAACCAAAGCGACCTTCTACGCTGACCGTATAGATAGTGCTAACTGCTCATCCAAGGAGCTCTTTAGGATCTATAAAGAGATCACTACACCTCCCCCCTCTTTAGAGCAGGCCGATACCTCAGTACAATCTTGTAACGTCATTGCGGAATTTTTTCACAAAAAAGTACGCGACATTTACACCAGTTTCCCTGATGATGCCAGAACTGGCTCCAACCTTCTACCTCCTCAGGAAGAAGCGACTTGGGAGGCAAAGATCGAAGACTGCCTTACAGTATACCAGGTTCCGACAGAGGACCTTTTGATAGCCACTGCTAAAGGAATCAAATCAGGCTCCCCTCACGATCCTGCCCCTGCCAAATTCCTGGCCAGTGCCATGAGTCTTCTGGCACCGTATGTAGGCCATATATTGTCTACCTCTTTTAACACTGGCAAGGTCCCACACGGGTGGAAACAAGCAGTCGTACTGCCTCTTAAGAAAAAACCCCATATCAGTGCGTCCCAGCTTAGCAACCTGCGCCCCATTTCGCTCCTACCCTTCTTCTCAAAACTGGCGGAAAAGCTGGTCAACCAACAACTCTCAGCACACATAGAGTCCAGAGGCCTCCTGCATACCAACCAATCGGGCTTCCGGGCCCGCCACTCCACAGAATCAGCCCTCCTTTTTTCGACTGAGGCACTGAGGAAGCACGTGGACGCCGGGCATGTGGCGGCACTAGTGCTCCTGGACCTCAGCGCAGCCTTCGACACTGTAGCACATCATACGCTGCTACAGTGTCTGAAGAAAGGAGGGGTGACAGGCACGGCCTGGTTATGGCTGGAATCTTTTCTTACTAACCGTAGCTTCTCGGTGGAGCAAGGAGGAGCACGCTCCGACACCTTTGACCTCGGTCAAGGAGTGCCTCAGGGATCAAGCCTCAGTCCAACCCTTTTCAATTTATATGTCACCCCCGTGGCTACTACTGCGGAACGCTATGGGGTGGAAGTAGTGACATACGCAGACGACACTCAGCTGGTGGTCGCTCTGACCCAACCTGCTGAACAAGCCGCCGCGAACTTCTCATCATGCCTCCAAGAGCTGGCTGGATGGATGGCGAAGAACTGCCTCCGTCTGAACGGAGACAAGACTGAGGTGCTGATTGTAGGAAAACCCCCCTCAGTCTGGTCATCTGCCTGGTGGCCACAGACCCTGGGGCCTCTCCCTACCCCCAGTGATCAGGTCAAGAACCTTGGAGTATGGGTGGACTCAAAGCTTAATTACGACTACCACACCAGACGGGTCGCTGGTACGTGCTTTTCGATTCTACGGAAACTCCGTAAGACCCTGGACCTGCTCCCAGAATCCTCAAGGAAGACCCTGGTCCACGCTCTTGTCACGTCGAGACTGGACTACGGCAATGCCTTGTATCTAGGCGCCAACGCCACTAGTCGGCGTCGACTGCAGACAATCCAGAATGCTGCCGCTCGCCTGGTCCTCCGGCTGTCCAGAAGAGCCGCCTCTAAAAAATCTCTACAAATACTACATTGGCTTCCGATCAATGAAAGGATCGACTTCAAGGTCCTATGCATTGGTCACAGGATCGTACATGGCAAGGGCCCGGCCTTCCTTCGGAACCTTCTCTGCCCCTATACGCCTACCCGACAACTCCGCTCATTAGGAGCAGGCCTCCTCGCTGTCCCCAGACACAAGAGAGCCAGAATGGGGGGTAGATCCTTTCGTACTTTGGCGGCACATAAATGGAACTCTCTCCCCCTGAGCTTAAGAGTGGAAACATCGGAGCTCATCTTCCGCAGGAAACTTAAAACATTCCTCTTTCCTAAAGAATAGCCCCGTCTTGTCTGACTGACGGAGCAACTAGCTCTTCTGACAGCGCGGGGACACACTGACAGTGTAACCAGGCGCTATACAAAATCAGAAATAATAATAATAATAATGATGATGGCATTAAGAAATGATGGACGCATATGTATGAATGTGTATAAATGTGCATGGTGTTTATCAAAACTACACTAGTTTACGGGGCGGTGCTTCCGACTACTGCAATCTGAGACTGTTTTTCATTGGTGCAATATTGTCATTGATAATAAGACTAACACACAGATAGTGTTAGAATGCGTGTAAAATCGCCACTTCACCTGGTCTGTCACATATTACTAGTATGTCACAGAGCTACATAGGATGAGTGGCACAATGAGGGGACCTCTCCTCCAACAGAGGCATGCACACAAAAGCAAGCATGTTATCACCATACACCGATTGGGTATGACACACTTATTGCACGTTTTTTAAATGTTTTTTACAGCGTTTCTGTCCCTTAATCTTTCAGATGGAGACTGGCAGTACACAGATACACATACATTCTACACGCTGCGAGGAGTAGCTACTCTGCCCTCGCTTTACAGAAAGTATAGGGAAATCCCATCCTGTAATAGCACTCACATAGGGGGTTCTCTATTTGCCCTGAAGAAAGTCCGGGAACTTTATGGCCACATAGGACTGAAACATGTTGGCACTAGGGTCTTAGGACCATAATACCCTAACGAGACCCGTTTTTAGATTTTTTACTGACCCAGACAGACCCAACAATAATGGGAAACCGGGGGTCTGCCTGAGGTATTTTATCTTTAACCCCCCCTACCTTCATCTATTCCAAGAGCTCCCAACACTGTGGTTGAGCCCACCCCGACTTGTAGGGGTCGGTGTGACCCGATGATGAAGCATGACACCACTAGGGTGTGTGAGGGTAACTAAAACAAGAAGTGTTCTCTCCCTGACTCAAGATTGTGTTTAGCACAAACTTTCACTAGAGAGGCCCCAGACTTCTTCTTCTTCCCTGTCTTCTGACACAGGTAATATAATATCCGCTCTGACTACGGTCAACTGGAGTATTTTTTTGCGATAAAAGGTTACAAATGCAGACAAGGCAGTACTAAGGAGGGACTAACAAGCCTAATAACGAATCAGAAACCAGCATTTACGAAGGACAATGACACAAGCGAAAGACAAATATGGACAGAGAGTTTGCGAGGCTTGAAGTATATACTCCAATGCAGCATGGCTCGCAGAGCAGCACATGCGCTACCCATGCTCAACCTAAAAAAAAAAGAAGGGCAGCATAATTCGCTAACAAGCAATCATAAACAAAGCCTTTGTAGATTTTTACTAAGACCTATATCTAGTGTGTGCAGAAGTAAACAAACCCGGGTTGGAGGAATACACAGAGTGTTTCAAACTGTCAAAAATCCCTGGTATGGGAAATTCTATCAAGGAGATGAACATTAAGAGTTCAATTAAGTGAAATGCTGGGGGCCACGCCTAGATCAAATGGCCTACGGACTGAATTCTATGAGACCTATGTAGACAAACTAGCTCCAAATCTGGCCAAAAATGTGCAACGCAGCAAGTGAAAAGCATAGCCTGCCTCCACAATACGAGAGTCAAAGTTAGTAGACCAACTTAAACAAGGCAGACACCTAATACAAATGGCATGATATTGACCAGTATCTACGCTCAACACTGATTATAAAATGGTGAGCAAAGTCCTTGCAAAGAGACTGCTTCACAGTATGCATCACCTAACCATCGAGATCAGAATGGACTCATCGCAGGCAGCAACACAGCGATTAACTACCACAAGACTGATAAGGATCCTAGACTCAACAGCAGATCTCTCCCACATGCAAAAATATTATCTGTAGCTATCAAAAAAGCCTACAGGAAATGACTAACGATCAGGGAAAATCCAGGTCTTCAGAAGTTTTCTGAAATTCAACAAAAAACTGTTCTGCTCGCAATTTCAAAGGCAGTCTATTTCAGGGTCTAGCTGCAACAACTGAGAACGCTCTGCCTCCTAGCAGGGCACGACAGTATATAGGAACATTAAGATAGAAGACCTTTTTTGATCTCAGGCTACAACTTGGTTTGTAAAACAAAAATCTTCTACAAAGTGGGTAGCAGAGAGTTATAAAGTGATTTGTGCACCAGGCCCCGGGACTGGACCATTATTCTTTATTTATTTTATTTATTTATTTAGAAAGTTTTATATAGCGCAAACATGACCCAAGAGGGTATCAGAGCGCTTTACAATACACTGTTTTTAAACATTAGAAGACAGGGGTAATATACATACATTAAATATTCGACATTCAATAAAAAAGAGGTAGACAATGGTATATAGGATAGCATATGTGGCTAATAGTCACCTATGAATTAAAGTCTTAAGATGTGTATTTGTTCATCAGAAGCACTTTTACTTCTTTTTTGTTCTTTTTTGAAAGAGGAAAAGGAAGAGATTCTGCGTACATATGGAGGTAAAGGTTCCAAATCTTCGGTGCAATACCGGAGAATGCTCTGCAACCAGTTCTCTTTTTTTGGAAGGATTGTTGTTTCAGTAGTAGTGAAATCGCACTTCACGAGTGTCTGCATCCTCCCGACCACTCTAGTTTTTGTGCTAAGTAAATGGGTGTATTTCTATGCAGGACTTTATGGGTCATGCAGGTGATCTTTAGTTGTATTCTTGCCTCGTAGGGTAGCCAGATCAGATCTTTCAAGGTCGGAGAAATGTGGTTATTTATTTTAGTTCCAGAGACCAGTCTGGCCACAGCATTAAGAGATGCCCTCAGCGGGGCCAGCTTGTATTTGGGAGGACCGCATAGAATGGTGCTTTCATAGTCCAATCTTGGTAACACTAGGGCTTGTACCACCATTTTTAAGTCGGTCTGTGGGAGGAAGGGTTTAAGTTTCCTTAGGATACTCATCTGGTGATTAGCTCCCTTGGAGGCATTATTGATATGCGCCTGCATATGTAAGTGTTTGTCTAGGGTGAATCCAAAGGATTTCGCTGAGTCAATGATGTGGGAAGGAACGCAGTCAAAGGAAGTTAGATGTTTCAGCCACAAGTCTATCTTGGGATTGTGATTAGGGAGGGAGATGAGGAGGAATTACGTTTTTTGGTGTTAATTTGACTAACAGAAAGCCAATGTAATTCAGCAAGTCTGGGGATAATATATCCAATTGCTTGCAGTTCAGTATAAATCTGGGTTCTGCATTTTGGACAAGATGAGGTTTTTCTTTAATGCATTTGCAGGCTGATCCACAGAAAGAGCAGTGGAGTAATCCAACACAGCAGAAATAAAAGATTTATTTTCTGAACTCTTCACAGTATAAGAAATAAGTGAATAATCCGTTTCAGAGACCACAACTGAGGAAAACTGATCTTGACAAAAGACTGGACTTGGTCCTCCAATTGTGAAGTACATGCCAAGCTTTTCGTCCAGATTTGATGCTTTGTACTGGTGTAGGTTTCTGGTGGAGTGCATATGACCGAAATAGAAGGTTTCAGACAAGAGGTAGAATGAAAGGGGGATAGAATTTCAGTTTTCCCAACTTTGAGTCGAAGTTAATTTTGTGACATCCATATCTGGATACTTGTGAGGCAGTTTCACATATATATATGAGAAGCACACAGACATGAATATAAAGACTGTATGCAAAACTGCTCAATGTTTGTTGAAAGGCTACTACAATACTATACCTAGGGGTACAAATCTGCTGGTCGGAAACAGACTTGTTAAACAGGAATTTAGGATTTACACAGGCAGCAACAAAAAGTGGGATACATTTCTGGAAATCACTACTGCTCTCAATAGTGGGTAAGACAGCTTTATCCAAATGGTGGTGCACTTAATACAATATTTTGCAGCACTAGAAATACAAATGCCCAAAGATATTTTTTATGAACTGGGCAAACTGCATCTAAATCCAATATGGGGCCCAAATTGACAGAGTATTAGCAACACTCAAATTGCAGGTCGCGGAGGGAGGCTTGGGAATCCAGACAATGAGCTGTTTTAGATAGCTGCACAACTACAATTAGCAGCAAGATGGATGAGTAAAAGGTTAACAAGTATAGAATGTGGAAGCAACGATACACTGACACTTTCAGATTGAACATCCATACTCATCAGAACTATGAAAAGGGTAGGAAAACACCCAAAACTACTAGAAGCCCTCAAACATAATTGTGACCATTGTCAACAAAGGCAAAATCTCCCAATGCTCCAGGGTTTCCTCTTCAAGGACTAAAAGCTGTACAACACAAAGGTAATTGTGGAGGGCTTCAGGTATGGGAGGAGATGGGAATATTCCAGACGGGACCTTATTACAAAGGAGGCATATATAAGGCATTTGCAATCTGGTTAGTGACTGCAGGATATAAAAAGAGAAATTTCTATTATATGGAGAAGTTAGAGCCACAAGAAAGCAAA
Source organism: Triturus cristatus (assembly GCF_964204655.1). Lineage (NCBI taxonomy): Eukaryota > Metazoa > Chordata > Amphibia > Caudata > Salamandridae > Triturus > Triturus cristatus. The sequence goes on from NC_140591.1 coordinate 830,801,764, forward strand.
CATGGAACACAGAATGCGCCAAACTACCTATAAATAAGGGATCACCAGAAATCTGCACGACTACAGACAAAAATAGTGTCATTACAACAACATTACATAAAGCCATCCATGAGCAGGCAAGAGGAACTTTAGAAGAGTCTGAAAGACAAGTGGGACTTTTGGTGGAAACTGAATGGGAGCATATACTGACCAGTGCACTGCAAATCTTCAGAAAGGCTAGGTTCAAATTAATACATTTTAACTACCAGGAAAGCACTTACATTACACCCAAAAGAGATAAATTCAGCCTAGGTTCTCAGGCGGGATGTCCTAAATGTAGAGACCGATGCAGATTTTTAACACATGATATGGACCTGCCCAGACCTAAAAATATATTGGGAAAGAATTAGAAGCCTTGTTAAAACCACGACATATGGACTGCACTGCTGAGATATACCTATTTGGCTCCTACGCAAACCCAAAAGAAATAAAAGAGTTGCCAATAGATTCATAGACCTTGCACCAGTTCTAGCTAAATGGCAAACAGCAACAACTGTAAAGCTAGGGAAGCAACTTGTATTCTTAAATGGCAACATGAAGTACTGAAATTGGCAAAATGTGAAAGTACCCTCCTTCATATGATACAAAAAAAGAGGAATGAGAAAATTGAAGCCTGCACAAGCATGGGATATGATAATGGCCGAATTTAGAGGCAATAACACTGATGATTAACATTCCGATCAGTGAGTAATATAAGAAATATCCTAATCCAACGGGAGCAGGGAAAAAGAAAATTAGGACCACGCATACGCAAAGCCAACTGGTCTCGCCTTTGTGACCGATTGGATTTGCCAATCGTTTTTAGCCATGCCACACAGCATCCTCAATGCTGTGCAGCATGGTTAAAGTAAAATAGAACAAAGTTTATGAAGCCATCCATGTCATTTTTTAGGCATTTGCACCGCACATGCAAATGCCTACAAAATGAAAAATAAATGTGTTTGTATTCAGTTACCTATCCGAGTCAGTTCAGTAATAAAAAAAAATAAAAAAAATTGCAAAACCATTTTTTCTTTTTATGGGGACGGGGTGGGGGAGTGGTAGGCATAGCCTACATAGAGAACCACTATCCACAGCTTTAGTTGATACCCCGGTTAGCATTATAATTTATAAATGCACACGAATAGCAATAGGAAACAGAGGACAGGTCCCGGGTAAAACTGTTGATGTTTTTAGTAACTATATAAGTTTGATTTTTAGAGCGGAAGAACAGTATCAGTCAAGGCGCAGATACAATACTAATGAAAATAATAGGTTGTAAAGCAAGTAGCTTTGCGAAAATACATTAGCAATGTTTCAGTGACACTCATAACAAATGCATCTTAGAACTTCATTGTAAAACAATAAAATTGTGTTTTAAGTTAGGCTACTATATATCCATGTTTATCTATAGGTACATGCAAACACATGGAATTATAGACACATATCAGTGTTAGTTAGGCTTGCCCCACTATGGGTTTTGGCTGACATTTGATCGTTCTTTGTATACATGCTAAAATATATGGGTTTTTTTTAAATACAGTGGTGCATTGGTGTCCACTCACTCCCTGCATATTTAAAACATTTATGGTTTAAAACGTATCAAACATACATATGACAAGAAATGCTAATTTACAGGAGCATGGTTCTTGCAACCACATACTTGCTCACTTTTCTTTCCTGGAAAGCCTGAATCATCCTCATAGTTTCCAGTGATCAAATCATTCCAATTAATTTGTATTACTCAAGCGCACGGATCGGCTTTTTTCCATTTACCTGGCAGAAGATTTAATTTAGTACATGCTGCTACTTACTCAAGGGGCGAATGTGGCTGGTTTCCCAGATTTCCTTCCAGGCTGGTTTCCAATCATCAGTCACCTATGAAGCAGACAAATGAGAAAAAAGAGCAAGTAAGTATAATTTCAAGAAACAATTATTCGCATATGTCAATATCATCAGCAACAATCGGAACACAACTTTCTACAGGTACAGCAGATTTTCCAAACATTTCTGTGATGGAAAGTTCAGCATACTGTGCGAATTGACAGAAGACATAACACCCAGAGTTTTCACACTTCTCCTGATAAAAATAGTACCCCACTTGTGAGGATAGGCCAATCACTTGGGGCAGGATAGGCCTCAAAATGCAACACGGAACCATGATTTTTAGGTCTCGCCTGATCCAGCGCATGCGCTAGTCTGGCGAGACTTATTGAGAGGGCTCCAAAAAGTGCTACCAGGCCAGCCTAGAGCTACAGTGCATGTGCGCGGGGGCGCGCGCCGGGTTTTACCACGATTACTTTTGGTTTCGCGGCCGCTTTGATGTTTGATCGTGATCGCGATCAGTTTCACTTTCGCGGCCGCACGGCCGCTTTGCATAACCAATAGCTCTCGCTTTTGGGACCTTATAAGTATTTAGTTATGCAACTGTTGCATGGCTAAACACTTATAAGGTCCCAAAGGCGAGACCTATTGGTTATGCCAATGCTTGTTTTCTTTGCATTTCAATCATTATGGGTAAGTGGGTGGTTGCAATATGTGGACCGGGTATCCAGGTCTGGGCAGATTCCAGGAAAACCTACAAACATAAGATCTTTCTGAAAACTAGACCTCGGGGATTGCAGGGTGCTTTGTCATGCATGGATCACACTACTTTTTTAGGTCGAAGCCTACCAGACAGCGCAGCTGTCTGGTTGCAAAGAGGTTTTGGGGACATGCTGAAAGCTTCCCTTGGAATGCATTCCTCCCATTGCATACCATTGTCTTTGTGTTTTGTAACTCACATTTGCTTGCTTTCTATTTATTTAATTTATTTGTTTTAGTCTGTCCAGTATATTTTTGTCACTCTCGTGGAGCATAATCGGTTTACCACCTCTCTGACTGGCTCCTTGTAATCTTCCAGGAATGCTCACTTTCTTCTCTTTTTTTCTTCTTCGTTAGGCACTCCATGCGAGTTCGTGTGTTTTTAGTTGTCTCCCCTGTATTCAGGAAGCGAAAAACGTGCTGTATTTTTTTTTTAAGGTTTTTCTGCCTTTTATCTTTCTGCTTGACGGATTCTACTATCTCTGCCACTACCAGTTCATCACGATTGCATGCCCGTGAGAAACATTGTTCTGTCTATGGACGAGCATGCAGAAACAACCATACTGGAGTTCAGAAGTAAATGAGCAATAAACAGGCCTTCAAATATTGTTTTTTATCTTGTTACATTTGCTGTGCATTCAGAGTCAGCGGCCAAATGTTAGGCTCTGCCTACTAAGGGAGATTGGTGTTTAATTTTCTTAAATGAAAGGCTGAAGGATGTTATTCTTTTCTAGCACACAACAAAATGTAACTGCTAGTAAATTAACTGTACAAATATTTCAGAATATATCATAATTAGGAAAGAGGAAAAAACAAATCAAGCACACCTTTTTGTAATTCGAAAGTGTGGTGGGACCAAATATTGTATGACAATCAAAACAAATCAATAAAGTAGGTGATACAGATTTCCACACATTATTATTCGTGCACTGTATTATTTTATAAGTAAAACTGTATGTCTGTGCAAATGTAGTAGTAGTTTCAATCGAAAATGAGTTGTCTGTAATGGCAGTGCAGTACCACACAATACATACACCATTCTATGCCCCTCCTTGACACTGTATGCCACTCTACGCAAATCTATACCATTCTACGCCACTTTACTCCAGTCCACTTTATCCTACGCCACTCTACACCACTCCATGAAACTCTACTCCATTCTACAATACTCCATGCCATTTTACTCCTCTCAATTCTGTGCCACTCCTTCATTCTACACCACTCTACAAAACACTACTCCACAACACTCTTTAACACTCCACTCTACAACAATCTTCTACACACTACACCAATCTAATCGACAACACTCCACGCCATTTTACTCCACTCCATGACACTCTATGCCACAGTACTCCACCCTACGCCACTGTATTTCACTTTAGACCACACCACTTTGCAATGCTCCACGCCACTCTCTTTCACACCACTTACTTTTAGCTGTGCTGAACAGCAGCCACGCTGGTATACAACATGCCTAAAAAACATATGCAAAGCCAATAGCTCTTGCACAGGCAAGATCGATTGGCTTTGCCAATGCTTTTGTTGCCCAGAATGTGCTTCAAGTGTCAAGCATCCCAGTACCTTTTCTTACATCAAATGCTGACTGTATATCATGAGTATGTCGAAAATAAGTCTAATATCAGTGGGAAAAAAAAAAAAATTCTCAAATTGACGTGAGAGGAAATTCTGAAACTTGCAGCCAACACCAAAAGAAAATACTTTCCTGCATTACCACAATTCTCCTAAAGAAACCTGCACCCCACATGTGTGGATGGGCCTATCGTACAGGATAGGAGCTGGTCAAAACATAGACCATGTGAAGTCAACATATAATCAATGTGGTTTTCACACAGTTACAGTTTTGGTCCATTCCTATCAAGTGTGTTATACCCACCCCCCCACACGTGGGGGTACTACCTTTCTATCCAGTTCTGGTGGTTTAGTGGACTAATGCATTCACTGTAGGAGCATGTGTTCGAACTCATAGTCACAGGTTCAAAGTCTGGTGGGTCCACTCAGTCTTTCATCCTTCTAAAGAGAATGAAATGAGTACCATTGAGTTAGGTAACAATAAACATCTGATATTCAGTGCCAAGATACCCTTCTGGGTGAATGGCACTTTAAGAATACACTTGTTATGTTAAAGGTCCCGAGTGGGGCTGCTGTGGCAGCTGAAGAAGTGTTTGCAGCACAAAATGCGAGACTGCTTTAGGCAGCAACACCTCCAGCCCCCTCTTGGAACCAAAGCAGCGATTAATGCACGAGTATAACCCACCTAGGTCTGGACTAGGTGAGAAGAGGAGATGGTCTGTGTGATGCACAGATGCACAATCACTGCCACTCCCTATAAGGGAGACTTTGTTCTCCACGCTGGTGTCTTGAACCATAGCGAGCATTCTTGCCACCGACAATTAAAAATGCAGAAGGAGAGCTATCGAACACAATGAACATGGCAATAAGAGTTGGCACACACAGTGAGTAATCTGAGACATCTCCATGGTAACAAAGTGTAGTTATTACGGTATGTTCATGCTGGAAATAGTAATGCCCTCTAGAGAAGCAAAGGGCTCCTCCCATTTAAAGTTTAAGGTGCAGCCATCATCCAACTACAGCATGAAGGACAAAATGATGGCAACTGGCCCTCAGGATGGAGATCTCAGTCTCTACAGCACTGGCGTAGAGTGGCATAGTGTGAAATGGCATAATGTAAGGTGGTGCACAGTGAAGTGACAGAGTGCAGTGGTGCAGAGTAGATTTGAGTGGCACAAAGTGGATTGCGTAGAGTGCAGCGGCGTACACTTGAGTGTTAGAGTGCAAAGTGCAGTGGCGTCGTGAGTATTGGCATAGAGTGTGGTGGTGTAGACTGCAGAGTTGCAGAGTGGCATACTGTGGAGTTGTGCAGAGTAGATTGAAATGGCCTAGACTGGAGTGGATTAGAGTGCAGTGTTGTAGAATGGCGTGTAATGCATTGACATAGGGTAGAGTGGTGCAGAGTAGAGTTTAGTGTCCAAGAGTGCAGTGGAGTGGATTGGTGTAAAGTAGAGTGATGCAGAGTAGAGTGGAGTTGTACAGAGTAGAGTGGAGTTGTACAGAGTGGAGTGGCGTAGAGTGGAGTGTGCATGGTGTGGTAGCGTACTCCCATTACAGAAAACACATTTCCAACTGAAATGACCATTACATTTGCACAGACTTACAGTTTTGCTAACAAATCTATACAGTGCACAAGCAATGTGTGGAAATGGCATTACCTAGTGCATTGATTTGTTTTTATCACATTAAAGTATTTATATTCAACACACTTCCGAATTAACAAAAAATATGCTTCATTTGTGTGTTCCTAATTCTAATATATTCTGAAATACCTGCACAGTTCATTTGAATGTTGTGGTGTGCTAGAAAAAACCTTTCTTACTCAGAGTATCCAGCAAAATTGTCACATAAATCCTCTCAGTATGAAGTCAGATAAAGAAAAGTAAACACCTAGCTCCCTTGGAATGCAGACTGACCTCTGACCGCTGTCCTTGGATGCAGAGCAAATGTGGCAAGATAAGAACAAGATTTAAAGGCCTGGTTACAGATAGGAGCACCCGTGGAAGAATGCAAGGGAAGTTGTTGTGAAAATGCTTTGCTCCTTGGGGGGTTTGAACTCGCCATGGACAGCCTAAAACAAATAAAGTCAGCAAATAGAAAGCCAGAAAATGTGAGTTACAAACCACATAGCTAATGAAAAGCAATGGGAAGAATGCATTCCCAGAAGGAGAGGAGATGGTGAACACTCTAAAGCATTCAATTTGGGGATGGAACAACTGTATTCTTTAATAATGCACACTTTTCGCCCATTTTGTTAAAAGGTTTTGATGGACATTCCCCAAAACTCCTCTTACAAGGGCATTAACCGCCTTCTGAAGCCATTATCTTACCCTGCACTTCTATAACAAAATCACGCACAGATTTTGGGTGTGATTCAACCAGAAAATCACCTGAATGTTGTCTCCATGAATTAGCCACTCTAGTAATTAACTTAATGAACTACTACCTTCTAATCATACTGTGTGAAGTCGAGCAATTTCAGCTCATAAGCACTGCAAATATGCTCCATACCCATCCTCAGTTAGGAGCAAAAGCAATTAAGACACAAAAGTATCCCAGATTGAATCCCTAGCTCCAATCTGGACTCTGCCAAGATTAATTCAACAGAACCCGCAAGGCAACCACATATCTTGCACATACAAATGGGTATTTGTAAAGCGCAAACCTAGCTAGAGAGCAACAGAGCATTGAAGAGGTGTGGGAGCCCCAAGGTATGATATGTGCCTACGTGATGAATCCTATAATTTAAGTATTTTGTTTTCGCCGAAGAGGTGAGTTTACAGCGCCTTTGTTAATAACTACAGAAGGTTTGGGTTACTACTGAAATGGAGTGTGGCGTTGTTGTTCTAGTTCCAAGGTATTATAACATGAGACTTCTCTTCTAGTTTTCTCTATTTTGCAGTTTTTGGTTTCCAGTCTTAACCATTTTTCAACACCTGGAAAGATCACGGGAGGGGCATGAGGTGATGACTTGGCCTGCTTCATCTGGCACACTCTCAGGCTTCGATTAAAGCAAGCACTCATAGTCCCATGTTTTAACAAAACAAAAAGAAATTCCATGGGATTTCGATGAGCGCCTCAATCATCTTACAATGTTTGGCTCACAAAGAAACAAACCAAAAGAACACCATTCAAACAGAGGAAAACAGGTAACATCCATTAATTGCTAGTGCTAGACTATAGTTGAGTAATGCTTCTGTATAGCCTAGTTCAGTGGTTTTTGCTTCTGCAGGAGGAGTAGGGACCTGACTGATGAGATCTGGCACAGATGTGTGGCACACTATCCAGCCACCAAAGTACACTACACACATCCAATCCCTGTCTGCCACCGCTATAGGCCACTCAGGGCTTCTCTGTATAATAGTGGGGACTGCAAGTAACAAGAGCTCACAACTGTACTAATTCGATCAATGTATGGACCAATGTCATTGTACTCGAATACCAATCAAGAAAGTCCAAGTTCATTTATGGACTGTGGAAAACCAACTGCTGGTTGAAGGTGCAACCCACATCAATTTACAATTTGAGAGCAGAATAGACAATCATAAGGCAAGCAGAATAGACAACCATAAAGCGAGCCATTGAAGACACGTAGGTAATAAGGGACTGGTATTGCAGGCACTTTTAGTTGGTGATCTAATGTTTCTTTTCTGTCAGCGTTCTTACTGTTCCGAATATGGAGCCTCCTCCCACGCACCGCAAAAATTAAAGCGAGGCACTAAAATGAGTAACTGAGAACGTCTGGGCAAAAGGAAAATTATTTTTATTTGAATACTTTGAAAAACGGCAACATCGACTTCAGGTGGACATGAGCATGCAAAAGAGTGTTGATGCACTAACACAACCCCTCCGCTCCACCAGTGATCAAACATTGTGATCATCAATTTCGGATTTGAGGCATATCATGGCCTACTGCACTGGACTCACTAATGTAGGACAATGGTAGACCAGTAACAGGATTCAACATATCATAATTGAAAATCAGGAATGGCAGAATGTACACAAAGCTACCCACATTCGCAGGTTCCATAGGAGCCATATATCATACCATTTGAACACTAGCTGAAATGAAAGAAGAAGAAATTGCAATATTACCATATGAACACTACTCAAAATGAATGACGAAAGGAAGCTTTAAGATGTTTGCGTTTACACAGCTTGAAAAAAGATTTTTAAAAAAGATGAAACAGTGGGCTAATTCCTCAATCTAACATTGCTATTGGCCAAAAGAAACCCTGCCATTGCTTGGGAAAATACAACCCCTCCCCAAATCTGTAACCAAATGATACACAGCACGTTCACACACTGGACTGAAGCAGAGAGAATGCTCAACAAGGACGAAAGGCAAATGGGTAAGGACATTTCCAATAGCACAACAGTGTGATTAGCTAACTGAGAATCTATAAGATGCTGTCAAAGGGGACAATTAACCTCAATAAACTTTCCCCAAGGCTATAGACGTGTACATTGGTAGATATATATCCCCTGTTGTTTTGCTGGGAAAGTCTTGTAAGGTCTATAGGGGAGATTGGCCCTGGCACACAGCTTTGGCCGTCACATACCTAGCCGGACTTCGGACATATGTCTCGCCTTTTTCTCCACCGCTATCTCCTTCCAATGGACTCCCAGCTCCCCCTGGTCTTTTTGAATCCTGACACTCGTCTTGCCAATAACTCCTGTATTGAATTTGTAATTTTTCTGTAATTAATGTGAAATTTCTTTAACTGGTAACACGCTGTTTCCTTATGTAAAGCGCTCCGCTACCTCAGGGTCTAGCTAGCGCTATTTAAAACTCTAAATAAATAAATACCGAGATGCAGCGGTCTCATTGTGAAGTGGTTGGAAATGTACCACTCCTTAGATCTGTCACAGGTTCGCTTGGGTATCTGAGAATCCACTCGTGGATGGATTGCCTGTCACTACGGTGGCCACTGCCTCATGCACCGTAGCAGGGCTTGTTGATTGCCCCATCTGTCGGACACAGCGGAATGACTCTGTTTGCCTGATTCCAACATAATTCTATATGGACCAATTGATATACAACACTCAAATATAGGGCTGTTATAGATAGCAGAAAGTAGAACAGAGGATTACTAGTGACTGAAAAAGCTCCTACTCGCACATCAACGACCGGAATTAACCGAATAATGATTGCAAACTGTTGAACATAACAATTAAATACCATAAATTCTGCTGATGTGACACACGCCTTGTTTAGAGACACATTTTCAATTGATTCTGCAAAGAACAAAGTTTTGTAGCAAGTGAGGATTGAAAACAAGATGTTCCTGAATATTAGTTCAGACTTGAAAGGTCATTGAAAGTGGAACAGCTTAATGATATGTATTACCGACTGCCTCCAGCATAACACATCATTTGGAGAATCACCTGTGACTGTTTCCCTCCATGGTTGCCTGTCGCCTCAAGTATCTGCGGGTTGATTCTGTGCATTCTTTTCTTCCTTTTAGCTATACCTTTCTTCCATTGTTATCCACCTCTCCCCCGTTTTGCATATTGTTCAATAGGGGGAAAAAAAGAAAAAGGCAACACCAATATTTTGTATAGTTACGGTTGTTATTTGCAGTAGTCCAATCTCTTGTGTATATCTCCTATTAGGGAATATATTGTAAACTGGTGCCCTGCAGCAAATTAAAAATAAATTATCGGGCCCCGGTGGGTCCACCGCGATTTCCTTACCCCTGCATTATGTCTCTTTTTTAATGCAATCTTGGAATCCAAGGGATGGAGCCTCTTCCTTACAGGGGTGAGGTGGAGCATAAAACACCGGCAGGGTGATGTTTTGACTGACGTGGAATGGCATGACAACTTTCAGGAGAAATGCCCGCAGAAATAGTTTGACTGGGAAGAAGACAGTGGATTGACACAAACAGACAGAAGCTCATTCAAACACTTGCAAAGATGACAGCGACAAAAAACATCATCTTAATAGTGAAGTGCTGTAGGGGACAGCTATGGGGCAGCTTGAACAGACTGCTCATCCAAAAAGTGATAACCAGATTAAGGCCCCATAGGGGTAGAACAAAGGGGGAAACATATGTTGAAGCCCTTTCAAAAATCACATCACCACTGGTGACTTGAACCATGAGAGCTAATCTGCCAACTATAAGAATGCCAAAGGAGTCAAAGATAACCCTTAATCGTGCTGGCAAGAGACTAAAACAACAGAACATCAGATCCCATGGCCTGGAGAGAATCAATCTGGGGTGTGCTGCACTAAACCACACATTTGTAACATCGACAGGCGTATACAGTTTTCGTCCAGGGACGCCTGTCTGCCAATTTTCCAGAGGAAGGTCTAAAGTGTTGAGCTGACGCCCCTGAATCCCCAAGCATAAAGGTGGAGATTGTGAAGAACCCTGCCCTGTTGCTTCGATAGCAGGTCCTACGAGTGGGGCCGCCTGATCAGAGAACAGATGCTCAAACCCAGGAGTTCTGGATACCTACCCCATAATCTCCGTGCCCAATCAGGGGCCACTAGGATCACTTGGGCCCGGTCCATCCTGATCTTCTTGAGAAATCGGGGCAGGAGTGGAATCAACGGAAGGGCATACTGGAATCCTGAGTTCCACTTGAGGCAGAAAGCACCTCCGAGTGAGAGACACCTCAGAAACTCCAATGTGCAGAAAAACTGACATTGTGTGTTCTCAGCGGCGGTGAATAGATCGAGCCAAGGTTCACCCTATTTGCAGAAAAGGCCTTGTTCTACCTCTGGCTGTAATTGCCACTCATGATCCACTAAGTGCCAATGGCTGAGATCATCTGCACTGTCATTCAAAAAGCCTGCCAGTTGGTTCGCCACCTGGAAAATTAATTGGTGGTCCAGCCATTTACAGAGGCACAGCACCTCCTGGTGTAGGGACAGAGACCCCACCCAGCCTGTTTTTTGTAGTGCCACGTGGAGGTGGTGTTGTCCATGAACCCCTGAATCAACCTCCCCTTAAACACGGGAGGAAGGCTTTCAGTACCAAGTGGATGTCCTTTATCTCCAGAAGGTGGATATGGAGCTAGTACTCCGTCTGAGAGCAGAGCCCTCTGATCTCCACCTCTCCCAGATAGCCAGCCCAACCCAGAAGTGATGCATCGTTCACCACTGTCAGTGCTGGGAGGGGTAGAGTGAGGGGCCTGCTGCTGACACAATTGCGGTGCAGCAACCATCACTGCAGGTCTTTTGCAGTCTCCCCTAAACTCTGAATGTGGTTGGAGAGGTTCCATTGATGTTGGGCCCATTGGGACTTCATATAACACTACAGAGCCCATACATACCACCTGGCATGCTTGACCAGCAGGATCTAGGAGGCCATCAGTCCCAGTAGCCTCAGAATCGACCTCACTGAAATCCATGACCAATGCTGAAAAATCGGGATCATGGCCTGAATACCCTGGACTCCATTTCCCAAAGGAAAGCCACAAAACAGAACCATGTCCAGAATGGCTCTGATGAAAAGGGAGCATCTGAGAAAGAGTCAGGTGTGACTGCAGCACGTTGATAATGAAACCCATGGATCACAGGAGGTTCACCCTATTCTGGAGGTGGTTGAAGACTACTTTAGTCGAGCTCACCTTTAACAGCCAGTTGTCGAAGTTTAGGAGAAGGATGGCCCCCCCTTACCTCCAAAGGAGTGCTGCTACCAGCGCCATCACTTTCGTGAACACCTTAGGTACACTGGCAAGCAGTCATGGCTTGAATGACTTCTGGGTTGTGGGGGGAGGGGTCACGCGAGGGGGGGGATTTAAAAGATACATTTAAAAACTTGACTTACCGGGTCCCTCGCCGCCTCTGGTCCTGGCCGGTCCCGTGCCTGTTTTCCTGCTCCTGGAACAGGAAGCAGGCATCCTTCCTCACCTCCCCTAAGCCAATCACAACGCTGCAGCGTTGTAATTGGTTCGGACAGTGCCCAGCTGGGCGCCTGTAGGGAAGTCATTTTCTCCATGTAGGCTCCATGCAGCCTACATAGAGAAAATCCAGAGTGCGCATGACTGGTTTGGTCGGCCCCAAAGGGCCGGCCAAACAGTCAGGGCCCATAACATTGGGCAAGCCACTGCTCCCTGACCCTCCCACCCACCCGCCCCCAACCAGGCATAACATTCTGCTTCTCGCAGCAAGAGAAGCAGAAACATAAAATTGTATTTAAAATTCCATTTTATGTTTCTGCTTCTTGCACTGCGACAAAGAAGTGGGGCGATGCTCCTCCGCCCTAATGAAGGAGCCGCCCCTGCTGGCAAGACGAAAGGATAGCACCATATACAAAGTGCCCCTGTCCCATTACAAAACACAGGTAACTCCTATCAGCCAACAGTATGGGTATATGGAAATAGACATCCTTGCAGGCCCAATGCCACCATCCAATCTCCAGGTTCAAGAGTAGAAAAGACATGGTCTAGGGTAATCATTTTGAATTTCTTCTTCCAGAGGAAGGTGCTGAGAGGGAGCAGGTCATCTTTATTGGGCACCAGAAAGTAGTGGGAATAACAACTACATCCTACTTCTGGTGCTGGCACCCTATCAACAGACCTTCTGGCCAAAAAGGGCTTACACTTCCTGCTGCAAAATGGAGAGATGGTCCTCTGTCAGTCACTAGGGGGACAGTGGAAGGTGAGGTGGAGAAGAGTAGAAGGGTAAGGCATATCCCCTGCAAATGAGCTGTAGAACCCATCTGTGTGATAATCCTGCATGCAAATCAGAAGAAACAAAGATTATTGCCTCCTACCAGGTGGCTGTGCTCTTATATGTGCACGCTAAAGAGGTATGACAGGTGGGGATGCAGGGTAAGGGGTTGACTAAGCAGCCTAATGACTGTGTGGGCAGAGGCAATACAGCAGCAAAACTGCTGGGCTCCTTGTTGAGGCTGGACAGGGTGTCATTATGAGGCCCCTCTACCAAATGCACAGAAGAAACTGTAAGACTCTTGAGGTCCCAGCCCCAGAGAGCATGCAGTAGCCGTGCTCTCTTAAAAACTCTAGAGGGGAATCAGCCTTGTCCCCAAACAGGCGAAGGGCATGTCCATCGGGGAGGACTGGACACTGCCTGAGAACCCAGCTGATCACAGCCAAACATGGTGGCGAACTGCAACACTGGTGCCAATGGTCTGCTCGATGTAATCAGTGGTGTACAAGCCACACCAAATTGGAACCTTGCCACATCACAACTGTCTTGAAATGCTTGTATAAGAACAGGCCAGAGATCTTGGGACACACCAGAGAATATTTGTGCCATCAAGTTCCAAAAGGCATGGAATAGTGTTCCAACATGCAGCCGACATCAACTGACTGGAGTGCAAGACTAGTAGAGTAAAACTCTTGCTTTCAAAACCTTTTCACTTGCTTAGATGGACTGTCGATAAGAGTGGTAGGGAAGGTGCTGGTATTAGACATGCTCATGGAGGATAGCACCATTAGACTTTCGGGGCAAAGGTGCTGCTAGAGAAAAGCAAGGTCGCCTGTCGCAGGGCAATGGGACCTGGTAATTGAGGGGCAAGAAAAAGGTTTGGCCTAAACCCCCAATAAGGTATCTGTCAGTGTCTCAATAAATGAAACTTCGGGCTACGAAGATATTTGGCCCAGTTGGAGACCTTCTGTCAATACATGGGTATTACCATCCAAGATGGGGTGCTGAATGTTAAGTACTTTGCATGCTCTAATCATTCCCATGGCATAGAAAGCGGATTCCTCGGTGGCTGGTCCAGGGGGTGAGAGTAAGACCGTTTCCGTACAGATATTGAGACCACTAGGTTCCTGTAAGTCATCGCACCAATAATCATCGTCGTAGGGCTTAGGGAACTCATCATCTTAGTCATATTTGTTGTCCGAGTCTGTTCCTAAACAGAAATGCAGTGTGTGTGTTTTCCCTTGTGGAGGCAGTAATTTGAGTGTGGGGAGTGATGCCTCAGGTGGTACTGGGCTCCCCTTCGGTTGAGGTCGAACTGGTGTCAAATCAGAATCAGAGAGATCCATCAGAACCTCTATCTCATGCGCAAATGGATTCAGCATTGGTGTTTAGGTGCCTGAGGCCAGCACGGTTTGTAGTGCGGGAAATAGGGTCATGACTAGAACCAGAGGCAAGATGGCCTCCATGAGGGTCCACTTGGCGCAGATGGCAAACCCGCTGGCGGTACCTTTCGGCGTCTTGGGCCTTGAATGTGCACCGGAGAGTCGGTCACGGATATGACGAGCTGGAGCAGAGCTGTGCTGAACTCTTCAATCTGATGTGGCATGGCTGTTGGCCCCAGACTATTAGGTTGTTTTGGAACCAGCTGTGTGATCGTTCTAAAGTCGTCCATCTTTGGGAGTTAGTTTAAGAGTTGAGGCACTACCCTCACGCCTGTTCAGACAAATTCGAATGGCACAAGTGGGCGGGATCCCACTTTGGTTTATTGTGCCTCTTTTTTTACTTATTTGATCATTTGGACCACGATGAAGACTGGCCTTTAGAGCAGCTTTGTCGGTGTTGGAAATGGGACCGAGATCAAACTTTCAATGTGGACCACAACTTGGAGCAGTCCTGGCAAAAAGTATTTTTATGCTTGGCGATTTAAAGCATCAACTCACGGTCACTAATAGCCTTCAGGTTTGACGCACAGTCGCTGCACACATTAGTCATGGCTAGACCCAGATGCCACAGGCATACCTTGTGGGGATCTGTACCAGACATTTGTTTGCGAGAGTCCCTGCAGGGCTTAAAACCTGTTGCTTTGGGAGGGAGAAATCCCTTGTACACTGGAGTAATATTTTGAGGTAAATGTCTCTGAGGGATATGAAGGGACTTCTGGATCCACGGCTGGAGGCGTGGAAAGATAAGAACGGTTGTCAGCGTGCAGGTGTGACTCTTAATATGGGATCCGCACATCCTTTCTCTAGTGGAACGCCATCAGTGCGGAGCCAAATGGCATAGAGGTACTGCTGAAAAGTTTCAGGATTCAGTCTGATAACTTGGGAATATACAAAAGGTGAAGAATCTGCAGCTAGAAGTCTCTATCAGAAATACAATATAGTGCTTGACTGAAAGGTGGTCGCTTTTTCTTACCAGAAATCCTTAACTAAGTATAAAACCTTTTTGGAAAATGTTTTGGGATAAACCAGTAGAGTAGTGAGAAGAGACATGCTTTCTTCTGGAGGTGGAAGAGAAATTAAGAATAGAAATAATCCCAACAAGTATTTTTGTTGTGCGGTATGGACACCGAGGAGACTGCTGTGAAGGAAAGCTACAACACGTTCAGCGATGGCCAACCTGTTAGATAATGACAACCACATCAAAATGGTGGTAAATGAACACAGTTTAAGATGAAAGGGTTTTAAAGAAACCTCTACCACAAACCTTCTCACCATTACTTTTTCAGATGAACTTTCCGCAGGTGACCTCAGCACTAAAGGGGGACGAAACTGCATTCTGAGGTGCCAGGCACCGTTTATGATGATCTAAGGAGTGGAAGGGACGCCAAAGGCCCTAATTCAAGCAAGGATAACGAGCCTCCATCCTCTGCTAAATTAGTAAAAGACAGTTAAAACTGGGGTACACCCGGGGACCCGCTAAACACGGCTACTGCCCCTCAAATAACAAGAGCCCTGGAGATGCTTAAGGCAAAACGAAACAAGAAACGGAACATGATTACAGATAACATGGTTTACTTAAACGTTTCTGAATTGATGGAAACGTTGACATCTGACTCGCGCATCACAGAACCCAAGACGTTATGAGTTCGGTACCACGTGACCGAAAAGAGGCGTACCTCTGAAAAATACATTTTCCTTCAGGGTTGGTAAGTACCACCCTACATCCGCCAAGTGAAGCCTCCGTGCTCAAGTCCCCGAACACGCCATATGCAGTGCAGTACTAGAAGAGCCCGGCGTAGGAGGTTAAGACGTAGGAAAGTTGTCCCTGGTGCACAGTGAAGAGTTAAAATTCTGCGTCGTGCGCCAGTAATCATCTGTAGTGTCGAAAACATCCACGCACTGCACTACCGAGGAGGAAAATTTTTACTTTTTGCCTGAGGGGATTAAGTTGCTGTTGCAGAGATCCTCGACAGAAAGCTCCTGATGAATTCTGCATGCGGCGCGCGCATCGTGACAGAAAATGTCGCACTTCTTCATCGAGTGGCTTATTAAACAGTCTCCATGGTATCCAGGCCGGGGCTGTAGGATTTTGGCTAGCAACCCGTGCTGCTGTCAAGGTGAAACCGCTCTGCATTGGCAGGAAAACACGTCCGGTCTGGCTTTCCTCCAGTTTGATTCCATTCTGTAACACCGCCAGTCGCCCGCCTGGATCCAATCCTTTGGCACGTGACTATGCAGAAACTAAAGAGCATTTTTCCTCGCAGCATCTCGAAGTAAAAGCTAAAACAGTGAGGCTACCAATAACAAGTAACCAGTTCTTAGTTTGTACCAGTTGTTGCACGCGGTGTTCATAAACAGTTATTTGTTTGGCGGTAACAAGGTTGTTTTTCCCCCATCAGACTTCAGGGTTGGAATGGAACAGACAAAAGACTCGTGCACCAAAATAAAAGTGGCCCTTATTAGCAAATGAGTTACATAAAAAAAAAAAAAAAAGACAATTATAAGCAAATTGGGCAGCTTTAAAGACATACCATATAGGAGTTTTGAAAGGTATGGGAGGCTGCATGCGTTTGTGCTTGCTGCAGGCAATGTTTTTGATAATATTTTAGATTCGCTATCCACAGATTACGGTACGCTATCAAATCACACTGTCCTACATATCCGGCCGAACCTCCGACCCTACAATCTTTACAACTCATGCTTACAACACCTACACGTAAGAAGCTCATCACGAGATTATACAGGGCAATAAGGGCCGAAACTTCCACCACTCCAGACAAGAGCCTATCCCGATGGAACTTTACGCTAACCCCCCCATGACACCTGCGGAATGGGAACATATGTGCAGTTTGACCAGCAAACTTACTCCTAATGGGAACCTTCGCATAATTCATTTTATATATTTACATCAGGTATTTCCACACGCCCCTGCGCTTACACAGATATGGCTTGAGAGATACTAGTAATTGTAAACGATGTGGCCAGACAGAAGCTGATTTTGTGCCTCTCGCATAGGATTGACCGCAAGATAGCCGACATACACAACAGCTTCGGCGCACCAACCACGCACCCAACCGCCGAACCAACACACCCCACTACAACCCTCTGCGCCTGGACCCCGGTCAGCACTGAAGACACCACCCGCACGATGAACACTATCCACTCCGGATCACCTGCCGACCCCTGCCCCCACCACGTCTTCAACAAGGCCGACTCCATCATCGCACCCCAACTACGGGACATCATCAACGCCTCCTTCCACATCGCCACCTTCCCGGAGAGCTGGAAGCACGCCGAGCTCAGCACCCTCCTGAAGAAACCAACAGCGGATCCCACCGACCTCAAGAACTTCCGCCCCATCTCGCTCCTCCCCTTTCCTGCCAAAGTCATCGAGAAGACCGTCAACAGACAGCTCGCCGCCTTCCTCGAAACAAACGGTTCCCTCGACCCCTCGCAGTACGGTTTTCGAGCCAACCACAGCACCGAGACCGCACTGATCGCAGCCACCGTCGACATCAGATCCCTGCTCGAAAACGGGGAAACAGTGGCCCTCATCCTCCTGGACCTCTCTGCAGCGTTCGACACTGTCTGCCACCGCACCCTAGTACAGCGCCTCAGCAACATCGGGATCCAAGAGAAGGCACTGAAGTGGATCATCTCGTTCCTCGTTCGAAGAACTCAGAGAGTCCGCCTCCCCCCTTTCAGATCCGAGCCAACAAAGTCATCTGTGGCGTGCCACAAGGTTCATCCCTCAGCCCAACCCTCTTCAACGTCTACGTGAGCCCCCTCGCAGCCATCGCACGCCAACACAACCTCAACATCATCTCCTACGCCGACGACACCCAGCTGATCCTCTCCCTCACCAGCGACCCCGCCACCGCCAGAGCCAGCCTACACGAAGGGATGAAAGACGTCGCTGAGTGGATGAAGAACAGCCGCTTGAAACTGAACTCAGATAAGACAAAGTCCTCATCCTGGGATCAGCGCCCTCCGCCTGGGGCGACTCCTGGTGGCCCCCTGCCCTGGGCGCCACTCCCAAGCCAACAGACCACGCACGCAACCTGGGCTTCATCCTGGACTCCTCCCTATCGATGACCAGACAAGTCAACGCCGTCTCATCATCATGCTTCAACACCCTACGCATGCTCCGTAAGATCTTCCGATGGATCCCCACCGAAACCAGAAAGACGGTCACCCAGGCAATCGTCACCAGCCGACTGGACTATGGGTACACCCTCTACGCCGGAACCACAGCCAAACTTCAGAAAAGACTCCAACGCATCCAGAACACCTCCGCACGACTCATCCTGAACATCCCCTGACACAGCCACATCTCCGGCCACCTGAGAGACCTGCACTGGCTCCCCGTCAGCAAGAGGATCACGTTCAGACTCCTCACCCACGCACACAAGGCTCTCCACGACCTGGGCCCCAAGTACCTCAACAACCGCCTGACCTTCTACACGCCCACCCGCCAGCTACGATCGACCAGCCTCGCCCTCGCCGCCGTACCACGCATCCGCAGAGCCACCACCGGGGGAAGATCCTTCTCCTACCTGGCAGCCAAGACCTGGAACTCCCTCCCCATCCACCTTCGGCTGACCAAGGACCACCTCTCCTTCAGGAAGCAATTCAAGACCTGGCTGTTCGAGCTGTAACAGACCCCTCTCCCCCAGCGCCTTGAGACCCTCCGGGTGAGTAGCGCGCTATACAAATGCTATGATTGATTGATTGATTGAATGTGGGAGTGTGGCCCGATATTGGGAGTGACGCAGAACATGCAGGAAATATTGGGGTTGGAAATCCATTGTACACCATTAGTTTGTCTTTTTATGTTATGTTCCACAGGCGAGAGGGTTGCTAGGGAAATTCATACGTATTGCTTTACTTTTAGCTAAACGTAGAGTTGCTCTAACATGGGAGACTACACTGGCGCCAAAACTGGAACACTGGATCAGAGATATTGTATACTGTAAGGAAAACCTTGAGCTATATGCGGAGGAATTGACAATTTCATCCAGACCCAGAGACATTTGGGAGCCGTTGCAGCAGTTCCTGCAGCGGCAGGCCGCATTTGCTTCGCAGGACTAAGATGGAATGAACACTACACTGACGATGCCTCTCGAATACACGTGGTGCACTGGACACTTTTGTATACTATGTATTAGATCCTATAGTGTCTATTATTTCGGATATGTCACTGGCTGGTATGACGCAATATTTAGTTTGTATAATGGTAATGATGTTTATTATTTTGGAAATGCAATAAAAAGAAATAAAAAATCAAAATTAAAAAAATGTTTTTGATAATATCAGGGAAATAAACATAAGGAACCGGCCCACAAGACCATAAAAAGGCCCACAAACAGCCAAAAACACCACCCACACACTGACCTGTCCGATTGCTAGTGCTTAATTTATAGAAGAAATAGTGCCAGCGCCAAAAGCTCGGCTCAGCAGCGCAAGGCAGGGCGAATACCAAGGCTGCTAGTCTTAAAACAACCTTGTGCTTCTTTAATTAAATACCAACCACTCCCTGCCCCTTTATCTCACTCTTGTAGGTTTCTGCTTTCGCCCCTTGTGACGGTTTTGGCATCTCCCTTCATCCATCTTTCTGATCTGTGTGTTTTCCCGCTCTATAAATATCTGA
This sequence comes from Triturus cristatus, assembly GCF_964204655.1. Lineage (NCBI taxonomy): Eukaryota > Metazoa > Chordata > Amphibia > Caudata > Salamandridae > Triturus > Triturus cristatus. The sequence continues at coordinate 830,821,673 of NC_140591.1, forward strand.
TGTGTAAAAATAATTGCTGATGCCCCCCACTGGCAACCACTGGCTCAAATTAAGCACTGCGGATTGTCCTACAGGCCAGTCTGACAGTAAGAGAGGAAAAACAGGCAGGAGGAAGAGAAAGAGGAAAATACTCAGAAAGGGAAAAACGCTGGTAAAAAGGAACCCGCAAAAATTAGATAAGAGACAGGAAGTGTTGGGTGGTAGAAGAAAGAAGCAGGAGTTGGAATCAAGACTCAGCAACCTTGGTATTAGGCACCCAAACAATCAGCAGCTCTGGTTGCAGGTTTCTAAGAAATAGTGTGCCCCATGCACGTTTTTATTATACAAATTAAGCTCTGCGGACACCACAGGAATGTGTTCTTTCTAACTGAATAACAGATACAAGATATCAATGTTGATGCATGAGTTGCAAATGTTTTAGGACCTCACTTGGAGGGCTCCAGTAACCCCAAGGGAGGGCTGGCTTTAGAGCTGGTAGCCCCCCCCCCCCCCCCTGGTGTAACAATCTTTCTTGGCGCGCTGCCCTCCTATCAATGACCTTCTCATTCAGTCACTACCCTCCTCCAACTGTGCACCTCATCTCTCTATTGCCCCTCTCTCGCATACATTTTATTTGTTTTAAAGCGCTGGTTGGCTTTGGCTTGACTGATAAGAATGTGTATCTACCCAAATGAAACCTTTTTAGCAACATTAGGAATAGATAATTAAAGATGGGGGAAAAAAAGTCCCAACCTATATTATGCAGCTTGCAGGAAGCTGTGTGGTGCCAGTTCTTAATCCACTGTTCTATATTAGGATTGTGACTTATGAACTGCTGTTTAAAAAGGATTTCTGTGATAAAAGCAGTCATCCACTCAGCTATCAACATAAAATACAGTGCTGTGGTCTCCATAGCATGTGGTCTTTGCAGCAGACATATTAACCCTCTGTGCTACTTATGCTGAGTCAAACTACCACTAGACAAAACTCCGATCTCGCTCCAGTAGGAATGTCAACTAATGGTTAAAACATGAACCAGGTGAGCTTGTACGGTCTCTTGAGGATGTAATGGTTACTAGTGTGACACCTAAATGAATGTTACTTAAATGTTCCCTCATCAGAATAGGAAACATATCCATAACATTATTGTATACATGGTAGAACAGAACAAATAGCATGGTTATAGGATAACATGAAAGAATTAGGAAACCGCCTTCAAGAAGTAGGAAATATTACTCAAACTTGGGGATGGACTAGCACCAGTAGAAAGAATGAAGATTAAAGGGCAAATTACTGAATGGCATATACATTATACATTGTTAGAAGGTTTATGAGGAGAGAAAGACATTGGGGCATTTTCTCATGTGGCAAACAAAAACACCACACTCCGAATCATGTAGGTCCAAATTTGTATCCCTACACCTGTCTCACAAAGAGAAAAAAAACTCAGGATTGTTCTGAGACTGCTCTCAGAGTTACATCAAGAGAGTAAAGCAACAGAAATTACAAAAGGGAATATGTAAAAAAAAACAATTCTCATTCACAGTAAGTCAAACAAAGCAATTGAAAGTGTTATAGGTGAGGAATAGCAAGAACAGGAGTTGGTGGCTATTTGCAAATGAGGGGTGATGGGATTAGTATTCTGATATATACACTATCTGTATCAGAATTAATACTACAATTGGCGAAAAAGATTATGCTACAGAGATTACTGAAGTAGTTAACTAATTTATTGATGAGACTGCCAGGTCCAGGTGTGTCACGCACTTAGAGCTGTGCTGCGGAAAGGAGCGGATCTCCCAGTCTTTGCCCCTGGGATATCGACTATTAGATGCATACATGCCATTGAAAGAGGCATCCCTGACACATTACGTTGCTTAACAACACACCTGATGCCTTGCAGCAATTGAGCGAGCAATGGGTTCAAGACCTTGAGGAGCTAGAAGATGAGTGGGCGGAAGCTCTGGCGTCCCAGAGGCAGGTGACCATAACAAAAGGTGTCTGATTGGTTCAATTAAAACTACTACATTGATCCTATTATGCCCAGACTACACTGGTTAAGATGGGTAGAGCAAGGGTGGACAGTTGTCAATGTAGCTGTGGGCAAATAGGCATGTTTTACCATATTGTGCGGGTATGATCCGTACCACAAAACTTTTGGGCAGCAGTGGTGGCATCACCGCACGCCTGATGGTTGTTCTAGTGGGGTGATGGCGCTGTAAGGCCTATTGGGTCAACTTAGGTGTAAGTGCGGTGCAAAAGGGTAGGAAGAACCAACCCTCTCCCTACATTGTGGCAAACCACAGAAAAAGAACTCCCAAGTCCCTTGCACGCTCTAGTAGTACATAGACTTAAATTAGTACAGTTGTGAGTGTAGGGAAGAAAGAAACACTGTTCATCCACTGCTCTGTGTGGTTCCAGGATTTATTGTCCTTGTTGTGCGTTCCTTTGTACAGATTCTTAGCCTAGCCAACACGTGTTTCGTCGCTACCATGAAGTACACAGCGACTTCCTCAGGGCTAAATTCCTATGGTTGATGTCCTTAATGTCGATTGTACTTCCGTCCCGAAGGTAAATAGATGGTCTCATGAGTACCAGTGAAGTCATCCACGTGTGAGAGGAGCGTTGTCCCTCACACACAGGAGACTTCACCAGCTGCTTTACCGGATCAGGTGACCAGCTGCCACACAACTAATGCTGGCTTACAGCCACAACCCTATGAATAGGTTTTTTGTATTAACCAGTACCTGCATATCCTAAATACTCGCCTGCATCACAGAATATAGAATCTGCTTCATGAGAAAACTTTAATTAAATGGAACTCCAGTCTCTGGTACTTCAGATCCTTGTTAAGGGGTACAGAAACAAAGGAGCTGACATTAGAACACAGAAGTGGCACTTATATACAGCTCTCCACTTCAAGAGTCACTACAAAGCCTTATGGTGCTACTCGGTGGCTTACGAGAGCACTGCTGGAGTAGTCTCGGCATCAACTCTGGCACCTGTAAATGGTTATTCTACTGGTGAGGAACCTATGGTTAAAAGTATCCATTCGAAATTATTTGGAGTTTTCAGTGATCCTCAGAATTAGAACATCATAGTAGATTCAAGTATTTCTTGCTGAAAATACAGCAGCTCATAAAAGACTATATGTGAAATATATAGAAAGTTGCCTATCGAACTCAACAAAGGACATGAAATAATGTATATAAAATAAATACCATAGAAACAAGAGCTCATGTTGATAAATCGTGCACCGACTACACTGTCTGCAGAGTTTTGGTTTCATAATAATAATATTGAAACTAAGAGCTGTAAAATCATTGTGGTTTCAGCTGAAATATTATCTGCATACAGCCAGAATTATTAGTCCTTGATGCGTAAGGTAAGTCAACAATAAAAGTACTAGTGAAAATTATCATTGTGCATTATATGCCCAACATCAAAAATACACACATTTTTATTTTGAAAATATTTATCATTATACAAATGGTGGTTTCATTAATTGCATTCTGTGTTCTCTCTTGTTTTTCATGGACCAGGAGAGCAAGCACTACATTTTTAAGCAAACGATCAATGGGCGCTTTGAACAAGGGGAGATAGCCTCATACGTGCTATTGTGCCCCCACACTGCATTATCTCTAGATTTACTGTGCACAGATGATTGGGCCATTATAGCTTGAACATCGAATGCCCTATGTACCACTATATTGTATGCAGAGGCCTAACAACCAATGTGCTTAAACCAACCCACTTGAAACGTTTAAGGAAAATAAGCTTTGCTACAATTTGAAGAAAAAATATAGCCACCCACAAATACCATGGTGAGTCAATATATGACTTTGGGAGGAATTAAAGGGACATTTGCAATGCTTCTTTAAGATCTTTGAACTTGGCATCACAAATGAGCATCACTCTATACACTGTTGGTGTAGGGAGAGAGGAATCATAACCTTTACTTTTTCAATCAGGGGAATTGTAAGCGCGCTACTCACCTGTGAGGGTCTCAATGCGCTGGGGGAGGAGGCGGGGGGGATAAGCACCTCCATTTATTTGAAGATCTAGGTCCTGAGTGTCTTCTTGAAGATGTTCAGGGAGGAGGCCCATCTGAAGTCGATCTGGAGCTCGTTCCAGGTCTTGGCCACGATGTAGGAGAAGGCTCTTCCACCTTTTCTGGCTTTGCGGATGCGTGGGGTTTCGGCGAGGGTGAGGTCAGTGGATTGGAGGTTTCTCTTGGGTGCGTAGAAGGAGATTCTCATTGAGGTATTGGGGGCCAGTTTTGTGGAGACATTTGTAGGCGTGGATGAGTATCTTGAAGGGGACTCTCTTCTCAACGGGGAGCCAGTGGAGGGTATGCAGGTGTTGGGTGATGTGCTTGTTTCGATGGACGCAGAGGACGAGTATGGCTGCGATGTTCTGTATGGTCTGGAGTTTGTGGAGCAGAGACTTGTAGATCCCGGTGTAGAGGGTGTTTCTGTAGTCCAGTCTGCTGGTTATGAATGAGTGGGTGACGGTCTTCCTTGATTCGGGGGGATCCATTTGAAGGTCTTTAGGAGGATGCGGAGGGTGTTGAAACAGCTGGAGGCGACGGCGTTGACCTGTCGGGTCATGGAGAGGGAGGAGTCGAGTATGATGCTGGGGTTTCGGGCGTGGTCCGTGGGGGTGGGAGGGCTGCCATGGGCAGTGGGTCACCAGGCATGGTCCCATGCGGAAGGGGAGGGTCCGAGGACGATGACCTCTGTCTTCTCCGAGTTGAGCTTCAGGCAGCTGCTGCGCATCCAGGATGCAACATCCTTCATTTCTTCCTGGAAGTTGAGTTTGGTGGTCGCGAGGTCCTTGGTGAGGAAGAGGATGAGCTGGGTATTGTCGGCTTCGGATACTATGCAGAGTCCGAGCTGTCTGACGATGGCGGCGAGGGGGGCCATGTAGATGCTGAAGAGCATGGGGCTGACCAACTATCCTTGGGGAGCGGATCCAGTTGACTTTTTGGCACAAGTGTGAATGTCACAACCATCCAATCAAGCACAGTTGTAAATAATCCCTGTGCTTCAGCACGGCTATCTTCAGAGGTAGTCTGTTACAGAGGCTGGGGCCGGGGCCCTAGGGGCAAGTTGTATGTATAATGTATTCGATAAAAGTGATCACACTTTGCAAACCGACTTTTACCGAATGCATTGGTATTTTGTGAACTGACCTACATAATAATAAGTCGAATAATGAAATACCAAATCATAGTGGATCACAATTTGACCTACCTCATTAATATTAATGAGGTAGGTCACCAATTGCAAAACACTATGACTGGCTGCTATCACTGGAACAGTGGTCTGCTGGGGTCAGCAGACTACCATGTCTGTGATTGCTTTTAAATAAAGCAATCTTATTATTACATTTTTTTGAATGCAGCTTGTTTTCCTTAAAGGAAAATGAGACGCATTTGGGAAAAAAAAATGTTTCCCAAACATTTCTTAGGAGTAAGCAGTGTTCCGATGGACCGCTTCCTACCCCTAAAAATGTATTTTTCAGCATACACAAAGAGAAGCAGGTCCTTTGGAGACCCCCTTCTCACTTGCAAATGGGTAACCACCCCCTTTGAGGTGTCGGTAGAATATTAATATTTTGCTACCAGATTTCAGTTGCAAAACATTAATACATACTATAAGGAATCCAAATTTGGAAGGGATGCTTTAAATACGCATCTTCCAAATATGATAGGGTATGATTTCCTAAACCCATTTAATGATTTGGAAAAGCTTTTTCGATTCACTAAATGGGCTCAGTACATTTGAAAAAGCGTTTTAATGTTCGCAAGCCCTCTGATTACCAAATCAGAGGGTTTTCTTCATGCTAAAAACCTTTGTACATCTGGTCTTAGGTGTCCTAAATATATAATTTGATAAGGACTTGGATGAGGAAGTAATGTCTTGATAATGTCCAGGTATTCCTCACGATAGTTCGGGCACTCCTTCTCTCACCCAAATCCAGAGAGTGACCATACAATTTGGCCTGGGGTGGAACAGGAAGGCTTGTGGCTATCACAATAAACGGATGAAGAGTCCGAACAAAAAAGCAAGTATGTACTTGTATATAGTTTTTTTTTTTTTTTTTTTTTTGAAACCGTTTATTACAGAATCCAAGAAATATACAAAGATGGGCCTACAACCTTCAGGCCGGCCGCTAGCAAACAGAAGGAGCATGTAATACAGACAATAGAACGCACGCTGCGGCAAAAGGGAATTCACAGGAGTTGAAAGAGGCGTTGGCAGCCACACCATCCGGACCCCACACGACGGTTTCATTTTTATATAAATAACAACAAAAAGCAAGTCCACAAGGCAACCCACAATCGGAAACAACAGCATGTGCTCCCCTAGGGGGGGGACCCCACCGATTCATAGGAATATCGAGGGGGGGAATAGGTCAGGACGGGGACTAAGTAAACTCATTGCCCAGAACCGGGAAGACAAACAGGCTAAGGAGACGGGGCCGGTGACGGATCAGGCAGTAGCGGCGGGGTACAGATTCCCCCACGGTAAGCGTTCCAGGGGCCCCATACTTTCACCCATGTCCCAGGCTTACCTCTCGCAACATACACCACCTTTTCCCGAAACATACACCAATCCATGTTGTCCTTCCACGCCGAGACAGTCGGCGACCTCTGGGAACCCCACAGTTGCGCAATGTCACGTTTGGCCACCATGTATCCCAGAGTCGCCCACCAGGTCTGCGGCACTGAGTAGTCGGTTGGCTCCCATACATTCAAAAGACATCTCCTCGCCTCAGGCAACAGCGGCACATGCGTGACTACCTGCAAAACCTCATGCACACCACGCCAGAATCGCACCACCTCCGGGCATTCCCACAGAATATGGAGAAAGGTCCCCAAAGAACCACACCCACGCTTACACAACCCGTCCACAGCATAGCCCATACGCATCAGCCTCGGCCCCGTAACATAGACCCTATGGAGTATCTTGAGCTGGACGAAGCGAAGGCGGGCCGGTATGGCCACCTCTTTCGGGGAGGCCACCGCAGACACCCAGTCCTCGTCATCCAGCTCCAATCCATCAGCCCCCCACGCCTCACGAACGCCGGTCAGCAGTCCCGAACGGTCATTGATGAGCTTTTTGTAAATTAATGAAATCGTGCCGTCCGGGACATGCCCATCTAGCACTCTATCCTCCAGAGGGGAGTACTCCGGGATGGAGGCAACATCCGGAAATACGGAGCACAACGCATGACGGATCTGCATATAACGAAAGTACTCCCTGTCCTGCAGCTGGAATTCTGTCTGCAGCACATCGAACGTTTTGAATCCCCCCCTCGTCCAGAGATCGCCCACCCTGCTGATGCCTATCATGTCCCACTTCTCAAAGCCCTTCGAGGTCCACAGGGAGCCCAGCCGCTCAGATGCGTATAGTGGCGTCGCCCGGGTCAAGCGATCCTTCCACCCCATCGCCACGTTAGCCGTGTGCCACACCCGTACCATGACCCTCGTGGGGCCCGTCAGCCGCGCGTCATGCGAGCTAGAATAAAGCGCCCGATTATAGTCACCACCCGGCAGTAACATTTTATCCATCTCAAAGGCCGGGTTTAGGGCGGGCACGTAAAGGCCGTGATTGATCGCAGCCAGCTGGGAGGCCCAGTAATATCGCTTGATATCTGGGAGGGCAACCCCCCCGTCGTACCACGGGAGCGTCCGCTTCGCCAGGGCGATACGCGGCCTACCCTCCCAGAACAGTCGGCGCTGCAAACTCTCCACCTCGCGAAAGTAGCGCGCCGGGACAACGTCCATTGTATTCTGCAAAGCATACAGGAAACGTGGCAGCGACATCATCTTAAACAATGCCGCCCGGCCGAGCGGCGAGAGCGGCAAGCGCTTCCAACGCGCGACGTCCTCCTTCAGGCGCTGGAGGGGGGGAAGCAAGTTCTGGCTATATCGGGCCTCCGCGTCCAGGGTAATGAAGACACCCAGGTACCTAAATCCCCGCGGGGCGATCTGGATAGGACAACCCCGCGGAAGGATAGGATCCTCCCCAGAGAGGACATACACACACGATTTAGCCCAGTTGATGACCAGGCCGGAGTTGAGGCCAAATGAGTGCAATACATCAACCAGTACTATCAGTGATTTACGTGGGGAAGCCAGGTACAGAAGAATATCATCAGCGTAAAGAGATACGCGGTCCTCATACTCGGGGGTCCATCGGAGACCACGAATAGAAGGTTCCCACCGCAGCCACTCCGCCAGGGGCTCCAGGGCAAGCGCGAAGAGGAGCGGTGATAATGGGCAGCCCTGCCGCGTGCCCCTGCCCAGCTCAAATGGAGCCGACACTCTACTGTTCACAACCACCTGCGCCAGCGGTCCAGAGTACAACAATTTCACCCAACCGATGAATCCCGGGCCAAACCCAAACTTCGCCAGTGTCGCCCAAATATATGGCCACTCAAGTGTGTCAAACGCCATAGTGGCGTCCAGGGATGCCAAAATGGCCGGTTCCCGTATAAACGGGACACGCGCGAGCACCCCATGCAAGCGCCGCAGGTTAAGCGCAGTGTTGCGATGGGGGATAAAGCCGGACTGATCCTGGTGAATCAAATCGCACACCACGCCAACCAGCCGATTGGCCAACACCTTGGCGAGAATTTTGGGCTCCGCATTCAGCAGCGAAATAGGCCGGTAGGACGTGACCCGGTCCCGCGGCCTCCCCTCCTTGTGAATGACCACGATAGTAGCCAGACGCTGGTCTAGCGGGAGGGAACCCGCCGAACGGGCCGCGAGGAACATCGCACGGAGATGCGGCGCCAGCGTATCCGGTCGCAGCTTGTACAATTCGATGGGAAGACCATTGGGACCCATGGCCTTGCCGGAAGCGACCGAGCGTATGGCGAGAGCAATTTCTTCAGAGGTTGGGGCGGCGTCCAACGACACTCTGTCCTCCTCCGAAAGGGAAGGCAGCGCGATATCCCTAAGCAGGGCATGGGAATCCTCTTCCGAGCGGGAGGACACCGGGGAATACACCCCACGGAAATATTCTGCAAAGCAGTCGACTATTTCTACCGGTTCCGTGACACACACACCATCCAGTTTCTCAATCGACGGGACAACTCGACTCGCTCTCTCCTTTTTATCCAGCCACGCAATCAATTTCCCAGCCTTATCACCCACATCATACAGTCTCCCCTGTTGCTCTCTACTGAGGCCCCTGGCCGCCTCCGTGACGAGGGCCTTATAGGCCGCCTGCTTGAGTCGGAGAACATGTAATTTGTCATCCGTCACCCCACAGTCAAGGTCGCCCTCCAACTCAGTTATTTCAGTTTCAACACGGGTCACCTCCTCCCGCTCGCGCCTCCGGGAATGGGAAATAAGGGACAGGGCATCCCCCCGAATCACCGTCTTAAATGCCTCCCATAGCGAGACCGCAGATGACACCGACCCCACATTATCATCAAAATATCGCTTAAGGGACTTAACCAACTCTGCGCGAATGGTGGGGTCACGCAGGTACCAGGGATTAATCGGGGCCACCCTACCCTCTCCCCTCGGGAGAATATCGAAGTGCAATAAGAGCAGGGAGTGGTCTGAAATACCCCGCGCCAAATGGCGCACCTCCCCGATCCTCCCCGCATGCGCCGCCGGCACCAGGACATAGTCTAGTCTTGATAGACTGCCATGGGCCCCGGAATGAAAAGTGTACTGTTTCTGCGTAGGATGTTTCAAACGCCAACAATCCACCAGCCCCAAGGCATCCAATAGGCCAGACAACCACGCTTGGGCACGGGGGAGATCCCTAGGGGGGTGACGGTCCTCAATTCCGGAAACCACAGCGTTAAAATCCCCCCCAACCACCAGAATCCCCTCCGGAAGGCCAAGGAGGAGGCGCCCCAGATCCGCAAAGGTGGTCGTCTGCAACCCTGGCGGGACATAGACAGAAACAAAAATAATCACTCTGCCCTCCATTCTACCCACCAGAACCGTGTAACGTCCCCTGTCATCATGGAGCACCTCATCAACTTTCAACGGGAGCGAGGTCTTGGCCATGATGCCCACACCCCTTGAACCCGACGTGAAGCCCGAATGGGCCAGAAGGCGGTAGCCCCGCCGGTTCATAGCACGAAAGGAGTTGCCAATGAGGTGCGTCTCCTGCAGAAAAACGATGTCAGGTGAAATTCGTTTCAGGAACTGCAGGACCACACCTCGTTTTATCCTGTCCCCCAGTCCATTAACGTTCCAGGACAAAAGACTCAGTCCCCTACCCCCCATCATAAACGAAAGCAATCACTCGTCCCCCCGAGAGCACTTTGGGAATAGCACGACGATACTTTTGCCTTGTGGTACAAATGAACAACACCCCACCCCAACCCAACCGCCCCAACAAAACTCCCCCCTCCCTGCACCCCTGCATGAGCCCAAACAGCCCCCCCAACTTGCAGTGTGCCTGTCGCCCCTATATAGTTGAAACTAGGTAAACCCCCTAGAGGAGGAAAGAGTACCCCTTCGAGTCCCCGCACCACCTACAAAGGAGGGAGAACGAGTACAAAAAACGAGAGACCCTAAGCTTGGCCGAAAGCGGCAGCATCTTCGTCCAGAGTGAGTCCCAGTATCAGCACCTCAGTCCCGGTCCAGTGGGCCTTCTCCTCCCGCAGCCCCCCCCCCCGCCATCCCGATTCCGACCCCCAGACAAAGTGTCCAGCCAGTCCCCGGCCGTTTCAGGACGGTCAAAAAAGTGAGTGCGGCCATCCACCTCCACCCGCAGCCTGGCCGGGAAGAGCATGGCGTATTTTAAGTTCATGTCCCGAAGCCGCCGCTTGACGCCCAAGAAGCTCAGTCTCTGCTTCTGGACCGCTTGGGTGAAGTCAGGATAAAAGTTCACCTCCATGTTCTCCAACTTAATCGGCCCTTGCAGTCTGGAGGCTTGCAGAATTGCATCCCTGTCCCGAAAATTAAAGATACGGGCAATAAGAGGCCGCGGAGGGGCTCCGACCTTCGGCCTTCCCCCGGGAACTCTATGAGCCCTCTCCACCGCAAAAAATTTACTCAGTCCCCGAGGCTGGAGATGGGTAGTGATCAGGTCCTCCACAAAAAGATCCGCCGCCGACTCCTCCCGTCCCTCAGGTACTCCGATGATGCGGATATTATTCCTCCGGGCCCGGCTCTCGGAATCCTCCAGGCGCCGATCCATGAGCGCACTCGCCTGACGAAGCCGGTGTACCTCCGTCTGAAGGGCCGCCACCTCAGTCGTGAGGCCCGACGCAGTGTGGGCCAAAGAATCGACCCGGTCGTTGGTCTTCGAGAGATCAGCTCTCACCAGGTTGACATCAACGAGGACCGCGTCGATTTTATACGCTAACGTGTCAAACCGCTGGCCCACCGAGGCCTTCATCTCAGCAATGGCGCCCATGACGTCTTGCAGAGTCAGATCTGTGGGCAAATCCGGGGCATCCGGGGGGCACTCAGAGGACTTGTGCGGTCCACCGGGAGATCCCTTCGGGAGAGTGTAGCGGTCCATGATGTTGGCCTGATGTGCGGCGCCACGCCGGGTCGACTTGGCCTTCAACCGATCTCCATCTTGTTTAGTGGCCATCGTCGCGGGTCTCACACCCTCACCAGCCACGCAGTAAAAAGCGGCAATCAAGGCCACGAGCTCCGGGGGGCCACCCCAGGACGGCGGAGCGGGCCACAGCAGGCAGGCAGGCAGGGTCTCCCAGCGAGGCCACCCCAACACCAAGAGCGCCGCGATCCCACTTGCAAAGACAGCAAGGGGGCGCGAAAGTGAAAGTGCGGGGTACGCGACTCGCCAGGCCCAGCCCGCCGTTGTTGTTCACTTTGCCACCGGGTCGCCCCCAAACGCGAATCCGGGGTCAGGAGAGAAGTAGGCCGCAAACTTCAATCGGTGCTCACTCCGGCACCCGGGGTCCGATTCGAAAACGGGAAACGGGTACCACCTCGGCTCAGGCTCACCGACACAGTTCCCTCAACTGATGCAGGATGAAGTCAGGATAAACGTAGGAGGTTGCGGAGGTCCTCGGGAGCCTCGCACCTACGCGGCCATCTTGGTTGCGCGCTAGGCTCCTTTGTATATAGTTTTAATGGAAATTTAAGAACAATAAGTGATTAAGACTGGCTCTATGCCTTATATGGAGAGTGTGCCTCATTAGTAAGGACTGTGATGAGCAAGATATGGACTTGAAATAAAGAAGACCACCAGTAAGTAACTGAGACATTGCGTGCAACCACGTTGTACTTGTTTTTTACAACAGAACACTTGATTTTATTGTGCCACAATTAAGTTGAAAAAACACATTGAAAGTGACTATTCTTTTTTGGTGCATATCACATCATGTAACACTCTGTTTCATGCTCCGGGTGGGGTTAGGCAACACGAATCTGTGAAATGAAGTGCAATCCACACTGCTACCACAACTGCATTGATATTAAATAATAAAATGTACACCCCCAATGAGGTGGAACAGAGCAAGAGGGTTGGTTCTCTGTACTGTGGTAGGTCTGTTGTTCTCCTTTAGGTTTGCAGTATGTGATTTACAACTATACTCGTGGCCACTGATCTGAACAAAATATTAGCAGGTGGCACCCCTTTCCCAGAAGTATTTCTGAAAGTACAGTTTGCATTCATGTGGAAGTGCAAAACTACATTACATTTCTTATGCATTTCACAAAGTGGCGGTAGAGTCCATGAACTAAAAACATCCGAATTAGATTTCTACATGTTTACATCTGTAGAAGAAGACAAAGGGCTACTCAACACCAGCTCCACCATGATTCACAGAATCATGGCACAACCTATTCTGGTAATTACTCGATATATTTAAGCCGCTGACAAGGGGTTGCCACTGCCAAACCATCATCTCAAGCGAAGAGTTTAAATCCAGATTACCCTTGTTTTTAATTTTAGATACAAAACAGTACAGGTTTAATAACAGGAAGTAAACATCTGCATATCCAATTCTGAAAAGACCTCTAGAAATAAGGCTGTATGTGGTAACAAGTTGTTTCTGAGCAAGTTATCAACTCTCAGCTTGGGTGAGATTTACTCCTGAATTTCCAGGAGTAAGTGACACTTAAAGTTGGGTGAATGTAAATCAGGGACCCTGGACTGGCCATTCATCTAAGTATGTGCAGTGTAAAAAAATATAACTGCTGGGGTTATCATCAGGAGACAGCTTGCACCAGCCTAAATCGCCTGTTAGCGCCGCCTAAAACAGAACCACTACTACACATGAAAGTGGGGAGAAGATGCGGTGTAATGGCCAGAGCTGCCGACTTCAGACCTGGGGATCCAGGTCCAAGTTTCGAAGTTGGCTCATCATCCTGTGATTCTGGGCAAATCACTTAATCTCCCTCTGCCTACCATAAATGAATGTGTCCTTAACATTGATAATTAAATGCTGGTGCTGAGCACCAGAAACCTCCGGCTCAAATTAAGCACGGAGTATGTGGAGGATTTCCTGTAGGTAGAACAAAACAAAGAACTGCGGCAGGCACATGGCTGCTAATCTCTTTAACATACGCTATTGTACACTCTTTACATCTCACATATTTCTACTATGACAAGCATCCAAACTGCGGCCTGCACTAAGTTTTGCTCTTCAGCACACTTACCCGATGTGATCACATGGATAGGACAGAACGCTTGAGACCAGGGTGCAGACTACATTTCTAAAATGGTTTGCAAGTAGCACTTTTTGACGAAAAACAAAACAGCAGAAATGGCTTAATCCCACACAATGGCATCAATTTTTTTGAACGTGTGCTTAGAGATGGTTAAGCCAGCAGGGCGGAGATTAGGCAACAAAACAGAGGGAGTGGCAGATGGGACAAAAGCCCTCTCGGCCAATCAGAATGCTTTTTTTATTATTATATGATGTACTGCGGGCGCAGGGTGGGACCATCCGTCCAGATAGCTCTATTTTTTTAAGCTTAATTTTCCAAAAACAACTGAAAAAAATTACATCACATTACAAAAAGTAGGCTTTACGAGTAAAGATGTAGCTTTCTTCCAAATTGTGGTTAATTCTGTTCAGCCATGTTCTATAAACTGGTTCTTAAAATCCATATGTAAATTGCATGGGGAAAATTGATTTTGTGTTATCCCCACCCTTTCTCTCAGCTCCAGGTATATGTATCACCCCCAAAAAATATATAAAGTTTTGTGAAAATTCTTCAAACGATGCCTAAGTTATTAGCAAACATAAAATATTCTTCCTAAGGAAACTCAGACCTAACTTTAACTACAAAGAGGCAACCGGCACTATGTAAAAATATTATATACATAACACTACTCTGGTGGCAATTGTGCCAGAGTAGTTATAGTTATGTCAGAGTTTCAATAGGAAAGGTATGTCTTTATCTGCACAAAACTTTCCAAACAAATGTCATCCACTTTGGCTCCTGCATGGAAAGTTTTCCACTGATCAGTCAAGCGGAAGCAAGAAAGCTGGGTGTGGGGTGTTCCCAAAACATCAATTTCTATTTTAATTTCCATAGGACTGTTTGTAATTACACAACATTTGGAATAATTAACTTTTCCCAGAAAAAGTGCCTTTGAATATTTTATGTAAACCTGTTAAGTAGTTTGAGAAATTTGTGTTTAAAGAGATGCTCATGTTGTCCATGAAGGGTTTAAACTGCAGAAAAAGTTTGTGATTTCTGGATTGCAGGTATCCACATATTCTCTGATTGGCCTAGTTAAAGTACAGTGGGCAATTCCGATTGACTGGCCACAATATGAACAGTATATTACAAGACTGGAGGTCATGGTCCCAATTGAAATGCATTGTAATTAAAGCCTATTGTTAAGGCTCCCAAATAGGAAAATATATGACCTATGATAACCAAATGTATTCACAATATAAATCATTTTTTGAGGGTACCTGTAGGAAAGTATACTAATTTAGGAATTGCAGTGCGTTCTATGGAGATTTTTTCCTGTAAAAATCCTGATCCTCCCATGGATCTGGTGAACCATGTTTGAGAGAAAACAGTTTTCTCTCCTGTTTTTCCTCAGAGAGTATAGAAGGAGCTCCAGGAGGTATGATCAGAACCTATTTTTACAAGCTCACACTATCTTCCTCAGCCATGTGAGATAAAAGTGTGGAATTCTGAGTAAGATGTACTTCAGTACCTTGTCAATTGTTTCCCTAGTGTTCTACCGTAGCTTCACCACAGTGTTCAAATGAACAATCTCAGTTTTACAGCTTTGATTTCATCAAGATGATATTCAGGCGTGACACCCTTATGTCATAAATAGGTTACTGCAGCTGTTGGAAGTATTTATTTTACACAGAATAAACTTTATTTGCACATGGATAAGGTGTGAACTTATAGAAAATGTGTTCTCATTTTAGCTTCTGGAGCACCTTTCATAACCTCAATGAAAAAAATCATGAGTTAATACAGTTTCCTCTCAAACAGGGTTCATCAAAGGCCATCAGAGGGTCAGAATTAGTCATATGGTAAAATCTCCTCAGAACTCCTAATCTTATTATAACACTAGCATATATATGAATAAACAGGGCGGTGGTGGTGTTAACTAGTCCTGGTAAGTGATGCATGATGCATGACACTGCATACATGACAGGACATTCACATTCAGCAAACGCATCTATAATGAAGGCAAAAAACTGTGCGACCACATCAGCAGACAATTCATGTACTGCAGCAATTTACCTTCCGCTCCCATCCCCCTTTGCCTGTTAACAGCTGCTTGACTTGTGATCTTAGCATGCTAATTTAACAACCACACTCCTTCCTGATGTACTTTAACAGGAAGCGCTGTTGTTAGTAATATGCTTTGTATATTCTGTGGTTTTCAAGCATATGGAGGGGAAAAAAGAATTTTTAGAACGAGTGTGGGTGTAAATATAGGTGTGCAACCCCCCCCCCCCCCACACACTTTTATTTGCCTTAGTTTATCCCACCCAATGTGTCGTAGTGAAACAGTGCCAAGTATCAGGTCAAAGTTTTGCGGTGCTATCAGTATTGGTAGATTCACACATTTGTGTGCATTACACATATAGTAAATGTGTTACTTTGTTATTTTTGCTTTATGTTTATTCTTCTTGCGTATTTTTTGTTACTGTCGTGCAGCGTTGCATGTTAAATTTGGTTACTTAGGAGCACTGAAGGAATTAACAATATACAGTTGAATGGAAAAACAAGAGAGGTTGGAACCATCAGATGGTTGGAACCCTTATCAAATGTGCAATTGTGCACCTTGATCCCAGAAGAGTTCAATGAAAAATAAAGTCTGAATACCCTTTCCTTATGATTTTCCTGCCTCACATTTGGGGCCACTGAAATTATGTGGCAGGGGAAGACCGATTTATGCGGCAGAGTTGACTAAATTATGTAGCTAGAAAATGCAACGTTTGTTGTGTAATGCAGCACAGTTTCTGATAGTATTACTTGATTATTTTACCATGTTTACACATTTTTAACATAGGCAGGAATAAACCAGAGAGAATGGCTGTATGTAAAAGATACACAGACATGGGGCTTTTGGCACGATTGGTCCAGATTCTCATCATTCGTTTTATGGGAATTTAAGGAACTTACATGCCCATAACACATTTGAGTGGTACAAATAATGACAGATGAAATCTTCCAATTTACGCTTAAGATGTGAAGACCCTCTCAAGCTGACAAAACTCCGTCCCTATAGGTGTGCGCATGGAGGAATTTGTGAATGTGTAATGTATCTTAAGTTCTCATTTAGGGATGCTCCCGGGGGCGGTGGATGTGGGGGCGAGAGTGGAGCGGGTTATCGAATACTGGGGTCAATAGGCAAGTCCAAGTAAGGAACGGTTTTAATTTAAACTGCCGCCAATCTGCCAAAGACGAAGTAAAAAGGCATGTGGTAGTAGAAGAGTGGTACACCTGACAGCTATCCTGGTCTTCCACCTCTAGTCTGCTATAGACATAATAGCCTCTCCGTAGTGTCAGTGGAGGCAGAATTGGGGCACCAGACAATTGTTCAACAGTGTCATGAGAGACATTAAACTCTTTGTACTATGCATACTGAAGGAAAAGAGAACAACTAAAACCCATTTTCCCAGCTGTTCACGTCCAACATCAATCATAGACAACCATCTTTTTAACATATAGGGTGTCAGGGACAGGACAGTCAACACCAGTCCTCGTGCCATTGATATAGTAGAAACTAAGACTGTCTATCATCGGTGTCCGGACCATAACAGCTGGTAAGTCACCTCTCTCAGTCCTCAACTGCTCTCCCCAAATACTCACTACAAGAGCATTATATAGCGATCAAGACGTTATAGACAATATCCAGACACCAGAAAAGCCACCAAATTGTTCTTCCAACGACCTCAATGGTCATAACAGAAGGATCACTATAAACAATAGGGCAGAAGATAACTGGAAAATGTCACTTCTCCCAGTTCACACTACCGTTTCTAGTCTTTCTACAGCAGTGTCTATGAAAACTCTACAAACCCACAAACGAAATTCATATTTTGTCAGTAGTTCAGTGTCACACATTTGAAAGGCTGTTTCACCTTCCATCCAACCTTTTACAGGGAATACGTTTTTATTGTGAAACTAAACTATACATTAAAAACTCAAAACTAAAATCGTTTTGGATAACTCTCCACCCCCACGAGTTAAAATGTGGTGGAAGCCTTGCTGGATCCAATTATATGTATAGGATTGTAGGGAAAGATTTATACCATTCGACTTAACCTGTTCAGACTCTATCAACTTACTTGAGGAGCGTTAATGAAAAGCAATCTTCAAGTCATGACTCAAGTTTTCTTTATTTTTAAGTCAGGACTGGGCCACTGAAGGGCAGCTACCTTTTGGTTCCGATACACTCCAGTGTAAGTCAAATATTTGCTAGGAGTCACTGGCAGGCTGAAAAGGGAAATCTCATCACAGCTGCAACTTTCTTGATAAGAACAGCAGGACTTCTTCAATGAGGCAAGTTTTCAACAAGGCCTTTTTTTTCCTTTGCATCTTAGTTTCATCTACTCTAACAAACATCACAGTCCCTGCCACAGAATACATTATCCATATCATAAATCATAATGCTGTCACATCCAGGCACCAACGTAGGGGTGGTGTTCTTTAGGGGACATGGTTTGTTGAATTTACAAAAAAAACAATGCTTGCACTTAGGTAGCACATGTTCACTTTAACTTTGTCAGATGGCAAAACATTTTGCCATATGGCCACCAAATTTCCTTAGTGGTTTTTTCATACTTCTAACAGGATTTGTGGTAGGGTTTCTTGACTGATGATTTTCTTCTTGTCATTCGAATACGTTGGCAAACTTTTTTTTTTTTTTTTTTTTGAAACCGTTTATTGCAATCTCAAGAATATACAAGTATGGGCCTACAACCTTCCGGCCGGCCGCTAGAATGACAGGAGCATATGACATACGTTCAAAAACACTTGGCGTTGCAGAGAAGCAAAATCAGGAGGTATAAACGTCGTGTGCCACATCACTCTGACCCCACAATACGGTTTCATTTTATACAAACAACACAAAAAACCACACCCGCAAGGCAACCCGCAATCGAAAGTAACAGCACGTGCTCCCCGAATGGGGGACCCCAGCCATCCACAGGAGTCTAAAGAGGGGAAGGGAAACAGATCGAGGACTGGGGACCTCTGTGCCCGGGGCTAAGGAAAGGAGTCAACTAAGGGGACGGGGCTGGTGAGGAAACAGGCAGCAGTGGTGGCGCGCAGATACCCCCGTGGTAGGCGTTCCAGGGGCCCCATACTTTCACCCATGCCCCAGGCTTACCCCTCGCCACATACACCACCTTTTCTCGGAACATGCACCAATCCATGTGTTCTTTCCAGGCCGACACCGCCGGGGGCCTCTGGGATCCCCACAGTTGAGCAATGTCACGCTTAGCTATCATATATCCCAGAGTCACCCATCGCGTCTGCGGAACCGAGTAGTCAGTTGGTTCCCACACATTCAGCAGGCATCTCCTCGCTTCAGGCAGCAGCGCAACATGCGTAACCACTCGCAGGACCTCATGCACACCACGCCAGAATCGCTCCACCTTCGGGCATTCCCACAAAATATGCAAAAAAGTCGCCAAAGCACCACATCCACGCTTACACAACCCATCCTCAGCATAGCCCATACGCAGAAGCCTTGGCCCCGTCAGGTAAACCCGGTGGAGTATCTTAAGCTGGACGAAGCGAAGGCGAGCCGGTATGGCCACCTCCTTCGGAGAGGCCACCGCGGAAATCCAGTCCTCGTCGTCCAACTCCAGCCCATCGGCGACCCAAGCCTCGCGGAGGCCAGTCAGCAAGCCCGAGCGGTCATTAATCAATTTTTTGTAAATAAGGGAGATCGTGCTGTCCGGAACGTGGCCATCCAGCACTCTATCCTCCAGGGGGGAAGACTCCGGGATGGAGGCGACGTCTGGGAAGACGGAGCCCAGTGCGTGACGGACCTGCAAGTACCGAAAGTATTCACTGCCCTGCAGCTGAAACTCCGTCTGCAGCGTCTCGAATGTTTTAAAGCCCCCCCTCGTCCAGAGATCCCCGACTTTACTGATGCCTATCGTGTCCCACTTCTCGAAGCCCTTCGAGGTCCACAGGGAGCCCAATCTCTCAGACGCGTACAACGGTGATGCCCGGGTCAAACGGTCCTTCCACCCCATAGCTGCATTAGCCGCGTGCCATACTCGCACCATGACACCCGTAGGTCCCGTCAGGCGGGGGTCGGGCGCGCCCGAGTAGAGCGCTCGATTATAGTCGCCACCAGGCAGGAGCATCTTGTCCATTTCAAATGCCGGGTTTAAGGCGGGCCCGTAAAGGCCATGATTAATTGCAGCTAGCTGGGAGGCCCAGTAATACCGTTTGATATCCGGGAGGGCAATCCCCCCGTCGTACCATGGGAGCGTCAACTTCGCCAGGGCAATACGCGGCCTCCCGTCCCAGAACAGGCGGCGCTGTAGACTCTCCACCTCACGGAAGTCGCGCGCCGGGACTAAATCCATAGTGTTCTGGAGAGCGTACAGAAAGCGTGGCAACGACATCATCTTAAACAATGCCGCCCGGCCGAGCGGCGAAAGCGGCAGGCGCCGCCAGCGCGCGACGTCCTCCTTCAAGCGCTGGAGGGGGGGGAAGCAAATTCCGCTCGTAGCGGGCCTCCGGGTCCAGAGTAATATAAACACCCAGGTACCGAAACCCCTGAGAGGCAATCTGGATCGGGCAGTCCCGCGGGAGGACGGGAGCCTCCCCGGAAAGCACATACACACATGATTTAGCCCAGTTGATGACAAGGCCTGAGTTGCGGCCGAATGAGCGCAAAACATCAACCAGGACAATCAGTGATTTACACGGGGAGGCTAGGTACAAAAGGATATCGTCAGCGTATAGGGACACGCGGTCCTCATACTCGGGGGTCCAACGAAGACCACGGATGGAAGGGTGCCACCGCAGCCACTCCGCCAGGGGTTCCAAGGCCAGCGCGAACAGGAGCGGCGACAAGGGGCAGCCCTGTCGCGTGCCCCGTCCCAGCTCGAATGGGACCGATACTCTTCCATTCACCACCACCTGCGCCAATGGGCCCGAATACAACAATTTGACCCAGCTGATGAACCCCGGGCCAAATCCAAACTTAGCCAGCATCGCCCAGATGTATGGCCACTCGAGCGTGTCAAAGGCCATGGTGGCGTCTAAAGACGCCAAGATGGCCGGCTCCCGCACAAACGGGACACGCGCGAGCACCCCGTGCAAGCGCCGCAGATTAAGGGCCGTGTTGCGATGGGGAATAAAGCCGGACTGGTCTTGGTGGACCAGATCGCCCACCACGCCGACCAGCCGGTTGGCCAGCACCTTGGCGAGGATTTTGGGCTCCGCATTCAAGAGCGAGATAGGCCGATAGCATGTAACCCGGTCTCGGGGTCTCCCTTCCTTGTGGATCACCACGATTGTAGCCAGACGCTGGTCCTGCGGGAGGGAGCCCAGCGAGTGGGCCGCCAGAAACATCGCGCGGAGGTGGGGTGCCAGTACCTCCGGTCGCAGGTTATACAACTCGATAGGGATGCCGTTCGGGCCCATGGCCTTGCCGGATGCGACCGAGCGTATGGCGAGGGCAATTTCGTCGGAGGTAGGAGCGGCATCTAACGACACCCTGTCCTCCACCGAAAGGGAAGGCAGCGCGATATCCCTAAGCAGGGCATGGGAATCCTCCTCCGAGCAGGGAGAAACCGGGGAATACACCTCGCGGATATAATCCGCGAAACAAGAGACAATGTCTTCTGGCTCGGTGACACGCACACCATCCATCCTCTCAATCAGCGGGACCACACGACTCGCTCTCTCCTTTTTATCCAACCACGCAAGCAGTTTACCAGCCTTGTCACCCACATCATACAGTCGCCCCTGTTGCTCTCTACAGAGGCCCCTGGCCGCCTCCGTGACGAGGGCCCTGTAGGCCGCCTGCTTAAGTTGTAGGACATGTAGTGCAGCATCCGTCACCCCACCCTCTAGATCACCCTCCAATTCAGCAATTTCAGCCTCCACCCGGGTCACCTCCTCCTGCTCGCGCCTCCGGGCATGGGAGATAAAGGAGAGGGCCTCCCCTCTAAGAACTGTCTTGAAGGCTTCCCACAGGGAGATAGCCGAAGGGACGGACCCCACATTCTCATCGAAATACCGCTGCAAGGATTTATTCAAATCAGCGCGAATGGTGGGGTCGCGCAGGTACCAGGCATTGATTGGGGCTACCCTGCCCTCCCCCCTCGGGAAGACATCAACGTGCAACAGGAGCGGGGAGTGATCTGAAATACCCCGCGCCAAATGGCGCACCTCTCCTACCCTCCCAACATAGGCCGCAGGGACAAGGACATAATCAAGCCGTGAGAGGCTACCATGGGCACCCGAGTGGAAAGTGTACTGCAGCTGCGTGGGATGTTTTAAGCGCCAGCAGTCCACCAATCCCAGTGTATCTAAGAAGCCGGACAGCCACGCCTGCGCCCGGGGGAGGTCCCTAGGGGGGCGACGATCCACGGTCCCAGAAACCACCGCATTGAAGTCCCCCCCAACCACCAGAAGCCCTCCCGGGAGGTCAAGGAGGAGGCGCCCCAGATCTGCAAAAGTGGTAGACTGTAACCCCGGTGGGACGTACACTGATACAAAGACCACTACTTTGCCCTCCATTCTCCCCACTAAGACAGTGTAGCGTCCCCTCTCATCATGGCGCACCTCGTCTATTTCCAACGGGAGCGAGTTCTTCACCATGATGCCCACCCCCCGTGAGCCCGACGTGAAGCCCGAGTGGGCCACCAAGCGATAGCCACGCCGATTCATGGCACAAAAGGAATTACCAATAAGGTGTGTCTCCTGCAGAAAGACCACATCTGGTGAAAGTCGTTTCAAATACTGCAGGACCACA
This sequence comes from Triturus cristatus, assembly GCF_964204655.1. Taxonomy (NCBI): domain Eukaryota; kingdom Metazoa; phylum Chordata; class Amphibia; order Caudata; family Salamandridae; genus Triturus; species Triturus cristatus. Next base: position 830,844,058 of record NC_140591.1, read on the forward strand.
CCTCGCTTGATCCTATCCCCCAGTCCATTAACGTTCCAGGACAATAAAGTCAGGTCCCTACCCCCCATCACATACAGAAGCCATCATTCGTCCCCCCGAGAGCACCTTAAAAACACCAATACAATAAAGGGTTTGCCTTGCAGTAAAAACGAACAACACCCCACCCCAACCCACCCATCCCAACAGAACTCCCCCCTCCCTGCACCCCTGCATGAGCCCAAACAGCCCCCCCAAAGTGCAGTGTGCCTGTCGCCCCATGAATGATGAAACTAACTAGTCCCCCAAAGGAGGAGGGAGAGCCCCCAAGAGACCCCGTACAACCTCCACAGGAGGGGAACTTACACGAACAGTCAAAAGTGACGACAATGTTGTCCAGAGCGAGGCCTACTATTAGTCCCTCAGTCCTGATCCGGCGAGCCCTCCCCTCCACCCGAGCCCTCCCCTCCACCCGCGCCCCCCCCACCCCCCCGGCCCCGATCCCCGGGCAAAGAGTCCAACCAGTCCCCGGCCGCTTCGGGACGATCAAAAAAGTGCGTGCGGCCATCCACTTCCACTCGCAACTTAGCTGGAAAAAGCATCGCATACTTGAGGTTCAGGTCCCGTAGACGACGTTTAACTCCGAGAAAGCTCAGTCTCTGCTTCTGGACCGCTGGGGTGAAGTCAGGATAGAAGTTTACGTCCATATTGTCAAGTCTGACCGGTCCTTGTAGCCTAGAAGTCTGCAGGATAGCGTCTCTGTCCCGAAAGTTGAAAATCCGGGCAATGAGAGGCCTCGGAGGGGCTCCGGCCTTAGGTCTTCCTCCGGGAACCCTGTGGGCACGTTCCACCGCAAAGAATTTACTCAGCCCCCGGGGCTGGAGATGGGTGAGAATCAGGTCCTCCACAAACAGGTCCGCCGCCGCCTCCTCACGTCCCTCCGGCACCCCGACAATGCGGACATTGTTCCTCCGGGCCCGACCCTCGGAATCCTCCAGTCGACGATCCATCAGGGCGCTCGCCTGGCTAAGCCGGCGCACCTCCTTTTGGAGGGCCGCCACGTCCGTTGTGAGGCCCGAGGTGGTGTGGGCCAAAGAATCGACCCGGTCATTGGTCTTGGATAAGTCGGCCCTCACCAGGCCAACATCCACGTGGACCGAGTCAATCTTCTGCGCAAGTGTGTCAAAGCGCTGGTCCACCGAGGCCTTCATCTCGGCGATAGCGCCCATGACATCCCGCAGGGTCAGATCCGCGGGCAGAGCAGGAGCATCAGTCGGGCCCTCAGGGGACCTACGCGGCACCTCGGGAGATCCCTTCTGGAGGGTGTAGCGGTCCATGCTGTTGGACTGATGGGCTACGCCACGGCGGGTCGATTTCACCTTTGCCCGGTCGCCATCTTGCTTTGTGGACATGGTTTCAGTCCCCAAATCGTGCCAATCACCTCGGAAAAGGCCGACAAACCAGTTCACGGGCTCCGGGGGGGGGCAACCACAGGTCCGCAGGACGGATCACAGCCGGCGGGCCAGCAGGGCATCCCAATGAGGCCCCACCACCGCACACCGCCCCGCAACCCAACCTCGCCTACGCAGCAAGGAGGGTGCAAAAGCGAAAGTGAAAGTCCGGGGCACGCGAGTCGCCCAGTCCTGCCCGCCGCTGTTGATCACTTCGTCTCCGGGTCGCCCCGCAACTCCAATCCGGGGGGCCGGCGTGGAGAAGGCCGCAAACCTCAATCGGTGCTCCCGCCGGTGTCCGAGGTCCAATTTGGAAGCGGAAAACGGGTGACACCTCAGCTCGGGCTCACCAACACAGTCCCCTCATCTAGGACAGGATATTGTCAGGATTTATGTAGGAGGTCACGGAGGTCCTCGGGAGCCTCGCACCTACGCGGCCATCTTGGTTGCGCGCTAGGCTCCTCCTCACGTTGGCAAACTTTGATGAGTTCTTCGTATATTGCAGTTTCAAGTCTAGGTCATATAAACCTGTCCTCCAACTTTATATACTGGGGCAAAACATCACTGCAGTGATGTCGGGGACATACAAACACACACATATACCCCATAAAAAATAAGACATTACATGGCACATAAAATCCAAGCAGACAACACCAGAAACTCATAAAGAAAGGCATTTATCTCAATCAAGAAAGCACTAAACTGCTTAAATAGAGCAACAGCAACAAGTATGAACAACAACAGTAAGACCAGAGAGAGAGGATAAAAACACAATTTGTACAAAAATGTAGCACAACAACCCAGTTCTTCTCTAAGAATTAGTACAAGTCCCTACCCTGTGCACAGCATTCAGTATTCTCTTAATGTTTCAAGAAACGGGAGTCATTATTCAGAGATAGATGTCTTAGAAGGGATTCAGAGGATCAACCTGGCTAAAGACATCTCTTGTGCTATGATATCTCACTTTTAACCTGACTGGGAAACAATGATTCCGGTCGCTTAGTGTTCAAGTCTGTATTGACCTCCAAAAGTGCTCTTTTCTAGAGAGCGAGTCTGAACTCAGATGCACAGAGAGGAGCAAACAACCTTTTTTATTAAAGAACAGAGCTTGCAATGCTTTCTGCTACCACTGTTGTGCCATCAACTGAGGAATCTGGAAGTTTGGTGTATGAGGGAAGCAGGTACACCATGGCTACTAATTGGTGAGTCATTTTGTTCTGTAATTTGAGCAGGTCACATAAGAGCGGTTTAATAACTGGCACGAGGGACTCTGCAGGAGTTGATAACCTGTAGCTCCTTCAGTGTTTACCATGGCCACCTCATAGTTTCCCTGACTAGACTACGTCTTGCTTAGTCAGCCAGAAGGGTAGCCTGGTTTTGGTGTGGTCATAAACCTTTCACTTCGTAATAATAATCTTCACTATGCTCCAAGAGGATATTACAGGCATGTGACATGTTCTTATTTCTATTTCAGGTTCATGATCCATAAAATATAGAATATAAAACATAAAATCTTATAGAATGATAACATTCTACATATAAAAATAAAAACAAAAAATTCAGATGTAAAAACAGTGGCTAACTTCATGATCCTGTGGAAAATAGCAAATACAATAATTAATTCTGGTGAAAGTACGGAGCAATTCCTTGAAAAGGTATAGCAAGGTAAGGTTCACTTCATGTCAAATCGCGCTCAAGATAAGATTAAGAATTATTAACATAGAATACATCAAGGTATAATGTAGTAAAATAAGCAGGTCGACATAAGAAAAACAAATGCCTATAGCAAGTGTGGTTAGGTATGGTCTTGTTGCAGGGTGGATTTAAAACTTAATAAAATAAAAAAGACAGACTCCTCTTTGGCAATGTACAGACAGCTCTTTACTGTCATAACTGGAAGATCGACCCTCCTCACATAGGCAGACAGCTGGTCTCAATTTACTGCTTTTATAGACAGCTTCTTACATAGAAAATTAGACAATACTTTATTACAAAACAGGAAAAATAATTGACTTGATAGTTACAGATTGAGAGTGTAAAAACACAAAAATGCCTGTGACCCCGAAACCCCAACATCTAATCTAATCCTCTATACATTCTTTATTGCAGTTTACAACAATGCTTACTAAACTAACCATTCTTCGGTCTTGAATGTATCTATATTTGTGGTAAATACAATTTTAGTGGCATGCGTGCTTTATCATTGTGCACCTAAGACCTTCGTGTGTGCTTGCCTGATTGAACCTCCTACTCCTGTCATCACATCAAGTTTCAATCTTTTTGGAAAGAAAAAATATATGCTGGTTAGCCTGTGTGCTAAAGCTGTAAATTCTCTCAAGGTTGACAAACATGAGTTGGCCTTTAAACAGCAAACCTTTAAAGTTATTTATTCAATTATGAACTCTTCAGCTCACTCTTGTCGGCACCAGATTTTGGCCTAGACTGTTCTTTCACTATGTACAGCTGGGCAACGTTTTCTGCTGGTGTCTGTTGTAGTGCTGTCTTCATAATTCACATTTCCCAAAACATTCCCCCTTCTAGTTGACAGTTCAACTACTGGATCTCAACCTTGATCTACGCTTGGCACTAGATAATATACATGACCCTGAGAATCTACTACACATGATGGTGTCCTAACTGGAAAAATCCCCCCCAACTTTGCACATTTTCCTCTACATGTTGGCATCAAGTTTACATCACAATAAATTAATATTAAGAACACAATAGTCCCAACAACATTCCCATGCATGGTTTTGGGCTGCAGCTTGAATGCTGGGCATAAGATGCTCAAGCTGGAGTTGTTTCCTCAAGTCACAGTAAAACTATGTATAGGGTGGGACCCATATCTAAATTTTAGCTACAGCTGCTTTGGTAGCAGACCTAGGATATTATCAAAAGAGACTTCATATGCTGGAATATTTTTGTGATATAAGAACCAATCAGTCAAGCTGTCTAGTTTGCAGCTCTTGAGCTCCTCCCTCAATTGATGTTCCCTAAGCCTATTCTAAATCAGTTGCTTGGCTATTACTGAAGCTTCATCCAGGGAATCCCAGAGAGAATGAAGATCTATGGTGTAGAACGTGTTCCAGCCACAGGATTCTTAGATTGCCCCGAGTGCCTAGTAGTTCTCTGAGACGTTACCTATAGGCTTCTAATTCTTCAGTGGACCAAAGCTCATGCCAGAATAACAAGGGTCTCAATTGGACGACGAAAGAGACTGGATATGATCCCATGTCTAAGAGCAATGGAAGACGAGGAGTACTTTGAGAAAGGATTACTTAGGACCGGAGGGTCAGATGTATAAAGGCCCTTTTTTGCGATTATCTAATTGTGAATCCATGCGATTCGCAATTAGGAAATCGCAAAACGGCATGCATGTAAGTGTGCTGAACACTTTCTGCAATTCCTAGGGGATCGCAAATGATCTACCTCATGAATATTAATGAGGTAGGTCGCAATTTGCTACCCCCTAGGAATTTCAAAAATCACGGGGATGGTGGCCTGCTCGGGGGAGCACACCACAACATCCGTGATTGCTTTTTAAATAAAGCAAACATTTTTTGTAAAGCATCCCGTTTTCCAAGGAAAACGGGATGCTTTACCAAAAAATAAAGAAAAGTTTTCCTTTCATTTTTTAAGAACAGGCAGTGGTCCGTGGGACAGTCAGTAAGTTTACCCAGGAGTTGACAACAGAATAACCTCTGTAGACCATCAGTTGCGCGGATAGGTCTAGGATTATCCTGCCAGCCCTCCTTGTATGTGGGGACAATCTCAGCGCTCTGCCATGATTTTGGTATGGGGGCCATCATCCAAAATGGCCTGTGTGAGGACATTGATCTAAACCCATCCACTTATCAATACCATTCCACAACTTTGCCATTGAATTTTTTTGAGAAATCCTTCGTACTCATGGTAGGGTCTTTTCTTTGAAACACACTACCCCATAGAAGGAACCTACACAAACTGCTGGATTTATCTGGAAATCACAATGATCACTACAATTTAACACAGTGGCAGAAAATTAATTTGTGTGATTTTGACGGTGATACACTGTCCATGAACTATTGGAATCAAGCTCACAAATATGCAACAATACCCTTCCCATATGCCCCAAATGTCCTGCTCTGTGGACTACCCACTAAACGCAGAATAATAACTATGGCGCAGATAAGACGTTGGGCGCGGGTGGGTTATAGTGTCGATAGGTGATTTTTTCTCAGATAGTAACTTGATGCCACACGACGACTTTGTACGCACTAATGCAGTACTAGACACCCTCTTTCTCACACATGCCACTCGGAAATATTGGTTAGTGGATCAGAGGGAGCCTCCCACTTTTCACCTAATAAAATTCATTCATGTAACGGGACATGGCTGTCCCCTTGATCAGTGGCTATATCGTGGGTTGAGGGAACACCTGAATACCCAATTGGGGTCTCTTGGACAACGATGGGAAGTAGTATTAACGCGAGACTTGGAAGATAGAGAATGGGCATTAATGTTGAAACATCCTAGAAAAGTTTCCCATAATTGTCGATTGAAAGCAATACAATTATTTATATTACATAGAGCATACCTCACCCCGAAAACACTGCAGAAGATGTACCCTACTGCCTCTTCAAACTGCCCGAGATGCCCTGCTCAGGATGCGGACTTCCTACTTATGTTGTGGTCCTGTCCGGAGTTGCGTGTGTTCTGGACGGAAGTTATCCAGAGTCTGTCAACACGAATAGAGCGCACCCCTTGGGACACTGTAGAGGCCTGTCTCCTGGGCCTTTTTCCTCTCCCCTCCCCAAGAAGGCAAAGTTGCTACGCTGATTTGCGGCCCTAGCCCTGATGATTGCAAAGTGATCGATTACACAGCGCTGGAAATCCCGCACAGTACAGCGTAATGGTAAATGGAAAGAGAAAGTTATCCGTTGGGCTATAGCAGAGAGAGAAGCGCTGCAGCGTGAGGAGTATAGGGGGTTGAGAAAACATCCAATCTCCAAAGAGTAGATGGTGGTGAGGCTCTTTGATTTCTTCCCACACAGCGACAAGGACCATGGCGGGTGTCTCCCAGCGGGTCCTCTTTATTCCCCCCTCCTCTTTCCCTGGACCCTTGACCCTCCTTACTCCTCTCCCTGGCCCTCCCTACTACTATCTGATGCGACTATCGCTTGACACTACACACCAAGCAAGGTATGGTTGCGAAACAGTGGCAATTGTTTTCTTTGTTATGGGGTTTGTTTAAGGGGGTGGGTATTGAGTGGGGGCGGGGATATTAGGTGTTAAGAAAATCATCACTATATCCCATACCATAGTGCATTACCTGGCAACAGTACTATGCTTATATTACAGTTCTGAATATGAAAATAATTATTGTGAGACTTGTATAACCAATAACTTTTGTTTATAATCAGATGCGGATGTAACCCATATGTCATTAGTTAAAATTAAAAAGTATGATGCTATAATATGGTATTACCAACTGATTATGTCACAAGCAATAACGTTTGTGTTAAAAAAAAAAGATAGACTGTCCATGAATTAAGTTAGGATTGCTATAAAGAGGGCATCTAATAGTTATCCAAACCAGCTATTTTAGTTTTCATTTCTTTCAAAACGAATCATTATTGAAAGTAAACTTCACAAATACACACTGCTACAGTTGAGTAAACACTAAAATGCAATTCTTAAATAATTTCAAGTAAGCAGGAGAGCATGTATCAATAAACACTACGTTAGGAAATCTATTCAATTTAATTTTAAAACCTTACATTTACCCACTGTAGAATCAATACCTCCAACCGCACCAGATGTTTTTATTTTTAATTCATTTCGTTTTCGAGAACGGGCTAGAATATTGGTTTCATATTTTAAGCTATGGGGTAGAATATGTGGATTAATGAAAATTAATGCACCTCTGTTGTGGTCTGTAAAGCAATAAGAGTTGAAATGGAGACAGGGAGTGCAGACTTTATGTATAACTTTATATGGCAGGAGTGTGAAAAACGTTCTATCCTTGGCTGATTGGCTTCCCTGCAGAACAACAATGGTAAGCATACACTGCACTGCCCTGTGAGGCTTTTTCTCATTGCAAGGCTATATCAGAAAAAAGACCACATAAGCCGACATGCACAAGGAGCAATACCCGGAAGGGGGTTGGTGATGTCTGTGAGAATTAGAGGTCTGGGAACCTGCAAGAGATTCAAGCGCAAGTTCATAGCAAGGTAATTAAACAAGAGCAGACCCTCAATTATTCATAGTTTACTAGCAATTAATTGGGTATGTTCATGAATATTCATATGCTAAATCCAACCACCACTTCTAAGGTACATTAGGAAATCAGTCAAACATATGTGCTAATGCTGGTCGAAATAACTTTTTCTCATGTCTAGAGATCTTCACAGTACAAATTCCAGGCTTACGTCTCCGGTAGAGAGGCCTAATGAAGCCTCAATATAATGCATTTTGTGATCTACCAAGGTCTGTGTCTGACAAACCAATGCCTGGTTGTTTAAACCAGACTTGAGGGGGGTGTGTGGGGATATATATGACATAGAGCGTGTCATGTGATCAAGGCCCCTTTGAGGTCGAAACGCGCAATGCTGCAGTGTTTGTTGGAACATAAATAAGATACAACCTGCACAGAATTGCGGTCCGTGCTCCCGAGTCTCATTCCTGATGCTTATTGAGTGAAGATTGCAGTTGTGCTGATATTACCTACTGGCGGTCGCCAGTAGGTAGTTATAGTTAGGACCAGGTTTCCATAGGAAGAGCATTTTTGTTTTGCTTATAACTTTGGTGTCGTTTGATGAATCTTCATGAAACTTTCCAAACGAATTCTTTGTTCATATCAGCTCCTATTTTTTAAAGTTTGGGGGTGACTCCTCAAGGGGGGGGCCAAAAAAAAGGGGGTCCAAAAACATGTTTTCTCCATGTTAATTTCCATAGGAAACTTTAGACAAGGCTACAGGTCGAACGGGTGAACGGAATTACCCCAAATTTGGCAGGGAGAAGGGTCTTGGTCTAGAAAGCATGCTATTTGGTGTAAATCCGTTCAGTAGCTTTGGAGAAATATCCAAATTTACAGATATCTATATTTGGGAATTCTGCCTTCTGAGGCGTTATGAGCACGAGCTTGGTGCGAGCGGTTGCAACTAGGAAGTGTTGGCAGCCATTTTGTGATTCCGTTGAAGAGAGTAAGGGGAAAAAAGGGCGAAAAGAGTAGGAAAGAGGAGGGTAGGAGCGCTGTGAGGTCTGTGGGGTGGTTAGGGTGTGCTACACAGGGAGTGTGAAGGGATGTATTCACCCCTACCGGTGTGAAGTGCTGTTTTGCCCAGAGTGAGATGGTGCTGAGGTGAGGTGCCGGTACACTCGGGGATAAAACCGTGAGCGGATTGCTGTAAACTGATGTGCTCTGGGCGCTGTAGGATACTGGCCGCTATAGCATAGCTGTGCAAGTGGTGTTAGTATGGGTTTAGAGTATAGCAGTGTGAGCTCTGTGGGCTGGTTAGGGTGTGCTATACAGGGAGTGTGAAGTGAAGTATTCACACCTAGCGGTGTGAAAGTGCTGTTTTGACCAGAGTGAGATGGTGCTGAGGTGAGGTGCCAGTACACTCTGGGATGAAACCGTGAGCTGATTGCTGTAAACTGATGTGCTCTGGGCACTGTAGCATACTGGTCACTGTAGCATAGCTGTGAAAGTAGTGTTAGTATGGTTTTAGACTACAGCAGGAGTGGGAAGCAAACTACTCACCCCTACCGGTCTGAAGACTCAAATGGAGTGTTTTAGCAAGCAGGAATAAAGAAATATTTGTGAAGAATATAATGCAGAATGTTGCAATGCCACAGAAGACAAATGGTGAAATCAGGTGTGTTTAAGAAAGTGGCTGTGTGGGATAAAGTGATGGAGTCTGCAAGTTAAATAAAAAGTGTCTTTATGTAAGTGCCATAAATGGACCCACTGGTGCAAGAGCCAAGGCATCCAGCTGAGGCAAACTCCAACCGCTTCTGCTGTATTCAAAGCTAAGCTTCTGCATCAGTCAATTCCAAATTACATGTTACAGTTCCATGTGACATAAACAATACCTATTAGACATGAATGACTGTAAATTGTAGAATGAAAATAAAGGTAGGATACGATTACAACACTGTGCCAACCAGTTCCTAAACAATGCCGTATTTTTTTGATCTTGATCGCCAGTTCGTGAGCAGAGGCTGAGGATGAGCTAATTTGTGTGAAAGGGCTTCGTGGATAATAGGCAGGCAGAGAGACGTGTGTACAAAGAATAGATATGGTTTCAAAATGGATGTCGGGTTTAGGCTAATTTAGCAAGTAAATAGTGTATTTGCATAGGCCATACATCATCCATCCCTGGTTAGTGGGAGAGGTAAGGGCCAATATTGAAAAAACAGAGTTCAAATGCCTAAGCATACTTATAAAGTTATTATATGAAAATAGTTCAATTGAAGTGTATTCAAATATTTAATAGGAAAAAGTCAAAAAAGTTGGAAAAAATCAATCCTAGAATAAAGTGAATTTCTTACAAGTCTTGCAGATTGCAGTCCGGAAGTTCTTCAGCGGCTTGAGATGCATAATGTTCCAAGAGGCGATTGTTACCATCGTGTGAGAAATAGCGAAGCGATCCAATTCATATCCTCGAAGGGACAGTAATGTTCCTCGAATGTTGGAGCGGCAATTTGAATTGGCAGGCAATCTGCGATGTTGTCAAAGGTCGCACGTTGCAGGAGATCTTTCGCGGCTGCGCAGAAATCCCATTCCGCCAGGATACCTTTTTGCGTTGCATCCGCCATTGCTTCACTGCCCGAACAATCAAGTTCATGGTTTTCAAGATACTCCATTACCTGCTGGATATCGGGAGCATTTGCTGGGATGGGAAGGCATAGATCCATTCGCCAGTCGATTGGGCAAGTTTTGCAATAAAAAGATGGTTGCACGCAGATTGTATATGTGTAAATAAATGTCATGTTGTAGCTGGCTCCGATAATAGAGGCAGGCAGCCGAAAAGTTGTTCCATTTTTTCACGGTATTGATGTAGCTTCACGTAGAGGCGTTTTCTGTCGGACATGCTTGTTACCACAGGGAGTGTAGCCATTTTTAACAAGCTAAAATAGTAGTAGGATGGCCACAAACAGAGCGAGAATTATGGGCACTGTTGCTGTTATTCCAGAGATGATCGAATGAATGAAGTCTGGTATTAGACTAAAAACAGTTTGAAAGCCTGTGAGAAGGCCGGAGGAGACAATGTTAAAAAAGTGTGCCAGACCTTAAATGTCAGATATGTTGAAAATTGTGTAACAATTCACAAAGTGTAATGGGAGATTCGTATTTAAAAGGGAGTGTATTTTACTTGAAGTTCGTGCTATCGGCAGTCGATAAATTACTTCTGGAGAAGTGAGGGACACTTCTGTTTGAAACAAAAGCGCTTTCAGTTTGCTCTGTTTAATAAAATCTGTTTTCAAAGTAGGTATTGAAGGCCAAGTTGAACTTTGGGAGTTACTTTGTGTGGGTGGGAATAGAGATTGCCAGAGGAAGTTATCCGGTTTGAAACAGTAAGGACATACGGTATGCCAGCTCACATTGCGTAGCAGTCCATGTTATTAAGAACCAGATAACTGCCGTTAGAAAGCTGTGTGAATGTTGGTCTGATTGTGGGAGTTGGCGTGCTTTTAAGAAAGCATGCAAGATTGGGGGCTGTAAGCTTAGAAGCGTCGTGCAGTTGGACATTCTTGCATAAGAATGAATGATTGCCATTGTGGTCCCACTTTTCACCTGTGAGAAAAACTTCGGTATCTTCTTTAAGACAGCGATATCTAAATGGGAAAAACCACTGCTCGTGAATAAACGTGCTACCTTATATAATCACATACAACATGACAAACAACATGTACACCTAGCAGACACAACAACACTACGTACTGTGGGAACCGTGGCTAGCCATGTACACAAACCAAACATGGCATGGCACCTCTGCCACACAATGCAGAATGCGGGAGAGATGGGAGCAAAGTATGAGCGAAGGTGGCAAGTGATTCTCGATTATAAAAGTATACAATGCAAAGTGTTGAGGGGATGTGCCGGACAGACTTGAGTATGCAGAGCACAGACATGTACATGTCAAAATACACTGATGATCTATTGGGTGAAGTCGACAGTGGACGCATCCATTATAGTACAGTCAGTAAGGAAGATTACAAAAACATAGCGCGTACGTGCCCCCTCTCCCCCCAAATCTTTAGCGTAGTGGGCTGGCTCGGCGTACTCGCACGGCTAGCGTAGGAGTATGAATAAAAGGCACGTTTCTCTGGGTGTGGTTCTCTTCCGGAATGGCAAACATGTCTGTCAGGTCTGCACAGCTTACACCGCCACAAGGCTGACGCTGTGAGCGAAGGTGGCTGCGGGAATAATGCTCTCAGCCTGCTGCTACCCAGAAACTGTCATGGCCATTGCGACACACATATGCCCCACAGTTCACCTTTCGACACCGTCGTATGTGAAAGAGGGCCCAACACGTACCGGCGGAAGCTCCTGGGCCAAGGTCTGCAAGCTGGGAAGGCTCCTGAGATCAACGCTGGCTGCCGCGACACAGGCAGACAGCGCCTAGCCTGAGGCCCAGCACCGTGGAGTGCTCTGTATACTTCTAACGCAGTAGTCCAACAGGTACCAACAGTGGAACTGTGTCTTGATCCCACAATGGACAATGTTAGAACTGCATCTGAAAGTGCAGATGAAGGTACTCCTTTCGACCAGCTGTAACCGACTCAAGGTCCCAACAGTGGAACAGTGTCTTGATCCCACAATGGATGATGTCCGATATTACCTGCTGCTTGGTTTTCACAGAACTCCCTCCGTTGGGATGCATCAGACTCTGTGCTTCCGTAGCTAATTGCTGCACATGATCATTGGGCTTGGTTGACTGCAGTCGGTGGAGTGCACCACGGCACAGCAGGTCCGAACAGTGGAACGGGGTTGGATTCCACAATGGACAATGTTAGAACTGTATCTGAGAGTGGAGATGAAGGTACTCCCTGCGACCAGATGCAAGCAACTCTAGGTCCCAACAGTGGAACGGTGTCTTGATCCCAGAATGGACGATGTCAGATATTACTTGCTGCTTGGTTTTGACAGAACTCCTTCCATTGAACTGCATCAGACTCTGTGCTTCCGTAGCTAACTGCTGCACATGATTATTGGGCTTTGCTGACTGCAGTCGGTGGAGAACACCGTGGTACAGCAGGTCGGAACAGTGAAACGTGGTCTTGATTCTGTGATTGAGGATGTCAGAAGTAAAGTTTGTGATGATTTGTGTGTAAGCCCTCCGATCAGGTGCAACCAACTGTGTGCTTCCGAATCCAACGGCACATGGCTGTGAGGCATTAATTACCACTGCCTCTGGCCTACACTGCAGTCAGCAGGGCTCACAATTCAGATCGAGTGGTGATTGTTTAATTACAGAATCCAGTAGGCAACTAACTACAACGTCTATTGAAATATACACAATAGCCTTTTAGTATACTTGCTTGAAGAAGTTTTGTAAGATGACTTATAGGTCTAGTACAATTACCAAATTCTTCTTGGTAGTGGTAAAGAACACTGAATAACAGTGTACACAGTGGACAGCAGAGATCGCAATTCGAATTGTTTTGATTTATTTATTGCAGAGTTTTGTGTAATTTATGTTGTATTTTGTGAAGAGGAAGTGAGAAAAAGTATTCATGGAAGACAGTGCTCACTACTGCCTTCAATTTACACTGCAGACAGCAGTGTTCACAATTCAGATCGAGTCGCTATTTTAGATGACGCAGTCCTGTAGGCAAAAGACATCTCTCCAGTCTGCTCTGTCCGCACCACGCATACGCATCATCACAGGGTCCGCACACGGTTTTTGTTGCTTCACGTACGGCAAACTAGGCAGCTCAAGTCAACGCCACGTGGCTGTGGGCCCTTGCTGACCGCTCTCTGGCCTACACTGCAGACAGCAGTGTTTACAATTCAGATCTAGTCGCTATTGCAGATGATGTAGTGTTGTAGGCAACAGACATTGCTCCTAGTACGGCCCGCCCGAAGCACGCATCATCGCGGGCTGTGCACATACTGAATGCTTTTGATGTGGCTATCTAAGTGCACTAGACCTGATGGACCCTCTATGATACAATCTTTTTGTGTATTATTTCAGATCTACTGCCTGTATCTTAGTATACCACAAGTTATGGTTCTTTTAAGATAGAATCTTTTCTGTATTATTTCACATCTAGTGTCCCTACCTTACTGCAGCACAAACTATTAACCCTTTTATTATTGAATCTCTGTGTGTGATCCAATGATTACTGTTGTAGTTGATGCTAGCAGCAACCATTCCCTGAGGGCTGGTTTACACTCACCCCACACGCATCTAGCACAGACATCACTGGATATGTGACCCTGGTAATAAAAAGGAGTTGAGCGCACGTGCCCGTACCCACTTCCTCTATCTATATGTGTCCGTGTGTTCATTATGTATGCATATTACTGCCCCTGGGCCGTACCACATTACATTGTGCAGTGGACAGCGTATGCAACCATGTTACCTCTGGCAGTGGGGAAATGTTCTGTTATGTAGCTTTTAGATGCATGGCTATCACAGGTGGAAGGCTACTTTACAGAGCATGAATATTGATGAAGATGATGATTGCATGTTGTGTGTAGTGTCATATGTGTACATAGCAAAAAGTTTTCAGAAAAGCATTGTAAGCAGAAGAGGAGTCTCTCATCAAACGCTGTAGAGAGAATGGCTAAAATGGGTGGGGTCCTCCAACTGTTACAATAGGAAATGTTATGAACCAATCAAATGCTTTTCTTTAAGGTCACATGGCAATCGCGCACCGAACAAATGATATGCAAAGCAATTAGTTACCGAAAATTGTTGCAGAAGAGTGTAAAAAATACTTTCCAATTTACTTCGTTGTGGGGTAGGTGTATTTAATTAGAGGCACATTCTAAAATTAAGCTGCGCATAGTGCTCGTGTTTTGTGGGTGTTCCCTTATGCAGCTTTTATACAACTTGGAAATTAAAACAGCTTTCAATTTGCCTCAGTCGCTACATTTTCCCCCACTAAAGGCAGGTGGCAAAAAATTTAGACAGATTAAAGTGCAATTACCAACATATTAGATTCAAAACCTAGTAATAGGGATGGATTATAGTAAGAGCGAAGGGTGGTTCATTTAAGCAAGCGCACATTGGAACGAAGACAGCAAATATAATATATTTTTTTAAAAGATGCAAACTCAAAAACATATTAGATGCTATTTCTTCAGACGCAAGCACCAATATATTTCCCATCTAGATGACAGCGAGGATAGATGTGTCTTCTCAGCAGACAGAGTACCAACAAATCTATGCTCAAATGATGGGGTACTTATATTACCACAAGGTACATCCGTCGACTACATTACAACATTATGATTTAAAACTTTCATATCGCTCAGAGTGCAGCTACTGGGATCCAGGAAATGCACTTACGATAACCGCAGCCACCCCAGCAGACAGAGACAACTGCCAAGAACACAATTTCAAGAGTTTTCTAAGAGCAAAATATTATGCAAGCGTCTGAAGCTTCTCGAGCCAATGGGAAATTCCTTGAATATGTAGGACTTCGCTCTTATTTATTTTCTGTTGCACTTAGGAGTTCAAGCAAGTGCCTGCTGCTGTGCCTGAAACCTCAGCATAAGCCAGGCAAAACGCTGAGACCACGGTTGTGTATCCAGGAGGGAGGTGGGGGTCTGGTGGAGGGTGGAAGTAAAAAGTGAGAATAAGGGGGTAGATATTATATAGAACATTTAGAACTATAGCTGGGTAATAGTAAATAATAGAGTTGTTTTTCACTGAGAGGTTCTGAATAAAATCTGCTATTAAGGTTTCACCCATGAATAAGTTTATATTATGTATGGCTTCCAAAATCATCTGCCTCTGCTTTCAACACAGAGGGGCAGAGAAGAAGCCAGGTCCCAACTGAAACAATTATAGGCAAAGCCAATAAGGCTCGCCTATGTTAGAGCTGCTGGCTTTGCCAATGTCTTTTAGCAATGTGCCAAGCACTGCCGCTGCTGTGCAGCATGGCTAACAGTTAGAAACAAGCATAGGCAAAGCCAATAGGTCTCAGCAAAAGCCAACAGGTCTCGGCAATCTAGTTACAGTGGGATTGTCTGACAATACAACCAAGGTTTCAATTTGTGGGAGGAACGCTTACATTGAAGGAGAGATAAACAGAGGCTGTAAAGCCTGAAGTACCAATCCACGCATTTCAGTGGTACTTTATGTGGCAAAGCAATGGCATCGCTAGAAACAGATCATCACACATTCTGAAATGCGTCAACTGCTGGATTAAAACAAGAGTACCACGAAAATAAAATCAATGCATTCCTAGACTACATTACAGCGGAAAAATTAACTAACTTTAAAAACACATACTGTCATTGGTGAGTAAGATTAAATCCACAAAGCAAATTCAGAGGCAATAAAATGAATGGATCTGGCCTGAGATATATAATGCGCACACGAGTGTCATGAAATCAAAAACAGATGTCCGGAGCTGTCCAGACCAGCCCAGCTCCACTTTCAGACATTTCAACAAGACCTTAAAACCTCCTGGATGTTTGGGGATTTTTGAGTTACCACACAGTATGGTATGTCTTCTTTCCTGGAAGAGCAGGGTAAGAGAGTGCGCAGGACCCGGTGCAGATGAATACACTGAGGAGCTGAAGGAGACGTACGGACAGTGAGCACCACAGGCACTGGAAAGGAAGGCTCTAGGCGGGCTTCCCATGGTTCGCAGAGAGCCTTTGCACTGGTTTTTGGCCTGAGAGGAGGTACCTTCTCAGATACAGCCACCAGGGTCTCCTCCTTAGGATGTTTTGTCCATGAGGTCGGAATGGGAGGTACAGTTCCTGCGGCTGCATGAAATGCAGACTGAGCAGATTGTGCATGAGGCACTGGGGTTGGTTTACATATCTCTGAAGTTGCGAAGGATTCCTATTACTTGCTGTCTGTGTTCCTGGAGCTTGCAAAAGAGCTTCATTGCATGGGTTTTGCACAGGGTCTTCATTCTATGGGGTTTGCATGGGTTCTCTGTCCTCAGCATGATGGAGCATTCTCTTGAGTTTGCCCAGGATCTATTTTATCTGGTGCTTGCACGGGAGTTGTATACATTATATGAGTGTGACTGCACGGGCTGGTTATTTAGGGTAGGTATGGGTACACATGCCCTGTGTTTTAGCTATGTTGTATAGGGTTGGGCCGGCATGGGTAGACGCTTTGAAACATCTGCACAGACTTCACATTGTTGGTGGCAACCATGACGTCAGGGGTCTGTATTGGAGGATTTGTTTACTTGGGTATTTTTGGTCACAAAACGGAATCTTGCACAGTCCGGCACTCTCTGCCCTTGCCCTCAACCTGAACAACAAACTTTGCTGCCCGCACTCATCGGACAACAGGCTGGCCACATCATACTGCTTTTTTCTTCTTATGGGATGTGGGGGAGGGCAACACCAAGGAAGGGTGGGTTGGAAATGGGCAACAAGAACAATGGGAGGGGGATGAGCAACAAGGACAACGGGAGGAGGGTGGGAGGGGATGGGCAACAAGGACAACGGGAGGGTGGGTGGGGATGGGCAACAAGGACAACTTGAGGGTGGGCCTGGGATGGGCAACAAGGACAACAGGAGGGTGGGCCTGGGATGGGCAACAAGGACAACGGAGGAGGGTGGGAGGGGATGGGCAACAAGGACAATGGGAGGAGGGTGGGAGGGGATGGGCAACAAGGACAACGGGAGGGTGGGCCTGGAATGAGCAACAAGGACATAGGGAGGGTGTCCAGGGATGGGCAAATATGACAACAGAAGGGTGGGCCTGGAATAAGCAACAAGGACAGAGAGAGGGTGGGCAGGGATGAGCAATAAGGACAGAGGGAGGGCGGGTGGGAGGTTAGGAGGCAATACGAACAACAGGAGGGAAGGTCACACGGTAAAGGGCAACACGAACAACAGGAGGTAGAGTGGGAGGGAAAGGGAAATGGTGCAGTAGAAAATAAAAATAAAAAATATGGCTGCGTCTTAGTGCTTTTTCGGGGGGGGGGGACACCATAGACAACAGTAGGGTGGGTGGGAAGAAGCAACAGAGACAAGAGGTGGTAGGAGTGGAAGAAGCAACACGGACAACAGAGGGCTGGCAAGGGAAGAAGGAACAGGGACAAGAGGTGGTAGGAGTGGAGGAAGCAACACGGACAACAGAGAGCTGGCAAGGGAAGAAGGAACAGGGATATGGGGGTGGGGGAAGCAGCAATACCGACAATGGGGGGTAGACGGAAGAAGCGGCATGGACAATGGAGCCAGCAAATGGTAAGAAATGGGTGGGCTTCAAGCCCCTTGTTGTATACCCTATCTCTTGCAAGTGACAGTGCATGTATGTTGTGTTAGACGACACATAAAAATAAAAGGCCTCCAGCCACCCAAACCACCACTCTCTCTGACATCCTACCCACGGCCTCCCGAAGCTGTGCCCTCTGCTTTCCATCAAAGCACAGAGCATGGCCTGCACTGGTCGGCTCTATGCCAGCCTTGTCAGAGCAGCTCAGAATTCCTTCATGACGGAGCAACAATGTTACTCACAGTTGCTATTTCTTAGCAGTGAATAACCCGATTTAGAATAACAGCATATTTCCCGAAGTAAGTTTTGCCGATAAAAGTCAACAGCTTACTAAACCACTTGAATCTAAGTACATAAACTAAAACTATCTTTTTAAATGGCATCTTAAGCCTTTGAGATTTGTATTCAGATAATTTAGGGATGGGGTTGGTACCTAAATCTTGTCCTTTCTGCTGCACTATAAACCAATTTCATATAGGATTTACTTGCCAATTACCTTTTGCCCTTCTTTTTGAAACATTTGCTTTGACTCCTCTGGAAACTTTATGAGCTGACGTGAGGATAGGACTAATCTGGTATTTTTTAACGTGATGATGGAAAAGGCAACTTGATCCCCAGTCATCCATTGCTTATCACCTCACATATAATATCACTTGAGAAATGTTAAATGACACATTACATACCTCAATGGCACTATATCGTACCATATTCTGCCATCTGAACATGAACTTTGTGAAGGATATTTTAAACATGGCAGGGATTCTGTCACACAGATTGTTGGTGCTGGCTGGCAAAGGTAATTCCCTACATCCTAAAATTACATTTACTATGTGGGGTATACAAACATACAGATTACAGGAGAAACACTGTCTGCATCAACATAAAGGATAAAGCACCAGCATGGCAAACCGCAGCAACACATTAAGTTGTTCCCTCAAAGAAGAGTGTTATGAAAAGGAGTCAGAAGATGAAATTTATTTTGTAAATAGTGTACTTAAAAGGCCTACACAGCACATTATTATATGTAAATTGATAAAGAGGCAGTATTTTTGTTTTTACTTGTGAACAAAAACCTGTGAATCCAAAACCATGTTATCCTGATGTGTACGTGTGAGAGGGACTAGTGAATAGTAATTGTAGTTGAATATATATAGCACTTAATATCCCTGACAGCACAGAATCTTCATGTCAGGCTGAGGCGTACAGACAGCACACACATCCTAAACAAAAAGCCAAAAGCAATTAAAATAAAAAGTTACAATGCATCAAAGTCCACACACTAGCTTTAGTCTAACAAAAAGAGTACTCACTGTCACATAACAAAAACCTAATAGAAACAAATGTGACAGTGTATCCATCCAAGAAATGCCATGGCCTTGACGGCCAACCCGTGCAAACAATGAGAAATACATGGAGATCCATGGCCAAAGGGGGCAGACCCAAATCCCACTTCTCTCTCTATACTTAGTGAACTTTTTTGAAATTTATATGACTTGAGGATATCCTTAGAGATAAAATGGTTTGTGGCCACACCTAACAAGTATGGTATTATATTTCTCAGTCACAATCAATGAATTTCTGACATGGTTAGTAAACTCACAGGCACCTAATTTCCCCTTCCTTTTCCTCCCTCTTTTAAGCATTCAACATATTTTATTCTAGTAATAAGGAATTTGATTTTGCTACTTTAAAAATTTCAGGTTTCCCATATACCAATACAAGTTTCAAAAAATAATTCTGCAGCAAACTATCTTTCAATAACATATTGCAGGGAGAATCAGTTTAAAGAAAAGGGGAATGCAACAACAGATTACAAAAAACTCTTTAATGAAAATTTTAAAATTTATATTTTCAAACTTCTGACCTCTAATACTGATCAAATAACTCCGAAAATGCATGTTTTGTTTAATCAACTGGAGTAAACAGTGCCCTCCATTTAGAAGTTTAAAGTACTAAACAATTAAAAGAATCAGAATTATGCTGCACATTTCCAAGCATTAGTATTTTGATCAATTTAAGCTAGAAATTTTTTTTTTGTTAAAATATGATAATTATTTGACAAGTGTGCTAAATCCACAATTATGCGGTTTATGCAACAGCTGCATAACAGCATTATTCCACGAGCCTACTTATTGTCTAAAGTTTTATCAACAACCTATTCATGAAGGGAAACAAAACCTAAGATATCTCATTCGGATCAGTTTCCGTTGTTTCCTGAACCTTGAAGATATCTTATTCAACAACCTCCTCCTTCTAAAGACAAAATGGCCCTGATTACAATGCCAGTCGGACGAGTATCCGACCGGCACCGTGTCGGAATGGAAACCAACCGGCTAGTAGTCAGTGGTTCCATCCGAAAAATTAGGATGCAACCGGTCCTGAGGCGGAAGTTGAGGCTTGTGCAGCGACTGGAAAAGGGCAGCAGCACATGTAAACATGGAAACATCCATGCACCATGTGCCAGGCACGAAATGGTGCCTGGCACCCGGGGTATGGATGTTTTGGGGGGCATCACACGTGCCCCCCAGGCCTCCTAGGGGAGGCGGCGGAGGGACAGGAGCCCTGCTGGGGCCCCTAAAGTTAGTTCCCAACAGCCTTTGAATAGCAGTCAGATCTCCACTGAAAGGCTTTCTGAAAGGGACATCGTAATCCCTATGGCGGTGCCTGAGCAGGCACTCCCCTTATTGTAGGGGATTACATTCTAAACCACGGTTGGACGAGCTCCTTGAGCCCGTTTATTATGCCACGGTCGGACTGTGGCACCAGATGTCGGTTGGACTGCAACCGGCAGCATGTCGGTTGCTATCTGACTGACATCATAATGAGAGCCAATGTGTTTTTTTGATAGTGAACATGGAAAACATTCAACATTATTAACTATATAATTAAATACTATTCTCTTCTTTTTACTGCACACAACCAAACAGTACAGTCCAATATTTCATTTACTATTGTCAATAAACATTACCATGATTGGAAAAATACATTACAAGTTAGGTACCCCAAAAAAAACAAGTAATAATAGAAATATACAATGAGTAACGTGCAATATGTTCCTATATGGCCATAGACAAGTTCTGGTGGCACTCCCACAAAACTCTGCATTCAGAATCCTAGTTTATGATTTTACTACAATGGAAATATTGAACCATATTCCATTGTAACACATTATGCTTATATAAATTCACTGACATAAAAACCCACACATTTTAAAGTGCAGTTCTGGCACAAAGCAAAACCTAAAAGCACTACTACGCACAACCTCTAGCCCAATGAAGTAATGGTTGGGCGCAGGTCCTGCACCCAACCTCAATGGGTGATCAAGCCCTGCTACACATGGCCTTCCACCCTGCACAGTGAGGGTTAGCCGCAGGGCCCGATCTAAAGGCAAGCCTTGCACCAAATACTTTTCAGCAGCCAAACCCAATCACCTACGACCTTTGGCTGGGCTCAGCAGCCATTGGCCAGGCCCTACACCCAACATGCTATGGGTGGCCTACTTCAGCTTTGAACAGCTAGAGAGCATGTGCAGCAGAGGTTATCCAACCACAGCTCTAGTGCTCAAAATATGAGGGGGGCGTGGGGTTTACTATTTTTTTCAGGACTCGTGAATCTTGTGCCGTATTTGCGACAACAAAAATATTTCTGTGATGGTCAGCCAACCAGAGCTCAACGGATTCCCGAATTTAACAAGCATCCTAGTCCAATAGTTTGCCTTTATTTTTAGGTCGAGCTTAGGCAGGGTGCATGCGATGTATGCAACACCTGCTGTAAGCAGTATAGTGAGTGTAATCCCGCCTGCTGCCTGCCCTTGGTTAACTCCTGCACTACTCTTCATTCCTGGCTCCTTATTGGTTGGTGCTCTCGATACATCACTTCCGTTTTATCAGAAGGAGCACTGACCAACTACAGTTTTAATACTCTGCAAGTGTTCCTATGTTGTGTTTATGGGCTACTTGTTTTTTTGTGCTGCTGATATTCTGTCACAGTGGCGCATAGCACGGCGCCCGGTTTTATGTTTTATTTTTCTATGAACATGGCACCCACTCCACTGGCACCATGAACAGAAGTTTAATATGCACGGGCGCTGCGCTTTATATTGTAGCATGGTGCCTGCTTTCATCATTTTTTAATTACTGTGCATGAGAGCCATGCGTTATGTTTTAGTTCGGTGCCAGATTTTATTTTTACAATATGGGCACCGCACTTTATGTTTGAGCATAGCGCACGCTTTTATGTTTAAAAAAAACAATACATTTAAGTCTCGCAAATGTGAGACCTATTGCATTGCAAATGCATGTTTGAATTGGGATTCCCAAATCTTCAGTTAATTAATTAACGGCTCAGATATCGCTAACAGTTAACCTTTTCATTCTCAGACAGGAATTCTTATTAAATGCTAATGTCACTAACATTAGTGAATGGATATACACTAAACCCAGCAAAGGCACTTCCTGGAGTAAGGTTCTACCTAATTCCCAAGTTTGATGTAATTCTATTAAAAAAACAAAAAGTAACGTTATAGTTAGGTGGAAATTTCAGTGACAACGTGACATTTTAAACTTTAAAAAAAATTGAAATTCACCAGTTATAGCACTCTTAAGTCACTATAACTCATGTCCTAAAGTAACTATGACTCATGTCCTAAAGTAATTATAATTTGTGCCATCGCCATGCAGAGTCTTATCATCGATTATGTATTTCAATAGAATGAGGAATTACTACTGTGACTAGTTTACCTGCAGCAACACCCCCTAGAGGACTTAGAATGGAGGCATTACTGATGGGACCAGAGAAGCAAAGCAGCTAGCGGCACCGTCTAGAGGACTAAGAATGGGGACTATCCACTGGGAACAGAGACACAGCTGCAGCAAAGCGTAGAGGACTTAGAATGGAGGAGTTACTGACGGGACCAGAAAAGCAGCTGCACTCCCTAAAGGACTACGAATGAGGAATTACCACTGTGACCAGAGACACAGCTGCATCCCTGCCTAGAGGACTAATAATGAGGAATTACCACTGGAACAGAGACACAGCTGCAGCACTGCCCAGTGGTTTTAGAATGGATTAGTTACCGATTGCACAAGAGAAGCAGCTGGCAGGACTTAGAATGAGGAATTACCACTGGGACCAGAGAAGCAGCTAGCAGGATTGACTGGAGGACTTGGAAAGAATGGGTTACCGACGGGACCAGGGGAGACGCTTTTAGCACTGTTTGGAGGACTTACAATGGTGAAAATACAGATGAAACCAGAGAAGCAGATACAGCACTGGACCCGACTAAGAATGAGGAATTACCACTGGAACAGAGACACAGCTGCCGCACTGCCTAGAAGACTTAGAATGGATTTGTTACCAACTGAACCAGAGAAGCAGATAGCAGCACTGCTAGAGGACTTAGAATGAGGAATTGCCGATGGGACCAGAGAAGCAGCCTACAGGACTACGAATGAGGAATGCCACTGGAACAGAGACACAGCTGCAGCACTGCCTAGAGGACTTAGAATGTATTAGTTACTGACTGCACCAGAGAAGCAGCTGGCAGCACTGTCTACAGGACTTAGAATGAGGAATTACCACTGGAACCAGACTGCCAGCTAACAGCACTGACTGAAGCACTTAGAAAGAAGGAGTTACTGACAGGACCATAGAAGACTCTTTTAGCACTGTATGGAGGACTTACAATGGGGAAATTACTGATGAGCCCAGAGAAAAAGCTACAGTACTGGATCCGGATTGACTCAATTTAAATGTTTGCACTCTGTCTGTTTTACATAGAATAGATGTGAAACATGGACTTGAGCAAGAACAATACGTGTTTGAGGAGACAGATTAATCTTGAGCTGCACAACCCTACACTCTCATTGGATACCAGTGCAGGAGCTGCACAACCCTACACTCTCATTGGATAGCAGGTAGAAGGAGGGCTGAGAAGGATGGGGGAGAGGGACAGAGGAGGAAGTGGGAAGTGGCTGCTATGGAGAATTCTGCAGCAGGAGCAGGCTACTGGGTTCTCCCTCCCCATGTTTACATCTGGAGATGCCAGTGTCTGCACAGCCAGGGACTGGCTGCGGCTGCCCCAGGGCATTGCTTTACATGTAGGCTGGTGTCAGTGCTATGGAATAGCAAGCAGCGACCTGGAGGGGGCGGGCTGCAGAGAAGGATGAAGGTGCCGCACTGGTAACGGAGTGCGACTGCAAACACAAAAGAAGCCACAAAAATAAAGAAGAGAAGATAAGCACGAAGCACGTTGTTGTTCAAGCAGCTGGCAAGCCACAAAAAAAGAAATTGTGCTCACAGAGTACCATAAATAACTGTAAAAGGAAGAGCACACGTAACAAAGGCAATAACTATGGGAAGTTACAAAAGCCCAAAAAGAGGGACTTGTAAGATATTCAACCAATCAAAAGCCGACATTTACCAAGGGCAGAAAGGGGACCCAATTGCAGTGCTCCAAGCCCATATTCTAGATACAACATGCTTTGCAGAGCAGGGCATGAGCTGCCTAGTAAAACAAGCATTTGCATAGCCAATAGGTCTCGCCTTTGGGACCTTATAAGTGTTTCGGTATCCAGCAACAATATCCTCGGTGCAACAACATTAACTGTTGCTTGGCTAAACACTGATTCGATCCCAAAGGCGAGACCTATTGGCTATGCCAATGCTTGTTTTGTATTGAAGCTGTACACGAGGACACATTCATTTGTAGTAGGCACGGGGAGATTATGTAATTTGCCCAGAATCACAGGTTGCTGAGCTGTCTCCGAGATTAGAACCCGGGCCTCCAGTTTTAAAGTTGGCTGCTCTGTCCCTCTAAATATGCGACCAAGGAGACTTACACAGGCCCCTGGACAGATGTGACTGAAGATACGTGAATAGGTCCCTCAACATGTGTGAAACAAACAGATATACACAGGTCCCTTTCCATGTGTAACCAAATAGACTTGCACAGTTCCCTCTGTCGTTGTGTTTGAGGAAGTATGCAAAGGGCCCACTACATATATGACTTAAGAGACATGCACAAGTCCCTCTACACACGTGACTGAGGAGACCAACTGGTTCCTCTGCAGGTGTGACTGAGAAGCCATGCACAGGTCTCTCTGCATGTGTGATTAAAGAGACATGCACATTTTCATCTGCAGGTGTGACTTAAGAGATATGCACAGGTCCTAGTATACGAGTTAGACTAAGGAGACATGCACAGGTCTCCCTACATGTGTGGTCAAAGAGACATACAGAAAATTATTTGTAGAGGTCACTGAGGAGACTGTTTGACCAAAGAGGCCTACACATGCTCCTTTGCAGAGGTCACTGAAGACAAATGCACAGGTCCCTCTGCAGGTGTGACTGAAGAAACATGCATAGGTCCATCTACATGTGTAGCTGAGGAGAAATACACAGGTCCCTCTGCAGGTGTGACTGACGAGACATGCAAAGGTCCATGTATGTATGTGACTCCAGTGACAGGCTTGGGTCCCCCTTCAGGTGTGAATGAACAGTCATTCACAGGTCCCCCTACAGCTGTGTCTGAAAACATGCACAGGTGATTCACTCAAGAGACATGCTCAGAGATCACTCTACAGGTGCGACAGAGGAGGGTCACACAGATCCCTTCTCAGGTGTGGACGAGGAGACATGCCCGAGCCCCCCTAGAGCTGTGACGGATG
This sequence comes from Triturus cristatus, assembly GCF_964204655.1. Taxonomy (NCBI): domain Eukaryota; kingdom Metazoa; phylum Chordata; class Amphibia; order Caudata; family Salamandridae; genus Triturus; species Triturus cristatus. Next base: position 830,869,561 of record NC_140591.1, read on the forward strand.
AGACATGTGCAGCTGCGTCACCATGGCACGTGCTCTGATACCTTCTACGGGTAGCATATCCCTTGTGCAACAGAGCCCCACGCGCCAAGATAATGCAACATGCCCCGTGCGCATTCAGTGTGTGTCGGTAAAGAAATGGACTTTCAATGCCACTTACAATCATTAACATTACCAACAGGGTGAAAACAACTCTGCGCTGGCTGTCGTGTAGCCTAGCCTTGTGCAACTCGGGATCACTTGTTCCTAACATTGTGCACTTTTTCGTGTGCAGTATAAATAGTCCTATCTTCCTTTCTTGCTTACTAGCAGGAATTGTGAATGCTAGATCACACACTGCACGTGCAGGTCCAGCATTTCACACAGGCTCCCCTCCAGACTTGTAGCAGATAACACGGAGATCCTCGAGCAATCTGCCCAGGATCACACATCGCGGTCCAGTGTAGAAGTCAGGATTGAAGTTTTCTGGTTCTACAACTGTAACCTCAATTACTATTCCGCACCCGCCCCGTCCCAGTGCCCTCTCCCTAAAGATCGGCACCACTCACTCGGATAGCGGTAGCAGAAGTCGTTCTCGATGTCCGAGGCGCTAAGGTTCTTGGTGTGCTCATGCCACGCCCGGGAGTTGGTCTTGTGGTCATAGCGCACAAAGATGGCGAAGAGGATGATGGTGATGCCCTCCAGGATGGCGCAGATCACGGGCAGCTTGACCCGCATGTTGGTGGAGTAGCTGGTCATCTTGAGGCACGCGGGGTCAGGTGCCAGGGGTGAGAAGAAGGCGCTTTACACACTGGTGACTGAGAGAGGAGCCCCGGAGCAGACTGAAGGGCTGCGGGCAGGTGGCCTTTACTACTGACGGGGGCCGGGCTCCATCGCAGCTGGTGCCTCCCGCCCCCTGCAGTCAGCCTGTCCACTGGTTCGGCCCTGCCCCTCCCCTGCCTTCAGCAGGACCACTAGTCCGGCCCTGCCCACTCCCAGGTGAAGCGAAGTTACAAAGATCCTCAGAACTGACGGTGAAGCAATACTCATCGCTGCCAATTGTTTCATGACGGGAAAATGCCCTGTTACGTATTGTGAATAGCACTGTAACTCGACCTGTGTAAGGACGGCGCTGTGTGTGAATACATACGCACGAGCTCTGCGGGAGGAGTGGGAATTTCTTAATGAGGAACCCTCTCGTAACAGGAGGACGTCTAGTATTTATATATTTATTTTTTTTATACCGGCAACATTATCCAAAGGTCCTAGTGTGCTTTACAATAAACGTATGTGGTACAGAGGGTTCAAAATTACCAAATATTACCCAATATATTCACATACGGTCAAGAATGACAAAATAGTAAATCTTTAGAGCAACGAGCCCGCGAGTGGTGCGCGCGCGCCACAGCGAGCGATCTGTTTTCAATTAACGCGCCTGTGTCTGGGCACAATAATTGAAAACAGATGTGGCCTGTGCGGGTAACCGCAAGCAATAGGCCATGGGCGGCGCAAAGGCGGGACATGCACCCGCCTTTGCCCAATTGCATGCTGTCTTTCTTAGAAATATAATGTAAGAACAAAACGCCACTGCTCCACTGGTTGAACACTTGGAAAAAGGACATTGTGAACAAGATCTACACTGGCAAGTAATTGACATTCTACATCCAAGCCCAAGAGGAGGCGATCCACAAGCAATCCTCAACAGACTGGAGTGCAGATGGATGTTCAAATGCCGCTCAATTGAACATGGACTTAACACCCTTGAGGAATGGAACATGATACTGTAATGATGTAATTTACTACCCTGTACATAGTATACGTTTTGCCTCTTAGTTGATTTCAACTTTCTGCCTTATTATTTTTTATGTACATCTCCCACTGCTTACTTTATTTTGATTTTTAACCTCTCTATATCAAGCCACCAACATGCATTACACTGAACCTTCCTCCTGTGTAATTGCCACACTACCTGTGCCTCACTCAATATGGCCGTCAACTCGTGACACCCGCTCTTGCCTCATGTAATGCAGTTTCACACGCACACCGCCTCTTAAACTAGATCCGTGGCACCCTCTCCAGCAGGTTGACTGAACCGCATCTGCTGCGTAGAGCACCATGAGCTGGATGTTGCTCGTCCCAGTTTGGATACACTTCTTAAATAGTAAGTACCTTCCCACCCTTCTAGGCTCTGGCTCTGCCGCGGCTTCCACCCGCACTGCAATACTTATCCCACCTTCGCTGTCCCCTTACAGCACGTCCCCTTCGGGCACCACGGTATTCCGGGATTGATCGCACGGATACCCAGCCCTGAACCGCTCCCAGATTGAACCTGGTACCCCAGCCCCGTGGCGCTCCCTGATTTCACAAGTAAGTGGCATGTTCCGCATTGTAGGTTCCCGCTGCATTTATTCAGCCACGTCCCGAGCTCCCTTTAATGCCAACCTCTCTTTCCCAAGGCAGTTGCCGCTATTAATTGAGCACTTGATTCCGATATTGACAACTGGACATCCGGCCCTAGGCCTCCCTTGCATTAAGTAAGCTCACGCCATTTCCTAACCAGCACGATTTCTCGTCCCCTGCCATAAACTGCGCCACACAGTTATCACTAGGATACCTTTTTACTAGGCCCTGAGGTTCACGCGAGTTATTGCCCAATCCCCAGCTACTTCCTTCACGTCTCATACCATTACTGTTATCGCTAGCCTTTTTACTAATGCGCTACTGGCCTTGGTTCCATTTTATACTGAGGTGTACACTTTTTCCCGGTTTCTAAACAGGTGTCACTGTTTTAATTTAAAATAATCCCGCACTCACAGCCGTCACTCTGCCACTGGCACCAGTGTTCTGTGGTCCCTTGGCTCAATTGAGAAGTATATAATTACATAGGACTAGGTCTAGAGGTTGCAACCACGCACTACTGTGCTTCCTCTCTGTGATTATAAACCTAGCCTTCCTACATCGACACTGTGCACCATGTATGTTGAGGTCACAGTTCATTCACTTTTGCGGTTTAATCTCATGCTTGAATTATTTGAATTGTAACTTTATCTTGTGTATGTGAATGTAATTTAGAAATTCCACTCTTCTACCTCCGTGGTTTAGTAGATATGTGTCTTTGGTCTCCGGGGCCAGTGATTTTTCTTCTTCTAGATTCTTCCGGCACACACGTCCTTTCGTCCTGATGATGATCTCTTAATAAAGGAGATTGAAACACCATCGACTCTCACAACCAAAACTCCCTCATTTAACATAATACCTTGGAGTTTTGTACAATGTTGTCAATGCAATGTAAAAAAATTTAAGTCACCCGCACCTATCCCTTCACGGACCTTTTTCACTGTATATGTGTGAGCACTAGGACTACCCAAATTACTAGTGTATGATATTCCGTTTATGATGTTAATAAATGCGATGTCATTCCAACAACCTTGTGTCCCAGCATACATTGTCTTCCTGGTCCTACCTGGACTCTCTCTTCATTAAGAAAACCCAGACTTAAGCTAGAATTAATTAATTAATTAGTAGCCCAGGCTAACGGAGGACCCTGTGGCCTCTTCCAGACCCTTGTTCTTACATTATACTTATGACCCCTGGTCTTACTACTGGGGTACCCTTGTTCTCTTTACATGTCTTTCTTAGAAAGACACACGCAAAGCCCAATAGCCTGGGACACAAACGAAAGCACACGCACAAGCGTGTGGTGAGCTTTCTAAAGCCCATTACTAAAAGTCGAGCAACAGCGCATGCACGCTGCTCTAGGCTCGACCTAAAGACTAGTCCACAATGTGCCCGTTTAACTGCAATTCAAGCAAGCATGTACCATCACTGTGGTCTTCACTCGCCGCTGATAGATTGCAGTAAATAGAGCATTTGTGCTTTTCTAGCACTGATATATTTTGCAGCGTCCATCGCCCCTCTGGCTTTTTAAACTGTAAATAATCGCATCTGGCAAGCTTTTAACTGTGTCACTTTACAGAGGAGCCCTGTTCTGAAGCAGCAAATCAGGCAGAATGAGTCCCTCTTATTGTACAGTCATCGTCCGCCACCGCAATTATAGGCCTGCTCATCGGGTCACGCAAGGTCATTCGGAATGAAGGTTACATGAGCCATTGTTGTTGGCAATGCATCTGCTGAGCTTTTGTTTCAAATAGAAAAGTACGGCAAAACAACAATGTAATTCCTCGGTCAAATCATTTGCTTTTTTTCTCAACACAGACAAGATAAAAACAATACAAGTTCTAAAAAATGTTGTATGAATATTATTTATTTTGTATTTTAAGACTAAAAAGAAAAGTGAAGAATATGTATTAAATATCTATGGTACAATGCAAAGTGTTTTAATGGCATCTATTCTTTTTCTTTTAAATTCGCCATTTGACATTCAGTAGTCTCATGTTTAATTTATAATAACAATAGCAACACTGAAAAAAAAATACTTTAGTTCCTTAGATCTGCTTCAGAATGTTAACCTACAGTTGCGGTGTTCTAAACAATATCTACCACGTCATTTATTATTTCACAAAGCTATATGTTAAACGCTAGTAAACAAATATTAGTGTGTACAGTGCTGCTTCTATGAATATCTGTTTATTCCTCACTGTGGATTTCATGGTATGGGATCAGCTCACCTGCAAATAAACTATTCATGATCAGATTCAGAAGAAACCTTGCTTGGTGCCTGGATGGAGCTGTGAATTAGAATCCCTGCTTCAACGAATCTCACCATAATGGGTCAACATTCTCTGTTCATACTGTAAAGATCCAATTTCCTTCCAGTTCAATCGGGAACATTCTAGACTACATTCTTTCCCCATGGCCGGGAGACCATTGAATGGGTGTCTAAAACTCTACTGAACTCCAGATGTCATTACACTGTGAATTTAATTAAACTTTCCTTTGACATAATCATCCTTTATAATGTCATGAAGTTGACTGGGACAGTGTTTGGGGCACACGTCTGGTCATTATGCAAGAAATCTATCTCTTCCCACAAAAGGCAAGCTCCAACCATACAAGGTCCTACTGCAAAAGGCAACAGAACGCCAAAGAAACCCTTGTGCCTTCTACTCATGGAATAAAACAAATTACAACACAGAGAGATAGACTGGCTATCTACTGGTAAAAAAACACTGTTTATGCAAGCCAATTGAAAACCTTAGCTCGCTCGTGTAGGATGCCAAGCAGAGGACCATAGCTTCTGTCTGAGCGAGTATATGTGTACTCTGCAAGGATCTGTTGGTTGTCAGAGGTGTCTGCTATAGGAGGGATTTGGAAGCAATGAAGCACCCAATCCCTCCTGATTCGGACACCAAAAAATGAACTAAGACGGTAAAAAGTTTACTTTTGTGTGCTGCTCCTTCAAGGTAGATCATGGGTATCATGAGAAAGGCATTGACTCCGGGCCTCAATGCCTACAAATCTCGACCTCTAGCATGCAGGATCAAGTAATATCTGTCTCTGTTCCTTGGACATCATGCAGCTCTCTGGCACGCTCAGCTCCTGGCCACCAAAGTGCCAATCTGCAAACATGGCACAGCTTGTTACCACATCAGTGCATGGAATGTATGATGTTACATCGCATACATTCTCAACGCGTGGTTTTACAACGCAGTCGTTACAACGACCGCGTTGTTACTATGCGTGCCATTACATCGCAAGAAGTTTCAACGACTTGCTGCAGGGGGCGCGCTGGACTTAGGAATAATATTAATTCATATTCCCGCTCCAGTTTGCGCAACAGCAGGGAAGGTGTTGGATTTAAAATCCAACACATTCCCTGGTGTTGCACACCCCCTACAGCAAGTCGTTGATACGACTTGCGAGGTAATGGCACACATGGTGGTAACACGGTTGTTGTAATGACCGCGTTGTAAAGCCATTGCGTTGTGGAAACAGCGTTGTAAACGCTGTTTCCCCAGTGCATGCTGCCCCAGTGCCTAACAACTGCTTCAACGTTCAAGCACTCTCAGCCACAGTGAGTCACATTGTTTTCACCTCTCAGCACAATGAGCCATAGGACCTCACAGTGCCTAGAATATCAACTATGACTTGTACAATGCAAACCTCCCCAATAATGGGTTCAACACAAACCTACACATCAACATATCCCTAGGACAAGTAATTCAGTCAGCATATCTCCCTAAGAGTCCATTTTTCCCACATTTCATAGCTATGAAAGGAATCTAAGATGCAACATCGGTTTCTTCAAAACACTCATGGGATACAGCTCCACATACACTATAGAAACACTAGACTATTGGCTTTGCCTACGCGCATTTCATTTCTTTCTGCTATTCGCTTTAACTGGTTCATTTTATATTCTGCCTGCCCACGTGGCTGATGGGAAGATATGAGACAGCACATCATATTTTGGCATAGGATGCAGATTCAAGTAGCTTTAAATCCTCAGGGTTTTAATTCAGCTGTAATTAGAAACATGGAGCATCTGCTGGGAAAGGATTGATTGAATCATCAGCAGCAAAATGTGTCTCATTTGCAGAAGAGGACAGCAGTAAACCAAGGCTCCTCTGATAACGATACATCCCGAACACTGACCAACCTGCACAATACTTCCATCTTGAGTAACTGTTGATTGCAACTGTGTACAAGTTCGCCTGTACTCTCTCACACCCAGAAAGAACAAGTTTACATATTTTCTTGCAGGAAATTGGTTCCTTGCCTTCTATCTTGCATGACTCAATTATTGATGTCAGACGAACGTTTTGGTAAATGCCAATGACCATGAGCAATGAATGCTGAAATACTGGTTTAGACATTTGGATGCAATACAAGGAGACAGCAGCTTTGATTGCTACAGGTGGTCCAAAGTCACAATTTATTTTCTCACTTTTGTGTCTATCCAGTACACTCTCACAGTGGTGAAGCAGCTTCATAGAGGAAGAAGTGTGGTGTGGCCAGGGTGGCTGACTCTGGAAGACAGGGCTCACACTTCGATCCCGGCGGCAGGTCAGCCCAGCACCATGTGACTGGGCAATAGCTAGCTTAATCTTCCCGACATACCCCCAGCGCCTAAAGACCCTTAGGGTTGATTAGTTCGCGCTTTACATATACCGGGTTATTTATTTATAGTTGAGGCACCAGTGAATGAAACAACTTGAGAAGTTGATGGGGGTGTTCTTGCATTCTCTTTTTTTTTTTTTCCAAACTCTGTTTATTTAACGTAGAGGAACCTTGGTCATGTTATACAGCTCTGTACATCATATACTACAATTGCATCATTTTTCACACGTGTCAGTACATAATTTTCGACGTAGTGGGTGTAGTGACATTACATACATTGCAATTCACACTGTACAGTGGTCCTCTGGGGACGAGACATTCGGTGGTTCACATAACCCCCCCTGTTCTTGCATTCTCGGAGCACCACCATAATAAGAGGAAAACTGGGTAGTGGAGCAGGGTCGTCTTCAAAGTGCTGCTGAGCTTCAGCCAATCTTGCTCCGGGCTGAGATGAAGCAAGAGCGTGGGCAAGAATTTGAGAAAGAGGTAATACAAATATTAACCTTCCAATCTGCTGCCCGAAAGATGGGTGCAGGTTTTCCTTAGTTTTATTTGCAAGCCCAACACAGCAAAGCACATTTATATATGACTGCAAAGGCGGGAATACAGAAAGGATTCAGATCGACTTCATTATCATTAATCTATTATTGTAATTTCTAATTTAGTTTAGTTACATTTTGTTCAAATGTTTTTAGGTCTAGGTTTAATCTTTCTTTCCAGCTTTATTGCGACTTAGTCATAAAAGCACAAACATGAGTAAAAACAATACAGTTATCATAAAAGGAAAAAAGCAGATATGAGACAATCATTCCAAAAGTCCAACCTGTGCAATACTAGCAGTAATAATAAAATTTAAGTTAAATTAGATTATACGGCAGACAATCATCAATTTTGGGACAAAAAGCAAGTTGACAAAATCAAACTAGGACAGTTGTAATCTTCTTGTCCTCCACATTGCTGCAAGGAATGAAGAAATTGCAAATACTATTTGCCTAGAGGAGTCTGATTTAAAAACTCTATAGGCTTCCATGCAATGTGCAAACCCTAAATTCCTACAAATAGGTCAAATCCAATATTTCCTACTCTTTCTGTAGGCGGGGCAAAAGAATAACATATGTAAATCTGACTCTAATTCTGCATCGCAACTTGGACAGTTTTGCATCGTGGGATGCGACCATTTGGCTGTGAATGCTCTTAGTGGCAGTGTGCCGTATCTCCACTGTAAGAACAATTTCCTAGTAAAGTAAGGTCAAATCTCACTTAAACCCAACTCTAAATGATAATCGTCTTTAACTTTTAAAAAAGATTGGGTTAAAATAAAAGGTTGGGATTTAGAAATAGTCTCTGCTAATTTGTACTCGTGATATATTTTAATAAGTTTTTTCCGAGAAATAGTAGTACAAGCCAACTCTGGGTCTGACCAAAGATCCGATAGTCTAAGAGCAGTCAATTGTTTCTTTACATATGATAGCAAAGGAAATTTGGCTGCACTTGGAAGACTCAGTATTTCCGCTAACTCATTTTTATAGACCTCCAGCTCAGGTGTTGACCATAACCTCCTCCAAAAAATCAATGGCTTTAAGCCAATGACTTCTTCTATTGGTCGTAAACCCAAATCCAATCTTACGGGAAACAAAGGGGTACTTTGGGGTAAAGCTGTTAGATGTCTTATAAACTTGGATTCCATAAGTGGGATCTCATTACAGCATTTAGAACCCCAGAGTTCTGCACCATATAGAATCCGTCCACGGGCCTGAAGCTTATAAATTTCAATAGGTGGAGCTAAGGGCTTTTCAGATGAAGAATTGTAAAACTTTAAAATTGCACCAGTCGACTGGGCTAGTTTTAGGTGGGCTTTTGTTTGATGGGAGGACCAAGATATTCCTTCGTTTAGGGTAAGGCCTAAATAATCGAAGGTGTGAACTCTTTCCAGGATAATGCCGCCTATAGAGGGGTTTGGGCGTGTTCTAAGTGGAGGATTGAAAATCATGAATTTAGTTTTCAACGTGTTGATTTCCAATCCCTGTTCATAACAAAAAAGCTCAAACCCATCTAACACCCTCTGCAAACCCAGGGGAGATTTGGAGAGCAGCAGGGTATCGTCGGCGAACATTATCGCCGGAATCCTGTTACGGTCCAACTAAGGAGCATCACTATTTACAACCCTGTTCAAGTACGTGAAGGCTCCGTTTACATAAAGACAGAAAAGGGTGGGTGCAAGGACGCAGCCTTGCCTAACTCCCTTCTCTACAGCAAATCTTGGGGTGAGTGTACCAGGCTTCCCATACCTTACTTGAGCGAAGTTCCCCTTGTGTAAACGGATTATAATATTCAACAGGGGGGCAGGCACTCCAAGGTTTGCTAAGACGGTCCAGAGTTTGACCCTGGGAACCAGGTCAAAGGCCGCGCGAAGATCGACAAACACAGTATAAAGGGATCCCGCCTCAACATGGACAGTCTTCCAATATATAAGCATGAGCCGAAAGATTTGATCTACCGTGGATACCTTTTTCCTAAAACCAGCCTGGTAGGAGCTAAGTATAGCGGTATCCTCCATCCAATCTAGCAATCGATTTAAAATTAATCAAGCAAAGATCTTCTGGGAGACGTCTATAAGGCTAATTGGCCTATAGTTAGTGGGAAGTAAAGGAGAGCCTTTTTTATAAATTGGAACTATCTCAGCTCCGAGCCAGGTAGTGGGGATTGCCATACCCTTTAAAATTGCATTATATAATGTGGTTAGATAAGGGGCCCATATTGACGGCTCACTTTTAAAAAGATCGCCGGGGAGCTTATCTAAGCCCAGGGCTTTCGCAGTGGGAAGACTAATCAAAATGTCTGCTACTTCAGAAATCTGAAACTCATCCACGAATTGATAAAAACCAGAGTCCTCCGGGTTAACCTCCCGGTTAGCCTCCTTAATCAAGGTATCATGGGATGGGGGATTATTACAAGCATAAAGAGCTGAAAAATAAGACTCCCAGACACTAGCAGCTACATTGGGAATTACTGCCGGGAGAGGGGCCGTCGATCCTGTATTGACAATTTGCCAAAATAGTTGAGGATCATTATTTTTTAATGCCCGAGTTAGATTATCCCAATTGCTTGCATCCCACTCCGCTTTTGCATAAGCAATTAATGTTTTATATTCTCTACGTTTCTGTTTTATTAATATTTTATTTGTAGATTTAAGTGCGGCAAAAAGCTGGGTTTTCGCTTTCCTGCAAGATGCATTGTACCGTTTAGGTATTGCAGGAGATTTTCTTCGATTGGAAGTTATGGGATTGAGGACACTAGCCAGTACAATGGTGAGCTCAAGGTTTAATTCTTCAAATCTTTTATAAATGGCCTTAGTAGGAGCTCGGAGAGGTAAATGTCGGACTGCTTCCAATGATGGAATAACCTTGGCATAAAGATCATCGATTGCTCCAGGCTTCATAACCAGATTTTCCCACCTCACCCTTCTTCTATTGGTGGAGAGTACAAGTCCAGTTTCAGTACTCAACGTGTCAATGTCATTAACCGAAGTTGTACAAACCCCCTGTAGAGAGAACCATAGCTGTAGTGGGTTATGGTCACTTTCAAGCCTTGAGTGGACCATAAAATCATGAACCTTGTCCCACGCTCTTGTCTCCACAAATATATAATCGAGCAGGGACTCATGGCCAAGTTTGTTAAATGTACTTTTGGCAGGAACATCAGATTTTGTACGACCATTACAGGCCCTGAAAGAATACTGCAAGGTCAAGGCCGTGATCTGGACTAACAATGGGGACCAGGCCTTAGGCGGATTACCAACCGATGGTGGGATTTTCCAGTAATCGTCCTCCACCTGTATATCACCGTCTATCAAACCAGGGAGGGGCTCAAAATGACAATTAAAGTCACCACCTATTATCACACTAGAGTTCTTAGAAAGGTTACTCAAAAACTGCGAAAGCTGAGCAATAGTTACTGACTCCGCAGTCGGATTAACTGGCCTAGAATATACATTGACCAGAGTGAGGTGAACATCATTCGGCCAAGTCAGAGTCACACACTGAATATCTGGGGAATCTGAACTCACCTCGGTCGCAGTGCAACCTAAGTGTGTACGGACCTAGATAGTTAAACCACCTGATGGTCTGCCGCGGCCCTGCCACCGAGCTGGAATTGAAAAGCAAGCAAAGGCATTGCGGAACTGTGGGGACCTTGCCCAAGTTTCTTGGAAAAGGCAGATGTCCATAGTATCTATAAATTGACCCCAGTCAGGACACCCTAGTTTATTAGTCAAACCAGCTACATTCCACGATAAAATTTTTAAATGGGGGAATAAAGATGATTTATCTACAGTTACAAATAAATGATCTACTTCAGTTGTAAAATTTCCAAGGGATGAACCGATCTGGTTAACCCCACTGTAAGGGAATGACGGTGGTGAATCTGCATTTACAGTTAAGCTATCTACTTCGGTTATACGATTCACGGGACATAAGCCAGTCTTATTTACCCCGCTATGAAGGAGTAAAGATGGTGAATCTACGATTACAATTGGAATTTCTACTTCAGTTGTGCAGTTTCTACAAGAAGGGCCGATCTTATTAGCCCCCCTATAAGAAACTGTGGGGGAGTTCACGTGGGAAAGGTTCTGTAATGATGTATTTGGAGCCCGGGCTTCTCGTATGTCAACAACTTCCAATCCTATAGCACCCAAGGTAAGTGGACTAGTAGAATTTGAATTTATAACTGTAATTCCATCACGGAGCCCTGAGAGATATAACTGAGGTTCCAGGGTAGAATGATTGGCTAGTCAATCAATCTCACTTAGGCACCTAAATCGATTGTAATCTCTGAAATACAGTGTAGGGGCCCGAGGATCCTGTCCGATTCTATGCCCAGCAGAAAAACCTCTCCGACCCACCCGTGTCCACCCTGATTCAGGATCTTGCCTCTGGTTACTACTCAATGGGGGATAAAAAAAGGCTAATGGGAGAGTCTTGATAGAAGACTGTATCCCTAGGTGGAAGAACTCGGGATAAAAGAGACTGCACCCTTATCCCTCATATTAATAATCACACAATCCCCATCGAGATCCTTCTTAGTGGGGCCCACCTATTGAACCCTTCGAACGATTAGGATTTCACCTGAGAATTTTAGCGGGAGTGGTCTATGTTTTGAAAGCCAGCTCATCACTTTGTTCTTAAGTGATGCGAAGGATTCGATAGTTCCCTCAGTAAGCTTAGGGACTCCCGCTAAAACAACAACAAGCGGTGCTGCTTCCGTGGGGAGATTTAGATTTTGATAATCTCCCGTGGTGGACAGATTTATAGCAGTAACCTCCTGCCGCATGTTTCCCACTATCCCAGGTGCAGAAGTAAGGTTATCTCGAGGGGAAAAGGAAGGGACAGAGCTATTAGGAGCGGTGGCATTCTACGGGTGCAAATGGGGGTTTTCCACTGATTGTAAGGTTTGCTGAAGTATGGGTGCACTTTGACTCTCCTTAGCTACAGTGTTAACCCGCCCCCTAGCTACAGATGGGAGAGTAAGACCAGGGTCAAGATGCAACCCGAGCGCTCTTTCCATGTTTACTAACCTATCCTCAATTTGAACCAGTTTAGTACACAAAGGGTCGAGTATGGTTTTTAATAGGACCTCCAGATCTTGGGTTTGAGGTTCAGTCATTGTGGCTCTATTAACAGTATTAGCCACAGAAGGAGAATGTGGGGCAGGGGTTATCTGAGGAGTAAGAGTGGACAGGGGGAATGTAGACTTTTGTACTATGGCAGAATTCATGCTCAGATTTGTAATGTTCCCAAGTACGGGAAGCAGGCGTGAAGAAGTTGGAGCCTTACGAAGCTTGTTTCTCTTTGAAGGCGGACCCATTTTCCTCTTAGGAATAGCCCCCTCCCTGGCAGCTCTGGGACGCTTGCGAAGTTGTGGTAGGGCAGGGATGAAATTAGGCCCTTTGGTAAGAGGTAGTGAAGCACTCGAATTACCAGGGAGACAATCAATAACTACAGACAAAGAAGACTCAGAAGTAGGGGTAGGAGAGAGGTGCATTGGGAGGGTAAGTTCTTTATCAGGCGTTATCGCATTTGCAATATGGCCGAGGGAGGATCTTTTAGCATTTTCAATGCCTATCGACAGGCGCTTCTCCAAAACAGTTATCTCATTACTGAGTACTGAATTGGCTCTAAGTAGAAAGGAATCAAGGGTACCTACGATGGAAGTGCTCGTCGGGAGGCATTTGCTGCGGGTTCCCCTAGCAGCCATTCTAGTACATTAGATGTTAATTGAGTACAATTACCAACACAACCCCAAGACCATAAGACAAATGAAAGAGATGTAGCCCGGTCCGGTCTTACTCGGTCTGTAACGGGCTAGAACGGGCCCGCCCTTGGCCCGGGCTTCGCCCGGGACGACGCCCCAAACGCGTCCCGCGTACGCGTAAATGGGGACACAATTATAAGAATGAAAGGGGGAGGAGCCACCAGCTGCGTCCAGTTTTCACAGAGGCAGAAGGGCCGCTGGTACTCGCAGTCCCGGGTGCTTTCCGAGGTAAGGAACAGTCAACACTCCCACACTGTGTCCGCCAGCAGAGTCCTCCGGTGAGTTAAAAATCCAAGGTTCAGCCCAACAAGCAAATTCAGCCTCCGAGCGGCTCCCGTGAAGCGGGGGCCGCGATGTGCTTTGTAGTGTAGGGGGGAGGGACCGGGAAGAGCCACCAGCTGCGTCCAGTTTTCACAGAGGCAGAAGGGCCGCTGGTACTCGCAGTCCCGGGTGCTTTCCGAGGAAAAGAACAGTCAACACTCCCACACTGTGTCCGCCAGCAGAGTCCTCCGGTGAGTTAAAAATCCAAGGTTCAGCCCAACAAGCAAATTCAGCCTCCGAGCGGCGCCCGCGAAGCGGGGGCCGCGAGGCGCTTTGTAGTGTAGGGGGGAGGGACCGGGAAGAGCCACCAGCTGCGTCCAGTTTTCACAGAGGCAGAAGGGCCGCTGGTACTCGCAGTCCCGGGTGCTTTCCGAGGAAAGGAACAGTCAACACTCCCACACTGTGTCCGCCAGCAGAGTCCTCCGGTGAGTTAAAAATCCAAGGTTCAGCCCAACAAGCAAATTCAGCCTCCGAGCTCACGTTTTTACAAAGAATCTTGAAAGCCTGATTTCCCCAGCTTGCTTTCCATTTAATCTAGTGTTAAACTTTAAAAGCAATATATCAGGATGTTAACAACATCTAGTTATATAAGAAAAAATCCAGTCAGTAGACACCTTGAAAAATGGTGAATGAAGTGAGGGTATATACTAAGCACAGACAGCAGCAGAGGTAAAATGTGGTAACATAAAATAGGCAAACTAAAAAAAATCCTAAATCTTTGTGAAAATTCACAGCAATTCATGAAAAACAATTAGGGGAAACTTTTCACTAACTACTCCCTCTTGCATTCGTTTTCGTTTAGCTGTATTGTTATGTAACGATCCGCACATTAAACTCGGCAAATATTTAAAGAGAGCTTTGCAAAGGTTACAAATGTCTTACCTTTGCCACTTCAGTTTACAGTCTTGACTCTGTGATCACATATGTTGTAGATATCCTTATTTAAAAACTCTAACAAAGTGGTTCTCCCTCAGATATACTGAAAAAAACCAGTTACGTGTTTTTACTGTGCAATGGCATGGTGGACCCAAAAAATTCCAAAAGCTAAACTTGAACGGAAATGTGCTGCAAACATTGATTACTGTGCATATAAAAGTTTTGTAAAGGTGAATTTGCTGAGAAGTACTGTGCATTCCTAGCATTCTTTACTACGGTCAAAATAGTCTCCTGATGCAGTGAAAATTATCTCACAACGCACCATTGAAAATGCTTGGCCGAAGGTAAACTGGGAAAATGTGCAATCTTTGCCAAAGGCAAGCATTTGGAATACTTTGCAGTAGAATAAAACACTCGCTCAAAAGAGTGCATACCCCTATTCGACATATGAAGGTTCTAGGTGTAAATCTGAAAGATGGTACAGCCGTGCACATTTATCCTTTGGCTTTACAGCATGAATAATTGCACAGAGAGCAGTTTGGGCTCGATTGAGTCTTTGCATGTATTCCTACCCAAAAGCTACAGATGGAGTTGGCTCGGTCATTGGGGCAGTCAAAATGCATCACACTGGAGGATGATGGGGGGTGGGTGCAATTATAGCACAATATACACTGGTAAGATTAATGATAAGAAACAGTGTGCAACTGCTTTAAACGAAGCGTAGAGGTATGTCATAAATAATTACTTTGAATGGCAGTCAGGTTGCAGTCAAAAGTCCATACCTAATAAGGCAAATTCTCTTTAGCAGAGATGACCACAGGCCAGCATTTATATAAACCACGCACAAGTAATTTCCCAAATTTTGAAGATATAAAAAAAATATTTCAAAATGGCTTATTCTGATAACAATTAACAATTGGTCTATTTTCAAAAAGGGATATGAAATTGTGCAATTCAGGACCTTGTGGTGATAAGGCAGTTTTCAGATGTTTATTGTGCTCCTATGACGCAAACCTCAGGCTCACCATCATTTGAAGGATGTTCCTTTCCTCTCTCACAAAGTCAAATACCTTCATCCACTGAAGTTGGATCACTCTCCCAGAAAATGTTGACTTTCATGGACTAGAATGTGATCAACCCCGCTCTGGCAAATCAACAGGATAAGACGCATGCCTAGGAGTAGGTTCTGTAACTGAACGCAAATATACAGCTTTTTACACAAAAGCAAAACACAAGAGGCTATGATCAGCCTGAGTGGTCCTCGGCCACAAATTAAGAACCAGTGCGCTATCCTATAACTTTGACTTTTTGCTCTTAAAGTGTGTGCACCTTTTCTCTGCGCTTACTGGTGCATCAGTGAGGCCACCTATCATCCATACTACATTCTGTTAGCTGTTCTTGTGCTGCTCCCACTTCTCAAGCCTCAAATCCTTTCACATTTTAGCATTATCCATTTTGCTTTATCCTGCCTATATACTTTATTAATCGGTTAATAGTTAATTTCTAAACCTGGGTTCATCCAAAGTTGGTCCTGGAGGGCCGAATCCATTCCAGATTTTTTGCATATCCCCAGTTAGATAAATATGGTTATCTTAAAACCTGGTATGGCACCGGCCCTCCAAGACCGTCTAAACAGTCACGGACCTCCCTGAATAGGCGCCACAAACCCCATGGTAAAGAACCACTGCCCTAAACGAATTGAAGAGGGTTGCTGCCATATATGCCTAGTACGAATGCTTTTCATATTTGCTCATGAGGTCATAGTGCTATATCGTTTCTTAATTCCACAATAGGTCGGCGTAATAGCTATTCTTAAGTAGGAGTGCGGCTAACATGAAATAATTATTCATCAGCATCTCAGCTGCTATTTACAGTTTCAGTCAATCAGATACAAGTTTCTGTAACACTGGAGTAGAACAAAAACTTATTAAAAGACTTCCCTGGTGGAAATTACCAACTGAGCAAAAGGGCTTACAATGGATTAAATATGTGTTTCTACATGAAGACCACAAGCAACACATCACATTCCTGTCAGGAGTGCTGTTGCATTTGTTCATCATGTCAAGTTTTGTAATGTTTCCCAACCTGAACCTTATTAGTGTGATTACTTTCTGGTTATTAGGCGCATCATCATATTAAACAGTGGCAAATATGTTATCACTAATAGAACGGTACAGTGAATAGGAAGACTTGGCTAGAAATTGTTTTTATGAGAAAACATTTTAACTAACAATATCAAGCTATCCTTGGTCCATTGAGACAAATCACAGGATCTAAAAAGGTAGGAGTGGAGTCTAGTATGGAAAACCAGAGTGCAGAGACAGAATGGTGCCATTCCCACTCTTCTCTAAATCAGTGAAAGAGAAACTGGTAAAGTACAACAAATTGCAACATAAATAAATACATAAATACAAGTTTAAATTTTCTGCATGGCAAAGGTCCATGCTGAAAATACTCCTAATGCAGAAGGAAGGAGCCTGTTGCAGTGCTAAAGACTGGCACAAAACCAGGTCCTCATCCTATGCTGTGATAACATGTAGCCATAGATAGGCCAATAAGCGACATATTACTTTTCTATTGAGCCAGCAGGTATTCCTTATAGCACAGCTCAGACTTTTCCTTCTGTCTTCCATTTTATAACATGCAAAATTTCATTCTTTCAAACCAATTTGTGCACCAAAAATAATTTAATTTCAGATAAGTAGAGTATCAAGAGGCTCCACTTAAAGCACTTTCTATGCACAATAGTTGTGGATGTGTGATTGACGGAAGGTATACTTGCATTCTCTTCACAGCTATAATCTGGACATTTTTCCTGTGGAGCTGCACTCACCAAGCTAGTGATCAATCAGATCTCATGCTGTTCATGACTGCCAATTGTCCAACCTAGTGTATTGTGCAATTGTGCAGTACCATTATAGCTTTATAAGTCTGGCATCAGCAGCTTCAGAACCCCTCTCTCCAAAATCATAAATTTGGTTAATTAACCCTCCAAATTTTCCATTTGCCATATTAGCTTGGTTAGCAACTTAACTAGGTCAACTAAATAATCATAGATGTTACTTTAAACATAAGCGTTATGGGATTATCATTATTCTGCTAATGGTTAGTCATCTGTGAAATTAGACGTTTGCTCTGTAAAGTTACTGAACCTCAATTGGTTTCCGATTTAGTAATACAATTCTGCTTAAGCAGGTGAATAATTTGATGAAAAAAACATACTTCCATTCCCACAGACAGGAAAGACAATAGCTCCCACAGTATCAGAGCTATGTTCCCTTAAGTTTTTCTGCACTGTAATCAGTAACGAAGAAAATGTAGTCCTGTTAATGACACAGTATGTTGTTATTCTGTAAATTTCGATATTCTCCAGCATGCAGATGAATACACTTCAGCAAAGTATCATCCATGGAGATTCAGCCTTATATTTTGGAAGAATACTACATCTAAGATTGACAAAGCCTTTGCTTCACAACTACAGCAAAGAGCGGAGGGGAAACGCATATTTCTGCTCCATGGCCCTCTGCAGCTTCCAAGCAGCACAATATGATATCCTTGAACTTACACTGCCTAACAGATAAGTTAAAGAGCTGGTCAATATTAACTGGCACCTGTTTTGGAGCCAGATAAAATAAAGCTCTTTCCTTATAAGTGGTTGTACAGCAGGCGAGAACAGGTGAGATAGAACCTCCACAAACCACAACACCACCAAGCAGCAAGAAGCTTCAAATCCTGGGGACACTAAATCTAAGTCCTCTGGACTTTTGAATCTGAAGAAAAAACAGCAATGAAAACAAGAGGTGCACCTGGTTTAACAGAGTGAATTGGTAGATTACTAAATGATTTAAAGAGGCTCTGGGAAGAGAGATGTGGCTTAAGATGGAAACAAGAAGGAAGAGGGTAATTAGTAAAGGGAAGTGAGAGGACAGAATATGGAGTTAAAAAAGGATTAGTGCTAGGGTGAAAACAGGAAACTATGAGATGAAGGGGTGAGGGAAAATAAACCTGGGTTAGAGACAGTAGTTGAGGAGGAGGGTGAGCTCTGCTCAGAGGATGGTAACAAGAGCCAAGTGAAGAAAATGGAGCTCGCTGTTCCCAAGCCCAGTAAACCACTGATGGTGTTGGTGGAATTGCGATGATGGTAATATATCACTCTTTTCATTGGTCTTAAAAATGTGAGGGCTATAGGACCGGGCTGTTCCCAGTACCCCTGCTCGCAAAAGAAATTGGGTACTGAGCAATGGTCAGATCCATTAGTTCAACATTATTAGAACATTGAAATGTTGGGAGCTCCATTGAAAACTATTGAGTGCTCCGGGCTTCGATTGGCTGGTAGAAGCCCGGAGAATCAGCATTCCAATGTTTAACAAAGGCCTCATAGTGCCAAAGGGGGTTTCAACTTCCTCTGGCTCTGTGAGGATTTTATTTTACAAATTCAAACATTCTGCCCTTTAGGGGCGGAATGTTCTAATAGCCTTAGAGCCATTCGTAACGTGCTCTACCGGGCATTAAAGGCCCGCTCCCTTGTTATAGGCCATCACCTTCGGCTTGGGCCTTTAATGGCTGGTAGACCTCACTAAGTTGGGCTCTAAAGCTATACTATAGATTTGCAGGTTTCACTTTGTAGACATTTCAAAATTGTCACGGTCTAAAAACTGAAATTATCCTAAAAAGCGGTCTTCATTTTTGCATTGTCTTGACACCCATGTTTCTTCATGGGTCTCCCAGGGCAAGAATCATGGAGCCAGGAAAGAGGCTGCTCGAAACGTGGGACCAACCTGCTGGATTATTATTAAACACCCACGTTCTAAAAACCCCAAATTCTATACATTCAAAAAAAAAACTGCATTGATAAACATTCTACCTCAAAATGTATTTTTTGTTTGAAGAAAAAATAAATCTTTGATAAAATGCTCTTGTTACGTGGTGGCTTTATTTGCTCTGTGTATGCTGGTATGTGCCTCCTGACACTGCAAACGCAGGCAATAATAAAAGGATTGAATATATCCCTGCAAGTGAGTGGATGGTCTGCACATTGATCGATGTAATTTAAGCTTGAACCTTAGTAACAGCTGTACAGTGCTCCCCTTCCCCCAACAGAGGAAACAGATCTAGGAACCAAAATAAAACAGGAATGCTGCTGTGCAAGCCAAGACATGCTGGCTCCAGCTACACAAGTGTCCTCTGTGCCAAAAGAAAAAAAACCTAGAAAGATTTAACACTTCAATGGACCATTTCAAACAAAGGATTCCGGCTGGTGCCATCAAGCAATGCAAATCCAACAGTTCTTGATTACATACACTTTTTATGATTGCGATCTATTCTGTTATATCATACACACGGTAGTATATGGCCAGACTTTAATACATTTGCCTTTTGTCCACCACAAACGGGGACACAAACGCGATTGCTAGAAACTGGAGTTATTTTTTTTTATGGTAAATGACCCTGAAATGTTTGGGTCAAGGTCTTTCTCCTTCTTAACCTTACAAAAGTAATAAGACCAGCTCTGGCCTCTGATCTCAACTACAAGCAAGCATTGGCAAAGCCAATAGGGTTCACCTTTGGTACTTATTGCCTTTGGTGATGGTGCGATACTGTGAAGCATGGCTATAGAGAAAAGGAAAAATAAAAAAGGCGCTATGACTTGCTAGATTTATTTTGTATTAACGCGCAACATGCATTTACGTGTCTACAAATTGATGCAGTGCTATTTTTTCTTTTTATTTCTTGATCCGATTTAGATCAGTATATAAGAAAGAAATTTTGCAAAAGTGTGTTTTTTCCTTTAGAAATGGGTGAAGGAAGTAATATGGAGAGCATCCATAGGGGGGCAACAATGAGGTCCGGGAGAAGAAACAGGAGATAAGGGCAGAAGTAACACAAGACGAGTGAGAGAGCGCATCGTAGAGCGGGCAAGAGACAGGAACACGGGCAAAACACAGCGCCGTGGAGCAGGCGGCGAAGAAGTATACTGATGAGAAGGCATTGCGTGGCGAAGCACACTTGGGTGAGCACAACAGAGAGAGCTCTCAGGAGAGAAGCACATGGGCAACACAGAGTGGATGGGGAGAGAAGTACATGAGGTGATGTTGCAATGTGATACCTTTTTTCCCCCCTACCTTTCCCTTTAAATCTATGTGTACTTTTAGTCTTGGCACCTGCCACACTATTAGTTATAGTTCCAATTAGAATTGGAATCTCTTGTGGTTCTCTTGGATCACTCTGCTCTAAGACCTGGATTGAGCAGTACTGTGCCTCTTTTATTAAGGTCCTGTTTTCCTTATTTTGGACTTTGTGATTTATTTGTAATTGGAATTTTACATTGGCGACGAGTGTCAAGGTACCTGCTACTATTTTGGGCACAGGAGCGGTACAATCTGCATTTGGATTTTCAAGTTGTACATTTTTCCTGATCTGCACTTCATGTTGGATCTATACCACTACCATGATTTAGAAGAACATTTTTGATATTCACAGCCGAAGATTTCCTGTTTCCACGTATTTCTATGGACTTTCTACTGATTTTCAACTGTTTGGTATAACCTGCTTGGAGTGCAGCATCTTTCGACTGCCAATGGCTCTCCATTTCTCCACGCGAGCACCAGCGCAGCCTCACCTGAAACTATGGAAACCTCAAGCGCCTTCACGTTCCTGCTGAGTGACGCGAGGTATTCCATGTCCTGGCTCCACGGCGCTCTGAATTCCTTTGTCGAATACAGCATGTCTACATCATCACGTAGACCTGTGCGTAACGTAGCGTGCCTACGTCATCACGTTGCCGCCATCTTGGAGGTATCTGTATTGGTGGAGGCATTTCTACAGAGCATTGTTCACCGTCGATGCGCTTGACAGCGCATTTCTTCAACCGAGCTGTACAATCAGCAATGATGCGCTCGATTGCACATTTATTCAACTTTGTGCATTCAGTCAAAGCAAATACGCATGACTGTGTACAATATTTGGGATTTTAAGAGGTGAATAAGGTACTTTTATGAATAATTTTTTTAACGTCCTTTTACTTCATTTTGCACATCGCGCTGATGTGCACAGCCAATATTTGAGATTTGAAACTGTTTGAATGTTATCGTTTCACTTGTATTTTGCATTGAACTATATTTATATTTGACTTCTCATTGTATCACCGTCTCATTAGGTTGGTTAATCATTACTGTTACAGTATATTTTACATTTTGTTTTACTTCTCTAGTTTATTACTCCTGCTATACATATCATTATGCAATTTGAGCCCCCAACTAAATTCTTACAGTCCAAAGGTGATCCTCCTATCCCTTCGACTAGGTGGAAGGAGGAATTTGTAACATACTTGAAGGTCATTGATGGGGAGAGAATGGGAAATGAAAGGAAGAAAAACATTTTTCTTCATTGTCTTGGTTCAGAGGAGCAAGCCGTTTTTAGGACACTTCCTATGGTTCAAGGTGATCTGGGAACCTTTGATGAAGCACTTTTACGCATGGAGACTAGGTTTAAACCTACCACCAGTATAGCACTCAATAGGTACACATTTTACACTAGATCACAAAGGGATTCTGAGTCATTTGATGATGTTTTAACTGCCCTCAGAACACTTGTGATTTAATGCAATTTTGGGGCCATAACAGATGAGATGATTAGAGACCAAATTATTGTGAATGTAAGGAGTAATAAGACAAAAAATCAATTATGGGTATTAGGTAACCCCAATTTGCATGATACCATTTTTTAATGCAAAGGCATTTGAACAATCCGACAAATGGATGAAGACCATTGAGAATGTCAGTGCCAAGGGCGATAAATGTAACAAGAGTTGCGATGAAGTTTGTGCTATGAAGAATTCAACCAAAAATTCCCAAATAGGAAAGTTTGTTGCCAAGGGTGTGGTATGTTATAGATGCGGCAGTAACAACTATGTTGCCTCTTAAGTTCTGCCCGGCTATAGGTAAAGAGTGTAACAAGTGTGGCAGAATAGGACATTTTGCCAAGTCTTGTAGAGATGATAGGAAGAAAAGGTTTGATAAAAATTGAAATTTTAATAATAAGAACAGTGAAGTTTCATATGTAAGGTGTGATCAACCTAGTGAAGTTACATGTATGAGATGCAACTATTCATCTAATGATGATACCCAAGTTGAGAAAGTAATTGTAGTCTCCTTGGTAAATGTATGTATTGTTGAAGGAGAAACTTTAAATTCTCCCAAATGTGTTGTTAAATTTTTTGATGAGGAACTTGAACTTATGGCAGATTCCGGTTCACCCTGGTACATTGTGACAGAGTGTTATTTCAATTAAAAATATGGGACTAAGAAATCCATTGGGGATTTGTGTCCTTCTGATATAGTTGCTCAAGGTTTTGATGGTTCTGCTATTGATTTTATTGGGTATGTTGCCTCTCAGATTGAATTTAAAGGAAGGTCTGCCTTCATCAAGTTATATGTTGCTAAAAAGGGTGTTAATGTAATGGTTGGAGAGATCAATGGAAATCGGGAATCATCCTTAATTGCCGCAACAAAGAACCTGTCATGGTTGTAGTGGAAGATGTAGGGAGGAGTGATATTTAAAAATAATTTCCTGATGTTTTTTCCAATAAATTAGGAAAGCTTAAAGGTTTCACTCATGAAGCTCAAACAAGGAGCATCACCTGTTAACCAAAATTTAAGAAATGTTCCCATCAATGTTAGAGAAGAGTTAGGAGATGCCTTGAAAGAAATGTTAACTGGTGGTGTGATTGAAGAAATAGAATCCTCAGAGTGGGTTTTCTCCAATTGTTCTAGCACGCAAACCGGACAAGTCTTTGCGATTATGCATTGACCTTAGAGTTCTTAACGCCAATATCCTTATTGATTGTCACCCTTTACCCAATATCAATGAGGTAGTGAGTATGTTATGTGGAGCCACAGTTTTCTCAACTCTTGATTTTAGGTCTGCATACCAGAAGATAGAACTGGCAAAAGAGTCATGGAATATGATAGCTTTCATCACGCCACAAGGTCTGTTTCAATGTAAAACGATGCCATTTGGACTGGAGTCCGCAGCATCCGTGTTTCAGAGGTCCATGTGCCATCTTTTTAAGGACATGCAGTCTTACGTAAAGTGTTTTCAAGATGACATTTTAATTTTTTCTCCAGACAAGAAGATTCACACAGAACATCTCAGGAATGTTTGTAATACCCGCCCTGGTCCGACTCGGTAGCCAATACCGTTGAGCGGAGGGCGGGCAGACAAGAGCAAGACACGCCCAGTAAACCCGGAACTGTCGAGCGGTTAGCGCTCTAACATCAATCCACACAGGGCTATTTAGGCGGCGAGGAGGACCGGTCATTTGCGGTAAGGGAGGACAGTGGCAGTGTCTCCCGACTCCGCTTGGCGTCAGGTAAACCCTTATCAGAACGGAGCATTGAGCATCAAACAGTGTAGCGTGCTATTGGCTATTGGCATAGTTTAATACGCTTTTAAAAATACGTTTTAAATTCACTTGCGGCGTTGTTTTTACTTCTTGCACGCATTGCTACAACATTTCCATCTGTGTTGTACATTAATTTGTGGACAGCGTATTGTTCCTTTCTGCACTGTGTGGGGCTCCGGGGGCTGGATTCTGTCTTGACTCGGTGTTTCAGCCTACCCGCCCTGGTCCGACTCGGTAGCCAATACCGTTGAGCGGAGGGCGGGCAGACAAGAGCAAGACACGCCCAGTAAACCCGGAACTGTCGAGCGGTTAGCGCTCTAACATCAATCCACACAGGGCTATTTAGGCGGCGAGGAGGACCGGTCATTTGCGGTAAGGGAGGACAGTGGCAGTGTCTCCCGACTCCGCTTGGCGTCAGGTAAACCCTTATCAGAACGGAGCATTGAGCATCAAACAGTGTAGCGTGCTATTGGCTATTGGCATAGTTTAATACGCTTTTAAAAATACGTTTTAAATTCACTTGCGGCGTTGTTTTTACTTCTTGCACGCATTGCTACAACATTTCCATCTGTGTTGTACATTAATTTGTGGACAGCCTATTGTTCCTTTCTGCACTGTGTGGGGCTCCGGGGGCTGGATTCTGTCTTGACTCGGTGTTTCAGCCTACCCGCCCTGGTCCGACTCGGTAGCCAATACCGTTGAGCGGAGGGCGGGCAGACAAGAGCAAGACACGCCCAGTAAACCCGGAACTGTCGAGCGGTTAGCGCTCTAACATCAATCCACACAGGGCTATTTAGGCGGCGAGGAGGACCGGTCATTTGCGGTAAGGGAGGACAGTGGCAGTGTCTCCCGACTCCGCTTGGCGTCAGGTAAACCCTTATCAGAACGGAGCATTGAGCATCAAACAGTGTAGCGTGCTATTGGCTATTGGCATAGTTTAATACGCTTTTAAAAATACGTTTTAAATTCACTTGCGGCGTTGTTTTTACTTCTTGCACGCATTGCTACAACATTTCCATCTGTGTTGTACATTAATTTGTGGACAGCCTATTGTTCCTTTCTGCACTGTGTGGGGCTCCGGGGGCTGGATTCTGTCTTGACTCGGTGTTTCAGCCTACCCGCCCTGGTCCGACTCGGTAGCCAATACCGTTGAGCGGAGGGCGGGCAGACAAGAGCAAGACACGCCCAGTAAACCCGGAACTGTCGAGCGGTTAGCGCTCTAACATCAATCCACACAGGGCTATTTAGGCGGCGAGGAGGACCGGTCATTTGCGGTAAGGGAGGACAGTGGCAGTGTCTCCCGACTCCGCTTGGCGTCAGGTAAACCCTTATCAGAACGGAGCATTGAGCATCAAACAGTGTAGCGTGCTATTGGCTATTGGCATAGTTTAATACGCTTTTAAAAATACGTTTTAAATTCACTTGCGGCGTTGTTTTTACTTCTTGCACGCATTGCTACAACATTTCCATCTGTGTTGTACATTAATTTGTGGACAGCCTATTGTTCCTTTCTGCACTGTGTGGGGCTCCGGGGGCTGGATTCTGTCTTGACTCGGTGTTTCAGCCTACCCGCCCTGGTCCGACTCGGTAGCCAATACCGTTGAGCGGAGGGCGGGCAGACAAGAGCAAGACACGCCCAGTAAACCCGGAACTGTCGAGCGGTTAGCGCTCTAACATCAATCCACACAGGGCTATTTAGCCCCTTGGAGGTCGAAGCGCGCAGCGGTTGCGCGCAGAGGGGCGCCATTGACGGCGCCGAAGACCAGCCAAAGACCTGCCCGTCTGCGCCCGTCCGCGACAGGACGGGGCCAGGGGCTATGGGGCCAAACAACACTGACCACCCATCTACGCCGATTCCTAGGACGATGTACTCAGCACAGGTACTCCTTGCGATAGGCCAGAATCAACATCAGCTTCAAGAGTGTATGATGGGAAGATGTCTTCAGTTAGACAGCCCATTTTCTTGCCGCTTTTGTCGAGCTCAATTTGGCATAGTTTCAGAGGAGACTGGTTTTAATACAAATACCCACTTTGCAAGCGTTAAAATGAATGGAAGTAAATCCTTTGTCGGAAGGAAAAATATACTCTGTAACATTAGATCCCTTTCTAAACATACGTCTGAGGTATGGGATCTAATTTCCACCCGTGAGCCTGATTTTTGTTTTCTCACAGAAACTTGGCTCAAACCCCATTCTAATCCAGCAATTGCGTTAGCAATTCCCTCAGGTTACAAAATAATTAGGCTGGACCGTCCGAGCAAGATAGGAGGGGGGATAGCCATTGTACATAAACATGACATTTACTGTACCATTCTGGCTGAATTGAGCTCGCCAGTCATTGAATTATTGGTTTTTAAATTTTACTATTCTCCTAAAAACATCCAGACGGGTGCTTTAGTATATCGCCCCCCAGGTCCATGCACTAATTTTTCCAACACGTTAATTGAGGCTCTTGCCCCCCATATTACTATTGACAGGGACTTTCTACTGGTGGGGGATTTCAACATACACAGTGATGTGATAGACTGTAAAGAGGCACAATCTGTGTTAAATGATCTATCCTTACTTGGGCTAACCCAAAGGAACTCTGGGGCAACTCACCGGGCAGGACACACATTAGACCTGATTCTATCCAAATTTCCGGCAGTTACATGCTCTCCTCCCATTCAAGTAAGTTGGACTGACCACTTTATTATCGAATTTTATTCTTCCCACCCTACTAACACTTTGCACAGACCAATTGCTCTTCCCTGTCTCCGTCGGCAGTGGCACAAAGTTAATAAAGAAGTTTTTTCTAACAACTTTATTGAGCCCTCCATTACTCGTTTGGACAATGTGGAAAGTGTTCTGAGAAAACTGGAAGCGGCTTCTGGAGCAGCCATAGACAATATAGCCCCCATAAAGAGCTTCAAATCCCGGCCTACTAATAAACAGGAAGTTTGGTTCTCCAATGACCTGAAAATATTAAAACAAGCAGCTAGAAAACTGGAGAAAATATGGAGGTCCTCCCATTTGGAGAGCGATAGAAAGCTCTATTGGGTTTCGTTGTCTAGCTATCATAAAGCAATCCGGAGTGCGAGGAAAACACATATAACTTCTCAAATCACGGCAGCAGGGAATTCTTCTAGGGTTCTTTACCAAGTACTTAACTCATTTGTTAAACCAGTAGCGTGTGAAAGCACCGAACTTGTATCTCAGCAGCTCTGTAATAACATATCCTCTTTTTTCTCTAGTAAAATTGATGTTATTTATGAGAAAATTGTGGCATCTAATGCTGTTATGGATACAGACGCAGCTTCTGCCTTTCAAAATACACACTCTGGACTCCTTCCCCCCCATTACTGATGAGGAGCTATCTGTATTGGTTAAACAGATTAAAAGTGGTAGTCCAGACGATACTATTCCAGCCAGATTAATGCCCTCTCTATTTGACACATTATGTCCCACTATCATCAAACTTATTAATCTGTCTCTGAGTACAGGATGTGTCCCTAAAGAGTGGAAACGTGCACTTGTCAGGCCCATCAGGAAAAATACCACCATTGCCTGGACTGAACTATCCAACCTAAGACCAATTTCACTGTTACCTTTTCTTGGGAAACTTACAGAAAAGTATGTCAATAGACTCCTTTCCAACTTTATTGAAACTGTGGGCGGCCTTGACCACTCTCAATGTGGTTTTAGGCCGAGACACAGTACAGAGTCTACTTTACTTTCTGTTATGGACGACCTGCACATGTTCCAGGATAGGGGTTACTCAGTTATCTTGGTCTTACTGGACTTGTCAGCAGCGTTCGACACCGTGTCACATAACATTCTTACTGACCGGTTGTCGAACGTGGGGGTGAAGAACAAAGCTCTGACATGGTTGGGAAGCTTCCTCTCTGATCGTACCCAGACTGTCACCATGGGTACGTATCGCTCAGTAGAGATGAGAGTCTCGAAAGGGGTACCACAGGGCTCTTGTTTAAGCCCAACACTTTTCAACATTTACGTGGCGCCCCTAGCGAGAGTGATGCGCAAATTTGGCTTCATCCCCGTGTCTTACGCAGATGACACGCAGCTCCTCTTCCCTTTTAAGACTCTTACCCCGGAATTGAGGAGCTCTTTCTCTGCAGGCATGGAAGCTGTGGCATGTTGGATGTCCTCCAACTACCTACAGTGTAACGTAAATAAAACGGAGGTCATGCTGTTTGGTGAAGTGAAAATACTTTGGACCCCTGACTGGTGGCCTCCTGGTCTAGGCGTAGCACCTGAGCCCAAACAGATTGTTAAAAATCTGGGGGTTCGCCTTGACCAGGATTTGTCATTGAAACAACACACGAACTATGTCACAGGCGTATGCTTCCACACTATTAGCTTGCTGCGTAAAGCTTTTCCATTACTGCCTGAGCAATTCAGGAAAACGCTGGTGCAGGCCCTTGTTATGAGTCGGATTGACTATTGTAATGGTCTCCTACTCTCTGCAAATGAGGGAGTACTGAATAGACTTCAGGTAATACAGAACACCGCGGCTCGCCTTGTTCTCAATGCCCCTCCAAGAACAGCATCAAAGCCTCTGTTAGAAGAACTCCATTGGCTTCCTATCCGTCAAAGGATAAAATTTAAAACTTGCTGCTTAATTCACAAGAGCTTAAACAGACATGGTCCACTTTATTTGGAAAAGAAATTTATCCCATACATTCCATCTAGAACGCTCAGATCCAGCAATGGGCACTTACTGGTAGTGCCGCGTGCCAAGAAAGCCAGGCACGGAAGTAAGGCACTATCAGTGTTGGGACCCAAACTGTGGAACTGTCTTCCTGCAGCTATTCGTTCCTGTTCCGAACACTTGGTGTTTAGGAAACAACTAAAAACCCTGCTGTTCACAAATGCGATTTAATGCCTTCCGCATGTTCCACTCTGGATATAGGACTCTTACGCCAGAAGCGCAGAGATACTCCAGTTGGAGTCGATTCCAGCGCTATAAAAACCTGCAAATAAAATAAATAAATAAATAAAAGGAGTATGGTCTTACACTTAAGAGGAAAAAGTGCAAATTATATCAAGCCTCTGTTGAGTATCTTGGACACACACTGTCCAAAGAAGGTGTTGGTCCTAAAAAATCTCTTACTGATGTAATTTTGAAAGCGCCTGCCCCGGACTATAAGGACAAATTTCTTGCCTTTTCAGGACTCTGTGAGTACTATAGTAAGTTTATCATGAATTTTGCCACCAAAATGGAACCTTTGAGAGAGCTATCAAGAAAAAATGCAGAGTTTGTTTGGGGAGAAAGGCAACAGGAAGCTTTTGATAATATAAAAGCTGAAATGCTGGCTGCCCCCACACTTAAACCATATTGTAGGAATAAGTTATGTGTGCTCACTGTTGATGCTAGCCTTTATGATTTAGTTTGTGTTTTGTCTCAACGTGCAGGGAAAGAAGAGTGGAATGTTGCATTTGCCTCCCGCACCCTTAATATCACTGAGAGGCATTACGCTGTTATCGAGAGAGAATTATTGGCATGTGTCTGGGGAGTGGAACATTTTCGTAATTATATTTGGGGTGCACAGTTTGTTTTAAGAACGGATCACAAACCCTTGGTGTCCATTCTGTCTCCTGGAGGAGGTCTTAATGCCACTGCTCGGATAGCTAGGCTTATGTCACGTTTACAAGAGTATAGTTTTGCAGTTGAATATGTTCCAGGTATAATCAATGTAACTCCTCAGTATCAGTTTGGAAGGCCGGGCTGGATTTCTGTATGGGTCTAGAGGCCCCCATTTGTGTGGCGCGGGGCTGTCCGCGAAAACATCATAACATTTGGAAGCGGTGGGCAGATTATAGGGGACTGGAATTGGAACCCATTCCAGTGGAATAATTGTGTGGGTGGCTGACTCTCTCTTCCTTGTCTTTGGGGGACATGCAACATTCGTATACTGGGCGCAGCAGGGTTATATGGACATGGTTCATAGTGAGGACAGAATTGTAGCTGCGAACAGATTTGCTGCATTGACTGGGTTGGTGGTGCGATGGGGGGGGGGGGGCTGTTCTACGTTCCGTTGATTGGGGGGTTGCCCTTTTTATGCAAGTCTCTTCTGTATTTTTTTTTCGGTATTTCATGAGAAAAATGTCAAAGCCGGTATGTTGTTTCTCGATGCTCCAGAAGTCTCTGGGGTACAGAGCTTCGCTAAATGTGTATTTGACAAATAAAAAATCAATGTAACTGCAGATTGCTGATCAAGACTTCCATGCAATACAAATGATTTATGTGAAGATGATGAAGTGGTTGCTGACATCACTGATATTGTATCAGGAAAATGTAGTTTCATTTCTGAGGAAATGTGGAAAAGAGCTATGAATGAAGATGATAACTTATGCAAAGTTGTTAATTACACTAGAGTAGGGTGGCCTTCTAAAAATGATATTCCAGCTGATAGTTTTCCTTTCTGGAAAATCTCTGATGAATTAGTCATTGAAGGAGATTTGATCTTCAGACAGGGGAAGTGTATTCCTCCATTGTCTCTTTGTAGTCACATTTTGTCGGTGAGTCATTAGAGTCATTTGGGCAAGTCCTCAATGAAAAGGTTGATTAGATCTGTCTTCTGGAGGCCTGGTTTAGACAGGTTTGTGGACAAAGTTGTGAGAGATTGTCCTGAATGTGTCAGCAGTGAAAAGATGTGTAAGTGTAACCCTGCTCCTCTCATTCCTGTTCAATGGCCAGATTTTCCTTGGCAGAAATTAGGATTGGATATAGCTGGTCCTTTCAATTTTTTGCCACAAGACTGTAGGTTTGCCTGGGTGTTAATTATCATTCAAAATGGCCAGAAGTCAAACTTGTACCTCATCCTACTACAGAAAGTGTCATTCTATTTCTTAAAGAAGTTTTTGCCCGGGAAGGTTATCCTGAAATCCTAATATCTGACAATGGGGTGCAATTTAAGTCCCACGAGATGTTTGATTTTCTTAAGTTTTCTAATATTAGACATATGATTATAGCATTGTATGAACCTCAGGGAATTGGCCAGGTGGAGAGATATAACAGGGTTCTTAAACAAGACATTTTGTGGGCACGTAATTTTGGTGCCCAGTGGAAGAATAAGTTGAGAGAAAAGTTGTGGTTGTACCGCATAACTCCTCACACTACCACTGAAGTTTCACCTTTCCGTTTATTGAGAGGTAGAGATCCCATTTCCAAATTATGTCCCTGGTGGTTCAAAAAAGCTATGGAGAGTTATAACTCTGACATCATTGTGGATGATGTAGCTTAAAAGGTGGAGGTTAAACAATTCAAAAGAAAATGCCATTATGATGTCCATATGAAAGTCAAAGAACCTTCTTTTACTGTTGGTGGATGGATCAGAATACGAAAGCCTGGCATTGTACATAAAGGTGAAATGAAATTTGGTAAACCCATTAAGATTGTTAAAGTCAATCGCAATAGTGTTGTCACCCAGGACGGTAAAGTATGGAATATTAGACGTGTTACCAAATGTGTTAATGGTATTTCTTAGTTTCTCCTAAGGGGAGAAATGTGTTCCAATGTGATTCCTTTTTTTCCCTACCTTTCCCTTTAAATCTCTGTGTACTTTTAATCTTGGCACCTGCCACACTGTTAGTTATAGTTCCAATTAGTATTAGAATCTCTTGTGGTTCTCTTGGATCACTCTGCTCTTAGGCCTGGATTGAGCAGTACTGTGCCTCTTTTATTAAAGTCCTGTTTTCCCTATTTTGGACTTTGTGATTTATTTTTAATTGGAATTTTACAGGTGGGCAGAAGCAATGCTTGAACGCTAATGGAGTCCGTAACCAAAGAGTAAAAAGTAGTGACTGAAAAGTAAGCAGTGGAAGGACACAAGTAACGAGGCATGCACTACAGGATAGACAAACACAAGGGGAAGGAAAACCCACACAAGCTAATGAATAAAAACAAGCAAAAGGATGACAATAAAGTCAATTGATGGCAACCAACGGGCCGGTTCTAAGCCCACTGCAAGCTGAAAATTGTTTTTTTCAAACAGGTAGCTTGCGCTGTCAGGTAGACGAGACCTAAAAAGAAGCATGGATGCTTCGAAGACTAGTTCAATAGGCATTACTCAACCAACTCCTGACAAGAGAGTACATAATGTCTGCAATCCTTGCCCAGCAGCCAGCTTTGTCAGAGAAAATTGTGCTTGACCTAATAAGGCATGTGTGAAAAATGTTTATGCAAACACAGATAAAATAGTGGCTAACCAGTTTGGACTGGAGAATCTAGCAGTTGGAGCAATGGATTAGACAGCAACTACTCTATTTTTCTTTTGTACCATTTGCTGTGAAACAAGGTATCCGGAGTTACAAGTAGTGCATTAAACTGCTTACAACTTACACCTAGCTTGTGAAATGGCTCTGATGGTCTCAAAATGCTGGCTCAATGGCTTAGCGCTATTTCACAGAGCTCCGACTGCAGGGTGGCCATTCCCCGCTCTGTTAAAAAAAACATTAATTATACCGATAGAGGTCTATAGACAAACTCATGGCTCTACCTAAAATAGATCAAGTATGAATGAAGAGGGAGTAACATAACGCAGTGAGCACTGGCGGCTGGGTGTGTTAGTCTGCATTCTACAAAAGGGGTCTAGATGATATACCACAGCAAGACCACTGTTGCAAATATCGTGGATGACATGAAACAATTGAGTCTGAAACAAACAAACACACGAAAAAATGGTTAAGTTACCTGAGAAAGAATACAAGTTGTGAATAGTCATGTCACTATACAAACGATGTTTTGTCTTGTTTCTAACTACTTGTTTATTGTCAGTGTGTGATTATGGAGGAAGGCGTCCCCCACATTTTTGCCATGAAGCCCATAGTTGAATATTAGTAGGGTAAGTGATTTTGCTACTCTGCATGCACCCACAGTGGAAGTCACCTGGTGTACATTTGCATCTCCAAAGAGAAACTATATATTCACTTCAGTTAGAGGTTGCTTATTAAGAACTATATCTATGTATACCATGGTTTTCCTCGTCCCCATGACAGTGTGTAGCTGCATATTCCCCCCCTCCCCTTCTCCACCTTGGTCCTTGTTTTTTTTTTTTTTTAATGCTACAGATAACATTGGTTACAATGGAGGTGTTTTCACTACCACTCCCAAAGGCCAGGATTTACCAATAGTGTTTTGAGGTTCCCGTGGAAAGGGTGCAGGTGATCTCCTCATATACTCATTAGATAGGTGAGTGCTCAAAGCAGGGTTGCAATTTAATTTTAAATCAATATGTAATAAATACTTACAGGCAATGAAAGATGCTCCAGTAAAGGAGCGGGTCACATTGTCTGTTAATTTTTCCCCAACACTTATTTGTTTCCTTCTCTGCAGGTGATGCTGATTTAGCAAAAGGACTGGCAGGGTTACAGTTTTTACCATTGTGGCATGGTTTGAATGTATCAAACACAAGGGAAGACCTGGGTTGGCTGCTTGGACTGGACTGTTCCCATGAGGAACATGGTTAAGACTGATTTGCATATGGTTGGGTCTGAACTGGGGTGGCGAAATGAGCTAAAGAACGATGATGGATTCAACCCAGCTCTGTGACTGGGGGTGAGTCTCTGAAAAGTTTCAGTGCTCCGTTCATCAGCTCTTTGTGTTTGCATGGTTTGAATGTATACCATAGCTTGATTACCCTGAAGAAGACCCTAGACCTTGTTGGGCTCGAAGAGTGGTTGAAACATCTTGGTAATGGAATGATTTCAGGCCAAGTGATTCATTGCAACTAACCAGTTGACAAACATCCTTCTAATGTTTTTAACCATACCAGAGGTACTCACCAAATAAAGGAATCCCTAGAGTACACCTCTAGGTATTTTTTAAATCATTTTTTCTTTCCCACAAAAAACAGGATCAAGTGCTTTGTCCTGATCATAGATTTATAAGAACTCCGGGGGAGGGGGGGTGGGTCGGGGGGAGGGCCTAGTTTCCTTTGGTTGAGTCCACCAGGGTGGCATTATTCCTACCCCAGTGTGAGAGGCAGTCAAATGATGAAGCATGCCTCGATAAGGTGAGGATGAGACAACCTCTCAAAAATATTTTGACGACTCACTCTCTGGAATAAGACCAAATAAACACTAAGTCAGTGGAGACTTAAAAACCCTCAAGTGACCTTGTTCGTGTTGTATAGCTTTTGGAGGATACACTTCAGGTTGAACCTCCCTTACTCTTCCTTAAGTGATTCCTCTGTTGGTTAATGTCCCAGCTACCAAGCTGAAGGTATCACAAGTTTGACACCCGAAAGAGGTGGGCAGCTCATTCTTTTGATCAATAGATTGACTGCCATTGACTTTGTTAAGCTGCTTGTGAGACTTCAGCATGAAATACAGACAAACCATGTTCAAATTTCTACTCTCTGCCACCATTTAGATCTTCACAATTTAAGAAAAATGTGACCTACAGAGAACATTTTTATAAATTAAATTCTATCCAAAAACAGGAGTAGAAAGTTCACAACATGAATTACAATAGCCCACAACATGAAAACAAACCAGTGAAAAATAAATGTATCTTACTTCGCATCTGACAAAATTCCACATCATTCCTTGATAAATACTTGAGCTAACACCCACTGTTCTGGCAGATTCAAAATGATTTAGCCCATTTTAAAAGCATGACTGTAGGTGTGGGGCCAGGTGAGGATGCATCACAATGGGTCCCTGCTAAGCTCTTTGCGTGCCACTTTGCCAGGGCTCCATGGGGCACCTATGAGCTCTTCTTCCATGCAGAGGGGTCTGATTATGAGGCACACAGACTACAGAACTAGGCGGAAGTGCTGGAGACCCTCGCAGGTTGGCCGGGAAGCCCTGGTAGTGCAGGGCTCATAGAGCCTCAAAAATCCAAGAAGCTGCTCGTCACAATGCAGATGATACAGTACCAGCTGGTCCACAGCAATTGGCGTGCGGTCCTATGGTTGATAGCCTACACTCTTATCAATAGCAGAGAGGAATGGAGCCTAGACTGCTGATGGATGGGATTGTACCATAGCTTGGTGTACCCTCCCTGATAAGGCCCACAATGACTAGCTGGCCTAACAAGTAAGTGGAGAAGAAGCCTGAGAGTGCTTTTGACAGGTGATTTGTGGCCAGATCACCTGGAGGGGGGGGGCACATATTGTTTCTCCCTAATGGGGCCCTAGCATTTGAGAGGAGCAGAGGGCTTTAACTGAAGGGATATGAATGCACAGAGATGTCCTCACCTTCACCCACTTTACTTGTACTGTACAGTATGCATGCAAATGATATTCCCAAAACATTGTCTCCTGCACATGAGCCTGGGGCTTAGGCATGATACCGAACCTGTGGAGCTGTTGAAACACAGGGATTGTGTTTCCTCCTTGAAGATCCTGTTCTTTGGCCAACTCAGGGTCCTCCAAACCCCCACAGATCCCTGAACTTAAAGTGACAATTCTGGCTGCACTTGCTTGGGGTTGAGAAGACCGCACTGTTATACCTTCTGCTCAGCCAGTGTGACTGTGGTGTTGGAATGTTGGTGTGTGAGATGGCTGTGGAATGTTGGTGAGTGAGAGAGTCAGTTGGGGGATGGGCTGAGCAGCAGGAAGGCTGCTCCTGGTGGGGCTCTATAGGATAACATCTATCCTGAATAAATCAACCTGCTTAATGTACATGGACTACGAGGCATCTTTATTACAACATATTTTGGCGACAATTTAAAGAGGATTAAAGAGAACCTACGTGTGCAATTAGACAAAGAAGAATTTTGAAGGAACCTAAAAGTACTGAGGAGCACAGTATGCCCTCCAGCCCCACCAATGTCCTGCTCCACCGGACTGCCTACCAACCGAGGCATACTTAAATTGAACAACATCTGGCTGTAACATTTATCTTGTCTCATGGATGGGAATTTCATGGCCCTGTGGCATCGCTAGTGAGCTCGCGTTTGTACCTCAAGACTTCACCAATTTCACTTATGGATTGTGTGAAAGTTTTACAAAGACTTTTGTAGATGCTTCCCGCCTGTGTCTCGGAAATGTCATGTGTTACAGCTGTCAGTCGTGAAAGCCCTCTGCCAATGTCAACACTGTTCTGGAGTGAAGCGGCAGTGAGAGGATCGGCTGAGCTGTGCCTGGGGCAGTGTGAGTGGCAAGCTGTTGTCATCTACTAGAGGTTAGATACGTTTTTTTTCTCGTTCACATTTTGTGTAAAACAAGTCCAGCATGAGAGTACAACGTTACAGTGACCGTTATCGGCTTGCGGCATTTTAACGGGCCGCGAGGCATATTCTTACCTCGAGCTTCTATCACGTGGATTTCCTTCAGCGTCGTCTTCCCATAATCCAAGAATTTTCATTTGTGACGATCCTTCCACAGCATCAGTACAGCTGCGTGGCAACATTTTGCACACGCTCACGCCTAGAGCCACTCGGCGCACGTTATGCATGCGTGCCGCCATCTTGATTTAGTGGCAACTCTCAAGCTATGGACCTTTGTAGTACCTGTGTTAAACAATTTTCATCAGAGGTCACTGTCGAAGTCAGCATTCTTCATTTTCTCAATATGTTCAGTTTCCAGAGGGGATACATTTTGACTAAAGGTACTGTTTACTGCTTCCTGAATGCAGTTTATGAAGCAACATAATCTGGTGAGCCATAAGAACTTCCGGTGAGCACCCCTATCATCGGTGTTTATTATCTGCAGAGGATTTTTACCTGACTTGGCTTGATTGCTCAAGGAGCAGTAACTGTTTTTGTTGTTTTTTTAACATGGAAGTCCTTAACTCCTGGTGACTATGGTTTTCATGCATGAATACATTTATTATTTGGGTAATTACTGTAAGGCACTGTTCCTGGAACAGTGCCTTACAGTAATTACCCAATTGACTTTTCGGAGCACAGGCACTGGACCACTAACCTGCTCCTGGTCCCCCCCCTCCCTCCTTTTTTGGATACTACATTTATTATTTAACATATGTATTAAGAAACGAGTTTCACTTCATCTGCAAGATAATATACACTTGTTTGGGGGTTTGTGGGCAGTTTACATCATCTCTGTGGGGACTTGCTGTATTTTTCTTACATTCATTTTGTGTGTGGTTGTCCATTTATATACATGGAGTCTTACTTAGTAGATGAGGAGAGGGACATTTAAGATTTTTCTACTTCAGAAGATTTTGGAGATGTTGGACAGTGTGTTCTAATTGATTCCTATGGTGTGCTACTTACTTCATTTTCTTGTAACAGCGGTTTTAATGTTTGTGTGCAAAACACTTTCTTTACTGGCACGTCAGTGTTTGTGTTGGAAGTGGGCCATGTTGTACATTTCAGAGTGGGAATCTCTACCTTTATATGTTATGATGTTGTGCAGTTCATGTTGGTTATATTCCGGCATGTTTGTTTTTGTGCTTTGTGTTTAGTTGCAGTCGTGAGATGGTGCAGTGCATACATTTCTTGCTTATTTGGGTTTGCTGTAGTTGCTATGGGCATGTTTGACTGTGGTTGTTCCATCCTACTTATGGAGAAAGGGTGAAGGGCAGGGTTTAGCCATATTATGTGAGTGAAGTATTATTCCACCCTACATACAGGGTAAGGATGAAGGGCAGGGTAGATGCCGATTGACCGGTGTTTAGAGTGTGGTATTGTTTTTTTCCACGCTGCCAATGGGGTAAGGGTGAAGGGCAGAGTGGAAGCCAGATTTTTAAAGTGTGAGTGTTTTCTATCCCTAGTGATTGCCGATTCGACCTTACTACGTAATTGGGTGTAGAGCTGTGTAGTTGTTTCATGATTGGTGTGGAGTGGTTTTCCACACTTACCACCCTTACTGTGGGTTCGGGTGAAGGGCAGTGTAGATGCCATATGGTTGGTGTGGGGTGATTTTCCACACTTTCTACCCTTGCTACGTATTTGGGTGAAGGGCAGTTTTGATGTCTTATGGTTCGTGTGGGGTGGTGTTCCACACTTACTTACTGAGTTTATTGTTGCTGTTGTTTGGATGGTTCACTACCGATATCTGTGATTGGTACCCGATGTACTTCTTTTATGTTTGCCTGGCCAGCCGGAATGTTTTTGGTATCAGGATTTGGTTTGTGGTTTTGTGGTGTGGTAGTGTG
This sequence comes from Triturus cristatus, assembly GCF_964204655.1. Classification (NCBI taxonomy): domain Eukaryota; kingdom Metazoa; phylum Chordata; class Amphibia; order Caudata; family Salamandridae; genus Triturus; species Triturus cristatus. The sequence goes on from NC_140591.1 coordinate 830,907,535, forward strand.
TGTGTTTTGTGTGCTAGAAAAGGAAATGGTGTGTGGGAGTGTATTCTCTCTACCTTTCACTGTGTTTTCTTTACTTGTTTCACTTTAAAATTTGTTGTGTGTAAAATGTTTCCATCTGTTATTTTCATGCATTCTCATAAGTCCTTTGCTACATTGCTTATGTGCATGCAATGGTTCTAATGCTATTCTTTTGCATGCAATTGTTCAAATGTCATTCTTTTACATGCATTAGTTTTAATGTCATCCTTTCTAGAGTTCCAATCTGTTTTGTGTAAAGAAAGGAGATGAGTTATACCTGCTGCTCAGCCAGTGTGACTGTGGTGGTGGAATGTTGGTGTGTGAGGTGGCTGTGGAATGTTGGTGAGGGAGAGAGTCAGTTGAAGGGTGGGCTGAGCAGCAGGAAGGTTGCTCCTGGTGGGCTCTACATGATAACATCTATCCTGAATAAATCAACCTGGATTACATGGACTACGAGGCATCTTTAGTACAACACGCACATTGAGGACCGAGCAAATACGCAATGGAGGAATGAGGGGATGACAACTTGAGATCTTCCCCTCCTTAAAGTTTGGCCATGGCTGCCAACAGGCGAAAAGCATCCAAAACCCCATAGATAAAAGATTTGATGCAGCATCACAGGAGAGAAAAGCCTGACTGCATGGAGCCCCTCCTCACTCGAGAAGAACAGCCCAGTTTGACATCACAGGATGCTCTGGCAGTCCAGCTCCCAGCCACTAGTGGCGGCATTCACCTTTTCATTAAAGAATTTAAAACCAAAATGTTGATCCTGCAGCAGGAATTGGTACAGTCAATAGTGGAATAAGGATAGAGCTTAGAACATGCAGAGAGTTGACTAGATCAGATTGAAACCTTCACTGCGGAGCAGGCCCACAAACTGGATTTCCTTGAAGAGAGGGTGGCGGCATTGGAGGCACAATGTACCCTGATCCTCAAGAAATTTGAAGTTGCAGAAAACAGGTTCAGAGAAAGAGCAGGATAAGGGGTGTCAATCTGGAACTCTCTAGCGCATAGCTTTAATAACATCTCAAGGATCTATTTCGGGACATTCCATGTGATAATTAGTCCTTGGACATACTACTTGGACACTGAGTTTACTCTGCCTACCGACCTTATCAAAAGCTGCCTCCTCACAGGTTCACCATAGTGCATTTTTACAACTTGAAAGAATACATCATGGCTGAATCAAGAAAAACAGACTCCTTCACATTTAAGGGAGACTGTCTCTAACAAGCTTTGTGAAATATAAAACTTTCATCAAAGTCACTTCACTATTACTAAAAAAAAAACGGATTCATTGTCAGTGGGGGTACCTGCTTAGGCTCCCCTTGAGGGAAAATAATACACTGTTGTCGGTCTTGAATTCAAGGTCTATTGTGGGCAGTGCAGCCAAGGGATCAGATAATCACTGCCATCCACTGCTGAGGGTGAAACCACTAACCACTAAATCCTGAAGAGAAGCTTGAAGGCAGAGAAGCAACAGGGACACGCACCCGGTTTCCTCAGAAAATGATTGAGTCCCTACCTCTATTAATGTCTTATCAACATCAGTAGCATGCTGCTTCATTGATTATTTTGCTTTGTTAACTTACGCAGGCACATCATGGCTTGCCCAAATCCCTGACTTGTTTAATTAATCCTTACCTCTTATATCTGACACCAGCAGAGTTGGGTTCCCATAACACTTGTGCACTGCAGCATCACAAGCGGGGGCCTCCAGCTGTGTTGTCTAGATGCTCCCCACCTTTGTGTGGGTGGCATTAGAAATTCTGCTCAAACTGAATATTGTTATATTGTTGCTTCAAATGATGCTGTGCAATCATTGTTGTTATGTTAGAGCAGACTAGGTTCTGAGTCGGTGTAGGGGGACGTGGTCACAAGAGGAGGAAATCAAGGACGGTTTTATAACAGGAACCAATGATTATAAACGCAACAATGCAAATCGGCTCGGTTGGGATGAGAAAGCCACTGCATCTGAAAGCTACATGTGCATGATTAACTTTACTGAACTGATATTGAGCAAGCCCAAATCCCCCACAGGCATTAGGATAGTTACATTAAATGTCCAAGGCCTTAATTCCACGAAGAAGAATATGCTACTTCAGGAGATGCACCTCCTTCGGCAAGACAAATTCCACCTTAAATCACAATGTCTCCCCAAGCAATATCACACCCATGCAACCACCAAAACAAAGGCCTTGACAATACTACTGAGAAGAGACTTAGCATTTCAATGTAGACACCCTTTTACTTGATACCACAGCCAGAATGGTTGCCATTAGATGTAGGATAAATAATAAAGAACAGACTATCTTTTTGAATAACGGCCCCAACAAGGAGAGAAATACTTTCCATCAAGCGCTATTACCATGCACTGAAACCTTCTTGTGAGGTTTTTTAATAATAAGGAGCAATTTTAATGCAGTTCTTTATGAACTAGATGGGTCAATCCCAAGACAGGGTACCTACAAGACTCCACAAGTATTATCAAGGCTATCTAATCCCTGGAACTCTTGGAGGCCTGGTTCCTGCAACATGACCATGAGAGGGACGATACCCTTTATTCCAGAGTACATAAAACCAACACCAAGGCAGGTTTTTATCTGACCAACAGGTATTAACTACAGAATTTGAGGTCTGTACTCTATCAAACAAATCCTCTGTGGTTCTATGTCTGGATCTTTTACGAACCTAAACCTTCAACCACGAAAACGTGGAGCTTGAATGAAATGGCCTCCAGAGACAATTCAGCCCAAGCAATGATTGCTGATGCCATTCAACACTATTTCCTAGAGAACGATAAAGGGGACCTCCCAAAGGCCATAATATTATATGCAGCTACGGCTGTTCTGAGAGGTGAGCTGATCTGACATACGGCCACTTTCCAATGATTAGCAATAGAAAGAAACAGGGGGGAAGGGGATAATAACGGAGTGTTTTAGCATACAAACTTAAGGCTCTTCAGGCTTGCAATTTCCTACAAAGCTGAAGGCCATTAACGGCTCCGTGCAGAGGCTCACCTCAGACATTCTGAAGAGGTTCAAAAAATTCTGAACAGACTTATACACTGTGTATACCAGACAAGAACTGAACCCACATGGTCAAGCCAGATATCTACTACAATATAACGCACCAGAGTTTGTACCTGAAATCCTTTAGGAACTGGAAATACCCATCCCTAGAAGTTGTGCTGGCCATACTGGGAATGTCACATAGTAACGTTGCTGGACCAGAGAGCTTTCCCATGTCAGTCTACAAATCATGTAGTAAAACAAAGAATAGGAGGAGAGGGTCCAAGGGAGGAAGTTTAAAGACCTGCATGGAAAAATATCCCCTTTTCCCATACAATTACAGCACAAAATAACCTTGGGCCTGAGTACACACAAAAACAAGCTGAACGTTTGTGCATACTCAGACCCAGGGGTATTTTGAGCTCTAATTCTACAAATCATTTCAACCCATTTGCAGAAAGGTTCTGATAAAATGTTCTAAGTCCATGCAGAGGGTTACAGATACCATGCTTGACGCTGTTAAGGTGGTCTTTCTGAAACCCGGGAAAGATCCCTTAAGCTGTGAATCTCATTGCCGGACAGCCCTTATCAATAATGACAAAGATTTTCACAAGGATCGCGGCAACAAGGCCCAATCGTATTTGGTCAGAATTGATTTCCCCTTTCCCAACTGGGTTTGATGGAGGGTGTCATGACCACAACAACACAAGGCTGTCTGTGAATCTCATTGTTATCGCCACTAAAAATCGAGCCCCAAAGGTGCTTCACTCACATGATGTAGAAAAGGTCTTCCATAGAGTTGATCGGCAGTATATCTAAAAGGTCCTCTCTAACACCCCACAGTCCCAGTCATGAATTCTTTCATCACAACAAATTATGTAAATCTGGTAGCCCAGAACAAAATCAAAGAGGAACTGTCTCATAGCTTTAGACTTCAGCAAGGGACATGGCAGGGATACTCCCTGTCCCCTTCAATATTCGCTCTAGCCATGGACCCCTTCAATCACAGAATAACCAAAAAAGGTAGGATATACAAAGCGGAGTTCTTTGTTGATGACATGCTGTGTTTCCTGATCAACCTCGCGGAGTTCCTTCCGGCTCTCACAAAAGAACTGGTAGCCTTCCCCGCTGTTTCCGGTTTTTGCATTAATTACAGAAAGTCCTTCGGGATAGCAGTGGCGGATCAGACCACAACATATGACTCTACCTACAAAACTGATGGTTTACATACATAGAAGGACTCTAGCATTATGTAGGGATATGTCTACCAGCACAATGCAACAGAAAATATAATTTTAATATACCTCCATTGTTGAACACTCTCTTCAAAGACCTGTATTGCTGGAGTTAGATTTGATTTGTCTTGGATCAGTAAAATGAAAAGCAGGAAGATGAACTTTCTCCCTCTACTTTTATATGTGGTGTTAACATGTCCTCTAATCTTTTCCAAACCAGCCCTACAAGAATGTACATTTCATCTGTTGACCTCCATATGGGAAGGTAACTCTCCTAGAAGTGCAAAAGCCACCCTTTAAAGAGACTGGAAGAGGAAGCCTTGGTCTACCTAATACTACTCACTATATAAGGGCCACCCAGATTTGACCGGCCATAGAAGGGATGCAACCGCTGAATACAAAATGTCTTCAAGGTACTCACTAGGTGATATTTGATTCCGGTCAGACTTAAGGCCATGTTTCAGACCACTGACATGTGAGGGAATGTCAGGTGAGGCGTAAAATGATCCACATTTGGTGGCTTTTTTACAATCCCGGTACTTTTAGACAACATTGTTAAATTTTGTAAAAGCGATCACAAATAATTCTCTCCCCAGTGGTGATCCTTCTTGACCATCCCGGAGAGGATAGGGTGTACCCTGTTAATTCTCCTAAGGGGCGGCCATTTAATGTTTTCTTTCTAATAGGTAGATTATCCCTATCCCACTGCTTGAAGCAGAAAGCCCCACCTCCATTAGGCTTGTAGACGACGAAGGTTTGGCACAATTGCATGATCGAAAAATGTACTGTCCTACAGGCAGATAAATTGCCCACATTTGAAAACACTTCGACACCATTCAAGACTTCTGTAAGGACACAGATCGGGAGCTGGAAAATGGCACAAAATGTCCGAGATTTTGTGAGAAAGAGTCCGTATCAATGAATGTCTGGCTGTTTGGAACATGATCCTACTGACCCTGAATTCTAACGCAATAAAAACATTTTAGGCATACAAGCTTCACCTCCAATGTGATAATATTGTATTATCCTTGTCACTCCTCATAAGGATGGACTTTAATGTCCCGCTCCTAAGAGCCCTCCTCTGAGTTTCCCTTTTTTTTTTCTTTTTCTATTACTCTGCGACATTACACTGCACCACAGTGGAAGCTAAATTGTATATATTGTATGTTGTAAAACCTCAAAATAAAGTATGGTAAAAAAGCATGACTGTATAGAAGTTGGGTGGTCATGTTCCCCTTTTTTTAACTCAATTCAGACGATTTTGCCTCAAATAAAGAATTCTAGAAAATCTGTCCACCAGTTTCCTGGGTTGGAGGTTAAGTGAATAACATCGCTTCATACAGTGTCAAAAGACAGCTGTCTTCATTCACTCGCTATTTTCACAGCAAATCTGACTGGCATTTCTGGGACTGTGCCAAAGTGAACATGCATGCCTGCCTGGAAGCAGAAGCACGCAGTAGGGGAGTGCTCAGGTTTTAGAAACCAGGGAAAGTGGATTTTTTATTTACTGCTTTCCGGGGACGCAAAGGAGCGATACCCTTGCAAACATGTCCGGGGGTGGGGGGAATGTTTGCAAAAAAGAAGTGACAGACCATCGCTCCCTTTGATTTTGTTGCCTACATCAGAAATGCCTCCACTCCAGGCTTCCTATACCCTGCAATGCCTGGGGAGTCGGAAACACATCTTTGTTTCATTAAAGGACATTGTGAGACCAATCCTGCACTGAGATCACCTCTGTCATTGCATATGGAGGTCATACAGCAGCCACATTGCCAGCATTTCATTCACTGGTCAAAGACAGGCCTTTCCAAAGGTCTCAGATTAAGGGCCTGTATACTTTGCTAATGCAAATAACGGAAGCGCCTGCAAAAGTTCGTGGCTACAGCAGTCCCATCACTACAATCTCAGATGTATTGTTCTATTTTTAAAAAGTAGCACCAAAGTGCTTTTTTTAACAAAAAATTAAGGTGCAAAACAGGTTGCGGGAATTGGTGAAGAAAAGGGAGAGCAGGGAGAAGCACATGGATGAGATGGGGGCATGCAAAAGGAGGGGCATTGCTGAGTGAGAGTAATACAAGTGTGGGAGGAGAGGACATAAACACACAGGCATGACAGCAACGTGAAGCACGGGGAAGGATGAGACCAGGAGATGTACAGAAGCACAGGGTGCCAGAATGCAGCAAAAGCGCGGGGAGGGGAGGATTATAGTAGAGAAACAGCTGGAAAAACACGCATTTTCATGGAGTGCTTTACCAAAAAAAAGAAAACAAATAGTTTCATGTAAAGCAAGCACTCATGGAAGACGAGGAGGTAATCAGAGAGGTGGTAAACATGATGTGCTACACAGGAGGCACAAACACAGGCTGGACGGGCTAAAACAAATAAAGCCAGTGAATAAAAGGCAAGGAAACATGAATGACAAAAAGCAAAGCCAATAGTAAGCAATGGGCAGAATGCATTTCTGGGTGAGCTTTCCTCATGTACCAAAATGCCTTTTGCAACCAGACAGCTGTGCTGTTTGCTAGGCTACGACCTAAAACCATTTTTAGTTGATCTCTAAAGACTTATAAACATAGGCACTTATTAGTAACTCGACAGAGTGAATATAGAAAGCACCGCCTATTTTGTACTTCAAAGGGGAAACACTTACTTTTTTTATTTTTTTTTCACACCATACATTCACATTGTCACTCTTGCTAAAATCATACTCTTGCTGAAGAAATTCTATGCTTATGTCTGTAAATCCAGTCTTCTGCATCCATTCCTTTTACATATTTTGAATTCCTGACTCTGATGTCCTGAACAGCTAGGCTAAAGACCTTCTGTATTTTCCACTCCCTACAAATGTTGAGGTTTGTTCTAAGGTTTACACTGACGCATCTTCGCAGCTCAGTGAAGTAAAGGATGGGACTAGTTTTGAAGGTGGAAATAGAACTGAAAAAATAACACTGTTGTGTGATGCGGCAGGAGAGTTCTGAGGTGCAGAGCATTTACAGTGGGGCACGATGTGATTAGAGTAGTGAATCTGTAAGGAAGGTAATTCTGCCCTGACAAAGAAAGGAAGAAGGGCTGTTAAAAGAAAATTATAAAGAGTTTAATAAGAGTTGTTCTAAGGCCAACAAAGATTTGAAATTAGCTTTGTGTCAACAACTGAGATCTATAGAGACTGTAAGGCAGGGTAGAACTCAGTATGCTGTGGTATGCACTGCATGGAAAAATGAGCCGAAAAAGGAAGCGAGCGAACAGCTCGTGTCTGCCTGGGAGTTAAGAAATAGTTCTGCCTTTTGGAACGTGGTAAAGCAACCCCTACTAAACGAGGAAGCAGCTCCCGCTACGGTAGAGGTTATAACAGCACAATCATGGGCTACACATTTTGAAACCATTTATGAGATTAGGAAAGATTCCTCAGTGATTGCCTATATTGATCCACTGAGAGGGGAGGAACTATTTTTTGTAATTCAGGAAGTCGAAGAGGCTATTGAGGCTCTGGTGTCTGGTAAAGCACCGGCCCAGATATAGTCCCAGTGGAGTTTACTGAGAAATGGGCTCCTGTAATAGATCAGCATTTCAACACTGCCATAAGAAACGATATTCCCCTGTCCTGGCAAAAAAAAAAAACGGTCATTGTGCCAATATTTAAGAAAGGTAACTGCCTGGACCCAGCCTGCTACTGGCCTATTTCTTAAGTGGATGCGGAGGTTAAGATTTTAGGTCGGATAGTGAAGAAGCGTCTTACGGATTGAGGAGAGTTCATTTGGCCTTCATGGACCTCAGCACAGTCTTTGGCACAATTGATAGATTGAAACTGTGGGCTTTGCTGGGGGGGCACGGAAGTGGAGATTTCTCTTTTCCCTTTCCTGCGCAACTTGCACGCTGACCTGAGGGTATCTGTCCAAAATGGTGCCTTGGAAAAACGCACAGGGCACCTAAGCTTGGGTCGGGAATTCACCAGGGGTGCATTGTGTGCTCTTTATATTGTACATTAATCAGTTAGAGCGATTTTTTGTGTAAAACAGTAAAGATGTCCCATGGGTAAACAGGCCGATTCCGGCCTTGCTGCACGAGGACAATACTGTATTAATGGCACGTACAGCAAATGACCTACAAATCCTTTTTTTTTTAAAATCTTTTTTTTATTTTTTGTCAACACAAAAATGAAATACAGAGCCAATTTGCACAAACTGAATCATATTCACAAACCTAATCATAATAATCAAATCTTTTACGTTGCATTGAGGAAAAGAAATAGAAGGAAGGAGGCAGAAAGCAGTCAATTATATAATTGCATAACTTTTCCTTGTTTTTTTAAATTTTTTATTTTTTAAAACAATGATCCCCAGATCAAATTGAATTTACTCATGGATTGAACACCCCACGATCTGGCAAGTGCTTCCTCCATATCATGTATTTGATTGACTAATACCCACCAATCCATTACTGTGGGGGTTTTGGCGATATCCAGACCCGTGCGATTGTGAGTCTTGCGCAGACAAGCAAAATAGTTAAAAGATCTTCATTGTCAGATCCCAGTTCCCTTCCCCCCAGCAATATTTACATGACCGTTAAGGGTGTTTGAATACCGAATTTTTGCAAAAGAATATGTTCCACCTTCTGCCAAAATAACAAAAGTTCTGGGCATGTAACAAACATATGTTGAATATCTGCCGCATATAGTTCGCATCTGGGGCAGTTTGCCCTATCGTTTTCCTGGTTATTAAGTGACCATTTTGCGATCCGATCCGGCGTGTAATATAGTAGACAAATTGTACGAAACTGCTGCATTTGCAGACTGGAGGAATAAACTACCCCAGCAATTTTACTAAGTGCATGCGATATATTTTTAGCCGAGACTGGTACGCCCATAATTCTAGTCCAACGAACAGCTATTCTGGGGCTATCCTCCAATCTGTGAACACACAAGCTTTTGTATGCTCTACTAATCAAGGATTTGTCATTAGAATCATATAAGCAGTCCCATATATCTGAATGAGATAAGCTCGTCAATTTAAGATAATTAACAAAATAGTCACGAATCTGTACATATTTAAACTGCATATTATCTGTCAACTTAAACACAACCTGCAATTTTCCAAAATCCATAAACCCACCATAATCGTATAGATCCCCCAAACATGTTACCCCATAATCGGCCCAGCGTTTCCCCGCCAGATCATGAAAAATACTAGGCAGCCCTGGATTGCCCCAGAGAGGAAGTTTGTCATTCAACAATGTCAAGCCATACTTGAGAGAGATAGCACGCCATATAGTTATGCAATCTCGAATCGTCTTAAATTTGACCCTTTTGTAATAATTCGGGTCATTTGTTCTAAACAAGAACTGATTGCTCTCTACTGCCAGCATAAATTTATGATAATAAGTACTCTTCTCAGTATGAATAAAACTGCGAAGACGCCCAAAAAAAGCAGACCAAAAGTAAGTTCTAAAATCCGGGAAATCTAAGCCTCCGTGCTTAAAGGGAAGTTTTAACAGTTCCAGGGCTTTTCTCGCTTTTTTATAGCCCCAAATAAAACTGCCACAAATCCCATCCAATCGTTAAAAAAAAACCGACATAGTCAATCGCAATGGGATAGATCTAAACAAATACAGAAATGTTGGCAGAATCTTAATTTTTACAATATTTATACACCCTATAATACCAATAGATAGCCTATGCCAGCTCTTCAGTAATTTAGCCATCTCTTTCATTAGGGTCTCATAATTTAAAGGAATTATTCTTTCAATCTGGGCCGCCATCTTGATTCCCAAATATGTGGCCAAATATGTGGCCGTCGAGCACTGTATCGGAAGTGCAGATCTATAATTCAGCAAAACCTGAGTTTTATTGATATTCAATTTGTACCCAGATATCAAGCCGAACTCTCGTGCTTCATCTGTGATCGCTTGCATGGCCCCCCTCGGATCCGTTGAGAACACCGCTATGTCATGAGCGTATGCTATGACTTTAAGGGAATTATCCCATAGCATATAGGGACAAATTAGCTGCTGATTTTGAAGGGTCGAAACAAAAGACTATGTAGAGAGCAAATGAAAGAGGTGATAAGGGGCACCCTTGTCTGGTGCCCTGAAGGATCGGAAAAGCAGTTGATTGTAAACCCGCGTACATTATCTTAGCGCTAGGTTTGTCATATAGAGATTTTATCCACGTAAGATATTGACCTTTGATGCCGAAGGCAACGAGTATGGCCCATAAAACGTCCCACCCCACTCGGTCGAATGCTTTTTCAGCATCTAACAATATCATCCCGAGTGGGGTCGACTGTGTTTTTGCTGCATCAAAAGCAGAGACAGCCATGTTCATGTGTGCGGTCGTGTCTCTCCCTTGAATGAAGCCATGTTGCTAAGGCGACACCAAGCTAGGTAGCACGGGAGATAATCGTTTCGCAAGGATCTTTGCAAATATTTTTGCGTCGGCATTGATGAGTGAGATTGGCCGATACGACCCGCACTCCTCTGCCGGTTTACCTTTTTTAAGAAAGAAAATAATTTGCGTTATTTTCCATGAGTCAGGAGCCTTACCCTCATCACCAATAAAACGTATAACCTGACTGAAAGGTATCGCTAGCTCTTCCATAAACCGCTTATAGAATTCCAAAGGAATGGTATCATCTCCCGCTGCTTTACCCGATGGAAGGGCGAGAATTGCTAATTTTATTTCTTCCATTGTTATATCACTAGCTAAAAAATTAGATGTTTCATTCTCTATACATAAAAAGAAATAAACTTGTATGTAATTAGATATTTCGTCTTGCTTAGGTTGGTATTCCGGAGTATATAGCACTTGATAATAAGCCACAAATTGTTCCAATATCTGCTTTGGACGTTTGTATATTTTGTTGTCAGTCCCCTTAATCTTCTTTATAATTGTCTCAACCCTGTAATCTGCTACTCTAAATGCTAAGATTTTACCCATTTTCTCCTCTGACTCGTACTGCGCCAGGTGATACTTATTTAATTTCGCTATACTCCTCTCCCTGAATGTTTTTTTCAGTGCTGATCTAACGTCCACTAAGCCGTACCCCAACTCATCTACATTTTGAAGACCTCTAGTAACTGCCTCAGTGTGCTTATTTTCTATCATCCGTATGACTGATATAATAGCTTCCATTTTCGTCTTCTGCTCTTTACTTTGTCTCAAAATAAACTGCTGTGTAAAACCTCTAGTTACTGATTTAAATGTATCCCATACTACTATGGGAGGAGCTGTCCCTATATTTGCTTCAAAAAACTCCTTAAGATGTGCCCTAGTCTGAGTCACAAATACTTCATCGGTAAGCAGCTATCTGGGAAAGGAGAAAGATCGGGATATTTTATTTTCGGGGAGATCTTAAATGTAAGCAGAACAGGATTGTGGTCTGACGTGACCCTCGGGCATATTTCCATACTACATGACCATAAGATGTTATCTGATGCCCAAGCCATATCAATTCTTGAAAATAGCTTGTGTGGGGCAGAACAGTACGTATAACCTGCTATGTTGGGATAGAGAGTCCTCCAAACATCCTTAATAGTCTGTAGACGCCCCAACTCCCATATTGCTGCCCGTGTCTTCCGCATCCTTTGAAAAGCCCCCTTCCATGTAGTATCTACTCCATAATCCATTATGCAATTAAAATCCCCCATCACCAATTGCTCCCCCTCCCAATTTAATAATTCCAAAGTCACTGCTTCGATTATAGTAGGATCATCTACATTGGGCCGTATAGTGAACAAAAAACATTTTTTTAACGGCTATTTTCACTTGAGCCATTGCCCATCTACCCCCACTATCGGACAGTGTCCTACAGATTTCCACTCCAAATCGTTTACTTCTTAAAATAGCTACACCCTGAATAGAGACCGTTTGTGCCGAACTAACTATTACCTCAAAACCTAAATGTCTCAAAAAGCCTCTATCTTTATAAGAAAGATGTGTTTCTGACAACATAACAATCTGAGGGTTGTACATTTTTAATTCCTCCACCACTAGCTGCTTCTTAATCTTACTGTTGAGACCAGCCACGTTCCAAGCTAAGCACTTTATCAATGCCATCCCGATATAAGTTCTTCCCTGCCTTTTCGGTTATCTACCTCCGCTAGCTTTTGGTTACCTTGTTGTTTTCTTTCCCTCTTACATGTATATTTGCTTTTTTCCTTTATCCTTTCAATTGTGTTGACTTTTCCTATTTCTTCACCCCCTCCACCAGCTTCCCACCCAGACCCCCGACCCACCCCCCCCGTATTAATCGAATTCTAAAGGAGGAATCATCCCCTTGTCCCTGCTGCCGATGGAATGGCAGCTATCTGGAAGCCTACAACCACAGCGGCCGCCAAGCTATCCCAACCCCTATATTAATAACCAGAGAGAGTATTTTGCAAATAGGGGAAAAAGCCCCGTTAAACAGCTATATTTCTCTATCAAAGAAAATAACACATAATATGTTTTACACAGAGAAAGTAAATTTAAATAGAAAGCGATGGCTGTAGAAGGGCTCCTTTTTCTCTCTAGCCCATTTTAGATCCTGATTCCTGACTCAGAAACTCCTGAATTCTTCTCTACCTTAAGCAGCCCCATCTTTCTGCCATTTTAATAGTAATTCCTTTGCCTCGAATTCAGAAAAAAAAAAAAGAATACGTTTGACCAGCCCTTATAATCCTCAAACGAGCTGGCTCCTGTAAGAAAGCTTGTGCCCCTGCTGCCTTTAAGGGGTCAATAAGCTGTTTCAGACGCCATCTCCTGTCCATAGTCGCCCTACAATAATCAGATCGAAAAAAGATTGAAAAGGACCCCACGGCAACCTGTGTTCGAGGGCCCGCTTTTAGAGAAACTGCTTGTCTTAGTAAATAGTTTCCAAAATAGATCAGAAACGGCCTCGAGTATTGATCATCCTTCCGACGTTGGACCAAGGGAAGTCTATGGGCCCTCTGAATCTGGCAGTCCCCGTCCCAGTCTACCAGGTCCAGGAAGGCCTTCTGCATCAGTTGCACAATGAATGTTCTAGAATCCGATCCCTCTTGCCCCTCCGGAATGCCAAATAATTTAAAATTGTCTCTCCAATTCCTCGAGCTTAAGTTGCACACTGGCTATCTGATCATAATGTTGTTGTGTTAGATTAGCCACTTTAGCAGTAACCTCCTCAGTTGTAACCACTCTTTGCTGTAATTCTATGATCTCGCCAGTTATTTTCCCAACTTTCCCTGTTACCTCCTTCAGGGAATGCTGAATACTATGATTGTATGCCCTAATTTGAGCAAAGAGCTCTCGTGTTTCTTCTCTCTGCTCTTTTAAAGCTTGCAGTATTAGGGAAAGTGTTGGGGTATCTTTCTCTTCAGAGCCTCTTCTTTGATAATCTTCCCCCACACTGGACTGGTACGACACTTGAAGAGAATTGAGTGAGGCCATGGGTAATCCATTTTGGTATAGATCCCCAGATCTCTCTGGTGTTATGCATAAGTCTGACTCGAAGTCAGTTTCTGAACAGCTTGCCCCCCGTACGGCTGCAGCATTCTCAGTGGCGCTAGTGGCATTTGCCGCTTTATCCACTTTATCCGTCAGCCCTACATCAGATACTCTGGACATAACAGTTTTTATCCCTCCTTTTGATTGAACCCATCTCCGCATGGGGCTGTTTGCAGACACTTGTAGCTTCTTCTTACTAGCAGACCCTACACTTGATATACTCTGACTCTTCCTTGTGTCTTTTGCGTTTATAATTTTTGGGCTTTTTATTTTTTGACCTGCAAATCCTAATAAGATTTTTTTATGATTTCATGGACAAATTAGGCCTACAAACAAATTTATCAAAATCTTTTGCTATGGTGATAGGTCCTAACCATGTTAAAATAAAGACTTTTAAGATTGATGGCCATATTATATAAAATACTAATCAATTTTGTTACCTGGATATTTGATTGGATTGCAAATTGAACTGGGACCCTTTATTGAGAATCCATGTGCAGTCCTTTAATAGGGTTGCTCAGAATATTAAGGCCTTTGCAAGACATCTGGGTCATATATATATAAAATCTATTTTAGATCTTTATAGAGCAAAATGTGTCCCATCAGTTTCTTTTGGGTCAGACGTTAGGGGATATAAATTCTGTCACCATATCCAGGTAGCTCGAAATACATTTTTGAGAAGGCTCCTGCCACACAGTGTTCCAATGGAGATGGTCCATACAGAATTAGGGGCAGATTTTATTTCGGATCTTATTACAGTTCACCCAATACTATGATGGATGAATGCTTGGCTAAAAAAAGAACTGGACCTAAACAGACTGATCTTGGAAGATTGTTTGACATTGGAATAAAGTCATCATATTCCGTAGATTAATTATGTGAAAAGTACCCTAGATGATCTGGGTATTCCACATTTGTTTTCTAACCCTGAGAAAATCTCTAAGCTAGATGTGGCATGGGTTGGGGAGACCTTTCTATTAAAAGCTCATGAATCAATATAAAATAGTATGATGTCTAAAAATCTGTGGCAGTTTATTTTACGGTTAAATCTATGAGTAATATAGAAATTTATCCAAATATAGATATGGCAATTTTGCCCAGACGTCTGCCATCTTACTTTCGCATGAATTGGTTTCCCTGATTGTTAGTGGGATGACATAGTCCCTCTGAACTGCCAATCTGGTGTTGTAATATGGCCATTCCAATTTACCCTCTACAAGTAGTTTTTATATACCACAAGTATATATATTTACCACACAAGTATATTTGTGCTCTTTTTATAAATAAGGTTTGTAATAAAGTTCGGCCAGCTTTGTTATGTTTGCAATTTGTATCAAAAGTTAAGTAATGTTGTGGTATATCAAGGTTTTTAGCTGGGGGTTTTCATTCTGAGAGGTGACATGCTTGGTGATATTTTAGGACTGTTTTTATTATGATTACTATGTATTTATCTGTTTAAATTGAATAAAGTACTTTTTGACCAGACTTGATTAGAGTAGTGGGAACTTTAGAATGATACAATTGATGTTGGGTGCAGTTTGCATGCAAGTAATCAATACATATAGGATAAAGTACCACCCGTCATACAATACCTTACATTTGAAGAATACTGCAAGTCACACAGAAGTTTGCTTACCATACAGAGTAGGTGTCTCCCTGTTGCATCATACAATGGTAAATGAAGATTTTGATGGCGCTTACAGAACCAGTCTTCGAACCACATGACCAAACATTAACTAAGACAGGCAACTGGTGGTATTGCGCAGGCTTTTGTGGCAATCAAGTACTCCTTGTCAAAAAGACAGTAGTACTATAGGAGGTACGGAGTGATTTCAGTTTATTTTATAATGATACCTGTCAACCATAAGACGATTTGGATTTGTTATCATTGACATGTCATGCGGGTGGCTCCAGAGACACCGCTATGGAACTTAAGAATTTATTAGAATGACAAGTATAGCAGCGCTTTTCGCCTCTGCCATTACTGTTGTTGCAACTAGCATCTACATTCCCTGTCCAGCCCTGAGAGCGGCATTGTTTGTGCCATTCATTCATGTTTTGTTTGGAATGTTGAGAGTGAGACAACTAGTTAAATTCCTTAGTTGACCTTCATATGTGCCTTTGGAGACAGAGAAAGGAGGCAAAATATACCTACTTGGGCCCGTAACTCAGGGGAGGGACAATAACTACTACTACTAACATAACAGTCGATATTACTGTATTATCAACATATTCACTTACTCCTACACACACTGCAGGTAATACACTGTAAGGCAAAACAAACAGATTTTAACCCATCAGGTTGATTGGACAAGTAATGAAATTTAGGCTACTATCACAAACAATATCAAAGAAAACACATTAGTTTCATACTATTCGAACATCTATTTCACTAACTAAAATCTCACTTCAACGCTTTTAATTCATTCAAGAAGGTAAACATTAAATAATTTCAATAAAAGTTTATGCAGACTGTCAGCATAGAGTATGAATGCGAACTCATGTCATCGGCAATTGCCATCTAGGCAAATGCCATCTAACCGACTGGGATCCTATTTTCAAAACATATTTTAAAGTCAAAAACAGGACATCTTCAGCTATGCAACAACAGATGCATAAGAAATGGCGTCAACGCATGCAGTTAATGCCACTAAAGTAGATGAGTCAAAAAAAAAAAAAAAAATAATCAACAAAAAAAAAAAAAAAATCAGGAAACAACATATTAATAGTATTCAAAACACAAAAACAACAAGTAGCAGTGCTTTCACTGAAGCTCGTTACCATTGTGCCCCAAGTGACCTTGCTGTCACCAGTTTTTCGAGCAAAAACAATAGAGCGGTCTCATTTTGGCAGGTTTTGATGCACTGTCAATATTTGCTAGTTGCTCCATACAGATGTTCCTATTCTGTCATTTGGCGCAAAAATTAATCAGGATAGAACAAGCTGGAGTCAGGAGTCGCCTCACATCACTGGTGACTGCCAACAGACGGTGTCCAATTTAACAACTAACACGAAAACACTCGCGGGGGACTAAATATGGATTTCTTCTCTTGGTAAGGCTATTTCGGTAGTCTGAGGAAATCCGAGCCGTTTAATACATAGATTGTGAGATAAATTCAATGAATCTTAATATGGCAAAATTATGGCCAGAAAGGACGCAAAGCAATAAAACATTAATCAGCATTTGTATAAAAATTTAAGGTGGCTGATAAAATTGATTAACATTTTTAAAAAAACGATAAAAGACATAAAACACAGAATTTGAAAACTGAGGAGCAGATAAATATTATTTCATTAGGGCAGACCCTTCAAAGTTTTCCTAGTTCTAACTGCAGCTTTTAACAAGCATTTGCAATGCAATAGGTTTCGCATTTGTAAACGTTAATGCTGCTTAGTTATCTGTTTTGACAATTAACACATAAATAAAAAGCATTGTCTTTTACAATGCAAATACCTCAAACTCTTGTAAATGCAAGACCTCTTTAATTTCAAAGAAGCACCCGCCATTGTCCCGGGCTGCTTGGAAAGTGAAAGCTCGGATGATGCGCTAAATGTTGCATCAAAGCATGTTGTGCCTGCTGTAGCAGGAACTAAAAAGAAAAAAAATAGTGCTTACAGACTAAATAAGACATACCATGTTACACCAGAAGTAAAAGGGCCAGTCCTAATGGGAGGTTGCAAATGAAGACAAGGAGGGACTAACAAGCCTATTAACGAATGAGAAGCCACCATTTATGAAGGACAATGACACAAGCCAATGACAAATATGATTGGAGAGTGGGCGGGGCTCCAAGTTCATACTCGAATACAGCATGCCTCGCAGAGCAGCGAATACGCTGCCCAGGCACGACCTAAAAAGGAGAATACCCTATAGCAAATGCCAGGTGTGTTCAATAGTTGCAGATGGAACAGATTGTGAAATCTTGGGACACCTTTTTTGACAGGAAGCTAGGCAGAATTAATACGCAATCACTGCATTTCTACCGGCTCCACATTTAAATTCAGGTGAGTGCAAGTATACATGATTCTTTCATGTGAAGTTTTGAGAAATTCTATGAAAAGTTCACAAAACAGCCCTTTCATGGTGAGATATATGGTTTGCTGGTATCTCACGTCACTTTATTTTACCCTAGTGTGCATCTTTAAAAAAAACATCTTGCAAGATACTAGCAGAAGACTGGTTCAAACACAAAACGTGCCTCTGCAGGACATTTTCTGAGCGAACTACTCTGCTGTACCTTGCAAAACATTTTTTAGAAGGGGAACGCTCAAGTAAATAAAAAGGTTACACGACAGCGAGTAATATGGCATTTTAGAAATCTTCACAATTTTGCCAAACCTGAATATGGAAAATTTTACCAGCACAATTAAAAGTTTGCACATGCCTAATTTAAATGCCACCATTTCCTTTCAACGTGATCAGCGCTGGAATGCTCCCGGGTAGCCATGCGTTTTATAAAAACCCATTTCATTTCATTGCTGCACTAGATAAAGCTGCACTTTCGTTGGACACAAATACATTTTATCACCACACACCCAAGTTTTGAAAGTTTGCTTGGAATGCATCTGAATTTACTCAGTACCTATATCCATTTTTTGCTGTTCTCCATTAGCAGTTTATTAGCTTTTATGTTATCGAAGGCCAGTTTCTGTTGAGGTCTTTCAGTCAGCATGTTACTTCTCATTTGTGGCTTTCTTCGTATACACTTTTACCCTCATAATATCAATAGAGATACAATGCATAACAGACACGTGGTCACATTTCCTTAGGGAACATTTTTTGTCCATTTTCTTTTAAAACCAATGCACATAGTTATACTAAGAAAAATTAAAAAACAAGTTCCTGCATGCTTAGTAGTAATGACAGTAACAAATTGGATACGGCCAAAAGTCAGTTGAGTGACAGAAAGAAGGTCTTTCGACAGATTGGAGTGCATTTTCTTTTTTATTTATCAGAGATCCCTTTGCTGTCAAATTGCTTTACACTCTGGTCAAGCATGTAACTGAGGATCCATTCGGCTACCCGGGCTCATAGTGATAGGGCGTTGGAGTCGGCCCGAGCTTGGGGTGTATTGGCGGAACTCTTAAAATTTGCTGACACTGATGGGGACGGGGCCTCTGATGCAGAGGTGGGGCAGGTCCTGCCCTCCCCTGCATCTGATTAGAGAAGAGCTGAGGGATTAGGCAATAGCACACTTGGGTGGTCGGTGGTCCTGTGTTGGGAAGGTCGGAGGTGTAGAGTTGAAGACTTGAGTGTCTTGCCATGTATCCTGTCACAAAGTCATGCCGGAGGGGGGGTGGGGGTAGAGGGTGGTGGTTGGGGGGAGGGTCGTAACATGGGGTAGTTGTTTGACTTTTGTTTGGTTGCTCCAATTGCACGGTGGAACCTCCTGAGTGGAGACTCCGCGCTCTACGAGTATATGGTATGCCTACATGCAGACGCTGGGCTGTGGACTTCTAAGGGATACCCTGCAAGGTTGCTGGGGTGGCACCGAATTACCCCATATACTGTGGAATCATAATTGGGAAGTTAATGCGATGGGAGTTGTATATTGGCAGGCCCAGGCAAGCGTTAGATGTTGATTGTACTGCTTTTTGAGTGATTTCAATGCAAATAAACATATTTACCAAAAAAAAAAGTAACTGTGGATCCATAAATACGCTAATGTTTGCAAGAATAAGGTATCTCTATTTCCAAATTCACCAAAGACCCACCTAAGCCACAGTGCTCTCTTCAAGTTCTTAGGTCTTTTATAATCATAAGAACCTTCAGATTTTACATTGCAGTAGTCTGTACGTTTTTCTTAACCATTCAGGGTAGAAATGGTTAACATTTGTATCTGTTTAAAAATTGCATTTTGAAGTACTGCCAACAAAAAATACCTTTCACATCTTTTATCCATCAGGTCCACTTTTCCAATGTGCCTGCAAAACATTTGCAGCCACTGCACAATTGAGCTGTAGGGTCCGATTCTGAGAGTCATGATCACATAATGGTAAAATGATTTTTTCGCATGCACTCCACTCCTAAGAGGTGGTCTTAATGAACAACATGCAAAGAGTGCGATGAAGTTCCGCTTAACTCCCCCACTTTCTTTAGAGACACAGGGTAAGAAATTAACATTTTATTCCACAACAGGGCAACCCAATATTGCATGTGGACGTTGCTGTCATATGGAACAGGACAGTGTCATCCTCAAGACATAGAAAGAACGGTGTCACTTGCAAAGGTCCACCATTCTAAAGGGAAAGAAAACAGCAGCAGAATGTGTTATGTTTTTAGATAGTGGCTGTGAAATGATATGTCCTGAGTGTCCTAAGGATCACTGTCATTTCACTAGGGGTATGTCACGTCTGAACCTTAATGCAGGTGGTACACCTATAACTACATCTATGAGGAGTATAGCCTCTGCTCTATGTTTACTAGGGCATTATGGTTTTAAGGTTCGAAGAATTATACCCTTCTATTTTAACAAATCGTTTCTTCTCTTGGACCATTTTGTAACCTTCAGGGGAGAGTATGTGGTCCGTCGGCTAGCCTGCCGAATTTGGTGCTGGAAACCAGGGTTCGAGCCTCGGGGTCGCGTTCACATCCTGTGATTCTGGACAAATCACTTAATCTCCCCGTGCCTGAATGTGTAACCTAACCGGTGCTCATGTAAAGCACTCCAATACCTTCGGGTCGAGTTCACGCTATATAAAATATGCAACAAAACAAATCCTAGAGAGCTCGATTGTAAGTTCTTGAAACACTGCAGTGTTGCCTAGTGTGTGCCACCGCTTTTTAGGTGTCCACCCTATGGTATATGCAAGAGTCTATATGGAGCATGTCAATGACATTGCACCCCATACCTCACTCGCAAGATTTCACATGAGAAGGACACATGGAGGACGTGAACATGTCACAAGTAGTGAAAGCATGGTGGCTCTCAGTAGGTAGTACATGTTTATGATGCATCTTGGTGTGACTGCCCCTTAAATGTTGCCTCACTGCTGAATCATGGGTTTATTTATTCCTAGCTGTTAGGTCTTTCCCTCTAAGGCAATATGCCCCCCTCATTTGGTTCATGCAAGTTATCTCACAACTTCAAGGTTTTCATTACATTCACCACTATTTATTTTGGCAATGTGCCCTTGAAGCAAATTTCTTAAAAACTGCTATTCTAACAGCTACTTTGCAAAGGACTACTTTTACATACAGATTAGGGCACACCAGCAGAAATCCAAGGGATTCAAAATGAGCTCCCTTACCAAAATGTGCTACTGCAAAACCTAAGTTTGTAATAAATTAAAAACTTCACACATCTTATTTACAGTATCAACTCCTGGAAATGCTGGACATACGAGTTTCTTCAATTTTGTCTGTGTCCTCTGACGAATTCCATTTAGGTACTACCCATGGCGACATAATGCACTGGATCACACTGCAGTAAGACCCTCAGCTACTGCTGTGGAAGGCATAGTGCTCTAGCAAATATGCTGACACCATTTTTGAAGGCTTGAAATCCTGCCCTCCTCATCTGCAGTCTGAAACACAATGATCACATCAATCCAGTAAAGAAATCTCACAACAAACTTTCAATCAAGGAACTGGCAATCTGCAAAATGTGGTGAGTGGCTCATAAGGTGTGGAACTGTGTAGTATTTTAGTTCGCATAAGCTATAGCCATTTTGGCTGTGGTGTCCATTTTGTTTCCTTCGTAATTCCCCCGTACTCTGCTGCTCGTCTTTTCTCTCTGCTTGGGTTATCTATTTTATTTAACTTCCTGAATCAGCTAAAGCAATGTACGTGCTGAGGGTTTGTAGCTGCCAGTGCACCTGGTCTCAGAAGTTAACTGTCGACCATTTACTGCTGCCATAAGCATTTCTGCTCCCCCTCCCACTTTGCTGACCACGTAGTTATTCATCTGCCCTTGTTTGCTGATAATTATTTCTAAACTTGTTCGTCCCATTTCTGTTCACATGCTTACATTGCAGAAAACTGGTATAAAAGGGACATGGTTTGTGAATTCAGTGTTCTACCTCCTACAGCACTTGTGAGTGCTGTGTGGACGTGGTCCCACTCATGAGTGATTAATAAACTTGTTATTTTTCCAACTCCAGTGCTGATCTCTACTTTGTTGGTCTCTGGAGCCGTGGACAAGAGGGTGACCCTGCATCAGTGTGTCCACTTTTAGGCACATTTCCACAAAGGTACTCCATGACTTGACACTAGTCTCTCTTTTAAGTGGTAGTACAAAACTACAGACCCAAGGTCGGTCAACCTTGCTGCACCTACTTTGCTTCAATAAAAAACAAGGTGTAAGTGTTACTCTGAAAAAATTGATACACGTGAAAGGCTCCACACTTTGGAATTTTCGCCCATCTAGACTCCGCTTTTAAAATCATCACAAGATCTGAAGAGTATTGAAAACACATCTATTCAATCTGGACAGCAAATTCTCATAGCGCTTGGGGTTCACCCTGATCATCATCGTTATCGTTTGCTTTTCATGAACCTCCCTTCACACTCCTTATGATATGGCCATCCAGCAGAAGGATGCTATGCAAATCCTCCAAACAAATTAATTTTACGTTCAGGGGCCATCCATCCTTTTCATAGGTATTGCAAAAGTCAAAACAAACCAGTTTGAAATTGTTCTTTATTTCTTTCTTTGTGCACTTGAAAACACTGCTCATTCTAGAGACTATCAAAAACAAAAAGTACTCGCTAAAATTTCAGTATTTTTCAACAGTTAATGAATAGCTTCTTTGTCATTAGCACACTTCAGCTGGTTACCCGACTTAAAATTGCTATAGTGAAGGGACCGAATGGTAATGAACACAACAATGGAATCCGTAATGACTGGTACAAATAGTAATCATTCTCAATCAGAAGTGCCTTGGTTAGTTACTTAGTCTTGGATTGAAAGTTATTTTAAGCCATTTTTAAAAGAGAAAGCCATATGTGGTGAATACAAGCATGAAGCTTTCTCAGACCTACATGAGCCAAATGGTTGTATCCAACAGCAAAAGCAAATTGAAAAAGTCAGAAAAAAGGAGTGTGGGAGCAAGTGTCCACAAGTAGGCTTCTAACATCCAAGTGATCTTTATATCTATCCACAACACTATGAGCCTGGTTCACAAAGTTGTTTGTCAAAAAGTAAGAAAGTGGCTCCCGCAAGATTACTACCACATGTGGGATGTATTTCTGAGTTTTAAGAGTCTCACATAAAATCCCAAAAGGTCTCCAAGAAATCTATGTCAGTATTTGAGTTTCTGGAGTACTCACTCCCATGAACAAAATTTTCACATGGTGAATACCTCTACCCATGTAAATGCTGCACCCATGTAACATCTTTGAACATCACAGGGTAAATATTAATATTTGTGTAGAAAGCATACTGGAGGATTGCAAACATTGATAAGTGCACTTTACAAGTGAACAATTGAGAAACCTGGATACTGTGAACAAAGATGGAGAGTTCATGTTTAAAAAAATAGTTTTTCCACACTTAAGTGGAACTTTGTATAACATAAAATTGAATACCCTGAGCTCTACCTAAGTAAGGTTGCATAGCTTAATGCAGGGTATACTCTGTGCTCCTCAGGGAAGAAGTCTCCTCTTTACCACCTAAAGTCAAGCTTTTCAAAATGCTTACAGGAACCACATTTAGATAGGGAGTGGAATTTGGATTAAAGTACCATTGGCAGAGTGAGAAAGCTTTTTCTTGACAAGTTGAGGAACCGCATCATTGTCTTGCAAAACAACATTTTTAGAGCACATATAGAGTATAGATAGAAGTTAATCATGAGGATTCTGGACATTGATACAATTGAAACCATGCTATTATATATCTAGGACCACAGCACCCATTATTTAAATCAGACGATAGATTAAAAGTACAATAACGTTTGTTTTCAACCCCCATATGCTGACCTTTCCTTGAATTCCTTTGCAAGGTGAGGATGCCCTTGGATTAATGTTTAAAGTTGGCCCATGGTTAATGCCATGTACCAGCTCATTTGGCACAGCCTGGTAAACGGGTACATTCGGACAATTATTACTTTGTGATTGCCAAGATGCAGTCTCCAGAAATGTTATGTTTAGCTGAACCACCAAGGAGTTAAGCACAACAAAGAAATAGTGCAATGAACTGGATGGTCAAACGCTGGCGAGAATGCATACTAGGCTGCAAATGTCCATCTAGGTATGGAAAAGTTTTTATGCGTTAGCAACATTAACTCTGCATTGATTGTTAAAAATATTTGGGCAAAGCAACATCCAGAACACCATAAAAAATATTTTGAGGTGGGCCATTCCTAGAGCAACACAATCCACAGTGAACTATTGTAACACATGCACAGAATTATGCCTGCTTCTTGAGAAGAAGAAAGGCTTCCATTGGCAGAGGCCCTGTTTGATGGCCATATTGTGGCTGCTCCTAGCGTGTTGAAAGCAGTATTGTGCGCTGGAATGATTTATCTAAGCCTGAAGCTGAATCTGTACAAGGGGGAGAAATTGATATGTCAAGAAATAATAAAGTGGTGGGAAAATAACCTCACTAAGAAAATACATGAAAGCAAAATGGAAATTAAGAGGTTTGCACATTTTTGCTATTCCTTGCAACATTAAAATTTACCCGAAGTTGATCAAGGAGCAGGTAGCAAGCAATAACATCTGCCCATTCGAATGGATGAAGACTTTAATAAAGTATGCAATCCTAGACAGAGATGAACTAATCATCTTTTCAGTTACTACAGTTTGGAGTCTAAACAAATCAGTAATCTAATTTAAAAAAACACACCGGAACATTTTAAAGATAGACTTCGTATCAACAGTAATTATGGACAACCATGTGGCTATCACTGGAAGAAAGTTTATTATTAATGGAGGTGGATCCTAGTCCACCAAAAGAAATAAAGTCACCAACTTGTTCAGTCCAACACAAGGTTTCAATAATTTAAACATGAGCTCATCCCCTTGTAGCTACAACACACAATAGACAAGCTTACTTAGAGAAAATATGAGAACCATTTATTTAAAAGCACTAAAACTGTTAAAAAGACAAATGATTCCAATTCCAATTTATACAAACAAAGAACAAGAGAACAATTGAATAAACACAATTTCCACTAAAACAACAACAATCTAGTAAGGGCAACTGGAGATATTGATTTGTAAAGACTTAAGAGAAAAAGCACCAAGAAAAAGTAAAGAGCCAATAGAAAGTGTTGTTTGTACGTGACCAGGAGCTAGGTGCAATTTCAGGCCATCCACCAAGCAGGTTCACCACAGTCAAACATTTTTACCTCCTTAAATCTCTAAAGTATCTGAAATGGAAGTCAAAGCCCTCCAGTGGGGAAAGGCAGCAGGCTACATCCGCTGAAGTTCCTTCAAAGTCAGGTAATCATTTAACAAGGTCCTTCTGAAGCAATTGGTTTTGGCGAGATATGCTCAGAACTCAGACAAGTCATCTCATTGGTGGGATATTTTTACGCCTTCGCAGGGTCAATATTTCTACCTTTAGACTTCACCTCTTTTTTTGGCACTTGGATTCCTGCAGTGGAGCAAGGCAGCAGGCTATATCCAGGAAGGTTGCAGAGAAGGAGGATTGGCTTCTGGCATGGATTCCCTGAAATGGATTTTCAAGAGGAAAAAAGCTCAGAGTGGGACCACCCTGTCCAGCAAGGTCGTGCCTTGGTATTGACTTGGGTGGTTGGCCCAAGTCTTTTGAAGGTCTGGAATGCTAAAATCTTTCTCAGTCCAAATTCTTCAGAGATTTCAGAGTAAGCCCTGCCAAACACCACAAAGGCACCCAGCACCTTAGGGGCCTGGACCTACTCCAGCAGATGCCGCCAGCTGGGTCCAGTTTTCTTCCAGCTGCAACTGGCCACTCAAGGAAAAAGGGCATTTTGCAAATTTTGATGTCCTGTTGCCACACAACAGGTCAGCTAACTGTCCCTTGGAGTCCACTTCTTTGTCCAGGGTACAAAAGGGGGGGGGCAGATCAAGCCTCATGACTCCTTACAGGTTTCAGATGAAAGGTTGCTGTTTTCTGTTCTTCTACAGGTCCAGAAAGTGAGGTGTGGGAGAGGTGCCAGCTTTGTAGATTACACAAGCCTGTGAGGTGCGAGGGTTCAACTCCTTTACACTCGCTAACACGAGAAAAAAGTTTCCGGGGCAGATCTTCCTACTGTTGCAGCACATCATGTTTGCCTTACAGAAAATTCCAACATGGCACATGCCTTTTGCTTCTGAAAGCGGCCTGTGGGCCAGCTTGGGGTGTGATTAGGGAAATGAGCAGTCCTGTCCTCCTCAGCTACAAGAAATTGGCTCTCACTGGGATGGTGCCTAATTAGCTAAAGAGGTCCCAAACATCAAAGGCTTTGCTTCCCCCTTAAACTTGAGTGAAAATTGGCCAGTCCAACCCTTGTCTCTTTAAAGTAAAATAAAATCCTCAACCCTTCCAGGGCTAACAGGTGTCACATAACTCACTGTAAGCCCATTTGTAAAACAGACCTAAGTCACTGTCCCTGCTCTTGGATCAGTTTTGACACCCCATTAAGGGCAAGCACTAGCAGGAGAAGTTGCTGGAAAGCTGATGCAAATTGGTCTCTAGGAGCTTTAGGCAGGGAAGGGTAACTTTCTAAAAGTTACTTTTCCTAAATAACTATCAAGTATATATCTTTGCCATTAAATGAGAATATCAAGGACTATTAAAAACAGTGGTTGAATTATTTCTCTAGCTTGCCCCAAACCAGAGTTAACAAAATGAAGATGTTAATCTGCACTTTAGTTTTCCCCATGGGAGAGGCAGAGACTTCCACAGTGAATATAGCTTTTGGGGGTTTGTCACTGTAGTGACAAGGCATCATTCACTTTTACATATCCCATTTTTAAACACTCGTGGCCCTACAGTGTGGCTATATGGTCTAGTTAGAAGTGACTTATTAATATTTAAAAGGAATTATTTTTTCCTGTCAGAAGTGTTATTTTGACAGATCAGGCTGCAGGTATAAACTGCAGCGGTCAGGCTACATTAGTAGAAGTGAAGCATCCTTGTTACACCAGTGAATGGCACAACAGATGTTGCAGTCCACAGGTGACATTTAACATACATTGCCATGAGTTAACTTTATACAGTATATATTATGGCACAACAGGAAAGTTAACAAGCATTGGCATAGCCAATAGGTCTCGCCTTTGGGACCTTATAAGTGTTTAGCCATAAAACAGTTGCATAACTAAATATTTATAAGGTCCCAAAAGCGAGACCTATTGGCTATGCAGAGCGGCCGTGCAAGTGAAAGTGATCGCGATCACGATCAACCATCAAAGCGGCCGTGCGGCCGCTAAAGTGAAAGTAATCGCGGTACATGCACTGCCACTCCAGGGTGGCCTGGTAGCACTTTTTGGAGCCCTCTCAATAAGTCTCGCCAGACCAGCGCATGCGCTGGGTCAGGCGTGACCTAAAAATGGCAATTAAGAGTAGTTCAATTGTACCATGTTTTAGTGGTCAGTGCGCATACAGTGAATGGCAGTGCCTCAGTGTGCAGTGTCTAAAAACAAGCAATACATAAGGTGAGCACGCAGCAGGGGCATTTTCTCAAGATCAGGTTTGTTTAAAGATGATCTTGCACATAGTAATCTCAACAGCATGGCCAAATAGGTTGTATTAACGAAACTTAAAGAATTGATATCATGCAAGGTGCACAATTTTAGTTTAGAGAGAAAACCCAATGTGGTTCCATACCAGAAACTACTGTATCTATAAACACGTTCATCACATGTAACTTAGACTATGTAATCAAGGTATACTGATGTGGGAGGAAATGTGTCAGCAGCACAACAGCTGCTGTCTAAAAGAGCATCCTGAAACATAAACGTGCAAACAAAAACAAGAACTTCATGTGCCCAGTAGCGAGTTCTTTTCATCATTACATCAAGGCGATCCAGGCTACTGGTGTACTATGACAACATCAGAGGTGGAAATAGGACACTGAAATCAAGTACACTAGAATCAGAGTACATAATATCTCCAGAGAGTATACATCCTGGAGGTCTGCATCTTGATGATGAGATTAGCATACACAGACTCTGGATAATGCCTACAGAAACAAAAATCTTGAGCTCAAAGACAAACATCAGCCTTTTTAACTTCCTAGGCCACTAAAGGGTACTTATATGCAATCAATCGAAATGATTCTACTGCTGATGAAATTGTATATCTGTATCTTTTATGGCTTAGTTACATCGGAAAAAGTATTAATTGTAATTGTATGCAATTTTCTTTTCTCCACTTGGAAACACATTCTACAGCTTCTCTCTAGCTAATTCTTATTTCATACTCGTTTTTTTTCTTCGTATTTTACCTTGTTCTTTTAACTGTTTTGGTTATCATAATGTGGGTCCATTCTCCTGAAACACAGTATTAAAACCCAGGAAGATGAATGTTTAGTAAATAGGTTAAAAAGATTCCACACTGAGTAACTATAACATCGCATTGAGAAACAAGTGGCCAGCAAACAATCATAGAGAAATGTCAAGGCTGATGAAAATAGTGAAAGGCAGAGACAAAAAAAGAGAAAATAACCCATCTGAGTAGAATGTGAAAAAGTCGTCATATCTCCAGTGAACAAGGATAGACCAGCCTATTGGGCATTTAGGCAGTGCCAAAAGGGCTGGGCTGATAAGTGGGCTACTTTTTGGCTGCTCATGTTTTAAGGTCTGGCAGGCCTTCCTCTTTTGTTGATTTCCACGATATTATCACAAACATTGCCTGCAGCAAACATAAATGCATGCAGTCTCTCATACCTTGCCAAACACCTACACAGTGTGTCTTTACACATTCAAAGCTGCCCTGATTTGTAAATGTGTGCCACTTTTTCAGCCGAGTCGCCAATGGTGGCCAGTTTTATTCTGGTGCCCAGGCCTACTTACTGTTCCAGTCCTATGAAGTGATGGTCGGTAGGCTTGTAGTAAATCACAAGTTCTTTATTAAGAACAAAATATGAAAACAGGTGAGCGCCAGGATACACCTCCACTTCCTAAGCCAGACTAACAGCAACTCCTAGAACCCGAATGTCACAGAGACTATGACATTCCATGCACGCACCCACACTCACCTTAGGTACACTCCAAACCACGAGACACACGACACTAAAGTAGGACACAACACATCCCCCCCCCTTAACACAACAAACAAACAACAAAACCAAAATACAAACACACAAAAAAAAAAAAAACGCAGCTTATATCCACATACACAGAAAGAACACCAAGCACAAAGGAAACTCACAATAATAAAAAAAAAAAATCGACTTCTTCCGTTTTTTTTTTTTGTTTTTTTTTAAATCCTTCGCACGCCGCTGCTCCAATCCCAATCGTCGCCAATTGAAGTGATGGTCGGTACGCTTGTAGTAAATCACAAGTTCTTTATTAAGAACAAAATATGAAAACAGGTGAGCGCCAGGATACACCTCCACTTCCTAAGCCAGACTAACAGCAACTCCTAGAACCCGAATGTCACAGAGACTATGACATTCCATGCACGCACACACACTCACCTTAGGTACACTCCAAACCACGAGACACACGACACTAAAGTAGGACACAACATCCTACCCTGCCAGATAATTTATGTTTTTACATGGTCACTCCCCAAACACTCAAACTAACTTGATACAACGAGAATCTATCCAGCATCGGATTTCAGAACTTGACTGGGAAGACTGTGGTTACACCACCACCAGCACGCCAAAGATTCACAGAAAACATGGAGTTTAACTTTCAAGTTTGTGGCAATCAGATTTCTTTCAAACAACAAACAGAATTGCTGCAAAAGTTTAATGCAGTAAACAAAATATGAAACATGCTGCTTCAGATTCTTAACTCGATTAATAGTGATTTTTAAAAAGAACATCAAATCTGACAACCCACCTCTCACAATGCACGTACATTGCATTGTTATAAGTCTACAGAAATTCCTACCAAATAGAAGGTATTGACAGCTAATTACTTGTTAAGTTCATGGTTTGATTGTATTCATACCCTACATGTATAAGCCTATTCTTCCGCATTTTTCCCCTAAAGATCAGAATTATAATTCACAATATTCCCCTAGAACTCAAGGTTAGAGGGCCCCTCTTGTTTGGCAGTTCGAAATTCAAGATCACTTTTGAGGTACGTGATAAAAGGGCAACGTTACCACTTCTGGGTGAAATTTTAATTAGAAAGCAAAATTAGAATTAAACGTATGACGCAAAAATTCTGTAATTTCACTTTACACAAATGTGCATAATTTCCAGTTGTGCATAAAAGGCCTTGCTCAATAGTCAATTTCAGCTCCAGTGTCTTGCCGGTATCTCGCATGACTTACACGACCCTCGGAAGAAATCGTCACTTGCAATAGCACATTTTACATAATTTTCCAGAAATTTTAAAGGTGGAAAAAAACGTGATTCAAGTACAGCTGCCCATAAATGGAAAAATCATTCAGGAAGGAAGGTGATGTGCTGAATGGCTGCTCTACTGAGCATTTTTTCCTTCAGATGGGCTTACATGAGAATTAACACAAACCATAAGCCCAAGAGGAGCTCATCACATGTACATCTCATTTTTTTGTAATAAATGCAGGAAAAACAAGCCTTCTTGTAAAGGTGACACATTTATTATGAAAAGGCCTATTTTTAACTGCTAGCGTTCAGACATAGACAGCTGAAAGTGGTATTGTCTCTACGAAGAAGCCGAGTATTTATTGTACAAAAATGAGGAGTATCAAAAGGCAAAAATGTTTTGGGTACAGGTAAATGAGCTGGGGTTATGAGCTGGAATACAAAAGGATTACCCTTTATAAACGTAGGGTGCAATGCCGGTTGCCAATACAAGTCACAACTGATATGCTACACATTCTGTGGTTGCACAGGAAAAGGAAATGACTGCCGAAGAGAGCAGATAACACCATGGTCTATCCCACAGCAAGACTGCTGAAGATTGTTGGTTTTGCTTTTTGAGAAATAATCATAGCTCTAGTGACAGACTGTTTTCGGTGGCACTAGGTAAACAAATCAATGCTGGCGTCAAAATAATGCTGTGTAAGCAAAATTCTGTAGTAAGGGATATACTAGTAGAACACTATCTGGCACATGCATCAACAATGCCATTTGCGATTCCTTAATAGCAAAAAATAAGGATTCACTAATAAGGAATAGCAAAAGGCTATGCATGTAGAACTCGCTTACAAAATAGCGATTTCTAAACATTCCTTAATTGCTACTCGCAAATTGCGAGTCGCAATTAAGGAATACCTCCCCATTGATTCCTATGGGCCTAGAGGCCCATAGGAATGAATGGAAAGACTTTCTCAATTTGCTAATCTCAATTAGAGAATCGCAAATTGCTCATGCTATTTCAAGGGTGCCAGGGCGTCAAAAAGACACCCTGTTGCACCCCTGAACTCTGCATATGAATACATCTTGCACACACACATGCCCCAAGGGCATGTGTGTGTGTAAAATGGAACTTTGAAAAATGCACTTTAGTGCATTTTTCAAAGTTTTTGCAAATTACCATGAAGTTCAACTTCATGGTAATTTGCTCCCCCTATTAGCGAAATCGCTAATTTTTAAACTTTCATGCATTGCATTTAAGGAATCTCAATTTGGGATTCCTTAAATGCAATAGCAATTTAAGGAATCGCAATTTAGAGATTCCTTAAATTGCGATTTTTGCATTTGGGATGATTCATCCCAAATGCAAAAATCCCAGTCGCAAAGGGGCAGATTCTGAGAATCTGCCCATTTGCGACTGGCTTTTGCTTTGATGCATGTGGGCCATAGTTGCTAGTATAAATCATCCTGTGCAGAGGTAATCATCATCACCCTTATCCAACATTCAATCATTTTTTTAAGCACCAAAGTCTGTTAACTAACATCATTGAGACAATATTCTACATTAACATAAGTTAAAGAAACAAATATTTGAAAAATCATACTGGGGAGCTGTAGCAGCTTTGTTGGTGGACATATGCAAGAGGAATTTAACGACCACAACTACCAGGGCTCCAGGAGGCGGATCCGGCCAATGAGCAGCATGGACGGCGCTATATAGCGCATCTCTTAGTCCCGCAGCGCAAGAGCTGCGGCGGCTTTGTTGGTGGGCATATGCAAGGGGACTTCAAAGTCCACAACTACCAGGGCTCCAGGAGGCGGACCCTGCAATGAGCAGCACCTGGGCAGAATTGGTGGCGCTATATAGTGCATCACTTAGTCCCACAGTGCGGGACGCACTGGGGCAAAGCCTGGGCTAAGGGTGGTCCATTTGCCTCTGTCCGCAGCTGAATGAGGCTGGGCTGGGCCACCTCCCCAACGTTTTGCCTCAAGTGAATAGGGTGAGTGACTGATAGTATATTTGGTTTGGCCTGTTTTTTGACTGAGATCAAATACAGGTGGGAGATATAATTATTCAGTAATAACATTTTGGGGTCGAGCTGCCACTATAGGGGGGCTGATTTTTCACCTTGTAGCCCCAACATCCAGATACTGGTACTGTATTTAGTGTGCGTGCTAGTCAGTCAAAATGGGGAAGTGGAAATGTCCTGGTAGGCTCCCGCCTGTCTCCCTCTTGCTAAACCAACATCGATTGATAAAATGCTGCAAAAGGCAATAGGGGCTGTGAGCATGGAAATTGAGCTGGTGGAGAGGGGTCTCTCTGTGGGCACTGGTGCACACATGCCTTCGCCGGCATGGCCATCAGATTTACCTGCAACCACTATTGCCCCCGAGAGTGGGGAAAGCACAAGACTGGGTCTACTAACCCTCTGTTAATTGCAGACATTGTTCTGGAGAATAGCGGTGCTGAATCACAACAAATAAAAGGAGCAAGGCTGTGTGTAAAAAACAGAATAAGACAAGAGCATTAAGTTTAGATTCTGTCTCAACAAGAATGGGGACCGATTTACAGCCATGTTGGACGACAGTTAGTGGTGGAGATTACTGAGAACATTAAAACTATTTTAGCTATGGAACATACGCCACCATTGACCCACCTTGCAACAGTAGAACTGTTTTGTAAGGATATCTTAAAGCAACGTCCTCCTACACAGGGACCAATAATTGATGGAGAAGTAGCACAAAGCAATTCTACTGTGCCATCTGGGGTCAAAGGCCTATGCTCTAATAACAGGAGGCCTCCATCAACTACACCATCAACACCATCAGTTATAATTGGCCCAAATTTATCAATCCATGGCCATTCTTCTCTTGGAAGGCACATAGAGATCCCACCTCAGAACAAGATGAGACATAGGGAGAGTCGTAATATGGTGGAGCATGAACATAATAACGATCTACTGTTTATTAATTTGCTGGTAGCGTACGGCCCTTTTATAGCAATCAAGTCAGAATTTCCTGGGTTGAACAAGGGCCAAAAAGAAACACAGGAGGAACTGGCAAACAAGTGTCTATACTGGTTTATAAGGAATAAGAGCTTCCCGGCTCCACTAGCTCAAAATATATTCCTAACATGTAGAGTATGGAGGATTGGGAAGGGTCGGATTGATCGTCTGGGTAACTGTAATATTATTAATTTAGATTATTATTGTTATGAAGGCCTCTAGTGGATGACTGTACAAGAGGGGACAGGGTTCAGGCATCATTCTTCTACCACTGGGCTACTTTTATTTACCTCAGCCATATGCGAGAAGCAATCATTTGGCACAATTAACACAGTGTTCACACTGCCTAGTGGGGCTCCAGACTAGATAAGTGTGCCACAATGGGTTTTATATGATCTGTGTTGCTGATAGGTTTGATGTTCTAGAGGGTGATGACTGACTCATTAATAAAGAGGAACTTCATAGCACGTGTGGGAGGGAAATGGAGGGTCCAAATGGTGACAGTCCTAGTGCTATGGGTGGTGGGAATAGAACACCTCTCAAACAAACAGGCTAATGACACGTCTCTAAAGGATAAGTATATTGAGTAAGTAGACAACCCATTGGGGGGTTTGCACATGATAGCCAGAGCAGACTACACTATTTCTCCTGCACGCCAGCAAATGCCTCATGCAATTGGGGAGACGGGTTATTTAGTGGAACAATCATGCTCAGTTGAAATAGTAAATATTGGTAGGGTGTGCTCTGATAGCTGTGGTGGGGAGAGCAATGCCAGTGCTCCCAGCCAGGAAGGGCAAGCTGGAACAAAGATG
Organism: Triturus cristatus; assembly: GCF_964204655.1. NCBI lineage: Eukaryota > Metazoa > Chordata > Amphibia > Caudata > Salamandridae > Triturus > Triturus cristatus. The sequence goes on from NC_140591.1 coordinate 830,941,444, forward strand.
ACCCTGAATACTGTGCAGGTCAACACAGTGGTAAGATTGTTGGCTTGGAACGTCGTTGGTCTTGCCACTAAACTCAATTGTGCCGACTGGGGATGCTACCCGGTGTGATGCCTTTGATGGTAGATATTATTATTTGACTGCCAACAAGCGTAGAATCAAATGGAGTGTGATAGAGCGCACTCAGGAACCACTAAGACTGATCTATCAGGCGGTTGAGAAAAGCTTAGGAGTTGTGAGCAATCCAGAATCCCCACTGGGCGATACAGATATACTACAGAGGATTGGCGAGGCCCACACCCTTCCCTACAGTGAACTTAAGAATATCTTCTATGCTGAGGGTAAAAAATTGCGAGGTAGAAGGACTTCCCTATCATGGTTTAACATACAGTGTAGGCCAGCTAAATTATTATTAATTATTGTGATAAAGTCCCAGAATAAAAGTTTAATTCAAGCTATGCAAGCGGCTTATAAAAAGTCCATCAATACTGTCGAGAAGGAAAAGGACCAGGGCAGGTGGGAAGCCTTTCTTAGCAATACAAAGTGCAACGACCACACCGCATTTTGGAATCTGGTTTCAACAGGGAATTCAGAGGGCATCATGACTTTGGGAAACAATAGCAGCTAATGTCTAGAACGCACATTTTTAAAGTTTATATGGCGATCTTATAGGGGATCCGGTTTCTTTAGGCACGTCTAACGCCAATGACAAGATAAGCTCAGAGGTGATAGGTGTTAAAAGTGGGTATCCCGTAGTCACAATCAACAAAGTAATTATGACCATAAAAAAGACTCTCCCCAACATAGCACCAGGTATTGACAAAATGCAGGGAGATTTATTCTCGTCAGAACCTGAGGTATGGGACCCCCTATTTTTTGCTACTATTTAAAGCCATTAAGGAAGCGATGCCCATTCTATATTCATGGGCTGGAGCCGAAATCATCTCCATTTATAAAAAAGGTTAACCTCTGCTCCCCACAAAATATCACCCATCAGTTTAATAGATACAACACAAAAAATATTTTCTAGAGTCTCTTTAGAAAGATTGCAAGAATGGAGAGAGGATAACGAGATTAAATCCTTTGCAAGTGGGCTTCTGCCAAAATACCTCAATGATTTATCTGGTGTTCAGGCTACAGCTCCTTCATTGGAAAACCGTAGTATTGGGGGTGTAGGCTTTACACAGTATTGTCCGCATTTGACCTGGTCCCCAGGAGAATTCTGTGTCAGGTTTCGTCTGATATGGCGGTCCCACTCTATCTTCTTTTCATCATAGAAAGACTAAACAAGCAGAATTTTTGCACAGTTACATTGCGGTAAGCTGGGGGAGGTGGTCGAACCTTTTTCGGTCAATAGGGGAGTTAGGCAGGGTTGTGTGCTGGCGCCCACTCTCTTTTCCCGGTTTATAAATGGTCTTGTCAACCATTAAAATTTTTGCGACAATGACACCCCTAGGTTAACATCTATGAAAGTGCCAGCTCTTATGCTTTCGGATGATACCCTTCTTCTTTCCAACCCACCCATGGGCATACAGAGGTTTCTCGACAAATTAATCTAATTTCTGTGCACTAAGAGGACTTCAAATGAATTTAAGAAAAACCTAATTTATGGTTTTTAATCCTTCTCAATCAACACGGTCAAATCACATTCTAAAATGGGATTCACTAGAGCAGGCACACATTTTTGACTATCTTGGTATTACCCATAGTGAGCAGATGGATTGTGGTCAACACACGTCTCTAAGCAACAAATCAAATTAAAGCATCATACTGGTAGGCTCCTAAAGGTGCACCGGGGGTCCTTCTCTAAGCCCATCTCCCCAGCTATTGAGATCTATATACATGAAGGGCTGGGGGTTGTATTGTACGGGGAGGAGCTCTGGGGTCACAAGCCAGTGAATACTCTTGGCCTGTCAGAGAATAGTTTCTTACGGCAATTGCTGAACCTTCCAGTTAGCACACCACTTGTTCCACTTAAACTTGATCTGGGGGTTCGACTAATATTTGAGGGGATTGTCCTCAGCCCTTTACTCTATTGGAGAAGAGTTTGGGTAACTCCTGAAATTAGTTCATACAGACAAGGCCTGGAAGAGATATTTGGTATCCAGGGCGCTGGCAAACTACTGTGGGTCAGTTTTGACAGAGATACTTCGAAAAACATGATGATTCGATAATCTGTGGAACAATCCCAACAGAGTCTCTTTACATATTTCCGAAGCCGGATTAAAAAAAGAGTTACAAAAACTTTAACTTAAGTTTGCTTTTGGCTAGCTCCATATTGGGCTCATTGATAGATAGATTGTTATTCAGGGATGTGGAATTCCTATAGCCCGACGCCCAGGACATATTGTTTGGGGTCAATGGCAACAAGTTTTAATGAGTATTTTGTCCTTGGGACAAGTAGGCCCAACCCCCTGCAGCACAAACCCTTTGGCTGCCAGTTTGCAGTGCCACATTAAGGGTCAGGGAAGGGCACTGCCTGCAGTTAAGTTAATATTTGTGTGCATATGTTAATGCTATTCAAATTATATTTATGTTTCATTAATTGAAAGCCTTTATTATTCGGGTGAGTGCTCTAAATAAATGTAAGCTCTGACTGCACTACTGATGGGTTCCTGTAGAAAAATGTGTACAAGGTTTCAAAGTTTAGCAATATGAGGCTATGCATAAGGCTCCCAGAATGCTCTTTGATTAGAATTAAATATTTTCAGAAGCTTGAAGCAAGATTAATGATTCTTTGCTTTCAATATAAAATGTTCCAAGCATAATGAAAGTAGGGGAAAGAAACCATTTTGCTAAACTACTATAAGATTTCACGTACCATTTCTTTGCAGCATCATTTAATAAAATGTGTTAAAATGTGTTGATGCAAGGTAGTATTTCCCAAAAATATTCATATTAGAAAATTAGTGTAACCAGTTTCATTAAGATTATGGGAAACATAAAAATAAACAAGCATTGGCAAAGCCAGTGGGTCTGAAATTGGTCATCAGCTTTTTAGTTTTGGCAATGCGTAACTTGGCATGGTTTTTGTAAAATCGTATTGATGTGAGAGCTGCTGGGCCCTCACCATTATAACAAACATTGGCAAAAGCAAACCTTGTTTTTGCTCTCAAAAAAGCACACACTGCCACATTAGTTATTGGCACTGAACAAAACTACTTTGTGCGCCAATATGCTCTTGTGAAAGAGCAGAATGCGGTCACTCACAGCCAGCTGATACACAGAGAGAGAGAGAGTTTTAAAAAACACAAAAGGTCATGGTTAACGCCAGACCAAATCAGGGGCCCAATTATTAAAGAAAGTCTCAAAAGTGCACCCTTGGTATATGTCCTTACATTAAGTGCAGCTATATGGCTTTTGTGAATTCACGAGAATTTACTGAAGTCGGGCAAGAAATTGTACTCCTAGAAAATATTTGTGAACTGCATTTTAGCATGAGCTAATATGCATGGGTAGAAAAGCTCATGCAAAAACCTGAGTGTTTGCAAGCTCATTTTCCCTCCAACCACTTTTTTTCCCAAACTCTGGAAGAAGGTTTACGTCTGCCATTATCAGGAGTAAATCTCCAACATTTCTCAGTATGGGAAAAGATTAGAAAAGAGTTGTTGAAAACCCCTAAAACATGCAAGTTAGTAGGTTTGCACAGACTCAAAAGGGCATTCGAACCCTGGAACTATTGCTTACTACTACCTTCAGTCCCAGTATGTAGATCTGCCGAAACGTGGCAACATAGAGGGATTGCTAGTATTAAAACACTACCATGGAATGATCCCTGGTATAATCAGCGAGGCTATATAACAGCTCTTATACAATGAGATTGCTGCCATAATTTGTCACCGCACTACATGGCACCAAAGGGACAAGTGGATATTGTTACAGGACAAGTAGATTTATGAAGCAACCTGCCCCATGGACAAGTAGATATTTTAATAAATTCCACACCCCTGTTATTGTATGAGGATTCTTACAAATCTGAAGGATTCTTGGATGAAATTGAACCCAATTTGGCCAGGAAGTTGTTTGTACAATTTAGACTTGGTACTCTCCCTCTGTGCACATATACCTACAGATGGGAAACTACTGGGACCATAGAGAAGCAGACTTGTCCGTCTTCTGGTGCAACAAGCGAGACGGAAATTCATGTTCTTTTCTTTTGCCCACTTTTAGCAGGGCTAGAAGAAAATGGATAGTTCCCACGAGCAGGAAACATGGGACCTCTCAGCATTATGAGGAATACAGAATTTTAAAAACTGACACGAGGAAAGCTATAGTATTTGCAGTTTCAAAATATTTATTTGCAATGTGGTGCACCAGAAGTAAACTAGCACCACCAATAGACACTACTCAAACTGTCTAATAAACTAATTCCTACGTCTACCACTCTGGAAAGAAATAGGTTATACCTATTGGTACCCAATATGTGTAATATCAGAGGATTATTTAAATTAATGGTCGAAAGAGCAACCAATGTACAAGGACATGATATGTTATTTCTCAGCTTATGACGGAGGAGGGGCTGGGAATTGTTTATTATCCACTATAAATTCCTACTATATAACGATCGATTAATATGTGCAATACTAATGATCTTTGTTTCTCTGAAAGAATTCTTCTGAACATATTTAACAGGGACACACTATTGTTTAATGACATGTAACTTATTCTTTTAGTATAATGATGCATTTGTTGAGAAATTATTTTTTTCTTTTTTTAATGTCTGCAATTTTATTGTCAGTGCTAGTGTAGCAAAAAGCCTTATTTTGCTTTTCAGTCTCTGACAAAGCTAAATATTGCACTGTATGGCGTTTTAGTTATTTGTCTATTTGTCTTTTATGGCGAAACACCTAAAGAAATAGCATTGGAGGTTGTTGATGATGAATAATCATACAAGATACGATTTTACAAAAAAAAAGGTTCAATAAAAAGGGAAAAAATACATTATTGAGCAAATTCGTGTGATGAGGGATGCCAAATTTCAAACAATGATTTGTCGGTAGGCATCATAAATACAAAGAGCCTTCTGAAACATACTTCAAGCTCAAAAGTTTATCATTTGAAAAATGGCTTTCATCAGGAGAATTTAATATGGGCTTTACCTCAGACAGATGGGCTGGGAAATTGGTTTAGTTACCAACTTGTGCTTAAACTAGAAAGGTTTATTATTGGAGAGTTCATTTTACCAGAGTGACCACAAAGCATGGAGGCCAAATGGTACAGCTGAGAGACTACATGATTCATTTGAAGTGGTATTCATTGAGGCTAGCGGCACAAGGAGCGGTTTCCACAGACTCAGAAATGGAGTGACTGGAATAGTGAATAAACTACCACAACACTGACCGCGACGAGCCAAACTAGAGGAGTTTTGAGGAAACAACAGGAATCTAGTGGCAGAACACCCAAAATGAATTAATCAGTGGGCTGGGAGTAAGAAGCTGTTGCTGTTGTTCAGGCTTGATTCACATGAGGTGGCTGAAGACCTGGGCAAAATTATCACAATTTCTTTCGCGGAAAATATCCAAAATGCCTAAAAAATACACAAAAGTCCGGCTAGTATCAATACATACATATCTGGGGACTGAGCAGGGTAGAATGAGCAGCTCTGTTCAGAAAACACTCTCACTTGTAGTCAAGGTTAAGTAAAATGATTGAAAAAGAGAAATAAAACCACTGAGCCACTTCCACCAGTCAACCATGCACGTCACCGCCATGCTCTGGTGTAGACTCTAATTATAAACATACTGAACCGGCCCATCCAAAACATTCCTCAGAAGCAGAAAAGCATGGCAAGCTTTCAGCCAGTATATTGATGTCAGCGTAAAATCCACTTTCCAAGGATGTTCAACAAAACTGTCATACAAGGCCTGGAACTACAACTTTTGTATGGGGCCACTGATAAGTTTAATAATGCAACACATTAATGGTGATAAAGGAGAAAAATATTAAGCTATAGTTTTCATAGGATACGTAATGATTGCAAACCACTTTCTCATAGATCGTTACTCCTCTGTTCAGGTATAAGTAAATTTTTCCTTGTTTTGCAACTTTATATTGCCAAAGATGTCACTACAAAGCGGTTTTTATGTTTTGTGCTTGGTTGCAGGTGATTCGATGTAATATACTTTCAAACACCATAAAGTCTACCTCACACTCACTAACACGTAGTCAAAGTGAGGCACAGTGGCAATTTGGGTGAACCATGCTTCCCGTGATCTGTTTTGAACCATGTATTCCTGAACTGCATCTTGTATTTCAATATGCCACAATCGATGCCACAATTTTTGAGATTACTCTTTTGACAAGAATCCACAGACCACAACCATTTTCCCGTCAACCACTTTCTTAAAACAACCTCAACATCTTTACATTGTTATATAACTACACTATATACTATGTGTATATGGGGAGAGGATGTAGCCTTACGGCTAGAGTGGTCGACTTCGAAGCTGGGGAACCAGGTTCAAGTCTCGGCAGTGACGCTCAACATCCTGTGATTCTGGGCAAACAACTTAAATCTCCCCATGCCCAACAAAAACAAAAGTGTCCATCTGTAACAAAACTGGTGCTCATGGGATGCTCTCTGATACCTTTGGGTCTAGTTTGAGCTATACAAAACTCTATAAAATATATATATCAATTCCCACCAAAGCTTGCTTTGTCGTAAATAGCTTTGTGAACCAGGTGGTGCGCAATAGCCTGACAATGCAATGGGCACAAATGACTGAATGCATGACAAACATATATTCTTGTTCACAAAGGCTCAGAGACAATGGTGATAAAACACACAGAAGTACTTTCCACGTGTTCTTGGTAGCACTACTTAAAATTCATTAAGATTATATACCACAAACAGGATGCACGTAAACAGGTATTCCCCCACGTACTCTAGGCCCGCCTTCCTTGATACATGGTCGCCTAATGCACCTCAGTGTGAAGGAGGCTACCATTACTATAAAGAACACCCTCTCTCCATAAAACCAGGACATGTAGTTAACTAAACATCTCCCTCAAATGAATTACAGCAAGGAGGAACAGCTAGAACTTGCTGTCCCATTCCTTAAATTTGTGAACTTTATCTGAAGGTCAACACGCAAGATCATTCTGATTTATGGTTTGACTCCAACAAGGTTTGCCTCATACAGTTTGGGCTGATGTGGTGCGCTCACAGAAAACATCTGACAAACGGGCACTCCCTGCAGTGTTCTGGTCTGAAAGATCTGCTCAGGTCTGAGAGAAGTGCTATCAAGCCAAGAGCAGGACAGAATTGTGATGTACCAAATGATCAGTAAAAGAGGGGTCTACAAGGTCGACGATGTATTTGGATATTAGTTGGTAGGAAGGTCTATTAAAGCCAGGGCCACAAGAATTATGCGATTGGGCAGCGGCATCTATTTTCGCATAATTATAGCTTAGTCGCATTGGCAACATAGTCCATCATCTGCCTCATAATCAGCACACTTTAACCATAAAAAATTGTTTCTAGCTCAAAGGGTTCAATAGTTATTAAAAATGCGAAAACTCGTGTTGCAGCACAGTGAAAGTACTTTGCAAAGCTGGGACTAGTTAGCTTTCTGTTGCTTATTGCTATATTTGGGTGCTAAATAAGTACTATTGAGGAGCAACCAATGCCAAGAGAGTTTTACCAGGTTTAAAATGATAGAACAATGAAGGAATACTGTTACAAAATGTTCCACATTATGCCGCATAATTTGCATTTTCTTGCAGCATTATTTACTCAACCCTGCAGCGTAATTTGGCCCACTCCTGCTACATAATTCCAGTGGCCCTGATTAAAGCCAAGAAATACAACCAGAATTCAGTAATGCTGGTTTGTTCAAGTACTCACACAATGGGATTTCTGAAATGAAAAAGAACTAACTGAGTCTTCACGGGGCTCGAGAAAGCTTCTTAGAGTGTAGGAGAGTAGGATCTGCTTCTTATAGTTACACCCACTTTTTGCTGATGTTTCACTGTTTTCGACTTAGTCTGGCTGGGATCCTGCTATGCAGGACCCCAGCCTAGCTGCTTTCTCTCTAAATTGATTGCATGTACTTTAGGTACACTTCAGATTGGATTCTGGGGTACGCTTATAATTCCCTAGTATATGGTTTACTATATACCCAGGGCATAGGTACCCCAGAGGCCTCTCAGGGGCTGCAGCATGTATTATGCCACCCCTGCGAGACCAGTAAAACTGAGACAACAGGTCTGCTACAGCAGCCTGTGTAAGGTGGTGCATGCACCCCTTACTTACATATATGTTCACTATATCTATCCATATCACTGCACATATAAACCTATCAGTCACCCCTATGGCAGACCTTATCAATCCTGAAGGCAGGGTGCTGGGTTTTATGTGAGAGGGTGCAACTGCGTGAGCAGAGAGCCTCTGCAGCCTTCAGAACCTCTATTCCGGGGTTGTTTGTGATGCAGCCTACCATATACTCTTAAGTGCATTATAACCTAGCGATAAATGCTAACTTTAAAACGGCTGCATGGAAACATGTCATGTTTGGTGTCAAACACCTTGGAATCATACCTCCACACCAGTAATTGGTGTGGGAGGTATGATTCCACCCTACTAGAGGGATGCTGCCAGCCACGAGTCTGACCTCCTGCTGCTGGACGAACTCCAGCAGGGGACCGCCGGACAATAGGTTTGCTGTCACAGGGAGGTGTGACCACCTCCCAGACAGGCTTTAGTGTATTGGGGCTGGGTGAGTGCACTCAAGAGTGCTTTGATGTCTGCACTGGGGGCACATTTGGTGTCCCTCTGCATAGTCCAGTTCAAACCGGTTGCAGGGGCTCTCAGCCCCTGCTCTGGTGCGAAACTGGACAAAGGACATGGGTGTAGCCACCCCTCTGTCCTGACCCTCCCATAGGTGGGTCCCCAGAGTTTGTCCCACCCCTTCCTTGGGTATAAAGTAGGAACCCGTGGCACCAGGACTTTACATTTACCTGGACGAAGCTCTGCTACAGAAACCAAGTACTTCAACTATCTACACTACGTTGGATGACCGAAGAATCTCCCTTGGAGTAAAGGAGTTACTCCCCTGCAAGGCAGGCACCAAAGACGCATCTGACCGGTTTGCATCTACGCAGCTCTTGACGGACTCCGAAGACTTTGCAACACAGGAGGTGGGTTCCTAAGTTTTCCCGAGGCCGACCTGTGCTCTCAGCAAACCTGAGACCCGCAGTCCTCATGGGGACCGTGCAACCCGAACCCCTGGACACCGTGCACATTTGCAGAAGCGTATGCTTCTTGATGATCCCTGAGGCTATGCTTTGGGCTACTTGTAGTCCAGACCCCGAGCAGTGATTCCACCGAAGATTACTGGCCTACACTCCACGACTGTTCCGTGGGCTGGTATTTAGTGATTCCTCTCGAGGTCCCTTCGCGATCCATGGTCTGTCAACCTGTGGGTCCCTGAGAAGGGTACTTTAAGTTTCAGTGGGCTTTCCAAGTTGCTCCAGATGTGCCCTGACACCCAATCACTTGGGGAGTCCACAGGACCTTGCTGGTCCACACCGAAGCATCTACTCTCTAACCGCGTGGGTTGCAGTTGCCAAGGCTTGTTGGTCTCCAATCCGGACACTGACCCCCCAGCACTCGACATCCTTTGTCGGACAGCTCGCATGTGGACTTTGGTCATAGACGTCTCCTGGTCCCCGCGGCTTCACCTCTTCAAACCTGAAATACCCGGCATCAGTGGGCATTCGTCTATCATGCCCCTGGTTACTGGCAAGTGACCCAGACTCTGTCCTCTCTGCTTTCAGGTTCTTTTCAGCTCCGATCCAGGCTTGGATCACACCGGAAACTTTTTCTCTTCACGGCAGCAGCCCTTTGCAGCATCACGCCATTGAAAACGACGAAGATTCCAGACACCATTTGACACCTATGCACCCGGCTTCCCTGGGTTAGGTAATACGAGTACTCCGGTGCTCACATGGGTGCTGGCCTTAGAACCTTCGAAGTTTAAAAGGGTTTGCTCCAAGTCCTCTCCTAAGTGTCCTTAAGCTTTAAAATTCCAACCGTGTCTTTCTCACAGGATTGTACGGAGCTCGCAGCTGTGTTCTCACACTGCACACCTCCCCGTGGGTCCCCTGTGTCACTACCTTGGGTGGTTCCTTGGGGTCCCAGCGATTCTATGTGCTCTAGGCACTGTGTCTAGTCAAGTCGGGGTTGTTATATCACTTTCCTAATAAATGGTTTGGTCTCCCCCTGGGGCTCACTGTGTATTGTGCTATTTACTGTCGTTCTAGTGCTCTAATATTGTGCATCTTGTTCTCTAATCTCATAAAGAGGTTAGTAGAGAGTGTTTAGTAATAAATACATATATTTTATATATATATATATATATATATATATATATATATATATACACACCTTGTGTTGTTTTCCTTTCATTTGGTCATTCATGAGGTTATAATCTGGTAAACCAAGCTTCTTTACATTCCTTCAGGACTTAGCCTGAAGGCTGCTCTCCATAGCTACCACTAGGATAGCTTTCACTAAAGGTTGTCTTTAACCTAATCATCAATAAGGGTTGATTGGACTGGTACAAGGTGCCCACTTTAATTAGTGGACAGCATATACCAGGCCAACTTCTCACAAATATTGGTTGGGTTTCATGGGACAACCCTTGGCAACTGATTATCTGACGTTGGTGCATAGAAGCCCTCTTGTAAGTATTTGTCTAAGCGGATCAGCAGCTATCGTGGGTCTGGTCTGACACCCCGACTGGTCTGTATAAAAGTATTTTCTCCCAGCGTAATTTTCGTCTGGCAGCATTTCTGTCTTTATTTTTTATTACAAACGTAACACAAAATAATCAATAATAAAACCTGCCGCCACCTGAACATGGTAGCTGTGTAATAGGAATAAACATGTTGAATTTAGAAAAATAACCTTTGTATATAATGTAAGGAGCACAGTGTTTCCTATCAGATCAGATCTAAACAAACTTTTAAAATGTAATGCACATCACAGAAAATATGATTCTTATTAGCTTAAATAAATTGGCTCTGAATTATTGTAACCAAAAGACATACTTATAACAAAAAAGCGTGACAGATTTTTATTTTTTTAACGCTAACCGAGGAAAGAATAAAGTATTTTTAGTAAAGTACTGGCCCACCAGCACTGACACTGAAGTGCGCTTCCTCTTAGGCGAATGTAGAAGTGATCTGGCAAAATGCTGTAAATCACAGGGTACAAGAGCCAATACCTGACGTGGGCAGAACAACTGCCTTAATGCCTACTGTGGTGGGAGGAAAGAAATTGTGAATGACAGATGAACAGGCCAATGGATGACGAGAGCTGACCCACGTATATAAGGATTTTCATTTGTGGTTTTTGTTTTTTATTACAAAAGGCTGACGGGGGAAAAACAACTTAGACTGTCTCTAATGCAGACCAAAAGAAACAGTGACAGCTAACAGGAATCATTTCCGTAGGCACAGGAGGTGAGGGAGGTTTACAAGATACAGCTAATTGTGTACTTATAAGTCATTTGCAAACGGTTTTTGGAGGGGTGTCAATTGGAACAGTGTCCAAGCTTGTAGAATGAATTAACAGCCGCATGTGCGGCATTAAAAACATCTAGTGCGTGAGAAATATAACACCTAGGGCAATTAGCACAGTTACCAAAAATATTTAATACACTGGAGTTCTGTGCTACAATACGTTAAAGTGGACAAACAACAAAAGATAAAATAATTCATAGTAAAGCCTTAAAGAAGAAAAAACTTTGTAACTAACATATAGGTGTTTTGCACATCAAACGCAACTGTTATTTGCCCTGGTTATGAATGCTTTGTGTTTCCTTTCAGTCAGCCTTCAAGGAAGAGCACCCCAAAACCGATCAATCACTGCTGTCACGTACACGACACTAATTGACTGAGCTGCAAACAACAAACACACGGGCCTGACTGATCTTGAATTCTTTAAAAATAGTAAATATTAGAGCTCTTGCGTTGAACACAGTACAAACAACTCTCCAACATCAGGAAATAGGATAAGGATGTGGGCCTCAAAAGGGGCGTAACTATCACTGTTGCAGCAGGTGCAATGGCACCGGGTACCAAGGGTGAGTGGACACCTGAACGCCAATTAGGAAAGTCTTTTGATATCCAAATGAATGGAATGGGATCCCATTTCCTTATTCGCATTAACAACCTCTATGCCAACACTAGGTAACTGGACCTGTCCATACTAAAAGGTCTCAGAAGAGCAGAGTCTTTGTATTGCAGCATTTAAATAGCTTTTACTAACCCAATGTGGGGCACTGAAGCACTTGTCTACATGAGTAGCGTGCTACATCGGTAATCAGCCCTCATAACGAAGCCGTCAGCCCGCATGCAATTACAACGCGGTTGTTACAACCACCGCGTTGTAAGAAGGCACACCATTACCCCGCAAGTTCAAACAACGATTTGCAGATAGGGGAGAAGGTGTTGGGTTTTAAATCCAACACCCTCCCTACTGTCCGCACAGACAGTAGTTGGAATAGTAAATTATACTATTCCAACATCCAGCGCCCCCATCCGCAAGTCGTTGTTCCAACTTGCGGGGTAATGGCATGCGTTGTTATAACGCGGTCGTTGTAACAACCGTGTTGTAATTGCATGCGGGGTGACGGCATGCGTGAAAAGGAGGCATATTCCGCTACATCATGTAGGATGTGCGGTTCGATGTTGCTTTTGTTTTGTACTTTTGTGGGAAGTGTTTCCATATCATGCCTGATGACCATCGATGTGCGGTTATCGTGTTATGTGACGCAGTGCGTAACAGTGTGCTGGATGTCGATGACAAAGGGCTCAGCTACACAGAGCTGGACCTCAGTTTACTGGAGCAAATATGAAATTGCCTAGCACACAAAATATATGAAGTAGCTCTTGCTGAGATTTAGAAGTCTTGCTTTGTCTCAGCTTTACTTTATAGGACAATACTTATTGTGTCTGTTGCTTGATTCTTGGGTTCTGAACCCTTACCTCCCTCAATTCCTCCCAGAGAAGCCTTTAACTGTTCACCTTTGCTAATGTAAAAGACAAGTGTGGAAAAAGCATATTTGAACAGCTTGGCAGAGCCAATGTAGGACGAACCCAAGGACAAGAGAAGCAAACAACCAAAGCCCCTCAATGGATGTGGCCCAGTATTCTGGTCTCCCCCGAAAGGGGTTCGATAGCTATTTTGAATACTTTTAGCAGAATAACAAAACTTCAGAGACCTAGTTTTCATGTGTGGTTGCCACCATTGTTTGTTTCAATATGATCTGCCAAACAGAGCAACAAAAACAGGAGAGGGGTTATTGCAAAAATAATAGATTATTAACATGGACAACATTACATTAAGTTAATCATTCTTTTTAAACATTCAGTAGTAAGATATCTAAATACACAAGGTCCTACTCACCATTCTAGTAATGTAATGACTATATGCTTCAGCACAAACCTGATTTAAAACTCATTGCCTTGGTTGTCGAATTATACAATTTCACCAGTTAAACACTGGTTTTGAGCAATGGAAATATCAAGATAATATAGCTTGCGATAACGTAAGGTCGCCTTCCTCTAGGAATTTAGAGCAGTCTCTCTTTCGTTCAGTTTTAGTTTGAATATTCAATTTTTTCTTTGTGCTTGCAGATTCCAAGTTTAACTCCTTAGATTATATCCATAATTCCCGATCCCTATCAAGCCCATTCCTTTTTTTGTATCCAAAGCTAACCATATCTCAAGGTCTTCTCTTTTGTATCAAGCAAAACTTGAATGCTCTATGAAAATCTCACTTGCACTCAGTAAGCGAACCAATCTACTAAACAGCGCCTTATTAAATTATTCACCAAGCATCTATGTGTGGAAGATAAAACAAGCAGAGTTTTTTTTTTTTTTTTTTTTAAAGCAGCAAGTTAATAGCCCCACTCAATTAACATCTGTGTAAGACCTCCATCTACTGGCAAATGAAAGTTCAAAAACAGTGCTATAATATCTTAACTTGAGATTTCAAGTTCACTCAGGAAACAGTTTGATAAATTCTCAAGCATTTTGTGATATCTTTCTAACACCCCCGTTATCCGATTTTGTGATCTTGGTAGATTTCTTTCTCCCTGCTCAGACCCAATATAAGAAAGCCAGCATCCAATGACCAATAGTGGGTCATAGCACATCGGTCACATCCGACTGTGCTCAGCACATTAAAGCGTTTAATACATAAAATTGAATTCCTTGAATTGTCTTATCCACTTGTACGGACAGTGTCATGCCAGGCTGCAGCATTGTCAAGATGGGTTACTGAAGTGGTTTGTAAATAGGTCTACCCAATCTCTCCACTGGATTTCAATCACCAAAAATGTAACTTTTAGTATTCTTTGGGTTACGCACCTTAATGCCACCTGCAAGATACTGCAGGTCTGCTGGGGAACTGTATTGTGATTACAATTCCATAGCACCTCATATCCATAATGAGGTGTTGAAACATATTAGCAGGTGTGTATCATGCTACACCATGGGGCAGGATTTGACAGGAAGAGGGCTGAATTGCAATGTGGCAAATATTTAGGTGTTGTGTGTGCGTTACCAAAGTGGTGCTCTTATCCTAAAATCTGTGCACCAACACTTAGAATAAGGATAAGAGGAGCAAATGACAGAACACATGTACTTTAAGTGAACTGATTGCATTGAATGACGGAGAAGGCTGCAAAAAAAAAATTACCTCTACAAATGTTTACATTTTATATAAAAGATACACATTAATCAAATCACGGTTGTATGAAATTTGAGAATCAATAGGAATTGTTATACTTTCCGATAATAAAAACATTGGGAGTAGACCATTATTTTTTCAGAATCCCTAAACCAATCAGCATCATTCCATGTTGTTTTTATACAGATTGTCCTTAATTTAACCCTGGATCTTCACACAGTAGGAGATAGAATGTTGAGAGAGATTGCTGCCAACATTTGCCCTCAGAATCCACTAGTACAACGGATCAAGCAATGGCAGACTCCCCGTCAGATGGTACGGCACCTATTATGGTCTAACTGCGCACCGGCTTTAAATCTATTGATTCCAGATTTGAAACCCTAACACATCGCTTTGATGTCATTTCTGAACACCTGCATCGCCACAATGTTAGGCGCAGAGCAGGATTTCGGAATGGCAATACCAATACAGCAAACGTTTTGAACGTGAGGAGTGTCTCCTCAAGGCTATTGCAGTTAAGAACGAGGACCTGCCGAAATAATATACGTATAGCTAGCATACCGGAATCCACTGACACAGGACGGATGGATACCTTTGTGGAACAACGACTGGCAGAACTCTTCGATAGGAAGTCATTTACAGATACTTTCATAGTCGAGAGAGCACAACAGACACGTCGACCCCGGCCAGTTCCTGTGCTGCTGCCCGACAGCTCATTGCCAGGCTCTTGAACTTTAGGGACCGCGATACCGCACTACGTATGGCCCACGACAGGGGGTCCCCACAATATCGGGGTCTACAATCTCACTATAGCCCGACTATACACCAGTAGTACAAGAGGCCCGGCGCAAATCTACTGACGTTAAACATACTGTCCAAAAGTCAGGCCTAAAATATAGGATGCTCTACTCTGCATGCCTCTGGGTGGAGCTGGATGGCCGATATCACATCTTCAACACCCCTGTAGAGGCAGAAACGTTTTGTAAAAAGCACTCCTCTGGCACAAGTCCTGGTACCACGGCTCCTGGAGACCCGGCACCCGTTTCACCTGGGACACACTCATAGTAACCTGTCCCAAATGTTTTGCTGATGCCTGAATGTGGTCACCTTTTTTTTCTTGCATATCATCCATTGACTTACACCATTGGACTATGTATTATATTGTACTGTGCTCCGCTATGTTTTCTTATATTGCTCATGTGTTCAATAATTATTGCCATTATAGATTTACTGTTTCTTCCGGGCTTTGATCTACTGGGCGTTGTCACCCCTCTATAGCGTACACCACTATATGTTTGTATCTCTATTTTCTTTTGGCCTAGTCGGGTTCTCCAGCTTATGTTTTGGCTGGAGTGGGTCGGGGGTAGTCTTGGTTTTTCTTTTGGCTTATGGTTTGCTAGAGCCTCTTCACTGTCATGGTACACACTAGGTTCACCCTTACACGCTCTCTTTACACATAATATTATCTTTCAACACCATGCCCTAAGTCGCTAGTAGAGACAAGGATTTTTCACTCTCCTGCACGTCATGGAATATAAGGTTTTTGAACAATGCCCGTGAAGGAAAGCAGGTCCTCGCTTATTTGAAATGCCACAAGATCCAGGTGGCCTTTCTTCAGGAAAGGCCCCCAAGCCACATTGTAGATATGCAACCACAAGGGGCACTCATCTCTATTTTTCCTCACTATAGCTCCTAGTTGCGTGGTGTGTGCATTCTAATACATAGTGTCCCCTATCGGCGGATACGGACTGCCGCGGATCCTGTCGCTCGAGGTCTGTTCGTAATGAGCGAGTTGTCAGGTTGTACAGTGTAACTAATCAATGTCTATGCACCAAACACCGACTCCCCCGATTTCTTTACTGATTTGTCATCCCAGATCAGCCAATACCAGACTGATTATATTTTAATGGGTGGGGACCTGAATTTAACCCGACATCTGGAACTCTATTCTACTGGCTCTGCAGCCATTTCCAAACCTCATTCTTTACAGATCCTAACAGTCTTCCTTGACACATTCCATTTGATAGATGCATGGCCATAAATTTCTGAAACAGCTGGAGTATACTTCTACTCTGCCCCGCACAACGTGTAGACTTGCATTGACCATTAGCACGTCTCCAATAGCGCTCATATTACACAATATCGTTCATTACCTTCGCACGCTGTCGGACCACTCCCCTTTTGTGATCACACTACACATACCTATATGTGGCCCCATGTTTCGCCATGGCGCTATCCTTCTACCGCACTCTAGGACATGGTTTCTCATTCTGAACTGCGAGAGGCTATTTTTTTTATTTTTCTACACATATACTGACTCTGTTGAGAGCCCCTCTACGCTGTGGGGAGCCTTTATGGTCTATGCTCTAGGAGTGTGCATCTCAAAGCATGCAGGGGTGCTTTGCAGTATGCAGGATAGGCTTTCAGTGCTGGACTCTGATAACAGGGACAAGACCCATGACCATCAGCTTCACAATAGATAGAAATTATTGCATGAGTTCCATGACCTTCACGCATATCATGCTACATACATGTTTGCAGTGACCGGAAGGCCCTGAAGTCACTGATGCAGCTGCTATCCTTGCAGACTTTACTTACTACAAGACGCTTTACACGACCCGCCCGGGCACCGGTAAAGAGGCACTGGCTAACTACCTGTTTGACATTGCCATGGTGTGACTTGAGACCGGCAAACAGCAAGTTCTTGGGTCTTCCATCACATGTGAGGAGATCTTGCAGGCCATAGATAACTTGAGCGGATCCACTGCACCTGGCTTGGATGGGTTCACCGGCGACTTTTACAAGGCATATAAACTGATACTGGCCCTGAATTTATTAGAAATGTATGCCGAATCTCTTGAGCGTGGCCACTTAACGTCCATGCTGCATGAAGCAGTATTCACAATCTTGCTCAAGCCTAACAAGCCTTTTTAACACTGCACTTCATATCAGCCATTATCCCTTCTCAATTTTGACCCTAAAATATTGGCCAAAGTCTTAGCTACCCGCCTTTCTCTATTAGTGGATTGCGTAATCTCCCACATGCACCCTTGTAATCAGGCTTTGTACCACAATGCTCCACCTCAATTAATCTCTGTACCATATTTGCATTGATATACTAAATCTCCCCTACTCCTCCCTCAGTGGGTGCGCTATTAGATGCCCAAAAGGCATTGGATTCCTCGGAGTGGGCCTTTTTGCATGCTACACTAGCAAAACTGGGCATGCCAAACGGTTTTCGTAAACTGGCCCAATTACGCCTAAATGGTACATTCAAAGAAACTTTCCCCTTATTGTGCCATACCCGACAGGGTTGCCCACTTTTTCCTCTTTTGTTTATAATTGCCATGGCCCCTCTTGTCTTCATTGGGGCCTCAGATTCTCCCATGGGACATTAATAGCTTCCCTTTACGCAGACGACATAATGTTGTTAGTTCACGACCCATAGCAAATTTGCCCCCACTTGTGCGCGAGATGCAGCGATTCGGCGTTATCTCCCAACTGTGTATTAACTGGAGTAAGCATGAGTTATTTCCACTCACAGATGTCACTGTGCCGTGTGATCTTGAGTTTCCCTGCAATGGTGCACAGACTCTGCTAGATATCTGGGCATTCATATCCACAGGGAGCACTCAAAAGTAATACGCTGCAACTATGGACCTGCTTTTTTTGGGGGGGGGGGGGAGAATCTGTTTATTATTATGATACAACCGATTAGCACAAATTATACCGGTCGAACCAGTGGGAATATATAATCAAAGTCTTCATGAAACACTTGGTATTGTGGACACAGCAAACCTATACATAGTCTTTATCTGATCCATACAACAATCAACATTTACGGCAGTGAACAGTGTGATTCAGGTACACCATACTATCGTTTCAATACGTGACCCAATTACTGGTAATCAGCACAAGGACATGACAGTTCCTTGAATACAATTTTAGTGACTCATGTTGTCAACATCGCATTGTCAGGGGCAGTGATCAAACAACTAAACAACAATAGAATAAAATTAATATCTTATGAAACAGAGTAGGGAGAGAAGGCAGGGTGAATTTGAATGAGGGGAGCCCATTACTTCTACAGTAATGTCATAACTACCATATTTAAACACAGTGTTCGTGCCTCCATGATATTGCATTGTTATTCTAATGTTCATAATGAATATTACATAGTCCAGGTCTCATTAATACAATATCAAAGTACAATACCCAAATAATGATTACTTATGTGTCAGGAGGATCTTCCGGAGCTATTGCCACTTGAAGCGCCATTAGGATTGTGTTCCAATCAAAACTTTGGACTTGCTTTGACAAAACTTGAGACACAGGTGGAAAGGTGGATTAATCTTCCGATGGGCATGGCTGGGTGTATAGCAAATATTAAAATGATAGTGCTGCCCCACTTTCTTTCAACATTCCCATTGCCCTCATTAGCAGTTTTTTTACCTACCTGTGTGGGCTTCTCATTTGACTAATATAGGCCAGTTCCCGGCCTCTCATCCGCTGGGAGGTCCACACACTTCCCTATGAGGATGGCAGTTTTGGAGCCCCCGATCTTCAGCTCAATGTTTATGTAGCCCAAGCGCATTATGCCTATTACTGGTATCATCCAGATGCCCGGTTGTCATTTTTCAAACCTGAACATACAGAACAACCACATCTTTCCCTTGACACCATACTGCGCCAATGACTACCGTGTGACCCCAACACAATTCAAAAGCTAGCCACTACTAGTTGGCCATGGTTTAAACTTCTGTGGTATTGCACTAGGGAATCTCTTTATTTCCCTCATATTCCACTCATAAGCAACCCTTGGCTCCTGCTCACTCTTTAGCATCGAGTGCATCGTACACTTGGTGCGCACGAGCTGCGGGTCACTAGCGACCTGTTTCTAGAAGGTGTGCTCAAGCCCAGCTCCATGATGGCTAAAGCAGAACAAACGTCAATAATGAATAGATTTACATTCCATTGTTTACACAGTACAATACAGGCAGGGCTGCCTACCTACCCATCTGAACCCAAAGAGTTATCACCACTTACATTACTGATCACGTCACCAGACAATAGACATCTGATTTCTAAACTATATCATATTTCCCTACAATGAAATCTGCCGGGCTGGAGAGTGCCAGAGCAGCATGGGAACATGACCTGGATACTCCTAGTTCAGATATGGTTTCATATAACTGCTGTATGCAGACTAAACTTGTGTCAGATAATCACCAGCATAAGATATTATATTATAAGTATCTACACGGAGCTTACACTACCCCCGCTGCACTAGCATAATTTGACCCTACTAGATCTCACAAATGCCCGAAATGTCAGGCAGACCATGCAGACTTCTCCTATTTGACATAGAATTGCGAGATGATAGCAACTTTCTGGAAGAATATATTTTCCACTCTATCTCTTATGATCGAGCAACCACTTTCGGCTGAGCCCCTTATGGCTTTATTGGGGTATGTTAAGTCGTTACCACTGGGGCGGCATTGTTTTACTGCTAGTGGTCTACTTTTAGCCAAGCAACAGATTTCACTTCATTGGGGTGCTCGAACCCCCCCCCCCCCCCCCACCCAATCCTCACTGTGGCAGTTTGGCTGAAAGACTTGTCCTACTATAACACTACTTCCGAATTGAAAGTTTCACTGCAGCCAATTACATCATGGCCTAAAGAGCTTTGGAATCCATAGCAGAATTATTTGTTGTCCATGGTGGATTCTGCAGATGATGTTGTCTATTGTAGTCGACACCCGCCCTGTGTAGTTGTATGGTGGCTAATGTGCTTTTTTTCGCCCCTTGTGGTATGTTCTGCTATGTCTTCCTCCCTTTGCCTGTGTCTCTTGACCTCAAATATTGTTTCCATCTTTCTTTAGGTAACCTGTTGTTCCTCATTTATATATGCAACCGTTTCTTTTTCGGCCATTACAGTAACTGGTTTCACTGTATGTATCTGTTGAGAAATGATAACTTTTTTTTTTTTTAACTCAGGTCAAAGATCTTCCAATGGGAGATGGACGATTGATGCTTTTATATCTTCCCTTTCTCCTTTTCCAAAAGTAGTAGGCAGAGATATGAAAAGCAGTCTATTATCTATAATAATAACTGAGGTGGTTTCTCTTTGTATACAGCCTTTAAATGAATGAACACATTTGCAAGCAACATTGGCAAACAAACTATTTCAGCTAAAACAGACTTTCCACAATAGATCGGATGTGACGGTGACCAATAGGTATAAGAATCTGTCTTTTGTTTCATTAAGATTTGGTAAGATGGGCTCACAATGTCAAGTAATCAAGAGTTTACTTGTTTACAATCTTATGTAGCACAACATTAGCAGACAGTGTTAGTGTGCTTTATGGCAAACTAGTCATTCAGTAGGGAAATTCACCCACTAGCAAGTAACTTTGAATATCAAAATAAAGCAGAATAAGGACAAACATTCAAAGTGTACAAATACAAAATATATGATATAATGTACAGAACACTTCGCCTCATATTTTCTTAGCACCTCAAGCTTTTCTATTTCCTCTAGTTATACAACACCATTCCTAGGTTTGTTAAAATTTCCAAAGAGTTGTAATCTGCAATGTTGGGTTGCCCACAACATCCACTTCTGAAGAGACTCAAGAACAGCTTAGTGCAAGTCTTGAGAGCAGGCTGAGAACAGAAACAATCCAATTGGTGCGCTGTCTGCATCTTAAAACCAATGAAAAACATTGAGGGTGCGTATGCATAATAAAGTATTTTCTTGTTGCTAGCTTCTTTGAAAGATCATAAAACAAACACTCCACAAAGATAATTTTGATTTAAAGGCGGTTAATGCATGGAGCAGGATCAAAATGTTGGGACACCAACATGTTATAGGATCACCAGGCCTAGTCTACATTTTCCAAAGCAAGAATCTGGGAACGGGAAATAGATTCTTGGCCTAGTTCAGAAATCTTTTGTCCACATTTTTAGGGGCCAGACATCAGTGCAAATATATGCCCACAAAGTAGGGACTAATGACTGGGACCTGCTGGTATGGGGGAAGGCCAGGCCGCAGGTGCATATATTGTTCTGAATAAGGGCCAACGTATTCAGAGGTAATAACACAAGATAGAATTACACCCCATTAATGTTTTTTTCTTTTCCTGGTACAACATGTCATGGCATGGTACACTGAGAAAAGGTAGTTATAAAGTTGCCCATCAATTCTGGCACCGCCTGCTGAATTCAAAATAGAGCATTGTAAAAGTTTGAAAATAAATCCTCGGTACATGTCGGAGAAGCCACCAACCAATATCAGCTCCACTAAGGTTCCTTTCTCAGATGATTGTTTAGCCTATTCTCCCTAGCTTAAAATATTCCTATATAATATAATATTCCAGCTAGGGAAATGCTGAGCCGAGACCTCGGTATCTACAAGCATGGGAACTGAATGAGGTACATTCAAAATCCATTCACAAATATCAAACCATTAAGGAAAAAGAAAAATAGTACAACTGCCAACATGAATCCACTAGCTCAGTACACGTTCCACTGTCCCTTCAGTTTTAAAAAGCATTGACAAAGCCAATAGGTATCATCTATGCGGGAACAATTGACTTTGCCAATGCTTTTAGCCATGTTAAACACCACTCTGGCTGCTAATCAGTATGGTTAAACATTAGTGGAGTACATGATGTTGGCTTGGAGTGAAATGGTGTGGAGCTGAATGTTGTAGACTGCAGTGGAGTTGAGTTTCGTACATGGGTGGGGAAGCAACATGGAGGGCGTGGAGGGGGGAAGATTATAGACAGAGAGCAAATTGAGATGCGGGGGGGCAGCAAAAGGGAGCAATATGGAGCAGGCGAGAAGAAACACAATGGTGAGAAAGCAACGTAGGGAGTACGCAAGGGCGAGCACAACATAGAGGAGAGCGAGGAGAAGTACATGGACAACAAAACTCAATGGAGTGCTTAACCCAAACAAATTTTTTTTAAAGGAAGCAGTGGAAGCACAGACACCAACCAATCAAACAAGCATTTGCAATGCAACGGTCTCGGTATTGTCAAAGTTAGAGCTATTGGCATTGTAAATGGCTATGCCTTTTATTTATGTGTTGGTATTTAAAACATAAATAAAAGGCATTGTCATTTACAATGCCAATAGGTTAAACTCTCGCAAGTGCGAGACCTATTGCATTGCAAATGCTTGTTATTCCTGTCTTAGAGAGGGGTTACCTTTGCAGTTCATTGGCCTGTTCCTATTGAAGAGGACCGAGACACATTGCACATGGTTTGTCTCTGTCTAGAGCGAGAGAGTGATTGAGTGAGCAAACAATGATAGACTGCAGAGTGGCCCTGGGCTTGAGATTAATCCAAGCATTCCACGGATCACTTTATTCTTTTTGTTCTTGATACACAATGAGGCCTCATATGAGCTCTGTCAATGTTCTCCTCACCACCCACTTAATATCATATGAATCCGACCTATTTAACTACCCTGTGCCAATGCAGACCCCTCCCCCCCATTCCTAATCTTAGTTTCAGGACTCTTCCTCTCTGTTTTCCTTTCTCACCCAGACATACCCCTTAGTCTAGCCAGGCTGACCTGCACCGGTCCTCACTGCCCCCACCCCTCACAAATTGTCATAGAAATGAATAGGCATCGCCTGATATCAAAATGACACCCTTTTTAAGAACATTCATAACATTTTACTGAGAATGTAGCGAAATATCCTGAGCTGGGAATTTCGGTGTGCAGAAAGCGCTGCTACAAGTGCGCAAATGGAGGTGCCCTGTGTATATGTATTTTGAGGGACATGTCGGGAAGAGTATGCACCCGACAAACCAAATGAACCGAGGCTGGCCACCCTCTGGGACAGGTCCCCAATCTTCGGTTCCAGCAGAACACACAGACCGCTTGTACTGGCGCTGGGAGCGCGGTGCAGGGCTGAGGCGACATGTAACAAAGGCTGCTTTTAACGCCGTCCCACGAGAGGAGCGGGGCAGGCAGTGAGCACAGTACATGTCAGATGTATGCAATACTTATAGATACATCAAAGCAGGGTAGATACAGCCAAAGTTTGACACAACGATTTTTGTAATCCGTATGCAATGTAGAGACGAGCATTAACTACAATATCAATTTGATAATATTATTTACTTATTATAAAGTGCCGAGTTATCAATTTTGCAAAGTTGAGCGATATTACCACTCACCAAGTCATTGATCACATTAGAAGAGTACCGATTTTATTTCCTACTGTTAAAAGAACGTAGAATACCACCACACAAAAAACCAAAATGGAATTAAACACGTTTGTTTCGTTCAGATTTTTGTTTTCAGGCTCAGTTCTTTTTTTTTTAAATACAGGTCCTTTTTTATTCTTCGGGGCAGCAGTTTGTACAATGATGACATATGCCAGAGTGAAACAGCCACAATAGAAAATTTTAAAATGTGAAAAATCCACATTACCCCATTTGCATCCCAAACTATTAACAAAACGTGCCCGGTTGTTATATTGAGAAGAATAAAAATGTTTCAAAAGTTGGACCGACCAGTTTAACTATTTCCATATCTCCTAAAAAAAGGGGATTATGGAGGAGATATCGAATTAACGGTTTAAATGCGCATATCAGCTCTGTGGAGTAAAAAAACACAATTCGCCTGTTTCCCACGGTGGGTTATAGGAGCGCGCCTTTCAACCATGGATGTGTGTTTGTTTTTGCAAGATGACGTGTTTAAATAAAAGCCAGGCTGGTCTCTTCTCCCCGCTTCACCTCTTCTCCCCAGGGCTCGCACCTTCTTTCCAAAAGCCATCGCTCTGCGTGAATGGTGAGCAGGAGGATGGCTGGAAGGCAATACAGCCAAATGCTCTCAAAGAGAAGACGCGCTGCGAAAAGAAACACCTTTTCCGAGGTTGGCACTTCAGCCAAATGACCCCTAATTAACCTTAACGAGATGTCTGATTTCCAGCCTTCTGCTCCCACCGCCGAACGGGGTGTTTTATGTGAAGTGTGGAGCCTGTCCCTTTAACTCATGCAACTCCCCCCCCCCCCCCCCCCCCACCTCACTCCGACTTTTCAACGGGCAGGAAACATTCCCCAGGAACAATAAGGCGCAACAAAAATAGACCCTTCCGTGCTCAAAAGGCATCGCATTTTGGTGTGCCGCCTGCAGGGACCTAGCCGTTTGCTTCTGGGGTCGTCCAACTATTTAGTCGCAGAGACGGGGCATGTGGGGTTCACGGGGTGTCACAGCGACCCCTGTACCCTGCAAGGTAAAGAGTAGAAAGAGCTAGTTCGTGCAGCATTACACTTTTAACCAACATCCCCCCTCGCAAACTGTGGCAGAGACTCGGGGGCAAAGCACGCCAATGATTTTTTTTGGGGTACGATTCTGACACGCCAAACGAGAACACAAGGGCTGGCCCATTTAGATGGATTATTTGGTGTTCTGACTACTAATAAAAACGAAATACACCATTTGTCTATAAGCATTCGAGTGTTAGTAAAGTTGTGTTAGCATCATTCGCTCTCCGAAAGTGCTTCACAAATGTAATATACCATACAGGAAATCTTCAGTTAAACACAACTATATAGTTAAAACGATTCCCGCGTTAACTGAATGAGCAGTTAACGTAACCTGTTGACTAACTGGCGAGTACATGTATTGAGGATTCCCGAAAATATTGTGGGCAGGTGTTTAACTAGTCCCACATTGAGTCTTGCTGGGGGAGGGGCTGGGCCGTGCTTTCTATGCAGGCGGCGTTTTGTTCAGACAAGCTCACTGCAGCAGGTCACGGGGCAAAGACCACATGAACAGCATCTGGGGATTTTCAATGACAGGCCCTCACCCAGCATGCCTGCACTGTAATCTCTACCAGATGAGGCCCAATAATTCACACACTGTGTACACATAACATGACAATACGGGCATCCATGCCGCCGCCTGACTCGCAGATCAAAGCCCCCGAATGGCCAGATGTAAGCATGCTTACTGCTGAATAATTCATTCAACGCTCAGCGGGTCTTGGCAGGCAGGCGCTCTTTCCTATGTGCTATGCTCAACTAAAAACCTACAAAGAATCGCAGTCCGCAAACAGAGAAACAGATCCAACGCTTTAAATGTGTATTTACAAGTATTCCGTCGCCGGCTTCGAAAGCACTCAACGCAGCACACTGGTTTCGCCAGAAGGCCAGAGAGAGAACAGGGCCGGCGTCTTTCCCGCTGTGTCAGACAGGTGGCTATTTAGAAGGAACTCGCCGCGGTGTTATTTCTGCTGTGCCGGACTGCAGCTGCAGTAAATCATATTGTTACCGCCTCTAAATCCATTACTACCCTATGCTTAGCAAGGGACGTGCGCAGTAAATAAACCTCGGTGCCCCACAAATGTTATCGCACGTGGTGTGAAAAAAAGCATAAAAAAACGAGAATCCATGAAAAATATTACGTGTTGAAAATGATTTTCACCATCTGACGTAAGGCCTTCCTGCACCTGCTGCTATTCAGTTACCCTGACATAGCAAAACCGTTGCAGGGTTATGTTTCCGACATTTCATCCAAGAAGAAGCGAAGGACGCATTAAAGAGCAGGGCGCGCGCTGAAGTTAGACACTGCACTTGTTGCCTTCTATTTCTGTGGAGAGCTGTTTGTCGGTCGGCGCTGGTGGTTTGCCACGTCGTGATATTAAGATCTCCCTGGGTGTCAATCACAACTAAACACAGCAGGGTAAACTAGCCATGACCCCCATGCGCAGCAAGCGGATGCTGCTTACCAACTGTTGGGCTGTTTGTTTTAACGCTCCTTTGTCTCTCATTCAACAAGGCAGAGCAAAAGGCACACCACCGCCTTTCTCCGAGGTCAAGAAGAAATGCCTCGGAGAAACGCAGTGTCCTTTTCGGATTCGGGGGCGTGTTCGTCTTTTCTCTCCTCCAGCCATTGGCTGGAGGAGAGAATGAGACTTTCTTTAAAAAACACGCCCCCCGATCCGAAAAGGACGGGGCCAAATCGGAGTGACTGACCTCTTCTCCAGTGGCTGGCCAGCATTTACGAGGCCAGCCAATGGAGAACAGGGGAGAAGAGGGGAGGGTTCAAGCCCCTCTTCTCCAAGTCATAAAATCTCCGACTTCCGGTTCTGCCTTTCGGCAGACCAGTAGTCCTCGACCTAAAAAGATGTGAAAGAAATCTGCTTTTTCTGTATAGTCACTCCAGATTTTTCACCATTTGCTGGACCCTCTAGTTCTGCTGGCTTTAGAACTTTTTCTGACATTACAACTCTGTGCACTTGACCTTTGCAAAACAGTGTCTGCCCTTTTACCAAGGTCAAATTGACATACACTGAATGATATATTTTACTTGCCTAGAAGTCCCTATTATGTGGAACAAAATGTACCCATGGCCTGGAAGTTCAATGTCATCAGTGGAAGGCAGGGCCAATTGTGCCATCCACTACAGTAGCAGTGCAAACATGGCTTCAGGTCTACCAGTGGAGCCAGAATGTAGCAGTTTAAAAACTGCAACTCAACCGGTCAAAATAAATCCTTCTGACAGGTCAAAACATTCCTTTTACATACTAAGAAGTCTTCCCTGTGTGAGCCTTGTAGCAAGCAAGGTAGGGTGCAGGATTTTTTAAAAGCAGGACATCTAGAAAGTTAATGTTAACATGCTCTAAAAGTTACTAGCACCCAAAAACTATTTTTCACTGGAGCAAACCTAACCATCCTATGTAGAAGACCAGACTGCAGATTAAAATCCTAATACTGTAACTCAGGAATGGGACCAGCCTAAAAAATAATTTAACAGCTATTTTTATTAGTTTTTGAAAATCAAATTTAACAAAGAAGTCGAATTTGAAATCAACATCAAGGAAAGTTTACTTTTCCCTGCCTGACGCAACTCAGCTCTTGTCCTATTATGATTCGGTCTCTGGGTTTACAGAATTCTTGTGGAACCACTGTCTGGTTGCTGAAGACCTCTTGTCCTACCATATATCTGTCTCTGGGTGGGGGTGGCTACGATACCTGCTCATAACTGGATTTCAGTGCTAGATATGAAAGGACAATATGATTACCATAGTACCCTCCCCACACACACAGCCCAGGAGGACTGAGCCTGCTGTCAGTGACCTGAGAGGAGCTCTGAAGGACGCGGTCTACTCCCTCTTGTATCAAAGACAAAGAACTGGACTCCAAGGGTCATTAGGATGACCTCCTGTTCAAGCTACAGGAATACAACAAGCTACAATAGGCCTTTTCCTGGATCTACCAAGCTGACCAGTGGCAACTAGACCTGGGGACCTATACTGGATCTTGCTGCTGGCCTCTGCCTGACATCCTGCGAGTCTCTGAGTGCCTCCTCTGAGGTGCTGGGGGGGGGGGGGGGTTTATAAGCCTGAGGTAGATTGGGACTTCTAGGACTAAGTCAAAAAGTGAAATAGTTTTGACATTTTTGTGTCATCTTGTATATTATATGTTACTCATCCTTTTTAATTCAGAATTTTATTGTTCTGCATTTTGACTTGATCACTGTTTTAGTAGTGCATAAATATTTTACACATTGCCCCATGTTAAACTTGTATGTTTCATGCTATAGCTACCAGGCAATTGAGCTCAGGTTTAGTGGCTTTGCAGGTTCACCCTCACAAGAGTTGTGATTGTTCCTTGGGGTGGGTAGTCACCCACCCCAAATAATAATCCTATTTCTTATAAGACCATAAAGAAGCTATGCTCCATAGGAGGTCCATGTACAAGATTGACAAGCTGGAACACGAATAAGAAGCAGGCAAATAAAAGCAACTGAAAAACCATCCAATGGTAAGCAACAGGCAAGCTCCAAGTCCCAGAATGTTAAAGGTAAGCACACAATATGTCTTGCAACAGACAGTGTATGCGCTGTCTAGTAGGCAAGATTAGAAAAAAATAGACATACAGTCAGTCACATGCTCAAAAAAGTCCCCACATGTATCCTCGTCTGAAAAAACATGAAAAACTTAGGACAGACAAATATAGAGATGGACTATTTTGTTTGTGTCAATTAACATTGGTACAAGTTCATTCAGAATAAAACAAAGTATCAAATTAAAATCACGATAAATGCATGCAAATCAATGTGACACACCCCATGATGCACAAATACTAAAATGGTGCATTTGTTATAAGGGCTGAAACAATGACTGTCCTTCAGCCAAGTTTACAATTAAAAATGTTTTTGTCGTTGTGACCTGATGGCTGTAAGAAATGTATTGACAAATTTCCCAAAGTATCCCATGTGGTCATGCAAAATTCAAGCGCCTCAATGCAGGTCAAAAACTCCTTCTGCAAGAACACAGGTTTTTATAATGTGCAACATGCAGTTAAAATCTCTGGGCAACAGCATAGCAACTGCTGCATACACTCTCTTCTGTAGTCACAAAAGCGACAGGGCTGATACCAAAACTAGACGCCCAATCACAGCAATACTCATTAATCGGAAGTACCATAATTGCATTAGCAAAATATAGAGCCTACTTTCCTTGCTTAAAGCTGTCTTGTGAAATAATTGTGGCTTCCTTTCTCCATATAAGTTTTTAATTGGTGTAGCATAGGTGATGCTGAGCACGGTTGCTAGGCCGGCCACCATTGAAAAGGTCACTGCTTACTTCTACAAGATGAGCTTTATTTTCGATTGGGAAACAGTGGAAGGCGGCAGTGTGACTGTGTTGAGGTTTGTGTTGTTTGCCACCATTCTAAGATACTCAGACTAGGGATTAATTGTGTTAGTGAAAATTACGTGAAGGGTCTTTTTTAAAGTCTCTGGTTTGGCTTTTTGAACTGCATGATAGTATTTAGAAGCAAGGCCTTGCAGTCAAAGTCCTGGCCAGTTAGGCCAAACTCCAGATGAAGCAGCGAGCGACAAGTATATTTTGGGAGATGAAAACAACCTCCTATAGGCATTACACTGAAGCTTTTACTGTAAAGGAGGGACTTTCCCAAGTTAGGGGTGTTGGCCAAATTAAGAATTAGAAGTAGCTTTGCTCGCATGACTCACAAGTTGGCCTCCGTTGGTGGCAAGTATAATTGAGAGTTTAACCTACGTAAGTGAACTAGGCTCCCCCCCTAATGCTTCGTCCTCAGCCAAAAGTCTGGGAGTGATCATCAATAGTGATCTCACTATGAAATCTCAGATAGGAGCAGTAACTTCTACCTGTTTCTTTCAGCTGAGGAAAATAAGGGTGATTAGGAGATTACTTACCCGGGAAGCCTTAATCCAGGTGGTCCTAGCCATGGTGATATCACACCTGGATTATGCCAATTCTCTATACTTTGGCATCCCGCTCTATCTCACTAAAAGACTGCAGATGGTACAGAACCAGGCAGCCAGGTTGATATCCCAGCAACCCAGATGGGAACATATCTCTCCCACTATGAAAGAGCTACACTGGCTTTCTATCCCACAAAGATGTGCATTTAAAGTTGGTTGCCTTATTTTCAAGACCTTGCATGGTGCTAGCTCAAAATTCATATCCAGACTCATTCAGAAATATTTACCTACACGGAGCTTACGCTCTGCCCACAAGAACTTCCTAACCATTCCTTCCTATAAACGGAAACAAATAGATGGCTGCAGGTTTGCAGTACTGGCACCGAGCTTCTGGAACACTCTTCCTTTGGGCATCAGAACCTACACTGAATTCTCTAGATTCAGAAGGCTTCTTAAGACTAGACTATTTAACCAAGCTTACAGCAAGATTCTGCAGATAACTAAATACATGGGGCTCCAGCAATACCTTAAGTCAGCGCCAAGAAACCAATCGGTTTATGTGCGCTTTATAAGAAATTTTAACATAAGCAGGGATGTGGAATTCCTATAGCCCGACGCCCAGGACATATTGTTTGGGGTCAATGGCAACAAGTTTTAATGAGTATTTTGTCCTTGGGACAAGTAGGCCCAACCCCCTGCAGCACAAACCCTTTGGCTGCCAGTTTGCAGTGCCACATTAAGGGTCAGGGAAGGGCACTGCCTGCAGTTAAGTTAATATTTGTGTGCATATGTTAATGCTATTCAAATTATATTTATGTTTCATTAATTGAAAGCCTTTATTATTCGGGTGAGTGCTCTAAATAAATGTAAGCTCTGACTGCACTACTGATGGGTTCCTGTAGAAAAATGTGTACAAGGTTTCAAAGTTTAG
Source organism: Triturus cristatus (assembly GCF_964204655.1). Classification (NCBI taxonomy): domain Eukaryota; kingdom Metazoa; phylum Chordata; class Amphibia; order Caudata; family Salamandridae; genus Triturus; species Triturus cristatus. The sequence continues at coordinate 830,972,289 of NC_140591.1, forward strand.
CAATATGAGGCTATGCATAAGGCTCCCAGAATGCTCTTTGATTAGAATTAAATATTTTCAGAAGCTTGAAGCAAGATTAATGATTCTTTGCTTTCAATATAAAATGTTCCAAGCATAATGAAAGTAGGGGAAAGAAACCATTTTGCTAAACTACTATAAGATTTCACGTACCATTTCTTTGCAGCATCATTTAATAAAATGTGTTAAAATGTGTTGATGCAAGGTAGTATTTCCCAAAAATATTCATCTTAGAAAATTAGTGTAACCAGTTTCATTAAGATTATGGGAAACATAAAAATAAACAAGCATTGGCAAAGCCAGTGGGTCTGAAATTGGTCATCAGCTTTTTAGTTTTGGCAATGCGTAACTTGGCATGGTTTTTGTAAAATCGTATTGATGTGAGAGCTGCTGGGCCCTCACCATTATAACAAACATTGGCAAAAGCAAACCTTGTTTTTGCTCTCAAAAAAGCACACACTGCCACATTAGTTATTGGCACTGAACAAAACTACTTTGTGCGCCAATATGCTCTTGTGAAAGAGCAGAATGCGGTCACTCACAGCCAGCTGATACACAGAGAGAGAGAGAGTTTTAAAAAACACAAAAGGTCATGGTTAACGCCAGACCAAATCAGGGGCCCAATTATTAAAGAAAGTCTCAAAAGTGCACCCTTGGTATATGTCCTTACATTAAGTGCAGCTATATGGCTTTTGTGAATTCACGAGAATTTACTGAAGTCGGGCAAGAAATTGTACTCCTAGAAAATATTTGTGAACTGCATTTTAGCATGAGCTAATATGCATGGGTAGAAAAGCTCATGCAAAAACCTGAGTGTTTGCAAGCTCATTTTCCCTCCAACCACTTTTTTTCCCAAACTCTGGAAGAAGGTTTACGTCTGCCATTATCAGGAGTAAATCTCCAACATTTCTCAGTATGGGAAAAGATTAGAAAAGAGTTGTTGAAAACCCCTAAAACATGCAAGTTAGTAGGTTTGCACAGACTCAAAAGGGCATTCGAACCCTGGAACTATTGCTTACTACTACCTTCAGTCCCAGTATGTAGATCTGCCGAAACGTGGCAACATAGAGGGATTGCTAGTATTAAAACACTACCATGGAATGATCCCTGGTATAATCAGCGAGGCTATATAACAGCTCTTATACAATGAGATTGCTGCCATAATTTGTCACCGCACTACATGGCACCAAAGGGACAAGTGGATATTGTTACAGGACAAGTAGATTTATGAAGCAACCTGCCCCATGGACAAGTAGATATTTTAATAAATTCCACACCCCTGATAAGGCAAATGTAACTGCCTGGGCCTTCCTGGTGATGTGTTTGAGGGGTAAGGCAGGTTTCCCTGTGTCTGGAATCCAGACTTCAAGACAATTATACTTAATGTTTGAGAGATGGTTCAGTTCCTCAGCCTCCATCTTGATTTCGGTTTGTTCTTTTAACTACCTATGATCATCACTTTAGGTTTATCAGAATTGGGTACCAGCTCATTCACAGTGCTGTAGATATGAAGTTCATTAAGGGCGAACTGTAGACCCATTTTCGGATGACCCAAGATAAGCAAATCATCTGCATATTGCATCATGGGAAGCCTGTTGGAACAAACTGTTGATGAGACGGTGGTTGCCTTGGCCAATGCATGGCCATTATCAGATATGCAGAAATTAAACAGCAAGGGGGTTTATTAAGCACATTTGCTTTAAACCCTGTGTGGTCTGGATTTTGTTTGTCCTCACCAGTCTTCACATGGACCCATGTGTCCGAATAGAGGGAGATGATTGCCTAAGTAGGGCAGGGGGGAATATCCACTCTGTCAATCTGAGATAGTTACGGTAATACTAGACACAATCCATGAGAACCAATCCACAACCACCTCCACCCCAAGAATTCTAAAATGAAAGGGGCACACAATCATAGCACTATTTGGCATGATATCAGTCCCTTCTATTTATACCCACAACACAACCTTACCTACAAACTAGAAAGGAAGTGTGGACCACACATCCAGAGCTACAACCTGTGTCACACAAGAGCTGAAATTCCAAACAGAGCATTTCCAGAATACTGAAACCCAACAGCCAAAATGAGCAGTATGGGTAAGTGAAAAGGTCAACACTCAACACACTTCAACAACTGAAAACAATTTGCATATTAAAAACTAAACCAACCAAGATCCCGCCTCCTCCTGTCACAAGAGAAATACTCATTTGATATGATATCAACAAAGCTTGCAAAGAAAGCAAGCACCAAACAGCAGGCCTAAAACGAATTTATTCCAATTCAGACTAAAGTTGTGTGCTCCAGGTTTCATTTTTAAGTAGTAGTACATTTTAATATCCGCTGGTAGAGCTAAGTGTACACCACCAACTACACATCCAGATGTACATGTACAATACTCATAACTACTTCTGATTAGAAACTTAAGCAGGAGGTCATTGCTACATCACAGAAAGCTTAACTCAAATTAACCTTGGATGATGGAACATACAATGGCATGGAAAATCAATTTCTACTACTGGGCAAGATTCCCCCATTCAGGGGTGTGGACTCATAGCCCATCACTCAGGGTGTACTTTTTGGGGTTAAGAACAACAAGCCTTCGTATTTATTTTGTGCAATGAATAAGTAGACCCAACCACCTTCTACACAAACCCTTTAGTAGCCAGTTTACACAGTACAGTTGTGGAAAACAGGACTGTCAGCAGCAAAGGCAATAAAAAGCATCCCATCCATAAGATGGTCAAAATCGTATATATGGCTCATTAATGGAAACCGTTTATATTGGGGTGAGCACTTTATGGTGTAAGCTAAGCTTGCATTACTGGCATTGGCTGCAATCTGAAAACGTGTATGTTAAGTTAATTTGTGGCTATTTACAATGCTCCTTTGTTATATGTAAATACAGAAAGAAAAAAAAGGAGGCAAATTTGGAGATAGAATTAGTGGAAAACCAGTGTTACCAATGCGTATACACAATATATTAAGGAGCAAATTCTTAAAGTCACAAAAGTGCACTGGCAGATGTCAGACCATTCATGGGTGCAGATTTACAACTTTCATAAATTCAAATGAGTATGAGAGTCAGATGAATTTACAGAGGCAAGTCTGGAAACTATAGTCTTAGCAAACATATATTAATTCTATTTTTGCCTCAGCAAATATACATGCATATATTTGCTCATGCAAAAATCTGCTGAGCAATTGCAAATTCACTTGCTAAAACTTGCTTTTCTCTGTGGTGCCGTAGCGACTGGTGTCCGCGCGGAGTGAACGGCGGGAGGTAGGGAACTAACGATTACAAAAAAATAATAATAACTTACCTTCCTGTCCTGACACATCGCCGCTCTTCTCCTCCTCACCAGCAGACTCCCAAAATCCCCTGCAGCCAACCCTGACGCTGCTCTCATTCATGAGAGCAGCGCCAGGACTGGCCTGAGCCCTCTCAATTTGCGCTTCTAGGGTGACAGGGAGCCTGTGACTGCAGTCTCCAACCCACCATTGCAGCTGGGATTAGAGAGAGCTTTGGTGCGCATGCCGCTTTGGCCGGCCTGATACGGCCGGCCAAACCGCCAATGCGCAATAATCACAGAGTCCACCACTCTCCCTCCGTGACTGCCACTCCCCCCCTGCGATGGCCCTGTCCCCAAGATTCGCATGGGAGAGAAAAATTAAATGATAATAAACCTGGTTTATTATCAAATTAAGTTTCAATTTTTGCGGCTGCTGGTGGGGCGGGACAACGCTCCTCCACCATAGCGGAGGAGCCGCTGTTGCTGTGGTGGAAATAATTTCCACATTGCAGGAAAAAAGAATTCCCTTTCTTTAACCCTCCACTTTTTTGGAATGAGATGAGGTCACTTCCCACTGTGTAAAAGCACTGGCTCCTGCCCTTATCAGGAGTACATTTCCAACATTTTCTATGGTGGGAAGCGATTGGAGAATAGTTGGTGAATACCTATAAATTTGTAGGTGTGCAGTAACTAACAGGGAATTCCAGTCCTGGACCTATCACATTATTTCTACTTCCAGTCCCTGTTAGTAGATACGCTCACACAACAATCTTCAGCTCTAACTTTTATAGGTGTACGCCAAATTTACATGCATAAATAACTGAGGATTGAGCCCATAACATTTTGGCAGACAAGGCTTTGAAAAGTTAGTCTATTATAGACATGTAAGCCATTGTCTGTTCTAGCACTTACTATAGTCTCACATGTATGGCAAGCAACAGAACTGATGCACAGCGAGAAAAAGCAACTTAACCAATTACATTTGATCAAGTATAGAAGATAAGACTGTACACACACGATTAGGGATTACCGGATTTTTCCTGCTACCCACCATACATGCTATTTGTTCCTGACTAGGCGCAATGGGGGGGCACTAGGGAGGGGTGGGCTGAGGGGGAGTTTACCAGTTTAAGGTTTTCTGGAAGTAGATTGTAAGCTCTGTGCGTATCTGGGGGAGCAGGGGGACAGTGATCAAAAGCGGGCAGCGGGTTTCCCCACCGGAAGTTGGTTCCTGACAGTGTTGTATCAATGTGCCATATGTCTATGTGACGCCGCCCGGCCTCCGGGATGTGGGCAGTACGGCTGTGTATGCTGCACGGATTAACGGTTAAGGGGAGGACGGGAAACCTGCATTACTCACATGCATCCTGATTACTGTACGTTGTACTTGGTCCTGCAATAAAAATGGTTTGACTAAAAAAAAAAAAAAATAGAAGATAAGACTGTAAGGCGTCTCATCGACCCTCAGCTCGCAACCTAGGCACCTAACTGCAGATCTAATCTGGGTTTAGTTACATTTTGTAAAATCAAGTTAATGTTTGAAAAAACATTTGCTAAAGCAGTTCACAAGACTATTTTCTCACAAATTAATGAAAAAGAGAGCAACAGTATGATGACAACTATGATATGCTTAATCTACTCTTAAAGACCTACTCTACTCTTAAAGCCCTACCATGGTCAGAAAGATGGCCTCAGCAGAGCTTGTTCATAAAATAGAGCCCTGATACAGTTCAGAGTTATGTATTATCATAAAGATGGTTTAACCAGAGCCGTGCTAGAATCCAAACACTAACAAAAATGTGCCCAGAAACAATCATAGAATGGGGTATTGAAGTCCTGAAATAAGGAGAACAGAGCCAAAATGTGTCACCTCAATGCATGGGAAAAGTGAATTTATTTGTAAGACAAGTAAATGAAGCATCCTGTCCCTTGAAGCGGTAAGTAGTTTATAAAATTCCACATGCCTGCCCAATGCCTACCCTATATGTCCAAAGAAAAGCCCAATGCCCAGCTCAAAATCTAGAAGCAGTTTCTATACATCTATTTCACCCCCAAAGTAAATTCTGAAGTAAAAGTGTCCCACTTCCTACTACTACTGTTTCAGCAAGAACTAGTACTCATTCAAATGAAGTGCGAATGGAGGTAACCAGATTAAATGCATGGCCTGGCAAACTAAGTAATGTCAATGTGGTCAGCACAGGTCTACCATAAAGGTCAAAACATAAAATAAGAAAACAAGACTGGCTCTTGAATAAACAGATCAGACAACACCAGGCACATCATAAAAGTAGCCCACTCGATGTTGGTGAATTCCTTATATAGGTGTAAAGTTATATTTACTTTGCACAAAAAGTACTACATCATGGAACAAAAATTCATGTAGGGCCTGCAAACACCTGATCTGTCAGTGCTAAGATATTCTGCCATAGTGAGGTACAAAAAACAAGCAAGGTTGCAAACTCTTGTAGGGCACAAGGCCCAAGAGTTTGAACCATTGTCCGCAACCATGAGGACACAGCCTGACAACACAAATTTTAAGCAACTGCTTTACTAAGCAATTTTTAAACACTTTTATCTAATACATGTCAATGGCATGCGTGTTAGATTCCTGCCAGGTACCATTATCACAGATAGTAAGTACCCATCCATTACCCAAGTCTTTTCCACGACATCCCCAAATATGTCAACTGTCAATATTGGTCAGTGCATGTCAAGCTACTTTTTTGTGTGGCTATCTGGTTAACTCAATAACAAACTAACTTCCCTGGCCATTCTAGTCCCTAGCAACATTGTGACAATGGAGAAAGAGACGTAGGCTTCTCATGGGGCATGCAAAGCTCTAAATCATTACTTTGCATTGTCAAAGTAGGAAACAACAACTTTGATGCAGCACGCACTCACTCAATTATGAATCTAAGTACTAAAGTTTTATAGGCCCCCATCAAACTCAGTCTGTAAAACACCGCCCTGATCTTTTGCATTGGCCTGCTGGAAGTTGGCGAGTTAACCTCATGCAATGTGTGTGTTTTAAGGGCAAAATAAAACCGCCACAAAAAGCGCGTTTGCTTAGTGCGAACTGCCCATCTGACAGCAGCCTCGCTGCTCGGGGTACTGTAAATAAATTGGTTCCACCCCTCTCCTCCACCCAAGGTCAGGTGACTGGAAACTCCACACACCCATCAGCAGCGTGAATAACTTGAAACCAAACAATACTTTAAAAGGGGAATTCTTCAAATACGTTTGTAAACAATGGCCAAATGGTGAGGCGATAAGTGACAATATACCAGTTTACTTGCAAAACGTGGACAGTGACACATCTTGCTCTGTCACCGAATACAGTCCTATTCCCTTCCCCCGTGCACTAAATTGCGCGTGAACCACGAATTCACAACAGACCTCACAGGGAGCAACGACCAGTTATTCCAGTTAATATGTCAATAAATGCAACCGTAGCCCCACCGTCCACGTGCGATGCAACAAAAAAATCAATCGCAATTAACATCAAACAGAACACCCAATATTTATAAAGGGGCACAGCGACGAAGTTGTTCCACCCATCATAAAAACAACTGAGCACCAAGCCCTAAATATGCGCTCTAAAAACTCACCTCTCACACCCCAGGGGAGGGATCCCAGTCCCAGATTTTCACTTGTAGGAGCGGTGGGAGGGGGAGTCACATTCTTTGCAGAAAGGCACACTCATGCACAGCCCAGACTCTTTCGATGGCTCTTTTTTTTTTTTTTACTTGCCCGGCATGGTAACTCTTCTGTAAATCCTGTCAACCATTCAGGAGGTGGGCAGCTGCAAACTCCCTCTCTCTGCCCAGGAGGTCGTTTCCCTTTGACACAGAAACGTTAAACTGATTGAAAGGGAAGTCCCAGAGCCGGAGGGGGAAGGGAACGCGAAAGAGGAGTCTCCCCTCCCCCAATACCAGTGTCTGATGTGATATGGCGGTTATAGGAGGTGCTTCACTGGGAGATTCGATGAGAGTGCGCGCGAGCGAGAGCGTGTTTCTGAGGGAGAGAAGCAGCAGCTAATAAAAATTGAATAACATCTTCCTAATACACACACCAGCCTCAAAATAAGGCGCTCAGCCAGTGACCTAGGGGGAAAACAGACAAGTCACTCATTTGGGTTGAGGGAGGGGGAGGAAGCAAGACACATCTTCTCGGTTACACACCTCCCCGCCCCCCTCGGAGCCTAGAGTGCACTAAAGTAACCCCCGTCTGCTAATGTATTATTAGGCGGAGTGCTCGCTGCTGCTCAACGTGCCCGCCCAGACTCCGGCCCTGCCCCCATCAGGAAACGGGCACGTTGTGATGCGCATTTACCGCTTTATGAAACACATAAACATTGCTTTCAATAAGTGGATACATGTATTTTTTTTTTAGTTCAAAATAAATTCTGTTGGTTCCCGGTATTAAATTATTGTGGAGGCGTTTCCGTTGGGCGATAACCTTTGTACACAGTAGCGAAAGGAAGTGAAAACACTCAGCCATAAGCTTGTAAACACATTATTATATCCTACGTACGATTCACCCAACGAAGCAAAGGATGCATCAATTCCAAACGAGCAACAAAGCATGTTTTTCATGTTACAAAACCAAACATACAATTGAGCCAGGAGGCGTGAAGTTCAACACCCCTGCTGCTGAAAATGTAAACAGACAAAATGTTCCACTTCGCAGTGTCCCTGACATTCAAACCACACCAGGAAATCAGCCTCATAATAGGTCCCCAGGTCCGTGTAAAACGGAGAGGAAGATAGCAGTGAAACAAAATTGCAGTTTTTAAAGACACACAAGAAAATCGCGCACTTACAGTATCTTTCCATAGCTGTGATTCAGCAATATAGAATTCAGCAAAAATCAGCTACAATCCAGGCCCCCGGGGTCATCTCCCTCGGCGTTCTACATGCGCTACGCTTTGTTGTTATTTTTCTCTAATTTCAGACAGATTAAGGGCTGCGAACATTACATCCGATCGAGGGGAAAAGACAGCAATACAACCCAGCGTAAAGTAAATGATGCAACATTGCCCTGGTTACATGTGCTTTTCCCTTCCCCCACATTGCTGGCTTCTACGACTTGCAGTGTTTTTTCCGCCTGTTGGGTCACATTGTGGCTGATTGATTCTCCTTTCGCCTTGCTCAGTCATTCAGATTTGGAAAGTAAATAACAAGTTGACATCATTACAGCTCTCTGCATTACTGTGACACATTCCTCGCTTTACCATAGCACGTCTACTAGCAGCGCACTAAAAAAATTGAGCTGGGAGAAGTTGCAGACCAGTGCTATCCGTATGAACTAAACGCAGAAAAAGAGAAATGGAAATTTATATGCCTTGGTTGTGACAAAATATTGTGATGCCATGGTACCGTTATATTTTGTACGGGTTATACATTTCACATAATTATGTTTTGACTAAATACACTTAATTCCTTTTTTTTTCTGGTCATTATTTTCTGGGATCATTTCGATGGCATGTCAAATCAAAATCTTTACCTTTTTTTTGTTCAAAATAATTTTATTGCCATTTTTAGTAATACAAAAATGATTACAAAGAAGAACACAAGGGGAGAAGAAAAAAAAAACAGTTAGCAGAAATCATTATGAATGTCAAGATTTGTACCTCATTGTGGTACTTATGATTAACATCAGTAAATGTAAGCTGTTGTTCTTTGGTAAGAGTTGCAACGGGATTATAGGTTGAGGCACTAAAGTTGGTATGTGGGAGAGATATGTATCAATAGGCGGTAGTAGATATGGTTAGTCTCAAGGAAGAGTGTCAATAGCAAATGAGACTCCTAGCATCATTGTAGGTGTGGTCTGGTTCAGGAACTAAGCATGGGAGAGGAGAGAGTCAGTGTAATGTGGTTCGAAAAGAAGAGTGTTCGGGTATGAGTAGAATTGATGGTAAAAAGCGTTTTTGGCCATGAGGGATTAGGGGTGGAGAATTTCCCATTATGATGGTGTGTTGCGGTTATTAAAGAGATCTAGTGTCTCCCAAATAAGTTGGGATGTTAGAGGGGAAACTTTCTTACTAGATTGAGTTGTGTGTGTGCTTCTTAGGTATATGATCCAAGCCCACCAGGCAGGGTATGACACTGTTACTAGATTGCCAATCAATCAATATTACTTTGATGGTGATAGTGAGTATGAAGTCAAGGAGAGAAAGATCTTTGCCAAAGAGATTGATTGGAGGATCTGTAAAATGTGGTCCTAGTAGCATGAACCAACACAATAGCGAGATTGGCACTTTGAATATTTTTCTCTAGTTAGAGGAAAATATCTCGCCTATAGGTGCATAGATGGGGGCAAGAGAAGAATACAAGTTCTTTGTCGGTGGGTGACGAGTCACATGCCCAGCATGTGTGTGAGCTTGAGGAGGAATAGTTCTGCCGGGGTCCAATATATGAGGTGTGCAACAAAGAATTTGGTCTGGACCAGGGAGGGTATCAATTTATTTTGAAGCAAATGTGATCCTATTTTTGCATAGGTGGCCTCGCTTGGAAAAGTATGGACTCAAGCGGAGAGTTAGGAAACTAATTTCTGTGCTGAGAGGGCAATGCAGGATTTTACCAGCAGTAAGTATTTTGTAGAATTTAGAAGCAGCATGACACTTCCAAAATATCAGATGGAGTTTCTGTATTAGCGGTGAGTTATGGGTGGTGCCAAGCTTGGATAGCTTGGCTTTAATTTGAAGGAAGTGGTAGAAGTAATTTGAAGGAAGTGGTAGAAGTCAATGTTGTAGAGGTTGTGCTTGTGTTGTAAGGATGCAGATGCAAGCAGTTCGGAGTTACCGTAGAGATCTGATGTTGTTGAATTCCCTTTGGTTGCCCAAATCTGGGCGATTGTTGGGGAGTTGGGAATGTGTAATTATTTATTATACCATAAAGATGTGCTTATTGATATTGGTTGTCAGGTCCCTGTCAAATGAAAGAATGGCAGCTATGGTGTCTTTGAATATTGTGCTGGACTGGCAATAAGCATAGTTTGTCATCATCAGTGTGAACAGGAGAGACAAGGGGTGGCAGATGGAGGATTTCACGTCAAGCCATACCGTTTTATTTAACAGGTAAGTTTCAAACCATTGTGAACCTTGGGCCGCAAGGTAGGCAGTTTGATAGGTAGACCAATATGGGAAGTTTTACCACCTACTTTCGTGGGTGTTCTCAGCTTTTTAAGATTAATTATAGGTTTTTTGTACTCCCATAGGAAGTTAGTAACAAACTTATCGGTCTTGAGAAGAAGTCAGGAAAAAGTCGGGTAGTAATCATGCTGGACAAAAAGTTGATCAGAGGTGAGACCATCATCTTGATGGTCTTAATGTACCCCACCAGGATATATGTTTTGTGACGAAGTTGAGAGTAAGTCCTTGATTTGATCTAGGGTTTTGTTTTCATTGATGGAGTCCGATTTAGCTAGATGCCTACAAAACCATACTCAAAGGTATTTGATGGTAGATTTGCATTGGAAGTGGGAGGAGCCAACAACTGAGGGATGGCAGTGGACGTTCAGAGGAAGGATCACCGTTTTATTCATGTTCAGGGAGTAATCAGAGAAGAGGGAGAACGGACCGATACTGGATAGGATCGCCATCATTGCAGTGTCAGATGATTCTGTAAAAATTAGGATGTCATCAGCGTATGCAGCTGTTTTATATAGTATGTTGTTGAAGGAAATGCCTGGTATATCCGGAGATTCGTATAGCATTAGAAGTAAAGGATCAATAGTTAGGAGGAACAGGAGTGGTGATAAGAGGCAAACTTGTCAGGTTCCTTGTTTTAGCATAAAGGGTTGAGACCGAGCTCAATTAATCTTGATTCTGGCTGAGGGAGTGGATTATAAGGCCATGGTCATCCAAATAAACTCATCACCTAGGCTGTGTCTCAATAGGACAGCTTTAAGGAATGGCCATGAGACTTTGTCGAAAGCCTTCTCTACGTCCTGGGCAATACATACTAGGCAACTTTTGATGCAGCCGGATTGTGTGGGATGAACAATTTTGGGAATCAAAAAAGCAAGGCAGTTTGTGAGGATTTTAGTATAGATTTTGGGTTCCATGTTAATGAGGGATAGAGGTCTAAAATGTTTAGGGTCGCGTGGTCCTTGCCCTCCTTGGGGATAACTACGATGATGTCTTCGGAGGCATACCCTGATACTGAGCCAGAGGCAGCGAAGTAAGATAGTCTGTTGTATTGTGTCAGAAAGTGAGTGGGCGAAGGTTTTTATAAAATTCAATTGGGAAGCCGTCTAGTCCTGAGACCTTACTAGAGGGGATACTTCTGATGACGTGGTTGACCTCTTCTTTTGTAATTGGGTTGGAAAGGGATGTTCGCTTGGAGTTAGAGACTTGTTTAATTGGTAGGGATTCCAAGAATTTCGAATTGGTGTCAAGGGGTGTCTTAACTGTAGGTGTGTACAATTTAGTGTAAAAGCATTGGAATACTTTAAGAATCACATCAGTGGAAGTTTGCAGTACATTGTGTTCATTCCGTATCGTTTGGATGAGGGTGGAGTTGTGTTTAAACTTTAGATATGCTGCATGGGATCTTCCTGCTTTGTTTAAGTAGAATAGTTTTTCGCCTTTTTGGGCGTGGACCCAAAGGTGTGCACATTTTCTGACTATGGAGTTAAATTTGTATTTGAGCTGTTTCAGGGCTGCCAGGGTGGATGGATCATTGGTTCGCCGGATGCTCAGCTCCTTGGCTTGTATCTCCATTGTCAATTGGTCTAGAGAATGAAGACGGCTGCATAAAATCAGAAACAGACCCTGTTAGCTCATATGAAGAGGAAACATTTATTAACATGAAACGGGGACAGCTGGTATAGAAAGCCAAGTGTTCAATTTTCAGAAATTCAGCAAATCTTTTATTCCTGCAAACCACAAAACGGCGTTTCGGTACATGTCCAATAATATCAAAAGTACAAGAGAATTTCTCTGCATCTGTTGACCAATACATCACATGTCCACCCTCAGATGGCACAAATTACACAATTATTAAATATAGAGCCAATCAGAATAAGCTATTAGTGCGTTCCACCTGCAAGATGCAGTGTGGTGCATCCCCACGTGTCCAGATTGTGACAGTAGGGTATTTCCAAGCCTACACAAAGCAGTAAGCCAATCAGAGGTGGACGCTTTGTCTCATCCATATATGGTGTGCTCACAGGGCCTCACGGTGGCTTGTTGTTGGGCTCATATGCAATTGCAAGTCACGGGTGATGTTTTTGAGGAAGCCTTGTGCTGTGTTGCGTTAGAAGCTGTTTACCTCAGCAGAGTACATGAGTGTACTAAATGTCATGTATTTTCAGTGCATGTTCTACTGTGCTTATCATAATTAAATATCACAGAACTAAGTAAAGCAAAGGGATTCCATACATGACAGAAAAACAAGATTCCACATTCCGCCCTTAGATAATCAATGATGCATCTTATACCTGTTCTACCATTGGTAATTTTCCTTCCTCCTCTCCTGCTTCATGTTTTGTATCTTTTGTGTATATTCTCTTAATTTTCTCACGGGGAAGTGGTATTGTTGCAGTAGGTATTTAGCAGTATATTTATGCATGATGGGCATACCTTTTTTAAAACACACATAGTTATCAACCCTACCACCCCTATTATCAGTGCCTTCAGCAGCCATTCACCCCAGCTCCTAAACCATGATCCCACTGATCCCCAGCGACCACCAATGTGTTTCCTGTTTTCTTCCTTCTATAGCTTTCTGATGTTGCCTATCGCTCTGTTGATATTATTGCTGTTGTCGAGTATGTAGGGACAGCAGGTCTGGTGTATTTCTTGGCATACCCCCCTCCTTGGCCAGTAGACTGTCTAAAGCGATACGATTCTGGATCACTACAGCTCTCATCGCAGGACACTCCTCTGTTATGTTTCCCAGGGCTGCCGATGCTGATCCTGCCAGGTCTTCTATTAACCTAGCCAACTCACTTATTCTATAGTGGCATAGGCACCCCTGCTGGGGGCAATAGGACTCCCATTTCTGTCATCATGTTGTCTACCCATGCGGCTGTTCTTTTACACCTGGCTGTTAGGTGGACCTGGCATTCTATCTGTGATAGGGTGTTGATGTGCGTCATCCGTGGTAACACAAAGGATAGGTAGCATTTGCCATACCATTCGTCTGGCAGGTAAAAGTATGCAGATCTACTGCATACAAAAACAACTCCTTGTATCCCACTAACTCTGGTGACAGTTGTAGGGGACCACTTTTTACACTTCCCAAGTTGGCATAATGTGTGCAGTCACTACCAGCTACATAAATGTTCTGCTTTGGTGTACCACTCTTCCCACTTGCCCCTCAGGACATCATAAAATGTGTACTGTGAATATAGGCGTTCCCTGCATTCTTTCCGACCTTGGGCACCCATGACTAGTTGCCAAATTGTACAGTGTACAAGTGGCAGCTCTTCAGTACCTAGAGTGTTGTTTTGGGTTTTCTTTATACATCAAGGTGTGGTCACTCTGCTCTCTACTGTTAGACTTAGTATCCCTAGATCCTCCACCCGCTTATCTCCTGGAAGTGCCAAGCCGCTGGGTCTGTTCTCCTGCCCATCCATGACCTTTGGCTTGTGTCAAATCACTCCAACAGTAACTGATCCCGCTTCTTTGGCTGCATGTTCATGCATGGTGACCTTTCATGTGTGAGGCGGCTGGAACTTGGCGGGGGAAACCCACATAGACGGTGCGGAAGATGTAGTTGTACTATGAGGTGTGTGACCTGCTTTTAGTGACATATTGTGTTGGATCAGTAACATATCCCTCACAATGGTACAGCCCACATATTTTCTCACAGAAATTACACTGTATCTTGTTTTCGTCTTGTGTATGTGTTGGCAGAAGTGTGCAGACATAACATCCTGATACATTTATTATCTTCACATACATTATGAACATTTGTACGTATCTGTTTTTTTCATATTCTTCCCAAAACATTTTCTCCTCACCCCCATACCTCCCAATATGCTTGTGGAAATTGAAATACCTACAGTGACTCCATCTTGTGAAATGGCTCCCTTTCGCAAAAAAGAGACAGTAATAGAAACACCAGTAAAATATGTGCTGAAACTGGAGTTTCAATACATGGGCTAGTCATGGGGTTGGTGGTCGTGAGCACTGGTAAAAAGAACACACCCAGTTCCAAGAAATAACCTACTGACTTAAGCACACAGCTGAGCATATATGGCCTAGAGGGAAGTTAGTGGTTAGCTCATACATGAATAACAGACACTCACAGAACAAACAGGATGGTGTGACTTTTATGATCAGAAAATGTGCTTGTGGTGAGCAACAGAATGCGGCCAGGAGGCAACATTGTACCCAATATTAGAGGAAATGTATCTAAACTATGCACAATCAGATATTCCTTGAGTCTTGTTGAATGTTTCTTTCCATGTAATACATCTGCAACTTTCCTGGCCGCCAATAAAGGTGATCCTAGGAAACCAAGATGAAGACTTGCATGTTTTTTGACGGCAGAATGAGATAAGAGATCACATCTGACAGTCTTACACCATCTTCCATTGATAAGTTAGGTGGTGACATTTGGTACAGCATTTCAGTATTGTTCATGACGGTGCATCGAGGAAGGGTATGGAGATGTGGTCAGCAAAGAGTATCACCAGGGTTGTGATGACTATACCAGAAATAGGGGTGCATTCTGCAGCCAGAATCCAGGGCCACGTCTTGTCTTTCTTTTGCATCATGTGTGGTATTGTTCCAGATGTTGGTACGTGTGGAGTGTAGAAAAGGAGCAAATAATTCAAGAATAAAGAATTCACAAAGATCCAAAGGTTGTTCAATGGTATCTTTTGTGTGGCTTGAGAGGTTACCAGCACTTCAGCCACATCAGATACTTTCAGTAGAACGGAGATTTTAACAATGTCCAGTCTGTGCTTTCGTGGGCACAGGGGTTGGAGCCTGGTGTTCTTGCTGTGGTTCCAATGCTTTCCTGATGTGGGAGCCATGGGTCCAAGAGGTCAGCTGTTGCAGTTGTCAGGAGGACCTGGTATTTCCCTTTCCACCGATACTGGAGGCAGTACTGTCTGGTGTGGATCTTGACCCCGACCCAGTTGCCTGGTTGGAGTCTGTGGGCTGGTGGTGTGTCTGCTGCAGGGAGAGCCTGCAGCCTGGAGATGAAGATAATGAAATGTCTCTGTTAGTCTTTTACAGTATTGAAAGAGCACATCATCCAATGCTGACAGAGGAACAATAGACATGTGGCCTGGGTGTGCATTGAACGGCCAAATAGAATTATTATTAATTATTATATAGCGCATAGCTATCTGTAAAGTTTCCCAGTGCTGGAGGACAGAGGCAAGCAACCTTAGTGCGTCACCTAAAATAGCCAGGATTTAAACTTTTTTCAGAAGGAGAACAGGGAGTTACAATCTCTGATCGATTCAGAAAGTGTGTTCCATAACTTAGGGCTGAGGAAAGCGGATGAGCAACCGCCTTTCCAAAACATCTGAATTAAGGCACTGAGAAGAGAGACTGGTTCTTAGAACGCAATGCGCAGAGGGAAAATAAGGCACCGCCAACTTATGTAGAAATGGAGGGCCAGTGTGGAACTTGATTTTATACATAAAGAAGAGAGTCTTGAAGTTGATGTGTTTGTCCACGGTAAGCTAGTGGAGGTCATGAAGATGACTAGACACTGAAGAGTATGTAGGAAGAGCTGTGTTTTTGTACCGAGTATGAGCAGGTAAGTCTTCTCTCCATTCAATTTAAGGGAGTTAAAATTCATCCTGTTGGCAACATGGCTGAGGTGGAGTTAAGATCTTCTGAGCTGGCTTCCTGTTCCGATGACAGAGAGAAAATGATCTGGGTGTCATCGGCGTATGAAAATATAGTCAAACTGTGGCTTTCTACTAAGTCCACTACACGGCGGACGTAGATATTAAAAAGCGTGGGACTGAGAGCAGATCCCTGTGGGACACTCCAGGTGAGTGAGTGTGAGCTAGAAGCTGTGTTGGTAGAAAAGACCTGAATGGTGTGGTCAGCCAGACAGGATTTTAGCCAAGCAAGTGCTGTGTTTTGAATGCCAAGTTGAGCCAAAATATCAATAAGTTTGTCATGAGACACAGTGTCAAAGGCCGCACTGAGATCTAATAGAATTAGTGCAGCCATGCCACCCCTGTCTAGGAGTTGATGGAGTCATTTGTTGACTCCTAGCGGGGCGACTTCTGTGCGATGCTCAGCTCTGAAGTCTGCCTGGGAGGGGTGAAGGGCATTTTGGGTTTCTACATATGAGGAGAGTTGATTATTGAAGTGTTTTTCTAAAATCTTAGACAGAATAGGCCGCACTGATATGGGTCTATTATTGACCCAGTCAGTAGGGTCCAAGTGAGGTTTTTTCAGTAGAGGGAGTACCATGGCATTTTTCAGTATTTGGATAGGTGACCTTCACTTAGTGAAGAATTCAGAAGATCCACTAATAAAGATAGGAGATAAGGACTGAGAGAGCTAAACTTAGACGGAGGATCAACTGGGAGCCTGATTTAATAGACCATAATAAGTCCATGAATTGGGCAACATCTGGGGGAGGGCAGATTGTAAGTGAGATGGTGTAGCTTAATGTCCGATGGAATTATTTCATTATGTAGAGCGAGTGTGATGGTTGGGTAAGGGCAAGAATTTTCATGTGGAGATGAGCCCTGTTCTTCTGCCAGAGTGAGGCAAATGTTTGTCACCTTCTCGACAAAGAAATTGGCCAGGGCTTTACATTGGTCCTGCGAGAGTGAGGGAGGAGAGACAATATTGCTGGTGTTGGATAAGTCTTGTACGACTTTAAAAAGGGTCTTATGACAGTTTTGTGCTTTTAATATTTCGTCCGAATAAAAAGCAACATGGGCGGTTCTGCAGTGAATATGATAAGTATTCAGGGCTGTCTTATATTATGATCTTGCGTCATTATCATATTGCTTTCTCTAGGCTCTTTAAAGTCTTTAACAGGATTTCTTTTCTTCCTGTACGGCCTCATCATACCATGGGGTCGGGGGGTGTCTCGTCGCCCCATGTTAGAAATGGGGGTCTCTAGTTGGCAGAGGTAGGGACCTTTGTCCAAGTAGGGACCCTTGCTTCTAGTCAGGGTAAGGGGGATACACACTTTAGATATCCCCTGCTCACCCCCTTGATAGCTTGGCACGAGCAGACAGGCTTATCCCAAAGGCAATGTGTAAAGTATTTGTACCAACACAAAAGGACACCACACCAGTTTAGAAAAATAAAATATCTTTATCTAAACTAAACAAGACCAAAACGTCAAAAATCCAACATACACAGTTACAAATATGACTTTCAAAATGTTTCAGGAACTTGTACCATATAAAACTATGGCTGCGTGACTTTTCAACAAAGTACTCTTAGTTGCGTCAAAGTTCACCAAGCCAAACAGCCGCAGCGTCGGAAAACAAAGAGATGCGACACTCCTGAGACCCTGAGGAGGTGATGCAACAGTCCCGCTGCACGCAGAGGAAGGGTTGCGTCGATTCCGGTCTGTATGGGGAGTGATGCGTTGATTCTTCGTGCTGGTTCTGGCCTGCAGGTGATGCGTCGGAAGAGCTTGCTGCACAGGTACAATGCGCGGAAATCCAGAATGCGTCGGCGATCGATGTGGTGGCGTTGTGCAGCGCTGCGTCGGTCCTCTTCAGCTGCGATCCCTCGATGCGTCAATTGCTGGAACGATTTTCGCAGCAGCTTGGCGGTGCGCGGAAATTCTTCAAATGCCGTGAAGATGTGTTGGAAAAACAGCTGCAAGAAGAGCGATGCGTCGATTTCTGTACTTCTTTGAGTTTCTTCTCTCTTCCAGCTCCCAAACAGCAGCAACAACCTCCAGAGGCCCAAAACTGGCACAAGCACCTCAAGGCAGGTCAGAACGCACAACAGCAGAGTTCAGGGGAGCTGGGGGTGAAGTCTTTGTGTTCCTGAGACTTCTGAACAAGAGGCCAGCTCACTTCAGGCCCTTGGAGACCTCCTTCAAGCAGGGGACACAGCACACAGCAAAGTCATTCTCCTTTTCTTGGCAGAAACAGCAACTGCAGGCCAAACCCAGACTCACAGCAAGGGCAGAACTTTTTCTCAGTCTCTCCAACTCTTCCCCTTGGCAAATATTCCTCTTGAATTCCAGGAATGCTCTAAAGTTCAGGGGTTTTAGGTCTAATACGTATACCCCAAAATGTCTTTGTTCCCTTTGTGCAAGAGGCTCTCAGCCCAGTTCAAATCAGTTCTGGGGGGCACTCTGCAAGTGCACAACAACATTCATTGTCAGTGTGAGCCTTGGCTCCAGACATACCACACGAGGGCGAGCCAGCATTGTGGAAGGCAGGCACTGGCCTATTCAGGTACAGGTGGTATTCCTCCCACCAATCCAAATGCAGATCAGGCCTATTCAGCCTAGTGCTGACTCATCCAGACTCCTGGAGCCACTGCACCGCCCCAGCCCCTGTCACTCCAAAGCCAGACAGTCAATCCACAAACAGTCAGAGGCACCCAGGAAGGTTGAACACGAAAATAGCCACTTTCTAAAAGTGGTATTTTCAAACACACAATTTAAAAACCATCTTTACTAAAAGATGTGTTATTAAATCCTAAGTTCAGGGATATCAAACTCAATTTTTATCTATCTTTTCCCAATGGGAAGATATGCTTGTAAAATGTAACAAAGCATTCCCCATTCTGTCCAATAGGGCAAGATAGCCTTTCAATAGTGAAAAACAAAATTGGCAGTATTTCACTATCAGGACATGTTATACACACCAGTACATGTCCCACCTTTCACATACACTGTACCCTGCCCAGGGGGGTACCTTGGGCTTATCATAGGGGTGTCTTATGTTAAGAAAAGGAAAGGGTAGGGCCTGGCAAATGAGTGCACTGGCCAAGTCGACATGGCAGTTAACAAACTGCGCACAGGCACTGCGGTGGCAGGCCTGAGACCTCTTCTCAGAGCTACTCATGTGGGTGGCAGTGGCACAATCAGTGCTGCAAACCCACTAGTAGCATTTGATTTACCAGCCCTGGCACACTCAGTACACTTTACTAGGGACCTACTTATAAAACAAATATGTCAAACAGGGAGAACCAATTACAATATAAATTTACACAGAGAGCATATGCACTTTAGCACTGATCAGCAGTGGTAAGGTGCCCAGAGTCCTATAGCCAACAAACACAGGTCAGGAAAAATAGGAGGAAGAAGCAAAACGTTTGGGGATAACCCTGCAAAAAGGGCCATTTCCACCACCCCAGCTCTAAGTTTAGCTGTCAGGGTTAAGTCAAGAGAGCTTCATAGCCAGTTGTACACCACAGGAAGGTCTGAGGTGACTTGATATACTAATTGGGGAAGGGTACCCAATAGGCTAGTATTGAGAGCTGTGATGCCCAGTTTGACCCAGTTTCCGATCATTACTTTAGGCTTAGTTACTTTAGAAGAAGATGGGGGGATAAATGGTAAATAGAAGTGCACTGCAAAATGATTTATCCAAAGTAATGGTAAGGGTGAGACTGAGGTGAAACAGGTGACGTTGGAGAAAATGAGATCCAGCAGATGGCCTGCTGTGTGAGTGGGAGTGAAATTAATCAAGTTAAGGTTGAGAGTACCCAGATCATCAATCATGGTCTGACTTAAACTGCATGTCACATCTTCTAAGTGCATGTTCAGGTCATCCAGAAGCATATCATTTGAACATTTTAGTGTATATGGAGAGATTATATCAGGTATGGTGGAGCACCAGATTCCAGCAGGACTAGGAGGATGGTAGATTAGAGTGTCAGAGAAAATGACGTTGGGCGTTTGTAATACTAAGGGAAAAGAAAAGGGCTTCATGTCACGATTCGCTCCCTGCATTCTCGGGCCCACCACCAGAGGGCTGAATTGTGAGGCTCTCCAGTGTTCTAAAACGCTTCCACACCCTGCCCTTCATGCATATACTGACTTCCAGTCATTTGGATTCTTCTTGCAAATTGTCATCCATTCCCAATCCATGCCTGATTTTGTGAAAACCAGCCTGCTCAGGCTTGAAGCCAGCCTGCTCATGTTTGCCACTCCATTACCTAGAATTCTCTGCTCACTGCTTCATCTCCACTGTTAGATTTGAAATGTTATTCCTGTGATGGACATGACTAAATGCTCCCTTGCTTAGTATAACCTCTGTTCTTCGCTAAAGTTAGCATGCATGGCGCCATCTTTATTGACGCCATGTTGTTCTGTAACTGAGATCAAGTGGCTGTCTCATAATACTTGCCTCAGCAGAAAGGCTGCCCCAGCGCCTCCAGCTTGTACTTCTCAAGGTTGAAGCTTTGCTGAGCTAATGAATGTATTATCCATTGTTGCATACCTTTACCATTAGATACACTCGTTCCCACATTTTCACATGGTAGAGAGCTGCCGAACAGCCTTGGGACTGGGATAGCATGTTCCTTGCCCAGTGGCACGGCCCATCTTATGTGCCTTCTTTGATTTCCATGGCCTGAGCTGGAAAATTCCAGTTTGGGCAGGACTCTGGAGGTGTTGGAATTGTATAACTTATGTCACCGTGCGTAAGGAGACCAGACCCCTCGGCAGTCATCTAAAGAAACTGATCAGACTGGGCTCTTCTGCAGCATATTGGAATAAACTAACTGGTTTGTATTCTCTACTGCCTGATCGACTCTTCATTTATTGGGAAGGCATATAGGTGGTCGCGAGTGACCCGGGTGACCCAAATCGAGCCACTTCCTTTCTTCCCATCCTAAAAAGAGCACCCTCAGGTTTCCCGGATGACCATTCTGATGTTTTCCGTTTTGTGATTGACTTGCGTGCTGTGAAGAAAATAGTCATGGCCCCAGTTCCCTGTCGTTCCTGACATCACTGCCCTCCTGAAGATGATTCCCCCAACTGCTACCTATTTCTTCATTATTGATTTGAAGAGTGCTTTCTTCAGCAGTCCTATACACCCAGGAACTAGGTACTTGTTGGTTTTTCCCTGGCTGGCAGAAGTTTTAGATTCTGTCGGGCTCCTCAGGGCTATACTGAAAGCCCCAGCATATATAGTCAAGCCCCGAAAGCCCAATTGGACTCCCTCACTCTTCCCTCAGGTAACGTATTGCTCCAGTATGTGGACGACCTTCTTATTGCCTCTGATACTGAAGAGGGATGCATACAGAGTACAGTTAAACTGCTGCAACATTTGGCACAACATGGACATAAAGTATCCCTTTCTAAATTTCAATATTGTCTACAGGAGGTCACCTATTTAGGTCACCTACTGTCGAAGGAGGGAAGGAGACTAATACCTGAGCGTGTGGCTGCTATAAGTAAGATGCCAATCCCTAAGATGCAGCGGGATGTGCGAGCATTTATAGGCATTACTTCATATTGTCGACACTGGATTCCCAACTTTGCTTTACTAACAAAACCCCTACTGCAGCTAACGATGAAAGATGTGCATGAAATCCTGCC
This sequence comes from Triturus cristatus, assembly GCF_964204655.1. Taxonomy (NCBI): domain Eukaryota; kingdom Metazoa; phylum Chordata; class Amphibia; order Caudata; family Salamandridae; genus Triturus; species Triturus cristatus. Next base: position 830,994,061 of record NC_140591.1, read on the forward strand.
CTGGACGCATGATTGTCAGCATGCTTTTGAGCAACTAAAAATAGCTCTTTGCTCTGCACCTGTGCTTGGCACCCCAGACTACCGGAAGCCATTCATTTTGTATGTACACGAAACGGCAGGCTGCGCGCTCGCTGTCTTAACACAGGCCTTTGGAGATAAGCAAAGGCCGTGTGCTTACTTCTCTGCTTTGCTAGACAACGTCGCCAGAGCCCCCCTGAGCTGTCTGAGAGCGGCCGCGGCAGTGGCTATTTCCATCCGACAATCAGCAGGGCTCGTCCTTGATACTGATCTCACAGTCATGGTTCCGTATGCTGTGGATATACTTTTGAACAGAACAAAGACACAGCACCTTACCAGTGCACGTCTGACTGGATATGAGCTGACCCTGTTTGCACCACAAGTCACCATCAAAACATGTGCCACTCTGAGCCCAGCCACGTTACTACCCCTCTCTTCTGAGAGTGAGGAGGCATGCATGCATGATTGCATCTACCGCATGGAGGAAGAGACGAAGGGACGGGTAGACCTGACTGACGTTCCCCTATCTGAACCTCAAGGGGTGCTATATGTCGATGGCTCTTGTTTTAAATTACCAGATGGCACAGCCACAGCAGCCTATGCCATTACCACCTTTCACACTGTAGTTGAAACAGCATGAGTTCCCTACGAATCAGAGCAACCTGCAGAGCTTGTGGCCCTCATTCGTGCCTGCGAGTTGAGTGAGGGACTGGCTGTCAATGTATTTACTGACAGCCAGTACACGTTTGACGTGGCTCATAATTTTGGGCGGAAAGAGGGTTCTTTACGTCTCATGGCATGAGAATCCAGAATGGCCCCTTGATACACAGACTCTTGTCAGCCTTGACACTCCCCAAGAGACTAGCAATAGTGAAGTGCAGTGCTCATAAGGCAATAACAGATGGTGTCGGGAGGGGGAATGCATTTGCGGATCAGACAGTGAAGGAGACAGCTCGGACTAAAATGAAGAGGATGTTTGTGGCGGGTCCAGCTAGATGGGTGCCTGAGAATCTGAGAATGGGACTGTTTGAGGATACCCTAGAGAATGTGAAGGAAATACAAAGTGAGGCAACATTCGAAGAATTAGCAGTACAGCAGGAAAGAACGGCTAACTTGATCGAAGAGGGTTGTTGGACAGAGAAGTCCGGGAAGCAGCGTAGTGGAGGGGGTCATCAATTCAATACTTGCTCCCACATTTTCACATGGTAGAGAGCTGCCGAACGGCCTTGGGACTTAGATAGCATGTTCCTTGCCAGTGGCATGGCCCATCTTATGTGCCTTCTTTGTTTTCCATAGCCTGAGCTGGAAAATTCCAGTTTGGGTGGGACTCTAGAGGTGTTGGAATTGTATAACTTATGTCACCGTGCGTAAGGAGACCAGACCCCTCGGCAGTCATCTAAAGAGACTGGTTAGACTGGGCTCCGCTGCAGCGTATTTGAATAAACAAACTGGTTTGTATTCTCTACTGCCTGATCGACTCTTCATTTATTGGGAAGACATATAGGTGGCCGTGAGTGACCCAGGTGACCCAAATCAAGCCACTTCCTTCACCACCCCTGCAGGCCAAGGATGGGTGGAGGAATTCAGCTCACTTGTGGCTGGCTGCACCTAGACTGCTCACACCTGATGCATGTGATTATAAGCTCCACAAACCCTGCCTTGGCATGCATATCCTATATATGGGTATCTGCAGTCAGTATCTGTAACAGCAATTGTGGGTGAGAAACTTACTGAGCTTCAGTCTTACCGTGTGGAGCTCCTGAGTACTTTACCCCACACTCCCCTTTATTGTTAATGTTGTTTCATATATATGTCTTGCACATTCGTCCTGGGTGTAGTTTTTCTGAATGCTAAATTGCTTTGTAAGTGCCTGCCATTGCTGGGTCTTCGCCATCTTGTTCACTTGTGCAGGCTTCCTCTTTGGATCCCTTTTCCTCCTCTGACTTCTTGTGTGATCCTGGGCAGCGCTGTAATCCTCTCTGTGTATGTTTTCTACCCCGTTCCCAGTCCTTGCCCAAGTCCCTGACTGTGTTCCTGACATAGTCCCGCACAGTCCCTGACATGTGAATTGTGTGGTGTTATAGAGTAGAACATAAAAAAGATTACATTTATCTAATAAATAATGTTTTTGATTTAAATAATTTCTATTAAAATAGTAATTTGTTTGTGAATTATTTATATATATATTTTTTAAAATCTTTCTAGTTATTTGTTAGATCTTTTTAACATTATAATATGTTTTTTGTCTTTGGTACATTTTTATAAATTTATATATGTTTTCTTTTTTTGTTTTTAAAAATCTTTTGTGTTGTAGTTGATATTTTGTTTGTTTTTAATTTTGAACTGACTCCAATGGTAATATTCATTTTTACCCCTCTGCTATCCAATACTTTCTCTACTGTTTCACTCCCTGGAGTGGGAATAGTAATTTGTACCACTTTGTTATCCAACACTTTCCCTTCTGTAGCACGCACTGGTGTGGAAATAATCATTTTTACTCCTCCGCTATCCAATACTTTCCCTACTGTTGCACTCACTAGAGTGGGAATAGTAAGTTTACCTCTCCGCTATCTAACACTTTCCCTACTGTTGCACTCATTGGAGTGGGAATAGTAATTTTGACCCCTCCACTATCCAACACTTTCCCTACTGTTGCACTCACTGGAGTGTGAATAGTTATTTTTACCCCTCTGCTATCCAACACTTTCCCTTCTGTTGCACTCACTGGAGTGGGAATAATTTTTTTTTACCCCTCCCCTATCCTACACTTTCCCTACTGTTGCACTCACTGGAGTGGGAATAGTTATTTGTACTCCTCCGCTATCCAACACGTTCCCTAGTTTTGCACCCACTGGAGTGTGAATAGTATTTTTTATCCCTTTGCTATCCAGCACTTTACCTACTGTTGTACTCACTGGAGCGGGAATAGTAATTTTGACCCCTCCGCTATCCAACACTTTCCCTACTCAATGGAGTGCAAAATGTTAGTTTAAAGATTATGAAATATTTTAATGTTCTAATTTATTATGTAATGTTTTTTTATTAGATTTTAAGTTATAGGTGTATGTATATATATATTTATTTGTAAATTTTTATATATTTATAACATTGAAAAATAAATTACAATGAATAGTTTATTAATTATTTTAAAGTAAATATATATATATACATATTACATTTTAAATATGTATGTTTAAATGTTTTTAAATTAAATTTATTTCTTATATTTGTTGAAATGTATATTAAATCCAAATAATTTTTTTAAAGTCATTTTTTATTAATTCATATATTTAACATTATTTTTTCCATATATAAAAAAATTGATATTTGTTTTCTTGATATTTTTATACTTGCCATTATTTTGGGTGTTGATATTCTATCAGTGAATCCTGCTTGTGGTTGGTATGTGCAATGTCATTTCTGTGTGGCCCCTAGCCCTCTGCATATTCCCTCAATCACATGAGAGATGAACGCTGGTCCGTTGTCAGGATTCAGGAGCACAGGGACCCCAAAGCACGGGATAAGTTCCATCAAAAGCATTTGGCAACAGTTTGTGTTTCACAGTTCTTTGCTGGTTATGCCGCAGTTCGTTTACTAAACATGCACATGATGACCAACACATACTTATATTTGTAGGCAGGGGGCATGTCGATGAAATCAAGCTGTAGACATTCAAAAGGTCTATGTGGAGGTGGAAAGTGGTCAGGCACAGGCTGTGTACGGCTCCCAGTATTGTATTGTACACAAACAGTACATTGTCTACATAAGCACTCTGCAGTGTTTGCGGAACATAATGCTGTACCAACTTTGGGAAAACAACAGGATCATCCCTTCATGTCCCACATGTGAAGTACCATGAAAGAGGTGGGCCATGGAGGAAAGCATTGACATGGGCAATTAGGGCCTTTCCACAATCCCTCCTCTGTCTGTACACATCCTCCCTTCTTCCATTCCTCCTGATCCTCTACCCCAGCCTGTTTCTGAATGTACTGAGGGTAAAAATACATGGAATTATTCTTTATTTGTGTCACCTGTGGGATGGAGGTGGTCTGGACGATTTCAAGTGCACAGCCTGTGCTATTCTCTTAGCCTCCTCATCAATGAATTAATTTCCCCTTCATAGTCCATGGAAGAGACATGTTATATCCTGCTTATTTAATTATATGTAGTCCAGTTTACCTTTCTCCTAGCTGCTCAGCCAGTGTAAGTGTTGACAGTGGAATGTTGGTGTGACTGTGATGCCTGGAATGCTTGGGTGCCTGTGTGGATGAGTGGTGACAGTTGGAAGATGGGCTGAGCAGCAGCCAGGCTGCTCCTGGTGAGGCTGGCGTAACAGGATCACCAGGCTTATGGACTGATGTACACATTTACCTTCCTGCAACTGGAAGTCAATAAAGAAATACTTAAAATACAACTCGGGAACGTCTGGTAAGATAGAACATATTTTGGCGATGACCTGGACCAAGACTCAAGTGTGCTACAAAATTTAGAGAACCAGTCTATGGTATGCACATGAAGAACCCAAAGAAACCTACAGAAACAAAGATTAACAATGGAGATCCAGGCAAGCCAGCCCCACCAGTGTCCTTGTCAGCCGACAGCTCCAGCCTGGACATGCTTCATTGGTCTGCTAATAATGACATTCATGCAAGTGGGTAAGCGGTGTGAGCCTCACTACTTCCACATCTTTACTTGGGTGCATTCTACTTTATTATCGATATTGGACTACAAGTTTGCAAGTCTTCAAGTTAAACTACAGTTCTCTTTACAAGCCATTTGTCAACCTAATGTGTGTGCTGGATGGGAGATTTCTGCACACTGCGCCGTCATGCCTTTCATTTTGACGTTTACAGCGTAGTATCAAAGAAACATGTTACTTTTCTAGACGATGTCTTGAATAATAATACACAGTGTTTTAAATGAACATGGTTGTGGTGCCGGCGGCAGGTGTGAGTCTTTTGCTGTGAGAAAAGTTTGGTCATTTCTACTTGATATGCAGTTAAAGTTTGGGAAAAGAGCCCATATTCAGGCTTCTGGTTTGGATTTTTTGGGGGTGAGCCTATTCTTGTTTTATAGTTTTCTTTGTCACAGGCAGCCCCCCTGGATAATTGGCAGTTTAACCGCAGCGCTGCAGTTTGAAAAAGAGGCGCGAGTCCTTCACAGCGCGTGCGCTCTTACCTTCACAAGGATTTTCTGCATATTCCTTCACGTTTTGGTTGCTACGCAGCTCCCTGAGCTGCCAATGGAAGCTCCCCAGCTCGTACTCACCGAGAGCGATCCAGCACAGCATCAAGTACATTCCGCCATATTGGATTGCCGGGACATTTTTATTTTACAAGCTTCGCTCTTCTATGTGAGTTGTTTCTCTACAGACAAATCCATGCACACGCCAAGTGGAGCACGGACAGACTCTTCACTTTCAACGTTGTGACCGCGGCTTTCGGTTTGATGGCCTAGTTTCCTTCAGTGCTTCAATGCGGTCTGTCCTGCAATTTATCAGCAGTGTTTCATTGATTAACAGCCTGCAACAGAATGTGTATTCAAGCATAATGCTGTTGTGGGCGAATATTGCAATGTGTTTGAGATGACGTGGATGTTCTGCAAATGAACGCTAGCATTTAGTTTGCACTTGTGTGGTTGTGCAAATTAGTGAGGTCCTCTGTCTGCAGATCCAGTGTGACTTTTGAAGTATCCTCTTTTGTTGCATTCATGTCTGCAACATACAAGTTTTGAGATCCTGTTTTGAAACAAGTTTTTTGGTATAGCCCTTTTTGGGTCACTTATTTTGAGAGAATGACTCTGTATCTGGGGTACACAAGACGAGAGTGTGCCCAGAGTAGTATTACTCGGGTGACAGGTCGCTCACCGGTGATGGGTACCGTTTAAAAAAAAAACATACAAGAGACAAAGGAAAAGAGCTTGCATGATTTAAAGTTCATATTGTAGCAATGTTCATCCCTTGCATATTATTTTAGTGATGCCATGGTACTACATGGGTCTGACGTCAATATTTATGGAGACTGCATTGCATTGTACATATCCCTTACATTTGGGATCACGTAATGGGTTTAGTTGCCCATTTATTTTGTAAGCATAGGTACCCTTATGCAATCGAGGTTCTAGTCTTTTAGTGGGTAGTCGGCACACATCTTTTGGTTTTATATTTACACTACTCTTCTGTACACGAGGGAGATTTTGATCTCTTGGTGAGTGGTTTCCCATTTTCTTTTTTGTACTCTTCCTTACATATGGGTTCTGTCAAAAGTGTGTAAGTCGCCATGTGCTACACGTCTTGTCTGTGCGGTGTGTAAGTCGCCATGCGCTACATGTCTTGCCTTGTTGGTGTGCAAGTCGCCTTGCTCTACACGTGTTGTCTGTTTGGTGTGTAAGTTGCCTCGCGCTACATGTACTGTACATACGGTGTGTAAGTTACCAGGTGCTACACATATACATTAGTTTCTCACCCTCACACAGGGTAGGTCTGATGGGTCTTGCCCCATTCACATTAGGTTTCACCCTTACGTCAGGGCTAGGTTATGGGTGTTAGCCCCATTTACACATTTTACATGAAATCCCCACACAGGGTGTGTTCACAATGGGTTTCTTAGTCCCATTCTCTGAGTGTATTTCATGTTCCTGACGTTAGGAATCTTGTTGACACTTTTCGTTCCCTTTTTGTTGGGACCGATGTCTAGGAGTGTGGTCCACCCTTTGCAACATTTTACGTATTTTTCTTTTTTTGTTTTATTGGGGAGGATGGGTTATATAGATTTTCATTTTTTTTATTGTTGCTTGTCAATATATTTACCCTTCTTTTCAGGTTACTTAGTGTTCAAACTCTCTTGTGAAGTTGTCTTTGTATTTGCTTCCCTGAGTCTTGAATTTTTCTCTGCTGTTGTACATTCTTGTTTATTTTTCCTCCCATGTTCAATAGTTCTTTTCATTTTTAATTTAAAAGGAGGGGATATGTTATATCCTGCTTATTTAATCATATGTATTCCAGTTTACCTTTCTCCTAGCTGCTCAGCCAGTGTGAGTGTTGACAGTGGAATGTTGGTGGGACTGTGATGCTTGGAATGCTTGGGTGCTTGTGTGGATAAGTGGCGACAGTTGGAAGATGGGCTGAGCAGCAGGCAGGCTGCTCCTGGTGGGGCTGGCGTAATAGGATTACCAGGCATATGGACTGATGTACATATTTACCTTCCTGCAACTTGAAGTCAATAAAGAAATACTTAAAATACAACTTGGCTACGTCTGGTAAGATACAACAAGATATGTGCTGCACATTTAATTATCGCTACTCTGGTAATAGCAAGGCCTGCAGAAGGTGCACAATCCGTGGGGCTTTCTGTACTTGTTGACCTGCTGAGGTGAGATATCCCCTCATTGCCCATAGCTTCCCAAAGTCGGGGTGTTATACTTGGCATCTTTTGGTGTGTTTCCCCTGTCTTTTTGCTTTCTGACCTCCCGGTTTTGACTCTGTTTTTGCTGGTTTAGTGTCTCTGCGCACTTTCTCACTGCTATTCAGTGTTAAAGTGCAAGTGCTGCTGTTGTAAATTGTTGCTATAGATTGGTGATTCCATGAATGGTTATTTGATTTACTAGTCAGTACCTAGTACCGTGGACTGCGTGTGCCCAGGGCCTGTAAATAAAATGCTGCTAGTGGGCTTGCAGCAGTGTTTGTGCCACCTACACAAGCAGCCCTTGAAAGGTAATACAGACCTGCCACTGCAGTGTCTGTGTGCAGTCTAGTACTGCCATGTCGACTTGGCAAGTGCTCCCACATGCCAGGCCCTAACCTTCCCTTTTCTTACATGTGAGTCACCCATAAGGTAGGCCCAAGGCACCCCTGTAGGCAGGGTACAGTGTATGTGAAAGGACATGCCCTGATGTGTATGGCATGTCCTGATAGTGAAATACTGCCAATTTCGTTTTCACTATTGAAAGGCTATCTGGCCCATAGGAAAGCATGGAAATGAATTACATCTTATAAATATAACTTCCCATTGGGACCAGATAGGAAAATAAACTTTAGTATGCCTGAACTCAGACTATAAAGATGTATCTTTTAGTAAAGGGGATTTTTACATTCTGTGTTTGAGAATACCACTTTAGAAAGTAGGTATTTTCTTGCTTAGCTATCCTGTGTGCCTCTGCTAGGATGTGTATTGACAGTCTGGCTATGGAGTGGCAGTGGATGGGGATGTGCAGTGGCTCCAGAGAGTCCGGATGAGTCAGAGCTGGGATGAATAGACCTGGGCTGCATTTACAGTAGTGGGAGGAGATTTCCTCGCACCTGAATGAGCCTGGTCTGCTGCAGACAATGCTATCCCCACCTCCTGTTGGAAAGCTGGGCCAGAGCGAACCAAACTTGTTTGGACTAAGCACAGACACTCTCTGCCTAAGAAGACAAAGGAATTTGGGGTATAAATATTGGGGCCCAGACCCCAGAACTTTAGAACTCGCTGCAATCAAGGAACCGGCCAAGTAAAAGAGCTGAAAGAGCTGCCTGGAGGAGTTCTGCCCCTTTGCTGTGTTGTTGCTTCGTTGGGTTGGCCTGCAGTTGCTGATTCTGCCTTGGGCAGTGAAAGGACTGGACTGAACTTCCCTTTACTTGTGCTGAATATCTCCAAGGGTTTGAAGTAGAACTTGCGTCCTGTTCTGAAGTCTCAGGGACTGCAAAGACTTCACCAACCTCTGGGTATAGCTCCTGGAACCGCTGTTTCAGTTGCCACAGAGAAGGGAAATGCACCCGACTCCGTTGCTGGCTCTGTGTCCTGATGGCACCACAGAAGGCACTGTCCGCATCTTGCACTGCAACCCTGGTCTCACCGACGAGTGCCACCACCGAGCTGCTGCTTGCACCGTGACCTGTGGGCACCGCAATCGGCACCGCCTCGCTTCATTTTGCCATCCAGGCCTCACCAACGCTGTCGCTGCTGCTGACTTGGACACCTGTGACTGCATCGTGGCTGGGGGCACCGCTCGTAAATTTCACGACTTACCCCCTTGTCCCACACAGCACTTTGGGCTGACCAATGCCAGCTCCTGAAAACCGGCTATGTCGCTTGCACCGCAACCTGCCAGCACTGCATCGAGCACTGCCTCGCCCTACATAATCAGCCTTGGTCTCACTGACGCTGTCTGAACAATCGTCACCAAACCGCTGCCTGCACCGCATCGAGAGGACACCGCACCCTGCACCGCATCCGTTTTGCAACCCAGCCGCGACGGTTGCCACAATCAGCTTGCACCAAAGTGCCAGCCACAACGAGAAAGGTACTGTTACCAAGTCTGTCCACTCTTCTGCTGACCTGTACTGACTGCTCGTGCCAAGCTACCAAGGGGGTGAGCAGGGGTTATTTTAGGAGTGTAACACCCTTACCCTGACTAGGAAGAAGGGTCCCTATTTGGACAAAGGTACCTACCTCTGTCAACTAGAGACCCCCATTTCTAACATTGGTTGTCAGTGGTGAGGATAGGACTTGTATTTGCACTTGACTTACAGTGATTGGTGTGCACTACTACCATATCGCAGACGATAACGTGCCACATACAGTTTTTTCTGGTCTAACTTTGTGATCGTATCGCTTCAGAACTTTAACTTCCAACTGCATCATGCCTGATACAACAGCATCATCAATTGTATCCCTAGAGGTGGCCTTTGAGGAGGAAAGGTTGAAACCTGGAACGTCAAGGAGTTGAAGGCTATTTGTAAAAACCTAAAGGTCCAGCTCAGAGGCCTCACCAGGAAGGAGGAGCTACAAAAGGTGCTGAGGGTCTGGGTAGCAGCCAGACATGCCAGTGGGCAGTCTGGATATCTTAGTGAGGAGGCGGAGGAGCCTACTCCAAGGGTAGATGTGCTGTTGGGAAGGGGGGTCCCTCAAGGCCAGGTAGCAGTGGTTTGTCCCCAGAGGAGATGGTAAACAGAAGGGAAGCTAGAAGGCCTGAGATAGAGCTTGGGATGCTCAAGATGGAATCAGAGAGGATGGTATTAGACCATGAGCGTGGGCTCAAGGAGCTGGAGTTGAAGAGCAAATCCAGCCCTGATGGTGGCAGAAATTCATCAGGGCAGGCAGATTGCGCACATCCCCAAGAATGTAGGGAAGGAATTCAAGAAGGGGGATAGCATACAAAGGTGGTTTCAGGGTTATGAGGCATCTATACACATAAATGGGGTCCCTGAGAAGAATTGGGGGGCAGGATTGTGGCCTCTTTCCCCAGAAGAAGCAAGGGATACTTTAGTGGCGTTGGGGTAAGGGGTGTAACCTCACCTATGCTGACATGAAGGTGGCCCTATTCACCAGGTATGGTCTCACTCCTGAAAAGTACAGGGATCAGTTTAGGTCCAGTAAGAAAACTGATGCCAACAATTGGTTGGAATGCGTGGATTCTTTCTGCAGGTCACTGGATGGCTGGGTGAAGGGCAGTAATGTGACAGACTTTCAGGGGCTCTACAATTTGATTGCATGGGAGCACTTGTCTAGTCTATGTTTTACAGAGCTGTGCCAGCACTTGGTTGATAGTAAGCTGACTGACCCCAGGAAGCTTGCTGGGGGGCAGACTGCTGGGTGAGTACCAGGGTCCACAAGAAATCATTTAGGGGAGACTCAGCCAAAGGTGGGCAGGATCCCCAGCAGAAAAGTGGGGTGGCACAGCAGTTCTCTAAAGGGCCCCAAACTAATACCCAGGGTAAAAGTTTCCATCCCCAAAAGATAAGAAACAAGGGGAACTTCAGGAAAGCCTGCTGAGACCGGCCCCGGACGTGCTTCGCCTGTAAGCAGGTGGGTCACATAAGGGGGATCCCAAGTACCCCAAGAGGGACCAGCCACCCACCGGTGGGCAGACCAAGGTGTTGGCTAGTGTAGCGCTTGGGGAGGAGGGGTGCCCACAGGAGGGTAGGGATCCTGCAGAAATGACCCTCGTCTCACTAGGTGACAGTGAGATGGTGCCAGGAAACCATTTGCCCCCTAACACAAAGAAATACAGCACCTGGGTGACCATCAATGGGAAAAGGGTAGAGGCTTTCCGAGATACTGGAGCCAGTGTGACCTCAGTCCGGTGTCACCTGGTCTCTGAGGAGCAAGTAATCCCCAGGGCATTCCACCAAGTAGTTGCCGTGGACAACTCAGAGGGCCAGTGTATGGTGGAGCAAGTTCCCTTTGAATGAGTGGTCTCAGGTCCCTTGAGGGTGGTTTTGAGCCCTACAATACCTGTAGATTGTCTGCTAGGGAACGACCTAGAGCAGTCCTTGTGGAAGAATGTTGAGCTCAGGTCTCACTTGGAGATGCCTGGGTTGCCAGAGTGGGCATGCGTGACCCGGTCAATAGCAGCCGGAAAGGGTTATCAGAAGGACATGGAGTCTGAAACATTGGCCCAGGTTCCTGCCAAGAGAAAGGGCAGGGGGCACGGGAAACCGGCCTTGGAGGTTCCCACGATCCGGGAGGAGGCTGCCCTTGAGGCAGAGGCCCCGGTACCTACAAGGGAGCAGGTAGCTGAACTGGGGGACATCTCTGAGCTGACCCATTGGCAGCAAGAAGGTGGTCCCACCAGGGAAGAATTCTGCAGGGAACATAAATAATTCCCTTTGCTAGATGTTTTGTGGCAGCAGGCTGCAGATAAGGCAGCTGGTGATCAGTCTGGATCACACTGGATCTACTTGGAGAATGGTCTCCTGTACAGCGAGCCTAAGGTCGCTGAGCCTAGGTCAGCCTGTGTGCTGGTGGTACCCAAGTGCTTCAGGACCTTCCTAACGGGTCTGGCTCAAGACTTGCCTTTGACAGGACATTTGGGGTGGGACAAGACCTTTGACAGGCTTGTCACCCACTTCTTTTGACCCCAAATGTGAAGGCAGTCAGATGGACATTGCAGGTCTTGTCAAAATAGCCAGGCAAGTGGTAAGAGTAGGAGGAAGAGTAAAGCTCCTCTCCACCCTTTTCTAGGTGTTGGAACCCCTTTTGAAAAGGTTGGGATGGACATTGTGGGACCACTGGATCCCAAGACAGCCATGGGCAACGGGTACATCCTGGTCTTGGTGGAACATGCCATCCAGTACCTGGAGGCAATCCCTCTCTGGATAACGACGGCGGCATTGGTTGGCCAGGCGTTAATGGAGATCTTTTCCCGCATGGGGTTCCCCAGAGAGGTGGTTTCTGACCGTAGAACCAATTTCATATCAAAGTAAATTACATCCCTGTGGAAGGAGTGTGGTGTAACCTACAAGTTCACCACTCCTTACCACCCCCAAGGTAACAGTTTGGTGGAGAGATTCAACCAAACCTTGAAGGGCCTGATCAAGAGTCTAACAGAACCCATGAGGCATAAGTGGGACGTCCTCTTGCCATACCTTCTCTTTGCATACAGGGAGGTACCACAAAAGTCTCAAGGGTTCAGTCCCTTTGAGCTTCTGTATGGTCACACTGTGAGAGGACCTCTGAGTTTGGTCAAGGAAGGGTGGGAGGCAGCTCCCAGGAAAACTCACCAGGATGTATTTATCTACATGCTGGCCTTCAGGAACCAAACTGCTTGCTTCAGGTAGCTCGCTCAGGCGAACCTGGAAGCAATATATCAGATGCAATCCCTCTACTGGGACCCAATGGTACAATGCTAGTATAGCAAAAAACAAAAACAATTCCTTTTACACTCAATAAGTTTAAAATATGTTGATCACATTTATTCTATAAAAAATACATACATGTATTTAATAAAATTGACATGAATATTTTGATAACACAAAATTACACAACAAATATAATTGGACAAATGTAAATTCGAGTACATATAACAACCTGTTATGAGCCCGCATAACAGAAAACAACAAGAGACAGTATACTTTGTCATGAGTTACACATCCTATTGGGTAATAAATCGATCTCCGTGGTTTGTGATATGTTACAAACTTATATCTACTCCTGTAACCACAGTTCTCCCAGGATTATGTAGTTCAAGAGCGTCGACGCGTTTCGATGGTATGTCTGATTAATCCATCTTTATCAAGACAAAAATATAGGCTTCTAGTCCTCAGCGTTGGATCTGGGACTTCTCAGTATTAGAGATGATATTCTTGATTTAAGCTATCGTCAGAAATCTTGAATTGCGTAGAGGTAACGGGGATCTAAGTTGTCTCTCCTCCTGTGCACCTCACTTGTATGTTCCACAGACGGAATTCTTCGTAAATACAAGGATCAAAATGACGGGGGTCCGTATTAACTCTCCCTCAATGTGCGTCACCTCCGTGTTTGATAGTTTCGACTTCGAGTGCGGAAATGCTCTTGTCTCATCTCGCCTGGAAGCAAGCCAGGAGGAGATGAAACGCTGGTACGACCAGAATGCAACTCTAGTAGCGTTTCAGCCTGGCTAGAAGGTGTGGGTCTTGGCCCCAGTGGAACCTTGTGCCTTGCAGGACAAGTGGACTGGGCCTTTTGGGGTGGTGGAGCGCAAATGTGATGTCACGCACATAGTAAATTTGCAGACTCCCAGGAGCCCTCTGAGGGTCCTCCACGTGAACCGCCTCAAACCGCACTTTGAGAGGTCCGAAGTGAGCCTGCTCTTGATGACAGATGATGGGGTGGAAGAGAATAGTGAACCTCTACCTGACCTCCTGTCCACCAAGGAGCAAGATGGGTCAGTGGAAGGTGTGATCCTCTCCCCTACACTGACTCCATGACGTGGACATTGGTGATAGCCCTCCTGAAAAACACAAGATTTACAGTGTTGAGTGACCGGGTCAGGGCCAGCATCAAAGAGGAGGTCTCTAAGATGTTAGTGTTAGGGGTGATAGAGCCCTCCAACAGTCATTGGGCCAGCCCAGTGGTCTTGGACCCAAATGCCTCTGCACCCAGTGCCACTCCATAACTGCAGTTCTGTGTGGATTACCGTGGGCTCAATGTCGTCACCAAGACTGACGCGCACCCCATCCCCAGAGCTGATGAGCTCATTGATTGGCTGGGAGCTGCCAAGTTCTTCAGCACATTTGATTTTACGTCTGGGTACTGGCAGATATAACCGATGGTGCCAAGGAGAGGTCAGCCTTCTTAACCCCTGAGGGGCATTATCAATTCCGGGAGATGCCTTTTGGATTGAAGAATGCTCCTGCCATCTTTCAGAGGTTGGTCAACCAGGTGTTGGCTGGACTGGAGGATTTCAGTGCTTCCCAACTGGACGACATTGCAGTGTTCAGTACAAGCTGGGGAAAACACTTGCACCACCTCTGGGAAGCGTTGAAGGCTCTGCAGAGGGCAGGCCTCACAGTCAAGGCCTGTAAGTGCAAGATCCGGCAGGACTCAGTGGAGTACGTGGGACACCAGGTAGGAAGCGACCATGTGGCGCCCCTACAGCCCAAGATTGACACCATTCTGGCTTGGGAGCCCCCCAAGACCCAGACCGAGGTGAGATCCTTTTTAGGTCTCACTGGTTACTACAGGAGATTTGTTAAGGGCTATGGCACCATTGTTGTCCCCTTAACAGAGCTGACTTCCAGGAACCAGCCCAGGAAGATGATCTGAACTGATGCCTGCCAGAAAGCTTTTGATGCCCTGAAGGCAGCCATGTGCACGGCGCCCGTGCTCAAGGCACCCGACTTCTCCAAAGAATGCATAGTGCAGGCTGACACTTCAGAGCATGGTGTGGGAGCGATCCTGTCACAACTGAGTGATGAGGGCCTAGACCAGTCTGTAGTCTTCCTTAGCAGGAGACAACTCCCCAGGGTACAGAGGTGGAGTGCCATAGAAAGGGAAGCTTTTGCTGTGGTCTGGGCACTGAAGAAGCTAAGACCCCACCTGTTTGGGACTCACTTCTGAGTTAAGACAGACCACAAGCCCCTCGGATGGTTGATGCAAATGAGGGGGGAAAAAACCCCAAACTGTTGAGGTGGTCCATCTCCCTACAGGGAATGGACTTTACAGTGGAACATTGCCCTGGCACAGAACGCGCCAACACAGATGGCCTGTCCAGGTTCTTCCGCCTTAGTGAAGAGAACTCCCAGGAGGTTGGGTAGTTCTCCCTACTTTCAGCTGGAGTGGACATGTGTCAGACTTGGCATCTTTTGGTGTGTTTCCCCTGTCTTTTTGCTTTCTGACCTCCCAGTTTCTACTCTGTTTGTGCTGATTTAGTGTCTCTGCGCACTTGCTCACTGCTCTTCAGTGTTAAAGTGCAAGTGCTCCTGTTGAAAATCGTTGTTATGGATTGGTAATTCCATGATTGGTTATTTGATTTACTAGTCAGTCCCTAGTACAGCACACTGTACACTGTGTGTGCCAAGGGCCTGTAAATCAAATGCTGCTAGTGGGCTTGCAGCACTGGTTGTGCCACCCACACAAGCAACCCTTCAAAGGTAACCCAGACTTGCCACTGCAGTGTCTGTGTGCAGTCTAGTACTGCCATGCCATGTCGACTTGCCAGGTGTACCCACTTGCCAGGCCCTAACCTTCCCTTTTCTTACATGTGAGTCACCCCTATGGTAGGCCCAAGGTACCCCTGTGGTCAGGGTACAGTGTCTGTGAAAGGTAGGACATGCCCTGATGTGTGTGGCATTTCCTGATAGTGAAATACTGCTAATTTCACTTTCACTATCGAAAGGCTAACTGTCCCATAGGAAAGCATGGAAGTTAATTTATAACCTCTTATAAATATACCTTCCCATTGGGACCAGATAGAAAAATAAAGTTTAGTATGCCTGAACTCAGAATCTAAAGATGCATCTTTTAGTAAGGGTGATTTTTTCATTCTGTGTTTGAGAATACCACTTTTAGAAAGTAGGTATTTTCTTGCTTAGCCATCCTGTGTGCCTCTGCTAAGTTGTGTATTGACTGTCTGGATTTGGAGTGTCAGGGGCTGGGGGTGTGCAGTGGCTCCAGAGAGTCTGGATGAGTCAGGGCTGGGCTGAATAGACCTGGGCTGCATGTAGAGCAGTGGGAGGAGATTTCCTTGCACCTGAATGGGCCTGGTCTGCTGCAGACAATGCTGACTCTGCCTCCTGCTGGGAAGCTGTGCCAGAGAGGACCAAACTGGTTTGGACTTGGACTAAGCACAGGCACTCTCTGCCTAATAGGACAAAATGATTTGGAGTATGAATATTGGGGCCCAGACCCCAGAACTTTAGAACTCACTGGAATCAAGGAACCTGCCAAGAAGAAGAGCTGGAGTACTGCCCCTTTGCTGTGTTGTTGCTTTGTTGGGTTGGCCTGCAGTTGCTGCTTCTGCCTTGGGCAGTGAAAGGACTTGACTGAACGTACTTTTATTGGTGCTGAGTATCTTCAAGGGCTTGAAGTAGAGCTTGCCTCCTGCTTTGAAGTCTCAGGGACTGCAAAGACTTCACCAACCTCTGGTTACAGCTCCTGGAACCGCTGTTTCAGTTGCCACATAGAAGAGAAATGCAACCGACTCCGTCACCGACTCCGTCGCTGGCTTCTGTGCCTTGTCGAACCGTCTGCATCTTGGACTGCAACCCTGGTCACACCGATGACGCGCCCGATGCCACTGAGCCGCTGCTTGCACCGTAAATGGTGGGCACCACACTCCGCACCACGTCCTTGCTTCACTTCGCCATCCCGGTCTCACCGACACTGTCACTGCTGCTGACTTCGACACCCGTGACCGCATTGTGGCTGGAGGCACTGCTCGTAAGTTTCACTACGCACCCCTCGTCCCACTTAGCAGTCTGGGCTGACCGACGCCAGCTCTCGCTAACCAGCTCTGTCGCTTGCATTGCAACCTGCCAGCACCACCTCACCCAGCACCGTCAGCCTTGGCCTCACCTACGCTGTCAGGACTATTGTCACCGAGCCACTGCCTGCACCGCGTTGTGAGGGCACCACACCCTGCACCACTTCCATTTTGCAATGCAAACCTCAACGGTTGTCCAGAGCAACTCTCACCACGTTTCGGCTGCAATGAGAAAGGTACTGTTCACTAGTCTGTCAACACTTTAGCTGGCCGGTACAAACATGGTCGGCTGAAACTGTTAGACTCTATGGTTTTCAGCATCACGGTAGCCTCGGATGAAGCTACAGACTCGGAAGAACTGTGTTTTTCAGATATTCTTGCAATTTGAAGGTTATCTTGCAAAGTAACTAGTTTTACAGTATTCTATGTTGGATTTTTGTTGGATTTGGTCTTGTTGGTTTAGATAAAGTTTTGCTTATTTTTCTAAACCAGTGTGGTGTCCATTTGTAGTGTTTTCACTGTGTTGCTGTATGCATGCAGAAATGCTTCACACACTGCCTCTGAGATAAGCTTGTCTGCTCGTGCCATGCTACCAAGGGGATGAGCAGGGATTATTATAGAAGTGTACCCCCCTTTCCATGTCTACGAAGTAGGGTCCCTACTTGGACAAAGGTGCAAACCATTGCCAACTAGAGAACCCCATTTCTAACACTTACCATAGCAGGTAACAGGTAATCAGGAAGTACAGGCGTTCTATCACTGGATACCTGGATATCATTAGTATCCTTTACACATCCCATTCCCTCCCATTTTGCCTTTAAGATCTCTGGGGAAGTATGTTGCAATTCTCTCTGCTCATTGAAAGTTTGTAGCGTTGAGTAACATTTTCGAAACAGTTTCTCCCTTAGCATTGCATGACTCATCCATGTGGAAGGTTCCAGAACTCAACAGTACAATATTAAGCAATCTTATCCACATAGCCGTTGCCTCTTGTGGCAAGATTATTGCCACTCTTCTGTGTAGCATACTTCACCACAGCAATTTTCTTTGGCAATTGAAGAGCTTCCAACAGGTTGGAGACATACAACTCATTCTTTATTGGTGAGCCAGTGGAGGTCACACATCCTCTCTGTGACCACAGCTGACCAAAGTTATGCACAACACCTAATCCATAGTGGCTGTCCATTTAAATGGCAACTTGCGAGCCATCTGATTTGCAACAGGCTCGGTAAAGGCAATAAATACTGATACTTGTGCAGAGGCGACATTGCACTGGTGAAATGCTTCTAAGACCCCTCTTAACAGACCCCCTCAGCTTTTCGCGATTTTGCGAAGAGTATTTGCCTCAAAATTGACCAAGGTGCACAATGTTAAATTCATGCCAGGGTGCCACAAAAAAACCCAAAAAGTATTGCTTCTTTGATTTATTTATAGTTTTACTGCCTCCCGGGCCTGAGAACAGCAATCTAAACTTGACTTTTCCTTGTTGCTGAGCCAGGAACAGGCAAGCCCAAATAAGTTTTGTCCCCAAATGAGTTGTGCAGGTTAAAGCCTGACAGACAGTGAATTACTTGCTGAAAATGTAATTTCATTTGCAGCCGCGGCCCGTGGAGGGTGTTCCGTGGGGCGGAAAGGCGGGGCGGGGGAGGGGCAGGGTGGGGGGTACTAAAAACCGGAATATGGACAATTGGAGGTAAGTAAACAATTAAATAAATAAAACGAATTTCGTAGCATGCGCTGCATCGCAATTTGCGGCTGCTCATTTGCCTGCTTGCTTTGCCTGCTTGGCTGCCCAAGGCACGAACAAGCATGACGCTTGCTTACAGACATCTTGCCCCCAACGAAAATAATATTGTCTGTGGTGGGTGCCCTACTGGCAATATCGAAAGGAAGGCTGTCGGTTGAGTGAAGATTCACCTATTTTTTTTTTAAACACCACAGTCAGCAACAATTGCGCACACGCATCTGAAAAATGCAGTGGCATCACATGTATAGTCATCAACAGGGCTGTGTTTTAGAGGAGTACCTTTAGAGAGCATTAGTGTAAGAGGAATGAAAACAAAAGGCTCTTTAATGGTACTTCTCTACAAACAAAACAGAAGTGTTTCAAAGCATTTACATTTCTGCCCTTTTCTAAAAGTGTGAAGTAATTGCTCTGTAGCTCTACTGCTTATAGATGGGGGACCACCACATTTATAGATTGAGGCCAGTCAAGGTTCTGGTTTTACACAATTATAAGCGTTTTAAGGAATTTAAAAAAGTATATTTCTTTAAAATTTTGATGTTTTTCACTTCAGTGCATTCAAGTATTTCACTGCTTTGAGAAGCATTTATCAAAGGTGGTAGTTTCAGAAACATTTATGTATCCTCTTCTGCCTAACAATGATACCATCAGTGAACCATGACTAGTCAGTTGTCATGTGCTCACAAAAAGTGATCTATATTCTTTTTTTTTGTCAGGATACACACTTTTAATATAAATAACAACAAAAATAAAGAAAAACAAAAAGCAAGGCGAAACGACTTGAAATGGGCGTCGAACCACAGCCGGGGGAGTCCACACCCGACCACCCGAGGGCGGTCAATAAAAGGAGGCCTGAGAGGGAGGGGGGGGGCCACGGGAGAACCAAATCTGTACTCCGAAGTACGAGATAAGCAAGGAACCCTCAAGGATCAGGGGGACGAGGCAACCCCAGACGTATCCACCAGGGAGGGAGCCCAGATAGACCCGCGATACACGTTCCACTGCCCCCAAATTCTACCCCATGCCCCCGGTTTACCACGAGCCACATACACAGTTTTCTCCCTGAACATGCACCAGTCCATGTTCTCCTTCCATACGGACACGGTGGGAGGCCGTTGGGAACCCCAAAGCTGCGCTATATCTCTCTTTGCGATCATGTTCCCCAAGGCCGCCCACCGAGCCTGAGCCGCATTATAGTCATTGGGCTCCCATACATTCAGAACACGGCGACGCACCTCCGGCAGCAGAGCGACCCCGGTGACTCGTCTCATAACATCATGCACCTGGCGCCAATATTCCGCCACCTCGCGGCATTCCCATAGAATGTGTAGAAAGGTGGCACTGAGCCCGCAGCCACGCTTACAGAGTCCGTCGTCAGAGAACCCCATCGAGACCAAGCGGGGGCCCGTCACGTAAACACGATGGAGAATCTTAAGCTGGACCAGACGGAGAAGGGCCGGGATGGCCACCTCCTTAGGGGATGACAGTGCAGTCTGCCAGTCCTCGTCGTCCAACTCCACCCCATCTCCCGTCCATGCCTCCCGAAGACGCACCAAGAGGTCAGCCCGATTATTTATCAGTTTTTTGTAAATCAAGGAGATAGTACTGTCGGGGACGTGACCATCGAGTATGCGGTCCTCGAGAGGCGAAGAAGCAGGGACCGTGGTCCCCTCCCCAAAGACCGAGAGCAGGGCGTGCCGAACCTGCGCATAGCGGAAGAACTCTCTTTCACTGAGCTCGTGCTCGCTCTGGAGCGCCGCGAAGGATTTAACCGCACCTTTAACCCATAGGTCCCCCACTCTGCTGATGCCGATCGTGTCCCAGTGCTCGAAGCCTTTCGTTGTCCAGAGGCTTCCCAAGCGTTCTGAGGCGAATAAAGGAGTGGCACACGTTAACCGCTCACTCCAGCCCATCGCTACGTTCGCCGCCTGCCACACACGTACCGCAATCCTAGTAGGGCCCGTAAGGGTCCTACCAGCGGATCGAGAGTAAAGCGCTCTGTTATAGTTACCGCCGGGAAGCAGGAATTTATCCATCTCATATGCCGGGTTCAAACCAGGAGCGTACGTAGCATGGTTAATGGCAGACAGCTGGGAGGCCCAATAGTACCGTCTAATATCAGGAAGCGCGATGCCCCCGTCATACCAGGGGAGAGTCAGCTTGCCAAAGCGATACGCGCTCGCCCGTCCCGAACCAGTCTCCTCTGCAAACTCTCCACCTTCCTAAAGTAGGCCGCCGGAATGACATCGAAGGAGTTCTGGAGTGCATAAAGAAATCTGGGAAGGGACATCATTTTAAACAGCGCCGCGCGACCAAGTGGAGACAAGGGCAACTTACACCACCGAGCCGTATCCGCCCTCAAACGCCGGAGTGGAGACAGGAGATTCTGCTCATAGCGGACCGCCGGATCCAACGAAACGTACACCCCCAGGTATTTAAAGCCGGACTGAGATATTTGGAGCGGAAGCCGAGGCGGCAAGAGAGGAAGGCCACCAGAGATAGGATACACACAAGATTTGGACCAATTAATTATCAGACCCGAATTTTTCCCGAAGGAAGTAAGGACATCAAAGAGAACATTGAGCGACTTCCGCGGCGAGGTGAGATACAAGAGAATATCATCCGCGTACAATGAGACCCGATTCTCGAAGCCCGGGGCCCACCGGAGCCCCCTAATCGAGGGCTCCCAACGGAGCCAGGCAGCGAGCGGTTCCAAGGCGAGAGCAAAGAGCAGCGGGGACAACGGGCACCCCTGCCTAGTTCCCCTCCCGAGAGCGAAAGGCCGAGAAACCCGCCCATTGACAACAACCTGAGCCATTGGTCCAGCATAAAGAAGCTTCACCCAGCTAAGGAATCCCTCCCCAAAGCCAAACTTCGCCAAGACGGCCCAAAGGAATGGCCACTCAATGGTATCAAAGGCCATCGTGGCGTCTAAGGAAACCAATATGGCCGGTTCAGAGAAGTACTCCGCCCTAGCGAGGACGCCGTGCAGACGCCGTAAGTTGAGAGCGGTATTACGAGGAGGGATGAAGCCGCATTGATCCGGATGTATCAAGTCACATATAACGCTCAGCAAGCGATTAGCGAGGACCTTAGCAAGGATTTTGGGTTCGGCATTTAGTAGGGAAATAGGCCTATATGAGGCACAGCGGTCACGTGGCTTACCATCCTTGGGAATCACCACTATAGTAGCCAGACGCTGGTCGTCGGGAAGGGAACCCCTCTCGAGCGACTCCTGAAACATATGACGGAGGAAAGGCGCGATTTTATCCGGGCGTAATTTATACAGTTAAATCGGCAGGCCGTTGGGGCCCATAGCCTTGCACGAGCGAAGGGAGCGAATCGCAGTAGCAATCTCGTCAACAGACAAAGGGGCATCCATCAGCTGCGCGGTCCTCGACGGATAAGCCGGGCAGGGCAATATCCCGCAGCAGAAGACGAGAGTCGTCCTCATCTCTATCAGACACCGGGGAGTACACAGCCCGGAGGTGGTCAGCAAAACACTCCACAATCTCACCAGGTTCAGTCACACACACTCCATCCGAAGCCCGAAGCTCCGGGACCACACGATTCACTCTCTCCTTCTTGTCCAACCAGGCAATCAGCTTACCCGCCTTGTCTCCGGCATCATACAACCTACCCTGCTGCTCCCTATACATGGTCTTGGCAGCGTCAGTAACAAGAGACTTATATTCAAACTGCTTCAGGCTGAGGGCATGCAGCCCATCCGGAGTGACACCCGCCTCCAAGGCTGCCTCCAGCCCCGATATTTCAGTCTCCAGCGTCACCACCGCCTCTCTCTTAACCTTCTTAGCCTCCACAATCTGGGACAGTGCATGCCCGCGGAGCACTGCTTTAAAAGCTTCCCACAGGGACACTGAGGACAACACCGACCCCTCATTCTCAAGAAAATATTGATCAATCGACTTAATCAGGCTATCACGGATCTTGGGGTCTCGCAGGTACCAAGGGTTAATAGGAGCGATCCGCCCAGCGGACCGCGTCCCAGTGTCAAAAAGCAACCACAGTGGGGAATGATCAGAGATACCCCGGGCCAGGTGTTTAACCTCTCGAATCCGGGCAGCCTGGGCCGCGGGCATAAGAAAATAATCCAATCTGGAGAGACTCCCATGGGCCCCAGAGAGAAATGTGTACTGACACTGTGTCGGATGCATTAACCTCCAACAATCCACCAGACCGAAGGTCTCCAGGAGTCCGCCGAGCCACGCCTGGGCAGCAGGGAGGGCCCTGGGCGGGTGGCGATCCAGGTCACCCGAGACAACTGAATTAAAGTCCCCACACATAAGCAAAAGACTGTCAGGAAGCCCAAGCAGCATACGACCCAAGTCTGAGAAGGTGGAGTTCTGGAGGCCCGGGGGAACATAGACCGAGATCAAGGAAAGGGACTGCCCCTCCCACCTCCCAGTCAGAGCCACATAGCGCCCTCTATCGTCTAGGACTACCCTGGTGATCTCTAACGGAAGTGAAGATCGCAGGAGAATGCCTACCCCTCTAGAACCAGTGGTGAAACCAGAATGGGCCACGAGTCGGTATCCCCCCCTGTTCATGGCATGACAAACATTACCAACCAGATGCGTCTCCTGTAAGAACACCACATCAGGAGTCAGACGACGCAAATTTTGCAGCACAACACCCCGTTTGATACGGTCCCCCAATCCGTTGACGTTCCAAGACATCAATCTCAACCCGTCCCCCCCATCCCCTCCAGTAGATCAAAGGTCCCCTAGCAAATAGCGCAACACCCGAAACTGAACCATAGCCAATACCTCGCCTTGAAAACAAAAAACACAAATCCAAACAACCCCACCCACCCACCAACCCCCCCCCCGAATCCAACACCCCCCACCCTGCACCCCTGCGGTCCAAAAAACCACCCCAACTTGCAGTGTGCCTGTCGCCCTACAAACCCCATTCTACGAAAAGACCCCGGAGGAGGAAAGGGACCCGTCCCCGCCCGCCCCCCACACAGAACATAATGAAACAAAATGCACAAAAGAAGTAGAACCCAGCCGAACAATACAAAATGGCAAAGTCAAGGACCAAAAGTCACTCCAAAGGAGACCCGCCACCCTCGGTACCGGCAGAGGGCCCAGTCCGGTCACCCCGGTCCGGCCGCGAATCCAGCTAGTCACTCACAGTCGCAGGAGAGTCAAAAAAGGTAGTCCGATCTTCATATTCCACTCGGAGCCTAGCAGGAAAAAGCATAGAGTACTTGAGACCGAGGTCCCGGAGACGACGCTTCACCCCCAGGAAGCCCATCCGCTGTTTCTGGACAAGTTGGGTGAAGTCCGGGAAAAAGTTAATGGACGAGTTCTCATATCGGACCGGGCCATGGACCCGTGAGGCCTGCAGAATCGCATCTCGGTCTCTGTAATGAAAAAGTTTCGCAACAATAGGCCTCGGGGGGGCCCCCGGTCACGGCCGACCACCTGGAACTCGATGGGCCCGCTCCACGGCGAAGAACTTACTCAGGCCAGCGGGGGCAAGCTGTTCGAGGATGAGCTCCTCAACCATGAGATCAACCGGGCGGTTGTCGGAGGTCTCCGGAACGCCTATGACGCGGATGTTATTGCGTCGAGCCCGTCCCTCGAAGTCCTCCAGCCGCCGGGCCATCAGATCGTTGGCCGACTTGAGATCGCCGAGAGTAGTCTGCAGGTCCGACACGTCCGTACCAAGGGAGGACGTCCGCACATCCAGCGATTGAACCCTCTCGTTGGTCTTAGAGAGATCCGCCCGGATTAGCGTAACATCAATGGCCACCGTGTCGATTTTACGGGCCAAGGCCTCGTACTGCGTAGCGATGGTCTCCCTGATGCCATTAATGGCGCCCATGATGTCCTGCAGGGACAGATCCGGAGAAGCGGACGGGCCACCACTGGCATCATCCGGGGGGACACTGGCCGTCCCGGGGGATCCTTTACCCTGAGTGTAGCGGTCCATGTTGTTCGTCTGGACTGGTCCCCCACGTAGGGATGTCTTGGTCTTACGCCTCTCGGGGTCTCCCTTGGCTCCCATGAGAACCACGTTCGCCGAAGGGGACCACCGAGGAAGCGTCGAGGGGGCACAGGCCAAGCAGACGCGGGCCGCACCAGAGGCAGCAGTGTGGCGGAGCGAAGGGACCACCGTCGATGGGCACACTGGTAGCAGGCGAAGACACAGGCATCAAGCGAAGGCAAAGTGAAAGCCCAGTCGCACCAAGCAATTCCACTGTCCAGCCCCTCAGAGATCCAAAAGTGAAACCGAAAGTGATGTGACGGCCACTGGCACAGCCCCGCTGCCGTTGTTGTTCAACTACGCCCCGGCTCCACAGATCACCTTCGCATCGGGCACAGCCATTGGTTGGGCCTCAAAAGTTCAAACCACCATAACTCAGGATTGCCAGGTCCGATTTGGTTTCCGAAAGGAGTTTAGTGTTCAGCCAACATTCGTCTTCCAGATTCCATCAACCAAGTCAGGATAAAGTCAGGATAAATTCCGAGGAGCAGCGAGGGTCCGGGGAGCCCTGTGCTCACGCGACCATCTTGGATGCGCGCTAGGCTCCTGTGATCTATATTCTTATGATAGAAATGGCTACATTATAATCAATCAATCAATCAATCAATCAATCAATCCATACACAAAATAGGTTTTGATATAGTGCACATCCTGAACTCACATGTTTGAAGGTGCTCTCATATCTGTAATTAATATGAATGAGCTTCAGAGAAAACATATTTGATTAAGAACACAATTTGGTCTAGCAGGAAGCTGGGGCAGTATAGTAAGATTATTTCAGCAAACACAAGAGAGATTTTTGTGTACATCGTGCATCCTGAACACACATATTTGAAGGTGCTCTCATATCTGGTAATGAACAAGAAAAAGGCTCAGTCAAATAAAGCAATTGCCTAAAATCACACAGTTTGGTCAAACAGGAAACCAGGATTGAGCCCTGATGTTTTTCCTTTTCACGCTGTGCAATTCAGCTGGTAGATGGGTATGTCTATCTAACATCCAAGGTCAATACTTTGTCACTGAATCTTGCAGGATGAGATTAGAACGTATGTGACAAACATTATATTGTGTGATTAGGAGGATATACACCATTTTTTTCAGGCCTTTTCCATTTTATTAGGACATAACTATGAAACGTCACTAAAATAAGGTGCAGCAAAAAATGCAATAGGCTGCTGCAAAATTTCAATTTTTATGCCGCAAAATTTCCTAATCCATGAAACAATATCCGTAGGGTCTGGCTTAAGGTGCAGACAGCATATGAGGCTCTCAAAATACTGTGTCAGTCTTTCAAACGAGCCATGAACAAACATGGTATGGTCAGATTCAAAAAGCAGAATATCCAGTATGTCGGGCCTCAGCTTTGTGCATAACTTGCTCGCACAATCATGACCAAAATCACCCTCTTTGTCCCCGTGTGGGGTGGGCAATAGAAAAGCAGGATTCAATGTGTTTAACCTTCTTATAGATACATTTTCTGCAGCCAGAATGATTCTCTTATATCGGGTTAAGCAACTGTTGGTCAAATGTTGAGTTTGTGTGCGAGTCATGAGAATTTCAATGGAATGTTGCACCATCACAATGAGTGGATGACCCATCATGATCCCCTTGGTTTGCTGAATGCTGATGCTTACCACTGCAATAGCTTTGAGACAACCAAGCAATGCTGCAGCTTCTGGATCAAGGGCTGCTGAAAAGTAGCCAATTGGGTGTTTAGTCTCTCCATGCATCTATGTCCACACAGACGAAGCACACCCATATTGCTCACAGCAAAAGAGCAGGAACTCTTTGGTGTAGTCTGGCATTCCAAGAGCGGGTGACCTGCAAAGTAAGTTTTTGTGCTCCTGGAAGGCGTCCATTCTCCCATCATCTTTTGGTACCGCATCATTGACACCAGTGTGCATCAGCCACATCAGAGGCTTTGCCACAATGAAAAGGTTTTAGATCCATTGTCAGCAATAGCCAATGCCCAAACATTCATACTTCTCCCTGTGTGGTCAGAAATGTCATCTTATAGACCATTTCAATGCACTCAGAGGACACGCCTCTGACTATCTTTTCAATTTGATGTCCCAGATTCTTGACTTCTTTTTGAAAACACTGCAACTTTTCAGGGGAAACCTTGCGCCTGTTCTCAGCTAAATGGTTGAGCAAGGTTATGGTGTTTTGCCTACAAGCTTCTTTTGTCATTGAGGCAGTGAGCAAATCATCGATGTACTGAATTATAATTATTGTAGGGCAACTGTAAGGTCTCTAAAATCCTTTTGAGTATCTGATTGGAATATGATGGGCTCTCTATATAACCTTGAGGAGCATGACACCACCAAGTGTTTTCTCTTGCTACTGGAACACGAAGAGATACTGTCTCTATTTGTGAAGGGAAACTGGGAAAAATGCCTGGCAAAGGTCAATGACCATGAAACACTCCACTTCTGGGGTAATTTGGAATAGGATTACTGCAGGGTTTGGTACTACAGGTTATCATGGAACGACTACTTGGTTTATTTAGCTTAAATCCTGTACTATTCTCAACATTTTATTTGGTTTTCTCAAGGCCATAATCGGGGAGTTGCATGGACTCCTGATGATCTCCTTCAAGATGCCCTGTTCTAGCATATACATTAATGACAGGTTATATTACCGCAATGGCTTCTGGGGTCATTTTATAAGGTCGTGTTTGAGGAAACACTGCATCGGATTGAAAAGGTTATCTTTAGCGGTTTAGCACCCTTAATTTACCCAATCTCCTTTCTTGTGAAATCTCATACATCTTCCCAAATGGTATCTTTTAGATTAACATGTCTTCTTTAGTAATGATCTGGTATAATCTAACTACACTTCCCGGGCCTAAAATTTGATCTCAGCAGCTGCTGCTTGGGTTTCCAAGCCCACTCCATCTGGTGTACAATATATAATGCAATTGAGTTTTCAGACCAGGTCTCTCCTTGCAGTACTCGAATCACATACGACAAAATGGTGCAGCTGCTTAATGCCTCCAATTTTGACTGGGGCAATAACCTGATTCGATCACTGTTTTTTTTTTTGAAACCGTTTATTACAAGTCTTAAAAGTATACAAGTATGGGCCCACAACCTTCCGGCCGGCCGCTAGCAATAGTGGGAACATACGACATACATTTATGGAACACGTGGCGTTACAGGAGGAGCATTTCACAGTAGGTAACAATGTCAAAAGCCACATCATCCAGGCCCCATTATGCGGTTTCATTTTAATTTAAGAACAACAAAAATTAAAACCACACCCACAAGGCAACCCACAATGAAAATAGCAGCACGTGCTCCCCAAGAGGGGGGATCCCAACTATACACAGAAGTGTGAGGAGGGGGAAGAGAACAGAGCGAGGACTGGGGGAACCCAATGCCCGGCAGCGGGGGAATGAGTCGGCTAAGGGGATGGGGCTGGCGAGGCATCAGGCAGCAGCGGTGGTGCGCAGATACCCCCTCGGTCGGCGTTCCAGGGGCCCCATACTTTCACCCATGTCCCAGGCTTACCCCTCGCCACATACACCACCTTTTCGCGAAACATGCACCAGTCCATGTGTTCTTTCCAGGCCGAGACCGTCGGGGGCCTCTGGGATCCCCACAGTTGAGCTATATCACGCTTGGCTATCATATATCCCAGAGTCACCCACCACGTCTGCGGCGCCGAGTAATCAGTCGGTTCCCACACATTCAACAGGCATCTCCTCGCTTCAGGCAACAGCGCCACATGCGTAACCAGTCGCAGCACCTCATGTACATCACGCCAGAACCCCTCTACCTCTGGGCACTCCCACAAAATATGCATAAAGGTCCCCAAAGCCCCACACCCATGCTTACACAACCCATCTCCAGCATAGCCCATACGCAGAAGCTTTGGCCCCATCATGTAGACCCGGTGGAGTATCTTGAGCTGGACGAAGCGAAGGCGAGCCGGTATGGCCACCTCCTTCGGGGAGGCCACCGCGGAGGTCCAGTCCTCGTCGTCCAACTCCAGACCGTCGGCAACCCAAGCCGCACGAAGGGCAGTCAACAGGCCCGAGCGGTCGTTTATGAGCTTTTTGTATATAAGTGAGATCGTGCTGTCCGGGACGTGCCCATCCAGCATTCTATCCTCCAGGGGGGAATATTCCGGGATGGAGGCAGCGTCCGAGAAGACGGAGCCCAGCGCATGACGGACCTGCAAATACCGAAAGTATTCACTGCCCTGCAACTGAAATTCCGTCTGCAGCATATCGAACGTTTTAAATCCTCCCCTCGTCCAAAGATCCCCCACTTTACTGATACCTATTATGTCCCACTTCTCGAAGCCCTTAGAGGTCCACAGGGAACCTAACCGCTCAGACGCGTATAGAGGTGATGCCCGGGTCAAACGGTCCTTCCACCCCATAGCTGCATTGGCCGCGTGCCAGACTTGCACCATAACACGCGTGGGGCCCGTCAGACGAGCGTCGGGCGCGCTAGAGTAGAGCGCTCGATTGTAGTCGCCACCTGGCAGGAGCATCTTGTCCATTTCAAATGCCGGGTTTAAGGCGGGCCCGTAGAGGCCATGGTTAATGGCAGCGAGCAGGGAGGCCCAATAGTACCGTTTAATATCCGGGAGGGCAATCCCCCCGTCAAACCATGGGAGCGTCAGCTTAGCCAGAGCAATGCGCGGCCTCCCGTCCCAGAACAGGCGGCGTTGCAGACTCTCCACCTCACGGAAGTAGCGCGCCGGGACCAAGTCCATAGTGTTCTGCAAAGCGTACAGAAAACGCGGCAGAGACATCATCTTGAACAATGCCGCCCGGCCGAGCGGCGAAAGCGGCAGGTGCCGCCAGCGTGCGACATCTACCCGCAGACGCTGGAGGGGGGGAAGCAGATTCCGTTCATACCGGGCCTCCGGGTCCAGAGTAATGAAGACACCCAGGTACCGAAATCCCTGCAGGGCGATCTGGATCGGACAGCCCCGCGGGAGAATAGGAGCCTCCCCAGAGAGAACATACACACACGATTTAGCCCAGTTGATGACGAGACCGGAGTTACGACCAAACGAGTGTAAAACATCAACTAGCACTATAAGTGATTTACGTGGGGAGGCTAGGTACAGTGTGGAAATATGGATTTTCCCGATCAGTTATGTCCCCTATCTTGGACCCCAACGGTTCTATGTGCATGTCACAAGTACATGTACGTTCCCTCCAGTTCCAGTTATGAAGACGCAAATACATGTGCGTCCACCGTCAACATGTCCTCTGTCAGATCCGCCATGAATAGGCTGGATATTCCATTCCTAAGTATGAAAGGCCACCGGCTTTGTATGGTTCACTTATGCCATTTTACAGTCCAGGCAAGTAGGCCCTGATTCTGTCATCAAACTCCTCTTGCCTTCTGCCTCTGAAAACTCCAGTTCGAGCCTGCATCTGTGACCATGAACTTTGTCTCATCCTCTGCGCGGCTCATGAAGCCTGACATCAGCCTATTCTCTGCCAAGAACTGTATTTCGCCTTCGAGTTATCTGCTTCCCCCTCAGCCGATGCATTCCTGTCTAGTAGTTTAAGAAAACATTCTTCCAGCTACCGAGCAAAAGGCTCGACTTCTCTGTCCTCATGCAAGTAATTCATAGCCCTGTTACCATGGAATATTCCTACCCCCTCGCTTTCAGTGTAGACATTTAGACGCTTGTACACGCACGCACAGTCAGTATAGAATAGATTCTGTCCGAGAGTCCTTCTTTTATGGATAACATAGTTCTTTAAACATAGGATGTTAGATATGATTTGGGATTAGGTTGACTTGACCCCCCAGACTTTTTGTCTCCACATGTAGAGCTAAATGTCAAGTCCCCTTCACCCCCTAGTTGCACGTCAATCACACGTCATACTGCTGCGCGCGCATCTATGCCAAGTATTATCTTATAGATCCACCTATAGGTGACATCAGAACCAATTATGTTCCTTTTTACTCCTTGTTCCACCCATTTTTGGTTACGTAGACAAATCGTCATTTTCCTTATCAATTGTTACGCCTATTGCATTCGCTTCATTATAATGTATGTACTATAAAAGTCATTTCATGTCAATAATGTATGTACTTCACTTCCTGAACCTCCGTGGTGATGGAACTTGGAGCAACCGATTATAATCGATTATTGGAATAAAGCCCATTCCGAACCTCTAATACCACGGATTCTGCCTCTCATTTTACTGAGCTATTTAATTATGTTTCTGTATCAAATTATGTCCAGGTAAAGGAAAATTATTTACCACATGAATGGCGCCCGAACAGGGACACTTTCTCATCTCACGCGCCGGCGGTGAGTTGCAGGCCCGGTCTCCTGCCACAGCTGGACGGACAATAACGCGTACCAGCAGGATTTCCTGTATCTCCCTCCGGTCAAGCGGGGGCGACTGAGACTGCGATCAACACCCAGACGAGGCGGTGAGAAGTGCGAAGTATCCCGACCAGAGCCTAGCTGAGAGAGCAAGATCCGAGGTATACAGAGACCCACCAGCTCGAAGTCAAGCCCAGTGTCCGACGAGTCGAGTCGAGTCCAGTCCGGTTCAAGTTCAAGTTACCGAGGCCTTCCGTTTCCGAAGCTACCCGGTGAGTACCATTGCTGGGGAGGCATTTCTGACGTGCACATAGGTTGTGCCGGTCAAGACGGGTTTGGGTACACAAATCCGGTCTGCACTGTTTTAGCAGTGTATCTGTACTGTTTAGCAGTATATCAAGTATTCCGAAGAATCTAGTTATTGTCAAGAATTAAGCTTGGTGATTAGTTATGCAGACGATCATCACTGTTGTTTCAGTTAAAGGTTTAATGTTTAATGTTTAATGTGTTAAACGTCTTGCATATTGTGGTATGAATGGTTGTTCATTATTGTGCTTTTGTATTAAGTGTGTTCAAGATTAAGTATCGGATCAGTTCTCAATATGCCGCTCTTTTCGAAATTAAGACAGATCACTACTAGAAAAGGGGTTCTCGAAGAAGCCGTCCCTATTCCTCCTAGGGACACTCCAGGGCATTTCATGTATCACAAACATGGCTTAGACGCTATATTATTTCTTGATTTATGGGTAGACTACACCAAGGGATTACCGGAAAGTCAGAGGTGGCCCGCAGCGGGAACCTGGGATGCAGAGTGCATCATGAAAGTCGAGGAAGAGTTATGGAAAAGGAAAGTCCGACAGTCACAGAAAGACGCCGTTGAGTTATGGCGTAAAGAATCTCATAGGCGCACAGAAAAAGCACGTAGACAGGAAGAAAGGAATAAAGAAAGTTCAAATAAAGTTCGTGAAAATCTATTAATTGAGGAAGGTATCCGAGTGAAATCAGAACAAGTAGACAGACAAAGAAACGCCCTTATGAATGGTATGTATCCCCTTCTGGCCGAAGGATTACCTAAGGCTACTCCAGAAATACCGAAAGACTTGCCACCCCCATTGTTCCCAATAAAGGTGCACCCTAAGGGGCATCCTAGAACCGCAGAAGATGTTTTTCTTTCCTCATATTTAGATGACGCAGCTCCCGAATATGCAAATTCCGCCCCGCATAGACCGCATACCGGGGAGGTCCAACGCCAAGACCCAGCACCCGCGTCCCTACAGCAACAAATCGAGTCCCAAGTTCTGGCAAGCACATCTGTTTCTGCATCCGCTCCTACAGCTACTTCTATAGCTGTGTCCACACCTGTAGTTGCTGTGTCACGTTCGACGAATCCTTTCACACCCGACACCCCAGATGGGGCCACGGGAGGTGCTACCAATATCTTCTCTACGCCACCCAGAATAAATAAACTTACTTTTCAAGAGTCAGCACATTCACGTACACCCAAACTCATAAGTGCCCGTACGCTGAAGGAACTTCTTATAGATTGCAGATATGACCCTGTGCCCGGTAAAGAGGACGAAATGACCCTGGCATCATTGCGCATCAGACGAGCCGCAGTGTATCTAGGAAAGTTACCAGGAATGACTGCGCATCTAGACAATATATATCATTTTGTCCAAACAGGGCGAGATCCAGAATGTATTAACAGAGCTATGGAATACCAGAAAGTAGAGATACAGGGGGAACTGTTACGTTTCCTCATAAACTGTGTGATCAGAAATCAAGACCGACCGGGGGTAGACCCGGAAGCAATGCGAGTTCTTACAAGATGGAGCCAGAATATATCAGAAGGGAGACATGATAAACAAAATTGTATAATGGCCATGTGCCGAAAGATCCGTAAAGAAATAGAACGCCTACACGAAGAAAGATTAGAGGTAGACGAGTTCGAACAAAGCGAGGAAGAAGGGTCAGGACTGCTCACAGGACAGTCAGACACCATAGCCTATGTAGGTAGAGGAAGATCTTGTAATAATAATAGACGTCTTACTGACTCGATACGTCCGATATGTCCAGATAATAACAGGAATTTCCAAATACCTATAATTAATATAAGGTCTAACGAGCATTCGTTCCAAACCGCCGACAAACTACTCCGAGAACGAAGGGGTTATCATTTTCTCGATTCTATGGATGAACAAGATTTAGCCAGGGCAGCTGTCCATTGGGTGGACAGTCCCGGAAAATATAGTGATGATACAGTAGTACGCACATTTTTGAATCTTACCCCAGATGAACAGAGGTTAGCGGGGATTTATATGATTCAACAACTCATTATACTATATCGAAGTCAGCATTCGGACCCTGGTCCCTTACCTGACATACTGACTGAATTGCTTATGAATAAATGGAGAGGTGCAGGTACTAAATTAATTAAAGAAATTCTAGAATCAAGAAAGCAGTATATCTTTTTTGTATGCACAGAGCATGTCTCATTGCCTGTCAAGGAAAGAACCACGTATCACATGGATAGACAGAATCCCTTACGAGAAGTGCACCCCATAAAAGGCGAGGACAACGAGTTCAAGCGCGTATTTGTATATACGCCCATATCGAAAATAGAATTGTTACAAATGAAAAAAGTGGTACCCAGTCATGACAAAGATCCAGCGGGTTTTCACCGAGAAATTAAAGACATGTTACTCATGGGAGAGTATACCTATCCCGACATTATGACAATATTAAAGGTATTGATGCCTGCTGGCATTTATGAGAAACTCAAGGAAAAAGAGTGGGAGGTAGGAGACCAAAAGATAGAATGGTCAGTATTAGAAGCGGAAGAAAAGGCCCGAACTGCAGGAGCAGGACTTGGGGATAAAACTAAAGCACTGCCAGGTTTATTAGTACAGGTACTGCCACGTTTATTAACTACGAAAAAGGAAGATTGGGGTACAATTTCAGCCTGTAAACAGAAGCAAGATGAAGACACTAGTGATTACTATGCCCGATTTGAGAAATGTTTTGGTATAAATAGTGGCATAAAAGCAAGTAGCGAATCATACCCACATCTGTTTGTAACAAAATTAGTAGAAAATGCCCTGCCACCAGTAAAGAATAGAGTATTAAAATTCGAGAGTACCTGGCAAGGTAACACTCCATCACAAATGTTACAAATGTTACAGTACCACCACAATAGAATTAGAGAGGAACAAGAAAATGAACACAGACGCATGAAAGACACGAAAATGAAAATGCTAGTTTCCCAGACGGTCCCAGCTGAAGGACATAAAAAGGGTATGACACATTCCGATTCAGCAGGACCCGTAAAAGGGACATGCAATTATTGTAAAAAGCCAGGTCATTATGTACACGATTGTCCAGTTCTAAAACATAATATCGCCATAGGTAAAACACAAGAAAGACCACGGCCATTTAGACAAGAGCAGAACGAACAAGGAGCTCCGCAGCATGCCCAGGCTATGCCAGCCGCACAACAGCCAATACAGTTTGTGCCAGCTGCACCACTGTTGCCTGTTGCTGCCACACAGACAACAACACGACAAATGTATCAGACCGCACAGTATGAATATCCTGAGTATCAGCGTTACGCATGAACTAGCCTAGAGAGGGAAGTTGATTTACCCCTTATCGAGATTCCTGTAGATCAAGAAGGACCTTATGTACATAGTGAATTGTTAGGCCAAGATAGGAAATTTTTACTCGATACAGGGGCAAGTCGAACAACTATAAAACGTAGTGAAGTTCCAGGGGCACCCCTCTCAGGCTCACAGAATATTTCCCTTGGTTTTTCAGGAAAACCTATTGTTAATGAAGTGTCACAACCTCTGCCACTTACGATAGGACCTCTGACCCGAACTACAGATTTATTGCTTACTAAATCATGTCCAGGAAACTTGCTAGGAATAAAAACATTAAAAGCTCTAGGAGCCATAATATGTTGTTCTCCGGAAGGAGTAAGGTTGTTTTTACGTGATTTTAAAGGTCACTATGTGTCTAGAGACATGGATCCCCGACTGCAGACTTTACCTACACGTCTATGGGCACAAGGCCCTACTGATGTTGGTTGCATGAATATTACACCATATAGAGTCACATTAAAGGCAGGAGTGGTGCTACCACGAATGCGACAATACAAGTTACCACCAGATGCTGTAGTGGCTTTACTACAAATCATTGACGAGCTTATTGCCCAAGGAGTAGTTGTGGAAACAGACTCCAATGTATGTAATTCACCGATAATTCCGATTCTTAAACGAACAGATCCTAAGGCCCCGCCAGTATATCGATTGGTTATTGATCTGCGCGAGTTAAACAAATGCATTGTGCCACAATTCCCTGTGGTTCCAGATATCTCGTCATTACTGACAGCTATTGATTCCGAAGCAACATTCTTTACTGTAATTGATCTCAAGAATGCCTTTTTCAGCGTCCCAATAGATCCGGAAAGCCAATATTTGTTCGGATTTAGTTTAAATGGACGTAGCTTTAAATTCTCACGCGCACCTCAAGGATTTACAGAAAGCCCCAGCATCTATAGCCAAGCACTGAAACGAGAACTCGATAGTATCCACATGCCAGTTAACACTGCTCTGCTTCAATACGTCGATGATCTGCTGATCACCGCCCGAAGCGAACCTGAATGTGAAAAAGCATCACTGACAGTTTTACAATTTCTAGCCGAGAAGGGGCACAAGGTGTCCCCTTCTAAGCTGCAATTCTGTGTCCAGCGAGTTATTTATCTTGGACACTCGCTGTCCAAGGAGGGAAGGCAGCTTACACCCGACCGCATTCAGTTAATAGCTAACATGCCAATACCCAAGACTCAAAAGGAGGTACGGGCTTTCATAGGCCTCACTTCATATTGTAGGCAGTGGATCCCTCAGTATGCATTTCTAGCAAAACCACTCATTCAGTTGACAACACAGGAGGCAGCCACATCGACTGTTCTCCCTTGGACTCAGGAACATACACAAGCTTTTGAAAGCCTAAAGAAAGCTTTATGTCAAGCACCTGTTTTAGCAACACCATGTTACAGAAAACAGTTTACACTCTTTGTTACAGAACGCGAAGGTACTGCCTTGTCAGTACTCACACAGGAACAAGCAGGAGCACACAAACCATGTGCTTATTTTTCTAGTACATTAGATCCTGTAGCTCAGGCTTTGCCTGCATGCCTGAAATCAGTAGCAGCAACAGCTTTAGCAATCAGACAAAGCGATGCCATAGTGTTAGGACATCCATTGACAGTTCAAGTACCACATGCAGTAGAGGTTCTTGTAAATAGAACGCAAACACAACACTTGACTATAGCGCGACTTACAGGGTACGAACTTACATTGTTTCAGCCACATATAGAAATCAGACGCTGTAACACATTGAATCCTGCCACACTTTTGCCAGTAACCGGAACAGACCCACTAGCTCATGACTGTATTGAAGTTATTACTATAACGACAAAACCCAGACAAGACTTAACCGATGTCCCATTGTTAGATCCAGACCTGACGTTGTATGTAGATGGTTCATGTATGAGAACAAGTACAGGAGAGTTAGTGGCTGCTTACGCAGTCACCACAGATACTGAAGTCATTGAAACTAACCGTATAAATACTTTGTCAGCTCAAGCCGCAGAGCTCATCGCTCTGACACAAGCCTGTATTCAAGCCACGAATAAAAAAGTCAACATTTACACTGATTCACGTTATGCATTCGGAGTTGTACATGACTTCGGCGTGCTGTGGCGAGAGAGAGGTTATTTAACTTCCCACGGTGCCCACATTCAGCACGGACCCCTCATTCATGCCTTATTAGATGCAATACATCTACCCACTGCAATATCAATTATGAAATGTAAGGCTCATAC
The DNA here is from genome assembly GCF_964204655.1 of Triturus cristatus. Lineage (NCBI taxonomy): Eukaryota > Metazoa > Chordata > Amphibia > Caudata > Salamandridae > Triturus > Triturus cristatus. The sequence goes on from NC_140591.1 coordinate 831,030,696, forward strand.
GAAGATTACTGATATCATTTCCCAAGGCAATGATCTAGCCGACAGAACAGCTAAACAGACTGCTCAAACTCAAACCCCCGACATGACAAAGACAATAGTCCCGATGCCGACACATTGTATGACAGTTAAAGATCCTACCCTTGACGTAATTGACATACAGACACATGCTACACCAGACGAAATAAAGAAATGGACTGAATTAGGAGGGATCCAAACGGACCAAGGATGGATGATGAAGGAAAAGTCTGTATGGTTCCTCCCTGATTCAATGGTCCAAGTTATAATTAACACTACACATAGTCCAGCGCATCTAGGAGAAAAAGCTATGCTAGACAGCATTCAACACATTTGGTTCAATAAACATTTACGAGCAGCAGCCAAACAAAAAGTCCGTACCTGTATGATCTGTTGCCAGTTCAACCCAGGAAAAAGCGTTCCCGTAGAGCAGGGTGGATTTCAGCCTCCTGACCACCCTTTTGAAGTCCTCCAGATGGATTATATCCAGATGGAACGATGTCGAGGATTCAAATATGTTCTCGTAATCGTCTGCGCTCTGTCCCGTTGGACAGAAGCATACCCGGTTTCAGATTACACTGCCCCGACTACTGCCAAACAGTTGGTTCGAGAATTCTTCCCACGATACGGTTTACCACGTGTTGTCTACTCAGATAACGGCCAGCCGTTCTCATCCGAATTAATGAAACATGTTTCACTTCTGTTAGGATATCAGTGGAAATTCCACTGTGTCCGACACCCCGAGGCAGCAGGTCTCGTAGAAAGACATAATCAGATACTGAAAATCAGACTGTCCAAAATATGCAGAGAGAAAGGTGTCGACTGGATAGTAGCATTACCAGTTGCACTCTTTTACATGAGAATGGTAGCACACTCTCGAACAGGGCTATCCCCGTATGAGGTGATCTTCGGCAGACCACCAAATATGTGGGGGACGCCTGTACCACGCAAAATAACTGATGTTGACTGTAATATGCTGACAGATTACTTGGCTTCCTTGATGTCTGCACTACAATCTTGTCGTTCACAGGTTGCTGCAGCATTTCCCGACAACACTGAGGTGAAACCCCATGACGTAGTTCCGGGTGATTTCGTGTTTGTGAAAAATTTCGACCGAAAGACTCCGCTGGAGCCCAGGTGGAAGACACCCAAGTTGGTTCTGCTGACCACAAGAACAGCCGTGAAGATCGAGGGCCGCAAGGGCTGGATTCATTCAAGTCATATCAAGAAATTTCATGGACAATCCTCGGATATAGACATTGTGCCCTGCACTCCCTCACAGACTGATTCAAAACTTCCTGTGGTTGAAAAAACTGAAAACGAACTTTATAAAGAAAAGTTGAGGCCTAGAACGTCAGACGATTTGATTGTTTAAGTCCTCTCCAAGGTGAAGCGGTTGAATCTGTCTCTGACATGTATCCTCTAGATCTGAATTATGGACAGTCGCGAAAAATGATGAAACGACAGGCGTATTGTAAATCACTGCGTAGCCATTGCATAGTGACATTATTAATCTTGTTTTTCTTGAGTCTTTTAATAATTACTGCAAGTATATTGTTGCACATATATTACCCTATTTCAAGACATATTTACAATGTTACCGCAGAACATTCTTTTAGTGACTTACCTCCGCATGAATTGTCTTATAGACTTGCGCTGCGCAATAACACTTTCATTAGTATGTTACATCATTCCCATCAGACTAGTAATGCCACTAATTGTTGGGTGTGTGGCCGACTCCCTCCCTATCAGAATTATGAAGGAGTCCTGCCATTCTTTCCACACCCATTTACACATAATGGCTCCTGTGGAGCATGGTTTAGTTTAATCAATTCCATAGACTCAGACACAGCAGTTTACCAGGATCAGTGGGTATGGGGAAACCTGAACCTAGTTTTACTCAAGGTCTGCTACCCTGACAAGGAGGGTCGCCCCAAAAGAACAGGAACTGATCTAGAAAATGAAGTATATGGATTAGGTAATTTTACACCTAATCCCATGATTCTAAATGTCATATCCGAAGTTGAACTAGTCTTACCCACCATGTCAGTATTCCCAGCAAAGGGGGAATTATGTGTAAGAAAGGTTGGTTCCATACATATGGGCCATAGTAAATGCACTACTATAGTAGAATTCAGTGATCAAGGCAAATCTTCATTTAGAGCTTATCACCACTCCTACTTTATATGTGGTCAGACTGCATATATGCGTCTACCTCTAGATTGGGATGGTACCTGCTACATTGCATTTCTTTTGCCACCTGTTTTTCTAGCTCCTCCTGATTATTACAGAAATATTCATTTAGTACACAACAGAGAGCGGAGAGATCTCCCAATTGTCGATTACACTGAAACAGCATGGGAAAAATACACAGATTTCAATAAAGGCATCTTTCCCTATATAGGTACTGTTACTAATAGTAAACTGATACGTAGATTAACTAGAACCCTTGAAGCAGTAGTGAATGAAACTATTTCCGCCCTAGGCAATTTAACAGAAGAGCAGTCTGCTATGCGGATTGTTGTGCTTCAAAATCGTCTTGTCCTTGACGTCATCCTGGCTGATAGGGGCGGAGCTTGTAGGGTCATCGGATCAAGCTGCTGCGTATTCATACCAGAAAATTCGCCATCTGTATATAAAGCCATCACTCGCCTTCATAAGATTGTAAACCAGATACACCAGAACCCAGGCACTTGGACTTGGTCCAGTTGGTTTTGGAGTGTGATATCAGCCTGGGGATGGAGAGTTCTATCCTTCCTAGGTATTGGCCTTCTCATACTATTCAGTTGCTGTCTATGTCTACAATGTGGACCAGCGATCTGTGGTCTGTGTACCACATCGTGTATTCCACCACCAAGATCTCGTTCGTCCCGGAAGAAGGAAGAAGAACAAATGATGTTATATTAACAGATCAATGGATTGATGAAGATTGATATCTCTTAACGGGCAAGTAGGGGACAAGGAGGGAATGTGGAAATATGGATTTTCCCGATCAGTTATGTCCCCTATCTTGGACCCCAACGGTTCTATGTGCATGTCACAAGTACATGTACGTTCCCTCCAGTTCCAGTTATGAAGACGCAAATACATGTGCGTCCACCGTCAACATGTCCTCTGTCAGATCCGCCATGAATAGGCTGGATATTCCATTCCTAAGTATGAAAGGCCACCGGCTTTGTATGGTTCACTTATGCCATTTTACAGTCCAGGCAAGTAGGCCCTGATTCTGTCATCAAACTCCTCTTGCCTTCTGCCTCTGAAAACTCCAGTTCGAGCCTGCATCTGTGACCATGAACTTTGTCTCATCCTCTGCGCGGCTCATGAAGCCTGACATCAGCCTATTCTCTGCCAAGAACTGTATTTCGCCTTCGAGTTATCTGCTTCCCCCTCAGCCGATGCATTCCTGTCTAGTAGTTTAAGAAAACATTCTTCCAGCTACCGAGCAAAAGGCTCGACTTCTCTGTCCTCATGCAAGTAATTCATAGCCCTGTTACCATGGAATATTCCTACCCCCTCGCTTTCAGTGTAGACATTTAGACGCTTGTACACGCACGCACAGTCAGTATAGAATAGATTCTGTCCGAGAGTCCTTCTTTTATGGATAACATAGTTCTTTAAACATAGGATGTTAGATATGATTTGGGATTAGGTTGACTTGACCCCCCAGACTTTTTGTCTCCACATGTAGAGCTAAATGTCAAGTCCCCTTCACCCCCTAGTTGCACGTCAATCACACGTCATACTGCTGCGCGCGCATCTATGCCAAGTATTATCTTATAGATCCACCTATAGGTGACATCAGAACCAATTATGTTCCTTTTTACTCCTTGTTCCACCCATTTTTGGTTACGTAGACAAATCGTCATTTTCCTTATCAATTGTTACGCCTATTGCATTCGCTTCATTATAATGTATGTACTATAAAAGTCATTTCATGTCAATAATGTATGTACTTCACTTCCTGAACCTCCGTGGTGATGGAACTTGGAGCAACCGATTATAATCGATTATTGGAATAAAGCCCATTCCGAACCTCTAATACCACGGATTCTGCCTCTCATTTTACTGAGCTATTTAATTATGTTTCTGTATCAAATTATGTCCAGGTAAAGGAAAATTATTTACCACAACAGAAGGATGTCATCAGCGTATAGGGATACGCGGTCCTCATACTCGGGGGTCCAACGGAGACCACGGATGGAAGGCTCCCACCGCAGCCACTCCGCCAGGGGCTCCAAGGCAAGCGCAAAAAGAAGCGGCGACAAGGGACAGCCCTGCCGCGTGCCCCGGCCCAGCTCAAACGGGGCCGATACTCTTCCGTTCACGACCACCTGCGCCAATGGGCCCGCATACAACAGTTTGACCCAACTGATGAATCCTGGGCCAAATCCGAACTTCGCAAGCATCGCCCAGATGTATGGCCACTCAAGCGTGTCAAACGCCATGGTGGCGTCTAAGGACGCCAAAATGGCCGGTTCCCGTATAAATGGGACGCGCGCAAGCACCCCATGCAAACGCCGCAGATTAAGGGCCGTATTGCGATGGGGAATAAAGCCAGACTGGTCCTGATGAACCAGATCTCCCACCACACCGACCAGCCGATTGGCGAGTACCTTAGCGAGAATTTTGGGCTCCGCATTCAGTAATGAGATAGGCCGATAAGAAGTAACCCGATCCCGAGGTCTCCCTTCCTTGTGGATCACCACGATTGTAGCCAGACGCTGGTCAAGCGGGAGGGAGCCCAGCGAGTGGGCCGCGAGGAACATTGCGCGGAGGTGAGGCGCCAATGTATCCGGTCGCAACTTATACAGCTCGATAGGGATACCGTTCGGGCCCATGGCCTTGCCAGAAGCGACCGAGCGTATGGCGAGGGCGATTTCGTCGGAGGTGGGAGCGGCGTCCAGCGACACCCTGTCCTCCCCGGACAGGGAAGGCAGCGCGATATCCCTGAGCAGGACACGGGAATCCTCTTCCGAGCAAGAAGAGACAGGGGAATACACCTCGCGGAAATACTCCGCGAAACAGGAGACAATTTCTTCTGGCTCAGTTACACACACACCATTCGTTTTCTCAATCAGCGGGACCACACGATTCGCTCTCTCCTTTTTATCCAACCACGCTATCAGTTTACCAGCCTTATCACCCACATCATACAGTCGCCCCTGTTGCTCTCTACTGCCCTGGCCGCCTCCGTAACGAGGGCCCTATAAGCCGCCTGTTTGAGCTGGAGAACATGTAGTGCAGCATCCGTCACCCCATCTTCTAGATTACCCTCCAGCTCAGCTATTTCAGCCTCCACCCGGGTCACCTCCTCCCGCTCGCGCCTCCGGGCGTGGGAAATAAGGGATAGGGCCTCCCCTCTAAGTACTGTTTTGAAGGCCTCCCACAGGGGGATAGCTGAAGGCACTGACCCCACATTCTCCTCAAAATAGCGCTGGAGGGATTTAATCAAGTCAGCGCGAATGGTGGGGTCGCGCAGGTACCAGGAATTGATTGGGACCACCCTGCTCTCAGCCCTCGGAAAGACATCAAAATGCAACAATAGCGGGGAGTGGTCCGAGATACCCCGTGCCAAATGGCGCACCTCCCCCACCCTCCCGACATGGGCCGCCGGGACAAGGACATAATCAAGCCGTGAGAGACTACCATGGGCCCCCGAGTGGAAAGTGTATTGCAGCTGCGTGGGATGTTTTAAGCGCCAGCAGTCCACCAATCCCAGTGTATCCAAGAGGCCGGATAGCCACGCCTGTGCCCGGGGGAGGTCCCTAGGGGGGTGACGATCCACAGTCCCAGAAACCACCGCGTTGAAATCCCCCCCACCACCAGAAGCCCCCCCGGAAGGCCAAGGAGGAGGCGCCCCAGATCTGCAAAGGTGGTCGACTGCAACCCCGGTGGGACGTACACTGACACAAAGACAACCACTTTGCCCTCCATTCTACCCACCAAGACAGTGTAACGTCCCCTGTCATCGTGGAGCACCTCATCAATTTCCAACGGGAGCGAGTTCTTTACCATGATACCCACACCCCTCGAGCCTGACGTGAAGCCCGAGTGGGCCACGAGGCGGTAGCCACGTCGATTCATGGCGCAGAAGGAATTGCCAATAAGGTGTGTCTCCTGCAGGAAGACCACATCAGGCGAGAGTCGCTTCAGATACTGTAGGACCACACCTCGTTTGATCCTGTCCCCCAGTCCATTGACGTTCCAAGACAACAAAGTTAATTCCCTACCCCCCATCATACACAGAAACCATCATTCGTCCCCCCGAGAGCACAGTAGAACCAACACAAAAAAAGGGTTGCCTTGTGATAATAACGAACAACACCCCATCCCTACCCACCCACCCCAACAAAACTCCCCCCTCCCTGCACCCCTGCATGAGCCCAGACAGCCCCCCCAACGTGCAGTGTGCCTGTCGCCCCATAGATAGTTAAACTAACTAGACCCCCAGAGGAGGAGGGAGAACCCCCAAGAGACCCCACACAACCTCCATAGGAGGGGAACTTAAGCAATCCGACATATAGTCAGAAGTGGCATCATGTTTGTCCCGAGCGAGGCCTAATATTAGTCCCTCAGTCTGGATCCGGCGAGCCCTCTCCCCCGGCCGCTCCCCCCCCCCTCCACCCCGATCCCGATCTCCAGACAGAGTATCCAGCCAGTCCCCGGCCGCTTCGGGACGATCAAAAAAGTGTGTGCGACCTTCCACCTCCACTCGCAGCTTAGCTGGGAAAAGCATGGCGTATTTGAGATTTAGGTCCCGAAGACGGCGCTTGACACCAAGGAAGCTCAGTCTCTGCTTCTGGACCGCAGGGGTGAAATCAGGATAGAAATTAATGTCCATATTGTCAAGTCTAATCGGTCCCTGTAGTCTGGAGGATTGCAGGATAGCGTCTCTGTCCCGAAAATTAAAAATCCGGGCGATGAGAGGTCTCGGAGCGGCTCCGACCTTAGGCCTTCCCCCGGGAACCCTGTGGGCCCTCTCCACAGCAAAGAATTTACTCAGCCCCCGTGGCTGGAGATGGGTAACAATCAAGTCTTCCACGAAAAGGTCCGCCGCCGCTTCCTCACGTCCCTCAGGCACCCCGATGATACGGATGTTGTTCCTCCGGGCCCGACTCTCGGAGTCCTCCAAGCGACGATCCATCAGCGCACTCGCCCGAGCAAGCCGGCGCACCTCCGCCTGCAGGGCCGCCACATCTGTCGTAAGGCCCGATGCGGTGTGGGCCAAAGAATCGACTCGGTCGTTGGTCTTGGAGAGATCGGCCCTTATCAGGCCAACATCTACGAGGACCGAGTCGATCTTCTGCGCCAGTGTGTCAAAACGCTGGCCCACAGAGGCCTTCATCTCGGCGATGGCGCCCATGACATCCCGCAGAGTCAGATCCGTGGGCAGATCGGGGGCATCAGTAGGGCCCTCAGGGGACCTGCGTGGCACCTCAGGAGATCCCTTCTGGAGGGTATAGCGATCCATGTTGTTGGACTGATGGGCTGCGCCACGCCGGGTCGATTTTACCTTTGCCCGATCGCCATCTTGTTTCGTGGCCATGGTCCCAGTCTCCCGATCGCACCAGCCACGTCGTGAAGGGCGGGCAAGCCGGTCCACTGGCTCCGGGGGGTGCCACCCCAGATCTGCGGGGCGGATCACAGCCGGCGGGCAGGCAGGGCCCCCCAGCGAGGCCACACCAACACACAAAGCCCCGCGACCCAACCTCGCATAGACAGCAAGGAGGGTGCGAAAGCGAAAGTGAAAGTGTGGGTTACGCGAGCCACCAAGCCCTATCCGCCGCTGTTATTCACTTCGTCACTGGATCGCCCCACAACGCAAATCCGGGGTTCGGCTAGGAGTAGGCCGCAAACCTCAATCGGTGCTAAAGTCGGTGTCCGAGGTCCGATTTGGAAGCGGAAAACGGGCGCCACCTCAGCTCGGGCTCACCAACACAGTCCCCTCATCTGGGACAGGATATGCTCAGGATAGTCATAGGAGGTCGCGGAGGTCCTCGGGAGCCTCGCACCTATGCGGCCATCTTGGTTGCGCGCTAGGCTCCTCCCTCGATTCGATCACTGTTGATCTGTTATGCCACCAGCTTGGACTTCCTTTCCTGAGAAGGTTAGTTTCGGACCTCAATTGTTCCAACAGAATTTCATCTATGGGCTTACTCTGTCAGCAAAGAACACCTTGTGCGATTTCATTACTATTCTCATGTCTCATCTCTTTCTTAAAAGAGGTGAGAAACCATCCCATTTTATCTACAAGAGGATAATTCAGGCTGCTATGCTTCCTATACACCAGCATTCGCCTCTCTAAGTTGGGATACACAGGCTCTTTGACCTCTTGATATGTTTTAAAAATCTTGGGCCAATTCATCTCCTTTTTGGGAACCTTGATCGTCAGGTAGAGAATGACTGCACCATATTTAGTTTTGACCAATGGATGCAATTGTGTTTTTGACTCTAGGCAATTCCTGTGTCGGCCAATCAGCAGCTCTCTTAAATTCTGACCAAAGACTCTTTGGAACTGCCACCTTAAACAGCACCTCCAAATCCTTTCACAAAGCCTTCAAAACAGTCATTACCTGCTCTATCTGTGTATACCATTTGTCAGGATTTTCCCACAATCTAGGGATAGAATTTGTGAAGTAGACAAGATCAGTCTGAGACCAGGGAACATGTACATATGTTCCTCTCTTCAACTCTCTCTAGGGGAATGCCATTATCATGCCCTTGGTGACTTTTCCCACTTCATTCTTCACAGACTCTTTTTCTGCTTCACTTTCACTATTTCTTTTTTAGACTAAATTTCTACAATTCACTCCAATCACCGATGTTCTCAATCAATTCCCTCATAAGCATTTTCAATTCTCTCAGTTTTAATAGTTTCAATTCCTTGTCACTCATCATTATTCTGACATTCTGTCACAATTTCTTTCTCTGCGTTAGATCAAATACATATTCATCGGCCACTTCTCCATTTTTGCGTACGCTTCTTGCTCCACTCTTGCAGCTTCCTTATTCATGTAAACTAAGTCACTCTCACTGTAGTGTCTTAACAAGTCCATCCCTACTTTACATTTTACAATTTCTTCAAACTCAGCTTTTCATTGGGCGACATTAAGTCGCTGAGGAGTCTGTCCTCTAACTTGTGAGGTGATTTGTGGAGTCGGAATGGTTGTTTTACCTCCTGTGTCAGAAGTTCCCAAAGCTGCTCCCTGCAGAGGGCTTGAATTGGCTGTACTCCGTTTTTTTTGATGATTGTGATTTGGCCAACAGAGCAGGTGTTAAGGTCTTGTCAGGGAGTCGAGCAGTAGTCTCTGTGTAACTCGGGGGTGCACTAGCTTCCGAAGGGCTCACACTAGCTGCTCCGTTCCCGGCAGCCACCTGAGCTGTAGCGTCCGATGCCAGTTCTGCATTATATGGTGGTGGTCTTTTCCTGAGGTGTTCCTCTATGAAGGCGTCCTCCTCCTGACTCTCTACATCTTCCTTGTCCCTTGATTCCTTTTTATCAATAATTTTTTCCTTCTCTGTAGCCTCGCTCTCTATCAATGGGTAAGCTCTAATTGTCTAGATCACGTCCTTCCTCCATCTCTACTGCCTCTCATCGTCCTGTGCGCTTATCCATTAATAAGCTTTATTGCAGACCTTTACTGCAAATTTCTCACTTTTATTTTCATTTCCAACTTGCTTCCAAAGATTCAGAGGCTTGAGCTGTGTAAGTTTAGGATGAGGTCTCAAATCGTACACCCTCTTTCTCTTCTCGGTATGTGTAAAGTACTGCTCAGTGGGAACTATAATTCCCCATCTTTGGCTGTATATTTGTGCCATTGGCTTAGCCACATGCAGGTGTGTAACCTTCTCTTCACCGCCATTTCTCTAGCAGGTGTGTCATTGGGCAGTAATTTATTTTCCTTGTTTGCATCTTTCTGCTTTTTTGAAAAGGGATCTCTTATCTTGTTGGTGTTCCCCATCACTCTTGGTTCCAATCTCAAGCACTTTCCATACTACTGAATTCATGATCTCCCTGCCAATACTACCAAGTTTCTGTCAAAGGTTACTATATTGTAGCACGGCTTCAGCCTTTACTAGCCAATCTCTGAATGGCACCTTATGACATAAGCACCTGTATACTGTCAGATTCTCCTGAACTACTTCTCGCTTGTATATAGACATTTCTACAAACAGGGAATACTATCTACTTTCGCACAACATACGGAATTTGGTGCTCCCAGACTGGACCCGCCTCTTGTTCATTACATCTTGAACATTGAAATAAAGCTGTGACATTCTCAGTAAGAATAAAAGACACTGGCTAAAGTTTAAAAGTTTACTCAAAGTATTTAAGAGCAGAAATACATAAGCTGGACCATCCATCAATTAGTATAAAGGCACATAGAACATAAGTACTTATTAAAGTTCTGTAGACAATCTAGCATAGATTCACCTTCTAAGATGGGCAAATGTGAGCCCCCACAACAGTGCAAAAAGGTCTTTTTTTATAGGACTTCAGACAAAGGATTTCATACATTCACTACACAAGTACATGGTTCCCAGGATATGTATGAATGGGGAACAAGCCAGAAGAAACATTATATTACAGTATACATTCCAAGATTCTCTCATAATACTATTGCATTATTTTCTCAGACTCTATTCAGGTAACATGAAGCCTGAGACAGCCAGGCTGTCCTTGATTAGGTACATCACGTTCATTGTGACTGAAAAGCCTTAGTCTTTTAAGAGTAAAGTTTACAATCTTTTATTACAGCAAGGAAAAAAACAGCAGTGGTGGTCGAGTATCACAATGTCACATTCAAAATTAAAGAAAGCATAACATTGGCATGTAAGCTTAATTTCTAGTGCATTAAACACTACTATTCGAGAATGGTTACACACATCTATATCTTCGCTAACATGGCTTTGTCGCAGAGGGAATTGGATATCGGGCTGCTTGGCGACTGGTGTCAGAGGAAAAATCTCTGACTTCTAATTTATTTGAATGCCTGAGAAAGTTCCATAACCTATAGCTACCAGTATAATTGCAGTAGGAGCAGTATAGAGTTGTTTCATCACACTTACCCAGCCCCATCCTACACAGGATCTAAAAAAAGAAAGTCTCAACCAGGGAATCAAACACCTTCTCCGCATCCAAAAACACTGAGACTAAATGGCAACCACTGTGTTCCTATACCTTGATTGTTGTTGTAACTGAGCAAGTGTGCAGTGGGGTCTCTCATCCTCCCCATAACAACTGGCAGTGGCATATTTAACTAAATAGCAAACTTCTCTGTCTACTGCATCATTGTATTGATATAGTGTGGTAACTAGGTCATTCGACCGATACGGATTATGTTCAGGTAAGAATAAGTTTTCAAATGCGTCAAGATTTGGCAGTAGTCATTTTAGACTTGTACATATTGATTTGAGGGCTTCAACATGTTTAGGAATGACTATAGCGCATATGTAAACTTTAAATGACTCCCATAGTGTGGACACTTGTGACACCCAATTAGTATCAGAGTTAATGGAGAAGAACTCCAAAATAGAGGTCAATATTTCATCTCCAAATTCTGCAACATGAAGAGCTTCTGAGGGGAAGAGCCAACAGGGAGTCCACTTCTCACCCTCCGGGAATTGAGTTTCAACTAAAACTGGGTTGGGGTGATCTAATACGGAGTGAGGGAACTACTTGAAGTCTGATTTATTTTATTTTATTTAGGAGTTTGATATAGCACTGGCAACACCCGAGGGTATCAGAACGCTTTACAGCCTTGCATATTCATTACAAATAGTGAGTATACTCACACATCTAAGATGAGATCAAAATGCAATGGTTGTGCATGAGGGAGGAAGTAGGGGAGAGATACAAGGAGAATTAAGGCTGAGTTCATGTCTTGACGGCCAATTGTTCTTCTGTTTAGCTGAGATGTCGGTTGAGGAGGAGGTCCTTTAGCTGTCTCTTGAAGCTCAAGAAGGAGGAGCCTGTCCTGATATGTGCTGGGATGGAGTTCCAGATTTTTGAGGCATTGTTTGAGAAGGAACGTGCCCGGGTTTTTTGTTTGTGGGCTCTAGGCAGAATGAGGAGTAGGGAATTTGAGCATCTTGAGTTTCTTGACTGTCCTCCCTTTTTGAGCTTTAAGGCGGGGTAAGCTGGTTTCTCAGTAAGAAGGGCTTTATGACTGAGGCTCGCAGTTCCGAAGCTGCAGCGAGCTTCAATTCTTAGCCATTTTAATTATTTAAGGGCAGGGGAGATGTGGTCATATTTTTGTATTCCAGCGACGTTTCTGGCTGCTGTGTTGAGAGTGGTTCTCAGGTGTGCAAGGTGGGATTTCACAGTGCCTGTGAGGGTGGCGTTCCCTCATCCAATCTAGACAACACAAGCACTTGAATGACATATTTGAGGTCTTTTGGTGGTAGGTAGGGTGTGATTTTGTTCTGAAGTTTCAGGTTGGAGAAGACACTCTTAGCACTGTTCTTTATATGACCTTTCATGCTAAGTTTGGGGTCCAAGGTGAATACTAGAGATTTAGTGGAGTGGGCTGAGGTGAGAGTGCAGTTAAGAGCGTCTATGGAGTTTAGCCATTCTTGCATCTGGGGGGACTGCTGTGTGTTTGATATGAACATAATTTCTATCTTGTCTTGGTTGAGGTTTAGGTGGTTGTGAGATAGCCAGTGCTGTGCTACTTTGAGGGTGCTGTTTAGTCGATGTAAATGGTCTATGGAGGAGATTTCCAAGTAGAGCTGGGTGTCATATGCGTATAGATGGAAAGGGATGTTTGCTTTGATGAGGGGGTTCCATGTAGATACTGTATAGTGTCGGCGAGAGGACAGGGCCTTGTGGACATCGAGTAATTGTAATTTGTCATAAGTCAGATTGCTTAATTTTATTTGTTGAGAATGGTTTTGTTTTAAAGAAAATATGTGAACCAGTGAAGGACCACCCCTTCTGCTCCGATCCTTTTTTGGAGGGAATCGAAGAGAAGCTTGTGGTTGACCGTGACGAAGGCTGCCAATAGATCTAGAAGTATTAGCAGGCAGCATAAGTCTATAAACTATGTAGTAGATTAGTTAACATAAGACAAATGTCCAGCTTCCAAAACTATTCATGAGTATAGGAGAAATATGAAAAAACATTAATGCCACCACACGAGACCACCGAGTTTCATATATGCCAATTAATTTAATGATTTAGTCTATAGTGCAAAAGGCTTTAAATGCATGCACTTGGGCCTTTTCTGCCTTCTCTAAGTGTGGATCGAGTACTAGATTAAAATCTCTGTCCCATATTATGTTTGTTATTAAATCTCTTTATAAATTTGTCACAGATTGCAAACTTCAAAAAGACCGCCAGGAGGGTCATAGTTTACAGCAGATGGTTTGAAGTATATATTGTGTTTAAGTATAAATAGACTTGTGCCAAGTACAATAACAGAGAGCTTTAACAGCCAAACTTACTTCTATATGTGCAACCTCACCTCTCCCAAAACAAAATGCTCACTTACCACCCTGTCCCTTCAGGAATGTCCCACTATTGTGAGTGTAAGCACCTGCATAATATAATAGAAGGAATGACGTATCCCAAGTGGTGTAGCATTACCGTAACAGTAAGGGGTAAGAAAAAAGTGTAGTGGTATTGAATGCCATAGGGTAACTGCTAAGGGTGATGTGAGTGCTCACCCATTGTCTGGTCCCATTACAAGCTTTGGAGGGGAAAGAAGGCCAGGAGGCAGGGGGGTAGGGAGAGATGTATCATTTTCGCCCTTTTTTGTGTGTATTTTACTGAGAGAGACACCTTTTACAGTGGTCACGTGTCTTCTTTTGGTTCTAGGTTCCAATCAAATGCTTCCATAGGCCTCTTGCCTCCTTCCTAAGAATCCCCCTATCTTCATCTGCAGCCCGGTATTCCAGATCCTTGCACCACATATTCACCTATGAGGGATGGTAGAGTTCCATCTCATGGTGATCGCCCTTTTGGCCAGGATGAGCGCCAGATCTGTGAATTTAGTGGTGACCTCTGCTTTTTTGGGCCTAGGGTAAATGCCCAGCATACTGGGTTCAATAATGTCAAGGTGTAGCCTAGCACCGATCGTAGCTATACAGGTTGTTACTTTCTCTCAAAAACTCTGTAATTTCTGGCATGTCCATATCATACAGTAGAGGTCGGCTGGGTCCTTTTGGCATCTAGAGCAGGTTGCCAACACCTTGGGCAATATATACTATGTAACCTCTGGGGTGTCAGCTAAGCTATACTCTAATACATTAAATTGTATATATTTAATGCAGGCACTTCTTGAACCCTTCCAGGGGTATTCCAGACTCTTCTCTATTCTGTGTAATTATAGGCACTGTGAGCCTTCTTCCCATTCATCTCTGAGAGGCTGGAGCAATACCACTGTGTTTTCAAGGATAGCCTTTTACATCCATGTTATTAATCTCCGACCATCCACCATCATTTGCAATGTATGTAGGACCGCATGAGCACGGCGCTCCCTTACATTTGCATTCCAGTGCCGCCTCAGCGTTTGCATTAATTTGCCATATAATAGAAATTGGCCATCCAAGCCGCCGGTCTTAAGCCGGTCTATTACATCTTATGTTAACGCTTCCTGGGTTCTGCAGGTAGTCTGAATTTCTTTCAATAATTCAGGCACATCTATTTTGGAACTCATAATGAGGGTGTCATATATAGTGCCCATAACAACTACATAGTAGCCCAGAGGGCTATGAGATGACAGATTTAAGTTTAAACGGGGGCAGTGCATCTTTGAAGTCCAAATCCTCTGGCGTAGTTGCTATAAGATGCAAACCTACTGTGATTAGGCTATTTTTCTTTGAATGTGGAAGGTCTATGTGGATTCAAATGGGTCTCTTTGCTATAAAGCAATTTCAATTGTGTGGCTTCCTAAGCACCCTAATACCAGTCTGTTTTCTTTGAACTATTTAGGTCTCTTGTTTGCCACAATATAGATCTCACCATAGTCATTATATATATAGGGAAACATTCTTAATGGTTAAGGTATGCACCAGTCACCCACTCATCCTGCGCAAAAGTGGTATGAATGGGAAAAGCTATCTTAGGGTGCTACAGGGGAAACTGTCTTAACTAAAACTTTAATGTAATCTCAAACTGACCACCCACCCACTACTGCTAGTCAAACACATCAGTGAATATCATTTATCTTTAACAATCAAAATTACAAGAAAACTCAGAGCGGATTACCACACCGGGAGAACAGCGATATTGCCAACCATTTGAGGCTGGTGTGTGTTATCAAGGCCAGTTATTCATAGAAACAACAGCTTGTTAAGAATATATATACGTTCACTGAAAAAAACTGGTTTCAGGGACGTTATTGTTAGAAATTAGCATTTAACAAACCTTAGAAATTCACTGAAAAAAACACGGGTTTCACAGACATTATAGTTAGTTGCACATTTCACTCGTACAAAACAAGAGAAATTCGGCCGTTATAGTTAGTTGAGCTAACTATAACTCGCACCACTCTCACAATCACTCACTCTCACATATAGTCATTTATATACTCCAAAACTCACATATACTGCCTTTTACATATGTAGTTACTCACACATGTACCACTGAGACATCCATTCAATAACCAAAACACCCAAACACACACTCACCTACCCATACAGCCCTTCACAGACGTACTCTTGAACCCCTACACCCAGTGAATCACCAACTCACACTATGCACAGAGTCACACACCCCCCACCCACCCACACAGACACTCAGGCACCCATTCAGATACTCATACAAGCAATCAATAACCCATATAGACATTCATGTAGCTACTCACCAACCCATGCAGCCGCTTACACACCAACGTCTGAACTGATACAGATATTCACACAGTTTAGTCACTAACCCATGCATTCAGTAAGACATGTTTAATCACTCACTTATACAGTCAGTCACTCACCCACTAAATCATCCATTCAGACACTGATACACCCACTCATTCTTCAATACAACTTGGCATATATATATATATATTCACTGAAAAAACCATGGGTTTCACACACGTTATAGTTAGGAATTAGCATTTAAAAAACCTTAGAAATTCACTGAAAAAACCATAGGTTTCACACACGTTATAGTTAGGAATTAGCATTTAAAAAACCTTAGAAATTCAGTGAAAAAACCATAGGTTTCACACATGTTATAGTTAGCTGGACATTTTACTCGTAACAAACCAATGAAATTGCCCCGTTATAGTTAGTTCAGCTAACTATAACTCGCGCGCCCGCAATGCACTGCTGATGACGTCACATATTACATCACTCATGACATGGTCAGTGACATCACTCATGACATCACTGATGACATCTCAAATGACATCACTGATGACATCACTGATGACATCATCCAGTGAATGTGTGTTTTTCTGAAAATTAAATATGTTTTATATATGTGTATCTCAAGGTCGATGGAAGAATAAATGGGTATATAAGTGTCTAAATGGATGATTTGTTTTTGAAAAATTGATTGTGTTACTGACTGATTAAGTGTATCTCTCACTTTGTGTATAAGTGGCTGCATGGGTTGGTGAGTAGCTACATGGGTGTCTATATAGGTTATTAGTTGTTTTTTTGAGTATCAGTCTGAGTGTCTGTATGGTACGGTGGGGGGTATTACGTAGTGCATAGATGCATGAATGAGTGACTCACTGTTTGTATGTGTTGAAGACAGCATGTGTGCAGGACTGTATGTGTGGATGAGTGTGTGTATGGGTGTGTTATTGAGTGAATGACTGTCTCAATAGTGTCTTCAGGAGTAACTACATATGTTTTTAACTAGTATATGTGACTATTGGTGTATATATGTGAGTATATGTGAGAGGGAGAGATTGAAAGAGTTCCTGTATGAATAAGTATGTGTTTCTATAAGTGATTGTTTAAAAGACTAAGTATGTGTAAGTTTCCGTAGAAGTAAGTATGGTGGTGTGTGTATTACTGTATATGCAAGTAAATGTATGTTTTATTCTTTATTAGCATGAGTGACTATGTGTGTGAGTAACTCTATGGATGAGTGGCATTGTGTAACAGGATGTATAGATGTATGAGTACATATGATGAGTGAGTACATGTATGAGTGACTGTATAGGACTGTTGGTGAATGAGTGGATGTGTATGTGGATCTTAGAATTACTGAAGAGGTTGTTGTAACTGGTATTGGTATGTCCATTGTTTTGAAATTTTTAGTCTCTATTTTTGAATGTGTGTATCAAAGCTTATATTAAGGTGAGAGGAGGTCTGCCACTCTATCACAAGGATGATGTCATCAGTGATGTCATCAGTGATGTCATTTGAGATGTCATCAGTGATGTCATGAGTGATGTCACTGACCATGTCATGAGTGATGTAATATGTGACGTCATCAGCAGTGCATTGCGGGCGCGCGAGTTATAGTTAGCTGAACTAACTATAACGGGGCAATTTCATTGGTTTGTTACGAGTAAAATGTCCAGCTAACTATAACATGTGTGAAACCTATGGTTTTTTCACTGAATTTCTAAGGTTTTTTAAATGCTAATTCCTAACTATAACGTGTGTGAAACCTATGGTTTTTTCAGTGAATTTCTAAGGTTTTTTAAATGCTAATTCCTAACTATAACGTGTGTGAAACCCATGGTTTTTTCAGTGAATTTGAAAGGTTTTTTAAATGCTAATTCCTAAATATAACGTGTGTGAAACCCATGGTTTTTTCAGTGAATTTGCAAGGTTTTTTAAATGTTTTTTTTTTTTATTCTTCATTTTTTTCAAACATATTTTTAATTTAATTTTCTTATCTTTTATAAAGACTATGCTTAAATTTTTAAAATCCTTAAATATTTTTTTTATATATATTTTTTAAAATAAACATGTAAAATTTATTTCCAGTTTTTTTTTTTTTTTTTTTTATTTTTTTTTATAGTACGCGTACCGTAAGCTCACGGTAAGCGTACGGTTTACGCAACGCCCGTAATCTATCTACGCTGCTTGCGTATAGTTCCGTACTTTGCGTAGCCGCGCGTACTGCGCGTGGGACGCGTGCGCGCTTACGCAACACGCGCACGTTACGCGGAAGTGCCGGGGAGTGACTGTTATGCGCATGCGCGCAAGCGCGTGTCTTTTTTACGCGCACGCGTACTTTTTGCCGTAAGCGTACCGTAAGCGTACCGTAAGCGTACGGTAGGTCATGTGATCTTGAAACACAACTTTTGATTGGTTGAAACTACTTTCAGTTCTAGAACTCTCCTACACCACACCCATTCCCCTCATTTCTGCTTGTGATCCCTTGGGAGAAGGAGCTGGTTTGTCTTTGGGATACGATGGCAGAACAGCAGAGCTCTTCTGAGAGTGAGGCTAGCACCAGCAGCACTGTCTTGAGGCAGAGAGCGAGGAAAGTAAAGCCTTCTTACGTTTGGGAGTATTTTACTTTTCCAGAAGGCCAGCAAAAGGTGAATGCACCCTTAGTTACTTGCAAGCTGTGTAAGCGTGTACTTTCTAGAGGTAATCCTAACAGGAAGTATTCCTTTGGGAATCACACCATGAAGAGACACCTCCAGGAAGTACACAGAAGGACACATGGTCATCTTTTTGGAGGTAACTCTTCAGAAAGACGAGCCAGTACATCCACAGCAGCTCAGCCTGGACCATCATCTGCAGGGCAGACTCCTTCTTCTGCAGGTCAGGTGAGCCCTTCATCTGTGGGGGGAGAATCTCCTTTTGCTGGCCCTCTGGAAATTAACCCTCGGTTTGCGAGGGTTGAAGTACGGTGCGCCACTTGTCACGATCTAATTACTTATAGGGAGACCAGTGTTTCCCTGGTGAACAGTAAAATAGATCAGCACACTTGTCGTACCGTCTAATATTCCCAATCTTTCTTTCCTCTGTCCCTGCATGAACACAACGGTTCTTTTAAGAGCCAACCTTATCTTTCATCTTTTTTTTTCTTTTTTTTTAAAAACTTTTTTTTTTTTTTTTTACCGTACGCGTACGGTAAGCGTACCTTTTTTTTATTTTTTTAAAAAAAACACTAAAAATCATTTATCTCATTACAAAGTCCTTGAGAGACTACAATTTTTATTTTTAACTTACCATACTCACTCAAAAAAATATTTATTCATTTGTTTTTTTTAAAAATAGTTTTTAAAATGGTTGTAGTTTCCGAAAATTTTCTATATCGATCTGAAAATAAAGAAAAAAGTATTAATATTTTTTATCCATTTTATAATACAATACACATATTTACATTTTTTACAAAAAAATATTTTTGCCTTATTTTTGCTGTTTTCAGAATATATTGCATTTCACTATTAATTGTGAAAGCAATTGCATTCATCATTTTACAGCGGGCAAAAAAAATTAACAATCACAAAGATTGTATTAAAAAAGCCCAGAATGTCTTCTCACTTAAACTTATCATTACAGAAATGCATATTATTCTAAAAAAATATCATCTAAAAACAATACTTTTTTCTTTAAAATACCGTCTGATATGTTTGTTTCAGAAGTATAATCACAATATTATATCTCAAATAACTCCAAAATACATCTGATTTTATTTCCTTTAGGCCAAATAGTATTTTTTTTTTTTTCCTGGAATAAATTTCCAAGGGAAAACCATTAAAATTCTAAAGTATAATCTGTCCAGATCTCACCAATTCTCTGTAACATTTTGGTTCACGAAAATTTTTTGAATAATTTATTTAGTCCACAATAGAATTGCTTACTTTTCCACATGGCCAAATAGTAATTTTTTAAATCATTTTTGAAAAAATTTCCAATGGCAGTCCAATAGCATTCCATAATTTAAAATGTGCAGAAGTTACCGATTATCTCTAAATTATTGGTTTTTGAAAATTGCATTAAAATTTAAAAAAGTCCACATTACAATTGGTTATCTTTCCTTTAGGCCAAATGATAATTTTAAAAATCTTTTTTCTACAAAATTGCAATGGTAATCCAGTAAAATGGTAAAATTATTTTGTCCAGATCTTGCCAAATCTCTCTAAAATTTAGGTTTCAGGAAGATTAGATAGGAATTTGCTAAATCAAAAGGCAAACGTTGTTTGAAAATCAATTGGGAATCATTACACAGTGTCCAGCCTTTTTCACATTTTAGATAAACTGTGTAATGTCCAGAAGTAACAGTAGTTCCATCATGGAAAATTATTGCAACAGTTACAAAAGTTTTTCCTGAAATTGATAATTGCTGTCCTGTAAACTTCTTTATTAAAGTATCCAATTTTGATCCATCAGCTCTACATCGTTGCATCATTAAAATTACATACTGTCCGTATTCCCTTAAAATTAATGTTGAAAACATGTCAGAATTACACTCACCACATTTCATGCTATGATTAGCATCTTTAACTAATTTTGCAAAAGTGACTGTTTTACTCTCTGGCAATGTCAAATAAATAAACCTTTCATTATCAACAATAGAGCCACATATATTATAACAATTATCACAACTATGTTCCCATTTATAAGAGAGACCAAAAAAAATGTCAATGGGAACTCCTTCTTCTTCCACTACCTGAAGAAAATACATCAAAAATTCGTGTGCATCTTGCTGTTCATTTTGAGAAAACTGTGTTCGTCCTGAACATACATCTAAAAGTTTTCTAATTTCAGTAGCACTTTCTATTTGAGTTTTATCTTTACTCAGCTTTTGAAAAAGGAGACTGAGCTCTGAACAGAATCTTTTTCCCTGATTTACTATTATCTGCTCTTGCAAACTTTCCAGATAAAATGCAACATTCAGCACTACATTAGTGTAGCAGTTGACACCAGAGCTATTTTCAAAATGACATCCTACAACCTGTTCTTCATTTTCCTTATTCTTTTTGCTTGCAATTACATCACTCCTCTTTTTTTTCCTCTTCTCTACATCTTCATTACAGATATTCTCATTTCTCCTTTTACGAGAAACTACACGTTTCTCCAACACAGGATACTGACCTAAATGAGGAGCATAGCTTCTTCTTAATCTATTATACTCCTTTACACAGTTTGTATCAGCACTAACTTTTGAGTCATCAAAGTCTATCATGAATAAACCTGATAATGTTTTGACTCGTGACAAAGCTACATATGCCATACCTTCTTTGAACACAGTTGAACCAATGTTCACAAATGCACAATCTACAGTCAATCCTTGAGACTTGTGGATAGTTACAGCATATGCTAGTGAAAACGGAAACTGCTTCCTACGTACATATAAGTCTTTCACAAGCATGAAACGAACTGAACAACGACAAATGTCTTTAACTTCCTCTATCTGATCAAATTTTATCTGTAAACATTCAATTCCTTCTTTTTTCTGATAATTAATAAAACCCACAACTCTTCCCATCGCTCCATTCACTAAGCCTTTCTCAACATCCAAATTTCTCCTTAAAAACACTCTACAGTTCATGCAAACATAAAGATTTTTTTCTAATCCTGCTGTTTTGGAGATGTTCTTCTCTAGTGAGTCCAATTTATTTTTCAGTTTGCCTGTTACTGTGACTGTAATTCTTCCATCCTCAATTTTGTCCACTGCTTCCAATTTCCTGATGTCTTCCTTTTCCAATTTCAAAAGCTCCTCATTAAATATTGAGCATTCACGTAGAGTTGGCATTAAGCAGATGACACTTTTGTTTTCTGCAATATTCTTGTATATTTTCTCTGCAACTATTTCTTCCTTTGGAAATAAATTATGTAGCAGCCGACTCTGTAATGCTTTTTTCCCAACATCTGTGAGTAGTCCAATCCTGATATCTTTCAGAATACTTCCATATTCTTCATCGTTTGCTTGCCTCATATTAGTTGTAAGTTCCTTGTACTCAAAGAAGGACCAAATATTTGTATTTCCAATGCTTCCCAATGACTTCTTTGTGTCTTCATGTGTCACAGTATTAAACACTGGTTGTCCTTTAACTGGAGTAAGTTGCAAAAGATCCCCAAAAACTATGACGTGTTTTCCACCAAATAACACGTCATAGTCTGTCTTCAAAATTTGCTGCATTCTTAAATGCACAAAGGCAAGCATTAAGTTTGATACCATGCTCACCTCATCAATAATGAGAACTTGCATCTTCTTCAATACTCGTGAAACTTCCAAGGATGCTTCTCCAGTTAGCTTGTTGAATTGTATTTTGTTCTCATGCTCCACTGGTAACATTAGCAAACGATGTAAGGTGATTCCTTTTATGTTATATGCTGCTAACCCAGTTGGAGCAGTAACCACACAAGACAAAGTAGAATCCGTTTTTTGCTTTAGGTAGCTTCTGATGACTTTAATTAGGAAACTTTTTCCAGTGCCAGCTTGTCCGCTTACATACATCCTGATTGGATGAAATGATGTGCATGAGCACTCTTTTTTGATATGTAGAAATCCGTGATCAATTTTGTTTTTGATCTCTTCATAAATTTGTTGCTGCTCTTGATTCAGTTGTCTTTCCAAATTTTCTAAGTCTATAAATTCTTCTTGAGCTTGATTCATAGCCGTTTCCACTTCATTCATGGCTATTGATGCTTCATTTTCAACGATTGGTTGTCCTAGGGGATCTTGACTGTGTGTTCCTGAACTTTGGCTGTCCTGAGAACTGTCTCTAGCTATTTCTGCTGCAATTGTAGTTTCCTGTTCAATTTCTTCATTTAACATTTGCAGATAAGTTGAGAATGTACTGCATTGTATGCTGTCTTTGCAAGCATTAAAAGAATCTTCATAGCTCTGGAATTCTCCCAGTAGTTCATCCTCTGTACGCCATGGTTTAAACAACTGTAAAAGAGCCAAGTAGTAAAATTCTTTCTTGTCGGTAGTGTCGCAACTCAGCTTCCGGTGATTTATCAAACTTCCTTTGGTTTGCTTCACCAAACATCCTTCTTCACCAACAACTTTATATTTTCCACTGTTGATGTCTTCTGCAGCTTTCCGTGAATAAATGTAGTTCTGTAACACTTCATAGAGACACATGTTCTCCAGATGATGACTTCTCTTGGGATAATATGTGTCCAACATGTTTGTTTTCAATATGTCTGTACTTTCTGGGTCATTCTCAGCCAAATATTCAATTTCTCCAACAGATTTCAGTACCCGATTTCTCATTGCTGCAAGGCCTAAACTTGCCCAAATTATTCTTCTTGACTTCGAGTAGAGACTTGCAGAAGATAACCTATCTGAACATTCGTAGGATCCAATTTCTCGATGCGATAACATCTTCAAACTGAAACTGTACAGCTTCTTACTGACAGTCTTCTCGTGAGAAATCTCTTCCCACATTTCCTTCAATTCTGTTTTTTCTGATTTCGTAATGTAAGACGTTACATATCGAGCAACAGCAATGGAATTGTCAGCAACATACTGTATATCCATGTTAGCGTTCCACATGGATAAAATGACTGGGTTGTAGTCATTTATATTTTTTGATTCTTCTTTTCTTTTAAGGTTGTAGGTATTCTTAGGTGATTTTCTTGTGATAGTATGTCTCACAGCTGACATAAAACTGTTGACTCTTCCATTTGTAAGAACAGGTCTAGGAAATCCAAATCGACATTTAGTGTAGTATTTTTCTTTGCTCTTGTATTTCCGTCGACAGTATTTTCCACACCGATGACTTTGGAAACGTAGAACTTGCTCCTTTAACTTGTTCTCTTCTGTGCTTTTAGGTATAGCACATGTTGCATATTCTTCAATGTAAGATAACACTGCTTCATCAGTATCTGTTCCAAACTTTGGGGCATCCTTGATCCACAGCAGCATATGAATATGAGGAGCACCTCTTGCCTGGTACTCTTTTCTCCAAAAGAAATCCACTACTTCTCCAAGGGGTGGATTTTTTTTATTGCAGATGAAGGACATCATAGCCTCAAATCTATGATTGAAATATCTGCAAACATTAACCGGATCCAATGAGCACAGTTCTCCTGCTGTCTTGTATTCGATGTTTTTAATGTTTGAATTGGCCTCTCGTAGAAAATCCAGTAAATCATCCCAAGCGTACTCGGCACAGCTTAGGGTAAGGAACCATGTTGGTGTTCCTAAATTGCGTAACATGCATTTTAGTTCACCATGGCGTCGGTACCAATATTCATTTGTCCCACGCTGACAAGCCATCAGATTGATCAGTTGTGTTTCCAAATGATCATCTCGGTGCTGCACTTTCTCCATAAAATCCTTAGCAGACACATTTTGTAAATGTACTCCACTTTTTAAAATGTGATTTACTGCATAAGACAGTGCAGACAAGTCGCTTTCAAATAAAAGATGGAACAAATAAGGAATACTTTGTCGAAATCTGGGATCTTCAGCATATAGTCTTGTAGTTCGATACTCTGAAGCTGGAATCTGTTCTGGACGTTCATCGTATCGTCCTCCTTTTCCTTTAGGAAACAGCTGGGGAAAACATCGAGCTTCCAAGCTCTCCTCCCATACACTCACGGGATTTCCTTTTGCTTTCTTCATCTGAAAGAGATCAATATTGTCTCCCATAACTTCTTTCGAATGGAGAGGATGTATGCTAAAATGTTCATAAATTTCTTCTTCCTTTGACTTGTCCACTTTTTCAATTTGTCCAGTTGGTGTTTCTGTGTCTCCTTGTAAATCTTCTTCTTCTTCTTCTTCTTCTTCTTCTATATAAATTGATTCATACCATTTGTTATTTTTTTTCAAATACAAATTTGCTCTTTGTACTTTCCGCACATCTACCAGCTCCTGCCAAATCTTCTTATTCTTTGTAGGTACACCATTAACCAGAATAATTAATGGTTCAGTTTCCAAAGTATCCGCATCAATAGTTTCCATATTTTTTTTCAAATCCAAGGGCAAATACACCACTCTACCTTTTAAACCTCTCAGTAAATCTGAAGGAGGTAATTTACCAGTTTTGGGCTCCATACGTACTATGGTCTGGAACGGATGAGCACATTGAATGAGTATAGACTCATATGTATTTAATTCAGAAAGTTCAGCAGGAATAGCATCCAATTCTAAATTATTATGTACAGCTCTGGTCGGCATTCTATTTTCCTCTAACTTGTTGTAGCAGTATTTACAAATACGCTGATCTTCACCCAATTCAAAACAATTTTCAAGAAATATATATGTGGCAAAATCCATCCACTTATAATTATCTTCATTTTCACTCTTTCTGTAGAGATCAACATTCCTAGTTTGTTTTCTATAATGAGTTCTGCGGCAACAAATACAAGTAACATTTGGTCTTTCATTAGAGATTATTGCAAATTTTGTTATGTGATCATTAAATGTCTTACTTACACAAGGTTCTACATTCTCTTCCACTTCTGCCTCATTTACTGTGTCCTTCTCTGCACTGTTTTGTTCAGGACCAAAGTAACAAAACTGAATTTCATCAACAACCTTCTCTACATCTGATACCGTTCCTCGGAACAGAGCCCTATTCAATTCATTTAACTTTATTGCTGGACTTTTGGCAAAATACAACCGTCTCACAAACTTTCTCATTTCAGTATGATGAACAGCCAGCATCCTAAAATGATGGAAAACACTATTGCACACTTTTCTAGATAGACAAGCAAGAGAATGACCCTGCAAACCAGTATTCTCTCTCACTCTGCATGGATCCAGACTTTGAAGCACCTTAATCTTTTGTTTTACACTTTTTTTACTATATTCTCTTAGAAACTCTCGAAATCTGTCAATAGATTCCTGACGCACAGTGCAAATACTACTACAATTCCAGGTGTACACTGGGGCTTTAGGACGTCTCCCCATTGCCTCATCTGCCATCACTTGTACCTCATCTCTTGGAACCATTATCTCCTTCTCCATTATGCAACCATTTTTTACTTCGTATGAACGACCTCTGGTGTCAACTGCATGCAGCAAACTATTACTTTGAAAATAGCTCTCTTCATTAAAAAAAGGTTCACTACTTGAACTATGCATCCACTTTCCTAAAAAAACTTTACAAAAGTTTGTTCTGTTCACTACTCTTTTGCTTTTGCTTTGTGATTTCAGTACATTAACCATTTTATCTAATGTACGCATCCTATTCAAAATTAAAATGAATAGTTTCCTTTTTAATTCTAATGCCTTTGCTGCAATGGCTTCAATTTCTTTTTTTCTCTTGTAATATTTTGCCTTTTGCTTATATTTCTTTATATCCTTTATCAAATTGGACATAACTCTTCTCTGAAACATTTTTCTACGTATCTCTTTAAATGCTGTTTTTCTGTTTATGTTAAACTTTTCAATTGCAGAAGGTATATTTGCATTAACTAAATTCTCAATTTTTTGCTGTTCTCTATTTTTTGTTACATTTTTCCGAGAACAGACATTTTGTACATTTTTCTTTGTTTTGAATATTTTGTTTAGAAATTGTTTTTTTTGCTTACCAGAAGATTTTTTCTTTTTCCCAACATCAGCATCTTCTACTAACTTTGGTCCTCCAGTTGTCTTCAAATATAGTTTTTTTTTTAGCGTTTTTTGAACTCGAGATTTTGTAGGCATCTTAAATTTTGTTCACTGTTCTTCAGCAATACCTGAAAAAAACTAAAAAAAAAATCCGTTATTGTATTTAAATATATTACTAAATTTCTTTTCACAATAGTCACAAAACGAAATTTCTTTGCCAATTTGAATTCACACAAACTGCTCTTTTTTTTGGGCAAGTGAAAATCTCTTTTACAAACTGTCACATTATGAAACCACTTTTCAGATTTTTTAAAAAGCCCATGTCCACAGTGCTACACTCCACCAAGGGCAACCAGCCTTAGTGAAGCTCAATGTATTTGCATTACAGACTTAAACCTGAAAACCCCACTGGCTTGTACATACTGTGCATGACTATACACGGCAAGGACATGGGTGTGTGCTAAGCCTCTGCTTCTTCCCCAAAAAATTCGCTCCCCCTTTCCATCTAATGCAACTGTGAAATCACCAGAGCAAGACGCAATAAATCTCTGTCTATAATTCTTCTATGCACACAGAGTCATGTTTTCACATTAGTGCCAAAACGAAATTTCTTTGCCAATTTCAAAGCACACTTACTGCTCTTTTATTTTTTCAGGGGCAAGTGAAAATCTCTTTTTACAATTTGAAATCACTTTTACAGACTGACACATTATGAAACCACTATTTTTGCTTTATTTAATTGCACGTGTCCAAGCTGTTTTTTTTTCAGACCACCACCATGTGCATTCTCTGTGACTGCCTACACTCCACCAAGGGCAACCAGCCTTAGTGATGCTGAATGTATTTGCATTACAGACTTAAACCTGAAAACCCCACTGGCTTGTACATACTGTGCATGACTATACACGGCAAGGACATGGGTGTGTGCTAAGCCTCTGCTTCTTCCCCCAAAAATTCGCTCCCCCTTTCCATCTAATGCAACTGTGAAATCACCAGAGCAAGACGCAATAAATCTCTGTCTATAATTCTTCTATGCACACAGAGTCATGTTTTCACATTAGTGCCAAAACGAAATTTCTTTGCCAATTTCAAAGCACACTTACTGCTCTTTTATTTTTTCAGGGGCAAGTGAAAATCTCTTTTTACAATTTGAAATCACTTTTACAGACTGACACATTATGAAACCACTATTTTTGCTTTATTTAATTGCACGTGTCCAAGCTGTTTTTTTTTCAGACCACCACCATGTGCATTCTCTGTGACTGCCTACACTCCACCAAGGGCAACCAGCCTTAGTGATGCTGAATGTATTTGCATTACAGACTTAAACCTGAAAACCCCACTGGCTTGTACATACTGTGCATGACTATACACGGCAAGGACATGGGTGTGTGCTAAGCCTCTGCTTCTTCCCCCAAAAATTCGCTCCCCCTTTCCATCTAATGCAACTGTGAAATCACCAGAGCAAGACGCAATAAATCTCTGTCTATAATTCTTCTATGCACACAGAGTCATGTTTTCACATTAGTGCCAAAACGAAATTTCTTTGCCAATTTCAAAGCACACTTACTGCTCTTTTATTTTTTCAGGGGCAAGTGAAAATCTCTTTTTACAATTTGAAATCACTTTTACAGACTGACACATTATGAAACCACTATTTTTGCTTTATTTAATTGCACGTGTCCAAGCTGTTTTTTTTTCAGACCACCACCATGTGCATTCTCTGTGACTGCCTACACTCCACCAAGGGCAACCAGCCTTAGTGATGCTGAATGTATTTGCATTACAGACTTAAACCTGAAAACCCCACTGGCTTGTACATACTGTGCATGACTATACACGGCAAGGACATGGGTGTGTGCTAAGCCTCTGCTTCTTCCCCCAAAAATTCGCTCCCCCTTTCCATCTAATGCAACTGTGAAATCACCAGAGCAAGACGCAATAAATCTCTGTCTATAATTCTTCTATGCACACAGAGTCATGTTTTCACATTAGTGCCAAAACGAAATTTCTTTGCCAATTTCAAAGCACACTTACTGCTCTTTTATTTTTTCAGGGGCAAGTGAAAATCTCTTTTTACAATTTGAAATCACTTTTACAGACTGACACATTATGAAACCACTATTTTTGCTTTATTTAATTGCACGTGTCCAAGCTGTTTTTTTTTCAGACCACCACCATGTGCATTCTCTGTGACTGCCTACACTCCACCAAGGGCAACCAGCCTTAGTGATGCTGAATGTATTTGCATTACAGACTTAAACCTGAAAACCCCACTGGCTTGTACATACTGTGCATGACTATACACGGCAAGGACATGGGTGTGTGCTAAGCCTCTGCTTCTTCCCCCAAAAATTCGCTCCCCCTTTCCATCTAATGCAACTGTGAAATCACCAGAGCAAGACGCAATAAATCTCTGTCTATAATTCTTCTATGCACACAGAGTCATGTTTTCACATTAGTGCCAAAACGAAATTTCTTTGCCAATTTCAAAGCACACTTACTGCTCTTTTATTTTTTCAGGGGCAAGTGAAAATCTCTTTTTACAATTTGAAATCACTTTTACAGACTGACACATTATGAAACCACTATTTTTGCTTTATTTAATTGCACGTGTCCAAGCTGTTTTTTTTTCAGACCACCACCATGTGCATTCTCTGTGACTGCCTACACTCCACCAAGGGCAACCAGCCTTAGTGATGCTGAATGTATTTGCATTACAGACTTAAACCTGAAAACCCCACTGGCTTGTACATACTGTGCATGACTATACACGGCAAGGACATGGGTGTGTGCTAAGCCTCTGCTTCTTCCCCCAAAAATTCGCTCCCCCTTTCCATCTAATGCAACTGTGAAATCACCAGAGCAAGACGCAATAAATCTCTGTCTATAATTCTTCTATGCACACAGAGTCATGTTTTCACATTAGTGCCAAAACGAAATTTCTTTGCCAATTTCAAAGCACACTTACTGCTCTTTTATTTTTTCAGGGGCAAGTGAAAATCTCTTTTTACAATTTGAAATCACTTTTACAGACTGACACATTATGAAACCACTATTTTTGCTTTATTTAATTGCACGTGTCCAAGCTGTTTTTTTTTCAGACCACCACCATGTGCATTCTCTGTGACTGCCTACACTCCACCAAGGGCAACCAGCCTTAGTGATGCTGAATGTATTTGCATTACAGACTTAAACCTGAAAACCCCACTGGCTTGTACATACTGTGCATGACTATACACGGCAAGGACATGGGTGTGTGCTAAGCCTCTGCTTCTTCCCCCAAAAATTCGCTCCCCCTTTCCATCTAATGCAACTGTGAAATCACCAGAGCAAGACGCAATAAATCTCTGTCTATAATTCTTCTATGCACACAGAGTCATGTTTTCACATTAGTGCCAAATCGAAATTTCTTTGCCAATTTCAAAGCACACTTACTGCTCTTTTATTTTTTCAGGGGCAAGTGAAAATCTCTTTTTACAATTTGAAATCACTTTTACAGACTGACACATTATGAAACCACTATTTTTGCTTTATTTAATTGCACGTGTCCAAGCTGTTTTTTTTTCAGACCACCACCATGTGCATTCTCTGTGACTGCCTACACTCCACCAAGGGCAACCAGCCTTAGTGATGCTGAATGTATTTGCATTACAGACTTAAACCTGAAAACCCCACTGGCTTGTACATACTGTGCATGACTATACACGGCAAGGACATGGGTGTGTGCTAAGCCTCTGCTTCTTCCCCCAAAAATTCGCTCCCCCTTTCCATCTAATGCAACTGTGAAATCACCAGAGCAAGACGCAATAAATCTCTGTCTATAATTCTTCTATGCACACAGAGTCATGTTTTCACATTAGTGCCAAAACGAAATTTCTTTGCCAATTTCAAAGCACACTTACTGCTCTTTTATTTTTTCAGGGGCAAGTGAAAATCTCTTTTTACAATTTGAAATCACTTTTACAGACTGACACATTATGAAACCACTATTTTTGCTTTATTTAATTGCACGTGTCCAAGCTGTTTTTTTTTCAGACCACCACCATGTGCATTCTCTGTGACTGCCTACACTCCACCAAGGGCAACCAGCCTTAGTGATGCTGAATGTATTTGCATTACAGACTTAAACCTGAAAACCCCACTGGCTTGTACATACTGTGCATGACTATACACGGCAAGGACATGGGTGTGTGCTAAGCCTCTGCTTCTTCCCCCAAAAATTCGCTCCCCCTTTCCATCTAATGCAACTGTGAAATCACCAGAGCAAGACGCAATAAATCTCTGTCTATAATTCTTCTATGCACACAGAGTCATGTTTTCACATTAGTGCCAAAACGAAATTTCTTTGCCAATTTCAAAGCACACTTACTGCTCTTTTATTTTTTCAGGGGCAAATGTAAATCACTTTTACACACTGACACATTATGAAACCACCATGTGTAACTACAACAAAAACAATTCCCATTTCTATTATTCATTTCTTAAGTTACCACATACATACCCTCTCAAACTGTAAACTCACCTTTAAAATTAGTTAGTTCTGAAAGAAATGTGACACTCAAACAGCAGATTATCAGAGCCAGGATCTCTGTTGTGTTCACCTGTCTCCTCTCAGCAGAACCAGATAATGGCAAACTTTCCCTCTATTTTTCCACACATATACATGTAAGTTTCAAATCTCAGTGCTTCCCCCTTTTTTTTAAATGTAATCACACATTTCTATTGGTTGAAAACCAACCCTTTTCCAAAAGTACCCTGCCCCCAACTTGACTTCTGCCTAGTACCCTTCCCCCAACTTGACTTCTGCCTGCTACCATAGCAACAGCTCATGGAACACTGCTGTGTGCAGTTAGGTCAGAAGTTCGACACACAATGTTTCAATTCCACAGAGCAAGAGTGCTTGACTTTTCAAACCTAACAGCAAATCCATAGTACTGTTCTTTGGTTACACATTTTTTTGTACCAATACAAAACATGCTTCTATTAATTTTCACATACAGCCTAGTTTTTATTCTGGAATGGTTTGAAACAGCCAATCAGTTCTTTTTAATTTGTAAAAAATATGCATGCCTCCATTTCCAAACTGTCTTTCTTTTCTTATTGCCATTCTACTGAAAGACACCTCCTGAGTGCATCCAGTTCTCCTTTGAAGATGTTCACAGTGTGGATTGTAGGGCACAGCTATGTCTTCTGGAGTGAAAAGTATGCAGAGAAAACAGATATGGTGAGAGACCTTGCTTTGCCAAATGTAGACATTAAATGGATTGGTCAGAGAGGGTTAAAGTGGCACCAATTGATGCCATTGGTAAAATCCTTCATTCAAATCCAACACCCTGACCTCATAATAGTGCACTGTGGTGGCAATGACCTAGGCACTTTGACTGGGGTAGGTCTGGAAATGCTTATGAAGGACACCTTTGCACAACTGTTTACACTTTTCCCTAAAACTGCCTTTGTGTTTTCCAACATATGCCAAAGGCAAAAATGGAACTGGTCCAATCATTTCTGTCCGCAGATTGACAAAGCAAGAAAGCACGTCAACAAATCTGTTTCTGCTTTCCTCCGTGACTATGGTATGGGTGCCATTTACCACAACAACTTGCGTTATGACATGCAAGACATTTATAGAGGAGATGGTGTGCACTTCAATGATGAAGGGAACAGAGTCTTCCTCTTGAACCTTAGACTCTGCATCGGTACTTACTTGTAGGTACCACTAAAAAAATGACTTCATAAACACAACAGCTCTTTTTAGAGCTCCCTAATTTCTAAACTCTTAAATCTGCTTTTCATTTATTTATTTTTATTTTTTTTACCGTACGCTTACCGTAAGCTTACCGTACGCGTACCCCGTGATTTTTTTTAAAATCAATAAATGTTTTTATTGTACTTTTCTGTCCTTCTTTGACCCCCTTACAAATGTTAGGGGGTCTGTAACTCTCCTCATTGCCCCCTTTCCTTGTTTTCACTCTTTTTTTTCAGAGTGAAATACACAAAATGGCGGCCGCCGCTTCCTGGTTTCGGCCGATTCGAATGTTTACTAAGATCTATGGGCCAATCAGAATCGCGTTCGCGCACGCCACCGTACGCTTACCGTAAGCGTACGGTAAGCGTACCGTAAGCGGGCTCAGATATATATATTGATTTAAAGGCTATTTTCTCAGAATCTACTGAACAGATTTACACCAAACCTACAAAAAGCACTTCCTTGACCTAGGGACTACCTCTCTGCCAAATTTTGAGTAATTCTGTTCAGCCATTCGGGCTGTAGCTCGTTCTAAAGGTCCTATGGAAAAATGCATGGGAAAAACGCGTTTTGGGACCCCCCTTTTATCTCAGCCCCCGCTTGATGAATCCCCCCGAGACTTTCAGGGTAGGAGCGGAGCATAGCGCCCCACCTATTTTGAGAAATTCGCGAGGATTCGTTGACCGGCGCCAAAGTTATTCAAAATAGAATGTTGAGGTTTTCCTATGGAAACGTGGTCCTAACTATAACTACCTACTGGCGACCGCCAGTAGGTAATATATATATATATATATATATATATATATATATATATATAAAACATTTTTAAACTTTACAGAAACACACAGTCACTGGATGATGTCATCAGTGATGTAATTTGAGATGTCATCAGTGATGTCACTGACTATGTCATGAATGATGTAATATGTGACATCATCAGCAGTGCATTGCGGGTGCGCGGGTTATAGTTAGCTCAACTAACTATAAAGGCCAAATTTCTCTGTTTTTTTATGTGTGAAATGTCCAACTAGCTATAACGTCCCTGAAACCTGTGTTTTTGTGTGTGAATTTCTAAGGTTTTTTAAATGCTAATTTCTAACTATAACGTCCCTGAAACCTATGTTTTGTTTCAGTGAATTTCAAAGGTTTTTTAAATGCTAATTTCGAACTATAACATCCCTGAAACCTATGTTTTTTTCAGTGAATTTCACAGGTTTTTTAAATGCTAATTTCTAACTATAATGACCCTGAAACCTATGGTTTATTCAGTGAATTTCTAAGGTTTTTTAAATGCTAATTCCTAACTATGCCTACAGAGGTAGGACATGTGCAGAAAGAGGAAGAAATGCACAGAAAGAAGGAAGAGAAATGCAGAAGGAGGCAACAGAACTCCAGAAAGACAAAGAAAGGTGCAGAAAGAAACAAGAGATATGCAGAAAGAGCCAAAAGATGGGCAGAAAGAGGCCTTGTTGTAAAGTCACCCTGTGCCCCCAACGTTTTGCTGACTAGTACTGGTGGTAACTGACTCTGACTAACCAGGCCTAGAGCCAGTGCTCTGCTAAAAGACACTTAGAATACAGTGAAAACACCTACACTAGGGTACACTATGGGTTGGGGTACCCCTGTGATTGGCATGACCTCCCCAGTAAGGCCCTAGTGTATTATAGGGCAGGGGTATTAAAACTACCTTTAAGTCAGAGGTGCAGAAACATGCTTCTTTAACTAGTAGTTGCGTTTGCAGAGTGGTAGAGACAGGGTGCTGGGCCTCCAACCAGCGCTCAGGAATTCTGCTGCGTAGGGCTTACAGGAGGTACCAGGAGGGCTTCTTGGCCCCCAAAGTCCCTCAGGAGTAAAGTGGACTTCATCTCCCATCTCATAGTCTGCCAAGAGGCGCGTTTGCAGAGTGGTGGAGAAAGGGGACATGGCCTCCAAAGACATCTTACTAATCCAACTGTGTGGGACTTACTGGAGGTAAGAAGAGGGGTACTTGTCCCCAAGGACATCCTTGGGGGTCAACTACCCCTCCTATTACCTCCAGTAAGTACCACACAGCAGAATTGCTATGTTCTCATGACAGGCCACGCCCCCTTTGCCCACCACTCTGCAAACGTGCTCCCTGGTGTGCTCTTCGATGGGGATTGAAGTGCCCTTCACTGCTGGGGGTCCTTAGGCGCCAACTAGCCTTCCTCTTACCTATAGTAAGCCCCACACAGGGGGATTGCTGAGAGGTGGTCCCAGGCCACACCCCCTTTCTCCACCACTCTGCAAATGCACCTCCTGGCATGTTCTTGGTTGGGGGATGAAGTCCCCTTTCCTCATGAGGATCCCTGGGGGCCAACTAGCCCACCAGGTATCTCCAGTAAGCACCACACTGCTGGGTTGCTGAGAGTGATCTGAGGCCATGCCCCCTTTTTACACCAATCTGCAAATACGGCTCCTGGCACACTGCTGCTCGGGGGATGAAGTCCACTTGTGTCCTGAGGTCCTCAGGACACAAGAGGACCTCATCATCCCACCAGCAGTGCGTCAAGAGGCACGCTTGGAGAGCGGTGTAAAAAGGGGCGTGGCCTCGGACCACCTCTCTGTAATCCAGCTGTGTGGCACTTACTGGAGGTACCTGGTGGGCTAGTTGGCCCCCAGGGACCTTCAGAATTCAAGAGGACTTAATTCCCCAACTTTTATCCAAATTCCAAAATACAAAAAAAAAAATTCAATTCCCCAACTTTTGAACGCACCAGGGGTTGCATTTACAAAGTGGTGCAGGGAGGGGGCGGGGCCTCTGGCAAGATGCCGGCTTGACTCCATCCCCCAGGGCCTGCCACATAAAAAAAAAATTAAAAACAGGAAGGGGACCGTGGGGCCCCCTCCTGAGGCCAATTTCGGCCACAGGGACCCCCTCCCCGAGGGCATGGCCTCGGTTTGTTTAGTAATCCAGGAGGGCGGCCGTGGGGCACCCCTTCCCTGGGCCACTTCTGGCCCCGGGGACCCCATCCCCCGGGACCAGCCCTTAACATTGGGGAGCCTCAATGCCCCTACTGTCCCTGCCGGCTCCCTATTTCCTGCAGGAGCCGGCATTGCCTTTGGGCAAGGGGAGCTGCTAACATGCAGCTCCCCTTGCACAAAAGCAATCTGCTTTGCTATTTGGAAGCGAGAGCAAGGTTTCTGCTCTCGCCCCAAAAAGCAAAGCAGAGTTTGCTATGACAGGGCGGAAATTATGCTTAAGCCCTGCCATAGCAAACAGCAATGTCCCGGGGGTGGGCACCCCGGAACATTGCAGGAGCCGGCCCTCGGGGCTGGTTGTCCCCAGAGCCATTGAGGCCTCTAGCTGCGTGGCCCTCCTCCCTTCATTTGCATAGCCCCGGGGAGGTGGGGGTCCCCCATAGTAGCATGTTCGTGCCCCGGAGAGGTGGTGGTTCCAGGGGCAGTGTGGTGGACCTCAGGGCTGCGGGGGGGCTGTGTGCCCCCCACACATTATGCATAAAGCCCCAGGGAGGTTGCAGTACTGGGGCTGCGGGGGCCCCCGCGGGCCCCTTTATAAAATTAAACATTACCCCCATGACCTGGGCCACCCGGGGGCTCAAGAATAATGAAGCACTGGAGCCCACGCTTCGTTTTTTTTTCTCAGTCGGATTCGCGCACCCAGCAGTGAGCAGGCCTAGGGGGTCAGGATGTTTCTACCCTGCCCCCTATTCTTGTTTTACATCTTTTTTCACCCTTTTTCTTGTAACTCGGTTACTGAGTCACAAGATAGCTGCCAACACTTCCTGGTTTGGAGTGTTGGCAGCCAATCAGAGTGAAGTTCATACCGGGAGGGTTCGCGAATCCTCCTCGGTGCTCAGATATCGATATTTTTATTTTTTTAATTTCTCTGGAACTACTGAACGGATTTACACCATTTAAAAAAAGAGTGCTTTCTGAACCAAGAGCTACCTTTTTGCCAAATTTGGTGTAATTCCGTTCAGCAGTTCGGGCTGTAGCTTGTTCCAAAATTCCTATTGTTCTAGACAGGAGCTGATTGGAGTGGGCCATTAGTTTTGAAAATTTCTCGAAGATTCGTCAACTGGCGCCAAAGATATTGGAAAATCAAAAAACTCTTTTCCTATGGATAATAGGTACTAACTATAACTATCTACTAGCAACCACCAGTAGGTAATATATATATATATATATTATTACCTACTGGCGGTCGCCAGTAGGTAGTTATAGTTAGGACCACGTTTCCATAGGAAAACCTCAACATTCTATTTTGAATAACTTTGGCGCCGGTCGACGAATCCTCGCGAATTTCTTAAAATAGGTGGGGCGCTACGCTCCGCTCCTACCCTGAAAGTCTCGGGGGGATCCGTCAAGCGGGGGCTGAGATAAAAGGGGGGTCCCAAAACGCGTTTTTCCCATGCATTTTTCCATAGGACCTTTAGAACGAGCTACAGCCCGAACGGCTGAACAGAATTACTCAAAATTTGGCAGAGAGGTAGTCCCTAGGTCAAGGAAGTGCCTTTTGTAGGTTTGGTGTAAATCTGTTCAGTAGATTCTGAGAAAATAGCGTTTAAATCAATATATATATCTGAGCCCGCTTACGGTACGCTTACCGTACGCTTACCGTAAGCGTACGGTGGCGTGCGCGAGCGCGATTCTGATTGGCTCTTAGATCTTAGTAAACATTCGAATCGGCCGAAACCAGGAAGCGGCGGCCGCCATTTTCTGTGTTTCACTCTGAAAAAAAAAGAGAGAAAACAAGAAAAGGGGGCAAGGAGGAGAGTTACAGACCCCCTAACATTTGTAAGGGGGTCAAAGAAGGACAGAAAAGTACAAAAAAAACATTTATTGATTTTTTAAAAAATCACGGGGTACGCGTACGGTAAGCTTACGGTAAGCGTACGGTTAAAAAAAATAAAAATGAATAAATGAAATGACGAATTAAGAGTTTAGAAATTAGGGAGCTCTAAAAAGAGCTGTTGTGTTTATGAAGTCATTTTTTTAGTGGTACCTACAAGTAAGTACCGATGCAGAGTCTAAGGTTCAAGAGGAAGACTCTGTTCCCTTCATCATTGAAGTGCACACCATCTCCTCTATAAATGTCTTGCATGTCATAACGCAAGTTGTTGTGGTAAATGGCACCCATACCATAGTCACGGAGGAAAGCAGAAACAGATTTGTTGACGTGCTTTCTTGCTTTGTCAATCTGCGGACAGAAATGATTGGACCAGTTCCATTTCTGCCTTTGGCATATGTTGGAAAACACAAAGGCAGTTTTAGGGAAAAGTGTAAACAGTTGTGCAAAGGTGTCCTTCATAAGCATTTCCAGACCTACCCCAGTCAAAGTGCCTAGGTCATTGCCACCACAGTGCACTATTATGAGGTCAGGGTGTTGGATTTGAATGAAGGATTTCACCAATGGCATCAATTGGTGCCACTTTAACCCTCTCTGACCAATCCATTTAATGTCTACATTTGGCAAAGCAAGGTCTCTCACCATACCTGTTTTCTCTGCAAACTTTTCACTCCAGAAGACATAGCTGTGCCCTACAATCCACACTGTGAACATCTTCAAAGGAGAACTGGATGCACTCAGGAGGTGTCTTTCAGTAGAATGGCAATATGAAAAGAAAGACAGTTTGGAAATGGAGGCATACATATTTTTAACAAAACAAAAAGAACTGATTGGCTGTTTCATACCATTCTAGAAAAAAAACTAGGCTGTATGTGTAAATTAATAGAAGCATGTTTTGTATTGGTACAAAAAAATGTGTAACCAAAGAACAGTACTATGGATTTGCTGTAAGGTTTGAAAAGTCAAGCACTCTTGCTCTGTGGAATTGAAACATTGTGTGGCGAACTTCTGACCTAACTCCACACAGCAGTGTTCCATGAGCTGTTGCTATGGTAGCAGGCAGAAGTCAAGTTGGGGGAAGGGTACTAGGCAGAAGTCAAGTTGGGGGAAGGGTACTTTTGGAAAAGGGTTGGTTTTCAACCAATAGAAATGTGTGATTACATTTGAAAAAAAGGGGGAATCACTGAGATTTGAAACTTACAAGTATATGTGTGGAAAAAAAGAGGGAAAGTTCTGGTTCTGCTGAGAGGAGAGAGGTGAACACAACAGAGATCCTGGCTCTGATAATCTGCTGTTTGAGTGTCACATTTCTTTCACAACTAACTAATTTTAAAGGTGAGTTTACAGTTTGAGAGGGGATGTATGTGGTAACTTAAGAAATGAATAATAGAAATGGGAATTGTTTTTGTTGTAGTTACACATGGTGGTTTCATAATGTGTCAGTCTGTAAAAGTGATTTACACTTGCCCCGAAAAAAAAAAGAGCAGTAAGTGTGCTTTCAAATTGGCAAAGAAATTTCGTTTTGGGACTAATGTGAAAACATGACTCTGTGTGCATAGAGGAATTATAGGCAGAGATTTATTGCGTCTTGCTCTGGTGATTTCACAGTTGCATTAGATGGAAAGGGGGAGCGAATTTTTGGGGGAAGAAGCAGAGTCTTAGCACACACCCATGTGCTTGCCATGTATAGTCATGCACAGTATTTACAAGCGAGTGGG
Source organism: Triturus cristatus (assembly GCF_964204655.1). Taxonomy (NCBI): domain Eukaryota; kingdom Metazoa; phylum Chordata; class Amphibia; order Caudata; family Salamandridae; genus Triturus; species Triturus cristatus. The sequence continues at coordinate 831,069,389 of NC_140591.1, forward strand.
GTTTTCAGGTTTCAGTCTATAATGCAAATACATTCAGCATCACTAAGGCTGGTTGCCCTTGCTGGAGTGTAGGCAGTCACCGAGAATACACATGGTGGTGGTCTGAAAAAACAGCTTGGACATGTGCATTGAAATAAATAAAAAAAAAAGGTTTCATAATGTGTCAGTCTGTAAAAGTGATTTCCAATTGTAAAAAGTGATTTTCACTTGCCCCGAAAAAAAAAAGAGCAGTAAGTGTGCTTTCAAATTGGCAAAGAAATTTCGTTTTGTGACTAATGTGAAAACATGACTCTGTGTGCATAGAGGAATTATAGGCAGAGATTTATTGCGTCTTGCTCTGGTGATTTCACAGTTGCATTAGATGGAAAGGGGGAGCGAATTTTTGGGGGAAGAAGCAGAGTCTTAGCACACACCCATGTGCTTGCCATGTATAGTCATGCACAGTATTTACAAGCGAGTGGGGTTTTCAGGTTTCAGTCTGTAATGCAAATACATTCAGCATCACTAAGGCTGGTTGCCCTTGCTGGAGTGTAGGCAGTCACCGAGAATACACATGGTGGTGGTCTGAAAAAACAGTTTGGACATGTGCATTTAAATAAATTAAAAAAAAAGGTTTCATAATGTGTCAGTCTGTAAAAGTGATTTTCACTTGGCCCGGAAAAAAAAAGAGCAGTAAGTGTGCTTTCAAATTGGCAAAGAAATTTCGTTTTGGGACTAATGTGAAAACATGACTCTGTGTGCAGAGAGGAATTATAGGCAGAGATTTATTGCGTCTTGCTCTGGTGATTTCACAGTTGCATTAGATGGAAAGGGGGAGCGAATTTTTGGGGGAAGAAGCAGAGTCTTAGCAAACACCCATGTGCTTGCCATGTATAGTCATGCACAGTATTTACAAGCGAGTGGGGTTTTCAGGTTTCAGTCTGTAATGCAAATACATTTTAAAAAATATATAAAAAAAACATATTAAAGAATTTAAAAAATTTAAGCATAGTCTTTATAAAAGGTAAGAAAATAAAATTAAAAATATGTTAGAAAAAACTGAAGAATAAAAAAAAAATGAGCATTTTAAAAACCTTGCAAATTCACTGAAAAAACCATGGGTTTCAAACACGTTATAGTTAGGAATTAGCATTTAAAAAACCGTACAAATTCACTGAAAAAACCATGGGTTTCACACACGTTATAGTTAGGAATTAGCATTTAAAAAACCTTAGAAATTCAGTGAAAAAACCATAGGTTTCACACATGTTATAGTTAGCTGGACATTTTACTCGTAAAAAACCAATGAAATTGCCCCGTTATAGTTAGTTCAGCTAACTATAACTCGCGCGCCCGCAATGCACTGCTGATGACGTCACATATTACATCACTCATGACATGGTCAGTGACATCACTCATGACATCACTGATGACATCTCAAATTACATCACTGATGACCTCACTGATGACATCATCCTTGTGATAGAGTGGCAGACCTCCTCTCACCCTAATATAACCTTTGATACACACATTCAAAAATAGAGACTAAAATTTTCAAAACAATGGACATACCAATACCAGTTACAACAACCTATTCAGTAATTCTAAGATCCACATAAACATCCACTCATTCACCAACAGTCCAATACAGTCACTCATACATGTACTCACTCAACACATGTACTCATACACCTATACATCCTGTTACACAATGCCACTCATCCACAGAGTTACTCACACACATAGTCACTCATGCTAATAAAGAATCAAACATACATTTACTAGCATATACAGTTATACACACACCACCACACTTACTTCTACAGAAACTTACACATACTTAGTCTTTTAAACAATCACTTATAGAAACACATACTTATTCATACTGGAACTCTTTCAATCTCTCACATATACTCACATATATACACCAATAGTCACATATACTAGTTTTAAACATATGTAGTTACTCATAAAGACACTATTGAGACAGTCATTCACTCACTAACACACCCATACACACACTCATCCACCCATACAGTCCTGCACACATGCTGTGTTCAACACACACAAAGAGTGAATCATTCATTCATGCACCTATGCACTACATAATACCCCCCACCGAACCATACAGACACTCAGACTGATACTCAAAAAACAACTAATAACCTATATAGACACCCATGTAGCTACTCACCAACCCATGCAACCACTTATACACAAAGTGAGAGACTGATACAGATATTTTCATATTTAAACATTACACAGTAAGCCATGTATTCACTATGATACACTTAATCAGTCAGTTACACAATAAATTTTTCAAAAACAAAGCATCCATTTAGACACTTATATACCCATTTATTCTTCCATTGACCTTGAGATATACATATATAAAACATATTTAATTTTCAGAAAAACACACATTCACTGGATGATGTCATCAGTGAGGTCATCAGTGATGTCATTTGAGATGTCATCAGTGATGTCATGAGTGATGTCACTGACCATGTCATGAGTGATGTAATATGTGACGTCATCAGCAGTGCATTGCGGGCGCGCGAGTTATAGTTAGCTGAACTAACTATAACGGGGCAATTTCATTGGTTTTTTACGAGTAAAATGTCCAGCTAACTATAACATGTGTGAAACCTATGGTTTTTTCACTGAATTTCTAAGGTTTTTTAAATGCTAATTCCTAACTATATCGTGTGTGAAACCCATGGTTTTTTCAGTGAATATATATATATATATATATATTATATATATATATATAAGTATATAGGTAAAGGAAATCCAGAAACCGCATGGGAAGGGAGTCCGGTTCAGCAAGAGGAACAAATAATGGGGGAGCCTACTTTCACTGTTATCAATCTTTCCTCCCATAACCTCACTCCAGATGAACAGTCTCTCTTGGAGCTAGGTCTCTCTTTCTGCCCCACTAACAACTTTGACTACCCCCATACCGGCATTAACATTTTCTTATTTGCTAGGAAACTGAAACTTCTTAAAATACACACTCTCAAAGGCTCAAGGGTTGTGCAAGATGGGGAGATAATTAGCAGTGACCCGGCCATATCGAACACACCAGCCAATCTCCTATCCATTGGGGACATTGGAGGTCTGGCCTCTCTGAGGGAACTGGAAATGGGGGACAGGGATTGAACATCAGAGCAAGAACTCCTGGAGGTGCTGGACCTGGAAACCGGCAGTAGTAATTTCAAACCCAAATCCAGGTTCAACCCCAACACCCCACACAACAATACGATTCCTTCCAGGAGGCGGTGGTACGGGACATGCTCAAACTTAAAACTGGGAATAACAATGGGTCAATGACTAACTTACAAGCAGCACTTGAATCCCTGAAGCAAGCCACCACCTTTGTCATCAAACCTTCTGACAAAGGCAGGAATGTCATGTTATGGGATGTCAAAAAGTATACGGCCGAAGCCAGGAGACAGCTTGATTTCTCTGGCAGCTACATGATAACTACGGCGGGCCAATATCTTTCCACTATTGACTGTTTCCACAACATGCTGTCCAAATGGCACACCCTTGGGCTCTTGAGCAATGATGAATTATTGTTTTTAACTGTTAAAAAAACAGTTTTTCCATGCTTTTACATGTTACCGAAAGTCCATAAACACCCCACCAATCCACCAGGCAGGCCGATTATTTCTGCCAATGACAGCCTCCTTGAGAACACCTCAATCTTTCTTGATAATGTTTTATTTCCCTATGTGTGTAGCCTGCCCTCATACTGCCGTGACAGTATGGATTTTATTTCTAAAGTCACGGGCATCCCATGGCAATCAAGTTACAACATGGCCACTGTGGTGTCTTTGTATACCTGTATCAACCATGACCTAGGCATCACAGCTTGCAAACACTATTTTAGGGACAAACCAATAGCCACGTATGATCACACCAACATGCTGCTTAAGATGCTTTATTTCTGTCTAGAAAAGAACTATTTCTTACATGGTCATCAGTGGTACAGGCAACTGTCCGGGACTGCCATGGGTAGTTGCTTTGTGCCAAGCTACGCCTGTATCTTTATGGGGTGGTGGGAGTGTGAATTTGTCTGGGCTAATAACCTAGCTGAATACAGCAAGTATCTGGTCCTTCAGACCAGATACATTGATGACATCTTTTTAATTTGGGATGGTCCTCAGAATACCCTTGACAAATTCCTTCTGGCAATCTCCAACAATGAGCTAAATGTAAAGTTTACAAGTGCCACCAGCAAGAATACATTAGACTTCCTTGATATCAATGTAGAGGTTCTGAATGATACTATACAGACAAGCCTACAGAGGAAAGCAACAGCCGGGAATAGTATCCTCCATGCCAAAAGCCACCATCCACCCAAGCTGAAGAACTTCTCAGAGCTAAGCGTAATTGCAGAACACCAGAAGCTTTCAATCAAGAGGAAGGCATAAGGGTAGAAAGATTCCTGCAGAGGGGGTAGACACATAAAGTAGTGGATGAGGCTAGGAGGAAGGTGAGTGGAGTGAGGAGAGACACCCTACTCAAAGACAGTCCTAGGAAGGACACCCAACCAGTGATTAGACTGATCACCACTTTCAATTTGGATTGTGCCAAGGTCCAGGCGATTATCAGGAGACACTGGCACTTAGTCAAACTGGACCCCATTTTTGGCAAATTGGTCACCCTGAGTGCCAATATTACATACCACTCACTGAGGGATATGTCGGTCTACAGCTTAATGGAACCCAGCCAGAAACATAGCAGCACTTGGTTGAGGGAACTCCCAGGATTCTACAAGTGTGGGAAATGCAAGACCTGCACCAACAATACCACTGTCAAGTCAGTACCCTTACCCAATGGCAAGCAACATAAGATACGACCCTTCATTAATTGCAACACGGAATTTGTAGTTTATGTTTTGTTGTGTGTTTGCGGTTTGAGGTATGTTGGGAGCAAGATCTTTCCGATGAAAAAACGTGTCTTAGTGTACCTAAGGGCCATTAGAAATAATGATTTAACATATCCCATGGCTAGACAGTGCAACACTGTACATAGCACTACCAAAACTGAGAACTTAAAAATCTCGGGCCCGATTCACAGAACTAACTTAAGACAAAATCCTAAACTTACTACCATTTTGGTATTCACAGAAGGCACTTACTCATTTTGGTATTCACAGAAGGCACTTACTCATTTCGGTATTCACAGAAGTTAGGAGTCCTAACTTTAGGACTCCTAAATGCCTTCTGTGAATACCGAAAGTCTTAGGGCCCGATTCACAGAACTAACTTAAGACAAAATCCTAAACTTACTACTTTTGGTATTCACAGAAGTTAGGATGTTGTCTTAAGTTTGTCTTAAGACAAACTTAAGAAAGACTTAAGACAGACTTAAGACAAACTTAAGACCGACTTAAGACAGACTTAAGACTGATTTAAGACAGACTTAAGACAGACTTAAGACTGACTTAAGACAGACTTAAGTTAGGATTTTGTCTTAAGTTTGTCTTAAGTCTGTCTTAAGTCTGTCTTAAGTCTGTCTTAAGTTTGTCTTAAGTTTGTCTTAAGTCTGTCTTAAGTCTGTCTTAAGTCTGTCTTAAGTTTGTCCTAAGTCAAACTTAAGACAAAATCCTAACTTCTGTGAATACCAAAAGTAGTAAGTTTAGGATTTTGTCTTAAGTTAGTTCTGTGAATCGGCCCCTATAAGTTAGGATTTTTCTCAGTTTAGTAGTAGTATAGTTAGGACTCCTAACTTTAGGACTCCTAAATGCCTTCTGTGAGTACCGAAAGTCTTAAAATTAGAATTTTTCTCAATTTAGTAGTAGTAAAGTTAGGACTCCTAACTTTAGGACTCCTAAATGCCTTCTGTGACTACCGAAAGCCTTAAAATTAGGATTTTTCTCAGTTTAGTAGTAGTAAAGTTAGGAGTCCTAACTTTAGGACTCCTAAACTGAGAAAAATCCTAATTTTCAGACTTTCGGTATTCACAGAAGGCATTTAGGAGTCCTAAACTTAGGACTACTAACTTCTGTGAATACCGAAATGAGGAAGTGTCTTCTGTGAATACCAAAATGAGTAAGTGCCTTCTGTGAATACGAAAATGGTAGTAAGTTTAGGATTTTGTCTTAAGTTAGTTCTGTGAATCGGGCCCCTCATATTTTGGCAGTGACAGGATTCCCGTGACGAGTCGGGATGAAGACAGGGAACGAGCACTAAGAAGACTTGAATCTAAATACATAATCAGCCTCAACACCAAACACCTGGGAGTTTTTTTTTTTTTTTAACTTTTTTTATTGTGCTGAAAGAAGGTTACAAGCACGGGCCTACAACCACCAGGGCCGGCCGCTAGTAAGTAAAAGATCAAACAGTGCAATCACAATGACTGGCCCACCGGGCCTCCGCACCCTACAGAAGAGCAGACTGCACATAAAGGAAATCAGGATACACCCTTTTAACTTAAATAACAACTTAAAACAAAAGCGAGGCAAAGAAACATAAGATGGGCGTCGGGCCACAGCAGGGGCGCTTCCATATCCGACCACCCGATGGCAGTCAAGAAGAAGGGAAACAAAGAGGTAGGGGGGGGGAAGAGACGGGAATACCAAATCTATACTCAGATGTGCCAGATAAGTAAGGAACCATCAAGGATCAGGGGGACAGGGCTACATCAGACGTTTCCACCAGGGGGGGAGCACAAATACTTCCACGATACACATTCCACTGCCCCCAAATTCTGTTCCAAGCCCCGGGTTTACCACGAGCCACATACACAGTCTTTTCCCTGAACATGCACCAGTCCATGTTCTCCTTCCAGACAGAGACGGTGGGGGGCCGCTGCGAACCCCAAAGCTGCGCTATGTCCCTCTTTGCTATCATGTTCCCCAGGGCCGCCCACCGAGTCTGGGCCGCGTTATAGTCATTGGGCTCCCACACATTCAGCACACAACGACGCACCTCCGGCAACAGCGTGACCCCGGTGACTCGCCTCATAACCTCATGCACCTGACGCCAGTATTCCACCACCTCGCGACACTCCCACAGGATGTGGAGAAAGGTGGCACTGTGTCCACAGCCACGCTTGCAGAGCCCGTCCTCAGAAAACCCCATCGAGACCAATCGGGGACCCGTCACATAAACGCGATGGAGGATCTTAAGCTGGACCAAACGGAGACGGGCCGGGATGGCCACCTCCTTAGGAGATGACAGCGCGGACTGCCAGTCCTCGTCGTCCAACTCAACCCCATCCCCCGTCCATGCCTCCCGTAGACGCACCAAGAGGTCAGCCCGATTATTTATCAATTTTTTATAGATCAAAGAGATAGTACTATCGGGAACGTGACCGTCGAGTATGCGGTCCTCGAGGGGCGAAGAAACAGGGACCGTGGACCCTTCCCCAAAAACCGAGAGCAGGGCATGACGAACCTGGGCGTAGCGAAAAAACTCCCTCTCACTAAGCTCATACTCGCTCCGGAGCTCCGCGAAGGTCTTGACCGCGCCTTTAACCCACAGATCCCCCACTCTGCTAATGCCGATCGTGTCCCAGTGCTCAAAGCCTTTCGTCGTCCAAAGGCTCCCCAGGCGGTCTGAGGCAAACAAGGGAGTAGCACACGTTAAACGCTCACTCCAGCCCATCGCTACATTCGCCGCCTTCCACACCCGTACCGCAATCTTGGTAGGGCCCGTGAGGGTCCTACCAGCAGATCGGGAGTAAAGCGCTCTGTTATAATTACCGCCGGGAAGCAGGAATTTATCCATCTCATATGCTGGGTTCAGACCAGGAGCATACGTGGCATGGTTAATTGCCGACAGTTGGGAGGCCCAATAGTACCGTCTAATGTCAGGAACCGCGATGCCCCCGTCGTACCAGGGGAGAGTAAGCTTTGCCAGAGCGATACGCGCCCGCCCGTCCCAGACCAGTCTCCTCTGCAGACTCTCCACCTCCCGAAAGTAGGCCACCGGTATGATATCAAATGAGTTCTGAAGTGCGTAAAGAAATCTGGGAAGGGACATCATTTTAAACAGGGCCGCGCGACCAAGCGGAGACAGGGGCAACCTACACCAACGAGCCGTATCCACCCTCAAACGCCGGAGTGGAGACAGGAGGTTCTGCTCATAGCGGACCGCCGGGTCCAACGAAACATATACCCCCAGGTACTTAAAGCCGGATGAGGAAGTTTGGATAGGAAGTAGAGGCAGCAAAATGGGAGGGCCACCGGAAATAGGGTACACGCAAGATTTGGACCAGTTAATTATCAAACCCGAGTTTTCCCCAAAGGAGGTGAGGACATCAAAGAGAACATTAAGCGACTGTCGCGGCGAGGTGAGGTACAGAAGAATATCGTCCGCGTACAGCGAGACCCGGTCCTCGAAGCCCGGGGCCCACCGGATCCCTCTGATAGAGGGCTCCCAGCGGAGCCAGGCGGCGAGCGGTTCCAAGGCAAGAGCAAAAAGCAGAGGGGACAACGGGCACCCCTGCCTAGTGCCCCTCCCGAGAGCAAAAGGCCGGGAAGCCCGCCCATTGACAACCACCTGAGCCATTGGTCCGGCATAAAGAAGCTTCACCCAGCTAAGAAATCCCTCCCCAAAGCCAAACTTCTCCAAGACCGCCCAGAGGAATGGCCACTCGATGGTATCAAAGGCCATGGTGGCGTCCAAGGATACCAATACGGCTGGTTCAGAAAAGTATTTCGCCCTAGCTAGGACGCCGTGCAGACGCCGCAGATTAAGAGCGGTATTACGGTGGGGGATGAAGCCGCATTGATCCGGATGAATCAGATCACAGATAACGCTCAGCAAGCGGGTGGCGAGGACTTTAGCCAGGATTTTGGGTTCTGCGTTTAAGAGGGAGATGGGCCTGTATGAAGCACAGCGGTCACGTGGTTTACCCTCCTTAGGAATCACGACTATAGTCGCCAGACGCTGGTCGGCGGGAAGGGAACCCCTCTCGTTCGACTCCTGAAACATACGACGGAGAAAGGGCGCGATTTTATCCGGGCGTAGTTTGTATAGCTCGATCGGCAGGCCATTGGGGCCCATGGCTTTGCCCGAGCGAAGGGAGCCAATCGCGGTAGCAATCTCATCGACGGCCAAGGGGGCATCCAACCGCTCACGGTCCTCGACGGATAAGCCGGGCAGGACAATATCCCGTAGTAGAAGACGAGAGTCGTCTTCATCTCTGTCAGACACCGGGGAATACACCGTCCGGAGGTGGTCAGCAAAGCACTCCACAATCTCACCAGGCTCAGTCACACACACTCCATCCGCAACCCGGAGCTCTGGGACCACACGATTCACTCTCTCCTTCCTATCCAGCCAAGCAATCAATTTACCAGCCTTGTCTCCAGCATCATACAACCTACCCTGCTGCTCCCTATACATGGTCCGGGCAGCGTCAGTAACAAGGGACTTATACTAGAACTGCTTCAGGCTGAGGGCATGTAGCCCATCCGGAGTGACACTCGTCTCCAAGGCCGCCTCCAACCCCAAGATGTCGGTCTCCAGTTTCACCACCGCCTCCATCTTAACCTTCTTAGCCGCCACAATCTGGGATAGGGCCTGCCCACGGAGTACTGCCTTAAAAGCTTCCCACAGGGACACTGCGGACATCACCGAACCATCATTCTCAAGGAAGTATTGGTCAATCGACTTGACCAGACTATAGCGGATCGTGGGGTTCCGCAGGTACCAAGGGTTAATAGGAGCGATCCGCCCAGCAGACCGCGTCCCAGTGTCAAAAAGCAACCACAGTGGGGAATGATCAGAAATACCCTGGGCCAGATGTTTAACCTCTCGAATCCGGGCAGTCTGGGCCGCGGGCATAAGAAAGTAATCCAATCTGGAGAGACTCCCATGCGCCCCAGAGTGAAAAGTGTACTGACACTGTGTAGGATGCATTAACCTCCAGCAATCGACCAGACCGAAGGTCTCCAAGAATCCGCCAAGCCACGCCTGCGCAGCAGGAAGGGCCCTGGGCGGGTGGCGATCCCGGTCGCCCGAGACCACCGAATTGAAATCCCCACCCATAAGCAGAAGACTGTCAGGAAGCTCAAGCAACATTCGACCCAAGTCTGAAAAGGTGGAGTTCTGGAGGCCCAGGGGAACATAGACAGAGACCAGGGAAAGGGACTGCCCCTCCCACCGCCCAGTCAAAGCCACATAGCGCCCTCTATCGTCCGGGACTACCCTGGTGATCTCCAGCGGAAGTGAAGAGCGCAGGAGAATGCCAACCCCTCTAGAGCCAGAGGTGAAACCAGAATGGGCAACGAGTTGGTACCCCCCCCTGTTCATGGCATTACAAACGTTACCCACCAGATGCGTCTCCTGTAAAAACACCACATCAGGAGACATACGTCGCAAATACTGCAGCACAACACCCCGTTTGATACGGTCCCCCAATCCATTGACGTTCCATGACATCAACCTCAACCCGTCCCCCCCCATCCCCTCCAATCGATCAAGGGTCCCCCAGCAGATAGCGCAACGCCCAAGACTGGAACAGAACAAAGACCTTGCATTAAAAACAAAACACACAAATCAAAACCCCCCAACCCCCCCCAACTGCCAACTCCCCCCACCCTGCACCCCTGCGACCCAAAAAAACACCCCAACTTGCAGTGTGCCTGTCGCCCCATAAACCCCATTCTACGGAAAGACCCCGGAGGAGGAGAGGGACCCGTCCCCAGCCGCCCCCCACATAGATCATAATGAAACAAAATGCAAAAGAGAAGTTGAACCCAGTCGAACAGTACAAAATGGCAAAATCAAGGACCAAAGTCACTCCGAGGGAGACCCGCCACCCCCGGTACCAGCAGAGGGCCCAGGCCGGTCCCCGCGGCCCGGCAGCGAGTCAAGCCAGTCACTCACAGTTGCGGGAGAGTCAAAAAAGGTTGTCCGATCTTCGTGCTCCACTCGGAGCCTAGCAGGAAAAAGCATGGAGTACTTGAGACCCAGGTCGCGGAGGCGACGCTTTACCCCCTGGAAGCCCATCGTTTGTTTCTGGACAAGTTGGGTGAAGTCCGGGAAAAAGTTAATAGACGCATTCTCATGGCGGACCGGGCCATGGGCCCGCGAGGCCTGCAAAATCACATCTCGGTCTCTGTAGTAGAAAAGTTTGGCAACAATGGGCCTCGGGGGGGGCCCCCGGCCGCGGCCGACCGCCCGGAACTCGATGGGCCCGCTCCACGGCAAAGAACTTACTCAGGCCGGCGGGGGCAAGATGCTTGAGGATGAGCTCCTCCACCAAGAGATCCACGGGTGGTTGTCGGGGGACTCCGGGACGCCTACGACGCGGATGTTATTGCGGCGGGCCCGTCCCTCAAAGTCCTCCAGCCGCCGGGCCATCAGATCGTTGGCCGACTTGAGGTCGCCGAGAGTGGCCCGCTGGTCCGACACATCCGCAACCAGGGTGGACGTCCGCACGTCAAGCGATTGAACCCTCTCGTTGGTCTTGGAGAGATCCGCCCGAATCAGTGCGACATCAATAGCCACCGTGTCGATTTTACGGGCCAAGGCCTCGTATTGCGTAGCAATAGTCTCCTTGATGCCGTTAATGGCGCCCATAATGTCCTGCAGGGACGGATCCGAGGGCATGGACGGGCCACCACCAGCTTCGTCCGAGGGGGCTCCAGCCGCTCCAGGGGACCCTCTTCCTTGAGTATAGCGGTCCATGTTGTTCGTCTGGACCGGACCCCCGCGGAGGGACGTCTTAGTCTTACGCCCCTCGGGGCCCCCCCTGCCACCCATGAGAACCACGCTCACCAACGGGGACCACCGGCCCAGCGTCAAGGGGGCACCGGCCACTCAGTCAGACGCCGCACCAGATACTGTGATGCGGCCGGGCGAGGAAACCAAAGTCAACGGGCACACTGGCGGCAAGCGGAGACAAGGGCATCCAGCAGAGATAAACACCCAGCCGCTCCAATCAGTTACGATCTCCTGCCCCTCAGGGATCCAAAAGTGATACCGAAAGTAATGGAGCGGCCACTGGCACAGATCCGTTGCCGCTGTTGTTCAATTACACCCCGGCTCCACAGGTCACCCTCGCACCGGGCACAGCCATCGATTGGGCCTCGAAAGTTCCAACCACCGTAGATCAGGATTCCCAGGTCCGATTCGGTTTCTGAAAGAAGGTCAACGTTCAGCCAGAATTCGCCTTCCAGATTCCGTCAGCCAAGTCAGGATAATGTTAGGATAAATTCCGAGGAGCAGCGAGGGTCCGGGGAGCCCTGTGCTCACGCGACCATCTTGGATGCGCGCTAGGCTCCTCCCTTCACCTGGGAGGTTTGAACCAGGACGAGGAGCTTCATGTTCACTTAGGATAATGCCATCTGTCCCCGGGGTAGCCTGTCTGCAACTGCCGTGCACTCCATTTCTAGGGCTCTGTGTGTTTCTTCTTGCAGTGGTGTTTGACCAACCACACTGCAAAGCCTTCTCCTATTTCCTCTAGTCCCTCTCTATCTTTCTCTCCTTTTCTCTCTCTCTCTCACCTGATGCCACCTGATTTCTAAGGTCACTGGACCACTGAACTGTAATGAGATGTAGAATGGTGAATCGTTCTCTCTCTCTCTAACCTGATGCCACCTGATATCCTAGATCACATGACCAATGAACTGTAATGAAATTCATAATTATGATTCTTTGTAGGGAGATTTTCTTTCTGGGCAATAGTAGGGATTATGTATCCACTTGCACTTGCAATTCCCTTCTTATGGCATATTGTCAATTTTTTCACCTTAGATTTTGATGTATATATATATATATATTTATATATTTGTCTGTTAGGGTGAGGCACCCTTTATTTAATTTTGGGAGAAAACGATTTTTCAAATTTTCTTTAAAAAAAAGTTTTTGACTTACATAGTCTTTTTTCTTTGTGACTGATGAGTTGTCATTTTTCTGTTTATGCCCAAAGTCTTCTCCCCATGTTTAATTTTGCCTCCACTGTGTCTCACTGCATGCCATAAAAACAATGCCACAATGTGTGTTCCCTAGCTTTGACAAAGACCACCTGGTCAAAATGTGTCAGCTTCCCTAATAAACTTTCTTGGACTTACCCGGCGTGCGGGCACTTTTTTTGTGGTGCAGCGCGGCTGCGTCATCAAGGACCTTCAAGTATATATATATTCACTTAAAAAACCATAGGTTTCACACATGTTATAGTTAGCTGGACATTTCACACGTAAAAAACCAATGAAATTCCCCCGTTATAGTTAGTGCAGGCAACTATAACTCACGCAACCGCAATCCTCTGCTGATGACGTCAGATATTACATCACTGTATTTAGACACTTATTTACCCATGTCTTCTTCCATTAATCTTTAGCTATACATATATTCCAAATATTTATTTTTCCTAAAGACACATATGTCATCAGTGATGTAATATCTGACGTCATCAGCAGAGGATTGCGGTCGCGTGAGTTATAGTTGCACTAACTATAACGGGGGAATTTCATTGGTTTTTTACGAGTGAAATGTCCAGGTAACTATAACATGTGTGAAACCTATGGTTTTTTAAGTGAATTTGCAAGGTTTTTAAATGCTAATTTGTAACTATAACGTGTGTGAAACCTATGGTTTTTTCAGTGAATTTGTACGGTTTTTTAAATGCTAAGTTATGTATTTATTGATTTATTTTTTTTTCAGGGTTTTCACCGTGCGCGCACCGTGAAATTTTTTTTTTAAAATCGCGAGGTGCGCGCACCGTGCTCGCGCTGTGGGCGCTCGGTGCGGTTCGCAGTGCGTGCCGTGCGCGCCGGGTGCGCGCACCTCGCGATTTAAAAAAATATATATATTGCTTTTTCTCCCTTGGGGGTCCTTCTGTGACCCCCTGACCAAGGCTAGGGGGTCAGGAACTGTCCAATCTGCCCCCTTTTCACGTTCTCCACCTTTTCTTTTCATCCCCTCGGACTGCGAGAGACAAAATGGCGGCCGGCACTTCCTGGTTTTGACCGATTCGAATGTTTACCGACATCTAACAACCAATCAGAATTGTGCTCGCGCACGGCAGGGTGCGCGCACAGTGTGCGCACGGTGCGCGCGTATAGATATTGATATGCTTTTAAATGCTATTTTCTCTGAACAGATTACACCAGACCTGCAAAAGGCACTTCCTTGACCTTATGGCTACCTCTCTGCCAAATTTCACGTAATTCTGTTCAGCCGTTCGGGCTGTAGCTGCGACTAAAGGTCCTATGGAAAAATGCATGGGGAAAACGCATTTTGGAACCCCCCCTTTTTCTCGGCCCCCGCTTGACGAATCACCCCGAGACTTTCAGGGTAGGAGCGGAGCGCCCCATTAGTTTTGAAAATTTCGCGAGGATTCGTCAACCGGCGCCAAAGTTATTCAAAATAGAATTTTGAAATTTCCTATGGAAACACGGTCCTAACTATAACTATCTACTGGCGACCGCCAGTAGATTATATATATATATATATATATATATATATATATATATATATATATATATATATATCACTGAAAAAACCATGGGTTTCACACACGTTATAGTTAGGAATTAGCATTTAAAAAAACCTTAGAAATTCAATGAAAAAACCAAAGGTTTCACACATGTTATAGTTAGCTGGACATTTCACTCGTAAAAAACCAATGAAATTCCCCCGTTATAGTTAGTTCAGCTAACTATAACTCGCGCGCCCGCAATGCACTGCTGATGACGTCACATATTACATCACTCATGACATGGTCAGTGACATCACTCATGACATCACTGATGACATCTCAAATGACATCACTGATGACATCATTCAGAGAATGTGTGTTTTTCAGAAAATTACATATGTTTTATATATGTATATCTCAAGGTCGATGGAAGAATAAATGGGTATATAAGTGTCTAAATGGATGAATTGTTTTTGAAAAATTGATTGTATAACTGACTGATTAAGTGTATCTTAGTGAATACATGGCTTAGTGAGTAATGTTTAAATATGTAAATATCTGTATCAGTCTCTCACTTTGTGTATAAGTGGCTGCATGGGTTGGTGAGTAGCTACATGGGTGTCTATATAGGTTATTAGTTGGTTTTTTGAGTATCAGTGTCTGATGTCTGTATGGTTCGGTGGGGGGTATTATGTAGTGCATAGGTGCATGAATGAGTGACTCACTCTTTGTATGTGTTGAAGACAGCATGTGTGCAGGACTCTATGGGTGAATGAGTGTGTGCATGGGTGTGTTAGTGAGTGAATGACTGTCTCAATAGTGTCTCTATGAGTAACTACATATGTTTTAAACTAGTATATGTGACAATTGGTGTATATAAGCGAGTATATGTGAGAGTGAGAGATTGGAAGAGTTCCTGTATGAATAAGTATGTGTTTCTATAAGTGATTGTTTAAAAGACTAAGTATGTGTAAGTTTCTGTAGAAGTAAGTGTGGCGGTGTGTGTATAACTGTATATGCAAGTAAATGTATGTTTGATTCTTTATTAGCATGAGTGACTATGTGTGTGAGTACCTCTATGGATGAGGGGCATTGTGTAACAGGATGTATACGTGTATGAGTACATATGATGAGTGAGTACATGTATGAGTGACTGTACAGGACTGTTGGTGAATGAGTGGATGTGTATGTGGATCTTAGAATTACTGAATAGGTTGTTGTAACTGGTATTGGTATGTCCATTGTTTTTAAAATTTTAATTTCTATTTTTGAATGTGTGTATCAAAGGTTATATTAGGGGCAGAGGTGGTCTGCCACTCTATCACAAGGATGATGTTATCAGTGATGTCATCAGTGATGTCATTTGAGATGTCATCAGTGATGTCATGAGTGATGTCACTGACCATGTCATGAGTGATGTAATATGTGACGTCATCAGCAGTGCATTGCGGGCGCGCGAGTTATAGTTAGCTGAACTAACTATAACGGGGGAATTTCATTGGTTTTTTACGAGTGAAATGTCCAGCTAACTATAACATGTGTGAAACCTTTGTTTTTTTCATTGAATTTCTAAGGTTTTTTAAATGCTAATTCCTAACTATAACGTGTGTGAAACCCATGGTTTTTTCAGTGAATTTGCAAGGTTTTTTAAATGCTAATTCCTAACTATAACGTGTGTGAAACCCATGGTTTTTTCAGTGAATTTGCAAGGTTTTTTAAATGCTAATTCCTAACTATAACGTGTGTGAAACCCATGGTTTTTTCAGTGAATTTGCAAGGTTTTTTAAATGCTAATTTTTTTATTTTCTTCTATTTTTTAAACATATATTTTTTTTTAATTTTCTATCCTTTTTTTAAGACTATGGTTAAATTTTTAAAATTCTATAATATGTTTTTTTTTAAATATTTTATAAAATAAACAGGTAAAATGTATTAGCAATACATTTTTTCCTTTTTTTTAAATTTTTTTTTTAGTACGCGTACCGTAAGCTTACGGTAAGCGTACGGTTTACGCAATGTCCGTAATTTATGTACGCTGTTTGCGTATAGTTACGCAATTTGCGTAGCCGCGCGTACTCCGCGTGGGACGCGTACGCGTGTACGCTACACACGCACGTTACGCGGAAGTGTCGGGTAGTGACTGTTATGCGCATGCGCGTGTCTTTTTTACGCGCATGCGTACTTTTGCCGTAAGCGTACCGTAAGCGTACCGTAAGCGTACGGTAGGTCATGTGATCATGAAACACAACTTTTGATTGGTTGAAACTACTTTCAGTTCTAGAACTCTCCTACACCACACCCATTCCCCTCGTTTCTGCTTGTGATCCCTTAGGAGAAGGAGCTGGGTTGTCTTTGTGATACGATGGCAGAACAGCAGAGCCCTTCTGAGAGTGAGGCTAGCACTAGCAGCACTACCTTGAGGCAGAGAGCGAGGAAACAAAAGACCTCTTATGTATGGGATTATTTTACTTTTCCTGAAGGCCAGCAAAAGGTAAATGCACCCTTAGTGACTTGCAAGCTGTGTCAGCGTGTACTTTCAAGAGGTAATCCTGACAGGAAGTATTCCTTTGGGAATCATACCATGATGAGGCACCTCAAGGATGTACACAAAAGGACACATGCTCGACTTACTGGAGGTAACCCTTCAGTAAGTCAACCAAGCACATCCACAGCAGCTCAGCCTGGAGCATCATCTGCAGGGCTGAGTCCTTCTTCTGCAGGTCAGGTGAGCCCTTCATCTGTGGGGGGAGCATCTCCTTTTGCTGGCCCTCTGGAAATTAACCCTCGATTTCTGAGGGTTGATATTCGATGCGCCTCTTGTCATGATCTAATTTGTCATAGGGAGACCAGTGTTTCCCTAGTGAACCTCAAAATAGATCAGCACACTTGTCGCAGAGACTAATTTTCCCAATCTTTCTTTCCTCTGTCCCTGCATGAACACAACGGCTCTTTTAAGAGCCAACCTTATCTTTCATCTTTTTTTTATATATGTTTTAAAAAAATTTTTTTTTTTTTACCGTACGCGTACGGTGCGCGTATTTTTTTTTTTTTTTTTAAAAACACTAAAAATCAATTATCACATTACAAGGTCTTTGAGAGACTACAATTATTATTATTGACTTACCATACCCACTCAAAAAAATATTTATTCATTTGTTTCTTAAAAAAATTGCTTTAAAAATGGTTCTAGTTTTCGAAAATTTTCTATATCAATCTGAAAAAAAAGAAAAAAGTATTAATATTTTTAAAACATTTTATAATACAGTACACATATTTACATATTTATCAAAAAATATTTTTGCCTTATTTTTGCTGTTTTCAGAATATATTGCATTTCACTATAAATTGTGAAAGCAATTGCATTCATCATTTTACAGCGGGCAAAAAAAAAATAACAATCTCAAAGATTGTATTAAAAAAGCCCAGAATCTCTTTTTACTTAAACTTAACATTATAGAAATGCATAATATTCTAATAAAATATCATCTAATATCAATACTTATTTCTTTAAAATACCGTCTGATATGTTTGTTTCAGAAGTATAATCACAATATTATATCTCAAATAACTCCACATTACATCTGGTTCCATTTCCTTTAGGCCAAATAGTAATTTTAAAATTCTTTTTTGATTAAATTTCCAATGGTAATCCAATAAAATTCTAAAGTTTTATTTGTACAGATCTCACCGATTCTCTGTAACATATTGGTTCCCTAAATATTTATTAATCATTTATTAAGTCCACAATAGAATTGTTTACCTTTCCACATGGCCAAATAGTAATTTAAAAAATCTTTTTTGAAAAAATTTCCAATGGCACTCCAATAACATTCCAAAATTTAAATTGAGCAGATGTTACCGATTTTCTCTAAATTTTTGGTTTTCGAAAGTTTCATTAAAAATGAAAAAAGTCCACATTACAATTGGTTATCTTTCCATTAGGCCAAATGATAATTTAAAAAATCTTTATTTTTGAAAATTCCAATGGTAATCCAATAAAATGGTAAAATTGTTTTGTCCAGATCTTGCCAAGTCTCTCTAAAATTTAGGTTTCAGGAATATTAGATAGGAATTTGCTAAATCAAAAGGCAAACGTTGCTTAAAAACCAATTGGGAATCATTACACAGTGTCCAGCCTTTTTCACATTTAAGATAAACTGTGTAATGTCCAGAAGTAACAGTAGGTCCTTCATGGAAAATTATTGCAACAGTTACAAAAGTTTTTCCTGAAATTGATAATTGCTGTCCTGTAAACTTCTTTATTAAAGTATCCAATTTTGAACCATCAGCTCTACATCGTTGCATCATTAAAATTACATACTGTCCGTATTCCTTTAAAATTAATGTTGAAAACATGTCAGATTGACACTCACCGCATTGCATGCTATGATTAGCATCTTTAACTAATTTAGCAAAAGTGACTGTTTTAGTCTCTGGCAATGTCAAAAAAATAAACCTTTCATTATCAACATTAGAGCCACATATATTATAACAGTTTTCACAACTATGTTCCCATTTATAAGAGAGACCAAATAAATTATCAATTGCAACTTCTTCTTCTTCCAGTACCTGAAGAAAAAACATCAAAAATTCGTGTGCATCTTGCTGTTCATTTTGAGAAAACTGTGTTCGTCCTGAACATACATCTAAAAGTTTTCTAATTTCAGTAGCACTTTCTATTTGAGTTTTATCATTACTCAGCTTTTGAAAAAGGAGACTCAGCTCTGAACAGAATCTTTTTCCCTGATTTACTATTATCTGCTCTTGCAAACTTTCCAGATAAAATGCAACATTCAGCACTACATTTGCGTAGCAGTTGACACCAGAGCTATTTTCAAAATGACATCCTACAACCTGTTCTTCTTTTTCCGTACTCTTTTTGCTTGCAATTACATCACTCCTCTTTTTTTTCCTCCTCTGTACATCTTCATCACAGATATTCTCATTTCTCCTTTTACGAGAAACTACACGTTTCTCCAACACAGGATACTGACCTAAATGAGGAGCATAGCTTCTTCTTAATCTATTATACTCCTTTACACAATTTGTATCAGCACTAACTTTTGAGTCATCAAAGTCTATCATGAATAAACCTGATAATGTTTTCACTCGTGACAAAGCAACATATGCCATACCTTCTTTGAACACAGTTGAACCAATGTTCACAAATGCACAATCTACAGTCAATCCTTGAGACTTGTGAATAGTTACAGCATATGCTAGCGAAAACGGAAACTGCTTCCTACGTACATATAAGTCTTTCACAAGCATGAAACGAACTGTACAACGACAAATGTCTTTAACTTCTTCTATCTGATCAAATTTTATTTTTAAACATTCAATTCCATCTTTTTTCTGATAATTAATAAAACCCACAACTCTTCCCATAGCTCCATTAACTAAACCTTTTTCAACATCCAAATTTCTCCTTAAAAATACTCTACAGTTCATGCAAACATATAGATTTTTTTCTAATCCAGCTGTTTTGGAAATGTTCTTCTCTAGTGAATCCAATTTATTTTTCAGTGTGCCTGTTACTGTGACAGTAATTCTTCAATCCTCGATTTTGTCCACTGCTTCTAATTTCCTGATCTCTTCCTTTTCCAATTTCAAAAGCTCCTCATTGAATATTGAGCATTCACGTAGAGTTGGCATTAAGCAGATGATACTTTTGTTTTCTGCAATGTTCTTGTATATCTTCTCTGCAACTATTTCTTCCTTTGGAAATAAATTATGTAGCAGCCGACTCTGTAATGCTTTTTTGCCAACTTCTGTGAGTAGTCCAATTCTGATATCTTTCAGAATACTTCCATATTCTTCATCGCTTGCTTGCCTCATATTAGTAGTAAGTTCCTTGTACTCAAAGAAGGACCAAATATTTGTATTTCCGATGCTTCCCAATGACTTCTTCGTGTCTTCATGTGTGACAGCATTAAACACTGGTTGTCCTTTAACTGGAGTAAGTTGCAAAAGATCTCCAAAAACTATGACGTGTTTACCACCAAATAACATGTCATAGTCTGTCTTCAGAATTTGCTGCATTCTTAAATGCACAAAGGCAAGCATTAAGTTTGAAACCATGCTCACCTCATCAATAATGAGAACTTGCATCTTCTTCAAGACTCTTGAAACTTCCAAGGATGCTTCTCCAGTTAGCTTGTTGTATTGTATTTTGTTCTCATGCTCCACTGGTAACATTAGCAAACGATGTAAAGTGATTCCTTTTATGTTATATGCTGCTAACCCAGTTGGAGCAGTAACCACACAAGACAAAGTAGAATCCGTTTTTTGCTGTAGGTAGCTTCTGATGACTTTAATTAGGAAACTTTTTCCAGTTCCAGCTTGTCCGCTTACATACATCCTGATTGGATGAAATGATGTGCATGAGCACTCTTTTTTTTCATGTAGAAATCCGTGATCAATTTTGTTTCTGATCTCTTCATAAATTTGTTGCTGCTCTTCGTTCAGTTGTCTTTCCAAATTTTGTAAGTCTATAAATTCTTCTTGAGCTTGATTCATAGCCGTTTCCACTTCATTCATGGCTATTGATGCTTCATTTTCAACGATTGGTTGTCCTAGGGGATCTTGACTGAGTGTTTCTGAACTTTGGCTGTCCTGAGAACTGTCTCTAGCTATTTCTGCTGCAATTGTAGTTTCCTGTTCAATTTCTTCATTTAACATTTGCAGATAACTTGAGAATGTACTGCATTGTATGCTGTCTTTGCAAGCATTAAAAGAATCTTCATAGCTTTGAAATTCTCCCAGTAGTTCATCCTCTGTACGCCATGGTTTAAACAACTGTAAAAGAGCCAAGTAGTAAAATTCCTTCTTGTCAGTAGTGTCGCAACTCAGCTTCCTGTGATTTATCAAACTTCCTTTTGTTTGCTTCACCAAACATCCTTCCTCACCAATGACTTTATATTTTCCATTGTTGATGTCTTCTGCGGCTTTCCGTGAATAAATGTAGTTCTGCAGCACTTCATAGAGACACATGTTGTCCAGATGTTGACTTCTCTTTGGGTAATATGTGTCCAACATGTTTGATTTCAAAATATCTGTACTTTCTGGGTCATTCTCGGCCAAATATTCAATTTCTCCAACAGATTTTAGTACCCGATTTCTCATTGCTGCAAGGCCTAAACTTGCCCAAATTATTCTTCTTGACTTCGAGTAGAGACTTGCAGAAGATAACCTATCTGAACATTCGTAGGATCCAATTTCTCGATGCGATAACATCTTCAAACTGAAACTGTACAGCTTCTTACTGACAGTCTTCTCGTGAGAAATCTCTTCCCACATTTCCTTCAATTCTGTTTTTTCTGATTTCGTAATGTAAGACGTTACATATCGAGCAACAGCAATGGAATTGTCAGCTACATACTGTATATCCATGTTAGCGTTCCACATGGATAAAATGACTGGGTTGTAGTCATTTATATTTTTTGATTCTTCTTTTCTTTTAAGGTTGTAGGTATTCTTAGGTGATTTTCTTGTGATAGTATGTCTCACAGCTGACATAAAACTGTTTACTCTTCCATTTGAAAGAACAGGTCTAGGAAATCCAAATCGACATTTAGTGTAGTATTTATCTTTGCTCTTGTATTTCCGTCGACAGTATTTTCCACACCGATGACTTTGGAAACGTAAAACTTGCTCCTTTAACTTTTTCTCTTCTGTGCTTTTTGGTATAGCACATGTTGCATATTCTTCAATGTAAGATAACACTGCTTCATCAGTATCTGTTCCAAACTTTGGGGCATCCTTGATCCACAACAGCATATGAATATGAGGAGCACCTCTTGCCTGGTACTCTTTTCTCCAAAAGAAATCTACTACTTCTCCAAGAGGTGGATTTTTTTTATTGCAATATCTGCAAACATTAACCGGATCCAATGAGCACAGTTCTCCTGCTGTCTTGTATTCGATGTTTTTAATATTTGAATTTGCCTCTCGTAGAAAATCCAGTAAATCATCCCAAGCGTACTCGGCACAGCTTAGTGTAACGAACCATGTTGGTGTTCCTAAATTCCGTAACATGCATTTTAATTCACCATGGCGTCGGTACCAATATTCATTTGTCCCACGCTGACAAGCCATCAGATTGATCAGTTGTGTTTCCAAATGATCATCTCGGTGCTGCACTTTCTCCATAAAATCCTTCGCAGACACATTTTGTAAATGTACTCCACTTTTTAAAATGTGATTTACTGCATAAGACAGTGCAGACAAGTCGCTTTCAAATAAAAGATGGAACAAATAAGGAATACTTTGTCGAAATCTGGGATCTTCAGCATATAGTCTTGTAGTCCGATACTCAGAAGCTGGAATCTGTTCCGGACGTTCATCGTATCGTCCTCCTTTTCCTTTAGGAAACAGCTGGGGAAAACATCGAGCTTCCAAGCTCTCCTCCCATACACTCACGGGAGTTCCATTTGCTTTCTTCATCTGAAAGAGATCAATATTGTCTCCCATAACTTCTTTTGAATGAAGAGGATGTATGCTAAAATGTTCATAAATTTCTTCTTCCTTTGACTTGTCCACTTTTTCAATTTGTCCAGTTGGTGTTTCTGTGTCTTCTTGTAAATCTTCTTCTTCTATATAAATTGATTCATACCATTTGTTATTCCTTTTCAAATACAAATTTGCTCTTTGTACTTTCCGCACATCTACCAGCTCCTGCCAAATCTTCTTATTCTTTGTAGGTACACCATTAACCAGAATAATTAATGGTTCAGTTTCCAAAGTATCCGCATCAATAGTTTCCATATTTTTTTTCAAATCCAAGGGCAAATACACCACTCTACCTTTTAAACCTCTCAGTAAATCGGAAGGAGGTAATTTACCAGTTTTGGGCTCCATACGTACTATGGTCTGGAACGGATGAACACATTGAATGAGTATAGACTCATATGTATTTAATTCAGAAAGTTCAGCAGGAATAGCATCCAATTCTAAATTATTATGTACAGCTCTGGTCGGCATTCTATTTTCCTCTAACTTGTTGTAACAGTATTTACAAATACGCTGATCTTCACCCAAATCAAAACAATTTTCAAGAAATATATATGTGGCAAAATCCTTCCACTTATAATTATCTTCATTTTCACTCTTTCTGTAGAGATCAACATTCCTAGTTTGTTTTCTATAATGAGTTCTGCGGCAACAAATACAAGTAAAATTTGGTCTTTCATTAGAGATTATTGCAAATTTTGTTATGTGATCATTAAATGTGTTACTTACAGAGGGTTCTACATTCTCTTCCACTTCTTCCTCATTTACTGTGTCCTTCTCTGCACTGTTTTGTTCAGGACCAAAGTAACAAAACTGAATTTCATCAACAACCTTCTCTACATCTGATACCGTTCCTCGGAACAGAGCCCTATTCAATTCATTTAACTTTATTGCTGGACTTTTGGCAAAATACAACCGTCTCACAAACTTTCTCATTTCAGTATGATGAACAGCCAGCATCCTAAAATGATGGAAAACACTATTACACACTTTTCTAGATAGACAAGCCAGAGAATGACCCTGCAAACCAGTATTCTCTCTCACTCTGCATGGATCCAGACTTTGAAGCACCTTAATCTTCTGTTTTATACTTTTTTTTACTATATTCTCTTAGAAACTCACGAAATTTGTCAATAGATTCCTGACGCACAGTGCAAATACTACTACAATTCCAAGTGTACACTGGGGCTTTAGGACGTCTCCCCATAGCCTCATCTGCCATCACTTGTCCCTCATCTCTTGGAACCATTATCTCCTTCTTCATTATGCAACCATTTTTTACTTCGTAAGCACGACCTCTGGTGTCAACTGCATGCAGCAAACTATTACTTTGAAAATAGCTCTCTTCATTAAAAAAAGGTTCACTACTTGAACTATGCATCCACTTTCCTAAAAACACTTTACAAAAGTTTGTTCTGTTCACTACTCTTTTCCTTTTGCTATGTGATTTCAGTACATTAACCATTTTGTCTAATGTACGCATCCTATTCAAAATTAAAATGAATAGTTTCCTTTTTAATTCTAATGCCTTTGCTGCAATGGCTTCAATTTCTTTTTTTCTTTTATAAAACTTAGTCTTTTGCTTATATTTCTTCACATCCTTTATCAAATTGGACATAACTCTTCTCTGAAACATTTTTCTACGTATCTCTTTAAACGCTGTTTTTCTATTTATGTAAATCTTTTCAGTTGCAGAAGGTATATTTGCATTAACTAAATTCTCAATTTTTTCCTGTCCTTTTCTTTTCAAAACATTCTTTCCAGTACAGACATTTTGTACATTTTTCATTCTTTTGAATATATTTTTTAGAAATTGTTTTTTCTGCTTACCAGAAGATTTTTTCTTTTTCCCAACATGAGCATCTTCTACTAACTTTGGTCCTCCAGTTGTCTTCAAATATAGGTTTTTTTTGTGAGTTTTTTGAACTCTGGATTTTGTAGGCATCTTAAATTTTGTTCACTGCTCTTCAGCAATACCTGAAAAAAACTAAAAAAAAATTCCTTTATTTTATTTAAATATATTACTACATTTCTTTTCACAATAGTCACAAAACGAAATTTCTTTGCCAATTTGAATGCACACTTACTGCTCTTTTTTTTTGGCAAGTGATAATCACTTTTACAGACTGACACATTATAAATCCACTTTTCAGATTTTTTTAAATGCACATGTCCAGACTGCTTTTTCAGACCACCACCATGTGTATCCTGGGTGACTGCCTACACTCCAGCAAGGGCAACCAGCCTTAGTGATGCTGAATGTCTTTGCATTACAGACTGAAACCTCAAACCCCACTCGCTTGTAAATACTGTGCATGATTGTACATGGAAAGGAGCTGGGTGGGTGCTAAGAGTCTGCTTCTGCACCAAAAAATCGCTCCCCCTTTTTCCTACTAATGCAACTGTGAAATCACCAGAGCAAAACGCATTAAATCTCTGCCTGTAATTCCTATTTGCACACAGAGTCATGTTTTCACATTAGTCACAAAACGAAATTTCTTTGCCAATTTGAATGCACACTTACTGCTCTTTTTTTTTGGCAAGTGATAATCACTTTTACAGACTGACACATTATGAATCCACTTTTCAGATTTTTTTAAATGCACATGTCCAAACTGCTTTTTCAGACCACCACCATGTGTATCCTGGGTGACTGCCTACACTCCAGCAAGGGCAACCAGCCTTAGTGATGCTGAATGTATTTGCATTACAGACTGAAACCTCAAACCCCACTCGCTTGTAAATACTGTGCATGATTATACATGGAAAGGAGCTGGGTGTGTGCTAAGAGTCTGCTTCTGCACCAAAAAATCGCTCCCCCTTTTTCCTACTAATGCAACTGTGAAATCACCAGAGCAAAACGCAATAAATCTCTGCCTGTAATTCCTATTTGCACACAGAGTCATGTTTTCACATTAGTCACAAAACGAAATTTCTTTGCCAATTTGAATGCACACTTACTGCTCTTTTTTTTTGGCAAGTGATAATCACTTTTACAGACTGACACATTATGAATCCACTTTTCAGATTTTTTTAAATGCACATGTCCAAACTGCTTTTTCAGACCACCACCATGTGTATCCTGGGTGACTGCCTACACTCCAGCAAGGGCAACCAGCCTTAGTGATGCTGAATGTATTTGCATTACAGACTGAAACCTCAAACCTCACTCGCTTGTAAATACTGTGCATGATTATACATGGAAAGGAGCTGGGTGTGTGCTAAGAGTCTGCTTCTGCACCAAAAAATCGCTCCCCCTTTTTCCTACTAATGCAACTGTGAAATCACCAGAGCAAAACGCAATAAATCTCTGCCTGTAATTCCTATTTGCACACAGAGTCATGTTTTCACATTAGTCACAAAACGAAATTTCTTTGCCAATTTGAATGCACACTTACTGCTCTTTTTTTTGGCAAGTGATAATCACTTTTACAGACTGACACATTATGAATCCACTTTTCATATTTTTTTAAATGCACATGTCCAGACTGCTTTTTCAGACCACCACCATGTGTATCCTGGGTGACTGCCTACACTCCAGCAAGGGCAACCAGCCTTAGTGATGCTGAATGTATTTGCATTACAGACTGAAACCTCAAACCCCACTCGCTTGTAAATACTGTGCATGATTATACATGGAAAGGAGCTGGGTGTGTGCTAAGAGTCTGCTTCTGCACCAAAAAATCGCTCCCCCTTTTTCCTACTAATGCAACTGTGAAATCACCAGAGCAAAACGCAATAAATCTCTGCCTGTAATTCCTATTTGCACACAGAGTCATGTTTTCACATTAGTCACAAAACGAAATTTCTTTGCCAATTTGAATGCACACTTACTGCTCTTTTTTTTTGGCAAGTGATAATCACTTTTACAGACTGACACATTATGAATCCACTTTTCAGATTTTTTTAAATGCACATGTCCAAACTGCTTTTTCAGACCACCACCATGTGTATCCTGGGTGACTGCCTACACTCCAGCAAGGGCAACCAGCCTTAGTGATGCTGAATGTCTTTGCATTACAGACTGAAACCTCAAACCCCACTCGCTTGTAAATACTGTGCATGATTATACATGGAAAGGAGCTGGGTGTGTGCTAAGAGTCTGCTTCTGCACCAAAAAATCGCTCCCCCTTTTTCCTACTAATGCAACTGTGAAATCACCAGAGCAAAACGCAATAAATCTCTGCCTGTAATTCCTATTTGCACACAGAGTCATGTTTTCACATTAGTCACAAAACGAAATTTCTTTGCCAATTTGAATGCACACTTACTGCTCTTTTTTTTTGGCAAGTGATAATCACTTTTACAGACTGACACATTATGAATCCACTTTTCAGATTTTTTTAAATGCACATGTCCAAACTGCTTTTTCAGACCACCACCATGTGTATCCTGGGTGACTGCCTACACTCCAGCAAGGGCAACCAGCCTTAGTGATGCTGAATGTATTTGCATTACAGACTGAAACCTCAAAGCCCACTCGCTTGTAAATACTGTGCATGATTATACATGGAAAGGAGCTGGGTGTGTGCTAAGAGTCTGCTTCTGCACCAAAAAATCGCTCCCCCTTTTTCCTACTAATGCAACTGTGAAATCACCAGAGCAAAATGCAATAAATCTCTGCCTGTAATTCCTATTTGCACACAGAGTCATGTTTTCACATTAGTCACAAAACGAAATTTCTTTGCCAATTTGAATGCACACTTACTGCTCTTTTTTTTTGGCAAGTGATAATCACTTTTACAGACTGACACATTATGAATCCACTTTTCAGATTTTTTTAAATGCACATGTCCAAACTGCTTTTTCAGACCACCACCATGTGTATCCTGGGTGACTGCCTACACTCCAGCAAGGGCAACCAGCCTTAGTGATGCTGAATGTATTTGCATTACAGACTGAAACCTCAAACCCCACTCGCTTGTAAATACTGTGCATGATTATACATGGAAAGGAGCTGGGTGTGTGCTAAGAGTCTGCTTCTGCACCAAAAAATCGCTCCCCCTTTTTCCTACTAATGCAAATATAAAATTACCAGAGTTGTACACAATAAATCTCTGCCTATATTTCCCAACATGTGTAACCTGGGTGACTGCCTACATTCCACCAAGGGCAACCAGCCTTAGTGATGCTGAATGTATTTGCATTACTGAGTCCAACCTCAAACCCTTAAACTATTCATTTTTTATACCAATACACCTTAATTTATCGTGAAAACATAGTCCATATTATTTTACATGTTCCTCACATTTAAATTTCTCCCAAAACAGAAAATAATAAACGCAACTTCAACAAAAAGAATTACATTTCTATTATTCATTTCTTAATTTACCATATACATCTCCTCTCAAACTCTAACCTCACCTTTAAAATTAGTTAGTTGTGAAAGAAATGTGGCACTCAAACAGCAGATTATCAGAGCCAGGATCTCTGTTCTCTACACCTCTGTCCTCTCAGCAGAACCAGATAATGGCAAAGCTTCCCTCTATTTTTTCACACATATACATGTAAGTTTCAAATCTCGGTGCTTCCCCCTTTTTTTCAAATGTAATCACACATTTCTATTGGTTGAAAACCAACCCTTTTCCAAAAGTACCCTTCCCCCAACTTGACTTCTGCCTAGTACCCTTCCCCCAACTTGACTTCTGCCTGCTACCATAGCAACAGCTCATGGAACACTGCTGTGTGGAGTCAGGTCAGAAGTTCGCCAAACAATGTTTCAATTCCACAGAGCAAGAGTGCTTGACTTTTCAAACCTAACAGCAAATCCATAGTACTGTTCTTTGGTAACACATTTTTCTGTACCAATACAAAACATGCTTCTATTAATTTACACATACAGCCTAGTTTTTATTCTAGAATGGTATGAAACAGCCAATCAGTTCTTTTTTTTTTGAAAAAAATATGTATGCCTCCATTTCCAAACTGTCTTTCTTTTCATATTGCCATTCTACTGAAAGACACCTCCTGAGTGCATCCAGTTCTCCTTTGAAGATGTTCACAGTGTGGATTGTAGGGCACAGCTATGTCTTCTGGAGTGAAAAGTTTGCAGAGAAAACAGGTATGGTGAGAGACCTTGCTTTGCCAAATGTAGACATTAAATGGATTGGTCAGAGAGGGTTAAAGTGGCACCAATTGATGCCATTGGTGAAATCCTTCATGCAAATCCAACACCCTGACCTCATAATAGTGCACTGTGTTGGAAATGACCTAGGCACTTTGACTGGGGTAGGTCTGGAAATGCTTATGAAGGACACCTTTGCACAACTGTTTTCACTTTTCCCTAAAACTGCCTTTGTGTTTTCTAACATATGCCAAAGGCAAAAATGGAACTGGTCCAATCATTTCTGTCCGCAGATTGACAAAGCAAGAAAGCACGTCAACAAATCTGTTTCTGCTTTCCTCCGTGACTATGGTATGGGTTCCATTTACCACAACAACTTGCGTTACGACATGCAAGACATTTATAGAGGAGATGGTGTGCACTTCAATGATGAAGGGAACAGAGTCTTCCTCTTGAACCTTAGACTCTGCATCGGTACTTACTTGTAGGTACCACTAAAAAATCACTTAATAAACACAACGGCTCTTTTTAGAGCCCCCTAATATCTAAACACTTAAATCTGAATTTCATTTCTTTTTTTTCTTTTTTTTTTTACCGTACGCTTACCGTAAGCTTACCGTACGCGTACCCCGTGATTTTTTTAAAAATCAATAAATGTTTTCTTTGTACTTTTCTGTCCTTCTTTGACCCCCTTACATATGTTAGGGGGTCTGTAACTCTCTCCCTTGCCCCCTTTTCAAGATATCACTCTTTTTTACCGGAGTGAAATACACAAAATGGCGGCCGCCGCTTCCTGGTTTCGGCCGATTCGAATGTTTACTAAGATCTAACAGCCAATCAGAATCGCGCTCGCGCACGCCACCGTACGCGTACGGTAAGCTTACGGTAAGCGTACCGTAAGCTGGCTCAGATATATATATTGATTTAAAGGCTATTGTCTCAGAATCTACTGAACAGATTTACACCAAACCTACAAAAGGCACTTCCTTGACCTGAGGACTACCTCTCTGCCAAATTTCTAGTAATTCTGTTCAGCCGTTCGGGCTGTAGCCCTGTCTAAAGGTCCTATGGAAAAATGCATGGGAAACACGCGTTTTGGGACCCCCCTTTTATCTCAGCCCCCGCTTGACGAATCCCCCCGAGACTTTCAGGGTAGGAGCGGAGCGTAGCGCCCCACCTATTTTGAGAAATTCGCGAGGATTCGTCGACCGGCGCCAAAGTTATTCAAAATAGAATGTTGCGGATTTCCTATGGAAACAGGGTCCTAACTATAACTACCTACTGGCGACCGCCAGTAGGTAATATATATATATATATATATATATATATATATATATATTCACTGAAAAAACCATAGGTTTCAGGGGCGTTATAGTTAGCTGGACTCTTCACTCGTACAAAACCATTGAAATTCCCCCGTTATAGTTAGTTCAGCTAACTATAACTCGCGCGCCCGCAATGCACTGCTGATGACGTTGCATATTACATCACTCATGACATGGTCAGTGATATCACTCATGACATCACTAATGACATCTCAAATTACATCATCCAGTGAATGTGTGTTTTTCTGAAAATTACGTATGTTTTATATATGTATATCTCAAGGTCGATGGAAGAATAAATGGGTATATAAGTGTCTAAATGGATGATTTGTTTTTGAAAAATTGATTATATAACTGACTGATTAAGTGCATCTTAGTGAATACATGGCTTAGTGAGTAATGTTTAAATATGTAAATATCTGTATCAGTCTCTCACTTTGTGTATAAGTGGCTGCATGGGTTGGTGAGTAGCTACATGAGTGTCTATATAGTTTATTAGTTGGTTTTTTGAGTATCAGTATGAGTGTCTGAGTGTCTGTATGGTTCGGTGGGGGGTATTACGTAGTGCATAGGTGTATGAATGAGTGACTCACTGTTTGTATGTGTTGAAGACAGCATGTGTGCAGGACTGTATGGGTGGATGAGTGTGTGCATGGGTGTGTTAGTGAGTGAATGACTGTCTCAATAGTGTCTTTATGAGTAACTATATATGTTTTAAACTAGTATATGTGACTATTGGTGTATATAAGTGAGTATATGTGAGAGTGAGAGATTGAAAGAGTTCCTGTATGAATAAGTATGTGTTTCTATAAGTGATTGTTTAAAAGACTAAGTATGTGTAAGTTTCTGTAGAAGTAAGTGTGGTGGTGTGTGTATAACTGTATATGCAAGTAAATGGATGTTTGATTCTTTATTAGCATGAGTGGCTATGTGTGTGAGTAACTTTATGGATGAGTGGCGTTGTGTAACAGGAAGTATAGGTGTATGAGTACATATGATGAGTGAGTACATGTATGAGTGACTGTATAGGACTGTTGGTGTATGAGTGGATGTGTATGTGGATCTTAGAATTACTGAATAGGTTGTTGTAACTGATATTGGTATGTCAATTGTTTTGAAAATTTTAGTTTCTATTTTTGAATGTGTGTATCAAAGGTTATATTAGGGGGAGAGGAGGTCTGCCACACTATCACAAGGATGATGTCATCAGTGATGTCATTTGAGATGTCATCAGTGATGTCATGAGTGATGTCACTGACCATGTCATGAGTGATGTAATATGTGACGTCATCAGCAGTGCATTGCGGGCGCGCGAGTTATAGTTAGCTGAACTAACTATAACGGGGGAATTTCAATGGTTTTGTACAAGTGAAAAGTCCAGCTAACTATTACGCCCCTGAAACCTATGGTTTTTTCAGTGAATTTCTAAGGTTTTTTAAATGCTAATTCCTAACTATAACGTGCCTAAAACCTTTGGTTTTTTCAGTGAATTTCAAAGGTTTTTTAAATGCTAATTTCTAACTATGCCTACAGAGATAGGACATGTGAAGAAAGAAGAAAAAACGCACAGAAAGAAAAAAAAGAAATGCAGAAAGAAGCAACAGAAGTCCTCAAAGACGAAGAAAAGTGCAGGAAGAAGGATAATGTGCAGAAAGAACAAACAGAAGAGCAGAAAGAAGCCTTGTTGCAAAATCATCCAGTACCCTCAACTTTTTCAGACGGATACTGGTGGTAACTGAGTCTGACTAACCAGTTCTAGAGCCAGTGCTATGTTAAAAGACACTCAGAATACAGTGAAACCACCTACATACACTAGGGAACACTATGCGTTGGGATCACCGTGTGATCAGCATGACCTCCTCTGTAAGCCCCTAGTTTATAATAGGGCAGGGGATTAAAACTACCTCTTAAAACGCGCCACAGGGCGTGTTTGCACACGTCACCTCAGGCCCGTCTCCTCACTACCCCACTGTGTAAACACTGCCTGTGGTTGTTTTAAGTTGGGAGATTAAGTCCCCTTGAATCCTGAGGGTCCCTAGGGTCCAACTAGACCACTAGGTACCTCCAGTAAGCGCCACAGAGCTGAGTTGCAGAGAGATGTAAAAAGGGGCACGGCCTAGACCACCTCTCTGCAACGCAGCGCAGTGGCGCTTACTGGAAGCACCTGGTGGGCTAGTTGGCCCCCAGGGTCCCTCAGGATTGAAAGGGAATTATTTCCCCAACTTAAAACGCGCCACAGGGCGTGTTTGCACACGTCACCTCAGGCCCCGTCCCCTCCCTTCACCACTGTGTAAACGCACCCTGTGGCCGTTCCAAGTTGAGAGATTAAGTCCCCTTGAATCGTAAGGGTCCCTAGGGTCAAACTAGCCCACTAGGTACCTCCAGTAAGTGCCACAGAGCTGCGTTGCATAGAGGTGTAAAAAGGGGCGTGGCCTCAAACACCTGTCTGCAACGCAGCTCCCTGGCGCATACTGAGATACCTGTTGGGCTAGTTGGCCCTCAGGAACCCCCAGTATTGAAGGGGAATTAATTCCCCAACTTACAACTGGCCAGGGGGCACGTTCGCAGAGTGCTGCAAGGAGGGAGCGTGGCTTCCGGCGCGATGCCGGTCTTTTATTTATTTTATTTTTTAAGAAGGAGGGCTGTGTGGCCCCCCTTCTTTTTCTACTTTACTGGCCCTGGGGACCCCATCCCCCAGGGTCTGCACCCTAATTTGTTTTGTTGAAAAAATAAATTTGGCCCTCCCAAGGTCTTAATCGGCCCCGGGGACCCCAACCCCGGGTCATGGCCTTTTTTAAAACAATTCTTTAGGAGGGGGCTACGTGGCCCCCCTCCTCAGGCCACTTATGGCCCTGGGGACCCCATCCCTCGGGGCCGGCCTTTGTTTTTTATTATTTAAAAAATATATATATTGATAGAAACACCTAGGACATGCTGGACAAACCGTATGTACCTATCACCATGATGATTTGCGTGATATTCATTAAAAGGCAACTATGCATAGAATGAATCCACGTGCAATGTATTTACACGGCTAGTCAAGCTCTGACGTGTCTGACGACCCACCGTGCCTAATCCCGGCGTCCCCGCCAGTGGGTACTCTTCAAGTAGACACCCTTGTCATTTATTTATACAAACATGGATAGCTATTGACGGGCACATTTAATATACACGCACACCAAGCCATTCAAAGGGGATTCGACAAAAATTCGACCAAACTATGAAAGAAACCCCCCTCACGGTTAATAAAATACACATCCACCACCGGATGTGTAATACTTTTTATTTTACTCTCTGGAAAGGAGATGAATCTCACTTGAGAGTCACAGCGTGCTCCGGGCTGAGCCCAATGCTGTGTTACACCCACCAGTGCCCGCCGAGTGCCTCACACCTCTGTGTTGTATTCCACCAGCTAGTGCGTATGCTATGACACTCTCTAGCCCATGTGCACTGTAACACCACCCCGTGAATATGTCATGCCACACTTGCCTTCGCACGAGTTATATTGCCCCATCTAACGTGCCTTCCTCGATGCCTATGTTATAACGCACAGCGCTATGCCATACATATTACAATCTGGGATCCATATCTTTGTCACAGTGCATATGCAACGTTACACTCCCCAGCACATATTTTATATTACAACTTTAGAGACTAGTTAGGTTACACAACAGTGCCCTGTGCATATTACACTCCAAGGTGCATATTGCATAGCACACGCTAGTGCCTGTGCTATCTCGGGCTCTCCAATGAATCTGTCATTGTGCACAATGTATTGCATATTATATTTCAAGCCCCGGTTCATCTTATATCACACTTTTTGGTGCATAGTTTATACCATATACTATATCTAGTTTTCATTTTCAATCGTGCTCTCAGGACTATGTTCTATATAACACTGTTCCACCTACCCTTTTCACGGGCATTACATTTTGCGATGGGGGGTGGAGGGTCAGGGGCTGTTTCTGCCAAGTGAGCCCGGAGTCACAGTCACAAACGTCCTCTTCTTCCTGAATAAAAGTGAGATTATGCTGCATACATTTTAAGTAGTTCGCACAGACACACATTTTAAAAACAATAAAGTTCCTAATACCCACCTTCTCTGAACAGTTAGCTTGCTGCTCCATCCACCTCCTCCCTATCCTCTGTTGTCTGAATCCATGGACTAGCCTCCTCCCTCCTGCCATGCATGGTCTGATGTGCTGCCACTGCCCATGTACAAGTCCACTCTTCCTGCCCTCCATTGCCCAATTCTATGGCCCTCATTGACCTCCTGCTTAGCCTCTGTGCTTAGCTTGCCGCCCCTATTCTCCTTCCTCCTGCCCTCCGATGTCTTTGTGCATGCCCCTGCTCCATCCTTTTTGCCCACCATGTACCATGGACCTGCCACTCCTATCTACTCTTAGTGTTCTGTTGAGCTGCCACTCCCCTCCTACCTGCCTAGCATTGTCATATGACTGTAACCTGTCCCTGCCACCTCCACCCTGCCTGTCCACATGCCATGCCCCTATCCCCTTCCTCCTGTCCTCCATGGTCCATTTTACTGCCACACCCTTCTGCCCTCCCTGGTCTGTTGTGCTGCAACTGCTCCTCCTGCCTGCCCCGTGCGGTCTGTTGAGAAGCCCCTTCCCCTGAACTCTCTTGTCTGTGCCCAGGTCCTGACCCTCCCTTCTATCCTCCATGGTCCTTTGTGCATGGCCCTGCACCCTCCTTCCTGCCCATCATAGCCATTGTGCTGCCACTAACCCTCCTGCTTGCCATGCATGGTCTTCTGTGCTGCCACGGCCCCTCCCACCTCAGCTAGCTGCCCCTGACCCCCTCCCACCTTCCCTCCATGGTCTGTGTGTATGCCATCATAGTCTCACTGTTGCTCTCCATGGTGTCTCTTGTTTCTAGTGCCCATCCTGCCTGACCTCCATGGTCGTCTTGCTGCTCCTGCCCTGCCCCCTTGCCCCCATCTCTCTGTTTCCATGTGTAGACCCCTATTCCCTCCCTCCTGACTTGTCTGTTCCATTGTAATGCCCCTGATCCGTCCCTCCTGCCCTTTATGGTCTGTTATGCTGCAGCTTTCTCTCCTGTCTGTCCATTATGATCAGGAGTTACACTATTTCTTGGGCAGATGAATATCCGAGGTCAATGTTACATTCCGTGCCGGGACCTCATCTGTAGTTTCTGAGATCAGATTAGGGGTAAAACTGTGGAGGTTTGAATTACTGTATTAGAGGTAGATCTACCAACCACACATACATTCCAACATTTATAAGGAAAACATGACCAGCCGTGATGGTATACCTAGCCACGGCCTATGGGATGGAACTATGAACCATTTTCTGTACTCGGTTAAGTGGTGAATGACTACTTGCATTTTCAAATGTTTAATGTCTATGTTTTCAACTGTTTGCATAATTTTCATTTACTTTCAAACTATAAATGATGCTTTTTTATTTAAATTCTGAACAACTGTGGAATAGTGATCATTGACATTTTGTAATGATCGCAACTGATGGAGAGACTCAAGGGCGTGACACCGGTGACACACATGGCACAGCTAGTAAGGCAGCGATATTACTTTACTCGTTATGCCACACAATGTATTCTTATGGTCTTTTTTCATTTTCATTTTAATACCGAGATCGGAATTACGAATATTTTAATCGAATCAGAGGTTTTTTAGTAACCGGTCTGACATTTAATGGTTTTGCGGACTAAATGTTTGTTTTGGAACATGGAGAAGACTTGAATTAGTCTGTCTTCTATGTTTGGCTCTGACGTAGCATGACGTAGCATGACAGCGTAAAGAGGAAGTGGTTTGCCGGTGGCGGGTAGCGAAACTTACTGCCGGTTACACTCGGGATACGGACGGCTGTACTCAGCTCAGTCACACTTTTTCTTTGGGAGGACGGTGTACCAGGAATAGGCACGCGCACTGGACGGTAAGGTTATTGAGTGACTTTGGAAATACGGATGCAGTCTTAGAGTCTGGGGTTAATTAGCGGCTGTCGATCACTGGGCTTAAGGAGTGATTATTTTTTAAGGCTATTTAGATTAGACTTTACACAATATAGTCGACTATTTGGTATAATAGCCAGTATGGTCTAAACAGTGTTTGATGACACACGTTTGATGTAAGTGTTGTATACTCCATACGAGTCAACGCGGGCTTTTCGTTTCTCTATTTTCAGTGCAATTCTGAGACCACGTCTTGTATGAGAATGCAACAGGAATTTTCAATTGACACCGTCCGTTAATAGAACCCTGTGTGGTCCGGAATTTGTACCACATATCAAGTATGTACTTATCTAGGCTGAATTTGGATATTGTCAGACCCCGTATGGGTTTTCCTGATATGGTTTTCTTGTATCCGTTTTTTTCGGGCTTTAGATACGAGAGACACGAGGAACTAGGTATTTCTGCTCAGATTCGTTTTAGGTTTTATTTTGGGAGTTTTCACGGTCTTGCATGGATTTCAATGGCTTACTAGAATTGCGTTTGGTTTTCACTTGCGTTTCACTCATTTTCTCCCGATTGGTTTCCACTTATTATACACAAAATACAGAATAACTTGTATTTCTGAATCGTCTCACTTTATAGTATTCCTTTCTCACTCCATTCTTTTGGGATCATAGTCTATATTTTATTTTTATTTTGTTAATTCACTTTTGACTATCAGCGTTTGGGTTTAAAGTGTAAATTCATATGCTTGAAGTGAAGCCACGTTTTAAGGTTATATATATATGAATTCAATGTAAGAAACCCTAATCCTGGTATTTTATGAATCATTAGACTGGTCTTTATGATTGTTTTTTTTTTACTTGTACAGCCTTGATGAAGTCGTGGGACCATTATTTTCCCAATACGACGAAACACGTGTTGGCTGTGAAGTTTCTAAAGAATGCTTCTTGAATAAAGACAAGAAGAAGATCTGACTCATGACCCTTTGAATCACTTGGCATATTGTGTTTGTTACCGAACTGATCTGAAATGTTGTAATTATACATTTACGTGTGCTGGGGATTTGTAAAAAAATGTATGCTGGTTTTCTCCCTCTGTAGAGTTTGTGGTTCTCTACACCCTTTAGCACCGTCATAGAAATAGCTAATATAACACTAGTGCTACTCTTTTGAGGCGCCATAACACCTATGATTAATACCACGTAATTACTGAATGAACCTGTCCATTATGGTCAGCTAGCTACCATTGCCTCTTTCCCCTCTGTTCTCTGTTGTCCATGTGTATTGTCCTGTCCCCTCCCTATTGCTTTCTATCGATTGTTGTGCTGCACTCCCGTCCTGCATGCCCTGTGTGGTGTATTGTGCTGCTGCAAACCCTGATGCCTGCCCTGTAGGGTCAGTTTGGTGCACCTCTCCATGTCCCTCCTGTCCTCTGTTATCTGAGTCCATGTCCCTACCCCAATTCCTCCTGCCTTCCATGATCCAATGTACCATACTTGAGTACATTTTGAACTTGGTATGAGGAAGATTTTGAAAGAAAACTGGGGTATTGATTTTCCCCTTTCAGTTACATTGAAAAAGAATAGATTGTAGACAGGAGACAGATCAAATAAACGCCATTTGAGCTTAAAAACATTGGACGTTTCCTGGCTGAATTGGGTCTGTTGGCATGTATGGTTGTACTACCACTGCCTCTTCCTTCTGCCCACGATGGTCTATTATATTGCCACAGACTCTCTTGCCAGTCCTGTATTGTTGGTTTGTTGCCCCTGCCCCCCTTTCCACTGCCCTCCATAGTCTGTTGTGCTGCCACTGCCCTTCCTGCCTGCCCAGTGTGGTCAAATTGTTGCCTCTGCACCCTCCTACCTGCCTTCAATTTGTGCCCCTGGCCTCTGCCTCTCAACAGTATCCTAATGAACAACTAGATTGCTTCCATTCTATATTTATTACAAAAGTGTGTAACGCCTTTCGTCATCTTGATGTAACCAAAACTGTAATACCTACAGCATTTCCTTTAGAAATTACATATATGAGAGGGTCTTATTTGCATCAAAATTATGGTTAGTGCTCTAAAAAACTAAAATGAGGACATATTTTCTGAGTTTTCAAATAGTGACAAAGCACTTTTAAATTATTTGTTATCTTTATGTTTTTTTATCCAGTTGACCACTTGATTAAATGTTGCACTTAGGGGAGAGGATATGGTGTCACTTCCAGAGCTGCAGACTTTGCAACTGGGGAACCAGGTTGGAGTTTCTGCTTCAGCTCAACATTCTGTGATTATGGTCAAATCACTTAATCTCCCCATGTCTACAACCAACATGAATTTGATCTTGTGTGATGTAACCTATGCTCATGTAAAGCACTCCAATACTTGACAAGTCTGCACTATATAAAACTGCAAAAACACAAAAAATAAGTGTTTTGCACACTTCTGTCATTGGGCTACATCTGGGTGATATTTGTGTTGCATTTGGGCTCTTTTGTCTCTGGTGGCCATCTTGGGAGATTTATTTGTTATGAAGTTTCCTAATTTCCTCATTTACTGCAGTCTCCTCAGTAGGAAATGCTTTCAGTTTTTTACTTTGATTCCGTCAAGAAGGTATTCAGATATGTCACACATTTGCCATAAACTCTGAATGTTAGCACTCTAGTTGCTCATTAGATCACTGTAGTAAAGCTACTGCTCACCACGGAAGTCTGCTGCTGGTATTAAAAGTGCATGTTTCAGTCTGCATGTCAGAATTTTTTAATGAAATAGAAGAGGATTTGAGAAGTCACTCAAAATGTGCCCTCATTTTTCTTTCTTCAGTACTAATCATATTTCTATGGCAAAATGAACCTCCTCATTGTGTTCCTTTTTAAATTAAATGTTTTAAGTGTTACCAGTTTATTCCAATCAAGATGGCTTCATGTGTGCCATACTTTTGTCATAAGTAAGACTGTTAGCGCTCTAGTTGTTCTCGGACATTCTGTCATTGGGCTATACTTGGGCTACATCTGGGTGATAATTGGGATACATTTGAGCACTTTTGTCTCTGGTGGCCATCTTGGGAGACTTATTTGTTATGAAGTTTCCTAATTTTCTCGTTTAGTGCAGTCTCCTCAGTAGGAAATACTTTCAGTTTTTTACTTTGGTTCCATCAAGAAGGCATTCAGATGTGTCACACATTTGCCATAAATTCTGAATGTTAGCACTCTAGTTGCTCATTAGATCACTGTAATAAAGCTACTGCTCACCAGGGAAGTCTGCTGCTGGTATTCAAAGTGCATGTTTCAGTCTGCATGTCAGAATTATTTTATGAAATAGAAGAGGATTTGAGAAGACAAAATGTGCCCTATTTTTTCTTTCTGCAGCACTAATCATAATTTTTATGGCAAAATGAACCCCCTCATTTTGTTTCCTTGCGAATTAAATGTTTTAAGCGTTACCACTTTATTCCAATCAAGATGGCTTCAGGTGTGCCATACTTGTATCATAAGTAAGACTGTTAGCGCTCTAGTTGTTCGTTAGAACACTCTGGGACATTCTGTCATTGGGCTATACTTGGGCTACATCTGGGTGATATTTGTGCTACATTTGGGCTCTTTTGTCTCTGGTGGCCATTTTGGGAGACTTATTTGTTATGAAGTTTCCTAATTTCCTCATTTACTACAGTCTCCTCAGTAGGAAATACTTTCAGTTTTTTACTTTGATTCCTTCAAGAAGGCAGTCAGATGTGTCACACATTTGCCATAAATTCAGAATGTTAGCACTCTAGTCGCTCATTAGATCACTGTAGTAAAGCTACTGCTCACCAGGGAAGTCTGCTGCTGGTATTGAAAGTGCATGTTTCAGTCTGTATGTCAGAATCTTTTAATGAAATAGAAGAGGATTTGAGAAGTCACTCAAAATGTGCCCTAATTATTCTTTCTGCAGCACTAATCATACTTTCTATGGCAAAATGAACCCCCTCATTTTGTTCCTTTTTAAAATAAATGTTTTAAGAGTTACCACTTTATTCCAATCAAGATGGGTTCAGGTGTGCAATACGTTTGTCATAAGTAGGACTTTTAGCGCTCTAGTTGTTCTTTAGAACACTCTGGGAAGCTGCAGTAGAACACAAAGGAATCAACTGACAGTCTCTGCCCTTGTTGGATGTACATGTTTTACTGAGAATGTCAGACTTCATTCTCATATGACTGAGAAAGATAATGTGAATTTACAGAAAATATGCTCTCAGTTTAGCTTATAGATCACCTTCCAAACCTCTGTGGGAAAAGCATGAGAAAATAGTTTTCTCTTAAACATGATTCATGATATCATAGCAGAAGGCTTTTTCACATGGTAAAATCACCTTAGAACACACCACAATTCCTAAAATGAGTATGGTACCATCAACAAATGATTTATAATGTAACTAGAGTCTTAAACCTTCTATTAACTGCAATGCTTTTTAATGAGGTGCTATCATGTATATTGGTCCCAAGATGGCTGCCAACACTTCTTGGATGAAGTACTGACAGCCAATCAGATCTCACGATGAGATGTGTGGTTAGGCTCCCCCCAGATATATATGTGATTTTGATTTTGATTTTCTCAAGAACTACTGAACAGATTTACACCATTTAAGCAAAAGGCACGACTCTGAACCAAGGTCTACCTTTCTACCAAATTTGGTGTAATTCCGTTCAGCAGTTCGGGCTGTAGCTGCGTCAACAGGTCCTATGGGAAATTGCATGGGGAAAACACGTTTTGGGACCCCCTTTTTTTCTCAGCCGCCGCTACACGAATCATCCCGATACTTTCAGGATAGGAGCGGACCGGAGCTGGCCAAAAGTTTTGAAAATTTCACAAAGGTTCGTCAACGGGCGCCAAATTTATTCCAAATAGAATGTTGTGGATTTCCTATGGAAAATAGGTCTTAACTATAACTACCTACTGGCGACCACCAGTAGGTAATATATACATATATATATAAAATTCACTTAAAAACCATAGGTTTCACACATGTTATAGTTAGGTGGATATTTCACTCGGAAAAAAACAATGAAATTCCCCCGTTATAGTTAGTTCAGATAACTATAACTCGCGCGCCCGCAATCCGCTGCTCATGACATTACATATTACATCACTCATGACTTTATAAACAACCGCAATGGACCGCACTCCGCTAGCTCCTCCTCCGGGTCGCCCCAAGGGAAGCTGGTACATGAAGTTCTTGAGTGGTTCACCCCAGTGGGTGCAAGTAAGTACTTGTTGAACTGATGATCTCTGATGGAGTTCTTGAGTGGTTCACCCCAGTGGGTGCAAGTAAGTACTTGTTGAACTGATGATCTCTAGACCCGATACATGTCCCGGGTTTTAAAATATCGCCCGAGACATGGCTCGGGTTTCGGGATAACTTCCCTCCTCAATAGAGAAAATAGTTAGGGGTGGAAGAGAGGGCCGCCAAACAACCGTCAAGGGCCTCAGTGCCCGCAAAGGCTTGGTCAGTGGCATCACTCATGACATCACTGATGACATCATCCTTGTGATAGAGTGGCGGTCGCGCGAGTTATATTTATCTATAAAAATAAACGAAGCGCGGGCTCCCGCGCTTCGATGCTAATTAGCCCCCGGGGGACCAAATCCAGAGGGCATGTTGAAAATAAAGTGTGGGGGGCCCAATCCCCCCACACTGCCCCGGGGACGGCCACCCCCGGGGCAAAGTATGGATAATTGCGGGGGGCACATGGCCCCCGCAGCCCCGGGGACTGCCACCCCTGGGGCTTAATAGATTAATGTTGGGGGGCCTCTGAGGCCCCCCCGAACCCCAGGGACCGCCACCTCCTGGGGCTCGACTTAATTTACATTGCGGGGGGCACACTGCCCCCCGCAGCCCCAGGGACCGCCAATCCCCGGGGCTTTTTTAATGAAAAAATACCTTGTGTCGGGGGCTCAAGGCCCCCCACACGCCCCGTGTACCGCCACCTCCCTGGGGCTCTAAATATGTAAATTGGGGGTTCCGTGACGGACCCCCCAGCCCCGGGACCACCATCTCCCGGGGCTTTGGAAAATGGTGGGAGGGGGGCCGCGCGGCACCCCCCGGAGCCAATGATGGCCCTGGGGACCACCACCCCCCCCAGGGCCAGCTCCTGCAGTGTCCCGGGGTACCCACCCCGGGACACTGTAGTTTGCTATGGCAGGTCAGGAGCCTCGCGGCTCCCGCTCTGCCATAGCAAACTTGGTTTGAATTTTGAAAGAGAGAGCAGGAAACCTGTTCTCTCTTTCAAAATTCAAACCAAATTGCTTTTCCACACGGGGAGCTGCATTTTAGCAGCTCCCCATGTGGAAAAGCAATGCCGGCTCCCGAAGGATGCAGGGAGCCAGCGGGACCGTGGGGGATTGGGGACCCTCCCACGGTCCCCAACGGAGAGGGCCAGCCCCAGGGGATGGGGTCCCCAGGGCTACAAGTGGCCCGGGAGGGGGGCCACGCAGCCCCCCTCCCCATAAATAACCCAAAAAATTAAAAAATAAATAAATTAGAAAGGTCGGCCCCGGGGGAAGGGGTCCCCGGGGCCTTATGTGGTCAGAGGAGGGGGGAAACGCAGCCCCCATCCAAAAACAAAAAAATAATGCAGCCCCTGTTCTTAAAAAAAAAAAGAAATACCGGCATCGCGCCGGAGGCCACGCCCCCTCCTTTCAGCACTCTGCAAACGCGCCCCCTGGCACGTTTGCAGATGGGGAACAAATTCCCCTTGAATACGGGGGTTCCCTGGGGGCCAACTAGCCCACCAGGAATCTCCAGTATGTGCCAGGGGGCTGCGTTGCAGAGAGGGGTTCTGTGGCCGTGCCCCTTTTAACACCTCTCTGCAACGCAGCTCTGTGGTGCTTAATGGAGGTAGCTGGTGGGCTAGTTGCACCCCAGGGACCCTCAGGATTCAATGGGGGGTAATACCCCAACTTAAAACGCACCACGGGGCACGTTTCCACAGTGGTGAAGGGAGGGGGCAGGGCCTGAGGTGATATGTGTGCAAACACGCCCTGTGGCACGTTTTAAGTTCCGGAATTAATTGCTCTTTAATCCTGAGGGTCCCTGTGGGCCAACTAGCCCACCAGGTACCTCCAGTAAGTGCCACGGAGCTGCGTTGCAGAGTGTTGTAAAAAGGGGCGTGGCCTCTGAACACCTCTCTGCAACGCAGCTCTCTGGCGCATACTGGAGGTACCTGGTGGGCTGGTTGGCCCCTAGAGACCCTCGGGATTGTGGAGGAATTAATGTTCCAACTTAAAACGCGCCACAGGGTGTGTTTGCAGACATGTCACCTCAGGCCCCGCCCCCTTCCTTCACCATTGTTCAAACGTGCCCTGTGGTGCGTTTTAAGTTGAGGAATTAATTCCTCTTCAATCTTGAGGGTCCCTGGTGGCCAACTAGCCCACCAGGTACCTCCAGTATGCGCCAGGGAGCTGCGTTGCAGAAAGGTGTTCAGAGGCCACCCCCCTTTTTACACCTCTCTGCAATGCAGCACTGTGGCGCTTACTGGAGGTACCTAGTGGGCTAGTTTGACCCGAGGGACCCTCAGGATTCAAGGGGACTTAATCTCCCAACTTAAAACGGACACAGGGTGCGTTTACATAGGGGCGAAGGGAGGGAACGGGGCCTGAGGTGACATGTGCAAACATGCCCTGTGGCGTGTTTTAAGTTGGGAAAATAATTCCCCTTCAATCTTGAGAGCCCCTGGTGGACAACTAGCCCACCAGGTGATTCCAATAAGTGCCATTGTGCTGCGTTGTAGAGAGGTGGTCCAGGCCGTACCCCTTTTTACACCTCTGTGCAACGGCGCTT
Source organism: Triturus cristatus (assembly GCF_964204655.1). NCBI lineage: Eukaryota > Metazoa > Chordata > Amphibia > Caudata > Salamandridae > Triturus > Triturus cristatus. The sequence continues at coordinate 831,113,412 of NC_140591.1, forward strand.
ACTGGAGGTACCGAGTTGGCTACTTTGACCCTAGGGACACTCAGGATTCAAGGGGACTTAATCTCCTAAATTAAAACAGACACAGGGTGCTTTTACACAGTGGTGAAGGGAGGGGATGGTGTAGGAAAGTGGCTCTATATATACTGGACCAAAGTAAAATCAGCCGAACTACGAATTCCGATTTACTCACCTGTTATCAGGAGAGACCTCAGTGCTGCATCTTTGAGCAAAGTACTGATCCTGAAAAGTAATTCTAACCGTATTTACCAGTAACTTGAATTTCCTTCCATAGGCTAACATTGACTGGTTTCACTTGGAAATTCTTCCAAGTGTGAAGTTTTGGAACTTTAAAATATTCCTCTAAAATCTGCCGAACTATGAATTCCGATTTACTCACCTGTTATCAGGAGAGACCTCAGTGCTGCATCTTTGAGCCGAGTACTGATCCTGAAAAGTAATTCTAACCGTACTTACCAGTAACTTAAATTTCCTTCCATAGGATATCATTGCCTGCTTTTTGCTGAAAAAGTTTCTAAGTGTTGATTTTTGAAACTTACAAATATTCCTCTAAACTCAGCCGAACTACGAATTCCGATTTATTCACCTGTTATCAGGAGAGACCTCAGTGCTGCATCTTTGAGCCCAGTACTGATCCTGAAAAGTAATTCTAACCGTATTTACCAGTAACTTGAATTTCCTTCCATAGGCTAACATTGACTGGTTTCACTTGGAAATTCTTTTAAGTGTGGAGTTTTGGAACTTTAAAATATTCCTCTAAAATCAGTCAAACTACGAATTCCGATTTACTCACCTGTTATCAGGAGAGACCTCAGTGCTGCATCTTTGAGCCCAGTACTGATCCTGAAAAGTAATTGTAACCGTACTTACCAGTAACTTGAATTTCCTTCCATAGGATATCATTGCCTGGTTTTTGCTGAAAAAGTTTCAAAGTGTCGATTTGTGAAACTTACAAATATTCCTCTAAACTCAGCCGAACTACGAATTCCGATTTATTCACCTGTTATCAGGAGAGACCTCAGTGCTGCATCTTTGAGCCCAGTACTGATCCTGAAAAGTAATTCTAACAAATTCACCCAGGCACTCTCCTTGCAGTACTCTAATCATTCAGTCAGTATCCAAGTATTCATGCAGCGAGCCAGGCACTAGCACATGGACTGCCTCAAACGCCTATCCACTATGCATGCAGTCCTCTAACTACCTACACACTTGTCTTTTACACCTTCAATTCCCTAGTCAGTATCCATACACTTCCAGCAAACACCCTGTCACTCCTCTTGCACTCCTCTAGTGACCCATTCAGCACCATGTACTAATCCATTCTCTGCACCAAAACCCAACCACTTATAAATTCACCTAGGCACTCTCCTTGCAGTACTCTGATCATTCAGTCAGTACCCAAGTACTAATGCAATGAGCCAAGCCTTAGCACATGGACTGCTTCAAACCCCTATCCAGTATGCATGCAGTCCCCGAACTAACCAACACATTTATAGTTCTGCACTTATACATTCAACCAAAAAATAATATTTCAGTTTCAATATTTTTAAACACATTTTTATTTCCATTTATATTAAAAATATATAATGTAATTTAAAAAATAAAATATGTTAAAATAAACAGTTAAAAACTGTAGAAAATCAGTATATATCAGTATAAAAAATACATATAACTATTATTACATTTAAAAATTATCATTTAAAAAGTCTTCGAAATTCACTGAAAAAACCATAGGTTTCAGACATGTTAAAGTTAGGAATTAGCATTTAAAAAACCTTAGAAATTCACTGAAAAAAACTATAGGTTTCAGGACTGTTATAGTTAGCTGGACATTTCACAAAACCATTGAAATTCCTCCGTTATAGTTAGTTCTGCTAAGTATAACTCGCGCGCCCGCAATCCACTGCTGATGATGTCACATATTACATCATTCATGACATGGTCAGTGACATCAATGATGACATCACTGATTACATCTCAAATAACATCACTGATGACATCATCCATGTGACAATCAGATACACCTCATCATACAGTAGTATAACCTTTCATCACTCATTGTAAAATACAGAGTACCATATTTGAATCCATTGACACACCAAAACAAGTTTCTAAAAACCCACTCAGTGATTCCTAGATCTACACACACATATAATCACTTACCTATAGATTCACTCATACATGCTGTCAATGAAAAATAGAACACTATCAAATATACTTATACACCTATATCGACATTACACACCAGCACACATCCTATTCACTTATGCAGTCATCCTACTCACTTATGTAAACAATGGATCATACTTACATTTACTCAGCTACACACTTATACAAACACCACTTCATTTATTCATATAGATAGTAACTCATACTTAGTGTGTTATAAAATCACTATTACAAGTATACAGTTATCCATACAGTCACTCATACAATCACTGAGTCTTATGTATACTTATTTATATACAACAACTGTCACATACACTGTCTTTTATTTTTCTAGTTTTTTGGACATGTACCATTGAGAGATATATTTGCTCATCACCACACCCATAAAGATATTCACTCACCCAAACAACTGTTGTAACATGTAGTCTTAACCTCATATACCTACTGAATCAACTATTCACACATCTTTGGGCAGTCACACACCCCCACCGAACCACACACACATTCATTCTCCCATACAAATACTCAGTTAACTAATCAATAACTGATATAGACTTTCACATAGCTAGTAACCAACTGGTGCAGCAGTTTACACAACAACTGACAAAGTGATGCAGATATTCACACAGTTTAGTCACTATCCAATATATTTAGTGAGACACTATAAATTAGTCAAGTAAACAGTCAATCACACTGCTACTAAATCCTCCATCCAGATATTTATATTTATATATCCACTCATTCTTCAATGCAGATTGCTATATATATAATACATATTTAAATATCGAACTAAACTACATTCACTGGATGATGTCATCAGTGATGTCATCAGTGATGTCATTTGAGATGTCATCAGTGATGTCACTGACCATGTCATGAATGATGTAATATGTGACATCATGAGTAGTGGATTACGGGCGCGAGAGTTATAGTTAGCAGAACTAACTATAACGGAGGAAATTCCATGGTTTTGTACGACTGAAATGTCCAGCTAACTATAACTGCCCTGAAACCTATGGTTTTTCAGTGAATAAATATATATATATGTATGTGTGTGTGTGTGGATATCTCCATAGTTCTGTCTATTTTGTGCACTTCAGGAAAAGAGACGGCTACGTTTTGTATGCAGCAATATCATTTTATATAATTTTGATCTGTTTTTAAAGCTTTTTTTAATGTTACTAGTAGAATCTTCTGTATCGGGTTGTCTCGGGGTGTCCCTGTTCAGTGATGCTCTGTTGAGGCTCTTTTTCACAAATGCAGCGACTTTCTCAGTGGTGCTAAAAATATACACTTTCGTGTGTAATTCTCACTCTCTGTGGAAAGATCGATATTTTGATGCCCCTGTTCTTAAGAAGACCTTTTTCCAGAGCCAATCTGAGGGCCACATTCTTGTCCCTTAATGTAAAAAAATTTGCTTTGATTAGCCTGGAAGGTCCTCCTGGGGAGTGGATGGGAGTGTTGGGGGTGGGAAATCTAGAAAGTGGTGCACCTTTTCTATAAATAACAGGCTGTACAATTTTAGCTTTCAGAAGAAGTCCCCTAAAAGCGTTTCAGGAAAGTATTTAGCTTCTCCTGTGTTGTTGTACCCTGCTGTGATCAAAATTCTTGTGTTATTTATCTTCTAAATCTTCGTTTGTGGATTTAATGACACACATTTCTTTCTTTCTTTTAGGCATAGTTTTAGATATGATGGCCAGCTCATTTTCCACCTTAGATACTCTATGCTTTGCCATACTTAACCTCTCGGCATGTTTGCCAAAGTACTCCTTCATTTGGTCAAGACAGATTATGAGTTTGTTTCAGTGGCGGCTCCTCGAGGGAGTGCAGAACGAATTACATTGTGTGCTGCATCGCCGATTTGGCGTTGCAGCGCATGCAATGTAATTTGTTTTATTTATTTATTTATTTACTCAACTCCGTTGGGTCCAATTCCGGAGTTTACTACAACCCACCCTGTCCCGCCCCGCCCCGCCGCCCCGCAGCACTCCCTCGAGGAGCCGCTACTGGTCTGTTTTCTAATCAGTGATACACAGTCTCCCTATCATATCTACCATTTTGTATGTCAGCATCTATTTCAGAGGGCTTGGTCATATTTGCCAGTTGGTTTGGTCGAATCCATAGCCTCAAGAGCCTTTCCAAGGACGATCTTACTTTGTCTCTGGTCCTGCTTGCTCATGTGCAAAGGTGGAGTAGTAAGTGTGCATTAGCTGGAGGAGTTGAATGCAGGTCAGCAAACACCTTTCTTGAATTGGTGATATATGCGATTACAAATTAACTTGGGAACAACACAGCAAATCATTTAGCTATTTCATAGCCTTCTAGTCCAGTGTAATATTATTATAGGCACTCAGTGGAATGTACCATCAGAGTTTATCTGCAACTCCTTTCATAAGCATATGTTAGCATTCCCTTCCAGTCAGCATAAATGTGCATAATTCTATGCATTTATATGCGGCACTAGGAACAACCTGCCCATCCTGTAACCTTTGTAAGAAGATAGTATTTGAATGACCACAGTTTTGGGCACCAGACAGTATGTAGGAACACATTATATCCATTTGTTGTGTTATATCAGCAATATTTTCCAATTATTCTGGGGCCATGGCTGAAAGCACAAAATATTCCTTGAATCTTTTACTCTCCTCGTGACCCCATGATGCAAAGACTTGATGTTTTCTAGGCTTGATAATAGCGGCTGGCAAGCCAGATCCAGGGCAGGAGGTTTCAATGAAGCGGGAATTCCTCATCCCATGGATAGGGACACACCTGCTCACAGGGCTAAGTCTGGATTCACTCAGGCACTGTGGCTGCAGCCACGCAGTCAAACAAAATCCCAACTTGGTGCAGATCGCCAACACAACAATCAGACTCTGATAGGCAGCACCCAAACCGGTAGGATTTCATCAGAGTTTACCTGAGGGACGAAGTCCAGGTGGAAAGTTAGGGTGACCGATCAAGGCCACTTGGAGCACCTCATAGATCTTGGCCCCTCTGCGGAACCCACTTCCGTGGGCCAGCATCTGGGCCCACGGCAATTCAAGCAGAAGTACAGATCTCAGCAAGTTCCCCACACCAATCACAGGGCAACTCACATGGTGGTGCCAGATCAGCACTGCACAAAGCTTTGGCTAATGCACTTCCCACCAACTGGAGCAGCAAGGTGTTGGACCAACATCCATCACCACTCATTGAAAAAGAGGAAAAAATTGAGAAATGTTCTCAGAGGCTGTAGATCCCACTTCTGTTGATGTGTGATCAAAATGGAGCTGACATCACTAGCTCTTTTTACTCCCTAACTGATCCTTCAATGTTTAAGGGGGCATTTATTTTGTATGGACGGTTTTGTACAGTGACACCAGGTATCGAGGATGCTATGGTTTAAAAGATTTCCAAACCCAGTGTGGCGCCTATAGACAAAGATCATATAATGAATCTTTCGTAACGAACATTCCATACAAAAGTCCTATAAAGAGAAACATATAGACTATGAAAATGACATTCATGCAATCCAAAACTACATTTGATGATTTTTTTTGTTTTTAAGAATATTCTGCTATATTCGTTATAGCCTTCACTTTGAGGAAAGGAATATTCTTCTTCTTTTTGTAGGCACTTAACCATTCATAATAACAAACTCAAAGTCATAATTACTCTATATTGTTCTCTGAAAGTGATTTGAAATTTAGTATTAACATACATGACACCTTTTTAAGGCTTTCCTTTTAGTCTTTGTGTTTGACATTACAAATAGATCAAAATGTGGAAATGCTCTTGTTCTGCATATTGGAGCCATTGTGAAAGACCCTGTAAAGCTGATGCGGTAAAGTGTTAGGGCCATATCCACATTGCAAACTATTTTGAACATTCAGGCCTCGATTGCGGGTGCCTTGGTTTAGTGATACCCAGGGATTATGTGTATACATCCATATATAATCACTGACAAAAAAATAAAGGATAAAGTAATGTTATAGTTAGGTGTAAATCTCAGTGACAACGTAATGTTTAAACTAAAAACAAAAACAGGGCACTTCACACAGTGTTTTTGTAACTTAAAATAATATGTTATCGCCATACGTAAAGCCATGCTTACGTCCAACCCCTTGCGAGGTGACAACCCCATGGCACGCACAGCTTTCTGGCATGCGCAGACTGTGATTGGTCTCATAGGTCTTTTCCGTACTCAGGTAGACTTTGTTAAACAGTCACAACACCAAAATATAAAAAGTGAGCCTTATGGCAGCAGATCTATTATCTGTCTCCAAAAATCACCACTATTTTAAATCTAAAGTATATTTCAGTAATTCACACAATGCCATGTTTAATAATAGTGATTATTATAAAAAATGTTTAATTAAGTTTTAATAAAAAAACATGCCTGTGAGTCTTTCGTTTAACATAGTTTTTAATATTGAATTTTGTGTGCTGAAAAATGATTAAAGAAAGACTCAAAGACACATTGCTTTTTAAAAAACAAAACCAACATGTCTTTGAGTCTTTCTTTTAACAATCTTCAGCCCACAAAATGCAATCATAAAAACAACCACAAGAAGCCTTGCACTCCTGCTGAAGATCATAGAGCTTTAGCTAGGAACTATATTTCCTCTAGGCTGTGCACATGCGCGTGCGAGCAGCCTTGCCTATTACAGCGCTTAGACACTCTGTGGGAGTGCGCTCTCCCGTCCGATAAAAAAATACATAACAAAAGGGAAGCGTGAAAACTGCAAAGAGAGGGTGTGGACGTGGCATTACGGGCAGTGCTGCTGACATTGGAACTGGGGTAACAGGTTCCCGTCTTGATGTTCAAGTAAAGAGCTCCATTACTTTCCAGTCGAAGTTGCTAAAAAAACTGTAAAAAAGTGAAGCTTTCACCTTAAAGAATAGGCATCACAAATGAGGCGCCTTCAAATACATGAATTCAGGCTTTGCACTGTACAAAACAACTCATGTGTTTGATTTAATTGCTTATAAAGTTGCTTCATCTATAATGTTAACGTAGGCCACATAGGGGTACAGATGACCCCTGACTTGCCTTTTTGGTTTTTTAAACTTAATTTTTTATTTTGTGGTACTCTCGATGATACTTAGTATATAGTCACACATTTACCATGTACATTTATAATACAAGCATCATATCCAGCAGTATATCTGGAATCACATCTGTTAAAGCAGAGCTCCCCTAGCGGGTAACTGTAGTGGTTTGGCACTGTTATGTCCCCGTAATAAGTCTAGCTGATCCCTGTTACCTATAGCCCACCACTGCACAATTTGTTTTTTTTCAGAGTTTTATATAGCGCGAACTAGACCCGAGACATCGGGTATCAAAGCGCTTTACATGAGCACCAGTTTCGTTACAAATGGACACATTAATTTTTTTGTTAGGCACGGGGAGATTAAGTGATTTGCCCAGAATCACAGGATGTTGAGCATCATTGCCGAGACTCAAACCCGGTTCCCCAGCTTCGAGGTTGACCGCTCTAGCCGTAAGACTACATCCTCTCCCCTCCAAATCTCCATCCCCATCCTCTCCACCAAATCAAATAGGACCAACATCTATGTAAAATCACTTGGATCCCTCTTCAGGGCTTGTTGCTCATAAATAGTCTGTTAGGGGTTGCCAATTATCTTTAGGTCTGGATGTAGGGGGCTGCATTGTAGCATAAAGTTCACTACTTGTATAGTAGTACATAAGACTATCAATCCACTGTCCCACCATTGGAGTTGCTTTGCGTCCCCAATGTAGAGCCAGTTCCCAGGAACAAGACAATTGTAACAAGTCTACGTGCCACCTTGGGGATATCAGTGATGCAGCCTCGCAGTGCCATAAGAGGGGATGTTTGATCTGTAATTGCGCCATTTGTTCTAGTTCTGTGAATATTTGCCTCCAGTACTCTGCTACCTTGCAACAGGTCCAGGTCATATGTAAAAAGTCTGCATCAGGAGTCTGACATTTAGGGCACTGTGAGGAACAGGATAGATCTATATGAGCTACTGCTGCTGGTGTAATGTACATTATACGTCAACTTTGTAGTGGATCAGTTTGTGTCAGGGGTTGCAGGACACCAGTCGTGTTTGTTGACAGCAATCATACCAAGTTTTATCTGTGATTGGGTGTCCCAAGATTGCCTCCCATGCAAGTCTCAGCTTGGTATCTCGTGTGGGCAGTAGATCCCCATTCATATGATATAATTTGGGGACCAGACTATATCCTCCCCTTCCATAATAAGCAGTGTGAGTGGTGTAAAAATGTTTGCCTCTATAGGTTGTCGATATTGTACTTCTAAGTGCTTGCTGGAGGCGAGCCAATATGAAATGGTCAAGGTGTGTGGCATTGAAAAGAAGCATGCCGGAGAACATGGTGGCCAGCGCATAGCCGGAAGCGGAGGCTCCAGAGGGTCAGAACTAAGATGCCTTTGGACAACGTGGTATGAAAAAGTCAATTATCGCTTTATATCATTGATGCTGGCAAACGCAGTTACAGTCCTTTGTTTCTGAATGGACGAGCGAAGTACGGGGTGAGCGAAAAGAATAAAAGTTTACTCACGCTGCCGAGACTGGAGACGGAAGGCAGCCTGTAACGGTCTGTGATGGGAAACGGCTTGCTTGAGGCTTTCCAGGTCTGGTTTGCCGGGCATTGCGGTGGAGGTGGCAGGACCGGTAATACCCGGAGCGGCAGCGGTCAATGAGTGGCAGTAGCGGGAGAGTCAGGAGCTCCAGGGATCACTGTGGTCCCGCGCGGCTCACGAATTGAGCCGCGGGTGAAGAGCAGCGGCAAGGTTTCCCTTCCAGGGCGGCAAGGGTAGAACCAGTACTAGTGGCAAGACCGCAGCAAGAGAATCGTGCAGAGCACCTCGAGGGTTAGACTCTGCAGAGAAGGGCACAGCTGGGACTGGAGACGGACCGGAGCCAGAATACACAGTAAGTGCAGCTCTGGCAGACCTACACTTAGGCGGCAATAACCAGCCGAAGGGGGGCCTGGAGTCTGAAACTCATGGCAGGTGCTCTGCTACAGGCACCAGGGGCCAAAATAAATATGCTCTGAGGAGCGCAAATAACAACTCACTCAATATACCGGAGCAATCTAACCTATTTTGCACGGTGTCCCTGGTTAATCTGGTCAATCCGGTCTGTACCCGTAGAGGGGAGGCCCAGGCTGGTAGGAACCAAATAAAGATAGTCAAAACAGCAACAGCTCAGGTTAAGAGCACAGCAGGGGAGTAGATTACCTCTAAAAGCAGAAAAGCCAAGAAAACGAAAATCCCCACTCAAAAACAACAAAACCTTAAACTTACTCCCTCATTGAGAAATTATTTTAAAGTGGCACCCAGCACTTTAATATTAAAACCAACAGCTTGCACATCTACTAACAACAAAGCCAATGCCGGGGAGCTTCGAGAATACCCAGAAGGTATACTAAGCCCAAATAGGTTCCAATTACTCACAGAGGAGCCAGAAGGAGGGGGAGCAAAAGAGCTAATGATGACATATGAAAGGGATATAGTGTCAAATACAATCACCCAGATAACACAGAAAGACCCCCCAAGAGAAAACCAAATAATGGAAAATGACCAAGAGCATGAAGCAGGACAAAGAGAGGATCCGCCCGATAAGACTACCTCTTTGTCAATCTCAGATCTCTTACAAACACTGACGGAAGAGGTTAGAAATAGATTCATGGTATCAGAAAAAATCAAACAGAAATTAAGATCTTTAGCGAGAAAATGAAAGACAAATTGGATTTATTAGCAGCTAGAGCTACAGCCTTGGAATCCACAGTGGCTGAGTTAGCTGTGCAATCTGAGGAAGATACAAAGGAAATCAATATGTTAAAAGAACGAGAAATAGGCTTTCAGGAAAAGCTAGAATCTCTTGAAAACTCGCAAAGAAGAAACAACATTTGATTGCTAAAAGTTCCCGAGAGAGTGGAGGGGAGCAATCTTAAAGAGTTTGTGGCTAAATTGATCAAACAATCCACTCAAATCGATTGCTGTGAGCAAGTTCTCTTGGCTGATATCCAGAGGGTACACAGAGACCCATTCAGACTAAACTCAAACAAAACCAGACCCAGAAAATTCTTGTTTTTTTTCCTAACCTACAATCTTAAAGATGAAATCTTAAATAAAGCCCGTAAACTGAACGCGCTAAATGTGGAAGGAATAACTTTCCAAATACGCTCTGATGTGTCATCAATCACAGCATCTAAACAGTGGGAGCTGGGAAAACTATTAGACCCCTTCAGGCAATTATGAGCAACCACACTCCTCAAATTTCCGGCCACATTAAAAGTAATGTATAACAACAAGATGCAGGTTTTTAAGCGGGTGGAAGAGGCTGAGAACTTTCTCCAGTCTATTTCGGGACAGGGTAGCGGGGCGATAGCTTAAACAGTATCAGCTCTCCTCGATAGTTTAGACAACATTTAGAGATATATAATGATTTTTGTTAGCCAGCTTCAATTTGTCCCCAAGAAAAGTTGCAATATGTGTTAGGGGGTTTTGACTCCAGGAGGGGAGCCTCGGAGGCCAGGTTAGGGCCATGAAGATAAAGAAAGGGGGTTCTCCAGGGGAGGGACATGTGGGTGCGGGGGAGGGTGGTGGGCACTGGTTGGGGAGCAGTGGGAGAAAACAATTTTTTTTGTCCAAATTTGCCTAATCGGGCCCCCCAAAAAATTGTCCTTTTGCTAAAAGAAATATGTACAACCTATAGGCGACCAATCATCACTTCTACGGGTTCTATCATGGAACTTAAATGGGCTAAGAGTAAAATATAGGATGGAAAGGACCTTTCAATACTTGAGAGATGCCACTGAACAAGTTCTCATCTTGCAGGAGACACATTTAACAGAAAGCGAGATGAAGAATTTGTGCAAATCTAGAAGCTGGATTCAAGAAATAATTTGCATGACCCAACAACTCACAGCGATTGGGGTAGTTATACTTATTAAAAGGAATTCTGCTATTCTGTTAGATAGCAGCAAGGCAGATAAAATGGGGAGATGAGCCATAGCCAAGATCAAATACCACATGCATATTTTCACGGTAGCAGCATACTACGGTCCTAACTTGGATGATTCAGCCCCGTTAAGGGGTTTACTCTCTGAGATACTACATTTCTCTGACCCTTTAATCCTAGCAGGCGATTTGAATCTGGTCCTGGATCCAGTCATGGATAGGTCACTAAAGAGCAGAGCATCTCAAAACTGTAAAATGTGATCCACACTGAAAAATGCTATGAAGCAGTTAGGATGCTTGATATATGGAGAGGCAGGATGGTTGTCAGGAGAGGGTACACCTTCCATAATAAAAAGTATGGTCACAGGTCTAGATTAGATATTTTCCTAGTTAGCCTTGAGCTGAAAAAATGGGTGAAAGATATAAAACATCTTGGGGGACACCTCTCTGACCATTCGGCAGTAACCCTAGCTTTAAAAATCCCAACCCAACCTACCAAAAGAAGATGGACTCTAGATTGTTACATCCTGTTAGAGGAAGAAGTGATCAAACAATTAGTTACAGAGACAGAAAACATTTTCTTAACCAATCTGGACAGTGCCTCGATTGAAATTGTGTGGGACACTTATAAAGCTTTTCTGAGAGGGTGCATATAGTCTATACAAATTGCCAGAAGGAAAACGTACGAAGCTGAAGTAGAAGAGATAGAGGGTAAAATCCAGAAGTTGGAGCAAAAACTCATCTCCAACAGAAATAACTTTCCGGCTGGAGGTACGCCGGCAGACTTACAATCTCTCAGACTAAAATTGGTAGGGGTGATAGATATAAGGCTAAGGAAGAGGTGACAGGCTAGTAAGCTTGATCACTTCGAGTACGGCGAAGGCTGTGGGAAACTTCTAGCTTGGAAGTCCAAACAGGAGCTAGCTAAAGGAAACATCAAAGAAGTCAAGTGTGATATCTCTGAGAATATACTTCTGAGATCTAAGAGGCTTTTCAAAAGTACTTCGAGAAAGTATATAGAGATGATCTAACTTCCCAAGAGGAGGAGATTAAGGTTTGGTTAGACCAATTTGCTCCAAAGAAAATGGGCAAGGAGAAGTCTAATATCCTTAATAGCCCGATAAGTATAAGTGATATCAAGAAAGTAATCGAGGACGGAAAAATTGGTAAAACGCCAGGGCCGGACGGTCTGCCGGCGGAACTATATAAATCTCTAATGGAGGTTCTCATCCTCGTTATGCAAAAGATATTTTCTTACAACTTTGATAAGGGCAGGAATATGCCAAATTCATGGAATAAGGCCACTGTGGCTCTGATTCTCAAACCATCAAAACCACCCAGTCACTGTGATTCGTACAGACCTATCTCTCTGCTTAATCTTGACTATAAGACTATAAGATCTTTGCCAAGATTTTAGCAGAGAGGTTAAACAGAGTCATAGGTGACTTGTTACATGGGGATCAGAAAGGTTTCATCCAGGGGAGGGGGATTCGAGATCCCACATTTAACCTAATTGGAGCTATAGACTTGGCGACACTCCATAAACTACCTCTGGCTATCATCACATTGGAGGCCACAAAGGCGTTCAACCGAGTGAACTGGGCCTACCTAATGCACGTATTGAGGCTGTGTAACCTGGGGGAAAAGTTCTGTAGGACAGTCTGATCGATCTATCAAACTCCCAAAGCCAGAATTTTAGTGAATGGGAATCTCTCTCCTCCAGTCGAAGTTCGAAGGAGTACAAGGCAGGGGTTTCCATTACCACCATTGCTTTTTAACTTATACAAAGAGCCCCTAGCCAAAAAAATCAGAAAGCATGTTCAAATACTCCCATTCAAGTACAAAAGCTGGGGGAAAAAAGTGTCTCTATATGCTGACAATATGATGGTGTATACATCGGACCCGGATACAGCAATTCCAATCGTATATAATGAAGCACAGCAGTTCGGTCAGGTGTCCAGTTATGAGATCAATGAGTCCAAGACGGAGTGCATGGTCTGGAATTTGAACATGAACTCCTGCACAATAAAAAGACAGATAAAATATTTGGGCATCATGATCACGCAGAATATCAAGGGCATTACAGACACCAATCTCTATAAGGTTAGCAAAGAAATTTGCAACTCCCTAACGAGCTGGGCATATCTGCCTCTGACATTACTCGGTAGTGTTAATCTAGTAAAAATGATGATTTTACCTAAACTCATCTTCCTGTTTCAAAACATTCCCCTACCATTCATAGAAGACGGTCTAAAAAATCAGGCAAAAATAAACAGCTTCATATGGGCCTCTAAGGGTACAAGAATATCGTGGAAAAAGCTGCGTAGGAAGAAAATCGAGGGAGGATTTTGCTTGCCGGACCTAGTTCTTTATGCATGGACATTCCTAATGAGGGCAGGAAAAATGCTCATGAATGAACCGGACAACTCAGACATCGGGAGAATGTTTAAAGAAATGTTGCTAGATTTAAAACGAGGAGCCCAAGCTTTTATATATAAATTCGGAGATCCGAGATTCTTCAAAAAAGTACGACTACAGTCGTTAAATGGGTTAGCCTCCACTTGATTTAAGATCAGAAAGCTATTAAAAATAAGCTACTATAGCGCTATGGCGCCCATCGGGGTGCCCCAGGCTCGCCTGAATAAACCAGGCATTCTTTAGTAACCCCGTTAAAAACAGCTGGGATATTATCGTGAGCCCAACTTATACCGGAGGGATCCCTATTGTCATGGGACAACTTGAGAAACATCACAGGCAATGAAATATCCAAATTCAAATGCTGACAAACAAAGAGCTGGAGTCAGGCGGGTGGTCCGACTGTTGGTTTCTCTAATGAGCTGGAGACTATTTTGAGGAAGATAACCTTGAACAAGAAAGAGGTGGTAAATTTATATTGGCTCCTGATAGTCCTGGCAGATGGTGCATTTAATTTTCCATTGCAGCTGTGGGGGGAGTGCTTGCCTGGATCAAGCACGGAAGAAATATGGCAAGTATCTTATAATGTTTTATACTCCACAGTTCAAGCTGCAAACCTAAGGAGAAATCATATAATTTGTCTCCAGAGGGTATACTGGTCTCCCTTAAAACTCTTCAAATTTGTGAAGGGTTCTACTCTGTGCTGTCCAAAATATCATCAGGAAAAAGCGGATAATGAGCATATGTTTTTAAGCTGTCCATTGTTACACCACTTCTGGGCCTCTGTAATCAGAGGTATGGAAGCCATATTTGGTTTCAACATTCAGGTGAGCATAATCCTGGTGTTCTTTGGAGTTTTTCCAAACTACGAATTACTCTCTTTAGAGGAAAATAAATTAGGTTGTTATTTAATCTTACTTGCACGGAGAGAAATCTGTAAATGTTGGATTAAAAATATACCTCCGACATTTTTAGATTGGCTAACCCCCATCAAATACACGATGAAGCTAGATAGGGCAACATCGAAAAAGGAAAGTAAGAAAAGAGATTTCTGGCCCTCCTGTGCTAATAGGCTTGTTATATGTTACATAGGGGCTGTAACAGTCCAATGATTATGCCTTTACATTGGGATACTTCACCCCTCTGGTCTTTTCTGGGGGCTGCCTAGAGAGAGGAACAGCTCAGACCGAAAATGAGAAAGAGAGGTTCTGTGTAAAGTGCATCCATTTAGATACAGAGCTCTCATGTCGGTGCCAATCAAGTGGGGGGGCCACATAGAAACCGAAATGGATCTGGATACATCTAATGGCGAATGAGGACATCAGTAAAAAACAAAAAGGTGTTTAGCATCAATAACACAGGAGTCTTCAGTGTGTGAGAAAATGTGGCCTGCAGGAAAGACGTCCCCAACGTATGGAGTGCATATCACTTAAGGGTGCGCTTCACTTTGCGATCGGAATCCATTGGTTGTCCATTAAGGGAAGTGCAGGTGGATACAGTATTTTGCACCCTGTTATCCAGAGCAGTCTCTTCCAGGCCGAGCATGTTGTGGACACAGTTTGGATATTGGTTTTGTCTTGCGGCAAACCCGCTGGCAATAGGGCTCGCAACGGCACCGGGGTCACCAGGTCTATCTCCATTTGGAATAAGGTATACATGCATCTGGATAATACAAGTGCCACGCATAGCTACATTGTTCTGCTAAATAGTATGACTGTAGATTTGAGACACCAAACCCTCCTATTTGATATGTAAGAACCAGTGTGTTCCAGCCAATGCGTGGCTGCCGCCCACCCCAAATAAGACGCGTCAAATGTGTACTCACCTGGGCAAAAAATGCATTCATTAGGGAATAGAGATATTATTAAATGGATAGAGCAACTGTGGTGGAACCAACATTTTAATAATGGCTATACGGCCAGCCATTGAAAGTGGATGTTTAATCCACCTGTCTATTTTGGTACTCAGTTTGTCCATTACTGGCCCATAGTCATGCCGAAGTATCTGCTCTTTGCTCCTATGCAGGGAGATCCCCAAAAATCATGTGTCCGACTCACACCATGTCAGTGGGAATTCCCTACAGGTACGGTCTCTGACCTCCGCAATTGGGAACACCTCAGATTTTTGCTAGTTAATGTGTACCCCAGACATCATTCCAAAGCACGTGATCTCGCACAACAGTGGTGCCAAGTTGTCAGCGGGATGCCTGACATATAGTATAAGATCCTCAGCATATAACGTTATTAGTAAGGGGCCAGTTTTAAATTGCAACCCTCGATGAAGGTGGTTTTTGTGCAACAGTCTCACCAGGGGATCCATTGCTATAATGAAAATGAGCGGCGACAGCGGACAACCATTCTGAGGGCTGCGAGAAATAGAAAACGATCCTGTTATCGTGGCGTTGACTCTGATGTGTGCAGTTGGTTGTGTATATAGTAAAATTATGAGAGATATGAAGCCCATCGGGAAATCCAGTTTTCGAAACATGGCTTGTAGGAACGGCCATTCCAAGGAGTCAAAGGCCTTTTCAGCATCTAAGAACGCTGCCACATCCAGGACTGTCGGCGCTATCCTCTGGAGGAACGCAAAGAACATCCTGAGATTCAGTGCGGTGGACCTATGTGGGACAAGTCCCGACTGCGCAGGCGATATAATCTGCCCCATTAGTAGTGCAATACGAGTCGCCACCATCTTGGCCTGTATTTTAGTATCAAAGTTTAACTAGGACATAGACCTATATGACCCATAGCGCATTGGGTCTCTTCCAGGTTGTAGTTGCAATACTATGACTTCTTCGGGAGAACTCCCTCTTTCAGTGCTTCTGCGTATACTTCCAGGAGGCGTGGTGCCAGTAGGTTCTTGTTTGCCTTATAAAAGGCTCCAGTGAAACTATCCAGGCCAGGGACTTTGGTGCCGTCTATTGCATCTGTAACCTGCGTGAGCTCCTCAGCAGTGAAGGGCTCACTTAAAAATTGTTATTGCACAGTCATGAGCCAAACCATTTGCCAGCTCTTCCGGATAGCTAGTCATTCCACTAGTATCCATCGTTTGTTTTGTTGAGTACATGTCAGTGTTCCTGTTGAACCCCAATCGTGTCCGACATGTATGTGTCGTCAGAACCCTGCAACCCAGATACATAAGATTGACCCTGTGCTGTCAGAAGAAGTTGAGCTAGCATGTGTCCTGGTCTCTACCCTTCTACGTATTTCCGGGCCTTCACATATATACCCAAGATGTGAGCCTCTCTTTCCGCCACCTCCTGATACTCAGCCATCATAGTAGCGGCCTAGTTAGATAATCTGTGGCTCCTCTAGTGGCCTGATCATGGTCTGTTGTTAGTATCCCACCCTCCACCCTGGACAGTGTCTGTCAGAGGTCTCCCAATGTTCCCGAACTTTTGGCGAGGCATATCCCTACCATGTATGCTTTAAAGCCTTCCCCCAGGAAGGACTGTGATGATACCGACCCTTCGTTTTAACTCAAATACTCTACTATCGCCTTCTGAAGTTCATCCTTAAACACTGTGTCGTGCAGCGCCATTGCAGGAAATCGCCACTGCCGCTCGATCCCTCCCACCCCTGGGATTTGCATGGTCACAATCACCAGAGAGTGGTCCAACAGTGTCGGAGGTTTGGCCATGTGTCCTACCTAGAGAAGGCAGACACATCAATAATTTTTACTGCCCACCAACTCCATAAAAAATACAACAGTTATTGAAAGTGAAAACTTTTAAATGACCCCCAGGCCAAGGGAAATTTCTCCCACGGTGAGATTAGAAGTATTGAATTGCAGCAATTATATAGTGCTTACTACCTGCATACTATCCCTTTGTGGAGCACTGAAGCGCATGCATACATGGGTGTGTAGTTTGAGATTTTTGTTTGTTTATGATCCTGAGCAGACATAAGTTTTACTTAACCCCTTCAGCGCGGCGCGGATTACCGTGCTGTGCTGAAGGGTTCGTGCGTGGGCGGGGCCATGACGGAGCGGTTCCGTCATCCGCACAGCGCAACCGATGCGCATGACGGAACCGCTCCGTCATGTGCATCGAAAGGGTTAATGCTTTCAAGGTGGAAAAACAGGTGCAACACTATTGATTTGCTAGTAAAAAGATAGCTGACCATCTATGATCTCTTCTAGATTTTTAGCGTGTGTAGTGGAGGGAGGGGGTGACTTTAGAATTCAAGGGTCTCCAACCTTTTCTGTAGTGAGAGCTACTTCTGATCAGTGAAATCATCGTGAGCTACTGATGGCTAAATAACTCGCACATTGTTACCAGACACCCCCATGCCCAGCTTTATTGTTTTTATGCCTTATGTCAATAGAGCGCGATACTATGGTTTGAACAAAATGCTGCGATTAGGAGCACTATGACAGGGCTGCCATTTGTGTCAATGAGAGAGTGGTCTTTGGTTGTATGGATGACTGAGAGCCTGTGTCATTTGTACTTGCAGCACAGGACATACCTTTTGTCATGTGTGGCACTGTTACATATATAACACGAACATACAATCATTTTTTATATGGGAGAAAATTAAAGTGCAGAAAATGTTCTGCAAAAATGTTCATAATATGGATAAAAGTAAATAAAATTCTCTCATTTAAAAATGGCTGTATTTTTCAGTTATACTTATGGCACAGTGTCTACTCTCCACTGGGAGTAAGGAGCCGGCTGTTTGTAAATGCAACACTTTGAAAAGGGAGAAAATTAAAATGAAGAGTTCATTAAATCATTAAGTTAACTTTACATTTAAATATTCTCCTATTTAAAAGCATCCAGAAACATTATTTTGTTTCCAGCTCCAATACTGAGTTGACAAGTACTTTTATTTAAGAGTTAAATACCTCAGTGCTTCAATTCTTCACCTCTGTGCCCCAGCCCCAGCCTGGGTAACAAATCAGACTGAGCACTGCTCATTATCAGGCCCTGCTATTTGCAGCCTGATGCTAATAATGTAAAATAAACACAGCATTCCTTTAACTTCAATAAAGGAAAATATGACCTTGTGCTCGTTTAAAAAGGAACTCAAGGCTGTGAGCTACTCTGAAGGTGTCTGGGAGCTACTGGTTGCTGGTGATCAACTGGTTGGAGACACCTGCTCTAGATTCATTGGCCAATATGCCAAAGACCTGATCAAGCGAGATTGCCAAAGAGCAAAACCTCAGTTTTAACAACATTCAGTTTCAGGTGATTAGCACTCATCTAATGTGTTACGCTATTCTTTCAGTACACTGAGTTGACCATGGTCTCCTCTATTCTCTTTGTGATGGAATCAATTATTTGCTCCCTGTCCCACAGGAAAGGAAGATGGCTGACTGACACCTGAGCAGCCACCACACCGCTGCTCCATCTCACCGCTATGTTCTCCCGATTGAGTAAAATACATTGGGCCCGATTCACAGAACTAACTTAAGACAAAATCCTAAACTTACTACCATTTTCATATTCACAGAAGGCACTTACTCATTTTGGTATTCACAGAAGAAACTTACTCACTTCGGTATTCACAGAAGTTAGGAGTCCTAACTTTAGGACTCCTAAATGCCTTCTGTGAATACCGGAAAGTCTTAAAATTAGGATTTTTCTCAGTTTAGGAGTCCTAAAGTTAGGACTCCTAACTTTACTACTACTAAACTGAGAAAAATCCTAATTTTAAGGCTTTCGGTATTCACAGAAGGCATTTAGGAGTCCTAAAGTTAGGAGTCCTAACTTTACTACTACTAAATTGAGAAAAATCCTAATATTAAGACTTTCGGTATTCACAGAAGGCATTTAGGAGTCCTAAAGTTAGGACTCCTAACTTCTGTGAATACCGAAATGAGTAAGTGCCTTCTGTGAATACCAAAATGAGTAAGTCCCTTCTGTGAATACCAAAATGGTAGTAAGTTTAGGATTTTGTCTTAAGTTAGTTCTGTGAATCGGGCCCAACGTTTATTCTCTTTGGACTAAAAACGGACTAAACGGTTAAAAAATAGAGCCACGAGACGCTTACCACCATAAGGAAAAAGGGAAAGTTTCACCACTGCCACACACCAGAGCTTGGATTCACCGGTTGCTGAGAAATCGCTGCGGCTTTGGAGTTTCATCCGGCGCTCTTCTCTCGCTTGGTTTCCCCTGCCCAGCGTGTCTCTCTGCTTCTCACAACACGGAATGGCACCGCTGAAGACAACAGCTCAGAAGGGGACCCGAGCCAGTACTCGCACTGCCGTAGCTGTCATTGAGCAAAAAGCATCCATGACTATAGATGAGCTACAGCCACAACCCACAAAAGGTACTGCGAACCGTTCTACCTCCTCCAGAGTAAGACGCCCCATCCTCAAAATTTTGCTCTCAGGCAAAGTAAACAATCTTATTTACCCTGGGGGATCCGCAAACCCTCCACCAGAGGGGGAGCTGGTGGAGGCATTAATGGAGGCAGCTCTCAATGTGTCAAAGGAGACTATAGCTGCTCCCTTGGTCCCTACAGGTTCGGATTTCTCACTATATAAACCTTCAAGCTCTGTTGGAGAGCTTGAGATCTCTGGTTCTCCTGGGGTAGGGCCGACTGAAGGTGCAGCTACCTGCCCATCTTCGGGAGTATCAGTAAAAGGGGCACAGTTTATTGATGGACTATGTGTGAAGTTGGCCTGGTATATGCTGCCCACTAATTAATGTGGGCACCCTGTACCATTCCAAACAACCCTTATGGTGATTTAAAAGGTCAAAGATAACCTTAGAAAGTGTTCCAAATGGTAGCAGTGGAGAGCAGCCTTCAGGCTTAGTCTTGAAGGAATGTTAAGCAGCTTGTTTTACCAGAATGCAAGGTTAGTGTATTGGTTAAATGAAAGGAGAACCACACAGTAGTTATAAAAAATATGTATTCATTATTATAACAAGCTCTAAATACTTCACAGTATCTGCTACAGGCAGATAAACATAAAGCACACAATACTGTAGCACAGAAACAATCGCAAGTAGCACTAATACACAGTGGGCTTCAGGGGGAGACCAGACCATATACTAAAATAGTGGTATAAGATCACAACTCGAGTCAAGACAGTGTCTAGAGGAGGTAGTTTCGCGGGGACCCCAAGGAACCACCCGAGGTGAGTAAGTAGGGACCCACGGAGGACGGGTGCAGTGTGGGAACACGACCACGTGCTGCGTACAATTCCATGGGAGAGTCGTGGTTGTAGTTTTACAGTTTAAGGACCCTTCCCAGTGGATTACGAGGAAGCCCTTTGGATCATAGGAGGTTGAAGATCCACCCCACCCGTGGATACCATCGTACCAGAGTTACCTATCTCACGGAAGCCGGGTGGGTAGGATTGAAGTGGCATTGGAAACGGCTGTCGTTCTCAATGGAGGACTTCAAGGATATGCCACTGTGGGAAAGAAGAAAAGTGTCCGATGGAATCCAAGGGTGGATTCTTGATGAAGAGTACCTGAAAGCAGAGGGGGCAGAGTCTGGGTCACTGCGGAGTGACCAGGGGCTCGGTAGACGAATGCCAACCGAAGTTGGGTGCTTCAGGTGCATTGAGGGGGTTCTTGACTCTGCAGCCACTGGGACCAAGAGATGTTGAGGACAACCAGGAGCCGGATACGAGCTGTCCCATGAAGGATGTTGAATGCAGAGGGATTGGTGTCCTGCTGGAGCACCAACAAGCTTTCGCAGCAGCAACCTACAAAGATGGTCAAGAAAGGTTACGGCTCGGACCAGCAAGGTCCAGGAGACTCACCAAACCCAGAGAAGTCGTGGCAAGCCTGGAGCAACCAGAGAGCTCAAGAAAAGCAAAGATGACTCTCAAGAGGACCCACAGGCCGGAGGCACAGGAGTTACAAGGGGAACTCTTGCAGAATTACAAATCAACAGCCCACGGAGCACTTAGTGTTAGGAGGCCAAAGTTATTTGGTGGAAATGGTGCCAGAGGCTGGGGCTACTCAGAACCCAGTGCACTTGTTTTGAAATGCCAACAAGCATATGCACTTGCAAAAGTACGTGGTGCATAGGGGTACAGGTAATGCAGCCCCCATGAGAGATTCTGACCTCAAACTTTGTGAAAGGACAGCTCAGACCTTGAGGGACTTGAAAACTTCCCGCCTGTGTTGCTGGAGCCTTCAGAGTCCATAATAGCTCAGGGGCAGCAGACCAGTCAATCGTGATGTGGTGCCTGCGGTTGCAGGGGAGTGACTCCTTCACTCCAAGGGAGATGTCTTCAGTTGTCCTTGATGCTCCACAGGTCCTGCACGGAGCCTGTATGGTGCATGGGCACAGAGGATGCTTGGGACGGAGTGGGAGACGGAAGTCAGGCCCAAACAAAGTCCAGAGAAGTCCAGAGTGTCCAGACAGTCGAAGTTCAGTGGTTTCTGGTTCAGAATCTTGTCCACGTCGAATCTAGGGTCCTACAGATGGTAAGCCCTTTTATACCCATGGAAGAGGGTTGGACAGATTCTGGGAACCCTTCCAGGGAGAGGGTCTGGACAGTGGGAAGGTTACTCCCATGTCCTTTGTCCAGTTTCACTCCAGAGCAGAAGCCAATGGCTCCCAGGACTGGTTTGAACTGGACTATGCACAGGGATACCAAATGTGCCTCTCATGCAGACTTTCGGTCGCTGGCAGGCGCACTCACCCAGGCCTAATACACTAAGTCCTGTCTGGGAGATGGGCACACCTCCCCGTGACAGGATGCCTAATGTTCTGCCTTCCCCTGCTCAAGCTTAGCTCAGCAGCAGGAGGGCAAAAATGTGTCTCTGGTTGGCAGCAACCATTTTGAGCTGCCCGGGACTAGAAGGCTGGTATCGGGAATTCCAGGGACCTCACAAAGCTTGTTTCTGAGGGGTAGAATCATACCTGCCACACCGGTTATCGGTGTGGGAGTATGATTCCACAATGTTTGATATCAAACACAACAGGGTTGCTTTCAGCCGTTTTAGAGTTGGTCATCATGCGGTCGCGTCATGCCATGCTATATGTCGTAAATGGCTGCATCACTAACAACCCGGGAGAATGGACTCCGTAGGCTGAAGGGGTGTCCTGCTCATGCAGTGGCACCCTCTCACTTAGAACCAAGCACCCTGCCTTCAGGATTGTTAAGGCCTGCTATAGGGGTGGCCTATAGGTTTTAAGTGTAGTGACCCTTAGATATAGTAAACCTATATCTTAAGTAAGTAGTGCATGCACCAACTTACACAGGCTGCAATGGCAGGCCTGTAGTTCCGTTTTGCATGGCCTCTCATGGGTGGCATAATACCTGCTTCATCCCATGAGAGGCCTCTGGGGTACCTATGCCCTGGGTACATGGGTACAATATACTAGGGGCTGATAAGGGTACCACAGTATCCAATCTAGAGTGTACCTAAGTACATGACATAACAGTTTAGGGAGAAAGCAGATAGACTGGGATCCTGATTAGCAGGATCTCAGTCAGACTAGTCAAAAACAGTGTAACATTAAGCAAAAAGTGGGGGTAACCATAAGAAGCAGATCCTACTTTCCTATATACTAATTAACCAATATGGTATCACCACTGTAGGGGACACGCAAACAGGAGACCCTTCACCATCCCCTACATACCAAGCAGGCCCAGGACAGTATCCTAATGCAAATAATGTTACCCTGCCTGATGAACAAAGCAACTATAAGAAGCGGCAGCAGGATAGAGATCTAATAGCAAGCGGAGCCGCCGCAGAGACTGATGATTATCATGATGCCTTGCAGACCAGCAATGACTAAGATACCACTTCCCCAATTTCCCCAACTACTACCAGTGTCAAGACATGCCGCCATAAAAATGGGATCTTCAACGCCATCGACACAGCTATAAGTAATTCCGGCGGATTGATTCTTGGCCATGTGCAGCTAACAGATCAACCAATAAGCTTATCCAGTGGAAAGAAAAAGGACAACTC
This sequence comes from Triturus cristatus, assembly GCF_964204655.1. Taxonomy (NCBI): domain Eukaryota; kingdom Metazoa; phylum Chordata; class Amphibia; order Caudata; family Salamandridae; genus Triturus; species Triturus cristatus. Next base: position 831,136,854 of record NC_140591.1, read on the forward strand.
TAACACCAAAAATACCAGATACCATAAAAAAGGAAGCAACAGGAAAAGCGACTTGCGTGATCGTAAGACTACATCCGTCAAACTGGGTATCACCAGTAGCACATTGCGTAAATGAGTCACAGCGAAAGCGGAAATGAAAAATCTGATCTCAAGACTCTCTGGCTTCGGTCTGGTTCTGGCCCTAGTCCTGTTGCTGGCCTAGTCCTGGGGCAAGGGGCAGGCTATGACGCTACATCATCAAATCAAAGTACTGGTCGAGACTCAGTCTTGTCACTGGAAACCGCATCAGCATCAGACAGTGGCCTCAGACAATCAGCGATTTCTTCTTCTCTTCCAACTCTCTCAGCTCCTCCCCGGGCTGAAGCTCAACTGAATGTTCCATCCGCTGGCTTGCTGGAGTCCTCTGCCTGGGCAATACTCCGGGAGCTACAGGCCTATAGAGAAGAAGCCCGGAAATATTACTTGCAGGCTGAAGCAGACAGCTCGGTGATCAAGCAGATTCTTGCTGAGGTAAGCAATAAAGTAGCTGCATTAACAACAGACATTGCAGAGATGCAAAAACGAGTAGCTCTCCGATACACATGATAATCAGCTCACTTTCTTGCAAAGCAAAGTTGAGGACCTAGAAAATAGGCAACAACGTAATAACCTTTGCCTGTTTGGCATACCTGAAATGAGGAAGGCGCTGATTCGTGTGCATTTATAGTACAATTACTTAAGAGAGCATTCCCTCATTTAGATGACTGGGACTGGGACAGCCAAGTGCAACGGGCACATAGATTACCCATGGTCTTCAACAGGCCTGCAGGTCGCTTTTCTCTGCCTTTTCTTGTCTATTTTTGAAACTTTCTTGTACGACAAGCAGTTTCCATCAAAGCTCGCCCTGATGTCCCTATCAGAGTGGGTTCATATTCCATCTTCTGCAAGTCAGACATTTGCAAGAGTATGATAGCTAGACGTTGGAAACTGTGCCAATTCATAGATCCTTTAAAACCTGCAGGGGCACAGGTTTTTCTACAAGAGCCGACCCGTCTAAAGATCATCAATAAAGGCCTAGTTCTATTGGTGCACATGGAGCAAGACGCTCAACAGGCTCTGGCAAAGTGGCAACAGGGGACTAAATATTCATGCTCTTCCTCTTCCTCATTCTTTTTTTCCCTAAAGATATCAAGAATGGTGGTTCACAGGGCGAACAAATGGCACATTTGGGGTCATACCAACATTATGCAATGTGTTGATATATTAGTAAGGCTGTATCTGGGTATGCCCCCTTTTTCTTCTAGTGTTCTTACAGTGATTCCCCCTGTGATTGATTATTTTTTCTTATTTTTTCTCTGTCTTTCTTCACTCCTGCATTGCACATTTTTGAGAAATTGGAATCACAATGTCTTGGGGTGGTGGGGCGGCTCTCAGGGTGTGTTGGCGCTCTCGCTAGCTGTCCTGTCAGCGACAGCAGGGAGGGGGGTGATTCTTTTCCTTGAATACGGGGTGGGATCCGGGTGGGCTAGATCGGGGATGTTGGGAGGGTGTAGCTTCAAGGGGCAGGCTAAAAGAAAAGGGGATACGAGAATGGAAAGTCAGGGAGTAGCTATCAATCTTCAACATTTTTTTGGGTCTTATTAGGAACATGGTCTGTAATTGTATGATTTATACTAAAAAAGATATGTTTTCACTAGGAAAATCAACATATCATGTTCAACTCTTAATATTTTATGGTGCTACTTAAATGCCTTTGTTGGAATGTCTCTGGTTTGAATGCTGCTAGAAAACACCAGCTTGCTCGCGAAGAGCTAAACTTATATAAACCGCATCTTGTATTTTTGATCAGAAACACATTTAGTTCATAAAGATGGGGGCTGCTTAATGAATTAGGATAAAGCATCAACAGCTAGCTGGCACCCTCACTGATCAAGCCTATTAGCCCGGCTGAGGTAATTCAGTTTTCCGATCCCGTTCGTATTTAGCCACCATTTTGTGTCTCGCCGCCATTTTGTGTTGCCCTCACTCAGGCAGCATGGTGAACGAGGTGTTGTTTTCCCTCTTTCTACTGCAAAGTGTCAAATAACCTCCTGCCTCTGTTTAGAGCTGGTGTCAGGGTCTGGCCGACTCCACTAATCCTCGTCTGGTTTGACTGATCCCTGTCTCGACTATCTGTTGGTTCGCACCATTCTTTCCTGACTTTATCTTATCCTCTGGCCTTCGCTATTCTTTACTCGTATTCTCTCATTTCACAACTGTCCTCCGGGGCATACAAATGAGTCCTGCCACCTGCAAGTCGAATTATAAACACTAATACTGATTAACTTGTGGGGAAGGGTGACAAACACAGTTGGAAGAGAGGCTTATTTGAGTTACTTAATATCTTGTTTTCACATTCTTCTCATTGGTTAACCCTGTATGCATTGGGAGTGTTCTTTGTGAATATGTGTGTTATAAAAGATTGTGCACCACGAAGTAAAGTGGCAGTCTCCTAAGAACATACCGAGTGTACTTCTGGGACAACTGTACTTAGCTGCAGCTAATAAACCTTATCTTCTACGCCTAACGGAGTGTCCAGTGTCTCTGTTCGACAAAGCAGGTGAACTCGGGAGATTAAGGCGTACCCTGCGCCGCCAGGCCCATAAGGTCTTGGCTCTTCAATTGGCGCCCGAACGTGGGGCGGCTTCAGAGGTAGCAGTTCTGCCCGAGGATCGTGAGGAGCCCCGCAAGAAAATTCTGGAGGGATCGCGAACCACGTCAAGCGACCCCTGTATGTCGAAGTGGTCCGAAGGTCTTTTGCAGCGCGGTTTCTCCTTTCTGACGGCTGCTGACGACTGCTGCCCTGACTGCCGCCCTGCTTTGGTCCCTTTGATGATGTTTGGTATCGCGAGACATTAGACGGGCCTCTGTTGACGTAAGAAGACACTTAGTTAAGTATTGGTGGGTAGCTCCCACTATTTTTGTTTTGATTTGGGTCTTTGATTCGGCTATTGCAAAAGCCGAAGCAGAGGGGTGAGTACGTTTGTGCTGTATTATTTGATTTAACCCCTTGATGTTTGTGAACAGTCCAGTGAAATAACGATGCCTGGTCTGAGTAAGTTTAGGAAGTTCTGTTGCCTTGGTTGTAATAGGGATTCCCGGCTGGAGGACCCTTGTCCGATTCCTCCGGTTGGAACTACCACCTATGAGCTTTATTCAAAACATGGTGTCGGCCCCATTGCCTTTAATAAGGCATGGATCCGATACACGAAGAACGATGGCGTTCTACAGTGGCCACAAAATGGTAGTTTTGAGCCTGACATATTAGACAATTTGGAAGCGAAATTGTTCAAAAGACAAGCCCGGCCGGCAATGTTTGACTCTTTCCGCCTCTGGCGTAAGGAAGCCAAACAGAAAGAAATTAGGCAGGCAAAACGAGATAAGAAAGCACAAAATATGACGATTATACAAGCTGCCCAGCAGTTTAAAGATAATGAGATTGATAATGCAATGGAAATTTCAGAGAGACAGCATCGTATGGCAATAGATAGATGCTATCCGGTGTTGCCTAATTCCCCTTCTGATAAAAGTAAGGATCTGGAGGAAGACCCTTTGATGTCTCACCTATTGAGATTGCCTCCACCCTATGTACAAGGTGCTAATGCACCCCCGTTGTTACAACCTGTTCAGTTGCCTGTTGTCCCCCCACCTGTTCCGGTTCTTCCACATTTGCCCCTTCCGGTATTGCCACTCCCACCTCCTGTGCCACCGATTCCTTTGCCTCCATCTCCTGAACACCAATCTCCTTTGCCTTTGGCTCCCCTTATAACTGCCAGTTCCTCTCCTGTATCGCCTAATACCTTGTCCCCTGTCCTTATGTCTAATTCTCCTACTGTGCGCAAACAAATAACAGATACTGTCTCTGGTTTTTTGTCCCCTTTCTTTGGGACCCTGAACATGTCTCCGGCTTTGTCTCGAAGACAGTCTCGTAGTCAAATTCCAGGTTCCGACGAACGGGTGGCGTTGGACTCTCTCGCTCGCAAATGGATCGAGAAGGGTCCCCAGTATAGTGTGAAAGATATCATGATCACCTTTCATCAGTGGGATGCTCCCACGCAGAGATATGTATTTAATGTTATGTGTGACACTCTTGCTAAAGGATGGGAGGATATGGATTTGGGTTTACTTCCCCAGGGTCTGTTGGATGTTCAGGCTAATTTCGATAAAGGACTCATTGTGGGTTCTAAGGTTGAGGACGCCGTAAGGACACTTGTTACTTTTAGGTCCTTATTTTCTTCACAAACTTTTCTTGATTCTGATCCTGCTGTTCGGCAGACACTGAAACATTACCCAATGAGAGAGGTTCCTCCGATATGGAGGGAAGAGGTTGCGCAAGCAGGTAATAATCCAGCTATTCCCGCTCACTTCCAGCGTATATGGGTACATGTCCCCTGGAAGAGATCTGATGTTTTGGCCCTCAAACAATCTTTACCGGATCCCCTTAAAAACCCTGCTGGTTACTATAAAGAATTGTCCCAGACTGTTGATGCCTGTATTATGAATTTAGCCGATATTGACATGTTGATGGGAAATGTAGTCCCACAAGCGTTATGGGCTCGGATTCGTAGAGAGGATCACGTTCAAGAATTGGGTGGTACATGGGCTGTTATAACTGCCTTGGAAAGAGCACAAGTGGGTGGTGCTAGGCCTGATGTTTTGATCACAGAACTCCCTGGTAGGATTATTACTTTAATGAAAACAATGATGCCCGCCTTACGAGTTAATTGGGATAAATTGGCTGCGTGTAGACAGAAGAAAGATGAGAGTGTCTCCGATTTCTTCACTCGTTTTGAGGAGACATTTATTGATCACAGTGGTCAGGATATGACTACGGAGGGTGGACAGCGATTATTTGTAGATAAATTCGTATTTAATTTGCTCCCCGAGTTGTCACATAAATTAAAAGACTCTGAAAGTTCATGGGCTGTTTCTTCTTCTGCTCAGATATTGGCTACTGCTCAATATTACGAAAACAGGGACAAAGAAAGAAAAAGATAAACAAGAGAAAAAGACTAAAGAATTAAAAACAAAGCTTCTTCTGCAACAAGGTTATCCTCCTCGCTCTGCTCAGCGCCAGTTTCAACAGCCTCCCCAGTTTCAGAGGGTGTTTCAAAAGCCTGAGCCCTATATTCCACGGCCTTTGTTAGGTCCTAACCAATGCGCCTATTGTAGGGAGGAAGGTCATTTCAAGAATGGCTGCCCGGTTTTATTACAGCATAATGGAGGACTATCTACTCCACGAGGTCGTGGTGGTTCCCAGTTAGCGCCCAGCGGTAGAGGTCGAGGTATGACGCCCCAGACACAGCGTTCCCTTCCACCTCCACATTCTATGAACTACTTTGATCAGCAAAATACTCAGTCTACACAGTATTACAATGATGATTACTATGTTGAAGGTGAGAATGACGGTCCTCACGCTAACTAGGACAGCCACAGACAAAGTGAGGGAGTTGTATCGATTCCAGTAGATCAGAATGGGCCTTATGTTAATGTCACTACAATGGGTGTTTCAGAGCCATTTCTTTTAGATACTGGTGCGATTAGAAGTTCTATTATTCACTCCAAACTCCCTGGGGCACCTTTGTCTGGCTTAACAAACGTATCCGTAGGATTTTCTGGCGCCCCAGTTCATAGCCTGGTCTCTTGTCCTCTGCCTATTTCAATTGGTTCTTATGATTTGGAAGCGCTGCTTCTTTTAACGACTGGTTGCGGCAAAAATCTGTTGGGTTTGGATTTATTGAAAAGATTGCATGCAACGATATATTGTTCTCCTTCTGGTGTACATCTGGCTTTGGGGCAGAAACTGACTTCTCCAATGTATTTGTCTAAAGATCAATTTCCACCTGAATTGCTCTCTCTCCCCGCAACACTTTGGGCTACGGGTCCAAATGATGTTGGTTGTCTTGAGATCCCATCCTATGTCATTACCCTCAAGCCCAATGCTAAATTGCCACGCATCCCTCAATGCAAAATTCCCAATGATGGTGAAAGAGGGCTTTTTGCTATTATTTATGATTTGGTTCAGAAGGGTGTGGTTGAGGAGACGAGGGGAAATGTATGCAATAGTCCTGTTCTCCCGGTTCTTAAACGCTCTGATCCTTCTCAGCCTCCTGTTTATCGCTTTATTATTGATCTCCGGGAGGTTAATAAAATTGTTGTACCGCAGTTTCCTGTTGTTCCAGATATCACTGCCCTGTTAACTATGATACCTGCCTCGGCAGCTTGGTTTTCTGTTACTGATCTGAGAAATGCTTTCTTCAGCATCCCCATTGCTGAAGAGAGTAGGGATATTTTTGGCTTCTCTTTAGGAGGCCAAAGTTTCCGGTTCAAGCGCGCACCCCAAGGCTATTGTGAAAGTCCCTCCATCTATAGCCAAGCTCTGAAGTGCCAGCTTGATGCTTTTCCTTTGCCGCCAGGTGCTACCCTTATTCAGTATGTGGATGATTTATTGATTGCTGCTGATTCAGAGGATATTTGCAAGAACGTGACTATTGCACTATTGCGTCACTTGTCTGACCTTCACCATAAGGTTTCACCTTCTAAATTACAATATGCCCGCCAAGAGGTTACCAATTTAGGTCATCTCTTGTCGAAGGAGGGAAGGCGACTGACCCCAGAACGTATTCAAGCAATTGCACAAATGTCTGTGCCATCCACACAAAGAGAAGTGCGTGCCTTTCTGGGCATTACCTCTTATTGTAGACAGTGGATTCCAAATTTTTCTTTGTTGGCTAAACCTTTGTTGGCACTCACTTTGAAAGACACACCCCAACCCCTTCCTTGGACTGACAAATGTCAGACGAGTTTTTCTGATTTACGTACTGCTCTGTGCTCTGCTCCTGTGTTGGGTACTCCGGATTACAGTAAGCCCTTCACGCTCTAAGTCCATGAAAGAGAGGGTTGTGCGTTGGCAGTCTTAACACAACGATTTGGAGACAAGCAGCGGCCATATGCCTACTTTTCGGCTACATTAGATCCAGTAGCCAAGGCATTGCCTAGTTGTCTTAAAGCTATAGCAGCAGCAGCAATTTCTATTCGTCAGTCTGCTGGAGTGGTGCTGGATAACACCCTTATTGTTATGGTACCACATGCAGTGGATACCTTGCTAAATAGGACGAAAACGCAGCATCTTACAAGTGCTCGCTTGTCTGGGTATGAGCTGACGCTCTTGGCTAGTCATGTGCACATCAAACGATGTAACACTTTAAATCCAGCCACATTGTTACCTCTTCCAGAGGAGAAAGGTATTCAGGAACAACATGATTGTTTTCTCCGTACTGAGGAGGAGACAAAAGGTAGGATTGATTTGAAAGATACACCACTAATGGACCCGGATGGGATGCTATGGGTGGATGGTTCTTGTTTTAAACTCCCTAATGGTGAAACAACTTCAGCTTATGCTGTTACCACCTTGCATACAATCGTGGAGACAGCACGCATCAGGCATAATTCAGCTCAGGCAGCTGAACTGATAGCTTTGACCAGAGCGTGTATGTTATCTAAGTGGAAGAGAGTGAATGTATATACCGACAGCCAGTATGCGTTTGGTGTGGCACATAGTTTTGGTCGTTTGTGGAAGGAAAGAGGATTCTTTACCTCCCACGGTACTAATATACAGCATGGTCAGTTGGTAACTGATCTTCTTGAGTCACTTGCTTTGCCTACCCAGATAGCAATCATAAAGTGTAGTGCGCATAAGAGGATTACTGATGATGTTGGTCGTGGGAATGCTTTTGCGGATGAGGTAGTGAAAGAAACAGCCAGAGATGCTATAAGTCACATGTATGTTGCGGGCCCTGCAAATTGGGTCAAGGAAAAAGGAATGTGTGAGGATACAATAGAAAGTGTGAGATCGATTCAAGGAGAGGCTACAGAGAAAGAGTTGAGTAAGTGGAAAGAGAGTACAGGAATGTTAGACGCGAAGGGATGTTGGATAGAATTGTCAGAACACCAGCGTTGGCTGTTACCAGATGCCTATGTACTGCCTGTAATTGCTATGGCACATGGTCCAACCCACATCAGTGCGAAAGGAATATGTAAGCTTCTGACCCCAGTGTGGCTGAACGAAGGGATTCCAAAATGTGCAGATAATTTAGTGAAGCATTGTATCGTTTGCTTGATGCATAATCCAGGAAAGGGAACCCCAACTCTAGCAGGTCACTTTGCTCCCCCAACATGTCCTTTTGAGGTGTTGCAAATTGATTGTATTCACATGGAACAATGCAACAATCTCAAATATGTTTTGGTGGTAGTGTGTGCCTTCTCCAGATGGATAGAGGCCTACCCCCTGAAAGACAACACTGCTTTGTCGACTGCCAAAGTTCTTCTAAAAGAGTTCTTCCCTAGGTTTGGTTTGCCACGCATTGTCTGGAGTGACAATGGAAGTGAATTTGTGAGCCAAATTATGAAAAAGGTGTGTGCCGGTCTTGGTATCAGGCAGAAATTCCATGCGGCGAACCATCCCCAATCAGCGGGTTTGGTAGAGTGCTATAACGGCACTCTCAAACTTAAGCTTGCAAAGGTACAGGCTAGCACGGGACTTGCCTGGCCCGATGCTTTACCTTTGGCTCTCCTATCCACTACAACAGCTGTACATTCTTGTTTGGGACTCAGCCCATACAAGGTTGTTTTTGGGCGCCCGGCTAATGTTTGGGGAGTCCCTCGCCCTAAAAAGTATTCTGACATACAGTATCCAATGCTGATTGACTACTTACATGACCTCACCACTAAATTACGTGTTCTCCACCAACAGGTTCAAAACGCTTTACCAGAGGCCTCCACAGACCCAGGTCATTCTATCCAACCGGGAGACTGGGTCTGTGTGAAAAATTTTCAGAGGACAAGGAATTTTGAACCTCGTTGGAAGGCGCCTCGACAAGTTCTTCTGGTGACACGTACAGCAGTGAAAGTCGAAGGGAAAAAGAACTGGATCCATGGCGTGCACTGCAAAAAGGTGCCCTTGCCCTTTCCTTTTGACCAGTGGGTCCGTAAGGGTGTAGGTGATTTTGAAGGCGAAAGGGTCCCCCGGTTTGTACCTTTCAGTAGTGCACACCTAGATGGAGCTCGGTCAGAGAAAGAAGATGACGACGTTTTACAAGAAGCCGTACCGCCACATCTCCGATTGAACACTACAGATCCACAGACACTATTTCAGGACCAAACTGTACTGAACAGAACTCGATATAATTTAAGGCCTAGACTGGTCAAGGACACCTGAGATTTTCAGCTCTTTCGTGACATGTATCATCTGTCCAGGTTGCAGGGTCACGGTAGGAGTCTTGGTTCGTGACCTGTATAGTGGCTAGGCCCCCAGGACTTGCAGTGTCATAGGACGGCTAATAATCACAGCCAAGTGAGTAAGGAAGATTGCCGTGAGCAACAATTTTAGAGGATGGATGTCAAATTGGGAAAGAATAATAAGAAGGAAGAGATGAGAAAGAAATATTGTAAATTAGTGTACAGTCAATGTGGCATAACATTGTGTGTTCTTATGTGTTTTAGTACCTTATTGGCTTGTGTAAGTTGAATTGTTCATGCTATACAGCACAAATCTGTCCCTACTTCTATTTCCTTGCCTATTCATTCTACTGTCTCCCCACATCAATTATATACGCTTCCCCAACATGAACTAATCAGGAGAACAGAATATTTTAACAATTCATTTGTCCAGTTGTTGCATCAACACCAATTGGTAGTCAACACAACCGACTGTTGGGTGTGTGGACTTATGCCTCATACCACAGACAAAGGGATGCCATATTTAGCCCTTCCATTTTCTTATGAAGGTTCCGCTTGGGCCTATTTTGTGATATTTTCAAATGCATATCAGAACCGATTTAGATGTCCAGTTGGTTCATATGGTAGTGGACAAGATTTTAGTCATAGTTCTCTGATAAAAGGAATAGTGGCTATGGCTAGAATTGTGGAGAATAGTAGGGTTCCTGTTGATGAGAAACGGGCATACGATAGTTGGAACGTGACTCGTTACGTTACTAGCCTTACAGATAGAGTTAAACAGGGAAAATCTCCACCAATTTGGACTGTGCCTCATCGAGGTAACTTTTGTTTACAAATGAATGGCCAGACTACAGACACTGGACAAGGAAAAAGTTTTTGGTCCCATACATACATTTACACATCTCAGAATTCACCACCATTAGTGCCATCCCAGGGCACGTATTTTGTCTGCCACGATAAAGCCTACACGTGGCTACAGACGGATTTTTCAGGAACGTGCTACATAGCCTTTCGTCTCCCTCCTACATACACTGCTCCTTCGGGACATCACAGAAACAGATATGGCAGAGGGATTATTGATTCTAAAGACACGGCAGGACAAGAGCGAGGTGATTTCCTTAAAGGATTTCTCCCTTTATGGGGCTCAATGGCCAACAGTAGAAACATGAGACAATTGGTTCGTGTTGTTGAGACTACCATAGATGTCACTGTGGGAGCCTTGAGTAGTCTCACAGCTGAACTTCAGGCGGATCGTCTCATGACATTGCAGAACCGGATTGCTCTGGATGTTATTCTTGCGGATCGTGGTGGAGTTTGTAAATTGATCGGATCTAGCTGTTGCATTTATATACCTGACGGTATACCAAGCCATCTCAAAATTACATGTGATCTCCGAGTCGATTCATCAGGACGAAGGAGATTGGTCTTTATTGGAATGGTTTTGGGGATTACTGTCCAAATGGGGATGGATGGTTTAACCTTCCTAGGAGTGGTTTTGGCCATCATTTTTTCCTGTTGTCTCTGTATGCAGTGTGGTCCCGCCATCTGTGGTCTTTGTGCCACTATGTGTGTCCCAAGGCCTGTGTCACGGAAGACGGAGAGCATTAAAATGATGTTGCAGCAACAGCTTGATGACCTCATGGCCATTGACGTCGACTCAGATTAAAATGAGTGTGTGCGTTTTGCCTGAGTAATGGCAAAAGGAGGGTCTGAGGTAATTCAGTTTTCCGATCCCGTTCGTATTTAGCCACCATTTTGTGTCCCGCCGCAATTTTGTGTTGCCCTCACTCAGGCAGCACGGTGAACGAGGTGTTGTTTTCCCTCTTTCTACTGCAAAGTGTCAAATAACCTCCTGTCTCTGTTTAGAGCTGGTGTCAGGGTCTGGCTGACTCCACTAATCCTCGTCTGGTTTGACTGATCCCTGTCTCGACTATCTGTTGGTCCGCACCATTCTTTCCTGACTTTATCTTATCCTTTGGCCTTCGCTATTCTTTACTCGTATTCTCTCATTTCACAACTGTCCTCCGGGGCATACAAATGTGTCCTGCCACCTGCAAGTCGAATTATAAACACTAACACTGATTAACTTGTGGGGAAGGGTGACAAACACAGTTGGAAGAGAGGCTTATTTGAGTTACTTAGTATCTTGTTTTCACATTCTTCTCATTGGTTAACCCTGTATGCATTGGGAGTGATCTTTGTGAATATGTGTTATAAAAGAATGTGCGCCACGAAGTAAAGTGGCAGTCTCCTAAGAACATACCGAGTGTACTTCTGGGACAACTGTACTTAGCTGCAGCTAATAAACCTTATCTTCTACGCCTAACGGAGTGTCCAGTGTCTCTGTTCGATAAAGCAGGTGAACTTAGGAGATTAAGGCGTACCCTGCGCCGCCTGGCCCATAAGTTCTTGGTTCTTCTCGGCTCTTCTTCAAATTTATGATAGTAAAGTGGTGAGCTCCGTCCTCTACGCGGCGGAGCTGTGGGGCTTAGAAAACCTGAACCAGCTCACTCTAGCAGAGAACGTGTTTTAACGCGCAATCACTAGCCTCCCACAGAGCACACCCACCATCCCTTTAAGGAATGATCTGGGTGGGAAAGCTCTAAAGGACCATGCTAGGCTTTGCCCGATTCTATACTGGCGACGACTATGGGTAACGCAGGAATTGTCAGTATATACTGAAGGTTTAAGGGATGTTATTAATTTAGATCAATTTCATAAGATAAGCTGGCTGCGAGATTTAAGATACACGTTTTATAAAATGGGTCTATCACACTTGTGGGATTTCCCCTCCACGTTGACATTCCCCTAAAAAAACATCCTTAAAGAGATTTACTGGGAAATAGTTGCACACGAAGAACTTAGATCGTATGACCCATCTTCACTCACGGGGCTCTTTTTACAAATCAAACCATGCCTGAGCCAAGAGCTATACTGGGACATAATCACAAAGCCTTTGGATCGGAAACTTTACTCTCAATTTAGATCCAGCACATTGCCGCTGGAGTCTTTCTCATCCAAATGGTCCTGTGCCGGGAAAAATAAATGCCTAGTCTGCATTAAACAAGTAGAATCATATTCCCATGTGCTCTTTGCCTGCCCTGATTACGCGATCCCGTGGAAAGTTTGGCTGGCCCAGTTCTGTAAGAATATGGGCACATGTTAACATAAAGTAGCCCTGCGAAATTTACGCTCTGATTCATCTCCCTGGTATGTAATTCTTGTGGCCAAGTTTTTAAGGTGGATGTGGCAGATCTGCTCTAAATTAGCAAGGGCTAACAGTTGTACCCAATTAAACCATCTACTATCCAGCACGAATATGGGGGCAAATTAGGAAATTTGGGTTTCTTCAAGCCCAATACTGGTTCATGAGATCGATTCCATTCAATGTGTTATTTCTTTTTTTTTTTTTTTTTTTAATTTTTATTGTGCAGAGAAAAGGGTACAAGCACGGGCCTACAACCGCCTGGGCCGGCCGCTAGTAGTTAAAGTGATCAAGCAGTTCAAAAAACAATGACTGGCCCACAGGGGCTCCGCTATATTACAGAAGATCAGACTGCACATAAGGGAAGTCAGGATACACACTTTTAACATAAATAACAACAAAAATAAAGAAAAACAAAAAGCAAGGCGAAACGACATGAAATGGGCGTCGAACCACAACCGGGGGACTCCACACCCGACCACCCGAGGGCGGTCAATAAAAAGGAGGCCTGAGAGGGAGGGGGGGCCACGGGAGAACCAAATCTATACTCAGATGTACGAGAAATGTGTTATTTCTTAGTCTTGTTCTAGTATGTAATTTTTTAAAAGATGGCACTGTCTGCTTTTTTTGCACAAATGTACTGATTTTAGATTTTACCTCTGACCTTATATTTTGCATTGCGGAACTATTTTAATCCATTTGTTTTATCTGTATGTATTTTTATGACTTGCTCAGTCAAATAAAGCTATCTTGATGATGAATTAAAATACCATTCTATTGTTTGTTCTTCACAAAACGCCCCGATCAGATAAACTGCAATCCTTGCTAGTAAAACGCTCATATACACAATACTTAGAGTTTTAGTACATCCAAGAGGGAGGTGGGTAATTGCTCCTCTGGCTATCTTTGACGTGGAATATGTTTTGGTTAATCTTTACGGTCCTCATGCCGACGAGCTCAAGGTTTTCAATGCGCCAATGCTAATCCTACAGAAACTGAAGGTGGTGCTAATATTTATGGGCAATTTTAATTGCGTGATGAACTATTCTTTCTATTCTAATAGTCGTAGTACGACTGTAAGGATGCCGAAAGTAAGGGCATCAGTTCTAGAACGCTACAACCAGACCTTCCAGGTTACACATACTATTCATGCCCACACAGGCAGTATTCCAGGATTGATATGGTTTGGGTTCACATTCAGATACTGCAGACAGGGACGATCGAGCTGTGCCCAAAAGTTACATAGGATCATAACCCTATCATTTTTAGTTTCAAAACGCAGCCAACAAGTAAAAACAGATGCTTCTTCTCTTTCACTCGATATTTATTGGCAGATAATCAATATATTGCATACATGAAAAGGCATCTTGTAGGATTTATACATTTTAATTTTAACTCTACTAACTTTTGTATTCTTTGGAACTCGATGAAAGCATATATTAGGGGCATCACTCAACAGGTCATATGGCAAAATAATAAAGCCAGAGACGGTGTAAAGCCATATGTGCGGAACTTGTCAACTTGGAATGATCTCATGCAATTGCTGTTAACCATAATGACCTAGACAATCCCAGGTTTACTCTGACATGGTCTTAGCACAGGCTTTAGCTGGGCGGGCTCTAAAAGAGAAAGTAGCTGTGAATTATAAAAAACATCGGACTTCGCAGTATGAATATGGTGAACAGGTGGGGAAGATACTTGCATATCAACTAGCGGACAAAAAGGCTAAAAACTCAATAAAGGTTATAAAAGGGGCAGATAATAATACACTTCATACTGAGACCCACATGATCCTTAAACAGATTTTTAAGAAGGGGGACCATCAAGAACCTAGGTGCTATAGGCCCATCTCATTATTTATTTATTTATTTATTTTTTTTTTTGAAAACCTTTATTGACAGTTCAAGAAGAACAAGTATGGGCCTACAACCCCCCAGGGCCGGCCGCTAAGCAATCAGAGCAAGAACGACAAGTATAAACACAGGCAGCACTTCGGGGAGCAAAATCGTACTGCTTATACTGTGGACAGCGTAAGTAGGGCACCAGGAGAAAGAGGTTTTCATTTTATAATGAAACAAGGCAGAAGGATCAGGTGACAAGCAATTTTAAAACAACGATCACGGATATGCAGAGTAATGAACGTTAGCGATTTACAGCAATCTATTCGGCCAATGGCGTAAACACAAGAACATCAGGATGGAGAAAAACATAGTCTACAGCTGCGCCCGCAGTCCCCCGCCAGAACTCCCCAAGATCACCCCGGAAGTTGTGAACACATGGAACGGCAACAAGGCATAGCAAAAGGAGGTGTATCACGCTGATCCCAGAAAAAGAAAGACAACAAGAATCAGAGAAGAAAAAGGAGGCCATGGAAAAAGATGAAGGAATACAGAATCCCCTCCCCCAACCCCCCACCCTGCACCTCTGCAAATGAGTACGGCCCCCCCCCCCAGCAGTGTGCCTGTCGCCCTGTAACCAGACCCGAAATGTAGGAGAATAGGGAAAAAGAAGTAGGAAAGGACCCCCACCAGACGGGGGGGTTGAGAAAGTGTTTATAAACTGGAGGAGGGCTTTCATAACAGACCCCCGGCTTCTCCCTCCCGCACGGTAAGGTTCCCCTAAAGTGAACAAGGAACAGCACAAAAACAATCTTCTCAAACCACGATGGGGAGCATTATGCACCTATTGTGCCAGTAGCCATGTCAGGAGAGCACACCACCCCAAGCCCGCCCGTCCACTAGGCGACCACCCCCGAGGGGCCAGCCTCATCCCTGACCACTCTGTGGAATTCTGCCCATGCCAACCCCTCGACCCAGCACCATACCCAATGTTCCTAGGCAGAGGAATGTCCAACAACGACAGAGAAGCGACGCACACAGGTGGGGTGGAAGTCTCTGAGCATCAACACAGTCCGCCGCGTGAGGAAACAGGCTTCCCAGCGCTGCCCTAGGGTCTGCACTGCACGCAAGGCTCAGGAAGGCAGAAGCAGCCAAAACAGACATTAGTTGCTGGAGTTGTCTCTGGGTCGCATGAGGGCATGCACGGGATGAGGCCACCACATCCCACTCAGGTCCAACGCCTCCGGGACAGATCAGGCCCTCAGAAGGTCGAACACACTGTAGCATACTGGCCGGGGCGTCCAGTCGTGTACTAACCTCAGGGGGGGCCGCCACAGCGTCCTCCTGCGCGCAGTGTGGGTAGACTCTGTGTTCGTGCGGACAGGCGGGCCGCCACTGCCCCAACTCCGACGCCACACCATCGAGCTTACTCCCCAAGATCACGAAACCATGAACCAAGGAGGAGTGAAGAGCACCAAGAGCCTCGAGGAGGTCGCCATACCCCAGCTCAGCTCTCTGTGATCTCGCCGCCACACTCCCAGGAATCGTACGCTCACCGGCCCGCTGCGGCCCGGCAGACAGGATGGTAGGCTTCATCGACCCAAGATGGCCGCCAAGTATGCCCGACCCTCACCGGGGCCGGGACCCCGGGACAAGCGTCGCGATGTCCACGTCGCGGGTGACCGGGTTCCGGGGGCAGGCAAAAAACTATCCGTGGTCACGGGCAACAGTCGTCCCCACCACGGACCAGCTCCCGTAGAAATCCGGGGGCGGCCCGCAATGATCGGGGCAAGATACGGACGGCGGCCGGGCAGCTCACCAGCAAGGCAGGGGCAGTCACCGGAGGATCTAAGATTTGCACCCCCGGTCATGCACTCGGTCAGCTACACTGGGCAATAGAAGTGACCACGCCGAAATGTAGGCCGAGTTTAACACCGCTTCGGTGGGCCGACTCCACCCAGTCACCACCGGCCGCTGTTGTCGCACTGCCACCCGGCCACGGCGTCCACTCGATGTCCCGGCTCCAGGGGCGCACAGGCCGCAAAGTTCAGATGCAGTTTTCTCCGGCGATAGCACGGCTAGAAACCTCGGAGTCACACAGTCAGGAGCCCCTCTCCTTCAGAAACACGACCACGTAGCACAAGTTGAGGATCTCAGGCAGGATATCCGTGCGGGGTGCGGAGGTTCACGGAGCCGGGAGTCTACGCTGCCGTCCCGGTCGCCATCTTGGCTCCTCCTCCCCGCCCATCTCATTATTAGACTCTTTGGCTAAAGTGGCCGGACGCATAGTTCTGGAACGATTAGGAGAGTAGGCTGAGGAAAGGAAAGTCCTGTCTGACATCCAATATGGCTTCCGAGAGGTACTAGGGGCAGTTGAACAAGGTCTAAATCTAGCTATTTTAGTTGGGAAGTACACTCGGGCGAAGAAAGGCTGACTGTTTTTAGCATTTGTGGCTTACCGCCGCTTTCGACTCAGTGAGACACACCGAGTTATGGGCGATTCTAGAGTCGATAGCGGTGAACATACAAATTATCCACTTTTTGAGACGTTTATACAGCGATGCTAAGGCCTGAGTTCGATTTGGTTTGAGTGGAGAATGTACAGCCTCATTCCCAATTAGGAAGGGAGTCAGGCAAGGCTGTGTCCTGGCTCCTTTTTCTTTTAATCTTTATATTAATGACTTAAGCAAGGCGCTACTCAAGGATAACATAGATTTCCCACAAATAGATGGTTGCTCAATACCTGCTCTCCTTTACGCGGATGACGCGGTTTTAATGTCCCATACCCAATTAGGCCTACAAAGGGTATTAGATAGTTGTACTAAGTTTATGTGCCATTTGGATCTTAAGGTGAACATCTCAAAAACATATATGATGAGGTGTGGCCATGGGAGCGATAAGTGCAGGGGTATGTTTATCGAAGGACAGAAAATAGGACATACAAAAAGATTTGCATACCTTGGAATACTTTTTAATCGAAGTGATTCATAGACACAGGCAATAATGGCAAAAAAACTGGCATTTTGAAGATCAACAATGGCTCTCGCCAATTTTTCTAGAAAACTAGGAAGAAGACTTCCAGTGGAGCTCATACAGATCTACAAAGCAAAATGTATCTCAACTGCGATGTATGGGTCAGGGGTGTGGGTCTTTGCTGACACGCACCCACTGCAAATCGTGGAAAATACGTTTCTGAGATATATTTTTGCTGTCCCGAGTAGTCTATCTTCTTATGTTTGACATATGGAGCTGGGTTTACCATATATCTCCGATTTAATGAAGATGGAGCCTATTCTCCTATGGCGCAGGATTTGGAGAAACCCGAAACAAAGCTAAACCAGGATATCTTAGCAGACAGTCTGAAACATGAAGGAGCATTAAAGATTCCTTGGTTGAGGTTCATTAGAAATTTCATGTCCGATTTGGGTCATTTAGAATATTTTAATGACCCAATAACTATGCAGTCCATTACCAGAAAAGATCTAAAAAAAGAATGTCTTTCATTTTTGGACTCCATAAGATTGCCAACAGAGATTTTAAAGCCTACAGTCCAGTATAATCAATTGATTTTAACGTCTTTTAGTATACAATACTATTTAACAGTTGTACGTGGTAGCTAAGATATGTTTTTATTAACTAGATTTAGGTGTGGTATTCTCCACCGGCTAGTGAGCTTTCCTAGAATGAATGACTGATCTCGAATACTGGCTCTGTGTCCATGTGACAATTTGTCTGAACAATCCACTATACATGTTCTTTTCTTTTGTAAATTCTATAGGAATTTAAGGAAAGCTTGGATTGTACCAATTTGGGACTGAGACAATGACGTCCGGTACTTCTTGTGTTACAGCTCCTGGATGATGTACATAGAATCTGGAAGATAGGAAAGTTTTTTTTAAAAGTACTTATTTTCAGGAAATCAATTGTGATATAAGTTTGGAGATTGCTACGATCACTTTAGTGCACACGTTTTTTTTAAAATATTGAATCTTAAAGAATATTGTACATAATATTAATTGCATTTTTAACTATGTGTAATTAATGTATTGTTTTTATGCACTTTTATGACTGTCTGATAAAGCAGTCGAATAAAGTCTTTTGAATTGAATTTAATAAACAGTTTATAACATTTTATGAAACTTTCTACGCCTAGTCAGACCTGATAAACTCCGGGGAACTTGCTAAGTACCTAGAAAGGCAGCTCCCCCCCCTTGCAGGAGGAGGTTGCCTCGCAGCTGACCTCTGAGGTTTCTCAGGAGGAACTCTTTGCGGCCCTATCGGCGCTGCCACCAGGTAAAGCAGCTGGGGATGATTCCATCCCTGTTGAATTCTATAAACTATTAAGAGATCAGCACCTCTGGGAGAATTCCATCAACCTGGGACACTTCTAACATTGTATTCTTTCTGAAAAAGGGCAAGCCACCTGATGAATGTGGTTCGTATCGGCCAGTATCCCTCATTAATGCGGATGCTAAGCTCTATGCCAAGGTGCTGGCTTAGCGCCTAGCCCCTCTGATGCCAGGCCTGGTTTCAGGACAACAACACAGCTTTATAGTGGGTCGAGGAACTACAGCACACACCAACACAGCGATTATGGCCTTTGATTATGCCAAACAAATAGGGAGTTACATAGGTATGATACTTTTAGATGCAGAAAAGGCCTTTAACCGCGTAGCTTGGGGGTGTCTTTTGTCTACTCTTGCAGCTTTTGGAATCACTGGCCGATTCGTCATGTGGATTTGAACCTTATACTGCACACCGCGGGCCAAATCGAGCTATCTAGGTACTCAATCAGCACCTTTTCTTATACACAGAGGGACACTGCAGGTGTGCCCTTTGTCCCTACTTCTCTTTGCACTATATATTGAGCCCCTCAGAAGGACACTGATGAATAATGTAAATATCGTACCATTACGCTCCGGAATATGTGCACTCAAGGTCACTGCTTACGCAGATGACACCGCTGTCTTTACAGCTGACCCAGCTGCATCTATAGAAACAATCATGAACAAAGCAAATACCTTTGGGTCACTCTCCGGGTACAAATTAAACCCCAGTAAGACACAGGTGATTATAAACTTCAAACCTGCTAGGCCCATAGCAGGAATGTGTCCGGTAGCGACTTATCTTGGAGTTTGCATTACTTCGAAATTAGAAAATA
Organism: Triturus cristatus; assembly: GCF_964204655.1. NCBI lineage: Eukaryota > Metazoa > Chordata > Amphibia > Caudata > Salamandridae > Triturus > Triturus cristatus. The sequence goes on from NC_140591.1 coordinate 831,156,313, forward strand.
TACTAAATCCGGGGTCGTGGTTACGGCGCCGTGCAAGATGGCCGCCTAAGGATTTCGCTCTGCCGTTCCGGGACCTGCTGGGAGCTTTCTGATACCTTTTCTGCCTTTTTCCATGGCGGAAACTGCCTGTATCCTGCATCGGAATACGCTGTCCTTCTGGTGAGCCGCTTTTCAGTTCCAACCAAAAGCGCAACGCGCTCCACCGCGTCTCAAGCATTGCGCTCATCTCCTCACAGTGCCCGCCATTTGGATGTGCGCTTTACCGCTAATGCTCCCCAACCTTTGACGAACGAGCGCTTCCACATGGGAAAATGCAATCCTCGCTCATCTCATTTTGTTTCTCAGCTAATGAACTAATCTTGAAATAATGTCCAATCCTGGCTGAAGGTGCCTCTAATTCTGTCATTTGACTGTTTTATGGGCCATCTGTTATGTCTGCAGGCACCAGCATACAAAACTTCCTTCCCTGCACACAGAGAGCAGTCGAGGAGCTGGAGCTGGGAAGAGTTTATTTATCAATGTCAGCTACTCTCATCTTCCACAGAGCAAAGGTTTATCCTGAGGCATTTCTTGGCATTATGTGGGCTGAATACAATAGACTCTCTGAATACACCTCACGAAGGCTCACTGTTTATTGAAGCCAGATGATCGTCAGGGTTTTATTTCCATTTTAATGAATGAGGCTGTGTCGGAATGAACGAGAAGGGGGCTGTCCAGGGAGCAGCTGAAGTGAGCAAATTAATGATTCTCTCTATAGTATAGGAAAGGGCTAAATACCAAAGTCTTTCAGATGTATTAATGCAGGCTTCAGAGAAGGTTCCCCAGAAGAGACGCGGTTGCGATGCCGTGTAAGATGGCCGTCTAAGGTTTTTGCTACGCCGTACCGGAGCCTGCCTGGAGCCTTCTGAGGCCTTTTCTGCCTTTTTCCATACCGGAAATTGCCTTATCCTGTATTGGAATATTCTGTCCTTCTGGTGAGCCGCTTTTCAGCTTTAACCACAAGCGCGACGCGCTCTATCACGTCTCAAGTATTGTGCTCATCTCCTCACAGCTTCCGCCATTTTGGGCACGCGCTTGACCGCTAATGCTCTCCAGGCTCTGACGAATGAGCGCTTCCACTTTGGAAAATGCAACTCTCACTCTGATATTGTCCTCAAGTTTCTTTCTGCTGTTTTTGACTTGCCTCTGCGTTTTGTTGGATTTTTGCCTGTAACTTTACATCCTAATCAATTTACCGTTGTGGAGCTTCGCTGCTGTCTATGACTAAGATTTTTCTTGCCTTATCCAACTGTGTTATTATGATCTCTATGGGTCACAGTGATATTGAGCACTATTTTTCTTGGTGATGTTTTTATTCTGATACCAACAGCACAACAGCGCTTCATCTCTCTTAAGCTCTGGTTGTTACTTATGGGATGGTTGCGCAATCCGAAATTTGTTTTTGTACCTTCAAGGACTTCGTCTCCATCCTCCGTATCGTTAGCACCAAACTCTTCTCAAATGGTTGGAGTAACCGCTGGCCGCTCTTCTTCGTCACAAACTAATCCAGGTAAATCCTCTCCACCTGTCTCTTCAACTAAACGTTTGAAACAAGATCCTCCTTCACTGGACAAAACACCTTCTTCCGTTTCTATGGAATTTCTTTTAGAAGAGATACGTGCGTTGCGCCCTTTTGTTGAAGAAACTAACAATAAAATGCAATTTCTTGAAGAGAAGTGGTCTACTATGGACAACAGGGTGACCTCACTGGAACAACAAGCATCAGAGGTACAGGTTAATTCCCAAAGGATCTCCTCTTTAGAGAAAACAGTTCTCAGTCTCCAACAACATACTTTCGGCAGCCAGATCTAAACGTCAACTTTCCTGGTTGGGTCAGAAAATATTCCTTTCTCAAGATGTCTCTAATGCTACTGCCTCCAGAAAAAAGAATTCCTCAATCTTCGTGCTCCTCTTCGAACTCTTGGTGCCAGATATGGTTTATTCCACCCATGTCTGTTCAAAGTGACGTACCAAAATCAAACTTGGTCTTTTCAAGACCCTGCAGAGCTTAAGAACTTTATCCTTATTCATACCACCAGCGGCATGGACACTACTAACTCTTCTAATGGTTGATCATTTAACCCTTACAGGTTTTTGTTGATGTTTTACAGTTTTTCTACTATATTTGCTATGCAGTGTTCTGTTTTTGACCCTATCTGTGACTTGTTCATCCATATTTTTATCCGTTGTGTTGCAGTTTTGCCTTTTGATGATTCTTAAGAGCTTCAGTATGGTTCTTTGTTGACTTCTTTTACATGCTCCCATGCTTCTCCTGATGTTCTCCTCTCCCTTCTTTATTCACATAGATTGGTTGGTGTTCATTCCCTCTACCCATATGGCTCCCCTACTATTTTCCTTCGTCCTGGTGCGGTCTGGATTTCCTTTTGGGCAGCTCGTCTTGTTGAGTGTCGCCATTGCCCGCTGTCCCTTTTTGTGTTCCCCTCAGGTATGTTATTATCAGTCATCCTTTCTGGATATGTACTGTCCCTTCTTGTATTTCCTTTCTTTTCCTTCCCCTCCATGCCTTCTTGTTTTCCCTTTATCTACTTGCTCAACTCCTACTTCCTCTGTCTATATCTATCTTCCTTTTCTTTACATGTGCGGTATTACACTCTTTTTGGTGTTTTCTTCGTTCCTTCTCTGAATCCCCCCTTTTCTTTCATCTCACTTTTCTCCCTCTTATTGACACTTCTCTTTTTCCCTGTTTCTCTCTGTAGTCTTTGTTTCTATCATGTTTTTGTTGTTTTTTAATTCAAAGTAATTTCCTGGAATGTAAAAGGTTTTATTAATCCTATTAAACGTCAGAGAGTCCTTTCCCACCTAGCTTCATATAACCCTGATATAGTTCTCTTGCAAGAGACGCATTTTACAGAGGCCGAATCTCTTAAGCTCAGAAGAAGCTGGGTGGGTACGGTTTTATTCTCTCCTTCAACTAATAAGGAAAATGGTGTTGTCATCTTATGTCATAAAAAATTAAAATGTAAAGTCAGGATACAAGAAAATGATTCTGATGGTAGATGGATTGTTGCTAAGCTATTAATTCATTCGGTGCCTTTAACTGCCTTTAATGTCTATGGCCCTACAGCTGCTGACTGTACTTTTTGGCCTTCAATTACAAAAAAATGTATTCAATACCGAGATGACATATTTATATTGGGAGGTGATTGTAATCAGATTATGGCTCCGTTTCTTGAACATAAATCAACTGTTCGTTTCACACCTCATAAGACTCACAAACAATTCCTTGATACCATCTCTCAATCACATCTCATCGATTCTTGGAGGCGTGCTCATCCTGACACTCTGGACTACTCTTTTTTTTCTCCCCCCCCATACTTCTCTCTCTCGCTTGGACTACATTTTTCTCTCTCAGTCTTTATCTCAAAATCTACTATCCTCCTCTATTGAACCCATTGTCATCTTGGATCATGCTCCAATTGTAACGGACCTGGACTTACTTCCCCCACATCCCAAATCTTCTCGTTGGCGCTTTAATAACTCTCTTCTTACTGACCCTCTTTTTCCCTCCTCTTTTCGCTCCTTTGCCAACGAATTCTTTTTGCTCAATAGTAATTCCAATACTTCTCCCCATCTTCTTTGGGACTCCTTTAAAGCAACTGCAAGAGGTTTCATTATTGATTTTGTCTCCAAGAAAAAGAAACTATTTCTTCAGAAACTAAAGGATATTTTGGCCCATATTAAATTTTTGGAACTTGAATTTTACACTTCTTCTAAACCCATTTCACCGGATCTCATACAAGCGAAACTTGAATTCAATAAATCTACTACTGACACCGCATCATCAATACTTCTTCGCAGTAGTGCTCGTTACTATGGAGGCCGCAACAGATCAGGGAAACTCTTGGCTAACTACCTTAAGTTGCGCAAAGAACGCTCTTTTATAGACTCTGTTTTTTCTTCTGATAATACTCTTCTACATAAAGATCAGGAAATTCTTAAGCAGTTTCAACTTTTTTATCAAAATCTTTATACCCCAGAGTCCCCTCCCTCTGCTTCTCTTATTCAGTCCTATTTGGAGAAACTTCCTAGTCCCTCTGCTTCTCATCTTACCTTTTCCAATCTTGAAAAAGCCCTTTCACTTGACGAAGTTTCCCTAGCATTGAACGCTCTTACTAAAGGAAAATCACCTGGACCAGATGGTTTTTCAGTTGAATTTTACTTGCACTTCTCTGACCTTTTACTTCCCAAACTCTTATCTCTTTTCCAATCATTCTACTTATCCGGTAAGGCAGATGGTACTTTTCAGGAGACCACCATTTGCCTCATTCCTAAGGAAGGCCGTGATCCCCAATTTTGTAAAAATTATCGCCCAATCTCTTTAGTTAATGTGGACTATAAACTTTTTGCTAAACTACTTGCTTTACGTCTGGATCCTCTTTTGCCCCATCTAATTGGCAAGGAGCAGCGTGCTTTTGTTAAAGGTAGACTTACCTCTGATAACTCTTGTCTTTTTCTCAATGTTTTGAATAAAGCTTCATCTCTTTCTGTTCCTCTAGCTGCTATCTCTGTTGATGCAGAAAAAGCTTTCGACAGAGTTGACTGGTCTTTTTTATTTGCTTCACTACGTTGGCATGGTTTTGGTCCTAATTTCATATCCCTCATCTCCCTACTGTATTCTGCTCCCAAGGCTTCAGTCCTAGTCAATAGTCAGGTTTCTTCTTACTTTCCTCTTCAACAAGGAGTTCGTCAGGGTTGTCCCTTATCCCCGCTTCTTTTTGTTTTGGCCCTTGAACCTTTTTTGGTCTCGATTCGTAGTAATGACTCTATCTCCGGCTTTCCCTATGGTGACAATCAGTTAAAGCTCTCTGCATATGCAGATGATATTCTACTATTTATTTCTAATCCAGAAATTTCTATCCCCCCTTTGTTATTAGCATTTAACTCCTTTTCGCAGGTTTCCGGTACAAAATCAATTCAGATAAGACTGAAATTCTTCCTCTTAATAAATTCTGTCTTCCTCACTTCTTCTCCTCCACTGGGTTTGCTTGGAACAGCTCGAAGATTAAATATCTTGGTATATGGTTTTCTAACTCCGTTCCCTCCTCAATCCAATTAAATATGTCAGCGGTCCTGTCTCGAATTGAAATGGCATTTTCTACTTGGAATCCACTTTTTCTTTCTTGGAGGGGACGCCTGGACTCGATAAGGATGATGATTGCCCCTATCCTCATATATATCTTCTTCATGCTTCCTGTTCATATTCCCGCTATTCACTTTAAACGTATTGATTCATGCCTTTCAAGATTTCTTTGGAAAAACAAAAAATCTAGAATTGCCTTATCATCTCTTCAAAAGTTCAAACTCAATGGTGGTGTCAGCTTCCCAGATTTTCGTCTCTATCATAAGTCTTTCTCTTTACGTCAAGCTTCTAGGTGGCTTACTTCAGAATCTTCTCCCTTTACTCCTCTTTGGCTCTCCATTGAACAAGTATTGCTGTTACCCTTTTCCTTCAATGAGGTTATACGTTTCTCTTCTAAAACTTCCCATACTTCTCTCCCTTTATTTAGATATACCTCTTCCCTCTTGTCATCCTTGGTTCATCCTCCTATTATCACCCGTGAATCTTTCTTAGATGCCCCTATCTGGCATAATTCGCTCATTCTTCTAAATAATAGACCCATTTTTTTGAACACTTGGAGGTTACGTGGTGTCAAGTGGGTCAATCAGTTCTTTGATGGAACTTCCCCTTGTTCCTTCCCCCAATTTCAACTTTTATTTCGTTGCCCTCGATCTTTTTTACGTAAATTCTCCATTCTTATGACAATAATTCTTGACACCTACTACTCCCTTCCTTCCTTATCCTCGTCTCCTGCCCAAAATCCTCTTCTCAAATTACTTCTCGCCCTTCCTAAAGCGTCTCTCATTTATAAATTCTTTTAATCTCCCGATCCCGATCGGGCTAAATCGAAGGTTGAACTTTCCTGGGAAACGGATTTGGGATGTGTCTGGTCTGTTGCTCTTTGGGATAACCTCTGGTCCAGATCCTTAAAAATTTCCCGCTCTGCCTCTCTTACTCAATCTATATTTTTTCTATATCACAGATTGTACCTTTCCCCGATTTCCTTGTCACGCTTTTCTGTTTCTTCTGATTCTAAGTGCTGGACTTGCGGCTTTCCTGACGCTGATCTTATCCACCTCTTTATTCTCTGCCCTACAGTCTCTAAATTCTGGGATAAGATTTGGCTCTATATCTCTCGTATTTTCCCAATCTCCATTCCTTATTCTATGCCTCTTCTCTTTCTGGGCAGTCTATCTGAGTCTTTAGACCTTCCCTCACATTCCCTTGGCCTACTCGACCTCATGCTTGCTCTATCATTCCAACACATCTCATTTAATTGGAAATCCCTTACAAACATCTCCATACAGTGTTGGTGGAATACTCTTTGTCATTTTCATAGACTCAATGTTGCTTTTGCTTCCTCCTGTAAGCCGGTTCATAACAGAGATCTTTTTTGGCTACCACTTACTACATACTTGGATCGTCTGGCTCTAAAGAAACTTCCACACAACCACTCAGAACATTTTAAACCCCCTTGAAGGATATTATCTCTGTCCTTCTTTTCTTTTTCTTTTTATATGATTCTAATGTTTTAGTATCTTGTATACCGTACATTCTGTATGCTTTATCCACAATATTTAGTTTTTATGCCATTCTTTGTACTTTGTATTTTCCAGTATTAATGCTTCTTTTCCTACCCTTTTCCTTCCTTTCTCTTTCCACTCCCCTTCTGCCCCTTCCTTCATCTTTAAACCTTATAAAATGCTTTTACTTTTTCTTTATCCGGATATTAGCCTATGTCATTGTTTAATTTCATATCCAAATTTTTTCTTCTGTATTTGCTGATTTCCTTACGTATTAACTATTTTATTCAATAAAGCTTTTCAAACTAAAAAGAAAATATACTAAATCCGAACTATGACTCTTTGTTACAAGATGTCACCAAAAGTTTGAAACAATGGCATCATCTTTCTATAAGCATTATCGGTAGATGCAACATTATAAAGAAGTTGTTATTACCTAAAGTTTTATACTTAGTCTGTGCCATTCCCTTAAGAGTTCCCAAATTTCTTCTTTAAAAAACTAGATGGTATATAAGCAGCTTCATCTGGGGGTATAAGCGAGCTTGTCAAGCTATAAAGCTTATAAAATATCCATACAAACAAGGGGGTCTTCAATTACCTGATTTTAAACTATATTTCTGGGCCTCTTTTTTGGGTCGCTTACATAGCCTTCTCTCAAGTAAGGATCAAGACTTTAACCACCAGCTTTTACTGGGCCAAGACAGTAGTAGATTTATTTACCATACTCTAGATCCGAACTATTACAAACGAGTTTGGTTCAAGACAATTAGAGATGCAGTTACTGTTTGGCGGTAAATTCTCTCTGGCTACTTGCTCCCAATATTCCACAACAGATTTCCTTTATGGGACAACCCATTTTTACCCAGGATTTTCAATAATAGCGTGGCAAAAGGGTGGGCCATGCATGGGGTGGAAATACTTGGTCATCTATATATCAACGGTTTTAAATCATTCCAAAGTCTTCAGAATACGTTCTCCCTCCCTCAGCAATATTATTATAAGTACCTGCAAATTAGAGACTTTTTTCTGAGATCACAAGGTCTTGCATCCATAGTTGTTTAGGAGATTCTAACATTTATGCAAGATATACCCCGGAAACACTCAATTCACATTGCTTACCAACACTTAATGCAGCACAGAATTGATCCATGCGTTCAGCTCGCGCTGAAGTGGTGTCGCATTCTGTAGACAAACATCACCGTTATAATGATAAATGATTCACTTACAACACTAAAAGAAGCGGTAGCCTCAGTCAATCTAAAGCTCCAACATTTTAGGACAGTGTGTATGTTATATTACACCCCTGAGAAGATAGCAAGCTGGCGGGAGAAAGGTGGTGGTCAATCCTTAGACGATAAAACTATGGGGCCGATTCCGATAGCCGGTCGGACAGCTGTCCGTAGCCTTACCGTGCGACCGACACGTACCCGGAGCCGGTCCGTCCTGTACAGTAAGTACGATGCGCATAACTGCCAAAAATCCGACCGACACGTATGCTGTGATTCCATTCTCCGTCTGAGCCGTAACTCCTAACGCTGAACTGAGTCGCCCGGAAGCAGTATCCATAGCAGTTTCCGGCATGACAAGTACGATGCGTACTTCCTATGCGCCGGACGTGTCGCCACGTACGGGACGTCACAGCATCCAGAAAACAAGCATATCAGCTACGATTTGCGTCACAACTCAATACAGGGCTACGAGATGGACCAGCTTGCAGCGGGTATGAGACGGAGCAACAAGCAGCGTGTACGACACGAACACATCATGAATCCCATCCCGCAGGTCATACCAGTACTCTACATCTATGACCGGCTCAGGAACCGACGCCGACGGCGCAGGCGGTAAGTCAGACACCTACCACATAAACAAACAACACGTACCCGCTAAATGGCACACACACACAGGGGATCCACATCCTGGCCACTAACAACAGCCGACCATAGGGGTTGCATGGCCAGCACCACTAACACCCATTGGGCTTATGCTGCCCATCACCCCTGCCACCCACACCCATAGGGCTTATGTTGCCCATCACTACTGCCACCCCCAGCCATAGGGCTTATGTTGCCCATCACCCCTGCCACCCACACCCATAGGGGACCTGTTGTCCATCACCCCTGCCACCCCCACCCATTGGGCTTATGTTGCCCATCACTACTGCCACCCCCAGCCATAGGGTTGATGTTTTCCATCACTACTGCCACCCCCAGCCATAGGGCTTATGTTGCCCATCACCCCTGCCACCCCCAGCCTTAGGATGGGTGATGCGCAACACATCCAGCATACTCCAACATCAGGTATGTCAGCAAAATACATCCCCCTAACATGATGTCAACAGTGTGTAGTCTGTGACAAATGCCCACAACAGTGATTATGACTACGAACATACAATGTAAGTAACAGCACATGTGTGACCAACACATGAGTGCGACATACACAAGGCAAGCATCACCATAGCACTGTGGCAATGTAAAAAGAACAACCCCTCACTGTGTAGAACATAAAAGTGTGGGGTTCCAAAATACAGCAGATGTTGAGCATTGTGGTGATGGGGACTAAACCCCCCCTCATCACAGTGACCAAAAGGTAAGTGTCATCATGGTCAAAGCTGCAAATAACAAACAGCATGTATGATCCCTGCTCCCAACACATTAAACACTTCTGGGGCAAATTAGTGGTTGTGTCCCATACACACAGAGATGTGGTGAGGCTAACAGGGCTGTGAAAACATAACACACTCTCGGCCATGTGCAGACAAGCACCACACATGGGAGCTGACAATGCATACAGTGTACAATAACACAAGAGCAGAAGTGACCATCCCCAAGCATGCACACATCTCAAAAATAGACACACCAATCAAAACAACATGTGTAGACTGTAGGTGTCAGCTCACAAACTCACATTCCATGCCAGCAATAGCACCTAACAACCAGGATGAATGTACACAATGATGTGATATGAGTCACAGGGACAGCAGGCAAAATCACAGAAACACCATCCAGACAAATGCCCACAACAGCAATACCAATGCACTGGTGCAGATGCACAAACCCAGACAGGCAAACTCACACTGCACATCTGACACATCATGTGTGTGTGTCACAGTATCCCCAGGCAACTACACAACACATGAGGGGGGCAGAACCACAGTGACACAGATGTGGACACAGTGCCATACAAAAGTAAACCATCATTGGGACACCCTCAGTGGGCAGTCAGGCATTGGGAGATGAGAGGGAGCACAACAGACACATGTGACACAAGCTGGAATGTAAACCAACTAACACAGCAAGAGACTGAGACACAACAGCACTACCCCCAGGGACCAGACATTGGGGTGACACAAGCATTCATGACATCTCCACTGTGGTGACAAAGGCAGATGTCGTACAAACTGGGAAACCCAGACATGTGTCCTGTTCCACAAACATACATCACACATACACAAACACAAATCACTCAGCATGGCACCTCATCCATGGACAAACGGGAGCCAGGGGACCATCCATGCAAACATTCACATCAGTCCACCCTCAACACGACACACCCTGAACTGCAACAATGTGTATCTGTGAAGCCCACAAGGACAGGTGACATTGCACATGCACCCATGACAAACACAGGATTGTTGGGAGGAACTAAGGTGCACAGACACATCACACAAGGACAGTTTACAACCCTGGGGAATGACAGACATACTGCACAGTATGCGGTACATGGCCATGACCTCAAAACTCACGTAACCTTCAGAATCCCTGCCACAGTCCCAGGACAATGCAGAAGCCAAGGAGAACTACAAGGCATGTATGCTGACACCTGCCAGCATTGCAGCCATGAACCCGACAAGTGGGAGCAGTCACACACACATACAAATGTCTCAATCACTGAAAGGTACCACCTAGGGACAACTACATGATTTAGCAAATAAACAGGTGCCTTGAGGAACCCAGACTGTGTCCCATCTGTGTCTGACAACATCATCACCACTCAGAACTGACAAATCCCAATGATGATACACCAATTAACAGTAGTGTGTCATGCACCCACACATCTGGTAGCCCATTGGAAAAGTAGTGGGATGAACCCAGTACCACTCAGCAAGCATCAACAACAGGAACATATCAAGGGAACACTGTCTGTGTATGAACAGGGATGTGGACACACACACATGCTCATACAACACACACCTTGGGCCCAGGCCATGTCACTGGACAACACACTTACTTGAGGGGACACAACTCCTGTGGAAGCCCAGCTGTGCCAAACATATTCACCGCAAGTCTCACTCATGTCTGCAGAACACTTGGTCACTCAGCCATCAGTTATCACACAATGAAGGCTCTGGTCACAACAGCCTGGGTACGTGAGTCTCCCCTAAGTCATCTGCACATACCCAAAACATATATCTAGCAAGTTGCACAGAGGACCCAGTTGCTACTATACTAATGATGCCCACACCTGTAGGTCCAGTGTTGATGAGCACAAAGTCTGTGGAAGTGACAAATTGGACAATGGGAAGCACATCATATGTGCAGGGGTGCAAGCCAGAGATGTGACCATGCAAATGAAATGCTCACAGAGAGATGTCCATAAATAGTTGATCCTGACACAACCATGTAGCTGCAAAGGATGACATGGATACCCACCAGAATAGGATACATATCTCATGGACCACAGGGAGTACCTCACAGCAACACATCAGTATTCAACATTGTAAACAAAGCATCACAGGTGCAAGGGCATGTTAAACACCATCAACATAAGGTAAAGCTTAATCTAGTGCACAGGGATAAAGAAAAAAGCTTTATTCAGCATATTAAAAGTTAAACGTCTGTTCAAACAAAAGGCCAATGGCCAGTCCATGTCCAAATGCCAAGGAGTGAAGTAGAGTGACAACTGTCACACCTTGCTTGCCTGCACTGCTAAGGACCGGGGGCATCCCCTCAGAGGGGCATACATGGGGGCAGGCCAGGCATCGCAGGGACAGGAACAGGGCGCAGCAGAAGGAGGCAGTGAAGAGGTGGTGGATGCAGGTGAGACACTTGCAACTGCAGTGGAGCTGACTGAAGTGGTGGGTGCTGTCACAACTGTGGGGCACAAGTCAGATGGGGTGGGTGCCGGCACAACTCCAGTGGGCAGGTCAGATGGAGTTGGTTGGCTCACCACTGCAGCGCCCAAGTCAGATGGGGTGGTCGTGGACTCCAATGCAGTGCCTACATCCATGGGAGTGGAAGGGGGGGCAGGTGAGGTCGGCAGGGCAGGGAGGGACACTGTGCCCACATCAGTGGCACTAACCGTCTGACCAGGTGTGGAGGAGCAAGTGCTAGGGAGGATGGCCTTAGTGTTTTGGGGATGGTGTATCTGTGGGTGGGGGAACCGGGGGAAGGGAGTGGTGGGGGAACATCTGGAGTGGTGGCCTGGGGGATGGAGGACGGAGACTTTGCCTTGGAGCTGCGTGGTGGCGGGGGGTCTTGCTCTTCTGGCGCCGGGGGGACTTGCGGGTGGGGGTCTCTGTCTGACTGCACCTGGGGGAGGGTGTCTGGGTGTGAGGGGCACTCCCCTCTGTGTGTGGAGACTTCCTCTTCCCCTTGTAATCAGGATCTGCTGGGTCAGTAGGGAAGAGGCCAAGATCACAGAGGAAGAGCTTCTGGCGAGATGGGGTTGCAGGTGATGCAAGAGAAGGGGGCTGGGAGGGAGAGGTCTTGGAGGTCTGCAGAGTGGTTGTGGATGACTGTGTGTGTGTCTGCAAACCAGCCCCTGTGAGTGTGGTATCAGTCCCCTGCGCTTGCTTGTGTGCACATCTAGACCTTGGTTTGGGTGTTTCTGTGCTTGTGACAGGTAGGGTGCTAGGAATCGTGGGTGGTGCAGGGGTAGGAGGGGTGCGGGACTGTTGGAGGAGGGACACTGCTGCCATCATGGAGGAGGCCACGGACTGATTGGTCCTCTGTAGGGCAGACATGCCTGAGGAAATGCCCTCCATGAATGACACCAGTTATGTCAACAGACCTGTGTGTGCATGGAGGACCTTCAGCGTCAACGTCTGCCCTACATGGATCTGTCTAAGTAAGTCCACAGACTCCTCACTCAGGGCAGCAGGGGACACAGGGGCAGGGGGTGCGGTGCCTGGCACAAAGGAGACATGTTCACCAACACGGGAGCCCACAGGGACCTCTGGGATGGGAGCCGATGGGAGGGTGGTGGTGGTGGCGGGGACAGCCTCACTAGCTGGGGTTTGGTGGCTGCTGACACCCGCCTCCACAAGGGAGTCATCCTCAGAGCTGCTGTGACCCTCAGCTGGGGGGATGGTGCTGACGACTCCTCTGTGTGGCTCCACTCGCCCTCCGTGCCACTGGGTTCACCCGACTCATCTCCTTCTGTCCCTGTAAGGCTCTGTGGCTCCTCCTGGTCCGTGGAGCTGTCCCCTCCTGTGGCCGTGGATGTATCTGGATAGGAATAGGAAGTAAGAGAACAACATCAATCACCTGCACTGACTGCACACACCACAGTGAGTACATCACATCACAGGGAAAGCCCTGGCATCATCAGCTGAACACAGCTCAAAGTGCCAACACTGTGTAGGATAAGACAATTGTCATTCTCAACATCAACCATGGCACACATATCCCTCCTTGACTTTCACACATATGTCTGTTGCATGTTGGATGCTAACACCCCAATGTGCCAACATGCAGCACCCACACATTAGTTGTACATGCAAGTGAGCATGTAGGAGTATGTCACCATACACACAACACATCTCTTGCTACTGACTCAGTACAGGTGTCCGGATGAAGGGATGGGCAGAGACTCATTTCACATGCTTGTGATGCATGCCAGCAACACACACTATGAAGTACTCATGTCCTGATGGGCAATGCCACAATGGGGTGCATGGTGCACACTTGAACACAATGCAGGATCACTCATAGCAAGTTAAATGGCATGGCACTGGGATGCCCTGAAAGTCAGTCAACACTGTCTCCTGTCACAGGGGCAGGGCATCCAGACAACAATATGCACTGACTCACAATCCTAGCTCAGGAGTAAAGCTAACTCTGAAGATGACCGGCGCACTTACCTATCCCATCCAATGCAAACAACATATCTAGGACCCAGAAGACCCCACATCATGCAAATCATACATATGAGTCTCTGCAAACACAAGTCCCTGTACATTAACACATCACAGTCTGCCATGCATGTAACCCAGCTGCCTGAAGGACTCAGTTGCATACAGCCCTGGCGATATCCCTCTTTGTGACAATGAGTCCCGGCCAAAGACGGGCCCTCTGAATGAATGAATGAATGAATGAAATTATATTTATATAGCGCGTAGCTATCCGGAGGCCTCCTAGCGCTTGTGGACACAGAGAGCATAAAAGAAGGAGAATTACTGAAATGCTGATAGAAAGAGGTGGGTCTTGAGATGTTTACGGAAGAGTGAGATGTTGGGTTCACTACGGAGCGTGAGTGGGAGGGTGTTCCAAAGGTTGGAAGCATTCAAAGTAAAGGAACGTCCGCCCCACCTGGCTCTTTGGACTTTAGGCGGCGCGGTAAGGAAAGTAGCTCTAGAACGAAGCGTCCTGGAAGGTTGATAGGGTACAACCAAAGATTGGAGAATTTGGGAGCCATATTTCCAGAAGGCTTTGTGTGCTAAGCACATGGCTTTGAACTGGATCCTGGCGCGGATGGGCAGCCAGTGCAGGTTTATTAAGGCAGGCTTAGTGGATTGTCTTCGGGGAATCTGTGTAAGGTGACGCGCTGCGCAGTTTTGAATCACCTGCAGTTTATTTAGGGTGGACTGGGGAGCACCCAAGTAAAGTGCGTTCCCATAGTCCAAACGGGACAGAATCAAGCCTTGGACCATAATTCTCCTAGCTTGGAAAGGGAGTAGGGGAAGGATTTTCCTGAGCATACGTAGCAGTCCGAAGCAAATGGCCGAAAGTTTCATGGTCTGATAATTAAAACAGAGGGAGTTGTCAAGCCATATGCCCAGACTTTTAATTTGTTGCTTGGGGGTTGGCATAGGTCCCATACATGGTGGCCAAATGGAGGAGGAAGATGGCGAAGGGGACTTTCCTAGGAACATTAGTTCAGATTTCTCCCCATTTAATTTGAGGTGAGAGTGGCGCATCCAACGAGCAACTGCCTCTAAGCAGAGGCCCAGGACGTTAGATGAGCCCTCAGGGTGGTCGAGTGCCACCACCAGTTGGGTGTCGTCTGCGTAGGTGATTATTTTAATGCCGAAGGGCAGCACTATCTCAGCTAGTGGGGCCATGTAGGAATTAAAGAGGGTCGGGCTTACTGAGGAACCCTGTGGGACCCCACAGTCAAGATGCCACTGCTTGGACATGGCTGACCCCTCAAATACCTGGTAGAAGGGATCCTCTAGAAAGGACTGAAACCAGGTCAGTGCTGTCTTTGCTATCCCCGTGTCAGATAGCCGTTCAAGAAGAATGTTATGGTTGACAGTGTCGAAGGCGGCACTGAGGTCAAGTAAAATGATGGCTGCAGAGCCGCCCTGATCTAGAAGTCCTCTGGCTTCTTCCGTGACAGCAAGCAAGGCTGTCTCGGTGCCTAACTGGGGACGGAAACCTGTTTGGGAGACGTGTAGTAACTTGTTGGTTTCAAGGTAATTGACTAGTGTAGAATTAATATGGCGTTCAATCAGTTTGCTCAGCCATGGGAGGAGTGAGATGGGGCGATAGTTGGCCAGGTTGGAACGGTCCAGATTCGGTTTTTTTAGAAGAGCTCTGACCTGGGCACATTTCCAGGCCTGGGGAACTCTACCAGAGGTAATGGAGGAGTTAAGTATGTCCATGATAACTGGGCCTACCGTGTGCTGGACCAGGGAAAGTTGTTGGGGGGGGGCAGGGTCCGTAGGGGAACCAGAAGTAACCCTGGTGATGAGAGTGTCCAAAACTTTTGCGTCTGGCAGGGGGAAATCTTCTAACGAATTCGTCATTCTGGTTCTAGAGCTAGAATCAGAGGGATCAGCCACATAAGAAGAGAATGACTGACGAATTAGTTGGATTTTCTGATGGAAGTATTCGGCTAGCTTGTTGCAGTGGTGGGAGGCATCTTCCATTTTGGAAGGTTCCTGGGGAAGGGCACAGAGGGATTTAGCTATTCTGAAAATTTCTTTGGGGGCAGAATCGGCGGCATTGATCTTGTCCTCATAAAAGTGTGCTTGGGTAGACTTGATCTCAGCTTTGTAGGACCTTAAAGCTTCTTTGTATTCGGATTTCCTATCCTCCTCATAGTTTTGTCTCCATCTTCTCTCTAGTCGTCTGCATGATTGTTTGATTTTCCTTAGGCTAGGAGTGTACCATGGTGCCGATTTCTCCCTAAAATTCTTGAGGGCCGGTACCTTAGGCCGGAGCGAATCCAGCGAGTTACAGATCCATACATTGAAGTTAGTATTTGCCAGATCAGGATTGGGGTCGTGGAGGGGTATGTTGCTGGCCAGTGTAGTGGACCAGGTGCTGGCAGAGATCTTTGCCCATTTCTCTCCAGTGTGAATGTCGGTTGCCGAACGGGATTAGGGGGCGTAGTCTCCCAAGTCATGGGAACTAGGAAGTGGTCAGTCCAGGGGAGTCGAATAGGTGCGGCCACTGATAGTTTCTGTGCGTTACTAAAGACGGGATCAAGGAGGTGGCCTTTGTCATGGGTGGAAGAAAGACCTTTTTGGATGATTTGTAGAGCAGAGAGGCAGGTAGAAAGCTCTATAGTGGAGAGATTAGAGGGGTCATCTAAGTGGATGTTAAGGTCACCTAGCAGAGTGAAATTGGCGAGGTTTATTAGAAGATAGCGAGTACCTCCCAGATCATCCATATGCAGAGGTATGAGTTTAGTGTCTCTGGGGGATATTCCAGCCTATCACCCCCTCAAGGCGGCCCAGCATGCCCCCCCAGAAGTGGGCCAGACCTGGGCAGTGCCCGAACGGTAAATCCCCCCTCAGGTAGCAGCTGCAATTTCTGACTGTTTTCCTTCATTCAGAAAATCCCCAGAAGCAATAACCAGAATTTACAATCTTTGTATGTTTCCTGGAGTTCGTCACGGGCCATGTTTGAAATAAAGCACACTGTTCACCTTCAAATATGTGTGCTTGGTGCAAACAGGAATAGTGCACCCTATTACTGATAATACTCTGCCCTCAGATGGCCGACATACATTTGTGGCTGCCCTGATGGCAGAGCATTAGTGAAAGACAGACCGCATGATTGAAACAGCTGCTCTGTTCTTATCTGTGCAGATGGCATCCAGACAGTTGAGAGACAGACCTCCTCCCCCTGTTGGCAGGTGCAGTGTATGGCTGCACCCATCTGCAGGGGAATGTCTTTAGGGTCTATGGGATCTCTTTCCCCCTACAGAGGGCTGCCCTCAGGGGCTCACAGTGAATGCGCCTCCTGACAGACTATTTGCCTCTGCTCCTGTTTTCCATAATATGCATGGGTTCAGAGTTAAAGTATTTCACTCGTGTGCATGGGATCACATCACTATGGAAATGAAGGAACACCCTCTTAAGATAGTATTGGTGCTGTATGTGTGTTCTGACGCTATCAGTATTGCAGAAGAGACCGTAGAAGCATCTGCGGCCTCTTCTGTAATACTACCGTGCCCTGGGGTCACATGCATGCTCATTGGCACTGCATGTAATATAGCCCCATGTATCCGTAAACCTATACTTGACAGATAGTCCACAGATGGGCAACCCACCTACATTTTACACTTGTTTTTGTCCACAAGGAACTAGATTCTCCTATGGAGAAACCTCTTCCTTCAACATTGCTGAAATATCCATTTCCCACACTTGAAAAACATACTTCTGCCTTTGTGCCTTTCTAAATTGTAATACTAGTATTACTACTACTACTACTAATAATAATAATAATAAGAAAAAGGACAGCTTATCTTAGGTGCACATTTTTGCCACTTCTAAATACTGGGGTTGCTACCTACTGGTCCTTCCTGGTCAAGATTCTACCTCATGTCTCTTTCTTCCACCACCATAAACTTCCAATTTATCTCGTTCTCACTTTCTCTTCCTCCCTTTTCTGTATTTCTCTTGCTTGTTCTTGGTCAAAGTCTGATGATGTAAAAACATCTGGGACCCCAAACATGAGTGCCATCGCCACCACCTCCAACCATTGGCACAAGTTAAGCACTCCTAGTACAAAAGTACTTTTTTCACTGTTGGATGGCAAACGCTATGCAAAGTTCCGAACTTGTTGGTATTCATGTGATTTTTGCACTCCCTCCCAAAAACACACCTATCTGCCCGTGCCATGAGGGGAATGGCCACCTTTGCACATCACTTCTGCCGTGAGGTGAACAGCTTCTTATTGTCAGCGCCGCAATCCAGTGCCGTGAGGGGAACGGCTGATCAGAGGACTACAGCCCCCAGAATCCTCTGAGCTCGCGCCCCCTGTGATGCCGCAGTTGCGCCAGACGGCGCAACAAAAGCACCGCTACACTCCCGTGGCACGGGACGCTATCTCGCAGTGCCATGAGGGGAACGGCCACCTTTGCACATAACTTCTGCCGGGAGGGGAACGGCTTCTTATTGCCAGCACCGCAATCCAGCGCTGTGAGGGGAACGGCTTCTTGTTGTCAGCACCGCAATCCAGTTCCGTGAGGGGAACGGCTGATTACAGGACTACAGCCCACGGCCGGGAGAGGCTGGGCTGGACCAGGTCTCTTGATCCCTGTGACCCGGACTTCGTCCCACCAGGATACGGCGTAGTGGACCAAAAACCTGCAAGGTACCTGCATGACATTTTCCTATTGAGGAAACTGTGCCCTGTTTTAGTCATAACTAGTTATAATTTCGCATCTATTTTGTAGTGCTCTGTAGCCCCTGGGCTTTAAGTTCTAGAAGACCCTTCGCAGCGTTTATTCTGAAGCAGGGGGGGCTCGGTCCGTTTGTGGTACTGTGGGCTTTGTAAAGCGTTTAATAACATAAGCTCTCTTTGGCTAGGTGGAAATGGGTAAAAAGAAACTGGTTGTTGGGGGACTCCCAGGGATAAATGCTGCAGGTCCAGTTGGAACGATAGACTCTTTTTTAACTAGGGCAGCAGATGCCATAACAAAGGAGATAGCCCTAACTGAGAAAAGACTTTCTCTGGAGAAAAATAGTATTGGGCAACATTGGGCATGGTTTAACCCAGGAGGTAAAAAGGAACCCAACAGAAGAAATATGTTCCTCTATACCCTCAATCACACAGTTGGAAGGTCAAACTGGTGGCCACTCTCACAGTAGGTGATGATCTGGATTGTCCTCCAACTATGAGAAAACGAACCGGACCGTTGGAAGTAAAGTCTTGAGAAAATCTCCACGGACAAAAACAACTCCGGCACCGGCTAAGCTAAATCTGGAATTGTTGTTGGATAGCCTCTTCTTAAAATTAGAGACTATGACCAAAGCCCTGCTAGTATCTGTAATCTCCAAGTTAGAAGGCATAAAGTTAAAACTTGACTCCTTTGTCTCTATACATAACAATTGTTCTGTGGGGGATGATACTGTAACCGGTGGGAGGGGGGGCACTCCTCAAGTCCCTATTGACCTGGAACACACACCCCAGATCGGTAGCACACAAGTACATCAGGCAACCGATACTCGAGCACCATTGGCTATGTCTCATCTCATTATTACAACTACTGATTGTATCCCAGTGGGAGGGGTCATTGAACCATGGGCAGTCCATTAGGAAGCCCGGGAAAGTGTCAACGAGGACTTGCTATCGACACACATGTTAGCTCACCATAAACGGTTAACGTCAACAAACAAATGTATACTTGATCTCCCACCCCAATCGGCGCCTCTAGAAGCTGTGCTTTCGGGGGTTCCCCCACTTACAACTGGAACTAAGGAAACCTCACTAGATTTGATACACAAGACTACTCATTGGTGTAATAATAACATTGCAAATGGCTCAAATATTACCCCAGATATCATTATGGCCAAAAGGGTTGGTTGGATCGGCCATGGGACTAGGAAAAATACTGAGGGGGATTGTGTAATAGTTAATGTCAAGCACCCCATGCAAGCCAAAGCATTAGTGGATTGTCAACAAAAATATGGTACTAAATCCACAATTAAAATAGTCCCATTGCAAACTTTCTATCCTCCAAAATATTCCATAGTAAATAGTGTCTGGCATATGCCGTGTTGGCAGAGGCCATTTAAGCTGGTTACTTGCCCTCAAGAAAGTAACTTAAACACTACATTACCACTAACAAATCAGTTTCTACCATTAGCAAACCCGCAAGGACTTGATGCGAATGATTGACTGGCCATGGCAGTGGGAACATCACAGATTAAGGTTTTACAACCAGAAGCTTATATAAAGCCAATAATAGTTGCCCCCACACCTCAACGTCTGGTGGATAACTCCCCTAACCTTACCACTATTCCAGTTACTCCCAATGATGCCTCTATGAAGGTATTGTCCTGGAATATAGCTGGGCTCAGACAAAAGAAGGGCGATATTTCTTGGGTACATATACTTGCCAAATATCATATTATTGCCCTACAAGAGACATGGGAACCTAACGATTGCTTTCATCGTGATGGCTTCATCTCGTTTTGTAAACAAACAATCCCGTCTAGCATGGGCAGAGCTAAGGGAGGTATTCTTTTAATGTTAAGCCTCAAACTGTGTAATAGGGCAAAATGGATTGATTCCCCATCACCCTATGTGTTAGCAGTGGAACTTTCAGGAAAGAATCTCACCACTTTGTTAGTGGTGAATTTCTATAATTCCTTCTCTAGGATGCACAAGACCGAACATCTCTTGGCCCTAGAAGAGTTAGTAAAAAATTATGGGAAGGCAGCCAAGTTTATTATGACACGTTAATTATGGGGGATTTTAACACTCGGAAATGTTGTCTTAACTGCCCCTTAACACTGGAGGAGGTAGACGATTTACAGGGGTTAAACCACTTCGAGCACACATTGTCAGGAACACTCATAGAAGGACTACTTTGTGAGTTTAATCTGAATTGTTTACAACAATATGATTAGTTTGCCCTGGTCCCCACCTATGTAGGTAATGGTAGTGCCAGCATAATTGATCATATTTTTTTATCTGCCTTATTAACTTCGACCGTAAAGACGTTTAATGTTACCTGTAATTGTTTTAGTGATCATAACCCTTTAATATTGGTTCTCCTCCTCTCTTCTGTTTTAATAGGGGAGGCTGCAAACCATGTTACCAACATAAATATCAGTACCAAAGATCAGGACCGAAGGTTGAGGTGGGAAAAGATCACTCTAGATAGTTTCTTGGAGAACCTGTATACTACTTGTGCATCAGAGCTTAAAGTATGTATGGACCCTGCACGACATGATAGAGCCACCTTAGATGCCTTTGATATCATTATTAAACAGGCGGGTTAGAAATTAGTGACTAAAACTAAGGTGAAATCCTCAAAAATAAAAAGGTGGTTTGATGACGCTTGTTCAGCTGCCCAGAAGGAGCTAATGAAGGCTGTCAAGCAAAAACTGAGGGACCCAATACTATTTAGGAGCTGCAGGAAGGTGTATAAACTAGCTGTTTGTGAGAAGAAGAAACAACTAAGAGAGTATGCTTGGGAGGAGCTTGGTCAAGCTAGCGGCCTTTCTGATAGCTCTAGATTTTGGTCCATAGTTAACAGCTCACTCTTTTCAGATGAGTCAAACTCAAGTAAGGACTGCATAATACCTGCAGAGAAATGGGTCCAGCACTTTGGCAATATTTATAGTAACATCAATCTAGCAGAAGCCGTGGGACACACAGTTCACGGATTAGTTAGCTCCCTTCCTCATTTTAGCATAGAAGAGGTCCATAACGCCATTATATCAACATCGGTAGGAAAGGCTCCTGGCCCTGACGGGATACCAGCTGACCTTTATATGGCAGACCCCAAAGTCTGGGCCAAGATTTTTTAGCACATTTTTAATGCAGCATGTGCTTACAGCTTTCCCCGTCATGGGCAAAAGCAGTCATTGTCCCCATTTTTAAAAAGGGCCCTCGTGACGACCCGGCATGTTACAGGCCAATTTCGCTTTTAGATTCTGCATCTAAAATTATGGGTAAGGTAGTCCTGGATCGCCTTACAGCTTGGCTTGATCACGCTAATGATATTTCTGATCTCCAATATGGATTCAGGCAGGGGAAGGGGACATTAGACCAATGCCTGAATCTTCATTTGGTGATCGGGAAGTGCACTGTTGCCAAGGGAGATGTCCTGCATATGGCCTTTATGGATTTAACCTCAGCTTTTGACCTTGTCAATAGGTCAAAGCTGTGGTTGGTCCTTCATGATATAGGGATAGATGCTGAATTGATCTCCTTCCTGCATACCGCACTTGCTAACAACACGGCTGCGGTACGGTTTAACGAAGATGGCAGCTTGACAGATTCCTGGCCATTAGGAAGGGGGTCTGGCAGGGGTGCATTTTGGCTCCCCTGCTATTTACCCTATACATTAACAAATTGGGGGACACTTTAACATCATGTTGTAAGGACATACCTAGGGCCGGCGGCAAAATGATTCCCGCATTGCTGTACGCCGACGATGCGGTTTTATTGTCTAGAACCGCAATGGGCCTGCAACAACTTTTAAATTGTTTTATAGATTTTATGAACTCGCTAGATTTAATTAGGAATTTGAAGAAATCCCATGCAATGTCCATAGGCCCTCGAAAGGCAGCCAAGGCTAAATTTGACTGTATTGGTGATGATTCAACTAAAGTATCCACGTTCACATATTTAGGGGTACTTTTTGATGATCAAGGTACTTGGGGTGCGCAACGAACACTCAAAAAGAACACCCTAGCTAGGGCAACTGGGGCCACTATGGACTTTGCAAAAAGACTAGGGTCAAAACCCCTCCCCGCACTTCTGAAAGTCTACAATGCAAAATGTATCCCCATGGCTACGTATGGGTGCGATATCTGGGGCTACAAGGACGTAAAGAGCATACAAGTGGTAGAGAATAATTTTATGCGTAAGCTTTTGGGGGTTCCTGTAGCTACCCCTGTTTATTGTTTGCACGAAGAATTGGGGACGGGGTATATTTCAGACCAGATCGCAGTTGCCCCATTGCTACGATGGCCTAGAATCTGGGCACAACCCCCCCCACCCGAACCTAAATCAACTTATAATTTCGGACTGCATGGCATTAGAGAGAGCCCTACACATCCCTTGGCTCAAGTACATAAAGGAGGAAATAAGATGTCTTGGTTGACCGGAATTGTTTCTGACCCCGAGGCCCCTGGGCAAGACCGCGATCATAGATTTTAAACGACAGTTTATGGACAGGCGGAAATGCTTTAGGGAGGAGGCCGAGTTAGTCAAGCCCTCTGTAAGAAGGTATGTTACAATGAGCCTAGGCCCGCAGCTACAACCATATCTATCTTATGTTAAGAAACCATACCATTGTTTTGTCTTTACAAGATTTCGCCTAAATATGGTTCCCTGGCTGCTGGCATTTCCGAGAGGATATCTAAAACCTGAATTACTAAAACCTTGCCCTTGTGATAATTTCGCGGAATAGGATACCTTGCACCTAATGTTTTTCTATTCCTACTATGAGCCTTTGCGCAGGCAGTACATCCTTCCTTTACTCAGAGAATGTCAGTTTGTCCAAGTGAGGCTGGCTTTGCTTTACTTACAAATGCTGGCCTCACCTATGGTCTGCTTTGGGGTCGCAAGCTTCTTAGTCGGGGCCATTAGATATAGGACCAGATTACTGCCGTAACAGTAATCTTGTGCTGTTTGCTGGTTCAATTATGTCTTCCTTTTTAATTAATATGATGCAACTTTAGATGTGATATTAATTATGGACTTGGTCTACTATTCTAGCACAATGCACTTTATATGATATGGTTTTATAAATGTTCTTTAATATGAATATTAGGACGGTTATGCTGGACTGCTATATTTTTATATATTTGGATGGAATGTGTATTTTTTATATAATTGTATGCTTTTATGACTCTTGGCTGTCGAATAAAGTACTTTTGACTTGACCTATCTCGTCCCTTTCTGGCAGTATTCCTAAATTACATATCTTATGTTGATAATTTGTATAGCACACAAACCACCCGAGAGGGTATTGAGGCGCTTATGTGGAAACATCCATCAGGTAGACAATATTTTTCTGCATGACTAACACTATACATGGAAACAGACTCAAATGCTTTGCTGGTTCTGTGAATCAAAGCTGTCTTCCATGTGGATCCCTAGTTACCAGGTCATAAATCTAGGCCTGTAAGAATTTGTGAATCCGGCCAATATTGCAACATTTGAAAGCACAAGCAATATTTTTACCCCATATTTACTATATGTTTGTTTATTATGAATAGTTTTGGGATGAGCAATATATAGGCAAGCCTGGACTCGTAATTGTGCTGATTGGAATAATAAACAGGAAAGGCTTCCTAAAAAACAGACTCCAGTGCCAGCCTCCTCAGAAAATGGCAGATTGAGATGAAAGAATATATATCCCTGCGACAGAAGATGGCCGTATATTAACACCTGCAGCTTATTATTCACAAAACAAAAACACGTGTTTACTGGCAGTGAGTCAGGTTCTTGGGTCGTTCAGGTTTTATTACACATTGTTTTCAATGCAGATATAAATGCAGCATCACCAATGACCCTCGTTAAACTTGAGACCTGTTTGTCTCCTGATCTGCTTGCAGTAAAAGCTTTTGCAGTAGGCGCATTCTTGAAGTTTCCTGCAACAGGCAGCCAAGTGAGCAGTCGTAAATAATGCAAGCATAATGGAAATACACAGTCAGAGCCAGAGAGAGACATCTGACCCCTTTTGTGTGCCTGTCAACGCTCGCGCAGCGGTATTTGTCGCTTTCTGTGCCAACTTCATGGCCCCAGGTGAAGGCTGAGGGAGTCTAGAGTTCTTGGAAATGGGCATTCTCAGAACGAATTATACATAGAAGGCTGCCCTCGGTGTCAACATACTTTAAAGTTTCCTAAAAACGTTCTGCAAATAAATCTCAGCTAGCTAGCTGCTTTATTTCCATTTTCACTCCAGTCCATTAAGCATTCTGTGTATAATGTGTTTATAATAATATGCCTTGAAAAGCCCAACATAATTCAGACGATCAATTGAATGTAATCTTTTCACACAACTAGTCCTTATTTGCCTTTTCCATGTGCTACATCTTCTGTGTCTAGCTCCAGCCTGAGACTGTCATGTCAGCATCCACATCAAAAATCCGCACTCACCTTGAAATAACAAAAGCCATTGCCGCATTGACTCGTACATAAACACTTCACTACAAATAAAATACATAGCTCTACAATGCACACTGAACGGTTGACGGTGTACTTCTGTTATTACAATGGCAACATATACAACTCCATACATGTTGCCTTCTTCTCCATTATTGTTTAATCAACAACAGTTTTGCACTTTAATATATAATTTGTGCTTTGGGTCAGCAATTTTTGTGTGTCCTATCAACAATTCTAAAAGTATAACATGAGACAACTCAACACTGTCTGCAATTGTCTGTGTAAAAAAGAATCAATATTTTTTTAATTCGAGAATTTTTTTATTTAAGCAATCAATTTTAGATAAGGAGACCATACACCATTACAATGGTTTTTAATCCACAATAGTTAAAATAAAACTTATGTGAGGCTCGAAGTGCCCTAGTATCTCAAAGTACAATTGACAGGGAAATGTATTTTAAAGCTAAGTCCTAAATGAGACAATGTATTTTAAGTATAGTTGTTGGGACTGGAATGTCCCCTGCATTATAAAGTGGGATGTACCCCTGCCCGACTGCACGTGAAATTGAAATCCGGACTTTATGTGTGGTCCTGCCACCACACTACTCATGTGCAGAGCGGCCTAAGTCTTCACCGGGTATTGCAAAGTCCGGAACCTGTTCTGTTACCTGAAGTGGCACACAAATCAGATTCTAATAGTTGGACATAAGACTACTGTCATGCCCCTGGTGATTCACATAATGGTGGCAGGGTACTGAGTATTTCTGAAACCATGGTGTGACCAAATCTTTTCATCTGTGTAAGAAATTGGCTTATTGGTTGACTGGGGTGTAAGGCGTGGTCATGCAGCAGCCACAATCTATGTCAGGGTAAGGCACAAGCAACCACCAAATTAACCCATGCTCACTTTCTTGGTACCTTGGCACAGGGCCGTCAGGCTTAGCTTAGATGCAATGTGTAAAGTATTTGTGTAACACTTCAAACAGTAAAACTGTGAAAACACGACACAAAAAGATCCCACACCAGATTAGAGAAATAGAGCTTAATTAGAAATAACACAAGACCAAAACGACAAAAATCTGATTAGTAGATCTGGAGATATTGAATTTGAAAGTTTTTAGAAAAATAGGACCAAAAGGCGTAAAGCGCCAACTGTAGCGGCACCAGACCGGGACAAGGTCACAAGTTCAGGATGACTGCGATGGAGCGTGGGCTGGCTTCAGGGACCCAGTAGCTCACTGAATTGAGTAGCCTAGATCCTGAGTTGCAGAGTGTTACGTGGATCTGCTTCAAAGATGAGTTACACAGCCACAGCGATGCGTTGGTTCCAAGATGCGGCAAAGCTGCGGTGCGAGGTCCTATTGCATCGTTGTTGAGGATCCCATCAGTGGGACTTGCAAAGTCCGGTGTCAGGGATACGGTGCACCGTAGGGGCGATGGGCTGGTTCCGAGGAGCTGCGAGGCTGTGTGGATTCCATAGTCGTCGTCTGGGCTGCGTCGACAAGAGATTGCAAGGGACTTTGCTGAGGATGCGTCGTGCTGTGGCATTTCCGAAGGCAATGCGGGCTTTGGCGGCAAAGTGAGTCTTTGCAACAGGTCCAATCCACCAGGCATCGGAGATACATCAGTTCTGCTCGGGGTTGTGCTGCACTGCAGAGGAGATGTGTCAATTCTGCTGGATCCACAGAGGCTGGCAAAGCACCTTAAGCCCACTTCCAAGTTCCAGGACTCAGATGGCACCACTTGGCAGGGTA
Organism: Triturus cristatus; assembly: GCF_964204655.1. Lineage (NCBI taxonomy): Eukaryota > Metazoa > Chordata > Amphibia > Caudata > Salamandridae > Triturus > Triturus cristatus. The sequence continues at coordinate 831,182,957 of NC_140591.1, forward strand.
GACTCACAGATGGCAGAGTCTGTCAACCTCACCTGGATATTCCACAGGAGCGAGATGCAAGTTCTGATGCTAAGTTCCAACTCCTCTCACCCACCTCAATGCCCAACAAAGTCAAAGCAAGAAAGGTGTATTGGGAGAAGAGTGGAAAACAAGGTAAGAAAAGAATCTTGTCCAAGGCGAGTGTCGGACGATAGGTAAACTTCGTATACTTCCTATGTTTGTCTGTTAATTTCCCCTCTTTCACTATGTATGCAATGTTGGTAGATACAGATAAGATGATTATCTATGTTTTGAAAAAAAAATCTAATCAGTAAAGTGCCCCAAAATCAGATATATCTACAAATATATGAACCAACCAAATTACAAATCTTTATCGAAAAGGCAATCAGGTGTTGGCACAAAAAGGTGCGTGGCTACAAATAAGGACGAGTTCCTGAACTTCAGGAACTAACTAGATCCTTTAATTTTTTGTCTTTTTCGCAGAAAAATGCACGGGGAACTGAAATCTCCAACTCTTCTGGAAGAACCATATCAGATACGTATAATCCCCATTCAAGTAATAACAAAATAACTAGTGTTCTGTCTGATCGAAGATTCTTTAAATCATGGGTACTCACAAACATTTTCCCGGGGTCCAAAAAGTTTGGTCTTTGGTGTGACCAAGGGCCCCACTAATGACAATGGGGGTGTAAAGTAGGTGTAGGGGAAGCAAAGCATGTATATCTAGTGGCTGTCTTTATAAATTAAGGTGTTCCTTAAGTTAAGGACCTAATTTCTTCCCATCCCTAACTGGAGTTAACCTTTAAATAAGTGTTTGCTGTATATTAAACTTTTTTTTCATGTTAGTGCAGCGTCGTGTAAACAGCAGCCCAGTGCTGATGCTGCCCAGGGGCCCGCTTGTAAAGGTCAGGACGGCTGCATGCGACCCCCGGGCCGTACTTTGAGTATCACTACTTTAAATCAATGTTTCCTTCTTTCTTTGCCGGTTCATGCAGCAGTGAGAAGCGGGCCCGGAGAAAAAGAAACTCCCCAGTATGGCTTTGCAGCAAAGTGCGGGAGCCAGCATGTTAGCAGGGAGCGGGAGTCAGTTTGTGCAAACCTGGTGAGGAACCACCGGATGTGCAGGATTGTGACCCGGAAGCAGGTGAGTGAAAGGTGGAAGGCAGAAGGCACATGCATCAGCTAGAACACGAAACGCTCTTCCGTCCATGCCGGCAATCTATATTTCATGTTAAGGCTCCGCCCGACTGCACACGTGATCGGGAGTGGAGCAGACTCAACGGAGTCCAGGTGCAGATACAAGGTTGTTGGAAGCCTGTCATGTCCCTGAGGCATCTGTTCAGGAGGCTAACCAGCTAGCCTTTGGAGTCATTCTGGGGTCTTGGTTCATGAAATGCTTGTCCCGTCCTTCTCACCCAGGCAAGAGGGCAGCAGGTCAGCACAGCAAAGCAGGTCCAGCAGAGTGTAGTCCAGCAGAGTGGCAGTCCTTCAGCAGCACAGCGGTCCTTCTTCCTGGCAGAGTATCCACAGGTCCAGAAGTGTACTGAAGTGGTGGTTACTGAGGTCCATTATTTATATCCAGTTGTGCCTTTGAAGTGGGGAGAAGCTTCTAGAGTTTTTCATTTGAAGCCCCCCAGCATCCTGCCATCCCTGCTCTGGCTCCAGACTAACTACAAAGGGTATGCAGCACTTTGTATGGAGGCAGGACTCAGCCTATTCAAATGTAAGTAGGGCTGGGCCCAACTCCTCTCACCCATCCTGCCAGTGATGGCCCATCCAGGCACAACTAAGCTTCCTTTGTGTGTGTGGCTGTGTAGGAGGAATACACAAAGCCCAACTGTCAGCTACACCCAGTCATGTGAACAGAGACATGTACAGGCAGTAAATGGATAAGGCAGAGAAATGGCAACTTTCTAAAAGTGAACAAACAGAGGGGTTGGGCCAATTTAACGTCAGCAAGGCTAGGACACTCGAAATTTAAAAATATACAAATGCCAATACTGACTGTACTTTAACAAAACACAGATTTATACTTGTGATCACACAATTCAATTGCTGTGATGACCATTTATTTACAACCGCATTTAAAACATACTGTTTTCGATTACATTTATCATGAACCTGTCATAAACACAGGAACAACAGTCACCATGAATTATATCAATTCACATTTTAGTGTAACTCACGTCACATAAACAACAACATCACATTATCACCATAATGAATTTTTACATAAAACAACACAACTTACATTTATAGAACATGGAATAATCAATGTCCTAGTTCTGTATTTTGAAAACCAACTGGGGCCTGCGGATTTTAACTGTAGAAGCCTCTATTTTATTGGCCAACTCTAGGGGATGCAAACGCTTGTTTGGCATTTATTTTGAATCCCTAAACCAGGGATCTATACTTTTATTTATTCTACTGCAAGATTCCCTGCATGACTGTGTTTCCTTTTTTAACATGCTGTCTGGTTCTTTTGTGCTGTCGGTGTTTTTCGAACCCAATATCAGTATGGGATTCTCCTCGGAAATGAAGGACAATTTACTTCCGGTTGTTGATTACTTCCTATTCCATTATACTTGTCTGTCTCTTTACAATTATTTGTTCAGTATGGTGGATTTTGGGTATTCTTTACAGCAATATTTTTGTTATTGATATTTGTGTATTTCTTGTTTAAGTATAGGATGAGAGTATTTAGATGTGCTACATTTTATTTTGGAATATTTTGTTATTTCAATATTGTGGTGTTGGTATTGTGTCATATAATTGTGAAAAGCATCACTTTACACAATGGTTATCTCTGGAAAGGAGCCTGATAAGGGCACCTAAAAGGACAACCAACCCAAATTGGTTCACAAGTTTTAGACAGTGGATCTACACCTACTGTATGGAAAAAAATAATTTAAAAAAGATGAGATCCAAGCCACCCCAATTTGTTTTGGATTCAAGTTTGTCTTGAACAAGGAAGAGAGTTAGCCTCTGAGGAATCAAAGAACTGCTGTGTTGCCAAGGTTAGTGTCTGCCTGACAGCTAGTCTCCCAGAAGTGTGGGGACATTATCTGAAGTCTACATTTTCCCCGGGGCACGCTGGAGGTCCACTCGGATGATCACTGATTATTGATGCAACAACCTGCCTAGTTTTCGGGATGGTCGCCGTTCCCCCCGCCCCCTACCTCTCCTTCCCTCTCCCCCGCTCCGCCTCCCTTGTGCCTCCCCTTCCTCTCCTGTCCTTCCCACCTATATCGGACATGACTACCCCGTATTATTATATTCCTGAGTAGGGGTATTTACAAAATAGCAGCAGAGTTTCTTATGTTCCTTGTTAATAGGGTTGGTAATTGGGGGGTGGGGGTGGGTAGTTAAATAATGATAATTAACACACTGATAATGCTTGATATACTGTGTCTGATATGTAATTGCATTAGTGTTGGTAGTACAAATGCTGAATATCTAGGCAATATAATGTAATGTAATATTATGTTTGGAATGTTAAAAACAACATGTGTACTCCCACATCCGAATGTGAGAAAAATCAAAAATGTAATTCGTTCCTTGTAATCTATATAAGTGACCTGCAAAGCTCAATAAAATATGTGTTAAAAAAAAAAGTCTACATTTTCTGCTGGAGGAGCTGAGGGTCGGCCTGGTGCCAAAAACCCTGGTTGCTGAGAGAGGGAAGGAGTGTGCCTGGTCCTGCAGGAGGAGGGACTGTCAAGGAGAAGCTGATCAGGTTCCTGATGTGTGGAGCACCCAGAGAAAGCAGGCAGTATCAGAGAACAAAACCAGGAGCAAATCAAATTGTGAATGGGTATCTTGATCTCTCTTCATGGCTCCTACTTAAAAACTGCCCCAGAGACTGCACCAATTCAAGCGTAACCATCAGTCACTGTGGGCTGTGAACAAGTACTGCCAATGCTGCAAGAAAGCCACTGTGAGGACTATCAACCTGTAACTGCACCTCACCGCTGTGTGCCAGATTGGACTGGGAAGCTGCAAACCACCTCGCCTTTGTAAACCTGACCGGCTTAAGAGGCAACAAATGAACTCACCGCAATGAGCCTTATCAACCTGGGAGGCCACAACTACACCTAGTCACTGTGATCCTAATTTACCCGAGAGGCTGCAACTGCAGCTTAATGCCATGAGATTGATTGGCTTAGAAGGCTGCAACTCCTATATGATCCTTGCTGTGGTCCCGAATCAGCTGCGCTTCCTTAACCTGTCTACTTCAAAGACAGGATTCTGCAAAGTAATAAGGTATGGGCTGCGCTGCCTCACCACCTGACTTGCGCCAACTGGCAGATAGGAATCTCAGGGCTTCACAGTCACTGGAGCAAAAAGACAGACATGTCCCAATGCAGTTAAACACGGAGGGCCTGATTCACAAAAGGCCTCCGCACTTATGCCGGAGGCCCCGCAGATGTGGGGGAGTCTCCGCACTCAGGCTGAATCTCAGTCTCCGCACTTGGGTAGAATATCTGCAATGATAATTCTCCTTGCAGAGATTCATCCCAAGTGCAGAGACTCCCCAACGACTGCGGGGCCCCGCCGCAAGTGTGTTGGCTCTTTGTGAATCTTGCCAACAGACTTTCTGCCAAAGTAAATCAAAGGTAACAAGTGACTGAGTAGCACTCAAAACGCCAACAAACTAACAGTGATAATCTGCACCTGTGTCTAATTCATACTTCTGCCACCAGATACAAGGGCAAGTATTAAGCAGGGTCACCCGAATGAGGAGAAAATACTGGAGTAGGGGAATGAATTCAGTGATTCAACCCTGTATTTGCTCACTATAAATTGAAACATGCAGTATTTACTCCTGTTGTGTCATTAAAGTACTTGCTTTTTCTCTTGCGCTAATTACCCTCTGGTCATCACACATACATACATCAATAGGGCTCTGATTGATAATGTCCACAATAAAAACATATTGAAGTTGAGCTTCGTGAATAGAAATAGTTATCTGAATAAAAAAAAGAAATGTGAACAATCATGGGCATGTGTTCTGGGGATATGTGTTAAGGAGTGGGATACCTAACAAAAATGCCTCCTGAGTCTAGGTAGGGAGCCTAAACTTGGAGGATGTGGGCAAGCAATTAGAAATGTAGAGTTGTGAGGACAGTATCCAAAGGAGAAAGGTAGGTTAAATGAAGTCAAACATCCAAATGACAAGTCTATACAGAAGTCTCTATGCTCCACATCAAAGTTACTGGCAAACAAAATACCCACATTTCCCGACATAAAGATAAAGTAATTCCAACAACCCAGACATGGTTTCTTTATTGGTGTCCTGGGTTGAAGGAAGAATCTCTTGAATCTCTTGAGCCTCCTAAATATCCATGGTGAAGCTCACCTCTACCACCTCCTTGGCTGTGGGTACAGTAGTTGGCAGGGAAGGACTGGATAACTCCTGAGGATTGAGCCACACTAAGTGAGCTGGAGAGGCAGGGGCAGTTGACAAACAGGGACTGATAACAACAGTGTTGGGAGGAGTGGATGAACAGGGAAATCTGGACGAAAATCCTGCAGGACTTTAAACAGATGATTTCCCAGTGCTGTACATCTTGCATTGCTTTGGAGTGCAGCAAATATATTGTCCTCCACATGGTCAATGTCTTGCAAGATGGCCTGCTCCCAACATGCACCTGATGTAGTAAGGGCGTCTTCTTCTGATAACATAGGTAATTCATAACCAGGAGGAACACCATCATCTGAAAGCTTCTGGTATGTGATGTCAATTGTTTCCACCCACTTTTATGACTATGGCCTCCGCTTGGGGTATCTTTGAGTGAGACATTGAGACAATGATCTTTGCAGGTGGGCACACTCTTATGTCAATGGAGTAATCCCCTCCTCCTCTTCTCTGCTGGTCTTGTACAGTGCCTCACTTGCAGTGGAGTTCTATTGAGATCAATTTTAGCCTTATTCACGGGCCCTGGTCCTCCCTACCTTGCTCCTGGCTGACTGCTGCAAAGGAACATCCAGAGAGTGGAAGACTCATGATTGCATTTGTCCACTACTTCATGTGTGTTAATGTTCATGGAGTCATTTTCACATTAGTTTCTGTTATATAGATTACCACTGCTTTAATCAAAAGGCTCCTGCCCCAGTAAATTTCTCATATGTCCCGTAGGCCAGTGGGTGACTGCGGACAACAAAGGAGCAGCCATAGCACGTTTTCCACATTCTAATATACATAGTTACAAATGTCACAATTTTCACAAGTTATGTTGGCAAATGTGATGTCTCCACTGACTCATGACATGCCGTACTGACATTCCACACTAGAATATAGGCCTTACTCAGAGTTTCCCATGGAAAACCAAACACAAGCATGGTGTGCCTTACTGTTGACTTTAGATGCACCAGTTCATAACAGGACTGCATAGAATGCTTTCCATATTATCTGAGCGAATTGCATGTCACCTAATAAGTACTTATGATCAGAGTCTCAACTAACTTCTGAAGGCATGGGCATTATTATGATGAGATTTTGCACAACGTACTAGAAAAGGACTGTCGTAAAGACTGGTATTCATTAAAAACATACTCTTTTTATGCTCCCAGTCACCTGTGTCCTGAAATGTATGGAGTAGACTGTAACCTGAAAAAATTATCAAAGTTAAGTACACATCATGTTCCATTTAATAATGATCGGCCAGAGCTGCTGATTCTGGAACGGGGAAACAATCCCCGAGACCCACTCTCGGCTCAATTTCTTGTGAATCTGGGAAAATCACTTAAGGCCTGATTTAGAGTTTGGTGGACATCGTACTCTGTCACAATGTCAATGAAGTACCTTGTTCCCCAAACTCTTTGTACGCCGACACAAATTTGAGTTGGGTGGACTGCCAGGTAAACCTTCTTCTGACAGCTTGCGGGAGTGTAGGCTGTTGGAGGTAAGCCATCCAACAGTCTGTCCTATTTAGCATGGGCTGTCCAATGGCTTTTGTTTACTTGTCCCAAAATTCCAGAAATACTCTTCTGATGAAAAAACAGTAAAAATAAAAAATACCCCCAAAGCATGGAAGAAAACTCCCCCCATGGTATTGGTGCCATTAGTCATTACTTTTCCAAAAACAAACTCCTGCTTTGGGAGAATGATTTTGTAAAAGTAAAAACATTTTAAAGTACAATCCGTCACAAATGATGGATAAACACCAGTCGTTTAAATGTCTTTGTATGAATCACTGCTGCAGCAGTTCATACAAACCACAGAGTGCACCACTGGGCCTGCGGTGAACTCTAAGTTTGGTGGGCAGAGTAAAGGCAGGGTGGCAGAAGTGAAGTCCTCCACTACCCTGACTGCCTTCACTCCAACTATCAAACTCTAAATCAGGCCCTTAATCTCCTGTGGCTAAAAGTGTGTAATGTAATCTGGCACTCATGTAAAGCGCTGTCATGGCCAAGGGCCATCTGATGCCGATGAAACTGAGGGAAATGTTGAGGGCACCATCCCCGATTAGCCTTGCTTCCTCTGGAACAAAGCTAGGCTGTGGCGGTCAGTGGAAATTAAAATGGGTGGGACGAATATTTAACCCACTGACAGGCACTAATAAAAACCAACAGTGCCCTTAGGCTCAAAGCCAAAGCTCTCAATCGTTGTCCATTTTTAACAGTGTTTATAACTGTCCACGATTGAGAGGTCTGGAGTTGAGACTGAAGGCACTGTGAGTTTCTCACAGTGCCTGTCAGTTAATTAAACCTATGTAAATTTTATAAAAAATAAAAAGATTTACTTGCCCACTGCCTCGGTGCTCCTCTCCATCTTGACAGCACAGGCTCCCAGAGCTCCAGCCAGCATTAGAGAAGCAGCAGGATTGAATGGACCGTGCTGGTTCGACGCTCCTTCAGGTTCTGGGGGCCCGTGCTTGCTCTCCACCCAGCTATTGAATACAGCTTGGGTTGGAGTGTTTAAAGTGCGCGTTTCAGGCTGGCCATCGCAAGACAGCCGGCCAGAGTGACATGCGCACTTTAAACTGAAGTGAACACTCTTCCTCCTTGCTGCTGCCCTGCCCTAGACTTGGCTGCTGCCAGCATGAAAAATAAAATGGTATTAAATTTGTTTTATTATCATTATATTTTTCATGTTTCCTGTTCTCGCAGTGGAAGGGCGGCACTCCTCCGCCATCGTGGAGGTGCCGCAGCTGAAGTTAGGGTGCTCCTTTTCTCTTCCTTCAGCCATTTTCGGGTCTCTGGCTGCAGACCCAGGAGCAGGATGAAGGTGGAATATGTTCTTCATGACGATGTCTAAATAGTGGCTCTTTTTGCACTTCTACTAGGCACGGTGGGAGAGCACTTTACATTGAGCAATAGAGTGCAAACACATGCATAAAGAAGGAGGGGGAAAAGGACAACATGCCTGAAGACATAAGTGACACCTCAGTGGTGCCACTCATCACCCACATGGCTCCTGTCTGGTTTTCTGTGAGAAGTATGATTCTTAGAAACGTGGGTGCACGCATACACATGTGCTGTTTATTTCCCTGAACCCAACTAACGGGGGGCTGATATTGTGCGTAACACAGCTTCATTTCAGGAGCTCGTATGCTGCATCCTGATCCAAGACTCTTGAGTGACGTCAGCTCATGTCAGTCTCTGGGTATTTTTCTGGAGCACCCTTGTATCATACCCCACAGGTTTAAACATGTGCTGTCTCAGGAAGCTCAGTAAAAAAAACACCCCATCTGGCTGTGCCTCTGAACAATGTGCTTCTGCTAGCTAATAGCAGGTTACCTCTGGTTCAGCATAGAAATGAGTAGATGTTAAAAATAAGTAACGAAAGGGGGATGACCTTTAGGGCATGCCTTACATATCTGCAAGCAGCACACATGCACTGACCTAGCCAGCTAAAAGCACATCACATCAATCAAACATATCATTGAGCATGGCCAGAGAACATGGCATGGTACATAGAACCCCCCCCCCCCATTTAGGGGGGAAACTCAGAATTTTAAAATCTTTACATAATGTTATTTTAGTTCTTCTTTCTTAAAGAGCCACCAATCTAAAGCATAGTACAGGGTGGAGCAGTGCAATTTAGGCTCCACCCATTCACATCACGGAGAGCACAATATTTACGTGTAATTAACCCTATATGTATCATGTGCATCAACTTTATGAACATAGAGTGAAGCATTCAAAGTACTCCAGAAATGTATTCACTGTAGAAAACCAGACACGTGAACGTATGCATATTAATGTTTATTTTAATCCTGAAAACATGTAGTTCTCACATATCTTTAGACTCCTGTTTCAAGTCATATTGCGTTTGTTTGAAAGTACATTGCATATGTAACCATGAAAGCATTTATTCTTGTTGCATTTATTCTGAAGTTATACGTGCACATATAATCATGAATTCAATGTGCACATTACAAATGTTTAACTAAAGTTGGCATAACTAGGCCTTTATTTCTTAACATGAAATGCATTTTGCTTACTCTGTATGTTAATTTTCTTTCAAGGTGCGTTTTCGTGATTTCATAGCTAGAGAAAGGGGTACTGTGTACTAGAGATAGTGAGGCCTGAAAGAGAAATGTTGGCAAGAACAGGACAATTTAGTGAGCAGAAGAAGCCTCCTGCTCACCGTGTATAAGGAACGGAGGGAGACTCAAGGTTGCCCAGGCTATCCAAGCTCTGTAGGATGGAAAAGTTTGGAGATGTTGCAATTGTGCCTGCAGAGTTGAACACCATTGGTCCTTGGAGGGATGGTGCGAGATATGGCTGATGATGGAGTTTTTGGGAGTGTTTTAATTAGTGTTCACACTGTTAGAAGTTAGAGTAGATCCCTTTTGGCTCACTAAGGTACAGACCTCTCTGCTTCCTTCTGTCCTTGTGAGTGTGTAGCTTCAAGCTAAACACTGATTTCCCTTTTTAGAAGTTTTCTACTGAACATTGTTTACTAGTTCTTGGCATTTGTATTTTCCTTACTGTTGTTACTGTATGCTATTGAATGGGACTTTGCTTTGATGCCTTAATTTGTTGGTCGTAATTCTTTACGTTTATAACATGTTCTTGATTGTTGCATTTACACAAATGATTATTAACTTGTAATAAACTCATTTAATTTTACATATCGATTCCTGGTTCTTATTGTGTGACCAAATGCGTCACACAAATTTTAAATTGTGTATTTGAATATTGACTCCCTTTTGTCTCTCAGTCAACCAGAAAGACCTGTCGGGTGAGAAATGGAAACCCCTTCCTGGGAGGGGGAAACCAAACAAGGCACCTAGCTCAAAGTGAAATAAAGTGGATTAACCTTTAGATGCTTATTTTTGGGGCAACTCAGTGATATGAATGACTTTATGTGCTTTTTGTGCACTACTAAGGAAATAAAAGACCAGCTAAGAAGGGTGAGAGAGGGACTCAATTGATATATAGACTGAAAGAGGAGGGTAACAGCTAGTCAACATTGAGAGAAGACGCTGAATAAAATGGTGGTTTACTGGATGGTGTGTCAGACTATATGAAGCTGTGGAGATGGGAGTAAAAGACCGTTGAGTTCAACAGTAGTTCGAATTATCGTGAGAAATATAATGATTAATGAGGCTAATAGTTTTTTGTGATTAATATTTCCAAATGACAATACTATATTGACTGATAAAGATGCACATGCATCAAAATGCATACAGATGAACTATAATCACAATTGGAATTATTGACATAAATTATCTGGAAAGTGTTCATGTTGAAATTATAAATCATGGAATAGAAAATGCATTCATAATTAAAATGTGGGAGAAACATTGATAAATGCGTATGGAGAATTACCCCACCCCAGAACTATATTAAAAGCATCACCAGTTCACCACACTTCCTCCTACCCTAACCCACGAGGAAAAGGTCCGTCTTGTGTCCAGATTCTGTTTTTTCACTGGTCAGTAACAAACATTGTAGGGGCAACCCAGTGCCCTGACCGCCAGATGGCGCTTTAAGCAATTTCTTAGAAATTACTCAAGGTAGTGGAGATACTGAGTGCTTTTGTTACTTTCTACATGTTTACCAGATTCAAGTGTGACACATGGTTTATGCTCTCTGGATACAACTCTACAAAGGCAATGACTTCAGAGCACTCAGAAAGAGAGTGTATCCCTTGCTTGATACTAGGTTTTGCAAATAGTACGCTTCCATTAGTGCTCAATTGTTTTATAGCGAATAGTTACATAACAGAAATAAATTCGCATAATTCCCTTTTTCAAGCCTTCAGAGGGCACATTATCCTTGCAATAATTTTGCAGACTCAAAACTAAAAGCTGCTATCTCCCTACAGGAAGGTGGAGGGTTTGAATTTCCACTCGCCTGTTAAAAAAGAGCCTGGCAGCATATGTAAAAAAACACATTTTTGCAAATTTAATTACATCTGAGTAGCATATCCAGCTCCAAGAAAATTGTAAGTGCATTTCCTTTGCCTCATTTGATTGAATTGTTTTGGCATCTCTTTTTGTGTCCTTGCCCTACATGCCACCAACATTGTATGTGAAATGCATTATTGAGTCTGCTTCACATTCCTGGGAGGAGGTTTAAGCAACATTAAAGAAACAGGGGCGATTATTGTGCATTGCCTTTCTTATAGAAGGGCGGGTAGCAAGGACTTTTTCAAACATGCTTTCAGAATTATTTTTGATTAGGTATTATGACCACCTTGGGCCACGTCAGAGGAAAAGTAAAAAATATTGGGAAATTGGGACCTGAAAAACAGATTTCGCAGATAGTTCCTGATTTGGAAAGGGTACTCTCAGGGTTACATTTGCACTCGCCGCTACCTGCTCGCACTGGAGTTACCGATGCCCACAGTACTGGTAAATCAGAGGAAGTGGAGTTTCTGGGAGGGTACCCGGAAAGTCTCCATCGCAATCCAAGGAAAGCTCATCTCCTGGGTGAAACTCTTGTGTAAATTATATGGAAACATTGAAAATTGAGATTTTGAGGGATACCTTCTTCCTTATGGAATCAATATCAGTAATCCCCCTCAAAAATGTAAATTTGATTATTCCAAATAAATTATATTGATTATATTGTAACGCGACAATTGAGAAATGTCAAGGGCTGGTTTGGAGGGGATGATGTCTATGACCAGCTAGTACACATTTTGACCATAGATAAGTGAGCTTTGAAAGTGGCAGCATCTCTCATAATCCATTTTACCAAACGGGAACAGGATAGAACCATTTAAGAGGAAACAAAGTAGGTGAAATGGAAGTAGTCATCATTTTTGTTGTACATATGATGGAATAAAACTAACTTGCTCTGGGTACAAGCAGGATTGATGATGTCCAGTGCCCTCATATCTGATCCCCAAGTAATGAGGCAAAGTAGTAGGGATTCATGTCAGGTGATCCATGTCCTTAAGCAAAATCACAGTTGTCTGGCCACTTAAGAACGATGTTAAATTCTGAGCAGGTCAAATATTTGGGGATTCATTCAGTCTTTATGTAGCGTGAACTCGACCCGAATGTACTGGAGAACTTTACTCGAGCACCAGTTACATTACACAAAGAACTCATTTTTGTTTTTTAGGCACAGGAAGATTAAGTGATTGGACCAGAATCACAGAATGTTGAGCCACAGCAGAGACTTGAGCCTGGTTCTTCAGTTCCAAAGTTTATAGCTTTGCCTGTTCCCCATGTTTTGTTTTTAAACAGATGTGTCTTCAAACATTCTTAAAGTGGAAATGTTTACTGATTGGTACTGGAAGTAGAGTATGGCTAGCTGTACTGTTTATATATTTTTTTTAATTTTTCAAAGCCGGATCTTAGTTGATGATTTTATCCTCTCTGGCCATCCCATGGGAGACTGAATGTAGAATTAGTAAACAGGGGCACAGTTCCTTTTGCTTGTACCACTGGAGAGGCATCCTCGTGTCCTCTCCAGTAAAACATGTGGCATACACATAACTGGGGTCCATTACTTCCCCTGAGAGGATTGTGTGTTTTTGGGTTGCACCTGGTAACTACGGCGCCCATGTGCTGTGTTAATTGTGGGGCCCACAAAGGTGTGACATTTATAGAACAAGAAGGTGGTTCACGTACCCCAAGACCTGCCAGTTTCCCTTCTTATTTGAGCATCCTCGTCAGAAACACATCTTGGGGACTCTAGCAGTTTCACTCATGCCTCTATTTTAGACCAGAATATGTATCAGGCCCCTGATCTGGTGGCCAGCAGCAGTATCTAGAGATCCATGTTTGGTGTTCCATGTGTGAGTCAGGATCTATTGGGTCTGACAACAGATGCCCTGCAGTAAATAATGCTGATCGTCTGAATTAATACTGATCCCAGGAGTCAAATGCTTGCATTTCAGTCACACAATACATATACAGAGTATGTCGTGGAGCTGAGTGGTCAAACTGGTACCTGAGTGATGTGGTAAATTAGTAGGTTAATTAATAAGTAAATTAATGAGTAGGTGGGATTATGAATAAGAGAGAATGTACCTAGCTTGCCCGAGGATGTGTTCGAATTTCACCTAAACCGGGACCTGAATTTCAGCAGGTAAATGGATAGCATACATACTACACCCAACACACACACAGATGTATACATTACACACATGCTAAATGAATGAGTGAATAAGTGATTTGAAGTTCGAGTACCTGAATGAGTAAGTGAGCACTTGGTTGAGTAATCATTTACAAACAAATGTCAAGTTCACATTCCTAGCATTCCTGGACCTATTCCTCTTCGTGTATCTCCTGAGCACATACATGCCATATCTGTTCTGTGTCATGTCAGGATTGAGGAGCTCATCCAGTTCTGTAGTTTTATTTTATTTTTCACATTTTTGCATTTGTCAACATGCAATTGTTAAGGGGAGAAAACCAAAACCTACGAGAACAACACCCAGGAAAAAAAGATTATATGGGAATGCTCACTGCTGATGTAGGTAAACCTGAACATGTTTGGCAGTACTGTACAATTAAAAGCATAACTGTTCTTCTGTATACAGCATCCACAGGAACTCGAAGTAATTGTACAGGTCTTTACCGATACTAGCTGATTGGATGTACTTGTACCATGATACTGTGGGAAAATATATATCTGTAACAATTGTACTAATAAATGCCAATAAAAAGAATTTGAAAAAAAAAAACTGTTCTTCTGTAATATGCTGGTACTCTTTTATTGAAAGTGCAGCAAGAAGCCTTTTTCAGAGTTTGTTACTACTGTTCTATTTGTGGGTCCATACTCGACCCAGAACTCACATTTATTCCACAAGTAAACAAGGCGACTAAAGCAGCAAATGGGCAAAGCCAAGTTATACATCTATCCCTTAACTAAAAGTGGTGTTGCACTTGGTGGATAGACTTGTAAAGCACCACCGGCGAATTCGGTGAAATCACTCCAATATTGCTCGACCTCTGTTGACTCCCAATCAGGGCTAGACCATATTTCAAGGTCTGCTACTTAATACTGGAAACAGTTTATATCAAAATTAGAACTTTCTTTAGCTCTCTCTCTCTCATATATATGATATAGCAAATATAACGTATACTAGATTGGATATAACATGTCTCAAAACAAATATAATAATTGGTTTTTAGTTAGTCCCCATCCCGAAATTCAGTGTTAGGATTTTAATCTGTACTCCGGTCTTCTACATAGGACGTGTGCCTTTGTGATACAGCTCAGGGGTTTGCCTGCATGTCTCATTTGACTTTTACTGCCACTATAGTCAAGTGGTTTTCTTTCTCAATCCATGCAATCTCAATCATAAAATGTGAAACTATACTAAGTAGGTATTTTTGCCAAATATATTTGTGACAAATCTCATTCTTTGGTCCACGTGCTACTTATTTTCATTCCCTTTATAATCAATTGGATTTTTGCTCTGTAAGTATTGGTCATGGAATGTAGCTGTCATTCTATATACATTCTGTCTTAACCCATTCCAGAGTTTTTAGGGAGTACTTGTGCCACAGATCTTTGTGATGTGCCTCAGAGGTTTGCATATATGCCACTTTTATTTTTTAAACAATAACCTGTTTTGCCTTGCAGTGGTAAAAGAATTGTTCATTCTTACTACCTGTGACTGACTTTCTATTAAGCAGCTTTCGTATGTCAGCACCAGGACCACATGCTGCAAGGGCCATGCTTACTTCCATTGCTTCCCCATGGGCATAGTTTATTGAAGTCCTTCAGTTTAAAGGGACAGGTCTGCAAATGATTCACATCTCCTGCACACATTCATATGCTGAACTATTGGCTGCAGGCATTGGACTCTGTAGGAAAAGACAGGTAAGAGCAGTTCCTCTAATTGGCCAATTTGGAAGTATAGTAGTAGTTACTATGATCTGAGAAGGGAAATTTCAAATTCAGATCTTGTTGCCCTCACACACCTGTTAGGGTGTCATGCTTCATCATTGGGCGTGCTCCTCGTCGGACCGGCGGTGCAATGTCCGACGGGCCTGGTGGCTTCTTTTTCGGAGGTCTTTTGATCTGAGTACGCCGTTTTGTATGAAGACCATGTGAATGATTATGGAGGGTAATAGCTCCTAAGAATGTGGGGATTCAAGAGAAATTAAAATAGGCCCTGGCCCCTCAATAGTTTTAATAAGGTTAAATAGGGCTGGGACTAAATAAAACCAGGGAGGCTACTTATGTGATGCAAGGTATCAGGGTAGCCTATAGTTGACAAGGGTCATTGGACTCTGACCACACCCTCCACCCCTGCAACCCGTCTCCAGAGCATCCCTCTTCAAGTGTAAGAGCAACTAATTTCTTTTGTTGCCTGGGCAATGCTGGTAGCAGGTGTGAAAAGGACCTCAGAAGCAGAGATCCACATCTTTCCTCTAGCCTATCAGGGAAAAAAAGAAACGCCCCAGGGGCCGGTCCTGTCTCCTGTTTGACAGATCTGGCTTAGAAAGTGGAGTTATGTTTGCTTCTCCCACCAAGCAGAAGCATGAGCTGACCCTGGCGGGTGGGGGACCTCAGGGCCATAAATGGCTCCACGAGGGGGGGTCGCACGGCCCCACTTTATTGTATAACTTTTTACTGAGGCGACCGTCCCCTGAGCTGCAGAGGGGCCACATGCCCCCCTTAAATTCAATGAACTGCCCCATTGAGTTGGCGGTCCCCGTACCTCAGGGGGTGAGTGGGCCCCTGCATTAATTATATATATTTTGCCTCAGTGAGGTGGCAGGCCCTGGTGCGCGGGCAGGCCCAGAGGGACTACCCACATACATATTTTAAAATGCCATGGGGAGGTGGCAGTCCCCTGGGCTTTATATCATTGCTCATGCCCCTGGGACCTGGCCCTCCCGGGGGCTAAACTTTATAAAAGTGCTGGAGCCCACATTTTTTTTTTCAGCAAGAGCCACAGATCCTGCACATCTACCGCTGAAAATTCCCCCCAAAATGCTTTTTTTGCCCTGTGGCACCATCCCAAGAGGCCCATAGTGTCAGAGTATCCTACCATGCCCCCATCTCTTTTTTTAAAATGTTTTTTGTGGGA
This sequence comes from Triturus cristatus, assembly GCF_964204655.1. Classification (NCBI taxonomy): domain Eukaryota; kingdom Metazoa; phylum Chordata; class Amphibia; order Caudata; family Salamandridae; genus Triturus; species Triturus cristatus. The sequence goes on from NC_140591.1 coordinate 831,199,416, forward strand.
CTTTCCTGATGCCGAGTCCTACAATGGCTTCCAGCTCTTGCTGATTGAAGTGTTGACAGCCAATCACATTTCAGCACGGGGACTGTCGGATCCTCGGAGTATCCGCATCCCTAAATATACAAATTTGGATTTCCCTTAATATTTCCAAAACAGATTCACACCAATTTACAACAAGCATTGGCATAGCCAATAGGTCTCGCCTTTGGGACCTTATAAATGTTTAGTTATCCAGCACAATTTCCTTGGTGCAACAATATCAACTGTTGCATGGCTAAAAACTTATAAAGTCCCAAAGCCGAGACCTATTGGCTAAGTCAATGCTTGTTACATTATATAGTGTGGAAAGCGTAGATGTTTGTGCATTACACAGACTTAAAAGAAACACCTTAAACAACAATTACACTGCTGGTGTCTATAACACGTTAAACAAAAAAGGATCAATGAAAACCCTACATGATAAGGTTCTCGCGGACAATAAAGTTTGTTGGGTACACACAGAGAGTGGGTGGTCACATGCGTTCTTTAAACCACAGACATCGCGGACAAGCTTCAATCCGGATATTAAGCAAGACGTGACCGGAGCTGTGATATGGTCTTTTGAAAAGGAGATAGGATTACATCTTCAGTTTCGGTGAATCACTCACGCCAAAAAAAGAAACAAATCATGAAGAGCCGGTTCGCGACAAAGCGGAGAAAGAGGCGCATATCCATTGTATTCCACGAAACAAAAACACAAATCCAATTATACATTAATTGTACTACCGAGTGACAAATCCATTTAAAGCCAAGCAGAACAGACTGTAGACGGTGGGGAAATACATGAAATATGTGCCGGTGCAGAATTGTCGAGAAGAGCATTTATATGTTTCAAATGTCTTCTGTAACAACATGCTAAATTTTTATTTTTTCTGGGACAGTTTGTAAACACAAGTTGTTTTTCATTGTAACTGTTCCCGGTGTCATTTTCTGTCGCAACAAACTCCTTCTCCACACTCCGATTTTTGTCTTGCTTTTACAGTACAAAGGAAAAAACGAGAAATTAAGTACTTCAAACGTGTTTGCGATTTTTCAAACAAATGCACATACGACACTGCCAAATAAAATGGACGCCTGAATCCAACAAGTGGCTTGCACTGCCATGCACTCTCTGACCCACGTCTGCCTACAGTTTGCATGCACTTTTTGCAGCCACACCATTAACAGGTATAACTTTGAAAGGAAGAGCGGAACTTCAAGTTGGAAGGAAGGAAGGAATTTCAAAACATACTCACCAGCAGCCTCTCTAGTAGCTTCCCTCAGCCGCAAAGTTAAAGCGACGCGGGAGCAGAGGGCACAGAGATAAGGTTTCAAACGAGCGAGACTCGCACAGCGTTTCCCTTGCTGGAGCGAGCAGGGGCACCATCTGTTTTCAAGATATTTACAAACAGATGGTGCCAAAGCTTGCTCCCGCAAGGGAAACGCCAAACGTGCATGTGTTGCAATAGAAAGCAATGCAAAATGGGCACGCTTTTTGCCAAAATGCTGATCGATTCCAAAAGGTTCCCTCCTATGAAGCGCATGCGCGCTGCATAGGCGAGCCCTAAAAAGGTCACTTTATGGACCAACAGCTAGCTTTCAGTAAAATTTGGTGTAATTCCGCTCAGCCGTTTGGGCTATAGTTGTGTCTAAAATCTCTATGGAATTAACATGAGGAAAACATGTTTTGGCACCCTGTTTTTTCCTCAACACCCTCTTAACGGATCACCAGTAAACTTTCGAGAGAGCAGCTGAAGTGAGCGTTGTATTAGTTTTGTAAATTTAACAGGCTTCGTCAAACATCGCCAAAGTTATTGGCAAAACAAAAAGCCCCTATATAAAGGCAACTTTGTCGTTAGTAATTGCGAGACACTGGCATAAACAACACTCAGGGGAAACTGATGAGATTTCATTTTTTGGTATTGACAAGGTAACACTGAATACACAAGGTGGAGACAGAGAGTGCACGCTACCGAGACTAGAAACCGAGTACTTCATCTTATTAAACAGCGGGATTCAACCAGGAAGAAGAAATGCATATACATTTGGGATGAAGGGGGTGATGGACCGTCAGTCTACGTTGTCATCTTTTATGTGTCTGTAAGAATACTGCCACCATAAAATATGCTGACTGTTTTGTTATACTTACAGTTCATTTACATCAGCCTTTCTGCCCCTCCACCCCAAATTTATCCTTCCTCCTTCCTCTTGGTTCTTCTTTTACATTTTTAGAAAGAATGGATATTAAGTTGGGAGGTCTTGAGCTGAAAATTGAAGAATAGAGTGCAATTTACTTTTGCTTCTTTTGGGTCTTTCAATTGGTTCACAGAGTTGGTAGTTATATCTTTTTGGATTACATATGTTTTATGTAAATTATACACCCCAGGACAGTAGTGATTAATAATGACAAATTAACGGAAGAGATTTGATGGAAGTTACAGCAGTATTATTCGGGACTTAATTTGGTTTTGGATAACCTAGCCACTAGGCATGTCATGGCTTTGCATTTGTGGTGTGATACATCTTATTTTTAATTTAATTTGAACATGGATTCTGAGGCGCATTAATTGTGAACAACTAGGATTCTCAGCCACTTGGCAACATGCTAACTGGGAAAAGTAGATGGATAATGTGGTAATTCACTCTTATATGTTAAAATCATGACCTTTATAACGAAATGAACCTATATTACATACAGAATTATGATTTGCATTTTTGATAACATTTAAATATGCACAAATGTGGAAAGTAGTGTTTCTTTCTTTTCTTGTGTTTTTACATACTTACCTAGATACTTTCACTATTTCTATTCACTGAAACCAACTTGCACTGGTTTTCAAGGAATTTGACACATTCCACTATGTAATTAGGCTTTGACAAAGACCGCAAGGTTGAAACATGTCAACCATTCATTAAATCATTGGTGTAACATCCCAGGAGTGCCGGCTTTCTCTTTGTCAATTACCGACGGCGAGGTTGCCTTTGTAATTTTTAACGAGTCCTGCTCCCATTTGCTGTGCTCCTGCCCTGTCAGGTGGATGCGGTTGGTGGCCAGCAGGAGTCTGTCAGTTTGGATATATATATATGCTAATTTTTTTCTCTGATGCACTGATTGCACTTTGCGCTTTATATTGAAGAAAACAATGTGAAAATAAGAAAACAAAAAAGATTTCCAAGGAGCCACAAGCTTTTTTTCAGCAAAGGAGAGACACGCTGCACTCCCAGAGACAATTTGGTAAATTCATTTATTCCAACAGAGGTTTTCTCCAAGAGAAGCCCCACGAGATATATAATACCTACTGGCGGTCGCCAGTAGGTAGTTATAGTTAGGACCTCGTTTCTATTCAAAAAGCTTTTTTTCTTTTGCCAATATCTTTGATGCTGTTTAATGAATCTTCCCAAAATCTTCAAAACTAATGGTTCACTCAGGTCAGCTCCTGTCTTAAGAGTGTTGGGGTGATAAATTGAGCGGGGGCCGAGAAAAAAGGGGGGTCCCAAAACATGTTTTCTCGATGTTAATTTCCATAGGAACTTTAGACAAAGCTCCAGCCTAAACTGCTGAACGTAATTACACCACATTTGACAACAAGGGAGCTCTTGGTTCAGAAAGCAACCTTTTTTTAAATGGTGTAAATCCTTTCAGTAGTTCCTGCCGAATTCAAAAATATAAACTATCAATATCTGGTGGCCGAAGAGGATTCGCGAACCCTCCCGAGCACGAGCTTCATTTTTATTGGATGTCAACACTCCAAACCAAGAAGTGTTGGCAGCCATTTTGTGACTCAGTAAAACCGAGTCACAAGAAAACAGTAAAAAAAAGATTAATAACAAGAAAAGGGGGCAGGGTAGAAACACCCTGACCCCCTAGGCCTGCTCAGGGCCCCCACTAAATAATTGGACATTGCTGCTGGAACCTGGCCCACCTGAGTGCTTAAAGAAACTAAGCGCGGGATCCCACGCGTTGTTTAAAAAAAAAAAACTCAGCCGGATTTGCAGACTCTGCGCGACTCTCGCCTAAAAAATAAAAAAACATATTATTAATATTTTTTCATCCAGAGTCGCGCTGGGTGCGCTAATCCGGACGATTTTTTTTTAATTGAAACATGGACTCCAGCACTATGTTTCTTTAAGCCTCGGGTGGGCCCAGTGCCGGGGACAATATCCAATTAATTAGCGGGGGCCCGTGCAGCCTCGGGGACCGCCACCTCCCCGGGGCTTTATTTATTTTAGGGACGGGGGCCTCGTGGGCCCCCCCAAGCCCCGTGGACCGCCACCTCCCTGGAGCTTCACGAAAATATGGGCAGGGGGCCTTGCGGGCCCACAAAGCCCCAGGGACCGCCACCTCCCCGGGACTTTTTAGAAATAATTAGTGTGGGGGGGCTCGAGCCCCCCCACCTGCCCTGGGGACCACCACCTTACCTGGGCACTCTGTATGGAAATACAGGTGTCTGTTGCGGACCCCTGTCACCGGGGACCACCACCTACCCAGGGCTATGTGCACATTGGGAGGGGGGCCGCGCTGCCCCCCTCCTGGTGCCCTCCATGGCCTGGGGACCGCCATCCCCCAGGGCCATCTCCAGCAATGTCCCGGGGTGCCCACCCCCAGGACATTGCAGTTTGCAATGGCAGGGCAGGAGCCTTACGTTGGGGACTGCTTCCCCCGCGGTCCCCATCGTAAGGCCAGGCCCTGGGGGCTGGAGTCCCCGGGCCATAATTGGCCAAAGGAGGGGGGCCACGCGGCTCCTCTGCAAAAAAAAACTACGCTGGTCAGGCCTCGGGGGGTGGGCTCCCTGGGGCCATAATTGGCCTCAGGAGTGGGGCCACATGGCCCCCTCCAAAATAAAAAAGAAAGGCTGGCCAGGCCCCGGGGATGGGCTCCCCATGGCTAGATGTGGCCCAGGGAAGGGAGGCCAGCAATCCAGCTGTGTGGGGCTTACTGGAGGTACGTGGTGGGCTAGTTGGCCCCTAGGAACCCTCAGGATTCAAGGGAACTTAATCCCCAACCCAGAATGCACCAGGAGGGCATGTTTGCAGAGTGGTAGAGAAAGGGGGCACGGCATGTGTCCACCTGTCAGCAATCCCACTATCTGGGACTTACTGGAAGTACCAGGTAGGCTTGTTGGCCCTAAAGACCCCCAGCAGCAAAAGGGACTTTAATCCCCATCCAAGAGCTCACCAGGAAATGCGTTTGCAGAGTGGTGGGGAAAGGGGGTGTGGCCTGCTATGTGAACTTAGCAATCCTGCTGTGTGGGACTTACTGGCGGTAATAGGAGGGGTACTTGGCCCCCAAGGTTGACCTTGGGGGCCAACTACCCCTCCTGTTACCTCCAGTAAGTCTCACACAGTGGGATTGCTAAGAGGTCTTCGGAGGCCATGCTCACCTTTCTCTACCAGTCTGCAAATGTGCCTCCTGGCACAGTACTGGTTGGAGGATTAAGTCCACTTTACTCCTGAGGGACTTTGGCTGCCAAGTAGCCCTCCTGGTACCTCCTGTAAGTCCTATGCAGCGGAATGCCTGAGTGCTGGTCAGTGATGTCACTGACCATATCATGAGTGATGTATAATGTAACGTCATCAGAAGTGCATTTCGGGGCACGAGTTATATATAGCTCAACTAATTATAACGGACAAATTTCTCTGGTTTTGTACGAATGAAATGTCCAACTAACTATAACATCCCTGAAACCTGTGGGTTTTTTCAGTGAATATATATATATATATATATATATATATATATAGATATATATATATATATTATCTACTGGCGGTCGCCAGTAGATAGTTATAGTTAGGACCGTGTTTCCATAGGAAATCCGCAACATTCTATTTGGAATAACTTTGGCGCCGGTTGACGAATCCTCGCGAAATTTTCAAAATAGGTGGGGCACTCCGCTCCGCTCCTACCCTGAAAGTCTCGGGGGGATTCGTCAAGCGGGGGCTGAGAAAAAAGGGGGGTCCCAAAACACGTTTTCCCCATGCAATTTTCCATAGGGACCTTTAGTCCAAGGTACAGCCCGAACGGCTGAACAGAATTACTTGAAATTTGGCAGAGAGGTAGTCCTCAGGTCAGGGATGTACCTTTTGCAGGTCTGGTGTCAATCTGTTCAGTAGTTCCTGAGAAAATCAAAAGTAAAATCATATATATATGTGGGCGGAGCCTAACCACACATCTCATCCTGAGATCTGATTGGCTGTCAGCACTTCATCCAAGAAGTGTTGGCAGCCATCTTGGGACCAATATACATGATAGCACCTCATTAAAAAGCATTGCAGTTAATAGAAGGTTTTAAGACTTTAGTTACATTATAAATCATTTGTTGATGGTACCATACTCATTTTAGGAATTGTGGTATGTTCTTTTTTTTTTTTTTTTTTTTTTTAAACCGTTTATTGCGATCTCAAGAATATACAAGTATGGGCCTACAACCTTCCGGCCGGCCGCTAGAATGACAGGAGCATATGACATACGTACAAAAAACACTTGGCGTTGCAGAGAAGCAAAATCAGGAGGTATCAGCGTCGTGGGCCACATCACTCTGACCCCACAATACGGTTTCATTTTATACAAACAACACAAAAACCACACCCGCAAGGCAACCCGCAATCGAAAGTAACAGCACGTGCTCCCCGAATGGGGGACCCCAGCCATCCACAGGAGTCTAAAGAGGGGAAGGGGAACAGATCGAGGACTGGGGGAGCTCCGTGCTCGGGGCTATGGAAAGGAGTCAACTAAGGGGACGGGGCTGGCGAGGCCGCAGGCAGCAGTGGTGGCGCGCAGATACCCCCGCGGTAGGCGTTCCAGGGGCCCCATACTTTCACCCATGCCCCAGGCTTACCCCTCGCCACATACACCACCTTTTCTCGGAACATGCACCAATCCATGTGTTCTTTCCAGGCCGACACCGCCGGGGGCCTCTGGGATCCCCACAGTTGAGCAATGTCACGCTTAGCTATCATATATCCCAGAGTCACCCATCGCGTCTGCGGAACCGAGTAGTCAGTTGGTTCCCACACATTCAGCAGGCATCTCCTCGCTTCAGGCAGCAGCGCGACATGCGTAACCACTCGCAGGACCTCATGCACACCACGCCAGAATCGCTCCACCTTCGGACATTCCCACAAAATATGCAAAAAAGTCGCCAAAGCACCACACCCACGCTTACACAACCCATCCTCAGCATAGCCCATACGCAGAAGCCTTGGCCCCGTCATGTAAACCCGATGGAGTATCTTAAGCTGGACGAAGCGAAGGCGAGCCGGTATGGCCACCTCCTTCGGAGAGGCCACCGCGGAAATCCAGTCTTCGTCGTCCAACTCCAGCCCGTCGGCAACCCAAGCCTCGCGGAGGTCAGTCAGCAAGCCCGAGCGATCATTAATCAATTTTTTGTAAATAAGGGAGATCGTGCTGTCCGGAACGTGGCCATCCAGCACTCTATCCTCCAGGGGGGAAGACTCCGGGATGGAGGCGACGTCTGGGAAGACTGAGCCCAGCGCGTGACGGACCTGCAAGTACCGAAAGTATTCACTGCCCTGCAGCTGAAACTCCGTCTGCAGCGTCTCGAATGTTTTAAATCCCCCCCTCGTCCAGAGGTCCCCCACTTTACTGATGCCGATTGTGTCCCACTTCTCGAAGCCCTTCGAGGTCCACAGGGAGCCCAATCTCTCAGACGCATACAACGGTGATGCCCGGGTCAAACGGTCCTTCCACCCCATAGCTGCGTTAGCCGCGTGCCATACTCGTACCATGACACGCGTAGGTCCCGTCAGGCGGGGTCCGGGCGCGCCAGAGTAGAGCGCTCGATTATAGTCGCCACCAGGCAGGAGCATCTTGTCCATTTCAAATGCCGGGTTTAAGGCGGGCCCGTAAAGGCCATGATTAATTGCAGCTAGCTGGGAGGCCCAGTAATACCGTTTAATATCCGGGAGGGCAATCCCCCCGTCGTACCATGGGAGCGTCAACTTCGCCAGGGCAATACGCGGCCTCCCGTCCCAGAACAGACGGCGCTGTAGACTCTCCACCTCACGGAAGTAGCGCGCCGGGACTAAATCCATAGTATTCTGGAGAGCGTACAGGAAGCGTGGCAACGACATCATCTTAAACAATGCCGCCCGGCCGAGCGGCGAAAGTGGCAGGCGCCGCCAGCGCGCGACGTCCTCCTTCAAGCGCTGGAGGGGGGGAAGCAAATTCCGCTCGTAGCGGGCCTCCGGGTCCAGAGTAATGTAAACCCCCAGGTACCGAAACCCCTGTGAGGCAATCTGGATCGGACAGCCCCGCGGGAGGACGGGAGCCTCCCCGGAAAGCACATACACACATGATTTAGCCCAGTTGATGACAAGGCCTGAGTTGCGGCCGAATGAGCGCAAAACATCAACCAGGACAATCAGTGATTTACGCGGGGAGGCTAGGTACAAAAGGATATCGTCAGCGTATAGGGACACGCGGTCCTCATACTCGGGGGTCCAACGGAGACCACGGATGGAAGGGTGCCACCGCAGCCACTCCGCCAGGGGTTCCAAGGCCAGCGCGAACAGGAGCGGCGACAAGGGACAGCCCTGTCGCATGCCCCGTCCCAGCTCGAATGGGACCGATACTCTTCCATTCACCACCACCTGCGCCAATGGGCCCGAATACAACAATTTGACCCAGCTGATGAACCCCGGGCCAAATCCAAACTTCGCCAGCATAGCCCAGATGTATGGCCACTCGAGCGTGTCAAACGCCATGGTGGCGTCTAAGGACGCCAATATGGCCGGCTCCCGCACAAACGGGACACGCGCGAGCACCCCGTGCAAGCGCCGCAGATTAAGGGCCGTGTTGCGATGGGGAATAAAGCCGGACTGGTCTTGGTGGACCAAATCGCCCACCACGCCGACCAGCCGGTTGGCCAGCACCTCGGCGAGGATTTTGGGCTCCGCATTCAAGAGCGAGATAGGCCGGTAGGATGTAACCCGGACTCGAGGTCTCCCTTCCTTGTGGATCACCACGATTGTAGCCAGACGTTGGTCCGGCGGGAGGGAGCCCAGCGAGTGGGCCGCCAGGAACATCGCACGGAGGTGGGGTGCCAGTACATCCGGTCGCAGCTTATACAACTCGATAGGGATGCCGTTCGGGCCCATGGCCTTGCCGGATGCGACCGAGCGTATGGCGAGGGCAATTTCGTCGGAGGTAGGAGCGGCATCTAACGACACCCTGTCTTCCACCGAAAGGGAAGGCAGCGCGATATCCCTAAGCAGGGCATGGGAATCCTCCTCCGAGCAGGGAGAAACCGGGGAATACACCTCGCGGAAATAATCCGCGAAACAAGAGACAATGTCTTCTGGCTCGGTGACACACACACCATCCATCCTCTCAATCAGCGGGACCACACGACTCGCTCTCTCCTTTTTATCCAACCATGCAAGCAGTTTACCAGCCTTATCACCCACATCATACAGTCGCCCCTGTTGCTCTCTATGGAGGCCCCTGGCCGCCTCCGTGATGAGGGCCCTGTAGGCCGCCTGCTTAAGTTGTAGGACATGTAGTGCAGCGTCCGTCACCCCACCCTCCAGATCACCCTCCAATTCAGCGATTTCGGCCTCCACCCGGGTCACCTCCTCCTGCTCGCGCCTCCGGGCATGAGAAATAAAGGAGAGGGCCTCCCCTCTAAGAACTGTTTTGAAGGCTTCCCACAGGGAGATAGCCGAAGGGACGGACCCCACATTCTCATCGAAATACCGCTGCAAGGATTTAATCAAATCAGCGCGAATAGTGGGGTCGCGCAGGTACCAGGCATTGATTGGAGCTACCCTGCCCTCCCCCCTCGGGAAGACATCAACGTGCAACAGGAGCGCGGAGTGATCTGAAATACCCCGCGCCAAATGGCGCACCTCTCCTACCCTCCCAACATAGGCCGCAGGGACAAGGACATAATCAAGCCATGAGAGGCTACCATGGGCACCCGAGTGGAAAGTGTACTGCAGCTGCATGGGATGTTTTAAGCGCCAGCAGTCCACCAATCCCAGTGTATCTAAGAAGCCGGACAGCCACGCCTGCGCCCGGGGGAGGTCCCTAGGGGGTGACGATCCACGGTCCCAGAAACCACCGCATTGAAGTCCCCCCCAACCACCAGAAGCCCCCCCGGAAGGTCAAGGAGGAGGCGCCCTAAGTCTGCAAAAGTCGTAGACTGTAACCCCGGTGGGACGTACACTGATACAAAGACAACTACTTTACCCTCCATTCTCCCCACTAAAACAGTGTAGCGTCCCCTCTCATCATGGCGCACCTCGTCTATTTCCAACGGGAGCGAGTTCTTCACCATGATGCCCACCCCCCGTGAGCCCGACGTGAAGCCCGAGTGGGCCACCAAGCGATAGCCACGCCGATTCATGGCACAAAAGGAATTACCAATAAGGTGTGTCTCCTGCAGAAAGACCACATCTGGCGAAAGTCGTTTCAAATACTGCAGGACCACACCTCGCTTAATCCTATCCCCCAGTCCGTTAACGTTCCAGGACAATAAAGTCAGGTCCCTACCCCCCATCACATACGGAAGCCATCATTCGTCCCCCCGAGAGCACCTTAAAAACACCAATACAATAAAGGGTTTGCCTTGCGGTAAAAACGAACAACACCCCACCCCAACCCACCCATCCCAACAGAACTCCCCCCTCCCTGCACCCCTGCATGAGCCCAAACAGCCCCCCCAAAGTGCAGTGTGCCTGTCGCCCCATGAATGATTAAACTAACTAGTCCCCCAGAGGAGGAGGGAGAGCCCCCAAGAGACCCCGTACCACCTCCACAGGAGGGAGACTTAACGAACAGTCAAAAATGACGACAATGTTGTCCAGAGCGAGGCCTACTATTAATCCCTCAGTCCTGATCCGGCGAGCCCTCCCCTCCAACCGCGCCCCCCCCACACCCCCGGCCCCGATCCCCGGGCAAGGAGTCCAACCAGTCCCCGGCCTCCTCGGGACGATCAAAAAAGTGCGTGCGGCCATCCACCTCCACCCGCAACTTAGCTGGAAAAAGCATCGCATACTTGAGGTTCAAGTCCCGTAGACGACGTTTGACTCCGAGAAAGCTCAGTCTCTGCTTCTGGACCGCTGGGGTGAAATCAGGATAGAAGTTTACGTCCATATTGTCAAGTCTGACCGGTCCTTGTTGCCTAGAAGTCTGAAGGATAGCGTCTCTGTCCCGAAAGTTGAAAATCCGGGCAATGAGAGGCCTCGGAGGGGCTCCGGCCTTAGATCTTCCTCCGGGAACCCTGTGGGCACGTTCCACCGCAAAGAATTTACTCAGCCCCCGGGGCTGGAGATGGGTGAGAATCAGGTCCTCCACAAACAGGTCCGCCGCCGCCTCCTCACGTCCCTCCGGCACCCCGACAATGCGGACATTGTTCCTCCGGGCCCGACCCTCGGAATCCTCCAGTCGACGATCCATCAGGGCGCTCGCCTGGCCAAGCCGGCGCACCTCCTTTTGGAGGGATGCCACGTCCGCTGTAAGGCCCGAGGTGGTGTGGGCCAAAGAATCGACACGGTCATTGGTCTTGGATAAATCAGCCCTCACCAGGCCAACATCCACGTGGACCGAGTCAATCTTTTGCGCCAGTGTGTCAAAGCGCTGGTCCACCGAGGCCTTCATCTCGGCGATAGCGCCCATGACATCTCGCAGGGTCAGATCCGCGGGCAGCGCAGGAACATCAGTCGGGTCCTCAGGGGACCTACGCGGCACCTCGGGAGATCCCTTCTGGAGGGTGTAGCGGTCCATGCTGTTGGACTGATGGGCTGCGCCACGGCGGGTCGATTTCACCTTTGCCCGGTCGCCATCTTGCTTTGTGGACATGGTTCCAGTCCCCAAATTGTGCCAATCACCTCGGAAAAGGCCGACAAACCAGTTCACGGGCTCCGGGGGGGGGCAACCACAGGTCCGCAGGACGGATCACAGCCGGCGGGCCAGCAGGGCACCCCAACGAGGCCACACCACCGCACACCGCCCCGCAACCCAACCTCGCCTACACAGCAAGGAGGGTGCAAAAGCGAAAGTGAAAGTGCGGGGTACGCGAGTCGCCCAGCCCTGCCCGCCGCTGTTGATCACTTTGTCTCCGGATCGCCCCGCAACTCCAATCCGGGGGGCCGGCGTGGAGAAGGCCGCAAACCTCAATCGGTGCTCCCGCCGGTGTCCGAGGTCCAATTCGGAAGCGGAAAACGGGTGACACCTCAGCTCGGGCTCACCAACACAGTCCCCTCATCTAGGACAGGATATTTTCAGGATTTATGTAGGAGGTCACGGAGGTCCTCGGGAGCCTCGCACCTACGCGGCCATCTTGGTTGCGCGCTAGGCTCTTCCTCTGTGGTATGTTCTAAGGTGATTTCACCATGTGAAAAAGCCTTCTGCTGGGATATCATGAATCATGTTTGAGAGAAAAATATTTTCTCATGCTTTTCCCACAGAGGTTTGGAAGGTGATCTATAAGCTAAACTGAGAGCTTATTTTCTGTAAATTCACATTATCTTTCTCAGTCATGTGAGAATGAAGTCTGACATTCTCAGTAAAACATGTACATCCAACAAGGGCAGAGACTGTCAGTTGATTCCTTTGTGTTCTACTGCAGCTTCCCAGAGTGTTCCAAAGAACAACTAGAGCGCTAACAGTACTACTTATGATAAACGTATGGCACACCTGAAGCCATCTTGCTTGGATTAAAGTGGTAACTCTTAAAACATTTAATTTAAAAAGGAACAAAATGAGGGGGTTCATTTTTCCATAAAAAGTATGATTAGTGCTGCAGAAAGAAAAATTAGGGCACATTTTGAGTGACTTCTCAAATCCTCTTCTATTTCATTAAAAGATTCTGACATGCAGACTGAAACATGCACTTTCAATACCAGCAGCAGTTTTCCCTGGTGAGCAGTAGCTTTACTACAGTGATCTAATGAGCAAAAAGAGTGCTAACATTCTGAATTTATGGCAAATGTGTGACACATCTGAATGCCTTTGGAATCAAAGTAAAAAACTGAAAGTATTTCCTACTGAGGAGACTGCAGTAAATGAGGAAATTAGGAAACTTCATAACAAATAAGTCTGCCAAGATGGCCACCAGAGACAAAAGAGCCCAAATGTAGCCCAAATATCACCCAGATGTAGCCCAAGTATAGCCCAATGACAGAATGTCCCAGAGTGTTCTTAAAAACAACTAGAGCGCTTACTGTCTTCATTATGACAAAAGTATGGCACACCTGAAGCCATCTTGATTGGAATAAACTGGTAACACTTAAAACATTTAACTTAAAAAGGAACACAATGAGGGGGTTCATTTTGCCATAGAAATTATGATTAATGCTGAAGAAAGAAAATGAGGGCACATTTTGAGTGACTTCTCAAATCCTCTTCTATTTCATTTAAAAATTCTGACATGCAGACTGAAACATGCACTTTTAATACCAGGAGCAGACTTCCATGGTGAACAGTAGTTTTACTACAGTGATCTAATGAGCAACTAGAGTGCTAACATTCAGAATTTATGGCAAATGTGTGACATATCTGAATACCTTCATGATGGAATCAAAGTAAAAAACTGAAAGCATTTCCTACTGAGGAGACTGCAGTACATGAGGAAATTAGGAAACTTCATAACAAATAAATCTCCCAAGATGGCCACCGGAGACAAAAGAGCCCAAATGTAGCCCAAAATCACCCAGATGTAGCCCAAATATAGCCCAATGACAGAAGTGTGCAAAACACTTATTATTTTGTGTTTTTGCAGTGTTATATAGTGCAGACTTGTCAGGTATTGGAGTGCTTTACATGAGCATTGGTTACATCACACAAGAACAAATTCATTTTGGTTGTAGACGTGGACCAGGGTCAAAACGGACTCGATAATTCTCGCCTCGGTTCCTACTCTAACCAGGAACACACTCGGCAACTCTGGGCATTAAGCTTGCCTCATCTCTACAACGGCCCCCCACAGACGCCGGGGATGCCTGGTTTCACCTTGGAGATACCCAGAAAGGGACCATCTCACAGGGATAGCCAGGACGGGTTCCCCAGCGGTCTACAGTGCCGGGACGCCCCGTTGCTGGGGTAGCTGTGCGCTTTACAAGTCTACAACATTTACATTTACATGGGGAGACTAAGTGATTTGACCAGAATCACAGAATGTCGAGCTGAAGCAGAAACTCCAACCTGGTTCCCCAGTTGCAAAGTCTGCAGTTCTGGAAGTAACACCACATCCTCTCCCCTAAGTGCAACATTTAATCAAGTGGTCAACTGGATAAAAAAACATAAAGGTAACAAATAATTTAAAAGTGCTTTCTCGCTATTTGAAAACTCAGAAAATATGTCCTTATTTTAGTCTTTTAGAGCACTAACCATTATTTTGATGCCAATAAGACCCTCTCATATATGTAATTTCTAAAGGAAATGCTCTAGGTATTACAGTTTTGATTACATCAAGATGACGTCAGGCGTTCCACACTTTTGTAATAAATATAGAATGTTAGCAATCTAGTTGTTCATTAGGATACTGTTGAGAGGCAGAGGCCAGGGGCACGGACTCTGAAAATTGAAGGCAGGTTTTAGGGTGCAAAGGCAACAATTTAACCACACTGAGCAGGCAGGAAGGGCAGTGGCAGCACAACAGACTATGGAGGACAGTGGAAAGGGGGGCAGGGGCAACAAACCAACAATACAGGACTTGCAAGAGAGGCTGTGGCAATGTAATAGACCATTGTGGGCAGAAGGAAGAGGCAATGGTAGTACAACCATACATGCCAACAGACCCGATTCAGCCAGGAAATGTCCAATGTTTTTAAGCTCAAATGGGCTTTATTTTATCTGTCTCCTGTCTACAATCTCCTCTTTTTCAATGTAACTCAAAGGGGAAAATCAATACCCCAGTTTTTTTTCAAAATCTCCATCTTACCAAGTTCAAAATGTTCGCAAGTATGGTACATTGGATCATGGAGGGAAATGGGGTAGGGACATGGACTTGGATAACAGAGGACAGGAGGGACATGGAGAGGTGCACCAAACTGACCCTGCAGGGCAGGCATCGGGGTTTGCGGCAGCACAATACACCACACAGGGCATGCGGGACGGGAGTGCAGCACAACAATCCATAGAAAGCAAGAGGGAGGGGACAGGACAATGCACATGGACAACAGAGAACAGAGGGGCAAGAGGCAGGACCATAATGGACAGACAGGAGAGAAAGCTGCAGCATAACAGACCATAAAGGGCAGGAGGGAAGGATCAGGGGCATTACAATGGAACAGACAAGCCAGGAGGGAGGGAGTAGGGGTCTGCACATGTAAACAGAGGGCTGGGGCAAGGGAGCAGGGCAGGAGCAGCAAGATAGCCATGGAGGTCAGGCAGGATGGGCACTAGAAGCAAGACACACCATGAAGAGCAACAGTGAGACTGTGATGGCATACACACAGACCATGGAGGGAAGGTGGGAGGGGTTCAGGGGCAGCTAACTGACCTCACAGGGAAGGTGGGAGGGGCCATGCCAGCACAGAAGACCATGCATGGCAAGTGGGAGGGTTAGTGGTAGCACAATGGCTATGATGGGCAAGAAGGAGGGTGCAGGGGCATGCACAAAGGACGATGGAGGATAGAAGGGAGGGTCAGGACCTGTGCACAGACAAGAAAGTTCAGGGGAAGGGGCCTCACAACAGACCGCACGAGGCAGGCAGGAGGAGCAGTTGCAGCACAACAGACCAGGGAGGGCAGAAGGGTGTGGCAGTACAATGGACCATGTAGGACAGGAGGAAGGGGATAGGGGCATGGCATGTGGACAGGCAGGGTGGAGGTGGCAGGGACAGGTTACAGTCATCTGACAATGCTAGGCAGGTGGGAGGGGAGTGGCAGCTCAACAGAACACTCAGAGTAGATAGGAGTGGCAGGTCCATGGAACATGGTGGACAAAAAGGATGGAGCAGGGGCATGCACAAAGACATCGGAGGGCAGGAGGAAGGAGAATAGGGGCAGCAAGCTAAGCACAGAGTTTAAGCAGGAGGTCAATGATGGGGCATAGAATTGGGCAATGGAGGGCAGGAGGAGTGGACTGGTACATCATACTAAATTGAGGGCAGTGGCAGCACATCAGACCATGCATGGCAGGAGGGAGGAGGCTAGTCCATGGATTCACACAACAGAGGATAGGGAGGAGGGGGATGGGGCAGCAAGCTAACTGTTCAGAGAAGGCGGGTATTAGGAACTTTATTGTTTTTAAAACGTGTGTCTGTGCGAACTACTTAAAATATGAACAAGTATGCAGCATAATCTCACTTTTATTCAGGAAGAAGAGGACGTTTGTGACTGTGACTCGGGGCTCACTTGGCAGAAACACCCCCTGACCCTCCACCCCCTATCGCAAAATGTAATGCCCGTGAAAAGGGTAGGTGAACACAGTGTTATATAGAACATAGTCCTGAGAGCATGATTGAAAATGAAAACTAGATATAGTGTATGGTATAAACTATGCACCAAAAAGTGTGATCTAAGATGAACCGGGCGTGAAATATAATATGCAATACATTGTGCACAATGACAGATTCATTGGAGAGCGCGAGATAGCACAGGCACTAGCGCGTGCTATGCGATATGCGCCTTGGAGTGTAATATGCACAGGGCAATGTTGTGTAACATAACTAGTCTCTAAAGTTGTAATATAAAATATGTGCTGGGGAGTGTAACGTTGCATATGCACTGTGACAAAGATATGGATCCCAGATTGTAATATGTATGGCATATTACTGTGTGTTATAACATAGGCATCGAGGAAGGCACGTTAGATGGGGCAATATAACCCGTGCGAAGACAAGTGTGGCATGACATATTCACGGGGTGGTGTTACAGTGCACATGGGCTAGAGAGTGTCATAGCATATGCACTAGCTAGTGGAATACAACACAGAGGTGTGTGGCACTCAGCAGGCAATGGTGGGTGTAACACAGCATTGGGCTCTGCCAGGAGCGCGCTGTGACTCTCAAGTGATGTTCGTCCCCTTTCCAGAGAGTAAAATAAAAAGTATTACACATCTGGCAGTGGATGTGTGTTTCATTAACCGTGAGGGGGGTTTCTTGCATAGTTTTGGTCGAATTTTTGTCGAATCCCCTTTGAATGGCTTGGTGTGCATGTGTATTAAATGTGCCCGTCAATAGCTACCCATGTTTGTATAAATAAACGACAAGGGTGTCTACCGGGATTAGGCACGGTAGGGCATCAGACAAGTCAGAGCTTCACTAGTGGTGTAAATACATTCCACATGGATTCATTGTATGCATAGTCGCCTTTTAATGAATATCACGCAAATCGTCATGGTGATAGGTACGTACGGTTTGTCCAGCATGTCCTAGGTGTATCTATAAATATATATTTTTTAAAAATAATAAAAAACAGTGGCCGGCCCTGGGGATTGGGGTCAAAAAAATAAAATTAGGAGACAGGCCCTGGGGGATGGGGTCATCAGGGCCAATAAATTAGAATAAGAAGGGGAACCACACAGCCCCCCTTCTTAAAAAATTAAAATAAATAAAAGACTGGCATTGTGCCGGAGGCCACGCCCCCTCCTTGCAGCACTCTGCAAACGCGCCCCCTGGCGAGTTGTAAGTTGGGGAATTAATTCCTGTTCAATACTGAGGGTCCCTGAGGGCCAACTAGCCCAACAGGCATCTCCAGTATGCACCAGGGAGCTGCGCTGCAGACAGGTGTTCTGAGGCCAAGCCCCTTTTTACACCTCTCTGCAACGCAGCTCTGTGGTGCTTACTGGAGGTACCTAGTGGTCTAGTTTGACCCTAGGGACCCTTAGGATTCAAGGGGACTTAATCTCTCAACTTAGAACAGCCACAGGGCGCGTTTACACAGTGGTGAAGGGAGGGGACGGGGCCTGAGGTGACGTGTGCAAACACGCACTATGGCACGTTTTAAATTGGGGATATAATTTTCCTTCAATACTGAGGGCCCCTGGGGGCTAACTAGCCCACCAAGTGCTTCCAGTAAGCGCCACTGAGCTGCATTGCAGAGAGGTTGTCCAGGCCGTGCCACTTTTTACACCTCTCTGCAACGCAGCTCTGTGGCACTTACTGGAGGTACCTAGTGGGCTAGTTGGACCCTAGGGACCCTCAGGATTAAAATGAACTTAATCTCCCAACTAAAAACGGACACAGGGCGTGTTTACACAGTGGTGAAGGGAGGGGACGGGGCCTGAGTTAACGTGTGCAAAAACGCCCTGTGGCCTGTTTTAAGAGGTAGTTTTAATCCCCCTGCCCTATTATATACTAGGGGCTTACAGAGGAGGTCATGCTAATCACAGGAGGACCCCAATGCATAATGTTCCCTAGTGTATGTAGGTGTTTTCACTGTATTCTAAGTGTCTTTTAACATAGCACTGGCTCTAGGACTGGTTAGTCAGACTCAGTTACCACCAGTATCTGTCTGAAAAAGTTGAGGGTACAGGATGATTTTGCAACAAGGCTTCTTTCTGCTCTTCTTTTTGTTCTTTCTGCACGTTATCCTTCTTCCTGCACTTTTCTTCGTCTTTGAGGACTTCTGTTGCTTCTTTCTGCACTTCTTTTTTTTCTTTCTGTGCATTTTTTCTTCTTTCTTCACATGTCCTATCTCTGTAGGCATAGTTAGAAATTAGCATTTAAAAAACCTTTGAAATTCACAGAAAAAAACATAGGTTTCAGGCACGTTATAGTTAGGAATTAGCATTTAAAAAACCTCAGAAATTCACAGAAAAAAACATAGGTTTCAGGGGTTTTATAGTTAGCTGGACTTTTCACTTCTACAAAACCATTGAAATTCCCCCGTTATAGTTAGTTCAGCTAACTATAACTCGCGCGCCCGCAATGCACTGCTCATGACGTCACATATTACATCACTCATGACATGGTCAGTGACATCACTCATGACATCACTGATGACATCTCAAATGACATCACTGATGACATCATCCTTGTGATAGAGTGGCAGACCTCCTCTCACCCTAATATAACCTTTGATACACACATTCAAAAATAGAGACTAAACTTTTCAAAACAATGGACATACCAATACCAGTTACAACAACCTCTTCAGTAATTCTAAGATCCACATACACATCCACTCATTCACCTACAGTCCTATACAGTCACTCATACATGTATTCACTCATCATATGTACTCATACACCTAAACATCCTGTTACACAATGCCACTCATCCATAGAGTTACTCACACACATAGTCACTCATGCTAATAAAGAATCAAACATACATTTATTTGCATATACAGTTATACACATACCACCACACTTACTCCTACGGAAACTTACACATACTTAGTCTTTTAAACAATCACTTATAGAAACACATACTTATTCATACAGGAACTCTTTCAATCTCTCACTCTCACATATACTCACTTATATACACCAATAGTCACATATACTAGTTTAAAACATATGTAGCTACTCATAAAGACACTATTGAGACAGTCATTCACTCACTAACACACCCATACACACACTCATCCACCCATACAGTCCTGCACACATGCTGTCTTCAACACATACAAAGAGTGAGTCACTCATTCATGCACCTATGCACTACGTAATACCCCCCACCGAACCATGAAGACACTCAGACTGATACTCAAAAAACCAACTAATAACCTATATAGACACCCATGTAGCTACTCACCAATCCATGCAGCCACTTATACACAAAGTGAGAGACTGATACAGATATTTACATATTTAAACATTACTCACTAAGCCATGTATTCACTATGATACACTTAATCAGTCAGTTACGCAATCAATTTTTCAAAAACAAATCATCCATTTAGACACTTATATACCCATTTATTCTTCCATCGACCTTGAGATATACATATATAAAACATATTTAATTTTCAGAAAAACAGACATTCACTGGATGATGTCATCAGTGATGTCATCAGTGATGTCATTTGAGATGTCATCAGTGATGTCATGAGTGATGTCACTGACCATGTCATGAGTGATGTAATATGTGACGTCATCAGCAGTGCATTGCGGGCGCGCGAGTTATAGTTAGCTGAACTAACTATAACGGGGGAATTTCAATGGTTTTGTACAAGTGAAAAGTCCAGCTAACTATAACACCCCTGAAACCTATGGTTTTTTCAGTGAATTTCTGGGGTTTTTTAAATGCTAATTCCTAACTATAACGTGCCTGAAACCTATGGTTTTTTCTGTGAATATATATATATATTACCTACTGGCGGTCGCCAGTAGGTAGTTATAGTTAGGACCCTGTTTCCATAGGAAATCCGCAACATTCTATTTGGAATAACTTTGGCGCCGGTCGACGAATCCTCGCGAAATTTTCAAAATAGGTGGGGCGCTACGCTCCGCTCCTACCCTGAAAGTCTCGGGGGGATTCGTCAAGCAGGGGCCGAGAAAAAAGGGCGGTCCCAAAACGCGTTTTCCCCATGCATTTTTCCATAGGACCTTTAGACACAGCTACAGCCCGAACGGCTGAACAGAATTACTTGAAATTTGGCAGAGAGGTAGCCATAAGGTCAAGGAAGTGCCTTTTGCAGGTCTGGTGTAAATCTGTTCAGTATTTCCTGAGAAAATAGCATTTAAAAGCATATATATATGTGGGCGGAGCCTAACCACACATCTCATCCTGAGATCTGATTGGCTGTCAGCACTTCATCCAAGAAGTGTTGGCAGCCATCTTGGGACCAATATACATGATAGCACCTCATTAAAAAGCATTGCAGTTAATAGAAGGTTTTAAGACTTTAGTTACATTATAAATCATTTGTTGATGGTACCATACTCATTTTAGGAATTGTGGTATGTTCTAAGGTGATTTCACCATGTGAAAAAGCCTTCTGCTGGGATATCATGATTGAGAGAAAAATATTTTCTCATGCTTTTACCACAGAGGTTTGGAAGGTGATCTATAGGCTAAACTGAGAGCTTATTTTCTGTAAATTCACATTATCTTTCTCAGTCATGTGAGAATGAAGTCTGACATTCTCAGTAAAACATGTACATCCAACAAGGGCAGAGACTGTCAGTTGATTCCTTTGTGTTCTACTGCAGCTTCCCAGAGTGTTCCAAAGAACTACTAGAGCGCTAACAGTCCTACTTATGATAAACGTATGGCACACCTGAAGCCATCTTGCTTGGATTAAAGTGGTAACTCTTAAAACATTTAATTTAAAAAGGAACAAAATGAGGGGGTTCATTTTTCCATAAAAAGTATGATTAGTGCTGCAGAAAGAAAAATTAGGGCACATTTTGAGTGACTTCTCAAATCCTCTTCTATTTCATTAAAAAATTCTGACATGCAGACTGAAACATGCACTTTCAATACCAGCAGCAGTTTTCCCTGGTGAGCAGTAGCTTTACTACAGTGATCTAATGAGCAAAAAGAGTGCTAACATTCTGAATTTATGGCAAATGTGTGACACATCTGAATGCCTTCTTGATGGAATCAAAGTAAAAAACTGAAAGTATTTCCTACTGAGGAGACTGCAGTAAATGAGGAAATTAGGAAACTTCATAACAAATAAGTCTCCCAAGATGGCCACCAGAGACAAAAGAGCCCAAATGTAGCCCAAATATCACCCAGATGTAGCCCAAGTATAGCCCAATGACAGAATGTCCCAGAATGTTCTTAAAAACAACTAGAGCGCTTACTGTCTTCATTATGACAAAAGTATGGCACACCTGAAGCCATCTTGATTGGAATAAACTGGTAACACTTAAAACATTTAATTTAAAAAGGAACACAATGAGGAAGTTCATTTTGCCATAGAAATTATGATTAATGCTGAAGAAAGAAAATGAGGGCACATTTTGAGTGACTTCTCAAATCCTCTTCTATTTCATTAAAAAATTCTGACATGCAGACTGAAACATGCACTTTTAATACCAGGAGCAGACTTCCATGGTGCAGTTATTTTACTACAGTGATCTAATGAGCAAATAGAGTGCTAACATTCAGAATTTATGGCAAATGTGTGACATATCTGAATACCTTCATGATGGAATCAAAGTAAAAAACTGAAAGCATTTCCTACTGAGGAGACTGCAGTACATGAGGAAATTAGGAAACTTCATAACAAATAAATCTCCCAAGATGGCCACCGGAGACAAAAGAGCCCAAATGTAGCCCAAAATCACCCAGATGTAGCCCAAATATAGCCCAATGACAGAAGTGTGCAAAACACTTATTATTTTGTGTTTTTGCAGTGCTATATAGTGCAGACTTGTCAGGTATTGGAGTGTTTTACATGAGCATTGGTTACATCACACAAGAACAAATTCATTTTGGTTGTAGACATGGGGAGACTAAGTGATTTGACCAGAATCACAGAATGTCGAGCTGAAGCAGAAACTTCAACCTGGTTCCCCAGTTGCAAAGTCTGCAGTTCTGGAAGTAACACCACATCCTCTCCCCTAAGTGCAACATTTAATCAAGTGGTCAACTGGATAAAAAAACATAAAGATAACAAATAATTTAAAAGTGCTTTGTCGCTATTTGAAAACTCAGAAAATATGTCCTTATTTTAGTCTTTTAGAGCACTGACCATAATTTTGATGCCAATAAGACCCTCTCATATATGTAATTTCTAAAGGAAATGCTCTAGGTATTACAGTTTTGATTACATCAAGATGATGTCAGGCATTCCACACTTTTGTAATAAATATAGAATGTTAGCAATCTAGTTCATTAGGATACTGTTGAGAGGCAGAGGCCAGGGGCACGGACTCTGAAAATTGAAGGCAGGTAGGAGGGTGCAAAGGCAACAATTTAACCACACTGAGCAGGCAGGAAGGGCCGTGGAAGCACAACAGACTATGGAGGGCAGTGGAAAGGGGGGCAGGGGCAACAAACCAACAATACAGGACTTGCAAGAGAGGCTGTTGGAGGGAAGATCTATTACGGGTCAAGGAAGCTAGGGGCGGTCCCCAGATCCCCGGGAGCCACCACAGAACTGAGCAGGAGAGTGAGTCAGGGACAAAAGGGGCACCTTAATTTGAGCCGGGGTGCCTAGGAACGCTTGCTCCAAAAATGAAGAAAACAGACATATGAGACATGGAATTGGAGGCAGAATACAATGGCAGTTTAATGAGAAGATGCAACTTCAAAGAAACCGCAGAATAGAGACATAAAGTACAAAATACAGAATCCAGATAATCATACAGCTGTCATAATATTCTCTGTATCTCAATTAATGTACTGACAGAGAGAGAGAGAAAACACATCTATAAATGCATCATGGGAAACAAGTTACACCAAGGAAAATGTTACCTTGGAACACTCACGTTTACTCTTAGAGCAAGCATTCCTGCAATTACAATACAAAATCTTTTAAATGCAAAAGTAAAGAGAACAATGGTTAAACATAACATGACATTTCATATAGGTAAAATAGAATAAGATACTTCAAGCAAAGCAGAGCAAGACATTTTAAGCAAAGGAAGACAAGAGCTCCCAGCTCTTGGGGAAAACCTGCACTGCCTGTTAACCTACATACAGACGGCGAGGTAGTCCGTCGATATCTGTGGGTGCTCCCTTTTTATATCATTTTGTGGGCTCCTTTGCACGCTACATCTACCTACGTATGCTACCCAAAAGCTTCGTCTGCAGATTTTACCAGACATTTCGTCATTTACCCACTTAATGCTGACAATGGACTGGGTGAAAAGGTCAGTCTCTCAGGCCAATCGCTTATCGTAAGTTCCATAGAGCAAGCAGAAAATAATGGGTATTGTACGGGAATTCAATATATTCATGTATAAAATCTCCTCAGTTCTCCTAACTTGACGCTCTGCGGTTGCCACTTCCTTAAAAGCGGGAAACCTGCCCAGGAAGCAAGTACCAGTCCAGGATGCAGCCTACTGTATGTCGACAGCTTCAGGGGGATGTTGAACTTTGATACCGAGCACGGAGCACTCGGGTAGGGTGGGGGCTACTAGTTTGGATCAGAAGGCCTCGCAGACCTGCCTTCAGACTGCTATACACTAAAATTGCAGAGCTATGGTCAATTTAACAAAGAGGCCTACATATTGAACAGAAGGGCCTACACAGGGGTTTTATGCTGGCTGAGTGGTAAGGATGTCTCAGGATAATTATATAGCAACACAGGACCCGCTGGTCAATTTAATATGGCCTACAAATGCAGCTGGCAGGGCAAGGACATGGGTCTCATACTTCAGGTGTGGACAGAACGGGCCAGGGGCCCCCTGTGATACAAAATCTACCCTCCTTCAAGGCTGTGGCAATGTAATAGACCATTGTGGGCAGAAGGAAGAGGCAATGGTAGTACAACCATACATGCCAACAGACCCGATTCAGCCAGGAAACGTCCAATGTTTTTAAGGTCAAATGGGCTTTATTTGATCTGTCTCCTGTCTACAATATCCTCTTTTTCAATGTAACTCAAAGGGGAAAATCAATACCCCAGTTTTTTTTCAAAATCTCCCTCTTACCAAGTTCAAAATGTTCGCAAGTATGGTACATTGGATCATGGAAGGAAATGGGATAGGGACATGGACTTGGATAACAGAGGACAGGAGGGACATGGAGAGGTGCACCAAACTGACCATGCAGGGCAGGCATCAGGGTTTGCAGCAGCACAATACACCACACAGGGCATGCAGGACGGGAGTGCAGCACAACAATCCATAGAAAGCAAGAGGGAGGGGACAGGACCATGCACATGGACAACAGAGAACAGAGGGGCAAGAGGCAATGGTAGCTAGCTGACCATAATGGACAGACAGGAGAGAAAGCTGCAGCATAACAGACCATAAAGGGCAGGAGGGACGGATCAGGGGCATTACAATGGAACAGACAAGCCAGGAGGGAGGGAGTAGGGCTGGGGGCAAGGGGGCAGGGCAGGAGCAGCAAGATAGCCATGGAGGTCAGGCAGGATGGGCACTAGAAGCAAGACACACCATGAAGAGCAACAGTGAGACTGTGATGGCATACACACAGACCATGGAGGGAAGGTGGGAGGGGGTCAGGGGCAGCTAACTGACCACACAGGGAAGGTGGGAGGGGCCATGGCAGCACAGAAGACCATGCATGGCAAGTGGGAGGGTTAGTGGCAGCACAATGGCTATGATGGGCAAGAAGGAGGATGGAGGGGCATGCACAAAGGACGATGGAGGATAGAAGGGAGGGTCAGGACCTGTGCACAGACAAGAAAGTTCAGGGGAAGGGACCTCACAACAGACCACACAGGGCAGGCAGGAGGAGCAGTTGCAGCACAACAGACCAGGGAGGGCAGAAGGGTGTGGCAGTACAATGGACCATGTAGGACAGGAGGAAGAGGATAGGGGCATGGCATGTGGACAGGCAGGGTGGAGGTGGCAGGGACAGGTTACAGTCATCTGACAATGCTAGGCAGGTGGGAGGGGAGTGGCAGCTCAACAGAACACTCAGAGTAGATAGGAGTGGCAGGTCCATGGGACATGGTGGGCAAAAAGGATGGAGCAGGGGCATGCACAAAGACATCGGAGGGCAGGGGGAAGGAGAATAGGGGCAGCAAGCTAAGCACAAAGTTTAAGCAGGAGGTCAATGATGGGGCATAGAATTGGGCAATGGAGGGCAGGAGGAGTGGACTGGTACATCATACTAAATTGAGGGCAGTGGCAGCACATCAGACCATGCATGGCAGGAGGGAGGAGGCTAGTCCATGGATTCACACAACAGAGGATAGGGAGGAAGGGGATGGGGCAGCAAGCTAACTGTTCAGAGAAGGCGGGTATTAGGAACTTTATTGTTTTTAAAACATTGTGTCTGTGCGAACTACTTAAAATATGAACAAGTATGCAGCATAATCTCACTTTTATTCAGGAAGAAGAGGACGTTTGTGACTGTGACTCCGGGCTCACTTGGCAGAAACACCCCCTGACCCACCACCCCCTATCGCAAAATGTAATGCCCGTGAAAAGGGTAGGTGAACACAGTGTTATATAGAACATAGTCCTGAGAGCACGATTGAAAATGAAAACTAGATATAGTGTATGGTATAAACTATGCACCAAAAAGTGTGATATAAGATGAACCGGGCGTGAAATATAATATGCAATACATTGTGCGCAATGACAGATTCATTGGAGAGCGCGAGATAGCACAGGCACTAGCGCGTGCTATGCGATATGCGCCTTGTAGTGTAATATGCACAGGGCAGTGATGTGTAACCTAACTAGTCTCTAAAGTTGTAATATAAAATATGTGCTGGGGAGTGTAACGTTGCATATGCACTGTGACAAAGATATGGATCCCAGATTGTAATATGTATGGCATAGCACTGTGCGTTATAACATAGGCATCGAGAAAGGCACGTTAGATGGGGCAATATAACCCGTGCGAAGACAAGTGTGGCATGACATATTCACGGGGTGGTGTTACAGTGCACATGGGCTAGAGAGTGTCATAGCATATGCACTAGCTAGTGGAATACAACACAGAGGTGTGTGGCACTCGGCAGGCAATGGTGGGTGTAACACAGCATTGGGCTCTGTCAGGAGCACGCTGTGACTCTCAAGTGATGTTCGTCCCCTTTCCAGAGAGTAAAATAAAAAGTATTACACATCCGGCAGTGGATGTGTGTTTTATTAACCGTGAGGGGGGTTTCTTGCATAGTTTTGGTCGAATTTTTGTCGAATCCCCTTTGAATGGCTTGGTGTGCATGTGTATTAAATGTGCCCGTCAATAGCTACCCATGTTTGTATAAATAAACGACAAGGGTGTCTACCAGGATTAGGCACGGTAGGGCATCAGACATTTCAGAGCTTCACTAGTGGTGTAAATACATTCCACGTGGATTCATTGCATGCATAGTCGCCTTTTAATGAATATCACGCAAATCGTCATGGTGATAGGTACGTACGGTTTGTCCAGCATGTCCTAGGTGTGTCTATAAATATATATTTTTTAAAAATAATAAAAAACAGTAGCCGGCCCTGGGGATTGGGGTCAAAAAAATATAATTAGGAGACTGGCCCTGGGGGATGGGGTCATCAGGGCCAATAAATTAGAATAAGAAGGGGAACCAAACAGCCCCCCTTCTTAAAAAACTAAAATAAATAAAAGACTGGCATCGTGCCGGAGGCCATGCCCCCTCCGTGCAGCACTCTGCAAACGCGCCCCCAACAGGCATCTCCAGTATGCGCCAGGGAGCTGCGCTGCAGCCAGGTGTTCTGAGGCCAAGCCCCTTTTTACACCTCTCTGCAACGCAGCTCTGTGGCGCTTACTGGAGGTACCTAGTGGTCTAGTTTGACCCTAGGGACCCTTAGGATTCAAGGGGACTTAATCTCTCAACTTAGAACAGCCACAGGGCACGTTTACACAGTGGTGAAGGGAGGGGACGGGGCCTGAGGTGACGTGTGCAAACACGCACTATGGCACGTTTTAAATTGGGGATATAATTTCCCTTCAATACTGAGGGCCCCTGGGGGCTAACTAGCCCACCAAGTGCTTCCAGTAAGCGCCACTGAGCTGCATTGCAGGGAGGTGGTCCAGGCCGTGCCACTTTTTACACCTCTCTGCAACGCAGCTCTGTGGAGGTACCTAGTGGGCTAGTTGGACCCTAGGGACCCTCAGGATTCAAATGAACTTAATCTCCCAACTAAAAATGGACACAGGGCGTGTTTACACAGTGGTGAATGGAGGGGACGGGGCCTGAGTTAACGTGTGCAAAAACGCCCTGTGGCCTGTTTTAAGAGGTAGTTTTAATCTCCATGCCCTATTATATACTAGGGGCTTACAGAGGAGGTCATGCTAATCACAGGGGGACCCCAACGCATAATGTTCCCTAGTGTATGTAGGTGTTTTCACTGTATGGTAAGTGTCTTTTAACATAGCACTGGCTCTAGGACTGGTTAGTCAGACTCAGTTACCACCAGTATCCGTCTGAAAAAGTTGAGGGTACAGGATGATTTTGCAACAAGGCTTCTTTCTGCTCTTCTTTTTGTTCTTTCTGCACGTTATCCTTCTTCCTGCACTTATCTTCGTATTTGAGGACTTCTGTTGCTTCTTTCTGCACTTCTTTTGTTTCTTTGTGTGCATTTTTTCTTCTTTCTTCACATGTCCTATCTCTGTAGGCATAGTTAGAAATTAGCATTTAAAAAACCTTTGAAATTCACAGAAAAAACCATAGGTTTCAGGCACGTTATAGTTAGGAATTAGCATTTAAAAAACCTCAGAAATTCACTGAAAAAACCATAGGTTTCAGGGGTGTTATAGTTAGCTGGACTTTTCACTTGTAAAAAACCATTGAAATTCCCCCGTTATAGTTAGTTCAGCTAACTATAACTCGCGCGCCCGCAATGCACTGCTGATGACGTCACATATTACATCACTCATGACATGGTCAGTGACATCACTCATGACATCACTGATGACATCTCAAATGACATCACTGATGACATCACTGATGACATCATCCTTGTGATAGAGTGGCAGACCTCCTCTCACCCTAATATAACCTTTGATACACACATTCAAAAATAGAGACTAAAATTTTCAAAACAATGGACATACCAATACCAGTTACAACAACCTCTTCAGTAATTCTAAGATCCACATACACATCCACTCATTCACCAACAGTCCTATACAGTCACTCATACATGTACTCACTCATCATATGTACTCATACACCTATACATCCTGTTACACAATGCCACTCATCCATAGAGTTACTCACACACATAGTCACTCATGCTAATAAAGAATCAAACATACATTTACTTGCATATACAGTTATACACACACCACCATACTTACTTCTACGGAAACTTACACATACTTAGTCTTTTAAACAATCACTTATAGAAACACATACTTATTCATACAGGAACTCTTTCAATCTCTCACTCTCACATATACTCACATATATACACCAATAGTCACATATACTAGTTTAAAACATATGTAGTTACTCATAAAGACACTATTGAGACAGTCATTCACTCACTAACACACCCATACACACACTCATCCACCCATACAGTCCTGCACACATGCTGTGTTCAACACATACAAACAGTGAGTCACTCATTCATGCACCTATGCACTACGTAATACCCCCACCGAACCATGCAGACACTCAGACTGATACTCAAAAAAACAACTAATAACCTATATAGACACCCATGTAGCTACTCACCAACCCATGCAGCCACTTATACACAAAGTGAGAGACTGATACAGATATTTACATATTTAAACATTACTCACTAAGCCATGTATTCACTATGATACACTTAATCAGTCAGTTACACAATCAATTTTTCAAAAACAAATCATCCATTTAGACACTTATATACCCATTTATTCTTCCATCGACCTTGAGATATACATATATAAAACATATTTAATTTTCAGAAAAACACACATTCACTGGATGATGTCATCAGTGATGTCATCAGTGATGTCATTTGAGATGTCATCAGTGATGTCATGAGTGATGTCACTGACCATGTCATGAGTGATGTAATATGTGACGTCATCAGCAGTGCATTGCGGGCGCACAAGTTATAGTTAGCTGAACTAACTATAACGGGGGAATTTCAATGGTTTTTTACAAGTGAAAAGTCCAGCTAACTATAACACCCCTGAAACCTATGGTTTTTTCAGTGAATATATATATATACATATATATATATATATATATATATATATATATATATATATATATATATATATAAGTCGCCAGTGGGTAGTTATAGTTAGGACCTATTATCCATAGGAAATCCGCAACATTCTATTTGGAATAACTTTGGCGCAGTTTGACGTATCTTCACAAAATTTTCAAAACTGGTGGGGCGCTCTGGTCCTCTCTTATCCTGAAAGTCTAGGGGTGATTCATCAAGCGGGGCTGAGAAAAAAGGGGGGTCCCAAGATGTGTTTTCCCCATGCAATTTTCCATAGGAACCTTTAATCGCAGGTACAGCCCGAACTGCTGAACAGAATTACACCAAATTTAGCAAAAAGGTAGCCCTTGGTTCAGAGTCGTGCCTTTTGGTTAAATGGTGTAAATCCGTTCAGTAGTTCCTGAGAAAATCAAAAGTAAAATCACATACATATCTGGGCGGAGCCTAACCACACATCTCATCGTGAGATCTGATTGGCTGTCAGCACTTCATCCAAGAAGTGTTGGCAGCCATCTTGGGACCAATATACATGATAGCACCTCATTAAAAAGCATTGAAGTTAATAGAAGGTTTTAAGACTCTAGTTACATTATAAATCATTTGTTGATGGTACCATACTCATTTTAGGAATTGTGGTGTGTTCTAAGGTGATTTTACCATGTGAAAAAGCCTTCTGCTATGATATCATGAATCATGTTTAAGAGAAAACTATTTTCTCATGCTTTTCCCACAGAGGTTTGGAAGGTGATCTATAAGCTAAACTGAGAGCATATTTTCTGTAAATTCACATTATCTTTCTCAGTCATATGAGAATGAAGTCTGACATTCTCAGTAAAACATATACATCCAACAAGGGCAGAGACTGTCAGTTGATTCCTTTGTGTTCTACTGCAGCTTCCCAGAGTGTTCTAAAGAACAACTAGAGCGCTAACAGTCCTACTTATGACAAACGTATTGCACACCTGAAGCCATCTTGATTGGAATAAAGTGGTAACTCTTAAAACATTTATTTTAAAAAGGAAGAAAATGAGGGGGTTCATTTTGCCATAGAAAGTATGATTAGTGCTGCAGAAAGAAAGATTAGGGCACAATTTGAGTGACTTCTCAAATCCTCTTCTATTTTATTAAAAGATTCTGACATACAGACTGAAACATGCACTTTCAATACCAGCAGAAGACTTTCCTGGTGAGCATTAGCTTTACTACAGTAATCTAATGAGCAACTAGAGTGCTAACATTCTGAATTTATGGCAAATGTGTGACACATCTGAATGCCTTCTTGATGGAACAAAAGTAAAAAACTGAAAGTATTTCCTACTAAGGAGACTGTAGTAAATGAGGAAATTAGGAAACTTCATAACAAATAAGTCTCCCAAAATGGCCACCAGAGACAAAAGAGCCCAAATGTGGCACAAATATCACCCAGATGTAGCCCAAGTATAGCCCAATGACAGAATGTCCCAGAGTGTTCTAACGAACAACTAGAGCGCTAACGGTCTTACTTATGATAAAAGTATGGCACACCTGAAGCCATCTTGATTGGAATAAAGTGGTAACACTTAAAACATTTAATTTGCAAAGGAACAAAATGAGGGGGTTCATTTTGCCATAGAAAGTATGATTAGTGCTGCAGAAAGAAAAATTAGGGCACATTTTGAGTGACTTCTCAAATCCTCTTCTATTTCATTTAAAAATTCCTTACATGCAGACTGAAACATGCACTTTTAACACCAGCAGCAGACTTCCGTGTTGAGCAGTAGCTTTACTACAGTGATCTAATAAGCAACTAGAGTGCTAACATTCCGAATTTATGGCAAATGTGTGACACATCTGAATGCCTTCTTGACGGAATCAAAGTAAAAAACTGAAAGCATTTCCTACTGAGGAGACTGCAGTAAATGAGGAAATTAGGAAACTTCATAACAAATAAATGTCCCAAGATGGCCACCAGAGACAAAAGAGCCCAAATGCAACACAAATATCACCCAGATGTAGCCCAATGACAGAAGAGTGCAAAACACTTTTTTTTTTGTTTTTGCAGTTTTATATAGTGCAGACTTGTCAGGTATTGGAGTGCTTTACATGAGCATTGGTTACATCACACAAGATCAAATTCATGTTGGTTGTAGACATGGGGAGATTAAGTGATTTGACCAGAATCACAGAATGTTGAGCTGAAGCAGAAACTCCAACCTGGTTCCCCAGTTGAAAAGTCTGCAGCTCTGGAAGTGACACCACATCCTCTCCCCTAAGTGCAACATTTAATCAAGTGGTCAACTGGATAAAAAAACATAAAGATAACAAATTATTTAAAAGTGCTTTGTCGCTATTTGAAAACTCAGATAATATGTCCTCATTTTAGTTTTTCAGAGCACTAACCATAATTTGATGCAAATAAGACCCTCTCATATATGTAATTTCTAAAGGAAATGCTCTAGGTATTTCAGTTTTGATTACATCAAGATGACGAAAGGCGTTACACACTTTTGTAATAAATATAGAATGGTAGCAATCTAGTTGTTCATTAGGATAGTGTTGAGAGGCAGAGGCCAGGTGCACGGACTCTGAAAATTGAAGGCAGGTAGAAGGGTGCAGAGGCAACAATTTGACCACACTGGGCAGGCAGGAAGGGCTGTGGCAGCACAACAGACTATGGAGGGCAGTGGAAAGTGGGGCAGGGGCAACAAACCAACAATACAGGACTGGCAAGAAAGGCTGTGGCAATATAATAGACCATCGTGGGCAGAAGGAAGAGGCAGTGGTAGTACAACCATACATGCCAACAGACCCGATTCAGCCAGGAAACGTCCAATGTTTTTAAGCTCAAATGGCGTTTATTTGATCTGTCTCCTGTCTACAATCTCCTCTTTTTCAATGTAACTGAAAGGGGAAAATCAATACCCCAGTTTTTTTTTTCAAAATCTCCCTCTTACCAAGTTCAAAATGTACTCACGAATGGTACATTGGATCATGGAAGGCAGGAGGAATTGGGGTAGGGACATGGACTTGGATAACAGAGGACAGGAGGGACATGGAGAGGTGCACCAAATTGACCCTACAGGGCAGGCATCAGGGTTTGCAGCAGCACAATACACCACACAGGGCATGTGGGACGGGAGTGCAGCACAACAATCGATAGAAAGCAATAGGGAGGGGACAGGACCATGCACATGGACAACAGAGAACAGAGGGGAAAGAGGCAATGGTAGCTAGCTGACCATAATGGACAGACAGGAGAGAAAGCTGCAGCATAACAGACCATAAAGGGCAGGAGGGACGGATCAGGGGCATTACAATGGAACAGACAAGCCAGGAGGGAGGGAATAGGGCTCTGCACATGGAAACAGAGGGATGGGGGCAAGGGGGGAGGGCAGGAGCAGCAAGATGACCATGGAGGTCAGGCAGGATGGGCACTAGAAGCAAGACACACCATGGAGAGCAACAGTGAGACTATGATGGCATACACACAGGCCATGGAGGGAAGGTGGGAGGGGGTCAGGGGCAGCTAGCTGACCACACAGGGAAGGTGGGAGGGGCCATAGCAGCACAGAAGACCATGCATGGCACGTGGGAGGGTTAGTGGCAGCACAATGGCTATGATGGGCAAGAAGGAGGGTGCAGGAGCATGCACAAAGGAGGATAGAAGAGAGGGTCAGGACCTGGGCACAGACAAGAGAGTTCAGGGGAAGGGGCCTCACAACAGAATACGCGGGGCAGGCAGGAGGAGCAGTTGCAGCACAAGAGACCAGGGAGGGCAGAAGTGTGTGGCAGTAAAATGGACCATGGAGGACAGGAAGAAGGGGATAGGGGCATGGAATGTGGGCAGGCAGGGTGGAGGTGGCAGGGACAGGTTACAGTCATCTGACAATGCTAGGCAGGTGGGAGGGGAGTGGCAGCTCAAAAGAACACTCAGAGTAGATAGGAGTGGCAGGTCTATGGAACATGGTGGGCAAAAAGGATGGAGCAGGGGCATGCACAAAGACATCGGAGGGCAGGGGGGAGGAGAATAGGGGCAGCAAGCTAAGCACAGAGGCTAAGCAGGAGGTCAATGATGGGGCATAGAATTGGGCAAAGGAGGGCAGGAGGAGTGGACTGGTACATTATGGTAAATGGAGGGCAGTGGCAGCACATCAGACCATGCATGGCAGGAGGGAGGAGCTAGTCCATGGATTCAGACAACAGAGGATAGGGAGGAGGTGGATGGGGCAGCAAGCTAACTGTTCAGAGAAGGCAGGAAGGCCAGTGGCAGAACAACGGCCACACAGTGCTGTAATAAGGGAGCAGGGACATGGACTTGGACAATGGATGGCTAGGAGGAGGGAAGGCAGGAGCAACAAGCTTGGGTTGGGGCAGCACAATGCCAGGCCCTGCTTCCAACCCCCCACCATCCATTGTGATATGCATTTTACTTAACGTTAAAAAAAAAACTAGAAATTAGCTGAAAAAAACAAAGATTACAGGGACGGTATAGTTAGACTCAGATTTCACTCATACACAACCAGTGAAATTGAGCAGTTATAGTTACCTGGGCGAACTATAACTTACGCCCCCGCAATGTACTGCTAATGACCTCAGACATTACATCATTCATGACATCGTCAGTTACATCACTCATGACATCTCAAATGAGCTGTGAATGGAATGGAACTATAATCGCTAGAACTTTATTTAGGGATAGTGTGTGTATATTAACATCCCTTTTTTTCCTTTTCTTTTGTGAAGAATCATTATAATACGCATTGTGCCCAGATAAATATGGCCGATAGCCTTTCACTTTAAAGTAATGTGTAGTCCATTGTTTATGTTGATGTTTGCAATTCTAAGTATGTTTATTATGAATAAGTCACGTTGACGAACATACAGGTATGGCGGTCAAGGGGCAAAATATGCTGAAATGACATTGTGTGCATATTAACACTTGTTTTCTTTTCTTTATTGTATCAATTCCTGAATTTTCACATCGTGACCAGGCCAATATGGCCGCCAGCTTTTTGGATTAAAGCAGTGCACTGCTGATGACGTCACATATTACATCACTCATGACATGGTCAGTGACATCGCTGATGACATCACTGATGACATCTCAAATGACATCACTGATAACATCATGTACATGATCATCTGATGCACATCCTCACACCCTAAAATACAGACTACCATTCTCGAAACCATAGACACACCAATTCTAGTACAGCTACAATATTCTGTGCACTATGCATGCAGACTTCTAACCAGCGACATACTATTGATATGCTCTTCTAAATACCCAGTTAGTACCTATGCATTCTAGGAATCCATCTGTCTGTCCCATGCACTTCTCCATTCACCCATCCAGCACTATCTACGTATCCTATCACTCCACCAATACCTAAGCATTTATAAATTCAGCACGCACTTTCTTTGCAACACTGAAATTACTCCAGTTATTAGTCGTATACTTAAGACAAGTGCAGGTACAATATTTTGTACACTATGCATGCACACCTCTAACCAGCTACAAACTATTGATACACTTTTCTAAATACCCAGTTAGTACCTATGCAGTGTAGGAATCCTCCTGTCTGTCCCATGCATTTCTCCAATCACCCATCCAGCACTATCTACTTATCCTATTACTCCACCAATACCTAAGCACTTATAAATTCACTATACACTCTGTTTGTAATACTGTAATGATTCTAGTTACTAGTCATGAACTTATGGAATGGCCTAGCTACTAACACAAGTACATCTATAATATTTTGAGCACTATCGAAGCAGACCTCTAACTAGCTACATAATATTGATACACTCTTCTAAATAGCCAGTTAGTACTCATGCAGTGTAGGAATCGTCCAGTCTGTCCCATGCACTTCTTTAATCACTTATCTACCACTATCTACTTATCCTATCACTCCACCAATACGTAAGCACTTATAAATTAAGTGTTCGCTCTGTTTGCAGCACTGTCATCATTCCAGTTACTTGTGGTATTCTTATAAAATGACCTAAGCACCAACACAAGTACACATAAAATATTCTGTGCATAATCCCTACAAATCTCTAAGCAGATACATACTATTGGTCCACTCCATTAAATACTGACGTAGTACCCATGCAGCGTAGGATACCTCCTGTCAGTCTCATGCAATTCTTCAATTACCCATCCAGCACTATATTCTTATTGTATCAATCTGCCAATACCTAAGCACTTATGGGGCAGATTTACAAGCACCCTGCGCCACCAGTACGTCACTTTTTGTAACGTAGTGATGGCGCCAGGCAGTCGTTCATATTTACAAGGAGAGGAAAAGTCACCCTGCTTGGTTTTTCCTCTCCTTGTAAAGACGATCCCTTCATACACAGAAATTTGCGTTGAAGGGGCGTTCCATACGTGTTGCTGTGGGTGTTCCCACGCAACACCCATAGAACAAGACACATCTCCAGATTTATGAGAAATCGTAAATCTGGAGATGTGTTTGAATGTTGCGCCATCCTAGAGTTGGTGTAGCAAGGCGCAACGAGGAGAATTGTTTTCATTTCTCCTCATGTTTTCCTCTTTCAATGCATGCTGCATTCCACAGCATACATTGAAAGAGGAAAATGCCTTTACTGATTGTTTTTGTGCAGGAAGGTGTCCCTTCCTGCACAAAAACAATCTCCACACGACACAGACATCGTTGCACCATGGTGCAAGGGTGCCTGTGTCACCGCATGGCTGCAGTTTGTGCAGCAGTGCAGAGGGAAGCACGGAGTTGCAACATATTTATGTACATATGTCACATCCCTGTGCTTCGGAAGTGCCACAGTGCAGTGCAGCTAAAGAGCTTGCAGTGTCACGCTGCAGTACTTCCTCATAAATCTTCACCTATAAATTCTCCATACACTACTAATGCATTCTTTCAGTCAATCATGCTGTATACATATATTCAACCAAACTTTCACAAATTACCTTGCAATTATAGTTCTTTCTTTAACCAGATAAGGTAGTTCTGATAAGAACTTTTTTTTTCTTCTTTTTTCTTTTGTATTTTTTCTTTTATTTTTTTGAACAATTTTGTATTTTTTGGGGTTTTTTTTCAAAAAATGAACAAAAAAAAGAACGGATTAAACAGGAAAAATTTGGAATTACTTATCATTCCAAAAACAAAAAAATTAATGATGGTTGCGTTGCGCAGCACAAACTGCTTCCACCTACTGCTCACCGAAGCATGTAAGTTTCTTACACTTCATGCAGTGTTGCTCGAGAAAAACAAATTCAGGCCTAATGTCCATTGCAGGTGTTCCTGAGGACGATCCAGATGTACTTGCCACAGCAGGTGAGGGGTTCAAAGCAGCTTGCCTCATTTCCTCCCGAGCAAGATTGAGAGGATGTGTGGTCCGGAGATGCTTGTACATAGAAGCAGTGCCACAAGAGTATTTTTTTTCACTGCCTCTTGACAGGACTCAGTCACAAATTTTGCACGTCACCTTTCTCACATTTACTTTCTTCTCTCCAGATGGAAAAGTGAAGAATTTCCACACGACAGATTTCGGCCTCTGTGGACGTGGTGCCTCCTGCAAGAATTCTTCTTCAGGTGATACTTCCTCCTGCTGTTGCTACTGTCCAGATGCCATTTTGTTTGATATTTTTTGGAAAACACCAAAAAAACAAGCAAAAAGGGTTCTTGTAGGACAAGAGATGTCTCTCTAAAGATGCTCCAACAAGAATGATTAAAATGGGTGGGGTCCTTCAATAGTTACAGTCGGAAATGTTATGAACCAATGAAATCTTTTTTTTTGAGGTCACATGGGATCCACGCAATCTGCGCTCACGAAGCACACACCCGACGCGACTTCGCGGAAATATATTTAAAAATAATATAAGTTTATTATAAGTAGAAATATATCATTTTGATGGATATCTTAGATAGTCTCTTGCCCTAATATGTATATTAAACACACATACATATCATTTTAGAACATACATTTTTTTTGCGGGAGTTGGGCACCCAGCGTGCCCCAGCACGTATATGACGTCACGCGGGACCACCACCGTGCAAGCGTCGCGTACCGTAATCCGCATGTGTCGCGAATGCGCAGGAGCAGTTTTAATTTTTTTTTGTTGCAATTTTCAGAAAAACATGTAATGTTATTTAATGAATAAAATATTTATAAATAAACAGTTAAAAAACTGTAGAAAATCAGTACAAAAAATAGGTATAACTACTATTACACTTAAAAATTAGCATTTAAATAACCTTTGAAACTCACTGAAAAAACCATAGGTTTCAGAGACATTATAGTTAGAAATTAGCATTTAAAAAAGCTTTGAAATTCACTGAAAATACCATAGGTTTCAGAGATGTTATAGTTAGAAATTAGCATTTTAAAAACCTTAGAAATTCAAAGAAAAAAACAAAGGTTTCAAGGGTGTTATAGTTAGCTGGACATTTCACTCGTACAAAACCATAGAAATTCCTCCGTTATAGTTAGTTCTGCTAACTATAACTCGCGCACTCGAAATGCACTGCTGATGATGTCACATATTACATCATTCATGACATGGTCAGTGACATCACTGATGACATCACTGGTGACATCTCAAATGACATCAC
This sequence comes from Triturus cristatus, assembly GCF_964204655.1. Taxonomy (NCBI): domain Eukaryota; kingdom Metazoa; phylum Chordata; class Amphibia; order Caudata; family Salamandridae; genus Triturus; species Triturus cristatus. Next base: position 831,237,652 of record NC_140591.1, read on the forward strand.
TGATGACATCACTAGGGGGCACTACTCTTATCTCTGTATTTATATCATATCCTGTGAATTAAGCTTCCCATTGACTTCTGGGAGTTGTAGTTTAGTTAAAAAACAGTACTAAATCCCTTATGACAAAATCAAGTTTCGCAGACATTAATTTACAGTCCATACCTTACTCTACATTTGCTTAGTGCAGCATTAGTTTGTATGTTTAGTACATAATTTTAACTGTAGTGACATTTTTGTCAAATTGTCACTTAATAACCTTCTATGTACAACATTTTAATTTTTGGTTTAGATTTTCTGTTTAGATTTTGCAGGATGTTTGTGATGTATTGGGTATAGTACCCCATGTTCTCATTGCTTTTGGATACAGTTCAGTTCCACAGATGTTTCTTATGGTTTGTTATGATTTACTGGCATGAGTTAGCATTAATGTTAGAAAGTCCAGTTTTCTTTTTGTTACTTCTATAGATGCACATAATATTCCTCATCAAAGTTCATCCCTTTAGGGATCCTTGTACGGAGTCTGATAATGTACTTTGATTCAAGCTGTCTTAATTTCTTTTCCCTGTCACCCGGTCTTTCACTTGTTTCCACGGTGTCAATGCCAAAGAAGCTAATTTTTTGCAAATACCCATTTTGGCATGATTGTAAATGCTTGGCGGTTGCGTACGTTAAACCTTTATTTTTGACCGATGTGTTCTAGAACCCGTTTTTTAATCATGCACACCGTGCTGCCTATGTACATTAGGGTACAATTACACCGGATGGCGTATACAACATATTGAGTAGTACATGTTATTCTTTGTTGGATTTTGACGTCTCTTCCTTCTGGATCTCTTATTTCATTCTTGTTTGTGCCTATCTTACAGGCTTTGCAGCTGTTACATCTTTTGAAATCGATCTGTTGTTTTTCAAGCCAATTTATGTTTTTCGTTTGAAAATGGCTTCTTATTATTGTGTCCTTACGTGATGGTGCCTTCCTGAAGGTAATTAACGGCCGTTCACCAATTATGTTGGCAATGTCTTGATCTTGTAAGAGTAATGGGCAGTATTTTTGGATGATTTGTCGAATTTTATGTGCCTCCTTGCTGAATGTTAGTATAAGTCTTGGGGCTGTCTGTTGATTATGTTTTTTTGTTCTCTTTGATTTTGTCTTTTTTGACTAGAATTTCTGTGCGCGATATGTTCTCAATTTTCTTTAGGTTTGCATTGAGGTCTCTTTCTCTGTATCCTCTCTTTTTGAGTCTTTCTACACATTTGGTGATTTCTTTTTTGGTTTCATCATCTTTGGAAGAATTACGGCGCATTCGGATGAATTCTCCATATGGGATGCTCTTTAGGAGAGGCTCAGGATGAAAGCTCTCCACATGGAGAATACTGTTAGTTGCTGTTTTCTTCCTGTGAAGGGTAGTGTGTATTTGCGCATCCTCAATATGCACTGTAATGTCCAAAATGTCTATTTTGTGCCTGTTGACCGAACATGTGAATGATAATCCAATGTCATTGTTGTTGTGACAATTGAAATATTCCATGAATTCCTCCTTTTAGCCGTTCCAGATGAGGAACAGATCATCTATATAGAGTGTCCATGGTATGATCTTGTCAAGGGCCTTGTGATTCTTAGGGCCCCAGGCTATTTCCTTCTCCCACCAACCCATAGTGATGTTAGCATAGTTTGGGGAGAAGGAAATGCCCATGGTACAGCCGCATAGCTGATGGTATAGCTCATGGTCAAAGAAGAAAATGTTGTTTGACAAACAAGTTTCAAACATAGATAACAGCATTGCTGAGTGTTCTAGCTCACTGATATTGCGCTGTTTGAGAAAATACGCACATGCCTGTAAGCCTATTGTGTGATCTATTGAGGTATAGAGGGATACTACATCAATTGTTGCCAAGATTTATGATGGGTTCCATGCTGTATTTGACAGTATGCGTAAGAAATCTCCTGTGTCCTGAACATATGAATTTAGATTTTGGACAAAGGGGGCCAAGTAGTGATCTACATAGGATGAAATGTTTTCGTATAGTGAATCGCATGAAGACACTATTGGTCTGCCGGGAGGGTTGATTAATGTTTTGTGAATCTTAGGTAAGAAATATACAGTTGGAATTGTGGGATTTTCTTTTAGTAGGAATGACCGTTCTTCATCTCTGATTAGTTTGTGTTGATGCCAGTTGTCGAGATCGCTCTTTATGGCATGAATCATTTTGTTGATGGGATTGTGTGAGAGTTTCCGATACTTTTCACGGTCTTGAAGTTGACGGTGGGCTTCTTTTTTGTAATCAATCGTGTTTTGGATTACGATGTTTCCGCCCTTGTCTGCAGATTTTATGATTATTTTTTAATTATTAGCCAAATTATGGATTGCTTGATTCTCTTTTGATGACATACTTTCCCTCTGTTTGTTATCTCTGACTCTTTCCATTTTATCAATCTTGTTCATCATTGCTTCAGAAAATGTATCAATTTTATTGCCCGGTGATAGTTGTGGGCAAAAACGGGATTTGTTCCTCAGGCCACTACTTATGTGTTTTTTTGTTTCCATTTCAAGATCTTGGAGCATTTCAAGCTCTGTGATTTCGTTTTCTTGTGCTTCATTGGCTAGGCCATATAGGTTTTTGAGGTGTGGGATTTCCGCTATGGTTAGCTCCTCATGTATATTGTCTCTTTGTTCAGTATCGCTCTCTTGAACTGTCACATTTCGATTGTTATGAGATGTTTTAGCTGCATGTACTTTTGTAAGTGTTAACTTCTGTACGTATTTGTATACATCAATTTTTGTATCTGTGTAGTTGAAGTGTCTTTCTGGACTAAATGAGAGACCTCTATTTAGTACCTGACTTTCCATTGGTGTTAGTGTATAATCTGATAAATTGATGATAAGATTGTCTTCAGTTAGTTTCTCTTCGTTTGGTTCCTCAAGAGGTACTGTCTTTTTGTACTTGGATCTTCGGGTTTTCCTTGTGCTTCTAAATACTTTAAATTGCCTCTTCCAAATCCTCTGCCTCTGCCTCTGCCTTGACCCTGACTTTGATTCTGTGATAAGTTCTGATCCAGATTGACGAGGGGCATTTCCTCTAAAAAAGAAATGGTATTTGGTGTGATTTTGCGGGCTGTCGCCTCTCTTTCGCTGCCACTTATATCTGATTCACTGCCTGTTTCCCCTCCCGGTTTTAATATTTTAGTAGCATAGTTTGTTTTTAAAGCGTTGAATCGTTTTGCAAAGGTAAGGATTTGACCTTGTTTGTAATCAATTTCATCCCTAGTGTATTTTCTTTGTTTGCGTTGTTGAATTTCATCCTCGTATTTTTCAAGTCGGTCTTCCATTTCTTTACGTAGTTTCACTGTTTCCTCTTTATCACAATGGTTGATTTTAGCCTCAAGATCTTTTATAGCTGAATGTATGTCCAGTAAATCGATTTCCGCATATTTAATGAGAATCCTCATCATATTTTTGCTACCTTCCATATTATTGGCACCCCATTCTTTCAGCATATCCGTGCGTGTATCAGGATGAGTAGGCATGGTTAAAATCCTGAGCCCGCGTGGGACTCTATCTACTTCGAGATATTTTTGGAGTGCCAGAATTTCCCAACTCTTACTGATTTCTTTCTTGTATTGTCTTTCTACTTGAAAGATTAATTGCTTCAAAGTCGGGTTTGATTCATTTGGAGACGTGGTTTTGGTTGTAGCTAGTACTCCTGCCTGGCTGTCTGCCTGGAACATTGTAACCATTTTCAGAGCGCGTTTGGCTTTGCGTGCTTCCATCTTGGCTTCTAATCAGAAAACTGCTAGCGGTAAGGTTTTAGCACAGCGTGATATTTAGTTGCTTGCGTATCGTTTTGGCAAAGTTCTTTCAATCGTAATTTTACCCTTGAAAGAATTCGTTCAACATTACGACCGACAGTGTCAGTACACATGCTTAGTTAGCAATCTAACTTTATTGATATCCTGCAACATGGACAAACAGTAGTCTGCAAAACGTGAATGTGCCACTCTTTTTTAAGGCGGGACAGGCATAAATGTGATAGTGAGTGCCCACAAGTCCATGGACTTTTGACAACATTGCATGTCAGGGGTTTAGTAATTGCGGGCACTCACAGGATATTGTGCAGGATATTGATAAAGTTAGATTGCTAACTGAGCATGCGTCATGACACTGTCGGTCGTAATGTTGAACGAATGCTTTCAGGGTATATTGTGCACTTTATATCCAGTACTCGTTACACACCACTTGTACTTATGTTTCTGTGTTCCCACGTATGTTTGCCAATATGTATAATACTATGTTTTCATTCATGTCACCACTCCAACATGTCCACCATTTACAGTAATATGGTCCTTCTTTGTTTTCCACGCTTACTTTCAGGCTATTTAGGTCACTTTGTTTGTGTTGCACGTTTCACGTGATTAAGATTTCTGTGGAAATTGAAACGCGTTGTGGAATAAACACAGCAGTGGAACCTTACTAGGACTTGAGAGGATAAATATACTATTCCTCCTCCAAACAGAAATACAGTAGGGAAAGTGATGAATTTTGGAGGGATTAGATTTTCTATTCCCACTCCAGTCAGTGCAACAGCAGGGAAATCATTGGACTTCGGAGGGGTAGTATTGACTATGCCAACTCCAGTCTGTGCAACAGTAGGGAAAGCATTGGACTTTAGAGGACTAAGATTTACTATTCCCACTCCAGTCTATGCAACAATAGGGAAAGGATTGGTCTTCAGAGGGTTTAAATTTACTATTCCCACTCCAGTTTAAGCAACAGTAGAGAAAGCATTAGATTTTGGAGAGGTTGCATTTACTATTTCCACTTGAGTCAACAGAACAGTAGGGAAAGTGTTAGACTTCGGAGTTTTAAAATTTACTATTCTCACTCGAAACAAGGTGATATTAGGGAAAGTGTTGGACTTTGTAGGGGTAAGATTTACTATTCCCACTCCAGTCTGAGAAGCACTAGAGAAAGCGGCGTACTTCGTACGGGTAAGATTTACTATTCCCTATCCAATCTGTGCAACAGTAGGGAAAGCGTTGAATTTTCAGAGCGGTTACATTTACTATTCCCACTCCAGTCTGTGCAACAGTAGGGAAAGTGTTGGACTTCAAAGGAGTTAAATTTACTATTTCCACTCCAGTCTGAGCAACAGTAGGTAAACTACTTCCCTTCTAACACATGACATAGTTGAATAACCGTATTAATTTAGAAACTGCATAAAACTCCTAATAGAAACATTATTACTTTACAAATTATATACAGCATATAGATTTGAAAAACAATTAACCAATGGACCAAATTCATAAACAATGAAATAATGAATTTTCAATTAACAAATAATGGTTTTTTAATTATTACTTAATTAACTTGCCACCCTATAGCTCTACAAACCTAGTAAACCCAAACCTAAAATATAGCGACACTAAGTATAAGACAATTTACATAATTGTAATCAATTACATAAATAATTAACAATTCATTGTTAATTATTTCTTAATTAACTTCCCATCCTAGAAAGCCAGCAGCATGCACCTAAAATATATGATTAGTACCCATTTTAGTTAGTTAATAATCAATTAAATATTTAATACATTAAAAATCCTTTTTAAATTAATTATTACCTAATTAACTTCCCATCCTATAATCCTACAAGTGTAGCAACCCGCACCTAAAATATAAGTAAAATAAATCAGTATTACATAATTTACATAATTAATATCAATCACATACTTACTTAAAAACTATTAATTAATTATTATAGCTTAATTAAATCCAACTCCATCCCTCTACAAACCCAGAAAACCGCTACAATGCTATAAATTACTTTTAGCAACTAAATTAACAATTCTAAATTACTTAAAATTACAAACTATATTTTCAAAATTAATATATGAACTAAAACACATAAAAATAAATGAAAAACAATATGTTGTATAACTACATTAGTGAAAACAATATTAACAACAAAGGCCTTAATTATGATGTTGTGCGGAAAGCCATCCGACAGCTCGTTGGAGGCTTTCCATCAGACATCATAGGTATCCATCCGACTACCATATCACGATACTGGAGGTCGGAGGAAAACCCATGGGGAAATTCCTCTCTGCTTCCGACGGGCTTACAGAGCCTGTCATGGATGCGGGTGGAATAATAATCCCCAAATTACAGCGGAGTCAGCCTCTGCTCCGTCGTTGGGATTACAATGTTGCTTTCCACCTGCTCTTTCTTGGCGGTCCGCCCACCATGAAAAGGCAGGCGGAAAGTGACTGTGGGGGCCACTAGCAGGGTCCCCTTCCCCCTCAGCCCTCTCCTATGTGGCCTGGGGGTTACCATAGCCTAAACATCCATGCACTGTGTGGCAGGCATTGCATGGTACCTGTCACACAGTTCAGGGATGTTTGGAAAGATCAATTTTTCAGTTGCAGCTTATGCTGCGCCCCTTTTCCTGCAGCCGCACAAGCTGCAATAAGAAAACAGATGTTTCCAACCGCCCATAGAGCGGTCGCATCCTAATGCTGTGGGTGGAACTGCCGACTAATAGTCGGGCTATTCCATTCCGCTATAGGGTCGACCAGACACTCATCCGACCGCCATTGTAATCAGGTCCAAAGATTTTCTTAACAACGATATTACTTACCTGAAAAAACACAATACTCTTGACAACGATATTCCTGCATGACGATATTTTTGTAACACAATATTGTTTTCCGATATTTCTGTCTGCCGATATTTACAACTTGATATTTTGTACAAATGCCTACAAATACACAAAGGGGTACACTGCTACACTCCAACTGCAACAAAAGAGAAAGGGGCAGATTTAGATCTTGAGGTATAACCGTTGCCCTGCAGCGGTGTTTCCAAATACCCCATCTAGCTGATGGCGGTCCACCCACCCTAAATAGATGTAGCTGGCAGACTCTCTGTCCCCGTCGACAGAGTGCTTACTGCCACGAACACGGCTCACCACTGTCGACGTGGCAGGCTCCTCAGATGGCAAATAGTACTCTGCTGCTGTCAGGGCAACGGGATTGCGCTGAGCCAATCTAGAATTCACAGTTGTGCTGGTGGTGCTGTAGCTGCGGGGTGTAGATGGAGTGATTCTGTTGCGGGTCGTGGTTAACATTGGATTATCCCTGTGGTTGTAGGCTGAATACTAGCATCCCACACCTGATGTGTATTGGGTAATTGTTTGAATCTGCATACTACACTTTAAAACACACTCCATATCAGACCATGATCTATGGCCATTCCACAGCAGCACAACATTGTTCCACAGCAAATTCTTAGTCCAGTCAGGTTTTCTTTTTGCTTTTCCTGTTGCTTGTCAATTCTCTCTCTTTTGTAAATTATTTTTTGATGGGTAATTAAAACCAATTACGTTTATCATTTCATAATGCCAGGGCACAAAAATCCACGGTTTAATGAGGGAAAATTGTCAGTCATGGTGGATGAAATAATAAGAGGAGAGCCACATTTGTTTGGATCGCAAGTCCAAAATACACCTCCTTCCCAGAAAAGTGAAATGGGAGCCAGAATACTAGACAGAGTGAATGTTGTAGCAAACAACCTATGTACAGAGGAGGAAATTGGGAAGAGGTGGAGCGACCTGCTGGGGAGAGTCTCCAAGCGTCACCTGGAGGCCCAGAGGACTGATGGTAGCACCCCCTTGCAACTATAATCCTAGGAGGAGAAGATCTTGTATATCCTACATCCTGAAGGCTTGACAAAAATCCCTGGTGGAGCGGAGACTGGTAAATTACACTTTCCAATGTGTCACTAAACCTAAATATCCTGTTTGCTTTAAAGTTAGCTGTGTTCATTACAATTTATTTTACATAGAAACTTAAATTTATCAATAGCATCTTGCTTGGCTTGTCTATTTAAATGTATTGAGTTGTATTTAAGATAACAGGGTTCAATGGCCATAACATTTCACATGATGTTATGGTGCCTGTAAGTGTATGCACTCCAAATAACAAATAACATATATGTGTTTCACATAATTAATGTCTGCTCTCTTTAAACTTCAGATTTATACAAGGTATGTTCAAGTTACATTTTGGCAAGTATAGTCAAATGTATAATTGAAACAACTACAACTACCATTATGCCTTGTCTCTGTTTTGTGAAAATCCTATTGCTAAGTAAATTTGCTCATACTCCCTTTTCAAACTTTTTTCACATATGGTAAAGTGTCATTTATTGATCAATGCCTAACCAATGTTTTCTATTGAAAATTGTTTGTGTTTAAGTTGTATATGCTATCCTTTTCTTGTCATGTAATTGAGTTGATATCATGAATTGTAGAAATCAAACTTTGTTGACATAAACATTTTATTATTGTAAATTTGTATGCTAAGTATAAATGATATCTGTGATAAATTTGCTCTGCACTGTTAATATGATGATTAATGCTAAACATACATCTAAGTTGTGTAAATGTCTGTTTTAAGCCTGCTGGGCCTTGGACTGGTTAGTTTCTTGTTTCTTCTCTCTACTGTGTTGTGTTGAATTGTTGGTACATTTCATGTATAGTTACTAATTTTTACATTTCAAGACATACTCTTACCTGTTTTTTTAAGTTATTTTGTATGAAATTTAAACTGTTTGTGTGAAGAATTACAATACCACTGAAAGGTATTATTATCATGATATTGATTCCTGGTGGACTGAAAAATGCATCTAGCTGACTCCTTCTTGCATTGTGTGAGGTAAGTTAGCATTTGCAGCACCATTTTGTATTCAGCCGCCATTTTGTGCCATGATCGAAATGAAGCTTCTGTCTCATACTGTCTGCCTCAGCAGAAAGCACCTCGGTTGTTTCTTTTTCTTGTTCAAGGTTGAGCTTCACTGCACTAATGAATAGCTTGTCCTGTAACTGCATGCCTTTCCTCGTAGGTAGGCCTGCTCCCACTCTCAGAGAGATGGGCGTGGGCAGAGTAATCTTGAAACTAATATAGCATGTACCCGGTCTCAGGATCGAAGCTCATCCGTCTGCACTTCCTTTGTTCATCAGCTCCCAGACTGGAAAATTCCAGCCTGGGCGGGTCTTTAGGGGTGCTGGAAATGAATGTACATCTGGTATTGTCATGTTGGCGGGGTCAGTCCCTCAGCAGCTATCTAGGGAGGCTGGTCAGACTGGACTCCGCTCGAGTGTATGACTAATAAATAACGTGGTTTGTATTCTCTACTGTCTGACTGACTCTTCATTTGTATGGATGGATGAGAGGTGGTCGCAAGTGACCCAGTTGGCCCTAATAGGGTCACTTCCTTCATTCCTTTTTCTCTTTTAGGTTGCAACATTTTTGGCTTACAGCTCATTGCATGTATAATCCACACTTTTACAATGTATACATATTTTTACATTCATAATAGGTCCAACAGTTAACGCATGTGGCCTAACATTTACCACTCAGGAAACCTCCACTCCAGCCCAGCATCAAGTCTCCAGGGATGACTACACTCCTGCAAGGCTTGATGAAGAGGAGCAGCCTGGTCCATCTGGTCTGCCTGGGCAGACTGCTCCAGTGAGTCTCACTCTACCCACACCAACAACTCCCACCCCAGCTATTACAACATTTCAGCTCACGGATACCTCCACTTCCTGTGTCCAAAGGAACACCACATCAATCTTGTGCCCCGCAGTCCTGGTTGCTGTTGAGACAACCCCACCACCACCTATCGTTCAGCCAGGAACTATGCAAAAAGCTAGTTTATTAATAGATAACAGATTCTTCTGGAATAGTAAATCAGTCCAATTTTGCCAGTCCCAATGCACCCAAAATTGAGATAATAATACCTGCAGATAAATGGGTGGTGCATTTTACGGCTATTTTCCATCCTGGAGCTATGCCCCTAGCTACCACTCTCACAAACACTGATATAGTACAGTATAGACCTCAAATGTTGTATGAGTCTTTATGCTTCAAGGTGAAGGAAGTGGAGGAAGCAATTAATAAATGTACATAGTGGGGAAAGTGCCAGGTCCTGATGGCATACCAGCCAATTTTTCTAAATTAAATAAAGAACTGTGGGCTCTTCTTTTAGCCAATGTTTTTAGAAATATTGCTAGAGGTTACATTCCTGAATCATGGAAAACAACCATTATAGTCCTGATTTACAAAAAAGGAGACAGCACACCCCCCACATGCTATAGACCTATCTCCTTAATTGATTCAAGTATGAAGATCCTGGGTAGAGTCATATTGGAGCACCTGAAAAACTGGGTAACAGGATAGAAAATATTGCCAAACTTGCAATTTGGTTTTAGGCCAGAAGTAAGTACAATAGATCATTGCCTAAACTTGTATTCAATAGCAAGTAAATATGTCTCAGCCAAAAAAGGAGCTCTGCACATGACTTTTATCGATCTATTTTTTGCCTTCAATCTAGTAAATTGTGCCAAATTATGGTCATTGATGGAGGAGATAGGTCTAGAGACTCATCCTCTACTGCTACTCAATCGCTTACATCAGGGTTTAAGCGTGAGAGTACACTATGGTCCCCAGGGTGAACTAACACCCCCTATAAAATCTACATGAGGAGTTAGGCAGGGATGCATCCCTACTCCAATCTTATTCCTGCTATACATAGATGGCATTGCTAAACATTTGGCTAATTTAGGACAAGCTATTCCTGTTATAGGGGTTACCAAATACCCATTGTATTATATGTGGATGATACCTTGTTATTGCAAAAACGTCAAATGGCCTGCAAATACTATTAGATGGTTTTGTAACCTATATGTGTACATTAGATCTTAAAATCAAGGATGGCAAATCTTTTGTAAGGATTTGCAGACCACAAAATACAAAAAACAAAACTAATTCGATGGGAAGTGCAGTGTTAGAGAAAATGCAAACTTTTAACTACCTTGGAATTTTATTTGCTTGAAAATATCTTTTAACTGTTAGGGCAAATTACTTAAAAAGTAATGTTGAAGCAATTTTTAGATTCACCCAGAATTTAGGACAAGAACCAGTTAAAGAGATTGTTTATCTCTACAAAACAAAACGTGTTTCAGCAGGATCATATGGTGTTGGGCTATGAGGATATACAAATGTAGACCTTCTACAAAAAGTGGAAAATCCTACCTAAGAATATTATTCAAGTTCCCCAAGGCATGGCAAATATATTATCCCATGAAGAGCTTGGTCTCTCATACCTAACAGATGTTCTGAACCTTTCTCGCTTACTGTTAGGGGTTAAGGCCTGGTCTAACCTTGAAACGTACTTGGTGCATGAACGCATTTCTGTGGGCTTGGGTTTAACAAGGTCGATGGACATCACCTGGCTGCTATATCTAAAGAAGTCTCTTGAATATTTAAATGTAACTTTTTAAGTTATCGTACTAACAATAGTCTAAGGAAAGCACAAAGTATACCAGGATCGGTGAAGATATGTTCCATTGGTGACAACAAATTAGATAAAACCTTATCTGATTTGGATAACAAACCATCTCTACAGCTGGTATTTATCACTTTTTAGATTTTGCCCGATTCACTTTCTGGTAGCCTTTCCTATCCACAAATGTTGGTCCCACGATTTACCACTGTGTGTGTGTGTGTGATCAATCATCTACACAGAACACAAGCCATCTGATCCTGTTCTGCCCTTTATATGAGGATCCAAAGCAAATCTTTTTAATGCCTATCTTACGGAAACTGAATTTCAGACTTCATCTGGAAGGTTTACGTTACTTACAGCATCTGGAAAGTGAAGACATTTATGGGCAGTTCTCAATTCCTTAATGAAGAGTTTAGCAGTTAGAAAGAGATATGAACAGGTATTATGAATTTGAGATATGTTAAAGCAGTCTGTCTATAGGTTTTAGCCTTAGATATGATATGGTGAAATTAAAGATGAGAAATCTTAAGGCTTTTAAATGATGAAGTCACTAGTAGTGCCTGTATAAGTATTTTAACGTATCATAATATTTACTGAGCAGTTTTAAATGTGATATAAAACTTTGATCTGTGATGTAATTGATGCTTTTATGGATACATGCAAATCCAAATAAAGATTTTATGATGATGAAGATGAACCAGTGGGATGGGGCACACTGTGTCATGGCCACAGGGTAGTGGGGGTTGGGGCATGGGAGGGACCCTGCTGGTCAGCCTAGTGAGGCCACTGGGTTGACTGCCACCTAGGCCACCCTCAACCAAGTCTTAGGATCCCTCCATCAGTCCCAAGACATGATTGGCCAGGTACTCACAGAGCTCCGGGACATGGAGCAGTTGCAGAGGGAGCAAAATGTACAGATGGAGATTCCCAATTCCAATTTGGGCTCCCTGACTGGGGTGTTGCATGACATTCACACAAATATGTGGAGGGCTTTCCCAGAACCATCTACCTCTTTCTGTGCTCCTACAACATCTGGCCCAAGTACATCTGCAGCATCCACAGAAAGAGAAGCCCTGCCACAATAATGGGAGCAGGGTCAAGACTCATTTGTATATGGCTCGTTCCAAACTGGAATGGCATGGCAGACAAAAAAATGATGGATTTAACACAGATCTGGGCGTGAATGTTTAATTTGTTCAGCATTCTGTCCTTCCTATGTTCTTTTTGCAAGTAGAAACACTGGCACCCACCACAGTTCCTGCAACTGTGCCCCCCACGCAGGAGGGTACGGCCATCCAGACTACCAGCAGGAGAGGATGGCAAGACTTCTAACACCACCAGTAAGAGATGCTGAACCTAATTTCCTCCAGTGTGAGACTAACATTCACTTTGTGGACTATTTTCTGGACACATTTACCTTTCTGATGCCAGTTGTATTTTGGACATTGGACTACAAACCATTTTGGCACTTCAAGATTGGTTTATTCACCATGACTGACATTTTTGTTTTTGGTTTGCTTTATCATTCGCATCCTGTTTTAATTCGTTAGATTTTGCTTAATAAAATCACAACTCACAAAGACTGGTGTTGTATTTATGAACTCAATTAAATTATTTGTTTCCTTCCATTATAAAATTACAATCTCAAAAAGCAAAATATTTTGTAATCATAAATGAATTGCATGTAGGTAATGTTTTTCTCAGGTTCTCAACCATGACAACAAAATAGAAATATCAATAATTCATCAACTAGTAATTTATCAAATTTTTCACAGATTTGTCTGTCAATGTGTTCACAAACATGACAATCCATACATGAATCAAATACTCAGTGTCATTTGCACATTGCCAATTCCAGACCTTGAAAGAAAGAAAGAAAGAAAGAAAGAAAGAAAGATAGAAAGAAAGAAAGAAAGAAAGAAAGAAAGAAAGAAAGAAAGAAAGAAAGAAAGAAAGAAAGAAAGAAAGAAAGAAAGAAAGAAAGAAAGAAAGAAAGAAAGAAATGGATAGAACAAAAGTAACCAGATTCAAAAGCAAATCATTATTCATTTATGGCATCAGCTGGAGCTAGATCATCTGGCTCACATAAGGAATCCCACACTATTAGTCAAAATCATGGCAGGACTACATTTGATATACACAGTATCATTCCAATACACGTTCCCAGTATCTGGGAGAATGTCTGTCTCAACCAATGTACCACAAAATCTTTGTCCTACAATGATGAGCCACATGAACAGCTTCATACACATTACACTAAATGAGGGTTTAGGCAATTTGAAGGGGTTTTAGTATGCTTTAGCTCCACTACCACATGTTTTGAGCAATTGATGGCACCCATATTGGCTTAGTGCCAACACACTATAGAGACTGAGTCCAATGCACTCTTCAAAATTTCCATATAATCACTGTGCAAGTTGGCTGGGTACAAGATATGTACACCCAAAGTCTATGTCTGTATTTCCCAGCATCAACCCATGGTCCCTTAGTACTTCAAAACAGCACAATATAACTGCAAATGTCACAACTTTGAAATGTCTAAATGAAGATGCCATGGTGACGATACCTAAAACAGATGAGTTATGAAATATAATAAAATAGATACATTACAAAGTCATCTTTTTGAGGACACATTTTCAAAAACACAATCAGAGATAAGCAATGAAAATTAACACAAAAGTAAATGTGTCAAAAATGTGATCAAAAAAGTCCTGTGGCCTAGATTACCCTGAACTCTGTCCTTCCTAATTAATGGCCAGCACATACTTTTTTCCTCATTACATCAATAGTTGGTTTAACAGTTAATGTGAGAATATATAAAGAGACACTTACACTCATATGAAGAAGCTGTCAATGACACTCTGATGTAACTCTACTCCTTCCGCCCCATCACTATCATCTTAATGTGGCATTTCAGAATTCTCACCCGGTGGCTCTTCATGGTCTCCATTTTCTGCAATGCAAAGGATGTTCCGTGGCAGAGCTATGTTGTGCAACATGCATCAGGCCATGGTGATTTGGCATACTTTATCGGGTGACTAGAGGAGGGCTCCACCAGTCTTGTCCAGACCAGACAGCAAAATATGTCCTTTAGGAGCCCCAAAGCCCACTCCACCTACCTCCGTGTTCTTCCATGGGGCTCATTGAAGCGGACTTACCCTGGCATTGTTGGATTCCTCAGCGGTGCCATTAACTATGGTCGTTTAGGATAAGCTGAGTCTCCTAAATGGAAAAAAAAAAAGAGAAGGACCAAAATATTTACAATACAATCTGAGCACTCAGTGTAAAGAATTTGCCAATATCCATTCAAAGTAGATAAATGCAAGTCCACTTTAATTCGTGTACTGAATGAATAATCCAAAATAATCCAAAAGGATGATTGCATCAGATTGTCGGTATTCCTACATCCAAGTTCCCAACAATAATGAAGTTGTCCATTCGTCTTTGAGAAATCAGCCAACACGTGTTTTGTCAATTGGTATGTAATACCTTGACTTCATGAGGGCTGAAAATTCAACGAATAGGGGACAATCAAACCAAGAGTTCGATGAAACACTGTGTTTTTATTGATTGTTTGCCAAGCATTTTTCTCTCTCTTACATGCTTTGATATGTTTGCTTAGTCATATGTATGGAATCTACTGACTTATGTAATTGTGTAAGGGCGTAAGTTTAGTCAATTTTTTTGGCATGAATTTATAGATGGATGCTCACCGCCAGTTGTTTTGTGGCAATTCCTACAAGTTAACTATATTAAGATGATGCACATTACCTCCTCGTCCAGTCTTCCCGTCCCATTCCTTATCAGTGAGCAGCTAGTCTGTTCCCCAGAACCCTATACCTAGCAGAACTTTTTAGCACTTCCCCCAATATGGCGCCACCAATCAGGTGAGCATATAGGGGGAAGTGCGTCACACAACTTCCTGTTCGTTTTTCTGCCTTCGCAGTCTCTTTGCCTAGCAGGACGTGGGTCCGGTGACTCTATCGTTCCTTTCTTTTTTATATTTTTTTCGGCGTCCTGCTGTAGCGGCTGCCTTCTAATATGCTTTTTTTTTTGCTTTGTGTGGATTGTGCTGTTTGCGCAGCTCGCTCTAGCGGCCGCCTGTGCCTGTTTCTTCACGTGTGGTGTGTGGCGTGCTGTATTGGCCGCTCACCTTCTGGCTCTCCCGCTATAGCGGGTGCGGGTCTTCGGTGGTTCCTTGAGGCGCAGAGCATCCTCCTGGGTTCCCCGCCTCATTATGGGATTTCCGGCGGCCGGGGCTCTTCCTTTCTACTTCCGCTCTCTCTGTTAGCTGCGCGAAAGGTCGGGGGCCTCAGGACTTCGTTCCTTTTAAATGGGTTTTGTTTTCTGTTGGTCCCCGACCTTTTGCAGGTTGTTGTAGTGCCTTATGTTGCTTTTTGCTTCCTCGCTGCCATGGACCAGGGTGCCTCGGGCTCTGCTGCTCCAACTTTGGATGTCCTGCGCCTCATTATTAATGAGGCTGTCTCTGCTGCTTTCTGGGCTCGGGAGACTGCTGGCCCTCCTGCCAAGGTGCCTAGTGGGTCTGTTGATCCACCTGACACTCCTGCTGATGATTTGACTGAGGAGGAGGAGTGTGTGCTTGGGCGTTTTGTTCAGGGTGCAGAGCTCTCTGATTTATTCTTCCATGTGCGTGATAATTTGGGGTTCGCGCCTCCTGCATCTGAGGTCCTGGAGGATGACTTCTTTACCCAGTATCACCAACCGACTCCGGAATCCTTCCCCTTGCATGGTGCTGTGCGCAAGGTGCTGGATCATGAGTAGAAGGAGGTTGATGAGTCCACCTTCCCGCGCTTTTTCTCCAGACGTTATCCTTTGGAGGGGTTTGCTGCTGAGTTCCCGCAGGCCGTCAAGGTGGACAATTTGATGGCTGGTCTTTCCTTGCAGGGTTTGGTTCTGTCTGATGACGCCCTCCCTTCCGATGCTGTGGATAAATGTGTTGAGGGGGCTGTGAAGCGTTCCTACGCTGCTTCCAACTTTTCTGTCAGGGCGATGGCCTATTCTAATTACATGGTCCAGTCCCTGCTGAAGGCATTCCAGTCCCTGGCTCTTCTTTTGCAGGATGGGGAGGATGCCTGCTCACTCTTGGCCCTCATGGAGTTGCAGGTGCGCTATTTGTCCGAAATCTCCTTTGACAATTTGAGTGCTGCTGCGGCTGCTTCTGGTGCTTCGATTGCTGCAAGGCGTCATATCTGGATGCGCTCCTGGAAGGCTGAGTCTTCTCAGAAGGTGGTCCTGCTTAAGTTGCCCTTTGTGGGGTCCAAGGTGTTCGGGCCTCAACTGGAGGACATGATCAAGCAGTCAGCGGAGAACCACAAGCTTGTGGCTCCTGTCCGCCCTCCTTCTCGGGGACGTGGTTTTGGCTACCACCGTGCCTTTGGGCCTGCTGCTCGGGGTGCTTCGCAGCCCTTTCGTGGCAGGAGTCATGGCCGGGGGGCCCCTGGAGGTTCCAAGTCCCGTGCCCCTGCCGGTGGTGCTGCCCCCACTCCTTCCTCTGCACAATGACTGTCTGCCTTTTCCGGTTGGGGGTCGCCTTCGTTTTTTCCTGACCTAGTGGTTGACGGTTCCGGATGCCTGGGTGGTGCAGAGTGTGTCCGAGGGTTATCAGATCGAGTTCTCTTCTCCTCCCTCCCAGTCTTCCGGTTGACCCCTCTGCCCCGTCATCCTCTACGGTGGGAGGCTTTGCTGGAAGGTGTGCACCTTCTGTTGGAGAAGGCGGCTATCATGGCGGTTCCTCCTCTGGAGTGGGGCGAGGGCTGTTATTCGATCCTCTTCCTGGTTTCCGAGAAGGATACATCGGATCTGCGCCCTGTCTTGGATCTCAAGAGGGTCAATCTGTTCATACCCCGCCGTACGTTCAAGATGGTGACTTTGTTGTCCATCCTGCATCTGGTGCTTCCCGGGGGCTTCCTGGCGTCCCTGGACCTGATGGATGCTTATCTGCACATCCCTATCCATCCTGTGGATCAGAAGTATCTCCGATTTGCTGTTGGTTCCCGGCACTTCCAGTTCCGGGTGCTTCCTTTCGGCTTTTCGTCGGCACCAAGCGTTTTCACGAAGCACTTGGCCCCTCTGGTGGGTATTCTCCATTCCAGAGGTCTTTAGGTTTTTCCCTATCTTGACGATTGGTTGATTTTTTCTCCTTCTTTTTCTCAGGCTCTGTTGTATGTGGACCAGGTGTGTCATCTTCTAGGGTCCTTTGGGTTCCTCATCAACCACAGGAAGTCCTCCCTGATGCCCACCCAGTCTCTGAAGTTCCTGGGGGCTCTGTTCCGCATGGATCTGGGGATGGTATTCCTTTAGTTATAACATAGTGGTAAATTGTCAATGTCTCCAAAAGAAGGTTGAGTGTGCTAGAAGTGGGGGTAGACCTCCTACTATCTTTTGTGCCCTCACACACTCTTGCGAGTGTAAAGCATCATCATTGGGCAGTGCTCCTCGTGGGTGTGGCGCTGCAGTCCCTCACGGGCCCTACGAGAGGGCTCTTTGTTGGAGATCTTTTAAGGAGGTGCCGTACTTGTGCATGTGGTTGTGGTTGTGTGGACCAAGGTGGTGAGTGTGTCGGTGATGTTAAAATTACCTCTTGGTACCTAAATAAGTTTAATAAAGGGTCCTTGAGGTAAATTAAAAAGGTTGTGTGGTTTGGAGGCTCTCCTTTGGACTTAATAAAGGGGAGGGACTAATGTGTTCCCACCTGCTCTCAAACCGTGAATATAAGTGTGTGATGTGCTAAAAGTAAGTGGTGGTCAACATGTTTCACGCAGTCCAATGGTCCCTAGTGGATCCTAGTGCGCTTCTTCAGGACCGTGTGCATAAAGTAGGTGCTGGTAGGAGTCAGGGAAAGACACCCTATATTCCACGTCACCTGTTGTCAGGTTAGATAAGATGTCTCTACGTCCGAGGCACGTTATGTCCGTGTTCTCAACAAACCAAAACCCTCCCCTAATAGTTGAAGGGCCGCATCGGCGTATCGCCAGGCTGCCGAGGAAGTGAATGTTTCTTCCTCATGGAGGCGCCCGTGTACCTGCCGCCGGATCAGGATACGCCGGATGATGTTCCTTTCCAAGGAGCGGCAGTTGACTTTGTACCGTCACCCTTCTTGGGTTCTGTCCCAATCCCGGGTGTCTGCCCGGCTCTGTTTGCGGAGTCAGGGGGAGATGGCTTCCACTCTGCATCTCCTCCCTTGGGCCGGGTTGCATTTGTATCCCCTCCTATATCACGTTCTGGTCCACTGGGATCCTGCCTCTCAGGACTACGAGACTCTTACTCCTGTCACCCCGGGGATTCGGGCTGCCCTCCAGTGGTGGTTGTCCCCTCAGTCTCTTTCCCGGGGCTTCGACCTGCTTCCTCCTCCGGCTGTGGTTGTTTTGTCAACGGATGCCAGTGCCATTGGTTGGGAGGCGGTCATGGGTCCTTCCAAGGCTCAGGGTCGGTGGTCCCTGTTCGAGTCTCGCCAGTCGTCGAACTGGAAGGAGTTGAGGGCAGTTTGGTTGGCTCTCCTGTGGTTTGCTCCTCTTCTTCTGGGTCGTGCTGTCTCGGTGCAGACCGACAACCAGGTTGTTCGGGCTTATGTGAATCGCCAAGGGGGCATGTGCTGGTCTCTGTTTCTCCTTTCCAGGACGCTCGGTCTTTGGGCTGAGCGCAATCTGTTGTCTCTGACGGCAGTGTATCTTCCGGGGACGGAGAATGGGCCTGCGGACTCTCTGTGCAGGGTGTTCCCTTCCTCTGGGGCGATGTGTCTGTCCCCTCTTCTGTTCCGTCAGATTGCCCTCCAGTTTGGCCTTCCCTGGTTGAATCTGTTTGCCTCGGAGGAGTCAGCCCTTCTTCCCCATTTTTGCAGCCTGTTTCCTTCTCGGTTTGCCTGGGCCATTGACTCCTTCACGGTACCTTGGTACCTGGGTCTTCTGTTTGCCTTCCCGCCTTTTGCTTTGATCCCCCGGGTCCTCCGGAAACTTCGGTTGGATCGGGCGGAGATTCTTCTGGTGGTGCCGGAGTGGGCCCGGCGGCCTTGGTTTCCCATTCTGTTGTCCTTGTCGGTTTTCCCCCATTGGCAGTTTCCTCTGTGGCCGTCCCCTCTGTGGACTCCTCTTCTCCGGGTGTCCTCTCTGCGCCGCCTCCGACTGGGGGTCTGGCACTTGAAAGGTTACATGGTTGTTCTGACGAAGTGGCCCAGAGTATCCTGTTGTCTAGACGTCCTTCCACCTTGAGGTCTTACAACCGTCATTGGAATAACTTCTCCTCCGGGTGCCATGGAAAGGGTTTTTTGTCCTCCTCCTGTGCGGCTGCTCGGGTGCTGGACTTCTTGCGTGATTGGTTTGTCCTGGGGCTCGCTGTTTCGATGCTCTGTGCGCAATGGGCTGCCATTCTTGCTTTTCGGGGTTCTGATGTGTCTTCTGTTTCCCCTTTGGTGGCCCGCCTTCTGCTGAGTTTTCTGATTCAGCGTCCTGTTTCTCGCTCTCCTGTCCCGGCCTGGGATCTTCCCCTTGTTCTGCAGGCCTTGACTGGGCCCCCCTTTGAGCCTTTGCTTTTGGTGGACCTTAAGTTCGTTACGGCTAAGGTTGTTTTTTTGGTGGCTGTTTCTTCTGGTCGGCGGGTTGGTGAGATTGGTGCCTTGATGGCCTCTCCCCCTTTTTTGCACTTCTGCTTGGACAAAGTGATTCTTCGTCCTTGTCAGTTCTTTCTGCCCAAGGTTTTGTCTACTTTCCACTGTCAGGAGGATATTGTCCTCCCTGTCTTTTTTCCAGACCCCTCCTCCCCAGAGGAGGTGGTTCAGCATACTTTGGATGTGAAGCGGGCTCTCCACATCTATTTGGATCGCTCCAGTGCCTTTTGTAAGGTTGATTCTTTGTTTGTTACCTACGGGACCTCGGGAAAGGGGCTTCGTCCTTCCTTATCCACCTTGTCACGTTGGGTGAAATGTGCTGTGGCATCCGCTTATGAATCGGCTCACTGTCCCCTCCCTTCTTCGGTTCAGGGTCGTTCTACCCAGGGTGTATCCTCCTCATGGGCCATGTTCAAGGGTGCCTCCTTGCATGACATTTGTAATGCTGCCACTTGAGCCTGTCCCCATAGGTTTGTTTCTCATTACCATCTTCAGATGGGGATGGCGGCCTCGGCTGCCTTTGGCTCTCATGTTTTGTCTGCTGTACATGATGTTTGATTTGTACTGCTTTCATTTGATTAAATTGACCTGTTTTGCTTCATTTTCTGGTCTTTGTTTTTTCAATCACCGTGTGCTTGGGTATGGGGTCACTGATACGGAATGGGACGGGAAGACTGGACGAGGAGGTAATGCTCCGTTACTTACCGGTAATATTAATTACTCCGAGTCCTGGTCTTCCTGTCCCATTCCCGAGCCCTTCCCTCCCTCCCTGTTTTTTTATTTTTTTGGATGATTGTTTTTATTTCTGGGTTTCTTTGGTATTCTCAGGAAGTTGTGTGACGCACTTCCCCCTATATGCTCACCTGATTGGTGGCGCCATATTGGGGGAAGTGCTAAAAAGTTCTGCTAGGTATAGGTTTCTGGGGAGCAGACTAGCTTCTCACTGATAAGGAATGGGACGGGAAGACCAGGACTCGGTGTAATGAATATTTCCGGAGAGTAACCGGGCATTACAGGTCATCGGCTGTTTGGGCGGTGATCCATATAGCTCTCCTAATAAGATTAGAGAATGTCGTACTCAATATAAAGACAATATATTGAAAATGGATTCTTCTTGTTATGATATTGGTAGTTTAGAGAAGCAGATACATGTTTTATACTAATATATTTTCTTTTCCCATTCGGGCAACATACTTATTGCTTATGTCAGATTTTCAACGCAACCCAGCTGATTACATTATACTTATCATGTTTGTTGCATAGTGCTATTGAGTACAGGTAATTGTTTTGTTTAATTTTGTTTCTCTATATGAGAGATCTGGCACCAGAGGTGTGACTGCTACTGCATGTTGGGATTGGGCTTTCGTTACATTTTCTCTGATTTTCTTCCATGCTATGTTGGTTCTTTGTCTCAAACTACACTTTGGTGTAGAATGGTATCCTTTAATTAACTTTGACACCCTCTGTTGCGTATAGACACATTTTTCTATACTATATATTTTCGGGTGACAGACACCACTTCTGGGTGAAGGCTAGTGTCTCCTCAAACTATTGTTCTACATGGGTTTGATTGTTTTTTATTTGTTGAATTTTCAGCCCTGATGAAGTCAAGGAATCACACATAAAATTGATGAAAGACGTGTTGGCTGATTTCTTAAAGACGAATATACAACTTCATTATTGTTGGGAACTTGGATGTATGAATACCGACAATCTGATGCAATCATCCTTTTGGATTATTTTGGATTATTTTTTCAGTACATGGATTAAAGTGGATTTGCATTTATCTACTTTGAATGGACATTGTCAAATTCTTTATACTAATGAGTGATCGGATTGTATTGTAAATATTAACTGCCCCTCGGTTGAGGAGCTAAATAGGGTCATTTGGTAACCATCCATTTTCCTAGAGCACAGTGTAAAATATGTTTACTGTGTTACTTTCCCCACACTTATTGCAGAGCGCCTATTGGTTCAGACCTGGTTACCACATTTTTACAAAGATATGTAACACCATTTCAGATGATTCACCTTGAAATTACCCAAACAATATTATATCAGATTG
Organism: Triturus cristatus; assembly: GCF_964204655.1. Taxonomy (NCBI): domain Eukaryota; kingdom Metazoa; phylum Chordata; class Amphibia; order Caudata; family Salamandridae; genus Triturus; species Triturus cristatus. Next base: position 831,259,685 of record NC_140591.1, read on the forward strand.
TACTTACCAATAAGCCAGGTCCACATTTGCAGGGGTATGCTGCTGTTCCATAGTACAAAGGAATCATGGGGTGATCAGGGGAAACCCGCACAGACACCTGTGATGTACAAATCAGATAAGCAGACAACTTGCACATTGATTGAATGGAAGTACTTCCGATTCCGGTAGACTTATTCCCTTGTGTGCGGCGGCACTAAGGCAATTAGTGTGCCCTCAATTGCTCCAACCATATGTGGTAGGCGACCTAATCACTCTTTACAGTCCCAAAATCCTCATGCTGTGGAAACTGGATGAAACTGTTGATATGTATCATCATTGATGAAAGAATAGCACACCACTGAAAGGTGGTTGTGACATTCTACCAGATACTGCCACAGTGTATTGGAATGATGCTGTGGCCACAAAATGAAGTACTGCCATTAGTTTGACAATTGGTGTAATAGATGTGGGATTTCTGCTGTGAGGCAGAAGGTTTGTCCCCAGCTGGTAACATAAATCCAGTGTAATTTGTCTATTCAATCTGAACTTTATGAGACTATCCCTTTCTTCCATAGTGTGAAGGTCTGGGAATGGGCTGTACACTAGAGCCTGCTGTCTCCCTACTCTCCAAGGTTTCAAATGTCTACATTGGAAGATTTGTGAACATTTTAAAAAATGTTTCACAGAAATTATTTTTGAATATTAACATAAATGTAATGTTGTGCTAAACATATATATGGTTTCGCAACATATGTTAATCTAACATTTTTTATTCTCCTTTTTATTTCACAAATGTCATTTTGTAGCTGTCAATCTTTTAAAGAATGTGTCAATAATATATTTTTATGTATTATTTACAAAAATACATTTTCCAACCAAAATACTGTCAGTGGAGATGTAAACAACACCACACAAACATTGCATTTAACCACATTAACGCACTACATATACATTTTTTTTAAATACATGAGTGTCCTTCGAAATTTGAATATGTAAAGAAACTTGACACAAATTTTGGGTGGTGGTGACACACTTAACAGTCATAAACACGCTATTTGACCTTCTAAATGGCGGGTGCCTGACCTCGACGTCAGGATATTTGCAATCAGATGTCTGTGGCGGAAGTTGATCTCATAGTGGGTGTTCAACTTCATGACAGACATAACCATAACATGTTAACTAGGTTAACATATCTGAAAGCAACGTATGAAGGTCAATGGCTGTGTACATCTCTACTGACGATTGAGTACATCACGTACATGTATGTGGTGGTTCGAAAGAAGCTCACTTCTATCCTAACACTACTGCCATGAAGACATCCTCCACTTTTTCTGCTGTTTATGACCTGTGTGAGCAACAATGCCAGGTCGACCAGGTGAGAGGGCCCTTGCCTTCTCACAAGAGGAGCTGGAGTTGCTGGCAAAGGAGGTCCTGTCCCTGTATGGCCAGCTCTCTGGCTCACCAGAAGAACAGGTACATGTTTGAAATGTATATGTGAATCTGCCTGTTTTTTTCCATTAACACAGCCTTCAATGTCCTTTTCAGTTCTTGAATGAAGTGTAGTGATTGCTGAGAAGTGTCATATATTTTGTTCCCTACATAGGACAATGATGTTGGGGATTTGTAAGCACTTTACAATGTTAAAAACAACAACATTAGTATGTGTTGTCTGTTTAAAGCCCCAAATTCTATTTGATTTATTTGGTGCGTATGTAGTGATATATCAATGCATCTGTTTGAATTACATGTGAAGTTTAGAAATCTCACATCATGTAAATTTGAAAACACAATATATTGTCTTTACAACTGTACATATATATGTTTTCTGTACAAACCAAATTAAAATGATGTTTGCTATGTGTCTCGTCCCACAAATCACTCAGCCTAGATCAGGGGTCTCCAAACAGTTGATTGGGAGCTCACAGACCCCTTCAGAGGAGCACAGAGCCTTGAGGTCAATTATTAGATGGGCACAAGGTCATTTATTCATATAAATGTTAAAGGAAGACTGTGTTGATTTTACACCATGATCATCAGGCCGCAGATAGAAGGGCCTGACAATGAGCAGTGCTCCTTCAGACTCATGGGCCAGCCTGGGGCTGAGTCACAGGGGAAAACAACTGAGGCACTGGGGTATATCTGTCATAAGAATATTTCCTTGTCTGATCAAATTTGGAGGTGTCTGCAAAAATATGCCCCTGAATGCTTTTAAATGGACGAGAATTAAAATGGAGAGTTACCCATCTTCTTGGGCTTACACTTCATTTCATTTTACTCCTATTTCAAAGCGTTTCATTTCCAAAATGCAGACCCCTTACTCCAGTGGCCAGTATTCACTGTGCCATAGGTATTTATGCAAGATACATCCCTTTTTACATGTGAGAATTTTAAAGTGCAGAAAAGTTTTCGATGATATGAAGTGTTTGGTAGAATATTTCTCTTAACTTTTAAATTCCCCCAATTCAAAAGGACATACAATTGCATGTTTGTGTAAATGCGCTACATATGGCAAAAGTACATAGTACCCATACAATTATATCCCATTCATATGTACACATGTTCATATATCCCCAAAGAATATGCTTTCACTGACACACATGGCAGCCCTTTCATAGTGCCTTAGTCATAGTATATAGTTTAAACCATAGTATCTGGCTCTGTGGATTTTAGGCATCAAGTCAATAAAGCTGGCCGTGAGGGTGTCTGGTAACAATGGGCAAATTGTTTAGCCTTCATTAGTTCACAATGTTTAGGGCTGATCAGAAGTAGCTCACATCACAGAAAATGTGGGAGCCCCCTGGGATAGATGATATCACATGCATGGATTAGTGAGTTTAGGACATGACAAGGGATTAGGGTAGTAAACAGGTCACTACAAATGTGTGTTTTAATATATTTGTTTTAGTCAGCATGTGAAAATACATATGTTGTATGGTAACTTATGAGTCATGCTTGTGATAGATGTTGTATAAGTGTGATACATCAATACAGACAAACAAAAAGTCTCAAAACCGTTCTTTTTTTCTTTCATTTCTTGTATCCATACAGGTCAACACCCATCAGAAGTGGGCTATCTCGAAAGCCATTGCCAGGAAGGTGCAGACCTTGGGGGTCTACAACAGGTGCAGCCTCCATTTCCTAAGAGGTGGGAGGACCTACAACGCTGGACCAGAAAGTCAGCCGAAGTCTTGCTTAGGAAGACCTCCCAAGGTGGGAAGTGCGTGTGCCATACCCTGACCCCCTAATGGACAGCATTCATGCGATGGCCTACCCTCAGCTTTATGGACAGTTGAGAGCCCAAAAACAGCATGAAGGTGGTAAGTTCTTATTTGAGTTTCACATTTTACATGACTAATTTTTTGTTACAGACAGTATTTTTGCCATCAACATTAAAGGTGGCCCTTGTCCAACACACAAGAAGAGTGCTTGAAGGTGTATGTTTGTACAATGTGTATGATGATATGCTTTGCCTATTAATTTATTTGGAAAGTATCCCACCTGATTCCTGTTCACTACAAAAGGACTGTTCTGACCAGACACATAACTGCCCACACTACACGTATCTATCAGGTTGTTTTATGCCATAAAGGACAGTTGAACCAAACAGGCAACTCGTCTTTGTTGTCAGGTGTGATGCTCCTTCACTATTGTGGATGATGTAACGATGGACCAATTCAATGTGACATAGCATATTATGGACTTATTATTCAGTGGATGTTCCAAACATCACAATGATAATTTGGGATTTCACACAAACAAGAGTGAGCATGTGAGCCAAAATCACTAGTCACATCAGAATTCATGACTACATTTTGGAGTCTACACATATCCCAATTGTGTTTAGCATCAGATACACTTTTTCAACATGTTAAAAGTGACAAATTTGCATGATGTCTACTCCTTCACAAATGTGTAGGTAAGCCAATGTGTTTTTGTGCAAATACTTGTGATAGGCATGAACTTTTTGTGGAAACACAGATGGGAATGTGTACACTATGGTGACAGAGTTACACATACCCCAAACCATTTTTCAATGGCGTTTGTTATGTCCAGATGAGAACTCAATGACACAGAAAAATGGGACACCATCTTGAAGACTCCAACTTAGGCCCAACTATTGACTGATTTGGAAAGTGGTGAAATGCATCAAGGTGTGATCTGTTTCATCTTGTGAATTGCATTTGATTATTTGATGTGAATATCATAAGTGTATCAATGTATGACACATTTACTGTGATGTGGCACCTCTTTTTGCCTACAGTGAACGCCGCCATATCTTGTTCAACAATTTCATAATGGTGAGACAATCTTGAAATACGTTGAGATATTTTGGAGTAAAATGTGAACTAGTAGTTGCTCTGTATTAAAATGGATTTGAAATGTATCAAGCCCTGTGTCTGCAGCTGTGGTGTACTTCAGCACAAGCTCTTTTACTTCAATAAACCAGTTAAATCTTACCGCCAATTTGGCATTTATTTATCACTACGAGGCTCTCCTCTGAAGTTAGTGCCCTTCCAATATTTCTGGTGTTTGCAGCAGTTTTAAGAACTTATTGATTCTTGTTGCTCAAATGGGTGTCATTTCTTCATTGCTTGATTTTGCTTGCGAGAAAGTGTCACTCATAGCCATTGAATGTCACTCATCAGTACACTGAAATTATGAAAATGTCACACATAACCAATTTGAAACCTTGGCATCTATGTACATCATTGCTGGAAGTCTTAAGGGCCTCTCACCGAAGTTTGGGTCTAGTTGCACCCATGAACTTAAGTAGAGGTTTCGAGGTTTCACCATATGATAGCAGCTTTTCACCACGTGACATGTCAAGAGAGATGTTATCAAGTGATACACAGCGGAACCTTGTGAGTTGGCAAGATTCCAAACAATGGGTATTCCCAAAATGTTTTGCATGATGCAACATATTTTGTATCATATATCCTGTTTTGAAACATCAATTTTTCGAATCTTTGTAATGAGTCTTTAAATTTAAATGCTCTTCCAATTGAAATAAATGTACATCAGTTCTGTCATTCTCATGTGTTTTTAGATCTCTCACAAAATTTCCCAAGCTATGAAGACTACTCTTCTGACGTCCCCTTACACGCTTCTGCACTGTGCTTCACTATGAAGCAATAGGGTTGAATTACTGCATGGACTCAACATCCTGTGATTCTGGGCATATCTCTTAATATCTCCACACTTACAAAAATCTGTGAAATAGTCCAGCGGTTCCCAAACTGTGGTCTGTATACCCCCAGGCGTCAATGACACATTACTAGGGGATCCACAGGCACTAGTTTTGAAATCACTGCAAAGTTCCTGGTATAGCCAGCAGTTTTTGGGCAACAATAAAAGTGTCAAGATAACTCCCGTGATCAATCTACCTGCTGGAGAGAGATAGGCGTTTAGTCTAGTGGCAGCTCTGACTCATCTACGGTAGCGCAGAGGGTTAATACTCACCATCTTGGGGAAACCAAGTGTCATCGGCCCATAAATGTATTTATATGATTAACGTGCCCAAAGTAGCCACCCCCTTGAGCCACAAAGGAGAGGATTCCCTTATTAACAAAACCATATACTGTATCTGCCACGTGAGAGTTTGCCATTCAGTGATAAGGTATGACATTTTGTGAGCTAGAATGCTTACCCACCCCAACAGTCCTACAGACTGTATTGAACTGTGTCTGACTGAGGGGAAGTTGGCCCATAATTTGATTGCCCTGGAAGCCAGATTCTGTCCCCTTATATCCTTGAACATTCAGCTCAAATATAGGTTGCCCCAAAGCTCCCCATCACCGACTGCTCACCACCTTGCCCCCCATCTAGGTTTAGATTCCAACCTAGCAGATAATGATTGACTCCAGAACCCAGGCACCTGTTTACATCAAAAGCCCTCATTGGTCCATCTTCCAAATGCCCAGACCACTATTACAACTGGTAGTCAAGTCATCGAGCGCTACATTACTAGCTCCTTGTCCCATGGAGCCTCGCATGAAGGAGAACCATTGGACATCAAAGGAACATCGCCTACAGAAGCACCATCTGCTTGCCTAGCACAGCCTTATGCCCAGGTAGGAAACCTTCAAGTTGGGTCAAGATTTATTTCTATAAACATGCAGGAGGCTCTTAGAGCACTCCAAATGGTGTCGTTGAATTTAGCCTGGGTGAGGTCGAAAATGGCCCTTCTACACTGGATCCAATATATTGAATCCTTTGACATCTGTATTCTCCAGGAAAGCTGGAGCACATCCCCTGTTTATGTCCCAGGCTATGTAATGTTAATCTTATTCGCCCTGCGCGGGGGTTGTTAATCTGGGTTAGAATTGTGCTCCATTGTATAATTCGCAAGCTTCCATCTAGCAGTTCAGATATTTTAGGTATCGAACTCAAAGGCCAGAATGGCGTCTTCCTCTACATTTACAATGTCTACGCCAGAGGGACCGTGGGGGGTAGAAGGTCTGTCATGATACACGATCTCGAGGAGCTCTTGGATGATAGGGCCTCACCATGCCCCTTGATTGTGGCTGGAGAATTTAATGTTACTTTTGAACCATTGAAGAGGGTGGATGTCTGTGGAATGAGGGAAGATGAGGGTCTGTGGCAAGTTCCCCATCTTCACCTACGTCCAATTAAAAAATGGCCCCAAGTGGCACTCCAGCTTAATGCTTTTTCCATGGAGTTTGGACTAAGGGCTGCCAATGGCCGGACTAGTTTGGATAAATTGGAAGCAAATTCATTATTATAGGACCAATAGCATAAGTCGTATAGACTATTGTCTGGTAGACCTAAGGTTATGGCCCAGGGTGAATGATATGGCTGTCGGCTCTACTACCAATAGCGATCATAATCCCCTGGGACTTACTTTGGTGTCATCTTGGAGGGACCAGCCTAGTTGCCCTAGATCTGATCTAATGTCAAGGGAGCAACTTACAACAAATGATAACTGGAGCCTTAAATGGCAACAGATGATTCTGGACGAAGACAAGCTAGAGTTAATTAAACTAGATTTACTGGCTTGTACAGCAGAGATCTCATGCTTAACCATTCATCCGGGAGACCTGGAAGAGATCCCGGTTTGCCACGCTTGTCTTTTTGAGCGGTTGGCTGCACATTTTATTGACCCAATATTCTCCTCTAAATCTGGGCCAAAATCAAAATCTCAGTTTGCATGGTGCAATCAGGAGTGTAGGTGCCGTAGACGACAACTATCCGCGACGATTAGATCTAAGGACTTGGTCCTAATGGGAGACCTAAGAAAGCCTTATAAGTCAGCTCAGATGAAAGCGAAAAGGGACTGGGACAACAATAGGTGGAGGCTAATTAGGGAGGCGTGTCCCAGTAAAGAGTCTCAGAGGTTCTGGCTCTTAACTACCAGGGGGGATGGCAATAGGCCACCACCACCAGCCAATATTTCTATTTCCACATGGTTGACCACTTTAACCACTTATATTCAGGGACATGTAAGTTAGTTACACAAGCAACTCTGCCAGATTTTGCGTATGTTAATGTTAAGGATTTTTTCTCTAAAAGCAAAATCAGCACCTGCATCAATTTAATTGCTAAGGCAAGTACCCTTGGGCCTGATGACATCCCTGGTGATGTATTCCTATATGATAGAGTGAACTGGACAAGTTATATTTGGTCTTTAGCCAATGCGCTAGCGAAGGGGGCCCAATACCTAAATTCTGGAAGGAAGCGGAGGTGATCCCTAAGGTGATAGGTCTTCATCCTGCAATTTTAAACCCGTCAGTCCTATAGATTGTGTCCAAAAGGTGTTCTCTCAAGCACTCTTTGTAAAGATACAGGACTGGATCAGTGATTACAATTTCTTGACCCCCTTCCAAGCCAGCTCCAGACAAAAGACCGGTTCCATTTACCAGGTGTTTAATTTCCTTCCTTCTGTCTTGTAAGACTGTACTTATTGGCCAGGGGAGCCTCTAAGTAGATTTTATTGACTTAAAGACTGGCTTAGATCTTGTGCCAAGGAATAATCTATGGCAAGTCCTAAAAGACATGGGGCTTCCTCTCGAGATTTCATCTCTTGTCTTCCACCTTCATAAAGCTAATTTTGCCAGGGTACACTGGGGTGGCCAAGGCCAGCTTACTGACTCAATTAATGTTAGTAGGGGAGTACGTCAGGGCTGTGCTCTGGCACCTACACTCTTTTCCCTCTTTGTGAATGGTGTTGTTCAGTATCTTTCTCAAACTCCAGCAGATGCCAGTACTCTGCGGGGGGGGGGAGTTGTGACATTATTGTTTGCTGATGACATGTTATTAGTTTTCAAAACACCAGGAGGGCTTTAGCTGCTTTTAAATTGTTTTAAAGACTTCTGCAACTCCCTTGGAATAGAGGTCAATATATCAAAGACGAAGCTTTTATTGTTTAATCCTCAGAAATCCTATAGAGGTAAATTATTATTGGGAGGCGTTCCATTGGAAAGGGTTAGCACCTTTGACTATCTAGGTATCACACTTACAGGAGATATGTCTAGGAAGCTCCCCGTGACCCAGATGTCCTTGAAGCTTAGGCAGCTAGTAGTGGCCCTGATCAAAGAACAGAGCACCTCATTCAGTAAACCAGTAGAAGCCCCCCTCCAGATCTATGATTCCAAGGCAGTAAGCTCAGCTCTCTATGGAGCTTTGAAGGACTAAATGATCTTATTAAATCAAAGAACAAGTTCCTGAGGTACCTGGTCGTGCTAACCCATATCACACCTCTCCACCCATTAAGATTGGACTTGGGTAGAGTCCCAATCACAGATAAGGCTAAGCTACGCCCTCTCCTGTTTTGGCTGCGTATAAAGTCTACCCCTGAGTTGCTCCCATATGCCAATGCCCTTATGGAAGTTAGTGTACTCAATTGTCTAAAAAAGATTGGCTGTATACGGAGTGTGAAATCCTTACTATCCGCAAATGTACTACAGGGTCTTTTGGATGTTAAGGCCCCGGCACAGCTTCCTAGTAAAGATTCTGTCAAAGAGCAGTACTGGGACTGGGTAGCACCCACTTCACTTACCAATCCATCATGGGGACGTCTAACTATGGAGTTCATGGATTTTAAATTGACTAGTTCGCTAGAACAATATATAGACATTATTGAGTCACCTCTAAATAGTAAACTCTATATGCAGTTTAGGTTTGCCTCTCTTCCCCTGGACTCCCTCACAAGCCTTTGGCACCATCCTTACACTACTTCTCAGTTTTGCCCCAGCTGTACTTTTACAGCAGAGACAACTACCCATGTATTTTTTGCCTGTCCGGTGTTTTCTCTCGAGAGCCAAATGGCTCAAACCAATTTGCAAGCAGCTGGGAACACGTATCCATGATGAAGCTCTCCGTATCCTTAGATCGGACCCTAGACCAGTGATTGCTTGCTCAGTAGCAAAATTCCTGGATTATATGGGGGCAATTAGGAGGAATTTGCTAAAAACGTGAGCTAGCTTCTTATCCTCCCATCTGTTTTATCAGTTTTAATCTGTTTCCATCTTAGTGTCAGCTCATATTCTATTGATGCCACCTTAAGGTCTTGAATGCAGTGCACTCTAAGAACCGAGGCAGCATAGCGGACCATGCTGCTTCCTTTGGAATAGGTAGACGTTTTTGCAGTACTGTTTTTTTTTTAATTGTGCAACAAGTGGTTAATCCATATAAAGACTGTACTGTAGACTATTGCTCGACTGAGGTTTTTAGTATGTTATTTATGTCTACTTTTTGATTTTGTCCTATTCATATGAGCTGTATCGCACTTGCACTTTTATGGTCGTATGACCGAAATAAAGTTTTATGGTGATGATGATGATGAGAGGGTTAATATGCCTACTTCAAAGTTTGTGAACCATGCATTTTAAAGCACAGTATTTTATGTGCATAGCCCAGTGGGTTACTGCTCTTGTCACAGAGATTCTTTTGTTACTGTGCAGTTCATAAATTACAATTGTAATCTAGCACAGTGAGCTATGAATTGCCATCAAAGAGCTGCATGCAAACTGCACGGTACAAGTTAGTAAGTTATGTTTTTTCCCAGTCTTTCAATATCCTGATGCTGCTAAAAAAAGGTTTGTTTGGGCAGAAATAAATTCTTATTTTTAAAGTCAATGCTAATCACTCTTATGTTCTGAATTCTGAGCTTGTGCTTCTCCAGACCAAGCACTCTTAGAAAATGCCCACCAGTATAGATGGCATGTGAATCCTGCACCTCGTAGTGCCCTTTGCCTTATGTACAATTTTCTGTACACTGATTTGCACACGTATGATTCATTGTCTCTGTATGTGTGTGATGTAAAGTGCTCCCACACCCTACACTCAGGCGTGCAACGCCCATTGGGATCAAAGGGCTTCAGCCCCCCCCTTGTCTTGTGTGTCAGCCCAGGCTGAGACCGCTTCCCGGGCACACACACAGCCACACCTGAGTACTTAACAGGTCTTTAAAAGACCATTTGCTTGTTAATGAGGCTTTGTTGTTTTTTCACCCCTTTTAAGAGCCGCTACATCTCCACTCTGCCTATTGGTGGAAGAATTAGCTCCACCCCCCGAAATTTGGCTCTAGTTTCGCCTCTGCCTACACTGGTATGAGAGATGCAAAAAAAAACAATGAAATATATCTGACAGAGGGTCTATGGAGAGATTAGAGGCACTGTTGGAGGGTGATAGCGAGGGAATCATTGAAGAGCCCCAACAAAGACGGCCGTATCCTGGTGCACAGTAAGGTCGTCATTTACTGTGCTTTAAAAGCTAACACAATTGAATATATAATGACAAATGTGTCGTAGAATGCACCATCTTTTCCCAAATGTTCATGGGGGGAGCCTTCCCAAAACCCTCCCTTTGCATATTGTTTCAATATAAAATAATATCTTCAGTAATTCGAGTACTTGTGTATTTTTGGCAAAATACAGTTTCAATGTCTGAAATTTAAATCATACAGATTGTTTGGGGGTACCTGTCTTCCAGTAGTGACTCAGTGGGGTTCGTAGGAGTCAAAAGGTTGGGAACCACTGATATACACTAGCGCAGTGTTTTTAATGGGCTGCTACTGTCCAGTACTGAGTACCATCACTTTTCTATTTTGAGAGGGAGAGTACCTTCACTTCTCAAAAGAGATGTCATACCTTTAATTGGAGAGTAGCCGCACTTCTAAGAAACACGCAGGTACTCTCGTACACGGTACCTGCACTTCTATTTCCCATTTCAAACACTGGTCTAGTGCAATGAAAATAAAATAAATATTTGTTTTCCGAACGCTGTAGTTGCGGTTCTATTTGCCCACGCATGCATGCCTGCGTTTCCCAAACAGTAAAGTGAAATGGAGGGTGAAAATGTAGACGAGACAGTCAATTCTTCGAAGTCGTGCGTTTTGCTGTTTCCAGGAATTTCATCCAGCTCCCACGGATCAAAAAGACCTCGTTGTTCAAAGCTACACGAGCTGCTTATACAGTAGATCTCACACAGTGCGCGTTTTTCAGAGAGTTGGTGGTAATTCTCTTCCTGCTCAGGGAGCTGGCTTTGACCTCTTAACAAAGAACAGGTTCAATCTGTTCCCCTCCTCCGCCCGCCCCTTGGAGACTGCTGAGGGCCACGTGACCTTTCTAGACAGCACAGAATGTAGATGCTAATATGTGATGCTGGGGGAGGGTAGCTACAGCCGACATATCGCTAGGCTGTGCTAGAGGCTTGGCGGGAAGTTAGGAGGAAGGAAATACCGCGCCGACCAGCTGCATTCCAGACATTCATCAAAATGCAAATACCCGCTAATTTTGCCAGACTGCATATATTGACACTCTTTTACATACCCCCGCTATACGACGTACAAGATCTCTCCATGCAACAATCGCAGACTGAAAACATTACATCAGCGTAGCTAAATATATAAACAAATCGCTGCGGCACAATCAGACCTTCGTATTTAATTGATATTTCTTTTTTCACTTGGCCTAGATGTGTTACATTTGCAGAAGCGACGTCTTCATCTACTTTTGCATACTAACCAGCTTACACGTCATACTAGTTAAAAGCGGTAAACGTTTTGTGTCTAGAAATCAGATTTTAAAGGGATATTTGGGAACAATTCAGGATTCTAAAGAGAGATTTGAGGTCAGAAAGAGGATGATTTGCAACTAGGAATGAACTTAATTTCGAGTAAATCATATTTTCAAAGAAGGTGAAAATGTAACCATAAAAAAAATGGTCAACAGTCTGCATAGTTTGATCTGACCCGATCACACAATTTAGTGGCCCTGGTTCTATATAAACACCGATGCTAAAATTTACAGATTCCAGTTTCGTAGCTTAACCTGTCCAGCCACCCCCATGCCCTCCCACCCCACACATTGCATTCTAGAACTGGAGTTGATAATGGGATAAAAAGGAGTACAGGTCCCAGGAGCAAAATCCTAAAGAAATAAGCTGCAAACACACATACACTGGCATCTGTAAACCAGAGACCTCTACTAATAGAAATAATAACGCAGCAGATGTATTATGTGGCAAATCCATAATTATGCCGAAAATGGCATTGAATTTGAGCTGCAAAGCAGCATGATAACTCGTAGCAATATACAGTAGTAGAACTGCAGCTCAAACTCAATGACCAAACTATATTGAGATACACCTTTCTTTGGACAAAGCTCCCTTAATGGGTTTTTGATGTTTTAATAGGTGTTTTGAACGTATAGGATTCCCAAAATAAAAACAAGATTAAACAATTAGACTCATTAATCAAGATAAAATTAATTATATTTTGGACCTGAAAAAGTGACAAATTGTAAATGACTTTCGTGACGTGCTGCCAGCATTTTTAATTTTTGTTTAACAATATGCTAATGCACATTACATATAACCATTATGTACTGATATTGAAGTGTGATTTTATCTTCAGATTGATCGTAGTTTGTGATTCTCTCATTATAGTTGATAATAGTTAAAGGGTTAAGTTAAGTTAGCCATCGTTAATAAAGGCTTCAGGCAGTTTGGAAATTCTTGCTAATAATGAAACTGTGCTTTGGTCATTGTGTGCTATCTCATGCTTTATTCTTGTTTCAGGAGCCAAACTAACTACAATAGTTGGAATAATATTTGCTTTCAGTTGTTTTGTTCTGCTGGAGAGCGTATTGTTGATGGTTTCATTGTAACATTATAATTAGTTTTGTGTACCTGAGCCCAGGACGGTATGACCGTGATTTTGCAGACAGTACAATATATCTTCTAAAGGCCACGCACCTGTGAGCTTCCTTTGTGTGATGCCTGAGAAGGGGATCATAGACATCTTATCATCAAATGTTAGATTTTGATTGGCTCCTTTCTCTTGGTAACCATATTGAGTTGTATTTCTCTTTGGTCATTGTATGTTGAACTAGGCTTTGTTGAGTTAGTAAAATTCAGATTGCTCCTATTCACCTTTAGAGGCAGATCCCCCTCTGCTGCTCTTCAGACACTATGCTTTTTAGGTCTCGCTGAGTCAGCGCATGCGCTGCCCTGCGAGACATTTTTAGGTGGGTTTTCAAAGTGCTGCTACCCCACGCTTTGGCTGGCCTAGCGCTTGCGTTCACGCGAGCGTGCACGTGCGCAGCCGCCATCTGTGTTTCACGGGTCATTATAATCGCGGCACCCGCGCTTCACTTTTAATGTTAAAAGTAAAGCGCGGGTGCCGCGATTATAGCAAAAGATCTATTTCTTTACCTATGCTATAATCGCGGCACCCGTGCTTTTTCTTTTAACATTAAAAGTAAAGCGTGGGTGCCGCGATTATAGCAAAAGTAAATAAATAGATCCTTTGCTATAATCGCAGCACCCGCGCTTTACTTTTAACATTAAAAGTGAAGTGCGGGTGCCGCGATTATAGCAATAGTAAAGAAATAGAAAAAAACATCTATTTCTTTACTTTTGCTATAATCGCTGCACCCGCGCTTCACTTTTAATGTTAAAAGTGAAGGGCGGGTGCTGCGATTATTGCAAAAGTAAAGAAATAGTTATTTTTTTCTATTTCTTTACTTTTGCTACAATCGCGGCACCCGCGCTTTACGTGCCGCGATTATAGCAAAAGTAAACAGGGTTAGTTGAAGTATTTATTCCTTCCAACAACGTAGCACTACTACTACAGCACCACAAACATTGACAAACACGTTAAAAAAATTGGAGTGTGCATTTTTGGATTATTCCTGTTTATTTTGTGGAGAGGCTCCTGCTTTAGGCCAGTGTTGAATGCAGGATTATGCACCCATCTTTAGACTATACATTGACTGCACCACAGAGGAATGAGGCATGCCAGCACACCTCTAATGCAGTGCCCATGAAAGATACTCGCTTGAGAGTCCTCTGTTGATAAATGACACCCTAATCCAAGTCCATTTCCCACCCCACCAAGCCTTTTCCAAAGCCCCTTCTATACTGTGATAGCCTTGCTGCGCCCTAATGGTCTTGCCCCAGCCACCTCTTAAAGGAAACAACTTGCCTGGGCTGCTCACCTAATTCATCCCTTTGACCATCTGGGTTACCATAGTCCACCCTTTGATTTCCACACTCACTTAGAACTGCAGCTCCATTCCACCTGCCCGCAGCTTATGATAAGACAGCCAGGGCCCATGCTTGTTCACACCACCTGCTTGTGTCATAATCTTAAAATGCTGGTCCAGGTAAACTGCGCATACCACACCATCAGTGAGACAACAACAAAAAAATATGCATTGGAATAGCCAATAGATCTCGCCTTTGGGACCTTAGAAGTGTTTAGCCATGCAACAGTTGATGTTGGTGCACCAAGGATATTGTGCTGCATAACTAAATACTTATACGGTCCCAAAAGCGAGACCTATTGACTATGCTAATGCTTGTTTTCAATTTTGCTCTTAGAGTAAACTCTAGAGCAATTCTTTTACTTCTTGCCTGATTGAATCTCCATTTGGTTCTGCCTTTGAGGCTGAATTTGCTGACACCTGCTGCTTAAACTTCCCCGACCTAACTTGAAAGTTAAGTTTAGCATTAGGGAATTTGCCTTCAGGGAAATCAACTCTTTCATGATTTGCCTATAACAATCTTTAAATAACTTGACTTTGTATTTGCTATTTTGATTTGCTTCGGATTATAAAAAAAACATGCTGAAACCGGTGATATTGATATATGAGATATTTGAATGATTTGATTTTGTAACTCTGCTATTCTGTTAAGAAAACGTTTCTGGTTTGCAAATGTGCTTCACTGTTATTAAAATGCTATTGAACTGTTGATGTAAAGCTTCAATTTGAGACAAAGATCCATCCACTTGAGTACAACTTGTACTTTAACTTGCACCAAGGCTTTGTATGGTGCAAGCCTCATCCCTGGTTCCAGCATTGAGTGGGTGGGCCAAGTGGCTTTGACAGGGAAGGGCCAAAAATGTGTAGAAATTGAGGGGATATCACAGTGAGCTGATAAGCACAATTTGTGTTATACATTTTTATGATGACTCTGCTTTTGGCACCTACATAAGTGAAGTATCATTTTACTCAGGAAATTGGGTGATAGTAAATTTGTGCTGGCGTGGTGATCCCACACAGAAATGTGAAAACTGTGTGATCTTTTAGCTAAATTTTAGGTTTGCAGGGGATTCTGGGTAAGAAAACGTTAGGGGATTCATACAAGCCACACATCCTTGGACTCGTCTAGTGTTCAGAAATGTCTAGGTTTAGTAGGTTTCCCTAGATAGCCGCCGAGCCCAGGACTAAAAACGCAGGAGCCCCCCTTGCAAAACCAGGTCATTTTGTGATAGATAATTTTGATTTCTCCACAAAATGTTATGGGCCCTTACCTGTGTCAAACACTTGGCCCAGACACTCAAGTGAGGCACCATTTTTATCGGGAGATATAAAGGAACGCTGAGTAGTAGGAAATGTGTGTCGGCCCAGCGATCCCACAACTTTACCACACAGAAATGAGAGAAAAATTTTGATTTTTATAGCCAAATTTGACATTTGTAGGGATTCTGTGTGAGAAAAGGTTAGAGGATCCGAACAAGCCACACCTCCCTGGACACCCTCGGTATCTAGTTTTTAGAAATTTCTGAATTATGTACGTTTCCCTAGATGACCGCCAAGCCAGGGACCAAAAATGCAGATGACCCTCTTGCAAAACCTGGTTGTTTTCTGATCGATAATTTTGATTCCTCCACAATATATTTTGGCCCCTTCCCTGTCGTGGGCATTTGGTCCACCTCATAAGTGAGGTAGCATTTTTATTGGAAGACCTGGGAGAATGCTGAGTGGTAGGAAATTTGTTCTGGCACGGTGATCTCACAGCTTTCCCACACCGAAATGGGAGGAAAACATGATTTGTGGGTAAGAAAACGTAGGGAAATCCATACAAACCACACCTTCCTGGACTAAATGGGTGTCTTGGTTTCAGAAATATCTGGGTTTGGTAGGTTTCACTTCAAGGCCAGTGAGCCATGGGCCAAAAACACAGATTACCTCCTTGCATAAACAGGTCATTTTGTGATAGCTAATTTTGATGTTTCTACAATACGTTTTGAGCCGTATCCTGTCACCGGCACTAGGCCTACCCATACAATTGAGGTACCATTTTTATTGGGAGACTTGGGGGAATGATGGGTGGGTGGAAGTATGGGGTTCCTTGCAGATTCCAGAACTTTCCATCACAGAAATGTGATTTTTTTTTTACAAAGAGTGAGGTTTGTAAGGGATTCTGGATAACAGAACCTGGTGAGAGCCACACAAGTCACCACAACCTGGATTCTCCTGAGTATCTAGTTTTAAACAATGCACAGGTTTGCTATGTTTCCATAGGTGCCGGCAGAGTTAGGGCCCACAATCCGCAGCTAGGCACATTGCAAAAAAGTGTCAGTTTTCAGTGGAAAATTGTAATGTGTCCATGTTGCGTTTTGGGCCGTTTCCCTTCACTGTCACTAGGCCTACCCACACACGTGAGGTACCATTTTTATAGAAAGACTTGGGGGAAGGCTGGGTGGTTGGAGGTTTGTGGCTCCCCACAGATTCCATAAGTTTCCATCACAAAAATGTGAGCAAAATATATATCTATATATATTTTGTTTTACAAAGTTTGATGATTGCAAGGGATTCTGGGTGAAAGAACCTGGTGAGAGCCACACAAGTCACCGCATCCTGGATTCCCTTGGGTGTCTAGTTTAAAAAAATGTACAGGTTTTTTAAGATTTTCCTAGGAGCCAGCTGAGCTTGGGCCCAAAATCCACAGCTAGGCTCACAGGGTCAGTTTTCAGTGGGAAAATGTGATGTGTTGACATTGCTTTTTGAGCCGTTTCCTGTGGAGGGCACTTAGCCTAACCACACAAGTGAGGTACCATTTTTACCAGGAGACTTGGAGAAATGCTGGGTGGGTGGATGTTTGTGACTCCCTGCAGATTCCAGAACTTTCCATCACAGAAATGTGATGAATATTTTTTGTTTTTACAAAGCTTGAGGTTTGCAAGGGATTCTGGGTAACAGAACCTGGTGAGAGCCACACAAGTAACCCCATCCTGGATTCCTCTGGGTGTCTAGTTTTAAAAATGTACAGGTTTGCTAGGTCTCGCTAGGTGCTGGCTGAGCTAGTGTCCAAAATCCACAGTTAGGAACATTGCAAAAAAAGCGTCAGTTTTCAGTGGAAAAATGTGGTGTCCATGTTGCATTTTGGCCGTTTCCTGTTACGGGCACTAGGTCTATCCGCACATGTGAGGTACCATTTTTATCAGGAGACCTGTGGGCATGCAGGACGGTGGAAGTTTGTGGCTCCCCACAGATTCCAGAACTTTCCATCACAGAAATGTGAGGAAATTTATTATTTTTTTGTTGTACAAAGTTTGATGTTTGCAAGAGATTGTGGGTAACAGAACCTGGTGAGAGCCTCAGAAGTCACCCCATCCTGGATTCCACTGGTTGTCTATTTTTCCAAAATGTACAGGTTTGCTAGGTTTCCCTAGGTGCCGGCTGAGGTAGGGTCCAAAATCTTTATCTAGGTACATTGCAAATAAAGGGTCAGTTTTCATTGGCAAACTTTGGTGTGTCCACGTTCCTTTTTGGGCCGTTTCCTGTCACGGGCACTAGGTCTACCCACACAAGTGAGGTACTATTTGTATTGGGAGACTTAGGGAACACAGAATAGAAGAACAAGTGTTATTACTAATTGGCTTTCTATGCATTTCTGCCTTGCAAATGTAAGATAGTGTTACTACGCGGGCCGTGACCCGACCCACGTCTCTTCCCGCATCACTGCGGTGGGCCGCAAATTGACCCGCAGCTCCTCCTGCATCACTGCTGCGGACCGCAATCAACCCGCAGCTTCTCCCACCTCACTGCCGCGGGCTGTAAATCAAACCACAGCACCTAGTTCGAGATACAAGTCATGCCGCAGCTCAGTGTGGTGGCCCACCATTTCTTTCTTGAGCGCTAAGACGCGCCTTACTTTAGTTATCTCTCTTAGCCCACGACGCCAAGGTAGACGGCGGCTTGCCTATGGCCAAACTACACTTACCTGAAATCCTTCATTAGTTGCTTGCAGTCTTGTTTAGGGGCCATCTTTTTTATATTCTTTTTCCCATGTTCCTCTGCCTTGTTCCCAGATTGCCTTGGGTGTGGTTTCTTCACCATTCCAAGATGGTGGTTTTTCTACCTTTTTTCTTGTCCTATCCTAATCCAAGATGATGGTTCTCCTTCCTGTTACATCACTTCCTGTCTTTGGGTATTTAAGGAGCTGGAATCCTCTTCTTTCTTGCGTTTCAACACTCTTCGTTCCTGTTGGTGTCCCTTCGCTCCTGTTTGTGATACTTCGCTCTTGTTGGTGTCTCTTCGCTCCTGTTTTCTTCTGTTTGTTTATGTTCGTGATACTTTCTCCAGTTTGCTATTTTTCCAGTGGGATCCTCCTTCCTCGGTTCTCCCTTTCTCAGGTCTGTCAGCGCCTTGCTGTCTACCATCGTTAACATGTCTAGTTGTCTGGATACTGGAGTCACCCCTTCCATCAGAGGTTTTTCCCTTCAAGGTTTTTTCCTCTCGGGGACTCCTTCGATAAGGCACTGTCTGCCCTGGCGTTGTATTGTCAGCAGCACTGTGGTTACCAGAAAGGGTTGCCCCTACCTCGGACAGACTAGAACCATCAAGACCCCCGAAAACTGGAAACATCTTCACGTCTAAAGGCCAGAAGAAAAAGTCCTGAACCTGACAAACAGTGTGTAAACTGAAGTCATTTTGAAAAATGCCCTATAATTCACATGCTTGTATGGGTACCCACAACTTTGGAGATGTGCAAATAACCACTGCTTCTAAGCTCCAAATGTTGATCCCATTTCAGAAATGCATAGGTTTCCTTGATACCTATTTTTCATTCTTTATATTTTACCTAAGAAACGTCTGTATACCTGGTACACAATGAAATATCATGGCAAGGCGCAGCTGAGTTATTGGCTCTGGGTACCTTGGGTTCTTGGTGAACCTACAATTCTGATATAGCCCCGAACCAGAATGGTCCAGTGGACGTGACTGTAAATTGCTTAAAAAAATCTGCCATACTTAGACTGAATAAAGCCATGTTTAATATTCACTTTTTTTGTTTGATATAAGCTGTGATGTAATTGTTTGACCGAATATGCAATAATATTGTGTTCATAAAACTATATGTTAACAAAGAAAGGCTTAGAGAAGATGTGTTAGGACACTATATGAGTCTTTGAAATGTACAAACTTTCGGAAAAAATGAAATAATTTTCTAATACAAAGATATACAATAACAAGTAATAAAGAAAGAAATATAAACTAGTTCATCTCTTTGTAGTCATATTTGGTCAATGAAATTAAATAAGTTGTTTCTATTCCTTGATTTGTACATTACCTCACCTTTTTAATAATTGTTTCCTATATATTTTTTCACAAATACTTAGAAGAAGTTGCAGGTGAAAACGTAGGCACAAATGACAGGTTTTTTTTCAACTCAATTTTAATCTTTTTTTATTTCAACTGTTACTTTCTGTAGGAAAACTTTGAAGGATCTACACAAATGACCCCGTGCTGAATTCAGAATTGTGTCTACTGTTCAGAAATGTATAGCTTTCCAAGATCCATTATTGGTTTCACACCCATTACTACCTCTAACTGGAAGGTGGTTTAAAGCACAAAAATAGGAAAAATAGACTCTGTCCCAGTGAAATGCCCAAACTATGTAGAAAATATTTGTTTTCTGACAAAAATCTACCTGTTCCTGAAAGCTGGAAAGATGGTGATTTTTGCACCACAAACCCTACGTTGACACCATTTGCAGGAGAAAAAAAGAGACGTTTTCTTCTGCAGCACTTTTTCCCATTTTTCCCCCCAAAACAAAATTTAGCTGCATTTTGGCTAATTGGTCGGTCCACTCCAGGGCAATCCACAAACCCTGGGTACTTGTAGAATCCTTAGGATGTTGTAAGAAAAGGACGCAAATTTGGCATGGATACCATATGTGGATAACAAGTTACAGGGGCCTAAGCGCAAACTAACTCAAATAGGCAAAAAAGGGCTTAGCAATGGGTAAAAGGCCTTGCAGCAAAGGTGTTAAACCTGATGAATAATTAGATTTCCGAATGAGTGCCTGGGTCATGAGGACTGTGATAAGGTGTAGTAGAACTACCAATAATGAATATTTCAGAGAAATAATCAGGACATTACATCTTGCATGAATCTGGCTTTTTATGTAGTGGGCCAATTAAATGCACACCATGCAAAAAGTCCAGACGACTCTTACTGGTTTACAGGGCTTACTTTAATAATCCCAAGTGCTCTATTTGTGGAAGTGTGGTCGAGCAGCTTTGGCTTATCAGAGGGGAGTGTTAAGCCTTTGTTGCACACACAGAGTCAATAAATGGCACACACACTCAAATTGAAATCCGAGACAAATTTATAAAAATAACACAGAGTTTTATATATTTTAAGACACCAAGATCATCTGAATCAGGGAGTACTTTCAGAGTTATGGATTTGACAAGAATACAGTAAAATACGCAAATAACGGTTTCTGAGATATAGACCTTGAACGTGGTAATGTTATCCTTTAGGAAAAAAGACATATTCTGTAAACATATACTTGTAGTTGAAGTTGGAGGGTGCCCTTTGAAACTTAAGGTGCTAGTGGGCCAATGTCCAAAAACCACCAACAGTTTTAGTTAACCTACCCTTGCGTGTCCGGGTGCAGAGGTGCTGGATGGGTTGCCAACCTTGTGCGCTACACCACTGAAGTCAATGAGCACCTGAAAATAGAGGCTGCAAGGGAGGCCTTGGGAACAAATATTGAAAAGTCCGGCAGAATCCAAAGGAGGGGTTGGCATGTGAGGGTCTTTAGAGCAAGGGATTCTAGTCCAACATGTAGAGGGAAAAAAACAAGATGTCAGGGCCACTCTCGGTGTAAACCTTGCCGGTCCTAAAGTCCATCATCATGCAGGTTGGCTTTGATGGTAGTGGTGTCCGGGCTGGCTACTTCACAAGCCTTTGTTGCTGCAAGTGCTCTGGTACCCATGATATTGGTGTAGGGGGGCTCCTGGAGGGTCTCGCATCTCAAAACTAGATGGTGCTGACCTCTTGAGCCCATGAAAAACTCTCCCTGGCATGATGCCCTCTTGGTGGGCCAGATGGTCAGCAAAATGATGTACCAGACAAGTGCGGTCAGTGCCTGCAGATGCAGGGGGATGGCTCCTCCACCCCAAGTGAAATGCTAAGTGGTTGTTGAAGCATTGGACTGTGCTCCTAGGGTTTGGGAGGATGCACAGCTTTTTGACGAGTCGGGTCGTTGCAGTTGTCAATGTGGCAGCAGCCAGGCATGTGACAAGTTCGGTGTTGGTCCTCAGTTCTCCGGTGACAGCTCTTCTTTGTCCTTACTCAGTTCCCAGGCAGACAAAACTGTCTCTCTGGTGACAAGGGACCCCTAAATACTGAAGTTAGCGGTATTTAGGGTATTGTAGGACAGTAGCCAATTGGCTACCTACCCCTGGAGTGTTCACACCCCCTATAAGAACACTTCCTGTGAGGGGTGGGCATAATCCTGACCTAAAGTTCCTAGTTTCACCAAATCCAAGATGGTGAAAGCATTCTTTGACTGTCCACTTCAGGTGGCCTACCTTAGGGGTGTGCCTAGCCTGTAAGTGTGACACCTTTTCTAACTATTTCATTTTCCTCCTGCTCTGGTGCCAAATGGATCTAAGGGCAGGGGGGAAGCTGTGGTTGCATTTGCATAATGACCAGTGCTCAGTGCATGTCCTTAAGATGGCTTCCTGATCACTTGCAATATCTAGCAATAGAACTAGGCATTACAGGGACACATCTGCTCATGCAGGTGTGCCCTCACATGTAATATATAATGCACCCTGTCTTAAGGCTCTAAGGCCAGCTGTGAGGGTTACTTACATATAGTACATGCAGTGTACATGGGCATGGTACACAGTGAGTGTGCCATGGCGTGTTTTCGGAATGGCATACACCATTTCACGCATCCTTCAATGGCAGTCTGCATGCAGTTTGTGTGTGGGTCCCAGTCGGTGGCACAATATATGCTGCAGCCCTTAGGGACCATCTTTAGTACGACTACTCTGGGTACCAGGGGTACCATCTTTATGGGCTTACAGGGGGTGTTAAAGGCCTTGACAATTGGGTTACAGTTGCACATTCGTCTTGTTTTTAGGGAAAGAGCACTGGCACTGGGGCCTGGTGAGCAGGAACTCAGTGCACTAACAATCAACAACATCAGAACCAGTGAGCAAAAAGTGTGGGTGGTCATGTCAAAAAGTGGCACTTTCCTTCCCCTGTACATCCCTGTTTCTTGCTCCAGTCCTTACCATAAAGTATACTAAAGCTACCTCATGGCCTTCTTCCGAAGGTTAGTCAACTCGTACCATTAATAGTGAATAACTAATGTAGTCAGAAAATTACACATTTCAGCAAGCCAACAGGAACAATTTCTAAATTGTGCATCAAGCTGTAAAGTCTATAATAATGAGTAAACACATGCACAGAGGCTAATGTAGAAGCTGTGCAGATCTTAGTGAGTGGGACACCTTCTACTTTTGTCCATGAGGCTGCCCTCACAGGGGTCATCCACCCATGTATGCCCCTATGCATAGGAATGACAGTTTATAGTATGCCATGGTAGTTGTGGATCTTATACCACAGCTTACTGAAACTAGACTTTTTACCCCTGACCTGATGTTGGGAATATTTTAAAGAGGGGTTCTGTAAAGAACTACAGGTATGAATTAAAGCTAGAGTATCTCTCTGTACATCCAGAAGATTCCAAGCCTCCTCTTGTTCTGTCATTAGGAAGGTAAAAAAAGATGCAGAAAGTAATAGCCTGATCCTTGTGGAATTTGAAAGGAACCTTTGGTAAAACATAAGGAACTGAGTGTGACACAAGTGTGTGGATAAGTGGACAAACAGGGATCCCTGTACATAAAGAAGCCACAACTTCTAATTTGCCCAGGCGAGGTGAGGGACACTAAAACACCACCCTGATCATAACAAATTTGAGGTCCAACTTTCCCAAAAGTTTAAAAGACTGGTAATGTTGGGCATGGAGCAACAAAGAAACGTTCAATTTGGGAGAATTAGGTTTCAATATTGTTCTTGCTAGAAACAGTTGTGAATAAGTTTGTCACGTTTCTCAGTCAAAGCAGGCTATTTGCTCATGTTTTTGAATTTTAAAAGGTGTTTTCTGCCTGAGTTTTCGCTTCTGGGCTTCTGGATTTATGACTTCTGCTGTGGTACTCAACACTGATTAAAAGGGCCCAGACCCCTGAACTCTCTTAAAATATTGTACATTTTTCTGTCTCTCTGTGCAGCACTCAGGACAGTGTGACTGATCTGATGTTTGGCAGGGTAGAAGACCGAGACGATGTAGTACTAAATTACTAATAGCTGACACCCTGTGAGCTAAATGTCATACTGCTAAGTCACCTTCGTTCAGGTACAGAGTGGCAGACCCTGATTGGAGGGCCATACGGCAGACAGAGACTAGTGGGCCCTAGCCATGATGGTGAGGTCAGTTGCCACCGGTATCCTGGGGTCCGTCTTACTATGGCTGTCTAAACTGGGCCAAGTACTTCCCTTCTACATTTGACTTTCAGAGGGGCAAGGGAGGGCAGTCAAAGGCTTCTGATGGAGGTTGTATGGGGGACAGCAGCTCAGAAGTCAGCGGTCAACCAGCAGACACAATAACTTACTGTCTAGCCTCATGTTTATTTTTTAGTGAAAAAAGTACCTCAGTCTCTCAACAAAACAACATACTACACAGTTTTATAGGGACTGCAATAATAGAGTTGTAGTCCTGCTTCTAATCTTCATTATATCCCTGCACCCACATTCGGGTACTCTCTTAACCTAATGATCAATGCTCAACTAAAGTTCAACATACTTCAACTTTTGTGTTTGCTTAGGCAAACAGTATTTAGTTGATGTGTGAGTTTCTTCTGCATGTTATTGTGTCTCTCTATCGGTCGCAGACTAAGCCTCACTTATTTCTGCTGGATGACCTAGCAATTTTAGCAGTGTGGTAGTGCATTCAAGTTCCCACCTATGTGGTGGTGTATTCACTTTTAATGGAGCTGTGGGGTGATCTCTCCCTGGAACAGGGACCGATGGAAAGAGTCAGTGCGGCATGCCTGTGTAGTGACATTCCACTTCAGCAGTTGAAGCCTCCCTAACTGATTGTAGACCGGTGCTCAGGTACAATAATTATTGCCATCCGGCCGTGCAGTCCATGATGGTGCGTTTTCAGCAGTTGTGGCCTCCTGAAAATCTTGGAGTAAGCTTAATGGCAAGGGACCTCCTCTTCCCAATTAAGGCAGTGGCAGCACCAATATCTGGGGCTCACAGTGTCTTGCCAGACAACAGAGACAGAAAGGTTTGACATAGTTTACAGCAGGAATAGCCACGTGAGACTGGGGGACTCCCTCACATTACCTGTCACTCATGGCTTCACTCTCTGTTGCAGCAAGCTTTGTTTTGACTATTTCCCATGTGGGAGCATGCTAGGCTCCTCCTTATGGATAGCCTCTCCTTCAGGGCCTGTCACTCTCCCACACTCTGTGCAGGCAGGCTTTGCACTAGAGGGATCCTCAGCTCTTAGAGCAGAAAGTGCAGAACTCATGTGATTTTCCCTCAACTTTGGAACATTGGCTTTGAAGCAGACATCGGCCTTGGTCTCACAGCAGCTCTCGAAGCACTCTCTAGAGCAGCCCCTTCTTTGGTCTAGAAGAACTTGTAACTGGAACAAAGTAGGATGGTTTGCTGTCATCAACCTTCCTGAAGCGACATTCATGAACAGTCAGAAGTGTAGTTCGTACCTGTGGTGTTTTCATATGTTTTCCTGCTTATACAAGTTCCTTGGAACTTGGAATGTTTGAGGTTCAGATTTCTTGTCTGTCAGTTGCTCCCTGGTAGCTGATGGATGAGGTGTTAATAAATAACCTCTAACTAAATCATAACCTCTAGTGCATTGTAGTTTATCAAAAAGTTTCACTGGCGACGAGCGTGGAGCAAGAAAAAAGAGGGAATAAGGAGAAGAACACCTCAACATCGTGCTGACCAAGAGGAAGAAAATCCATGTAGAGAAGAAGTTTTGTATGTATGTGCTGAAAAATAACAGCCTTCAAAGAAACTCAAGTTGAAATACTGCGGGTGGATCGGACCTGCGAGGTACTATAAAACAACGTATTAGCTTAAAAACGTTCATTTACTGAAGGAACACAAACAAAAACGTTGAAAAGAATTTTAGAATGTGAATAGCATGAATTTGTTTCACAAAAAACAGGTTTGAAGTTTGATTGTGAGTGAAGACTTTAAAGGCACAGATGTTAAAACGCATGTGTGAAGAAAAAAAAGGCTCATCAATCAAAATGAAGAAACGTTGTTAATTCAAATGAAGATGTGACTCATGAAGATTTATTTAAAGAAATAAAATCAGTTTCATGTTTGTTGTAACGGTGCGACGAAGTGAAGAAATATGTAAGAATAAATTGAAGTATACATGACATTATCTTCACAGTAACACATAAATTGAAGTATATGCGACATTATCTTCAAACGCTATTTAACGTGTCTACACAGAACGTGGATGATAGCGTGTTAAAAAGAGAGAGAGAGACGTGTGCCATCAAGTTTGAGTGATGGCAACAAAGAAGATCGCGCCACTGTTAATCTAGGCGCGGTGCGTGGATCGAGTTGAATGACGTTTGGGTGCAACATCGACGTCTCTAGAGGTTTTGTAAATCGAGTGACATTTGTATGTGCGTTATTAGCAGCACTATCGGCGTCACCGTTTTGAATGAAACCAAGTCTGTTTTTCAATCGTGGAGGAGGCGGAGCATACCCAGGAACATTGTAAAGAAAAGAAAAATATATATAGGTGTACTTACAGCCTTGGGAACTCTTCTGACTGTTGCTGGAGCTTTCTAGTTCATTTGGATTCTTCGAGGCTACTCTTAGATAGAACGTGGTTTCTCATTGGCTTAGTTAGCATGTCATCGGGTCATGTGTTTTCTACTAGATGACACGCACATCAGGAAGTAAAACGGATTGGTGAATACAAAAGAGTGTCAGAACAAGTTCACATTTGGAAATTCAGCAACTCCATTTATGAACTTAGTTGTTTAATATAACTT
This sequence comes from Triturus cristatus, assembly GCF_964204655.1. Classification (NCBI taxonomy): domain Eukaryota; kingdom Metazoa; phylum Chordata; class Amphibia; order Caudata; family Salamandridae; genus Triturus; species Triturus cristatus. The sequence goes on from NC_140591.1 coordinate 831,286,275, forward strand.
TATTAGTCTTGTAAATGCTTAAAATATTAATGTGATATTGCCTCATAAGTTTTTTTAATTTTCTTATTTTTTTTTATTTTTTTCACACATTTCTCTAATATCACCAGAATACATCTTTGAAATTGAAAATATATAAATAAATAATAGATTTTATTTAAAGTTGATAATTTGAACTTAAAAAAAATGCAGAATGTTACTGCACCACCATTTTTCTTGAGTGATCCAGGTGAGCCATCCATTAAATGGAGTAAATGGAAAAAAATCTTTGCGCATTATGCAAAGGTTTGTGGTACAAATTTAAGTGAAGAAAGAAAATGTTCTCTCCTATTGCATTGTTTAGGAGGAGAAGGTCAAGAGGTTTTAGAAAATGTACCACCTTTTTCTGCTCAAGAACAACGAGGTTTAGATGAATATGAAGTATGTATATTACAGTTAGACTGACATTACTTACCTCATGTCAGCACAATAATGGAGAGGTATCATTTTGGATTGAGGGAACAAGGAAAAGAAGAGTCTGTAGAAGAATATTGAACTGTTGTGAGAATTGCAAAAAAAGTAGAACACATGTTAAAATGTGTTAATGAATTAAAAGGTGACAAAGTTAAAAGTCAACCTGTGGTGGAGGAAGTACAAGAGATAGTCTGCCAAATTAAAAGTGTGAAAACTCATTTGAAGGAGCTAGGTAATCTTCAAATGTAACTTTTGTGTGTTTTAGATGTGGAAAATCTGGCCATAAAGCAAACTCAAAGTCTTGTCCTGCTTTGAGTTTTGTGTGTCATGGTTGTGGGAAGAAAGGTCACTTCATAAAATATTGTAAGTCCAAAGAAAAGAAAATGACTAACAGAGATATAAAAGAAGTCATATGTCAAGTCAAAGATAAGAAATGTAATGACCATCCTGTTGGTAGAGTAAAAGTTGATGGTACAGAGTTAGACATGAAATTTGACTCTTGCTCACATATTTCTTTTATTTCAAAAGAAGCTTTTGTTAAGTGGTTTCAAAAGAAGAATAAATTGTGTAAAATGGATGTAAATCCAGGTGGATATGGTGGACAACCCATAAGCATGCTTGGTTATTTTAATGCTTGTATAGAAATGGAAAAGAAGATGATTGTTGGGAAAATGTATGTTTCCAAAGTTGGTGACAGCTTAATTGGCTGGCCGCATCAACGTTTATTAGGAGTTATGTTAAACCCAAATGCTGATCCTCAGGTACAGATTCATGAAATTGGATCTAGGACTAATGATTTTGTAAGTGAATTCCCTCAACTTTTCAGGAAAGATTTGGGGTGTCTAAAAGGTTACAAGCATTGTATTAAATTGAAGAATAATGCAGTCCCAGTTGAAGCCAAAGTAAGAAGAATTCCTATTGCTGTACAAGGGAAAGTTGAACAAGAACTGGAAAAACTACAAAAACAGGGTATAATTACTTCTGTTGAAACATCTGAATGGTTGGCGCCAGTCGTTGTTGCCAACAAACCTAATGGAGACATTAGACTCTGTTGTGATCTAAGATCTCTTAACGAGGAAGTCATTGTTGACAAATTTCCCCTCCCCAATATTGATGAATTATTGTCTTCATTAGGTGATGCTAAGGTTTTTACAACCCTGGATCTTACATAAACATACCATCAAATTGAACTGACGTAGGAGTCTCAAGACCTCACGGCTTTCATCACTCCCATGGGTGCATTTAAATAGAAAAGAATGCCGTTCGATCTTGTGTCTGCTGCGTCGTTTTTTCAAAGTGTAATGGCTTCTATTTTAAAAGGAATAAAATCTGTGAAATGTTATCAAGATGATTTGCTTATTTTTGGATCAAATCAAGAAGAACATGACAAATCTCTGAGATCAGTTTTAAAGAGGTTAGAGTGTGCTGGTCTCACTTTGAAATTTGAGAAATGCAAATTTTCTGTACAGGAGGTAAATTATTTGGGGCGTTACATTTTTGGCTCAGGGTTGTTCCTAAAAAAGATTTAGTAAATACCATTCAAAATTTAGCCTCCCCCAAGAGTAAGGAAGAAGTGGTTTCCTTCTTAGGGATGGTTGAATACTATGGGAAATTTGTACAAAATTTGGCAAGCAAATCGAGAAATATGAGAAGTTTACTTGGGAAGAACAAGGAATTTATTTGGTCGGATGAATGCCAGAATGAATTTGTGGGAATTAAAAAAGATTTAGTGAATGCACCTAATTTACAAGCTTTTGTTCCCAGTAATGAAACTTTTGTTGTAACTGATGCTAGCTCAAAAGGGTTAGGTGCCATGTTGAAACAGAATAGAGGTGGACAAGAATAATTGATTGCGTGTGCATCTAGAAGTTTGAGGGGTGCAGAAATCAATTATTCTGTAATTGAAAAAGAGGCATTGGCTATTTTCTGGGCTCTTAAATTTTTTTTAAATTTTCTATGGGGATTGCATTTTAAGGTTTGCTCAGATCATAAGCCGTTAAAGGACATTTTTACAAAGAAAGGATTAGATTTTATTTCCTCACGAATAAGGAAATGGGTCATTGGTTTGCAAGATTTCAATTTTACAGTTGAACATATTCCTGGCGTTGATAACGTGACAGCAGATTGTCTGTCACGCTTGGTTTGTGATGTTTCTGAAGAAAGGTTTGGGGAAGAGATTTTTGAAGATGAGGTTGGTGTATGTGAAATCACCTCAGGTGTCATACAGGAAGATGAGTGGAAGGATGGTCTCAAAAAAGACAATGAAATTACTAAAGTTATTAATATGATTAAATCTAAATCTGCATTTGATAACTCTTTGTCTAAGGTATGGCATATGGTTGCAGATGAATTATCTGTTGATAATGAGATTTTGTTAAGGGGTACTAAATTGATTCCTCCTGTTTCTCTTAAAAAAGTGAGTTGAAGAAGCTCATCAGGGTCACCTAGGTGTTGTAAAAACTAAAGAAAGACTAAGAACTTTGTTTTGGTGGCCTGGGATGGATCTTGAAATTGAACGTGAAGTAAGAGAGTGTTTACAAATTACACAATGCAGGTTGAGTAATAAAATTCTCGCTCCCCGTACTCCTCCCATGGTATGTCGTAATTTACCCAATGGTCTGTGGGAAGATCTTGCTATTGACATTGTGGGTCCTCTAAATGGTGAACATCGTACTCCTTATCTTATTGTTTTAATTGATTTGTATTCTAGATGGGTTGAGGTATCCTCTGTTTCACATGTCACATCTTCTTGTGTGATTCCTTTTCTACAAGACATATTTAGGAGAGAAGGTTTTCCCAAAACACTTTTATCAGATAATGGACCACAGTTCTGTTCTGGTATGATGTCTGACTTTTTACTATCCTGTGGTATTATACACAAAAGATCTTCAGTTTATCATCCTGAAACAAATGGAGCCGTTGAAAGATTTAATAGACTAATAAAGGAGAACATTCAACTATCAAGGGTGAATTCTTTGAATTGGAAGGAAGAATTACAGAAATGTATTTTGGATCATCGATTCTCTCCTCACATGTCCACACACAAGACACCTTTTAAATTATTCAAAGGCAGAGCTCCTAATACCAGTTTATGCCCTGGTTGGATGACTTGGGGTAAAGGTGTTAAAGATAACAGCATTGGTACATGGAGATTAAGTGAGAAACAACTTCAACTAAAGAACAAATTAAGTTATGATGAAAGAAAAAGGGTCAAAGAAGTTTTTGTCAATATAGGTGATATGGTGCGGGTAAAAGCTCCTGTAGGAGTTTTATCTTGGTCTAAATATGCTGCTCCCATGCGTGTCATTAAATGTTTTAAAAATTCTGTCAAATTAGAAAATGGTAAGATTTGGAATTTGAACCGTGCTGCTATTCTTAAAAATAATTCTTCCATGTGTAAGTCTGATCAAAGTTTGGCTGCTCATTCTTGTGACCCTGCTGATTCTCATCCGAGGTTTAGTGCTCGTAAAAACCATGTACCCAGATCTCTGAAAGACTATGTAAAGTGACTATCTTAAAATGAGACAGTGTTTCAATTTCTACTTTCTGGTAATTCTGTGTATGAAGATTTTCATATTTTGTTCACATGTTTCTTTGGACTGTAAGGTATTTCCTTTTGTTATTAGAATGGAGATGTTTTCATATGTTTTCCTGCTTATACAAGTTCCTCGGAACTTGGAATGTTTGAGGTTCAGAGTTCTTGTCTATTAGTTGGTCCCTGGTAGCTGATGGATGAGGTGTTAATAAATAACCTCTAACTAAATCATAATCTCTAGTGCATTGTAATTTATCAAAACGTTTCAGTACCTGCCTAGAAACCTCTTCACCTTGAACTACAGAATCTGTCCATTTAGCAATGCACAGGAAGAACTAGCTTTTTGCTGCAAATGTCCTCATTGAACTCATTCTCCATCCTCCCTTCATTCATTGTTGGCATCTCCACCCTCCAGCTACCAGAATGCAGGCAATACACTTCTATTGTCTAGAAAAGCTGACCTCATCCTCAATCCTGTGCCATGATAAATAAGTGGCAACCACAATATAACCCACTAATTTAACTTTTCAGATTCATACCACACAGAGAATCCCACCAGCACACGTTTGCTACATGTTCACTGGACTTATATGCACTCAACATGCACACAAAATGTCAGCACAACAGCATAAATTTACATGAAAGGTGTTAAACTGCAAAGTCTCTGGAACAGCAGAGTGCCTTTGAAGTAGAATTGCCAAGTGTTATGTTTAAAAATCTTATTTATAGATTTATTTACTAAGGCAAAGAGAACATTTTAAGCAAAAATATTTTACAAGAGAACAAGGTCTGTGCATGGCATGAGTACACCAGAAAGTATTATAGACATGTAGAAAGGAGCTACAGTATTAAAGTGGACAGCACATTACAAAGCATTGGGAAAAGGTACATAGGAAGTATATACATTCTGAATATAATGATGGCATGTTTAGTTTTCTTTTCAGATCACTTATGGTTTGCTTTCAATGCAGTTTCAAACTCACTGAGTGAGGAGAATGTCCTTTGAAAGGAACCAGAGAGTTCCAGGGACAGGGAACTAGGAGATGGAGAGCTCAGAACTTCGATGCTACACTGGAAAGTGTGGGTATCACTAGGATATTTAGACTGGTACATTTAATATTTGTTGTGGGGGCATAGTGTGGCAAATTCTCAACCACGTACCCAGGAGACATTCAGTAAACTGCTTTAAATACAATTGTCAATTTTTATAGAGTGCCATATTTTCCCAACAACCATCTGGTTTTGTGTTGGAATAATGTATTGTATTGTATTGTAATTGCATTTGTATATCGCTTACTACCTCTGATGAGGCGTTGAAGCGCTTTTTTGGTGAGTAGCACGCTACTCCGGGACCCATAGAGGATTAGTGTTGAATTAGTATAGTCAAACATGCAAGAAAATTTTAAGTGGTGGATAGGTTAGTCAATTATTTGGATTCAGAAGGATAGCAGAAGGATAGAAGAGGAAAAAAGGTTTGTATTTATATAGCGATTGTTACCCCTGATGGGATGTTGAAGCACGCTACTCCAGAAACCCATAAAGGATGAGTGGTGAATTAGTATGGTGAAATATGAAAGTAATTTGAGTGGTGGATATTAGTCAGTTATTTGGAGTGAGAAGGATAGGGGAGGGATAGAAGGGGAAGAAAGGTTTGCATTCATATAGCACCTGTTACCCCTGATGGGTGTTGAATCGCTTTTCTGGCGAGTAACACGCTACTCCGCAACCCATAAAGGATTAGTGTTGAAAATTAGTATAGTGAGATATGAAGTAATTTGAGTGGTGGATATGTTATTTAGTTATTTGGATAGATAAGGATAGGTGACAGAATAGAAGAGGGAAAGAGGTTTGTATTTATATAGTGCTTGGTACCCCTGATGGGGTTTTGAAGCGCTTTTTTGCCGAGTAGCACGCTACTCTGGAATTCATAAGGATTAGTGTTGCATTAGTATGGTGAACATGAAATTCATTTGAGTGGTGGATATGTTAGTCAGATATTTGGATTGAGAAGGCTTGGGGAGGGGTAGAAAAGGGAAAAAAGGTTTCATTTATATAGCGCTTGTAACCCTGATGGGGTTTTGAAACGCTTTATTGGCGAGTAGCACGCTACTCTGGAACCCATAAAGGATTAGTGGTGAGTTAATATAGTGGAATATGGAATTTGAGAAGTTAACATGTTAGTCTGTTATTTTGATTGAAAAGGATAGTGGAGGGATAGAAGAGTGAAGGGCTTTTTTCATTTATTTATTTATTTATTTTTAATTTTTGTTTTAGGTCATAGCAGTAGGAGGAGGCTTTTGGATGAATAAAAAGGGTTTTTGGAGGGGAAGAGTCAGAGGGAAGAGTTTAGAGAGGTTTGTTTTGGGGAATCGGTATAGTAAAAGAGGTGGCAGATGATGCAAGGAGGCGTAGAGTAGAAGAGAGTCTAGAAAGGGTTATTTTGGGGATCACATTAGTGGCATGGGGTTTGGGATAAATGAGAGAGTGGATGTAGAGGATATAGTGATAGATGTATAGGGTGAGAGATAGGGTAGTGCATTGGAAAGAGTAGTAGAAAGTAGTTTGAGATGAGTCAGAAAGTTGGGCTAGAAGATATATTGAGAGAAGTATAGGCTGAGGAAAATGGTAGTGCCAAATTAGAAGAAATTGATAAATATATAGATCCATAAGTACATTGAAAGTATATAGATGCATAAAGGAGGTAAGTATACATAGATTCAATATATTGATAGAGGTAAAGGATGAGAAATAGGGTAGTTCCTTGGATATGCTTTTTCAGAAGAAAATTAACAGACACACAGATCTAAGTACATGGAGGTACAAAGATGCACAATGGAAGCAAGTACATGTAGACCAAAGATGATTTTTTTTTAACAACATAATTATTCTACATGTTTATACAAAGCAATACACAAAGTTAGGTACATATCTATAGTGAAAATAAATTGTGGGGGGTATTACTGAATGGGAACATGGGCAGCGTTTCTGGCGCTGGTCCTGACCAGTCTCGAACAGGCTCAAACAAGCAACTGCCCTTGTCCTCTCTGCCCTACAGGCTTAAACAGGCAACTGCCCTTGTCCTCTCCGCCCTTAGCCTCGACGCTGAGACGCCCTAACCCTGGCCTTTTATAGCCCTAGTAATCAGGTGACCCATCCAGCCAATGGGAACCCTAGGCCTAACACTATCCAATCACAACACTATCCCTAAAATCTGGAACCAGTAGGAGACAAGGACCTAACAGCCAATCTTAGCCCTAGTTCTAGCAACCAATCAGTTTAGAAAACCCTGATCTCTATGTCCAATAGAGGCCATAGCCCTACCAGTAGTCCCAACCCAAGTCCAAGCAACCAATGGCACAGGAAGACCTAGTCCCTACTTCCAATAGAAAGCCTAACCCTACTCTTAGTCCCACACCTAGTCCAGTAACCAATCACACCAGAAGCCCTAATGAATACTTCCAATTAAAGGGCTAACCCTAGCCCTAGTCCCAACAACCATTAACACAGGAAGCCCTAGTATCTACTTCCAATAGAAATCCTAACCCTAGCCCCAGTCCCAACCCTACATTGATTGAATCACAGACCCAGAAACCAATCAGAACCCTCAAATACCCAGACAATGAGGACACTAACCATAATCCAATAGAAACACCAGATACAACCACCAATCAGTGTACACATGTACCAAACAATAGCAGACTATATAAGGTCCCAGCTACCTCAGACAAGGATAGCTGGCCAGGGAGTTGGAAGCTGCTGCTCTATTCGGAAATCTGCTAGGAGACAGACAGGCTCAATCTACACTTTGGAATTCTGCAGGTAAGGGCCCAAGAAACTTGTCCTTTAACAAAACTGTTCAAATAAAACTTTACTCCCTCTCCTGGCCGTTAAAACAAAGTGCACAGTCCCTATTAAATACAGTTTAAACAGCACACAGCAGATTACTGCTGTCTCAGAGCACCCTCTGATGTAGACTATCCCTGTTGCTGGGGAGGGGAAGGGGGGGGTGGCTGGTTTCACTGACCTGTTAACACATTGACTTGTTAACTGACTTGTTAACACAAAATGGTGGCTGGGAGTGGGGGTGCACTGCTTAACATACATGTGTTAGCACAGAGCAAAGGAGACATTTGGAGGGAAAAACTGGTAGTCACGGGGAATGAGAGGGAAAAACTATAGAGTTTGGACTGCAAATCCCACAATTCAACAGGTTAAATAGAAGAGTTCACGGGCAGGAAAAAACACAAGTTTAAATACAAAACAGGTGATAAATTATGCAATCACAGGCAGGTTAAAACTACAATTTTAAACTGTAACAACCACAGGCAAAGACAGTTAAAGAAATGTAAAAAAAAGAAAAGATGATGCAATCGCATCTGTTTGTAAAGGTTGAATAACTTAGAAAATCTTGACCAATGTGGAAAAGAAGTATTTTGAGAGGCCCACAAATAGGATGTTACAACAGTCCAGCTTGGAGGGTACCAGAGAGTTGATTCATGTTTTGCCAGTATAGAGTGGGAGTGATGAGTGTATTTTGCATATGTGAAATACATCATTTCAACGTGCAGTTGCGGTGGATGTGATAAATGATTCCATACTCATTGAGAGGCTGAACTTCACTATGAGATTCCTAGATGTCTAGGAGGAAGTCAAAGTGTCAGCAGGGTAGAGTGAGCTGGTAGGAGGAATATGTGCATGTTAGAAACGGGGTAGTGTGGTGCAGAGCGGGTAGGCCAAACTCTGAGGCATTGTGTAAAGCATCTGCGCAGCACACTCACAGGTGACACACCGGACACACTACAAAAGAGACTTTTAAGTGAAAAAAACTGCATATGTATTATGCAAAACACGGCATAAGGCAATCACAGTTGTACCAGTACTGTGCTTACTGGCACCAGGTAGACATTTACAGGGGATTATATACACGGCAGGGCCAATCGGGCCGGTGCCTGAACCATCACAAATACACCGGTAGAATAAATGAAAAGTCCATCAGCATTAGGACACATTGGCATCAGACCTGAAAGGAAAACATGCTTGCAGGCCATGAGGCCTCACCTTAGGCATAAAGATTTCGTCAGGCATTGGGGAAAAAGCATTAATATGGAATGTAAAACCATCAGCAGTCAGCCTTAGGGGAAAAACATTGTCAGTGACATAGACCATTAGGCCGGAACATCTGCAGTAGGCCTAGACCTGTGAACATCACATTAAACATGCACATTAGCATTGGCATAATCATTAGCATAGATGCAACATTAGGCAGAACTCCAATGATGTAAGCCTGCGGGGGGAGAACATTATCATTAGCATTAGGTCGGACCATAAAGCATCCTCACATGGCATTAGGCATAAAAGCACATTAGGCTAAAAGCATAAGCAACACACTAGGCGTGATACTAGATATACACGGGTGGGCATAAAGGCATATTATGCACCAAAACCATCAGCATGGGGCATAACTCATAAGGTGTTTCAATAGGCCTCCACACCTGTACATAAACCACATTAGCAGTGGCCACAACCTCATTAGAACATTAGCATGAGGCATAAAATCAACAGCATATAACATAGTATGCATCATATCAGCATCAATATAAGTACATGGGGCATCTCTTTAGGCAATAATCCGGGGCACAGCACCACAACATGTCTTTAGGCTTGATTAGGACATCTCTCATTAGCATAGAAGCATGAACATTATGGCAGGATTACACTGCGCGTAGAAATGCATTAGGCCTCAAGTCGGAGGGGCGAACCTCATTCATGCACACACGTTGCCAAAACGCTGGCCTGTTGGGGTCTCCCTTTTTGTGGACCCTTAAGTTCCAGGTATGCCCACTGAAGCCCTACTCTGGGACTCCCACACCAGCTGGACGACCGTTGCAGCTGCCACCTGCTAAGCGGGGCAGCTGGGAAAGCCCACGCGACCACTATGGTCCTCTTGGAAAGACCACCGGGGTGGACACCGATCATGTGCCCCGTTGCCCCCCTCTGCCACCGGTTCCTCCAATGCCCCACTCACCATGCTCTCGGGGCTGCAGGCATCTCGGCGGCCTCCCAGCAGCAGCTACCACACATGCGGGGCTCTCCTCTACTCGCAAGAGCCCCGCCAACAACGGCGCCCCTCCTGTCTTTACCCGGGCCCCCTCCTGAGACCCGGGACTTCAATAGGGAGGGCGCGCGGCTCCACACAGCTTCTGGGGTCTCCCTCAACTCGCCTCTGGTGCTGCTTCAACTCGTGGGGGCATTGACCGGCGGGGTGGGCTCCCGCTCCGGTTTCTCAGCACCACAGGGCTCTCTTCACCCGGGCCATGCCTCGTGGGGTCCGGGACTTCTGGTTTGACTTGTGGAGGCGGGTAGGCTCCCGTCCTCCTATCCACTCCCACTTCCTGGCTCCGGCCGGCAGTGACTTCTGTCGTGGGCTGATTTTGAAAGGCGAGGTGGGCACCCGCCACAAAGCAGTGTCCAAGCGGGGTGGGCTCCCGCGTCTTCAGGCCACCAATCATGTGCACACACGTGGGGTAGGCACCCGCTCAGGCATAAATATAGATGGGTCCCTAATGCGGGGTGGGCTCCCGCTGTATTTTCAAATAGCAAAAGAACTGCAATACGCGGGGTGCCTGATTCTAAGATGGTGGCTGCCATAGAAACCTATGCATGTCTATGCAGTACCCACAGTGGAAAGTATAATTCCCAGGCAATATTTAAGACTCTCAGTTCAGACTGATAAAGTACAGAAATGAGTAAAGTAAACACGTAATAAAATTCACAAATTTAATACAAAAAAAATGTAAAGTCACATATGATAAAATACATGGTTTGATATAAACATTATATAAAATTAAAATAAAATAAATTTTCCAATAATATGAATCAACATATTATAATGTGAATGGTGGCAAAGTGGAAATTCTTCACGACGCGCGTTTCGGCACAGGGTGCCTTCGTCAGGAGTAGCCACAACAAATCTAGAGAGTTAATTAAAACAATAATTATAATACATTCATTTCTGTACTATAAGAAACAATTGAGAATACTGAGTTGTTGTCTGGAAAACATTTTTTCCTCAGAGAAATACTTACAATTAGTATCTTTTTTTTCCCCTTTTCTAAGTAGCTTAATGATTTAATTTGTTTTTACTCTTCTGTTATTGAATAGAACACTAGATGGAAAGGGAAAGAAGGAAGAAAGAGGAAGGAAAAGTAAAAGAAAAAGAAAAAAGCGAGGGGAAGAAAAAGAGGAGAAAAAGAAGGAAAAGAAGAGGGATATGTTTGTAGGAAGAAAGATGATAGTTTGTGTGGTAAGAAAATGCCAGAAAGCTAAGATAATTTAATGTTCTTTATTGTTATTATTATAGGTGACACCCGTGAAAAGATAAAGAGAAATACTTAATAGGCGTCAGTGGTGTGAAGCTTACTTATGTTTTAATAAGGAGAAGTTGTTCACGGATTTATGAGAGATGGGAAAGCCACAAAGGGACTTGTTCTATAATGAAAAAACATAATGACGTTAGATAGGATGGATCTAATGTTGATTAGACCAACTTGGTTGTCTAATTGTCTGGTTGTCTGATATAAGTATTAGAGGACAAAACTTCTTTTATTAGGATATTTTTATATAAAATGATAAAATCTGTAAATGAAAATATATAATGGAAATGATGAAAGAAAAGAAAAGAAAAATTGCATGATATTAGGAATGAAAACGATAATATTGTCTAAGTAACAACATTTTATAGAACACATTCTTTATAAGCTTTTCGATTAAATACGTATTGAATGACGAAAAGCTTTATTGTCATGAAAGGTACGTAACAGATAGTAGGTATCTCATGTTCTAGTGAATTTAGTTTCCTTTATAAAATTAAATTAGGAGTATGCGTTAATGTTGCATGGCAAACTTCACTTTTAATTGGTTCTGAAGCTATTATTAAAAAAATGTTAAACAGAGCTTGCTAAATAAAGTTGAATGTGTGGCTTTTTAAAATAATTTTATTATAGCGCTTTAAAGTATTTTTACCTTCAAAGTGAGATATGTTGTGTATTGGAGGGTACTTAAAATCGGCTCAGCAGAAAAGGTATTTAACCATGAACTTTGCGAGTCTGGTGCAACCGGGACTGGAGAACGTGCATAAAAAATAAAGGGGATTGCAATAAAGTCAGAAATTAATCTCCAAGTAAGCAAATAAGTGAGCAAGCAGTTTACTATTGCTTACCAGTGATGGTCTCGGTAATCTAGTGGAGCAGGATATAAAAAGCAATCCCATCAAGGGAACAATACAATGCACCATGTGCAAATCATGTAACAACATACTAGAAGGTGAAAATATGATTCTCAATAACGTCAACATTAAAGCACAAGGGTTATGGAACTGCAAAACCCAGAACGTTATTTATCTCCTCCTTTGCCCCTGTAATCTAGGCTACATAGGAGAAACATCTAGGACCATTCAGACAAGACTCACCGAACATCGCTCAGCAATTAAGACTACTAAAATGACAGCACCTTTAGTCAAACACTATGTAGAAACAACCTCTCTGGAGGCTCAACAAAGAAGTTTTAGACAAAGAGTCCCACAGACAAACCATTGAGAGTGCGATACAGAATTACCTTATGGTTAACAAAAAGGGTGACACATTGGACCTCACATGATAGGAGGCTTTGAAGAGTACCATCAGAGGAGAGATCATTAAAATTAGAACCACCATGAATAGGGATTCCAATGACACTCTTGAGAAGCGAGAAAAAGAGATTGCCATGTTATAAGGAAAACATGTTATATCAAGAGACACCTCAGTCCTGAACGAAATAGTGAAAAAGAAATACGAGTATAATAAAATACTTAGTGACAAAGCAGGGATATGGATAAGTAAACAAAAAAGCATTAAGCTTTGTGAGTCCAACAAAGCAGGGAAGAGCTTAGCTTCATACCTAAAGTTTAAACCACAGAAGAATACGTTTAAGAGCATAATAGACCAAAAAGGTGTAGCTCACTCTGATCCTGGCAAAACTGCAGACATTTTTAAGGATTTTTAAAGCACTCTGTATAGCAAGAACCAGGATTTGGACAGCACAAAAACACAAGATTATCTAAACAAATGCACACTTCCTGCCCTCTCAGATCAACAAAAAAATTAAATCAATAGCCCAATCACTGCCTCTGAAATCAAAAGCTCAATTAAGTCCCTTAAAATTGGGAAGGCTCCGGGCCCTGATGGGTTTAATGCCAAGTTTTACAAATGCTTCTCCTTGACACTAACTCTCCCGCTCTTAAACTTGTTCCATGAATTTAGCAACTTTGGCCAAATTAATGGGACACCAGCAGAAGCCATTATAGCAGTAATCCCCAAAGAAGGGAAGGATCCAACACTCCCCAAAAAACACAGACCGATATCTCTAATTGACTTAGACTGCAAAATGTATGCATCGATCCTCACCAAACGCCTTCAAAACCTTTCTAGTGACAATACCCGTATCCTAGCTCATGTCCTAGAGAAAGCCAAACTCACTGACTCACCAACAGTTGCTATTAGTTTGGATGCCGAAAAGGCTTTCGACAAAGTAGATTGGGCCTACGTGAAATCAACGCTGGATATATTTAACCTAGGCGAGAATTTTACACATATGGTAATGGCGCTATATTTTAATCCCATGGCCAGAGTACGAGCGGGAGGCTGCCTCTCATCTTCCTTCAAATTAGAACAAGGAACAAGACAAGCATGCCCTCTTTCTCCCTTCCTATTTCTACTTGCAATTGAACCCTTCCTATATCACCTTAGGAATAATAACCAGATCTCAGGGATATGTTTCAGTAATTGTACGGTCAAAATAACTGCCTATGCCGACGACGTATTAGTTGTCTCCGAGAACACGGAAGCTGCTATCCCTGCTCTCATGTCCTCAATAGAAGATTTTGCTGCAGTATCCGGGTATAAATTAAATAAAGACAAGACTGAGGTAAAACTCCTGAATCACCTTGGTGGGAAATAGATTATTGGCGACTCGGGTCTCCTGTGGCAATCTAAGTGCTTCAAATACCTGGGCCTGGACTTCACAGGAGATCTGATCACCACCCTCCAAACTAATGAGAATGCCCTTCACAAGAAAATCTCTTCATTGCTAGATGGTTGGTCACCTAAGTTTTTATCTTGGTGGGGAAGATCTGAGACTTTAAAAATTATGATTGCTCCCCTTGTTAATTATCTAGCTATTATGCTACCAATGACATTTTCAAATGACTTCTTGAATAGAATCTATAAACTTTTCAACACGTTCCTTTGGCAAGGCAAGAAACCCAGAATATCGATGAAAAAACTCAGATTACCGAAAGAAAAAGGTGGTCTTGGCCTTCCGAACTTCAGGAACTATCAAACAGCGTATCTTTGCAAACAAGGGTCTAACTGGCTAATCCCTCAGACTGACTACACCCCAGTCTGGATAGATATAGAAAGGTCAATCATCAACTATATGCCTCTACCTGCTCTCCTCACCATGGATATATCCTATCTCCCCCACTCTAAATACATTTTGCTTAATACTAAGAGAGCCCTGTTACGGCTGGATCACTTATCCACACTAAAAATCAATAAGTCCAATTTGTCCTCTCTCTGGCGCAACCTGAGCCTGAAGATTGATGGAGGGATGCTTCATTGGGAACACTGGTCTAAAAACTGCATACATCTAGTCAATAACCTTTTTATAGGGAACCTACCATTACCTTTTTCCGTCCTCTAAGCTCGCCACCGACTAAAACTGATGGATTTTTATAAATTCCTAAAGCTAAAATCTCTCCTCTCGATGCGCTCCATTAAACCCTCCGACCCGTCGATAGTCTCAAAGATGTTACAGCTACTAAAGTCAGGGCACACCGTCTCTAAAATATATAAGCTTCTTTTCCCAAAGCCTCGCAAATCTCACATGAAATGTGAAGTGAAATGGGAATCTGAACCCAACTCCAGCAATATCCCATTCGATTGGGAAAAAATACATATCACCCAATTCTCAAATAAGATATCTCCAATATTATCGCAAACCAAACTTATGCTAATATACAGGACATAGTGGACACCCGAGAGAATCTTTAAACTCAATCTCAGTGAGAACCCGACATGCTGGAACTGTAAATCTCACGTCGACAACCTCTCCCACATGCTCTTCTTTTGCCCTACCTTACAAACATACTGGGATAAGGTTTATGAATGTATAAGCAATACTTTTAACATAGCCCCTCCAAAGGAATTTTCCTAGGTGCTCTGGACCCTAAGTACGAAGATGTGAATGACCGATACTTGCTAGGTCTAATGCTCACTTTAGCCAGTAAAGTTATTTTGAGTAAATGGAAAAACTCCAACGAAGTCTCTTTCAGAATGTGGCAGGAATGGCTATCTTTCCTTAGAGGAGCAGATAATGTCTCACTTCATACCTCTCCATGGCGTAAATCACACAGAAAATTGTGGAAGTCCCTTGATGCCTCATCCTTCACCTATAATCCCCCTTGAAAGTCGGCCTAAGTCCTCAGAATGTATTGAGAATTGTGTGCTACATTTGCGGGGATACTCCTGCACTGCATTGTATTTCATACATCCACAACTGTGAAAAGTGTACCTGCTTGACACTAGGCTTGTTTGCTCACCTGTACGTCACTGCAGGCTCACTGCAACTACCATGGCTAGGTACTTGAGTAACTTGTAGTTTTCCATTTATTTATTTATTCTGTACTTCTCATGATTTGTACTTAATGTTATCATCAATATTACTATTATTATCATTATGATTTGTCAATACTTCTTATTGTCACTCTTATGTTTCCATTATTGTATCGTATTTATTAGTTATTTGTTTATTTCTTGAAACTCAATAAAAATGATTTGAAAACATAAAAAAGACTTTAGGAAATGCACAAGAGGAAATAATATCACCAAGGAAGGTAGTTTAAAGGGAGAGCAGAAGTAGGCCTCAATCTTGAAGATGTCAAGTGGTAGGGAGGTAATTGGGGATAGATTGGAGTCCCAGGCCACATGGAAATTGCTGTCCAAGGTGCATGATGAGAACCATTGTAGAGCAGGTCCTATGATAGTTATGTTTCAGAGAGATGACAGTAAGGTAGAATTATCGATTGTATCAAAGGCTATTAATAGACCAGGAAGGTTGCTGATGGATGTAAGATGGTTGTACAGGAGAAAGTAAAGGTAGTTTCACTTAAGTGAAGGGAATGAAAGCCAGATTTCAGAAGTTTACTATAAAAGCGATATACATTTGTGCAGTTGAAAAGCAGTCACCCCAGTATTTTGGAAAAGAATGGTAACTGAGACACTTGCTTGGCGAGCAAGCATCATCTGTTATTTTAGTAGTGGTAAAAATATTGCAAATTTGAAACGTGTGCATTGTTGCCAGTTAGAAGAGGATGATTAACTATGGAAGCTAGACAGAGAAGAATCTTTGAGGAAAACACCAGAGGTTTACTCATTTGTGGTCTACAGGTACCTACACCTATCTGAGATGGTGCACTATGGATTTGCGGGTTTTAGGGTGTGCATTAAAAGTAGAGTGGCAGGAGAGTCAGAGTGTATAGCTGAGGCAGGTAGCGGTTGAGGGGGCAGTGCCGGACTGGCCGTAGCGGGCACCGGGCAATCCCCCGGTGCGCCGCACGGGTGGAGGCAAAGAGCTCCGCGACACCCCCAACCCCCCCCGGGGAGGGATGGGGCGGCCGAGCACTTTGCCAGGGCCGGTTTTGGTTCCCAGTCCGGCTCTGTGAGGGGGGGATAGCAAAGGGATGTAAATTAAAGGTTGTAATGTGTTTCTTGTGTTGTAAACATTGGAGGAAAGTTATGCCAAAACATATGTGGCTTTGATTGAGAAGTGTGTGAAAGGGTGACTGGAGGGGAGAACAAGGTCTTAATAGTATGTGCCAGATGCTGGGAAATGGTGATACGTAGGTGGAGTTTGTGTTGTCCAAGTATAGTAATAATGTGCGCGTGGAGGCTTGTCATAATCAAGATTTTCTCAGGTTTTTGCTTATGCCATTTTTGGAGGAGTGCCCTCATTTTGGTCTAGATCTTGAGGTGAAAGCACGTAGCAGTAAATTTGAAAGAGTGTATGGGACAGTGAATGTAAAAGGCATGTTAAAGGTTTATGTTTAATTGCAAACAGGATACTGTTTGTTGCATGGAGGATCAGGTTGGTGCGTATAAGATTCAGGTAGGTAACAAAGGTATCAGGGAAGTTTCCTACTTGAGATAAAAGGGGAGGAGATGGTAAAGGTTTGCAGAGGGATATTAACAGTGGTGTTTAAGAGGTAAATTCTCAGAAGGGGGGAGGTCGTGGTTTATTAGGAGAGAAAGTGAACATATCAAAGATGAGCATGAGGTTTAGTGGACTATACAATGTATGTGTAGGTGAGGACTGCTTTTTCAATAAATTAGTGATTAGAAAGCGCGTAAGAAAACAAGTCATTGTATGAAGCCAGATTTTGAAATGTTGGTTGTTTTCTCCAAGAACATTGAGAGAGACAGATTGTTTACATTACTTAATGTTGTCTAGGTTCTCAGAGATAGAGCTGATAGCATTTGGTACACGATGCAGTGTGAAAATATTGCTTTAAAGGGTTCAGTGGTTGAAAAGAGTGTTAAAATCTTTCTTAAATGGTGGCAAAACATGAGGCAAAGTGAAATGCAAGCACGCAGAGGCAGTGGGTCTGAGTGAAAGGATTTTTTAAGTGAGTGTTTTATTGATTAAAATATTGATTCATATTATCTGTCATATATACATTGCATTGGTAGAAGAGGCATTGCTCTTCAAGTTCTCCAGGTTAAATCATGATTTTGAATTTTCCCTTTAATATCAGAAGTCTCAAATGAACCATGAAACAGGGAAGTGACATCTTGGAACCAGTTTCTTGAAAAGCAATCACATCCACAGAAAATAAAATCTGCAGGGTCTGCAGGAAAAAATAACACCCGTAATCACATATATGACTCAACAGGACACTGAATGTAATATTTATTGATCTGTTGAAATTATTTTTCATGTATTTATTAATGCAAAGCAAGTAGAAAAAGTGCCTAAGAGTGTAGATTATTAAGTGAAAATATTTCACAAGATAGTGTTTTTATCTCACTGTCCTACATTCTGTACATTGTATGCATGTTAAGTGGGGTTCTTTGTTGCCTAGTCAAAATGAAGACTGACGACACTAAGGACCAGATGTACAACTGTTTTTTGTGGTCACAAACAGGAAATAGGCCCATTTGCAACCGCAAAATTGGTTTGCCCCATGTACAAACCCTATTTTGTGAGTCGGTAACCTATTACCGACTCTCACAATAGTGTTTGTGACTCGCTATTAGGAAGGAGCATGCCAAATGAGTCCCTTCCTAAAAGCGACTCACACTGTAATGTACAATGATTTTGCTACCGCAATTGCGGTTTCAAAACACTCGCAGTTTACCACCTACATCATTTAGGTGGTAAGCCACTTGCATATGGGAAGGGGTCTCCAGGAAACCCCTTCCCCTTTGTGAATGGATGCAAAAATATTTTTTAGGAGCAGGCAGTGGTCCCACAGACCACTGCCCACTCTTAAACAAGCATTTGCAATTCAATAGGTCTTGCATTCCTGATAGTTTGAGGTATTGGCGTTGCAAACAATAATGCAACGCCAATAGCTCATAATTTCAGTAATGTGAGACCTAGTGCATTGCAAATGCTTGTGCAGTGATCCAGGAACCAGCATTGTATGTCTCAGTGCAGTACCGGATGCTGATCCTAGAGGTCCCTAGTGAGCAAGGCACCAGAACTGCATGTCTAGGTGCAGTACCGCAAGCTGCTCCAAGAGGTCCCTAGTGAGCAAGGCACCAGCACTGCTGGTCTAGGTGCAGTACCGCAAGCTGCTGCTGAGGTCCCTAGTGAGATTTTTACAGTTCTACATCGCACAAACTCAAAGCGCTTTACATGAGCACGAACAAGGACATATTAATTTATTTTTTGGTAGGCACAGGGATAGTAAGCGATTTGCCCCGATTCATAGGATATTGAGCTGACACAGAGACTGGAACCTCCTTTACCAGCTCCAAAGTTGGCCGCTCAGGCCCTTACACAACCCCTTAAGCCACAACCTCTCAAACAAGTAGTAAAGCATTTTTTATATTATGTACACAATGAATCTATAGATTTATGTTTGCATGTTATAGATTTATCTTATGAAACTAACAACCATGGACAAACCCAATCATCCTGGCTTGTTGTAGGTGTAATATTATTTGTATTTTATATCTGGAGGCAATGACATAAGCATCAAAAATACCAGTCTGGTGGCACACTATGCAAAGCACAGATTTTGAGCATACATTTTTAAGCCACACCCTTAATTAGATCAGCCACACCCCTTTGAGAGACCTGCTCCACCAGTTTTTTCATCACACTTAAAGCCCAGTGTAAGGGTATTTATTACCAGCAGAGTTCTGAAGCATGTCATTCTAATGGAAACTGCTAATAAAACAAAGGTTTGTACTAGATACAGTCTGATTTTGTTGCTTGCAGCACCAAAATCAGCATGTAACATTAAATAATGCACACTTTTCCCCTGTTACATCCCAGCAGGTTTGACCTGCTGAAATTTAAACATAGGCGAGATATTTAACTCACCTGGTAGTTACTGGATGCAGTAAATACCACCCAACTCAGAATTAGGTTCAGATGATGTTTCCCCCCTAACAGAGGTCTCACCTTCAGCACCGGTGTTAGGTATTTTGCTACATCCAGAGCTCTGGCCTTTACAGTATTAATTGTGTTCTGCATCCTGATTCCACACAGCAGAACCACATGCACCTAAAAATGAAGAAAAACGGTGTATGGGACCAAACCCACCATTCAGTGAAAACCCATTTTCTTCTTAAATCCCCTCCAAACCTAAGCATTGCTAAGTGAGCCAGAGTCCCTCAACTTTACTGACTTGAGCTCACCATACATCCTCTCCAACCACCTCAAACAGACACCTAACGTTTATGCTCTGTGACCTCCACCCAAGTAGTAGCTACTCCAATAGAATGATCATGGGTCCTCCGAGCGCCCTTCCCCCATGTAGGAATGTCTATGGCCGTCTGGTAAACATCCGTCAGCGACCACTCATCATTGTAAAATCTACCGTCCCCACCCAACTTTCCCTCTTCCAAGAAAAAAGCCTGTTACTCACATGGTTGGCATTCTCAGTTACCCTAAAATGCTAAGCATTAATATGAATATATATAGTTAACCCAGAGTGCATCCTGTTCCTTGGCGTGTTAGCTACTGGGACTTTCTCTAATAGAGTTCCTTCATTAGGGAGCAAGGCTAAGTACTTTTACTAGTCACATTTCCCTCAGAGTTAGCCTGCAGTGCGGTTCCGAGTCCATTGCTCGCAACCCTCGGTTAATGTCCAGAACCCTTGCTTGTGCAACCCTCACCCCCTCAGCACTCCAGCCGCTGTCTCAGCAACTCCCCACCCCTTTGCCCTGCACTTAACGTGATCCTGTCGCTTCCACCATCATTCTCGGAGCATGCGCTGTACGAAGTACAACACTCTGAGGATTAGCTTAGAGAGCAAAAAGAATTAAAATGAAAAAACTATTGGCATAACGAATAGGTAGGCACCACCGACAATGGACTACGGGAGGGAGGGCGGAGTTAAGGTAGGCATCACGGACAATGGGATGGAGAGCGGTTGGGTGAGAAGGCACGGACAAATGGGGTAAAGAAGGCACTGACAACAGGAGGGAGGGTGGGGGTGTTAAAGAAGGCACAACAACTGGAGGGATAGCTAGGGGTAAAGAAGGCACGGACAACAGGAGGGAGGGGGTAGAGAAGGCACAGATTAAAGAAGGCACGGTGGGCGGAAAGGACTGAATGTAAGTAAGGCACGTTGTGCCTGCAGAAAGGGAAACACGATAAAGAAAATACGAAAAGAGGCGGTACTAAGGAGGGACACTAACAAGCTTATTTACGAACCAGAAGCCAGCATTTAGGAAGGACAATGACACAAGCCAATGGCAAATATGGGTGGAGAGTGGGCAGGGCTTCCATTCCCTACTCCACTACAACAAGTCTCGCAGAGCAGCGAATTCATGCTGACTCTAGGCTCGACAGAAAAATGAAACAGAAACGTTTTATTTTTATTTTTGAAAAGCATCCTGTTTTCCTTTAAGGACGTTTTTTGAAAAACGTTATTTTTGTTTTTTTGCTGTATTAGGTATACTATTTCAACAAGAACAGAGGACTGCAAAAGCAACTAACAAACACAGTGTACTGTTTTAAAGGAGAATGCCAGCCAGGGGAGGAGTCACTAGATTGTTAATCTATGAAAAAACATCTAACCTGAGTAATCCAGAATGTCTTCTCTACAAGTGGGCAAGTTGGAAACTTCTATCATTCTGGTGGATGCCATATTCTCTCCAACATATTGATTCACTAGCTGAATATGTTAAATAAGGCTTGGATAAGGTATACGAAGTAGATGAAAGGAGTAAAACTGGATTTGGAATCCAGCATCTTGTACACAGATGGGTTCCTTTTTTGCTCAGCTCACATAAATGAGACAACCTTGGTTTATTCTACAAATTAATTTGTGTACCTCTAACTATCACATATTTTCCATTCTTGCAAGCATTACATCTGAAAATGATCTTTAAAGTAAAGCTACCTTCATTGTTGCAGGAAAGCTAATGATTGCATTATCCTTAGAAAAGTCAAAGTTGCTTGAGGTGCAATAGAGGTGCCCTACTTACTACTACTTTTCTCAACACCAGGACAAGATTTAGAATAACTGAGTTCTTTAAATGAGTGTCAAACTGGCATATGTAGACCTGATGTTTAGGTCCAAGACCGCTTTTTGAATAAAAGTTTCTCTATATATTCTAGTTTTATATGGATTCAACTGACTGAAATCACTGGATAACCTAGTGGAAGTAGTCTATTCAACAAATTTAGTAAAATCAAATTCCTTTTGTAACCCTTTCAACCAATACAATATATATATGCCATTAGTTGACTTTTGATGCATCACACAGTACACAGGTGCCATTCCATAATCCAGTTAATTTATAGCATGGTTGTGTTATCCCAAACAAAACAATAAAATACTTTGGGCCATAAGAAATTTAAGTCAATCAAATGGCTTACTTCCGAAGTAAGGCATTTAAATATGATCATCATAACTTATAGCATGATGCTCCCATCCTTTATCTTCTAGGTTATTCCCTGCCCACCTGATGGTGTAGGCTGACTCTTTTGTAGATTGCCCTCTTGATTAAGCCCTGTATCTGATGGTCTAATTTACAGTTCCTTGGCAACTAAAACTTTTCCTGTCTTTGGATTAATCGCTAAATACAGATGACATTCCACGGGGCAATTTCCTTCATCATAAAGATGGTATGGCAGAGGAGCTTCAGGGGGGGCGCTAGGTGGCGCACTAGCAAGATGGTCGCCAGAGCGTGAAGCTCCAGCAACCTGGTGCCATCATCCTGCTGATTATCCTGGTAGCGGTGTTCGGTGGGGCTGAGGATACCACCACTCGCTGCATGAATGCACGCCGCAGCCGCATGGTGAATACTGGAGCCGGGGACGGCTCGTGGCTCCTGATATAGCCCCTGGTGGTTGGCGCCGGTGAGAGGTGCGAAGCGGACGGTGGACTGCGGCCGGCTGCGTGTGGCACTCTAGTCCGCGGCTCACCACGCGGAGGCTGGGCCGCATGAACTGCGGGCCTCGAGGCGGAGACGATCTGGCGGCGGCTTACCGGGGACCCGGAGCTAGAAGGTGATACCGGTAAGGAGCAGCGGGGCCAGTGGCTGGCTGGCCTGAAGCACCGAGTTGGGGCCGTGCTGAGTACAAGGCTGCCGTGGCGGTGCCGCTGGCAACCCGCGAGAGGCACCGCACGCCACAAGTGATGACCCCATGACAGCCTGGTGTGTCTGATCATCATCTCGGGCCCTTGCCGTCGCTGCAGCACAAGAGGAGCAAACCCTCTACCCCGCCTTCACAAATGTGCTGGATATTAAAGGACATGCTACACCTGGGGTCCAGCCTCTGAAGCCGCCCTTACACGGTGGGGGAGTCCCGGAGGGGCGAGAGCCATTGCTGGGAGTAGCGACCGGGGCGACCCCCCCGAGGAGCAGACGGGCACACTGGTCAGGGCCGGCCTCGGATGCGGTCCGGTGTGTTGACCTTTGCCGCCGCGGGGGCCCATCCCACGGAGTTTGCAATTGGCAAGTGGTGAAGTCCAGGGGCAGTGGTGAGGAGACCCGAGAGGCACAGCGGTCTCTCTCGCAAACTGGGACGCAGTGGTGGCCCTGGCTGAGGGTACCGACGAGTGGCGACGGACTACTCGGATGCTATTGTGACCGTCCTGGAGCCCTTGGAGTGGCCCGTCGACCGATAGTGGGCCCGCAGGCCTGGAGAGGACATTGCAGCGGGCGGCACTCGTGGAGGGGCTGCTACTGCACCACGGGGGTGACAGTATCTGGAGGTGACAGAGGCTTTGAAGGTCCCGACTTGACGTGGTGGGGCCCGGTCCCCGGGCATCTGCCACGGGCCCGAGGAGGTGCAGGGGCCCCGTGCTAACCACGGGGGGCTGGCAGCGACAAGCTGGCGGGAGTGCTGGTTGTGAAAGAGGTCCTGCCTCTTTGCAGCGGAGAGGCGGGCCCAGGTGTGGTGTAGTCTGTGGGATCCCCCGGACTGCGATGTGGTCGTGATCAAGCTGGAAGTGACCCCACTGGTGGACCATACGGAGGTGGCCCATTCCAGTGGCAGGAGCTGTACTGTGCCGATTCAGGCTGAGGTGCGGCATGCAGTTGGGAGCGGAGGGCGGCCGCCTGTCAGGGGACACGGACGGGCGGTGAAGCTGCCACGCGGCGGGCATGCCGATTACAGGGATCTGGAGGCATTGGCCCGTAGGCATCTGTCCGGTGGCGGCAGCAACAGTCCCTGAGAAGACACCGCGGGGGGCCGGCTGCTTCCCCTCTTCAACTTTGGTGGTGGGGGTGCGATACAATCTCCTCGGCGCCTTGACGGTGCAGAGCCAGGGACTGGGATAGCCTGACAAGTGGACAACGAATGCCGTCGGCACAGCAGTTGGCCATGGGTCGGCTGCGGAACAAAGCGAATGAGACCCGACTGCGGGGAGAGGGACCCGGTCCGGCACCAGGACGCACTTGAGCTGGCGTGAAACCGCAGGCAACAACACTCGAGACCAAAATGGACGCTATGCTTGCGGCGGTGGACCGATTGGGCACCACCCTGGAACAGACTAGGGCCTCACTGGAGTCTCGCATTGACAAAGTCACGGTGGACTTTACCCTCCTGCATGCGGATCATCGCAAGTTAGTGGACTCAGTTGCACAACAGCGCCAGGAGCTCCAGGAAGTCCAGCCTGTGGTGCGCAGTCACACCATGGCCTTGCAGGATTTGATCGACCGTGTTCATACCCTGGAGGATCGTGCCGAAGATGCAGAAGGTCGCTCTCGGCGCCACAACGTTCGTGTGGTGGGTCTTCCGGAAGGCGAGGAGGGGTGGAAACCTGAACAATTTGTAGAAGGCTGGCTGCGGGACATTCTCCCACAAGGGGTACTCTCCCCACAATTTGTAGTGGAGCGAGCACACAGGGTCCCGGCACGGAGACCTATTCCCGGGGCCCGACCGCGTCCCTTCCTCTTCTGACTTCTCAACTACTGGGACAGGGACGTGGTGCTCCGTGAGACTCGGAAGTTGGAGACCATCCTGGTAGGTGGTAACCCAGTGATGTTTTTCCCGGACTACACGGCGACGGTCCAGAAGCGGAGAAGCAACTACCTGGCGGTGAAGCGTCAGCTGCGTGAGCTGCAGATCCCATACTCACTGCTGTTTCCGTCACGCCTCAGGGTGGTTACGAAAGATGGGACTCGTTTCTTTGACGCCCCGTCGGACGTCTGGGACTGGCTGGAGGAAACGGGTCTATCTAGGGGCCAGAGGCCGCCAGACCCGGGAACCAACGGACAATAGGAGAGAAGGTCGAGACGGCGGCGGCGTAAGGAGGCTCGCAGAGCGGTGGGGTTGGGCCCTGCTGTGGCGCCCAGCCCGGAGAAAATGCGGCTGGAGCGTCAGGAGGCCCTGGAGGCAGTGGCCACCCTGGGGTCAGTGAGCAGTCAAGGAGAAGTGGCGATTCGAGAAGACAGCGAGCCTGCGACAAGCAGATCATCCTCCCCGTCTATCATACTCTCAGACAATCAAGTGTTGCCAGTGGTGACACCCCAAACTGCCGATCACATCATGTGAACTGCGGGTTGAGGGGCTGAGGGAGACATTGCCACATGAGGTAGCGGTAGTGGGTCCAGATACCGCGGAGTTTGCGGGTCCTCTTGCCCCCCTGTCACATGAACGGTAGAGCCTCGCGTCGACACATACATACCAACCGTGAGGCCCTGGGTGAGAGGGGTGTCTGGCAGTGCGGTACCGGGGGGGACACACTAGATGCACGAAGGCAGCAGCGGGTGGGGGGCGGGTAGCCCCGTTTCGACCACGTACACCTGCTCAATATTATCCACATCATAGGAGGCACGCAAGTCACATGCTGGGGTAATGTAGTGGTACAGCCACCTGCGTAGATTTCAACCGCACCGCGCACCCGCTAGTCTACATCTGGCTCAGTTTCACTCATAGGCATTTGGCCTGTGGGTTGGACGAATACCCACTTTGGGATTTGCCCTGACAGTTACACTGTTCTTGACGTTGAATGTTCTCAGATGCGCCCAGCAGCGCGCCAAAGTTTGTTTGTTAGATTTTTTGTTACACCATACCGGCATAGCAAACATGATCGGGACTTCCCTCTGACCAGCCCGACCCTGGCCCCGAGGCCTGTACATACCCTGTTCACATTAGATGGCTGACACCGACGTAATCACATGGAATATTCGGGGCATACACACGCCGGCGCGCCGTTACTCTGTTTTCGCCTATCTGCAACGACATAAAGCGGCCGTCGCACTACTTCAGGAGACCCACATGACGCAGCCTGAGCTCAGCCGACTGCGTGCCCGCTGGAGAGGTCAACTTTTTGGGACCACGTACTCAGCGCATGCCCGTGGCACACTGGTCTGGGTGAGGGCGTGTACACCGTTTACGTGTACGGAGACTTTGGTTGACCCTGCCGGGCGGTACACCTTGGTCCGTGGGAGGCTTAATGGCCAGCACATACTGCTAGGCTCTCTGTATGCCCCAAATGTTGAGCAACCGTCATTTCTAGATCACTTGTCCGTGGTGCTGGCGCCATACGTGGGTCTCCCCTGGCTGTTGGGGGGGGGGACTTTAACTCAGTCCTCGATACACACCTAGATAGGTCTTACCCGCCCCTTCGGAGCACGCAGGCAGTCTCGAACGCGAGGAGCCTTACGGATTGGCTGTCGCGCTGGGCACTATTTGATCTGTGCAAAAACAACAATTGATGGACAGAATGCAGAACAATGTCATACATTCACCCCAGTACAGAGATCTGGGCCTAAATCCATCGTTTTTTTGCTCACCATGCCATTCCAGTTTGAACCCAGCCATATGCAAATCAGTCTTGACCCTGTGCCCCATGGGAACAGTCCAGCCCGAACTGCCAAGCCAGGTCCTCCCTGGACTGGAAACAAGCATCCTAGGACCGGTTTCGGGCTTTCAGCCCTCGTCAGCCAGGATAGCTTGATTCCAGTGGCATGGAGAGCAAGGGACTCACGTCTGAGCATACCCTTCCCACTCGGGGTGACAAATGCAAAAACAACAATTGATGGACAGAATGCAGAACAATGTCATACATTCACCCCAGTACAGAGATCTGGGCCTAAATCCATCGTTTTTTTGCTCACCATGCCATTCCAGTTTGAACCCAGCCATATGCAAATCAGTCTTGACCCTGTGCCCCATGGGAACAGTCCAGCCCGAACTGCCAAGCCAGGTCCTCCCTGGACTGGAAACAAGCATCCTAGGACCGGTTTCGGGCTTTCAGCCCTCGTCAGCCAGGATAGCTTGATTCCAGTGGCATGGAGAGCAAGGGACTCACGTCTGAGCATACCCTTCCCACTCGGGGTGACAAATGCAAAAACAACAATTGATGGACAGAATGCAGAACAATGTCATACATTCACCCCAGTATAGAGATCTGGGCCTAAATCCATCGTTTTTTTGCTCACCATGCCATTCCAGTTTGAACCCAGCCATATGCAAATCAGTCTTGACCCTGTGCCCCATGGGAACAGTCCAGCCCGAACTGCCAAGCCAGGTCCTCCCTGGACTGGAAACAAGCATCCTAGGACCGGTTTCGGGCTTTCAGCCCTCGTCAGCAAGGATAGCTTGATTCCAGTGGCATGGAGAGCAAGGGACTCATGTCTGAGCATACCCTTCCCACTCGGGGTGACAAATGCAAAAACAACAATTGATGGACAGAATGCAGAACAATGTCATACATTCACCCCAGTACAGAGATCTGGGCCTAAATCCATCGTTTTTTTGCTCACCATGCCATTCCAGTTTGAACCCAGCCATATGCAAATCAGTCTTGACCCTGTGCCCCATGGGAACAGTCCAGCCCGAACTGCCAAGCAAGGTCCTCCCTGGACTGGAAACAAGCATCCTAGGACCGGTTTCGGGCTTTCAGCCCTCGTCAGCCAGGATAGCTTGATTCCAGTGGCATGGAGAGCAAGGGACTCACGTCTGAGCATACCCTTCCCACTCGGGGTGACAAATGCAAAAACAACAATTGATGGACAGAATGCAGAACAATGTCATACATTCACCCCAGTACAGAGATCTGGGCCTAAATCCATCGTTTTTTTGCTCACCATGCCATTCCAGTTTGAACCCAGCCATATGCAAATCAGTCTTGACCCTGTGCCCCATGGGAACAGTCCAGCCCGAACTGCCAAGCCAGGTCCTCCCTGGACTGGAAACAAGCATCCTAGGACCGGTTTCGGGCTTTCAGCCCTCGTCAGCCAGGATAGCTTGATTCCAGTGGCATGGAGAGCAAGGGACTCACGTCTCAGCATACCCTTCCCACTCGGGGTGACAAATGCAAAAACAATTGATGGACAGAATGCAGAACAATGTCATACATTCACCCCAGTACAGAGATCTGGGCCGAAATCCATCGTTTTTTTGCTCACCATGCCATTCCAGTTTGAACCCAGCCATATGCAAATCAGTCTTGACCCTGTGCCCCATGGGAACAGTCCAGCCCGAACTGCCAAGCCAGGTCCTCCCTGGACTGGAAACAAGCATCCTAGGACCGGTTTCGGGCTTTCAGCCCTCGTCAGCCAGGATAGCTTGATTCCAGTGGCATGGAGAGCAAGGGACTCACGTCTGAGCATACCCTTCCCACTCGGGGTGACAAATGCAAAAACAACAATTGATGGACAGAATGCAGAACAATGTCATACATTCACCCCAGTACAGAGATCTGGGCCTAAATCCATCGTTTTTTTGCTCACCGTGCCATTCCAGTTTGAACCCAGCCATATGCAAATCAGTCTTGACCCTGTGCCCCATGGGAACAGTCCAGCCCGAACTGCCAAGCCAGGTCCTCCCTGGACTGGAAACAAGCATCCTAGGACCGGTTTCGGGCTTTCAGCCCTCGTCAGCCAGGATAGCTTGGTTCCAGTGGCATGGAGAGCAAGGGACTCACGTCTGAGCATACCCTTCCCACTCGGGGTGACAAATGCAAAAACAACAATTGATGGACAGAATGCAGAACAATGTCATACATTCACCCCAGTACAGAGATCTGGGCCTAAATCCATCGTTTTTTTGCTCACCATGCCATTCCAGTTTGAACCCAGCCATATGCAAATCAGTCTTGACCCTGTGCCCCATGGGAACAGTCCAGCCCGAACTGCCAAGCCAGGTCCTCCCTGGACTGGAAACAAGCATCCTAGGACCGGTTTCGGGCTTTCAGCCCTCGTCAGCCAGGATAGCTTGATTCCAGTGGCATGGAGAGCAAGGGACTCACGTCTGAGCATACCCTTCCCACTCGGGGTGACAAATGCAAAAACAACAATTGATGGACAGAATGCAGAACAATGTCATACATTCACCCCAGTACAGAGATCTGGGCCTAAATCCATCGTTTTTTTGCTCACCATGCCATTCTAGTTTGAACCCAGCCATATGCAAATCAGTCTTGACCCTGTGCCCCATGGGAACAGTCCAGCCCGAACTGCCAAGCCAGGTCCTCCCTGGACTGGAAACAAGCATCCTAGGACCTGTTTCGGGCTTTCAGCCCTCGTCAGCCAGGATAGCTTGATTCCAGTGGCATGGAGAGCAAGGGACTCACGTCTGAGCATACCCTTCCCACTCGGGGTGACAAATGCAACAACAACAATTGATGGACAGAATGCAGATAATGTCATACATTCACCCCAGTACAGAGATCTGGGCCTAAATCCATCGTTTTTTTGCTCACCATGCCATTCCAGTTTGAACCCAGCCATATGCAAATCAGTCTTGACCCTGTGCCCCATGGGAACAGTCCAGCCCGAACTGCCAAGCCAGGTCCTCCCTGGACTGGAAACAAGCATCCTAGGACCGGTTTCGGGCTGTCAGCCCTCGTCAGCCAGGATAGCTTGATTCCAGTGGCATGGAGAGCAAGGGACTCACGTCTGAGCATACCCTTCCCACTCGGGGTGACAAATGCAAAAACAACAATTGATGGACAGAATGCAGAACAATGTCATACATTCACCCCAGTACAGAGATCTGGGCCTAAATCCATCGTTTTTTTGCTCACCATGCCATTCCAGTTTGAACCCAGCCATATGCAAATCAGTCTTGACCCTGTGCCCCATGGGAACAGTCCAGCCCGAACTGCCAAGCCAGGTCCTCCCTGGACTGGAAACAAGCATCCTAGGACCGGTTTCGGGCTTTCAGCCCTCGTCAGCCAGGATAGCTTGATTCCAGTGGCATGGAGAGCAAGGGACTCACGTCTGAGCATACCCTTCCCACTCGGGGTGACAAATGCAAAAACAACAATTGATGGACAGAATGCAGAACAATGTCATACATTCACCCCAGTACAGAGATCTGGGCCTAAATCCATCGTTTTTTTGCTCACCATGCCATTCCAGTTTGAACCCAGCCATATGCAAATCAGTCTTGACCCTGTGCCCCATGGGAACAGTCCAGCCCGAACTGCCAAGCCAGGTCCTCCCTGGACTGGAAACAAGCATCCTAGGACCGGTTTCGGGCTTTCAGCCCTCGTCAGCCAGGATAGCTTGATTCCAGTGGCATGGAGAGCAAGGGACTCACGTCTGAGCATACCCTTCCCACTTGGGGTGACAAATGCAAAAACAACAATTGATGGACAGAATGCAGAACAATGTCATACATTCACCCCAGTACAGAGATCTGGGCCTAAATCCATCGTTTTTTTGCTCACCATGCCATTCCAGTTTGAACCCAGCCATATGCAAATCAGTCTTGACCCTGTGCCCCATGGGAACAGTCCAGCCCGAACTGCCAAGCCAGGTCCTCCCTGGACTGGAAACAAGCATCCTAGGACCGGTTTCGGGCTTTCAGCCCTCGTCAGCCAGGATAGCTTGATTCCAGTGGCATGGAGAGCAAGGGACTCACGTCTGAGCATACCCTTCCCACTCGGGGTGACAAATGCAAAAACAACAATTGATGGACAGAATGCAGAACAATGTCATACATTCACCCCAGTACAGAGATCTGGTCCTAAATCCATCGTTTTTTTGCTCACCATGCCATTCCAGTTTGAACCCAGCCATATGCAAATCAGTCTTGACCCTGTGCCCCATGGGAACAGTCCAGCCCGAACTGCCAAGCCAGGTCCTCCCTGGACTGGAAACAAGCATCCTAGGACCGGTTTCGGGCTTTCAGCCCTCGTCAGCCAGGATAGCTTGATTCCAGTGGCATGGAGAGCAAGGGACTCACGTCTGAGCATACCCTTCCCACTCGGGGTGACAAATGCAAAAACAACAATTGATGGACAGAATGCAGAACAATGTCATACATTCACCCCAGTACAGAGATCTGGGCCTAAATCCATCGTTTTTTTGCTCACCATGCCATTCCAGTTTGAACCCAGCCATATGCAAATCAGTCTTGACCCTGTGCCCCATGGGAACAGTCCAGCCCGAACTGCCAAGCCAGGTCCTCCCTGGACTGGAAACAAGCATCCTAGGACCGGTTTCGGGCTTTCAGCCCTCGTCAGCCAGGATAGCTTGATTCCAGTGGCATGGAGAGCAAGGGACTCACGTCTGAGCATACCCTTCCCACTCGGGGTGACAAATGCAAAAACAACAATTGATGGACAGAATGCAGAACAATGTCATACATTCACCCCAGTACAGAGATCTGGGCCTAAATCCATCGTTTTTTTGCTCACCATGCCATTCCAGTTTGAACCCAGCCATATGCAAATCAGTCTTGACCCTGTGCCCCATGGGAACAGTCCAGCCCGAACTGCCAAGCCAGGTCCTCCCTGGACTGGAAACAAGCATCCTAGGACCGGTTTCGGGCTTTCAGCCCTCGTCAGCCAGGATAGCTTGATTCCAGTGGCATGGAGAGCAAGGGACTCACGTCTGAGCATACCCTTCCCACTCGGGGTGACAAATGCAAAAACAACAATTGATGGACAGACTGGGGGAGAATGTCTGCATTGTCAGCATTCCGTCCATCATTTGTTTGTTGTAACGCCTTTCGCCCTAAGTGGGATGGGTATTCCCAGACGTGGGACCCGTGCTCACTACGCCACTGGAGTCAAGCTATCCTGGCTGATGACGGCTGATAGCCAGAAACCGGTCCTAGGATGCTTGATTCTGGTCCAGGGAAGACATGGCTTGGCAGTTCGGGCTGGACTGTTCCCATGAGGCACAGGGTCAAGACTGATTTGCATATGGCCATGTCTAAACTGGGGTGGCGTAGTGGGCAAAAGAACGATGGATTTAACCCAGATCTCTTGACTGGGGGAGAATGTCTGCATTGTCAGCATTCCGTCCATCATTTGTTTGTTGTAACGCCTTTCGCCCTAAGTGGGATGGGTATTCCCAGACGTGGGACCCGTGCTCACTACGCCACTGGAGTCAAGCTATCCTGGCTGATGACGGCTGATAGCCAGAAACCGGTCCTAGGATGCTTGATTCTGGTCCAGGGAAGACATGGCTTGGCAGTTCGGGCTGGACTGTTCCCATGAGGCACAGGGTCAAGACTGATTTGCATATGGCCATGTCTAAACTGGGGTGGCGTAGTGGGCAAAAGAACGATGGATTTAACCCAGATCTCTTGACTGGGGGAGAATGTCTGCATTGTCAGCATTCCGTCCATCATTTGTTTGTTGTAACGCCTTTCGCCCTAAGTGGGATGGGTATTCCCAGACGTGGGACCCGTGCTCACTACGCCACTGGAGTCAAGCTATCCTGGCTGATGACGGCTGATAGCCAGAAACCGGTCCTAGGATGCTTGATTCTGGTCCAGGGAAGACATGGCTTGGCAGTTCGGGCTGGACTGTTCCCATGAGGCACAGGGTCAAGACTGATTTGCATATGGCCATGTCTAAACTGGGGTGGCGTAGTGGGCAAAAGAACGATGGATTTAACCCAGCTCTCTTGACTGGGGGAGAATGTCTGCATTGTCAGCATTCCGTCCATCATTTGTTTGTTGTAACGCCTTTCGCCCTAAGTGGGATGGGTATTCCCAGACGTGGGACCCGTGCTCACTACGCCACTGGAGTCAAGCTATCCTGGCTGATGACGGCTGATAGCCAGAAACCGGTCCTAGGATGCTTGATTCTGGTCCAGGGAAGACATGGCTTGGCAGTTCGGGCTGGACTGTTCCCATGAGGCACAGGGTCAAGACTGATTTGCATATGGCCATGTCTAAACTGGGGTGGCGTAGTGGGCAAAAGAACGATGGATTTAACCCAGATCTCTTGACTGGGGGAGAATGTCTGCATTGTCAGCATTCCGTCCATCATTTGTTTGTTGTAACGCCTTTCGCCCTAAGTGGGATGGGTATTCCCAGACGTGGGACCCGTGCTCACTACGCCACTGGAGTCAAGCTATCCTGGCTGATGACGGCTGATAGCCAGAAACCGGTCCTAGGATGCTTGATTCTGGTCCAGGGAAGACATGGCTTGGCAGTTCGGGCTGGACTGTTCCCATGAGGCACAGGGTCAAGACTGATTTGCATATGGCCATGTCTAAACTGGGGTGGCGTAGTGGGCAAAAGAACGATGGATTTAACCCAGATCTCTTGACTGGGGGAGAATGTCTGCATTGTCAGCATTCCGTCCATCATTTGTTTGTTGTAACTATTTGATCTGTGGCGCACTCTGCATCCCGGAGACCGCGTCTACTCGTTCTACTCGGCGGTGCATGACCATCATGTAGTGGTCTCTCACTCACTGACCCCCCTGATATCCCAGGCGGAGTATTTGGGCAGGACCCACTCGGACCATAATCCTCTCCGACTGCGTCTCCGATGGGATCCCGGCCGGCCCCCTATTCCCACGTGGAGGCTTCAGCCGGCAACTCTAGAAGATGCTGAATTCCGTGCCTCTGTGGGTACAGCGATCGAACAGGTCTTCGAACTGAATGAAGGGACGACGGATAGCGAACTGACGGAGTGGGACGCCCATAAATCCACCATAAGGGGACACTGCTTGGGCGCGTCGGGGAATATCCGTAGACATCTTGCACTGTCGCTGGATAGTTTGGAGTCCCGTCTTCTTCGGTATGAGTGGCATGGAGAGGGCGGAGGCCGGGACTCGGTCCGGCTGGCGTGGCTCCGGGCGCGTCACGCTGATTTGCTTGAACGTCAGAGATGTCACAACTACGCGGCTCACTCGGCTCGGGTTCATGCTACATCAGACAGAGCAGGGCGGTTGCTGGCCTGGCTGCTCAGGCAGGAGGAGGCACGCACCCCGATAGACTCTATCTGTGGGCCCGACGGGACGCTGGTGTATACCCAACGGGAGATACATCGGGTGTTGATGGTACACTACACGGCCCTGTATAGTTCGACGGGGCGCCGGCAGGCACAAGAACTGGATGGGTTCTTGGAGGCCGCCCTCCTGCCCACGGTCCCAGCTGCATACCAGGACGCACTCGAGGGCCCTCTCACTGTGGAGGAGGTAGGTGATGCGGTGGCCTCTTTGGCCTCTGGAAAGGCGCCGGGGCCAGACGGACTCCCGGCAGAGTACTACAAGGCCTATCGGGAAACACTAGTGCCCAAGCTACATGCGCCCTATCTTGCGGCCCTTGACGAAGGCACACTGTCCGCTTCCATGCGAGAAGCCCATTTGGTCTCCCTACTCAAGCCCGGGCGTGACCCTACCAGTCTGGGATCATACCGCCCCCTTGCTCTGCTCAATGCGGACTATAAAATCCTGGCTAAGGCTTTGGCGGGGCGACTGGCCCCAACGGTGTCGGAGTTGGTGCACGGAGACCAAAATGGTTTTGTACCAAAACGCAGCACCTCTCTCAACCTGCGGCGATTTTTCTGTGTGGCCGCTGATGGGGCGCAGTGCTGGCCTAGGGCGGGCTGTCTGGTCTTAGACCTTGAAAAGGCCTTTGACTGCCTGGAATGGGGGTACCTGGTAGCGGCGCTATCGCACTATGGGTTAGGCCTCGGGTTCCTCCAGTTGGCGGCCCTCCTTTATAAGAACCCTGTGGTGAGGGTGAGAACCGGGCCATATATTTCCGAAGCAATCCCGATCGGCTGGGGTACTCGACAAGGGTGTCCACTTTCGCCCCTCCTGTTCGCGCTCGCTATAGAGCCTCTGGCTGCCACGCTTCGCAGGGTATTGACGGAGGGCATCCCTTTGGGCGATGCGACGCACCGGGTGTCGCTTTATGCAGATGACCTCCTGGTCTTTGTTAGAGATGTGGCGCACATTCCGGTGGAACTAGAGCGCACCCTGTCGGAATTCGCTACTCTTTCTGGTCTCCGCGTGAACGCTGCCAAGTCCTGCCTTTATGCGTTCCGGGCTGAAACTCAAGATCCGCACTATCATCTCAGGGGCGTACCGGTGCAATGGCGACCGGACACCTTCCGTTATCTGGGTACCCAGATCTTCCGGCAGCCGGCGGACCTCGTGGAAGGCAACCTAGGCAAGGCGGTGGCGGCCATCAGAGCACAGATGCGGTTCTGGGGCACACACCCACTCACGGTCACGGGGCGAATCGCCTTGGTCAAAATGGTGGTTCTCCCCCGGCTGCTGTACTACTTCGCTAACATGCCCATTTATATACCGGCATCCTTTTTCGCCACCTTTGAGCGATTGCTGCGGGATTTTATATGGGGTAGTGCGCGCCATAGAGTAGCGCTACCCAAGTTGTGCCTTCCTACTGGCCAGGGGGGACTTGTGATGCCGTGCTTTGCGCATTATTATCTAGCGGCACAGCTGCAATGGGTGGCTTGGTGGCTGGCAGACAGGGGGCAAGACGACACGGCGACTACGGCGCCTCCCTTATCTCTGGCTGACGTCACCAAATTATTTCATCCGGCCGCGAAGGTGTCGAAACCGGTGCCCCTCTTGGTGTCGGTGGCCTATAAATGATTTTGTCGCTCTCTCTACCTCACCAGGGCCCATACACCGTACGCCCCAGCTATTCCGATAGAAGGCTCCCCTAGTGGGTGGAGGGTACTGAGTTCGACTGAGCTTGCAGACTGGCGGGCGGCAGATATCCACACGCTGGGGGATTTATACCGCGATGGCGCCATACTCCCATTCGCCACGTTGGTGGAAGAATCGGGGTTGCCGCCTGGCCACTTCCTTCGTCATCGGTCACTGGTGGCAACGCTGACAAGCCGTTGGGGTGACCTCAGAGGGGAGCCGGAGCAACACCTCACGATGCAATACCTCCACGTCATGGGGCGCGGGCGACATATGACTCGGTGGTTTGCTGCATCCTTGCGCACGCACGCGGCGATTAGTTTAGAGCCGCTGCGCCGTAAATGGGAGGTCGATTTGGCCCGACCCATGACTGACAGGGAGTGGGGTAAAGTGCTGCGGAGTCCAACGAGGATCCCCCGGAACATGCGTTTCCGCCAAATACAACTCTTTATTCTGCACAGAGCGTATCTTACGCCTGAATCCGTCAACAGGTATTTTCATCATCTGGACGCAGGCTGTCCCCGCTGTGGGGAGCTCGATGTTGGCCTGGTTCACATGCTGTGGAGTTGTCCCATACTGGCCCTGTACTGGCAGATGGTACATGGGGCGCTCCACACGTGCACGACGTGTCGGCTGCCATTTGAGTGGCCGGTTTACTTGGTACACCTCTTTCACAGGACCCCCTCCACGAAAGTCGCTTCTCGGTTCATCTATCTGGGGCTGTTGGTGGCAAAATGGCTGCTTACTAAGCGCTGGAAGGCGACTGATCTGCCCCATGTGCGGGCGTGGCGAGGCTCCATGTTGATATGGGCAAAGGCGGAGGGCACTGCACTCCTACGGGAAGAAACACTAGGCCTTAGGAAGACACCAATAGCGAGTCAATGGGAGGGAATGGTACAGGCCCTGGTGCGACTAGATGGGGATGGCGCAGTGACTAGCTGGGAACACGATGGGGACACCCACCAGGAGGGGCCGGGGCGGGTCAGCCCAGAGGCGAGACATGAGGTGGCGTACTGGCGTGTACAGTTGTTCGGGGGGTACATATTGCGAAGGAGATCATGTTGAACGAATAACATCCACACGGGCCACCGGGGTGGGTAGTCGAAGCGGGGGGAAGGATTGAGAAGTTGATATATTATGGGTCGGAGTTTGCTGTTGTTGCCTAATCTAGGCATTTGATGTTCTGCCTTACTGTTACGTAGTTAGCTAACTGCTTATGGGAAACATGCAGGAGGTGAGGGGGGGCCATGTTAACGTCTCATCTTGGGGAGGCCTCCCAGTGGCAGGATGCTGAGGGGGATTCTATGACTGTGGCTGCCTGTGGGAGGCTCTCAATATTGCTACGAAACTGGAAGATGTCCCGCCCCTATTAGTTAATATGCAACTGGCTAGATGCATGCCACTCAAACTACTAAAAATGTGAGACGCTCTGACTACAGAGCGATCTGTGTATCCTGTTCTAAGAAATGCCAATAAACAGATTTTATAAATAAATGACAGAGGAGCTTCAGCTGGTGGAATATACTATGAACTTATCATATCCTCGAGAAATAGGATGATTTTCAATTTCCACAGTTTCTTCCAAACGTAAATCAGGCATTGAGACCAATGTTGTGATGATGTGTAAAATAGTGTAAGTGTCATAGTGTGAGGAGTAGGTCAATGAAGAGGAGACCTGAGCAGCAATGCGCTACCACTTTTATTAGGCATCCTGTCACCTCAGTCATGTGTAATGTCCTGTCTGATCCACCGCACAAGGACATATTTTGGATTTCTGCATCTGCCTCATAGTTGAAAGGTGTGAAATTGCATGCTTACACTGATGAAGTGTAATTGGAGTTTATTTTGACAACTGGTTAACTATTCTAAATATTTTGACCATTGAGTGGATACTCAGATTCCCAGGTGGAAGGCCATTCAGAGGGGCATTGTAACGTATGGCTGTAAACTCTGTCTTAGAACCCTGGGAATAAGCTGAGAAGTATGAACATGGACTGGTTAAAAGAAATAGGGTAGTCAGGATCACAACCTCTGGAGATTCCCAGTCAAGCTGTACGACTTTAATCTAGTTATACAACTGTAATGGGGAGTCAGAACCAGATGCTCCAGAGAAGTGGTGGATAAACCAAGGGGCACATCCTCTTGCCAGTAGCCCTCTCTCCTACAAGACATCCGTAGGGGCCAGTAGGAATATTACTATGGAACTGACAGAGCACATATGTGAAATGGGAAAAAACATTGGGGCTGAGGCATTGGGAGCACACAGAGTACCATACACAACAGTAAATGCAGCTCCAGAGAGAATTGTTTTTGTATGCCCATGACTTTCCTACTGGTTCACAACCTGACCCTTCACTTAAACCTCATCACAATACCTCTATCCCCCCTCTCCCTCTTCTATCAAGCTGTAATAGTCACAAGTTGGGACCAGGCACGGATGTATGACGTTACAACGCATGCTTTTACACCGCATGCCGTTACAACGCATTTTTTACACCGCAAGATCTGTTACAACGCAAGCCTTTACAACGCATGCTTTTACAACGACGTACACTAGATGGAGTGCTGACATTAGAAATGTATAATTTACTATTCTAACTCCAGTCCACGTTGCAGTAGGGAAGGTGTTTGGATAGTAAAACTACACTATTTCTAATGTTAGCACGCCATCTAGTGCATTTCGTTGTAATGGCATGCGTTGTAATGGCATGCGTTGTAACAGATTTCGCGTTGTTACAGTTTCGTTGTAATGGTAGTGCGGTGTAAAAGTTGCGTTGTAAACGTTGTATACCACCAGGCACACTTGGGGTGAAGGACACACTTTGACCAGGCTCCTCAAGCATTTGTAACATTTCTTTAATGGGTTTCAAAACTTTCTATATCCTCATGCAAGATCTTCATACACCAAAAACTGACATAGAGAACAGTGAGAATATATCAGTAACTAATCCTTAACATACTATGGTATGACCTTGATAGAAGGGCTTACAGTGTCATTTAAGCAAGCAAACAAATAGTTCACCCACTCAGCTTGTGGGTGGAGGTAATCTTAAGGAAAAAGAGAAGAAAAGAAAGGAAAAGATAAGATAAGATAAGAAAGAAAAGAACAGAACAGAAATGGGAGAATATGAGACAAAGAAAAAAGATATAAGAGCTCATCACGTGAATGAGGTTAAGAGGGGTGCGCCCTCAAAATGAACGGGGACCAGATTCACTCAAACATGGGGGTTTGATCCTTAAGACAATAAATGATTTGTTCATATGAAGCTGCCCCTGCCATATCATCCATCCAGTCTGTGTGAGAAGGCAACACTCTCTTCTTCCATCGGCGAAGGATAGCCATTACACACACTGCCTTATCTACCGACCACTTTGTGTGGTTATTTTTTGTATTAGTCCTCCTAGCACCTCAGGTGGTTAGACTGCCAAGTCGTGCACACCTGCCACTGTGACCTACCCAATGCACTCAGCTTGCACCCACCAGTCCAAAAGGAAAGCCTCTTCAAATTTTCCAGCTTGAAACACATAATTTAAGCTTGTCGTCTTAAGGGTGTAATCATCGGACCAGTCTCTCCTATCAACTCCCCCATAACTCGACTGCTCTTTCTTGTGCCAATTATCACCAGGAGCCACATTTCCTTCTTTTCAATGGGAAATATTTATCTTGGCACTA
The DNA here is from genome assembly GCF_964204655.1 of Triturus cristatus. Classification (NCBI taxonomy): domain Eukaryota; kingdom Metazoa; phylum Chordata; class Amphibia; order Caudata; family Salamandridae; genus Triturus; species Triturus cristatus. The sequence continues at coordinate 831,325,542 of NC_140591.1, forward strand.
AGTCCTAAAAGCACATACAACAGATAAAATCTTAAACATTTAAAATAGATGATAAAATCAAGCAAAAAAATTATTCCTAGACATACATATTCATATTAAATGCATCGGCACAGCCATACTAGGATTAGTTCATTCATGATTCAAGGACAATACACAGTAAACAGTCTCTGTTCTGGGAATCTTAGATTAAAACAATGAAATATAGGACCAGCACAATATTTCCTTAATTTGTAATGCAGAAAACGTGTTATGATTTTTAGTTGTTTGGGTGGTGAATGTAGAGAGCTGTAAAAGTGAGCCCCCTATTCCAGAGATGTCATAGTTATCACATGCCTTGTTCTCAGTCTCCACATTCCCAGCAGGTAACGAGTAAGTGAATACACCAGTGGTTTACATGCGTCAGACTTCAAAATCCTTAGAACCACTTTGTTATCCGTGACAGCCAAGTTCAAGACCCCTAGTTCACAGAAGCACTCAAAGCGCTCCAAGAGATCTTGCAACCCATAGGAGATTTAGAAAGTAGGAGAGTTTTGTCTGCAAACAAGAGCGCCAAAGCCTTCATGTTTGCTAATTTGGGTGCATAATTGTCACAAAGTCCCAGGAAATGTACAAGACTATTAACAGATAAAGTGAAGAGTGTAGGGTTTAATGCCCACCACTGCCTTACTGCTTTGTTGACTGGGAATGTGTCCGTCTATTCTCCTGCATTGCCACACCTGACCCTGGTGTAATTTTTATTATGGAGCCTAACCAGCATATCTATCAGCTAACTGGGTCACCCCATCTCGTCAAGCACCTACTAGAGAGTCGCTCTGGGAACTCGGTCAAAAGCTGATTGAAAATCAACCAAAACTACATATAGAGGACGCTTGCCCAGAACTACTGCCTTCCAAAAAAAACCATCTGTAATCTAAATACCAGTTCTATAGTGCTGTTTGCCTCTCTACATCCCACTTGTATTTCATTGGCTATGAGCCAGTCTTGGAGTCTGGTCAGGATGGTTCTACAAAATCATTTCTGGGAATTATCCATCAGACTAATAGGTCTGCAATTTAGAGGTGATTCAGGTAAACCTTTTTCAAAAACAGGAATGATTTCAGCCCCAACCCATGTCGAGGGGGTGGTGCTCCTTTCAATAGGCCATGAATACTACTGAAAAGTATGTACTGTAAATTCTTATTTCATCTACAAACAAATCACCTGGAATTGTGTGTAACACAGGAGCTGTATTGGGTACACTTCCTCTAATGGCCTTACTGATTTCCTCTGGTGTAATCATCAGGATATCATTCTCACAGAGTCCCAGTGGAAACTCCCAGAGACACCTACCCTGCATCCACGTTGCTTTGCCCAAGAACCTCATAGACTGAGCAATTATTGTCTGTGCCTGGGAGTCACTTTCCTGAGTAAATAGGATAGAAAAGTGCTTAATATATAGCTGATGTATCATTATATATTGTACAGGGGCCTGCTCTGTTTCCAGAGGAAACCAAGGACCAAAATGTATGATGATCCTTGGATCTGGCAGCACTAAGGAGGCCCTCACAGATTCCCCGCTTTTAGTCCCTTTTAGCTTCCGGCATTACCTTGTTGTAGGAGTGCCTAGCAGCCTGTATTAAGGGTTGGTCTTGTTCCTTAATAGCCAAAGCAAACTTGATTTTGGCTTCTCTACATGGCTTATCATACTATGTTATTGGACCCTTCCTCTTTGATGCCTTCCCAGTGTAGAAGAGGTCCCGCTGTTTTTGGAACAACTTATTGTGGGCCCCTGTGATCTGGCCTAGTATCCCTCCATCAACTCCTGTCCTGTATTGTAAAGCCACGTCTTTCATACCAACAGCAACCAGGCAACAGATCTAACTAATAATCTCTTGTGTGTGCTTCACATTACTCCATTTTACCCATCGCCTATTGTTATTGAGAATCAATCTTCCATTAAACTGGTTAACGTCTGTGCCAGTTGATCCCCCAGGTGAAGATTCACCCTGAGAAGTAGAGCACTTCGATCGCTATCGTTGCAAGGGAGCACAATCATATCAATCAGCCCATGCCATTATTTAACATCTAAAAATATATAATCAATTAAACTGGTATGATAGGGCCTGTTATATGTATGCATGCCTAATTTGTCACAACAGTACCTGATTTAATGTCAGGGCATTGATCTGAACAGATAGAGGAGTCCATTTCTTAATGGGGCTATCTCAATTTCTGGAATTGCCCATTCTGCATCCTACTGATAGCTCAATAACTGATTGTTTAAGCATAAGGGTTGGAACTGGCAATTAAGATGCCCTCCCACAATGTTCCTTGCCATTGGTGGGAGTGAGGCTCGGTGATTACTCAGCCAATCAATGATAGCAGACTCTTTTCTATTTCCTGTAGGCCTATTGCACACAATGTGGATGTAATATAATTCATCTGAGGTGGTGGTTTAACTTAGGCACAATACATCAGGGGAGTCCACCCTGATCTCCCTCAGCGTATCTAGTGGTGTGGTTTTCACCCACATTGTAAGGCCGCCCGATTGCCTACCCACCCCGGAAGATGTGGCTGCTTTGAAACAGTTTACATAGACTACAAAGTATACTGGCTGTAATAACCAGGTCTCCTGGAGGAGACATATATAATACTGTTCATTAAATCTATGCCACTCTGGTTTGTCTTTCTATATACTCATGCCTGCTACATTCCAAGAAATTAGTTTAATTAGTTAAATTATGAGGTATACTACTTGCCTCACCAGGTGTAAAAACTGCCAGAATAGTCTTGAATAGTTATTCCTGCTACTTGAAAATGCAGTTGAGGTTTGCTATTAGGTCCTGAAAATATTAGGCCCCCCTGCTGACTGCAAAAATTGTGTCGTACACTCTCACTCACTATAAAATTTGCCATTTTGGCACGGTATGTTGAATATGCTGCACTGTTGGCCAGTCTATCAACATAGGCGAGTGCTTCAAAACTATTATGAGTAGGAATGGGATGGATATCCCCCATAGTCATCTCCTGTCAGTGACCCAGAGCTGACATATTAGTGTTTCTTTGTGACTGCTGAATCGATGAAAGAATGCCCGGGGAGCTGGCCTATAGAAGTATCCCAATGGTAGGGGTTCAATGGAACTCCTCAACGATGATTTATTACCTATGTGCCCAAATAGTACCCTTTCCGCCATATGGAAAAATCTAAGGTTCACAATAAGTTCACAATAATCCAATCTCCAGCCCGATCCAACCTGCCAGGCCCTATCCAGGCAACTCTGCGAACATGCAAGGTATGGTTTGCCTCTATCAGTGGAAATTCCCTGTGCTGTGAAATCCGACCCAATCTCTTGTAGTGAAGCACCTCATATGACTCAGTCTGATCTAGACGCATATGCAGGACCCTGTTTAGTACTACTACATTATAGGCAGGATTCTGATGGAAAATTGATAGTGGGTAAATTGGAGCTCCTAATAGATCCAATATATCTGGGTTTGAGTGAATGGGTTTTCGCTCTAGATATGTTCCCTGAGATGTTGGAATGCATGGTTGCCTACTCCCTGCTGAGGAACTTTGGACAACTGATCAGTGTCGGACCATTCACGGACCTGGTTTGCTAGACCTTGTACTGCTGGGGCCAGATTACCTACCCATGGTCTTGCTCTTAAGCCCCTGGGACGGGCTTCCTCCAAAAGGGTCCTAGTTGTTCTATAAATCCCAGGGACTGTGGGTTCAGTTGTTACAGGAGCAGCCCTGGCCTGCCTCAATGACACCAGTTCATTCTCTATGGCTTCCAAACTCTCACTTAAGAAGGAAAATTCACTGCTAATAAAATCTTGATTTTACGCACACGGTCTTCAAAGAGCTGTTGTGCCCATGTGGGCTTGGAGATATTAGGTTCCCCTAGAAGTCCTCTTGTGATGCTCTGAGTAGGGCCTGAGAAGAGTGTGCAGAACTAAAAAAGGCCCCTTTGGTTGCCTAGTTTGTCTGTCCTGCTAACTGGAAAGATTTTGTTTTAGCTTTTTTAGCTCTCCGCTCAGGTTTGATGGTAACCTTTGTGACTATTCTCTCTTTAGGTACAGAGTCTGCCATTTGTTCTCGGTTTTGTTTACCATGATCAGCACAGTGGGGCAACCTGTCTAAAGAGGTACTTTTAGATGGGGGGGGTCAACAGCTGAGGCAGTCTCTGTAATTTTCCTCCTGCCCATCTTAGCTGCCTGATCACTGTAACTGCTGTGTACCTCGTCGATATATTGTGAATTGGTGTGAAATGCACTACTGCTTTAGTTAGGAGAAAACATTATGTGCCCCTTGTGACTAATGTTTCCCCTTACACCCACTTTTACCAAGTCTATCGGACTAACATACTGAAGCACAAAACTACCCAAACTCCATCTGCCAAAATATGTTAAAGTATTACACTCGTCCTAAATCTACATATGAAGAAAGAGTGGATTAATTTACAATAACTTTTGCCTTTTCAGCAAGGTAAAAAAGGGCAGTGTTGTTTATGCAAGTACATTGATTGTCAAAAACTGGCGAAGAAACACACATAGACAAAATACGATGTATTTAAAGTCCCCACTAAAAAATGAAGGCCTCTTTCAGCAACAGCCTGCCAATTGAATGGAAACAGAAATACATTTACGATCCTGAATAATATGTAGGTCTCTATTATGGGGGGGGATTGCCTTCCACCCAAATTTCTCAAAATGGTATGAGGTCGCCCTCCAAGCAGAAAAGTTTTACTGAGTAACATGACACTCCCAAATCAAATCCCAGCACTGTGATGTGCAGAGAGCAGTGAAGACTCAAAAATGTGTTAGCCTACCCCAAATCGCTCAGCCTTGGCCAGCCACAGACGGGCACAGACAAGCCCGCCTGGGCGCGGCCCATGCTGCAACAGGGGAGGCTGTTGCTGCTGCAGCAGTCTTTAGCAAGTGGTGCACCCTTGGCTAAGGAGTCTCACCAGAGTATCTGGCTTGGGTGAAACTTCATAAGTTGGCCCCCAAACCTCAGGAGCATCCTGCACCTCGAGGGGAGAGGCAGTGCTATAAGCACGATGGCCGTACCTTCCCCTGTTGCAGCTGCAGCAGTCTTTAGGGGCAGTGCACCCTGGCACAAGGAGTCCCACGAAGGTGTTTGGCATAGGTGAAATTGTACAAGTTGGCCTCCAAACCTTAGGAGTGTTCCTTCTATTGATTGATCTACAGTTCTGTTCCATTCTGCAGACCTTTCAGATCAATTGTACCCATTCTACTCTGCTTGATGGCTGGGGAAAGCAACATTTTAGAAATCTCCCTCCTGGTGAGCAATATCAAAAGAGAAAAGAAGGAAAGATGCTGCCTCAATAGTTGAAAATTCAAGTCATTTTCGTCCAGGATGCCAAACATAATCAGAAATAGGCTTATCTTTATATGTTGATTCAATTTCTCAGAAGCCACTTTAACCACATTTGACCTAAAAAAACATAAAACGGTGAATGTTGGAGCACTGTGCCATCATATGAACATCATCTGCTTTCACCAGCCCGCACTGCTGACTTTGCCTCTTCAACCTGCTCCCCAGTTTTGACAGCCTAGGCAGGGTTCAGTACGCTCTGTATAAGGTATATGGATGATTTAACAGTGTCAATTTTACTGTATCATATAGAGCACGCAGAGATACTTTTTATTTATCAGCTATCACCAGCGATGCCAAATTCTTCTCCTATAGCTCCTCCAGCAATGTAAAATCTCCTTCCACTGCCTCAGCTAGACTCCAGTACCACAGGGCCACTTCCTTCTTCTTGGGAGCCTCCTCGTGAAGCTGGGATTACCAAACTGAATAGCTTTGTATCCCTAATCTCAGCGACTGTACCCATTTGGCAATCTGATGAAACTTAAATCAAGCTAACGTGTTCCCTGTTGCCCTCGAAATCACTTCCCATGGCAGCGAGCTACCATCCTGCAACAGCTGACCCTATGTCTGTATACGGCCAGCTTCAAGGGCAGAGCTAAACAATCCTTGAAGGACTCTGGAGTCCCTAGTTTGTTCCATATGGGGGTAAACTCACTATAATATGGTATTCCAAACACTTTTCTAATCTGTACCCAAAGTCTGACTGCTCCATGGAGCACTTCTTTTAATTTCATCTTCTTGAGAAACTTATAATGATCAAACTTATATAGAAAATTAGATTTGCATTGGTAGAGATTTTTTTAACATAGTTTGTAGTATGAGCTCTATCTGAGGTTAATCTGTGGCTTTCAGAAGCATCCTAGAGTTCTTCCACTGAAATGCCCAGCAATAAAGCTAGAAATCAAGTGTCGCTAACCCCCCTTTTCCCATTTCTTTCTCAGCTTCCTCCAATAAAATCAAACCCCTTTAGCTAACTAAATAAAGCTACTAAGTTTCCCTTGAAGGCTACTCAACCTCTCCTTCTTAACAGGCAATGGGATTGTGTTAAAAAGAAAACTTGGGGAGAATTAACATCTTTATTAAATTCCATCTACCATATACCTTAAGAGGAAGATTAGTCAACTCATTTCTAACATAACCTTATTAAAATCGACCCATTCCAGCTTGTCCAGATCTTGTACTATCTACATCCCCAAATATCTAATCTCATATTTTAACACAGTACTATCACAAGGCCTATTCCAAGCCACGACCTCACTCTTGGAAACATTACCACTATAGCCTGAAACGTCCTCAAACTCCTTGAGTATATCATGTATCCTGGCACGTGAGGCCGCAAATTTTCAGATTTCAGATCGTCTGCATACAGTGCTACCTTCTTTTCCCAGCCTTTATACAAAAACGGAAAAATATCTGGATCTGCCCGCAATCTCCTGGCTCATTGCTTAATATTTGAATTAACAGAGGCAAAAGTGGACACCCTTGTCTTGTACCCCTTCTTATCTTAATCGAGGTTGTGAGACTGCCATTAATTATTATTCTCCCCTCTGGATCCCTATATATCAGCTGGACTGCTCAAAAAACATTCTTGCCCAAATTATTAAGTGTGAGGAACAAGTGTAAATAATGTCAACTTACCCTATCAAATGCTTTTGTGGCATCAAAGGCTAACATAGTCAACAGGAGGCCTGCTGCCCTTTCTATATCTATTGTCCTAATGGGCCATGAGTCAGCTCAAAAAGTTGACGACCACCTATAAAGCTTTTTGGTCCTCATGGACTAAAGAGTCTACCACTTTGTTAAGTCTTTTTCCCAGTAAGCTTATAGTCACCATTTAATAAAGAAATTGGTTTATATGATGCACACAGTTTCGGATCGTAATTTGGATGTAAAAGCACCCTAATTAATGCCTCCCTCCAAGTGCTCGGCAAAGGATTTCCTCCTGTGTAAATACTATCAAAAACCTTGCAAGGATCGGCACAATCTTATCTTCCAGGGCATTATAGAGCTCACTAGGCAGGCCATCTCACCCTGTTTTCTTACCCCCACTACTCTCCTTCAGCACCTCTCTAACCTCTTCAGCCTGAATCTCTTGGTTCAAATAGGTCTATTGATCAGGTCGGAGTTGCTGCAGTATAGACTCGCTAAGCCAACTCCCTGTAGCACCACCCACCCCTTCAGATCTTCCATATACAGATCCTGGTAAAAGGACACATAAGCCTTTTCAGTATTCATGGTGTCTATTTACATCTGAGTCTTTATCTTTAATCTCTCTAATCATATTCCGTTTCTTACAAATTTTTGTTTCCCAAGCCAGAACCTTACTTCATCCCGATCTCGTCCGCGTCGACTGAATCGTTTCCAAACCTGACCCTGTCAGTCTGACTTGCTCGCAGCTGAATCGTGCAGTGCAATGGAGCCGGCTATCGGATGAGCGAGTACGATACACGATTCGGACAGCCTTATCGTCTCGGTATCAGTGAGACAAAACAGTTGTGGGAATCGGACTTTGGGAGGCTATAGCGGGCCCCCCTTCACCTGGGTCCTCTGAATCTGTCCCGTTGGGGTACCCATGGGTCCCCCCTTTCCATGCATGCACAGTGTGGGGCTCCATGGGGTGCCCCCAAAGGGTGTACGCTATTCCCCACCCACCCCTTTTTTTGCTATGGGAGCCTGTGTATGCGTTCAGTATACCGGCTCCCATAGAGTTCAATGGGAGTCCGAGCGAACCGACTCCGTCACCATATGGGTGCATCGTACTCGGTCGCTCAGACTCGCAGAGCACAATTCACTAGGAAAGCCCTCTGGATCTGAGTCGTACAGAAGGCTTTTCTAGCGAGATCGTACTCAGGCCCCAAGTTCTTAATTATTAACCTCATTTGCACTTGCACCTTTATCAATTTTACTGTTCCCATCTGTGTAGATATATCTAAAAGGGTTCAAGTAGAGTATTAAAATAACCCTTCAAAATTATTGATGAATCATACTCCAACAACTCGTGCAGCATCTCCTGTAAAGGGCCAGGGTCCTCTACATTGGGGCCATAAGAGCCCGCCGGGATGTACTGTGAGCTGTGCACTAAAAGTTTGGCCACTATCCATCTACCACCTGCATCAGTTCTATATTCCCCGTGTTGCTGGTATACCAGCCTTAATTATTATCGTCACCCCCTTAGAACATATGGACTGATTGGTGCCTATGAAATATTTTATCCTTCTGAGCGACTTAAAGAGATTCTGACATTGCTTCTACAAAAGATGGGTCTCTTGCAGGATGATCACCTGAGCCTCTAAGATACTCCAAGATCTTCCTCTGCCATCCCTTGATTCTAAGCCCATTCACATTCCAAGACAGCACACATAGGAGAAATTCCTTTACCTTTTCAAACTCCACCTCTTGCATACACCCCCCTGTTCTCCAGGTAAATCTCCTGTCTGATGTTTGGCCTCCCCAAGGACATCCTACCCTTATCTATCCTTGCCCTCTCGACTGATGATATAAGGACTAAAACATTTTTGGGCTTTCTTTCTCTCATGCTCCCTACCATGTGCCCTAGTTTCCATCCAAATCTGGACCCCGACCCCAGGATCCCTTCCTACTTTCATCCTAAGCACCAGCTAAATGCCCATTGCAAGCTTCCTCTTGAATGCTGTAAGCCTGGGTGCTGGGGATCAGCCCAATAACTGAAACAGGCATCCCCCCATGAAGCCCACAGCAGTTGCGGAAGCCTGAGAGGCTAGTCGCTGCAATATAGCCCATTGCCTTCTGCCCATGATCTTTGTGACTGCTGTTGCGACTGTGAGGAGGTGGACACTGCGATGACCTCGTGTTAATTGACATGTGCGTGACAGCTAGTGGGGGCACGACCTTTTCTGAATTGGGTCCTGGATTCCCTTTCCTCGGGGGCTGTCATCACAGGACCTACTGGGAACCCTACTGCAGCAGGAGTAATGTTGGTGCCAGGCTGGGAGGCCCAACGGAGAGCCCCCCTGCTGTGAATACTTTACTAACTAGAGCTGGTGCTACAGGGGGATGAGGACTGGTGACCTCCGGACATCGCCCCCCTGCAGCAAAGTCCCACAGTGTTGGCCCTGGAAGTGGAACTCCCCTGTCACTGCCACAAGAGGATAGACTCTTACCTATCCTGAAATATGAGAGAGCTGCTGCGGTATTATACCTGTGTCATGGTGCAATAAATCTTCTGGCTCCATTACAAGGTTAGGGGCCTGTCGGATACTATTCTGCTGCAGGTCATGGCATGCTCTTGCTCGACCCAGGATGGCCTTAACACCTAATCCTCTCCAAAATGGCAGGAGGTAGTGTCAGAACTGGTAAAATTCCGTTGGGTTCCCCAGGAGCAGTACCATCAAGAAGCCCACCTTCCAGCAGCCTTCACTCAAGCTTAACTGCACTGACTATCAAAGTGGTTAGACGGGGGAGGAAGGGAATTAGGGAGGGTACTGCGAAGAGGGAGACCTGGAACGAGATATTGTCTTGATTAGCTTTCCTTTCGTGCTTAGTAAACTCTTTGACTATATTTAACATGGGTTAAACAATGACAACATACCTGTAAAAGAAAAGCAGGTTATGCAGAGAACAGTCGTTGTGTACGTCTTCTCAGGCTTCACTGGCAATTTCTGTTCCTATAATTCTCAAGGATACAATGTTATGGCTAAACAACCATGTTGCAAAACCAAGCACACATTCATATAAAGAGCCACTTGGCTTTAGACACAATGTTTCCGTAAGGATGTGTTTTAACCACTGTTAAATATCACAGTGGAACTTCCAACAACCTTTTTGCAATACACAACACATTACATATGCTAACGAGGCAGATTAATATTCAAATGCCCAAGGGAGCGCTTCAGCGCTATGTATCAGAGTCCAAATATGCAAATGTTCAAAGAGCACTTCAGCGCGATGTGACACAAAGCCAAAGTCATCAGGTATGCAAATCCTCCCAAGAGCGCTTCAGCGTGATGTGCCCAAAATGCCAGAGTCATCAATATGTAAATGCCCAAAGAGCGCTTCAGCGCGATGTGCCAAGTTGCCAGAATCACCAAACATGAAAATGACCAAAGAGCACTTCAGCCGATATACAAAACTGCCAACATCACAAACATGTAAATGACCAAAGAGCGCTTCACCGCAATGTACAACAGTGCCAAAATCGACAAACATGTAAATGACCAAAAAGCGCTTTAGTGCGATGTACAAAGTGCCAAAATTACCAAACATGTAAACGCTCAAAGAGCGCTTCAGCGTGATATGCAACTTTCTTTCAAAATGCAAAATAACAAAAACAGCAAATAACAAAAACAGCACGTAGTTCCTTTCACGATGCTGTTGGTTAAGAAATGAACGATCCTACCTGATTGTAGCTGAGAGAGAATCTACAACCTGGGTAAAGAAAACAGAAGTCTCCTTGCTGAAACCGGAATCTTCTTTCAGCAACCGGAGAACAGGAACAGCTGCTGCTCAAGCTCAGGGTTCTCAATAACCAGCAATGAGAACAGGGGGGTGACCCCTATTTAAAGGGCTCAGGAAGAAGCTTCCAGAACAGGGTGTGGCCCCTATTCAAAGGGCTCACAAAGAAGCTTCCAAATTCCAGGTCACAGGTAAACTACTGGGGCTGAGAAGGGACAATAGGCCTTGATAACATCATAGTCTGCAACAAGCATTTTCACAGATAGATGGCAAAGTCACAATAAGCATTGGTAAAAACAATAGAAAACAGTAAGCAGGTGCCAGACAAAGTGCACCAGGAAACTGACGTGGCAGAATCATGACAGTCCACCCCATCAAAAGCATTCACACTGCCAGTCATGTGGGAGCCTCTGGATGCTGTCTATGAAATTTACGTATCAAACGTGGTGCATAAAAAAAAGCATCACTTGGTTCCCTTGAGTCTTCGTCTGGACCATAGCCTTTCCCTGAAATCAAATACCACAATTTTCCTTTTATGCGTTTACTAACCTTTATACTGTGTACTTCATATTCTTCATGATTTCCAATGAGGAGAGGTGGTGGATCAGCTTGTCGTTTGGTCTTTGCTGGTTTTAACAACAAAGTGTGAAACACAGGATAGATTTTCAAGGAGCTTCGTAATTTTAATTTAAATGCTACTGGGTTTACATATTTTTCGATCTCAAATGGTCCAATAAATCGTGGATGAAATTTATATTTCTTTTTTAACTGAAAATTTCTTGTAGAGAGCCAGACGAAATCACCAGTCTTGTACTTTGGTCCTATTTTTCTTTTTCTATCAGTTTTTGCTTTCTGTACGTTTCTTTGCAAATGTTTTATAATAGCAGTCATTCCTTGTAATGTAGAGTCCAAAGATGGTATATTAGTTTGAGGTTGTGCTAACAGCAATGGAGTGTAATGTGAGTGACAGCCATGATTCGTAAAGAATGGTGACATGTTCGTGGAAGCATGTTTTAAATTATTGTAGGCGAATTCAGCTTCCCAGAGGAGATTCACCCATGAGCCTTGTTGTTTAAATAAATAGCATCATAGATATTGTTTTAATACCTGGTTCACTCGCTCTTTTTGGCCATCCGATTCCGGATGGAAACTTGTGGACAAGTTTCTTTTTATCTGTAAAGTGTTGCACCAAGCTTTCCATACTTTTGACGTAAATTGTGCTTCTCAATCGGAAGTAGTAGTGCGAGGCAAGCCATGTAATCTTACTATGTTTTGAACCAGTAAGGTTACTAACTGAGTTGCTGTTGGCATTTTCTCACAAGTAATAAAGTGAGCCATCTTTGACAGTTTCTCAACCACCACTAAAATGGTGGTTTTCCCTTGATACTTGGGTAAGTCCGTAATAAAGTCCATGGATATATCTTCCCAGAGCAGCGTTGGAGTCGGAAGGGGCTGCAATAATCCTTTCTTGGCGCTATGATCTCCTTTAGCTTGAGCACAAACGTCCCATTGAATTATATATTGGATAACATCTTGTCTCCAGGTAGGCCACCAGAAATGTCTTTGGACAAACTCTTGGGTTTTTGCTATTCCTGGAGGTCCAGCTAATGGTTTTGTGTGACACCATTGTAAGACTTGTATTTGTAATGATTTTGATGGAATGTATAGGAGTGTTTTTTAAAACGGTAATCCTTGAATAATAGTTCTATCTTTGTCTTTTTGTTGCCAAATTTAAGATCTTTTATAACGACATACTTTTTCTTATGTCGTGAAAAAATTGTTCAGACATGGTAACTCCGATAATTTGTTCTTTTGGAATTATGGATGGAGGTGTAATTGCCTTTTTTGTTTTTTCTTCTGCTGTTTCCCATCGAGATAACGCATCTGCTTTGTTATTTATTTTGCCAGGTCTGAACGTTATAACAAAATAAAATTCTGCAAAGAATAAGGTCCAATGTAACTGTCGAGGTGTCAAAGCTCGAGCACATCGTAAAAATTAGAGGTTACGATGGTCCGTATAGACAGTCACCGTATGTTTTGCACCTAGGAGATAATGGCGCCATTCTTTAAAGGCGAGACAGATAGCCAACAGTTCTTTTTCTGCCACTGTATAGTTCATCTCTGTAAAAGTTTTTGGGATAGGAATGCAATGGGATGTAATTGGCTAGTTTGTTCATCCTTTTGAGATAGACTTGCCCCAATTGCAGTATCTGAAGCACCCGCTTCAATTATGAAAGGCTGATCGATGTCTGGATGATTCAAAACAGGGGCTGTTGTAAATGCAGTTTAAAGGGTTTGAAAGGCAGATTTGGTTTCTGGCGTCCATTGGAACGGAACATGTTTCCTTAGCAATTTCGTTAAAGGACTTGCTTCGCTGGAAAACTGCTTGATGAAGCGACAATAAAAATTTGCGAATCCTAGAAATCGCTGGATATCTTTCACGGGGGTTGGTTCTGGCCTGTCTAATATTGCCTGAACTTTTCTGGGTGCCATTGTGATTCCTTGAGGTGACAATATGAAACCTAAGAATTCCACCTTGTAGATGTGGAATTCGCACTTAGATAGTTTACAGAACAGGCCATGTTGACGCAGGGTGTTTAATACCAATTTTACATGTTTATCATGTTCCGAGACAGACTGTGAATAGATCAACAAATCATCAATGTCAGCGATGACGAACCTGTCAAGTAAATCTCGTAAGACGTCATTTATGAAAAATTTAAATGCTGCAGGGGCGTTGCATAAGCTATAGGTCATTACACAGTATTCGAACAAGCCAAAACGAGTTCAAAAAGCGGTCTTCCACTCGTCTTCGGCTCGGACACATATGAGATGGTCTGCCCCTCTCAGATCCAACTTGGTGTAAATAGTTGCTGATCTTACCTGGTCCAAGAGAACGGGGATAAGTGGCAAAGGATATCGTTTTTTAATCGTGATGTTGTTTAAAGCGCGATAGTCTATGAACACGCGTAATTCACCATTACCTTTGGGCACAAAAAACAGAGGGGAAGCGGCAGGAGACTTGGAAGGGCGTATGAAACTATTCTTCAAAAATGTGTCTAGGTAGTCTCGAAGATGTTGGTTCTCTTGTTCAGTAAGTGCATAGATCCTGTTACAGGGAATCTTGGCACCAGGTACAAGGTCTATTTCACAGTCGTATCTTATGTGAGGGGGAAGGATCTCAGCACTTTTCTCACAGAATACATCTCAGCACTCTTCATACTCTGCAGGTAATTCTATGTCCTCCTCCGCAGCTGTAGCGATATAATGAGCAGTAGACTTAGTATGATCTTGAACTAAGAGTTTAGACATATTTTGTTGTGGGTGTAAACATTTCTGTTTGCACCACTCTGACTGAAAAGTAACACTTCTCTTAGACCAGTCTATAGTGGGATTGTGGTTGGTCCATCATGGCATCCCGAGGATGACACTAAATTGGAGAGCATCAATGATATCAAAGGATATTTCCTCCACGTGCGTTTGATCCTGAGTAAAACTTGTCATGGTTACTTTAATAGTAGAATGAGTAATCAGTCCAGATGTTAATTGTTTGCCATCTACCACATGAACCATTTCTGTTTTTTTGTTTTTACCAAGGTAGGTGTTTCTAATTTTGTTGCGAAAGCGGCTTCAATAAAGTTGCCTGTGGCTCCAGAATCCACCATGACCACCACAGTTTTGCTGAGAAATGGTGAATTGTACGTTTAATACTAGATGGGGAATGGAGATTTGCAATGTATGGGCAACAGATTGATCAGGAGGCAAAGATTTAGTACTCGAGGAAGTCTCCTGGCTGTTCCTCGAGTATTCTAATTTCCCACTTTGGTCGCAGTTGTATTTGGCTTTTCTAACCAGTCTTTGACAAAATGTCCTTTTTTGCTACAATATAGACATAGACCTTTTTTCCGACGAGACTCCTTTTCTTCAGAGGTTAAGGGTTTTTGATATACCTCCGATCTCCATTGGTTCACTTGTATCCTGTGATACAAAGTATGGTTTTTCTTTAGGTCGAATGCGAGACCTGAACTACAACCGTTTCTTGTCTCCTTTACGATCTGAAGCTCTGTGGTCTGACCGAAGACTTAAAGCTATTAGGTCTTCACATGTTCTCGGTTGAGGGTCTATCGGAGCTATCAAATCTTTTAATTTGTCTCTTAGGCCTTGATAATATAAGGCTGCCCTTTTGTCCTCTGGCCAATTTGCTTCTGCTATTAAGCGATTGAATTGGGTTAGATAATGGACCAGGTCTTTATTTCCCTGTTTGAGTTCTAATAACTCTCGATCAGCTGATCCTGTTATTGTTCTTCGGTCGAAGACCTTTTCAAATTCCGTTTTGAAGCGAGACCAACTATAAAGCAATGGGTCATCCGATTGCACCAGAGGGACTGCCCACATGGCAGCGTCGCCACTCTAATAAGAGATCAAGAAGGCAATTCGCGATTGAGCATCGGGGAAGGATGTGGGTTTAACCATAAAGTGTAACTGCACCTGCGTTAAAAAGATTTGAAATTTGTGGGGTTCACCTGCAAACCTTTCCGGAGGTGCCAAAGGAACAGTCATTGGAACCGTTACCGATACTGTAGACGGATTTGAGCTATTGGCAGCAGCTGCCTCAGGAGGACGAGACGGCGCTTGTTGTGTCTGTAACTGAGTGACCCTATTAGCTAACACCACAGTTTCCTGCCTAGCAGCTGACAGTTCTTTCTGCATGTTTCCCAACATAGAACACACATTTTCCAATGTGGCCATCCTGAAGATACTGCTCAGGAGGAACCAATTTTGTGGGCTGGTTATTCTGTCAGAACTGGTAAAATTCCGTTGGGTTCCTCAGGAGCAGTACCCTCAAGAAGCCAACCTTCCAGCAGCCTTGACTCAAGCTTAACTGCACTGAGTATCAAAGTGGCTAGACGGGGGGAGGGAAGGGAATTAGGGAGGGTACTGCGGGGAGGGAGACCTGGAACGAGACGTTGTCCTTGATTAGCTTTCCTTTCGTGCTTAGTAAACTCTTTGACTATATTTAACATGGGTTAAACAATGACAACATACCTGTAAAATAAAAGCAGGTTATGCATACAATAGTCGTTGTGTAAGTCTTCTCAGGCTTCACTGGCAATTTCTGTTCCTATAATTCTCAAGGATACAATGTTCTGGCTAAACAACCATGTGTCAAAACGAAGCTCACGTTCATATAAAGAGCCACCTGGCTTTAGACACAATGTTTTCATAATGATGTGCTTTACCCACTGTTAAATATCACAGTGGTACTTCCAACAGCCTTTTTGCAATACACAGCACATTACATATGCTAATGAGGCAGATTAATATTCAAATGCTGAAGGGAGCTCTTCAGCGCTATGTATCAGAGTCCAAATATGCAAATGTTCAAAGAGTGCTTCAGCGCAATGTGACACAATGCCAAAGTCATCAGGTATGCAAATCCCCCCAAGAGCGCTTCAGCGAGATATGCCCACAAATGCCAGAGTCATCAATATGTAAATGCCCAAAGAGAGCTTCAGTGTGATGTGTCAAGTTGCCAAAATCACCAAACATGAAAATGACCAAAGAGCACTTCAGCCCGATATACAAAAATGCCAAAATGACTAAACATGTAAATGACCAAAGAGCGCTTCAGCGCGATGTACAACAGTGCCAAAATCACCATACATGTAAATGACCAAAGAGCGCTTCAGTGCGATGTACAAAGTGCCAAAATTACGAATGTAAATGCTCAAAGAGCGCTTCAGCGCGATATGCAACTTTCTTTCAAAATACAAAATAACAAAAACAGCACGTAGTTCCTTTCACGATGTCGTTGTTTAAGAAAGAAACGATCTTACCTGATTGTAGCTGAGAGAGGATCTACAACCTGGGAAAAGAAAACAGAAGTCTCCTTGCTGCAACCGGAATCTTCTTTCAGCAACCGGAGAACAGGAACAGCTGCTGCTCAAGCTCAGGGTTCTCAATAACCAGCAATGAGAACAGGGTGTGGCACCTATTTAAAGGGCTCAGGAAGAAGCTTGCAGAACAGGGTGTGGCCCCTATTCAAAGGCCTCACGAAGAAGCTTCCATATTCCAGCTCACAGGTAAATTACTGGAGCTGAGAAGGAACAATAGGACTTGAGAACATCATAGTCTGGAACAAGCATTGGCAAAGTCACAACAAGCATTGGTAAAAACAATAGAAAACAGTAAACTGGTGCCAGACAAAGTGCACCAGGAAACTGATGTGGCAGAATGATGACAGGTAGATCCATGAAAATAATGGATTCAGATGGCCAGAGTTTCAAAAGGTCACTTTATTCATAATGAGTTGGTTTCAAAACGTAATTCTATTCATAGGGACGTAGAACCTGGAAAAGAGGATTTCCAGAAGAAGTGGGTGGAGGACGCCTTAGTCGTCAGTACCTTGATGGGCAGGAAACCGTCTCAGAGTGCTGTTTTGTAACAGATCGTAAAAATCAATTGAAGCTGCTGGTGTGGAGCATTTCAATTTGAATTGCCGATACACAGCTCCTCACAAAGAAATTGACTGTGAGCCTGAAAAGGTTTCCACTATGATTTGATGCTCCTCACCAGCAGCTTCAATTGATTTTTACGATCTGTTACAAAACAGCACTCTGGGAAGATTTCCTGCCCATCAAGGTACTGACGACCACGGCGTCATCCTCCCACTTGTTCTGGAAATCCTCTTTTCCAGGTTCTTCGTCCCTATGAATAGAATGACATTTTGAAACCAACTCCTTATGAATAAAATGACCTTTTGAAACTATGGCCATCTGAATCCATTATTTTCATGGATCGGGCTGTCTCCTCTCACTCCCTGTCCTGAAGAAGACCCGCCATGACAACCCTCATTGCTGCATTTGTTAGGGTTGAAACGTCGACGTCTTTATTGTCCAATTTCTCTAGGGTCTCTTAGTCCTCAAATGATAAGGCAACTTTGTGCTTGGACAAGAGAAATTTGTAATATAGATAGTTTGGACCTACAAAATGTATTCCTTCCTTCTTGTACAATCTCTTCACTCAATATGTATATACAGCCAGTCACCACCCTTGACTTGGGCACTTTATTCACCATATATTGATGTCACCTGCGTCGTTTTGCCGTTTTGAATAATTAGACAGCCCTCACATGCAATCTTGACTTTATTAATTGTTCTTGCTGATATAGAAAAAAATTAAAAACGGTGTTTGATACTGTCAGAAATTGTTTTGGTTCTTGTGTTCCCTTTGTATAAAAAATGTGTCGCTATTACAGAAAATCTGTTGACATCACAAATGGTCTGATTTGTAAAAAAAAATTCTTACCCAACAGAACCAATTGTTTTCTATGATATATATGCCCAGATTCTGAGGGATACTGGGTCACCCTTTTGCACTTATACATAGGTCACGAAGTGGGCTCCCTCAAGAAGACACAAGATGAACGCTGTTTGGACCTGGAAGAATATAGGGCCTGACTCATAGACCTGAGTGAACAAGTCACTGTGCTGCAAGAAAATCAGGAAGACTTTGAAAACCAGATCTGGTGCTCCAACCTACGCATCAGGGGAATCCATAATGGCAAAGAGAGAGAAGACATTCAGGGCATTATTCAAGGCCTCGCAGAGTTGCTCTTGGGTGAGCATGGACCAGATTTGTGCTGGATAGACCTGGCGCACAGGGCAGGGCCACCTGGTAGGAAATCCAACCTACAGCTGGATATTCTCGTCTGCTTTCACAACTATGCGGAAAAGGAAGCCCTTTTGGTAGTGAGCAGATGAGGGGCCCTATCCACTATAACTCATGAAGCTCCAGATCTTCCGAGACATCTCTCCCATCACTCTGACCAAGTGCTGGGCATTCCATCCAGTGACCTAATTTCTAAAGGAACAGGGTTTGCAATACCGGTGGGGACAGCCTTTTTGACTCCATTGTGAATGACAGGGACGCAAATGGGCAACTAAATCATGCAAAGAAGCCTGCCACATTTTAGATCTGCCTCAGCTAGACACGGACGAGTGGCCTCTGCCAAAATTAACCAGGCCAGCCAGCCCAGCTTGGATGACAGTACGCAGCCCTCGACAATTCTCCATCCAGAGAGGAGATCCTGGAGGAGCGGAGAGCATCACTGGAATATGCCCAGAAGGTTAGTGGTTCTTTGTTTACTATCCAGCTAGCTGAGCCCAATGACGCATTATACATATAGTTTAGAGACCCATTGGAGGTAGTCTCATGATTTGGAAACAATGCACGGGGGAGATCTGCATGACCGTCTAGCGTTCAATTGGGACATTGAGAGGCCATGGCCGGGATGGGCCTATGGAACACTTGTCTGTATCAGAGGCTGTATTACCTCCATTGTCTGCATGGTGACCAACACGAACCCTTATATGAAGACGTTTCCCTTAGTGGCATCCTCAAACCCTACCCAAGGAAGCAGGCAATGCCAATGGTTTGGTTGTTATTTGTTAATAATGTTGGGTTTTTGGGAGCCCAGTTGGGCTGTTAGGGGACGAGGATTTGCAACATGGCCCGTAGTGTTATCTCAAGCCCTCTCCCACCACACTTTGCCATAATTATTTCTAAAGAAACCACTTACAATGTGAGAGGCCTCAACAATCCGCTCAAAAGAGACTCTATCTTGAATGAGTTGTCCTCCCTTCTTACAGAGATAGGCCTGATCCAGGAAACTCACCTACTGCTGGAGGATCAGGCCCGACTTAAATCCTTTAACTAACAAGGTCAATACTTCTCTTCAACCGTCAAGAAGGTATCCGGAGTGGGAATCCTAATAGCTAAGAGTTGCCCCTTTCAAGTAAGACAAACACCCTTAGAGACAAAGCTGGGAAGGGAGTTGCAAACCGGGGAATGCTGTGAGGTACACCCTTGAGCACAGTCTCACTATACTGCCCCAACAAAGGCAGGAATCCTTTCTTATTGAGGTAAATTGCACTCTGACTGCATAATCCTAGGAGGTGATCTCAATCTGGCCCTCAACATAAAGACCCATATAGACAAGCACGGTTGGGGCTATACAGCGATACTATCGATAGCTGGGAGGGTATTTTGGGAAGAGGTGGGCTGAGTACATGCCTTGCGACATCAACATCCACTGAGCACTGATTTCTCACATTATTCTGGGGCCCATAAAACATATGTTTGCCTAGACTACTTTCTACTTGATAGGCATCCTCACCCGGACCTACTTGGCACCACGCAAGAACCACTGTCCTTATTGGACCATGGTCCAGTTACTTGCACACTTTCCCAAACATGCAATATGCCTGAGCCAGCCCCTCTTGGTGTCTCCGAGGCGCTCTCCTCAAAGACCCAATGACAGTCGCTATTTCCCCAGAAGTATTACAGAACATATCAAACATAACAACCCTGTGGACACATTGACCGATACCCTATGGGATGTGCTGAAGGTGGTTCTCAGAGGGAATTTATTGCAGAGGCTGCTCGCCTGAGACGACTGCACTATGCCCTCTTTCAGGAGCTCAAGGAGGAGCTTATAGCTTTGGAACAAGATCACAGGTGCATCCATTCCCAGAAACCATGGAGGAAAATCCTCAAGGTCAGCTCAAACTCCTTGTGCTCAATAAGGCTGCCTTCTCCCTCATTATGGTAGATAATAAATATTATGAACTGGAGAATAAGCCAGGGAAATTGTTAGCCACCGTTCTCAGAGCCAAACAAGCCCAGAATAATATCACTGAAGTCAAGAATTGGGATGGGTGGGTATTCTTATCTGACCCCAATAAGGCTGAATGTTTCCTGGGCTTCTATTTGACACTGTACACAAAAGAGGGCATCAACCCACAGTTACTGTCCTGCTATGTAGCGGAAGTTGATCTTCCCAAGCTTAGTGTATCCAGCAAGGAACGGCTTGAGCATCCTTTAGCGAAGGAGGAAATATTGTTAGCCACAGCGAAATGACTCCCATCCAAAGCACAAGGGCCTGACAGCTTCACTGCCATCTTCTACAAATGCTTTGCTTGCCCCCCTCCCTCTGTAGGTATACCAATACATGAAAGGAAAGGTTGAGTGACGCCCTCCATGTCAAAATCCACAATTTCCCTGATTCTTTAACCTGGGAAGGACCCCAAAGAATGCGCTTGCAATCCCCTATATCTTTACTCAATATCGATGATAAGATTTTTACTAAAATAGCCGCCCTGCAACAAGACCTGAAGGGGCTTTTAGTGCACCGTAACATATTGGGCTTTATACCTGGGTGACAGGCGGCTGAAAACACCATAATGGTACTTCACCTAATTGACTTTGGGCCAACAAGATGAGATCATTCACTCCTAGTATCCCTGGTTGCAGAAGAAGCATTCTACTGGGTAGACTGGGATTTTATGTCGCAGGTCTTGCAGAAATTGGGGTGTTGGAATTCTTTTATTAATTGGCTTTTGGCAGGCTATCACTCCCACATCCAGCTGAAGGGTCTGCTGTCTATTGGATCTCCATATCCAGAGGGACCAGGCAGGGTTTCCACCTGCCCTGTCCTGAACATGAGACACCAACCTTCAACGCTTAAAGAGGGTGCTGAGAGCTAAACTTGCTAGCTGGAAACAGAAAACACTATCCCTTCTCGGCAGGGTAGCAGCCATCAAGATGGCTATCCTCCCCAAGATCCTCTACATCTTTCAGATCCCAACTCTTGATTCCTAAAGATTACATAGCAGAGCTTCAGTCACTCTGTTACACATACCTTTGGGAGGGGCAAGCCGAGTGTTTATCTAGGCACCGATGCACTCAAACTATGGATGGGGGGGTTGGGCATTCCAAACCTAGCATAATACAACCCTGCAGCACACCTTCGATTACTCATCCAATGGACCAGGCAAGAAACTGAAAAAGGGTGGTGTATGGTAGATCATAAAATGGTGGTGGGACCCCTGTGGGAAATTCCATGGAAATGCAGGCATCACAGAATGCGCACCTTTTATAGATCGCCCGTCACTAGGGCTACCCTGGAAGTCTGGGGCAAAGTAACGATAAGAAAAGGGCTCATATCCTTTAAATTGCCAATTACCCCTCTCTGTGGGGATGATGACTTCTCTCCAGGTCTAGATAGGGGGAATTATATTGCCTGGCTGCAGGGAGGTTGTAAAACAGTGCCTGATGCTTTTGAAAGAGATCCCATTAATCTTTTGAACAGCATAAGGTAAACTATGGCCTTTTGGAAGGGGAGCGATTTTGTTATCTTCATTCAAGGCATTGGCTACTCTCCCTAGAGATCCGACAGGGAGCTACCCAACCTCTCACCCATGCCACATCCAAGATGTATGTTTTGCTAAACTACCAAAAGTCATAATAACAAATTTCCCTTCCAACGTTCCTAGGAAAGAGACATATGTATAACCCTAAATGACCAATGGGATGAAATAGTTCACTGTGCAACTAGCGTCACACATCACACAGGGGAAAGGAAATGCTAGCATACATTTTATACGTTGTCACTACACACCTGCTCACTTAGCTAAAATGAAAGTACGAGGAGACTCACTCGGCTGGTGCGGTTGTGGGGAGGAGGGTACATTCTTACACTTGCTGTGGTTCTGCCTGCACATAAGTCCATTTTGGGACCTAGTCCTCACTACTATCATGCAGATCACAGGGTCAGACCTTGCTAGATGTTCAGAGGTTACAATTTTGGGACATCGTGATGATGAGATATATTCTGTATGGGGGAGGAAAGTTCATTTGATCTCCCATTTACTTTTTACTGGCAAGCAATCCACCCTATTGCTCTGGAGCCAACTTACGCAACCAACGGAACACCATTGGCTTAAAAAACTATGGTGGCTCCAGGGTATGGAAAAACTGTCAAGTGGAGCCAAAGGTGAAGTTAAGGAGTTCACAAAACAATGGCGGCCACTGTAGGACTTCTTTCCCTCGGATTACAAGGAACTGACATGACCTAAATGGCTCAGAGTCTTAGAAGAACCCAAGCTTGATGCCGATTATTCCTCAGTTCACTCCTCTATGAATGACGTCTCTTAGCTCCTTACTATTCACACACACTTTTCAGACCTTTTGCCCTTGTAGTGACGCCAACGACTCTTGTCTCCTACTTATTCCTTTTACAGAGTAAATGCATTAATGGATAGGAAGTTCATATCAATAAAAGTCATATAAACAAGACAACAATAATTATTATGAATAGTCTCAAAGGAAAAGTTAAGTAAATCAGTTCTCCCATAAAGAGAGCACCCTACACTGCTCTAAGTTGTCTCCAAGTGAGCAAAGCAAATATTCAATATGTCCGAGGAAAGGTCTGAAATGTTCTAAATTCTCATCTACATTTTACTAGCTTAAATGACATAATTATAACATTTGATACACACGGTCCTTATAAAATGGTCCAATCAGGTTGAGGCTCACAGAAATAATCCATGCTCATTATTTTCTCAAGATTGTTCACAATGAGGCTTGTCTAACCGTCCTTCAAATGTGTAGTTATCTACAACATAATGAGATACATTGAACAGCCTGTATTCTGCAGGTGCAGTTATTAAAATTATTTAAAACATTCTACACTTATCATGTAAAGGAAAACATTTAACATGAGAATGTAAACAGGGACACATCGCATTCGCAAATGTGGAGTCAGCTTCTCCTGGAAATAAAGAAATACACATGATATGAAACAAGATTGCAACCAGATGTTAGCCATTTTAAAATGCAGGCCTATATTAGCTGTAATTAATCTAAACGTGAATAAAACACAGTCATTTGCATGCTAATGTCAATAACATATCCAATGAAAAATAACTCTTTTAATCTTCCCTTTGGTGATTCTGTGAGTCACCAATAATTGCAATCACATTGCCATTCAAATCTCCCCTTACAGGTTAGTTGTCATCTTTCACAGCTAGCATCTAGGTTCCTCGACATCCTTCAACTCGTCATATATTTTACTCTTCTTTACTGAATTCTTCAAGTTCAACATCGGTTTGTTTCCTTTTTGTCTCTCTCTTGATTTAGATAGCTGCTTTCCTCATTGCATTTGATCCACCATTAGCAGTAATAATATTTATCCCCCTCACAAAAAGAAATTGGCCTATTACAGGAATTGAAATGACTAGTATGAGGCATCTGTCTTCTCCAAGTCCTTTACCTCATAAGAAAACTCACTCATGTTAGTCATATGGAAGCACAAACCGTACCTCAATATTTTACAAACCCCCCAAATTTTACGTCATAGGTTCTCCCACAATAAATAATTGTACAAAAAGGCACCATTCCCACCATCAGTTTAGGAAAGTATCAGATAAGTAACTGGGATCACTCCATGATTGAGTTCTACATCAGAAGGAAAAGTTAAAGGGTTTTATTAAAAAAATCTCAAAATCAAACGGTTCAGATTAAATGACATAAAGGCTCAAATAGAGAGTTATTTTAAAGTAGTCAAAAATCTGAAAATCACTCTAATTCACTAATGAGCAGTAAAATTTAAAAAGAATGGGACAGCATCCCTTAGCCCAGTGGTTCCCAAACTTTTTTGACCTGTGGCTCCCTTGACCTAATCGTCAGTTGGCCGTGGCACCCCACCATTTTTTTACCGGTGGCCGGGATGTAAGCCCGACCTCAGGAGTACTTCCTGTTGTCTCCCTTAAAGTAATTGGGACGCAATGAAGGTATTATAATCATATTTGTAACAAAATAAGAAGATAACAGTTGTTTAATAAAAGCTAGTTAAGTGAGAAACGATACAAGATTAATAACCAAATATGTTTCCATGCAATTTTTTTTAACCACACAACAATAGTTTAAAAACTTCTGTATAATAAAATATCTTTTTCAATGAACAGGAAAAACAACGGAGTGTGAATCTACCTTAACATTGAACAAAGCTCAGACCGCGCACTGCTCTGGCAGCCCACAGTGTGTGACAGACTGCACTACACTGTGCAGAGTAACTGCACTGCTCTGCTCCGGTGCTGAATTATTTGTTTAAAATACACCTCATCTGCCAGGAGGTGGTTCCAGTTGCTCCGGCCAGGCCGGCTGAGATGTGCTCTCATTGACTGCAACACCGGGCCCATTTGCCGCCCAAGACAGAATGTAATTCATTAAGTGGGAAGCGCGAGCGGGCGGAAGTTATGTTTGCAAGTTTAGTTTTGAAGCCGCCACTGCTCTCACCGCGCCTGTATCCGCACCACCGCCTGTGCCTCTGACCTGTTGCGACCGGACCAGGCTCAGTTCGAGGAGTCATCAGTCCTAGTCACCTTTGGATTTTTCCCTAGTGCTCTGCAGACAGATCTAAATGGTAACCACCTTTATTTAACTTACATCAGCCTCGAATAAATGAAAAAAGATGCATTGTGATTCTCAGGCTCACTCTAGCCACAACCAGCCAATGCTTATTCTTGCTGCATTCTGCCCTCCTCCTTGGCTATAAAGGAATTCAATACAGCCTCCCAGGAATATTGATGCAGCATAGTTCCTAGCACTGGCCTAGCGCTGGCCTTCCAGCTGCTGTGTATCTTGGAGGAAGTTGTGACAGGCAATGCTTCCATAAAACGAGGGGTGCCGGCAAAATCAGCTTTACAACAGCACAGGCCAGTCAGCAAGCCTGTTCTAACACACTGCACACGAAAATCGGCAAACCCTGCTCTAACACACTGCACACGTAAATCTGCAAATCCCTTCTCTTACACATTGCACATGTAAATCTACAAACCTCCGTTGCTCAAATGGGTGTAATTTCTCAAGAAAGTGTCACTCGTAGTCGTTGAAATGTCACTCATTATTATACTAAAAGTATGAAAATGTCACACATAGCAATCGGAAACCATGGCAGCTATGTGAACCGGAATATAATTTACCCTTGTGCATTTTAGTTTAATTTAGTTGTGCAATTAGGGCGGCGGACTTCACTTACATATTTCCTTGAGTTGAGAAGAGGGTCCCACGAAGCATGGGGGGCAGGCAGCACAAACGCGGCTCAAACGCTCAGAACAGCATATGGCCGTATGCCAGTAATGACGGAGACTACACCTCGGAAAAGCACGTACGACGCGTACGTACGCACGTCGCTCTTGGGCCAAACCATGTTGCAGGATGATGAAGGGTGGGCATTTTTAACTCCCCGTATGTTACCACATAGTGTGCGGCGCCCCTGGCTACTCATTACAGCGCACCTGGGTGCCGCGGCGCACAGTTTGGGAACCATGGCCTTAGCCTCTAGGAAAGCAAAAAAATCTTCTAGCACTCCCACAAAGTCAGGGGTTTCTTATACACAATTCTTGTATAGCAAATTAGCTAAAATGCAGGTTCTTCAAAGCATGATCGTAAGTAACATCTCTTTAACAAATCAGAAGAAATAACATCAATACCTTAACACATAAGCACTATCCCATTTTAAGAAAACATCAAGCATCTTCCATTGTTCTGCCATCAAGGGAAGTTTGAACAAAATATGAAAAATTTTAAAAATATCAGTTCACACAATTGAATAGAATTTGTTTCCCTTGCAGAGCTACAGTTGAAGGACCTTGGATGTTACAGCATATCAGGAACACTAGAAGTGTTATTGAAAGCCTTGTATTCATAACAGTTTAATAGCATTACATCATCTGTCTTTGCTTCTGCAGAGCTCATGAGGAGAAAAGATGCACAGGAGGACATGATGGGTAGGTGAATGCAGGAGTGAATGACAGAATCAGTATCCACTTTATCCAAGATGGATTTTTCATCTAAATGTGATGCAACTAATTTATGTTAATAAGTACACTTGTATACCTCATATGAAACTTGTTTCAACTGTAATCATATTAACTCATGATTTGGCATTGGATTCAACATAAGAATTATTAATATTAATGATTATTTATTGCACAAAAATATAGATTTTAAAACACTTCCAGAGTTTCAAATGTGTTCATTTTGTTACTTGTGTCAGGGATATACATACACCACTGCTGGACACATAACATGCATCAGACTCCATCCTCTTTCGCGAGTAAGATATTTAAAGGAAGCATATTCTTCAAAACCATTGCCCTTATAGCTATAAGAAAGAATTAATGGCAGTTGAAGTTCCAGCTGTGTTCGAAGCAAGACCATCTAGCAAGGGAGACAAGTTTCTGATCTTCAAATCATTTCAAACTATACCTATGAAAGGAATCATAGTGCCAAAAAAGTCACCAATTCTGTATGAAATCCTACGTATATCTCTTCCACGAGTAACTATCTCCCTATCATCTATGTCATCTAGATGTTACAATCAAGTTTCACAGAAGTTAAAAATAAGCATTTTTCACACACACACACACACACACACACACACACACACACACACACACACACACACACACACACACACACACACCTACACACCCCCACACACATGCACACCCCCACATACACACACACACACAATAAACTCTTGTAATAGGATTGTTTTCTGCAAATATTTGCTTACCCTATAATTTCAAATCTTTGTAAGCATTCACTCCAACTTACCACCCATGAATCTTCTCCTTTTAGTCCCATGTAACAAACTTTTCCCTTCTTCTCTAAATCCATATTCAATTTCGGATATATTCTTAACTATTTCATCATTTCTTCTTCATTTTCACAAACTACCTTGACTCCTGTCTTTAGCTTCCTTTCTGTCTCAGCCCTCCTTTCATTCATCTCCTCTATAAAATCCCTGCTCAGCCCTACTCAATATACAGGTATCCCTAGTGTTAAGCAGGTAAGTAACATTAATTGGTGTGATAAGTCATAAATAACGACCCCTTGCCCTTATAGCTATAAGAAAGAATTAATGGCAGTTGAAGTTCCAGCTGTGTTAGAAGCAAGACCATCTAGCAAGGGAGACAAGTTTCTGATCTTCAAATCATTTCAAACTATACCTATGAAAGGAATCATAGTGCCAAAAAAGTCACCAATTCTGTGTGAAATTCTACGTATAGCTCTTCCATGAGTAACTATCTCCCTATCATCTATGTCATCTACATGTTACAATCAAGTTTCACAGAAGTTAAAAATAAGCATTTTTCACACACACACACACACACACACACACCCCTACAAACACACACACACACACACACACACACACACACACACACACACACACATGCACACACACACATACACACACACACAATAAACTCTTGTAATAGGATTGTTTTCTGCAAATATTTGCTTACCCCGTAATTTCAAATCTTTGTAAGCATTCACTCCAACTTACCACCCATGAATCTTCTCCTTTTAGTCCCATGTAACAAACTTTTCCCTTCTTCTCTAAATCCATATTCAATTTCGGATATATTCTTAACTATTTCATCATTTCTTCTTCCTTTTCACAAACTACCTTGACTCCTGTCTTTAGCTTCCTTTCTGTCTCAGCCCTCCTTTCATTCATCCCCTCTATAAAATCCCTGCTCAGCCCTACTCAATATACAGGTATCCCTAGTGTTAAGCAGGTAAGTAACATTAATTGGTGTGATAAGTCATAAATAACGACCCCTTCTCTCCACAGACCTGGCTCCAGAATTCGAATTTACATTTTTAAGCATAGGCACAACTGAAAGCAAGTCAAAGTTAGGAAAATAATAATCAAAGCAACCTCTTTGATAAAACAGACTCATAGTTATGATACATGTCAGGGAAAAGGTTATGGGTAAGTGGTGGTATGTCACACCAGCTGCAGTTTAGGAAGGTGAATACGTGCACATATAAGAGTCCCTAGCTCCCATAAATTAGAATACGTATGTAACAATCTAAAGAAGAAGTTATCTGAAAAATTCTGTCAAAACCATCTTTATACAAAATCTTCATGTTAAAATCTATGCTGCTCATCTAAATAGGCTAAGTGAGGTTTAGTTCTGGTTGAACCATGCTTGGCAGAAGAGTCAGGAGTCACTAGTAAACCAATCATTAAAATGGCTATAGCAAATACCACTGATATTATTAGCACTCTACAGCTTTTTGATGCACTTGAAACCTTGATGTCCCTCACGTCAGATCGAAGAGATAACACAGAAAAAAATGGCAAGTGGATTCTACTGCAGAAATTGGCAAGAGTTCAGTTCATTTCGATGTAGGCCTGTTAGTTCAGTTGACTTCTGGACTAGTACCCTATAATCTATAGCTGGATACTCTAAAGGGAAAAAAATCCTTCTCTCCTACTGGAGCCCAGGGACCTAATATCTTCACAGGATACAAAACATGAATCTTCGGCATCTGGACATTTGCCACTTGAATTCAGTCAATAAAAAATATCAATCAATCAATCTTCGATGTGATAGCATTATTTCATAGGAGTTTTTCAAAAACACTCTGACCATTCTCAGTCTTATGTGTTCCCAGATCTGCCTCGTTTTCAGCAATGTAGGCCCACTGGAGCTGAATACCGTCGTCTAGACACTTGTTATCTCTTTGATGTCCTGACATCAGGCTACTTACTGTCACTTTGTTTGATTGGCTCTGTCTCTTTTCTGACCATTTCTGGGATGCGTTCCTGTGACACAACAGCTCTCAGTCTCTCACCACTTTTCAGACATTTCTCTCTCCTCTGGTCTCCACTGGCCGAAGTGCTTGCACCTTCTTCCAGCTCATGGGGCACACTCTGTTTCTGCTGCTTGGTTCACTGAGGTTACTCTTGGCATGTTCACCACAAAATGTACACATGTCTTGGCTTGACTTCAGTACTTGAATTTGACTCAAATCAATAGTTGTTTTCACCACTTATTAACTAGATTTTTTCAGTGGGAGGCATGGATCCAATTTGGCAGACCTCCACATTTCACAGCAGTGTTTGTCACAGGCATGACCTGTAAAGGACCTTTCCAGGGTGGATCAAGGCACAACTTTCATTTGAGTTCTTTCACCAGGATCCAATCTCCTAGACTAAGGTCATGGCACTGTTCTTGCCTTGGAAGTGGGGCCGCCAAGTCAACCTGGTGAGGAACAGAATGCACCTTGTTAGACAATCCCATTAGTAGTCAAGAATCATATTATCAGTTATATTCACAAGCACAGCGGTAGGCATTGTAGGAAGTCTTATTGCTCTCCCCAGCAGAATTTCATAGGCAGAGAGTCCAGTTCTCCAATCAGGAATGCCTTGAAGGCGCATCAGATCCAGGGGAAAGGAATAAGGCCATTTCATGGAAGAGACGTATACGCCTTTGCTAGTCCAACTTTTAGTATCCCATTGACTTATTCCACCACTGTGGACGCTGTGGGCCTCTAGCTACAGTGAAATCCCATGATAACTATGCTGTCCTCTATTGAGGAAAGGTTGCTTAGTCTGGAAGGGGCATGCAAACACTCATTAACACCCTTACAGTCTGCAGTGCAAAAAAGGGGTGAGCTTGAGGACGTAGGAATCGGAGTTAGTAGAGGCGGGCCCACAGAAATTTATTCCCAGAGAATCCCTGCTCCAAGAGTGCCACAGAACTCGCATGCACCGCACACTCTACCTACAACCAATTTGGAGATGAGAGCTGGGGTACAGACTGATATTAATGCATCTCCCCAACAGAGACGCCAAGTCTCCTTAGCTCCTGGTCAGCTTGAGAGCAGAAGGGAGGAGGGTACTGTAGATGTGCATGCACAGCTTAAGCAGACAAACTGGGGTGAAAATTCTGCTAAGTCTAACACTGTGAGACAGAATGGTAATAATCCGGTGAAACAAAACATGGAGGGAAGTTTTATGTCGGAGCCAAGGCAATTGCATCTCCCCCCGCAAGCTACCCCTTACACCATTGTTCTTACTAACGTACCTAGACTTCCTCGTGGAGAACTTGAGCACTGGTCCACTTTGAAGAACAGGGCGTTACACTTTTTGACAACGGAGCCAGGGTATGCAGATATATTGTTCTCGGAATTTAAGATGATAAGCCGTATTCCATGGGTTGGAGGTTCTCCTAAATCATTGCCAGGGGACCGTGTCGTGATTTCCTTTAGGTCCCCAGATTTGGTGAGAAGTATACTAGATAGGACCAGTCATTATCCGGTCAGGAAGGGTGGGATAAGCGTGGTTCCCCTAGGCTTTTTCCATCACCCCATAATGACCCCCCAGTTTGTACCAATGATAGAGAATATTAGAGGTGCCCGTCATCAGAGATTTGGTATTCCAATATCTAACTTCTTTGAGCCCCTCTATGGTATGGAAGGGGTAGATTGATTGGAGACATCTGCTGACTTAGCTGGAGATTGGGGTGAACAAAGTAAATCTAGCCATCTGGACCCATCTTTACAGGTTGAATTGCACCCGCGAGTGGACTTAGCAGGGGTTATACCTCTCAAAAGAACAGAGGAACACATAGATGTGAGATACCACTATGGGAACTTAGCCCCTGTACTAGAACAGAATGAGGATAATAACGGTCTGCTGGTGCCATCTAGTTCAGATGTTATTATTGAAGTAGGATCGACCTCCATTAATTTGTTATCCAACCAGATTGCTATTATTACTTTTGTTGTCAAGTGGAATATATCAGGCTTACATTCAAAGGTACAGAATCCTGTTTGGGTAGTGGATAGTGAATATAGATATCCTCTTTCTGCAGGAGACCTGGGCAATAGAACCCATCCATATAAATGGTTTCAGAACATATCACACTCAGGCAGTGAAGGCTTTGGGAGGAAGGCCAAAAGGTGGCATCTGTACTCATATCTCTAACAAAATACCCCTAAGCAATATCTACTTTCATGAGGGGGATTGTTACTATCATCTGGTAGAATTAGTATTAAATGCAACTAATCGCCTTATATTGATTCATTTATATAATTATGCTCCCCAAGATGCCTTAGGAGCAGTGGTAAAGAATATTATCGAGGTTTCCAAAGGTTTATGCACTGTGGAAGGAAAAGATACTATGTTTCTATTGATGGGAGATTTTAATTGTACCTAATTAACCTATACTGATGACAGAATGTGTGGTTTATCTATTGGTCAGCATTGTAGTAACCATTTTACACACTCCAAAGCGGGGGATTTATTTAACAAACTTATCTTCGGTATGGATCTCGCCTATGCCAATGAATTGCTAGCTACACCTCATTGTATGCCCCCCACTTTCAATGGGAGAGGGTTTGCAACAACAATTGATTTCATATTGACCTCACGCCCTCATGCGCACCTGGTTGCTGCCTTTGAAGTGGGTGATATTGCTATAAGCGATCACTTCCCCCTCTCCATAAACCTTAAGTTACCCATTCGTAGATCCAAAAAGTCCACAAAACCTACCTCATTGCTGGGGAATGAAGACCAGGGAAAAACAAATGGTTATACACTAAAATGGGATAAGGTAGATGTGGATCTGCTGACCAAAAATGTGATAGTGAATTGCCGGTCCGTTCTGGATATTTGCCTGGGTGAGGCTGTATCCGATGTTGCTATTGTTCATTCCTTTAATGATATTACGAGGGAGGTAAAAAACCTGTTAACAGTGCAACAAAGGAACAGGTTAACATCGCCCGGGTGGTTTAATGGAAAATGCACCAGGGCCTATGCTAGATTAAAGAAGGAATTGCATAAACAACCGAGATCACCGTCTAAAATTAGGCAAGCTAGGTCAGATTATAGAGGGGCAATAAAAGAAAGAAAGCAAACACTGAGAAACGAAACCTGGGATTCCCTACATAATGCGGCCCAGCAGAAACACTCCGCTGCATTCTGGAAGGTCTTGAGGACCCCCTTGTTATCTTCTAGTAGTGGCCCTTCTCTTGAAATAGCAATTGCAGAAGAAAAGTGGATCAGCCACTTCTCAATGGTATACAATGAGCAGGGTAATACTGGGCAGCAACTTGATGATGGTGCACTAAGTAGTAGCACCGGGATTGATCTGGAAATCACCTTGGAAGAGGTGAGTGGGGCTCTGGCCAGTAGTCTGGGTGGCAAAGCTCCAGGACGCGATGGGGTCCCTGTCGATATGTTTAAATTCAATGTTCCTCTCTGGGGGCCCATTTTAACTCTGGTTATTAATGCCAGCATTAAGTCGGATCTCCCATCAACGTGGGTGCAGTCAATAATAATCCCAATTTACAAAAAAGGCGATCGCCAAGACCCAGGATGTTATAGACCGATCTCCCTCCTGGACTCTATGGTCAAAGTGGTAGAGAGGGTCATCCTGGAGCGCCTTCAAGACTGGGCAGAGGATAGTCAGATAATGTCAGACCTGCAGTATGGTTTCCGTGCTGGTTTAGGCACAATAGAACAGAGTTTGAATCTGTCCATTTTGGATGGCAAGTACACCAGAGCAAAAAAAGGAAGTCTCTTCTTGGCCTTAGTAGATCTTACCACGGCCTTTGATTCAGTTAGACATCACAGGTTGTGGGAGGTCATCGAGGCGGTCGGGGTTGATCTACAAATTATTATGTTTTTAAGACGACTGTACTGTGGAGCTACGACAAGTGTTCGGTATGGGCTGAAGGGAGAATGCACACAGGCTTTCCCAGTCAGGAGAGGGGTCAGACAAGGTTGTGTTCTGGCCCCTTTCCTTTTTAATCTGTATGTTAACAGATTAGAAGAAGCATTACTCCTGCAGGGCAATGATTTACCGCAAGTAAATGGTCGGCCCATGCCCGCACTCCTTTATGCGGACAATGCCGTGTTATTGGCACGTACGCAGAATGGCCTCCAGAGAGTTCTGGATAGCTTCAGTGTATTTATGAATGACTTAGGTCTTAAAACTAACATTGCTAAAACATATGTTATGAGATGTAGGCCAGGCACCCAGAAGACCCGAGTAATGTTTTTAGATGGGAAGAAGTTATTAACAGCAAAAAACGTTTCCTATCTAGGTATACTTTTTAATCAACATGATTCTTGGGTTGCCAACTTGGCATTTTCTAGATCCACCGCAGCTCTAGTAACATTTGTTAAAAACTAGGTAGGAAACCACGCTCAGAACTTCTATAAACATATAAGGCTAAATGCATCATTATGGCAACTTATGGGGCTGGGGTGTGGGGTTTTGCAGATGCCACCCTGATACAAATAATTGAACATGCTTTCATAAGGTATATTTTATCCGTACCCCCCAACACCTCCTCATTTATTTGCCATGAGGAGCTGGGTCTACATTATATACCTGACCTAGTAAAAGTAGAGCCAATACTCTTATGGCATAGAGTTTGGTGTAAAGACCAAACAAAATTAAATAGGGAGATTTTGAAAGATACACTGAGGTTAGAGGGGGCTCTGTGGATACCCTGGATTAAATACATACGCAATTTTATGAATGACCTGGGACATCCAGAGTACTTTTTAAACCCAATATCCATGCGGGAGATTCCCAGAAAGCCTTTAAAAAAAGATTGTCTCCAGCTAATGGATACAAACAGAATGGTAGGGGAAATTTCTAACAAAATCACTGTAAGGCAACATCAGCTGACACGTACAACCCTGTGGATGGAGCCTTACCTATCATTCGTACCTGGAACATTTGATAGATTTCTTTTAATTAGGTTTAGACTGGGAATTATCCATAGATTAACATCTTTGCCGAAAATGAACGACTGGTCGCGCAAACTAATACCGTGCCCTTGCGATAAGATCTCGGACCAGTCGACCATGCATGTAGTTTTATTCTGTACATTTTATATGGAGCCAAGGAAAGTTTGGATTATACAATTTTTAAAGGGTTTAGGGCTTAGTCAGTGCTGCCAGGCCATGCTCTTACTCCAGCTCCTGGAAAATGAGCAC
Source organism: Triturus cristatus (assembly GCF_964204655.1). Classification (NCBI taxonomy): domain Eukaryota; kingdom Metazoa; phylum Chordata; class Amphibia; order Caudata; family Salamandridae; genus Triturus; species Triturus cristatus. The sequence goes on from NC_140591.1 coordinate 831,360,017, forward strand.
ATAGCATGGAGAATAACAAAGTTCTTAAAAAAGGTGCTACAAATCAGGAAATCTATTATTATGAATTTGTAAATCTTGTACTATGTTTTTAACTGAGTAGGATATGTGTCTCTTTTTTCTATATGTATAATGTTCTAAATATTATAAATTGAATCGCATTGTATCGTAAATATGCGCTTTTATGACTATTGAAAAACAGCCGAATAAAGCTTTCCTTGCTTGCTTGCTTGCAGTGAAATCCCTGTTCTACCTGGACTGCTATCCAAAACAATTTCATGATTTCATTCTTAAAATGACATCAGCAATGTGATTCCAGAGAAACCGGAAGGCAGATACGAGGGATCAATTTTCTCAGTATTAATTTGGCCACTGTGAGACTGTCCACCTCCTGGTCGGGTAAGCCTCAACCCAATGTGACAACAAGCAGACTACCACCAAGATATAGCAGAGACCATTGCAGATGCTCATTGCCACAAAAGTCTACTGCATCTGTTAAAGGGACCACCTGATCTTCCTATGTGACTCATAATCACAACTGTCCTCCTGCCTGCATTTAATTGCTGGCAGGAAATGCCCTTTTGACACAAACTCAATGACACAGAAATGAGGATTGTACCAATAAGTCTTAAAGAGACAGAGCACAGTGTCTCTTGCAATATGAGTAGGACCAAGGAAATGCCTTGCCTTAGGGGACAACATAGCATTTGGTAAAAAAGGTCTTCTCTCTGTCGAAACCTAGACCTCAGCCTGATTCTGTACACATCCTGACCTGACCTACTTTTTCTTCTCTGGGGTTTCATCTTGAAGTGTTCTCAACTCTCCCCAATTTACAGTTGTACTCAATAACAAGTTTGGAATAACATAATTTTCAGATTCACATGTGCCTTCTCAATTGAAGGTACAACACTCAAGAGCGCAGTACCTTCTCAGTTCTTCTGTTTATCATTTTTCCGGCAGTCACAAAAACCTATCCGCTCCTGTGTGCAGCACATTTTAGGACAGCTACTTCTTGGGCAACTTCAAGGTAGTAAGCATGTCCATGGCATATTCCATTTCATAAGGGGGAATCAGAGGAAGTCTCAAATAACCCTCTGGAGCAATAACTGTCCCAAATCATAGACCACACCTAGAACCATAATGACTTTCAGTTGTGACATTCAAACTGTTGGAAGCGCAACATGCTCTAGTAAGACTGATCAGTTAAGCCTCCTGTTTGGAAGTTACTTTGCACAAATGGGAGGCATAACGGCACCGTCTAATGTGCCCACAGCATAAGCTACTTCCATAAGTCATCATCCATCCCTTATACAAGAGCTGTCCACAAACAAGGAAAAATCAAGCTCCTCTAATGGTACGTCTCGAGTGTCAGTTCTTGGCTTGGTACACAATTCCATAACATCTACACAGTCATGAATAACACCCTCATCATCTGGATCATTTTCTGGATGTGGCAAAAGTGTAGCAGGATTCAGTACGTTGATACATTTGAAAGATATATTCTCCGTAGCTAAATAATGTGTTCTTATTTAGTGAATCTGCTGTTTCTGAAATGCTATGTTCTAGTGTGAGTCAACAAAATGTCAACTTAATGTGGAATGATTATAATAAGCGGGTAGACCATAACGATGCTCTCACAATGCTCGATTCTGACACCGATTGCAGGCACTTCTTTATGGCATCCAGGCAGCACCACAGCTACACAATCAAGTGTAGAAGAGAACTATGCCATTGGTCATTTAGCTTCACCATGGAACAGTGCCAAAATAGACAATGCATGCCCATCACACTTGTGACAGTGCAATACAAGATCCTTCTCATAATCAGGCATTCCTAGGGGTGGTGCATGACAGAGCACTAGGAAGGCATTCACGCATATGCTATCCCAGGGTAGCGGATCAGACACATCATTGTGTGCAAATCTCTGTAGAGGCTTTGCCACTAAGGGGAAGTTGGGAATTCACTGTCAACAATAGCCCACCATTCGAGGGAGCATTCTGACTTTTCTCTGGGTTGTAGGGGGGGGGGGGTTCATTCTCAGAATTCCAGAGATTCTCCCTTGGTACTCTTTCCTAGCTCTGTTCTCAATGTGATGTCCCAGATACAGAATCTCTGTGTGACAGTACTGAAATTTTGTAGAGAACTCCGTATGTCCTCTGTTCTCTGCCAAATGGTTGAGCAAAGAAATGGTGTTTTACTTGCATGAATTTTGCATTATCAATGCCACCAGTTGGTCATCGATGAACTGGACTAGATATGAGTTACATGACAGTGGCAAAGTCTCCATACTTTTCCTCAGTATATGAATAAAGATTGAGCGGCTCTCTGTAAACCCTTGATGGACTCTGCGCCATGCCAGAGTTTTCCTTCAAAATCAAAATGTGAAAAGGAACTGACTGTCCTCACGAAGAGGAATGGAAAAGAATGCTTGAGACTGATCAATAACAAAGACCTAGCATCACATAGAAGTTGGAAAAATAAAGTAGCAGGATTCAGTACCACAGGACAACATGGGTGTTAAGCAGTATATCAGTTAGAATTGTACATACACAAAATGACTAATCTGGCTCGACCTGCTGGCCGGGATGATGGCATGAAGATAAACTGACCACTCCCCTGGTGTTCGATCGGAAAACAAGCAGTCCTGTAGCCCAAAAGCACACAATCAAAAGAATGGGGGAATGGATGAAATAACAAACACCAGAATGGTATCCTTCTGCTCCTGTTGTGTACTGCCCTTGTTGTCTCTTCAGGGAGCTGTCTAAGGTATATTGTCTGTTAAAAGTCACCACCACACATGTGAAACCTGCTGTGACCGAAAGAGAGAAAGGGCACATTAACTAAGCACTCCCCTGGTCACTCACTCAGGGTATACTTATATACATTCACTCTAGTGAAAGGGTTCACTCACATGCACAGAAAAGGTTTGACATTAGGACTTACGAATTATGAAGGAGTAAATACTTGGCACTCCAATAGTGTGGTAATCAATAGTAATGATCCATCTCATAGCTAATACAATGTCAATAGAACACTTGATAATGACTTTAACCTGCTGTAGTAATTCTTAAAGTCAAAATGCATACCACACAAGACTAATAATCCAGGATACTTGAAACAGAAAAAGTAAACAAAGTCATGGAATACACAAATAAAACACAGTACATGGCATGCGTACTGCCAGTACAATTAGCTTTTAGGTGGAGGCTGGCTGCGCCCCGCCAGTAATGCTCGGGATCAAGCGCCGCTCCCTGCTAATGCTGTTCGGGCTGTGCGGTGGCTCTAACAGTCATGAAAATATGTAAGGCCAAAGCGTCCGTAAAGAAGAGGACGCGGCAGGCACAACGGTGTCACCTTCTGGGGCTTTGTTGATGGCTCTGCAGAAAGCGTGATGCCAACGTAACAATGTCCAGGTCAGAGGGCGTCAAGCAAAACCACGCTCCCGCGAGAAAACAATACGGCAAGATACTCCAAAAGATAGACAGTAGAGTAGCAAGCACTGAAGCTTGCTTGTATCAGCTGTAAATACAAGGGAATACAAGATGGCTCCTGGGGTGAGGAAGTGCCGCGATGACTTATGCAACATGTAGTCACTACATGGATTATGCTGTATGCCATTTATTATCCTAGGCAGTAGTGAGCAACCCTTCATGCATATGTGGATTGGTGTCACTGTGCAGACTATTGCTACGCTCAACCAGAACTATGCTGCACAGGATAGTGCTGTGCATAGAGTGTCATAACCGTACCCCTCCTCAAAGACTGTAATTTGTAGTCTATATCCTCATTATGTGACTGCAGTTCAATACCGTCCGGTGTGCAATAGATCACATAATTTATCTTGCAGAGTAAATCCCTGCCCAACAGATTGACTGTTTTTAAGTCACATATTAAAAATTGTTACTCCTTCTCGAAAGACCCTATTTTAATGGGGACTTTAGCTGAAACTGAGTTCATGCTCTACTGATTTGAAATACCTACAACTTGGACACACACAAAGCCTTAAACACGTCCTACCCACGTTACCTGGCAAATAAATTGAAATTGTCCGGATGCTCTCGACCCTCTCGCAATGCGGAAAAGCTTCTGCTTGAGCCCCCCGTCTTCAAAAGGGAAAGATCGATGGCGCAATCCTTCTCAGGCAATGCGGTGAGAATCTGGAATTCACTTACCCCATTGCTCCATGCCACCTCCTCTACCCGGATCTTCAAAGCTGATCTCAAATCTCTTCTCTTCCAAAGACACTATTACATCACTCATGACATGGTCAGTGGCATCACTCATGACATCACTGATGACATCATCCTTGTGATAGAGTGGCGGTGGCGCGAGTTATAGTTATCTGAACTAACTATAACGGGGGAATTTCAATGGTTTTTTACGAGTGAAATGTCCAGCTAACTATAACATGTGTGAAACCTATGGTTTTTTCAGTGAATTTGTAAGGTTTTTTAAATGCTAAGTTATGTATGTATTATTATATTTTTTTCTTTTTTTTTTACAGTAAACTACCTATGTATATAGTTATAGATTGACTGTATCCTGTAATATGGAATGGCTCGTTTAAAATGTTTTTTTTTTTAAGGTTTTTCACCGTGCGTGCACCGTGCGCGCACCCCGTGATTTTTTGAACAAAAAAATAAAATGTTTTTTTCACCCTTCGGGGTCCTTCAGGGACCCCCTGACAAAGGCTAGGGGGTCAGGAACTCTGTACCCTGCCCCCTTTTCACGTTCTCCACCTTTCTGTTTCACTGTCACACACAAAACACACAAAATGGCGGTCGACACTTTCTGATTTCGACCGATTCGAACGTTGACTGACATGTAACCACCAATCAGAATTACGCTCGCGCACGTTAGGGTGCACGCACGGTGCGCGTACGGTGCGCGCACGGTGCGCGCTTATAGATATTTATGTACTTTTAACTGCAATTTTCTCAGGAACTACTGAACAGATTGACACCATATATGCAAAAGGCACATGCCTGACCTGAGGACTACCTCTTTGCCAAATTTCAAGTAATTCTGTTCAGCCGTTCGGGCTGTACCTTCGACTAAAGGTCCTATGGGAAAATGCATGTGGAAAACGCGTTTTGGGACCCCCCTTTTTTCTCAGCCCCCGCTTGACGAATCACCCCGAGACTTTCAGGGTAGGAGCTGAACGGAGCGCCCCATTAGTTTTGAAAATTTCGCGAGGATTCGTCAACCGGCGCCAGAGTTATTCAAAATAGAATTTTCAGATTTCCTATGGAAACTCGGTCCTAACTATAACTATCTACTGGCGACCGCCAGTAGATAATATATATATCTACACATACATATATATAAATGCATATGCATATATATGCATATATATGTGCATATGTGTGCGTGTAGAGAGAGGTAGAGAGAGGTGTAGAGGTAGAGGTGTAGAGGTAGAGAGGTAGAGGTAGAGAGGTAGAGGTAGAAAGGTGGAGAGTAGTTGAGAGAGAGGTAGAGTGAGGTAGAGAGGTAGAGAGTGGAGAGTGAGTAATAGAGAGTAGAGAGTGAGTAGTAGAGAGTAGTAGAGAGTAGTAGAGAGAGTAGCAGAGTGAGTAGTAGAGAGAAGTTGAGTGAGTAGTAGAGAGTGAGTAGTAGAGAGTAGTAGAGAGTAAGTAGTAGAGAGTGAGTAGCAGAGAAAGAGTAGTAGAGAGTAGTAGAGAGTGAGTCGTAGAGTGAGTAGTAGAGAGTAGTAGAGAGAGAGTAGTAGAGAGTGAGTAATAGAGAGTAGTAGAGAGGGAGTAGTAGAGAGTGAGTAGTAGAGTGAGTAGTAGAGTGAGTAGTAGAGAGGGAGTAGTAAAGATTAGTAGAGAGTAGCAATAGAGAGAGCAGTAGAGAGTGAATAGTGGGGAGTAGTAGAGAGTGAGTAGTAGAGAGTGAATAGTAGAGAGAGAGTAGTAGAGAGTGAGTAGTAGAGAGTAGTAGAGGGTGAGTAGTAGAGAGTAGTAAAGAGTGAGTAGTAGAGAGTGAGTAGTAGAGAGAGAATAGTAGAGAGTAGTAGAGTAGTAGAGAATGAGTAGTAGAGAGTGAGTAGTAGAGAGTAGTGGAGTAGTATAGAGTAGTTGAGTAGTAGAGAGTGAGTAGTAGAGAGTAGTAGAGAGTGAGTAGTAGAGTGAGTATTAGAGAGTAGTAGAGTGAGTAGTAGAGAGTAGTAGAGAATGAGTTGTAGCGAGCGAGTAGTAGAGAGCAAGTAGTAAAGAGTGAATAGTAGAGAGTGAGTAGTAGAGAGTGAGTAGTAGAGAGTAGTCGAGTGTGTAGTAGATAGTGAGTAGTAGAGAGTGAGAAGTAGAGAGAGTAGTAGAGAGTAGTAGAGAGTGAGTAATAGAGTGATTAGTAGAGAGTACTTAAGAGAGAGTAGTAGAGAGCGAGCAGTAGAGATTGAGTAGTAGAGAGTGAGTAGTAGAGAGTAGTAGAGAGTGAGTAATAGAGTGATTAGTAGAGAGTACTTGAGAGTGAGTAGTAGAGAGTGAGTAGTGGAGAGTGAGTAGTAGAGAGTAGTAGAGAGTGAGTTGAATAGAGTAGTAGAGAGCGAGAAGTAGAGAGCGAGTAGTAGAGAGTGAATAGTAGAGAGTGAGTAGTAGAAAGTGAGTAGTAGAGAGTAGTAGAGTGAGTAGTAGAGAGTGAGTAGTAGAGAGAGAGTAGTAGAGTGAGTAGTAGAAAGTGAGTAGTAGAGAGAGAGTAGTAGAGAGTAGTAGAGAGTGAGTAGTAGAGTAGTAGAGAGTGAGTAGTAGAGAGTAGTAGAGAGTGAGTAGTAGAGAGTGAGTAGCAGAGAAAGAGTAGTAGAGAGTAGTAGAGAATGAGTAGTAGACTGCGTAGTAGAGAGTAGTAGAGAGAAAGTAGTAGAGAGTGAGTAATAGAGAGTAGTAGAGAGTGAGTAGTAGAGGGAGTGGTAGAGAGGGAGTAGTAAAGATTAGTAGAGAGTAGTAATAGAGAGAGTAGTAGAGAGTGAGTAGTAGAGAGTAGTAGAGAGTGAGTAGTAGAGAGTGAATAGTAGAGAGAGAGTAGTAGAGAGTGAGTAGTAGAGAGTAGTAGAGGGTGAGTAGTAGAGAGTGAGTAGTAGAGAGTGAGTAGTAGAGAGAGAATAGTAGAGAGTAGTGGAGTAGTAGAGAGTGAGTAGTAGAAAGTAGTGGAGTAGTAGAGAGTGAGTAGTAGAGAGTAGTAGAGAGTGAGTAGTAGAGTGAGTATTAGAGAGTAGTAGAGTGAGTAGTAGAGTGAGTAGTAGAGAGTAGTAGAGAGTAGTAGAGAGTGAGGAATAGAGTGATTAGTAGAGAGTACTTGAGAGTGAGTAGTAGAGAGTGAGTAGTGGAGAGTGAGAAGTAGAGAGTAGTAGAGAGCGAGAAGTGGAGAGTGAGTAGTAGAGAGTGAGTAGTAGAGAGTAGTAGAGAGTGAGTAATAGAGTAATTAGTAGAGAGTACTTGAGAGCGAGTAGTGGAGAGTGAGTAGTAGAGAGTAGTAGAGAGTGAGAAGTAGAGAGTGTGAGAGTGAGTAGTGGAGAGTGAGTAGTAGAGAGTAGTAGAGAGTGAGAAGTAGAGAGCGAGTAGTAGAGAGTAGTAGAGAGCGAGTAATAGAGAGCGAGTAGTAGAGAGTGAATAGTAGAGAGTGAGTAGTAGAAAGTGAGTAGTAGAGAGTAGTAGAGTGAGTAGTAGAGAGTGAGTAGTAGAGAAAGAGTAGTAGAGTGAGTAGTAGAAAGTGAGTAGTAGAGAGTGAGTAGTAGAGAGTAGTAGCGAGTGAGTAGTAGAGAGTGAGTAGTAGAGAGAGAGTAGTAGAGAGCAGTAGAGAGTGAGTAGTAGAGAGTGAATAGTAGAGAGTGAGTAGCAGAGAGTAGTAGAGTAGTAGAGTGAGTAGCAGAGAGTAGAGAGTGAGTAGTAGAGAGTGAGTAGTAGAGAGTGAGTAGTATAGTAGTAGAGAGTAGTCAGTCAGTGTCAGTCAGTGTCAGTCTGTCAGTCAGTCAGTGTCAGTCAGTCAGTCAGTGTCAGTCAATCAGCGTCAGTAAGTGTCAGTCAGTCAGTGTCAGTCAATCAGTGTCGGTCATTGTCAGTCAGTCAGTCAGTCAGTGTCAGTCAGTCAGTCAGTCAGTCAGTCAGTGTCAGTCAATCAGTGTCAGTCATTGTCAGTCAGTCAGTGCCAGTAAATCAGTGTCAGTGTCAGTCAGTGTCAGTCAATCAGTGTCAGTCAGTGTCAATCTGTCAGTGTCAGTCAGTCAGTCAGTCAGTCAGTGTCAGCTAGAGCAGCTCTGCTGACCTGGTTCTCTGGCTCTAAAGCAGCTCTGCTGACCTTGTTCTCTCCCTCTAAAGCAGCTCTGCTGACCTGGTTTCACTGCCTCTACAGCAGGTCTGCTGACCTGGTTCTCTGGCTCTAGAGCAGCTCTGCTGACCTAGTTCTTAGGCTACAGAGCAGCTCTGCTGATCTGGTTCTCTGGCTCTACAACAGCTCTGCTGACCTGGTTCTCTGGCTCTAAAGCAGCTCTGCTGACCCGGTTCTAGGGCTCTAAAGCAGTTCTGCTGACATGGTTCTCTGGCTCTAGAGCAGCTCTGCTGACCTGGTTCTCTCCCTCTGGAGCATCTCTGCTGATCTGGTTCTCTCCCTCCGAAGCAGCTCTACTGACCTGGTTTCTCTGGCTCTACAGCGGCTCTGCTGATCTGGTTCTCTGGCTCTAAAGCAGCTCTGCTGACCTGGTTCTTAGGCTCTAGAGCAGCTCTGCTGACCTGGTTCTCTGGCTCTAAAACAGTTCTGCTGACATGGTTCTCTGGCTCTAGAGCAGTTCTGCTGACCTGGTTCTCTCCCTCTGGAGCAGCCCTGCTGATCTGGTTCTCTCCCTCCAAAGCAGCTCTACTGACCTGGTTTCTCTGGCTCTACAGCGGCTCTGCTGACCTGGTTCTCTGGCTCTAGAGCAGCTCTGCTGACCTGGTTCTTAGGCTCTAGAGAAGCTCTGCTGACCTGGTCCCTTGGCTCTAAAGCAGACCTGCTGTCCCGGTTCTCTCCTTCTAAAGCAGCTCTGCTGACCTGGTTCTCTCACTCTAAAGCAGCTCTACTGACCTGGTTTCTCTGGCTCTACAGCAGCTCTGCTGACCTGGTTCTCTGGCTCTGGAGCAGCTCTGCTGACCTGGTTTCTCTGGCTCTACAGTAGCTCTGCTGACCTGGTTCTCGGCCTCTAGAGCAGCTCTGCTGACCTGGGTCTCTGGCTCTAAAGCAGCTTTGCTGACCTGGTTCTCTGGCTCTAGAGCAGCTCTGCTGACTTGGTTCTCTGGCTCTAAAGCAGCTCTGCTGACCTGGTTCGCTCCCTCTAAAGCAGCTCTGCTGACCTGATTCTGTAGCTCTAGAGCAGCTCTGCCTTTAGAGCAGCTCTGCTGACCTGGTTCTCTTGCTCTAGAGCAGCTTTGCTGACCTGGTTCTCTGCCTCTAGAGCAGCTCTGCTGACCTGGTTCTGTGGCTCTAACGCAGCTCTGCTGACCTGGTTCTACGGCTCTAAAGAGCTCTGCTGACCTGGTTCTATGGCTCTAGAGCAGCTCTGCTGACCTGCTTCTCTGGCTCTAAAGCAGTTCTGCTGACCTGGTTCTCTCCCTCTAAAGCAGCTCTGCTGACCTGGTTTCTCTGGCTCTACAGCAGCTCTGCTGACCTGGTTCCTGGCCTCTAGTGCAGCTCTGCTGACCTGGGTCTCTGGCTCTAGAGCAGCTTTGCTGACCTGGGTCTCTGGTTCTAGAGCAGCTCTGCTGACCTGCTTCTTAGGCTCTAGAGCAGCTCTGCTGACCTGGTTCTCTGGCTCTACAACGGCTCTGCTGACCTGGTTTCTCTGGCTCTACAGCACCTCTACTGACCTGGTTCTCTGCACTCACGATGCACGCACCCAACTTCGCGAAAATATATTTAAAAATAATATAAGTTTAGTATAAGTACAAATATGTTATTTTTATGACTATCTTAGATAATCTCTTGCCCTAGTATGTATACTAAAGACACATACATATCATTTTGGAACATAATTTTTTTTGCGTGAGTTGCGCACCCAGCGCGCCCCAACACGTATATGATATCACGCGGGACCCGCCACCGCGCAAGCATCTCGTACCGTAATGCGCATGTGTCGCGAATACGCGGGAGCAGGAGTCGCGGAATGGTCGCATACCAATCGCGCACATCACGTAATATTAAATGTATATGATGTAACTGAAAAACACGCAGCCGTCGCACACCGTACGCGGATGCTTCACGACGTTTCTAAAATAGTGGCTAGAATCCGCGCACCCACCGTGATGTGTACGCTTTGAGTGCGAGACTCCGAAAAAAAATTGGAAAAAACATTTTTTTAAAGAAAATAATATAAATATGTTAAAATATTTTTTTTATGTTTTTTTGCAATTTTCAGAAACATATATAATGTTATTTAATTAATAAAATATTTATAAATGAACAGTTAAAAAACTGTAGAAAATCAGTGCAAAAAAATAGGTATAACTACTATCACACTTAAAAATTAGCATTTAAAAAACCTTTGAAATTCACTGAAAAAACATAGGTTTCAGAGATGTTATAGATTGAAATTAGCATTTAAAAAAGCTTTGAAATTCACTGAAAAAACATAGGTTTCAGAGACATTATAGTTAGAAATTAGCATTTAAAAAACCTTAGAAATTCACAGAAAAAAACATAGGTTTCAGGGGTGTTATAGTTAGCTGGCAATTTCACTCATACAAAACCATAGAAATTCCTCCGTTATAGTTAGTTCTGCTAACTATATCTCGCGCGCCCGCAATGCACTGCTGATGATGTCACATATTGCATCATTCATGACATGGTCAGTGACATCACTGATGACATCATCCATGTGACAATCTGATACACCTCATCATACACTAGTATAACCTTTCATCACTCACTGTAAAATAAAGAGTACCATATTTGAAACCATTGACACACCAATACCAGTTACTGCATACCCACTCACTGATTCCTAAGTCTACACAGACAACTACCCATTCAACAACAGAATCATTTATACATGCAGTCACTAATTAATAGAACACTATCAAATGCACTTATACACATATATAGACATTGACACATCAGCAGTCATCTTAGTCGGTTATGCAGTCATCCTACTCACTCATGAAAAAAATTAATCACACTTACATTTACTCACTTACACAATTATCCAACAATACCTCATTTATTCAAACACATTGTAACTCATAGTTAATATGTTAAAAAATCACCATTACAATTATACACTCATTCATATAGTTACTCTCACAATCACTGACTCTTACACATACGTATTTCTATACACCAACTCTCACATACAATGCCCTTTATTTTTTTACTTTGTTGAAGATGTACAACTAAAACATATATTCGCTCACCAACACACAAATAAATACACTCAGTCACCCAAACAACTGTTTCCACATGCACTCTTAAACCTATACACCTAGTCAATCAACCATTCACACATCTATGCATAGAGTTACACACACCCAATCCAACCACACACACTCAGTGTCCCATACAAATACTCACCCAAATAATCAATAACTAATATACTCACTGATGTAGTTAGTGACCAACTGATGCAGCATGTTATAGAACAACAGAGACAGTGAGGCACACATTCACATAGTTTAGTTACTAATCGATGTATTAAGTGAGACACTTTTAATTACTCACTTAAACAGACAGTCAGACAGCTACTAAATCATCCATCCAGACAGTTATATATCCACTCAATCTTCAATACAGATTGGTATATATATATATATATATATAAATAGTACACTCTCCACACCTTCACGTAGCTTCTGCTTTCACAGCTTTCCCAATGCAAAACAAAGGAGAAACGGACCCTCACGGCTCAGGCAGGAAGATTTTTATTTCATTTGACTCTCCCTCTGCGACGCGTTTCGAGCACTGAGTGCCCTTGATCACACACAGAGTATTGCATCCGCCATTGCTTTTACCTATTGCATCATAAATCACGTGACCATCACCAAATAAACATAGTAGAAATACTTCGCTTCGTATACCATATACTGTTGAGAGGTAGATGTTAACTTTCATAAGGTAAAACAAAAACTAGTTGCACTCGTGAATTGTTATTTTAAACTGCATAAAATGCAACATTGTAAAATACATTTCTAGTGGATTATATAAATATAATAAATACATAAAAATATTGCTAAAAGCATTTTCTGTATAAAAATATATTTTTGTATAAATAGAAAACCACTTAAAATTGCAATGTAGGGCATAGTCATTTGTAAACATACTCATACTCAATAAATATGTAAACAAATTATTTGTGCAAAATGTAGTCAAATGTGCAAAAATGTATACATTTTGTAGCTGCCCCTATCACTTTCTTTGTGCGCCAGTTTGTTCCCTTCTTAAATACAATTTTATTTCTGCATGAATGCGTGACACATTTAACCTCATTAACCAATGTGTTATAGCGAATTCAACTTGCTAGTTCGTGTTTGTGTTTACTTCTTCTGACTAATCTCAAAACCGTGGGGTGTTGTATGTGTAATCAAGGAAGTTTATTGATACACAACCCTCACTATTTGACACTAAATACCCTTTCCATGCAGAAAAAGCAAACAAGAAAAAATATATACATTGGGATCGTTTGTGACACAGCCGATCATAAAAAGTGAAAAGATTGGTTTTATAAAGGGAAAGACTAGTACAGCACCAAAAAATCCCTAAATTTCTTAAAATAATTGGAAAAAATGAATGAATAAAGTGAGATAAAAAACAACAATTCTTGAGTTTTCAAAATCTGATACACTGAATGCCCGTCTAGTTGTCTTAAAAAATTACATCAGTATCTTGTGTGTGCATAACTTAAAAATAGTTATACATATCTTCAGTGGTATTCAACCCATTTGGTCTTTTGCTGTCTAGTTCTAAGATCATGCGTGTTTCTAACTTCCTTAAGAGTTTCTCTCTGTTGCCTCCCCTTCGCAAGGGACTTACTGCATTGATGACATAATACGATAGGCAGCTTAACTCATTATTATGGACTGATTTAAAATGTCTGGCGACTGGGTATGCACTGTCTTTGTTTACAATGGCTCTGAGATGCTGCAAAATTCTGACGTGCACCTGCAGCTTGGTGCTACCCACATAGCGTAAGCCACAAGTGCACGTCAAAACATATACAGCATACTCAGTCTTGCATCCAAAACTACCCTCAATCGCAACAGGGACATCAGAGAAGGGAGTTATATAATGAATAGTATTGGCGCCAAATTTGCAGGCGCGGCATGATAAGCATTTATGAAAACCTGTTTTGGGTTTCAGCCATGTGGTTACCCTATTCAGTTCTGGACTTGTTTTTACTAATTCAGTTCTCATGGATCTAGATTTTCTGTATGTAATAGTGGGTAGTTCAGGTAATCTACTGCCTAGAACCCCATCCGTTAGTATAATGGGCCAGTTCTTTTTGATGATTGATTTTACTTTTCTTTCTTGTTTGCTGAATGTAGTAATAAATCGTGGACATTGATCATCATTACTAGCAGTAGGTTCTTTAAGGGCTAGTAGAGATTCTCTGGGTCTATCGTCTGTCTTTTTAAGTGCTCTCTTAAGGGTGGAATCACTATATCCTCTCTCTTTTAATCGCCCTATCATGTCTTTAGAGCATTTTGTATATTCCTGTTGGGAGCTACAGATACGTTTAAGTCTTAGTAGCTCACCAAATGGGATACTTTCAATGAGGTGCCTGGGATGTTTGCTGCTGGCATGGAGTATACTGGAGTATACTGTTACCAGCTGTCGGTTTTCTAAACAGTGTGGTTTCTAATGTACAGTTACTAATTGATACTTGTACATCTAAAAAATCAATAACTAATATACTCACTGATGTAGTTAGTGACCAACTGATGCAGCATGTTATAGAACAACAGAGACAGTGATGCACACATTCACATAGTTTAGTTACTAATCGATGTATTAAGTGAGACACTTTTAATTACTCACTTAAACAGACAGTCAGACAGCTACTAAATCATCCATCCAGACAGTTATATATCCACTCAATCTTCAATACAGATTGGTATATATATATATATATATATTCACTGAAAAAACCATAGGTTACACACACGTTATAGTCAGGAATTAGCATTTAAAAAACCTTGCAAATTCACTGAAAAAACCATAGGTTTCACACATGTTATAGTTAGCTGGACATTTCATTTGTGAAAAACCAATGAAATTCCCCCGTTATAGTTAGTGCAGGCAACTATAACTCACGCGACCGCAATCCTCTGCTGATGACGTCAGATATTACATCACTGTATTTAGACACTTATTTACCCATGTCTTCTTCCATTAATTTTTAGCTATACATATATTACAAATATTTTTTTTTCAGAAAGACACATATGTCATCAGTGATGTAATATCTGACGTCATCAGCAGAGGATTGCGGTCGCGTGAGTTATAGTTGCCTGCACTAACTATAACGGGGGAATTTCATTGGTTTTTGATGAATGAAATGTCCAGCTAACTATAACATGTGTGAAACCTATGGTTTTTTCAGTGAATTTGCAAGGTTTTTTAAATGCTAATTCCTAACTATAACGTGTGTGTAACCTATGGTTTTTTCAGTGAATTTGTACGGTTTTTTAAATGCTAAGTTTTTCTTTTTTTCTATGCATTTTTTGCCGTGCGCGTACGGTAAGCTGACGCTACGCGCTCCGTACGTCATAAGTACGGTGCGCTTACGTGATACGTATGTGATGTACGTACGCATGCGTACTTTTTCGGCAACGCGTACACGCATGCGCGTTGCGCGGAACCAACGTCGCGGTTACGCGGGTGCGTGTAATGTGCATGCGTGAGTGCGTCATACGTACGCGCCCCGTAAGCGCTCCGTAAGCGTTATGTTTGCGCATGCGTACTTGTTTACGAGCGCGTACCGTAAGCTTACGGAGCGCGCACGGTAGGTCATGTGACCCACAAAGAACACTTTTCATTGGTTTAAACTACTTTCAGTTCCAGAAACTTCCGACACCACACCCATTCCCCTCATTACTGCTTGAGATCCCCTAGGAGAAGGAGCTGGATTGACATTGAGATACAATGGCAGAACAGCAGACCTCTTCTGAGAGTGAGGCTAGCAGCACCACCATCATCCAGAGAAGGAGGAAACAAAAGAATTCTTTTGTATGGGAGTATTTTACTTTTCCAGAGGGGCAGAAAAAGGTCAATGCTCCATTGGTCACTTGCACACTTTGTGACCGTGTTTTATCTAGAGGAAATCCACGGAAGAAGTATTCCTTTGGAAATCACTCTATGATGAGACACCTTAGGGATAAACATCCCAGGACCTTTGCTCGACATACTGGAGAAAACTCTTCAGTAAGTCACCAGAGCCCAACCTCAGAAGCTCAGCCGAGTACATCATCGGCAGCTCAGCTGAGCCCTTCCTCTGAGGTGGGAGCATCACCTTCTTCTGCTCCTGTGGACATTAACCCTCGATTTCGGAGGGTTTCAATGAGGTGTACAACATGTTGTGGTCTTATTGTTTTTGGGGAGACCAGTTTTTCCCTTATTAACAATAAGATAGACCAGCATGTTTGTAGACGCTCATAATATTCCCATTCTTTCTTTCCTCTATCCCTGTATTAACCCAATGGCTCTTTTAAGAGCCAACCTTACCTCACAATTTTTTTTATTTTTTTTTAAGCTTTCTTTTTCAATCTTTTTTTTTTGCCGTGCGCGCACGGTACGCGTAATCGTTACGCGAAGTTCGCGGAATTTTCCGTTTACGCCGTGCGCGTACGCTACGCGCACCCCACGATTTTTCGAAAAAAAATTAAAATACATTTTTGCCCTTGGGGGTCCTTCTGGGACCCCCTGACCAAGGCTAGGGGGTCAGGAACTGTCCAGCCTGCCCCCTTTTCACGTTATCCACCTCTGGTTTTAACCCCTCCTCACAGTGCGAGAGATAAAATGGCGGCCGACACTTCCTGGTTTCGACCGATTCGAATGTTTACTAAGATCTAACAACCAATCAGAATCGCGCTCGTGCACGGCGGCGTGCGCGTACGGTAAGCTTACGGTACGCGCTCAGAGCGCGCCTATAGATATATATATAGATTTACATGCTATTTTCTCAGGAAATACTAAACAGATTTACACAAGACCTTCAAAAGGCACATCACTGACCTGAGGGCTACCTCTCTGCCAAATTTCAAGTAATTCTGTTCAGCCGTTCGGGCTGTAGCTCGGACTAAAGGTCCTATGGAAAAATGCATGGGGAAAACGCGTTTTGGGACCCCCCTTTTTCTCAGCCCCCGCTTGACGAATCCCCCCGAGACTTTCAGGGAAGGAGCGGAGCGGAGCGCCCCACCTATTTTGAGAATTTTGCCAAGATTCGTCAATCGGCGCCAAAGTTATTCAAAATAGAATGTTGCGGATTTTCTATGGAAACACGGTCCTAACTATAACTATCTACTGGCGACTGCCAGTAGATAATATATATATATATATTCACTGAAAAAACCATAGGTTTCACACACGTTATAGTTAGCTGGACATTTCTCTCATACAAAACCAATGAAATTCCCCCGTTATAGTTAGTACAGCTAACTATAACTCGCGCGACCGCAATCCACTGCTGATGACGTCACATATTACATCACTCATGACATGGTCAGTGATATCACTCATGACATCACTGATGACATCTCAAATGACATCACTGACGATGTCACTGATGATGTCATCCAGTGAATGTTTATTTTTAATTTTTTTTTATAAATATAGGGAAAGGCCTGTTTAAGAATGAGTGGGTGTACAAGTGTGTAAAGGGTTGATTTTCTGTGTTGTGTAACTGACTCGACAAGTGAGTCCTTTAACTACATCTTACTTTAGACTAGTGCATAAACTTTTTAAATGTTTTGTATGTGTCTGTGTGTTGAGGTATAAGTCGTGGCATGGTTTTGTGAATAGCTATATAAGTATCTATATGGGTTTTTGATTGCTTGTCTCAGTATCTTTATGAGTTCCTCTGTGTTTTTGTGGGTAAAGTGTGTGTGAGTGTGCTTAGATGAGTGAGTGTGTGATTCTATGACTGGATGTTATTAAAAGTGCATCTCTGAAGGACTGTATGGTTGAGTGAGTGTATGTATGGCTGTCTTATGGTTTGAATGTATGTCTCAGTGGTACATTTGTGACTAACTAAATATGAAAAAGGCATAATATCTGTGTGTAAGAGTATATAAGTGGTTAGATATGAGAGTCTGTAATTGTGAGAGTGTCTGTATGGATGAATGTGTGCTTGTGTCAATGATTCTAATTGAGCATTAGAATATGATACTATTTTTGTGAGTGAGTGAACTTGAGTGTGTATAACTGCATTAATGAGTAAATGGCAGTGTGATTAATTGTTTGAATAACTAGGTGTGAGAGTACCTCTATGGATGATTGTTAGTGTGTGAGTGTCTATATAGATATATGTATAAATGTATATGATACTTGTTATGGTCATTTTAGAATATTACCTTATGTACACTTGCAAGAGGGTATTGTGCCCCAGATGTAGATTGTCACCAAAAGCCTTGGATGGCTTGCTCCCTTTGACAAATAGAATTGCAATGATTCCATTGCTGAAGGCAACACACATTTTGTGGTAGCTCTCCTTGAGCATGGTTGCCTTGAAGACGTTTTTGAAGATGGAATGACAGATAGAGAATTGAGTTGGGGATCAATGCATTCCAGGGTAATATCTAATTTTTTCCCTTTTTTCCTATGCAATTTTCTTTTGAAAATGGGGGTGGACGGATGTGAGTGTGATCATCTTGGTACTACCTGATTTCAGATTATGGCTTGGACTTCACTGTGATGAGGCATTGCATGTCTTTTAATCCGCGTGTCTAGTATGTTTTGTATAATATTTTTGAATTGATCATCCTCTCAATCAGAGTGATATGGCCAGATAATATTAAAATTAAACAAAGTTTTAATACTTGATTATGTATCTTCTACGGTGTTTAGAGCTAGGGTTTATGTTCTCTGTCGCTGTAATTTAACAAACAATGGCAAAGCCAATGCGCCCTACCTTATTAACGCATTGGCATTGCCAGTTTTTTTTACCAATGCTGCACAGCATTGGTGAAAAGCAGTTTGTGAAAAAGAAAAGAAGACACGTTGATGTGGTTGCATTATTCTCTATGGGGCACACGCATCAAGGTATTTTGCAATCATAAACAGTGCGATTCGCAAAAATCGCCCGATTGTAATTGCCAAATGGCCGTTTGCAATGCATACATATTTTTGGGGTTCACAATTTAGGTAATAGCAATTTCTTGAGATTACCAAAATTGCAAATACAGATGGAAATCGCAATTTGAGATTCCCTAATGCATCCGCAAGACGCCTTTTCTAAATGCGAACTGTGCATTTAGGAAACGCTAATTAGCATCAAGTTCAAGTTGATGGTAATATGTGCATACTTTGACAAATGCACAAAGCTACATTTTTCAAAGTGCCATGTGGCGCACACATGCCCATAGGGCATGTGTGTGCTTTACATGTGCACCTTCTTTTGTTAGGGGTGCTTCAGGGGGGCCTTAGCTCCCCAGCACCCTTGCCTTTGCATTACCTAGTTTGCGATTATCAATTAGGTAATTGCAATTTAGGCAATGCAAGACCATTTACAAGAATGAAGTCGCAACAGCAAATAGCGATTCCCTAATTGCCTTTGCGATTCTGAAGGAATCGCAATTAGAGAATCGCTATTTGCTGCCTGTTTTGTTGTATTGCATTTTGCGCTTACCAAATAGCGATTTGTTAAAAATCGCTATTTGGTAATCGCAAAATGCAACTTTGATGCATGTGCCCCTAAGTGAATGCAATAAGGGCCGTACGAATGACATGATGGCAATTTTATTGATTTGTTTTTTTTGTTTCCTTATCCAAGATGATAAATAAAAAAGATGTTGCACTAAATAGCTTCCCTTAAAGCAAAGTGGTCCTTTAATACAGAGTTCTCCAAAGTTTGTCCTGGAGGACCGGATCCCTGCAGATTTTTAAGATAACTACATTTATCTAAATGGGGACATGCTAAAAATCTGGCGTGGATCTGCCCCTCCAGGACTGTCTTCGGAGAATCCTGATTTAGCACAATGGAGCTGCTGGGTGCTCTGAAACCTTTTTTTACAAAAATTGAGGAGGAAGCAACAGGGAGTGGGAGGAGAAAAAAAAACAGCACATGCGGACGAGAGCAACACAGAGCACAGGAGGCTGAGTTTGGCTGGGAAGAAGCATGAGAGAGAGAGAGCTAGCAGTACATGAGGGAGAGAGAAACACAGAGTGTGGGGTCTGCTTTTGGCAGGGTAGAAGCACATGCAGTAGAGAGCTGGAAATCAGTTCCCTAAAAGTGAGCAGTGTAAAGCTACAAGTTGGCCGATCATAGGGTGATAAAGATGCTGTGCTTCAGGGTAGGGTCAAACATAAGAACAGGATGGGAAGCTATTCAATAAAAAGCAAGCAAATAAGAGTGACAATAAAGCCAACCAATGGTAAGCAGCGGGATGTCTGTAAGCTCACTGTTAGGTTTTAGTAAGCCACACAAGGCGTTTCACAACCAGACCACTTGCCCTGCCTAGTAGGCAGACTTAACAATTAAAGTATTATCTAACTAGGGTGCTCCACTCAGTAGTGCATCAGTAACAATGAGAGCAATCTGATGAGCATCATGAACTGAACGTTTGTGTGTTGTGCAACTACAATGACCGGCTGAGAGAAGGATATGAGTTATAGCCATTTTCCCAGAGACAGTAATCCCACTGCCTCCCCTCCTCAGAAAGACAAGCATTGACAAAGCCAATACATCTGGCATTGACTGCCACCCTTTTGGCTTTGTCTGTGATTGTTATGTTTTGTCATGGTTTTTGCACAACTTTATTGATAGAAAACTGTAAGATCCTAGTCAGCCTTAAAAAACGTTTGCTAAAAACTGAAATATTTTTGGTCTCAAAAAGCACACTTTGCCATGGTAATCCCTAGCACTGAAGGGAACTACTTTGTGTGTGGATATGCTCCTTGTTGAAGGGCAGAATCCCCTCACTCACAGGAACCCATGCAATGGGTCAGCCCACTTCAGCCATTAGCTGTAAGTATATCATGCATGTAATTTTAGTAAAATCAAAAGGGCTTGGCAAACTCCAGACCTAAAAAAAACCATGAGACTGAATGCAGCGGGTTGTGATAATTGAGAAACATGAACAAGGCCAGTGATATAATTCTAACAACATGGACATGCCTATTCGATGATTAGCAGATTTCCTACAAGTAAACTAACATTTTGATTGCTAGTAGGCGTTTGAGAGAGAGTTTTATTTTCTTCACAGCAGACAGGAGATAATCATCAGAGCTGGCAACAATCTCAAGAGACACAGCGGGGTTCTGTTTAGCAGGAACCGCAGACACAGCAGCACAGAGCACCAAGCGAAGAAGATAAAGTAGGGACCAGGACTGAGGGCTGCATGAGAAAAGGATGTAATTAGCATTAATGTTCCACAGATTCTAGCTACAAAGGACATTTCTTACTGCGAGAACAAACATGCTTGTCAAGAGGTAGTATCTAGGTCAAAATGTTCTCTTTGTGAAATTCTGCTGAATTGCACAGTAAGTCTTTGCAGCAGCTCATTGTTCAGGTGCACAAGCGAGAGCGGCAGAGCTGTGCTGTTAAAAGCACTTGATGCGATGATGGCTGCCTCTTTTATATAAGTTAATAATAATACTGTCACTGTGATCCTACGTGCTTTGTATACTGACATTTTGAACACACCATTTGATGAAATAACTGCTTGTATGTCAACCATTTTGCCTGTGTTTTCCAAGTTTCTGCAATGTGGTCACAGGGACCAGCATACGTCAGTGCCACGGGACTGCAGTCATCATTGGGGCCCACTTTTACCACAGAAAGGACTGCAGATAGAGGGTTGTGCTGCCCTTTCGGCCATACTCATTGCACAGGTGCATATTTCGCCACCATGCAGTGTGAAGATGGTTTTACACCATTTGCATAAGGACAAGGCCCCATGCAAATGATGCAACATCTTTCCCCATGTATCGATGCCAGGGGTATTTAGCGCTATATAAGTGCAATTTAAACTAAGAGTAGACTCACAAGCAAAGAGGCTTGGGGTGGCGGGGCCTGAGCTAATACAGGGGCATGCTGAAAGGCAAATAGGCTCTGGTAAGTGTATGCTAACTGCATGTTACCTGGGAAATGTGCTCCTTTTGGGCTTCATTACGATGGGTGCAATGATAAAATATTGACACTCAAAATATCCCCATACAAAAATATCATGACGAAAATATCGATGTCAAAAATATCTACATACCATACTTATAATGGCAAGTACAAAAATATCGAGAAAAAAAAGCTATAGATGTCATAAACATTTTTGTTCAAAATATAGCTTTTTATATATTTGTATATATATATATTTTCACTGAAAAACCATTGGTTTTAGAGACATTATAGTTAGAAATTAGCATTTAAAAAACCTTTGAAATTCACTGAAAAATCCATAGGTTTCAGGGGTGTTATAGTTAGCTGGCCATTTCACTCGTACAAAACCATAGAAATTCCTCCATTATAGTTAGTTCTTCTAACTATAACTCACGCGCCCGCAATGCACTGCTGATGATGTCACATATTGCTTCATTCATGACATGGTCAGTGACATCACTGATGACATCACTGATGACATCTCAAATGTCTTTACCTTGCTTTACGTATTACCACACCCTCCCACCCCATTCCCGCTTTTCTGCACTGATCATCGATTTCTGTGCCTTTACTAATTCACCGCTCTTACCCTGTTTATAAAATCGTTAATTTAGTTCCGTTGATTCCTTGTATTCAGTATACGTCCTGGATCTCTGGCTTACTTCCTCTTCTATCTATTTTTTTTTGTAGAATTCCCCCTGACGAAGGGCATGTCCCGAAATGCATCGGGGATATCTGTAAATAATTGGCTTAACGTTCTCTGATGGATATAATATAATTTCGTGGTCTCAAACCACCATCACGTCAGCATGAATTGATAAAGACCATGTGAATAATCATATGAACTCAATATGAATTAAAAAGTACAAATTCACGAAAAATCGTTTGCATCACTTTATTAAAGCGGCTCCTCCGCTACAGAGTGCTATTGTGAGGTCGTCTTTCCCTAAGACGCTTATTCTTCTAGTTTGATCCACACCTCTTCGATTAGGAGGTGGTCTCACCAGCACCTAAACATTCTCAAATTGATACGACCTAATTAAACTTTATCTACCTGTGAGTGCAACCGTCCATTCCAATTTTTCTATTTTGATCCCTCTAATCGACACGGTTGGCACCCGAATAACCTTCAACATGTCCTATGATGACATCGCCAAACTCACCGCAAACAAAGCAGAAACTTTCGGTTTTTCATCTGAAGAGACCAGCAGGATTTACGCCCTGATCCAGGACCCAGAATGTCTCACCACTAATACCGCTTCAACACAATCGATTATTAGACAGCTTCTTTTTACAGCAAAACGAGAGATTAATCAGAGACTGCATGCCAGTACCCTTATTCGCTACCACAAAGTTCAACGAATACCCAGAGGATTACGCATCCCATTGAAGTCAACCCTCTGTAAAAACAATACGAGGTTTACAGAGCGCTGGTACGCCATTCTAAATAAGTGTTCTTTAGACCTTATTCTCCTGATAGTTGAAGAACTATCTATTCTTCTCGATGAATTGAACAAAGAAGTGACGCAACTTAAACAAGATTTGAGTGAAAAAATAACCCCTGAAGAAATGACCAAAACCCTTGAAGACATCAATGGTCAACTTGACAAGTACCAAACTGAAATCAACGAAACTAAATTACGGAAATTCAAGAGAGACACCGTTGATTATAAGTTGGGAGAGGTGTATACATGGGCAGACGTATACGCTACACGCAGACAACAAAGACCTTATAACCGATCTACAGATGGTGAAACAACTTCATCTGACGACTCACAAACGCAACCTAGGAGACCTATGTCCAAACAAACAACTGGACCAAGCAATAATCAACCATCTACTTCCACTGAAACTCCAAATGAATCAGTTCCTTTTTTAGGAAGAGGCTCATCCGCACGAGACGAACCAGGAGGTCCCAACGCAAGAACAAAAGATACGCCTATAGCGAAATCAACAAGGAGCCAGAGAACCTAGTAATTAACATCTCTAAAACAGCTCTAACACCTCAACAAATTCAAACACTGCAGAAGGGGTCTTCTTTTGTACCTACATATAATACCAACAATTTGGAAACTCAAGTTAACTTGTTCAAGTTCATGCGAAACCTTCGACTCAAGCATTTTTTTACCAACGTCATTGAACCCACCACTACTCAAGACAAAGGAACACTTATGGACTTACGCCCAAAAAGTAAATTCATGGCCCCTATAAGTCATAAAATTCTTGATAATTTTGAATTGATTGTAGGAAAAGAGCTAAGCCTACTTTTTTCTGATCAACAACTGAAAGTTAGCAATTTGTCCACCAAAGAACATAACATTATCCAACAATTATCAAGAGACAAAAACATCACATTTTGCAAAGCGGACAAAGGCGGGGCTCTTGTTATTTTGGATACTTCTTTTTACATCGACAATGTGGAAAGTCATGTAAACGATTCCAACATCTACCAAAAACTCATGACAGATCCTACCACAGAATTTTCTCTCATTTTGTCAACCATCATCAATAAGGCATTACAATTCGGCACTATCAATGATAGAGACAAACGTTTTCTCTTAGTAGACCATCCAAATGTCCCGTATCTGTACATGATACCAAAGATCCATAAAAATCTGGAGAAACCACCATTCAGACCTATTGTCTCCACCAGGAACTCAATTCATGAACCTATTGGCAAATACCTTGATAGACATTTGCAACCGCTAGTCCAATCAATGTCCACGTACTTGAAGGACACTACAGATTTTCTTAACAAACTCAACCACATTCAGATTCAAGAATCGGATCACCTTCTCTTATGTACCATTGACGTTAAGTCTTTGTACACTTCCATTCCTCACAATCTGGGTATACAGGCCATTGAATCTTTTCTGATTGACACTGATCAAGATGAGGACATGAAAATTTTCTTACTTGAGCTGATGCACTTCACTCTGTATCACAGCTATTTCACGTGGAACAACAACTACTACATTCAACTTTCCGGAACATCCATGGGAAATTGCGCTGCTCCAGCATACGCTAATCTTTTCATGCACCGTTTCGAACTTGATTACATACTTACACAGGAGGCTTGGACAAAAAACTTACTGATGTTTAACAGATACATTGACGACATCTTCCTCATCTGGAAAGGCTCTAAGACGGAATTATTATCTCTGATCACCCAACTTAACACCATAAACGAACGCATTCAATTCACTCATGAAATCAATCATAATCAGATCACTTTTTTGGATGTTGACATTTCCATTTCCAACCATCAATTCATTACATCTGTGTTTACCAAAAGTACTGATCGGAATAACTTATTACATTTTTCCAGTTTTCATCAAAAATCACTGAAAAAACACTTACCATATTCCCAACTCTTGAGAATAAAACGTATTTCGTCTACTGACGAGATCTATCAAGAACAAAGCCATCGCCTCATTGACAAATTCAAGAAAAGAGCATACCCCGATCCCATTCTTCAAGAAGCTGTGGTAAGAGCTCAAACCAAAAATCGGAGAGAACTACTACACCCCCAAGTGTCCACCACTTCCAAGGACTCACGTACTGTTTTTGTATCCAAATACTCTAGACAAAGTCAAAAAATCAAAACCACCATCCGAAAATATTGGCCACTGTTACAATCTGAGCCTGACTTTAAAGGCATCTTTAATGAGTTGCCTATTTTTGCCTACCAAAGAACACATAATTTACAGCAACTACTCAACAAGAACCCTCCAGATTCCGCAATAACATTCAAAGGTACTATCCCTTGTTTAAATTGTGGCGGCTGTAATAACATCATTAAGGGTACGACCCTCATGCATCCCTCTAAAGGCACACCCATCAAACTCAAAGTTACAGCTACATGCGACAGCAACAACGTAGTGTACCTGCTCAAATGCCCGTGTGGACTCCCTTATGTGGGCAAAACAGAAAGAAAAATGAAAACGAGACTTATTGAGCACAAAAGTAACATCAGAACGAAGAACATCAAATCCACTGTCGCAAAACACTACATGGAGAACAACCATAACTGCAGCCAACTCAGATTCCTGATTCTGGAACAAGTCAAAACACAAAGAGGCAAAGACAATGGAGCTGTGTTATTACAGCGTGAACTTTATTGGATTCACAAATTGAATTCAGTTTACCCATATGGGCTTAATGAACGTTTTGAATACAGCTGTTTCCTGTAATCATGATTTTGTACCCTGTCATGTAGTCTCGTTGCTGTACCTCACCCCTCCACTATGTTCATTTTTGTCTTTTCGTTTATGTTTACATGTAACCTACTTTTTTCGTTTTTTCACCCCTTTAATATGTTTATTTTTGTCTTTCTGTTTATGTTCATATGCAACTTGCTTTTCTCATTTTCGATTTTTTCTCATCTTGATATTTCCTTATTTTTCATTGTCGTATTATTTCTGCCCCTACATCTAGTCTTTCTTTTCTATTTATGTCAGTTTGTCCTCTATCTTCATTAATCACGTGACCATCTTGCGCGTTTGTTTGGGTTCACCACTTCCTATTTCGGGCTTATTACTTCCGGGTTACACATATTTAACTCCGTATTTCAGGTGGCTTAGTTTTACTCACTCCGACTGGATTTCTTTACCGCTTACACGTTCGTGGCCAATCAGGTATTTATTTGTTCGCTAATAATCTGGGGGTTATCTTCTGTCGCACTTGTCAAATACATTTGTGGTTTCTACGACCGACTTTCACGCCACTCGAATTATGTTCGCATGTATCATTTTCCGTTAAATTTTCACCCACGTCGTGAAAACCGACATTTGCCTTTTTTCGGTGTTGTCTTTACCTTGCTTTACGTATTACCACACCCTCCCACCCCATTCCCGCTTTTCTGCACTGATCATCGATTTCTGTGCCTTTACTAATTCACCGCTCTTACCCTGTTTATAAAATCGTTAATTTAGTTCCGTTGATTCCTTGTATTCAGTATACGTCCTGGATCTCTGGCTTACTTCCTCTTCTATCTATTTTTTTTGTAGAATTCCCCCTGACGAAGGGCATGTCCCGAAATGCATCGGGGATATCTGTAAATAATTGGCTTAACGTTCTCTGATGGATATAATATAATTTCGTGGTCTCAAACCACCATCACGTCAGCATGAATTGATAAAGACCATGTGAATAATCATATGAACTCAATATGAATTAAAAAGTACAAATTCACGAAAAATCGTTTGCATCACTTTATTAAAGCGGCTCCTCCGCTACAGAGTGCTATTGTGAGGTCGTCTTTCCCTAAGACGCTTATTCTTCTAGACATCTCAAATGACATCACTGATGACATCACTGATGACATCATCCAATAAATGTTGTTTAGTTTGAAATTTAAATATGTATTATATATATATATATACCAATCTGTATTGAAGATTGAGTGGATATATAACTGTCTGGATGGAGGATTTAGTAGCTGTCTGACTGTCTGTTTAAGTGAGTAATTAAAAGTGTCTCACTTAATACATGGATTAGTAACTAAACTATGTGAATGTGTGCAGCACTGTCTCTGTTGTTGTATAACATGCTACATCAGTTGGTCACTAACTACATGAGTGTGTATATTAGTTATTGATTAGTTGGGTGAGTATTTGTATGGGACACTGAGTTTGTGTGTGGTTGGATGGGGTGTGTGTAACTCTATGCATAGATGTGTGAATGGTTGATTGACTAGGTGTATAGGTTTAAGAGTGCATGTGGAAACAGTTGTTTGGGTGACTGAGTGTATTTATTTGTGTGTTGGTGAGCGAATATATGTTTTAGTTGTACATCTTCAACAAAGTAAAAAAATAAAAGGCATTGTTTGTGAGAGTTGGTGTATATCAATAAGTATGTGTAAGAGTCAGTGATTGTAAGAGTAACTATATGAATGAGTGTATCATTGTAATGGTACTCTAGTGCCAGAGACCCAGGTCAGCAGAGCTGCTCTAGAGGCCGAGAACCAGGTCAACAGAGCTGCTGTAGAGCCAGAGAAACCAGGTCAGCAGAGCTGCTTTAGAGCCAGAGAAACCAGGTCAGCAGAGCTGCTTTAGAGAGAGAGAACCAGGTCAGCAGAACTGCTTTAGAGCCAGAGAAGCAGGTCAGCAGAGCTGCTCTAGAGCCAGAGAACCAGGTCAGCAGAGCTGCTTTAGAGCCAGAGAACCAGGTCAGCAGAGCTGCTCTAGAGCCAGAGAACCAGGTCAGCAGAGCTGCTTTAGAGCCAGAGAACCAAGTCAGCAGAGCTGCTTTAGAGGCAGCGAACCAGGTCAGCAGAGCTGCTAAGAGCCAGAGAACCAGGTCAGCAGAGCTGCTCTAGAGCCAGAGAAACCAGGTCAGCAGAGCTGTTTTAGAGGGAGAGAACCAGGTCAGCAGAGCTGCTTTAGAGCCGGAGAACCAGGTCAGCAGAGCTGCTTTAGAGCCATAGAACCAGGTCAGCAGAGCTGCTCTAGAGGCAGAGAACCAGGTCAGTAGAGCTGATTTAGAGGGAGAGAACCAGGTCAGCAGAGCTGCTTTAGAGCCAGAGAACCAGGTCAGCAGAGCTGCTTTAGAGCCATAGAACCAGGTCAGCAGAGCTGCTTTAGAGCCAGAGAACCAGGTCAGCAGAGCTGCTCTAGAGCCAGAGAACCAGGTCAGCAGAGCTGCTGTAGAGCCAGAGAAACCAGGACAGTAGAGCTGCTTTAGAGAGAGAGAAACAGGTCAGCAAAGCTGCTTTAGAGAGAGAGAACCAGGTCAGCAGAGCTGCTTTAGAGCCGAGGGACCAGGTCAGCAGAGCTGCTCTAGAGCCAGAGAACCAGGTCAGCAGAGCTGCTGTAGAACCAGAGTAACCAGGTCAGCAGAGCTGCTTTAGAGCCAAAGAACAAGGCCAGCAGAGCTGCTTTAGAGCCAGAGAACCAGGTCAGCAGAGCTGCTTTAGAGCCAGAGAACCAGGTCAGCAGAGCTGCTCTAGAGCCAGAGAACCAGGTCAGCAGAGCTGCCGTAGAGCCAGAGAAACCAGGTCAGTAAAGCTCTTTTATAGGGAGAGAACCAGGTCAGTATAGCTGCTCTAGAGGGAGAGAACCAGGTCAGCAGAGCTGTTGTAGAGCTAGAGAACCAGATCAGCAGAGCTGCGCTGTAGCCTAAGAACTAGGTCAGCAGAGCTGCTCTAGAGCCAGAGAACTAGGTCAGCAGACCTGCTGTAGAGCCAGAGAAACCAGGTCAGCAGAGCTGCTTTAGAGAGAGAGAACCAGGTCAGCAGAACTGCTTTAGAGCCAGAGAAGCAGGTCAGCAGAGCTGCTCTAGAGCCAGAGAACCAGGTCAGCAGAGCTGCTTTAGAGCCAGAGAACCAGGTCAGCAGAGCTGCTCTAGAGCCAGAGAACCAGGTCAGCAGAGCTGCTTTAGAGCCAGAGAACCAAGTCAGCAGAGCTGCTTTAGAGGCAGCGAACCAGGTCAGCAGAGCTGCTAAGAGCCAGAGAACCAGGTCAGCAGAGCTGCTCTAGAGCCAGAGAAACCAGGTCAGCAGAGCTGTTTTAGAGGGAGAGAACCAGGTCAGCAGAGCTGCTTTAGAGCCGGAGAACCAGGTCAGCAGAGCTGCTTTAGAGCCATAGAACCAGGTCAGCAGAGCTGCTCTAGAGGCAGAGAACCAGGTCAGTAGAGCTGATTTAGAGGGAGAGAACCAGGTCAGCAGAGCTGCTTTAGAGCCAGAGAACCAGGTCAGCAGAGCTGCTTTAGAGCCATAGAACCAGGTCAGCAGAGCTGCTTTAGAGCCAGAGAACCAGGTCAGCAGAGCTGCTCTAGAGCCAGAGAACCAGGTCAGCAGAGCTGCTGTAGAGCCAGAGAAACCAGGTCAGTAGAGCTGCTTTAGAGAGAGAGAAACAGGTCAGCAAAGCTGCTTTAGAGAGAGAGAACCAGGTCAGCAGAGCTGCTTTAGAGCCGAGGGACCAGGTCAGCAGAGCTGCTCTAGAGCCAGAGAACCAGGTCAGCAGAGCTGCTGTAGAACCAGAGTAACCAGGTCAGCAGAGCTGCTTTAGAGCCAAAGAACAAGGCCAGCAGAGCTGCTTTAGAGCCAGAGAACCAGGTCAGCAGAGCTGCTTTAGAGCCAGAGAACCAGGTCAGCAGAGCTGCTCTAGAGCCAGAGAACCAGGTCAGCAGAGCTGCCGTAGAGCCAGAGAAACCAGGTCAGTAAAGCTCTTTTATAGGGAGAGAACCAGGTCAGTATAGCTGCTCTAGAGGGAGAGAACCAGGTCAGCAGAGCTGTTGTAGAGCTAGAGAACCAGATCAGCAGAGCTGTGCTGTAGCCTAAGAACTAGGTCAGCAGAGCTGCTCTAGAGCCAGAGAACTAGGTCAGCAGACCTGCTGTAGAGCCAGAGAAACCAGGTCAGCAGAGCTGCTTTAGAGGGAGATAACCAGGTCAGTAGAGCTGCTTTAGAGCCAGAGAACCAGGTCAGCGGAGCTACTCTAGCTGACACTGACTGACTGACAATGACTGACTGACACTGACTGATTAACACTGACTGACACTGATTGACTGACACTGACAGTGACTGACACTGATTGACTGAAACTGACTGACTGACAATGACTGACACTGACTGACTGACACTGACTGACACTGATTGACTGACACTGACTGACTTTGACTGACACTGATTGACTGACACTGACTGACTGACTGACACTGACTGACTGGCACTGACTGCCACTGACTGCCACTGACTGACTACTCTCTACTACCCTACTACTCACTCTCTACTACTCTCTACTACTCTCTCTCTAATACTCACTCTCTACTACTCACTCTCTACTACTCTCTCTCTACTACTCACTCTCTACTACTCTCTACTACTCACTCTCTACTACTCTCTCTCTACTACTCACTCTCTACTACTCTACTATATATATGTATGTGTATATATATATATATTCACTGAAAAAACCATAGGTTTCACACATGTTATAGTAACTTGTGTGAAACCTATGGTTTTTTAAGTGAATATATATATATATATATTCACTGAAAAAACCATAGGTTTCACACATGTTATAGTTAGCTGGACATTTTACTGATAAAAAACCAATGAAATTCCCCTGTTATAGTTACTGTAGGCAACTATAACTCACGCGACCGCAATCTTCTGCTGATGCTAATACTGTATTTAGACACTTATTTGCCCATGTCTTCTTCCATTAAATTTTAGCTATACATATATTACAAATATTTTTTTTTCATAAAGACACATATGTCATCAGCAGAAGATTGCGGTCGCGTGAGTTATAGTTGCCTACAGTAACTATAACAGGGGAATTTCATTGGTTTTTTATCAGTAAAATGTCCAGCTAACTATAACATGTGTGAAACATATGGTTTTTTCAGTGAATTTGCAAGGTTTTTTAAATGCTAATTCCTAACTATAACGTGTGTGAAACCTATGGTTTTTTCAGTGAATTTGTACGGGTTTTTAAATGCTAAGTTACTTTACACCATTTGTGGCGTGCGCGCCCACTTAACACAGTTCGTTCCGTGCGCGCCCACTTTACGCAGTTAGTGCCGTGCACGCACGGTGGTCATGCGGTGCGCTGCGTGCACCGCGTGCCCACGTTATGCGGGATGGGCCATGTACGCACGATGCGCTTCGCGCACCGTGCGCACATGGGGGACATATTATGCGCATCTTTGTGAAATGTATTCTTTGTTAATTTGATAGCTTTGATATGCCATGCACAAATGGTGCCATTCGGGCACCATTTGCACACGGGGTGGGAAGAGTGTGGATAATTTTTTTTTTTTTAATTTTTACCGTACGCGTACGGTAAGTGTAATCGGCGATTTTCCGATTAAAAAAAAAAATTTTTTTTTTGGGCTTGGGGGTTGTTGGGGGACCCCTATATCACTGCTGGGTGGTTAGGATGTCAAGAAACTGCCTCTTTAGACATTTTTTGGCTTCGTTTTTGTTGCCCTACTCAGAGAGCGAGAGAGAAAATGGCGGCCGCCACTTCCTGATTTAGACCGATTCGAATGTTTACTAAGATCTAAGAGCCAATCAAAATCGCGCTCGCGCACGCCACCGTACGCGTACGGTAAGCTTACGGTAAGCGCACCGTAAGCGCACCGTAAGCTGTCATAGATATATATATTGATTTAAAGGCTATTTTCTCAGAATCTACTGAACAGATTTACACCAAACCTACAAAAGGCACTTCCTTGACCTGAGGACTACCTCTCTGCCAAATTTCAAGTAATTCTGTTCAGCCGTTCGGGCTGTAGCTGTGTCTAAAGGTCCTATGGAAAAATGCATGGGAAAAACGCCTTTTGGGACCCCCCTTTTATCTCAGCCCCCGCTTGACGAATCCCCCCGAGACTTTCAGGGTAGGAGCGGAGCGTAGCGCCCCACCTATTTTGAAAAATTCGCGAGGATTCATCGACCGGCGCCAAAGTTATTCAAAATAGAATGTTGCGGATTTCCTATGGAAACAGGGTCCTAACTATAACTACCTACTGGCGACCGCCAGTAGGTAATACATACGTATATAAACATATATATAATCTGCATATCTATATAAATACAAATATAAATGCATGCATACATATACATATACATATATGCAAAGCTAAAAAGCCACCTAATTACAAACAGAATTGCTTCAACTTAAACGAGGGCGAGACCTATTGCATTTTCAGTGCTTGTTTACTTTGGTTCCATCAAGAAGGCATTCAGATGTGTCACACATTTGCCATAAATTCTGAATGTTAGCACTCTAGTTGCTCATTAGATCACTGTAGTAAAGCTACTGCTCACCAGGGAAGTGTGCTGCTGGTATTCAAAGTGCATGTTTCAGTCTGCATGTCAGAATGTTTTTATGAAATAGAAGAGGATTTGAGTAATCAAAATGTGTCCTAATTTTTCTTTCTGCAGCACTAATCATAATTTCTATGGCAAAATGAACCCCTTCATTTGTTTCCTTTGCAAATTAAATGTTTTAAGTGTTACCACTTTATTCCAATCAAGATGGCTTCAGGTGTGACATACTTTTGTAAAGTAAGACTGTTAGTGCTCTAGTTGTTCTTTAGAACACTCTGGGACATTCTGTCATTGAGCACTACTTTGGCTCCATCTGGGTGATATTTGTGCTACATTTGGGCTCTTTCGTCTGTGGTGGCCATCTTGGGAGACTTATTTGTTATGAAGTTTCCTAATTTCCTCATTTACTACAGTCTCCTCAGTAGGAATACTTTCAGTTTTTTGCTTTGATTCCATCAAGAAGGGATTCAGATGTGTCACAGATTTTCCACACATTCAGAATGTTAGCACTCTAGTTGCTCATTAGATCACTATAGTAAAGCTACTGCTCACCAGGGAAGTCTGCTGCTGGTATTGAAAGTGCATGTTTCAGTCTGCATGTCAGAATTTTTTAATGAAATAGAAGAGGATTTGAGAAGTCACTCAAAATGTGCCCTAATTTTTCTTTTTTCAGCACTAATCATAATTACTATTGGGGCAGGGGCAACAAACCAACGATACAGGACTGGCAAGAGAGGCTGTGGCAATATAGTAGACCATTATGGGTAGAAGGAAGAGGCAGTGGTAGTACAACCATACATGCCAACAGACCCGTTTCAGCCAGGAAACGTCCAATGTTTTTAAGCTCAAATGGGCTTTATTTGATGTGTCTCCTGTCTACAATCTCCTCTTTTTCAATGTAACTCAAAAGGGAAAATCAAAACCCCAGTTATTTTTCAAAATCTCCCTTTTACCAAGTTCAAAATGTTTGCAAGTATGGTAGGCAGGAGGAATTGGGGTAGGGACATGGACTCTGATAACAGAGTGTTGTATTCTATATTCAATGAAATGTTTTAACATTCATCTCCTGCCAGCTGAATGTGTATGTGATGTCATCAGCTGATATCACAGGTGGAATGTGATGTGCAGCTTAGCAGACTGGCTGAAGATGAAGGTGGTTGGCAGTTCAAGAGCTGTGTAGTGTTATCAAATAAATCTACTCTAATTCAACTGTTCCTGAGTCAATTACTACAGATTTTTGGCGACGAGTTTACTACACAGCTGAACCCACCATTAGCCTTTCAATTCAAGCAAGAACTTTCTTCAAAAAATCAAGCAAAGGTTTCCAAGTTTATCAAGTATCAAGCTACCTGGCCTGGATTCAAAAGTTTCTGTTTTCAAGAACTTTTGTGTGGATTTCGTCTTCTTGTGGGTGAGTGTATCAAATGGGCAGTGAGTGGGAATCACGATGTATATAAGTCCCTTGAGAGTATGTTATGGTTTTATAGGACCACGCCTCATTCCTCGACAAAAGTGTCTCCTTTTGAGATACTTAGGGGTAGGAAGGCTAATACCAGTTTCAGACCAGGTTGGATGAGTAAATGGGTAGAATCTTTGTGTAATGTGGAGGGCATCATGGAAAAGGTCAAAGTCAACTCTGATATGGCTCAGTGTAAAGAGAAATCATGGTTTGACAAAAAAAGGGGTGTGAAATTTGTTGCTTTGTCTGTGGGCGATTTTGTACGCATCAAGAATCCTGGGCATACTAAGAAGGGGCATTGTAAATTTGGTAATCCTGTCAGAGTTACTCGCATTTATAATAATGCTGCCCAGGTTGAAGGGGGTTGTTGGTGGAATTTATCCAGATTGATTAAAACAAGATATCGCCCAACATCAGAGAGTGCTAATTTTACAAGTAGAGAGGACAGTTCTTTCGAGCCTTCTGTGGGTCAGAGTAGGAAAAGTTCGAGGGTTCGTGTTGTTCCCCACAGGTTTCGTGACTGAAGGTATGTTACTATGCATGATACTATATAATATATATATTTTTTTTATATATGTGTTTTGGAGAAAAGGAGGTATGTGATATTATTTGTCTTGACATATTGTTATATGCATTGAAATGTTTATTTTATAGGTTTGTGTACATTTTATTCTGTAGGTTTTATTCTGTAATGTAGGAAGTTGTTGTTATGTTATTGTTCCTTTTCTTAGGAGAAAAGGAGGTATGTTGTATTCTATATTCAATGAAATGTTTTAACATTCATCTCCTGCCAGCTGAATGTGTATGTGATGTCATCAGCTGATGTCACAGGTGGAATGTGATGTGCAGCTTAGCAGACTGGCTGAAGATGAAGGTGGTTGGCAGTTCAAGAGCTGTGTAGTGTTATCAAATAAATCTACTCTAATTCAACTGTTCCTGAGTCAATTACCACACAGAGGACAGGAGGGACATGGAGAGGTGCACCAAACTGACCCTACAGGGCAGGCATCAGGGTTTGCAGCAGCACAATACACCACACAGGGCATGCGGGACGGGAGTGCAGTATAACAATCCATAGAAAGCAATAGGGAGGGGACAGGACCATGCACATGGACAACAGAGAACAGAGGGGAAAGAGGCAATGGTATCTAACTGATCATAATGGACAGACAGGAGAGAACGCTGCAGCATAACAGACCATAAAGGGCAGGAGGGTGGAAATAGGGGTCTGCACATGGAAACAGAGGGCTGGGGGCAAGGGGGCAGGGCAGGAGCAGCAAGATGACCATGGAGGTCAGGCAGGATGGGCACTAGAAACAAGACACACCATGGAGAGCAACAATGAGACTATGATGGCATACACACAGACCATGGAGGGAAGGTGGGAGGGGGTCAGGGGCAGCTAGCTGACCACACAGGGAAGGTGGGAGGGGCCATGGCAGCACAGAAGACCATGCATGGCAAGCGGGAGGGTTAGTGGCAGCACAATGGCTATGATGGGCAAGAAGGAGGGTGCAGGGGCATGCACAAAGGACCATGGAGGATAGAAGGGAGGGTCAGGACCTGGGCACAGACAAGAGAGTTCAGGGGAAGGGGCCTCACAACAGACCGCGCGGGGCAGGCAGGAGGAGCAGTTGCAGCACGACAGACCAGGGAGGGCAGAAGGGTGTGGCAATAAAATGGACCATGGAGGACAGGAAGAAGGGGATAGGAGCATGGCATGTGGACAGGCAGGGTGGAAGTGGCAGGGACAGGTTACAGTCATCTGACAATGCTAGGCAGGTGGGAGGGGAGTGGCAGCTCAACAGAACACTCAGAGTAGATAGGAGTGGCAGGTCCATGGAACATTGTGGGAAAAAAGGATGGAGCAGGGGCATGCACAAAGACATCGGAGGGCAGGGGGAAGGAGAATAAGGGCTGCAAGCTAAGCACAGAGGCTAAGCAGGAGGTCAATGATGGGCCATAGAATTGGGCAATGGAGGGCAGGAGGAGTGGACAGGTACATCATACTAAATGGAGGGCAGTGGCAGCACATCAGACCATGCATGGCAGGAGGGAGGAGGCTAGTCCATGGATTCAGACAACAGAGGATAGGGAGGAGGTGGATGGGGCAGCAAGCTAACTGTTCAGAGAAGGTGGGTGTTAGGAACTTTATTGTTTTTAAAATGTGTGTCTATGCGAACTACTTAAAATATGAACAAGTTTGCAGCATAATCTCACTTTAATTCAGGAAGAAGAGGACGTTTATGACTGTGACTCCGGGCTCACTTGGCACAAACACCCCCTGACCCTCCACCCCCCATCGCAAAATGTAATGCCCGTGAAAAGGGTAGGTGGACGCAGTGTTATATAGAACATAGTCCTGAGAGCACGATTGAAAATGAAAACTAGATATAGTATATGGTATAAACTATGAACCAAAAAGTGTGATATAAGATGAACCGGGGCGTGAAATATAATATGCAATACATTGTGCGCAATGACAGATTCATTGGAGAGGGCGAGATAGCACAGGCACTAGCGCGTGCTATACAATATGCGCCTTGGAGTGTAATATGCACAGGGCAGTGTTGTGTAACCTAACTAGTCTCTAAAGTTGTAATATAAAATATGTGCTGGGGAGTGTAAAGTTGCATATGCACTGTGACAAAGATATCGATCCCAGATTGTAATATGTATGGCATAGCGCTGTGCGTTATAACATAGGCATCGAGGAAGGCACGTTAGATGGGGCAATATAACCCGTGCGAAGGCAAGTGTGGCATGACATATTCACGGGGTGGTGTTACAGTGCACATGGGCTAGAGAGTGTCATAGCATACGCACTAGCTGGTGGAATACAACACAGAGGTGTGTGGCACTCGGCGGGCACTGGTGGGTGTAACAGAGCATTGGGCTCAGCAGGAGCATGCTGTGACTCTCAAGTGAGGTTTGTCTCCTTTCCAGAGAGTAAAATAAAAAGTATTACACATCCGGCGGTGGATGTGTGTTTTATTAACCGTGAGGGGGGTTTCTTGCATAGTTTGGTCGAATTTTGAGTGCAACAGTAGGGAAAGAATTAGATAACGGAGGGATACAATTTCTCTATTCCCACTCCAGTGAGTGCAACAGTAGGGAAAGTATTGGATAACAGAAAGGTAAAAACTACTATTCCCACTCAAATGAGTGCAAGAGTAGAGAAAGTGTTGGATAGCTTAGGGGTAAAAATTACTTTTCCCACTCCAATGAGTGCAACAGTAGGGAAAGTGTTCGATACCGGAGGGATAACATTTACTATTCCCACTCCAGTCAGTGCAACAGTAGGGAACGTTTTGGATAGTGGAAGGGTAAACATCACTATCCCTGCTCCAATGAGTCCACCAGTACGGAAAGTGTAGGATAGCTAAGGGGCAAAAATGACTATTCCCACTCCAGTGGGTGCAACAGTAGGGAAAGTGTTAGATAGCAGAGGGATAAAACGTACTATTCCCACTCCAGTGAGTTCAACAGTAGGGAAAGTGTTGGATAGTAGAGGGAGGAAATGTACTATTCCCGCTCCAGTGAGTTCATCAATAGGGAAAGTGTTGAATTGCAAAGGGGTCAAATTTACTATTCTCACTCCAATCAGTTCAAAATTAAAAACAAACAAATAATCATTAACAGAATAAAATTATTTTTAAATATGTAAGTAATTTTTTTTTTTTTTAAATCAAAATATATTTAATATTTAGAAAAACTCCCCCTCCATCTCTTCCAACATTCTCCAGTACCAATGCGATGTTTCCTTCTTCCTGGGGTTGTCCAGAATCAGCATTTCCTCAAGTACGTTGGCTTCTCCTAACCTATTTTCTGATGCTTGGACCCAACTTTGGATTTGAAGATATTTAAATCTTGAAACACTATGGTTTGTTCTACTTTACAAATGTTCCCATGAAATCATTCCTTTTCCTTCCAATAGATCCTCCCATCTTTCCACTCCAGCTCTCCTTAAAGCCTCGGCAAGATTATCCTTTGTCCATTCCAGTGATCCGGGCGAATCCCAAATAGGAGCCATGTTACTGTAATACATCCACTTCAATCTCCTTTTAATCCTGTACCACTGTACCAAGTTTCTGCCACTCCTCTGAGAATCTTCAGCCTAACTTTTTTAAAGTATCTAGGATCTGCATATTTCATCATAAATCCTGAGGCCCCTCCTACTACCTCTTTTAGCAATCCCGTGAATAGCTTGCCAATTTCTGAGTCTGATGCCCTATCCAGGAGAATCATATTGTTCTTAAGCAGAAATGCCCATGCGTATAGTTGCAAATCTGGCAGAGTCAGGCCTCCTTTCTCTTTCCTCTTCCGCAGCTTTTTCCACGATATTCACGGAGCTTTAGCTGCCCAGATGAAAGACCCGATTTTACCCTGCAGCTTCATAAGCCCTGCTTCTTTAAATGGCAAAGGTATGGCATTGAAAAGGAAGGTCAACTTTGGTAATAAAATCATTTTTACTAGATTCACTGTACCAAAGATAGTCAGGGGTAGATGCATCCAACTTGACATTAAATCACAGATTTCTTTTTTCACCTTGTTAAAATTAGTTTCTCCTAGTTTTGTGATATCTTGAGTTACTCTCACTCCCAAATCTCTCATTTCAGTTGTAATTTTTTCTCCCCCTCCATCTAGGTTCCATACCATAATGTCTGATTTATCTCTATTTATTTCGTATCCTGATACTTTCCCAAAATCTTCTGCAGTTTTTACTACATGCTTCATTGTGTTCTCCAAATCTGCCGTATATATATCAACAAATCATCGGCATATAGCGCCGACTTCTTAACCTAATCATTGCATTGGAAAGGGATTATCTGTGGCTCTGCCCTCATTTTATTTACTAATGGCTCCATGTATAAATTAAACCGTAATGGAGACAACAGACATCCTTGTCTTGTCCCTCTCTTTATATCAAAAGCTGATGTTAATATTCTGTTTACTAAAACTCTTGCCTTTGGTGACTTATAGAACCCAGCAATTGTTCTACAAAAGCTATCCCTCAATTTAGCTGTTTCCATAACAGATGCCAAGAAAGCCCAATTTACTTGATCAAATGCCTTGGTGGCATCCAAGACAATAACTGCCAGAGGTACAGTATTTGTTTCCGCCAGATCTATTGCCCCTATCAGAGAGTAAGTTAACTCATGTAGCGACCTTCCTTGCATAAAACCTTTTTGGTCTATGTGTATCAGATCTCCCATTAGGCCTTTAACTCTATCTGCCAGGATTTTAGAAAGGATTTTATAATCGCTATTTAAAAGCGATACCGGCCTATAAGATTCACAACTATTTTTACTCTTGCCTGGTTTTAAAATTAGTGAGATTGTAGCTTCTGACCAGGATTCTGGTTGAGATTCCTCTTGTACAAATATCTCATTGAATAATCTTGTCAAGATTGGGGTCAGCACCTCCTTTAGCATAATGTAAACTTCTAAAGGCAAGCTGTCCGGGCCAGATGCCTTCCCTCGCTTGCCCTTCTTCAGCACCTGTTCTACCTCCCCCCTTCTGTATTTGAGTGTTCAGTGCAGCAGTTTTTTCGTCCTCCAAAGTCACTGGGCCCGATTCACAGAACTAACTTAAGTCAAAATCCTAAACTTACTACTTTTGGTATTCACAGAAGGCATTTAGTAGTAGTAAAGTTAGGATTTTGTCTTAAGTCTGTCTTAACTCTGTCCTAAGTTTGTCTTAAGTTTGTCTTAAGTCTGTCTTAAGTCTGTCTTAAGTCTGTCTTAAGTCTGTCCTAGGTTTATCTTAATTCTGTCTTAAGTCTGTCCTACTACTTTTGGTATTCACAGAAGGCTTTTAGTAGTAGTAAAGTTAGGATTTTGTCTTAAGTCTGTCTTAAGTCTGTCCTAAGTTTGTCTTAAGTTTGTCTTAAGTCTGTCTTAAGTCTGTCTTAAGTCTGTCTTAAGTCTGTCCTAAGTTTATCTTAATTCTGTCTTAAGTCTGTCTTAAGTCTGTCCTACTACTTTTGGTATTCATAGAAGGCTTTTAGTAGTAGTAAAGTTAGGAATTTGTCTTAAGTCTGACTTAAATTTGACTTAAGACAGACTTAAGACAGACTTAAGACAGTCTTAAGACAAACTTAAGACAAACTGAGGACATAATTAAGACAGACTTATGACAAAATCCTAACTTTACTACTACTAAATGTCTTCTGTGAATACCAAAAGTAGTAAGTTTAGGATTTTGTCTTAAGTTACTTCTGTGAATCGGGCCCTCTATCTTCTCCTCTCTAAGCCACCTATTTCTCTCCTCTTCAGATGACACCACTCCTTCTTCATACAGAGTACCAAAATAGATATAAAAAGCTTCTTCAATCTCTTTTCTATTTGTTAACACCTTGCCCGTATTCTGACATTTAATTTCTCACCTGATCTTTTTTTGTCTGCCAGGCTAACAATTTTCCGCAATTTTCCCCATAATCAAATTGTGTTTGCTTACTTGTCTCCCACCTTTTCCTCACCCTCTTGTCCAGGATACCGGCAAGTTTAATTTTCAAGTCTGTTAATTCAATCTGCCTGGCCTCCCTCTGACTATTCTTAGCCAACTCTCCTTCTAGTACTCTTATCCTTTTCTCCCCTTCTCCTATCTCTTCCTGAAGACCTTTCCTCTTCCCAACCGCATAGTTTATTAACTTCCCCCTCAAATGCGCTTTATAAGAATCCCATACCACCCCTGCCGATGCTGAGCTCCAATTAAAATAAAACAATTCTACTGTATCTTCCTTTAATCTCCTCACAATTTCTTTATCTAACAGCAAGGTGCTGTCTAATGTCCATCTTGGGGGGGACTTTTCTTCCTTAAGGCAGATCTCCAAAAGAATTGCCGAATGATCCGATAAATGTACCCCGATATGTGCAATACTCCTGACTAGTTCCCGCAAACCTAAATCTAGCAGGATGTAATCTATCCTCGGCTGGTGATGATATTTCTTATTGGCGTACGTATATTCTCTTTTGTCTCCCATCCTCCATCTCCAGCCATCATATAATCCTAATTGTTTCATCATAGATTTTATCTGCCCTCTCATTTTACGGTTTGCAGCTGCTCTACTACCTACTGATCTATTTAGAGTACTATCCAATGCCACATTAAAATCCCCTGCCCAAATAATTGGGTCTGAGAAGCTTGATAGCTCCACTAATAACTCTTGCAAAGGTACTATGTCATCCACATTCGGCCCGTAATAGCCTGCTAGCGTGAGACTATGTCCCCTCACTTTCAGCTTAACTACTAACCACCTACCACATATATCTGAATTATTTTGTATAATAGAAATGTTTGGATCTCGCTTTACTAATATCACCACTCCTTTAGTTATTATAGTTTGCTTGGTACACACCATTTGCTGCACCCATTTTTGGGACTTAAATACTTCCATACACTCTTTCTCTGACAAGTGCGTCTCCTGAAGCACACAAATCTAAACATTACAGTCTTTTAAATACTGGAGGATACGCTCTCTTCTTGGCCTCACCCTTAACCCATTAACGTTCCACGATAAGATTTTCAAACTACATCCTTGTCTCTCTCCCATGTTCCTATTCTGAAAAACAACTTAACTAGCAAACCTGACACTTCAGAGGATTTTTTATTCTTTTTTCCCTAATGCTCCGCACCTCGTGACCCCTATCTTTACCCCTCCCCCCATGAATAACCTTCCCCCCTTTCTAATGACCTAGACTTAACCTAAGCCTAAGCCTATGGGTTTGCCCCCAGGTGTGTTTCACTCTATATCTTACCACTAACTTCTAATTTCACATTACAAACCACTGTTCATTACTATTCCTACCTAACCACTTTAAAACATCTGTTGAGAATTTATTCTAAACTATTTACTAGACCTTGTATCTACTGAGACTTCATTTACCAACTATTTACAAGACTTTATAAAGTCAACTATTACGCTCACCACTCTAATATTATACATATTATTATTCATCATAACATTTAATACAGCCGGGAATTTCATCTGCACGCTTGCTCCTAGTTCCTTCAACTGGTCCATTCTCTTTCCCAACTCCCACTGTCTGTTGGAAGTGATATAAGAAATGTCTGACCTAATTTCGCAGGATATTCCATCTACTTTTACTGTTTTCATTTTCAGAGCTCAAGATAACGCCTTGTCATTCAGTGAGTAGGTAAGAAAAGTTTCCAACATTTTTCTGGGCTTACTTGTTTTTGGATTGAGCCTGAAGGGATCCCTATGTACTCTCTGTATGTCCCTCCCCAACTCTTGTTCCGTCTCTTCTAAGTTAAGCCCTATTTTCAGCAACCTGATTATCCATGCCTTCAAGTCATCTCCTTCTGCGCCCTCTGGAACATTTAAGACTCACAAGTTGTTTCTCCTTTGATTGTTCTCCATCATTTCCTCCCACTCCTGGCGCCCCTGTTCTCTCGATCTCAAGCCCTTTATTTCTTCCTCATTTATCTGTATCTTTCCCTTGAGCTCCTCTACTGTCTCTTCCAACACTGTTGTTCTTCAAGTAAATCATCCAATTTCTTTTCTAACATCTCACAGGCTGTTTTAATTTCTTTTTGGTTCCCTTCAGATACCTCGAACATACTTCTTATCTCAGATGTAAGTGTCGCTATCAACTCTGCCAGACCTACTCCCTCCGTGCATGGCTCTTGTCCATTCATGCCTTGAATTTTATCTTTTTTCTCCTTTATGTTCAGAGTCTGACCTGAGATAAGTTCCTCTATCTCCCCTCCTTCATTAGTTCTTCCTTCTTGCTCTATCACTGTATGGGTTGCGGAGTTGACGCTAATCTCGTCTTGATCCTTTTCTTGCACTATCATGAATCTATTAGGGCTGTGCACATCACTCCACTCTCCCTGTGGTTTCTCAAACTCATGGTCTAACTCTCTTTACATATTTTTAACGGTCTCCCCCTTCTCGCTACCTCCCGTTCTTCCTTCCCTCAATGTTAAGGTCCTGGGCAGCACTTTGAAAAAGGTCCTGAGTGAGGGAGTAACCTTCAGCTTTACTTTCTGAGATTTGCTCATACGTTGTTGTGTCATTCTCTCTTGCTTGTCAGCTCTTTGTTCTCTTTTTATTGGAATTCTTACTTGGGGTGTTTTGGGCTCTGTAATTTCTTTCCCCACCTTTACCTCCTTCACCTCCTACGCTTCCGCCCCTACCAAGCTTTTGTCCAGCTTTGCGCTCCTTAGACAATACCTTCCTGGCAGTTTAAACTCACTGTTACAGGGGATCACTACTTTTTGGTTTGGGCTTGCCTTTTTATTTTTGCCACCTTTCCCCCTTTTAGTTTTCTATTCCACCTCCTCCTTCTTTTGTCTTGAATTGTGTTGTTGAGCTTGCTTTCCCTCTATATTTCTCCCTGTTCTTTTTGGCATTCTTTCTAGCGTTTTTTTCCCGCTCCTCAATCTCTTTGGTGTGAGTGCCTTTAGTCTTGGGCTGTCCCCTCCACCTCCTCCTCTAAACAGGATTCTTGGCGCCTTTCTCCCTTTTTTGACTTCCAGTGCGGATCTAAACCATCCCTGTTCACTTCCTCCTCTGCCGTGACTGCCTCTTCTTTGTCGTCCATAACCTCCAGAAATACACCCTTAATGCACCCTAAATGCACCCACAATCGCAAGGAGGGTCAAAACAGGGTCCGAATCCCGTTTCTGCAATCTCTGTCCTAAGACGCCACCCAAATCACCAGCCAGTCGCCTCTCTACCCCCTGACTCTATCCAGACCCAACTCTCGGCTCTCCAGGCACAGACCCCACAGAGCCCCACCTCCTACAGACCATGAAAGTCCTTGGAAGTGCCCCGTCACCCTGCCATGATCTACGATCCATTGCTCCACTGCTCCACTGCTCCCGGCTCCCGACTCTCTCCTCCTACCGCGCAACTCCCAGCTTCAGTAAAGCGTTTCAGCGTGTAAGCGTTTCAGTGGTATTTTCAGTTTTTCCTCCTCAGATGTTCGTGCTATATTCTTTATCTCCGCGTCTAAACTATTTCGGCATTATACTGCATGAAATTTGCGCTCAGTGCTACAGTGGCTCGCAGGGATAATATTCCGCATTCACTCCATTCCGCTCGCACACCTGAAGGAGCTCCCACGACCTGCCTCTAGCTGGCCTCCATGTTCTTCCCATGGATTGTTACATACATTTTGTATACCTACTTCCTAGGCTATAACACCACACAACT
This sequence comes from Triturus cristatus, assembly GCF_964204655.1. Lineage (NCBI taxonomy): Eukaryota > Metazoa > Chordata > Amphibia > Caudata > Salamandridae > Triturus > Triturus cristatus. Next base: position 831,403,699 of record NC_140591.1, read on the forward strand.
CACAACCCACAAAAAAATAAGTATTTGCATAATTAACATAATTAATTATCAATTAAACAAATATTATTAAGTAAAAAACGAATTAAAACACATAAAATGTAATTACCTTCCCACCCTTTCAACCTTTAATCCCCACAACCCACACCTAAAATGTAACTGTAAAACAATTCATTACACAATTTAATTTTGTTTTCATTTAAATAACTAATAGTATTTAACTACTAAGTATAAAGTAAGTAAAATTAATGTGCTCCCCACCCTTCACCTCTATAAACACAAACACAATTATTTTTAACAATTACCTTAATTAATTATCAATGAATTTATTAATATTTATTATCAACTGATTATTAATTAAAAAATAAATAAATTTCCACCCTGTACCCCTACAAACCCCACAACCTACAACTAAAATTAACTACACAATGTCCATATTTGATTGTCAATTAATTAATTAATTAATTACTATTTATTAACAACTAATTATTAATTAATTACAAATAAATTACTTCCCACCCTTTACCCCTATAAACCCCTGCACCCAAAATGAATTACACAATAACCATAATTAATTGTCAATTAATTAATATTAACTAATAACTAAATATTACAAATAAATTACTTCCCACCCTTTACCCCTCTAAGCTCCGCAACAGGCACCTAAAATTTACCAAAGAAAGTTAAAAACACAATCAACAGTATACAATCTCAATTAAATAAATATTAATAAGTAAGAAATATTCATTGATTTATTATAATTAATTACTTCCCACCCTATTCCCATATTAACCCACAAGCCGCTACGGGACTAAAAAATGCAAAGTTTAATTAAAATAAAATGAATAACTACTAAAAATGTAACACATATATTAAAAAACATAAACAATACTTATTCAAAAAAATACATTACATACATTTAAAATATATACTAAACTACATAACACTAATGAAAAAAATCGATATTTTAAACAAATATATTTTTGCAAACTATATTAATGACATCTATATTTTAAAATCGATATTTCTTACCTCAAAGTCGATATTTGTGACCACAATATTCTTGTCGTTGATATTTCTGTGTCACGATATTTTAAACTCGAAATTAGTGTAAGTCAACATTTCCAACTCGATATTTTGACTGAATACCATTACGATGTCAGGCGGAAAGCCTCCGCCTGACACCGACTCGGATTCAGGACCGACCGACTTGCGGTCGGCGGGTCCGACTGCCGAACTACGATATGACCGAATACTCTTCAGTCAGAGTCCATTTGTTTCCAACGGGAGCTTGTGTTCCACCCGACAACCGCCTGTAACACAAGCTCCTATGGGGAATGGGGTGTTTGCATAAAAACCTGCACCCTGTCTCATGCACCCCACGGTGCCTGCCACACAGTACAGGGTTTTACGGGGGGGTTCCTTAGGTACCCCCCTCGGCCATCAACCATAGGCCACGGGGGTATACTCTTTCCTTGAATGGGCAGGCTAACGCCGGAAGGCTGTTGGAAATCGACATCATAATCCCAAGGGCGGAAACGCTGTCCATAGGGGTGCATGATGCGGTTCCAACCATTCCGGATACTCTGTGAGTCACTCGGAACCGATTTGGAATGACAACACGGTTTGCACAGTGCGAACATCATAATTGGACGGTTAGAATGTAAACTGACTGAGTTGGTCGGAAGGGCTCAATGCAGTCGAGAAGTTTCCGACTTTTGGGAGGAGGCATTCAGCCCGACATCGTAATGAGCCCCATAGTCTGACTCAGAGAAAACCTTTCGGAAGGGGGCATGAAGGGTCGCAAAGGCTCCCAGTTACCCCAAACAGGAACTTCAGTGGATGACTGCTCCCCATTGTGGAGAGGTCTGAGAACTTTCTAAAAGGCAAATGAGCTTGACCTGCAGTGAAACTCAAAGCCATGGTTTGAACCACTTCTCCATCTTTTAATGCAGCAATCATCTGCTAACTCAGGTTTGCACATATACTGGAGAGGAGCATACCTCTTCTGGATACACAAGATGTATCAAATGAGGGTATACACCAAGCACCCTGATACCATGTCCTGGGCAGTCATGTGTTTTACTATCAAATCGAGATGCATGAAGAAATAAGCACAACTTGTGAATAGCATATGCTACTTGTCACGGGCTGTCCCTTTGTCTAAAACCGATTACCAATAGTCCCCCTCAAGCGTTTCGAACATTTTAAATGATTTGTAGTCAGGCTGCTGTTATCCAACAGATTTTATAGTGATTTTTCAACCACAATAGCATAAAAGGCTGAGATGTCCATCAAGTGACCTGTCCTGATTTTATACACAAGCGCGCATAGATAAAGAAGAGAACTGTTGTTAATATTTTAAGAACTCTATCGGCCACATTCTATAAAGCACAAGCCCAATAAGCTAGCCCATTAGTTGTAGACAACACAGCTTAGAAACACGGAGCAACACAATGGCTTGTCAGATGTTAGTGCGAGGCCTAGGGTCAAAATCTAATGTGAGGCTTGTGAATGTTTGTTTCTGTTTGGGCCAGGTGTGATGACTAAATGAGAAAAGATTTATAAAGCACCACTGCTACCCAAAACAGGCATCCCAGTGCTACTCACACTACTGGGAAAGAGCAGGAAGTCAGCACTAGAATAAAAGGGTTTCCAGTTGTTTGTAAAGCAGTGCTTCAGACAGTGAACTAAGGAATTTCAAAGGGTAAAGAATTCCAAAGTTTTGGAACCAAGTAAGAAAAGGATCTTCCTCCATGCCTGGTGTGCTGTATTCTAGGAACCCTGAGTAGGTGCGTTGTTTCTGTTTTGAGGCTCACTTCCAGGCTTGTAGCAAAGGATGAGGCTTTGAAAATATCTGGGACCTTTTCTACCCAATGCTCTGTATCAGATAAGCAGAGCTTTGAACTGGATTCTTTTATGGACCGGGAGTCAATGTAAGTAAGTCTGTGATGATGGGATGTGTGGAGGTGCCTGGGGAATTTAAGAATGGTTCTAGCTGCAGTATTGTAGATCATCAGGAGTCTGGATATATTGCATTTGGGAGGGTAAAAATGGAGAGAGTTTCCATTGTCCAATGGGGCGGTAGTAGGGGAAAGAGCAATGATTTTAATTGTTTCAGGGGGAGCGGATCCAGGGCTTTGTAGATGGATTTTAGCAGCTCAAAGACTGTTCCACAGACTGAAGAAATCTGTTGAAAGAAAGGTCAAAATCAATTTTTATTTCACTGTTTCTAGCAGATAAGACAGACGGGGGAGAGATGCCCAGTTCTGTCAACCATCAGGGATTGTTGCTAACTAAATTGTCTTTGCCAAAGGCGATGAGCGATGAATAGCACCTGTTTCTAAGTTACTAACAAAGTACTTCAGAGAAAGAGAAAACATGGCATATAGCACAATCTAGTGATCTGATCAAACAAGGTCCCTCATTATTAATGAATATGGCATGCTTGCTCACAAGTAAAAATCTATAATCAACTGCTGTTGAAGAAGAGCGGGGCCTTGAAAGTGCAGGGCCTGGGGCATACTGCCCTCATGACTGCAAGTAGTCAGTTCGCCCTGCTACCCCAACGGACTTTGTCATAGTTCTTATTGTGTAATCTAGCAATAAGACTGACCAGGCTACCAGGGTTCCCAATTTCTACGAGCACCCTCCAGAGATTATTGCAGGAGATGGATCAAATGCAGCCAGCAAGTCAATAAAGACCACATATAATCTTTGTTGCTGAGCAGCGCATGTTTCCACTATATGAGAGCAAATCTAAACCCTTGATCAGAGGTGCTTGTTTTGGCTCAGACGCCTGCTTGGAGTGGGGACAGGACCTGTTTGTTATCTATCCAGCTTTGCAGTTTATCAAGGATCTGCCTTGAAAAAACTGCAAGCTGTCTACTGGGCTTATAGGCTTATTACTCAGGTGTCACCCTTCTTAAAAACTGGAATTACTTCCGCTCCCTTCAAGTGTCTGGTATTTCTCTCCCAGAAGCAATTACATTAGACAGTTGATTAACATAGCTAGGATGGTATCTGCCGTTCAGAATTGTACAAGTCACCTTTATTCAGTCTGACTAAGGAGCTTTTGCTGATTTGAGTTTGTTAATAGCAGAGAGGGTGTCTTCTAGACGGGAGATTAAGGCCTCAGTAGTCTTCCAATGGGCTAGATTTAGTGCAACTTCAGTAAGGCCTCCGAGTTCGGAGCAAGGGTGTTGGGTATTTGGAGTTTCATGAGCATCCAATGGGGAGGAGTGGTCTACCCACATTTCAGGCTCAATACGATAGCGGTGGGTATTCATTCTATCTAGACTCCCATGTGAAATTTATATGCAAAAGGATCTGCTATCATTTATTTTAATAGGCTGTAGCAGATGTTGCAAGTTACTTTCCTCCCAGCCCCGCTTGGCTTTAGCAAGTGCTGTCTTATACTTAGGTCGTGCTTCGCGAATGTCTACGTGACTGCGCCCTTTGACAGCCTCTCTCAGCTTTGCTTTGATTGATTTGCACTCTGCATTAAACCATTTGGAGTCCCTCATACTGATTATCTGTGGGTGGGTGTTTTTTAAAAAAAAATAAAGCACTGCACTTTATTAAAGAGGTGTTCATGAATGTCTATATTTGGGATTATGGAGACAGGCATTCCATCGTAATCAGACAGGAAATACACAAATCACTGGTGGATCTCTGCTTTCAACTTGTGGTTTGACATTGCTCAAGGCCAAGGAGTCTCCTATAGTTGTTGGCTAAATAGGCTCCGGGACCAGATTATGGAAAGTGGCTTGGACTCTTTTGAGGATGTCCCCTGTTAAGGATGTAACCAACAGGTAATTTCTTATTTCCCAAGTTAGGTAGTACCAATAATGATCTGCCATCGATTTAGAATAACTTAAAGCGTACAATAAATTATGGTAACACCAAAACACTACTCAGGACTCTAAGCCCCACAATCCTTAGCGCCAGGGAGATGCCAACGACAGCCTTCAGCTCTTATTGCACCGCTACCAACCCTGCTGCGTGGGATGCCTGGACACTGCTGGGGGACTCTAAGCCCCACAATCCTTAGCACTAGGGAGGTGCCAACGGCACCCCTTCAGCACTTATAGTGCCACTACCAACCCCGCTGTGCGGGACGCCAGGAGACTGCTCGCGAGCTCTACACCCCACATAACTGGTTAACAGTCTTTTAGTAGTATGCTAATCGAATCAACGACCTGATTGAGGAAGTTGAAACAATTCTAAAACCTGCTTCCTTGTCTCTGAACTTCACCCTGTGGTTCTAAGGGAAACCCCTAGCTGAAATGTTTACTAAACCTCTTGCAAGCCTCATCGCCTTCACCCCAACAAGCCATTCATTTTGTCTATTAGTTGTATTGTACAGAACCTTCCTCAAATAGAGACAGCCCACAAGAATATGTTCTAAGATGCCCCTTACAAAGTAGCAGCGGCATGTTTAAACCGTTTTTCTGATCCAACTGTGAAGGAACACATTCTTCCCTGTGAATCCAATTTATGAAGTTGTCCCCCATCACTCAAAACAACATGAACAAAACTCCCACGAATATGGATCTGCTCTAGATTGTGAGTGCCCTTAAGACTGAACTTGTGGACCTCATTCTCAATCTGAGCTTCATATGAATTTTTTAAATCAAACTACCATAACCAACCAATGCTCCCCACCTCCTGAGGATAGTAGCGATCAAGACCTTCGGAGTCCAGCTCAATCCACTACTTTGCATCAAAAGGGAGCTAATCAGACCATGGATGGACTGGTTTCTACTGGCATCCCTCTCCCTCTTTTTCCGCAAGGTAGTGGGAATGAGCATACTCAATGTTGATCTAACACGGTGGCTTGGCCTATAGCCAACAGCGAGTCTATATTACAGCGAAACAACAGTTTCCCGCTCGACTAACAGAGCTCTTTCTCTAACCATGCAGAACAGAGAAATGCTTTGCTTGGAGCATTGTACATGCAGATGATACAGAGACTTCCACGCGACGCAAGAGAAGATAGGGATGCACTGATTAATCAAGTGACTCATTTGATTAAAAATGTTTGCAAATTTCCTTCAATCAGCTACTCAGATATTGTGGGGGCTACACGCTGTAGCACATCTGGAGAGGAATTCGATTACATTGAAATCCAGTTGTCATCACAGGCTTTGGTGGACACACTAATTGCACTAGAGTTTCCTTTCCCTGTCCGGTGGCAACAAGTATCAGTTTAAAGTGTAATATTCCCTTGGGAAGGGATGACATTCATCATGCTGTCCTCTCAAATTTCTCAGAGCCCTCATGCCAGGAGGCGGCAAGAGAGGATTGATTTTGTATTCTTGATCTAAAATAACCAATGTCCACTCCATCTATGATCTCTAATGATAAGTCAATCATTGCCAGTCTTAAATCCAAAATCCCAGATACGCTATGTAGGAACTGTGTTTATTCTTTTGATATCTGTTTAATCCAAGAACCCTGGAATGTGCTTGCAGTGTATAGGTCAGGTTATATAAACGTTTGTTGCAAAGACATTTCACAGGAGAGAGAGAGGCCTGCTTGGTGGGTTAGTAATATGGGATAAAAACACACTTAATTGTAGAATTTGGAGACTTTCCTTAAACCTACCTGAGATACTTGGTTTATCAATTTCAAAAGGTCATATGCTATTCTACATTTTGAATGTCTACAACAGGATAAATGGTCAGAACAAGGAATCCAGCATTCTTACCACTCTTAAGCATTTTATTGAGCATTCATTCCTGAGGGGGGCAGTGATAATAGTGGGAGACTTCAATGTCACTTTGAAACCATTTGACAATTCTGAAGCAGATATAATGGAGGAGGAAGACGCTGCTTAGGGTATCCCATGGATCTCACACCAGTTAAAAGACTTACTGTACTATGCACACAATTATTGGGCCTAATGATAAATGTAGGCCTTGGAGCCTGCAATGGCAGATCACCTTCAGATTTAGCAGGTGCCCATACTTCTAAGATGCCTAATCCATCAAGTATAATTAATTACATTCTGCTAGCCCTCCAACTGTGGCCCCACATGGTGGATACGGAAATGTTAGATAGGAGCGATAGTGATCGTAATGCACTGAAATTTGCATTAAAAGGGCATTTGTCACTAAAAAGTAAGATCGATATATCCAGCCTCCTGGGAGAACTTAATCTCTAAAATAATAAAAAAGGTCTTAAAGTTGTCATATGTATCTGGTCATTCCACCCTAAAGGCACAAGTTTACACCTAAGTGACAGACACAATTGAGAATATGAGCATCATTGACCCTTTTAGCAAAGGTGGTAATCTTTTACTTAAGTGATGATTTGTTCAATCACCTGTGTGAACTGTTAACAAGTGATTGTAAAAATTAATCTTAAAAGAGATCTGAACACCTATGGTTTAACAGACAGTGCAGCCTTGCTAAGGCTGCTATAAATAAGTCTGTCAAAGCCAACAATCGAGAGCAGATTTTTGTGGCTAGGAGAAATTACGAAAAAGTCCTGTCCCAGACTAAAACAGATTGGGAAAACAAGGTATGGAGCAACTTGGTGAAAGCAGTTAGATCCGGGGATAAAAGGACATTTTGAAGTATACTTGCCCATGAAAGCCGACATGGTGCATCCAACATAGACTTCCATTTGCAGCCGCAGATATGGGTTGAACACTTTGAGAGACTTTATTTAGGTAGTGGAAAAACTCCAGGCGAAGCATCCAACCAGGGGCCCATAAATTCAAATGAAAGTATACCTCCCCTTGAAATATCTCTCAACGAACCTATTGTTATACTGCCAGCTATAGCCCCAGGGAAGGCCCCTGGACCTGATTGCATTACAGGAGATTTGTTTGCCACAGAACCATCTATATGGTGCCCATATCTCAATCTGCTTTCTCAATCAAAATTCAAAATTGGGAGTCGGGCCTCTCCCCAAACCCTGGCAATATGCTGATATTTCCCCTATTTACAAGAAGGGTAGTCGAGAAGATCTTGCAATTATAGGCCCATTTGCCTGATTGATGGACTACAGAAGCTATTCTGCTACTAAATATTGAGGAACCTGACAGAATGGATGACTGAAAATAACATCCTATCAGATCTCCAAGGCAAGTTTTCGTCAGAAGACCAGTACGATAGCATATATATAAATGATTTAGTGAATTGTTTATGTTTCCCTGGCAATGATGCCCCGAAAATGGGTACTTCAAAAATTCTGACACTTTTGTTCACTGATGACATGCTCATTATCTCTAAAACTCCTGCTGGCCTACAGGCCCTGGTGAATTGCTTTTTAATGGTTTGCACAGAGAGGGGCCTAGAATTAAAATTCAAATTTATGGCATTTAACACTTATAAAGCTGCAAAGAGTATATTCAAGACACAGAAGGATTGACTTGAGCAAGTCTGAGACTATTATTATTCAGGAGTTAGACTGACCAACAAATTTAATTGGTAGCTGCAAATTAACAAGAGTGCACTAAAGTTACAGCAGGAATCTAAGGCTGCCATTAAGCTAGTTAAGAAAACAAACTCCAAAACCCTCTCTCCAGCTGGAGAAACATACAACAATAAAGGCAAGGAGGGTCAGCTTTATATGGTTCAGAGCTATGGGGGGCATGTTAGAGATAATACGCTTGCTGTGGTTGAAAATAGGTTAATCAGGCCTCTAGTAAACGTTCCACAGAGTGTTCCACACCATCCCCAGTTGCTCAATGAAGGTGTATACCCAATTATTTTAATTCTAAAAGTGAGACCCTTACTGTATTGGCATAGATCGTGGTCCACTGACAAATTATTGTTTTATAGACTACCGCTATTGGAGATATTTATAGACTACCGCTAATGGAGATATTACGTTTGAACGATTATCTGAGAGCTCACTGGCTAGCCTATATAAAGAGTATGTTACACAGACTGGACCTTCCCGCTCCTTGGGAGTCGCCAGACGAAGCTACTTTAGTAGCAAAATCAGCAAATAAAGAGAAGTTAAAGGCATTTCTCTGGGAAGACCAACATCAGAGATGCAAGCCATGTAGCTTGACAGATAGATTATTAAACTATAAAGCAATTCCTCTATATGAACCAACTTTTGATAGAATCCTCTGCCCCTAGCCAAGCAGTTGCATATTAAGTACCCATATGGGATTCTGCCCATTAACAGATTCTGCATTCACTGGGAAGAGAAATACTGCACTCGCACCTTATGTCCGTTGTGCAGTTCAGAGACTTGAAACACTGCATCACTCTTTTTATTGTAACACTTATGCAATCACGTATGTAGCGGATCAAACCTGTGGGACTTCTTATGGGAATTAGACGATGTGAGATTGCATGAAGAATTTTGAGGTCCGATACCAATAAAGCGATTGTCATCAGATTTTTATATTCTATCTGGATTATAGGTAAGAAATTTTTAGATTCTGATATTGACAACTCACTTTGAAAAAACGGCTGACCATGTTATTAGTTTTTAAATCCTTTTATATTTTCAATTACTCGTACCACAAAAATCTTTGATGAATAATACTCATATGTACGGTTTACGCTTTAAAATATCTCTATAAGAAGTATGCTGTGTGGGGGCGTGGCTTGGCACCCAACGGATATGGCGGCGCTTCTGTGAAGCTCCCGGTCCGGGGCGATGACGGCGCGTCCTACTACTTATTGAAGTGGCACTTTCCTGGCGTGAGGCTGTTGGAATGTTTTCGTAAGACAATGGGGACATTTTCACCGACTCCTGTCTCATCTTTAGAAGCCGAGTGAAGGTAATACATCGGAGCGGACTCGCGCAGCCGCCATTTTGTCTCATCGGATCTGCCCGCGTATGACTCTCTCAGATGTTTTCACAACAGCGCTACATTTGTAATTGCCTTAACGATAACGCGTCTATGCGTGTGTCTGCTGGGTTGCTTTTTGTGTCCTCCATTGGTGCTTGGGCAATGTAGGAAGACAGCCTGCTCCTCACAGGTGAATGCATGGCCGCCATCTTAGGAACTGCCATCTCCTCAAGAGCACTATGAGATTATCAGTGAATCATGAGCGGTGTTTCTCATTAAACAAATACTTTGGTGGTCTCAACTCAATTTAAGCAACCCTTTTTTGATGATGGCAACGAGTCTATGCTTTCCTGCTATATTTTAGTCCTTTCTTTGGTAGTGGGGATGTGAACAGGATTTGCCTTGCCTTTATCTAGCGACTGAGTTGCTGCGGCGTTTATTCGAATGCGGCGGGACCTTACAGAGGATGACATGTGTACCTATAACTCTTGCTACATTATTATAGTGATACTGGGGGGGCGTGACTAGCGCCCGATGAGTATAGCGACGTCGGAGTGAAGCTCCCGGATCCGGCGCGACGGATTTGCGCTCTCAGGCTACCTGATATGTAGCTAACTAGTGGAATGCTTCGCTGAATTATCGCGCATCTTCGAGAATCTTCGTTTGTCGCTCCCCAGGACAACTCTTCATGGGAAAACTCCGGAATTTAAAGCTGGCTACTTCTTCTCAATTACCTGTGGACTCAGATTCAGATTCTCCTCCCCAGGATATGGTGGACGCTACGGCATCAAAATCGGATTCAACACGAGGAGCCATCCCAAAAGCGCGCAACAAAGGAAAACTGCCGTCCTCTCTAGCTTCCTCCAAGCGCCTGAAGAAGGATCCACCATCCCCAGGGAGTAACTCCTCATCCGCTTCCATGGATCTCATCTTGGAAGAACTTTGTGCGTTCAAACCCTTTATGGAAGCTACCACAAAGAACATGCAGGCTATGCAGGAAAAATAGTCGTCTCTGGAGTCCCGTGTTCAAACTTTGGAAATGTCCACAGACTCTTTGCAATCTTCTTGTTCCCATATTCCGTCAATGGAGGCGGAGATACTGCTGCTTAAACGTCAGATGGAGGATTTGGAAAATAGGAATCGTAGGAACAATCTACGCCTATATGGTCTTCCAGAGCTCGCAGAGGGGTCAAACCCCACCGTCTTCTTCCAATCCGTTCTTGCCAAGATCTTAGATGCTCCGGCCTTATCTTCCGTTAACATCCAAAGGGTTCATCGCCTTGGCCCGAAGGTCACTAGTAAGCCTAGAGGTGTAATTATGTTATTCCTGCAATTCACCGACCTCCTACAGGTTCTTTCAGCTGCCAAGCTCAAGAAGCAAATTATGTGGGAAGGTCATCGCCTCTATCTTTCACAAGATGTCTCCAAGGCCACTGCAGATCGAAGGAAGAAGTTCTTGGACATGCGACCTCAACTATGGGCCCTGAATGCTAGATATGGTCTACTGCAAGGCCCAGATGTTATGGATGTATCCAGACCTGGTTGACAAGACCTGCGAATTCTTCTTGGAACTCGATGTGTTATGATTCTGTTGTCTTTTCATTATCGCTGAAGTTGTGAACCCCCTATTGTCTCTTTTTCCGATAGCCATTTTACTCTAATATGTCCCCTCTGTAGTTCAATTATAGTCTGTTTTTTCCTATATCCTTGTGACACGTCTCTCCCTTCAATTGTATATCTCTCTTGTTTCTACAGCCATCTCCTTCCTCCCTCCTACCCTGATGTGCCATGCCACTTTCTTTGTGCTGCGTTTTTGGATCCATGGTATTTGAGGTTGATGTCTGCTCTGGATGTTGTCGTCGCTGTCTCCCGACGCCATCACCCCATCCTCGTTCTTGAGTTTTTTGTTCCGTAAGTATGTTTTTCAGTCGTTCGTTTTGAACATGTACTGTCTTCTTGTTGATCTTTGTTTCTGTCCTTTTTTCTACACTTGTTTTCTTATCTTTTGCTCTTTCCTTCCTTTTTTCACTTTCTTTCGCCTCCCTTTTCCCCTTCTTGTTCCATCCTTTCCTTGGATTCAGTATTATATTCATAGTGGTTCCTCCCTTCTTTTCCTTACCTTTTTCTTCCTCTTTGCCTTCTCTCCTTCCACCCTCTCTTCTTCATCAATTCGTTGCAATTCTCTCAGTTTTTTCAAGTTATTTTTTCTGCAATAATAAGCATGTTGTTGTTAGCTGTTCTTCTTTGCTGTTCCATTCCGTGTTACATCGTGGAATGTTAAGGGTTTAAATAACCCCATTAAAAGGCAAAGGGTTTTGTCACATCTAGCGAGACTTAAGTCTGATGTTGCCCTCCTTCAGGAGACTCATCTCTCTGAAACGGAGGCTCTGAAACTCAAGCGTTGTTGGGTGGGTCATGTTTTTTGCTCCCCCACAGTTTCCAAGAAAAATGGTGTTGTGATTTTATTACATAAAAAGTTAAATGTTTCCTCAATTTCTCATGAATGTGATGTTGATGGTAGATGGGTTATTGTTACACTGCTTATAGATAATGTTCCTCTCACTCTATTCAATGTATATGCCCCAACTGGGATTGATAGACTATTTTGGCCCTCTATTTCAACTAAGTTGTCCTCCCTTTCTGGAAATTACATACTTCTCGGGGGAGATTGTAACCAAGTTGTAGATCCCTTCCTTGATCGTCATTCCAATGTTAAATTTGTCCCCTCTAGGATGCACTGTCAATTTGTTAATACCTTTCAAAATAATGCCTTGGTGGATATCTGGAGATTGTGTAATCCTGATCTTAGAGAATACAGTTTTTATTCCCCTCCACATCAATCACAATCCCACATTGATCATATCTTCCTTAGTAAATCCCTATCCCAGCATGCTATACGCTCTGACATTGGTTCCATCCTAATCTCGGACCATGCTCCGATTCATGTAGACCTTGACCTACTTCCTTTTTCCCCTCACTCTGGCAGATGGTGTTTCAACAATACTTTGCTTTTGGAACCTACTTTCTGTTCTGAATTTACTGCCTTTGCCACTGAATTTTTCCTTCTCAATCATACCCCTGATTCCTCTTTTGTTACTGTTTGGGATTCTTTTAAAGCAGCCTCTAGGGGTTTTATTATTAATTTTGTAGCCCGACGAAAGAAACTTCGAGAAGCCAAGTCTGAACGCATCTTAGCTAACATTAAGACTTTAGAGCTTGATTATCATGCTTCTAAATCTGAGATTTCTCTTAAAAAACGTATTGATGCGAAAATTTCCTTCAATAAGTTTACAACTGATGCTGCCTCTAATCTTTTGCTAAAATGTAATTCCAGGTATTATGGAGGTAAGAATAAAATGGGGAAATTCTTGGCCAATTACTTAAAGATAAGAAAGGAGCGTACAAAGATTGAGTCCATTAAAACTTCCACTGGGACCTCCTGTTTTAAAGATAAAGACATTCTTTCTGAGTTTGTTAAATTCTATGACAATCTTTATACCCTCATTCGCTTCCCCCCCGCCCGACTTCTCATGTTGATTTAATTGCCCTAGAACGAGACATTTCACTTTCTGACATCTCCCATGCTGTTTCTAAATTGCGGCACGGTAAGTCTCCAGGCCCTGATGGTTTCACTATTGAATTTTACAGCCACTTCGCCTCTCTACTTCTCCCGAAACTGTTACTATTATTCCAATCCTTCCTTACAGCGGGTTCTTCCAGCGGCTCCTTCCAACAGGCTTTAATCTGTTTAATTCCTAAAGAAGATAAGGACCACTCGTTATGCAAAAATTACATACCAATTTCCCTGGTCAATACGGATTATAAAATTCTGGCTAAAATTTGGCATTGCGTATGGATCCCCTTTTACCCAATCTCATTGGCCCTGAACAGTCAGGCTTTGTCAAAGGTCGTCTCTCTTCCAAATTCATCTCTATTATTTCTTTACTCTATTCTAATCCTCAGGCTTCTATTTTTGTCAACGGGATGACCTTGGATTATTTCTCGTTGCACAGGGGAGTGCGACAAGGCTGTCCTCTATCCCCCCTACTTTTTGTTTTAGCCTTGGAACCCTTTCTTACCAAAATCCGTCTGGACAACAGTATTTCTGGTTTTATATTTGGTTCGCGTCAGGTTAAACTTTCGGTCTATTCTGACGATATCCTTTTTTACTGCTCTGATCCTGTTTCCTCTATTCCCTCTTTTCTCCAACAGGTGTCTTCCTTTTCCGCGGTCTCAGGTTATCGCCTAAACGCTGATAAGTGCGAGATTCTACCTTTAAACCCTATTTGTCAAAAGCACCTTTTTTCACAAACGGGTTTCATATGGCAACCATCTAAGATCAAATATCTGGGTGTTTGGTTTGCTCCTCTCATGTCTGATACGCTCAAATTTAATTTTGATTATGTCTTCAAGAAAATGGACACAGCTATTCAACGTTGGAAGCCGCTCTTGCTATCCTGGTGGGGTCGGCTCAATTCTATAAAAATGATGTTATCCCCTCTTCTTCTCTATACCATTTCCATGCTTCCAGTACACATTCCAGTTTCCTTCTTTAAGCGGATTGATTCCTTGTTGCTGAAATTTTTATGGAATGGCAAACGGTCTCGGATAGCTTTGGCTTCATTACGCAAGGATAAGGCCCAGTCTGGTGTGCGCTTTCCGGATTTCAGAGAATATCATCGAGCTTTCTCTTTGAAACAATCGACCCGTTGGTTCTCTTCTGATTTTCCGCACTATCCGCCCGTCTGGTTAAGTATGGAATCTTCCTTTCTGTCCCCCTTTACCGTTCGCGAGTTCTTATCCTTCACGTCTTCTTTAGTCCGCTTCCGTTCGCCAATTATTTCTCATTCCCATACTCTCCTTCTCCCTTACATAACATCATCTTATCCCTCCCTCCTTTCCCTTCACGAACAACCGATATGGCATAACTCTCTTTTCAAAATCCGTAATCGCACCATCTTTTGGAAGACATGGCATTCTCGAGGATTGTGTTGGATCTCTCAATTAATTTCCCAAGATACTCCTCTCTCTTTCCAGGAACTTCAATCCTCTTTCTCACTGCCCTCTTCTGCTCGATCGCAGTACCATGCCCTTCTCCCAGTCCTGATCTCATATCTTCACTCCTTGGCGCCGTATACCGATATTCCTTTGGACCGCAAAGCTACTTCTTTATTATTGGAGACGTCTCCCTCAGCCTCTGCCATTTATAACTCTTTCCGATACTCCACTGACAGACTAAAATCTAAAATTGGAATTGGATCTCTCTCAGGACTGGCCAATACCTTTTTGGGACAAAATCTGGGCTAAGCTTCCTAAAACCTCTAGAACTGCTAATACTACCCAAACCTTATTCTTTATTTATAATAGAACTTTATGTTCTCCACATGCTTTATCCCGTTTTTCACCTGACACATTACCGATTTGTTGGTCCTGTCCCTGTCCCGTTGCAGATCTCAAACACATGTTGTTTGAATGCCCTCCTATTTCCAAGTTCTGGCACCTAATTTGGACACAAATACAAAAAAAATTCCGACTTCAAATTCCCTTTTCTCCTTTACAAGTTTTTCTAGGTTCCCTATCACCGTCCCTCCCGCAATCTCCTTCCCATTATCTGTTACTTGACCTCCTAGTTGCTGTGGCTTTCCATACCATTACTTCTAATTGGAAACAGGCTGCAAATGTCTTTTACCAATCTTGGTGGAATGCAGTTTGCTTCCATCATCGCCTAGATACTAATTACGTATCTCCCGCTTCCCTAGCAATTAAACGCGACTTGATTTGGCTCCCCTTAGTATCCTATCTCTCCTCTTTTGCTCCAGCGCATGCCTCTCCAGACCCTGACATGGTTGAGGTGCGTAAGCCACCATGATTTTCTTGTTTCTTTAATGCCTTTTTGCTATGATATTACGTTCTATTATATTATATGGTATTTTTCATTCCTATACGTAGATTCTGTTAATGTTAACTTCATGCTTGTTATATTTGCTTTTAATGAGAGTTTCTATTGAGCTGCTTATTCTTTGTATATGCTTATCATGGTGATTATACCCCTTTCCCCTCCCTTCTCCTTCCCTTCTTTATTTCTTCAATAAACTCAAACTTAAAAAAAAGAAGTATGCTGTAGCTCATTTGCACAACTGCTTTTGTAATTCGAATTGTTTTCATACTGATATCTCTGCACAATGTTTTCTGGTACTTTGCTTTTATGTGACTGAATCTCACATTATAAGCAACATTGCAGTGCAAACTTTGTTGTGATATTTGTTGTGATAAGCATGTGTTGTTTTTGTATGATATTTAAATATGTTTTATGGATTTTTAACCTGAAGTAAATAGAAATTGAATTGAATTGAAAAAACATGGTAATCAACTAATAATCTGCAAAAGGTGCTCTTTATCATCTAATTGGTATAAAAAGATCAGGGGCTTACGTGCTTTTGGGAAAAATATTCTTGGATCATTGGATTATGTAGGGACTGCCAAAGAATTATCAGCAGTCTAAATAGGGCAGTACAAAATTAAATTATAATGTAAAGTATATTTCAGTAGAAATCCTACACTAAACTAACTAAATCTACTTTCATTTTCTGTCTCTTGCTTCATCTCCAACCCTCCAAGAAAGTTACATAGGAGTAGATCCTGTGATGTGCAAGAACTGAGATTCTGGAACATCATTGAACCCAACCACTTGACATCTGAGCTCTTCAGAATCGTCTTCAATGGATATTGTCTAGGTCAGGCCAGGGGTCTACAACCTTTTCAGCAGTAAGAGCTACTTGTGTTCAGTGAAATTATTCCAAGCTACTATTATTATTAGTGCCATATACACCAGAAAAGATTATATCAGTGGCCATCCTATGCAAGATTACCAGCCGTGATCACCTCAGAGCAGGAATTCCAACAATAATGTAAACAAGCATTGGCATAGCCAATAGGTCTCGCCTTTGGGACCTTATAAGTGTTTAGCCATGCAACAGTTGCATAACTAAATACTTATAAGGTCCCAAAAGCGAGACCTATTGGCTATGCCAAGCGGCCGTGCGGCCACGAAAGTGACCGCGATCAAACATCAAAGCGGCCGTGAAAGTGAAAGTAATCGCGGCCAAGCACGGCGCGCGTGCCCGCGCACATGCACTGTAGCTCTAGGCTGGCCTGGTAGCACTTTTTGGAGCCCTCTCAATAAGTCTCGCCAGACCAGCGCATGTGCTGGGTCAGGCGAGACCTAAAAAGGCTTTGTCTATTTTGAATGCCTCTATAAGGGTAATACAGCCACATCTGCAATGCCCTTGGCACCAGAGTGATAATACCATGGTAATCTAATAAATCTCCAAATGCTACATGATTATCATTTGTCAGTTTTAAATATTTTTGGGAATTTATTGGCTTTGAAAATACACACATTTTCATCTTGAATACTCACTTTTCATATTTTGGTATATGCGTATTAATTCAACCAAGCAAAAGAGTCTAATTTAGTAGGCTGGGCTGCACGCAGGAGAGCTACTCACAGGTAGCTGGAGATCTACCAGTAGCTCACAAGCTACTCGTTGGAGAAGCCTGGTCTAGGTAGAAGGGTTGTACCAAAACATATTGAACATGGTTGTTCACCTACACAATTGGAGGCCACTTTCTCCTTCCAACTATCAAGCTCTATAACTATTGGCTCTCTGAAATTATCGAAAAGCACCACATAGCCCTGTACAAAAGTCAGTGTAAATAAATATATGAATAAATAAATAAAGATTTGAAAATATAACAAAATTTGTAGTAAGACTGTGGTACCTAATTCTAATAAAAAATTTTTAACAGATTTTTATTGATTTGCACAAAAACAGTCAGAGGGTCCGGGGACACCTCTCAGTGACCTAGCTCTAATTATGTAGTAAAAGAGAAAAGCAATGTCTAGTATGTCCAGAAACAATGATAAACAATGACTAAAATGGGTAAAGATAATGTCAGAAGAGTGGTATATATTTGACAGTTTTAATAAAAAGAAAAATAAGACATCTCTGCTGAGAAGGACATGATCACGCCATCAAAAATCAAATACCTGTCCAACTAAATTTTGGTAAGTAAATTATATTTTCCTTAAACATTAGTTTACTGTTTATAAAACTGTGAACATTAAGTCCTTAAACACTCTTGTCATTGTTTGTGAATAAACCATTTATCACTCAAAAATGTGTTTGCAAGTTTCTGAAAAAGCACTACTTTCCCCCTCAAATACAAGCTATTAATTTGACGTAAATAACCACATTTTTCCTCAAATCTCATCTTTCAATTTTTGGCAGGTGAGCCTATTGTACATACTCCAAAACAAAACATGCTAGTCAGTCTCCAAAGATTCCCTAATTTATTTTTATATGGCAGCTTTTAATTTTTCATAAATGTAGGAGTTTAACTCTTGACCAACAAATGTGTAAGCGTCGGACACAGTGCTCATGCGGAACGGGCATCCCACAAAAAGCAATTGCCTTGCGCTACTCCAGATTTACCAAGTCACCCAGGGTGGCCTTGCGTGGATTGGTAAATTTGACTTAAGGAATGCGTTGCCCTTGCGTCACCCTGTGTGACGCAAGGGCAAGGTAATCCTTTTATAAATATGGGCTCTAGTCTCAAGAGAGTGGAAAGGGGCAACTGCATCTATTCACTCAAAAATGTGACAAGATGCCACATTCCCCACAGTTCCCAGGAAGAGCAGGCCAGTCAGGACTGAATATTTCATGAGATGGGGGGAGGGCTCAATCCTCTTCCCAGCCGTTTTACAATGGAAGGTTTCAACTGCATGGCATTCAAGAGATATCTCTTAACAGGTTGATACATCACTGTCAGCCTGTACTCAGCACAGCTTTAGGATTCATTATTCAGCTTTCAGTGAAACACGTATAGATAAATATTTCTCACAGAAACCAAAATATCTGCAACAATCTAATTAATATCTTGGCTCCTGAAACTAGAGAAAGAGAAAGAAAACACAGCAGCCAGGTACACTTTCAAGGTTAGCATGAGTCACTTTAACTGCTGTCCACATTAACTATGTCTAACTTAACGTGAAAATCCCATTTTACATATATGTGTATATCTTGAGCAGATCAGTATATACGTTATGGAAAAAGATCAATTGTGGCAGCGCGCCACCATTTGTGTCACACTATATTTTCTGTTGTATTGTATCTTGACTGGTGCATTATTGTGCACTTTTATATTTTAATTATGTCTGCTACTTTGCATATATTATTGAATTATGTTCTGTTGTTTACTTTACCTATGTCAATAAATATAGCGACCTTTCCTTCCAAAGGCTGCTTTAAATGTTACTTTGAAAATCAATCATGTAACACTATCTAAGGGTAGGATAGCGCTAGTCCTGCGCTTCCAATATCAAATACACCAGTCAGTCCAAAAGTGTGCAGAGAATATTCCGTAAAATAGCAATTTCAGTGCTCATTTTGTAATATGGCACCTGGGTATGTAAGCCTTAGTAAGAGCAAGCACCGACTTAAAATTTCCTCTGTACGAAGCACAGCAATCAAAGACGAGAGCAGTGCCCTGCTATCCCAGCCTACATTAATTTATCTTCCAGGGGTGATAGCCAGTGCTTATTTCAATAAAAACTATTAGGCATGTGATTTTTGTTTGTTTAGTGTTAATGATTCCCGCTTGCATTCAAACCCTCACCCATCCACAAAGCAACACAAAACAATTCACCAGTCAATGAAGAAGCACTGCCAGCTATGACCAGAACTACTGGCTTTGCAAGTGCTTCTTTGTAGGGGTGGGTGGAATTTGCGAAATTCACTTTCGCAAATTATCGCGAAAATGTTAAAAAATCTCCGCAAATACGCGGAAATATCGCGAAGATGCAGAAGTTTTTTTCCCGCCCGTTCGCGGTATTTTCTGCATGGTCGCGGCTCGCCAACTTACCCATGTGGTTGCTCGCGGGCGCGGCCATCTTGTTTTCAGTTGTCTCGCGGTGCATGATCGCGAGAAGAAAGACGTGATCGCGCGACAAATGACGTCACTGCGGGCGCGAACTGTCGCGAGACAGCGCAAATGGCTACCAACAATCTAACATCTCATGGAGAACGCAACCGGATCGGGAAAACTTGTCGGCGAACGCGGGGATTCAGGTAAGACGATGGCGCGCACGCGAGAATGTATTATTTTACAGCGCGAGCAAGAAACAAATTATCGCTAAGCTGCGGAATGCGGAAATTTTGACATTTTCGTGCTTTCCGCGGAACGCGAAAATGTCAAAATATCGCAATTTCCGCGACCGGAACGGAATTTTAGCCCAGGCCTACTTCTTTGTTAACTATCTTCAGTGTCCGTGAAATGTTTATGATGGAGACACTTCAGTGCTGCAGTGTGCTTCAAGGTTCCACGAGGCAGCCTATTCTAGTAAATGAGCAAGAAATGCTATTGTCTGAGATTCAGAAAAAAAAGTTGTAATTAGTGGCACCCCTCAACATTTTGAACAGGTGCAGCACTGAGGCTGGGATTGTACGAGTGCATTCACAAACTTTTCAAAGAGGTTGGCAACTGTGTATCTGTCTAGAATATACTTACCTAAACTGTGGCTGGGCTGCTCCAAAATCAATGACCTACTTGGTGAGACCTATTTCTCAATACATGGAAAACAAAAAATTCAACACAAACAGCAAGTACAGGACTTTCAGTTCAGTTCAGTTCAAAAGCTTTATTCAGATACCGTCATATCCATAAAAGCACAACAAACTTAACAATTTGAAAATACACAAATAGAGAATCGCAGTAAAATCCATTGAAATATACATAAATACACATAATAAAAAATATGTCAGGCTTGTACAAAAACTCATGTGCAAACAGCATTTAAAAATGCACAAATAGAGAATCGCAATGAAATCCATTGGAATATGCAGAAATACACGTAATAAAAATATGTCAGATTTGTGCAAAAACTCATGTGCATACAGGATATAATCTCAGGGATTGGAAATCATCTGGCGTGCACGCAGGGCAATTCTCAAGAAAGTGCCTGTGCAGAAAAGCAACACTCTGTCAGCCAGGGTAATTAACCATGTATAAGCATTTTACAGACTAATGGGCGTACTTTTGTTTTTTAAAACGGGATTAAAAGCCACTATGGATACATTGCAAAAAATTATTAACAAAAAAACAAGAAATGTAAAATAGTTTGACCACTCTGACCGTCGCACGGACAAGGTGAGTGGTCAAGATTAGCCTGGTAGCCAAGGTGAAAGCACAATGCGAATTTTACAGTGCCTGCCCTGAGGCGAAAGAGAAGACTCCTCTCCCAATGACTCATAGACGGGGTGAGATAGCTGGCCAAGGGATGCACAGTCTGTTCAATGGTCATATATCTAAAAATGGAGGATTTCTTAGATTCCCTTTCAATCCTTTCGAGTGCTATAAAGTGAATAAAGTGCATTCCTAAGATCATTTTTATGCAGAGTCTCGGTTGTACTAGGATTTAAAAAAAGGCTTCCTGTGTTGACACTACATAAGTTTCAGTACACTCCTGAAAGCCATGGAATATCCTTCCCTTTCTCACACCCAATACAATGATCTATGATCTCTCTTGTTAGAGATGCAGCCGTATTTTTCCATAATGACAGCCAAAAGAGGGCCGGGCGAGCCCTGTTAAAGTCCTCTATTAAATTTAAATTAAGTTCCTTGTGGCAAATGTATTGAGCTGTTGAGATTGGGACTCCTCATAGCTTCCTGCAACATCTATTCTCTTCTTGTTGACTGCAGTAGCTATTGGCGATTCCCCAAACCTCAGCACCATACGTGGCTGTTGGCACACACTGTGATTTAAAAAATGTTAAGATGGCTTGAATAGCACCTTCCTCTTCGGCAGGGGAGACTGAGAATCGAGTTTGAGGTCTTTGAGAACTTGCTCCTGTAGCGAACCATATGTTCACTCCAGGAGCCGTTCGTGGGAAAGGCCAACCTAAGGTAGGAAAAAGTCCCATGGATATAAAATTAAGCTGACGTTTCCTGGGTCCACACGATATTATAAAAGATCTTTTTAAATTAGTTCTTATGTCCAGGCTATCCATGTAGTCAACAAAACCCTGCACCAAGATGCATAAAGAATTAGGGGTGCAGCCCATAAGGACCGCGTCGTCCGCATAAAGTAGCACAGGAAGTGTTTTGCCATTTATTTTAGGTATGTCATGAGTCAATGATTTGAGTGATTTGTGCAGTCCGTTAATATAGATAATGAAGAGGAGGGGAGCTAAAACACAGCCCTGTCTAACCCCCCTGCCAACTTTAATTGCTTCGGTGACCTTGCCCCCACTGCTTATCCTGACCCGGGCCTTAAGATCTTAGTGGAGGTGTTCTAGAAAATGCACCAAGGGCTCATCCAATCCATAGGCGAGAAGGATGCACCAAAGCTTTGACCTAGTAACAAGGTCAAAGGCAGAGGTCAGATCCATAAATGCCAGATAGATTGGTGAAACCCGTGCTATAGTGTATTTGCCCATAATTAGATTAAGGTTTAGGCATTGTTCGTTGGTGCCTACTTTACTTCGGAAGCCCAATTGACAGGGCTCTGAAATGCCACTTTCCTCAGACCACTCTAATATCTTATTGTATAAGACTCTACCCAAGATTTTTAGAGTGTTATCTATTAAGGAGATAGGCCTATAGCAATTGGCTTGGGAGCGGTCACCCTTTTTAAAAATCAGGACAATAATACTTGTGGACCAGGAGCTAGGGAGCGGGGCATGCGTTAAGTTGTTCAAAACATTTAAAAGAAGGGGCGCCCAGAAGTCTGGTTTGCACTTAATAAGGTCAATAGGTAGGCCATATGGGCCCCGGGCTTTGGTGCCCACGTTCTGTTGGATGGCTTCCTCCACCTCATACAGAGTTATCTGTGTTCTAGTTGGTGGCTCAGGCTCAGGATAGTCTGCCTCTTGTGCAGGAGCAGCATAGATCTTTGCAAAGTGGCTTTCCCATGACTCGCTCGTAATGGTGCAGCTGATGGGAGTTAATAGCTGCCCTATAACTCTCAGGTCCTTCACAGCTGTCCAAAATGTATTACCCTTTTTTGTACTAGCGTCTTTGGATAGTGCTTCCCAACGGTCTTTGAGGATTTCCCCTTTGCTGCTAGTGATTGCAGTTTTATACCCCTGCCTGGCCAGTTTCACATCTGAATTGCACCTTGGGTTGGATGACAGGGCTCTACGCAATTGTCTAATTGCCTCAGAGCACTCGTGGTCAAACCATCTAGCTCCACGTTTTACGTGGGGGATTGGCTTTGATAGTAGTGTTTTAATTTCTAGACAAAGTTTGGTGAAATCATAGACAGCCTCAGGGTGTGGGTCCTGGGCTGATAAACATGAGTTTATAAGGTGCATATTAGTCTTTACCAAATGTCTGAAATAATTTGTTATTATTGATACCCCGCCAAAACAATCTTAAATTGTCGGTGGAGGGCATCAAATTCCTGGCCCCACATTCAGAGATAAACGAGGGTTGGGGGGCTAGTCTCAACACTGTTTTAATTGGGTTATGATCCCCATGGCTGGTAGCGATTACTTCTGCACTTGATAGGTAATCTACGAGAAGAGGGAGGTAACGACAAAGTCTATAGTGAAAGAACATCCCCTCCCTCTAAATGTAGGTTCAGGATGGTTGTCAGTGTGTGTTACTCCAACAGTTTCATTGACATTGGTAAGGTTGTATGTGTTCAAAAATGCGGCCAAATCTGCGCCCCTGCGGCAGGCTGTGCCAAAATTGCGGAGGCCTGTACTATGTGGTGTGTCTGTTAGTTTCGCATTAAAATTACAACCCAAAAATATACCACTGGTTTTAACTGATTCTTGCTGGCAATCTAGCTTAGAAATACAATCAAAAAGCTTAGTGAAATTCCTGTTGGGAATTGAATAAAAATCATTATTATAAAAATTAATCAAGTAAAAAGAGATGCTCTTTTTGTAGATTAAGGCTTGGAAATTACAATTATGAGTTGGCATAACCTTGATACTGCTGCCAGCGGCTATGTTCATCCAAATGGATAGGCGAGGGGCGAACAAGCTTAGGGGTGGGAGCTACAATTTTATGACATTGGAACCCATTGATATGCAATTCCTGGGTAGCCCAGGTCTCTTGGAACATGACTATGTCCTGTTCGTTTACTAGGCGTAACCAATCTGGATGCCCCAGCTTCGACTCAAGGCGTACCACATTCCAACTCAGAATACTTAACTCTGTGTCGGCCTGGGCCTTGTTTGATGCCTGCTGATCATCTGGCTTATCAACGATGGGGGGGGGGGGGGGATGCAGAGGCCTGGTGGTTGTCTGGAAAAGATAGTTGATGTTCCAGCGGAGGTGGTTGTCAGTCCAGGGTGTCTAATTCTGATAGGACCTGAAACCTGTTGGATGAAGAGGGGAGGGTAAACTCATTCGTGGTAGGTCTAAATATTTTTTTGTAAAAATAACCCAAAGGTAGCGCACAGATACTAATGCTTTGGTTAGATATTTCAAGCCAAGTCAAAAATAGCTTTATTTCGATAACAAGTATCTTGAAAGCATTAGTAATCTTACATTCATCAAAATATAAAAACAATAAAAAGTTATCAACAAAAACATTGATTAAGAATATAAAAATCCATTGATACATTACATTAATTGAATTCTCATTGCCCAAATGATTACAGAAGCTAGTTATAACAAATAGAGACTTAAAACATCGTTAAAATACATTTTATTCCAGCCCTTCTTCACATAATAAAAACCTTTTCTTTCCCCTTTTTGTTTTTGTTTTTCAGCATTTTTTTTAGGTGAATGGCTTTGGTGTAAAATGACAGTGCAATATGTTTTGTGCAAGCCGTTAGACTAAAAATATGAGAACATAATAATTCATTAAGATGCTCCACGCAGGAATTTGAACCTTACTATCCAAATACAGCCGAGATACTTGGCTACACCACAGGCAAAAAGGGTCCGTCCATCTGACTTTAAGATATGCAGGGCAGTAGGATATTCGTGTGTGCCCAGTTGTCTGCAGATAGGCTTGAGCCATCTTGTTCTAGCACTCTTATAGGCAGGGCAGGCAAACATAAGGCGGGCTATACTCTCAATCGGTGTTTTGCAACAGGGGCACCCTACTGGTGTCTGATATGGGGCGCTCCATTTTACAGTTAGCTCTCGAACTGGTAGTGAGCCTACCCTAAACTGTATATAAAGTGCTCTATCTCGTGGTATCTGGATGAAATCTAGGTACGGTTCTAAAAGGGTATGCTGCTTATGGAGGTAAAACTCTTCCGTAAGCCTTCCTACTTTTGGGTTACTAAGCTCTTGAGCATTAACCCAGGCCCAGTAGCGTCTTTTAAGGTCAACCTTGCTAGGAGGGGTTTGCGTAAGCCATGATTTCTTAAAGCCGAGTGCAAAAAGGGATTTTTTAAGGTTAAGCACCCAGCTAATTCTTTATTTGCCATCTAAGGCCATGACTTCTGTGAGCGCGGCGGCGTAGTTGGTAAGTTCAGTAATCCGGCACAAACGGGCCCAGAATAACAAAGGCCGTAGCCTGGCTACATCTTTAAAAGAACGCCTGCCCATATCGCTCATCAGTGGTTTCAGTGGTACGTTACAGGGGAGCATCACTAAATCTCTTAAAAACTTGTGTTCTGATCTGCTAATACTGTCCACATTCTCAAAACCCCACAGTTCAGCACCATAAAGGGCTGAACTAACTGCTTTTGATACATAAATTGTAAGGGCAGGAGCCACAGGACTACTCTGCGAGGAGCGATGTTCTTTAGCTAGTATTCCTGCCACACGTTTATGATTTTAAAGCATTTTGTCGATGTGGTATCTCCACCGCATTTTCTCGGCTAACCTTATTCCTAGGTAATCAAACATTGTGACTTTTTCCAAGCGGGTTCCGTCTAAAGTGAAATTACCTCTATATGGCTTGTAGGGATTAAACACCATGAGTTTGGTCTTAGAGGTATTCACAATCAGACCCCTGGACTCACAGAAAAGGTGAAATCTGTCTAGGAGATTTTGTAGCCCTGCTGGTGTCTTAGAGATAAGCAGCGTGTCATCTGCAAAAAGAAGAGTAGGGACCCTGTCACCTGCCAGGGCAGGGGTGTCAGATGGAACTCCTGAAGAAAGCTGACCACCCCATTCATGTATAAAGAGAACAGGGTGGGCGCCAGGACGCAGCCCTGGCGTACGCCTCTGTTCACTGGGATCCTATCTGTTTTCTGGCCCTGGGACCCCCACCTCACTTGGGCATAATTGCCCTCTTGTAGGCAAATCAAGAGGTTCAGTATTAACAGAGGCATCCCCATTTCGCCTAATAGATGCCATAACCAATCACGGGGAACCAGGTCAAAGGCAGTCCTTAGGTCAATAAATGCCAAATAAAGACTACCCTTGCCGATTAGAACCACCTTCCAATAAATTAAAAGCAGCCTAAATGCTTGATCCACCGTCCCTGTTCAGGCCCTGAATCCCGCTTGATATTGGGAGAGGATATTCTCTTCATTCACCCAATGATAGATTCTCTGCAATAGCATCCTGCCAACCACTTTCTGCATGGCATCAATCAAACTGATTGGACGGTAGTTGTCAGGGTCATCCCTTACTCCTTTTTTAAAAATGGGTACCATCTCTGCCCCTTTCCATGACTCCGGTACTGCGCTACCCCTTGCAATGGAATTAATTAAAAGCTTAACATAATTTGCCCAATTACAGGAGTCTGCGAGGAAGAGATCTCCTGGGAGGTCGTCGGGTCCCGGAGCTTTTGCTGGGACTATTTTCTTTATGGCCATCTCTACTTCTTCTAGTGTAAAGACGTCAGTGGGATTCAAAGTGGAGTGGGAACTTAATTGTTCATATAACCCCCCTTGGTGAGTTGAATCAGTCCCAGAATAGAGATTCCCAAAATGGTTGAACCA
Organism: Triturus cristatus; assembly: GCF_964204655.1. NCBI lineage: Eukaryota > Metazoa > Chordata > Amphibia > Caudata > Salamandridae > Triturus > Triturus cristatus. The sequence goes on from NC_140591.1 coordinate 831,430,384, forward strand.
GTCCTGGCTTTTAATGTGGTTAGGAATTATGTCTGGGTCTTTATTGCCAAACCTCCTGACCTTATTCCAGAAAAGGTTTGGGTCTCTAGCTGTACTTGCATCTTTTAAATCTTGCTAATGTGACTCGTCCCACTCCAATTTTGCACAATAGACAGCAGTTTTGCAGTTCTTTCTGGTTTCTCTAATTAAGGGGTAATTTTTATTCTTTATTGCTAAAACTAGAGCCTTTTTTTCTGTCTGCAATCCCCGTTGAACCAGGTATGGTGCTTTTCCTGCCTCTGTTTGATTTACCTGTATTCTTCACTATAAAGTATGATCCAATCTGAACTGTCATTCTATCATATACTTCTAGTATCTTTATCAGACCATCTAATTCACTAGAGGCCTCCAGTAATAAGCAAGTATTTTCGCTCAAGGCATGACTAATGCCAATTATCAAAGATTCTTGGGCAGCGACTCTAGGCTATTTAAGGGCCCTTCTCCAATTTGAGGGTATTAGCTCTTTAGTTATCATAAGGGGTCCTGAAATCTGGTTACGGGAGGGGAGAGGGGCCCAAGGGCTTTCCAAAATCAGACTTAGTGTGTTATGGTCACTATCAGAAGAAGGGAGCACTTCTATGTCTATTATCATTTTCCATAGTCTCACGTCTGCTAATATGTAGTCAATTCGTGAGGGGCAATTGACTCTATTGAATGCATTAGCTCCTATAGCATCATTCACCGCCGCTAGCCCAAATTCTAGGACAAGTGCGCTGATCTGGATTGCTATTTGAGACCATTTCTTGATGAAAGGTATGTTCAGTAATGGAACACCCCATTTAGTATCTTCTTCCTCTATCTCCATCAAGTCCTCAGAGTCTAATGGCTCAAAGGTACAATAGAAGTCTCCTGCAATCATAACGGATGAGTTTGGTGGACAATTAACTAGCTCCTGTTCTAAAGACAGAACAATGTTTGACAATTTGCCCCCTGGTGTTCCCCTTATATAAACGTTAAACAGTTCCAAGGTTTTACCGCATCTACTTCCCTTGATCGAAAGCCACATGATATCTGGGTTGTCGCAGTGATGTTCAATAATTTGGCAGCCCATATCGATCTTAATCCAAACAGTGAGGCCTTCAGAGGGCCGTCCCCTCCCCATGGAAGTAGCAAATTTAAAAAAGCAGGTGTAACCAGATTTATATAATGGGGTAAGCTCCATGTTTCTTGGAATATGCATATATGATGTTCCTCAATCAAGTCGTTCCAGTCAGGTAACAACATTTTACTATGGAGACCTGCAATATTCCACGAAAGGATTTTGAGCTGAGATGTTGGAATTCCATTACAAATAGGGATTTGATATGTCAAATGAGGTTGAACAGGGGATTGGGCAAAAGTATTAGTAAATGTTACATCCCCCTGATCTCTTGAGCTACTACCTAGGTCGCCGCTGTAAGTGTTAGGTTTTAATAGAGTTGGAGATCCGTCAAAGGTGGTACTTGATCGAGAAGGACTAGGGACATTTTGGATATTAGTGGTTATAGTGGGTTGTAATTCCTGCCCGGGCTGATGAACCTGACATAGTCAATCACAGCCTCAAGAGAGGACCCACTAAGTGTGGATAACGGCTTCACGCTGTCGTGGGCCCTGGCCATAGCAGTTGTAGGGAAACACCTAACCTGAATAGATGAAGAGTCAGGAGAGCAGGTTCTATACTCTAGTGCCAAGAGGGTTTCCGCTAGGTCCGAGTTAGTCAGGGTGAGTTCTATGCAATCCGATGGTTGGTTAATGAACGTGCATCTCTGTGCCCTGACTATATCATCCCTAATCAATGAGCCGCAACCCCTGACATGGCGTAGCCATTTTATGAACTTATTTATCAGGGAGTCAACATTCTCATTTCTTGTGCCAATTTTAGGGACATTGACCATAACAACTGTCTGGGCTTGTGCAGTGGAGCAGGGTAATTCCACACGCTGTTGAGAAAGTGTATTTCTACCCAAAGGTGGAGCGGGTGAAACATTAACTGGCCTTCTACAATTTGCAGCTGCTTTAGAGTAAAGTTGTTTTTGCAAAGTGTTGGGGGGGAGAATACCAGTAGGGCCTACTGGCTTAACAGGCTGAGCCTTAGTGATTTGCCGAGATGGAACTGGGGGAGCTATTAGCCGGACACTGTCTATTGGGTCTCCTGATGTTGGTGTATGGTGCAAGTTGGATGAAGCACAAGTGACTGGTGCATGCAATGTATTATTTGAAGCTAGGAGTTTGACAGTGGCCACAAGCTCCTCAATTGTTACTTTCAAGGAACCAACCTCCTCCCTAAGTGATTTGACAATTTGGAGAAGGGTCTGTGGTGGAGAAGAGCAAATATCATCTATCTCAATTAGACCCTTCTCCAAAGTTGTGATGGAATGTGGGGGTTGTACTTCCCCGGCCAATACTGCAAATCGGTTTGTGCAAATAATTAAAGCTTCTATGTGACAAGCGGCATCCTGAGAAGAAGAAATGGGCAATTGGGGAGAGGTATCAGGCATCAGATGCAATTCGGGACCTGGTTGTGTAGTCTCCCGGCAAGCCACTGTTTCCTTACGATGTGTTTTCTGGAACATTGGCGGGACAATGGTAGGGCATGAGGGAATGGATTATATTAAGGGTAAGAGGTTAACAGAATCGGAGGGAACTGGGAGGTCGGCTCCTAATAACCCTTCGCATTCTGTAATAAGATTATCAATTCTATTCATGACGCAGTTGTTAGTCACGTCTACTTTCTTTGCTATTTTCCTAACCTTTTTCCCTTTACCTGCCCAACCAGTTGAACCACTTGTCCCCCCTGTGCCCTCCATGGTTTTTCTTTTGCCCATTATAAAAGCAGAAGTGAGTAGTTTAGGTCTATAAGAAAAGAAGGAAAAACCAAATGAAACAAATAAGATGCTTATGTGAAGAAAAGAAAAAAAGAATAGGCTTAAACCAATAGTTCACATATGTTATGTTTAGGCGTCCCGGTTTTATGGTATTTATTTTTTGAACATTACCATCTGTATTTATCCATATTTATTTTTTGGCCCTTTTATCTGTATTTATCCATATTTATTTTGTGTTTTGTGCATAAATGAAGTTGTCAAACTGTACATTTCCATATTTATTTAATTGATAGACGCGCACACATACTTTGATATCTGTTGTGTTTTAGCTATTTAGGCTGCCAAATATTACATAACAATACATACACTGGTAAATACTAGCATAATACTATAAATGTATGTTGACATATGCCATTATATAAAGAAATTTTATCTTGTTTTTTAATTACCCATGCTATCCATCTGCTCAGCTGCTGGCCTATAAGTCATGAAAGACAGCACGGAGAGTCACTGAAAAGTAGCACACTTTTCTGTATTTTTCCACTTTTAAAAATAAATGCAGACAGAAAACAAATTTATCTGTGTCTGTATTTATCTGTAAAAATCCGTAAAAACGGAAAACAGGGAGCCTTAGTTATGTTTAAACAGCTTCAAGCTCCCGGGGATAGTTAATCTGCAACAGTACCAGATATACTACATGACCCTTGATCAGCACAGTACCTTAAGTGTCTTCAAAATTTTGTCCCAGTGATCAGATGAAAGGGGTCTGGCCCTGCCCTGCCTCTTCCTGGCAATGACGGGCAAGGACTGGCCCACCATTGGCCCAGGCTTTGCCCGGGCTCGGCCCGCGCACTTCCCGAGCTGCGGGAGGCTGGGGGCATAGAAATACTGCCTCCTGATGCACTGCACGGCGTCAGAGACAGGCGACAGGAAAGTATGATGGATCTTGTGGTCCCTGCCTCTGTGCGCCGTTCCCCTCATGGCTGGAGAGACCGGGTAGCTGGATTGACGGCTGTTGCCCTCATGGCGGGTGAGCAGGAGCATCTGAAGAGGGTGCCCCCCCTTCCTGAAGTGACACCAGGTAAGTGAAATAGCGATGCGCGTCCCGCGCTGTGGGAGGCTGGGGGCGTAGAAATACTGCCGCCTGGCGCACTGCACGGCGTCAGAGGCAGGCGACAGGCAAAGGATGCTGGATCTTGTGGTCCCTGTCTCTGTGCACCGTTCCCCTCACGGCTGGAGAGACCAGGTAGCTGGATTGACGGCTGTTGCCCTCACGGCTGGTGAGCAGGAGCGTCTGAAGAGGGTGCCCCCCTTCCTGAAGTGACGCCAGGTAAGTGAAATTGCGATACGGTTAGATATTTGCTTGCAAGATCTCAGTAGGCAACGTACCATATGGGGCTTACGGAAGTAAATTACGATACAGTCGCCATACATATTCCTGGAACCTCCATATTGTGCTTCCGGGATGTATCCCTTGTATTACCCTGCTCAGAGCCAGATTTCGGCATGAAAAGATCTTTTGCTTTACGTCATGTAGCGCATGAAAGGCTCTTTATACAAAGTGGGGTTTAAGATTGGCGGGTTAAGACTCGGATTGACATCTGTTAGAATTTGCAAGCCCTCCCACACAGTGGCATCCACCATAGCATCAGATTGTGAAGTCACATTTCTACCATTCAAATTAAACATTGCAGTGTCCAAATGTTCAAACTGTTCCCGAAGAAGGATAAAGTTCATGTCTATTGACTCCTTAATGCGGGGTAAGGAGATTTCCAAGACAGACTCCATGGCAGTGATGAGAGTGGCGTCCCCTGTGGTGCCTTGATTTAAGGTAGAGAATACAGCATCATTCTGCATGCTAACAGAGTTAGTATGTGTTGCTTCAGAATTAGCTAATCAAAGCCCCTTTGTAGCTTTAGATTTTTGAGTGTCAGCACCCCTCTTTCGCTTCACTGGTGGCTCTCCTTGTTCTCAGTTATAGGTTTGGTGACCCGCGCCCTTGTACCTGTGCTTGGCCCATTAGAAACAGCCATAGGGAGAGCATCCGAGATTGGTGCAGGGGGGTCACAGACAATCTTTGCGGTGTGGTAGACTGGCATATTTAGGGGGCATCACCAGGATTGGAGATACCTAATGACGAGCGTCTCTGTGATGTTAGAGGGTCTAATGAGAGTCGCCGCTCCGTCATTTCGATCTCGTGGCTGAGCAGTGAGCCCTAACGATAAATGCATCCAGTGTGCCCGCTACTCCTTCAGGTATCCATCAGCATGGAGGTGCCCCATTGCATGTCTGGAAAGTGCATAACTGTTTGACACAGAGTGGTAACAATCAATAGCCCTAACACAGTGGTGTGGTGCTGATAAACTAGATAGGATTAGACACAACAGTACCTGAGAGCTGGCAAGCGTAGTCGCAGTCCATTAGCCAGGTGTCAGAGGGGGGGCCCAGCCCAGCCTCTTTCCGGCCCAGACGTGCATGGATGGGACCGCCCTTGGCCTGGGCTTTGCTCGCGTGTGGCCTGGGCACGCCCACGCGTGTCCTGCACTGCGGGAGCCCTGGCTATTATTTGACCACCTCTGGGCGCTAGCAGTGACGATTGTGGCGTGCGCGCTGCATTGCAGCATGGGGAATGTGTTCCCTCTCCCCCGCTGTGGCAGGACAACTGGCAGCTGGCAAAATCAGGTGGCGGCGAGTGGCAAGCGTCAGGTAACTGAGCTCCCACGCTGCGGGGGGCCCTGGCCGTTATTTGAGCGCCTCCGGGCGCTAGCAGTGACGATTGCGGCGTGCGTGCCACGTTGCAGCGTAGGGAATGTGGTTCCTCTCCCCCACTGTGGCAGGACAAATGGCAGCTGGCAAAATCAGGTGGCGGCAAGCGGCGAGTGGCAAGCGGCAGTTAACTGAGCTCCTTTTAGTTCATTTTGTGGCCTTGCAGGAATGATAAAGATCGAACTCCTTCTCCTGACCATTCCTACTTGTGGACTATTGATCCAGAGAAGGAGGAGTGATCAAGATTGAGAAAGAGGACCTTATTAATTGTGCCTCAAAATAGTTTGCAAGCTGTCAACCTTAAGAAGTCAGAGAAAAGAGAAGAGAAGAGAAGATAAGAATATCTGGTCAGTGGTGACCTTCTCCCTGTAACTAGTTGTATTCCCTCTACTGCTGAATATCTGCCTCCCCTATCAGGACTCCCTGGAAAATACCTGTTAGGCAGCTGTCAATTACTCAGCACCGAGAGAAAGGATGTGTGTTTTTTGGATGTTCAGATAGGCACTGTTCGTTTGTGTGAGGCTTTAACTTAGCTCCTAGTATAAAAACACCAAATATCTAAATTATTTCCAGTGCAATTCACAAAACACATTTCCATTCATACACCCAGTAAAATTCCCCTTCCGTCTTAACCCACTGAGTACCTTGAGGTAAGCTGTGTTTATAATGGTTTCCAATTCTGCTTCACATTAGAATACCAGGTTTTCTTCACCTTGCTTAATGTTCTTTCCTTGAACTTGGTTTAAAAATTGCTGAGCACTGGATTAAATTCTGTAGAAATGCAGTCAAAGTATAGTAAAGAGTACCTTGAGTGTTGCGCCAAAAAACGATTTGTCCATACTTGGGCCCAAATTGTTATTCTTATATCTCCCCTTTTTCCTTTACAGCATCTTTTCCAGATGCAGGAACCAGCTGAAGCAGAGAATCCTGATGCGGGACCGGCTGGGTTGAAGAGAAGAAAAAGTGCCTTAGAGCAGATCCAGTGTCGCGCGGATCCAGCAGGTAAGCATTAAGAGGTCTTTCCTCTTGGTTTGTCCTGAGGCAGAGCCATGACCTCATGCAGGGCACGGTTTAAATAATCATCACGCTCAAGATGGCCGCCGAGAATTTTTTAGAGATCCCCCAAGATCTAAGCAAAACTCAGCAATACTGCCCTATTAGTAAACAAACTAAAACACAAGCACTTCTGAAGCACACTACAACTACCACAGACGCTTCTGAAGTGCACAACAAGTACAATTCCATTTAAGGTTCTTGGGGGAGGGAACTGAGATGACATGGTCATGTAGCTGGTAACAAGGGTTGGATTTGTAGGGAGGGCAATTGACCATTCCCCGAGGGGCCTGTGACAAAGGCCAGCAGGTAGGCCTTTTTTTTGGCTGTAAATAACCTCACATTTGCCTGGCCTCTGGCGCTCAACTCAAAAGGCTTCTACAGCCTTAGAGCAGAGATCAGTAAGACCAACTACAAAGCCTAGCTGGCTCATTATCATGTTCAGTAGGACAATGCAGGGATCCAGGGGAAGCAAGGCCTTAGCCAGTACCCCCCTGGGTAACAGCACTATTAGAAAAGGCCACTAGACAGGATAGGTGTATAGGTTAGAGGGGCGGGCTTAGGGAAAAGTCAAAGGTAGATTTTTGGGCTGGAAGGTACTCGATGAAGCAGTGGCAAGAGATTAAAGGGAACTGAGGGACAGGAATTAACTGTTTGTCAGGTAAGAACATTTAACAGGTTGGGTGTAAAGCTATATAAATCGCCTGTATATAAAAGTGATGGAAATTAACAAAGAAATTAGAAAGGCGGTGAGGATTTTATGTGCAGAAGACAGGGAGGATTGATTGAAACCGGGGGTGCCTGGTGAAGTGTTTAGAACTACCTAAAAGAAAGGTGGCAGGTGGGGTAGAAGTAGCAGTGGCAGCATGTTTACATCGTACCATAAACAAAAAATTAAAATGTCAAGTGACAATAAATGTACAAAATTGCCTCACATATATGAGTTTCCTGTAAGAAACCAGTCTGTTCTTGTTAATGAGCCAGCTGAAGGAAATGAACAACACAGTGAAGAGTACACACCAGAGTAGCGAATCGCTGAGTCACGGACAAAAATGAAGTGGGCCGTGGGAGAAGTGTCAAAGCAGAAGGGAGGAGTAATAAGGGAGGAGTTGGGCCATAAGGGAGGAGTTGGGCCCGCAATCCAAACAGAAATGTGGGTATGTATCAAGGGGAGTTACATTGAGCAATGGCAATGCACTGCTTGTGAAGGAGTCGGATATTACGTCACATAATCCTGCATTTGGTAATGCCTCAGGCGCTTGGGCAGTGCTTCTAGAAATCTACGGTTCTTATGAGATCTTTAGTGGCAAGCTGAAAACAAAAAAGAAAGTGGGACGCAGGCAGTACAGATAGACAGTGGAGAGGAGGGGCTGAGGAGGAGATCATTTTATGGTTTAAATCTTTTATTGATTTTCAAGACAAATAAAGGAAGAAGGAACCAGACCCCCAGCTCCTAGATACAATGTATTACAGACACAAGTGTCGCGACTAGTTGCATTACCCAGGTAAAAGGCATGGAGCGGGTCTACAAAAGGGAACATATAAAAAAGAACAACAAAAGGCAGCGCACCAAAGATACACCCAAACATGTCCACCCACCAGCCTACCCCCCCCCCCCAATCGTCCACCAACTAAAGCCCCGCGGGAAAGGAAGGGAAGGGATTATGAAACGTGCAGAGAATCATCTTCGTCTGGTAACTTTACGCGAGGAGCCCTTCTGTAGGATTTGCGTGTCAGCCAGGCGTAGGAGTCTTAGGTAGCGGGGGCAAGTCAGTTCCCTGAATTCAGTTATGAGCAGAGTGAGGAAGGGACGCCAGAGCTCCGGGAACTCGGACCCTCTGCCCGCCAGAGTGAGAGTGACCTTCTCCATCCCCAATACCAGCCAGAGTCTTTGCAGCCATCCAGAGTGGGGTGGAGTAAGGGGGGAGCGCCAGTGCGCCAGTATACTCCCAGGGCGATTGTGCTCAGGCGACCTCTTCGGGATTTTAGGGGATACATCAACGGATTAGGCAGGCCCAAGAGGATGTAGGCAGGGAAGCGTGGGAGCTGTGTATCCAAGTGAGTGTCTATTTCATCAAGGATTTGGGACCAATATGGCTGAATGCGATCACAGCTCCACAAAAAGTGTTCTAGGGTACCCACCTCCCCACAACCCCTCCAACACAAAGTGCTCTGATAGGAGTCGAAATGATGGAGGTGCTCCGGCGTGTAATACCAATTGGTAACCACCTTAGTCAATGTCTCAGTGAGGCCTGTATGGTATGCTGATGGTCGAGCCCTGTGATAGATATTGTCCCATTCCTTATGGGTGTGGGACCGGCCTATTTCCCGTTCCCAGCGTACCCAACCTGCATTATATGTGAGTGTAGTAGTAGCCAAGAGGTGCTTATAAAGATCAGAAATAAGCTTCTTGTCAGAGGTTCGGGTGATAAGCCATTTCTCAAATGTGGTTGGAAGACGCTGGGCACCAGGCTTTACTTGTGGCTGCAGAGCCCAGTGTCTGAGCTGTAGGTAAGGTAATCTCTCAGTTTCCAGGATGCCATATTCTGTGCAGAGCTGCGGGAATGAAAGGACGCCATCCATGTCAAACAGGTGACCTAAGCGTCTGCAGGGAGAGGGCCCCCAGTGTACGAAAGCCTTAGCATCCATGCTGGGTTGGAATTCTGGGTTGTTAAAAAGTGGCGTTAAGGGGGAGGGAAAAGATGTCAGTAAGTAAGTAGTGGCAGTGCGGTCCCAGGCCTCCATAGTCGTGCCCGTGATGTAAGATGCATAGAAGTTCGGTGGCCTATGAGCCTTGCGAAGGAAGGGGACACCCTGCAAGGTCGTTGCTGCAACTGCCAGGTCTTGAAAAAAACAGTTCTTCTCGTAGTCCAGTCGGCTCCACTCTACAAGATAGCGGAGCTGTGATGCGTAAAAATAGAGCTGTAAGTCAGGAATCCGCCCCCCCTTTCCAGAGGCAAGATCGCTATCGCATGCTTGAATCTTGGCTTGCGGCCCTGCAAGATGAATTGTGCTAAGTCCGATTGAGTTTGCTGAATCCAGCCAGCAGGAGGACGGAGAGGGAGCGTCTGGTATAGATATAGGATCTGGGGCAAGATAGTCATTTTAGTGGCCGCGATTCTACCCAGCTAGGAGAGGGTGTGATGCTTCCATTGGCCTAATTCGTTGCAGATATGGGTGCGAAGCCTATCGTAGTTAGCGGTGACTGTAGCTTGAATGGTGGAGCCTAATTGCACCCCTAAATAGGGGACCGTGGAGGCAGCCCACTGTATCGGGTGCTCGTCTTGTATACGAGCCAACGTGTGCTGGGTAAGAGAGATGTTAAGCACGGTCGATTTGTCCACATTGAGATTTTAAAGTCCGAAGCCTGCCCAAAAAAGTATAGTTCGATGAAAAGCGCTCTCAGCGACTGGATCGGGTTAGTGAGGGAGAGTAGAATGTCATCCGCATAGAGGCTAATGGTGTGGACATCTCCGCTGAATTTAATGCCAGTTATGAGGGGGTGGTGCCTAACCCGTAGCGCTAACGGTTCCATATAAAGCGCAAAGAGGAGGTGGGAGAGAGGGCACCCCTGCCTCGTGCCCCTACTTATGGGGAACCGAGAGGATGTCTTCCCATTTACACAAACCATGGCCTTAGGCAAACGATAACAGTTGAGTATCCGCGTGCGTAGCTTCTCACCGAAACCGAATCTCAGCAGAAGCTGCTCCAGATAGGGCCAATGCACAAAGGCCTTCTCTGCATCAATGGCCAATAACATATATTCCCCCGGAGTGCGTGAGGCCTTTTCAATGAGATGGAGGACCCTTTTGGTATTATCACTTGTCTGTCTTTGCGGTATGAATCCCGTCTGATCTGGTTCCACCAGTTGGGACATATAAGGCCCCAAACGGGTTGCAAGTTTGCTCGTGTAAAGTTTAAGATCGACATTGAGGAGGGAAATCGGTCTGTATGCGTTACAAAGTGTTGCATCCTTCCCAGGCTTGGGGATGACCACGACAGACGCCTCCAGCATTTCCTCTGGAATGGCTCCGGCTTTTGTAAAGGTGTTGAACAGGTCCCGTAGTAAGGGGGCCAGTTGAGCACAAAAGGTTTTGTAAAAGCCTGTCGAGTACCCATCCGGCCTGGGTGATTTACCGCGCTTTAGTCGCGAGATCGCTGCAATAACCTCCTCGGTCCCTATGTCCCTATCAAGATAGTCAGCTTGCGTTGGATTGAGAGCAGGTATCTGTGCGGCCACTAAATAGTCAGAGCAGTGGAGTGGGTCTAGGGGGTTGCTCGAGTAAAGTTCCGCGTAGAAATCACAGAAGGCTTCCGGATGGCTGTATCATCCGAGGTGGACTCACCCCCCAAGCGTCGAATAGTCTGCACCCCCTTATGCTGCCATGCTGCCTGCAGTTTGTGGGCTAGAAGGCGGCCACACCTATCGCCTACAACATAGTAGGAGTGGCGCAACCGGAGAGCCGCATATTCGGCCTTGTCTTGGTCAAGTGCAGTGAGCTGCTTCCGCTCCACACACAGCTGGCACCAGGCTCTGGCAGCCCCAGTGCACTGGTGCATCTGTTCCAATTCAGCTACCCTCTTAGTGAGTTTGGTGCGTTTGCGACTGCGTTCCAGGTTACTAGCCATCGAGATGGCTAGGAATTCACCCCATAGGATGGCTTTGAGAGCTGTCCATTGTGTCGCAAGAGATGTGTCTGAATTGGCATTGAGGGCGAGGTAATTTGAGATGGCCACTTTGATCTGAATACACAGTGGAAGCGGAATGTAGTAGTGTATTGCGCAGTCGCCAGTGTCGCAGTGGTTGCTTGACGTGGGGGAATTGAAAGGAGGCCACGACTGCAGCGTGATCCGATAAAGACGCAGTAAGGATCTCAGTGTCCGTCGCAAGTGCTTGCAGGGGAATGGAGCTAATAAAGTAATCTAATCTAGCATACGTTTTATGTGCCCCTGAATAGTGAGTATAGGCCCAGCTACGGGGGTGAAAGTGTCGGCACAGATCAATGAGCCCCAATTCCCTGACACGGGCCTGCCCAGCCTGCAAAAGAGCTCCCACCTGAGTTGTCCGCTGGGACGAGTGGCCAATGAGATTATCAAACACCAGGTTCAGATCCCCCCCCAGCAGTAGGCGGCGCTCCATGTTAGCTGTCGCCTCAGTGAGTGCATCGTGGAAGAATTTATCCTGGCCTTCGTTCGGGGCACACACGGAGCCCACTATAAGGGAGACCCCTGCCACTAGAAACTGGTATGTAAGCAAGCGGCCTTTGATCTCAGCCTCCTTTTGGAGTACCCTGCCCTGAAAGGAGAGGGAGACCAGGATAGCAACCCCGACTGACTTAGTGGAGTTAAAGGAGAACAGTTGCGTTGGAAAGGCATGCGCCTTCATCCGGTGGTGGTCCTTGGGAATGAGATGCGTCTCCTGTAAGAGACATATGTCTGCAGCGGATTATTCCAGGTAGTGGAGAACTGCCCTACATTTGACCGGGTTGTTAAGTCCCCGGACATTGAGTGTGAGAATCCTAAGAGGCTTATGGGGCATCTAGAGTGTGGAGGAAGAACCGGCTAGAACATGGCTCCCTGCTACCATTCTGACGCGCAGCGCTGAGGCAAGCAAGTCTCAATTCGCTACCAGTGAGGCCATCTGTCTAGAAAGGGAAGGATGGTGGAGGAGAGGAGCCAACCCCAAAACAACCCGAGAACCCCAAAAGGAAAACAAAAACACCCTCCCCAACCCAAGAACAATTTGAACAGGTAACAGCAATAAGGATGGTCCGTCGTCCAGGACAACTGGTCAAACAAGTTGTGGGTGTCCATAGTGTGGCCACGAGAAGTGCAACCTCCCCCCCCACCACCCATCCAGAGCCAGCAGAGAAGCAGGAAGAGGGTCCAGGAAAGGAAGAGACTCCCAAGCATTACTTGGAGGTGGCGTCGACCCCAGCAAGGGCCTCCGTGGCTGCGGTCAGTGCTGCCTGCTGGCCCCTAGCGATCTCTGATTGGAGCAGCCTCCGAGGGCGCCGTCTTCTAGTCTGTCTTTGCCATCCCAATGGGGAGACCTCGGGACCTGAAGCAGTGCTACTGCGGTCATCCTCTTCACTCTGTGTCGCCAGGCCCAGCAGCCGGCAAGCGTCCAAGAAAGAGCAGAGTTGGTGGAGCTGGCCGTTGTGGCGAAAGATGAGACGGAACGGATGCCCCCACGAGTAGGAGATCCCCTGTTGTAGGAGATGTTCAGTCACGGGGCAGAAATGCCGGCACCGATGCAGGGTGATCAGGGCCAAATCTTGATATAGCACGGGGGAGTGTACCTGGAATTAAATGGGATGGAGGGCTCGTGCTTTGGTGAGTATGAACTCTTTGAGTTTGAAGTCCTGGACGCACACCAAGATGTCTGCCGTCGGAGCGTTAGGGCCCATAGGCGGCCCCACTCTATGTGCTCTGTCCAAAACAATGTCAACCTCATGAGAGTCCCCCAATATGTGTCTAAAGAGGGCGGTGGCGAAGGCGAACAGGTCCCTGGTGTCATCTGTCGTTTTAACACCGCGGATCAGGATGTTGTGTCTGCGAGACCGGTTTTCGAGGTCCTGCAAGTGTGTTTGAATGTCCATGTGCTGGTCCTGCAGACGGATTACTTCATGTTGTAGCATTGTCAGTTCATTTGCAGTGGTGTCACTTTTCTCTTCGAGGGTGGCCACTCTCTCTCCAGTACCATCAACGTCTCTACGAAGTTCCTTGATCTCCGCAGAAAATTCGTTTTTCACTGATTGGATGTCTTCCCGAAGAGTAAGGAACAGTGACTCCAGGAAGGCCTTAGTAATGGGTTCCTCTCCAGCACTCGCAGGGTTTCTAGAAGGCTCAGCGTCGGGCGCCACACTAGTCAAGGTGGCTAGCGACTGAGAACGGCCAAAGATATCCTTCAAGGGTTTCACCTTAGCATTCCTGGATTTGGACATACTCTCCTTCCCCCTTCAGGCACCCGCCAGTGTACAATCAGAGTGGGCAAGACCCCCCTAAGGGCATGCACAACTGCCAATAGCAGGTTGTGGATGGATGTGTCGAGGTACGCCAAGTAGACGTGGACTTGCTGTTGTCGTCCCTTTACCACTGTGGGCACGCACAGCATCGATCCCCTGGGACCGCCATCTGTTTCCCTTTTGGGAGTGCGTTGTGGCGTCAGAGCCCAATGCGTGGCCTCCCCAGGTCTGTCAGGGGGTCCGCCACTGCCAGAAGCGATGTTGCCCAGACCTTTCCCTCCGTGGGGGCCCCAGGAGCCAAACCGGTGTTATGTTCTATTGCGGGGGGGGGGCCGTCACCTTCTGTCGTGGATCCCAGGGGAACTGCGCAGCTCGTCCGTGCGGCCCTCTCTGCCGTCCCACCACTCCCCCAGGCTCAAACAATACACCAGCAGCCACAGGCCGGGGAAGGGCGGAGCGCGGCTCGGCTGCCATCTCCGGTTGTTAGCCTCCCTTGCCACACGTGCTCCACGTCCCGTGGGGCTAGTCGATACGGCATCACAGCACCGGCTCAGGGAAAGGTGGACGCAGCGCTCACCGTGTGCTCCGGGGCCCCCGCCCGGGGCGTCCGCTTCGCCTGCGTCTCCGGGGATGGGCTCCAGCCCGGGAACCGAAGTCCACTATGGTATGTCCGCCAGGTCCTTCGTCCCGCAGCTCACCGATAAGAGTGTGGGAGAAGAGGAGCGGAACAGCTGGGGGGAGGGCCGCGCCAGATCTGATGAAAGCGCATGGCGGCCAAGGCCTCCGTCCAGGCTCCACTCCCAAGCCGCGGCCTCACCAGCGCCACTACCATATCCTCCGTGAGCATAGCAGGCACTCCTCACCCACCAATCCGGGGAGCAGCACGGCCGGCCCCTCAGCAAAGCCGCCAGGCCGCAGCGATTCCTCCTACGCTGGCGTCTTCAGCCGCCCCCGGCAATCTCCACCGATGCAGCCAGAGTCCTCACAGGCCGCCCAAGACCACCGCAGCTCGTGGGGACAGAGCAGGCCGTATTACATGCTCTGGTCACGGCACAGGCAGACCGCTTCAGTCTAATAGGCAGTCCCAATTCCGGGGGGGGGGGGTTCATTCGGCGCGTCGCTGCGACTGGGCATTCAGAGAGCAAGGTGGCCTGCCTCGATGGTCCCGGTCGTGGTCCACCGCGTGGTCGAGGCCTCCCCTCCCCGGGAAGGCCGGAGCTAGCTCTCCGCGGCCCCGACATGACACCCGTTCCCGGCTCCTCCGCTGGGGATTCAGGCGCGATGCAAGTCCGGGACTCCTCGGACTAGAAACCCGGGTTCACCTCAGGCTGTAGGTGCCCTATGCGGGCCTGGCTATGCCGCTCCAGAAAGACGTACAAAAGGGGGTGGTGATGGACGGAGCATCAGAACCAATCAAACACTCACATCCAGTCAACAGATCTGGGTCTGATCCATCACCATTCTTTAGACCACTCTGCCACCCCAGTCCAGACATGGCCATATGCAAATCAGTCTGACCCTGTGCCTCATGGGAACAGTCCAGCCCGAACTGCCAAGCCATACCTTCCCTGGACCGGAAACAAGCTTCCTAGACCGGTTTCTGGCATTTCAGCCGTCTTCAGCCAGGCTTGCTTGAATCCAGTGGCAAAGTGAGCAAGGGACTCACGTCATCATTCATCATTACTTAGTATGTAAACATATGTACTCTGATTTACCTCTAAATACAATAAGTAACTCTGGTACAAATGAACAAGTGACGAGTTCTATCTTGAAGACCTTTGCAACAATAGAGAGTTTATTTATATCGCACTTGATGAAGTAACATCAGAAGGTTTGGAAGTCTCTTGTCTCTTTAATGACTAAATTAACAACTTTTAGGTCAACCTTGCATTGTTTGACCAATTACCAATATCGTTCGCTCTGAAGATAGCTCCTATTATCCTCTGGATCTATTTACTCATATCGTAATCTTTATTACTTCTGAAGATGTTTTAGCTTATAACTCGACTTCACAAATGTTCCTTTTTTAAAACACTCTGCTCTCGTTCTACTCACATGCTCTCCCAGGTCAAACAGGATTACTTTAGAAGTCATCTCAAAGTCATTGAATGATCATTCAACTACTGCAGGAGTCATTTTCACATCATCAGACATCATCAAGCTCTTGAAGTCATCAGCAGAGCTTAGAAACTTGAGCCTGATGATTAGCGAATGACTTGAAAATTAGTATCTGATGACTTCACAAAGTGTGACTATTCCTGATGACTTCAGGAGGATTTAAAAATGAGTATCTGATGACTTCAAAAGGTGTGACTATTCCTGATGACTTCAGGAGGATTTCAAAATGAGTATCCGATGACTACACAAGGTGTGACTATTCCTGATGACTTCAGCAGGGTTTGACAATGAGTATCTGATTACTTCATATGGACCCGTTGTTCTTGATGATGTGAGGATAATTTGAAAATAAACATCCAAAACTCCACAAGCATAATTTCTTTATAACATGATTAAATTGCTCCTGATGTTTTAAGAATGATTTCCAATTACCTCAAGAATATACACACTATTCTGCTTTAATTTTTTGTCAGAAAGGTCCAACATGCTGAGTGATTTCAGAATTATCTCCTAATTACTACTCAGTGAACACTATTTAGGTATTAAATGAGTGTTCTTTAAATGCAAATTAGCATACAGAGTGCTTCACAAGACTATGAAAAAAAGTCACAGGTAAATATGTTGAGTTTTTTTTTTATTTGACATCTTTTTTATTTATAATAATCCTGTTAGAAAAACCCCACTCCCACACCGGAAGGGTGGTAATGGGGTCTTCCCAGACATACACTGTGGTAGCTTGGCTCGAGTGGTCAGGGGTCAGGCACCGTGTTAAGCATACGACATACCCACACAATAACCATGCGTGCATCCGTTCCAAAAACGACACTACACCTTAAAAATTATACTGAAAATATATCTCTTTATCTTCTTTTCTTTTAGTTGCTGATTAAATAAATAATAATACAATCACAGTACACAAGGCTTTTTCTTAAAAAGTGCAGGTCAAATAAATAATAACACTTTACAGGTGCAATAAATAGGATCAGGTCAAATAAATACTGTGAGGCAATAAATACTGTGCAGGAATAAGTTAGCTCAGGACAATAAATACATCACAGGAATAACTTAGATAAATACAATAAATACAGTACCCTCAATAAATAATATCAGCCAACAATGACATTTGTAAAATCAGATCACATTTAAAATACTATGGGCTGATTTGGCCCAGTCACAGCTTATGGTTAGGTGGATGGCCTGAGGGGTATACTCCCTGGCGTGGACAAGGCTGAGGCCTAAACTGAGGTAGATCAAGGGGGAATATAGAGATCTGGCTCTCCCACACTACACAACCCCTCTGTATTAGTCTCAGCTCACCCCTGGCACAATCAAGCTGGTTCCAGCACTTCTCTAGCCCCTAGGATAGTCTCTCAGGGCTCCACAGGGCCTTAGGCGCCCTCTATTCCACTTACTGCCCTTTTTATGAAGCTCCGACGCCGCTGGAGTCGTGTCGACGCCGTGAGGCGGTTCCGGTTCGATGTCGGCGGCCTCGGCGCTATGTCAATTCTTGACGACGTCGATAGGCGGTTCCGGTTCGATGTCGGCGGCCTCGGCTCGATGTCGACCTCCGGTTCGATGACGTCGGGCAGTCTTGGCTCGATGTCGACTTCCGCGGCTCCGGAGTGCGATCTCCACTCCCGACCTCCGGTGCTCCTTTCTTCAGGTTCCGGCGACTCCGGAGTGCGACCTCCACTCCCGACCTCCGGCACGATTCCCTTCAGGTTCCGGCGACTCCGGAGTGCGATCTCCACTCCCGACCTCCGGCACGCTTCACCTCGGTCTCCGGCGACTCCGGAGGGCGGACTTCACTCCCCTGTCGACGCCGCACACTCGACCTCGGGTGACTTCCTCCTCGACCTCTGGTACTCTCCACGACCTCCGTCGGCGCCCTCTCTCGACCTCTGGCGGCTCTGGGTACGACGTCTGCTTTCCAGTCAGCGCCGCTTCTCCACCTCGGGCTCCAGGTCTCTAGGCTTCTCGACGTCGGACTTCAGGTAGTTACCAGTAACCAGGTCAGGTACTTGCTGTTCTCTACTTTTAAGGCCTGTTCCTGCTGTCCAGGTCCTTAAGATGGTTTTTCTTGCTTTCTCCCACACAGGGCTCCAGGCTGGGCTCAGTCAGTAGGGACTAGTATCAAGGGTGGGTTTATGGACCCCACTCCAGGCACAAGTTTCCACCCCTGCTGCCTCACTCCTTCCTCCTTCAGGTTTCTGCTGCTCTCCCTTCACCAGTCAGGTGCCAACTGCCAGCTCCAACTGTCACAGGGTTCCAGAATGTTGCAGAAGGTTCTAGTAGGTTCCAGTGGGTTCTGATGATGTCACAGGTGGCCACCATTTTGTGCTCCAGGCCCTCAGACAGAAGTTCCAGGGGTAGATAAAATGGCTCCCTGAATCTGCATCAATACTAAAAAGTCTGGTGGTTCCCAAAAAGGAAAAAATACTAACAGGGTTTGAGGCAAAAGTGGGACAAAATAAATAATGATGAGGAGGGACCACCCAAAGGGCTGACAGGTCTAACACGCGTCCCCCCCAGCTGAAAGTGGGGAGAGCTACCCAACCCCTTGGGAGTTCTCATCACTAAGGCGGAAATACCTTGAGAGACCGTCTGCATTGGCGTGGTCCACTCCAGGCCGATGTTCCACCTGAAAGTCCATTCCCTGTAGGGAGATAGACCACCTCAACAACTTGGGATTCTCCCCCTTCATCTGCATCAGCCAACGAAGGGGTCTGTGGTCGGTCTGAACCAGGAAGTGCGAGCCAAACAGGTATGGCCGCAACTTCTTCAGAGCCCATACCACTGCAAAGGCTTCACGCTCTATTGCACTCCACTTCTGTTCCCTGGGAAGTAGTCTCCGGGATAGGAAGACCACGGGTTGATCCAGACCCTCTTCATTGAGTTGCGATAACACTGCCCCAATGCCATGTTCTGATGCATCTGTCTGGCCAATGAACTCCTTGGAAAAGTCTGGGGCCCTTAAGACCGGGGCCTCGCACATGGCTTGCTTCAGCTTTACGAAGGCCTGCTGACAAGCCTCCGTCCAGACTACCCGTCGAGGTTGTTTCTTGGACGTAAGCTCCGTGAGGGGGGCTACAATGGTTCCGTACCCCTTCACGAAGCGGCGGTAGTATCCCGTGAGGCCCAGAAAAGCTCGGACCTCAGTCTGTGTCTTGGGGGGTTCCCAGGCCATGATGGCCTCGATCTTCGCCTGGAGGGGTTGCACCGCTCCCCTACCCACCAAGTGTCCAAGGTACACTACCGACCCCTGCCCGATCTGGCACTTGCTGGCCTTGATCGTCAATCCAGCTTGTCTCAGGGCCTGGAGAACAGCTTGCAGGTGACGCAAGTGATCCTCCCAGCTGTTACTGAAGACGGCTATGTCATCCAGATAAGCAGCTGAGAAACTCTCCATTCCGGTGAGGATCTGGTTTACCAGGCGCTGAAACGTGGCAGGTGCGTTCTTGAGCCCAAAGGGCATCACACAGAACTGGTAGTGGCCATTGGGCGTGGAGAAGGCTGACCTTTCCCTTGCTCCATCAGTCAAAGAGATCTGCCAGTACCCAGAAGTAAGGTCAAAGGTACTTAGATATTGGGCAGCTCCCAGCCGGTCAATCAATTCATCCGCCCTAGGGATCGGATGAGCATCAGTTTTGGTTACTGAATTCAGTCCCCGGTAGTCCACACAGAACCTCAGTTCCGGTTGGGCACCCGGTGGTGCAGCTTTTGGTACTAGTACCACCGGACTGGACCAGGGGCTGCTAGAAGGTTCGATCACTCCTAGCTCCAGCATCTTAGTGACTTCACTGTGAATGCTGGCCTTCACCTTGTCTGACATCCGGTAGATCTTGGACTTCACAGGTGGGCTGTCTCCTGTGTCCACGTCATGGACGCACAGGTGAGTCCTACCCGGGACAAGGGAGAACAACGAAGAGTACTGTCCCAGGACCTGGCGGCAGTCCTCCTGCTGTTCAGGAGTTAGAGATGGGGAGAGAATCACTCCCTCCACCGACCCATCCTTCTCTTGAGACGCAAACAAATCGGGGAGAGGCTCGCTTTCCGCGTCCTCTGCTCCGTCAGTCACCATCATCAAAATGACTTCGGGCCTCTCGTGGTGGGGTTTGAGGCGGTTGGCATGCAGCACCCGTAGGGGCTGACGAGGGGTTTTAAGATCCACCAAGTAGGTAGCCTTACCCTTCTTCTCCAACACCTCAAAGGGTCCTGACCAGCGATCCTGGAGGGCGCTAAGCTCTCCCGGTTCGATCACCCACACCTTCTGGCCAGGCTCCAATTCCACCGGGTGAGCGTTGTGGTCATACCACGCCTTCATTACTGCTTGGCTGGCCTCCAAGTTGTCAGAAGCTTGCTTCCACAACTTAGCCATCTGGCTTCGGAAGGCCAGCATGTAGCTCACCACGTCCTGGGGAAGCTTTCTGGGAGTTCTTTCCCATCCGTCTCTCACCAGGTTGAGAGGTCCACGTACAGGGTGCCCATACAAAAGCTCGAAGGGGCTGAAGCCCACTCCCTTCTGTGGCACTTCCCTGTAAGAAAAGAGTAGACAGGGTAGGAGGACGTCCCATTTCCTCCGCAGGCTTTCAGGCAGACTTCTGATCATGCCTTTCAAGGTTTTGTTAAACCTCTCCACCAGACCATTGGTCTGGGGGTGGTAAGGAGTTGTGAACCGGTAGGTCACTCCACACTCCTTCCACATGGCCCGCATGTACGCTGACATGAAGTTGGTCCCCCTGTTGGACACAACTTCCTTGGGAAAACCCACTCGGGTAAAGATTCCCATCAGGGCCCTAGCCACAACAGGTGCTGTTATGGTCCTCAGAGGTATTGCCTCTGGGTACCGTGTGGCATGATCCACCAGAACCAGGATAAACCTGTGACCAGCTGTAGTAGGTGGATCTAACGGACCCACAATGTCGATGCCCACCCTTTCAAAGGGGGTGCTAACGACAGGAAGTGGTTCCAGGGGAGCTTTCAGCTTCACCCCTGTTTTCCCACTGGCTTGGCAAGACACACATGTCCGGCAGTAGGTATCGGACAACACTTTCATTTGAGGCCAATAAAAGTGTGGGACAAGACGGGCGAAGGTCTTGTCTTGCCCCAGGTGTCCTGCCAAGGGGATCTCGTGAGCCAACTCCAGAAGGAAGGCTCGATAACGTTGAGGGACTACCAAGGCTCGTGACGATCCATGTAGGGGTGCCTTGGGTTCACTGTAGAGGAGGCCATCCTCCCAGTAAACACTGTAGTTCCCTTCAACGTTCCCTGCTGCCTGGGCTGCGGCCTGACGCCTCAGCCCCTCAAGGGTAGGGCACTCCCTCTGGCCCTGGCAGAATTCCTCCCTGGACGGGCCTCCCTCCACGTGCCACTCGGCCGGGATGGGTAGGTCCTCCAGTTCGGTGACATCCCCCACCGCAGACTCCTGGTCCACCACCTCCGGTGGCCTATCCGTCCTACGGGGTGTGGACGCCGAGGCAGGCTCCTCCTGTCCTCGGTTCTTCCCTTGACTGGCAGCTGGCTGGGCCTTTGTTCCAGGCTCCAGCCTGAACGAACTCCCTCTCCGGGTAGTCGCAGACCTTGTGCTCACACAGGCCCAGTCAGGTGTACCCAGCATCTCAGTATGAGTCCGGTATTCCACCTCCTTCCAAGCATTGTGCTCCATGTCATTCCCCAGCAGACAATCAACCGGCACGGCAGGGCTTACGGCAACTCGAAGTGAACCTGCAACCCCCTCCCATTCAAAGGGAACCTCGGCCACTGGATAGTGGCCTGTTCTGCCGTCAGCCATCGCGGCTGGGTGGAGTACATCGGGAATTACCTGCTCTGGAGACACCAGTTGGCTACGCACCATAGTCATACTGGCTCCTGTGTCTCTCAGAGCCTCCCCTCTTTGGCCGTTGATGGTGACCCACTGCCCATACTTTACGGTATTTGCGGGCACCTGGATCTTAGGAACCATCTCCCGTTCTCCCAGGGACACTAAAGTGACACCCGCCCACTCCCTCTCCTCCCCGAGCACTACACTAGCTACTCCGGGGGTCTTTCCTCCAATGGGAGGGGGTGGTCTTTTCGGGCACTTCGCATCTCCCTTATAGTGTCCGACGCCACCGCACTCGAAGCAATGGACAACCCTTGGCTGCTGACTCTGGCCAGGATTAGGGTTTCTGGGTGGGTTAGCCCTAGGGGTGAATCCTGTTCCCTTTCCTTGGAAATTATTTTGGGGGCCTTTGGAGAACTCCTTTTTCTTTTCCCCTCCCTCTTTCTTCTGGGGGGCGCCCTGTCCGGCCTTTTGAGTATCCCCTCCAGTCCCCCTTGTGGACACCCGGGTACTAGCCCAAATGTCCGCCTCCTCAGCAAGCTTCCGGGGATTGGTCAGCTTGCTATCCACCAGGTGTTGACGCAGTTCAGGGAAACATTTTTCGAGCAGGTGTTCCTTCAGTACTAAATCAAACAACCCCTCGTAGTTCCTCACTTCACTGCCCTGAATCCAACCCTCTAGTGCCTTCTTTGCATAGTCCAGGAAGTCCACTCAATTCTGTGTGCCCAGTTTGTGACTACCCCGGAACTTCTGTCTGTACTTTTCGGGTGTTAGTCCAAACTTTCTTATGAGCGCCACCTTCATGGTGGGGTAGTGGGTCTGCTCATCCTCCTCTAGGGCCAATAATGCATCCCTACCAGCTGGAGGCATGTACTTGTACAATCCCCCTCCCCAGTACTTCTCTGGAACCCCATGGGCCCTTAACGAGACCTCATAGGCCGCTAGCCACTTGGCGATATCGTCACCCACTCCATAGCTAGCTACTATGTCCTTTGGCAGGTAGGGTTTGGGTTCCCTGGTGATTTCTTGGTCTTTGCTGCCACCATTAGGAACAGGGTGTGCCCTAGCTCTTAGGATCTGAAGATCTATCTCTTTCAGCCTTAACTCGTGAGCCATCCTCTGTTCCTCCTTCTCTTTCTCCAGCCTTGCTAAGTCCCATGTGAGCTGTCTTTTCTCCCTCCGGTCTGTTAACTCCACTTCAGACAAGCCACCGCTAGAGGCACTGCTGCCCTTCCTGGAAATGGTTCTGGGCCCCGCTACTAGGTTCCCCACCTCAGGTTGGTACAAACCAGCTCCCTCACTGTCGGGCTCTCTATCCCTGTCCTCCTCCTCAGCCTTGCTTTCTCGTCGTGCCTCCCCCCAAGCCCTTAAGCTGGTTTGGAGTGCACCCTTCTTTGCTCCTGGGGGACAATACACCCCCTCCCGCTGACAAAACTCCCTGAGTTGGGCCACAGTATAGGTTTCCAGGTCTTCTAGCACAAACTCCATTTTGCCCACTCAGAACAGAAGACAGGTTTTTACAGAAGCAATGCAGGGGGGTACCTTATATAATACCTCCTCCCACCACCAGAGTAAATTTGGAAAAACAAAAACTCACAATTAGGAAGGCCGCTTTGAGAAAACTCCAGGTGTAGGCCTATGGACTACCCACAGTTATTGTCGAGTATACGTAGGCACAGCTCAATCCCACCACTGAACACCAATTATGTTAGAAAAACCCCACTCCCACACCGGAAGGGTGGTAATGGGGTCTTCCCAGACATACACTGTGGTAGCTTGGCTCGAGTGGTCAGGGGTCAGGCACCGTGTTAAGCATACGACATACCCACACAATAACCATGCGTGCATCCGTTCCAAAAACGACACTACACCTTAAAAATTATACTGAAAATATATCTCTTTATCTTCTTTTCTCTTAGTTGCTGATTAAATAAATAATAATACAATCACAGTACACAAGGCTTTTTCTTAAAAAGTGCAGGTCAAATAAATAATAACACTTTACAGGTGCAATAAATAGGATCAGGTCAAATAAATACTGTGAGGCAATAAATACTGTGCAGGAATAAGTTAGCTCAGGACAATAAATACATCACAGGAATAACTTAGATAAATACAATAAATACAGTACCCTCAATAAATAATATCAGCCAACAATGACATTTGCAAAATCAGATCACATTTAAAATACTATGGGCTGATTTGGCCCAGTCACAGCTTATGGTTAGGTGGATGGCCTGAGGGGTATACTCCCTGGCTTGGACAAGGCTGAGGCCTAAACTGAGGTAGATCAAGGGGGAATCTAGAGATCTGGCTCTCCCACACTACACAACCCCTCTGTATTAGTCTCAGCTCACCCCTGGCACAATCAAGCTGGTTCCAGCACCTCTCTAGCCCCTAGGATAGTCTCTCGGGGCTCCACAGGGCCTTAGGCGCCCTCTATTCCACTTACTGCCCTTTTTATGAAGCTCCGACGCCGCTGGAGTCGTGTCGACGCCGTGAGGCGGTTCCGGTTCGATGTCGGCGGCCTCGGCGCTATGTCAATTCTTGACGACGTCGATAGGCGGTTCCGCTTCGATGTTGGCGGCCTCGGCTCGATGTCGACCTCCGGTTCGATGACGTCGGGCAGTCTTGGCTCGATGTCGACTTCCGGCGGCTCCGGAGTGCGATCTCCACTCCCGACCTCCGGTGCTCCTTTCTTCAGGTTCCGGCGACTCCGGAGTTCGACCTCCACTCCCGACCTCCGGCACGATTCCCTTCAGGTTCCGGCGACTCCGGAGTGCGATCTCCACTCCCGACCTCCGGCACGCTTCACCTCGGTCTCCGGCGACTCCGGAGGGCGGACTTCACTCCCCCGTCGACGCCGCACACTCGACATCGGGTGACTTCCTCCTCGACCTCTGGTACTCTCCACGACCTCCGTCGGCGCCCTCTCTCGACCTCTGGCGGCTCCGGGTACGACGTCTGCTTTCCAGTCAGCGCCGCTTCTCCACCTCGGGCTCCAGGTCTCTAGGCTTCTCGACGTCGGACTTCAGGTAGTTACCAGTAACCAGGTCAGGTACTTGCTGTTCTTTACTTTTAAGGCCTGTTCCTGCTGTCCAGGTCCTTAAGATGGTTTTTCTTGCTTTCTCCCACACAGGGCTCCAGGCTGGGCTCAGTCAGTAGGGACTAGTATCAAGGGTGGGTTTATGGACCCCACTCCAGGCACAAGTTTCCACCCCTGCTGCCTCACTCCTTCCTCCTTCAGGTTTCTGCTGCTCTCCCTTCACCAGTCAGGTGCCAACTGCCAGCTCCAACTGTCACAGGGTTCCAGAATGTTGCAGAAGGTTCTAGTAGGTTCCAGTGGGTTCTGATGATGTCATAGGTGGCCACCATTTTGTGCTCCAGGCCCTCAGACAGAAGTTCCAGGGGTAGATAAAATGGCTCCCTGAATCTGCATCAATACTAAAAAGTCTGGTGGTTCCCAAAAAGGAAAAAATACTAACAGGGTTTGAGGCAAAAGTGGGACAAAATAAATAATGATGAGGAGGGACCACCCAAAGGGCTGACAGGTCTAACAAATCCTTATTAACAAGTAAAGTGAAAGGAAAAAAAATTACCTTTTAAATTGCACGAGAGGAGAGGCAAGCCAGGGCGGTGGCCCAAATAATTATTTTTATATTGGAAAAAGTGTGTATAAAAGCAAAAAGTAAACCTTTGTATTGTGATGCTGTCTTCTGTAACTCCACTAGCCCCTACTCCTGGTATCAGGGTTGCTTCACTGAACGCAAACCAAAAAATATGGCACTATTTATTGTTATTTTGTCCCCCTAAACGCTACTGTGTAACATAGGCTAGTTCTGTGGGTGAAGCCAGAGTATGAAGCACGGACCAGTGACCCCTTATAAATGTGAGCTCTTGTGTCTGGCACAGATTGATGCTCCACATCTAGTGTATGTAGCATGAATTAAATGTGCTCTATGCAGCTAAGCACTGGTATATTGTATTTGAGCCTATGTTATGCACCTTCGACCAGGGCCCTGCTTTTGCAGCATGGCTGAGAGCCCACATCTTTGTTTGCCTGGTTCTGCAGAGTGGGCAGTGGCCCTTTTTTGTGAGCTTAGTTATTCACCTTATAGTAAAAGAAGTTATATGTATAATTGCCAAAAACAATGAGAGGGACTAACCTTAACAAATGCCACTGTAGCACTCAATTAGACCCCAAAAATATACATCCTAGTTAACCCTATTAGTGCCTATTGAAAATCCTTCAGTGCCAAGCCATTTAATGACTTTTTGGAGTGCTTTGCTTCAACATGCTGTAGTTTGTGTAATTATGATTATAATGTTGGGAAACTATATATTTTTGGTTTCAGTACTTCTTGTACTATTCATTTATATATAAAACTTACATTTATAAAACACCCTGAAGTCACATGACACAATTCAAGATGGCCGCCAGGTGACTGTGAAAATGATAATAGTAAATGACCGCGTTGGTAGGGTAATAAAAAAAATAGTGTTTTCCAAAAGCAGTTACGCAGAAATATTTATTAGTCTGTTTGCTCACCTGGTAATAGGACAGATTTTGATTTTAATTTTGTTTTTGTGTTTTTTATGGCTCTTTGTCATACAATGACATAGATATAAGGCACATACGTTTTTCATGTTTTTCTATTGTTGTGCAGAATCTAAACTTATATAAGCCTAGCAGAATTGGTTCACAGAAGAAAAATGGATGTTTCAGAGACTACTGTTAGTTAATATATGAAAATACATATTTTTGCTGCCTTTCACAGCACTTTACATGCTACAAAATGGCCGACATGCTGTTTCGTCTGTTGTTGTTTTCCATATAATGATCTTAGTCTTGTTATTGGACATATGTTCAACACCTCAAAATGTATTTTCTGACTTTTATGCAGAGTAGTGATGCATATTTTGTGATTAGTTGGCATATGATTTCATGCATATAACTCCTGAAGGTCACAGTCCTTGACCTTTGACCCTAAATGGTAGCTTCTGGAAGTGTACAAAGGATATATCTTTGTAACAGTGAATTTGTTTTTGCAAAGTGAGGTATCTTCGGAAAGGTCATTGTCTGGTCTCACAGGTCAACTAGTCAAATTTTATGAGAGGTGAACAAACATGACCTTTGACCCCTAAATACATATTTCTTTTAACCTTTTTTCTCTTTATTCTGTTACCCTTGGATCAATTTTAAGAAGTGTGGCATTATTGGACTCAACATGAAAAGTACTATTTTTTTCCTTGTTCAAATTATTGTAGAGGTCGTAATATTTGACCTTTGACCTCTATTTGCCGTCATTGTAGGTGTTTTAAGGTGTTTATTCCATTATGGTGAGACCATTGTTTACAAGTGTTGCAGTGGTTGAATTGTAATGATAAGTACTTACATTTTTGTTCATTAAATTGGTGGGAGGGGGTCATGTAATTTGACCTTTGACCTCTATTTACACTGTTCTAAGTGTTTCATGGTCATTAATCCATTACTGTTAGATCATTTATTACAAGTGAGGCATTATTGGAATTGTAATTATGAGTACCTACATCCTCCTTAGTTACTGTGTTGGAGGAGGTTATGGTTTTTGACCTTTGACCTCTAATTATACTTGTTTAGGTGTATCAAGGTCGTTATTGCACTACCCTTGGATCATTAGTTACTAGTGTTGCATTATTGTAATTGTCTTGATAAATACTTGCATTTTCATTGGTTTAATTGGTGTCGGGGGATCATGTCTGTTGACCTTTGACCTCCAATTACACTTTTCTAAGTCTTTCAAAGTCATTAATACATTACGGCTGGATCCTTCCTGCCCCTATGACCCCCTACACCTCTACTTACCTCTGCAATCATTGGTCTCTCGCATGCAACCTCCAGTACCACGCCTGTAAACTTTTTGTCAAAAGAAGAAACTCCATTGAGAAGCATTGGGCGCATGGCGCTTAATTGGCACCCTGCACTTGGCCACCCCTGTGCCCCTGGCGGTGTATGTTTGGTTCTGCTTTGAAGCCCCCCCTGTGTGTTGAGCTAACCCCCAAAGCTTGGCACCTGCAACCGATCTACTTATCTGCAAGCAGTGTGGCTCTAGGCACTCCCAGTCTCCATGGGAAAGCATTGGGCCAACCTCCGCCTTTGACCTCTGCACCCGCCGGCAGTTCGGGCAGGACTGTTCCCATGAGGCACAGGGTCAAGACTGATTTGCATATGGCCAGGTCTAAACCGGGGTGGCATGGTGAGCAAAATAATGATGGATTTAACCCAGATCTCTTGACTGGGGGTGAATGTTTTGATTTGTTCTGCATTCCGTCCATCAATTCCGTGTCTTTTGCTTTCCCAGCTGCCCCTGTGCCACAGGAGGTGCAGTTTTGGTACTCTCCTTACCCTTTGCCCTAGCTGACCTTTGGTCCCGAAGACTGAAACGGCAAATGTGGTACTTACCTGTTTTACTGCTATATTGTTTTCACCATAGGATATTGAACTGTTCTGAAAATATTCTGTCAACTTATGAAAGTGAAAAGTATTTTTATTTATAAACGTACTTACCTGATTGTGAAGATCTTAGTCTTAAAATAAAATACAAACAAAGTATATTTTCTAAAATTGTTGTGGATCTCCTTTTTGACTCATATGTCCTTTATTGATCACGGTTGTGCAATCCATGTTTTACAGTCCTCTGAGTTAGGCCTAATGCTGCTTGCTAACACTACCACTAATAGAGCAGTTTGGGTTCAACGTTGAGCCCTGTACACTTGGAGACCCCTTGGACTCTCTGCATGGTATTATCACCTAGTGGCAATATCACATACGGAGCCAGCTTCCTACACTTTTTCACATAATTCACTTTGAAAACTCCTTTCACTTGGTAAGTTTTTGAACTACTCCTTGTACCTTACGAAGGGCTGCCTGTGCCTTGCGACAATCTTGTGAAGTCTCCTCACGATGTGATGCTATTGCTTGCAGAATAGTGTTGAGGGTTGAAGCTGGTATATCCCCTGGTGTTAAATGATTTAATTGCTGTGTCGGCTCAGCTTCACGGAAAGGATTAGTGAGTTGGTTTGTGGGGGTATAGTCCCATGCTAGGTCTGTCTCGTCAAAATGTTTTTTTCCCCCCGTTTAACCATTGTTTTAGGTCTAGCGCTGGCTGCTTGTGATTTCTCACCGCTGGCACTCTTATCAGTCTCCCCTGAAGTTGAGTTATCTGACCACTCTGCTTCATCCGAGAAAGAGAAAAAATCACTGGGGTCTTTTTCAGGGTCAATATGACCGTCAATATTAATTGTTTCCCTCCTTTCACTGATTTCCCTCATTTCCAGATCAGATGCAATAGTGTTCTCAATACTTATATTCGGATCAGGGCTTAGCGCTTGCAATTGATATTTTCGATTGGAATGCTGTGTTTGAATCTCTGGTATCAGTTTTGCCCCTGCTTGCATCTGGTGGGGTTTTTTGGATTCCTGTATATCTACATTGGTGTCAGTGACGGAAATGTTATTCTCATGGCCAGTGCTTGTATTTGCATTATTAGAATAACTGTTTAGTAGCAAAGTCAAACTTAAGGGAGGCGTAGGCGTAACTGCACTCTCCCTCTCGTCAATCTCAGGGGGAGCGTTGATCTCACTTTT
The DNA here is from genome assembly GCF_964204655.1 of Triturus cristatus. Classification (NCBI taxonomy): domain Eukaryota; kingdom Metazoa; phylum Chordata; class Amphibia; order Caudata; family Salamandridae; genus Triturus; species Triturus cristatus. The sequence continues at coordinate 831,459,579 of NC_140591.1, forward strand.
ACTCGCTTGGGCTCCTCCGCTACTATCCCTCGGGCCGCTGGCACCGCTACAATCGCCATAACTGAAGGGTTCACGAGATTAAGATCTCCTGACATAGCATAGCTTTTGGTCGGGATGCCCCCTCCCGCTTGCCCCTCTGTGTTTACCTCAAAATCGTCGGTGCGATGCTCATCGACTTTTTCGGAGTTTCCGGACTTACTCTTCCCGTCATGAACCGGATGCACTCCTGGGGCCTTGCGAAGCATTTCGAACTCTGAGGGGCCAGTAGCATTTCCTTTCCGAGTTGCTGCCGCTCGGCGTCGTGGCGGTTCCATCATCATTCATGGCTTCTGCGGCCCCAACAGACTTCTCCGCGGCTTCTCGTTGAGCTATTCTTGCGGCTCTAACCCGCGCCGCTGCCGTCGCTGCATTCTTGGAAGGCATATCGTCCTCAGCCTCGATCGTAGCACCTGCGCCTTCAAAGTGGTAGGTTTTACCAACACTCCTTTCTGTCGCCAGCGTTTTCCACATATACCGAAGGACGGTCAGGCCGATCACCGTCGCCAGAGTAGTTAGTGGGTTCTGTGGTAGTTTGAACACTGCATGCTGGTTAAGGCGGCTATCTTCTATCATTTCCAAAGAATTTCTCTCTGTTATTCTTTTTTTTTAGTTTAAGATAAGTTTATCGTCATTAGGATCAGTATCCTTAGGACCGAGCAGCATCTCAATTCGGTTCAGTTCGTCATGGGAGCTCTGATCAAACGTGTGCACTACGGTTTTGGACAAACCGCCATCTTGCCTCAGAACTTAAAGGCATCTTTATTTTTTCTAGGACTTTCCCAACTTTCCAAAATGACACAAAGTATGATTGAGGATGACACCTTTTCATTGGGCCATTCACTTATGCCTACAATCAAACACCAATGTGCACAGACACCCATAGGTCCCACAGCTTTAGACATACCTACAAGTTGAATATTGTTGACAAATGAATTGCTTGATTTATCCCTACAGAGATCCCTTTCTTTGCAATACTGTTAAATGCCCAGGTTTAAGACAGGTTATTCACCTCCCCTCTAATTTGCTTAATATCATCCAATATAGCAGTCAGGTATGCAGCTCCCTCCAGGTGTCAAAAAGCACCCACACCAGGCAACATGTCACAATTCCCACAATAAATGTCCATAGACAGATTGAACATCACCCTGGACCGATTGGTAAAGTAGTTTGCTTCAGGTACATAATAGTTCACAGGTGGCCTTATCACTTGAGACAGCCTTCAGAGGCTGAGACAGGAATAGTCTTGCTCTGTGAAGGTAGGGCAATGCAGTTGTACAACACAATCCCTATGTCAATTCAATGCCACCGGTAGCCGAGTTAAAAACATAGTCAGCCATATCCAGATAAGAATCAAGCAAAGGTGGGGGGCGGAGCTAGCCTTGGAGCGCAATGGCCGCTTGTTAAGCGAGCTCCTCGCGCAAGCCCAAATATCCTTCAAACCGATCCTTTCAACGCTATCTGCATGAGACTGCACCCTAGGTGAAAGAGAGCTGAGGAGACAGAGCCCGCGGAGAAGTGACGTCCGGCACTGAAAACGGTGGTGGTGGCCTGCAACAAAGACCTAATAGCTTCGCCCCTCCGATAGAAAGCGAAAGCGGAGCCGCGAGACGAGGTGAAAGGACGCGCCGTGAGGTACAGCGAGCAGCGCGGCCCTGGGAGACAGTAAGCCCCGCTGAAGCCGCGATTCCGGGGCCAAGAGAGAATTATGGGAAAGCACTGGTGAGATTAGAAGATCAAGTAGATCAAAACAGGAGCTAGGTTGCCTTGAACCAACTGTACAAAGTGGTGCTGTGGCTCTGCTGGCAATAAACGCACCTCAGTGAGGGCATTAGCTCAAGTCAAGCTGCAAAGCATGTACCTACAAGCTGTCCCTAGGCTAAACATGTCTAGTTGACGGTTGTCGATGTTCTGGTCCACCTAGAAGGGGAAAAAGAGAGAGAGTGTGCCTACAACCTGTCCCTGTTCTAAACATTCATGGCAGAGCCAGGATACACAAAACAGGAGCTAGGTTGCCTTGAACCAACTGTACAAAGTGGTGCTGTGGCTCTGCTGGCAATAAACGCACCTCAGTGAGGGCATTAGCTCAAGGCAAGCTGCAAAGCATGTACCTACAAGCTGTCCCTAGGCTAAACATGTCTAGTTGACGGTTGTCGAAGTTCTGGTCCACCTAGAAGGGGAAAAAGAGAGAGAGTGTGCCTACCTCCTGTCCCTGTTCTAAACATTCATGGCAGAGCCAGGAGACACAAAACAGGAGCTAGGTTGCCTTGAACCAACTGTACAAAGTGGTGCTGTGGCTCTGCTGGCAATAAACGCACCTCAGTGAGGGCATTAGCTCAAGTCAAGCTGCAAAGCATGTACCTACAAGCTGTCCCTAGGCTAAACATGTCTAGTTGACGGTTGACGAAGTTCTGGTCCACCTAGAAGGGGAAAAAGAGAGAGAGTGTGCCTACCTCCTGTCCCTGTTCTAAACATTCATGGCAGAGCCAGGAGACACAAAACAGGAGCTAGGTTGCCTTGAACCAACTGTACAAAGTGGTGCTGTGGCTCTGCTGGCAATAAACGCACCTCAGTGAGGGCATTAGCTCAAGGCAAGCTGCAAAGCATGTACCTACAAGCTGTCCCTAGGCTAAACATGTCTAGTTGACGGTTGTCGAAGTTCTGGTCCACCTAGAAGGGGAAAAAGAGAGAGAGTGTGCCTACCTCCTGTCCCTGTTCTAAACATTCATGGCAGAGCAAGGAGATGCAAAACGAGAGGCAGGTTGCCTTGAACCAACTGTACAAAGTGGTGCTGTGGCTCTGCTGGCAGCAAAATCACCTCAGTGAGGGCATTAGCTCAAGGCAAGCTGCAAAGCATGTACCTACAAGCTGTCCCTAGGCTAAACATGTCTAGTTGACGGTTGTCGAAGTTCTGGTCCACCTAGAAGGGGAAAAAGAGAGAGAGTGTGCCTACCTCCTGTCCCTGTTCTAAACATTCATGGCAGAGCAAGGAGATGCAAAACGAGAGGCAGGTTGCCTTGAACCAACTGTACAAAGTGGTGCTGTGGCTCTGCTGGCAGCAAAATCACCTCAGTGAGGGCATTAGCTCAAGGCAAGCTGCAAAGCATGTACCTACAAGCTGTCCCTAGGCTAAACATGTCTAGTTGACGGTTGTCGAAGTTCTGGTCCACCTAGAAGGGGAAAAAGAGAGAGAGTGTGCCTACCTCCTGTCCCTGTTCTAAACATTCATGGCAGAGCAAGGAGATGCAAAACGAGAGGGAGGTTGCCTTGAACCAACTGTAAAAAGTGGTGCTGTGGCTCTGCTGGCAGCAAAAACACCTCATTAGCATTAGCTCAAGGCAAGCTGCCATAAACCTGCAAGCTGTCCTTAAGCTAAACATGTAGTTGACTATTGTTGAAGTTCCTGGTCCACCTAGGAGGGAAAAAAAAGTATGTCTATAACCTGACCCTATGCTCCTCTTGTTGAAAGAGTAAAAACTTGATCCGGATTCCTAGAGCGTATACCAAGATGCTTCCCAGCAGGTCCACAGATTTGGTATACCTTCTAGTCACCGACTTACCTGAATGATGTTTCTTTGGCAACATCCAACAGTCTTTCCAGCGTGACGTGATTGTTCATCTTCTTCACCTTCATCACAGACACCATCAAAGTGTTCTCATGAGTACGGTTTCCACCATGTGAATAAAAAACATATTTTAATGATTAAATACTACTAGTCACACATCCCCAAATCACACCCATACATTTATTTGATACTCGCCCTCTTACTATGCAGAGTTGGATTGTAAGTAGCATTTTCAGAGGCAGCGCATTCCATCAGAAACTCTCATGCAGAACATGGTTGGTATTAGTGAAACCATGTAGTGCTAAACCAAGGGCAATCAAATCATTTCCAAAAAGACATTGGTCACCCTCTCTCACCCCCACATCAAACGTGACTGACTTTCCACTGGTTTATATCCACCCACTTGTCAGTCAACACAGTATGCTTCTCTGTATCCATTTCTGATAAGTTAGACTGCTATTAATTATGCAGAGTAGAGCAGTTCTATTTACTCTGCACTGTCCGCAAGGTCATGCAAGGCTAAGCTCATTGTTTATCCAAGCTGAGACCAAAAGATAGTCATAGAACAGGACCCTTCCATCCAGACTAACAACCCATCTGACAATCTCCCTTACAGCAAGATACCAAGAGACCAATGCTTGCTTCAGGTTCACCAAACAAGCCATGTAGCAAGAGGCACAAAGTCAGATGCCTATGCAGGATATCAGAAATCCATGTTATGTTGTGTTATCCTGGAAGGGTATCCCTGTGCTGAAGAAGGAAATATTTTGGCCAGAGTAGGGGCTAGGTGAAGAGTCAGGTCTTCAGGTTCTTGTGGAATTCAAGAACTGAAGAGGTGGCTCTGATGTGCAGGGCCAGATCATTCCAGGCTTCAGAAGGGAGTTAGAAGGCATGACTACCAGATCTGCTTCTGTATATGCAGGTGTGTGTGCGAGTAGGAGTGTGGCTGGGTGGAACATTCTGATAAGTGTGTGAGAGTTTTTGTGGTTGTTGAGGTATGTGGCGCTGTACCTCTATTAGGCACCTACGAGTGTAAGAACTAACTGAAATAAAAGAAGACATCTGACGCATTACTTTGGAACACTATCTAAAAATAACGTGTGGAGGAATCAAAAGATGTGGGGTGGGGCTTCCTCTCTTGGTGATGATGCCTGGCACTGTGCCAGAGGTAACAGCCCTCCATTGAATGTCTAATGCTATGGAACCGGTAACTAGTTGGTGCATGCAAAGGCTATACACTTTCACTCAAGTAGCAAGGAAGAACAGTACAATATTTGCCTTGTAGTACAGGAGGCAGGGGGTGCGTGTGACCCGAGCAAAGTCCATGATTTGAAGCACTGTCTCTGGGGCTTACACCACTTTAAGGAGGACTTCAGCAACCAATAGCTGTGTAAAGCTAAAGAGCCTATACTTCCCTGCCCCCAACCGGTGCACAGGGCTTGTGCTGCTGCCTATAAATGTAAGCTGCCAACAGTTTGAAAAGGCTGAGATGGGCAGGGGCATACATGTTTGTGACAGAGCACCCTATCCATGACACTGTAAATAAAACCTGCAGTTTATAAATGGCTAACAGACAAACCAGGGGGCATTACCGTCCCAATGAACAAATGCCAAATGGTCAAATGACAAAACAAAGCACTGGGACAAAGAGACAATAACAATCTAGAGGGCAAAGGGAACCCAAATCTGATTGAATTTTTGCTGAAATCTGACCCACTCACTAATCATTTTTCTGAAAGCAAAATAATAACCGGTATAAAACAAACCAGGGGTTACTAGATGGTACATTTTAAAACCAACCAGCAGACAAATATTAATGCAAAATGTTTTAGGGATGAATACTAATGCACAATGTTTTAGGACTCCAAACACTGCAAACAGAACAGTCACAAAAGGGAGCAGGGAGATGGGTCTGTAGTTTTTGATGTCGGTGATGTCCGCCAAGGGTTTCTTCAAGAGGGGGTTTACTTCGGCATGTTTCCAATTGTCGGGGAACGTGGCGGTCGCCAGGGAGCGGTTGATGGTGTGGCGGAGCATGGGTGCGATGGTGTCAGCTGCTCTGTTAAAGATGTGGGGGGCAGGAGTCTGTGGGGGCCCCGGAGTGGATTGCCTTCATCGTCTTCAGTGTGTCTTCTGTGGTGAGGGCTGTCCAGCTGTCAATCGTTGACTTCAGGGTGTTGGGGGTGGTTGGTGGGGGTTGCGTGTGTTGGTTGTCTTCGTCGAAGTTGTCGTAGATGCTCTTGACTTTGTGGTGAAAGAAGGTGCTGAGTTTGCCGCAGAGGTCTTGTGATGGAGGGATGTCAGTCGACTCACTGGTGGGTTGGGTGAACTCCTTGATGATATTGAAGAGTTTTTTGCTATTGTGTGCGTGTGTGGGGATTTTGTCTTCAATCGCTTTTTTCCTCGATTTTCTGATGAGTTGGTGGTGGGCGTTGTTAGTGGCTCTGAAGTTGTTGTGAGAATCTGTGGATTTGGTGTTCCTCCAGGTCTTTTCGAGGCGGCGGCAGGTGCGTCAGGACTCTCAAAGTTCGGTGGTGAACTATCTGACTTTCTTGGCATGGGTGTTGTTTTTCTTGAGGGGGGCTATGGTGTTGGCGCTGTTGGAGATTCACCTGTATAGGGTTCGGGCTGGTGTGTTGGGGTTGTCATTTTCCGCGATGGTTGGGGTGGAGTTGCTAAGTGAGGCGGTGAGCTGGTCGTTGGTGATTCTGGTCCACTTTCTTCGTGGGAGCAGGTGCTGGTGTCTGTGAATGGTGGGTGTTCTGAAGGTGAAGTCGACGCATCGGTGGTCAGTCCTCTGGAGTTTGGTGGTGAGGCTGAAGGTGATGGAGTTTCCTGTTGTGAAGAGCGGGTTGAGGGTGTGTCTTGCTGAGTGCGTGGGTTCAGTCAAGATTTGGCGGAGTCCAATGTTGTGGAGGTTGTCCAGGAGGGATGTGGTGTTGGGGTCCAGTTGGTTGTCCATGTGGAAGTTGAGGTCTCCCAGCAGGGTGTAGTTGATGGATGCGATGGCATGCGGGGAGATGATGTCCGTGATGGAGGTGGTGAACAGTCCACGGGGTCTGGGGGGTCGGTAGATGAGGGTTCCTCGGTTGGTGGTGGTAGGGCTGGTCTGTATCTTGAAGTGTAGATGTTCCATCATGTCTGTGGGCTCGTCGGGGAGTGTGCTCAGGCGGAGGGTGGATTTGTGGATGATGGCGCTTCCTCCTCCCGGGCGGGTGGGGAGGTCCTTTCTGGAGATCTTGTATCCTTGGGGAATGGCGATGGTGATATCCAGTTCCGAGGTGGTGTTAGTCCAGGTTTCGGTGAAGAACGCGTTGTCCGGGGTGGTGCTGTTGAGGAGGTCCCAGATTTCGGTGGCGTGTTTGTGGAGGGATCGGACGTTGAGGAGGATGCATAGCACGGTCTTCGGTTCGGGTGTGTTCTTACGGTCGGGTTGTGCTGGGTTCGTATTCCTGGTTGTGCTGTAGGTTTGTCAGCAGAGGTGACTGCTGAAGGGTCCATGGGTGTCGGCTGGTGAAGCTAGCTTGCAGTTGTTGTTGTGGCCTGGGTTGAGTTTGTGGAGTGCTGCTGGGTCGTATCGTTGGCGGGTCGGAGGTCCAGGGTTCCTGGCGCTGGTCGCTGTCGGGTCACAGACTGGCGCAGACGGGCTTGCCTTTGGCACAGCCGCGCAGTGGCCGCCATTAAGTAGGGGTCTGGGAGGGCTGGACAGCTGGGAGATGGGAATGGGGAAGCGGATTGGTTGCGCTTGTTGTGCTCGGGGGAAGAGGCCGCAGGGGCAGCAGCGGCAGGGGAAAACGGGTGGGAGAAAGGTGAATAAGAGAAGACAAGCAGAGCACAGGAGAGTGCAGAAAACAGAAAGGAAGCAGGAATATAGATTAGCCAAAGATGGTGAAAAGCGAGTGAAAAACGAGTGGAAAAATGGAGCGGAAAGCGGGAGAAAGGTGAAAAAGAAAAGACAGGCAGAGCACAGGAAAGTGCAGACAGCAGAAAAGAAGCAGGAATATAGATTTGGCAAAGATGGTGAAAAACGAGTCACCAACTAGTAAAACGAGTGGAAAACGTAGCGGAAAGTGGGAGACAGGGGTCCACTGGACCACCAGGGATGAGGCGCAGGTGAACCTGTGGGTGAGGAGGGCCTCGAACCCTCACACTGGAGAGAGCAGGGGCTGGGGGAGGCCTCACTCAATGGTGGAGCTGTGAGGGTGGGAGAGCAATTTCACTGACAAGAGTCAGTGGTCTTGCTCGCCTGGCCCCGCAGCGGCCGCCATTAAGTAGGGGTCGGGAAGGGATGGACAGCTGGGAGGTGGGGAGGGGAATTGGTCGTGCTGGTTGTGCTGGGGGAGGGGCCGCGGGGGCAGCAGCAGCAGGGAAAACCGGCTAGAAAGGAGGAGAGTGGGAGAAAGGTGAAAAAGAGAAGACAGGCAGAGCACAGGAGAGTGCAGAAAACAGAAAAGAAGCAGTAATATTGATTAGGCAAAGTTTATTAAAATGTTGCATGCATCTATTTTTGCAGATGTGTAGGAAACCAAGCTTCTCAAGAGTAAACAGAGGTTGGTTGCTTTCGTTGTCTGCAGTTGGGCCTTGGTTTGTAAATACTAGTGTGTCTTTGAATGCATTCGGTGTCTAGTCAGCAAAAAAATAAGTTGCACGATTGTGATATCAAACTATAACACCTAACACATTAAAAAAAAACTCACACACCTATGACCATAGCCATATGATAGGTAGTAGGTAATAGGAGCCAGGTGTCTGTAGCCACACTGGTCTCTGGTTATGTTTTGTACAAGCAGATTCCTTGGAGCTGCTAAATGATAACAGCTTGTGACATCAGGGGGATAGACACATGAAGTGTTCTATCAAAAACTGGCTGTGCATTATGTGCCTTTATCATCCCTCAACTGGTATGATTGGGTACAAGACTCTGACAGTCTGGAGCATAGTTAATTGCTCCTGGTAACTACTCAGCCCACCTCCCTCACCCAAACCTTGTCCATCTTGTCACTGGGCCTGCTCCTTACATACCACCTGAATTTACAAAAAAAAGTGCAGGTCTTTTTTTACAAAAGTAGTCTGAATCCTATCGACAAACATGGCAAACAGTATTGAAAACACATGCATTCATCCTTCCATCGTCCGACATAAAATAATTAAACTAGTTGCCTCCGCATGTGTTCAAGTTGCATATAGTTGAAGGTTGTTAAAACATATACATGGCACAACTAGGAAATGTGTGAAACCACAGCATTCAACCCAGAGCCTTTAGTTTGTAAAGCTGCTTGATATTTTCATTTCATGAGAGAGATCTTTACTCACTAAGGGGCATATTATCAAGCCAGACGATAATTTTAGTGGTTGTGCAATTATCTGGGCCTGTCTTACCTGACAAGCTTATCTGTAAGAACGATTTATGGGGCATATTATCAAGCCAGGCGCTAAAACGGCGATAATGGGCTTGATAATATTCTCTATAGAATTCCAATTGAAGCCCGTGTTAAATGTGAAGGACATCTAACCTGAGCTTCAATTGGAATTCCATAGAGCATATTATCAAGCCCATTATCGCCACTTTAGCGGCAGTTTTCTGCCGCTAAAGCGGCGATAATTTTATCGCCTGGCTTGATAATATGCCCCATAAATCGTTCTTACAGATAAGCTTGTCAGGTAAGACAGGCCCAGATAATTGCACAACCACTAAAATTAAATCATAGCCAAGTATATCTTCAGATTGAAGAGGTCAGATTGCAAAAGCACGTTCTACTGAAATTTACCCATCAGTGCATGAAAAATTACTTGTGTCACATGCATTCGTCACGTCATCTTCATCCCTTCATATTTTATAATAAATTCACTGCACACTTTGATGCTCGAATTTTATCACAAATATTTTTACAATATCAGCCTGCTGATTCAAAGTAAGGAAAGTATGATGTGCCCTGCTCCATTCATGTTGCAACACCTTATTACTCTATTTTGTGATGCCCCATGAGCACATTTCTACCTCCACCCCTGCTGCAAATTTATTACACTTCAATACAACTCTGGGAATTACCTGCTCATGCTATTTTCATTGGGGTCATGCTTACAAGGTCTGCTGCCACTGCTGGGAGACGAAAGAATGGAATGCTATGAGTGACTCTTTCACACCAGAACATGAAGCAATTTTGACGAGGTAAACATATAAAATATCAAAAATTACATCCATTTGAGCATTGAGACACTAAAAAGTCACAGAACTAAAGTGGGCCAATAGCAGGCACCTAAACACTGAGCTGAGCAGAGTCATACTGCATGTCTTCATAGTCACATTCCAAAGTTTATGTTTTTTTGCAAACAAATGTTTCTAAATGTGCGCGCCAACTTTTCAATGAGGAAGAAGTCACATCTGAAAATGGATGCTCTTGGCAGCCTCTGACAAGGAGGTAGATAGACATTAATTCATGGTTTACATAAGTACTCACACACGTTTTACATATTTAAATGCATGACTCCACAGTTCTTAGAGCTATAGGCAGCTCAGAATAATTGAAGCATTAATGTAATGTATTTAGAGCAGACGTAGCAAGTCTTCACCCACACTGCCCCAGCATTCAGTAGAGTCAAAGGCTGTGAGGCCCCAAAATGAAAAACACGGACCTCAACTGTCACCTGTGCTCGAGTCTTGCTGCATGTAGTGCTGCATGTGGTGCGGGAGTCGGACTCACTGTGCAGGCATCTCTTGCAATGGTGGCAGGCACAGAGTCACTAAAATGGGTTCAGTCCGCTGCTCCATGTGTGCAGCTGCCTGTTTCCCAATAGTTTCAACCAACGAGCAGCAGCTTTCAGTGCTGAGTGTTCTAATAAAATAACACTCATAATTTAAATAGAAACCATAGTGCTTTTTTATATGTATGGGAGGTTAGACTCAATTCAGCGTCATGCTGAGACTGCAAGCCTCGTCAGCCGGCCTGTGCCTTTTGAAAGAACCGTGGCGCAGTGCTACTGGCATATGAAGGCAGCAGGTCAGTTGGAAAAACTTAGCAAAACTGATTGTAACAGCCCATATCCAGAAAAAGGCTCTATGGTTTTCATTTTACTTACGGAAACAATTGGGAAACAGGCAGCTGCACACATGGAGTAGCGGACCGACCCCATAATAGTAACGGAAATGGGAACAAAGGTGGGAGTATTTGGAGGATGGGGCAAAGGAGAGAAATGAAAAAAGGAGAATAAACGTGTCACACAAGATTAAGACATGAATTTCTTCTGAAAAATATCAAACCCACGAACTTCATCAAACACGTTTCAGCCAAGGAAAGCCAGTTCTTGAGGCTTAGTAGAGGTGATCTGCATTGTAGAGGTGATCTGCATTTTTCTATCAGGGTTGTCTGCTCTAAGATAGGAGTTTGTCAAACAAATAGCGGACTTTTCTTAAGTAGATGAAAATGTGGACCTTGGGTGGTATCCCTTGTAAGCACAAATAAATATTACATTGCCTTGTGCACAGTGTTCTTCAATATTAAAATATATTTTTGCCCAAAGCACTATGATAGCCAATTAAATGAAAACACATTTCCATGATAATATTTTCTCAGGCTGCTTGATTTTACTAAAAAGACACAACTTATTTGCAGGAAAACAAATAGTAGCATTAATTAGACCATCGCGCTAGTTTACACAATTGAAATAATGCATTTACTCACATCACGCTTTATTTACTTCAAAAACTGCGGAGATATGCTACAAAATATCAACGATTCATTGCGTAGGCAAGCCCCATGCTAATATACTAGTAAAGTCACACTTGGCTGTTGTTCACAAAATGAAAGTGTGATACGATGGTACATACTGTCGGGGTTGAACTCGCCTCAGTATTGTTCCAAGCAAATATTCAGCGGCACCGTTAGTATGCAGACACCAAAGATCGTGTAATGACTGACATCACGGACAGAACTCAGTACCTCAATGTCCTTTTGTCAAACAGTCATGTCCAATGACTCCCCTATTGCGCAAACACACCTTTCATTGCTAAATCCTGCACCGGACGCCCAGGGGTCTTCAAAAGTAAAATTAATGTATTGTATTATTTGGAAAATAAACGACCCTACCTGCGCTGGTTCCTGTATGTCTGCACTTCAAACCCAAACTGAAGTCACGATTCAGTCAAGTCACGTGCGCACACTGGCTGCACTGTCTCTGGGGCTGACGGCAGAATAGAGCTCTGCGCCCTCTACGGGTGGAGAAGGACCAGTGCAGCTTTGAGCAGACTGGTTTCTGTCCTGTAAACATGATTTCGCCGCAACTTTTAAAAGACGAAATATCTGCATGTCAGACAAAATATGGAGGAATACAGCTCTATGCAGTAAGATGGATATGTTCCTGAGTGGAATTAGAGGTATTTTCGATTTTCAAGGGGCATATTTAGGAAATAAACCCCTCCCAAACGAGTGTCAGCTTATGGGCCGATCAGATCGGCCTGAACAGTTTCACTTTTAACACAGGGCCGATTAGATCGGCCCGTGGCACTTCTTTGGTTAATACTAGGCAAAACACATATTTTCCTAGATGGGATGTAATATGTAAAATCTACACAAGTTGCTGGGTCAGATAAGAATATAGCGTCTCCTTAAGAAATCAGGAAACTAACTTACATCTATTTTCTCTTTATATCCAGCCCGTGTTAAATAAGGGAAACAAAAGAATAACCGTTTTTCCACTCTCCGTGGATCAGATAAATCAGATAAGTAACAATGTCCTTCTAACCATATATAACATCATCATCCTACCATATACCTGATAGACGAGGATTCTTTGGTTAAATATATCTTTCTTCTCTAATTGTATTCTGTACAGGACGAGAGGCTGAAGAAACTCCGGCGCGAAGAAACAGAGCTACACAAGAAGGTACCTCCGGCAAGGGAACATGGATGCGGACAGGTACCCGGAAGAAGAGATCAACGACCTGTAAGAGGAAGACCCGCGTGTCGGAGCCGTAACATGTCAGAGACTTCCAATCAAGGTACCACGAATTCCCGACTGCAGGACAACAGGACCCGAGCAGGTAAGTCGACAACACCAAGGGAGTGCAGGAAATGCTAGGCAGATCTGTGACTGAACGCGAACCACGTTCTTGTCACGGACTGACAAATTTATCCGCACTTGACCCCACCCAGCTCCCTGTCTGCAATGGGAGCGGGCGTGACTGACAATGCCCCCACCTTGCTCTCCTTGAGCCTTGTTCTGTCTAATGCTGGGTGTTTAGGGCCTTGTTTTTTGTGAACCAGCTTTTGTGTCATAGATTATGGCCATCTTCAGTATTACCTGTTTTAGATGCTGAAAGGAGGATGTAGAATGGATCCTGGTTCAACGAATTTGAAATGCTTTGATAGTTATGGAACAGATAGATCACTGGTATCCTGGAAAGCTATCACTCTGCCCTGATAGTATTTCCAGAGGCATATTTGTTTGAATGAGTAGTTAAGGGGCTTGGTGCCACAGTCATGCAACTGTAAAGGAACAACATTGAATCAGTCAACTGTTAAATGCCGAACTTGTCACTTCCCCAAGCTGGAAAAGAACACACAGGATATCTCTGTCCTGTCTCAGGATGTCTTAGACGTCTGTTTCTGACCTGCACCATCACTTGGCCATGTGAAAGCCACTGAAACCGTGGCTGTGCATTGAGATTCAATCTTACAAAAATGTTTGAACCCTGGTCAGTATGGTAATATTTTAGACTGTTTTCCAAATGAGAATACTGTAGGTAGAGTTCAGGCTCAACATGGCTGCCTCCATGATGGTTTTGTAAATGAAATCTGGTATTGATTGCTTTCTGTTTGCAGAGGAAGCGTGACAGCATCTGGTGAACAGCTGCAGTTTCTTCACTTGGACAGGTGAGTCTTCTTCCTTAACCTCCTGCCCACCTTTTCATCAATGCCTTGCTCTCACCATTACCTCTTTGATCAAGTAACCTTAATGTTAAATTTATGATCTCTTGTAACCATATCTCATCGGGCACACTATATGAAATAAAAGGATTGGAACATTTTAAAGGCAACCCAGTCCTATTAAAAACCTAAAATAGTGGTGTTAACATGATAACTGATGTATGTTAATTTCTTTTTCCTCCAGACTCTATGAAGTATATGTGCAGGGATGAAGGCTGGCCATCACTGGACAACAGAACTATGACAAGGAAGCTGGCTATAAAGATATGCAATACTGGAAGAGGACTAAAGAAAACTCTGAATCTAAAAACAAACATTGAATTTGCTGGCTTTCATTAAGCCTTTTTGTTCTTTTTGTAGTATTCTGGCATTTTTTTCCCCTCTTGAAGAGTGTCCTGGACTTTCTTTATGTTCTCTTGTTCAGTATCCTGGCTCCTATGGGGCCAAAGGTGTGTTTTAGATCAATAAAATTACATGTTAACGCATCCCCTTTGGTGCTTTTTCATTTAACTATTACTTTTTTCAGTCTTTTGCCACTGGTCACCACATTAAACAGCTTCAGATAATGCTCTGTACCTCAAAGTAAGGCAAGTTCCAGTGAGTCAGGAGTATGGGAGTAGCTGCACAAGTTGTTAATTTTATCTGAATGCAAAGTATAACCTTGTTGAAGCCACTACTTTTGTATGCCTATGGTATTTCTACAGCACAAAGCTAGCCAAAAGGAATGTTTCTGAGGTTTATTTTGTCAGTGCCCGCATCTCACGGTAGAGTTTAAAAAGTAATCTTTCCAAAGTAGGAGAATATTGATCTTATAATTGGGAGAAGTTTTGTTTTTGGTTTGCTTAAGTTTTATAATGCGGACTTGACGCAAAATCTTTTCAGGATTTATAAACCAGAGCTAATTGGTATTTGTTACAACACTCACCCACAATGGGAAAAATGTTCAGGTTTTTCTAGGCATAGCATTTTTTGTACTACAAGGTGGCCCTTCCAGTACAAAACCAAAGCTAGACTCTCGCAGACACCTTTGCACCATAGTGCAAATGTGTGTGCATGGTGCTCGACTGCCTAATGGTGCAGTGTTGCGCGGGAGAGGGGTAGACATGGCACTTTCCTGCTCTCACCCTGTGATGCAATGCAGCAAATTTGGGTGTTGCGCTGCGTTAAGTGACACTTTTATAAATCTAGGTCTTACTTTAGAACTCACGGAATTGCAAATAATTCATGGTATTGTATAAAGAAGGGATATTGCATTCAACAGGCTTGTTTTTGACAGGAAGGTTAATTGAGGAGGTGATCCTCTAAATATTTCCCTACCAGGACATCCATATTCCTAAACTAATAGTGGGACCCTGCAAGGGAATACTGGCAGTCAGCTAATGTGCTTGTAACATGGAAATTTTAAGGTGTAATCCAGCCCGTAATGATTTATTAGTGATCCACAGCCACTCTGGTTTATTCATTAAATCACCTGGGAGCTATCTACACTTGGCCTGCCATTGGCATAAAATCCTGCAAGAGTATTTCATAAGCATCTTAAAGACCTTATGTAGTCATTGTCTAGTAATCCACGCTCATTCTGTAGTTGTCCTAATATAATCCTAAATAATCCATGCTAATTTTTGAGTTATCATTAAATCATCATGGAGTAATCCCCACTCATCCTGAAATGATCATGGGATCATTCCAGAGTAATCCTCTTCCATCCTAAAGCGGTAGTAGGATCATCCAGGAATAATCCACAATCATCCTTAAATTGTCTGGAGCCCATCCTGGAGTTATTCACACTCATTCCAAAGTTGTCAATTAGTATTCGTGGAGTTGTAAAAGGTAATCACTCCCTGCCAGTGGAAGTCATCAGAACACCATCCTAGAGTAGTTTTTGTGATTACAGTAAGAGTCATCCCATTTAAATATTTCCCCTGATAGGCATACTTTAGGATGGTTTGGGATGACGTCCCCAGATAATTGCAGGAATAGCCTGGCTGAAGTCATCGAATGACTTCAGAATGGCTCCAGGATGATTTTCCTTTTTGACCAGGGCTGTTACAAATGAATGGATCAAATATCAATACTCCAGTATGTTTTAACTAGTGTACCATCAATAACGATTTAACTCGTATACTACCAATAACGAATTAATACTTCCAAGTCATCCAGGAATTATGATTTTTATTCAGTATTTTGTATCGTCAAATAAACATTAGGAAAGCTATACGATGCTTATCCTACTGCTCAAACATAGTTTGTTTCAAGAATAGTGCAGTTGCTTCGGAATTCCCCTGTTAAGAATGCTGGGGAGTCGTACCTGCTCCGTGCTGCAGCCAATGCGGAATTCAATCTGAGAAGAACACCAGAGTCTCCTACCTGTTCCGCGTTCCAACCACAATCAACGCTTCCTTGATGCCACGATGCGAACGAAGACGCTGAACGGAGCCGCCGGAACAATCCTCTTGGGCACAGGACTCTGAATAATTCGCGTTTGGCAGATGGGCGTGGCTCCTTTTATGGACGCGAGACGCCGGTACGGTGGCCACATAAGCTCATGTTTCAATACACATATGGTACACGAAAAAGGCTAAGGCTAAGACTGTGCCATGAACAGAAAAGGCTAAGGAAAAGAAATAAAAGGTCAAAAGGAAAACAAATTAAGTAAACAAAACATCACATGCGCTATCCACATAGATTAGTCTGCAGCAGATAATGCTTTATTGTTTTATTTATGGCTTTATGTCCTTTTGCTTTTGTCCTGTATGAGGCTCCATCAATTCGGGGGGATGTTTGATACTTCCTGGGGGTGGGGTTCATGACAAGAACAACAAAAATCTTTACCCCGCAATGTTTTTGATTTGGCTAACCATTTTAAAAATGTCGATTTTGAAAGGAAAACAGAGGAGATCCGGGAAGCGAATGGTTTCAATCACAAAAATTATAAGGACGTAAATATGGAGCAACAGTTAGATCAGCAAGACCTAAATTTGGTACACACACCCAGTAGGAGACCTACAGTATCCTGCTTTAACCGCTATGAACTATTGTCTAGCCTAGCCGAACAGGATTGACAAAATGGCCTAGGGAAGAGAGCACCAAATTCTCGGGGGGAAACTCCACAGATGTATATTAACAGCGAACAACCAAAAAATGCCACCGAAATAACATCACAAATAAAGATCAGGTCATGGAACATTGCCAGGATTAAAAAGAAGCTAAAAGACAAAGAATGGTTAGAAAGCATTGAACCACTCCAATTACTATGCCTCCAGGAGACCTGGTACACCCAAGAGACATATCTTGACGGCTTTGCCACCATCTCAACCCCAGCTATACCATCAGTCTCTGGGCGAGCAAAGGGGGGCTTGGCAATCTCAACAACAGTGCCAATAGAACTCAGAAAGATGTATAATGACTCTCCTTATTTCCAAATTGTTCTATTGATAATAGGGAAGAACCAACCCTTTATAGTGGTGAATTTTTATAATAATATTTTTAATGCTACCTGCTATAAAGTTGTGAATGAGTTGGAGAGAGCACTGACTACCTTTATAAAGGGGGTGGACCCCTCATATACATGCATTTGGGTGGGGGATTTTAACATCAGTAAATGCAGCCTCTCTGGAACAAATGTCTGTAGATTTTTAGAAATTACAGAGACCAATTTACAACACTTCCCACATGATTGTTATGGAGAAGCGCTAAATGAAGTCCTTTGTAAGTATAGCCTGAAAATATTAGTATCAAGAGGAGAAGATGTTGAAACCACATATTCAACCTTCCAAGGCTGTGGAAATCCATCATGCATTGACCATATTTTAGTGTCCACATCTGGCCTTACTTATTTTGGCTTACCAATCAGTGAATTTACTAGATTAAGTGACCATGCTTCACTGACCCTGTCCTTATATGTCACTACAAATGGGCTCGTGGATAAGTTAATGCTGCCAAATGTAGTGGCAGCCGGAAAAAATATTGTCACTATTAAATGGACAGGTATCAATGAAGACACCATTTTACATAAGGTTGTAAAGGTTCCTTCAAGCCTGCTTATATAATAGTCTGAGTCGCTTGGTTTCTATTCTGTCTCTAGGTATTGCGTGTAGGGTCTTTATTTAAATCTTGTTTTACCCGCATACAATCGTGATTAAACCAGCTATTTACCTGTCTCTTTTTCGTTATAATTTCCTTTCTTAAGGTGTTAGATATTGCCGCAGTGATTCACTCATAAGTGGTCATAATTATTTGTTATCATTTACAATATCTAACACCTTAAGAAAGGAAATTATAACGAAAAAGAGACACGTAAATAGCTGGTTTAATCACGATTGTATGTGGGTAAAACAAGATTTAAATAAAGACCCTACACGCAATACCTAGAGACAGAATAGAAACCAAACGACTCAGACTATTATATAAGCAGGGGGAGAGAGAGCGCGAGAGGAGCGAGGGGCATACTCCTTACCTGGCATACGACGGGAGCCCTGGACTACGGCTCCCAGGTTTCTTGGAGACTCCGCCCCCACCCACAGGCACTTCCGCGCCCGGAGGCGCTAAAACAGACGGCTCCCTCGGTGGAGCGGGGGAGAGAGAGCGCGAGAGGAGCGAGGGGCATACTCCTTACCTGGCATACGATGGGAGCGCTGGACTACGGCTCCCAGGTTTCTTGGAGACTCCGCCCCCACCCACAGGCACTTCCGTGCCCGGAGGCGCTAAAACAGACGGCTCCCTCGGTGGAGCGGGGGAGAGAGAGCGCGAGAGGAGCGAGGGGCATACTCCTTACCTGGCATACGACGGGAGCGCTGGACTACGGCTCCCAGGTTTCTTGGAGACTCCGCCCCCACCCACAGGCACTTCCGCACCCGGAGGCGCTAAAACAGACGGCTCCCTTGGTGGAGCGGGGGAGAGAGAGCGCGAGAGGAGCGAGGGGCATACTCCTTACCTGGCATACGACGGGAGCGCTGGACTACGGCTCCCAGGTTTCTTGGAGACTCCGCCCCCACCCACAGGCACTTCCGCGCCCGGAGGCACTAAAACAGATGGCTCCCTCGGTGGAGCGGGGGAGAGAGAGCGCGAGAGGAGCGAGGGGCATACTCCTTACCTGGCATACGACGGGAGCGCTGGACTACGGCTCCCAGGTTTCTTGGAGACTCCGCCCCCACCCACAGGCACTTCCACGCCCGGAGGCGCTAAAACAGACGGCTCCCTCGGTGGAGCGGGGGAGAGAGAGCGCGAGAGGAGCGAGGGGCATACTCCTTACCTGGCATACGACGGGAGCGCTGGACTACGGCTCCCAGGTTTCTTGGAGACTCCGCCCCCACCCACAGGCACTTCCGCGCCCGGAGGCGCTAAAACAGATGGCTCCCTCGGTGGAGCGGGGGAGAGAGAGCGCGAGAGGAGCGAGGGGCATACTCCTTACCTGGCATACGACGGGAGCGCTGGACTACGGCTCCCAGGTTTCTTGGAGACTCCGCCCCCACCCACAGGCACTTCCGCGCCCGGAGGCGCTAAAACAGACGGCTCCCTCGGTGGAGCGGGGGAGAGAGAGCGCGAGAGGAGCGAGGGGCATACTCCTTACCTGGCATACGACGGGAGCGCTGGACTACGGCTCCCAGGTTTCTTGGAGACTCCGCCCCCACCCACAGGCACTTCCGCGCCCGGAGGTGCTAAAACAGACGGCTCCCTCGGTGGAGCGGGGGAGAGAGAGCGCGAGAGGAGCGAGGGGCATACTCCTTACCTGGCATACGACGGGAGCGCTGGACTACGGCTCCCAGGTTTCTTGGAGACTCCGCCCCCACCCACAGGCACTTCCGCGCCCGGAGGCGCTAAAACAGACGGCTCCCTCGGTGGAGCGGGGGAGAGAGAGCGCGAGAGGAGCGAGGGGCATACTCCTTACCTGGCATACGACGGGAGCGCTGGACTACGGCTCCCAGGTTTCTTGGAGACTCCGCCCCCACCCACAGGCACTTCCGCACCCGGAGGCGCTAAAACAGACGGCTCCCTTGGTGGAGCGGGGGAGAGAGAGCGCGAGAGGAGCGAGGGGCATACTCCTTACCTGGCATACGACGGGAGCGCTGGACTATGGCTCTCAGGTTTCTTGGAGACTCCGCCCCCACCCACAGGCACTTCCGCGCCCGGAGGCACTAAAACAGATGGCTCCCTCGGTGGAGCGGGGGAGAGAGAGCGCGAGAGGAGCGAGGGGCATACTCCTTACCTGGCATACGACGGGAGCGCTGGACTACGGCTCCCAGGTTTCTTGGAGACTCCGCCCCCACCCACAGGCACTTCCACGCCCGGAGGCGCTAAAACAGACGGCTCCCTCGGTGGAGCGGGGGAGAGAGAGCGCGAGAGGAGCGAGGGGCATACTCCTTACCTGGCATACGACGGGAGCGCTGGACTACGGCTCCCAGGTTTCTTGGAGACTCCGCCCCCACCCACAGACACTTCCGCGCCCGGAGGCGCTAAAACAGATGGCTCCCTCGGTGGAGCGGGGGAGAGAGAGCGCGAGAGGAGCGAGGGGCATACTCCTTACCTGGCATACGACGGGAGCGCTGGACTACGGCTCCCAGGTTTCTTGGAGACTCCGCCCCCACCCACAGGCACTTCCGCGCCCGGAGGCGCTAAAACAGACGGCTCCCTTGGTGGAGCGGGGGAGAGAGAGCGCGAGAGGAGCGAGGGGCATACTCCTTACCTGGCATACGACGGGAGCGCTGGACTACGGCTCCCAGGTTTCTTGGAGACTCCGCCCCCACCCACAGGCACTTCCGCGCCCGGAGGCGCTAAAACAGATGGCTCCCTCGGTGGAGCGGGGGAGAGAGAGCGCGAGAGGAGCGAGGGGCATACTCCTTACCTGGCATACGACGGGAGCGCTGGACTACGGCTCCCAGGTTTCTTGGAGACTCCGCCCCCACCCACAGGCACTTCCGCGCCCGGAGGCGCTAAAACAGACGGCTCCCTCGGTGGAGCGGGGGAGAGAGAGCGCGAGAGGAGCGAGGGGCATACTCCTTACCTGGCATACGACGGGAGCGCTGGACTACGGCTCCCAGGTTTCTTGGAGACTCCGCCCCCACCCACAGGCACTTCCGCGCCCGGAGGCGCTAAAACAGACGCCTCCCTCCGCGTCGCGGGACGCGCGCGGGCGGCGCCGGGCTGAGCCGGGGCAGAGGGCGGGCCCTCTGTGGCCCTCAGAGGCCTGAGGAGACAGGACTGGGCCAGGTACTTTATATGTCCCTAACTGCCCTAACCGTGCCTCTGAGCTCGTAAGCTATGTAATATTCGTGTATGAGTAGTGTTTTAGTTCCCCTTTTTCTTTCAATTTGTGTGCGAGTGCGTTGAGTATAGGGTATCTGTGGAAGTTGTATTGTATTATTCTACATAATGGTGAAATCGAAGACAGATAAAGTGATGGTAGGTCCTGCTACTTTAGATAACTTCTTGGTACGGAAAGTAACCCAGATTAATAAAGACAGACGTGTATCTTTGGGGAAAGATACTGTGATAGACGAAATATCATCAGAAAATTTCCCTATTAGTCAGACCCAAGACTGTGAAATTAACTCGAGTGATGTTAACTCTACCGACCACCCAGTCCCCATCTCCGTAGATGCGGAGGTTTATTCTGATTCCCAGGCTTTGTTGAGTCCAGTCAGTGGAGACACTGGAGTGTTGAATGAGATCGAACCTGAAATCAGGCATTTGAGATCCTGTAGAACGCGGTCTCAAAGGGAGAATGGGAAATATAATAATTTGAAGTCTAAGTTAAAAAATAAGGTTGGTAAGGCTACTAGTAGCCCCGCTATAACAACCCCTTTTGTATTTACGGCCACTAACGGTAATGTCAGTGGTAATGTCAATTGTAATGGGAATGGCAATGGAGCAAACTTAAACTCGGATCTTTTTGCTTCACTTATAAAAAACCTAGAGGCTTCTCTTACAGAAAAAATAGAGGAGCTAATTAAACCATTGCTCACTAAAATTGACACCCTAGCTAAGGAAGTGACAAGGCTGGGTGGCTTGTTATTGTCTCAGGAAACTATAACTCCTAGTGGAAATGTACACTTTGGTGGCAAAGGGAGGGATATCGCTGAATCTAATGATCCACAAAATAAAGGGAGGGGGGATTCCATTGCTGCAGTTGTGACAGGACCCATAAAATCTATTCGACCGGATATTCCAGTGGTAACCACTCTGCTGCACCAATCATCTATAAACCCTCATAGCAGTATATCTTCCAGACCCATGAGGCATAACTGCTATTTTAACTTACCCTCAGACTGTGCCCCGTATGTGGCCGTATTGACTAATGTGCCTCCCTGCGGCACTCACCCTGCTTCTCCCCATGATGAATCTCATATCTCTCTGAAAAACAAGACTGTGGCTTGGCTTAACAAAAAATTGTGGTTTTCCGACCTCATATTTTGATCAGATATTAACAGTAAGGCGTGTAAACTGGGTGGGTCTGTCTAAAAAGTCTGGGTCGGGGGACTGCATAGTTGTAAATTTTAAATATCCCCAGCATGTGGCAACTGTTCTTCTGAGAGCCTCCACACTTGTATATAAGACGAACAGTATTTGCGTACGCCCTCTGGGATACTTTTATGCGCACCGGTGTAAACCACCATCGCAACAGAGCTTAACCAGGCGGGGGCCCGAATCTTATACACCCGTGCAAGAGCCCCAACAACTTCATAACATCACTAATACCTGTGGCTTAGGTTGTCCCATTGGCACCCATAATAGGGGTGCCAGTACAGGACACTATCAATTTGGGTCGAATTTAAACCTACAGAACAGGTATGAGGTGTTATCTGGACTTGAGTTGTGTGATTGACAGGGAGCACCTGCAGTTCAGGATACTAGGGCTACAGGTGAATCTATAAACTCAGATAACCAGGTGGCCAAAACGCCAGGATGCCTTGTTGTCTCCTGGAATATTGCGGGGCTTGCCGCCAAAATGGCTGATGAAAACTGGGTGACCTTCATTAAGCAATTCTCGACTGTCTGTCTACAAGAGACTTGGGAACTAGGTTGTAATCTCTTCTTAGAAGGGTATAAGGCCTTCTTTGTGCCAGCCTTGCCATCTCTGCGGGGTAGGCCCAAGGGGGGCCTTGTAATTTTCGTTTCCATATTAATATCTTGTGAAATTCGAAGAATTGAATCTCACCATACAGGTATAATGGGCCTAATTCTAAAAGGAGGTAATGTCTCTGCTGGCTTGGTGAACTTTTATAATGCTGTTTATGATAGTACTGGCAGGAATCATATTTATTTTTTAAATCTCTTTGTTTCTAATTTTATGGGAAATGTGGGCCATAACCTCATGATTATGGGGGATTTTAACCTGCATCTTTGTACAGACCCATTGAACAAGTGTCTCCCAGAAATGATTTGCGATTGTGCTGACTGTCTTCATATGGAGCACACAAAGGAAGGGGAAATGTGTAATGACTTACTGAATGACCATGACCTCTCTTTGGCTATGTCATTAAAGGACCCGTTATTTCGCTTTGATACCCCTACTTTTAAGGGGCATGGGAGGGGTACCTTCATAGATCATATTCTTGTTTCACGTACGTTGCAGATTTTTGTAGACTGTTTTTGTATTGTCTCCAGTGAATTTAGTGATCATAACCCTCTCACAATCTGTTTAAAATGTCCATGGTTTAAAAAAGGTAATAAGATCATCCATCAAGGTAGACTGGGCACAACTGATGGGAGGAGGCGGTTAAAATGGTCTATGGTCTCTGCGGATACTCTTTATAAGAATATTTCCACAGGGTGTGCAGAGGACATAAAAGTCTGTATTAATGATGGGTATGAACCTAGGCTGGTCTTAGAGGCTTATCAAAATATTACGGAGAAGATCTCAGTGTTGTTATCGGTCCCTAATAAAACTCGGGCTAACATTGCCCCAAGATGGTTCAGTCACGATTGCACCTTAGCTGCACGGAAACTGAGGGTTGCCTTGTCAGCAACTCCGAGGAATAGGGAGGTGATAAAACTCTGTAGAAAGGAATATAAGGCTATTATTGCTGCACGTAAGGAGTTTTTGAGGAAAGAGGCTTGGGAGGAACTGCTTGAGCCCTCCACCCTGAATAATAGTACCAAATTTTGGACTCTGGTGAAGAAACCCTTTCTCACAGAGGACCCCGGAGACGGACTTGTTTGTTGTATAACCAAAGAGGAATGGGAAAGTCATTTTAAAAGCCTGTACTATTCCTTGGCCGATGGAATTATGGTCACAGTTCCCCATGATAGGGATAATACTGCCATTATCTGTGATACAAAGGAGGTCCTGGCTGCTATAAGGGGTCTTACTGCAAATAAAGCGCCGGGTCCTGATGGGATCCCACCGGACCTTTATAAATCTGATCCAGACTTCTGGGTTCCCATCTTGGCTGCTGTTCTTAACGCTGCGGCCTTAGTGGGCTGTCCCGGAACTTGGGGCTTGTCAACTATAGTTCCTGTCTTTAAGAAGGGAGATAGGGGAAGTGCCCTTTGTTATCGACCAATTTCCCTCATCGATTCGATGGTCAAGATCATGGGGAGAGTTATACTTCAACGTCTAACAAGTTGGACGAATGAAAATAACATTATGTCTACCTCCCAATACGGTTTCTGCGAAGGGCGATCCACTATAACCCAGTGCCTCAATTTGTTTCTTATTCTGAATAAATATACTGTTGTACAGAAGGGAACAATTCACCTTGCCTTCATGGATCTGTCCTCAGCCTTTGACTGTGTCAACAGAGGGAGGCTGTGGCGGACCATGAAGGATAAAGGCATTGATGGGGGGATTGTGGAGTTCCTAGCGGATTTGCATAAAGATACAAGAGTAAATGTGAGGTTTTCATCGACCGGGGAAACTACAGGAAATTGTAGTATTAACAAAGGAGTGCGACAGGGATGTATTTTGGCCCCCTTTCTTTTTAACTTTTACATAAATGACTTAGAGGCTGATTTACTAGAGGTAAAATCAGATTGCCCTAGAGCCGGGGTAAGGGGTATTCCTGTACTTTTATATGCCGACGATGCGGTCTTAATTTCACGAACAGAATTAGGTCTACAGGCACTTTTGAACGCTTTTAACAAATTTATGTCTGATAGGGACCTTATGGTCAATAATTCGAAATCCTATATAATGCATGTTGGCCGTCAACCTACAAAGAAGTTCATTTTTAAACTAAATGATGTTTTGATCCCCATCACCCAGACATTTTCTTATCTGGGTGTCCTATTTGACACTAAGCTCAGATGGGTCCCACACTTGGCTAAGAAAAAGGGGGAAATGATTAGAGTTAATGCCTCCATTTTCAATTTCGCATCTAAATTGGGGAAAAAGCCAAATGTGGCCATGATGAAATTATATAATGCCAAAACCATTGCCACTGCAGCATATGGCAGCGAGATATGGGGCTACATAAATGGCGAACAATTACAAATTGTTGAAAATAACTTTTTAAAGCGTCTGTTATGTGTCCCAGCCAGCACATCGAATCTAATTGTACATGAAGAACTTGGCTGCCCGTATCTATCCGACACTGTTGGATTGAAACCATTGTTATGCTGGTTAAAATTATGGTCAAACGTTGAGATTCCCTTAACACATTTGATAGTGGAAGACCTCGTATCACTTGATCATGCAATGTGTGTACCTTGGCTTAAATATTTAAAGTCCCAATTTCAGAGGCTGGGTCGCCTGAATCTGTTTGTGAATCCCAGGGATATAGTTAAAGGTGATGTTATAGCAATTAAGAGAGCTTTTATTTTGGATTGTAATGCTCTTAGAGATGAAGTCGAGGTTTTGAAACCTAATGTTAGAAAGTATATCATGCTGAGTACCTGTGATACCATGGAAAAGTATCTAACATGCTCCTTTACCTCTCATGAGAAATTTTTGTTGACCCGTTTTAGGTTTAACATCTTCCATCATCTTTTAATTAGACCTAAGTCGGACATTTTTAAGAAACCTGCAGCACCCTGTGGCTGCGACGGGAAGTCTCCACAGGACCTGCTGCATTTTATGTTTTTATGTACTTTTTATGAATATCCCCGCAGGCGTTATCTTGTCACACTTTTAAAGAAATTAAATTTTAAACAAATTAGACCTGCCCTTATGTACCTACAGCTGTTGCACCCGGATAGTGTTCTCCAGGTGCTAGAATTCCTAAAACTGGTTATGAGACTAAGAAAATGTTTAGATGAGTAACCGTAAATTATTATGTAGCATCCGCAGCCCAATGCATTAACGCACTTTTTCTGTATTGATTTTGAATATGCACGCTTTTAGAAATTTTATGCGTTGTATGTATTCGTGATTGGCTTTGTGATTAATCTGTGATCTTGTGATGTTTTAACATGTATTGCTGTTTCTTGTATACTTTTGTGGATTGAAATATATCCGAAATAAAGTCAATATATATATATATATATATATAAGCAGGCTTTAAAAAATAGGAAGTGGGAAGTACAAGAGGAGGCCTGGTCAAATTTGAATCAAGCCACAGAGACTAGGGATTCCATCCTCTTCTGGAAAGTGATAAATTCACCTATGTGGAAAGACAATCAAGACCCCATTGTTATAACAGTCATTGCCCAAAATGACTGACTTACCCATTTTAGTGGCATTTTTAATGCACCCACAAATAATATAGAACAGCCCTCCCCACTATAGCTGTGATACCTCTCCAACAAATTAGACTGGAGGAGGTAACTATTGCAATAAATAGGATGAAACAGGGTAAGGCCCCTTGACCTGATGGGGTCCCAGCTCACGCATACAAAAACTGTACACAGCTAAGGGCACCTTTTTTAACTCAGGTCTGCAATGCAGCTGCCAAAGATTGCGTCCCCAAGACCTGGACAGACAGTATTATCGACCCAATTTTTAAAAAGGGGAGCAGAGGAGACCCGAGATGCTACCCTCCCCTATTCCTTCTAGATTCATCTGTCAAGATCATGGGGTGCATAGTGCTGGAAAGACTGGAAAACTGGGTAAATGATAACAATATCTTGACCAAAATCCAATATGGCTTTAGAGGGGAGATGTGGACTGTAGAGCAGTGCATACACCTACATTTAATCATAAATAAATCCACTAAGGCAAAGGAAGAACACATTCAGCTTTGCTTTGCAGACCTAAGCTGTGCTTTTGACTGTGTAAATCACGATAAATTAAGGGAAGTTATGACGGATATGGGTGCCCCTGACAATATTATATGATTCCTATCACAATTATACTTGAGATTGATATCTAGAGTAAGGTATGGAAGGGGAGATAAATGCACAACAAACTTTAAGGTGTCCAGGGGAATAAGACAAGGTTGTGTCATTGCACCACTCTTATTTTCGTTGTACAGAAACGGAATTGATAAAACCCTCCAGAACCTAAATACTGATGCCCCCAAAATAGGTGTGAGACCAACCCCACTGCTCCTCTATGCAGACAATGCAGTCCTAATTTCGAGAACTGCAAATGGTCTACAAGAATTGATTGAAGCTTTTAATTCATATATGGAGCAGAGAGACCTGAAATTAAACCTCTCCAAAACATTTGGGATGACATGTGGCAAAGGTAGGGCTAAGAAAAAGTATGTAAGGGACCATAAGCTAACTGAAGTTAAGAGTTTTTCTTATTCTGGTGTTTTATTTTCTTTTAACAGTAATTGGGACTCTCATCTAGACCAGACCAGATTCAAACTCATTAGAACCATAGAGGAGATGTTTAGATTTTGTAATAAGATAGGCAGCAAACCAATCCGTGATATGCTAAAAATTGATGGCAGTAAATGCCTACCCGTAGCTACCTACAGCGCTGCAGTGTAGGGCAATGCTAATCTTAATGCACTGCAATCCTGTGAAGATTATTTTCTTTGTCACACGCTGGCCATACTAAGATCTACGTCAACATTACTCTTACACAAAGAACTGGATGTCTCATATGTCACTGATCTAATTCAAGTAAGAGCGCTGTGCTCTTGGCATAACATCTGGTGTAAGGAGGGCCCAAAGCTCACCAGAGATATTATCAAGGACTGCTTAGCTTTGGAACACACTAATAAGATACCGTGGCTAGTATACATGGACAGAATATTAAAGAATATTGACAGAGACCTAACAGTAAAAGATCCTACAGCCAATCAGCAATTTGGTAAAAACGACATTAAAAAACTGTATATGGAGAAAGAAAACCAAGTTAGAGCCAAGAGAGAGGAAGAAAAAATTAGTGTATCAAGATATGTGGCTAATATTGAGCAAATTGGCCTCCCAAATTATCTGGTAAAAGTTACAAACATCCAAGATAAATTATATCTGACAAGAATGCACCTGGGTACAGTTCATGAACTGATGGCTTTCCAAAAACTTAATAAATGGCTGAAAATAGATCATAAATGCCCATGTGAGGGAAAAGCTAACCAGACCACGATGCACATTATGCGTTCTGTAAGTTTTACCAAGATATTAGAAAAAATATTTTACGCCCAATTTTTATCGCACAGAAATATTTTTTTTATAAAGACGATATGAAATTTATATGTAACCTCGAGAATGAATTAGCCTGTAGTGCTGTTGTTGGTATTATAACCCGGGCCATACAAAGAAGGAAATCTCCTATATTCCTAGACCAACTAGTCTATGAAACCGAATGAAGAATGGCCCTGGGCCGCAAAGTGGTACTATTAATTGGGATAACCAAATGATGTGTATTGATGAAGATTTTAACAAAATCACAGGAAACTTTTAAAATACAATATTACGGATGATATTATATTTTATCGTATTGAAAATGAGTTTAAACTGTTTGTACTTTTATAAATCAAAAAAAAAATTTAAATAAAGTTTTATGATGATGATGATTTGGGTAACCATTTTAAAAATTTCGATTTTGAAAGGAAAACAGAGGAGATCCAGGAAGCGAGTGGCTTCAATCAAAAAGTTATTAGGAGGTAAACATGGAGCAGCAGTTATATCAACAAGACCTAGAGAAAGACAGCAGGCGTGAGTCAGGACAGTGGGTATGGGTGGAGGATACAGAATTAGATGTAGCAAAACAATGAAAATATACATATAGAGTTCCTGGCTCTGTGTCACATTCAGGTCAAAGCAGCCTGAAGAATTGGTCTACAGGCAGAAGAACAGAAGCAATAAAAAGAGCAGAACGGAAACCAACAGAGCATAAAGTGTCTCTAACATATTGGTCAGAAGAACAAAGAAGATCTTTAGTGGTTTTTCCTTCATCAAGGTAGCAGTTCAATTAGATGTATTCAATGCAATACGTTGTATGATGGAGAAGTGAGGGAAAGTGAAAGGCTGGGTGTGCGTGGATATGAAACTGAGTGGGAAGAGAATCTGGAGGAAGGAGAGTTGAGAGAATGGGAGTGTGAACAGCATGAAAAGGGAAGGAATATAAATAAAGGGACTGAGCAGGGAATAACAGGGCCAAAAAGTGTTTTTTCTTACTTAACTCTGAAGCAGACCGAGCAATTATACAAGATGGAACAAAATGAAATCAACATATATGCGAAAAAGAAGAAGTCAAATGACGGTCATCACAATTGCAAAAAGGTTTGGCATCATGGTGGACAGTGCGGGGGAGATAACTGTACTACAAGTACAAAAAGATCTATTGGAGGGGGAGAAGGTAAGCTAGTAAAAGACTGATACAGACATAAAACTCATGAAGGTGTTGATATTGAACAAAAGAACGAAAAGGAAATTAACCCAATAACGTTCATGTGTGATAAAGAAATAGAAAGTGAAAATTTAGAAAATAAAGATAAGCATGATAACAAAATAGATGGGGAAGAAGTGGCTAAGTCAATACATAAAAGGTTACCTTATATGGGTATTGTAATGCCACTGGGATCACACTTATCTGAAAAAACAAAGAATAAGATTTGGTAACATGAGTTTATAGACATATTTAAACTATTACACATAGATATACAATCAAAAGAAGGGTCAAAAGAAGAAGAATGGGAATTAGCTAGAAGGCCAACAGTCCCTAAAAGAATAAAACACTGGACATCTGCATTTTTTATTTATGCAATATATATTGTGAGAGGCATCAGGATAGGTCTGTTGCAATTTTTAAATATATAGACATCATACGAAAAGCACAAATGCATTTTGGAGGATATGCTTTGTTGAGCTATGAAGAGGAGTGTCACATTTTGGGCTGGTAGCAGAACGTAGGAGGTTAGGGTATGCCGTGATATGAGTCTTGAGAATATCCCTTTCTAATTTATGCTATTTTATTGTTCCATTAGAAATCACTTAGGTTGTGTGGTGAGTAGTTCTCTTTTTCTTCTTCACTTTGCGGGAAGAGGATCGCCAGGACCACCATGGAGGAAGCACCCCTCGGATGAAGAGAAAACAATAGGTAAGTGCTCACGACTGGCTTATATAGACCTGAAGGGATTGGGTTTTGTGAGGGAGAGTACCACTTTATTTTAAAACTCCTGTCCCATCACCAAGTGTCCAACGTTATACAGAAAAGCAGTTTAGATGCCAAAACACAGTTAAACTTCACCAAGTTGAATTGACAATGCCGATATTCTGAATATCTTCATACGGCCTGAAATATTGAAAATAATAAACTTTCTATGCTATTGGGAAATCAAGCGCATTTGCATTTTGGGACAAATGCTTGATAAGAGTTAATGTTAAATAAGGATAGGAAGGTTTTAAATAGAAGAACTCTCTATCTGTATTGCTCCAGCGTCTTCCCTTTTTACCACCTCCCAGTTCCCACTCTTCCCTAGCACACGAGCACGTACCTCGGTCAGCGAGGCAGATTGGTGGCATCCTGGCACTTCTCTGACATCAGTTGCGTCTTCTCCCTCATTTGGCACAGCAGAGATTTCAGCCATCCTAGTGTCTCTTTTCTCTTCTATGCGCTCGGTTGGCATCTCCCTCCTCACGCCTCGGTTCCAGACTTGGGACTCCTCTCTGCCTTCTCCTCTGTGGTCTTGAGCAGCCACTCTCTTGGGAATTGGCCACAAACGCTGTCCGTCTTCCAAAGCCTGGGATTGCCTCCTGCCCTATCCTGCTGGATTTCAGAGGTCTTAAAAGTGCAAGTATTTCAGGGGGCCTGTGATGGGAGGAAAAATGCCTCTTGTGAGGCATGTTTTGAGGGGAAGGACCATGGATTAGAGACAGCAATGCCCTCCTCCCCGTCACAAGGAGTTTAGGGCAAAGGTTAGTTGAAACAATGATAAGAGAAGGGGAGATGTAGACTCTGAGCCATGGCTCCAATGGAAGTCATCCATACAGCCTCCAGCCACGACCCACACAACAAGTGACTTACCAGTAACTTACTGGTCGTTTCAGTATCGTCCCGCTCAAACTGTGGCGGGGTGGTATGGAAAGGGGCAAACATCTTAT
Organism: Triturus cristatus; assembly: GCF_964204655.1. NCBI lineage: Eukaryota > Metazoa > Chordata > Amphibia > Caudata > Salamandridae > Triturus > Triturus cristatus. Next base: position 831,490,480 of record NC_140591.1, read on the forward strand.
ACAGCGGCATGTTGGAATTTTAATAAAGAATTCTGTAACGGAAAATGTTGCCATTACAAGCATGAATGCTAACTATGTGGGGGAAAACATCCACTCACTCAATGTTTTGCAGCATCAAAATTTGGAGAGCAAGGGAGTATGCAAAGGGGCAAGGGTCAACAATTTTAATTTACACACAAAGGCTCATACCCCAATTCGAATTGAGGTATTGATGAATTGGTTAGAGTATTACCCGGACAGAGAGACAGCAACTACATTATTTTGGGGTTTCAAGCATGGCTTTAGAATTGGGTACCAGGGTCTGAGGTAGTGTTGTTTATTTCCTATATTACCTATACAGGATCTGCGCGTTTGGATAACACAAACTGTGGGATTGGTGGCGGACTGATTCTGTGCACTTCCACGAGATACGTTAGCCTGTCTGTATCAGCTAGCTCACAGTGCCACTAGAATCTCCTCTTATCGGGGAGAGAATAGTTTCTGGCAACCTCAGAACATGACAACCCTGATCCCCCAGGATCGTGGAAACAATATACTACCTTTCGCTCAGTCACTCGTGCTCACTTAGCGTGTCTCAGAGATACACAGAATAAACAGTCCAATTTATTGAACAGTTGTTATTCTAGTGTAGAATAGATGAGCTGCAACAACCATTAGACAGTAGCAGAGATATATGATTAGCAGTACTATGAAAGTAAAGGGATGGTACTATTCTACCATTTTGCAGTAATCATGAATATATACAAGTACATAAAATATATGATAATAAGTGAGTACTCTTACAATGCCTCCCTAACTAGATCTGCCTAAATGTACCTAGCATCTGTGTAGGTGTTATGCCAAGAATCCCTCTAGGATCGAGTCAACCCCATTACCTGAGAATGAGAGAATATGGGACCCGCCTGGTCTCGAGTTGGACACCCCGCGAGGGATATTAGACCACTGCGACCTGGAGTGTCTGCATGCAGGAACCTCAGCGTCTCTGGTCAGTGTGTCAGCCGGGAAGTCATGGTCTCCTCTGTCTTCCTAAAGTAGGACGTGATGTATATATACCCACAGGTCTCCCCAGGGGTGCTACCTTGCTGTGTTACTGTGTCGGCCTAGAGGATCACGTCGGGCCTGAACTTTATACAGAGATATTATGCAGGAGATGGTAGTCCTGCTGTGCTTAAAAGAAACCTCAAGCATAATGTATGAGATTCGAACTAGGGAAAACCCGCATTCTGAATGCAGCGTCGTATCGAGGTAAATGGTCAGTGCCTAAGAACCGTTATGTATGTAATGTAGGGAAGAATATAGGTGAAAGGTTGCAATGTTACCTACACCTATATAGAATACCTATATGGAATATAACAGTAGAGAAGAATGACAGACAATCTTAAATCTGCAAAAGAATTGCCAAATATAGTACAACAGAAGGAGGATAAAGCACTAAAGGCAAGCAGGACTTCAGTTCCATTTCTACAATGGCCCTTAACAAATGTAATAGTCTTCCCTCAGGTGGCGTTCTGAAGAAAACAGCAGGTGATTATAGCTAGTTCACCATTAACCATGGCCAGAAGGACAATCTGTCAATAATTTAATTTCACAAACAGATTCTAGAGTATCTTATGCATAAGCGAATGATGCATTGAAATTAGAACTGCAGGAAGAGCAGCAGAATTAGCCAGGAGTGACATGCACTCAGCTTTTAGGCAGCTACTGATACATTGTGCTGATTTTGAAGTACTTGCCATGCAGTTTGGGGGTGCATTATATGTAGATAAATACTGCCAATGAGATGTTCTATTTCGTGTGCTTTATTTTAAACATTTAGCATCTTTTTACATGTTTTTTTTATACAAAGGAGTGGCCACTAACTTGTATGCCATTATCTAGATGATTTCATGTTTGCTGGCGTAAGAAATACAGACAATTGTTTGAAAGCATCACAGATTTTTCAAAATATTACCAAAGAACTAGGTGTACCATTGGCCCCAGAAAAAACGGAGGGTTCAAGTACAAGAACAACATTTCTAGGCATAGAAATATAAACTACAGAGATGATAGGTAGGCTTCCTGCTGAAAAAGTTCAAGAAATAAGAACATTGTTGCTTTCAGTAATTGGGGAGAAAAAAAAGAGCTCAGAAAAATGCAGACATTATAAGAATATTTAAACTTTGCATTCAGAGTTGTCAGAGCAGAAAGGACATTTTGTAGACATATAGGTATTTCTATGTCAGGAGCATCATTAACCCATCACAGAATAAGGATTTCAGTGGCAGTAAGGCCTGATCTTGCTACAGTTTCTTGATGATTTCAATGGAGTCTAGTTGTATTTCATAGATGAAGATATGATATGGCAGGTATAGATTTAGTCTGATGCAGCAGGATCAAAAGGTTTTGGTATATTTTGCAAAGGACGTTGGTGCGCAGAGAGTTGGCCGCAATACTGGATAAAACAAGGGCGTAGTATAGCTTTCTTACAATTGTTCCCTTTGTCTGTGTGTGGAAATATGGATTTTTCTGGTCAGTTATGTCCCCTATCTTGGACCCCAACGGTTCTATGTGCATGTTACAAGTACATGTATGTTCCCTCCAGTTCCAGTTATGAAGACGCAAATACATGTGCGTCCACCGTTAACATGTCCTCTTTCAGATCTGCCATGAATGGGCCGGATATTCCATTCCCAAGTACGAAAGGCCACCGCCTTTATATGGTTCACTTATGCCATTTTACAGTCCAGGCAAGTAGGCCCTGATTCTGTCATCAAGCTTTTCTGCCTTCTGCCTCTGAAAGCTCCAGTCTGAGCCTGCATCTGTGACCATGAACTTTGTCTCATCCTCTGCGCGGCTCACGGTGCCTGACATCAGCTTGCTGCCTGCCAAGAACTGTATTTCACCTTCGAAATTATCTGCTCCGTTCCCTGCCCAATGCATTCCTGTCTAGTAGTTTAAATAAACATTCTGCCAGCTACCGAGCAAAGGCCCGGCTTCTCTGTCTTTATACAAGTAATTCATAGCCCTATTACCATGGAAGACTTCTGCCCTCGCATCTAGTGTAGACACTTAGACGCTTGTACACGCACTAACAGTCAGTATAGTCAGTATAGAATAAGATTCTACTCTAAGAGACCTCTCTTTTGGATAACATAGTTCTTTAAACATAGGATGTTAGATATGATTTGGGATTAGGTTGACTTGACCCTCCAGACATCTGTCGCCACATGTAGAGCTAAATGTCAAGTCCCCTTCACCCCCTAGTCGCACGTCAATCACACGTCATGCTGCTGTGCGCGCATTTCTGCCAAGTATTTCTGCTGACATTGCGAAATTCTTTCATGGAACCACCCTATTATGACATCACATCTGATGACGTTCTTTAGTCGCACCCAGTTACACCTACTTTTGCTACGTATGTATGTTTTATCCACACTATCAATTGTTACGCCTCTCGCATTTGCTTCACTGTAATGCCTATTGTATAAAAGTAATTACTTATCAACAAAGTGTGTACTCCACTTCCTGAACCTCCGTGGTGATGGAACTTGGAGGCCACGATTCGAATCGTCCATTGGAATAAAGCCCATTCCGAACCTCTAATACCACGGATTCTGCCTCTTATTTATTGAGCTATTTTTATTATGTTTTGTATCAAATTAAGTCCCGGTAATTAAATTATTTACCACATGAATGGCGCCCGAACAGGGACACTTTCTCATCTCACGCGCCGGCGGTGCGTTGCAGGCCCGGTCTCCTGCCACAGCTGGACGGACAACAACGCGTACCAGCAGGATTTCCTGTATCTCCCTCCGGTCAAGCGGGGGCGACTGAGGCTGCGATCAACACCCAGACGAGGCGGTGAGAAGTGCGAAGTATCCCGACCAGAGCCTAGCTGAGAGAGCAAGATCCGAGGTATACAGAGGCCCACCAGGTTTCCGATGTCCCGAAGTGTCCGAAGTTTTCGAGTCGAGTCCAGTCCGGTCCAGTTCAGTTCAGTTCCGTTCCGAGGCCTTCCGTTCCGAGCTACCCGGTGAGTACCATTACTGGGGAGGCGTTCTGGCGTGCACATAAGTTGTGCCGATCCAGACGGGTTTGGGTACACAAATCCGGTCTGCACTGTTTTAGCAGTGTATCTGTACTGTTTAGCAGTATATCTAGTATATCAAGTATATAAATTCAGAATAATTCCGTTAATGTCGAGAATTATGTTTTGTGATTAAGTTTTCTTAGATCGTCATCTTCATTGTTGCTCATTTAAAATGTTAAATGTTAAATGTATTAATACGTCCTGCATATTGTGGTGTGAATGACTGTTCATTATCGTGGTTTATTGTATTAAGTTTGTTCAAGACCAAGTATCAGACCAGTTCTCAATATGCCGCTCTTTTCGAAACTAAGACAGATCACAACTAGAAAAGGGGTACTCGAAGAAGCTGTTCCCATTCCTCCTAGGGACACTCCAGGGTACTTCATGTATCATAAACACGGCTTAGACGCTATATTATTTCTTGACCTATGGGTAGACTACACAAAGGAATTACCAGAAAGTCAGAGGTGGCCCGCAGCTGGGACCTGGGATACAGATTGCATCGTGAAAGTAGAGGAAGAATTATGGAAAAAGAAAGCTAGACAGTCACAGAAAGACGCCATTGAATTATGGCGTAAAGAATCGTATAGACGGACAGAAAAAGCACGTAGACAGGAAGAGAAGAGTAAAGAGAATTCAAATAAAGTCCGAGAAAATCTATTAATTGAAGAAGGTACACGAGTGAAATCAGAACAAGTAGACAGACAAAGAAATGCCCTTATGAAGGGTATGTATCCCCTTCTGGCCGAGGGATTACCTAAGGCTACTCCGGGGATACCAAAAGACTTGCCACCCCCATTATTTCCAATAAAAGTACATCCTAAGGGGCATCCTAGAACCGCAGAAGATGTTTTTCTTTCCTCATATTTAGATGACGCAGCTCCCGAGTATGCTAACCCCGCCCCACATAGACCGTCGGCCGGGGAGGTTCAACGCCAAGATCCTGTATCTGTATCTCTACAACAACAAAACCTGACACAAAATCCGGCAAGCACGTCCGTTTCCACATCTGTTCCTACAGCTACTTCTATAGCTGTGTCCACACCTATAGTTGCTGTATCGCGTTCTACGAATCCTTTCACGCCCGATACTCCAGACGGGGCTACTGGAGGTGCTACCAACATTTTTTCTACGCCACCCAGAGTAAATAAACTTACCTTTCTAGAGTCAGCACATCCACGTACCCCCAAACTCATAAATTCCCGCACGCTTAAGGAACTTCTTATAGATTGTAGATATGACCCTGTGCCCGGCAAAGAGGACGAAATGATCATGGCATCATTACGTATCAGACGAGCCGCGGTGTATTTAGGGAAGTTACCAGGAATGACTGTGCATCTAGATAATATATATCATTTTGTCCAAACAGGGCGAGATTCTGAAAGTATTAACAGAGCTATGGAATACCAGAAAGTGGAGGTACAGGGGGAACTGTTACGTTTCCTCATAAATTGTGTGATCAGAAATCAAGACCGACCGGGGGTAGACCCGGAAACAATGGAAACTCTTACCAGATGGAGCCAGAATATATCAGAAGGGAGACATGATAGGCAAAAATGTATAATAGCCATGTGCAGAAAGATCCGAAAAGAAATAGAACGCCTACACGAAGAGAGATTAGCGGTAGACCAGTTTGAACAAAACGAGGAGGAGGAAGGATCAGGACCGTCCACAGGACAGTCAGAAACCATAGCCTATGTAGGTAGAGGAAGATCTTGTAATAGTACTAGATGTTTTACTGACCCGATACGTCCGATATGTCCAGATAATAACAGGAATTTCCAAACACCTATAATAAATATGAGGTCCCCCGAGCATTCGTTCCAAGCCGCTGACAAATTACTGCGAGAACGAAGGGGTTATCATTTACTCGATTCTATGGATGAACAAGAATTAGCCAGGTCAGCCGTTCATTGGGTTGACAGTCCCGGAAAATATGGTGATGATACAGTAGCACACACATTTTTGAACCTCACCCCAGATGAACAGCGTTTAGCTGGGATTTATATGATTCAACAACTTCTTATACTATATAAAAGCCAACATTCAGATCCTGGTCCCTTACCTGATATATTGACTGAATTACTCACGAATAGATGGAGAGGTTCAGGTACTAAGTTAATTAAGGAAATACTAGAATCCAGAAAGCAGTACATTCTTTTTGTATGTCCAGAACATGTTTCACTGCCCATCAAGGAAAGACCGATGTATTACATGGACAGACAGAATCCCTTACGAGAAGTACACCCAATAAAGGGCGAGGACAATCAGTTTAAACGTGTATTTGTATATACGCCCATATCAAAAATAGAATTGTTAGAAATGAAGAAAGTGGTACCCAGTCATGACAAAGACCCAGCGGGTTTCCACCGAGAAATTAAAGACATGTTACTCATGGGAGAGTATACCTATCCCGACATTATGACAATATTAAAGGTATTAATGCCTGCTGGCATTTATGAAAAACTCAAGGAAAAAGAGTGGGAGGTAGGAGACCAAAAGATAGATTGGACAGCATTAGAGAATGAAGAAAAGGCCCGAGGTCCAGGTTCGGGGCTTGGGGACAAAACTAAAGCACTACCAGGTTTACTAGTACAGGTACTGCCACGTTTATTAACTACGAAAAAGGAAGACTGGGGTGCAATCTCAGCCTGTAAACAAAAGCAAGATGAAGACACTAGTGATTTCTATGCCCGATTCGAAAAATGTTTTGGTATAAATAGTGGTATAAAAGCAAGTAGCGAGTCATACCCACATCTGTTTGTGACAAAATTAGTTGAAAATTCCTTTCCCCAAGTGAAGAATAGAGTATTAAAATTCGAGAGTACCTGGCAAGGTAATACCCCATCACAAATGTTACAAATGTTACAGTATCATTACAATAGAATTAGAGAAGAACAAGAACATGAACAAAGACGCATGAAAGACACAAAAATGAAAATGCTAGTCTCCCAGACAGTTCCAGCTGAAGGTCATAAAAAGGGTACGACACAGTCCGGTGATTCAGCAGGACCTGTAAAAGGGACATGCAACTATTGTAAACAACCAGGTCATTACATACACGATTGCCCAGTCTTGAAGCGTAATATCGCCACAGGTAAAACACAAGAAAGACCACGGCCACCTAGACAGGATCAGAATGAACAAGGAGCACCGCAGCATGCACAGTCCATGCCAGCTCCACAACAGTCTATACAGTTTGTGCCAGCTGCACCAGCGCTGCCGGCTGCTGCCACACAAACCACGACACGACAGCTGTACCAGACCGCACAGTATGACTATCCTGATTATCAACGATACGCATGAACCAGCCTAGAGAGGGAAGTTGACTTACCCCTTATCGAGGTCCCTGTAGACCAAGAAGGACCTTATGTACATAGTGAATTATTAGGCCAAGATAGAAAATTTTTACTTGATACAGGGGCAAGTCGAACAACTATAAAACGTAGTGAAGTTCCAGGGGCACCCCTCTCAGGCTCACAGAATATTTCCCTTGGTTTTTCAGGAAAACCTATTGTTAATGAAGTATCACAGCCTCTTCCACTTACGATAGGACCCCTGACCAGAACTACAGATTTATTGCTTACTAAATCATGTCCAGAAAACTTGTTAGGTATAAAAACACTGAAAGCTCTAGGAGCTATAATATGTTGTTCTCCGGAAGGAGTAAGATTGTTTTTACGTGATTTCAAAGGTCACTATGTGTCTCGAGACATGGATTCCCGACTGCAGACTTTACCCACACATTTATGGGCACAAGGCCCTACAGATGTTGGTTGCATGAACATTACACCATATCGAGTCACACTAAAGGCAGGAGTGGTACTACCACGAATGCGACAATACAAGTTACCCCCAGATGCTGTAATGGCTTTACTGCAAATCATTGACGAGCTTATTGGCCAAGGAGTGGTTGTGGAGACCGACTCCAATGTATGTAATTCACCGATAATTCCGATTCTTAAACGAACTGATCCAAAGGCTCCCCCAGTATATCGATTGGTTATTGATCTGCGCGAATTAAATAAATGTATTGTACCACAATACCCCGTAGTTCCAGACATCTCTTCATTACTGACAGCTATTGATTCCGAAGCAACATTCTTTACTGTAATTGATCTCAAGAATGCCTTTTTCAGCGTCCCAATAGATCCAGAAAGTCAATACTTGTTCGGATTCAGTTTAAATGGACGAAGCTTTAAATTCACACGCGCACCTCAAGGATTTACAGAAAGCCCCAGCATCTATAGCCAAGCACTGAAACGAGAACTTGACAGTATACACATGCCAGTCAACACTGCTCTGCTTCAATATGTCGATGATCTGCTGATCACCGCCCGAAGCGAACCTGAATGTGAAAAAGCATCACTGACGGTTTTACAAGTTCTAGCCGCAAAGGGACACAAGGTGTCCCCTTCTAAGCTGCAATTCTGTGTCCAGCGAGTTATTTACCTTGGTCACTCGCTGTCCAAGGAGGGAAGGCAACTTACACCAGATCGCATCCAGCTAATTGCAAATATGCCAATACCCAAGACACAAAAGGAGGTGCGGGCTTTCATAGGCCTCACTTCGTATTGTAGGCAGTGGATCCCTCAGTATGCATTTCTAGCAAAACCACTCATTCAATTAACAACACAGGAGGCAGCCACATCGACTGTCCTCCCTTGGACTCAGGAACACACACTAGCTTTTGAAAGCTTAAAGAAAGCTCTATGCCAAGCACCTGTTTTAGCAACACCATGTTACAGAAAACATTTTACACTCTTTGTTACAGAACGAGAAGGTACTGCCTTGTCAGTACTCACACAGGAACAAGCAGGATCACACAAACCGTGTGCTTATTTTTCTAGTACATTAGATCCCGTAGCTCAGGCTCTGCCTGCGTGCCTGAAATCAGTGGCAGCGACAGCTTTAGCAATCAGACAAAGCGATGCCATAGTGTTAGGACATCTATTGACAGTCCAAGTACCACATGCAGTAGAGGTTCTTGTGAATCGAACGCAAACACAACATTTGACTATAGCGCGACTTACAGGTTACGAATTAACATTGTTTCAGCCACATATAGAAATCAGACGTTGTAGCACATTGAATCCTGCCACACTTTTACCTGTAAACGGAACAGACCCACTAGCTCATGACTGTATTGAAGTTATTACAATAACGACGAAACCCAGACAAGACTTGACAGATGTCCCATTGTCAGATCCAGACATGACGTTGTATGTAGATGGTTCATGTATGAGAACAGGTACAGGAGAGTTAGTGGCCGCTTATGCAGTCACAACAGACACTGAAATTATTGAAACAAAGTGTATAAATACCTTGTCCGCTCAAGCAGCAGAGCTCATCGCTCTGACACAAGCCTGTATTCAAGCCACAAATAAAAGAGTCAACATATACACTGATTCACGTTATGCATTCGGAGTTGTACATGACTTCGGCGTGCTGTGGCGAGAGAGAGGTTATTTAACTTCTCACGGTGCCCACATTCAGCATGGACCCCTTATTCATGCCTTATTAGATGCAATACATTTACCCACTGCAATATCGATTATGAAATGCAAAGCTCATACGAAAGTTACTGATATCATTTCTCAAGGCAATGATCTAGCTGACAGAACAGCTAAACAGACTGCTCAAACTCAAACATCCGACATGACAAAGACAATAGTCCAGACACCAACACATTGCATGATGGTTAAGGATCCCGCTCTTTATGTAATTGACATACAGACACATGCTACTCCAGACGAAATAAGGAAATGGACTGAATTAGGAGGGATCCAAACGGATCAAGGATGGATGACGAAGGAAAAATCTGTGTGGTTCCTTCCTGATTCAATGGTCCAAGTCATTATTAACACTGTCCATAGTCCAGCACATCTAGGAGAAAAAGCTATGCTAGACAGCATTCAACACATTTGGTTCAACAAACATTTACGAGCAGCAGCCAAACAAAAAGTTCGTACCTGTATGATCTGTTGTCAGTTCAACCCAGGAAAAAGCATTCCCGTAGAGCAGGGTGGATTTCAGCCTCCTGATCACCCTTTTGAAATTCTCCAGATGGATTATATCCAGATGGAACGATGTCGAGGATTCAAATATGTTCTCGTAGTTGTCTGTGCTCTTTCCCGTTGGACAGAGGCATACCCGGTTTCAGATTACACTGCCCCGACTACTGCCAAACAGTTAGTTCGAGAATTCTTCCCACGATACGGTTTACCACGTGCTGTCTACTCAGATAACGGCCAGCCGTTCTCATCCGAACTAATGAAACACGTTTCACTTTTGTTAGGCTATCAGTGGAAATTCCACTGTGTCCGACACCCCGAGGCAGCAGGTCTTGTGGAAAGACATAATCAGACCCTGAAAATTAGATTGTCCAAAATATGCAGGGAGAAAGGTGTCGACTGGGTAGTAGCATTACCAGTTGCACTCTTTTACATGAGAATGGTAGCACACTCTCGAACAGGGCTATCCCCGTATGAGGTGATCTTTGGCAGACCACCAAATATGTGGGGGACGCCTATACCACGTAAAATAACTGATATTGACTGTAATATGCTGACAGATTATTTGGCTTCCTTGATGTCTGCACTACAATCTTGTCGTTCACAGGTAGCTGCAGCTTTTCCTGACAACACTGAGGTGAAACCCCATGACGTAGTTCCGGGGGACCTGGTCTTGGTGAGGAACTTTGATCGAAAGACTCAGCTGGATCCTAGGTGGAGGTCGCCGCAACTGGTCTTGCTCACCACAAGGACAGCCGTGAAGATCGAAGGCAGGAAAGGCTGGGTACATTCAAGTCATATCAAGAAATTTTATGGACTACCATCGGATGTAAAAACCACACCTCGCGTGTCTTCACCCATTGACTCAAAACTTCCTTTGGTTGAATCAAGTAGTCACGAACAATATAAACTAAAACTCAGATCTAACCAGTCGGGCAATTTGATTGTTTAAGTCCTCTCCAAGGTGAAGCGGTTGAATTTGTCTCTGACATGTATCCCTTAGACCTGAATAGAGAAAGAACCCGAAAAATGTTGAAACGACATGCATACTGTAAATCACTGCGTAGTCATTGCACAGTGACGTTATTGATTTTGTTTTTCCTAAGTCTTTTAATAATTACTGCAAGTATATTGTTGCACATATGTTATCCTATTTTTAGACATGTTTATAATGTTACTGCTGAACATTCTTTTAGTGAATTACCTCCGCATGAATTGTCATACAGATTTGCGCTGCGCAATAACACTTTTATTAGTATGTTACATCATTCCCATCAGGTTAGCAATGCTACAAATTGTTGGATATGTGGCCGACTCCCTCCCTATCAGAACTATAAAGGAATTCTACCTCTTTTTCCATACCCGTTCACACACAACGGCTCCTGTGGAGCATGGTTTAGTTTACTTAATTCCCAAGATTCGAACTCCGCAGTTTATCAAGACAACGGGGTATGGGGAAATCTGAACTTAGTTTTACTTAAAGTCTGCCACCCCAACAAGGAGGGACTTCCCAAAAGAACAGGAACTGATCTAGAAAATGAAGTATATGGATTAGGTAATTTTACGCTTAATCTCCTGATCTTGAATGTCGAATCCGAAGCTACTCCAAGTTTGCCCGCCATGTCAGTATTTCCAGTAAAAGGTGAATTATGTGTAAGAAAGAATGGCTCCATACATATGGGCCATAGTAGATGCACCATTGTAATAGAATTCAGTGATCAAGGCAAGTCGACATTTAGAGCTTCCCGCCATTCCTATTTTATATGTGGTCAGATGGCATATGTACGTTTGCCTCTAGATTGGGATGGTACCTGCTACATTGGATTCCTTTTGCCACCTGTTTTTCTAGCTCCTCCTGATTATCACAGAAATACTCATTTAGTACACAATAGAGAAAGGAGAGATCTCCCAATAGTCGATTACACTGAAACAGCATGGGAAAAATACACAGATTTCAATAAAGGTCTCTTTCCCTATATAGGTACCGTTACTAATAGTAAGCTGATACGTAGATTAACTAGAACCCTTGAAGCAGTAGTGAACGAAACTATTTCCGCCTTAGGCAATTTAACAGAAGAGCAGTCTGCTATGCGGATTGTTGTACTTCAAAATCGTCTTGTCCTTGACGTCATCCTGGCCGATAGGGGCGGAGCTTGTAGGGTCATCGGATCAAGCTGTTGCGTATTCATACCAGAAAATTCGCCATCTGTATATAAAGCTATAACGCGCCTTCATAAGATTGTGAGCCAGATACACCAGAATCCAGGCACTTGGACTTGGTCCGGGTGGTTTTGGAGCGTGTTATCAGCCTGGGGATGGAGAGTTCAATCCTTCCTAGGTATTGGCCTTCTCATACTATTCAGTTGCTGCTTATGCCTGCAATGTGGACCAGCGATTTGTGGTCTGTGTGCCACATCGTGTATTCCACATCAAGATTTTCGTTCAAGATCCCGGAAGAAGAAAGAAGAACAAATGATGCTATATGAACAGATCAATGGATTGATGAAGATTGATATCTCTTGACGGGCAAGTAGGGGACAAGGAGGGAATGTGGAAATATGGATTTTTCTGGTCAGTTATGTCCCCTATCTTGGACCCCAACGGTTCTATGTGCATGTTACAAGTACATGTATGTTCCCTCCAGTTCCAGTTATGAAGACGCAAATACATGTGCGTCCACCATTAACATGTCCTCTTTCAGATCTGCCATGAATGGGCCGGATATTCCATTCCTAAGTACGAAAGGCCAACGCCTTTATATGGTTCACTTATGCCATTTTACAGTCCAGGCAAGTAGGCCCTGATTCTGTCATCAAGCTTTTCTGCCTTCTGCCTCTGAAAGCTCCAGTCTGAGCCTGCATCTGTGACCATGAACTTTGTCTCATCCTCTGCGCGGCTCACGGTGCCTGACATCAGCTTGCTGCCTGCCAAGAACTGTATTTCACCTTCGAAATTATCTGCTCCGTTCCCTGCCCAATGCATTCCTGTCTAGTAGTTTAAATAAACATTCTGCCAGCTACCGAGCAAAGGCCCGGCTTCTCTGTCTTTATACAAGTAATTCATAGCCCTATTACCATGGAAGACTTCTGCCCTCGCATCTAGTGTAGACACTTAGACGCTTGTACACGCACTAACAGTCAGTATAGTCAGTATAGAATAAGATTCTACTCTAAGAGACCTCTCTTTTGGATAACATAGTTCTTTAAACATAGGATGTTAGATATGATTTGGGATTAGGTTGACTTGACCCTCCAGACATCTGTCGCCACATGTAGAGCTAAATGTCAAGTCCCCTTCACCCCCTAGTCGCACGTCAATCACACGTCATGCTGCTGTGCGCGCATTTCTGCCAAGTATTTCTGCTGACATTGCGAAATTCTTTCATGGAACCACCCTATTATGACATCACATCTGATGACGTTCTTTAGTCGCACCCAGTTACACCTACTTTTGCTACGTATGTATGTTTTATCCACACTATCAATTGTTACGCCTCTCGCATTTGCTTCACTGTAATGCCTATTGTATAAAAGTAATTACTTATCAACAAAGTATGTACTCCACTTCCTGAACCTCCGTGGTGATGGAACTTGGAGGCCACGATTCGAATCGTCCATTGGAATAAAGCCCATTCCGAACCTCTAATACCACGGATTCTGCCTCTTATTTATTGAGCTATTTTTATTATGTTTTGTATCAAATTAAGTCCCGGTAATTAAATTATTTACCACACGTATACGTATGGGGTGAAGAAGTCTGAAACAGATCAGTTATGTTTAATGTGGACAATATCTATGGGAACAGTGGTCCCTTACAGGAGAGCATATTAAGTAATATAGCACAGAAATACAATGATCCATGTGCTTTACATTCACAATGGATTATTTATTGGCTCGAATCGAAAGAAAATAATGAAGGAGCATAAAAGTGGGCAACATGTAACAAAAGAAGAAGTCAATAAGACTGTCAGAACTCAGGCATTGAACAACATGTGGCTAAAGTATACACAGTGGAGAAGCCACAATGACATAGTACCTTTGCTCATATTGAAAATAACGAGTGAACAAATTAAGTCAAGGTTCCAAAGTGGACGTCGTTTTGATCCCTATCAGTAAAGGGGGATCATAATCAGGACACAACACGTTATGCCTGAGAGAATGCCTAAACACAAATATACATAGGAATTAGTCAATGTGCAACCACGAGGCGTGGTAGGAGCTAAGCCTGGGATGTGTAGTTATATGGTCTCCCAGATACGAAAAGTGCCAGCACTAGCTCCTCGGTGTGCAGTGACAAACTGTTTCCATGAGCTGTACCCGGCTCCGCCACCTGCTGTCTTCTACATGTGGCATTCGCCTTCCGATCTCTGCATCTCGGCTCCATGAGACGACTCTCATACTATACTCCGGACCATCCCCAGCCATTTATTACCTCAAAAAGTTAACGGTAGAGTGTAGTTGGCTAGTACAGGCACTTTTCATATCTGGGAGACCATATAAGCACGCATCCCAGGCTTCGCTCCTGCTACCCCTTGTGGTCGTACACTGACTAATTCCTATGTATACTTGTGTTTAGGAATTTTCGCAGGCATAATGTGGTGTGTCCTGATGATGATCCCCCTATCTTGATAGGGATCGAAACGCAGTCGACTTTAGTACCTTGACTTAATTTGTTTACTCGTTATTTTCATTATGAGCAAAGGTAATATATCATCGTGGCATCTCCATTGTGTATACTTTAGCCACATATTGTTAAACGCCTGAGTTCTGACTGTCTTGTTGACTTCTCCTTTTGAAACATATTGCCCCACTTTTATATTCCTTCATTATTTTCTTTCTCCTTCAAACTAATAATAGATTCCATTGTGAATGTAAAACATAGGGATCATTGTATTTCTATGCAATATTACTTAATATGCTCTCCTGGAAGGGACCACTGTTCCTGTAGAAATTATTTGTACCTTAGGTCCCTTCTAAATACCATGGTCCCCTTGTTCTTCTAAAAGCATAATGTGGACAATATGGCAGTAGTAGAATTGGTCAATAAGCAAAAAGCGAGAGCTTTGAGAGTATTGTGTTTATTAAGAGTATTCATTCTAAAACGTTTACAAGTTAATATTGTTTTTAATGCACAAAATGTTCCAGGAACAAGAAATATTGTGGCAGACGCTCTATCTCGATTTCATTGGCAGCCGTTTTGCAGTCTGGCACCGGGTGCAGACAGCAGCAAGACACAGATCTCGCAGAACATTTGAGCCTGGGTGGATTAAGGATAGTCTAGCTTGTAGGAAAGTCTATAGCCACATCCACAAGAAGAAGCTATCAGCAAGCATGGAGAGAATTCTTAAGTTATGGTAACACTACGTTTTGGAACAGAGATATTGTGTCAAAAAAGAGCAGGTTGTTTTAGGATTTGTGTTGCATATGATAGAAAAAGATATGTTGCACACAACTATTTCAAGGAAATTGACAGGCATTTCTTTTATGGACAACTATGGTGGGGACATGGCCATATAAAAGGCTGTTTGGTGAGAAAAGTCCTCAAAGGGTTAGGTAAACTGCACCATAAAAAATTGTTAAGAGAGCCAGTGACTTTTGATTTGTTGCAACAATTGGTAATGCAATTATCAGTTTGCTGTTATGATGAATTTAAAGCGTTAATATTTAGGTTATGTATGGTATGGTTAATGTTTGGTGACTTTAGTGCATCAGAATGACTAGGTTTGAGAGAGCAAGCAGGCATATAAAGTAATAAAATATATTTGGAACCTCCTAGAATAAGAATTTGTTAATGGCATCCAAGACAGATCAAATAGGAATAGGTAAATGAGTATGCTTAAACAAGAGTGGGGTAGCTGCCCAGTGGAGGAATGGAGAGTTTTTCAAAACAGATTCGGGAAGAAGGAAAGCAAAATATTCTGTCATTTGGACGGTAAAAGAATTACAAAATCAAATTTATTAGCTGTTTTAAGACTAGCATTGAAACAATTTGGCAAGGACCCTAAACGTTATGGCAAAAGACACACAATTGATGGACGGAATGCAGACAAATCAAAACATTCACCCCCAGTCAAGAGATCTGGGTTAAACCCATCACTCTTTTGCTCACCATGCCACCCAGTTTAGACCTGGCCATATGCAAACCATTCCTGACCCTGTGCCTCATGGAAACAGTCCAGCCCGAACTGCCAAGCCAGGAACTCCCTGAACCGGAAACAAGCATCCCAGGACCGGTTTCAGTGTTTCACCCCTCTTCAGCCAGGATAGCTTGATTTCAGTGGCACAGTGAGCCCAGGACCCACGTCTGGGCATACCTGACGCACTTAAGGCGAGAAAGCAAAAGACACACAATTGATGGATGGAATGCAGAACAAATCAAAACATTCACCCCGTCAAGAGATCCGGGTTAAATCCATCACTCTTTTGCTCACCATGCCACCCCAGTGTAGATCTGTCCATATGCAAACCAGTCCTGACCCTGTGCCTCATGGGAACAGTCCAGCCCGAACTGCCAAGCCAGGTCCTCCCTGGACCGGAAAGGAGCATCCCAGGACCGGTTTCTGGGTTTCACCCCTCTTCAGCCAGGACAGCTTGATTCCAGTGGCAAAGTGAGCCCAGGACCCACGTCTGAGAATACCTGGCGCACTTAGTGCGAGAAAGCAAAAGACACACAATTGATGGACGAAATGCAGAACAAATCAAAACATTCACCACCAGTCAAGAGATCTGGGTTAAATCCATCACTCTTTTGCTCACCATGCCACCCCAGTTTAGTCCTGGCCATATGCAAACCAGTCCTGACCCTGTGCTTAATGGGAACAGTCCAGCCCAAACTGCCAAGCCAGGTCCCTGGAGCGGAAACAAGCATCCCAGGACCGGTTTCTGGGTTTCACCCCTCTTCAGCCAGGATAGCTTGATTCCAGTGGCACAGTAAGCCCAGGACCCATGTCTGGGCATACCTGGCGCACTTAGGACGAGAAAGCAAAAGACACACAATTGATGGACGGAATGCAGAACAAATCAAAACATTCATCCCCAGTCAAGAGATCTTACCCCAGGTAGGTCAAGACGTGGGTCCTGGGCTCACTGTGCCACTGGACTCAAGCTACAGTCTAAACTGGGGTGGCATTGTGAGCAAAAGAATGATGGATTTAACCCAGATCTCTTGACTGGGGGTGAATGTTTTGATTTGTTCTGCATTCCGTCCATCAATTGTGTGTCTTTTGTCTAAACATTATTGGACACATTCCTTTCGTATTGGCCGGCTACTGAGGCAGCAGGATTGGTTTGGTCAAGGGCAGCGATAAAAATAATTGGGAGATGGAAATTAAAATGTTGTGAGACATACGTAAGAAAATTAACATTTCTAATAACTAACACTTTGCTAATTACAGTTTCTTTTAATTTAAATTGTGTGCATGGTCCACTTTCGCTTAAAATGGTTACCTAGGGAGTTATACATTCATTCGTAAAATGGACAGCATTGTATTCAGAGCCACAAATTTATGGCCGCTCTCTTGGACGTCCGAGTAACAGACATGAGGTGGTATGGAAAGGAAAAAGTGAAATGCAATGGGGTAGTCTGCCTCCAACTATAGTGGATCTCTGTGCTACTTGGGGATGCCCAGATATTCCTCTGGGCGAAAAGGATTTAGTCCAATTATCTGGTTTAGCATTTATAAAACAGATGAAAGTGTGATAAAAAATAAGTGGGTGGTGGGTACATGCATAGTTTGGACTGAACTTATACCAAGAAGACATTGGAGATGGGCAAAAAGTCATGCGGCAATAGATAAAGTGATAACAAAGTTAAATAGGGCAATGAGATTTTTTTGTTGCAACATCGTTATCACTGTATTGTCTCATATGAACATAACAGAAAGAGATGCACATATGTTTCAGTCTGATGGTGTTCATTTAGCACAATATGGTCAAGCTTACTATTTATTAGAAATGAGGGAAATGTTTGAAAAATTATGGAAAGAAAAACTTTGGTGTTCTAGAAAGTCAATATGAAGTGGAGAATGCACAATGACAATTTGATGGGGCAGTAAAACTGTTTAGGTTATCCTGGGTGGTGGTATTTTGGGGGGTGGAGAGTCTTGAGTGGGCATATCTATTCCTCGGTGGAGGACAGACACAGGGGAGGTGAAGAATAAATGATGTGGTTTTGAACAATACTAGAACAGATCGCTTGGCGATGCTTGATGGAGGGAGATCGTGAGATTGGGGAATGCAAGTAAAAGGCAGTGAATTAAGGAAGAAAGGAATATGGTGGAAGAAAATGTTTTTTTAACGCAATGTTAAGAAAGTTGGGGTGAAGGGAAGGGATCGCGATTTTATGTATTAGGACGCATTGAGGACTACGGCCCCCAAGCTCCTCAGCGGCGGAAGCCCGCCCGCGTCAGCATCGCGCCCAGAGGCACTTCAAATTGCGGACTTCCCCGGCAGAGCGGGTGTAACTTGCAGAAACTTTGGGCTACTCCACACCGTCTGACCGGCATATCGTCCTGTGCTGACCGAGGGACTCACCTCCTTGCCCAGCTACCGCTGTCACAGCCAATCTGCACCAGCCGCAGGACGCATTGAGGACTACGGCCCCCAAGCTCCTCAGCGGCGGAAGCCCGCCCGCGTCAGCATCGCGCCCAGAGGCACTTCAAATTGCGGACTTCCCCCGCGGCAAAGGGCGGGCCGTCTGTGGCCGTCCGGGGCTGGTAGAGGCTGGGCTGGGCCCCCCCTCTAAATGTGGCACTAGCTCGTCTGCCCCACATCAGGTACTGCTGTTGATGTATGTCGATAAGTGCTTAATGTTGTGGACTTGGACTGTGGTTGCGTTTATTGGACATTATCTGGACCTTGTCTGCGGTAGCCGCCCTATCCTTTTTCGTTTGTCTGTAGTTGGGACCCCCTCTTGCCATTTGCCTATTTCTCCTTCCTATTCCATAGTATCCCTCGTAACTTGTTGCCCTACTACCTGTCAGGGGGTTGGTTTGAATTCACTAAACGCCTGTACTAGCGATGTCAACTCGCTCTGGTAAAAGTCTGAGGGGGAGTGAGGGGGTATGGCTGGCACTATGGACCAGTTCATTACCCGTGTGGCCAATGTTATCGATAAAGAAATCACCATGGCCGAGCGGCGGCTATCTCGAAGCCCATTTGGTGATAGACGATCTTCGATGGGCCCGATTGCCTTGATACCCTCCCCGGAGCGATCATTGGACCCGCTCCTCCCTGTCCCCTCCTCCTTGGATCACCCTCGTGTGGCGGCCTTGAGAGCCAATATAGAAGGGCTGGAAAATTTGACGGCTACGGCACTCAATGCCCGAAACCATGTGGCCTCTGTCCCGGCAGCAACCAAGTCAGCCATATCTATTTCGTACCCGGCTGACCCTATTACCCACCCAATGCCGCCCTCCCCGGCGGCTTTACTGGTGCAGGCAGAAACCCATCCAGCCCCCCCAAAGAGGAGAAGATCTGCCATTATACGGAAAAGTAGATTGTCCAAAAACTGTAGAAACCTGAGGAGGGTGGGTGTCAAGAGGGGCAATTTCAATAATGTAGTAGGGGGGGACCCTAGCCTATTGCAGGAAGAAAGAGAAGAGGGCACTACCGAGGGGCTTGTGACCTCTGTTTCCAATAATCAGACTGCTGATAGTGTAGCGACCCTTTCCTTAGACTCTCACCTAATTACAAAAATGGAGGAAATAATGAAATCTCTACTCCTTCCAGTATTTGATAAAATTAGAGGGCTATCCGAGCGAGTGGATAAAATGGAGCAGACAACCTTAGATAATTTTTTCTCATTAAAATCATTCATAAAATTGCAGCTAAGATCGAGGGACGATGGTCTAGGGGGTGGACTCGTTAGTAGGGTAACGTCTACTGTTCAGCACAGTTCAGCTACCACAGTTGATAATCTTCCGGTTGCATTGGAAGCGTCTAATCGGAACCTGTACTCTACTGTGCTGGCGGTAGGTACTATAAGTAACCCTGCTCACCCCTTTCCTAAGCCTGTAGAGAAACTTAAGTCCCCCAAGACTACCTCCAATATCTTAAGCAAAAAGAAGGCATGCCCCCCTGCCCTGGTCTCTACAGATGAGGAAATCCCTACTACTTAACCATCCCTCCAGTAGCTCATAGTGTACTTGAGATCCCAACTTCTAAACCAGCTGAAACTGCAAAGGCCCATGTGTTGCAGTCAGATGAGGGCATTTTTCGTGGGAGGGAACATAACATAAATCTCCCCCCTGAGTGTCAGCCCTATGTAGTTGTGTTGACTGGGGTGCCTGTGCTTAGCCCAGGCAAGTGTGAGCCTTATATTGAATTATTTAACAAGACTTTATTTTGGCTTAAAGAGAACAGACCTTTGCCCGAGTTCTGGGAGGGCCGGATCATTCACGTACGTAGAGTTGGATGGATTGGTACCAGGAAAAAATCTATAAGTGGGGACTGTATCTTAGTGAACTTTGAAGATCCAAGGATCGCTAGCTATATATGTAGAGGACCTATGAATGATCATAGCTTAATAGATAGCAGGGGTTCAATTGGCATTTGTGACCTTAGTTATTTTAACCCCCAAATTCCCCCCGCAAGGCAACCCGGAATCGATATGTGGGAGGGTTGGGACAGTAGAACTCGCGGTTGTATCTCTAAATTTAGTCTATTCAACAATATCGCGAGTCAGCCGCAGGGTCGATTTTGGCATGGTTGTTGACAGGTAATTTGTCCTGTACGGAAGTTGCATATTGAAGTTTCCGGGGAGTTACAAACTGACAACTTACCCCCTGGAGAGCAGCAGGTGAGCTCTTCCATTACCACCCTTTCCTCTTTATTGACTCCTAGGGGATGCTTACAGGTGCCGCCCCAGCTTAGTAGGGACCTGCCGGTTGAAGGCTTTCAAACTCCTCATGCTGTGGCAACACCCGTCGTTGAAATGGACATTGCCATTGATAATACCCCTTCTAAAAGGACATTAACATTGGGGCAGGGAGGGGTTCTCAGTACGCCTCTGAGGGTAGCTAGCTGGAATATAGCCGGTCTAGATCGGAATATAAGTATCCCTGATTGGAATACATTTATTGAATCCTTTGGGATTTGTTTGTTCCAGGAAACTTGGTGCCTGGAACCACAGCATAAGCTGGGTATTACCACCTACTTCGTACCAGCTGGAGGTAAGGGGCGTCCCTCCGGAGGTTTGTTAATTTGGGTAAACATCTCCCTGCGATATTCCATCAAATGTATAGCCACTAACTCACCGGACCTCCCGAGACTATCATTGAGAGGCCCGTGTGGAGGAGGAGTGCTCGAAATATTTAATATATATGTTAGAGGCACTAGGGGTGGTCTTTCCACTCTCTCCCCAACCGGCATTGACGAAGAACTCAAGAGTTGTGGTCCAGACTCCCTCGTCTTATTAGCTGGGGATTTTAATTGCACATTTGAACCGCTTGCTGCGGACAATGTGCTGGGCACCAGCGACGACGATGTAAGGAGAGGCATCCCGCCGTTGTCAATTGCTCCAATCAGGAGATGGACCCAAAATGCAATTGATCTTAATGTCCTCTGCTTGGAGCATGGTCTTAGAGCAACCAACGGCAGATCCAAATCAGATTTAATGGGGGCACATACGTTCAATAGAATAGGTCATTCCTCTAGGATTGACTATATTATGTTGAACTTTTGTTTGTGGTCTTTCCTGGTGGACATGGAGGTCCGGCCATCTATTGACAATGACCATAACCCTTTATCTCTGTCTTTGTCTCCTCTTTGGAAGGGTAGCTCCCCTCCTCCAATTCCACATGTGTGGAAATCAACACATGAAGTGTGTCCCTCCAATTGTGGCAGGCGCCTGAAATGGAAGAACATTATTGGTAATGAGGGTAAGATGCTGGAGGTACAATCTATTATGGCCAATATTATACCTCGCATCGATTCTCCATCTTTCAGTGCGCAGGAGGTTTCTGCAGTTTTGCACAAACTACGAAGGCTTTGGGTGAGCTATTCGTTGCCCACAATGCGGGAAAAGGGGTCAACAAGAGAGGCGGTAGGGAGGCCTCTGCTGGGTGGTTCTCATCTGCATGCCGAGCGGCTAAATGGGATCTACTAAAGGCAGTAAAATCTAAGAATAGTGTCCTGGTCTGTGCCGCAAGGGGAAATTATAGGAGGGCCCTAACAAAGGCAAAAGCAGAATGGGATGATCAGTTCTGGTGTGACCTGAAGGCCGCTAGCTTCAGGAAGGATACAAAGGGTTTTTGGGACCTATTAAGAACTAGGGAGAAACCTGTGGACACAATGATTACTTGTAATGTACCTGAGTGTGCGTGGGTTGCCTACTTCTCCCAACTTTATTCAATGGTCCCGGATGTGGGGGAAAGTTTGATAGCACGACACCCTTATGCATCTTCCCAGCCCAAGGACGAGCTTCTGTTTACACCTAAGGAAGTGGTGGGGGCGATTAATAGCCTTGTGCCCAATAAAGCAGCAGGTCCGGACGGCATACCAGGAGATTTGTTACGCATTAACCCGGAAGAATGGGGAAAACTTATCTCCGCCCTACTGAACTCCAGTCTTGAAGGGGCAACTTTCCCGACCTCATGGAAGGGGGCTGAGGTCGTTTCAATCTTTAAGAAAGGTTGTCGGAATGACCCAGCCAATTACCGCCCAATAAGCCTCTTAGACACCTCACAAAAGGTGGCTGGTAAAGTGGTCTTGGCCAGGATATTGCAGTGGGTAGAGGAAAAGGGCATTCTTTCAGATTTTCAGGCTGGTTTTAGATTAGGCACGGGGACTATAGAGCAATCCTTTCGACTCATGATGTTACACTGGAAAGTGGTTGTACTGGACAAAGGCAGTCTGTACCTTGCTTTTATTGACTTGCGGACTGCCTTTGACCTAGTTCCCCGTAGCCAATTATGGAGTGTGCTTGACGAACAGGGTATTCCACCCTACTTGCTAAGCATATTGATAAAACTCCATACTGATAATTTTGCACAGATCAGGTGGGGTAACCAGGGGCAAAAAACAGCACGTATACCTGTAAATAGAGGGGTGCACCAGGGATGTGTCCTTGCCCCCACTCTATTCTCGTTGTATGTCAATGGAGTGGTGGAGCACCTGCTACAACATCCTGCAGATGCACCATCCCTGGCTGGCAGAAGAATACCTACCCTTCTATTTGCAGATGATACCCTCCTAATCTCTAAAACCCCGGCAGGTCTGCAGAGCCTATTGGCTAATTTTAAGTCTTTTTGTGATGCAAGAGGGTTAGTTATCAACACAGTGAAGACCAAGTATTTGGTCCTTAACCCTCCGAGAAAATTGGCCAAACCGCCGACTCTAGATTCCGTTGCCCTTGAGAGGGTCTCAGAGTTCGACTACCTTGGCATTCGTCTCTCTGATTCCATGAGCTGGAAATGCCACCATCAAAAGATGTTGCTGACCCATAAGAGGGTGGTGGGTGCCCTTCTTAAGGAACACTGTGCTTCATCCCTTAAACCCATTGCTCCTGTTTTAGATATCTACAGGGCAAGGGGTGTTAGCGCTGCCCTTTATGGGGCTGAACTTTGGGGGGTTTATAGGGCGGACCACCTATCCCGTTCCGAAAGCAAATTTCACAAAGATCTAATGGGTCTTCCCCATAGCATCCCAACCCTCCCACTGTTATTAGATATGGGTACTCGGCCAATTAGCGACCAGGCTAAGCTCCGCCCTCTTCTCCTATGGGCAAGAATTTGGAGAACACCAGAATTATCCAGCTATGCGGACGGCCTAACCGATGTGCTGGGGTCACCAGGCTGGTCCAAGATTCACTGGTTGAGGGAAGTCAAGCTTCTTCTCGTCAGCCTTGGTCTCGGGGAGGCCTGGAATAATAGATCTGCACCTCTTAAGTCTGAGCTAAAAAAGATATATTGGAGCTGGGTAGCCGATACCAGAAGTAGCAATGCCAACTTGTGTAGGTCCACTATGGATTTTCTTTTGACTAAGGAAGTGCACTTCTGTGAACCATACCTGGATGTCATCTCAAACCGCAAGGATAGGGCTCTATATTTCCAATTTAGAATAGGCTTGCTTCCTGTTGGTGAATTGACTTCTAGGTGGAAGGCACCGTCCCAGACAATTTCTTCTTGCCCATTTTGTGTAAAGAGGTCTGAGTCTGTTCCCCACTTTCTGTTTGAATGCCCGGCCTATGCAGCTCCTCGGAGTAGATGGTTAAAGCCACTATGCAGAGAACTTGGAACTAGACACTATTTGGAGGCCCAACAAATATTGAAAAACGATCCACGGCCCCTCTTTGCTTGTGGCTTAGCTAAATTCCTAGGGTGGGCATGGCGTATCAGATCAACTAGGCTTTCGTATCTTGTTTAATCTGTTTTTTAACAAATTATATAATGCTTTTTAGTTAATTTATTGGTACCAGTAGCAGCATGAAATGTTCGTCTATCTCTTTATGTACTGGTTCCTTCTTACTATTTTATTGTGTATTATTGTATGTTTGCTTTTTAAGATATATTTATATCGAAATAATGCCTTTTTGACTGACAATGTATTAGTGAGGCCGGGATAGTTATAACGGTTGTATTCATGAATGTTTCTCCTTTTTTGCTAAATAAAGGAAATAGTGGTATGTGAATTATTTTGTGATGGGCCAAACTGAGGTGAGGAGGCACATCATGTGGTGGGTCTCCTCCCATCCTGAGTGTCTGAGCACTATAGTGAGGCCTCAGGGAGCGCAGTGCTGTTTTTGAGCATCACAGCCAGCTCTAACATTTAACAGCCAGCACTAACGTTACAGGGGGCAGGGGGGAAGAGGCTGTGCAGTGAGCCAGATTACTCAGCCTTTTAAGAGGCGCTGCCTTTGTCTCCAGCAAGAGCCAGACTCGCCTGGCTGCCTGCTAGCACCGTGTCCACTTAAAAATTGTGATAGGGATTCCGTTTTTTTTTAACGAAAATAAAAAACTGTAGCATAACAACCGACGGGAGAAAAAAGAAAAAAAATGTTGACAACTCAATTAGTTTTTGAAAACATCACTGTGAAAAATTTCATCCATGGACACTATGACAAAGGGCAGGGAGAACAGAAATGGATGAGAGAATAACAAAATGGATTGAGTGAAGGGCGCAATGGGGAGATACAAAATGAGAAGTGAGACATAGTGGAGAAGAATGGCAGAAAGAGGGGAAGAGCAAAAGGAAATGAGCGGAGAAAACAAAATAAAGACATAATAGGGAGGATAATAATGCCAGAAATGCAGACAGAGGGAGGGGGACAAGATTAGACAGAAGAAGTGATGAAAGAAAGTGGAGAGAGGGGCAGAAACTGGTGAAGATAGAGAGAGAGAGAGAGAGAGAGAGAGCAAACGCTGGAAAGCAAAAGTGGAGAGGATAGAGACAGGAAGTTGAATGACAGAAGAAATGATGGTCATGCGATCAAGGTGGAAGAGGGTATCAATGGTTTCCTGTTTTATGAATACAAAGGATCGATACCACCCTTTTCTAGCTCTTTCCCTCAGTGTGCGGCTTAGTTTAGAGGCTGTTGGCATTCCATTAAGTAGCGCGATACATAGAGTACAATCCACCTGTGGAATTTCCTTTGTGAAAGGTGAAGAATGATAAAGAAAATTCCACCAGAGGATTCTCCTTTGGGTTTAGCTCTTCCTCTAAACACAGGATCACTTTCTATTACTCTCTGCAGCAAGGCAATACATGGGACACAACAGAATATAACATTAGGTGAATAGTACAGGATACAGAGGAGTTGAAGGGGCAAAGGGTGGGGAAATGTCAGTGGGACGTACAGGAGAGAGCATAACTAGAGATAAAAGGGAAGGTTTGCAAGACAGAGAAATGAAATAAAACTCCAAAGAGAGAAATCAAATGAGAGGAGGAATAGGGGTATGAGAGATATAACAAAAACTGAAGTAAATCCTACAGGGGGCACACAGGAGTGAGGGGATTTGTAGACTGAGAGACAAAGGTAGGAAATGACATTGGAAAATGAGAGACAGAGTGAAGAACATAGGTAGAATGAAAATGAGAGTTTGAAAGAGGAAGACCATGAGAGGGGCAAAAGAAGTGATAAGAAGAATTACAGACGTGTTCCACAGTAAGTAAGGAGGAGGTATAGAGATAGAGTGAAAGAAAGGCAGCAGGGGAGAGAGAAAAAGAAGATTTGGTGTTATAGATGGATAGACAGAAACACAGAGAGCTAGAAAATCATACAGATAGTTGTACTTGGTGACAGTGGAGGTGAAATGAGGGAATAGAGAAAGGGGTGAGAGAAGAGAAGGGATGTGTATGTGTTTCTGTGAGAGAGAGCAATGGGGCAGATACTTCCTAGGAGATAAATTGAAAGGTTGCATTTGGAGTGAATTCCTGTAGCTTTTTCAGATCTAAATCACGTCTGCCCCCATTAAAAAAAGTACATCAAGTACCAAGATGTATGCAATGCCCAGAAACATTACTTGCAGAGAGGCTTCCTAGTGACAACTAAAACAGGAAACATTGCACAACTCTGATGTGTACAACTGTGGATGCATTGTTTCAACTTTCCAGGTAATTTGCCGGTGTCAGCTGCAAAGGATCTGAAGGTGACCAAGAAATCCACAGGTTCAAGAGTGAGCAGGTTCTTCAGGGGCATGAAAGTGAAGTGAGGGGGAACTTCAGTGACTCTAGGGTTATCATGAGTCTCCAGCGACTAATGTGGACGGGAACTTCAGGGACATATGTCATGAGCAGGAAGCTTGTGTACCTCAGAGTGACCATTAGCCCAAGGGAACTGAGGGTGAGCAGAGGCCTGGGGACATGCAAGAACATAAGGGAAATGAGATTGAGCATTTTTTTTCAGGGAAAGGAAGGTAAACTGGTGCCTTAGATATCGAAACTGAACAATAGCCTTGAAGCTCCTGCTCACCTCATTGTCCTCTCTGGGACCTGGGAGAGAACAGGAGCCTCAGGTCTCTAGGGTGAGCAGAGCACCTGATGTTTGGCCTGAGAATGAACATTGGAATCAGAGCCTATCAGGTGAACATGGTTCTCAGTAACCTTATCACAGATTTCTCTCAAAATGACTCCCCCCTCCCTGATACTAAGAAGCGTTTTGTGAAAGGTTTTATCCATTAATGTGGACCACTTTTTCTTTGTGTGCCCGGGCCTAATTTGGATTCCAATCCGACCCTGCTAGTGACATAGATTACTCGGGGCTGATGTACAGGATCCCTGGCATAACCTCACAGTAGGAGGAGCTCCAGAGATATCCCCTTTTAAACAGTGCTTTGACATAAGGCTCACTGACACTGGGGTGAACGTGGTGGGGTCTGCTGCAGAGGGTGTGGTTATGATGAGGTTAACTTATACTTGAGGCAGGAGAATGACACCTGCAACGTGTGCTATAAAGCACTGCCTCTTGTCAAGTTGTGTGAAATGCATACGAGCTGTGCCATGGAGAAGCACGGGCCATGGGTGAGCTCATCTTCGCCTGTCATCGACTGTTGGAGATGGCTTTCCCTCTTGGCTCCTCAACATAACCCAGTATTGTTCCCACTTTTGCACAACTTTGTGAGTCTACTCCTTCTTCTGAATAACTCCTTGGTGTCATTGTAGTGTTTTCAACCTTTATTTTTGGACATTAACTGACACACAAGAGAACAATCCAGAGCTCCAAGCCAAATTCAGAGCTAAAGAGCAGCGTTTTTTACTTTTTTTTGGAACGGACTGTAGGGGTATTCTGAAAGGAGATCGCACTTGCAGAGACACTCTTATCATTGTACATTAATGACCCTTTTTTAACTTTACCAGCCGGGGTTGGGATGAGGGCAGTGCATTTGTCTTGGGAGGAGACCATGTTACTAGCCTGCCATCTCAGAGTAATTTAGCAGCCTTGGACTGCTTGGAATTTAATGATGCATGCCCTTCAGCCAAGAGAGAATATAGGGTTAAGTGTACTTCAGGATCAACAGAACAAATGAGCACTGTTCCCTTAGATAATGTCATAGGGAGGGATTTGATGGCCTAGCTAGAAATATAATTTTTGTTGAATTGAAGACCCCGATTGAGTCTTCTGTTAACCTTTTGGTTGAGCATTTGTATATCTTGGAGACAGAAATGGCAAAGTTAGCTGCCCTTCAAAGTGTTGCCTTTAGTAAAAGGAACTATGCTTCCCACTTGGTTACACCTGGACCTGCTTCTCAGTCATGAATAGCAACAACGCACCCCCAGGAACAGTGTAATGAAGAACCATCTGTACCTATTGATGTTGCTAGTCAAGATGGTCATGACAAGGAAACAACTGGTAAGCCCAACTCTAATTATGAGATTAGGAGTTTTGGGATCCTTTCCCAGGCAAGCCGCCACTATTGAGCTCCATGTTCTTGCTTCAGTCTCCACACTAAAGCCCCTATGCGATGATTGTGGTTGACATACCAAGCCTACACCTGAAAGCACTGGATGTAACCACTCAGCATTTAAAATAAGGCATGTCATTGGTTTACTAAGTGCCTGAATGGTAATATTGCAGAATAAAACAATATTTAATTTGCGAGAAGGGTGGTCTGGTCTTCACCCTCTCATAAAAACATCAAGGCGGATTGTGTGGTCATAAACTGTAAATATCCAGTATTGGCATGCAGATATCTCTTCCAAAATTCCACGGTTCATTGTCTGAAGCATTGCATTAGATTATTACCCCTTGGTATTGTTTCTATAGACATCTGCAATGTGGGCCTGTATCGCTTTACTGTGAGCAACAAGCTAACTGGTGATTCACTGTCGGTTAAAAATCACTTCCTCTAACTATCAGACCTGAGTGAATTAGATTAACAGAGACTGTGTGATGAGTTACAACTGGTGTTGGCCACACCATATGTACAAATGGTTGTCCCATCGCCAATAAATTCACCTGGGAGCACCGAACAATTAATATGTATAAATACAGTCGGCTGGAATGTTTCTGGTTTTGCCTCCAAGCTACATGATGAGTATTGGTTTACTTATGTTAACAATTTTAATATAATAGGGTTTCAGGAAACTTGGGCCTCTGAGGAAATAGTATGGTGTGGGCTCCCTAAATATTGTGTGCCCACAATCCCTTCCGGCACGGGAAGAGCCACACCTGGCTCAGTGACTGTTTCAGGCCTCTTTGGACCTTAAGATTGTTTCAGTTCCATTTTCTATTTTGGATCCGAATCTTTAGGCACAGATCCAAAGCAATTGTTATATTTTTTTATGTTCCCTTAGGGGGTCATTTTAATGTGAAGAGTTCCACCTTTTTTCTGAACCCTTATGTGTTCATGGGAGTAGTGCCGTTTAACTCTAATATGGATAGCAGGGAGCCCATGCTTCACAATTATTTTTCCTAAGTTTACCTTTCTACCACCGCAGAAATATTAGAGAACCTGATATGTCAAACTGCTATCTTTATTGGACAAGGACGGCGACCGTCGTTTAATATATATTTGTTATGCGGTCTGTATATCTTTGTTGTGTCCTGGGGTACCAGGGAAAATTGTATAATGACCACAACCCTATGGAATTAGCATTGAAGCTTCACACAAATTCTGAAATTGAACCTAAGAAGGGTAAGGATAAGGGCTTAGGCTCAGATCGAAGGCGACTGATGTTTCAAACCCTTTTCTTTACTACCATAAGAACAAACTGAGCTTCAGTTAATATGCGCTTATCAACTGAAAAAAACCGTAACTTAATTATCAAAGATTTTGTGCTTTCTGTTAATCCATCAGAAAATTACTCTTGGCTCCCATAAGGAGTAACTAGTCGGATCAACCGGACCTGGAGGGAAGCCAGTAAGCCTCTGTGTGTGGCCTTAAACTCAATTCCTACAGTTCGCAATGACATAGCCGGATGCAGGACTGAATATAGACTAGGAGACTCAAAAAGGGAATTAGCCCTCAGAAAGGACATTCGGGAAAAATTGGCTTGTTCCTGCACATGTAGACACCAGAGACTTCTGTAAAATTGCTAATTCCAACATAATAAATATTGGACACCTGAGGGACTGATGACATTTATTAGGGCTGATGCAAAGAAGAGCAGTTTAGGTCCATCTGCCATCTTCGCCCTGCCACGGAGGAGTCACCGCAGAGCATCAGACACTGTTTCCTCTAAATATTATTTTTGAACTTCATGAGGTTGTAACTACTATTTCAAAAGTCCCTCTCGTAAGTCCCCGGGCCCTGATGGGGTTCTTATAGACCGTTACAAAGCAAGTGTTGAGTTTTGGACAGCTGCTATTACAAATGCCTTAAATTCAGCAAAACTCTTTAGAATACCTAGTTAGTGGCATACAGCACTGCAGGGACCTCATGGCCGCCCCGTCATGGGGATATTTTCAGACTACGTGTCTGTACCCCCACAATTGCCAGCCATTCTAGAACTTTATGGATGTTCATACTGTGTTGCCTGTTTTCAAGGCGCCACAATGGGAAAGGCCATAGGACCACCAACCAGATTACGAGTTGTCAATTCCAACTCGTAATATGGTCGGCGGTCCCTGGGCAGCCTTGCATGGGTTTGGCACAGCAGAGGTGGTGTTGCACCAATTCTGCTGCACCAAACTCATAATAAGGCCCGAAGACATTATTTGTGGTTCAATATGTTTCAGAGAAGGACTAGGTACCCAGGAACAGTGCTTAAACCTCCATCTACTAATTAACAAATATACAGTTGAGGGCAAGGTGTTGTTGAATCTTTCCTTTATGGACCTCAGCAGTCCTTTTGAGCAAGTAAATCAGTCAAAGCTTTGTAGCACACTAGTCAGCATGGGTCTGGACCAGGATTTGGGGAATTTCCTCCACACTCTACACACTGGTGTCCCAGTATTGGTGAGATATGGTACAGAGGGGCAATGTACTGATCTTTTCAAGCTGGAACGTGGAGTCTGTCAAGGCTGTGTTTAAGCACTTATCCTGTTTCTCCTATATATGAAGAGAGTCAATGATGTTTTGATTTAATGTGGGAGGGGTATGTCTAAAGTAAACACAACCTGAGTTCCAGCAATTTTATATGCTGATGTTTTAATGTCCCGGACCCCTCATGTTCTCAAGGGCCTAATTGCCAACTTTGTCAAATTTATGGACAATATGGACCTTGAGACAAATTCCTCCAAGACATTCTGTTTGGCATCTGGCAGGAGGTCAAGGAAGATCAGATTAATTTCAATCAAGGGAAAGTGGTTTGGGAAGGTAAGCTACTTACCACATGAAAGGATTAACATTTGACTCCACAAGTTCATGGGCAACATTCCACTCCAACTGGAGTCTAAGGTTTAACCAATCAGTTGGAGTTTCAATTTGGAATAAACCAATCATGTCTCTCTTGGTGATTTACGAGTGAAAATGTTTGCCCATACTAACACATATGCGTCCGCTATTGGGGATACCATGAAACAAAAAAATCAAGTGGAAGATAATCAATTTAATAGGTACCTTTTGGGGCTATCCCTTTGGACCCCTCCCTACTTCCTTCACCATGAATTAGGTCTCGAGGAAAACATTAAATAAACCCCAATGCCTTTAAGAGTGTCCATTTGGTGTAATAAATTAGCCACTTTTAATAAAGATGCAACCCAGGACTGCTTTGCCTGTGATCTGGGCTATAAGTTTGAAGCACATTAAGCAGATAGCCGATGCCCTTGGTCAAACCGATTTATAAAGGGTTAATCACCAGATCACTGAGGGTAAAATACAATGGGTTCAAGAAAAGTATAGAGCACACATGACCATGTGTAGAGAGGCTGAACAATTGGAGAAAACATCTCTATGTTAATTTTGTATGGTTTAAACCATGGCAGAGAAAGAGCCCTGTTTATCTCTGGTTAATAACCCATGGGAAAGATGTTTAGTAATAAGATTCAACTTGGGCAATATTAGAAGTTACTTTAGTGTTCCCCTGGGGCGATTTGATCAATCCATAGTACTGGTATTTCCTTGCGAAGCACTTCACATGCATTTCAGTAACGAAAGGGCAACCCAATCTTCCTCCAGGCATCTGGGTGTACATACAATATAAACACACAATCACCCCTGAATTATTTATTCACCATGAGATTGCTTAAAGTGAGTGGAACCCTAAGTATCCAATCACCAAATCACATGTAGTTATTTACAAGGATATTTAGTATAAACAGTTTCATTAGTTATTTGTAATTGTTTCAATCATATGTAAATACATGAGGTGTATTTAAAGGGCAGGAAATCACCTAGACACCTGAAGCAATTTGTAATATGGTTGTGACTATCAATCAATCAATACATTTGTAAAGCACACTACTCACCCGTGAGGGTCTCAAGGCGCTGGGGGGGAGGGGTGCTACTACTGCTCGAAAAGCCAGGTTTTGAGTAGCCTCCTGAAGGTCAGTAGGTCCTGGGTCTGCCGTAGGAGGATGGGGAGGGTGTTCCAGGTCTTGGCGGCGAGGTGGGAGAACGATCTGCCGCCGGTGGTCGCTTTTCGGATGCGGGGGCAGTTGCGAGGGTGAGGTCGGCGGAGCGGAGCTGGTGGTTCGGGGTGTAGAAGGTGAGACGTCTGTTGAGGTATGCTGGTGTGTGTGTGAGGCGCTTGAAGGTGATCCTCTTGTTATAGGGAAGCCAGTGCAGGTCTCTCAGGTGGGGTGTGATGTGGCTGTGGCGGGGGATGTCGACGATCAGACGTGCAGAGGCGTTCTGTATGCGTTGTAGATGTTTCAGGAGTTTGGCCTGCGTGGAGGGTGTTTCCGTAGTCCAGCTTGCTGCTGATGAGGGCCTGGGTGACTGTTGCGGAGCATGCGGAGGGTGTTGAAGCAGGAGGATGAGACGGCGTTGACTTGCATGGTCATGGAGACTGTTGAGTCGAGGATGAACCCCAAGTTGTGTGCGTGGTCAGTGGGTGTTGGTGCTGCTCTCAGTGTGGTCGGCCACCAGGAGACATCCCAGGCCGAGGGGGTGGGCCAAGGATGTGTACCTCCGTTTTGTCCGAGTTCAGCTTCAGACGGCTATTCTTCATCCACTCAGCGACAGCTTTATTTCCTTCGTGGAGATTGGTTTTGGCGGTGAGGGGGTCCTTGGTGAGGGAGAGGATCAGCTGGATGTCGTCGGCGTATGAGATGATGTTGAGGTTGTGCTGATCGGCGACATGTGGGAGGGGGGCCATGTAGATGTTGACCAATGTTGGGCTGAGGGATGATCCTTGGGGTACGCCGCAGATGATCTCGGAGGCTTTGGAACGGAAAGGGGGAGGTGGACGCTCTGGGTTCTGCCGGTGAGGAAGGAGGTGATCCAGTCCAGAGCCTTGTCTCGGATCCTTGCGTTGTGGAGGCATGTGCGTAGTGTGCGGTGGCAGACAGTGCCGAAGGCAGCTGATAGGTCCAGGAGGATGAGGGCCGTGGTTTCGCCGTTGTCCAGCAGGGTCCTGATGTCATCGGTGGCAGCGATGAGGACAGTTTCGGTGCTGTTGTTGCTGTGGAACCCGGACTGGGACGGGTACAGGATGTTGTTCTCCTCGAGGTAGAGGGTCAGCTGTCTGTTGTCGGTTTTCTCAATGACCTTCGCCGGGAACGGGAGCCGGAAGTTCTTGAGGTCCCTCGGATCCACCATGGGTTTCTTGAATAAGTCGTTGATCTCGGCGTGCTTCCATCTCTCTGGGAAGGTCGCGGTCTCGAAGGAGATGTTGATGGCCTTGCGGAGATGGGGTGCGATGGTGGTGCTAGCTTTGTTGAAGATGTGATCCGGGCATGCGTCTGACGGAGAGCCGGAGTGGATGGTGTTCATGATTTTGATGGTGTTATCATTGCTTATGATCGTCCAGGTGAGCAGGGGGTTGGTGTGGGGGGCGTCCATGGGGTCTGAGGTGTCGGTGGCTGTCGGGGCGGTCAGGTTGTTGTAGCTGTCGTGGATGTCTGTGATCTTGCGATGGAAGAAGGTGGCAAGGGAGTCACACAGGTCTTATTTTGGTGGGATATCGTTGGTGTTGGAGCTGGGGTTGGAGAGTTCCTTCACAATGTTGATGAGCTCTTTGTTGTTGTGTGCGTTGTTGTCGAGGTGGTCCTTGAAGGAGGCCCTTTTGGCAGATCTGATGAGGCGATGGTGTCGGCGGATGGTGTTCTTGTGGGATGCGTAGCTGTCTGGTGTTCATTCGCGGTTCCATTTCTTCTCTAGTTTACGGCAGGTTTGCTTGGAGGCCTGGAGGTCCGTGGTGAAACAGCTGGCTTTCTTGTTAGTGTGTCTGTTGGAGGGTTTCTTGATCAGGGCTAGAGTGTTGGTGCAGTCATCGATCCAGTGCCTGAGGTTGCAGGCGGCGGTGTCAGGGTTGCTGGGGTCGACTGGTGGACTTCGGGCGAGGGTGGTGTTTAGCTGGTCTTCGGTGATTTTGCTCCAGCTGCGGCAGGGGATCTGTTGAGTGCGGTGGTGCGTGGTGGGTTTCCGGAAAGTGAAGTGGATGCATTGATGGTCGGTCCAGTGGAGTTCGGTGGAGTGGCTGAATGAGACGTGGGGGCTTGCGGTGAAGATGGGGTCAAGCGTGTGGCCAGCGGAGTGGGTGGGTGTCTGAGACCGGGGTTGGTGAGGTTGTCAATCAGGGTGTTGGAGTTAGTGTCATTGTTGTTCTCGGGGTGAAAGTTCAGGTCTCCGAGGAGGATGTAGTCTGTGGAGGCAAGGGCGTGCGTGCTGACGAAGTCGGCAATGGAGTCGCTGAACTGCGGTCGCGCAGTAGCCACCATATGAGGGGAGGTGGGAGGGAGGAGCAGCTGGGAGGTGGGAGAGGTGCGGCGAATGGGCGAGCAGGGGAGCGGGCCGCAGGGGATGCAGTGGTGGGAAAAGAGAGGGTAGAGCGGGCGGCGAGTATAGAAGTAAAAAAAAGCACAAAAACACTACAGCAGGACAGGAATAAGGCGAAATACAAGTAATAATATGAAATACAAGTAATACGCTAGGGGAGCAGAGCACAATCAAGCAGGGCTGACAAGGAGAAGGCAGAGCGATCACAAGAGCTTACGGCCAGCAGCATGTCAGCAAACTGCAGCAGCGGGGGACATGGACACACAGGTGGTGCTGTGCGACGTGGGGAGCCACCTGCCTAAGACAGGGTCATGGGTTGCTCTCCTCACCGCGCACGGCCGCCATATGAGGGGAGGTGGGAGGGAGGAGCAGCTGGGAGGCGGGAGCGGGGCGGCGATGGGCGAGCAGGGGGTGGGGCTGCAGGGGACGCAGCAGCGGGAAAAGAGAGAGTAGAGTGGGCGGGGGGTCCAGAAGTACAAAACGGGCACAAAAACACTACAACAGTATAGGAATAAGGCGAAATACAAGTTATAAGGCAAAATACAAGTAATGCACTAGGGGAGCAGCGCACAATCAAACAGGGCTGACAAGGAGAAGGCAGAGTGATCACAAGAGCTTACGGCCAGCAGCACGTCAGCAAGCTGCAGCAACGGGGGACATGGACACACAGGTGGTGCTGTGCGGCGTGGGGAGCAACCTGCCTAAGACAGGGTCAAGGGTGGACTATGGTCCAAATATAAATATACTCAAAGAGAGCACCAGTGAATACTCCAACTCTGGGCCGAGGTAAAGTGTGGAACTCTGGAGGCTTCAATTTAGGTTTGGATACAGGCAATCACCCTTGACAAAGTAAGTGACGGCGATGGGGGCTTATGAGGAGTACCTTTTTTCTGGCAATACCTCAATATTGATAGGGATCACTAATCGGTGTGTGATCCCTACCATGTGTGACCACATAGCTTGCCCCCCAGAGTAACCAAGTGGGAAGAGACTACCTATTGACAATTATGTTAACCAGGTCTTTATAATATATTGCATTGTGTTTGATTATCACTGTTATAACATATTCATCAAAGGCGTTGGTATTAAAAGCTGTACAGGTCACAAACATTGCCATGCCAATACATAGCAGTGCATGTTGTTTTCACCTGACACGGCACAAAAACAGCACGCTTTATGATCCCCTCTCTGCTTAATTGTGTTTGTACATCACTGTTTAATTTCTATTTATGAGCCTTGTTATCATAATCGATGCATGCCACAGACATCGTGCCTGCTGACATATAGCAGTGCATGTTGAGTCACCAGGGACTGCACAGAAGGTATCACATTGCAGGATACCACCTGCACATTGGAATAGTCTGCATGAGAGTGAATGCTGAAACACCTACAGCAGCGTGCTTCAGTTTCAATACAAGTGCACAGTGGTTCCGTTTATGATGTAGCCTTTTGCATGAAGTCATAAGCACCCAGAGAGTGCACAGCATTTGACTTTTGTTAATATTGTCTAATTAAGTACAAAATGATGTGTCTCTCTCCTTTGATTTCACACAGAAACTCAAATGGAGTAATTCAGAAATCCGTACGTTTCACATGTGTAAAAGTATTGCATGCCTTAGCACGCACTTGATCTTAGTCGTGAGGAAAGTAATACTGACCCCCTGGGGTGACAAAGACATTATAGCTGAAACATGTTGACGTTTATGAAGGATGTGAGAGGTCACTAATTCCTCACCACGCATCTAACACTGCGTTAAAACCTTGTCTAAGGGTACCATTATTAAAAAAATACACCATGTTGGTAGGCAACCCAGAAGACAATTTTAATTCACTCCCTCATCTCATTTGAGGTAAAGAAACAACCCCAAAAAACTCCAATTCCACTGTAATCAGACATCGAAGCACACCTGTGACACGCTGGATGTCTGATTTGGGACCCAATGATTAAGCATGCTACTAACCAGGATGGTGGGTAAGGGTGGGTGAGGGGTCTTTTAAAAAAACCTAAAGGTGTTTTTTTTCCGCAGTCTAATTGAGGGACATCTTTGAGGAACTTGGTAGCTTGCTCACTCCTCTTTGATTAGTGATATTGATATAAGAAGGTGAGCGAGCTCTCACTTTTCACTCTCCTTTTTGTTATCCTTTGAGACTAAATTGAATACATTTTCAAGCCTATTGAAAATAGCTCTCATTATTAACAAATTAAATTTACTCATGTTCGATTACATAAAATCATTACATGACAAGTCATAAAAAGCAGTTACAATAACACAATTAAAATCAAGCTCAAATATGGCTTAATCACTTACACCCTTAATTCTTTTCCACCAACATTAAAATGTTTACAAAACGATTGTTTAAAATACTGTCTTTTGGATTTGAACTACTAATTGTGGCCTGTTTACATGTTCTTAAAATTCTTACATTAAACAATTTTCTGAGTAATACTCTTCTTTCTGACAATAAAACTGGACAAACACAGAACAAATGAATTAATGTTTATTTTCATTGTTTGCAGAGTTTTCAGATTTTCCCTCTCCCTACTAACTGACTTTTTGGGATGTCATCAATAGAGGGAAGGCAGCCAAGATGGAATAATATGAATTTGTGTTTTATAAAACTTGAATATCCAGTTGAAAACTAAGCTTGGCCATGCAAGTCATATAACTATTAATTACCATTGAAGCATGTGAATGTTTATTCAGACTCTGCAGATCCTGGAAACGTAATAATTTTAGTAGCATAAAAGGCCAATTGATGCACTCAATTAAATGATTAAGTAAATCATTACATATGACTGTATACACAATGTGCTGTCATAGTTTATTCTCTGTCCAAATGAGCACAAATACTATTATGAAATTCCTGGCAGCAAGACTGCTAACCAGTCCCAAGACATACTGTCACAAATAGGTCCTAGGGCTCAATCCATTTAAAGCTGAATAAACTGGCTGAAGACCAAATTCTGCACAAATTAAAAAATTGCAATGCTTGAAAGTTGAGTTCATTCAAAACAATATATTAGCATCTGTCAAAATATAATTCCTTTATCATACATCTTCTGTGATGCATCTGTTTCCTAAATGGATTCCAAACACTCAAATATCCCAATGCATTTTGGGGACAACAAGACCCTTCATCAGGGGTATCTAAAAATGAAAATATAAACAAGCAATTCAACTCTGCATGGTGAGGGACTCAGTGCACCTCAGTTCGTTAAATGATATGCGTACATTTGATAATTTGCTTAAAAAGAAAAGTTTAACTGCGTGCAGAAATCCCCATTTTAATTCTCAAAAACAATATTGATCTGCTTGTTATGTGCTCCAACATCCGAGAGTTCGTCCCAAAACAACTTAAATGACAAACAATATTAAAAGTATTGTTAAACAAATAATCTTGTTATGGGAGATCACAATATGCTCAACAGCATCAATCCATGCAAGAGAAGTTAATGAAATGAAAACAAACCATTGAGTAAAACCAACTAGTTAATTCACCAAACTAAAATGGTAAAAAACCAAGTATACGGGCTGTCTAACAATCTTATACCCCACACGCCAGAGGTGTGGATAGTTAAATTATGAAGTTACCTGGAGTCATCTTGCTGCTAAACTAAGTGGAACCACATGCATATTCTGGCATGCACATGTTGTGAATCTTATTCGTGCGTGGATGATGTAACTGGAAGTAGGTAAACTGACATGAACCCGGATGTGACTGGCCACATTGAGTTCACCAACAATTATGCCTTTCCCTAAAACTTGGATCACGATAATGCTTTATTCCCATACACATGAAGACAAAACAAATCTAACCACTGAAAAAACAAAATAAAAAAACCTGAAAATAAAACCTTTATCTGCCATAAACTCTAGTATGGGTGCCATCGTAGAAAAGGTGAACAAATAGACACAATACTGAACAATTGGTTCATACTGCTTAAAAAGTGATGAATATGACATATTAGGGACAAGTAATGCATCACCATCCATCACAAATACTAATCCAGGTACCATCTTGGAAATAATAAACAAGATCAACACAATGCTAGACAATACATAGAAAGTGATGAATACAATATATTTTAAGCAAGGATTTATGCACCCTATCGAAAATGATCAAGATAATGGGCCCGATTCACAAAGGTAATATGAGACTAAAGTCTAACTTTACGACTTTTGGTATTCACAGAGATACTTTATGAGTCATATCTTTACGTCCGCAGACGGACCGGAATCTCCGTACCCGGGCCGTACTCTCTGCACTCAGGCCGTACTCTCTGCACCTGGGCCGTACTCTGTAGCTAGGGCCGTACTCTCCAGCTCAGGCCATATGAAGTGTAATCAATGGGCTAGAATGCAATTTTTACAAAAGGGAACATTAGGAACGTGTGATAAATGTTAGAGGAGGTCATGAAAATCTGTTTGGGAAGGGAAAAGGGTGTGGACAGACACTTCATTATATCCCAGAAAAGTTTGCTCCTTTGCCTCATGGTACATGCAGTGCACAATGTGCGCTCCCCTCAGTGTTGACACTACAGTTAACACACAGTGGAGACTCCTCAGTGTTGACACTACAGTCAACACTGAGGGGAACGCAAAATGCACCTTAATGCAAAGGAGCAAACTTTTCTTTGATATGATGTAGTGTCTGGCCACATCCTTTTCCCTGCTCAAAATGATTTTCATGACCTCCTCTTACATTTATCACACATTCCTAATGTTCCCTTTTACAAAAATTGCATTCTGGGCATTGATTACACTTCATACATCCTGAGCAGGTGAGTACGGCCCATGATGGAGAGTACAGCCCGGGTGCGGAGAATAGTGCCCGGGTGTGGAGATTCCGCCCGACTGCGGAGATAAAGCTATGACTCGTAAATGACCTCTGTGAGTACCAAAAGTCATAAATGACTCCTGTGAATACCAAAAGTCATAAAGTTAGACTTTTGTCTCAGATTACCATTCATGCTATTTGGTTGTAAAGTATCCAGTTTCTTAATCCAAAATATTTCTCTTTGAAGAAGTTTCTTATGAGTGTCTGTGTCAAGTTGGGGTTTCACAACTTCTAAGATTTGACAACCTACTTGGGTGATGTTTCAATACAATGTGTCACTGA
Source organism: Triturus cristatus (assembly GCF_964204655.1). NCBI lineage: Eukaryota > Metazoa > Chordata > Amphibia > Caudata > Salamandridae > Triturus > Triturus cristatus. Next base: position 831,530,441 of record NC_140591.1, read on the forward strand.
AATTTCTATTCATATTTCTGATGTTGCTTTTGTGTTCAGTAATTTTAGTCTTAATTTTCCTTTCTATTTTGCTGACATATATAATGCCACACCAACACTTTGAACAATAAACAACATTTTCAGCACTGCAATCTCCAAAATGTCTGAGTGGAACAGTAGATCCTTTCTTTGGATGTGAAACATGATGCTTTCCTCATGTTTTTGTTTAGAAGTTTTTTAAAGTTGTGAAATCAACAGTTGCATTCCATAAGTTTGCTGCTTTAAGGTTAATCAAAGCTGCTTCCATGTATCAACATGCAAGAAATTGTATGCCGCTGCTGGATTAATTTGACCCATAATAATTAATTCAAGCTATGGTCTTGTATTTATCTGAGTTTAATACATATTTTAAAAAACACTCCTAGGGTTATGATTTGCTGCTTCATAATCACAAAATCCAAACGAACTTGTTCCTGAGACTCTGATTTTGGCATCCGAAATAAGGTTTTATAACATTTTGTAACTGTTTTGTCCAGAGGGTGTGCATCCCATGAACGGATTCGCTGCCATAACTGATTTTGGGGATCAACTTAACGTCAACAACCTTCAAAATTGGATTTAGTCCTGGGTCCTTCAAAGTTTTGTAGAGTGAAATAAAAGCTGGGGTAAGTGCACAATCCTTTGCCCGTAACTGCTGTAGAAGAGTCAAGAATGATCCACTGGAATCTATAGTAACTCCCAAGTATTTATATTCTGAGATATGTCCATAGTTTTATTTTGTAGGTACCAGTTGCCCCTTTTTTTTTTTAAATTAATTTTATCGATTATCATTTTTTTTTTACTTACGTTTAGTTCCAACTTATTGGTACCAGTATATGCACTTAGCTGGGTAAGAAGTCTTTGAAGCCCAATTTGTGCTTTATTTGCGAAAACCACATTGTCGGCAAACAGTAAATGTGATTTCAAATTGCAGCCCAACTTAGGTGGATGAGAATAGGACTGCTCCATTGCAATTGAAAGATCTGAAAACTATAGATTAAATAAGAACAGAACAAGCACACAGCCTTGCTTTAGCCCTGTAGAAGTTATTACTTTGCGAAATACATGTTTTCCATCACCTATTTTCCCTCTAATCCATGTGTTGTTATAGAGAAGTTGTGTGGGTTAAAGTAAGCCTTCAGGGATCCACCGATTAACCAGCTTAGCCCAGAGATGGTTTCTGGGTACACTATTGAATGCAGATTTAAAATCTGCAAGGTTAAATAAAGCAAACCTCTCATATGCAGTGTTTTGTCAATAACGAACAATAAGGCAAGCAGGTTTCTTACCGTCCCAGTGTCCTGACAAAAACCTGTTTGATTCAAAGGAATTATCTGGGATGACCTTGCCCACTCATTTAATTCATTTAATAAAAGGGGTGCAGAGCACTGGGCATCATTATCCAAAAGACTGATTAAACAGTAGTTTTAGGTACAGCCCTATCTCCCTCTTTGTAGATTAGGTGCTCAATTGCACCCTTTCATGCATTGGGGATCATCTCATTTGCCAGCGAGAACGTATATAACTATGCGAGTTATCATGAGCAAAATTCTATGTTCTTCTTGAATAGAGCTTGGGGAAGACCATTTGAGTCAGGAGCACCATCTTTACGACTTTTCCAAAGTATTGTGGTTTTTTGCTGGACTGAGAGGACCTCTGTTTTTTTTCCATGCAAGCCCATTCAGCGGATAGGGTACAATCTGCCATTGTAGTCTCAATACTTGTTGACTCAGGTTTGTCATGGGCTACTCAAATCACCTTCCTCGATTTGTTTGCTGAATACTTTTGTGAAGAGGAATGTTGCCTATAGGAGAGGTGAGATATTTGCATTATTTTCTGCCAAACCACCTCTCCCTGCCTGATTGACCATCCTCCAAAAGATGTTAGAGTTTTTATATCTACTTGCGCAAAGGAGGTTGGCCCCAATAAGGAGTGTTCCTCCTGTTGATTTTCCAACCAGATGTCTTTCCTTAGACTTTTTTAGTCTTCTTTTACATTGGCTAAGAGTATACCATTTTCTGCATTCGGCCTGAGGTTTCTTAGAGCTCAATTTACGTTACTCTAACATTGTTTGATGGATAGTGTTTGAGAGCAACTCGAGGTTCTCTGTAGACTGAGTTGCTGGCCTTTTTAGGACTGCTCATTTGGAAATTGAGTCAGAAGATCCTTCATTACATTTTCCAAGGTTGTTATTAGATTTCCATCAGGATTATCTCAAGATTTTAGTCGCTCTTTGCAGCAGTACTAAATTTAGTCAATTATTTGATCATTCCATTTTAGCCTTCTACTTATTTCAGTGTATGTAAATGCAGATGGGCAATTTGTCACCACAAAAATCGGTAGATTTATATTTATCTCAATAGAGTGAGGTAGGGTGGTCAATTTCAGAACTAATCAGAATCTAATAGTGTTGGATACATTTCCGAGACTTACGATCGTATAATCAATTATTATTTTTGCAGAATGTGTAATGTGAGTCCAAGCCGAGGGTTGATCCTCTTTATGCCTTCCATTGAGTATTCTTAGGCTGCCCTGGGTTAAATTTAGGGAAAGGCTTTTCCAATTTTATTGCAGTGTTTTTGTAATTGGAAATGCCAGATCCGGAATTTTCCACATAAAGGGCCATATGTAGGTAGCATACAAGTTACCACTTCTTAAATACTGAACTTTACCGATTCGGTATTTAAGAAGTGGTAACTCGTATGTAGGTAATCATTCGGTAAATATTACCGATTCGGAGAAATTCGGTAATTACCGAATCGGTATTTACCGATTCGGTAATGAGGCATACCTTCCCATTGATTGAATCAATGGGAAGGTATGCCTCATTACCGAATCGGTAAATACCGATTCGGTAATGGGGGGAGCACATTCAAGGGTGGCAGGGTGTCACATTGACACCCTGTTGCACCCCTGATTCCTGCATGTGTGCACATGTGGCGCACATACATGCCCTAAGGGCATGTATGTCTGCCACATGGCACTGTTAGTCCAGCAAAATATTGCTTTTTGCAATGAATTCGGTATTTAGCACCAACATATATTTGGTGCTAAATACCGAATTATTTTCCCTACACATCACTCATTTGAGTGTCACCTACATCTCATTTCAGGATTCGGTATTTACCGAATCGGTAATTTTACCGATTCAGTAAATTACCGAATCCTGAAATGTTCCCCCTACATAGCAAAAGCCTAAATACCGGTCGGTAACGGTATAATTACCGAAAATCGGCCGTTACCGACCGGTATTAGGCTACCTACATGTGGCCCAAAGTCCTGCTCCGGGAGTTGGTAATCGTCATACATTCAAACAGGTTCATATTAAAGTCTCCTGTTATCCATTGTGTGTGAAGTGACATGCTCTTGCTTTATCTCCATTATGGTTGAAATTAGGATGGACATAGCCTTGCCCTTCTCTTTGTCTGGTGGATGATTATAGACATTCAGTATTACCATAGAGAAATTACACTCCTCTGTTTGGCCCGCTATCCTGACTACTAAGAGCCAAGTCTCCCTGAGCGGTATATGAGTACTAACTATATTCACCTCCGAGCTGATATAGATCGACAGGCCTCCTGTAGGGAGGCCGCAACTACTACATTAAATAGCCAAATTAACAAACTCTATGAACCCAATCAGGGGATTAGACGACATAGACTATGTTTATTGTAAAATCATTTAAAAACATTTATTACAAATATTGTTTCTGGGACTGGTCAAGTGAATTCTTAAGCTGACCATAGTCACCACATTATTACATATTGTGTTCAGTGTCTAATAGGTCAGTCCAGCTGTGGCTCCTAGATTACCCTTGGATCATTCTCTGATTTATAAAACCTTTTAATATTGTGTCAGAAAACTGATGTTATGAATTAAATATTGGCGATTGTCTATCATTTGAATATGCCTCTATTTCTTTTCCATATGATTGAAAAAAATACAAACAACTAATGAAATTGTGTATAATAAATATCCTTGTAACAGTGGGGGTCCCCAGTTTCCGTAACTATTAAATGGGATTGCATGCAAGTTAAAAGGTTGAAAACCACTGTTGTAGTCTGTAATGCTGTTGGGTGCATCCTAAAGTCTGCTGTGCGGCATTGAAACTCAATGTTTTTTAAACTCAAGATGACTTTGTCTGAATTGTGTTCATGATTGTTTATGAATAATCGAATAACGACTGATTGATTGATTGACCCTTGATGGTAAAATCCTAGAATTGAGCCAAAACAGGGAAGAGCATGATAAAGCCACATTTGTGCGGGGGTTTGACCATCACCCAATCATCAGGATATTTTAAGCCGTCGTCAATCAACTTGAGTCCTCAGGACCAGAAGACACTGTGTATTTACAGGCAGTGGCCAATTAAGTAGATAATGCCTTCAGCAACTGCCCGGCTGCTATTGTGACACACATCATCAATAAAATAGAATATTAAAGTGCCCACACACCTGCAGTATAAGTAGGGGCCAGATTAGGTATCCAACTGCTGGTCCCAGCCACAAGTCCCCTCACATCCAACTGCACATCTTCTCTCCTTGCCCAGGTGAATCAGAAAGCAAGAGGGGGAATGCCCTTTAATGAACGCATCACATGGAGAGATGTGTAGACTGCATAGAGTGATTCGAAGGCCTCAAATCACCAGCAATGATGAACACTGAATGGTAAGCATAAGTCATACTGAGGCATTGTTTGTGCAGAAAGAGTATCCAACAGCCGCTGCCATGTGCTGTAGTAAAGGAATATGCCCGGTTGCAATAGGAAATAAAACAAGGAACCCAGCAATGCGAAATAAAAGTGACTTTAAAACTTCCTTCATAGTTGGACTTATTGCTACCACCTAGCCATGGAGATGCAAGCATTTGGAACAGGTCAATATTACTCATTTTATTGACCTCGTCATGATGAAGGTAAGTGTAAGAAATTGTCTCTTGTTGTGGTCTCTCATCTATTGTACTGACTGGTAATGCTGTTTTGTCAACTCAGCACACTGGGGAACTGCTGCCCAGGCCCCAGTGAATGTGCTCTGAACCTTAAAACATGTTAACATTGGCTAGCTCCTAATAGGGTTACTTATCGTTCTAGTAAGGTTATAGTATATGGTGTAGAAAAATACACTAAAGGCGTGGAAAAGTTAAATGCCACCTGTGGACTGCAGTTCATGCAGTCATCCACTAGACTGGCAAACGAAACATGGCTTCAGGCCTACCTTATTTATGGAAAGTGATTTTTAAAAATGTAGACTTTGTCTGTCTGAACCTCCAGTGGGCTAATTAGCATTAGCCTGCCAACAGCTGGTCTGCCAGTATTTCCCCTCAATGAGGTGTGAAAACTACTCACAGCACAGAAACAGTGGTTTAAGCATTTTGGCAGAAATGCCTCGGTATGAGGTATGTGGCACATACCAGATCAAAAAGGGCGGCTAGGGTGGGTTCTGTAATTTAAAAAGGACCAAGCTAAGGCCTGCCCATTCATAGCTACGTTTAAAGGGAGGCCTGGAGAAGAAGAGATATTTGTGTACTGGACCCTGTGTGGCCAGATTGGCTCCAGCCCAGTTGGAGGGGGAGCTGGTCCCCAAACCATTTTGGTGTAGTTGTGGAAGAGGGGGCTGCTCATTTGCTTAAAACCTCCCCTGGCTGGCACACAAGCCATCTACAAGGGCTGAAAGGCTATGATCTTGGATTCTACTTAGAATATTGTACTGTGGGATAGTTTGCAGTAAAGAAAACAGAATGTGTGGCAAAAGAGAGAAGTTCTGTTCTTGGAAAATATTTCCACATTGGTTAAAGAGTGTCCAGGAATCACCCCACTCACTGGCTAGTGAATTCTACCAAAGTAGAAGCTTACCCACAGCTCATGAGAACACATCTGATCCTGAGGAAGACTGGGTCTGCTATCTGTGACCTGTGGAAACCTGAAATCTGGACCTGATCCCACCTGTACCCTGGACTAAGAAAGGGGACTCCAAGGGCCACGTTTATGACTTCCTATGTGACTATTGGCAGACAACAAGCTGTAGGAGGCCTTTTTCATTAAGTGCCTAGCTGGCCAGTTGCAGCTGGACCTTGACTAGGCCCTGCTCGTGGCTTTTGCTTAAGTGAGTTCAGACCCACAGTACTGTCACTGAGGTCCTGAGACCCTTAGATGTTCCTAGGGGGAAAACATGGCGGCCGGCGAGTAGCAGGTCGCGGGTGCACTCCCGGGACGTCCGTGTAAAACTTGCATCTGTGATATGGATTACGAACTAAACTTTTGACTGATGCCTCTCTTTCCTGCAATATAATTTTTCTCTTACCCTGTTTGTGTCCGGACTGACGCTTCCAAAGCTCCGGGGCGTGAGAGGCAGTGTCCCTGCATCAACACGGCGCCGGAGCGGGTGTGGCGTAGAGCGGCCCTGGAGCTCCGTAAGGGGAGAGGAGCTGCGGCGAAAATCTCCTTCCGGGGGATCGGCGGCGAAGGCTTGTGTGACGCAGAGGACAGCGGCACCAGTAAAGGGGGAAATGCCTCTTTGGACCCCACAACTGATTACTCCTCCAGTAAGGTTCCAGGCGGAGTGAAAGCCCCTGTGCTCCAGCGCAAGATCACCAGAGGCATCCATAAGGCTACCGGTGGAAGGAGGAAAGTGGCTCTCGAGGGAGACAGATACACCCTACGAAGTTCAGTAAAAACGGAGGGTAAGGAGGAGGGCTGTGTGGCAGGTGGAGCCCTGCAAGATAGGGGGGCATCCTGTACACTGGGTAGGGAGAAAAAGTGCGAGATAGGTGAAAAGGGGGAGAGAGCGAAGAAGACGGGGGAGGCTGAGAAAGTGGAAATAAAAATTTTAAAAAAAGGAGAAAAGGAGGAGGTTTGTGAAAACACTCTCTCTACTGCCAAGAAAACTTTTTCCCTCCCCCCTAGGTTAGAACATAGGAGAGCATCACAAGAGTCCCTCCAAAGTAGAAAATCACAAAGTCGCAAGGTTAAAATAACTCCCTCGCTTAGAACCTATTTTAGTGTCCTTCCAAAAATTCTAATTTTGAGTGAGAACTCGATGGCGGGTGCAAAGAAAAACCTGGTGAAACAAGTGGAGAGTCTTTCAAACTTCTCAGAGCAGCCCGGTTTAGAGCGACAAAACCACGAAGTAGATGGGATGCAAGGAAACGTTGAAAATGTTTTGAATAGCCCATCTACTATTCCTGAACAGGGCTCGATTACCCCGGGAAAGGGTAAAGAGGATCTATCAGTGGGCGCACTTTTGGCTGCACTATCGGATGAAATTAGAACCAGATTTGAAATCTCCGAATCTAATCAGCTAGAGATTAAAAAAGCTTGCGAAGTGATGGAGAAGAAGATTGACGATCTCAGCTGCAGAACAACAACTTTAGAGAAGGAGGTCAAAGACCTTAGAGAACTAGTGCAGGTAAACGCCACGGAGATCGACAAATTAAAATCTGCCGAAAAAGAGAATATGGACAGAGTGGAAAGATTGGAAAATTTCCAGAGACGGAATAACTTAAAGATTTTGAAAGTTCCTGAAGGTAGAGAAGGGGACGATATCAAATCTTATGTTGTAAAGTTGATTAAGAACAAACTCCAGTTGGAAGAGTCGGAGGAGGAGATAGCAAGAGACCTTCAACGAGTCCATAGGGATCCCTTCAGACTTAATACAAATAGGGCAAAGCCCAGAAAAATCCTACTAAACTTTCTAACTTATACATTAAAAGAGAAAATCCTCTCCAAAGCCTTGGCAGTAAAATCAATGGAGGTGGATGGAGTTAGGTGTGAGATAAGATCTGATGTCTCTGCCACCACATCAAATAGACAATGGGAGATGGGACAAAGGATAGATAGTTTGAAACGCCTGGGCGCGTCAGTGCAGCTAAGATTCCCTGCCTACCTAAAGGTTATGCTTAATAACAAAATGCATATTTTTCATTCCGTCGACAAATTAGATGACTTTATTAAAAGCTTCCAATCAGGGAGTTAGGTTATCTTTTTTTTTTTTTTTTTTTTTTTTATATTGCGATATTCCGATATTTCCGATGTTTAAGGGTACAAGCTAAGGTGATCTAGTATATGAAGTTGCAATTTCTTTCTTTCTTTTAATGGAATCTCCATGACTTTGAGAGAATTGCGTAATTATCTAATCTTTTTTTTGTTCGTTTTCCTCATATTCGTTCGTCCCGGGGGGGGGGAAACACCCATATGGCCTTGAGCCATGTAATAGTTGGGGTGGGTTTTCCAGGGGAGGGTGGGTTTGGGGGTGTAAGTGGTGGGGAGCAGTGGGAAAAATTAAAAAAAAAAAAAATATCCTCAGATGCCTCACAAAAGAAAAAAAAAAAAAAAAAAGAGGGAAAAATGTTTTTTGTTTTCTTTTTAGATTCAATTATTCTTGCCCTTGTGAGCCCTTGTGATCCCTTTTCTTTCTTTATTTAGATGGGTGACAAAAGAGGAGAATTAGCAAAAATCCTTTCTTGGAACGTCAATGGTCTTAGGGTACGAGGGAGGAGGAATAAGATACTACAGTACCTTAAAGACTGCCCAGCCCAGATCATCATCTTACAGGAGACACACTTATCTCACAGAGAAGGTTTAGACTTATTTGGGTGCCAAAGCTGGATTTCTCAAGTAGCTTGTACATCACACTCGGCAGTGATAAAAGGGGTTGCTATTTTAGCAAAAAGAGGGTCGCAAGTAGTGTTTGATTCCCATATTTCAGATAAAGCTGGAAGATGGCTTCTGGTTAAGGCAAAGGTCTCAGGTTACCCTTTTACTTTAGTCGGTTATTATGGCCCCAATCAGGATGATGTCTCCCCTCTGGGAGAGTTATTAGCTGAGTTAGTGGATTCTTTGATCCTATTATTATGGGGGGAGATTTTAACGCTATTTTAGATTATAAACTAGATAGGACCTCTTGTAGCAGAGCTCGTGTTAATCTAAAAATGTCAACCCTTATTAAACAAATAATGTCCCAACTAGGACTGTGTGATATTTGGAGGCAGAGGGCGGGACAAAGAAAGGGTTATACATTTTATAACCAAAAGTACAGACATCAGTCTAGGATAGACTACTTTCTTATTGATAATAATCTGTCTAAATTAACTAATAAGGTTGAACATGTGGGTGCTCATTTGTCCGACCACTCGGCTGTGATTTTACACTTAGAATTACATGAGAAAGCCTCTCAATCCAGGTGGACTCTGGACCGTACTATTTTACAGGACGAAGATATAATAGTAGCACTCTCCAGAGAAACGGAAGAATTTTTTCAATTTAACCAGGGGTCTGCCGCTAACGGAATAATTTGGGACGCTTATAAAGCCTTTCTTAGACTCAGATTAGGTACAATAGCGGCTGGAAGAAGGCGTTGTTATCACGCTGAGGTAGCAGCATTAGAGGAACAGCTTCGCTTTCTAGAGAAAGATTTGACTGATCCCAGGACAGATGAAGAAGCTCGGGGGACGTTATCACAGAAAGTGCAGACAGTTAAATGTGAAATAGCGACAATTCTACATGAAAGGGTGAGGAGAAAGTGGGAGGCAAGTAAGCTAGCACATTTTGAATATAGCGAAGGCTGCAGCAAGCTGCTGGCCTGGAAAACTAAAAAAGATCGCGTAAGGAGTAGGATTGATCAGATTAAATCTGATACTACAGACGCCCTCATTTATGATAATAAAGGTGTTGAACAGGCTTTTCACAAATATTTCAGCAAGGTATATCAAGAGGATGTAAAACCTACTCGAGAGGAGGCTGGGGGCTGGCTGGGTCAGAGCTCGAGAGTGATCCTTACAGAGGAAAAGAATAGGATTTTAAATCAGGAAATTAAGGAAGGGGAGATTGAACTGGTATTAAAACAAGGAAAGAAAGGGAAAGCTCCAGGCCCAGACGGCCTCCCCCTTGAAGTGTATAAAGTTTTGGCAAACACATTGATACCCATTCTCTTGGGTCTTTTTAATGATTTTTTTGTCAATGGGGCAGTTATGCCGCCTTCTTGGAACGAGGCAAATATCTCTCTGATTTTGAAGCCCGGCAAATGTTCAAATTGCTGCGATTCCTATCGGCCGATATCTTTATTGAATTGCGATTATAAGATCTTTGCCAAGATAATGGCCGATAGGTTGAATGGCTCCATTGCCGAGCTGATTCATCCGGACCAAAAGGGCTTTGTACGAGGAAGGTTTTTAAAGGAATTGACCTTTTCTTTGATAGGTTCAATAGACCTGGCATCTACCTATGGTTTACCACTCGCGGTTATAGCTTTAGATGCTACTAAAGCTTTCGATCGAGTTAACTGGGTCTTTTTGCAGTCTGTGGCGGAATCAGCGAATCTGGGCAAACATTTCTGTAGAGCTCTGGAAGCCATATATAGGTCCCCCAAAGCAAGAGTATTGGTTAACGGTTCCCTGACGGACCCAGTTTCAATTAGCAGAGGCACGAGGCAGGGGTGTCCCTTATCTCCACTCCTTTTTAACTTATATATAGAGCCTTTGGCTATGAAAATCAGGAACGACCCAGAGATTATACCTTTTCATTTTTCAGGGTGGAGTAGGAAACTAGGTCTATATGCAGACGATATTCTTATTTATACAATCAACCTCCAAAACACCTTAAGTCGTGTCCTGGAATTAACAGCAGATTTTGGGAAAGTGTCGGGGTACGATATTAATAACAGTAAGACTGAAATCATGTCCTGGAATTTAGAATCAGGGGAAGTTGCTATAAAAGAAGCAATGCGATATCTTGGAGTTATAATCCCACATGATATTTCAAAACTAACTAAAATTAATTTGGAAAAAGCAAAAAAAGAGATTACTGGGCTTTTAAAAGTGTGGTCACATCTCCAACTTACACTACTTGGCCGAATTAATTTAATAAAAATGATGATAGTCCCCAAGTTGACCTTCTTGTTCGACACTATTCCTCTCCCCTTTGACAATGAGTTGCTTAAAAAATTGCAAGGTCAAATTAGCAGTTTTATATGGGCAAGTAAAGGCCCAAGAATAGCCTGGAAGAAATTAAGAAGGAGGATAGAGAAAGGGGGCCTAACATTGCCGGACCTGCTTTTTTATTCCTGGGCTTTCTTACTAAAAAATGGGAGAATGTTATTAAATACACCTACACATTCAGATATAGGGAGATTGTTGGGAGCTATGTCAAGACAAGAGCTAGGAGGCAGCCAAGGGTTTATCTTTAAGTATGCAGACCCTAAATACTTTAAGAAGGTTAGGCTGAAGATCCTTAGAGGCCTGGCTGAGACCTGGTATAGGGTCAGAAGAACTCTAAAGATTCCATATTACAGTTCTAGGGCTCCTATCTGGGACTCACCAGGCTCACCGGTATGGACAAAAGATGCTTTGGCGAGGCCGTTGAGAGAGGCAGGCTTAACAAGCTGGAATCATATTATACTGGATTCGCAACTGATAAGCTGGGAAATGTGCAACCTTTTGTCGAACAAACAAGTTTCCAGATTTAAATATATACAAATACAGAGTTGGTTCCAAGATGTAAGCACGGGGACAGGAAACACCAATGAGCTGGAGGACAGACTTTTGGACGAGTCAATTACTAAAAAAGAAGTGGCGATGATTTATTGGCTGCTGGTTGAGATGGAGGATGGTGTTTTTACATTACCCACGGAGCTTTGGGGAAGATGCTTGCAGGAATCTTCGTTGGAGAAAAAGTGGCAAGTATCTATGTCTATGCTTTTTAAAGTTGTGAAACCTGCACACCTAAGGAGAAATCATATCTTCTCCATCCACAGAGCTTATTGGTCGCCACAGAGGCTGTCAAAATTCGGGAGAGGAGGTGTTGTTGCCTGCCCAAAGTGTGGAAGCCTGAAAGGAGATGACGTGCATATGTTTGTGGACTGTCCAGAGATTCAGAGTTTCTGGGCTGACGTGAGTAAGGCTCTATCTTCTATGATCGGCTTTGACATCAAGGTAAGCGTCCTGTCGATTATATTTGGCAGTGAAACCGCTCTCGATGGAGCCTCAGGGGATAAGTCAAGGTTGTTTTTTTATTCCATGCTACTAGCACGCAGAGAAATATGTAAGAACTGGGTTTCTGTGTCTCCCCCCAGGTTTTTTGATTGGCTAACTTCAGTTAAATATGTGGCCAGTCTGGATATGAAGGTGTTTAAAAAACATAAATTTTGGACTCCTGTTTTTGAGTGGTGCGAACAACAAACGAATGTTGTTATCCAATGATTATGCCTATCTGCCGGTACGGCTGGCTTGGGTGTTCTCTCTCTTTCTTCCTGGCTGCCCAATCGGTGCTTCGGCATATGGGGGTGACAGAGGAGTGATAACAAAGGAGTTGTGGAAGGAGGATGGCTTTTCTTCTTAATCCAGGGTGGAAACAATTGTGAAGCGGGCGTCTCCTCCTCCCCCTCCTTCCAGCATAAATGTACAAAAGGGCAAGATACTCTCCATTTTACTGGTGCAAGTGGAATGGTGTTTTCTCTTACTTTAAGAGGCAAATGAGGATAAAAAAAAAAATTAAAAAAAAAGAGAGAAGTTCTGTTCTTGGAAAATATTTCCACATTGGTTAAAGAGTGTCCAGGAATCACCCCACTCACTGGCTAGTGAATTCTACCAAAGTAGAAGCTTACCCACAGCTCATGAGAACACATCTGATCCTGAGGAAGACTGGGTCTGCTATCTGTGACCTGTGGAAACCTGAAATCTGGACCTGATCCCACCTGTACCCTGGACTAAGAAAGGGGACTCCAAGGGCCACGTTTATGACTTCCTATGTGACTATTGGCAGACAACAAGCTGTAGGAGGCCTTTTTCATTAAGTGCCTAGCTGGCCAGTTGCAGCTGGACCTTGACTAGGCCCTGCTCGTGGCTTTTGCTTAAGTGAGTTCAGACCCACAGTACTGTCACTGAGGTCCTGAGACCCTTAGAAGTTACCGAAAGAGCAGCTCCAGATACTTAGAAAAGATGGGACTTAGTAAGAATTTGTAGTTCCAAGACCTCTAGAGCTTAGGCGGGCCTTAGCACCAACAGTGGCAGATTTTGAGTGGACTTTGTCGGCTACAGCTTCAGGTTTCCCTGCTGGAGGGTTTTGAGTTCCATAGGAAGACTAAATCTGAAGGTAGAAATTTTGACAGGTGAAGACATGAAAAATATCTGCCCGATGAGAGGACTTTAGTGGCTGCGAAATTTGAATTTCTCACACTCCAAGCTTTTCCTGCCAGAACCAATAGCTTTAATGGGACCTTTGTGGAACTGCTATTTGACTTTAAGAGGACTTTGGCAGATACAGCCTTCAACCTTACCCTGCTGAAGGATTTTGACTTCCATTTCAAAAACTAGATCAGAAGGTGCAATCTATAACCAGAACAACCCACAATGTGCATCTGACCTGCACTTCATTGTGCTTGGTGTGAAAACGTACCTAGGTCCTAGTCAACTCTGAATAGTGAGACCTGGTTGGCATTTTAGTTTTTCTTGGTGCTTTTTACTTACTTATTTCATATCTCCAATTCCTCTTATTGGATGTTTCTCATTTTGGTGCTATTTTACTCATTATTTTTGTCTCTAGTTTTATAAATTGGTTGTGGTCAAGTCAAGCCTGTCTGCTTTTTGCCATAGCTACCAGGGGGCTTAGACCGGTTTAAATTATTATTATTATTATTAATTACTTATAGAGCGCACTATCACCTTGCAGGCATCCTGGCGCTGAACAACATAAGGAACTTTCGTGTGGGCAAAACCCGCAGAGCAGACAGCATCTTAGGAGCTGGGAAATAGCCAGGATTTTAATCTCTTCCTAAACAGGAAGAGATCCCTGACTTGTCTTAATTCCAGCGGGAGCGCATTCCAAAGTCTGGCAGCTATCACACTGAAGGCTCTACCGCCCGATCTAACTTTCCTAATTCTAGGTACTTTCACCAATCTAGCAGATGCAGAACGCAAGCATCTCCCTGGAGTATACCAAACAAACTTCCTCTGCAAGGAGACAGGCCCGATCTCGTGCAGGGCCTTGAACACCAAGCAGAGAGATTTGAACTGGATTCTGTGTCTAATAGGGAGCCAATGCAACTCTGACAAAGCCCGAGAGGATGATGCATCTCTCGGCCAGCCTAGTACTAGATTGGCCGCTGTAGACTGAATTTGTTGCAGTCTATCTAATAGATAGTTCGGGGACCCAAGTAGCAGCGCATTACAATAATCCAATCTGCTCAGTATAGTGCCCTGTACCACTAATGCTCGTGCCTGAGAAGGCATTAACGGAAGGATCTTAGCGAAGCAGCTTCCTACTAATTGGTTAACCTGAGCTTCCAGCGTTAACTTGTTATTAAACATAACGCCCAGGTTCCGTACCTTCTCCACTGGGCGTAGAACCTTAGGAAGATCCAAAGGCCAAAAGTTCACAGGCAGCGTCGGAGAGGCCTTCCCGGCTGAAAAATAAAGGACCTCGGTTTTACCAGCATTAAATTGAAAAGAATATCCACTCAACCAGTGAGCGATAGCCCGCAAGCAGCCATGAAACGCCTCCAAGGAGGTCGACTCATCTCCCTCTATGGAGAGAATTAATTGCGTGTCGTCAGCATAATTTACAGTCTTAATATTATGTGCCCTAATAACAGCCATCAAAGGGAGCATGTAAATATTAAAAAGGATCAGGCTAATTGCAGAGCCCTGGGGTACCCCAATGCGTAATCTTGGAGAAGGGAGATTGATACGGAGGCAGGGCCACTGCTTGACTCCTCCCTGAAAGAAAGGATTGAAACCAGCTCAGGGCAGGACCAGTCACCCCAATCTCCTCCAGCCTCCTCAACAAGATCGCATGGTTGACCGTATCGAATGCGGCAGACAGGTCAAGCAGAACAAGAGCTACTGCCCAACCTTTGTCTGCCTGCATCCAAAGCTTGTCCATCACGGTCACCAAAGCCGTCTCAGTGCCATGCGCTGGCCGAAAACCAAATTGTACCTCCTCTAAGATATTATTATTCTGAAGATGTTTTGAGAGATAGTTCCCCACCACTCTTTCTACGATTTTAGCCGGAAAAGGCAAGAGAGAGATAGGTCTATAGTTATTAGGGCTAGCAGGGTCCAAAGTAGCATTCTTCAACAGAGGAGTCACCAGTGCCTGTTTCCACTGAGGCAAAACCACACCCCTAGAAAGAGACTGATTACAAATCATTGATACTATGTTTTAGCCTAACAAGTTTGTGGTCTTGTTCCTAGTATTGGACTCACATTCACCCACATTAAAAACCCACTTTCTTGCAATACGTGTATTGCAATTCTAGAGGAAAGGAATTGGAAATCTTGGAAGAATACTGTTAATTTATTGAAACTCATCTATTCATTATTTTTTACAAATGTCGTGGATAAAACTGTCTTGCCAATTTGTGGCTCATTTCACTTTGTGTAGAAAGTTCTTCCCAGCCTACTCACTAAGGTACCCTGTGATGTGTACATGCATGATCTAGAAAGGAGACATTTCCAAACACACACATAGCCACAGACATAGTCTCATATCAGAAAAGATATATTTCTGCATGAATGAGGCTATGGTGTCTGAATTCTGATGGCCTTTCTATTGCACTGCTGAGTGATGAGACAAATTAAATAGCCATTTCCCCTAACCATTGGGCAACTAAAAAAAATAAAAAGCCCATTATTCCAAAGATCTTGAAAAGTGAAAAGAACTGGGTGAGACTGGCATCTCATCATTACAGCCGAGAGGTAATCTACAGCGCTGGTAGTAGAGTGGACCATGCAAGCAGTCTGGAAAAACATTTCACTATTTCCATAGAGAACTCATGAGTGACCAGAGAGTAGCTGTAATGCTGACTCATGTGATCTTCCTAGTTTGAGCCATCAATATGCCTCTCTTGTTTTCCCACCCAGGTGTCTTTGCAAAGGGCCAAAATTATTACGTGAATCTAATATGGTGATTCCTGTTTTGGCCTTCAGGGACAAGAGGGGGTCATTAGAACAGACACGTTGCTCTTGGAAAATGTCAATCTTCACTCATGTACATAACCATGCCAAAAGTCCTTGGCAAAAAAATGTGTCATATAATCTGGTGCACATGAAGGTGATCTAATGCCCTTGGGCCAATTTTGTGCTAAATAAAAAAGCAAAAACAAAAACACGTAGATGAGCATACAAATATCATAAAACATAAAAACAAACACTGATTTCTCACAATGTTTTACACTAGGGAGCCAGTGGAATAAAAAAATGCTAAGCCTTGAAAGGATTCACTCTATGCTAGAAGTGATTGTAAGATTCGGCTGAACAACCATCCCACATTTTACAAGTTTGTCCTGCAGTCAGTTCTCCTGTCCTGCTTACTAGTTAGCCGGACTACGGTACATCCATTGCCCTACATTTTGGTTCCCAGCCACTTTTAACCCTCTAAAATGACGAGCAACTCTTACTCTTTCAGTATTTTATGTGCGTAGAGAGCAACTGCATCACAGTAAGGGTCCCACATAATGCATCTTCAGGAGCACGTTCCGCTATTGTGATGTAAATCCAGCCAATTGCCACTAAACGGCCCTGAATGTGTGGATGAAAACCATGCTATGAACCTGCCCCAGGAGTATTACCTTGGTGTTTATTTCTTCCATTAAGCCTGTTTCAAAGTGCTGACATATTTTTAGAACAGTGGGATGAAGCACAGAGAGTATGATTTGCCCTAGATGAAACAGTTTGTTAGAGTATGATTTGCCCAGGATCAAACAGGTTGTTAAAGTGATAGACCCACAATAGCAGCACACTGCTATTTGCTGGAAAGGCTATACATTGACGCCAGATTGCATTTAGGTGAAAATGCGATGACACTGGGCAGTTCTCCACTTCCCAAAGTAATATTCATTTCATTTCTAAACACATGTTACTAGCAGTTTTACATTGATTCTAAACATTCTCAGTCTTAGAAGAATAAAAGCAAAGCAATACATTCAAAACTTGCTTGCCCAAAAGCACACAACTTGGCTGAATGGGAGGCCAAGATTAATGACAATGTCTCCTGGTTTCATTTCACCCACTAGTCCACTAGATCACAACTGGGTGGCATAGACTCTGATGACAAGGCCAAAGGTCTGCCCTTCCCAGGGAAATATCACTGGTAGTGGCCCTTCTCAGCTGTAGAATACAGTATCCTAGCTTTATGGATAAACATATTCAATGGACCAGGTCCTGTGACTGTAGATAGTTACTGAGCAGAATGTGTAGTAAAAACTGATATTTACCACTTGTATTTCCAAGCTTTAGACTATTTCATTTTATTTAGATACCAGAGTTGTTCATCTTCAAACTTGTCTCTCCAAATTTGTAATAGTGAGCAATCCAGGCTCACTCCAGAAAGTATCAAAGGGATTTGAAACCAAATACAATGCAAATAGTAATCACAATCTCTGGTGAGTTATATCTTTTAAGATGATCCGATATACAGGAAGGGTATTTAGAATGAAACCCAAAAATGCACTAAACCCCCCCCCCCATGCCACAACAAACAGTTTCTGGTGTTTCAATATTCACAATGTGTCTCAAAAGGAGCAATGTATTGCCTCATGTGCTAGGTGTCCTGCTAAGTGATAATAGAAAGTTGCCCACCATAGCTCCATCTCATCGCTTCACTCCCTTTTTGCAGTCCAGGTATGCCATTCTGCATATCTATCAAACGTAGATGGTCACCATAAACAAAAACCTAAACCTTCTACACATTTCTGAAACGTTCTTCACTAACAGCTTTACCATTAAACAGGAAACAGCCTTTACCATGTAGACAGTACAATGCAATGCCTTTTCACGCATCCATTGCCATACAATGACTTTACCACGAAATTGGTATTTTACTAATCAAAAGCTGTAATACTGTGCCTGGAGAGGTAAAAGGCTTTGGCCATTCTACAGCTCGGCATGGATAATACTGTGCTAATCCTATGCTTAAAGACTTTGCTGTAGAAATGGCAAAAGACTTTGGTGCCGATTACGATCCTGTAAAAAATGTCCCCGTACGACTCGTATCCGGTCTTTTTACCGTACGAATCGTACAAGTGCCGTACAAACTGCCAAGTACGAATCGCATGGGAAAAAGTCCATACGAATCGCATTGGGAACAATTCCCCACACGTCCTCGGGTCGGAAAATGTGTCCGACACGTCCCCGGACGATTTACCGTACAAATGTGAAAAGTGAAGTCCGACCGCACAAGTACGATCCATCCCGTGCGTCCGATCTTACAACCGTATGGAAGAAACACCGTCCGCACCGAACTCCCATAGCAACCATGGAGACATGTGCCCGCATACGCGCCCAACAACCCCCCCAGCCCCCGTATGTACGCGCGAACCCCCACCCGTGCATGTACACCCCCGTACGTACGGCCAGTACCCCCACCCGCGTATGGATGGAGCGTAACCCCACCCCAACAGTGGATGTACGGCCCGTACCCCCACCCGCATATGTATGGAGTATACCCCCACCCCAACAGTGGATGTACGGACCGTACCCCCACCCGTGCATGTACACCAGTGTATGTACGGCCCGTACCCCCACCCGCGTATGGATGGAGCGTACCCCCACCCCAACAGTGGATGTACGGCCCGTACCCCCACCCGCGTATGTATGGAGCGTACCCCCACCCCAACAGTGGATGTACGGACCGTACCCCCACCCGTGCATGTACACCAGTGTATGTACGGACCGTACCCCCACCCGCGTATGTATGGAGCGTACCCCCACCCCAACAGTGGATGTACGGACCGTACCCCCACCCGCGTATGTATGAAGCGTACCCCCACCCCAACAGTGGATGTACGAACCATACCCCCACCCGTGTATGTATGGAGCGTACCCCCACCCCAACAGTGAATGTACAGACCATACCCCCACCCGTGCATGTACACCAGTGTATGTACGGACCATACCCCCACCCGCGTATGGATGGAGCGTACCCCCACCCCAACAGTGGATGTACGGACCGTACCCCCACCCGCGTATGTATGGAGCGTACCCCACCCCAACAGTGGATGTACGGACCGTACCCCCACCCGCGTATGTATGGAGCGTACCCCCACCCCAACAGTGGATGTACGGCCCGTACCCCCACCCGCGTATGTATGGAGCGTACCCCCACCCCAACAGTGGATGTACGGACCGTACCCCCACCCGTGTATGTACACCAGTGTATGTACGGACCGTACCCCCACCCGCGTATGTATTGAGTGTACCCCGACCCCAACAGTCTAAGTACGGAGCGCACCCCAGGCCCCAACACCAGCACCTTTACCCAACATCGCGCATGTACGAGTCATACCAAGCCAGAGACAAGGACAGCACTGTACAACAAAATGGCCGATGTACACACCGTACACACGCTAAAAACACACGTACACAACCAGGACAAAGCAAAACAACACAAGAATACTCCATTTGAATCGCACAAAGCCACAAAACATGTCCAACAAGCACAAATACAACACATTCACTGACCTGCAACTGCCAAACTCCCAGAGGCCCAAAACACAACCACTCCTTATAACACACCCACCCAAATTTCAAACACAGCCACACCCACCAATGGACCAATAAAAAGGGCCCACAGACACAAACCATGAGCCTTTGCAACAGACTCACTGCTGCCAGACCACACAGACAACCCACAGCACCATACTTGAACCTTTACTACACCTTACACTTGCACACCTTCACACAACCACCTTCACAAACACCCCCTCAACACATTCACACACGCACCTGCACAACCACATCCACACACCCACAACCATCCACACCCACACCCCCCACAACCATCCACACCCACACCCCTCACCATGCCCACTAACAAGAATCCAAAGTTCACTAGCCAAGAGTTGGAGGTCCTTGTCGACGAAATCATCAGAGTCGAGCCACACCTCTTTGGAACATTGGTCAGACAGACCAGCATTTCCGAAAAAACAGCCATGTGGCAGAGGATTGTCGATGCTGTGAATGCTGTTGCGTCCACCAGAAGGACCAGGCATGAATGCCATGCCAGGTGGTACGATCTGCGGAGGAGGGTTCGAGCCAAAATGACCGACGACCACAACCAGGCCAACATCACTGGAGGAGGGCCGCCCCGCAGACGCGTACAATACCATCCCTGGGAGGAGAGGGTGATGGCCATACTGCTGGTGGTGGCAGTGGAGGGAGTAGAAGGACTCCGAGAGCCTGGTGAGTACACAAACAACTAACCTCACATGGGGGGAACGTCATCCACAACCAAACTCACAATCATGCACGCAACCACCCCAAGCTATCGCATGACTCAACCACACTCCATAAACACGCACATGCCACTAGCGCCACCATGCCCCATGCACCCAGCTGGACAATCCCAAATCACAGGCCACAGAAAACACCAACACAAGACACGGTACCCCGGATGGCGGGAGGGTGGGCCTCAAAAATCACATAGTGCAACTCACAAGCAGACAACAATGCCCTCTGCCCATATGGCCTAGGTCACAGCCAGACAAACAGTGTGTCCCCACACAGGAAAGACTTGCCAGCAAATGGCGGACGCCTTGCATTAAGACATGGGGGTGAAGGCACTTTTTGCACATGACAGCAGCTAATGAACAGCCAACACTGTGAAAGAGTGGCAGCACACACCACCACAGCAGCAGCGCAGACACAGACACTACACCCAATGGGTGCCTGGAGATCAGAAACAAACTCACATGAACAAGCCAAAGGCCATTCAAAGATCTGCAAAAAGTGTGTGCCTAGGAAGCTGGCCTGAGGTGACAGAGGGTGACACACAGAGGGAGGGAGAGGGGGAGAAGGAGGGAGGGAGACACAGGGAGACGGACAGAGGGAGGAGGCTGACACAGGGAGGGAGGGAGAGGGGGACAGAGAGGGAGTGAGAAAGGGAGACACAGGGAGACCAATTCAGCCTTGGGTGGCGTGGGAATGTCTGCTCGTCAGCAGGTGGACTGCGTGCATGTAGACAAGGGTGGCCAGTGCCTGAATCCCCCTCTCTTCTCCATGGCAAAACACTGGGCCATGTCTCAACCTGTGCACCAGCACAACGCCAGCTACCTGCATCATATAAGTGTGTGGAACAACTCCATGTGCCCACGTACAGTGCAACACGGAAGGTGCCAATGCATGGCTGGCCACACCTGCTCACTCCACTGCAGTCACAATTGACGCAGCAAGTAAGACTGTGTCACACATAGGTAAAGTCTCAAAAGCTGTGGCCAAGGGACATCCCCATGCACAAGTGCACTGTGAGTGGAATGCAAGACAGATCCAAATACCCAGAGGAAATGTGCCAACTTTGAAACAAATGAAACATGAATGTTGCATGGAACAAATATAACATTGTCTCTCTCACACACAGGTCAATGGCGTGGATCACCCCCCAACACTGGGGGGGAAGACTCACAGGACCTGGCTCTGCGGGATGACGATCCCACCGGCAGTGACGACTCTCACCACTCTGTGGACAACCCTGACCAACCTGGCCCCTCTGGTGTCCAACCACCTGCAGCACCTGCGTCAGGTACAACTGGGCCAACCACCACCCTCACTCCTGCCACATCCCAGGAGACACCCAGGATCCCTGCCCCACCACCACAACGCAGCCAGGCTGACCAGGAGGGACACGGTGTACCGGGCACCCAGGAGGAGGCAGGCGACAACGCCAATGCCACCCCTCAGGGGTCCCGGAGACCCGATGTGCCCACAACGGCAGGCCAGGCGCAAGTGGGCAGGGGTGGTGGGAGTGGAGGACGGCGGAGGTGCGAGCCTGACCAGTTGGCTGCGGAACCGGTATATTCCCATGTGAGAAACATCCTGGACACATACCGGCAGGACACCACCGGCATGAGCCAGGTTGTGTCCACCCTCAACGAGATGAAGGGGACCCTCGAGGAGATCAAGACCCAGCAGGCCCAGCAACATGCGGAGCAACATGCCTGTCTACTGCGACACCAAGGGCGGATGGAGGACAGACAGGCTGAGCTCGTGACGGTGTTCACGGGAATTCACCATACACTCCGTCGGATAGCCGACAACATGGGCAACCCTCCCTGTGCCACCAGGCCAAGAACATCACCACCCACAGGGAGGGATCAGGAGGAGGAGGAGACATCCGACGGAGCATCCCAAACATCGTCACGGCCTGCTTCTGAGGGTTCCCGCAGGAGGGCGGGTCGTCCACGGAAAAGACCGTGAGGGTCGGCGCAACAGCACCATCTCCCAGGACACCTGGCCTGGCACCTGGCCCACTGGACCAACAGCAGCACATCAGCAAAAGACATTCTCTGCCACATGGACTTGCTGGTCACTGTCTGACCAATGTTGACAAAGACTGTGGCATGGACTCTGATGATTTCCAATGGCAAGGACACCAACTCCCCCAGTGAACTTTGGATTCCACACACCCGGAAAGCCCCTCTTGTCATACCTCCCCCCCCCAACACGTACCCCAACACAAATAAAAAGTTACACGATCAAGAGATGATGCCTACATTTTGCATTATTACCGTACATGTGTCTTGTAAAGTCTAACCATGCCTGAGTTCTCCTATGACTTCAACCATCCATACCCTGGGGCCCGAGTCTGGCACAGGACACACATGGGTCACAATGTATTAGGCAAGACAGACATGGGGCACCATACACACCCGTGATGGGCCCAACCAGCTGAGGGGGTGGCCGCACAACCGTGCCGACAGACATATTGAATACAGCAACAGTCATGCGCAGAGGTCATGGATCATGTGGAGTGTCCTGGGGGGCACCCAGGTATGTGTAGACAGGTGGCAGAACCATGTCCTGCAAGCTTGAGTCAGGTGGATGCGGAGAATGGCGTCCTGGCCAACGTTGGATGCATGGGGATGGCACATGTCACAATACCCACACAGTCATGGACATCATGCACAATACAGAGTCTAATCCCACACAAACAGCTTGCATCTTGCTACTCTACACATAGACACATAGCCACTATCACGGAAAACCATGCCAGACATGCCGTATGCACCGTGGCAACACACCAGCATTGACTGAGAAGAGGCACCTTGGAGGCATAGGGACACCTTTATTAGTCATGTATTCCGGAATGCAGAGGCAACTCAGAGTACACATACACAGGTCATGTGGAGTGACATGTGGGTCCCACACTGGAACCCCCCTTCTGCAGCACAAAAGAGTGATAGCCATGGAACTGGCACACAAGTGTCGGGTAACAGCTAAACACCCCCTGCTGCTCACGGAGAGGCTGCCATACACCATTGATCCTCTGATGTGGAAGTCCCACACCATGTCAAGCCAATGCAAACCGTATGTGTCCGAGGGCAGTGTTACACACATTGATGCCATCATCACAATCCACCATCCCATCACAGATTACTGTCAACAAGTCTGACCATCTATTCAGGTGTATCCAGCTACATGTAATGTGTCCCATGGTGATGCGACATGTCTGCAGAGGAACCAAACATCGACAGGGGCAGTGTGCACACATCGTAAACAACTGCCACACCCAATACACCCCTGACGCATCCCTTACCCTAAGGAGACTTCCAAACTTGTCCGTGCGTGTAACGCTGAGTCAGCACACGATGACGTGTCCATGAGGAATAGCAGTGCCACACCAATGCAACCAGCAGATGGCATGTGCAAGTACCTGGGGATGAGAGACACACAAGAAGTCAGCCACAAAAAGCACAGCCACTTGCATGTGCATGTACTCGACACATGTAAGGATGACAACATGCTAGGTCACAATTATGACTGTGGAAATACACTCATCACTGGCACCATCACTCAAGTGACACATCTACACACACCTCTGACTCACGTGGCATACATGCAGATGGACACACACATCGCAACACATGCCACACGGGGACCAATGCGCGCACACTAAGACACTGGTACTCACCACTAAGCAAAGAAGTCGCATATGAGTCGACTCCGAATATCCTCTTGCGGAACCACATCCTCCACATCACTAGCCCCATTGCCAAGCCCTTCGTCCTCCACGGGTGGATGGTCCTGATCATCTTGATCCAGGATGAGTGGCACAGCTTTCTCAACTGCCATGTTGTGCAGCATGCAGCAGACCATGAAGATTTTGCAGACCTTCATCGGGGCATATGGGAGGGCGCCGCCGGTCTTGTGTAGGCACCTGAATCGGCTCTTCAGGAGGCCAAATGTCCTCTCTATCACTCGCCTTGTCCGGCCATGGGCGGTGTTGTAGCAGAGCTGGGCCGGCGTGCTGGGGTTGCGGAGAGGTGTGATCAGCCATGGCATGTTGGGATAGCCAGCGTCCCCTACATGGAAACCACATGGACATAAGTAGGACAGGAGAAGCGGTCGTGCTGGAAGTCTACGCAAAATACAGGACAGACAGAGTGTACCCACCAACAACACATGCTCGTTTGTTGCGCAGCTGCGTCATCATTTCAGGCACCCTGCTACGCCTCATGATGTAGGCATCGTGTGCTGATCCTGGAAAACGAGCACAGACATGTGAAATCACCATGTTGGACAGACACACCACAAGGGCATTGATGGAGTGGTAGTGTTTGCGATTCCTGTACGCTACCTCCTGTGCCTGTGGTGGTACCAAAGACACATGTGTCCCATCTATGGACCCAATGACATGGGGCATCCCTCCCAGGGCATAGAATCCACGCTTGACCCCAGTCAACTGTTCAGGAGTCGGGAAATGGATGAACTCATCCAGGTGGAGCAACATGCCCTCTAAGAAATCATGCAGCACACGGCTGAACATGCTCTGGGACATGCCACCAACATGAGCTATGGTATATTGAAAGGTACCCGTGGCAAGAAAATGTAGGGCTGCCATTACCTTCAGCTTGGGTGTCAGTGCCGTAGGATACCTGTGCAGCGGTTGCAGGTGTGGTGCCAGCCTTGCCGTCAACTACTCAATCAACGGTTGGGGGAAGCGGTAGCAGCGTATACAGTCATTCTCCCACATGTCAGCCAAGTCCGGAATTGGTCGGGGAAGAGGCGGCGCTCTGCAGTAATTTGGAAGTGACAAGGAAGAGTGAGTGCACTACAACAACAATTTATATGTACAGAGCACATGTTAATCTGTCATTACACATATGCTACATAGGGAGTCAGGTATGTGCTACATGCCCTGGACACGTATGGCTGCCAGGTGACACTCCTACCAAGACCCCGCTACACACGGAGATTGTGAACCTCCACATCCCATGGCATGGGACTAGCTGTGTCCCAGTGTAAGTGAACAGCCAGACGCAACACAGGAGTGACATACATCAACACATCAGCAGAAGTAGGATGTCGATTGCAGAGACAGGTAGCGGAACATTCGAGCCACAGGTCACATGACATTACACTAGGACAGCCCACACACCTTGCCATTAAGGTGTACATGTCATGACTCACCACACATACATTGAGAGGATGCAGACAGGTCCTTGTTACGCTACTCCGTGTCCCATGCATACATACACACCTTACATCCGATACCACATGTGGCCTGGTGTGCGTAACAGTGTGCCACGGCCATCTACACACAGACACATGTTGGTTGCTGCAACAGCAGATGCTTCTGAGGGAACACCAACATCAAGCTAATGGGAACACACCACACAAACATGACATAGACACATCGTGCACCGTGGGTAGTCACATGTCTGGTGTGGTAACCCCTGTAGCGGGCATCAGGGTACACTTGTGTGTGTTGTTGACTGTGCCATGCCAGTGACGCTCATCCCAAGTGTGCAGTACGACATGCACACATGTCAAAGGAGCGGAGGGCATGTCTGGCACATATTGCACCGTCACACATAACATCTGTACACATCTCATCATACAACTATTGCCTTCACAACTCAGGAGTAATGTGCCACATCACAGCCTTTCACACCTGTGCCCCACACATGTAGTACTGCCCAGGCAATGCCTTGATGTCCATCCATGGACAAGTATGTCAGCTCTATTCCTTCCTGTGTGCTGCCTGTCACCTCTGTGATGTGTGAAAGGCACCGTACAATCGCTCAGAGGGCCTGTGTACGATCCCTATCGCTATGGGAGTGCTGCCGTAGGCCTACCCATAGTGATAGTGAGCGTACAGGCGTGTGTACGGTCCATATCACTATGGGTACGCATACGCGAGCACACCCATAGAGATAGTGAGCGTACACGCGTGTGTACGGTCCGTATCACTATGGGTACGCATACGCGAGCACACCCATAGAGATAGTGAGCGTACAGGCGTGTGTACGCTCACTATCACTATGGATACGCATACGCGAGCACACCCATAGTGATAGTGAGCGTACAGGCGTGTGTACGGTCCGTATCACTATGGGTACGCATACGCGAGCACACCCATAGTGATAGTGAGCGTACAGGCGTGTGTACGGTCCGTATCACTATGGGTACGCATACGCGAGCACACCCATAGTGATAGTGAGCGTACAGGCGTGTGTACGGTCCGTATCACTATGGGTACGCATATTCGATCACACCCATAGTGATAGTGAGCGTACAGGCGTGTGTACGGTCCGTATCACTATGGGTACGCATACGCGAGCACACCCATAGTGATAGTGAGCGTACAGGCGTGTGTACGGTCCGTATCACTATGGGTACGCATACGCGAGCACACCCATAGTGATAGTGAGCGTACACGCGTGTGTACGGTCCGTATCACTATGGGTACGCATATGCGAGCACACCCATAGAGATAGTGAGCGTATACGTGTGTGTACGGTCACTATCACTATGGGTGTGCTCGCGTATGCGTACCCATAGTGATACGGACCGTACACACGCCTGTACGCTCACTATCACTATGGGTGTGCTCGCGTATGCGTACCCATAGTGATACGGACCGTACACACGCGTGTACGCTCACTATCACTATGGGTGTGCTCGCGTATTCGTACCCATAGTGATACGGACCGTACACACGCCTGTACGCTCACTATCACTATGGGTGTGCTCGCGTATGCGTACCCATAGTGATACGGACCGTACACACGCCTGTACGGGCCGTTTCTATGCATTTGGGGTGCCCTAGGGCCCCGGAACGCACCGTACCTGTGTGTGAACCTCCAAATTACATAGGGGACACATGAGGGACAAGTATAAAGGCCTACATGCATGCTGGTTGTCATGGAGACCAAGTTTAAAGTATGAATTTTTTTCTGCAGGTGCACAGCAAAAGTCGGTTTGAATGAATCTAC
Source organism: Triturus cristatus (assembly GCF_964204655.1). NCBI lineage: Eukaryota > Metazoa > Chordata > Amphibia > Caudata > Salamandridae > Triturus > Triturus cristatus. The sequence continues at coordinate 831,557,655 of NC_140591.1, forward strand.
TTTGTTGCAAAGTGGTTGTGGAGTTGACATCATGCTCAAGAAAAAAATATGAAACCCACTGACTGTGCTAGGTTTAAAGGGATTGGAGGAAACATAGGATGCAAATGTGAGTGACCAATCACTCTGTACTCCTGTGCATGAAACAGGCCAGCAAGGCAGATATAAGGCAGCCAGGTCCCATGAGAGAGCACTTGCCTGCACATCTTTGGATTCGACGACCCTGCTGCTGCTCCTGATTCCCTGGAACCATGTCAAGGTCTGTGGAGAGGTCCCAGCCTTTCACCCTGGAGGAGAACCTGGCATTGCTGGATGTGATCCTCCCACAGTACCCCCTGCTGAATGGGCGACCAGGGTATCAGGTGAGTGCAGAGTCCACTAGCACAGACTGTGTCTCTTTTTTGTGACTGTGACTTCTGGCATTGTGTCCAGGTGTGACACACATGCAATGTACTGTAGGTGGGGTACCAGGGGGGGGGAATGCCTGATGTCTCCCAGCCAGAGCATGCTGTGGTGCATGTTTGCCGTCCTCACTTGCATTGTGTTTACTGTGACAATCACTGCATGGTGCATGCCACATTCTGGCTGTCTTATCCTCCTGGGTATGTAGCCTCTACAGTCCCCATGTGATTATGTGGTCAGCCCAGTGTGACAGGTAACTGTACACACAGATGTGTGTTATTTCTGTGTACCTGTGCTGAGAGTGTCCACATGATGTGTTCGTACCCTGGACATCGGTGTGTGTGTAAGTCCCCTGTCATGTGGGTGGGTGCATATGTGGAGTGTAGCACCCAAGCTGCATGAGGGATGGATATACCCTGCCCATCTGATGTGAGCAGGGAGCAGTGCTGTGTGTCTGACGTGCAGAGCCAGCCCCACACCTGTGAGCCCCCCCCGTCTAGTGGCACATGTGCAGAGTGAGGTTTCTAGCTGCATTTGGCAATGGCAGGTGAATGTCCTGTGCCTGTGTGTGTCTGTGTACTCTGCTGAGGTAGCGTCAGTGGCCTGTGGCATGTGACTGCTTTGAGGTGCTGCACATAATCCTGGTGTAGCTTGTGATGCACAGTGTGAGCCTGGATCATTGATTGTGTTGTTGCCCTCATTCCACCTGTGTACTTTCAATGGCACATACTGCTTTTGCCCTTCCCCAGAGGATAATGTCCCTATGTCAAAGGTGCAATGCGTTGGCTGCATACTATACCTTGTTGTAACCAGCAAATTTTTTCTAATATGTGTCTCTGTGACATGTGCCAGGTGTATTGATGTAGTGTCACTTGTTCATCCTCACAGGTAGGCGCCTCTGCCAAGAAGCAGATCTGGATGAACGCCGTCATTGCCATGAGGAGGACGGAGGGTCGCAAGCGGCGCCTGGCCCAGGTGAGAAAACGCTGGCAGGATATCCGGTGCTGGACGCGGAGGATCGCACGGGTCCTGCTGGGGGACTCACCTGAGACCCATAAGAACCGTGGGCGCCGCCGTCTGACCCACATCCACAAGGGTGTGCTGGCGGTGGTCTTTCCAGACTTGGACAGGCGCTTACAGGAGAAGCAGCAGCAGGAAGGGGGTAGGTACATGTGTGTTTGTTGTGTGTCACCAGCATTTGTAAGTGCGCAGTTGCATGGATACACTGCCAGGGTTTAAAGGTGCTGTGCAGATCCTGTTACCCACAGTATAGCGGTGCTCTCCTGCCTCCCTTCCCCTCCTTGCAATGTGTTCCCTGGTCTGTGTGTAGTCACTCCTTCACAAGGTTATCTAGGCTGGCAGTTTATCCACGTGAACAATGCCTGTAGCATCATGTGTGGGGGTGGTGTGTAACAGGTTTTGGGACCTTGCCTGTGCCCTGTCCAGTTCAGTACTTGTGGGTTCCATGTCAGTTGGCACTGATGCTGAGTCCAGACATGGGAGTTAGTCTCTCAAGTGTCATGCCTTACAGCACGCATGTCCTATGTTGTGGCCTGTAACATGATGTGCATGAGTGTGCAATACGCATAGTGCAGGGATGGTGGCGTGTGTTGCAGTCATTCCCATTCAGGACCATGGAGTTGTGTGGCCACTACTGTGCCCTGGGGCATATTTTCCTAGGTGTCATGTGTGTCATCACAAAATGTGGACAGTCTCAGTGTCTACAGCATAGGTTGTGCTCTGTGCCATTGTCCCCTGGCACCATGTATATTGACGTAAAATGTAGGACAAGTGTCCACTGTACAGCCTGACCTGATTTTCCTTGTTCATACTCACGGTGGCCAGTGCCTGTGTGTCTTGTTACAATCATCTGATGATGCCCATTTGAATTGAATTGAAATTATATTTATATAGCGCGTAGCTACCCGAAGGCCTCCTAGCGCTTAAAGACGGCGAGTGGAGCAGAAGAAGAAAGGGTTACTGGAAAGCTGAAGGAAAGAGGTAGGTCTTAAGGTGTTTGCGGAAGAGAGCAATATTGGGTTCGCTACGGAGCGTGAGTGGGAGAGTGTTCCATAGATTGGAGGCATTCAGAATGAAGGACCGTCCGCCGCATTTAGCTCTACGGACTTTTGGGGGCGCGGTAAGGAAGGTGTTACTGGACCGGAGAGCCCTAGTCGGTTGGTAAGGCACGATCAAAGATTGAAGAATTTGGGGGCCATGTTTCCAGAAAGCTTTATGTGCCAGACACATGGCTTTGAACTGGATCCTAGCGCGGATGGGCAGCCAGTGTAAGGACATCAAGGCGGGTTTGGCTGACTGTCTACGAGGGATCTGTGCCAAGTGACGTGCCGCACAGTTTTGGATCACCTGTAATTTATTTAAGGTAGATCGGGGAGCGCCAAGATAGAGTGCGTTCCCGTAGTCTAGGCGGGATTAGATTAATGCTTGGACCATGATTCTCCTGGCTTGAAAGGGAAGTAGGGGGAGAATTTTTCGGATCAGACGTAAAAGACCGAAACATGTGGCCGAAAGCTTCGTGGTCTGATAGTTGAAACTGAGGGCATTATCGAGCCAAATGCCTAGACTTTTGATTTGATGTTTTGGAGGTGGCAGAGGTCCCATGCAAGGAGGCCAGGTGATGGGGGAAAAGGGCGATGGTGACTTTCCCAGGAACATGAGTTCAGATTTTTCCCCATTTCATTTGAGGTGCGAATGGTGCATCCAATGGGCGACTGCCTCTTGGCAGAGGCCGAGAGTGTCCGATGAGCCCTCAGGATGGTTAAGAGCCACCGCTAGCTTGGTATCATCGGCATAGGTGATTATTTTGATGCCGAAAGGAAGTACTACTTCAGCTAGGGGGGCCATATAAGAATTAAAAAGGGTGGGACTAAGAGAGGAGCCCTGGGGGACCCCGCAATTAAGAGGCCATTGCTTGGAGGTGGTTGTCCCCTCAAATACCTGATAACAGCGGTCCTCTAAGAAGGATTGAAGCCAGGTAGGAGCATTTTTTCCGATCCCCAGGTTGGACAGCCTATCAAGCAGAATGTTGTGGTTAACATTGTCGAAGGCGGCACTGAGGTCGAGCAGGATAATTGCTGCTGATCCGCCCTGGTCTAGAAGTTTCCTGGCTTCTTCCGTAACCGCCAGTAACGCAGTTTCAGTGCCTAGCTGAGGACGGAAGCCTGTTTGGGAGATATGCAGTAGGTTATTAGATTCAAGGTAGTTGACTAAAGTGGAGTTGATGTGGCGTTCGATCAATTTACTCAGCCAAGGAAGAAGAGAAATGGGCCGATAATTGGCCAGGTTTGAGGGATCCAGATTAGGTTTTTTTATGAGCGCTCTGACCTGAGCGCATTTCCACGCCCGGGGGACTCTACCAGAGATGATAGAAGAGTTCAGTATATTCAAAATGACCGGGCCAACCATGTGTAGAACCAGGGATAATTGCTGAGGGGGGGCAGGGTCAATAGGGGAGCCAGAAGTAACACTGGAACAGAGAGTGTCCAGAGCTTTGGCGTCAAGCAAGGGAAAATTCTCCAGGGATTTTGACGATTTTAAACTAGGACTGGAGACTGAAGGGTCGGGCACGTAGGGCGAGAATGACTGCCGAATGATCTGAATTTTTTGGTTAAAGTATTCTGCCAGCTTGTTACAGTGGAGGGAGGGGTCCTTGATTTTAAGAGGTTCCATGGGAACAGCTGAGAGGGATTTGGCAATTTTGAAAATTTCCCTGGGGGCAGAGGCGGCGGCATTGATCTTATCCGCATAGAAGCGTGTTTGGGTGGATTTGATCTCTGATTTATAATGTTTTACTGCTTCTTTATAATCATGTTTCCTATCAGCCTCATAGTTCTGTCTCCAACTTCTTTCTAGGCGTCTACATGATTGCTTTATTTTCCTCAGACTAGGGGTGTACCAAGGCGCCGATTTCTCCCTGACTTTTTTTTGGGCTGGTACCTTAGGCAGGAATGAGTCTAGCGAGTTACAAATCCATGAGTTAAATTTATTATTCGCTAGCTCAGGATTGGGGTCATGGGTGGGTTTGCTGATAGCTAGTTTAGTAGACCAAGTAGTGGTCGAGTAGTGGTACATGATTATTTGGACAGGCGCACCTTGGGTATTTTGTGTCCAATCTTGCATTTTTCCAGCCCATGTGTATTTCACCCAGAATAAGAGATGTAAGTGCTTCTTGTGTCTCAACAAATTGTCTCATGTAGGGGGTGGTTGGTGCGGGCAAAGCCTACATGTCAAACCTGAAATCTCCTTGCTAGGTCTGGCCAGTGTGTGATGTTTGTCTGGACATACACTCAAGGTGCAGTGAGCCAGTCATGGTGGGCATGTTCTCAGTATTACCTATGCAGCATGTGCCTAAAGTTCATGGATATGGTCCCTGCTCATCCCTATGTTCCGCAACGCTGTGTGGTACAGATGCAGTGCTGGATTGGATTTTTGGATGCTGAATAAAGCAATTTCTTTTTCCTTAGTACACTACTGTCTATATGGTATTGCTGTTGGTGGACCTGCTCCATTATTTTGGGTGGTGATAATGTGTTGGGTGTGTGGGAATTGTCGTCTTGTGCTGGTCATAGGGTGGACCCTGGTATCTGTGTGCCATCACAAGCTGTTGGCTACATAACTTTGTTCATGTAAGCAGTCACTGCATGGTGACATCGTCCCAAGGTGTGTTCCTTCCTCTGTGTAACCTGACATCTTCCCTGCAGGGTCATTCCAATATGTGGTGCTGAGCTGTGTCTACATTGGCTGGGTGTGTGACGGACTCGTTAGACTTTGGCCATGCATGCTGAGCGATGTCTCCACCTGCATCATTCGTGGCGTCCTTGGTGGTCACTGTACTTGTGTATGTGGACTCTTGACATGACTTCATGTGGACATGTTTTCTTTTCGGCGCTATGCATGTGTATACTCCCAGCCTCGCACACATGTGGTACATGTACTGCAGGATCTTTGTGCACCTGACTGACATTTGTGGGCATTGGATCTGTGGGTACTCCACCCTTTTCTTTGCAGGGGCACTGCTATGAGTGTTAGGCACCCACCCCTCCTGTGTCTGGGCACTGCTGTGAGTGTTAGGCACCCACCCCTCCTATGTCTGGGCACTGCTGGGAGGACTCTGCACCCACCCCTCTTATGTCTGGGCACTGCTGGGAGGACTCTGCACCCACCCCTCCTGTGTCTGGGCACTGCTGGGAGGACTCTGCACACACCCCTCTTGTGTCTGGGCACTGCTGGGAGGACTCTGCACCCACCCCTTCTGTGTCTGGGCACTGCTGGGAGGACTCTGCACATACCCCTCTTGTGTCTGGGCACTGCTGGGAGGACTCTGCACCCACCCCTTCTGTGTCTGGGCACTGCTGGGAGGACTCTGCACACACCCCTCTTATGTCAGGATATGTACGCTTAGAACATACACGGATGTGGGTTCGCTCCATGCATACGGGGGTGGGGGTACGGTCCGTACGTACACTGTTGGGGTGGGGGTACGCTCCATACATACGGGGGTGGGGGTACGGTCCGTACGTACACTGTTGGGGTGGGGGTACGCTCCATGCATACGCGGGTGGGGGTACAGTCCGTACGTACACTGTTGGGGTGGGGGTACGCTCCATGCATACGCGGGTGGGGGAACGGTCCGTACGTACACTGTTGGGGGGGGGGTACGCTCCATGCATACGCGGGTGGGGGTACGGTCCGTACATATCCGTGCCCACACTGTGGAATGCTTGTGCGGGCCGTACCCAGGCCTTTGCCACGTGGGTACGAGCCGTCCCGCCATTGTTGGGGTGACGTAGGTGTGGGCGTGGTACGACTCGTACCCACGCTCTTAAGGCGTGGGTACGGGACGTACCTGTATTGTTGTATTACCGGTTCGCGTCGTCAACCACTTCCGTTGTTGCGGACGCTGGCTTTGCTGGACACGCCCCCACCCCCTCGTAGTGACCATGGCCTGGGGGTCAGGTATGTCCAGGGCATGTGTGCTGTGTGACTTGGGTGGGGGTTTTGTGGCCTGACCCTGCTCCTGTCCCCCCACCCCCCTTTCCCCCCTCCCTTTGTTGTTCTGACCTTCTGCGGCGTCTGCGTCGGAGCCTGTGGAGGAGGTCGACTGCTATGAGGACCGGGATGACACGTAGGTTCGGGTCCATGTCTGTCCGTCGCGTTCAGGTACTCCTTGTTCGCGTCGTCCTGATTTCCCGGCAGTTTTTGGCTGTCGGAAAATATTCTCCGTGCGGGATGACGTCGGTGCGAATCGTACTTCCTGGTTCTTGAATGGCAGGCTGCGTGCGTCCCGACGTCACGTCGGCGCTTTCCCGGATCACATTTGTGTGTATTTTCGTCGGTCGGTGTTTTGTACGAATCGTACGGAAATAGTATTTCCGTGCGAATCGTACTTCCATGTTTGTATATTGTTCCGACCGGGTACGCGACGGACGGAGAATATGCTCCGTCCGACGGTTCGCACCCGGTTTTTGCAGGATCGTAATCGGCACCATAGTCTCTTTCAATCTTGGCATGGATGGCACTGTGCTAATCCTATGCTTAAAGACTTTGATAGAAAAGCAGACATTTGAGGTGAGCAAATTTAGAGTGTCGCTGGTATTGAGAGTGCTCTATACTAGAGCTGCTTCGTTTTTTCCCTATATATATATATATATATATATTACCTACTGGCGGTCGCCAGTAGGTAGTTATAGTTAGGACCACGTTTCCATAGGAAAACCTCAACATTCTATTTTGAATAACTTTGGCGCCGGTCGACGAATCCTCGCGAATTTCTCAAAATAGGTGGGGCGCTACGCTCCGCTCCTACCCTGAAAGTCTCGGGGGGATCCGTCAAGCGGGGGCTGAGATAAAAGGGGGGTCCCAAAACGCGTTTTTCCCATGCATTTTTCCATAGGACCTTTAGAACGAGCTACAGCCCGAACGGCTGAACAGAATTACTCAAAATTTGGCAGAGAGGTAGTCCCTAGGTCAAGGAAGTGCCTTTTGTAGGTTTGGTGTAAATCTGTTCAGTAGATTCTGAGAAAATAGCCTTTAAATCAATATATATATCTGAGCCAGCTTACGGTACGCTTACCGTACGCTTACGGTAAGCGTACGGTGGCGTGCGCGAGCGCGATTCTGATTGGCTCTTAGATCTTAGTAAACATTCGAATCAGCCGAAACCAGGAAGCGGCGGCCGCCATTTTCTGTTTCACTCTGAAAAAAAAAAGAGTGAAAAGAAGAAAAGGGGGCAATGAGGAGAGTTACAGACCCCCTAACATTTGTAAGGGGGTCAAAGAAGGACAGAAAAGTACAAAAAAAACATTAATTGATTTTAAAAAAAATCACGGGGTACGCTTACGGTAAGCGTACGGTAAAAAAAAAAAAAAATAAATAAATGAAAATCAGATTTAAGAGTTTAGAAATTAGGGAGCTCTAAAAAGAGCTGTTGTGTTTATGGAGTCATTTTTTTAGTGGTACCTACAAGTAAGTACCGATGCAGAGTCTAAGGTTCAAGAGGAAGACTCTGTTCCCTTCATCATTGAAGTGCACACCATCTCCTCTATAAATGTCTTGCATGTCGTAACGCAAGTTGTTGTGGTAAATGGCACCCATACCATAGTCACGGAGGAAAGCAGAAACAGATTTGTTGACGTGCTTTCTTGCTTTGTCAATCTGTGGACAGAAATGATTGGATCAGTTCCATTTTTGCCTTTGGCATATGTTGGAAAACACAAAGGCAGTTTTAGGGAAAAGTGTAAACAGTTGTGCAAAGGTGTCCTTCATAAGCATTTCCAGACCTACCCCAGTCAAAGTGCCTAGGTCATTGCCACCACAGTGCACTATTATGAGGTCAGGGTGTTGGATTTGAATGAAGGATTTCACCAATGGCATCAATTGGTGCCACTTTAACCCTCTCTGACCAATCCATTTAATGTCTACATTTGGCAAAGCAAGGTCTCTCACCATATCTGTTTTCTCTGCAAACTTTTCACTCCAGAAGACATAGCTGTGCCCTACAATCCACACTGTGAACATCTTCAAAGGAGAACTGGATGCACTCAGGAGGTGTCTTTCAGTAGAATGGCAATATGAAAAGAAAGACAGTTTGGAAATGGAGGCATACATATTTTTTTCAAAACAAAAAGAACTGATTGGCTGTTTCATACCATTCCAGAATAAAAACTAGGCTGTATGTGAAAATTAATAGAAACATGTTTTTTATTGGTACAAAAAAATGTGTAACCAAAGAACAGTACTTTGGATTTGCTGTTAGGTTTGAAAAGTCAAGCACTCTTGCTCTGTGGAATTGAAACATTGTGTGTCGAACTTCTGACCTAACTGCACACAGCAGTGTTCCATGAGCTGTTGCTATGGTAGCAGGCAGAAGTCAAGTTGGGGGAAGGGTACTAGGCAGAAGTCAAGTTGGGGGAAGGGTACTGTTGGAAAAGGGTTGGTTTTCAACCAATAGAAATGTGTGATTACATGTGAAAAAAAAGGGGGAAGCACTGAGATTTGAAACTTACATGTATATGTGTGGAAAAATAGAGGGAAAGTTTGCCATTATCTGGTTCTGCTGAGAGGAGAGAGGTGAACACAACAGAGATCCTGGCTCTGATAATCTGCTGTTTGAGTGCCACATTTCTTTCACAACTAACTAATTTAAAAGGTGAGTTTACAGTTTGAGAGGGGATGTATGTGGTAACTTAAGAAATGAATAATAGAAATGGGAATTGTTTTTGTTGTAGTTACACATGGTGGTTTCATAATGTGTCAGTGTGTAAAAGTGATTTACACTTGCCCCTGAAAAAAAAAAGAGCAGTAAGTGTGCTTTCAAATTGGCAAAGAAATTTCGTTTTGGGACTAATGTGAAAATATGACTCTGTGTGCATAGAAGAATTATAGGCAGAGATTTATTGCGTCTTGCTCTGGTGATTTCACAGTTGCATTAGATGGAAAGGGGGAGCGAATTTTTGGGGGAATAAGCAGAGGGTTAGCACACACCCATGTCCTTGCCGTGTATAGTCATGCACAGTATTTACAAGCCAGTGGGGTTTTCAGGTTTAAGTCTGTAATGCAAATACATTCAGCATCACTAAGGCTGGTTGCCCTTGGTGGAGTGTAGGCAGTCACAGAGAATGCACATGGTGGTGGTCTGAAAAAAAAACAGCTTGGACACGTGCAATTAAATAAATCAAAAATAGTGGTTTCATAATGTGTCAGTCTGTAAAAGTGATTTCCAATTGTTAAAAGAGGCAAAAATATTTTTTGGAAAAAAATGTAAATATGTGTACTGTATTATAAATTGTTATAAAAATATTAATACTTTTTTCTTTTTTTTCAGATCGATATAGAAAATTTTCGAAAACTACAACCATTTTAAAAACTATTTTTAAAAAAAACAAATGAATAAATATTTTTTTGAGTGAGTATGGTAAGTCAATGTAATGTGATAAATGATTTTTAGTGTTTTTTTAAAAAAAAAATAAAAAAGGTACGCTTACCGTACGCGTACGGTTAAAAAAAATAAAAAAAAGATTTTAAAAACATATGTAAAAAAAAGATGAAAGATAAGGTTGGCTCTTAAAAGAGCCGTTGTGTTCATGCAGGGACAGAGGAAAGAAAGATTGGGAATATTAGACGGTACGACAAGTGTGCTGATCTATTTTATTGTTCACTAGGGAAATACTGGTCTCCCTATAAGTAATTAGATCGTGACAAGTGGCGCACCGTACTTCAACCCTCGCAAACCGAGGGTTCATTTCCAGAGGGCCAGCAAAAGGAGATTCTCCCCCCACAGATGAAGGGCTCACCTGACCTGCAGAAGAAGGAGTCTGCCCTGCAGATGATGGTCCAGGCTGAGCTGCTGTGGATGTACTGGCTCGTCTTTCTGAAGAGTTACCTCCAAAAAGATGACCATGTGTCCTTTTGTGTACATCCTTGAGGTGTCTGATCATGGTATGATTCCCAAAGGAATACTTCCTGTCAGGATTACCTCTAGAAAGTACACGCTGACACAGCCTGCAAGTAACTAAGGGTGCATTCACCTTTTGCTGGCCTTCTGGAAAAGTAAAATAATCCCAAACATAAGAAGGCTTTACTTTCCTCGCTCTCTGCCTCAAGACAGTGCTGCTGGTGCTAGCCTCACTCTCAGAAGGGCTCTGCTGTTCTGCCATCGTATCCCAAAGACAAACCAGCTCCTTCTTCCAAGGGATCACAAGCAGAAATGAGGGGAATGGGTGTGGTGTAGGAGAGTTCTAGAACTGAAAGTAGTTTCCACCAATCAAAAGTTGTGTTTCATGATCACATGACCTACCGTACGCTTACGGTACGCTTACGGTACGCTTACGGCAAAAAGTACGCGTGCGCGTAAAAAAGACACGCGCTTCCGCGCATGCGCATAACAGTCACTCCCCGGCACTTCCGCGTAACGTGCGCGTGTGGCGTAAGCGCGCACGCGTCCCACGCGCAGTACGCGCGGCTACGCAAAGTACGTAACTATGCGTAAGCAGCGTAGATAGATTACGGACGTTGCGTAAACCGTACGCTTACCGTGAGCTTACGGTACGCGTACTATAAAAAAAAAAAAAAAAAAAAAAAAAAAAAAAATCTGGAAATAAATTTTACATGTTTATTTTAAAAAATATATATAAAAAAAATATTTAAGGATTTTAAAAATTTAAGCATAGTCTTTATAAAAGATAAGAAAATTAAATTAAAAATATGTTTGAAAAAAATGAAGAATAAAAAAAAAAAATAGCATTTAAAAAACCTTGCAAATTCACTGAAAAAACCATGGGTTTCACACACGTTATAGTTAGGAATTAGCATTTAAAAAACCTTGCAAATTCACTGAAAAAACCATGGGTTTCACACACGTTATAGTTAGGAATTAGCATTTAAAAAACCTTAGAAATTCACTGAAAAAACCATAGGTTTCACACACGTTATAGTTAGGAATTAGCATTTAAAAAACCTTAGAAATTCAGTGAAAAAACCATAGGTTTCACACATGTTATAGTTAGCTGGACATTTTACTCGTAAAAAACCAATGAAATTGCCCCGTTATAGTTAGTTCAGCTAACTATAACTCGCGCGCCCGCAATGCACTGCTGATGATGTCACATATTACATCACTCATGACATGGTCAGTGACATCACTCATGACATCACTGATGACATCTCAAATGACATCACTGATGACATCACTGATGACATCATCCAGTGAATGTGTGTTTTTCTGAAAATTAAATATGTTTTATATATGTGTATCTCAAGGTCGATGGAAGAATAAATGGGTATATAAGTGTCTAAATGGATGATTTGTTTTTGAAAAATTGATTGTGTTACTGACTGATTAAGTGTATCTCTCACTTTGTGTATAAGTGGCTGCATGGGTTGGTGAGTAGCTACATGGGTGTCTATATAGGTTATTAGTTGTTTTTTTGAGTATCAGTCTGAGTGTCTGTATGGTACGGTGGGGGGTATTACGTAGTGCATAGGTGTATGAATGAGTGACTCAATGTTTGTATGTGTTGAAGACAGCATGTGTGCAGGACTGTATGTGTGGATGAGTGTGTGTATGGGTGTGTTATTGAGTGAATGACTGTCTCAATAGTGTCTTCAGGAGTAACTACATATGTTTTTAACTAGTATATGTGACTATTGGTGTATATATGTGAGTATATGTGAGAGGGAGAGATTGAAAGAGTTCCTGTATGAATAAGTATGTGTTTCTATAAGTGATTGTTTAAAAGACTAAGTATGTGTAAGTTTCCGTAGAAGTAAGTATGGTGGTGTGTGTATTACTGTATATGCAAGTAAATGTATGTTTTATTCTTTATTAGCATGAGTGACTATGTGTGTGAGTAACTCTATGGATGAGTGGCATTGTGTAACAGGATGTATAGATGTATGAGTACATATGATGAGTGAGTACATGTATGAGTGACTGTATAGGACTGTTGGTGAATGAGTGGATGTGTATGTGGATCTTAGAATTACTGAAGAGGTTGTTGTAACTGGTATTGGTATGTCCATTGTTTTGAAATTTTTAGTCTCTATTTTTGAATGTGTGTATCAAAGCTTATATTAAGGTGAGAGGAGGTCTGCCACTCTATCACAAGGATGATGTCATCAGTGATGTCATCAGTGATGTCATTTGAGATGTCATCAGTGATGTCATGAGTGATGTCACTGACCATGTCATGAGTGATGTAATATGTGACGTCATCAGCAGTGCATTGCGGGCGCGCGAGTTATAGTTAGCTGAACTAACTATAACGGGGCAATTTCATTGGTTTTTTACGAGTAAAATGTCCAGCTAACTATAACATGTGTGAAACCTATGGTTTTTTCACTGAATATATATATATATATATATATATATATATATATATATATATGAGACAGGATTCCGCCTGGAACACTCCTGCACGCCAACAATCCTGGAGGAGAGCGGGAACAAACGGAAACCGACCCTGATAGCGAGTGAGTAGATTTTCTTTATTTCAAATTCACAGCACCGCCTGCATGACGCGTTTCAGCCTCCCCAGAGGCCTTGATCACATGACGCCATGGGAGTTGTGATCCCGCTTTTTAAAGTGCACAATGCTAATTGATAGAATGACACAATTGGCTAATTCAAACACTGCATCAATAGACATAGAGGGGTTGTATATGCATTGAAACATGGACAAAACAGGGCAATAGAATCAAAAGCATCTGCGTCAAACAATTTAAAAATGCTAAAGCGCAAATTTCATTTGATAAAAAATAATTATATGGTAAAATCATTTCCACAGAACTGGCAAGTAATTAATATTTAAAACAACCTTGATTTAGGACAACATATTTTTGTGTGTATATGCATGTTGTATTTTGGTTACGTGCACAAATAACAGAAAGCAATAAAGCTATTTCTAACCAAATTGAATAAAGATGCTTTCCTGTATATACACAACGTGCATCCAATGTGTACTATTGGAAATCAAACCCAAGTGGGTATACTCCAACAATTTCAAAATAGATGCCCCTGGCAATTCAAGCACTGGGTTTGCGACCAGGATATCTTGCACAATTACTTATGCCTGTCTTAAAGACGCAGTACAGCTTACAAATCATGGTATACTATGTAAGGTTACTATATATTGCATATACAGGAACCCTTGTTCCCCCCTTAGTCCATGTTTTAACCAAAATTCTGACAAGTGTCAAAGTATGTCTAGATGCAGAGAAAACATATAAAATACCGAGTATATCTAAAGATGTGTCATCTAAACTTAATTAAAACCTACAGTGGGTAGAGGAGGTGTGACCCACACGCAATGCAGCTTAACACATGGGGGATGAAGATTGATGCAACCCAATTTAAAGACAAGTGAAGAGATCTTCACTGGCATTGAGGCCCTGCGGTGACTTGGTGTCTAGTTCGAGGATGTATCTCGTTTCTAGGGCACGGAGCAGTGCTTCTCTGTCTCAACGGGAGCACTGCATCTATGACAAAGAACTTTAATAGTTCACTTTTGTTGTTGTGTAGTTCTTTGAAGTGGCGTGCCACCGGGTAAGAAGCATCATTACCACTGATCGCTCGCATATGCTGGAGTATCCGTTTGTGGACCTGCAACTTGGTACTGCCCACATATTGCAGGCCACACGGACACTCCAGCACATATACCGCGTACTCGGTCTTACATGTAAGTGGTTTTGTGATGGAACGAGGAATCTCGCAGAACGGGATCGTGTACTGCGTCTTGTTGACTCCCTGTCTACACGCTTTGCAGTTAGGGCATCTTTTAAAGCCTTTACAAAACTGCATCCAGGTAGTGTTAGAACCTAACTCAGGACTAGATTTAACTAAAGCATCGCTCATAGAACGAGCTTTCCTGAAGGTAATGTTTGGACTGGCTGCCATTAGATCCCCAATGACAGGGTCATTGCAAACCAAGCTCCAATTCTTCTTGAGAATTTTTCTGAGTGCTTGGTGTTGACGGTTGTATGTCCAAATCAATCTAACTGGTTCCCTGGTGTAAACTGGTGTATATATATATATATATTATCTACTGGCGGTCTCCAGTAGATAGTTATAGTTAGGACCGAGTTTCCATAGGAAATCGGCAACATTCTATTTTGAATAACTTTTGCGCCGATTGACGAATCTTCGCGAAATTTTCAAAATAGGTGGGGCGCTCCGCTCCGCTCGTTCCCTGAAAGTGTCGGGGGGATTCGTCAAGCAGGGGCTGAGAAAAAGGGGGGGTCCCAAAACGCGTTTTCCCCATGCATTTTTCCATAGGACCTTTAGTCCAAGCTACAGCCCGAACGGCTGAACAGAATTACTTGAAATTTGGCAGAGAGGTAGTCCTCAGGTCAGGGATGTGCCTTTTGCAGGTCTGGTAAAAATCTGTTCAGTATTTCCTGAGAAAATAGCATTTAAATCAATATATATATCTATAGGCGCTCTCCGAGCGCGTACGGTAAGCTTAACGTACGCGAATGCTGCCGTGCGCGAGCGCAATTCTGATTGGTGGTTACATGACTGTAAACATTCGAATCAGTCGAAATCAGGAAGTGTCGGCCACCATTTTGTGTGTCTCACACTGATAAACAAAGGTGGAGAACGTGAAAAGGGGGCAACGAAGAGAGTTGCAGACCCCCTAGCGTTTGTCAGGGGGTTCAAGAAGGACCCATAAGTATGAAAAATACATTTTATATATATTTTTTTAAATCGCGGGGTACGCGTACCGTAAGCTTACCGTACGCGCACGGCAGAAAAAGATCATTAAAAAAAATAGAATTAAAAATCAATTTTAAATGTTTAGATATTAGGGGGCTCTAAAAAGAGCCGTTGTGTTTAAGAAGTGTTTTTTTTGTGGTACCTACAAGTAAGTACCGATGCAGAGTCTAAAGTTCAAGAGGAAGATATATATATATATATATATATATATATATATTATCTACTGGCGGTGGCCAGTAGATAGTTATAGTTAGGACCGTGTTTCCATAGGAAATCTGAAAATTCTATTTTGAATAACTTTGGCGCCGGTTGACGAATCCTCGCGAAATCTTCAAAACTAATGGGGCGCTCCGCTCAGCTCCTACCCTGAAAGTCTCGGGGTGATTCGTCAAGCGGGAGCTGAGAAAAAAGGGGGGTCCCAAAACGCGTTTTCCCCATGCATTTTCCCATAGGACCTTTAGTCGAAGGTACAGCCCGAACGGCTGAACAGAATTTCTTGAAATTTGGCAAAGAGGTAGTCCTCAGGTCAGGCATGTATATATGGACTCAATCTGTTCAGTATTTCCTGAGAAAATTGCAGTTAAAAGTACATAAATATCTAACGTGCGCAAGCGTAAATCTGATTGGTGGTTCATGTCAGTCAACGTTCGAATCGGTCGAAATCAGGAAGTGTCGTCCGCCATTTTGTTTGTTTTGGGTGCGACAGTGAAAAAGAGACGTGGCGAACGTGAAAAGGGGGCAGGGTAGAGAGTTCCTGACCCCCTCGCCTTTGTCAGGGGGGTCCATGAAGGACCCCGAAGGGTGAAAAAAACATTTTATTTTTTTAAAAAACAATTGCGGGGTGCGCGTGAAAAACCTTAAAAAAATATATAATAATACATACATAACTTAGCATTTAAAAAAACGTACAAATTCACTTAAAAAACCATAGGTTTCACACACGTTATAGTTAGGAATTAGCATTTAAAAAACCTTGCAAATTCACTTAAAAAACCATAGGTTTCACACATGTTATAGTTAGGTGGACATTTCAACTCGTAAAAAAACAATGAAATTCCCCCGTTATAGTTAGTTGAGATAACTATAACTCGCGCGACCGCCACTCTATCACAAGGATGATGTCATCAGTGATGTCATCAGTGATGCCACTGACCATGTCATGACTGATGTCATATGTGACGTCATGAGCAGAGGATTGCGGGCGCATGAGTTATAGTTATCTCAACTAACTATAACGGGGGAATTTCATTGGTTTTTTACGAGTTGAAATGTCCACCTAACTATAACATGTGTGAAACCTATGGTTTTTTAAGTGAATATATATATATATATATATATATATATATATATATATATATATTCACTGAAAAAACCATAGGTTTCACACATGTTATAGTTAGTGGAAATTTTACTGATAAAAAACCAATGAAATTGCCCCGTTATAGTTAGCGCAGGCAACTATAACTCACGCGACCACAATCCTCTGCTGATGCTAATACTGTATTTAGACACTTATTTGCCCATGTCTTCTTCCATACATTTTTAGCTATACATATATTACAAATATTTTTTTTTCATAAAGACACAAATGTCATCAGCAGAGGATTGCGGTCGCGTGAGTTATAGTTGCCTGCGCTAACTATAACGGGGCAATTTCATTGGTTTTTTATCAGTAAAATTTCCACTAACTATAACATGTGTGAAACCTATGGTTTTTTCAGTGAATTTGCAAGGTTTTTTAAATGCTAATTCCTAACTATAACGTGTGTGAAACCTATGGTTTTTTCAGTGAATTAGTACGGTTTTTTAAATGCTAAGTTTTTTTCCCTTATAATAAGCCCTGTACATTTGGTGGCCTACGGCCACCAAAAGCACAGGGGGTGGGGTAAGTGTGGATAGTGTTTTTTTCCATTGTAATAAGCCCAGCACATTTGGTGGCCTTCGGCCACCAAAAGCACAGGGGGTGGGGTAAGTGTGGATAGTGTTTTTTTTATTTTTATTTTTTTACCGTACGCTTACCGTAAGCGTACGGTAAGCGTACCCCGCGAAATTGCCGAAAAAAAAATAAAACCGTTTTTGCACTTGGGGGATGTTTGGGGACTCCCTCAACATGACTATGTGGGAGGGAGTTGTCAAAACAGCCCCTTTACATGTTTTTGGGCTTCCGATTTTAAAAATCTCTCTCAGTGCGAGAGACAAAATGGCGGCCGCCGCTTCCTGGTTTCGGCCGATTCGAATGTTTACTAAGATCTAAGAGCCAATCAGAATCGCGCTCGCGCACGCCACCGTACGCTTACCGTAAGCGTACGGTAAGCGTACCGTAAGCTGGCTCAGATATATATATTGATTTAAAGGCTATTTTCTCAGAATCTACTGAACAGATTTACACCAAACCTACAAAAGGCACTTCCTTGACCTAGGGACTACCTCTCTGCCAAATTTTGAGTAATTCTGTTCAGCCATTCGGGCTGTAGCTCGTTCTAAAGGTCCTATGGAAAAATGCATGGGAAAAACGCGTTTTGGGACCCCCCTTTTATCTCAGCCCCCGCTTGACGAATCCCCCCGAGACTTTCAGGGTAGGAGCGGAGCGTAGCGCCCCACCTATTTTGAGAAATTCGCGAGGATTCGTCGACCGGCGCCAAAGTTATTCAAAATAGAATGTTGAGGTTTTCCTATGGAAACGTGGTCCTAACTATAACTACCTACTGGCTATCGCCAGTAGGTAATATATATATATATATATATTCATAGAAGGGTTTGCCTTTTGTGGGATGCACTCGAGATGGATGGATATAGCACAAAGGAGATGTGGCCCCCAACCTCCAGACAGTTCTTGCGACGCGTTTCGGGCCTTGCGCCCTTCTTCTCTGGCAACTGTCACACAACAAACAAGCGCCACTGCCAGGTGATTCCTTTAAATAATTTATTAAATCACGCCCTTGTGGGCCGGCTGAAATGCCGTCTCAAAGCATCCTGGGCCTGGTAGTTTCAATGTCAATATCAAACCCGTGTGGGTTGCTTGTTACAATTGTGAATTTTCGAAAGTTTCTTGCTGCATGGTACACGGAGACAAACAAACTCCTTGATAGTGCGCATCCATTACTCACGCACTTGGCTGCCCCAATAAACAGCCGCGGACCCGCTGTGTGTGGCGCGGTGGTGCTTCCCTCGACCTGGCGGGCCGGAATATATTCATAGAAGGGTTTGCCTTTTGTGGGATGCACTCGAGATGGATGGATATAGCACAAAGGAGATGTGGCCCCCAACCTCCAGACAGTTCTTGCGACGCGTTTCGAGCCTTGCGCCCTTCTTCTCTGGCAACTGTCACACAACAAACAAGCGCCACTGCCAGGTGATTCCTTTAAATAATTTATTAAATCACGCCCTTGTGGGCCGGCTGAAATGCCGTCTCAAAGCATCCTGGGCCTGGTAGTTTCAATGTCAATATCAAACCCGTGTGGGTTGCTTGTTACAATTGTGAATTTTCGAAAGTTTCTTGCTGCATGGTACACGGAGACAAACAAACTCCTTGATAGTGCGCATCCATTACTCACGCACTTGGCTGCCCCAATAAACAGCCGCGGACCCGCTGTGTGTGGCGCGGTGGTGCTTCCCTCGACCTGGCGGGCCGGAATATATTCATAGAAGGGTTTGCCTTTTGTGGGATGCACTCGAGATGGATGGATATAGCACAAAGGAGATGTGGCCCCCAACCTCCAGACAGTTCTTGCGACGCGTTTCGGGCCTTGCGCCCTTCTTCTCTGGCAACTGTCACACAACAAACAAGCGCCACTGCCAGGTGATTCCTTTAAATAATTTATTAAATCACGCCCTTGTGGGCCGGCTGAAATGCCGTCTCAAAGCATCCTGGGCCTGGTAGTTTCAATGTCAATATCAAACCCGTGTGGGTTGCTTGTTACAATTGTGAATTTTCGAAAGTTTCTTGCTGCATGGTACACGGAGACAAACAAACTCCTTGATAGTGCGCATCCATTACTCACGCACTTGGCTGCCCCAATAAACAGCCGCGGACCCGCTGTGTGTGGCGCGGTGGTGCTTCCCTCGACCTGGCGGGCCGGAATATATTCATAGAAGGGTTTGCCTTTTGTGGGATGCACTCGAGATGGATGGATATAGCACAAAGGAGATGTGGCCCCCAACCTCCAGACAGTTCTTGCGACGCGTTTCGGGCCTTGCGCCCTTCTTCTCTGGCAACTGTCACACAACAAACAAGCGCCACTGCCAGGTGATTCCTTTAAATAATTTATTAAATCACGCCCTTGTGGGCCGGCTGAAATGCCGTCTCAAAGCATCCTGGGCCTGGTAGTTTCAATGTCAATATCAAACCCGTGTGGGTTGCTTGTTACAATTGTGAATTTTCGAAAGTTTCTTGCTGCATGGTACACGGAGACAAACAAACTCCTTGATAGTGCGCATCCATTACTCACGCACTTGGCTGCCCCAATAAACAGCCGCGGACCCGCTGTGTGTGGCGCGGTGGTGCTTCCCTCGACCTGGCGGGCCGGAATATATTCATAGAAGGGTTTGCCTTTTGTGGGATGCACTCGAGATGGATGGATATAGCACAAAGGAGATGTGGCCCCCAACCTCCAGACAGTTCTTGCGACGCGTTTCGGGCCTTGCGCCCTTCTTCTCTGGCAACTGTCACACAACAAACAAGCGCCACTGGGGCGTGATTTAATAAATTATTTAAAGGAATCACCTGGCAGTGGCGCTTGTTTGTTGTGTGACAGTTGCCAGAGAAGAAGGGCGCAAGGCCCGAAACGCGTCGCAAGAACTGTCTGGAGGTTGGGGGCCACATCTCCTTTGTGCTATATCCATCCATCTCGAGTGCATCCCACAAAAGGCAAACCCTTCTATGAATATATTCCGGCCCGCCAGGTCGAGGGAAGCACCACCGCGCCACACACAGCGGGTCCGCGGCTGTTTATTGGGGCAGCCAAGTGCGTGAGTAATGGATGCGCACTATCAAGGAGTTTGTTTGTCTCCGTGTACCATGCAGCAAGAAACTTTCGAAAATTCACAATTGTAACAAGCAACCCACACGGGTTTGATATTGACATTGAAACTACCAGGCCCAGGATGCTTTGAGACGGCATTTCAGCCGGCCCACAAGGGCGTGATTTAATAAATTATTTAAAGGAATCACCTGGCAGTGGCGCTTGTTTGTTGTGTGACAGTTGCCAGAGAAGAAGGGCGCAAGGCCCGAAACGCGTCGCAAGAACTGTCTGGAGGTTGGGGGCCACATCTCCTTTGTGCTATATCCATCCATCTCGAGTGCATCCCACAAAAGGCAAACCCTTCTATGAATATATTCCGGCCCGCCAGGTCGAGGGAAGCACCACCGCGCCACACACAGCGGGTCCGCGGCTGTTTATTGGGGCAGCCAAGTGCGTGAGTAATGGATGCGCACTATCAAGGAGTTTGTTTGTCTCCGTGTACCATGCAGCAAGAAACTTTCGAAAATTCACAATTGTAACAAGCAACCCACACGGGTTTGATATTGACATTGAAACTACCAGGCCCAGGATGCTTTGAGACGGCATTTCAGCCGGCCCACAAGGGCGTGATTTAATAAATTATTTAAAGGAATCACCTGGCAGTGGCGCTTGTTTGTTGTGTGACAGTTGCCAGAGAAGAAGGGCGCAAGGCCCGAAACGCGTCGCAAGAACTGTCTGGAGGTTGGGGGCCACATCTCCTTTGTGCTATATCCATCCATCTCGAGTGCATCCCACAAAAGGCAAACCCTTCTATGAATATATTCCGGCCCGCCAGGTCGAGGGAAGCACCACCGCGCCACACACAGCGGGTCCGCGGCTGTTTATTGGGGCAGCCAAGTGCGTGAGTAATGGATGCGCACTATCAAGGAGTTTGTTTGTCTCCGTGTACCATGCAGCAAGAAACTTTCGAAAATTCACAATTGTAACAAGCAACCCACACGGGTTTGATATTGACATTGAAACTACCAGGCCCAGGATGCTTTGAGACGGCATTTCAGCCGGCCCACAAGGGCGTGATTTAATAAATTATTTAAAGGAATCACCTGGCAGTGGCGCTTGTTTGTTGTGTGACAGTTGCCAGAGAAGAAGGGCGCAAGGCCCGAAACGCGTCGCAAGAACTGTCTGGAGGTTGGGGGCCACATCTCCTTTGTGCTATATCCATCCATCTCGAGTGCATCCCACAAAAGGCAAACCCTTCTATGAATATATATATATATATATATATTCACTGAAAAAACCATAGGTTTCACACACGTTATAGTTAGGAATTAGCATTTAAAAAACCTTGCAAATTCACTGAAAAAACCATAGGTTTCACACATGTTATAGTTAGCGGAAATTTTACTGATAAAAAACCAATGAAATTCCCCCGTTATAGTTAGTGCAGGCAACTATAACTCACGCGACCGCAATCCTCTGCTGATGCTAATACTGTATTTAGACACTTATTTGCCCATGTCTTCTTCCATACATTTTTAGCTATACATATATTACAAATATTTTTTTTTCATAAAGACACATATGTCATCAGCAGAAGATTGCGGTCGCGTGAGTTATAGTTGCCTGCACTAACTATAACGGGGGAATTTCATTGGTTTTTTATCAGTAAAATTTCCGCTAACTATAACATGTGTGAAACCTATGGTTTTTTCAGTGAATTTGCAAGGTTTTTTAAATGCTAATTCCTAACTATAACGTGTGTGAAACCTATGGTTTTTTCAGTGAATTTGTACGGTTTTTTAAATGCTAAGTTACTTTACGCCATTCGTGGCGTGCGCGCCCACTTAACGCAGTTCGTTCCGTGCGCGCACGGTGCGCTTCGCGCACCGTGCGCGCACAGTGAGCACGCGGTGCGCTTTGCGCACCGCGCGCCCACTTTACGCAGTTAGTGCCGTGCACGCACGGTGGGCACGCGGTGCGATGACAAAGCAAGAAAGCACGTCAACAAATCTGTTTCTGCTTTCCTCCGTGACTATGGTATGGGTGCCATTTACCACAACAACTTGCGTTATGACATGCAAGACATTTATAGAGGAGATGGTGTGCACTTCAATGATGAAGGGAACAGAGTCTTCCTCTTGAACCTTAGACTCTGCATCGGTACTTACTTGTAGGTACCACTAAAAAATCATTTCATAAACACAACGGCTCTTTTTAGAGCCCCCTAATATCTAAACAC
Source organism: Triturus cristatus (assembly GCF_964204655.1). Classification (NCBI taxonomy): domain Eukaryota; kingdom Metazoa; phylum Chordata; class Amphibia; order Caudata; family Salamandridae; genus Triturus; species Triturus cristatus. The sequence continues at coordinate 831,579,985 of NC_140591.1, forward strand.
TTAAATCTGATTTTCATTTTTATTTTTTTTATTTTTCTACCGTACGCTTACCGTAAGCTTACCGTACGCGTACCCCGTGATTTTTTTTAAAATCAATAAATGTTTTTTTTGTACTTTTCTGTCCTTCTTTGACCCCCTTACAAATGTTAGGGGGTCTGTAACTCTCCTCATTGCCCCCTTTCCTTGTTTTCACTCTTTTTTTTCAGAGTGAAATACACAAAATGGCGGCCGCCGCTTCCTGGTTTCGGCCGATTCGAATGTTTACTAAGATCTAAGAACCAATCAGAATCGCGCTCGCGCACGCCACCGTACGCTTACCGTAAGCGTACGGTAAGCGTACCGTAAGCGGGCTCAGATATATATATTGATTTAAAGGCTATTTTCTCAGAATCTACTGAACAGATTTACACCAAACCTACAAAAGGCACTTCCTTGACCTAGGGACTACCTCTCTGCCAAACTTTGAGTAATTCTGTTCAGCCGTTCGGGCTGTAGCTCGTTCTAAAGGTCCTATGGAAAAATGCATGGGAAAAACGCGTTTTGGGACCCCCCTTTTATCTCAGCCCCCGCTTGACGGATCCCCCCGAGACTTTCAGGGTAGGAGCGGAGCGTAGCGCCCCACCTATTTTGAGAAATTCGCGAGGATTCGTCGACCGGCGCCAAAGTTATTCAAAATAGAATGTTGAGGTTTTCCTATGGAAACGTGGTCCTAACTATAACTACCTACTGGCGACCGCCAGTAGGTAATATATATATATATATATATATATATTTTTTTTATTTGACTGAAAAAAACATAGGTTTCAGGGACGTTATAGCTAGAAATTAGCTTTTAAAAAACCACAGAAATTCACTGAAAAAACCATAGGTGTCAGGGACGTTATAGTTAGTTGGACATTTCACTCATACAAATCCAGAGAAATTCACCTGTTATAGTTAGTTGAGCTAACTATAACTCGCACCCCCGCAATGCACTGCTGATGATGTCACATATTACATCATTAATGACATGGTCAGTGACATCACTGATGACATCATTGATGACATCTCAAATGACATCACTGATGACATCACTGATGCCATCATCCAGTGACTGTGTGTTTCTGTTTAAATATGTTTTACATATATATATATGCCAAGGTTTATTAAAGAATGAGTGGGTGTATAAGTGTCTGAATGGATGATTTATAGGTACATGACTGACTGTATAAGTTAGTGATTAAACGTGTCTCACTAAATGCATGGGTTAGTGACTAAACTGTGTGAATGCCTGCTTCAGTCTGTCAGTTGGTGTGTAAGCAGCTGCATGGGTTGGTGAGTAGCTACATGAGTGTCTATATTGGTTATTGATTGGTTGTCTGAATATCTGTATGGGTGCTTGAGTGTCTGTGTGGGTGGGTGGGTGGGGTGCTGTGTGACTCTGTGCATAGATGTGTGAGTGAATGATTCACTGGGTGTATGGGTTCAAGAGTATATCTGTGAAGGGCTGTATGGGTGGGTGAGTATGTGTAAGGGTGTGTTGGTAAGTGAATGGATGTCTCAGTGGTACATGTGTGAGTAACTACATATATGAAAGGCAGTATATGTGAGTGTTGGAGTATATAAATGGCTACATGTGAGTGATTGTAAGAGTGGCTGTATGGATGAGTGTGTGCTTGCATCAGTGATTGTATAAGAGAGTAAGTATGTGTTAGTATCTATATGAATAAGTGAGGTGGTGTTTGTATAACTGTATAGGTGAGTAAATGGGTGTGTGATTGATTCTTTGCATGACTGACTAGGTGTGTGAGTAACTCTATGGATGAGTGGCGGTGTGTGAGTGTCTGAATAGGTGTATGAGTGCAAATGCTAGTGCTGTATTGATGAGTGACTGCATGTATGAGTGACTGTATGGGTGAATGAGTGGTTGTGTGTGTAGACCTAGGAATCAGTGGGTGGGTATATAGTAACTGGTATTGGTGTGTCTATGGTTTCGAAAATGGTAGACTGTATTTTACAGTGGGTGTATCAAAGGGTATATTAGGGTGTGAAGAGGTGCATTAGATTATCACATGGATGATGTCATCAGTGATGTCATCAGTGATGTCATCAGTGATGTCATTTGAGATGTCATCAGTGATGTCATCAGTGATGTCACAGACCATGTCATGAATAATGTAATATGTGACATCATCAGCAGTGCTTCGCAGGGGCGTGAGTTATAGTTAGCTCAACAAACTACAACAGACACATTTCGCTGGTTTTGTACGAGTGAAATGTCCAACTAGCTACAATGTACCTGAAACCTGTGTTTTTTTCTGTGAATTTCTAAGGTTTTTTTAAATGCTAATTTCTAACTATAACGTTACTGAAACCTATGTTTTTTCAGTGAATTTCTATGTTTTTTTAATGCTAATTTCCAACTATAACGTCCCTGAAACCTATGGTTTTTTCAGTGAATTTCAAAGGTCTTTTAAATGCTAATTTCTAACTATAACATCTCAGAAACCTATGGTTTTTCAGTGAATTTCAAAGGTTTTTTAAATGCTAATTTCTAACTATAACGTCCCTGAAACCTATGGTTTTTTCAGTGAATTTCTAAGGTTTTTTAAATGCTAATTTCGAACTATTCCTACAGAGGTAGGAAATGTGCAGAAAGAGGAAGAAAAGCACAGAATGAAGCAAGAGAAATGCAGAGAGAGGCAACAGAACTCCAGAAAGACGAAGAAAGGTACAGAAAGAATCAAGATATATGCAGAAAGGACCATCAGAGGTGCAGAAAGAGGCCTTGTTGCAAAGTCATCCTGTGCCCCCTACTTTTTGCTGACTGGTACTGGTGGTAACTGACTTTGATTAACCAGGCCCAGCACCAGTGCTATCTTGAAAGACACTTAGAATACACTGAAAACACCTAAATACACTAGGGTACACTATGGGTTGGGGTATTCCTGTGAGGCCCTAGTACATAATAGGACAGGGGGATTTAAACTACCTCTAAGTCAGAGGTGCAGAAAGAGGCAAGGGAATTGCTGAAAGAAGCAACAGAGATGTAGAAAGAAGCAAGAAAAGTACAGAAAGAGGCAAGTGAGGTGCAGAAAGAAGCAAGAGCAGTGCAAAATTAACCAATGGAGGTGTAAAAAGAGGCAAGAAGGGTGCAGAAAGAGATAGGAGAGGTACAGCAAGAGACAACAGAGGTACAGAAAGAGGCAGGAGAGGTGCAGAGAGAAGGAAGAGAAGTGCAGAAAGAGGTAAGAGAATTTCTGTAAGAAGCAACAGAGGTGTAGAAAGAAGCAACAGAGGTGCAGAAAGAGGCAAGTGAGGTGTAGAAAGAAGCAAAAGCAGTGCAGAAAGAATCAACAGAGATGCAAAAAGAGGCAAGAGGGGTGCCAAAAAAGGTAGGAGAGGTTCACAAAGAGGCAAGAGAGGTACAGAAAGAGGTAGAAGGGGTGCAAAACAGGCAGGGAAGGTACAAAAAGAGGGAACAGAAGAGGTGCAGGAAGAGAAAAGAGGGGTGCAGAAAGAAGCAAGAGGGTTGCAGAAAGAAGTAAGTGAGGTACAGTAAGAGGCAACAGAAGTGCAGAAAGACTCAAGAGCGGTGCAGAAAAAAGCAAGAGAAGTGCAGAAAGAGGCAAGAGAGTTGCTGAAAAAAGCAACAGATGTGTGGAAAGAAGCAAGAGAAGTTTAGAAAGAAGCAAGTGAGGTGCAGAAAGAGGAAGACAGGTGCAGAAAGAGGCAAGAGGGGTACAGAAATGTGCAATAGAGTAGCAGATAGAAGCAAGAGCAGTGCAGAAAGAACCAACAGAGGTGCTGAAAGAGGCACGAAGGGTGCAGAAAGAAGCAAGAGAAGTGCAGAAAGAGGTAGGAGAGGTCCACAAGGAGGCAAGAGAGGTACAGAAAGAGGAAGGAGGGGTGCAAAAAAGGAAGAGAAGTACAGAAAGAAGCAACAGAGATACAGAATGAGGCAAGAGAGGTACAGAAACAGACAGGAAAGGTGCAGAAAGGGAATATGGGTGCAAAAAGAGGCAAGAGAGGTGCAGAAAGAATGAAGAGGGGTACAGAAAGAGACAAGAGGAGTGCAGAAAGAAGCAAGTGAGGTACAGAAAGAAGCAACAGAGCTGCAGAAAGACACAAGAGATGTGCAGAAACAAGCAACAGAGGTGTAGGAAGACGCAAGAGAGGTGCAGAAACAAGCAAGAGAAGTGAAGAAAGAGGCAAGAGAATTGCTGAAAGAAGCAAAAGAGGTACAGAAAGAAGCAAGAGAAGTGCAGAAAGAGGCAAGAGAGGTGCAGAAACAAGCAACAGAAATGCAGAAAGAGGCAAGAGAGGCACAGAAAGAAGCTAGAGTGGCTTGCACACTATTAGTAACAATGTAACACCCACATTTAGCAATAAGTAACAGGTGACCATTCTAGGTTTACAAAGGACCTTCCACCACGCTGTAACACTTGTCGCTGCATTTCTGGTAACGTTTGATCCGTTTGAGCTAGAAACAAGGCTTTTTTTGTTCAAATCTGCAGATTAGGTATCTGATGATGAATTATATGGCTAATGCGGAAAATGTATAACTGTGCAAACGTTGGTGTAGCCAAACAGTTGCATAATTCCAGTGGCCCTGCTCATACCTCTAACTAGGTCAAGAAGTGCTCTTCAGTGAGTCCTTCTTTTTTTGTCTCATTGAGTTCATAGTTTAGTTTCTATGGAAAGAGGAAGACTAAACCTGAGGTTACCACTCCAAAACACAGACTCCCATACACATAATTACTCTCCATAACACATAAGCCCACTCTACATAATTCCTATAAAATAAATGCCACATACTTTCTATCCATATAATTTCACTGCACAATTTACCACAGAATTCCACTACGCACAACGTACATCCACTCCACTCTGAAAAACATTATTAAAGAACTTTTACATTTACATCATCAATAGCTCTAACTCTCACAAATGTGAAACCTATTACATTGCAAACACTTCTTTAACTAGTAGACGCGTTTGCAGAGTGGTGGAGAAAGGGTGCTGGGCCTCTGACCAGTGCTCAGGAATTCCGCTGTGTACGACTTACCTAGGAGGTACCAGAAGGGCTTCTTGGCTCCCAAAGTCCCTCAGGAGTAAATTGGACTTGAGCCCCCATCCCATAGTCTGCCAGGAGCCGCGTTTGCAGAGTGGTGGAGAAAGGGAGGGTGGCTGCCGGAGACCTCTTAGCAATACCACTGTGTGGGATTACTGGAGGTAACAAGAGGGGTAGTTGGCCCCCAAGGACAGCCTTGGGGGCCAAATACCCCTCCTATTATCTCCAGTAAGTCCCACACAGCAGGATTGCTAAGATCTCATAGCAGGCCACGCCCCTTTTACCCACCACTCTGCAAACACACTTCCTGGTGCTCTCTTGGATGGAGATTAAAGTCCCCTTCACTGCTGGGGATCCTTAGGGGCCAAGTAGCCTACCTGATACCTTCAGAATGCCCCAGATAGTGGGATTGCTGAAAGCTCGACAAAGGCCACGCCCCCTTTTTCCACCACTCTTCAAACGCCCCTCCTAGCGTGTTCTAAGTTGAGGGATTAAGTCCCCTTGAATACTGAGGGTCCCTGGGGGCCAACTAGCCTACCAGGTATCTCCAGTAAGGGCCACAGAACTGCGATGCAGAGAGGTGTAAAAAGGGGTAAACAGACATAATACTGAAAAAAAAATATCGACTGGACAGAATATCGAGTTTTTAATATAGAATGGACAGAATATCGAATTGCCAAAATATAGTGGTGAAGAATATCGAAAATCAGGTCAGAAATATCGATTTAAATAATATAGAAGTAAGTAATATCGACAGTCATATTATAGTTTTTAAAATATCGAATTTTTTTATAGTGTTTTAAGGGTTAGTATATGTGTTAAAAGTATGTATTAATTTTGGAATGTATGTTTGAATATTTTTAAAGTAATGATTTTTATGTTATTTAATTTTTGTGTAATTTAATTCCGTAGCGGGTTGTGGGTTTATAGGGGATTAGGGTGGGAAGTAATTTAATTATAGTACATTAAATAATAATTTTTAGGAATTATTAATAATTTTTAATTTAATTTTGTGTTTTACTTCTGTAGCGGGTTGTGGGTTTATAGGGGAATAGGGTGGGAAGTAATTTAATTGTTATTAGGTAATTATTAATTGGTATTGAAAATTAATTGGTTGTTGATTAATTATTAATTGATAAATAATTTGTATTAATTGGTAATGAATTTGTATCAATTGTTTAATTGATAATTATGTTAATTGTATTAATTTATTATTTGTAGCGGGTTGTGGGTTTATAGGGGAATATGGTGGGAAGTAATTTAATTGTAAATAATTAATTATTGAAATAATTTTTGTATATTGATAATTAATTTTTTATTAATTAATTATTAATTGGTTTTATTTGTATTTATTAATTTTTGGTATTGAAAATTAATTGGTTGTTAATTAATTATTAATAGGTAATTAATTAAAAAATAAAAATGGTATTTATAATAAATTAATGATTAAATATTGTGTGATTGGTAATTAATTTTAATACTTTTTTTGTATTAATAATTAATTTATTTTTAATAAAATATTAAATTATTATTTTCCCTACTATTGTAAATGTAAATGTATGTGTCTTGTAAAGCGCACTGCTGCCCTGAGGCGTACTGGCGCTGTAGACCGCTGGGGAACCCGTCCTGGCTATCCCTGTGAGATGGTCCCTCCAGGGTATCTCCAAGGTGAAACCAGGCATCCCCGGCGAATGTGGGGGGCCGTTGTGGAGATGAGGCAAGCTAATGCCCAGAGTTGCCGAGTGTGTTCCTGGTTAGAGTAGGTACCGAGGCGAGAATTATCGAGTCCGTTTTGACCCTGGTCCACGACCCTGCCGCGTCGGGAATTGAACCCTGGTCCCTGGCCGATTCTCTGCTTACAGATCTGCCGCCTCTAACCAGTGAGCCACACCTCACCACACCTCACCACACCTATTGCACTCACTGGAGTGGGAATAGTACATTTTACCCCTACGCTATCCAACGCTTTCCCTACTATTGCACTCACTGGAGTGGGAATAATAATTTTTACCCCTACGCTATCCAACGCTTTCCCTACTGTTGCACTCTTTGGAGTGGGAATAGTAATTTTTACCCCTATGCTATCCAACGCTTTCCCTACAGTTGCACTCACTGGAGTGGGAATAGTAAATTTTACCCTCCCGCTATCCAATGCTTTCCCTACTGTTGCACTCTATGGAGTGGGAATAGTAATTTTTACCCCTACGCTATCCAACGCTTTCCCTACTGTTGCACTCTTTGGAGTGGGAATAGTAATTTTTACCCCTACGCTATCCAACGCTTTCCCTACTGTTGCACTCTTTGGAGTGGGAATAGTAATTTTTAACCTTACGGCATCTGACGTTTTCCCTACTGTTGTACTCACTGGAGTGGGAATAGTAAATTTTGCCCTCCCGCAATCCAACGCTTTCCCTACTGTTGCACTCTCTGGAGTGGGAATAGTAATTTTTATCCCCACGCTATCCAACGCTTTCGGTACTGTTGCACTCTCTGGAGTGGGAATAGTAATTTTTACCCCTACGCTATCCAACGCTTTCCCTACTGTTGCACTCTCTGGAGTGGGAATAGTAATTTTTACCCCTACTCTATCCAATGTTTTCCCTACTGTTGCACTCTTTGGAGTGGGAATAGTAATTTTTACCCCTACTCTATCCAATGTTTTCCCTACTGTTGCACTCTCTGGAGTGGGAATAGTAATTTTTACCCTCCCGCTATCCAACGCTTTCCCTACCATTGCATTTACTGGAGTGGTAATAGTAAATTTTGCCCGCCCGCTATCCTACGCAAAAAATATTGAATATTTGTAATTAATATTACGTTAATATAAATGTATTAAATATTTTTTTTACTTACATTAACTATTTATTAATTTTAAAGTTATTTAAGTATGTTGTATTTAATTATATGTATTATTTCATTAATTTTACATTACTTTTAAGACATTTAAAAAATTCGATATTTTGACCAACTATATTCTTTACAACGATATTTTGGATTCTATATATTTGTACTTACCTGTTTGGAGATAGGAATTCGATATTTTGGCATTCTATATTTTTTCCTCGATATTTTTGTAGGTCGATATTCTCCTTCTCGATATTTTGTCAGTGATCCGTAAAAAGGGGCATGGCCTCAGACCAGCTGGATTGCTGAGAGTGGTCCGAGGCCACGCCACCTTCTTACACCACTCTGCAAACACGCTTCCTGGCACACTGCTATTTGGGGGATGAAGTCCACTTTAGTCCTGAGATCCTCAGGATACAAAAAGACCTCGTCGTCTCACCAGCAGTGTACTAAGAAGTGTGTTTGCAGAGTGGTGTAAAAAGGGGCGTGGCCTCGGACCACCTCTCAGCAATCCAGCTGTGTGGCGCTCACCGGAGGTACCTGGTGGGCTAGTTGGCCCCCAAGGACCCTCAGTATTCAAGTAGACTTAATTTCCCAACTTAGAATGCGCTAGGGTGCATGTTTGCTGAGTGGTGCAGGGAGGGTGTGGGGCCTCAGGCGAGATGCTGACTTTAAAAAAAAAATCTCTATGTTTTGGGCCCCGGGGACCCCATTCCCCATCCCCCATTTTCACACAAAAAAATGGGAAGGGGCCATGCGGCCCCCCTCCTAAGGCCAATTTCGGCCCCGGGGACCCCATCCCCGGGGCATGGCCAAAAATACATTTGTGTTATTTTTTAATGAAGAGAGGCCAGTGGTCCCCCTCCTGGGGCATTTATCTGCCTCGGGAACCCCATCCCCTAAGGCATTGCCTCTTTTTAAAAAAAAAATTTTTTTTTATTGTGGAGGAGGGCCGCATGGCCCCTCTCCCATGGGCCAGTTCCGGCCCCGGGGACCACATCCCATAGGGCATGGCCAATTCTTTAATATATTTTTTAGAGGGAGGGGGCCATGTGGCCCCCCTCCTGGGCCTTTTTTGGCGCCAGGGATCCAATCCCCCGGGGCATGGCCTCTCGTTGGGGCGCGTGGGGGGAGCCCCAATGCCCCCACGGTTTCCCGCTCCTGTGGGAGCCGGCATTGCTTTTGGGCAAGGGGAGCTGCTGACATGCAGCTCCCCTTGCGCAAAAGCAATCTGCTTTGCTTTTTGAAATCGAGAGCAGCTTTCCTGCTCTCGCTTCCAAAAAGCAAAGCAGGGTTTGCTATTGCAGGGCGAGAGCCTTGCTTGCGCCCTGCCATAGCAAATGGCAATATCCTGGGGGTGGGCACCCCGGAACATTGCAGGAGCTGGCCCTGGGGGGGTGGTGGTCATCGTCCCCAGGGCCATCAAGGGCTCCAGGAGGGGGGCTGCGCGGCCCCCCTCCCAGCATTTCAAAGCCCCAGGGAGGTGGTGATCCCCGGGGCCTGGGGGTCCGCAACAGCCCCCATATTTAAATAATTAGTGCCCCAGGGAGGTGGTGGTACCTGGGGCAGTGTGGGGGGCAGCAGCCCCCCACTTTTTTATTTTAATTTAAGCCCCAGGGATGTGGTGGTCCCCGGAGCCCATATTGATCAATGCCCTGGGGTGGTAGTGGTTCCCGGGGCAGCATGGGAGGGCGGTCCTTTTTGCCAAATTTGGTGTAATTCTGTTCAGCAGTTCGGGCTGTAGCAGGTTCCAAAATTTCCTATGGAAATTGACATGGAGGAAACTCATTTAAGGACCCCCTTTTTTTTCGGCCCCCGCTTGACGAATCACCCCCAAACTTTCAAGTCAGGAGCTGACCAGAGCAGGCCATTAGTTCTGAAAATGTTGCGATGATTCGTCAAACAGCACTAAAGATATTGGCAAAAGAAAAAACGCTTTTTGAAAAGGAACAAGGTCCTAACTATAACTACCTACTGGCCCAGTAGGTAATATATATATAGGAAAAGCGCTTACTGGAGATACCTGGTAGGCTAGTTGGACCCCAGTGACCCTCAGGATTTAGGGGACTTAATCCCCCAATTTAAAACGAGCCATGTGGCGCATGTGCACAGTGGTGAAGGCAGGGAGCTGGGCCTGATGTGACAAGTGTGCAAACACGCTCCGTGGCACGTTTCCAGTTGGGGAATTAAGTCCCCTTGTATCCTGAGGGTCCCTGGGGGCCAACTAGCCCACCAGGTACCTTCAGTAAGTGCCACAAAGCTGCGTTGCAGAAAGGTGTAAAAAGGGACGTGGCCTTGGACCACCTCTCTGCAACGCAGCTCTGTGGTGCTTACTGGAGGTACCTGGTGGGCTAGTTGGGCCCCAGGGACCCTCAGGATTCAACGGGAATTAATCGTCCAACTTAAAACCCGTCAGGGGGCGCGTTTGTACAATGGTGAAGGGAGGGGACGGGCCTGATGTGACATGTGTGTCACTCCGCCAAAACCCAAGCACTTATACATTTGATTTGATTTGATTTGAAAAGTTTTATATAGCGTTGGCGAAACCCAGAGGTATCAGAGCGCTTTACATGAGGAGGTACAATTGCTTCAAAACATAGTTACATAGTTACAACAGTTTCAGGTACATAGTTACTGGAGATACATGAGTTACAGAGGCATGGATCAGGTATGGGGAAGAAAAAGCAGGCAGGGGAGAGAGATTCAGGGGAGAGAGGGAAGGAATAGAAGAGGAAGATAAGGAGTGAGGGAGAAAAGAGGTGAGGGAGAGGGTCGGAAACACAACAGGGCGACGAGAAAAGAAACAGTGTCTGACGATTGGATGGGTAGGTGACGGTCAAGGGGGGAACCAGAGTCAAACTCCTCAATAGTTGCGTAGGGCAACTCCACCGGACATCGTCCAAAGGTTGCTAGGTCGCTGAAGTTCATCAGAGGGTTGAAGTATCAGCTTAGGGGAGATCATCAAAAAGGTTTCAAAGAGAGAGCTGTTCATGGTGTATTGTGCTGAATACCTTGCGATAATTGGAACAATCAAAACTTCCACTATGTGTAAATCCCTTAACACTGTGGTCTCTCTCAGAGTTGTATCTGATATTCAAGGGCATAGATGCTGGATCCCTCCCCAACAAGGGGAGAAGGAGTGCTTTGGCAAGGGGCACATTAGAGGAGGCCGTATAAGGACATTTTCCACAATGTGTGATTTCCTTAACACTGTGGACTCTCTCAGAGGGGAATCTGAGACTCCGGGGCAAAAATGCTGGCTCCCTCCCCAACAAGGGGAGAGGGAGTGCTTTGGCAAGGGGCACATTCATGGAGGCCGTTTAGGGACAATTGAGAGGTAGGGGAGGACCTATACAGCAGAATGGAGGAAATGAGAGTAGGTACGCTGGTACAGACACCTCCTGCCCTGAAGCAGCTAACGATGGAGGTAGTAGGAAAAAGCCAAGAAAATATCATGGGTAGTCAGTCAAAACTAACGTAGCTTAATCAAAATGAGTTACCCTCATGGCCTGAAATTGGAGGGCTGGCAGTACAAAGTGAGTTAAAAGGGTGAAGAGAGCGTAGGCAGAATATGGAGAACGTAGAAACCTTGGAAACAAATGATTGTGGGGGAAAGGGAGGATGTGACCCGGGGGGAAAGTTCGGCCACCATTTAAAGGTCAGGCAGGTACAGGCAGTAATGCAGGGACGGTCACCTGGGGTGCTGGAACAGGACAGAGTTACTTCATTACATCAGTTAAAAAAAAAACACAAAGACAAGGCGGAGCTAAACATGGAAAACAATCCTATGGAGCATAGAGGAAAGTGGGGGAATAGAAGGGGTTAGCATGTTGATTGGGTCAGGCAGACCGGCCAGGGGGATAGAACTTCAGGGGAACATCGCAAAGTCATAGTAAGAAAACAATAGTACAGAACTGTATCAGTTACCAGAGTACAAAAATATGGCCTTGCATAGTTAGTCTACCAGGGAAAAAAGAAACGAATAACTAAGAACGACTAAACGTCGTGAAGTCACAAAATCAACAAATAAACCAGACAGGTCGGGGACAAGGACTCCACAGCACTCGGCGCCCGCCTCAAATAGCGCGCTGGCGCAACCTGGCTGTGGAGAGGGTCAGAAGAGGGGTGGGGCGAAGTGGATGTCTCGGACAGATCCTCGTTGTCATAAGGAGATAAGCCGTCCCATTAAGAGGGGACAGTCCAGCTGGGGAAACAAAGTCAGAGATCGGCAACAAGCAGATAGTTGAAAATCAAATCCATGCCATCAAGATGGAGGGCTCGGGTCGTCTTCATATCGAACCTCAGCACAAAATGGCGGAAACCCAGACAATCAGACCCAAGCCACCAATCAGGGGGGAAGGACTTCTCGGTCACAGGAAACGAGAGAGCGGAAAAACCAGGATCTCACATCTCTTTCCCCAGTCGCTGGAAATCAATCAGCGAGCAGCAAAGGGCGGCAGCGTCGCGTCGGGCACTTGCCATACCAGCCACTGAAGCGGCTCGTGTGCATGGTAAATTCATCATGCACTCTCCTTGCAGCACTCTAATCATCCAGTCACTACACATGCACCCTTGCAATGACTCATGCACTAACTCATGCACTGCTACAATACCCTGAGCACTACCCATGCAATCCAGCCATCACCCTGTCACTACCCATGCAGTCCTCAATTCACCCAGCGAGCACCATGTACTTATCGAATCACTCCGCCAAAACCCAAGCACATATAAATTCACCATGCACTCTCCTTGCAGTACTCTAATCATCCAATAAGTACTCATGTACTCATGCAATGACCCAGACACTAACACATGCACTGCTACAAACCCCTGAGCACTACTTATGCAGTCCAGCCATCTCCTTGTCACTACACATGGGCTCCTCCAATCACCCAGCCAGCTCCTGCGGCAAAACACAAGCGCTTATAAATTCACCATGCACTCTCCTTGCAGTACTCTAATCATCCAGTCAGTGCACATGTACTAATGCATTGACCCAGGCACTAACAAATGCACTACTACAATCCCTGAGCACTACTCATGCAGTCCTGCTATCTCCTTGTCTCTACCCATTCACTCCTCCAATCACCCTGCCAGTTCCATGTCCTTATCTAATCACTGTGCCAACACACATGCACTTACAAATTCACCATGTACTCTCCTTGCAGTACTCTAATCATCCAGTCCCTACCCATGTACTCATGAAATGACCCAGGCACTAACACATGCACTGCTACAATCCCCTGAGCACTACTGATGCCGTCCAACCATCTCCTTGTCACTACCCGTGCACTCCTCCATTCACCCAGCCAGTTCCATGTCCTTAGCTAATCACTGCAGCAACATACAAGCACCTATACATTCTCCATTCACTCTCCTTGCATTACTCTAATCATCCAGTCACTACCCATGTACTCATGCAATGACCCAGGCACTAACACATGCACTGTTACAATCCCCTGAGCACTACTGATGCAGTCCAGCCATTTCCTTGTCTCTACCAATGCACTCCTCCAATCACCCAGCCAGTTCCATGTCTGTATCTAATCACTGTGCCAACACACATGCACTTACAAATTCACCATGCACTCTCCTTGCAGTACTCTAATCATCCAGTCGCTACCCATGTACTCATGCAATGACCCAGGCACTAACACATGCACTGCTGCAATCCCCTGAGCACTACTGATGCAGTCCAGCCATCTCCTTTTTACTACCCATGCACTCCTCCAATCACCCAGGCAGTTCCATGACCTTATCTAATCACTGCGCCAAAACACAAGCACTTATAAATTCACCATGCACTCTCCTTGCAGTACTCTAATCATCCAGTCAGTACCAATGTACTTATGGAATGACCCAGGTACTAACACCTGCATTGCTACAATCCTCTGAGCACTAATGATGCAGTCCAGCCATCTCCTCATCACTACCCATGCACTCCTCCAATCACCCAACCAGTTTCATGTCCTTATCTAATCATTGCACCAAAACTCAAGCACATATAAATTCACCATGCACTCTCCTTGCAGTACTCTAACCATCCAGTCACTACCCATGTACACTTGCAATGACTCAAGCACTAACACATGCACTGCTACAATCTCTTGAGCACTACTGATGCAGTCCAGCCATCTCCTTGTCTAAACCCCTGCACTCCTCCAGTTAGCCAGCCAGCACCATGTACGTATCAAATCACTCCGCCAAAACCCAAGCACTCATAAATTCACCATGCACTCTCCTTGCAGTACTCTAATCATCCAGTCAGTACCGATGTACTTATGCAATGACCCAGGCACTAACACATGCACTGCTACAATCCCCTGAGCACTACTGATGCAGTCCAGCCTTCTCCTTGTCACTACCAATGCACTCCCCCAATCACCCAATGAGTTCCATGGGCCCGATTCACAGAACTAACTTAAGACAAAATCCTAAACTTACTACTTTTAGTATTCACAGAAGGAATTTAGTAGTAGTAAAGTTAGGTTTTTGTCTTAAGTCTGTCTTAAGTCTGTCTTAAGTCTGTCTTAAATCTGTCCTAAGTCTGTCTTAAATCTGCCCTAAGTTTGTCTTAAGTCTGTCTTAAGTCTGTCTTAAGTCTGTCCTAAGTTTGTCTTAAGTTTGTCTTAAGTCTGTCTTAAGTCAAACTTAAGACAAAATCCTAACTTTGCTAGTACTAAATGCCTTCTGTGAATACCAAAAGTAGTAGGACAGACTTAAGACAGACTTAAGACAGACTTAAGACAAACTTATGACAGACTTAAGACAGACTTAAGACAAACTTAAGACAAACTTAGGACAGACTTAAGACAGACTTAAGACAGACTTAAGACAACATCCTCAATTTAATACTACTAAATGCCTCCTGTGAATACCAAAAGTAGTAAGTTTAGGATTTTGTCTTAAGTTAGTATTGTGATTCGGGCCCCATGTCCTTATCTAATCACTGCGCCAAAACACAAGCACTTATAAATTCAACATGCAGTCTACTTGCAGGACTCTAATCATCCAGTCACTACCCATGTACTCTTGCAATGAACCGGGCACTAACACATGCACTCCTCCAATCACCCTGCCAGTTCCATGTCCTTATCTAATCATTGCACCAAAACTCTAGTGCTTATAAATTCACCATGCACTCTCCTTGCAGTACTCTAATCATCCAGTCACTACCCATGTACTCATACAATGTCCCAGGCACTAACACATGCACTTCTACAATCCCCTGAGCACTACTAATGCAGTCAAGCCATCTCCTTGTCACTACCCATGCACTCCTCCAATCACCCAGCTATTTCCATGTACTTATCTAATCACCGCGCCAAAAACAAGCACTTATAAATTCACCATCCACTCTCCTTGTAGTAATCACATCATCCAGTCAGTACCCATGTACTTAGGCAATTGCCCAGGCACTAACACATGCAGTGCTACAATCCCCTGAGCACTACTGATGCAGCCCAGCCATCTCCTTGTCACTACCCATGCACACCTCCAATCACCGAGCCAGTTCCATGTATTTATCCAATCACTCTGCCAAAACACAAGCACTTATAAATTCACCATGCACTCGCCTTTCAGTATTCTAATCATCCAGTCACTACCCATGTACTCATACAATGTCCCAGGCACTAACACATGCACTGCTACAATCCCATGAGCATTACTGATGCAGTGCAGACATCTCCTTGTCACTACCCATGCACTCCTCCAAACACCCAGCCAGTTCCATGTCCTTATCTAATCACTGCACCAAAACTCAAGCACTTATACATTCAACATGCATTCTCCTTGAAGTACTCAAATCATCCAGTCACTAGCCATGTACTCTTGCAATGACCCAGGCACTAACACATGCACTGCTACAATCCCCTGAGCACTACTGATGCAGTCCAGCCATCTCCTGGTCACTACCCATGCACTCCTCCATCCATACAGCCAGTTCCATGTCCTTATCTAATAACTGTGCCAAAACACAAGCACTTATAAATTCACCATGCACTCTCCTTGCACTACTCTAATCATCCCGTCACTACCCATGTGCTCTTGCAATTACCCAGGCACTAACCCATGCACTGGTACAATCCCCTGAGTACTACTGCTGCAGTCCAGCCATCTGCTTGTCACTACCCATGCACTCCTCCAATCACCTAGCCAGCTCCATGTACTTATCCAATCACTCCACCAAAACACAAGTACTTATCAATTCACCATGCACTCTCCTTGCACTACTATAATCATCCCGTCACTACCCATGTACTCATGCAATGACCCAGGTACTAACACATGCACTGCTACAATCCCCTGAGCACTACTGATGCAGTCCAGCCATCTCCTTGTTCCTAGCCATGCACTCCTCCAATCACACAGCCAGTTCCATGTACTTATCCAATCACTCCACCAAAACACAAGTACTTATCAATTCACCATGCACTCTCCTTGCAGTACTCTAATCATCCAGTCACTACCCATGTGCTCTTGCAATGACCCAGGCACTAAAACATGCACTGCTACAATCCCCTGAGCACTACTGCTGCAGTCCAGCCATCTGCTTGTCACCACCCATGCACTCTCCAATCACCCAGCCAGTTCCATATACTTATCTAATCTTTGCTCCAAAACACAAGCACTTATAAATTCACCATGCACTCTCCTTGCAGTATTCTAATCATCCAGTCACTACCCATGTACTCATGCAATGACCCAGGCACTAACACAGGCACTGCTACAATCCACTGAGCACTACTGATGGAGTCTGACTAACTTCTTCTCACTGCCCATGCACTCCTCCAATCACCCAGCCAGTTCCATGTACTTATCTATTCACTGCGCCAAAACACAAGCACTTTAAAATTCACCATGCACTCTCCTTGCAGTATTCTAATCATCCAGTCACTACCCATGTACTCATGCAATGACCCAGGCGTTAACACATGCAGTGCTACAATCCCCTGAGCACTACTGATGCAGTCCAGCCATCTCCTTGTCACTACCAATGCACTCCTCCAATCACCCAGCCAGTGCCATGTCCTTATCTAATCACTACGCCAAAACACAAGCACATATAAATTCACCATTCACTCTCCTTGCAGTACTCTAATCATTCAGTCACTATCAATGTACTCATGCAGTAAACCAGGCACTAACACATGCACTGCTACAATGTACTGAGCACTACTGATGCAGTCTAGCCATCTCCTTGTCACTACCCATGCACTCCTCAAATCACCCGGCCAGCACCATGTACTTATCCAATCACTCCGCCAAAACCCAAGCACTTTTAAATTCACCATTCACTCTCCTTGCAGTACTCTAATCATCCAGTCAGTACCCATGTACTTATGCAACGGCCCAGGCACTAACACATGCACTGCTACAATCCCCTGAGCACTACTGATGCAGTCCAGCTAGCTCCTTGTCACCACCCGTGCACTCCTCCAATCACCCAGCCAGTTCCATGTACTTATCCAATCACTCCGCCAAAACCCAAACACTTATAAATTCACCATGCACTCACCTTGCAGTAGTCTGATCATCCAGTCACTACCTATGTACTCATGCAAGGACCCAGGCACTAACACATGCACTGCTACAATCCCCTGAACACTACTTATGCAGTGCAGCCATCTCCTTGTCACTACCTATGCACTCGTCCAATCACCCACCCAGTTCCATGTACTTATCTAATCACTCCGCCAAAACCCAACCACTTATAAATTCACCATGCACTCTCCTTGCAGTGTTGTAATCATGCAGTCACTACACATGTACTCATGCAATGACCCAGGCACTAACACATGCATTGCTACAATCCCCTGAGCACTACTGATGCAGTTCAGCCATCTCCTTGTCACTATCCGTGCACTCCTGCAATCACCCAGCCAGAACCATGTACTTATCCAATCACTCCGCCAAAACCAAAGCACTTATAAATTCATAAAGCACTATCCTTGCAATACTCTAATCATCCAGTCAGTACCCATGTACTTATGCAATGACCCAGGCACTAACACATTCACTGCTACAATCCCCTGAGCACTACTGATGCCGTCTAGCTAGCTCCTTGTCACCACCCATGCACTCCTCCAATCACCCAGCCAGTTCCATGTCCTTATCTAGTCACTGTGCCAAAACACAAGCACTTATAAATTCACCACGTACTCTCCTTGCAGTACTCTCATCAGCCAGTCAGTACCCATGTACTCATAGAATGACCCATGCACTAACACATGCACTGCTACAATCCCCTGAGCACTACTGATGCAGTCCAGCCATCTCTTTGTCTCTACCCGTGCACTCCTCCAATCACCCAGCCAATTCCATGTACTTATCTAATCACTGTGTGAACACCCAAGCACTTATAAGTTCACCATGCACTATCATTGCAGTACTCTAATCATTCAGTCACTACCAATGTACTCATGCAATAAACCAGGCACTTACACATGCACTGCTACAATGTACTGAGCACTACTGATGCAGTCTACCCATCTCTTTGTCACTACCCATGCACTCCTCCAATCACCCAGCCAGCACCATGTACTTATCCAATCACTCCGCCAAAACCCAAGCACTTTTAAATTCACCATTCACTCTCCTTGCAGTACTCTAATCATCCAGTCAGTACCCATGTACTTATGCAACAGCCCAGGCACTAACAGATGCACTGCTACAATCCCCTGAGCACTACTGATGCAGTCCAGCTAGCTCCTTGTCCCACCCATGCACTCCTCCAATCACCCAGCCAGTTCCATGTACTTATCCAATCACTCCGCCAAAACTCAAACACTTATAAATTCACCATGCACTCACCTTGCAGTATTCTGATCATCCAGTCACTACCTATGTACTCATGCAAGGACCCAGGCACTAACACATGCACTGCTACAATCCCCTGAGCACTACTTATGCAGTGCATCCATTTCCTTGTCACTACCTATCCACTCGTCCAATCACCCACCCAGTTCCATGTACTTATCTAATCACTCTGCCAAAACCCAACCACTTATAAATTCACCATGCACTCTCCTTTGCAGTGTTGTAATCATGCAGTCACTATCCATGTACTCATGCAATGACCCAGGCACTAATGCATGCATTGCTACAATCCCCTGAGCACTACTGATGCAGTCCAGCCATCTCCTTGTCACTATCTGTGCACTCCTCCAATCACCCAGCCAGAACCATGTACTTATCCAATCACTCCGCCAAAACCAGAGCACTTTTAAATTCACAAAGCACTCTCCTTGCAGTACTCTAATCATCCAGTCAGTACCCATGTACTTATGCAATGACCCAGGCACTAACACATGCACTGCTACAATCCCCTGAGCACTACTTATGCAGTCCAGCCATCTCCTTGTCACTACCCATGCACTCCTCCAATCACCCAGCCAGTTCCATGTCCTTATCTAATCATTGCACCAAAACACAAGCACTTATACATTCACCATGCAGTCTCCTTGCAGTACTCTAGTGATCCAGTCACTACCCATGTACTCAAGCAATAACCCAGGCACTAACACATGCACTGCTACAATCTCCTGAGCACTACTGATGCAGTCCAGCCATCTCCTTGTCACTACCCATGCACTCTTTAAATCACCCAGCCAGCACCATGTACTTATCCAATCGCTCCACCAAAACCCAAGCACTTATAAATTCACCATGCACTCTCCTTGCAGTACTCTAATCATCCAGTCAGTACCCATGTACTTATGCAACAGCCCAGGCACTAACACATGCACTGCTACAATCCCTTGAGCACTACTGATGCAGGCCAGCCATCTCATTGTCACTACCCATGCACTCCTCCAATCACCCAGCCAGTTCCATGTCCTTATCTAATCATTGCACCAAAACACAAGCACATATAAATTCACCATGCACTCTCCTTGCAGCACTCTAATCATCCAGTCACTACCCATGTACACTTGCAATGACCCAGGCACTAACACATGCACTGCTACAATCCCCTGAGCACTACTCATGCAGTCTAGCCATCTCCTTGTCACTACCCATGCACTCTTCCAATCACACAGCTAGTTCCATGTCCTTATCTAATCACTGCACCAAAACACAAACACTTATACATTCACCATGCACTCTCCTTGCAGTACTCTAATCATCCAGTCACCACCCATGTACTCTTGCAATGTCCCAAGCACTAACACATGCACTGCTACAATCCCCTGAGCACTACTAATGCAGTTCAGCCATCTCCTTGTCACTACCCATGCACTCCACCAATCACCCAGCCAGTTCCATGTACTTATCTAAAAACTGCGCCAAAAACAAGCACTTATAAATTCACCATCCACTCTCCTTGCATTGATCACATCATCCAGTCAGTACCCATGTACTTAGGCAATTGTCCAGGCACTAACACATGCAGTGCTACAATCCCCTGAGCACTACTGATGTAGTCCAGCCATCTCCTTGTCACTACCCATGCACTCCTCCAGTCACCCAGCCAGTTCCATGTTTTTATCCAATCAATCTGCCAAAACACAACCTCTTATAAATTCACCATGCACTCGCCATTCAGTATTCAAATCATCCAGTCACTACCCATGTACTCATACAATGTCCCAAGCACTAACACATGCACTGCTACAATCCCCTGAGCATTACTGATGCAGTGTAGCCATCTCCTTGTCACTACCCATGCACTCCTCCAAACACCCAGCCAGTTCCATGTCCTTATTTAATCACTGCACCAAAACTCAAGCACTTATAAATCACCATGCATTCTCCTTGAAGTACCTTAATCATCCAGTCACTAGCAATGTACTCTTGCAATAGCCCAGGCACTAACACATGCACTGCTACAATCCCCTGAGCACTACTGATGCAGTCCAGCTATCTCATTGTCACAACCTCTGCACTCCTCCAATCACCCAGCCAGCACCATGTACGTATCCAATCACTCCGCCAAAACCCAAGCACTCATAAATTCACCATGCACTCTCCTTTCAGTACTCTAATAATCCAGTCACTACCCATGTACTTATGCAATGTCCCGGGCACTAACACATGCACTGCTACAATCCCCTGAGCACTACTGATACAGTCCAGCCATCTCCTTGTCAATACCAATGCACTGCTCCAATCACCCAGCCAGTTCCATGTCCTTATCTAATCACTGCACTAAAACACAAGCACTTATAAATTTACCATGCACTCTCCTTGCAGTACTCTAATCATTCAGTCACTACCCATGTACTTATGCAATGTCCCAAGAACTAACACATGCACTGCTACAATCCCCTGAGCACTATTGATGCAGTCCAGCCATCTCCTTGTCACTACCCATGCACTCCTCCAATCACCTAGCAAGCTCCATGTACTTATCCAATCACTCCACCAAAACACAAGCACTTATAATATCACCATGCACTCTCCTTGCACTACTCTAATCATCCAGTCACTACCCATGCACTCATGCAATGACCCAGGTACTAACACATGCACTGCTACAATCCCCTGAGTACTACTGCTGCAGTCCAGCCATCTGCTTGTCACTACCCATGCACTCCTCCAATCACCCAGCCAGATCCATGTCCTTATCTAATCATTGCTCCAAAACACAAGCACTTATAAATTCACGATGCACTTTCCTTGCAGTATTCTAATCATCCAGTCACTACCCATGTACTCATGCAATGACCCAGGCACTAACTCATGCACTGCTACAATCCCCTGAGCACTACTGATGCAGTCCAGCCATCCCCTTGTCACTAGACATGCACTCCTCAAATCACCCGGCCAGCACCATGTACTGATCCAATCACTCTTCCAAAACCCAAGCACTTATAACCTCACCATGCACTCTCCTTGTAGTACTCTAATCATCTGGTCACTACCCATGTACTCATGCAATGACCCAGGCAGTAACACGTGCATTGCTACAATCCCCTGAGCACTACTGATGCAGTCCAGCCATCTCATTGTCACTACCCATGCACTCCTCCAATCACCAAGCCAGTTCCATGTCCTTATCTAACCACTGCGCCAAAACACAAGCACTTATAAATTCACCATGCACTCTCCTTGCAGTACTGTAATCATCCAGTCACTACCCATGTACTCATGCAATGACCCAGGCACTAACACATGCACTGCTACAATCCCCTGAGCACTACTGATGCAGTCCAGCCATCTCCTTGTCACTACCCATGCACTCCTTAAATCACCCAGACAGTTCCATGTCCTTATCTAATCACTGAGCCAAAACACAAGCACTTATAAATTTACCATGCACTCTCCATGCAGTACTCTAATCATCCAGTCACTACACATGTAGTAATGCAATGACCAAGGCACTAACACATGCATTGCTGCAATCCCCTGTGCACTACTAATGCAGACCAGCCATCTCCTTGTCACTATCCATGCACTCCTCCAATCACCCAGCCAGCACCATGTACTTATCCAATCACTCTGCCAAAACCCAAGCACTTATAAATTCACCATGCACTCTCTTTGCAGTACTCGGATCATCCAGTCAGCACCCATGTACTCATGCAATGACACAGGCACAAACTCATGGCAAATACAGAGGAGGTCATGCTAATCACAGGGGTACCCCTACGCATAGTGTTCCCTAGTGTATGTAGTTGTTTTCACTTTATTCGAAGTGTCTTTTAGCATAGCACTGGCTTTAGGCGTGGTTAGGCAGTGTCAGTTACCACCAGTACCCGCCAGCAAAAGTGTGGGGCACAGGAGGACCTTCTGATCCTCTTTTGGTTGTTTCTGCACATCTCTTGCTTCTTCCTGTACCTTTCTTCGCCTTTCTGGACTTCTGTTGTCTCTTTCTGCATTTGTCTTGCTTCTTTCTGTGCTTTTCTTCCTCTTTCTTCACATGTGCTACCTTTGTAGGCATAGTTGGAAATTAGCATTTAAAAATCCTTTGAAATTCACTGAAAAAACCACAGGTTTCAGGGACGTGATAGTTAGAAATTAGCATTTGAAAGTCCTCTGAAATTCACTGAAAATACCATAGGTTTCAGGGACGTTATAGTTATAATTTATCATGTAAAAAAACCTTAGAAATTCACTGAAAAAAATGCAGGTTTCAGGGACGTTATAGTTAGTTGGACATTTCAATCGTACAAAACCAGAGAGATTTGGTCATTATAGTTAGTTCAGCTAACTATAACTTGTGCCCCCGCAATGCACTGCTGATGATGTCACATATTACATCATTCATGACATGGTCAGGAACCTCACTGATGACATCATGATGACATCTCAGGTGACATCACTGATGACATCACTGTTGACATTATCTACGTGATAATCTGATATACCCTTTGATACACCCACTGTAAAATACAGTCTACCATGTTCGAAACCATAGACACACCAATATCAGTTACAACATACCCACCCACTGATTCCTAGGTCTACACACACATCCAGTCATTCACCCATACAGTCACTCATACATGCAGTCAACCATCAGTACAGATACTCACACACTGCCACTTATCCGTAGAGTTACTCACACATCTAGTCAGTCATGCAAAGAATCAATCACGCTCCAATTTACTCACCTATACAGTTATACACACACACCTCACTTATTCAAACATATACTAACACATACTTATACTCTTATACAATAACTAATACAAGCACACACTGATCTATACAGCCCCTGTCACAATCACTCACTCTCACATAAAGTCATTTATACACTCCAACACTCACATATACTGCCTTTCACATATGCAGTTACTCACACATGTACCACTGAGGCATCTATTCACTCACCAACACAGCCATCACACACTCACCCATCCATACAGCCATTCACAGAAGCACTCTTGAACCCATACACCCAGTGAATCATCCACAAACACATCTGTGCACAGATTCACACACCCCCACCCACCCACACAGACACTCAGGCACCCATAGAGACACTCACACAACCAATCAATAACCCATATAGATCCTCATTTAGCTATTCACCAACCCATGCAACCGCTTACACACCAACTGACAAACTAAACTCTGTGAATGTCTGTATCATTCACTAACCTGTGCATTCAGTAAGACACTCACTTACACAGTCAGTCATGCACCTACTAAATCATCCATCCAAACACCTATACACCCACTCATTCTTCAGTACACCTTGGCATATATATAAAACATATTTAAACTTTATAGAAACACACAGTCACTGGATGGTGTCATCAGTGATGTCATCAGTGATGTCATTTGAGATGTGATCAGTGATGTCATCAGTAATGTCACTGACCATGTCATGAATGATGTAATATGTGACGTCCTCAGCAGTGCATTGCGGGGTCGCGAGTTATAGTTAGCTGAACTAACTATAACAGCCGAATTTCTCTGGTTTTGTACGAGTGAAATGTCCAACTACCTATAACGTCCCTGAAACCTGTGGTTTTTTTCACCAATACTATGTAGCTGGTTAAAGGTCTGCATGCATTGTGCTGAGGATATTGTAGGTGTACTTGTGTTACTGGCTAGGCCACTCCATAAGTACATGACTAGTAATTTGAATGATTACAGTGCTGCAAAGAGAGTGCCTGGTGAATTTATAAGTGCTTAGGTATTGGCAGAGTGTAGGATAAGAAGATAGTGCTGAATGGGTGATTGACGAAGAGCATTTGACTGACAGTAGGATTCCTAGGTTGCATAGGTAGTACCTTAGTATTTACAAGAGTGTTATAATAGTATGTATGTGGAAAGAGTTCTGCATGTATAGTGCAGGGAATATTGTAGGTGTACTTGTGTTAGTGTCTAGGGCACTCCCTAAGCACATCACTAGTAATTGGAATGATTACAGTGCTGCAAAGAGAGTGCCTGGTCAATTTATAAGTGCTTAGCTATTGGCGGGTTGAAAGGATAAGAAGATAGTGCTGGATGGGTGATTGAGGAAGTGCATGGGAGTAACAGGAGGATTCCTAGGGTGCATGGGTAGTAAGTGGGAATTTGCATGAATGTATAAATAGTAAATACCTCGTTGGAAATCTGCATGCATACTGTACAGAATATTGGAGGTATACTTGTGTTAGTGGCAAGGCCACTCTATAAGTACATTACGAGTAATTGGAATGATTACAGTGCTGCAAATAGAATACATGGTCAATTTATGAGTGCTGAGGTATTGGCGGAGTGATAGGATAAGAAGATAGTGCTGGTATTGGCAGAGTAATAGGATAAGTAGATAGTGGTAGATAAGTGATTGGAGAAGTGTATGGGATAGATAGGAGGATACCTAGACTGCATTGTTAGAGTGCTGGTAGTTGACAGCAGGGTGAGTTTATAAGTGCTTGTGTTTTGGTACAGTGATTAGATAAGGACATAGTTCTACTGAATGATTACAGTATTGCAAGAAGATTATCTGAGAAAATGCATAACTGCTTGGGCACTGACAGAGGTATTGAATTAGTACATGCTAGTAGTAAATGACTTAAAAACTGCATTGCCAGTAACATAGTGATTGGCGGACTGTACGGTTAGTACCTGGGGTATTTTAGACATTAATAAGCAATGAGTAGGTGTTTAAAGGTGTGTATGAATAGTGCCTGGATGAATGTAGTAGTGGATGGATAGTGTTTGGATTACTTAACCTTACCTTTACAGTAGTAGATATCAAAATATTGTAAAATTTTTTTGCAGTTGTTTGGTATATTTTAAAGTTTAAAAACTTTTCAACTTTAGAATTAGGATCTGTAAAAGGGCTGGGCACACCCTCTGACATTTGTCACAGAAGATCTGACTTGTAAGTGCTGCTAGTGGTGTGGCTGTATGGCTACGCTATTTATCTTTATGTATCTATTTACTCCAGATGCAGCATTGTTCATTTCTACTCCATAAACCCCTAGGCGCTCTTGCAATACTCCTGCCTCTGTGATACCTGACCCATTTAGGCCTGGTTATACCACCTGGCATTGTCCCACAGGATATAAGCTGTTACTACCTGTGGGTTGATTGGGGTTGTAGATAAGCCTGTTGTGGGCCACTGGCTCTTATTGGGACCTTTTGAACTATTCTACCTGTGTTCCTTCTCAACCGCCCTGTGCGCTGTTGCCGCATTTTCCTCCCGCTGCCGCCTTTCAAACATATTGCGGCCGCTGTGTGGAGGATTCCATCTTGTAGGCATCGAAGCACCGGAAGTCGGTCCCTGAGACTCTTATTGATGTATTTGGAAGCTCGTTAAATCCTTGCTTATTTCCCGCGTTGCGGGAACAACGTGTGGGCAGCGGGCAAAGGGCGGGCCCCCTGTGGCCCAATTAGATCAGATCGGACTGGGCTAGTTGTGTGCCCAATATAGACATCAGAATTATAAATTCTTTCACTTCCCATTGTCTTACCTGTACTATTTAAGGGGTGACTATATTGTTGACACAATTCACCTGCAAACTATTATACTCCACCTACACGAAGCCTAGATCTTATAGGGGAATAGCACCATTCTAAAACCCATAAAAGTATCAAGTGGGAACAATATGAGTAAGACCAAGTGTATACCAATGGCAACTCGCTCAAACTCCAGGAAAAAGGCCCAGATCAACACACCACTTCCTAGCATTACTGCTATAGACAGGATGCTCCAAAGGACCATAGGAGTTGTGGTCAATGCGATTGAGAATACCGAAAGGCGTCTCTCATTACCACCAAGTATGTGTCTATCGACCCAACCAACTGTGAGCATAAACATTGGTGCAAATACCTCTATTGTTACCGCATACTCACAGGATTCCATTCTTATGGGCTCATTTGCTGACTTCCCGGTAACAGAGACAAACCAAACAATGCTCCCACAACAAATTTCCCCCCCTGAGTTCATAAGTCGGGAAAGTAGGCTGTTGGTGACTCCAAACACTCAGATGAACATAGAATCCCCACCACTTATTAACATCTCAGAAGTCGAGGAAGGGACGGATGTCTGTATCATTAATGAAGACAGTAGCATACCCGACAAAGCTAACTCCCCATGTAATTATCTGAGGGAGAAAGGGCGTACAGACAAGCTGGAACCCAAAAGAAAGGTGAGGGCTGTTAACAAATCAAGGGTAAAACCAAAAACTGCAAGGCCCAAACATAGATCAGGGCAGGGTAGAAATGTGAGCCCTGCGCCACGAATCATCAACAGGGCAGCACAACCTACAATACACACAGATCAACTACAGAAAACAGTTACTCAGGGAAACACATGCCAGGAAACTGTTGATACTGTTCCTCGTAACCAGGAAAGTATTAATAATTTTTGTATGGAGAACTTAATGTCTAGAATGGAACAGCTAATGAAGTCGCTCATGCTCCCTGTAAATGAAAGGGTAAAAATAATAGGGGAAAGGCTGGAGAAAATTGAAAAAGCTCAACAACAAAATAATGAAATCATGTTGAAATTTGCCAAGTCCTTTCAAACACAGAGCCAAAATAATATCAATGATAAGCCAGGGCACTCATGGAATAACGAGAACAGTTTGAGAGATGCGTCAGATACTAGCAAGCATACCCAATTACCCCAGCGACTCACATCTTCAAACAACGGGCATAAGGAGTCGCAAATACCCCCTCAAAAGAGCTTGGCTGGGGCTAAAGAGGCGCCACCTCTCCCGAGTGTACAGATCGGAGATCTAGGTATTGAGCGCACCATTGGGAGTAAGCGGGCAGCCAAGGGATCATGCGGTAACAACAGTAACAACATCAATGCCACCCAGGAACAACCTGAGAGATTAAGGCCACCTAGTAAGAGCACATGTGTCAATCTACCACCAGAATCGCACCCCTTTACCGTGGTCATGATAGGAGTACCTACTTTAAGAGAGGGCAAGTTAGAAAACTATACTGAACTGAAGAATAAGGTTAGCCATTGGCTATCCCAACATAGGCCCATTCCCCATATTTAAACGGTCAAATACTTCATGTCAGAAGACTAAACTGGGTGGGACAGAGACAAAAGGACTATGAAGGTGACTGTATTATTATAAATTTCAAAGACAGACGTTTAGTAAACTATATTAGTGGGTGGAGGGAGGGTGGTTTGGAGAGTAGAATTCAAACAGTGGACCTTACCTATTTTTACCCACCCTCCCTGCTTGCCCAAAGAAACCTGTCGCGAAATTTTATTCAAGGAAACAGGCATTTTGATTATTACGATAATCGACATATGGCTCAAAGCTACCCACGCTTCGTACCCATATACGAAGATGGGTATTTTGACTATTATGATAATCAATACAGGGTACCCATCTATAATCGCTTTGATGCCTTCAACTCCCAAGGTTTAGAGGGCGTGGATTGACCATTTGAAGAAATTATGACACTACCAATTTTTAACCCACTTAAACTAAAAGGTAGTGCAATAATCAAAGAACAGGCCCAGGTAACCTTGAACTCAGTAGATGAGTGGCCAGCCAGTCCCAATTCATTATTAATAAATACTTCTGGAGACCAGGACGAGATTAAGAAGCACCCAGAGCAACTGGCAGCCACCAATGAATCATTGACCCATAAAAAACCACCCAAAGATTTACCCCCACACAAACGTGAACCCATAAGACCCCCAAAAACAAACCAGAATAAAGACTACGATCTAAAAATACTTAGTTGGAACGTTGCCGGCCTTGAACCCAGACTAGAGGATAAAGACTGGGTGGAGTTAATTACAAGGTACGACATAATTATGTTCCAAGAAACTTGGGCACCACATAATATGCACATCAATGGGTTCCATTGTTATAACGTACCAGCGCATAAAATGAAACATGGTCGGGCTGTTGGTGGTCTGTTTATTGGTCTCAGTATAACGGCCGGGGGAAATCACAGGGCCATTGAGACTGACAATGTTAACATACAGGCCATTGAGTATAAGCGGAAAAACCCCTTTGTTTTAATATATTTTTACAATAATGATTTCACTACAGTCCCAAATAAGAATTTCATAGCACTGTCTAATTTCATTTCCAAATTAGTTGATAGATGGGGGAAAATTGTTGGGCCTGAAATTGTTGTAGCTGGGGATTTTAATGCTCAGCTCCCAAGAAATATATGGCAGGCAGAACAGCGAAATGGACACCTTGCCAATCAAAGGGGTCAGGAACTGAGAGCCCTTTTAGATGACCACATCCTCAGTAATATAATGGATTATGGACCAAAATCATCGCAGCAGCAGGTAGCCACACATAGAGGACTAGCTAGTACCTCTACTATTGACTTCATCTTTGTCTCCCCGGGTATGGCGATCGCATAATGGAAACTGACACGGTAGCTACTGACTTTGGGGATCACAACCCTGTAACTGTAACACTTAAACTAGCACCAAAACCG
Organism: Triturus cristatus; assembly: GCF_964204655.1. Taxonomy (NCBI): domain Eukaryota; kingdom Metazoa; phylum Chordata; class Amphibia; order Caudata; family Salamandridae; genus Triturus; species Triturus cristatus. The sequence goes on from NC_140591.1 coordinate 831,609,203, forward strand.
GTTTACAGTTCAATGCAGGGAGCTAAAGATCTAAGTGTAACCACTGACAAATTGCGGTTAAAATGGAAAGGCATAGACAAAGCAGCAATTATGGGATCTTTGTTAGGGGAAAATCAGCAGTGCATAGATCTCTGCCTAGATCAAACAACTAGTGGTCAGTTAATCATAACACATTTTAGTAAAATATGTGCCACAGTTAGGACTATGCTGACGATCCAAGCCCCTCAGAGCCCTAAAGATCCCAGGTGGTTTGACCACAGCTGTTCCGTGGCAAACAGGAACCTACGCAAGACACTCACAGAAATTCCTAGAGTTGGAGCAAAAGTAAGTGCGGCAAGGAAGGCTTACAAACTAGCCCTAGAGAAAAGGAGATCTACGCTCCTGGGCGAACGTTGGGAAGCATTGGCCCTGACCGCAGGAAGGAAATTGAGTAATTTATTCTGGCCAGCAGTAAAAGAACTCCGGAACATGGGCCAACAATTTACCCCAATTAGCTGCACTATTTCTGCTAGTTCCTGGGAACTACATTTCTCTAAAATTTACGCCGCCCCGGTGAAAGACCCAATTACTAACATCCCTGAAACCTCTGCCAATTTAAAGATAACTATAGGAGAAGTGGAGGAGGCAATCGCCCAGAGCCTTGGTAATAAGGCCCCTGGCCCAGATGGGCTTCCGATAGATCTCATCAAATGGCAACCTGATTTTTGGGCACCCATATTGGTGAATGTTTTTAATAGTCTGTCCGAATCAACAATGCCTGATACATGGAGTACTAGCATAATAGTCCCAATCTACAAGAAAGGAGATAGGTCTGATCCTATAAATTACAGGCCAATCTCATTGCTAGACAATACACTGAAAATATTAGGCCGTGTCATTTACAACAGATTAATTATATGGACAGAGGAAACTGGGATATTATCCCCTTGTCAATTAGGATTCAGATCAAGGGTTGGCACAGTGGAACAATGCCTTAATCTCAAATTAATTATTGATAAATACAACATTGCCCGCTCTGCACCTATTTATTTAGCTTTTATGGATTTGTCATCCGCCTTTGATTTGGTTAACCGGTCCAAACTTTGGACTATTTTATTAGAGTACGGATTGGATATCTCCCTGGTCCACTTTTTAGCCTTTTTACACACGGACCTAAAGTCCAGAGTGAGAATAGGCGTAGGCGGGGAACTGTCTGGACCCATTGAAATTGGAAGAGGAGTTAGACAGGGGTGCGTTTTAGCACCCCTGCTCTTTATTATTTACATAAATGGGCTTAGTAATTACCTCGCAAAGTTTAAACCAGACGTACCCTTAATAAATGGTAAGCCCATACCCACTCTTCTGTACGCAGACGATGCGGTGCTAATGGGCCGCACGCCTAACTCGCTCCGTTCTTTGGTTCTCAATTTTACTACATTTATGGATGACCTGGACTTACGAGTCAATTTCAAAAAATCCTTTATAATGGCATGTGGTCCAGGCAAACGACGACTGAGTCCCATACAGGTCGGGGGAGAAAAACTTATCGCAACCAATACCTTTCCGTACCTGGGCGTGACCTTTGCTGCGAATGGCTCGTGGTCTGGGCATTTGCCCCAGGCCACGAGCAAATTCTCAAAGTCCACAAATTTGATTTTAAGTATTCCTAAACCAAAGAGATCCGGAGTCATTAAGGCGATTGCTAAGATTTTTAAACTTCAATGTGTCCCAGTGGCAACTTATGGAGCAGAAGTTTGGGGCATTGGGAACAGCATCTCTATTCAACGAGTAGAGAATCGGTTTTGTAGGAGACTATTAAATGTGCCAATCTTTACATCTAATTTTATTACACATTATGAATTAAACTTAAATTTTATCTCAGATTTTGTCAGTTCCCGACCAGTGCTATTTTGGCACTCGGTCTGGATGAACAAATCAGCATCACTTACGCAAGAGATATTAACCGATTGTCTAAGCTGTGATAGGGGGCTGAAGATCCCGTGGATTTCTTATATACACACAAATTTGCGAGAAATAGGCATGGACAATATTTTTATTAATCCCACCCATGCCAGCAAAATTAAGAAATCCGAATTAAAAGAGGCATTAAGTCTACTGTACTCCCAAAAGCGACTCAGGAGGGAATTAGAGAAACCTACAGTTACGAGGTACATGGATATAGCAGTACCCAGATACCCCCTCGCATTATATTTAACACTAAAACTGACAAATTGGGAAAGAAGTCTTTTATGTCGTTTGAGGGCTGGAACTATTAGGTATCTGTTAAATTTCCCTCTGGGCTATCAGGAAAGTGCGACTATGATGAGCTGTCCCTGCAACGGGCAAAGCAAACAATATGATTTGCACTTCTTTTTTCTCTGCAATTTTTACTCAATGTACACAAAATGGTTTTTAATTTCCTATTTTAAAAAATTTAGACCAATTAGTTTGGTCAAATCTTATCAGGCACTGTTAACACTTGGAAATGAGGAAATCATTTTACGTGTTTGTAGTTTTTTAAAGATTGCTGTCCATGCGCGCAGAACGATGGAAATGTAAATAATGATGTGTTTTAATCTGCATGTTTTTTATTGGGAAATTTGACTTCTCTCATGTATTATAAGATGTGCTTTTATGAGTTGTTACAATTCGAATAAAGATTCTTTGAACTTGAACTTGAGAAGATAAAATACAGTTATATAATATTATCATTTTATAAATACAACATAAGTTAAGCATAATATAAAATATGCTGTTTGCCTTTTTTGCTGTTTTCAGAATATATTGAATTTCACTATAAATAGTGATTTCAATGTTACTCATCACATAACAGCAGGCAAAAAGAAAACAATCAGGAAGATTGTTTAAAAAAATAACAAATCTGTGTCAAAAATATTTTCAACATAGTGAACTATCTCTGCACCATTGCATAAAATTACCATCCTCATTAACATAGCATATAATGCAAATCACACATATATAAAATGCTTCTTTGTAAGAGAACTTTGTTACTACAATATGAAAGAACTGAAACAATAATTCAATCAACAATTCTTTATAATTTCCATATACTCTAAATGATCTTCTTTAAAATGTATGCTGTCAGAATATCCCAGTAAAAGTGCTTAATTCATATTAATATCTTTCCTCTAGGCCAAATGATATTCCTGAAATACTTTATACTGAAATTGTCCAAAGTAATCATATTAATACAGTTTAACATATTCCCAATAGGCCAAATTATGTTCCTAGAACTTTGGCTTTAAAAATATTAGGTATGAATTTGGTCATTTGTTTGGCAAACAATATTTAAAAACTAAATGAGCATCATTACAATATGTCCATCCTTTATTGCATTTTAAATAGACAGTGTAATGTCCAGATGTTGTAGAAGGTCCATCGTAGAAAATAATTTCTTCTGCTACAAAAGTTGTTCCTGATATTGATAGTTGACTTGCTACAAAATGTTTAATTAAAGTTTCCAATTTTCTTCCATCAGCTGTACAACGTTGTATCATTAAAAATTTATATTGTCCAAATTGTTTTATAAATAGAGTTGATAACATTTCTGATTTGCATTGGGTACACTCCATGTTTTGATTTGCTGCTTTAACTAATTTGTTGAAAGACACTGTTTTACAGTCTGGTATTGTTAAATACATAAATCTTTCTGTGTCTATGTTAGTGGTAGAAGTAAACCTACAATTTTCACATTCATGTTCCCATTTATAACGAAGTCCAAATAGATTTTCAATATGTATTCGTTCCTCTTCTAATACTGCAAGCATATACATTAGACATCCCTGAGCATCTTGTTGCACATTCTGTGTAAATTGTGTAGAACCAGAACATATATCCAAAAGATTCAGAATATCAGAAACACTTTGTATTTTACTTTTATCAGTTCTCAATTTTGCAAAAATAGAACGCAACAAGGAACAAAACCTTTTTTCATGATTCTCCATAATTTGCTGTTGCAGATATTCTAGAAAAAAATACAACTTTTACCACTACATTAGCATAGCAGTTGAAACCTGAACTATTTTCTAACTGATATCCGACAATCTCTTCAATAGTGTCCTTTTTCTTTCTGCTTGGAATTTCAACATTATTCTGATTTTTTTTCTTCTCTTTAACTTCACTACAGATATTCTCAGACCTTCTCTTTTGACCTACTACACGCTTTTCATATACAGGATATTCACCTAAATTGGGAGCATACAGTCTCCTTAACTGATTATACTCCCTTACACAATTTACATCTGCACTAATCTTTCTCTCATCAAAATCAATCAAATGCAATCCAGATAAAGTTCTGACTCGGGACAAAGCAACATATGCCATACCTTCTTTAAATATGGTACTTCCAATATATACCAAAGCACTGTCTACACTTAAACCTTGAGATTTATGAATAGTCACCGCATGTGCCAAAGAAAGAGGAAACTGTTTTCTAAGAACATACAAATCTTTAACAAGCAAAAAACGAGCAGAACAACGAGCAATTTGTTTTACTTCTTCAATCTGATCAAATTTGATTTTCAAATATTCAATTCCATCTTTTTTTTGATAATTAACAAAATCAACAACTTTTCCCACTGCTCCATTTACTAAACCTTTTTCCACATCCAAATTACGCCGTAAAATAACCTGACAGTTTACACATACATATACATTCTTTTCTAAACCAGCAGTTTTAGATTTAGATTTTTCTAAAGAATCCAATTTTGTTTTCAGTTTTTCTGTCAAAATAATGGTACTTCCTTTATACTCTATTTTATCAATGGCTTCCATTTTTATTATTTGTTCATTTTCCATCTTTAAAAGTTCTTCATTGAATGTATACCACTCTCGCAGTGTTGGCATGAGGCAGATTATAGATTTATTTTCTGCAATTTATTTGTATATTTTTGCAGGATCTATATTTTCATTTGGGAACAAGTTAATAAGCAGACAACTTTGCAAAGCTTGATTGCCATGTTCTGTCAATACTCCAATTCTTATATCTTGAAGAATGGTTCCATAATCTTCATCATTTGCTTGTCGAATATTTTTTATTAGTTCTTTGTACTCAAAATATGACCAAATGTTAACGTTTCCAAAACTTCCCAAAGACTTTCTAGTGTCTTCGTGCACAAGCGTTTTAAATAATACTGGTTGCCCTTTTACATGAGTAAGTTGCAGTAGATCACCAAAAACTATCACAAGTTTTCCTCCAAATAAGACATCGTATTCTGTTTTTAAAATGTGCTGCTTTCTTAAATGCACAAAGGCCAGCATTAAGTTTGAGACCATGCTAACCTCATCAATAATCATAAGTTTCATTTTCTTTAGCACTCTTGAAACTTCATAACAAGCTTCTCCAGATAGCTTGTGATATTCCAATTTATTTTCATGTTCCACAGGCAGCATTAGTAAACGATGTAATTCCTTTAATGTTGTGTACTGCCAATCCAGTTGGAGCAGTTACAACACAAGGCAAATGTGAGTCAGTTATTTTCCGTGGATAAGTGGTCAAAACTTTAATCAAGAAACTTTTTCCTGTACCAGCTTGACTACTGACATACATTCGGATAGGTTGAAATGATGTGCATGTGCATTCTTTCTTTTCATGAAGAAAACCATGGTCGATCTGTTGTCTAACTTGCTGATATATTTCTTTCTGTTCAATATTTAGTTGCTCTCCCAAGTTTTCTAAGACCATAATATCTTCTTGAGCTTGATGTTTCCACTTCATTCATGGCGATTGCTGCTTCATTTTCAAGAATTGGTTGTCCTAGTGGATCTTGACTCAGGGAACCAGAACGTTGACTGTCTTGAGAACTGTCTCTAGCAATCTCAGCTGCAATAGTAGCTTCTTAATCAATTTCTTCATTCCGCATTTTTAGATAATTTGCAAAAACCGGGCATTCAATGCTATCTTTACATGCATTGAAAGAATCTTCATAGCACTGAAAATCTGCAAGTAATTTCAATTCCGTACGCCAAGGCTTGAACAGTTGCAAAAGTGCTAAATTGTAAAATTCTCTTCTATCAGCAGTATCACAACTCATTTTCCTATGATTAATCAGATTTCCTTTACTATGTTTCACCAAACATCCTTCTGAACCAATCACTGCATATTTTCCTTCATTTCTGTTTTCTGTAGTATTTTTCTTAAAACTGTAAAATTGCAGCACTTCATAGAGACATATGTTCTCAAGATGATAACTTCTATTTGGATAGCATGTATTCAAAATGTTTGTTTTGACAATATCTGTGCTTCCCGGTTCATTTACTGCTAAATATTCAATTTCTTGTATAGGTTTAAAACTCGATTTCCCGTTGCAGCAAGACCTAGACTCACCCAAATGATCCCTCTTGACTTTGAATAGAAACTTACAGACGACAATTGATCCGAGCATTCGTATGCTCCAATCTCTCGATGGGATAACATCTTCAAACTAAAACTGTACAATTTCTTACTAAGACTCTTCTCGTGGGAAATTTCTTCCCACATTTCTTTCAACTCCGTCTTTTCCAATTTTGTTATGTATGATGTTACATACCGTGTAACAGCAATGGAATTGTCCACAACAAACTGGATATCCATATTAGCATTCCACATTGAGAGAATAACTGGATTATAATCATTGATATACTTTGATTCTTCACTTCTTCTCAAATTGTACGTATATTTGGGAGATTTTCTAGTGATGGTATGTCTCACTGCTGACATGAAACTGTTTACTCTTCCTTTGGAAATTACTGGACGTGGAAATCCAAAACGACATTTGGTATAAAACCTTTCCTTCGACTTGTATTTCCGTCGACAATATTTGGCACATCGATGACTTTGGAATCGTAACACTTGTTGCCTTAAGGTGTTTACTTCTGTTCTTTTTGGTATAACACATGTAACATAATCTTGTATAAAAGATAAAACAGTGTCATCCGAATCAGTTCCAAATTTGGGTGCATCCTTGATCCATAACAGCATATGTATATGAGGAGCACCTCTAGCTTGATACTCCTTTTTCCAAAAGAAATCAATAACTCCTCCAAGAGGAGGATTTTTTTATTGCAGATAAAAGACATCATAGCTTCAAACCGATGGTTGAAATATCTGCATACATTTACAGGATCGAAAGAGCACAATTCTCCATGGGTCTTGTATTCAATATTTTTAATATTTGAATTTGCTTTTTGAAGAAATTCAAGTAAATCATCCCATATTCAGCACAGCTTAGGGTAACAAAACCACGTAGGAGTTCCTAAGTTCCTTAGCATACATTTAAGTTCTACATGACGACGATACCAATACTCATTAGTACCACACTGACATGGCATCAAATTAATCAGTTGAGATTCTAAATGACCGTCTCTCTGATGTACTTTATCCATAAATTCCTTTGCAGGAACATTTTGAAGATGTACTCCTGTTTTTAATATGTGGTCGACTGCATATGAAAGTCCAGACAAGTCACTCTCAAACAAAAGATGAAATATATATTGGATACATTGTCGAAATCTTGGATCTTCTGCATACAATCTTGCTGTCCGATATTCTGAAGCAGGAATCTGTACTGATCGTTCATCATATCGTCCACCTTTTCCAGTGGGAAAGAGCTGTGGAAAACAACGAGCTTCCAAACTTTTTTCCCATACACTCATGGGAGTCCCCTTCGCTTTTTTCATTTGGAATAATTCAATAGTATTGCCCATCAGTTCTTTTGAATGAAGTGGATGTACACTATAATGTTGATAAATTTCTTCACTTTTGCACATGTCAACTTTTTCAATTTGACCACTTGACGTTTCACTATCATCTCCTAAAACTATTTCTTCTTCTTCTACATACCCATTTTTGTAGTAATCATTGATTTTTATAAGATATAATGTTGCCTTTTGCACTTTCCTAACATCAACTAATTCCTGCCAAATTTTCTTACTCTTAGTAGGAACTCCATTAACTAGACTAACTAGTGGTTCACTTTCTACATTTTCTACACCAATAGTTTCAATATTTTTCTTTAAATCTAGAGGTAAATATACAGCTCTTCCTTTTAATACTCGCTGTAAATCTGTAGGAGGCAATTTACCTATTTTAGGCTCCACGCGAACAATAGCCTGAAATGGGTGCATACTTGTTTAAATCTATCAGTTCTGGAGGAATAGTTACTAACTCTAGATTATTATGGACAGCTCAAGCAGGCATTTTATTATCGTCTAATTTGTTTTAACAATATTTTCAAATACGCTGATCAGTACCCAAATCAAAGCAATCCTCTACCAACAAATAAGTTGCAAATTCCTTCCATTTATCATTATTTTCTCTTTCACTTTTTAAATACAGATCAATAGTCCTAGTCTGATTTCTATAGTGAGTTCGTCGGCAACAAATACAAGTGTAATTTGGTCTTTCAAACGAAATGACCTTAAACTTTGTAATTTGTTCTTCAAACTTCTCTGTACTACTATTTGCCACATTTTCTTCAACACCTATTTCTATCAATGTTTCACTTTGCCCACTCTCTTCTTCAGGACCAAAGTAACAAAACTCTATTTCATCATAAACTTTTTTAACATCTGATACTGTTCCATGCAAAAGAGCACTGTTTAAGTCATTTAAAATTATTGCTGGACATTTAGCATAATACAATCTAGTCACTAACTTGCGCATTTGAGAATGATGTACTGCTAAGATTCTAAAATGATGAAAAACACTTTGACATACTTTTCTTGAAAGACAAGCCAGTGAATGATCTTGCAAACCAGTATTTTTTCTCACTCTGCAAGGATCTAGTCCTTGCAACATCTTAATTTTTAGTTTAACACTTTTTTTTAATATACTCTCGTAAGAAATTGCGAAAAATATCAATAGATTCCTGTCATATACTACAAATACTACTACAATCCCAAGTATACACTGGAGCTTTAGAATGTCGCTCTCTAGCACTTTATCAGCTATTACTTCTTCTACAATTCTGGGAACCATCTTCTCTTTCTCAATTGGACAACCATTTCTAACCTCATAAGCTTGACCACTGGTATCAAATGCAAGCAGTAATGTATTGGTTTGAAAATAACTCTCTTCATTAAAAAAAGGCTCTGAGCTTGAACTGTGTTTCCATTCACCCCAAAAAAATCACAAAAGTTACTTCTGTTAATTAGTCTCTTCTTCTTACTTTTGGCCTTCATAAAATGTATTGGCTTATCAAGTGATTGAATTCTATTTAAAACTAAAAATGAATAATTTCCTTTTTAATTGAAAAGCCTTCTCCACAATACTTTCAATCTGTTTCTTCTTTTTATAAAATGCTGATCTTTTTTATATTTATTCACATCTTTCAACAAATTAGACACAACTCTATTGTAAAACATTCTCTTTCTAATTTCTTCATACTGAGACTTCCTCCTTTTACCATACATTATTTCCTTAGAATGTGATTTCCCATTATTCTTGTTTTTTTTCTTCTTATTCCTTTTTGCTGTTAAGGCATTCTTTGTACTTTCCACACTGTGCACACTGTTTCTAGGCTTTGAATTTTTTTAAATAAATTGTTTTGTTCTCTTACCGCAAGATTATTTCTTTTTCCCCATATGTTGTTGTTCATCTAATTCTTGCTGTTGTCTGTTCTTCAAATAATACTCCTTTTTTGTTGTTTCCTCTTTTCTGTTTTTTTAGCCATGGTAAGTTTTTTTTAATGATGATGATCAATATCTGTTTAAAAAAAAATATATATAATATTATTAAAATAAATCCATAATATATACTATTGTATTAGTAAACAAACAGGTTCTACATAAAAACCATTTAAAAACTTTGGGGTCTATTAGGATGGCGGGCAGAAAAGCACCCTGACCTCATGGAAGCAGAAAACAACCGCCTGCCGGCACCGTGGGAAAACCGGCGGCCAAATTAGGATTAACCGCCAAAAAACACTGACTGCGGCGGAACGAGGCCAAGAAAAACCACCCGTAGCGGGCAGAGATGGCCAAAATCCATCTACGGCAGTCGGATTTGTGGCAGAAAAACACCAACCTGCCGCATGTATAGCGGAGACACTGTTCCAGAAATTAGGATATCCCTGACGGTCCCACGGTATGTACCGCTGTCTCCGACTGCCACGGTCGCACATGGGATGAATGGCAGAGCCAGCGGAAGAACTGAAGCACAGCTACCGCGGTGGACGATCCGTAAAAAACATGGCGTACAAAGCAAAAAACCCACAAGAAGGCCAAAAAGTGCACACAGAAAAATAGCCATGGCCCCCAAATACACAAAACACACCCCAATGACACAACCACATGGCAAAAAGAAACATACAAATCCCAGGACAACACACCTGACAGCAACACCACAATTGGGCACACCCACATAGCTGAGTATAAAACCAGTCCTTTCCCTGACCACAACCCTTTGCAATACTCCATGAGAGAAGGGACACATACCCCAGCTGACAGGAGAGGCAAAGGAAACAACATCACTAGCCTCCACACCTGCACAACTAACCCCCCTGCACAACACACACCATACACCTCACAACCACAAACACCACTCACACTCCTGCACCCACAACCACTTTGCACACCACATACCATGGCCACACAGAAAATGCCTAAATTCACAGAGAGTGAGTTGACAGTCATGATAGATGAGATAGTCAGAGTGGAACCACAGCTTTTTGGTACCCTGGTCCAACAGACACCATTAGCCACAAGGACACAAATGTGGGCAAGGATAGTCCAAAGGGTCAATGCAGTAGGGACCACCCCAAGATCAAAAAAGGAGATCATGAAGTGGTGGCATGATCTGAAGAGTGTGGTCAAGGAGAGGAGGAGCAAGAACCGTGAGCTGGCTCAGAAAACTGGCGGTGGGCCTCCCATTTCACAGAAACCATTCACACCATGGGAGGAGAAGGTGCTTGCCATACTGAATCCAGAGAGTCTCACAGGAGTAGCCTGGAGAGTGGAGGCTGGTAAGTACAAACAAATGACTACCGGCACTCTGCTATGTACTGTCTTGCACAACTACAAAGCTACACCACCTAGGACAAATTCCATCCATCTGCACCACACACTCTCAAAAACATGTCTCACAGATCCAACATTCACCCACTCCCATTAACCACAAACGTAGCTACCAACATTACCATGGGGGCATGTGTACAGGCAGACAGCACTACAACTCCCACCATGCCCCTGTCCCACAGCATCAGCAAGATGGATCCCTGCCCCCACCCCACCCAGAAGCATGTGTCAGCCATTACACAACCCACATCAAACTTACAAGTAGGTAACCATCTTCCCTGTGAGGGTGTCTGGGGTGGGAGGCCTGCACTACTACTCCCAACATTCCCTCTGTCCCACACCTGAGCAGGATGGAGCACGCCCCCACCCAGAAGCAGTTGGAACCCAGCACAGTACACCAAACAAACTTACAGGTAGGTAGACATCTTCCCTGGGTGGGTGTCTGGGGTGGGAGGCCTGCACTACTACTCCCAACATTTCCTCTGTCCCACACCTGAGCAGGATGGAGCACTCCCCCACCCAGAAGCAGTCGGAAGCCAGCACAGTACACCAAACAAACTAACAGGTGGGTAGCCATCTTCACTGTGAGGGTGTCTGGGTGTGGGAGGCCTGCACTACTACTCCCAACATTCCCTCTGTCCCACACCTTAGCAAGATGGAGCACTCCCCTACTCAGAAGCAGTTGGAAGACATTGTAGTACACCAAACAAACTTACAGGTAGGTAGCCATCTTCACAGTGAGGGTGTTTGTGGGTGGGAGGTCTGTACCACGACTCCTACCATACACACTGCCCGCTCAGCAGGATGGAGCCCTCCCCTCACCCAGAAGCAGTTGGAAGCCAGTACATCACCCTCATCAAAATAACAGGTAGGTAGCCATCTTCACAGAGAGGGTGTTTGTGGGTAGGAGGTCTGTACCACTACTCCCACCATGCACACTGCCCCCCCCAGCAGGATGAAGCCCTCCCCCACCCAGAAGGAGTTGGAAGCCATTACATCACCCTCATCAAACTAACAGGTAGCTAGCCATCTTCACAGTGAGGGTGTTTGTGGGTGGGAGGTATGTACCACTACTCCCTCCATGCACCCTGCCACCCCCCTCAGCAGGATGGAGTCCTCCCCCGCCGAAGCTGTTGGAAGCCATTACATCACCCTCATCAAACTAACAGTTAGGTAGCCATCTTCACAGTGAGGGTGTTTGTGGGTGGGAGGTATGTACCACTACTCCCACCATGCACCCTGCCACCCCCCTCAGCAGGATGGAGCCCTCCCCCAAAGCAGTCGGAAGCCATTATATCACCCTCATCAAACAGGTAGGTAGCCATCTTCCCTGGGAGGCCGACTGGGTGTGGGAGGCCTGCACTACTACTCCCACCATGCCCCCTGTCCCACAGCCTAGCAAGATGGATCCCTCCCCCACCCCACCCAGAAGCAGTTTGAAGCCATTGCAGTACACCAAACAAACTTACAGGTAGGTAGACATATGATTATGATTCTGGACCGTGACCCCACTGAGCAGGATGTAAGCCGCCACGACGCACACACATGTGTGACATAACAACATAACAAACCCAAATGTGGGCACATTACAGGTAAGTAGCCAGTACGTGCACCCACCCATTTGCCACAAACTAAATTGTGCCATATGACAACACCAGCCCTCTCATTGCACAAATATGCACACCGACCCCATTGCCACGCACAGTGTGCACACAGGTAAGCTAAGGAAACTGTCACAGCTACCAAAGTGTGACACACCAATGCACAAGTAGAAGAAAGTCAGGGCACAATCATGCACAGCAACTAGTTACATGTGCATCACCATGGGGCAAGTGCAACAAGGACCATTCGAAAAATATGAAAGCATGTGTGGTGGTACAAATCAAGATATGCACATGACAGGACAAAGGTATGCAGGAGATGACAATGGCCAGTCCATGGCCAGATGTGACGTCTGCCAGGTCAGACAAATAAACAATGAAATCTCAATTAAACACATGTTGTGCCAGGGCCTAGATGGCAACAAGTTCCTCTAATCCTTAATTGTGCATGGGTCGCATGGTATGCATTGACACCTCACACCATGGACAAGTAATGACTGTACCACTGCATCATGTCAAGAAACACAGTAGTGCACATAGTAAACAATGTGATGATCTGTCAATTGTGCAGTGTACAAAACGTGAATGACACACAGTTAATACAAAGCTTGCCGGGTGCACTCTAATGACCATTTCCCATCTGACCCACAGGTGACCAAGAACTCAATGCAGAGGACAACACCAGCAACCTGTAGAGCCAGTCTTCCCCCCTCCGGTACATGGACTCTTGGATGTTGACTCCCAGGATTCCATGGACGATGAGCTCGAAGCCGGCCCATCTGGTGTGCCAGGAAGCAACAGGTCCCAGGACCCCATCGCCCCCCCACCCCATCTGAGCCAACAACAACTTCAAAGCAGACTCCTGCTGTCATGGCCTGTGCGGCAACCGCCACCACCACCACCACCACCACCAGTGCTGCCTGCAACATCCTCCCTGTCCCAGAGGATGACCAGAACACACCACCGACAGAGGAGGGCAAGGAGAGGATGCAGGTGCCCACAGTGGAGAGGCAACAGGTCCGTGGCAGCAGGGTAGGTGGGAGGGGCAGGGTCACCCACAGACATCAGGAGGCTGGGACCCAATCCCTGGAACACATCACCAGACTCCTGGGCGCATGCGAACAGGCCCAGGGACAAACGGGCCGGTCGGACGAACTGTTGCACGAGCTCATCCTCCTGATGAGGTCCATCGACACCCGCATGGGACAAATCATGGACCTCTCGGGCCAGCAAGTGGCGGTACTGAGGGACAGGCATGCGCCACAGACAACACCTCCACCTCCCTCTGGTGGGCCACACGATGACAGTTCACCATCCTCCCCTGCGCCCACAGAGAGGGGTGAGTCCTCAGACCCCACTGGCCCTTCAGCAGGGCCCCCCCTGCCAAACAACAAAGGGGCCATCCCAAGAAGATCCTGGGAGTATCTGGAGGCAAAGCACCTGCCAGAAGTCAGTCACGGAGCAACCCTCTCCACCACTGCATTGACTTTTTGGACTGTCCTTCCCCACTCTGACTTGTGAATGGCATCTGTCTGTTGGACTAGTTCACCACATCAATATGGTGACTACTCGATTATCTCATCTATTACAACTGTCAACTCACTGCTCCACCCCACCCCCCAATGGAAATGTACAACCCCCCTCGCATCTCACCATTGCAAATAAAATATCCTTACACACATGTTGTTGTGTCTGCTCCGTCTTTATTGCAGGATGTACAGTCTTCAACATGATCACAATGTACCAGGAGCATGGGCTGTATGTAGGCAAGGAGAAGTCGAAGGCACCTATGGAAACACAACAGAACTACTTCAACTGGTCTGGGTGTGGCATCACAGACATCCCACAACCCGCTACCATCAGGATAACCCAACATGCACATGTCACAATGGGCAACAAGTGTCAAATACACGTCCTGTAGATGTTCCCAAATGACCTGTACCAGAAACATTGCCAACCACCACTGAGTCTACAACTGGCTGCTGCTACAATTCTTACATGCCCCTTCACGACAACAGCAATATCAGCAGACAATGGGTATGTTGCACATTGACACCCACCTTCAAGTGAAGTAGAGGGTGATGAGCTGTTGACGCAGGTCAACACCTTCCTCTGCACCACTGTCCTCATCACTGGACACGTCTTGGTTTGCAGGCTGGGGCCTTGGGTCCTCACCTTCATCCAGGGGCAGGGGAATCTCCTTGCGAATGGCTATGTTGTGGAGCATGAGGCATGCCACTACAATCTGACACCTTCCCGGGCGAGTATGCCAGTGCACCTCCGGTCTTGTCCAGGCAGCGGAATCGTGACATGAGCAGACCAAAAGTACGCTCCACCACACGACGTGTCCTCCCATGGGCCTCATTGTAGCGGACTTCAGCCGGGGTCCTGGGATTCCGCAGTGGACTCAGCAACCAGGGACGGTTGGGATATGCAGAGTCACCTAGGTATGACAAACACAAATAGACATTGCAATGTCGCAGAGGCTGAGGGCAGCAGGGCACACACCCAGCACGCCACACGACTAGGCATACTCACCCACAATCCATGCACACTCGGGAAGCAGATAAGCCATCAGCTGGGGCACAATGCTGTTCCGCAGGATGTAGGAGTCATGGGCTGAGCCTGGGAATTTGGCACACACGTGGGAGATGGTCATATCTGCCAGGCACACCACCTGCACATTGATGGAGTGGTAATGCTTGCAGTAAATGTGCTCACTTACCTGTGGTTGCACAAGCCCGACATGGGTGCAATCAATGACACCAACAACATTGGGGATGTGTCCAAGGGGATAGGAGTCTCAATTCACAGCTGGCAATTCAGCACCCCTGGGGAAATGGATGTATCTGTCCTTGTATAGCATCATGGCGGACAGTACCTCATGTAGCACCATGCTGAACATCGGTTGTGACATCCCACCAGCGCTGGCCACTGTCTCTTGGAACGATCCAGTGGCAAAACAATGCAGGGCCGCCATCACCTTATAAGTAGGGGTGAAAGCTGTTGGATATGTCTTGCGAGGCTGCAGGTGGGGCTCCAACAGATCACAAATGGTTTTCAGGGTGGCTCTGTCCAGGCGGCATTTCCATATGATCGCAACATCCTCCATGCCCTCCAGCACCATCAAGTGATGAATCATATTTGGCCTCTTCCTATTGGAGATGATAGTGAAAACATGTCAATGCAATACATCATGAGATGTGCACAGCACATCACGTTCTGGATGACACAACGACAACAATGACTGACATCAATCTTGACTAACAGACCAGCTCACATGTAGGGACACCTTCATGTACACAAATGCCACACTTGTCAACTTACACAAGACAAGTACCTCAAACACCACCTTGGTCAATGTGAATACACATAGGGATACAACCACATTTCAAATGGGCACACCTGGGAGTATAGCATCCAGCATATGTGTAACTAATCTAACCCACTGTCTCATACCTAGCTGCTGTACCTGTCACACCTCAATGCGTCATTACAACCTGGCACACATCCACCACACAATGACCACAGTCGGCGCTGGAATGACGAATGTGTGCATGAGCAGACATGAGAGGCAATGCAACATAGTTCATCATTCATTGAGACGAGCATCGCTGTGAATGTCACTGCACCTCAACACATTGACATGTGTACACATTGTAGAGTCCAGAACAACACTGTCCTGCCTACACCAACATCAGATTCATAAGTGACATGCGAGTGGGTACGGGCCAATCTACGAAACACACACACAAACATGGCATGTGTAGCCGTCTGTGGAGTAAATGGAAGATTGGCCACGTGTGCACAATGATGTTCCATTGACCATCTTGGCACTGTGCCCTGTTGATGTTTGACAGATGGGCATTGCGATTATATTGCACCCATATCGCGGCAGCTGCCGCCTGGCCCCAGTGGTGTGTCACCAGCACCCCCATTCACACAAGTGCAGTACTGATAGGCATGGAGATGTGGAAATGGCAGTTGGCATGCTCCGCCGCATGAATGGCGGAGCCTCATGTCAATGTATGGCACCCAAAACACGGTAGCTACCACCTGGCCCCAGCAGTGTGTCACCAGCACCCCCATTCACACAAGTGTGGTAGTCATAGGCATAGAGACATGCCCATATGGTGGTGGGCATGCTCCGTCACCCACATCGCGGTGCCTCGTGTCAATGCATGGCACCCATATCGCGGTAGCTACCGCCTGGCCCCAGCGGTGTGTCACCAGCACCCCCATTCACACAAGTGTGGTACTGATAGGCATGGAGACATGTGGAAATGGCGATTGGCATGCTCCGACGCATGAATGGTGAGCCTCATGTCAAGTATGGCACCCAAATCACAATAGCTACTGCCTGGCCCCAGCGGTGTGTCACCAGCACCCCCATTCACACAAGTGCGGTAGTCAAAGGCATGGAGACATGCCCATATGGCGGTGGGCATGCTCTGCCACCCAAATCGCGGTGCCTTGTGTCAATGCATGGCACCCATATCGCAGTAGCTACTGCCTGACCCCAGCGGTGTGTCACCAGCACTCCCATTCACACAAGTGCGGTAGTCATAGGCATGGAGACATGCCCATATGGTGGTGGGCATGCTCCGCCACCCAAATCACAGTGCCCCATGTCAATGCATGGCACCCATATCGCGGTAGCTACCGCCTGGCCCCAGCGGTGTGTCACCAGCACCCCCATTCACACAAGTGAGGTACTGATAGGCATGGAGACATATGGAAATGGTGGTTGGCATGCTCCACCGCATGAATGGCGGAGCCTCGTGTCAATGTATGGCACCCAAATCGCGGTAGATACTGCCTGGCCCCAGCGGTGTGTCACCAGCACCCCCATTCACACAAGTGGGGTAGTCATAGGCATGGAGACATGCCCATATGGCGGTGGGCATGCTCCGCCACCCAAATCACGGTGCCTCGTGTCAATGCATAGCACCCATATCGCGGTAACTACCACCTGGCCCCAGCGGTGTGTCACCAGCACCCCCTTTCACACAAGTGCGGTACTGATAGGCATGGAGACATGTGGAAATGGCAGTTGGCATGCTCCGCCGTATGAATAGCGGAGCCTCGTGTCAATGTATGGCACCCAAATCGTGGTAGCTACCGCCTGGCCCCAGCGGTGTGTCACCAGCACCCCCATTCACGGGTGCGGTACTGATAGGCATGGAGACATGTGGAAATGGCAGTTGGCATGCTCCGCCACTAAAATTGAGGTAGCGCACACCGAGCCCCTGCGGCGTGTCACCGCCATGGAGCTTGCCCTAGAGCCAATGCGAAGCTCGAGAGCGGTGGCATAATGCAATTTTGAAGATCGCGGTAGGCATGTTCCGCCACCGCGGAGGCAGACATTGGCTGCATTTGAAAGGTAGCGCACCCCATCCCCCAGTCTTGTGTCACCACCATGGAGCATGCCCTTACAGCCAATGGGAGCCATGATTGCGGTGACATGATGCAATTTTGAAGATCGGGGTAGGCGTGCTCCTCCACCGCGGAGGTGGTCATTGGATGCATTTGAAAGAGGCAGACCTGGACCACCATTTGCTGCAGCTTGGCACCTTTGAAACGACCCCAGGGGGCTATATATGTGTGGGAGTGAGCCTCACATTTCCACTGCTCCCAGAGCCTGCTGCCTGAGACCCCTCACCTGCTGCTCCCTCCAGGGACTGCTGCCAGAGACCCCTCACCTGCTGCTGCCTCCAGGGACTGCTGCCTGAGACCCCTCACCTGCTGCTGCCTCCAGGAACTGCTGCCTGAGACCCCTCACCACCCGATTCTGCTGCTGTTGTCTCATGTCCACAGTGATGGCAAGGACAGAGAAGATCCATGCTAGTCCCTTCACGAGCGAGAAGCTGGAGTTTCCTGGTGGACGAGGTGCTCACACAGTACCCACGGCTATATGGTGCCCTAAATGTCGTGATAAGTCTTTGACAGGGGTGGGGTAGGGCAGGGGGCCACACATGTGGTTGGACTGATGCAGTATGTGCCTGGGAGTGTGGGGTGGTGTCATGCACTGCCTGACATTCTGTCTCCAGTGGGAGGGTGTGTGTACCCAATGCCGCACCTTTCCCTTCCTGCACATGTATGTATGAGTGACCTGTGTTGTGTTGTCAGCCATACAGTGACACAGAAGGTTGTTCATGCTGTAGTCAGGACAGTGATTGCTTGGCTGGATGGCTGTGTGTGCCCCTGTAGTCCATCTCAGTGTGAGCCCAGCTGGCCTGTATAGTCCCCTCCTACAAAGACAAGGACACTTCACTTAACTTACACATTGCACTCCAGCTATGGGTTATCTCAGCACTGTATTTTGCACACAACTGCCCTTGTGAATGGCATTTTGAATGTGTGAGATCATATCCCTCAATGTGACCACCATGACACATTCATCTATTCACAGGACAGGGACATTGATGGCTGCGCAGTCTTGGACACAGTAAGTCCACCCCCACACACAGGTTGACATGTGATGTATGTGTTGCTCAAGCCAACAATGGACTGGAGATGTGGGCAGGCTACATGGGTGTTTCTGTGCTGACATCCTGCATGTGCACGAGATGTGCAGGGACTGTGTTCCCCCTCACACCTGCATGCTTTAACATCAGCTTTTCCCATGCAGGTGTCCCGTGAAGGCTGTACTATAGTCTCTGATTGACATACCGTTGGATATGTGATGATTTTGTGTCTTGCTGCTATACTGATAGATGTTGGTACATGACTCTGTGTCACTGATCATTTCCCCCTCTTGTCTCCCAAGCCTGCAGCTCAAGGTACACCAGCATAACACCGTGTGGAGGGCCATTGCAGCGAAGGTGCGAGCTCTGGGGGTCTCAAACCAACGGTGCACCCACTGCCACAAGAGATGGGACAACATCAGCTGGCTGGCAAAGAATGTGTTGGAGATGACCTTGGGGCTGCTTCCTCGCACTGGGCGTTTGGCACGGCACAGCATGACACCACTAATGGGGCACATCTTGGCGGTGACACAGCCTGAGCTGTATGCACGTTTGAAGGAGCATCAGCAGCAAGCCAGGGGTGAGCATTTGGGGAGTCTGACTTTGGCTGGGATTGGCTGCATGTGTACAGAGCCTGTGCCAGCGCTGGCCTATGTGATGTTGGTAGTGTGATGCTGTGGCATGTAAATGGCTGCTGGTCTAGGTGCCGATGGCCTTCATTTGCCCTACCTGTACTTACAAAGGTGATTTGGATGCTGTGCCTTCACATTACAGTCTGAGTTGTGCTCTTCAGGTTTCTTCTGCATTGGGGTAGTCTTGGGAATCCCATAGGAGGGAACAGCAGTGTGCCCGATCTGACTGTGCGTACATCAATGCATCCATTGCATGCACCCAGATTGGGGAGGCCTACACATCGGACAGCAATGTGCACCATTCTATTGTCCCCAAGGTACGACATGGTGGGTGGCACGGGCTAATATCCATTGTGGACTGTTATGTTGTAATCTGGGTCTGTTTTGTCCCCTCCTGTTCCATCCAGATCTGTTATTGGCAACATGTACTGTGCCCCCATCATGTCCCTAGGTGTGCACAGAGCTAGTTGTGTGTCTGTTTGAACAGAGCTACAAGCAGGGTGTTTTGCTGTGTGGTCATCACATGGCTCACTCATGCCTGAGTTTCCAGTTTCCACACACTGCTTGAGTCAATATAGTGAGTTGGCATGATGTGATTGCACAGGGTGGTGTGCAACATGTAGATTTGGTCTTCTTTTGTGATGCATTGCTTCCATATGTTTGTTCTGTTGCTGTCACTGACCTGACCCTACATCTCTCTGTCTCATGCAGCATCACTTGTGGTCACGGAGGGACAGGAGACAGACACCAGTGGGGGTGAAACTAGCACAACAGCTGCCCAGTAGCCCACTGACACAGATGTCACCAGCGCCTCAGAGGGGGACAGGAGTCTGCTGGAGGAATCCCAGCCTGAGACGCAAAGCACCACATCATCCGAAGCCAGCGGGGATGCATCCATCTTGAGGGCACAGGGAGCGGGGACTCTGCATCGACTTCAACCACACAGCTGCCAGTGCCCACCCTCCCAGCCACTTCCTCTGGTGCTGCCCGTGTCTGCCTCAATAAGAGGGGAAGAGTGTCTTTCACAGCAGGCACTGCTGCCCCTGCCCCTGTCCCCCCTGCTGCCATCAGTGCAGAGTCTGTTGACCTTTTGCGCCAGCTTTGTATAGGCCAGACAGCTCTCGTCAATGCCTTCATTGACCACAACAAGAAGTTGGCCCAGGTGGTTGCTTTCATGGAGGGCATACATTCAGACGTGGGTGGGCTGCACCGGACAGTTCAGGCTTTGTCATCAACAGTGACATCTGCCCTGCAACAGGCACATACTCACAGTCCAGCTCCGGTCCCTTTGTCCACCCCCTTGGCAGTGGTCACGTCTGACGATAGTGACCACAGTCCACATACGTCAAAGTCACGATACAGCAGACGAAGCACACAGCAATAGCAACCCAAGCGGTCCCGGGTGCAGACACCATCCCCACAAAAGACCAAAGCCATTCCAGAGCGCAGGGAGAAAAGCCCGTCAGGCGACACCAGTGGACAAAAAGCAAAGCAGCAGACCTCAGGCACACATGCCTCAGTGGCATCCCCATCCAAGGACTCTACTGCCCCTAAAGCATCACGCAAAGAGAAGCATACAGTGTCTGTGCCCACCAAGGAGGTGGTGCATGCCAAGTGTACACCTAGGCTAGGAAGGGCTCCAAGGCAGAATCACCAACCACCTCGACTCCCATTCCAAGCCCAGTAAAGCAAGGGCCAGAGGGCACTGTAGGGGTAACACCTAGTAAATAGGGGAAGGGGGGGCAGAGGCGAAGCCAGGCAAAGCGTTCCGCTGGGTCCAGCACATCACCAGAGGGGCTGCCAGCGCCTGCACCTGCAGCAGCTGTGGTGGTGAGTGTGCCTGTTGTGCCCACACCACTTCCCATTGATCCACAGTCAGTCAAGCCATTTAGGATCCCCAAGAAGTGGAAGGGCACCCCTCCACAATCTCCCAGCCACACCGTGTCTCCCGTCTGCATGACTCCACCTCCACATGTCACTACACCACCTGGTCCAAGCAGCCCTCTGGCTTGCCAAGCCACTGACAGCTCTACCTCAGCTGTTCCGCTCTCTCCCCGGTCAAGTGCCCCAACTGTCCCCGAGCCACAGCCAGCTCCCAGTGCGCCTGACAGCCAAGTCTGAGTGGTAGTCACCCTCACACACCTGTCTCTCACACAGGTTGGCCTGTACTGCACATTGTTGCCCCCTGACTGTGTTGCTGACCATGCAAAGGTACAGTCACACACATTCCCTGTGCAGCTTCTCATGGACATACTCTGCACTTTGTTTTGGCCACTGGCCTTGTTGCTCTTTGCTGTGTTGAACTATTCCCTGTGCAGCTTCTCATGGACATACTCTGCACCCTGAACTGGCCACTGGCCATGTTGCTCTTTGCTGTGTTCAACTATTCCCTGTGCAGCTTCTCATGGACATACTCTGTACCCTGTACTGGCCACTGGCCTTGCTGTTTTGCCCTTGCCTGTGCAGCTTCTCATGGACTCACTCTACACTTTGTTCTGCCCACTGGCCTTGTCGTTCACTGCTGTGTGTCCCCTGCCTGTGCAGCTTCTCATGGACTCACTCTGCACTTGTCCTGCCCACTGGGCTTGTCATTCACAGCTGTGTGCCCCCTGCCTGTGCAGCTTCTCATGGACTCACTCTGCAATTTGTCCTGCCCACTGGCCTTGTCGTTCACTGCTGTGTGCCCCCTGCCTGTGCAGCTTCTCATGGACTCGCTCTGCAATTCGTCCTGCCCACTGGCCTTGTCTTTCACTGCTGTGTGCCTCCTGCCTGTGCAGCTTCTCATGGACTCACTCTGCACTTTGTCCTGCCCACTGACCTTGTCGTTAACTGCTGTGTGCCCCCTGCCTGTGCAGCTTCTCATGGACATGTTCTGCATCTTGTGCCTTGCTCTTCTCTTCTCATGGTACCTATCTGTGTAATATGTGAATAAAGACAGTTGCTCCTGTTGTCTGTTTTGTCAGAGTCCTTACTGACTAAAGTACTTTTGCTGTGTGTTAATGGTTTACTGTGCCACATGGTCTGTGTGCCTTTCAACATAGTCAATTTTTGGACTCACTTGCTCTCTTTTTCCAGGGGTGACAGGGTCTTCAGTTCTTCTTGACCCAGATACTTGTGTGGGCAATGGTGTCAATTCACAATGGATAGCAGTAGTCATTTACTTAATTAGTTCATGTTGGCTATATTGTACACATGTCATGTTGGGGGGCACTGCCAGCACAGAGTGGGTTTCTGCACACAGTATTGGAGGCAGGCTGGCCAGGGTCATCATGTATGTGTGTTCTTCCTTTATGTGTGCCCAGTGGTGTATGTGTGTGGTCATCTTTTGATGGCCAGTCATCCTAGTCCCATGGCTTACTTTCCATTTGTGCTCTTGGATGGCCTGGTAGTGTGCAGTGTGAAGGGGGTTGGTTTGTGAGGAGTGTTGATGTGCACATGCCTCTGCACTGTCAACTACACACATGTGTCACCCAGGAGTTGTGTGCCTGTTGTTTTGATTGTTCATCCCTGTGGATGTGGTTGTATGCCCATTATGTGAGTTGTATGTTGTGCACTGTGCAGTGTGTTGGTGTGTCCTTGCAGTTCTGTCTGACTCCTACTTGTTGTTTTTGTCACTTGTGAGTATGCAGAGAGTGTTACTGGCAAGTCAGTGTTGTGTTTTGTTGCACATCCATGTGTCTTGTTGCTGTTTGTGGAGACTGTGCAGACCTGCTGCTCCACACTGCCATTGTGGTTGTGTTTTCTCATGCTTTGCTGTCACATGGTGCCTTCTTGCCTCCAGTGTGGCATGTTGTGTGTGTTGTCATTCCATCCCCTATCTGTGCTTCAGCTGCCTACCCATTGTGGGTCTGCACTCCTTCTCTTTGTGTATGGTACACTCCAGCCATGTCCCCTACTGACACGCAGTACACTTCACTTTGGTGTCAGCTATCCCCTTGGTTTATATGTGTGTGTGTGCCTCCCCATTACTTCATTTGTGACACTGATTTGTGGTGCAGTTCTTTGGCCAGGGTCAATGTGTCACTCGGGTATTTCCCCAATGGGTCATGTGTGATGTTCTGGTGCTGTTTGTCAGTCATGGTTGCTCCTATGCAGTTCAACTGTGTGTGCTGCCCAGTCCTCTGGTCAAGTTGTTTCCATCTTTGTGTCCCAGACTTGTGCATCTGTATGGTGTTGTGTTGGATGTATGTGTGTTGGCTGTGTTATTCCTTCACTTCCTGGGTGTGCTGTTGTCTTTGTGCTGTGCTGTATGCTGTTGTGTGGGTTGCTGTTCTGTCACTGATGTCTGTGTGTGGCTGCTATGCTTGGCGTGCACACACAGCTTGTTGTGCATGCAGTGCTGTGTGTGTATGTTGCCTTGTGATTGCCTGTTGTGCATCCCCTGATGTCCTGCTGTGTTTGCTATGTGATTGTTCTGCCTGTGCATCTGTTGTTTGCTGTGGCTGTGTTCTTCTGTGATGGTGCACTTCTTGTGTAGGTTGTGGTATGTTGTCTGTGCATTGTTCCTGAGTGACGAGGTTGTGCACTCCTGCTGTGTCTGTGCTCCCATTGCCTTTCCCCAGTTTAGCTGCACAGGGCATGTCTGTTTTTGTTGTGGCTCTGTGTGTGTTTCTGTTGGGTTATGTGTTTGTCTGTTGTATTTGTTTTGACATTTGTGGTGTTTGTGGCTGACCCCAGGGTGTGTGGTTGTTTGTGTGTGTATTGACTGGCAAGTATTGCCAACCTTCAGTGTGTTTGGCACTGGTGTTGTGTGCTGCTGGTGTGAGGGGGTATGTGTGTAGATTCCTACTGGTGTTTGTCAGTCCTGAGGTGTATAGATGGGCCCTGTGTGTAGTGCTGCTGGTGTACTCCTGTGAAGTAGTTGTATGGATGTGTGTCTGTTCACAGTTTGACTTCAGGGTCTTCCTTTCATCCTTGTGCCTATACGTGGTTTGCCTTTCTGTCTCCCTGTGTTGTTGCACTGAGCAGTCTGTGGTTTGAGTTTACTCACTGTGCCAGCCATGTGTGCTTTGATGGTGTGAGTGTGTTGTTCTCTGTTCCTTGTATTGATGTGATGTACAGATGTTTGTTGTGTGTCTCCATGGCCTTCCATTTGTGGGCAGTCCACTTTGGTTTCCCTATTTGTTATGCTCCATTGCTGTTGGCATGTGGGGTGTGGATGTGTCAGTCTGTGGTATGTATGTGTGACTGTGCAGGCTGTGTGTCCATTTGGATGTTAATTCCTTGTATGTATTCATTTGTTGCTTGTTCTCATTTTTATTTCCCTGAGTGTGGTGTTGTGGTGGTGTGTGTGTTTCCCTGGCCCTGTGCTACTGTGCTGTGTGTAGTGTGTTTCTGTGCAGCCACTCATGTGTCTGTCTCCATGATTGTTTGTTGTGTGGTGCAATGTAACTAAAGTCTTAAAACCTTCTATTAACTGCAATGCTTTTTAATGAGGTGCTATCATGTATATTGGTCCCAAGATGGCTGCCAACACTTCTTGGATGAAGTGCTGACAGCCAATCAGATCTCAGGATGAGATGTGTGGTTAGGCTCCGCCCACATATATATATGATTTTACTTTTGATTTTCTCAGGAACTACTAAACAGATTGACACGAGACCTGCAAAAGGCATTTCCCTGAGCTGAGGACTACCTCTCTGCCAAATTTCAAGTAATTCTGTTCAGCCGTTCGGGCTGTACCTTGGACTAAAGGTCCCTATGGAAAATTGCATGGGGAAAACATGCTTTGGGACCCCCTTTTTTCTCAGCCCCCGCTTGACGAATCCCCCCGTGACTTTCAGGGTAGGAGCGGAGCGGAGCGCCCCACCTATTTTAAAAATTTCGCGAGGATTCGTCAACCGGCGCCAAAGTTATTCCAAATAGAATGTTGCAGATTTCCTATGGAAACACGGTCCTAACTATAACTATCTACTGGCGACCGCCAGTAGATAATATATATATATATATATATATATATATATATATATATATTCACAGAAAAAACCATAGGTTTCAGGCACGTTATAGTTAGGAATTAGCATTTAAAAAACCTCAGAAATTCACTGAAAAAACCATAGGTTTCAGGGGTGTTATAGTTAGCTGGACTTTTCACTTGTACAAAACCATTGAAATTCCCCCGTTATAGTTAGTTCAGCTAACTATAACTCGCGCGCCCGCAATGCACTGCTGATGACGTCACATATTACATCACTCATGACATGGTCAGTGACATCACTCATGACATCACTGATGACATCTCAAATGACATCACTGATGACATCACTGATGACATCATCCAGTGAATGTGTGTGTTTCTGAAAATTAAATATGTTTTATATATGTATATCTCAAGGTCGATGGAAGAATAAATGGGTATATAAGTGTCTAAATGGATGATTTGTTTTTGAAAAATTGATTGTGTAACTGACTGATTAAGTGTTTCATAGTGAATACATGGCTTAGTGAGTAATGTTTAAATATGTAAATATCTGTATCAGTCTCTCACTTTGTGTATAAGTGGCTGCATGGGTTGGTGAGTAGCTACATGGGTGTTTATATAGGTTATTAGTTGGTTTTATGAGTATCAGTCTGAGTGTCTGCATGGTTCGGTGGGGGTATTACGTAGTGCATAGGTGCATGAATGAATGACTCACTCTTTGTATGTGTTGAAGACAGCATGTGTGCAGGACTCTATGGGTGGATGAGTGAGTGTATGGGTGTGTTAGTGAGTGAATGACTGTCTCAATAGTGTCTTTATGAGTAACTACATATGTTTTAAACTAGTATATGTGACTATTGGTGTATATAAGCGAGTATATGTGACAGTGAGAGATTGAAAGAGTTCCTATATGAATAAGTATGTGTTTCTATAAGTGATTGTTTAAAAGACTAAGTATGTGTAAGTTTCCGTAGAAGTAAGTGTGGTGGTGTGTGTATAACTGTATATGCAAGTAAATGTATGTTTGATTCTTTATTAGCATGAGTGACTATGTGTGTGAGTACCTCTATGGATGAGTGGCATTGTGTAACAGGATGTATAGGTGTATGAGTACATATGATGAGTGAGTACATGTATGAGTGACTGTATAGGACTGTTGGTGAATGAGTGGATGTGTATGTGGATCTTAGAATTACTGTATAGGTTGTTGTAACTGGTATTGGTATGTCCATTGTTTTTAAAATTTTAATTTCTATTTTTGAATGTGTGTATCAAAGGTTATATTAGGGGAAGAGGAGGTCTGCCACTCTATCACAAGGATGATGTCATCAGTGATGTCATCAGTGATGTCATTTGAGATGTCATCAGTGATGTCATGAGTGATGTCACTGACCATGTCATGAGTGATGTAATATGTGACGTCATCAGCAGTGCATTGCGGGCGCGCGAGTTATAGTTAGCTGAACTAACTATAACGGGGGAATTTCAATGGTTTTGTACAAGTGAAAAGTCCAGCTAACTATAACACCCCTGAAACCTATGGTTTTTTCAGTGAATTTCTGAGGTTTTTTAAATGCTAATTCCTAACTATAACGTGCCTGAAACCTATGGTTTTTTCTGTGAATTTCAAAGGTTTTTTAAATGCTAATTTCTAACTATGCCTACAGAGATAGGACATGTGAAGAAAGAAGAAAAAATGCACAGAAAGAAACAAAAGAAGTGCAGAAAGAAGCAACAGAAGTCCTCAAATACGAAGATAAGTGCAGGAAGAAGGATAACGTGCAGAAAGAACAAAAAGAAGAGCAGAAAGAAGCCTTGTTGCAAAATCATCCTGTACCCTCAACTTTTTCAGACGGATACTGGTGGTAACTGAGTCTGACTAACCAGTCCTAGAGCCAGTGCTATGTTAAAAGACACTTAGAATACAGTGAAAACACCTACATACACTAGGGAACATTATGCGTTGGGGTCCCCCTGTGATTAGCATGACCTCCTCTGTAAGCCCCTAGTGTATAATAGGGCATGGGGATTAAAACTACCTCTTAAAACAGGCCACAGGGCGTTTTTGCACACGTTAACTCAGGCCTCGTCCCCTCCCTTCACCACTGTGTAAACACGCCCTGTGTCCATTTTTAGTTGGGAGATTAAGTTCATTTGAATCCTGAGGGTCCCTAGGGTCCAACTAGCCCACTAGGTACCTCCAGTAAGTGCCACAGAGCTGCGTTGCAGAGAGGTGTAAAAAGTGGCACGGCCTGGACCACCTCTCTGCAATGCAGCTCAGTGGCGCTTACTGGAAGCACTTGGTGGGCTAGTTAGCCCCCAGGGGCCCTCAGTATTGAAGGGAAATTATATCCCCAATTTAAAACGTGCCATAGTGCGTGTTTGCACACGTCACCTCAGGCCCCGTCCCCTCCCTTCACCACTGTGTAAACGCGCCCTGTGGCTGTTCTAAGTTGAGAGATTAAGTCCCCCTGAATCCTAAGGGTCCCTAGGGTCAAACTAGACCACTAGGTACCTCCAGTAAGCGCCACAGAGCTGCGTTGCAGAGAGGTGTAAAAAGGGGCTTGGCCTCAGAACACCTGGCTGCAGCGCAGCTCCCTGGCGCATACTGGAGATGCCTGTTGGGGGCGCGTTTGCAGAGTGCTGCACGGAGGGGGCACGGCCTCCGGCACGATGCCAGTCTTTTATTTATTTTAGTTTTTTAAGAAGGGGGGCTGTTTGGTTCCCCTTCTTATTCTAATTTATTGGCCCTGATGACCCCATCCCCCAGGGCCAGTCTCCTAATTATATTTTTTTGACCCCAATCCCCAGGGCCGGCCACTGTTTTTTATTATTTTTAAAAAATATATATTTATAGACACACCTAGGACATGCTGGACAAACCGTACGTACCTATCACCATGACGATTTGCGTGATATTCATTAAAAGGCGACTATGCATGCAATGAATCCACGTGGAATGTATTTACACCACTAGTGAAGCTCTGACATGTCTGATGCCCTACCGTGCCTAATCCTGGTAGACACCCTTGTCGTTTATTTATACAAACATGGGTAGCTATTGACGGGCACATTTAATACACATGCACACCAAGCCATTCAAAGGGGATTCGACAAAAATTCGACCAAAACTATGCAAGAAACCCCCCTCACGGTTAATAAAACACACATCCACTGCCGGATGTGTAATACTTTTTATTTTACTCTCTGGAAAGGGGACGAACATCACTTGAGAGTCACAGCGTGCTCCTGACAGAGCCCAATGCTGTGTTACACCCACCATTGCCTGCCGAGTGCCACACACCTCTGTGTTGTATTCCACTAGCTAGTGCATATGCTATGACACTCTCTAGCCCATGTGCACTGTAACACCACCCCGTGAATATGTCATGCCACACTTGTCTTCGCACGGGTTATATTGCCCCATCTAACGTGCCTTTCTCGATGCCTATGTTATAACGCACAGTGCTATGCCATACATATTACAATCTGGGATCCATATCTTTGTCACAGTGCATATGCAACGTTACACTCCCCAGCACATATTTTATATTACAACTTTAGAGACTAGTTACGTTACACAACACTGCCCTGTGCATATTACACTCCAAGGCGCATATCGCATAGCACGCGCTAGTGCCTGTGCTATCTCGCGCTCTCCCATGAATCTGTCATTGCGCACAATGTATTGCATATTATATTTCACGCCCGGTTCATCTTATATCACACTTTTTGGTGCATAGTTTATACCATACACTATATCTAGTTTTCATTTTCAATCGTGCTCTCAGGACTATGTTCTATATAACACTGTGTTCACCTACCCTTTTCACGCGCATTACATTTTGCGATAGGGGGTGGAGGGTCAGGGGGTGTTTCTGCCAAGTGAGCCCGGAGTCACAGTCACAAACGTCCTCTTCTTCCTGAATAAAAGTGAGATTATGCTGCATACTTGTTCATATTTTAAGTAGTTCGCACAGACACAATGTTTTAAAAACAATAAAGTTCCTAATACCCGCCTTCTCTGAACAGTTAGCTTGCTGCCCCATCCCCTTCCTCCCTATCCTCTGTTGTGTGAATCCATGGACTAGCCTTCTCCCTCCTGCCATGCATGGTCTGATGTGCTGCCACTGCCCTCAATTTAGTATGATGTACCAGTCCACTCCTCCTGCCCTCCATTGCCCAATTCTATGCCCCATCATTGACCTCCTGCTTAAACTCTGTGCTTAGCTTGCTGCCCCTATTCTCCTTCCCCTGCCCTCCGATGTCTTTGTGCATGCCCCTGCTCCATCCTTTTTGCCCACCATGTCCCATGGACCTGCCACTCCTATCTACTCTGAGTGTTCTGTTGAGCTGCCACTCCCCTCCCACCTGCCTAGCATTGTCAGATGACTGTAACCTGTCCCTGCCACCTCCACCCTGCCTGTCCACATGCCATGCCCCTATCCTCTTCCTCCTGTCCTACATGGTCCATTGTACTGCCACACCCTTCTGCCCTCCCTGGTCTGTTGTGCTGCAACTGCTCCTCCTGCCTGCCCCGTGTGGTCTGTTGTGAGGTCCCTTCCCCTGAACTTTCTTGTCTGTGCACAGGTCCTGACCCTTCCTTCTATCCTCCATCGTCCTTTGTGCATGCCCCTCCACCCTCCTTCTTGCCCATCATAGCCATTGTGCTGCCACTAACCCTCCCACTTGCCATGCATGGTCTTCTGTGCTGCCATGGCCCCTCCCACCTTCCCTGTGTGGTCAGTTAGCTGCCCCTGACCCCCTCCCACCTTCCCTCCATGGTCTGTGTGTATGCCATCACAGTCTCACTGTTGCTCTTCATGGTGTGTCTTGCTTCTAGTGCCCATCCTGCCTGACCTCCATGGCTATCTTGCTGCTCCTGCCCTGCCCCCTTGCCCCCAGCCCTACTCCCTCCCTCCTGGCTTGTCTGTTCCATTGTAATGCCCCTGATCCGTCCCTCCTGCCCTTTATGGTCTGTTATACTGCAGCTTTCTCTCCTGTCTGTCCATTATGGTCAGCTAGCTACCATTGCCTCTTGCCCCTCTGTTCTCTGTTGTCCATGTGCATGGTCCTGTCCCCTCCCTCTTGCTTTCTATGGATTGTTGTGCTGCACTCCCGTCCTGCATGCCCTGTGTGGTGTATTGTGCTGCTGCAAACCCTGATGCCTGCCCTGCAGGGTCAGTTTGGTGCACCTCTCCATGTCCCTCCTGTCCTCTGTTATCCAAGTCCATGTCCCTATCCCATTTCCTTCCATGATCCAATGTACCATACTTGCGAACATTTTGAACTTGGTAAGAGGGAGATTTTGAAAAAAAACTGGGGTATTGATTTTCCCCTTTGAGTTACATTGAAAAAGAGGATATTGTAGACAGGAGACAGATCAAATAAAGCCCATTTGAGCTTAAAAATATTGGACGTTTCCTGGCTGAATCGGGTCTGTTGGCATGTATGGTTGTACTACCATTGCCTCTTCCTTCTGCCCACAATGGTCTATTACATTGCCACAGCCTTGAAGGAGGGTAGATTTTGTATCACAGGGGCCCCTGGCCCGTTCTGTCCACACCTGAAGTATGAGACCCTTGTCCTTGCCCTGCCAGCTGCATTTGTAGGCCGTATTAAATTGACCAGTGGGTCCTGTGTTGCTATATAATTATCCTGAGACATCCTTACCACTCAGCCAGCATAAAACCCCTGTGTAGGCCCTTCTGTTCAATATGTAGGCCTCTTTGTTAAATTGACCATAGCTCTGCAATTTTAGTGTATAGCAGTCTGAAGGCAGGTCTGCGAGGCCTTCTGATCCAAACTAGTAGCCCCCGCCCTACCCGAGTGCTCCGTGCTCGGTATCAAAGTTCAACATCCCCCTGAAGCTGTCGACATACAGTAGGCTGCATCCTGGACTGGTACTTGCTTCCTGGGCAGGTTTCCCGCTTTTAAGGAAGTGGCAACCGCAGAGCGTCAAGTTAGGAGAACTGAGGAGATTTTATACATGAATATATTGAATTCCCGTACAATACCCATTATTTTCTGCTTGCTCTATGGAACTTACGATAAGCGATTGGCCTGAGAGACTGACCTTTTCACCCAGTCCATTGTCAGCATTAAGTGGGTAAATGACGAAATGTCTGGTAAAATCTGCAGACGAAGCTTTTGGGTAGCATACGTAGGTAGATGTAGCGTGCAAAGGAGCCCACAAAATGATATAAAAAGGGAGCACCCACAGATATCGACGGACTACCTCGCCGTCTGTATGTAGGTTAACAGGCAGTGCAGGTTTTCCCCAAGAGCTGGGAGCTCTTGTCTTCCTTTGCTTAAAATGTCTTGCTCTGCTTTGCTTGAAGTATCTTATTCTATTTTACCTATATGAAATGTCATGTTATGTTTAACCATTGTTCTCTTTACTTTTGCATTCAAAAGATTTTGTATTGTAATTGCAGGAATGCTTGCTCTAAGAGTAAACGTGAGTGTTCCTAGGTAACATTTTCCTTGGTGTAACTTGTTTCTCATGATGCATTTATAGATGTGTTTTCTCTCTCTCTCTGTCAGTACATTAATTGAGATACAGAGAATATTATGACAGCTGTATGATTATCTGGATTCTGTATTTTGTACTTTATGTCTCTATTCTGCGGTTTCTTTGAAGTTGCATCTTCTCATTAAACTGCCATTGTATTCTGCCTCCAATTCCATGTCTCATATGTCTGTTTTCTTCATTTTTGGAGCAAGCGTTCCTAGGCACCCCGGCTCAAATTAAGGTGCCCCTTTTGTCCCTGACTCACTCTCCTGCTCAGTTCTGTGGTGGCTCCCGGGGATCTGGGGACCGCCCCTAGCTTCCTTGACCCGTAATAGATCTTCCCTCCAACAGCCTCTCTTGCAAGTCCTGTATTGTTGGTTTGTTGCCCCTGCCCCCCTTTCCACTGCCCTCCATAGTCTGTTGTGCTTCCACGGCCCTTCCTGCCTGCTCAGTGTGGTTAAATTGTTGCCTTTGCACCCTCCTACCTGCCTTCAATTTTCAGAGTCCGTGCCCCTGGCCTCTGCCTCTCAACAGTATCCTAATGAACAACTAGATTGCTAACATTCTATATTTATTACAAAAGTGTGGAACGCCTGACATCATCTTGATGTAATCAAAACTGTAATACCTAGAGCATTTCCTTTAGAAATTACATATATGAGAGGGTCTTATTGGCATCAAAATTATGGTTAGTGCTCTAAAAGACTAAAATAAGGACATATTTTCTGAGTTTTCAAATAGCGACAAAGCACTTTTAAATTATTTGTTATCTTTATGTTTTTTTATCCAGTTGACCACTTGATTAAATGTTGCACTTAGGGGAGAGGATGTGGTGTTACTTCCAGAACTGCAGACTTTGCAACTGGGGAACCAGGTTGAAGTTTCTGCTTCAGCTCGACATTCTGTGATTCTGGTCAAATCACTTAGTCTCCCCATGTCTACAACCAAAATGAATTTGTTCTTGTGTGATGTAACCAATGCTCATGTAAAGCACTCCAATACCTGACAAGTCTGCACTATATAACACTGCAAAAACACAAAATAATAAGTGTTTTGCACACTTCTGTCATTGGGCTATATTTGGGCTACATCTGGGTGATTTTGGGCTACATTTGGGCTCTTTTGTCTCCGGTGGCCATCTTGAGAGATTTATTTGTTATGAAGTTTCCTAATTTCCTCATGTACTGCAGTCTCCTCAGTAGGAAATGCTTTCAGTTTTTTACTTTGATTCCATCATGAAGGTATTCAGATATGTCACACATTTGCCATAAATTCTGAATGTTAGCACTCTAGTTGCTCATTAGATCACTGTAGTAAAACTACTGCACCATGGAAGTCTGCTCCTGGTATTAAAAGTGCATGTTTCAGTCTGCATGTCAGAATTTTTTAATGAAATAGAAGAGGATTTGAGAAGTCACTCAAACTGTGCCCTCATTTTCTTTCTTCAGCATTAATCATAATTTCTATGGCAAAATGAACCTCCTCATTGTGTTCCTTTTTAAATTAAATGTTTTAAGTGTTACCAGTTAATTCCAATCAAGATGGCTTCAGGTGTGCCTTACTTTTGTCATAATGAAGACAGTAAGCGCTCTAGTTGTTTTTAAGAACATTCTGGGACATTCTGTCATTGGGCTATACTTGGGCTACATCTGGGTGATATTTGGGCTACATTTGGGCTCTTTTGTCTCTGGTGGCCATCTTGGGAGACTTATTTGTTATGAAGTTTCCTAATTTCCTCATTTACTGCAGTCTCCTCAGTAGGAAATACTTTCAGTTTTTTACTTTGATTCCATCAAGAAGGCATTCAGATGTGTCACACATTTGCCATAAATTCAGAATGTTAGCACTCTTTTTGCTCATTAGATCACTGTAGTAAAGCTACTGCTCACCAGGGAAAACTGCTGCTGGTATTGAAAGTGCATGTTTCAGTCTGCATGTCAGAATTTTTTAATGAAATAGAAGAGGATTTGAGAAGTCACTCAAAATGTGCCCTAATTTTTCTTTCTGCAGCACTAATCATACTTTTTATGGAAAAATGAACCCCCTCATTTTGTTCCTTTTTAAATTAAATGTTTTAAGAGTTACCACTTTAATCCAAGCAAGATGGCTTCAGGTGTGCCATACGTTTATCATAAGTAGGACTGTTAGCGCTCTAGTAGTTCTTTGGAACACTCTGGGAAGCTGCAGTAGAACACAAAGGAATCAACTGACAGTCTCTGCCCTTGTTGGATGTACATGTTTTACTGAGAATGTCAGACTTCATTCTCACATGACTGAGAAAGATAATGTGAATTTACA
This sequence comes from Triturus cristatus, assembly GCF_964204655.1. Taxonomy (NCBI): domain Eukaryota; kingdom Metazoa; phylum Chordata; class Amphibia; order Caudata; family Salamandridae; genus Triturus; species Triturus cristatus. The sequence goes on from NC_140591.1 coordinate 831,643,627, forward strand.
GAAAATAAGCTCTCAGTTTAGCCTATAGATCACCTTCCAAACCTCTGTGGTAAAAGCATGAGAAAATATTTTTCTCTCAATCATGATATCCCAGCAGAAGGCTTTTTCACATGGTGAAATCACCTTAGAACATACCACAATTCCTAAAATGAGTATGGTACCATCAACAAATGATTTATAATGTAACTAAAGTCTTAAAACCTTCTATTAACTGCAATGCTTTTTAATGAGGTGCTATCATGTATATTGGTCCCAAGATGGCTGCCAACACTTCTTGGATGAAGTGCTGACAGCCAATCAGATCTCAGGATGAGATGTGTGGTTAGGCTCCGCCCACATATATATATGCTTTTAAATGCTATTTTCTCAGGAAATACTGAACAGATTTACACCAGACCTGCAAAAGGCACTTCCTTGACCTTATGGCTACCTCTCTGCCAAATTTCAAGTAATTCTGTTCAGCCGTTCGGGCTGTAGCTGTGTCTAAAGGTCCTATGGAAAAATGCATGGGGAAAACGCGTTTTGGGACCCCCCTTTTTTCTCGGCCCCTGCTTGACGAATCCCCCCGAGACTTTTAGGGTAGGAGCGGAGCGTAGCGCCCCACCTATTTTGAAAATTTCGCGAGGATTCGTCGACCGGCGCCAAAGTTATTCCAAATAGAATGTTGCGGATTTCCTATGGAAACAGGGTCCTAACTATATCTACCTACTGGCGACCGCCAGTAGGTAATATATATATATATATATATATATATATATATATATATATATATATATTGACATCTGGGAAAGCCATTCTGTTAGAGAGCATTGCATAACTAAAACCCCAAGCCTTATTCTAGTGTTTCATTTTGTAAAGTGAAACCTCTTTCTAGGTGTTGTTGTGTTATATGCCTCCTCCTTCATTGTGTTTGGGCCATCATGTGGAAGTGGTATTTTGGGAGAGAGAAGCAAAACAATACCCATCAACTACTACAATATAACAAGACAATAGGTTAACACATTGCAGCAATCATTAGTACATTCAGTCTATTTGTGACTAATTCAATACCTGGAACAGAAGGTACTGTCCAATGCATCCACCTGAAGCAGCATCCCCACAGAATAGACACTGTGTCCATCAGAATGGATGAGTCGGAAGTCACTTTCCAGCATCCACCCTACCTCATGGTAGTGGATATGATTAACAGTTTGAAAAATCTTTGTAAAAGGCATGCGAGTAATAAACAGTGAACTATTCAATAGAAATTGTTAATTTGCTCAGTTATTGTAACTTTCATATTAAGAAATAACACCAGCAATCTTTGTTTGAGGTGTTGTTACTCTCACAATGATGGGTGTGCGTTGTACAGACCCCCCAGGATATAGCGGCATAGATTTGCAAATTTAGCGGCACAAAAATGGAAATTTAGCGGCACAAAAGTGGAAATTTAGCGGCATTATTGCGGCACTTTATTGTACTCGGAATCTTTCCTTTTCAGTCTTAAACTGATTTAGCAGAGTACTCCACTGTGAAATAGGTATAAGAGAAATAAGCAACAACTATGACTTTGTTGTATATCAGTTTGAAAATGTTTCAGTTCTTGTTCGCGAGGTTGCAGCGTGGTTCGCGCCTCATGTCAGCTCAATATCCTATGTATGATTCAAAACATGCTCATGTAAAGCGCTCCAAGGTTGCACTGTATAAAACTGAAAAACGAGTTTCTTTAAAATTACATCTAAGGCAGTGACAGCTGCATGTTTTTTGTTTTTCTTCACCCTGAAGGTAAAAATGGAGAGCCTGATAGGGAACCGTCTCTGCACCTGCTTTTAAGAACTACTGGTGCTGAGCACCGGCCAGACCCGGCCCACTTAAAGCCCTGAAATTGCAAAATGCTGGGGGGTATGATTTGTCAACAGGCGCTAGGGAAGGCAGTGAATATTTTCATTAATTTACAGCTTTACCCTCGGTCAAGACTGTCTTTTTCATGTCTTCCCGCAATGCTCCTCTGCATTCCAGCATCTGACTCTAGGCCTCAAAGTGGCAGTTTTCCTTGTCCAATGCTTCTCCCCTGAAAACCCAGACCTTTTGTGGCTCACACCAGATGTGCTGCTTCAGACCCTCCACATACCTCTGCTCTCTGGTTGTAGGAAACTCTGCCCCATTCCCAGCAACTTGTCAGATGACCACAATGTCCTGTGGTGTAGGGGGTTTACATCGCATGCATTTCCTGTGGACTCGTGCACATCCTCTGAAGCACTTACAGTTCTTCGCCGGCACCAGGATACCCTCACATTGACTTGGCCCCATGGCTGTTCTTGATTTGGACACAGGCCAAGGTCAGACCAACTAGCTTTCGCAATGCTTGGTTACAAATTTAAACTAAGAAGCACACCATACAAGGAGGCCATGTTCATAGAGTTTATATATTCTGAAAACTGCGAAGTCACAAGCACCAAACAGTAAATCAATGCCATCCCTGGAATAGTGTGTTTTTATTGTAGACCGAGTTGATAATTCCACGGCAAGTACAGAGAAACGACTCCAAGGTTTAGCAGATGGATGGCTGGGAAGATGCACGCTGCCTTAGGGCAGGTTGCTTTCACTGCATAAAATAAATAAAAAAAATACATAAAACAAACACTGGACAGAAATAATAGAGTAATCAACAATCTGCCCTTGAGGGAACAGATGATTATTCCACTGTGTCAGAACCCATGAATTACGATTATATCCGGCAGTACATAATAAAGACACGTCCAACTTGGAAAGATTAACCAGAGGAATGCCACAAGTTCTGTAAAAACTTCTCGAAGCACCCTTGCCGAACAGGGTAGGTGACGAAAATCATCAAACGTGGCTAAAATTACAGCAGAGAAATACCATGCCGGTATGACACTGTAATCTAGACTTTCTTCCTGACTTTCTCACACCTGCTGCTGTGAGTCACTATCAGGAGGCAAGCCTGGGAGCAGGGTCCACTCACCCGCCAGATGTTCCGGCCACAGGAAGACTAAAACAGCTCCAATGAACAGACATTACTGAAAGACGCGCTGCAGGGTCATGGTGATGCCGGGTTTATAACCGATACTTGACAGGTGTGGGCAACAAAATCACGCCTTTTGCGAAGCGCAAAGCTGTGCAGAAACGTTTCTTCTTGCCTGCCTCTCACAGCTTGGCCAGGAGGAAGCAGGTATTGGACGGCAGCACGTAATGGCCTGCGCGCGCACAGCCAATAAAAGGGCATTGTTTGTTTTGGTGACACTTTATTGTATATATCGCGGCCAATATTGCAAATATCGCGGCAATCGCGCTAGTTTGCCGATTTCGCGATTTTTTCGTGAATCGCGAAATCGCGAAAAGCTGGAGGGTCTGGTTGTAGGTTGTGTAAAGGGACTGGCCTCTCTGCTGAGACCTCTCTCTTTCATAATGGGTGTGCATAGTAGGGTGTGGAGAGGGATTGGCCTCTCCTTTCACACCTCTTTCTCGGATGATGGTGCTTAGTTGAGTGTAGGAAGGGACTACTCTCTCCTTTTAGACCTCTCTCTCAGATGACAGGTGCCACTTACTATGGTGTGGAGGGACTGGCCTCTCTGCTGAGACCCTTTTCTGTAATGATATTTGTGCATCATAGGGTGTGGGGAGGGACTGCCCTCTCCTTTTAGACCTCTCTCTCTCTCAGATGATGGGTGTGTGTTGTAGGATGTGTGTAGGGACTGGCTTCTCTGCCAGAATATAGCATGTTACAATGCGTGCTTTTACTACGCAGTATGTAACATGCGGTTGTTACAAGGACTGCTTTGTTACAACGCGATGCCATTACTACGCAAGTCATTACATTGACTTGCAGTAGATGGCGCCATAACATTAGGAATGTATAATTTACTATTCCAACTCCAGCCTACGCAACAGTAGTTGGAATAGTAAATTATAGTATTCCTTATGTTAGAGCGCCACCTACTTCAAGTTGATGTAATGACGTGCGTAGTAATGACATTGTGTTGTAACAACGCGGTCGTTGTAACGGCCGTGTTGTAAAGGCATTGCGGTCTAATGACTGCGATGTAAATGTTGTTTCCCCTTTGCAGAAACCTCTCTCTGTAAATATAGGTGTGTGTAGTAGGGTGTTGGGAAGGTCTGGGATCTCCTTTCAGACCTCTTTGTCAGATGATAGGTGTGCCTAGTAGGATGTTTGGATTAGCCTTACCTCTACTCACAACTCTTCTCAAACCAATGAGTATAACAAGTAGAGTCTGATAAACACCATCTCCAGCAAGACTCCTTCATACAGTAACAAGTGTGCATAGCAGAGTGTATTCAAACACCACCTATTCCTTCCTACTTTTCACAATCTTGCAAGAGCCTTGTGAGATCGTAACATTCTTTTAAAAAGATTTTACCTTCTAATCATCACAGTACTTTTCTCTTACACTCTTCCTATCAAAAACAAGAACCACAATATGCATTCCAACTAATATAGTGTATTGAGAACTCATCTACTCCTTTTTTACTAATTACGATCCAGTGAGGGTCCAGTGGTATCGTAAAAATGTGTTAAAAACAAAATACATTTATTATCTTCACAGTAGTTATCCCTTAGACAAGTCCTCTCTAAATCTAGGGGGACAGCATGCCTTTCTAATGCCCCCTTATAAAGATTTTTTTAATTTTTTTTATTTATTTAAGATACAGCGAGCATCGTCGATATGATCTGTAGGAAAGATACAGGGGCCAACAGAGGAGGGGGCCTGGCCATTATCCTCTGTGATACACTACACTGTACTAATTTTGAATTGGACACACTTATGGGAGCAGAAAGTCTTGGCTTCTGCATCTTACTAAATGCCTCTTTGTCCTTTTCGGGAGCCCTGATCTATCGCCCTCCTGGTCACCGTGCCACTTTCACTGACTTACTAGGAGACACTTTAAGCCATTTCCTACTGAGATATGTCAACTTCACCTCATTAGGTGATTTTAACTTGCACCTAGAAGATAAAAAAGAGCCAGGAGTAGACAACTTCCTTCAAATAACAGAAATATTCGGGCTGAACCAGTTGGTGGATGCTCCTACACACCGAGCTGGCCACACACTGGATGGGGTCTGCTCTAATTTCATCCTCCTCTCCGCACACCCACCTATCCCGCAGATATGGTCAGACCATAACCTCATCCCCCTCACACTCAAGATCCCATTGACAAGTCGCATTGACAAACAATCTACCGTCCTTCAGTCCAGGCGTAAATTAACACAACTAGCCTGCAATCCCAAGTTGGCTACTACCGCCCAGGCTCAGGTGCATGCCCTAACAGAGAACACTGCAGTAGACTCACGCCTCTTCCATACTTGGATGACTGCAGTTAGCAATTAACTTATCCCACAAGATAAAGCCAACTAGAATGAGAAAAAAACAACCCATAAAGCCCCCTTAAACAAACACATAATCAATGTAAGCGACAAGAGCGTAAATGGAGAAGATGTTATGACGCGGCAGAGAAACAAGCATTTAAAATAAGTAGAAAGCTTTACCACACACAGATCAAACTAGCCAAAAAGAATACTACTGAAACAAAATACAGGAGGCTAAACTAGACCAAAAGACAATTTTCTCGGTCGTAAAGTCCTTCACCAATCCCAAAGCACTACAGAAAGAATTACCACCTTCCCAGAGGCTATGTGATCAAATATCAATCTTCTTTGAAGAAAAGATCCTGAATATCCAAAAGGACATCATTACGGACCCTGTCCCTACTAAGGACGCCGCCTCGTAACACGACCCTAACACTACTAGATACTCCATCCACTAATTTGAACCAGTGTCATTGGAACAAACGTGTCAAGCAATTGTAGCATGCAAATCAGGTTCTCCCCTGGATGCCTGCCACCCCCACACGATTCTCCACCAAATTGTAGACACCGTTAACCCAATAATAAACCTGATTGTTATCTCCTCCTTAAGCTCAGGTACAGGGCCAGATGATTGGAAGTTAGCGATAGAGAAGCCTTTGAAAAATAAGCCAAATATTGACCCATCTGTTCTCTCTAACCTTTGCCCCATATCACTGCTTCCCTTATTGGGAACAATCACAGAAAATTTGTTCATAAAGAACCAACTAAATTCATCGAGGCCGACAACATCCTCCACCCTCAACAATCTGATTTGTGCCCCAAGCACTCCACTGAGTCTGCACTCCTGGAAATCACGGACACACTAAAAATTATAGCTGACAGAGGCAGGAAGGCTCTGTTGATCCTACTCAACGTATCGGTCGCATTTGATACTATATCACACAGTATTCTCCTGTCAAAACTCAAATCCAGCGGTATTTCTAACACCGCCATGGAATGTCTAAAATCCTTCCTCTCCGAAAGCAGACAAGCTGTGTCCCTTTCCTATCTGTTTTTTTGTTTAAATCTGTTTTGTTGATTTTGATACGACAATGTACCGGGAAACAGTTATTTATGTCCTCCTTTCATACATTCAATATATCGGTATCAGTACATGTTTGTGTATTACTTATCACGTCAGCATAACATCAGATGGTGTTTACACAGTACATGACAGGCTGTCCTTTGAGTCCTGACAGCTGTTTCTTCAACAGAAAAGAGACACATAAATTTCTTGAGTTTCAGTTATCTGTAAATGTTGTGTAGAGCAGTGGCAGCTCGTATTGAATTATAAATGATACAGACGTAGTGCTCTACAAAAGTTCTTCCTGTTTCAACACCGTGATCTTATGCACAGATGAATCAAGTATGAACAAAAACAATGAGTTCAACAAGAACAATGACCTGCCCATGATATCTTCTCCTCTCCTTCTTTGCGTGTGTTTGTGTAATTTTCCCCCTTCCTTGCTGCCGCATTACTCAACGTCCCAAATGTGTGGTGTCCATGCTTGTTCACATTTTTATATAATATATGTGTGTCCGTGGAATATCGTGGTGCGCCCGTTAACACTGTGCATGGTTCACTACATCTACCATCTCGTCCCCTTCTATCTGGTGCAGTTCTTTTAAGAGGTTGTCCCAACATGTTGCTATGGGTTCTCAATGCAGTCCTAACGTTTCCTCACGCCTAATGGAGACGCATTCAGCTTTGGCCCACGCCAACAAGTGGCGTCAGGCTCGTGCATGTGGTGGGTCCGCCGCTTAGTTACGAGCATTTTAGCTACTATTATCCCTTAATCGAGAAACCTAGACACTACTTTGGTGGCAGTCGTCCGCCTGAATTGGTGCAGCAGATATACTGGCCATTCAAAAGGTATGTTTCGATCTGTGCAAGTGTGCAATATTCTGGTGATCGTGTTCCAGTATACTCCTATTCGGGGGCAGCTCCATAGCAAGCACACCAGATCTGCTCCTGGTGCAGCACACCTTGGGCATGCCGCGTCTGTACGGTCAAACTATTGATTGATCAGGGCTGGCGTGAGATAGGTTCTGTGAATGATGTATAGCTGTATTTGCCTGAATCGTATATTTATAGGTATACGTATCGAGCTCTCAAGTAGTTGTGACCATTCCTTATCAACTAGCTGTCGCCCCAGGTCTAGCTCCCATTTGCGTCAGAGAGGGTCAAGGCTTATCGCTGTATGGGATCTAAGGGAGGCTGCGAACCATCGGATGAGATGCCTACCATTCCCCATGGCATGCAGATATTGTATTGTAAGGTGAGACTGCAGCTCAGCAGTCATATCACCCCACCTGGTCACTAGGGTAGTCAGTAGTGAGCGATGCGTTAGGAATTGGCCCGGTGGCAACCCATCTTCTTCCACCAGAATTGTGTAAGTTACGATTGTTCCGTCGTGGTAGAGATCCCCTAGTGTTTGAAAGTCTCTTTCTAAACAGACCGCAATTGGTTGTGAATGATGTGAGCACTGCCAGCCCGCTCGGGGACCCCTCTTGTGGTATCGCTGGTGCATATGAAAAGATGCCTCTGGCGATGTAGAGGGACCTACGAAAACATTTGTGTGCCACTGCTTGTAGCAATGGTTGTCAAGTCTTTGACTTAACAGCAGGGTGGAAGAGTCTAATGATTTCTGCTGGGTAATATGCCGGTCGTGTGGTAGCCGTGTCTGCGTGGTTTCTGTCTGCCAGCCAGTGAGCTATCCATCGCAGCTGGGCCGCCAGATAATAGTGCTCGAAGCATGGCGCTGCGAGGCCCCCTTGATCTGTAGGTAAGTATAGTTTTTCAAGTGCCATTCTATGCCTTGTATTATTACCCCATATGAAGTGTCTGACCAATTTACTTAATGTAACAAAAAAGGACGCAGGGATGTATAGTGGTAGATTAGCAAAGTAGTATAAAAGCCTGGGGAGAATTACCATCTTTGCCAAAGCTACCCTACCGTTACTGTTAGTGGGAGCTAATCCCAAAATCGCATCTGTGACCGAACTGCTGTTATGGCTCCGCCCAGGTTCCCATCGAACAGGTCTTTGGAACTTTCCTATCTGTTAAACATACCATCACAACAGGAGTGCCACACGGCTCATCGCTAAGCCCACAGTTATTTAAGACCCCACTCATCAAGCTGATAACATCATTCGGGATTGAAGTTACTTCCTATGCAGATAATACCCAAATTATCTCATCCCTAGATCACGACTCCATGGACGCTGAACTCAACTTCAAAAGATGCCTAACAAAGGTTATCCAGTGGATGAAGGACAACCACCTCAGGTGCAACACCGATAAAACTGAGAACATACCAATAGGAAAAGAGGTCTCATTCTTGTCGGGCGAGTGGTGGCCTGATATGGTGAAGAATGCAAGAAACCCAGGAGTACAGTTTGACTCCGCCCTCACCTTCCAACCACATGCAGTGACGGTAGCAGGGACCTGCTTCAGCCTTATAAAATCCTTAATTTTTCTTTTCGATTTACTTCCACTCACTGCATGGAAATCAGTAGCAGTCGCCCTGATCCTCTTGCGACTTGACTACTGCAACAGCATCCTGGAAGGAGCCAATAAACAAACATTGAAAAGACTCCAAGTAGACCAACATGCAGCAGCTCGGTTGGTATTAAAACTAACACGAAGGTCCCCCGCATGTCCAGCCCTAAAAACCCTTCATTGGCTCCCACTACATAAGAGAATACTCTTTAAGATTCTCCTAATCACCTTTAGAGCCTCACTCAAACTGGGGCCAAAATACCCCTCATCAAGATTCAACCCCTACATTACAACAAGAACCTTCAGTCCTCGTCAGCCAACCTACTCAAACATCCAATTTTAGATGCAAAATAAAGGGAGGAAAAACAATGGCCGTATTAGGTACCAGAGCCTGAAACCTATTGCCAATGCATCTGACAACTTTAAAATCTGAAACACAATATAGGAAAGCACTAAAGTCTTGGACTTTCGGAGTCTCAGATGAACTCTGTCTCTCTCTCATTTAAGAACATCAGAGTTTCTTCTTACCTCCATACCAGCGCCAGGATGCTCCTTTCAGAGTGGCAGTCAGCGCTTTATAAATATCGCTTTTCGTTTGATTTCATTTCATACATCACAATTCGCAGAGGAGAGAAAAACAAAAAGATATTCTCATCCAGACCAGCAGAAATGTTAACATTGGCTGACGCAGGGGCCAGTACCCTTACACAGTTGGACCGTGATAAGCTCACCACTTCTCCCATGCTTTATCATGTTTTTTAGGACACCCACGAGCCTCATAGATGGGCTTTTTCTTGCTGCGCACACGAGTCCACTCCCCTACGCCAGACTGATAGTGAGGGTGTCTTAGGCTGCTTTTATAGATGCACCACATCTTGTTTGCCCACCAAGCAGGCTAGACTCAGAAACATCTGCTCAGTGTGGGAGCCCCCAGCTCCTCCACCAGCCCCAGTAAATGCCACTCTAAGGGTTAGTTTGATCGGCGACCCAGGACCTTGGTAACTTCCTCTCTACTCCAGTCCAAAAGGGCTTCACCATAGTGCAGTCCCAGGCTACATACAAGAGGTCAGCAGAGATTGCCAGCTGCCATGCCTCCCGCCAGTCATCATCTTCCAATTCCCCACCCATCCGACCCACTTCTGACGAGGGGAGGCAAAGCTATCAGGAGCATGAATTATCAATGTCCAGTAGATTTGAGTAATAGCCCTCTTAACCAACTGCTACATAGGTATCTTGGCTTCCAGTGGACTATATTCCGGGATTTCTCTGCCGGGGGAGCTGCATCGTCAGGGCATGTCTTGGTTGGAGAAAGCAAAATAACTATGTTTTCGCCAGAGCAAAGTGTTCTTGCAACTCCTGGAAGGACAACAGTGCAGTCACTTTGTAAATGTCTCTCAAATATATGTAATACCTATCCGGTCCCATTGATGGAACGCCTCTAGGGTGGAGAGTTGGTGGAGCCATGTTCCGCCCCACAGGGGGGGTGAGTTCAGTGAGCTTACGGTCCCACTGAATCAACTGCAATGCCACCCTCCAGCACGTATTACTATTTTAGAGCATTAGGGTGTTTCCCTAGACACCGGATTTCCATAAAGATTGCCAATTAGGCCCTGAAATTCCATTGTGTAGAGTTCTAGGCGGTATGCCGGGTCATCCCATCCTCCCGCTAACCATTCTTTGACAGGTACCAATTGCGCCAACAAGTAGTATGCATAAATATCGGAAACCTATAGTCTCCTAATAAAGGGTGACTTACTTTCTGCTGAGAAGGCCACCTTGTGTCGTTTCCCGGCCCAGATAAAGGAGGTCAGTTTAGAAGTCAGGGAAAGGAACCATTGCCTGAGTATAGGGTACAGGAAAATTGCTAAGATATACAAATACAGTGGAAGACAGACCATCTTAAAGAGTGCATTGTGACCCAGCTAATTCAGTGGCAGCCTCAGCAAGCAATGGAGGTCCCGGTCCAGGGAGGCAGCCAGGCCCTGAAAATTACATTTCTGAGCCAAATCTGGAAGGTGGGACATATGGATCCCCAGGTACTTAAATGTGTTACACCGCAGTGTATAGTTGCTAACCACAAAAGGGTTTGGCCCTAAATCAGTAAGGCTGGGCCATATATTAATAAACACCACAAGAAATGCCAGTACTGATCACCATTCACTCATACCTTCTTTCAGAGATCACACAAACCAATTGCTATGATCCCCAAAATAAATTGTTATTTCATTTCTTAATTTCAATTTTTTGTTTTGTTTGACTACAGGTACTTAAAAAAGTTTGTTTTGATACATAGAAAGCTTTTGAAATATTTTAACATACACTGGAATCACAAAAAATGAATAACATAGAAATCACATTACAAAATACATAAACAACACTAGGACCAAAAATGACATACAAAACAGTTATAGTTCAGGTTCTGTACAGTTTTCAACCTCAGTGATATCCAAATACCCCTGACTAATATCTTGCTAGGTACGGTTTTTAAATCTTCTCAGTGGTAGCGGCCAAATAGTGACCCTACTGAGTTCACTCTAATCCTTTTACAAGAAGAAATTTGGTTGTGAGTCAAAGTGGTAACGCATAATCTTGAACACTTATTTGGCCAAAGAAAAAAACTGTTGACACGTTGCGAACCCCAATACGTTTCTTGAAGGGTACTCCTCAGGACACAGAACATTTGTAGAGCTGCAAATTAAAAAAAAGGATAAAAATAAAACCCAATCTTTGTTGTCACTCAAACTCTTTTCTCTCATTCTGTCATAACACAGCCCAATTTGTTTACCTCCATCCTTAAGTGACAAATTTGATTTCTTTCAACATCAACCGTTTATAGACAAATGGAGACTGCCACCAATTACACCAATCTAAAAAGGAAACAACACCAAAACCTCTGTTTTAATTAGAGTATGTGAAAAAAAGTTTACCAGTGAATAGTATGGCACTAGCAATGTCTCTCTGCGTCACCCCTCACTTCTATCAGTATAGACTTGGCCATGTTAATATGGAGGCCAGAGGCTTTTCTGTAAAGGTGAATGATCTCCAGGCAGCCAAGGCAAGAGCTTAGAGGATCCCAGAGGAACAACAAGATGTCATCTACATAGAGTGCCACTCGATCCTCGAATCCCGTCCCCATCTCCACCCACTGACTCGCGCATCGCAGCGCAGAAGGCATGCCAACAGCTCAATGGCCTTAGCAAATAATAGCGTGCGAGTGGGCAACCTTAATGCGTCCCCCATCGGATCGGAAAGGTACCCGACAGTATGCCATTCACCTGGACTTGGGCTTTGGGGTTGCGTTAGGGGAGAGGAATCATCCTCCAAAACCATCAGAACAGCTTCCAACAATTCCCAGGAAAGCAGGTCATAAGCTTTGGTGACGTCCACCAGAAGGAAGGCTAGGTTACGCTCTACCATTTGAGTTTGGGAGAGTGCCACTTGTACTCTACGGCTGCAATGACATGTATCTCTCCCTGGCATGAACCCACATTGGTCTAGATGGATGAGATGGGTAAGAGTGCATGTCAGATGAGCGATCAGGATTTTGGCAAAGATCTTAATGTCTGCATTGATGAGGGAGATCGGAGGGTATGAGGTGCACAGGTCAGGAGGCATGACCTTTTTGGGGATGACCACATTGGTTGCACAGTCCAGGTCAGCAAGAAAGGAGCCTCGACATATTGCTTCGGTGTAAAATTCAGCAGGTGTGGTGCAATGATGGAGCAAAACCTTTTGTAATATTCAATGTAATACCCATCAGGTCCAGAGGTCCTGCCTGATTGAAGCCCAGATATAGCTAAGTCGGCCTCTTCTTCTGTTAGGGGTTCATCAAGGTCCAGGGCCAGGGAGGGAGAGATGGAGGGCAGTGGGATATCACTTTGATGGAGTTCTCCACCTCCGGGGGAGGTGGCAGTGGACGATGAGCATATAGTACCTAGTAATGTATCGCGGCTGTCGCCGACAACTCCTCTCTGAGGTCACACGCTTGATCTCAAATAGCTAGTACTACTCTAGAGGAGACTCCGTGATTCGCCAACCAATATTGTGGTTTCCCTGATTTGTCTCCAGATTCATAGATTCTTTGAGCGGAGTCCCTCCAGCACTGCTTTGCCTTATCTAATGAAACCTGCTGTAGTTCAGTGTGTGCAATTTCTAATAGACGCTGTGTATCCCCTGGCCCGAGCCTCATGACCGATGCTCTTAGTATCACACTTGAGTTTCTAGGTCAGTCACCCGCTGTTGCTGTGCCGCTTCATGACTCCGGACGTAGCTTTGAAGCAGTCCTCTGATGGAGGACTTGCAGCCTGCACGGAGAGTCACCTTGGAGGACACTGAACCGTCATTGGTCTGAAAATAGACTTGGAGTTCGCCCTCTATAAAGGAGGCACATTCTGGGGCCTTCAGATACCATGATAGCCAGATATGTCTCAGGGTCATGGGCTGAGTGCCCTACTCCGCCAAGAGAGAAGCATGGGCTAATATAGAGTGCAGGAGTAGTTGGATGGAGCGCAATGCAAGGGGACCCATCGCCAGCAGCCACAGCAGGTCAATAGGGCTTTGTTGCTGTAGGCTGCTGAGTGGTAAGTGTAAGCATGTAGAAAGGGGTGCCAGGAATCACAGAAGCCCAGGTCATGAGACATGCGGAGCTGGACTTCCTGCTGAGTCATGGTGCGGACAGAGTCTGAGATTGAGAAGAATTGTTGTGAACGGGGGACTCCAGGGGCAGTCACGTGGATCCACTACAGCATACGGGGAACATCCTGTAGCAAAAAATCAGGCGAAGCTCAACCCGAGACTTTCCAGGAAGAAGCTGAGGTGGATTAACTTTTTGGGGGGAAAGTTTTGGGAAGATTTGTCAATCTTGTCAAAGTTATTAGCAAAGCAAAAAGCACTCTGTCAGTGGAAAAGCAGAATTAACTGTACCTACCTATTGGTGGCCACTAGTAGATAATGTCATATAACGCCTTTGAACACATTACACCCGTGACTCCAACTCTCCAGTACCTACAGTGAAACTGAGATATTGTAAGTACTGAGAATCAAATGGCTTTTTTCTGCCTGCAAGTGTTTACCTATCCGGCTTCCTGCTTATTTATTTCACCTGTGCAGCAGGCGAAAAGATTTTTGGTGTTCACAGCCCACTTCATCTTCTCTTTGTCATTTCTTTTGCATATATATTGGATAGGGGCTGTTCTACCTGCCGCCCACCCAACCCAGGGTTAGATGGGAAAATAATACTCTGTCTGTCACATTCATTTGTACTTTTATCATTCTGTACTGGGAAAAGCTGTCAAAATCCCTGTCAGCGCCATTTTCCTGCAAACTCATTTCAGTCAGCAGAATTCAGATTATAAAGATGGCGGCAGAAGGCTATTTAGAGGCCACGGGAGACCTTTGTGATTGATGTATAACGTCAAGGCTGTCCCCATGCCGTGCAGGGAAGAGATGCTCCATCTGTAAGACATCTAAGGGAAATGTTTTTTTATGTGATTACAAGTACATTGTGCGAGTGCCAGTATCTCATCTTTCAGAAAGAAAGGATAAGCGCAAGCTGTCAAGGATACACGGAAAGGTCAAACAGCGATGAGGCTCGTGTGTCTTCTAGGCCTAGGGCCGCATTTAATAGGTCGTTGAGGCCACGTCAATGCTTGCTCAAGCCATCCTCCTTTAAAGGGTCTTAGGGGCACATGCATCATTGTAGGCAATTGTGATTATTAAGGAATCGCAATTGCCTATGCATATAGGTTTTGCTAAAATATGAGCGATTCCTACATATTCCTTAATTACGAATTGCAAATAGAGGCCATATGAATGAATGAGAATTGCATGCGCAATTTGCGAGTAATAGGTACTCGCAAATTGCGCATGCAATTTCAAGGGTGCAAGGGGGACAGAAGGCCACCCTGATGCACCCCTGAAATTTGCATGTGATCACATGATGCGCACACACATGCCGCATGTGTGTGTACAACATGGCACTTTGAAAAATGCACTTTTGTGCATTTTTCAGTTTTCTCAAAGTACCATCAACTTTAAATTGATGGTAATTTACTGCGATCCCAAATTGAAAAATCGCAATTTTAAAGTGCATCATGCATGGCATTTAGGGAATCGCAATTTGAGAGTCTCTAAATGCATTCGCAATTTAGGTAATCCCAAAATTTGTGATTACCTAAATTGCGAGATTGCATTTGGGTTGATGCATCTCATATACAAAAATAGTGGTCGAAAAAAGGCAGATTCTGTGAATCTGCCCCTTTGTGACTGGTATTTGAAATGATGCATGTGCCCCTTAGTTTACTTTAGGACAAGCAAAGTATGAAGCTGGTTGCAAACTTCTTTGTGCTGAGCACATGCATAACAATCTTAACCCAGATTACAGTCGATTGAAAAATCTATACATTGAGGACAATAAGTCAATATGTGGTATATACATTGCAAACAAAAAGGATATCCATGTACTTTCTTAAAGCAAAGAATTCCAAATATTCCAAGGGGGGATGGAAGAGGTTCCTCATTTCGTTTAAGTATACTGAGAACATTTTTTTGATATTTCAATTCGTAGCTTGCAAGGTTCCCTCTTCTCTGCTAAGTAATAGCTAAACACACAGCTGATTGCTGAACCTTGGCAGATCAATTGTTTGTAACTGTTTTTCTACCACAATGGCACATCAGACAAACTGTAAAGACAGGCAGACACATTATGAGCTATAAGGCTTAAGAAGGCACTAGGAGGTCTAATGATAGCCTCTTATCGAAAAAGACACAGGAGAAATGTAGATAGCCATCTAGTACATGGCGGAATGCGAGAACATTATGAAGGTTATGAATATACATGGTATTTCTTTTTTTTTTGATAATCAATTTTATTGGTTTAAAACATGAAATACAGATCAGCCAAGACACGGAGGGCAGTAAATCAATTACATCTTTGAGAACATAGCGTCCCACAGTTCTGCACCTCATGAGAAATACAGTGACAAAGTAAAGAAGCAAATCACTCCAGGTCTTCCACAGTGCCTAGCCGTTTACCCCACACCCTACGGTATTTCTTAGGACATCCTCTTGCCATGTACAGGGCTTTTTCTTGAGTCGTGCACCAGTCCACCCGCCTACGCCACTTCCCCAGGTTCGGCGGGTCTGAACAGTTCCAGGCCGCCGCTATGTCACGCTTGGCTATAATCATAGCTGTGTTTAAAAATATCTTGTCATTTCTGGATCCGTCCAGCCCATCTGTAATCCCTAATAGTAAGTGGCGTGGGTCATGGGGAACCTCCCACCCCAGGACCTCTGCAAGCTCCACTTCAATGGCCCCCCAAAATCTCTCCAGACTGGGACATAACCAGACCACCTGGAAAAAATCAGCCGGGATCTGGCCGCAAATGACGCATCTGAGCATAGGCCCGCTCGATACCTACACGCTGTAGGTAGTATAGTTGGATCAACCTAAGTTTGGCGGAAGCAGTGATCGTCTTGGGCGACATGAGAGCGTCTACTTCATCCAGGGGGCCCACCCACTCTACCCATTGATCCCTCAGCTTAGCCAGTGATTCAGGAGTGTTGTTGACCAAGGTGCGATATATACGAGAGATGCTCCCCTTACCCAGATCCCCCAACATAGTCTGTGCCTCCGTAGGGCTGTATTCCGGGAGGCTAGTGCCATCTGTAATGTGCGCCTGGAGGGCGTGCCTTTACTGTAAGTACTTATAAAATTGGGATGGGTGTAGGGAGTAGCGAGTTCGCATTTCTTGGAAGGAAAGCAAATGGCCTCTGGCCGACTCGTCCCCCAGGTGCGAGATGCTGATGAGATCCCAAGCTTAAAACCCCTGTAGCCCACTGGCCTCTCGGAGCCAGGCCCAATGCTAAAGAGGCGTGCATCGAGTCAATTTACGCGTCCAGCCAGTATGTCGTAGTGAAGCCCGCCAGGCCAACAGCATGGACTACGTCATGTCTGGTAAGTGGGACGGGATTGGCCCTCCGTACATCATAGCCTGGATTTTGAGTAATCCCAGCTCACTCAATTCAAGCCGATAGGCCGGGTCGGCCCATCCCCCATTAAACCAATCATGGACCACCAGGAGGCATGTTGCCAAGAAGTAAAGGTACAGATGCATCATCCCCATACCCCCATCAAAGGAAGGGGTCCAGCATTTGGATAAGGCCAGGTGCGCCCTCCCTCCACCCCAAAGAAATTTAGTCGCGAGGCTGTCCAGTTCACTGAATCAGGTCCTGGGATAGCAGAAGGGGGTATTTTGAAGAACATAAAGAAACCTGGGGAGGATCATCATTTTAAACAGAGCAACCCTTCCCAGGGGGTTGAGGGGCAATGTCTTCCATTTCTGAAGGTCATCTTTGGCCTTTTTAACCAGCTGGGTGACATTAAGGGACCAGCCCAATTCCGGAAGCAAGGTAACCCATATCCCCAGGTATTTAAAAGAGTTGCGCTGAAGCAGTATGGTGGATTGCCAATCGTAGCAGTCCCTCGACAGGTGGAGCGGGACCAGCACCGATTTCCCTAGGTTCAGTCGAAGACCAGAGGCCTGCCCAAACACCTGCAAGGTCTGGAGGCAATGTGGTCCCGAAGAGGCGGGTTCGGCCAGAAAGAGCAAGACATCGTCCGCATACAAAGCGATCTTGTCCGGCTCAGTGTTAGGCCAATCCCAGCCCCTAATATGGTCTGCGGCCCGCACCAGGGACACCAGTGGCTCCATCGCCAGGATGAACAACAAGGGTGAGAGGGGACAGCCCTGCCTTGTGCCCCTGGCAATGGGAAAGGCTTCTGATAGTACACCATTGACCAGCACACGTGCACGCGGTTGAGCGTAAAGTACCTGTACCAGAGCCAGGAACTGGGGTCCGAATCCCATCTCGGCCAACACATCCCGTAAGTATGTCCAGCCCACCAAATCAAAGGCTTTTTCAAAGTCTATGAGGATGAGAGCGAGGTACGGGATGAGCAGGTGTCGGTGGGCTAGAGCCAGCTGCAGCCTCAGAAGGCAGTGTCGGGTCGTGCGCTTGGGCATGAATCCGCATTGGTCCGGGTGGACCAACAAGGGCAAATAAGGCTTCAGCCGCTGGGTCAGGATGGTGGCGTACAACTTGATCTCCGTATTAAGGATTAAGGAGAGATGGGACGGTAGTCCGCGCATTGGTTGGAAAGGGGCTGAGATTTCGGGAGGACCACAATGGTAGAAATATCCGTTTCTGGCAGAAAAGAACCTTTTTCCAGGGCTTCTCGGAATAGGGCAGCCGGATGTGGCGCAAGAGTATCCCGATACAACGCGTAATATTCTTGGGAAGGCCATCTGGGACCGGGGTCTTACCGATGAAGTGAGAGAAATCACTTCATCAATCTCTGTCCTAGAGATAGGGCGGTCCAGATCCTTCTGGGCGGCCGACTCCAACTGAGGGAGACGCATCTTACCACGTTCCAGGAGAACCCGGAGCGGGAGATCGGGGATTTGCCCTGTGTACAGACATCGGTAGTACGCGGCAAATGTATGAGCCATCGCCAACGGGGCGCTGTGCACCCTACCTTGTTCGTCTACCACCTCTGGGATAATACGATTCACCCTGGGAAATGTGGCAAGCCTATGCAAGATTGTACCATATTTGTCACCCCAGCCATATATCCTCGCTACCGATGACCTCCATAGGAGCATGGCAGCATCTAATGACAGCTGCCTAATTTCGGCCGGAAGGTGGGCGAGTCGGCGGCCCTGGGTGGCGTTCTCAGATGGGGAAAGTGATTGCTCCAAGCGAAGCGCCTGCGCTTCCCTAAGGGTAATTTCCCACAATTGTGCCTGTCTCTGTTTTGTAAGATGCCCCTTCACGACACCTCGTATGGTCGCCTTCCTGACCTCCAACAGGGTACCCGGGGAGGCCACTGAACCCTTGTTAGCAAAAAAATATTGTTTAAGTTCTGTCCCTACCACCTTTTTGAACTCTTTGTCTTGGAGAAGCCATGCGTTCATCCTCCATGTTTGGCGCGCTGAGGGAGGGGAGCCCCTGTACTGAGGAGCACCGGAGAGTGGTCAAAAATTCCTCTAGGCAGGATGCAAATGTCTACAACCTCGGCACAGTCAGTAGCGTGGACACATATCGTGTCTATGCGCTCCTGTGTGTGGTGGGCCGCAGACGTGTGTGTGAAGTGAGCGGTGCGAGGATGCCACGTATGCCACGCATCACAAAGGCCCAACGACTCAGACCAGTTCCGCAGCTGCTTTACCTGCGCCATTCGGGAGGCGGAGGGAGGACCCGTTGTATCCAGGGCCAGGGAACAGACTGCATTAAAATCACCACCAATGATGGTGGTGCCCAGAGTGAGTGTTCAGCAGGGCCGCTGTTTCTGTAAATGTGGACGTGAGCATCGATGGGGGGGAATACATGGACATGATTTTAAGGGGAAAGCCAGCCAAGGAGCTGCAAATTGCCATGAAGGTACCCCGAGGGTCGTGGTGCGCCTGGGAAAGGACAAAGGGCACAATGTTAAGGATGGCCACCCCACGGGATCCCATGGAGAAGCCTGAGTGCCATACCCTATCATACCCATAGCGAGCCAGAAAGGGGCAACAATTACCGAGGAGGTGGGTTTCTTGGAGTAGGAGGATGTCTATGTGAAGGAATTGCGTATAGCGCAGGACCACCGTGCGCTTCAGCCGGTCTAAGAGACCATTAACATTCCATGACAAGACATGGAGAGATGCCCTGTGCGTAGTGTTTTCTGTGGGCGGTGTCTGAGAACGGGACGTGTCATCTCAGAGAGGTGTGTGAACGTGTGTGGGCGCCCACAGAAATACAGGTGGTCGCGTACAATGAGGACCGACCTAGCCCTTGTGTCGATCCATGAAAGCTGAAATAACAAAACAAAAAGAACAACCATCTAGGGAGAAAACAATCCCATACCTCCCCCCATCCCCCTCCCCCACCCTACACTTCGAAAACGGAAGCATCTGTTGACCCATTTAACAAGGCCAAACTAAAACACTTGGATTGGAATGCCTGGAGGACCCCTCCAGAAGAACGGATAAGCAATGGATCAGCATTAAAACAAGTGAAATAAACATTGGAGTCTGCCAGCGCCGGAGGACCCCGCCATTGTGACCACCCGCCCAGGTGGCGGGCGTGTTGCAAACCTGACCCCATAGGCCTTTAGAGAGTAGGAGTACGAGAAAGGTCAGAGTCTATCTTGGGTGAGCCCACCCGGGCCGGCGAGGAGGATGATCCTAGCAAGATCTCGGTAGAGCGGTACCTGATGCGGGGCGGAGAGCCAGATTGGCCGGAAGAGTCACAAAGTCCATGGGCTGCCACGCTTTAGGACCTGAGCGCCAGCGCCTGTGACTGGAGCCCCCTACGAGATCTCGTGCGGCATCAGCGCTGACGTCCCGGCAACCATGGCCCCTCAGGCTAGGAGCCCATACAATCCGAGGAGGGGTCACACCTATGACGGAGAGGGCGTTCTTCCGTCAGCCATGTCCATGCCGCCTGGGGTGAGTCGAAGAACTGCATTTTTTTGCCCTGGAATATGACCCGGAGGCGCGCGGGGAATTGGAGCTGGTACTGGAGGCCTAGGGCGCGCAGCTTTTTCTTGACGTCTGCGTATGAACGCCAGAGATCTTGGACTTCCCTGGTGTAGTCCAGGAATACCATAATGGTGTGATTTTGAAACTTGAGGGGATCTGCCGCACGTGCCGCCCGCAAGATAGCATCACGATCCTTGAAGTTGAGAACTTTCAGGATGATGGGGTGAGGGGGAGCTCCAGGGGTGGCCTGGGTGCGAGGGATGTGGGATTTAGGCATCCACAACATAAATCAGTCTTTGACAAAGGTGGCCACCTGACCCGTCTCAACCCCTTCGGGACACCCCACCAGGCAGAGGTTGTAGCGACGTGCACGGTTCTCCACATCCTCAGCGCACCGGTGGAGGTCCATGGTGTGAGTGCAAAGGTGGGCCACTTGGTCCTTCAGCTGTGAGATGTCGTCCCCTGCAGTAGAGATGCGGGATTCGGCTTCCGTCAGCCGCGCCGTGGCGTTTCGGAGGTCTTGTCGGAGGAGGGATACCTCAACCTTGATTTCCCCAATCTTCCCCTCGACGGATGCCTGCGAGGCGCTGATGGCCTGGAGGATGGTATCAAGATCCCTGACTTGGGGGGGAGGGGAGGACCCTCTGCCGCTCTCCCGGGAGGTTCCTGGTTGGAAGTGGTAAACCGGTCCATTTTTGTCTGCGTGGGAGCCGGCGTGGATTTAGGGCCCTTATCCCTCCCCATGGTCGAGGATAGATCCGATCATTTCCCCGATGTCAAGGACCCAGCGCAGAGGGAGCCAGTGGTCTCGAGAACTCTGTAATAGGGCCAGGGGCTCACAGGTGGAAGAAGTGTCCAGATCGCTATACATGGATCGCCAAAGAGCTGGGGGACCCCAACCAGAGGAGAGCAGAGGCACTGGCAGCGTTGATCGCAAGTCCGGGGGGTTAGGAGGCCAACGAACCTTCGGCTACTGGCAACACGTGGACCCAATCCTGGGCCGCCAGCCAAACCGCTTTAGTCCCGGCTCCCCCGGGGCCGCAAGTGTGGCACCAAGGCAACAGTAAGGCAGCTGGCACGAGGAGGGCACCACCAGCAGACAGAGCGAGGAGTCCGTTCACCAGCTCAGGGGATACCCACGGTAGCGCCCCCCACCACCTGATATGGTGGCCAAGACCTCCTGCACATGGGTAAAGACTAGAGCTCCGTGCCATAGAGTCACAACCAGGCAGCCCCTTCAGTGATCTCGACCCTGCAGTCTGCTGATTGTCAACCAGGGTGGGCGAGGGCTTCCACCATGCACCGGGACCCAGTCGACAAGGAAGCCAATTGGTCCAGGCCCTGCGCCCAAGAGTCGCCCATCGCCAACCAGTAAGATGGCCAAAATCACCCGCAACAGGCCCGACCCCACCAGTGCATCAGGCCACAATCTGGACCTTGTGGACCCTAGCACTACAGAACATGCCCTCAGTTGGCCCTGCAGCGAGAGGGAGTAGGGGTGAGGAGGCACGTGTTGCTGTACCCACACGCCACTGCCCGATAAGACAGCCGATCCTCTGCCCAGCTCCCCGGAGGACAAAGAGCCACTGGACGTCTCGATGTGATGCCGCCCAGGCAGAGCAGTTTACAGGCTTAGGGGATAAATAAGCAGCGCAGGCCCTGCTGCCGGCGCGCCACTCCTCACACGGCACCCAGCGGGATGGGGTCCACACGGTGTGCCAGGGCACGCCGGCCCCTCAGACGGCCTCAAGGCGGGAGGAAAGCAAGGAATGTCTCACAGAGCCGGGCTGGCAGGGGGAAAGGGGGGCACTTGTTTCGCACCAACGCCGCTGCCCGATCTGACAGCCGGTCCCCGCCCCACTCACCGGAGGAGTCAGCGATGTAGCTGTGAGCTGGCGGACCAGTCCATCTGCTCGATGTAGGGGCACTTCTCGCCGCCGCAACCGCTCCCCGGGACTGTAGGCCTCGAGGCCGCTGATGTCTGAACCCCCAAAGCGCCTCCCGGGCCGAGCTCGCCCAACGATTATGAAAGATCGCACAAGGCCAGGACGTCAGACAAGGCCCAAGCAGGTCCGGATGCTGCCGATGACCCAGCTCCACTCCGCGCCGCCACTCGAGCGGTGCTGCCGGCAAGGGACCGCCACAGCAGGGAAACCAGGCCGCTGCTGGCCGGTGGCTCCAAACGCCTCGCACAGACACCTCAGGCACTTGGGAATGACACCACCGGTCTGGGGGCTGACAATGACTAGGTAGGAGTCACGGATGGGTGCTGATGTGATCTGGATTCGAGGCGGATAATGGAGGGGTCCGGAGCACTCTTAGAGTGCGACCGCCATCTTGACGCCTCAAGCCACGCCCTGTACTAGGTATTTCTATACCACAAACCTACCCAAAAGGCAGTAGAGCCCTGTCTAGAGTCAAAAATAAGCATAAAGTCGATGAGTGATAGGAGTGATTGCTGATTTGTGGACTCTTAATGTAATGTAATGTAGTCTTCTGAACAGAGGTGCGTCTTCAATTCTTTCCTGAATTTGAGCAGTGTTGGGCCGTTCTTGATGGGTTGTTTTGGTTTGCCTGTGTGCAGTGCTTACTTTTTTGAGGGTGGTTGCTGGTGGGGTCCACTGGCACCTATTTTTGCGCCGCAAACTTTGATCAAGATCAGGAGAGAAAAACACAAAGGAAGGAAAGAAGGAGGAAGAGAAAGACGTACAAACACTGACAAATGGAACAAGCATTTGCAATGCAATACGTCTCGCATTTGTGAGAGTTAAAGCTATTGGCAAAGTAAATGACCATTTTTTTACTTTTGTGTTTTGGTTTGGAGTGGATGTATATGGTGTGGAGTCAAATTATGTGGTTTGCATTGGACTTGTTAGTTGTGGAATTGTGTGGTGTGTAGTGTATTTGTATAGTTGAATTATGTGGTGTGGTGGATAGATGGATTGAGAGCTGTAGAGAATAGATAGAAAGGAAGATAGAGAGGCATAGGAAGTTTGTGCATGAGGTGGTGAATGAGCTTGAAATAGACAGGGGAGCAGAAAGACTGTGTGAGAAAGAGAAAGAAGTGAATAGCAGGTCACAGACGCATAAAGAGGGAGCGCAAAATCAATTTTACGTAAAAATCAAACCAATATTCTGATTTACCAGCCAAGTGAGGTTTTGCAACGCTGCATGCCTTCAGATGTGTTATTTGAGTTTTAATAAAGATTACACCCTCTACAATCCTTGTCAAATTAAAGTTCACAGAAAACAACAGATTCCATAACCTCCAGTAGATTGCGCCCATCCCATGCTTTGAACTGAGAACATAAATGAATTGCAATAATCAGCCCCTTACAAGGTCTGTCAGCCTGACACGCACGTCTCACATCTGGCTACTTACATGCCTTACAGCTGCTGACCAACTTCTAAAAAGAAACAAGTAATGACGTTGTAAATGACAATGTCTTTTTACCCCCTGTTGACCCCCGCATACAGACATACATAGAAACCGCACTACAAACTGGCACACATGCATGCACACGCTGAGAAACACATGCACCCCGTGCGACAGACACACTAATACATAGAGGGACACGGGTGCAGCGAAGCACGTGATCACAGACGCAGACACACTGAGTCACAGGCACACTGCTTTGGGTCTGAATGGGCCCGTTCAAACCTGGCTGAAGCCTGGTTCCACTACAGACATGACAGTCTACTTCTTGAAAATGCGAGTCATATAAGTATATTAAAATAAAGTTGTAAGTATTAAAACATGTTTTTTTTACTGGAGCGCTCTATTGAGACAGCGTTTTCCTTGCTTGACTTTTCAGGACAGCAAGCTTTGTCACCTTGGCTTTGATGGAATTAACGTGGAATTGATCCTCAGCTGGCTTGTATTCGCGTTTTGTTTTCTTGATTGTTTCACTTTAAAGGCATTGCGCTTTCCCTCAAGGCTGCATTTTCCTAGTAACTGCGTGCTGCTGCATTTTCGGCCTCGAGAGATCATCTTCGGTGCTTGGAAATAAAAATGTGCTTTCAGTGGGAGAATCAAAACAGTGCTTTTAAAATGCAAACGTATCACGACAAAAATTGTAAGACGCGTAGTTATAAAATATATTATTTCTCACCAGATTTAATTTGAAATGGAGAGTACCTGCACCTCTCAGCACTATGGAAGTATATTTAATGGCACTTTTCAGGAAATCGGTATTCTAAAAAGTGAGTATCTGAATATATATAAGCTCTGCAGAACACTGAATGCCATACGAGGTAACCCATGCTGGGCTATACAAGAGAAGCTGCAGGGAGGCAGAGGCGTGCACGCATGCGTATACAAATGACTAATGTGCAATGATATGGTAGTGACGTTATTTCAAAGAATACTTCTATTGAAGGGTGATGGAAGACGGAGGTAAGAGGGTGGGGAGGGGTTGTCAAGCTTGATCTAGGGGAGAAAGAGCAACATTCAGAGGCAGGTGCAAGCGGGGAGCGATTATATGGATGTGGCATAACAACCAAAGCTGCCAACTCTGGAACTGGGTATCCTGGTTCGAATCTTGATGTCGGCTCAACATCCTGGGATTCTGGGCAAATCATTTAAAATAATCTCCCCATGAATGAATGTGTCCTTGTGTAATGTAACTGGTGCTCATGTAAAGTGTTTCATTACCCACTCTTAGTTACTGTTTCCACGGGTAAACAGTAACCAAGTTACCCAAGTAACTAGGTACTTCTAATCTTCCTGACCTAGTTGTGTCATTCACCAGTGTAAACAAATCCTCGGTTAAAGATTTCACAATATATTTGAAGTATAAGGCAGGACCCAGTCTTCTTATAGTTATGAAGTTGTTAGAATCAAGTAATCTGCAGTAAGCACTAACACCTTCCTTTAAAGGGGCCTTACAGTGAATGATGTCACAATAGATCTCTAAACCTCAGATGACATCACGAAACAATAGAACATTCCAGAAGCCTATTGTTGCTGTTCTTTTTTTTTATCTAAACTCGAGGGCCCCTTTAACCAATATTTCACAGATGCATGCAGCGCAGCTGTCTCTGCAAATAAACATGCTTGCCTTCTTTCCAAACTCACTTTTGCTCTTTTTATCCGCATCAGAAAGATGAAAGGGTTTGTTGGGATTCAAAATGGCTACACCACAGATGAGAGTACTGCCCTGGGTGCTTAATTCAACACGGGCTACAGATCAAAGCACTTCACAGCAGTAAAACACTGCGCACCAAGTTTGAAAAGTACCGGTGTTTAGTTGTAAACTCGGGAAACGGGTAATCTGATGTAAGGGAGTGGGGTGGAAGACCAACCTTCCCCCCCATGGAATGTACCAAGGGAAGTCTTTGTTACACTGTAAATTGATGAGACTTGGTCTGAAATCCACACTGGTTCAAGCAGAGAAATACTATTTGAAATATGCACTGGGCGTAATGGAGGCCCCACGCCCCCTGTGGTTGCCCTCCCCGCCCCCCCCCCCATTCCAACTCTAAAGGAATAAGAAAAAAAGCAATTTGAAGTATTAGTGAGGCTGGCTGTGGTCTCTGATGTGGCGGCAGCAGGGCCTGTAAAGAACAAGAAATAGAAAAAAAAATCTATTTCTTTACCTTTGGTATAATCGCGGCACCCGTGCTTTACTTTTAATGTTATAAGTAAAGCGAGGGTGCCGCGATTATACCAAAAGTAAAGAAACAGATGTTTTTTTCTATTTTTTACATTTGGTATAATCGCGGCAGCCGCGCTTTACTTATAACATCAAAAGTAAAGCGGCGGGTGCCGCGCCTATACCAAAAGTAAAGAAATAGAAAAAAACATCTATTTCTTTACCTTTGGTATAATCGCGGCACCCGCGCTTTACTTTTAATGTTATAAGTAAAGCGCGGGTGCCGCGATTATACCAAAAGTAAAGTAATAGATGTTTTTTTCGATTTCTTTACCTTTGGTATAATCGCGGCACCCGCACTTTACTTATAACATCAAAAGTAAAGCGCGGGTGCCACGCTTATACCAAAAAGAAAAGAAAAACAAGTGGGGCGCGCGTCATGCCTGTGTCTGGGCACGAACATTGTTCCTCCCACGGCCTATAGGTCTCTATTACGTGCTTGGTGCGCGTAATAGACACCAATAGGCCATGGGAGGAGCTATGCGCGTGCCTCGGGCCAATTGCGTGCAGACTTCTACAATACGATGCACGCAAAGGCCAATGGGGGACCTCAAAAGGAAACGCACACACACGAGCATGTGCGATTCCAGGGTCCGTTTCGGAACCCTCTACGAAAGGACTCTCGCCTGCGCGAGCAGTGCTCCGCACTGTATTGCTAGGCGCGAGACCTAAAAAGCAAGGATACAAAAGAACAGGAAAGAGTGAGTGAGAATACGTGGCAGGGTGTGTCTGGTGGTGGATTAAAGAGGCATGAGGTGGAATCGGGCGCTATGATGGCTATGGACTTCTAAACAGAGTGTTTGGCTTCTTCTTTTACAGATTAAGCACTGCCTGTGTGAGATAGACATGGCTTCAACTACAGCGCCTCTGTATTTCTGGAAGTAGGACTAGGTTACTATTCTTCTGAGAATGATCCGATCTACTAATTTAAAAGGTATAGGTAACAGGAGACAGGCGCTTTGTTAAATTGTATATTTCAACCCATTGCATTGAGTAACATATTAATACCAAATTGCAATTGTAATAATACTGCTCTGGTAATGCAGTAACAACACAGTTCAGTAACAGGCTAGTGACAATTATGCACTCATAAATACAAAAACAAACTTGGGGTAGTAATATTAACATATCTCTTCTGCACTCATGTGCAAAACCTCCGAAATACAGCACCTATCAAGTGCAGTAATGATATTATCGTATTGTGTTTTAACACCAATTTCTTAAAATGGATAAGCCTGTTGAGAAATTTTGGCAGTTCCTGAAACAGGGATTCTTCTAAAGTAAGGTTTTTCATGCCAGAAGAAATGTTTTTTCCTTTACAACTATTAAGTGTGAAGCATCTGATTTCCATCAAGGCCTTTAAACTATGGAAACAACTTCTGAGTTGAGGGAGTAATTTATGCCCTACTATATTTGTGCTTCGTGTCGGTTTGAATACAATTTTAATGTAAAATAACCTATAAAGAGGCAGACCTACTTACACATATTCAATGAGTGAAAATATTTGTGAAATCTTAAAGAATTTTCTAGAAGGGATCAATCAAAAAATCTACCAAGAATTCTCCTTGTTCTCTGTCTATCAGAATTGATTGGAACCACCAAAACACCATTGTAGGCTAAGTGGTTGAGTCCAGTGGGAAAATTACATTTTATGTTTAAACTTGCTTTATTGTTGTTGAAGCCAAAGCAGAAGATACATGATAAGTGTCGGCCAGAGGGGTGTCAACATTCGCCCCCCACTGGCAATTATAGCAACTTTTTAGAAATGAAAAACGAAAATGGTCCCTTCTCCCCTCACCCCTCCCGTTCCCTCCCCGGGGTGCCAGTGCCATTGTCATTCCGAAACTTTATTCGATTGTTTAAAAACAGTCATAAAAGCACATGGCATCAATAATACAATACAATACATAAAATGATAAAATAGCAATACATTCAGTTAACAGTAAGAAAATGGGGCAGAAAGGGGGGTGAGCCAAATGGACAACATCTGCAAGTATCATTTCACATGTAATTTCAGTAGATCATACTTTTCCTGACAGACACAGATTGCAAAATAAAGGTCGCTGTAAAAAAGCATACATCCGGTTCGTCAAGTGCAAAAAGAAGGCTCATCGCAGATCTGACATTAAACACTGAATATTTTTTAAAGAGGGGTTTAAGATAGGCAATTCGGAGATATAAATACAGGGGGCAAAGAAGCAGAAAGTGCTCAGTGCTCTGCTTCGATGTCCCATCACAAGGACAGGGCATTACCGTGTAATTATTAATCAACGGAAAGGCCACTAAAATGTGGGCAATACCTAGACGTAGTCTGGTAAGGACAAACTGATGAGATTGTTTGGTGACCACTTTTAGGTACTTGGCGAAACCTAAACTTGCCTTGTTAAGGGAATGTTAAAATTGGTGAGTAGCCAACGTGCAAATTATGTCTCTACGCACTTTGGATTTAATCCCCAAGTAAATAAGTTTTAGCTCCTTTTTTGAGGAATCTACAGCCCTGGCAGGGTCCACCAAAACATTCATATCGAATATCTCTCTATAGGATAAGATCACGTAATTAAGCCATGGGATCTGGTTATATTTATCCAAACGGAGGCAATCTTGGATAATTTTCCTAGTGAAACCAGTTTCCTCCTTAGCCCAAATCGATCTCCAGGTCATTATTGGGCCTAACCCCGTAAGGTCAGTCAGATATTCCAGCCCAACCTCAAGGTGGGACAGTCCAGTAGAGGCTGATGTTGGGAGACAAAGCTTTAAAAAGCTATTTTCCTCCTCCTGGAGGTCTCCATGGCGACAATGACCCCAAACCCCTGATCCATAGAGGGCCACAGAAACACATCTAAGGCGGTAAATGTGCAACATATCACAAGGACGCCGGCTTCCTAATTTTGAGGCAAATTTAAAAACACCAGAAATGGCTTTGCCCATCTTGGCCTTAACGTTACGAATCTCCTGTGCCCACATGCCATTACTACTAAAAGTGATGCCTAAATAGCAAAATGTATCTTTTGGTCCACAAACTGGAAAG
Source organism: Triturus cristatus (assembly GCF_964204655.1). Taxonomy (NCBI): domain Eukaryota; kingdom Metazoa; phylum Chordata; class Amphibia; order Caudata; family Salamandridae; genus Triturus; species Triturus cristatus. The sequence continues at coordinate 831,672,698 of NC_140591.1, forward strand.
ATCTCAGGTTTTTTATTTTCTTGCCACAAGCCATAATAAACGTCTTGGAGTTGTTGATTTTTAATTTCCTCCCCTGGATAAAACTGAAAAAACTATCCATTAGTCTCTGCAGACCCACTGGAGTTCTAGATAATAAAACAGTATCGTCTGCGTAGAGCAATACAGGAATGGCTTGGCCCTCGGCTTGAGGTGCATCAGCGGAGACCAATCTCAATTCTGAATCCATGTCATTAATAAAAAGAGAAAAGAGCAGTGGGGCAAGGACGCAGCCTTGTCTGATACTAGATTTGACCTCGATATCATCAGTGCATTCACCCGCTTGGCCATAACGAATCCTGGCCGATAGTTTACTATATAATCTGGCCAGAAAATAAATAATTGCAGGTGGGGCGCCCATGTTTAATAACGTGGTCCACAGAAGGGCATGGTTCACCAAATCAAAAGCGCTGGACAAATCAGCAAAGCAGAGGAATAAGGAGCCCTGTTTGGCTCGGGTGTATTTACCAATAATAAGATCCAAATTAACACACTGCTCAACGGTACCAAGGCCCCTACGGAACCCAAATTGGGAGTCAGCCAGGATACCATTGACCTCTGCCCATTCCTCCAGACGCTGTAAAAGCACCCTACTCATTATTTTTAGGGAGGAATCCAGAAGGGAGATAGGGCGGTAGTTCTTTGCCTCGCTCCTAACGCCCTTCTTGTAAATTGGTATAATGATTGATTCACCCCATGTAAGAGGGGTGCTTACCATAACTGCCGCGTTAAAAACTTTGGTCAAAAGGGGGCCCCACAAAAAAGTGTCAGCCTTGTAGAGGTCTATCGGCACCCCATCAGGCCCTGGGGCCTTTCCTCCCTTGCTGGTTTGGATGGCAGTAACTACCTCATCAGTTGTAATATTTAGGGGAAGGTTTGGACCAAGGGCTGCTGCTCTATGACACAAACTAAATTCCCCCCCTGGATAAAAAATGCTATTGTAAAACACAACCCAGTTTTCTTCACTAACCTGGGCTGACAATACTGGGTGAGCCTCCTTCTGATGCAGAAAAGGACTATTCACAGTGCTCCAGAAGAGTTTGCTGTCCCGCAATTCTGCTGCTTTGGGGAAATTATCCCAGGCTTCCTCCCGTAATTCGTGCTTCCTACGGGACAACTGGTCCTTGTAGTTTGCTCTGAGGGATTTAACAACACACTTGTCCCTGGGGTGGTTGCATAGGGCTTTCTTTAGTTCCTGCAAGGACTTCCTACAGGCCCTGTCAAACCATCCCACGTTAGCCCTGGGCCTGTTGGGGGCAGTAAGTATTTTTTTAGTTATGGCATTGATTTCCTCGAAGTCAACAATAATGTTTGCCGCACTTGTATTATCATCTAAACAGCGCTGCAGCTCAGGGAGACTTACAGCCACAATTTTTTACGTCAATTTCTCAGAGTTGTCACTGCGCCATTTTATTCTACATCCATTAGGCCTATGAGGGATTAATTCAGCAACTGTCCTACGGGCAACTTGGACCTTCCTCCCCCAAATCAAGGTGGTAAAAGTAATTCCGTTATGATCACTAAGGGATAGGTCTACAATTTGCGGGTGCCAGTGCTATCTACGATGTCCAGCCAGGTTGAGTTGTATGTGTCCCCTCTGCGGTGGGACTCAAATGGGTTACTCTGTTGGCGCTGTCAATCGTAGTAACTTTAAGTATGTTGGGCAGGTTAGCTCTGTGAATTCCTGTGACAAAAGTGTGATAAATGGCTGCCAGATCTCTCCAAATGTGTCACCTTGTTGAGTGTCAGTGATAGCCTTTCCATCCCCAACAGATGCCATATATGATGTAGCCTTTTCAGTCTAGATCGAACCCTGCTGTTGCCCCAGTGTGCTAGTATGGGTTGCTGGGCTGCCCCTAAGGCCAATGCGATATGCCTGCCTCTTTTGGAATTGAGCGGAAAAGTCTGTGGGTTGGGAAGGCCCAGCACTACTTATGAGGGAAATTGAGGCAATTGAGTGTTAAAATGTATATCAATATCTGTCAAAATCTCCCCCAGAATTGTGTCAGCTTAGGGCATTCCCACAGAATGTGCAGCAGTGTCCCCGGGGAGACACATCATCTCCAGCATCAATCTCTCCTGTCTGGTTTCTCTCTGTTTAGGTTGACTGGAGTTAGATAACAAATACGTGGCAACTTTTGTTGCCGTTTCTATGCTGGAGGAGTTAGATACTGTGTGTGTCACCTGATAATATATGTCCTTCCGTTCTTCCGAAGACAATTGCCAGTCTTCCTCCAAAGCAATTGTGCAGGGTTATCTGGATCAGGCTCACCATGTGACAGCATTGTGTACAGTTCTGAGACAAGGCGTCTGTCGGAGTCTTTAGCAGGGAGTTATCTCTCAAACCTTGTCAGATGCCGCTACGCCACCCCTTTTATCATCGACTGCATCACCCAGTGCCTTACCTGTATTTACTGATATCTTTCTACTTCTGGTATTGCATCCTCGGTTCGTAGAATGTCAAATGGGATGGGTCCCTCCTCATCCAAAAAATGTACAATTGATCTACATCCTGATTTTTGCCACACACTAAACGTGATGCTATCAAGTCCCAGGGGGAAGTCCAGATTCTCCACCACTGGAGTGAACGGGGAGGGAAACAATGAGAGACTGCCACGAGTCGCCACTGTGTCCCAGACCCTCAAAGTGGGTGCAGTGATCGCCGATAAGTAGAGGTTGGTGGGGAGATGAGACCGGACCAGGAAGGGGATCTTCCACAGAGCCATTCCGGCGAGCGCCCTATCCATGAACAACCAGTTTTTTTCTGATTTTGGACGTGACCATTCCACAAAGAATCTAAGTTGTGCAGCTTGGAAATAGCATAAGATGCATGGAATGCACAGTCTGCCCTCTGCAGGAGCCCGCCAACTTCGGTCTCGTCTCATCTAGGAGCGGCGCGCGACCAGAAAAAGCTCTGGACAGCTTTCTGAAGGGTCAGGAGTGTCCCCGTTGGGGGCCATAGAAGTAATGTCTGTAATACATATAACATCCTGGGGAGGACTGTCATCTTGAGTGCCGCCATTCGACCCATTCACAAGAGTGAATGCGTCTGCCACTCTTTCTGATAGTTAAGAGAGGCCACCTCTGCAATTGTCGTGGCTAGTTGAATACTCAGGTACAAGACGGATTTTTTTGCCCATTGGATAGAGAGGATTCCGGTGAGATATTCCTGTGTGTCCTGGAAGACTGTGAGACTCAATGCCTGTGATTTGGTGAGGTTAATCTGAAACCCCGACACTGCCCTGAATAGCCCCACCTCCTCTTGCAAGGAAGGGTTTCTCTTGGGTTATCAAGGGAGGTGATAACATTGTCTGCGTATAACGTTATAACGTGTTCCTCCCCCCCAAGCGGATCCCTGTAGCCCTTGGATTGTCTTGAGCCCTGTGGGTGAACAGCTCCAGATAGAGTGCGAATAAAAGGGGGGAATAACGAGCACTGAATGGGAAAGCCAAGGAAGCTTCTACTGTTGACCCAGAGGGAGGCTTTCGGGTTCTCACATCCGCTCAGAACCCATGCGTTGAACCGCTCCCAACAGCCGAAGTGTTTCAGTACCACACTCTCCGCGTCAATGGAAAATAGCATGGACTCGCGTTGAGAAAGGGTGGCCTTGTCGATAAGATGTAGGTTCTGCTTGGAGTTGTCTGAGCACTGCCTATTAGGGATAAATCCTGTCTGGTCTGGGTCTATCAGTCCCGGCATAAGGGAAGTGAGGCAGGCTGCCAGAATCCCAGTAAACAACTTTGAACCGATATTAAAGAGCGAAATAGGTCGGTAAGACCCACACTGTCTCTTGTCTTTTCTTAGTTTCGCTATGACCACAATCGAGGCCTCCGTCATCGAGGGGAAAGCGTTGCTGAACCTGCAATCGAATCGAAGACCCTAGTAAGAAAAGGGGCAGAGACTTGCAAAAGACTTTCTAAAATGATGCCGAAAAGCCATCAGGGTCAGGTGGTCTATGGGGCTCCAGTCTGGCAATATCAGCTATGACCTTATCAATTTTAATTGGGTTGTCCAAGGTTGCCGCCTGCTCCCTTGTCATACATGTGACCTAAGCTCATTGCAAGTATGTCGAGATGTCTTGGGGAGGGAGGTCTTGTGCATAGTATAATTCCATATAGAAAGCAGCGAATCTAGTTAACCCTCACATCGAAGGCATGTTTTAGGTGAAGTACTGAGTACTCTGCATTGTCCAAGTCAAGCCCTAACAGCTGTTTCCTGGTAGCCTCCAACTGTCGACAGACCGTAGCAGCCCTGGTGCGGTGGTGTAGTCGCTCAAATTTGCGTACTTGCTGTTGTAATTAAAAACGCTTCTCTTGCCTGGTTTTGTTGTCCGCTGCCGTCGGGTGATGTATTCCCCCCTTATTACTGCCTTCAGGGCAGCCCAAACCATAGCAATTGGTGTCTCTGTGGTGTCATTGGTCTCAAGGTCTCGCCTTATCTATATGTTTAGTGAACTCTGGTCTGCAGAGTAGAGTTTCAAGTAACCAACATAAGCAGGACATTTGGCCATATGACGGGATGGCTAGGTCCAGCAGAACCGTCGAATGATCAGATAGGGAATGGGGTTCTATCTCTATAGCACGTGTCGCTGCCTGCAACTCCCGGGAGCCCAGAAAGTAGTCCAGTCTAGCATAGGATTTCTGAACGTGAGAGTAGAAAGTGTAACCCTTGGACTCTGGGGGAGAAGCCCGCCCTAGATCTTTCAGTCCCAACACCTGTAGCCATAGGGCCCACCCCCGGACAAAGAGCCCACGCTGTCCCTTGTCCCTGAGTCGACCGATCTTTCTTGTTGTAAAATACCAGGCTTAAATCCTCTCCCAAAACCACCAACCAGTCCTGGGTAGACATAATCTCCGCCACTGCTCCCTGCAAAAATTGCTCCTTTTTGGGTGCATAGATGGACCCTACGATAATAGAGAGAGGACCAAGGTGAATGCAATACCCCAGGAGTCGGCCTTTTATCTCAGTTACCTTCATCCCTACTTTCCCCTGGAAGGAGCGGGAGAATAGCAGCACCACCCCAGCCGACTGAAGTGGCAGTGAGGAGAAGAATTGCTGTGGGAAAGCTCAAGATTTAAGCCTGGTCCAATCCTTATGTAATAGATGTGTCTCCTGTAGGAGACAGATATCCACGTGAGTATGTTCTAGATATGACAAGATAGCCCTCCTATTAATCAGATTATTCAGGCCTTTAACATTGAGGGTCATTACCCTCAGTCCTTTCACTAGGGACGCCATACCAAGCGTCTGGAGCGCTTCCGATATGCTTTCAAGATCCTGCCCCCTATCACTCCCATTTGGGCATTGTGTTGGTCCCTCTGGAGATTGTGTGGAAATGATCATAAGCTTTGGCTTAGTGACTGGCACCCAATGACAAACCCCCAAACATGAACAGTGAACATCAAAAGTCCCTGCCACAGGGAGAAAGACGGATAGTCCATCCCCCAACCAGCAGTTGAGCCTCTGTATGGAACAGTGGCCAAGTCCATGACACCATCTCTGCCGCCCCCGCCACCTCTGCCGCCGGGCCTCCCCTCAAGGAAAGCCCAAAGCCAATCTGTAGTCTCTCAAGCAGGATCATTAGATGCTGCATCCTCTACGAGCTTGTCCAGGAGGGCCTTTCATTCTGATGCTATAGTCGCCAGGTCTGGTCTGGTGCCACTGCAGCCGAAGGGGCCTGACGCCATCTTGAGCAGCCCTGAGCCCTACATATTGCGTCTTCAATCTGTCCTCCTCTTGGAACTGTATCTGCAGTAGTTCGCATGCCTCCTTCAAGTAGCAGATTTGAAAGAGCCGGTCCTGCCACTGAAAAATCAACCTTAAAGGATGTCCCCAGGAGTAGGCCACTTTCTTTTCTCGCAGGAAGCTTGTGACAGGGCGACATTCTAGTTGCTTCTGTAGAGTAGAGGCCACCATGTCCTAATAAAGGTGGAGGGACTGACCTTGAAAAGCGACTGCCGGTATCATTCAGGCCGCCCTCAGGATCCACTCTTTAAGAGAGAAACTGTGAACGCAGGTCAAGATGTCCAGAGGGCGAGACGAGCCAGGCCCCATTGACCCACCCTGTGGGTTCGATCCAAACTGATATCAGCTGCTGGTGTGTCTCCCAGTACCGTGGCGAACAGAGCCATCACTCAGGCCTTTATATCTTCCCCCTCTACTTCGCGGGGGCCCTGCCTATTCTGATGTTGGTTTCACCTGGAGCGATTTTCCAAGTCCTCCTCATGGGCCTGGAGATCCAGTTGCTGGTCCGATAGGCGAATTACTTCTTGCAATAGTTGTTTGATTTCTTTCTTTGTCTAATGAGGATTCCCTACGCACTAGGTCGTCGACCCTGTTGCCTATGTCTGTCATCTCCTTCTGTACAGCTTGCAGTTCACTCGTGAGGCCCCTCTTGACCGCTAGGAAGTCACCTCTCAGGGCCGACCATAGGGCCTCCATATATGGGTGTGTAATCGGAGCCTCTAGGTCCTCCCCCAATGGAGAGACCGCTTGACTCGTGCCTCCCTTGGGCTCTCCTTCCTGGGACCTCATGAGCATTTCATTGACGGAGTAACCCCTTCTTTGATCTTGCCGACGCCATCCACTCAGCCCTGCTGGGGTCTCAAGAGAAGGGCGTGCGTGTTTTGTATGATAGGCCAGCTCTGCTACCACCTTCCTGCTCAGCCAGACCCCTTGCTGAACCCGTGCCTCACAATGTCTACCACAGAGTCAGCTCCTCAGGACCACTCTCTGGGGCGTGCCCCACCCCAACAGCCACTTACTAGACCGTCAATCTAGTAGGTGGTGTGCCTAGAATCTTCCAGTACCCCAGCCAGGAATCTTCCCTGTGTATCTACTTTGTGACTCTAACCACAGCAATCCTGACACCAGGAGTCTGTCTCAAACAGCAAGTAAGAAATGGGGGGGGGCGACCCAATCTCCTATGCCCTGAGCTCCAATTTTAGACTCAAGGCAAAGCTGAGGCTTCCCTCTTGGTGCGTCTTCCAGCACAGTCGCAGGGCCCCACGTGGTTCCTGAGTCCTAAGGGTGTTAGTGTCTCACTGGCTCCAGAGATCTACGGTCATTTATGTGGCCCAGGAGACACGCTCTACGTGAGTTTCTAGGCCTCAGCGGCACCCCACTGGCCTGTCTCAGTGTCGCGTCTCTAATCCAGCTCTTCTCTCTGGTAGCACTGCAGCTGCTGATCTGACTGCTCCGCAAGGCGACTAGGGCAGAACCCCCCTGCCAGGGAACTCGACTCACCGCTTGATAATCCGGTGCAGTACCCCCCAGGACCAGGATACTCTGTGCCAGGTATACCTAAAGTATGGCGGGGGCCGCTTGCGGCCCTTCTGACATTTAATTGCGGCCTCCTACTAAACAGAAGCATTGGGCTGCTGTTCACTTGACAGGGCAGGAACATTTAAAAAGCTGTTAAACAAACAGGCATACTTTATTTACACATGAACTAAAGTAATGATAAAGAAGAAAGGAAAGTGTCCGGGAAAGCCTATCTTTAGGCACACCTTTAGTTTTAAAGACATCTTGCACTAAACATGTAAAAACATGATTAACAATCTGCAAACTTCAAAAAAGTGTATTTTATGAACAAGCATGAGCATTTTGCCTTAGTAGATCAGATTGTATCACTGCATTGAGATGTATTTATTAGCAGTGATAGTTTTCAAACATGATCTTGCAAACATTCATGCCACCCCCATTCTGAAAACAATGCCAGTAGTGAAACGCGAGGGATGTCATTTGTCAGGTGCAACTTTTGTGTAGTCTTGGTTGTTGTATAATTGGAACAATATTATAATTTTTTAAACAAAACACAAGAGAAGGTTTTGTACAGCACACATCGGGAACTCAAATATTTTAAGGGGTTCTCATATGTGGTAGTGAAGAAATAGGAGGCAAAGTGAAATTAACCAATTTCCCAGAATCACACAGTTGATGGGGGGGAGCCCGGATGGATACCAGGTTTTCCAGTTTCACATTTGCAATTCAGTCACCAGATGAGTATCTCTTTATCTCTCATGTTTTACATTTGAACTTAATGCTTTGACTTTAAATCTTGGTGCATCACAATAGGGCGTTGGTGGCAGACAGAAGTCACGTGAAGGCACGATTCATTGTCTACGCCATGCATCTGCTTCGCATCCTACTACCCACCTTTCATCATCCTACCCTCGCATTGCTGGCATCGGTGCGGCCCTCGGGCTTGCCACAGGAAGTACTTTGCAGCCCCCATGGACATGTTTGCGAGTACCCATGCTCTGTGCCAATCTCTGTGCCTCCGCTATCCACCCCTGTTTAGTGGAGGGCCGCTGGGCTGTCTTCTACTCCGGGCAGAGTTCATCCATCCCTGTTGATCTCTCTGGTATTAGGGAGGATAATCCCTGGTCTGGCGGGCCTCCTCTGTGTAGGCCCTAGGAGGATCTTGCTTTGCCCCCGATCAGACCCCCACTCCTTGCGTCGGGCTCCCTGGAGTCGTACTTCCTCGGTCTTTCTCTGGTGCTCCTCAAGCACCCAGCTGTGCCTGCCGCCACACCCAAGATGGTCGGTCGGTTGGGTCTCAGAGCAGGCCACTCTCCCGGGAGGCCCGTCCTCTGCCTCTGGGTGGCACCTCCATGGTATCTGCTGGCTCCAGGCCTGGTCCGTCCGTGCTTGCCGGTCAGCGTTCCATTGCCACAGTGCTGGTCAGGAGCTTCGGCCTTTGGATCCTCCCAGCAGCCTGATAGAGGGAGGCGCTACTCTCAATCCAGCAGTGCGCCAGAATCACTCAGCCCATCCGCCCCGGTTGCCTCCTTGGGGATGTTTTCACTGCACTGGGGGGGGCACACCCTGCTTCACCCTATGCTTCGTCCTCGTAGTGCACAGCTTTAAGGAGCTTTACAGGAGCCCATGAGGAGGCTGCACTGCACTGGGGCAGGAGAAACCGAGAAACACGTCTTACACCGCCGCCATCATGGCCATGCCCCCAAAAATCACATTTTAAATCGGAAAGCAGCTGCTACGAGAATGGGACTTCTTTCACTCACTCAGGTTGATTATTCCACTTTGAAATCAAGATAGTTTTCATCCTGCGATTCTGAATGTAACCAGTGTCAATGGGATCATTCTGCCCAAAGGGATGTGGGAATTGGTTTGCAACATTTTAATGAGTTTTTCTATGTGTACAAATTTGCTCTGTGGTGATAATGAAATAAAAGTCTACTGTCAGATTTAGGCTATTTGAGAGGAAGAGAAAAATAATACATATAGATACCCTCCTTCGGGTCAGCTCGGAACTTGAGGGAGACGTTGCTTATGGCAAAGAAATGGAGACAATCCATGAAGACGGGTTTAGCAAGGCACAAAGAGGGGTTTGATATCTTACTTAAACGAATAAAAATAGGAGACCAGTGCACTATAACAACAATAACGGCAAAATGAGGGGGGAAGCCCCACCCCTTGCAATACCTGTGACATATCATAGGAATGGCAGTAATTGGTAGGAAGCATACAGGAAAAGAATGGCAGCAGTTGGCATATGATTATATTTAAAAAAAACAAGAGCAACCCTTATGCCCATGTGAACAGGGTTATCATTGGAACAAGCTTTCACATGGAACTCATTCTTAGGAAAGTTTTTTTGTTGCACAGATTTTTCTGTGTAGAATAAATAGTTATAACAGAATATTCGATTCAATCAACAGTAATCTTGAATAAGGAATGTTGAGAAAGATTACAGCACAGCCAGTATTTATGAATAACTGCAGTTCAGCCGAACCGAGTTTTATTAAATGAAAATTATTTAGAAAAACAATGTGTAGGTGTTTTTCAAAGGATAAAAGAAAGAGTGAGTACACCCCAGGTGTAAAGACTAACCAAAACTGAAATCAAAGACAGAAGAGTGAAGTAAAATGTGAACATATAGGGTATATTGGTTGCTTTATATCAAAAGACAGTAGTTTATATTCAGTACACTTTAAGACACATTAAATTAATAATTGTATCACAATTATAAAAACCAGTCTGTTTTTGTACATGTGTAAACGGCATTTCAACCCTTGGAAGGATAAAAGGGTCTCATCAGGACTGAAATTGCTTGAGGCCTGGGGAAGACAAGAATAGCATTGATTAAGGGTTTGGTGGAACCGGATTGGATTGAAAGGTGTAAATAAGAGAATACATCTTGGCTGAGATTGTAGAAAAACTGATCCACATGGTAGGGATCACTAAGGTGTAGCAACAATAATTGTTCTTGGTCATTGAATAAGCATCTAATATGGACTTTTAAGAGGTGGCAGTCCCCTTCAGAGTTCCTGTGCAAATAGAGGAGCATGTGTAAAAATAATGTCTATACAGATATACTTGTTGCGGTGAGCAAAATAGAAAAGGAGCGGCTCACTTTAGAAGAATTGGGAGCAGCTAAAATAGGCTCTCTTCAAAAGACACGAGGTTGTATGTGGTTAAATTGGGATAGCAATTGGATGGGCTATCAAGATGACAATGACATAAAAATGTAAAACAATATATAAGAGTGGGTAGTTGAATTGTAAAGAATAAAGTATAACAAGCACTCTGATTCTACAAGGGATGGTTATTGCAGGCTCCCTACCTTATAGGGCCAAACTATGCTCCTATTCAGGCCGCTGTGTAGTTCTGTGTGAGGCTGCTCTCCTTGTTGGATGACAATCTATGAGGCCGGCTCATCTCAGTCGGGAGGATAAAGGTGAGACGGCTTCTTGCGAAGAGTTCACATGGAGGGGAGTGTCAGTGGGCGTGGTCAGACCCTTAATCAATGCCGTTCTGGTCTTCACTAGGCCTAAGGCAATTTCAGTCTTAATGAGACCCTTTTATATTTCCAAGGGTCGAAATGCTGTCGACCTGTACAAAGACAGACCGGTTTTCATAATTGTGATACAGTGATTAATTCCCTGTGTCTTAAATTGTACTGAATATAGACTGCAGTCTTTTGATAGGAGCAACCAATATACTATGTATGTTCACATTTTACTTCACTTTTCCGTCTATGATTTCGGTTTTGGTTTGTATTTACACCTAGGGTGTACTCATTCTTTCCTTTCTCCTTTGAGAAACTCCTACAAGTTGTTTTTCTAAAAAATCTTTGTTTAATATAACTCGGTTCGGCTGTGCCGCAGTTATTTATCAATACTGGCGGTGCTATATTCTTTCCCACAATTCCTTATTCAAGATTACTGTTGATTGAATTGAATATGCTGTTATAAAGATTTATTACACACAGGCATATGAATATAGCACACAGCCATATGAATGCAGTACACATGCGGTGGCATATGCTGGCAACACACTGCCATATGACAGCAGTCTTCAAATGTGAATCTGACACGTTAATCATAGCAGTACAATGGCATCTAATTGCAGAACCTTGTCATATGATGGCAGTTCACTGACATAGGATGGCAATGACCATGATAAAGGACTGAATTGTCTGGTATGGCAGTCCCCCAGAGGCACATTCTAGGAGCGCATCAGAGACATAAGGAAAGCAGCAGCACTAGGTTGACCGACCACCCATCAAGTATTTTCACAGGCCATCTTTTATGTCAGGGTGAAGGCCGTTGTTTATTATATTCTCTCTTAGGGGATGCCTTTTGTCTGTAATTAGAGGAATAGCCAATGAGCACTGCAGTGGAATGAACTGCCAACGCTCTCCTCAATATGTTTGTGTCTATTTGCATGCTCGACTAGCGAGACCCTAAGCAGCCACGCAGATCCTGCTCCCTGTAAGTGTCCTTCAGCACATAGCCCAAGGTTCCTGCTCCTGGGCCGAGCAGAGTCTTGTCTTTGATCCTGTGCACTAAAGTCAGGATTCAATTGTAAGCCTTCTGTGTCAAGCATCACATTATAGGCACTGAGAGTCATTTCAAAGGCAGCAGTAGAAGTGCGTGAATGGTCCAGGTGCAGGAACAGGGTTGTTGGAAGTCTCCTATGCCCCTGAGACTTCAAGCAAGGAGGCCAGTCAGCTAGCTCTTGGAGACACTCTGGGTTTAAGTGATGTAGATCCAGTATTTATCTCACAGGCAATAGAGAGCAGCAGGCAGCAGGGCAACACTGCAAGGCAGTAGTTCTTCCAGACGGGCAGTCCAGCAGAGTGGTAGTTCTTCAGCACAATAGTTCTTCCTGACTGAGTGGTTACAGGTCAAGAAGTGTACTGAAGTGGTGGTCTTGCACTTATACCCAGTTGTGCCTTTGAAGTAGGGGAGACTTCCAAGAAGAGTCTTTGAAGTGCCCAGAGGTTGTCCCTTCCTGCTACACTACAGGGGGGTATTCAGCCCTTTGTTTGTGAACAGGACACAGCCTATTGAGGTGTAAGTGGGAGGCTGTGCCCAGCTCTTCCCTCCCATCCTCCCCGGATGGCCCATCACGTCACACCTAAGCACCCTTTGTGTGTGGCTGTCTAGAGGGAATACACTAGGCCCAGCTGTCACCCAACCCTGACAGTAATCAGAGACAGGCAGCAATGACCAAACAGCTGAGAGCAGGAAAATGCCCAACTTTCTAAAAGTGGCATTTTCAAAATAGTAGCAATAAATCCGACTTTGCCATTAAAGATGATTTATAATTACCATTCCATAGGTACTAAACATGACAGCTCGGCCTCCACTCATTTAGGAATTACAGCTTATTAAATGTGATAAGGAATCCCCAATGTTATCCTATGAGAGGAGTAGGCCTCACTGTAGTGAAAAGGATGTTTGGGAGTTTGTTACTACTAGAACATGTAAAACTTCAAAGCACATGTCCAACCTTTTAAATATATAGCACCCTCCCCTATGGGCTACCTAGGGCCTACCTTAGGGTTGATATATGTAATAAAATTGTAGTTTAAGGCTTGGCAAGGGGTTTTAAATGCCAAGTGGACATGGCAGACTAACACTGCCTTTTGGGCTGCAATCGTAGGCCTGGGCCTAGTTTTAAAGGACTACTAGGTAGGTGGCACAGTCAGTGCTGCAATCCTACTGATAGAATTTAATTTACAGGCCCTGGGTATAGGGTATAGGGTATGCCACTTTACATGGGACTTACAAGTAAATCAAATATGCCAATTAGGTATATATCAATCAAACCATGTTTAAGGGCGTGAGCACTTTAGCACTGGTTAGCAGGACCTAAGGCCAATAAAAATGAATTCAGCAAAATTGGAGGTAAGGAGGCAAAAAGTTGTGGGGAAGACCACCCTAAGGCTGTCAGTTCTAACATAAGCTCACCTGAATACTTTATTGTATCCCAGATGGTTCTGAGCTTCAAACTGAAAGTGAAGACGCAGATTTTAAATTGACACACTCAGAAATCTGCTTTTAGGTTATTCCCTGTTCTGACAAAGTAGGATTTGCCACCTGATTTGAGAGATTCAGTAAGAGAAGGTGTCTTGGATTATACTGGCAACTATATTGGTCTAATCTAACGAGTTGAATCTGTGAAAATAACCCACAGAAAGGATGCTGAGTTTCCTCAACCTCCCCAATACAATCTCTCACCAGAGGCTGGAATTATCTCTGTAATCGAATCCATGGTAGAGCACAGCATTTTATAGGAGATCCTAGGAAGTCCTTGTAATAACCCAATCATGGGGATACAGAAATCGAACAAAAAATGGCTGTTCGTTATTGACCTTTGCTGCCCTGTGGTACCAGATCCAATATTGTTCCAAATCTGTTGCGGTGTCAAATGATTTACTGTAATTGACTTGGGCCAAGCATTCTTTTCTATCCCTTTGCATGAAGACAACCAGTTTCTCTTTGTCTTCTGGTTCTGAAAAATAATTCTGGCATTGTGCTAAGTTCCACACAGGTTTACAGAAAGCCCTTTGATATTTAGCCAGCTCTTGAAAAAGAAATTGGAGACTCTAAAGTTGCTGTGCAACCGTGTCCTGATTCAGAATATCGATGACCTGTTAGTGGTTTCGATAATGCAAGAAGTGTGCACATGAGATACTATCGCCTTATCAAATCACCTAGCTGAAAATTATCATAAAGTGTCCCCAGCTAAGCTGCAGTATTGTCATAAAGAAGCCCTGTATCTAGGACATCACATTAAAAAAGGAGCAAGAAAAGTGTCTCAGAAAATAATTTTTGCTATATTGCAGATAAGCCTTCCCAAAACACAGACAAAAGTCAGGATGTTTCTGGGAATGGTGGGCTACTGTAGCAAGTAGATTCCCAACTTTTCCCTAGTGGCCACGCCTCTACAGAAGCTTACACATAAAAGTATGCTAGATCTGCTACCAGGAAACAGTGATAGCAAGCAGTAATTTATCGAGCTGAGATAGTCTCTGCCATGCTCTGGGAATGCTAGACTATGACGACTCTTTTACTTTTTACTGTTCTGAGAAAGAATGGTGCTCTATATTAGTTCTGACTCAGATGCACAGAACCTCAAAATGTCCTGTTTCTTATTTTTCCACCTCACTTGACCCAGTCGCAGCAGAATTGCTGGGTTTCCTAAAGGAGGTGGCCGCAGTTTGAGTCAGCATTCAGCAAAGCAAATGCATTGTAATGGGGTACCTTTTTAAAGTCATGTTGTATCACTCTGTGGAAATTTTACTTATCCGCATTTGAAACCAACATGTGAACCATAGTAGGTTGACCAAATACGAACAGCTGATCTTTTCTTCTGAAAATGTAATGTTAAAAAGATGCTCATGCCTCAGTCCTGCTACTTTGTTACCATTGATAATGGGGAAGAAAATGATGGAGTAGACCACAACTGTCTTGATGTGAAAGAATTGTGTACCAAACCAAGTCCAGACATTCGAGATGCTCCTCTGGAAAAACTGATTATATGCTGTTTGTGGACTGCTTTTACTGTAGAGATGAAAGAGGGATTTTGAAAGCAGTCTCTGCCATTGGAACCTTAGAAGGTGTAGTGGAAGCCTCCTGTTTGTGTAATGTAACCTCTGCAGAGGTGGATGAACAGATTGGACTTTCTAGAGCATGTTGTGTCTCTGATAGTTATCATTTACACTGATAGCCAGTATGGGTTTTGTGTGGTCCATAATTCCATTAGGTATTTATTTGCAAACGTATTCATAACATTAAAAATTCATCAAAATGTTAATCGTCATACTACTTAAAATACCTCACTCCCCAAAAATATATTAAGCAACAAATAACAATTTTTGCTGCTATGAAACATGTAAAAAAGCTTTCAAAATAAAAGTTAAATTAAGTAACTAATAATAAATAAAAAGTACACCAAAAAAAGGCATGGGAGCATTTGCTAAAAAATAATTTTCCCAGAGAACCTTACCAACGTAATACAGAACGAGAAAGGGTCAATTTATTTCATTACAATATTTCTGAATGAAAACATTTAGAATAAGTTATAATTAATGTTCTACATGTGCAAAACAATATTTATATACTTTTTTTTTAAATCTAGAAAATGTTCAACACGTTACAAAAAAGAAAATTTAATATGGATAGTTTTGTTTACATTTGTGTGTACAATGAAAACATTCAAGTCATACAGACTTATTTTTGCAGGAAGAAACATATGAACAGGATGAAGTGCTAATTGATGAAAAACTAGTTAAGGCACTGAGGTACTCAAAAGTCACAATATTAATGATTTTATTATATGTGCTTA
Organism: Triturus cristatus; assembly: GCF_964204655.1. Lineage (NCBI taxonomy): Eukaryota > Metazoa > Chordata > Amphibia > Caudata > Salamandridae > Triturus > Triturus cristatus. The sequence goes on from NC_140591.1 coordinate 831,688,337, forward strand.
ATTTGATTGTTTATCCATCTGATTAGATTATCTATTAATGTGATTTGTGAACAGAATCCATTATTTACAGTCTAAATACAATTTGAAACGAGCTATTATTATCCATATCATTTACATTTGAAAACAAGGTCCAATTTTTGCAAAATCCACTCAAATCATGTTTCACAAGCACTCTCGGGGGGATTTTCTCAAGAACGTGTGTTAATTTTTTGCAAAATTAGCTTAACGCAACTTTGCATATCGCAGTTTATCGCGGGAAAATAACACCGTGTTAACGTAGTATTCTCAACCCGGCGGCACCATGCAATAGTCTCACGATAATGCGTCAGATGACCGCGTCGCTGAAAAAACACGAAACACGAATGCAAAAACAGTTGCAATGTGGCCAACCGCGGGATAATGCACTATAAAAGCAACAAAAAACACACACCAAAACTAAAATAAACTGCGTAGCACCATGGATGCACCCGGACCGAGTGCAGAGTACAACCCGAACCCCACAAGCCCCATGGAGGACCAGCCAGGAACCCCATGCTCGGGGAAGGGCAAGAAGAAGAGGAAGAGGAAGACGCGGTTCAGTCTGCAGGAAAACAGGATCATTGTCACGGTGGTGATAGAACACTACCAACAACTGTTCGTCACCTCCACTGTGCCATTGGCAACACAAACGTAAATATGGCAGTCCATCGTGAACAACGTGAATGCAGTCAGAGTGTCGAGGAGGTCAATGGAGGAGGTCAAGAGGCGCTGGCATGATGTGAATAGCCAAACCAAGCAGAAACTCATTGCCAACTGGAAGGCAGCAACGGCGACTGGAGGTGGAAGTCCTGCGCCACAGGAGGAGCTGAATGAGCTGGAGGAAATGGTGGCCACAGTCATCAGTGTGGAGACGGTGGCAGGAGCTGGGGGTCCGGACACAGCTCGATATGACCTGACCCAACAGCAACAGGGTGAGTAATGACCAGGGACTGGGGGAACAGTGGGAGATGGGCACAATGGCACACATGAACAATTATATGTAGCACACTGCACACCCACGATGATTGCGGAACATGTCCCTGATACCCTTGGCACACTGCAGCACACATAGAAACACCAAGTAGGCTCCCGTCCACTATGTGCACAAAGGGGCCCACCCCCCTATCACCAATCTCACAACCTACCCATGCACATGTGCTGAATCTAGCAAAGCATTGGCTCTGTGAGCAACACTGACAATGCAAGTGACACTGCATGACTGATAGCATGGTTGCAGTCAAAATACATGACATGGTGCACCACACGACACTGAGGTGGCCCAGTGTGGATCACCTCCTCAAAGGAGCAGGTCACACTCTGACACATCCACGTGCACATACAACCCCTGACGTCAACAACACATCTGCAGACAAACAATGCACAAGAGTACAAAAACCGTCCAAGAGCACAAATGACCAAAGTTGCCAACATCTCAGCACCGTAAAAGCACACAAGTCAAAGGCACACCGCCTCAAAGGGATAAGGGGCCCCTAAATAAGAGATGCAGGGGTGACTCTCCCACAATGCAGCAAACACACATAGCAATCACAGCACATCAACATTGACGACAATGTTGGACAAAGTGCACAGAACAGAGGACACAAATGGTGCTGCTTGTGCGTAGAAACTGGCCAATCACATCTGCCATAGCAGGAAACTGTGAGATAACAATGTAGGAGTACAACCTCACATCCGTCATGTAGTTGAAATGTCCACTATCTCCCATCAAATATCCAGCTCCTCCAAAACAGTCACAATGTACATTGTCATTCAGTCTGAATGTAAACATGTACAATGTGTCAACATACATGGAACACGCTGTGAACCTGCACCTCCCATTTACATTGCAGAGGGACAATCAACACCTCCTACAGAGCGCACCAGACCTCTCTTCAGTGATGATGATGAGGACCTCCTGGCCATCTGCCCGACACCCTCCAATGACTTGTGGGCATCCTCCGCACCCCACCTCCAAGAGCAGGGCAGCCCAGCTGCATCGATGGTGACCCCACCCCCTGCACAGCCTACACAGCAGGAAGCACCCACCACCACTGCTGGCTCCCAGCACCTCACAGAAAAACACATGGCATTCTAACGCCGTGTGTTAGACTTCCAGAGGGGGCTGGCTGATCAGGTGCGGGTGGGTTTCGACCTCATGGCAGCCAAACTTGATGCCATACGTGGGTGTATGAGTCCCATCGGGGACCAATTACAGTCCCTAACAGACACCCACAGTCAGTACCATGCTCCTTTGATGACCTCGCTGGAGCCATTACTCGGATACAGGAACTGTCTAGTCAGACAGGCTCCAGCGATGTCAGGCTGGAGTTGGGACACATGCGGAGGACAATGGAGAACATGCAGCGGATGCAGGCTGGAAGAATGGCTGCCACGGATGTACACCATGTAGCTGGGATCTTCCATGCCCTGCAGAACCTCATCTTGCCATTGCTGCCACAGAACCTGTCCCAGATGACTGCTGCAGGAACTTCGACACACACACCTCCGCCCCTTTATGTGTCAGTGGCACCCAGTGAGACAGCCATACCACCTCCGCCCACTGATGTGCCAGTGGCACCCAGTGAGGCAGCCATACCACCTTCTCCCCGATGTGCCAGTTGCACACAGTGAGGCAGCCGTAACACAACCACACACACCTGACACAGAAGGCATATCAGATGACTAACATGTGTATGGTAATGACTCTGTGTGCGAAAGGAGGTTGTAGCATTCATCCCCGCCATATGGCCTGTTCGTGCTTGGTTCAGCCCTCTGCATCATGCCCTGGAACAACACCTTCCTCTGTCTCCCGAAAAACAACTCTGCGACATTCACCTGGACCCCGTCATGGACTACTATATCTGCTCTGGTTACCAATGACACAGCAATCAGGCTGCGGACTGAACTTTTCCTCTTCCGATTAACTCATCATTCCCCAAAGGACTCAGTTTGGCCCTCCAATGGGCAACCATGTAATGTGTGGTTTGCATGGCCATGTACTGCTTCAGCTCCTACACACCACAGAATGTGAATAAAACATTCCAAATCACACAGATGTGTCATGTCTATGTTCAATCAAGTGTAAAACTATGGATGAATGATTGCACAAAAAGGTACACCCTGTGAAATACCATCAATGCTCATGTTGGAGCCTGACCCACATGGCCAATTAGATGACTGTGAAGGTGTGAACTAGCTGTGGCCTCATTGCTCATGAACAACAATCTCGCAATCCCCCAACGTAGCCCCACGTCCATGTATTAAATAAAGTTGTGTGTAAAAAGGTCAAATTCAAGGGCAGGCCCAAAGTAGTGTCCCCCATCACATGTGACAACAGAACATCTCTTTGAATACCTTCTCACACTCAACTGTGTGGACACAGCCTGTTTTGATGGATAACATTGATCCACATGGCAAGAAGTTGGACACCATTCTCACATTGCTGAAGACACCTAAGAGCACAGGTCTACCAGCAACTATCCCAACCACAATGTCTGGCTCACAGAGGTGGAGCTGTCAATAGGGACTCACCCCTAAGTGAAATGCGTCAGTCAGTCCCTCCCTGTGTACGGACAATGCTCATTGGGGCACACGATTTGTCATTCTAATCAACACTCATCACAGTTGAACACTAGTGACGTTGCCAAGACTTTATTAGCATGTGCGTGTCAGTACGGGCAAGACAAGGGCCACAACATGCAGACCAATGCTTCAGACACTAACAGGCAGCATATAAACATGTAGAGGTGCAAGAAATGGGGAGGTAAAAATAAACACAAATCAATACGGATGGCAAGGTCTCAGCCCACCTTGCCTTGAAGGACGAGTCATGTGATGTTTGTCATATGCCCATTGCCCCGTGTCAGGGGACACGACTCACAGCCCATGGGATCTGCATAGTGCTGTACCACCGAACTGCGCTGACTGTCTGCTCTGCTGACAGTGAGCAGGTGAATGGGTCCAACAAGGTCACATAAAGTACTACATTGCCATGTTTGTACTCTCCCTCCAGCAGTAGGTCAGATTTAGGAATGTTGCCAAACGACGCTGTGCAGCTCCGCCCATGGGACTGCCTCACCTTGCACAGGTGTGTGTCAACACACGTAGGTGCACACACATGCTTTCTTAGTCCAGGCGAATGCAGACATGCCCACTTTTGTGGTGGGATAAATGACCATTCCTCCGAGATGCAACAAGGTGTTGGGACCTGTGCTCTGGGTTACAATCAGTTGTGGCTGCAGTAACGTAGTTACTCATCCATGAATGCGAGCGCTGCTTCATGGGCAATCAGTTTCAAGAGTATATTGTTGTTGACTTCAACGAACACGAGGGAGAGCCAATCCATTATCTGGTCCTGACAGATGTGCTCCGTCCACGCCGTTTCACCAATCTGCAAAACAGCCCAATAGGGGAGCTTCTCGATGTGGTCACTGCACCGAGGAATTGTGCGATCTCCCATGCCCAACTGCCAGCTCGTACACCAAATATCAAGGCATCCCATGCAGGGGTATCACAGTTACACTCCTGGTCATGGGCCAATAGGGGGCGCACACCCAAGTCGTAATCCAGTTCAGCTACCATTGTGTTGGATAGGCAGACATCCATGGGCCACTCGAATATGCATAATCGACAGTGGAACCAGGGCTGAACGCAGGTGATGTACGCAAGACAGAAGCTCAGACGGTAACTGATGCGCAACACTGCCAGTGGCAGTGCTCCCAACAAATGCAGCATGCGTGCACGGTACAGTTCCACATGACAGGAGTTGTGCATGTGCCCGGGATGTCCCGCCATTGCGTTGGTGGCTCTCATAGAACCGGCACTCTTCTGAACTGTGGAAGTTATGTTGATGATATGCCACAGCTCGGAGCAATGAGTCATATGTGTGTACAATGTTTGGAAGAAAGGGTTTTTGTGTACGTAAGTGTCAAGGGCATCCCATGCAGGACTACCTAAAGGAAGGACTTCGTTGTGTGGGGTGTGGATACGTTGGTCTTTCATTTGCAATGTGTGTGGTGTGGGAGTCATCATCATCTGGAATGGTATCTCTCTCAGGGGGGCGAGCCGCATGCCAGACAGACGTCGGAGGTGCAGATGTCCTTCCGCCTTATGTATTGAGACAAAGGAGCTATCATCCCTAATGTTAGTCTGACTACTGCTTGCATTTGGGAAATGTGATGTTGCTCCTTGTACAATATCTCTCCCCCTCTCTCTCTCTCTCTCTCTCTCTCTCTCTCTCTCTCTTTCTCTCTCTCTCTCTCCCTCTTCCTCTCCCTCTCCCTCTTCCTCTCTCTCTCTCTTGCTCTCTCTCTCTCTCTGCCTCTCTTCCTCTCTTCCCCCTCTCTCTCTCTCTCTCTCTCTCTCTCTCTATCTCTCTCTCTTCCTCTCTTCCTCTCTCTCTCTCTCTCTCTCTTCCTCTCCCTCTAGCTCTTCCACTCTCTCCCTCTCTTCCTCTCTCTTTCTCTCTCTCTCTCTCTGTCCTTTGGTGAGCGCATGACACACCTTCTTTACTTGAATTTTGTCATTCAGGCTTTGACTTACAGATTGTCCAGGGAAGACCCGCCAAGGCTCTTCCTAATAATTGTTTTGGGTTAAAGTTGATTGCAATATTGTCTGGAACTTCAAAGATGAATGAATAATTCTTCTTTTTCTGTCCACACATGAGTGTTAATTGTTGTAATTGTGAGACTTCAGGTGAATTGTTTTGTTCATGATTTCTTGAAGTTGCTGTAAGATATCTTTGTCAGGGGCGTGCCCGGGGTAGGTCCCGGGGGGGGGGGGGGGGGGGGCGGTTCCTGGGTATGGTGGTGGTGGGTGTTGTGGTCCTCTTTGGTGTCTGAGCGGCATGATCAGCAGCTCCATGGCATCTGTTGTTCTTCAGGTGTGGCTCTGGCCTTGGCTCCCTTTGATGGTGCAGGTTGTCGTCCCACTTAACAGGTAAGAGCAGATGTTAAATCCCTGCTGCTAACGCTCCTTATAGCATGTTTTGTGATCTTATCGCCGATCTGGCTGGTCGTTGAGAATGTTTCAAAGTGGTTTTGTCTCGGCTTTTTGCATGGGAACGCCTACTCTGCATCTCATTAGAGTTACTTGCCGGTGTCATCAGTGGCGATGTTTTTTGCGGCTGCTATCACAGGAAAACTGGTGATATCGGCTGTTAGCACCAGCTTGTAAATGGGGCGATAAATGTATCATCACTTTGGCTGAGATAAAGTGCGGATAACTCGGCGATAAGTCCTTGAGAATATGCTCCTCAGTTTTTCAAGCCTCAAACACAATCATTAATGCTACCATCTAAATCTTTTTGCTGCAATTCGTCAATGATAGTGGTCCGTTCTTCTAATCTCACAGATAAAGTTTAATATTTAATGTGGTTTTCATGGTCCACTATCGAAGACCAGTTGCAGTGACAGCACAGCATATGCTGTAGGCATTGATTTTAATTTTTTATCCTTGAAAAACAAAGAGTGCTTGTTGAATGTGTGTCGGCAGGATACGTAATCATCTTGGATCAAATGACTATGGATATGCAATTATCTTGGATCAAAGGACTACTGGTATCAAAGGTTTTCAGATTTCGCAAGACATTTATGGGCTCCAAAATGGTTTGTAGCTTTTAACTGTGCAGAATATGCATTGGTTGGTCAATATTTTTTGGAGATTGAACCAGTGCTAACCAGCTAAACGCTAAAACTTTAACAACCTGTGATTAGTGTTCTAGAGGTAGAGTTAACTTGTCTTTATATTCACCTTGAAGCTGAAAGGATAGATTTATGAAACATGGGAGCAAGATTGGAACATTTTGCACTGGTTTGTGTCAGGAAAGTGACACAAACCAGTACAAAACTTATTTTTGGAATTTATTCTGAGTGCAAACTTATTTAATGCTGTAAATTTACCTAAAAGTTGCACAAAGCAGATCTTTGCACAGCTTCACATTACTTTGTTTCGAGGGCGTTCCATGAATAGTAGATAGGCTCCCATGCAACCACAAATGATTTTTTGATGCAAACCTCAGTCTACTTATAACAATAGAACTTTGTTTTGCCAAAATATAACGCCACTTTGAGATTGCCATTATCTTGGAGTAATGCTTTTATTTCTCCACATATTTCCAACTGTGCGTGCGTGCTGTACTATACAGCACACATCTACAGTGGAAAATGGTTTAAAGTCTGTCTAGGCATAGTATTTTGTACAGGATGAATACCCTTCCAGTACAAAGCCTATGCTAGTCATGACTCAGACACCTTTGCCCTATGATGCAAGGAAGTGTGCATGGAGTAAGACATCCTGACTGTGCACCTGCGGTAGGGAAAGAGAAGGACCATGCAATATTTTAGTAGATATGATCATTTTCTGCTCTCTCTCTCTCTCTCTCTCTCTCTCTCTCTATCTCATGCAGTAACTGTGAATGCTGTGCTGCATTGCGTGACATCTTTGTAAATCTGCCCAAAGGTTTTCAGTTGCAATCACACTAATATACTCCAAGCTGTAAATGGACTACAATACAACAAAAGATGCAGATATGGCACCCTAAGTTCATTTTGCAAAAAAAAAAAACAGACAAGTGAACAGTCTCATGTTAGCGGTATCCCAGACAATGGTTACAAAACCATGAAGGAAAGCCTTCAATTTAAAGAAGAATAAAAGCATGTCAATTGCTGCAATTCAATAATTACAATGTTATGGAATGCTACAGTGAACTCAACTTAAATTCTTGTGGACTGGCTGAACAGCAGCGAATGGTTTGGGAGAATAAATATACAGTTTAAGATTACAAATGCTTAGTCACATAGAAATTGGAGTGTATAAACGTGGTCATTGACCTATAGAAAACCTTATAAATATACAAAGATGTCCATAGTATGACTGCCTCTACAAGCATTAGACACTCACAAAGAGATCATTAAACCATTTGCAGAAGTAGGAAATCTGGCTATCCAAATATACAAATTAAAGATACCTCAAAGTTCTTGAATTTGAAGGGATACTGGATAGATCACTTGTCAAATGACTGCACGTCACTTGTGATTCTTTCACCAAACCCTGACATTGGAGGCAGAAACACTTTGCATGTTTGGGCTTTGGAGCTCTTAAGGCCTAGAACAGTGGCTCTTAAGCTTAACATTTCTGTGGACGCCATTGAATCTCAACTGGATCCCAAAGGCCCCCAGACATTTCTACCACTTGAATAGCTGGAATAATACAGAGAAATACACAAATAAATATATACTATATAAACACAGAATACCCACTTTCCTGTGCAACTGCATGTTTAAATATGAGAATGACTACACACTGGTGCAAGACCCAGGTCATATTCACAAATCTGTAGATATATGTGAAATAGGTGTGCTCAGAAGAAGCAGTGGGACAGAAGGTGTAACTGGATTGACATTGGCATTGATCAGATACAGGTAGCAATTGAGTTTGGAATGGACAAAGATGGAGACCATGCAGGATCTCAAAAGGTGAAAGACAGTGATTGAATAAAAGCTAGAAGACCAGGTGCTCATTATACCAGAGTACATGCTGCATACTTGGAAGTGCCTGTGGAAGTAATGTAGTCTGCTGAAAAATGCAGTCACGCTCTCTTTCCAGTACAAGAAATGTAGGTACTTGGAGTTCATCCTCCTATCAAAGTTTCTAAGTTTATGATTAGGGCTCCCGGTTTTAGGGTATTCATTTTTTTAGCATTTCAGTCTTTATTTATCGATATTTTTATTTGGGCCATTTTATTGGTATTTATCCATATTTAGTTTTTGTTTTGTAAACAGATGAGGTGATAACTCGTATATTTTGCAATTTATTTAACAAATACAGTTTTAATTAAACCTTACTAATCTCAAATTTAGTTGTCCGGTGGATTACTGTGTGACTAAATTAGTTACACTGTATTGAATTAAATTTGTGATTTTCTCGTACCTCTCAAGCAGATAAAAAAGACCATCTATTTGAGTATGGATGTTTAAGTGTGCCCCATCTCTCTCAGGTTGAAAAGTAGCAATTATAAAGTGCAGAAAGTGCTGACCTTAGGGCGCAGCAGCTCAGGGTAAAAAAACCTAGGAATACCCCTCAAGGGGCATATTATCAAGCCAGGCGATAAAATTATCGTCGCTTTCGCGGCAGAAAACTGCCGCTGAACGGCGATAATGGGCTTGATAATATGCTCTATGGAGTTCCAATTGAAGCCCATGTTAGACGCCCTAATTAGAATTCCATAGAGCATATTATCAAGCCCATTATCGCCCTTTTAGCGGCAGTTTTCTGCCACTAAAGCAGCGATAATTTTATCGCCTGGCTTAATAATATGCCCCAAAGTGCTTTACCCATGCTGATGCGTCTTTGCCTGTGTCTGCTGTTTATTAAAACTCCTTACCCCTCGCAATCTCGATTAATCCTTAAGTATATAGAAAAAAGCATGGGAATTACATTATGAAGGAGGAAAAGTTGAAAGGAAATGTAGTGACACACTTAGATTTTTAGCAGTTCTCATTGAAAGTAATCGCACATCCATTGTGTTTCACAGAAGTTCATTCCTTAGCTTTTTCATTAAAACAGCCAGGACAATGACGTCATTTTAATGTCACAGACCCCAACTTAGTCATTCAGCTATTATAGGCCAGCGGGGATGGGTGGGGTGTCGCGGGCATATTTTCTGAAATAATTTATGAAATCCAGAAAAACGCCCTGCAGTTTTATTTGGCTTCAAAGTTTACTGGAATTCATATTCCCTTTTCCACGAAACAAGTGATCCTCATCAGACGGCATCGAAATCCCTGCCAATAAATTTCTTGGCCAACAATACAAAGGAAATGCCAGACGAAACACGTTTTCCATGGTAAGAAACCCATAAAACCCAACTCATCCGCGAGACGATTAGTTTTACATGAATTCTTTGGTTTAGAAAGAAAAACCCATGCAGCAGAGTTGCATGCTATTTCATGCTTTCAAGCACAAGTTGGCAGTGCCCTTTTTTCACGCTATGGTTATTACAAATAAGACAGGAGACTTTCTTAGTGATGCTTAAAATAACTTTCACTCTGAAATACGACTCATTCAAAAGAAGTACTAATATTGAAACTCCATGCATAAGCCAAGAATACATAAAATTCACAACCCAGATATTTGACAACAAATGCATGTTAATAACTTCCCACAGTTATACCAGGCTCCAGGGAGAGCGAGTATTAGTATTAGCAAAACCAACAGGTCTCCCATATGGGACCTGGAGACGTTGCCAACACCTTTTGGCAATATTATACAATATCTGCAAGATTATGTGCGCCATAGCAAAAAACAAATCATAATACATTAAAAAAAAACAAGGCACAATGTTGCAGCCACATCATTTTGTAGCCGTGCACATGTATGATGATGTGTGTGCGTGCAAATGTCATTACTTCCTACAGAATCAGGCAACCGCCATTTCTTTGTACATACCAATTTAATTTGAGATGGATCAGTAAATTAAAAAGAGGAAAAAGAACCCGTGCAAATGCACTTTTTTAAAAAAATGTGCTGCCTTCATCCTTTCCCAAAATAAATAAATAAATAAGATGGTGAGCAACGGTGAGGAGGAGTGGCTAGAATAGAAGCAATGGGGAGTGGGAAGGAGGTGGGCAAAAGCAGCTCGCAAGAGAGAGAGAGCGCATGGGAGGGGTAGAAGCATGCAAGGAAGAAAGTAGTACAGAGCATGGGGGAGGGAAGGGAGTTTGGTGGGGGAAGCACACAAGAGAGCAAGAGAGAGAGAGATCTTACAACATGAGGGAGACAACAACATGGAGTGGGTGAACTGGTCCTGGGCGAAGGAGAGAGGAGAGAGGAACACGAGGAAGAGAGCTGAAAAACACATGCATTCTCATCATTCTCATGGAGCAGGAATAGGATAGAAGACTTTGTTCCAGGGAAGGGACAAGCAAACAGCAATGGACAATCTGTGACAAGAAAGCCATCTAATAGGAAGTACGCAATTGAGAGCTACAATGAATGCAACTAATGGTAAACATTAGGTAGGCCATAGGCTTCTATGAATTCGGGGAAAGCACACAATAGATTAGGTCTTTTGCAACCGGACAGCTTGCACTGTCTAGTAGGGTCCACCTAAAATGTTTTGCCAACAGATAGATCCTAGTTATTTTGAGCTGTGATTCTGTAGCATTCTTTTATTCATGGATATTGCTAGGACATTGCTAATGAAGGCGTGAATCACTAAAATAACAAATAAAAAATGGATTGCAGGCATGCAGATTTGCTGATATTTACTACTTTCACACATTCTAAAAAATCCTAATGAGTAAATCATGGAACTCTAGGGAAATTATGAATTCCAGAGCATATTCGTTGCTCACATTTTATGTCATATGGTTGGGAGAGGCAAGCAGACTGGTCAGGCTTCCACCCAAATATTGATTCCAAAATATCATCTGAACATAGTATCATGGTCAAACTATTGTGATAAAAAATAACACAGGCAACAAAATTTAAATAAGATGCCAATTAATTGTATTATTTCTTTATATATACATTTAAAAATAATTGTTAGTACAATTTTAATACCTATTTTTGGCTAAAAGATTGTGGAAAATATTGGGTTTGATTGATATTCTTAAATAATTTTATTGTATAAATAAGTAAAATTGATTTATGTTACATGAAACATAAAAAAAGGCTTTTTATATCATTCTTCCACATTATAGAGATCTCTTTTGGTGTATGTTTGTTTTACCAGTTAGTTTGAGGAATACTTTTTATTTAAAATTGTTGCTACAACATCTTTGTCCTGATGATGACCTTTCTAAATACTTTTGTTAGGGGCGAAACATCGACAGACTGCACCAGCGGGATTTATACTAATAGATATAATGTACACAGTGTACTCTTACTGGTATTCTTGTTGAAATTATATTTCCATCAGCCCCTGTTTTCTCTGTATATCTGCTTGTATATAGTACCTGTGCACATTTATTTTACATTTGCCACCATTCACTTTTCACTGTGTCGTTTTGGTTGGAGCACCTGTTTTAAAATGCAATGTGTTTTCCATATCATTTATGAAATTGTACAGTGAATCAATCTAAATGTTATTTCAAAACGTTTATGATCTGTATGCGATTATCCAAGGAAGTCTAGGCTTATATGTCCTCCGAGGGGACCACTGTATATGTTCAATTAAGGAGTATAACTAGGCACAAACCTTGTGATTCTAGAATACATAGGTTATTGTGCACTGTTTTCAGCATTGATGTCTCAGGTTTGCAGCCTGATTTAAAACCTAAATGGAGATCATACATGATACTGCTTTTTTTAAATTTCTCATATTGGATATCTATCCAACTCTCAATCCATGTCTTCTGAAATGAAAGGAAAGTAATGCAATGGCTATTGTAATCCTCAGGGTCAGCTTTGGGTTATTTTAAAAGAGGAGAAATATGAAACAATTTACATAATTCGGGACTTTACCCTGGCTGAGGGAGGATTTATCAGATTGGTCATTATTTGGAGGCTGATCTTTTTGCTCAGGTTCGTTAGTGCAGGGTTGGAGCTTTTCACATGCATTCTCATCATTCTCATGGAGCAGTGATAGGAATTGAATGTTTGCGAGACCACATTGAAGGATAGGCATTTTTATTGCAATACATTGTGGTATTATAATATGCAAATCATTATATTACTGTGACTTCCAGTATCTGCTAAGGCTAAAACAAGTATATAATACATGGATTCCATAATCCCCGTATATTCGCCAGTTTCTCATTTCTTAAAAAAAAAATCGGGTCATGTAATCCCTGTATAAAGAGCAGTCTCTAATTTCTTTATAATCGGCGACTTGTGAAGCACCCAGTGGCCAATTATAAAGAAAATATGTCAGAACTTGACTATTATATGTTATTTCAGTCGAGCTTTGATGTCACAATGCCTGATGTCAGAGTCAGAGGCTGAGGTGAAAGTCAGGTCAGATCATGGAGCATAATTGAAGCAGCTGTTTAAACAGTGGCAGCTCCTCCTTTAAGGCGGAGGAGTGTCGCCCCACTGCTCTCTAGGCAGTGCAAAAAGGAAAAACAAAATGATAATAACACAATGTTAATATCATTTTATTCTTTAGTGTTGGGCCAGGGCAGGGTGGGGCTGTGTTATCCTGACGGACAGCAGCAGCCAGCAGGGAGAAGGTGTTGTGGGCAGCATAAGGGAACAGGACAGTTTGGCTGGCCGTCTTAGTACGGCAAAACCGTCATGCACACACAGTCCCTGGCACTGTTTGAGTGGCAAACCAGGCCGCTCAGACCAATCACGACTCTGCTGTCATGCTGGTAATGCTATTACCAGCATGACAGCAGCGTTGTGATTGGCTTAGGGGAGTCAAGGAGTCTGTGTGCTGCCAGGAGTCAGGACAGAATTGGATGGAGGAGAGGTGGCAGCCGTACACAGGAAAGTGATACTTAATTTTTACTTTTCAACCCACACCAAACCTTTACCCCCCCCCCCCCCCCCCCCCCAGTGCTTACCACTTCTGGAAGCAAGCAGCCGCCACTGCGTTTAAAGCAACAGAAACGTAATGTTGCTTTTCTTTCTTCTGCTCTATGTCAATAGATTAAAAAGACAAGCAGAGAGAATGTGTTTATTTTTTGCACTCCTTTGATAGAGAAAAGCTCAAATCTTTCTTCAGGTTTCTACATATTCTGAGCTACTGCAGCTTTTTTTAATTAACAAAAACTGACTTTTATTGAAATGATTCTAATATCTGTTTGCAACACATTTCTAACAGGTGTGTAAAATTTTACACTAGAGGTTTTATTTGTATTCTTTGTGTTTGGAAACATGCTCATTCTTTCATATGAAAGAGGTACATACCAAGGTTAAGTGGTTTGAGGGAAAGGTGATAGTGTGATCATGTATTATATGGGCTAAAATTAAACTGGCATATATGATAAGCGTATTGCAAGTTACCTCAGAGTTCAATACCCTTATAAAGGAAATCAACTATCGGCCTCGTCCCTCTGTATGGTTATGGTACACCTCTGTGACTTTCAATATCCTTACAGTGCATGGCAGGGGGCACTTCATTCCATATATGATTGGAGACTTGTTATGCACCCAGTGCTGATTATAAAGAAAAGGCGCCAGAACCTGATTATTATAAGTTATAACAGTTGATTTCTGAAGTCATGATGCCTGGTGAAAGGCAGGTCAGGTCATGGAGCATAACTGAAACAGTAGTTTAGCAACAAAAACTGAACGTTGCTTTTCTTTCTGTTCTATTTTTCTAGCTTACAATGGCTAGCTGAGACAACATCTGTATCTTTGGCACTCCTTAGACAGAGAAAAGCTAGAATCGTTCTCAATATTTCTGCACATTCTGAGGTACTGCAGGTTCTTTTTTAAACTGACTTGTGTTGAACTGTTTCTAAGATGTTTGCAACAAATATCTAACATGTTTTTGACGTGTTTTTATTTTGCACAAGAGGTTTTATTTTTATTTTTCATGTTTGAAAACATGTTAGCTCTTTCAGGTGAAAGAGCTATGGACCAAGAATTTCAGTAGTTTGTGGGAAAAGTGATGGTGTGACCATGTATTACATGGGATAAAGTACCCCTTGGTATACATGATGATTGTTACAAGTCACCTTGGATTTCCATAACCTCATAAAGGAACTCGGCATTCGGCCTCATTCCTCTATATAGTTATGGAACACCTCAGTTATAACGTACGTCAGGGTACTTACTCCCTTATATTGTGACAGCACCGCATCATAGTATACAGGACAGCAGCTTCCTACTAAAGCTATCTTTATTGATACTGCTACTGGATCAGACCAAGCTAAGTTTACTAGCTCCCCTTTGGGGGATTTTCTCCCACTACTTTTCTATTTTTTACTATATTTCTCTTCTTTCTTAATGCCACCATCAAGGCAATGATACTGCATTCACTAATCACGTATCTACTTTATAGGTTTTTTATTTAAAGAGTGACCACTCTCAGTTACTTTCTTTCTTTCTTGCAAACTTTGTAAATCTCCAGTGTGCATATGTATACTGAATATAATAAACAGTCTTACTCTCTGTATTTTTTCTTTCTACTTCCTGTTTGTTGCTTGGGGTTTCCTGTCACTATAACTCTCTTGTTTTTCCCTCTTTTCCACCCAACTACTGGGTAGAGGATGTAGCCTTACGGCTAGAGTGGTCGACCTCAAAGCTAGAGAACCAGGTTCAAGTCTCAGCAACGACGCTCAACATCCTGTGATTCTAGGCAAATCACTTAATCTTCCCATGCCTAACAAAAAAGAATGTGTCCTTCTGTAATTAAACTGGTGTTATGTAAAGCGCTCTGATACCCAGTGTCTCTGGTATAGTTCACGCTGTATAAAACTAAAACACAATTACAAAAAGAACTACATTGTTTGTCTTTTTCTATTTTTTTCCCTTTAGCTACTTGTGTTTGTGCTATGGCAGTTCCTTCCTGACATTCCTGCAATGCATAAAACCCACTGGTTTCCTGGAGCTTATCCTCCCATTTACTTCCCTAAATCATTTGTATGGCCTGATTTCAGCCTTATTTCTGCGCTCTGGCACTTCTCCTCTTAATTTCACTTTCGCTTGGGCCAGACCTTCCTATCTGTGCACCTTTCAGAGTCAGTAATCATACAGTGTAAAAATACAGATTGCTGTCTAAACTAGCCTAGGATCCATTGGTTTCTGATAGCAGCTCTGTGTCATCAATCTCCACGAGCCATTGAACTTTCACTTTGTGAATGATGCTAACTTACTTAATAGAATGTGGCAGCAGTGGGTGACATGATATTGGACAAAAAAAGCTTTCCATTCTCATAATGCAACCTTAGTTTGTAGGTGAAAATAAGTCTTGCCTATATTGTTGCCAAGGTCCTTATTGTGATGGTGGTCAGGACCACCCAACAAGTAGTCCCACCCACCAGATTAGGATGCGACCTCTGTGTAGGCTGTCAGAAACATCCCTTTTACCATTGCAGATTGTGCTGAGGCCTGGAAAAGGGCCGCAGCACAAGCCACAACAGAAAAAGGGATGTTTTTGAACATCCATGAACCTTGTGCTGTGCACCATGTGGTGCCTGGCACATAGTGCATGGATGTTTGGGGGAGCACATCACAGAGGCCTAGAAGGCCCTGCTAGGGCCCCCAAAGTCTATTTCTGACAGTCTTTTCATGGCTGTGGGACCACCAATGAAAGGTTGTCAGAAATGGACATCGTAATCCCTACAGCAGTCTGATCGACACCTTGACGGGCTCCTTGAGCCTGTTGAAGGTGTTGGTCTGTCCCTCCCACTTCTGCAGTCTGACCAACTGCATCGTAATGCGGTGGTTGGACTGCTATCCAGGCTGTCAGGCGGACCGCCATCGACCGCCTGTCAGTGGTTGTAAGCCTGACATCCTAATCACGCCCAAAGTGTAGAAATAACAGGGGACTCTACTAAAGACTTCTCTTTTTGTATTTTCACTGGCTAGTCATAAACATTTGAATAATGTTTCAAATACTACATATTAATATTTTAAACTGTCCAATACATTAAATATGCTACATTGGCCAGACATGCTGATATGTTTCTGCTAAAATAGGCAACGATATTAACTGGTTATGGTTTTAATCAGTTTGTTGTTTTCTTTGTTTTACTGAATAATGTTCTCCTGAACTTGCCAGACATTTTGAAATTGTGAGTGTGATAGTGTGATTCTATTGAAGTTAGTCAAAAACAATAATATTTTTCTTGTAAAAGAACTCAATAATAATAGGATAACAATAGACATTCAGCTGCAATATGGAATATTTATTGTTAATTATAATCAAAGTGACATTACCTAGGGGCCTATTAGGATGGAGCTAGCGGTGCTGGGACCGGCCGCCAGTGGTGCAGCGGTCCTCCACCAGCAATTAGGATGCCACCGCCACCGTGGCGGTGGCATCCCCTATTCCTGGCATTGTGAAGGGCGGTGCTCTCAGCGAGGTGCCTGCCACTTTGCCCATGCCAATGCAGGGGGTACCATAGGTACCCCCCCATGTGCACTCCCCACCCCCCAACTTCCTGGAGGCCCGCTACAGGCCCCCTAAGGCAAAGACCGCATGCCTTTCTGTGGCAAAAGGCTGCTTCCCGCTGCCATCATGATATGGATGGCGGTGTCTAGCAGACACCGCCACCATATCAGGCCCCTTTTCCGCCCGGTCACCTGTGTGACCGGCCGGAAACTGGCGTACAGTCTTTCCGTCCGCTGGGGTCCCCCCACCATACTAATATGGCGGGTGGGGAAATGGCATGTGGGCGAATGAGAATGTCAGTCGAATCACCACCACCATGCGGGCGGTGGCAATCTGCCCGATATTCTTATAAGCCCCCAGTGTGACAAAATTATTATCATAAATTATTTTTAGCAAAACTTATTTTTTTTATTTTTGACACAGTCCCCTCTCTGCTTTTCTCCGTTCTGTGAAAGCCCTCATTGAATCAGCACCTAGCAGATAGGATTTTATAGGACACATCCCTTCGCTACTCTGACGCTCGTCCTTGAGGCAGATAAGATATTTTTGAAAGAGTTGAGATAGAATATTGAGTAGGAAATGTCAACTTACACAAATATCAAGTTGGAAATATCGTGATTCAGAAATATCGACAGCAGGAATATTGTGGTCAAGAATATCAAATTTAAGGTAAGAAATATTGTTTTAATAAATATAGAAGTCATTCATATTGTTTGCAAAAATATAGTTGTGTGAAATATCGATTTTTGATTTAATGTTATGTATTTTAGTTTATATTTTAAATGCATGTGATGTATTTTTTTGTATAAGTATTGTTTATGTTTTTTATTATATGTGTTAAATTTGTAGTAGTTATCAATTTTATTTTAATAAAATTTTGTGTTTTTTAGTTCTGTACCGAGGTATGAGTTTATAGGGGAATAGGGAGGGAAGTAATTTAATTAAAATAAATTAATGATTTTTATTTATTTATTTAATTTCGATTTTATTGTTTTAATTGTAGGAAGTATTTTTTTTTTTAACAGAGTTTTATATAGTGCGAACTGGACCCGAATCAGGTATCAGAGCACTTTACATAGCACCAGTTGCGTTACATTAGGACACGTTGATTATTTTTTGTTAGGCATGGGCAGATTAAGTGATTTGCCCAGAATCACAGGATGTAGAGTGTCATCGACCGCCCTAGCTGTTAGGCCAACTCCTCCCTAATTTGTAATTTGTTATTAATTGGTTGTTAATTGATTATGTTAGTTGTGTAAAAATATAAGGTGTGGGCTGTGAGGTTAATAGGGGCAAAGGGTGGGAAGTAATTTATTTTAGATTAATTCATTGTTAATTTATATTAATTAGTTGATTAAAAATTATTTATGGAAATTGTGTAATTAAATTTAGGTGCGGGTTGTGAGGTTTATAGGGGTAAAGGATGTGAAGTAATTTATGTTTAATTAATTAATAATTAGTTGTTAATTTATATTAACTAATTAATTGCTAATTAATTATAGTAATTGTGTCATTTTTTATGTGTGGGTCATGGGGTTTATGGGGTAAAGGGTGGGAAGTGATTTATTTTTAATGAAGTGGGAATAGTAATTTGTACACCTCCGCTATCCAGCACTTTCCCTACTGTAGCACTCATTGGAGTGGGTATAGTAATGTTTACCGCTATGCAATCCAGCAGTTTCCCTACTGTTGCACTGACTGGAGTGTGAATAGCAAGTTTGACCTCTCCACTATCAAACACTTTCCCTACTGTTACACTCCCTGTAGTGGGAATAGTAGGTTTCACCCCTCCGCTATCCAACACTTTCCCTACTGTTGTACTCACTGGAGTGGTAATAGCAAGATTTACCCCTCCCCTATCCAACACTTTCCCTACTGTTGCACTCATTTGAGTGGGAATAGTAATTTTTACCCCTACGCAATTCAACACTTACCCTACTGTTGCGCTGACTGGAGTGGGAATAGCACGTTTTACCTTTCCACTATGCAACACTTTCCCTACTGTCGCACTCATTGGAATGGGAATAGTAGGTTTACCCCTCCGCTATCCTACACTTTCTCTACTGTTGCACACACTGGAGAGGGATTAGTAATTTTTACCTCTCCACTATCCAACACTTTCCCTACTGTTGCACACACTGGAGTAGGAATAGTAATTTTTACCTCTCTGCTCTCCAACACTTTCCCTACTGTTGCACTCATTGGAGTGGGCACAGTAATTTTTACCCCTACGCCATCCAACACTTTCCCTACTGCTGCACTCACTGGAGTGGGAATAGTAAATTTTACCTCTCCTCTATCCAACACTTTCCCTACTGTTGCACTCATAGGAGTCAGAATATAATGTTTACCCCTACGTAATCCAACACTTTCCCTGCTGTTGCACTGACTAGAGTGGGAATAGTAAAGTTTACCTCTCTGCTATCCCACATGTTCCCTACTGTTGCACTCATTGTTGTGGGAATAGTAATTTTAACCCTCTGCTATCCAGCACTTTCTCTACTGTTACACTCACTGGAGTAGGAATAGTAAGTTTTACCCCTCCGCTATCCAACACTTTCTCTACTGTTGCACTCACTGGAGGGGGAATAATAATTTTCACCTCTCCACTATCCAATACTTTCTCTACTGCTGCACTCACTGGAGTGGTAATAATAGTTTTTAACTCTCCTCTTTCCAACACATTCCCTACTGTTGCACGCACTGGAGAGGTAAATGTATTTATGTATTTTGGATTATTTGTATCATTATGGTAAAAGGTTGTATTTTTGGATTGACCAGGTATTTTAAAATAAAAAGAAAAAAAAAAAAAGGAGAGGTAAATGTAAGTTTAAATATTTTTAAATAGTTTACTGTTTACTGTTTTAATTTTTAAAAGAATGGCTTTTTAATTAATTTTATGTTTTTGGTATATATATATATATATGTATATATTACCTACTGGCGGTTGCCAGTAGGTAGTTATAGTTAGGACCCTGTTTCCATAGGAAAACCGCAACATTCTATTTTGAATAACTTTGGCGCCGGTCGACGAATCCTCGCGAAATTTTCAAAATAGGTGGGGCGCTGCGCTCCGCTCCTACCCTGAAAGTCTCGGGGGGATTTGTCAAGCGGGGGCTGAGATAAAAGGGGGGTCCCAAAACGCGTTTTTCCCATGCATTTTTCCATAGGACCTTTAGACACAGCTACAGCCCGAACGGCTGAACAGAGTTCCTTGAAATTTGGCAGAGAGGTAGTCTACAGGTCAAGGAAGTGCCTTTTGTAGGTTTGGTGTAAATCTGTTCAGTAGATTCTGAGAAAATAGCCTTTAAATCAATATATATATCTGAGCCAGCTTACGGTGCGCTTACGGTGCGCTTAGGGGTACGCGTACGGTGATGTGCGCGAGCGCGATTCTGATTGGCTGTTAGATCTTAGTAAACATTCGAATCGCTCGAAACCAGGAAGCGGCGGCCGCCATTTTCTCTCTCGGACTCTGAGGGGGGGATGAAAAACAAAGAGAATAAACATGTAAAGGGACTGTTTAGACAGCTCCCAACCACCTAGGCTTGCTAAATGTGTCCCCAAAGAACCCCCAAGGCCAAAAATTCATTTTAATTTTTTTACGCAAATTCGCCGATTACGCTTACCGTACGCGTACAGTAAAAAAAATTATTAAAAAAAAAAAATATCCACAATCTCCCCACCCCGTGTGCAAATGGTGCCCGTAGGACACCATTTGTGCATGGCATATAACATCTAATTTAAACTGTATATAAATATTTATCTTTCACAACGAAGCGCATAATATGTCCACCACGTGCGCACGGTGCGCAAAGCGCATCGAGCGTACATGGCCCATCCACGGCACTAACTGCGTAAAGTGGGCGCGCGGTGCGCAAAGCGCACCACGTGCTCACTGTGCGCGCACGGTGCGCGAAGCGCACCGTGCGCACACGGAAAGAACTGCGTTAAGTGGGCGCGCACGCCACGAATGGCGTAAAGTAACTTAGCATTTAAAAAACCGTACAAATTCACTGAAAAAACCATAGGTTTCACACACGTTATAGTTAGGAATTAGCATTTAAAAAACCTTGCAAATTCACTGAAAAAACCATAGGTTTCACACATGTTATAGTTAGCTGGACATTTCACTCGTAAAAAACCAATGAAATTCCCCCGTTATAGTTAGTGCAGGCAACTATAACTCACGCGACCCCAATCCTCTGCTGATGACATATGTGTCTTCATGAAAAAAAAATATTTGTAATATATGTATAGCTAAAATTTAATGGAAGAAGACATGGGCAAATAAGTGTCTAAATACAGTATTAGCATCAGCAGAGGATTGCGGTCGCGTGAGTTATAGTTGCCTGCACTAACTATAACGGGGGAATTTCATTGGTTTTTTACGAGTGAAATGTCCAGCTAACTATAACATGTGTGAAACCTATGGTTTTTTCAGTGAATTATATATATACATACATTATATATATATATATATATATATATTCACTGAAAAAACCATAGGTTTCACACATGTTATAGTTAGCGGAAATTTTACTGATAAAAAACCTGTGAAATTGCCCCGTTATAGTTAGTGCTGGCAACTATAACTCACGCGACTGCAATCCTCTGCTGATGCTAATACTGTATTTAGACACTTATTTGCCCATGTCTTCTTCCATACATTTTTAGCTATACATATATTACAAATATTTTTTTTTCATAAAGACACATATGTCATCAGCAGAAGATTGCGGTCGCGTGAGTTATAGTTGCCAGCACTAACTATAACGGGGCAATTTCACAGGTTTTTTATCAGTAAAATTTCCGCTAACTATAACATGTGTGAAACCTATGGTTTTTTCAGTGAATTTGCAAGGTTTTTTAAATGCTAATTCCTAACTATAACGTGTGTGAAACCTATGGTTTTTTCAGTGAATTTGTACGGTTTTTTAAATGCTAAGTTACTTTACGCCATTCGAGGCGTGCGCGCCCACTTAACGCAGTTCGTTCCGTGCACGGTTTTTATCAACTTTAATAAGCCCTGTACATTTGGTGGCCTTCGGCCACCAAAAGCACAGGGGGTGGGGTCAATGTGGATAGTGTTTTTTTTATTTCGATTTTATAATTTCATGTTGCCAAAATTAAGTTTTTTTTCACAATTCATAAGCCCTGCACATTTGGTGGCCTGCGGCCACCAAAAGCACAGGGGGTGGGGTAAGTGTGGATAGTGTTTTTTTATTTTTTATTTTTTTACCGTACGCTTACGGTAAGCGTACGGTAAGCGTACTTGGCGAAATTGCCGAAAAAAAAATAAAACCGTTTTTGATCTTGGGGGATGTTTGGGGACTCCCTCAACATGACTATGTGGGAGGGAGTTGTCAAAACAGCCCAGTAACATGTTTTTGGCCATCATGTTTGATAAATAACACTCAGTGCGAGAGACAAAATGGCGGACGCCGCTTCCTGGTTTCGGCCGATTCGAATGTTTACTAAGATCTAAGAGCCAATCAGAATCGCGCTCGCGCACGCCACCGTACGCTTACGGTAAGCGTACGGTAAGCGTACCGTAAGCGGGCTCAGATATATATATTGATTTAAAGGCTATTTTCTCAGAATCTACTGAACAGATTTACACCAAACCTACAAAAGGCACTTCCTTGACCTAGGGACTACCTCTCTGCCAAATTTCTAGTAATTCTGTTCAGCCGTTCGGGCTGTAGCTCGTTCTAAAGGTCCTATGGAAAAATGCATGGGAAAAACGCGTTTTGGGACCCCCCTTTTATCTCAGACCCCGCTTGACGAATCCCCCCGAGACTTTCAGGGTAGGAGCGGAGCGTAGCGCCCCACCTATTTTGAGAAATTCGCGAGGATTCATCGACCGGCGCCAAAGTTATTCAAAATAGAATGTTGCGGATTTCCTATGGAAAAGGGGTCCTAACTATAACTACCTACTGGCGACCACCAGTAGGTAATATATATATATATATATATATATATATATATATATACATAATATATAAATTTTTATATATATATGTGCATATATTTTTATATAATTTGAAAATGATGAACTAAATGAAAACAAATAGTTTAATTGTAAAGTAATTATGTATATAGTATATATATATATATATACGCCCTCTTGATCAGATCCGACATGCCCTCTCGATCAGGTCCGACACGCCCTCTCGATCAGGAAGCACCGCGTTAGCCAGCAACCTTTGGACTTGTGTTTCAAAATGCACAACGCAGCGCCCCCCTGCGCGGATCCAAACATCACGAGTGAAGACACTACTGCGTGGGGAGAGAGGAGCAGCACTGACTGCAGGGAGCATTGAGGGGTCTCAGTGAGGACATCTATTCAACGGAAAGCTGCGGTTGGGTGTAGTCCGGAGGCCATATTGATGGGACGCCACTTGGTGTTTCGGATTTCCCACTTACTCAAGGGGGATCCGCATATGGACTACGAATACCAGCATGCAGCAGTCCGTTCCAATAGCGCGAATTGCAATATCTTTTTAAAGGCAAAGGAGGAGCCTCGAGTAAAAGGAGTGGTCAAGTGAAGACTCAAATAACCACCAGGTGCGAGACTCTTTGTTAGCAACAGGCACTGACGAAAGCTGAATTGCTGAAACGCGTCTGCCACATTGTTGCCACATTGTTACCCAGTTTGCGCTGTGATTTACCTTGAATTAAATCCTCCCGCATGTATCCTGGTGGTGTTGGACCCTTCTTTTACTGTTTGAGTGGGGATTTGGACTCTATATATTTATATATATATATATATATATATATATATATATATATATATATATATATATATATATATATTCAGTGAAAAAACCATAGGATTCACACACGTTATAGTTAGCGGACATTTTACTCATAAAAAACCAATGAAATTCCCCCGTTATAGTTAGTTAAGCTAACTATAACTCGCGCACTCGCAATCCACTGCTGATGACGTAACATATTACATCACTCATGACATGGTCAGTGACATCACTCATGACATCACTGATGACATCTCAAATGACATCACTGATGACATCATCCAGTGAATGTGTGTTTTTCTGAAAATTAAATATGTTTTATATATGTATATCTCAAGGTCGATGGAAGAATAAATGGGTATATAAGTGTCTAAAAGGATGATTTGTTTTTGAAAAAATGATTGTGTAACTGACTGATTAAGTGTATGTTAGTGAATACATGGCTTAGTGAGTAATGTTTAAATATGTAATTATCTGTATCAGTCTCTCACTTTGTGTATAAGTGTCTGCATGGGTTGGTGTGTAGCTACATGGGTGTTTATTTACGATATTAGGTTGTTTTTTGAGTATCAGTCTGAGTGTCTGCATGGTTCGGTGGGGTGTATTACGTAGTGCATAGGTGCATGAATGATTGACTCTCTGGTTGTATGTGTTGAAGACAGCATGTGTGCATGACTGTATGGTTGGATGAGTGTGTGTATGGGTGTGTTAGTGAGTGAATGACTGTCTCAATAGTGTCTTTATGAGTAACTACATATGTTTTAAAGAAGTATATTTGACTATTGGTGTATATAAGTGAGTATATGTGAGAGTGAGAGATTGAAACAGTTCCTGTATGAGTAAGTATGTGTTTCTATAAGTGATTATTTAAAAGAGTAAGTATGTGTAAGTTTCCGTAGAAGTAAGTGTGGTGGTGTGTGTATAACTGTATATGCAAGTAAATGTATGTTTGATTCTTTATTAGCATGAGTGACTATGTGTGTGAGTAACTCTATGGATGAGTTGCATTGTGTAACAGTATGCATAGGTGTATGAGTACATATGATGAGTGAGTACATGTATGAGCGTCTGTACTGGACTGTTGGTGAATGAGTGGATGTGTATGTGGATTTTAGAATTACTGAAGAGGTTGTTGTAACTGGTATTGGTATGTCCATTGTTTTGAAAATTTCAGTCTCTATTTTTGAATGTTTGTATCAAAGGTTATATTAGGGTGAGAGGAGGTCTACCACTCTGTCACAAGGATAATGTCATCAGTGATGTCATTTGAGATGTCATCAGTGATGTCATGAGTGATGTCACTGACCATGTCATGAGTGATGTAATATGTTACGTCATCAGCAGTGGATTGCGGGTACGCGAGTTATAGTTAGCTTAACTAACTATAACGGGGGAATTTCATTGGTTTTTTATGAGTAAAATGTCCGCTAACTATAACGTGTGTGAAACCTATGGTTTTTTCACTGAATTTGCAAGGTTTTTTAAATGCTAATTCCTAACTATAACGTGTGTGAAACCCATGGTTTTTTCACTGAATTTGCAAGGTTTTTTAAATGCTAATTCCTAACTATAACGTGTGTGAAACCCATGGTTTTTTCAGTGAATTTGTATGGTTTTTTAAATGCTAATTCTTACCTATAACATGTGTGATTCCCATGGTTTTTTCATTGTTTTTGTATGGTTTTTTTAATACAAATTCTTATATTAAACGTGTTTTTTTTTTTTATTTGCAAGCTTTTTTACTTTTTTTTTTTTTACTTTATATTCTCTTAAAACACTATGCTTAATTTTTAAAAATTCTGCAATATATTATTTTTTCTCATTTTTTTTTTTTACGAAACAGGTAAGATATATTAGTTTAACATAGTGGTTTTTTTTCCTTTTTACGTGCGCGTACGGTAAGCTTACGGTAAGCGTACGGTTTGCGTAATGTACGTAATATTTTTACTCTTTTTGCGTATGGTTACGCAATTTACGTAGCCGTGCGTACTGCGTACGTGGCGCGTAAGCGGGTACGCTACACGCGCACGTTACGCGGAAGTGCTGGGGCGTGCCTGTTATGCGCATGCGCGCGAGCGCGTGTCTTTTTTACGCGCATGCGTACTTTTACCGTAAGTGCTCTGTAAGCGTAACGTACGCGCACGGTGGGTCATGTGATCAAGAAACAAAACTTTTGATTGGTTCAAAGTAGTTTCAGTTCTAGAACTCTCCTACACCAGACCCATTCCCCTCATTTCTGCTTGTGATCCCTTAGGAGAAGGAGCTGAGTTGTCTTTGGGATACGATGGCAGACCAGCACTCCTCTGCTGAGAGTGAGGCTAGCAGCACCACCATCAGGCAGAGAAAGAGGAAACAGAAGAGCTCTTTTATATGGGAGTATTTTACTTTTCCTGAGGGCGAGAAAAAAGTCAATGCTGCTTTGGTGACTTGTAAGCTGTGCCAGCGTGTACTTTCAAGAGGTAATCCTAACAAGAAGTATTCCTTCGGGAATCACACTATGTTACGACACCTTGAGGATGTACACCCTAGGACACATGCACGACATACTAGGGGTAACCCTTCAGTAAGTCGAGCAAGCACATCCACAGCAGCTCAGCCGAGTCCATCTTCGGAAGCTCAGCTGAGCCCTTCATCTGTGGGGGCAGATTCACCTTTTTCTGGTCCTGTGGAAACTAACCATCGGTTTGCGAGGGTTACAATGCGGTGTTCATTTTGCCATGGTCTAATTGTTCATAGGGAGACCAGTCTTCCCCTCATTAACAACAAAATAGACCAGCACATTTGTCCTACCAGCTAATGTTCCCATTCTTCCTTTCCTCTGTCCCTGCATGAACACAACGGCTCTTTTAAGAGCCAACCTTACCACTCAACTTTTTTAAATTTTTTCTTAAAAACTTTTTTTTTTTTTTTTTACCGTAAGCGTATTTTTTTTTTTTTTTTAAAAAAAACACTAAAAAACAATTACCACATTACAAGGTCCTTGAGGGATTAATAACTAAATACTGAAAATCTGTTTGAGGAGAAGTGGAAGAAAGGGACCATCTAATTTCTGACTTACCTGACCCACCCAACAATTTAATTTTTAATTAAAATTTAATTGAAATTACTTGTAAAAATGGTTTTTTTTTTCGAAAATTTTCTTTCACAATCTGAAAAAAAAGAAAAAAGTATTAATATTTAATAAATCATTATATAATACAGTACACGTATTTACATATTTTCCAAAAACAATTTTTTGCCATTTTTTTGCTGTTTTCAGAATATATTGCATCTCACTATAAATTGTGAAAGCAATTGCATTCATCACTTAACAGCGGGCAAAAAAAAAATAACAATCTCAAAGATTGTTTTAAAAAAGCCCAGAATCTCTTTTCACTTAAACATAACATTATAGAAATGCAAAATATTCAAAAAAAATATCATCTAATAACAATAAAAATTTCTTTAAAATACCGTCTGACAATTTTGTTACAGAAGCATAATCACAAAAATAATATATCTCAAATAACTCCACAATACATCTGGTTACATTTCCTTTAGGCCAAATGGTAATTTTAAAATTCTTTTTTGATTAAATTTCCAATGGTAATCTAATAAAATTCCAAAATTTAAATTGTACAGATGTTACCGATTCTCTCTAAAATTTTGGTTTCCGAAAGATTAATTAGTAATTAAATAGGTCCACAATACAATTGGTTACCTTTCCTTATAGCCAAATGGTAATTTTAAAAATCTTTTTTGATTAAATTTCCAATGGTAATCCAATAAAATTCCAAAATTTAAATTGTACAGATGTTACCGATTCTCTCCAAATTTTTGGTTTCTGAAACATTCATTAGGAATTAAATAAGTCCACAATACAATTGGTTACCTTTCCTTTAGGCCAAATGGTAATTTGAAAAAAAAAATTATTTGAAAATTCCAATGGTAATCCAATAAAATGGTAAAATTGTTTTGTACAGATCTTGCCAATTCTCTCTAAAATTTAGGTTTCAGGAAGATTAGATAGGAATTTGCTAAATCAAAAGGCAAACGTTGCTTGAAAATCAATTTGGAATCATTACACAGTGTCCAGCCTTTTTCACATTTAAGATAAACTGTGTAATGTCCAGAAGTTACAGTAGGTCCTTCATGGAAAATTATTGCAACTGTTACAAAAGTTTTTCCTGAAATTGATAATTGCTGTCCTATAAACTTCTTTATTAAAGTATCCAATTTTGAACCATCAGCTCTACATCGTTGCATCATTAAAATTACATACTGTCTGTATTCCTTTAAAATTAACGTTGAAAACATGTCAGATTTACACTCACCGCATTCCATGCTATGATTAGCATCTTTAACTAATTTAGCAAAAGTGACTGTTTTACTGTCTGGCAATGTTAAATAAATAAACCTTTCAGAATCAACATTAGAGCCACATGTATTGAAACAGTTTTCACAACTATGTTCCCATTTATAAGAGACACCAAACATATTTTCAATTTGTACCCCTTCTTCTTCCAGTACCTGAAGAAAATACATCAAGAATTCCTGTGTGTCTTGCTGTACATTTTGAGAAAACTGTGTTCGTCCTGAACATACATCTAAAAGTTTTCTAATTTCAGTAGCACTTTCTATTTGAGTTTTATCATTACTCAGCTTTTGAAAAAGGAGACTCAACTCAGAACAGAATCTTTTTCTCTGATTTACTATTATCTGCTCTAGCAAACTTTCCAGATAAAATGCAACATTCAGCACTACATTAGCGTAGCAGTTGACACCAGAGCTATTTTCAAAATGACAACCTACAACCTCTTCAACATTTTCCTTTTTCTTTTTGCTTGCAATTACATCACTCCTCTTTTTTTTTCTCCTCTCTACATCCTCATTACAGATATTCTCAATTCTCCTTTTTCGAGAAACTACACGTTTCTCCAACACAGGATACTGACCTAAATGAGGAGCATAGGTTCTTCTTAATCTATTATACTCCTTTACACAGTTTGTATCAGCACTAACTTTTGAATCATCAAAGTCTATCATGAATAAACCAGATAATGTTTTCACTCGTGACAAAGCTACATAAGCTATACCTTCTTTGAACACAGTTGAACCAATGTTTACAAATGCACAATCTACAGTCAATCCTTGAGACTTGTGAATAGTTACAGCATATGCTAGAGAAAACGGAAACTGTTTCCTACGTACATATAAGTCTTTCACAAGCATGAAACGAACTGTACAACGACAAATGTCTCTAACTTCTTCTATCTGATCAAATTTTATTTTTAAACATTCAATTCCATCTTTTTTCTGATAATTAATAAAACCCACAACTCTTCCCATAGCTCCATTTACTAAACCTTTTTCAACATCCAAATTTCTTCTTAAAAATACTCTACAGTTCATGCAAACATATAGATTTTTTTCTAATCCAGCAGTTTTTGAAATGTTCTTCTCTAGTGAATCCAATTTATTTTTCAGTTTGCCTGTTAATGTAATAGTAATTCTTTCATGCTGAATTTTGTCCACTGCTTCCAATTTCCTAATCTCTTCCTTTTCCAATTTCAAAAGCTCCTCATTGAATATTGAGCATTCACGTAGAGTTGGCATTAAGCAGATGACACTTTTCTTTTCTGCAATGTTCTTGTATATCTTCTCTGCAACTATTTCTTCCTTTGGAAATAAATTATGTAGCAACCGACTCTGTAATGCTTTCGTGCCAGCTTCAGTGAGTAGTCCAATTCTGATATCTTTCAGAATACTTCCATATTCTTCATCGTTTGCTTGCCTCATATTAGTAGTAAGTTCCTTGTACTCAAAGAAGGACCAAATATTAGCATTACCAATGCTTCCCAATGACTTCTTTGTGTCTTCATGTGTCACAGTATTAAACACTGGTTGTCCTTTAACTGGAGTAAGCTGTAGAAGATCCCCAAAAACTATGACATGTTTTCCACCAAATAACACGTCATAGTCTGTCCTTAGAATTTGCTGCATTCTTAAATGCACAAAGGCAAGCATTAAGTTTGATACCATGCTCACCTCATCAATAATGAGAACTTGCATCTTCTTCAATACTCTTGAAATTTCCAAGCATGCTTCTCCAGTTAGCTTGTGGTATTGTATTTTGTTCTCATGCTCCACTGGTAACATTAGCAAACGATGTAAGGTGATTCTTTTTATGTTATATGCTGCTAACCCAGTTGGAGCAGTAACCACACAAGACAAAGTTGAATCCGTTTTTTGCTGTAGGTAGCTTCTGATGACTTTTATTAAGAAACTTTTTCCAGTTCCAGCTTGTCCGCTTACATACATCCTGATTGGTTGAAATGATGTGCATGAGCACTCTTTTTTTCATGTAGTAATCTGTGATCAATTTTGTTTCTGATCTCTTCATAAATTTGTTGCTGCTCTTCATTCAGTTGTCTTTCCAAATTTGGTAAGTCTATAAATTCTTCTTGAGCTTGATTCATAGCCGTTTCCACTTCAGTCATAGCTATTGCAGCTTCATTTTCAATGATTGGTTGTCCTAGGGGATCTTGACTGAGTGTTCCTGAACTTTGGCTGTCTTGAGAACTGTCTCTAGCTACTTCAGCTGCAATTGTAGTTTCCTGTTCAATTTCTTCATTTAACATTTGCACATAATTTGTGAAAGTACTGCATTCTATGCTGTCTTTGCAAGCATTAAAGGAATCTTCATAGCTTTGAAATTCTCCCAGTAGTTCGTCCTCTGTACGCCATGGTTTAAACAGCTGTAAAAGAGCCAAGTAGTAAAATTCCTTTTTGTCAGTAGTGTCGCAACTCAGCTTCCTGTGATTTATCAAACTTCCTTTTGTTTGCTTCACCAAACATCCTTACTCACCAATGACTTTATATTTTCCATTGTTGATGTCTTCTGTGGCTTTCCATGAATAAATGTAGTTCTGCAGCACTTCATAGAGACACATGTTCTCTAGATGAAGACTTCTCTTGGGATAATATGTGTCCAACATGTTTGATTTCAAAATATCTGTACTTTCTGGGTCATTCTCGGCCAAATATTCAATTTCTCCAACAGATTTCAGTACCCGATTTCTCATTGCTGCAAGGCCTAAACTTGCCCAAATTATTCTTCTTGATTTCGAGTAGAGACTTGCAGAAGATAACCTATCTGAACATTCGTAGGATCCAATTTCTCGATGCGATAACATCTTTAAACTGAAACTGTACAGCTTCTTACTGACAGTCTTCTCGTGAGAAATCTCTGCCCACATTTCTTTCAATTCAGTTTTTTCTGATTTAGTAATGTAAGACGTTACATATCGAGCAACAGCAATGGAATTGTCAGCTACATACTGTATATCCATGTTAGCATTCCACATGGATAAAATGACTGGGTTGTAGTCATTTATATTTTTTGATTCTTCTTTTCTTTTAAGGTTGTAGGTATTCTTAGGTGATTTTCTTGTAATAGTATGTCTCACAGATGACATAAAACTGTTTACTCTTCCATTTGAAAGAACAGGTCTAGGAAATCCAAATCGACATTTAGTGTAGAATTTATCTTTGCTCTTGTATTTCCGTCGACAGTATTTTCCACACCGATGACTTTGGAAACGTAAAACTTGCTCCTTTAACTTTTTCTCTTCTGTGCTTTTTGGTATAGCACATGTTGCATATTCTTCAATGAAAGATAATACTGCTTCATCAGTATCTGTTCCAAACTTTGGGGCATCCTTGATCCACAACAGCATATGAATATGAGGAGCACCTCTTGCCTGGTACTCTTTTCTCCAAAAGAAATCCACTACTTCTTCCAGAGGTGGATTTTTTTTATTGCAGATAAAGGACATCATAGCCTCAAATCTATGATTGAAATATCTGCAAACATTAACCGGATCCAATGAGCATAGTTCTCCTGCTGTCTTGTATTCGATGTTTTTAATGTTTGAATTTGCCTCTCGTAGAAAATCCAGTAAATCATCCCAAGCGTACTCAGCACAGCTTAGGGTAAGGAACCATGTTGGTGTTCCTAAATTCCGTAACATGCATTTTAATTCACCATGGCGTCGGTACCAATATTCATTTGTCCCACGCTGACAAGCCATCAGATTGATCAGTTGTGTTTCCAAATGATCATCTCGGTGCTGCACTTTCTCCATAAAATCCTTAGCAGACACATTTTGTAAATGTACTCCACTTTTTAAAATGTGATTTACTGCATATGATAATGCAGACAAGTCGCTTTCAAATAAAAGATGGAACAAATAAGGAATACTTTGTCAAAATCTTGGATCTTCTGCATATAGTCTTGTAGTTCGATACTCAGAAGCTGGAATCTGTTCTGGACGTTCATCGTATCGTCCTCCTTTTCCTGTAGGAAACAGCTGGGGAAAACATCGAGCTTCCAAGCTCTCCTCCCATACACTCACGGGAGTTCCTTTTACTTTCTTCATCTGAAACAGATCAATAGTGTCTCCCATAACTTCTTTTGAATGAAGAGGATGTATGCTAAAATGTTCATAAATTTCTTCTTCCTTTGACTTGTCCACTTTTTCAATTTGTCCAGTTGGTGTTTCTGTGTCTTCTTGTAAATCTTCTTCTTCTTCTTCTATATAAATTGATTCATACCATTTGTTATTCCTTTTCAAATACAAATTTGCTCTTTGTACTTTCCGTACATCTACCAGCTCCTGCCAAATCTTCTTATTCTTTGTAGGTACACCATTAACCAGAATAACTAATGGTTCAGTTTCCAAAGTGTCTGCATCAATAGTTTCCATATTTTTTTTTCCAATCCAAGGGCAAATACACCACTCTACCTTTTAAACCTCTCAGTAAATCTGAAGGAGGTAATTTACCAGTTTTGGGCTCCATACGTACTATGGTCTGGAACGGATGAACACATTGAATGAGTATAGACTCATATGTATTTAATTCAGAAAGTTCGGCAGGAATAGCATCCAATTCTAAATTATTATGTACAGCTCTGGTCGGCATTCTATTTTCTTCTAACTTGTTGTAACAGTATTTACAAATACGCTGATCTTTACCCAATTCAAAACAATTTTCAAGAAATATATATGTGGCAAAATCCTTCCACTTATAATTATCTTAATTTTCACTTTTTCTGTAGAGATCAACATTCCTGGTTTGTTTTTTATAATGAGTTCTGCGGCAACAAATACAAGTAATATTTGGTCTTTCATTAGAGATTATTGCAAATTTTGTTATGTGATCATTAAATTTCTTACTTACAGAGGGTTCTACATTCTCTTCCACTTCTTCCTCATTTACTGTGTCCTTTTCTGCACTTTCTTGTTCTGGACCAAAGTAACAAAACTGAATTTCATCAGTAACCTTCTGTACATCTGATACCGATCCACGGAACAGAGCCCTATTCAATTCATCTAACTTTATTGCTGGACTTTTAACAAAATACAATCGTCTCACAAACTTTCTCATTTCAGTATGATGAACAGCCAGCATCCTAAAATGATGAAAAACACTTTTACACACTTTTCTAGCTAGACAAGCCAGAGAATGTCCCTGCAAACCAGTATTCTCTCTCACTCTGCATGGATCTAGACTTTGAAGCACCTTAATTTTCTGTTTAACACTTTTTTTACTATATTCTCTTAGAAACTCACGAAATTTATCAATAGATTCCTGACGCACAGTGCAAATACTACTACAATTCCAAGTGTACACTGGGGCTTTAGGACGTCTCCCCATAGCCTCATCCGCCATCACTTGTTCCTCATCTCTTGGAACCATTTTCTCCTTCTCCATTATACAACCATTTTTCACTTCATAAGCACGACCTCTGGTGTCAACTGCATGCAGCAAACTATTACTTTTAAAATAACTCTCTTCATTAAAAAAAGGTTCACTACTTGAACTATGCATCCATTCTCCTAAAAACACTTTACAAAAGTTTGTTTTTTTCACTAGTCTTTTCCTTTTGCTTTGTGATTTCAGTACATTGACCATTTTATCTAATGTACGCATCCTGTTCAAAATTAAAATGAATAGTTTCCTTTTTAATTCTAAAGCCTTTGCTGCAATGGCTTCAATTTCTTTTTTTCTCTTATAAAATTTAGCTTTTTTCTTATATTTCTTCACATCCTTTATCAAATTGGACATAACTCTTCTCTGAAAGATTTTTCTACGAATCTCTTTAAACGCTGTTTTCCTTTTTAAGTTAATCTTTATTGTTTCTGAAGGTATATTTGCATTAACTAAATGCTCAATTTTTTCCTGTTGTTTTCTATTTTAAACATTCTTTCCAGTACAGACATTTTGTACATTTTTCCTTTTTTTGAAGATATTGTTTAAAAAATCTTTTGTCTGCTTACCAGAAGACTTTCTCTTTTTCCCAACATGAGCATCTCCAACTAACTTAGGTCCTCCAGTTGTCTTCAAATATAGATTTTTTTTGTGGTATTTCCTTAGTCTGGATTTTGTAGGCATCTTAAATTGTGTTCACTGCTCTTCAGCAATATCTGAAAAAAACAAAAAAAAATTCCTTTATTTAATTTAATTATATTACTACATTTTTTATGATCTTTTCAAATCTTAAAATACTATGTACCCCTTTCCTACAAGTGAAAATCACAATAACACCATCACAAATTAAATATCTAAAAACAATTCCTGTGTGCACACAGAGTCATGGTTTGAAATTAGGCAGAAAATGAAATTTCTTTACCAATTTGAAAGCACACTTACTACTCTTTTTTTGGCAAGTGATAAGTACTTTTACAGTCTGACACATTTTGAATCCACTTTTCAGAATCTTTAAACAGCACATGTCCAAACAGCTTTTTGAGACCAGCAACATGTGTAACCTGGGTGACTGACTACACTCCAGCAAGGGCAACCAGCCTTAGTGATGCTGAATGTATTTGCTTTACTGACTGCAACCTCAAACCCCACTGCGTTGTGAATACTATGCATGATTCTACAGGATAAGCAGCTGGGTGTGTGCTAAGAGTCTGCTTCTGCAGAAAAAATAGCTGCCCCTTTCCTACTAATGCAAATGTAAAATTACCAGAGTAATACGCAATAAATCTCTGTCTATAATTCCTCTTTGCACACAGAGTCATGGTTTGAAATTAGGCAGAAAACGAAATTTCTTTACCAATTTGAAAGCACACTTACTACTCTTTTTTTGGCAAGTGATAAGTACTTTTACAGTCTGACACATTTTCAATCCACTTTTCATATTCTTAAAACAGCACATGTCCAAACAGCTTTTTGAGACCAGCAACATGTGTAACCTGGGTGACTGACTACACTCCAGCAAGGGCAACCAGCCTTAGTGATGCTGAATGTATTTGCATTACTGACTGCAACCTCAAACCCCACTCGGTTGTGAATACTATGCATGATTCTACAGGATAAGCAGCTGGGTGTGTGCTAAGAGTCTGCTTCTGCTGAAAAAATAGCTGCCCCTTTCCTACTAATGCAAATGTAAAATTACCAGAGTAATACGCAATAAATCTCTGTCTATAATTCCTCTTTGCACACAGAGTCATGGTTTGAAATTAGGCAGAAAACGAAATTTCTTTACCAATTTGAAAGCACACTTACTACTCTTTTTTTGGCAAGTGATAAGTACTTTTACAGTCTGACACATTTTGAATCCACTTTTCAGATTCTTTAAACAGCACATGTCCAAACAGCTTTTTGAGACCAGCAACATGTGTAACCTGGGTGACTGACTACACTCCAGCAAGGGCAACCAGCCTTAGCGATGCTGAATGTATTTGCATTACTGACTGCAACCTCAAACCCCACTCGGTTGTGAATACTATGCATGATTCTACAGGATAAGCAGCTGGGTGTGTGCTAAGAGTCTGCTTCTGCAGAAAAAATAGCTGCCCCTTTCCTACTAATGCAAATGTAAAATTACCAGAGTAATACGCAATAAATCTCTGTCTATAATTCCTCTTTGCACACAGAGTCATGGTTTGAAATTAGGCAGAAAACGAAATTTCTTTACCAATTTGAAAGCACACTTACTACTCTTTTTTTGGCAAGTGATAAGTACTTTTACAGTCTGACACATTTTGAATCCACTTTTCAGAATCTTTAAACAGCACATGTCCAAACAGCTTTTTGAGACCAGCAACATGTGTAACCTGGGTGACTGACTACACTCCAGCAAGGGCAACCAGCCTTAGTGATGCTTAATGTATTTGCATTACTGACTGCAACCTCAAACCCCACTCGGTTGTGAATACTATGCATGATTCTACAGGATAAGCAGCTGGGTGTGTGCTAAGAGTCTGCTTCTGCAGAAAAAATAGCTGCCCCTTTCCTACTAATGCAAATGTAAAATTACCACAGTAATACGCAATAAATCTCTGTCTATAATTCCTCTTTGCACACAGAGTCATGGTTTGAAATTAGGCAGAAAACAAAATTTCTTTACCAATTTGAAAGCACACTTACTACTCTTTTTTTGGCAAGTGATAAGTACTTTTACAGTCTGACACATTTTCAATCCACTTTTGAGATTCTTAAAACAGCACATGTCCAAACAGCTTTTTGAGACCAGCAACATGTGTAACCTGGGTGACTGACTACACTCCAGCAAGGGCAACCAGCCTTAGTGATGCTGAATGTATTTGCATTACTGACTGCAACCTCAAACCCCACTCGGTGGTGAATACTATGCATGATTCTACAGGATAAGCAGCTGGGTGTGTGCTAAGAGTCTGCTTCTGCAGAAAAAATAGCTGCCCCTTTCCTACTAATGCAAATGTAAAATTACCAGAGTAATACGCAATAAATCTCTGTCTATAATTCCTCTTTGCACACAGAGTCATGGTTTGAAATTAGGCAGAAAACGAAATTTCTTTACCAATTTGAAAGCACACTTACTACTCTTTTTTTGGCAAGTGATAAGTACTTTTACAGTCTGACACATTTTGAATCCACTTTTCAGAATCTTTAAACAGCACATGTCCAAACAGCTTTTTGAGACCAGCAACATGTGTAACCTGGGTGACTGACTACACTCCAGCAAGGGCAACCAGCCTTAGTGATGCTGAATGTATTTGCTTTAATGACTGCAACCTCAAACCCCACTCGGTTGTGAATACTATGCATGATTCTACAGGATAAGCAGCTGGGTGTGTGCTAAGAGTCTGCTTCTGCAGAAAAAATAGCTGCCCCTTTCCTACTAATGCAAATGTAAAATTACCAGAGTAATACGCAATAAATCTCTGTCTATAATTCCTCTTTGCACACAGAGTCATGATTTGAAATTAGGCAGAAAACGAAATTTCTTTACCAATTTGAAAGCACACTTACTACTCTTTTTTTGGCAAGTGATAAGTACTTTTACAGTCTGACACATTTTCAATCCACTTTTCAGATTCTTAAAACAGCACATGTCCAAACAGCTTTTTGAGACCAGCAACATGTGTAACCTGGGTGACTGACTACACTCCAGCAAGGGCAACCAGCCTTAGTGATGCTGAATGTATTTGCATTACTGACTGCAACCTCAAACCCCACTCGGTGGTGAATACTATGCATGATTCTACAGGATAAGCAGCTGGGTGTGTGCTAAGAGTCTGCTTCTGCAGAAAAAATAGCTGCCCCTTTCCTACTAATGCAAATGTAAAATTACCAGAGTAATACGCAATAAATCTCTGTCTATAATTCCTCTTTGCACACAGAGTCATGGTTTGAAATTAGGCAGAAAACGAAATTTCTTTACCAATTTGAAAGCACACTTACTACTCTTTTTTTGGCAAGTGATAAGTACTTTTACAGTCTGACACATTTTCAATCCACTTTTCAGATTCTTAAAACAGCGCATGTCCAAACAGCTTTTTGAGACCAGCAACATGTGTAACCTGGGTGACTGACTACACTCCAGCAAGGGCAACCAGCCTTAGTGATGCTGAATGTATTTGCTTTAATGACTGCAACCTCAAACCCCACTCGGTTGTGAATACTATGCATGATTCTACAGGATAAGCAGCTGGGTGTGTGCTAAGAGTCTGCTTCTGCAGAAAAAATAGCTGCCCCTTTCCTACTAATGCAAATGTAAAATTACCAGAGTAATACGCAATAAATCTCTGTCTATAATTCCTCTTTGCACACAGAGTCATGGTTTGAAATTAGGCAGATAACGAAATTTATTTACCAATTTGAAAGCACACTTACTACTCTTTTTTTGGCAAGTGATAAGTACTTTTACAGTCTGACACATTTTGAATCCACTTTTCAGAATCTTTAAACAGCACATGTCCAAACAGCTTTTTGAGACCAGCAACATGTGTAACCTGGGTGACTGACTACACTCCAGCAAGGGCAACCAGCCTTAGTGATGCTGAATGTATTTGCTTTACTGACTGCAACCTCAAACCTCACTCGGTTGTGAATACTATGCATGATTCTACAGGATAAGCAGCTGGGTGTGTGCTAAGAGTCTGCTTCTGCAGAAAAAATAGCTGCCCCTTTCCTACTAATGCAAGTGTAAAATTACCAGAGTAATACGCAATAAATCTCTGTCTATAATTCCTCTTTGCACACAGAGTCATGGTTTGAAATTAGGCAGAAAACGAAATTTCTTTACCAATTTGAAAGCACACTTACTACTCTTTTTTTGGCAAGTGATAAGTACTTTTACAGTCTGACACATTTTCAATCCACTTTTCAGAATCTTTAAACAGCACATGTCCAAACAGCTTTTTGAGACCAGCAACATGTGTAACCTGGGTGACTGACTACACTCCAGCAAGGGCAACCAGCCTTAGTGATGCTGAATGTATTTGCATTACTGACTGCAACCTCAAACCCCACTCGGTTGTGAATACTATGCATGATTCTACAGGATAAGCAGCTGGGTGTGTGCTAAGAGTCTGCTTCTGCAGAAAAAATAGCTGCCCCTTTCCTACTAATGCAAATGTAAAATTACCAGAGTAATACGCAATAAATCTCTGTCTATAATTCCTCTTTGCACACAGAGTCATGGTTTGAAATTAGGCAGAAAACGAAATTTCTTTACCAATTTGAAAGCACACTTACTACTCTTTTTTTGGCAAGTGATAAGTACTTTTACAGTCTGACACATTTTCAATCCACTTTTCAGATTCTTAAAACAGCACATGTCCAAACAGCTTTTTGAGACCAGCAACATGTGTAACCTGGGTGACTGACTACACTCCAGCAAGGGCAACCAGCCTTAGTGATGCTGAATGTATTTGCATTACTGACTGCAACCTCAAACCCTAAAAGTATTCCTCATTTATACCAGTACACCTTAATTTATGGTGAAAACATAGTCCATATTATTTTACATGTTCCTTACATTCAAATTTCTCCCAAAACACAAAATGATAAACACAACTTCAACAAAAGGAATTCCAATTCTATTATTCATTTCTTAATTTACCATATACATCCCCTCTCAAACTCATAACTCACCTTTAAAATTAGTTAGTTGTGAAAGAAATGTGGCACTCAAACAGCAGATTATCAGAGCCAGGATCTCTGTTCTGTACACCTCTCTCCTCTCAGCAGAACCAGATAATGGCAATGTTTCCCTCTCTTTTTCCACACATATACATGTTAATTTCAAATCTCGGTGCTTCCCCCTTTTTTTCAAATGTAATCACACATTTCTATTGGTTGAAAACCAACCCTTTTCCAAAAGTACCCTTCCCCCAACTTGACTTCTGCCTAGTACCCTTCCCCCAACTTGACTTCTGCCTGCTACCATAGCAACAGCTCATGGAACACTGCTGTGTGGAGTTAGGTCAGAAGTTCACCACACAATGTTTCATTTCCAAAGAGCAAGACTGCTTGACTTTTCAAACCTAACAGCAAATCCATAGTAATGTTCTTTGGTAACACATTTTTCTGTACCAATACAAAACATGCTTCTATAAATTTACACATACAGCCTAGTTTTTAGTGTAGAATGGTGTGAAACAGCCAATGAGTTCTTTTTATTTTAAAAAAATATGTATGCCTCCATTTCCAAACTGTCTTTCATTTCATTTTGCCATTCTACTGAAAGACACCTTCAGAGTGCATCCAGATCTCCTTTGAAGATGTTCACAGTGTGGATTGTAGGGCACAGCTATGTCTTCTGGAGTGAAAAGTATGCAGAGAAAACAGGTATGGTGAGAGACCTTGCTTTGCCAAATGTAGACATTAAATGGATTGGTCAGAGAGGGTTAAAGTGGCACCAATTGATGCCATTGGTGAAATCCTTCATGCAAATCCAACACCCTGACCTCATAATAGTGCACTGTGGTGGCAATGACCTAGGCACTTTGACTGGGGTAGGTCTGGAAATGCTTATGAAGGAGACCTTTGCACAACTGTTTTCACTTTTCCCTAAAACTGCCTTTGCGTAT
Organism: Triturus cristatus; assembly: GCF_964204655.1. NCBI lineage: Eukaryota > Metazoa > Chordata > Amphibia > Caudata > Salamandridae > Triturus > Triturus cristatus. The sequence goes on from NC_140591.1 coordinate 831,728,476, forward strand.
TCTAACATATGCCAAAGGCAAAAATGGAACTGGTCCAATCATTTTTGTCCGCAGATTGACAAAGCAAGAAAGCACGTCAACAAATCTGTTTCTGCTTTCCTCCGAGACTATGGTATGGGTTCCATTTACCACAACAACTTGCGTTACGACATGCAAGACATTTATAGAGGAGATGGTGTACACTTCACTGATGAAGGGAACAGAGTCTTCCTCTTGAACCTTAGACTCTGCATCGGTACTTACTTGTAGGTACCACTTAAAAATCACTTCATAAACACAACGGTACTTTTTAGAGCCCCCTAATATCTAAACACTTAAATCTGAATTTTATTTCTTTTTTTATTTTTTTTTCTACCGTACGCGTACGGTAAGCTTACCGTACGCGTACCCGCGATTTTTTTTTAAAATTAATAAATGTTTTTTTTGTACTTTTCTGTCCTTCTTTGACCCCCTTTCAAATGTTAGGGGGTCTGTAACTCTCTTCCTTGCCCCCTTTTCACGTTATCTCCCTTTTTTTTTCTGTGTGAAACACACGAAATGGCGGCCGACACTTCCTGATTTCGTCCGATTCGAATGTTTACAGTCATGTGACAACCAATCAGATTTGAGCTCACGCACGGCACCGTACGCGTACGGTAAGCTTACCGTAAGCGCACGGTAAGCGCACGGTAAGCTGCCACAGATATATATATTGATTTAAATGCTATTTTCTCAGGAACTACTGAACAGATTTACACCAGGCCTACAAAAGGCACTTCCTTGACCTGTAGACTACCTCTCTGCCAAATTTCAAGTAACTCTGTTCAGCCGTTCGGGCTGTAGCTGTGTCTAAAGGTCCTATGGAAAAATGCATGGGGAAAACGCGTTTTGGGACCCCCCTTTTTTCTCAGCCCCCGCTTGACGAATCCTCCCGAGACTTTCAGGGTAGGAGCGGAGCATAGCGCCCCATTAGTTTTGAAAATTTCGCGAGGATTAGTCGACCGGCGCCAAAGTTATTCAAAATAGAATGTTGCGGTTTTCCTATGGAAACAGGGTCCTAACTATAACTACCTACTGGCGACCGCCAGTAGGTAATATATATATATATATATATATATATATATATATATATATATATATATATATATATATATATATATATATATATCACAAAAAGTGCTCCGATCAGTGAGCCACAGACCCTGCAGGGCGGGTCAGCGCAGTGGCACCGGAGCCATCCGCAATCAAATCCACACAATGTCTCCCTTCTTTACAGAGAGGCGCGCCGACACCAGATGAAATTGGCAAAATGCTTTTTATTGTATACATGGAGCCCTTCAGGTCTGATACACCCAACGCGTTTCTCCTCTTACAAGGCTTGATCACGGGTGGAAGGTTTCTGCCTTTGACTAACCGCGTGATATTTACCACTGCCTTTATGTCTTTTTGCAGAATGAACTACAAACAGGTGAGTTCGTTTTTCTTTCTTTGAACGTAGCATGGCAAAACTTTATTCACGCTCCTTGCACAGTTGCTACTCAATGTTTAAAAGAAGAATGTTTGTAGATACATGATTCCTTTTAAAACCTGTCATTATCCGTGGCTGCTCGTGCTAAGCTTTTCACACAACTTTCATCAGCAAGCGGAAAATCCATCTCACATCCCTTGCCAGCTCACCTTCGTTTTTCATCTGGAAATTATTTCCGTCTTTTAACACTTGGTTTGCAAGGTGGGCCGGGCTCACAGCAAAATTAATACCACTGATCGGAGCACTTTTTGTGGTATTAATTTTGCTGTGAGCCCGCAATGCACTGCTGATGACGTCACATATTACATCACTCATGACATGGTCAGTGACATCACTCATGACATCACTGATGACATCTCAAATGACATCACTGATGACATCACTGATGACATCATCCAGTGAATGTGTGTTTTTCTGAAAATTAAATATGTTTTATATATGTATATCTCAAGGTCGATGGAAGAATAAATGGGTATATAAGTGTCTAAATGGATGATTTGTTTTTGAAAAATTGATTGTGTAACTGACTGATTAAGTGTATCATAGTGAATACATAGCTTAGTGAGTAATGTTTAAATATGTAAATATCTGTATCAGTCTCTCACTTTGTGTATAAGTGGCTGCATGGGTTGGTGAGTAGCTACATGGGTGTCTATATAGGTTATTAGTTGGTTTTTTGAGTATCAGTCTGAGTGTCTGCATGGTTCGGTGGGGAGTATTACGTAGTGCATAGGTGCATGAATGAGTGACTCACTGTTTGTATGTGTTGAACACAGCATGTGTGCAGGACTGTATGGGTGGATGAGTGTGTGTATGGGTGTGTTAGTGAGTGAATGACTGTCTCAATAGTGTCTTTATGAGTAACTACATATGTTTTAAACTAGTATATGTGACTATTGGTGTATATATGTGAGTATATGTGAGAGTGAGAGATTGAAAGAGTTCCTGTATGAATAAGTATGTGTTTCTATAAGTGATTGTTTAAAACACTAAGTATGTGTAAGTTTCCATAGAAGTAAGTGTGGTGGTGTGTGTATAACTGTATATGCAAGTAAATGTATGTTTGATTCTTTATTAGCATGAGTGACTATGTGTGTGAGTAACTCTATGGATGAGTGGCATTGTGTAACAGGATGTATAGGTGTATGAGTACATATGATGAGTGAGTACATGTTTGAGTGACTGTATAGGACTGTTGGTGAATGAGTGGATGTGTATGTGGATCTTAGAATTACTGAAGAGGTTGTTGTAACTGGTATTGGTATGTCCATTGTTTTGAAAATTTTAGTCTCTATTTTTGAATGTGTGTATCAAAGGTTATATTAGGGTGAGAGGAGGTCTGCCACTCTATCACAAGGATGATGTCATCAGTGATGTCATCAGTGATGTCATTTGAGATGTCATCAGTGATGTCATGAGTGATGTCACTGACCATGTCATGAGTGATGTAATATGTGACGTCATCAGCAGTGCATTGCGGGCGCGCGAGTTATAGTTAGCTGAACTAACTATAACGGGGGAATTTCAATGGTTTTGTACAAGTGAAAAGTCCAGCTAACTATAACACCCCTGAAACCTATGGTTTTTTCAGTGAATTTCTGAGGTTTTTTAAATGCTAATTCCTAACTATAACGTGCCTGAAACCTATGGTTTTTTCTGTGAATTTCAAAGGTTTTTTAAATGCTAATTTCTAACTATGCCTACAGAGATAGGACATGTGAAGAAAGAAGAAAAAATGCACAGAAAGAAACAAAAGAAGTGCAGAAAGAAGCAACAGAAGTCCTCAAATACGAAGATAAGTGCAGGAAGAAGGATAACGTGCAGAAAGAACAAAAAGAAGAGCAGAAAGAAGCCTTGTTGCAAAATCATCCTGTACCCTCAACTTTTTCAGACGGATACTGGTGGTAACTGAGTCTGACTAACCAGTCCTAGAGCCAGTGCTATGTTAAAAGACACTTAGAATACAGAGAAAACACCTACATACACTAGGGAACATTATGCGTTGGGGTCCCCCTGTGATTAGCATGACCTCCTCTGTAAGCCCCTAGTATATAATAGGGCATGGGGATCAAAACTACCTCTTAAAACAGGCCACAGGGTGTTTTTGCACACGTTAACTCAGGCCCCGTCCCCTCCCTTCACCACTGTGTAAACACGCCCTGTGTCCGTTTTTAGTTGGGAGATTAAGTTCATTTGAATCCTGAGGGTCCCTAGGGTCCAACTAGCCCACTAGGTACCTCCAGTATGTGCCACAGAGCTGCGTTGCAGAGAGGTGTAAAAAGTGGCACGGCCTGGACCACCTCTCTGCAATGCAGCTCAGTGGCGCTTACTGGAAGCACTTGGTGGGCTAGTTAGCCCCCAGGGGCCCTCAGTATTGAAGGGAAATTATATCCCCAATTTACAACGTGCCATAGTGCGTGTTTGCACACGTCACCTCAGGCCCCGTCCCCTCCCTTCACCACTGTGTAAACGCGCCCTGTGGCTGTTCTAAGTTGAGAGATTAAGTCCCCTTGAATCCTAAGGGTCCCTAGGGTCAAACTAGACCACTAGGTACCTCCAGTAAGCGCCACAGAGCTGCGTTGCAGAGAGGTGTAAAAAGGGGCTTGGCCTCAGAACACCTGTCTGCAGCGCAGCTCCCTGGCGCATACTGGAGATGCCTGTTGGGGGCGCGTTTGCAGAATGCTGCACGGAGGGGGCATGGCCTCCGACACGATGCCAGTCTTTTATTTATTTAAATTTTTTAAGAAGGGGGGCTGTGTGGTTCCCCTTCTTATTCTAATTTATTGGCCCTGATGACCCCATCCCCCAGGGCCTGTCTCCTAATTATATTTTTTTGACCCCAATTCCCAGGGCCGGCCACTGTTTTTTATTATTTTAAAAAAATATATATTTATAGACACACCTAGGACATGCTGGACAAACCGTACGTACCTATCACCATGACGATTTGCGTGATATTCATTAAAATGCGACTATGCATGCAATGAATCCACGTGGAATGTATTTACACCACTAGTGAAGCTCTGACATGTCTGATGCCCTACCGTGCCTAATCCCGGTAGACACCCTTGTCGTTTATTTATACAAACATGGGTAGCTATTGACGGGCACATTTAATACACATGCACACCAAGCCATTCAAAGGGGATTCGACAAAAATTCGACCAAAACTATGCAAGAAACCCCCCTCACGGTTAATAAAACACACATCCACTGCCGGATGTGTAATACTTTTTATTTTACTCTCTGGAAAGGGGACGAACATCACTTGAGAGTCACAGCACGCTCCTGACAGAGCCCAATGCTGTGTTACACCCACCATTGCCTGCCGAGTGCCACACACCTCTGAGTTGTATTCCACTAGCTAGTGCATATGCTATGACACTCTCTAGCCCATGTGCACTGTAACACCACCCCGTGAATATGTCATGCCACACTTGTCTTCGCACGGGTTATATTGCCCCATCTAACCGGCCTTCCTCGATGCCTATGTTACAACGCACAGTGCTATGCCATACATATTACAATCTGGGATCCATATCTTTGTCACAGTGCATATGCAACGTTACACTCCCCAGCACATATTTTATATTACAACTTTAGAGACTAGTTAGGTTACACAACACTGCCCTGTGCATATTACACTCCAAGGCGCATATCGCATAGCACGCGCTAGTGCCTGTGCTATCTCGCGCTCTCCGATGAATCTGTCATTGCGCACAATGTATTGCATATTATATTTCACGCCCGGTTCATCTTATATCACACTTTTTGGTGCATAGTTTATACCATACACTATATCTAGTTTTCATTTTCAATTGTGCTCTCAGGACTATGTTCTATATAACACTGTGTTCACCTACCCTTTTCACGGGCATTACATTTTGCGATAGGGGGTGGAGGGTCAGGGGGTGTTTCTGCCAAGTGAGCCCGGAGTCACAGTCACAAACGTCCTCTTCTTCCTGAATAAAAGTGAGATTATGCTGCATACTTGTTCATATTTTAAGTAGTTCGCACAGACACAATGTTTTAAAAACAATAAAGTTCCTAATACCCGCCTTCTCTGAACAGTTAGCTTGCTGCCCCATCCCCCTCCTCCCTATCCTCTGTTGTGTGAATCCATGGACTAGCCTCCTCCCTTCTGCCATGCATGGTCTGTTGTGCTGCCACAGCCCTCAATTTAGTATGATGTACCAGTCCACTCCTCCTGCCCTCTATTGCCCAATTCTATGCCCCATCATTGACCTCCTGCTTATCTCTGTGCTTAGCTTGCTGCCCCTATTCTCCTTCCCCCTGCCCTCCGATGTCTTTGTGCATGCCCCTGCTCCATCCTTTTTGCCCATCATGTCCCATGGACCTGCCACTCCTATCTACTCTGAGTGTTCTGTTGAGCTGCCACTCCCCTCCCACCTGCCTAGCATTGTCAGATGACTGTAACCTGTCCCTGCCACCTCCACCCTGCCTGTCCACATGCCATGCCCCTATCCTCTTCCTCCTGTCCTACATGGTCCATTGTACTGCCACACCCTTCTTCCCTCCCTGGTCTGTTGTGCTGCAACTGCTCCTCCTGCCTGCCCCGTGTGGTCTGTTGTGAGGCCCCTTCCCCTGAACTTTCTTGTCTGTGCACAGGTCCTGACCCTCCCTTCTATCCTCCATCGTCTTTTGTGCATGCCCCTGCACCCTCCTTCTTGCCCATCATAGCCATTGTGCTGCCACTAACCCTCCCACTTGCCATGCATGGTCTTCGGTGCTGCCATGGCCCCTCCCACCTTCCCTGTGTGGTCAGTTAGCTGCCCCTGACCCCCTCCCACCTTCCCTCCATGGTCTGTGTGTATGCCATCACAGTCTCACTGTTGCTCTTCATGGTGTGTCTTGCTTCTAGTGCCCATCCTGCCTGACCTCCATGGCTATCTTGCTGCTCCTGCCCTGCCCCCTTGCCCCCAGCCCTCTGTTTACATGTGCAGACCCCTACTCCCTCCCTCCTGGCTTGTCTGTTCCATTGTAATGCCCCTGATCCGTCCCTCCTGCCCTTTATGGTCTGTTATGCTGCAGCTTTCTCTCCTGTCTGTCCATTATGGTCAGCTAGCTACCATTGCCTCTTGCCCCTCTGTTCTCTGTTGTCCATGTGCATGGTCCTGTCCCCTCCCTCTTGCTTTCTATGGATTGTTGTGCTGCACTCCCGTCCTGCATGCCCTGTGTGGTGTATTGTGCTGCTGCAAACCCTGATGCCTGCCCTGCAGGGTCAGTTTGGTGCACCTCTCCATGTCCCTCCTGTCCTCTGTTATCCAAGTCCATGTCCCTATCCCATTTCCTTCCATGATCCAATGTACCATACTTGCGAACATTTTGAACTTGGTAAGAGGGAGATTTTGAAAAAAAACTGGGGTATTGATTTTCCCCTTTGAGTTACATTGAAAAAGAGGAGATTGTAGACAGGAGACAGATCATATAAATCCCATTTGAGCTTAAAAACATTGGATGTTTCCTGGCTGAATCGGGTCTGTTGGCATGTATGGTTGTACTACCATTGCCTCTTCCTTCTACCCACTATGGTCTATTACATTGCCACAGCCTCTCTTGCAAGTCCTGTATTGTTGGTTTGTTGCCCCTGCCCCCCTTTCCACTGCCCTCCATAGTCTGTTGTGCTTCCACAGCCCTTCCTGCCTGCTCAGTGTGGTTAAATTGTTGCCTTTGCACCCTCCTACCTGCCTTCAATTTTCAGAGTCCGTGCCCCTGGCCTCTGCCTCTCAACAGTATCCTAATGAACAACTAGATTGCTAACATTCTATATTTATTACAAAAGTGTGGAACGCCTGACATCATCTTGATGTAATCAAAACTGTAATACCTAGAGCATTTCCTTTAGAAATTACATATATGAGAGGGTCTTATTGGCATCAAAATTATGGATAGTGCTCTAAAAGACTAAAATAAGGACATATTTTCTGAGTTTTCAAATAGCGACAAAGCACTTTTAAAGTATTTGTTATCTTTATGTTTTTTTATCCAGTTGACCACTTGATTAAATGTTGCACTTAGGGGAGAGGATGTGGTGTTACTTCCAGAACTGCAGACTTTGCAACTGGGGAACCAGGTTGGAGTTTCTGCTTCAGCTCAACATTCTGTGATTCTGGTCAAATCACTTAGTCTCCCCATGTCTACAACCAAAATGAATTTGTTCTTGTGTGATGTAACCAATGCTCATGTAAAGCACTCCAATATCTGACAAGTCTGCACTATATAACACTGCAAAAACACAAAATAATAAGTGTTTTGCACACTTCTGTCATTGGGCCATATTTGGGCTACATCTGGGGGATTTTGGGCTATATTTGGGCTCTTTTGGCTCCGGTGGCCATCTTGGGAGATTTATTTGTTATGAAGTTTCCTAATTTCCTCATGTACTGCAGTCTCCTCAGTAGGAAATGCTTTCAGTTTTTTACTTTGATTCCATCATGAAGGTATTCAGATATGTCACACATTTGCCATAAATTCTGAATGTTAGCACTCTAGTTGCTCATTAGATCACTGTAGTAAAACTACTGTTCACCATGGAAGTCTGCTCCTGGTATTAAAAGTGCATGTTTCAGTCTGCATGTCAGAATATTTTAATGAAATAGAAGAGGATTTGAGAAGTCACTCAAAATGTGCCCTCATTTTCTTTCTTCAGCATTAATCATAATTTCTATGGCAAAATGAAACCCCTCATTGTGTTCCTTTTTAAATTAAATGTTTTAAGTGTTACCAGTTTATTCCAATCAAGATGGCTTCAGGTGTGCCATACTTTTTCATAATGAAGACAGTAAGCGCTCTAGTTGTTTTTAAGAACATTCTGGGACATTCTGTCATTGGGCTATACTTGGGCTACATCTGGGTGATATTTGGGCTACATTTGGGCTCTTTTGTCTCTGGTGGCCATCTTGGGAGACTTATTTGTTATGAAGTTTCCTAATTTCCTCATTTACTGCAGTCTCCTCAGTAGGAAATACTTTCAGATTTTTACTTTGATTCCATCAAGAAGGCATTCAGATGTGTCACACATTTGCCATAAATTCAGAATGTTAGCACTCTTTTTGCTCATTAGATCACTGTAGTAAAGCTACTGCTCACCAGGGAAAACTGCTGCTGGTATTGAAAGTGCATGTTTCAGTCTGCATGTCAGAATTTTTTAATGAAATAGAAGAGGATTTGAGAAGTCACTCAAAATGTGCCCTAATTTTTCTTTCTGCAGCACTAATCATACTTTTTATGGAAAAATGAACCCCTTCATTTTGTTCCTTTTTAAATTAAATGTTTTAAGAGTTACCACTTTAATCCAAGCAAGATGGATTCAGGTGTGCCATACGTTTATCATAAGTAGGACTGTTAGCGCTCTAGTAGTTCTTTGGAACACTCTGGGAAGCTGCAGTAGAACACAAAGGAATCAACTGACAGTCTCTGCCCTTGTTGGATGTACATGTTTTACTGAGAATGTCAGACTTCATTCTCACATGACTGAGAAAGATAATGTGAATTTACAGAAAATAAGCTCTCAGCTTAGCTTATGGATCACCTTCCAAACCTCTGTGGTAAAAGCATGAGAAAATATTTTTCTCTCAATCATGATATCCCAGCAGAAGGTTTTTTCACATGGTGAAATCACCTTAGAACATACCACAATTCCTAAAATGAGTATGGTACCATCAACAAATGATTTATAATGTAACTAAAGTCTTAAAACCTTCTATTAACTGCAATGCTTTTTAATGAGGTGCTATCATGTATATTGGTCCCAAGATGGCTGCCAACACTTCTTGGATGAAGTGCTGACAGCCAATCATGGATGAAGTGCTGACAGCCAATCAGATCTCAGGATGAGATGTGTGGTTAGACTCCGCCCACATATATATATGCTTTTAAATGCTATTTTCTCAGGAAATACTAAACAGATTTACACCAGACCTGCAAAAGGCACTTCCTTGACCTTATGGCTACCTCTCTGCCAAATTTCAAGTAATTATGTTCAGCCATTCGGGCTGTAGCTGTGTCTAAAGGTCCTATGTAAAAATGCATGGGGAAAACACGTTTTGGGACACCCCTTTTTTCTCGGCCGAATCACCCCGAGACTTTCAGGGTAGGAGCTGAACGGAGCTGAATGGAGCTGAACGGAGCGCCCCATTAGTTTTGAAAATTTTGCGAGGATTCGTCAACCGGCGCCAAAGTTATTCAAAATAGAATTTTGAGATTTCCTATGGAAACTAGGTTGTGACTATAACTATCTACTGGCGACCGCCAGTAGATAATATATATATATATATATATATATGTATAGGTGCGCTTTGAAATGTTTGCTGCTTCCTGAATTTGCCTTGGATTTTAATGCCAGTGATCAAGGGAAATGCTGCCCGAAACATGTTTGGTTTTTAAGGCAAAGCTGAATAAATATGCTTGTAAGGACAATGTTTACGACCCTTCCTCCTGCCAGCAAGATAGGAATTCATTACCACAACGTGAGAGGCCCTCTAATGCAGAGTAACTTTTTTGTGGATTTATTACGGTCTGACTCAGATCGGGGAGGGCCCCACTGCAGAAGTGCAGGTCTCTGGCACTAATCATTTTCAGCGCTGTTGGGAACGTTGTGCTTCCAGTTGGTGGAAATCGAATTTTGGGAAGGTGAGCAACAATGAGCTTACATGCTAACCTACTACAGGATTAACAGCATTTTCATCTGGCAGCATGCACTATGCTAACATTGTGGATACTACATCTACCATGATGCCGAGTGAACCAGGGGCGTGTATTTAAATGAGGCGCAGGTGCGCTTTGAAATGTTTGCTGCTTCCTGAATTTGCCTTGGATTTTAATGCCAGTGATCAAGGGAAATGCTGCCCGAAACATGTTTGGTTTTTAAGGCAAAGCTGAATAAATATGCTTGTAAGGACAATGTTTACGAGCCTTCCTCCTGCCAGCAAGATAGGAATTCATTGCCACAACGTGAGAGGCCCTCTAATGCAGAGTAATTTTTTTGTGGATTTATTACGGTCTGACTCAGATCGGGGAGGGCCCCACTGCAGAAGCGCAGGTCTCTGGCACTAATCATTTTCAGCGCAGTTGGGAACGTTGTGCTTCCAGTTGGTGGAAATCGAATTTTGGGAAGGTGAGCAACAATGAACTTACATGCTAACCTACTACAGGATTAACAGCGTTTTCATCTGGCAGCATGCACTATGCTAACATTGTGGATACTACATCTACCATGATGCCGAGTGAACCAGGGGCGTGTATTTAAATGAGGCGCAGGTGCGCTTTGAAATGTTTGCTGCTTCCTGAATTTGCCTTGGATTTTAATGCCAGTGATCAAGGGAAATGCTGCCCGAAACATGTTTGGTTTTTAAGGCAAAGCTGAATAAATATGCTTGTAAGGACAATGTTTACGAGCCTTCCTTCTGCCAGCAAGATAGGAATTCATTGCCACAACGTGAGAGGCCCTCTAATGCAGAGTAACTTTTTTGTGGATTTATTACGGTCTGACTCAGATCGGGGAGGGCCCCACTGCAGAAGTGCAGGTCTCTGGCACTAATCATTTTCAGCGCTGTTGGGAACGTTGTGCTTCCAGTTGGTGGAAATCGAATTTTGGGAAGGTGAGCAACAATGAACTTACATGCTAACCTACTACAGGATTAACAGCGTTTTCATCTGGCAGCATGCACTATGCTAACATTGTGGATACAACATCTACCATGATGCCGAGTGAACCAGGGGCGTGTATTTAAGTGAGGCGCAGGTGCGCTTTGAAATGTTTGCTGCTTCCTGAATTTGCCTTGGATTTTAATGCCAGTGATCAAGGGAAATGCTGCCCGCAACATGTTTGGTTTTTAAGGCAAAGCTGAATAAATATGCTTGTAAGGACAATGTTTACGAGCCTTCCTTCTGCCAGCAAGATAGGAATTCATTGCGACAACGTGAGAGGCCCTCTAATGCAGAGTAACTTTTTTGTGGATTTATTACGGTCTGACTCAGATCGGGGAGGGCCCCACTGCAGAAGTGCAGGTCTCTGGCACTAATCATTTTCAGCGCTGTTGGGAACGTTGTGCTTCCAGTTGGTGGAAATCGAATTTTGGGAAGGTGAGCAACAATGAACTTACATGCTAACCTACTACAGGATTAACAGCGTTTTCATCTGGCAGCATGCACTATGCTAACATTGTGGATACTACATCTACCATGATGCCGAGTGAACCAGGGGCGTGTATTTAAATGAGGCGCAGGTGCGCTTTGAAATGTTTGCTGCTTCCTGAATTTGCCTTGGATTTTAATGCCAGTGATCAAGGGAAATGCTGCCCGAAACATGTTTGGTTTTTAAGGCAAAGCTGAATAAATATGCTTGTAAGGACAATGTTTACGAGCCTTCCTTCTGCCAGCAAGATAGGAATTCATTGCCACAACGTGAGAGGCCCTCTAATGCAGAGTAACTTTTTTGTGGATTTATTACGGTCTGACTCAGATCGGGGAGGGCCCCACTGCAGAAGTGCAGGTCTCTGGCACTAATCATTTTCAGCGCTGTTGGGAACGTTGTGCTTCCAGTTGGTGGAAATCGAATTTTGGGAAGGTGAGCAACAATGAACTTACATGCTAACCTACTACAGGATTAACAGCGTTTTCATCTGGCAGCATGCACTATGCTAACATTGTGGATACAACATCTACCATGATGCCGAGTGAACCAGGGGCGTGTATTTAAGTGAGGCGCAGGTGCGCTTTGAAATGTTTGCTGCTTCCTGAATTTGCCTTGGATTTTAATGCCAGTGATCAAGGGAAATGCTGCCCGCAACATGTTTGGTTTTTAAGGCAAAGCTGAATAAATATGCTTGTAAGGACAATGTTTACGAGCCTTCCTTCTGCCAGCAAGATAGGAATTCATTGCGACAACGTGAGAGGCCCTCTAATGCAGAGTAACTTTTTTGTGGATTTATTACGGTCTGACTCAGATCGGGGAGGGCCCCACTGCAGAAGTGCAGGTCTCTGGCACTAATCATTTTCAGCGCTGTTGGGAACGTTGTGCTTCCAGTTGGTGGAAATCGAATTTTGGGAAGGTGAGCAACAATGAACTTACATGCTAACCTACTACAGGATTAACAGCGTTTTCATCTGGCAGCATGCACTATGCTAACATTGTGGATACTACATCTACCATGATGCCGAGTGAACCAGGGGCGTGTATTTAAATGAGGCGCAGGTGCGCTTTGAAATGTTTGCTGCTTCCTGAATTTGCCTTGGATTTTAATGCCAGTGATCAAGGGAAATGCTGCCCGAAACATGTTTGGTTTTTAAGGCAAAGCTGAATAAATATGCTTGTAAGGACAATGTTTACGAGCCTTCCTTCTGCCAGCAAGATAGGAATTCATTGCCACAACGTGAGAGGCCCTCTAATGCAGAGTAACTTTTTTGTGGATTTATTACGGTCTGACTCAGATCGGGGAGGGCCCCACTGCAGAAGTGCAGGTCTCTGGCACTAATCATTTTCAGCGCTGTTGGGAACGTTGTGCTTCCAGTTGGTGGAAATCAAATTTCGCACAATAAATCACCAACCACCACTTACTTGTTAGCAAAAAAGGCCACTTTATTAAGACAGGTGCCAAATCATAACTTTTTGCAATGCAATAACTTTCCACAGTTTGTCCTCAAATCACCCCAAACCTAACCCCCAATGTAAAAGCCCTACCCCTAAACAGAATCCCGACCCCTGTGTGCATTTTCCCCTACTTCTCATTTCCTGATCACGTGACTGCTCCCCCCCTCCCCCGTTGGAGGATAGGCTAACCCGCTCAAGGCTGCCCACCCCCCCAGCAAAAACCCCGCCTACCCAGGGCACTGTACAGCCTGAAAAACAAAACACAAGAAAAAACCTGTCTTACCGTGGCAAAAGGAAAAAGAAAATCGGTGTCATGCCAACACCAGGAAAAATTGATGAAGAAAACCATGCTAATAAACCAGAGGGTGGGTGGGTGGGACAAAAGAGAGTAAACCAGCCCCTCCTCCCCGCTCCCGAGGGCCCAGTGATTTTCCCGCCGCTGTCTTCCCCTACTTATCAACTTCGGCGCGCCTCGCGCCCCTAATTAACCCTCTACCCTGGCACCTGGGTGGCCGCTCCATTGTGCGAAGCCACCCAGGGGGAGACCTGGCTCGCGCCCTGCACCCCCTGGGTCCCCCCTCGCACAATAAATCACCAACCACCACTTACTTGTTAGCAAAAAAGGCCACTTTATTAAGACAGGTGCCAAATCATAACTTTTTGCAATGCAATAACTTTCCACAGTTTGTCCTCAAATCACCCCAAACCTAACCCCCAATGTAAAAGCCCTACCCCTAAACAGAATCCCGACCCCTGTGTGCATTTTCCCCTACTTCTCATTTCCTGATCACGTGACTGCTCCCCCCCTCCCCCGTTGGAGGATAGGCTAACCCGCTCAAGGCTGCCCACCCCCCCAGCAAAAACCCCGCCACCCAGGAAAACCCACAGAGTTTTCCTGCCCCACCCCGCAACTTAGTGGTCGTGCGCAAACCCATTTCAAGCGCACCATATTTGTTCCTTCCAGATTTTTGCAATCAAATCCCGCAACTCCAGCAGGTAATATGCTTGCCCCATTGTAGATAAATGTACCCCATCCTCTCGAAACATATACCCTTCCGTGCATTTAATGTTGGGGTGAGCTAGGACATGCACCCCATGACCCTCACAAAAATGTCTCATAGTGCGATTAACCTTTCGTCTCGCTTTTTCCATTGCTGCATGATGCCGTGCTCCTCTCCAGTGCAACCTTGTAATGAACTCCGTCCAGATCAACTGGGTGCTCTCCCAGGTAGCCCGGAGGACTTCCAAATCCTGTTTCATCAACTTTATTAATGACAGGCCTGACAAATCAACGAGGTCATTTTCACCCAAATGAAGAATGAGCAAATGTGGCGGTCCCCTTCCAGAGCACATCGTGGCCAGCAGCGGAAACAAACCCCCCCAACGCATTCCCCCTTTTCCTTTCCATACCACCTCGTGGTTGGCACTGCACAGTCCAAGGGAACGCCCACACATCTGCTGTTCGGCATAGATTGCAGCCCATTTAACGAAGGAGTGTCCTACTATCCATGTCGATTTTTTCAAACTTACGGGCCCCGGAGCCAGACCTAGACAGAAAAACAATGATTAACCAAAGAAAAACTAGAACCTATGCAGAGACTTTCCGCACATATTTCTCACAACATTTGGACTTCCACCTCCCAATACGGCGTATGTCTGCCCAGGACCACCCCAACCTGGCCGCCTCTGTAGCCGCCCCGATCCGGAAAGAGTGTGTCCCAAAACATAAAGGGTTTTCCCCTAAAAGAAGAAGTACTTTTCTCATGACCGCTAGCAACTGAGCCACTAAAAGAGGCTGCCCCGAGGCGTGGCAAAACACAAGCCCCATGGCCAAACCACTAGAAATCTTGAAACTTTCCCATTCCCCTACCGGGCAGCACAAACCATCCTCACTACGGTTTAAGAAAACCCATTTACCCCTGCCCAGCTGATCCGTCTTTGACATTCTCAACCACAGGCTCAACCTGTGCCCCTCAAGAAATACCTCATCCCTGCGGATACCTGTCCTATTACGCAGCCCAAGCAGTTCAGAGGCTCTGAAAGCCCCAAAAAACAACCATAAGAAACATAATCTAAACAGCCTGCACTCAGACTCATCGTAGCATACCAAAGGTAACTGCCCCAGCATTCCCTGCAGCAAATCAAAAGTTATCGCCCTTCGTAACTGTTTTGTCCCCGCCTGCACCCTGCTTAAACCTTTGAGAACCCTTTTCACCAACACCCCCTGAACCAAATCCCTCCCCCACCACAATTGCCCGTAAAAAGAAACCCCCGCCAACTTGCCAGAGATGGTAGTATGCGAGAGGCCTTTGTCAATCAAGTGTAACACAAAACCTAGCACCAACTGAGCATCGGTCCAACTCCCCCTCTTCTCAGCACACATGTTACCATAGCTCAAGAACTCTCTCCACGCCTGCTGATAACTCCGTCGTGTAGAAGCCGCTATGGAATTTTCCACAAAAGCGGCAAGTCTCAATCCCCCCACTCCCAGACACACTGCGGGATTGGCGTCTTGTTGTGTTCCGCCCCAGGAGCCAGCCTGCGAAACCTCTCCCACTGTAAACGAGACAGAGAGTCTGCTATACTGTTATGCACCCCCGGGATATGACGCGCCTTAAACACAACATTGAGCTGTAAACATTTGAGCATAAAAGCGCGCAGCAAGCGTAAAACTCTCAAATCCCTGGCTTTCTGCTGGTTAATCAACTGAACCACCGTTAAATTGTCAACGTGGAAAAGCACGGAACGATTCTGAAACTCATCGCCCCAGACATATAGAGCAACCAAAAGTGGAAAAAACTCAAGAAAAGCAATACTGCGCCCTTGTGACAACCAATGCCGTGGCCAACTCTCAGCGCACCAGCGGCCCTCCCAGAATACACCAAATCCATGCGCGCCAGATGCATCCGAGTAGATCTGCACTTGCCAAATCATGTCTTCGTCCGCAAAAAACAAAGACACCCCATTAAACTCTGCTAGAAATGTCAACCATATAGCCAGATCAGCCCTCGTAGCCGCTGAAATACGCACTCTGTGGTGAGGAAGAAAAGCCCCAGACATAGCCATGCCCAACCTCCTGCAAAATGTCCTCCCAGCCCGGACCACCCTGCATGCAAAGTTTAGATAACCCAACAGCTTCTGCACCTTCCTGAGCTCCAACTTGCGCTCGTCAATCACAGATGACAAAAATGCAGTGATTTCTTGAACTTTCTCCGCTGGTAACCTTGCTACCATTGCAATGGTGTCTATTTCAATACCCAGAAAAACCATCGTCGTGTTGGGACCCTCTGTCTTATCCGGGGCCAATGGCACACCCAGCTCCTGCGCCAGCGTCTGAAAAGCCCGCAGAGCTCCCTGGCACTGACCTGTACCTTGAACTCCAATGAAAAGAAAATCATCTAAATAATGACAAATGAGGGCATGTCCAGTAACCTGGGTGAAGCGCCACTGCAGAAATGAGCTGAAAAGCTCAAAGAGGGCACAAGAGATAGAGCAGCCCATAGGAAGCATTCGATCTACATAAAAGGCTCCCTGCATCTGCATCCCCAAAAGTTCAAAATCAGAAGGATGAATGGGTAACAGCCTAAAAGCAGATTGGATATCACTCTTGGCCAATTGCGCCTCCCTCCCTGCCGATCTAACCAAACGCAAGGCATCATCCACCGAAGCGTATGACACACAGGCATCGTCGGGCGAGATGAAATCATTAATGGATGCGCCCTCAGGCCATGACAGGTGGTGTATCATACGGAATTCCCCAGCTTTCTTTTTAGGGACCACCCCCAGTGGAGATACAATCAAATTGGGCATTGGACAGTTGGAAAAAGGACCAACAACTCTTCCGGCTTCTACTTCACCCTGCAACTTCAGCTGAACCACATGTGGCAACTCCTTAGCTGACTTCAAATTATCAGACCACCTACCCAGTCTAGGCCCCTGGTAACCTATCTTGAACCCTTCCTTGAAACCCCAAAAAAGCCTACTGGCGGCCTCAACATCAGGGTACTCCTGCAACCATTGCCCCAGAACCTCCACTTTAACCGGAGTAGGACCCCTTTCCTGTAAACTGGACAGCATTGCCCCTTCTCTTCTGTCCCCTCCCCATGTCACTGAACTTCTGGCCAGCGAAGCATTGCGTGAGGGGATGCCGTCCACCACACTGGGAACACTCATGTTTATATCGGCAAAACTGCCTATTGCAGAAACCCCTGTTGAAATTCCAACAGGCTCCAAAAATAGGGGTCTGACCTCTGCCACCAAACCCCGCCCCAGGCTGGGCGGGACGAGCGGGAAAGGGCCGATAGGATATAGGTAAACCACTAGCCGTGTGCGTAGTAGCAGGCGGCTGAGAAGACGCCATCCATTGAAGCCACAGCTCGGAATCCACATCACCCCAAGGTCTGTCCTGAGACACACTTAAACGGGCTCTAAACTCCTCATCATAAGACAGCCACGCAAAACCCCCAAAGTAACTCTGAGCCTTCCGAATAATATCCATGTATTTGAAAATCGCTACCGCCCTATCTGGGTATTTTTCACAATATACACTGGCATATATCAGGAAAGCAGACGACCAGTTCTCAATATTCTTAGGCACCCTGGGACGCCTCGCCAGTTCCCACTCCTCCTCCTTGGAGCCCTCCTTTGCCTGAATGTCACGGTGCAACAGTTTAAAAACATCCACAAACTCATGTCTCCAAATCCTGTTTTTAGTCTTGTCAGATAGATGTGAGCCCAATGGCATGGCAATCCCCATATACGGCAATTTCTTGTGGATATTTTTATCTTCCTCCACCACCTCCGGGACCCCTTTACCTTTCTCCAGAAGAGGCTGAGACCCAGGGACGGGGGCAACCCCCCCCTTCCCCACACCCAAGGAGGAACCTTGCTGCTCAGACACTGTCTTGCCCCCCAAAGCATCTCCCCCAGTCCCAATAGACCTGGTCGCTTTTGGTGGTTGACCCCCTTGTTGCCAAACCGACCACCACCCCGTAGTACCTGAAGGCAAAGGAGCTGGTCGAAGCGTGTTGACGGGCCATGCTGCTTGCGTGCGACTGGTATCCTCCAGAGCCTGGTCCGTTGCATTGTCCGCACTAGACGTCTGCAAAAAACTAAGCACATTTGGTTGCCCCACAAAACCCCTCTTCCCCCTCACAGGCGCAGCCTGGTGTGCCCCACAAGCCCCATCCCCGTCCCGCAATTCCCCTTCCTCCAATTCATCACTGTCCAAATTCAAAGGACCCAAGACACCAAAATCACCAGCAGGTGCCCCATTGTCCCCCGTCCCCTCCAGAAAACCCCCTCTGCCAAACCCCAAACGTTGCTGAACAGTCCCTCTAGTGGAGGGGTGCCCTCGCTGGGAAGGGCAATCCGCTCCAGATCGCCCCCCCTCAGTAGGCCCCCCAGACAGAGCCACAGCGTGCTCCATCCGCCTCGTGCGCTTGCCGGCCGCAAACCGTGAGGCTAAAACCGGCATATCTTCCTGTAAGCCGCTCAAACCAAGACGTTCCTTTCCAATCGACTGAACCCCCTGACCCTCCAAACTGCCACCCCTCCCAACCCCCGAAGCCGCAGCCCCTTGCACCCAGATCCACTGACCATCACGTGGCGCCGGTAACCCTCTAGCGGGAAACCCCTCTAAGTTGGAAAACTGTGCTGCGCGCCCTAACGTGGAGCTCGGGCCCTGAAAAGCTGCCTGGCCAGAAGAGTCACCAGTACTAACAAGGGGGGAAGCGCCAATTAGCGCAGGAGAACTGGCAGACGATGACGCAAAAACCGGCCCCTCCGGCGCACTCTGCCGCCCCAACGCGCTGTCACTCACTTGAACTGGACCCGTCACCCCTGTGCCCATGGCCCCAGACACCCTCCTGGGTGTCACCACCACTGTACTCCTCCTTAAGGGGCAGTCGGTAGGCACCTCCGGGGGAAAAACAACAGGCAGGGATGTCGCAGGGCTCAACAGAAATGTCTGCCCATTCAATTGCACCAACTGTGAGCTGTTATGCCACGATAAATCAACTGACCCTATAACTGGGGTGGTGGCGTGCCTCTGAACCGGCCCGGGGACCTGTAAAACCTCCATACACTTCCCCCGCCCTTCACTCCTGGCACGTCCAGCTGGACCACCGGCCCTGCAACCGGCTCTCCTCCCACGCAGCCCGGCCTTCGAGAGGGACCGCCCCCTCCTTCCTCCCACTGCTGTCCGCCTGGGGCCCACAACCAGCCGTGCAGGAGCACATACCTGCGCCTCTTCCGCCGCCTCCTCCGACGGGCCTGCCTGCGCCTCCAGGTCCCCGCACTGGGCCGATTCCGGCGCCCCCACCGGATACATCGCGACCTCCTCCATCGCGTCGGGCCCCGGGGATAGACAGGCCGCCACCGCTCGAGCGACGCCCCTCCTGGCCTTACGGGGTGCGAGGTCCAAACCCACCCATGCCTGGCCAGCCACGCCAGGCTTCAAGAGGTCACTCCTGCCGGCTTCGTGTAGCACCCGTAACGCCTCCCGCACCGCCTCCTGTGACGCCATGACGCCTACGCAAAGCTACGGGAATCGCGAGGCAACAAAAGAGAGTAAACCAGCCCCTCCTCCCCGCTCCCGAGGGCCCAGTGATTTTCCCGCCGCTGTCTTCCCCTACTTATCAACTTCGGTGCGCCTCGCGCCCCTAATTAACCCTCTACCCTGGCACCTGGGTGGCCGCTCCATTGTGCGAAGCCACCCAGGGGGAGACCTGGCTCGCGCCCTGCACCCCCTGGGTCCCCCCTTGGGAAGGTGAGCAACAATGAACTTACATGCTAACCTACTACAGGATTAACAGCGTTTTCATCTGGCAGCATGCACTATGCTAACATTGTGGATACAACATCTACCATGATGCCGAGTGAACCAGGGGCGTGTATTTAAATGAGGCGCAGGTGCGCTTTGAAATGTTTGCTGCTTCCTGAATTTGCCTTGGATTTTAATGCCAGTGATCAAGGGAAATGCTGCCCGAAAAAATGTTTGGTTTTTAAGGCAAAGCTGAATAAATATGCTTGTAAGGACAATGTTTACGAGCCTTCCTTCTGCCAGCAAGATAGGAATTCATTGCCACAACGTGAGAGGCCCTCTAATGCAGAGTAACTTTTTTGTGGATTTATTACGGTCTGACTCAGATCGGGGAGGACCCACTGCAGAAGTGCAGGTCTCTGGCACTAATCATTTTCAGCGCTGTTGGGAACGTTGTGCTTCCAGTTGGTGGAAATCGAATTTTGGGAAGGTGAGCAACAATGAACTTACATGCTAACCTACTACAGGATTAACAGCGTTTTCATCTGGCAGCATGCACTATGCTAACATTGTGGATACTACATCTACCATGATGCCGAGTGAACCAGGGGCGTGTATTTAAATGAGGCGCAGGTGCGCTTTGAAATGTTTGCTGCTTCCTGAATTTGCCTTGGATTTTAATGCCAGTGATCAAGGGAAATGCTGCCCGAAACATGTTTGGTTTTTAAGGCAAAGCTGAATAAATGTGCTTGTAAGGACAATGTTTACGAGCCTTCCTTCTGCCAGCAAGATAGGAATTCATTGCCACAACGTGAGAGGCCCTCTAATGCAGAGTAACTTTTTTGTGGATTTATTTTTGTCTGACTCAGATCGGGGAGGGCCCCACTGCAGAAGTGCAGGTCTCTGGCACTAATCATTTTCAGCGCTGTTGGGAACGTTGTGCTTCCAGTTGGTGGAAATCGAATTTTGGGAAGGTGAGCAACAATGAACTTACATGCTAACCTACTACAGGATTAACAGCGTTTTCATCTGGCAGCATGCACTATGTTAACATTGTGGATACTACATCTACCATGATGCCGAGTGAACCAGGGGCGTGTATTTAAATGAGGCGCAGGTGCGCTTTGAAATGTTTGCTGCTTCCTGAATTTGCCTTGGATTTTAATGCCAGTGATCAAGGGAAATGCTGCCCGAAACATGTTTGGTTTTTAAGGCAAAGCTGAATAAATATGCTTGTAAGGACAATGTTTATGAGCCTTCCTTCTGCCAGCAAGATAGGAATTCATTGCCACAACGTGAGAGGCCCTCTAATGCAGAGTACATTTTTTGTGGATTTATTACGGTCTGACTCAGATCGGGGAGGGCCCCACTGCAGAAGTGCAGGTCTCTGGCACTAATCATTTTCAGCGCTGTTGGGAACGTTGTGCTTCCAGTTGGTGGAAATCGAATTTTGGGAAGGTGAGCAACAATGAACTTACATGCTAACCTACTACAGGATTAACAGCGTTTTCATCTGGCAGCATGCACTATGCTAACATTGTGGATACTACATCTACCATGATGCCGAGTGAACCAGGGGCGTGTATTTAAATGAGGCGCAGGTGCGCTTTGAAATGTTTGCTGCTTCCTGAATTTGCCTTGGATTTTAATGCCAGTGATCAAGGAAAATGCTGCCCGAAACATGTTTGGTTTTTAAGGCAAAGCTGAATAAATATGCTTGTAAGGACAATGTTTACGAGCCTTCCTTCTGCCAGCAAGATAGGAATTCATTGCCACAACGTGAGAGGCCCTCTAATGCAGAGTAACTTTTTTGTGAATTTATTACGGTCTGACTCAGATCGGGGAGGGCCCCACTGCAGAAGTGCAGGTCTCTGGCACTAATCATTTTCAGCGCTGTTGGGAACGTTGTGCTTCCAGTTGGTGGAAATCGAATTTTGGGAAGGTGAGCAACAATGAACTTACATGCTAACCTACTACAGGATTAACAGCGTTTTCATCTGGCAGCATGCACTATGCTAACATTGTGGATACTACATCTACCATGATGCCGAGTGAACCAGGGGCGTGTATTTAAATGAGGCGCAGGTGCGCTTTGAAATGTTTGCTGCTTCCTGAATTTGCCTTGGATTTTAATGCCAGTGATCAAGGGAAATGCTGCCCGAAACATGTTTGGTTTTTAAGGCAAAGCTGAATAAATATGCTTGTAAGGACAATGTTTACGAGCCTTCCTTCTGCCAGCAAGATAGGAATTCATTGCCACAACGTGAAAGGCCCTCTAATGCAGAGTAACTTTTTTGTGGATATATATATATATATATATATATATATATATATATATATATATATATTCACTGAAAAAACCATAGGTTTCAGGGGTGTTATAGTTAGCTGGACTTTTCACTTGTACAAAACCATTGAAATTACCCCGTTATAGTTAGTTCAGCTAACTATAACTCGGGCGCCCGCAATGCACTGCTGATGACGTCACATATTACATCACTCATGACATGGTCAGTGACATCACTCATGACATCACTGATGACATCTGAAATGACATCACTGATGACATCACTGATGACATCATCCAGTGAATGTGTGTTTTTCTGAAAATTAAATATGTTTTATATATGTATATCTCAAGGTCGATGGAAGAATAAATGGGTATATAAGTGTCTAAATGGATGATTTCTTTTTGAAAAATTGATTGTCTAACTGACTGATTAAGTGTATCATAGTGAATACATGGCTTAGTGAGTAATGTTTAAATATGTAAATATCTGTATCAGTCTCTCACTTTGTGTATAAGTGGCTGCATGGGTTGGTGAGTAGCTACATGGGTGTCTATATAGGTTATTAGTTGGTTTTTTGAGTATCAGTCTGAGTGTCTGCATGGTTCGGTGGGGGGTATTACGTAGTGCATAGGTGCATGAATGAGTGACTCACTGTTTGTATGTGTTGAACACAGCATGTGTGCAGGACTGTATGGGTGGATGAGTGTGTGTATGGGTGTGTTAGTGAGTGAATGACTGTCTCAATAGTGTCTTTATGAGTAACTACATATGTTTTAAACTAGTATATGTGACTATTGGTGTATATATGTGAGTATATGTGAGAGTGAGAGATTGAAAGAGTTCCTGTATGAATAAGTATGTGTTTCTATAAGTGATTGTTTAAAAGACTAAGTATGTGTAAGTTTCCGTAGAAGTAAGTATGGTGGTGTGTGTATAACTGTATATGCAAGTAAATGTATGTTTGATTCTTTATTAGCATGAGTGACTATGTGTGTGAGTAACTCTATGGATGAGTGGCATTGTGTAACAGGATGTATAGGTGTATGAGTACATATGATGAGTGAGTACATGTATGAGTGACTGTATAGGACTGTTGGTGAATGAGTGGATGTGTATGTGGATCTTAGAATTACTGAAGAGGTTGTTGTAACTGGTATTGGTATGTCCATTGTTTTGAAAATTTTAGTCTCTATTTTTGAATGTGTGTATCAAAGGTTATATTAGGGTGAGAGGAGGTCTGCCACTCTATCACAAGGATGATGTCATCAGTGATGTCATCAGTGATGTCATTTGAGATGTCATCAGTGATGTCATGAGTGATGTCACTGACCATGTCATGAGTGATGTAATATGTGACGTCATCAGCAGTGCATTGCGGGCGCCCGAGTTATAGTTAGCTGAACTAACTATAACGGGGTAATTTCAATGGTTTTGTACAAGTGAAAAGTCCAGCTAACTATAACACCCCTGAAACCTATGGTTTTTTCAGTGAATTTCTGAGGTTTTTTAAATGCTAATTCCTAACTATAACGTGCCTGAAACCTATGGTTTTTTCTGTGAATTTCAAAGGTTTTTTAAATGCTAATTTCTAACTATGCCTACAGAGATAGGACATGTGAAGAAAGAAGAAAAAATGCACAGAAATAAACAAAAGAAGTGCAGAAAGAAGCAACAGAAGTCCTCAAATACGAAGATAAGTGCAGGAAGAAGGATAACGTGCAGAAAGAACAAAAAGAAGAGCAGAAAGAAGTCTTGTTGCAAAATCATCCTGTACCCTCAACTTTTTCAGACGGATACTGGTGGTAACTGAGCCTGACTAACCAGTCCTAGAGCCAGTGCTATGTTAAAAGACACTTAGAATACAGTGAAAACACCTACATACACTAGGGAACATTATGCGTTGGGGTCCCCCTGTGATTAGCATGACCTCCTCTGTAAGCCCCTAGTATATAAGAGGGCATGGGGATTAAAACTACCTCTTAAAACTGGCCACAGGGCGTTTTTGCACACGTTAACTCAGGCCCCGTCCCCTCCCTTCACCACTGTGTAAACACGCCCTGTGTCCATTTTTAGTTGGGAGATTAAGTTCATTTGAATCCTGAGGGTCCCTAGGGTCCAACTAGCCCACTAGGTACCTCCAGTAAGTGCCACAGAGCTGCGTTGCAGAGAGGTGTAAAAAGTGGCACGGCCTGGACCACCTCTCTGCAATGCAGCTCAGTGGCGCTTACTGGAAGCACTTGGTGGGCTAGTTAGCCCCCAGGGGCCCTCAGTATTGAAGGGAAATTATATCCCCAATTTAAAACGTGCCATAGTGCGTGTTTGCACACGTCACCTCAGGCCCCGTCCCCTCCCTTCACCACTGTGTAAACGCGCCCTGTGGCTGTTCTAAGTTGAGAGATTAAGTCCCCTTGAATCCTAAGGGTCCCTAGGGTCAAACTAGACCACTAGGTACCTCCAGTAAGCGCCACAGAGCTGCGTTGCAGAGAGGTGTAAAAAGGGGCTTGGCCTCAGAACACCTGGCTGCAGCGCAGCTCCCTGGCGCATACTGGAGATACCTGTTGGGGGCGCGTTTGCAGAGTGCTGCACGGAGGGGGCATGGCCTCCGGCACGATGCCAGTCTTTTATTTATTTTAGTTTTTTAAGAAGGGGGGCTGTTTGGTTCCCCTTCTTATTCTAATTTATTGGCCCTGATGACCCCATCCCCCAGGGCCAGTCTCCTAATTATATTTTTTTGACCCCAATCCCCAGGGCCGGCCACTGTTTTTTATTATTTTTAAAAAATATATATTTATAGACACACCTAGGACATGCTGGACAAACCGTACGTACCTATCACCATGACGATTTGCGTGATATTCATTAAAAGGCGACTATGCATGCAATGAATCCACGTGGAATGTATTTACACCACTAGTGAAGCTCTGACATGTCTGATGCCCTACCGTGCCTAATCCCGGTAGACACCCTTGTCGTTTATTTATACAAACATGGGTAGCTATTGACGGGCACATTTAATACACATGCACACCAAGCCATTCAAAGGGGATTCGACAAAAATTCGACCAAAACTATGCACGAAACCCCCCTCACGGTTAATAAAACACACATCCACTGCCGGATGTGTAATACTTTTTATTTTACTCTCTGGAAAGGGGACGAACATCACTTGAGAGTCACAGCGCGCTCCTGACAGAGCCCAATGCTGTGTTACACCCACCATTGCCTGCCGTGTGCCACACACCTCTGTGTTGTATTCCACTAGCTAATGCATATGCTATGACACTCTCTAGCCCATGTGCACTGTAACACCACCCCGTGAATATGTCATGCCACACTTGTCTTCGCACAGGTTATATTGCCCCATCTAACGTGCCTTTCTCTATGCCTATGTTATAACGCACAGTGCTATGCCATACATATTACAATCTGGGATCCATATCTTTGTCACAGTGCATATGCAACCTTACACTCCCCAGCACATATTTTATATTACAACTTTAGAGACTAGTTAGGTTACACAACACTGCCCTGTGCATATTACACTCCAAGGCGCATATCGCATAGCACGCGCTAGTGCCTGTGCTATCTCGCGCTCTCCAATGAATCTGTCATTGCGCACAATGTATTGCATATTATATTTCACGCCCGGTTCATCTTATATCACACTTTTTGGTGCATAGTTTATACCATACACTATATCTAGTTTTCATTTTCAATCGTGCTCTCAGGACTATGTTCTATATAACACTGTGTTCACCTACCCTTTTCACGGGCATTACATTTTGCGATAGGGGGTGGAGGGTCAGGGGGTGTTTCTGCCAAGTGAGCCCGGAGTCACAGTCACAAACGTCCTCTTCTTCCTGAATAAAAGTGAGATTATGCTGCATACTTGTTCATATTTTAAGTAGTTCGCACAGACACAATGTTTTAAAAACAATAAAGTTCCTAATACCCGCCTTCTCTGAACAGTTAGCTTGCTGCCCCATCCCCTTCCTCCCTATCCTCTGTTGTGTGAATCCATGGACTAGCCTCCTCCCTCCTGCCATGCATGGTCTGATGTGCTGCCACTGCCCTCAGTATGATGTACCAGTCCCCTCCTCCTGCCCTCCATTGCCCAATTCTATGCCCCATCATTGACCTCCTGCTTAAATTCTGTGCTTAGCTTGCTGCCCCTATTCTCCTTCCCCCTGCCCTCCGATGTCTTTGTGCATGCCCCTGCTCCATCCTTTTTGCCCACCATGTCCCATGGACCTGCCACTCCTATCTACTCTGAGTGTTCTGTTGAGCTGCCACTCCCCTCCCACCTGCCTAGCATTGTCAGATGACTGTAACCTGTCCCTGCCACCTCCACCCTGCCTGTCCACATGCCATGCCCCTATCCTCTTCCTCCTGTCCTACATGGTCCATTGTACTGCCACACCCTTCTGCCCTCCCTGGTCTGTTGTGCTGCAGCTGCTCCTCCTGCCTGCCCCGTGTGGTCTGTTGTGAGGTCCCTTCCCCTGAACTTTCTTGTCTGTGCACAGGTCCTGACCCTCCCTTCTATCCTCCATCGTCCTTTGCGCATGCCCCTCCACCCTCCTTCTTGCCCATCATAGCCATTGTGCTGCCACTAACCCTCCCACTTGCCGTGCATGGTCTTCTGTGCTGCCATGGCCCCTCCCACCTTCCCTGTGTGGTCAGTTAGATGCCCCTGACCCCCTCCCACCTTCCCTCCATGGTCTGTGTGTATGCCATCACAGTCTCACTGTTGCTCTTCATGGTGTGTCTTGCTTCTAGTGCCCATCCTGCCTGACCTCCATGGCTATCTTGCTGCTCCTGCCCTGCCCCCTTGCCCCCAGCCCTACTCCCTCCCTCCTGGCTTGTCTGTTCCATTGTAATGCCCCTGATCCGTCCCTCCTGCCCTTTATGGTCTGTTATGCTGCAGCTTTCTCTCCTGTCTGTCCATTATGGTCAGCTAGCTACCATTGCCTCTTGCCCCTCTGTTCTCTGTTGTCCATGTGCATGGTCCTGTCCCCTCCCTCTTGCTTTCTATGGATTGTTGTGCTGCACTCCCGTCCTGCATGCCCTGTGTGGTGTATTGTGCTGCTGCAAACCCTGATGCCTGCCCTGCAGGGTCAGTTTGGTGCACCTCTCCATGTCCCTCCTGTCCTCTGTTATCCAAGTCCATGTCCCTATCCCATTTCCTTCCATGATCCAATGTACCATACTTGCGAACATTTTGAACTTGGTAAGAGGGAGATTTTGAAAAAAAACTGGGGTATTGATTTTCCCCTTTGAGTTACATTGAAAAAGAGGATATTGTAGACAGGAGACAGATCAAATAAAGCCCATTTGAGCTTAAAAACATTGGACGTTTCCTGGCTGAATCGGGTCTGTTGGCATGTATGGTTGTACTACCATTGCCTCTTCCTTCTGCCCACAATGGTCTATTACATTGCCACGGGCTTGAAGGAGGGTAGATTTTGTATCACAGGGGGCCCCTGGCCCGTTCTGTCCACACCTGAAGTATGAGACCCTTGTCCTTGCCCTGCCAGCTGCATTTGTAGGCCGTATTAAATTGACCAGCGGGTCCTGTGTTGCTATATAATTATCCTGAGACATCCTTACCACTCAGCCAGTATAAAACCCCTGTGTAGGCCCTTCTGTTCAATATGTAGGCCTCTTTGTTAAATTGACCATAGCTCTGCAATTTTAGTGTATAGCAGTCTGAAGGCAGGTCTGCGAGGCCTTCTGCTCCAAACCAGTAGCCCCCACCCTACCCGAGTGCTCCGTGCTCGGTATCAAAGTTCAACATCCCCCTGAAGCTGTCGACATACAGTAGGCTGCATCCTGGACTGGTACTTGCTTCCTGGGCAGGTTTCCCGCTTTTAAGGAAGTGGCAACCGCAGAGCGTCAAGTTAGGAGAACTGAGGAGATTTTATACATGAATATATTGAATTCCCGTACAATACCCATTATTTTCTGCTTGCTCTATGGAACTTACGATAAGCGATTGGCCTGAGAGACTGACCTTTTCACCCAGTCCATTGTCAGCATTAAGTGGGTAAATGACGAAATGTCTGGTAAAATCTGCAGACGAAGCTTTTGGGTAGCATACGTAGGTAGATGTAGCGTGCAAAGGAGCCCACAAAATGATATAAAAAGGGAGCACCCACAGATATCGACGGACTACCTCGCCGTCTGTATGTAGGTTAACAGGCAGTGCAGGTTTTCCCCAAGAGCTGGGAGCTCTTGTCTTCCTTTGCTTAAAATGTCTTGCTCTGCTTTGCTTGAAGTATCTTATTCTATTTTACCTATATGAAATGTCATGTTATGTTTAACCATTGTTCTCTTTACTTTTGCATTTAAAAGATTTTGTATTGTAATTGCAGGAATGCTTGCTCTAAGAGTAAACGTGAGTGTTCCTAGGTAACATTTTCCTTGGTGTAACTTGTTTCTCATGATGCATTTATAGATGTGTTTTCTCTCTCTCTCTGTCAGTACATTAATTGAGATACAGAGAATATCATGACAGCTGTATGATTATCTGGATTCTGTATTTTGTACTTTATGTCTCTATTCTGCGGTTTCTTTGAAGTTGCATCTTCTCATTAAACTGCCATTGTATTCTGCCTCCAATTCCATGTCTCATATGTCTGTTTTCTTCATTTTTGGAGCAAGCGTTCCTAGGCACCCCGGCTCAAATTAAGGTGCCCCTTTTGTCCCTGACTCACTCTCCTGCTCAGTTCTGTGGTGGCTCCCGGGGATCTGGGGACCGCCCCTAGCTTCCTTGACCCGTAATAGATCTTGCCTCCAACAGCCTCTCTTGCAAGTCCTGTATTGTTGGTTTGTTGCCCCTGCCCCCCTTTCCACTGCCCTCCATAGTCTGTTGTGCTTCCACGGCCCTTCCTGCCTGCTCAGTGTGGTTAAATTGTTGCCTTTGCACCCTCCTACCTGCCTTCAATTTTCAGAGTCCGTGCCCCTGGCCTCTGCCTCTCAACAGTATCCTAATGAACAACTAGATTGCTAACATTCTATATTTATTACAAAAGTGTGGAACGCCTGACATCATCTTGATGTAATCAAAACTGTAATACCTAGAGCATTTCCTTTAGAAATTACATATATGAGAGGGTCTTATTGGCATCAAAATTATGGTTAGTGCTCTAAAAGGCTAAAATAAGGACATATTTTCTGAGTTTTCAAATAGCGACAAAGCACTTTTAAATTATTTGTTATCTTTATGTTTTTTTATCCAGTTGACCACTTGATTAAATGTTGCACTTAGGGGAGATGATGTGGTGTTACTTCCAGAACTGCAGACTTTGCAACTGGGGAACCAGGTTGAAGTTTCTGCTTCAGCTCGACATTCTGTGATTCTGGTCAAATCACTTAGTCTCCCCATGTCTACAACCAAAATGAATGTGTTCTTGTGTGATGTAACCAATGCTCATGTAAAGCACTCCAATACCTGACAAGTCTGCACTATATAACACTGCAAAAACACAAAATAATAAGTGTTTTGCACACTTCTGTCATTGGGCTATATTTGGGCTACATCTGGGTGATTTTGGGCTACATTTGGGCTCTTTTGTCTCCGGTGGCCATCTTGGGAGATTTATTTGTTATGAAGTTTCCTAATTTCCTCATGTACTGCAGTCTCCTCAGTAGGAAATGCTTTCAGTTTTTTACTTTAATTCCATCATGAAGGTATTCAGATATGTCACACATTTGCCATAAATTCTGAATGTTAGCACTCTAGTTGCTCATTAGATCACTGTAGTAAAACTACTGCACCATGGAAGTCTGCTCCTGGTATTAAAAGTGCATGTTTCAGTCTGCATGTCAGAATTTTTTAATGAAATAGAAGAGGATTTGAGAAGTCACTCAAAATGTGCCCTCATTTTCTTTCTTCAGCATTAATCATAATTTCTATGGCAAAATGAACCTCCTCATTGTGTTCCTTTTTAAATTAAATGTTTTAAGTGTTACCAGTTTATTCCAATCAAGATGGCTTCAGGTGTGCCATACTTTTGTCATAATGAAGACAGTAAGCGCTCTAGTTGTTTTTAAGAACATTCTGGGACATTCTGTCATTGGGCTATACTTGGGCTACATCTGGGTGATATTTGGGCTACATTTGGGCTCTTTTGTCTCTGGTGGCCATCTTGGGAGACTTATTTGTTATGAAGTTTCCTAATTTCCTCATTTACTGCAGTCTCCTCAGTAGGAAATACTTTCAGTTTTTTACTTTGATTCCATCAAGAAGGCATTCAGATGTGTCACACATTTGCCATAAATTCAGAATGTTAGCACTCTTTTTGCTCATTAGATCACTGTAGTAAAGCTACTGCTCACCAGGGAAAACTGCTGCTGGTATTGAAAGTGCATGTTTCAGTCTGCATGTCAGAATTTTTTAATGAAATAGAAGAGGATTTGAGAAGTCACTCAAAATGTGCCCTAATTTTTCTTTCTGCAGCACTAATCATACTTTTTATTGAAAAATGAACCCCCTGATTTTGTTCCTTTTTAAATTAAATGTTTTAAGAGTTACCACTTTAATCCAAGCAAGATGGCTTCAGGTGTGCCATACGTTTATCATAAGTAGGACTGTTAGCGCTCTAGTAGTTCTTTGGAACACTCTGGGAAGCTGCAGTAGAACACAAAGGAATCAACTGACAGTCTCTGCCCTTGTTGGATGTACATGTTTTACTGAGAATGTCAGACTTCATTCTCACATGACTGAGAAAGATAATGTGAATTTACAGAAAATAAGCTCTCAGTTTAGCCTATAGATCACCTTCCAAACCTCTGTGGTAAAAGCATGAGAAAATATTTTTCTCTCAATCATGATATCCCAGCAGAAGGCTTTTTCACATGGTGAAATCACCTTAGAACATACCACAATTCCTAAAATGAGTATGGTACCATCAACAAATGATTTATAATGTAACTAAAGTCTTAAAACCTTCTATTAACTGCAATGCTTTTTAATGAGGTGCTATCATGTATATTGGTCCCAAGATGGCTGCCAACACTTCTTGGATGAAGTGCTGACAGCCAATCAGATCTCAGGATGAGATGTGTGGTTAGGCTCCGCCCACATATATATATGCTTTTAAATGCTATTTTCTCAGGATCTACTGAACAGATTTACACCAAACCTACAAAAGGCACTTCCTTGACCTGAGGACTACCTCTCTGCCAAATTTCAAGTAATTCTGTTCAGCCGTTCGGGCTGTAGCTGTGTCTAAAGGTCCTATGGAAAAATGCATGGGAAAAACGCGTTTTGGGACCCCCCTTTTATCTCAGCCCTCGCTTGACGAATCCCCCCGAGACTTTCAGGGTAGGAGCGGAGCGTAGCGCCCCACCTATTTTGAAAAATTCGCGAGGATTCGTCAACCGGCGCCAAAGTTATTCAAAATAGAATGTTGCGGATTTCCTATGGAAACGTGGTCCTAACTATAACGAAAAGTCCAGCTAACTATAACACCCCTGAAACCTATGGTTTTTTCAGTGAATATATATATATATATATATATATATATATATATATATATATTACCTACTGGCGGTCGCCAGTAGGTAGTTATAGTTAGGACCCTGTTTCCCTAGGAAAACCGCAACATTCTATTTTGAATAACTTTGGCGCCAGTCGATGAATCCTCGTGAAATTTTCAAAACTAATGGGGCGCTACGCTCCGCTCCTACCCTGAAAGTCTCGGGGGGATTTGTCATGCGGGGGCTGAGAAAAAAGGGGGGTCCCATGCATTTTTCCATAGGACCTTTAGACACAGCTACAGCCCGAACGGCTGAACAGAGTTATTTGAAATTTGGCAGAGAGGTAGTCTACAGGTCAAGGAAGTGCCTTTTGTAGGTCTGGTGTAAATCTGTTTAGTAGTTCCTGAGAAAATAGCCTTTAAATCAATATATATATCTGTGGCAGCTTACGGTGCGCTTACGGTGCGCTTACGGTAAGCTTACCGTACGCGTACGGTGCTGTGCGTGAGCACGATTCTGATTGGCTGTTAGATCTTAGTAAACATTCGAATCGGTCGAAACCAGGAAGTGTCGGGCGCCATTTTCTCTCTCGCACTC
Source organism: Triturus cristatus (assembly GCF_964204655.1). NCBI lineage: Eukaryota > Metazoa > Chordata > Amphibia > Caudata > Salamandridae > Triturus > Triturus cristatus. The sequence goes on from NC_140591.1 coordinate 831,760,725, forward strand.
TGAAGGGAGTGGAGGAAATTCAAAGTCGCAAAACAATAAAAGAGGCCTGCTAGACAGCTCCCAACCACCCAGTAATGATTACGTTGTCCCCAAAGAACCAACAATGCCAAAAATAAAATTTTTAGAATTTTCGGAAAATCGCCGATTACGCTTACCGTACGCGTACGGTAAAAAATAAATTAAAAAAAAAACTATATCCACGTTTTCCACACCCCGTGTGGCAAACGTTCCCGAAGGGCACCTTTAGTGCATGGCCTATAACATATATACAGAACAGGCAATAATTAACCTTTAACAACGATGCGCCTAATACGGCCTCCGTGTGCGCAGGATGCGCGAAGCGCATCGTGCCTACATGGCCCATCTAGCGTAACGTCGGCACGCGTTGCGCGTAGCGCACCGCGTGCCCACCGTGCGTGCACGGCACTAACTGCGTAAAGTGGGCGCGCAGTGCGCGAAGCGCACCGTGTGCGCACGGAACGAACTGCGTAAAGTGGGCGCGCACGCCACGAACGGCGTAAAGTAACTTAGCATTTAAAAAAACGTACAAATTCACTGAAAAAACCATAGGTTTCACACACGTTATAGTTAGGAATTAGCATTTAAAAAACCTTGCAAATTCACTGAAAAAACCATAGGTTTCACACAAGTTATAGTTAGCGGACATTTTACTGATAAAAAACCATTGAAATTCCCCCGTTATAGTTAGTGCAGGCAACTATAACTCACGCGACCGCAATCCTCTGCTGATGCTAATACTGTATTTAGACACTTATTTACCCATGTCTTCTTCCATAAATTTTTAGCTATACATATATTACAAATATTTTTTTTTCATAGAGACACATATGTCATCAGCAGAGGATTGCGGTCGCGTGAGTTATAGTTGCTTGCACTAACTATAACGGGGGAATTTCAATGGTTTTTTATCAGTAAAATGTCCGCTAACTATAACTTCTGTGAAACCTATGGTTTTTTCAGTGAATTTGCAAGGTTTTTTAAATGCTAATTCCTAACTATAACGTGTGTGAAACCTATGGTTTTTTCAGTGAATATATATATATATATTCACTGAAAAAACCATAGGTTTCAGGGGTGTTATAGTTAGCTGGACTTTTCACTTGTTCAAAACCATTGAAATTCCCCCGTTATAGTTAGTTCAGCTAACTATAACTCGCGCGCCCGCAATGCACTGCTGATGACGTCACATATTACATCACTCATGACATGGTCAGTGACATCACTCATGACATCACTGATGACATCTCAAATGACATCACTGATGACATCATCCAGTGAATGTGTGTTTTTCTGAAAATTAAATATGTTTTATATATCTATATCTCAAGGTCGATGGAAGAATAAATGGGTATAAGTGTCTAAATGGATGATTTGTTTTTGAAAAATTGATTGTGTAACTGACTGATTAAGTGTATCATAGTGAATACATGGCTTAGTGAGTAATGTTTAAATATGTAAATATCTGTATCAGTCTCTCACTTTGTGTATAAGTGGCTGCATGGGTTGGTGAGTAGCTACATGGGTGTCTATATAGGTTATTAGTTGTTTTTTGAGTATCAGTCTGAGTGTCTGCATGGTTCGGTGGGGGGTATTACGTAGTGCATAGGTGCATGAATGAGTGACTCACTCTTTGTATGTGTTGAAGACAGCATGTGTGCAGGACTGTATGGGTGGATGAGTGTGTGTATGGGTGTGTTAGCGAGTGAATGACTGTCTCAATAGTGTCTTTATGAGTAACTACATATGTTTTAAACTAGTATATGTGACTATTGGTGTATATAAGTGAGTATATATGAGAGTGAGAGATTGAAAGAATTCCTGTATGAATAAGTATGTGTTTCTATAAGTGATTGTTTAAAAGACAACGTATGTGTAAGTTTCCGTAGAAGTAAGTGTGGTGGTGTGTGTATAACTGTATATGCCAATAAATGTATGTTTGATTCTTTATTAGCATGAGTGACTATGTGTGTGAGTAACTCTATGGATGAGTGGCATTGTGTAACAGGATGTATAGGTGTATGAGTACATATGATGAGTGAATACATGTATGAGTGACTGTATAGGACTGTTGGTGACTGAGTGGATGTGTATGTGGATCTTAGAATTACTGAAGAGGTTGTTGTAACTGGTATTGGTATGTCCATTGTTTTGAAAAGTTTAGTCTCTATTTTTGAATGTGTGTATCAAAGGTTATATTAGGGTGAGAGGAGGTCTGCCACTCTATCACAAGGATGATGTCATCAGTGATGTCATCAGTGATGTCATTTGAGATGTCATCAGTGATGTCATGAGTGATGTCACTGACCATGTCATGAGTGATGTAATATGTGACGTCATCAGCAGTGCATTGCGGGCGCGCGAGTTATAGTTAGCTGAACTAACTATAACAGGGGAATTTCAATGGTTTTGTACAAGTGAAAAGTCCAGCTAACTATAACACCCCTGAAACCTATGGTTTTTTCAGTGATATATATATATATATATATATATATATATATATATATATATATATATATATATATTCACTGAAAAAAACATAGGTTTCAGGGGCGTTATAGTTAGCTGGACATTTCCCTTGTACAAAACCCTAGAAATTCCCCTGATATAGTTAGTTCAGCTAACTATAACTCGCGCCCCCGCAATGCACTGCTGATGATGTCACATATTACATCACTCATGACATGGCCAGTGACATCACTGATGACATCTCAAATGACATCATTGATGACATCACTGATGACGTCATCCAGTGAGTATGTGTTTCTGTAAAGTTTTAATATGTTTACTATATATAGGGAAAGGCCTGTTGAAGAATGAGTGGGTGTACAAGTGTGTGAATGGATGATTTTGTAGGTGTGTAACTGACTCTATAAGTGAGTCATTATATGTATCTTACTACAGACTAGTGACTAAACTGTGTGAATGTCTGTATGTGTCTGTGTGTTGGTGTATAAGTGGCTGCATGGTTTTGGGAATAGCTATATGAGTGTCTATATGGGTTATTGATTGGTTGTCTTAGTATCTGTATGGGTGCCTGAGTGTTTGTGTGCGTAGGCTGTGTGTGACTCTGTGCATAGATGTGTGAGTGGGTGATTCTATGGGTGCATGGTTTTAAGAGTGCATCTGTTATGAACTGTATGGTTGAGTGAGTGTATGTATGGGTGTGTTAGGGATTGAATGTATATCTCAGTGGTACATTTGTGACTAACTACATATGTGAATGGCAGTATATATGCGTGTAAGAGTATATAAGTGGGTATATGTGAGAGTGTGTGATTGTGAGAGTGGCTGTATGGATGAGTGTGTGCTTGTATCAATGATTGTATAAGAGGGTAAGAATGTGGTACTATTTTTATGAGTAAGTGAACTTAAGTGTGTATAACTGCATAGGTGAGTAACTGGGAGTGTAATTAATAATTTGCATGACTGACTAGGTGTGAGAGTACCTCTATGGATGATTGGTGGTGTGTGAGTGTCTATGTAGGTGTATAAATGCATATGATAGTCTTGTACGGAGTGACTGCAAGTATGAGTGACTGTACAGGTGAATGAGTGGAGGTGTATGACCTAAGAGTTAATAAGTGGGTATGTAGTTATTGGTATTGGAGTATCTATGGTTTTGAGAATGGGCGTCTGAAATTTTGAGTCAGTGTATCAACGGTTAAATTAGGGTGTGAGAAGATGCAGTAATTTATCACATGGATGACGTCATCAGTGTTGTCATCAGTGATGTAATTTGAGATGTGGTCAGTGATGTCATCAGTGATGTCACTGACCATGTCATGAGTGATGTAATATGTGATGTCATCAGCAGTGCACTGCGGGGGCGCGAGTTATAGTTAGCTGAACTAACTATAACAGGGGAATTTCTAGGGTTTTGTACGAGGGAAATGTCCAGCTAACTATAACGCCCCTGAAACCTATGGTTTTTTCAGTGAATATATTTATATATATATATATATATATATATATATGTATATGTATATATATATATATATATATATATATATATATATATATATATATATTATCTACTGGCGGTCGCCAGTAGATAGTTATAGTTAGGACCCTGTTTCCATAGGAAATCCGCAACATTCTATTTGGAATAACTTTGGCGCCGGTCGATGAATCCTCGCGAAATTTTTAAAATAGGTGGGGCGCTACGCTCCGCTCCTACCCTGAAAGTCTCGGGGGGATTCGTCAAGCGGGGGCTGAGAAAAAAGGGGGGTCCCAAAACGCGTTTTTCCCATGCATTTTTCCATAGGACCTTTAGACACAGCTACAGCCCGAACGGCTGAACAGAGTTACTTGAAATTTGGCAGAGAGGTAGTCCTCAGGTCAAGGAAGTGCCTTTTGTAGGTCTGGTGTAAATCTGTTCAGTAGTTCCTGAGAAAATAGCATTTAAATCAATATATATATGTGGGCGGAGCCTAACCACACATCTCATCCTGAGATCTGATTGGCTGTCAGCACTTCATCCAAGAAGTGTTGGCAGCCATCTTGGGACCAATATACATGATAGCACCTCATTAAAAAGCATTGCAGTTAATAGAAGATTTTAAGACTTTAGTTACATTATAAATCATTTGTTGATGGTACCATACTCATTTTAGGAATTGTGGTATGTTCTAAGGTGATTTCACCATGTGAAAAAGCCTTCTGCTGGGATATCATGATTGAGAGAAAAATATTTTCTCATGCTTTTACCACAGAGGTTTGGAAGGTGATCTATAAGCTAAACTGAGAGCTTATTTTCTGTAAATTCACATTATCTTTCTCAGTCATGTGAGAATGAAGTCTGACATTCTCAGTAAAACATGTACATCCAACAAGGGCAGAGACTGTCAGTTGATTCCTTTGTGTTCTACTGCAGCTTTCCAGAGTGTTCCAAAGAACTACTAGAGAGCTAACCGTCCTACTTATGATAAATGTATGGCACACCTGAAGCCATCTTGCTTGGATTAAAGTGGTAACTCTTAAAACATTTAATTTAAAAAGGAACAAAATGAGGTGGTTCATTTTTCCATAAAAAGTATGATTAGTGCTGCAGAAAGAAAAATTAGGGCACATTTTGAGTGACTTCTCAAATCCTGGCATGCAGACTGAAACATGCACTTTCAATACCAGCAGCAGTTTTCCCTGGTGAGCAGTAGCTATACTACAGTGATCTAATGAGCAAAAAGAGTGCTAACATTCTGATTTTATGGCAAATGTGTGACACATTTGAATGCCTTCTTGATGGAATCAAAGTAAAAAACTGAAAGTATTTCCTACTGAGGAGACTGCAGTAAATGAGGAAATTAGGAAACTTCATAACAAATAAGTCTCCCAAGATGGCCACCAGAGACAAAAGAGCCCAAATGTAGCCCAAATATCACCCAGATGTAGCCCAAGTATAGCCCAATGACAGAATGTCCAAGAATGTTCTTAAAAACAACTAGATCACTTACTGTCTTCATTATGACAAAGGTATGGCACACCTGAAGCCATCTTGATTGGAATAAACTGGTAACACTTAAAACATTTAATTTAAAAAGGAACACAATGAGGGGGTTCATTTTGCCATAGAAATTATGATTAATGCTGAAGAAAGAAAATGAGGGCACATTTTGAGTGACTTCTCAAATCCTCTTCTATTTCATTAAAAAATTCTGACATGCAGACTGAAACATGCACTTTTAATACCAGGAGCAGACTTCCATGGTGAACAGTAGTTTTACTACAGTGATCTAATGAGCAACTAGAGTGCTAACATTCAGAATTCATGGCAAATGTGTGACATATCTGAATACCTTCATGATGGAATCAAAGTAAAAAACTGAAAGCATTTCCGACTGAGGAGACTGCAGTACATGAGGAAATTAGGAAACTTCATAACAAATAAATCTCCCAAGATGGCCACCGGAGACAAAAGAGCCCAAATGTAGCCCAAAATCACCCAGATATAGCCCAAATATAGCCCAATGACAGAAGTGTGCAAAACACTTATTATTTTGTGTTTTTGCAGTGTTATATAGTGCAGACTTGTCAGGTATTGGAGTGCTTTACATGAGCATTGGTTACATCACACAAGAACAAATTCATTTTGGTTGTAGACATGGGGAGACTAAGTGATTTGACCAGAATCACAGAATGTCGAGCTGAAGCAGAAACTTCAACCTGGTTCCCCAGTTGCAAAGTCTGCAGTTCTGGAAGTAACACCACATCCTCTCCCCTAAGTGCAACATTTAATCAAGTTGTCAACTAGATAAAAAAACATAAAGATAACAAATAATTTAAAAGTGCTTTGTCGCTATTTGAAAACTCAGAAAATATGTCCTTATTTTAGTCTTTTAGAGCACTAACCATAATTTTGATGCCAATAAGACCCTCTCATATATGTAATTTCTAAAGGAATGCTCTAGGTATTACAGTTTTGATTACATCAAGATGATGTCAGGCGTTCCACACTTTTGTAATAAATATAGAATGTTAGCAATCTAGTTGTTCATTAGGATACTGTTGAGAGGCAGAGGCCAGGGGCACGGACTCTGAAAATTGAAGGCAGGTAGGAGGGTGCAAAGGCAACAATTTAACCACACTGAGCAGGCAGGAAGGGCCGTGGAAGCACAACAGACTATGGAGGGCAGTGGAAAGGGGGGCAGGGGCAACAAACCAACAATACAGGACTTGCAAGAGAGGCTGTTGGAGGGAAGATCTATTACGGGTCAAGGAAGCTAGGGGCGGTCCCCAGAGCCCCGGGAGCCACCACAGAACTGAGCAGGAGAGTGAGTCAGGGACAAAAGGGGCACCTTAATTTGAGCCGGGGTGCCTAGGAACGCTTGCTCCAAAAATGAAGAAAACAGACATATGAGACATGGAATTGGAGGCAGAATACAATGGCAGTTTAATGAGAAGATGCAACTTCAAAGAAACCGCAGAATAGAGACATAAAGTACAAAATACAGAATCCAGATAATCATACAGCTGTCATGATATTCTCTGTATCTCAATTAATGGACTGACAGAGAGAGAGAGAAAACACATCTATAAATGCATCATGAGAAACAAGTTACACCAAGGAAAATGTTACCTAGGGACACTCACATTTACTCTTAGAGCAAGCATTCCTGCAATTACAATACAACATCTTTTAAATGCAAAAGTAAAGAGAACAATGGTTAAACATAACATGACATTTCATATAGGTAAAATAGAATAAGATACTTCAAGCAAAGCAGAGCAAGACATTTTAAGCAAAGGAAGACAAGAGCTCCCAGTTCTTGGGGAAAACCTGCACAGCCTGTTAACCTACATACAGACGGCGAGGTTGTCCGTCGATATCTGTGGGTGCTCCCTTTTTATATCATTTTGTGGGCTCCTTTGCACGCTACATCTACCTACGTATGCTACCCAAAAGCTTCGTCTGCAGATTTTACCAGACATTTCGTCATTTACCCACTTAATGCTGACAATGGACTGGGTGAAAAGGTCAGTCTCTCAGGCCAATCGCTTATCGTAAGTTCCATAGAGCAAGCAGAAAATAATGGGTATTGTACAGGAATTCAATATATTCATGTATAAAATCTCCTCAGTTCTCCTAACTTGACGCTCTGCGGTTGCCACTTCCTTAAAAGCGGGAAACCTGCCCAGGAAGCAAGTACCAGTCCAGGATGCAGCCTACTGTATGTCGACAGCTTCAGGGGGATGTTGAACTTTGATACCGAGCACGGAGCACTCGGGTAGGGTGGGGGCTACTAGTTTGGAGCAGAAGGCCTCGCAGACCTGCCTTCAGACTGCTATACACTAAAATTGCAGAGCTATGGTCAATTTAACAAAGAGGCCTACATATTGAACAGAAGGGCCTACACAGGGGTTTTATGCTGGCTGAGTGGTAAGGATGTCTCAGGATAATTATATAGCAACACAGGACCCGCTGGTCAATTTAATACGGCCTACAAATGCGGCTGGCAGGGCAAGGACAAGGGTCTCATACTTCAGGTGTGGACAGAACGGGCCAGGGGCCCCCTGTGATACAAAATCTACCCTCCTTCAAGGCTGTGGTAATGTAATAGACCATTGTGGGCAGAAGGAAGAGGCAATGGTAGTACAACCATACATGCCAACAGACCCGATTCAGCCAGGAAACGTCCAATGTTTTTAAGCTCAAATGGGCTTTATTTGATCTGTCTCCTGTCTACAATATCCTCTTTTTCAATGTAACTCAAAGGGGAAAATCAATACCCCAGTTTTTTTTCAAAATCTCCCTCTTACCAAGTTCAAAATGTTCGCAAGTATGGTACATTGGATCATGGAAGGAAATGGGATAGGGACATGGACTTGGATAACAGAGGACAGGAGAGACATGGAGAGGTGCACCAAACTGACCCTGCAGGGCAGGCATCAGGGTTTGCAGCAGCACAATACACCACACAGGGCATGCAGGACAGGAGTGCAGCACAACAATCCATAGAAAGCAAGAGGGAGGGGACAGGACCATGCACATGGACAACAGAGAACAGAGGGGCAAGAGGCAATGGTAGCTAGCTGACCATAATGGACAGACAGGAGAGAAGGCTGCAGCATAACAGACCATAAAGGGCAGGAGGGACGGATCAGGGGCATTACAATGGAACAGACAAGCCAGGAGGGAGGGAGTAGGGGTCTGCACATGTAAACAGAGGGCTGGGGGCAAGGGGGCAGGGCAGGAGCAGCAAGATGGCCATGGAGGTCAGGCAGGATGGGCACTAGAAGCAAGACACAACATGAAGAGCAACAGTGAGACTGTGATGGCATACACACAGACCATGGAGGGAAGGTGGGAGGGGGTCAGGGGCAGCTAACTGACCACACAGGGAAGGTGGGAGGGGCCATGGCAGCACAGAAGACCATGCATGACAAGTGGGAGGGTTAGTGGCAGCACAATGGCTATGATGGGCAAGAAGGAGGGTGCAGGGGCATGCACAAAGGACGATGGAGGATAGAAGGGAGGGTCAGGACCTGTGCACAGACAAGAAAGTTCAGGGGAAGGGGCCTCACAACAGACCACACGGGGCAGGCAGGAGGAGCAGTTGCAGCACAACAGACCAGGGAGGGCAGAAGGGTGTGGCAGTACAATGGACCATGTAGGACAGGAGGAAGAGGATAGAGGCATGGCATGTGGACAGGCAGGGTGGAGGTGGCAGGGACAGGTTACAGTCATCTGACAATGCTAGGCAGGTGGGAGGGGAGTGGCAGCTCAACAGAACACTCAGAGTAGATAGGAGTGGCAGGTCCATGGGACATGGTGGGCAAAAAGGATGGAGCAGGGGCATGCACAAAGACATCGGAGGGCAGGGGGAAGGAGAATAGGGGCAGCAAGCTAAGCACAGAGTTTAAGCAGGAGGTCAATGATGGGGCATAGAATTGGGCAATGGAGGGCAGGAGGAGTGGACTGGTACATCATACTAAATTGAGGGCAGTGGCAGCACATCAGACCATGCATGGCAGGAGGGAGGAGGCTAGTCCATGGATTCACACAACAGAGGATAGGGAGGAGGGGGATGGGGCAGCAAGCTAACTGTTCAGAGAAGGCGGGTATTAGAAACTTTATTGTTTTTAAAACATTTTGTCTGTGCAAACTACTTAAAATATGAACAAGTATGCAGCATAATCTCACTTTTATTCAGGAAGAAGAAGACGTTAGTGACTGTGACTCCGGGCTCACTTGGCAAAAACACCCCCTGACCCTCCACCCCCTATCGCAAAATGTAATGCCCGTGAAAAGGGTAGGTGAACACAGTGTTATATAGAACATAGTCCTGAGAGCACGATTGAAAATGAAAACTAGATATAGTGTATGGTATAAACTATGCACCAAAAAGTGTGATATAAGATGAACCAGGCGTGAAATATAATATGCAATACATTGTGCGCAATGACAGATTCATTGGAGAGCGCGAGATAGCACAGGCACTAGCGCGTGCTATGCGATATGCGCCTTGGAGTGTAATATGCACAGGGCAGTGTTGTGTAACCTAACTAGTCTCTAAAGTTGTAATATAAAATATGTGCTGGGGAGTGTAACGTTGCATATGCACTGTGACAAAGATATGGATCCCAAATTGTAATATGTATGGCATAGCACTGTGCGTTATAACATAGGCATCGAGGAAGGCACGTTAGATGGGGCAATATAACCCGTGCGAAGACAAGTGTGGCATGACATTTTCACGGGGTGGTGTTACAGTGCACATGGGCTAGAGAGTGTCATAGCATATGCACTAGCTAGTGGAATACAATACAGAGGTGTGTGGCACTCGGCAGGCAATGGTGGGTGTAACACAGCATTGGGCTCTGTCAGGAGCGCGCTGTGACTCGCAAGTGATGTTCGTCCCCTTTCCAGAGAGTAAAATAAAAAGTATTACACATCCGGCAGTGGATGTGTGTTTTATTAACTGTGAGGGGGGTTTCTTGCATAGTTTTGGTCGAATTTTTGTCGAATCCCCTTTGAATGGCTTGGTGTGCATGTGTATTAAATGTGCCCGTCAATAGCTACCCATGTTTGTATAAATAAACGACAAGGGTGTCTACCGGGATTAGGCACGGTAGAGCATCAGACATGTCAGAGCTTCACTAGTGGTGTAAATACATTCCACGTGGATTAATTGCATGCATAGTCGCCTTTTAATGAATATCACGCAAATCGTCATGGTGATAGGTACGTACGGTTTGTCCAGCATGTCCTAGGTGTGTCTATAAATATATATTTTTTAAAAATAATAAAAAACAGTGGCCGGCCCTGGGGATTGGGGTCAAAAAAATATAATTAGGAGACAGGCCCTGGGGGATGGGGTCATCAGGGCCAATAAATTAGAATAAGAAGGGGAACCACACAGCCCCTCTTCTTAAAAAAATAAAATAAATAAAAGACTGGCATCGTGCCGGAGGCCATGCCCCCTCCATGCAGCACTCTGCAAACGCGCCCCCAACAGGCATCTCCAGTATGCGCCAGGGAGCTGCGCTGCAGACAGGTGTTCTGAGGCCAAGCCCCTTTTTACACCTCTCTGCAACGCAGCTCTGTGGCGCTTACTGGAGGTACCTAGTGGTCTAGTGTGACCCTAGGGACCCTTAGGATTCAAGGGGACTTAATCTCTCAACTTAGAACAGCCACAGGGCGCGTTTACACAGTGGTGAAGGGAGGGGACGGGGCCTGAGGTGACGTGTGCAAACACGCACCATGGCACGTTTTAAATTGGGGATATAATTTCCCTTCAATACTGAGGGCCCCTGGGGGCTAACTAGCCCACCAAGTGCTTCCAGTAAGCGCCACTGAGCTGCATTGCAGAGAGGTGGTCCAGGCCGTGCCACTTTTTACACCTCTCTGCAACGCAGCTCTGTGGCACTTACTGGAGGTACCTAGTGGGCTAGTTGGACCCTAGGGACCCTCAGGACTCAAATGAACTTAATCTCCCAACTAAAAACGGACACAGGGCGTGTTTACACAATGGTGAAAGGAGGGGACGGGGCCTGAGTTAACGTGTGCAAAAACGCCCTGTGGCCTGTTTTAAGAGGTAGTTTTAATCCCCATGCCCTATTATATACTAGGGGCTTATAGAGGAGGTAAGGCTAATCACAGGGGGACCCCAACGCATAATGTTCCCTAGTGTATGTAGGTGTTTTCACTGTATTCTAAGGGTCTTTTAACATAGCACTGGCTCTAGGACTGGTTAGTCAGACTCAGTTACCACCAGTATCCGTCTGAAAAAGTTGAGGGTACAGGATGATTTTGCAACAAGGCTTCTTTCTGCTCTTCTTTTTGTTCTTTCTGCACGTTATCCTTCTTCCTGCACTTATCTTCGTATTTGAGGACTTCTGTTGCTTCTTTCTGCACTTCTTTTGTTTCTTTCTGTGCATTTTTTCTTCTTTCTTCACATGTCCTATCTCTGTAGGCATAGTTAGAAATTAGCATTTAAAAAACCTTTGAAATTAACAGAAAAACCATAGGTTTCAGGCACGTTATAGTTAGGAATTAGCATTTAAAAAACCTCAGAAATTCACTGAAAAAACCATAGGTTTCAGGGGTGTTATAGTTAGCTGGACTTTTCACTTGTACAAAACCATTGAAATTCCCCCGTTATAGTTAGTTCAGCTAACTATAACTCGCGCGCCCGCAATGCACTGCTGATGACGTCACATATTACATCACTCATGACATGGTCAGTGACATCACTCATGACATCACTGATGACATCTCAAATGACATCACTGATGACATCACTGATGACATCATCCTTGTGATAGAGTGGCAGACCTCCTCTCACCCTAATATAACCTTTGATACACACATTCAAAAATAGAGACTAAAATTTTCAAAACAATGGACATACCAATACCAGTTACAACAACCTCTTCAGTAATTCTAAGATCCACATACACATCCACTCATTCACCAACAGTCCAATACAGTCACTCATACATGTACTCACTCATCATATGTACTCATACACCTATACATCCTGTTACACAATGCCACTCATCCATAGAGTTACTCACACACATAGTCACTCATGCTAATAAAGAATCAAACATACATTTACTTGCATATACAGTTATACACACACCACCACACTTACTTCTACGGAAACTTACACATACTTAGTCTTTTAAACAATCACTTATAGAAACACATACTTATTCATACAGGAACTCTTTCAATCTCTCACTCTCACATATACTCACATATATACACCAATAGTCACATATACTAGTTTAAAACATATGTAGTTACTCATAAAGACACTATTGAGACAGTCATTCACTCACTAACACACCCATACACACACTCATCCACCCATACAGTCCTGCACACATACTGTGTTCAACACATACAAACAGTGAGTCACTCATTCATGCACCTATGCACTACGTAATACCCCCACCGAACCATGCAGACACTCAGACTGATACTCAAAAAACCAACTAATAACCTATATAGACACCCATGTAGCTACTCACCAACCCATGCAGCCACTTATACACAAAGTGAGAGACTGATACTGATATTTACATATTTAAACATTACTCACTAAGCCATGTATTCACTATGATACACTTAATCAGGCAGTTACACAATCAATTTTTCAAAAACAAATCATCCATTTAGACACTTATATACCCATTTATTCTTCCATCGACCTTGAGATATACATATATAAAACATATTTAATTTTCAGAATAACACACATTCACTGGATGATGTCATCAGTGATGTCATCAGTGATGTCATTTGAGATGTCATCAGTGATGTCATGAGTGATGTCACTGACCATGTCATGAGTGATGTAATATGTGACGTCATCAGCAGTGCATTGCGGGCGCGCGAGTTATAGTTAGCTGAACTAACTATAACGGGGGAATTTCAATGGTTTTGTACAAGTGAAAAGTCCAGCTAACTATAACACCCCTGAAACCTATGGTTTTTTCAGTGAATATATATATATATATATATATATATATATCCATAAACTCTGTCGCTCTGCAGCTTTCTCTGTAAAGACGGAGACGGACCACAAAATGGTGCTCAGATGTTTTTATTGCCTGTTTCGGCCCTGACGCGTTTCGGCTCCAGATGAGCCTTGATCACATGACACGGCAGTGAGCATTAGACGCATTTTGAAAGTGACGGTGCAATGAAAGAAACAACACGTGATATCTTGTCAGGGATAGACATAGTAAAAATACTGTCATAACTCCGTCAGTTGTAATCGAATAAAGTAAGAAATATTCAATAAATACATCAATGTATTACAATTCTTTAAATTAATTTGTAATTTGAATTGTTATTACTAACTTTGTTGGATTCTACTACTGACAAGAGCGATATTGCGTGGCTACCCTCGTATAAATGAACACTTATGTGTTTGTGACTAATGTGCAAAACTACGATTGTGCTTAAAGTGACTTGAGTGCCAATGTATTAAAAATCACTGATGAAATGCCAGTCTGATTGAATGTACGTTCTTTAACTGATCCTTGAACAAATATATATGAATATGTGCAAACTGGCATGCTATCTAGTGTCCATCTCGATCATTTCAATGTCCATTGATTCTGACTTAATTAGTAAAATCCTTTTGTTTAATGCGCGCGTCTATGTCATATCCATCAATGTGCTAAAGTATCCTGTCGGATATGTTACTTGCAATATGTGTGTATTCTCATATTTGCATATTACGTATCCACCCTTTGACTTGTATTACCTGTTACTAAAATATGATATTATGTTTGGTTAAAATGATATATGCAGACAGAAAGTGATGGTTACGCCAAATTTAAATTTGAAATTTAAAATTCAAGTTCAGTTAGTGGATTAGGAATAGGAGACCTATTAGATGTATATGTGACCTCCGTATGTAAATAAATAAATATAAATATAAATATACAAATAAATATTTTTTGCATAAATGCTATTCAATTCATCCATTTAAGTAAACAATGTACAATAAATAATTGAATAAATACACACATATACATACCTACAAATGTACATATAAATAAGCATATAAATATGAATATAGATGTAATTATAAAGTTATCATTACTCGTATATAAATTTCATATTAAAATCCACATATCATATGCATATAGGTGCAAAATTCCTATATTCTATGTTTATGTATTTGAAGGATATTGTTCCTATATAGTTCACTAATCGCTTACCTTTCCTCAATCTTTTTGTTGGCTTAATAATTCTATTATCATCATATAAAATCTTAGATTTAAAAATCATCAAACATAAATATCAGAGAAAAATCCAAATGATTTAGTACCTATATTAAAAATGAAGGGTGTGGAATCTCCCTGTATCTTCCTTGAATGGACACTGTATCTGTTTTTCATTGTATCCCTCATTATGATTTTACACACAGATTTACATGAACATTTATAGACAAGTGTACAGATCCTCTGTTATATTTAAACCGTTAGGCTGTTTAGTATCAAGTGCTATTATGTAGCGTGTTTCCAACTGTCTCAGTGCACTCTCTCTGTTACCCCCTCTTCTACTTGATGGGACTGCATCAATCACAAAATATTTTAGATCTTTGTTATTAGATTGATGGATTTCTCTGAAATGACGGGCTACCGGGTATGTATTATCCTGATTACTGATTGTCCTGAGGTGTTGGAGAATACGTTTATGTGCTGCCAATTTGGTGCTGCCAACATAGAGGAGATTGCATGGACACGACAGGACATAGACCGCATGATCGGTCTTGCACGTAAGTAGTTTGTTGATTATGTACGTCTTGTTACTGAATGGTGTCCTGTATTCTGACTTATTGACCCCATGTTGGCAGGCTTTACATGTTGTACATCGGAAAAATCCTTTCCGATTCTATAGCCAACTTACAGCGTCAATAGTTTCTGGACTAGTCGATACGAGTTGGTCCTTGATAGAGGAACCCCGACTATAGGTCAGAGACACTCTTTGTTGTAAGTCTGGTCCAACTATTGGGTCACTAAGTACAAGTGGCGAATTCCTGTGTATGATAGCCCAAATCTGATTATGTTGGCTGCTGTACTGAAGTATAAATCTAAATTCTTTGTCATTAGTAGACTTGCTTATAGGGCATTGTCCTGTATCAGGTTGTCTGTCGTTATTGCCATTCTGGAGTAACTCTTCGCTGGATTTGATCATAGATTTGGCAATAGCAGATTCAATGATATTGTCTGAGTACCCACTTGCCCTGAATCTTGTTCTGCATTCCTTCTGTGCCTGCATGAGGTCTACTGAATTACTGTGTAGTCGCCGCATTCGCAGCATCTCGCCATAAGGAATACTGTTGACGAGATGCCGCGGATGTGCGCTGTTTGCGTGCAGAGTAGAGTTCCCTGCTGTTGGTTTCCTAAACAGTTTGGTTTCAATCCTATTGTTAAGGATATACACCTGAGTATCTAAAAGGATACTGATGAATCACTAAGTGTAACAGTAAAGTGCAGATTGATTTTGTTTTCATTAATATCTGCTACGAACTGTAAGACTGTATCCATGGTGCCATCCCATATGATAAAAAGGTCGTCAATGTACAGTAATCACAATACATTCTGTTATCCCCCTTGGCGATGGTGGTGAGGACCAACTCCTCCCAGCACCCCATATGGAGGCAGGCATAGCTAGGGGAGAAGCTGGCCCCCATCGCCACTCCCCTAATCTGCTGATACAGTACATTGTTGAACATAAAAACATTGTTCTCTAGGCAAAATAAGATCATATCAAGAATCATTTGTTTGTGCATCTCACAGTGCTCTGGGTTTTTGTTAAGAAAATGTTCAATAGCTTTGACACCATCTTCATGTCGGATACTTGTATAAAGTGAAGTTACATCTAAAGCCATAAGATATATACTCTTCCATTCAACATTAGAGAGTTTGTTCAGGAAATCACTGGAGTCTCGAACATAAGATGGCAATGATTGGACATGTGGCTGTAAAAAATAGTCTATGTATTGTGATGTGGGTTCAAGCAGGCTTTTACGTGCCGAAATGATGGGTCGACCTGGTGGCTTGAATATGTCTTTATGCGTTTTGGGAATGAAATAGATGGTAGGAATAATTGAATGTCCATTTTTCAAAAATTTCCCCTCTTGTGAAGTTATCAAATCATTCCTCTGCCAAACGTGTAACATGTGATAATATCGTGTGTACATAGACTTATAGTTTGTACTGCTTATTCTCACGTAACAGGTCCTATCATTCAATTGGGTATAGGCCTCCTTGTTGTAGTCAGTCTTACTCCATATCACAATATTGCCCCCTTTATCTGAGTTACGTATAATGATGGCTTTGTTGACTTTTAATTTGTTGATGAGCTCGTGATATTTGTGATCCTGCCATCGATATTTGTGGTTCATTCCTCGAATAGTATAGCTTAATTTTTTGATTTGCTCCGTAACTGTTTCATGGAAGATGTCGATTGAGTCTCTCAGAGTCACTGGATTGAAGGTGGACTTGGGTCTAAAATTGGTTTTGTATTTGACTTCACTATTATGAGAAACCCCTGTGCTCACCGTATTGTCCTGTGTCTGTTCATCATTCATGGATTCACTAATATCTTGTGGCTGCATCCATAGTTGTTGTAATGTGTCCATCCGCATATTATCTGATTGGGGGAACAACCTTTACAACGCAACTTTTGCAACGCACTACACTTACAACGCATTTTTTACAACGCAACATCCACTACAACGCATTCCATTACAACGCAGGACACTACAACGCATTTTTAAAAACTACCTTTACAACGCATTCCATTACAACGCATACTACCTTTACAACGCATACTATTACAACGCATAATATTACATTAAAACCCCTACACTATCCAACACTTGCCCTACTGTTGCACCCCCTGGAGTTAGAATAGTAATTTTTACCCCTATACTATCCAACACTTGCCCTACTGTTGCACCCCCTGGAGTTAGAATAGTAATTTTTAACCCTATACTATCCAACACTTGCCCTACTGTTGCACCCCCTGGAGTTAGAATAGTAATTTTTACCCCTATACTATCCAACACTTGCCCTACTGTTGCACCCCCTGGAGTTAGAATAGTAATTTTTACCCCTATACTATCCAACACTTACCCTACTGTTGCACCCCCTGGAGTTGGAATAGTAATTTTTACCCCTATACTATCCAACACTTACTCTACTGTTGCACCCCCTGGAGTTAGAATAGTAATTTTTACCCCTATACTATCCAACACTTGCCCTACTGTTGCACCCCCTGGAGTTAGAATAGTAATTTGTACCCCTATACTATCCAACACTTGCCCTACTGTTGCACCCCCTGGAGTTAGAATAGTAATTTTTACCCCTATGCTATCCAACACTTACCCTACTGTTGCACCCCCTGGAGTAAGAATAGTAATTTTTACCCCTATACTATCCAAGACTTACCTTAAATCCAATGTAATATTATGCGTTGTAATGGTATGCGTTGTAAAGGTAGTATGCGTTGTAATGGAATGCGTTGTAAAGGTAGTTTTTAAAAATGCGTTGTAGTGTCCTGCGTTGTAATGGAATGCGTTGTAGTGGATGTTGCGTTGTAAAAAATGCGTTGTAAGTGCATGCGTTGTAAAAGTGTGCGTTGTAACGACATCCATCCATCTGATTGTGTCAGATCGCCTGGTGTACCTGTTGTCACGACTACCTCGATTGACTCATTGGCCTTTTTTTGTCAATTTATGGTATTTCTGTAGTTTCAATGTTCTCACTGTTCTATAAATGTCCAATCTGGTATTTGTGTAGTTGAAGCTCGTTTTGGGGCAAAATGATACTCCCAGGCTCAGAATACGTTTTTCTTCTAAATTCAAATTGACGTTCGCCAGATCTATGATGGTTTTGTTTATTTCCTCAGGGATTGAATAATTCACTTGTTCTACCATCGTCCCCCTCTTTGTTTCTTTGATTTCATTCTTTCTTCTATTTGCCTTTCTCCTCTGTCGCCTCCTGAAGTTGTTGAATTTCCTTCGCTGTACTTCGGTTTTCTGGGGCGCAGTGTCTGGCGTTGGTCGTGGTATAAAAAAGACAATTCTTGAACCAGTGTGTTTGTCTTTACCTGTGCTGATCCCTCAGGTTCACTAATATCAATGTCTGAACCGCTGTCTATTGCAGAACTTAAATCTGATAATGTTGAATCAGAACCGGTGGCACCCCCTCGTGGGGCAACACCCTTGGGCTGGGCTACCTGTTTGTTGTTGGATGAGCGTATTGCCTCATATTTCTTGTCAAATGTAAAGATCTGGCCTCGTTCATAGTCCATTCTGTCTCTATGGAATTTGAATTTCTTTCTCTCTTTTATCACGTCTTCTTCTTTTTTTAAACGGGTTGTCATTTCTTTACGCAATTTATCTCTTTCCTCAGCGGTGCCCATCTCTTCAATCTCTTCATTGAGCTTATTGATTTCTTCTAGAAGAGCTGCCCTGTCTATATCCGCATATTTAATAAGTATCAGCACCAGGCATTTGGATGAGTCTAGGTTACATTCTGCCCACTTGCGCATCATGTCAGTATTAGGGTTTTCGTAACTGGGCGCTAGAAAGATTCGTGAGCCCAGTGGGATTCTTCCTACCTCTATATAGCGTTGCAGGGATCGTGCCCCCCACCATTTGCTTTGCTCAGCTTTGCTTTTCTTTTCAAGGATCTTAAATTTCTCTTTTAAGGTAGATGTCAAATTTTCACTGCGTTTATTAGAACTTTCAATTTTACTGGCTGGCGTTTCATCATCAAACATCAGAAATGCCGCCACTTCTCTGCTACGGACCGTGTCGTCCGACATGGCTGTATAATCAATTTTGTCAGGGGAGCTTAAACTGTATTCACGTATTGTGTGTATTGTAGCCCTCTCCCTGAAATATATATATATCAATATTTTCTACAACAATATTTTTAACATAAATATTTGTTTCAATATTTTTGTACTTGTTTTAGTATAGGGAGTCGATTTTTTTGCATTCTATATTTTTCAACAATATTTTTTACTCAACTTACTGGCATAATACAAAAGAGGATATAGGAGAAAAAGAAAAGCATAACTGATTTGATGATGCTTTGAAAGAAAATTCATAATTGATTGAAGCATGTTGGAGTTGATGCAAATTGTGTGCACCAGAAATGAATTGAGCCAAAGGTCTGGCATTATTCCCTGCGAAAAGGAACTAACTAAGGGTTTCTTTTTATTACAATTATCTAAGTTATTTTAATGTCTTCCTCTGTATCTAATGCAAATTTACTATGAGACTGCGAGCTATCATTTCTTGCTAGACACCGTCAGTTAGAAATTTCCCTTTACCTGACGCCCCTACCTTGCTTTATGTCTCACAGGAAGCCAGAAGGTCTTGAAAAGTTCCTTGGAAGCACAACTAACTCCAAGAGCCTCCCCTCCAGTATCTAATGGGTGCTGGCCTCTGGTAAACTACTTCAAAAAGGCTTTCAAAGGCATTTAATGGATGTAAAAGGTGCCTTTCTCGGACATGTATTGTGGAGGATGATGGTTTTGATGAGGAAGCGCCACTCCTAAGACTTCACATTCAAATGATACTGGAGATGTATTTTTTCTCACACACATTTGACATGCTGTTTTCTTCCCAACATATCTCTTGTGTCTGGTCCTCCTTTCATATCCTAGATCTCCAATGCAAATTGATGCTTGACCATTTAGGCTGGAATGTGCTAACTCTATCAGAATGCTTTTTTGCTGCTTGCCTAGACATCGAGAGCGTTCCCTTTTGACAATGCAATCCCAAATCCACTGGGGACTGAGGTTGCTCTTCCTCTGGGGCTTACCACTAATGCATTGTATTCTTCATGGCTTCATCAAATCATTCTCAAGGAAAATGGTTGTCCTTTCTCCTTTCAGGAAAAAACGTTATGGTAAATAATCTCAAGTCCCTGAGACAGTGTAACTAATTCTACCATCTGAATACAAGGGTTGACATAGCCAAAATGCAGTAACCACAACAGCACAGACTGGAAGCTGACACCAAGGAGAAGAAAGCATATTTTATGGCAATCTGTTTAACACAATGAATGTTTTCATTTGGCATTGCCCTGGGTTATAAACCTATTGGTTTTGCCTTCACACTTATGATTAAACAAAGGAAAACAGACGGAGCATGTGCATACATAGTGATTTTCCATAAAAATCCTTATCTTGAGATTGAAAAAAAGGCATTTTGCTTGCGCGCACTCCTGCACTATCTGTGCGGGAGAAACCCCAGGAGCGCTGTGAGAAGAAAATTAAGGTTAAGACAGTCTAATGGTACACTACAGTCAGTATTCTTATGGAAAAGGTAAAATTAAGAAGAGAGGGTTGAAGATGGAGTCTGGCACATGCTGACACAGGAGAAGCACTACTTCCTGTACCAGTCTGCAGTGGCACATTCCAGTACTGACAGAAGGATAAGGGGTGAGCTGTGCCTTACGTCTGCAGCGACAAGACAGTCGGTAAAGCTGGAAGCTTTTTTACCTCAATGTGTATATTTTAGAAATTGAAAACCTGATGCAAAATAATACAGTTAAACAAAATAGGATGGTGTATAAAAAAAATGATATGAAAAAAGAAGAAAACCGACAAAAGAGTACACTTTCCCAAGTTTATGTTGCTCGCCTGCTGGTCACTAGATTCATCCATCGCTGGTTCACGTCCCCACTAGAGATGTTGTCCTCATTTACTCTTTGTTTGAGCTATCTGTGCCCCTCTTTCTTCAGCTATGTCCATGTTAATGGACTCTTTCTGATGTCCTTCTTAGAGTGCTCAGTTTGATGTAAACAAAGATATTGAGTTAGAAATGGCACCTGGATGTCTCAGCCCATCTACCCTGTGATTAATAGAATGTTGTAATAACACTTTTATCCAGGCTCCTATCTTCTCTTCTTTCAATGGCCCTGTCTATCTTTTTATCCAGAATATAGTTTTCCCAAGAATTTTATGCTACCTTTGTCATGATCGATGAAGGTCAACTCTCACATTTAGCAACCTCTCACATTGTCGCAACTCCCGGTTTCTACTCACCACCCTGAGGAAACTTTTGTGAATCTGTTTCTGGTCAGATTTGTCCACTCTTCTCAGTGCTTTTCACTTAGCTGAGTTTCTCCAAGTTTTTGTCAGCATTTAGGGTGAGTCAGGAGCATCTCTAATCCCACTTGTCCACAGTTTGGACAAGCAACCTTTTTCTTTCTTTATGTTCATTTCTAAACACCACCTCTTCTTCTTGCTCCCTCCTAGGGCTTTTGGATATTGTGGTCAATTTAAATGAGTATGCAAGGAGCTGTAGTGTAAAACCCATGACTAACGGAAGTTGTTTCACATGCTAAGAGACCATTTGATGACTCAACTATGGTGCTTTGCTCTGAAGATATTCAAGGCCTTCATCTGAGGTTATGGTCCACCTTCCCCATTGCCGCCTTTCAGTCATCTTTTCCATGTCATCTCCTTCAGACTGCATCCCTATTTTTACCAGTCTTCAACTTTCTATCTGATGAATTTCATTCAGATACACAGCTTGCTTAAGTGGGGCTATCTGAGTACCCATGTGTATGGATACAATAATAGCTGTTCTGGCTTGTGTCTCTCAGAGAGTGATCCCATCAATCAACAGCTGATTATTTGAGGTCCTTTTCAACATGTGTCTGTCGTCAGCAGCAAGGTTGAAAGAAGTTCTGGGCACATCTGGAGGATTGTCTAGATTCCTCTGAGACCTCTCGGTATGAGGAACTTAGTAATTCCTCAAAGATCTTTTTCCCAGTCTTACCTTGATAGGTTCTCTGCTGTGGTGGCCTTGCAACACCTTACAGAATTCCCATTCAGAGGTTAGTCTCATGTGGACCATCTTCTTGATGGGCTTTGAACTTGCATATAATGTCATCTAATTTTCTTGTCTTAAAATGTGGATTTTCTTATTTTTATAGGGTAAGAAAATCTAAGATTTTTAATAAAGACAGTGATGCAGGTATAATATACACCCATACTCCCAGTAGGTTATCCTATACTTGTTATTGATGTTTGCATGTTTAGTTTCCTATATTTAACAAAGGAGGGACAGTGAGCCGAGTTTAGAGGTCCTGCACACAGGCTCCAGAGGAAGCTCAAGTCCAAAGGTAGTGTGCAGTTCCTCTCTGGAGGCGGGGGAAAGACAGGTCTTTCTTCATTATGCCCTCACACACCCCGAGAGGTGTCATGCTTCATCATTGGGCAATTGACACTCGTCAAGCCGGCGCTGCAATGCCTGACGGGCTCCTGGAATCGGGGCTCTTTATCGGGGATCTTTTGAAGAAGCCATTAGGTGTGTGCGGGTGTGGGGGCTGAGTAGTGGACGGGGGTGAGATAAGTAAAATAGGTCTGGAGCAGTCCTACTTAGATCAAATTTTACTGTATTAGTTAGCTCTAAAAACTATGCGTGTGCCCCTATGTGGGAATAATGTTCCTAAAGGGCTATCAAAGTGTGGATGGTCAACATGTTTCGTGCCCAGTCTGCCCCTAACGGATCAAATGGCACTTCATCAGGACCGTGAAAGCTAAGTGTGAAAAGTGCACTACTGTCTGGTATTGAGATTCTGTGACGTAAATTACCAGATACGGTAGGAGGGCCCTAGTAGACCTGTACTGAGGAGTACTGTAGACCTGTGGGAGAAGGGGAGAAGAAGGGGAGGTACAACCAAGGAAAAATAAAAAATAAACCAATGAAAGTCAAAGCAATAAGCCAGCAGTGTGGCAACATGGTTATGTAAAAAACTGTAAATTGCACTGACAGACAACTTGGCAATTACATAATTACACATTAGTTGGCTGTGGTTCAAGCATCGCCAGTGCATAAACTCATGCGCCTGGCAAGTGATGAATAAATTGAAACGAATGAGCGCAAGGTTGCGTGAGCATTCATACTCGAACGAATTAAAGGAGATCTGGTGGGTGTCTCCTGGTTGCAGTGTGGTAAAATTAGCGGTTAAAAGTGTTTGGAACATCGGATGCCAATGGATACCCAACCGTGGAACAGCAATAGGTGGGGGACGTGCGTAGCCAGGCCAAAACATTATAGTGACATTCGGATGCAAAAAATGAGGTCCGAAATATTTTTGAATGGCGGGTAAATGACATGAGCTAATCGAGGTTATGCAGGAAAATGCCGAACAAATGATGCCGAACAATTGATGGACATAATGGACAGGGGCGCTTATGCTAGACAAACGGGTGCGGTATCAGCCGGGCGTGATCTGGACTGCCAGCGTGGGGCAATCGTGTTTAGCTGATGTTGGTAAGACAAAAGCCGAAATTGCATGGGCAGCAAGCAGAAAAGTACTTAACAAACACCAAGCTTCTTGCTCACACATACAAACACACAGTGGTGGCAAACTCACACCTAGTTACATAGTCTAAGGCTGACGGGGATAACCAGAGCACATCGTTGCTCCAGTTGCTGAAAAGAACAAACAGTGGATTCAGTCACTGATAACAGTGGCAGGTGCTTACCGGTCATGCTGGACGTATGAGCACAGCGTAAACTCACAGGTGTAGGTAGTCAACTAACACTCGTCCTACCCTTGCTCTGGGTCCCGTGAGGACAACTTCCGGTTCTGTGCTATTTATAGCAGGGTCTAGAGTGAATAGAATCGCAGCGGCCATCTTGGAAGGGGGTTGTTTAAAAAACTTTATTGAGAGGACAACCGCTAGTGTGTACAACTAAGGAATAGGATATTGGGTAAATTTGAGCACTGGTCAGGTGTGAAATTGCTATTGTTGGTTCAGAATGTGGTAGGTAAGGTACACCATGTGCCAGTGTGTTATCGCTAGATAGTAGATATGTAAGATCCATGGGTAGAGTATACATGCTAGTGTGGACTGCCGGGTGAGGGGTAAGGTAAAAACTCAAATGTCAGAGTTGGTGGCTCGTGGTGCAAAATGGGTTTGTTAAGGGGGGTTTCATCACGGACCATACGGTCAAATGTCAAGGATAGTAAAGGCGAAGCAATGGGGGCTTGCGCACGATAATTCCTCTGTCGGACCTAACGGTGTCCTGTCTTTGGTTGTGATGGTAAAGCGTGCCGAGTATTAGGGCACTGTCAGGATTAGTGAGCGGAGGAGAGGGGATGGTAGGAATGGGCCCTAGTGGTTCTGTTCTGCCCAAGGAATTTCATCATTGAGTCCCCTAGTGTGTCCTCCCAATTTAAACACCCACCATTGTTACTTCCTGAATAAAGCTTCTTTAGCGATGGTAGGAAAAGCTTCTAGTATCGTTGTGGGTGTGATGTTGTTCTACATAGTGAGCACACATTTTTGTGTTCGTTTTTTACAACGAAAATCACTTCTATGTTCAGTGATTCTCGTCTTCACAGCGCGAGTGGTCATCCCTATGTATTGGTGATGACAGGGGCACGTAATGAGGTAGATACAATTACGTGTGTTGCAATTCGTGTGCTTGTTTTGGGTCCATGTCCAGTTATTAGTTAGTGGGATTGTTTTAGTGGCTCGTGTTAAGGGACAGACTACACATTGGCCACAAGGATTGTGTCCAGTCACAGGTAGTAAATTCCACAATGTGTTGGGTGCCGTGGATGTGGATTTTTTTGGTCTATTGTTGATCAACAGATCCTTGATGTTGGCTGCTCTTTTAAAAGCAAATCGTGGTTTGCTTAGTGTCAGATCTCCTGTCTCCAGAATTCTCCAATGTTACTTTATGACCCTTTTTAACATGTTTGACTCAGGGGTGTAGGTTGAGACACATGTAATGAGATCATTCTCGGGTTTGGTCTGTGTTTCAAGGAGGCGTAACCTGTTGGCATTGCGTGCTTGTTTTTGTGCATTAGTTATAATGCGAGGAGGGTATTGTCTCCTGGCCAGGTGGGTGCTTAGCTTTGATGCTTGTTTTTTGTAGTCCTCAATGTTGCTACAGTTCCTACGAATGCGTAGAAACTGGCAGTAGCATAAATTCTCTCTAAGAGCCTTGGGGTGGAAACTTTGGTACACGAGAGGGCAGCGGCTGTCGGTGGGTTTCTTGTATGTGATGGTATCCAATCTGTCCGGTTCCTTGATGATCATGAGATCAAGGAAAGGTAGTTCCTGTTCAGAGCAATTGGCTGTGAATTTGAGGTAGGGATTGAGGTTATTAATCCATATTAGGAAACTGGGAATCACATCTTTGTGGCCCTTCCAGAATATTAAAATATCATCGATATAACGTCTCTATAGGAGAACGATATCCGAGAAAGGGTTGGAATCCGTGAGCACATACCTTGCCACAAAGTCTGACATGTAAAGACATGCGAGACTCGGGCGTAGGTACTGCCCATAGACGTGCCTTGTGTCTGATGGAACAATTGTTTTTCAAATTGAAAAAAGTTCTCAGTGAGTGCGATGTGGGCACATTCCATGACAAAGCTGATTGGAGTGGGTGAAGACCAGGGAATACTGTGGAGTGCCTCCTCCACTACCTCAAGTGTGTTAAGTTGTGGAATTTTGGTATAGAGGGCCTCCACATCCAGTGTAAGCAGTTCATCTGGTAGAGGGCCCTCTGAGTTGGTGGTTTCAATAAGTCTTAAGATATCCCTAGCGTCTTGTAGAAAAGTGGGTGTTCTGCGGACCAAAGGTTGGAAAAAATGGTTGCCGAACTTGGATAGGGGTTCCAGGACCGACCCTATGCCCGAGACAATAGGTCTCCCAGGTGGTGGAGTGACCCCTTTATGGATTTTGGGCAATATGTAAAAATAGGGTAGCCTATGGTTCTGATTTGTCAAGAACTCGGCCTCGTTCTTGGTAATCCACCCTTGGTTGAGAGCCGCTGTGACCATGGAATTTATTCTGGTTTGTAGGCGTGGGGTGGGATCTTGGGTGAGGGGAGTGTAGTAGTTGTTATTCTCCAGCTGGCGTAGACATTCAGTCCAGTAGTCTACGGTCGCCATTATGACGATGGCGCCCCCTTTGTCTGCCTCTTTTATAGTTATTGTGGGGTCATTTGATAGTGCTTTTATGGCTTCGGTTTCAGAATTCGTGGTGTTGGAGAACCTGACCTCAGAGTGTTTCTATGTTATTTCTTTTAGAACAGCTGTTCAGGTGTGAAAGCTGTTCTAAAAGATTATATTTTAATATTCTGGAAGGGCCACAAAGACGTGATTCCCTGTTTCCTAATATGGATTAATAACCTCAATCCCTACCTCAAATTCACAGCCAATTGGTCTGAACAGGAACTCCCTTGCCTTGATCTCATGATCATCAAGAAACTGGACAGATTGGATACCATCACATACAAGAAACCCACCGACAGCCACTGCCCTCTGTTGCACCAAAGTTTCCACCCCAAGGCCCTTAGGGAGAATTTACCCTACGGCCAGTTTCCACACATTCGTAGGAACTGTAGCAACATTGAGGACTACAGAAAACAAGCATCAGAACTAAGCACCCACCTGGCCAAGAGACAATACCCTCCTCGCATTATAACTAATGCACAAAAACGAGCACGGAATGCCAACAGGTTAGGCCTCCTTGAAACACAGACCAAACCCGAGAATGATCTCATTACATGTGTCACGACCTTTACCCCTGAGTAAAACATGTTAAAAAGGGTCATAAACAAAACATTAGAGAATTCTGGAGACAGGAGACCTGACACTAAGCAAACCATGCTTTTCTTTTAAAAGAACAGCCAACATCAAGGATCTATTGATCAACACTAGACCAAAAAAAAACACATCCACGGCACCCAACACATTGTGGAATTTACCACCTGTGACTGGACACTATCCTTGGGGCCAATGTGTAGTCTGTCGAGCCACTAAAACAATCCCACTAACTAATAACTGGACATGGACCCAAAAACAAGCACACGAATGGCAACACACATATTTGTATCCACCTCATTATGTGCCCCTGTCATCGCCAATACAATGGGATGACCACTCGCGCTGTGAAGACGGGAATCTCTGAACATAGGAGTAATTTCCATTGTAAAAAAACAAACGCAAAAATGTGTGCTCACTATGTAGAACAAAATCACATCCCCAACGATCTACAATGGACGGTCCTAGAAGCTTTTCCCACCATCACTAAAGAAGCTTTATTCAGGTAGGAACAATGTTGGGTGTTTAATTTGGGAGGACACACTAGGGGACTCAATGATGAAATTCCATGGGCAGAACTGAACAACTAAGGCCCATTCCTACAATCCCCTCTCCTCCGCTCACTAATCCTGACAGTGCCCTAATACTCTGCACGCTTTACCATCACCACCAAAGACAGGACACCCTTATGTCCGACAGAGGAATTATAGTGCACAAGCCCCCATTGCTTCGCCTTTACTATCCTTGACATTTGATCATATGGTCAGTGATGAACCCCCCCTTAACAAACCCATTTTGCACCGCAAGCCACCAACTCTGACATTTGAGTTTTTACCTTACCCCTCACCCAGCAGCCCACACTAGCATGTATACTCTACCCTTGGATCTTACATATCCACTATCTAGCGATAACACACTGATGCATGGTGTAACTTACCTACCACATTCAGAGCCTACAATAGCAATTTCACACCTGACCAGTGTTCACATTTATCCAATATCCTATTCCTTAGTTGTACACACTAGCAGTTATCCTCTCAATAAAGTTTTTTAAACAACCCCCTTCCAAGATGGCTGCCGCGCTTCCATACACTCTAGACCCTGCTATAAATAGCAGAGAACCGGAAGTTGTCCTCACGTGGCCCGGAGCAAGGGTAGGACGATTTTTAGTTGACTGCCTACACCTGTGAGTATACGCTGTGCTCGTATGTCCAGCATGACCGGTAAGCATCTGCCACTGTTACTGCTGACTGAATGCACTGTTTGTTCTGTTCAGCAACCGGAGCAATGATGTGCTCTGGTTATCCCCGTCAGCCTTAGACTATGTAACTAGTGGTGATTTTGCCACCACTGTGTGCTTGTATGTGTGATCAAGAAGCTTGGTGTTTGTTACGTACTTTGCTGCTTGCTGCCCATGCCATTTCAGCTTTTGTCTTACCAACATCAGCTAAACACGATTGCCCCGCGCTGGCAATCCAGATCACGCTCGGCTAATATCACACACGTTTGTCTAGCATAAGCGCCTCTGTCCATTATGTCCATCAATTGTTTGGCATCATGTGTTCGGCATTTTCCCGCATAACCTCGATTAGCTCATGTCATCTACCCACCTTTGCGAAATATTTCGGACCTTTTTTATCGCATCTGAATGACACTATAATGTTTTCCCCTGGCTACGCACGTCCCCCACCTACTGCTGTTCCACGGTTGGGGATCAATTGGCATCCGATGTTCCACGCACTTTTAACCGCTAATTTTACCGCACTGCAACCAGGAGACAACCACCAGATCTCCTTCAATTCTTTCGAGTATGAATGCTCACGCAACCTTGTGCTCATTCGTTTCAATGTATTCATCATTTTCAAGGTGCATGAGTTTATGCACTGGCGATGCTTGAACCACTGCTAACTAACGTGCAATTATTTAATTGCCAGGTTGTTTGTCAGTAAAATTTACAGTTTTTTACATAACCATGTTGCCAGACTGCTGGCTTATGCTTTGACTTTCATTGGTTTTATTTGTATTTTTCCTTGGTTGTACTTCCCCTTCTTATCCCCTTCTCCCACAGGTCTACAGTACTCCCCAGTACAAGTCTACTAGGGCACTCCAACCGTATCTGTTAATTTACGTCACAGAATCTCAATAACAGACGGTAGCGCACTTTTCACACTTTGCTTTCTCTGTCCTGATGAAGTGCCATTTGACCCGTTAGGGGTAGACTGGGCACGAAACTTGTTGACCATCCACACTTTGATTGCCCTTTAGGAGCATTATTCCCACATAGGGGTACACACACAGTTTGTAACTAGGCTAGAGCTACCTAATACATTAAAATTTGATCTAAGTAGGACTGCTCCATACCTATTTTACTTATCTCACCCCCTGTGCACTATCCAGCCCACACACCCACACGCACCTAATGGCTTCTTCAAAAGATCCCCGATAAAGAGCCCTGATTCCGGGAGCCCGTCAGGCATTGCAGCACCGGCCTGACGAGGGGCAATTGCAGAATGATGAAGCATGACACATCTCTGGGTATGTGAGGGCATCATGAAGAAAGACCTGTCTTTCCCTCACGTCCAGACAGGAACTGCACACTCCCTTTAGACTTCATGTTTAGTTTCCTCTCATTTGTTCATTAACTATCTTTCAATGTTCCGCTGTGTTTTTCTTCCTTCCCTCGTCATATTCATTCATTCTTGCAGTTCTAGCACTTATGGGCCTGGCAAAGTGGAGAGTGTCTAACAGTCCATTCTTTGTGGGCTTTTTACCGTTGACTTCTCATTATCTTGTTGTACTTCTTTTGACTGGTGATCTATACTATTTTTACTCTCCAGGCTTGAAAGATTGTTGTAGAAATTGATTGGCTTGTAAGCAATGTCAAGTACAATTAAGTTATCAATTATCCTATAGAGGTCCAGGTGAGGTGAACAGAATGTTCAAGATGGATTCCAAATTACATTGTTAACACATAGATATATAACAAGGGTCTCCAACCTTTCCTTTAGTGAGAGCCACTTATGATCATTGAGAACCATTGTGAGCTAATGCCCAATATAGGGATTCGGTGAATGTACACAGATGGCAGATAAATAAAACACTGCTCCTAGATTGCCCCAGTCCTGCTTCAGGGAGCACACAGCATACTTCATTAATAGTGGTGGAGCTGTATTGCAAAATGCTTACATGAGGGGAGCACTAAGGATCAGTTTGGCCCCTTTGCTCTTGAGACAGCAAAAGGGAGAGACAGAAAGAGAGAGAGAGAGGGAGAGAGAGAGAGCGAGAGAGAGAGAGAGAGAGAGAGAGGGGGGGAGGATATGTGATGAAGAGGAAAAGAGGCAGAGAAAGGAAAGAATCACAGAATGAGAGAAAAAATGCAATTGAGATAGATATGAAAATAAGAAAGAAAGAAGCAGACACATATAGGCGGAGAAAGAGAACAAAGCAAAAGAGAAAGAATTAGGAGAACAAAAATAAACAAAGAGGAACATAAGGAAGAAAGTGAAAGAAGAAAACAAAAGAGGAAGAAACAGTAAAAGGAACAAAGTAGAGGAAGAAGGAAAGACTAACAAATGAAGAAGTTAAAAGGGAAAGAAACAAGAGCATGAGAGAGAAAGAGAAAAACAAAACAACAAGTGAAAGGAAAAGAAAATGAGAAAACGGGGAAATGAAGGAAAGGAAGGAAAGGAAAAATGAGAGGCAAAGAAAGAGTAGAAGAAAAATGAAGAAACAAAGAAGGAAAGACATGGAGAAAAGGCCAGTAGTGGAGGAAGAAAAGATGAAAAGAAAGGAATAAGTACAATAAGTAATAAAGCAAGAAAAAGAGAAAGACAGGAAAATAATAGCAGAGGAGGAAAGATAAGGACAAAGAAAGATGATTTGACTGGAAGAAAGTGGAGAAGAAGAAGAGATAAAGAAAGAAAGAAGCAAAGAATGAAATACATAAGACTATAGAAAGAAAGTAGTGTAGCAGAGAAATTAAGAAAGAGGGGAAAAAGGACAAATAAATGGAGAAATGAGAAATACAGAAAGGGGAGAAAAAAGAAAGATGAAAAGGACAAAAGAAAGAATTATTAAGAGAAAGAAATGTGAAGGAGAAAGAATTAGAGCGAAAAAGAATGAAGCAAAGAATAAAGAGGAGAAACGGAAGAGAAGAAGAAGAAAATGACAGAACAAAGGAGAAAATGAAAGACTAGAGGAAAGTAGAGGGTAAAATGAGAAAAAAAGAAAAAGTAGAGAAAAATCTAATTAGTGAGAAAAAAGAGAAAGAAACCGAAAAGAATGCACAACAAAGGAAGAGCGAAAGGAAGAAGTAGAAAAAGAAAGAAGAACCGCAATGTAAAAAGATAGGAAGGAAGAAAGAAAGCAAAAAGAGCAAGTAAAAGAAATCGAGAAATGAGAAATACACATGATATCAAGAAAAAAAGAAAAAGAAAGAAGAGACAAGAAAGAAAGGAGAAAAAACTAAAGAAATAATTTTTGAGTAGAGGGTAGGCTGCTTCATCCTTCAAATTCAACTTTAGGGCTCTCAGAGAAATAGGGACCAAGTTTTACATAGTTGACTTATAAGGCGGGCAGCTGTATATTCCAAAGCCTGCTCACATGCAATTATCGTGTGCATTCTACTCAGTGGCAGCCTTCCACTGTGTAGCTACACAATTGACCTGTTGGAGACCCGTGATTACCATATTAAATGTAGTATTGTTTCATTTAGCACAAATACAATCGAAAGGAGTTACATATTTCACAAATATGTGAAAAATCAATTGGTTATGAAATATGAAAATATTCATAGCAATATAGAATGAAATTAATGCAAAGTAGCATATATATTTTAATTATTTCAACTCATTTGTATGAACTTGACTTGGTAGCTTGACGCGGGAAAAATTTAGGGCCACATGTACGACCGTTTTGAGCGGTCGCAAGTGGGCATTTGGACCGTTTGCGACCGCTAGAATAGGGTTGTAGCATGTATGAACCCTATTTTGCGAGTCAGTAACCTGTTACTGACTCGCAAAATAGGGTTTGCAAGTTGCCTCCCTAATAGCGTGCCGCAAGGGCATGTACAATTGTTTTGCGAACGAAATGCTGTCGCAAAACAATTCCAGTTTACTGCCTACATCAAGTAGGTGGTAAGCCACTGGTAAATGGGAAGGGGTCCCCAGAGGACCTCAATCCCTTTGTGATTGGCAGCAAAAAAAATTAAGAGCAGGTAGAGGTCCTACGGACCATTGCCTACTCTTAAACAATAAAACTGAAATGTTTCATTTTTGTTTTTGAAATGCAGCACATTCCGTTCTACTTTAGGGAAAATGGGCTATATTTAAAAAACAAAGTTGCATTACTTTAAAAGCAAACAGACATGGGGGTTTACTGTTCCTAGCAGGCCACTATTCCTGTGCTAGCGCCCATTCTCAATGGGTTGAAAATTGCGACCCACCTCATGAATACTGAAGAAGCAGGTCATTTGAGACCCTATTGGGAGTCACAAAATTTGTCTGAGACACATTAGTACATTTCCTTTTTCCACTCGCAAATTGCGAGTTGCTAAATTCGCAAATTGCAAGTTGCAAAAGGAAATGGCCGTACATGTGTCCCTTGGCGTTTTTCAAATCCTGTTGACTTAGACAGGCATTTGTTAAGTTGAACTGTTCTAAGGTATGTGTTTTAATACGTCTAGTGAAGGATGTGAGAAGACACTTCCCATAGCCTACAATTATGAATGTTTTTTCCCTAGGATGTCAAATGAGGATAAGATCTAGACTTTAGCAGAGTTCCCTATTGTTTGGCAAAGCATTAAAGTATGTTGAAATCGAGGTTAGACACTTTTTTTGCCCTACTATCTTACTAAAGAATGTTACAAAGTTATTATACCTTCAGATGCCTGAAACACACTGTTGTACAGTAGAGTATTGCATCATACAGTGCCATACACTAAACTAGAGTGCTGTAGACTGGCATTGACAGGAGTACATTATTTTACAGTGGAGTGCTATTGGGTGGAGGATAGTGTGGTAGACTGGAGGGGCGTAGACTGTCCTTCTGTAGAGTACAGTGTTGTTTAGCGAAGTACAGTGGAGTGGCATGTAGGGGAGTTGGATAGAGTGGAGTGGTGTACACTGGAATAGCGTAGAAAGGAGTGGCATACAGTGTAGTGAGATAGAGTGTAGTTGCGTACAGTAGAATAGCTTAGATGGGAGTGGTGAACAGTGCAAAGGCATACCATGGAGTGGCGTACAGTGGAGTAGAATACAGTGGAGTGATGTGGTGTAGAGAGTGATACCGTAAAGTGGAGTGTTGTGGAGTGGAGTGGAGTGGGGTAGAGTGGAGTGGGGTATTCTGTAGTGGCTTACAGTGTAACAGTCTACAGTGGTGTGGTGTAGAGTGGAATAGTGTACAGTTTAGTGGTGTAGTGGAGTGCTGTAGAGTGGAGAGGCATGCAGTAAATTAGCGTACAGTGGAATAGCTTTAAGTATAGTGACATACAGGGGAGTGATGCTGAGTGGAGTGCAATGCAGTGAAATACCATAGAGTGCAGTACCTTAGAGTGGAGTGGCATATATTGGAGTAGCGTGCAGGGGTTTAGCATAAAGTGTAGTGGTATACAGTGTAATAGCATACAGTGCAGGAAGGGAGTGGGCCACAGTGGAGTGGCGTAAAGTGGAGGGGCGTATAGTGCAGTGTTGTAGAGTGGACTAGCATACAGTGGAGTATTGTAGAGTGAAGTGGCGTAGAGTGGAGTGACACACATTGGAATAGCGTACAGAGGAATGGCAAATAGTGGAGTGGCGTAGAATGGTGTGGGGTACTGTGTAAAAGAGTACAGTGATATAGTGTAGAGTGGGGTGGTGTAAAGAGTCATGGTATATAGTGGAGTGAGGTAACGTGTAGTGGCATTCAGTGGAATAGAATAGAGTGGAGTGGGCTAGAGTGTAATATCGTATAGTAGAGTAATGTACATTGCAGTGGCATAGAGTGGAGTGACGTAGAGTGGACTTGAGTCCAGTGGAATAGTGAAGAGTGGAGTAGCATAGAGTAGAGTAGCGTACAGTGCTGTGGCGAACACTGGAGTGGCATAGAGTGGAGTGGTTTAGAGTGGAGTGGCTTAGAGTGGAGTGGGTTAGAGTATAGCGGCATGGAGTGGTGTAGATTGGAGTGACTTAGAGTGGGATAATGTTCAGTGGAATACCGCACACTGGAGTGGCATACAATGGAGTGGCATACAGTGGACTTGCATAGATGGTGTCCATTTTAACACCTATGAAAACCATATCTACCTTTCGAACATGAAATGTTGGCTTATCCAAAATATCTGCATTTATTTACTTTTACAAACAACCAAGGGCTCTAGTAAGAGCCACCCTATATTATGTATAATATAATTTATTATTGTGAAATCCTTTTTTCCAATTTTACTGGTACCGCTGTAAGTCCTAGATACTACTGTGGTATTGCTGTGGTACTCTGTAAACGTCTTTTAAAAAGTATTAAGCTAGTAAGTAACTCCTGCGGGTACGAAAACGCATTTCAGGCGCACCAACATGAAAAGACTCTGCTTCGTTGTGGAGTGCGGAGGTTTTCGGCAACTCCACGTTCTACGTGGAATGCGGAGTTGCCAAAACTCCGCAAAATCCGTGAGTGGAGCGAGTATTACACCCAGGTTTAGTCACAAATAGACCTACCTTACACATATTAATGAGATAGGTTACAATTTCCAACCCATTAGGAATCGCAGTCATCACAGAGATGGTGAATTGCAGAGGTCAACCGACCCCCAAATCTGTGATTGCTTTTACTAAGGCAATCTTTTTTTTTAAACGCAAGACATTTTTCTAACAGTAAAACGGGCTTTGTTTATAAAGAAAAAATGTAACTTTTCAGTTTCCTTTTTTAAGAGCAGGCAGTGGTCCATGAGACTACTGCCTGCTGTTAAAAAATATTTTTTTAACATTCTCAAAGGGGTTCACAAGAGACCCCTTACCCTTTGCCGATGGGTTACTACCAGTTTTAAACTGGTGGTGAAGTATTACTGTTTTGCGACAGGCATTTGGTCACAAAACATTAATACATATTTGGTAGCAAACTGCAATTAGGTAAGAAGTTACCGGTTTGCAATTTGCCTTTTGTACAATGTAAAACTTTTTTGGGAGGACGCAAAAAAGCTTTGTACATCTGGCCCCACGTCATTTGCATTTCTTTTTATGCAGTAGCATAACTCTTATTTAAAACTGCTTCTCTGTCATTGGTCGTTATTTCACGAGATGCACAGGAGGACCATCTTTGCTTGCTACAGTCTTTTAGGGTACGAACTGTGGTGAGAAGAATGGACGAGGCGTTACAGAGCCAATTGCTTGCTTCAAATTTTTATTTCCCTTATATCTTCAGATTAGTTCCTTGATAGTAGCCTTCAATCTGTGGATGATGAGGACTGGAATTAAAAAGGCGGAACAGGTTTATGTCTCAATTACTTCTTGCACGGTACTGGTAAACCATCACCTGCAAACACTGGTACCATGGCGGCAACACCTCACCAGTAACATGCAATTATGAATCAATTTCCACAGAAGGGGAATAACTGTGCAACATGGCTTTACTGGGCAGAATTATACACAGTATTCCCTTTCCCATGTGGATTAACACATTTAGCATTTGCATGGAGTGATGGGTCATTTCAAAGTAGTAGAGGGAGGGTGTGGGGAGCGTGGGAGAGGGAAGGAAATGACATTGCTTGGTAGAAAGGAAGCACTATGGGGCATATCAACAAGGGCTTTATCTCTTCTTTTTTGGCTTTAAAAGCCAAAAAAGCAAAGATAAAACTAGCACCCTATCAGCAACAGGGTGTTAACACGCAAATTTGCATGTTAGCACCCTTTTACTCTACGCTTCCCCTTGCATCTCTAATGAGATGCAAAGGGGGCGTTCCAGAGTAAAATAATAGGAGAAATGTCGCTAAGCAACATTTCTCCTATTATCAAGTATATCGTTAACCCTGTTAGCGATAAAAAAAGCAGCGCTAACCGCGGTTAATGCTGCTTTTTTACGTCTGGTATTTTTCTGACTTAGCCATGATAGCCTATGTAAGGTGGATATCATGGCTAAGAATGTCTATCCCTATCAGCAAGCTGTCGCCAAACCTTGTGGGATTATCGCTGTATTTCCAGCGATAATCTCACAATTGGCAGCTTGCGCTCTGAATTTTATCACTTTGGAGATAAGCGTTGCTGATAGCACGCTATCTCCGCGATAAAATTCAGAGTTGGCCGGCGATAATTATCCTCACGCTAAGAGCGCTGAGCGATAATTATCGCCGGCCCTTGCTGATATGTCCCAATATGCTTCCCCTGTGCCTTGGTAGGTGTTTGAGCAGGGATCATGATGGAACGGGGCGGGATTTCATTACAGCCCATTCCCAAGGCAATTGCACCAGGAGGATTTTTATTCTATGTTTTGGGGAGCAACCGAGTTGCCTTTCACCAGGCTGAAGCCTTACTCTTGCAACATAAAGGCAGTAACACAGAATGCTCGGACTCGGAATACTGTAAATAATATGGTCAACATTTTCCTGTCCCACAGCGTTACTTTTCCTGATTTAATAACAAACTATGGCAAAAGGTTACTCAGCATTTTATCGTGCCCGAAGCAGGCCTATGAGGAGGATCTTTAGTCACCGCACCCTCCCTAGCCTCCTCCTCATCAAAGTACATTCAATCGTGTTTTAGGAGGCTTCTGTGATATCGAATCAGTTATTGAAAGGTCGCCATGCATCTGGAATGTCTGATAGCGGCGCTATCAACAACAGTCATGCATAATGGCAAGAAAAGCTATTCCTGGAATGCCAGCGGTATTTCAGACATTGAACAAACTCAATAAAGCAGACCTCGGCTCAGGTTATCCTCTCTCCGTTTCCTTTCATGCAGTCACGTGACCTGGCGTGCTTAATTTCGTCTAAGTGCTCCCGTGCCTCGACAATGCAGATGGGGCTGCGGTTTACTTTCCCGAAACAGATGTCATTCGTATCTAAATCAACAGCTCTATCAACGCTGGTGCGGCTTAAATTGCTCTGTGTGAGATTCAATATGCTGCAGGCACGGGCTCCTGTGAAGAGGAAAAAAGGTCGTTAGAATGAATACGCAGCATCCGCTTTCCATCTGTGATTTCCATGGGCGCGTGTGTGATTTATGTGTCTGCGGGAAAAGGGTCGTGTCTGCACAAGGCAGCGCGGCGGGTAGTTACAGGCATCCCATATTAGATCAACAACGGAATCACGCAGCTGCAGACGATGTGCTCGACAGACAGGTTTGATTGCTCCACTTGGAACAAGCTTCTGGTCTGTTAGGAATGAAAGCTCTTCGGCCTTGGATGGACTTTGGTGTGGAGATACCTAGGGGAGGGCAGAATGAATATAGGAGCGGGGATCCTGGCACCAAAAGTCTGGCCATTACTCATTTTTTTCTCCTGAAATGGGGAATAACTGCTGGCACCACGCGTTACCAGGTGCTTCACTGGGCACTCTTTTCCTCCTTTTTGAGGAGAAAAACGCTGACATTTTTTGCCTGCTCTGACCAGGAGGAAAGTTCAGTGGAGTAGCTAGATGGATTGGCGGGGGAGGTATTCACCCCAGGCTGCAATGTTTTTGGGGGCGACGGAGGTAAGTCATGTCTGTTGACTACGGCGCCCCTGGAGAAAGTCATCGAGTGCCCTTGCCCCCACCCCCGCATTAAGTTATCTATCGGCCGCCACCCTCCCACCCCGTTCCTACTTGCACTGGGCAGCAAACTCAGGGGCCGCCCCGGATGGCAGTAGGTCTAGCTACACCACTGGGAAAGTGTCAGCTGGATTATCACTTTTTGAGGTGTACCTGTCCTCCTCCATGCTACAGGGGTGGGCCGGAGCCGGGCAATGGTGCTACCCATAGACCACGCTCTACAATCATTTCGACTACAACAGATTTTTAGGATCCTACAATTCTGGGCCTAGACTCACTTGCAATTGCGACTTAAGGAATTTTACCCAGATTTATCACACAGGGTAAAATACGCGAACTTGTAATGAGGACATCAGATGCAGCGTCCTACTGGTCATTTCTTGTATAATTATTTGTACTTTGAGTGTGTGCTACTTCCATCTACAGCTTGCCAGGTTTGGGCGAAAGGGGAGCAACACAGACCTTATACTCGCTTCTTGTGTGAAAAAGGCTGCTTTATTGAAGACAATTGCACACTGCAGCAATAAAACCCAATGTAGCCTGGGCTGTCCCATTATCCCAGTCTCCCTTGGGGGCAAACCTCCCTTCGGTCCACTGCCCCCCAAAGCCCATTGGGCAAAAGGAGAGCAGCACAGACCACATACTTGCTTCATGTGTGAAAAAGGCCGCTTTGCTGAAGACAGGTGCACATCACAGCAATAAAACCCTAGGCCTTTGCTTCACAAAACTACACCTCACTATACAAAAATTCACCTATTTTCACCTACCCCCACTCTTACACCGGTATCGAACTGTTGACCTATAAATTCCTTAACACTTTAACCTACGTCTATTAACCTGTTACTATCTTAGTGTCCTAAACCTTAAGTTTTCATTTGTTGCTTCCTCCAGGTGCAACTTTATTCCCACCCCTCATTGTCCTGATTCACCTATGTTCACAACAATAATCTTAATCTAGAACCATGGCAACTGAAACGGCCAACCACCACTCAGAAAAGGACTTTCCAGACTTTTCTGACTCCCCCGTCCTTCACTTGCAACAAATAGAGCTCCATCCCAGAACGAGACAACTGAATCCCACCCCCCTAAAAATTCATGTGAATCCTGCCACTGTCTCTTAATTTCCAACACATTCCTCCTCATCTCTTTTAACCAATACAGTCATTTGCATACTACCAAACTATTTTCACCCAGGTACAGGGCTAAAACATCTGAACACCTTTTTCCCCCTCCAATAATAAATTATTCAAGTATTGTAGCAGCTCTCGCCATCTCATACCACCTTTCCTGTGTCAAGTAACTTTAAAAAAGCTTTCGTCAAGCCCAAGATTAATGCCTTGGTATTTATGCCTTTCTGCTCATTCAATAAAGGAATGTCCTATGATCCAAATCGACAAATTGATTGCCTCCTGCTTAGCAACTGCAACTGAAAAGAACATCATAAGTGAGATACAACTGAAATGTCCCATGTCATGAACAACCCCCTTTCCCCAATGGCACATACAGGCAAAAGCACTCCTCTGACCAACGCCTTAGCTGCATGGTCCTACCCCTTCCCCACCCCCGCTGTGCTGCCTCCGTGGCTCACCAATTCTTAACAAATGTGCACTTTAATCTCCTGGGGCTTCCCCCAGACTTGGCAATGCCTTCCTCAGTACCCACTACAGCTGGTACAAAGTCACCCATGCCCCATTAGGGCAGCTAAAAACTGCTCCCTGGGAGACCCCACTAAGATGGCTCATCATTGCGCCCCACCATACCGTGCACAATCCGATAACTGGCAAAGCCTGTAACCCCACCATCTTCCCCGTGGCCCTTTGGTCTGTCTTAGATTGATGAATGCGCA
Organism: Triturus cristatus; assembly: GCF_964204655.1. Classification (NCBI taxonomy): domain Eukaryota; kingdom Metazoa; phylum Chordata; class Amphibia; order Caudata; family Salamandridae; genus Triturus; species Triturus cristatus. The sequence continues at coordinate 831,800,369 of NC_140591.1, forward strand.
GTTTAATACTGCCCATCGTAGTCCCCATGTCCGCCCAGTCCAACCCAGGGAGCACTTTCCTCCCTAGTAATTTCTTAAAAGGTGGGGGTGCGCAGATCATAAAGTCCAAAACATCAGGTAATGAAGTATAACATTTCTTTATTTTTCAATTTATAAAATTCAGCAAACAGATAGACTTCAGCCAACGCGTTTCATTCCTATACCGGGAACTTCATCAGGGCAGTGTGAAAGTAAAAAGAAAATCCCTCTTAATCCGTGGATTTGTTGATCGTCAGTTTGTTGGATGGTCTAGGCCCATATATTGTACTGCGGCCAATAGGAAGGTCATACGCGCATCTGGACGCGCATACGGCGTCCAGATCTTAAATGACAGGAGTTATCATACCTGCTGACCTTCCTATTGGCCGCAGTACAATATACGGGCCTAGACCATCCAACAAGCTGACGATCAAGAAATCCTCAGATTAAGAGGGATTTTCTTGGAAGCATACCACCTTTGGGGCACATCCTTACATCATGGAATGTTGATTTTGGCCCGTATGAGAGAGTCTTATACAATTGTTACTTTCACACTGCCCTGATGAAGCTCCCGGTATAGGAATGAAACAAGTTGGCTGACGTCTATCTGTTTGCTGAATTTTATAAATTGAAAAATAAAGACATTTTATACTTCACTACCTGATGTTTTGGACTTTATGATCTGCACACCCCCACCTTTTAAGAAATGTCTGTTTGATCTGGAACACAGCAGCGTAATTCATCGGCTGGCACTGGGGTTGTGCTTGCGCAGACAACGTACTTATTGGAACTAGCCTGAGGTGCAAGACTTGAAGGTCCGCCGTTGTGCTTTTGGACAACTTTCCTCCCTAGTAGTTCGGACACCCTGAAGGCCCTGAAAACATCTACAACATTAATGACAGGAATCAAACTGTTTCCCCTTCCCAATTGTATAACGTTGGCAGCACCCCAATACCTTGCGGGGAAAATGCATTGATAAAAGCCTCCTCACCCATGGCCGGCAACTCCGTTTCCTTGGCCACCTCTTCAGCATCCTTCTTCCCAGTTCCCAGGCCGATGGCACATTGCTCTAGAAAAGCTTGCCAATGAAGGCAATTCAAGCCAATTTCCCCGCTATCGTGAGTCTAGATAAACATTTGTCATTATCTGACAGGATGAACTGTACTATGTCTTCCTCCCATCTCCAAATCTCCAACTCCATTTTGCCCCCCCTCTAAACGATCCTGCCAAGCCTGCAAATACGTTCTGATGGATTCTGCCAAAGACTCTACCACCAACTGAAGCAGCCTTTCTCTCCTATGGTACACCTGTGCACTGGTACAGTTGTCTTGTCCTTGTCTGCCCCCCTGGCCAGCCCATGGAACCTCTCCCACTGTGAATGAAACGGATCATCTGGAATGTCATTGTCCACCGTGGCACATGTCTTGCCTTGAAAGCTACCTCATGTCTCAAACAACCCATTAAGAAGACGTGCAGAAGCTTGAGCATCTGCTCATCCCTAGCAGACTGTCTATTCACCCCACACACTACTGCCATCTTGTCGTATCTGAACAACACATTCTTGTGTCCCAGCTCCTGCCCCTCAGAGAATCTCCGCTACCATTAAGGGCTGGAATGCAAGGGAACCAATGCTCCTGCCCCTGTTGTATGCCATGGGCCACTGCTCCGTACACCGCCTGTCTTCACAATAAAACCCTAAACCTAAACCCCCAGCCCCATCTGAAGATATGTATATGTCCCAATCACAAAACCTTTGGGTCACCATTGGAATGCTATTGAAACCTCCGAGAACCTGTGCCACCTACACAGGTCCTCTCTCATGCACAAGGACAATCGCATGTGGTGATGAGGCTACAACTGCCCATCTAAGGACATACCCAATTGCCTACAGAAAGTCCTCCATGTCCTTACTACCCGACAAGCAAAATTCAAGTGCCTCAGTAGGGCCTGCACTTTCTTGACCGTCACCTTGGGCTCGTCCAACATTGCATTTAACAACAGTTGCAAATACACTTTCTTGTCAACTGGGAGTCACGCCTCCATGGATGCTGTCTGTTTTGATACCTCTAAATAGGAGTACTGCACTTGGCCCCATTGCCTTTTCTGGAGCCAGTAGCACCCCGATGTCAACCATGAGCTCTTGAAAACTTGCCAACTTTTGTTGGCAGTCCGCAGGACGAAGTTCTTCCCCTAGTGCCACATGAAAATCCACTGTAGGCAGGAGCTGAACTGCTAAGAGTGCAAGAGACAGAACACCCCATGGGGAACGCTTTGTCCACATACCAGTATGCATTACACAGTATGCCCCATAACTGAAAATCCTCTGGGTGTACCGGTAGCAGCTGAAAGGCCGACTTAATGTCACACTTAGTCATCTGCGCAGCCTTTCCCACTTGTTCCACCAAAGCCATGTACCCTGATGAATAGGATCCCGTTTCTACCTCCCCTGCAATTAAATCATTGATAGAACTCCCGTCAGGCCATGACAAGTGCTGTATGAGGCAAATCTGACCTTATCCTTTTTTGGCACTACCCCAATGGGTGATACGATCAAATCAGGCATCGGTCATGTGCTGAATGGCCCCATCATTTGGCCCTCGTCCACTTCCTGCAGTAGCTTTGCCCGCACCACCTGCTTATGTCCAAAACCTTCGCTCAACAATTTTGTATACCCCTTGCCGTAATAGTGTGCCAACCAAAATTCCAAGCATTCCACGTCAATTATCTTATGGACCCGTACCCAGATTCCATTTGTCCCGCATCCACCCCAGTTTCTTGTCACCTGATTACCCTGCTATCCACTGTATGACTCCTAGTGTTGGAGCCTTTGGCCTGCCTGAGGCCCCTATCCGTTACCCCCTGCCTTATAGCATTGCACAATTGTGTATCTACCTGAGCCCTTGGAGCCTTTGTGCCGGAATTTACAGTACACCCTTGTACAACAGCCTTTGTTAAAATCCATACGTGTCCCAAGCACTCACCCCTGCAGCTTGGCCCTGCTGAACATGTTCATGGATTTAAATAATGACCCACACCTTTCGTGGTAGTATTTGCAGTATACACTTGCGAAAAAAAACAAAAAACGCAGCCGTCCAGTTTTCAATTGTTGTAAGCACCGTAGACCATTTTGTCAAATCCTCTTCCTTGGAGCCCTCTATTGCCCTACGTTCTCTATGGACAAGCTTCAGCATCTCTACATACTCCCTCATCCATATTGTTTCCTTGGTTGCCAACATTAAATTAGCCACCCCCATATATGGTAACATCTTAATCTTGATTTCCTTAATCTCCTGCACTACAGTGTCCTGTGCTTCAGCCTCATCTCAGCCATCAAACCCTTCCCCTTTTGCCTGCGGCATGCCATGTTACCCTGTTGCCCCTGCTTTGGGGGACCCTGACAGTGGTGCCTTCCCAGGTAGCCCTTCTGTCTGCCTTGGCCAGCCACCAGGCTTACCCTCAGGAGACTGTGCCTCTGTACCTACCCCGGCATCCCTAACACACAAACTTTCCTACAGCATACTGATTTAGTTCTGTAACCTCCAGCACCCTTACCTGGTGCCAAGGTCAGCCTCTGCTCTGGATCCAGCCGCCTAACCAGCTGCGAAGGAGATCCACCAGCAGGTAGTGTCTGACAGGTTCCATGTCCATCATGACACTCCTTTAAAATACTAGAATACCCATATAATCTAAACCCCCCCTACATGCGCTGTTTTGCTACCACTTGTTTTTCTCCTCTGTTTGATCCTCATCATCTACCAATTCACCTTCTTCAAGCACCCTTACCTGGCATCAAGGTCAGCCTCCGCTCTAGATTCAGGTGCCTAACCTGTTGCAAAAGGGGGCACCTCCAACCGCCAGTTTCTTACATGCTCCACTTCCGACATGAGAATCCTGCAAATTACTAGGAACAGCCATATTATCTGAACCCCCCCAGACTCAATTCCTCATAACCCAACTGTGGATGAGCTTCCATGACATCCCACTGCCCTGTGGGCACCATGACCCATTTATCTGCACCACAAACCACATATTTCTTGAACCCTACTGCACTTCCTGGCCATGCCCTCACCTGCTGTTGCTCTGCACCACTGCCCCTGTCACAGGGGCCACACTAGGCCGTCCATGTTGATGCACTGTTGAGGCCACACTAGATCTTCGCGTGGCAGCATTGAGGCCATCCCACGTAAGCATCTGGATGGCCGCATGAGACCCTGCCATCACTTCCTCACGGGGGCTGTGAGCCGCATATAGCTCTCCCGAGTCCGCATGGCCACTGTGGTGCTGAACCTGCAATACAAAGGGAGGTCCGGTGAGCCGAGGGTAGTGTCCCTATCTGCCTGGTCCTCACCCTGTTCTGGCACCCAAATCCAGTGCCCCTACTACCTTGACCTTGTCCCTGTCAATCTACCATGTCCATCCCGCCCACATATGCCTGCTGCAGAAATCACCATCACCCTTGCCCTACACACTCCAGTTGAGTGCCTCCCCTGCTGTGCTGAAGCTGCTTCCCTCTCTGTACCCTGGTGCATATATACTGTGTGAGGTGGCCTTACGTCAACTTACTGCATCACCCCACTCTAGCATTGCACGACTGTGGTGTGCTTCTGTCCCGTGGTTTGATCATTGTTCTTAGCGCAAAGAAACCAGATTCAGACTATTTTGCGTCCTGTAAGAAAGAAGTTCAAATCATGTTATAAAATCGAAGTAAAAGATAGTTTTGTTTTAAGAGAGCATGCATATGCATACTGTAATCAAACTGTGTGTACATACTTTCCTGGGAGTATCCAGAGGAGTAAAGATCCTGGAGTTACACTACCTTATATTAGCTTACTTTGTACTGTTTTTTGCTTACCCCAAGAGGGCAATAACCACAAATATGAAAATATTTTTTAACAGGGTAGGATAAACAAATTAAAATAGCAATAAATGTAGCACAAAAGCGGTCTGTTATTTATATTTAGTACAGTGGTCAAGTTTACAAATTCATAGTAGTCATCCCAGTGTTATATTTTATTTCAAAGCAACTAAAAATATGGATCAGCCAACATGTGTTTTCAATCTCAACGGTGCGCAGGCCTGGGGCTTTATCAAGGCTGTTTGAATATTGATTTTTACAAGTGTTAATATTCACTCCAAGTACATTCATATATGGCATAAAATAAGGGAATGAAATAAGTAATAAATACACAAGATATTAAAAGGGCAAGAAAAAAAGATAAACAGGAACAATAAAAAAAACATCAAGAAAGGCAAGTTCTTCTTTCACTGTGGACTTTAAAACCAGTATGATGGTTACAGCCCATAAGTAATGTGTCATTTGTCCTTAATTAACTAGGATCAGAACCCTAAATGGGATATATGCATTTACGGGAACAAACCACAATGATTTCCTTGAATGTTAGACACCTTTAGGTAAAACAGTGTATGCCTTAGTTACACTATCCTGGAAGAAATCTTATAGTAGTAAAATGAGGCCCAGCACCACAAGGCTGCATATATATTTTTTGGGCACCCAGTATCTCCTGACTTTTGGGAAATCTGTACTCCCACCAGCCCATCTTCGATTTTACAGAATACAATACACCTACTGTGACATGCACAACACGAGTACTCAGACATTCATTAAAATAAAAATCCCCTATTAGTACAAATGTGTTCATAGATATATATAATATTTTCTGATACATTTTTTCTAATCATGTTAATTTATTTTTCCTATTTATCTTTTCTTATCTTGTATATTTGTTACTTATTTCATTCCCTTTTTATGTCACATATGAATGTTCTTAGATTGATTATTAACACGTGTAATAAACACGTTGGCTGAGCCATGTTTTGTGTTTCTTTGAAATAAAATATAATACCGAGATGATTACTATGAATTTGTTCATTTGACCACTAAATTGTAAATAACAGACCAAATTTATACTACATGTTTATTACTATTTGAATTTGTATCCCTTCTCTGTTAAAAATATTTGGATGTTTCCCTGTATTACCTGTACCTCCCTAGTAACATCGGTTTGCTTTGCTATCAAGGGGACAAGGTTAAGAGAAAGGTAGAATTGGGAGGTGTGAGATTTTCATTTTGTTCATCTTGCCATTTCCTCTATCTTCCACTCTTTCCCCTCCATCCCTTCTGAGAAGTAACAAATTCCAGTCCAATCTCAATCGTAACAAAGTATTAACAACACCAATAGGTTTATCTTTCAAACCACTTATTTGTTGATCAGTGAAGTTGTCTGTGTGATTGGGTAGATAACTGAGGATGAGAGAACAAGAGAGTGAGTCAATGGTCAGATACCTGAATGGATGAGTAACGGCATGGATGATTGAGTGGGTGTGTACATTCATGGGTGGGGTGTAGGAGAGATTGAGTGTCTGGGCAGATATATGAGTGAGGAAGTACATGGCCCCATGGATAACTTGAGTAGGTCTGGTCAATGTGTGGAGACAAGGACAATGTTTAAGGGTAAAGTTAGTATGAGGTGGAGCTAAGGCTGTGCTTGGGGCCTGGGCAACATGTGGGGGAAGTGGTAGTGTGAGATGGTGCTGCTGAGACAGTATGGGCAGTATGTGTCGATGGAGCAATGTGTTGTGAATGGCTCTTAAGGACTTGCAATGCTATTCAAATAATGTAATGCTAGAGACATACTGAAAAACAAAATTCATTTTCACATAGAATCATTCCAGGACATGGTGGTTTGGAGTACTTAATGTTCCTAACTCGTACACAAACCATATCCCAGCACAGCAAATTTGGAATTCAGAAAATCAGTGTGTATAGTAGACCTTGCATGAACGCATAGAATGGGTAAGGTATATGGATTTAGCATGTTGTTATTCATATGACAGCGTGGTAGTGACAGGGCCAAACCCGAAACAAAAATGCATCGAGTACTTTATCCTAAAATTTGCATCATGTTGGATACTTTGTTTGACATATTCCCCAGTTATTTTCCTATTTCATGTGAAAGTGTGAAAACTATGGTGACAGGGGACAGGGCCCTGTCAAGAGGCTTGTGTATATAGATATGTGTGCTGATGTGCATGTGTGTGGGGTGCCTGGTTGAGAGTGGGGTTAAGTGACAGGTCCTACAAACACAGAAGAGGTTTCCCTTGCTGCTATAGTTAATAAGTCAGAGGGCTACAGCAAAGAGGAGGGAATTGGGTAAGGAAACATAGTAGACATTAGTATTCTCCAAATCTCACAAGTACTCTGAGAGGGTGTAGCCAAGATGGGCGAGTTCCACTCACTTCAGTTAATTGTTATTGTTCACCAAACAGATTAGCTTGGTAAAAAGTCCAGTATTTTAGCCTCCAAAAAAAGAGATAGTTGTATTCAATTGACAGGTATATCCACTGTATACTGTGGGTGCTCTACAATATAGAAATGGAACAGATTCTTCAGCCAAATGGAAAAATGTGCCCCATCCCCCCCAAAAACCTGACAATATGTGGTAGTGCCTGACACTAACATGATCAAGTCTGTAATGGCACTTTCAGACTAATTGATTGGATATGGGTGGGATATAAACACTCAAGGGCCTAGCATTTCACACCCACCATGGTTTACTGGCCATGCTTCGTAATTGTAGGTAACATGCATTGTAAACTCTGGGAAAGAAGAAGAAATTAAGGCAGGCTTCCTTTAGGTGTGCACTGCTACAGGTGGTCTGTACTTGTTTAAGAGATAGTGGTCCCTAGACAGGGGTAATGGATAAGGAAAGTGATGAAAAATAGAACCGGAGTCAGGACTATATTTTAACGCTGTCCAGCCAGACAGGAATTCTTTAATATTTATATATTCGAAGATATGAATAACCACAATAAAAAAGTGGGACACAAGCCTGCATCCTACTAGACATACAGAACGGATACAAAATACACAATAGAAAAGCAAAAAATGCTCAGGCAGAGTGACTTGTTTGTATGTTGTACATTCTGATAACACAAACAAGAATATGGAAGGGTACCGTTACACGTAAATAATATTCAATGAAAAGGTTTATATGGTGTACATTAGGTCGACGACTTTTCCATCCCTTTTCTACATATTGGGATCTTCATCAGGACATTTACATTAACATGTCTGAATACAATTGCCTGCAATTGAAGATACAGAGAAAGGGAGGGGGACAAAAAGAGAGAAATATCGAAGTTATATAATGCTAGCACAGCAGGTAGGCTATAACTGGCGCGTTAAAAAATATTCTTTGATGGGGTTTGTGGAGGAGGCGTGGCGTTAAAAAAACGCTATATGTCACTGTATGCCAATAGCCATGCTTGCATCAAAACGCTCAATCGGTGTGAGAGGGGGTGAGACATAATTACCTGCCTAATGTAACAAGGTGCGTGGATCTTAGGGCAACAAGATGAGCAAGCAGTGCAGCACCGCAACATGCATCACGTAACCAGTAGGAAAGCGTAGTACCTACAACCAGTGCAGGAGCACTGCTATAGATGTACAACCATGTGGATTCTCTTACATCCGCATCTTGTGAATTGCCAAACCGGCGGGGAAACCAAATGGCAAAAAGTGATGAGCCTCTAGACAACCATACAAATAAGGCTGGCTTGTGGCTTGGCTTATAGGTGAATAAAGGTGAGAACGAGAGAGAGATGTCATACCGTGTTCCTTAGTGAATGGACGCGAAGGGCTGTGAACAGCGTCCGCGGTTTCACAGTTGGATATGTATACCAAGGCCAGAATCAACCTGGGGGAGAGGGGAAGTGATTAGCAAGACAGGCGGCATTGTTGGATTTCCACCGGGATGCGCACATGGGGGGCTTACCTAGTAACCTTTAGGCGTTAGAATCAACGTTTCATCAGCGCCAACTTCTCCATGCAAGTAAAGCCGGTGTGGCCCTGCTGTATAAACCACCTGGTGCATTACTGGTAATGGGGAGTCATGAGACCATGCGTGAACAAGGCATGCTGGGTACTGGGAGGGATATGCTAATACGGTGGCCATTTTGGAAAAGTACATTTGAAGTGTGCTCCGCAAATGCGCAGAATGAAAAAAGAAAGAAAAGTGTTACAGGAGAGCATATAGTCAAATTATGGATACACGGAAGTACCTCGTGAGGTACCTCATACATTATATAGAGAGCAGTCAAAGTGACAAAAGAATGTGTACAGCGGCTGAGATGCCAAAGGGAAAGAGATGGATATATCTGCAGTGGCCATTTTTAAGGGGTGAATGCAAATTGTGAACCGCAGGTAGGCAGGATGAAAAAGAATACATACAGTGACATAGAAGCATACATTCAGGTTTGGATATGAGGAAGTTTCATGCATAGCACCTCTTACATTTGAAAGGAGCAGTCAAAAGTTATGTGTGGATGTATACAATGATAACTGATGTCATGGACATACCAATTCAATCTCCAAAACGTGAGGTAGCTGGAAGATGTACACAGAATACATGATCATGTGGCAAAGGTGCCGAAAGATAAGAAAGGGATAGAGCTGGGCTATCAGATCATTGAGTGGTGAGTAAGTAAGCACAGAACCATGAAGAGGAGGGCAATAACAGTAGATTCAAAGAAAAAGGGTCCAAACCTCGAGTCAATTGAGGCCATTACGGATACTTCCAGTGCGTAGGATCCACTTAAGTTCTTCTCTGTTGAGGAGTTTTGCCATGTCCGCACCTCGTGGTGGAGGTTTAATCACACTGATAATAGTCCACCTGATGTCATCTTCGGTGTGTCCAGTTGCCCAAAAATGTCCTACAAGAGGTGCATTCGGTGTTTTGCAACGTAGTCAGACGCTCATCTTCCCTGATCCTAAGGACGCCCTTGTCTTTACCAAAAATTTGACCGCACGCATCGCTCCACCCCTGCCAATTCTCAAGCCTCTGCTAACGGCAACCTAAGCGACAATGACTGACTCTGCAGCCTTCCGTGACTTTACAAGCTCGTTCTCTCTCAGGCTGCCCGTTCACCGGTCTAGTCTGGGCCCCATCTGCATCTCCTGGCTCCATGGTGGCTTGTACCCTCACTACAATGCTTAGGGGCTAGGCACTTCTGTTTTTTGGATGCTCTCTACCTCAATGTCTGCTGTTACACCTGGCTTGGCCACCCGGTCTTTTTGGCAGGGGTGTACGCCGAGCGACACAATGCCTCTACGGGATGATTCCCACTTTGGTTATAAACTTTGCCCTTCCCAGTTGCGGTTCCCTGGGGTGGTTGTGGGTGGTTTCTGAGCCTGTTTGGGGGGTTGGTCTGGGTGGCAGGAGCGGTGGAGTTGGGTGTTTGCAGCCTCCTTCTGAGGCTCTTCTGATTTAGTTTGTATGTATTCTGTTGTTTTCTTGCATGTCCTACGATACTGTGCCATGCCTGCTCTGCTGTGTTGTATCGCATTGCTCCCCGCACTCACTCGAGGTTTTTTCCTTGTGTACTACACTCCTCGATACTTCTTTCCCTAATTTGGGGGGTTTGTGGTCTCCCTTTGAGGCAGAGTCGTTTGTTATGGCACATTCCGGGTTGTTTTCTTGCATCCCCAATGTTGTTGCACTGCTCATGTCTCTTTATTTTATGCTGCACCGTTCTATGCATCTGCACGAGGGCTACTCCCTATTCACCACCTCCCTCGTCATTATTTTCCTGTATACGGCACCATGACAGACACCACCTTCTGGACCTGGAATGTCCGTGGCCTTAATGATCACCGCAAGGCGAGACTGGTACATGCCCACCTTCTCCAGCACAAAGTGAACATCTGTCTCCTTCAGGAGACCCACCTGCTCCCTGCGTCCACCTCCAGACTCCTCTCCCGGCACTGGGGAGAATGACACTCTTCTTTTTATTCCAATTACTCCCGGGGGTATCAATCCTTATACGCAGAGGGCTTCCTTGGCAAACTTCTCAGGTAATTGCTGACCCCGTGGGACGTTTTGTTAACCTCCATGGTACCCTTCAGGCCCAACCATTGACGAACGCTGTGCTGTACAGTCCCAACAGTGACGACCCGGACTACTTTGCGCAAGTATGGCATCACATGTCGTCCCTGGGCCCTGCCGCGCTCCTTTGGGGAGGGGACTTTAATGTAACACTGTCCACTGCATTAGATCGGTCTGGCCCCCACGCCTCCCACCCGCGCGCTGCGGCACTCCTTAGCTCTATCCTTGCTGAGAACTCCCTGTTTGCTGCTTGGCATCACATGCGCACTGAGGCTTGCGAGGGCACTTGCGTCAGTGGCACTCGTGGTTGTTGGACCCGTCTGGATCTCTGGATCACCACTCCAGATGCGCTCTCCTGGCTCACCTCCATCGATCACATGGACCTCACCCTCTCAGATCATGCACCTGTTCAGCTCTATCTACGTCTCCCACAGTCCCCATGGTGCGCTTTTCCTTCCAATGCATCGCGGGATTCTTTCTTTTGCAACGAGATTCAAACCGCGATCACTAACTACTTTGAGCTCAACGAGGGTACAGTAGACTCCCCTTCTACGCTCTGGGAGGGTTTTAAAGTTGTCATTCACAGGGAATGTATCTCTAAACAGTCAGGCGTCCTAGGCTCAATTCACGGTACTCTTGACAAATTGGAAATGGAAATGAAATCTTTGGACTCCTCCCACGCTCGGGACCCTAACTCTGACACGCTTGCCCAGATCCGAGGGAAACTTACTGACTTTGCTGATGAGGCCAAAAGAGAGCTCTCGTTCCTCAGTAGGGAGGCGTGAGTGCGCAACTTTGGCGAGGGCAAAACCCTGGCCAATTTCCTCCGTCCGTCTTGCTCTGCGTCCTAAAGAACCGCCCTCCAGGACGGTGGCCCAGCTCGGAACACATCCCCTGAGGAAATTAAGATACAATTTTCAGCTTTTTACACGCAACTGTACACTGCCGGATCCGCCCCACGCGTGAGGTCCTCGACCAAAAGTTTGATACTCTTGAACTCCTTTGGCTTGATAATCATCACCGGGAATTCCTCAATGAGCCTTCTCTAAAGAAGAAATCCTAGCCACCATAAACGGTATTCCTGGCGACAAAGCCCCCGGTCTGGATGGCCTACTAGTCTCCTTCTACAAGACCTTCGCCACGCTTCTGGTCCCGCACTTGGCCACCATGTACAACAAGTCCTTCGAGAGCGGTCAGTTCCCCCCGTCGCTCCCCGAGGCTATGCTCACTCTACTCCTCAAGCCAGACAAACCTCCCAAGTTGCGAGATTCCTATCGCCCCCTGTCCCTTATTAATACGGATAACAAATCTTCACCAAATGGATTGCTTCCCGCCTACTCCTTCTCATGCCACACATTGCCCGCCGGGCCAGTCCGGTTTTATTCCTGGCCGCGCGACTTCCCAAAATCTTTGGACCATCTTCACCGTTCTCCACCAAATTAACTCAGCGCTCTCTGCAGTGGCCGCCTTGCTTGACGCCACCAAAGCCTTCGATACCCTAGAATGGCCCTTCCTTTTGTTTCTCCTTCCACATCTGGGCTTCAGCCCGGTCTTCATTTGCAAACTCTTATGCCTTTACACCCTCCCCACTGCCCGTCTCCAGATCAATGGCCAAATATCTGATCACATCCCCATCAGGCACAGCACCCGTCAGGGGTGCCCGCTGTCACCTATGGTTTTCGCCATTACGATGGAACCCCTTGCGGCTAGACTTCGACAACATCACACCCAGAGGGGCATCGGCTTTGCGCCCTTTTGGTCTCCTTGTTCGCGGATGATGTCACTTTATATGTCCGCAACTCCCAGGAAAATCTCAGCCCTCTTGTGCGCGAGATAATCGTTTTGGTGGCTATTCAGGTATACAGGTGAATTGGAACAAGTCCGTCATCCTCCCTCTTACTGATGCCACCATGCCTTTCACCCCAGACTACCCCTTTGTGTGGCCGTCGGGCCCCACTCGCTATTTAGGTATCTGGCTGAGCTAACTTCGGCCATGCCGTGGACTGGTTAGAGTCCCAGATTCCCCTCTGGAGCCGGCTGCCCTTGTTGGCCGGTCGAATAGCAATTGGTAAGATGGTTGTGCTCCCGAAAGGTTTATATTTATTCATGAACATACCCATTCCCCTCACTGCCCACTTTTTCCGCAGGGTCCGTTCGTTGCTCATCTCTTTGGTCTGGGCTGTCTGCCAGCCCAGGATTGCATATGACATTCTCACTCTTCCGATGTCGTGCGGCAGACTTGGCGCCCCAGACTTTAAACTCTACGCTCTGTACGCTCAGGCCAGTTTTCTGCATTTTTGGCTTCATACCACTCCTTTCCAGCCGCATGTGGCTGTAGAGGCTGATCTTGCTGCCCTGTCGCTTACCACTGCCTTGTTTGCCCCAGCCAAACTCCCACACACTAAGATTGCGCTGGGCCTGGGAGGGACTCCGCCGCTTCTCCGGTGCTAATATGCTTTCGGCGAATACGATGCCAATCGCTCGCCATCTGGCTTTCCCTCCTCTCCAGACCTCTGGAATGGTTAAACATGCCACTCGTTTAGGGTTGATTACAGTGGTGGATCCCTACCCGGGGAACACATTCTTCTCTGTTGCTGAAGATTATGGTCCTGTGGACACCTTACTGTATTATCAACTCAGAGCGATCTGCAGGGAGTTACATCCCATGTTTCCCCAGCCCCCTCCTTCAATGGCCACTATTGATTTCCTGTATTCTTCTACCTCCCCTCGGAAGTTGGTAACTAAAATGTACATCTTTACACTGGCAGCCTCCTCCATCTCCACTGACCGGGCAGGGGTGGCATGGGGTGTGGACCTTGGTGTGGAAATCTCCCAAGCTGATTGGCTTCACTGTTGCAATCAGATTAAACGACTGTCCCCAAATTACCATCTGCACCTCCTACACTTTAAATATTTGCATAGGCTCTACCGTACTCCCGTTCAACTCAACTGCACAAGTTGGGACTCGGCCCCAATGATAGATGCTTGCACTGCTCTGCTCCTGCGGCGGACTTCTCCCTCCTTGCCTGGCTGTGAACCAAGGTCTCCGCTTATTGGCGTGAGGTCTGTGCTGCTATTTCTGAGATCACTTCCTCACCGATCCAGCCCGACCCCCCGCTCTGCCTCCTAGGCTTTGTTAAATTCTGCCCAGACGCCTCCCGCCGCTTGATTGCCATGCTGCTTGTCCTTGCGCAGTGTAGGGTTGTCAAGGTTTTATTTCAAACTCCCAGGATCGGTGCGTTGATCAAATGGGTCCACCTCTCAATCGCTCCACCCTCTGATGCTATAACAGCGCAGAGGGTAGGAATGATTAAGCGAGGGAAGGAAAGAATGGGGACAGCGGGGAGGGAGACCTACGAAACAAGATAAAACACAATTACTTGCCTATTCTACATCCATGCCACCTTAACCCTGAACCCAAGGCATAGACTGAGCAATAACTACCTGTAAAGAAAAATAACACGTGTTCTCGTAATCACTTCTTTTGATGAGGAAATCTCCTATAAGCAGACTTAGTGGTATGCAACATAAGGAAGAGAAAAGGTACATGGTGAGTATCAACTCACTAACTGTTAACACCCCCCCCACACACACATACTTGCTCATACACATACTGTACCCACCACAAGACTTGTAGCTACTTGCATCACAGAGGGAGTTGAACCTATTTCACACCAAAGCCCCTGCTAGGAGACAGAAAGAACACAAGAGCATATGCGGTGGTTTTGGAGAGGCTCATAAACTTAAATGGAACATGGGAAAACTGGCATTATGTCCATATCAAGCGCCTCTTCTGTTCCAGCAGCCCCTTCACATACAACAAGAAAATATCAAACACTCTTCTGTTGTTTCAGCACAGAATGAGTAACAGAACTTGTTCGTCTGTTCTTACGGTGAAGTGTGTGATGATTAAATGCCCAACATCAAGGAACACGGCCCACGTTGGAGGTATGACTTCCCACCTCTAAAATAGAACCAATGTGGTGCGCTTGCACCCAGCGTTAAGAATAATGTTATGATCAAAACCAAGGAAGTCATCAAAGTCAACAAAATTGCTGAGGCTTTTTGTAAAAAAGTAGGGGCTTGTGAAGCTGTTTAGAACTGGTAGCTGACTCCAATGGCGGTATGCTGTAAACACCATTATTGTCTGCTTGTAGAGTTGAAATCTGTGAAGTACACAACAATTGTATTGTATTTGCAGATGTAACTGGAAGTAGTGACACAGTATTAGATATCCTCAACCGGGGAGAAGCAGCTTCATCATTGGTCAAAGCTTGTAACGGGAGTTCCTGTAAGGTAATAAGAGGAGGCAGGTAACTGCTCAAGGATCCTTGAGGCCTACTATGTAGAACAGTTGTGGTACCTTCAACAGCCAGGACTGGCATAGTCACTCTGTAAAATGTCCGAAACTCCTTCTTATCGATTATATTCTCCCGTACTAGATTCCTGATCTTTGGAATCCAACAAGGAGTTGCCAGTGCTTTCTTCACTTCACCAGTGGCATAACGTTTCTGTTGAACATTGCTCTGAGTATCTCTGAAGTCATTCAGGTCCTGTAAAACATTCAAACATTCACTGATATCAAAATATATTTCTGCCGTCACTGTACTGGAACTGTCAAAGTCTAAAACCCACATTTTAACCCCAAACAGGACTTCATAGGGAGTTGGATCACACAAGGATCTTTTAGGCTGGTTGCTTAGGATTCTCTGGACCTTGTACAGGTTGTGAACCCAACTGTGAACTAAACCTAAGACTCTAGCTGTTAAAGACTTCTCTAAGTCACGGTCTATGCACTCCACTACCACGTTTTCCTCTGGAGGATAGGGGGAGGAGTAGTGCACAGTGACACCCAATTTTCCCATGGTGTCTCTGTAAGTCCTAGAGGTGAACACTGGACCCTGGTACGGATGGAATGTGGCTACTGCATATATGGTGATAAAGACTTGCAAACCCTTTATAACAGTTGGAGCATCAACCCATCATTGTGTCGATGCCCAATGGAATCAAGAGCAGGAATCCACTGCTAACATGATGTATTTTTAAGGGTCTGCAATGGGCCAGATAATTCAAGCCAGAGGCTTTTCTGACATCAAGTGAGGTGTCTGTGGTAAACAAGCTCTAGTGGAAACTTTTATCTGCTGGTAAATGTCACATTCAAGGACATAGTCTTTAGCCTGTTTGTAAAGACCTGGACACCAATAGCTTTGCTGCAATAGTGAAATTGTATCCACCACCCCTGTTTAAGCAGATACTAGACCCTCATGTGCTGCTAGGTTCAGTCCTAACCTACGATCTGAATTAGGTATTTATCTATCCCCACTCCGGGAATATGGGCAAATTGAATGTTTTGCACACTTAACTGGTAGGAGTATTTAATGGGAAACCTTCCGGTAAGTGAGTGCCATTGCATTTAGCATAGACAGCCGTCATGATGTCTCCACGTATTCTCATACTGGAACGAGTTATTGCATCGACTGCAACAGTTTGCACTGTCGTTTTTGTGACTTCTTCAGCCATTGATTTCCTGCAACATGTATTCCTGCACGTTGGTGGCTCAGTGTGTGAATGACATGAGCCCATGGCATAATTGTAGGTTTGCCTTCCTTTTTCATTATGAAATCAGAAAAGCGTTGTGAGTCCTTCTTCGGTTTCATGTACTCTTCTGATCTGCACTCTGATTGCCCTTGGATGACTCCTGAAAGGATTGAGGAGAACTTGTATCAGTATCCTGATGCCTATCAAGCTGTTTAATTGAATGACGGTCACGCAGTGTTGCGCTTCAAAGTGGATTCCTGTTGAGGAGATCCACCCCGTGTTTTAGTCTTTTCTTTATTTTTCCTATTATCCCATTGTTTTCTATGAGACTCAGGTGCCTGCTTTGAGTTATCCTTTTCAGAATTACCCTTAATTTGTGGTTTATTAGGTCTTGCTTCCAAATTATCTCTACCTGTGGATGTATAGGTTTCTTCTATAATTTAGGCAGTTTGCACTTCTTATCTACTATAGCGACCTGCTATAGTTGCTAGCATATAACCAACGCTGCTGCTTTCCCTTTTATATTACTTAGTATGATTGAGGAGGCTGTGGCAAAATTGTCCATTCCTTTAATCCCTAAATCCAGGGCAGGGCTTCCCCGTACTAATTTTGAATATGTTTAAGCACCGCAGGCAAAACAGCTAATGATGGTGTACCATGTGTTCTGGTACAGACTGCAGCAATGACTGTGCCCCAAGTGGCACAGTCTTCCACCAGGGGAGCCATCCCCATTGGCAGGCATATTGTGAGAATTCTCCATTTTTCTTGGGGTCCAGTATGGGGGAACACTGCTTCAAGCTGATTCCTTTATATTTTTGCGACCCAGAACTGAATCTCATCATGTTTGGTGGAAACCTTGCCCATTATTGCATTTATGGTTAGTGTACTAGTTCCAGGCGTAGCCAATTGTTGTTGTGTAGCTTTAGCAGCCCTATGTGGGATAGCCATTAGGGTTCGCATAGCAAATTGTACTAAATGTAAAAATCTCTGTATAGTATCCAAAGCTCTACGTCTTTACTGTTTGCTGTATCTGGATATGGTATATAACTAGCTAAGACAGGCCATATTGCTCCCTCATTGCTGATAAGACCTCGTTTTAAATTTTCCAATGTATGTGGTAGGGCACCAAGGAACCAATTCAAGTGTTCCTGATAAGTGAGTTGGATTTCTAAATCCTCATATGCTTTGTATTGGTTTGGTACTGCTACTTCAATGTATGTGTGAAAACTCCCTGAGTTTGCATTTCCTGCTGGGAATGTAACCCATGAAAGAACACCTCTGGGCCTCTACCACGAAGGTAACATCCCCTCCCATTTGCAAGAGCTCACGTTGTAATAACATTTGTGTCAATGCATGTCTGCAATTAATTGGTAGAACCAATTGTGCTAGATTAGCCATTGAAGTATTTGTAATATTTGGAATTCAGAGAGGGTACCTCGGTGGGGTGATTCTTTTAAAGGTTCAAGCTTGAACAAACTACAGCCAAAAATAGGCCCTTAAAATAGTAGCTGAGGAGGATTTTTCCCTAACACCACAGATGACTCCGGTTAGTTTGTAAGTAGGGTCTTTGGGCACACAAAAGAAAACCTACTCGGGAGACCCATTAAATAAGTACCCAAGCTAGAGGATTGGTGGCGCCATATTGTATGGTTCATACTTTCTCAGTAAAACTGTTTGTTTGTTGGACAACATAAATATCAAAACTGCCTTAGTCCTGGCTAACTCACAGTGCACCATCTGTACACCTAACCTAGCAAAGTAACAGGTAATATGTGCAACCTTAGAACATGACAACCCTGACTCCCCAAGGAAATCATGGAAACAGATCTAAAGCCTTTTTGAATGATAACCTATGCATGCCTAAGAGAAGCACAAGAAATACTCAAATTGGAATTTCAAATACTTATTGAAGCAATAGGATTTTTGTATAAAATATGTGCACTGCAAGTATTAGCAGAAGGAAACAAAACAGAGTAATCAGCATCACAAGAATGGTAAAGATAATGAACAGTTTAACCATTGTGCTGTTACATCAAATATATGCTTGCAGATGAGTACAGTTATACTTATGCTCCTACCTAGCGCTCCCTATCCTAGTGTGTATAGGGTGGGTCAATCTGACAGAATCCCAGTAGGGTGATCTAACTCCCCAGTAACCTGTGGGTATGTTTCATCTGGGAGCCCATCTTGGTGTAGGGCTGGCCACCATCCTTCTCTGGAGGTGAACAGGATTAAGCTGGGTCACAAATCCAGTATGGGGCGACCGTGACAGTGTCAGTAAAATGCTCCTCGAACTAAACAAAGGAGTGATTTTGTTTATATAATAAACTTAACTCATGTTGTCATGCCGAAGTCCTATTCAGGCTGTCATTATTGAATCTATCCTGACAAAGCTGTTGCAGAGCAAATAATAACAAATAACAACATTTTGCACAGTGAACGTAGCTTTCATACAGAATGTTCAAGGCTCTGATAATATGCCTAGTAAGCTGTGTAAATGTAAGCAAAGTTATTTTATGAAACATTATCCCATACAAGCATGCAAGCAAATGTGTGCCAAATATCAAAGTTCAAGAAAAGATGTCAATTTTAAATGTGAGCATGCAAAAGGGTGTTTCTCCTGTTCGGGCCTAATGTGACCACATAACAATAGGCTGCCAAGCGACAGCAGTGCATGAGCACTGCCTGCAGGCTTGACCTAAAATAGAGAGGGGCACAGGCAGACTAAAGAGGAAGTTCGATTGCCCCTTCTACCATTAAATTGACCAAGACAGAGGCAAACTGAAATCCAAAGAGAACAAGAACAGAAAGAGACAGTTAAAGTGTGGCATGACTATGGAGTCTATATCCTCCATGAAGTACTGTGAGGCTATAATGATATAGCACTCTACAAATCCAATTAAATGAAGACATTATTGTGTTCAAAAAATTATACCATTGTGTCTCTCATTTTCAGAGCTGCATGGGATTACTGTAAGGGCAAAGGTGGCAGTAGTAAAGTAAAAAAAACAGTGTCAATAACTAACTGTTTCCTTCCCAAAATATACATCTGCCAACATTGGCCCAGTCGGACACAGGCTTATAAGTTAGTATAAAATATACATTAAAATTAAAACTCTTACGCAGCGTGGAAGCACCTAGAAGACATTCGAGATGCATCTAGGTGCCCTATGTAGTGCCTAGGGACTGCTATGGCAACGCTGGGTGCTTCAGAGGTATAACTACGATACTATTAGTCATGGAAGATGCACTGAAAATGCAGTGGAAATGCAAAATTGAAATATGTCTGCAAAAAGCAAATATGTTCTGAAAATTTGCGTTGGTAAAATTAGCTGTGGCTGACCCGCTCCCTTCTCGAACAAACTCTTTATAAAGAGCCCAGAATCCCACTACAATCTATCTGGGAGGCTGCAGTATTATTCTGAACCCTGGACTGCCCTTCTCACTGTTTTCCTTTTGAAGCAACTCATGCATGCAGTGAGTTTGCCTGCTGGATGTAGGTGGACAAGCTGCCTTTCATCGCTCCAGATTTCAAGAGTTTTAAAATTTCACAGCACTAAAGAACACGCAAGAAGTATAAATTAAAGCAATTTTCACTTCCCGGCAAACTGTTTTCTTTGCATATATTATGCAAAGAGTAAAAACTGCTTCTTAACTTAAAGGGGAAACAGCCTTTACCACGAGGTTTTTACCACGTTGTGCCTTCACCATGTATTTTTTAGCACGCATATTTTTACCGCGAATATGCATTTACAACACATGCCAATACCACACATTTAAGGTAAGTTGGGGTTGTGGGGATGTCTCCCCCACAAATACATTGTTTTTAAAACTAAAAACAATGCGTGGTATTGGCATGTGTTGCAAATGCAGATTTGCTGCAAAAACATGCGTGCTAATAAATGCATGGCCAAGGCATATGATGTATTTACCTGTGTTGTACTGTCGTACAACCACCTTAAAGGCAGGCTGAGCCTAAATTTCCTGAGCTCTACAGCACTTAACAGCATGAGGACATAGCATCGCCAGCTTGCAAACCACACCCGTAATCTGCATTTCTGTCAAGATGCAAGGGATTAAGTGGACAGATCAGGACACCTTTAAAAACAAAAGCATTAGCAAAGCCAATACTTATTGCCTATGCGAGATCTATTGGGTTTGTCAATGTTGTGTTACCCATGTTGCACAGCGCATCGGCTGTGCAAAATGGCTGAACGCAAAGATAAAAACACAGTGTTCCGAAGCGGCCATCATTGACAGTGTCATAACACTTTTATTTTCTACTTTCAGCCATGTTGCATAGCAGCCATTCTGCTGTGCAAGATGGCTAAAAAAAATCTTGCATAGACAAGATCAATTTGCCAATGCTTGTTTTGTTATGGTGGGGGCAGGGCAAGACAGACTGCAGGTGAGGTGGACAAGTAACATGAAGGGGGGAAGGGGGAAGCAATGCAACATGGGAGAGCTGGGGGAGGGACAGGAACGCAATGGAAAAACAATAAAAAAGTGCAAGCGCTTTGGAGAGAGCAGCAGGCAGGGAGAGAGGGAGGGGGAAGAAATAGCACCTCAATGGAGTGGGGAAAAGTGGACGGGTACAGATTAACTTTAATCAATCTGTGCTTGGTCCCTGCTCCAAAGCAATGATCAGAAATTATATTTTGATAGCAATGGCCAATTAAGGAGGACATATAGAAAAGTGAAATGAAGGCAATAAATGGTAAGCAATGGGCAGGCTCAAAGCCCTTTTTGTATACAGTAGTGCCTTGCAAGCGAGACAAATGCAGAAGCACATACTCTCACTGTCTCAACCCTAAATATTTTGCAAAAAGCAACTTATTGGTTTTATTTTAAGTGTGCTAATAATCACTAATTGATGATGTGAAGTGCCACTAAGCCCAGACAGTCTGACAATTGTGAAACTGAAGGTTCTATGTTGTCTGCACCCTTCTCAAGCCTTCCACACAATTCTTATTACTGCTTTGCATTGTTGTAAACTCAATCTATGTGATGGTAGATAGAAACTGTTTAAGAATGTCTTCCGTTGTGACTGAATAGAATAAAACAGGGCTGCCTAGTATTTGCATTGCAGTCAAGACTAAAGCTGCTCAGCCTTTGCCTTGTAAACACAAGGAGAGGATGGGCATAGCACTGAAACATTTCAGACACTCACCCCAAGTCACATATCTGGGTTAAATCCATCATCATTCTTTAGCTCACTTCGCCACCTCAGATCAGACCCAGTTATATGCAAATCAGTCTTGACCCTGTGCCTCATGGGAACAGTCCTGCCCAAACTGCCAGGCAAGGTCTTCCCTGAACCGGAAACAAGCACCCTGGGATCGGTTTCTGGGTACCACTCTTCATCAGCCACGCTAGCTTGAATCCAGTGGCAAAGTGAGCAAGGGGCCCAAACCTGGGCATACAGTGCCAACTTAGGGCAAACAAAGCAAACACAAGGAGATGACTGATGGAGCGCTGAAACTTTTCAGACACCCTTCTCCAGTCACAGATCTGGGTTGAATCCATCATCATTCTTTAGCTTACTTCGCCACGCCAGTTCAGACCCAGCTATAAGCAAATCAGTCTTGACCCTGTGCCTCATGGGAACAGTCTAGCTCCAACTTCCAAGCCAGGTCTTCCCTGAACCGGAAACAAGCATCCTGGGACTGTGTATCACTGTGGTGGCTTTTGAATAATGGTTTCTTGTCTCCTTTCAGTTCTTCTGTTGCAGGTGTCCATTTTGATTAAAAACAGCTTTGCATTTTCCACTTTTATAGCAGGATAACCTGAGGGACAAAAGCTTTAATGAAATTCACT
The DNA here is from genome assembly GCF_964204655.1 of Triturus cristatus. Taxonomy (NCBI): domain Eukaryota; kingdom Metazoa; phylum Chordata; class Amphibia; order Caudata; family Salamandridae; genus Triturus; species Triturus cristatus. The sequence goes on from NC_140591.1 coordinate 831,822,646, forward strand.
CTTGCTTTCAAGAGATATTGTTTACAATTAAGGGCTTGATGCCCACCCATTGCTTACCATTCATTGGCTTTATTGTCCCTCTGCTTTGCTGCCTCCTAATTAGCTGGCCAGATATCACTTCCTGTTTCTTCTCTGGCGCATGGACCAAGCACAGATTGATTTATCTTGATTAGTGTCTGTTCGCTGCTCACGCTCTGATAAAGGCACTATTTTTTTACCTAGTGGCTGCTTTCCCCACTTCTCTGTGTTTTTGTGCCATTTACCTCACCCTCCCCTCTGTCCTTGCTTGCCCATACACCCTTTCCCCTTCCCTCATCCTTGTTGCCAATCCATGGTCCCAACTCCATGAAAAAAGCGCTATGACATGGCACCAGTGTTGGCGTGTCATATCGTTTTTTTGACAAACTTTATTTTTATCCATGCAGCACAGCCATTCTGCTGTAGAACATGGCTAAACGGCATTGGCAAAGCTGATAGTTTGAACATAGATGAGGCCTATTGACTTTGCACATGCTTCTTTTAGGTATTGGCTCCAATTTGTAGTCTTTATTTTGTGTTTAGGTACACAGTTAATTAAATCAATTGAAGTTTTTTTACAGATATGCTATAGAGAGGCATAGTAGCAGAAGTCACTTCACTGAAAGCCTACTCTTAAAGCCTGGGCCACTGGAAATATGCGATTCTGCTGCTGGGGCTTTTTTTTTGCATAATTATGGACTTGCCGCATTTGCCACATAATCCATCATCTTCTGCATAATCTGCAAATTTGAACAAAATAAATAGTTTCTAGCTTCAACAGGTCAAAGGTTACTAACAATGTGTGGAGGGGAGTTTGAGGTCAGTGGAAGGCCCTTTGCAGAGGTTAACTGGTCATCTTTTGGTTGTTTTTTTCTGTATGTGATTAATAAACTTTGCCCTGACAGTAATACCATCTGCAGGAATGACCAAATAATGAAGCAATACTATGAAAAAATGTGTCTCATTATGCCGCATAATTTGCATTTCCTTTCCACACAATTTAGTCATTCCTGCCACATACCGTGGGGATCCGATGCCGCATAATTCCAGTGTCCCTCTTTAGAGCTTATTGGATGTCAGTCGTCAGTGTGGTCTGTGTAGATAATGTTGGAAAGGTTGAGGACGAATGACGGACTGCTCGATAGCAGACTTAAATTGACCCAGAGTGGAATGGATGTACCTTTCCAGTCGGTAAGAGTTATTGTGTGCTGCCCTGGTCACTTTTGTTATATGAACAGCACAATGATGAGGCATGTGGCTATATAATCTGATCCAGACACCATGAAGGTACGCACAAAGGAAATGATACACCGGTTCAAGACAAGGGGATACCCAGACAACATTCTTTGTCAGGCAGAAGCCAGAAGTGATACCATAAGCAGGACAACAGCACTAGTATCAAAAGAAAAAACCCCACTCAACCGCATGACTGTGGTATCTAAATATTCCACAATGAGCAAACGTTTCAAAAATACCATCAAGAAACATTGGTCTATATTGCGCCTAGAACCGGATTTCAACAAAATCTTTGAAAATGAACCGATATTTGCATACACTACAGGCAAAAACTTGGGAGAGATTATAAAAAATCCCATCAACCAAGACTCACAAACCAAACACAAAGGAACCATAGCATGCAGAAATTGTAACAACTGTAACAACATCATTCCAGGATCACACATCACACATCCGATGAAAGGACACATCATTAAACTCAAGGTAACAGCCACATGTGACACTGCCAATACCATTTATGCGCTCAAATGCCCCTGCGGCAAGATTTACGTAGGACAGACAGAAAGAAAAATCAAAATACGCATAAATGAACACAAAAGTAACATCAGAACAAATAACTTGAAATCTACAGTGGCTCACCACTTTCATGAAGCAGGACACAACATCAGTCAACTCAAGTTTAACATTCTGGAAGTAGTTATTAAATCCGAAGGGAGAGACAATCACAAAACACTACTGCAACGAGAAAACTACTGGATACGCACTTTAAATTCCATGAAACCACATGGGATGAATGACCGGATGGAATTCACGTGTTATCTCTAAATTGATTGCCTACGTTATAATTGCTAATTGTTTTTTCCAACTTTATCGTACCTTTGTACCTCCGTACTTTTGTCAATATTGTTATTATTTACTTGTCACACCATGACATAGTCTTTTTTCACTTTTCATGGTTACAGAAACCAGTCCTATTCTGATTTTCACTCACACCGGGATATTTAATCACACACGCCCACCCACACACCGTTACACTCCACGGAGCACCAAGCACGCTGCCAGACAGCACGCGCCCAGAAATCCTTAAACGCTGCCCACGTTAACTTACAAGTAAGTGCTGATACGAGTAGATACGGTTACTCTGTTATTTAACTAAACTCACGTTGTTATACACTAAAACAGCACTCGAGCACAGTAATGATAGCAAACCAGTTCCTTTACTGCACGCGCCACTCACTAGCACTAGAAGCGTAAAACATCTATTCTGCATAAGATTGCACCAGTTTCCTTTCACCCATTAAGAAACGCAGGGCACAATTATTTTCACCCCCGTTACCACATTTAATAAGCACGAATATAGAAAATGCATGTAAACGGCACAACACTCGATTTCTTCACCACTTGTATACACCATTCACCCACATGTCTCATATACCGATACAGCCATATACTAAAATGGCACACATATCTCGTTTCTTTCAGAAAAAACCCCTGATGAAGGCTAAATAGACAGCCGAAATGCATTGGGATTTGTAATATCGTGGCGCTTGTTTAATACTGCATCTTCGATTTTCTAAAGAAGATATAAATGAATACAAACGTCGTGATGAAATAAACGAACGTTTATCCAATTGAAAGTCTAAGCAACTTTATTTAGAAAAACTTCAAAGATACACTTTATCCCAGTGCCCTGGGGACTCACCCTACTCAGGGTCAGCTACCTTAGATTCATTTCGCATGCACTTCTACTCAGAGAAGTGACACCCAGGAGCACGGAACAATTTGCGCACAATTCAACAACTTCAACAAACACTCAGCTGTGCACGCGCTTTAAAAATTGGCTATATAATCTCGTCATAACTCTGATCTATCTGATTATTAGGCAGTTTAAAATAGTACAACAGCCTGGCCAATGCCTTTTATGTAGTGATATTTATTATTTCATGCCGGCAACTTCAGCAACCATTCCATTTCTCTTAACATTTTCGGTGCGTTGGATTTTAAGACCATGCGTTCAATATAGATAGCTAAACTGCAAGTCCCAGAATGTAGCCTTTCTGTAAGATTCGTAATCTGTCGGTGACACACTTAACACAGAGCCACTATCCCCAGGACGTTAACAGAACAATATATAAAATATGACCAAGAAGAGTGGCGCTGTCCTGCAAAGCATAAGTGAATAAAAAATCAGTATGTTACATATTTTTGCCTGTATATGCTTGTCACACTGTCGTGCTTCCTGTTCAAACGTAGAGTATTCTGATGCCTTGTGATTGAATGCTCTTATGAAAATGCTAAATATTTAAATAAATAGTAATATGCCCTGTGCAATTTAAATTGCCTATCAACGTTAGTGATTACCATGTCACTTAAAGAAATTCCTAATTTAATAAATACAGGCAGCACAGCTGAAATGAGAAAAGCAGCATAGTGTTCATGCAACCTACTTATAGTGCGCACACTTTACCTACTTATAGTGCGCACACTTTAGCGTAGCCCTTTGCAGTGATATATTTGTCAAGGACAATACTAAATATATAGGTCTGAACAAGTAAACAGTTCTCTGCAGATTTGACAACCACCATCACCACCGTGCTCCTACTTATCTATCAACATATCCGTTTTTAAGGTCTTGCCTACGCAGCGCGCATGTGTTGCATAGGAGGAGACCTTTAGGAATCGATTCACTTTTTGGGCCAAAAACTTGCATGCTTTCATTACTTTCAGTGGCAACGCGTGCACGTTTGGCGATTTCCTTGCGGGAGCGAGCTTTGAAACCATCTGTTTGTAATTAACTTGCAAACAGATGGTGCCCCTTGCTCGCTCCCGCAAGGGAAACAGGCGCAGGCCCCCTCCTCGCTCCCCCCCTGCTGCCTTCTCCTCTTCTCGTTCTCGCCTGCTCCACCCCTTCCCCTCTAAACAAACGAGGGAGTGGGTGTGGGTGCGAGAGATGAGCCTTCCCGGGATCTTGCTGCGGAGCCTTGCGTGCCAGCGAGCTGTGCTCCAGTGCTTCTGACGAGCGCCTTCAACAAAGTGAAGCCGGTAGCTGCTCACATGGGTTCATTTCTCTCCGGCTCCAAGTTCTTCTTTCACAGACTGGGGGTCAGAAAAACACGAGTCCTACGATTCGGGATGGGATCTTTTTAGTGTGTACGCAGTGGTAATTGATATTGTTGCAGCCTTTTTGGCACGACATTGCAACTATGTATCAAACCCAAATAACAAATATAATGTATGAACAAGAAAATTGATATATTGCACTTTCTTCAAGGTTCTTTACAGTTTAGTAAATATTCACTTTCTTCCTAGTAAAGCAATCAAGGGATGGTCACTTGATTAAAAAATGATAACATTAATAACAACAATTTGACATGATTGTCAGTATTAATGCTAATGTTAAAAAGAATAATAATAATATTCAGAATATTTTCGGCATTACTCTGATAATGGTAGTAGGGTTTTTATTTTAAACATTAGAACAGAAATAATGATTTCATCATTAATATTATCATATGTATTATTTACTTAAAGTGACCAAGCAAACTAACCGCTGAGCACTGAAATCTGTGGGCCACCTACTTATTTGAACCGGTGGGACTGGCTAGGTGTTTCATCCTTTTGTGCACCATACAGCGACTGCTGTTGTATTGGTTTTAACACCTGTTATTTACAGCACCACAAATGTACGAAAAGCTGCTGCAGCAAGCACAGTATGACACACATTGTGGTGAAATAATATGCCACAGTTTCTTTGCGCATTTCCTCTCAGCGGGCAAAGGTTCTATTTATTTTGCAGGGCGCCCCTATCCTCCTCTCCGTGGTCCCGCCCTGGCGGTGCGTGTGCGCGGTGCTCCATTGTGCTCTGGAAAGCCATCTTTCAATCTGCCGCTGGGGCCGCGTATCTCGGACTCGTGCTTTATCACCGTCAGCGGCTCTGAAAGTAATTCATCAGGGACGCTTTTATTGCTGCTAATGTTCGGAACGCGTAGGTCGTAGCGCCAACAATCTCCAGTCGTGTGGCTGCCACCGAAGCACGTTCTCCTCTGTGCCTGAGAGTTCACATTGGAGCAGTTGGTGAAGGCTACAATGTGTCTTTAACTCCCCTCGAAGTATCTGGGCCTTATGAAGGAGCAGTAGTATTGTGCGTGTGTGTAAGTGTCTGTGTTCCTGTTTGCTGAGTGTGTGTGAATGTGCGTAATTGTGTGTGTATGCATAGTTGTATAGGTCAATGTATGTTGATTCAGGTATACATTTTTTGATTCCCGTGTTTAGGTTTTGTGCATGCGTAGTTGTGTGTGTATAGTTGTGTAGGTGCATGTATGTTGATTCTTCGTGTGGTTTTCGTGCCTTCGTAGTTGTGTGTGTATGTATAGTTGTGCGTGTGTGTATAGGTGCATGCATGTATGTTAACTTGAATCCCGTGTGTAGGTTTTGTATCTGCATAGTTTATGTGTAGTTTTGTAGGTGCATGTATGTTGATTCCGCGTGTAGTTTTTGTGTCTGCGTAGTTGTGTGTATGTGGCTGTTTTTAGGTCTCGCCTGACCCAGCGCAGGCGCTGGTCTGGCGAGACTTATTGAGAGGGCTCCAAAAAGTGCTACCAGGCCAGCCTAGAGTTACAGTGCATGTGCGCGGATGCACGCGCCGCGCTTTACTGCGATTACTTTCACTTTCGCGGCCATACGGCCGCTTGGCATAGCCAATAGGTCTTGCTTTTGGGATCTTATAAGTATTTAGTTATGCAACTGTTGCATGGCTAAACACTTATAAGGTCCCAAAGGCGAGACCTATTGGCTATGCCAATGCTTGTTTAAAGCAGTGGTAAGCACGGAAGGCAGAGCCGTGTGTTTTCATGGCCTCTTCAGTACCCTCGGAAGAAAGGACATTAGCGGGCTGTAAAGTAAGGGAGGTTTTTGATGGTTTTCGTGGTTGGAGGGTGAATCGGGGTTTCTTCAGGCCAGGACAGAACCACTTTAGGAGCAAGGAATCACGCCCCCTTTGCTGGCAGAGGTGTACATTATGCTATTCGCTGTCTACCTTAAATATCCAAACAGCAACACAGACAGAACTTTAATGTGGATTGTAGGTAAATACTACTTCGTTGTTCATTTATTTTGGTGTTTCCAGATCGGCTTGGTTTCACTAGGCCCTGATATCGCCTCACATTCCACCTCACTCCTTTCTCTTGGCAAACTCGGACTCCTTTCCGTTTCTTAACAGTAACTACTACATCTACATAGAGCTCGAGCTAAGGCTTCAAAATACATCAGATGTGGTTAATTTCCTCGTAAATTTCTATTTATTAATAACAAATAACATAGGGGCATAATAACAAGACAGGCGATAAAATTATCGCCGCTTTAGCGGTAGAAAACTGCCGCTAAAACTGCGATAATGGGCTTGATAAAATGCTCTATGGAATTCCAATTGAAGCCCATTTTAGATGTGAAGGACATCTAACCTGAGCTTCAATTGGAATTCCATAGAGCATATTATCAAGCCCATTATCGCCGTTTTAGCGGCAGTTTTCTGCCGCTAAAGCTGCGATAATTTTATCGCCTGTCTTGATAATATGCCCCTTAGTCACTTGTCTATTCACTTAGTTGCTCCTCCTTTTTCTTTCCCAATCAACCCGACAGCTGACTTGTTTTACCTTTTGACTTTTTACCAATCTTAATTCTCTTCACTGTTCTACATTTGAGTTTATGATATATTTTGCTTGAAATCGGTCTCCCTTGCTCTGCTGTTCTGTTTCTTACCTTACATTCCCAGTAACCATTGTTTGTGGAAGTAGCTTTCTCATACGCTTTCTCAAACGAGCCTTCGACATATAAGTGACCTAAAAATGCATGGCCAGTTTTACCCCATTTCTGATCTAAATTATTAATGCCCGTCTTTTTGCTATCACGCATATTTTTATTGCACCCAAGTACTCTTAAATGTCTTTAAAAAGGCATGCTGGCACATGACAAAATAAGGAAATAAACCATTCAATTGCAGTCACTCCATGCAACATCATGATCTTTCAAAACCATCACAGACTCAAGTTAATTCTCAAACCCTTCCTATTAATGGGCATTTAAGAGATCTATCAAAGGGTATTAACTAGAGACGTGTTAGTAACCCACGGCAATGCAAGGGGAGAGTTCATTCGGAGTTTGCAAGTTACCAAAATAATTCAGTTTAAGGCCCTATACATAGTATATCACGCCATGTTTAACCAGCATTGACATAGCCAATAGGTCTCGCCTTTGGGACCGTATAAGTGTTTAGCCTTGCAACAGTTGATGTTGTTGCACCAAGGATATTGTGCTGCATAATTAAATACTTATAAGGTCCCAAAAACGAGACCTATTGGCTATGCCAATGCTTGTTTTGTTTTTTTACTTCTGACCACCCACCTGAAAAACTAAATGCCTCCAGTAACTTTCGGTCATCTCCCACCCCCTTCTCTTGTGCTTACTTTCCCATCCAGTACTGGCCACGTCATATTTCTTTTTTTTCTAACTTTACTTTTAGCAATGCTGCACAGCCATGCTGCTGTAAACATGGAACATGGCTGAAAGAAATTGTCAAAGCCAATAGCTTTTTCATAGGCAAGACCTATTGGCTATGCCAATGCTTGTTAAGGTAAGCTCCTAGGAGAACGAGGTCACCAAACAGCTGTAAAAAAAATCATGATCTAAGGTGTAAAGTTTTGGTTCTGTTTGGTAGTTTTAACATACTGCTTGAAAGAAAGAAAGAAGGCAAGAAAGAAATATAATAGGGAAAGAGAGGAAGAAGAAGGAAATTAAGAAAAAAAAGGAAAAAGGATGAAAGAAAAAATAAAGTAAGAAAGACTGAAAGAGTAAAAGAAGGAAAGAAATGAAAAAGAAAACACAGAAACAGGAATGAAAAAAAGACCATCTACCAGATAGAAGGAAGGGTACAAATAAATTACAAAATGAGGAAATAAAAAATCACCCGTGAATATAATAGCCTAGAATATCTCCGCTTCGACGATTATGATGTGAAAATTAATAATACTGTGCTCCGTGCATTATTGCATTCAGTAAATTAGATAGAATGGAAAATACATTTGAGCGTGTGTTAGCCGATGCACACAGACATCTGTCTTCATTTTGTAACAAAGCTGCATTTTTGTCGCTTCATTCCTGCAGGTTGTAATAACAGATCTGTCTGTTCTTGAACACTAACCTGAATCTGTCAGCGCTCATTTGTATGCAGTTGGCAAGATCTAAATTACAGGCTGCTTCTGTTTGAGAAAAACAGTTACATTAAATAATGGACACGCAGTACAAACTCCCAAGTGAACAGAATAGAACACTCAAGGCAGTACATGAAATATTTGTTGAGCGTATTGAACACCTCTAATTCCCCCAACATAATTCAGAATGAAAATCTTATATCCCAATAATAATTTACAGTGCACTTTCTCCTTTATGAGGCTGAAATATAATGTTAATGCTATGGAAAGTGTTGTGTTGATATTGCTGGCATCCAGTAGTCTGTTCAGTATCACACTGCTCTTCCTACACAGTTCTACCATGGCAACCACCTCCCAACAGTGCTTTAAAAAAGCAAGAGAGAACAGTAAAAGCATTTAAAATACTCTATATATTCTGCTTCCGTTATTGGAAAATAGAGAAAGAAAAAACCTCTTAGCACCGGCAAAAGAAAAACATGAACATCAGCGTTTATGTTTTCAGTTGTTCAGACAGTTTAAGGGAATATCAAAGCATAATTATAATATAGTTCATAGAATGGGGATCTGTCTATTAGATGGGGCCGTGTTTTTTTCCTATTATATGCCCGTTTGGAGGTCAGAATGTTCCTGTAATAAGAAAATTCAACACTACCATCTTGTAATGATAGATGGGGACGCGTTTGAAGGGGGCTGAGACCGGACACCTTTCCAGTGCCGTGAGGCCAACGGCAGCCTCGCATTTGCCTTAGAAGGGCTCCTAAGCAGGGAGCAATCACCCGGTAACAGACCTTCAGGTCCGCCGTGAGGGCAACGGCTCCATCAAGGAACTACATCCCCCAGGCTTCCCTGTTTGGCGCTCGCAGGTGACGTCAGTGGCAGGCGTCACCTGCCTACATCTTCGCCGCACGCCTCCCGCAGCGCGGAACGCGCGCGGGCGAAGCCCGGGCCAAGGGTGGGCCCGTCCTTGCCCGTCATCGACAGGAAGAGGCAGGGCTGGGCCGCCCCCCTAACATTGACTGCGTGCCCTCGGTCACAAGGATAAGTGAAGTCCGCTCATTATCACCGTGAGTAAGCACTGATTTGAAAGTACTTTGTAACCAGAATAGTACTAGTAGTAAGGACACAAGGATTGAAGTCCATCCATGCTCATTTGGGGTCATATGACTGTGGTATGAACCAGTGGTAAGGAGATTGGACTGGCACATTTTCTACGTTCAGCCATTGAGGTTTTGATCAAAAGAGAATTGCGAGTGTGGCCGGAGTAACTCTGAAGGTATAAGAGATACTGAGTCAAGGAGGTGGTGATCAACGGGGGTGCTGAAGACTCACACGGGTGTCACGGGAAATCCTGTAGGGGTCTGTTGAGTGATTGGTGGGAGTACAAGTTGCCACACACTGCCGGGAGATTTAAGGATAAGACAGAGATAGTATGGCAGGTACAGTTAGAACACGTTCAACCAAATCCAAACCAAGGTTACCCACCCCGTTAAAGCCATCCTCAATGGAAGACGGCACATTGCCCCTACAGGTTCAACCCACGGCAATTGACCGCATGTTACAAAAAGCTATTGGGGTGGTCTCTAGTGAAATTGAACGCACAGAGAGACGCCTATCCCTCACCCCACTATTTGAATTATCGATCCCAACACAGGTGATAGATTGCGAGAGAGTGGAAATTTCCCCTCCCCAAAGTGAAGAGTCTAGTGTCCTGGATCTTCCATGTGCCCAGCAGATCCTTGAGAGGGCTACGGGGGATCAAGTTACGGGTATACCAACAGAGGCATGCAGGAAACGTAAAGCCGGCCCAATGAAAGTAAAATCAAAGAGACCCAAAACTGGCAATGCCCCGTCTACCACGAAAACTGAACCTGGGATAGGGAGGGAGGTTGATCCTAAACAATATGCAATCCCACCAATCTGGATGTCGCAAATAGTGGCTGACCTACAATTACAACTGGAAATTTTTATAGTCAGCCAGATTAAACCACTTGTAAGCAGACTGGATAAGATAATTAATGAAGTAAAATTCAGGGATAGGGCATATAAGTCAGCAACTGATATTATTATTATCCCCAATGTCACCAGCCCCAATCGTGCCCCTGCGGAAGAGGGACAATCTAGTAACTTAGAGTAGGGACAAGCACAAGCCATACAGACATCAGTCCGAGAGGCTCATACAATGCAGCAGACTAAGCTCGTAAGCCAAAAGGGGAAGGATCAGCAAAAGGGAGTGCAAGGGCAGGGCTCACGTGCCACACCAAGGGATCAATCAAGTCCCTCGAACATAGTTCAAAGAAATCAAGCGACCTGTCAATCAACGAGTGTGCCTAGGCCAGTACCTATAGTTTCCCTCCCAACGATAAATCTACCGCCAGAGGCGTGCCCACTAGTAGTGATTCTTGCAGGGGTCCCAGAACTTAAGGGCGATCAGATGGAGTCCCATCAGGAATTAAAAAATAAGGTCATACACTGGCTGAGTTGTAATAAACCTTTGCCACAGGGGAAAGACGGGGAGATCCTTTTTGTCAGAAGGGTGAATTGGCTTGGCAACAGGCACAAAGACATTACAGGAAACTGCATCATTATTAATTTCAGGGATAACAGTGTAGTTAAATATATCCTAAGAGAGGACATAGTAAAATATAGCAGGAATATAAAACCCCTGCCCTTGGATTACTTTTATCCCCGTCAACTTGCCCAAAATGTGGAAAGACGTTATGAGGGAGGACAAAGGGAGATAACTCGCATAAATCCTCATGCAATTCAGAGATGCCAGGGAGAAAGGCCAGGGACGTGGGAAGTAGGCTCGGCTAGGTGGGAAAATAGGTTTACCCCCCTTATGTCCCTAGAGGATAATGACTGACTAACCTATTCTTCTGCCACAATGTCACACCAAAGAAATGAAGGGAAACTTAAAAACCAGGGGGATGAGGTAGATGGACTGTTGAGTACATTACACGTTGCCTCCCCCTTAGTCAAGCGGTAAATGAACAACATAGACCAGTTAGCATTATCATTGGAAATAAGAGAGGTTGAGCCCGTTGATCAGCTAATTGCCCCCAGTGGAGATACATTATGCCCCAATAGAGTGGAAAGTGAGATAGAGGAAGGCGGAACATCTCAGGGCTACGAGGGAATAAGAGAGGAGTCAAGGGCGACAGAAAGGCTTAGGCGGGGCACAAGACATTATCCAAAGTTTGGGTCAGGCAAGGAAGTTAGAGGGTGGTCTAAAAATCATCTCCTGGAATACGGCCGGATTGGCAAGCAAGTTTCATAACCAGGAGTGGAGGGAATTTATCACAAAATTCGAGGTAATAGTCCTCCAGGAAACCTGGGTGATTGATGATAGCCCTTTTCACATACAGGGTTTTAAATGTTTTTTCATTCCAGCCCTAAAATCCAGCTCAGGTAGAGCCATGGGGGGCTTGTCCATATATGTGGACTTAAGGGTGCAAGGCACGTGGTCAAACATATCAAGCCCATCCTGTAATGTACAGGTCGTAAGGTTTGAGGGGAAGGGACTTGGCCTGATATTATATAATATATATAACCGGGGTGATGGTAAAGAGGAAAACGACACCCTCGGAGCATTAGACTCTATACTGAGCAAGGATTACCCACACACAAATGGAGCAATGCACCCATCTAATATAATTATGGGCGATTTAAATACCCATTTATGCCCATTTTTGCTTCCAATAAGTTCAGACTGGTCACGTTGCCCCTCCAAAAAAGGTCCCCATTTTGCCCATACACCAGAAGGTAGAGACCTGAGCAAGCTCCTGATTAACCACAACATGGAACACACAATAGATATGATGGCTATGGAAAGTGACGGCACCCTCCCCCCGACTTTTAAAGGGAGAGGGTGCTCGTCAATCATTGACTATTTTTTTGTCTCTAGGCCTCTTAAGCGCTGGATCATAGCGGTTGGAATCGAGTGGAGCTCATTCAGTGATCACAATCCCTTAACAATGAAATTACAGTACCAGGTCTCACCCAGGACATGTATAGTGGGGGGTAGCATTGAGAGGACGACAGACCAAGGAAGGCGACTTAAGTGGGCTAAGATTGAGTGCCCAGCATTTTATAGAGCTCTGATTGAGCAAGGGAAACGGCCGATTGAAGAATGTCTTGACCCAGTAACTGAGGGGCCACAATTATTAAGCGCATTTGGGAGGCTAACCAGTTTGGTTGATGGGCTTTTAACAACACGAATCGCAAAAAGAATCCTAAATCAACCAAGATGGTTCGACAGTGACTGTTCACGGGCCCTTAGAGAGTTAAAAAGTTGCCTAAAACAGAAGCCCAGGAACACAGACAGGGTTACCCAGTGCAGAGCAAAATATAAGGCCGAGGTCAAAAGAAGGAAATTAGTTCTTCAGGGGGAAGTGTGGGCCGATCTAAGGGAGGCAGCAGAAAGTAGGGATCTCTCAAAATTTTGGAGCATAATTAATAAACCCTGCTTTCATGATAGCTGTACCCCGGAGGTTGGTGTAAATATCCTCCCGGAGCAGTGGGTCTCACACTTTAAGAGTCTGTACAATCATGGAAAGTTGATCGTTGCCCCTGAGGAAGGTGTCACCCCGCAGGAACAGTTGGTCGAGTTCACCCTAGCTGAAATATCCGTGGGAATTGAGGACTTATCTAAAAATAAGGCACCAGGCCCTGACGGGGTACCACCCGACTTGTTCATCAGTAATGTGGAGTTATGGGCCCCATTAATGACTAGAGTAATAAATGCAGCAATCATGTTCGGTCTGCCGCGATCCTGGTCAACTGCCATTATCGTCACTATTTTCAAAAAGGGCAACAGAGTTAACCCCCAGTGTTACAGGCCCATCTCACTGATTGATGTCTCTGCTAAGATCTTGGGAAGGGTAATCCTTAATAGATTAATTGAATGGACCGAGGATAATAATATCATCTCGGACATTCAATATGGAATTTGATCTGGGAGGTCAACCAGTGATCAATGTTTGAACCTATACATGCTAGTCGCCAAGTATACCAAGTCAAGTAATGAATCCATCCATTTAGGGTTCATGGACTTGGCGGCTGCCTTTGATCATGTAAACAGGGACAAATTGTGGCTAATGATGAGCCAACTTGTTATTGATCAGGGTCTGATTACAATTCTTAGGGAATTACATAGAGACACCACAGCTAGGGTACGTTACAACACTGAAGGGGGCCTTACTGAAGCTTTTGTGTGCTCTAGCGGGGTGAGACAGGGGTGCATTCTTGCGCCCTTTTTATTTTCTCTTTATATTAACAACTTAGAGCAGACCCTGATTGCTTTAAATACTGACTGTCCGAGTATTGGTATGCGTCAAATCCCAGTTCTGCTTTATGCAGATGACGCAGTTTTGTTAGCCCGTACCCCGAAAAGCCTACAGATCTTAATTAATGTTTTTGTGAAGTTTATGGGAACCTAAGACCTTTCTGTAAACCTTGGCAAATCATTTGTAATGATGGCAGGCAACAAATCCCGGTCTAAGTTCACACACAGAATTGGGGCACATACACTGGAAAAAGTGCAGATCTTCTCCTATCTAGGGATATTGTTCGATGAGAGGTTAAAATTCACATCCCTGGTAGAAGAGATATGCGGAAAACTAATATCTTCAAATGGTGCAGTAACTAGTTATGGGCGAAGGTTAGGACGATGGTCTCCGGAACAAGTATTGCATTTGTACAGCTCCATCTGTTGCTCTAAAGCTCTGTATGGAGCAGAAGTCTGGGGTTTTGTAGACACAAAACAACTACAGCGGAAGGAAAATAAAATTTCTAGGTCCATATTAAAAATCCCACAGAGTACTCCAGCTGTCATTGCCCACAGAGAGCTAGGGAGGCCATATATTGAAGACACGGTTAAGTATAGACCCATTTTAGCGTGGCTCAATATTTGGACAAACCCAGAAGCCAAGATAAGCAGGCTAATATTGAGTGACTGCCTAGGAAAAGAAAGATGTATGAATATACCCTGGCTCAAATATGTTAAGACTACTTTGGAGAGTCTGGGCTACATAGAATTCTTCAACAATCCATCAGTAATTAGAGCTCAGGATAAACCCATGTTAAAAAGATTGTTCCTGGTCCAAAGAAATACAAGTAGAACGTTGGAAGAAGGGACCAAAGGGTCAGTGAACGCACATAGCCTTATCAAGACTACTGTGGGAATGGAACCTTTTAGGCTCAATCTTTTACCATATTTATTAGCTGATTCATTAGGCTATACTGTTTCGATTGAGCAGAAGGGTGCCTGCGGCTGCGACAACTTGTCTCCGCAGGACACCCTTCATTTTGTATTTTTTTGCTCTTTTTATTCCATTCCAGGCGAAGTTTTTTAATGAATATTCTGAAAAGGGGCAATCTGACTCAAGCTAAACCAGCGCTATTGGTTTTACAAAGGGCAGCTGACCCATTGACTTTGTGCTGTATATTGAATTTTATTAAAGTCGCATTGAGATTAAGATTAACTAAAGGACAGGCTTAAACTGTGATTGCCAAGAAGTTATGTATTCCTCATGTGATATGCACTCCTTTTCTCATCAAGAGTTCTTATGATGTTGATTTAATTGTTTTTTAAAAATTTTGTATTGTGTATATATGCTCTTTTATGGTGTTTTTAACAACCGAATAAAGAATTATTGATTGATTGATTGATTGATAGATGTTCAACCTGTAATTTGAAGACCAGGAAACTTCAGGTTCTTTATCAGAGAGCAGTCTACATTAGAAGGTCACTAAAAAAAGACCTTGCCCTGAGGAGGCTTTTTAGAATTTGGGATTTACAGGGAGTTGAGTATTTTACAATTTGAGCTTTCAGCTCTAGTAGTAAGTGTACATTTACATGTTATTTCGCAGCAGTGAAACTATATAAATAAATCACTTATTACAGTACATCACGATTTCCACATACAATACTCTACACCAACCAGATTTATTTTGACTGCACTCGCAATAAATTAATTTGAACAAGTTATCCTAGTGGACTTGAATTCCAAGATATTCACGAGAACAGTTAAATGAAGTAAAAATTCAAATTCAAAATGGCGGAAGTAATCGAAGCATCAAATTAAGGAAAATTCGCCCAAGTGCAAAATCATACGTTTAGGTTTTAAATACTATGGAAACAGCCTCTGAAGGCATAGAGTTCTTTGCAGTGCCTGCAGAGATCTCACAATATTGTGGGCAGTAGTTCAGCAAACGTAGTGAAAGAAAAGACCTCTGCCACCCTGATAGCTGCCGAGCCACCTGACATACTTTAAATCAAGCCCTAAACCTGTTACAAATATTATATGAAAGCTGTGGGTTGCGGGTGTGTACCATCCTCAGCGACATCACTAGAAGGTTCACTACCTCAACCATGTCTTCTTATCTCAAAATTTAAAGACATCAGCCTTCCAAATAAGATACCACTTCAAAAAAAGAAGATTGAGGCACACAAGCTGCTCAAGAGATTGCATGATGTCAAAATGTACGGCTCAAATGAAGATCATCATTGGAGTTGTGGGTTACCCAATAAAAATTAAACAAGAGAGATGAGGCTTGTTGGAAACTGCAGTGTTGCCCACATATAAGTTTAACAAAACAGACATCTTTCTTCACAAATTCTTCCCTGAGCAACAGGGAGGACACACACATTAAATCTTCAACTGCTCTTGTGATAATTCAGTATTAATCTGTCAAGTAAAACTCTACATCTAGTCATCCAAATCAAGACCCAAGTGGAAAAGCAGGTGCACAAGAAGCAATTGTAGTATCACTGAATATCAGCAATATCCTAGATGTTGAAATGGATGTTCAGTGAGAAACAGGATGCCCGATCATGGATATGCAGGGTGAAAATCACATGGATAGAGGTACATCATTGCACCATTTGTGGTAATGCTACAAAGGTTCCATGAAGTTTGACTCAGATACCCTCCGACTTTGATCCATAAATGAGCTGCCAGAAAAAAATCATGTGAAAGTGTGAGCCACTGAAGAGGGACAGCTACACTTTGTTATTAAATCACAGTGCATGTGGCATCACTGTCACAAAGAATTGTTTCCTGTGATGGTATTTTCTTTAATTTTCTAATCTAGATTGAGCCAGACAACCATGCCTTGATAGCAACTCTCCACGTCTCTAAGGCGGGAATCCAAAGCACACAAACAGCGTCTGAAGGGAGCAGATGCAAAAGCAGGAGCAGACAGACCATCCTTTGTAGGCTTGGAGACAATTCAAATAATGAAGGGGCTAGGCTTTCTAAAAAGTAGAAAAAAGGAAGAGTCCATCAACGAGTACAACTGGAATCTCATTGGAAAGAATGAAGGCTGGAACAAGTAAGGATCAGAGGCAAGTTTATTTTATCTGACTGGGAGGGAGAGTCACAGCCAACAGAGACCGCTGTCAGTGTTCTAGAGCTTGGGCACAGCAATGCTCCAGAACACTACACCAACCTTCTGTATGCTCTTTAAGCAAGGACACAACACATCTCCCTCCTAAAACAATCACAAAAGCTATTAATAATTTAATGATAAAACAAATAATAAAAAGAAGATATATATATAAACACTTTCTGTTACAATACATATATAATGAAACAAATATTTCAAACACTGAATGCAGTACATAAATACAAAGCTATGAGACAGAATGCAAACATCAAGCTATCATATAATAGAGTATAACACCATACATCATTACATGAATTATATAAGAGATTTATCAAACCTCCTCGGAGCTTTGATTTCTATGCCATTCATAAGGACTCTGGTTGTGTTGTTATCACACACCCATGAATTCATTATCCAGTTAATTTTGGTCTTTTAGTTCCTTCTTCAACGGAGCCCTGACTATTTTGTTACGATTCCATACATTTCTGTCACTCAACAAAAGTGTGCATTTATTCACTTTCCTAATCTGGAGAGGATCAGAATACTTAGATTGTTCTTTTCTAACCATGCACCCCTTCTGCACACAAACCCAAACATCAATTCTCCTCTCATCGCCTCAAAAGTAAATTACCCTACTGCACAATGGGGTGAGGTATGATAAAATCAGAATACTTTTCTCATTGCCACTCTCCAATCCTCTGCTCCAGCCAATACCATCTGTAAACCTTCCTTCAATGTTCTGTTCCACCTCTTTGCAAGTCTGTTGCTTTGCGGATAGTACACCAGTGAGTGGATATGTTCTACCGTTGCTCTTAAAGAAAATCTTTCATGCGCTGTGATACAAATTGCACACCATTATCTGATACCATGATCTCTGGCACCCCTTCTCTCATGAACAACTCTTTCAGAAAAACAATTACTATTTTTGAAGTGACTCCTCCAGTAAATTTCACTTAAGGCCATCTTGAAAAATAGTCAGTTACTACAATAGCATATTTGGGTCAGCTTCCCATTAAATTTAATGGACCAGTAGCATCTATACCGATTGTCCTCCATGGACCGTCTGACTTATCAAACTCTACTGGAGGATAGCTTTAGGTCTTTTGTTACTTGTCACTTCAAGCACATAACACACACTCTCTAATGTTCTGCTCAACCTTTCGATCCAATCCAGGCCACCAACATTCTTCTCTTAATCGTCTCCTAGTAGCACTCATTCCTATGTGCCCTTCATGCACTAGTTACACCACTTGTTCTCTCAGTGTCAAAGGCAATACTAGCAAATCACCACACTTCAAATTTCCATTCAACACGACAACTCCTGACTGACCTGTTGGAAACACTCTACATCCATTGAAGCACTGCCATTATTCATCCACCCTTCACAGAGATACTTTTGAATGTCAAGAAACACACTGTCTTAATATATGGTCTCTAACCATTCCTCATTTGATATTCTGCCTTCCATTATTACACTCACACCTGCCACCATCCAATCATCTTCTTTACTCACCATACTTGCCACTAATCCTGAGGGCAACCGGGATAAGCAATCAGCTAGCACATTTTTCTTCCCAGGAACATTTTCTATGTGAACGTTGTATTCTAGCATCCCCATAGTCCATCGTGCTATTCTGGGAGATGGCCTCCTTCCCTCACTTGTTGAGAACACTTCCACAAGCGGACAATGATCAGACCTTACTGTAAAGTTGGTTCCCCACACATATGCTCTAAAATAGTTTACTCCCCACTACAGAGCTAACACTTCCCTCTCTATGGTGGAGTAATTTTCTTTACATCCTTTAAAGGTGTTGAAGCATAAGCAATTGGGACATCTACACGATTCCTCCTTTGCAGTATTACCGCACCCAATGCCAACAGGATGGTAACAGTATTTACTACAATGGGATCAGTGGCCTCAAAATGTTTAATTGCTGGTGCCGTAGAAATATTTGTCTTCAAATCCTTGAATTCTTTTTCACAATTCTCAGACCAAATCAACCTTTCATTTTTGTTTTTTAAAATATTTTTTTATTTTGAGAGAAATGCAATAAAAGACAACAATGAAATGATACAACAGTCTGGAGACAAACTCCACAGATCGCATTATGTAATCAAAATTAACCAATCTCGCTGCCCCCACCCCCACCTTCTCACAAGCAGACAGTACCCATTGCTTAATAAACTCAGCACCACTCTATAGACTTCCAAACAGCATTTAACGGCATTCCCCTTCTTCCCCAAGGAGTGTCTTGTCTTCCTCTCCCACTACTGTCTAATAACTCCAGCGAGTAGTATAGCAGCCGTTTACCCCACACCTTGTGACGTTTTCTAGGATGTCCCCTACTAGCGTGGGTGTTTCTTTCTGCCATCATATACATGCCCATTTTCCATTTCCATTCCTCCCTGGTGCGGCATTGCCATGACCCCCAGTAACAGGTTATAACTCTTTTGGCTACAATAAGGCCAAGGCCACAAAAAAGTAACTGAGCTTGTGGAAGATCTATGTCATTGGGGATCCCCAAGATAAGGATTTGGGATCTAATGGAAGTTGGGCTGAGAACACTCTTCCAAGTTCCCCGGTGCTATCCACCCAATATTGCTGGATCAGTTTCAGATGGTGTGAAAAAAGGGGCCTCCTCTCCCTGACGTCGTAAACACTGTGGGGTCTGCACCTTTCCCATTGCATGCAAACAGCGTCCGTCATAGTACACGCTGTGTAGTATTTTAAATTATACTAAGTACAGTTGGGCTTCAATTGCCCTCTCTCTTGGGTGCATCAGGGCTGCCTCCCAATCTATATCTTCCATTTTTCCTAACTCTTCTTCCATAACCATAGCCTATGGAGGGCGTCTGGCATGTTTTCATTAATGCGCTTCTAGGTCAAAGAAATTGCTCCCTGTCCTAGTTCCTCCTTTAGGAGTCAGCCCTCAAGAGGGATGTATTCTGGGATACCCTCCCCAGGAAGGTACCGCAGCATGTCAAGCATGTTGAATTTGTATAAATTTTAAGAAATGCTTGGTGTTAATCCCATGTTCCCGTTAGAGAAAGCTGAACGGCATGATATCTCCACCCTCGAGCAAGTCTCCCACCTTAGATATGCCAGGCAAGTCCCAGGCCTTGAATCCCCACAATTTCTGAATTTCCGGGAGACATTCCCCTCCCGCAAGGGTGTTTCTCTACTGGGCTTTCCACGCCCCCCTAGTGTTTTCTTTGCCTTCTCCCATTATGCAAGTGTGACCTGTGTGGCTGGGAGGAGACTCCCTGCCCCCTCCCTCCATGTAAGTAGTGGAGACAGGACTCATCCCTCCATTGTGCCCATTCGAACCTGAAAGTTGAGTGGTCCAAGGGGGACAAATAGCATATCTTTAATGTTAATGAGGTGGGCAGCCCAATAGTTAGTCTGTAGGTCCGGCAGGACAAGCGCATTGTTGTATTGATTAAGCTGTAGTGATCTTAAGGCTATTCTGGGGTGTCCACCCTCCCTCAGTAGCATTCACATGTCACTCTCGATCATTTGCAAGGTCTTGAGAGAAATCCAATAATAGGTGTTTTGTAAGACGTAGAGCAATTTGGGTAGAGAGATCATCTTAAACATAGGTGCCCTCCCCATCAGTGTGAGGGGTAACCCTCTCCATCTCTTCCTGACAGGATCAAATCACCCTCCCGAGATTACGTGTATAGCAGATTTCCCTCCCCAATGTCATAAATACCCAGGTATTTGAAAAATAGGACAGTGTTTGTCAGACAGCAGGGAAGTTGGGGCACCTCCAGCCCACACTGTGGACTGAAAAGCACTGATTTGCCCCAATTAATACATTAGTCAGAATAACTCCCATGCTTCTTAAATAGTTGATAGGTACCAGGTAATGATGAGGATGGGTCGGTCAAGTCAAGAAGGATATCACCTGCGTAGAGAAAAATCTTCTCTTCTGTTGTGGCCTCACCCATAAGATGGAAGCCACAAGTTCCGGGATGATCAAGGACTGCACAGACTAAGGACTCTATAGTCAGGATAAAGAGGAGAGGCGACAAGCGGCAGCCCTGTCTTGTACCCACAATGGGAAACTCAGCCGGCACCATTTCATTGACATGGACCGTTGCCACTGGGGCCTGGTATAGTAACTTGATCCATCTCCTATAGCGGGGACCGAATTCGAATTCAACCAGGATTCTATCTAGGATGGGCCAATGTACAACATCAAACTCCTTTTCTGCATCAAGTGCAAGGATGATGTGGGGGTGTCGAGCACTTATTTCATCCATCCAGTTGTAGGTTCTACAGGGACTGTAGATGGTGGATCTATCAGGCCTAAACCCTGGTGGATCACTGTGAATCAGGTGCATTATGACTTGTAACAGTCTAGATGCCAATATTGTAGCCAGGAGTTTAACCTCGATAATAAGCAGGGATATCGGGTGGTATGAATCGCAGCACTCCTTGGACCTGCCGTCATTGGGGATAACCACTATTACTGCCTGCCTCAGGTCCAAAGGAAGAGTGCCCTGTTTGTCTGCTCCGATAAACATATTTAGGAGATGAGGTTCCAGTAGGACTTGAAAATCATTTGTAGAATTTGGCGGGAATCCTACTGGGACCAGGTGTCTTGCTTAAGCTTAAAAATAGCAGCTTGGACTTCCGCCAAGGTAATCTCAGCGCCAAGCGCTGCTCTCACCTCGTCATATAGTACTGGCATAGTTATAGACTCCAGTCAACAGTCAATGTGAGGCTGTGTCTGTAGCGGTTTTGCCCTATAAATGTCTTCGTATTAGCTTACAAGTACTTCTGCTATGGCTTTGTCTGATTCTGCTCACTCATCTCCAGGGCCCCTTATCTGATGCACCCATCTGGCTTCCACTTCTCTCCTGCCCAATCAGGAGAGGGTTTCCTCCTTTGACTCTTGTTTCATACAGGGGGTACAGGGTGGCTAACATTAGATTCTTGGTGCCCTCTTGTGCCAAGGTCCTGCATTCCTCTCGCAAGAGGTTTAACTGTCTAAGGTTGGGGGAGTCTGGGTCAAGGTTTCCTCAATCTCTAACAGCTTGCACTCAATCACTTCCAGAGATCCCACTATTTTCTCATGGGCTATAAGGGTTTTGGGCATTGTCTCAGAGGACCATTTTATATGCTTCCCAGAGTATTATATTGGAGGTGACTGAGTTCTTATTTTCCTGCAAATACAGTTTAGAGTCCACCTTCTGACCGACTGCCACCTCCTGGTCCCTCTAATCCTATGCATTCAATTTCCAGCCTGTCAATCCCCTGCAGTTCTGGCCCAGTTTCACCAGCAGGGGGGAGTGATCCGAGAGGCCCCTGGCCAAGTATATTGCTTGTTGTATTGTACCAATCACCCCCACTGGGGCAAAGATATAGTCTAAACGGGAAAACACTTTGTGGATCCCAGAGAAATAGGAGTATTTTTGCTCAGAGGGATGGGTGCACCTCCATAGGTCAGAGAGGCCGTGGGACACCACAGAAAGCGAGAGGGGGTTGCAATGTGTACCAATACTCCGGGAGCTCTCAGTTGTTATTACAGCATGAAAATCTCATCCCATGATATGGAGTGGGGAATTCGCTTTCAACAGCAACTCAGTTAGCTTCTCCAGTGTGGGGGGTTGTAGGTGGAGGGGCATAAACACTGATCAGCGTGACATCTGTTATACCCCAAGACCCCTCTTCTCCACTTATATCCCTAAGGGGTCTATTCACTCTTTCATTATTCAGAAGAGTGGGTATTTCTTAATTGGGACAGCTACACTCCTGGATCCCAAGGTGTATCCCACATGGGCAAGTGTGGTGTAGGCTCCTCTACCCAGGAATTTACACTGTGTTCCTTTAAGATGGGTTTCTTGTAGGAACATCACATCTGGGTGAAGATGTTCAATAGATTGGGCTACTAGGCCTCTTTTAATCTTGTCTCCAAGACCATACACATTCCTTGATAGGACTGAAAGGGTCTTATTATCTAACTGTTATGTACCCATTGTGAATCAGACAATACAAGAGGAAAATGACCCCCATGTAATAACCGATGGGCATTATGGTGCATGTCACCCTTCTTGGGGCTGGTCATAAACCGCTTTGCCTGTAGTGTCGTGTCCCAAAGTGAAACTTCCAGAACCCTCTGAACATGTGTCCCCCCCTTCTCACACCCCAAGGACCCCTGTGAGTGTATACCCCCATAATACAACAACAAAAACACCTACCCAACAGGGAATCTGAGAGGTCTGTAGCCCCCCCTCCTCTATGCAAAAATTCAATCTCCTAACAGATTCTCACTCAATCAAAGCCAACCACCCCTGGAAGCAGTGGCAGTGGCTCCAGATTCACAATCAAACAGTGGAACAGTCTGTGGTCATAGAGTCTTCCTCAGCAGAGTCTTCTGCCAGAGCCCAAAGTTTTGATGCCACATCCATGACTAATCTACTGCTGTCAGACCAGAGGCAGTGGTATCTGAAGGGGGAACATCAGGTTTCCATTATAAGTGGATTATGGAAACCACAAGGGGATGAGGAGGCTCAGATTCAGTATCTTGCTCATGGGAGAAGAGGTCTTCCAATGGAGTGATAAGGGATGACCCCCAAGTTTGATAAAAGGGTGCGGGGAGACAATTGGGCCCTGGTTCTTTCCCCGGTTTAAATTGTTTGATTGGCCTTGTGCTCTCGTGTTTGGTAATGGGGACCTCTATTTGAGCTTTGGTTTAATTGTCTATATTTGTAATAGGGATCATATTTAGATACTGTAAGCAACCTCCGTAGGGAGTGTGGTTAGTTTTAGAGTACAGGTTTTGGTAGAAGGATTCAAAAGCAGCAAGGCTTTATCACACCCACAGAAGGATACACCTTTGTTCTTTTGCACAATGATGTGTGCTTTGTTGCTCAGGATGTTATTGAATTTGTATTTCGTCTTCATTCGTTGGTTTAGTTTAGATTTGTCTCAATTAAGCTTAAGGTCATTTCAAGTGATTGTATTTCTTGTTCTAATTTATTTAAGTTGGAGCTGTCTTGTTTGCTCTTTCAGGACATTAGCTTGATCAGATGGTCATGTATGTTGGCTTTCAGAGTATTCCATGCAATTTGGGGGTTAGGGTCTGACTTTCTGTTTATTTCCAAAAATGGTGTATTTTCTGTCTTAATCTACTTCCTAAAGAGGAGATTATTCATTCTAGATCATTTTGGATTGTGTGAGGGTGGGGCGATTTGTACAGGAGGGGATGCATGCATAATCTAAAACCTGTAGGATTTGATGTATTGGGGACGTGGGCCTCATTTATTAAGATGTAATCTATGTGAGAAAGAGTTATGTGGGTGGGAAAAGAATGTATAGTCTTTCCCAGTTGGATTAAATAGTATCCACACCTCCTTAATTTTAAACGTTTTGCACAGGTTTATCATTTGCTTATGGGATTTACTAGGTCTAAATGGGCACGAGGAGCTGCTATCAAGGGTCCTGTGCCATAGGAGCTTAAAATCAACGGCCATAATCAGTTTGCTTTTTGGTGGGATGTATGCTACATTTTTGTGTAGCTGTAGCCAGAAGGAAGGTAAATCGTCATTGAGAGCATACATGTTTATCATGATAAACTTGTTATCATCCTTTTGAAACTACTTTATTAGCCAC
Source organism: Triturus cristatus (assembly GCF_964204655.1). Lineage (NCBI taxonomy): Eukaryota > Metazoa > Chordata > Amphibia > Caudata > Salamandridae > Triturus > Triturus cristatus. Next base: position 831,847,114 of record NC_140591.1, read on the forward strand.
CTGCCTTCTGGATCTGCTTCAGAGGCTGTGATGTGAAATCCAGAAGTTTTCAAAACAAGGGTAATGACACACTTTTTCTTTTTGGTAGCTGGGGAACAGGCTAAATCACTGACTCATACTAACCTCCACTAGCTCACTACCATTCCATATAGGTTGACAAAATGCGCACCCACATATTTGCTGTGGATATTTTGGCGTCAGCGCTTAACTACTAATTCATAACCAGACACCAATCCACTAGTTTACGTAGGTGAGACGCATCTTTCAAGGCAACTTTGGTTAATTGTAGATCGTGATAGTGATTTATGTTGGAACTGTAATCTTGTTCCAGGTACCCATGCACATATGTTCTTTGAATGTACGTTATTAAATTAATTTTGGAGCTCGACACAGAAGCATTTGACAGTGATTTTTAATACACATGTAGAGCTTTCTTTACCTCTAGTCTTATTAGGTCTTTGACCTGCAGTTATTCCTTTACCCCTTGATAGTTCGGATCTGGAATTGTTAGATTTACTGTTATCTATCGCTGTTAAAATCATTTTAACTGAATGGAAATCTTTCCATTCTTTATCTTATCATACTTGGTGGGCTTGGGTCTCATATTTACGTGTAGCTCATACTATTGTTGAGAAAAAACATTGTTCGCCTTTTATCTCTAGTAAGGTTTGGCGGTCTTTGGATAATTTTATGCAGTTGTCGTCTCAAGGCTTCAATGCTCAATATCCCTTTGATACCCTCTCTTAGTTTACTTTCTATTATTGGATGGAGATGTTCACTCCCTTCTCTTCGATTTGATTCATCTCTTTGTTTCCTTTCCTATCCTCTCCTATCTTTCTCTCTTAAATCTTTTCTTTCTTCTTCTTTTTCACTTTTCACTTCCCTAGGTGAATTGTTTTAGTTATGAAATAATACATCTAGTATAGGTATTCTCCTTTTTCTTGATCTCGATAGATGCAATTATTTGGATTGTCCCATCTTTCTGGGATCCATATTATAGTTCATGAATTTTATAACACTTAACATATATTAGGATATCTATTTAACTACCTTTTTAAATTAACAGTTTGCTTTAATCCCTTTTTATCCCAGACCAATGTATTTTCTTATAAAAAATTTCTAGCTTCATAACTAGTCTGATTGATTATAGATAGATTTAATTTTATACTAGTGCATTGTTAATGTATTACTATTGTGTTTCTCTTTTTAAAACGCAATAAAGATATTTGAGCAAAAAAATACAGCAATGTCACAATAGATTGACTCTACAGTGGTTTGAAAACTTCAACAGTAGAAAAGGGTAAAACATTTTGTCTAAAACATTTTGTCTGAAACATGACCAATTCGCTAATAGTAACTTTTGTTTCCCACTGGTCTATGGAGGTAACAGCAGGTACTTGTTTATACAGAAGATATAATGACTCTCCAGTGTTATGGAATGTCAGGTTTGTAGATATCCGGGTCTAACTAGTCATAGATAGTTCAAGAGAGACCCGTGATCAAAGGTGTCGCTGATAAGAGGCAACCTTTGTGGGATTACTGTGAGTTTTGGGGTAAGGGTTTTATTTTTTGTAGGGTTTGTGCAAACCGTGGGTGTGTAGAAAAGCAATGCCTGTAAGAGGTGTAGTGAGTCAGTGTTTTTAGTTAGTGGATTTGTGTCTGGTTATGAATTAGTAGTCAAGTGCTGACACCAAAATAGCCATAGCAAATATGTGGGTGCGCATAGGAATTTGTCAACCTATTTGGAATGGTAGTGAGCTAGTGGAGGTTAGTACGAGTCAGTTATTGAGTTTGAAAGAAGAGGGTGTGTGGACGTTGTGTGCATGTGGTATGTGGCGTGAGAAGGTTGGTTAGTTAATTAGAGAGATATTTTAATCCTCAATGGTACGCGCAATAAGGAGCTCAGAGAAGTTAATTCGTTTTAGTATTATGTCACATTGGATAGGAGTTAGTCATAGAACATAAACAAATTAAAGGGCCCTAATTGTAAAAGATAGGAGTTCATATTTTATCTGTGTATCTCTGCTATGTAAGAGTCCAAGCTTGCAGGTTCACAAAAATCCTGATTTTGCCACTGAAGGTGATTTTCAATTGAGCAGGGGCTATGAAGGAAAATCGTTTCATCAGATCTCTCAAGACTTTCATTTGAGCAAGGAATGCTTTCCTCTTTTTCACTGTGTCTTTGGAGTAGTCTTTTGAGATGCCTATGGAGTACAAGTTCGAGGGGATCCTTTGGATTTTCTTCATGTTGGAGAGGATTAGCTCAGTGTGAGAGTACTAAAGAGGATGGAAGATCAAGGCTCTGGGTGTTGCAGTGCTTCTCAGCTTGAAGGTAGGGACTCTGTGGGCCCTAGTTATCTCAAAGTATTTTGTGAAGTTCAAGCCCAGAATTGCACGAGTATGTGTAGAGCATCGAGCTTCTGCATGATGAGTTCCAGAGTTGGTTCAACAATTGTTATGGCTTTAATCAGTGTTTCCTGGGCAGGGGGATTCTGTGTAAGTCTCTTATTAGCAGGTTTTGTGTCTTTCGTGCCAGCCCTGGAGTGTCTGGGATTGTGAGGTCTCTGGTTCAACATGTCTGCGTAGCTGGTGAAGTTGGTAGTAATACAAGGACCATCGTTGTTGGGTGGGTGGACTGGAGACTTGGTTTGGGAGTATGACCAGGTCCTGGTAGGCAATTGCAAGCAGGAACCCCTTGCTTTGTAGTAGAGGGTTGGTGCTTTGGGAGCAACATTGGCACATTAGAATGAGTGAGGGTACCTCTCCCTGATCCAGAAAGGGTAACCAGCAGAGCTGCAGCAGAATGAGGATTAGTCTCTTAATTCACATGGCTGTCATTTGAAGGTCAGGCAGTTAGCTTTGGATATTGCTGGGGAAATCCCTGCATCAGCAGTACATTTATTTGGGGAAGATATGAGTATTGGAGTAAGAGGTGCTCATGGAGGGCAGCAAACATGGCATAGGGAGGACGCACTAGCTGGTACCGGTTGGCTTTGTCTTGATGGCAGGCATTTTGGAGTCAGGTTGTCAGGCGAGGTCTCACCACTGTCTCAGGTTGCCATGTGGTCCTGGACAAACCTCAGTTGTGGTGTTGTACCAGGGACTGTGATGAGAACCAGGCAATGTCAAGAGAGAGCCTCCAACTTCACTGTAATAGCGGCTGATTGGGAGGTGGTCAGAAGGTGGTATATGTACACAAGAAGCTTCATGTACCTTTAACCCAGGGCAGGAGTTGGCAGCAGGATAGATGATTTTTTTTTTTAGTTCTGGCTTAGAGAGAGCTTTGGCTGCTTTGCTCGCCTCATTTAAGAAAAAAAATATATTAATAAGAAAAGCATACATACTTAGAAGGCTTTGGATAAGCTCTTTTTTCATTTGTCTGTTGTGCTGTCATTCGCAGTTAGCTTCCACCCACCATAGTATACTACATAGGGCAATAGGTCAGCTAAGTTCAGCCAATGGATTTATTACACTGTGAATCATGGTAATTTGTTTGCTCTTATGTGTACAACTGCATAACAAGACGTGCACTTTAGCGCAAACACCACTAACTTGCTTTACAATACCTTTTTACTTCCATTGTCCAGCTTTTAAATGTTTATAATGATCCTTGTGTGTTTAAACCATGGCTTCAGGTAACATCAATCCAAAGTCAATAGTTACTTTTCTTTGTGTCATATTTTACTATGATGTGTACTAAAACTGTGAAAGGTTTTTCTGCCTGTTCTAAGTTACTCCCTGCTAGGAAGCACCCACACTATTCTTTTAAAATTATATTTAAATATTATTTTTGTTTAAAGTTAACATTTATATTGCAAGCAGATGACCACCACTTTTAGGTGACAACAACTTTTATTTTTATTTTTGTGGCATACGTGTATAAAAAAAGACTAATCATGACATCAACTTGCCAATCCCTCACATAACTAATTTACCAATGTTTATTTGTGTGGCTCTCATGGTGTCAATGCTCTCAAAGGGGCAAGCTGGAAAGTATGAAGAATTTCATGCAAGGAATAGTGAAACTCGTGCTAATTCTTCCTCTGGACCCTGCTTCTATTCTGCAAGTGCTTAGTGAGCTCTTTCACAGTGAAAAGGACACATACTTGCTGAGCGGGCCATATGTTTTGCACTTTGGCACCGAACTGCAGCTCGCAGGTCGTGTGTTGTAAAAGTGTGCTGTATTGTATACATCTGTGTTATCCTATTTATTCAATAAAACAAAATGTGACTTCATACCACATGCTTTAAACTACCCCTTTTCAGCCTCAGGATCATGGATTAGAGACTGTTTTGATGGACAGGACTGAGTTTGACGCATATGGGCACAGTTCTATGTCCACACTAGACTGCACGATAAATGATGATGACAGCGTGTTTTTCATTCACCCTCTAAAATTCAAAGAAAGCAGTACAGACAATGATTAAATTAAGTCTTAGTGCAAATAACTATTAAGGAATCACACGTATTCATCTTTTATTGCGTGAGTCACTGTCGAAATATAAGACGTTGGTACATAGAGCTGCCTCCTTGCAGTTTATTTAATCACAAAAAGTGGTTTAGGTCATCACATCTTTTTTATCTGCTTCCAAAGGTAATTGAAATCAAAACTATATTTTCAATTGAAGTTAATCATACCTATGGACATGTCAAAGCGTGAAAGTGATGAGTCATTTGTGAACGTGTGTTATTACCGCATGCCAGGCTCCAGGAATTTTGGATTTGGGAGGGTCATGAAGAAGCATGGGTGGGCCATAAAGATGAGTGAGTTTGTTAGAGTGTCCATGGAGTCTTAGAGTTGGGTCTGGGCATGTTGGGTGTTTTTGTAAAGAGATGAGCTGTACACCATACCTACTGCCGGTTTCTGTCTACTAGTTTTAATTGTGCATGTCTAGAGGTTTAAACCTATTGGCTAGGTCTCTTTTCCTCTCCATTGCACCCTCCTTTCTTTCTGTCCCGCTCCTCTTTCTTAAATTCATCCTCCTTTCTCTCCACCTCACCCTGCTGTCCCGCTCACCTCACTGTCTACTTCTTCCCACCTCACTCTCTTAACCTCATCCTACTGTCTCTCCACCTGATCCACCTGTTTCCCTACTGTGCCCTTCTCTTTCCTCATGCCACCCTCATTTTTCTATGTCTTCAACCTCCTCACTTTCTGCCTTATCCTACTCTCTCTTTCTTCTTACCTCATCATCCTCTCACTGTGTGTCAAATACTCTCACTCCAGTTCATCCTTCTAGCTCCAACTCCACCTTCTCTCTCCATCTTACCCTTTTCTCTCTGTCTTCTCCTGCTCTCTCTTCCTCACCCATATCTCTGTTCCTCGCCCTTCTCTCAATCTTGCTCACCCTCTTATGTTACTGACTGGCCCTCCTTCACTACTCCCCACCATCCTACTTTCTTCTCACTGTCTCCCTCCTGCCTCAGCCTCCTACCTAATACCTGCTGTCTCTCTGCTTCACCTCCCCCTTTCTTCACCTCACCCTTCTCTCTCTCTTCAACTCCCCCAAGACTCACCACCTCGCCCTCTTCTGTCAGGCACACCTTCACTGCTGTTGCCTATGGGGTTTTGAGTTTGTGTATGTAAAGGAATAAGGGGTGTTTAGTTGCTTGTGTGCATGCATGGGCCTGGCAAATCACTGTCTCTGTTCTCCCCTGGTACTTTTCAACATTGTAAATAGTGGCACCACTAAGGACTGGATTATATAGTGCATACTCATGAGCACACATAGGATCTACCTAGACCTGAGATGATGCAAATAAATTAGCAAGGTCTCAATTGGAGGATCAATCAAAGGTGGCAAGTGCAACCTGAGCAAGAAAACCAAACTAAACATCAAATGTGGGCCTGTTTCTACCCACATACCAAGAGAACATCTTCCTAGGTGGATAACTGGACTTGTAATTTGATGGCTATTTTCTCAACCATTATTTTGTTGTCAGCCTTAAAGGGAACAAAGAGGAGACGCCCAGCTAATGTGAGTACCTAAAATGTAACACTGTCTCCTAAGCTGTGACTAGCATGCTTCTTCTTTCCCATTGTCCTGTCTCCCACAAGTATCTCTCATTCCTAGCACCCCCTCTTTAACCATCACCCTCCATATTCATCAGTCTCTCCTCTTTCTTGTTATACCACTGTCATCCAGGCTCTTCGCACTACTTCTCTAGTCCCTCCCCTGCCACATATCATTTGCTCATAACTCTCCTATGTGACCACCTTCCTTTCTCATCATCCCCATCCTTCACAAGCATCATCATCTACTTTCACCCTTCTCTATTCCTCTTTCTCTGCTCACTTTTTATCACCCATGATACAGTACATGATTACCCACTCTCTTATTTGCATCACTAATTTTGCTCACCTATACCCTTTTTCCTCCATCCTACTTCCTCAGGCTCCTCTGTAATCCCCCTTCATCTACCTCTGTCACCATCTTCTTCACCTACTATAGTTTATGATCGAGATATGAGTTTTCGTTGAAAATAGCACCAAAAAGCAAAAGCACCAATGGTAGGCAATGATTGCAGTAGACTGGAACTAGGTGCAATTTGAGACAAACTGGGGTGGAGCTTGTGTCAAATATATCAGGGAGATTGGTCCTGGAGAAAGGCTGGCGGTCAAAAAGTTGAAAAATGTTTTTAAGTACCACCTCAGAAAGAGATTTTGACACATTTGTGGAAGGTGTCGCTTAAATAGTAGCAGCCGCACTAAGCCTAATTCCGGGTACCTAAAGCTGGTTGCCCTGTTGATGCTCTGAAGCTTTTGAGATTTCTTGCTGAAAATTCTCAAAGTCCCAACGAAGAATGGGAGTTTTTTTCTGAGCTGGTGTGATTTCTGTGGGGGATAAAGCGGAAATGCAATCCAACAATATAAAAGTGCCGGTCTGATACTTACCTCAGAAGGTGCTGCTAATGCTCCGGAAGATAGTTTTCAAAAATTTCTAAACTCTTCGGGTGCCCAAACAACCACAGGAGGCCCTAGGAGGTATTTATGTGCCTTCAGGAGAAGGCACATAAATACTCTCAGAGTACCATCCAAAGGCCAAATACAAAGTTTAGTCCAGGCCCAGTTGACATTGGTCAGCTAGACACTTCACGGAATAGACTCATGCAGCTTGTTATGCCCTTTTAAGAACATAGAAGGTAAGCCAACTGACGCTTCTTTGTCCTGTGTACAAGAGGGAGCAGCTCTAGTCCTTCAGGGCTCTCCTAAGGCAACAGACAGCAGGTCCGGTCATCTTCAGATCTTTCACAGATCAAGACAGTGTTCTGAGAAGGATACCTTGTGGGGTGCCATATTTATGGTTGATACTGGCTAGTCAGTGGGTGTGACTCCTGGGTGGTGTAAAGGTTGCCAGGCCCTGGCCTACCTACTTTTTTCCATATGTCCTGTTTGCCTTACTGCAAACAGGCTCAAGTGGCGTCATGGCAATTCCAAGTAGGCCATAGTATTCATCCACATTAAACTTGGCCTCTGATAGCTGAGGGTTTGTATAGGATTGTGCTATGGTAATGACAAGTGTCCTCTCACATCTAACACTAAAATCCAGTTTGAAGCAGGTCATAGACCCACAGCAAAATCAGACAGATGTCTGGTAAAACAAAGCAGGGTCCTTCAGCAACCAGATAGAGTATACATAAAAATTGTGATCTTATCCTGTTTAATCCCTATAAAGGTGTAACATGTTTGCATGTGCCTCAGGCAGGTCTTTCAGGCAGGTTTTGACACTGTTTTGTCAACAGAAGGAGCCACAGCCCTCCACGGCTCTCAGAGGAGTTATACCTGCCCATTCATGGTGGTCTATAAAGGTGGGCTATTGCGTGGCTCGTGGAAGTTATTTCACATCTCATTATTAAAGGCTAAGTACTGGCTAGGCAGCTGCTGGAGACCTAAAGCAAATTATCCTCCAGGAACTTCAGGCAGGGTAAACGTAACTTTCTAAATTTTACTTTTCCTCAATACTTAAAAATCCAACTTCACAATTACATTGGATTTTTAAGAACTGTTAAAAATAATGGGTTAATTATTTTCTTTGCTGGTCCCAGCCCCAAGATAGCAGTGTTAATATTTTAATCTGTACTATGGTTTTCTGTAAGGAACAGTCAGGCCTGCCCCATTGTAAATTGCATTTTAGGCCTTGTCACTGTAGGGATATGGTGCAATTAATTTTCTGTGTCCCACTTTCAAAATACCATGCACCCTACCATGAAGGTTACAATGCCTAGGGGTGACTCTTTCACATTTGAAAGGCAGGTCTTTCAATATCAAAAAAGGTTATTTTAACAGGTTGCACTGTAGGTTTTATACTGCAGCAGTCAGATTACAATGGTAGGGCTGACGACATGTTTTCCCCACACAATAGGTACCAAAGTCCACAAGTGGCATTTCGCTTCCAGGCCTTAGGTGAATTTTCTAGTCCAGATAGTGAGAACTTCTAGGCTAGTTAAATGTGTCTATGAGCAGTAAGCCAATTTAACCATGTTTAAAATAGAAGCACAGTCACTTTACTCAAGGTCGGGTGTCTTAGTGGACTAAAGCATCCACTGTAGGGGCTTGTGTTTGACCTCCTGGTCACAGGTTCAAATCTCTGTGGGTCCACTCAGCCTTTTTATCCTCCTGAGGTCGATTAAATGAGAACAATTGAGTTGGGTTACAATACACATCTGTTATTTAGCACAAAGCTACCCTTCGGGTGAACATGAGCTTTGCAAATATACATGTTATATTATGTTATGTTACTCCTGCTTAGAAGGATTAAGGTGTACACAGTTAATTAACCAGCAAAATAGTTTCCAGAAAAAGGCAACAAAATCTGAGGTGACCATGCACAAAAGGAAGATTTCCTACACCGTCTCACTCTTTTTTTCAGAAAAGGAAGGCAGAGTCGGAAGATTTGAACCGGTGAAGTCATAGAATGTAGTAGCATCTCCACAGCAAGTGTATTAGCCCAGTATATTATCTTATCAGTTTACTGCCCGAGGTGCAACAGTCCCACTATAAAAGGGTCACTGCAAAGGGGAGGACCAAATTGTGCAACAGGTTTGACTACATTATGTATCATAAAGCAGGGTAGTAGTATTGCTTTGTTATTTTGTCATTTGTTATACATTTACACAGTCTGGAAACATGTTTTATGTCATTAGTACCAGTTTTCAGCATAACTACTGCAATAAGCAGCTTAAAGGTGGCCAGTAAACCTTTGTGAAGGGCCTTCCACAGCGCAGCAACATTTGACTGCTTTTTTGTAACTTTTGATCTAATTAAAATATGGCTTTTTGTTAAAATCTGCAAATTATGCAGCAGATTTCAGATTATGTGGCAAATGTGACAAATGCATAATTATGAATAAAATGCTGCGTCTGCAGAACCACATAACTCCAGTGGCCCTGACTATAGTCTATTTCTGTTAATTCAAGTGACAAAGTAAGAGAATTTGTTGGGAAAGAGTAAATGCACAGACACCGGTGCCCCAAAGTGAAGTATCTGTTCTTTATTTCCTTCTAATTATATCGGCAAACTTTGCCTTCTGTGAGCACTTAATGAAATTGATAGGATGAAGGACAACAGCAATACATGTTGTCAGTACTGCAATGGAATTGTTGCCTTTGCATTTCATTAAATAATAGGCACTTGCTCTACTCCTTCCTATTTTGCATCTGTGTTGTATTAGTGAAATTTGACACGTTTTTTTTCATTTAAGAAGAGTCAACATTTTGCAACTAGCAGTGTGTTTCCATAATATATTGCCATAAGCATATTAAGAATTCTGCAATTCTGCAGCTGCAACATGTTCCACATAATTATGGATTTGCAACATTTGTCAGCTAATCCGTTATCTTCTGAATAATTTGCATATTTTACAAAAACTATATATTCTTTCTAGCTCAAATGGATTGAAAGTGACTAAAATGACGCAACAAATGTTGCTGCATTGTGGAAGGCCCTTCACAAATGTAGGCAGGTCAACTTTCAGTTTCGTATTGCTGTATTTTCATGTTAAAGTGGTACTAAAGAGGTGTAATCTTTTCCAGGGCAGTGTTATTGTGGAAAAATAGTGAAGTAATACTATCACAAAATGTGCCACTTTCCGCTGAGTAATTAGGTTATTTTTTGCCACAGAATTCAGTAAACCCTGCCGCATAGTTTGGTTTTCTCCAGCCGCATAATTCCAGTGGCCATGCACATATGTTAGGGATAACGTCACAGCGGAAAAATATATAACAAACTACCACTAAGATATATATCCTAAAAGTATGCCCATTTCACTTACCTTTCTTGCAATAGCAACATCTTTCACACTGTTTCTGCAAAAAAACTGTTTTCATCTCTTAATTGCTTTGTGATGGAAACTTGCAGCCTCAATGGAGCAGGGGTGTCTCAGGTACTCCTTCTGTTTATGCATGCGCAACAATCGCAGACGTTCCCTGTGAGCTCATCCCTGTCCCCAGGCACTTAAAGTACCCCAAGGAAATGACGTTACCGGTGAAAGCTGCACAATTAGATTTTGATTCGGAGCCTGCAGGCCTGTGTGATTTCTTTTCATTAAAAATAGAAGACAGATGATGGTTTGCTGCTTGTGAATGGACCTTGGTGGGCCATGGGGCTATCTTGGGAGTGCCTGGCCCTCCGGGCCCCTCCTCTAGAACCGGGCCTCAATTACCCCATGTTGCTTAGGGCATCACAATCCCATGAACGTCACACTTAAACGCATGGGGTGGATATGGATATTGGTGGATGCGGGTCACCCACCAAAAAAGAGGCAGATGACCCATTGCTCCATCAAGAGTGTGTTGATATAGTGTGGGCGGAATATCTTTCACTTTTGTCAGATGTCCTGCATTTGTCAGACTCAAAATCAGGCCATGTGTGTGTGTGTGCATGTGTGTGTGTTTAACCATGCGAATATGGCATGTGCATGACTCTCAAAACAATGTATGCTGTACAAAGTAATAAACTATGCACATGCTTAACTCTCATTACTCCTAGCCTATTTTATGTGTTCTTTTCTGATTTGGCTCATGAACATGTGTTCAGTGGTAGGTGGGGACACAAAGCAAAGCAACAGAAGAGAATAAATAGCTAAATTAAATTTGGAGGTAAAAAAAACTGTGAACATTACAGTGGAATCAGGGCCCATATGTAAAAATATGGGAATGTTGTTGTCTTGGCTGTTCAAAGTGTACATAGACAGTTAGCCAAGGTAATTGACGAAAAACCTTCAAAGCATCCATCTTCATTTGGTGAATGGATCGGATCACCAGAGCAACATCTTGGAACTCTTGAGAAGAGAACATGCACCACTGGATGAGAAAAAAATGTATTTGTCTATACAGACCCTAACCTTAGGGCTGGGTACCAAGGCATAGCTTCAACAAGACACCACTATTCACCTGGCAGTAGATTTTAGAAAAGGCTCCACTTTAGCGAAAAGTACAGAGACCTGAACATCATGTTTCACAAGGAACATATCAAATGTAAATGTAGGTTATCCCTAGATTTCTGACCAGTACTCGAAGTAACAAGATTGCCTCAATAATTCAATAGAGTAATATTGTATAACAAGTCTTCTGGAATCTCAAATCTTGAAACAAGCACACAATTTCTGCAAATGCTGACTCCCTGCTTTACATCCCCCTGAACCTCTGCTCCGACCTCAACTTATTTGTCTTCCTGAACTAGTTTAGAAGAAGGAAAGCAACTTGGAAGAATGTCCCTCATTTGGCACTGATATCTCAGCTAATGATACAGCAGATTACCCTCCAGTATAGCTGCAAAGTGATTGGGGCCTATTGTCAACTTTTCTACCATTAAAAAATTACAGCAGCCTTCTCAGCACAGAGGGCAAACTCCCCAAACGAAAGTAAAAGTCACACTCCAAAACAATAACGATTTACTGCACAGTATTAAAGAAAGTCTATATTCTATTGAAGACACAGAGGTGAGTATTATGCTACCTCTTTTACTTTACTACTCACCAGCAAAAAAAGTTAAAAAAAATTCCAAAATACTATAGCCAAAATCTAACAAAAACTCCTTTGCCTCACTACAAAGCAAATTGTTGGGTGCTTCACTCAAAAGTAATGACTCAAGTAGGGGAAAAATCAGTACACCAATTAAATCCAGTACAAATTGAGGAGAAAAAAAAACAACCCTCAAGAATAGGTCTCCTTTATTGTTAGGCACCAATTGTTCTGTGCAATTTGTTTCCAATGACAAAGAGTATGCTATTAAACTAGACCTTTAGTCGGTCACATACCTGCGAAAATGTGGTTATGTAAAACAAGGAAACTGTTGATATTGTTAATCCACCTTATACTCGTCACCAGAACATAATATATTTTTGCGTTAGTTCATGACCTACAATCTAAAGGTTCTAGAATATAGCAACAAAGTTAAAAAATCAACCAAACCACTCGCTCGCATAATGTTTTGATCAATATTATCTTAGATTATATTATTGACAGTAATGCTACTCAGAATAATTAGCACTGTTATGACTAACAAACATATGGTTAAAAGTCTCCAATCGGTGGCTGTGAGAAATTGGGTTGTTGGCTGACTGGGGTGTGAGCCCTGCTCAAGCAACAGCTACAATTCCTGGCAGGGTGAACCACAAAAAGTCCCTAAATTAGCCTGTGCTTGACCATGGGTAGCATGGCACAAAAAGCTTAAAAACATATACGCAATGTGTAAAGTATTTTTGCAGCACACTAACAGTAAAACAGTGAAAGCGCAACCTAAGAAAAATCAAACTCCCCATCTAGAAAAATAGTGTAAATTTTAATAATTCTTAGATACCAAAACAACATAAAATCCAATGACAAAAACACAATCAGTAGAACCAGTTATGAATTTTAAAAGTTTTTGTAAAAACTAGCACCTAAAAGATCAAAGCACCAACCATGGTTATCTGGTTGTGTAAGACCGAGTCAAGGTCAAAAATTGTGGCTGACCGCGATGGAACATGGATCTGATACAAGAAGTAGACTGGGAATGGTCAGCCCTTACCTTAGGACTTAGAAGATCGTTGAAGTTCTGAAAAGGTTAAAGCCAGCAGGGCAAGTCTGCAGGCAGTGTCTGAAGAAGGAGTGTCATTGTTGGGGAGCTGCTGGACGAAGTCACAGTGAAGATTTCTACATTTGGACTTATTCACCTTTATGGAAGTCGAAAATCTCCAGCGGGATGAGGCAGGAGGCTGTAGGTAAAGACAATTCCAGGAGGTCGGATACCCCCTTTGACGAAGGACCGCTGAACAAGATTTGCTGCTGTGGTGAAGAATGTAGAGGGAGCAGCTGCGAAGTCAGGCTGACCAGCGATTGACCTAGGGTGGATAGATGAGCAGGTTGGTCCCGGTCTCCACTTGTTTCTCAGAGCAGTTTTTAGCCAAAATGTGTTTGTCGTAAGTTCTGGATTTTGGCTATCTGAGCACTTTTAGCACTACAACCGACAGGTCCAGGACTGGAGGGACACCACTTGGGGTTTCAAGAATCACTAAGGCTGGGCCCAGGTGTGGGTTGGAAATGTTGGGAGCCTGTGGCTCTGAACAGAAGGCCATCACTCTGGCAGGACTGGGTTCATGTAATGAAGAAGGTCTCGAACAGCAGGGCTGGCTTCTGATGGTTCAAAGCAGGCTGCAAGCAACAAAGCAGTCCTTTCAGGTGCAGCAAGGCAGCCCTGTGAAGTAGAAAGCAGGCCACAGCAGCAGGCATTCCTAGTAGAGCCCTTCCACAGGTCCAGAAAGTGAACTGAAGAGTGGGTATGAGGGCCCTATATTTATACCTGGTGCCTTCTTCGAAGTTGGGAGACATTTGTCTTTGAAGTGCTTAGAACATGTGTCTTCAACCAGTCGATTGGGAGCTCCCAAACACCTTCAAGGTAGCTCCCAGCCTTGAGTTCATTTTTAAATAAGCACAGTCGCATTTTTTTTAACATTAAGGGAAGGCTGTGTTTACTTTACATTATTATCAACAGGCTGCAGATAGCAGAGCCTGATAATGAGAAGTGCTCAGTCAGATTTATGGGCCAGGCGGGGTCACAGAGGTGAAGAACTGCATCACTGAAGTATTTTACTTCTAAATAAAAGTCCTTGTCAGTCAATAGTGGAGTGTGAGTACAAGATGATATTTCCGAATGCTTTTAAATGGGAGAAATTGAAAATGAATGCCAAACCTCTTTTTATTGTTTATTAACAACATTTGTGACCATCTAAAGTAATTTTCACAGAGCAAGCCTAGCGGTTCTATGCAGAAACACAAAGTACAGATTAAAATACTAACACTGTTCCTCGGTAATGGGACCAGGTAGAAAAATAATTAAGCAACTATTTTAATAGGCATTCAAAATGTAATTGAATGGCAAAGTCAGGTTTGAATAAATATTAAAGAAAAGTAATGTTTATAAAGCTACATTTTCCCTTCCTGAAGTTCCAGGAGGCTAATTTTCATTTGCTCTCCAGTTTCTCCCAGCCAGTATATAGCCTTGAATAGGTGTGAATAGGCGTAACATACTTCCCAGGAGCAAACAATAGGCTCACCTAAATGGGAAGAGATGACTCCACTGAACCCCTCAAAATGTGCAGGGTGGGGGCTGCTGGCATCTTTTGTGACAATGTCACATGTGCCAAATCCTGTTTGATAGGTCTGCTAGGTTCACATATAAGACTTAGGCCACACCTGAAAGGGGAGAGAACAGGATGCTAAGACGATTCTTGAAGCTCCACTGTCTGGCTGCTGAAGGACTCTTCTTTTTTCCTATCAGATATCTGTCTCTGGGTTTACAAATAACCCTTGGGGCACTCTTGAACGGGGATAGAACAGAATACCAAGACAATTCTTGTTTATCCTCTGGTTACTCAAGGACTATGCTTCTGTCCTTCCAGAGTAAGGACATTTCCTTTGTTTTGCTGCTCATGACGGACCAGCTCCCTGTGGACTCCCAATTGCATTGTTCTGTCCTGATGGGCAGGAATTCTGCTGCATTACGAGATCCCAGATGACATTTCAACTTCTTTCCTTATGCATCAGACTGGAGCTTGCAAGATATTCTGGGGTGAGTGTTTCCTGCAAGCAGCATCCTCGCAATGCTGTATGGGGAGTAATTATATGCAATTCATGGCCTCCTAATGGCTCTTTCCTTTATTGTGTTTGCCTACCTTATTGCATATTTACTTTCATAAATCAGAGGTGGGTCCAATTTTGCTTCAATTTGTTTGCACCTAAATATTTATTAATGATTTCCAATCCTACAGGGCTGAAACCATTTTTTGAATTACATCAAATCCTGTTTGGAACTATATAAGCGGGGGGCTCAAGCTCCGTCCAGTTGTGTTGCAATTGTTTCTGCTTAATTGCTTGCTCAAGGGACTCCGTGGATTCACTGCTTTCTACAGTTCTTGCTTGAGGTTTTACTCTTTGCCATGCTTATTGGCCTAGTCAGCTGGAAGGGTTTTCTACACTCAATTTTGTTTTCCTTCCTGCTGGACGTTATTTTCAACAGCAATTCTAGAATTCCAGTCACATCCTGGCATCTAGGTTTGTTTCTGAAGAAAGTAGGCTGTTCCTTTGCACGAAGAAAAGCATATACCCTGCACCATAAAAAACTTCTTTTGACAGGTTGCAACACCAACTGAATTTAAAGCTGCATCTGGTCCTACAGATGTTGGCAGCAGTCAGCAATCTGACTCTCCAAGTCCAAATATTGATCACAGAAATGGCTCATTGTGTCAAAACCTTGCTATATTACAACAAGGTTCTTTGGATCTTACTCTGGCTGGCTTAATCAAATTAAATTTGTCAGGAACCCCATAAAAAAAGCCTTTCTGGATGCATGGCAGGTCCAAATTTACCTCTAAGCCCCATATTTACACCACTGATAGATCCAAGGTGGGTTTCATAGTCAGTAATACCACAGGAAATTCATTGTCCTGGGCTATGCCTTTAGTTTCAGATGCCTATCCTCTTCTAGATAACTTTCCTGCCTTCCTTACAGAATTCAAAAAGATGTTTGACCATCAAGATCTTAAATATTCTGCCAAAGAGGAGATTTTGGAACTCACTCAGGGGTTCATGGATCTGCACACCTTCATCTCTAAATTCATCTCCAAATTCAAGAGCTTGTCTAGGGAGATTGACTGGCCTGACTCAACACTGTTCACTTTGTTTAGGAAGGCACTGAAGGATGAGTTGAAGGACGAACTCACTAACGTTGCTAGGCCAGCATCCATTTAAGACCTTATTCAACTCTCCATCCAGATCGGTAGTCGTATTAAACAATATCAGCCTAAACTCATTTTCAGACACGTATTCAGGGCACCATCCAAGGTCTTTGAGACATTTATTCTGACATATTCCAACTTCATGGACTTACCTTGAAGAATAATTCAGATCATGAACTTCAATTTGTCTCTACATTTGGGAAATCCTTATCTATTTTACCTGCAGCTGAGTTTGCCTAAAACAACTCACTCCATATATCCAATAGCTTCTCTTTTTTCTTTGCATTCCTAGGATTTTCTCCTCGAAAGTTTACAGCTTCTTTGGAATAGATGATCCAGTACCTGCAGGGCAAAATTATTTTGGAAGGTTAAAAAAGTCTGAGAAAAATTAATGTAGAATGTATAGATTACTAAATCTGAACAGAAAATACAGGCCAATGGGTTTAGGCAGCTTGCTCCAACCTACAAAATAGGATGCAAAGTTTGGTTGTCTACCTCGCTCTATTTCTAGGTCTAACTTTTCACCTAGATTTTATGGGTCTTTTGAAATTTCTAAGGTCATAAATCCTGTCACTGTATGACACAAGCTTCCCACTCCTTAGAAGGTTGACCTTCCGTTCATGTTTCCCAGTTGTATGATGGAACAACAAATGCATAAACCATGCATGGTTTTTATAATGCAAGGGCAACAACAACCTTATCTCAACAACACAAGTTTCTACCACGCATGTCTGAACCATGGAATTCTATGAAGTACATTAAACAGGTCTAAACCATTACCATGCATGCCTTAACCACACATTTTTTTTCTACAATGCATATATTTTATTTGATAACCATGCCATTTTATACAGTAATATATATTTTTCCCTTAGAAAACAATCACTTTCAAAACACTTCCATGAATAAATATTTTCCCTACACCAAATTTCCACAGACATTAAAGAAAAATTATGTCCAACAACGCTGTTTATAAGTAAAGAGCTTTGTGTGGATTCCAATTACAAAATTAATCCTAATATTTTTACTATAGTAAACATGTACTAGCTCTCTAAAATGGTCGACATTATGTGGCTGGATAACATAGAAAAGCATTTTTTGAAACATTGAAAATAAATATACATTTTGTCAGAAAGAAACCAACCTTTAAAAATGTTGTCCTAGTCATATTTTCGCTTGAATTATAGAACACCTCACAAAAACATATATAAACTGCCGTACACCATTTTGTAGTGAGTGGTACTCTGAATCCCTTCATGACCGCACGCACCGTTAGCAGCTGAGACACAAGACCCACATCCTGTGGTAAATACTGCCATCTAGCAATAGAAAAAGGTAAATTGATAGCATTATTCGTGCAAAAGCAACAATCCAATAAATCAAATATATATATTTAAAATATGTTTTTACTTTTTTTTAGACTTTGGGAGAAATTACTTCTGTGTGTAGACTTCTTCCAGTCACTGTTCCTCAAATCTGAAAGTTAAATAACTCAATATTTTTACATTAGTAACCCTGAAAATGAGTTTTACCTTGTAATAAAACAAAAAGTGTCAATTTAAATTTATTTTCTTGACAGTGCAAATCCCACACACTTGATTACCTCAGGGCAGGTGGTGGACAATGACTGGGGGCAAAATTAGTAATTCGACTGCACTGGATACTTACCTCATGGCAGGTGCTGCATAGGGATTAGCATGCAAAATGACTCTTCCTACTGTGGGCATAAATCAGGGCAGGTGTTGGTCAGTGACTGAGGGGCAAACCTGCTATTCCTACTCCATTGGGGCAGTACTCACAGGAGGTGCTGGACAGTGACTGCGGGGGCAAAACTACTATCCCTAACTCAAAGCAGGTGGTGGGCAGTGTCTGTGGGTCAAAATTACTGTTCCTTCTCCAACAGGGGCATAACTCAGGGCAGGTGGTGGACAGTGACTAGGGGGTACACTTACTATTTCTACCCCAATGGGTACTTACTTAAGGGCAGGTACTGAACAGTGACTGGGGGCCAAATTACTATTCCTACTCTGCCAATCATTACTCAAGGCAGGTGCTGGACAGTGGCTGGGGGGCAAAAATACTATTACTACTCCACCTGGAGCATTACTCAGGGCAGGTGCTGAACAGTGACTGGAAGGCATAATTTAATATTACTACTCCACTGGGTAATTACGCCAGGGCAGATGCTGTACACGGACTGAGGAGCTAAATTATTATTCCTACAATGCCTGGGGCATTACTCAGGGCAGATGCTGGACAGTGACTGGGGTGCAAATTTGCTATTAACACTCAACTGGGTACTTAACTCTGAGCATGTGGTAGTCAGTGGCTGTGCAGCAAAATTACTAATCCTACTCCACAAGGGGCATTACTCAGGGCAGCTGTTAGTCAGTGACTGAGGGGTAAATTTGCTATTCATACTCCACCAGGGGCATTACTCAGGGTAGGTGCTGGACAGTGACTGGAAGGCAAAATTAATTTTACTCCTCCACTGGGTAATTACGCCAGGGCAGGTGCTGTACACGGACTGAGGAGCTAAATTAATATTCCTACTATGCTGAGGGACTTACTCAGGACAGATGCTGGACAATGACTGGGGTGCACATTTGCTAATAATACTGCATTGGGTACTTATCTCTGGGCAGGTGGTGGTCAGTGGCTGTGTGGCAAAACTACTAATCCTACTCCACTGGGGGCATAACTCAGGGCAGTTGTTAGTTAGTGACTGAGGGGCAAACTTACTATTCCTACTCCACCAGGGGAATTACTCAGGGCAGGTGCTAGACAGTGACTGGGGTAAATGACTATTTCTACTCCACTTGGTACTTAGCTCACGGCAGGTGCTGGACAGTGACTTGGAGGCCAAATCACTATTCCCACTACTCTGGTTGCACAACTCAAGGCAGGTGGTGTACAGCGACTTGGGGGTAAACTTACTATTTCTACCCCACTGGGTACTTACTTCAGGGCAGGTGCTGGATAGTGACTGAGGGGCCAAATTACTATTCCTACTCCACCAGGGGCATAACTCAAGGCAGGTCATGGACAGTGACTAGGGGTAAAATTACTAGTCCTATTCCACTGGAGACATTAGTCAGGATGGGTGCTGGACAGTGACTGGGGAAAATTGCTATTAATACTCCACTGGGTATGTACCTCTGAGCCGGTGGCAGACAGTGACTGGGGCACTGGGTACTTACCTCACAGCAGGTGGTAGACAGTGACTATAGCACAAAATTACTAATCCTACTCCACCAGGGGCATAACTCAGGGCAGGTGCTGGACAGTGACTGGGAGTCCAAATTACTATTCCTACTCTACTGGGAGCTTAACTCAAGGTAGGTGGTGGACATTGTTTGTGGGTCAAAATTACTAATCCTACTCCACCAGGGGCATTACTTAGGGCAGGTGCTGGAGAGTGATTGAGGGGAAATTACTATTTCTACTCCACTGGGTACTTAATTCAGGGCAGGTGCTGGACAGTGACTGGGATGCCAAATTACTATTCCTATTTAACTGGGGCATAACTCAGAGCAGGTGGTGGACAGTGTATGTGGGTCAAAATAACGAATCCAACTCCACAGAGGTCATAACTCAGGGAATGTGCTGGACAGTGACTGGGGGGCAAACCTACTATTCCTAATCTGCCGGGGGCATTACTCAGGGCAGGTGCTGGAGAGTGTCTGTGGGTCAAAATTACTGGTCCTATTCCACCGGGGACATTACTCCGGACAGGTGTTGTACAGTGACTGGGTGACAAAATTGATATTAATCCTTGACTGGGTACTTACCTCTGAGCAGGTGGTGGACAGTGACTGTGCCACAAAATTACTAATCCTACTCCAACAGGGGCATACCTGCGGGCAGGTGGTGGACAGCAACTGGGGGTAAACTTACTATGTCTACCCCACTGGGTACTTACTTCAGGGCAGGTGCTGGACAGTGACTGGGGGGCCAAATTACTATTCCTATACCACCAGGGGCATAACTCAAGGCAGGTGGTGCAGAGTGACTGGGGGTAAAATTACTATTTCTACTCCACTGGGTACTTAACCCAGGGCAGGTGCTGGACAGTGACTAGGAGGCTGAATTACTATTCCTACTCCACCAGGGTATAACTCAAGGCAGGTGGCAGACAGTGTCTGTGGGTCAAAATTACTGGTCCTACTCCACCGGGGATATTACTCAGGACAGGTGTTGGAGAGTGAATGGGGGACATAATTGCTATTAATCCTCGACTGGGTACTTACCTCTGAGCAGGTGGTGAACAGTGACTGTGCCACAAAATTACTAATCCTACTCCAACAGGGGCATAACTCAGGGCAGGTGGTGGACAGTGACTGGGGTAAAATTACTATTTCTACTCCACTGGGTACTTACCCCAGGGCATGTGCTGGACAGTGACTAGGAGGCCAAATTACTATTCCTACTCCACTGGGGGCATAACTCAAGGTAGGTGGTGGACAGTGTCTGTGGGTCAAAATTACTAGTCCTATTCCACAGGAGACATTACTCACGATGAGTGCTGGACAATGACTAGGGGGGAAAATGCTATTAATACTCCACTGTTTACTTCCCTCTGAACAGGTGGTAGACAGTGACTGGGGCACTGGGTACTTACCTCTGAGCAGGTGGTAGACAGTGACTGTAGCACAAAATTACTAACCCTACTCCACCAGGGGCATAACTCAGGGCATGTGTTGGACAGTGACTGGCGGGTAAAATTACTATTTCTACTCCACTGGGTACTTAGCTCAGGGCACGTGCTGGACAGTGACTGGGAATCCAAATTACTATTCCTACACCACCGGTGGCATAACTCAATGCAGGTGGTGGACATTGTTTGTGGGTCAAAATTAATAATTCTACTCCGCCAGGGGCATTACTCAGGGCAGGTGCTGTACTGTGATTGGGGGAATATTACTATTTCTACTCCACTGGGTACTTAACTCATGACAGGTGCTGGACAGTGACTGGGAGGCCAAATTACTATTCCTATTCCACTGGAGCATAACTCAGGGCAGGTGGTGGACAGTAACTGTGAGTCAAAATTACTAATCTTCTCCACCAGGGGCATAACTCAGGCAGGTGCTGGCCAGTGACTGGGGCCAAAAATTACTATTGCTACTCGGGTCGGTACTTACCTCAGAGCAAGTTATTAAAATTGCTTCTCACCATCAATAAACTTGTTTAAAAAAACATGCAAAGGGTTTTTGTAGTAATCTAAAATAAAAAAACATGTTCATGAATTACTATTCTCAAAAGGTCTTTTCTTTCAAAATATTTTACAGACCATTTCACAAAACTTCCGAACTAAGAAACCATCTACCAAACAGTTCAAAGTAGGACACATCTGACTGCAACAAACCTCATTACAAAGGATTTTAACCCATCTCAGGTACGAATTCATTAAGAATTTAAACTTTGATGGGTACTTACCTCAATTGTAGGTTTTCCTTTCAGAAAACTGCAGAAATTAAATCCAATACTTTACTAAAATCACTCCACAACTCTTTAAATTTGCAAAATTACTTTAGCAAAGTGAATGTAACTCAATAGTATACAATTTTAAAAAATAGCATTTCTTTTCACTCCTGTCATGCAGGAATATAACAATTTCAAAACAACCAGATTCTTGAGCTTCTAAGAAATCTTCTACTACAAAGATCCAATTCTACAACCAGCCAACAAGCCAAATACCACATCCACCAGAGGTAACTAAACAAACTAAATCCCTAACTCTTGCATTAAAATATATCCACAAAGCCAAGCCATAAAACTGACAATGTTTTTCTCCAACAGGATTTTTAAATGTTCCCCTTCTCCTTTGAGTACAATGAATAGCAAATGCATCTCTTTCTGTCCACAGGCAACGGAACACGAATTAGCATCATTTCATTTATAACAGCACATATATTTAAACTTTTTTTGTTTTGCCTTTCTCCAACAGAAAACCCAACAATGGCATTACAACACCAAGCGTGGTATGTGAAATCCAGAACAGAAAACAAGCTTCTAATGTATGGTGGCTATCTGTACTGTAAGGAGAGATTAACTGAACCCTGGAGTTATTGTAGGTGTGCAATTACTCTGCAAGATACCGTTGTTAGGACAACAGAGCATAACCAATCTGCCTCTGCAATGGAACTAGAAGTAAGAGAAAATGTTCAACAAATTAAGAGGCCGATTATGACTTTGGTGGTGCTACGCGGTCTCTGTGCCAGCTCAGCACCGCCAAAGCCGTGCAGGGACCGCCCGCCAGATTATGAGTACAACTCGTGCCTGGTAGACTTTTCTGGTACTTTCTTTTGCCATCCCCATGGCGGTGCCCTAAAAACAGGCACCGCAATGGGAACACAAAAGAAGTTACAGCACAGCATAGACTGTGACGTCCCTCATGTGCTAAAACTTGGGGTGCATTCAAACAGGGGGGCACATGCTGTGCCCCCTAAATGCAACCCCATGGTGGCGGTGTGGGGGCCCAGCCTTTTCATGGTGGTGAGCCCACCTTGAAAAGGCTGGCAGAGGTTAAACACATAATGTGCTCGGCGGACTGCGGTGGTCCAGCCTTGCATATTTTATAGGCCTGTGCACTGCGCCACCGCCAGGGAATGGCGGCTCCCTGGTGCAGCCGGCACAGTGGTGGATGGTCCAAAAAGACACCTCGTAATACGGTGGCTGCAGGACTACCACTGCTGCGCCACTGTGAGTCGGTCGGTCAAAGACCCCCAGACTCGAAATCGGGCCCAATGCTTCTTGCACACACCTCCATTGAACACTGCAGTGCAATATTAAGTGACATTCCACAAAACATTCCCGTACACGCTGCCAGCAGCATGACCTCCATCCCCAACCATAGGAGGATGGGTCAGAGGCAAAACTGGCAAGCAATCCCCACCGTGTAACACCCCAAACCTATAAAGTCATGAACATCCCCACTCAACTAATTTTAAATTTCTCCAATGAACCTTTCCTCCTGCAGGATAATACAAAGATTTAAAATTCTTAGTAAACCTGGAGAATAGTCCAATTTGGATGATGGATTGTACTTTTAAATCAACACCTCATCCATTCACCCAAATTTATACTATTCATGCCAACAGGAATAACACAGCTCTTTCATTAGTGTATGCGTTTCTGCCTGACAAACATTACTCAACACACACTGAATTTTTGACGGTGGTCAAAATCAAAACTATGAATAAAAGTCCTGGAAAGGTAATTATCGATTTTGAATTGACAATGATTAACACTGTCACTAAATTATGCCCTGATACCCAAATTCAAGGATATTTTTTCACTTTTCACAGGCGTATTGGTGGAAAATACAAAGATTATGCTTGGTTGAAGACTATTTGTCAAGCAGTAAACTACAATTTGAGTTAAGAAAATTAATTGTGTTATGTTTCATAGATGAGTGCTGCACTTCAATTAGAGAATCTGATTTTTTTACCCAAAATGTAGAAAAATTGGATCAATTACTAAGCTACTTTGAAGATATGTGGATTGGCTGTCTAAGTAGGTCTGGTTGCAGGAGGAAGCCAAGGTTTCCCATTGGATGATGAAACTGCTACTCGACCTACTTAGTAGGTGGTGCGAAAACTAATAATGCCATTGAGGGATGGCATAATTCCTTCAACAAATCAATTGTTAAACATCACCCAAATTACTATAATTTCTTGGAAATTTTGAAGACGAACCAAAGTCTCAAAGAAATGAGACTTCCGCAATCAATGTCAAGTAGCCTAAACCAACGAGTGTAAAAAAATGTCAAGAAATGTCTGAAAGACTATTGGATAAAATTCAACAGTTTTCATTGATCGTGGAGTCAAACTACCTTGACAGTATTGCTTACATTTTACATTTCTAACACTAACTAACCACTAACCAAAATACATGACAATTTTTAAACAACATATTCATTTGTTTGGAATTTTTGCATTTATTTTGCATTGAAATTAAAGGAATGTTGGTGTTCCTACCTGAAGTCTTCTTTATTCAACTCATGGTGAAGTTTAAAAACCACTTGTCACCATGAGCCTCCATCGGTCCAAAACCACATGCCAGTAACCATATCCACATCAGTCCGAAAATGAAAAACCCTAAAACAAATTCTTTTTCAAATTACTCCATCCTTAATCAGTAGTCGCCATTCCACAAACAATCTAAATTTGTAATCCTGAAGGTTTTGTTCTTTGGCAGTCATCTTTTCCTTGTACAAATCCCGTTTCTCCATTGTTGTCAAACGAGAGTATTCTTTATAAAAATGGCACACTATAACCTTAAAACCTAAAAACAGATGCCTGAATTCAAAGTGTAGTCATTTTAAAAAGTCCTTTTTAAAAGACAAAAATGTCCTTCTAATATAGGCAACTACATTAGTCTTAATCCACAACAGCCATGTGGTCTTCATTAACTGCTCCAAAAATAAAATGTACTCCATTTAAAAACTTGAAGCAATTTTATTTTAAATGTCACTTTTATTCAAAAAAGATTTAAAATAGTAGTTGATTTTTTTGCATAGCTATTTTACACTAAGTTTCGAAAAAAAACACCAGAATACTTTGAGGGGCACATTTAGTGCCCTCCTTGCATACTTCAGTATGAGCCAGTTCAGGGAGCCCTTGTTTCCTGCTCTGACAAGAAACTGGACAAAGAACATGGCAGTATCCTCCCCTCTGTCCAGCCCCTCCTCTGGGAGGGACCCTTAAACCATCCCAACCCTTTCTCTAGGGTACTTAAGGGCTTACCTGTGGGTAGTTCTTCAGATTCAACTTGGGACAAGTTTCAGACCTGAAACCACTTCAACTTCCACCATATGGGCATTTTGGACTTCGCTGGATTTTGCCTTGAACTGAGACTGCACCAATAAAGACTCCTGCTGCTCTTGGTCTTGCTATTCTGCAAGTTTTCTTTCTCATCTATGCCTGTGCTTCATCCAGGTTCCTCTCCAGGCCTGTGGGCATGAAAGTCACCCAAAGGAATCTCCCTTGGAGGCAAGGAGTCACTCCCCTGCATCTGCAGGCACCGCAATGAAGCGTACCTGTTTGCTGCTCCTGACGTCCTACTGACTTCAAAAGGCTCAGCAACACAGATTGTGGTTCCGCAACTCACTTGAGGCCTGACCTATCCTCTCAGCAAGTTTGAGGCCAGTATCCCTCATTGGAACCGCTGGAGCAGAACCCCTGGGCACTGCCAAGACATGTTGAATCTGTCCTCCAGAGTTCTTCGGGCTACAAGAAGCTTCAGCCTCCCGCATCTCTTCCTAACAAGATCTTTGTCCTCACCGCATCTCCTGCACCGTGGGCCTGCTTCTTTGGTAAGCTGATTGAGGTCTTCTTGCAACTCCTGTGACTTTGGCCAGTGGGTCCTCTTGATGGTCTTCTTTAGCTTCAGTGGGCTCCCCTGCTTGCTCAGGGCCTGTTCTAACTCTCCTGCAATTGGTGAGTCCCTTGGACTTTGCTGGTCTCAACGTTGCACCATTTTTGTTTACCATGTATGTTGCTGCTGCCAAGGCTTGTTGGTGCTTCTGCAGGACACCTACCCCCTGGTTCTTGAATTCTGATGTGGGTCAGCCTGGGAATGGCTACTGGTCTTCCACAGCATCTACCGGTCCTCACAGCTGCAGTGACATAACACAGTCATCACTTCTGCATCTTTCATCATCGGTGGTCATTGGCCTTCTGTGCCTCCTGGTCACCTCAGAGTGGCAAAGACTCTATCCCCTCTGCTTGCAGGTACTCCTCTTCAAGAATCCATCCTTGGATTCCAAAGTCTCTTTCACCTTCTTCGCCAGCGGCATCTTTTCTTAAGTCGTCCACTGTGGTCTACGGAGGTTTCCAACGTCACTTCGCACCTATGCACCCGGCTTCCCTGGTATAGGTTTCGCTGGGGTATCCACGGGTGGGGTTACTCTCCAACATTCTGTCTTCCACAGGGTTTCTTCAGGGGCCCTGGGAAGGATCCCTCTTCTTGAAAACTGCAACAGCGACTTTCCCATTGACTTGCATTGAGTACGCGGCTGTGTTTCTACTCTGCACACAGTCTCTGTGGGGTTCCTGGGTACTTACCTCGGGTGGATCCTTCTGTCCCCAGCTCTTCTAAGTCTTCTGGTCCAAGTCCTGACTTCAGTTGCTGTTCGCATTCCTCTTCTTTCTTTCTCTTCTTTCCAGCTGAATTTCACTTGTACAAAGCCAGTGAAATTCAGCAGTTATAGTTACCTGAGCTATCTATAATGTACGCCTCCGCAATGCACTAAGTATGACCTCACATATTACATCACACATCACATAGTCAGTGATCTCACTGATGACATCACTGATGACCTCTCAAAGACATCACTGATGACTTCACTAATGCCATCATCCAGAGAACCACTCATGCACCCACTCACACCCCCATACAACCACTTGTTTGCCCACTCCCACAAAACTACTCACATAATCATTCACTGCCCCATAGCAGAACTCTAACACCCACTCACTCTTTCATAGAGGCACTCACACACCCAATCACTCACTCATACAGCCACTCATGCAACCATTCATTTATTCATACAGTCACTCATACAACCAGTCACTTACCCACACAGCCACTCACAGAGCCACACACTCACCCATACAGCTACTCACACAGAGACTTATTCACCTACACAGCTACTCACACACCCACTCAATCACCCATACAGCCTCTCAGCATAGTTGCCAACTCTCTTATATAATCACTCACTCACACACACACACAACCACTTACAAGCCCATTCACACATCCATAGAAGCACTCATACATCCGCTCACTCGCCCATACAGCCATTCACACAGAAGTTTACTCTCCAATACATCCACTCACACACCAACTCACTTAAAAAAACACCCACTCAAACAGCCACTCACTCACCCATACAGCCAATTATACACACAGCCGCTCACTGACACAGCCATTCAGACACCCATTCACTCATCCATACAGTCACTAGACACGTACTTACCCACCCATAGAGCCACTCACACTGCGACTCACCCATACAGCCAGTGACATACCCACTCACTCACCAATACTGCCACTCATACAGCATCTCTCTCACCCACACAGCTACTCATACACCCACTTATACACCCATACAGCCACTTACAATCCCATACTCTCAAGGATACATGCAGTCACACAGCCACACACATACCATATTTTATAAGTAGTATCACTCAGTAGTAGTGCACCTAGTATACTAATTTAACTTTTTTAATAGGTTAGTATATATGTTTAACACCCTTAAACTCTTAAAAACACATACATTCACTTGATTATGTCATCCGTGATGTTATTTGAGATGTCATGAGTAATGTCACTGACCATGTCATGAGTGATGTAATATGTGTGGTCATAAACAGTCCATTGCATGGGCGTAAGTTATAGTTATCTCAGGTAACTATTACTGTTGTATTTCACTGGTTTTGTATGGGTGGAATCTGAGCCTAACTATAATGTCCCTGTAACCTCGTTTTTTTCAGTGAATATATATATATATATATATATTACCTACTTGCGGTCGCCAGTAGGTAGTTATAGTTAGGACCGTGTTTCCATAGGAAATCTCAAAATTCTATTTTGAATAACTTTGGCACCGGTTGACGAATCCTTGCGAAATTTTCAAAACTAATGGGGCGCTACGCTCCGCTCCTACCCTAAAAGTCTCGGGGTGATTCGTCAAGCGGGGGCTGAGAAAAAAGGGGGGTCCCAAAACGCGTTTTCCCCATGCATTTTTCCATAGGACCTTTAGTCCGAGCTACAGCCCGAACGGATGAACAGAATTACTTGTAATTTGGCAGAGAGGTAGTCCGCAGGTCAAGGATGTGCCTTTTGTAGGTCTGGTGTAAATCTGTTCAGTAGTTCCTGAGAAAATAGCATTTAAATCAATATATATTTCTGTAAGCGCGCTCCGTGCGCTTACGGTAAGCTTACCGTACGTGTACGGTGCCGTGCGCGAGCTCAAATCTGATTGGTTGTCACATGACTGTAAACATTCGAATCGGACGAAATCAGGAAGTGTCGGCCGCCATTTCGTGTGTTTCACACAGAAAAAAAAAGGGAGATAACGTGAAAAGGGGGCAAGGAAGAGAGTTACAGACCCCCTAACATTTGAAAGGGGGTCAAAGAAGGACACAAAAGTACGAAAAAAAACATTTATTAATTTTAAAAAAAAATCGCGGAGTACGCGTACGGTAAGCTTACCGTACGCGTACGGTAAAAAAAAATAAAAAAAAAAAAATTCAGATTTAACTGTTTAGATATTAGGGGGCTCTAAAAAGAGCCGTTGTGTTTATGAAGTGATTTTTTAGTGGTACCTACAAGTAAGTACCGATGCAGAGTCTAAGGTTCAAGAGGAAGACTCTGTTCCCTTCATCAGTGAAGTGTACACCATCTCCTCTATAAATGTCTTGCATGTCGTAACGCAAGTTGTTGTGGTAAATGGAACCCATACCATAGTCTCGGAGGAAAGCAGAAACAGATTTGTTGACGTGCTTTCTTGCTTTGTCAATCTGTGGACAAAAATGATTGGACCAGTTCCATTTTTGCCTTTGGCATATGTTAGAATATGCAAAGGCAGTTTTAGGGAAAAGTGAAAACAGTTGTGCAGAGGTCTCCTTCATAAGCATTTCCAGACCTACCCCAGTCAAAGTGCCTAGGTCATTGCCACCACAGTGCACTATTATGAGGTCAGGGTGTTGGATTTGCATGAAGGATTTCACCAATGGCATCAATTGGTGCCACTTTAACCCTCTCTAACCAATCCATTTAATGTCTACATTTGGCAAAGCAAGGTCTCTCACCATACCTGTTTTCTCTGCATACTTTTCACTCCAGAAGACAGAGCTGTGCCCTACAATCCACACTGTGAACATCTTCAAAGGAGATCTGGATGCACTCAGGAGGTGTATTTCAGTAGAATGGGAAAAAGAAATGAAAGACAGTTTGGAAATGGAGGCATACATATTTTTTTAAAATAAAAAGAATTCATTGGCTGTTTCATACCATTCTACACTAAAAACTAGGCTGTATGTGTAAATTTATAGAAGCATGTTTTGTATTGGTACAGAAAAATGTGTTACCAAACAACATTACTATGGATTTGCTGTTAGGTTAGAAAAGTCAAGCACTCTTGCTCTTTGGAAATGAAACATTGTGTGGTGAACTTCTGACCTGACTCCACACAGCAGTGTTCCATGAGCTGTTGCTCGCACACTCCTGAGGCGGAAGCCGGGAGATCACTTGCTTTTAAAAATTGTATTTCTTGTGTCACAAATTGCAGACTCTCTGTATTTTAAACTGCACTCACCCTTCTGGCACCACCGGAGCGTGCTCCAGAACCGCCTAAACAGCGAACCCTTCGCTGCACCAAACGCCACAAAAACGAACCAATTCAGCCGCCATTGACGGCAAGGAACGAGGCCACGCCTACCCTTAGGCCACGCCCACTCGCCCACCGAACTTTAAAACGCTGCTGACAGCGCATCAACCCAGAACCTCGCACACTCCTGAGGCGGAAGCCGGGAGATCACTTGCTTTTAAAAATTGTATTTCTTGTGTCACAAATTGCAGACTCTCTGTATTTTAAACTGCACTCACCCTTCTGGCACCACCGGAGCGTGCTCCAGAACCGCCTAAACAGCGAACCCTTCGCTGCACCAAACGCCACAAAAACGAACCAATTCAGCCGCCATTGACGGCGAGGAACGAGGCCACTCCTACCCTTAGGCCACGCCCACTCGCCCACCGAACTATAAAACGCTGCTGACAGCGCATCAACCCAGAACCTCGCACACTCCTGAGGCGGAAGCCGGGAGATCACTTGCTTTTAAAAATTGTATTTCTTGTGTCACAAATTGCAGACTCTCTGTATTTTAAACTGCACTCACCCTTCTGGCACCACCGGAGCGTGCTCCAGAACCGCCTAAACAGCGAACCCTTCGCTGCACCAAACGCCACAAAAACGAACCAATTCAGCCGCCATTGATGGCGAGGAACGAGGCCACGCCTACCCTTAGGCCACGCCCAATCGCCCCTTTTCCACCCTTTAAAAGATGTGCAACCACCGGACGCGCAGCGGACGGGCGCAGCGGGCGCGCCGTCAGCGCGCTGAAGGCGCGCCAAAGGCAAGCCCGTCTGGGCCCGTCCGGGCCCAGACGGCCTCAGGCCTGGACACTATGCCCGATTCCCAAAGGCGCATAACCTACTCCCAAGAAACACTCCGAGCCTGGAATACGATTAAACATCCCAAGTGTAAGTATATCCTCAAGGAAGACACTCCTTTTACGGGCTGCACCCTTTGCAATCCGTCAGAGGAATCGGAACGGGGCCAAGCACTTCGACTCGGCCTTCTGAACTGTAGATCTCTTGTAAAACATGCTCATGAGATAAACATCCTTGTTCAGGACTCCAGGCCGGACATACTGTTCCTGACAGAGACATGGATAACACCTAACAGTGACTTTGACATGGTCAATGCAGTCCCTCCAGGTTATCAAATTCGTTCCGTGAACAGACCGGTCGGCAGAGGCGGCGGCCTAGCTATACTCTATAAAGACCACTTCACCTGCAGAATCGACAATGGAATTGTCAAAGACTGCGAAAACTGCAACTTTACTTTCCAGATTGCGCCTGCAATCTCACTGTCGGGATTACTAGTATACCGACCGCCTGGCCCCGTAGGGGATTTCCCCGGCACCCTGATGGATCACATCACACTAAAAGCAATCACTGCCCCCAATTTTCTCCTTCTAGGGGACCTTAATCTGCACTTCCTAGACCCTGCGGATAACACCGCAGCCAGCCTTTTAGCTGACCTTGCATCAGTCGACCTACTCCTCATGAATTCAAAAGCTACCCATGAGAAGGGCCAACTTTTGGACCCGATTTTTACAAATATCAGGAACCTCAAAACTCAAGATCCCACCCCCCTCCCATGGACAGACCACTTATTGGTCCCCGTGGCCTGGTACCTCCAGACTACTCCGGCCCTCGCACAGAAAACCAGGACACTTGGGAGACGATGGCATAAGCTGATACCAGAAGAATGGGAAGCGAAGTTGAAAGAATCTACCACACCTCTCTCCTCGGACCCCAACATGGCGGATAGAGAGTTCAACGACTGGCTCACCCACTCCCTAGACAGCCTTGCCCCACTAACCAGCACCCTCAAACACATCAAAAGGATCAACCCAGCGCCATGGTATACTCCTTCCCTGAATACACTGAGAAAGGAGTGCAAAAGGACAGAACGCATATGGAGAAGACATAAGTCTGTGAAAGAAAAAGACGCTTTTCAGCTATCTATGAAAGCGTACAAACTAGCACTTCGGAACGCTAAAAGTGCTTTCTATGAGGAGAAAATAAGGAATTCCTCCTGCTTAGCTAAGGAAACCTTCCTGATTCTTAAAGAACTCCTACAGGTCCCTGACCCCCCTCAAAAACCTTTAGATCCCAAAGCAGCGGAAGAAAAATGCATCAACCTAGCCACCTTTTTTGATTAAAAAATTTAAAAAATCCTGGCATCCCTTCCCTTCGCTAAAGTAGACACTACTGGAAAAGCTAAGGACCCATCTCTCCCACAGAGGAACCCCTCCACGAAACCCGACACACCCCATCTGGCGCTTTTCGGACCTGCCACTACAGAGGAGGTCGCGGCAATTTTTACCTCAATTAAGAGTGGTGCCCCCAGCGACCCAGTACCCGTAAGATTCCTTAAAGATATCATCCACACCATAGTGCCCCCATTGACAGCCCTTATTAACATCTCACTAACCCAAGGCGAAGTCCCTTTGAGTTGGAAGAAAGCGGTAGTCAAAGGGCTCCTTAAGAAACCCTCACTGGATCCTGAGGATTTATCAAACTATAGACCAATCTCCCTCCTCCCGTGGATTGGTAAGGTCGCAGAGAAATTTGTAAATAAAAAATTGTCCAACTTCTTGGAAACCAACCATCTCCTCAAAGACTCTCAAACAGGTTTTCGACCAGGTCAGGGCACTGACACCGCTCTCCTCGCAGCAGTGGAAAAGACCAGAGAAATTCTCGATACAGGAGGATCAGTGGCAGTGGTCCTCCTGGACTTGAGCGCGGCCTTCGACACTGTCAGCCACCAGGTCCTAAACCAATGTCTAGAATACATCGGTGTGAAGGATACAGCACTGAAATGGCTCTCGTCCTTTCTCTACCGTCGCTCCTTCCAAGTATGGGAGGGTGAAAGCCGCTCCCCCGCCACCCCCCTCCGGTGTGGTGTGCCACAGGGCTCATCACTAAGCCCCACGTTATTTAACGTGTACATGGCCCCACTGGAAGAGCTGGTCGCCCCTTTCGGAGTCACCATCGTCAGTTATGCTGACGACACTCAGCTTGTAGTGACTCTCTCCCACCCCAAGCAAGAGCCTTCCAATCTTCATGACTGCCTCTCCATTTTACACCAATGGATGAGCGACTCCGCCCTAAAGTTAAACGGGTCAAAAACGGAGATCCTTCTCCTAGGTCAAAAGACGCTGAATCTACCCCCTAACATCTGGCCAGTCTGTCTGGGTGAACCCCCTTCCCCTAAAACGGAAGTGAAGAGTCTGGGAGTATGGCTAGAGAAAGATCTCACCTTCAGAACACAGGCAAGGAAAACGGCCGGCATTTGCTACGGCATTTTAAGATCATGTAGAAAGGTACTCCCCCTACTCCCGTTCCAGTCCCAACTACTACTGATCCAAGGCCTAGTTGTGTCCAGGTTGGACTACAGCAACGCCATTTACTTAGGAGCCCTGGAATCCACTCTTCAAATACTGCAGAAAACCCAGAACGCCGCTGCCCGTCTGCTCACGAATACCCCAGCCAGAACATCAGCCAAACCCGCACTGAAAAGACTGCATTGGCTTCCGATCAGGGAAAGAGTGATTTTCAAGGCCCTATGCCTGGCTCACAAGGTACTCCACAATGCAGGCCCTCCAGCCCTCAACAAATGCATCACCCCCTATAAACCCACAAGAGCGCTCCGCTCAGACCAGGAAAACCTACTTGTGGTTCCGAGGGTGAAAAAGGCCCGCACAGGAGGCCGTCGCTTCTCAGTCCACACAGCCAAACAATGGAACGCGCTCCCCTTAAGAATCAGATTAGAACCTAACCTCCTGCGCTTCAGGAAATCCCTCAAGACTTTCCTCTTTCCCTAAAACCGACTGGACCCCTTACTTTCATCCTCAGGACTACGAGGTTTAGCGCTGGGATACTCTTGGGTGACTACGCGCTCTACAAAAAACCTAAATGTTGCTATGGTAGCAGGCAGAAGTCAAGTTGGGGGAAGGGTACTTTTGGAAAAGGGTTGGTTTTCAACCAATAGAAATGTGTGATTACATTTGAAAAAAAGGGGGAAGCACTGAGATTTGAAATTAACATGTATATGTGTGGAAAAAGAGAGGGAAACATTGCCATTATCTGGTTCTGCTGAGAGGAGAGAGGTGTACAGAACAGAGATCCTGGCTCTGATAATCTGCTGTTTGAGTGCCACATTTCTTTCACAACTAACTAATTTTAAAGGTGAGTTATGAGTTTGAGAGGGGATGTATGTGGTAAATTAAGAAATGAATAATAGAATTGGAATTCCTTTTGTTGAAGTTGTGTTTATCATTTTGTGTTTTGGGAGAAATTTAAATGTAAGGAACATGTAAAATATTATGGACTATGTTTTCACCATAAATTAAGGTGTACTGGTATAAATGAGGAATACTGTTTTCTGCATAGAATCAGAAGATGACTCTGTGTGCAAAGAGGAATTGTTGTCAGAGATTTATTGCGTATTACTCTGGTAATTTTAGATTTGCATTGGTAGGAAAGGGGCAGCTATTTTTCAGCAGAAGCAGACTCTTAGCACACACCCAGCTGCTTATCCTGTAGAATCATGCATAGTATTCACAAGTGAGTGGGGTTTGAGGTTGCAGTGAGTAATGCAAATACATTCAACATCACTAAGGCTGGTTGCCTTTGCTGGAGTGTAGTCATTCACCTAGGTTACACATGTTCCTGGTCTCAAAAAGCTGTTTGGACATGTGCTGTTTTCAGATTCTGAAAAGTGGATTGAAAATGTGTCAGACTGTAAAAGTACTTATCACTTGCCAAAAAAAGAGTAGTAAGTGTGCTTTCAAATTGACAAAGAAATTTCGTTTTCTGCCTAATATCAAACCATGACTCTGTGTGCAAAGAGGAATTGTTGACAGAGATTTATTGCGTATTACTCTGGTAATTTTAGATTTGCATTGGTAGGAAAGGGGCAGCTATTTTTCAGCAGAAGTAGACTCTTAGCACACACCCAGCTGCTTATCCTGTAGAATCATGCATAGTATTCACAAGTGAGTGGGGTTTGAGGTTGCAGTGAGTAATGCAAATACATTCAACATCACTAAGGCTGGTTGCCTTTGCTGGAGTCTAGTCATTCACCCAGGTTACACATGTTCCTGGTCTCAAAAAGCTGTTTGGACATGTGCTGTTTTCAGATTCTGAAAAGTGGATTGAAAATGTGTCAGACTGTAAAAGTACTTATCACTGACCAAAAAAAGAGTAGTAAGTGTGCTTTCAAATTGACAAAGAAATTTCGTTTTCTGCCTAATATCAAACCATGACTCTGTGTGCAAAGAGGAATTGTTGACAGAGATTTATTGCGTATTACTCTGATAATTTTAGATTTGCATTGGTAGGAAAGGGGCAGCTATTTTTCTGCAGAAGCAGACTCTTAGCACACACCCAGCTGCTTATCCTGTAGAATCATGCATAGTATTCACAAGTGAGTGGGGTTTGAGGTTGCAGTGAGTAATGCAAATACATTCAACATCACTAAGGCTGGTT
This sequence comes from Triturus cristatus, assembly GCF_964204655.1. NCBI lineage: Eukaryota > Metazoa > Chordata > Amphibia > Caudata > Salamandridae > Triturus > Triturus cristatus. Next base: position 831,882,187 of record NC_140591.1, read on the forward strand.
GCCTTTGCTGGAGTGTAGTCATTCACCTAGGTTACACATGTTCCTGGTCTCAAAAAGCTGTTTGGACATGTGCTGTTTTCAGATTCTGAAAAGTGGATTGAAAATGTGTCAGACTGTAAAAGTACTTATCACTTGCCAAAAAAAGAGTAGTAAGTGTGCTTTCAAATTGACAAAGAAATTTCGTTTTCTGCCTAATATCAAACCATGACTCTGTGTGCAAAGAGGAATTGTTGACAGAGATTTATTGCGTATTACTCTGGTAATTTTAGATTTGCATTGGTAGGAAAGGGGCAGCTATTTTTCAGCAGAAGCAGACTCTTAGCACACACCCAGCTGCTTATCCTGTAGAATCATGCATAGTATTCACAAGTGAGTGGGGTTTGAGGTTGCAGTGAGTAATGCAAATACATTCAACATCACTAAGGCTGGTTGCCTTTGCTGGAGTCTAGTCATTCACCCAGGTTACACATGTTCCTGGTCTCAAAAAGCTGTTTGGACATGTGCTGTTTTCAGATTCTGAAAAGTGGATTGAAAATGTGTCAGACTGTAAAAGTACTTATCACTTACCAAAAAAAGAGTAGTAAGTGTGCTTTCAAATTGACAAAGAAATTTCGTTTTCTGCCTAATATCAAACCATGACTCTGTGTGCAAAGAGGAATTGTTGACAGAGATTTATTGCGTATTACTCTGATAATTTTAGATCTGCATTGGTAGGAAAGGGGCAGCTATTTTTCTGCAGAAGCAGACTCTTAGCACACACCCAGCTGCTTATCCTGTAGAATCATGCATAGTATTCACAACTGAGTGGGGTTTGAGGTTGCAGTGAGTAATGCAAATACATTCAACATCACTAAGGCTGGTTGCCTTTGCTGGAGTGTAGTCATTCACCCAGGTTACACATGTTCCTGGTCTCAAAAAGCTGTTTGGACATGTGCTGTTTTCAGAATCTGAAAAGTGGATTGAAAATGTGTCAGACTGTAAAAGTACTTATCACTTGCCAAAAAAAGAGTAGTAAGTGTGCTTTCAAATTGACAAAGAAATTTCGTTTTCTGCCTAATATCAAACCATGACTCTGTGTGCAAAGAGGAATTGTTGACAGAGATTTATTGCGTATTACTCTGATAATTTTAGATTTGCATTGGTAGGAAAGGGGCAGCTATTTTTCTGCAGAAGCAGACTCTTAGCACACACCCAGCTGCTTATCCTGTAGAATCATGCATAGTATTCACAACCGAGTGGGGTTTGAGGTTGCATTGAGTAATGCAAATACATTCATCATCACTAAGGCTGGTTGCCTTTGCTGGAGTGTAGTCATTCACCCAGGTTACACATGTTCCTGGTCTCAAAAAGCTGTTTGGACATGTGCTGTTTTCAGATTCTGAAAAGTGGATTGAAAATGTGTCAGACTGTAAAAGTACTTATCACTTGCCAAAAAAAGAGTAGTAAGTGTGCTTTCAAATTGACAAAGAAATTTCGTTTTCTGCCTAATATCAAACCATGACTCTGTGTGCAAACAGGAATTGTTGACAGAGATTTATTGTGTATTACTCTGGTAATTTTAGATTTGCATTGGTAGGAAAGGGGCAGCTATTTTTCTGCAGAAGCAGACTCTTAGCACACACCCAGCTGCTTATCCTGTAGAATCTTGCATAGTATTCACAACTGAGTGGGGTTTGAGGTTGCAGTGAGTAATGCAAATACATTCAACATCACTAAGGCTGGTTGCCTTTGCTGGAGTGTAGTCATTCACCCAGGTTACACATGTTCCTGGTCTCAAAAAGCTGTTTGGACATGTGCTGTTTTCAGATTCAGAAAAGTGGATTGAAAATGTGTCAGACTGTAAAAGTACTTATCACTTGCCAAAAAAAGAGTAGTAAGTGTGCTTTCAAATTGACAAAGAAATTTCGTTTTCTGCCTAATATCAAACCATGACTCTGTGTGCAAACAGGAATTGTTGACAGAGATTTATTGCGTATTACTCTGGTAATTTTAGATTTGCATTGGTAGGAAAGGGGCAGCTATTTTTCTGCAGAAGCAGACTCTTAGCACACACCCAGCTGCTTATCCTGTAGAATCTTGCATAGTATTCACAACCAAGTGGGGTTTGAGGTTGCAGTGAGTAATGCAAATACATTCAACATCACTAAGGCTGGTTGCCTTTGCTGGAGTGTAGTCATTCACCCAGGTTACACATGTTCCTGGTCTCAAAAAGCTGTTTGGACATGTGCTGTTTTCAGAATCTGAAAAGTGGATTGAAAATGTGTCAGACTGTAAAAGTACTTATCACTTGCCAAAAAAGAGTAGTAAGTGTGCTTTCAAATTGCCAATGAAATTTCGTTTTCTGCCTAATATCAAACCATGACTCTGTGTGCACACAGGAATTGTTTTTAGATATTTAATTTGTGATGGTTTTATTGTGATTTTCACTTGTAGGAAAGGGGTACATAGTATTTTAAGATTTGAAAAGATCATAAAAAATATAGTAATATATTTAAATAAAATAAAGGAATTTTTTTTTAGTTTTTTTCAGGTATTGCTGAAGAGCAGTGAACAAAATTTAAGATGCCTACAAAATCCAGACTAAGGAAAAACCAGAAAAAAAATCTATATTTTAAGACAACTGGAGGACCTAAGTTAGTTGGAGATGCTCATGTTGGGAAAAAGAGAAAGTCTTCTGGTAAGCAGACAAAAGATTTTTTTAAAAATATCTTCAAAAAAAGGAAAAATGTACAAAATGTCTGTACTGGAAATAATGTTTTAAATAGAAAACAACAGGAAAAAATTGAGCATTTAGTTAATGCAAATATACCTTCAGAAACAATAAAGATTAACTTAAAAAGAAAAACGGCGTTTAAAGAGATTCGTAGACAAATGTTTCAGAGAAGAGTTATGTCCAATTTGATATAGGATGTGAAGAAATATAAGAAAAAAGCAAAATTTTATAAGAGAAAAAAAGAAATTGAAGCCATTGTAGCAAAGGCTTTAAGAATTAAAAAGGAAACTATTCATTTTAATTTTGAACAAGATGCGTACATTAGATAAAATGGTCAATGTACTGAAATCACAAAGCAAAAGGAAAAGACTAGTGAAAAGAACAAACTTTTGTAAAGTGTTTTTAGGAGAATGGATGCATAGTTCAAGTAGTGAACCTTTTTTTAATGAAGAGAGTTATCTTCAAAGTAATAGTTTGCTGCATGCAGTTGACACCAGAGGTCATGCTTATGAAGTGAAAAATGGTTGTATAATGGAGAAGGAGAAAATGGTTCCAAGAGATGAGGAACAAGTGATGGCGGATAAGGTTATGGGGAGACGTCCTAAAGCCCCAGTGTATACTTGGAATTGTAGTAGTATTTGCACTGTGCGTCAGGAATCTATTGATAAATTTCGTGAGTTTCTAAGAGAATATAGTAAAAAAAAGTGTTAAACAGAAGATTAAGGTGCTTCAAAGTCTAGATCCATGCAGAGTGAGAGAGAATACTGGTTTGCAGGGACATTCTCTGGCTTGTCTATCTAGAAAAGTGTGTAAAAGTGTTTTTCATCATTTTAGGATGCTGGCTGTTCATCATACTGAAATGAGAAAGTTTGTGAGACGATTGTATTTTGCTAAAAGTCCAGCAATAAAGTTAGATGAATTGAATAGGGCTCTGTTCCGTGGATCGGTATCAGATGTAGAGAAGGTTACTGATGAAATTCAGTTTAGTTACTTTGGTCCAGAACAAGACAGTGCAGGTAATGACACAGTTATTGAGGAAGATGTGGAAGAGAATGTAGAATCCTCTGTAAGTAAGAAATTTGATGATCAAATGACAAAATTTGCAATAATCTCTAATGAAAGACCAAATATTACTTGTATTTGTTGCCGCAGAACTCATTATAGAAATCAAACCAGGAATGTTGATCTCTACAGAAAAAGTGAAAATGAAGATAATTATAAGTGGAAGGATTTTGCAACATATATATTTCTTGAAAATTGTTTTGAATTTGGTGAAGATCAGCGTATTTGTAAATACTGTTATAATAAGTTAGAAGAAAATAGAATGCCGACCAGAGCTGTACATAATAATTTAGAATTGGATGCTATTCCTGCCGAACTTTCTGAATTAAATACATATGAGTCTATACTCATTCAATGTGTTCATCCGTTCCAGACCATAGTACGTATGGAGCCCAAAACTGGTAAATTACCTCCTTCAGATTTACTGAGAGGTTTAAAAGGTAGAGTGGTGTATTTGCCCTTGGATTTGAAAAAAAATATGGAAACTATTGATGCAGATACTTTGGAAACTGAACCATTAGTTATTCTGGTTAATGGTGTACCTACAAAGAATAAGAAGATTTGGCAGGAGCTGGTAGATGTATGGAAAGTACAAAGAGCAAATTTGTATTTGAAAAGGAATAACAAATGGTATGAATCAATTTATATAGATGAAGAAGAAGAAGATTTACAAGAAGACACAGAAACACCAACTGGACAAATTGAAAAAGTGGACAAGTCAAAGGAAGAAGAAATTTATGAACATTTTAGCATACATCCTCTTCATTCAAAAGAAGTTATGGGAGACACTATTGATCTGTTTCAGATGAAGAAAGCAAAAGGAACTCCCGTGAGTGTATGGGAGGAGAGCTTGGAAGCTCGATGTTTTCCCCAGCTGTTTCCTACAGGAAAAGGAGGACGATACGATGAACGTCCAGAACAGATTCCAGCTTCTGAGTATCGGACTACAAGACTATATGCAGAAGATCCAAGATTTCGACAAAGTATTCCTTATTTGTTCCATCTTTTATTTGAAAGCGACTTGTCTGCATTATCTTATGCAGTAAATCACATTTTAAAAAGTGGAGTACATTTACAAAATGTGTCTGCTAAGGATTTTATGGAGAAAGTTCAGCACTGAGATGATCATTTGGAAACACAACTGATCAATCTGATGGCTTGTCAGCGTGGGACAAATGAATATTGGTACCAACGCCATGGTGAATTAAAATGCATGTTACGGAATTTAGGAACTCCAACATGGTTCCTTACCCTTAGCTGTGCCGAGTACGCTTGGGATGATTTACTGGATTTTCTACGAAAGGCAAATTCAAACATTAAAAACATCGAATACAAGACAGCAGGAGAACTGTGCTCATTGGATCCGGTTAATGTTTGCAGATATTTCAATCATAGATTTGAGGCCATGATGTGCTTTATCTGCAATAAAAAAAATCCACCTCTTGGAGAAGTTGTGGATTTCTTTTGGAGAAAAGAGTACCAAGCAAGAGGTGCTCCTCATATTCATATGCTGTTGTGGATCAAGGATGCCCCAAAGTTTGGAACAGATGCTGATGATGCAGTTTTATCTTTCATTGAAGAATATGCAACATGTGCTATACCAAAAAGCACAGAAGAGAAAAAGTTAAAGGAGCAAGTTTTACGTTTCCAAAGTCATCGGTGTGGAAAATACTGTCGACGGAAATACAAGAGCAAAGATAAATTCTACACTAAATGTCGATTTGGATTTCCTAGACCTGTTCTTTCAAAAGGAAGAGTAAACAGTTTTATGTCAGCTGTGAGACATACTATTACAAGAAAATCACCAAAGAATACCTACAACCTAAAAAGAAAAGAAGAATCAAAAAATATAAATGACTACAACCCAGTCATTTTATCCATGTGGAATGCTAACATGGATATACAGTATGTAGCTGACAATTCCATTGCTGTTGCTCGATATGTAACGTCTTACATTACTAAATCAGAAAAAACTGAATTGAAAGAAATGTGGGAAGAGATTTCTCATGAGAAGACTGTCAGTAAGAAGCTATACAGTTCCAGTTTAAAGATGTTATCGCATCGAGAAATTGGATCCTACGAATGTTCAGATAGGTTATCTTCTGCAAGTCTCTACTCGAAATCAAGAAGAATAATTTGGGCAAGTTTAGGCCTTGCAGCAATGAGAAATCGGGTACTGAAATCTGTGGGAGAAATTGAATATTTAGCACAGTTTGAACCTGAAAGTACAGATATTTTAAAAACAAACATGTTGGACACATATTACCCAAAAATAAGTCATCACCTTGAAAACATGTGTCTCTATGAAGTGCTGCAGAACTTCATTTTCAAACGGAATGCCACAGAAGACATCAACAATGGAAAATATAAAGTCAGTGGTCAAGAAGGATGTTTGGTGAAGCAAACAAAAGGAAGTTTGATAAATCATCGGAAGCTGACTTGCGACACTACTGACAAAAAGGAATTTTACTACTTGGCACTTTTACAGCTGTTCAAACCATGGCGTTCAGAGGATGAACTACTTGGAGAATTCCAGAGCTATGAGGACTCATTTAATGCATGTAAAGATACGATTGAATGCAGTACTTTCACAAATTATGTCCAAATGTTAAATGAAGAAATTGAACAGGAAACTACAATTGCAGCTGAAGTAGCTAGAGACAGTTCTCAAGACAGCCAAAGTTCTGGAACGCTCAGTCAAGATCCCCATAGGACAACCAATCGTAGAAAATGAAGCTGCAATAGCTATGACTGAAGTGGAAACGGCTATGAATCAAGCTCAAGAAGAATTAATAGACTTACCAAATTTGGAAGAACAACTAAATGAAGAGCAGCAACAAATGTATGAAGAGATCAGAAACAAAATTGATCACGGATTACTACATGAAAAAAAAGAGTGCTCATGCACATCATTTCAACCAATCAGGATGTATGTAAGCGGACAAGCTGGAACTGGAAAAAGTTTCTTAATAAAAGTCATCAGAAGCTACCTACAGCAAAAAACGGATTCAACTTTGTCTTGTGTTGTTACTGCTCCAACTGGGTTAGCAGCATATAACATAAAAGGAATCACCTTACATCGTTTGCTAATGTTACCAGTGGAGCATGAGAACAAAATAGAATACCACAAGCTAACTGGAGAAGCATGCTTGGAAGTTTCAAGAGTATTGAAGAAGATGCAAGTTCTCATTATTGATGAGGTGAGCATGGTATCAAACTTAATGCTTGCCTTTGTGCATTTAAGAATGCAGCAAATTCTAAGGAGAGACTATGACGTGTTATTTGGTGGAAAACATGTCATAGTTTTTGGGGATCTTCTACAGCTTACTCCAGTTAAAGGACAACCAGTGTTTAATACTGTGACACATGAAGACACAAAGAAGTCATTGGGAAGCATTGGTAATGCAAATTTTTGGTCCTTCTTTGAGTACAAGGAACTTACTACTAATATGAGGCAAGCAAATGATGAAGAATATGGAAGTATTCTGAAAGATATCAGAATTGGACTACTCACTGAAGCTGGCACGAAAGCATTACAGAGTCGGTTGCTACATAATTTATTCCCAAAGGAAGAAATAGTTGCAGAGAAAATATACAAGAACATTGCAGAAAAGAAAAGTGTAATCTGCTTAATGCCAACTCTACGTGAATGCTCAATATTCAACGAGGAACTTTTGAAATTGGAAAAGGAAGAGATTAGGAAATTGGAAGCAGTGGACAAAATTCTGCATGAAAGAATTACTATTACATTAACAGGCAAACTGAAAAATAAATTGGATTCACTAGAGAAGAACATTTCCAAAACTGCTGGATTAGAAAAAAATCTATATGTTTGCATGAACTGTAGAGTATTTTTAAGGAGAAATTTGGATGTTGAAAAAGGTTTAGTGAATGGAGCTATGGGAAGAGTTGTGGGTTTTATTAATTACCAGAAAAAAGATGGAATTAAATGTTTAAAAATAAAATTTGATCAGATAGAAGAAGTTATAGACATTTGTCGTTGTACAGTTCGTTTCATGCTTGTGAAAGACTTATATGTACAAAGAAAGCAGTTTCCGTTTTCTCTAGCATATGCTGTAACTATTCACAAGTCTCAAGGATTGACTGTAGATTGTGCTTTTGTGAACATTGGTTCAACTGTGTTCAAAGAAGGTATGGCTTATGTTGCTTTGTCACGAGTGAAAACATTATCTGGTTTATTTATGATAGACTTTGATGACTCAAAAGTTAGTGCTGATGCAAATTGTGTAAAGGAGTATAATAGATTAAGAAGAACCTATGCTCCTCATTTAGGTCAGTATCCTGTGTTGGAAAAACGTGTTGTTTCTCGAAAAAGGAGAATTGAGAATATCTGTAATGAGGATGTAGAGAGGAGAAAAAAAAAGAAGAGTGATGTAATTGCAAGCAAAAAGAAAAAGGAAAATGTTGAAGAGGTTGTTGGTTGTCATTTTGAAAATAGCTCTGGTGTCAACTGCTACGCTAACGTAGTGCTAAATGTTGTATTTTATCTTGAAATTTTGCAAGAGCAGATAATAGTAAATCAGAGAAAAAGATTCTGTTCTGAGTTGAGTTTCCTTTTTGAAAAGCTGAGTAATGATAAAACTAAAATAGAAAGTGCTACTGAAATTAGAAAACTTTTAGATGTATGTTCAGGATGTACACAGTTTTCTCAAAATGTACAGCAAGATGCACAGGAATTCTTGATGTATTTTCTTCAGGTACTGGAAGAAGAAGGGGTACAAATAGAAAATATGTTTGGTCTCTCTTATAAATGGGAACATAGTTTTGAAAACTGTTTCAATACATGTGGCTCTAATGTTGATTCTGAAAGGTTTATTTATTTAACATTGCCAGAGAGTAAAACAGTCACTTTTACTAAATTAGTTAAAGATGCTAATCATAGCATGGAATGCGGTGAGTGTAAATCTGACATGTTTTCAACGTTAATTTTAAAGGAATACGGACAGTATGTAATTTTAATGATGCAACGATGTAGAGCTGATGGTTCAAAATTGGATACTTTAATAAAGAAGTTTACAGGACAGCAATTATCAATTTCAGGAAAAACTTTTGTAACAGTTGCAATCATTTTCCATGATGGACCTACTGTAACTTCTGGTCATTACACAGTTTATCTAAAATGTAAAAAAGGCTGGACAATGTGTAATGATTGTCAATTGGTTTTTAAGCAACGTTTGCCTTTTGATTTAGCAAATTCCTATCTAATCTTCCTGAAACCTAAATTTAAGAGAGAATTGGCAACATCTGTACAAAACAATTTTACCATTTTATTGGATTACCATTGGAATTTTCAAATAAAAAGATTTTTAAAATTACCATTTGGCCTAAAGGAAAGGTAACCAATTGTATTGTGGACTTATTTAATTCCTAATTAATCTTTCGGAAACCAAAATTTTAGAGAGAATCGGTAACATCTGTACAATTTAAATTTTGGAATTTTATTGGATTACCATTGGAAATTTAATCCAAAAAGAATTTTAAAATTACCATTTGGCCTAAAGGAAAGGTAACCAATTGTATTGTGGACTTATTTAATTCCTAATTAATCTTTCGGAAACCAAAATTTTAGAGAGAATCGGTAACATCTGTACAATTTAAATTTTGGAATTTTATTGGATTACCATTGGAAATTTAATCAAAAAAGAATTTTAAAATTACCATTTGGCCTAAAGGAAAGGTAACCAGATGTATTGTGGAGTTATTTGAGATATATTATTTTTGTGATTATGCTTCTGTAACAAAATTGTCAGACGGTATTTTTTAGAAATAGTTATTGTTATTAGATGATATTTTTTTTGAATATTTTGCATTTCTATAATGTTATTGTTATGTTTAAGTGAGAAGAGATTCTGGGCTTTTTTAAAACAATCTTTGAGATTGTTATTTTTTTTTTGCCCGCTGTTAAGTGATGAATGCAATTGCTTTCACGATTTATAGTGAAATGCAATATATTCTGAAAACAGCAAAAAAATGGCAAAAAATTGTTTTTGGAAAATATGTAAATACGTGTACTGTATTATAAAATGTTTTATTAAATATTAATACTTTTTTCTTTTTTTCTCAGATTGAGAAAGAAAATTTTCGAAAAATAAAACCATTTTTTCAAGCAATTTCAATAAAATTTAAATTGATAATTAAATTTTTGGGTGGGTCAGGTAAGTCAGAAATTTGATGGTCCCTTTTTTCCACTTCTCCTCAAACAGATTTTCAGTATTTCATTATTAATCCCTCAAGGACCTTGTAATGTGGTAATTGTTTTTTAGTGGTTTAAAAAAAAAAATAAATAAATACGCTTACGCGTATGGTAAAAAAAAAAAAGTTTTTAAGAAAAATTTTTAAAAAGTTGAGAGGTAAGGTTGGCTCTTAAAAGAGCCGTTGTGTTCATGCAGGGACAGAGGAAAGAAAGAATGGGAATATTAGCTGGTAGGACAAATGTGCTGGTCTATTCTGTTGTTAATTAGGGGAACACTGGTCTCCCCACGAACAATTAGACCATGGCAATTTGAGCACCGCATTGTAACCCTCGCAAATCGATGGTTAGTTTCCAGAGGACCAGAAAAAGGTGAATCTCCCCCCACAGATGAAGGGCTCAGCTGAGCTGCCGAAGATGGACTCGGCTGAGCTGCTGTGGATGTGCTCGGTCGACTTAATGAAGGGTTTCCTCCAGTATGTCGAGCATTTGTCCTAGGGTGTACATCCTCAAGGTGTCTTAACATAGTGTGATTCCCGAAGGAATACTTCTTGTTAGGATTACCTCTAGAAAGTACACGCTGGCAAAGCTTGCAAGTCACTAAAGCAGCATTTACTTTTTTCTGGCCCTCAGGAAAAGAAAAATACTCCCATATAAAAGAGCTCTTCTGTTTCCTCCTTCTCTGCCTGATGGTCGTGCTGCTAGCCTCACTCTCAGAAGAGGAATGCTGGTCTGCCATCGTATCCCAAAGACAACTCAGCTCCTTCTCCTAAGGGATCACAAGCAGAAATGAGGGGAATGGGTGTGGTGTAGGAGAGTTCTAGAACTGAAAGTACTATAAACCAATCAAAAGTGTTGTTTCTTGATCACATGACCCACCATGAGCGTACGTTACGCTTACCGAGCGCTTACGGAGCGCTTACGGTAAAAGTACGCATGCGCGTATAAAAGACACGTGCATGCGCATAACAGGCACGCCCCAACACTTCCGCGTAACGTGCGCGTGTAACGTATGTGCTTACGCGCCGCGTACGCAGTACGCACGCCTACGTTAATTGCGTAACCATACGCAAAAAGAGTAGAAATATTACGTACATTACGCAAAACGTACGCTTACCGTAAGCTTACCATACGCGCACGTAAAAAAAAAAAAAAAAGAAAAATTAGAAAAAAAGAATCACTATGTTATACTAATATATCTTACCTGTTTGGTAAAAAAAAATGTGAAAAAAAATATATTGCAGAATTTTTAAAATTTAAGCATAGTGTTTAAAGAGAATATAAAGTAAAAATAAAAAGATGTAAAAAACCTTGCAAAAAAAAAAAAAAATCACACGTTTAATATAAGAATTTGTATTTATAAAACCATACAAAATCACTGAAAAAACCATGGGTTTCACACACGTAATAGGTAAGAATTAGCATTTAAAAAACCATACAAATTCACAGAAAAAACCATGGGTTTCACACATGTTATAGTTAGGAATTAGCATTTAAAAAACCTTGCAAATTCACTGAAAAAACCATGGGTTTCACACACGTTATAGTTAGGAATTAGCATTTAAAAAACCTTGCAAATTCAGTGAAAAAACCATGGGTTTCACACACGTTATAGTTAGGAATTAGCATTTAAAAAACCTTGCAAATTCAGTGAAAAAACCATAGGTTTCACACACGTTATAGTTAGCTGGACATTTCACTCATAAAAAACCAATGAAATTCCCCCGTTATAGTTAGTTAAGCTAACTATAACTCGCGCACCCGCAATCCACTGCTGATGACGTAACATATTACATCACTCATGACATGGTCAGTGACATCACTCATGACATCACTGATGACATCTCAAATGACATCACTGATGACGTCATCCTTGTGACAGAGTGGCAGACCTCCTCTCACCCTAATATAACCTTTGAAACACACATTCAAAAATAGAGACTAAAATTTTCAAAAAAATGGACATACCAATACCAGTTACAACAACCTCTTGATTAATTCTAAGATCCACATACACATCCACTCATTCACCAACAGTCCTGTACAGTCACTCATACATGTACTCACTCATCATATGTACTCATACACCTATACATCCTGCTACACAATGCCACTCATCCACAGAGTTACTCACACATATAGTCACTCATGCTAATAAAGAATCAAACATAGATTTATTTGCATATACAGTTATACACACACCACCACACTTACTTCTACGGAAACTTACACATACTTAGTCTTTTAAACAATCACTTATAGAAACACATACTTATTCATACAGGAACTCTTTCAATCTCTCACACTCACATATACTCACTTATATACACCAATAGTCAAATATACTAGTTTAAAACATATGTAGTTACTCATAAAGACACTATTGAGACAGTCATTCACTCACTAACACACCCATACACACACTCATCCACCCATACAGTCATGCACACATGCTGTCTTCAAAACATACAACCAGAGAGTCACTCATTCATGCACCTATGCACTACGTAATACCCCCCACCGAACCATGCAGACACTCAGACTGATACTCAAAAAACAACCTAATATCCTATATAAACACCCATGTAGCTACTCACCAACCCATGCAGCCAATTATACACAAAGTGAGAGACTGATACAGATAATTACATATTTAAACATTACTCAGTAAGCCATGTATTCACTAAGATACACTTAATCAGTCAGTTACACAATCAATTTTTCAAAAACAAATCATCCATTTAGACACTTATATACCCATTTATTCTTCCATCGTCCGTGAGATATACATATATAAAACATATTTAATTTTCAGAAAAATACACATTCACTGGATGATGTCATCAGTGATGTCATTTGAGATGTCATCAGTGATGTCATGAGTGATGTCACTGACCATGTCATGAGTGATGTAATATGTTACGTCATCAGCAGTGGATTGCGGGTGCGCGAGCTATAGTTAGCTTAACTAACTATAACCGGGGAATTTAATTGGTTTTTTATGAGTGAAATGTCCAGCTAACTATAACGTGTGTGAAACCTATGGTTTTTTCACTGAATTTGCAAGGTTTTTTAAATGCTAATTCCTAACTATAACGTGTGTGAAACCCATGTTTTTTTCACTGAATATATATATATATATATAGAGTCCAAAGTTTTTTTGCTGAATGCGCGTTGCACCTGAACGTGAGGGCATGCCGGTAGCCAGTGTCAGCAAAACTGGCAAAACATGAAGTCCAACGCTCACTCGTCACTACAAAATGACCCCGACATATGCTGGGTTTACAACAGGATTTTATTCCACAATACTGCACGGGTGCCTTCAAAACTGGAAACATTTTGGCAGACGCGTTTCAGCGATAATGCTTTCCTCAGTGCCGGTTTCCAAGCCGTATCTCTCACCTGGCGGTCGTTAATGAATCTTGTGACGCTCTCATGGCCACACCCAACGAAGTGCTGGTGCTCCGCCTGTAATCTGCAGTTCACTCGTGCTCACCGGGGCCAATTGCATGCTGGTTCTTGGAGTTCGCTGCGAAGACCCGTAGAGTGAAGGGCCTTCAAACACCAAGTGGTGTCCCAACAATGTGGCATTCCGAGCCCCGCAAACTTGCAGCCTCTGGTCCCGATGTTGAATAATGGTGAGTACTGGAACCTGGTGTAACTCCTATAGCGAATGCTACATCCTCACTCCCGATGTGGTCACAGCCAGTGCTGATAATCCTCAAAGGGGGGCAACGCGCTGTACTAAATACAGAGTCCAAAGTTTTTTTGCTGAATGCGCGTTGCACCTGAACGTGAGGGCATGCCGGTAGCCAGTGTCAGCAAAACTGGCAAAACATGAAGTCCAAGGCTCACTCGTCACTACAAAATGAGCCCGACATATGCTGGGTTTACAACAGGATTTTATTCCACAATACTGCACGGGTGCCTTCAAAACTGGAAACGTTTTGGCAGACGCGTTTCAGCGATAATGCTTTCCTCAGTGCCGGTTTCCAAGCCGTATCTCTCACCTGGCGGTCGTTAATGAATCTTGTGACGCTCTCATGGCCACACCCAACGAAGTGCTGGTGCTCCGCCTGTAATCTGCAGTTCACTCGTGCTCACCGGGGCCAATTGCATGCTGGTTCTTGGAGTTCGCTGCGAAGACCCGTAGAGTGAAGGGCCTCCAAACACCAAGTGGTGTCCCAACAATGTGGCATTCCGAGCCCCGCAAACTTGCAGCCTCTGGTCCCGATGTTGAATAATGGTGAGTACTGGAACCTGGTGTAACTCCTGTAGCGAATGCTACATCCTCACTCCCGATGTGGTCACAGCCAGTGCTGATAATCCTCAAAGGGGGGCAACGCGCTGTACTAAATACAGAGTCCAAAGTTTTTTTGCTGAATGCGCGTTGCACCTGAACGTGAGGGCATGCCGGTAGCCAGTGTCAGCAAAACTGGCAAAACATGAAGTCCAACGCTCACTCGTCACTACAAAATGAGCCCGACATATGCTGGGTTTACAACAGGATTTTATTCCACAATACTGCACGGGTGCCTTCAAAACTGGAAACGTTTTGGCAGACGCGTTTCAGCGATAATGCTTTCTTCAGTGCCGGTTTCCAAGCCGTATCTCTCACCTGGCGGTCGTTAATGAATCTTGTGACGCTCTCATGGCCACACCCAACGAAGTGCTGGTGCTCCGCCTGTAATCTGCAGTTCACTCGTGCTCACCGGGGCCTATTGCATGCTGGTTCTTGGAGTTCGCTGCGAAGACCCGTAGAGTGAAGGGCCTCCAAACACCAAGTGGTGTCCCAACAATGTGGCATTCCGAGCCCCGCAAACTTGCAGCCTCTGGTCCCGATGTTGAATAATGGTGAGTACTGGAACCTGGTGTAACTCCTGTAGCGAATGCTACATCCTCACTCCCGATGTGGTCACAGCCAGTGCTGATAATCCTCAAAGGGGGGCAACGCGCTGTACTAAATACAGAGTCCAAAGTTTTTTTGCTGAATGCGCGTTGCACCTGAACGTGAGGGCATGCCGGTAGCCAGTGTCAGCAAAACTGGCAAAACATGAAGTCCAACGCTCACTCGTCACTACAAAATGAGCCCGACATATGCTGGGTTTACAACAGGATTTTATTCCACAATACTGCACGGGTGCCTTCAAAACTGGAAACGTTTTGGCAGACGCGTTTCAGCGATAAACTTTGGACTCTGTATTTAGTACAGCGCGTTGCCCCCCTTTGAGGATTATCAGCACTGGCTGTGACCACATCGGGAGTGAGGATGTAGCATTCGCTACAGGAGTTACACCAGGTTCCAGTACTCACCATTATTCAACATCGGGACCAGAGGCTGCAAGTTTGCGGGGCTCGGAATGCAACATTGTTGGGACACCACTTGGTGTTTGTAGGCCCTTCGCTCTACGGGTCTTCGCAGCGAACTCCAAGAACCAGCATGCAATTGGCCCCGGTGAGCACGAGTGAACTGCAGATTACAGGCGGAGCACCAGCACTTCGTTGGGTGTGGCCATGAGAGCGTCACAAGATTCATTAACGACCGCCAGGTGAGAGATACGGCTTGGAAACCGGCACTGAGGAAAGCATTATCGCTGAAACGCGTCTGCCAAAACGTTTCCAGTTTTGAAGGCACCCGTGCAGTATTGTGGAATAAAATCCTGTTGTAAACCCAGCATATGTCGGGCTCATTTTGTAGTGACGAGTGAGCGTTGGACTTCATGTTTTGCCAGTTTTGCTGACACTGGCTACCGGCATGCCCTCACGTTCAGGTGCAACGCGCATTCAGCAAAAAAACTTTGGACTCTGTATTTAGTTTAGCGCGTTGCCCCCCTTTGAGGATTATCAGCACTGGCTGTGACCACATCGGGAGTGAGGATGTAGCATTCGCTACAGGAGTTACACCAGGTTCCAGTACTCACCATTATTCAACATCGGGACCAGAGGCTGCAAGTTAGCGGGGCTTGGAATGCCACATTGTTGGGACACCGCTTGGTGTTTGGAGGCCCTTCACTCTACGGGTCTTCGCAGCGAACTCCAAGAACCAGCATGCAATTGGCCCCGGTGAGCACGAGTGAACTGCAGATTACAGGCGGAGCACCAGCACTTCGTTGGGTGTGGCCATGAGAGCGTCACAAGATTCATTAACGACCGCCAGGTGAGAGATACGGCTTGGAAACCGGCACTGAGGAAAGCATTATCGCTGAAACGCGTCTGCCAAAACGTTTCCAGTTTTGAAGGCACCCGTGCAGTATTGTGGAATAAAATCCTGTTGTAAACCCAGAATATGTCGGGCTCATTTTGTAGTGACGAGTGAGCGTTGGACTTCATATATATATATATATATATATATATATATATATATATATATATATATATATATATATATATTATCTACTGGCGGTCACCAGTAGATAGTTATAGTTAGGACCGTGTTTCCATAGGAAATCTGAAAATTCACTTTTGAATAACTTTTGTGCCGGTTGACGAATCCTCGCAAAATTTTCAAAACTAATGGGGCGCTCCGCTCAGCTCCTACCCTGAAAGTCTCGGGGTGATTCGTCAAGTGGGGGCCGAGAAAAAAGAGGGGTCCCAAAACGCGTTTTCCCCATGCATTTTCCCATAGAACCTTTAGTCGAAGGTACAGCCCGAACGGCTGAACAGAATTACTTGAAATTTGGCAAAGAGGTAGTCCTCAGGACAGGGAAGTGCCTTTTGCATATATGGAGTCAATCTGTTCAGTAGTTTCTGAGAAAATTGCAGTTAAAAGCACATACATATCTATAGCCGCGCACCGTACGCGCACCGTACGCGCACGGTGCGAGCTCCCTGACGTGCGCGAGCGTAATTCTGATTGGTGGATTCGTGACAGTCAACATTCGAATCTGTCAAAATCAGGAAGTGTCGGCCGCCATTTTGTGTGTTGTGTGTGTGACAGGGAAAAAGAAAGGTGGAGAACATGACAAAGGGGCAGGGTAGAGAGTTCCTGACCCCCTAGCCTTTGTCAGGGGGTCCCTGAAGGACCCCGAAGGGTGAAAAAAACATTTTATTTTTTTTCAAAAAAATCGCGGGGTGCGCACATGGTGCGCGCACCCCCAGCCGCCATTTTGAGTTTTAGAGGTAGAAGAGAGTTAAAAACACAAGTGGAGAACGTGAAAAGGGGGCAGGGTAGAGAGTCCCTGACCCCCTAGGCCTTGCCAGGGGGACCATGAAAGACCTCTTAGGTCTAACAAAAAAAAAAAATTTAAAAAACATCGCGGGGTGCGCACACGGTGCGCGCACGGTGGAAAAAACCCATAAAAAAATAGATTAAAAAATCAAGTATAAGTGTTTAGATGTTGGTTGGCTCTAAAAAGAGCCGTTGTGTTAATTGAGTGTTGTTTTGTACCTACAAGTAAGTACCGATGCAGAGTCTAAAGTTCAAGAGGAAGACTCTGTTGCCTTCATCTGTGAAATGAACACCGTCTCCTCTATAAATGCCTTGCATGTTGTAACGCAAGTTGCTGTGGTATATAGAACCCATACCATAGTCTCTGAGGAAAGCAGAAACAGACTTATTGACGTGCTTTCTTGCTTTGTCAATCTGTGGACAGTATTGGTTGGACCAGTTCCACTTTTGCCTTTGGCATATATTAGAATATACAAAAGTAGTTTGTGGAAAAAGTGACATCAATTGCACAAAGGTGTCCTTAACAAGCATTTCCAGACCTACCCCAGTTAAAGTGCCTAGGTCATTTCCACCACAGTGCACAATAATAAGGTCAGGCTGTGGGAGATATAGAAAAGATTTCACCAAGGGCATTAATTGGTGCCACTTTAACCCTCTCTGACCAATCCATTTAATGTCTACATTTGGCCAAGCAAGGTCTTTGAAAATACCTCTTTTTCTGCATACTTTTCACTCCAGAAGACATAGCTATGACCTACAATCCACACTGTGAACATCTTTCAAGGAGATCTGGATGCACTCAGAAGGTGTCTTTCAGTAGAATGGCAATATGAAAAGAAAGATAGTTGTAAAATGGAGGCTTACATACTTTTTTTTAAATAAAAAGAACTCATTGGCTGTTTCAGACCATTCAACACTAAAAACTAGGCTGTATGTTTAAATTTTTAAAAGCATGTTTTGTATTGGTTCAGAAAAATGTGTTCCCACAGAACATTACTTTGGATTTGCTGTTAGGTTTGAAAAGTCAAGCACTCTTGCTCTTTGGTTTAGAAACATTGTGTGCTGAACTTCTGACCTCTCTGCTCACACCAGTGTTCCATGACCTGTTACTATGGTAGGAGGCAGAAGTCATGTGGGGGGTAGGGATCATTTGGAAAGGGTTGGAATTTGCAACCAATAGAAATGTGCGTTTCCATTTGAAAAAATGTGGGAAGCACTGTGATTTGAAGTTAACATGTATATGTGTGAAAAAAGAGAGGGAAACATTGCCATTTAGTGGTTCTGCTGAGAGGTGTACAGTTCAGAGAATCTGGCTCTGATAATCTGCTGTGTGAGTGCCACATTTCTTCCTCAACTAACTACTTTTAAAGGTGAGTTATGAATTTGAGAGGGGATGTATGAGGTGAATTATGATATAAAAAAAAGAAATGAGATTCTTGTTTTAAAGTTGTGTTTTACATTTTATGTTTTGGAAGATATTTAACTGCCTTAAACTTGTCAGATATTATGGAGTATGTCTTCACCATAAGTAAAGGTGTACTGGTATCACCCAGGAATATTGTTTTCTGTCTAGAATCACACCTTGAGTCTGTGTGCACGCAGGAATTTGTTGTCAGAGATTTAATTTGTGGTGGTCTGGTGCTGTAAGACTTGCATTCGTAGGAAAGGGGCAGATTGTTTTCTTGAACTGTGATGGTTTGCACTGTGTGGTATTTCAGATAGCAGTGTGTAACGCTAACACATTTAATGTCACTAAGGCTCATTTCCTTTGCTCTAGTCTAATCACTCACCCAGGTTCCACATGCTCATGCTCTCAAGTAGCTGTTAGGACATGTGCTCTTTTCTGCCTCTCTAAACTATAAGGAAAATGTGTCAGGCTCTTACAGTAATTATCACTTCTAAAACCACAGTAGTAAATGTGCTTTGAAATTACCAAAGAAAAATCGTTTTCTGCCTAGAATCACACCATGAGTCTGTGTGCACAGAGGAATTTGTTGTCAGAGATTTAATTCGTTTTGCTCTTGTTCTGTAAGACTTGCATTCATAGGAAAGGGGCAGCTTGTATTTTTGAACTGTGATGGTTTGCATTCAGCAGAAATCACTATCTCAGAAATTAGAGGCAAATGCCAACACATTTGAAAACAACAGGGTAGATTTTCCTTCCACACCTGCCATGGGTGAGGTAGATCCTACATGTTCAAAACTGCAATTAACCCTTACCCCACATGTACTCTTACATATATCTGTGCAGTCTTCATGCAGTTCTGCAAGTGTCCATGCATATCTCTCTTGCACCTGACAATACACAGTCTCCAGAAGCACGCTCTTAGCACACAGGCAGATGCTTCTCCTGGACTCCCATGCTAAGTATTCAGCACTGTGTGGTATTTCAGATAGTAGTGTGTAACGCTACCACTTTCAACATCACCAATGCTGATTTCCTTTGCTCTAGTCTAATCACTCACCCATGTTCAACATGCTCATGCTCTCAAGTAGCTGTTAGGACATGTGCTCTTTTCTGCCTCTCTAAACTATAAGGAAAATGTGTCACACTCTTACAGTAATTATCACTTGCAAAACCACAGCAGTAAATGTGCTTTGAAACTGCATATGAAAAATCGTTTTCTGCCTAGAATCATGCCATGAGTCTGTGTGCACACAGGAATGTGTTGTTAGAGATTTAAAAAGTGTTGGTCTGGTTCTGTAAGACTTGCATTCATAGGAAAGGGGCAGCTTGTTTTCTTGAACTGTGATGGTTTGCACTGTGTGGTATTTCAGATAGCAGTGTGTAACGCTAACACATTCAATGTCACCAAGGCTCTTTTTTTTGCTCTAGTGTAATCACTCACCAAGGTTCCACATGCTCATGCTCTCAAGTAGCTGTTAGGACATGTGCTCTTTTCTGCCTCTCTAAACTATAAGGAAAATGTGTCAGAATCTTACAGTAATTATCACTTGCAAAACCACAGCAGTAAATGTGCTTTGAAATTGCCAATGAAAAATCGTTTTCTGCCTAGAATCACACCATGAGTCTGTATGCACACAGGAATTTGTTGACAGAGATTTAGTTCGTGTTGGTTTGGTTCTGTAAGACTTGCATTTGTAGGAAAGGGACAGCTTGTTTTCTTGAACTGTGATGGTTTGCATTCAGCAGAAATCACTATCTCACAAATGAGAGGCAAATGCTAACACATTTGAAAACAACAGGGTAGATTTTCCTTCCACACCTGCCATGGCTGAGGTAGATCCTACATGTTCAAAACTGCAATTAACCCTTACCCCACATGTACTCTTACATACATCTGTGCAGTCTTCATGCAGTTCTGCAAGCGTCCACGCAGATCTCTCTTGCACCTGACAATACACAGTCTCCAGAAGCACGCTTTTAGCACACAGACAGTTGATCTGCTGCACTCCCATGCTAAGTATTCAGCACTGTGTGGTATTTCAGATAGCAGTGTGTAACGCTAACACATTTAATGTCACTAAGGCTCATTTCCTTTGCTCTAGTCTAATCACTCACTCAGGTTCCACATGCTCATGCTCTGAAGTAGCTGTTAGGACATGTGCTCTTTTCTGCCTATCTAAACTATAAGGAAAATGTGGCAGGCTCTTACAGTAATTATCACTTCTAAAACCACAGTAATAAATGTGCTTTGAAATTACCAAAGAAAAATCGTTTTCTGCCTAGAATCACACCATGAGTCTGTGTGCACAGAGGAATTTGTTGTCAGAGATTTAATTTGTTTTGCTCTTGTTCTGTAAGACTTGCATTCGTAGGAAAGGGGCAGCTTGTATTCTTGAACTGTGATGGTTTGCATTCAGCAGAAATCACTATCTCACAAATGAGAGGCAAATGCCAACAGATTTGAAAACAACAGGGTAGATTTTCCTTTCACACCTGCCATGGGTGAGGTAGATCCTACATGTTCAAAACTGCAATTAACCCTTACCCCACATGTACTCTTACATACATCTGTGCAGTCTTCATGCAGTTCTGCAAGCGTCCATGCAGATCTCTCTTGCACCTGACAATACACTGTCTCCAGAAGCACACTTTTAGCACACAGGCAGTTGCTTCTGCTGCACTCCCATGCTAAGTATTCAGCACTGTGTGGTATTTTAGAGAGTAGTGTGTTACGCTACCACATTCAACATCACCAGGGCTCATTTCCTTTGCTCTAGTCTAATCACTCACCCTGGTTCCACATGCTCATGCTCTCAAGTAGCAGTTAGGACATGTGCTCTTTTCTGCCTCTCTAAACTATAAGGAAAATGTGTCAGAGTCTTACAGAAATTATCACTTGCAAAACCGCAGCAGTAAATGTGCTTTGAAATTGCCAATGAAAAATTGTTTCTGCCTAGAATCACACTATGAGTCTGTGTGCACACAGGAATTTGTTGACAGAGATTTAGTTTGTGTTGGTCTGGTTCTGTAAGACTTGCATTCGTAGGAAAGGGGCAGCTTGTTTTCTTGAACTGTGATGGCTAGCATTCAGCAGAAATCACTATCTCAGAAATTGGAGGCAAATGCCAATACATTTGAAAACAACAGGGTAGATTTTCCTTCCATACCTGCCATGGGTGAGGTAGATCCTACATGTTCAAAACTGCAATTAACCCTTACCCCACATGTACTCTTACATACATCTGTGCAGTCTTCATGCAGTTCTGCAAGCGTCCATGCAGATCTCTCTTGCACCTGACACTACACAGTCTCCAAAAGCACGCTGTTAGCACACAGGCAGTGGCTTCTCCTGCACTCCCATGCTAAGTATTCAGCATTGTGTGGTATTACAGATAGTAGTGTGTTACATTACCACATTCAACATCACCAAGGCTCATTTCCTTTGCTCTAGTCTAATTACTCATCCAGGTTCCACATGCTCATGCTCTCAAGTAGCTGTTAGGACATGTGCTCTTTTCTGCCTCTCTAAAATATAATGAAAATGTGTCAGACTCTTACAGTAATTATCACTTGCTCAACCACAGTAGTAAATGTGTTTTGAAATTGCAAATCAAATATTGGTTTCTGCCTAGAATCACACCATGAGTCATACAGGAATTGTTGTCAGAGATTTAATTTGTGTCGCTTTTATTGTGGAAGACTTGCAGTCGTAGGAAAGGGATAGCTCATATGATATGTTTTGAAAAGCTCATAAAAATATAGTAATATATATAAATTACATAAGGGTATTTTTTTTAAGTTTATTTCAGGTATTGCTAAACAACACTGAAATAAATTAAAGATGCCTATAAAATCAAGAAAGAGAAAAGAACAGCAACAACATCTATATTTGAAGACAACTGGACAAAAAAAAAAAAGTTGAAGAACCTCATGTTGGAAAAAAGAAAAAGCCTTCTGGTAAGCAGACTAAGGATTTTTTAAAAAATATCTTCAAGCAAAAAAAAAATTTAAGAAATATATCCACTGGAAATAGTGTTTCAAGTAGAAAACAACCAGACAATCGACAGAATATACTAAATGCTAATGTACAAGCAGAAGTAAGAAAGAATGACTTAAAAAGAAAAATAGATTTTAAAAACATTCGTAGAAAAATGTTTGAGAGAAGAGTGATGTTCAATTTGCTGAAGGATGTGAAAAAATAAAGGAAGAAAGCCAAATTTTATAAGAAAAAAAACCATATTGAAACAATTGTTGCCAAGGCTTTGGAGTTAAAAAGAAAACTATTCATTTTAATTTTGAACAGGATCCGTACATTAGATAAATTAGTGAATGTAATGAAGTCAAAAAGCAAAAGAAAAAGAGAAGTGAAAAAAAAAACTTTTGTAAAGTGTTCTTAGGAGAATGGAAGCATAGTTCAAGTACTGAACCATTTTTTAATGAAGAGAGTTATCTTCAAAGTAATAGTTTGCTGTATGCAGTTGACACCAGTGGTCGAGCATATGAAGTTAAGGATGGTTGTGTAATGGAAAAGGAGAAAATGGTTCCAAGAAATGAGGAAGAAGTGTTAGCAGATGAGGTTATGGGGAGATGTCCTAAAGCCCCAGTGTACACTTGGAATTGTAGTAGTATTTGTACTGTACGACAGGAATCTATTGATAAATTTCGTGACTTTCTAAGAGAATATAGTAAAAAAAAGTGTTAAACAGAAGATTAAGGTGCTTCAAAGACTAGATCCATGCAGAGTGAGAGAGAATACTGTTTTGCAAGGACATTCTCTGGCTTGTCTTTCTAGGAAAGTTTGTCAAAGTGTTTTTCACCATTTTAGGATGCTGGCAGTTCATCATACTGAAATGAGAAAGTTTGTGAGAAGACTGTATTTTGCTAACAGTCCAGCACTAAAGTTAGATGAGTTGAATAGTGCTCTGTTCCGTGGATCTGTAACAGATGTGAAGAAGGTTTGTGAGGATATTGAGTTTTGTTACTTTGGTCCAGAGCAAGAAAGTGCAGGAAATGACACAGTTGTTGATGAAAATGTGGGAGAGAATGTAGAACCCACTGTTAGTAAAACATTTGAAGATCAAATGACAAAATGTACTATCATCTCTAATGAAAGACCAAATATTACTTGTATTTGTTGCCGGAGAAGCCATTACAAAAATCAAACAAGGAAGGTTGATCTCTATCAAAAAAGTGAAAAAGAAAATAATTATGAGTGGAAGGATTTTGCTACATATTTATTTATGGAAAATTGTTTTGATTTGGGTGAAGATCAGCGTATTTGTAAATATTGTTATAACAAGTTAGAAGAAAATAAAATGCCTGCTAGAGCTGTACATAATAATTTAGAATTGGTTGATATTCCTGCAGAACTTAGTGATTTGAATACGTATGAGTCTATACTCATTCAATGTGTCCATCCGTTTCAGACTATAGTTCGTTTGGAGCCCAAAACAGGCAAATTACCTCCTTCAGATTTACAAAGAGGTTTAAAAGAAAGAGTTGTCTATTTGCCATTGGATTTGAAACAATTGATGCAGATAGTTTGGAAACTGAACCATTAGTTATTCTGGTTAATGGTGTACCTACAAAGAATAGGAAAATTTGGCAGGAGCTGGTGGATGTACGAAAAGTACAAAGAGCAAATATATATTTGAAAAGAAATAATACATGGTATGAATCAATTTATATGGATGAAGATGAGGAAGATTTACTAGCAGACACAGGAATACCAACTGGGCAAATTGAAAAAGTGGATAAGTCAAAAGAAGAAGAAAATTATGAACATTTCAGCATACATCCTCTTCATTCTGAAAAAGTTATGGGAAACACTATTGATCTCTTTCAGATGAAAAAAGCTAAAGGAACTCCCGTGAGTGTATGGGAGGAGAGCTTGGAAGCTCGTTGTTTTCCCCAGCTGTTTCCTACAGGAAAAGGTGGACGATATGATGAACGTCCAGTACAGATTCCTGCTTCTGAGTATCGGACTACAAGGTTATATGCAGAAGATCCAAGATTTTGTCAAAGTATTCCTTATTTGTTCCATCTTTTATTTGAAAGTGACTTATCAGCACTATCCTATGCAGTAAATCACATTTTGAAAACTGGAGTACGTCTACATAATGTGTCTGCAAAGGATTTTCTGAACAAAGTGCAACAGCGAGATGATCATTTGGAATCACAATTAATTAATCTGATGGCTTGTCAGCGTGGGACTAATGAATATTGGTACCGACGCCATGGAGAATTGAAATGTATGTTACGGAATTTAGGAACTCCTAAATGGTTCCTTACCCTAAGCTGTGCAGAGTACGCTTGGGGTGATTTACTGGATTTTCTTCGAGAGGCAAATTCAAATATTGAAAACATCCAATACAAGACAGCAGGAGAATTGTGCTCATTGGATCCGGTTAATGTTTGCAGATATTTCAATCATAGATTTGAGGCTATGATGTCCTTCATCTGCAATAAAAAAAATCCACCTCTTGGAGAAGTTGTGGATTTCTTTTGGAGAAAAGAGTACCAAGCAAGAGGTGCTCCTCATATTCATATGCTGTTGTGGATCAAGGATGCCCCAAAATTTGGAACAGATTCTGATGATGCAGTTTTATCTTTCATTGAAGGAAATGCAACATGTGCTATACCTAAAAGCACAGAAGAAAAAAACTTAAAAGAGCAAGTTTTACGTTTCCAAAGTCATCGGTGTGGAAAATACTGTCGACGAAAGTACAAGAGTAAAGAGAAATTCTACACAAAATGTCGATTTGGATTTCCACGACCTGTTCTTTCAAAAGGAAGAGTAAACAGTTTTATGTCAGCTGTGCGACATACTATTACAAGAAAATCGCCTAAAAATACCTACAACCTAAGAAGAAAAGAAGAGTCAAAATATATAAATGACTATAACCCAGTCATTTTATCCATGTGGAATGCTAACATGGATATACAGTATTTAGCTGACAATTCTATTGCTGTTGCTAGGTATGTCACATCTTACATCACTAAATCTGAGAAAACGGAATTGAAAGAAATGTGGGAAAAGATTTCTCACGAGAAGACTGTCAGTAAAAAGCTATACAGTTTCAGTTTAAAGATGTTATCGCATCGAGAAATTGGATCCTACGAATGCTCAGATAGGTTATCATCTGCAAGTCTGTACTCCAAATCCAGAAGAATAATTTGGGTAAGTTTAGGCCTTGCAGGAATGAGAAATCGGGTACTGAAATCTATTCGAGAAATTGAATATTTAGCAGAGTTCGAAACCTGAAAGTACAGACATTTTAAGAACAAACATGTTGGACACATATTACCCAAAGAGAAGTCATCATCTTGAGAACATGTGTCTCTATGAAGTGCTGCAGAACTACATTTATAAACGGAATGCAACAGAAGACATCAACAATGGAAAATATAAAGTCATTGGTGAGGAAGGATGTTGGGTAAAACAAACAAAAGGAAATTTGATTAATCACAGAAAGCTGAGTTGCGACACTACTGAGAAGAAGGAATTTTACCACTTAGCACTTTTACAGTTGTTTAAACCATGGCGCTCAGAGGATGAATTACTTGGACATTTTCAAAGCTATGAAGATTCCTTTAATGCATGCAAAGATACCATCGAATGCAGTACTTTCACAACTTATGTAGAAATGTTAAATGAAGAAATTGAACAAGAAGCTACAATTGCAGCTGAAGTAGCTAGAGACAGTTCTCAAGACAGTCAAAGTTCTGGGATGCTCAGTCAAGATCCCCTAGGACAACCAATCGTAGAAAATGAAGCTGCAATAGCCATAACTGAAGTGGAAACAGCTATGAATAAAGCTCAGGAAGATTTAATAAACTTACCAAGTTTTGGAACAGCAGCTGAATGATGAACAACAACAAATTTATGAGGAAGTCACAAAACAAATTGATTATGGATTACTACATGAAAATAAAGAGTGCTCATGCACATCATTTGAACCAATCAGAATGTATGTGAGTGGACAAGCTGGAACTGGAAAAAGTTTCTTGATTAAAGTAATTAGAAGCTACCTACAGAAAAAAACAGATTCAACTTTGTCTTGTGTTGTTACTGCTCCAACTGGGTTAGCAGCATATAACATAAAAGGAATTACCCTCCATCGTTTGCTAATGTTACCAGTAGAGCATGAGAACAAAATACAATACCACAAGCTAACAGGAGAAGCATGTTTTGAAGTTGCAAGAGTATTGAAAAAAATGAAAGTTCTCATCATTGATGAGGTGAGCATGGTATCAAACTTAATGCTTGCCTTTGTACATTTAAGAATGCAGCAAGTTCTAAAGACAAACTATGACGTGCTATTTGGAGGAAAACATGTTATAGTTTTTGGGGATCTTCTGCAGCTCACTCCAGTTAAAGGACAACCAGTATTTCAAACTCTTACACATGAAGACACGAAAAAGTTGTTAGGAAGTATAAGTAATGTGAATATTTTGACATACTTTCAGTATAAAGCACTCATTACCAATATGCGGCAGGCAAATGATGATGATTATGCAAGTATTCTCAAAGATATCAGAATTGGACTACTCACAGAACATGGCAGAAAAGCTTTACAGGGTCGATTGCTATGTAATTTGTTTCCAACAGAACAAATTGTTCCAGAGAAAATATACAAGAAAATTGCTGGAAAAAATACTGTAATGTGTTTAATGCCAACACTACATGAATGCTCTACATTCAATCAAGAACTTTTGAAATTGGAAAATGAAGAGATTGTCAAACTGGAAGCTGTGGATAAAATACAACATGAAGGAATAACTATTATATTGACAAGCAAATTGACAACTAAATTGGATTCACTAGAGAAAAACTTTTCGAAAACAGCTGGTTTAGAAAAAAATCTTTACGTATGTATGAACTGTCGAGTAATTTTAAGACGTAATTTGGATGTAGAAAAAGGTTTAGTTAATGGAGCTATAGGTAAAGTTGTGGGTTTTGTTAATTACCAGAAAAACGATGGAATTGAATTTTTAAAAATAAAATGTGATCAGATTGAAGAGGTTAAAGACATTTGTCGTTGTTCAGTTCGTTTCTTGCTTGTGAAAGACTTATATGTATGTAGGAAGCAGTTTCCGTTTTCTCTAGCATATGCTGTAACTATTCACAAATCTCAAGGATTAACTGTAGATAGTGCTTTTGTAAACATTGGATCTAGTGTGTTTAAAGAAGGTATGGCATATGTTGCTTTGTCACGTGTGAAAAAAATATCTGGTTTATTCATGATAGACTTTGATGAGTCAAAAGTTAGTGCTGATGCAAACTGTGTAAAGGCATATAACAGATTAAGAAGAAGCTATGCTCCTCATTTAGGTCAGTATCCTGTGTTTGAAAAACGTGTTGTTTGTCGGAAAAGAAGAATTGAGAATATCTGTAATGAGGATGTACAGAAGAGAAAACAAAAGGAGAGTGATCTGATTCCAAGCAAAAAGAAAAAGGACAATGTTGAAGAGGTTGTTGGTTGTCATTTTGAAAATAGCTCTGGTGTCAACTGCTACGCTAATGTAGTGCTGAATGTTGTATTTTATCTTGAAAGTTTGCAAGAGCGGATAATACTAAATCATGAAAAAAGATTCTGTTCTCTGCTGAGTTTTCTTTTTGAGAAGCTGAGTAATGATAAAACTAAAATAGAAAGTGCTTCTGATGTTAAAAAACTTTTAGATGTATGTTCAGGATGTACACAGTTTACTCAAAATGTCCAGCAAGATGCACAGGAATTCTTGATGCATATGCTTATGGTACTGGAAGATAAAGGGGTAGAAATAGAAAATATGTTTGGTCTCTCTTATAAATGGGAACATAGTTGTGAAAACTGTTTGAACACATGCAGCTCTAATGTTGATTCTGAAAGGTTCATATATTTAACATTACCAGAGAGTAAAGCAGTGACTTTTAGTACATTAGTTAAAGATGCAAATCACAACATGGAATGTTCTCAATGTAAATCAGACATGTTATCAATGTTATTTTTAAATAAATATGGACATTATGTAATTTTAATGATGCAGTGTTGTAGAGCTGATGGTACAAAATTGGACACTTTAATAAAGAAGTTTACAGGACATCAATTATCAAGATCTGGAAAAACTTTTGTTGCAGTTGCAATAATTTTCCATGATGGACCTTCTATAACTTCTGGTCATTACACAGTTTATCTAAAATGTGAAAAAGGATGGACACTGTGTAATGATTCTCAATTGATTTTCAAGCAACGTTTGCCTGCAGAATTACCAAATTCCTACTTAATTTTTCTAAAACCAAAATTTTAGATACAAATTGCAGCATCTGAACAAACCATTATTTTGATTTAATTGGATTATCATTGGTTATTTCTCCAAAAAAGAATTTAAAAATTACCATTTGGCCTCATGGAAAGGTCAAAATTTCTCTTGTGGACTTCTTTGACAGATATTATTTGGTGTATGTGCTAAAGCAACAAGATTTACAGACGTTATTTATTGCAAATAGATATTGTTCTTAGAAGATATTTTTATTATATATGTTATATTTCTATCAAGGTATGTTTTACTGAGAAGAGATTCAGGGCTTTTTTTAAACAATCTTTCAGATTGTTAATTTATTTGCCCGCTGTTAAGTGATGAATGCAATTGGTTTCACAATTTGCAGAGAAATTCAATATATTCTGAAAACAGCAAAAAAAGGGCAAAAAATTACTTTGTTAAATATGAAAATATGTGTACTGTATTCTAAAATGTATTGTTAAATATTAATACTTTTTTCTTTTTTTTCAGATCGAGAAAGAAAATTTAGGAAAATTAATCCTTTTTTTCTAGCAATTAAAAAAAAACATTTATTTATAATTAAGTTATTTTGTTGGTCAGGTAAGTTTGAAACATCTGTATTTCTCACCCCTTTACTTTCATGCTCCCTTTTTTCCACTTCTCCTCACTCTGCTTTTCTCATTCCCCTTCTCTCTGTCTTCTTCCTTTACTGCTGTTTCGTAACTCCCTCACTCCTTCTCTACTACTCCCCTAGGTTTACTGCTTCCATCACTACTTTTTCAAACATGTATCTCTCCCTGTCTCCATGTGTCTCAGTCATTCTAATTGCCTTACTCATTCTCAGTTCCTTGCTCTCTCTGTCTGATTCTGTCTCTCTCCCTTTGTCTGTCTTACCCTTAATTTCCATTACATCTCTGGGGCAGATTAACAAGCTCCCTGCGCCACCACTACGTCACTTTTCATAACGTACTGGTGGCGCAAGGAGCTCCTCCATATTTACAAGGAGAGAAAAACCCACCCTGCTTGACTTTTCCTCTCCACATAAATACAGCCACTTCACACACAGCACTGTGCGTTGAAGGGGCGTTCCATGGGTGTTCATATGGGTGTTCCCACGCAACACACAAAGAACTTGACACATCTCCAGGTTTACGAGAAATCGTAACTCTGGAGATGCGTGTGAATGCTACGCCACCCTACAGGTGGTGTTGCGAGGCACAATGAGGAGAAATGTTTTTATTTCTCCTCGTTTTTTCCTCTTTTAGTGCGTCCTCCATTTTACAGCACGCATTGAAAGAGGAAAAAGCCTCTTGTGATTGTTTTTGTGCAGGAAGATGTCCCTTCCTGCACAAGAACAATCTCCCCACCATGCAGGCATCCTTGTACCATGGTGCAAGGGAACCTGCGCTGGCGCATGGCTGCAATTTGTAGGCGCCTACAAACGCGCAGGGGAAGCATAGAGATGCGACTAAAAAATCGTATAGCCTTCACATTTTGGGTGGTTTGCCCTACGTAGAGCATGTCGCAAGGGCATTTGATGGCGTATACCACATATGTGCTGTTGCAATTAGTGTGCAGGGAGAGATTATAGGATCTGCCGTCATGAGTGAAAGAGGATCCTACCACGGTCTTTGAGCATTTCGGGCCTAGCTTAGAGCTGACTTAAATGTATTAGAATGCCAGATTTGGGCTTGGTAAAAGGTTTATTTTGCCAGGTTGAATTAGCAGTTTAAATCTTCACCAAAGGCTGCAGTAGCAGGCCTGAGACATGTTGTAAAAGGCTACCTTAGTGGGTGGCACAACAAGTGCTGTAGGTTCACTAGTAGCATTTAATTTACATGCCCTGGGTACATGTAGTACCATTTACAAGGGACTTACAGGTAAATTAAATGTGGCAAGTAGATCTAGGCCAATTTTATCATGTTTATAGGAGAGAGCACAAGCACTTTAGCATTAGCACTGGTTTGCAGTGGTAAACTGTGCAGAGCCGTTGAGGCAGCAAAATAAAGTCAGCAAATACAGTAGGATGGAAGGCAAAAAGTTGGGGGAAAATCATGCCAAGGAAGTAAAGTCCAAAAAGTGTTATTCCCAGCTGAAAGCAGAGAGAACTACCACCCTCATGGGATTTTTTGTTGCTAAGGCGGAAGGACCTGGAGGGACCATCAGCTTTAGCGATGCTCCATCGTAAAGTCCTTTTCATACTGGGAGATGGACCACATCGCCCCTTATGTGCATTAGCCATCTGAGGGGTCTGTGGTCTCTCTGAATCCAGAAGTGAGTCCCAAACAAGACAGCAGGCGTAGTCACCATTCTCAGTGGTGTCACCTCTAGGTACTGAGTGGCATGGTCCACCAAGAACAGGGTAAATCTGCTGCTTGGGGCAGTCTTGGAGTCCGCCAATGTCAATGCCCATCTTTTCAAAGGAGATTGCCTATGAGAGGAGGTGAACCTGGGGAGCCTTCTGCTTTCCATCTGACTTCTAACTGGCCTGGCAGGTAGGACAAAACCTGCAGAAGCACTTGAGATCAATCTTACCTGAGGCCAATAGAAGTGGGTGACAAGCCTTGCAAATGTGCTCTCTTGCCCCAGATGCCCTGTTAGGGGTCCATCATTAGCGAGTCCTAATGGGAAGGCCCTGTGGTACAGGCGGACCAAAAACACACAGGTTGCCCCTGGCTCATGAACCATAGGCTCACTACACAGGAGATCATTCTCCTAGTAAATATAGTGAACACTAGAGGAGTTGCCAGCTGTCTGGGACTCAGCCTGCCACTGTAGGCTCTCAAGATTAGAGTATTGCATCTGCGCTTTGCAGAATTCTGCCCAAGATGGCCCCCTTCAGCTTGCCACCAGACCTGCTCATGTAGGTTTCCCAGGGCAGCAATGTCTACCTCTGTAGGATCCGAGGCGTCCCCTTCAGGTTCAGCTTCCTACCTGCCTCATAGTCTTGGGAGCAGGTTTCCCATGCCCACTTCCCTTCCTCTTTTTGGCAGGTACTGGACCATTTTTCTAGGTTTTAGGTCCTCCTGACTTCTCTCTCGGGCTGCCATAGACCTTGTGGTCAGGAATAACCACTTAGGCAACCCTAACCTCTCCAGTGGGACCAGAGATCCACCTGCTTCCAGGTGGTGTGCTCCATATCGTTACCAAGCAGACAGTCCACAGGCATGGTTGGACCCACAGCTACTCTTAAGAAACATGAGACTCCCCCATTTATAGGGAACCAGAGCCACGGGATAGTGTCTTCTACTACAACGTGATAGAATATATTGGGTTGGGTGATTGTTTTTGTGAAGGAAGGGGAACCTTCCTGCGCAAAAACAATAATTGATGGCAGAATGCAGCATGCATAGAAAGAGGAAAAAACGAGGAGATATAAAAGTATAGTTGCGCCACTCCTCTGCCTTCCCCTAAGGAGGCATAGGATTCTGACGCACTTCCAGATTTACAAAACTTTGCAAATCTGGGAATGTGTCAGGTTCCATGGATGTTGTGTGAGAACACCCACAGCAACACCCATGGAACGCCCCTTTCATGCAGAGTAATGCATGAAAGGGGATACTATTTACATTGCCATGAAAAGTCTTGCAGGGTGACTTTACGTGGCCTTGTAAATATGGTCAGGCACACTCCGCTGCTGAAGCCTAAAAAAAATGAAACACTGGTAGCCCAATGATCTTGTAAAAGAGGCCCCTATCTCCTTCTCACCCAGGGACACTATGGTAGCCTCTACACTTCTCCTCACATTTACTGGGGCAAACT
This sequence comes from Triturus cristatus, assembly GCF_964204655.1. Lineage (NCBI taxonomy): Eukaryota > Metazoa > Chordata > Amphibia > Caudata > Salamandridae > Triturus > Triturus cristatus. Next base: position 831,914,774 of record NC_140591.1, read on the forward strand.
CTTCCCCAAGTGCCACAGTGGCCATCCCCGGTGTTTGACCACCAGTGGGGGAAATCTGCCTGTTGGGCAGTAGTGGTCCCCTTGACATGTCTGTACCATAGCATTTGGGATAAAAACATCCAAAGGATTGCTTCTTAGGAAATCCAATATTTTTCTGGTCAGGTTGGGAATGGGGCTTGTTTCACTGAGAACTATTTTCGGGTCCTATTGAGAAATCCCTGCTTTTATATGTATCTCCTCCCTCTTTCTACCGGTGAAGACACTGTACAACCTTTGGTGATCCCCCAGATACTTTCTTGTGGAGCCTGGTGCTGCGCCATAGGTCCGCTTCCTTGGCAAGCTCACTGTTAATAGTAAGTTCAAAAACAATAAGGTGTTGGTGCAGCTTTGCAAAACTGTTACTGAACAGGTTCTCACTGAGAATAAGATTGTGCAGCCTCGAGTCCTCCTCAGGGACATCTTCAGAGCTACATAATTTGCCTCAGATAACCTGTCTATGTCATTACCCACAGCAAAGCTAGGCACCAGATCCATGGGTATGTGGATCTTCCTGTCTCAACTGGACAATAGATTTTTGCTCCCACCATTGCTGCATCACCCTAAGATCTGTTTAACTTTCTGGTCCAGCTCCTTCAGACTCACTTCACGAGACAGCAAATGTTTATTCTCCTCCTGAAGTACCGGGGATTTTAGGACCCCAGCGGTGCCAGGGGTAGCACCCTATGACTTCGTTTTCCATGTTGGCGTAGTATTATAAAATTCCACTCTCATGGTAATGTAACAAAGAACTTGGCAAAAGAAGCTGAAATATGAAAAGACATCTTCATTAAACTCAAATGAGTGAGACTACGTCACACAGAAGCCTTAGCAACTGAATGAGGCAGTCTCCAGAACAAAAACCAGTCTTCTGTTTTATACAGAATATTACGCTCTGGGCAACACCGCCCTTCTCTTGCAGTTGGTCATTCACATATTTTACTTCAAAGAACAAGCAGAGTCATGATTACAATCCCACATTTCAGTTCAGCCAGCCCGCAATTATTTACCCAGCGAGGCTCAGATCCCTCATCAGATATCAGCAGACCCCAATAAACACGGGCACCTCCTGTTTGTAAAACAAGCCATAAAGCAGGAAGAGTCAGGTGTGAAAGAGATTAGTCAGGGTTCGTGTGGGAAGAAGGAATTTATGATGCCTCGGGCCCTGATGCTAATCCCATTTGGCCGCAGTAAAAGGAACCGGCCGGACAGGGCTGACCTCGGGCAGTGGAGTCAGTTTGCACAGGTCACAGAGAAGTCAAAGGAAGGCGCATGTGTTCTAGAGGCCTGTATTTGTTCTTAAAGTGTAGCCTATGTGAGGGCAACTATAAGATGGCCAGCCTTCCAAGATGGAACCCACGGAGTCAATGTATAATAACGTATACATAGTGCATTCATAGCTAAAACGTTACACAAAGCACTTGTACATACCGCATTGACCATTCGCGGTTCGCTAATACCGGGATAGACAGGGGTAGGGCCCTGCCTCCTACGCGGTCCCAAATTTTAAAGTACGACACTCCCTGTCAGCTTCCTTTGTGGCACTCTTAGCAGCAGCCTCCTCCTTGGCTGCCTCCAATTTCAATTTGGATAGCTGCAGTGTCAAAACTCCCTCTCATCCACCTGTACTCCAGCTCCTAAGGGGACAGGCTGGTGGAGGACACACTGCTCCTGGCTGGAGACCTTGCTCCTATAGGCAGGTTTTCCTGCAGCTTTGGGCCTGTGGCTATGCCATCTCCATCCTCATGTTCCTCCTCTTCCGCCCCATTCACCTCCTCATTCTCAGGGTCACTGCCCTCCCACTCTCTGGTGGCAGCCAGCATCCTGCGGACTTCCTCATAGGCTCTGAGGGCACTTTTGTAGCCCCCTTCTCCAAGGTTAGTCCCTTCTCCTTGCAGAGCTTTTTCAACGCTGCCATCTTGAGGTTGTCAATAATGTTAAGTTCCAGCTCCATTTTCTCAAGCAGGTATCACTGGTGGAGCAAATGTGAGTCAGGAATTGAATTTGGAAAAATAAAAAAGAAGATCCACTCAAGGATAATTTAGAAACAGCTAAATCTGGTGTCAGATTATTTACATGGGATATTTAGTTTTGCACAAATTCACTAAGTGGCATTGCACAAACAAGTACAGTATCCCACTGTGGAACACCAATATAAGAAATTGCGATTAGTGTTTGAGGGATTCGAAGCCCCTCTCAGGCAACAACCACACTCCTTTATCAGGATGAACCACAAAAATCATTAAATTAACCTGTGCTTGACCCTCTGGGAGCTTGGCACAAAAGCAGCCAGGCGTAATTTAGAGGCAATGGGTAAAGCACACAAACAGTATTAAAGTGAAAACACAACACAATAAAAATTCCAAACCAATTTAGAAAAATAGTGTAATTTTTAAGAAATAGAATGATATCAGAACAACAAAATCCAATCAGTATAACCAGAGATATGCATTTTAAAATTTGTAGTGGAAATAGTGCCTAAAAGCACAAATTGACACTCATGGTAATGTAGTTGCACTAGATCGGGGGAAAGTCACATGTTCAGGCCAACTGCAATGGGTCGGATAAAGGGACTAGGTTAGTTCCGCTGGAAAAGTCACCTTCTAAGCCCAGCAAGAAGAGTTTCATTCACAGTGGAGGAGGCGGCGAGGAGGAAGCTGAGCATCACTGAGGGTCATTGCTGGAGCAAGAAGAGCCAGTCAAACAGCATGGATGGTAATTGCTGTAGCTCTGCATGAGCATTGTTGCAGTTTGTTATTGATGTAGTGCGAAGTATTGCCAGTCGTTGCTGGTGGTCACTCTTGTCACAAAGAGCAGGCTTCCCGGGAACTTTCTGTTGATAGTATTGCGGATGACAGAGTCTTGGTGGATCAGCCTGTTTGTGGTGGTAAGGAGCCCAAATTCAGAATTTACGCCTTTTCTGTAGGAGGAGTACCATTTGATACCAGCCAAAGGTTTGTGATCTGGGGCGACTCCTCTTGGGGATCATGGTCTTACTCCAGCAGCGGCCAGCAAGGCTCAAGCAGGGCTAATTGCAGATCCAGTTGCAACAGATGAGCTGGGCAAGTGCATAGAGGTCTCTGAATCTTGTTGTATCCCGGTAGCTCACACAGGTGGTCAGGCAACTGACAACTGGAATCACTCTAATTAGCATGGGATTATGTTAAAAAGCTCCAGTCTCCCTTCTCAGACAGCAAGGCAGTCCATCACAAAGCAATGCAGTCCTCAAGGCAGCAGAACAGTCCTTCTTTTGTACCTTCTACAGGTCTAGGAGTATTCTGATGAGTGGCTCTGGAGGTCCAATATATATACCTGGTGCCAGGGTTTATGTGGGGGACTCCCTGTCCTACCCCCACATCTGGTTCTGGAAAATTCTTCCCCTTCTCCTGGCAAGGCTCCAAACTATCTTGGGGGACCAAAGGCAGGGCAGGCCTATGTGGAAAGAATGGATACCACCAGAAGTAATAAATAAACAATATCCTTTTATTGCGATGTACACTCCAGAGACCCCATCCACCAGAGGTCTGTCCACTCCATCTCCAGCTAACACCTCTCACATTTGAGCATAAACATTCTGAGCTGGAGTGGTCATTACCCACATTTCTAATTCCAAATTATGTGCACATGCCACACACCTCCCGCACAATAGTGATTAAACAAGGGGGGCGTTGCTTCGGAGCCGAGGGAAATGGCAGCGTGTCTTGACGGAGCTCCATCCTTCGGGTCCATAAAACCCGATAAATCCGTCCATTTCAGACTGCAAAAAGCAACTAAATCAGTGGAATTGGCAGGTGAAATACAATAACCACAAGTGGGACGAGGATAGATCGCGCTACAGCTGCCTGGGGAGTCACTGGCCGGAGTGACACAGCAGCGCCCGCAGTATGATCGTGGGCCTCTGTGCTCGAGCAACGACCCTGATCGGCAAGGCAAGATGAACGCCGGAGCGCACAGCAGTGGGACCAAGCCTCCACGCGGAACAGCAGGCGAGTGCTGTGCCAGAGGTATGGTGGATTGAGAAGGCCCCTGGGGTGTGAATGCGGAGCGGCTGACGGCAATTGCAGAGGCCGCGACCCGCCTCCGGGTCATATGATATTGCTGGCAGCGGAAGGTACGGACTGGCAGCCCGGGGCCCCGGGCCAACTAAATTGAGGAAGTGAGGTGCTGCGGTGCACGAAAAGCCTGATAAGAAACCAAGACTCTGGGTGGTGCCTGACTGAGTGTGGACCGGGCCCCGTGGCAGCCCAACCGAGGAGGTGAGGTGCTTCGACACAACAAGTGCATAATAAGGCCTGGAGACTCTTGGTCCGGCCCAATTGATTGGGGACCTCGATCTTGAAGTAGGCAGGTGAGGGGGTGGATAACAGGCCCTGAGCCCGAAGTAGAGATGAGACCACAACCGGACCTATTAAGCCTGGGCGGGAAAAGGCCCAATAGACATGATATAAGGGGCGAGAGTGCTATAGCTCCGATTCTGTGAGAACGCCACTGTGCCCACGTGCCTGCCTGGATGAAGCCCATGGATCAAGCGAGGTCGCAAACTAACAAGATAGACAAATACGCCGTGCCGCTCTCAGTGGCAGCATCTCAAGCTGATCCCACTGAAGAGCAAGCAGAACCTTCACTGAGTGCCATCATGGCGGCCATTGCGGTCCTTAAGGGGACGATAGACCCTAAAATAGACGCTGTAATGCTCGACGTTAATCTCCTGCATGCTGACTTTAGGAAAAAGTCTCCGCCACTGAAAACCAGGTGACGCACCTGCAAACAAGCACGAAGAGTCTGGAAGAGGGTCCAGGCTCTCACAAAGCAGCAAGAACTGATGGCAGCCAGGCTGGAGGACAAGGAAGGACGGGCACAGAGAAATAATATCCGCGTGGTGGGGGAGCCGGAGGGTATGGAGGGGCCTAGTGTAGACCTCTTCCTGGAGGACCTGATCCTGAAACACCTCAAACCGAAATGTCTATCCGTCCACTTTACTGTTGAACGAGCAAATAGAGCTCCCATCCCTAAACCCAAGCCAGGAGCTTTACCGCGGACAATCATTGCTAGGGTTCTTAACTACCGCGATAGAGACACCATCTTGCAAACAGCACATCAACATGGGGACCTGATGCATGAGAATACAGTGGTTAGATTCTTTCCGGACTTTACACTCAACGTTCAGCGTCAAAGGCGCGCCTTCGATGCGGTGAAAAGGGAACTGCGCACTAAAGGACTCAAGTACTCCATGATGTACCCGGCCAAACTAAGAGTTGAGGAGGATGGGAAAGTGTGGTTCTTTGGAACTCCAGGGGAAACTATGGACTGGTTGGAAGGATGGAGTAATGTTGGCCCCAACTTGCAAAAAGGAAAATGTCGAGAAAGACGCAGAACGACAGGAGAAGAATCAGACTGTACGCTTGAACAGGGACGGATGAAGGGCCCGGAGCTCGAGACTGCTACATCAGGATGAACTGCGAACTGTAAAGTTAAGGTCATGGGGGTGGGAACAATACATTGGGGTGGAATGGATATATTTTCATATGGACACACTGCCTGAGAGGCCTCCTATAAAGGAACTGTCAAAGTGGTCACTATGTGACTGAAACGCTTATGTTGCTATGGGATGGGGAGGGGGGGACCCAGGATGGGAGCCGTAGGAGCTCAGCATTGACCAACCCCACTATTAATGGTTTGGTTTAGGGTGACAGGCACTCTGCGAGTTGGGGTGGTGGGAGTTATACCCGCCAGCAGGTTATCAGGGAGGGGGTTGGAACAGGGTGGGGACAGTTATGTTTTGTAGGGGTTGTTAGTTGTAAGGTCAGTTATTTTATACTTCGAGGGCATGAACAGGGGTTGACACAATTGGAGTGTTACATGATGAGACAACCATGGCAGGGATAGCTACACAGGAGCGGGTAGGTATACAGGGTCCAGCTCAGATACCCAGCGGAGGGCGGCGGGTGGGCACACACAGAAACACTAGTCTACGTATTTTATCATGGAATGTAAATGCACTGGGAAACCGTGTAAAGCATAGTTTTGTGCTTCAATATTTGGATCGACACTCCCCGGGTATTGTACGGATTCAAGAGACACATCTTAAGGGACAGTGGTATCGGGCATTAGATAGATATGGCTATAAACTGATAGCGCATGCAGGTTACACATCAGGCTCCCGTGGAGTGCGGATATTGGTGAAGACCGGTATCCTGCTAGTGATGGATAAAATGTGGCATGACCCCTTGGGTAGATTTGTGACTCTTGCAGGGAGCTGGGTGGGACAGGTGATTAACTTGATTTCCGACTACATCCCGCCAGTGGCGCGCTCCGAGTCATTCGCTGCGAAGGGAAACCTGCTGGTGGGCCTCCGTCCGGACTTGTTAGTGTTGGGGGGCAACATGAATTATGCTATGGACTCGGGACAAGACCGAGACACTGCGGCAATAAGAGACAGAGGGGTGGAGCTACTACATGCTTTTACTGAGGCGTTTGGCTTGATTAATCTCTGGAGGTTGCATAATCTGGGCACCCGGCAGTATACCTTCTACTCAGCTGCACATGGAAGTTACTCAAAATTGGATCATATACTGACACATCGAGGATGGGAGGGATGGTTGTCTAACCAAGAATAGGGCCGTGGGTATATCAGATCATTCCCCGGTGGAAATATTGGTGAGAGGACCGACCCGTCAATATACTCTGCCACCCAGATTAAATTCCTGTTTTTTTAAGAATAAAGAGAATGCCCAAAAGGTAAAAGAACGAGCGCAACTGTACTTTCAGGAGAATTACGGGTCAGTGGAGGAGGCCAGTATTCTTTGGGAAGCGTTTAAACCAGTGATGAGGGGACACGTCCAAGCTTGTGTAGGTGTAGAAAAGAATTAAAGGAAATTGCGATGGGACAGGTTAGAGATGGAAATACTGGAGATGGAGGCAACTTGTTTGGCGGGCGGGAGAGAGGATAAGGAGCTGGCACATAAATTAGATCTCCAAAGACGAGAGCTGCATGATATGGCGAATAATGCGGCCCTGGCAACACAGAAAAGAGTATATGTCTGGGGTAAAAAGCCAATAAGATGATTGCATGGTTAGAAAAACGAGATAGAGAGAGAAATTGGGTGGCAGAAATAAAAGACAGCTGCGGGAACGCACACTCGGCCGGAGAAAACATAGCACGAGTATTTGCTGACTACTATGAGGAGCTGTATGAGTCGACTCCAGTTAGGGCAGCCCAAGATTACTATGAACTATTGGCGGAAATGTGCCTGCCAACACTGACTGAGGAGGATAGGGACTCTATTGAAAGGGAGATAACAGAGGAAGAAATTGTGGGTGCCATACAAGATCTGCAAGCGGGGAAGGCACCAGGTGCCTAACGAGCTCCCAGTGGAACTATTTAAGTGTACAGCTACTATAGTGGCCCCGTATATTTTAGCTATGTTCAATGAGGCAAGAGACAGGGGATGTCTACCGATAGACCAGTGAACGGCAACAATTGTAGTAATCCCCAAGGTTGGTAAACCACCAGACCAGTGCAGTTCGTATCGGCCGATATCACTGTTAAACCTGGAAGTTAAATTATTGGCCAAGGTCTTGGTTAATAGACTTCTGGTGCCCATCACGAGACTGATCCACCCGGACCAATCGGGCTTCATGCCCCGCTGAAGTACCAGGCTTAACCTATGCTGACTGTATGGGGTAATGCACCTAGTAAAGACCAACCCCGGGATGGAAGCAGCACTCCTGTCATTAGACACCCGCAGGGCGTACAATAGTATTAAATGGGACTACTTGTTTGAAGTCCTGAAGAGGTTTGGTTTCGGCCCTTAGTTCCTATCGTGGATCAAGTTACTATACACGCAGGGCCCGATTCACAGAACAAACTTAAGACTAAATCCTAAACTTAGTACCATTCTGGTATTCACAGAATGCACTTAGTACTTCTGGTATTCACAGAATGAACTTACTACTTTTGCTATTCACAGAATGAACTTAGTACTTTTGCTATTCACAGAATGGATTTACGACTCCTAAACTTACGTCCGCACTCGGGCCGGAAATTCCGGCCCGGAGGCGGAGCTTCCGGCCCGGAGGCGGAGCTTCCGGCCCGGAGGCGGGGCTTCCGGTCCGGAGGCGGAGCTTCCGGCCCAGAGGTGGGGATTCCGGCTGATTTAGCTATGGCTGAAATCTCGACCTCCGGGCCGGGAGCTCCGCCTCCGGCCCGGAAGCTCCGCCTCCGGCCCGGAAACCCCGCCTCCGGCCCGGAAGCTCCGCCTCCGGCCCGGAAGCTCCGCCTCCGGGCCGGAATTTCCGGCCCGAGTGCGGACGTAAGTTTAGGAGTCGTAAATCCATTCTGTGAATAGCAAAAGTACTAAGTTCATTCTGTGAATAGCAAAAGTAGTAAGTTCATTCTGTGAATACCAGAAGTACTAGGTGCATTCTGTGAATACCAGAATGGTACTAAGTTTAGGATTTAGTCTTAAGTTTGTTCTGTGAATCGGGCCCGCAGTCTCTGGCCAGTGTCCGTGCTAATGGTTCGGTGTCTCGCTCCTTCACCCTACAGAAGGGCACAAGGCAGGGGTGCCCCATATCACCGAACTTATTTGCACTAGTGTTCGAGCCACTGGCGGTGTGGGTCAGAGGGAATACGATAATATCACGTATCAGCGGGGGAGATCAGTGGGAAGAGAGGATATTGTCATATGCCGATGATGTAAATGTAAATGTAAATGTCGAGGTACTTATAGAGCGCACTGTCACCAGACGGCCACCTTGTGGTGTCGCCTATGCGGTTTCCTGGCGCTGATACTCATACCGCTGTGGAACCCCTCCTGGCTTTCCCTGTGAAGTGTCCACTCCTGGGCACCCCCAGGGTGAAGCCAGGCATCCTTAGCGCTGTTGGGGCCGGTGTGGAGGCTAAGCAAGCTATTGCCCAGAGTTGCAGCGTGGGGCCCGTGATTAGAATAGGCACCGAGGCGAGAATAGACAGGTCCGAAGAAATTGAGCCCGAGCCCCGCTGAGGCGGGAATCAAACCCTGGTCCCTGGCCAGAACTCTGCTTCAGGGTCTGCTGCTCTAACCATTGAGCCACACTCCTCCATGATGTCCTCTTGTAGGCAACAAGACCGCGGTTTACAATCAATTGGCTACTCCAGATCTTCAAATTTTTTGAGGGGTACTCTGGATATCAAATCAACTGGGATAAGTCTCTCCTGTACATGCTAACGATTGGGCCACCACCACAACTGGGTACTGACTCCAAGCACCAGATTAAAGATAGTTTTAGATACCTGGGCATACAAATAGAAAGAACAGACGTAGCGTTTTTGGTGGGGAATCTAAAACCGCAGTTAGACCGCTTCTGGAGTGATGTTGCCCACTGGAGGAAATTACCAATATCCTTGATGGGAAGAGCGGTCATCTTCAAGATGATGTCTTTACCCCGAATACTGTATGTCATACAAAACACTCCCTGTCAGATACCAGACAAATTCTTCAGAGATGCAGATAGTGAGTTGCGTGTGTTGCTGTGGGATGGGGGGTGCACGGATCGCATTGACTAAGCTGCAGAAGGGGGTATAAGAGGGAGGCCTAGCCATCCCCAACCTTCAAATGTTTTACTGGGGGTCGCACCTAATGGTTATCAATGACTGGGCCTTTGCAGACCGGAATGACCCGGCATACAGGGTTGATCACTGGACAATGGTGGGGGCTGACGGATACCTAGGGGCACTATATGGCCGCGAGAAACAGGCCGGAATGCCCCCGCATACCCAGACAGTGCTGAAAGTATGGGCCAAGGCTAATCGGTTCCTGGGCTGGCCGACTGACAGACCAGACTCCTTCGTGGACTAGTGAAATGCTCCGCGAGGTGGGTCGACTACAGGGCTTCTCAAAATGGAAACTAATAGATATTATGCGACTAGGAGATGTAAAGTGGCGGCAGGCAGTGATGTCATTCTCAGAGCTACAGATAGACTTCCAACTGGCACCCACAGAGCACTATAGATATTTGCAATTGAAGCATGCCTTGGGCAGACACCTCAAATACGTGGATCAGATTCCTGAATACAGTCCACTAGAAGACAGGCTATTGCTGGACCCAATTCTGGAGAAGGCACTGTGCTGTACATACAAGAAAATATTAAACAACTCACCAACCCTACTAATAAAGCTGCGAGAGGCATGGGAATCCGAGGTGGGATTGCTTGAGGATGATGACTGGGCAGAGGCAGTGCAGAGTCCTAGAGAGGTGGCAATCCGGGTGTGATTTAGGCTGGTCCAGCTGAGGATACTGCACCGGTCATATTATACCAGCACACTTATGTTTAAGCTAGGGCGCATTTTAACTGCAGAATGTCAGAGAGGGTGTACTCAGAGGGGGACATTTTTTCATATTTTGTGGGACTGCCCGATTATACAGAACTACTGGAAGAAGGTGGTTCGGATAATGTCGGAAGTGCTAGAACAGTAAGTCCCCCTGGAGGCAAGGTGGCATATATTGTGCGTCTCTGGGGAACAGAACTGGCCCAAATACCCAAAAACCTGGCTGCAGGTGGCGGCAATGGTAGCCAAGAGGAATGTAGCGGGGGCATGGGGGGCCATTCAGGAGCTGAAAGTATCCCAATGGAAAAGAGACATGGACTGGTGCTGTGTGGCGGAAAAGACAATTTATGAAAGCAGGGGATGCCCCAAGAAATGGGAGAAAGTTTGGCAGCGGTGGGCAGACTATAGGGGGCATGGGGAGGTATCGAATAGCTAGGTGGGGAGGGGGTGGGGAGAAAGCGAGGCTTACAGGTGGACTCCACTGGCACCTTGATTACTACAACATGTCTATGATCCACAGATTGTGTAAGCCACTGGGAAAACATGTACCTCAATATATGATTATATAACAGTTTTGAAATGCTGACACCGGTTTAATAAAAAAGAAGTAAAAACAACCCAATTGTGATTAAACAAGTTAAACCTCACACCATCCAGAATGAGTTTCCCGAGTGGTTATGATGCAAAAGTTGAATGGAGAGGCTCAGCTTTGTGTGGACTTTAGGGAATTAAACAAGGCGGTGGTGGTGGAACACTACCCATTGTCAAGTGTTATTGAGATGCTGTGTTGTTTGGAAGGAGAGAACTGGTTCACTTCTTTAGACCTAACTTCTGCATATAATCAGATATCTCTGAATCCCCAGTCGCAGGGGTTGACATTCTTTATTATTCCATTTGGCACACACAAGTATGTGCGCATGCCATTTGGATTAATCTCTGCCCCTGCAGTGTTCCAGAGAGCAATGGAACGGGTGTTGGATGGCATTGACAAAGTGAAGATTTACCAGGATGATGTTTTGGTGTATGGGAAGTCCTCGAGTGAGCATGAGTCCAGGTTGTGTGATGTACTGAATAGATTGAGTGAGAGTGGACTTACATTGAAACATGAAAAATGCAAGTTTGTGGTGTCTGAAATTGAGTATTTGAGACACTTGATTTCCACTGAAGGGATTCATTCAAGGGGAAGGTTAGTCAATATCTTATATAACAGAATTGACCTCTCCGCCGACTCACATTCAAATGATCTAATTTCTAGTCTTAGCACCTTAGGACTCTCACAACTGGTGCAAGGTCCTGCACATATAGCTGGTCATACACTAGACCTCTTATTTACAAACTCACACAATATAACGATCGATCCACCCATGCCTGCCTTGTGGACCGACCATTACCTTCTCAAATGTAATATTTTAACTACAACCTCTTGCCATACAAATTCTGCAGCAGAACAAACATGGTATAGAGCGTGGAAAAATATTGACCCCGCATCTTTCTCTGCTTATTTCATCTCTCCATTGATGCCAAACACTAACTCTCCTTATGATGCAGCTATTCAAGTAGATGCCGCAATCTGCCAGGCTTTGGATAAAATCGCTCCTAAGAAAAAAGTAAGAGGTCTTCATAAATCCTCACCGTGGTGTACCCCAGCTCTAAAAACTGACAAACTGGCAGCTAGAAGGGCCGAACGTAAATGGAGACACTCAAAAAGTCTTAATGACCTTAACTATTACAAACTATTACAAACAAGGTATCTAGCCCATATAACGTCAGAAAAAAAACAATACCTAGGGGAAAGAATAAATAAAACCTCGAATTCTCAGAAAGAATTATTTAGGATTCTAAATGAGTTCACACATCCTGCTTCTATGCAGTCCCCTTCGGTTGCTTCTCAAGAGTGGGTGGATTCTCTGTCCACTTTCTTTGTAGAAAAAATTGACAGAATATATAGTCAATTTCCTCAAGAATCTGTTCAACTGCAAAGCCAGAGCATGGAAACAAGATGCTCTGCAGTGGCTTCCACTCAAAAAAAAAATTCAGAACTGTCTCGAGAAGAAGTTACCCTGGCACTTAAAATGGTAAAATCAGGTTCCATCTTTGATATAGTATCTGCCCAGATTTTACAAAAAATCAGTCTAGTCATCACTCCTTGTCTAACGAGGCTTTTCAACCTGTCTTTATTACATTCACAGGTACCCTTAAGATGGAAGGAGGCCATAGTTAGACCTATTTTAACTAAACCAAAATGGGATCCTGAACAAATAAACAACTACCGACCCATATCTCTTCTTCCTCTGTTCGGTAAAATTCAAGAGACTTTGATAAATGCTCAACTAATTAAACACCTAGAGAAAAAGAAAGTGCTGGATCTATCTCAGTCAGGATTTCGAGAGTTCCATAGCACCGAAACAGCCTTACATGAAGTGGTAGACATCATCAGACTCTCTCTAGGAGGTCGGCCATCCTGGTCTTGTTAGACATGTTGGCGGCCTTCGACACCATTTCCCATTCCATTCTCTTGGATTGTCTGAGAGAGGCTGGTGTCAAAGGGCCCCACATTGGCCTGGTTCAGGAGTTATCTAATCGACCGCAACTCCCGTGTCCAAATTGGAGCTTTCACCTCTAAGATTCAATTTATAAATCAAGGTGTCCTGCAGGGATCTATCCTGAGTCCGACACTCTTTAATTTATATGTATCTTCCCTGGCCAAGATCATTAAGAATCACGGCTTCGACACATTGTCGTATGCCGATGATACACAGATACTAATTACTCTTGGTCCGGATGTCGCCAGTACCAAACATAGGTTCGGACAATGCATGCTGGACATAAACAACTGGATGTCAACTAACAACCTCCAGCTAAATGCCAATAAAACAGAAGTTGTACTTTTTGGCAATGCACAGACGCTATGGACAGCAGACAAGAGGCCCCCTACCTTAGGTACCTGTCCTATTCCAAAAGAAACAGTCCGTAATCTCGGGGTAATGCTAGACAACTCACTCTCTATGCGTGATCATGTCAACTACATAACACGTACATGTTACGGGATAAGGCATGCTCTCCGTAAAATTTTCGAATGGGTTCCTTTGTCTTCCCGTCTGCCATTGATACAGGGTCTGATTGTCAGTTCCCTGGATTATGGAAATGGTCTGTTGGCTTCCATTAACTCTGAACTCCTTCATAAGTTCCAGGTTCTGCAAAATACAGTAGCTAGACTGGTTTTAAATCTTCCTGCCCGTTCTCCCTCTGCTCCGAGTTTGAGGTTGCTCCACTGGCTACCCATTAAGAAGCGAATAGACTTCAAAATCTGTTGTCTCCTCCATAAAACCCTTAATGGAAAGAGCCCTCATTATCTGGCAATAAAACTAAAGAGTTATCAGCCCTCTAGGACACTTCGCTCTGCAAATAAATCCTTACTAATAATTCCTAAGGCCCGAACAGTTAAGTAGGGAAACAAATCTTTCTCGAAACTTGCCCCCACCCTTTGGAACTCATTGCCCATACGCCTATGAACAGAGGATGAGCATATAAAGTTTCGTAAGTCCCTAAAGACCTGGCTATTTTAATTATTTTTTTCTCTAGCCATCTTTCTGTCTGTTCTTGAGTCCTGGCAAAGCGCTATGAGACACTCGGGTGATATATGCGCTCTACAAGAAACAGTACATAGACATAGACATAGACAAATAAATACTGCAGAAGAGCTTGCAGCACTACGATGCAAAGATTATAAAATGTGCACACCACCGTGCAGAACGGCCCGAGGTACGATGGCCATGTTAATGTGCAATGTCCCCAAACGCTGATGCACCTCCAGATGCACAGAACAGCCAAAAGCAAGATGGCTGCTTAAGCGTATGACATCACCCTGTACACAGAAGAAACCTCTTACGGCATAAGACGTTACCAATACTGCAGTTTGATGTACCTCTCCAGCTTCTTCGACAAGCCCCTCCATGCGTGGCATTACAACACAATGGCTGCACAAAGCTTCTCCCGTGAGAGGAGTGCGCGGGTTCACAGCATGAATCATGAGACAAGGTTTGCTGCAATCTGGCTTGTGCTGCCACTCTCGCTCTAGGCCAGGTCAATTTACAGGTGCTTAATGTCTGCTCATGTTCAGCCAACTGTTGGTACAATCACACGGCTGGGTCAAACTTTAACTCACCCAGAGTACAGTAGAAACCAGTACCGTAAGATGAAGGCAAAACAATGACGAAGCTTCTTTGTAATTCTTGTCTGCTAAACAGCTACCTGCGCTGACGTCACGGCCTGCCACCTTTATAAGGTTGATGTTGTGGTCTCTGAGTGGGCTTAGTTTCCGCTCGTTGCCAATGCGGAAAAGATGGAGACCACCAGAAGTCATAAATAAACAAAATATTATTTTATTTCGATGTACACTCCATTTACCCCATGCACCAGAGGCCCGACAACTCCAGCTCTAGCTAACAGCTCTCACATTTGAGCATAAACGTTCTGAGCAGGAGTGGTCATTACAGTTCTAATTCCACATTACGTGCACATGCCACAGCTTAGTGTCAGGTTACTTTGTGTGTGCAGGATGCAATGCCCTTTGAAGTATATGTGGGGCTGAGTACAGCCCCTTTCCAGTCATCCTGCTAGGGTGGCCCATCCTGTCCACACCTAAGCTCACTTGGTGCCACTGTCTACAAGCAATACACAAACCCCAACAGCACAGCCATTCACACTCATGTGACCCAGGACACTGGCAAAAGGCACAGATGGTAGGGACAAGAAAATGCCAACTTTCTAAAAGTGAAATTTTCAGAATTATAACGTAAAATCCAACTTTACCATTAAAGATTATTTTAATTTGCAATTCATTGGAGTGTATTTCAAACTGATCCAAATCCAAAGTAAGCACCTATTAATTGCAATAAGGCAATCCACTGTTAGTCAGTGGGAGGGGTAGATATTACAACAGTGAAAAATGACTTTAGAAATTTTTCACTGCAAGGTCATGTAAGACACACACACATCTTACATTTCAAATACAATGCAGCCTCCCCTATGAGCCTTTAGGGCCTTCCTTAGGGGTGAATTATCAGTATTGAAATGGAAGATTTAGTCCTGGCAAACGATTTCTTTTACCAGGTTAAAATGGCAGTTTAAAACTGCACTACAGGGTGCAGTGGCAGGCCTGAGACATATTTTAAAAAGCTATGTTAGTGAGTTGTACAATGAGTGCTGCAGGCCCTCTTATAGCACTTAATGTACAGACCCTAGGTACATGTAGTCCCATTTACTAAGGACCTACAAATACACTAAATGTGCCAATTAGGTGTAGGCCACTTTTTTACCATGTTTGAAGGAGAGAGCACAGACACTTTAGCACTCGTTAGAAGGGTTGTTAGTGCACAGAGTCCTAAAGACAACAAAAACTAATTCTGAAAAACAGGAAGGGTGAGGGCAAAACATTTGGTGGTATACTATGGCAAAGATGTCAGGTCTAACAAACATCTTAATATATTTATTAGCAATTCCATTATTGTGACTGACTTTGCCAAGTTTTAGTTAGTTTTTAACTGATACCCGCCTCCTAAATCCTTTGCCTGGGAGACGTCCAAGAAAACTCAGCAGAAGGCAAACAAACACATATCTCTGAATTCACTTTTTTCACCTGCTTTCATAAGCAGCCAAAGTTCACATTTGGTCAGAAAGTGACTAGCCAAGGCCCTAACTGTGGACTGCATGACAGAACACTGTACTTCTGCATAATGAAAGCGTTCAGTTTCAGGCAGAACACAGTCCCACTTAACCTATCAAAAGGTTTAATGCCCTCTTTGTGAAACAATTCTCCTCTCATCTTACACCCCCTCTTTCTCCACATTTTAAATGACATACTGTTTTTGGCTGGGTAACCTCAGGGATCCCTGTATGGTGGTTAGTGGTGAGAGGAATGTAGTTAAACCAAACTTTCTAGCAATTCTGTCACCAGCAGAACCCTGGTACCTCATGAGATGTACAGACTCCAAGTCCTATGCTTCTTTGTCATTCAGGGAACTTTCACAGTATGGATTCCTGCAATCAGTTAATCTACAAAGCATCAATGTATATTTGATGTATCCCTTTTCAATCAACTAAACAGCAAAGCTGCACTGCCTGATAATGTTGTATAATATTGGGGACGTCAAGGTATCCGTAGCTGGGGTATCTGC
Source organism: Triturus cristatus (assembly GCF_964204655.1). Lineage (NCBI taxonomy): Eukaryota > Metazoa > Chordata > Amphibia > Caudata > Salamandridae > Triturus > Triturus cristatus. The sequence goes on from NC_140591.1 coordinate 831,931,296, forward strand.
ATCAGGCTTCTACCCAGGTCCTATTTGTCCCCTGCATAAACAGACTTATGTATTATGGTATGAAGGTCATACAGTGTGGAGGCAGGTTCTAGCTGTTTGAGGGTTTGGAAGAGGAACAGGATTTTATTGTGGCTAGTCAACTTGACAGTCAAGATTCTAATGCACCATGATAGACAGCCCACATAACAGAATTGTAATTCGCCTTGAATTCAATTGAATACAGGTGTATTGCTGTTTGGTTTGTATTGTTTGTGACAGAGTGGGGGCTATTCGGGATCAGGGATAAATAAGGAAGTGTTTCACCTATTGAAAGGATGCTTGTTCTTCAGTTCTGCTACCTGGCCATAAGACATAGCAATATTAAGAACTTGTTATTAGCAATTGATTATAAAAACCGGAAACATTGCCATACTTTGCTAGTTCAGTCAGTGGGAATGGAACTGTCCTGGTTTGTTAGTGTGACCATAATATAATCTATGTATGCTGCCAATTTGTGCATACCCCTTCCCTCCCATACGCCTTGTATGGTCTCATTTCTATGTATTTTCTCTGTTAGTGATTCCAATTCCACTGTGAGAGCAAAGAGTACTAGGGAAGGCCTGACTGGTCCCCATCACTATTGCTATTACTACAGAGGAGAAAGTATTCCCTGCAATTGATGTGGTGGGGCTCTTGTAGCTACACAGCACCTAAGCTTCTAAAACTTAGACCTATATCGAAAGTCTATACGGTTCAGCCCAGAAAGTGCCAATGGACTCAGTCGAATCATTTTTTAGTGTCGAGCATCAGCTTTTCCTTGTGGGTCCTGTGGGAACCATTAATCAAGTGTACTATCCTATTTGGATTATCTTTCCAGGTCCTACAGGACATGAAGCACAACTGATCCAGATCTCTCAAACTGAGCAGAACACCTCCCAGGCTACTCACCAAGATGTTGTTGATGAACTTGATGTCGACATTCAGCAACACCATTGGTGGATAAGACCGGCACATTTATTATTCTTTCCTGGCCATGAATATTACTAAATTTGTGGGCTGTAACATCAAGGCAGAAATGTTGTTTGAGTCTGGTGGTAATGCCCCTTGCGTATGAGAATGATTTAACTGACACAATATCAAATACAACAATATTGAGATAAAGAAATATTGTGTCAGCAATTTTGATTACAAAAATATTGTTCCACTATACTTATACAAAAATATAGGAAACAAAATATTGTTTCACACTAATATAGTTATAAAAACATACAAAAATATAGTTTTTTTATATATATATATATATATATATATATATATATATATTCACTGAAAAAACCATAGGTTTCACACATGTTATAGTTAGCGGAAATTTTACTGATAAAAAACCAGTGAAATTCCCCCGTTATAGTTAGTGCAGGCAACTATAACTCACGCGACCGCAATCCTCTGCTGATGCTAAGACTGTATTTAGACACTTATTTGCCCATGTCTTCTTCCATACATTTTTAGCTATACATATATTACAAATATTTTTTTTTCATAAAGACACATATGTCATCAGCAGAAGATTGCGGTCGCGTGAGTTATAGTTGCCTGCACTAACTATAACGGGGGAATTTCACTGGTTTTTTATCAGTAAAATTTCCGCTAACTATAACATGTGTGAAACCTATGGTTTTTTCAGTGAATTTGCAAGGTTTTTTAAATGCTAATTCCTAACTATAACGTGTGTGAAACCTATGGTTTTTTCAGTGAATTTGTACGGTTTTTTAAATGCTAAGTTACTTTACGCCATTCGTGGCGTGCGCGCCCACTTAACGCAGTTCGTTCCGTGCGCGCACGGTGCGCTTCGCGCACCGTGCGCGCACAGTAAGCACGCGGTGCTTACTGTGCTTACGGTGCTTATAAGCCATGCACAAATGGTGCCCTTCGGGCACCATTTGCACACGGGGTGGAGAGAGTGTGGATAATTTTTTCTTTGATTATTTTTGTTAAAAATATTGTGGTTTTTCACACTACTGATAAGCCCTGCACATTTGGTGGCCTGCGGCCAACAAAAGCACAGGGGGTGGGGAGAGTGTGGATAGTGTTTTTTTTTAAACATTTTTTACCGTACGCGTACGGTAAGCGTAATCGGCGAAATTAGCGAAAAAATAAAAATGGCGTTTTTGGCCTTGGGGGGTCTTGGGGGACTCCCTCATCATGGCTATGTGTGTGTGAGCTGTCAAAACAGCTCCTTTACATGTGTATTGGTTTTATTTAACAACCTAACTCTCAGTGCGAGAGAGAAAATGGCGGCCGCCGCTTCCTGGTTTCGGCCGATTCGAATGTTTACTAAGATCTAAGAGCCAATCAGAATCGCGCTCGCGCACGCCACCGTACGCGTACGGTAAGCTTACGGTAAGCGTACCGTAAGCTGGCTCAGATATATATATTGATTTAAAGGCTATTTTCTCAGAATCTACTGAACAGATTTACACCAAACCTACAAAAGGCACTTCCTTGACCTGAGGACTACCTCTCTGCCAAATTTCAAGTAATTCTGTTCAGCCGTTCGGGCTGTAGCCCTGTCTAAAGTCCCTATGGAAAAATGCATGGGGAAAACGCGTTTTGGGACCCCCTTTTATCTCAGCCCCCGCTTGACGAATCCTCCTGAGACTTTCAGGGTAGGAGCGGAGCGTAGCGCCCCACCTATTTTGAGAAATTCGCGAGGATTCGTCGACCGGCGCCAAAGTTATTCAAAATAGAATGTTGCGGATTTCCTATGGAAAAGGGGTCCTAACTATAACTACCTACTGGCGACCGCCAGTAGGTAATATATATATATATATATATAGATATATATATATATATATATTCACTGAAAAAAACATAGGTTTCAGGGGTGTTATAGTTAGCTGTACATTTCCCTCATACAAAACACTAGAAATTCCCCTGTTATAGTTAGTTCAGCTAACTATAACTCACGCCCCCGCAATGCACTGCTGATGACGTCACATATTGCATCACTCATGACATGGTCAGTGACATCACTCATGACATCACTGATGACATCACTGATGACGTCATCCAGTGACTGTGTGTTTCTGTAAAGTTTAAATATGTTTTATATATTTATAGTGAAAGGCCTGTGGAAGGATGAGGGGGTGTACAAGTGTGTGAATGGATGATTTTCTAGGTGCGTAACTGACTCTATAAGTGAGTCATTAAATGTATCTTACTGCAGACTAGTGACTAAACTGTGTGAATGTCTGTGTGTAGGTGTATACGTGGCTGCATGGTTTTGTGAATAGCTATATGAGTGTCTATATGGGTTATTGATTGGTTGTGTGAGTATCTGTATGGGTGCCTGAGTGTTTGTGTGGGTAGGGTGTGTGTGACTCTATGCATAGATGTGTGAGTGGGTGATTCTATGGGTGCATGGTTTTAAGAGTGCTTCTGTGATCAACTGCATGGTTGGGTGAGTGTATGTATGCGTGTGTTAGGGATTCAATGTATATCTCAGTGGTACATGTGTGACTAACTACATATGTGAAAGGCAGTATATATGCGTGTAAGAGTATATAAGTGGGTATATGTGAGAGTGTGTGATTGTGAGAGTGGCTGTATGGATGAGTGTGTGCTTGTACAATGATTGTATAAGAGCGTAAGAATGTGGTACTATTTTTATGAGTAAGTGAACTTGAGTGTGTTTAACTGTATAGGTGAGTAAATTGGACTGTGTTTAATTACTTGCACGATTGACTAGGTGTGTCAGTACCTCAATGGATGATTGGCGGTCTGTGAGTGTCTATATAGGTGTATAAATGCATATGATAGTCTTGTACGGAGTGACTGTAAGTATAAGTGACTGTACAGGTCAGTGAGTGGAGGTGTATGTAGACCAAAGAGTTAATGAGTGGGTATGTAGTTATTGGTATTGGAGTATCTATGGTTTTGAGAATGGACGTCTGAAATTTTTAGTTGGTGTATCAAAGGTCAAAATAGGGTGTGAGAAGATGCAGTAATTTATCACATGGATGATGTCATCAGTGATGTCATCAGTGATGTAATTTGAGATGTCATCAGTGATGTCATCAGTGATGTCACTGACCATATCATGAGTGATGTAATATGTGACGTCATCAGCAGTGCATTGCGGGGGCGCGAGTTATAGTTAGCTGAACTAACTATAACAGGAGAATTTCTAGGGTTTTGTACGAGGGAAATGTCCAGCTAACTATAACACCCCTGAAACCTATGATTTTTTCAGTGAATTTCTAAGGTTTTTTAAATGCCAGTTCCTAACTGTAACGCCCCTGAAACCTTTGTTTTTTTCAGTGAATTTCAAAGGTTTTTTAAATGCCAATTCCTAACTATAACGTGCATGAAACCTATGGTTTTTTCAGTGAATATCAAAGGTTTTTTAAATGCTAATTCCTATCTTTAACTTATCTCTGAAGATATCATGTTTAATGATTTTGATTGCATTTCTATATTTTTCAAATTCAGTGTGTCAATTTCATTAATTATGTTTTTTTTAAATACTTTCTTATCACCATTTTTGTAACTTATTTTTTCAATTAATTCTTTTAAAAATTAAAAAATATTATTTGAATTTAATTGCTTTTTCAAACATATATTTTTATATTTTTCAAAATATTTTTTAACTATATGTTCAAAACTTTATTTTATATATTTTTTTCCATGTTATTGGATCCGCGCACCCTAAGCACAACGTTCTCGATCCCTACGCGTTAGCATCCGCGCATGGTATGCGTTGGGTACGTGTTTCGTGCGCGATTGCAATGCGACCGGTACGCGACTACCACCCTATACGCGACACGTTCGATGTTTACGCGCTTCCGCGATGTGTCATCTGCGTCTATGATGCGGTAGGTGTGCAGATCCCACAAAATAGTTAACATGTAAAAAAACATATATATATATATTTCATGTGAATATTAATTGAAGACAAACTCTAAACTAGTCTTAAAACTAATATATTTTTACATCTAATCCTATAATTTTTTTTAATTCAATTTCGCGGATGCGCGCTGGGTGCGTGCTCCGTAAGCGAAGGGTGCGCAGATCCATGTGACCTGCAAAAAAAGAGATTTGATTGGTTCATTACACTTCCTGTCCTAACTATTGAAAGACCCCACCCAATTCAATCATTCTTCTTTGACCTTCTTTGGAGGAGCATCTCTATGCAGAGAAGAAGATTTTTTAGACTAAGTTTACACCTAGCTCTGACTTTTTTCAACTAAAAATGGCTTCAGGGCAGCAGGCATCACCTGCATCTCCTCATACATCTGAGGATGAATTTTTGGAGGAGTTACCACGCAAAGAACGTTTTTCTTCAGTGGTGTGGAAATTTTTTACTTTTCCAGAGGGGCAGAATAAGACCAATGCCACCTTGGTCACGTGCAAGATTTGCAAAAGAGTGCTGTCGCGAGGGGATCCTAACAAGAAATACTTGTGCGGCACGGCAAGTATGATGAAGCACCTGAGGACCCTTCAGCCGAACAATCTTGCACGACAAGAGTGCCGACGGATGAGAAACACTCCTGCTCCTGCGCCTTCCACCTCATCGCAGCCGAGCACTTCAAGAGTACATCCATCAGCCCAAAACTTGGACATCCGTCCTCAATTTCAATATTTAAAAGTGCTCTGCACTAAGTGCAATGCGACTTTGTGCTACGGTGAGCAGTCGATCGATCTGATCTGCCGCCGGCAAGAAAGTCACATTTGCTAGTTTTTTTTAATAGTTTTTTTTGTTCCCTGAAGTTCATTGTTTGGTTCCTCCTGTTTTGTTTTTTGTTTTTGTTTTTTTTCCAGAAAAACCAAAAAAATCACAAAACTGTTAGAAAAACAAAAAAAAATATAAAAGAAGAAAGAGGAAAAAAAAAAGTTCTTGTAAGAACTAACTTTCCTGGTTTAAAAAAAGAGCTAAATTTCTTTGTTAGTGTGTGAAAGTTTAGATGAATGTATGTGTAGTACGTAATTGAGTGAATGAATGCATTAGTAGCATATAGTGAATGTATAAGTGCAGAACTATGAGGAAGTGCTGCAGCATCACACAGTAAACTCTTTAACTACCGTGTGATATAGTACTTCCGAAGCATAGGGATGCAACATATGTACATAAATATGTTGCAAATCTATGCTTCTCTCTGCACGGCTGCTTAAACTGCAGCCATATGGTGACACAGGCACCCTTGCACCATAGTGCAAGGATATCTGTGTCATGTGCTGTTTGTTTTTCTGCAGGAAGACACACCTTCCTGCACAAAAACAATGAGAAAATGCATTTTTCTCCTTCAATGTATGCTGAACATTTTAGCATGCATTAAAGATATAAAAATGTGGAGAAATAAAAATAATTTTCCTTATTGTACTTTCCTACACCAATTTTAGAATGGTGCAGCATTCACATACATTTCGAGATTTATGATTTCTGATAAATCTAGAGATATATCTTGTTCTATGAGTATTCAGTGCAATCATGCACAACAACACTTATAGAACACCCTTTCAACGCAAAGTGGTGTGTATGATGAGGTTGTATTTACATGGAGTAGAAAAAGTATATAGAGTGCCTTTTCCTCTCTTTGTAAATATAAACGAGTGTCTTGCGCAATAACTATGTAACAAAAAGTGACATATTTCCGGTTTTAAAATTCCTTGCGAATGATAGAAGGTAAGCACAGAGTTTTGTCTGCAAAGATGCTCAAAGAAAAATGATTGAAATGATTGTGGTCCTTCAATAGGTACAATGGGAAATATTATGAACCCCTCAAATCTCTTTTTTTGCAGGTCACATGATATCTGATTATAGTCAGATTTCAAAACTACATACGTATACCTCGTCATTCTGCATATTGAGACTTAGTTAAACTTACCTTCACAGTAATAGGAATAAAAAATGGTATACATTTTTTTCATATTTTCATTGCAATCTAAATTCATATAAATTGCTTATTTTAAAATTTGGATCTGTGAAAGAAAAGGAAAAAAAAATTATAACATGTAATAATACATTTTTTACAACACAGCATAATTTCCACAAAGTAATTTGTTTGCCTTTTTTGCTGTTCTCAGAATATATTAAATGTCACTAAAAATAGTGATTTCAATCGTACTCATCACTTAACAGCGGGCAAAAAAAAACCAATCAAAAAGATTGTAAAAAAAAAACAACATGCTATTCTGAACAAAATACCACAAGATAAAAATCACAGATATATAAAATGCTTACAGCTAACAAAATTTTATAAGTTTATCTTACAAAAACTGTAAATGTTGTCGCTTTAAAATATTCACCGAATCTAAGGATGAATTTTTGGAGGACGCACCACACCCACAACGTTTTCCTTCAGTTGTGTGGAAATGTTTTACTTTTCCCGAGGGGCAAACAAAGATCAATGCCACCTTGGTCACGTGCAAGATTTTCAAAAGAGTTCTGTTGCAAGGGGATCCTAACAAGAAATACTCGTACGGCACAGCAAGTATGATGAAACACAGAAGGACCCTTCATCCAAACAATCTTGCACGAGAAGAGTGCAAACAGATGAGAAACACTCCTGTTCTGTATCTGTAAAAAAGAATCACAAATAAATGTATATTAATAACTTTCAAATTTATACTATTCCATTACTGTACAAACACATTTTATATAAAAACTGACTAATAAACTATAGCCCTGAACCACAAGTGTGACGATCATTAAAACACTACATGCATAGTGCATACTACTTTGAAGCAGTTCATGCCCTAAAGCCTACCTCACTAAAAGACTACATGCTAACTGACTGAATGATTACAGTACTATAAGGAGACACACTGGGTGAGTAACAGGGTGTTTGCTAGAAGTGTATGAATACTGACTGGGGAATTGAAGGTGTGAAAGACAACTGTGTAGGTGGTTAGAGGCCTGCATGCATAGTGAATAGGCGTTTGAAGCAGTCTATGTCATAAGGCCTGGCTCACTGCATGAGTACTTGGGTACTGACTGAATGATTAGAGTACAGCAAGGAGAGTGCCTGGGTGAATTTATAAGTGGTAGGTTTTTGGCGCAGGGAATGGATTAGTACTTGGTACTGAATGGGTCACTAGAGGAGTGCAAAGGGAGTGACAGGATGTTTGCTGGACTGTATGGATACTGACTAGGGAATTGAAGATGTGAAAGACAAGTGTCTAGGTGGTTAGAAGACTGCATGCATAGGGGATAGGGGTTTGAAGCAGTCCATGTGCTAAGGCCTGGCTCAGTGCATGAGTACTTAGGCACTGACTGAATGATTAGAGTACTGCAAAGAGAGTGTCTTGGTGAATTTATAAGTGTTTGGGTTATGGCACAGTGAATGGATTAGTACATGGTGCTGAATGGGTCACTAGAGGAGTACAAAAGGAGTGACAGGATGTTTGCTGGACTGTATGGATATTGACTAGGGAATTAAAGGTGTGAAAGACAAGTGTCTAGGTGGTTAGAAGACTGCATGCATAGTGGATAGGGGTTTGAAGCAGTCTATGTGATAAGGCCTGGCTCACTGCATGAGTACTTGGGTACTGACTGAATGATTAGAGTACAGCAAGGAGAGTGCCTGTGTGAATTTATAAATGGTAGGCTTTTGGCGCAGGGAATGGATGAGTACTTGGTACTGAATGGGTCAATAGAGAAGTGCAAAGGGAGTGACAGGGTGTTTGCTGGACTGTATGAATACTGACTAGAGAATTGAAGATGTGAAAGACAAGTGTATAGTATGTTAGAAGACTGCATGCATACTACAAAGACATTTGAAGCAGTCTATGTGGTAATGTATGGTTCACAACATAAGTACTTGGAAACTGACTAAATCATCAGACTACTGCTAGGACAGTGCCTGGGTAAAACGTTTAAATTTTCAGTTCTGGCACAGTGAAGAGAATAGTACATGGTAATGCACTTTAGTGTCAAACCCTGACTCATTTTATCAATGCATAAGCAAAGAATAGCTTCTAAAGCTACTAAAACTTGACAACATGACCGATTTTAAAACAGTTATCTGTCACCAAATACACCATGTTACCAAATGCTTCTATCACAATCCTTACCCAAATGTACACAGACTCACAGTCTGATTTTAGACAAGCAACACTATCCCTAGCAGTTTACCAAAACTCATTCACTAGTCTAGAAGAGGTAAGGGTACTGCACACAATCTACCTATTTAAGTACAGCACATTAGTGTCAAAGCATGACTCATTTAATCAACGCATAAGCAAAGACTGGCTTCTAATGCTACTAAAACTTGACAACATGACAGGTCTTAAAAGAGTTATCTGCCAGGAAATACACGATGTTACCAAATGCTTCTCTCACAGTGGTTTCCAAATGCACACAGATTCAAAGTGTGATTCTAGACAAGCAACACTATCCCTAGCAGCTTACCAAAACTCATTCACTACTGTGCAAGGGGTAAGGAGACTACACACAATCTACATATTAAAGTACAGCACATTAGTGTCAAAACATGAATCATTTTATCAATGGATAACCAAAGACTGGCTTCTAATGCTACTAAAACTTGACAACATGACAGGTTTTAAAACAGTTATATGTCAGCCAATACACGATGTTACCAAATGCTTCTCTTACAGTGGTTCCCAAATGCACACATACTCACTGTGTGATTCTAGACAAACAACACTATCCCTTGCACTATACCAAAACACATTTCTTCATCTAGAAGGAGTACTACATTTTAATATAGAATCATAACTCATTTCACAAATTCATAAACAATGACTGGTTTCTAATTCTACCAAAATATAAAAACAGCACAGTTATCTGTCTGCAAACACATGAAAAACACAAATGCTTATCACAGAATGGTTTCTACATGCACACACACTGTCAATAAGATTGTAGAGAAAAAAAGTACTCCCTACACTGTAGCAGGAGAAATACATTAGTCTGATTAAAATCAAAATAGTCTACACACATCCCCTCACAATTAAATAACTCACCTTTCAAGTTGTTTTGTAAATTAAGAAGTATACCAGTCACACACCAGATTTTCTTTTACAGAATCTCTGCACTGTGCACCTCTCAGCAAAAACAAAGAATGGAAAAGTTTCCTTTTCATTTTCCACACATATACAGGTAAATATCGAATCACAATCCTTCACACATAAATTCAAAAGCAAACCCACATTTCTATTGGTTAAACATTTCAACCCTTCCCCCAATCTGCCTTCTGCCCGTTACCATAGAAACAGGTCATGGAACACTGCACTGAGCACACAGGTCACAAGTTCAGCACACAATGTTGCTAAACAAGACAGCAAGTGTGCTTGACTTTTCAACATATCAGCTTATCATATATAATGTTCCTTACAATCTGTTTTTGTTAACCAATAAGAATCATGCCTTTAACAAACAGAAATATACACCCTACCTTTCAGTGTAAAAAGTAGTAATACAACCAAAGATTTCTTGTCTTTTTTCAATTTTTTTTCCTTGGATCCGCGCACCCAAAGCGATCGGATGCACGCACCGTGCGCGCATTTCGCCGTTTTTCTTTTTTTTTAAAGGGGGCCCCAGGGGGTCCTTCTGGGACCCCCTAAGCACCTCTAGAGGGTCAGAGTATTTCCACTCTGCCCCCTTTATATGTTTTACACACTTATTCCCCTTGCTTCTTCAGCCTCGCTTCTACTGAGGCAGAAAATGGCCGCCAACAGTTCCTGGTTTCGAATGTAGACAGACACTCGACAGCTAATTAGCATTCAGCACGCGATCGGGAGGGTGCACGCTCGGTTCGGGGAGGGTGCGCATATGGTGCTGGTAGGGTCCGCGGATCCTCCCCGGCCATAGATATATATGTACTTTTCGCTCTAATTTTCTCAGGAACTACTGAACGGATTCACATCATTTATGCGAAAGGCACGAGTCTGAACTGAGGACTACCTCTTTGCCAAATTTGGTGTATTTACGTTCAGCGGTTCGGGCTGTAGCTGAGACAACAGATCGTATGGGAAATTGCATGGGGAAAACGCGTTTTGGGACCCCCGTTTTTTCTCGGCCCCCGCTTGACGAATCACCACGAAACTTTCAGGGTACGAGCGGAGCGGAGCTGGCCAAAAGTTTGGAAAAATTTGCGAGGATTCATTAACCGGCGCCAGACCAATTGGGAATAGAATGTTGCGGATTTCCTATGGAAAATAGGTGCTAACTATAACTATCTACTGGCGACCGCCAGTAGATAATATATATATATACATATAGCCAAATAGCAAACCTGCTTTACACTGCGCTACCTCTTGGGGGGGTGGGGGGTCGCGTAATGCCGGATGTGGCATCTGACTATTCCAATATTCACAGTACATCGTAAAGATAGCCATGAGGTCACTTGCATTCAGGATGATTCTTGCAACAGAATAGTTTATTGAAAACTACTACGAGACCCACAAAGCATTTCGCCTTACCGGCCTTGCCTGCGCATGTAAAGTTACCTGATACCCTGCTAATTATCAAATAAAATTATGCACAAACATAAATGTAGGACTGGCAGGAGGACAATGACAATAGCGCCATCTTGGAGTGGAATCATTATTGTGCATATATAAACATAATTATTGTACAAACTGATTCAAATTGATGTCGGTTTCTCCATTATTGTCAATGAGTTACCTTAAACTGAATTTTATTATAGAATAGGGCTAACTTTTCAATTTTGAGGCAAAATCGTAATGTAACAAAAATCAAGCGAGCACGCATCTATATACATACATCTATATACAACACACTGCCTCTGTCAGAGTATCCTGTTATACCCATCGCCTATAATGAAAATACTATACAGTTCATAAATTGAAAACTGAAGCAATAAAGCCCAAGTCTCATGTTAAAATATATAGACAACACAATGTAAGCAGGGTGAGTTGCAACACTTTGATACTGCCCAAGTGGGCAACTGCTCCTACCAGGGTATATTACAGAGAAGAAAATACAAAATTGTCATGCAAATCACCAGAACATAAGTAAATATATGTATCTATATAAAACCCAAACCATATCACCCTGTGTCACCTTCCGTATTGTTGTAGAAGAGTAGGGTAGGGGCTCCAGCCTAGGCATCCTCTCATATCCCAGCCTCGATAGGTGACAGTCCCTTCTTCTCCTTCTTGCAATACAAAATGGGAAAACCATTACACATAAAATCTAAAAATACTGGTATGAAACCGTACAAAGGACTAAACATCAAAAGAGTAGATAAATCAAAATGTAATTTAATCTAGATGGAAATACAGCTCCTCATCAAAGTTCAAGCCATTGAGGGTCTTAGTATTGGCCTATAATTATGTATGATTCCCTCTTCCTCAATCAGGATAACTACCTCCTCTTGAATCTAGTACCACCTGCTCAATGGCAAAGAATTTTAAAAACTTGAGGTTACTGTAATGGTGTGTCTAAAAATGGCATGCGGCAGGGTAATGACTGTTCCAATCAGTATTGCCCACATATGTTCCAAACTTCTCTTGCGCACTGGGTTGATTGTGCTACCAACATATCGAAGGCCACATGTATCACATAGATAAGTGAGGTTGCAGGTAATTAATTGTGATATCTGTCTATGTTGTATGGTGTATGGAAGTTCAAAATTAATGCAATTCATTGAAAATTGACATGCTTTACATTTCCCACACATGTAAAGATCTTTTACATTTGAGTCTTGAACAATGCTGTCACTTCTCTTCACCAGCACCTCATTTTTGAGTAACATGTCTCTGAAGGACCTGCTCTTCTAATATGTCACTCTAGGTCTCTCACCTACAACATTGCCAAATACAGGGTCACATAGTAGTAGACTTCAGTTTTTAGCTAGGATCTCTCGGACTGAAGTGATTCAATATTGAATGTGGTGAACATTCTAGTAGAATGTTCTTCATTATTATTCTCCATGTTATTCTTGGGAGCAAACAGAATCTCTGTTCTCAAACCCATGCTCATGCTCTGTACTACTTTATCAAAGACCCACATGGGATAGCCCTTTGGACAAAACATTGTACCATAACACTCTGTTTGACCAGGAAGTCAGATTCACTACTGCAATGCTTTTTGGCGTGCACTAATTCGCTGTATGGAATGCTCCATTTCAGCTGGTTTGGATGACTGCTTAATGTATGGAGTAAGCTGTTGCCCAAAGTTGGTTTCCTGTGCAAACATCCAAGAACACAATCTGTTCTCTATCCATATTACAGGTGAATTCTAGATTCAAATTGTTGTTCAATCATTTCACAAAAGCACTGGCTTCCTCCTCACTGCCATGCCATATAAGGAAGAGGTCATCGATCAATTTTACCCATAGTACTATCCTTTTCATGTTTTCAGTAAATTCAAGAGCAGTGGTCACCTGCTCCTCCCACCAGCCCATCAGCAGATTTGCGTAGCTGCGGGCGAAACTGGTGCCTACAGTAGTCCCTTGAGTTTGTCTGAACAATGTCTCGTTGAAGATAAAGATGTTATTCTTCAAGCAAATTGTAATGATCTCAATTAGCATACCTGGGTGAGCAAAGCAACAGATCAGTCTGGCCCTAAAGAAATATTCAAAGACCTCAGTCCATCCCTGTGTAGCATGCTCGCATATAGTGATTTAATGACTAGAGTCAGCAAAAGAAAATCTTGTTCCCAGTTTATGCCCTCTTCTAAAAATCCTTTGATTCTTTAATGTGGAATGGCAGTGCACCAACAAAACGAAGTAAGAAATGGTTAATGTACCTCGTTGTGTTTTTAAGAAGGCTGTTACTCGACAACACTATTGGTGTGCCAAGGGGGTTTGGCAGTGACTTATGTACCGTAGGGAACAAATACAGAATAAGGGGCCGATTACCGATGTCGTTTTGGAACTCTTCCGACCGAATAGCTTTCGAAATCGTTTCCGACCAAATCAGGTTCTGTGGGTCCGACCGACCAATTATGATGCTTCCTAAAATCATTCAGTCGGACCGGCATTGACTTCAATGGGAGCCTGTGTTCCGAACAAGAACACAGGCTCCCATTGGAAAAAGGAATGGTTGGGGAAAAGCTTGCATCCTGTGGTGGGCACCCCATGGTGCCTGCCACAGTGTTCATGGTATTACATGGGGGCCCTCTTAGGTACCCCGATGGGCCCCAACCGCAAACCTCAGGGGGGCCTGCTACGGGCCCCCAAAGAAAGAATCCGACAGACGTTTTGTGTCGGCTAGACTGAATCTGAATGGCTGTCCGAATCGGTCTTCATAGTCGTTCGCTCGGAAACCATGCCCATAGAGCTGTGCGAATCGGCTCCGAAACACTCAGGCAGTCCGAATGCCTTTCGGAACAGAATCGGGCAGCCCGAATGGTTTCCGAGAATCGTAATCGGTCGGCTGGAAATGTGTACGATTCGGTCGGAAACATAGGTTCCGAATCCGATTCTGAGATTCCGAATCCCATTCGGAGCCCTTCCGAACAACATCGTAAGCAGCCCCTAAGTGAGTTTCAATCATACCCTTAATTTTCCATGTATTCAGCTTTTCCCAAAATTATGAGATTGTATTCTTGTATTCTGACTGGCTGATTACTACATAGCAGTTACCATCATCTGTCTGTATGCTGCTTTTATATACATTTCAGTGGGCATAACCACAATATTCTCTCCCTTGTCTGCAGGACGTATTACAATGCTCTAGTCCTTGGCCAAGGTTTCAATTTCTTTAGTTTGACATCAAGTGATGTTCTTCTTAGTTCTCCCTCACTTTGACCTCAACTTGTATGTTTTTATTTCATGTTTGCTATGTGGCTGTATATACATGCCGAATAAAGCATTTTGAACTGAACTGAACTGAACTGACCTCAACTTCCTAAGGTCACATCATACTTTCTCATGAAAGGCATCTATCATATTAAAGCCCAGCATAGGAGTAAATTTAGATTTGGGTCTAAAATCAGTATGTACATTACGGTCAAAAACAATTTACAAATCATGCAATATTTGTTCTACATTTTTGCATTGTTACATCATTTTCCTCAAGCTCCAGCAAGGTTGTAAGAAAGTCAACATTTCCTACATTCAGATCTTCCAGGGAAGAGGGAACAGTTGCAGATGTTACGTTGTTCTTGGGCTTTACACCCAATTACAAAGAATTTACGATTTTGAGGCTTTTTGAAAGTTTAAACAGATCAATTCTGGTGGTCACAATGTCAAATTATCCTGTAGGATTAAAAGATCACCCAAAGCTCAGAACAGTGAGTTCTGCCTCAGTAAGCTCTCTGATGGACAGATTGATCACAGTACTGTTATCTTTGTTCCTTGCCCTAGTTGTTGAGCTCCCTTGTGTGTTTCCATAGGGGAAATTTCTCCTTATTCTCTTTTTTCTCTGAGTGTTCTTTTTTTCTCTCTTACACCTCATCCGTGACCTCTTGTTCCCTTTATCCGGGTGGATTGCTGGTTTGAAGTTTGACCCTTCCTCAGGAAGCAAAACAGTTCTAAATAAGTCACATTCTTTCTCTCTCCTTCCAAGGTGTCTGTTTCAACAGTTCCTGAGGCATGAGTGTCATTTGCGGTATCTCTCTCCATAGTTTACATTGCTATTATCATTGTGTCCAAATTGCCGATAGTTGTTGAAGGTTAAGATACATCCCATACCATAATCAAAAAGGTTCCGAGTATTTTTGCTCTGCTTGTGTAGTTTAATTTGATTTTTAACTTTTTCCGAACTCTTTGCATTTCTGCTTTCCCATTGGTAATTTGATCCTGCTTTTTTTGAGTCATTAACCCTGACTCTATATCTGCAATCAAGCTCTTTAAGTGCTTTTTTCCTGGTCAGACCAGGCATATTTGATTAAAATCACCAACATTTTCTTAGAACAACTTGTCAAATTCTCTACCCATTTCTCCACCATCAGGGGATCTAGATCATCTTATGTGGGTACTATAAAATATTCCCAGTCCCCATAGAATCATATACATATCAAGGTAGTTCTGGAGCAATGATGCCTCCCACCATTTGTTCAATTCAATTTCCCCAATTGACTTTGTAAAGTAATGTTTGATTTGCCACTTTCTAGATTAATATTTGTCTTACTACAGGCTGCAGAGAATAATGCCTTTATGGTCAGTGTGCCTTGCACGTCTCTTTCCAATGCATACCCAGGTCTGGATATTATCTAATTCAACAAAGCTAATCTGTTCACATATGTATACCCATATAATCATTCACCTGTATGGATTTACAGGTTCCCCCTGCTTCTGAATGCCGATATGGAGGTATTTATATATATCACGTCGACTAATATACGTTGAGCACTAAGGGCTTTACCAAATCACTGGGTCATTTATTTCATTTTGTGTGCAATCATCACAAACTAACAAACGCGTTTCGGCCTTATGGCACTTTGTCAATGTCAGTAACCTTACCTGAACTTTTACCTTTTAAAACAAATTTCTTTCATTGGACAAATAGACTTGTTAGCGGCGCAGATAACGGACTATATTCCTTTTTGCATGACCCCCTCATGTTCTGGCAAACACGGTGGACATTTATATTTATTAAATATATTTAAATAATATTAAATTCTATATATAAATACATACTTATATAAACAAACACACTGTGTGTGTGTATATCTATATACACATATATATAATGTAACACTATTATTAAAAATATATATTTGTTACTCTGCCCGAACATCTATGAGGTATTTATCCACTTGGAAGGTGGGCATAGCTCCGGCAGTATATAGCATCTCGTAAAATGTGCGGAAAGTGTCAGCTGTGCCTGAATCAGCTCTGTACAGTGCTCAGACAGATTTGTAATCATAGGAACACTTTCAGTTTTTATTTTAGCCCTTACTTTACAAACCAAGAACTTGCCAGCCTTCTTTCTACTGTTAAAATACTGTTATTCTGGGAAGCAGCAGTGTGTACTACACCTTATGGGCCTCATTTACAACAAAATGATGTAGTGCAGCACTGCAAGCCATTTTGCTGCGCTGAGACGCATCATTTTAAAAGCACATGGATGCTTTGTATTTACAACAATATGACGCATCCCTGTGCTTTCCCCTGCCATGCGCCAATGCAAGCCCACTTGCACCATAGTGCAAGGGGGCCTGCGTTGCGGGGATGATTGTTGTTGTGCAGGAAGGGAAACCTTCCTGCACAAAAACAATCATTGATGGCAAAAAGAGGAGAAAGCGAGAAGAAATAATAGTATTTCTCCTCGTTGCGCCTCCTTATGCCTCACCTGGAGATGCAAAGGATTTTGACGCATTCCCAGGTTTACCAAACTCTGAATGTGGCAGAATCCATGGTTGTTGCGTGGGAACACCCACAGCAACATCAATGGCATGCCCCTTTCACGCAAAGTGATGTGTGAAAAGGGGCCGTACTTCCAAAGCCATGAAAAGCCACGCAGGGTGGCTTTGCGTGGCCTTGTAAATATGGGCCAGCACACTGCGCCATAGGTACATTAAGAAAAGTGATCACCTGCGTGCAAGGGGCTTGTAAATAAGCCCCCAAGGGTGTCCATCACCTTCACTTGGCCGTAGTTATACTCACTTTACACCACAAGTTAGCGGAGCCGATGCCTTTATTGTATCCTCCAGTTCCCTCAATTAGGTCTCTAGTTGATCCCGTTTTTCTTTCCCATCTTTAATGTAGGTGATGCCGAAATAATAGAGTCTCTCAACACTACTGTAAGGGCATCCCACAAGGTGTTGTCATCTACCTCACCTATGCCCTTCCCTCAGCCATGAGCAATCACCTTCCACCATCACACTGTTCTACAATAACTGTCCTTCAGGCCCCATCGAAGATCAGTTTCCCACATATGGACCCTGCAGTATCAGGTGACAGGGGCATGGTCTGAAAGTGCAATATGTTCTCGCTCCTCTATAGGGACCATTGAGGAGATGGCGGGGAATGCCAGAAAATGGCCAAGCCTCATGTAAGTACCATGAGCTGCAGAAGAAAATATGCAATATTATGAGGTAGTCTGGCACACTGAAGCCAATCTTTGCCCTTGACTGAAGGTAAACTTGTCTGACTCATTCTGGGGCTACATCTGTCTCACAACCCATCCATACCTACGTGTATGTTCTCCTCCCCACAATGAGACCCACCTGTGTTATGCTCAACAGCTCCATAATATTTTCTCTCAGATTTTTTTCTTGAGTGTCAGCAATCTTCCTGTGGCATCAGGCCAGATCTGGAGGACGTCACCCAGGAAGCTATGCTACCAGTGCTTAATTTGAGCTGGTGGTTTCCGGTGCTTGGCACCGTCACTTAATTAGCAACACCGGCACTTATGACACAGTTCCACCCGGTGGACTGTTTGTCTGGTTTAGAGTAAGCACAACAACAGTTGTTTACAAATTCAATATACGTTAAAAATGACTAATACCTGCATGCCAATCTTATAGCTTTGGTTACCAGGAATAGTCTGATTTGTCACACCTGTAGGGTATCAAGGGTAGTAGCTGGTTTGGTATTGTCATTTTTAGCGCTAGCAGGGGCAATGTGTGGTGTAGGCTACAGTGGCCTCCTGATGAGGGCCCTGGCACTTCATTTTTTTTTTTTTTACAAATTAAGCACTGTATGTTACAGAAACGCCACCACACTTCCAGATTTTTCCCCAGAAGAGAAGGACATCCTGTGAATCAAGCTCACGTCCCCACTGTTGTACAATATTTTCATTCTGATTATGTATAGGGTCAGCTGCCCATTCATTTGTGAACATGATAGATGTGGTTACCAAAAGGTAAAATAGCTTTTAGGTGCTCTTTTCGAAGGTTGGCGTTCCTACTAGTCTGTCCATTTTATGACTCGTACCAAGCTGTTAATCGTCCTCAGGTTTTTTTTAAAGTTTGCAGCTCCAGTAATTATTCCGTTCACGAGCAGCTGCTCTCGGGAGAGGATGTGGTCTAATGGCTAGACTGCTGAGCTTGAATCTGGGAACCTAAGGTTCGAGGCTCGGTGTCGATTCCACATCCTGTGATTCTGGGCAAATCACTTAATCTCCCCGTGCCTACCAAAAAATGAGCGTGTCCCTGTGTAACGTAAATGATGCACACGTAGAGCGCTCCAATACCTACCCGTCACGTCCGCGACAAATAAATCTGCAAAACAATAAAAAATATGGTGAAAAAGATTCAAGTAGCATCCAGGGTGTTATTTATTAGTAAACGGCGCCACCCTGTGGTTGGATTTGTTTTTATAAGCAACATCATCTCATTACAAGGAGGCCTTTCTAAATGCAATCTCCAGTTTATAGGTCAATCGCCCCGATTTTTCTGCATTTCCTTCTGAGAAGACAATGGAAAAAAAAGACGGAAGGTCGGAGTTAAATGTTAGCAGAAAATATTTAGGGGCAGATTTATATCGGACTTGCGCCACTTTTACGCCGCCGCTGCGTCACTTTTGTGACGCAGCGGCGGCGTAAACCCTGCGCCATGTTGCGCCCCATTTACATCGTGACGCATCTATGGAGATGCGTCACGGTGTAAAGCCCTGCGCCACATGAAACCTGCGTCAGGTTTCATGTGGGCGTTTCAACTCAGGGGGGGCCTTCCGTCGCAGGAACGCCCCTGAAAAGTGACTCAGTGAAATCTATAAGATTTCACTGAGTCACTTTCCCAACGCTGATGCGTCAAAACCCTGCGCCTGCTTGAAGCAGGCGTAAGGCTTGACGCACCATGTTAGGGATAGGAAAGGTTGAAACAGTGCTGGAGTTGCGTCGCGCCAACCTTACGCCAGCAGATGCGTCACGTATCTGCTTGTCCTTGCGCCACGATGCGCCGCATTGTAAATGCGGCGCATCTGCGGTGGCGCAAGGGCAAACTTGCGTGACGCATCTTCCCTGGCGCATCCATGCTGATTTGCAGGGATGCGCCAGGGAACATAAATCTGCCCCCTAATATCGATAGAGTTGCACAGGCCGTAAAAAAGAAAGCACTGCATAATGAATGATTCTCACTTATTCTTAGTGAAATTGCTTTTGTATTGGTAGGCGAGCTGGTGTATTTGTATTGCATTTTATGGGTGCACGGATCAGTGACAGCAGGGGTTAGTGAGCTAGTGGGTGTTAATGTAAATGCAAATAATTAAAAGGGGGTCGAGTAGAAATATTTAATGAGGTCCTACACCAACACTCCTCCTAGGCTAATGTCACAAAACATACCAATGGAGTAGTTCCTCTTAAAGGGTAAAATAAACCCTTGGTCAGAGCGGAATAAGTAACCTGACTAAAAGGATGACCTGAGTGTGATAACTCAAATTGGAGAGTATCAGTGGTGGCAGCCTGCCCGGAAGGCTGGTTATTTGGTGGAGATCGTGTAACACGACCTACTTTGCCAAGGTAGGTGAACAAAATGTTTCAATGTATACTTAAGTCTGAAGGCAATTCGCTCATGACTATATACATGTATAGGTAGGCAAATCCGTTTAGAAGTAATGCCGATTGACCCGCTTGGCAACTAAGGCACAAAGCATGTCGACTCCAGCATAAATCCCGCACATATCATCTATTAGGGTATATTGCGATCTCAAAATAGCGTCTTTGGGGCAGATTTACAAGCCCCTTGCGCCACTTTTGCGTCACTTTTAACATGGGAAAAGTGACGCAAAAGTGGCGGAAGGGGCTTGTAAATCTGCCCCTTTGTTTTTAGTGAGTCAAAGGGGCCATTATTCTATAAAGATTTCCCCAGTGGTCCTTGGACTCTTTTAATCTCACTGTTTTCACCGCCCTCTCCTTGTGGCTCCTCACAGGCACTCATCTAACAGCATCTACAGAGCAAAAGAAAGCCGCTAAAGAGTACCCATTCCCATCAAGCATTGCAGCACTGGCTTGCCAAGGAGCACCCTATGATGAAACATGACACCTTTCGGGGTGTGTGAGGGCACTATGATGTGACCACTCGGATCCACCGTGATCCTTTTGGTCAGGTTACTGATTCCACTCTAACCAAGGGTCTCTTTTACCCTTTAAGAGGAACTACTCCATTTTGTTAATGTGTTTGATCAAGTGAATATTAAATGGTGGGTAACTGTGAGATAGACTACTTAATGCAGGTGGGTGAATGTGAGTGAGTAGGTGAGTGAAGGTAACTGGGATAACCACACATGTATAGCCAGAGAAAATATGCACAAACATGCAACTCACATAGGTGGGCACACAATAAGACACAGAGGCATGCAAACATTACATTCAAACTCAAACCAGTGGTGAAACAAGTAGGGGGCCAAGGTGGGTCGATGCCCTCTGACTCCCCTATACAGTTTCACCTCATGTGTCCATCTGTCTGCCCGCTGGTTGTGCCTCACCTCTTCAAGATCTGCTTATGTGTACTTTTTTTACTTTAAATATGCTTTTATTGATTAAGCGAATTCATGGAAACAGTAACAAAAATAATAGGATATAATAAAGAGTCAATATTACTAGCATGTCTCACATAAACTACAGAAGAAAAAAACTTTTCATCCTATATAAATCAGTACCAAACTAATTAATAATAAATACAACCTATACAGTACTCTTTTGTTTTGAGAATACTGTTAATGCAATCTGCCTCCTAAATCTGCAAAAGCCCCTGGGTCAGACATAATCCCTAGCGATCTTTTCAAATCAGAACCCTTAATCTGGGCTAGCTATGTTAACCTTCTGTCCAATTGTGGTAAATTTTAATTACCTGTACTTAATTTATGCGGTAAAGTTCAATAAGGATAACTCAGAATAAATAAGAGGCAGAATCCGTGATATTAGAGGATTTAAAAGGGGTTTATTCCTTACAAAGGAATTGGTTCGAACCAGGCAATCGGATTCCGTCACCACGAAGGTTCGGGAAGGGATCGAGCATACTTTATTGACAGGTTATCATATATATAGTCAATGCATTACAGTAAGGCAGATGCAGAAGGCGTAACAGTTGAGAGGAGAGATAAGAATACACATACGTAATGAAAAAGGCGTTACAATAGGCGTGCATAAGGGCGTGTACTAGAAACGTCATTATGAGGATGTTACAGGTGGGTGGATCCATAAGAGAATCCTGCAATGTCAGCAGAAATACATGGCAGAGATGCGCGCACAGCAGCATGACGTGTGATTGACGTATAACTGGAGGGTGAAGGGGACTTGACATTTAGCCCTACATGAGGAGACAGAAGTCTGGGATGTCAGAACAACCTAATCCCAAATCGTATCTAATATCTTGTGTTTAAGGAACTGTATTATCTGGAAGGAAAGGTCTCTCGGGCAGAGGCTATCCTATACTGACTGCTAGTGCGTGTATAAGCGTCTACGTGTCTACATGAGATGCGAGGGAGCATGGGCCTACCATGGTAACAGGAGCTATGAATTACTTGCACGGAGACAGTAAGGCCGGGCCCTTTGCTCTGTAGCTGGAAGGATGTTTACCTAAACTACTAGACAGGAATGTATTTTTTCGAGGAGCGGAGCAGATAACTTGGAGGCTAAATACAGTCTTGGCAGGCAACAGGCCGAGCCGGGCACCGTTAGCCGCGCAGGGAGTAAGACAAAGGTCATGGATACAGATGCAGGTCCAGGCTGGAGCATTCAGAGGCAGAAGGCAGGAAAAGGCTTGATGGCAGAATTCAGGGCCTAACTCGCCAGAGCTGAAAAACGTGAAAGGTGCACCATATAAAGACGGTGGCAAGGCATACTTAGGAACGGAATATTCGACCCATTCAGGGTGGATCTGAAAGAGGACATGTTAACGTTGGACGCAAGTGTATTTGCGTCTTCATAGCTGGAAGTGGAGGGAACATACATGTACTTGTAGCACGTACATGGAGCCGTTGGGGTCTAAGATAGGGGACACAATTGATCATAAAAATTCATATTTCCTCATTCCCTCCTTGTCCCCTACGGACCCTTCATGATATATCGATCCTCATGAATCCATCAATCTGTTCATGTAACATCATTTGCTCTTCTTTCTTCTTACGGGATTTTGAATGAGAACTTGAATGTGGAATACATGATGTGGCACACAGGCCGCAAATCGCTGGCCCACATTGTAGACACAGGCAGCAACTGAATACTATGAGAAGGGCAATACCTAGGAAGGATAGGACCTTCCATCCCCAGGCTGACAACACACTCCAGAACCAACCGGACCAAGTCCAGGTGCCTGGATTCTGGTGTATCTGACTTGCAATCTTATGAAGACGAGTTATGGCTTTATATACTGATGGCGCGTTTTCTGGAATGAAAACACAGCAACTCGATCCGATGACTCTACAGGCTCCGCCCCTATCGGCCAGGATGACGTCAAGGACAAGACGATTTTGGAGAACAACAATCCGCATCGCAGACTGCTCTTCCGTTAAGTTGCCTAGGGCAGAAGTAGTTTCATTCACTACTGCTTCAAGGGTTCTGGTTAATTTACGTATCAGTTTACTATTAGAGACAACACCTATGTAGGGAAAGAGACCTTTATTGAAGTCTGTGTATTGGTCCCATGCCGTTTCAGTGTAGTCGGCAATCGGGAGATCTCTCTGGGGTCTATTGTGTACTAGATGGGTATTTCTATGATAATCAGGAGGGGCTAGGAAAACAGGTGGCAGAAGGAATGCAATGTAACAGGTACCATCCCAATCTAGAGGTAAACGTATGTATGCGGTATGACCACAAATGAAGTAGGAATGACGGGAAGCTCTAAATGTAGACTTGCCTTGATCACTGAATTCGATCACAGTAGTACATTTACTATGACCCTGGTGTACTGAACCATTCTTTCTCGCACATAATTCACCTTTGACTGGTAATACTGACAAAGCAGGCAAGACTGGTGCAGCTTCGGATTCAACATTCAGAATCATGAGGTTAAGTGTAAAGTTACCTAATCCATATACTTCATTTTCTAGATCAGTTCCTGTCCTTTTGGGAAGTCCCTTTTTGTTAGGGTAGCAGGCTTTAAGCAAAACTAAGTTCAGGTTTCCCCATACCCAGTTGCCCTGGTAAACTACGGTATTTGAATCCAAAGAATTAATCAAACTAAACCATGCACCACAGGAACCATTGTGTGTGAACGGATACGGAAAGAGGGGCAGAACTCCCTTGCATTTCTGGTAGGGAGGGAGTCAGCCACATATCCAACAATTTGTAGCGTTGTTGGTCTGATGGGAGTGATGTAACATACTAATGAATGTGTTGTTGCGCAGCGCAAGTCTGTAGGGCAACTCATGCGGAGGTAATTCGCTAAAAGAGTGTTCGGCAGTAACATTGAAAGCAGAATGTGCACGCTTGAAAATAGGGTAGTATATGTGCAACAGTATACTTGCAGCAATAATCAAAAGATTTAGAAAAAACATAATCAATAATGTCACTATACAGTGACTACGAAGTGATTTACAATATGCACGTTTCTTGAGCTGTTGCTGTCTATCTCTCTCTCTATTTCGGTCTAGGGGATACATGTCAGAAACTAATTTAACCGATTCACCTAGGAGAGGACTTAAACAATTAAATTGTCTGACTTGCTAGACCTTTAGTTTCAGTTTATATTCCTGGGAAGCAGTTTTCTCGACCAGGGGGAGTTTTGAGTCAGTCTGTGGAGGAGGGCAGGGCTGAGAGTTCAAATCAGAAGGCAGTCCGTGAAATTTCTTGATGTGGCTCGAGTGCAGCCAACCCTTGCGACCCTCAATCTTCACTGCTGTCCTCGTGGTCAGAAGTACTAATTTCGGCGTTTGCCAGCGAGGCTCCAGCGGGCTCCTCCTGTCGAAATTTCTTATAAACACGTAATCACCGGGAACCACTTCATGGGGCTTCACCTCGGTGTTGTCGGGAAAGGCTGCAGCTACCTGTGAACGGCAAGATTGTAGTGCAGACATCAAGGAAGCAAGGTAATCTGTCAGCATATTACAATCAACATCAGTGATTTTACGAGGTATAGGCGTCCCCCACATATTTGGTGGCCTACCGAAGACCACCTCGTACGGGGATAGCCCTGTTCGAGAATGTGCTATCATTCTCATGTAAAAGAGCGCAACTGGTAAAGCTACTATCCAGTCGACGCCTTTCTCTCTGCAGATTTTAGAAAGTCGAATTTTCAGAGTTTGATTATGACGCTCCACGAGACCTGCTGCCTCGGGATGCCGGACACAGTGGAATTTCCACTGATAGCCTAACAGGAGTGTAATGTGTTTCACTAGCTCGGATGAGAACGGCTGACCGTTATCTGAGTACACGATACGGGGCAAACCATACCGTGGGAAGAATTCACGAACCAGCTGCTTGGCAGTGGTCGGAGCAGTGTAATCTGGGACTGGATATGCTTCTGTCCATCGGGAAAGTGCGCATACAACTACAAGGACATATTTAAATCCTCGACAACGTTCCATCTGGATATAATCCATCTGGAGGACTTCAAAAGGGTGATCGGGAGGTTGAAATCCACCTTGCTCTACAGGAATGCCTTTACCTGGGTTGAACTGACAACAAATCATGCAAGTACGCACTTTCTGTTTGGCGGCTGCTCGTAAGTGTTTATTGAACCAAATGTTTCGAATACTGTCTATCATAGCTTTCTCTCCTAGATGAGCTGGACTATGTATTGTGTTAATGATAACTTGAACCATGGAGTCGGGGAGAAACCATGTAGATTTTCCCTTCGTCATCCATCCCTGATCTGTTTGGATCCCTCCTAGTTCAGTCCATTTCTTGATTTCCTCTGGTGTAGCATGTGTCTGTAGGTCAATTACATCAAGGGCGGGATCCCTAACTGTCATGCAGTGTGTCGATGTCGGAACTATTGTCTTTGTCAAGTCAGTTGCATGAGTCCGATTCTGCGCTGTTTGCTTAGCTGTTCGGTCTGCCAGGTCGTTACCCTGGGAAATGATATCGGTGACTTTTGTATGGGCCTTGCACTTCATGATAGATATCGCAGTAGGCAGATGTATTGCATCTAACAGAGCTTGAATGAGGGGACCGTGTTGAATGTTGGCACCGTGAGAAGTTAAATAACCTCTCTCTCGCCAGAGGACTCCGAAGTCGTGTACAACTCCGAATGCATAACGTGAATCTGTGTATATGTTAACTCTCTTATTTTTGGCTTGAATACAGGCTTGTGTCAGAGCGATGGGCTCTGCTGCTTGAGCTGACAAGGTGTCAATGCAATTCGTTTCAATAACTTCGGTGTCTGTCGTGACTGCGTAAGCGGCCACTAACTCTCCTGTACTTGTTCTCATGCATGAACCATCCACATAAAGTGTCAGGTCTGGATCTGGTAATGGAATGTCTGTCAAGTCTTGTCTGGGTTTCGTCGTAATAGTAATGACTTCAATACAATCATGTGCCAATGGGTCTGTTCCACTTAATGGCAAAAGTGTGGCAGGATTTAATGTACTACAGCGTCTGATTTCTATGTGTGGCTGAAACAATGTCAATTCATAACCTGTCAGTCGTGCTATAGTCAAGTGCTGGGTCTGTGTTCGGTTTAAAAGAACTTCCACGGAATGTGGAACTTGCACTGTCAATTGATGTCCTAATACTATGGAGTCGCTTTGTCTGATCGCTAAAGCTGTCGCTGCAACTGATTTCAAGCACGTAGGCAGAGCCTGGGCTACTGGATCTAATGTGCTAGAAAAGTAAGCACACGGTTTGTGTGAACCTGCTTGTTCCTGAGTGAGTACTGACAAGGCAGTACCTTCGCGTTCTGTGACAAAAAGTGTAAAAGGCTTATTGTAACATGGTGTCGCTAAAACAGGTGCTTGACATAGGGCTTTCTTTAAGTCTTCAAAAGCTTGTGTATGTTCCTGAGTCCAAGGGAGGACAGTCGAAGTCGCTGCCTCCTGGGTTGTCAACTGAATGAGTGGCTTTACTAGAAATGCATATTGGGGAATCCATTGTCTACAGTACGAAGTGAGGCCTATGAAGGCCCGCACCTCCTTTTGTGTCTTGGGTGGTGACATGTTTACAATTAACTGGATGCGGTCAGGTGTGAGCTGTCTCCCCCCTTTGGACAGCAAGTGCCCAAGGTACACAACTTGCTGAACAAAGAATTGCAGCTTCGAAGGGGACACCTTGTGCCCCTTGTCGGCCAGAAAATGTAAAACCGTCAGTGATGCTTTTTCACATTCGGGCTCACTTCGGGCGGTGATCAACAGATCATCGACATACTGAAGCAGGGCAGTGTTAACAGGCATGTGGATACTGTCAAGTTGTCTTTTCAGTGCTTGGCTATAGATGCTGGGGCTTTCTGTGAATCCTTGAGGTGCGCGTGCAAATTTGAAGCTTCGTCCATTTAAACAGAATCCGAACAAATATTGGCTTTCCGGATCGATTGGGACGCTAAAGAAGGCGTTCTTGAGGTCAATTACAATAAAGAACGTTGCTTCTGAATCAATAGCTGTCAATAATGAAGAGATATCTGGAACCACGGGATACTGTGGTACAATGCATTTATTCAATTCGCGCAGATCAATAATCAATCGATAAACTGGGGGCGCATTTGGATCGGTACGTTTAAGAATTGGAATGATAGGAGAATTACATACATTGGAGTCGGTTTCCACAACCACTCCTTGTGCAATGAGCTCGTCAATGATTTGCAGCAAAGCCACTACAGCATCTGGAGGTAACTTGTATTGTCGAATTCGTGGTAATACCACTCCTGTTTTGAGTGTGACTCGATATGGTGTAATGTGCATACAACCTACATCAGTGGGGCCTTGTGCCCATAAATGTGCAGGGACATTCTGTAACCGGTGATCCATGTCTCTCAATACGTAGTGACCTTTAAAGTCACGCAAAAATAGTCGTACCCCTTCAGGGGAACAACATATTACAGCTCCTAGAGCTTTCAGTGTCTTTATACCTAACAAGTTTTCTGGGCATGATTTTGTAAGCAATAAATCTGTAGTCCGTGTCAATGGACCAACTGCAAGAGGAAGAGGTTGCGATACTTCGTTAACAATAGGCTTTCCTGAAAATCCAAGGGAAACATTCTGTGAGCCTGAGAGGGGTGCCCCTGGAACCTCGTCGTGACTTATAGTTGTTCTGCTTGCCCCTGTATCAATTAAAAACTTTCTGTCTTTCCCTAATATCTGACTATGTACGTAAGGACCCTCTTGATCTACAGGAACCTCAATAAGAGGCAAGCCAACCTCCCTCTCTAGGCTGTTTCATGTGTATCGCTGATAATCGGGATAGTCATTTTGTGCATACTGGTACATCTGTTGTGTCGTGTTTTGTGTTGCGGCACTAGGCTGTGGCTGTGGTACTGCTACGGTCTGTTGTGAAGCTTGCATAGGCTGTACATTCTGAGGTACTTGTGGTTGGATCTGATCCTGTCTAGGTGGACGCGGTCTCTCCTTGGTTTTACCCGTAGAGATATTGTGTTTCAGAACTGCACAATCGTTTATATAATGACCTAGCTGTTTACAATAGTTGCATGTCCCTTTAACAGGAGCCGCTGAATTACTGGACTGTGTCGCACCCTTTTTATGACCGTCAGCTGGAACTGACTGAGCAACGAGCATTTTCATTTTCGTATCTTTCATACGTCTTTGTTCGTGTTCTTGTTCTTCTCTAATTCTATTCTGGTGGTACTGTAACATTTGTAACATTTGTGACGGGGTATTAGCTTGCCAAGTGCTCTCGACTTTCAATACTCTGTTTTTAACCTGGGGCAGGGAATTCTCGACTAATTTTGTTACAAAAAGATGTGGATATGAATCGCTACTTGCTTTCAGGCCGCTATTAATACCAAAACATTTTTCAAATCGGGAATAAAAATCACTAGTGTCTTCATCGGGTTTCTGTTTGCAGGCTGAGATTGCACCCCAGTCTTCCTTTTTCGTAGTTAATAAACGTGGCAGTACTTGTACTAACAATCCTGGTAATGCTTTAGTTTTGTCCCCAAGCCCTAGGCCTGGAGTTCGGGTATTTTCTTCGTTTTCTAATGCAGTCCAATCAATCTTTTGCTCTCCCACCTCCCATTCTTTTTCTTTGAGGTTCTCGTAAATACCGGCAGGCAATAATACTTTTAATATTTTCATAATGTCAGGATAGGTATAATCACCCATGAGTAACATGTCTTTTATTTCACGGTGAAAACCTGCTGGATCTCTGTCATGGCTGGGCACTAATTTTTTCATTTCCAATAGTTCTATTTTAGTTATGGGCGTGTACACAAACACGCGTCTAAAAGTATTATCATCATTTCTAACTGGGTGCACTTCGCGTAAGGGATTCTGTCTGTCTATGTAATACATTTTTCTTTCCATGGAGGGAGCTGGATCAAGCTGTGGACACAGGAAGGCACTGTATCTGTGCCGATGTTCTAGAATTACTTTAATGAGATCGGTACCTAGACCTCTCCATTTCTTCATGAGTAGTTCTATCAGTATATCAGGTAGGGGACCAGGATCGGAGTGTTGACCTTTATACAATATAAGGAGGTGTTGTATCATGTACATACCAGCTAAACGCTGTTCGTCTGGTGAAAGATTCAAAAACGTGTGTGCTAGCGCATCATCACTATATTTATCAGAACTGTCAGCCCATTGTACTGCTGACCTGGCTAATTCTTGTTCATCCATAGAATCGAGTACATGGTACCCCATTCGTTCTTGAAGTATTTTATCAGTAGCCTGAAATAAGTGTTCGGGGGTCTTTGGATTTGAAATGGCTGCTTGAAAAATTCTCTTACTTTCTGGACGTATCGGACGCATTGGATTATTAAAAGATCTTCCCTTACCTACATAAGCTATCATTTCTCTAGCTGGTAATTGTAATTGTCCTGTTGTCGTTTCTGGTTGTTCCTCCTCCTCCGAGGATTCAGTCTTATCTGCATCTAGTTCTCTTTCAGGCTGTTCTCTTTCACGTATTTGTTCTACTGTTTTTCGGATCCTTCGGTACATATTTTTTATACTATTCTGTTTATCATGTTTTCCGTCTGCTATATTCTGACCCCATTTGTTAAGTGCTTTCATTTCTTCTGGGTCTACACTAGGCCTATCTCTGTTTCTTATCAGGCAGTTTATGAAGAAGCGTAACAACAGTTTTTGCGTGTCCACTTTCTGGAATGCCATGGCCTCGCCAATACTTTCAGGACCTTGCCCTGTTTGGACAAAGTGATATATTTTGTCTAGATGATCAACCATTCCTGGTAGTATCATTAAATAGTTCGCAACTCGTCGTAGACGTACTGATGATAGCATCATTCTGTCGTCTTTACCGGGTACTGGATCATATCTACAGTCTGTAAGAGGCTCTTTAAGTATGTCGTAATTCGCTGTTTGAGGTGTACGTTGGTGTGCTAAATCCCTATAAGTCAATCGATGTGTTGGTGGTGGCGTATGAAAACCTCCTGTCGCACCTCCTGAGGTGCCAGGTCCAAAAGGATTTGTTGGGTGTAAGGTAGGGAGAATAGGTGCAGGAAGGAGTGGAGGAACAGGCGGAAGGTTTGGAACGGGAGGAGTAGTATGTTGCTGCAGAAGTGGGGGCAGATTATCTCGGGGTCGAACGCCGTTAGCAGGTGGTGTGCGTGACGGCGGAACATTAACATATTCGGGGGCTGCATCGTCTAAATAGGAAGAAAGGAAAATGTCCTTTGCGGTCTTGTGGTGCAATTTAGTCGGAAGCAATGGAGATGGCAGATCTTTTGGTACTTCCAGGGTGGCCTTAGGTAAACCCTCGGCCAGAAGAGGATACATACCATTCATAAGAGTGTTTCGTTGTCTGTCTATTTGTTCTGCTTTTACTCGGATACCTTCCTCAACTAATACGTTTTCTCGGGCTTTGTCCGAATCCTCCCTACTTTTCTCTTCTTTTCTGAGCGCTTTCTCTGTGCGTCTATGCGATTCTTTACGCCATAATTCAATGGCATCTTTCTGTGACTGTCTGGCTTTCTTTTTCCATAATGCTTCTTCTACTCTCATGATGCAATCTGCATCCCATGTCCCAGCAGCGGGCCATCTCTGATTCTCTGCTAAATCCTTGGTGTAGTCCACCCACAAATCGAGATATAATACGGCATCTAGGCCATGTTTATGGTACATAAAGTACCCTGGAGTGTCCCTAGGTGGAATGGGAACGGCTTCCTCGAGTATCCCTTTTCTAGTTTTTATCTGTCTTAATTTTGAGAAGAACGGCATCTTAAACCTTGCTACTTGATTCTGACTCGGACTTGAACACAATTAATACAAAAAACACAGTAATGAAGATCGAACAATCACTCATACCACGACATTTAAAACATATTAAGATATTTTAAAACGAACAACGATAATTAGAATAAAACTAGCTAACTGCATAATACTGGATGTACTGCTAAACAGTACAGATACACCGCTAAAACAGTGCAGACCGGGTCTGTGTACCCAAACCCGTCTTGACCGGCACAAATTAATGCGCACGTCTAGATGCGTCCCCAGCAACGGTACTCACCGGGAAGCACGGAACGGAACGGAAGGCCTCGGAAACTCTGGACTGGACTGGACCGGACTGGACTCGACCCGTGACGTAGGTACTTCGGAACTTCGGAACCTGGTGGGCCTCTGTATACCTCGGATCTTGCTCTCTCAGCTAGGCTCTGGTCGGGATCCTCCGCACTCCTCACCGCCTCGTCTGGGTGTTGATCGCAGCCTCAGTCACCTCCGTTGGCCTGAGGGAGGTACAGGAAATCCTGCGGATACGCGTAGTTGTCCGTCCGGCTGTGGCAGGAGACCGGGTCTGCAACGCACCTCCGGCGCGTGGGGTGGGGGAGGAGTCCCTGTTCGGGCGCCAATTATGTGGTAAATTTTAAATACCTGTACTTAATTTATGCGGTAAAGTTCAATAAGGATAACTCAGAATAAATAAGAGGCAGAATCCGTGATATTAGAGGATTTAAAAGGGGTTTATTCCTTACAAAGGAATTGGTTCGAACCAGGCAATCGGATTCCGTCACCACGAAGGTTCGGGAAGGGATCGAGCATACTTTATTGACAGGTTATCATATATATAGTCAATGCATTACAGTAAGGCAGATGCAGAAGGCGTAACAGTTGAGAGGAGAGATAAGAATACACATACGTAATGAAAAAGGCGTTACAATAGGCGTGCATAAGGGCGTGTACTAGAAACGTCATTATGAGGATGTTACAGGTGGGTGGATCCATAAGAGAATCCTGCAATGTCAGCAGAAATACATGGCAGAGATGCACGCACAGCAGCATGACGTGTGATTGACGTATAACTGGAGGGTGAAGGGGACTTGACATTTAGCCCTACATGAGGAGACAGAAGTCTGGGATGTCAGAACAACCTAATCCCAAATCGTATCTAATATCTTGTGTTTAAGGAACTGTATTATCTGGAAGGAAAGGTCTCTCGGGCAGAGGCTATCCTATACTGACTGCTAGTGCGTGTATAAGCGTCTACGTGTCTACATGAGATGCGAGGGAGCATGGGCCTACCATGGTAACAGGAGCTATGAATTACTTGCACGGAGACAGTAAGGCCGGGCCCTTTGCTCTGTAGCTGGAAGGATGTTTACCTAAACTACTAGACAGGAATGTATTTTTTCGAGGAGCGGAGCAGATAACTTGGAGGCTAAATACAGTCTTGGCAGGCAACAGGCCGAGCCGGGCACCGTTAGCCGCGCAGGGAGTAAGACAAAGGTCATGGATACAGATGCAGGTCCAGGCTGGAGCATTCAGAGGCAGAAGGCAGGAAAAGGCTTGATGGCAGAATTCAGGGCCTAACTCGCCAGAGCTGAAAAACGTGAAAGGTGCACCATATAAAGACGGTGGCAAGGCATACTTAGGAACGGAATATTCGACCCATTCAGGGTGGATCTGAAAGAGGACATGTTAACGTTGGATGCAAGTGTATTTGCGTCTTCATAGCTGGAAGTGGAGGGAACATACATGTACTTGTAGCACGTACATGGAGCCGTTGGGGTCTAAGATAGGGGACACAATTGATCATAAAAATTCATATTTCAGCCGGTGGGGAAAATCCTGGCTTACGGAAGGGGCCTTAGATGATCTCGGTTTTTAAAAAGGGTGATCCTTGTATTCCATCTAACTACAGGCCTATCAGCCTTATAGATCATTTACCAAAAATCTTTGCAAGGCAAGTGCTCGAAAAATTACTAAAGTGGGTAGAAGCAGATCTCATTCTATCACCACTTCAAGCTGGTTTCAGCCCAAAGACAAGCACTTCTGACCAGGCTTTAAGATTTGCTCTGCTCTATTGGAAATATGTACTCTTGCGTAAACAAAAGCTATGTGTGGCCTTTGAGATCTATGGGCTGTGTTTGAACTCGTACCCCGTGAGAATCTTTGGTGAGTTTTGATTGAAATTGGTGGGCTGTGGAATTTAGTAAAAAACTATTGCAAGGTTGCATGATAAAACCTATGCTCAGGTCTGCTGGGGCAGTAGAGGGGAATTAACGGATCATAATCCAATTCTAAATGGTCTGCTCTAGAGGTGCTTCCTTGCTCCGACTCTGTTCACCCTGTATATAAATGACGTACTGAATGAAATAAGGGACTTTAGAAATGATTCACCTGTTCTAAATGGTAAGAAGGTACACATCCTTCTCTTTGCAGATGATTTACTTCTTATCTCCAAAACGCCTATGGGGATCTAGATCCTTACTGACAAATTCACAGGGTTCTGCAAATCCAAAGGGCCTGAGTTGAATGTCACAAAAACTAAATTTATGTTGTTTGGGACCAGAGCAGTTAAGAATTGTCTAGTTAGAGCAGATGCTGAACCGCTGGAAAGAGTTCACACTTTCGTCTAACTTGGAGTCACACTGTCTAATAAATTGAAGTGGGAAACCCGTCTTAACAAAAGTGTGTTGTTGACCCAGCACAGAGGTAATGCCATTCTCTGTCTCTACTGGAAAATGCGCTCTTGCTCAGTTTCCCCTGCACTTGAAGTATGTCACGCCAAAGCTTAAAGTGCAGCGTCCTTTGGCGTCGAGGTGTGGGGATGTGCTAGCACAGTGACAAGCTACTGTGGAAAATAATTTTGTGAGATCACCCCCTTATTCCTCTCTTTTTTTTATATTGGCATTAAAAGAATCTCGGATCTGATAGGTTTAAAGCCTTTAGTGGATTGGGCATGCCTTTGGTGTACTCCAGAGCAGGGTGAATACAAGGATTCTCTTAGAGAAATAATGAATTTGAGTAACCCATGAGGATTCCTGGGCTCAAGTTTGCATTTAATTGACCGCAAAAGCCTAGGCCTGCTAAAATTGTGGTATGACCCCAGAATAATTTGTACAGCAGAGATTGATGGACTAAAGTCTCACTACTGGGCTTTTGTCTATGAACAGTGCGTTGTGAATGGCTCTAATGGTCACTTGACTAACAGGTTTTTTAATTTAAGGTTTCACCATGCTTTGAACCATTTTTAGACATTGTTACACCACCACTGACCAACAGCTTGTATGTATGATTCCTGCTAGTAACTCCACCATTGAAATCTGGTACAAGCAGGTGGAAGAACGATCCAGGCGTAAATTTGTGACCTGCTGGTGGTTTGGTTCCTGAAACAGAGGAACATTCTTCTGCCCTGAGAATCTAGGCTCCCACCGGAAATGGGTTCAGACAGTGTGTTTGAACTTGGGGTGACTTGCTATTTAATTGCCATGAGGATCTTAAAAAGCAGCACCTCTACCCCTGTTGTGTTTGCTGTGAGCTGTTACCTGACATATGTATGGCACAAGGGTGCTAAATTCTTATCCCATTCATCTCTCTGAATAGTGAAACTGTTTATCACTTTGCTAACCATGCACTGTTTGTGATCTGGAACTTGTTGTCTTAGTGATACTTTGTATTATGTATATTTTGCACCCCTTGGTATTGCACTGATTGCCTCTTTGCACCTAGACTATCTTGCTCGGTAGTGAACTGGTTCAGTTACGATGATTTGCACTCCCTGGCATTGCATCAAATGACCTTTCTATGATGTCATTGATGACTTTGTACTCACCATATTCGGACTGGTGAGACTGATTCACAATGCAATGCAAAACTTTTTATTGATCTGTTTTATATGAAGGAGAACTGTGTCTTTTAACATGTTTTTACTGTTTTATTATTTTTAAATGTGATGAACAGCCTTTTTATTTCTCGTGTGCTTTGCTGGGTACGATAACCAAATAAAGTGCTTTTGGACTCTGAATGTAATCTATGTAGAAAAAAAGCATTAAATCAAAGAAGAGAAAGAAAAAAGAATATGTACAGGAGTATGAAAAGCATACATTGAGAGAGCGAATAAAGAAAATTTGTAAGTAATTAACTGTAATAAATGTATGTATTACTAATAAGATAAGTTGTAAGCAGTACTTACTAATATAATATGACTGTAAAATGATATTATGAACAGTATATGAAAAGACAATCAAGGGGGTTTAGTAACTTCTTCAGCTGGATATGTCAACAGAATTGCTACAAAAACTAGGGGGCATATTATCAAGACAGGCGATAACATTATCGCTGCTTTAGCGGCAGAAAACTGCCGCTAAAACAGCGATAATGAGCTTGTTAATATGCTCTATGGAATTCCAATTGAAGCTCAGGTTAGATGCCCTTCACATCTAACATGGGCTTCAATTGGAATTCCATAGAGCATATTATCAAGCCCATTATTGCCGTTTTAGCGCCAGTTTTCTGCAGCTAAAGCGGCGATAATTTTATCGCCTGGCTTGATAATATGCCCCTGTATTTCTTAATGAATGTCATTATAGGTTGTCTGCTCTTTTTTTAAGGGTTGTACGTTCTATCCAATATATGATTAAAGCAAACAAAGGTTCTCCAAGCTTTCAAAGTAACATTTACAGCATTTTTCCAAATAATAGTAATTTTATGAAATGCCACAGCAAACAAAAGAGCTAATAACCTAGCATTTATGTGTACTTTTAAACACATTAAGTTGCACCTCAAAGTCTGTCCCACACTCACAAATACAATGTTTATAACAATGTAGCAGGCTCTGCTCATTCTGTCAGGCACTGTGGGCCTCATTTACAAGAAACTGACGCATTGGCATTGATTTGTCAGTTTCCTTGTGCCTGCGCCAAATGTGCTTAGGACACCATGGATGTACTGTATGTAAAATACAGGCCTCCATGGCACAAGGATTAACAGATGCGTCTGAAATTCTGACACATCTGTTGGGGCAAAGTTGACGCATTGCTGGAATTGGTCGTAAAACTGAAGCAACTCCAGCAATGCGTCAGAACACATAGGCGAGTCCCATTGTAAAAGCCCAGCATCATTCCTTACACCTGTTCTGAACAGGCATAAGGATTTTGACGAAGTGAAGTTGTGGAGTGACGCAGTGAAATGTTGTACATTTCACTGCACCAGTTCTACGTGGCTTTTTTGTGCAGGAACGCCTACCCTGCATACATTATACCTGGCACAGGTATAATGTGACACAGGGCTCTTCGAACTTACACATTGGACCCAATGCTTCAGTTTGTAAATATGGTGCAGTATGGTGCACTGATTGCGCCACCGCTGCGTAAAAAAAAGGATTTGCAGCGGCACCACGAGGGGCTTGTAAATGAGGCCCTGTGGCTGTTAGTGTCACACCAGGCATGCCAAGTGGAGTGGCAGTTGTGTAGCAGTTAGAAGAAACTGACCATCTCCTGGACCAAGAACAAGGCAGACATCTGAATGAGGCAGTGTGGAGAGATGGAAATAAAAAAATAAGGCAGATTTGTGTGGTGTGGGCGTTTTCTTTTTTGGCAGAGTTTTATATAGCGAGAACTTGACCCGAATCGGGTATCAGAACACGTTACATAGCACCAGTTGCATTACATTAGGACACATTCATTTTTCTGCCACCCTCGTGGTAACGGGACCGCCCGCCTGCCATGCGGCGCTCCCGCCACACGAATTATGATGTGACTGCCACTGCGGCGGTCGTATCTGGCATTTCAACATTGCGGCGGGTGATGCTGGCTGTAGCACCCGCGGCAATGGTGAAATGCCATGTTGTGCATTGCCATGCACAACATGGCAGGCACCGCGCGGTGCCTGCCACCTTGTGCATGGCAATGTAGGGAGGTACCATAGGTACCCCTCAAGTGCAGCCCCCACTCCCCCGGGGGGACCGCAACGGACCCCCAAGGCTAATCCCCGTCAGCGCTTCAATGGCGGCATCGCCGCCATGGAAAGTCCTGCCAATGCCCAACATCCTAATATGGATGGCGGTGCCTGCTAGGTACCGCCACCATATTAGTGGCCTAAGTCCGCCCGGCTGGCATTCGGAACGATTGCCAACCGGCGGAAAAGCGGCAGCCGCACTTTGTGTCTACCGCGCTACCCCCACTATTAAAATATGGCAGGGGTAAATCACGTTACCATGGCAGGCAGTTCGCCACTGCCGGACCGGCGTTTGCGATCGGCCCGCCATCGTAATCAGCCCCTTAGTGATTTGCCCAGAATCACAGGATGGTCAGCGTCATTGCCGAGACTCGAACAGAGTTTACCAGAATGAAACCGTTAGGCCAACTCCTTGTGTTAGTGCTTGTGTGCATCTCTGTGTATTGGAGTGATAAGAGAGGGAAAATATGTGTGCAACTGCATATGAATAGGTGTTTTCTTATCGACTGATAATCTGTTACATTGGCGCTGGAGCAGGTTGGGTGCTGGAAATCAACTTTTGACACCATAAGGATTTGTGAAGATGTGTTACAGAAAGAACAAGTGTAGCAAACGAGCCACACCCATTCAGCAAAAGGATAGGAAGTAGCAGAGTCCAATGAGGCATTTGTGAGCACATTGTTACATATACATGACTAAGACATGGTGTTGTAGGTACTGTCATTTAGAGAAAACACATTGTCTATTAAATTGGCTTCTTTATGCAATAAGTCGTAAGAAACAACAACTAGACTGCAACTTCAGAATTAATTAGGAGGAAGCAAGAACTATATGTGGTTTTTCACAATACCCAATAGAATATAATGGACAGGAATTATTTTGCCTCAACCTAAATTGACATTGTGCTCTGGTCTTTGAACTGTCAGAGAAACTAGTTCTGCCGAAAACCTCTACCCATGACTGATCTAGGTAAATAAGTGAAATTAGTGAGGCTATCTCACCGGATTCCTGATTTGGCTTCTTTGTTTGGCTGCACTGCTTAATTTGTGTTGGTGGGTGTTTGTCAGTGCTCTACATGGCAGAGGCTCCTATTTCTAAACACCTGAACTTAATAAGAAGAATCTACCACATGGTGGTGCTGTCTATCCTATTTGTTCAAGCAGAGCACATTAGTAGTGCATTAAACATGGCAATATACTTTAAAAAACATGATAAAACTAGCACATCCGAGCTGTTCCTAGTAATCGAGCTGACCTACATAAGCCCAAAATGTTTCACTTGTAAGAGTGTGGTCGTTGGTAAGCTCATACTGGGCTTTTCATTCAGCAGCAGTGACACTGTAGTTGTGGCTAGTGAAGGAGCAGTGGTTTCTACTTTCCTTAATGGAATCAGTACACAAATCTGGATGCGAAAATTGCGAAGCCTAAGGGGACCCCTTCACATTTGCAAATGGCTTACCACCCCAGCTAAGGGAGTGGGCACTTTTTCAAAGTTTTGCGACCAGCTTTTGGTCACAAAGCATACAATGGTTTTTAATTCCGTATTTTAAAAAACTAAAACCAATTAGCCTGGAACATGCATTTTCAATGATTTTGACCCTGGATGACCATGAACTTGTCTTTCGTGTGAGCTCCTTCTTAAAAACTGTGGTTCGTGCTCGTTTAACAATGTCTTAAAAATTTGTATGGACTGCTGTTTTTATGTGTAAATAGCACTTTATTGTGCATTTTGTATGTTTTCCTTTATTTACTGTGCTTTTATGGATTATTACTGATCCGAATAAAGTTTCATTGACTTGACTTACAACGCTATGATATATGTCACAGAAATTTGATATTAGGAAAGTACGTTTACAACATGCCCCTTCCAAATACTGAATCGGTATGAGGTCATAATCACATTTTAGGAGCATTTGTTTCACTAAGGAAACTACAGTCAAGGTGATGTGTTTTTAAAAAAAACTTTAGGTTGCGTTTACCTCTACACCAATATGCTCTTTGTACAAACACTGCTGCAAATGAATACTGTTGTGAAGCTTTAACCACATTTCCCTATGTTGATTACCTTTAGTATTGTTGCCCAACACAACTTGTCCAATGTCATGTGCCCTTGCACATCAGATGTGGAGGCATTACTGGTATTTTTGGTTTTTCTATCACACATTTGAAACCTTATGTTCTGGTTGTATTCCTTTTACTTGCTGTCACCTCAAGACCTTATCCTAGCATATGTTTTCCCTTAGTTAGATCCAAATAGCTATGCTACAATCACTCCTAGGTAAAATATATTTTTCTATCTGTATATTTATAATAAAATACTCTACTTAGTAACCGAGTTTCAGTTCTCAATTTTTATTTAACAGAGGGAAGTGGTTGCCAGCTTGGGCTTTGCTGTATTATTGAAGGCTGTTCTTTATCAGCCGTGACCAAAATATCAGTAGCATATCATCAGTATCAGATTTATGAAACTTTTTCAATCTCTATGCCCTGTTATAATGATAGTGATTCATTGTGACTGCTGTGGTTTTCCCTACTTGGGCTTCATTGTATCAAATGTCTAAGAACAGACTGAATGTTCCAGTCTAATTTCAACAATGCATGTCTGGAGAGCCACTAGCACAACGGAAGATGTGAGGCTTCGCTTATAGTTAGCTTAGTGTTTGAACTCACCTTAAACCTAAACGTGCCTTTCATGGCACAATGTATCCTTTTCTACGGTTATCTTTGTGATTTAAAGGGAAGTGATTTTTTACCAATCACTTCCAGGTGCGAAGAAAGCACTCTGCAGTGCCGCGATACCCGAACTATTGTTTTCTTGCCAAAATAAATTCATTTTATGCACAACATCACTTTTGGATAGCTGACATTGCTTTGATTGAGGAGCTTTGTTTTTTAATAAATAATTGCCATTGCTTGAACCCCATTGTGGTCCAAATGGTGAAGTGACTTGCAATCTCAGGCACCTTGGTGTTCATTCCCATAAATTTCTAAGGAGGTTACTAATCTTGACATTAGATCAGTGCTTCATTTGTAAACATGTAAGTGTCAGGGCCCAAAGTTTTTCACAGGAGTGCACTGCACTTGGCACCACCCATAGCTCCTGCCACTATTGCTGAATGAAAGTGCTTGTGTTAGGTTTCTAACCACTGAGCTCTTGCAAGTGTGACATTTTGGGCTTTTCTAGGTCAGCTCAATCAGCATGGGTGGCTTGGGTGTGCTAATTTTAACATATTTTTAAAAGCATACAGTTATGTTTAATGAGCTACAAATGTGCTCTGCTAACAAAAATAGGAAAATAGGTTAGACAGCACCTTCATATGGTAGACTTTCATTAATGTGTGCAGGTGCTTAGAAATAGCTGCTGCTGAGTACCAACAAGCACTGGCACAAATTAATCATTGCATTAGATTTATCTCGAGGAGGGCTGATTTATTTTGAAAGAATTATCGTCACTTTGTGACACCCCTATGGGTATCATTCATTGGTTGTATTAGTACGATTAAAATGCATATTCTCCCTCTATGTTGCGGCTACAGAGAGCAATGACATGCTGTGTACCAAAGTCATTTGTCCTTCGTAACTGTATCATAATTAGATTCAGTGTGGTGGAGAAATCCAGGCAAGCTCTTATATGGTTTCAACTCGCCTACACTGATTTTAAGCTATATTATTGGCATCGCTAGACAATTGACTACCCATTGTCTTTAATCATCAGGGAAAATAGATTCGATGCTTGTTGTTCTTACAGTTGTTTGACAACCACAAAAAATTACAGCAATATTCATCTAAAGCTTAGCCACTCAAACTGTTTTAAGGTGGACAAATTAAAGACTTCTACTGATTTTGTGAAATAACATTTGTAAGGAAGGTAGGCATACTGGTCATATCAGGATATATGTCTATGTGGTTCGAACCTATTGTAACGAAGTTAGCAGTCTAGCAGTTGGGGGGCGGAGCGAGTAGGGTGGAGGGGAAGAGGAGGAGTCACGATAGGAGGAGGGCAGTTAGCGTAGGGACAGTGTCAAGGTTGGATGTGTGGAATAAAGCTCCTATTATATATATCCACGAAGTTTCTGTGGTCCTTTGTAGCGCGATGCTACAACTGGCGACGAGGGTGGGATGACCAAGCCCCACTGACCACAGAGCTCCAGAGATCGTGGAGGAGCTGAGAGCGGCCACAGGAACGAGCGTGGACCTGCCTGAAGGGAGGAAGCCGATCGCGCCGAAACGCGACTCACGCTGGAAGCGTGTGCTTTGGATGACGCTGGTGAGTGCAGAAGTCGGGAGCCCACCCCGACCCTGCCGTGCGCCCAAGAGTGAAGAGAGAAGTGCCCCAATACCGGAGACGCTGTCCCCGAAGGCGCCGTTGAGCGTGTTGAAGTCGAGCTGGAAAGCTCGTTGATGCCGGCAGATCTCACGCCCGATGCGTGAGTTTTGGCACGCTGTCACGAGGAGAAACGCGGGAAGCTGCCGAATAAGGCGGGAGCCTACCCCGACCTCATCTTATAGCTGTCGCCGTTAGGGAGAAGCAGGGCCTGAGGAGTGCCACCCTTGAAGATGCCCGCCGGTGAGTCCAGCATGAAAAGGACTGAATGAGCCATGAGAGAAAGCCTCGTGTGTGTGCAGTGGCGGCGGCCATCTTGGAGTCAGGCACTTTTCAAGACAGACCCCTTGATTGTTGGAGAGCGGCCATTTTGAAGTCAGGCATACAGTAACAGAAACAAGCATTGGCAGAAAGGAAAATAAACCAGCATTGACAAGAGGAAGTAAGCAAGCATTGGCAAGAGCAAATAAACAAGCATTGACGAGAGCAAGTAAGCAAGCATTGGCAGGAGCAAATAAACAAGCATTGACAAGAGCAAATAAAAAGCATTGACGAGAGCAAGTAAGCAAGCATTGGCAAGAGCAAGTAAACAAACATTGACAAGAGCAAATAAACAAGCATTGACGAGAGGAAATAAACAAGCATTGGTGAGAACACATACCGAAATAGGCACCAACAAAGGAGTGGAAAGAAGACAACGACACAATGGCGACCTCACCACAGCGGAAGCTCCTTGTTGCGGGAGGATCACACCTGCGAGCTCCGGAACCTCTGACCGTGACCACAGGAGGGAGTATGGGCCCCAAGTGGCAAGAATGGTTAGAAGACTTCGAAGATTACATCGAGGGATCCAGAGTGACGGAAGACAAAGAGAAGTTAATTGCCCTCCGCAACCTAGCAGGCCGGGAAATAAGCAAAATCATCAAGGATTTCTCACCTGCAGATAGTGGAACATATGACAAGGTGCGTGAGGCACTAAACAAAAAGTTTCTACATAAAAGAAACGTGGACTATTAGCGCCACGAGTTTCACCAAGCGCGTCAAGGAAAAGAGGAGGCAATGAGTGCATTTATCACCCGGTTACGACGGCTGTCGAGACACTGTGAGTTTGAAACCTTCTCGCCTGACGCTGCTATCAAATCAAAAATCATAGTTGGCTGGCACTCAGAAGCTCTCAGGAGACGGCTACTGAGGAAACCCCACGAATTGGAAGAGATAGAAGAA
This sequence comes from Triturus cristatus, assembly GCF_964204655.1. Classification (NCBI taxonomy): domain Eukaryota; kingdom Metazoa; phylum Chordata; class Amphibia; order Caudata; family Salamandridae; genus Triturus; species Triturus cristatus. Next base: position 831,973,883 of record NC_140591.1, read on the forward strand.
ATGACTCGTTTATACGACGAAGCAGAGGAACACGCCGCTACCATCGAAACGGGACACAACGGCCGCCCGGAGCAAGCGCACCGTGTTCAAGACCGACCTCGTAGCAGAAGGAAGTATTCGTGGGAGAATAAATGGAGACAGAGACCGTCGTCTCACCAACGACGCCCGGAGTACAGGAGAAGAGAAACGGGGCGAAGGGACCACAAGCCAGAAAGGACTAGCCGATGTTATCGGTGTGGTTATGACTATCCCCATACAGACACCTGTCTGGCCATGGGTCAGCGATGCAGGAAATGTGGGCGATCCAATCACTTCGAAGCCATGTGCGGGACTATCACAAAGAAAGGCGAGGTGAGACAACGAGATCGTCCCGCTCTGACACAAGAAAACATCACATTAGAGCTGTTCAAGGAGAGCTCAGGCGGTCCCCAGGTTCATCACATTCCAGCCGGGAATCACGCAGGTCACGTTGGGGACGCAGATCCCCATCTCGGGACTCGAGATCATCTTCCTCCAAAGACTCGACCTACACTGTGGAACACTTGAACCTGATTGCGGACCCTGATCAACAAAAAAAGTATCCACGTCTAGATATTAGAGTGGGGAATCACAACACCAAATTTATATGGGATAGCGGAGCCTCGCTGAACTATATTCCAGTTACGGAACACGAGGAAATGGTCCCGAAACCCCCACTAACTTTTGCACCAGTCCGCGTCTTTACGTGGATGTCCAAAAAACTGCTCCCCTGTCTGGGTAAATTCCACACAACTCTCACCCATGACGACATCACTGTACCGGCGGTCATACATGTCATCAAGGGGCCTGACGCCGACTGCCTACTTAGCCTCCCCACTGCAGAGCGTCTTCATCTGGTGGAAGTCTTATTCACAGTCAACGACAATAAGAACTGTGTCAGCAAGTTTCCCAAATTACTTCCCAAACCGGGGAAGGCAGAGAACCCGGCTGACTACATGCCCTTCCACCTTCTGCCGTCGTCAGAATCCAAACCATCGATTGCTGAGGAGTATATCCACTTCGTGGCTAGCCAAGCATTGCCACCTGCCATTCCCATGGACGCCATTCGGGAAGTCACCGCCAAAGACACTGTTTTGCAAATGGTCCTCCACTGGATTCAAACTAATGGATGGAAATACAACCCGCGAGAAGAAGACACAGCCTCTACAATCCGGAAAGAGATACAAGCATTCCGCCACGTCTGCGATGAACTGTCGGTCACCACCGATGGAGTCATTCTAAGAGGTCAACGACTTGTCATCCCCAGTCAACTACGGCAGGGAGTTATCAATCTGGCCCATGAAGGCCACAGAGGAGTAGTATCTACGAAGCGAGATCTACGGGAAAGAGTCTGGTTCCCCTTTCTGGACCAAATGGTGGAAGCCACACTGAAGGATTGCCATCTCTGTCAGTTGACCAGCAAAAGCAATCCACCGGCACCATTACAAATGACCACCCTACCCAGTGGAGTGTGGCAAGAAGTTGCCATGGACTTCTATGGACCGCTGCAGTCTGGAAAATATGTGGTTGCCATAATTGACGAATATTCATGATTTCCCATCGCTCAAATAATATCGTCTACAAGCGCCTCCTGCACTCTCAAAGTGCTAGATGAGATATTCGCAACATGGGGTGTCCCCAAGGAAGTCAAAACAGACAATGGGCCCCCATTCAATGGACACGAATTCAGTGCTTTTGCGAAACACATGGACTTTGAGCACAGAAAAGTTACACCGCTCTGGCCACAAGCGAATGGCACCATTGAGAGATTTATGGCTACGATTAAAAAGACATTTCAGCAAGCCACTGCTGAGAAGAGAGAACTGCAGGCAGCTCTGAATGAGGTTCTAAGAGCCTACAGGACAACTCCCCACTCAACCACCGGACAATGCCCTGCGACCCTCATGCTAGGGCGGCCAGTGAGAAATCGTATCCCGACAGGGGAAGGTGCTCTGCAAGCGGTATCACCAAATTACATGCCCCAGGAAATAGCTGTGACTGACAAGCATAACAAGGACAGAATGAAATCGTATGCCGATGCCAAGAGGAGGGCGAGGTCTCCATCTTTGCATGAAGGGGATCATGTCCTCATTAAACAGGAGCAGCAGAGAAAGACTGATTCCCGATTCCATGACGAGCCATTATTAATTATCCAGCAGAAGGGCACGATGCTGACGACGGAATCTGAACAATGCAGAATCACCAGGAACATCTCCCACTTCAAGAGGTGTCCGCGAGACATAAAAGGACCGGGGGTGAGCCCGACTGACACTCCCGCACTTGAAGAACCTGATCCTAGTGATACAGGAGGCAGAGGTCAGCAGAGTGAGTCCGTGCTGAGCATGTCCACTGGGAACACGTCGTTGCGGCCACGTCGCGATATCCAGCCACCAAAGAGACTCATTGTAGAGATGGACTGAAGCACTGTTTGTTTGTTTGTTTTATCAAAAAAAGGGGAGATGTAACGAAGTTAGCAGTCTAGCAGTTGGGGGGCGGAGCGAGTAGGGTGGAGGGGAAGAGGAGGAGTCACGATAGGAGGAGGGCAGTTAGCGTAGGGACAGTGTCGAGGTTGGATGTGTGGAATAAAGCTCCTATTATATATATCCACGAAGTGTCTGTGGTCCTTTGTAGCGCGATGCTACACCTATCTCATGAATAATGTTTTGGTCTAGGCAAACAAGAGCAAAAAGAACAAAAAAGCTTTTCAAAATCTATTCATGGAATGCCCAGAAAATAATTTTTCAGATGCCTACAAGTTAGATCATGCATTATACCAAATATCTCAAGAATCAAAAGAGGGAGGGAGAGGTTAAAGTTCCACTCAACTTACCTTAAATGAACATGTAAAACCAAAAGGAGTGGGAGAGTTGTGTTGAGATCAGGAGTGGGGGCAACACCAAAATTGTTGTGAGACCCTCAAGAGTGTTGTTCCAGCAAAGGCATGTCTCCCGTTGGCGTACTTAGCCACTGATCGGTACATCATTGGGTCTTTTTCTCCACCAGCAGAGATTGTCTCTTGAATCTGAGACCGTATGGGATCCACCATGTGAGGAAAAATGGTTTAAAAATACCTCCTACCTTTAGAATGACTCATTTTATTAAGAAGTGGTAGTGGTATGATTAAAAAATGTGAGACGTAAAAAGAGAGATATTAGGTGTCTCTCACATCTATCTCTGGAAGAATCAGGTCAACATGTTTCACCTAACTTTGTGCCCTATGAGTCGGTGGCTTTCGTCAGGGCCAAATATATTTATTCCTCTTTCCACGAATGTGCAGCATTCGGCAGCACACGTAGAAACTGGACAACACCTCCCAGGATGATTTTTGTGCTGGAAGGTGGTAGGTGCCCCATCCTGCACAAAACAACACTGTTGACAACACAGGCACCTTGCACCATGGTGCCTGCAAGAATGCCTGCATTTGCACTAGGGTGCCTAAAAAGCTCAGGCACAGCGGGAAATGACAGGAATGCACCGTATTGGATAAACGCGGTGCATTCCTGTCCTTTCACAGAGGGCAGTGCACCAAGGTAACTTGCTGCGCTGCTCTTTGCCAAACCCCATAAATGAGGGCCCTAATGTTTACTAGTTTTGTACAAATTTTCTGTAGATTCCTCCGAAAATGCAACATTTATTAGCCAATGAACACTCTGCCCCCCCTTTAAATTGGACGTACCTCTTGATGGATATACACGGATTTGAAAATACTAAACCTCTGCCAAATTTCATATATTGATCAAACGTAGCAACAGTTATAAAGAAATCAACAATGGTAATAAATGGGTTTTTTAGCTGGAAAAATATATGTACATTCTAACCCTTGCAAGCCACCCAACACCTTTTTTCAAAGTGTAATATCTCAAAATCTCTTGAACCAAACCAATAAAAGCGTGCTTTCTGAGTAAAGTTCTACTTTCATGTTGAGTTTGGTGTCAATCCATTTAGTGGTTTGGGCTGGAGGTGTGAGCTCAATGGCCCATGTAACTAGAATAGGAAAACATCAATTTTTGCCCCATTTCTGTCTTTAACTTATTTTTCTTTTGCGCCTTCACAAAATAACACAAAATTAAATCGAAGGACCAAAATGCTTAGGAATGGCTTAGCTATGGAACAACATTGAATGACTGATATTTTTTGTCCATTTTAGTTCTTCATCAGTTTTTTCAATATTACTGTCTATGATTTGCTGTGTCACACCATTCAATTTCCCAAAGAAAATAAGATGAGAAAATAAGGAAATTTGCTGTTAAAATCAGCATGTAAATACCAAAACTGGTGGCAGTGAGCACATGGATTCTATCATAAGCAGAACTTAAGAAACATTTTCCTTTCTTCCTCTGTGTTCATCCCAAAGGGAATTCTTGTCTCTAAGTCAACAATGTATCAGTATTCTAAACACCTCAGAAACAATTGTCTACCTTTTCCTCGCTTACAGGGTAAAATTCAGTTAATAGCAAAAAATCTCAAGGGCTCACTTCTATCATTTTGCTCTTCATTGAAGTGTCTAACAACTGGGTCGGGTGTGTTTCTGTGTTTTATGAATCGCAGATGTTCTAATATGCCTTTTTTATTCACTATAGGGTGCTTCCTATGTATCTTTTCTTACCTGCACATTCTAAAATGTAAATTCTGAATTCTGAATTGCATGTCAACAATTTAGAAATATATCTCTGCTTCTTAGTGTATTGAACACTGTAATCCCTGATGCCTGAACTCTGTTTTGTGATTTCTGCAAGTAAACAAACCTCTTGCACTCATCGGTGGTTCAATGCCTAATTGGTAAACTCACTCCCTGCCCCTTTACCCTTGAGAGAACTTCTCATTCTGTGTGTAATAAAGGAGCAGCCGATAACAATCTATCCATTATGTTTTCTGATTATAAGATTGTCCAATGTTTGGTCAGAATCTTTATGACTTCAAATTAGCTATCTTGGTACAAGGTGATTACTCTGATTTTCTTTTCTTCCATATTAACTTTTTTACTGTGTCCATAAGTAGCTTTTCTATAGTTATGTGCTTCATATTATCTACATCTCAATCTAATACCCAATGGAGATAATACCTTTCCCTGACTCTAGATAGTACAATATTTGTTCTACCTGAAACCCAACATTATCACCACAGTTGTGTTTTGCCCTAAGGAGATCTCCATATGGGATCCTCAACTTTAATTCCCTTAGGTGGCTGCTTGGTGTGTATAAAAGACTGTTGCCTGTTTTGGGCTTTCAAAATAGAAAAGTAGTGAGGCCCTTACCATGGACTGATACTTTTATGTATACAAATTCAGTTGATGTGCTACTGATAGTGCTGCCTCTGAAATGCAAATTCCAATGGTTACAGCTTTCCAGAAATTCCGATGCGAGTAATTTCAAGCCCTTGCAAATAATAAAAAGTTCACAATAAATCTAAAATGGTTTTAAAAAAACCTTTTTATTGTTTTTTTTCTTCAAATACAGCAGTGCAGAGCAGTGTAGTAAAGAAGATTCAGGGTACAGCACAACGCAATGGTAGATATCATCTATCATATATTGGCAAGCAAGGCTACATACATAAATGAGCGATCCGTACATCCTGATAACAATGCTGCAGAATTCCCTATCTTATCAACATCCACATTTCTGTCCCAAGCCCAGTGCCTTATCATGGTAAGTGCACCAGTTGCCCCATGCTTTTGCCTTATCCCCTTTTGCCACTCATGTTTCAATCTACAACCATAAATTTGTATATTTAGGCCACTCACCCTCCCCTGGTAAATTAAAAAGGATCCACTTGGAATCCATCAGGACCTCAATGGAAGCCACTCTCGACATCAATCTTGTCACCCTCTCCCAGACTGATTGGATAATTGGGCATGTGCACAGTATATGAAAAAACATGCCTTCTTGGCAGCAACATCTCGCACAGTGGTATGAAGGCACCCTTCCTATCTTGTGTATCAGTGTTGTTGAATAATAGGACATGTGCAGGATTTGGAGCTGGACCAGCAGAAACCCCTATCTAATTGCAATGACCCTGGGGCTCTGTAGTACTTCTCCCGATTCCTCATCATCTATAGTACCCAGATATGCCACCCATTTATCTCTGAAGGAACCCAGAGTGTCTGGGGCATTATTCATAATTTTCTTATAGTTTAAGGAAAATGGCCTTATCTGGTAATGGATCAAGTAGAAGCTTGTCCTCCAAGAGGGAAAATTCCTCTACCTGCATCCCTCGGTATGTGAACTCCTAGTGTTAAATGGTAGCGGCAGTTTCAGTTGATAACCTTTCAAGTATTTGCCCGGCGGTAATCGCCTCTCATACCACTCGATAATTTACCAATAAAAGAGGCAGGCGCCGGAGACTGGAAGGCAGGAAACAAAGTTTTATTCCGTCGGAGCAGAACACATCAGATCAGACAGCAAGGTATCGTCACGAGGTGCTCTAACTGCATCTCTGAGACCTGGTCTCTTATACACTGGTTTATTGCTTTATTATACATAGTATATTCTTGAGATTCCCTTGATGCCTGAAAGAACATCCCCTGAAGCCCCGGCTCAGATCCGATCCCACACATGGTTACAGTAGAGGTTCCCACCCTACCCGCAGTGGGAGATGGCTATCGCGCAGCAGGGAATTCCGCTAATTCCCGGGGGTGTGTGCAACCGGCCGGGTCTCAGGGGGTAGGGGCTTTGATCTACTGTAATCCCTTTGATGTGGGGTGTTTCCCTTACAGTAGGGGCAATAAACTGCATCCGCAGGGCTAGGTGATGGCCTGGGACCAGTTCAGACAATGGGGCGCAGGGGAAGGGGGTTATCAAAGGAGAGGCATGACCATGTATGGGTTGTCGGTCGGAAGTGGTTCCGTAGCAGGGTCGCGCAGAAGGAGAGGGTTTATGGCCTGTATGAGAGAGCGGGGGTGGCCGGCGCGCGGGGGATGCTCGCAGCGCCGGGGGAAAGCGCTGGCGATCGAGAGTGAGCGGGGAGAGAGAGTGGGGTGCCTAAAATGGCGGCCGTGCATTTGCTATGCGTGGCGCTGGGGAGAGGCAAGATGGCGCAGATAATGTTCAGTTTGCACGCTAAATTTCCACAGTCCTCCCTTTTAACATGTCTCGCCAGCTTGCCTAGTTTGGATCTATCCCCATAATACCCCGTACCTCCACCTCATTCAGAGCTTTCATCCGCTCAGTTTCAAAGTCCAAAGTCTTAGGGCAGATGCAGTTCATAAAAAGCGAACATAAAGGTGGCAGACACTGAATCCCCAAGCAACATCCACATAGTATCATGATTGGTATGAGGATAAATGAAAACAGCCTCCATCCTCAACCTTTAATAGCGTCCCAAAACCAACTCCCCAGTGACCATTCTTCTTGCTCTTGATGGACCTCTGTGGACAGTCTGTGGAGGTGTTCAATTGCTTTGTAGACTGAGGGTGAGTTATCCGGTACGTAGGTACAACAGCTGGACCCAATGATGCGGCATGCTCCTCCGCGGTCAGCCAGAACCACATCTAGAACAAGGCGGTTCTGGAGAGCCACCAGGCGGACGGCCTGAAGCTCAGCGGTGTTGTTGGCGAGGGCGCCAGCTGTAATGTTCATTGCTGTTTCGACTGCCTGGGTTAAGTGGCGGATGGCACGGCTGTTTGCCATCGGACCCCAGAGCGGAACAAGACCCTTTACTGCGTCCATGAACTGAGCTCCGGTGGAGTCGGTTTGTACAATGTCTTTGGCACGTTTCTGTCGGTGATGGTTTGCTGGAGCCACATACGTCGGAGGAAGGACAAAGGCGATGTAGCAGGTGCCTCCCCAACCTTTCGGGAGCCAGGTGTAGGCCTTAGTACCACAGACGAAGTACATATTCGGGGAGGCAACAAAGGAGGGTGGGTCAACTGAGTCCAATGTTCGGGTGATGAGGCAGGAGCTGTGGCCCACCAGCTGTGCCCCCAGGCCTTCGAGGCATACAGATCCAGTGATGTTGATGACGGACAGGGCCACTGTTAGGGTGGCGGCTGTCCGTTTTCGGAGGTAAGAGAAGGTGGGTCTGGCTGGATTGTTGAACACTTGCATTTCAATTCGTTCTTTGGCGGGGATGTCCATGTGAAAGGAAGTGTTCGATCTCAGAGGGCAGAAGAGGGCGGAGGTTCTACCGGTTTTGTTCAGCCAGAACCCATGGTAGAAGTGTGACATGGTTCTGCCGGAAGTGGCATTGTCCTTGTAGCTCTCCTGCAGGAGGATCAGCCAGGCGAGGCAGGAACCATGGACAGAAAAAGGTGAAGGGATGAAAGGGATTGAGTGCCCAGTGGCATGGGGCAGCAATCCACAGATCCAGCAGTTAGTGGCGTTGGTGGCAAGATTGTGTTGGTGGAGCAACTGCACAAAAGAGTTATTCCAGAACTCCTTACGCCTTTCTCGGAGTTGGGGTGAAAGTGAGATCAGATGGTGTTCTTTCGTGGTGGTAGGTTGAACGGTAGTCAGCAATGTCTTATGAGCGGGTGTGCTCTCCTCCATGATCCAGAAGGTGACCACGAGGAGAAGGCAAAAGAGAAGGGAAATGAAAAGTGCTATTGTCTTAAAGCTGTGCATTCGGTCAGTCTTTGGGTTTTTGAAGTGGATCTTCGGACGTCCGGTTGCTTCCATCATCTTCATGTCGGGCGCTTCCATCACCTTCAAGAGACTCGGTAGCGGGAAGAACCACAGACTTTGTTTTAGTTTCTCTCCTGGTGGCCTTTGAGGTGACTAGGCTACCGTTCTGAGATTTCCACTTAGCCTGTGGTCTGCTTAGCCGAAGTTCTCTCCTTTCGTCGCAAGTTATACCCTTCTTTGGATGGCACAGTGGGATCGGGATATTCAATCAATTCAAGTGTCTCTGTATCCGGGCAGCGGCTCAGGGATGGTCGGTCTTTGTCCAGAAGTTCCTCTTGGGCGGTGATGTTGTCCGTGGTTGTCAGGGTCGGTGATACCTTCTTGCAGTGGTGTGCATGCAGCCAATTGCGTTTCCCCTCCACTCGAAGAGCTGTTCGGGTGGTGATCAGGACTTGCAGGGGACCCGTCCACCGGGGCTCCAAACTCTTGGTGCGCTGGAAGTTACGCACTAGGACGAAGTCACCGGGTTGGATGTCATGTCCCGGGCCCCTGGAAACATCGGGAATGGCGTGCAGCACCTGCTGATGGATAACAGACAACGTCTTAGTTAGGTTATACAAATAGTCAGACATGAGGACGTCCGGGACGTCGTGGATGGATGTTGGTTTTGGTGCAGTCCAAAGGTTCATGGGCCGCCCAAAGACGACCTCGTAGGGGGTTAAGTGGTGTTTGGTGGGGGTGGAACGCATTGATAGCAATGCTAGTGGGAGAGCGTCTGGCCATCTTAGTCCTGTGGTGGCGACTATTTTTGCTATCTTAAGCTTCAATGTGGCATTGTGTCGCTCAACCAGGCCTGCAGATTGGGGATGGAAGACCGCATGGAACTTCTGTTTTACACCCAACCCTTTTAAGATGAGTTGGATAACTTCGGCTACGAAGTGGGGGCCATTGTCGCTCCACAAAATTCGACAAAGGCCGTATCGGGGGAAGAATTCCTTCAGCAGTACTTTTGCGGTAGTCATAGCGGTGTTGTCATGGGTTGGGTAGGCTTCCACCCACTTGCTGAAGGCACACACAACGACCAGTACATACTTTAATCCTTGGCACCTTTCTAGCTGGACATAGTCCATTTGTAGGACTTCAAAGGGGTGATTGGGGACCCCAAACCCTCCCCGGGGTACAGCAGTTCCTTTCCCAGGGTTGTGTTGGAGGCATACTAGGCATTGTTGGACCAGACGTTTGGCTGAGTCTGGTATTCTGTCGTTGTGCCAGACTTTGGAGATGAGTTCGATCATGGGGGCAGAACCTATGTGTGCGGGGGAGTGTGCCATGGTCAGCATGGGGATCAAGTATGAGTCGGGTAGCAACCACTTGTTCGAGTCTTTAGTTCGCCAACAACCGTCATCGTCCTTCAATCCCACCCGGGCCCATTCAGTTAATTCGTGTGGTGTGCTGGCTAGTTGGATATCCCTAATCGTTTCCCTAGCATCCTTCCATTTCTCAGTTTGTGACCTGGTCACGTACATGCGGGTCGTGGACCTATTCTCGGCTGTGGTTCGGACAGTAATGTCAGCTAGTGCATTTCCCTGACCTATAATGTCTGTCACCTTCTTGTGTGCCTGGCATTTGATCACAGCTATCCGTGTGGGGAGGAGGACTGCTTCGGTCAGGGCAGAGACTAGATCTCCATGCAGGATGGGTGTGCCATGAGAAGTCAAGAATCCCCTCTCTTTCCATAAGAGCCCGAAGTGGTGAACTACCCCAAAGGCATACTGACTGTCTGTGTAAATGTTTGCGGTTGTCCCTGCTGCCAGGATGCAGGCTCGTGTGAGGGCAATTAGTTCAGCCGCCTGTGCGGATCGCTGTGTGATGCGGGCTGTCTCAACAACTGTTCGAGCTGTGGTGACTGCATAGGCAGCTGAGGTGGTGCCATCAGGGAGCTTGATGCAGGAGCCATCCACCCACAGTTCTCCGTCAGAGTCCGGGAAGGCAGTATCCCGGAGGTCAACCCTACTCTTGGTTTGTTCGTCGGTGAGGGTCACGCAATCATGTATAGGGGATGCATTGGGGTCAGCGTCAGGGAGAGGTAGTAGAGTAGCTGGATTCAGAGTGGTGCATTGTTTCAATGTGATATGGGGTGCAAGCAGAGTCAGTTCATAACCAGTCAGTCGTGCGCTAGTCAGGTGTTGAGTCTTGGTTTGGTTCAGGAGGGTATCAACAGCATGGGGTGCTAGCACGGTGAGGGGGTTCGAGAGCACGATCCCCTCACTTTGCCGGATAGAGACAGCGGCGGCGGCTACTGCTCGAAGGCAGGCGGGCAAAGCTCTGGCTACGGGGTCAAGAGTGGCAGAGAAGTAGGCACAAGGGCGTTGTTTAGGGCCTATGGACTGGGTTAGGACAGACAACGCACATCCCTCCCTTTCGTGGGTGTAGAGGGAGAAAGGTTTAGTGTAGTCTGGGGTTCCTAGGACTGGGGCCGAGCAGAGGGCGTCTCGTAATTCTTTGAAGGAGGATTGGCATTCGGGTGTCCAGGGGAGGGGGAAGGGGGTATCTTTAGCCAGCAGGGAAAGCAGAGGTTTTACGATAAGACTGAAATTTGGCAACCACTGTCGACAAAAGGAGGTGAGGCCCACTAGGGACCGCACTTGCTTCTGAGTTTTGGGAACAGGGGTTTCTAGAATGGTTTGAATTCGGTCAGGGGTAAGTTTCCTCCCGTCTTTGGATAGTAGGTGGCCTAGATACGTTACTTGGGGCTGGCAGAATTGCAATTTCTTTCTGGAGACCTTGTGACCGTTCTCCGCAAGGAAGCGGAGGAGGTGAATGGTGGCTGTGACGGCAAGAGGAGTGGTGTCGGCCGCCAAAAGAATGTCATCAACGTACTGTATCAACACCACTCCATCGGGTAGTTGGACTGCATCCAGTTGCCTCTTGAGGGCTTGGCTGTAAATACTGGGACTCTCAGTGTAGCCTTGGGGTGCCCTGCAGAATCTGTACGAACGGGCTTTTAAAGTGAAGCCGAACAGGTAGCGGCTGTCTGGGTGGATGGGAATGGAAAAGAATGCGTTCTTGAGGTCAATAACAGTAAAGATGGTGGCAGTGGATGGAATCAGGGTAAGGATGGTGGTGATGTCTGAGACTACGGGGTACTGGGGTATGACTACTTTGTTAACCTCTCGCAAGTCAACAATGAAACGGTAGGCTTTCTCATCCCCCTCGCCTTGCTTCTTTACAATGGGTAGGATAGGGCTGTTGCAAACATTACTGACTACTTCTTCTACCACTCCTGCCTCGACTAGGGACTCGATGATTTCCACCAATGCCTTCTCGCCTTCGGGTGATATCCGATACTGTGGAAGCTTCGGGAGCACTGCGTCCGGTCGGACGGTTATGTGTACCGGGTCGATCACCATGCGCCCTACATCTGAGTCGGTTTTAGCCCATAGATGTGAAGGTAATGTGTCGAGTAGGGACATATCAGCATCGGTTATAGAGAGCATACACCGTGTGTGACAGGGTCTGGACAGATCTGGGTTATCGTGTAGGATGACTCGAACTCCGTCTGGGGAGCATCTGATGGTGGCTCGAAAATGTTTTAGCAAATCAAGTCCCATAATAGCATCGGGGGTGTTGGAGGAGAGCAGAAAGGTCGTGTCAGTGGTGTTATCTTCTAAGTCAAAGGAGATTGGTGCTGATAAGGGGTTAGTGGAGGGCGTTCCATCGAAGCCTATTGAGGTTACATGTGAGCCAGACAAGGGTGCCCTAGGGATCAGTCGTTTGGATAACGCACTACGTGTCGCCCCAGTGTCTACCAGGAATGGGGATTTTGTGCCCAAGACCTTAGCAGTGACGTAAGGGCCTTGCTGGTCAACACGGAGTTCGACTGGATCCCTCCCTTGCCCCTCGCGGTCCTATGCGAAGTCATGGGTGCTTTCATAGTCGGACTGCTGACACTGGTTTTGTCGGGGGCGATCAAAGGTGTTTGGTCTGCCTGGCCTGTCGTTGATGGTGTTGTTCGTGTGCCCTCGTCCCTGTCCTCTATTTCTGGGGTCATATGCTGTGTCTCTGGGGTTCCTATTCTTGTTCATTTCCAGAAGGACCGGGCACTGGGATTTCCAGTGTCCGAACCCTCTACAGAACGCGCATTGATTCCCATCTAAGTCTCTCCGTCCGTTGTAGGGTGTAGGTGTATGGTCTCTAGGGGGTAGCTTTCTAGGGGCGGTTGGTTGGTAATTCTCTTTCGGGGGTTCCCTTCCTATGGTCACCCCTTGCAACTGTGCTATCATTACCCTCTCCTTCAGTTCCTTTTTCTTCTTCTCTGATGCCCTATCGTTCTCGTTTTTCTGATTTTCGTAGTATTGGGCCATCTGGAGAATCGCTGCGGGTTTGGAGGCTGCCCAGCTACTCTCGCTGGTCTGTAGCTTCTGGGAAACTTCTTGTGACAGACCCTTTACATAATTCTGGACAAAGAGGTGGTGTCCGGTTGCGGTGGTCATGTCTTGGCCACTGTAATCGGAAAACACTGTCTCGAATCGGGAGAAGTATTCAGACACATCTTCCTGGGGTTTCTGACGGCAAGCCGTCACTATCGACCAGTCTACCTTTCTTTCTGGGATTAGAGTCTTCAGCTTTTGTACAATCTTGTCTGGGAGCTCTAAGATGGCTTTTGGGGGTTTCTGTCCTGGCTCTCGCTGTTTATCTATGGTATCGAGTTGTACCCAGGTATATCCGAACGGCTCAGCGTGGTCAACTTTCCGGATTTGTTTCCACACATCAGCCGGCAGACATAGCCCAAAGAACAAGTCGATATCTGCTAACGTCATTATCGTTGAGCCTAAGGCTGTGCCCAATTCCGTGTAGAAGGCAGTCGGGTTCTTTCTTAAGTCGGGTAGAGTCTTTCTAAAAGTCAAAATATCTTGCCGGTCCCACGGCTGATAGACCCAGTTATATACAACCCTTCCCTTCGCATCTGGGTTGTTGATGTCGTCGTGTGTTCCCTGACCCCGTGGGGGGACCCAGTAGGGGGCAGCTTCTTTAATGGGCATCATGGCATCGGCCCTTCCTCCCTGGGGATTAGTTGCTATGGGGGTTTCTGTTTTGGTGGTCTGTCCATGTTCTTTAAGGTGTCGGTAGACCTCGAGTGTACGAGTGAAGAGGTTCGTTACATCGCCCTCTCTTTCTTCCCCAATGTCTACCTTCCTATATAGGGCCGCTAAGCCCTCGGGACCTTTATCGTGGTACCTATCCTCATATGCATTCAGGGCGTGATAACAGAGCCGTACGATGAAGTGTCGTCTGCGGCTGTCGGCATACGAGTTATACACGTCTGTTATATACTCCTCACTTTCTTTTCGTTCCACCAGCGTCCCTACTATCTTGTCAATTCCTGCTCGTTCATCCTTAGTTAATCGATTCATTCTGGTGGACTCTTTCTTTCCTATCTCATGGTCGTCTGGCGTTGTAGTCGACGTTGGGTTCGGCACAAGCGGCTCAGCCGGCGCGGAGGCCGTGAGGGCCGAGGCCCCTGTACTGCTTTCGCTCGTGTTCGGGGGTTGTGGGTGTTGCACTATTGATTGGGAGGGTGCATACGGAGGGGGCATGTAAATGATCGGGGGACCTAACAGTAACTCGTCATTCGTTCGCTGCTTGGAGGACAACTCAGGGTAGAGCAAAGAAGGGGTCCTAACAGCGTACTGGCCTGAGGTTTCGGGCTCCTGTCTTAGTTTAGTTTCCCTTCTCTCCTTTATGTCTTCTTCTAACTTTCTAGCGGCAAGGTGAGCTGCCTTTCGTAATTCCTTTTCTGCTTTTACTTCTTCCCTCTTTTTCCGTTGCGTCGCTTCTTTGCGCCACATGCCGATACTGTCAAGCATAGTAGGCGTCGTCTTATTGCTACGCAGAGCTATTTCTAGCGCTTCTATCTCATGGTCGTCGAAGGATCCCATCAGTGGCCACTGACTCTCGGGGTCCTTCTTTGTATATTTATGCCATAGCTTGGTATAAGCTACGGCGAATAGTCCATATTTAGTGAACATGTCCTTATTAGGGGTGCCCTCCAGTGGAGCCGGATGGTTCACCTCTAATAAGCGGTCCGGGCAGAACCAACTACCAATCAGTGGGGAGAAGATAGGCATGACGGGTTTCAACGGGGACAAAAGTCAGCACTACCTATCTTTTCACTGCTTGCAAAGACTAGACAGAATATCTCTATTCTTCGTTATTTGCAAGCAGAGAATACCTCCAAAGAACCAATATCGAACAACTAGTGTTCGGACAATCAATCAATCAATCAATCAATAGGAGATAAAAATAGGCATGACGGGTTTCAACGGGGACAAAAGTCAGCATTACCTACCCTTCACTATTTGCAAAGACTAGACAGAATATTCCTATTGTACGTTATTTGCAAACAGAGAATATCTCAAAAAGCACTATTCTCCAAAACAATCAATGTTCGGACAATCAATCAATGGGGAGATAAAGATAGGCACGACGGGTTTCAACGGGGACAAAAGTCTGCGTTACCTACCCTTCACTATCTGCAAAGGGAGAGAGAGAGAGTATTTCTACTCCTCCCCGTTTGTAGACAGCGAATATCTCAAAGAGAACAATCAATGAGCACAATCAATGAGCAATACTAGTATTTCCAAAGCATCAAACAATCAATCAATTATTTCTCAATTTGTCGTGTATCACGACCTTACCCGGACCGCGTGGACAGTTTCTCGTCTTCCGCCTCCAGCGCCCGATCGTCCTCTACTCTCCGTATTTGCCGCGGCACTCCTGATGGTTCCCAGTCAGGACCGTAGATCACTCGAGAGAGGTCTGCTCGGAACCAGTGAAGTTCGGATGATCGGCTGCCAGACGAGGGTCTATTGGGCAGGAGCTCTCCCGATCGTTGCAGTCGTTCACTCTGTCGTCGGGACCTCTCCCACTGGATCCACGTGTCGCTGATGGGCCCCACGTTTGGGACGCCAATTGTTAAATGGTAGCGGCAGTTTCAGTTGATAACCTTTCAAGTATTTTCCCGGCGGTAATCGCCTCTCATACCACTCGATAATTTACCAATAAAAGAGGCAGGCGCCGGAGACTGGAAGGCAGGAAACAAAGTTTTATTCCGTCGGAGCAGAACACATCAGATCAGACAGCAAGGTATCGTCACGAGGTGCTCTAACTGCATCTCTGAGACCTGGTCTCTTATACACTGGTTTATTGCTTTATTATACATAGTATATTCTTGAGATTCCCTTGATGCCTGAAAGAACATCCCCTGAAGCCCCGGCTCAGATCCGATCCCACACATGGTTACAGTAGAGGTTCCCACCCTACCCGCAGTGGGAGATGGCTATCGCGCAGCAGGGAATTCCGCTAATTCCCGGGGGTGTGTGCAACCGGCCGGGTCTCAGGGGGTAGGGGCTTTGATCTACTGTAATCCCTTTGATGTGGGGTGTTTCCCTTACAGTAGGGGCAATAAACTGCATCCGCAGGGCTAGGTGATGGCCTGGGACCAGTTCAGACAATGGGGCGCAGGGGAAGGGGGTTATCAAAGGAGAGGCATGACCATGTATGGGTTGTCGGTCGGAAGTGGTTCCGTAGCAGGGTCGCGCAGAAGGAGAGGGTTTATGGCCTGTATGAGAGAGCGGGGGTTGCCGGCGCGCGGGGGATGCTCGCAGCGCCGGGGGAAAGCGCTGGCGATCGAGAGTGAGCGGGGAGAGAGAGTGGGGTGCCTAAAATGGCGGCCGTGCATTTGCTATGCGTGGCGCTGGGGAGAGGCAAGATGGCGCAGATAATGTTCAGTTTGCACGCTAAATTTCCACACTAGGGCGAGAACCATCTTTAGATAGCAGTACTGCTCTGAGGTCGCGAGTTGATAATCTGCCTTGAGCGACTAAAAGGGTAGAGGACCGTCACTATCCATTTGTCTCCTAACTGGTCGATGCCCACAAGTTCCCAGCGTGAGAAACTTGTCAGGCCACCCACCTCTGAGGGTAGATTGCTGTCCCACAAAGAAGACTGTTCCATCACCCTCCTCACCCATCCCAGGAATTATAAGGCTATCAACCACACTCCACCACTGTCCAAGTGTGTATCGGTAGAGTGTTTCTCAACCCGTTCCTATATAGCAGTGCCAGGTTGTCCCTTAGGCCCATTGCCTCCCTGTCCACTCGGAGCGCCGGCTTATGGCGATCTACATCTACCCACCCATTTATTACTACAAGCTGGGAGGCCCAATAATATTTAAGCATATCAGGGACAGCTAGACTACCATCCTAGACACCGCTCGGATGTTTACGCAGAGCTATCCTGGCACTCACCCATCCCACAAAAGAAGGCAGACTGCCTGATCTATTTTCTGGAAGAAGGCCCGAGGCACCGGTAATGGAGTATTCTATAGAGCATACAGAAACCAAGTTAGTCCTTCATTTTATAGCGTTTGAAGCTCTACCGATCAATGAAAGTGGCAGCTCCCTCCAGTGGCTGACATCTCGATGGAACCTGTCAAAAACCTCATATAGATTTTGTCTCAAGAACTCTGTGGCATCCTGTGTGACATATATGATCATGTATGTAAAGCCTTCGAGTGCCACTGATATCACATTCCTCCGCGGTGGGGCTGGCAAGCTACCCACCAGGGGGTACATGCATGATTCGTCATAGTCAATGTGGTAGCCGGAATGGTCCCCAAAGATATGAAATACCTGCAGCACCCTATCTACCCGCATTATGTGTTCGATGAGATATATCAGCGTGTCATCAGCTTATAAGGAGATATGCTACTCCCAGTTACCTCCACCTCACACCCCTCGAATGAGAGGGACTGTGTGAACCCAAGAAGTCAGTGGCTCTAATGCGAGCACAAAAATCAATGGGAACAGAGGGCATCCCCGCCGGGTATCTTTACCCAGGCTGAAGGCCTACAACAGTGTGTTATTGACTCTGACCCTAGCCACCGGCCTCATATAGAGGATTCGGACCCAGGAGCAAAACTTGGGACCAAAATGCAAATGATATTGGAAGGCAAAGAGGTAATCTCATCCAATACCATCAAACGCAATTCTGGTATCGAGGGATAGCACCACTGACGGGTCTACATGGGCCTCCCACGTCATGAGTAGCACTCCATAAAGGTGTCTCAGATTGAACCGCGTTCCCCGCAGGCATAAAACTGGATTGTCTGGGTATATTACAGCTGTTATTACCCTGTGGAGCCTGGTTGCCAGCACTTTGGCCTCTTTATAGACTAATGATATAGGCCTATATGATGCACAATCAGTTGGGGGTTTATACTTCTTGGGGATCAACACAATGTTTGCCATACACTGATCGAGTGGCAGTTCTCTTTCCTGCAGCACTGCTTGGAACACCGCCAACATAGGCTTTGAAACTTTACTGGACAACCCTTTGAATAAGTCGACAGGGAGTCCATTTGGACCCACTGCCTTCCCTGACTGTAGGGCCCCCAGGGCTGCGATGAGCTCACCTTCCATAAGATCTCCCTCCTGAACTTCTCTATCATCATCCGATAGGTGCTGAACCTTTATGCTCTGAGAAACTCAGTACCATCCTCAGCCTTTACCTCGGAGGTGGATGTGTAGATCCCTTCATAATAGGATCCGAAGGTGTCTGCAGTGTCAGTTGCAGGCCTCCTGAAGTCACCTGCACAATCCCATATTTCAAGCACCCAGTGCCTACCTCGATCCCTTTTATCCAGCCACGCTAGTAATCTACCGGCTTTGTTTCCGGCGTCAAACAGCTGACACTGGGTAGCCGAGGCCTGCACTCTGGCTGCTTTCTCTGAAATCTCACTAAACTAGCTGCATTTGTGACGGAGCCAATGACTAATGTCCCCATCCACTTGTGTGAGGAACTTGCACTCTAGCTCCTGAATCTCTCACTCCAGTATTTTCAAGCTAGCTCCTTGGGCCTTTTTGATACCTGCAGTCATGGATGACCCCTTAGTACAGTTTTGAGTGACTCCCTCGCTCTCTTGAAAATTCTGCTCCACCAAACCTTTGAGCTGTAAAATCTATGTGCATGTAGGTGTTGTGTAAAGAGATAGTCTAACCCAGACCTGCTGGAGTGGGTGACAAGTAGAATGTATACTGCTGCTCAAGAGGATAATACTCTTGCCACAGATCAGTTAGAAACAATGCATCTGTAAATACCGGTAAAGGATAGTGGTTCTACCATCTCCCTTCAAATGTCTCACCCTATCAATTGTAGGGTCCATCACCGCATTCATGTCTCCCCCCAAAATGAGGATGCCCGGTGGGATGCCCACTATCATGGAGCCCAGATCTGGCAATGCCTGTATACGTAGCCTCGGTTGGATTTAAGTAGAGCAGAGGTTTAGCATACCACCTTCCCAGCTGCCAGTCTGAGCTACAAATCTCCCTGAAGGGTCATACAAAGCATGTTGTTGGGTGTATGCGAGTGCTTTTTTAATCAATATCCCCACCCCTCTGGAGTCAGTCATAAGGTCCGCATGTGCTGCCAGAGTGTATCCCAGCCTATCTAGTGCCTTGAATTGACTGCCCTTCAGATGTGTCTCTGATAGCAATTCTATGTCCAGGGAGTGGCTTTTAAGATATGGTAGAATCAGAGTCCTCTTGATCTTACTCCCCAGCCTGATTACATTCCAGGTTAGGACCTTCAAATTGTTACAGTGTGAGGACCGTCCCATCAGGTAGGGACTAGGTGGACCATTCTTATGTGCCATATCCGAGGCAAATTGAACCTTGTCCAGTGACTGTAACCCATTCCCCGACCACACATCTAGCATCTATCCATGTCTGCACTGCATCACAGCTGAAATAAAACAGTGCTGAACTCAAGTACAACTGAAACTTGCAATACCCTCCCCAAAACCCTCCGTCAATCCTCCCTGTAAAGCAGGCTTCAAACTGTCCACCACCCCAATATGTTGCCCTAGCCCTAGAAAAATCATTCCAATAGCACAAGTGTGGCTTGAAGACCCCTGTGTAGAAATCAGTTAACAATCAAAACAACCCTTAATAGAACGACAAATGTTTCATTGCCACGCAGGAAGCGACATTCGCTCTCCACATCTTGCAATCTCTTGATGTGACTGCTCCCTGGCCCCAGCTTATGTGCAGAGCAGATCATATTTTAGTTCCGTCCCCTGTCATGTAGTTTGTCACTTTACAGTAGAAACTGCGCGTTTGTTGGGCTGCATAAACTTCGGGATGGTCCCAGACTGATTCCGAGCACCTCCTCAGGATATGTTGCCCTAAATGCCAGCTAGCTCACAGTGCCACGATAAGCACCCCTCGAACTTAGACAGGTAGCAAATGGTTTTGGGAACCACAGAACATGATAACCCTGATCCCTTCCAGGAATCATGGTAACAGATCCAGAACCCTCTCACTCAGTCACTAATGCAAGGAATACTCTGAGGGGCATTTTTCAATATTTATTGAACCATTGTGGTTCTTGTATATAATATATGCGCTGCAATGATCAAAGACAGAAGCAGATAAGAGTAATTAGCAATATAAGGACAGTGAACAGAATGAACACTTCCACCATCTTGCTAAAACAATGTATGTATGCAAACATATAAAACAACATCTATGTACCGTACTCCTACTGTGCGTTCCCTAACCTAAGTGTGTAGGGTGTGTATGCATTCTGCCAAGAATCCCCTATTGGATGATCCACTCCTGTTATCTGAAGGGAATGTATGTAGGCCACCATCTTGGTCACAGTTTAGACAACACTCCTCGCAGAGTGATCAGCAAGCAACTGGACTGAGGTTTAAGCATGTAGTGACCTCGCAATGACAGCAAGTGTTCCTCTGCCTAAAACCTGGAAATACTTGTTTATTTATAACAAAAAGCATCCTTGCTCCGAGCCAAGACTTTTAGTCAGGCTGCCATTATGTTTGTTATATAGATAGCTGTGTCGCCGCCTGGACGAACAACAAACAACCACATTTGCACAATTCAGACATTGTTCCGGATTCAGACCTTGCATTGGATGTTCAAGGTGTTGTGACATTTTTACTAAGTGGAATTTGTGAGCAATGTCATTTCTGAGAAACTAATCCTGCATTTTCATGCACTTAAATGTGTGTCAAAAGTAATTGTGTTAAAGAGAAGGCAGCTTACGATGCACATTCTTGTTTAAAATGGCAGCGTTTTCTCCTTGGCCTAAACAGAATGAAGGCCACGTTAATTAGTGCTACAGCATATGTATTTAAAAATGACTTTGAAATCTATCTAAAAAAACAATTTACAAAGGTAATCATTTAGTTTGATAACACAGCACACAGAAAGCCATTCTTAAAAATATCAAAGTGCATAAAAACCAAATTCAAAATTATTTTAAGGTGTTAAAAACAGGCCGCATTAAAAGTTCCCACAACCGGGACAACCAATTGTTTATGTGTTCTGAGTGGTAGATGAAACATTTCTATTCCCAGCAACCACAGACGATGATCCCAAAGGCACATCTCAGAGCAGGTTTATGGAGCCAATGTGTTCCCATCCAGCCCCCACCGCAGCCGCTGAATGGTTCACCGGACCAGAGCCAAGATCCAACTTTCCAGGAGCAGAAGCATCCCAGAAAGGCTCGTAGAATGCGGCCAGGAGCAATGGAATACGCAGTGGACAGCTACGGAAATGGGCCTTTAAGGTGTATATAAGTACATTTATGTCTGCAGGCGAAACCAATTGCGTTCCTAGCCACAAGTCCAAGGTACACTCAAAAGTGCACCAGAAGACAGTGGAATACGGGCTGCGTGCAGTGAAACCAATAAGGCCATAACTATAGGAACCAATGCTCATTCAATTCTCGAAGCAAAGGTTGCCAAAGCAATGTAGCATGCCTTCACAGCACAGTAGCTAGTGCCAGCTCCATGTGTTCTTGAATTGGGACAAACATTTAAATCACAGTCCTGAAAATCAGGATCCGGACCAGTGGAAGACCTCCAAAAGTGCTTCAGAGCACAGAATGTATGAACGATGGAATGACTCCGAAAACTGCCTTGAAGGTGTTATCCAACCCAGGGCCTATACTTTAAAAAAAAGTGCACTATTCCCGTTGTACTAGACTAGACATGTTAAAAATACGCTGCTCCAGCTCTCCAAACTGCTTTGGGAAGCTAGTGAGGAGTAGCAACTACATCTCTGAAAAGAGCCTTGCAACCTGAAGATCCAGTGTTTCCTTGGCAGATGTTAAGGCCACATCTTTCTGAAATGATAAGGCTTTCAGTTCGCTCAGGGCATCAAAATGCACGTTGGTAAGATTTACCATGATGCAAAGGAGAAAACTTTTCTGGGTTATGATGTAGTGTCTGTCCGTATTTTTTCCCCTGCCCAAACAGTTTTTCATGACCTTCTCTACCATTTATCACACATTCCTAATGTTCCTTTTTGTAAAAATTGCAATCGGGCCCATTGATTACACTTCATCCAGCCCCAGCAGGAGATTATGGCTTGAGACGGAGAGTACGGCCCTAGCCGGAGAGTACTGTCCGAGTGCGGAGAGTACTGTCCGAGTGCGGAGAGTACGGTCTGAGTGGAGAAATTCCGGCCGGAGTGCGGACGTAAAGTTAGGAGTCGTAAGTGCATTCTGTGAATACCAAAAAT
Organism: Triturus cristatus; assembly: GCF_964204655.1. Lineage (NCBI taxonomy): Eukaryota > Metazoa > Chordata > Amphibia > Caudata > Salamandridae > Triturus > Triturus cristatus. The sequence continues at coordinate 831,996,066 of NC_140591.1, forward strand.
CGTAAGTGCCTTCTGTGAATACTAAAAGTAGTAAGTTTAGGATTTTGTCTCAGATAAGTTCTGTGAATCGTCCCCATAGTTTCCAATACTCATGTACAAAACCCTTCCTCCAAAGCTTCATATCTGCCCACTTGGTGGTATTGCAGACAATACTCAAAAACGAAATATTGAATCTGCAGGGTGAGATACCAATGTATTATCCAATCTGTGGATGGTGTTACAGGAAGTGAAAGGTATCTTCTCCAGATTTTCCATGTGCAACATATTGTACCTTTCATCCTTTCTTCCCATAAGTATTTGTTGTTTTGTAAGGTGATAAGAGGAAAACAGGTTTTTGGCTTTAATATGTCACCATAGCAAGTGGCCAGAATATAGTGTTTGCAGTGTCTAGCTCAACTGTAGAATAGAACCAAGCTGTGACTGCCCATGTTGTAATGCGGACATGTCTTGTTGTACAATGTCAATTGCCAATGACACTATGTTCCCCAAAGAGTATATTCTAGAGGACAAGGCATGTCATACTGTTGTCAACCACAGCTAGAGCTTTTTCTCAACTGTCCCTGTCAATTTTGTGCAGTCTTTCAGCAGCTTCCTGTTGAGAAACTTTCCAATCTCATTGTATATGGCATGCAAAAAGCGTTTTTGACGTGGTTTTTGATGACCCAATAAACAGTCCATGAGTTCCAGGCCATCGGATAAAACGGACAAGTGTTGTTTCACCTGAGACAGTGTTTAGGTTTTTAGCCAATCAATGCACAACTTCCCAACACTGTAAGTTCTAACCACCCCGAGTGTTCAGACTGCTTGTACCGCATTTCAGGCCTGCTTATTTTAAATCTCTCTATGCACAGACCCACTGGGAACCGAAACCAGCTCCGGCAAACAGCTCAGGCAGCCCCGGGGATGCTTGTTGGAAGCACCACACCCGTCTCACTGCTGCTGCTTTTGTTACAAGGAGCCAATATTGCAGCTATGCTGCAATACCGGCCCGCGTAACAAAAACAGCCTCCCAGGGGCCCAAATAGGCCCCCGCCCTGGCAGCCCACCGGGGAAACACCCGGTGCCCCCTAAGGCCAGTCTGGCCCTGCCTCTATGTCATCTAAGAATCTTGCCTGACAGCCGTTGGTGTCTAATGGGTAAACTAACCATTCCTTCCAATTGGGGTCTGATTGAATGTGCTATTTAGGGTCCGATTCCGAAGGCCGGTCGGACAGCTATCCGTAGCCTTACCGTGCGACCGACATGTACCCGGAGCTGGTCCGTCCTGTAGAGTAAGTACGATGCGCATAACTGCCAAAAACATGACCGACACGTAGGCTGTGAATCAAACCCCATTCTCCGTCCGAGCCGTAACTCCTAAAGATGAACCGAGTCGCCCGGAAGCAGTATCCATAGCTTCCGGCATGACAAGTACGATGCGTACTTCCTACGCTGTGGAAATGTGGATTTTCCTGATCAGTTATGTCCCCTATCTTGGACCCCAACGGTTCTATATGCATGTTACAAGTACATGTATGTTCCCTCCAGTTCCAGTTTCTAAGACGCAAACATATGTGTGTCTACCGTCAACATGTTCTCTGTCAGATCCGCCATCAATGGGCTGGATATTCGATTCCTAAGTATGAAAGGCCACCGACTTTATATGGCTAAGTTACTCCATTTTTACAGTTCAGGCAAGTAGGCCCGATTCTGTCCTCAAAGCCTTTCCCTGCTTTCTGTCTCTGACAGCTTCAGCTTGAGCTCGCATCTGTATCCATGAACTTTGTCCTACTCCCTGTGCAGCTAACGGTGCCTGCCTCGGCCAGTTTTCGCCTGTCTGCCAAGAAGTTGTATTTCACCTTCGAATTATCTATTTTGCTCTCCAGCCGATGCATTCCTGTCCAGTGATTTAGGTAAACATTTCCTTTGGCTCACAAGCAGAGGACTCAGCCTTTCCGTCCTCCTGCAAGTGATTCATAGCCCTGTTGCCATGGAAAGTTTTCTGCCCCTCGCATCTCATATAGACACTTAGACGCTTGTACACGCACACAGTCAGTATAGAATAGATTCTGTCCGAGAGTCCTTCCTTGTGGATAACATAGTTCTTTAAACATAGGATGTTAGATATGATTTGGGATTAGGTTGACTTGACCCCAGACTTCTCGTCTCCACATGTAGAGCTAAATGTCAAGTCCCCTTCACCCCCTAGTTGCACGTCAATTACACGTCATGCTGCCGCGCGCGCATCTATGCCAAGTATTATCTTATAGATCCACCTATGTCTGATAAAGCAAACCAATCATGTTTCTTTTATTCCTTATTACGCCTAGTTTCGATTATGTCACTGTTTTGTCACTTTTCTTATCAAATGTTACGCCTTCTACATTCGTTTCGTTGTAATGTACTTATTATAAAAATACATGTCTGTTAATGAATTATTGTACTTCACTTCCTGAACCTTCGTGGTGACGGAACCTGAGGGCCGCGACTCGAGTCGGCCATTTTGAATGGAATAAAGCCCATTAGAAAACCTCTTATACCACGGATTCTGCCTCTTGTTATTTTGAGCTATTTACTTTATTTTAAGATTCCGCATGAAATTCAGTCCGGTAATATTTATTTTATTTACCACATAATGGCGCCCGAACAGGGACACTTTCTCATCTCACGCGCCGGCGGTGCGTTGCAGGCCCGGTCTCCTGCCACAGCCGGACGGACCATAAACGCGTACCAGCAGGATTTCCTGTAAGCTCCCTCCGGTCAAGCGGGGGCGACTGAGGCTGCGATCAACCCAGACGAGGCGGTGAGAAGTGCGAAGTATCCCGACCAGAGCCTAGCTGAGAGAGCAAGATCCGAGGTATACAGAGGCCCACCAGGTTTTCCGAAATTCCGACGTCCAGAGGGTCCGATGTCCGCAGTTATCGAGTCCTGTCCATTCTCTGAGGCCTTCCGTTTCAAGGAGCTACTCGGTGAGTACCATCGCCGGGGAGGCGTGTTGACGCGCACATAGGTTGTGCCGGTCAAGACGGATTTGGGTACACAAATCCGGTCTGCACTGTTTAGCAGTGTATATGTACTGTTTAGCAGTATATCAAGTATTCCGAAGTATTCAGTTATTGTCAAGAATTCAGCGTGGTGATTAGTTAGGCAGACTGTCATCATTGTCGATCATTGTTATAATGTTTAATGTTTAATGTTTAAAGTATTCAGAAAATGTCTTGCATATTGTGGTATGAATGACTGTTCATTGTTCACTGTTCATTATTGTGTTTCTCGTATTAAGTAAGTTCAAGAGTAAGTATCAGGTCAGTTGTCAATATGCCGCTCTTCTCGAAGTTAAGACAGATTACTACCAGAAAAGGGGTGCTTGAAGAAGCAGTTCCTATTCCTCCTAGAGACACTCCAGGACATTTCATGTACCATAAACATGGCTTAGATGCCATATTGTTTCTTGATCTATGGGTAGATTATACCAAAGGATTACCGGAAAGTCAAAGGTGGCCCATAGCGGGAACCTGGGATGCAGAGTGCATCATGAAAGTGGAGGAAGAGTTATGGAAAAGAAAGGTCAGACAGTCACAGAAAGACGCTGTTGAGTTATGGCGTAAAGAATCTCATAGACGAACAGAAAAAGCACGTAGACAAGAAGAGAGGAGTAAAGAAAGTTCAAATAAAGTTCAAGAAAATCTATTAATTGAGGAAGGTATCCGAGTGAGATCAGAACAAGTAAATAGACAAAGAAATGCTCTTATGAATGGTATGTATCCCCTACTAGCCGAAGGATTACCTAAGGCTGCTCCAGAGATACCAAAAGACTTGCCACCCCCATTATTTCCAATTAAGGTACATCCAAAGGGGCATCCCAGAACCGCAGAAGATGTTTTCCTTTCCTCATATCTAGACGATGCAGCTCCCGAGTATGCTAACGCTGCACCACATAGACCGTCTGGCGGAGGGGTTCAACGTCAGGATCAGGTATCTGTCCCCGTGCAACAGCAAGTCCCGACACAAGCATCGGCAAGCACATCTGTTTCCGCATCTGTCTCTGCAGTCGACTCTACAGAGGTATCAACACCCATAGTTGCTGTGTCGCGTTCGACGAACCCATTCACACCCGACGCCCCAGATAGGGCCACGGGAGGTGCTAGCAGTACTTTCACACCACCTAGAATAAATAAACTTGTTTTTCAAGAGTCAGCACATTCACGTACACCTAAGTTCGTAAATGAACGTACGCTTAAGGAACTCCTTGTAAATTGTAGATATGACCCCGTGGTTGGTAAAGAGGACGAAATGGTCCTGGCATCATTACGTATCAGGCGAGCCGCAGAGTATTTATCAAGGTTACCAGGGATGACTACGCATCTAGATAACATATATCATTTTGTTCAAACAGGACGAGATCCAGGATGTATTAACAGAGCTATGGAATTCCAGAAAGTAGAGATACAGGGGGAACTGTTACGTTTCCTCATAAACTGTGTAATCAGAAATCAAGATCGTCCGGGGGTAGACCCGAATGCAATGCTTATTCTTACAAGATGGAGTCAGAATATATCAGAAGGGAGACACGATAAGCAAAATTGTATAATAGCCATGTGCCGAAAAATACGTAAAGAAATAGAGCGTATTCATGAAGAGAGATTGGGAACAGACGAGTTTGAGCAAGATGAAGTGTCCGAATCAGGGAATTCCGCAAGACAGTCAGAGACCATAGCCTATGTAGGCAGAGGAAGATCTTGTGAAAATACTAGATGTTTTTCTGATCCAATACACTCTGTATGTCCAAATAATAGCAGAACGTATCCGACGCCTGTAATGAATCTGAAGTCTCCTGAACATTTGTTTCAAGCCGCAGATAAAATACTACGAGAACGAAGGGGTTATCACCTCCTCGATTCCATAGATGAGCAAGAATTAGCCAGATCAGCCGTTCACTGGATTGTTAGTCCTGAAAAATACGGTGATGAGACCGTAGCACACACGTTTCTCAACCTCAGTACAGATGAACAACGTTTAGCTGGAATCTATATGATTCAGCAACTCCTCATATTATATAAGAGCCAACATGCTGACCCTGGTCCTTTACCTGATATATTAACGGAACTACTCACGTACAGATGGAGAGGTTCTAGTAACAAGCTAATTAAAGAGATATTAGTGTCACGTAAGCAGTACGTCCTTTTTGTAAATCCAGATTCTCTCTCCTTGCCCCCCAGAGAAAGAGCACCGTACTATATGGATAGACAAAATCCTTTACGGGAAGTGCACCCAATAAAAGGCGAAGACAATGAGTTTCACCGTGTATTTGTTTACACACCCATATCAAAAATGGAATTATTAGAAATGAAGAAAGTAGTACCTAGTCATGACAAAGACCCAGCGGGTTTCCACCGAGAAATTAAAGACATGTTACTGATGGGAGAGTACACCTTTCCTGATATTATGACGATATTAAAGGTGCTTTTGCCTGCTGGCATATATGAAAAACTGAAAGAAAAAGAGTGGGAAGTGGGAGACCAAAAGATTGACTGGACAGCATTAGCAGAGGAAGAAAGGGGCCGAGCTGCAGGTTCAGGGCTCGGGGATAAAGTTAAACTATTACCAGGTTTACTAGTACAGGTACTGCCACGTTTATTAACTACAAAAAAGGAAGATTGGGGTGCAATCACAGCCTGTAAACAAAAGCAAGATGAAGACACAAGCGATTATTATGCTCGATTTGAAAAATGTTTTGGTATAAATAGTGGTATAAAAGCAAGTAGTGACTCATATCCACATCTATTTGTGACAAAATTAGTGGAAAATGCATTGCCCCCAGTGAAGAATAGAATATTGAAATTCGAGAGTACCTGGCAAAGTAACACTCCGTCGCAAATGCTACAAATGTTACAGTATCATCACAATAGAATTAGGGATGAACAAGAACACGAGCATAGACGCATGAAGGATACAAAAATGAAAATGTTAGTTTCTCAGACAGTACCAGCAGATGGTCACAAAAAGGGTGTGACACATTCTGGTGATTCTGCAGTTCCTGTAAAAGGAACCTGCAATTACTGTAAACAACTAGGCCATTATGTACATGATTGTCAAGTCCTGAAACGAAATATAGCTACAGGTATTGCAAAAGAGAGACCACGATTAGTTAGACAAGATCAGAATGAACAAGGAGCTATGCAGCATGGACAGTCCGTGCCAGTTCAGCAACAGTCTATGCCAGCCTCACAGCAACCCATACAGTTTGTGCCAGCTGCACCACCGTTGCCTGCTACTGCCACACAAACCACAACACAACAAATGTATCAGACTGCACAGTATGAATACCCTGAGTATCAGCGTTACGCATGAACCAGCCTAGAGAGGGAAGTTGACTTACCGCTTATCGAGATTCCGGTAGATCAAGAAGGACCTTATGTACATAGTGAATTATTAGGTCAAGATAGAAAATTCTTACTCGATACAGGGGCAAGTCGAACAACCATAAAACGTAGTGAAGTTCCAGGGGCACCCCTCTCAGGCTCTCAAAATGTTTCCCTTGGTTTTTCAGGAAAACCTATTGTTAATGAAGTATCACAGCCTCTACCACTTACGATAGGACCTTTGACACGAACTACAGATTTATTGCTTACTAAATCATGCCCAGAAAATCTGTTAGGAATTAAAACTCTGAAAGCACTAGGAGCCATAATATGTTGTTCTCCGGAAGGAGTAAGGTTGTTTTTGCGTGATTTTAAAGGTCACTATGTGTCTAGAGACATGGATCCCCGACTACAGACTTTACCAGTACATCTATGGGCACAAGGCCCTACGGATGTTGGCTGCATGAACATTACACCCTATCGAGTTACATTGAAAGCAGGAGTGGTACTACCACGAATGCGACAATACAAGTTACCGCATGATGCTGTAGTGGCTTTGTTGAAAATCATTGATGAGCTAATTGCCCAGGGAGTAGTTGTAGAAACAGACTCCAATGTATGTAATTCACCGATAATTCCGATTCTTAAACGAACTGATCCTACTGCTCCACCAGTGTACCGATTGGTTATTGATTTGCGTGAACTAAACAAGTGTATTGTACCACAATTCCCTGTGGTCCCTGATATATCATCATTGTTGACAGCAATTGATTCCGAAGCAACATTTTTTACTGTAATTGATCTCAAGAATGCCTTTTTCAGCGTCCCAATAGATCCGGAAAGCCAATACTTGTTCGGATTCAGTTTAAATGGGCGCAGCTTTAAATTCTCACGCGCTCCTCAAGGATTTACAGAAAGCCCCAGCATCTACAGCCAAGCACTGAAACGAGAACTTGACAGTATCCACATGCCAGTCAATACAGCACTGCTTCAATATGTCGATGATCTGCTGATCACCGCGAGAAGCGAGCCAGAATGTGAAAAAGCTTCTCTGACAGTTTTACATTTCCTAGCCGACAAGGGGCACAAGGTGTCCCCTTCTAAGCTGCAATTCTGTGTTCAGCGAGTTATTTATCTTGGTCACTCGCTGTCCAAGGAGGGAAGGCAGCTTACACCAGATCGCATCCAGTTAATTGCTAACATGTCAATACCCCAGACACAAAAGGAGGTGCGGGCTTTTATAGGCCTCACTTCATATTGTAGGCAGTGGATCCCTCAGTACGCATTTCTAGCAAAACCACTCATTCAGTTAACCACACAGGAGGCAGCCACATCGACTGTTCTCCCTTGGACTCAGGAACATACACAAGCTTTTGAAAGCCTAAAGGAAGCCTTATGTCAAGCACCTGTTTTAGCAACACCATGTTATAGCAAACCTTTTACACTCTTTGTTACAGAACGCGAAGGTACTGCCTTGTCAGTACTCACTCAGGATCAAGCAGGATCACGCAAGCCATGTGCTTATTTTTCCAGTACATTAGATCCCGTAGCTCAGGCTTTGCCTGCATGCCTGAAATCAGTGGCAGCGACAGCTTTAGCAATCAGACAAAGCGATGCCATAGTATTAGGACACCCATTGACAGTACAAGTACCACATGCAGTAGAGGTTCTTGTGAACCGAACACAAACGCAACACTTGACCATAGCAAGACTTACCGGTTATGAACTGACATTGTTTCAACCACACATAGAGATCCGACGGTGTAATACATTGAATCCTGCTACACTATTACCTGTAATTGGAACAGACCCACTAGCTCATGATTGTGTTGAAATCATTGAAATAAAGACGAAACCTAGACAAGACTTGACAGACGTTCCATTGTTAGATCCAGACCTGACGTTGTATGTAGACGGATCATGCATGAGAGCAAGTACAGGAGATTTAGTGGCCGCGTATGCAGTCACAACAGACACTGAAGTTATTGAGACACATTGTATAGATATTCTGTCAGCCCAAGCAGCAGAACTTATTGCTCTAACGCAAGCCTGTATTCAAGCCACAAATAAGAAAGTTAATGTATACACTGACTCACGTTATGCATTCGGAGTTGTACACGACTTCGGCGTGCTGTGGCGAGAGAGAGGTTATCTAACGTCCCATGGTGCCCACATTCAGCACGGACCCCTCATTCATGCCTTGTTAGACGCAATACATCTACCCACTGCTATATCGATTATGAAATGTAAAGCACACACGAAGGTTACTGATACCATTTCTCAAGGCAATGATTTAGCTGACAGAACAGCTAAACAGACTGCTCAGAATCGCACATTAGACATGACAAAGCCAATAGTTCAGACCCCAACACAGTGTATGACAATTAAGGATCCCACACTTGACGTAATTGACATACAGACACATGCCACAGCAGAAGAAATAAAGAAGTGGACTGAACTAGGAGGGATCCAGACAGATCAAGGATGGATGACGAAGGAGAAATCTGTATGGTTTCTCCCTGATTCCATGGTTCAAGCCATTATAGCTACAGTTCACAGTCCAGCACATTTAGGAGAGAAGGCTATGCTAGACAGCATTCAGCACATTTGGTTCAACAAACATTTACGAGCAGCAGCTAAACAAAAAGTTCGTACCTGTATGATATGTTGTCAGTTTAATCCAGGAAAGAGTGTTCCCGTAGAGCAGGGTGGATTTCAGCCTCCTGACCATCCTTTTGAAGTCCTCCAGATGGATTATATTCAGATGGAACGTTGTCGAGGATTCAAATATGTCCTCGTAGTTGTCTGCGCTCTCTCCCGTTGGACAGAGGCGTATCCCGTATCAGATTACACTGCCCCGACTACTGCCAGGCAGCTAGTTCGAGAATTCTTCCCACGGTACGGTTTACCACGTGTTGTATATTCAGATAACGGTCAGCCTTTCTCATCCGAATTAATGAAACATGTCTCACTTTTGTTGGGATATCAGTGGAAATTCCACTGTGTCCGACATCCCGAGGCAGCAGGTCTCGTAGAAAGACATAACCAGACACTGAAAATCAGACTGTCCAAAATATGTAGAGAGAAAGGTGTCGACTGGATAGTAGCATTACCAGTTGCACTCTTTTACATGAGAATGGTAGCACACTCTAGAACAGGGCTATCCCCGTATGAGGTGATCTTCGGTAGACCACCGAATATGTGGGGGACGCCTATACCACGTAAAATAACTGATGTTGACTGTAATATGCTGACAGATTACCTGGCTTCCTTGATGTCTGCACTACAATCTTCTCGTTCACAGGTAGCTGCAGCCTTTCCCGACAACACTGAGGCGAAACCCCATGACGTTGTTCCGGGTAATCTTGTCTTTGTGAGAAACTTCGACAGGAAAAGTCAATTGGAGCCCAGGTGGAAAGCACCCAAGTTGGTCCTGTTGACCACAAGAACAGCCGTGAAGATCGAGGGACGAAAAGGGTGGATTCATTCAAGTCACGTCAAAAAATTTCATGGACTTCCTCTTGACACAGACAGTACTGCCCGTGTGTCTTCCCCCATTGACTCAAAGCTACCTTTGGCTGAGGCCAGTAGCACCGAACTCTATAAACAGAAACTCAGGTCCAGATCTAAACTGTCGGACGATTTGATTGTTTAAGTCCTCTCCAAGGTGAAGCGGTTGAATCTGTCCCGACATGTACCCCTTAGGTCTGAATCATGTAGAGTCCAGAATCATAATGAAACGACATGCTTATTGTAAATTACTGCGTAACCACTGTATTGTGACTTTATTAATTTTGTCTTCCTTGAGTTTTTTAATAGTTACTGCAAGTATATTGTTGCATATGTATTATCCTGTTTCTAAACGTGTTTTCAATATAACTGATGAACATTCTTTTAGTGACCTACCGCCACATGAATTATCTTATAGACTTGCGCTGCGCAATAACACATTCATTAGTATGTTACATCATTCCCATCAGACTAGTAATGCGACCAATTGTTGGGTGTGTGGCCGACTCCCTCCCTATCAGAATAACAAAGGAGTTCTGCCTTTCTTTCCACATCCATTCACACACAATGGCTCCTGTGGAGCATGGTTTAGTTTATTAAATTCCATAGACCCAGACACAGCAGTTTATCAACAACATTGGATATGGGGAAATCTGAATCTAGTTTTATTCAAAGTCTGTCACCCTAATAAGGAGGGTCACCCCAGTAGAACAGGAACTGATTTAGAAAATGAAGTGTATAAATTAGGTAATTTTACGCCTAATCTTATGATTCTGAATGTCAAATCCGAAGTTGAACTAATTCTGCCCACTATGTCAGTATTTCCAGTAAAGGGTGAATTATGTGTAAGAAAAGTTGGTTCCATACATATGGGCCATAGCCAATGCGTTACTACAGTAGAATATAGTGATCAAGGTAAATCTTCATTTAGAGCTTCTCGCCATTCTTACTTCATATGTGGCCAGACGGCATATATGCGTCTGCCTCTAGATTGGGATGGTACCTGTTACATCGCATTCCTTTTGCCACCTGTTTTCCTAGCTCCCCCTGATTATTATCGAAATGTTCATTTAGTACACAATAGAGAGCAAAGAGATCTCCCAGTTGTCGATTATACTGAGACAGCATGGGACAAGTATGTAGATTTCAATAAAGGTATCTTTCCCTATATAGGTACAATATCAAATAGTAAGCTGATACGCAGACTCACCAAGACTCTTGAAGCTGTAGTAAACGAGACTATAGCCGCCCTAGGCAATCTGACAGAGGAACAATCAGTGATGAGAATTGTTGTTCTCCAGAATCGTCTTGTCCTTGACGTCATCCTGGCCGATAGGGGCGGAGCTTGCAGGGTCATCGGATCCAGCTGCTGCATATTCATACCAGAAAATTCGCCATCTGTATATAAAGCTATAACACGCCTTCATAAGATTGTAAGCCAGATACACGAAAATCCAGGCACTTGGACGTGGTCCGGGTGGTTTTGGAGTGTGATATCAGCCTGGGGATGGAGAGTTCTATCCTTCCTAGGTATTGGCCTTCTTATGCTCTTCAGTTGTTGTTTATGCCTACAATGTGGACCAGCGATTTGTGGTCTGTGTGCCACATCATGCATTCCATATCACAGTTCTCGTTCAAAATGCCGGAAGGAAGAAGAAATGATGCTCCATGAGCAAATCAATGGAATGATGAAGATTGATGTCTCGTGAAGGGCAAGAAGGGGACAAGGAGGGAATGTGGAAATGTGGATTTTCCTGATCAGTTATGTCCCCTATCTTGGACCCCAACGGTTCTATATGCATGTTACAAGTACATGTATGTTCCCTCCAGTTCCAGTTTCTAAGACGCAAACATATGTGTGTCTACCGTCAACATGTTCTCTGTCAGATCCGCCATCAATGGGCTGGATATTCGATTCCTAAGTATGAAAGGCCACCGACTTTATATGGCTAAGTTACTCCATTTTTACAGTTCAGGCAAGTAGGCCCGATTCTGTCCTCAAAGCCTTTCCCTGCTTTCTGTCTCTGACAGCTTCAGCTTGAGCTCGCATCTGTATCCATGAACTTTGTCCTACTCCCTGTGCAGCTAACGGTGCCTGCCTCGGCCAGTTTTCGCCTGTCTGCCAAGAAGTTGTATTTCACCTTCGAATTATCTATTTTGCTCTCCAGCCGATGCATTCCTGTCCAGTGATTTAGGTAAACATTTCCTTTGGCTCACAAGCAGAGGACTCAGCCTTTCCGTCCTCCTGCAAGTGATTCATAGCCCTGTTGCCATGGAAAGTTTTCTGCCCCTCGCATCTCATATAGACACTTAGACGCTTGTACACGCACACAGTCAGTATAGAATAGATTCTGTCCGAGAGTCCTTCCTTGTGGATAACATAGTTCTTTAAACATAGGATGTTAGATATGATTTGGGATTAGGTTGACTTGACCCCAGACTTCTCGTCTCCACATGTAGAGCTAAATGTCAAGTCCCCTTCACCCCCTAGTTGCACGTCAATTACACGTCATGCTGCCGCGCGCGCATCTATGCCAAGTATTATCTTATAGATCCACCTATGTCTGATAAAGCAAACCAATCATGTTTCTTTTATTCCTTATTACGCCTAGTTTCGATTATGTCACTGTTTTGTCACTTTTCTTATCAAATGTTACGCCTTCTACATTCGTTTCGTTGTAATGTACTTATTATAAAAATACATGTCTGTTAATGAATTATTGTACTTCACTTCCTGAACCTTCGTGGTGACGGAACCTGAGGGCCGCGACTCGAGTCGGCCATTTTGAATGGAATAAAGCCCATTAGAAAACCTCTTATACCACGGATTCTGCCTCTTGTTATTTTGAGCTATTTACTTTATTTTAAGATTCCGCATGAAATTCAGTCCGGTAATATTTATTTTATTTACCACAACGCGCCGGGCGGGTCGTCACGCACGGGACATCACAGCATCCGGAAAACAAGCATATCAGCTACGAATCAATACACGGCTACGAGACGGAACAGCTTGCAGCGGGTACGACACGCAGCGTGTACGGCACGAACACATCATGAATCCCATTGTGCAGGTCATACCAGTACTCTACATCTATGACCGGATCAGGGACCGACGCCGACGGCGCAGACGGTAAGTCAGACACCTACAACACAAACAAACGACACGTACCCGCAAAATGGCACACACACAGGGGATCCACATCCTGGCCACTAACAACAGCCCACCATAGGGGTTGCATGGCCAACACCACTAACACCCCCACCCATCGGGGACCTGTTGCCCATCACTGCTGCCACCCCCAGCCATAGGGGACCTGTTGCCCATCACCCCTGCCACCCCCACTCACAGGGCTTATGTTGCCCATCACCCCTGCCACCCCCAGACATAGGGCTTATGTTGCCCATCACCCCTGCCACCCCCACTCACAGGGGACCTGTTTCCCAGCAACCCTGCCACCCCCACTCACAGGGGACCTGTTGTCCATCACCCCTGCCACCCCACTCACAGGGGACCTGTTGCCCATCACCCCTGCCACCCCACTCACAGGGCTTATGTTGCCCATCACCCCTGCCACCCCCACTGACAGGGGACCTGTTGCCCATCAGCCCTGCCACCCCTACTCACAGGGGACCTGTTGCCCATCACCCCTGCCACCCCCACTGACAGGGGACCTGTTGCCCATCACCCCTGCCACCCCCAACCATAGGGTTTATGTTGCCCATCACCCCTGCCACCCCCACTCACAGGGGACCTGTTGCCCATCACCCCTGCCACCCCCAGCCATAGGGGACCTGTTGCCCATCACCCCTGCCACCCCCACTCACAGGGCTTATGTTGCCCATCACCCCTGCCACCCCCACACATAGTGCTTATGTTGCCCATCACCCCTGCCACCCCCAGCCATAGGATGGGTGATGCATAACACATCCAGCATACGCAAACATCAGGTATGTCCGCAAAATACATCCCCCATAACATCATGACAACAGTGTGTAGTCTGCGACAAATGCCCACAACAGTGATTATGGATACGAGCATACAATGTAAGTAACAGCACATGTGTGACCAACACATGAGTGTGACATACACAAGGCAAGCATCACCATAGCACTGTGGCAATGTAAAAAGAACACCCCCTCACTGTGTAGAACAGAAGTTAAGTGGGGGCTCACAAAATGCAGCAGATGTGGAGCATTGTGGTGATGGGGACCACACCCCCTCATCACAGTGACCAAAAGGTAAGTGTCATCATGGTCAAAGCTGCAAATAACAAACAGCATGTATGATCCATGCTCCCAACACATCAAACACTTCTGGGGCAAACTAGTGGTTGTGTCCCATACACACACAGATGTGGTGAGGCTAACAGTGCTGTGAAAACATAACACTCTCGGCCATGTGCAGACAAGCACCACACATGGGGGCTGACAATGCATACAGCGTACAATGACACAACAGCAGAAGTGACCATCACCAAGCATGCACACATCTCGAAAATAGACACACCAATCAAAACAACATATGTAGACTGTAGGTGCCAGCTCACAAACTCACATTACATGCCAGCAATGGCACCCAATAACCAGGATGAATGTGCACAATAATGTGAAATGACTCACAGGGACAGAATGCAACATCAAATAAACAGCATCCAGACAAAGGCCCACAACAGCAATACCAATGCACTGATGCAGATGCACAAACACAAACAGGCAAACTCACACTGCACATCGGACACAACATGGGTGTGTGTGTGTGTGTCACAGTATCCCCAGGCAACTACACAACACATGAGGGGGGCTGAACCACAGTGACACAGATGTGGACACAGTGCCATACAAAAGTAAACCATCATTGGGACACCCTCAGTGGGCAATCAGGCGTTGGGAAATGAGAGGAAGCACAACAGACCCATGTGACACAAGCTGTAATGAACACCAACTAACACAGCAAGAGACTGACACACAACACCACTACCCCCAGGGACCAGACAGTGGGGTGACACAAGCATGCATGACACCTCCACTGTGATGAGAAACGGAGATGTCGTACAAACTGGGAAACCCAGACATGTGTCCTGTGCCACAAACGTACATCACACATACACAAACACAAATCACTCAGCATGGCCCCTCATCCATGGACAAATGGGAGCTAGGGGACCATCCATGCAAATATTCACATCAGTCCACCCTGAACACTACACACCTGAACTGCAACAATGTGTATCTTTGAAGTCCACATGGACAAGTGACATTGCACATGCACCCATGACAAACACAGGAATGTTGGGAGGAACTAAGGTGCACAGACACATCACACAAGGACTGTTTACAACCCTTGGGAATGACAGACATACTGCACAGTATGCGGTAAATGGCCATGACCTCAAAGCTCATGTAACCTTCAGAATCCCTGCCACAGTCCCAGGACAATGCAGATGCCAAGGAGAAACACAAGGCACCCATGCTGACACCTGCCAGCATCGCAGCCGTGAACCCGACAAGTGGGAGCAGTCACACACACATACAAATGTCTCAATCACTGAAAACTACCACCTAGGGACAACTACATGATATTGCGAACAAACAAGTGCCTTGAGGAACCCTGACTGTGTCCCATCTGTGTCTGACAACATCATCACCACTCAGAACTGACAAATCCCAATGATGATACACCAATTAACAGTATTGTGTCATGCACCCACACATCTGGTAGCCCATTGGAAAAGTAGTGGGATGAACCCAGTACCACTCAGCAAGCATCAACAACAGGAACCTATCAAGGGAACACTGTCTGTGTATGAACAGGGATGTGGACACACACACATGCACATACAACACACACCATGGGTCCAGGCCATGTCACTGGACAACACACTAACTTGAGGGGACACAACTCCTATGGGAGCCCAGCTGTGCCAAACATATTCACCGCAAGTCCCACTCATGTCTGCATAACACTTGGTCAGTCAGCCATCAGTTACCACACAATGAAGGCTCTGGTCACAACAGCCTGGGTACGTGAGTCTCCCCTAAGTCATCTGCACATACCCAAAACATATGTCTAGCAAGTTGCACAGAGGCCTCAGTTGCTCATATTACAATGATGCCCACACCTGTAGGTCCAGTCTTGATGAGCACATAGTATGTGGAAGTGACAATTTGGACAATGGGAAACACATCATATGTGCAGGGGTGCAAGCCACAGATGTGACCATGCCAATGAAATGCTCACAGAGAGATGTACACAAATAGTTGATCCTGACACACCCAGGTAGCTGCAAAGGACGACATGGATACCCACCAGAATAGGATACCTATCTCATGGACCACAGGGAGTACCTCACATCAACACATCAGTATGCAACATTGTAAACCAAGCATTACAGGTGCAAGGGCATGTAAAACAACATCAACATGATGTACAGCTAAATCAAGTTCACAAGGACAAAGAAAAAAGCTTTATTCAGCATATTAAAAGTGAAACGTATGTTCTAACAAAAGGCCAATGGCCAGTCCATGTCCAAATGCCAAGCAGTGAACTAGAGTGACAAATTCAGTATATGAAAATCTAAACGTCTGTGCAAACAAAAGGCCAATGGCCAGTCCATGTCCAAATGCCAAGGAGTGAACCAGAGTGACAACTGTCACACCTTGCTTGCCAGCACTGCTAAGGACCGGGGTCATCCCCTTGGAGGGGCATACATGGGGGCAGGCCAGGCACCGCAGGGACAGGATCAGGGTGCAGCAGAAGGAGGCAGTGAAGAGGTGGGGGATGCAGGCGAGACACTTGCAACTGCAGTGGAGCTGACTGAAGTGGTGGGTGCTGTCACAACTGTGGGGCACAAGTCAGATGGGGTGGGTGCCGGCACAACTCCAGTGGGCAGGTCAGATGGAGTGGATTGGCTCACCACTGCAGTGCCCAAGTCATACGGGGAGGTCGTGGACTCCAAAGCAGTGCCTACATCCATGGGAGCGGAAAGGGGGACAGGTGAGGTCGGCAGGGCAGAGGGGGGCACGGTCCCCACATCAGTGGCACCAACTGTCTGACCAGGTGTGGAGGAGCAAGTGCTAGGGGGGATGGCCTTAGCATTTTGGGGATGGTGTATCTGTGTGTGGGGGAACCCGGGGCAGGGAGTGGCGGGGGAACCTCTGGAGTGGTGGCCTGGGGGACGGAGGATGGAGACTTTGCCTTGGAGCTGCGTGGTGGCAGGGGGGTCTTGCTCTTCTTGCGCTGGGGGGACTTGTGGGTGGGCGTCTCGGTCTGACTGCACCTGGGGGAGGGTGTCTGGGTGTGAGGGGAACTCCCTTCTGTGTGTGGGGACTTCCTCTTCCCCTTGTAATCTGGATCTGCAGGGTCAGTGGGGAAGAGGCCAAGGTCACAGAGGAAGAGCTTCTGGGGGGATGGGGTTGCAGGTGAGGCAAGGGAAGGGGGCTGGGAGGGAGAGGTCTCGGAGGACTGTGGAGTGGTTGTGGATGACTGTGTGTGTGTCAGCAAACCAGCCCCTGTGAGTGTGGAATCAGTCCCCTGCGCTTGCTTGTGTGCACGTCTAGCTCTTGGTTTGGGGGTTTCTGTGCTTGGGACAGGTAGGATGCTAGGAATCGTGGGTGGTGCAGGGGTAGGAGGGGTGCATGACTGTTGGAGGAGGGACACTGCTGCCGTCAGGGAGGAGGCCACGGACTGATTGGTCCTTTGTAGGGCAGACATGCCCAAGGAAATGCCCTCCATGAATGACACCAGTTGTGTCAACAGACCTGTGTGTGCATGGAGGACCTTCTGCATCGCCGTCTGCCCTACATGGATCTGTCTAAGTCCACAAACTCCTCACTCAGTGCAGCAGGGGACACAGGGGCAGGGGGTGCAGTGCCTGGCACAAAGGAGACATGCTCACGAACACGGGAGCCCACAGGGACCTCTGTGATGGGAGCCAATGGGAGGGGGTGGTGGTGGTGATGGTGGTGGTGGTGGCGGTGGCAGGGGCGGAGACAGCCTCACTAGCTGGGGTTTGGTGGCTGCTGACACCCGCCTCCACAAGGGAGTCATCCTCAGAGCTGCTGTGGCCTTCAGCTGGGGGGGATGGTGCTGTCGACTCCTCTGTGTGGCTCAACTCGCCCTCCGTGCCACTGGGTCCACCCAACTCCTCTCCTTCTGTTCCTGTAAGGCTCTGTGGGTCCTCCAGGTCCGTGGAGCTGTCCCCTCCTGTGGCAGTGGATGTCTCTGGATAGGAATAGGAAGTAACAGAACTACATCAGTCACCTGCACCGACTGCACACACCACAGTGAGTACATCACATTACAGGGCAAGCCCTGGCTTCATCAGCTGAACACAGATCAAAGTGCCAACACTGTTTAGGATAAGACAATTGTCATTCTCAACATCAACCATGGCACACATATCCATCCTTGACTTTCACGTTGGATGCTAACACACCAATGTGCCAACATGCACCCCCCACACATTAGTTGTACATGCAAGTGAACATGTAGGAGTATGTCACTATACACACAGCACATCTCTTGCGACTCACTCAGTACAGGTGTCCGGATGAAGGGATGGGCAGAGACTCATTTCAAAGGCTTGGGATGCATGCCAGCAACACACACTATGATGTACTCATGTCCTGATGGGCAAGGCCACAATGGGGTGCATGGTGCACACTGGAACACAATGCAGGCTCACTCATAGCAAGTTAAATGCCATGGCACTGGGATGCCCTGAAAGTCAGTCAACACTGTCTCCTGTCACAGGGGCAGGGCATCCAGACAACAACAATATGCACTGACTCACAATCCTAGCTCAGGGGTAAAGCTGACTCTGCAGATGACCGGCGCACTTGCCCATCCCATGCAAACAACATATCCAGGACCCAGAAGACCCCACATGATGCAAATCATTTATATGAGTCTCAGCAAACACAAATCCCTGTACATTAACACATCACAGTCTGCCATGCATGTAACCCAGCTGCCACAAGGACACAGTTGCATACCCCATTGTGTGCTGTCAGATGATCACATACCTGTATGTCACACAGGTCTTGTCTCTCACAGTCACATCGCAGATGTCATGCTGACCCTCTGAATCATGGACACCCCAGTTGTACGTAGCAACAAGCCACACCCTAATGACACAGAGGAAGACACCTGAGGGCACATGTCACTAAGCACAACCTGCAATTTCATACACAGGAGTGGGATTACAGAGTGTTTCTGAATGCCCTTGAGGGGACATGACTGGCCAGGACTAAGTGAAACAGTGTTTTGCCCCGGACAGTAGTCAGGTGGCTAAGCAAGTGTGACATACTTGATATACATACTCCTGATGCCCCAAAATTGGAGTCCCCTGCTGCATAGGTTTGTTTGGAATACCCCAGCCACATGTAGCGAGTCAGACCAGCAATTGGTACACATCTCAAGGGCACACACAGATCACTTGTCATATCTCAGGCATTGTGTAAACAATTGACCCACCCATGAAACACACAACAGGTTCACGGGAACTGATGCTGACCGGTACCTGAAGCATAGTTGACTGCAGGGACACAGTGCCCTAGTGACACAAGCAACAGACTGGAGGGTCCACACCTGTGGAACAGATGAGGAGGGTGCATCACACAAATGAGGGACCTGATTTTGGGACTACAAGACCTACGTTATGTGGAAGTGTGACCAGGACAAAAGACTGCTATTTGCATGTCAGACATAGTACACAGATCAGGCATGGACTTACCCCCTTCCTGCTGCTGTCTGGCCTTCAGCTGCCTATCCAGGTCCGGGAAGACCACCGCCAGGATACGGAGCATATGGGGAGTCAGGGTCCGGTGTCTGCCCCTCCTGCATGGAGGTGACAGCTTCAGCTGGACTCTAGCTATCCTCCGAGTCCAGCCCCGAAGGTCCTGCCACCTCTTCTGGCAGTTGCGGATGCGCGCTTGTAGACCCCCACAGAACGAACAGCCCGGGCGATGGTCAGCCAGATCTCCTGCTTCTGGTGGGCATCAACCTGTGAGGATGACAAAGTGAAAAGTACATTAACACACATGCCCCAGATTTGTGCAGCACACATTTGGATATACATGTCATCATCACAAAGGGAAATAAATTACACAGGTAGTGCAACCATGGGGAATGAAAACTCACATGCATGTCTGACATGTTAACAATGCCTGGATAGTTTAAGCTTGCAATAATGCACTTTAGCAGCAGGAAAACTATTCATTACATGTATCTACACACTTTGGGGGAAGAAAGTAGTCAGTGAGAATGCTTGCCACTGCTGTACACACTGCTAGTACTGCTAGTCAGACAACATGCATAATTAGGAAGGCAGTGGATAGCACACTCACCTGCTCCCCTGGTGTCCCATACAGCTTTCTGTACTCTGGAAGGAGCCCGTTCATCAGGGCCTGGTTCTCCTCCTCAGTGAAGGCTGGGGCCCTCTCCAGAGTACGTGCCATAGCAGGAGCCAGAGGATGCAGAGACAGCAGCAGTGGTAGCAGGGATGTGGTCCAGTAGCATGTAATGCAGGCAAGTGAGCTCCCTGGGGGCCAGCCAGCCTTATATCTGTGCTGCAGAGGCAGACTCTGTGCCATGTGTCCCAAGTGATAGGTCCAACACGGTTGAATTCTATGAATCTGGCCAATCCATTCAAAAGTACGACTCGTACACGCCTTCCGCATCGTTCAAATCTTCACCTTCATGGAACACTTGAAATTGCAACATTGTTGTAGGCTTCCAACTGAATTTCCAGTGCACAACTCGTATGAGTTTTGAATCCGCATCCGTCTCCATGACAGTCTTGAGCCAATGGATGCACCCGGCTCGTTCAACTGACTGTACAACGCGTATTTTGAATATACACATGCACCTGTCTCCATACGATTCAATGGCCAAGGCGTACGCCTGTCTCGGACCATGCCTGTCTGACGCGTATGCATGATAGTCACCCGCGTCGGACCTCATTGCATTCAATGACAAAGCGTACGCACGGCTCGGTCATGAACCGTGCAATGCGTACGCATTGTCAACCGCGTCGGACCTCATTGCATTCAATGACAAAGCGTACGCACGGCTCGGTCATGACCCGTGCAATGCGTACGCATTGTCACCCGCGTCGGACCTCATTGCATTCAATGACAAAGCGTACGCACGGCTCGGTCATGAACCGTGCAATGCGTACGCATTGTCACCCGCGTCGGACCTCATTAGTGTCACTAATATACGGATGCAACACACATATACTGCCCATGGACACCTGTGCACACCTGCCACACTATAGCATTGGCCACACAGTGCCCCATGGCATGTAAGGCTGCATTCCCTGGGTGTTTGGGGGGCCACATCTGTTTTTTTGGCTGGCACTTTGTGCAGCCACTCCCAGGCTGTGCACGTGTACATGGGGGCAGAATCCTTTGTGTGTTGTGCACATTACCACTGTGATGTACAATTGGACAGTAATGGGCATGAGTCAAGGCCACAGTGTCAGGTTGGATATGTTTAAGACATGTCACATACACCCTGAGTCCTGGGGGTGATGGCATGTACGTCACAGTGAGACCTGTAGCCACTATACTGATGTGCCCCCACAGTCTGTGTTTATGTTGTGTCTCAGATGTGTCTGAT
Organism: Triturus cristatus; assembly: GCF_964204655.1. NCBI lineage: Eukaryota > Metazoa > Chordata > Amphibia > Caudata > Salamandridae > Triturus > Triturus cristatus. The sequence goes on from NC_140591.1 coordinate 832,017,540, forward strand.
CACATGTTACCAATGGGTGACAGTCTCCACATCCATGTGGTATATGCATCAACCTTGATGGGGTGTGTGTCTAAGAGACGTACATGTAGGGCCGGCAGGAACAACAGTGGCCACTACCTGCGGGACTTACGCTTGCCTTGTGGTGTGTACGTGCTACGCCATGTCCATTGCTGTGTTGATGTGGCAATACAGGGAGCCTGGGTTTCTGCATGGCAGAGATCTGTGATGCCTGGGAGACATGAGGCCTCAATTGTCACTGGGGTGTGTTTTTTTAACGTTGCAGCAGCACATAGGTTGGGTGACACAGTCAGATGATTGGCCCATTGCACTACATGGCACTCATGTGGACATGTGGAATTGACATGTGAAGTGGTGGTCTTGTGGGTGACATATGTGTCCATGTCCAACAGCACACACCTCAGTACATTGTGTAATGTCATGAACTAGCATGTGATAGTGATAGTGGTCATGGTCACATGGGTGGATGTACTGACAATCTTCCTTTGTGCATCTCTGTACTGCAGGGCACCAGCTGTCCATCGTCCGTTCCCAGACCTTGCAACCATGCAGGAACGCGACTGCATCAGACGGTACCACTTCACCAGGCCACTGATTGCAGAGTTGGCGGAGCAGTTGGCGCCACATCTGCTACCTGGCTGGACATACCCTACAGTACTGACCCCAGAGGTGAATGTGATGGCAGCCCTGCCCTTCTTTGCTACCAGTACACTGTGGCTACTGCTGGTGGTATGTCGCAAACGATGTTTAGTCGGGTGCTACGCGATGTCTTGGAGGAGATGTTGCACTTCCTCGACCTGTATATCAAGTTCCCGAGAACAGATGAACTCCCTGAAATTAAGGATGCCTTTTATACACTGGGGAGGATGCCGAATGTCATTGGATCTATTTAAGGGACACACGTTGCCCTGATACCACCACAGGCACATGAGCAGGCATAGCTGAAGAGGAAGCACTACCATTCGATCAATGCTCTGGTGGTCTGTCTTGCTGACATGTCGATCACACATGTGTGTGCACGATGCCTACATTATGAGGAGTAGTCACATTGCAACGCTGATGTCACCGATGCCAGCTCAGCGTGCCTGGCTTGTCGGTGTGTACTGTCTGTTTCTCATTGTGTGTGTTTGTCACTGCTGTATTCGGAACTCCTACAAAACTCAGCTACTTGTTCATTTTTGTGTGTGTAGGTGACTCCGGAAAACCCCAACATGCCGTGGTTGCTGACACCCCTCAGGAACCCTGTGACACCAGCCGAGCTGCGCTACAATGAGGCACATGGTCAGAGCAGGAGGGTGATTGAGCAGACATTCGGCTTCCTGAAAAGCCGCTTTCGCTGCCTGGACAAGACCGTAGGGGCCCTCCCATATGAGCCAGCAAAGGTGTGCAAAATAATACTGGTCTGCTGCATGCTACACAACATGGCGGTGCGGAAGGAGGTGCCTCTCATCCAGGATGACAATGACGATGACCAACCTCCGGCACCTGTGGAGGATCCCGGCCTGGGCCAATATGCCAGTGATGATGAAGATGATGGTGACGTCCGCTCCCAGCTCATCAACAACTTCTTCACCTGAATGTGAGTTTCCAGGGTTGTTATGTGAATGTATGGAGGTAGCCTGGAATGTGTTGAGCCAGCTCTGTTGCTGTCTGAGTGTGTCTGTGTGGCACTTGACTCGTGGATTCGTGCTGTGATGTGCCCATTCAGCTGGTGTATACTCCACAATAGGGTAGTACTGCTAACTAGTGTTTGTGTAGGTGTTTTGCAACATGTTTTGTGCATGTGTATTGCATTTCTCTCCTGTTCTTCTGTGCTTTTGACTGTATCTTGTCTGTCCTTCCCAGGGTACTTTGCCTGTTGTGTGGTCAACACTGACCCCCAACACCCAGAAGCCAACACCAGTGTGGAAGTTGACAATTCCCATCAACTGATGTACCCCACATCCCTGGACTTCCATTCTCCAACACATTGTGTGCGTGTGCGTGTGTCCACTGTTACGTAGAATTACCATACAACTAGTGTGGAATAAATGTGTTGCTGATGTGTAATGAACCTGTGCTACGCTTTGTTATGTGCATTGTCTGTCTTCCCACATCTGAGTGACATCTGCTTACCTCACCTGTGGACTTGTTAACACTGACTGGGCTTGGTGTTGTTTCTGTGCATGCCAATGTGTTTCAGGTCAACATCATTGTGTGTGATGAGTAACATGGCCATGGTGAGTATGTTTTGTGTTTCCATAGTGGTGTGTCTCCCCCACATGTGTCACATCCCCATGACTCACCTTACATTGGTCACATTGTTGCAGTATTTGGCCTGCACTGTGTTGTGTAGCAGATCGACATCTCCCTGAACATGACAAGTTGGAATAACAACAAGAGGCAAGTATGGTGTACTGGTGAGTATATTTACAAACATGTGTGAGGGAAGTGCACAGGATGGTGGGTGCTGTACAGTGGTTTGGGAATCCAAAGTTCACATTGGAGTTGGAAGTGCTGGTAGATGAAATGTCCAGAGTAAAGTCCACAGTCATCTGATACATTGGCCCAACATAAACCCTCCATGTCATGTGGGCGAGTTGTGTGCGATTGGACAAGGTGTACGGGTTGCGCACAAAGAACATTGTCCAGAACAGGTTTGGAGGCCCTGGCAGATGTGCAGGGACATCTGCCTCTCACATGTCCTTCTTCGGACGACCCCTCTTCTTCCGGGGGGGATCCTCATGTGCAGGCCTCTGCGGTGCAGGGGACTCTCCGCCAGAGTCCTCCTCCCTCCCTGTGGCACTGGCAGATGGTGTTGCAACAGATGTTGTGGGCACACAGGGGGGGGTGGACAGGTTGGTGTTGATCTGGCGAAGGCATTGTAGTATGTCCCGATGCACCGCAGTGATGTCATCCCACTTGGCCTCTATGCGGGCATGGTGGGCGACCTGCTCGTGTTGCATGTCCTTGAGGATCCCCACTACCTGGCCAAATCCTCCGGTGCTATCCTGGTACGCATCTAAGATGCGTGCCAGTTGGGGGTCATCATGCAGTCCAGTCCCCTCTGAAAGGTGTGCCCTGTGCCTCCCACCCCTCCCAGCACCCCTCTCCACACGGGCAGGACCAGTGGTGGTATGCACAGGTGACACTGGGACCCCTTAGGTGGTGTTGCTGGTGGTGTTGTCTGCAGCTTCCGGGGGGTCCTGTGTCCCTGTGCTGTGGGTGTTGATTGTCCTTGGTCTGTCCGTATTGGCGGGGGTGCCCTGTCGGTGTCCAGATGCTGGAGGCGTGGGTACAGGGGGGCAGATGTTGATACTGCTGGTGCTGCATGATGGTTCACACCGGAGGGGCCAGGTTGGTCATCGTCATCCAAAGAGGACAGTGAGAGAGTCAGAGCAGAGAGCTCAGTGTCCACCAGAGTCTGGGCCTGGGTATCCTCGTCATTTGGTGCTGGGCGCCCAGCACCACCTGTGTTTGGAAGAGACACACAATGTGATTTATGTTTCTACATGCATTGTTGGTTCACAAACATGACATTTTCTACTTTTCAAACAGATGCCTGCCTGTACACTGCTTTTTCCCAGCTCGTCACGGACAGAGTTTGATATTGTTGTTGGCCATTTCCCAGCACGGCCTTGTGCTTCCCACAACAGAGCCCAGTGTCAGACATCTTGTCAGTCCCTTCCCACTCCCTGTGAGGCAAGTATGTTTTCAGCTTGATATTCCTGGGCCATGTGGGTGGGTGTAGGTTGTCTGTGACTGAGACTCCCATCATACTCTTGGCTACACCCCCCTTCCCTACATGCCCATACTTCCTCCCTCTTGACTCTGCTTCCCTGTGAGGGTGTGTGACAGAAATGGCAAGATGGCTGACTGTGTAGTCCTGATGTGTGATGTTGGCCATTTCCCAGCATGGCCTTGTGCTCCCCACAACAGAGCCCAGTGTCAGAGATCTTGTCAGTCCCTTCCCACTCCCTGTTAGGCGAGTATGTTTCAGTTTGATCTTGCTCGGCCATGTGGGTGGGTGTAGGTTGTCTGTTACTGAGACTCCCATCATACTCTTGGCTACACCCCCCTTCCCAGCATGCCCATACTTCCTCCCTCTTGACTCTGCTTCCCTGTGAGGGGGTGTGACAGCAATGGCAAGATGGCTGACTGTGGAATCCTGGTGTTTGTTTGGCTACAAGTCCCAAGTGAGCCCCTGTGCTTCACACAGCAGCACCCAGTACGGGGTATCTTTTGATGATATTTCAATGAGGTGTGTGTCAATGCATTGTACCTGGTGAGTTGTGTGGAGTTTGTGTTGGGGGGGTGTCTCCCCATGCTGAATAGTCTGGTCAGGGCTGTCAGTTCTCCTTCCCATCATGAAACATGCTTCCATTGTAGGGCATGCAAGTTGTCTTTCAGGATGTCAGTCAGTGGTGTCCTGCTTGTGATTTGCACACAAGCCCTAGCAGGGCCTTGTGCTCCCCACAGCAGGAGTCAGTGTCAGCCATCTTGTCAGTCATTTTCCACTCCCTGTGATGTGGGCATGTTTCAGAGAGGTCTTGATGAGCCAATCAGGAGGGTGTGCATTATCTGTGACTACAGGCCCCATTATGCTTTTGGCTACACTCACTTCACCTGCATCCCCACTATTCCTTCCTGACAGTCAGCTGCACTGTGAGGTGGTGTGTTAGTGGTGGCAAACTGTCTGGCAGTGTCTATTTGGCTTAGTGCCACTGGCTTGCTCTATTTGTTTGTAGGTTGGTGCATGTCATGACACAGTCCCCAGTCACTATGTGATGGCAGGTATTGTGTGTGTCTGACTGGCATACACATCGTGGTATGTTTATCTGTTGGTTAGTGTAGCTTTGCTTGTGGTGCATGGTTTCACTGTCCCCTTGCCACACAATCTTGGATATGTTGTTTGTGTACTCACCAGGCTCTGGGATGTCTGTTAGGCCATGGACGCTCTCTGGTGGTAGGATGTCCCACACCTTCTCCTCCCAGGTCCTGAAGTAGACTGGTTTGTCAGGAGGGCCACCGCTGGTGCACTGACTCAGGGCGTGATCTTTTTCGATGAGTTTCATGACCCTCCTGCGCACATCATACCACCTGTTCTGGATGTCGTCCTTTGTGCGCCTTGCTGGTGCTTGTGCGTTCACCATGTCCACAATCCTCGCCCACATCTTGGTTTTCTGTGAGATGGGGGTCCTTTGAACCAATGTACCAAACAAATGTGGCTCTACTCTAATGATCTCGTCTACCAGCACTTCTAACTCACTATCTATGAACTTTGGATTCTTCTTTGGAGGCATGGTGATGGGTGGTGGTGGTGGGGGATGTGTGTGTGAGGGTGCAAGTGATGTTGGGTTGGTGTTGGTTTTGCTGTGTGTATGTGTGTGTGCTTTTGTATGAGGTGCTGATGGTGTGTGAGTTGTGTGATGGGTTTGTTGTGAGTGTGTCTGTGGTTGCTGTGTACTGGTGTTTGCTGCTGGCTGTGTCTCCTGTTTGCAAGGGGTGATGGTAGTGATTGTAGTCCATTATATAGTTGGAGTTGTGGGTGTGTCTTTGTCTCATGTTTTTTTTGTGGTATTTATTGGCTTTGTCATTGCTTGTTTGGTCCTTTTTTTGTCTTTTTTCCTTTGTGTTTTGTAGGCATGAAGGAGACGTTCATGTGACGGAAACGGACACTGCTGTTGTCTCGTGCGGGCTTCTCTGCCTCGTTCACGCTGCCTGTCTTCTGTGTTTGGTACGCGTCGTTCGCGGCGGTCTCTATTGCTTGTGTGCCCGGTTGTCTGTGCGTGTCGGTCGGGCGGCTTGGTCTCCGTGCGAGTCGGTCTGGTTTTACACGCATTGCATCGTACTGCGCTAATCGTACATCGCGGGTACGGGTCAGTCGGGTTCATTCCGGGTTTGTGTTGGTCGGTGAAAACTTCGTCAGTTTTCCGGCCGGATCACTATTTTCCCTACGGCTCGGTCGTACGGCTTGTATTCCGTACATGTCGGTTGTAATTCACACGCGTTGCATCGTACTGCACGGGTCGTGCGGCACTGGTCCGTGTCGGTCGGTATTCGGTCCGGGTCCGTGTCGGTCGGTTTGTTTTGCGGCCGGAATCGGAATTGGCCCCTTAGTAGCATGGTATCCCTCTCCCAATCCAGAGAGAAAAGTGGGAGTAATTTTGCTGAGGGTTTATCAACAAAGCCGTGAGGGAAGCAAACTATAGGCATATAGTTTGCTGAATGTTTAATTCAGGGAAGTGAGATCTATCTGATATAGGCAGGCAGGGAATAAAGTGTCAGATCCCCAGCTTGCCACAATTTATTTGCCCATTCATGTTGAACAGGCATCACTTTAGCCCAGTAACTGTAGCCATGCTAAAGAAACTTCAAAGAGGAGTAAAGGGCTTTGTGTTGCATGACAACGACATTTGGCAATGCTTTTGGATCCTGCAAATATAAACGTGCACTTGAACGTTTTTTCTTGAAGTACCTTTGTGATGTCCGCGTGTAGGATTAAGAAGTGTTGCCATTGTGTAGAATTGTAGATCTAACATTTGTAACAAAGCAGTACTTCTTTTCATAGTTCTTCAGCATCTATATACAGGTAATTTTATCAAATGACACATAAGAATTCAGAGAATCCAATCACTTCTTCACTGTATTTACATCCCATTTGTTGGATTGGGTTCCTCGAGTGACATTGTCATCCAAGGTGATGAAATGGACATGAGGAGTTTGAATCATTTCTGTGGTAAGCAGACAGAATATCGAGCTGGAAATGTTGACTTACAAGAATATCGAGCTGGAAATATCGTGACACAGAAATATCGACAGCAAGAATATCGTGGGCAAGAATATCGACTTTAAGGTAAGAAATATTGTTTAGAAAAATATCGAAGTCATTAATATCGTTTGCAAAACTATAGTTTTTTAAAATATTGATTTTTTAATTAGTGTTATGTATTTTAGTATGTGTTATAAATGCATGTGATCTATTTTTTTGTATAAGTATTGTTTTTGTGTTTTAATATATGTGTTAAATCATTAGTAATTAACAATTTTATTTTAATAAGATCTTGTGTTTTTTAGTTACGTAGCGAGTTGTGGGTTTATAGGGGAATAGGGTGGGAAGTAATTTAATTATAATAAATTTATGATTTTTTATTTAGTTGATATTTACTTAATTTAGATTTTATAGTGTTAATCATGGGAAGTAATTTATTAATAATTAATTATGAATTGGTTGTTAATTAATATTAATTGATTAATTGGCAATCAATTATGGTAATTGTGTTATTTTTTTTAGGAGCGGGTTGTGGGATTTAAATGGGTAAAGGGTGGGAAGTAATTTAATTAACACAAAGTAATGCTTTAAAAATTTATATTAATATTTATTTAATTTAGATTTTATAGTGCTAATTGTAGGAAGTAATTTATTATTACGTAATTATTCACTGGTTGTCAATTATTATTAATTAATTAATTGGTAATTAATTATGGTAATTGTATCATTTTTTAGGAGCGGGTTGTGAGGTTTTAGGGGTAAAGGGTGGGAAGTAATTTATTTTTAATGAATTAATAATTATTTGTTAATTAATGCTAAAAAAATAATTACAAATTAAATATGGCAATTGTGTAATTAATTTTAGATGTGAGTTGTGGGGTTTTAGTGCTAAAGGGTGGGAAGTAATGTATTTAATTAATTATTAAGTAGTTGTTAATTGATATTAATTCATTATTTTTACATTAATTATGGAAATTGTGTAATGATTTTTTAGGTGTGGGTTGTGGGGTTTATAGGGGTAGAGGGTGGAAAGTAATTTATTGTTTAATTTATTAATAATTAGTTGATCAATAATATTAATTCATCAATTGATAATTAATTAGGGTAATTTTTTATTTTTTGTGTGTGAGTTTTGGTTTTATAGGGGTAATGTTTGGGGAGTAAATACATTTTCATCGTTTTTAATTAATAATATTTCTTTAATTGATAGTTAATTATGTTAACTATGGCGGTACATTTTTTCAAAATTTTGATGTGTGTTGTGAATTGTGCCATGTTATAGGGTAGGAAATAAAAAGATTACATTTCTGTAATAATTAATGTTTCTGTTTCTAAATAATGTTTAATTAAAAATGGTTATTTGTAAATTATTTTCAAATTATTTAATATAATATTTCTAGGTATTTGTCATATCTATTTAACACTATATTATGTTTCTCTTTCTTTGATATTTTTTAAATAGTAATTTTTACCCCTCCGCTATCCAACACTTTCCCTACTGTTGCACTCACTGGAATGGGAATAGAAAATGTTACCCCTCCGCTATCCAACACTTTCCCTACTGTTGCACTAACTGGAGTGGGAATAGTGATTTATATCCCTCTGCTATCCAACACCTTCCCCACTGCTGCACTCACTGGAGTGGGAGTAGTGATTTTTACCCCTCCGCTATCCAACACTTTCCCTACTGTTGCACTAACTGGAGTGGGAATAGTGATTTATATCCCTCTGCTATCCAACACCTTCCCTACTGCTGCACTCACTGGAGTGGGAGTAGTGATTTTTACCCCTCCGCTTTTGCACTCACTGGAGTGGGAATAGTATTTTTTACCCCTCTTCTATCCAACACTTTCCCTACTGTTGCACTCACTGGAGTGGGAATAGTACTTTTTACCCCTCCGCTATCCAACACTTTCCCTACTATTGCATTCACTGGAGTGGGAATAGTCATTTGTATTCCTCCACCATCCAAGACTTTCCCTACCGTTGCACTCAATATAGTGGGAATAGTATTTTTTACCCTTTGGCTAGCCAACACTTTCCCTACTGTTGCACTCACTGGAGTGAGAATAGTGATTTTTACCCCTCTGCTATCCAACACCTTCCCTACTGCTGCACTCACTGGAGTGGGAATATTGATTTTTACCCATCCGCTTTCCAACACTTTCCCTACTGTTGCTCTTACTGGATTGGAAATAGTAATTTTTACCCCTCCACTATGCAACACTTTCCCTACTGTTGCATTCACTGGAGTGGGAATAGTCATTTTTATTCATCCGCTATCAAACACCTTCCCTACTACTGTGCTCACTGGAGTGGGAATAGTGATTTTTACCCCTCCGCTATTCAACACTTTCCCTACTGTTGCTCTCACTGGATTGGAAATAGTCATTTTTACCCCTCCACTATGCAACACTTTCCCTACTGTTGCATTCACTGGAGTGGGAATAGTCATTTTTATTAATCCGCTATCCAACACTTTCCCCACTGTTGCACTCACTGGAGTGGGAATAGTAACTTTTACCCCTCCGCTATCCAACACTTTCCCTACTGTTGCACTCACTGGAATGGGAATAGTAAATGTTACCCCTCCGCTATCCAACACTTTCCCTACTGTTGCACTCACTGGAATGGGAATAGAAAATGTTACCTCTCCGCTATCCAACACTTTTCCTACTGTTGCACTAACTGGAGTGGGAATAGTGATTTATATCCCTCTGCTATCCAACACCTTCCCTACTGCTGCACTCACTGGAGTGGGAGTAGTGATTTTTACCCCTCCGCTATCCAACACTTTCCCTACTGTTGCACTAACTGGAGTGGGAATAGTGATTTATATCCCTCTGCTATCCAACACCTTCCCTACTGCTGCACTCACTGGAGTGGGAGTAGTGATTTTTACCCCTCCGCTTTTGCACTCACTGGAGTGGGAATAGTATTTTTTACCCCTCTTCTATCCAACACTTTCCCTACTGTTGCACTCACTGGAGTGGGAATAGTACTTTTTACCCCTCCGCTATCCAACACTTTCCCTACTATTGCATTCACTGGAGTGGGAATAGTCATTTGTATTCCTCCACCATCCAACACTTTCCCTACCGTTGCACTCAATGTAGTGGGAATAGTATTTTTTACCCTTCTGCTAGCCAACACTTTCCCTACTGTTGCACTCACTGGAGTGAGAATAGTGATTTTTACCCCTCTGCTATCCAACACCTTCCCTACTGCTGCACTCACTGGAGTGGGAATATTGATTTTTACCCATCCGCTTTCCAACACTTTCCCTACTGTTGCTCTCACTGGATTGGAAATAGTAATTTTTACCCCTCCACTATGCAACACTTTCCCTACTGTTGCATTCACTGGAGTGGGAATAGTCATTTTTATTCATCCGCTATCAAACACCTTCCCTACTACTGCGCTCACTGGAGTGGGAATAGTGATTTTTACCCCTCCGCTATTCAACACTTTCCCTACTGTTGCTCTCACTGGATTGGAAATAGTCATTTTTACCCCTCCACTATGCAACACTTTCCCTACTGTTGCACTCACTGGAGTGGGAATAGTAAATTTTACCCCTCCGCTATCCAACACTTTCCCTACTGTTGCACTCACTGGAGTGGGCATAGTATTTTTTACCCCTCTGCTATCCAACACTTTCCCTACTGTTGCACTCACTGGGGTGGGAATAGTATTTTTTACCCCACCGCTATCCAACACTTTCCCTACTATTGCACTCACTGGAGTGGGAATAGTCATTTGTATTCCTCCACTATCCAACACTTTCCCTACTGTTGCACTCACTGGAGAGGGAATAGTAATTTTTTATATTTTGTAAATATGTTTATATATTTTTCATTTCAAAAAAATATATTTTGTTAGATTTAATTTAGAACTGACTGGAGAAGGAATATTATCCAACACTTTCCCCACTGTTGCACTAACTGGAGTGGGAATAGTAATTTTTACCCCACCGCTATCCAACACTTTCCCTACTGTTGCACTCACTGGAATGGGAATAGAAAATGTTACCCCTCCGCTATCCAACACTTTCCCTACTGTTGCACTAACTGGAGTGGGAATAGTGATTTATATCACTCTGCTATCCAACACCTTCCCTACTGCTGCACTCACTGGAGTGGGAGTAGTGATTTTTACCCCTCCGCTATCCAATACTTTCCCTACTGTTGCACTAACTGGAGTGGGAATAGTGATTTATATCCCTCTGCTATCCAACACCTTCCCTACTGCTGCACTCACTGGAGTGGGAGTAGTGGTTTTTACCCCTCCGCTTTTGCACTCACTGGAGTGGGAATAGTATTTTTTACCCCTCTTCTATCCAACACTTTCCCTACTGTTGCACTCACTGGAGTGGGAATAGTACTTTTTACCCCTCCGCTATCCAACACTTTCCCTACTATTGCATTCACTGGAGTGGGAATAGTCATTTGTATTCCTCCACCATCCAACACTTTCCCTACCGTTGCACTCAATGTAGTGGGAATAGTATTTTTTACCCTTCTGCTAGCCAACACTTTCCCTACTGTTGCACTCACTGGAGTGAGAATAGTGATTTTTACCCCTCTGCTATCCAACACCTTCCCTACTGCTGCACTCACTGGAGTGGGAATATTGATTTTTACCCATCCGCTTTCCAACACTTTCCCTACTGTTGCTCTCACTGGATTGGAAATAGTAATTTTTACCCCTCCACTATGCAACACTTTCCCTACTGTTGCATTCACTGGAGTGGGAATAGTCATTTTTATTCATCCGCTATCAAACACCTTCCCTACTACTGCGCTCACTGGAGTGGGAATAGTGATTTTTACCCCTCCGCTATTCAACACTTTCCCTACTGTTGCTCTCACTGGATTGGAAATAGTCATTTTTACCCCTCCACTATGCAACACTTTCCCTACTGTTGCATTCACTGGAGTGGGAATAGTCATTTTTATTAATCCGCTATCCAACACTTTCCCCACTGTTGCACTCACTTGAGTGGGAATAGTAAATTGTACCCCTCCGCTATCCAACACTTTCCCTACTGTTGCACTCACTGGAATGGGAATAGTAAATGTTACCCCTCCGCTATCCAACACTTTCCCTACTGTTGCTTTCACTGGAGTGGGAATAGTCATTTTTATTCATCCGCTATCAAACACCTTCCCTACTACTGTGCTCACTGGAGTGGGAATAGTGATTTTTACCCCTCCGCTATTCAACACTTTCCCTACTGTTGCTCTCACTGGATTGGAAATAGTCATTTTTACCCCTCCACTATGCAACACTTTCCCTACTGTTGCATTCACTGGAGTGGGAATAGTCATTTTTATTAATCCGCTATCCAACACTTTCCCCACTGTTGCACTCACTGGAGTGGGAATAGTAACTTTTACCCCTCCGCTATCCAACACTTTCCCTACTGTTGCACTCACTGGAATGGGAATAGTAAATGTTACCCCTCCGCTATCCAACACTTTCCCTACTGTTGCACTCACTGGAATGGGAATAGAAAATGTTACCTCTCAGCTATCCAACACTTTTCCTACTGTTGCACTAACTGGAGTGGGAATAGTGATTTATATCCCTCTGCTATCCAACACCTTCCCTACTGCTGCACTCACTGGAGTGGGAGTAGTGATTTTTACCCCTCCGCTATCCAACACTTTCCCTACTGTTGCACTAACTGGAGTGGGAATAGTGATTTATTTCCCTCTGCTATCCAACACCTTCCCTACTGCTGCACTCACTGGAGTGGGAGTAGTGATTTTTACCCCTCCGCTTTTGCACTCACTGGAGTGGGAATAGTATTTTTTACCCCTCTTCTATCCAACACTTTCCCTACTGTTGCACTCACTGGAGTGGGAATAGTACTTTTTACCCCTCCGCTATCCAACACTTTCCCTACTATTGCATTCACTGGAGTGGGAATAGTCATTTGTATTCCTCCACCATCCAACACTTTCCCTACCGTTGCACTCAATGTAGTGGGAATAGTATTTTTTACCCTTCTGCTAGCCAACACTTTCCCTACTGTTGCACTCACTGGAGTGAGAATAGTGATTTTTACCCCTCTGCTATCCAACACTTTCCCTACTGCTGCACTCACTGGAGTGGGAATATTGATTTTTACCCATCCGCTTTCCAACACTTTCCCTACTGTTGCTCTCACTGGATTGGAAATAGTAATTTTTACCCCTCCACTATGCAACACTTTCCCTACTGTTGCATTCACTGGAGTGGGAATAGTCATTTTTATTCATCCGCTATCAAACACCTTCCCTACTACTGCGCTCACTGGAGTGGGAATAGTGATTTTTACCCCTCCGCTATTCAACACTTTCCCTACTGTTGCTCTCACTGGATTGGAAATAGTCATTTTTACCCCTCCACTATGCAACACTTTCCCTACTGTTGCATTCACTGGAGTGGGAATAGTCATTTTTATTAATCCGCTATCCAACACTTTCCCCACTGTTGCACTCACTGGAGTGGGAATAGTAAATTTTACCCCTCCGCTATCCAACACTTTCCCTACTGTTGCACTCACTGGAATGGGAATAGTAAATGTTACCCCTCCGCTATCCAACACTTTCCCTACTGTTGCACTCACTGGAGTGGGCATAGTATTTTTTACCCCTCTGCTATCCAACACTTTCCCTACTGTTGCACTCACTGGGGTGGGAATAGTATTTTTTACCCCACCGCTATCCAACACTTTCCCTACTATTGTACTCACTGGAGTGGGAATAGTCATTTGTATTCCTCCACTATCCAACACTTTCCCTACTGTTGCACTCACTGGAGAGGGAATAGTAATTTTTTATATTTTGTAAATATGTTTATATATTTTTCATTTCAAAAAAATATATTTTGTTAGATTTAATTTAGAACTGACTGGAGAAGGAATATTATCCAACACTTTCCCCACTGTTGCACTAACTGGAGTGGGAATAGTAATTTTTACCCCTTCGCTATCCAACACTTTCCCTACTGTTGCACTCACTGGAATGGGAATAGAAAATGTTACCCCTCCACTATCCAACACTTTCCCTACTGTTGCACTAACTGGAGTGGGAATAGTGATTTATATCACTCTGCTATCCAACACCTTCCCTACTGCTGCACTCACTGGAGTGGGAATAGTATTTTTTACCCCTCTTCTATCCAACACTTTCCCTACTGTTGCACTCACTGGAGTGGGAATAGTACTTTTTACCGCTCCGCTATCCAACACTTTCCCTACTATTGCATTCACTGGAGTGGGAATAGTCATTTGTATTCCTCCACCATCCAACACTTTCCCTACCGTTGCACTCAATGTAGTGGGAATAGTATTTTTTACCCTTCTGCTAGCCAACACTTTCCCTACTGTTGCACTCACTGGAGTGAGAATAGTGATTTTTACCCCTCTGCTATCCAACACCTTCCCTACTGCTGCACTCACTGGAGTGGGAATATTGATTTTTACCCATCCGCTTTCCAACACTTTCCCTACTGTTGCTCTCACTGGATTGGAAATAGTAATTTTTACCCCTCCACTATCCAACACTTTCCCTACTGTTGCACTCACTGGAATGGGAATAGTAAATGTTACCCCTCCGCTATCCAACACTTTCCCTACTGTTGCATTCACTGGAGTGGGAATAGTCATTTTTATTCATCCACTATCAAACACCTTCCCTACTACTGTGCTCACTGGAGTGGGAATAGTGATTTTTACCCCTCCGCTATTCAACACTTTCCCTACTGTTGCTCTCACTGGATTGGAAATAGTCATTTTTACCCCTCCACTATGCAACACTTTCCCTACTGTTGCATTCACTGGAGTGGGAATAGTCATTTTTATTAATCCGCTATCCAACACTTTCCCCACTGTTGCACTCACTGGAGTGGGAATAGTAACTTTTACCCCTCCGCTATCCAACACTTTCCCTACTGTTGCACTCACTGGAATGGGAATAGTAAATGTTACCCCTCCGCTATCCAACACTTTCCCTACTGTTGCACTCACTGGAATGGGAATAGAAAATGTTACCTCTCCGCTATCCAACACTTTTCCTACTGTTGCACTAACTGGAGTGGGAATAGTGATTTATATCCCTCTGCTATCCAACACCTTCCCTACTGCTGCACTCACTGGAGTGGGAGTAGTGATTTTTACCCCTCCGCTATCCAACACTTTCCCTACTGTTGCACTAACTGGAGTGGGAATAGTGATTTATATCCCTCTGCTATCCAACACCTTCCCTACTGCTGCACTCACTGGAGTGGGAGTAGTGATTTTTACCCCTCCGCTTTTGCACTCACTGGAGTGGGAATAGTATTTTTTACCCCTCTTCTATCCAACACTTTCCCTACTGTTGCACTCACTGGAGTGGGAATAGTACTTTTTACCCCTCCGCTATCCAACACTTTCCCTACTATTGCATTCACTGGAGTGGGAATAGTCATTTGTATTCCTCCACCATCCAACACTTTCCCTACCGTTGCACTCAATGTAGTGGGAATAGTATTTTTTACCCTTCTGCTAGCCAACACTTTCCCTACTGTTGCACTCACTGGAGTGAGAATAGTGATTTTTACCCCTCTGCTATCCAACACTTTCCCTACTGCTGCACTCACTGGAGTGGGAATATTGATTTTTACCCATCCGCTTTCCAACACTTTCCCTACTGTTGCTCTCACTGGATTGGAAATAGTAATTTTTACCCCTCCACTATGCAACACTTTCCCTACTGTTGCATTCACTGGAGTGGGAATAGTCATTTTTATTCATCCGCTATCAAACACCTTCCCTACTACTGCGCTCACTGGAGTGGGAATAGTGATTTTTACCCCTCCGCTATTCAACACTTTCCCTACTGTTGCTCTCACTGGATTGGAAATAGTCATTTTTACCCCTCCACTATGCAACACTTTCCCTACTGTTGCATTCACTGGAGTGGGAATAGTCATTTTTATTAATCCGCTATCCAACACTTTCCCCACTGTTGCACTCACTGGAGTGGGAATAGTAAATTTTACCCCTCCGCTATCCAACACTTTCCCTACTGTTGCACTCACTGGAGTGGGCATAGTATTTTTTACCCCTCTGCTATCCAACACTTTCCCTACTGTTGCACTCACTGGGGTGGGAATAGTATTTTTTACCCCACCGCTATCCAACACTTTCCCTACTATTGTACTCACTGGAGTGGGAATAGTCATTTGTATTCCTCCACTATCCAACACTTTCCCTACTGTTGCACTCACTGGAGAGGGAATAGTAATTTTTTATATTTTGTAAATATGTTTATATATTTTTCATTTCAAAAAAATATATTTTGTTAGATTTAATTTAGAACTGACTGGAGAAGGAATATTATCCAACACTTTCCCCACTGTTGCACTAACTGGAGTGGGAATAGTAATTTTTACCCCTTCGCTATCCAACACTTTCCCTACTGTTGCACTCACTGGAATGGGAATAGAAAATGTTACCCCTCCGCTATCCAACACTTTCCCTACTGTTGCACTAACTGGAGTGGGAATAGTGATTTATATCACTCTGCTATCCAACACCTTCCCTACTGCTGCACTCACTGGAGTGGGAATAGTATTTTTTACCCCTCTTCTATCCAACACTTTCCCTACTGTTGCACTCACTGGAGTGGGAATAGTACTTTTTACCCCTCCGCTATCCAACACTTTCCCTACTATTGCATTCACTGGAGTGGGAATAGTCATTTGTATTCCTCCACCATCCAACACTTTCCCTACCGTTGCACTCAATGTAGTGGGAATAGTATTTTTTACCCTTCTGCTAGCCAACACTTTCCCTACTGTTGCACTCACTGGAGTGAGAATAGTGATTTTTACCCCTCTGCTATCCAACACCTTCCCTACTGCTGCACTCACTGGAGTGGGAATATTGATGTTTACCCATCCGCTTTCCAACACTTTCCCTACTGTTGCTCTCACTGGATTGGAAATAGTAATTTTTACCCCTCCACTATGCAACACTTTCCCTACTGTTGCATTCACTGGAGTGGGAATAGTCATTTTTATTCATCCGCTATCAAACACCTTCCCTACTACTGCGCTCACTGGAGTGGGAATAGTGATTTTTACCCCTCCGCTATTCAACACTTTCCCTACTGTTGCTCTCACTGGATTGGAAATAGTCATTTTTACCCCTCCACTATGCAACACTTTCCCTACTGTTGCATTCACTGGAGTGGGAATAGTCATTTTTATTAATCCGCTATCCAACACTTTCCCCACTGTTGCACTCACTGGAGTGGGAATAGTAAATGTTACCCCTCCGCTATCCAACACTTTCCCTACTGTTGCACTCACTGGAATGGGAATAGTAAATGTTACCCCTCCGCTATCCAACACTTTCCCTACTGTTGCACTCACTGGAGTGGGCATAGTATTTTTTACCCCTCTGCTATCCAACACTTTCCCTACTGTTGCACTCACTGGGGTGGGAATAGTATTTTTTACCCCACCGCTATCCAACACTTTCCCTACTATTGCACTCACTGGAGTGGGAATAGTCATTTGTATTCCTCCATTATCCAACACTTTCCCTACTGTTGCACTCACTGGAGAGGGAATAGTAATTTTTTATATTTTGTAAATATGTTTATATATTTTTCATTTCAAAAAAATATATTTTGTTAGATTTAATTTAGAACTGACTGGAGAAGGAATATTATCCAACACTTTCCCCACTTTTGCACTAACTGGAGTGGGAATAGTAATTTTCACCCCTCCGCTATCCAGCACTTTCCCTACTGTTGCACTCACTGGAATGGGAATAGAAAATGTTACCCCTCCGCTATCCAACACTTTCCCTACTGTTGCACTAACTGGAGTGGGAATAGTGATTTATATCCCTCTGCTATCCAACACCTTCCCTACTGCTGCACTCACTGGAGTGGGAGTAGTGATTTTTACCCCTCCGCTATCCAACACTTTCCCTACTGTTGCACTAACTGGAGTGGGAATAGTGATTTATATCCCTCTGCTATCCAACACCTTCCCTACTGCTGCACTCACTGGAGTGGGAGTAGTGATTTTTACCCCTCCGCTTTTGCACTCACTGGAGTGGGAATAGTATTTTTTACCCCTCTTCTATCCAACACTTTCCCTACTGTTGCACTCACTGGAGTGGGAATAGTACTTTTTACCCCTCCGCTATCCAACACTTTCCCTACTATTGCATTCACTGGAGTGGGAATAGTCATTTGTATTCCTCCACCATCCGACACTTTCCATACCGTTGCACTCAATGTAGTGGGAATAGTATTTTTTACCCTTCTGCTAGCCAACACTTTCCCTACTGTTGCACTCACTGGAGTGAGAATAGTGATTTTTACCCCTCTGCTATCCAACACCTTCCCTACTGCTGCACTCACTGGAGTGGGAATATTGATTTTTACCCATCCGCTTTCCAACACTTTCCCTACTGTTGCTCTCACTGGATTGGAAATAGTAATTTTTACCCCTCCACTATGCAACACTTTCCCTACTGTTGCATTCACTGGAGTGGGAATAGTCATTTTTATTCATCCGCTATCAAACACCTTCTCTACTACTGCGCTCACTGGAGTGGGAATAGTGATTTTTACCCCTCCGCTATTCAACACTTTCCCTACTGTTGCTCTCACTGGATTGGAAATAGTCATTTTTACCCCTCCACTATGCAACACTTTCCCTACTGTTGCATTCACTGGAGTGGGAATAGTCATTTTTATTAATCCGCTATCCAACACTTTCCCCACTGTTGCACTCACTGGAGTGGGAATAGTAAATTTTACCCCTCCGCTATCCAACACTTTCCCTACTGTTGCACTCACTGGAATGGGAATAGTAAATGTTACCCCTCCGCTATCCAACACTTTCCCTACTGTTGCACTCACTGGAGTGGGCATAGTATTTTTTACCCCTCTGCTATCCAACACTTTCCCTACTGTTGCACTCACTGGAGTGGGAATAGTATGTTTTACCCCTCCGCTATCCAACACTTTCCCTATTATTGCACTCACTGGAGTGGGAATAGTCATTTGTATTCCTCAGCTATCCAACACTTTCCCTACTGTTGCACTCACTGGAGAGGGAATAGTAATTTTTACCCCTGCGCTATCCAGCACTTTCCCTACTGTTGCACTAACTGGAGTGGGAATAGTGATTTATATCCCTCTGCTATCCAACACCTTCCCTACTGCTGCACTCACTGGATTGGGAATAGTGATTTTTACCCCTCCGCTATCAAACACTTTCCCTACTGTTGCACTCACTGGAGTAAGAATAGTATTTTTTACCCCTCCACTATCCAACACTTTCCCTACTGTTGCACTTACTGGAGTAAGAATAGTAATTTTTACCCCTCCGCTTTCCAACACTTTACCTACTGTTGCACTCACTGAAGTGGAAAATTTAAGTTTAAAGACTTTTAAATAGTTTAATGTTTTAATTTATAATATAATGTTTTATATTCGATTTTATGTTATTGGTGTATGTATATATACATTTGTAAATTTTCATATATACAATTATAAAATAAACTAACATTAATAGTTTATTAATTGTTTTAAAGTAAATATATATATATTACATTTTATAAATGTATGTTTAGTTTTTTTCAATGTCATTTATTTGTTATATTTGTCAAAATGTATATTGAATCTGACATTTTTTTAAGTTAATTTTATTATTTAATATATTTAATATTATTTTTATACATACATTAAAATCGATATTTTGTACAGCTATATTTTTTACATTGATATTTTTTTCGATATTTCTGTACTTACCAGTATGAATATATCGGTTTATTTTTATTTTTGACATCGGTATTTATAACTCGATATTTGTATATGGGGATATTTTGGGGGTCGATATTTTATCAGTGAACCCATTTCTGTTTGTTACAAAATCTGGTGTTTGTGTTCTCTAGAATATTCCTCAGGCAAACCCATGCCCCCTGTTATAGATGGCAAGGTCTACCCACTGAATAAGATGAGGCAAGTATTCTGGGAGACAGTGCCCAAGAACAATTTTCAAAAGGAGGATCTGCATTGTAAAACAGTGAATGAAGGAAGTACCTAACACACCAGCGCAAAATGAGTATCAGTACTTGTGGCGATAACCCCGCAAATTGCTTTGCAGCATGTCAGTCCAGGTACACCTAATGGTCATAGTAGATCTAGTGCTGGCAAGTACATGAAGAAGGAAGGTGGCAGTAATTTAATTAATATTATCGTCTTCGGTAACAGGTGGAGATTGTATCTGAGCTGTAACAGCCTCATCTAGCTCTAGTAGCATCATAGTCATAAAAGCATTTATTTGTTTCTTGACCTGGACATAGCACAGTCACATATTGCTAGCTCACAGAGACTTTGAGTCCATTGTGGACTGAATGTAGACACAGAGGAGTCTGCTGGGTTCCACTGAACAGAATATGTCACATGGTATTTTATCTTGAAGTGTATGGACACTCCTTTGCACCAGGCAGCGGAAGCAGAGTGATGGTGTGGGTGCAAAGCATCACACCTACATGAAAATTTGGGCAGAAGGGTGGGAAATAACTATATGACTCTTTTACCGTGAATCCTATGGTCTAGTTGGAGACATAAGGATTACAATATTCTAGTAGCGAGGTGAGAATAATACGAGGCTTTCCCTCTATACTCTCTATACTACCACATAATGGTTGGGAAACAGATATAGTCCGGACGTAGAACACAGGAGTATAATTAGGCACTTGGTGATCTGAAGATGTGGCGGCGTCACTTTTCTTTATCTGTGTGATGTACGGTTTGAGGTTGTGGGGTGTTTGACCCACTAAAAGTGATTGAATTGTTCAATTTCTGGATTTGTGGCCCTTTTCATAAAATTGACACTCACCATAACATAGGTTTTAAATGCTTGGTTCGAGCTTTTATTGATTGCACAATAAGTTGCTACAACCATGTTTTTATATGTAATTTGCAGCCTTGAGGAAGCCCAGGAGGGCGAAACGCACATTGGTTGCTGTTTTGTATAAGGAATAAAGGCTGATTTTGGATTAACTCTACAGATGTGAGTACTAAATTCGGACTTTATGATGTGACATCATTTTCAGAACTTTGAACAAAGAATACTGTACGCTTATGGTAACAGTGTCTAATGCAGGTAGGAAAAAAGTAACTATCATAAGGTATTCTCTGGTGTCTTTGATGTAAAGTAGTTAAATTACCTTTTGAATCCTTCAACCCATTCAGATACCAGTGTGGTAGATCAAAATTATGCCCTTACATGCAAAAGGCTGAGACTGATACAACTAGTGAGGGACTAGAGGGTCCCCCTTTTGTGGGTCTCTGCAATCTGGGCTGTCGAATAATGCAATTGTCTAGTGTGAGATTACAATAATTGAGATTCATTGTTTTTTAACATTCCCTGTATGGCTACGCATGCTGCAGAATATTTCTGCTTTGTGCCCACAGCATGCAGCACAAATCTGTATGTGTAAAATATAGTTCTGTACTTATATAAGGGGAGGGCATGTGGAGTTTGTGTAATTGTTTGCTAATACTGCAAAACGTTTTGGGTTATACGTGTAGCATCATGTTGAAAATCTATATCAGAAAACACTTGTGTTGAGTCCCATTGCACCGAGAGATAAAGGAGGGCTAGATAATTAGAAATCCTCACTTTAGTAGCTGTTTTCAGTATTGGTATAGGTGAGCTTTCTTCCTTTGTGCAGTATGTCTTACTCATATACTGGTGGTTTGGATGGCTGCCAAAAGTGTTTCTACAGGAGCAAATATTTCCTCCTCCACCAAGTATAACCGCAATTTGTAGGATTTTGAAGAGGCTGTTCCCTGTGTGTATACATGCATAGCCTGCACTCTTAAGAGCAACCCTAATAAACATATATAGTGTGTTGTTCATTGTTGCTGCATTAATATCTGCCTACAGAGCAGATGAAGCAAAATGGAGGTATTCACATCCATCTATTCCTTTTTTTTAAAAGTGGGTGTGACCAAATCATAGAGAGTTTTGTCTCTCTCAGCATAACATGACCAGCATGCTCTCCGGTAGAGGCTTATAGCTTTCACAAAGAATTAGATGGTTTAAAAGTGGCAGAATTGTTTAGCAGTGTAGATGCAAGTCAATTACCTTTGCTCAATGACTCATCTCCCAGAACAAATTGAGTTAAAAATGCAAGTTTAGACTTTCTAAAGTTAATCTTGATACCACTATTATCTAGAGTAGTAATTATGCTAGCAACCCAACGTTAAGTATTCCTCTAGTTTGTCATCAGTAAAACAAATTGCCTATCTAGGAAATCGCTACAGCTTCTTCCCGTAGGAATTCTGTAATTTAAACTGAAAATAGCTCACTGCTATTCTCATAGGGCCCGATTCACAGAACTAACATAAGACAAAATCCTAAACTTACTACCATTTTGGTATTCACAGAAGGCACTTACTCATTTTGGTATTCACAGAAGGCACTTACTCATTTCGGTATTCACAGAAGTTAGGAGTCCTAACTTTAGGACTCCTAAATGCCTTCTGTGAATACCGAAAGTCTTAAAGTTAGGATTTTTCTAAGTTTAGGAGTAGTAAAGTTTGGACTCCTAACTTTAAGACTCCTAAATATCTTCTGTGAATACCAAAAGTCTTAAAGTTAGGATTTTTCTCCGTTTAGGAGTAGTAAAGTTAAGACTCCTAACTTTAGGACTCCTAAATGCCTTCTGTGAATACCGAAAGTCTTAAAGTTAGGATTTTTCTCAATTTAGGAGTAGTAAATTTAGGACTCCTAACTTTAGGACTCCTAGCTGCCTTCTGTGAATACCGAAAGTCCTAAAGTTAGGATTTTTCTCAGTTTAGGAGTAGTAAAGTTAGAACTCCTAACTTTAGGACTCCTAAACTGGGAAAAATCCTAACTTTATGGCTTTCGGTATTCACAGAAGGCAATTTGAAGTCTTAAAGTTAGGAGTCCTAACTTTACTACTCCTAAACTGAGAAAAATCTTAACTTTCAGACTTTCGGTATTCACAGAAGGCATTTAGGAGTCCTAAAGTTAGGACTCCAAACCTCTGTGAATACCAAAATGAGTAAGTGCCTTCTGTGAACACCAAAATGAGTAAGTGCCTTCTGTGAATACCAAAATGGTAGTAAGTTTAGGATTTTGTCTTCAGTTAGTTCTGTGAATCGGGCCCACAGGCCACAGAGGAAGGTGCAGGTGTATGGAATGCCATAAAAAATGAAGGAGTTCACATTTTGTGACTTGAGAGTAGAGATTGGCTGAAAAACACTTGCTGACTCAAGGGTTGTTTTGAATACTTTCCATGTCAGATTCATCATGAGACCAGCAATATGAGCTTTTCATATGGCCGGAATCAGTGCATGATAGCCAAGGTGTCCATAATCAAGTAGTAGTCTATATGACCTAACGGGCTTAGTCACAGGGATAGAGTGATGCTCATTATACAATTACGGGGTACCATTACCCATTGATATTGAATTTCAGTAAGAATTACTTTTAAGTCTTATTTTGCTTCTGATTTCGATGGACCTTGGGCTGAATCTATGGTTCACTCCTTGGAGATAAGACATGTGTGACTGACTTTTATTTCCCATCCATTGGATTTGTATATAATGCTGGGTCATGTTTAGGATCCTAAAACGTCCCTGTTTGTCCAAAAGTGGTGTTGGTATTGGCGCAACGCAAAGCTGTCCACTCTTTACACTTCACAAAAATGTGACAGAATTGTCCGTAGAGATGTGACACGAACGTTCACTTAGCACATGTTTCTTACTTGATTCCATGAATGATGAAAAAGTTACATTCAATATTACTGTTAAAGAGTGCATTTATCATATCATTAAACCACAAAGTGAAGTTAATCAGATATTACTGTTAAAGAGTGGATTTATCGTATAATTAAAGAATCTTGTCATAAGTATGCGCTTAACCATATGATTAAGATGTTTTAATGACGCTTAATTAATATAAAGCCATCCTTGTCTTATGAATAATGTACCTTCACTGATGAAAAAAGCGGACTTTCATAAACGTGCGCTATATTGTCTGTGTAACGTATAATCACTTGATAATTTGACAAAATTATCTACACATGTGTAAAATGTCAGTGTAATTCAAACGATAACCTCTTAAATGTGTCCAAAAATGTTACATGTATGTACTCTCAAAGTAGTTCTCAGTCATACTTTTCTTTGAGTAATTTGATTATTTACAGAATGTCATCTGAAAAATGAACTAAATGTATCAAAGGATTGATATCAGTTTATGTTAATTTGTGCACACTGATTTTAATGTGCACCATAGAATTTAATGATTAACTTCGCTTTATGGTTTAGGCCTGTATTGCACCAGGCTGCATTTCATAAAACGCTGCAGTTATGTTTCTGCTAATGTGGCTTTCTTGCAGGGATTCACACACATTGTTAGTATAGATTAGATGCATTTGTGTACTAACAATAGATACATAGCCTGAGTAGCAGACCTTGATGAAAGTCCATGGGAAACCAAAAAGCTAATGAAAGGAGTATTTTTAATGGACCTAAGTGTGAGAAAGAGATGCCATTCCCATGTCTACTGTGGGACAGTCAGCGAATGTTGCAGTCTGCAAAGTGGAAAATGTAGCAAAGACAATGGACACATGATGACGATGCGACCAAATGGGTGTCACCTAAGAACTTTATGGATTACAATATACCGACAGCCGCGTTGTTGAGGATGTGATGCTTTCCCTTTAGGAAGACAGATACTTTTTCTCCCTTCAAGGAGACTAACTCCATTGATCCTTTCTTGACTTCTACTGGACTTCCTTTGTGAACACCCTTTTCTGCAGATTCTATGCAGAATCTTTCTTTGACTCCTTTCCGACTCTTTCCATGTTTCCGAACTACCCCTTGAATGGACCTCTATGCTTTTCCTGAAGCTTGTCCTACTTATGTTTTCTTGTCCCATCCCTGTTCCCTACATGAAACTCTTTGATTTCTGAGACTATTTAGAAAACTGAACCATCCCTTCATTTGGACTTTTTAGATTACTAATGCATTAAGAGAGAGTTTACGATTGATTTCCAAGCATCAAATTTTAATGTTATCATTTAGCGTAGCCATCATTGAATTGCTTGTCTATTTGATATTGGTCTGCCTCAATTTCTTCAGGAGGCTCAGACTATTAGTTGTCATTTTGTATCTTTATAGCATGGTCTTGAGAGTGATCTATTTGAATTTGATTCCTAATTTGTAAATAACTATTTCAACTTTTCTACCGATTGGTCCTCATTGTGTCACCAAATAGGTTGCACTGTAAAATGCATTTGATTGAAGGGACATAAAATACTAACTCTCCTTCCCCTTAGCACAACAAGAAAGGTCTTTCGGACGACAAGGAGTAAGTGCACAGAGAGTAGTAAGAGTTGGCGAGAAACGCTAGATCAGTATAATGGAGAAAATGCACTGTTATCACTTCCTCCCTTCAAGGTGCACCTCTTATAAACAATGGATGACAATCAGCTTCATCTAAAATTATGTCACATGCCCTTGGTAAATATGACTAAAAGACTGCTTTAGTAGCGTGCAATATATCACACTTTAGTTTAACTGTGTCATAATTTCAATCAGGGGTCTCTATATTTATCAGTAGGCATTGTGGTCAAAAACTGCTGGAAATTCTGGAAGACAATTGAAATTTTGGCTGCACTGTTCAGAAGTGCCACACTCACTTCCTGTTCGGCAGTTCACACTCCTTCTCCCAAAGCCTGCTGTTGTTCTGTTGTTTCATAGTAGTTAGTCCAGCCACTTTCCTTTTCTTTTACCAGTATCAATGGGACATCTCCATACTGGTATCACAGGTGGCTTCTTGAGGATTATGACTAGGTCTCCCTTTTTCTGTTTTTACTGAATTTAACAGATAAATACAGACACAAAACATTGCCTTTCCTGTCTGTGTTTATTTTCAAAAGCAGAAATATGCAGATAATTTGGCTACTTTTGAGTGACTCTCCATGCCGAGATTAATGACTTTCAGGCCAATAGCTGTACACATTGGCAGCATGGCCAATAGCTGTACATATTGACTGCATGGGGAGGTTCAAAGCTGAATGAGATTTGCTTCAATTACTGCATACATGTATTTGTGCTAATATGTTAATTTTTTTAAAGGTGAGCTTATTATCTTATTATTTCTGGCTGTTTAATGTGATAAACCTGACAGGCATCAAAGTATGAGTGCATGTTTATCTGTTAAATAAATGGCGAAATATACATGTTATTGACTCATCTGTTCACAAAACACAAAATAAATATGGATAGATACCAATAGGATGGCCCAAAAAATAAATATGGATAAATACAGGTGGAAATGTTAAAAAAATAAACACCATAAACAGGGAGCCCTTATTATGACCAAACATGGCCTTAAGGCCCTTAAGAGCCCCACACTGGAGCACCACTGAGGTGCACTGAGTATTTTACTCCCACCCAGTAAGATTCTGTTGGCTCCCCAGACCACGAACGCATACCCACCAGTATAACAGACAGATGACCGTGAACCCTTCCTTCCACTTCATTATACCGGAAGAAGGGCCCATATTAGGATGAGAAATCAGTCCTGCAAAAGACTCAGGAGTTTGTGGGTTTTTTAAAAACATTTTTTTACTAATATTTCATGAGGCGGGACTCAGGAGGTTTATAGTGAGTTTCTCTTCACCAATCCCCAAGTAAGCACACACAGGGGACATATGAAGTGGTATTTCAGAGGCATTATTATTTGTCTTTAAAATGGTCTTACCTAGTAATGTATATATTTAGAAAGATAGGAGCAAAAATCACAAGCAAATTGGCTGCAGTGAGCTTGAAGGAAGTGACCTATATGAAAAAAAAAGCAAAATATTTATTTGTATCAGTTTCCTCCATATTCTAACCCCTATCACTTAGCAGATAATAATCTGCTGGCATAAGAAGCATTGAACAAAAACTGCATCTCAGCACCAAGGCAGGATACGCTTGGGCTTGCACAGTTCATGGTGGCACTGACTGTGTCTGGGAAAGATGCAAGATGTCTTTGGTTCGATCCCGTCTGACATCCTATTCTATCCATGAACAGCAAGCTCCCCTCCAGGGCCCAGGGATGGTGATAGGAATTGAGAATGTGCAAAAAAGACTAGTGGAATCAAAGAATTGCTGCTGTGAAATAATTAATGCATGTGAGTAGGATGAGATGAACTTATTATATGCTAAAATAATCATGCAGACTTTTTGGCAAGGTATAATATTTATTTCAATCAATGACATTTAAACAATTCACTAAGAATAAAAACGTTTCATTAGGGGTTTTGATCAAATCTATGTAGTTTGTTCAACATTTATAATGAGTAAGTGTAGTTTTAACCAAGTTATAAATCACTCTACCAGAATGAACATAGACCTGGTGTACAGTTTTGATCTTTTAACAGACATTTCCAATGTGTTTAAAAGTTCTAAATCAGTTCTACAACTTTTTTCGATTAAACTATTCTAACTTCTCCCCACAATAATGAACCTGCCATGCCATTGAATGCCACATTTGACTCTTTAACTGTAAGAAAGACCTTTAGAAATTGTATTGGAATATTTTGTCTCCTTTTTCCAACAGGATTTCTTACGTAGCCTACTTTATGTTCAGTCCTCATTCCTCATTCCATCGTGCTTCTGTCAGTTGGTGCACAGTAGAGTATACTGATTCCAACAGAAACATTTCTGCTGCTGCACCCTGCCCTTGGCCTGCAGCACCACATAGGTTGTCTGAGGCAGTTCACGTTTTAACACAAGCTACAGTATATTCACCATGTAGGCATGCCAAGCAGTCCATGGTTTCATCCACATCCAATTTGAGAGATTCTTTGTTAACTATGGCCTCTTTGGTATGCTGCCCAGCCTCATTGATACAATCGTTTACTTATTTATTTATTATAAGGCTTTTGTAACCCATCGGTGTCCTCAGGGTGCTTTTTTGTGTGGCGCTATACATAAAGATGTGCAAGTAGCAGGGCATTGAATTCCCAAACTTGGTGATGTGCCTTGTAGTCCCTTCAGTAAAGATGAAGCATGTGGGGAAGTCTTCAATCATATATGTACCAATAAAGATGACAAAGCCTCAAATGTGTCAGGCACCCCATCCACTGTATTCTTTATAGTTCATAATAGCCTAAATGGTATACCGAGCCATGTATGTGACAGAGTACCCCGTCTGCCAAACTCTAAATAAGAGGAGATTTAGAAGTATCAATCATTGATAATTGGAGAGTTTTGATCACTGTTTTCATTGACAGTCATTACCAGTCCTTTAGTGAATATTTAATTGGTTGTACTAAACCACCTCTGTGTCACTCTTGGACGAGTTTCTAGGCCCCAAAGCCCTCTGGAAGGGGAATCCCTGATAATGCTGATTGTCACACTTTCTTCAAGAGAAATTACAAAGCAAATCCACCGAAAATGGATTGGTGTCCCGGCATCCAAATATATTGGAGCTGGTTTAGTATGACAATTTACTTTTCACAGTATTGTTTAGGTTGCATGCACCTTTTCCCACCTATCAGTCAGGAAAGGCAGTGAATGGTGAAGGAGGTGTGAGAATATGGATACACTTGGCCACAGACCCTGAATGGAATATAACTGAAACACATTGACCCCTGAATGAGAGGGAAAATTACTTCTCACAACATCACTTTTCTTATTGAGTTTTAATCTTATTGTAGAGAAAACTAATAAAAGGGGTTAGTACACTAACAGGTAATGTTAACGACTTGTATATAAGATCCCCCTTTAAAATGTACATTCAAGGATTTACAACAGTTCTCTGCTAAAAGCTCCTTTATTGGAGCCCACTTGGCCAGAAGCTACATACTTTGACCAAGGGGCTGATTATGATTCTGGTGGTCCATGGACTGCCAGACTCACGGGGGCGAGGCAGTGATGGTCTCCCCACCACCCTATCATAAAATGGATGGAGCGACCACCACAGACCGATGCAGCCGCCAGGAAACCAACGCTTCCTGTCAGTGTTGCGGCGGTCAGGAGGCATCCATATGCTTGGCGGGACCGCTCAGTCCCAGCGAGCATATTAGGAGTGTCCTCTCTGCCAGGGTTTTCATGGCGGTTCCTCCCCCATTAAAACCTTGGTGGAGAGAAAACAAAGTGGGCCCTGCAGGGCCCCCTGGTCCCTTTGTGCCCTGTATATGCAAACAGGGGGAAACAACATATGCCTCCTTGTGTGCATGTACAGCAGTTCTTGCATGGCTTGGACTTTTCAGTCCATGTCATGCAGAAACTGTTCTTGGGGTTCCCATTGCAGTGCCCATTTTTGAAGGCACTGCATGAGAATGCCCCACAAAAGCCTGCCGGACAGGAGGAAACTCCTAATCTGACGGGTGGCCTCACCACAGGTTTGGTGGTGCGGCAGTGGGGATAACCCCACTGCCGCACTGCCAAACTCGTAATGGGGCCCTAACTGAGGTGCAGATCTGATGATGAAGTATGCCAATGGGTGAGGGTCTTGCTTCATGTTAAATAAGGCTCAGCATAAATGGTCTCTTTAATAAAAATGTCCTTAGAATAAAAATAATCTATAACATTGTACAGGATGATTGGGCCTCTTACATTTTATTTGTGTAATTAGATACCCTGGTCATAAACATATAGTTCCACAAACTCAAGTCATGTTCCATTACTTGCTACGTACTTCAGTTGGCAATAGATCTAGTTATAACATAGAGGTACAGAGTGCCTAACCATTTTTGCATAAGGTTGTGTGCCTGAGTGTGAGTTAACGTAACATACCATAGTTAACAAAGCACTTTCTTGGTGGTGTACCCAGGGCCGGCTTTAGCGCTTGTGGCGCCCGGTGTGAGAAACATTTTTGGCGCCCCCACTCACCATGACCGCCTCCTGGATTCTCTCACTAGTACCAGGCATAAGTGCCCCTCATTTCTCCAATCATAGGTTATTGCAAAACAAACGACACCCTCCCATGAGGTCGGCGCCCCCTCCATAGGTCAGCGCCCAGTGTGGCTGCAGCTGTCGGATTTCCCTAAAGCTGGCCATGGGTGTACCTGTTAAAAGTCACAAATTAGTAATGTTATGGATTTTAGCAACTAGACTTCAAATACCCTCTGAGTGTCTGTGAATATTTGGTGAAAGAGGGTGTTCTACCTAAGAGTCGAGTAGTTGGTTACCAAGGGAACAACTTGAAGGAGGAAAATGATTACTTCTAGTGTAAATAATTTTAGCCCCCATGCCTTTGTGAGTAGCAAGGCAATACTCAACCTAAGGCAAAACCTACCTGAATCAGTTATGAACTAACCACTGCATGTCACAAGATAAATGCATTAGTCAACTATATAATGTTTTGTGCAACCACATTGCTGTTTGGTGTTATACACAATTCATAATAAATGAAAACATTGCATACAACTGTTCACACATAGGTGTAGCATGCTATTATATGTATTGCATTGCAAACAAATAGAAAATGAACCACCAAATTTGAAAACATATTAATATCTAACCCTTCACCCAAACCGTGGAAGAGTAAACTTTATATTTGAACTAATGCATTATTTCAGATTTCCTAGGCCTACAACAGACATTATGCAATGTGAATATAGCCAGCCCTACTTCAAGACTTCATTTAACCACAGTCCTTTAGTAGGAGTGCTTTCATACACACTCACATATTGCTTTCTAAACCTGCAACACAGAATCACTCATAAGCATATAACTCAAACTGTTCTAAAGCTTGGATGGAACATTGTACAGCTACTCTCACCAGGTTAGCTGAACTAAGTATGCCCTACTTGGGATCTGATTTAAGTCACTAGTTTAATATACCCTCACTTAAGCACTCAAATGATCTGTCGCAAACTCCTTTTACATGCTCATTGCTTACTTAAATACACACTGACCTGCTGCTCTTCTACGAGTGGGCAGCAGGATGACATTCACTGACGATTGAGCCCCAATAATCCTTGTCTGAGAACCTTATTGACAGATCCTTCCTCTATCTTTCTCCAACCAAATGGTACTTTCTGCCTGACACCATGATTCTTTATTGTTGTATTCGGGGTGTGAAGGCATCAGGTCCTCCAGATTCTCACTTTATGCTGCACTTTCTGGGCCCTGTTCACAAAGGTAAATCTAAGCATGTATATTTAATACTAGTAAATGTACTTCATTTTTTAGTAACTTTACTACTTTGGGCTATTCACGAATCCAAGTGTAAAGTTACTGAAAAGTGTTTACTTACATGTCCCCTGACACTGAAATAGGGGGTAGAGTCAAATTTATGAGTGTAAAGTTACAACTACCACCAAGAAGCTATAGTAAGTCCATCAACCACACATGGCCAACTAATAATAATGCACCACTCGCCCATAGCAAATAATGGAGGTAGGGTCTTTAAATAAAAGTTCATTGGAAATAATGTTAACTTACATTATTCAAAAAGCTAAAAATATAAATAGTTTTAATTTAATTAAAACAATTATCTAAAAACAAGACATATTTTTCATTTTTTAACATTTAAAAAAAATATTTTATTACAAAATAAAGGTCACACAATTTTTTTATAAAAAAGTCATTAAATTACTTTGTATTAATTGTACATATCAATTGTAATGAGTATTAATACATAATGAAATTTAATTATTTAACTTTACGTTTTTTAAATTTAAACTTCATAAAAATTGTTTAATTTAATGAGCAAAATAATTTCATTTTCAATATCAATAAGTTATTAATATTGTAGCATTTTCTTATTTTCTTCTATTTATTAAAAATAAATATAGAAAATTAATTTACATTTAAAATAAAATACATTTAGTTTTTTTGGTTTAAAGATTTATGAACTTTTGTTGGCGCTAGAGGGCACACGGCAAAATGGACGCACCCTAGTGAGGCTCTGCCTGGCTGAGCCGCGATCCGACTAATATCTGCCTGAAAACCTGTCATCCGGTGGCACAGAGGGGTGCATCTGACGAGCGGAGTCCCCCTGCTTCAATTGCTACCCTTTGATGCTGCCCACAATCGCAGGAACGGTGGAATACTTGCTACTAGGGCCTGCTGATGAGTTATCTCAAAATGGCGGTGCCCGGGGAGCTTTGAGACGGGCTGCCATCGATGGGTCGGTGTGCCCTCTTCGCTTTGTGAGGCCTGCCTGCAGTTAGCAATTGGTTTGCAGAGAACGGAGCTTGTCCCTGATGCTATTGTGCCTGCTGGAGGAGCCGTGAGAAGAACCGTGGGAGCGGAGAGCCCTAGTGACTGCGGCGGCTGCGGTGGAGGCGGGCCCCTGTGCACCCGGCGCCGGAGGTGGTGAGTGCGGCGTGGCCTAGCACAGGCCCGTGACGGCAGAGGCGGGTGCGGGCCTGGTGCAGGCGGCGTCCCGCGAGCCGCCGTGAGGTGCTGAGAGGCACGGGTGGCCCGGGAGTTCCCTGTGTGCGGCGGCGGCTTTCTCTGCATTAGGAACCGAAACATGGCCTTCCGCTCCGAGAGAATCCCGCCTGCCGGTCCCTCTCTGAAGAAGATTGGAGCGGACCTTGTTGTTCTTTTAGTGGGGCACTCTGCGTTCGCTAGGGGATGCATTGCAGGTACGTTCATCGTGTTGGCCACTCACTGCCTATAGCGGGGTGGTGTCATTGAGGTGAGCGCGTAGTCCCTCTAACATCGGACGTGC
The DNA here is from genome assembly GCF_964204655.1 of Triturus cristatus. Classification (NCBI taxonomy): domain Eukaryota; kingdom Metazoa; phylum Chordata; class Amphibia; order Caudata; family Salamandridae; genus Triturus; species Triturus cristatus. The sequence goes on from NC_140591.1 coordinate 832,050,034, forward strand.
TGTGGTGCTCTCAACTGCCCTAATTGCTGCAATTGTGGGGCCTGGCCCGGGACCAGCCGGTGTTCTATCTGTTAGGCACCCTGATCTGAGTTGCCGGCCCACATCTGCCAGACGCCCCCTTGGTGTTGCCGCTCAGCTGGGGGTTGGCTAGCATCAGGACATGGCTGCTGTGTGGCCCACCTGCGTGAGGTGGGCTTGGGTGCTGCCACTGCGGAGCTTGGGGTGAGGTGCACTCCTTACGGCCTGGGATTCTTGCTGGACTGGGTTTCGAGCAGCCTTGCATCATTGCTGCGCCTTTGGTGAGTGGGAGCGCCTCGCTTCAGGTGGGGGTCTGCATCGCTCCCCACCTCAACTGAACTGCGGTCTCTACCAACCTCCTTGGGGCCAATCTTTTGATTTCGCATTAACAATTCGCTGCTTGCCTCCATTGACGTGCGGGTGAGGACTCACACATTTGAGACGTGGCCTTGCGGACGCCTTGGGGGAGTGGACGGCCGTGGAGGTGCCCGCGGACTACTGCTTGGTTCTTACAGTGGTTGCTGAGGGGACTGGACTCCACCTAACCCCTCTCGATATCTGGGCGACATGGGCAGGATGGACAGGGCCCAGTCTCGCCTCGCATTTGAGGCACGAAGGCCTACTAAGCCGCCACAGAAAGCCGCCTCGGACTCTGAAGCTGACGCACCAGAGAGGGGGCCCTCCACCCTCGAGGCAACGCTATTAGCAATGCAGCGTAGCCTCCAGACTATCGAGGGTACGATGGCGGCTGTCAATAATTGGCTCGACCACATGTCCTCACAACTGGAAAAACAGAACACCCGCATGGGGGAAGTCGAGCAGCGAGTCTCTGCAGCGGAGGATGGCCTGAGTGATGTCGCCGGGAAAACCCTCAACATGGAAAAAGTCTTGTCCATCATCCAAGCTAAAAATGAGGACTTGGAAGCACGCTCTAGGCGTAAAAACATGCGTATCACTGGGCTGCCGGAGTCCACCAATGTGGGCAAAATGGAGACCTTCATTGAAACACTGATCACAGACCTTTTTGGTGCCGAGCAGCTGTGTCCCATGTTCATTGTAGAGCGGACCCATCGCTCACTGGCTGCTCGTCTGGTTCCGGGAGCTCCCCCTCACCCCATTATCGTGAGAGTATTGAACTATAGGGACTGTGATACAATTTTACGCTTGGCACAGGAGAAAGTCACCATTGAACAGCAAGGCAACAAACTCTCCTTCTTTCCGGACTTCACGGTAGCCGTCCAGGCGGCGAGATGGGAGTTTGCGGATGGCAAAAAATGTCTCCAGTCCTAAGGGGTCCCGTACACTATGCTCTACCCTGCCCGATTGAAGATTGGCCCGGATGGAGACTGTCACATCTTCAACAACCCCAAGGCAGCTTTAGAACATATCAAACGCCTTAAGAGAAGGCGGCGTGAATCCCGAACACCATCTGATGCGGAGGAACAGTAGGTCTATGTGGGGTACTTGCAGGACTCTCCTATTGCCCGGATAACTCTACTTCCCTTATGGTTTTAAGGTTCACCCACGACCAGTTACTTCTCTTTAAGTCTTATTTCATCTTCACGCACCAGTGGACTTGAATGGGGTTAACTGTGTTACACATGCTTTCATATCTGATGTGGGTTTCATGGTAGTGTATTTTGCAGGCACAGCTACAGCGCCCTGCTCAGCCACCTCCAGCTAGACAGGAGGACTGTTGCACTCTAACGCCCTTGCATGGGTATACCTCAACTAAGGTTTACATCACTGTTGGTTTGTTGGGGAGAGATGGGGGTGGGTTGGGAGGGCTTTGGCGAGTTGGGAACGATGAAGTGGGAGGGGACGAGAGGTTACACAGGGGAGGGCACCCTCTGGCACTGTATGTTTTGTGTTTTTTGTACCTTATCTTTTTTTCTCACTGTTACTAGTCCCCAAATGACTCGAATATCTCTACTTGCTTGGTACCATCGCAATCCACTGACCAGATGAGTGGAAACACACGCCTTTTAACCTGGAATGTCCGAGGCCTCAACTCCCACAAAAATATCAGGGTAGTATTTGCTTATTTAGACAGAATGAATATTCAAATTGCCTTCCTGCAGGAGACTTATCTTACGAAATCGTCAGAAAAGAATGTGGGGGGCCGATGGGCTGGGATACGCATAGCTTCCTCCTACTCTAGTTATGCATGGGGAGTGTTGATATTGATAAAGAAAAGGGGTACCTTTTCAGGTTATACGCACTGAGGTAGATGACTTGGCCGAGTTGCACTGGTGCATGGCCTGCTGGGTGGGACGAGTGTTCTGTTAGTGAATGTGTATGGGCCAAATGTTGACGACCCGGCATTTTTTGTGGATGTGTGGCACCACATCTCAGAGTTCCCTGATGCTTACATCATATGGGGAGGGGATTTTAATGTCTGTTTAGATATGGATGTGGATCGGATGGGTAGTGATTGTGCCCGGCATAAACAAGCTGCGGAGGCTTTACTTGGATTGATGGATGCTGGATGTCTGAGGGATGTCTGGCGTCTCCAGCACCCGGGGTCGCAAGAGAGTACGTTTATGTCATCTGTACACGGGACGTGGTCCCGCCTGAACTTCTGGCTGGCCACGGAAGTAGCATGCGCCTGGGCGGTTGGGGTGCGTCACTTGGCCTGGATGCTATCGGACCATTCTCCAGTGCTTCTGGATCTGCAGGTCCCGGCATGTGAGAGGCCGCCATTCCAGTGGTGATTGCAACCGTCCTCTTTGACGGATTTGGTCTTTAAGTCCACGGTTGGGGTGGCTATCTGCCATTTTTTTCGGGACAACGCTGGCTCAGTTGATAGCGCAGGTACAATGTGGGAGGCCTTCAAGGTCACTATCAGAGGGGTCTGTATAGGAGCCCAGGCTGGAGTGCTGCGATATCTGAGGCGCAGGATTCACAAACTGGCGAGCGATATTTCCGCCCTAGAAAGAGCCTATGAGATAAACCCATTACCTGAAACGTTGTCTAAGATTCGCGAGTTGGTTACGGAGCACAACAAAACTGCTGACCAAGAGATGGTACATCGCTCCAGACATAGTAAGGCCCGATACTTTGGAAAAGGGGGTCGACCTAGCCGCTCCCTCGCTCAGAAGTTAGCTGCGCCGCAGAGCGTGGAGTATATCACGGAGATGCTCGATGAGGCAGGGGAGGCTCACTATAGTACGGCGGCTATCAGTGAAATCATACTCGATTACTATACGGCCCTTTACAGCAATAGAGACGCGGTGCAGACGGACGACATTCACTCGTACTTAGATGACGTTGCACTAGGCTGGCTAGCTCCTGGACATCGAGAATACCTTATCCAGCCCTTTGATGAGGAAGACATAAAGTTTGCCATCATGTCCCTCCCCACTTGTAAAGCAGCGGGTCTGGATTTTATTTAAGCAATTTATAGAGCGCGCAAATACCCTGAGGCGTCTCGGCGCTACGGACTAGTAGAGGAAGGAGACCAGAGATGATGTGCCTATTGGTTAAAGAGCCAAGTCTTGATTAGCTTCCTAAAGGGGAACAGGGTTGGGCATGATTTATTATGTTGGGGAAGGGAGTTCCAGAGTTTAGCGGTGGCGACTGTGAATCTTCTGTCACCCCAGGCTACTTTCCTTATGCGGGGGATGTGCAGAAGGTTGGCAGTTGAGGACCGGAGGGTTCTATTGGGGATGTTATGTTATGTTATGTTATGTTAAATTAAATTTATTAAGCGCACGTACGCCCGTAGGCTTCATGGCGCTGTGGAAGACTAGCAAAACATAACATGTGACAGAAAAAAAGAAAATTTAACTAAGGATAAGCTTGCTTAAAGAGCCAAGTCTTAAAAGCCTGTCTAAAGGCTAACAGATCTTCGTGGAGTCTTAGTGGCAGTGGCAAGGAGTTCCACAGGGAGGAAGCTAGGAAGTGGAAAGATCCTCCTCCCTGACGTTGTTTCCTGATCCGGGGCACGACTAACAAATTCTTTTGGCCAGAACGGAGAGCACGGGAGGGAGTGTAACTGACCAGTAGGCAGCTAATGAATCCAGGGCCCTTACCTTGTAGAGCCCTGAAGATAATGCATCCCGCTTTAAATGCTGCTCTCTGCGCTACAGGCAGCCAGTGGAGACTGGCCAGTCCAGGTCTAATAGACTGCCACTTAGGAATTTTACAGATCAACCTGGCCGCTTGGTTCTGAACCAGTTGGAGTCTCTTGAGCTGCCCCGCCGGTAGGCCCAGATATAAGCTATTGGAATAATCCAAACGGGACAGCACAAGAGCAATGATGACCTGAATCAGAGCAGGGTGGGTTAAAAGGTGGGAGATCTTCTTAATCTTGCAAAGTTGGAAGAAACTTGCAGATACCACAGTCCCTACCTGGCTTTTGAGCGAAAGATCTTCATTAAAAGTGATACCTAAGCTCTTAACTGTTTGGGATTTAGCTGGAGGATCTCCCATTTCTGGAGGCCAGAAGTGTGGTCCCCAATGCAGTTCACTCTTCCCAGGCAAAATCAGTTCAGTTTTGCCTGGGTTGAGTTTCAGATGATTTAGGCCCATCCATCTCTGAATGTGAACCATGACCTCCCGAAATTCGGTGGCAGCGCCAGGGGAGTCCAGACAGAAGATCAGTTGCAGATCATCTGCATAGTTAAAAATTAAGGCGCTAAACTTTTTTAATGAAAATAACAAGGGTCGTAAGTACAAATTAAACAAAAGTGGGGACAGGGACGAGCCTTGGGGGACTCCACATTCAATTTTGATTTTGGGCGCTGTAAAAGTTCCCAATCTCACTGCCTGGGTACGCTCCGAGATAAATGACTTCAGCCATCTAAGTGCCGAGCCTCTCAGGCCAGCCTGTTCGACACGGTCGACCAAGATGGTGTGGTCGACCGTGTCGAATGCGGCCGATAGGTCGAGAAGTACCAATGCTTGGTGAATGTCCCTATCTGCATTGCTTCTTAGTACATTCTGGACCGCCAGTGTCACCATCTCGGTTGAATGCCCTGGTCGAAACCCAGCTTGGTTATGCTCCAGATATCCAGTGGTTTCAACGAAGCTAGAAAGACAGCTAGCAACGTGTGCCTCCAGGATTTTTGATAGGAATGGCAGCAGGGATATCGGGCGGTAATTAGATGGATCGTGAGGATCAAGACTGGGTTTTTTGATCAGGGGAATCAATAGAGCATGCTTAAATCCTGCCGGTACCTTTCCCTGGTTAAGTGAGTCGTTAAGCAGAGAGAGGATCCCGTGAGGGATAGAGTGCCCAATCTCTGTAAAAATGTGGGGTGGGCAGATATCATCGGGTGATCCAGACTTAACCCGTGCCAGGAGAGTTGAAAAAGTTTTAGCATCTATAGCAGGAAGGGTGTCTAATGTAGTGGGGTTATTAAAAATATCATCTAAAGGAGACGATTTAGGAGAGCTAGCAATGTTGCGTTTTATATTTACAATTTTCTCTCTGAAAAAATCATTCAGAGAGTCACACAACTTCTGGGTAGGGGCTATTGATGGGGCTGTCCTATCATCGTCACAGAGTTCGTTGACTATGTTAAAAATATCTTTAGTTTTATTTGAGGAATTTAAAATTTTTTGAGAAAAATAGTCAGATTTATGTTGGAGCAAGATTTTTTGGAACTCCTTTCTTGCGGTACAGTACACTGTCCTGGCTTGAGGGGAGTAGCTTTGTCTCCATTTCCGTTCCTTCTGTCGAACTCCCAGTTTAAGATCTTTCAGTTCTTGGGAGAACCATTTGTGTGCTTCATTTCCTCTAACATTAGGGACCCGTACTAAGGGGGCTGAGAGGTCAGCTGCGTTAAGTAACCAGTTAGACAGCGCTCTCTCGCTAGTGTCCAGATCATCGTACGGTGGTGGTACGGTTTTGTTTAAAATGTCAATAAATCCCGGATGGTCCATGGATTTCCATTTGCGGAATTCTTTGCTCTTGCATGGCTTGGGTTTGACATTTCCGCCTACTTCTAGTGTGAAATAGATGATGAAATGATCCGACCAGATACATGAGCTGATGACTGGATTGGATAAAGATAGATTATGCGTCCATATCTGGTCCAAGCTATGACCTTTCTGGTGAGTGGGTACATGGATGTGCTGATTTAGATTCAGGTCTATTAGCAAATCTATCAATTCAGCAGCTTGAGTATCTGTGCCTATGCTATCAAGCCAGTAATTTAGGTCCCCAATAAGGATGATTTTAGAGTAGCTGACTACATATGAAGCCAGCTGCTCTGCCAGAATGGATGGATATTTGGCCATGTATTGGGGGGGTCGGTAAATCAGGACCAGAATGAGGGACCCACTTTCAGTATCGAGATTAATCACCAAGTTCTCAGTGTCCGGAAGGATCAAAGAAGGCAGTTGCCTGACCTGAAGGGATTTCAAGATTATAGCTGCTACTCCACCTCCGGCCTTCCCAGGTGTACGGTTGGCCGTCAGAATATAGTATTCTGCAGGAAGAGCCACGAGTACGTCGGGGAGGGAGTGAGGGGTTAGCCAAGTTTCAGCTAATAAGAAGATGTCAGGTTTTACCTCCTTCAGGAAAAGAAAAATGTCTATCTGGTTTTTGACCAGGGACCGAGTATTGAGGTAGTAGCAGCGCAAGCTGTGTTTTACAGAGGGTGCAGTTTGAGGCTCAGGAAAAGGTTGTTTTAAAGGCTGAGCATGAGGCACAGCATTGATGGAAGAGGAAAGCCCTAGGCTTTGAATGCAAGTCAATGTGCGTGGGGCTAGGGAGTGCTTACAGGGACCATCAGGATTGTGAGGGCGTAAAAGCAGGAGTTCCTGAGATGAGTATTTATAAAAATGGCCAGGAGGAGTGGGCTCGGGTCCCGGTCGGCCGCGGACGGGCGCAGACGGGATTAACTCAGGCGCAACTCCGGCGCGCCTCCGTCGCGCCCGCTGCGCTCGTCCGCTGCGCTGACACATGATGGCCCGTTTAAGTAGGGGCGGTACTCGTGGGGGTGTGGCCAAGATGACCGTGGCCTCGCCTCACCCGAGCAGCCCAATCCAAGATGTCGGCCCCAGCTGCTGCGAGCCGCCGCTGTGTTCAGCGCTGTGCCGTGCCGGTGCACTCAGAAGGAGTGGAAGGTGAGCGTCAGGATTTCCGTGGGGGAAGAGATGAGCAGAGAAGATTAAAAGCGCGCCTCTGCGCTTTATGCAGGAGCGCTAGTTAAAACAGCGTCTCTTCCTGGGAAACAAGTCAGGTAGTGCAGCTTCCTTTAGCTACAGGCGCGGACCCCCTGCCACAGGGTCAGCCGCCTGCTAGTGCCAAAGGATTGCAATGAACAGTGCTCCTAAGTAGGGGCGGTACTCGTGGGGGTGTGGCCAAGATGACCGTGGCCTCGCCTCACCCGAGCAGCCCAATCCAAGATGTCGGCCCCAGCTGCTGCGAGCCGCCGCTGTGTTCAGCGCTGTGCCGTGCCGGTGCACTCAGAAGGAGTGGAAGGTGAGCGTCAGGATTTCCGTGGGGGAAGAGATGAGCAGAGAAGATTAAAAGCGCGCCTCTGCGCTTTATGCAGGAGCGCTAGTTAAAACAGCGTCTCTTCCTGGGAAACAAGTCAGGTAGTGCAGCTTCCTTTAGCTACAGGCGCGGACCCCCTGCCACAGGGTCAGCCGCCTGCTAGTGCCAAAGGATTGCAATGAACAGTGCTCCTAAGTAGGGGCGGTACTCGTGGGGGTGTGGCCAAGATGACCGTGGCCTCGCCTCACCCGAGCAGCCCAATCCAAGATGTCGGCCCCAGCTGCTGCGAGCCGCCGCTGTGTTCAGCGCTGTGCCGTGCCGGTGCACTCAGAAGGAGTGGAAGGTGAGCGTCAGGATTTCCGTGGGGGAAGAGATGAGCAGAGAAGATTAAAAGCGCGCCTCTGCGCTTTATGCAGGAGCGCTAGTTAAAACAGCGTCTCTTCCTGGGAAACAAGTCAGGTAGTGCAGCTTCCTTTAGCTACAGGCGCGGACCCCCTGCCACAGGGTCAGCCGCCTGCTAGTGCCACACAGAAATTTTTTCAGAAAGTCCGGACCGCTTTTGTGGATGGCCTTGAAAGCAAGGCAGAGGGCTTTGAACTTAATACAGCTTATGATAGGTAGCCAGTGAAGGTTTCGTACTACTGATGAAATTGACTGACACTTAGGGGTACCTGTTATCAGTCTGGCGGCTGCGTTTTGTACCATCTGTAGTCTATTGGTGACTTTTTTCTGAGCATTGATTAAGAGGCCATTGCAGTAGTCGATTTTTGACATAATTAGTGTGTTGATGAGGGTTTTGCTGGCATTAGGTGGAAGAAAAGGTAATAGTTTTTTAATCATGTTTAGAGTGTAAAAGGTTTCTAACTTTTGAGGCCGGGGGGGGGGGAGGGCCCAGGTCTGAGGGCCACCAGGTGGGTGACCAGATAGGGTGGAGCTTGCCAAATATCAGTACCTCAGTTTTGTCGGAGAATAGTTTTAGGCAGTTTGTGGCCATCCAGCTGCTGATTGCGACCATGCCTGATAGAAATTTTTCGGCCACTGTTTCTCCGTCGTTATGGATTGCTAACACCAATTGTGTGTCATCGGCGTAGGAGGTAATACCCATCCCATGGGTTTTGATGACTTTGGCCAGGTCCGACACATAGATATTGAAGAGTGTCGGACTCAAGGATGAGCCTTGTGGCACACCGCATGGGAGGGTAAAAGGGGCCGATTTGTAGTTGCCAAATTTTACTGATTGTGTACGATTTGAGAGGAATGAGGTCAGTAGTTTTTTGGCCTTCTGAGCAACTATTATAAGGCTTATGCGGACGACCTGGCCCACAGACTCCTGGAAGTCTATGCCGAAGCATATGACACGGGGCGTCTGCCGCCGTCATTACGGGAGGCTCTCTTGGTGGTGCTTCTGAAACCTGATAAGGCGTCCAATAGATGCGACTCCTACAGACCACTTTCGATGATTAACATCGATACCAAGTATATTGGCAAAAATGATCGCCTTCCGCCTCCAGCCCTTGATCCCCTTATTGGTACTCCCCGATCAGTTTGAATTCTTGCCTGCGAGATCTACTGTGCACAACTTGCGCACTCTCTTTGCCACTCTCCACTACTTCGACTCAGATTTTCAGGCCGTGGCGTGGCTCCTCTACGCTACCAAAGCGTTCGACTTCCTCTCTTGGGAGTATATGTTTACTGTTTTCACAAGGATGGGATTCCCCCCGTTCTTTTTGCACTGGATTAGGGTCCTGTATACCGAACCTGCGGCCAGGGTTCGGGTAAATGGCTGGGTATCCTCGACATTTTCTATAGGCAGAGGCCCGTGGCAGGGTTGCCCCCTTTCACCTCTGCTATTTGCATTGGCAATGGAGCCACTGACCTGTAGACTGCGTCAGCTACATGCCTCAGCGGTATTGCACTTCAGACAACGGCCACTTGTTGTCTTGCTTTACGCGGATGATATGTTGTTATATGTCCGCGAACCTGCGAACTATCTCCCAGAATTGTTGCGAGAATACGTTAAGTTTGAAGGCTTCTTGGGCTTAGGGATAAACTGGGCCAAGTCGACGGTATTCCCCTTGACTGCAGGTACCTGCGAGATTGAACTGGATTTTCCCCTGGCCTGGACGCAGGACCCGGTGAAGTACCTAGGGATCTGGTTCCATAGAGACCCTGCTCAGGTCATATCCATGAATTATGGACGCGCCATTACACAACTCACTGAAAAGGCAGAGAGGTGGGCTCGCCTGCCACTCTCACTAGTGGACCGCATAGCCGTACTCAAAATGGTCATGTTGCCAAAATTATTATATTTATCCGTTAATATCCCTATCCGCCTGAATATCTCTGTATTTAAGGCATTACAATCAACCCTATTATCCTTCATTTGGGGGGGCAAAAAACCTCATTGCAGCTGGGATACCTTAATTCAGCCTTTTGAGCGTGGCGGCTTTGAGACTCCGGATATGCGTCTCTATTACCTGTGTGCTCAGGTGCACTTCGCGCACTATTGGTTCTTTCCACAACGCTTTCTCCCTCACACTGCAATTGAGGTGGACGCAATACTCCCAGTACCACTGGAGGCGGCGGCTCTCTCGGGAGGGACCGAAGGTCCCCAAACGGTAATTAATCCGTTGCAGTGTACCGCTTGGGCCTGGCAGACGCTGGCGCGAAGAGCGAAGCTGCCTTATCTCTACTCCCCCAAATTGTCGCTTGCGGCACACCCTGGTATATCTGCGGTGCAGGAACGTCTGGCACGGACCACGCTGCAAGCAGCCAGGATCTCGCACATGGGGAGCTTGTATAAACAGGACCAGTTCCGTTCCCTTCTGGATATGCAGACGGGCTTGCCACAGGGCGCTATGCTGTGCTTTACGTACGTGTGGGTTCGCCAAGCCATCCGGGATGTCTATCCCAATTTCCCTGCGGATCCTCAGACATTGCGGGCGCGGCAGGCGGTGTTCGCGGGGGAGGATCGTAAGGGACTGATTACTAAACTTTACACCACATCTTTTCGCGAGCGGGAATCGGAGGCGCATCACTCACACGATAAATGGAATGTAGCCCTCGGTAATGTGCTGACAGTGGAACATTGGCAGTATTGCTGCAAATTGACTGGGCGACTCACAGCCAACTGCAACCTGCGCATTATACATTTCAAACTCTTACATCAACTTTACTATACCCCTGTGCAATTACGGAGATTTGGCTTGCGAGATACTGCTTGTTGTGTGCGATGCGGGCAGGCAGACGCTGACTTTTTGCATCTCTCTTGGCTCTGTACCGGGATTGCTACCTTTTGGGCTAAAGTTGCGAGTGTGCTAACAGACGTTGTGTTGGAACGAGTGCAATGCATTCCTGAGTTATGCTTGTTGGGTAATGTGCGGTCCTTGAAACCCTGCAATAGGAGGCTGGTTGCTGTGGCTACACTGATGGCGAAGCGGGCTGTGGCACAATGTTGGGGCGCAAAGAGCTTACCCGCGGTTCGAAAATGGATCCGAGATTTATCTTACTGTAGGGAACAGTTGGAAATTTATGCGGAGGTGCTACCTGACTCGTCCCGACCAAAGGACTTCTGGGCCCCACTTACACTATATCTCATGAGCCATCCTGAGTTATGAGTTGCCCTGTACTTCCCAGTTCGTTCCTAAGGTCTCCTGATGTAGTCGGCCTCGGGATATTTTTATCATTTTTTGTGAATTGGTATACCAAGAGTCACATTGTTTTGTCTTCTTTCTGCTTTATTGATCATATGGTTGCAGTGCCAGAGGATGGGGGGGGAGGGTGTTTGTTTTTCATCAATACTAGTCGCTATTCCTTGTTTCATATGATTGCTGGCATGGAACTGGGTGAACACGAAGTCGATAACTACCTGTCCCGTATGTCCTATTTGACGCGGCCGGCCCAAAGTGGTTGTAGGCGGCTTGCTGTGTTTAATCTGTTTACCCATACTGTCCTGCCTGCTTTTACCTTACACTGCCGGCCCGTCTAGGGATGTGGGCATCACGCTGTGTTTCTTCACTTATTTGCCTTCGAAAAAGGTTTATGAAATTTTTAAAAAACTTTATGAACTTTTAGAATTTTCCCAAAACTTTAACACAAGGAATCAAAGAGTGGTGCTGGACTTCCTCTAGCTCTGAGCTGGAGTATATTTATTTGGGTCATTTTTGGCAGTAGTAACTATAGAAGTGCCGTTTGTGAATAGGTGTGGGTTCCGCTTTTGTTGGTCAGTGAATGTCCCTCTCTATATCCTTCCCTAGCACGCCATTAATCCCTCCTTCCTGCTCCCCAGATCCCTACCCTTTAGTCCTTAACATTCCCCTTTTTCCAGGTCCCTGCCTCTACCACATTTGTTACCAAAATGTATATCTATGTGTGCGGAGACTGCAGCTCGAGTGGAGATCTCAGCACACACAAAGAGGACAGGAGGAGGCATAGGCCTCCACAGGCAGTTTGTGAGTTGCATTTCGCAAAATGTTTGTAGTACTGATGTAGTACAAAAATATGCACTACAACGTGCTGTTTGTGAATAGGTCCCTCTTTGTCTATCGATGTGCAGCCAAAGTTATGAAATCTAACCCTCCCTCGTGCTCCCCAATGTTCCGAGAGCACTCTCTACCACTGCAAAGTTTGTGCAGCAATTCTTTTCCTAAATTATGACTTTAAATGGAAGTCAGTTTATTTCCTTTATAGTCTCACTTGTAAGTCATACATACTCAATTGTGTACTAATCTAATCCAGGGGTCTTCAAACTGTAGGACAGGCCCTCCATGCCTTCCCTGGGGAACTGAATGTATCCAGCCTGAATTCATCCTGGTAGGGTGCCAGGCTCTGGCATTTACTATACCCCTGAACAGTACTTTTTTTGCGCAAGAATAAAGGCCTGATTTACAATTCGACAGATGGCTGTTTACTCCATCATGGCGATGGAGTAAAGTGCTCAAATGCCATGACGGAGTCACCACCTGCCAAGTTCTGAGAAGTCTCCCGGCACAGTGACATCTCTAGCACTGACAGAAACCTCCATCATGGTGGTTCCTGTCAATCCATCGTAAGTTTGACAGCCGGCTCTGTCAACATATGGGAGCCACACAGCAAAGTAACAATCTTTTTTTTCCCAAAGAGGGATTTTATTTTGAAAAATAAATTAAACAATGCCCTTCTCACCATGGCAGTTTTCTCCGATGGTGAGGGGGTTACTTTGCAGTTTTCACTGCCACTTACCACCAGGTTGTACCTGGCGGTAATGGACAGTGAAAACTGGCCATGTGCTTACTCGCTGTAAATCAGGTGGGTGAACACATGGCCAAACCTCTTATGGCTCTTAGTCTGTCAGGCCCTCGGAGGTTTATGTCAGTGGCTGAGACAGAATAGTCCTCGCCATTGACATAATGAAGGCTGTTGTGACATAGTACCCTCTCCGCAAAACTGTGAATCAGGTTGCAAGTGCAAAGGCCCAAAGCTTTGATCAGAAGTCCACAGCTGCTGCTATTGAATGTCGCCATTACAAATGTGTAGCCTTGATTCCAACACATGCCTCTTAAATCCACCATTAGATACTCCCTGCCTCTTTTTTTTTAGTTTTAACTCTTTTTATTGGCATTTTATTATTATGCAGGGTGCTTACAGTTTAACAGATTAATGAGAGACTTTCATTACAGGTTCTACATGCTCTGCATTCCACAGATATTATGACAATAAGAATGGACGTAAGTTAGACTGCTGGAGCAGGGTTTTCTATTTAAACCCAAATATCAGTTTATATTTTTGTATGTCATAATTAAAATTACTAATGATTAATTATTAAGTACTAAGTTTTGTTGAGTTTTTTTATTAACCAACCTTATTAATGAAAGAATGCAATTGCATGGCTAAATTAATAAGTGAACTAAGTTGGTGAGCAAATTAATTAAATAAGTGTGGCTTATGTGATATTTGTTATGTGATTGCGCTTTAAAATAATATGCTTTAATGCCTTTTTATGTTGCAAATGGCTAGATAAATACATACACATAAGGGTATTAGTGGGAATTAACACTGTATAATCAATACAATGTTGTAACGTTGTTTTGTGTTTCTTTTTAATTAAGTTGTCCATTGTGGCCTGTTAAGAAAATGGCCGACATCTACAGCCTGCATTTGAGTAGATGAAATATGAAGAGAGGCCTCGCTGATTGTGACCTCGGCCTCTGCCTGAACAAAAAGCTATGAAAAAAAAAATTACAACTCTGGGATGATCGCCAGTTATCCTTGGTAGAGAACATTTGTCACAAATGAACATTTTGATAAACTTGTGGTGGCTTCACTGCGAGTGATACAATTCCGGAGAAAGACATCCGTGGATGTTACGAATAGTTTGGACTTCCTATTTCTTCCTATTTCCTTGTTTTGAATTTCGAGATATCCAAGAGCGGAGATTCTTCTAATGTTGCAAGATGACATCTTTTCCTGCTTAACGGATGTTTTAGAGCTTTGTTTGTAACTTTTAGTATGTAAATTTTAGTATAAATATCACTAGAGAGGGTCAGTGGCTACTTCTTCCTGAACTTATGCTCAGAAGACTGATGCTGACTGAGAGGACGGGGACTCTACATGACAGCTCGAGAGACTTTAATTCTTTGCCGAGAGACCTGTCCTGACTTAGAGAACGACATTTAGCCAGAATAGGTAAATATGAGAATAATGATCTTGCAATTGAATGGCTTTTCATATGAATTAATTTAGATAAACAATTCTTGTTTGAACTACAGTGTCGGGTGGTTATTTCTTTGTCATGTTATTGAGATCTCAGATATGTTTAATTGTTTTTATCAAGACTCAAGATAATTCAATTTGGTTGCATTGACCTCAAATTAGGTGCAGATTGATTAAAGAGTTCTCTCTTATATTCAGTGTGGATAGAGTAATAGAATGAATGTTGGTGTAATGGGCCCCACCAGCGTATGATGAGTGTATGTGCGCATGACTGTGAAATTACTTTATCCGCGGAAGTAGGGAGAATTTATAAGCTTTGATCTGCAGCACTTTCCTGGTAGCAGAATGATGGTTTTGATTATTGTCTTGATCTGATAGATTGCTTGTACATAGGCTTTTGGATTTATTGATTGATGTTGATACATGTACTAACACTAAATGTTGAAGTCGTATTGAGTTATATGTAGTGTGTACGGCTTCTGGGACGTAGGGAGTCGGTGACAGTTCCGTAGTAGGGCAGAGGGAAGTGAGTGCTGCTCTCGGGAAAGGCGGAATTGTTGGCCCTGTACGAATGCAGGGAAAAGCGTGTGACAATTGAAGTTGCGCGTCGCATTGTCTGGGTTCGATTCAGTGACATCGTTGTGTGTTACTACTAGAGACATATTTTCTGTATAAGAGAAGTGTGTATGGTTGCGAAGGTTATCTGTGAAGTTCTGGTCTTAGGTATCAGGGATCCTTTTTAGGAATTCCGTTAACGCTTATCACTGGGAAGGTAATAGGTATTCTCTGAGCTTGTTTGAAGGACAGAGCAGAGGTAAGCGCTGCTTGGTTAACGTATGTTATAATTCTGTAGTAGGACAGATTGTTCGCTGTTCTCGGGAAAGACAGGATTCTGTGTGAATGTGCTACATTTTCTGGTGTGAAAGTGCGTGAATGTATGGGCATTTAGTTAATTGTGAAGCTCTTAGGAACATTCCGGGAGGAAACAGTTAATGGATGCATGTTCGAAGGGCAGAGTAGAGGGATGTGCTACTGTGTCAACGAAAGTAACAATTCCATAGTAGAGCAGAGGTAAGCGCTGTTCTAGAGAGAAGCGGGATTCTCGTGGGAAAGGTCTTTACTATTCTGTGGTTAGCGGAGCAGACAATGGAGATGTTTATATGTTGTAACTAATAGATTTGTTGAATTTGAAACAGAGTCTATCAAGAAGATTTTGTAAAGGAGGGGTAGACGAGTGACAGGAGACAGGAGTAGAAGCGACTGCAGCGACTGCTGACGTCAGAAAGACCGCGCTGTGATTGGACAGTGGGTTAGAACAGTGAAAGCACTGTGATTGGTGCGTTGGTGTGAGTCGCGCAGGGATTGGAAGAAGTACAGGGTGACGTAGACGCTCCGGGATTGGTGCGTTAGTGTGGGTCGCGCTGTTATTGGACAAAAGATCGTACAGTTGTAGAAAGGACTAGAGGGTTGTGGTAAACGCAAAAATGTATTACCAAAAAGAGGAAAAGAAAAAGAAATCCTTGCTCAGTAAAATTAAAACATGGTTTGACAAGGATAAGGATATAGTAACTAGAGAAGGTGAGTTACTACCTCCGACAAGAACCCCTGCATCCTTCATGGTTGCGAAATATGGGTATCATACCTGTATTTGGTTAGACAATTGGGCTAAGTATACTAGAGAAGATGGTGTTTTAGCATTCCCGGAACATGGTTCATTTAATCTGGCTGTGTTGAGAAATTTACGGGAGAGAATGATGAGTCTAGAGCCCAGACCAAGGCCGACACAGTTTGAGGCATTGGTAGAATGGGAAGATGAGGTACATGAGCGAGAAAAACAGAGGAGTGGAGGTAATTATAGGTATATGTTTGGGAGGAAATATGATCGTGAAACTCATCATGATCGAATGAGGAGATGGCGAGATGCTAGTAAGACTGAGGGACTATATCCTATGAGAACTGTTGAGGAAACAGAAGGGAGAAAAGGTACATAATGCAGAATTGAGAAGGTATGGGGCTAATGAATATGAGGATGAAGTATTGGATGACATGATCTACAAGAGACCACCTCCATATAGACAAGAACCAGAAGTGAGAACACCAGTTGTTACCCCAATGAGAGATACTTTGCAAATCATAAAAACAGAAGTTGTGACACCTGATCTGAAAAGTATTAGCTCTTTCGCGGAAAGGGAAAGAGAGAGAGAGCGAGAGAGAGAAAGAGAGAATGAAATCGAGGATGAAAAAAACAAGAGAATTAGCAAGAACCACATTTGAGTTGACAGAGAAAATTAGGGAGCTGACTAAGAATCTAGAAGCTGTTACAGTGCCTGTAACCATAGGTCCGGTTATGCCTATTTTTGATAAGCAAAGAACGGGTGAAAGTGGTTTAACAGTTCCATATGTAGGAAATGGACTAGTTAATTCTCCGGAACAGTCAGGAATGAGGACGCAAGAGAATCAGTTGAGACATACCATATGTGGTGGAGAGTTAAATGTAGAGCCTAATTCAGGATTGAATACTGGTTGTGTGGAAAGAAATGTTATGATGGGAGGATCAATTTTGGAACCACAGAGGATGACAGAACATGTGAGTACAGAAAAATCTACAGGAATAACGGCTGAGGATTTGAATGATTGTTTGAAAGCTCTCCAAAGGAAGGAAAAAGATTCTCAGGCAATTGATGTAGCCAGGTTGCGTATGGAATTGGAGGAGCTTATAGTGGGAACAATTCCTACAGAAACGTTAAAAAATCATCATGATGGAGAGTTGTTATTCATGTGCAAGAGCATCACATGGAGGGCTAAGAATACACATGACAGGTTAAAAGGAATAGCGAGTGAAATGGGAATTGACATGGATAAGGTAAAAGCTTTACAGAAGCCTTACCGAGTGGATTTTACAGATAAAGATATTGAGAATCTAAATGATGTTGGCCGAACAGGGCAGATTAAGGAAATGATTGGATTATTGCGAAAATGGGGTGATGTGGAAAGGTGGAAGGATAGATGGTATAAGAAAAGAGAACATACAGTGGACAGGACTTACTCAGCATTCCCCATGAGAGAAAAGGAAAAAACAGTGGATGCTTATCCTATGAGAGAGATTCCTGGAGGAGGATATGTACATGTCCCATGGACAAGGCAGGATATTTTGTCATTTACAAATGATTTCCCTCGACTGAGAGAGAAGCCTGTCGAGTGGTATAGGCAGGTTGATAGGTTTGTGAAATTGTCAAAGTGCTGTGGATTGACCTCAATAGTCTGTTTGATATAATTGTTCCAGCAGACTTGTGGGCAGAGTGTAAAATAGTCATAGATTGGCCCACTAAAGAATACACGAGAGATCCAAAAACAGGAGCTCCAGATCCGGAGGTTATGAAGAAATACGAACAGGTCATAGTGTTCTTGAAGAATAAGGTACCTCCTAAAGAGACAGATTGGGTTAAGATAGATCGAACACATCAGGAAGTAAAAGAATCAGTTCATGCCTTTTATGAAAGGTTAATACTGGCTTTTAAACAGTTCAGTGGAGATGAACATCTGGGTGATAAGGATTTGAGTCATTTTGTATACAGATTTGTCTATGGCTTGCGACCCGAAATCAGTGAAATGATACGTGAGCACACAGTTGATTGGCAGAGTAAGAAGATTGATGAGATCTTGAGACATGCAAAGTACTTCAGTGATGAAATTGAGGCGAAACAAAGTAAGCTGAAGGAAAAAGCGATGTGGGCACAGGTGAAGGTTGCAGAAAGACAGGAAGCACAGCTGGTTGAACAGGCAAATAATCCAGGAAATAGGCCCAGATATGGTACAGGAAAAGGAAAGGGGAACATTGAGGAGGCGAAGAAAAAATTTCCGTGCCACAACTGCGGAAAATTAGGGCACTGGAGATCCGAGTGTACGAATCCACCATTAGTGAATAATGACAATCAATCTTTGAATCAACAGGTGCAGAACGAGGGGTGTAATCATCCGCAGCAACAGCAGAAGGTTGTCAAGCAGCAGAATCAAGAGCCAAAACCGCCTTTGCCACAGAACAGAGGATCCCAAAAATACAATCAAGACTCGGGATTCTACAATGAGGAACAGGTAAACAAACCGAGACGTACAAATCCAATACAACAATACTGGCTAAAGAATGAGGGGAGTGAGTCTGAAGGGGACTTCTGACGGTGCCGAAGAGAGGAGGAAGAGTGCATACTTGGAGCAACTCTAGAAATAGACCAGGCAGGACCATTTGTAGATGGGCAAATAAATGGAGAAAGTGTTACTTTTTTAGTAGACACAGGAGCAACGAGATCGACTGTCAGGTCAGCAGATATAAGAAAGCTTCCTCTCTCGGACGAAGCAATCCAAGTGGTTGGTGTATCTAATACACAGATTAGGACTCGTCTTACTGAACCAGTAAGGGTAAGGATAGGGAAATGTTCAGATATGCACAGGTTCGTAGTGTGTGACACTAGTCCAGTGAACTTGTTAGGTAGGGATTTGTTGTGTAAAATGAATTGCACAATTTTTTGTACTCCGGATGGAATAGCCTTTGAGACACCGGATGAGGATGTCTTATACAGAGTAACTCTAGGTAATAGAGAAGATGAGGTTATTGGCACATATGCTGTATTTAATCCAGATGATTTACCTCAAGAATTGAGACACACAGTAAAAGCAGCAGTTTGGGATTTTACTGGAGAGGATGTGGGATTGATGAATAATGTAGATCCAGTAAAGATTACAGTGAAAGAGGGAATCTCTTATCCTAATATCCCACAATACAGATTGACACCAGAGATAATTGAAGGAATAACACCTATAATTGACAAAATGATTCAGCAAGGGGTCTTGAGAGAGTTACTAAGTAGCCCATGTAATTCACCTATAATGGGACTTAAGAAACCTAATGGGAAGTTCAGAATAGTACAAGATTTGAGAAAGGTTAACAAAATTGTGGTATCATGCTGTCCTATTGTGCCAAATCCATCAGTGATTTTGTATCAGATTCCCCATGATGCTGAATGGTACACAGTAATTGATTTGTGCCATGCTTTCTTTTCAATTCCATTGCATCATGACAGCCAGCCGATTTTTGCATTTCGGTTTGGACAGCGTATTTTGGCATGCTGCCGAATCCCACAGGGGTATACAGAGAGTCCTTCAATATTCAATCAGTTGCTGAAGAAATCTTTGGAAAGTCTGACCATGCCTGAAAGCTCAGTACTGGTACAATATATTGATGACCTACTTGTGGCATCGAAGACACGTGAAGCCTGTGAAGTAGATACCATAGCTTTATTGAATCATCTGGCTGATGGAGGATTAAAGGTATCTCCAGCCAAATTGCAATTTTGCAAGAAAGAAGTACATTATCTTGGACACAATATTGAGAAAGGTCTAAGAAAAGTGACCATTGACAGGATCAAAATTATCAGAGGAATGAGAGCCCCAATGACCCAGAGAGAAGTGAGAATGTTTCTGGGAACGGTAGGTTATTGTCGTCAGTGGATAAGTAACTTTTCCCTGATAGCAAAGCCACTGATTAAATTGACCAAAAGTGAAGTAAAAGACCCATTGGAATTGAATGCAGAACAAATGGCAGCATTCGAAGAATTAAAGAACAGATTATGTGAAGCCCCTGCTCTAGGAATGCCAGACTATGAGAAGGAGTTTGAGCTGTACTGTAGTGAGAGGAATGGATGTGCACTTTCAGTGTTAATCCAGAAACATGGACGTCTGAGGAGGCCAATTGCGTACTTCTCATCAACACTTGACCCAGTAGCTGTGGGTTTACCGGGTTGCCTGAAAGCAGTAGCTGCTACATGCAGAAGCTTGGAACAGAGTGAGGGTATAATAATGGGATATCCTGTACGGGTGTTCGTACCTCATGATGTGGCAATTCTTTTGACAAGAAGCAGAACTCAATATATGTCACATAGTCGGCTGACTAAATATGAGAAAATCATTCTGGGAGCATCAAATGTGACTCTTGAGAGATGTGTGAATGTGAATCCAGCAACACTGTTGCCAGATGCTGAAAATGTGAGTGTGAGAGATGATGTTGATCATGATTGCTTGGATGTGCTTGATTACTGTACAAACCAAGACCAGACATAAGAGATCTGCCACTGCCTAAGAGTGATCATGTGTTGTTTGTGGATGGATCATGTCTGAGAACAGAAGAAGGTGTGCTGAGTGCTGCATATGCGGTGTGTAAAGTTTCAGAAGTTGTGGAAGCTTCACCTTTGAAAGGAGTTAAATCTGCTCAGGTAGCGGAATTGGTGGCACTGACAAAAGCTTGCAAGATTGGAAGAAATGTGAGAGTGACTGTAATGACTGATAGTCAGTACGGATTCGGAGTTGTTCATGATTTTGGCCAGCTTTGGCTACAGAGAGGTTTCCTGACTTCAAGTGGAACTCCTATAAAGAATGCTGAAGTGATTGGGAAATTGCTTGAGGCGATACAGCTGCCTAAAGAGTTGGCAGTTGTAAAATGTGCTGCTCATGGACAGGGTGATGATTTTGTTACTCTCGGAATAAGTTTGCTAATGACATAGCACAGTATTGTGCAAGGAACAATCATTCCATTAACAGAGGAAAAGAGAAAGAAATGTCTTTTTGTTCTGTGATGTTTACTAATGTGATGGAAACATGGGCGGAGGTGAGGCAGTTGCAGGATGAAGCAGGAGATGAGGAAATGAAAGATTGGATCAAGGCAGGTTGTGCACCAAGAGAAAAGGATCATGTATGGATCTATAGGGATGGAAGACCAGTCATGCCAAATGCTATGTTGTCAACAATGGCGAGAATGTATCATGGCCAGGGACACCTGGGGAGGGATGCTATGATTAGATCCTTTAAGCAGACCTGGTACAATGCAAAGTTCAGGCTGATAGCAGAGAGCATCTGTCAAAGATGTTTGATTTGTCAGCAATTCAATCCTGGAAAGAAAACAGTGGTGAGCCTAGGAACAATAGGTAGGGAGGGAGGTCCTTTTACCAGAATGCAAACAGATTTCATTGAAATGCCCCAAGTCAATAGATTGAGGTATGTTCTAGTGGTAGTCTGTTTGTTCTCAAGGTGGGTGGAAGCATATCCAACTAGGAGAAATGCCTGAAGTTCTAACTAGCAGTGGAGAAGATAAAGAGAAAGAAAGAAAAGAAAAGAGCGATTCCACAGAGATTATACCTGAGTCCAATGAGGAAGTTGAGAGGAATCCATCTGAGATAATTCTTGAAGAAGTAGGGTCAGAAGAAGATAGAGAGGGACAGATTGCGGAAGAACCCCGAGGAGGTGTAGGGAACATTCAAGATGAGCTAGGTGAAGGGACAAGTAGACAGCAAGAAGATTGCGTGTCGGAGACCCGAGGAGGGACAGTAGTAGGGAAATCTCAATCGGTGGAAAAGAAGATTGTGGAAAAAGAGAGAATTGTTGATGAACAAGAGGCAAATGAGACAGAATCGGATGAGAGTGAGAATGAGATACCAGAGGGTCGAGTTCTGAGAAAGAGAACTTGGATTGGAGAAAGGAACAATAAAGAAGTAAAACAGAAAAGAAATGTAAAAGGAGATCTTTGGCCTAACAAGATAAAGAGGCTGAGATATCGACTAACACGAGTTAACTCATCGAAAGCTGAACAGGTGAACGAGGTGTCAAGCCAAAATCAAGCGAAAGAAGAAGAACGGAAAGAACCAAAGGAACCAGAGGAGATCAAGAGAATTAGAAAGCCCAACCAGAAGTATAGGTCACCAGAATGGACGTATGTGGCACTGTCTGAAGAAGAAGAAGAGGCAGAGGGTCAAGGAAATCCAGAGGGGACCTTACTGAAAGTGGTTGAGGAGGAGAAAACTGTTAGTTACTTGTCTGACATTGGAGAAAAGACAGATGTTCAGGATCTGATACAATTTGATGTTGATGAGGAAGAAGTGAAAAGTGATAAAAATCCAAATTGAGTGAACTAAAGGAGTCACTTGGAGAAGAGTAAAGAAGAAGAAATCTAAAAGAGAAATTAACAGATTGTAACGATCTAGTGGATGTTTGCTGTCTTAGAGGTTCAGTAGTGGAGTAGTAGAGGCTAAGTCAAAAGACACAGTCAAAGTAATAAGATGGCTAACATAGAAAATAACCAAAGTAGATGTACCTTCCTGAAAAGATGGTGCAGGATGTGCTGCTGCTGTACAGGACTATTGATGCTACTATGGAGTGTACTTGCTTTATTAGTTACTTTTAGGGTTACAGTAGACACTTTGGGAATACATACTGAGAATATGACTAACATAGGTAAGAATTCACAGAAAGTAGTACCAACTAGAATTAGTAATATATACATACACAAGGATAGGTCAATTAATGATTTTTCTAGCAATGTGTTTTCAAAATTATTATACGAATACGTAAAGACAATGGAGGTAAGGGATTGCTACGTCTGTATGCAATTACCTGCATCCGTTTCAGAGGGAGTTACTTATCATCATCTTCCGGCTACATATGGAATTTCATGCAGTGTGTTGATTAGTATTTTTTATTTATTAGGGAAAATAGATTATGACATGTCTAATAAGGATAACATTTTTGGGCATTTGCCTGTGAATAAAAAACTGGATCCTGCTAAAGAAGCTAACATTTTAGGTGAGATTTTTATTGAAACAGAAGAATTAACATTAGATTACATTTTTAGAAACAATTTAACTTGTAGTTTGAAAGAAGAAGAAGAAGCTTTCCTAGACATGGTAGAGAAAAGGAGAATGGATATGCATGAAAAGGCAGGAGGATATAAAATGAGTGAGACAATGTGGGACATTGAGATGGGAAAGGAGTTGAAGAATGGGGCCAGTCCAACTTTGGCTTTAGATGCACCACAGAAGGGTAAACTATGCATTACCAGAGGGAAATCCCAATATGATTATTATTTTGTTGGGACTAGTGAGTGCCATGATACATACTTTATTGCAACGGGATGGGGATTCAAAGGAGGAGAAGATCCAGTTTTCCCGGGAGTGTATTATATTTGTGGGAATAAAGCTTATTATAGGTTGCCTGACCATTGGTATGGCACATGTTATGTTGGCCTGGTCTTTCCAAAGATTTTCCATATGGATAGAATAGAAGATGCAGAACAAATTAATTTACTAACACGTTTTAAGAGAGAAACTTGGACAGAAATTGTAGGAGATATTTTTGGAGCTTTGATACCAGCAGTGGGAATTTCATTAAATGCATATGGAATTCGGAAGCTGTCAACAGTGGTGGATCGCTTATCGACAAGCACCGCTGGAGGTTTCCTATTGGTAAATACAGAGATGGTTGCTTTACGTGCTATGTCTATGCAAAATAGACTTGCCCTTGATATTCTATTGGCAAAGGAGGGTGGAGTCTGTGGAATGCTGAAAGTTCAACATTGTTGCACTTACATTCCTGATGAAAGCAAAGATCTAAAAGTCTATATCAAAAATATTACTGATTTGCATGAAGAATTAGTACCACTGGAAGCTGAAAGTATCTGGACTAAAATGGCTAATAAGATGATTGCTGTTAAGAATTTTATAGCTAAGATAGGTAGTACCATTTTTGGTAAGATATTATTTCCATTGACATGTGTGATTGTTGCTTTATTGATTCTTAGATTAGGGTGTTTATGTTGTAGATATAGGAGAAATAAAAAGAAAATAATGAAAGAAAATGTTGAAAAGAGACAAAAGAGGTCAAAAAGAGACCCACAAGAAATAGAATTGGAAGAGTTTAGGGAGAGCATGTACTTAGAAACAAAAAGAGATGATGAAAGAGAAACTGGAGTTTAATGAAAGAACGAAAAGACATTTGAATTTTTCCTAAAAAAAGGCAACTACATTTTTTTTGGGTTGGATTTTTGTGGTGATGATATATCACCAAAGGGGGGATTGCTGGAGCAGGGTTTTCTATTTAAACCCAAATATCAGTTTATATTTTTGTATGTCATAATTAAAATTACTAATGATTAATTATTAAGTACTAAGTTTTGTTGAGTTTTTTTATTAACCAACCTTATTAATGAAAGAACTATACGTGGGAATGCAATTGCATGGCTAAATTAATAAGTGAACTAAGTTGGTGAGCAAATTAATTAAATAGGTGTGGCTTATGTGATATTTGTTATGTGATTGCGCTTTAAAATAATATGCTTTAATGCCTTTTTATGTTGCAAATGGCTAGATAAATACATACACATAAGGGTATTAGTGGGAATTAACACTGTATAATCAACACAATGTTGTAACGTTGTTTTGTGTTTCTTTTTAATTAAGTTGTCCATTGTGGCCTGTTAAGAAAATGGCCGACATCTACAGCCTGCATTTGAGTAGATGAAATATGAAGAAAGGCCTCGCTGATTGTGACCTCGGCCTCTGCCTGAACTAAAAGCTATGAAAAAAAAAAATGACAACTCTGGGATGATCGCCAGTTATCCTTGGTAGAGAACATTTGTCACAAATGAACATTTTGATAAACTTGTGGTGGCTTCACTGCGAGTGATACAATTCCGGAGAAAGACATCCGTGGATGTTACGAATTAGTTTGGACTTCCTATTTCTTCCTATTTCCTTGTTTTGAATTTCGAGATATCCAAGAGCGGACATTCTTCTAATGTTGCAAGATGACATCTTTTCCTGCTTAACGGATGTTTTAGAGCTTTGTTTGTAACTTTTAGTATGTAAATTTTAGTATAAATATTACTAGACTAGAGAGGGTCAGTGGCTACTTCTTCCTGAACTTATGCTCAGAAGACTGATGCTGACTGAGAGGACGGGGACTCTACATGACAGCTCGAGAGACTTTAATTCTTTGCCGAGAGACCTGTCCTGACTTAGAGAACGACATTTAGCCAGAATAGGTAAATATGAGAATAATGATCTTGCAATTGAATGGCTTTTCATATGAATTAATTTAGATAAACAATTCTTGTTTGAACTACAGTGTCGGGTGGTTATTTCTTTGTCATGTTATTGAGATCTCAGATGTGTTTAATTGTTTTTATCAAGACTCAAGATAATTCAATTTGGTTGCATTGACCTCAAATTAGGTGCAGATTGATTAAAGAGTTCTCTCTGATATTCAGTGTGGATAGAGTAATAGAATGAATGTTGGTGTAATGGGCCCCACCAGCGTATGATGAGTGTATGTGCGCATGACTGTGAAATTACTTTATCCGCGGAAGTAGGGAGAATTTATAAGCTTTGATCTGCAGCAAGACCACTTGTAAACGTCTTTATTACTGGAATTGGCATGTTACTGAGTTCCATTTGATGTTAAGTCACAATCTGCATACTGTTTTGTCCCTTTCGTGCTGCACCGTTGTATTGGTGATATAAACCCCCTCAAGTTGTGCCTAAAGACTGTAGGGAAAAAACCTTGGCAAAATGGGTAACTAGAACTGGGGTATCCTGCATAAGAAATGACTCGCTGTAGTGAGGGCTGGGAGGGCAAGAAACTGGTGTCAGTTTTAATACGTGTAGCTCAGGGTGTGGGGCGCGCAGCCTATGTGTGTTATTTATGTTACCTGTCAAATTCAGGTTATGACGCATCCCCGATCAGGGGCCACTTTTAAGGGGTAGCGTGTTGTGCGTTCTCTCGGGGTACCCCCGTTGCCGGTGGTAGGATGGCCTACTCATGTGGGTCTTCTGCTGCATGTTGTTTGGATGCATGGAGTAACATCGCCCATTGCATTGAGATGTGATGCTTACCTTTCCCCGCAGTTCTTCAGATCGAAGCAGCTCCTCCTCTGCTGCCCCCCACTTACTTAAAGCACCCCCCCAAGCCTCAATTGGTGGCCCTCCCGTGCATGGCTATACATCTTTTGCCAAGCAGGATCACCAGAGCGGCAAGGCAAGTCTCTACTTTCTGTTGCTTTCGCCGCCGGGTTATGCCTAGCGCGCAGGCCTCCCAGGTGTTAAGACCTGTGAGTCCTGTGACCTCTACGAAGGTGGTATGAATCGTAGCCCAGTATGAGTGGAGTGCCGGGCAGCCCCACAACACGTGGATAAAGGACGCGCCCGGTCCCGGAAATCTAGGGCAGGTAAAGCGCGTGTCAGGGTAATAGCGTTAGAGGCGGTCAGGGGCTATGAGCGGTGTAGGATATGGTATTGTATGTTTTTGAACCAGTAATTTCGGGACACCTTTTGTGGGAACTCCACGCTTGTTCCCGTGCTTTGTCGTGGAGGGGCCTTTGGAATTCCTCCTCCCATGTGTCGCGGAGAGGGGTGAGGCATATCTCGCCCAATGCTCGCACCGCTTTATATAACCATGTCCCTAAGTGACGTCCTGGACCCATCTGCAAGACTGCATGTAGTACTGGATGTGTGGGTAGCTGCAAGTCTATTGCATGCCACATACGACGACAATCTACTCGTAGTTGTCTGCGTGTGATAAATTGTCCATTGGGAGGTCAGTGTCGGCGGCTAGCTCCGCAAATGTCTGCAATTGCCCATTTGCAAGCAGGGTGCCTGCTTCAGTGGCTGCGTGGTCAGTCCATATGCGCAACGCACACTCCATGTAATGTGAGCGGCCTATAGGGAAGCCTACCAGTGGTTGTATGGGGTAGTACATAGGAGTGGTGCAACTTATTGTGTGTATGCGTTTCATACATGTGCGCGCCACTGTCATCTGGAGAGGGCAGTCTTGAATGGGCTCAGCGCCTGGCAGCAGCATGCGGTGTATGCTTGAGGCTGTAATCTGTTCTGTCATTGTGTGTGTTTCTGTCATTGCGCGACCGGCTGTCCAGCGTGATACCATTGCAGCTGGGCTGCCAGGAAATAAGCCTCGAAGGAAGGTGCACCCAAACCTCCCTGATCCATAGGCAGCTGTATTTTGGCAAGGGCTATGCGCCTCCGACCGGTTCCTCGGGTCAAGGAGGGCATCCAGCTCACGGAAGAAGGAGCGGAGAGGAACCACCGGTAAATTGGCAAAGAAGTATAGTAACCATGGCACCAGGATCATCTTGGCTACCGCAATTTTCCCTATGGGAGCCAGTGGGAGTTCCTTCCAGAAGTTCACTGAAGACTGAACCCCAACCAGTGCCCTGCGATGCTTTCCCTCGTACATGTCCTGAGGCGAGTGATATAGCCTAACGCCCAGGTATTGGACTACGTCAGTGCTCCAGGGTATCTGTAGGCCACCTATTAGTAAGGGCTGAGGAGGGAGGTCTCTTGATAATGGGTATATTGTGGACTTAGCCCAGTTGACCCTAAGCCCTGCCACCCTCTCAAAGTCTTGTAGGGTGTCCAGAATGGGAATGAGGTCTGATGTGATGTCACGAACGTAGACGATAACATCGTCGGCATATAGCGACCCCGTATGGACTGTGCCTGCAACACGTATACCCCATGTTACTCCCTCCTTGCGAAGACGGATCGCAAGTGGCTCCAACGCCATCTCGAAGAGTAGGGGGGAAAGCGGGCAACCCTGCCTAGTGCCCCTGAGGATTGGGAACAACGACAACAGGTATGGCCCCAACTTTACCCTGGAAGACGGATTAGTGTATATGAGTTTAGTATATGCCAGCAGGCGTAGGCCTACTCCCATTCGCTGCAAGACCCCAAAGACGTATGGCCAACTCAGGGTATCGAAAGCCTTTTCAAGGTCCAGGACCAGGCACGCTTCCTATGGGAAATGTCCGCTCACCTGGTACTGGACGTGAAACAGGTGCCTAATGTTATAAGAGCTGTTTTTTATTTGGCACAAACCCACATTGGTCTGGGTGTATCAGGGCTGGGAGGAGCGCAGTGTATCTTGCTGCTAATATTTTCCAAAAGATTTTATAGTCTGCTAGTAGCAGGGCTATCGGCCGGTATGATCCCATGAGGTGGAGGTCCCTGTCCGGCTTAGGAAAGGAGACTATTACTGATTCGCTCATGGACTGTGGGAGTACTCCCTCCGACTGATATACTTTTACCAATTGCGTCACCAGATGCGTGGAAAATATATGATAAAACTCCAAGGGGAAGCCGTCCAGGCCCAGCGCCTTGCATGTAGCCAGCACCTGCATCGCCTGTGTAATGTCCGACGCCGCAATTTTCTTGTCATGCTGGAGTCGATCAGACCGTGCTATTTTGGGCATGGGCAGCGCGTGCAGAAAGTGGTGCAGGGGCTCGGTGTCTGCCGTGGCAGGGGTCGCATATAGTTGTGTGTAGTGTTGCTGGGAGATGTCCAGGATGGACGCTTGCAAGTTTACTAAGGTACCGGCTAGGTTGCGAATTGCAGTAATCGCGGGGTGGGTGATGTTTTGTTTTACCAGCCATGCTAGCAGCGCACCAGCTCTGTTGCCCTCCTTGTGCAACCTCGTTGTGTGCGCCCTAAAATTATATCTGTGGAGGTCTGCCAGTGTCTCTGCATATGCTGTTTTGCCGTCAGTTATTTGAGTCAATGTGGCTTCCCCTCTCTCTGCTCCTTGCATTAATATGATGGCCATCTCGTGCTCCTTTGTAACTATACTTCGTTTTAGGGTTTTGCTTACCCCAGAGGTATGTTGTATGCATGTGCCCCTAATTACTACTTTAAATGTGTTCCATTCCGCTGCTCACGTCAACGCAGTGTGCTCATTCTCTGTGAAGTAGTCTTGTATGTGTGTCATCTGCGTTTGTCTGAAAACTGGGTCTTCTAGGCAATCTGTGGGCAGGCACCAGGTGGGGACCGGGGGCCTAGGTGGGCCCCACACTAGGGTGATCGTATGGGCATCATGATCGGACAGGACCCTGGCCAGTTAATCAGTCTCCTGTGTTTTGGGGAGGATAGGAGAGGAGCAGAGGAAACAGTCCAGGCGCACCCTAAGATTATGTGGAATTGAGTGGAATGAATAGAGTTGAAGGCCCGGATGTTTGGATCGCCATGCATCAGTCAAGTCCCATTGTGCTGCCCAGCTTGTGAACAGCGCTGCATGCGCTATTACGGGGGAGGCGGGGTGCAGAAGATAGGATCTGTCTAGGGCGATGTCCTGTACACAGTTTAAGTCTCCGCCCAGAATCCATGGGGCATGGGTGTACACACTTACAGTGCATGAGAGCGTGTCCCAAAACTTCCCCTGATCCATATACGGGGCGTAGATGCTTCCCAGTACCACAGGTTAGCCATCTAAAAGTCTGTGCAGGAGCGCGTATCTGCCTTCTGCATCTAGTGATCGGGTTAGCTCCTGCAACGGAACACATGGGTGCAGCCAAATCAGAGTCCCCCTCGCTTTAGCTGAATAGGTTGTGGTGCAAAAGACCCCACGCAAGTGTAGCTTCTCTAATTCTTTTGCCACTAGGTGCGTTTCTTGTAGCAGAGAGATCTGTGCATTCTGCCGTTTTATATAGACATAGACTGCGTAGCGTTTGCACACCGTGTGCATCCCTCGAACATTTAAGGTGAGGGTGGTGATGTTTTCCCTTATGTGCCATGTTGCGGTGAAGGGGATCGAAGGAGGGTGGGGTCCCTGAGCGCCACGTCGTGCCGCAGCCCACTGCCCCGTCTGAGTCTGATTTACTGATTTACATGTGCCTGCAGCACCTCTACGTTACGCTGTTGCATGTATAGTGCAGTGAGGAGTAGCTTTCTATGGGAGAATGTTGGGAATGGGGAACGATCACAATTCTGGGGACTTATCGCAAACAGCGATACATCCATACTCATGTTAACACTCTAAGAGAACTGTGAAATATTAGAGGGGCGGCTGCTCGCTGCTGCTAGGTGTCACTCACCAGTAGCATTTCTAGGATCTTTTCGCACCTGGTGGTCTAGGGATACATTAGCTATCACTTGTCATGCTATGTGGCTTGCCACGGATCTTGTGTGATGTTGTAGTATGCAACCCCGGGTTACCCTGAGTGTGTGATCTGCAGGGTACATGTCATATCAGTGTATCTGCAGTCTGTGGAGTGACCGACGGCGGGGTTATGGAGTCTGCTTGGGACGGCGTTCCATCACTGCCCTCCTCCTCCCCAGACGAGAAGATATGGGGACCACCATCTAAGTCTGTAGTAGGTGAGGATGGTTGAAGCTCTGCAGCAGCCTGTAGGGCGCTCCGTCAGGTCCAGGGATCCAGTGGACTGTACTTTCCCGCCTGGGATGGCCCTTCTATGTTGTTGCTTCGGGCGACGTCTGTTGCAGCGCTGCGTCTTTGGGCATCTGTCGACTTTTTCATACCCGTTAGGATGCTTCTGACAGTGCTGATCCTCCCAGTTGTGGGCTTCTTTCGCGCTTGTAAAAAATATGGTAGACGCTTCCTGCATGACTTTAAGTCGGTCTGGGAACAATAGGGAGTATTGTATTTCCTCCATCCGCAGGCGGCGCTTGACGTCAAGAAATGTGGTCCTCTTGCGCTGCACCGCACAGGCATAGTCCAGGAAGAACATTATTTGTTTGTTCTCCACGTGGATGGAGCCGTGGTGTCTGGCTGCTCTAAACACTGCATCTCTATCCTTGAAATGTAGAAATTTCGCCTGCATCGGGCGAGGTGGAGCACCCAGTAGGGGTTTCATGCTGGTACTCTATGAGCCCTTTCAATGGAAAAGAGTGCAGTCTGATCTGCGGCCGGCGTAAAGGACTTGGTTCATGCCTCCATATAGTTGACGGGGTCCGTGCCTTCCACTCCCTCTGGTAGACCCAGAACCCGGATGTTGCACTGTCTCGAGCGCCCTTCGAGGTCGTCCATGCACTTCTCCATAGCTGTCATGCTCCCCAATAGGGTCTGGATAGGTTCCTGATGAGGTAACAGCGGGCTGCATAGAGGTAATTACTTTCTCACCCTCTGATACTTTTTCGGAGAGCTTGCGGTGGTCGTCCCTGACCAAGGAGATATCCGTAGTGATGGACCCCAGCCTCTCCTCCATAGACACCCTTGAATGTTTGGTGGCCGCCAATACTTTGTCCATCTTTTCGGAGAGGCTCAGTTCCTGAGGGGTCATGGCATCTTTGAGAAGGGGTTTAGCACCCTTGGAGGCATCATGTGCCACTGGGGGCGTTGGGCCTGTGGCTGCATGTTGTCTGAGTAATGCTGGGCCTGACTGGGGAGTCCAGTCACTTCTCTGCCGGGGAGGGCCGCTTCATAGTGGGACTCAGCCTGGGTAACGTGTGTTGGGGTGTCTCGCTTGCGATCTTTGTCTTGTTCCGTTTACTTTTACTGAGGTTGCTTGCCGACAGGTCACATCACCATAGGAATCCTCAGGATCACATAGGTGCCAGCTCAGGCTGTTTCTGCTGTGACCTCTGCTGGTTGTACATGGCTGACTCCACTGCCATACCCACCAGACAATGGTGCAGGGGGGCCAAAGCTGTGTGGGGTGCAGTCGGTATCTTACCCTGCCTGGTTGTCCTCAGGGAGATACGGTGAACTCGGGACACCGGCCCCACCACGCTGACCACCTCCACATGTCCGGGTGGACCTGCCTCCACCCACAGGCGTACTACAGTCTCTGGGGCCCCGGGGATGCCGGCACGGGCTGCCCCGCCCGTCCGCTGATCGCACAAGAGCTGCACGTAACCATCTTCACTGCTGCACCCACTGCCAGCTGCCGTGGAGGGAAAGCCAACGTTTTGGCAAACTCAGTGGGGCTGTTATGCGGACTCCTTCCACCCATGCACTGGGAGCAGACCACGACAGCAAAGGTGGCCTCCCCTCAGGACACCGTGCTCCTCGTGGGCAGGCCGCAGTTAGGGCCTACTATAGATCAGGCACCACTCGAGGATGGGCTGCCATCTTAACTCCAGGCACTGTGGAGCATCAAGCCGCCAGCCGGTTTCACTACCACTGCACAAATCCAAACAGTGGCCTCCGTGCACAACCAGGACCCAGCAGGAGCCGTCTCTGCCGTCCGCCAACAGGTAACTTCCCTCGGGATCTTCTTCCCGGTCTTGCAGCCAGTGATCGCCGAAGCGGGGGGGAGGGGTGCCGGGGCTTTGGTGAGCTTCAGTGGACAGTCAATGTTGGGCTGAACGGGCACGCCCCCATGTCCAGACCTCCTCACCTCAACATTGGGGGCAGTGTTGGGTATCACGAAGGTCGATGCCGGAGCCGCAAACACAGAGCTGGCTCACAGGGCGAGTGTCAGTCCCGGAGCCTGGCGATCGCCATTTTGTATTCCAGAGCCGTTGGCATTTGGCGCTGACTATCTCTGTGCCCCCCGGTCGTCAGCAGTCTTGGGACATGGTGTCAGGCCCCTGCTGTGTTCCGATATCTGTGGAGCCGATTTTTTCAGCCCCAGGTGCGTCATAGCAGGTATGATGCTTGCACTAACCCAGCATGTCCGCCAAGATAGCCAGCTTGGCCATGCCCCCCTAATCCCTGCCTCTTTATATCACTCTGGTAGTTCCTGATTACATCTTTTGCCATGCTTTTGCTATCTTTCTCTTCCTTCTTCCCTTCCCCTTGTATGTTTTTTCCTTCTCTTGATATTTGTCAAAGACTATTAAGGAGAAATAAGTTCCAATCCCCAAAAATGAGTACCAGTTGGCCCCACCGACAACCATTGGCTCAAATTAAGAACTGCTTCTGGGGAGCGAAGACAAGCATCATGCTGAAAGTAGTGCAGTTTTTTTAGTGGAAGGAACTAGTGTGGCAGGGAGCCACTCTGTAATGAGCCTTAAGTAATATTGTTGTCACTTGTCTACTCGGTGTCAAAGTAGGGGAGGAGATCTAAGTGATGGTCGAAGAAAAGCTG
The DNA here is from genome assembly GCF_964204655.1 of Triturus cristatus. NCBI lineage: Eukaryota > Metazoa > Chordata > Amphibia > Caudata > Salamandridae > Triturus > Triturus cristatus. The sequence continues at coordinate 832,082,845 of NC_140591.1, forward strand.
TGGATACTCTCATACTTTAAGGGAGATCAAGCTTCAAATAGCATATTGTCAAGAAGTATTTGTTTTTCAAAAGGGATAACTAAACATAACTGCAAATTGTGAATTCTTAAATACGTTCAAAGCTGCTCAGTTTATAATTTTTTTGTGAGAAAATATGTTTGACATTCCTGGGTGCAGAATGATTTTTGTTGTTGTATGGGGGTGGAGTATGGCATTAAAAAGTTTGAAGGCCATTGAGCTAATCACTCCCTACACCTCTGTCTCTGGGTCTTTTAGTTTTCCTGCCTGGATTAGACCCTTTACCTTGTATCATCTCCAGTGACGTAGCTTCCCATAAGATGTTTACTTGGGATGTTTCAAGACTGTCTCTAGTGAGTTATGAATCTTCTGGGCAAATTTGGTGTTGCTCCCTGTTACGTCAGACTATATTACCTACAGTAGTGCAACCTTCCTAATGTACTTGATGTACAGAGATCAATACGAAAACCAAATAATCCACCGGTGTCCTAATAATGGGCAAGTCTACGACTTGGAGCATCCATTTAATTCTTTAGAGCCAAGAGTATGCCAGCATATATATCTATCTCCCAGGCTCAGCGATGGCAAAGTGTAGTAACCTGCCCACTCTAAAGCCCTCACTAAAAGTTAAAACATTTCTTATACCGCATTCAGAGATGATATACGTGGTGCTACAATTCTGGGGTACGGTGTTGCCTTAGTACTCTGTGTTTTCTCTGAGGATTAGGGGGATAACTGTGGGATTTGGTGTTTGTCCCTATCTCTGGGTGTATTGTGGAGGGTGGAAGGAAATCCGAAGTGTGGTGTTGCCTCACATTTTTTAATCCTGATTTGTCCAGTATATTTGCCAGCTGAGTCTGGACTTCCGAGCTTTGCACATTGAAGGCCTCTTTGAACCAGAGGCCCCCTGAATATAGACTCAGGACAACACACAGGAAAATGGTCTGTCCCTGGTTCTATGGTATTCGTTTCTGGACTTGGCACTTCATGCAAAAGATTCACTCTACATAAAGCAGCAGGTAATAAAGTTGGGAAGCCAAGTTTAGAATAGAAACCTTGAAAATATGTCTATTTTTTAATGCGTATTTGATTCCTGTTAGCTTTGCCATGTGACGTTGTGTGTTTTGGCTAGTTGAACCTATGTACATGCACTCACATATTATGCCCATACGTGTCAATATTATGTCAATTTGAACATGAAATACACACATTTACGACACAATAAAGTGTTTTGAAAATGGGAAGGTTGTATTCCTACACTAACACTGTCATTTTCTTCGAGACCTGACTAAGAGAAAAGGTCAAATTTCCTGGCATACATAACCTCCTGGATGAAACCGTCCTGCATCAAGAACGATTCGCAGAGACAATCATTATAAATGTAAACTGTGCAACACTTTTTTAGAGCCAATTAAATGCCACGTACAAAATGCTTAAACCAAAAAGAGGACACTGTTCCTATCGCAGGGTGCGAACAGTCACCCAAGCGTAAGGGTGCAAACAGTCACCCGTGCTATTATAAAAAGAGAGAAAAAGATGGAGAGATCAAAAACAAGAAATCCTAGGTTAAAGGTCATCCACTAGAAAGATTGAAGATCACTTTTTGTCCTCTGATGCCCTCACACACCCAAAAGGGTGTCATGCTTCATCATCGGGCAGTTGCTCCTCGTAGGGCCGTTGCTGCAATCCCCCACGGGTCCCCCGAAGGGTCACTTTAGCGGAGATCTTTTCAAGGACTGCGGGATGGTGCATGCGGGTGTGTGGGATGTGGGTCCAAAGAGGGATAAAACAGTGCGTGCAAGTAAGTGAAAACGTTAATTGGGGGTGAACATGCAGCGAAAGATAAAATGTCTACCCCCAATAGACTAAAAAATTAAGAATGCCCCAAAGGCACATTGTGCCTAGGTGTCAAAAGGTCATAGGTCGACATGTTTTGTGCCTGTGTCGCCATAAGGGTCATTGGCGCTTCTTCAGGGCCAGAGAATTAAAAATAAAGTGCACGTGAAAACAAAGTAAACTGGATTAAAATACCCTCTAAATCAATCAGGGTGGGCAGAAACATGTATACCCTCGATGTGGCTACAGCTGCATGATGTTAACCGCTCCAGATTATATCCTAGGGAAGAACAAACAAGAAATATGAGCATCAGTACAACTTGATGCCTCATAGTGTGCAACTACTGTGTGCACATCAATTACATGAAGAATAAGTAATAATACATAGGCATACAAGACATGTAAAGCAACCTAGCATTGCTAAAGGAGGACCTCCAATGACATATTACCGAGCTACAAAAAAGATAAGAAAGAGACAAGCATATGTCAACACAAGTGCACAGTAAAGTTTAAGCTGAGCAAACTGCTCACACGCATCCACAGTCCTTCAAAAGCGATTTACTTACTATTTAGGCGGGGTACTACCTCCTCTAAACCTTCCCCATCCACGTGTCTGCCAGTAAACAACTGATCAAGGCAAGGCGCGAGTCCAATAAAGTGGCGGGGTCAGGTATTGGGCGGTTTCCCTATCCGGGACGTCCTCTTTGATGAAAACGAAGTGCGCATGCGGGGAGGCAGGAATGTGGTGCGCATGTATCTGCGAGGGGAGAACTATTCCCCGGCACCTGCGTATAGGCTTCCAAGTTCAGCAATATGCTCATGTGGATGATCCTCAGGCTAAAACTTAATGTCACCAGTATTGCCCATAATGTAAAAATGCCAGCAGTAAATAATTGATCTAATTCGCACTTCACATCCAGACTCTACATTTTCGTGAACCTGTCCTGCCAGATTTATCCCGCTGTTTCTAATAAAATTCTAGGACAGCACCCCGTGCTGTAGAAAGATGGCAGATGGAGCTGTGTAACTAATGCCTGTGTGTAACCTATAGATAAAATGGTTCACTCTTAACGAGTGAACTACAACCTCTAAATGCCCACTTATCCCCTTACCCCATCAAACTCATCCTCAAAGGAAGCTGGGGGGCACTATTCAAAATGCTGCCCAAAATGTGAATTATTGCATATAAAAAAGCGTCACAACCTCTTGCCTTTATTTACCTCATGTTCATAACTGAGGAACGTGGATCCTCATTAACTTAGTGAACATTTCTTAAAAATATCCAGACACTTGCAAATATGACTTTCTTTGAGAAGTTGTTTCACTTTCCTGTCACTAAAGGTGACAATGTTGAGTGCATAAAATTAGATTTATTTTTTAAAACATTTTTATACATATGACATGAAAAACACCCACCTCCATGTGGGGAGTATGGCCATGAATACGGAGATAAACAAGGCATGTGTATTTGTAAAGCGCACGTTCACCCAAGGGTATCTTGGCACTGAATAACTGAAGTATTTTGTTATCCAGCTCGATGGTACTCATTTTATTGACCTCTGAAGGATGAAAGGCTGAGTTGACCCGCCGGGGTTTGAACCTGTGAACATGAGGTTGAACCCAGGCATTAGATCACTAAGCCTCCGGAACCGGAGATGTAGAGATGTTGATTGGTCTGGAAAATCCTGCCTAGTAGCAACTGGAGTACTGGAAAAAAAACTTTCTCAACAGACTTATTCAGCTTTACATACACCCCATTGTCTCCTGCATAAATGCATTTAGTACCTGTGTCATTCCAGTAACACCTAACTAGTGAACTAACTTGAAGGTTTTGTGGATCAGCAGCCATTTCCATATCACTCTATGCAGGTTAAGGATCCTTGGGCTGTCCCTGCCCATGAACGGTAGAGCAGACTATCATGTTTTGAGATCACTGTTAGACACTAAAGGCTATTTCTCTGTGGATCACATTAGTCATGCTTGTTTCTGGTCCAGGGAGGACCTGGCTTAGCTGTTCGGGCTGGACTGTTCCCATGAGGCACATGTCAAGACTGATTTGCACAAAACTGGGTCTAAACTGAGGTGGCATGGTGAGCAAATGAACAATGGATTTAACCCAAATCTCTTGACTGGGGATGAATGTTTGATTTGCTTTGCATTCATCTATGTGTCTTTTAATTACAATGTAGGTCAGAAAGCTTCTGTCCGCAAGTCAGAGGCTTTCCGACCGACATGGTAGGTTTAAACTCCGACCGCCACATTAGGATTGCTGCTGTCACAGTTTAAACTGGCCGGGGAATCTGACCCTGTTCCGACGGGATCTAGGAGCCCATCTGCAAGTTGGAACTGCACCATAATCCCTTAAGGATGGCATTTCCACCGTCAGGATGATGATGGCACTTCCTGACAGCCTTTTCATGTCGCGCTTTCCAGCCCCTTTGGCCCTGCGCTTTTGGGCCTGGGGCATCCCGGCACCATGTGTCTGGCACCGTGAGGTGCATGTCACACGGTGCAGGGATGCATACAAACTTCAATTTTTCAAAGGGGGCTTGTTCTGCGGGAGGGTTCAGCCCACGCACAAGCTCCCATTGAAAAATGCGACCTCACCATGTGAGGTCGCATCCTAATGGGAAATTAAGAACCACCAACCCATGGTTGGGTGGTTCCTGTACCACAACGGTGCTGTTCACCCGACATTGTAATTAGGGCCTATGTCTTTAAGTATAGGATTAAAGCATAGGATTAGCTAGTGCCATCCACACTGAACTGAAAAATGGAAAAATCCTTTTACCACTTGAGGCACTGCATTACAGCTTTGGATTGGTAAAATGCCACCCAAGCCATCCTTGTCGTGATGTGGATGTATATGTTCATCAGTGATGTCACTGACCAGTGATGTAATATGTGAGTTCATAAGCAGTGCATTGCGGGGGCGCGAGTTATAGTTAACCCAGGTAACTATAATGGCTGAATTTCTCTGGTTTTGTATGAGAGAAATATCAGCCTAACTATAACGTTCCTGAAACCTTTGGTTTTTTTCAGGGAATTTCTAAGGTTTTTTAAATGCTAATTCCTAACTATACTGTCCTTGTAACATTTGTTTTTTAAGTGAATTTTTAAGGTTTTTTAACTAGGAGTCACATTTGCAGAGTGGTGGAGAAAGGGGGCTGGGCTTTCAGCCAGCTCTCAGGATTTCTGCTGCGTAGGGCTTACAAGATGTACCAGGAGGGCTTCGAGGCCCCCACGGTCTCTCTGTAGCTAAGGGAACTTTATCTCCCAACTAGTAGTGCACCAGGAGGCACATTTGCAGAGTGGCGGAGAAAGTCGGCATGGCCTCGGACAACTACCCAGCAATCCTGCTGTGTGGGGCCAACTACCCCTCCTATTACCTCCAGTAAACCCCACACAGTGCGATTGCTGTGAGGTCATCAGTAAAGGTCGTAGAAAAAGGAGCGTGGCCTCCGACCACCTCTCAGCAATCCCACTGTGTGGAGATTTGTGGAGGTAATAGTTGGGCTAGTTGGCCCCTAAGGACCCTCAGAAGTGAAGGGGACTTCATCCCCCAACCAAGAGCACGCCAGGAGGTGCGTTTGGAGAGTAGTGGAGAAAGGGAGCGGTGCCTCTGGCGAGTTGCTGAATTCATTGAATTGAACAAGTGAGAGAAAAAATGCTCTCACTTGTTGAAATAGAGCACTTGTTTGCTATGGGATGGCGGGAGCAAACTGAATTGTCCCAGGGGTGGGAACCCCGGAACATTGCTGGAGCCGGCCCTGGGGGGGTGGCGGTCCCCAGGCATTTTTGATCAATATTGCCCTGGGGAGGTGGCGGTCCCCAGTGCATGTAGGGGCCTGCACGGGCCCCCGCATCTCTTTTTAACAGTGCCCCCCCCCGGGAGCTGACCCACCCAGGGGCCTTGGGGAAACGAAGCGCAGGAGGCCGCGCTTTGTTTTTTTAAACGTTCGGCCGGGATTTTGGATATACTGCAAATCCTGCCAACATTTGTTTTAAAACATGCTTTTTGTGGCCCTGGGGGTCCCTTTGGGATCCCCTGAGCAGGCCTAGGTGGTCAGGGTGTTTCTACCCTTACTCCTTTTCTTGTTTTTTCAGGTTTTGTAACCTGTATTCTTGTAACTCAGGTCAAACGAGTCATAAGATGGCTGCAAACACTTCCTGGTTTGAAGTGTTAGCAGCCAATCAGATTGTAGAAACGAGATCGGGAGGGTTTGTGAATCCTCTGTTTCCCCAGTTGTATATATGAGAAATGTTTAAATATCTGAGGAACTACTGACCGGATTTACATCATTTAACAAACAGAGTGCTTTATGAACCAAGAGCTACCTTTTTGACAAATTTGGTGTAATTCCGTTTAGCATTTCGGGCTGTAGCCGTGTCTAAAGTTTCCTATGGAAATTAACATGGAAAAAACGTGTTTGGGACCCCCTTTTTCTCAGCCCCTGTTTGATGGATCATCCCGAATCTTTCAACACAACAGTTGAAGTGAGTGGGCCATTAGTTTTAAAAATTTCGCAACGATTCGGCAAATGACACCAAAGATATTGACAAAAGAAAAAAACGCTTTTCAATAGAAACAAGGTCCTAACTATACCTACTGGCGTCTGCCAGTAGGTATATTTCAGAATTAGCTTTTAAAAAACCTTAGAAATTCACTGAAAAACCCAGAGGTTTCAGGGACGTTATAGTTAGTAATTAGCATTAAAAAAACCTTAGAAATTCACCGAAAAAACCATAGATTTCAGGGACGCTATAGATAGACTGACATTTCATTCGTACAAAACCAGAGAAATTTGGCCATTATAATTATAGTTAGCTGAGCTAACTATAACTTGCACCCCCGCAATGCACTGCTGATGATGTCACATATTACATTACTCATGACATGGTCAGTGACATCACTATATGTATATACACAGATAGATAGATAGATAGATAGATAGATAGATAGATAGATAGATAGATAGATAGATAGATAGATAGATAGATAGATAGATAGATAGATAGATAGATAGATAGATAGATAGATAGATAGATAGATAGATAGATAGATAGATAGATAGATAGATAGATAGATAATGTAGATATATTTAAACAATTAAAACAAAACACTTAATTTTTAAATTAGATTAATAATATTAAATGTACCTACAAATTAAAAATTAGCAACATATATTAAGAACATATATCACAATTAATTAAATTATTACAATGAATGTGAAGAATTACATTTCAAATTCGGAAGTACATTTTTAAATACATAATAGAAAAAGTAAAAAAACTGAGCATATTTAAAAAAATAACAATTAAAAATAAACAACAATAGCCAAAATTAATAGTTTAACCCCAATTTGGACAAAAGTAGGAAAAGTGTTACGAGGGTATACATTTACGATTACTGCTCCAATGTAATCTGAAGCAGGGAAAATGCTGGACTTTGGAAGGGATAGATTTACTATTTCTACTCCAATGTAGACAAAATCATTGAAAGTTCTGAACTTTGAAGGGGTGAGATTTACTGTTCCCACTCCAAGCTAGACAACAGTGTGAAAAGTGTTGGACTTTGGAGTGGTGAGATTTACTATTTCCATTACAATATAAGCAACAGTATGGAAGATGTTGGACTTTTGACAGACTAAATGTACAACTGTCAAGCAAACGTAAGCAAAATCAGGGAAAGTGTTTGTCTTGGTATGGGTTAGATATACTATAATCACTCCAATCTATGCAACAGTAGAGCAAGTGTTGGACTTTTGAGAGGTTAGATTTACTATTCCCACTCCATGATAATAAAAATCAGGCAAAGTGTTAGACTTTGGGGGGGTTAAATTTACTATTGCCACTCCAATTTAAACAACGTTAGGGAAATTGTTGGAGTTTGAAGGGGTTACATTTACTATTCCATCACCAATCTACACAACAGTAAGGAAAGTGCTGGACTTTGGAGGGGTCAGGTTTACTATTCCCGCGTGAATAGATGCAACAGTAAAGAAAGTGTTGGACTGTGCAAAGTTCAAATTAAGTATTCCCAGCAAAATCAGGACAGGTGCCTGATTTTGGTGGTGTTCAATTTACTATTCCCACTCCAACATAAGCAAAAACATAGCAAAAGTTGGACTTAATAGGAGCTACATATATCATTTTAACACCTAATTATTTTTAGCAAATTTTTTAAATAACAACAAAAAAAGTCAATACATTCAAAGTAAGAATATTTTGTATGTAAATGAATGAGATTTCAATTAAATATATACAATACAGTTCACAAAAATAATAACTTTAAAATAAATACTTTTTCCTCCATGCAACTCAAAAATATCCACAACCCCCCCAAAAAAATAGATGATAATAACATTAAAGTATTAAATTAAAAAAACAAATAAAAACTAAACCAACTAAATGTCAGGTCTCTTCCAGCTGAGGTGTGTGTACGCACTGGCTGTGGCGAGACTTAAATGAAGAACTACTTAGGTAGTTCTTCATGTTTGCCACTGGGCGCATGCCTGTACGTGGGTTCGCGTGCGTCCTTACATAGCATTTAGCTCGGACACGGCATTTTCAAAAGCCATGTCCAAGGCATTTGCAACGCCTTTCGTCTGATGCAATTTTGTTTGTCCTGGCTTCCTGCATGCATTCTTCTCTTCGTGAGAGCCCAGACTGGATTCCTTTGTGGGTGTTTGTTGTGCCGGCTCCCCACATTAATTTTGCCATCAGAAGTGACTTTGCTAAAGGAAAAAAACCCTTGTATACTTTTGAGTTAAGCTCCCCACATTCCTTTACTTTTCTGAGCATGTTTCCTTGGAGAACTTCCTTCTGCACTCTCCAAATTCTGCTTCTGACATTTTTTACTACTTGGTGCATGGTCATTCTTAGTTGGTGGAGCGATTTGTCTGGTTAATTCCGATAAAGAACGAGACTCCTCCATGCTAACTTGTTGCGCGACCCCCAGCATCAAACAGAGGGACATAAACATACTACCTCAATTCTGTAGGTGGTGTTGCATGGCCGTTCTTAGTTAGTGAAGCGATTTGTCTGGTTAATTCCGATAACGAACAAGACTCCTCCATTCTAACTAGTTTTGAGACCCCCAGCATCAGACAGAGGGACATCAACATACTACCTCGGGACCTGGCTTACCTTCTCTTCTTCTCCTCTGGAAAGGCTTGATATCTGGAAGGAAATTCAGGCGGCAGCAGTTGCTTATATGTGATACGATTCTTTACTCCTTACCTGCAATTTGGGAGTCCCATCTTGCCCTTGGCTTTGGATAACATCCTCTCCTGCCTGAAGGAGATCATTGGTCATCGGAAAAACTACGCAAGGATTGTCATCCGACAGGTCATCATCAGGTTAGAGCACTGAGGCTACAACAAACTTTATTGACTTTTTCACACAACTCTGAATCTGTTCTTAGGGACTGTCAAACATCATGAGTCCCTGGATATTTTCGCCTTCAAACACTTTGTTCCCCAGACACTGGGTAAATGAAGAATTTCAAACTTTCAATGTTCTTAAAAGGGATGAGTGATTCCTTAGAGAGGTATTTGAAATCCCAACTAGTAGCACTTCTGTCTATTCTGATATATTTCTATACTATTATAATTTACTCTTTGTGATTATTTTAGGTATCACAATGCTAGAAAATCTGATTTGTCAGCTTGGGATAAGAACCAGTCAGGCATGCCAATTCTGGAATGTTGTCTGCTCTTCCTCCCTAAACTCTCTCAATTCCTTACCCACTGTTACCCTTGGGTATATTCTTCAGACACACACTGCAGTTTGTGGGTGCTGGAAACTATTCCTAAGAGGTATAGGGAGGAATATCTTCGCTCCTGCAGTTTCCTAGTTTTAGGTGAGTGTAAACTTGACAGAAAGCCAAGCCCATGAACTTATCAACTGCCCAAACAAAGATGGATCAGAGAAATCTTCCCCAAAATATTGACTCTGGGGAAATAACTCAATTAACTAACATTTTAAAGACTGAGCTAACAAGATGCAAACCTAGGGGGGAACAGTGGGGGAATACATCAGGCACTATACCAAAAATGCACACTACTTATATTCATTCGGGACACTCAGCCCTTTCTCGGAGGTTCTTTGTGTTCCAGTACCTCAGGAGTCCAGATAGTTAATCTCTCCCTTTTGTCCCCGAATACTGTACCTTTAGCAGTTTTTGAAAATTTCAATGGTGATACCACTAAGTATAGTGTCTTTATGAATCAATGTCATTTACAGTGTCTTTGTCGATCCGCATCCTTTCCTGATTATGCATCAAAAGTAGCTTTCATAATTTCATACTTAGTGGGTAATGCTGCCTCCTAGGCTATTCCTCTTGTGGAAAGTAATGATCCTATACCATCTAATTTTTTGTTGTGTACTGAAATAAATGTATAGTCTGTCTGCCAAACATACTTTCATGAGAGCAAATGATACTGAGCTGCTCAATTTAAAGCAAGGCTCGAACAGCCTTTTGTCTTATGTCACTAACTTCAATAGTTAAATTGCAGAAACTCAGTGGCCTGAGGAAAAGAGGACCTCCCTGTTTTATCAAGGACTAGGAGAAAGGAAAGGACAAAAGGACAAAAAGACAAAAAAGACATACCTCGATTGTCGGTTTATCGCAAAGAACAGCAAGAAATACATACTCCCGATACTAGTGAACCTATACAGATGAGGGATTTTTGGTCCCTTAACCCCAGTGGAAAAGGAACAAACACATCAACAAAGCCTATGTTTGCATTGTGGAAAAGGGGGTCATTACGCTAGGGATTGTCCCGCAAGACCAAAAATCCCTAGAAAGTCAGCAGCCCTAACTGTTTTTACAGACACATTTAGTAAACCAACAAAATACTAGAATGCTTGGACAGGTATGAGATCGGCCCTCCGTGTCGTCCTTGTCATGCGTTCTAACATTGAGTGTTTAATACGATAGAACACATTCCAGAGCACTTCACTATCACTGTTACTTTGGTACTCTCAGAACAAAGATGTAAGAGTATCCCTATTCTACTGGACTCTTGGCCCACTGGTAATTTTCTAGACTTAACATTGGCCCAAACTATGGGAGTTGTCTTTCTTTCTAAGAAACAACCACAGCCTATCAGGGCTGAGTTGTCTTCAGGATTGATTATATATCAACGTATATTACGTACTAAGTATGGTCTATTTGAGTATTGTGTAATGTCCTTTAGTTTGTGTAATGTTCCGGTGGCTTTTCAATTTGTTATAAATGAGGTTCTGAAGGAATTTTTGGATATGTTTGTCACTGTATACATAAATGACATCCTGATCTTTTCGCAATCAGAAGAACATGTAATCCACATACAAAATCTGTTGCCTTGTCTATGGCAACACCATCTGTTTGCCAAACTAGAAAAAGTGTTTTTCATACTAATCAAGTGGAGTTTCTAGGATTCATACTTTCTCCATCCGGTATACATATGGATCCTAAGAAAATTGAGGCAGTTTTGCAGTTGCCCAATCCTGCTTCGGTGAAAGAAGTACAATCATTCCTTGGCTTTGCGAATTTCTATCACTGCTTTATTCCTTATTTTTCTGATATCATAACATCCATTACTAAATTGCTGTGTTAAGGTACACGGTTTACTTGGTCCTCAGAGGCAGAAATAGCCTTTTTGTTTCTCAAAGAACAATTCACCACAGCCCCTATATTGAAACATGCTGATCCTTCTCAACCCTATTTTCTTTAGGCTGATGCCTCCCAATATGCTGTTGGTAAAGTATTGTCCCAATGAGATGTGTCCCCAGGTAAAATGCATCCTATCGCCTTCTATTTCAAAAAAGTGTTGCTAGCGGAACAAAACTATACTATTGCTGAATGAGAATTGATGGCTATCAAATTAGCATTTCAGGAACTGAGGTATTAACTTTTGGGTTCACACCATACCATTACCATTTATTCTGATCACAAGAATTTCCAGTTTGTGAGATCAGCTCCTGCACTTACACCGTGGCAGATGAGATGGGTTCTATTTTTCAGTGAATTTAATTTCGTGATCGTGTATCAACCTTCGGAAAAACAGGGAAAGGCGGACACCCTTTCATGTATTGACACTAGAGACAGATCTCCTTCACCGCCATAAACACAGAAATACATTATTTCACCAGAAAGAATCATTGGGGGGGGGGGGGTCCAATGACGACAGTGATGAAACAGACAGGTTTTGGATTAATTGTTTTCTTGCTATCAGAAACTGAATAATCAGCAGTGGTTGACAGAACTCCACAATTGCATGAAGGGCAAGTATTTTTATTACACAGACAAACTTTACATCTCAACCCCCTGTTTGCAACAAAAGGAGTTGCACTGGTGTCACTCGGCTCCTTTGGAAGGTCATACTGGGAGGAGAAAGCAAAACAGATGTGTGCATGTTGGTTTTGGTGGTAAGGCATATTGAAAGATTTACAAACCTATGTCCAGATATGTGCTGTTTGTGCCCGTCAAAAGGCATTCCATTCATCGCCTGCAGGTCTTTTACAGACTCTAGACATTCCTCCCATCTCATGACATACGATTAGTATGGATTTTATTACTGATATGCTTTGAGTGCACGGTCTGATTACCATTCTAGTGATAGTGGATTTGTCGTCCAAGATGGCACATTTTATCTCAGTGCAAAAGGTACCCACTGCAAAGAAATTGGTTGAGGTTTTCATTAGTCAGTTCATCAGTTTACATGGACTACAAACTGTGATGATATCTGATTGTGGACTGCAATACATGTCCAAGTTCTGGCAAGGGGTGTGTTCTACTCTACAGATTGAACATCAGTTGTCCTCAGTATACCACCTGTTGCTCGGATATGAATTTACTTTAAAAAAATTGAAAGACAAGAGGTGTTTGGCAAAAAAGGAACAAGTTGGTTTAATTGAATACAGCGGCCAGGAGAGCAGCAACAGAGTTGTGTCTGAAGACTGTCTCAATGTACAGAGGTTTGTCTGGTATTATATACAGTTCTTGAAGGACAATAAACCAATTACACATTCTTTTAGAGCATGTAAATCCAGGCCTAGTCATTAACCATAAATTCAAACATCTGTTAAGGGGGTACAGGTGGCTCTCGACTTTGTGGAGTCCCAATGTGGGCTAGTGCATTTGTGTTCAGATGTCTGGCATGGGGAGCGTGTGATCACTGTGTGCAGTGTGCATGCTGTGTTATGATTGGCTGAAATTCCTAACTACATGTAGCAACTGGCTTAGGGGTAATTTGGGAACATGCGTCCCTTTGGCGAAATGTGTTTTATTGGGGCCAATCTCATTGGACCTTTTGTGGTGTAGCTGCCTATCTGTGGGATGGAAGCTGCCTATCTGTGGGAAGTGTAACCCCACCTGTGACCTATCAATCGATAGTCTTGGGGTGGGTCGCAGGGCCTGTCTGACCGTGTTTCTCTGTATCGGGGTTGATGGGGAGGTCATCTCGGGTGGATTCGACAGCAATGATACAAGTTCATTATTATGTGTACATCAATCAATCAATCAATAGAAAGCTTTATTTTGATCTTTTGCATAAAAATCGTAAAAGCATACAAAAGCAAAACCCATATGATTTCATGATCATAACCTTCAATGAATAAAAATAGCTTTACAATAAAACAAACTTATTTAAAAGACCAACACTGCAGCTAGTGCATTCCAAAGCTTTCTGTAGTTTCATACCATGATTGATTTTCTGCATTGAATTACACTTTTTAAAAAGTAAGCAGTTGATCTTGTAAAACATACATTCCCTAGAAATTGCAATAGTAAAAATGCAGGACGGCATTGTCTCAGACCCAGTATCCTTAAAATTGGTAAAATCCATCACTTTCTCACGTGTTCATATAAAATGGTGGTCATTGATATTGTGTTTACTGACATTCTCATTACTATGCATACATTTGTCATGGCGTACATCGTATTTACCGGTATTGACATTGTTATGTGCACATATATTATGGCATATATTGATATTTAATTCACCGATATTAACACACCCACAAACCGATTGTCAAACAGAACGCACCAATCAATCTCTGGAACAATATCTACATTGCTTATTGAGTACATGCACCAGTGATTGCCTTCAGCTGTCACCTATAAGAACCATACACGTTCTGCAGCTAAAATCTCCCCATTCTATTTTTTATTTGGATTTCACCCAAAGGTGCTTCCCCTTCGTGTCCCTCCGTAACTGGCCACTACCTGCAGTGAAAGCACATCATAAAAATATTGTTTGAATCTGGACTGTCGCAAATACAGAATCAAAACACATTAGGAACAAATGAAAGTACACACTGATCATTATTCTAGTGGAGCGCGAATGTATGTCTTTGGAGATCCCGTATGGTCAGCCACAAAGAATATCAGACTGTCAGGACCACATAAACTCCAACCACGTTATATCGGTTCTTATATGATTTCCAAGATTATAAACCATGTGGCCATAAAATTTGAATGGCCTAAAGAATTGCAATTATTTCCTGTGTTTCACACTTCATTTCTGAAACATTTTTCAACCTGATTCCCATCCACAATCCGTCCCTTGTACTTCAATACCTGTTGACCATCAGATAGATTTTGAGTTCCAACAAATCCTAGATTCAAAAAAGAGAGAAAGGGAAACTCTATTATTTGGTGGACTGGGTGGGTACCCTCCTGAGGATAGAACCTGGGATCCTGCAAATTATGTTCCTGCCCCTACCCTTGTGCATAGATTTCATGCATCCCATCAAACCTAACCCTGTGGGATGTCATTTAGGGGGAGTACTCTCAGGTCTTGTTCGGCCGAGGGGTATCTAAGAACTGGCTGGAGTGAGACTTGAAGGAAGAACTACTCAAGTTTCCGTGTGTGTGCGTAGGCAGCTAGCTCAGATGTGGCATTTCCAAAATCCCCATCCAAGGCAGGAACGGTGCTTGACTTACGCCATTTGCACCACGTTTTTTCTGGCCCTGTTTTGTATGCCCTGGCTCCCTTCATGCAATCTCCTTGTTAGTGCCCAGCCTGTATTCCTTTGTGGGCGTGTGTGGTCCCAGCTCCCTGTGTGCATTTTGCCATCATAAAACTGTCAGCCTGAACCCTTTTTGTGGAGCTTTGAGCCCTGGCTCCCCGCATACTTCCACCCTCAGAAGTGACATTGTAATGGAAAAATCCCTTGTGTACTTTTGAGCCCGGCTCCCTGAATGCCTTTGGTTCTCTGATTGTGTTTCCTTGGGGAACTTCCTTCTGCGCTCTCCAAATCCTGCTACTGACATTCCTACTACTTACCTGCAGTTTGGGAGTCCTATGATGCCTTCTGCTTTGGATAACATTGTCTTCTGCCTGAAGGAGGTCATTGGTCATCAGAAAGACTACACTAGGATTTTCCAATGACTCAGTCATCACCAGATCAGTGCACTGAGGCTCTAACAAACATTATTTACTATTTCATTCAACTCTGGTTCTGTTCTTACAGATTGTCACATGTCATGATTCCCTGGATATTTGTACCTTTGAACAATTTGTTCCCCGGACAGGGGTAAATAAAAAGGACTTCAAACTTTCAATGTTCTTGAAAGGTGTGAGTGATTCTATGGAGAGACTTTAGAAATCTCAACTAGTAGTGCTTCTGTCTATTCTGATATATTACTATACTATTATAATTAACTCATTGTGATTATCTTAGGTATCACAGCACTGGGGAACGTGATTCATCAGAATTGGATAAGATCCAGCCAGACATGCCAATCCAGGAGTTTTGTCTTTGCTTCCTCCCTACCCTCTCTTCATTCCTTACCCCATGTTTCCCTTGGGTATATTTCTTAGACACTCTTGGTAGTTTGTGGGTGCTGGAGACTATTCCTAGGAGGTATTGGGAGGAATATCTTCGCTCCCGATGTTTCCTGGTTTCAGGTAAGTTTAAACTTGACACTGTAAATGTAAAATAAATTTCACAAACATAGTAGCTACATAGACGTATTAACAAATTAATTGATAAAAAAACATTGAACGCTTAATGCAAAAAATAATGAGATAAACAACTTTATAAAAGAAATTAATATAAGAAAAAAATTAAATAAGAAATTAATTAAATAAATAATAATTTAAATAACTTCCCACCATTTTACAATATAGATTCAGCACCCTACGTCTAAAATATAAATTAGTAATTAAACTATACATAAATAAAACAGACACAAAAATCACAAAATAACGTTAAATAATTAGAATAACAATTATTCAATTAACCAATTTGCATAATGAATAATTAACTGAATGTTTAATTATCATTAATACCTAATGTAACACAAATAATTATAAACTTGTAATTAAACGGTATATTAAAAATGCACATTAAAAGTAAAACATAAACTTGAATATATTAAATAGCAATAAATCAATTAACGAATAGTTATTTACCAAATACATTTCTTATTAACATTAAAAATGAAAAGATATAATTAAAAAAAACTTCCATCCTATTCCCTTAAAAAATGCTACCACAATAAAAATTAGTAATTAAATGTTTTAAAATTTTAATTTCAAGTAAAAAATTACAAGCGGTACACACATTTTTTTAACCCAAATATATTAAAACCAAACTAATGCCTAAACTGAATATAAGTACTATTATATATTAGATAAATCAGAAAATTATATCTATTACTATGTTTAAGCAAACAATATTCTATTAAACAATATTCTCAAAATGATATTGTATATTGTATACATAAAAAACAATATTCTTACCTTTGATATTCTGGCCCATAATATTTTTGACAACACTCTATTCAGGTTGCATAATATTTTTGATTTCATATTTCTATCATTCAACAGGCGAACAAAACTGGAAGAAGAACAAAGCATTTTGTGCTTCATGTCCTCTTTTAAAGATTTCCCCCAAGGAGGGCCAAGACATCTCTTTAATGTAAATGGAGACTGGGGTGTGCATAGGGCCTTTCCCCATGATAATTTTTTGTCCTCAGGGGCACCCTCGCCCCAAGGGCAGGTGTAATGACAGTGGGTCCTGGGGACCAACCCACGAAACTGCAAGGAGAAGCTGAAACTAAAGGACAAGCTAGGAAAATTGCCCAGCCTGTGCTCGTGTCTGGGATGGAGGGTCATGCCAACCGTCATCCTCCCTACATGCAGCTCAGGCAGGGGGAAATGCATTGCTTCTGCCTATAGGGAGGAGCAGAAGCAGGTGCTATGACTCCTGAGCTTCAAGGTGGGGGGAACATTGTAGCCGGCTCCCTCTTACTGCTCATAGAGCGCAACAGATGCGGTGAGCCGGGAGGGGCTGCGAGGTTCGTCGGCCTCCCACCACAGCCACTTACAAACCCCTGAGGCTGTGTGTGCCTCAGATGGGACACAAAATACCAAAAATAAAAAACTTAAGATGCCATGCAGCATGAAGCCAGAAAGAGCCAACAGGGCAGAAAAAGAATTCACTTCTTGGGGTGATGGAAGTGCCCTATAATCCCACACGAGGGGATCAAAATGTGCATATTTTCTTGTGGTGAAGGGGATGGGGCATGGGCACCATGCAAACCATTACCACGTGTTGTGAGGCGCTGCAGAGGTTGCTGCAGTTCCCCATAAATGCTTTGTAAAATCCTTGGCAATTAAATCCCTACCACAGGAAAGCATCCCCATTGTATAAAGAACTCCTGGAGTTGGAGCTTTTGCTCTTGGGCTCTGGAGTGTTGGGACCCTTTGTGATTGGTCTATGATTGCAAGGCAGTCTAAGTAAAGTAAAGGAAAGCCACTGACACACATCGTTGGATTTTGAATGCTGCAATGATTAAAAAACAATATAGACATTGCAATGATTCTAATGAATGCTTTTGACTAATGGTAATGTTTCCATTGACTTAAATGGTGTTGTAATGTTGCATCATGATATCTCACTGATGTGGTGACACCTCGATAAAGCCAGCTGGCTGGCCTTCTTTATAATGACCCCCCTTATACTCTGTTGATGTACCTGGTATAGTCGAGGGTAATGTGACTATAGGGTTCACAACCCACTAGGGATGGAATGTGTTGCGAGGGTATCACCTAGGTTACTCCCATCTATCTGAATATATATGTTTGTAATTTAATGCATATTATTTCGAAGTGTGTGTCTCATAAAAGTACTTTTTCTCTTTTTTTTTAAATGAAAGCATTGATTGGAAAATGTGTTAATTGAGAGTTGTTGTTGCTTACCAGCAAATTAAGGTTGCTAGTCCACCTCACCTCTCCTGAGTAGGCC
The DNA here is from genome assembly GCF_964204655.1 of Triturus cristatus. Lineage (NCBI taxonomy): Eukaryota > Metazoa > Chordata > Amphibia > Caudata > Salamandridae > Triturus > Triturus cristatus. Next base: position 832,100,944 of record NC_140591.1, read on the forward strand.
TTCGACTGATGTGCATTGCCATCCTGAGGGCGGCAAGTGCTATATTGGGGTACTTGGTTCTCTGTAAAAAGACAATTTCTGACTTATTCTCTATGAAGCACTCACATCCTTCACAACTAGTAACCCAATTTCTTACACTGACATTGTGAGAATACCATGATTCAAACCTGTGACCATAAGGTTGAACATAAATCTCACCAGGTGACCATCTACTCATCCACCAGCCATAACCTTTCCTGGTGTAAAAGGGCCTCTTTAGTTTTAGACGTTTCAGGAAATGGAAAACGTCACTTTTGAGTGGCATTGTTAGGTGTACTGAAATTATGTGACTCCACAGCCCAGGCATTTTCCCCATCATTATGCAATAAGTAGACTAGGCATATAATTCACAATCTGATGCCTAATTTGCAAAATTCCACCCCAAAAATATTTCTAGTTTAAATGCATCAAATGTCACTTAAAAAGTGAAACAGGTGTGGTCACTCAGTGGCAAATCCTTTGGAAATGAGGCCTCTCAGTTGCTGATTGTTCTGTTCAGATGTTAAAGTGCCACTAACATTGTGACATCTTTTCTGAGGTATTAATATGTATCAAAATAACATGATTCATTTCATTTCAGAAAACTTTATTCGATCATTTTAGAAAACAATCATAAAAGCACAATAAAATTCATGACAATGGGAAGACGGAAACCAATGGGTTTGACTAAAAACAGATTAAACACATTAAGATAAAAAGGACATACTTTTTCTTGCAGATACAGATTTTAAAATATATACAGCAGTAAAATAACACACATCAGGTTCATCAAGTGCAAATAGAAGGCTCATAGCGGATTTCGCAGTGAGCACAAAGTATTTTTTAAAAAGTGGTTTCAAGTAAGTGATACGAAAACACAAATATAGTGGGCAAATCAATAAAAAATGCTCAGAACTTTGTTTTGAAATCCCATCACACGGGCATGGGGCAGAGGTATGTTTCTTAATTTGAGGGTAAGCTACCAGTTTATGAACTATCCCTAGTCGCAGTCTAGTAAGGACATGCTGATGAGAGTGTTTAGTGACCACTTTTAGATACTTTGAGAAACCAAATTCAGCCGAATTATAAGAATGGTAATATATATGGGTAGAGAACTGGCATGTGGCATCACTACGTAGTTTAGCTTTACCCCCCAAATAAACATGTTTTAACTCCTTCTTCGGTATATCAATGGCGCAGGCAGGGTCTTCAAAGACGTTCAAATTAAACACATCTCTAAATGTAGTGATAGTATAGTTAAGCCATGGGATCAGTCTAAATTTATCTAAACGGAGGCAATCATTGATAATTTTCCTCGTAAAGTCAGTTTGCTCCTTAGACCAGATGGATCTCCATACCAGTAGGGGTCTTAATCCTATGAGGTCTGCCAGGTGCTCCAAACCGACCTCCTGGTGGGTCAGTCTGGTAGAGGCTGAGGATGGTAAACAAAGGAGCCTTTTTAAAAATGTATTTTCCTCCACTTGTAAAGCCTCATGGCGACAATGTCCCCACACGCCTGAACCATAAAGGGCCAAAGATACACATCTGTGGCGGTAAATATACAACATGTCATATATGCGCCTACTTCCCAATTTGGAAGCAAATTTAAAGATACCAAAGGCACATTTCCTCATTTTTGCCCTAACATTAGACATATCCTGAGCCCATAAACCACCACTATTAAAAGTGATACCCAAGTAACAAAATTTCTCAACCACTTGGATCCTTTGATCATCAAACACAAAGGTTCTTAATTTTTTTACTTTCTTCCCACAGGCCATAATAAAAGTTTTGGAGTTGTTAATCTTGAGCTTTCTCCCTTTAATAAAATCCAAAAACTTATCCATGAGTCTCTGCAGTCCGACAGGGGTTCTAGATAGAAGCACTGTGTCGTCTGCGTAAAGCAATACTGGAATTGCTAGTCCTTCAGCGGTTGGGGCATCAGCATTAACCAGTCTCAACTCGGACTCAATGGAATTAATAAAAAGGGAGAAAAGAAGGGGGGCGAGGACGCAGCCTTGCCTAATGCCGCAACCCACTCTAATGTTGGGTGTACATTCTCCCGCTTGACCATAGCGAATCCTAGCCGACAATTTACTATACAGTCGTGCCAGGAAATAAATAATTTCAGATGGTGCACCTAGATCCAGAAGGGTTGTCCACAGTAATTCATGGTCCACCAGATCGAATGCACTTGAAAGGTCCGCAAAACAGAGGAATAAAGAGCCCTGTTTTGCACGCGTATATTTACCTATAATCAAATCTAGGTTAATGCACTGTTCAATCGTGCCCAGCCCCTTGCGAAACCCAAACTGGGAATCAGCAAGGATTCCATTGACCTCTGCCCATTCCTCCAGTCGCAACAATAACACCCTACTCATTATTTTCAAGGAGGAGTCAAGAAGTGAGATAGGGCGATAGTTCTTAGCCTCGCCCCTGTCTCCTTTCTTGTAAATTGGAATGATTATAGACTCGCCCCAGGACCGGGGGAAGGAGGCCATGGCAACTGCATTAAAGACCTCGGTCAAAAAAGGACTCCATAGCTGTACATCAGCTTTGTAAAGGTCAATCGGAACCCCATCAGGGCCGGGTGCCTTACCTCCCTTACTACACCGGATGGCGTTATCCACCTCAGCGATGGTAATATTAAGGAAAGTATTAGGACTAGAGTCAGTAGGCACGGCACTCCCCAGAGCTGACCCCCCTGGATTAAAAATACTAGAAAAGTAAGAGACCCAGTTTTCCTCGCTGACCTGGGCAGATAATACTGGGTAAACCTCATTCTGGAGAAAGGGACTATTTACAGTATTCCAAAATAACTTAGTATCCTTAAGCACAGCTGCCTTAGACAAGTTTTCCCATGCTTCTTCCCTTAGCTCCTGCTTTCTTCGGATCAAGTGCTCCTTATAAATACCCCTTAGCGAACTAACAACATCCCTATCCCTGGGGTTGCTAGTGAGGGCTTTTTTAAATTCTTGTAAGGATTTTGTGCATGCCCCATCAAACCAGCCTATAACATCCCTTGGTCCCCTAGCCTTGTTGTTTGTCAAGATCTTTTTGGTTATCTCATTTATTTTGTCAAACCCAACAAGGATTCTAGTGGTACCCAAATCAGTATTGAGGCAGCGTTCCAACTCATGGAGACAGGCAACCACAATTTTAGTCAACAGCTGCTCTGCGTTATGCCTGGCCCATTTAATCCTTGTGCCATTTGGTCTATGGGGGATAATATCCCCAACAGTCCCACACACTACTCTATCCTTTCTCCCCCAGAAGAACAATTGCATCGTGATGCAATTATGATCACTAATGGCCAAATCTAGGATTTCCGGGGTGCTACACAGGGTATTAATGCTTTCTGAGACTAATAGATAATCTATAACATGATTCAATTTTGCCACAGAATATGCCAAATTATACCACAAATTAACTTTTTCTTGCTGCATACTATTGTCAACCCTGCCCTACAGTTTGGTCCTCTATTGCTACATAATGTCAGTGGCCCTGGCTATAATTTATCTTATCAAATATTCCTATTAACTCTTTTTCTCAGGTTCTCATTATGAGTCACCTAGCATCAGATTAAAAAATGATCACACCTCATAAAATTCAACACTGAGAACTCTGTAATTTATCGAGTATGAAATTTCGTGCCTATAACGAGTTTCACCCACAAAATTATGGCACATAGGATGTGGATTTTGGGGATTACCACCACAAAATCCGGATGTCCCGTTATGTACCTGATATTTTACCCTTGTTATTTTTGACAGGTTTGACCTACTGAAATGTACTTGGTGAAAATTGTGGGTCTGCAGTATTTGCTGCAAAACTTGAAATTTCTATATGTGTGGTAATAGAAGTTGCAGCTCAGACTGTATTTTAATGGGCCACTCATAATGAGGCTCTTAGGGCCTAATTACGAGTTTGGCGGTCCTCCCGCGGAGCACCATGGCAGCGCTTTGTGGGAAGACTGCCAAACAGATATTGAGACCGCCGACTGGATTCCAACTGGAATCCTGGTTGGACAGATGGTGCTGCCACGTTCCCATGGTGGTACCTTTCTGAGGCTCAAAGGAGAGCCTTAGAAAGGCACTGCAGTGGGACTGCGTCCTCAGGTTCCTGCATGAGAAGGAATGCACCATGTTGTGCATTTCTTCCTATGCACAAACTTTGGGGTATATTACAAGGGGGGGCACCATGTAGTCCACTGTATGCATCCCCAGTCCCAGGGGCAACAAGGGGCCCAGTAAGGGCACCCTTACTTGCCTCTCTGCCAACCTTTTCATAGTGGGCTCACCACCATTGATCGGATGGCGGGGAGGCAAGTCGTAATATGCTCGGTGGTGCCGCAGCGGCACCGCCAACAAATTGCAGCCTCTGACCACTGCGCCACTGCAGCGGGATCACGGATCCCCATTGGTTTCCGCAGTCCTGTGGCAGTCCGACCGCCACACTCATAATGCGGCACACAGTGCTGCAGCATGGCAGTGGCAGGACCGCCACCACAGCTAGTCGAAATTAGGCCCTTAGTCTTTTGGTCCAGGCATGAATTTAAATTGATTGGAGCAGCAATGCACAGCAACCACTCTCAGTTATAAAGGTTTATCACCCCAGTTACCCAGCCAGTGCAACATTCTCAGTAACATTTGAGTTATGGTTAGAAGAGCCACAAAACTAGCCTATTTCACTGACCAGTTTTGTGTTCAAGTTCTTGTTACATGGCACAGAAAAGATTGTATACTGCACACCATTTCTGCAATAGCCCACAATAGCACAGGGCCAGGACAGAGACCAACTATGTTTTATCTATATTGTATTTTGTAAAATTGGAGATGTTAATATGAGTAACGCATTTCTTAACAAAAGACCACAAGAGACCTATTTATCATTGCTTAGTTTTTGGTGGAGATCTGGTATTCATCAAAGAGGAGAATGGTTTAGGGACTGTTCAGCTTCACTCCAAGACTGATAGGGCTTTAGAAGCATTGTTGGAAGCACATACTGGTTCTCACACTATTACTTCACAGCACTATTTCTTTTGCTGCAGGAGTATATTATTAGGCTGAAATACAGGAGAAATAAACAAAATACCTTAACTGATTTGGCTTTGAAATTCTATCACCCTGCCAGAACAATATTCCTCTGTAACTGATATTTTTGAGACAAACTTGTTTAAAAAATGGTAAGACTGACACCTAGTGTAAGATGCCTGGTTAGTGAGGAAAAGTGTAGAGCAGTGCTTCCCAAACGTTTTAGAACCACGACCCTGTTTTTAGAAAGAAAACCTTTCGCTACCCACCTAGTTTTAATGGATTTCAGGAGGCCAATGTTTTAATGTAACTAACGCAGCATATTTTCAAATTTATTGGCCACTAAACTTTTACAGACATAGTTTTACTAAAAAAAATATATTACACACTAATGATAATGTTTTGAAATCGAGCTTCGATTAATATTTATAATTTGTGCATCACCACTTAAATTGTCTTGATTTGATTTGATCCTATTAGAATCTTTGTTTCCACCACACTTCAAAATTACAAAAAAAGTGCTTCATTTTTGCTTCTCTAATTTCTGAATGGTACATTTCACTTAAAGGGATTTACATAGTGTTGTGTGTTACACAAGACGACATCCTACAGCCTTTCCTTCCACACCCTCTGTACTCTGGCAATATTGTCATGTAATTCAGTTTATTTTTCGTTCTCTGCCAAGTAAAAGGTCTTTGTAAACACCCATCCTCATGTGTAAGAAATAAGCAGCACATTTTCAGAGCACACAACCTGACACTGGACTTTGGCCCTTGAAGAGCAGTAAATGTATATGAGAAATGCAGAAATTCATCTTTATTTATTGATTGGACGTTTTCGACCCACCAAAAATTGACTCGGACCCATCAGTGGGTCACCACCAATTTGGGAAACACTGCTGTAGAGATTCAGACTGCAAGAGCTATGTGCAAATAAAAACGCCAATTAAGGCACTTTTAACGAATGGGCATTGAACTATAACCTTTCCAACATTCCGCATGCCTACCCAACGTTAAACATTACATTTTACACAACAGATACACGTGAAGTACTGTGTTTCAGGTCATGAACCTCAGAATGAATAGATAATCAATCCCCTGATTCTCGCCTAGTGTTAAATTAGCACTAAGCAACAGCATAAACTGCCCTCTACTGCATTAGATAGGTCAAGGTTGAGGGCTGAAAGTGAAGATAACATGTATCAATGAAATGCCATTAAATAAAACTGCATAAGTAAAAGAAATCATATAGTTTTGCACATTTGTAAAAATTCAAGGGAAAAACTATTTTTTAAACATAAGGCAGGCAAAAGGAAAATCCCTGTCACGGCACAAAGCAACTTAAACTGTCCGTGTCACAGCAACAAACAATAGCACTCAAACAGCAGAAGTACATCAGTAAAGGCTCCCAGGGCAAACAAAAGGAACGATTGCAAAATCTAGCAGGGAAAAGCGCAGACACTGATGTACATGCTTAAGTTCCAGCAGCAGTAGTAGAATGGAGGCTGAGGTTTGAGTCAGCCTCCCATGAAGTACTAACAGAGCAGGCACGTTCTGAAAGTGTCCTCGAATCCAGAAGATGCTTTCTTTCCTTGCTTTTACCTATGAACCAGGTGTGCTTCTGCTTAATGTGGAATTTCGTAAAGAATCGGGTGGGGGCTGTATGACTGGAAACCTTAGCAGGCTTTGAGGTTCAGGCAGGAATGAGTTTGGAATAATGAGAATTTGGAATTCAATCCCACACCCTCTACTTTCCCTTCCCTGTCTTGCTCCAATTAAAGAGAAGCTTAAAATCCTCCTGTTCCAAAGATATCTTGATTGTTCCCCAGAATAACCTCTAATCTTTTTATGTCTATGCCCTAAATGCCACTTACCTACAATATTCCCCCATACTTTCATCCATGTTATTACACCCTTCCTACCTCTCATTGAGTGGTATAACCTCTAGCCATTCTCTGTTTTCCCCTGGAGCCTTCAAATCCTCAAACCTTTCACTGACCTTATGGATCTCATCCTTGGTACCAATCAGGACTTCTCCTGCTTGCTGTTCACTAGATAACTGTCCTCCATGATTGTTAGATAATAGTGTATGCATTTTTTTGCTGCAGATTTACTTGCTTCCCTATGCTCCTGCTCTTAAAACTATGGTCTTGCTCGTAAGAAAATATTTAAATACCTAACAACAGAAATTGATTAATCAATCTTACATAAAAAGACATACCATATAAATTAAAATATATATATAAATTAAAGAATATACAAAACAAGTAAAAAAAAATTAAAATGAATTCCACTTCTCTCGCTGCAACCCAAAAAACACAACCTCCAATGAATAAATAAAATAATACAACATGCTTTAAATTAAATTAATAGTTTATTTAACTTCCCAACCCAATACTACATTGTAAATTACTAATTTCATTTTAAAAAACTCAATTAAAATCACAAATTAATTTAAAAATATGAATGACAGCATTGCTAACAATACAACGTCCCTGACTCATAATCAAATCACCAAATTGCTGTAATCGCATTCGACATTTGTGAGTCTGTGATGTAAACAATGCGCTGGGCAAAGGTGATGAACTAGGCATCTATGGCCTGTGTAAGGATCCTTGAGGTGCTGGGCTGTGATATTCCCAACATCTTAAGCCCACAGTGCGCTGAGTGCAGCCAGTTGCAAGAAATTCCTGTGTAGAAATCAGGGGGACATACTAGTCTGTATGCCAATGTTGGATTCCAAAGCATCTCTAGTGTAAGCATGGTTATTGTGTTCATATTTAATTTGCAGGTTTTCAGAACATGGATCACGTAAATGTTTATGAAGTTCAACCATGTCCTTCTGTGTGTTTGCACTGGTAGTGTCCTTTGGTGCTGCGCATCCAGGTCCTCTTTTGCGATCTTTAAGCCATGCAGGATCAGAAGAGGTATCTGGTGGAGCAGAATGGGTGTGGAAGCATGGCCGAGAGACTACGGACTGTCAGTGTACTTGCTTACAGGTTGAATATGATTTGGACACATTGCACTGAGAAAAGACAAATTGAAAGAATTGAACTTTGAACTGAAATTGATATCATAAATTGCAGAAGATACACATTCAACATCCGGAACAGAATTAGAACCAGCTTGGAGGTTGGATTTGAGAATAGATATTTCAAACAAAAAGCCCTGAAGAAGTCGTGGGGAACTCCCCTTTTGACGAAACACGTGTTGTTTGGGCATATAAAGTTATGAAAATTAAGACAAAGAACAAGAAAATCATTGTGCTTTTACTGCTTACATAACTTTTGTGTTATTTTGCGTGCGCTTAGGACACTGATTGTGTTTGTAGGATCTTTTTGATCTTAATTTTGAGGGGTTGGGTGATTCCCTCTCCCTTTAGCACTGCACATACATTCACTCTAAACCCTCACTATTACATGTACTTGGAGCGCCACATTATGCCTAGTACATATTCACCCCACTTGGTTAACCAGAATTGGTGTGGTATTGGGATTCTGCAGTGCACATGTGAGGGCTTTTTACATAGGCCTGTCAACTTTAAGTCACCTGAGTGTGGACTGTGTTTAGGTTTTTCCGATATTGGTTGCCTGGAAAATTGCTGATTAATGTCAACGATGGTGTGGGCCTTCAGCTGTGAGGAGGGTAGGTGTTAGTCACCTCTTGGGGTTCCAGCTTTTATTTCGCACTGCTTTGTACTTTATGGTGTGTTTTTGTTGACATCATTTGCAACCTGTTTTGGGTTAAGGGTTGAGGTGGGGTAACTTTTATACTGGGCAGTGAGCCAGGTAGCTTGAAATTGCCAGGCTTTTTCACATTCCATTTTAACATGTGTATTATTAACCAGGTACCAGAAATGTGTATACCGTAAATATTGTAGGCAGATTGCATGCAGTACTTACCACATGCAATACTTAGCACAGACAGCAACTATTTCATTGCTCTTAATCAAGCGCAAACTCATGCAGTAAATAATGATCCTTGATGACGTTTTATCGGTCAAGCATGAGACTCATAAGTTGGGCCCAAACTCCTCTGCTCCATTAACAATCTGTAAGTTACATTTCACTCACAGATCTCTCTTCAGTGGAATCACTAGCCTGCTGACTCTGTATTCAAGAGTCCCATTCTCCTTGAAAAAATTGCACCACAATTGTGGACGTTCACATAGGTCCCGGAGTATGAAAAACCCATAACAGTAAACATGTTCTGTATAATCAAACCATGAATCATGCTGGTCTACTCAAGACTTGTATCTCTTTTTCATACCTACAGTACTTGTGACCTATTACACATATTGCTGTATACTCTGTCTATGTAATTAGCTAAGGCTAATTTAGGAATGCATTATGCAATGCCTATTAACCGTCCTACTGTTCCGAAGCCCAATTTGACAAGTTTGGCCTCATCAAAACTCTAACACAAATAAGCAAATAATTAAATAAAATAAATCAATGAAAATAACTTAATTATGACGCCCCCTGATGTCCATTTTCTAAATATGTTGTTTAATGTTGATAGGTTTACCTGTGTACGCATCACCTTAGTAAGAAACTGCAAGCATGTCTCATTTGTGAAAAGTGACTAAATGTGAAATGGGCGACACAAGGCATACCTTGCCTTAAAGGTTTGTGAACACCCCCAGTTCCAATATGGCCAGCATATATTTTCCTATTCTTCTCAAATCTGTGCCTGTAATCCCGCTTCACTTTCTGTTCTCTCATATTAAACGCATACGCACCGCATTCCTCAATTGAGAGCCTGCTTGCAACACATCCGTGCACTCTTCCGGTGACCGCGATTTGTTATTTTCATGGTACACGGTGAGTTATGCACTTTCACCGTTGAGCCTGCCCGCAATTTAGCTCCCATCCATGCTGCTGCTCACATTGATGCACCTTGTGTTTTATTTCAGATTCTCGAGTTGCGCCTTTACTTGCATTGTACTTTAGACAGTGCACGATTGGCGCCTGTCCTTTAAATTGCCTATTGTTCCCGATTTTATCTTCACATGGTAGGGAGACCTTACCCCAGCTTTCCATACTTGCACCTGTGGCTACAATTAGTATCTCTATGCCCTTGACAATCTTCAATTTTTTTAATTTAGATTTTCAGCCTCACCAAATCACTGTTCCTTCACAGTTCATTTTAAACCTGCGTGAACGCTCACTTTCCCATCAGGTTCGTCTCTCACGTAATTCCGGTCCTTCTATTATTGTTCCCCTCCTTAATGTAGTCTTACTGTTCCTTTTTATCCAAATTAGATTATATAGTACCATGCTGAAAGAGATAGGGCTCCCGTCCTATCTAGGAACTACAATACCCTATAAAGTGCTATTGTTAGGTCAGTTATCTTTTCATTCTGGTTTTTAGATACCCAGTTTATCCCTTAATTGGGGCCACCACAATATCACCGGCACGAGGTACCTCATAGTCATGGCAAAATATGATTTACAGTGTGCTGCATGTGTGTTTGACACCATTCCAAGTATGTTTATGGATTGATTGGTTGTTGCCTTTCACTATGGCTCAATCAATGGTAATCAATTTTAATTTCTTTCCTCCTCCTTTTTTACTGGTTATCTGACACTATTACCCCTTCTTCACTCGCCTCTTTTCATTTAATCTACTCCTCTCTCTCTTCTTCCTTACAGGCATTGTTGCATCTCAGGCATATTCAAATATGTCCTGATGATGATCCCCATATTTTAAGGAGGGATCGAAACGTCGTAGACAAATAGTACCATGACTATTGAGAATGTACTGTAAATAAGTTATGATAGCATTGGTACTATAAACTGACATGCAACATGACTTGCTTATTATTTCTATAGTCACTAAAATATATCGGAGTTTTGAAATTCTTGCTTCTTGTTCTGCTGTTCCCCGCTTTATTATGTTTTTGTGTTATATGAATGAATAAATACATGTATATATACATTTGGATTTCCTGACAGAATTCATTTAACTTCTATGGTTTATGCTCAATAATATTCTGCAGTAAGACACCTCTTGTTCCTTTATAGATATATCGTAAGCAGCAGTAGCACCTTCCACAGCTCCTTTTTTGATCTGGTGTGTTCCTAGAACCCCACCCTCAGACCTTTGTGCAAATGGCACTGTATTGAGTGGACAGCAGCTGCAATTTAACCTTGCTCTCCATGGCTTCCGTTGTGTTTCATGTCTTTCTGACCTGATTTTAATCCCACTCAAGATCGGGAGGCCGCTCCTTTTCCTTTAATGTGGCCAAGCTGTGGAATGCTCTTCCCCAACATCTAAGGTCCAACCCCGACCTCAGTTCCTTCCGCAAACAGCTGAAAACGCTTTTGTTCATTAATCAGTAGTAGGTTAGATATTCTTCCTAAGCAACCTTAGCCCAGTCGGTTTTCTCAGCGCTTGGACGCCCCAGGGCAGCTACGTGCGCTTTATAAAACCCAATTCATTCATTCATTCACTAAAGTTACTGAACTCAATGAAGAAGTAATGTCGGCAAACAATGCACTTTCAACTGGGCATGTGGTGTGTTAGTTCAGGTTGGGGGCTGGATAATGGTGATGGCCTTTTATATACCATTGGGTTCCCTTGTTTATTATAAATATGCTTACCATATATCAGATGATGGTCTCGTTTGAAGTTACTGGCTAAGACTTAGCATGGAACACTTAATGAGAGTTGCTCACAACTCTGTATCTATTATCTGCCTCTTCCCTGTCTTCCTTCCCTTTCTTTCCAAGATCCAACCATTTCTGCATGATGTCCCTCAGAGGCTGTACAATGGACTGCATTGTCTGGACATAGTCATTGGCCCTTGACCAACATGGCCTCCTTTCTTGCCTCCAATGGCTGAAGCTTGCTGTAGATTTGTGTGTGTGTGTGTGTTAGAAGAGATGGGGCAACAGGAATGAGACGATATGCTGTTATGTCCCGGAGACTTCAGATTATGAGGCCAGCCAACCTTTCCTTGGAGTCATTCTGGTTTCAAAGAGATGCAGGCCCACTCCTTCTTACTCAGGCAAGAGATCAGCAGGCAGCAGGTCAGCACAGCAACACAGGAGTCCAGCAGATTGCAGTCCAACAGAGTGGCAGTCTTTCAGCAACACAGCAGTCCTTCTTCCTGGCAGAGTTTCCACAGGTCCAGAAGTGTAATGAAGTGGTGGTGTCTGGGGTCCTTTTATACCCAGGAGTGCCTATGTTGTGTGAAGAAGCTTCTAGAGGCATGCCTTTGAAGTGCACAGATGCCCTGCTTTCCTGGCCCTGGCTCCATACACACTCAAGGGGGTAGGCAGCCCTTTGTGTGGGGATAGGACATAGCATATTTAGATGTAAGTGAGACTGGGCCCAGTCTCCCTCCTGTCTTTCCAGTGATGGTCTATCTAGTCACACCTAAACTCCCATTATGTGTGGCTGTCTAGGAGGAATACACAAAGCCCAACTGCCAACTACACCCAGTCATTTGATCAGAGACAGGTTGCAGGCACCAAATTGCTAAGGCAAGAAAAAGACAACTTTTTAAAGTGGCATTTTCAGAATTGTAATTTAAAATCCAACTTCATAAGTTAGAATCTTAAATTAGGATTCCAGAGACACCAAACATGAACCAGCCATATCTTCCTATTTAGAAATTACACTTATAAACTGTAATAAGCCAACTCCAATGTTATCGTATGGGAGTGATGGGCCTTGAAGCAGTGAAAAACCATTTTAAGAGTTTTTCACCACCAGGACATCTAAAACTTAAAGGTCCACGTCCTACTTCTTAAAAAATACATTGCACCCTGCCCTCTGGGCTGTCCAGCGCCCACCCTAAGGGTGACTTATGTGCATATAAAAAGGAAGGTTTGGGCCTGGCAAAAGTTTTTTTTTGCCAGGTCAATATGGCAGCCGAAAGTGCACATGCAGACTCTGAAACGGCAGGCCTGAGGCACGTTTAAAGAACTACTTAAGTTGGTGGCACAATCAGTAGTGCAGGTCCACTATTAGCATTTCATTTACAGGCCCTAGATACATGCAGTACCACTTTACTAGGGACTTTTAAGTAAATTAATTATACCAATTAGGGATACACCAATATTACCATGTTTTAAGGAGTGAGCACATGCACTTAAGCACTGGTTACCAGTGATAAAGTGCACAGAGTCCCGATGCCAGCAAAAATGGGATCAGAAAAAATGGAGGAGTAAGGCAAAAGTTGGGAGGAAGACCACCCTAAGGCTGACAGGTCTAATACACTTGCATTTGAGAGTGTGTCATGAGTGTATAACCTCAAATATGCATTAAAGCCTCATTGAGTAGGCTTGTGATAGTTGCCACAGGGCATAAAATAAGATGACTCTCTCACTTTCATCCTTTGAGCAACTTTCTCTTTTACCGCTAGGATCCCACTACTGACACAGTGTCTATTACTGGCTGGACCTTCTTCTTTCATGCTGGAGCATAAGGATGGGAACGCTGACACTCTCTGTGTCAAGGCAGTGGTAGTGATATTGGCTAACGAGGGACCTCACCCATCTGTTTGGGTCCTGCCTACTTGTCTTGCAGGTCTTGGCATCCAGCTTTACAGGTGAACCTGCATTAATTTGTTCTGTTAAGCCTTTTGAATTCTGGCCATAATTGTGGTGGAGTTGATAACACAAGTAGACCTGTTCAAATTGACATTCTCTTTTATAACCGCAGAGAGTACTTAGTATTTTCACGTACAGAATGTGTGCTTCTTCTTTCCTACATATTTATAAAGGTTCAGGCTTGTGTTGAAGCTAAGTACATTCCTGCAGGCTGTGGTTGCAGTCTGGCATGCATACGCTGTGTGATGTGTGGAGGGGAGGCTGCCACTGTGCTGGCGTCAGGCCTCTGCTGCTCCTTTTCTGCATGGTGGTATCAGAGTCTGGAAACACAGGAGGAGACAGAGGGCTTTGTTTACAAGAAATGATGCATTGCTACACCAAGGCAGTGATGCGTCAACATTTCTTGCACCTCTGTCAAAACAACTTACGACACCATGGCTCAAGCTACCAAGGATGCGTCAAAATTTTCACTCATCCGTAGGTAGGATGTTGCAAGGCATCTGGCCCAAAAGTGGCGCATTGCTGTAGTTGGTCATAAGACTAAGGCAACTACAGCAATGCATCAGAAATCAGAGACGATGCATCAACAAGTAGCCTCATGTGTGTGGACCAATGTAATACAGCGTGAAAAGGTGACAAAACTCACCTTGTTCTCTATTACATTAGTCATGGATGTCACGCATACAAGTGGGCATAGTGTACTTATGTGTACTGCTCTGCCTACGTATGTGTGACATATTTTGTGAAAGTACAATGTGAGTGCATAGAAGTCTGTGATGGTGTGTGATGTGATATTTGTTGTGTTACCTAACTTTTGTGTGCACTTACCTGTTAAGGGGATGTGACTTGATTGCGGATTGTTTCAAGTCAGTTCAGCTGGTCAGATACCTATGCCACAGCCAATGGGCCAACCTCAGTTTTAGAGGCGTAGGAATTTTGACGCATCTCGAGCTCAGCAGCCCACTTACCGAAGATATGTCACATTTGCAGAATGTCACTGCGTCAGTTTTACAGGGGACCTTAGGTGGGAATGCCTGTCTAGCATATATTAAAACTAATGCTATGCAGCCAATTCTGACAAATGGAAAAGCTGACGCAGACCGACAAAAAGTGATGAATCTGCCTATTCCCAGGTTTACAAAACCTTGTAAATCTGGGAATGTGTCAGAATTCAAGGGTGTTGCGTGGGATCACCCACAGCAACACTCATTGAACACCCCTTTCATGCAGAGTAACACTTGAAAGGGGGTCATATTTGCAAGGGCATGAAAAGCCTGCAGGGTGGCTCTGCGTGCCCTTGTATTTATGGGCCAGCACACAGCACACAGCACCAGCACACAGCACCAGCAATAGTGATGCTCTGGTGGCACAAGGGGCTTGTAAATATGCCCTTTAGTTTCCTTTGATATATAGATGGTTCCGCTGGCCCACCCCTTTCAAGCATCGCCCTGGCAATGCAATGCCTTTTCAAACTAGGCATGCTATTACTGTGAAATCTGTATTCAATATAACAGGACATTGTGGATGAAATTTAAAACTAACCTAGAAAACTACCCTTTTAAGCAGATGCTTTAGTCCACAACTCCTTTTAAATAAGGTAAAACAATATTAAAGGCCTACTAGCCCACATGTCATGATTTCTACATGCCTTGCATTCAAATGCCCTCAGATTTCACAAAAGAGCGTCTACCAAAAAGCATAAAACCGTGTGACCCATTTCAGTCTTAACTAAAATGTGTAGCAATGGCCAAACTGTACAGATTAAAATCATTGTGAACACAGTATCAGTAACACGTTGCAAACTCTGCTTCCCGAACCAGCATGAAAACCACAGAAGATAAACTGAAGATTAGGAAATGAACTCCAGTTCTTCTGAGCAAACATCCTTTCAAAAATTTTTTTTAGCACTGAACAGTAGAGCTAAGAATAGCAATTTAAACCAGTTTACTAGGTGCAATAAAAAAATCAAAATACACCTCTATCTGGATACTTTCTGCTCTTGCAGGAATACTGTTAAACGTTTTCGCTGTAAAGAGCAATTCAGTTTGATACAGAAGGAGTGTTCATTCTGTCACTAATTTGTACTTCACATGTCTGCTGACTGGGGACGATTTTCATCTTATCTTTCCCTTGAGTGGAGTCAGGCGACCGTGTTTTGCAGGCTTGTTGACACTTTACACTCCCATGCTCTGGTGGGAAAGCCCTGGAACAGTAGAACAGGTCTCCATGATGGTTCTTCAGTTCGTGTGTTCTTAAAGTGAAGAGCAAGGCTTTAAATGGAGTGAGCCCTCTCTGGGCTGGGCCTCAGCGGGCGTGCCGGGGGCCTCATTCAAGGGCAGGTTTACCTATGTCGCAGCAGCTAGCAGTAGGTGCTTGAGGACAGTGGCCAACACTCTTTGGAGGAACTACGTATAGCAACGACGCAAAATCACGTGACAACGCGTTACGTTCATCATTTGAATATTGTGCGCATCACTCGTGTGAGCTGGAGCCAGTGCGTTCTGCTGATCACTCAGGGCCCGATTTACAAAGAGCCTCCACACTCGTGGCGGAGGTCCCACAGTCATGGCGGGACCTCCACACTGCAGTTACTCATTGCAGAGGTCCCGCCACCAGTTTCGGGCTCCTGCAGTGAGTGCGGCCCTCCACCATGACTGCGGGGCGTCTGTCATAAGTGCAGAGGCCTTTTGTGAATTGGCCCCTCAGTGAACTTGTGGGCCGCAGTGCTGTCCTGACCGTTAGTTGAGGGCCTTGAGGGATTTTTACAGGAAAGCTACTGGCCAGAATAATGGGTCTGAGTCGCGCTGTTGACAGTCTGAGGGGTTCTGTGGACAGACGGAAGAGCTTTGAAGGATAGTGGAAGGGGGATTTTGCAGCCAGCTCAGGAGGTCGGAGGGCTGTCTGAGGGGGTTGAGATCAATGAGAAGGGGCCTTAGGTCCAAGTGCGAGTGTTAGCAAAAGGGATTTGTTGGGAACAAAGGTCCAATGAAAGGGTCTGAGGAACAGTTTAGATTGGACACTCGCTCTCTGATGGCTAGCTGAAGGCATCTGTGGTCTGATTGAATGTCACAGTGCACAAGCCGAGGCACAATTTTAGATTTCAAGGGGTTGAATAAAAGTCTGCTGATGGTCTCAGATCTAGTTGAGGGTGCATGCAGGTGATGGATGCCTCTGTCGGTCAGCTCTAGGTCAATGGCATAACCATTCCTGAGGTCCAAAGAGTCTCTGTGAGGGATGGTCTAGTGTTTCTGAGGTCGAATTTAAATGCCAGCTCAGAATCTTTAGGAAGCACGTGATAGTCCTTGGAGGGTGGCTTAGGGCCAAAGACAACCTGTAGTCTCTCAACTAAGTTTTTGTGTGAATGAAGGTTTGTGAAAGCCAGGTGAAGGTGTCTGAGTTCAGTGTGAGGACAGCTGGATCCCAGCAGGTAATCTCATTAGGCTGAGTGAAGGTCTATGAGAGCAGGACAACAGCCAGATGAGGTCAATAGGAAAGGGCTCGAAGGGATGGGGTGTCTGAGGGCTGGAGGAGGGTCTACGCAGGTTGACCTGGGGTCTCTGATTTCTAACTGAGGGCAGTTCCAGATCTCTGTCTGCTGGTTGAGGGTCTCTGAAGGATTGCAGAAGACAACTTAGTGATGGCTGGGAGTCTCTGAAAGCTAGCAGTGAATCCATGTGAATGGGCAAGGGCCACTTTGACAAGCTGAGGGTTTTTTGATAGCAACTAAGGGTGTCTGGGTGCAAGCAAAGGGTCGCAGAGGGTATCTTCCGGCCATCTAGACAAGTGACTGGATTTGAGGATCTTTGATAGTGGACTGAGGGCAGAGTGAGGGATAAGAGGATGCTGAGGCTTTAGGAAGCCATTCTTACACTTGCATCCTGTGCCATGAAGTGCACTGCCAAAGGGAGAAGCCAGAAAATTAAAATACCCCCAGTTCGAGCTAAGGCTCTTATGGCGTGAAGTAAATAAAACAAGTGAGCCCAATCCGCCCTAGAAGAGCTGTCTTGTCTTCCATCCAAGCACATATCCATTCATCCTTTCATCCTTCCATCCACCCACTAATATCCACTAATTCACATCTACATTCTATCATTTATTCATTCTTTCATCTATCACTCAATCTTTCCCCATTCCATTTATCCATCCACCCACACTGCCACTTTTCCATCCACTATGCCATCCACTGCCTGATGCCATTGGTGCTATTCACTCTGCCATCCGTCCAGCAACCTATCTATCTACCTGCCATCATCTATCCTTTGTTCCATCCATTTATCCACTCATCCACCCATCATTCCATCCACACATCCATCCCTTTACTCTGCCAATCTTTCACCTGTCCATTCACCTTCCATGTACTCATCCTTCCACCAACTCATTTATCTACCCATTCCTTTATCCACCCAGTAATTCATTCATCTTTCCACCCTTCCTTCCATTCAATATTCCTTCCTTCGGGGGCGTGGCTAGATGCCGGAGAAGATGGCCGCCGTCCTGAGGATCTCCGTCGGAGCGTAGCCGCAACGGGAGCCTCCAGGTGATTCGCGCGGTCACCCGACCTCAGAAAATGCACCTAAACACAG
Organism: Triturus cristatus; assembly: GCF_964204655.1. Classification (NCBI taxonomy): domain Eukaryota; kingdom Metazoa; phylum Chordata; class Amphibia; order Caudata; family Salamandridae; genus Triturus; species Triturus cristatus. The sequence goes on from NC_140591.1 coordinate 832,119,138, forward strand.
TGGAACGACTGCACCCTCGGAATTGAAAGTATGAAGTGACGAGGTGAGCGGAACAGGCTGCTTTTTCCAATCTTCGCCGCCCGCGGATCGGGCATAAAACGCGGCCGCTATTTTGCAGCCTCTCCATTCCCTGTGCTTTATACCTCTCGTCTGCCTCGCGTTTCTTCTTTTAAAGGAGTGCTACTTCTCCCTTACCACGCTTAAGGCAGGAATCATCGTTATAAATATTGGGGTAAGAGGACTTTCGGTTTTTTTTTAAAACAAAGTAAAACTTTCTTTTGATGTCTGCCCCTTACAGTTGAAGAGCAACCGCCATTTTGTGGTGATTACAGTCTCACAGATATAATGCCTTTTTCTGCTGTCATGCTGGAGGTTAAATAATCTTTTGCATCCTAAAGCTGAAACTATAAAGTATGTGAGCTACCACTAGCTGGGGGAAGAATATGTTTTGCTGTTTTTTAAAGCTTTTTGCCTTTTCAGAGCGTGACTGGCAAATACTTGGCATTTTGTTTATCTCACGCTTCCTGGTTTTATCAGCCATTTCATGCCTTATAATATAAAATAGCTTGAGGCAGTATCCTTCTCTTTAAAACATTGTCGGAGCTTGGTCTCTCTCTTCATATGCTGTTGTTACTGGACTCCTTCTACTGATATGCTGATTTCTGACTTACAGGAATTCCAACTCAGCGTTTCCTGTGTTAATTTTTCATCGTCATTTTGCAACTTGTTTTACTCGCCTCTCAATTTTTCAATGGCGATGTCACGTAATACCCGTAATACTCCTCAGCCAATTAATGCGACCACAGTACCTTTGGAAGATATTAACCCTTTCAGTGTACTACAAGACAGTATGGAAGAAGCAACAAATGACTCCACTGCCGCTAAAACTTCCTCTCCTCATACTTCCCGCCCAAGCTCTAAAATCTCACCTAAAATGTCCTCTACTTCTACTTCTACGCCAGGAAAGCGAGTGAAGACAAATCCTCCCTCTCCTACTAATTCTCCCTCTTCTATCTCTATGGAACTTCTTCTTGACGAAATTCGCTCACTCAAATCCAACATGACAGAAACAAATTCTCATCTTCAAAGTCTCGAAGATAACTGGTCACACACTGAACAAAAAGTTGAGGATTTGGAGAGAAAAGTGGCTTCAGTTCAAATAGTTACTGAACAAGTTCCTTGCCTGCATAGGGAAATTCAAAACCTTAAGCAACAAGTCGAAAATTTTGAAAATCAAAATAGGCGTAACAACCTACGTATTTACGGACTTGCGGAAGGCCTTGAAGGATCAAATTCTATATCCTTTTCACCTCTTTTGCTCCTGAATTCTTTTCTTTTAACTCTACCCTGGATTCTTCACAGGTAATGATTTGGGACTTTTAAAGCTGCCGCCAGAGGCTTTAATATTAATTTTGTTTCGCAAAAGAAAAAAACTTTTGAACATAAAAACTCCCAATTACTTGCTAAAATCAAAAAACTTGAATATACTTATTATCATTCGAATTCCGAATCCGCATTAAAAAACCTAATTGAAGCAAAATTTACATTTAATAAAATTTCCACGGAAGCCGCTTCCTCTTATCTTTTAAAAACCAGCGTTAGATACTATGGAGGCCAAAATAGGATGGGGAGACTGTTAGCAAATTACTTGAAAATTAGACGTGAACGGACTAAAATAGAAGCTATACGGAATGACGCGGGTTTATCTTTCTTTAAAGACAACGACATTTTCAATGAATTTGTCTCTTTTTATAAAAAATATTTACCCCTGAACATAAACCAAATCAGACAGATCTGTCTACTTATTTTCAGTCCATTGAACCCCCTTCTCCACACAATATCGACTTTTCTTCCTTAGAGGCAGATATCACTTTATCTGAAATTACTCGCACTATTTCGATATTAAAAAGAGGGAAAGCTCCAGGTCCTGATGGATTTACCATTGAATTTTACCCTCATTTTGCGAATCTCTTACTCCCACACCTCTTATCACTTTACAATGCCTTTATCTCTAGCGGTTCTTCGTCTGGAACCTTTCAAGAAGCCATGATATGTTTAATACCTAAAGAGAAAAAAGACCCTGCTCTCTGTAAAAATTATAGGCCAATTGCTTTAGTTAATCTGGATTATAAGATTTTTGCAAAAATTCTAGCGCTTCACATAGATCCTGTTTTACCCTCTCTTATTGGCCCGGAACAATCAGGTTTTGTTAAGGGTTGTCTATCATCTGATAATTCCAGAGTATTTTTTAATATCCTTAGCAAGGCTTCTTCTCTTGATTATCCTATTGCTGCTATAGCATTGGACGCAGAAAAGGCGTTTGATCGACTAGGTTGGGACTTTATTTTTCAGGCACTAAATTAGATAGGATTTCCTCCTAAACTAATTTTGTTTATTTCTATTTTATACTCAGGTCCCAAAGCTTCTATTTTTGTGAATGGTAAGATTTCGGATCACTTTTCACTTTCTACAGGAGTGCGTCAAGGTTGCCCTCTTTCCCCTCTTTTATTCATAATAGCCTTAGAGCCCTTTTTAACCAAAATTAGATTAGATGAAAAAATCACTGACTTTCAACTTGATTCCTCTCATGTCAAATTATCCGTTTATGCGGATGATATCCTTTTATATTGTTCCAATCCGTCTACCGCCATCCCTTCTTTTTTATCACTGGTCGACACTTTCTCTCAATTATCTGGTTATCGTCTTAATTCCGACAAATGTGAAGTCCTGCCTTTAAATGTTTTTTGTCTTAAACAAGATTTCATACAAACAGGCTTTTCCTGGCAAACCTCTAAGATTAAATATCTAGGCTTGTGGTTTTCCTCTAACATTCCTGAAACATTAAAAATAAACTTTGATAGTATGATTAAAACTTTATATGATTCTATTGACCGTTGGCATCCACTTTTTCTCTCTAGGTGGGGAAGATTAGATTCCATCAAAATGATGCTCGCTCCTTTGATTCTTTACCTCCTTTCCATGATTCCGGTTCACTATCCTGTTTTTTACTTTAAGAAAATTGATTCTCTTTTGACCAAGTTTCTTTGGAAGAATAAACCCTCTCGAATCGCTCTGTCTGCTCTAAAAGCATATAAATCATCTGGAGGCCTTAAATTTCCTGATTTTAAATCATATCATTATGCTTTCTCTTTAAAGCAATCTTCTCACTGGCTCTCTGATGATCAACAGATTCATCCTCCTATTTGGTTGAATATAGAAAAACATTTTCTATCTCCCTTTGAATTCAAGGAATCTCTTGCCTTCACTAACAACATCTCTCTTTTTCGCTCTCCAGTCATCTCTCATACGTATAAAATCCTTGCACCTCTCCTTCCTTCTTTTTATCCTTCTTCATCCTCATTAGATCAACAGCCCATTTGGCATAATAATTTACTACGCATCAATAATCGCACCTTTTATTGGAAAACATGGAGACTCAAAGGATTGCTCTGGATCTCCCAATAACTAATCAATAACATTCCTATTTCTTTTTTGGATCTCCAGTCAAAATTTTCTTTACCATCCTCCTGTAAAGCTAAGTATGTTTTATTGTGTTCCTCTCTTTCCCGATACCTTCACTCTTTACCGTCTCTTTCCACTCCTCCGTCTAAATGCTCCATTATCTTTCCTTTACTCTTGTAGGAGAGTAGGATCTGCACTTATGTTGCCCCCACTTTTTTCTGATGTATACACTGGTTTCTGGCTATAGTCTGGCTGGGTCCCTGCTAATCAGGGCCCCAGCCTCTCTGTTCTCTCTAAACGACTTGGTGTGCATATTAGATGCACTAGTGATTGGATACTGTGGTACCTTAGGAGCCCCTAGTATATGGTACCTTAGGTACCTAGGGCATAGGCACTTCGCAGGCCTACCAGGGGCTGAAGCATGTATTATGCCACCCCTGGGAAGCAGACTCAATCTGACACCACAGACCTGCTACTGCAGCTTGTGTGAGGTAGTGTTGGCACTCCTCACTGAGGTATAGGTTTCTATATCTCACCATACACACACATATAAACCTATCAGCCACCCCTATGGCAGGCCCTATCAATCCTGAGGGCAGGGTGCTTGGTTTATAATGTGAGAGGGTGCCTCTGCCTGATCAGGGCCCCTCTGCAGATGGCAGGGTCTATTCCTTGTGGCTGTTTGTGGATGCGGTTAAACCATATACTTTTAAGTGCATTATAACCTCTCGGTTAATGCTAACTTTGGAATGACTGCATCAAAACATGTCGTGTTTGGGGTCAAACAACTTGGAATCATACCCCCACACCAGTAACTGGTGTGGGAGTATGATCCCACCCTTCTAGAGGGGACGACATGTACCTACTGTGGTAACAAGGTAGACATCTGAAAGAGCCCTGGCATCACAAAATGGATGCCACCAGCACAGACACTAGGCTGCCCTCCTGCTGCTGACTGAAACTCGCAGTGGAGGAGGCCCAACAATAGGCATCCTGTCACAGGCAAGTGTTACTACCTTCCAGACAGGATTTAGTGTATTGGGGCTGGGTGGGTGCACTTCTAGAGTGCTTTGAAATCCTGCACTGGGGGCGCAGTAGGTTCCCATGTGCATATGCCAGCTCAAACCGGTTCAGGGGCTTTCTGTCCCTCCTCTGGTGCGAAACTAGACAAAGGAAAGTGGGTGTAACCACCCCCTACCCTGACCCTCCCAGAGGAGTGGTCATAGAGCTAGTCCCTCCCCTATCTTCAGTATAAGATAGCAAACTTTGCCATTGCAAAGCAGATAACCTTGGACGACACTTTACAAGAAGAATCCTGGCCCTTCGACGTTCCACTACCTTTGGAAGACAGAAGAATCTCCCTTGGAGTCAAGGAGTGACTCCCCTGCTTGGCAGGCACCAAAAACCTTAATCAACGGTCACAAACTTTCCCGCTCCCGCCAAAGTTCGAAGTCCCTGCAGCCCCAGAAGTAGATTTCCTGACTTCTCGACGGCCAGTGTGAGCCCCCAGCAAAGCTGTGGTGAGTGGAGCCCATGAGTGACGCGGAACAGCAATACCCGAGTACCATGCACTATTGTCAAGTGCAACCCCTTCACGGTGTTCTACAAACTTGTGCATTGGACCATTTGTGGCCCGAGCCTCCAGCAGGTTTTGCAGTGAAAATCAGAGGCCTACCCAATCCCGAGTGACCGTGGGCTCCTGTGAAGCATTTCCTCAAGAGGCGTCTCTGCGATCCCTTGCCCGTTGGCTTGTGGGTCCCCTGAAGACTTTCCTATCAACTAAAAGGGCTCTCCTGATTGCTCCAGGCCAGCCCTCGCTCACCCTTGTTGGGTGAGTCCCTCAGACCTTGCTGGTCTGCACCATCGACTTTCTTCACTCTACACAAGACTTGCTGTTGCCAAGGCTTGTTGGCTCCAATCTGGTTGCCGACACTGCAGTCAGCTGCAGATACCATGGGAAACTCTGAAATCAGCTGCTGGTTATCGTTGATCCCTCCTGGACCTCGTGAGTGAAGAGTCAAAACCCCATCGATGACCTGAAATCACCCAACATCTGTGGTCATCCATCTTCCTGGCCAACGGTCACTGGCAAGTGACTTTGAACACTGTCCCTTCAATTTTCAGGTCATCTGCATCTCGAATCCACCCTTGGATTCCACTGGACACTTCTTCAGTCGACACAAGCAGCAAGTCTTCTTTGATCTCCATAGAAAACAGCGACGCGACCCGACACCAAAAGACACCTATGCACCCGGCTTCCCTGGGTGAGGTAACTCGTGCACTCCGGTGCCCTAGTGTGTGGTGGCCCTCAAAATACTTACCTTGTAAGTGGCTTGCTTGTAGACTTCCTCGAAGTACCCTAAAACTTTAAAAATCAAACTGCGACTTGCTCCATTATAATCAATAGGGAACCCGCGGCTGTGTTCACACATTGCACGCGTCTCCCGTGGGCCTACTACTTACCTGCTTTCACTGCAGTGGTGAGGCCCCAGTGATTCTACAGGCCCTAGGCCTTGTCATTTTGCAAGTCAACATTATTAACTCATTTTTTTAGTATATGGTCTGGTACGCCCCTAGGGCCCCAGCCATATTTGTGCTTAACTTATTGTGAAACGTTGATATTTGAATGTGTTCCTGACTTCTAATATCATAAAAAGATTAGTAGAGTGTGTCTAGTAATAAATACATATATATTTTATATATATACCTGTGTGGTGTCCTTTCATTTGGTAATTCAAGAGATTATAAGGTAAAACAAGCTGCTTTACATTCCTCTGAGACTTAGCCTGAAGGCTGCTCTCCACAGCTACCACTAGGATAGCTTTCTTTAAAAGGTTGTCTTAAACCTATCTACCATAAGAGTCGAATTGGACTGGTGCAAGGTGGCCACTATAACTAGTGACCAGCATATGCCAGGCCAACTTCTCACAACTCTCATCCTCCGCATCAGCTTCTTCTTTATATAGGTGTTTATATCTCTCTTCTATTAGGAGCAAGGGGAAGGCTGAATTGGGTTGGGAGAAAGATTTGGATGAAAGTTGGCCTATCCCCCTTTGGGATAAACTATGGCTAAAGATTCACAAGACCTCCAGAGCTGCTAACACCTCTCAAACCCTTTACTTTATTTATAAACGTATTTTAATTCACTCCTGCACACTTAGCTTCTATTTCTCCAGATTCTTCCTCTGCTTGCTGGTTCTGTCGTTGTTTATTGCCTGACTTAAAACTTATGCTTTTTAACTGTCCTCCCATTTCTTGTTTCTGGCAATTAATTTGGACTCAAATTAACAAAATCTTTCATACTCAGATTCCTTTTTCATTTACTAACATTTTCTTAGGATCACTATCACCTTCATGGTCTGCTACATCTCCTAACTCCAAATTAGTTGATTCATTATTAGCAATAGCTTTCCACTTGCTAACTTCCAATTGGATACAGGCAGATAAAGTCACTTTAAAAGCATGGTGGAATCCTGTTTGTTTTCACCATAGACTGGATACTAGTTATGTTACTCCCGTATCGCTTTCCATTAAAAGAGATCTTTTATGGCTACCATTATCCTCTTATCTCACACTCGCTGCATCTACCAGCTCTACACCAGCTAACACTTCCGATGATGTTCAGAAACCTCCTTGAGGTAACCGTTGGTTTTTTATTTCAATCATAATATGTGCTCATGATTACTCCTTTTGTTGTTTTGCCAATTACATTTACTCTATATATTTTACGAACCTTCTTTGCCATGCCTATAAAGTTTGAACTCAGGTGTTATTTCTAAGTTTGACCTCTCCCCCTCCTTGTTTCTTTTTCCCTTCCTGTCTCCCCCTCCCTGTTTTCCTCTGTTATTTCTTTTTTCTTAAATTGGTTTTGCTAAAGATTATAAGTTTATTATGTTATATTGTATCGTATATGAAGTTCTCTTATGTTTAAACAACGTTTTCTCAATAAACTTAAACTTTAAAAAATATTCCTTCCTTCTTTCCCTGTTCTATTTACCCATCTGTCCTTCTTCCTTGCTGCTGCTTTCTCTTCTATTGACGCTGTATTACTTTATGGCATTATGGATGAGCTTTGTCTGCTGAGATGTAGACAGAAGGGGACCATAAGGAACCCCACCCCGCTGTAGCTGCTTAAGCAGGGATTCACAACACCTCTGTGAACTGCCATGCCAGTTACTGGTGCAAGTGCCTTCTGCCACAGAATGTGATCCTGCACTGATTGTGGCAAATGAAATTTCAGTTACACTGTGGAACACAGAGTGGCTTTAAAGCAGCCACTCATATTTCACTTGAATGCGATCCCTCATGGCAGCACAATTCCACAGCTGCCCTTGGATGTCATGGAATTCCTTATAGTGTGGCACCCTGTCCCTGTTTGCACCCAGCTTATCACCCAGCTTATCTTTTGGTGCAAACAGGGAAAGTGTGCCATATACATAATACGGCCCCTGGAGTCTGCTCAAGAGAGAGAGCTGACTAATTGCTTAGGAGATACCTTGGAGGAGTGCTTATACAGGGGAGATATTGTTATTGATATTGTGGGGCAGAGAGGATCCAAAGATGCCTGCCGTGTTCCTGGAAAGGATCTCCTCTAAGCACTGACAGTGAGCTACATTAAAAGAGAGACCAATACAATGAGTCATGTACTCACCAGTGGAGGGCACCCACCTAGCAGTTTGGGTGGTGGGTTTTGAGTCTGGTTGTGTGATAGATTCCCAAGTTGCAAGATTCTTTAAGGTAATATAACCGTGATCGCAAAATCGCCCCTTCAGCTAAGAAATACACCAGGGCTGTGGACACAAACCAAACATAAACTAATTGGACCAGGGTGAGTTCCTGTCTCAGAGAATGATGGGGGTCATGGGATGCACAACCAATGAGAAGTATGGTTCCATCAAAATACCTGACCTGCGCAGGCACAGCCTGTAAAATAAACAATTTGACAACAAAAGTGTCTTGTGCACTAAATTGGAGCTTGAAAAGGGTGGAGCGCAGCTTGTTTCAACAAAAAAGAGGGGACAGCTGGTCGTCCTTCTAGGATGTCAATTCCCAAACCAACCACCATGGGGGGCCATAGCCACTAAGAGTGAGACTGTGGTGCAAAAGTATCATACAAGCTTGTCTCACAGGAGTAGTTGAGGCTACTACCCAAACTATTTCTGTATAGTATTATAATGTGCATGATTTAAGTAAAGTATAGGTTCTTTCCAAAAGATAAGCAATGACTGGGTATACCAACTTGTGTTAGTTAATGTTGAGTTCCGAGTCCTTAACTCCACACCAACTCCCTGAATAAGCCTTGGACTGCTTGACTTCACTACCCTGATGGCCCATTGTTAAAGTGATGTATTATTTGGTGCTTAGTTTGGTTCCTATAGTGGGTTTTCCCAGGAGGACACTAGTGGTAAATTGCTGTCATTAGCAATGTCTTACCCAGTAACCATTGTCTTCTGTAAGGCCCTAAAAAAGTTCCCATACGGAGCCAATATGCTTTTTATGTCCAGGACTCTAAAATCTGTTCTATGTAATATTTACATGCCCTAAATTGAAAGTGTTTTTTACAGGGCATATTTGAAACCTTTATTCTCTAACTGGCACATGCATCAACAAAGAATTTTGCGATTCCTTAATTGCGATTTTTAAGGAATCGCAATTAAGGAATTGCAAAAGCCTATGCATGTAGGAATCGCTATAAAAATAGCGATTCCTACAAATTCCTTAATTGCGACTCGCAAATTGCGAGTCGCAATTAAGGAATGCCGTCCCATTCATTCCTATGGGCCTCCAGGCCCATAGGAATGAATTGGAGATTGCATGAACAAATTGCGAATACCAGTATGTACTCGCAAATTGCTCATGCAATTTCAAGGGTGCAAGGGTGTCAAAATGACACCCTATTGCACCCCTGAAATTGATCTGTGCACATATGTTGCACACACACATGCTCTAAGGGCATGTGTGTGCGCAACATGAAACTTTGAAAAATGCACAAAAGTGCATTTTTCAAAGTTTTTGCAAATTATCATGAAGCTCAACTTCATGGTAATTTGCTCCCCCTATTAGCGAAATCGCTAATTTTTTAACTTTAATGCATTGCATTTAAGGAATCTCAATTTGGGATTCCTTAAATGCAATCGCAATTTAAGGAATCGCTATTTAGACATTCCTTAAATTGCGATTTTTGCATTTGGGATGATGCATCCCAAATGCAAAAATACCGGTCGCAAAGGGGCAGATTCTGCTAATCTGCCCGTTTGCGACCAGTTTTCTCGTTGATGCATGTGGCCCTAAAAGGCTTAAGAACTAAATATGGCTTCTGCTGCGGGATTGTGTGAGGTGTGTTCCATGTTTTGTCTTCCCACTGCGCCCCACTTCCACTTCCTGTCAAGTACTGCTTCGGATACTGTACGTTGTCCCCCGTCCTGGGAAGCGCACGCTGCTATTCTGGACTCTCATTGCCTTGAGTGTGTTTTGTATTTCATAAAAACTGAAACTGTTTTATCCGATTGCTCTTGACCTATGGCCACGGCCTATTGCATATGCTCACGAACTGCCGGGAGCTTCGCCTCTGGTTTATTTGAATGTGTGGCGTTGCATTGCGGGCCCTCGGGCTCTGTAGCGGCCGGCCTTGGAGGTTGTAGGCCCTTGTATGTATTTTATTGTGTAAATAAAGGTTTCTTTAAAAAAAAAAAAAAATATGGCTTCTGAAAATAAAATATGTTTTGATTTGTATGCTTTTATGACATGTTTTCTTGTCAGTAACTAAAATGTTTTTAAAAATTAAGCTATTTGGGGGCATATGAACAAGGACATGACACCACCAGGGGCCGTATTACACATGTGGCGCATTTTCCTTCATCTTGCTGAGCAGACCTTAAAAAGATGCACCCGGTTCAATGAAGGAAAATGCACCACATTATGGGAAATGTGTTTCCCCCAGGTCAGCTGCAAACTTGTGCTGCCCTGGGGGCAACGCATTCATGTGAAATAGGGAGTGGCTGCTTTAAAGCCACTTCATGTTTCACTGTGCAGGTGGCACCAGCCAGCCTTTTTAAAGGGGAATTGAGATCCCCTTGCAGGCAGCTGCTGTCAGTGACTGCACCCACCTACAAGGGGATGTCTGTGGGGTCCCCGTTTACCCCTTGCAGAGGGCTGCATTCAGGAGGCACACTGAAAGTGCGCCACTTCAGGGCTTCTTTTCCTCTGCGTCGACATCGGTAATATGGCACGGGCGCAGAGGCAAATGGATTCCTTCATTTGCGTGGGACACACCCCCATACAAATGTGGGAACGCTCCCTTGAGTATAGTGCTGGCGCTTTATGTGCACCAGAGCTATTGTTATAACAGAAGGGGCAGCACAGGTGTCTGTGGCCCCTTCTGTAATACCAAAGGGCCCCGGGGCGCTCAAAGCAGGCGCAAACACCCATTGTGCCCCCGGGGCAGTTTATTTAATAGGGCCATTGAACATCACTTTTTAAGATGTTCAGGTGGTGAGAAGTCCATCGCCTTATTTACAAGGTGGCGTTAAGCCACTTAATGTGGCTTAACGCTGCCCTGTCAATAAGGCCCCCTTTCATGCCACACTTAGCAGGAAAGGGGCAGGTAATGGGTGCTGCAGTTGGTGTTCCGCCACAACATCCATTGATTTTGATTCTGCCCCTTAGTTACAACGGTGGCATAAATATTGGGCAGTGACAAAATTAAGACCCAAAAAATCCTAATCTTAACTTGGCGAAACGAGGAGAACTATTTAATTTTGCCGTGTTTTGCTGTTTCTATGTGTGCTGCATTATGCACACCTTCCTGCACATAAACAATAATTTCCCCCCACCTCAGGCACCTTAGCACTATGGTGCAAGAGTGCCTGCGTTGGCACTAGGCTTCTTAATTTAGCACCAGGCTAGAGGGAAACGCAGGGGTGCGGCGCTTCATTGTAAATACTGTGCATCTCTGAATTTTTTAACTGACGGAGCGCTGCATTTGCAGTTTTGGAGGTAACCCACGCTCTGCCAGTTCATTGTACATATGCCCCTAAATTTGTATAGTTATATACACTTTTACCAATACAATTAAAGCAAAATGAATAGAAATGTAGGGAAGATGGTGCATGGATTCAATGTTTGGTGTATAGGTATAAAGGACATTTTTCTTTTTCCAGATTGCTCACAACACCTTGTATCCTAGTAGTAGCTAGGACGTGCTTTATAAATTTTAAAATGCTGAAAAACGTTTGGGCAAAAATGTATTGTATCTAAAAGTAATTTAAATATAAATGAGTTCAAAATGCAGGGAAATCAAAGCAGAGGATTTAAATCTCATTGATTATTGTAGTACACCAAAAACCACCATGATTTCAAAAAGGGAACTAGTAGTACCAAAATTAATTTGCACCAGTTAAAGGTTAAGCAGGAGTGTCTTTAGGGAAAACTAAACCTAACTCTGTAAGAGCTGTGTGAGAACATTTGCCGCAGCCTCATCTGGCAGTACACTACTCAAAGGCACAAGATGACAGGCATGCAATGGTGGAAGAGGTCATATGAGAGGACCTATTATGGCAGTACTACACACCTCTGGTCACTGAGCTGCACAATTATCAAAGTTTTTGCATCACCTTTCCACCCAGCAAGTGAACGCAGGACGATGCAAAACCTAGAAGGGGATTTACAAAGCGATGTAAGGCTACCTTGCATGGGCCTGCATGACTTGCTAAATCTGGAATAATGCAAGATAGTACAAGTTCCAGCTTTGCGTTACTCAGCACCGAGGAGGCATTTGATGGGTCGATCATGGGTGTTACCACACATCCACCCATGTATTTTGGTGCATTCCCAGATTTACTATGAGTGGTAGACCGAGGAATGCCTCCAAATGCCACGCCTTCCCAGGACAGAAGTACTGAGGAGAAATATGTTTATTTCTCCTTGTTTCTTCCCCTTGTATGTGTCCTATATTCTGCAGCACACATAGAAAGAGGAAAAAGCCTCAAAGGATTATTTTTGTGCAGGAAGGTGTCCCTTCCTGCACAAAAACAATCCTGCCTGTAATGCGATACCCTTGCACCATGTTGCAAGGGTGCCTGCATTGGTGTTAGGAAGCACATAGTGCAAGGAGAGGACAGGAATGCACCGTATAATATAAAATGTGACACATTTCTGCCATCTCCCTGTCATAGAACTCGGCGCAGAAAAGTTTTTTCTGCGCTGCATGACATGTTGATAAATCTGCACATCAGTTTCTACTGAGGTCATTAAAAATTTGCAGCAGGCCATACTCTGCTGTGCTCCAGAAAGAGGTTCCTTGGACCTGATCAAACTAGATGTATGCTGTCATTTAAACTGAGAAATGTCAAAAGGGTGTACACTTACGACTGAGCGTTTATACTGTGGATGGCGGACGTCTCAAGAAACCCTCAACATATTGTGCAGGGAACGACCTTCGTTTTGTGTTACACATCCAGGGACCTTCCAGGAAAGGTAGGCAATGCAAAGTGCCAGAAGTCAAAGGCAAGCTAAGGAGAGTGAATGTGCAGAATATGCACCACAGTGACAGAAATCAGTGGGAAGGGGAGTTAATAAAACAGGTGAAAAAGAGGTATGTCGGCAGTAACGGCCCGTGGAGAGAGTGCTGCGGGCGGTGGGGCGCGGCGGGGGAGGAGCAGGGTGGGGGTAGTAAACTACGGAATAGGGCCCAACAGAGGTAAGTAAACAAATAAATAAAACAAATTTCGTTGCGTGCGCCGCATTGCCAAATGCGATGCAGCGCGTGCAACAAAATTTGTTTTATTTATTTGTTTATTTACCTCCGCTGGGCCCTATTCCGTAGTTTACTACCCCCCATCCTGCTCCTCCTCCGCCCCGCCCTGCCCCACTGCCCCGCAGCACTCCCTCCATGGGCCGCAACTGTACGTCAGTTAACAGGTTTTTTTTAACTTTCAAATGCAATGTACTTCTGAAGAAATAGAAAAACGCACTTAATTTGATTCAAAATAATTATGATTTGAGTAGCATATTCAAATAAATAGCCTAGACTCAGTCAGAAGAATAGACAGAACACATTTGTCAGTGTTTCTATAAATCCGCTGAATACTTTTAGACAGAAGAATCAGAAAATTAGATTACAAATATGAAGTTGGTAATGTAGGGGGCGTGGTTGTTAAGGAGAGGTTTGCTTTTTTCTTGTAGCCTAGGGGCATATTAGCCAAGGTTTAAGCCAAATGGAAAAAATGAATAGACATTTTGTTGAGATAAAAGACTCCAAGCATCCAGGAAAACAATTCTACGTGCCAGCATGGGTCATGTGCTTCTGGAAATAGTGGTCATAGAAGGTGAGCTGGTAATGCCCTGTCATTTTCCTGTAGTTGCAAGCAACAGTTGAAGTGAAACCAAGTGGCAGGAATACTTACTGTAGAAGTTTTAAGTAGTATATCTCCTCACGTGTTCCTTTGGAGGAATTTGTTTTTAATTTGCCTGCATCACAAGTAGATCTGTCTAGTGTGCTGTTTCACCCTAGAAAAACTTGGGGGCATATTTACAAGAGGATTGCGCCACCGGAACATCACTTTTTTGATGTTCTGGTATCGCACTGCCCTGCACCATATTTACAAAGCGGCATTGACTCACTTTGGATGGCTTAACACCACTGTGTAAATATGGTACATTTCCACACAGGTATCTGCGTGAAAGGGTTGTGCAATGGGTGTTGCTATGTCTGTTCCTCCGCCATGCCCCTAGCTTTTTGACGCTTCCCCAGATTTACAAGGATGTCTAAATATGAGGCAGCACCAAAAACTAACACCAAGCAAAAGCAGGCATTAGATTGGGGCAACGAGGAGTAGAAATATTTTATTTCTCCTAGTTTTTGCTTTTTTTATGTTTGTTGCATTCTGCGGCACACACATAAAGAACAAATCCCCTTTAACAATTGTTTACCTGCAGAAAGGTGTCCCTTCCTGCACATAAACAATCATTCCCTGCAATGCAGGCAACCTTTCACTATGGTACAAGGGTGCCTGTGTTGCAGGAAATTATCACTGCAATGCAGGCACCTTTGCACTATGCGCAAGGGCGTCTCTTTTGGCGCTAGGAAGCTATTTTTAGCACAATGGAAAACACAGGGGTGAGCCGTGTTCTTGTGAATACAGTGCATTCCTGCATTTTTTTAAATGATGCAGCTCGGAGCTGCAAAATATGCTGCAGCACTGGCCAATTTCCTTCTTCAATTTACCCCGTGGTTTATTCCTTGCGAGATAATGATAAAAATAGAGAAGAATACAAATCTCAGTTTTTAAAAATTGGAGAAGTTTAATGAGTAAGGAGTGTGTGTTCTGTTTAGAATCATTGATTCAAGGGTTAACCATAATAGACAAGAGGGCCAGCTTGGTATTGAAGGGAGTATTTATAGAGGAAAATAGGGAGTACATTTTATAGATTTATTGAACAGCTCAGTTTATAAGAGCTCCAAGTGCAAAATATGTTTTCAGCTGGAAGGTCAGAGTTTTAAGCCTCTGATAGCAAGAACTAACTAAATATATTTATCTATTTCTAAATATTTTTTTTTAACTGAACGAATTTAGCTGCCGGTGGGTGCTTTATATTTGATCTATTTCAGTGTATTTGCTGAGCGTGGGTGTAGTGGAGGCAGAATGTAAACACATGATAACATTTCAGAGTCTTTATTGGAGAGGTTTCCACATAAAAACATTTTGAATTATGGAAATCTTGAATATATGGACAGAAAAGGCTGGGAAATGTGGCTGTAAACACTATGGGGTCTTACAGGACCTTTAGAGAAGCCTCATTGTGAACTATTCTGGGAAGATAATGTGCTCAGCTTATCTTTGTTGTATTGCAACATTAAGATAGCGGTTACTACCCCTATGTGGGACTTTGAAGAGCTTGCATACACATCTAGAAAGCTACACAGTGTAGGGTGTTTGGTTGGAAATGTGTTGTCTTTGTTTTGATCCCATGTAGGAAGTGTTTCCATGTTGCACATAAGGACCACCTAGGTGTGGTCATTGTATTATGGGATGAAGTGCTTACCAGTAAGATGGATGAACAAGTGTGAGAGGTAGACCAGCAATTTATGGTTTTCAGTAAGATGGAAGTTATAATAGTAGCTATGAAGGTCCCTTTTTAGTATATTTTATGCTCATAGTCTACTTTGATGGTATAGGTTAAAGGGAGAAGCGGTGGAGAGATGTGCTAGGCAGGACTTAATATCATCTCAAATCTGATTCTAATTGCGAGATGCCAAGAGGTCGCCATAGTATGTTGGTTGGCGGGTACTAGAGTGTTGGATTAAATGAGAGTCGTCAGTTGGCCAGTACTTTGTGGCAGATCTCTTCAGTTATTCTGTGCCTGATCAATTGGCGAGGGGTGATTTTTTTTTAATGTGGACTGATTTAGAACTGAGTAATGGATATGACCTGGTGCAGTTTTGACCTATGTGAGTGTAAGAGTGTCAAACAGAAAAATGGATGAACTAAAATCAACTGTTTGACTGCTAAGTATTATGATATTAGTTTTAGTGTGGGTCATATATTGTATTGTAAACTGATAAGGGATTGTTGTGCTTTTATACTAGGTAGCAGGCTCCTCCAGTTCCTAGGGTTATTGGGTTTTACTGGGATAAGCCTTGTACTCTACAGGAACAATCCCATGTCTTTACTGCAGTTTCTATACAGTGGATTACATTAGTAGGAATTAGGTGTAATCTTTAGTGGAAGAGGAGTATTTAGGAATGCTATGCATTGGTTGGCGGTATTAATAGATGGTGGTTAGGGTGCAGGGTGTGACTTTTAAGGGAGAGGTTGGGATCCTTGAAATAGGTGTGTACAATTTGTGGAGATACAATAGTACGAATTATTGCAAACATGCATGTGTTTTAGAGTAGGCTGTACTCAGAGAACGTAGGGATGCAGAGGATGGGAAGGAAGGAGAATCATTTGAAAGAAAAAGGGAACTGAGAGTTGGAAGTTTTAAGTCAAAGTCAGTTTTCATACAGGGTTTTAGGCATACTGTAGAGGCTTTTGGGACAGCATGCAAACATGTAGAAAGAAATAGCATTATTTGCATATGTTGCAATATCATTGTAGGCCGTGAGGACACCACTGTGCACACACTCCACCATCACCCATGGGTAAATAGTATTAAAATAAATATGTGTTGTTTTCCCCATAAACTCCAATGGAAGGAAAACATAATAGGAATCCTGTACTTTATTTTGTTATGCTAGAAGTGGGTCTCCCATTTCCCTGTGATGGTTAGGGTAGGATATATGGGAACTGAGTCAGTTATAGTGGATTTGTGTAAAGTAATGCTCTCCGGGTTGGTAGCACTGGGGCAGTGCCTAATCTGGAGCACCAACAACATAGGAACAATGAAGTGTGAGATCCTGCTTCTGGCTGTCATTCAGCCTTAGTGTAGCAGTAATCAGACAAACAAAAAGAAAGGTTCTGCCTAGAAATGTCCTCACCTGAGCAATAGAAACTGCAGTCTCACTCTTTACCCTGCCCATTGGGGAAACCAGCAGTGCTCAGGAAGAACAAGTGATTAGCAGCCCCTTCCGGGTCAGGGCCTTGTTGAAGTTCCAAGGGAAGCCTTATCTCTATTCCTTCTTAACCCAGCCAGATTTACCTTGCTATTTGAGTTGAGCTAGTAAATTCATCAATGCCTACATTTTATTAGACTGGAAGAGTGGTTTAGATAACATTTCAAGATATTGCTGTAAAAAGTAGCCCACTTCCTGAAGAATGGATGAGGTTCAGATTTCACAAGTTAATCAAGGTAGTTTTTGATTGGACATGTGCAGGCTAACGTTCAAAATCATGATTTCAGCATCAACACTCTAAATTGGTTCCATCTCCACCGGTCTCCACTCTGCCCTGATCAGATTGCAAAAGTATCAGCATGGACTTGTTGAAAACATGCAACCCCACGTTTATATGGATTGAAGTGGGTAAACTCATACATCAGACCTCAGCCATTGAGCATGGAGAGTTGATATCACTACTCCCCAACTTGATGGGCATTGTAGTCTTAAAGAGGGGAGACTGCATTTCATACCCTCTCTCATTTATCCTTTTACTATATCAACTCTCCATGCTCAATGACTGAGGTCTGATGTATGAGTTTACCCACTTGTGGTGCTCAGTTCATTGAATGTGGAGTGGGAGTTTGTTCCCCTTTCTGAACCAGGATATTCAGTTTTCCAACTTTCTATGGTGGGATGTTGTTGCCGGCAAACCTGTCTAACACGTCACTGCATGTTAGGCAAATAAGCAAGCTCAGGGTTTAAGAGAAACATAAACATTGTTTCGCGAGGCACACTACAGATACCACTTCAGCTGCCACCTCCCTTCCGCTCCGATGATAACATGTACAGTGATCAGATATGGCTCTCGGGGAGCACTAATCTCTCTCATGTTGATGTACCCGTGCTTGCTGGTGATGATGTTTTTGGATCATGGACATCTAAAACCTGCAGTTCACCTTTCTAAGAAAGAACAGAAGAAGGGGTAGATCCCGCCTTCATTAACCCTGCACTTGAGCATGTAACTCACATAAATGCCCTTCGTGTTAAAAGAAGCCATCTGTTGTATTTGTCGACTAAAAGGATGTACTCCTGGGGACTGGCAACTCAAATTTTGGCAAAGCTTCAGAAGTGCAGAGGACTGTGGCAGCTCTCTCCTTTTTTCCTGGTGTTAGACAGGTATTGGAAGATTTGTATTAGGAGGGCAGCAGAAGCATGGGCATACGTACCTCTTGATCATCATCTCCATCTGTGTACTTTAACTTGACTGGAGAATTTTATTGGTACTGTGCATAGGTGCATCAAATATTAGAACTGCACAATTTCAGACAGAGCAGCGTAGACACGATTTCAGATTCCTTTAGCAAACTTTTTAGACCTTTCCTACACATATTGAATAAATGCTTTTGTCCACTTCGATAAAATTGCCCAGCCTTGAAATGTAGGTAGCTCCAAGTCTGAAGGATGCTCCAAAGAATTAGTGGTAGGCAGAAAGCAGGCTGTCTTCAAACGTCTGCATGTTCTCCTGTGTTACTGTCTCCTGTTCCCCAAGGGTGTGTGGAATTTACAATTATGTGAAAAGTTGGGAAAATTATGGAAAATTATGTGTGGGAAAAGTGGATTATTATTCAGGTGGTTGTGAGACCACATCAAGTAATAATGTAACTGTTCCTTTTCAGGTCCAGTTAGGGTTCTTTAAATTAAACCTTAGCTCAGTCCCGGGTAACAGTGGCTCAGATCAGTCAGGCTTAACTCAACAGAAAATAATGGTAAAGCAGATATCAGTACCGAAACAGTCAATAAGCAAGAAACATGACACAATAAAAATCCCACGCCAAGTTATACAAATAGTATATATTTTTATGTTTATTTAGACAAAAAAAATAATTTAAAAAATAAGATGAAGGGAACTGGAGTTATGATTTTTGACAGATTTTCATAAATCACAGATTTTCAATCTAAAAAGTGTTAAATGGTTAAGCAAATTTTGTAAATCACTGAATTTCACTCTTAGTGGGAGCCTATGAGCCTCGGACATGAGGATCCAGAACAAAGTCAAAGTTCCTGAACGACGATAGAAGTTGAGGTCCGAGGTCCGAGGTGAGCCCCTGGGTGGTCCTGGTCAAAAAATTACCTTCACACTTAGAAACCTTTCTAGTTCTTTTTCACATTGATGGTGAGGTTTGCGGAGTGCTCTGCAGCTTGAGGATGGTGTTCGGCTCGACATCAATGGGCACGCAAAGTCTAGAGGTCCTAATTTTCAACAGCGTTTACACAGCCCACAAATTAGCAGGTGGGAGTAGACTATAAGCTTTGTACTCTGGGCCAGATGTATGACCCTTTTTTGCACTCGCAAACAGAAGATCGGCCCGTTTGCAACCACCAAAAAGGGTCCTGGCATGTACAAATGCTATTTGGTGAGTCACTGACTCTCAAAACAGCGTTTGCGACTCTTGTCTATTAGGAAGGGGAGTCCCTTCCTAATAGCAAGTCACAATGCCATGTACTATTGTTTTGCGAACGCATTTGCGGCCGCAAAAAACTCACAGTTTACCACCTACTTCAAGTAGGTGGTAACCCACTCACAAAAGGGAAGGGTTTCCAGGGGACCCCTTCCCCTTTGTGACTGTGTGCGAAAAATATTTTTTAAGAGCAGTTAATGGTCCCAGGGACCACTACCTGTCCTTAAAAGATGAAACTGAAAAATTTCATTTTTCTTTTTTAAATGCATCCGGTTTTCGTTTAAGGAAAACGGCTGGCATTTTTTTTTCAAAAACAGCTTTATTTTAAAAGCAGTCACAGACATGGTGGTCTGCTGACCCCAGCAGGCCACCATCCCTGGGAGTGCGAGCCATTCCCAGTGGGGTCTCAAATTGTGCTTGCCTTATGAATATTGATGAGGCATTCAATTTGCGAACCCATTGGGAATCGCAAACAGTGTCTGAGACACTGTTGTACATTCACTTTAGCGAGTCGCAAATTGGGAGTCGCCATTTGCCGCAATTTTTGACCCGCTAAAGTAAAAGGTAGTACATCTGGCCCTCTGTGCCCAAAAAACATTATCTTTTGACTTTGAGTTGCAAGTTGTAGGTTTAAGGAGAGAAAGAGTACACTCTAGCACCAGCCAAGGACCCAGGATCTAGGGGCACCTTTTAGGGGCTAGAATTCGATTTTACGGGCTACATCTGCGGAGTCCAGAGCAAGTCTAATGTCTACTGGTCAGATGGGAACTTTGAACGTGCTGGTTTCTTCAGCTTTTATGTCCCTGAAGTTTACCAGGAGAATAGCCAACTAGCCCTTTGAGTCTACTCACTGATCCAATGCACAAGAGGAAGCAGGTCCAGTCCGTGGTGTCTCTCGCCACAAAGTCAAACGTAGGAGCAGCTCGTCTCTTTCTGAAGTCCTGTCTTGGTTCAGCAGGTGCAGCAGGTGCATTCTTCCTTGGTGCAGACTTTCAATCTGACTTCACATTAAGTTGGGTTTAATATAACAATGAATTTGACACCGTGTAGTACTATGTTTGGTGCTCCCAAATGGAGGTTAGCACTTGGCGTGTGAGCTAGCTGAAGTATTCTTCCAAAATAAATCCAGTACTCTTATATACAGGTATAAGATGTTTATTCCAAGCATAACTCTTGTTATTCAATAGGACCATCAGCCTTGCTACAGTGAAAATGACAATTTTGAGTTCTCGTTGTCAGGACATATCAAACATAAAAGTAACATTTTCTTCTAGTTAATATTTGTCATTGCCTTGTGGGATATTAAGGCCTTCCCTGGGCGTGATGTATAAATATTAAAAAGGAAGGGTCTGATATGGCAAAATGGTTTATTTTGCCAAGATGAGTTGGCAGTTCAAAAGCTGCCCGACACAGCTGCAGTGGGAGATCTAGAGCCATGTTTTCGCCTTGTCACTGTAACGGTGGCACAAAAAGTGCTACAGTCCACTAGTGATCTTTAACTTGCTACCCCTGGGTAAACCATATACTAGGGACTTACAGGTAAGTTAGAGATTATAATTAGGGATTAACCAATTGTATATATACATTTTGAGGGGTCAGCGCACATGCACTGGGGCCTGCTAGGCAGAGCATATGGCACTTCAGAGGGAAAAAAACAGCAGTATCACTCCAAATATTTGACGGGGTGATCATACGAAAATAAGCACTTTCTTACAATGCATTATTACAAGAAATGCACATGAGGGCTGGACAGCTCTTTTATTTCACAGTGCATTTCCCCCAGGGGTTGGAGACCTAGGAGTAAATTTTTTACAGCATGGACAACTGTTGATGTGTCTGTCATGTTCTCCAGCTTCCAGAGGTTAATTGCAGCAGACATGGGGAGGCTTCAGCAGAGCGAGAAACAGAGGGTGGGAGGCAACAAAAGATTAATCAGAGAGGGACAAGAGAGAGAGGAGAGGAAAGAGAGAGAGAAAGGAACTAGAGAGATATAGAGCGAGGAGTGGGAAAGGGTGGCGCTGGTTTGAGCATTTTTGCCAGCCCTGCTTTGGTTCTCCAGTGCGATCCTGATTCTGATTTGTCATTTAGCACTATATTTTACCACAAAATGCAACCAAGTATCAATTTTTAATGCAAGTACGCATTTCCCGCTAAAGAATAGATTGAAAAGCATAATTACCATGAACAACAGCCGCTTTCATTCTCCTTGCTCGTGTTATTTCCACGCTATGGTTTTGCCACAAACTATGGCGTAAAAACCCAGCGTGATGTAAGGGTGTAATTTCAATATTTCATGTAACAAATTTCAGTCTTGATTAATTTCCACTTCCCTCCATCATCTATTGTAAGACAGATGTGTTACTTGCTCGGAATTCAGATTGGCATGGATCAAGCCAGTCCCACCAAGTTGTCTGAAAGAAAGAACATATCAACAGAAGAGTGTGTCCAAGAACATGACCACTGCAAAATACCTTCAAAAAGTTGATGGGCTGCCTGCCTATACCCGGTACCGAAGCAAAACCAAAGGGGATGATGGACGGAGTGTTGAACATTGCAAGCACTCACCCCCAGTCAACTGATCTGGGTTTAATCCATCACCGTTCTTCAGCCCACTCTGCCACCCCAGTTCAGACATGGCCATATGCAAATCAGTCTGACCCTGTGCCTCATGGGAACAGTCCAGCCCGAACTGCCAAGCCATGTCTTCCCTGGACCGGAAACAAGCTTCCTAGGACCGGTTTCTGGCATTTCAGCCGTCTTCAGCCAGGCTTGCTTGAATCCAGTGGCAAAGTGAGCAAGGGACTCACGTCTGAGCATACCCTGCCAACTTATGGCGAACAAAGCAAAAACCAAAGGAAATGATGGACGGAGTGTTGAACATTGCAAGCACTCACCCCCAGTCAACTGATATGGGTTTAATCCATCACCGTTCTTCAGCCCACTCTGCCACCCCAGTTCAGACATGGCCATATGCAAATCAGTCTGACCCTGTGCCTCATGGGTACAGTCCAGCCCGAACTGCCAAGCCATGTCTTCCCTGGACCGGAAACAAGCATCCTGGGACCGGTTTCGGGTTCATAACCCTCATCAGCCAGGCTATCTTGAATCCAGTGGCAAAGTGAGCAAGGGACCCACGTCTGGGCACAGTTCTGGCAAAATGACTTGAGCCTAGCAACCGTCACTGTGGAGTGTGTGGGTGAATGTCACACACTCAGTAATCATTAAGAAAAAAACTTGCCAACATCTAGGGAACCAGAGTGACTGTGTGCAATTTAATATACTGGTTTCCATTGAACAGGAAGTATAATATTAAAATGTTAAGTTTTAAATATCAAGTTACGTAAATATCTTAGTCAGAATATCGAGTATAAATGTTAGTTTTCATTTACTTTACATCGAAATACCTTGACGATTTATAACTTCAAGCCAGACAGATGTGGAGTTAAGCATAGTAAATATATTTGCCTCTATAAACATTTCTTCTTGATATTTTGCAGTCAATATTCTTGTCATGATTTTTTTTTTTGCACAATATTTTTATGGTCTATATTCCGGCATACAACTGGAACTAGACTAAACCGCAATGAAGTTGCCTTTGGCAATGATTCGGTTTGCCAAGATGTCAAGGGTGTCCTTTAACATGAGTGGCCATTTGACTTTTCACCAGCTGCATTTTCTGATTCTAAGATGGACTGTGAGTAAAAGCAAGCTCAACTTTTGACTTTGAGAAGCTCTGTGCACTAGCGCACAGGAAAGGACTAAACCAGAGGCAGGAAGCTTGACTGCCTTCCCTGAAGGTGTAGGTAACAGTATCCAGGGTTTTTGAAAAAGTCCAATACTGCTGAAATCTGAGAGAGGAGTTGGACTGCCTGGCTTCAAATCAGCAATGTTTATGCAGCCAGAACTACAGCCCGAGCTGCTCTACTTCCTGCCCTGAGAGCTTCTGCCTGTGAGGCGTTACCCGATTGGAGACTTGTTTCGAACAAACCTGCCCCAAGATCATAATTGTCAAGATCCGCCCTCTCATCATCTCCCCAAGAAAGGACTGAAGCATTTGCAGTGTGCAGCCAGGAAGCGAGAGAAAGAAGAGTTCAAGACGCCTGCGGAGCAGACCACTGCTGAGATGCAGGCTGCAGGAGGCCCACTTCCTCCCCCGCGACCGGCCGAACCTTTGTTGTTCTGTGCTCAGGAGAACAGCCTTCTGCATTTGACCTACCGCGGCATCCATACTGTGAAACTTGAATGCAAAGTTTGAATTGTCGCATCACGGCACACCCCCTTTGCCTTTGACTCCAGCCTGGTTGCCTGCACCTCCCATCCAAAGATGTTTGGCCACTGGAAAGTTCTGTTTACAAATATTTCCTGCCTTATGCACATTACTGCTCCAAACATTATCTCAGCAACTGACTCTGGCCGCTGCTAGGAATCACTCTGCAAGGAAAAATCACTACATCGGCATGAACACCGGAAATGAGTAATATTGTTCGAAACATTCAGCTGAGTGTTCCACCTTGTTGCGCAACCAACCCAGAGCCCAGGATGCAAAGTCAAAACCGCATTTGCCCCTTTGCAAATGTGCATTGTGTTAGCAGATTGCTCCCCCTGCCCCAGGCTCTCTGAAATGAACTGTTGCATTATGTAGGCTTCATAAATAATTGTTAATATGTGATTGAACTTAACAGGAGTAGATGTCTTATAAACAAGTAAAGGCATAATGCTGTTTGGACAGTATGGTACTTGCACGTTATCATGTGCAGCCTGTATCTGACGACCTAAACCCACATCACTGTCCAAGAGTAAGGTTTGACTATATGACCTCACTGTCAGGCGCGCAACACCCATTGGACCCAAAGGGCTTCACCACCCCCCCCCCCCTCCCCCCCGTCGTGTGTGGCAGCCCGGGATGAGACAGCTTCCCGGGCACACACACAGCCGCACCCGAGCACTTCACCGGTCTTTAAAAGACCATTTGCATGTTAATGAGGCCTCGCCGTTGTTTCACCCCTTCTAAGAGCCCCTGCAGCTCCACTCTGCCTATTGCTTAAAGATTCAGCCCCCCCCCCCGAAATTTTTTCTTAGCCCCCCCCCCCCCCGAAATTTGGCTCTAGTTGCGCCTCTGCTCACTGTACCCGCAAGTCATAGCCCTAAAAGGAGGTACTTGAAAATAATTCAGTAAACGTGCAGCAGTATCTGCTACATGTGGTTCCAACTAGAGGCTTCATGAAACTTGAGGGGGTCCCCCTGCAAAGTACAAGGAAGGCCCCCCCCCCTCTAGACTCACTTAGGAGCTCTCAGGCCAGGGTACTGTGCAGAGGGGGCTCCCTGGAGCTTGCCCCCCCCCCCCACTGCCGGGGGCCTTTGTTATGCCACTGATTGCAGGGACAGCAAGCAAGGGTGAAAAAGCGACAGTGAGACCTGAACCAACATCAATAGAGAGTGCTGTGCCCCAGAGAAGAAATCCCCCACAACACTTATAGGGTTGGCTTATTTTACTGGGTGATTGGCTTTCTACTTTCGTTTTAAATGTAATAAGTAAGATGATAAAACATCTGCTTCACTGAGCATCCTCCCCTTAATGAGAAATGAAGCCTTTGTTCATCTGAGTGATACGGACCAAAAGTAAGACGATCGTTAGAAAGATGCAATATTTTGAAGATTTAGGATCAGTTCCGCCCAGTTCTCCTATGTCACGAGAACAGACAAAATGATATATGTTCATTGTGAGATATTTATAAATGTGTGGATGTTTATATGAAGGGGAAGAATATGGAAGAAGCTAGAAATCTTTGAGTTGCTACTGAATATGTTGGTAAGAGGACCATGCTGGGGTTCTTAGCTAGTAGCGCTGTTTTAGAAATGGGCTGATTCTCAGATTGCTGAGGAACTTGAAGCATATGGTGACGTGGATATCAAATTGTGTGGGACAGGATGGACATGACAATCAAAAATGGCTAAAGGCCATGGTGAGAAGACTATCTCATAGAAGGCCGAAACTTTGAAATATTGCCACGGTAAATCCCAGGTGGCTCTGCCAAAGGAATAATCCAAGTGGAGTGGATCCTTTACAAGCTTGGAAAATGGTAGCAGAAGGGAGACAAGACTCACCCCAGGCCAAATCCAAGAATGGCTGTTATAGTTGTGTTTCACATGACAACATCAAGTGAAACAGCCCAAACATAGCTCAGGCACTACGGCTATCAAATCTATTAAGTTTTGATGAGGAGTTTCCAGTGACCCCTTGTAATAAAGTTTGTTTTTGAGGATTGTTGAAAGACGAGATGAGGTATCCATCCATCGTCACATTCCTCAGCAGCCAGCATTACCTGATGGAGGTTTGGGTAGATGACGCCAAGGTGACCCTCGTGCAGGATACCAGTGCTAGTCAGACTACAGTTGAGTCGAAAGAAGTAGACACATCTAAGAGAACTTTTTATAGTCAATTGCCAAGTGGGCTGTATAGACTCGGGAATGGTGACATGCCCCTCTGTGAACAGGGCAATGCAGCCAGGTATAGTGTATATGGGTTGGAAGTAAATCACCTTCAATGGCACAGGGAAGAAGTCTTTGGCCTCCAATACAAGTTCCCTCTTAATACTGATTTGTGTGAAACAGGACCATTTGCCTGTATTGGCATTAGGGGGCATGCAGTCAGCCTTTATGCAGCATCACTACAAGTAAAATTGCCTCTGATGATTCCAGGGACATATTCGCCAGGTCTAATCTGCTGGGATATGTCCCAGCACAAAGGCCCAGAATTCAGGAACAACTAATGGAAATTAGTGCAGTAGCACCAAATTCCAGTGCTATACTCCATTCCACAGAAGGCAACCTGGAATTCTGTCGAATATCTGAATATTCTAATTACCAATACCTGCTGAACTGGTATATTTAGTGCAAAAATTCTACACCAGCATTTCCACCAATTTGTAATCTGGGATTGTGTGCTCACCTTCACAGATAGAACCAGTATGAACAGGGCAGCTCATGGCCCGTACGAAGCCCTTTTTTTTAAAAATGTATTTTTCTTACATTTTATAGCTAATAAAACAATACACTACATAAGATATAAATCAAAAAGCAATTTGACACATACATAGGATGATACACATAATTAGAACAAGGTTACGTAGAGCCGATAGCGAAGGAAAAGATCAAGGAATTAGGGAGGAAAACAAAAAAAAAGGCCCAAGGAATTATTGGACATCATGAAATAGAAAATAGAGATGCTGAAGCAGGACTATTCCCATCACAAACTAGCCCAGATCCTTTTAAACTTCAACAGGAATGAGGGCCTCTAGTTTTAGCTAGGGCCAGTTCGGACTCAAACACCTGTCTTAACAGTGCCCAAAACTCGTTAGCAGTTGGAATGATAGGGTTTATCCACGCTCTGGCAATATATAGACGGGCACATGCAATAATAATAGAGGCGAATGACCTCTCATTACAAGTAGCCTCCTGATTAAACCCAAGGAAGATTTCCTTGTCTGTAAGTTGAAACTCACGGCCCAAGTGCCCAAGTAAGCAAAGAAAATAAGTTATTCCAGATTGGCTTTAACAGAGGACAATCAGCAAACATATGCTTTAAGTCTGCTGTGAAAAGCTTACATTTTGGACAGTCGTCTTAATAGAAACTTGAGATGTTGCCCACTTAGAGATAAGTTCTGCTGCATTTTCAAACTGACGAAGGCCACTGATCAATCTAAAATTTCCAGGCCTCCTGTATATCTTTTACTGTTATATTTGATGCAAGAAGCCGACTTAGTTAAGCAGATATCTGCACACTGTCATCGTGGGCTAATGAGATGAGTTTCTGATAAAATGTACTGATTTTAAAAGGGGGTTCCCATATATACCAACAATATATCTGAAGTATTTGGTATATCTAGAGGTTTCTGTCCGTGTAGGATGTAGGAGAGTAGGATCTGCTTCTTATGGTTACCCCCACTTTTTGCTGATGTATCACTGTTTTCGACTTAGACTGACTGGGATCCTGCTATCCAGGACCCCCGTCTAGCTGCTGTCTCCTCTAAATTGATTGCATGTACTTTAGGTACACACCAGATTGGATTCTTGGGTACCCTTATCAGTCCCTAGCATATGGTATACTATGTACCCAGGGCATAGGTACCCCAGAGGCTTCCCAAGAGCTGCAGCATGTATTATGCCACCCCTGAGAGACCATTCAAACTGACACCACATGTCTGCTACTGCAGCCTATATAAGGTGGTGCATGCACCCCTTACTTAGATATAGGTTCACTATATCTAGTCTAAATCACTGCACATATAAACCTATCAGTCACCCCTATGGTAGACCTTATCAATCCTGAAGGCAGTGTGCTGGGTTTTATGTGAGAGGGTGCACCTGCATGAGCAGAGCCTCTCTGCAGCCTTCAGAACCTATTTTCCAAGGTTGTTTGTGATGCAGCCAACTATATATATTTAAGTGCATTATAACCTTGCGGTAAATGCTAACTTTAAAACGGCTGCTTCGAAACATTTTGTTTTTGGTGTCAAACACCTTGGAATCATACCTCCAAACCAGTAACTGGTGTGGGAGGTATGATTCCGCCCTTCTAGAACCACTACTGTGGGTCACCGGGCTACCCGGTACCAGCTTTCTCGACCTGGGCATCACAAAATGGTTGCTGCCGGCCACAGACACGAGTCTGCCCTCCTGCTGCTGAGTCAAGCTCGAGCAGGGGAAAGCTTGACAATAGGTTTCCTGTCACAGGGAGGTGTGACCACCTCCCAGACAGGATTTAGTGTATTGGGGCTGGGTGGGTGCACTCTGAGAGTGTTTGAAGTCTGCACTGGGGGCACATTTGGTGTCCCTGTGCATAGTCCAGTTCAAACCGGTTGCAGAAGCCATTTGCTCCTGATCTGGTGCGGAACTGGACAAAGGACATGGGTGTAGCCACCCCTCTGTCCTGACCCTCCCATAGGTGAGTCCCCAGAGTTTGTCCCACCCCTTCCTTGGGTATAAAGTAGGAACCCCTAACTACAGGACTTTAAATTTCACCTGGACTAAACTCTGCTACAGAACCCAAGTACTTTGATGATCTACACTACCCTGAATGTCTGAAGAATCTCCCTTGGAGTAAAGGAATTACATCTCCCAAGCGCCTGAGGACTCAGAAGACTTCTGTAACACAGGAGGTGGGTTCCCAAGCATCCCTGAGGTTGATCAGTTCTTTCAGCAATCCTGAGATCCGTATCCCTCGTGGGGATCGTGCAACCCGAACCCCTGTGCGCCGTATACTTTTGCAGCAGCATATGCTTTTTGGCAATCCCTGAGGCTGTGCTTTGGGCTACATGTAGTCCTGACCCCGAGCAGTATTTCCACCAAAAAATTCCGGCCTACACTCCACGAGTGTTCCGTGGGCTGGTATTTTGTGATTCAGCTCTAGGTCCCTTCGCGATCCCGGGTCCGTTGGCCTGTGGGTCCCTGTGAAGGTAACTTTGACTTTCCTTGGTCTTTCCTGGTTGCTTCAGATGTGCCCTGATTCTCCATTGCTTGGAGAGCCTCCAGGATCTTGCTGGTCCTCATCGGAGCTTGTTTTCTCTGACCACGTGGTTTGCAGTTGCCAAGGCTTGTTGGTGTTTGATCCGGACACTGACCCCCCCAGCATTCGACATCCTTCGTGGGACAGCTCAACTCTGGTCTTTGGTCATTGTCGACGTCTCCTGGTCTCTGTGGCTGCAGAGTCAAGCATCCTATCTTCTCACCTGAAGCACCCGACATCGGTGGGCATTCGTCTATCGTGCCCCTGGTCACCCTTCTCACCTCGGATCCAGGCTTGTATTCCACTGGACACTTTTCATCTTCCCGGCAGCAGCACTTTTTCTCATCATGCCATTGAAAACGACGAAGGTTTCCGACACCACTTGACCCCTATGCACCCGGCTCCTCTGGGATAGGTAACACAGGTATCTCAGTACTCTCAAGGGTGCTGGCCTTAGAACCTTCTATGTTCCAAGGGGTTTGCTTAAGGTCCTCTCCTAAGTGTCCTTAAACTCTAAAATTCCAACCGCGACTTTCCCATAGAGTTGACTGAGCTCGCGCCTGTGTTCACACACTGCACCCATCCTCCGTGGGTTCCCTGTGTCACTACTTTGGGTGGTTCCTTGTGGTCCCAGCGATTCTACATGCTCTAGGCACTGTGTCTAGTTAAGTCGTGGTTGTTATACCACTTTCTTAGTATATGGTTCGGTCTCCCCCTGGAGCCCCCTGTGTATTGTGCAATTTACTGTCGTTCTAGTGATTTACTATTGTGTGCTTTGTGCTCTAATCTCATAAAGAGGTTAGTAGAGAGAGTTTAGTAATAAATACATATATTTTATATATTTCTTGTGTGGTTCTCCTTTCATTTGATCATTCAGGAGCTTCTGATCTGGTAAAACAAGCTGCTTTACATTCCTTCGAGACTTAGCCTGAAGGCTGCTCTCCACAGCTACCACTAGGATAGTTTTCTATAAAGGTTGTCTTTAACGTAATCATCAATAAGGGTTGTTTGGACTGGTACAAGGTGCCCACATTAATTAGTGGTCAGCATATACCAGGCCAACTTCTCACATAGGAAATAGTCCCTTACTTGGAGATATTTTTTTAAAAAAGGAGTTCTGTGGAAGCCCAAACTCCTCTTTTAATGAGCAAAATGAACGGTGAGCTCCAGAGACATCTGCTCATGATCAGAGCTTTCGTACCTTGCCCAGTATGAGGCAAAGACCAATGGTGGTGTTGGCAGGGTTCCCTATATTCACTTGACATGGCCAATGTTGTGCCTGAACTGCCACGTGGGTGGGAAGAACAACAGAGGGACATGGTGCAATCCACTTGCGAAGTGCTAGCTGATTGAGGTGCTCTTTCTACCACTATGGACAGCCTTCAACTGCTGAAGCTTACAAAGCTGTAGGTGCAGCCCGCACGTGCTCTTTCCATGTAGCAGCTCCTCTGTTGGTTTGGTTGTAAAGCAGCATTCCTTTGAGACTGCATGTCCCTTGACCTTCTAAATCTTCAGCGTGACCCCTGTGCCTGAGAATAGCGGATGTGTGTGCTCCAATCGACAGGAGACACACTTGAGTCTGACTCATCTTCACAGAAAATCACCTGTAACACCGTCAGCCGAGCCACGCGGATGGACAGCCATATATATGGTCCGTTAATGATTATTGGGAACTGACCATGCCGACATCTGAAACACGAAGCTCAAGAAAGACTTAGGCCATCGTTATGAATGGCGATATTCCACCTAAAGTGGTAACTCCAGGTGGAGTTCTGCCACTCATGATTCTGAGTGGTTAGCTGTCACTGGATCATGTAATCTCAGGTCTGCACGCTCCAGACCAGATATTTCCAGGCCTGGTTTCACTGGATGCAGATGTGCACCAGGTGCAACCACTAAACGGGCTAAGGGCAGATGCACAGCCTTTCTACTCCCCAGCCGCGACCCGTGCAGGTAAGAGCGGTGGGACTGTGAGGCCAGCTGGGGTGGGGGGGGGAGATTTGGACAGATGACAAAGGAAAAGTATTTTTTATTTAATTTTCCCTCGTGGTCGTCTGCCGAATACCCCCAACCCGGCCTCACCACTCTTACCTACATGGGCAGCGGCTACTACTCACTCACCCTATAGCATAAGAGGGAAGCAGACTGAGGTCCCTCCAAACAGGCCCAGGATTCCACTCTCACCTTGTCCTTCGAGAGAATGCCATTCCCAGGCCAGTGGTTAAGCCTGGGTATGATTAAGGTCTCTCTCCTCTTGTCCAGAGAACAACAAGGGGGAGCAGAAAACCCTTCACCCGGACTGATCGAGTCTTACCTTGCCATCACACCTTGATCACCATTCACCACCAGCCTTCAGGCTGACATTTCCACCCTCTCTCAGCATGTGGAAACTACGAGTGGATTTGACCCTAGAAACACCAAAAAAGAGAAGTTAAAGGACCCAGTATTCCTGGATCCATGTTGTTATTCCCCATTTCCAGGACAAAACTTGGAATAGTGGAACTTTGCGCTGGAATAACACCCAGAATCGATGATCCTGGACCTCAGAAACCTAAATTACATCAAACTAGTAACAATGGCATTAGGCTCCTAGCAGAACTGTCTGCACAACACCCATGACGCCTCTGCCACAAATTTTTCAACCTGAACTCCTCGCTGTTTCTTTCATTGTTAGTGAATTGCAAAGCTGTAACCCACCGTAGTCTGATTACCACTATGAATAAATGGGTGGAAAAGTCTCTCACTGCATGGCTAAGACATTTACTTGTACCCATATACCTTAAAGTGAATAAAAGTCATATTTTTCATACACACCACTGCCTGGACAATCCAATTATTGTGTGCCATTGATCTGTTACTTGTATCTGGCCTTCAAAACTTGTATAACAGTGCAGGAGCATACTTCATGCTTGCTTGCCAGTCAAGGTTGATGCTAAAAGGTGAATATCTTGAGAAATTCGAGAACTCGCGGTAGTGATTGGCTCCTGAGGTTCCAAGATCAATCTGGTAGTGCCTTTTTCAAGTTCTTTAGGTCCCAGAGAAAACAGGTAACACGCTGCCGAAAGCTTTTAGAGCTCAAAAATAGTGGGTTTCAGACAAACCCCTCAAGCACACTTTTGTACGTGACGCCTTTTTCGTACTGTTTATTGTGCAGGGCTCTCCTTGTCACTATGACATCTCCAACAAGTAGGTGTGAGCGAATAGAAAATGACGTTAACGAAAATTTATTTATTTATTTATTTATTAACGAGCTTATAAAGCGCAATGGTTACACTAAGAACAGTGTGTCCCCACGCTACGGTGAGGCAGCAAGAGCAGGTTACTAAAAGCTATCCAGGAGGGAACAGGAGAGTCTTCAATTTCTTCCTAAAGATGCCCTCATAGGGCTCCAGTCGGAGACATACTGGAAGTTTGTTCCAAAGTTGGGCCGCCAAGAATCGATAAGAGCGGCCCCCCATCCTGGCTTTATTAACCACAGGGATACAAGCCAAACCCATCCCCTCAGACCTGAGGCGGCGGGTAGGAGTGTAGGGGGTGAGGAGGTTCCGCAAATAGTCCGGTGAGGTCCCATGCATAATGCGGTGGCACACACAAAGTGCCTTAAACCGAACTCATTCCCGAATTGGGAGCCAGTGTAAGGAAATGAGAGCCGGTTTAGAGGGGGCTCTCCTCGGTCGCATCAGTACTAAACGGGCCGCTGCATTCTGCACGCATTGGAGTCTCCGCAAACACCTCTCTGTAGCACCCAAATAGAGGACATTCCCATAATCAAGACGGGAAGTCACGAGAGCCTGAACTATGGTCTTCCTGGCAGCAACAGGCAATATGTCCAGAGTCTTCCGGAGTCCCTTTAGTACTCCGAAACAGGCGCCCGCAACCCGTCTGGTATGATATTCAAACGAAATTATATCGAAAAGGGACAAACCTAGTGAAAGCGGAGAGGGAGTTTGAGAGGGAAGGAGAGGAAGTTGTGTGGAAGAAAGGGACAGGAGAAGACAAAGTGGTCAAACGAAAGAGGAAAAAAGTCAAAAAAGAAGTCAAGCGACTCAAAAGCGTGAGTGTTATTATTAAACTGTCGTGCAAAAAAGCTGCAGGCACTCGCTTCTTTGGGCGACGGGCTAAGCTCGGGAGTTATTTCTGGGTTTTTAGTACCATAAACACATGCATAACAAAAAGAGCCGTGCAGTATCGAATTCTAGTGAAAACGTGAAAATAAGTCGGTGCACCTAATCTCGCAGGTTGCTTCGCATTGGGTTATACAGGTTTACAATTCTACTGCTGTGTTTTTTCTGCGCAGTCATGGCACGCGTTCTCTCCTCAGCTCCTGTCAGTGCAGACAGAGTGCAACGCCGAGTACCCGCAGCATTCCTTCCCAGTAACGCACCTAGAAAGGCGACATCGATGTACTGCAGTAATTTCACTTGCAGCTCCAGGGCTCACAATCTGTGCTCACAGTGGCGGTGCCATTCTTTGGGATGCTGCCGTGAACACTGGGCTTTAAGTGGGCCGGGTCCTGCCGGTGCTCAGTAGCGACAGTTCTTAAAAGCAAGTGACGGGTCCCTATCGGGATCTCCATTTTTACCTTCAGGGTGGGGGTAAAAAAAAGGTAAACTTTGGTCTAGTACAACCCGTCACTGCTTTTGATGTTACTTCAAAATTACCCATTTGTCATTTTTATACAGGCAAACATGAGCATCAGTTACATTATACAAGGACATATTCACGTTTTGGATGACAGTATGTTGAGCCGAAGGGAGTCTCGAACCTGCTTTCTCGACTCGGAAGTCGGCAGCTCTAGCCTTATCCAGAACCTCGCCCACAAGAACACGAGCATTTTCAATACTATATACAACGAAGTCATCATTGTCGCTTATTTATCTTATACAATTTACAACCATTGACAAAGCCAATAGTCCTGGCATGTTGTGGGTGTAATGTTACTTGTGTTGTGTACCTGGATGAATGGACAGAAGCAGCAAAATACAAGTGAGGCAGCACACTATGCTAAGTGCAGATTTTTAGCCTGAGTGTTTCAAGCCACGCCCTTAATTACATCGGCCGCGCCCCTGCGGGAGGCCCCCCAGTTTTTTCATCCCACTTAAAGCCCTGCGTGGACTTGTCACGCAGGTGGTGCCGACACAGTTCCTCGCGCTGCTGTGGGAGTGATAGGCGCTCGCGGTCAGCTGTGCGGCTGTCAAACATCCCTCCCTCCCCACTGACTCACTTTTCTTAAACTTTCCCTCCGCGAGGATCGCAACGCGACCAGCGCGAGCAGCTGCCGCAGGCTAAGACTACGACATCAGAACGGCCACTGGGCTATCCCCTGGTGCCTTGGCACGGCTTCCTAGGTGTGCCCGGTAAGAGGCGCTCCCCGAGGAACACCCTCAGCCCCGGGCCGGTAAATAACCAGAGACGAGTGGCCAGGCGGAGACAACACCCTGCTTGGGGAGTAGCTGGCCGGGGAGCATTTGGTCGCCTCACAGACGGATTCCCTCAGGACTGCAGATGCCGAAGCAATATTTGCGCTCTCTCTAAAAGACTCTGTGCCCCGCCATCCTCACCACAGGATTTGCAGCGCCATTCTTGTAGCACCATGGATTTGAACTGATTATACTGGACCGGCAAGCAAAAACACTCAGTGAGCTATAAACTCTCTGTGGAGGTGCGTCACAGCCTCGCTTGTCGTCGGATGTCACGTGCGGATGGATGCGAGGCATAAACACTGCACTCTGGCCAGTCGCTATCGCCGCTGCTGTCAGAAACCGGCGCCTCTGAAGTATACAAGAGCATGACCGACCCCCTCTCTCCGGTAATAAATAGACTGGAAAACAAAGATACCAGAGCCCCAGTTTGCAGACAGTTGCGGGCTTTCGCATATGATACAGAAGAGACTTATATTGCCCGCCTGGAGCTGGATTTCTGATTCCTTTGCTGTCATTCACTTTTTATGAAGGTGAGAGATTTTAGCATCCCTCCCGAACAGATCTGCATCCACCACCCTGTAAATCCCACATTTTCAATTTCCTGGATGTTCATAGAGATCCCTGGAAAGCTCTGACGCTTGGTGCTGTTGGAAGAAGTAGAGAGTGGAGGTCTAGGCAGGAGCTGCCGTCCACCACCCTCACCATGTCAGGGCAGAACTTGCTGGGCTCAGTGTTCTCCTGCTCATCCACACCGGCTCCCAAGAGCAGCAGCAGTGGCCCCATCCCCCTCTCTAAACGCCGGCTCCGCCAGACCCGCAGCCTGGACCCTGCCATCATCCGCAACTATGGCGGTGGTGAGCGAGAGGTACCCCTTAGAGTCAGCACCATGGAGGAGCGAAGCCTCCCAAATCTGGGCAACAGTAGGTGGAGGGGCCCTGCTGGAGGATGGAGCCCTGTGGCTGAGTCCCACTTGGGCCGGCAATCCCAATTCCCGGGCGTCTCCTCCTTTTCTACCCCCAGCACACCACTGGAGAAGTCGCCCTCCACCAACTTCCACTTTGATTTTGACTTCCGTGGTGCAAAGAAGAATAAGGCCTGGGACATGCCATTCCTGGGGCGCGGGGGCTCAGCCACCTCACTGGGTGGCAGCACCAACAGCATCTTCTCCCCACGGAAGTGGCTGCAGCAGAGAAGGTCAACTGCGGGAAGTGGACCCACCGCCTACACCGTTTGGAAATGTGAGGTAGGACATTCACGCCTTAGGCCCCCTCATAAGCCAGTCATGATGACCCTTACTCTGGTTTCAATTTATTCAAGACGGATGTTATATGTTTCCCTCAAAATATCTGTTTATATGGATTTTGGAAGTCGTAAACTCTGTAAGCGTTGTGGGCATTAGCTAACAGGTTGCTCAATGTAAATGTGTGGAGAATATAGCAATGTTTGTGATTTTGCTTATTCAGTGAATCAATGTCCTTCCTTTCGCCTCACTCCACCTCTGCATGCCTCTCAACTGATGGGATTGTCATGGGTACAGGAGTGGTGGGGTCTGTGGCAACCCTTGACTTGTTAGCATTGATACCCCTTCTAGTTCTTCATTGCAGTGATGGAAAGTGTTTCACATAGAGAGTTCCATGATGAGTAGACGCATCTGAGTTTTTTGAGCTTGTGGAATAGTTTTTGTGAGTAAGTCACTTCCTCAGCGGCAATGCTTTGGCACAAATACATTTGCAGAGTTAACTGAGTTTTTCATATTTTATCAAGCATTCTTTCCCCCAGCAGCATATATGGAATCAAAAATGCCAATCCAAGAACATTCAAAATGTCCTAAACCTATGTTCGGTGGGTGATAATTGCACACAGAAATGTTCTACGTAAAGTTCTTGCAGTGTATATATGTTGTGATTGGTACATTTCTGTTGGTTGCTGCTGAGCATTATCTTGAAATAAGCCAACAAAAATCCATGTTTCTTTTCAACCCGTTTGTGGTATTTTGATAGCACAGTGTAATATGGGCTCCTCCTCTGGGTGTTTCTTACTAAAATAAGACCTTGGTCCTTATCACCTAAAGTGAGCATAGCAAGTGCTAATTCAAGAAAGGTCTCTGCTGTTATTTTGGGTTGACTGATGTCTTAAATAGCTGAAGAGCTGGCACAGAGTTAATTTACCTTCTAAGACTCTGGTAAATGGTTGCCTGCCACATGAACTTTCAAGGCATGTGCCGTGTTTGGCTGGAAATGTAGCAGCATTTGTTAACATATTGTTAGAAATTGGATTTCAGGTTGGCAGAGGTATGCACCCTGTCCAACCAGGAACCACAATGCTAGTCAGGGTAAGTGTAGTACACACTAAAAGTTTGCCTGTTCTCACCCTCTGGTAGCTTGACACAGAGCAGTCAGGCTAAACTAAAGAGGCAATGTGTAAAGTATTTGTGTACACACACGCACAAACACACACACACACACACACACACACACACGTACTCAACTCCAGTTTAGAAAAAAAGCCAATATTTATCTGAGTAAAACAAGACCAAAATAACAAAAGTACAACATACACAAGTCAAGATATGAACTTTTCAAGATTGAATCAAAATACAGTGCTTAGAATTCAATAGCTCCTACTGGGGCTATCTGGTAGAGCTTGACCAGAACAAATCCAAAATTTCAGTCCGAACATGATGGAGTGCAGGCTGGATACAGGAGTCACGCAGACCCGCTGACAGTACCTTGGATGCATTGAACTCAGGGACGATGCGTTGAAAAACATAGGGGATGCAATGCAGTTGAAGGAGATAAGTTGGTTCTAAAGTCGGGCAGCATTATTGACGCATGGATGTCAAAAGTGCCATGCGTCGGTTCCAATGTGTCAATGTTGAACGGCTAGGCTGTAGGCGATGTGGTGACACAATCGCACACAGGGTCAGGAATTCGTCGGGACGGTGCGTTGCAGATATCAGCGATGCGGTGTCCATGACTCACGCAGCAGTGGTGATTCGGAGGCACTGCGCTGGCGAAGTTGAGGCTGCGTTGTAAGTTGAGGTTGTTGCATTGCGCAGTTGGCGAGTGGTGTCATCGGCTTCAGAGCAGGCAGTGCCGATGCGTCTATTGCTGAGAATGTGCCAGTTCCGAACAATGCTTTGGTGTCAATACATTGGCTTCCTCGGTTGCAGCATCAAGCACTCACTTCCATGGGCCCACGACTAGATTTGGCACCACTTGGCAGAGCAAGACTCACAGCAGAGCAGCCCAGTTGCTGGGGGCAAGATGCCAGTGAAATATATGATATCCCTGAGACTTCAGAACAGGAGGCAAGCCTGACAAGCCCTTGGAGAGCCTTTAGTGATGCAGGATGTAGAAAGTCAAGTCTAGTCCTCTCACTCCCAGGCAAGAAACAGTAGGCAGCAGGCCAACACAGCAAAGCAAGCAGCAAAGTGGCAACCCCCCCGGCAGCACAACAGCTATTCTTGCCGGTAGAATGTCCTCAGTTCCAGAAGTGTTCTGAGTATATAGTGTCAGAGGTCCAGTGCTTATACCCATTTTTGCCTTTGAAGTAGGGAGACTTCAAAGAAAGGTTTTTGTAGAGCACAATACTCTGCCATTCCTTGCCCTGGCTCCAAATACGCCATAGGGGGGTATGCAACTCTTTGTGTGGGGACAGGTACAGTCCTATTCATGTGCAAGTGTTAGCTCCTCTCTCTCCCTTTAGGTCAGCAAGACCCATCAGCCTGGTGATAGGCCATCAGGATATACTGGGAACACATCAGCTCCCTTTGTCTGTGACTGTGTAGAGGGAGTGCACAAATCCCAGCTGTCACCCAACCCAGATGTGTATTCCAGAGACAGGTAGAGGGACAGAATGGTTAAAAGTTGAATTTTCAGACCTGCAATGTCATTTGCGCTGTCTCGCGACAGTTCGCGCCCGCAGTGACATCATGCGTCGCGCGATCACGTCTTTCTTCTCGCGATCATGCACCGCGAGACAACTCAAAACAAGATGGCCGCGCCTGCGAGCAACCACATGGGTAAGTTGGCGACCCGCAACTATGCAGAAAATCTCGCGAACATGCGGGGAAAAAAATTCCGCATCTTCGCGATATTTCCGCTTGTTTGCGATAATTTTTAACATTTCGCGATAATTTGCGAAAGTGGATTTCGCAAATTCCGCCCACCCCTAGTCGTAATGGCAGTTTCAACTGCACACAAAGGCTCTGCAGGGGCAGGCCAGAGACATGTTCAAAGGACTACTAATGTGTGTGGCACAATCAGTACTGCAGGCCCGTTGGTGGCATTTGATTTACAGGCCTTGGGCCAAGTAGTACACTGCAAAAGGGACTTATTAACAAATCAGATATGCCAATCATGTAGAAACCAAATGCCAATACATTGTAGACACAGAGCACATGCACTTTAGCACTGATCTGCAGTGAAAAAGTGCACAGACTCCTAAAGCTAGCAAAACGAAGCTCATCCCACAGTCAAAACAGAAGGCAGAAAAGCCAGGGAAAACCACGCCAAAAAATGGCAGATGTAATACATATCTACACTAAAGAAATGAACATAACACATGAGATGTACAAAGTAACAAAATAACACAAACATAACAGGGCACAACAAAATAATAAAAATAGAACACAGCACCAGAACCTCCATATAGCACAATAATTTCACAAAAGGAATAACGCAGCGCAGAAAGACAGCAACAGAATAAACAACAGAGCACATCACCACCACAAGAAAATGCCACCCTACAAATATATACATTCATTATTCATACACATTACTATGTACACAATTCTTCTTTCGTAACATGGTGGTGAAAGGTATTTGCATCACAGCACTGCCTTAACATACTACTAAATAGAACCAGTCAAAATGTTTGTGATCTGTCCCTTTCTATTGGCACATGTGTGTGAGATGACACTGGACAGAATTTGGTCATTCTGGCTATATACATTTTCTCATGTGCTTCTTATTTTAGTAAGATACACACAGAGATATATGATAGCTTATTATAAATTACACTGTATTTTTCTTAATTATTATTTTTTTTTTTTTAAAGGCAAGTTGTGCATGATAATTGCAAAGTGTGGTTTTTAAAAGGTTTTTCCTCTATTTCCTTGAAAATGAATGGCGCTGAGATAGGTCGGAGCTGCTCCACTGTACTTTACCCTGATCTGAAGATTGCACTCTAATGCGTCAACTTTTACATTTTGCTATATTTGATTGAGAAATTGGACGATTTAACAGGACTGTTTGCTGTAGGTGTCTGATCTACACTACTGTTTGTTAGTCATGTGCTTGGGTGGAAACAAACTAATTTGTAACGTGTACATTTTCCATATGTGGCTCAGAGAGTAGGATTCTGCTTCAGATGACGTCTTAAAGAGTAACAATGAAATATGCTGAGTAACAGTTTAGCAGCTTTCATGCTATGCAAGTAACATGCTGATTCACCCGTGGATTCATATTCACATTTGTGAAAAATGCCCCCATTTTGTTTCAGCCCTTTTCAATATATGAATTTCAACAGAATGTTATTTAGTCTTGTAGGTCTATTTAACAGCAATTGTTAAAAAAAAAAACATTTACAATAGTTTGAATTATTAGAACTGTTGGCACTAGTCCAGATGCAGAGTTAACTATTCTCTCCTGGTAGGCTTGGATTTGCTTGGATTGTTGGGTGAATCTAAAATCAGAAATGCAGTTGTTTATCCTTTGTCCATGTTCTATGGTACATGATGTAATTTGTTAGGAGGCCAGTAGCTTAGGTGGAAGGTATCAGTAACAGTGCTCATTCTCTTTACTGCTTGAAATAGGCAATATCTGATGGGAAATCTTATGCGTTTGCTTTAGAAGAACTAGAGAACAGACCCTCTCATGTAGGTGATCTAGATGATTTTATATGCATAAGAAAGAGCTGACACGCGTTTCACCCGCTTTGGGGTTGTCAATGCTTACTTCTTCAACTTGCTGATAGTACTCTGATAAAATAAGTGAAATCTATTACCATACAAATTGGCCAATTACCAACGAATGATTTGTGTTTGTTCGATGGCTACACATAAAAGGGGGAAATTAAGGTTTTGCTAAAGCTCATCTCAAATGTGATATAGTGGGAGGAGTCATGCTGTGGAGAAGACATTGCACTTAAAATGAAAGTGCAGACATGTGAGTGTGTCAGTGTCAAAGCAACATGGCAGGGGAGCATTTTAACTATGGTGAGTGGCTATATGCAAATGATACAGTGACAGAGAGAGCACGCCATTGACTCAGGATACAAGGCTTTTGTCCATAAAACGGCAAATTACCATTCCCTGCTGGCTCAATACATTGGCTTGTTGATGTCTAATTAATGCGGCTTGAAAAACTGATTATTTTAGCATTGTGAAATTGTCAGTGCTGTTTCACATATGCCTCCTGTTTATTTTTGCTGTTCAAAGCTGTTAAGAGGAGGATTCGGTTTGTGTGAGATGAGAAGAGGGTGTGTTGCAGAGGAAGTAACTACAGGCACGTGGTTGAAGTTCCACGGCTGTTGTATGCACATGGCTGTTTTTTTTTTGTCTAAATGGGTCATCTGGTTGTTGTTACACAAACAAGAACATCTCAGGCCTGAGAATTGCACGGATTTCTCTTACCCTGCTATGTTTTTGTCTTAAAAGGATACGTTGCTCCCCAGGGAGACTTTAGATTTATTTGTATATCCAAGCTTCCTCTTCAGATGGCTTGCCTTCCTGAAACTTGCTGTAATATTGGATTTTTGTCTCCACAGCTGCCTATCACCACATCATAGAATTACAGAGCAGACTCAAGCGGGGGACTATCTGGTTTTCATATGCCGTCAGAGGGCCTCCATTCATTAAAGTGAAGTTGAACCTATTTTTAGAAACACAGTCAGTAATGCCAGTTAGGCTTTCCCAAGTGCTGCCTGGGTTTATGTTTTTAATAAGTGTGCTTTTATTACAATAAGAAGAGTTCCTGCTGCAGTCATAGGCTGGATTATTGATGCCCAGACTGTGTAAATACTAGTGTGATAGCCCAATAGCTGTTTTTTAATTTGGATTTGATTTTGAACTTTTGTACAGTATAGAATTGCTGAGGCATCTAAGCACTTTGGAGCTTATTTATGAGAGGCAGGGCCGGACTGGCCGTAGCGGGCACTGGGCAATCCCCCAGTGCGCCGCACGGGTGGGGGCCGGTTTTGGGCCCCTGTGGGCCGTTTTTGTTACAGGGCCGAAATCGACCCTGTAACAAAATCGGCCGAAAACCGGCCCTGGCAAAGAGCTCGGCGGCACCCCCTAGCGGGGGGGAGGGGGGTGGCGGTCGAGTACAGGGTCGATTTTCCCGGTCCGGCCCTGATGAGAGGCCTGTGTCACTTTTACACCATGTAAACTGGTACATGCATGTCGCAGGGCTCTCACAAAGATTTATGAAGCCACACAAAGCCACGCTGTGTGGCTTTGAGTGGACTCATAAATCATTAGTAAGGCGATGCAGCGCCAATCGTTACATCCTCTTACTCTGCGCCCAGGAGGCGTTCTAAGGGCGTTACAGTGGGGTTTTCCATGCAACACCAATTGAGTTGAACACTGCCCCAGATTTACAAAGTGATATAAACCCGGGGACGCTCCAAATCCATATGTCTTCCGAGGTGAGGCATAACAAGGAGAAATATGTTTATTTCTACTGTTTCCTCTTTCCATTCTGCAGCACACATGGAAAGCGCGAAGCGTTTTGCAGTATTACTTTTGTGCAGGAAGGTGCCCTTCCTGCACAAAAAACAATCCTGCATGGGCCTATGTTGGCGCCAGGCTGCCGAAACGGCGCCAGCGCAGGTAGAAAGAACTGGAATGCAAATAATTGCTTAAATACAGCGCATTCCTACCCTTTCACTTTGGCGTATGGCAGCCCTATACCAAAATGCCATAAATGAGGCCCTTGATCTCCATCAGCTGGTACAACCAGTAGCCATCTACAGAAAACAACTTCATAGGCAACATTAAACAGGGCAAATCCCTTTTGCACATTTTTGTTGCATGTTTAATTTGAATGGATACTCGTAACAAAAAGATTTGCACCTGGGTAAACCATGGAACAAACAGGGTTCACACTAGTTTTCCTTCTTTGTAAGAAAAGATTTTCACCTGGGCAAACCATGGAACAAACAGAGTTCACACTAGTTTTCCTTCCTTGTAAGAAAAGATTTGCACTCGAGCAAACCATGAAACAAACGAAGCTCAGACTAGTTTTCATTGGTTGAGTGTTAAGGAATAGATAAACCATGCTTTCATTTTCCATGGGTAGAAAATAAAACTAGTCTTTAGACAAAGTCCGTTTTTTCATTCATTGCTAAAAAAAAACCAAGCATTGACATAGCCAATTGGTCTCGCCTTTGAGACCTTATAAGTGTTTAGTTATCCAGCACAATATCCTTGGTGCAACAAAATCAAGTGTTGCACGGCTAAACACTTATAAGGTCCCAAAGGCGAGACCTATTGGCTATGCCAATGCTTGTTTATATATGCTTTCTCTATAAGAAATATCTCTCTGTTGCCTCCATTTCTGACATTTGATTATAAAACTGGACTTGTTTATTGACGCACTGGCAGTGAAGGATGTCTTAAAAGTGAGTCTTTTTCCTATACACTTCTAGATTGTCACACATTTATCTCAAGTAGTACCGTGACTACTGTTTGAGCCTGTTCTGGAGAACATTTTGATGCCTTTCACAATGCAGGAAAAACATCCTGAAACTGTGTCTGAGAACCGCCAGCAAGCTATTGTCTGATAATCACAGTGGGATTAAAGCAGATTACAATAATACCTCGGAACTCTTTAGTTGGGTGTGGAAAAACCGAAGGGAACGATTTGCCTTCGAAGAGTTGCTGTGTGCTATTAGGGAAAACAAAGCAAATGGAAGACTCATTCACTGCCCTACATTATGTCGAACCCTTCCACCAACTATGTGCCCTTCATTGCTAAAAAGAGGAAGTAGAAGACGGGGGCTTTCTCGT
This sequence comes from Triturus cristatus, assembly GCF_964204655.1. Taxonomy (NCBI): domain Eukaryota; kingdom Metazoa; phylum Chordata; class Amphibia; order Caudata; family Salamandridae; genus Triturus; species Triturus cristatus. The sequence goes on from NC_140591.1 coordinate 832,162,537, forward strand.
GCTGCAAAGTCCGGAATCATCACTCGTCAGCCAGAAACCTTTTTTCCGAACAAGCCGGCCGAGGTAAAGGCGGGAAAAAACACCGTCGTATTCTGTGGGGATAAAAGTCAGCCGAATGAGGCTAAATAGGTTATATTTAATCCTGCAACGTACAGCTGGAACTAAGAAGGGGCTGAACTGTGCTTACCCGTATTTCTAGATCTGTTCCTGTTAGTTCTGGATTCCGCCAAGCCCTGAATGCTGTGACAAAATGAGCCGCAGCAGTGCACAACTCAACATCCGGACGTTGAAAGTAAACTCCGGAGAGTGTCACGTGATCGCTCCGTTCATGGAGCTAGAAAACATACTACGCTACATGCATACCAAAGGCAGGAATTTGCCTAATGTAAAATGCGGTAATTAAATATTTACCGGAAGAAAGACAAGGAAACTTTAGGTTTAAGGACACGCCCATGTATCTGCCGACATAAGGACTTTTAGTATCTGGTAACCACGCCCCAAGCCGCATACAGGGGGATCCATTTGCATCACTCAGCTATATCAAAATTATATCCATGTATTCATTCATTCGTGTAGGGACACACTGTCTGGTATCCTACATGAAGCCAGAGGTTGATATATCGATTACTAGTGGGCTGGCTCATAATGTTACTTAGCAATGCAGCGGCTAAAGGCTGGATGTACCCCAAAGAAAGCACTAAATGAAAGCTCCTATGATTATACACGAAATGTGTGTTGACTTGTTTAAAGTCACATTTTGCAAATCAGCATAAACAAAAATAAACTAAAAGAACATGCAAACAAGTGAGCATATATTTTGCATGTTATCTGTATATTTATTTGCAACCATATGCTATTTGCTCAGAGTTTTGGAAATTAATACTACATGTCGTATTCTGTGGGGAGAAAAGTCCGCCGAATGCGGCTAAATAGGTTATATTTAATCCTGCAACGTACAGCTGGAACTAAGAAGGGGTTGAACTGCGCTTACCCGTATTTCCAGATCTGTTCCTGTTAGTTCTGGATTCCGCCAAGCCCTGAATGCTGTGACAAAACGAGCCGCAGCAGTGCACAACTCAACAGCCGGACGTTGAAAGTAAACTCCGGAAAGTGTCATGTGATCGCTCTGTTCATGGAGTTAGAAAACATACTATGCTACACGCATACCAAAGGCAGGAATTTGCCTAATGTAAAATGCGGTAATTAAATATTTACCGGAAGAAAGACAAGGAAACTATGCGCAATATGTAATAAATATAATAAAATAAAACCAGTCCAATGAACATACCATTTTAATAATAAAAAAAAGGAAAAAACGCACACAAAAAAAGCGCTCGCCAGTCAGCCACTGTTTATTTTTGCATTGCGCTGTCACTTTAAGCACGATGCAAAAATAAACATGCGGCCTGCTTTCCTTCTGCCATGAAAGGTTTCTTGTCTTTATGGGGCCATAAGTTTGAAACACATGACCCCATAAAGATAAGAAAAGATTTTACCACAGACGTAAAGGAACCAAGCCAGTCCAACTGGGACGGCTCTAAAAGAGAAAAGTGTACGTCACTAGACGCTCTTTTCCAATGGCTGGCCACCGTTTAGCATAAACGGTGACGCCAGTCAATGAAAAAGAGGGGCGGGGCTTAAAGCCCACTAGAGAAATCTACTCTAACTCATTAAATCTCGCCAGCGAGACTGCGCAGTCTACGCCAGGCGAGACCTAAAAAAGTGGCATTTATCATGAAGGACTCCCCACATAAAAGACCCAAGGACTGTGCTCGCCTAAAGAGTTGAGTTATATTTACGAGCAGGGATGAACAGCTGCATTAAATAGCACTGGGCATGGCCTACAGTGCATTAAAAAACTATAGCAGTGGTTTCAAATCAGGCATGTTTGCATATTGGTAGGTGTCATTTTTCCCTCAGAGTGAGATGTCTTACACCACTAGCTACTAGATGTAAACAAGCATTTGCAATGCAATCGGTCTCACTTTTGGGACCTTATATGTATTTATGTATGCATTATATTATCCTTCGGTCTCCTGCGTTCCTTTGGATTGTGTTTTAACGATTACCACACTCTGGAGATAAATATGCGTTTAAAAGAATGGTAGATATAAGCATGGTTGTTATGTTGAATTTTTCCTAGTAACTTGTTTTAGGGCCTAAAAAATACAGCATGTACATTGGACTTGTTTTTAATATGGTAGCCAACTGGGTGGAGGGTTAAATGTCAAAGTGTATGTGGTTTAAACAGTATGGACTTTAAAGGTGCAGTCTGGAGAGTTTGAATATAAACCTGTAGAAAACTAATACAACCTATTAGAATCTTTTTACTACACATAACAGCAAAATGTAGTTGCTTAGTGGACAAATGCATGGACTGTTTGGGCCTATGTTTGACCTTATGGTCACAGGTTCAAACCCGTCATCTTAACTGAGCCTTTTATCCTTATAAGGCCGTTAACAATAATAATATTATTGTCACGTGGAAACGGAGGGTTGGAAAAGCATGCTGCTAGTGTTATGTTTACTAGGAAAAGCGGAAACGGCATGGTTGTTATGGTGAAGTTTTCCCAGTAACTTGTTTTAACGCCTAAAAAAATACAGCATGTACATTGGGCTTGTTTTTAATATGGTAGCCGGCTGGGTGGAGGGTTAATATTTGCTCTTTATTATAAGGATGGCTGCATAAAAGTGAGGCATGCTGCATTAGTATTGTTGCGGCGTGGAAACGATGTGTTATAAGCGTGCTGCTCGTTTTATGTTTACCATAGAGAGCAAAGTGGCCGGGTTGTTTTACTTGTAACTTAATGCAGCGGGTGCATTGGGCTCGTACTTGCTATGGGAGGGGAGGGCGAGGAGGGGAGTTAAAGATGCTATTGTATGTGGTATAAACAATATAGGGGCATATCAGCAACAACCGGCGATATTTATCGCTAAGCGCACTTAGAGCTAGGATAATTATCGCCGGCTAGGGTGGATTTTTATCGCTGAGATAGCGTGCTATTAGCAACGCTTATCTCAAAAGTGAAAAAAATCCTAGCACTAACTGCCAAACGTGTGATTATCGCTGGAAACCCAGCGATAATCCCACGAAGTTTGGCGATAGCTTGCTGATAGGGCCTCACATACTTAGCCATGATATCCACCTTCCATAGGTTATCATGTCTAAGTCAGTTTCAAAGCAGGCGTAAGGAAAGTAGCGATAAGAGGTTATCGCTACTTTTCCTTTCGCTATGCTGCTTTGCGTGAGGCTTGATAATAGGAGAAATGTCGCTTAGTAACATTTCTCCCGTTATCCTGGGTAGGAACGCCCACTTTGCATCTCATTAGAGATGCAAAGATGGGCGTTAAGGGAAATGTAGATAAGGCAAGGTTTCACACGATAGCGTGACCTTGCAGATAAGGCGATAAAATTACCGCCGCTTTTTGTCCGAAAACGGACGCAAAAGCGGCGATATTTTTTTAACGCCTGCTTGCTGATAAAGGCCCTATAGACTTTACATGTGCAGCCTGGGTGTTTTAAATGAACGCATAGATGCGCTGAAGAAGAAGAGGCAGCAAAGCAGGATGCTTCAAATGCGGGTGCCCTTATTGTAAAGATGCGAAAACAGCTAATAATGTACACAATCACAGAACCGAAGAGCTCTATCACTCTACACGTAGCATACTTACGGAGCATATTACCGTAAACAATTACCAAGTAAAGTCAGATTAAAAACCGCAGATTCCACTAGCAGCCTCACAGCTGTGTTCACACGTGATCCTTTGTTCATGCGAATAACATCCGCACGGAAGAGGGCTACGTGATAATAATAATAAGTAATAAGGAGCACAAAAGGCAAACATGAAAGTAAATAAAAATATAAACTGGTATTGTGTTATATAATGAAAATATAAAACTTTTACATTGTGTTTTTTGTATAAATTATTCTCAAATATGGAACTTTTGACAACAAAGACAGCATATTATTATATTTTTACAACACTCAACCGTAAAGTGTACTGGCTCAGTGGAATAATGCCTCGACAATATGGGCCTGTGTTTCATCTTACGGTCACAGGTTCAAACCCGGTCATGTTAACTCTAGCCTTTCATCCTTATGAAGTCGACACCATTAGTAATTTAAATTTCAAAAGGTTGAATAAGCCTGCTGTCCAACTAAGGTTAATACAATGAGTAGTGCTGTGAGAATTACATATGTTTTATATACCCAAATATGGCCACAGATAAATACACGTTTTATAAATACTAATTAAATAAAGAGTGCAACAAAAACTTGCCATTTAATTCATTGTTTAAATTGCCGAAATTATAGATTGTGAAGGGTAATATTTATTTTTTATTATAAGGATGGCTGCATAAAAGGGAGGCATGATGCATTAGCATTGTTGCGGCATGGGAACGGAGTGTTATAAAAGCGTGCTGCTCGGCAGGGCCGGACTGGCCGTAGCGGGCACCGGGCAATCCCCCGGTGCGCCGCACGGGTGGGGGCCGGTTTTGTGCCCCTGCGGGCCGGTTTTGTTACAGGGCCTGCTGCTCGGTTTATTTTTACCGTAGGGAGCAAAAGTGGCAGGGTTGTTAGAATTCAGTTTTACTTGTAACTTAATACACCGGGTGCATTGGGGCTCTTTCTTGGCATGGCAGGGGTGGGCAAAGAGGGGATTTAAAGTTTCTACTGTATGTGGTATAAACAGTATACACTTTTAATGTGCAGTCTGGAGAGTTTAAAAGTCGCACATAAATGCGCTGAGGAAGAGGCAGAAAGCAGTATGCTTCAAATGCGGGTGCCATAGTCGTATGTGCCTGGCGTCATTAGCTCCTTATTGGAAAGATGCTAAAACAGCTGCTCATGTAGACAATCACAGAACCAAAGAGTTCTATTATTCTAAACATAGCATACTTACGGAACAAAATGTGAGCATATTACTGTAAACAATTACTGGTCATTCATGGAATTCCTTATAACGGCAGGCAGATTTAACATAAAAAAATAATCAGTGGATAGGTTCAAGTAAAGTCAGAATAAAAACAACGGATTCCACTAGAAGCCTCACCACTATATTCACACGTGATCCTTTATTCATGCCAATAACATCTGCACGGAAGAAGGCTCACTTGTGCCAATATGATTGATATGGCTGCGTTCTTTAACCTTGTGACCACATGAAAGCACTGGAACAGCGAGCGCCCATCGTGCGCGTCCCTGCTCGTCCCTGCGAAAATCATCCAGGGATAGTTTCAAATAAAGTAACAAGTCCCAGAGTCACTTATTGGACACTCACACATGACTTGGGAAACCTAGGATCTCTAGATTACAACGATAATGCCGATTGATGTTCAAGTGTGGCATTTGATTTCAGGAAGATGTTAAGAACAAGCCCGTGAGTGGTGCACGTGCGCTGTAAGGAATGCAGCGGATGCAGCGGCCTTCGAAACCTGATCCAGAACAGATGGCACCCTGAGGGCTCCGAGACCCCTGGGCCATGGGAGTGCAAGTTTTGAGAAGAGGCGGGACAAGCACCCGTCTTTGGCCATTTGCATGCTTTCAATTATTGAAAGCCACACGCAAAGGCCAATGGGATATGTGGTAGGAGGCACACCCACACGGTGAAGGCTCTTGGAAGTCTGAAGAGATTCCAAGAGCCCTGTCCTAGAGCAGTGCTTGAGCGCTGAGCTCTAGGCGAGACCTAAAAAAATGTAAACTCAAAACTCCACCTCTCATCAGTTGCATATGGATTGGCCCGCAGTACTTTTTCTTGAAGGTTAAACCTCATAGGTCTGCCAAAAACTGCTATCTGTATCTCGAGGCCCAGCTCGCTAGGCTTTTTTCCACAAGTTTGGCTTATGCCTTGAAATTCAGGCGTCAAATACATAGGGCAGCTCGAGTTATGCATCTATGGAGGACCAAATGCTGTAGCAGAATTGACTAAATTATGAAGCAAGAAAATGCAAATTATGCTGCATAATGTGCGACATTTTGTGGCATTAGTAGTTCACTATTTTGTTTTTCTAATACACAATGCTTTCTGGGCAAATGTTTCCCCTCATTGGTTCCAGTGAATGCAGTTATCAGCATCTGAAAGGTGACCAGTTAACAGTTGTGATATGCTTGCCACTGCACAGCAACACTTGCCATTTTATTTTTTTGTGTAACTTCTAAGCTGCCTGGGGTAGAATTTTTTTTGTTGCTGAAATCAGCATATTTTTAAGCAGATAGTAGATTATGTGGCAAGTGCATTAAATCCATCGTTTTGTTTAAAACGAAGCAGCTGCAGAATAGCTTAATTCATGTGCCCTTGATTATGGTATATTATCTGACATTTGTTTAGATTGAAACTGCCACTAGAGGACTAGCTCACACCTAAGTCATGAGCTAGACACAACTAACAGAAACAGCTTTCTGAAACAAGCCTTTGGCTTATAAATCATCCAAAAATTCAACAAGATAACAGAAGAAGGCACAGCCTTCTCTGTTACTGGACACCTATCTTGGAAGATTCTGAAGGAAAGTGTACATCCTAATCTAGGAAGGCCTAAAAACAGTGGGCTCTATTAAAAAAGATTGCCTGTGCATAGGTGTGTCTTTCCCCATGCTCAGTTGTGACTAGCTCATACATTTCTAGGAGTAAGACATGCTTCCTTGCAGCTGCTGTGAGGTAGCATGCTCTGCTCCTGGGAACTAGTCTCAGAACCATGCTTTGTGAATTAGGCATAGACATTCGGGTGTAACTCAAATCTAAGGAAGAGATTAAGGGCCTGATTACGAATGGACCTCCAAACTGACCGCACCATTGGTCCTACCGCTGTATAATGAGTATGGTGGTCGGACTGTGGTCGGACTGCCGCCGCCAGGGACCTGGGATACCTCATGCGGTGGTCTTGAGGACACAATATGCTTGGTGGTGCCGCTGCGGCGCTGCCAAGCATATTAGGAGTTTCCTCACTGTGACCCTAACCACGACAGTGAGACCGCATTGGAAAGGATGATGGTGAGAAAACACAACCCCTCTTTCCTCAGGACCATGGGATGCATGCAGTGGGCACATGGTGTGCCCCCCTGTGTGCATGCACCCCCTTTCCTGCTCGGCATGGACTTCACAGTTCATGTCGTGCAGGAACGGGCTTTGACTTTCAATTGTGGTGCTTTTTTGAAAGGTACCAGTGTAGTAGCCCCAAAGGACCGCCCGCCAGACTATGAGGACACTTGGAATCTGGCGAGTGGCTGACGGCCCTGTTTGGTGATGGGGCGGCCCGCTCCCACATTATCCAACTCATAATTGGGCACTACGTTATGCACACCACCCATACTCTTTTTGGACAGGAGTAAGACACAACAACTCTCAGAAAAAGCAAGCTTGGCATAATCAAACTAAATATAGCCACCCAGTACCTTCCCTTATCCAGCCTTGTGTGCTCTCCATTAAACGCGCAGAATGTGGAGTTTAAGTATATACAATGCATTATGGTAAATTGTATGACTCTTTAAATTGCAACAGGTGTATGCACATAGAACAAGTCACATTTCAAATGAAAACTATCGTAAATAGCAGTATAAATTGTAAGTGGAAAAAGGAAAACGGGATGCATTTAAAATTTTTAAGGGCACGTAGTGGTCCTGGGACTACTGCTTGCCCTTAAAAAAGATTTTTAAAACCAGTCACTAAGGAGAAGGGGTCCCCTGGGGACCCCTTCCAGTTTGCGAGTTGTTTACCACCCTTCGGTGAAGGGTGGTAAACTGCAACTGTTTTCAAAACAGTCATACATGGCATTTGGGGTCGCTATTAGGAAGCGAACGCCCCTTCCTAATAGCGAGTTGCAAATCCTATTTAGCGAGTCGCAAATAAATTGTGACTCGCTAAATAGGGTTTGTACATGGCTCTGTAGGTGTTTGCATGCACAAACAAGTCGCAAACCCGTTTGCGCATGCAAAAACGGTTCGTACATCTGGCCCCAAATCTTTACTATACTGGCATGTATGGGCCATGATGAAAAACGTGCTAGCCACATGCATCACCCACTCTGTCCTACATTACAGATTGGGTCACACAGACCCTTTAAAAATAATGAAAACATCGCTGATGAAGCACCCAAATATTTTGCTAAGTAGGTATGATTAAATGGATTAAATAAATTATACACCTCATAGATACTTTTGGTGTGGTACCCAAAGGGGAACTTTGAGGTCAATGTATATGTATTCCTGGCCGCTGCCCATGGGTCACCCTCGGCGGCATCAACACTAACCTAATGCTTGCATATTGTATTTTTCTTCATATCAAATAGCTATGGTTCGGTGGCAATCTCTGTGTAAAACAGAGGCAAGTGCCTAACACCTCAAAATGTGTATGTGGAGAATTTTTCATAGAGGAGCTGCCCCATTCCACTGGCATATTTAGGCCTACATACATATATTTAAAAAGTGTCAAGGCCTCCATAAAAGCAGAACAGCAACCACTAGCGTAGTGTGACTGGAAAATATCACAGTTAAAATAAATATGTGCCTTTCATTCATAGAAAGGGCACGAACTCCAAGGCAGAGAAGGGAAAGTAGTCCTGCATGCAAGCCATGGTGTCTAAATATTTTAACCATTTACATTTTTGTTTTACGACCGAAGCTAAACAAAGGTGCAGAAAAAATATCATCTTTACAATTTTGATTGCCGACCACACTGATATATGGAGACAAATTAGGATTTTGTGTCATTTGCTACTGGAATTCAATTTTCTTTACATCATCTCTATTAATGGATTAGGATGTAAAAGTCATTGTTAAAATGAAATTGGAATAGATTTCTTCCAGTAAAGGGACTGGATTTGCAGCCTGGAAGTCATACATCCAAAGCCTCTACTTTTCAGACAAGGTTTATTTCTATACATAACAATTCTTAGAAACAGAAAAGTACACAGGGCAAAGTTTACCAAACACATTTTGTGCTTGAGCTGAACCACAAAATAAATGTGTGCACGTGCAAAATGTGCTGAGTTTGATCAGGTTGCTTTGTGCTCACGTGTCTTCTAGATGAGTGGCGGAAAGACATTAGGGGGTGTGGCATGAGCCGATGAGCGCATCCTTCAGTCACCATTATTTTAAATAATTTTTTTGATTTTGCATGAGTAAAGAAAAGTACAAAAGATAGAATCAACAATCCATAACATTAAATCATAACATAATGATAAGCAAGAACATAAGAGACTGTATTGAGTCATTTTCTCATAATATAATATATCGTATACAGAAAGCAAATGCTTCTACAAAATAAAATGAAAAGAAGAGGTAGGAACAGTAAGAGAGGGACGGATGAATCTACAGAAACATTTCTGGGATATAGCCTGATATGGAAACTTGGGTCCTTTAAAGCCTGTACATAGATATGCGCTCCAATGTGCTACAAACATTAAGGGGCGGAGCCTGTTATCTTCAGCAGGGCCCATCCCTTCTCTTAAGTGCGTCATTGGACCCAAAGTATATTAGAGTAGCTCACAGTGCCTCATACTGTCATATGCGGCCCTCCTGACCTTTGCATGTGGCCGCCAGGTCAAGAGCAGCACTGGGCTGCTGTTCACTCGACTCAGACTAACATTAAAAAGATGTTAAATAAACAGGCAAGCATTTATTAAATGTTAATTGAAGTTCAAGAATCAAAGTAACTAGGGTATCCTGCACCACTTAACTTTAGACACACCTTCATTTTTAATGACATCTTGCAGGAAAAGTATGATAAAGTCTGTTAAAAATTAAAATAGTGTATTTTATTAGCATGCAGAACCGTTTCACCTTAGTTCACCAGATTATAACATGGAATTGAGATATATATTTTTTTAAAGTTATAGTTTTCAAAATGAATTCCGGGACATTCATTCTTCACCCCACCCTGACAACAATGCCAATAGTGTACTAAGAGGCAAGTAAGATGTGATGGGCACTCCTTGAGTGGCCTGGGTTTCTATTATACATGAACAACATTATTATTTATTAAATCGAATGCAGGAGAAGGGTTTGTACAGCACCCATCCTGAAGTCATGTATATAGAATATGTATATGTAATAATGAAGGAAAATAAGGGAAATAAAACAATTGCCTAGGATCACACAGTCAGTGGTATAGCTAGACCTTTGGCCGCCCGTGGCAGCTCCTGTGTTTGCTGCCCCACGGCAGCCATATGAAAGAGCGGGGGGGTGCTGGCGATTGCGGTTGCCCCGCAATGACCGCAGGTAAGAGCAGGGTGTCGGGGAAGGCCACCCCCCTTGCTACACCATTGCACACAGTTTGGTTAAGTGGAGAAGCTAAGATTAATCCCAAGTTGTTAGTTTTGTATTGTGCAATTCAGAAACTATATGTATATGACCTGATTCATTTACACCCACCTTACACCAACGCCTCCCCAGCCCCGACTGCTGCGCTGCTGATATCGGTCATATCACAGACCAATCTTTTTGGCCTGTGGGAAAATGTGAGTACCCATAGTGTTGCTGTATATTCATGAATAACTGACACAGTGTATTTTTCTAAGAATACACATATTTCGTATGCTGCATGTTATATATTCCAAACTCTGAAGTCTACAACATCTAACATGAAAAAGTGTTAATACAAATAATACAAGGATCTCAATCATTCTTATATTAGCCCCTTTTTTTCGACTCTCTATTTTTAACAAGGAATGTTCCTCAAAAAATCATGTATGCCTGTAGAAAGGAATTCTTTCAAAACTGACAGACACTTCTAGCATTTAATTTTTTCTTCAAATGTCAAGCCCTGTTAAATTGAATGATGCATCCTTTTATTTAGTATTTGACAGTATATATTCTTACATGTACACAGTCCTTTAACCAGATGCTTTGCCGAGCTAATGTAATCTAAAATGTATTCCAAAATGAGAAAAAACATATCAAATAAGATCAGGAACCAGATTGAATATAAGCATGGGGAAAGAAGGTCTTTGGTCGCACCCTAAAATGAAAAACATCCAGGTAACCAGTGAGGGCTGGTGCAGGTAAGAGCGGTGAGGCCGGGTGGGCGGGGGTAGTCGACAGGTGATGATGAGGGAAAATAAAATGTTAAAAAAAGAAAACCACTTACCTTACATTCGCCACATCGCCGACTCGGCAATTCGGTGAGCGCAAGGTAAGTGGTTTACTGTTTTTACATTTTATTTTCCCTCATCATCGCATGTCGACCCCCCCACCCCACCTCATCGCCCCGCTGCTATTACCTGCACCGGCTGTCACCACAGGTAACGGGCAGCTCTTTTCAAATCGAAACAATTCAACCTAATATTTGACATAAAGTCTGCAGACTGTTGAAATTTGGTGCCTCCATTAGTTCTACATTTTAATTCCATCAACCAATTTTAGCTTTAGACCATGTTATATTACAGTCTGGTAATTTGGAGTTGTGAGATGTTCTTCTTTGTGAGTCACAGTGCCACATTAAGTATAACCGTTGCTAATTGTGTAAATTGCAGGTGTTGTGAAGTCTATTAATGACAGTTTTGTAATAATTTTTTGAAGTCACTGTAAACTTCTGAAAGTAAAAAAAAAAAGCAAAAAACTATAAGGGCTGGTGTAAATGACCATTAGGAGAAACATGGGCAGGAGTTGCGGGACGGGATGCAGCTGTCACTCAGCAGTCCTCGTTCATCCCTGCTCTGAGTCATCCTTAAATCAGTCACAACCCCCTAAAGCTGGTCCTGCTTGCATATATATATTTGCAAATTTACTGCATTTCCTCTTGTCTGGGTCCAGGATGTACCCTGTATCTGGTCCTATGCTCCCTTGAAGTAACTGCATTGCTCTCAATTTTGGCTTCTTCCCCTTCCTTAACTATTATTGTGTGTTCTAATATACTTTATGCTGTATCTTATAAAGTGCCCTGATGCTCCTGGGCCTTGTTTACACTGTATAAAACCGAATAATTAAATAAATAAGAAGCATCCATGGAGTCTCCTACAAAAGAAGAATGAAAAGTTTTCTTTTCCATGGGACCACTGGCTGCTCTTAAAAAAGATTTTACAAACATTCACAAATGGAAAGGGGTCCCTTGCGACCCTTTCTTGTGTCTGAATGGGTTACCAACTTCTTGAAATAAGGTGTAAAATGCTAATGTTTTGCTACCGCGTTTCGGTCACAAAATATTCACACATACCACTGTAAGTCGCTATTAGGAAGGGATGCCCTAAACACGCCCCTTCCTAACACTGATTCGCAAACCCAATTTGCGATTCGGTAATAGGTTACTGAATCTCAAATCTGACTATCCAGAGAAAGCGGAAGTGGAAAGTGGCGAGAGCAGCGAGAGCGAGAGCAGCGAGCAGCGAGAGCAGCGAAACCGACAGCGGCGGGCTGAAGGACTAAGCGCTAGAGCCGACCCCGCCGATCCCGCCAGACCTATCGACACAGGGCCGTGGCCAGGCCGAAGCTAGGGGGGTCCAAGGTTAATTGCCCATTTCAGCAAAAACCCCCGTTCGAGCCCGACCGGTGTGGAGTTATCAAACACGGCGCCGCTAACAGAGCCATTAGCAGAGCAGAGGAGAGGAGAAGGCGCCGCCAGCGGAGGGGAAGGCGCCGCCCACGGAGGCTCACTAGGCGGTGCTTACCAACCAGGACAGCAGGCAAACCTCCATTACCCAAACCGGTGAGAGCCTTCAGCTGCTGTTGTTGTTAAAAACTGTATGCGGTAATAGTAATAGGAATAACAGGAATAACAGGAAAACTGTAAGAAAGCCCTTCAGGCCATTGACCCTGTTTCACCGCACTCCCCAGGCCCGTCCTGCCCCCCACTTTTTATGAGCAGGCAATGGAGGGGAAATTGGGCCACGGCTGAGTGGAGACTTTGGCGTATGCCTCACTGGATAATTGAATCTACGTACGCACACAAGAGAAGCGGGGTTAAAACCAATGACCAGACCACAACAACCCACCTACTAACTTCGTGAGCATTGTTATCTTTGTATAGATTTTTTAGGTCTACAAAACAAAACTCACAAGGATTAAAAATAAGAGGAGAAGTCGTGGCAGAGATAGGATAGAGATTGAACTTATCCATACCCAGCCGCTGGCACCTAGCAGGCTGTGTTTTGGACTATAAATACAGAGTGTACTTGAAGGTCCCCTTGTTAGGGAAGTTACATTGAACCCCAGCCAACCCCAGACAAACTTAAATTACACTTCAAGTTTCTCTATAATCCTGCCAGACACCCTACCAATTCCAGGAAAATAAGCTCTCCTAGCATTCCAACATTCAATCTAGACTGCAACAACAATAATAATAATAACAACTGGTTTAGGGTAGCACAGATCGCTTTCCAGCAAAATATAGTGTGCATCTGATCTGATTTTTAACTCGAAGCTTACAACCGGGAAAACATGAGGTCCGGCAGGACAAGAAAAGACTTACCTAGCACTAAACCAGCAAAAAAAGGAAAGAAACCAACACAAAGGAAAAAAATGCTAGACAACGGAAACCACGAATGTAGCTCTGAGGTTTTTGTTAACGATGAATTGGACACCCAGAAAGCAAAAAACGCCAAGCTTGAGACAGTCAGATACTCTACATTACACCTAAACCCAAGTGAAATAACAACCTCACCGGATGATCAGATAGCCAACCGGAATCCAGGTCAATCCCCTTCCAAAACTTACTCAAAGCGGATAACGTCATCACTAAATGAAATGTCAAAACCGAATACAACAACTACTCAAACAACCATCCATATGGCAGGCTCATGCCTAAACCCAGGAAACAAGAGCCTAATAAATATAGAGGGTTCTTCCAAACCAAAGAACTCGTACTCCTTTCAACCTAAGATCTTTACCAAGTTTGTGTTTCTGAAAGACCCAGCATCCATAATATTTTCTAAGACAAGTGACATTAAAGGCCTGCAAACACCCCTACATCCAAGTAACTTCAAATTTAATTCTACTCCTGATGCTGAAATAAAACCAAACCTTAAGCAAACAGTGGTACAAATTCATTCAACGGACTCACAAAAAACCAATTTAATACTACAAACAGAACTTGAACAAAACGGATCAGATAATAGGCACTTACATAAAGCACTGACTACAAAAGAATGCGACCCAAAAAACTTTGACATCTTAGAAAGGACAAAAGACTCAAACCCGGGACTAGTTAATGTAACAGAAGCATGCGCTCCATCCAAAAACGAGGAAGCGGGGGCCCTCGTCACTAAAATCGACAGAAACCATATACAAATACAATCTCACTGCTCTTCATTGCAATTTAAAGATGAAAAACAAGTCTTGCTATCAACACTAAAGCAAGAACCCCTAATAAAGACAGTAACAACTAGTCCCTACGAGTGCCCAGTAAAATCAAAGGACCCTCAATTTTTGGAGTCAACATCCACACGCATTCCACCATTGCAACAGTCAAATGCAGTTATAAGTATTAATCAGGCAAGTGTGCAGAACTTAGAGTATCGAATTGACCAAACATCGGAACAATTTCTCCTGCCACTTGCTAGCGCTTCCCCCTCAGACTGCCTAACAATCAAAAAATGCAAAGTTCAAATAACTGATGACTCTCACCCTTTAGGGACCAGCCAACCGCAATCTTCTAACAGCCAATCGCAACGCCCGGTAGCTCAAGTATGCGAAGTACGATCAACTGGAAATGACTTAACTTTATGGCAAAGACAAGCGCAAATCAATAGAGACTGGCTCCAAAAGTAAACAACAATCTCAGAGAAAGAGGAATGCGAAAGAGACGTAAAATTCCCACCGAGGCCTAATCTGGCGACTGCCTATAACTCGGACTGTGATATGTCTTTTCTAGCCTCCCAAGAATGGGAGGACCTAGTAGCCTCATACAACAACAAGCCCCAAAATAACAAAAGCAGCACAAATGCAAAAGCCAGTGATAAATGTAAACAGACCAAAGAAGTTCTCTGGGAAACTATTCTTAGTACCATGCAATACTCAACAGAAGCATTAACATACCAGTCGCAAAAAATGGACTTACAACTGTCAGTACTTCAAACTCTGGCAGAATCTACATCTGCTATCGACACAAAGTTGGCCGACCTAAATGGGCTAATTAGAAGAGGACAGGAAGCAGCTCTCAATGACAAACTCCTTCGGCCAGACTGTACCTGTGCCCCAATTATAGACAAAGTTTCCATGTTACCGTCACTTCTTAGCGACATACTGTCTATAGCTGTTATTACATCCCAAACAAGAGAAAGTCCAGTCTTACCTATAAAGGAGAAAACAAAAACAGCATCACAACATCCGGAGAATCTACCCCTAATCGAGAGTTTACCTCCGACTAAGAAGAACGAAATAGGTGAGTGCAGGGCGCTGCAACCCCTTGAAGTTTCCCCCTTAGGGAAAGTACCAACAGACCAATTGTCACCAAGCAAGGAAAATACAGGAAAAAACATTGGTCGCAGAAATAAAAGGAAGGGGAGAAAAAAAAAGAAAAACACGGCCCATGCCCAACCTTTGCTTACCTGGCTGTCACAAGATCATGCAGTAACGAAATCAAAAATAACAAACAACCGAAATTCATCTATGTTGCACCCGGTTGAAAACACCACAAGAAATTCTACTTCAATTGAAAAAACGCCGCAAATTGATTTGCAAACTTGTTTTGAAACAAATCACCCAGGGGTAAGCATAACAGACAGCGATAAGATCAACGTACGCTCCATATTGGAAACATCCTTAATGCCTATAACCCAGGAGTCTCATGACAATAAGGAATCTTCAACTATGCAAATAAAGACCCAAATATCAAATAAGGTAAATGAGAGCTTACAAGCCCAAGAGTCGACGGCAAGAATACAAAGTTATGAATCATCAAAAACCCAAAATTTATCTCCATCTGGAGGCCTAGAAGATAAAGGTTGGTACCCCCAAATCAAATCCCTAAAAGAAAATGAAAAAAGTAGACCGGGTAACCTCGTACAAGACCGTCTCAGTGCATTCCAGGCCAGATGCGTGGCCTCCCCAAGCAGACATCAAATTGACGATCTCACTGAAGTAGAGGCCTCCGATACGATCATCTTCGCCCCCAGATACAAGTCGCGAGGTCGGATAGACACTCTAAACAGGGGGAACATACTATGCCTTTTACAAGCTATCCCATCCTTAGCAACGATTCACAGTTCCGACCTATTGTTTGTTGAATTTTTACCAAATTACAACTTAACAAACTCGGAAGCTTCCAAAACAACTTGCAAAACATCGGAGATAGCATCTAGAATCAGCAAAGAAATTACAATTTTTCAAAACTGGGGGGTAGCATTAACAACAGTCCCCAAACCACAATACCCAACTCCATTTTTAATTTCAGGCAGCCCACACCGCACAACGACGTCAATCCTAAGGGGCGCAAGAAGTTGTACTCCAACAGTCAACCAGCTCGCCTCAAAGGATTCCTCGGCCATGAATGGAAGGCAAGGCTTACAACGGACCATTCTGCTAACAAATTCAAATTGACAAAAGACACCGTCTACATTGCTCCCTTATAAGGGCCCTCATGAAATTAAAATAAGTTCCTGGAACATTAACGGTCTAAATTCCAAGCAAAGCGACCCGGAATTTCTGAACTACCTCAAAATGTTTGATATTATTTTACTTCAGGAGACCTGGGAGGATACACCCTTTGACCTCCCGGGATACATCTCATGTTTCAAACCTGCAATAAAAAACACCAGATTTGGACGTCGCTCGGGTGGCCTACTTCTCTTCTCTTCTATATTGAAATTCGGTGAGAAGCATCCGTTAACAATGCAAATCACTTCCCCAAGTTGTATACAAGCTTCAGTAATCAAAATGTCCCTTGACCACAAAGTTCAAAAGGTAATACTGATAAACGTTTACCTCCATCCGAAAAACAAAGTACAATCATCAAAGGAAGTGGTTAAAGAAGTATCAAGAATAGTGGAAGAGGAAAATACTGACAAAATCATCTTGGCAGGAGACTTTAACATGCACCTCTTAGGGATAACACAGGAAGATGACCTTTGCCTTGACCTGACTGGCATTTGGGGTGTCCGAAACCAAGGCCTCCCATTGGCAAACAAATCTACAAAGAGCTCAATACTCTTTTTGTCAGAACTCGAGCACTTAAATCTGAGGGCAATTAACGGCCGCTTCAAAGAAGACAACCCCCCAGCACCAACGTTTCATTCGTTTAAAGCATCAACGACTATCGATTTCACTTTCACTACATTAACTATGTTCAACAAAATTGTATCATTTCGAATAGGTAACAGTACTCTCAGTGACCATATGCCGCAAGAGATGGTACTTCATTCTACAGCAATATTACATCAGGAGGCAGAAACATCTATTGTCTCAGTGGGAACAATAAACCTTCACCGCATTAGGTGCAATTCAACAAACATAGAAAATGTAACAGTACAGGCTAAAGACGCGCTGAAGGAAGCACAAGACAACTTAGTTCACCCATTGGAAATATGGGAGACCTTCATCGTCTCTCTTGGAAAAAGATTTCCTGTAAATAAAAGTTCAAAAAAGTACATAAATGTTCCTCCAAATTTGAAAAATATTAGTCCAGACTCGAAGAAATTGAAAACAACAATAAACCACACACTAAGACAATTACGGAGACGACCTGGTAACCAAACCCTGCGACAGTCGTTACGTGAAACTAAAGCCCTCCTAAAAAAGAGAAGATGGCTAAGAAGTACAAGAAAGAACAATGATTTCTGGGCCAAATTGATTTATGACGCCAAACAAAAAAACTGCGTTAAATTTTGGCAATCAATAAAAAAAAAAAACTGCAGCAACCGCAGCATTGCGGAATTAATTCCAACATTTCCGAAGAGGCCTGGGCAAACTTTCTCTTCAATCATTTCAATAATAATGAAGAATTAATAAGCCACCCTAAATATCAAACTCCTGGGAGTAGCATCAAGGTTAAAAATCAATCACCCCTCCTCAGCCATTATCCATCTGATAACAATAAAAGAATAGTTCCAGACCAAAACAAAGAGCATTCTACAGAATCCATAGTAGAACTGTCCACAAACGGAGAGTACACGGCCCAAATTACCAAATTGAAAATGAATCAAATAGCAAAGGGCCGATTATCAGGAGCCCCGGGCCCTAACGGCATTCCACCAATACTGTTTAAAAGTGACCCGGACTTCTGGAGCAAGGCACTGGAGCCTATCTTCCAATATGCAGTTACAAACTTCACAATCCCAGACTCATGGAGAGGCTCAATTATAAGCCCAATTTACAAGCAAGGGGCAAGGGCTGAACCAAAAAATTATCGTCTAATAACCCTGATTGATACAGAGGCCAAATATTTTGCAGGGCTGCTCTTAAAAGAAATATCCACCTGGGCTGAAGACAACAAGGTAATACCCTTGTCCCAAACTGGCTTCCGGAAAAGGCAAGGAACTATAACCAACATAATGGCATTGACCCTGCTCATGGACGCTGCTAAACAGGGAAAATACCCACTTTTTCTATGTTTTATAGACTTTACAGCAGCTTTCGACCATGTCGACCGTACCAAACTATGGCAAAAACTCGACAGTTGGGGAATTCCTTCCAATCTACTGTCCCAATTAAGGAATCTGCACACTAATACATGGATTAGGATAAAGCTTACAAACGGTGGTAAAATATCGAGAAAAATTCCCACCTCAAATGGACTCAAACAAGGATGCGTTTTAGCGCCTATGCTATTCAACCTATTTCTCGCAGACTTACCAGAGATACTGAGCAGTAGCGCAGGCCACGCACCAAAACTAGGGAACGTTCCCCTATCTTGCCTGTTATATGCGGACGACCTGGTTTTGATAAGCAGGACCCCCGTTGGCCTACAACATCTATTGAATGCCACTTTAAAATTCTCGCAAGAAAACGCACTAAAAATAAATTATAACAAAACAAAAACCATGGCGGTCAATTACCACAAGAGAAAACATCTTAGTTGGTTCCTAGAAGGACATCGCCTGGATCAAGGTGCTAGCTACAAATACTTAGGGGTCATACTGGATCAAAATAACTCAGCAAAACCACAACTAGAAGCCGTGCGGAGAAAGGGGGTAACAACATATTTAACAATCAAACCCCTAAAGTAGCTCTTACCGGATCTGTCATTTGACCGCTTGCTTAGGATCATGCAAGCAAAATTCCAGCCAACTATATACTATGGGAGTGAAGCGCTGAAGGGAAAAGACGCCGTAACTCTTGACAATATAATATCTAAGGCATACCGCGCAATTTTCCATCTCCCTAGAACGGCCTCCCCCACTCAAATTCGATTAGAATTCGGACTTCAAAAACAGTCCTTAAAACGCATGGGAGCTTATGTGAAATGCTTGCACAAAATTAAATACGATGACAAGGGAACCCTGAACGAGCTACTCTGGACAGAACTTTCCATCCCAAGAAATACTCCGGCAAACGCATACCTTCGGGAATTGTGGGAAGTCCAGGGTAACCATCAAATTTTTTCAAAAACAGTCACAAAGGTAACTCGTACCCTATCCGCACTAGAGGATAAAAAAACTCTAGCTAAAAGATCACATGGCTGGATGGTCTTACACACTTTAATAAATTAACACCTCAGCCCTACCTGAAAGTGGGCTTAAAAACTATTATTAAGGAAAAATTCCTCAGACTAAGACTGGGGACTGGCCCCTTCAACCAATTCTTGCCTCCCTGGGAGAGAAAGGATGAAAACGACCAATGCCGGCTATGTAGTAGCGGTACAGAAGATGCAATCCATATAATATGCATTTGCAAAAAGTTAAAAGATATCAGGAGTACCCTACTAAAACCCGCCTTCAAACAATATGGTGTCAGATCATGTAGACAAGCATTAATGTTGTGCTTTAACCCCGACCGGGTACAGTTAAACTGTAGGTTAATTACATTCCTTGACATTACCGCAAAGAGACTAAAAAAAAACCCGGATTGAGTCGCTGAAAGACTAAGTTCTATATGAAATTCAGATCAAAACACCTTCAGCTACAGTTACAATAACAACAACAGCTAACTTTTGCAAAATTGTGTTAATAATCTTATTGATTGTGACAAATAAGTTTTAATTGTACATAGTGATTTTATCATGGAATGAGTGGAACTTTATTCTTGTATATGCAAAGGTTTTAATTATTCATGCATAATAATAAATAAACTAAACTAAACTAAATCTGACTTTTGTACATAAAAAAGGCTTTTTTTGAAGTCACAAACAGCCCAATTCTGTGAATCGGCCTATTGGCGACCTCAAAAATCTACGTACATCTGATCCAGTATAAGAACATTTTAGGCATTGCAAGTACCTTTTTAGAAAAAAAATTCTGATGTTGATTTCATATCTAAAGAAAGCTGCTTTGGCCTTAAATACATGATTTTAGTGTAGTTTGCTTTAACTCCTCAGTTCTGCTCTGCTGGTGTCAGGTGTGGGAGTGCTCATCCATTGTCCATCACCTGGACTAGCGCTAAAGTGCCCTCCTTTTGCCACCATAAACTTCTGGGCATTGCTATAGTCAGCTAGATAATTCAAATCCAAATCCAGATTCAGATTTCACACATCAATGGCATGGACCTGTTGAGCCCCTGTGAGGTGTAAGTGCTATTCCATGCCTTCCAGTGCTTAATTTTAATAATGAGTGCCTGTGCCCAAAGCACTGCTCAGGAATCTGCGGATGGTGCAATTAAATGTCCCTATTCCAAATACCAAGGCTGCGTGGTCTTGAATCCACCTCATGCCTCTTTTATCCATTGCCAGGCACTCCCTACCCCCTAATCTCACTGTTGCTGGCTCCTGCTTTCTCCCGTGTTGTCATTTTTTCCGTGCCCTCTTCCTCCTTCTTACCATTTGGTATTTCCCCCCTCTCTTGCTCTCATGTGATGTCTGATTCGGGAAGAATTAGTGCAGGTGGGCCCAACCAACAACCACCGGCTCAAATTAAGCACTGGATATGATCAAGGGCCACCGGAACTCACAGAACACCCTCTCTGAGGTCGGATGTCACTATCTTGTAGATGACAAATGTCATCGGGTTTCCAAGGCAATGCAAAATGTACATCTATTTAAATGCCTATTCCGTTAAATATTTCATTTGACACCATGCCTCGTGAGATGCTTACATGGGTCACATTTAAACAAACAATATGGGATGCTGCACATATTGTAAGTAAGCAATGTAATCAAAAACACATACACCGTCTCAGTTATTCACATTAATATTGATTAAATGTAAGTAAGTTGTGGAATCATGTAACCAGACTTTGAATCTGAACATGAACTTTTTTTTTTTTTTCTATGTTCCTTTTTTCGGAGTGCGAAAAGGCAGCCTACAGAAAAAACTCATGCTTTTAATACCTTCATAGGAGACAAAGTCTGTTTACTTTTACTATGTTCAGTCGCAGATTTTCATGTAATGAGTGGGCAGATCAAAGCATTATTGTTTACATTATGTGTGTGTTGTTTTCTTGACTTCTCAGACCTACATATTTATTGTCTGTCCTTCCTTTCGGAAATCTAAACATGGCCGTGTGGAACCTATCATCTGAAGCCAGTCTTGGCCGGCATGACTCGCGGGTGGGGAGACGGGGCGGGGGGGGGGGGGTCGCGCGGGGAGGGAGTCACGCCAGGCGGGGGTCTAATTTTAAATACATTTTAAGAAAATGTAACTTACCTTCGTGGCCCGCTCCGGTCTGGTCCCGCGTCGCTTCGCGTCCTCTCCTCCACACAGGAAGCAGGCAGCTTCCCTCCCCTCCCTTAAGCCAATCACAACGCTGCAATGGCAGTGTTGTGATTGGCTGGGACGCCAACCACACCAACGTCTTTGGGGAAGCCGTTTTCTCCAAGCAAGCTGCATGCAGCCTACATGGAGAAAACGGAGAGTGTGCATGACTGGTTTGGTTGCCCCTGGGGCCGACCAAACAGTCAGTGCCTACAAAAGTTGGCAAGCCACTCCTCCCCTGCCTGGAGCAGGATCGCCCACCCGCCCGCCCCCAACCAAACCCTTCTGCTTTCTTGCAGTGTGAGAAACAGAAACATAAAACGGTATTCATAACACCCACATGAAGCAGCCGCCCCTGTCTTAAGCTGAGAAAAACACAGTGTAACAATGTAAACAGTCATTCATTAAGAATCAATGTCCCTAAATAGCTTGTCTGCTCACATTATGAGCTTACCATTAAGTAGTTGACAATGGGAAGTTCGCTCTACTCTTCAATATGAATAATCCACCCCGTTCTGTTATAGCTTATTGCCAACATGTTCTCTCACACCAGGCTTATGTTTTGTCTTTTGAATTGTTGATTACACTTTTGTTTTCATATCTGTACGTTCAGAGTGACTGCACGTAGCATCATTTCCCACCAAAATAGGTGTCTCACTAGTGACTTCCTTACCCTTTCACCACCAACCCCTGTCAATGACATTAGAGATAATGACATAACATGACCAATGACATTTAACTAAAATGAGAGGGTACTCATCGTTAAATTTTAAAATAGATTTATTGGATAATCAAGTGTGAAGCAAGGTAATAAAAGAATAACCAATAACAGGGAAAGACAACTAGTTCCTATAAATTACAATAGCAAAAGTGATTCATACTTTTAAAAGACTATTAGACTGGTTGGTTTGCAACACAGTCCATAATGGATTGCAAGTAGCAAAATATGTGTACCAGTGTAAATGCCTAGCACTCACTAGATGATTTCCAGGGCAACTGATAGCTCTAATTTTATTTATTACAATGCATTATAGACGTAAGTCAATCTCAGATATTCTTTAAAAAAATGATGTTTGTAGACAAGTTTTAATTTATAACTGCAAATTCCAAAATATTAGCTGCTCGTTTATAGGAGCATTTACATACATGTCATTTTGCTTTCTAGAGTCTGTGCATTTATAACACTTACACATAGGAAATAAAAAAATACATTAATTAACTTTTTAAATAAACTTTATTTCAATTATTTATGAGTTCATTTTTTTAAATGAAAATACATTTCTAATATTCATAATACCATTGTCATAGAATATATTTTTTCCCAACAATAATTCACAAATACAATAATACACAACTTTCATTCAAAACAGTGACCCATTCATCACAAATCCTACCGCACAGGATGGCGACGAGAACATTTAATTAAAATCAATGATTAAAAAAAGAAATCTAAAAATATGAATTCAGTCACAATTTAAGACTATATTACATTTTAGTGGAGGTGTGTAGTCCATTATCACTCTGGTAGTCTTAGGCAAAAAGGAGTTAGGGAAATGTGTTTTAATATTTTCATTAATAATAAATAAGCTTTATTTTTCATTTTGTTTATTTTAAAATAATTTTCTTAAAATCCCCTATTACTTTCTAAAAGGACATATCTGCTCTGGGTGTGGAGATCTCAACATACAGGCGGCAAGCTAGTATTAGTCACTTTTCTGCCATGAAATCAGTAGTAGGGATCTCCACCCCTCGTTGAGGAGGTGGGGACTCAAAAGTCTCTGAGATCCGGTACTACTAGGCTGTCTGTTATGGGTCTTTTAACTCTGGGACAGCAATGTGATCCTGATTTTGGCGTGGAATTGTCCTCTGTAAATACTTGAAGTCAGCTCATGTGCCTACGTCTGGTTGGTGGTTGGCGTTCTATGCTTGCATAGCAACACAAAAAGATGAGGGACCGAATTCAGAACATTGTGAAACATTCACCACCAGTCACAGATTTTGGTTAAATTCATATTGTTTTTGCTCACCATGCCAGCCCAGTTTGGACCCAGCCATATGCAAATCAGTCTTGACCTTGCTCCCTATGGGAACAGCCCAGCCCGAACAGCCAGCCCAGGTCCTTCACTTACTTCATCGAGAGGTGTGGCGCCGCGGCCAGTGCGACTGACTCCGGAATCTGGGGATCACGGTTCGATCCCCAGCGCCGGCGGCAAATTAGCCCAGCACCATGTGACTCTGGGCAATAGCTTGCTTAATCTTCCCGACGGCCCCCAGCGCCTAGAGACCCTTACGGGTGATTGGTCGTGCTTTACAAATGTGGATTATTATTACTTGGAAATGATGCTCCCACGGCATTACGTCTGCACGTGCAGCGATGCCGAAGTGTGGGGACACCTGCCTCGCTACTCAGACCTCTGCGGCCAGGACCATAACATCCTCAGACTTCCGAGGAGGGCTGCTGTAGGTATTTCGACAGGTGGATGACCTTTACGAAGTAAGTGGGTTCTTGGGAGGATTTACAGGTGATTGACACACCACTTTGAAAGCTGCCTGGGCATACTTTACGATACAACAACACAGCCAGTGACAAAACAGAGGTTGATACTCTCTTTTTCCTCCCCTCAGAGTGTGACTACAGGCGCCGCTTCCCACTGGGATCCATGTTGCTTTATTTTTAGTAACACTAGTAGGTGAAAAAAGACTCCCCTCTTTCATGTTTTGAAATAAGGGCATGCAGCACAAATGTTTACGGTGCTACTTACATCACTTATCTTAATTAGGTAATAAGTTGTTAAGCGACCATACCAGGAAAGCAAGACTGCCCCGTGGGATTTTGTATGGATTGTTGTAATCACTGTTTTTTGATTGAGTGCACAACATTGTGAGGATGTTTTACAATAAGTGTTCAGTGCACAAATATTGCTCGAATGAATATGTGGCTTTGAAGAGCGCTCATTATTGGTTTTGAGTGGTATGAATTCAATGCACTCACTGAAACGATATGAGTGATATCTTTTCTCACACAAATCTTTATGTGTATCAAGAGCAACTGCATGCAGTTTGAACACAACGCTTGTGTGATGAACTGGAAGCAGTTATCCAGTTGCATGATGATCATGGTGCACCTTTCACGCCCACTGTGCCTGCTTTGCATCCACTGATCTTCAGAGGTTGAAAATTTACTATGTCAATATGCATCATGTATGTGTCTATATATTTTATATTTTCGATACTATTAAAGATTGGGTGTAAATTGTAAGTTACAAAACCACCCTACACATGCATGCCTTAGGGAGTGTGCAATCACTTTTTGAAAGGGTCATTTCTGACCATTACACCATTGGTCCGGAACAAAGCCACTGTGACTTATCCAGCATGCAATTTTAGCTGAAACAGGTATGCCATACACTCAGATGTGTGAAACCACAAATTTTTCTTTTCACATCCACCACTGATTTCAATCCTACCCCAAGTACCCATCACTAAACCTATCCTGAATGGGAAGGGGGCCCTGGAGACGGTTTTAAAATCTCACCCACAAATTCACTTTATCCCCAAAAATAACATCTCCGCTGTAATCAGGAGTCGTAGCACACCTAGGATGCACTCAGCATACGAAGTGGGAACCCGATGATGAACCATGCCACCAATTAGGTTGGTGTGTGAGTGTTCTTTTAAAAACCTAATGCTTTTTTTCAGAAAGACTACTGAATGAACATTAGTTGTCAGTTGTACAACATGGTGACTAGCGCGTTCTTGTTTGATAAAAGAGTTTAGAGAATAAGGTTGAGATTTTTTGCTTCTCACGCTCCTCCTTGTTTAGTGCAAATAATACATCAGACAAAACCCAAATAATGTGAATAAAAGTTATGAGCACCTCACCACTACAAATGCTTCATTTAAAATAGTACTTATTCAGTTTTTATAGTAGTACAGAAGAGTAGCACCATCTTTTTGAGGCAACAACCAACCATTAATGCCCTTTGGTGAAAATCAAAAATCTTGGTTTAAGTTTATATGGTGTGTTGTGAATGTTTAAGGCACTGATCCTACCTTCAAAGTGATCTGGTAAATTCTCCCGAAAGCACATGCTTTCCCTAACGCATTACTTCTTTCCATCTTGCGCTGCATAAATACCTATTAACACTAGCATCAGTAACAATTACCCTGCTGCTCTCTTATCTTTACTTCAGGAAAATCCTAAATAACACAAAAACACTTTGTTATATACAGCCGTAGGTTCTCAGGTATGGTAAACAGTCAAAAGTCTCGAACATTCATGAATTAAATCATTTAAGAGAGGTTTTAGGAATGCATTTTAATCTGCAAAGTTGAAGCAAACATTCATATTACAATGCAAATTATTTTGCTCCTTGTTTATTAAGAGTCAAGTGGCCATTTGGCCACCTTTCAAAGCAATAATTGTAATACATATTGTGGACCATTCCAACAGTTTCAAGGCAGTGATTTTAAAATGCAGGCGTGTTAATTTGAAGGGAATTGTAACTCTTTTCTCATCAATGCAGAAGCATCACAGGGCCAAAATCTGCCCGCTAGTCTCAGAAGAATCTGGAACATTTAGCTGCTCTATCAAATGTGGCACTTGTTTTACAGGGAAATATATAACTTTCTCCTTAGAGTTAAACTGAAAAGAAAAAAAATGCAATCTAGTTTCCTTTACTGATGAAGGAGATATTATTAGCAAAAATTAAATTTGTTTTAGCAATTTACCCTTAATCACATCCTTTTCATAGCATGAATGTTATCTCAAGTAAAAAATTACTCTTTGTTCAGAGAATCTTAAAGACAGCCCCTTATTAATCAGGCACCGTAAGTGTATTTGCAGTTATCTGGTGTAGGAAACTGCCTCTCTATATAGTGTACCAAAATAAGGTACACTTTGCAGAGAGTCCATGTATACCTTATTAGTGTACAGGGGCTTGCTTTAACAAACCCAAGGTGTTCTATTTGTGGTAGTGTGGTCGAACAGCCTTAGGCTTAACAGAGGGGAGAGTGAGACACGTGTTGCACACACAGAGTTAATAAATAAGACACAAACTCCATGAGAAAATTGAACACCAATTTAGAAAAATAACTTAGATTTTTAATTTTAATTTAGAAACCAAGATCTTTGGATCAGGTAAGTACTTCTCGAGTTAACGATTTTCAGACACTTAGAAAATAGAGCTCATTTGAGGCATGAGCCTCGAATGCAGTAATTCTATTCTATGGGAGGAACATTCTCTGCATAGGGGTACTTGCAATCGAGTTACAGGGTTGTTCTTTTGGACTTATAGTAAGTAGGGGCCGAGGTCCTTACAACCACCAGTAGATTTGGTTTACCTGCCCTGGTGTGCCTTGGTGCAGAGGTTCTGGTCACAAAGGTAACCTCAAATGCTATCACTGAAGTTTATGGAGAAAACATGCACCAGAAAAATCCTGTACCTGGGGACTTGGGGACAAGTCAGTTGGAACCCAATGGGGGCTTGGTTCTTGAGGGTCTCTGGGACAAGGGTGCATCGTCGGTAGGCTCGGACTCTGGCTGTGAAGCTCGGGTGCAGAGGTGTTTTATCTGGCAGGTTGCTTGCGTTGAAGGCTCTCATGTTTTGAGTCGACCTGGGGATGGGCACAAAACAGGAAAGCAGGGACACTCCCGATGATGGCCTCTCTGGTGCTGATGTCCCACATCTGTAGGTCGGTTTTGGCAGTTTTGGTGTTGAGGCTGTATACTGAACATGCCTTGGTTGCTAGAAGGGGTTTGGTACCCCAGGTATTACTGCAGTCCAACTTCTGGGGGATCCTGGTGTCTCCAAACTTGGTGGGGAGATGGATCTGACCTCTTGGAGCGTGATGCTCTCCTTCTGGGTGTCTGCTGCGTTGGTGGACCCAGTGGTCAGCAGATCGGTGAACCGTAGTTGCCATGGGTGCCTTTAGGCTGCAGGGAAGTGGCTCCTCCACTTCAAGGGAGATGCTGGCTGGATGGCAAAGTACTGGCAGTCCTCCGAGGCTTTTGGAGGATCAGCAAATGTGGGGCGAGTTGGGTCTTTGTAATTGTCGAGACCGGAGCAGCCAGGTAGGGTTTGGTGCCAGGTCTACAGCTATTCCACAGTTTTTGCATTCTTCTGCTTTTCTTTGTTCTTCTTCTTCTTTAGTTAGGTGAATCTGAGTTTCTGATGTCGGAGTGCCACCTAAATACTGAATTTAGGGGCATTAAGGCGAATGAAGGGTAGTAGCCAATGGACTCCTCACCCTTCGTGTCACTTCACCCCTCTTATACTACAAGTTCCAGTGGGGAGTGGGCATAACCCTGTCCTAGAGTTCCTAATTCCACTAAAAACAAAATGATGTAATCCTTCTTTTGTGGTGCACACCAGGTGGCCGATCTTATGGGTGTGACTAGCCTGGTGGTGCAACAAGCCTACTTGCATAACTATGTCCCCACCTGTCCTGGTGCCAAATGGGCCTCAGGACAAGTGATGGCATCTCCCAGGTCTGGGGAAGCGCGGACACATATCAAAGGTGAAGCCCCTTGCCTTGCTATGCTAAATCACTAGCCATCCTGCTGGAGGAGCTGTGAACACCTTCCTCTGGAGTAGCAATTGTTTCTGGATGCAAAGCGCTTGGCCTCCCACCTGCAGGGGGTCAGAAAAATGTTTGTAGGGGCAGCCTGGATGATACCAGTCAGCCAGCACACTAGAGTGTGATAAGTGTTTCAGGGGGCACCTCTAAGGTCCCTCTGAGTGCATGTCATAATAAATCTTGTTCTGGCATCAGTACAGATTTATTAAGACAAAGTGATACCAAACGCAATAGATTTCAGTCAAGCCATCATCTAGCTGGGGAACTCGTAATGACCAGTGGCTAGTACATAAACTTAAGATGGCTTCCCAGTTCACTTCTACTATCTAGTAATCGAACTAGACAGCACAGGTGCATATCTGCTCAGGCAGATATGCCCTCACATGTAATATAATGCACCCTGCCTTAGAGCTAACAGGCCAGCTGTAAGGGTGACTTACAAATATTGCATATAGTGACTTTGGCATGGCACACAGGAAGTATGCCATGTCGTGTTTTCACTCATGGTTTGCACCATGACATGCAGTCTGCAATGGCAGGCTGCATGCATTTTCTATGGGGCTCCTTGGGGTGGCATAATACATGCTGTAGCTTTTAGAGACCCTCTTTGGTTCCCATGCCCTAGGTACCACTTACTAGGAACTTACAGGGGTGTCAGTTGTGTTACAATAAAACCATTTTACCTTGGTTTAGGGAAAGAGCATTGGCCCTGGTTAGCAGGTACCCAATGCACATAACATTACATAACACGTAACATGTATTTGTAAAGCACACGTTCACCACTATGGGTATCTTGGCGCTGAATAACAGATGTTTGTTGTTACCCAACTCAATAGTACTCATTTTATCGACCTCAGATGGATGAAAGGCTGAGTGGACCCACCGGGATTTGAACCTGTGACCATGAGGTTGAACACAGGCCCCGCAGTAGATGCATCAGTCCACTGAGCCACCAGACCCGGTACATCAATCGAAAAACAATAGTACCAGTGGCAACAAGTGGGGATGACAATGACAAAAAGGGGCACTTTCCTATATCTGGTTTTAGACTGAGTGTGTGATTAATCTCACTGTTTCACAATAATCTCTTGGGATGCAGCCGTTATGAAATCCACTGCTGAAGCCTTACCTTTTCTTATTATTATCTGTATTTAGATAATTTCTGAACAGAAAAGAGATAGGGGTGCACATTCACTACATTAGTATTTGTGTGCTCTTAGAACTTCAGTGAGAGCATGTTCATCTTTAGCTACCATGTGCTCTAAAATGAGAAACATGTACTGAGAATATTGCGTTCATCCAGTCCATCACATATGTTCTCCAACAGCAGTGTATTCAGCTAATTCATCACACATGTTCTTCTTTAACTACCATAAAATCTCACCTGATGAAGATTTGATGAGAGCTGGTAATTCAGCTAATCCATCGCACATATTCTTCTTCAGGTACCATAGGCTTTCAGCTAAGTGAGTATGATAAACCAAGTATCACCATTGATAATTAGGAATCAATGATTTCTCCAGGCATGAAGATTATTCTAGAATGCGTGGAATACATTGTGCCGCCCTTCCCTAATTGTAAGACAATCTTAAGGCCTCAAAGGGTTAGCACCTCCTCACATCACACATTTGAAGTTTGAATAACTCAATGGTGCAATTAGAAAAGTGTTTTGCAGAGACTCCTTCCAAGCCCAACAGAGAAGGTTATACTCATATTAATACTCTGTATTGAGGAAAACACTCATCGCTTTCTCACCCTAAATAACTATTTTTTTTTCTTTTATATTTTACATTGATATGGATATTTGTTAGCAGATAACGTATATGACACAAGTAGACTGTTGTGATGTACCAGACGTAGCCGAGGACTATCTTTTAGTTTATTTATTAGTTCTTAGATACAGGTTAGCATCCATGTAGAGCAGCCCCACCAGGAGCAGCCTGCCTGCTGCTCAGCCCATCTTCAACTGTCACACCTCACCACACAGGCACCCAAACATTCCAATCATCTCCATCACACCAACATTACACTCAGAACAGTCACACTGGATGAGCAGCTAGGAACCAGGTAACATAGTAGAAACATTAATACATAGGCAGGATATAACATATCCTCCCCCTTTGAAACGGAAGCTAAAATAAAAAAAACTAAGTGGGAACAACTATACACAAAAATGTACAAAAGAAGAAAATAGTTCAGAAACCAGGGATGCAAGGTAAACTACAACATCCCAAGAGAGACTGAACAATTAAGAAAGCAGAGAGGATGAATAAGTAGATACACAAGAAATATCACCCATCCTCCCCCATTATAAAAACATATTAAAATGTAGGAACAATGATTGCAAAAACATCACAAGCAACTAGACAGCTGACTAAAGTGTAGACCCAGGAGAACTGTACCCCTCCCAGGGATTCCTTGTGTAAGGAATTGAAATGTAAGCTGTTAAAAATGGGACTAAAACCCATCTTGACACCCCTCATGTAAGGGTCAAATTAGCAGAAATAGGATTGTGACCCATAAAGACATACCTCGTGTAAGGGTTATTAATGTAAACCGTGTAAATGGGACTGACAGGCATTGAGCCACCCTTCCTGTGAGGGTCAAAAACTAGCTGAAATGGTACTGTAACCCATAAAGACATACACTGTGTAAGGCTTTTTAATTTAAAATGTGTAAATGGGACTGACACCCATTGAGCCACCCCTCATGTAAGGGTCATGTGATGTACTGTGAAGAAATGGGACTAATACCAATTCCACACCCTCATGTAAGCGAGTGCAATGTGCAATGCGAAAGTGACTACAGCCATACAAATAGAGCTAAACCCCCAAAATAAATAGATTATCTAATAAAATCTTGAAGTTCAACTTGACCAACTCTCAAGAATTTTACTAGACCAAACACATCTATATCGCTGCATCACCACACAAGCAACACTTTAGCATAGAAATTAACTTGCACACACTATAAAAGCACTCCATATTTTGAGCTGAAGCACTCTCACAAAAAAATTTAATTGTTCATTTAGCAAAACAGTCATGCAGAAATAGAATGTGACTTGGCAAGGTAAACACTACACCGGTGAGCGACCCCTTACCCAAGTAATGCCATTCTGGGCACACTCTGGTCTGGTGCCCCCCAGAAGTAGAATGACTGTCCCAAGTGTAGTGACCCAAAAGGAAAATACTGGAGAAATGTCAAATTATGTAGCTGGAAACAAGAATGATCCCATTTAAAGAAAGCATCTCACACTTGGGTGCTTGAATGAGGTTGTATGAAGAAACGTAAACCCAATGTCAAACGTTGAAAATGTAAAAAAACATTGAAGGATGGAAGACCATCAGACACCAGTACATTACCAATCTGTTCCTATTCTCCAGTATGGAATGCGGAGAAGCAGTGCACCGGGATCTTGCAACATGCCCAGGCGATTTGATATTTCCCTTACTCCCTTACCTGCACTGCTCACGGTCCGGCCGAATAGGCTAAGGAGCAGAACACGTATTGTAGCAAATAACCCAACATCGTGGTTTGCGTGCTGCAGATGGACCAAATTGTCGGCATGCGAATTGGACTCTGGCCGGGTGGCTCTCAGAGCGTACGTGCTCCCAAAACGTCTTTGCATAAAAGTCAGTTGCATAGATTCCGTTCCTGGATGCCAACGACAGCAGCTTTTCTCGCAGTCCCTTCACGCGTCTGAAAGCAAACAGTAAGTGGCACGCAAACCACTTCAAACAAATGTCTTAATCAAATGTCTTTAAGCACTACACTATAACAACTGTAAATAGGGCTAACTCACCCAAATACACAATTTGGCAGATCCTGCGCATGGTGTACCACACTAAACAAACTGCTGGTCCTGCAGCTGGCTTACCCACATTTCAATTAAAATACATACCGATGCTGGCTTCTCGTAGTGTTGAATCTGTTGCACAGCACAGAGTCCACGCACCTGACGTCAAGTTTGAAAGGCCAAGCACCGTCTGATTAAAGCTGGTATTAATTCCACATAGATCTGTAACAATGTCATGCCTCACATTTAGACCATTGAATTACACACTGTACTTGAAAAATTCTGATCCAAATTTTTGCAGGCAATACTTTCTTGGTCAACTTTTGGAGATACAGCTTGGTGGACCAACTCCTTGTACTGGAGGTTGTATTCAAACGTGAGGACACTCAGGAATGTTATAAAAAGAAGTGCGCACTGACTAGGGCTGTCCAGTGAAAAGGACACTGGTGGGGCTGCAGGACATACTTTGTTGCTCTGTTCACCTCTCTGTTAGCTTATGTCCTTAGTGGATTACTCATGTTTCTTCAGTTGCATAATCTTCTATTCTGTGTCATCTTCCTCTTTAGTATGAGAATTTGTCATGCATGAGTCTGTCTTCAGATCATTGCCAAAATTATGTTGTGATGTACCAGACGTAGCTGAGGAGTATCTTTGTAGTTTCTATATTAGGTCTTAGATATAGGTTAACATCCATGTAAAGCAGCCCCACCAGGAGCAGCCTGCCTGCTGCTCAGCCCATCTTCAACTGTCACACCTCACCACACAGGCACCCAAACATTTCAATCATCTCCATCACACCAACATTCCACTAAGAACACTCACATTGGCTGAGCAGCTAGGAACCAGGTAACATAGGAGAAACATTAATACATAGGCAGGATATAACATAGACCTTTTTAAACTGACTGCAAAGGGGGTATTAACTTAATTGCTTTTTGCCGTACAAATTAAGTGTCACTGTGAATGCATGGAACTTGTTTCAAAAATCCTTTCCATAGAAGACTGCTTTGTTTTTGCAGTCCCTCTGCCCCCATAATCAGCAAAATGCATGCTTGAAAAACCCTTGGAGTACAAATTAAAAATGTTATTTTATTCGCAATATTTTCATTTTTACATCGCAATTAATGAGTGAAAGAGGGTGATAGGATTCGCAGGTGTCCGCTGCCTTATCAGGTTTCAAGAGCGATATGATCAGGGCCGTTCACATTGAGGGTGGAAGAACGCCCAACTCCCATGCCTCGGTATATAAAGCCTTAAGGACCGGAACCAGCAAGACCACATAGGCTTTACGAAAGTCAGCTATCTGGTCAAGGTGCATTATAGCAGTTCTAATCTCATCATCCTCGAAGTGAGTCGTTAAGCCAGCCCAAGGCCATATCATCTAAATATGAATCTATTTCCAACCAACCCATTTTGCGGATAGTGTATACAGTGGAGTCAAATGTTGTAAAGGTGTGTAAAATATCAGTTCTGTTTTTATGAAAGTATCTTTAATTTCCAGAACACAGTTGGAAAACTGGGGCTTCCAGATCAGCTCATCCAGCGCCTTCCCCAAAGTTACGTGCCTAAAAGTGTCTACTACAAAACAAGCATTCCCTCTCTGCAATGGTCTGACATTAAGTAAGCACGTCTCTGAGTTTATCCTGCATCTCCCCATGTCCAGGTCCAGCCTGACTGGACTCTAAGCGCTTAATCTCAATTTCTAATTTTTGAAGTGTGTTCTGGATGTCCCGTAAAATACTAGATGCAGATTCTGTGAATAGTAACCTTACATGCCTCCCATATCATGGACAGCAGTAGATCAGAATCTGTGTTGCGTTAACATAATTTGCAAATCTCCTGCTTCAATTCTTTTCAGAATTAATTGTCCAGGAGGACCATAGGGGAAAGTCTTGAGGAAAGTAGGTTGGTAGGTCAGTTGGAGGAGTCAGCTTCATTAAGACTGGTGAGTAATCCTAGTATGTAAGGGCAAGGTGGGTAGCCTGCGTCAGCCATTCGCTCAGGCCTCTAGAAATGAGACAGTAGTCGAGTGTCGATCAATATGAATGTACAGTCGAGTAAAACGTGCCTTCTTTGCAGATGTAGAGCTCTCCAGGCGGCGAATAAATGGTGGACAGTCATAATATCTTGAATGTGTCTGTGTGCATTGATGTAGTGATGGGCTTGGGGATGTGATCTGTCCATATGAGGGGCTAGTGCTATTTTAAACTCCCCGCCACAGAGAATGTAAGTTGAGCCAATATTTATCAGCCGTCCCCAGACCTTGATAAAGAATTCAGCATTTTCAACATTTGGGCCATAACAATTTACTAGGGTAATGGAATGACAAGACAGTCTGCCCCTTTTTGTATTTTTAGAGTTTTATATAGCGCGAACTAGACCGGAAGATATCAGGTGTCAGAGCGCTTTACTTGAGCACCAGTTGCATTACAGAAGGACACATTCATTTTTTTTTTGTTAGGCACGGGGAGTTTAAGTGATTTGCCCAGAATCACAGGATGTTGAGCGTCGTTGCAGAGAATAGAACCCGGTTCCCCAGCTTCGAGGTCGACCGCTCTAGCCTTTAAGGCAACATCTTCTCCCACATTATACAGTAACATCCCTGCAGATCCTTCAAAGTTTCTGCCGGGACTTAAGGTGTATTTTTCTGTGTTAATATGTGCCACCCATCTAGAGGCAAAGGTGGCGTTTGATGTGGGGCTCATGTGAGTTTCTTGTAGCATTGG
This sequence comes from Triturus cristatus, assembly GCF_964204655.1. Taxonomy (NCBI): domain Eukaryota; kingdom Metazoa; phylum Chordata; class Amphibia; order Caudata; family Salamandridae; genus Triturus; species Triturus cristatus. Next base: position 832,197,347 of record NC_140591.1, read on the forward strand.
AACCTGAATATGATGTCTGTCTAATTAAGATAGAATGTGTCTGCATTTCCGTTGGTTTCACAGCCCCTTCACATTCTACGTCAAGAAGTTCTAGCTTGAATGAGTGGATGAATCATGTGTGTCTGTGCTATCAGTCACGTTACCTCCTCAGCAAATATCAGACGTATTTGGCCTTACACCACAACAAGTTAAATAAATCTTGCATAATGAAGGGTATGTGGTGATCACAGAAATGAACTATAATAGCCACAACACCGAAGTCATTTCCCCACCCCACAAACTCCAGGAGCCCAAACCTAATGGAAATAAAGCTCCCTCCCTCATCAACATTGAAAAGAAATTTGAGAATGCTATACCAAATAAACAAGAGTCTAATCATAATAAACAAATGCATAAAAAGAAGTACATCAAGAGAGAAATCTGGAAGACAGACAAGCAAGAGAAGATACAGAACAGATAGAAGCAGTGAGTGCCAGAGTGAAAATGTAGAGGAGAGAAGAGGGGTGAAAAGGTTCAAAGTGTAAAAAAGGTTAGAGCAAAGATACAGAATGAGAAAAAAAGATGTTGTCTGAAACAGGGGTATCCTTCCGGGGCATCGCCAGGAACTGGGAAGTCTTTCCCCAAGTCAACAAAAGTGTCCAGGCTGTATAAATGGATGTTCCAGTCGGCTAATGAATCTTTCTATAAAGTTATTTAAATAGCTGAAGCTGCATAGCGTCTGTGTGTCCCCGGCCCCAGTATGGTGTATAGGAGTTATTGAGGGGATCCGGCCATCCATTCACTTCCAGCACATGATATGAGTATCTGATTAAGACTGCAGCACAATTTGATGGACAATAATATTAGATTTACCTGGTTCTGACAAAGGTGAAGCTGGTCTAATCTCCGATGCTTTTCCAGCTGCTGCAGGGATTCTCAATTGATGCAGCACAGGAAATCGTAAGCTTGCTGTGGATTAGTAAAGATGTGCTGTTTTCCTCTCTAACTGAGGCAAGGGCATGCCGGATATAACATGGCATAGGCTATACCGGTTTGGTGTAATTTACGTTTGACTAATAGGAATTGTTCCTGGGCCTCCTGTACCACCATGGTGAAATCTGGATAGATGGCTATTGCATTTCCTTCAAAACTGAGCGAGCGATGTTCTCTTGCTAGGCGCAAGGTAGCATCCCAGTCACTGTAGTTTAGCAATCTAGCAATAATAGGCTGCGATGTAGTGCCAGGAGGGCGTTGGGATACTAGGAAGCGATGGGCTCTTTCCACCACCAAGTGTTTGGAGAAAGCGGTGGCATCGCATAGTGTCGTAAGCAGTCTCCCCTCATACTCCTCCATTTTTCCTGCATTTGCTGATTCAGGTATTCACAGTATCCGTATATTGTTTCTGAGTGATCACGCCTCCAAATCTTCATTATTAGCGGATATGGCTTTCAGTATGCGCTCCACATTTAATAGCTACTCACTCTGTTGCGAGGATGTGTCGTCCAGATCGGAGATTCTCTGTTCTGCCTCTCCTGCGTGTGCATCATGCTTCTCCATTTTTTACGTAATAAAATCCTTGAGAGTACATATGGAGTCCATTTTGGTTTCTAAGGAAATTAGACTTTTCATCATGAGTAGGGGAGATTTCCATTCAGTGTCCCCAGTAGGATGTTCTATGGGTTGCTCATCAGTCATACTTAGATCTGTGTCATTATTTTGTGCACGGTTAGATTTGCGTGATTCAAAGGGTAGTCTTGATTGTCTACCCTCCGTTCAACCCATCTCATTAGCACCACTGCCTCAATGGGTTTGCGGACAATGTGCAGGGAGAGGTCAGCCAGACAGGTTCCGAAGGAGCTCTCTTCGAAGGAGCTCTCTTCGAAGGTGCTCTCTTCTCCCTGAGGTAGCCGTCTTCGGAGCCTACCACACCTCTCTATCCTCAGGTAGAGGGGCACCTGCAGACCCAGCAAAGTTGTATTTATTCCTCATCCACTTACAGATAAGAGTAGGAGAGGAGCACTCGGCAGGGCAGAAGAGGACTGAATGAAGCACCCCAGTCCCTCGCATATGTTAGAGCTGGAGTGGGCTCTATGCAGTATGTGGACAAGGCATCCTCACCTCACCGTGATCAGGAGAGAGCATATAGGTTCTGCAGGCTTAGATGCAATAATTGTGGACTTGCCGTCAAGTGTCTATGAGGCTATCTCTTATGTGTCCTCCAGGCCCAGTCAGGCCGGCAGCAGTGGGAAGAGCCACCATCTTTTGCCACACCGGAGCCCGAGACCTCACAACTCGCGCCTCCCACAGGCTGGACCGCCACAGTCCACTCCACGATCTCTAAGCCTGTCCAGGTGAAGCAATCCAGATAGGGCATGGGGGATTCTATAAGTGTGGATGTTCCCTCAGATGTCTTCGAGACAGCGTCTTAAATATATCTTTCGGGCTGGCCAGGTCATGTGGCAGAAGGGAAGCTGCCGCCCACAGGTGTGCACAGGTCAAAGTTTTCGCAGGCCTAGTCCTCTGCGGGCCCAAGTGCCGTAGGCCAAGCCGCGATCTCACAGCCACCCCAGGTGGCTCAGGGGGAAGTGCCCCACGACAATCCAACAGAGGAGGGATGATCATGGGTGCCAGCGCCCCCTTGCAAGATCTCAGGATATGGGCACTTATCCTCAGGACCAAGGCGCCAGCCCGACCACGCCGCCACCTTCACCCTCGCAGCTCAGAACAAGCGATTGGCCAGAGGCTAGCCGTCTACATGGCAATCCTTTGCCGCACAGGGCTCCACACTGCTCAGTTGCTCAGGTATTGAGGGTAGCGCTGTATTTCATGAGTGTGCTTTCTGTAGGTTTGAGGTGATTGAGGTGTCATATGAGGTGTCAAATTATGAGCCTGGACGCCGAGAGCCTTACGCAAGTGCAGTCATCTTGCTCGCCGGCTCTCTAGTGCCCCCCATATTTCAATATTTTCTTAGCATTTGAACCATTGGATTAAACATATGTTTAAAATTAGTGCAAAGAATTGAGTTGTTATTCCTTCTCCACTTTGACTATTTTAGGGAAGTGTATTTTAATTAAACTACTCAGTATCAGGAGTTATTGAACAGTTTCATAATTTTGCTAAAGGCCTAAACAGATATGAGACATACATTAGAATATAACTACTTTAACCTTTTGAGAGTAAATACAGACAGATGGGGAAATAATCACATAATGAATGTTGCGCGATGCTCTTTTTTTCTTAGAAAATTCTGTCAGAGTCTTGGAACATTACCCACTTTTTTCTAACTGTACAAGGGAACAGAGCAAGCTAGAATGTATCTTTTCTTTGGGCACTGGAAGAAAGAAAACTTATCAATCTAGAATGTATAATTTCTTTTGACATACATTGAAAGATGGGTGACCTTTATAAGAACAACTAGGGTGAGGTGGTATTTGCTTTGTAGGTGGACGCATTTCTTAAACAGATATTTGCCATCACTGGTCTATCAGCATGAATTATTCAAGAGTTGACATCATGGTCATGTTTTCTATCTCCAAAAAGCCCTTCTTGTTAAATGTCTGTCAAGTGAGACTGTTTTATATTGTTTGGCCAATACGTTTCACATTCCTATTTACTGCTGCTGTGACATTTCACTTTTAACAGGCAGTCCCCACCCCCATTTGACACCATCATTGTTAAAGGTAGTGGTGAAGGTGCGCCTTGGCTAGTTGACATATTTAAATGTATTTTATAGAATCATTTCATCTTTGGGCTTTATTTAATTTGGCAAAAAGTCTCCTAAATTCATGCTATTTATAAAGATGACACTTGGCAAAGACCCGGCGATCCTTAAGATTTGCACAGCGTATAACATAAAATGGGGCAGGAGAACCAACTTAGTCTATTTTGATCTTTTCGAAATTATTTATTTTGGCTAAATGCTGTCTGTAGTGGGCATATCCATGCCCATGGGCTTTTCCCCATTTATACCTATGGTATTATCTTTGAGCTTTTGTATGCATTGTGTCTTTGGGGGTGTTATTTAATGGAAGGTGACAGTGTCAGGCAGACACATGATAAATAAATATTTAGACCTGTATTCCTTTTTTTTCCAGATTGTAACCTAAGATGGTCAACTTTGGATTAAATGTAAATGCCATATGTTGGTGCATGAAAGGATGTGTATGCACTGCATTATGCATCATTCAGATAAACACACCCTAAGCTTAAAAAACAATAAGCAAGCACAACACATTCCTGTTAAAAAAAATATCCCTCAACGTTGCACTCTTTGAATGAAGGTCTTCCAACTTCTGAACACCTATACAATGGAACGTTCCCAAAAGTATTCATGTTGTGCATGTCTGTCAACTATTTTACCCTTTTTAGCTTTTACTTTCAAATGATTTTTGCATCCATTGTGGGATTGCTGCTGCAGTTTCCTATGGGGGATGCCAATCGACAGAGCATACTCAGTATAGGGTTTGGGGGGAAGGGGAGTTGGGACATTGCAATTTACCAGTCAAATCTGTGAATGGCTCATGTGTTTTAGGTATTTCTCTGTGTGGAGGATATCAATTAAGTTTTCTTATGACTCTTCACTTAACCAATGTCAGGGTATAATGTTGGTAGACCTCATGCGGGAACAACTGGACTCTATTAGGTATTTGCGGATTGCTGTTAGGCTTGGTTTGTTGGCTGCAGGGAGTAGAATTTGTCTTAGACAGAGCTGAGGTTTGATTGAGTGTTGCTGTCATGTTGGTTATCAGTGTGTGGTTATTGTCAACATAGTTTGTTGTGCTAGATTTTGATTGGCTTGTGTGAAGCAATTTATTGTGCTGTATGTGAAGCGTATTTATGCGATTCTTTGGATGTGTTGTGTGTAGCCGGAGTTTGTGATTTATTGTAATATGCCCGTACTCATTAAATTAGCACTGACCAAGAATATATCATAAATTTACATGTATTCAAAGGAAGACAGGGCATTTTCACCATTTCATGGCATTTTGCAAAAATGGTGGCACATTGTTTATAGGACTGCCAAACACATTCTTGTATACTATTGCACTAAATAACTGTTGGAACAACAGTACCTGTATAAGCCATGTTAGAGAAAATAAGTACAGATGTACTTCAAAATGGTTCAACTGAACACTGGCGTATATTAAAATAGTGGAAATAATATTGGCATTTCCAGTCATAATCTACCCCCTAATCTGGGGACTTCCAAATGGAATAAACACGTGTTATCCCTGATACTGGACACTTCCTCCTTCAGATATACAACATAATCAGTGGTAAATCTAGAGGGGAGATGTCATGGCTGATCAGGAGGAGTATGTCAGGTGGATTGGGCATCAAGGATCTTTGAATGTCTCCACTGTTGTGAGGGGTTAGGGGTGGGGGGGGGGCAGGTGAGGGCTAGCCAAGAAGCGCCTTTGCATTCTGTCCCTGGTCCCAATAGTTTTGTTGGGTGCATTTCTGCACCCAATAAAATTGCGAAAAGTATGATTGCACCCAAAACGTTTGAATGCAGGAACACCGGTCACTTGAAAACAGCATGGGCAGTAGCAACCAGGGGATATCACTTTGACAGACTCACAATCGGGTCTTAATCAGTTAGATAGAAAAAATACCTAATTGCCTGTTCCCAGGTGGTGAAAAAGCAAACTAATATAAGGGTCTAATTTAGAGTTTGGTGGATGGGATACTACTATGTGGCAGTTGAAATATGATGAACAGGGCCTCTGCCACGTTTGTGACAGAGTATCCCATCCACCAATATCGAAATCAAGCCCTAAACACTGGCAAGTCAACTGGAAACATGAGTGACTATGGTTAAACTGAGCAAATCTGTAATACATATTGACATTAATCCTGTTGGGACAACAGAGAAACTGCATTCTCCACTAACCATTATCTGCTGCTATAACAATGGTGCTCCAGGTAAAAAGGTTTGCATTCAGTAATATGGAACTCATACACTACTGATCCACATACAACTGGTATGCCTTTAGTTATTTTGTGCTTTATTGAAAGGGAATGTTTTACCTATAATAATCCCTCTGAACCCTATTTGGTTTTTAAATAGACTCCTGGGGTTTGTTTTGCAGTTATTAGAAGGGTTAGCAGCTGCAGCAAGGGTGCCACAAACTCTAGTTCAAAAAGAACAATTGATGGACAGAGGACCTAGCCTAAATCCATCGTTCTTTTGCTCCCCATGCTGCCATTCCAGCTTGAACCCAGCCATATGCAAATCAGTCTTGACCCTGTGCCCCAGTCAAGATCTCTTGACTGGGGGAGAATGTTTTGATTTGTTCTGCATTCCATCCAATAATTGTGTGACTTTTACAAACTCTAGTTCAAGTATGGAAAATAGACCCATTGAATGGATGTGTGGAGAGTAAAATACAGCAATAATCAGGGTTCAGTGGCCCACCACCCATTTGGTCTTGGTGCCACTGCTCCTGCTGCACCATTGATAGTTACGTATGTGTTCTTCTAACAGTGTTGCTCTCTGATCACACTGTCTTGAGGCTAAAGTTCACTGGGCAAAGGGGCTGCAACCCATAAGGTCCTGCCCCCACAGCAAAAGCTACCAGGATCAGCTCCCATGGATGGTAACAGCTTTAAGTGACTCCTCTCTTGAGGAGCAAGCGATGCACGGATAGTGAACCCACCTTGGTCTTCTACATGCCCCATATTTGCACAGTGACCCATCACTGATACGATCATCCCCTAGATGGCCCAGAATATGTTGTTAAGAATTCATTCCTTCAGCCTCCATAGTACCTTCTTTAATTCAGGAAATGTAAGAGGGCAACGGAAAATGAAGTACCGTCTGACCTCTTGGAGCAGAGCCAGTCTTAATTAGCTGCTGCTCTTCCAGGATATCACCAGTCTCCATAATGTGGAAGTGCCTGACCATTCATTTTGAGGAGTATTCAATTCTACAATTTATATATTAGGTCCATAGTCTATCACTGTGAAACTGTTCACTATCAGCAGTGCTCAGCCATCTATTATTTCAGGGCACATTAAGCCATACTTATTAAATAAAAGCACTTTGGAAAATAAAAGGAAATATGTTCTTTTTCATACCCACTATGTCATGTTTTAGTTTTTCACACTGTTGCCTTACAGCTGTAATGTAACTTTGTTATGATCTCGTTTATTCAACAATGGATATTTTTAAACACTCTAAAATAGGATTTTTGGCAAAAGCATAAGTTTAGAACTTTAAAGCAATTAACTCGTTATCCTCGTTTTATGTATCTTTGTCTAATATTTCAAACACTTCTCTTTCTGCTCATTCCAGGATTTTAAACACAGTGTTCCGGGCTTCCCTTGTGCCCCCTGCCTCAAATCATTTTTTTTTCCTTCTTGTGTTTGGAACTCTTTAAAACTGTTAATTTTACTCAGCACTTTATACCCCTTTCTGCAGGAAAATGTAATATGCCAAGTCAAGCCCCTTTCTCACTCACCATCGATTCTTCTGTTGGGCACATATTCTTCAGACGTCTACTGGCATTTAGGCCCTCATTTTGAGGGCCCCAGGAATACAAGGATGGGCCATAAAGACTGCATAAGCCTGGTCCCGCCCTCCTGCTTTATGCATTAATTTCATACAAACATGAATTTATTGTGCACTTTTTTACCAGGTAATGAGGCCATGAAGAGTGCCTGGGAAACAAGTAGGAGGAGTCAGTGTTTCTGATTCCTACATTTGTTTACCAGGTATGTCACCCAAACACTGCAAAAACTTTGCCTGCTTTCAGAAAGTGGCGTAACAACCCCACCTCCCCACAGCCCCCATGGTGCGCGGAGGAGATCCTGAGGTCCAGGGTCCCCTCTGGCACTGTGCAAGGACGGCAGGCCCTGACCTGAGAGCTCCTGACTGGGTTCCGCGAGGTGCCATCCATGCACTGTGCAGAGGGGCTCCCTCAAGGTTTGTTACACCACTGTGCGGCCGGTAATCCACATTACCAACCTCATTGGGATTAACAGATTATTCAGAATGAATGGGTAGTTAGTTGACACTAAATTAGGAAAGACAAGGTTACTTTGCACAAAATGATCATATGCAATCCTTCAAATAAGAGACACCTCTCACTGAGACCATTTTTAGTTCTCGCCTTGCTATCGCAAAAGCGATCGCAAAGCGAGACTATTGTAAAGGGGCATTTCAAAGTGCTCCCAAAAGCGGATTGCATGGCTAGCACACGCACAATCACGCGCATCGTGCCGCCATGCAATCCGCTTTTGTGAAGCGCTTCAGCCCACTGGCGACGGGCGTGCGGTTACGTGCACAATGACGAGCAGAGGCGCCATATGGCTTTCCTCTCTCGTCATGGTGCGCGCACATCGCACACCACTCGCCAGCCAGCCTACAGCTATCTGCAGGACGTCTTGCTAGCAATTCTTTATGGTCCATGCAGAAAGCGAAACTACAATTTCTCAGGATGTAACAAGTTCTTAGTCACCGTACAAAATAAGTATTAAACGATAAAGTGTCTCTTTTTCTCACTGCGTGTTATATTACCTCAGTGACATTTGCTCCTAATCCCCGTAAGCATGTACTGTGAAGCAGAGCACGTGCACTGACGGACAGTAACTCACCCAGGAATCCTTGCTCTTCTGGCCTCGGTTCGTCAAGTTCCTTTCTTTAATGATGGCTCGACCAAGCCCGCTCGAGGCTGCCTTTTTCTTCCCCATGTTCAGCCCCGCAACGACTTGGATCCCAGTAAACGTTCACAGGGAGGCGGGCCTAGGAGGACCGAAAGAAGCGCTAAACATGCCTTCTGTGAGGACAGTCACCCAGCATGCGTCGCGAGCATCATTCGTGGGCTCGAGACAGAGCCATCTTGAAATGATGTACAGTCGGGAAAACAAACGTGCCAAACGGGAAGAACGCACTATCGTATTTTTAACACAAAAAAAGAAAGCTCAGATAAAGATGTAATTTTACAGGTAGACAACTAAAGCAGGCATACGTCTGTAAAAACGTCACTTAATGTGTTAGATGAATCCAAATTGCCTCATTAATTTTTGGTTCATCAAAATGTGCTTATATTATGACGTTCTATTTTCTTCTGTAATATAAAACGTAATAAATGGGTGTCGAAGATGGCCACTGGGCTGACTATAATTTGGGGCTGAGTTACGTCACTAATTCTTCAATAGCTAGGGCGACGTAAGTGTAGTAATAACATCTGCTTCTCCAAATAGCGAGTAAGCTGTAGGTAGCTCTCTGGCTACCTGTCAGTAGCTTTCTTGTGTGCAGCACGGACTAAATCAGAATTTACATCAAAATTAACAAGCTTTGTCAAAGCCAATAGGCCTCATTTTGCCAATTCTTGTTTTGTCATCGTTTTTAGGTCTCGCCTGGTATAGACTGCGCAGTAGAGCCCAGCACGCGCCTCCCCCATTGAACACCAGCCTTTACCAGCAGCACCCCTAGTGTCCCAGTGCTGGGTCCCTCGCACAGGTCCGCCAGAGCACCTCCACCCTGGCCCCTGCTTTTCTAGCCCTGGCAGTGCCACTCGGGCTGGGCTATGCACTTACAGTAGAGCCCAGCAAGCACCTCTGCCAGATTTATTTTTCCACAACTAGATACTGGGCGCTAGAGGGCGCTATTGGAGTGTAATTTCACGCCAGCACTTTCAGCTACGCTAAACCTCGTCTCTCGTAAACGTACCGCAGATTTAAATCGCACTGCTTGTTGTTTTGAATGTTTCCTTCACAATGGGTCTGCCACATACTATAAACGGGGGGCTTATTTACATGAGGACGTTGGCATGCCTTGCCCCAGTGTGCCCACTTGTTGACCTGCCTTGTTCACAGAAAGGGCAGAGCGAGGGTGGTCACCTTACCCAAGTAAAATAATGCCTAAACCTCAGCAAGTATTTCTTTGAGGAAACAAATGATACTCAGTCTCGTCACACATCTCCTCATTGGACCCCAACCAGTGTGCAACGGCCTCCAAGCCATGAGAGTAGAGCCTGCAATGAAGCCTACAGAACCTGCAATGCTCTCTCCAAACGGTATCCTATCCCCCCCCTCTCATGTGTGCCCACTGCAGCCCACTGTAGAGGTACTTGTTCCTTCCACGGCGAGAGAAGGGGGCGCTTTCTTCCCAAGACTGTGGACTGCTGCTGCGGGCCGAGTGCTGAGATCCATTGATTATCACTTCTCTGCGTCAGGGGCTGATCCTGAAGGCCCACTGTGTTGTCCGTTTTTGATGACTACTCGCAGTGCACACATTCTGCTGAAAGGCAGGATCTCATGCAATTCTCTCTGCTCTGGCCTACTTTGTATCTCAGACGGGGCAACGAGCATTCTGAAGACACCTTCTACTGATCCCGCTGCCAGCCACTGCCAAGCTCCGCCTCTTCGATCTTCAGAGCGGAGGATTACTAAGCAAGGGTCCAAGGTACTTACTATCCGCATGCCCTCTCCTGACATTTCAGCGGACATGACACCCTGAAGCCAGTTGACAGGCAAGGGGTTGATTACCTAGTGAACCCAATTTACATAACACACGGTCGTATTAAATGGAGAAATATATATATTTATACTTTACCTGCTCAAATGCTCTGCTGCACGGCACACACTGCTGCACGCTACACACTGCTGTACGCCACACACTGCTGCACGGCACACACTGCTGCACGCCGCACACTGCTACACGAAACACTGCTGCACGACACACACTGCTGCACGCCACACACTGCTGCACGCCACACACTGCTGCACGCCACACTGCTGCACGCCACACACTGCTGCACGCCGCACACTGCTGCATGGCACACACTGCTGCACAGCACACACTGCTGCACGCCGCACACTGCTGCACGCCGCACACTGCTGCACGCCGCACATTGCTGCACTCCACACACTGCTTTTATGCGAGTTTATGCTACTGACATTGTAAATGAATTTGCCTTTTATTTGTTTAAAAACCAAAACATAAATAAAAGGCATTGTAATTTTACAATGCCAATAGCTCAAACTCTTATAAATGCGAGACCTATTGCATTGCAAATGCTTGTTATTGACTTTGTTGCATAAATATTTGATAATGTGGACTTTTCCTGTCTGTAATATATGTGGTCTGCACAACCAATCGCCTCTTTTTCCATTAAATAATTTCTATGGAATAATGACATTCCTTCATTCCACACAAACACAATATAAAAAATCAACAATGACAGCTATGCATAGTGAGTCAGATGAATATCAAGGTATGTCATACTCCCAGTTAATTTTTACATAACAAAAGACATCTTCCTTTTGCAGAACAAAAGATTTGTATTGCATAGTTGATGAAAAATGTGCATAACACTGAACAACACAAGGTGGTTCGGCAATCAATTCAACCTCTGCTAACACTAATATTCGAACAGCTGCAGTTAAAAATGTATATACTTTATTAATAATATATACAGTACCTCAGGCAGGATGTGCTTTGCTGTGTTAAGCCAATATCCTCACTACCTTCACCTTTTTTAAATTGAAGTATGAGTCCAGGTCGTGTTTTCCACCTGCCGCGGAGAAGTGGTGGAATCTGAAGAGACTGCATTGGAAACTATGTACATCTGCATCTAAGAAAAATATATTGCTTGTTTGCAACTTGCAATTTAAAACCTGTCCTCAGTAACTTGTAATGTATTAAATGTTCTTGTTGCTGTTATTATGTAAAGCTCTGTGATTTCCCATTGGGTCTTGTCCGTGCTTTATATAACTGCAAATAAAAAGTATATTTAGACTTTGATGGCAGTGTCTGGAAACATTCAGGAGACCTTGTCCTGGTGGTTGATAAATATTTGTCCAAGGTAGTAGAGGTTGTCCCCTTGAAGATTGAGAGAACTATGGATGTCACTGCCTTGGTTTACTTATCATTACAAGGGCTGTAGTAGAATTGGAAATGAACACTCTTGAAGAGATCCTCATTGTTTCTTTGGATACCCATCAATCATTATAAGTGTACTACAAGAGGGCATATATAAGAGTAATGATGCCTCTTTCTGTGACCTTCTGCGTCTTCACTACATTTGCATTGGGCCATTGGCACTATTAAGGGAACATCCATTTTCAAACTTACTAACCCAGTTTACAACTGTAAGAAATCTGTTAGCAGAGCAGACTTTCAAGAGTAATAATCTTCCCCCTGAATATCTGTAGATTCTGATTCGATGTATTGTGATCTGTCCTCTGCACATGATACATAGGGCCTCATTACGATGTGACTCGGAAAGCCTCCGACCACAGGTCGGAGACATTCCGAGTCACATCATAGGTTTCACTTCGAAAAGTGAAGGGCCGCTCATACCGAATTGAGACCGATGAGCTCAAGGAGCCGGTTGGCCAGTTGGAGGCCTCACCGTAATCCCTAAGGACGGCGTTTCCGCCGGCAGGATTATGATGTTGGTTTCCAACAGGCTTTCCATGTCGGGCTTTCCGACCTGGAAAGCCTGTCGGAAATCGACTTTGAGGGCCCCTAGCAGGGCCCCCTTCTCCCTGCGGCCTCTGGTTGGTAGCAGAGGGGGCACCTACGGTGCTCCTCTGTTAACCCCTGAACCATGTGGCAGACACAGTGAGGTGCCAGCCGCATGGAGCAGGGATTAACAGAAACTCCCATTTCTCTATGGGAGCTTATGCTATGGCCGGTTTACTGCTGCAGCACAAGCTCCCATTGAGAAATGGGAGTATGTGACTGCACCACGTGTGGTCACATTGTAATAGTGGTGTTGGGACTGCCTACCAGAGGTCGGTCAGTCCCGAGACCGCATCACCGTAATAAGGCCCTTACAGGCAAAAATGTTTTTCTGAATTGTGCCTAGAGTGTATATTTGTTTTTTTTAACTCTTTTTAATATATTTACATAGTATTCATAGTAATGTAGTTCTAAGTGTTTTACAAAGTGAGGAAGGAACAATGAGCTACAATGGTAAACTGAAAAACTATGTTTCCAAGTGGAAAAACTAGTCTGTGTCGCATATGAAAGCTGTGAGAAAGGTCTCCACCTTTTTTGGGCATTTCCAAATCCCTCATGCCAACAAATGTGACCCTACTACCTGTAAGTAGGTGGCAAAATTGTAACATAATACTTTACTAACTGTGGAGTGTTCATTTAGAAGAATTATATGGTGTTATCCTTGTCCAGAGCTGGTAATGTTCTTAGGTCAGAGAATGCTCCCAGAGGAAAACTCTGGATGAGGTGTTATGTTATGAAATAAAAATGTTACTTCTCTAAATCGAATAGTCCACTTGTTATTCCAGAAGTGGCAATATTCTCCTAAAATTGGTTCTGCATCACTGAGGTCACCTCAAAGAATAATGTGCAGAGAGAAGGAAAGATTGTGCTTGCACTTTGTGACCTCCCTGTGCCAGTCACAAAGTTAGAGAATGAACTATGGCTGAAGATGACACCCCCATCGTATGAGGTTATGAGGTGTTGATTATGAATGCAACAGGAGTAACTGTGCTGTTATTAGAATGCTGGAATTATGAGAGCTCCTTTTTTGACAATGGAGTGCTCCGGGCTTCTAATGGCCGGTAGAAGCCCGGAGCGCCAACATTTCAATATATGTTCACAGCTGTTGCTGAGAACAAAATGCGTCATAGAGCCCGAGGGGTTTGAAATACCCTTGGGCTCCTTGAGGCCTTTCTTTTACAAATTAGAACATTCTGCCTTCTGGAGGCAGAGTGTTCTAATAGCCTTAGAGCCCTCCGTAGCGGCTCTACTGGCAGTAAAAGGCCTGCTCCCTTGTTAAAGGACTTCGCCTCCAGCTCGGGCGTTTAACAGTGGAGCGGGCCTTTAATGTCTGGTAGAGCCTGCTATGTCAGGCTCTAAGGCTATAGTGGCAACCACAAAATCGATGCACTACAAACAGGCCAACAAAGAGGCAAAACTACAAATTAAAATTCAAGGCACACCTGGTGTCAAGGGTTCACTTTTTTTGTTTGCCTGAGACAACTCCAAGAACGACTTTCCTTTGTGGATATAAATTATCACAAAAATAGTTAGGGCCATTGTTTACTCAAAATTCAAATGCACATATGCTGTATTAGGAGGTCAACGAGAACCGGCTTACATTTGTACAGAATATGACAGACACACAGATTTTGAAACTATAGAATAACAGCAGCTTCAGGGAAGGATTAGCATCCTTTCACTGGCTTCTAATTTTAAAGCAAGTTATTTTCAGACCAGCCTTGTTTTGTCTTCAAATGCCTTCAAAGCACAGGTCCAGTATCTACAAGAAAACTCTCACACTATCTCCGACAAGATCAATTTGTTCAGCTAGCCAAATATTGCTGTAAGTCACAAGATCTAAACTATGCTGGAAGATGGCCACTGATTTCGGCACTGGGGCTTCAAATCTGTCATTCACCACTTGAGAAAATAAACAACTGCCCTCTCTGTGGAGATTTAAAAAGTCAGTTATAACACTACTCTTCAACCTTTAATTTGATGATAGTGGCTGTTGATACCTGGAATACAACTTGCTGCACTTCCTTTTTCCCTTTTTCTTAGTTCATTAGTGCCTTGAAGTTATTACATTTGTATAGTATTTAAATGAATAAATGGAGTTCAAGTCATTGTGTTTCAGGTTTGGATTTCAGGGACACTGGAGAACAGGGAGTCATTTTTAGCAATGAACGTTGGATGTAAAACTAGTGAAAATAGTAGCATTATGCCACCACACATTATTAAATTCAGAAGAAGAGCAAAGAAGTGAGTGAAGTAATCAGTTAAAGGGCAGAGCACTATTTTGTGGAAAATAAAGAAAGGTAAAGCTGTTTAGTTCAAAGTCCAGTTGGGCATGGTACAGACTGATAATGAAGAAGTAGAATTGCAGGTGGAGCTAGGGGCTGCAATGGCTATTATTTAAAAAGAAGTATCTGACAGAAAATGTAAGGATAAAATTGTGAATCCAGATCTCAGACTGATACTATGAATGTATACCATTAAGATGTGAATTTGAATTTGAATTTAAAAACTTTTATTCAGCGCTCTTTTACCAGGCGGTTTCATGGCGCTATGTGTGATGCAGTGGACGGCAGCAGCTGGAAGGGCTAGGCAGTGTAAGCTCGCACAAATAGGAAGGTTTTGAGATCCTTCCGGAACTGTAGATAAGAAGGCGATGTGCGGAGGGCAGCAGGAAGGGAATTCCAGAAGACTGGAGCAAGAACAGCGAACTTCGCTCCACCAGACTTCTGTTTTTTAAAACGGGGGATAGCTAGAAGAGCCATATGAGTGGAGCGAAGTTCTCTGCCCGGAAGGTAGGGCTTAATAGCTGAGCATATGAACTCGGGGGCAGTACCCGACCTAGCCTGGAAAGTGAGGCAGCCAAGTTTGAAAAGGGCGCGCTCTCTCACCGGAAGCCAATGTAGTGCTTTGAGCAGTGGAGTGGCCCGATGGTATTTAGGTAGGCCATGAATCAGACGAGCAGCCTGGTTCTGTACCAACTGCAAGCGGTGGATCGCATAGGCAGGAGCCCCATTATAGATTATGTTGCCATAATCGATGCGCGTATATGTGAGTGTATTTTAAAGTGTGCCCTGGTTTTGAAGGTAGGTTCACAGTGAGTAAAGTTTATGTGCTCATCATAGGTCATAGTATTTTGAGCTGGCCTTATCAAAAGTCTTTAGGGATGAAATTGGATGAGGTATAGAATGTGAACATTAAAACGTATTTCTTGAAACTTTCAGTAGTGGGTTGGGGTGTCTTAGAAAGAAGGTATGTCTATAGGATTAAAATGATATATGTTTCTAGTCCCATTCTGAGTAAAGTGAAGAGGACATCTTTAAGGCTCTCTTTTCTAGCAGCCCCCTTTCCACTGGACCTGAAAATGACAATTACCAGCTTTATCAGAATTATGAGATATGCTGGTTACTTTCACCTATACATTTTGGATGATGAACACATTGGATATCACTGGGTGAAAGGCTGGGGCAAAGTGGGAAATCAGAATTACTGATTTCTCATTATTTGTAGATTCTCATGGTCTGACTCATAAAGGACCAGGTTTCTTCCACCTTTAATTTTACTTGTACTCCCAGTATCAGTCAATTTGGGAGTGGGAAAATAATGCCCCATTTCCCACCCCTGATGTGATGAGTGCTTAAGTGCAAGAGAGACTCTAACAAAGGAGATGACTAGTTTTGGTATGGTGGGTTTTACAAAACCATTATACACCAGTGACCTCGTTCATTCTTCGGATTTTACCCTATAAACCTAGTGTTGCATAAAGAATCTAACTGCTTTGATGACCCGACTAGGTGCATTAAGATATTTAGGGTGCCTTTTGAATGCAAAGATAAGGGGCCTCCAGGTACTAATGTGAAGTTCACCTAGACAGGGAAGTACATACTGTAAATAATCTAGGGCAACTTCAATACAATAGAAATATCAGAACATGTCAAATAATAGCATTGACACTAACATTTAAAAAAGTACAAAACAATTTATTTATATTATATTATTTTATAGATATGGATTTATAGAGACATTAATGTATGCAACATATTCGCTGCATCCATCCATCACATACATACAACAGTTTGATATTTGTTTCAATACTCAATCTATCTAATAATAATATAATTCATTGATTTATGCTGTCAATGATCAAAGACAGGCCATATAGGGTCTAACAGAGAATTTGTTTGAACACATGATTTTCGGGTAGTTTCCAGGTTAGACAACCTGGAAACCACCTGAAAAAAGCTTAAAAATGTCATTAAGATGCTGACTAACACTACCTGTCCAGGAGGGTAGAATCCAGCAACACATCCAGAAATTAGATAATGAGTATTCTTGTGGCAGATTTATATGCATTGCAGGCAAATGGTAGTGTATTTGTAGATTCATTGATTATTTAGAAAAAAATATGCAGTGCCATCCTTTAGAGTAGCAACAAAATCTGGTATAAAAGGTGGGAGGAGATTTAAGCAGACATTTTGAGACCGCTTTGGTTGTGCACTAGTCTTTATTTTCATATTTCAGTTGACCCTGTGCTATTGGGGTATACTTTGTCATGATGATATACTTATATATCTGAACATGGAAAAGCATGAGAAAAGAATGAACTATCTGAATTGTAAAGATGAATCTATTTGTGGTTTGGGGAAAACAAATCAAAATTATAATTTTTATTACACAGAAAAATCATGTTTGTTTGTTGGAAGACCAAAGATTACAGTACATAATTTTTTTTTTTTAAACTATTCTACATTATCTAATCTGTTCTGACAGAAATATTTCTTAAGTAAAAAATATGCTATCAAAGCTATGGGGAAAATATATTATTCCCATGATCTTCAGTCATTAAGTATGTTGTCAATTGTTTTGGACATTCTGTATATGCTCATATGGCTTTTGCACAATTTTATAATTGTGTGTGGATTCATTTTAGGTAGACCAATATCCAGTTGGGCTTTATTGTTGTTGTTCATTCAGAAAAATTGGATTATATGCCCTATTCAGCCCCAAGGAGTGACCATGTTAGAAGCCCTAATGCTGCATGCAGAATCTCTAGGATTCTACAGAAAGAGGGTCACACAATCTTGGATGTATGTAGATTTGCTTTTGTGGTGAAACCCTAGCTTGGAAGCAAATGACTGCTGGACAGTGGGATGAGAGCCATAAGAATCTAAGAGAGAATGTGTACAGATAGGCAAAGAAGGAAAGAGTGCTTAATGGGTGAGGTCGCAGTGTTCTGGAAAGAAATATTTATTCAATTTCTTTCTGAACTGACATGGCCACCATTACTCCAAGAGGGAGGATAATAAATGGGATTACATATTCTAGTTTTGAAGGAGTTCTAAATTGTGAGTCTATAACCCACATTTCAGACACTTTAGGGAAGCAGACCAAAGTCATTGACCCATGCGGTCCTCGAAAAGTTGGTGAAAAACTCATCTAAAGCTAGCACTTAAATTCTAATCAAATTCAGCCAGGGCCAATTCCATAGCATTCAGTTATAGATCAGTGCGACACCACACACTTCTTGATAATATGTTAACTTATTTATTTCACAACCACACAAGAGTCTACATATAATTAGTAAGGAACTGACAATTATTAGCAAATGGAATAACAAAAGTCCCCAACGGATACTGTTAAATAAAACTGAAGTGATAATGTATCAGAGTCATTCAAGACACTGGAAATCTCTAACTGAGGACCAGAAGAGATGGGAGTCACAGTGATGTTCTGTGTGTGGTTTGTCAGACAGGGGTCTCTGTGGATAGTTGTTGATTGATAGTGTTGAACAATGACATAAAACTGACTCAAGGTCCTGAAGGTCCTGAGATCCATTCCGCTGCACAATACTCCCAAGACTGTGACCAGAGCAGATTTTGTGGAAGGCCCATCTTAAATGAATGACATATGTATTCATCATGGTATGAATCAACTGTTTCATTCAGAGAAAGAGCCATTACTGTAACCATTGCCTTGACTTGGCTCCACAACACCGATTTGTAGTACTGGAGTGAGACTAGTATATATGCTTGGATGAAGGAATAGCCAGTCAAAATAATTTGAACTATTGGTCATTCACTGTAATGGAATCAAAGCACTACATACATCTACCTTTACTGTTCTTCTCATAATTAAAATCCATGTGTTAGCTGACCCCAAAGTTATTTTTAATGGCCCTTAACAAGAGAGAGAGAGAGAGAGAGAGAGAGAGAGAGAGAGAGAGAGAGAGAGAGAGAGAGAGAGAGAGAGAGAGAGAGAGAGAGAGAGAGAGAGAGAGAGAGAGAGAGAGAGAGAGAGAGAGAGACCGACCGACCGACCGACCGACCCAGAGAGACCCACTGACCCACTTGTAAAAAGTGCAATTGCCTATATTTCTGATGCATTGGTTTGGTCTCTCCTGAATTGCCAAAATGATTCCTTCTCAAAGGACAAACCCAGACCCCTCGGATTTCATTCATGGTCAACAGTAAGAGGAAGTGCTCTTCTGAAGTGGAGACAGTGGCAGGAATGTAAAAAAACGTTGTTGTGGAACTTATTTGTTTTTGATAATGAAAATATGTTAGAAGTGAATATGTGCAAAATAATGTTGCTTGATCACATATGTGTACCATTATACTTGGTTCGCTCCTTAGTGTTAAAGTGAGCTCCTCCCCAATTATGATAGAGTAGCCATATCTTTAAGCTGTCCTATTATTCCTTTTTCACATCTGTACAATAAATTCCATCTAGACACAGAGAATGTAGATCCTTATTTTATTCAGAATGAGATTGATTATGCAATATTAAAGAACTACTGAAAACATAGATATTTACATAGCTTAGCAATAAATTATACTTTTTAACCAGAGTTACCAATAACGAGCTTATCAATAACTGTGAACTGTGAAACTGTAAGCTTTGAATAGACATGAGGAATTATTGGGGTAATACTGTGCACTATTTTGCTCATAATTCCTTATACTCCCTGGAGTTTCACCAGAAGGGTTCAGCTATTTCAGAAGCTAGATACTGCATGCAAAGTGTGAGAACATTGAGTTGTGATTAACCAGTAACTGGATTGGCAAACTAAAAATGGCTGTGTATGAAGTGACACAGTTAAGCCTTCAAAGTATTTTAGTGATCGGGTACTCTACGTGCACCTACCAAAAGTAATGTGTTTTTATTATCCTTAAGTATTACTTTGAGCGAATACTTACATTTTTTGAAAAATAATATTTTATTGTAAAATCAGCATTAAGATTGTAAATGACAGATACGTTTAGGTCTCATTATAATTATGAACTTATGAAAATCTGCATTTTTCTCACATTGGTTTATAGCATTATATGTTCCTCAAAACTTAGATATACCAACCCATTTGCATGTTTGAACATTTTCATGAAGTTCAAAGTTCTTTCCCAAAACTAAAATAAATGCCTATATTTCTCATGCTGTTTTTCTGTTTCTAATGGTAGCTTTGGTTTTGTGCCTGGATACCCTCGCGAGTGATTAACCGTACTCTATAAATCCAATTTGATTGAATGACAAGATATCTGTCCCTACAGTAATTTTTGAGAAAACACGAGACACTGCCCACTCCCAGTTGCACCTTGTAGAGCTCACTGAACAAAGACAGTGTATTTGTTTCATCAACTTTTGAGACCTGCTCTCCCCCCGCAGCTCCGCGGTCAAGTGCCACCACTCCGACTTGCTGCCTATTGTCTCCACGTGCCCGTGTCTGCCTTGTGCCTCTTGCTGATCTGTCTCCTTTCTCCTTTGTGCCCTGTCTGCCCTTGTGCCTCTTGCTGATCTTGTCTCCTTTGTGCCCTGTCTGCCCTTGTGCCTCTTGCTGATCTCTGGCTCCGTTTGTGCCCGTGTCTGCTTCTGTGCCACTCTTCTGCTCTTCTGCCTTTTTTTGAGCCCGGTTCTGTTTCTGTGACTTTTTGCCCATTATGTCTGTGTGCCTTCTTCCTGTTTTTTCCTTCCCTTTATGCCCGGTTTCTGCCCCCTCTATTCCTTCCTGCTGCTGCAGAGTTCTCTGACCATCCACTGCTATGACTCAGATACCTTCCTCGCACTCAACCCCGGAAGGAACAACAACTCTTGGAGATCGACGCTGAACACCACCCACAGCAATTCTCCTGCCTACACTGCTGACAATCCTTCACCATCAACAGCCCGCCCATGACCTCTGAACCCGGGCCAAACTCCCGCATGACCAAAGCCCTGACGTGCATCCTCCTCAACGTGCGCTCCCTACATAAACAGCCCTTGGAGATCTGGGACCTGCTCGACACCCTCTCACCAGACGTCGCCTTCCTCACGGAAACATAGACCAACACCACCTCCGCCCCCGACATCGCCACCGCCATCCCCGACGGATACAAGATCCAAAGGAAGGACCGCCCCCACACCCAGGAGGAGGACTCGCCATCGCACACAAGAGCTCCCTCCAACTCTCCACCTCCAGCACGAGTGACCCTCGGCACAACACAGAGCACCTCCACTTCAAGATCCAAACTAGCCCCAGGACCATACTGCACGGGATGCTCATCTACAGACCTCCTGGCTCTTGCGCCTCTGCCACCACCACCATTGTTGACCTCGTCACACCCCATGCCATCGCCTCCTCGGACTACATTCTCAACGGAGACCTGAACTTCCACCTCAACAACCGCAGCGACCCCGACTCGACCACCCTCCTTGACAACCTTACAAACTTTGGAAGGAAGTAGCTCATCACCACCCCCATCCACAGAGGCAGACACACCCTCGACCCCATCTTCGCAGGAGGGCCTAACATCCACTTCATCCACACCACGCAGCCTCTCTGGACAGACCACCACTGCATACACTTCACCTTCACCACCACACCCAAACCCACCCCATGCCCCCCACAAAGTAACTGGAGCAAGATCACAGAGGAACACCTCAACTCCACCCTTCTCCACAACCCCCCCCTCCGCCACGACTGATGCCAACTCCGCAGCCAAAGAACTACACCACTGGATCGCCGGCTGCATGGACAAGCTCGCACCCCTCCGCCTCCCCGTCAAACAACGTCCACTGAAGGCCACCTGGTTCACCTCCGACCTCCAAGAAGCCAGGCACTCCTGCAGATGCCTCGAGAAACATCTGGTGGAACAGGAAAACCTCCGTAGACCAGAAAAACTACAAGACCTCCATGAATGAATACCACCAACTCATAAGAGCCACCAAGCAGACCTTCATCAAGGATAAAATCCACACCCATGCCAGTAATGCAAAAGATTTCTTCAACGTCATACAGCAGTTCACCAAACCCCCCAGCAAAGCCACGGACGTCACACCATCCCAGGACCTCTGCAACAAGCTCAGCTCCTACCTCCACCTGAAAATCAAGGCCCTCTATGACAACTTCAGCGAACAGATCCCGGACACTACCCCCCTCTCCACCACTGACAACCAGCCAACCATCACCACCTGGAAACCTGCTGCTACTGGAGACACCACCGCGACCATGAAGAACACCCACTCAGGAGCCCCCACAGACCCCTGCCTGCTGCACATCTACCACAGAGCTGCGACCCCCATAGCACCCGAACTAGGCCAGACCATCAACGCCTCCCTCGAATTTGGCATCTTCCCTGACGACTGGAAATGGGCAGAGGTCAAGCCCCTCCTCAAAAAAACCTCGGCCGACCCGACAGACCTGAAAAACTACTGACCCATCTTTCTCCTACCCTTCGCAGCCAAAGTCACTGAGAGATTCATCAACTCCCAGCTGACCACCTTCATCGAAGAGAACACCATCCTCGACCCCTCGCAGTCTGGATTTCGCAGCAACCACAGCACCAAGACCGCTCCTCACCGCCACCGATGACATCCACATGCTACTCGACCAGGGCCACACTGCGGCCCTCATCCTCCTAGACCTCTCCGCAGCCTTCGTCATCGTCTCTCACTGCACTCTTACAGCCAGACTCCACGATGCCGGTATACGAGGAACCGCTCTCAACTGGATCAGCTCCTTCCTCTCCGGCAGAACCTAAAAGATCAGACTCCCCCTTCCTCTCCAAACCTACAGAGATCAACTTTGGAGTACCCCAAGGATCCTCGCTCAGCCCCACTCTCTTCAAAATCTACATGGTCCCCCTCGCCACCATCGTCCGACAGCATGGGCTCAGCATAGTATCTTACGCCGAGGAAACCCAGCACATCCTCTCTCTCACGAAGAACCCCAAAGACACCAGACTCAGCTTCCAAGAAGGAATGAAAGACATTGCAGGCTGGATGAGCGACAGCTGCCTAAAACTGAACTCAGAGAAGACAGAGGTCCTCGTACTTGGACCCTCCCCCACTGCATGAAACAACTCCTGGTGTCCCCCTGCTCCCGGAAACCCACCCACCCTGATGGACCACGCCCAGAACCTCTGCATCATTCAAGACTCCTCCCTCACCTTGACCCGCCAGATCAACGCTGCCACCTCCATCTGCTTCAACTCCCTCCGCAAGACCTTCAAGTGGATCCCCCCGAATGCAGAAAGTTCATCACTCATAACCAGCAGGCTGGACTACGGCAACGCCCTCTACGCCGGAATCAACAAAACCCTGCTACACAAGCTCCAAACTATCCAGAACACTGAAGCCAGACTCGTCCTCGGAACCCCACGACACGAACAAATGACCCAGCACCTACGAGACCTCCAGTGGCTCCCCATTGCAAAGAAAGTAACCTTTAAGCTACTCACCCACGCCTACAAATCCCTCCACAACACCGGACCCAAATACCTCAACAAAAGAGTCTCCTTCCACATACCCAAAAGGAACCTCCGTTCTGCTGACCTCGCCCTGGCACAGACCCCACGGATCCGCAGAACCAGAGCAGGTGGAAGAGCCTTCTCCTACATCGCAGCAAAGACCTGGAACGAGCTCCCAGTCAACATCAGACGCTCCCCCACTCAAGACCTGGCTCTTCTGCCTCGACTGATCCGGAACCGCATCTCTCCTTTCTCCCCCCCAGCGCCTTGAGACCCTCACGGGTGAGTAGCGTGCTTTATAAACCCCTGATTGATTGATTGATTGATTGATTGAAGTAGAAAAACATAAACCAGAGTGTAGGCTGTCTGTGTTAACTCACATGCAATATGGAAAGAATTCTCTTTTCAGTGTAGTCCTCCAGGAAAAGTAAGACATCCTATTCCATCAGTAAAAAGAGGACCCATCGCCCAAAACTATCTGTCAACGTGTCTGAAGTACCTATAATTGGCTTAGCAATGCTCTGCGAAAATGTATTAAATTGTGTTTGGGTAATGGACAATTGCTGACGAAAGGCTAAGTTAATGTCAAACCTTGGAGTATTTTGCCAAACATTTATGTGTGCAAATTTCAAATAAACAACACAAAGTATAAATATTTAAAAAACACATTTTAGTTAAAAAAGTAAACCAAAATTCAAGAATGCCATAAATGTACACACTTACAAGATACAATAAGAAACGTTAAAAAACGTTGGATATTGCTACAAAAGCAATACAGAAATCCACAGGAGCCACAAATGGTGGTGTAGTATTCTTATTTCTACCAGTATGTTCTATGATAACTTTAAGAAGTTCATACGCATTTATTTTATGTGTAGCAAATCCAGGTAAATGAGTTGCTTCTTCTGATGGTACTGTTTATAATTCTGTCTGCAATTTCATGGTGGAACAGAAATAAAAGTAATTTGTATGGGTATACAGGAGAAACCGATTATCAACTATTAAATCTTTTCTCATACCATTATAAAAGTGATTTATTTTATTTGGTATGTCTTACTTTACTGACGTGACTTGTACATTCTGGTCAAATCTCAGCTTCAAATTACTCTGTGGTGGATCATTCACTAGCGGGATGCTACTTGCCCACATTACTGAAAAAACCTAATGCTTTATTTTGCTAAAATGTAACAGCTCAGGATGGATATAATGTTTTTCCTCCCACAAGTTCTTTCACGGTTTCACTGTGCTGTATTGCCTTATTATTTGATGTTATTGAATATACGTTGATGGTTAGTGCAATATTACCTGCCAGCTTGTTAATGTAACTGGGGCTCATCTGTGACACCACACCACATCTGTGACACCAGAGAAACTATGGAGGAATAATTGTTACTTCATCAAAATCTCATTTATAATGGGGAAATATATTTGGATGATCTCTGGCTACAATGAAACACATCTGGGTTTAGGACTCCATGGGTGTCCTTGTACATTTGTCCCCTGAAGAGTTTATACATATTTTAGACTCACAATTTTCAATATTGCTAATCTAAGTTGTAAGTTTTACAGAGATTAATGGTCCATTTCATGATTTCAATAATTTTCCAGGGTAGATGAGTAGATCTTTCTATAGTTAAAATTAACACACATTGTAGACATTTGATCAAGTGCAATCCCAACATTTAATTGCTGACCAGATTTCCATTTGTGAATTTTCTACTGAGAAATGTTTAAAGTTTAGGATGCTACACTGTAGCTATCTCACAACCAAGGGACTACATTAACCAAACACATAAAGAAAACATCAAATTTGTGGGTGGTCTTTGAGAACCCAGCCTAGGCCGGGATGCACTTGCAGAGGTAGTATTAGCATGGCACCTACCAGTGTGTCAGTGTCCTTGCAGTCTGCTTAGAAAGGTGGGACAGGGGGCAGGAATCCCCTGCCCTGTTCCCTGGACCTTCAATATTTGTTCCCATAGGGGACATAAAGAGTCACGCTATTGTGCACCACCTCTCATAATGGCCTTGTGCCTCCACATCTGCACTGGTAATAGAACACCTGCACACAGGCAAAAGTGTTTATTCTTCTGCATGGAGTTACATCCTCATGCAAATGAGGAAACACTCACTTTATTGTCCGCTCACGTAGTAAATAGTAGAGAAGGGACTACACAAGGAGGAGCTGCTGCCACTTCTTTAATGCAGGCGTTCAAAGGTTTGGCTCAAACGTCCACACTGCTTGCAGGGTACATTTCTAAACAGCCCCTCTTTGCCTTTCCAAACTCTTGCATGTTAAGCTTTAACAGCCTAACGACATGGTGAACAGTCATGTCTACATTATACTCAAGCTTGATAAGAGGATTAGGCTCTAGCTTGGTCTTTACATCAAGTCCGAAGTCCTGTTTTGAAAACCATTCTTGTCATTATCACATTGATGCATTACTGACAAACTCATTTAGCTCCCTTTCTGCACTTACTTAACTATAAACTGAAGAAATCCATTATAATGTGGTCCTTGATCAACCTATTCATACTACACTTAAGATTTCAATGCTTGATCTATGAATATCAACTTTTCTGTGGCTTGTGATTTTGACCTAAATGTATTATTGTCTACTAATGTTTGTCTTGTGTTGACCCAGCATATTTTGACATGGTTGGTTAAATTAGGGCCTGATTTTCCAAGGCATTTGTTCCCTGGGGAAACAAGTATCTCATTATTCAGGATTTAAGGAGCCACATGAAACAAACAAGTTTTTTTAATGAATCTGGCCTTCACATTCTAGTACCTCATTTAATACATACTCCACCCAGAGGCTATTTTGATTGAAATTATTTTTGCATTTTGTATTGCTTCCTTGTGATAACAATTAAAGAAAATGGCTTCAGTGGCCTTTTAGGGCTCTATCTCTTGACTAGTATGTGATATGTTGTGCCACCTCTTCTTACTGGGGATGCTGGCCCCAGAATAAAACTCATAAGTTGAACCTTCACCTTTCCAGGACATTTTGGCATTATTTAATGGAACATAGAAGTTATTGGGATCCTGCTCTTCGGTTACTGGCCTTTATGATTACTTTAGATTTAAACTTGTGAATTCAATGCAGATGATTGCAAGGGTTAGCAGAGAAAGATGCTCGTGCAGGAAGCAGAAAGTCAAGCTAGAGAAAGGAAGAATGCCAGCATCTGATGGCAGACAATGTCCCAGTAACTTTATATGTCTCGGTCACAGTTCTGTCCCTGTCCATATCATCAATATTATACGTGTCAGAAAATCATATTTCTAAAAAAATCAGTGTACAGTTTTATGCCTTATTCTGGTGGAAAAACGAAATTAAAAGTATTGTCTCCCATAGAACAACATGTGTCATTTGGAATGAATACAAGAGTTTGTGCTAACAAAACGAGAAATAAAATCTGGAAAGTTGAGATTCTCAAAATAGTAGTACGATTGTCTCAAATGAGGTGAGTATGATTGCCTCGTGCTATTTTTTTGCTTCAAAACCAAAATATGTGGTTGCATATATTGTTATGGACTCACTCCTTTTTTTACACTCATTTGTTCTGTCCTATTATTATTCCATGGGAAAACTTTAGGCGTATGCCCACAAAAATATCATGCTACAAAAATATTGTGCCAAGAAGATCAGCTCCCCAAATAATATGAAGGTGAACATATAGAAGTGGGTATATATGATTACCCTTGTTAGAAAGACATCTACATACATTGTCTTATTTCCACATATAGGTGGAGTTAAGAATAGTAAACGTATACTTATCTATGTATGGTAACCTTCACTACATTTTTGCAGCCGAAATTCAGGCCACAATATCTTTAAGGCCCACTAACTAGAATTTGATATTCTAGTAGCAAACCAAACTATTTGCTCTATAAGGAAGGGGCAACTCAGTACAATGGATGAAAGCAAATTCTGTTATAAATGTGTTTTTAGTTATATTTTTTTAATGTTTCGAAATGGTTGCCTAGTGCACTCAAAGGACATTTATGTGAGAAGAAGTAAGCCCAGACTTGAGCTTGAGGTTTATGATCCTGATACTAGTAATTCAAGGCCATAGGATCACTTCCGTATGATTCCCTGTCTATTTTTTTCAGCTTCTTTTTCACAAAGTGAAGTTAGCTCTAGAGCACCAATTCTCATCAGTACTTGCTCCACAAGATGTTTACTTTGGCTTTAATGTCTCTTGAAAGCAGGCGTACTGTAGCTCAGTCATGCTCTTTCACTCATAGGGCCTGATTACTAGCCAAGCAGTAAATAGGAATTTGTGCAGGGTTTGGAGTTGCAAGTTGTGCAATAAATATTGCACTCTTCATTTTTACCCTGACTTATTTCGCCAGAAAAATCAGGTGAAGTATACCGGGAGAAAATGCCTGGAAAAAATGCAAAATATTGAGATTTTGGTGCGATAAATATATTTATATGCTATGCCTCAATACCAGGGCAGAAACTTATAACAGGAGGTAAACACCTCACCCCTGGTTTATGGTATTTACTGGATGAGATGAATACGCTGTAGTTAAGCACATCTCCTATTCAGGCCAAGACTTGTTTGCCAAGACTGCCTCCATTGTTTTATTATTATTAGGCAATTTGTGTCCTGGAAGAGGCGTTTCTACATCTTCGAATGATTGTGAGCTCCATAGTTCTGCAATGTACAAATTGATTCACCTATCTTTGTGTCTGTGCCCCTGCTTGAGAGTTTTACTGTTTTAAGGCCTAATGGCCTGCAAATATGTCGCTATCACATGCTGCCATTAAAGGCTTTTATTTTAGCATGTGCTCTGCGTTTGTTGGCCGTTTACCCTTGTCGTTTATCTGCAGCAAACTAAATGTATATGTTACAATTTTTATTATTATGTAAAGATGTATGCTTCTGTTTTCTTTGGCCACGTCCAGCTCTCCTTAATTATTAATTAAATCCAATTTTTCTTATTTTTTTTCATTTCGCAAAATGTTTCTGCTGCGGCAAAAAAACCTGATGAAGTGTTACTGGGTTCCTGGTGATTAAATTTGAGTTGTCAACATGGAGAATAATTGGCACCTTTTGTTGCATTAAATCTGAAACATTTTGTCAGGGTGTGGTAGATATATTTAATATAGGAGATAAAAATTGCCTTGGTCAGCAGACATCCCTGCCTTACATCTCTGCTCATTTGAATATGCGCACTACTTCATTTAGGCCAATCCTCACATGTATTATTGAATATTTGTGAAGGTTCCTGGTGGTGGATGGTGTTTCCTATTGATTGGTAAATAGTTTTGCTTCTCTGTCTCTCTCAAGACGTTCATATCTATAGTTAGGGAACATAAGGTTGCTTATGCTTTCTGATACTATATTTCTCCACTAGATGTTTTGTTCAAAAGATGAGGCCATGAGTAGACTGCCTAGCACAGCGGGGGAAATCTCTTTGGTCTAGAAACAATCCAGCAAGAGATAGAGAATTCATTTTGAAAGTAATTTTCCATCTATCTCCATAGTCTTATGTGCCCATACAGTGTACTTTTGTTCTTTCACCAAATTTATAAATAGAAACAATAACACTGGTGTTCCACAATTATACAAAATTATAGCTCATTGACAAGCTGATGGGATACTTCCTGCAGATGTGTACAAAGATCATTCTTTCACTTCTTTCGATCATTTCCTTGGCTCCTGTAATAGCCTTTTCATTACTTCTCTTGTGCTTGTTCATAATCTAAGTCTATGCCACTTTGAAGCCTGGGTACGCTTCTTCATAATGTTCTAAACTCCTTTATTCTGCAATATCTGTATCTGTATTTGGTTGTAAAATCGCAGTATCTTTCACAGGCAATATTAAACAAATGCTCTACTTCTCCCTCTGGGGGGCTTCCATAAGTCTTCTAGTTTGTGCCTGTGAAGGGAACCTATAGTGCTCCAAGAAATTGTGAAAAACAAAAAAATGAAAAATATGGCCCTTATACAGAAAACAACTTTAATCATCAACATAAAACATTCTTAAGTAAAATTCTATTAATTATTAGAATTTTACTTAAGAATGTTTTATGCTGATGATTAAAGTTGTTTTCTGTATAAGGGCCATATTTTTCATTTTTTTGTTTTTCACAATTTCTTGGAGCACTGTATAACTTGAATGTTTATATATTGATTATTTTTATATGTTGATTATTTTGTATACACTTTGAACCACTGTTAGTATACATTATTGATTGCCCCTTGTTCAGGTGGTTAGGGCTGCCCTTGTGGTAGTTAATTATTTTGTGAAGGGAACCTGGCAGTGGACGCTCGAAGTGACTCACCATCCACTTCTGACTTCCTCCCACACACCCATCATCCAGTCAAATACATAGGGTTTGTAAACAGGGGCAGGGAAAGAGTAATGGCAAGTAAGTGATCATTAATACATAAGCTTACATGTGTGTGTTTATATGTGTGATATGTGTTTGACGGAGCGCAAATATGTGTGTTAGGCAAAATAAGTGTGTATTTTAGATTCGAGTACAGATCTACAGCAGCTGGTACAACCACGTTACCTCCAGAAGGGCGAATTGGTGAATTGGGTTCCTAGCGCTCAATTAAATGTTACACCTGTATATAGTACACTGTTATGCGGTGCACAATAAAGGGGGGCTGCCCACCCAACATCCACAAGTCAAACCCCACCGGAGTAGACAACTATACAGCCTTATGACACATGCAATTATATAAAAATTCTGACTTCAATTGGTGTTTTCAATCGTGCTCTTTAGAAGTGCTTTATTCCATTTCACAATAGCCTCCCCAATAGCCAGCACGTGTTTTGTTGTAATCATGACTTCCTCAGGGCTCTATATCAGTGCAGTCTGCATAAATCGATAGTACTGTAGACACAATTTCCGATAGCACAAATTTCACCCCGTCTGTGTAAGCAATATCTCAATGCGGTATGTACTCAATGTCTTAATTACAGGTACAAAATGTTCCCATGCACTTGAAGTAGTTACCCGTGGCATGTGTGTGATGGTTTCATGGCGAAACACATCTTAGCTATTGTGGAGGCTATTGTGAAATGAGATGCAGCACTCATAAAGTACACCTACATTGCCCCAGAACACCTATATCTGGAAATCTATACCTATACATTTGCATTAACAGATTCAAGTCTTCACTCTTTTTTCATGAATAAATCTACTGCTCTGGGTCTGTAAAATAATATATTTAAGTTCCCTTGTTGATAGCACAACTGCCATTTATTAATGTCCATCTGATATTTAAAAGCTGTGACTTGACTTAGAACTTAGGGTCTGATGTATCAAAGGAAGTTTGTAGCGGCAAAGCTTGTGATTTGCAAAATTGAAGGCCACTCAACTGAAAAACCTGACTTGTGATATCACGGATTGGGGCCAAAATTAAATATTATGGTTCAGCCTTTCAATTACCATCCTTTACAGGGACAAGCCCTGTTCCCACACTGGTTTCTTCATGTCTCAGGTGACAGATCGCTGCCGCTGTATTATGATTCAAAGAGCTATTTCACTATCATAAACTAAATTTCAATTCCTATTCCAAATTCAGTCAATGATGAGAGTTTGAATACATTTTAAAAGCTTAATTCGCATTAGGAGATAAGTAAGTATCTTTTTTATTCTTTTTACTATAATTAGTCAATAAATCTTTAGCAAGTTTACAGACATCTCACAAAAATGTTTGGTTAGAACACATAGTCAAATGATGCATCAAGCGCGTTCTGTAAAGTAATAAAACCCTATTCTAAAGAACAGGATATGAATTTCACACTTAGTAGAACTCATGAAGAGTTCAAGCTCAAAGGAAAAGAGTGAGATCAAAGGAGCATAAAGCTCAAAGCCAAATTAAAGTAGCAGAACTTCCCATAAACAGTAGTTCAGGAAACTCAACTGAGTCGGAGTGATAAAAGCAAATGATCATACAGTTGCAATAGCAATCTCTAAAAATAAAGCACCAAAATAAAGCAAGGATGAACAGAAGCAACAGTAGCCACAACCGTCAGTCTAGGACAAGGGAGAATGGACAAGAAGGTGGGTTAGGAGTGGAGAAAAAGCATTGAACCTAACAAGGAACACTCACTAGTATAAAAGACATAAATACATGTTGCAGACATTGTAGCAGGCTTCTTCCTCTGTGGACCAATCAGATGGCAGCACTCATTGGTGAGCAGGTTCAGCTCTTCCTTTCCCACATAAATATATGTGACTTGCAAAGCTTTACCAGACAGTTAGCTACAGGCATTCTTGTTTGGTTAGGTTTTAGAAACATAGGCCTCAGTTCCCATAGGCATTGAGCAGAGGTTGGCCTTCTAAGTATTACATCTTTTACTGTGTGACTGTGAGCCATATCAAAGAATAGAAACATAAAATTACGTTTGTGCACATTTGAGGAATATTAGGTGTACTTCTACTTAACAGAAACTTGCTTCTTAGCATTTCTGTGGCCTATGCAAATAGCTATGACTTCCTACCGCAGTTTGCCCATTTGAAATGTGTGTCATTTCAGCTTTGAATTTTACATTAACCATTGCACATTTAACAGCTAATATAAATAATTTGCATTATAATTAGTGGACTTTATCACATGCAATGTGCTAAAATTACATTACAAGTCGGAAATTTCTTTCAAACTCGCAATACGCACTCTGTGGCTGCTTACAAATCACATGAAAAAGGTGATGAGAAATAGCTGTACCTCAGACCTAGTGATTAATAATGAGATCTATCAATGGCATATGTGCGTAATTGTGGTTGTGAATCATTCACTTGAATTTAGCACATTAAAGGGGCAGTATGCATTTGTAAATCTAAGATGTCTGAGAATATGAGCTATGGGCCTCCAGGAGAGCACACAGCAATCAACGAGAAAGCTGCATACTAACTCCACTGCGCTGTTCTAGGCTTCCATCTCTGCAGTCACACCTATTCAGTACGGTTCATGAAGGGAGTCCTGCTTATTATTATGCATGAGGCAGGAGTTTTGGGAATTTTACTGACCATCAGTTTTCCTATAGTGGTTATTAGTCAAAGTAAAATATTCTCAGGTCACAAATCTGTCACATTGCTAAAACAGCTACTGATTATTGACCCTAGAATAGTATAATTGGAGTTGGTTAATCCATAATGGTGTAGTTTCATTTCTGACCAGGTAATGGTATGCAAGGAGTGGAGAGAAGTCTTGATGGGGAAGGCAAGGTGTTATTTTTACTCCAAATGCTTTTTTATGTGTGAGAAACCACCAGATCTATGAAAGTTCTGCATCCCAGATCTATTAAGTTCAGTAATGTTGTAAGCGTTAATAGGGCTATGAGCAGCAGAGATTCCTCATACAGGCCCATTTCAAGACACATAGGTGCAAGCAGACTAGCCTTCGGTGCATGTTTGATGCACTTGTATGCTGTTCAAATGCACCATGAAAATGACTTTCACAACTTCTGCAGTGTCCCCATTTACAAGGTTTCCCTTCAAATGAACATGAGCATTGTTACTTTTCTGGAGTGTGAAGCAGAGAACTTAAAGCAAATGAAAGTCATAGGTACCGTGCCTTTACTTCTGAATTTATTGGATACGTCCTGTCGGGTAGCAAAAAGTAAACCAAAAACCGTTGAAATAAGGGCTCCAGATCAAGAAATGCGAGCTGCGCATGGCATCTGTATGATCAATCCATGCAAGTGATTTTCATCCTGCTGGTTCCACGCTTCATCAGGTGACATACTGGGCTGCTGAAAGCCAAATAACCACATAGTTTGCCTAAGAACCAAGTAAGTCACAAGTAAAGAAAGATATGGCTACTATTTCTATACCCTATATTTTCAAGATATGCTCTGTTCCCAGTTGAAAGTAGCACAACTCATCTAAAAATAAGAGCTATAAACAGATTGTTGTAGACTTGCAAAATGTCATTGTGGAGAAGCCATCTTCTCAACCTACCCCAATCACATGACCCTCTGTGTTGATTTTAGTTGAATAGCCACGCAGTAAAATTAGGGACCTTTCCACCAGGAAAACCACAGGTAGCTGAATTTAAAACTTCTATCCATTCCAGCTCTAGCAGATATCACCACAAATACATTTTGAGAATTGTATCGCTTTTGGCCACTTGTGTCTCTAAAAGAAAGGCATCTGTTTCATGAGGTTACACTTAGGAGTACCATTAAAAGTATACATCTGTATTTCATAAAATAAGACTCATACCTTAAGTATTTGGCCATATAATCAGTCATTCAAATATCCTACACTGTGATGTGGGACGCATCTGAAGGAGAAAAGTATTGTAAGTGGTCAAAGAAATGTCATGAAAAATTAACACCAACATTTAATTTCCTCATTCCAGAGGGGATTTACCATAGGCTTTGTCACTGGTTTTGCTGTCAGCATAATAGGGCTTATTTATGAGAGGCTTGCACCACCAGAGCTTCACTGTTTTTAGACGCTCCAGTGGCCTAAGCATCTCAATCATATCTATGAGGTGACGCAGTGGCACTCCGAGTGACTTTGAATGGCATCATAGATATGGAGGAAGACAAACCAGTGCAAGGTGCTTCCTTGCCTTACTCTGCATCAAGGGGGCTTTCCATGGGCGTTGCAGCTGGTTTTCCCACATGGCACCCATGGATTTTTATGCTGCCCCAGATTTACTTCATCACGTAAACCTGGAGCAGAGCAAAAACAATACGGTTTCCCCAGAGCAGGCATAATGGGGAGGAATATTTGTATTTCTCCTCGTTTTTTCGTCTTTCCTTGTAATCAATTTCACTGTAGAGAATAGAAATATTAGTTCCACTTACTTTACTTCTTTAACTTTGAGGAGATAGGCATAGTATTGGAAATCTATGAGTCGTGCACATTTTAAAGAGCAGGCCTGGTATTCTTTGTGGTTCCTGTAGAGAAATGTAATCAAACTTGCCGGAGTAGTTCTCCAACTTTTGCTGTAAGTGAACCCTTGATTTTTCAAAATACCTTTGCTAATAGCCATCATGAGATACATTGATCACGATGCAAATACTTTATTGTGTTACTTTAAAACTCAGAAACATCAGTATGTCTCTAAAATGTAGATGGGGAAGACAAGATCTTTTCTAAAGCATAAACGCTTTCTCTATTTCTGTCACTTTCTGGAAATGAATCAGAATTTTCAAGTACAATTAATTCTGTTCATAGGCTTGGATTGTGGCATTCTGGAGTCAGGATACCTGAAAAGGGAGTTAACAATGTCAAATGTACGACTTTGTCGGCATTGACAAAGCTATTGTAGATAGTAACCTGGCCTGCAAACCATCAGAGATGAAAAGTAACACTTGAAAATATAAACAGATAAAGCATAGACTGCATAAACACTGGCTGGAAAACCCTCCACTGCCAAAATATTTACCAAGCATGAATATTGTTCTACAAAAAGATGACTTGCAGTTAAATCCACTATCAAGCACTTACCCCTCAATGTATCCAGACTAGACTTAGAATAGCAAACTAACTTCCTTCTACAATAGATGTGTAAAGAGTTTCCAAAAAATTAGATTTGTTTCTAGGGATATATTAATGTTTGGAAGGTTTTTCAGTAGTGAACCTTTAAAATCATTTTTCTGTAGGCTTTTTTAGTCTGTTTATTCTCAGAGAATGAGGGGTAGGGAAACATATTTTTATCTATGAGCAACCTAAAAGCTAACTAATTAGTGCAAATGCAGTATAACCTGACTTTCCCACATGTAAATATGTTGACCTTCTACATTCCTGTATGAGACAATTTGAGTATTCTGGGAAATATGTCACTATCATTGATATTCTTGCTGTTGTTGGAATTCCTTGAAAAATCAGAATTCTAGTCCAAATTTAGCATCCATGAACCAATTCTTCTATCCTCTGAAGCATCTATGCTAATTGCTCTCATTGTGAGACCCAGCTAGCCAACATTTTACATTTACATCACCAATATTTGTTGAATGTTTTCTTTGTCTCTAGCATTTTTTGGCAACTTATTAACTGCACTAACCAGGTACTTTAGAGTTTGAAGGAGCAGGGGCACCTTCATAAGTTTGCATTGCTCTTGCCCTGAGGACAACCCCACCCCATTAAGGGGTACGAAAAACACCCAGTTTTGGCTAGTAAAAGCTCCAGCCTGCTACTTCTGTGAAAATCGATGATCAGGCGACCTGTCCTGCAAGGGCAGGTTGATGACAGTGGTGATAACCTTGTCCTTATTAAGGCAGGGCAACTGGCACTGATATTTCTTGGCCAGGACCGCCTTCCTAAGTATGATGGTACTGAGCAGGAATTTTTTTAAGTGACCCTAACAGGGAAATTTTTCTTTTGCCTTTCGGCAGCAAACTGCATTGTTGGGGTTATTTTGCTGAAAGGCAATGATGAGCAGGCTGCGTGAGTATGATGGTCGCTCTCCATTCAACAGTGGTGAAAGAACAACCCTCACAGTGATGTATACACTTTCATCACAGAGACCACACCACGGAGGAGATCACTAGATATTGTCTGTGGTCCTCCTCCAGTGTGCACTAGGACTGGAGTGGTCATTTCAATGACTTCCTAAATCTATTATCTGTTCCAGTAGCACCTACCGCCCACATCATTCTCAATTCGCCTTTTCAGAAAACATGATATACTTTCTCACTTGTCCTAACCTTCCAGACTTGTTTGTGAATTAGCGCTATGTAAATTCTCACATATCATGATTAAGGCTCACTCTTTTCTGTTTTTACTGATTTTTACATATAAATACAGACAGAAAACTTTTTATTTTCTTGTCTGCATATTTTTTTAAATGTGGATAAAAACTGAATTTGGGTGCTTTTTGAGTGATTCTAAATACACTTTGCCATAACTGCCAGGCCAATAACTGTGTGGATTGATAGGTAAGGGGGTTAAAAAAGAAAGGAATTTTAGTAAAGCGGCTGAAACAGCAATAGATATGCACAAAGCTGATATTGAAATGCGCATATTTTCATTAAGGGCATTGATTTATGTTCACAGCATTGTAACCTGGCAGGCATTCAAGTATGACTGCATATTTATTGGTTAAAAAATGGTGGAAATTTACCAGTTTCAGCTTTATTTTCCTCACAAAACCAATAATAAATATGGCTAAATACAGATAAAGTGGACAAAAAATAAATATGGATCAATACAGACAGAAATGTCAAAAAGATCTCAGGCTGGGAATCCAGTTATTTAAAAAAGGAAAAAAATTAGGGCGAAATTCAAAAATGATATAAATTACGTTTGCGTGCCACAGGACTTTTAAAAGCATGTGTTGCTTTTCTCTACGAAAGAAGCAAGCAAATAGTGAGCAATGATGAAAATGTAGGCGCTCTAGCAATAGGACATGGAAAACAACAGGAGAAGGAATATAAATGGCAAAAGCAAAAAAAACACAAAACAAGCAACACTAAACATTACCTTTAAAAATAGAATGAGCCATGATAATAGTGTTATTGAAAAAAGTATTACATTTTCAAAAATCTGAACATTTGCAATTATTGTTTCAAAAGCATTCACTTGCAAATGTAAACATGATTATTAATTGTATTCAAACATATTCGTTCAAAGTTTTAGCTTCTCTTATTTTGAATTTGATTTTGTCTTCATTTAACCCTGCATCCTCCAATCTGACATTCACTCTCATAACAATTGAATGGGTACTTAAAGGACAAACGTAAATCCTGCAGTAATTTTAAGAGTGCTCCTGAATCATACTGGAATAAAAAATGCGTATTCATCATTGTATGGTAATGTAAGAAATTGGGTTAGATGTTGAGGGAAGGTGAAAATGTACTCAAGCAGCAACCACAATCCTCAGGGTGAAGTCAAAAGCAAACTCCAAATTCACCAGTGCTCAACCGTCTGGTAAATTGGCACAGAGCTGTCAGGCTGAACTTAGAGGTGATGTGAAATGCATTTAGATACAAAACAAAAATGGAGAGAAAGAGTTTTTTTTAATGGTAGACCATTAAAGGGGGTCACTCCCAGTCCCCTAATACTATAATATCAAACAAAATGAGGGAGTACGCCCAGATGACAGAGAACTGCAAGGGCAGGTTGATGACAGTGGTGATAACCTTGTCCTTATTAAGGCAGGGCAACTGGCACTGATATTTCTTGGCCAGGACCGCCTTCCTAAGTATGATGGTACTGAGCAGGAATTTTTTTAAGTGACCCTAACAGGGAAATTTTTCTTTTGCCTTTCGGCAGCAAACTGCATTGTTGGGGTTATTTTGCTGAAAGGCAATGATGAGCAGGCTGCGTGAGTATGATGGTCGCTCTCCATTCAACAGTGGTGAAAGAACAACCCTCACAGTGATGTATACACTTTCATCACAGAGACCACACCACGGAGGAGATCACTAGATATTGTCTGTGGTCCTCCTCCAGTGTGCACTAGGACTGGAGTGGTCATTTCAATGACTTCCTAATCTATTATCTGTTCCAGTAGCACCTACCGCCCACATCATTCTCAATTCGCCTTTTCAGAAAACATGATATACTTTCTCACTTGTCCTAAGCTTCCAGACTTGTTTGTGAATTAGCGCTATGTAAATTCTCACATATCATGATTAAGGCTCACTCTTTTCTGTTTTTACTGATTTTTACATATAAATACAGACAGAAAACTTTTTATTTTCTTGTCTGCATATTTTTTTAAATGTGGATAAAAACTGAATTTGGGTGCTTTTTGAGTGATTCTAAATACACTTTGCCATAACTGCCAGGCCAATAACTGTGTGGATTGATAGGTAAGGGGGTTAAAAAAGAAAGGAATTTTAGTAAAGCGGCTGAAACAGCAATAGATATGCACAAAGCTGATATTGAAATGCGCATATTTTCATTAAGGGCATTGATTTATGTTCACAGCATTGTAACCTGGCAGGCATTCAAGTATGACTGCATATTTATTGGTTAAAAAATGGTGGAAATTTACCAGTTTCAGCTTTATTTTCCTCACAAAACCAATAATAAATATGGCTAAATACAGATAAAGTGGACAAAAAATAAATATGGATCAATACAGACAGAAATGTCAAAAAGATCTCAGGCTGGGAATCCAGTTATTTAAAAAAGGAAAAAAATTAGGGCGAAATTCAAAAATGATATAAATTACGTTTGCGTGCCACAGGACTTTTAAAAGCATGTGTTGCTTTTCTCTACGAAAGAAGCAAGCAAATAGTGAGCAATGATGAAAATGTAGGCGCTCTAGCAATAGGACATGGAAAACAACAGGAGAAGGAATATAAATGGCAAAAGCAAAAAAAACACAAAACAAGCAACACTAAACATTACCTTTAAAAATAGAATGAGCCATGATAATAGTGTTATTGAAAAAAGTATTACATTTTCAAAAATCTGAACATTTGCAATTATTGTTTCAAAAGCATTCACTTGCAAATGTAAACATGATTATTAATTGTATTCAAACATATTCGTTCAAAGTTTTAGCTTCTCTTATTTTGAATTTGATTTTGTCTTCATTTAACCCTGCATCCTCCAATCTGACATTCACTCTCATAACAATTGAATGGGTACTTAAAGGACAAACGTAAATCCTGCAGTAATTTTAAGAGTGCTCCTGAATCATACTGGAATAAAAAATGCGTATTCATCATTGTATGGTAATGTAAGAAATTGGGTTAGATGTTGAGGGAAGGTGAAAATGTACTCAAGCAGCAACCACAATCCTCAGGGTGAAGTCAAAAGCAAACTCCAAATTCACCAGTGCTCAACCGTCTGGTAAATTGGCACAGAGCTGTCAGGCTGAACTTAGAGGTGATGTGAAATGCATTTAGATACAAAACAAAAATGGAGAGAAAGAGTTTTTTTTAATGGTAGACCATTAAAGGGGGTCACTCCCAGTCCCCTAATACTATAATATCAAACAAAATGAGGGAGTACGCCCAGATGACAGAGAACTGTCTATAGGCTATTGGCACGTGGAGCAAGTGAAGAAATAATCTTTCTTAAGAAGACCCCTCACTCACCAACCTAGTTGGTGACATGCTTCATCATCGAGGTCCCACCCAGATAGCCGAGTGCCATCCGGGTGTGCTACGACACCTGACTACAGTGGAGCTGGGGTTTTTTTAGGTGAATAGTGAATTTAGATAAAAATTGGCCAGATTTAACCCAATTGAAAATAGTTTATTCTAGGGTAATTTGGACAATGATTAAAACCTAGTGAAGATACCAGGGAAGGTTAAATTGACCTATGGTATCTAATAAAAAGTGAAAAATATTTAAGGTCTACATGTTTCAACCATCAAGTCGCTATTGCTAAGGTTTTCGTCAGGACCATAAAAACGTGAACCGGGAGGTGCACACTCGCTAAGGTGCGCCCTGACCACGGTCAGTATTGGAAACCTAACCCGTTACTCACGGTTAGGAAAAACTTTCTCCAAGTCGTCGAAAGGAAAAATCTGTAAAGAAAGCACAAACGAACACAGGACAAACATATAAAAATACATATAATCGTCACTCTATTCGCAGAATCAATGCTCATATTTGTTGCCAATAAAAACCGTGTGCATGACACAGTCGTGAAACAATAAGTGAACTCCATCGATGGTGAGTGTGTGTGCTCACACAGTCACAAACCTATTCAATAAAGGCGATCAGTAATCACACATCTAGAACAGTAGTGAATATGGGCCATACACAACTATTCCATACCCACTCATGCGAGTCTCAAAGGAGTGGGCGTCTATGTACTCTGAAAAGAGTACAAATGTACTAGTGCACCAGTATAACCAAGGGGTAAAACGGGAAATATCCCGATAGCCCTGGTTAGAGTTAACCCACGTGTAACTAGAATATAGTGGTGGGTAAAAACCACAACCTCACTCAATGTGGTGGGCGTGCCGCTAAAAACGAAGTGAATTTCAAGATCGCTTAGCATAGTGAAATAATAAAAAATGTGATAAACCAACGGTCGAGAGTGAAGAAAGAAGAGGGAAGTGCGCTTACTTAGAGGGCAGTGTTAGCGCGCCTCAAGGGAGACGGGATCACTCGATTTGTAATTTCCAAATCTAGGTAAAGAAAAAATTACAATCGTCACGTGTATACTCTAGGCAGTATCAAGCGTGCTTACGGAGTCCCTACAACACCATAGTACTCACTCAGAACCACAAATCAGTAAGCGTATTAGCCTAGTAGTGATCGGTCCAGTCCCCCGGAAGAATAGTCGAGACCCCGGATGAAGCCTCTCTATTGAGGAGGTAGTTCCGGGTCACGTGGGGAGACGCTGGCGTGCCGGTCATGTGATGCGCAAAACAATCAATGTCCGGGACAGCGTAAAGCGGAATAAATAAAGTTAAACTGACAATATGCAAGTTACAACGAGGAATTTGCTTCAACATTAAAAAACAAACAACCATTGATGGTAATGCAACGGGAAAAAAAGGAGGGGGGACCCCAGCTGGATAATAACTGTTGGAACACCCGGCACGCTAAAAGTGCTTATGTAGTATAGCTAATTGGTTTTTAGAGGATGCAAACATTGCCCAATACTCAGCAAATTACTAGATAATTTCAAGCTGTAATAAATAGAGAATAGGCTCAAATCGTATGGTAAGACACTGTGCTTCAACTGAAAATTTAACATTTTGCTTCAAC
This sequence comes from Triturus cristatus, assembly GCF_964204655.1. Taxonomy (NCBI): domain Eukaryota; kingdom Metazoa; phylum Chordata; class Amphibia; order Caudata; family Salamandridae; genus Triturus; species Triturus cristatus. Next base: position 832,238,131 of record NC_140591.1, read on the forward strand.
TGAAAATTTAACAGAAGGTGCGATAGGTCAATGTGGCAGTATAAAAATGACATGCTTATCTCGTCAATACAGTATTACAGGGAATATTCTCAGAGTCAGGAGGAGTAAGAAAGTTACAATAACTACGAGGTTTTTAACTTCAAAATTGAAATACAACCCGTAGTAGAGATGCGATGGGCTTTAGAAAACCCCAGCTCAGTCACAGCTGTTATTAACCTGGTATGTTCAAGGTATGCTCAAAATACCCACGTGATATAGCTCATTAATTCTAGGGTGTACATGTACTGTCCAATACAAAACATCTTAGACTCTGAATAGATTCGTGCTGAGATGAACAAAGGATAGGCTAAAATCATATGATAAAGCACTGTACTCCAAATAACAATTAGACAGCAGATGTGATAAGTCATTGTAGCAATGTAAAACATACATACTTATCTCGTTAGTACAGTATTCCAGGGAATATTCTCATTGAGGCCATTCGTGTGGGTTGATAGCCTATACACCCACCTTTGTTCCTTTTCAAAAAGCCTCTGTTGTATATTGCAACCAGATTTTATTTGTTCAATAATGGTCCATCGCATATCATTTGTGGTATGGTTTTTTTCAAGGAAGTGTTCTGTTAACTTAGTCATGACCCTTTTGCAAATGATGTTACTGCGGTGCTCGCATATTCTCTGCTTAATCTTCCTTGTTGTCATCCCAACATATCTGAGATTGCACGGGCACCTAATCATGTAATCCACGTTGGTACTGTTGCAATTCGTGTGTGTCCTTTGGGTCCAAGTCTTGCCTTGTTCCAAATCAAGAGTTTTAGTATTACTGGTTAGATGGCAAACACTACAGTTTCCGCACGGATAGTGGCCTACAATGTCTGGTAGTCCCCAAGCATTCAATACAGTTGACGGATTCGCCTTTCCAGTTGTTATAGGGCGGGTGTTCACCAACGTGTCTTTTAAACTCCTTGCTTTTTTGAATGAAAAAAGGGGCTTCTCCCAGTGTAAGTTGCCAGTGTTAATAATTGACCAATGTTTGTTGATGGATTTTGTCATCATGTTAGAAGCTGTATTGTAAGTCGTTACACAAGTCAGGGGTAGTTCACTTTCTGGGAGATTCTTTGGTTCCAGGAGAATTTCTCTTGGTTGATTCCTTGCTCTTTTTTGACAATTGTGGATGATTCTCTTTGGATAACTTCTTTCAGTAAGTTTTTGAGTAAGATCCCTGGCCTGACTACGAAAATCCGTGATCTTACTGCATTTCCTACGTAGTCTTAAAAACTGACCGTAAGGCAAATTTTCCCTAAGAGCTCTAGGTTGAAAACTCTCAAATCTTAACAGATTGTTCTTTGCACTTGGTTTATGATGAGTTCTTGTTTCCAAGATGCCATTCTCTTTCGTGATGACCACATCTAGGAAAATCATCATCTTAGGGTCCACATTGTGTGTGAACCTGAGGTTGTTATCACAAGTGTTAATTCAACGTAGAAAGTCGTTCAGGGTTTCGGTTGGTCCTTGCCAAATGGCAAGAACATCGTCAATATATCTCTTCCAAAAGATGATATGTGACCGAAAAGAATTATGGTTGGTCAATATGAACTTGGTTTCAAAATCAAAAACATAGAGCCCCGCCACACTAGGGGCAAAGTTACTTCCCATTGAAGTGCCCCCTATCTGTAGGAATAGACTCCCCTCAAATTCAAAGAAGTTCTTCTTTAGGGCTAGTTTGGCACATTCTAGTATGAAACTTTTAGGTGTTCTATATGTCCATGTAGCCATGTCAAGGGATTTTCTCAGGACTTCCAAGGTGTCATCTTGTGGGATGCTCGTATAAAGACTCTCAATGTCTAGGCTAACCAAGATTGTATCTTCATCCACAGTTAAACCTTCGAGCAATCTCAGTAGGCTCTTCGTGTCTTGGAGATAGGTTGATGTCTCCTTTACCAGTTCTTTTAAGAAGAAATCACAAAATCGTGAAAGGGGTTCCAAAAGGGATCCGATTCCTGACACAATCGGTCTCCCGGGTGGTGGAATCTTGTTTTTATGCATTTTCGGGAGGGTATAAAAATACGGGATCCTGCCTTCACTGTTAGTCAGAAAGGTAGCTTCTTGTCTTGAAATATAACCCATATTTTCTGCATGTTCTACCAAGAGAGTAATTACTTGTCTCAGATCATCAGTGGGATCTGATCGAATGGGCAGGTAGTTCCTGTTATCAGATAGTAATCTTAAGCACTCAGCTTGGTAGGCCTCTTTGTCTTGAACTACAACTCCACCACCTTTATCTGCCTACTTAATCACTATGGTGTTTCAGGATTTTAAATTTTTCAGTGCTTGATCTTCTTCTCTGTTCATATTGGTAAAGGGTCGCTTCACGGTAAGTTGTTCAATATCTTTGTAAACCGCTTGTTCAAATGCTGCCAACTCAACAGGAGTAGCATGTGGAGGAGGAATGAATGTGGACTTCATCCGTAGTTCTGTTTCATTATACTCCTCCGCATTGGTTGACTTGTCATTTCTTTCGAAAAAAGCCTTCAATCTCAACTTCCTAAAGAAGGCGGCTAATTCGCAGTGAAGGTGGAATTTGTCAAAGCGTGTGGTTGGAACAAATCCAAGTCCCTTATTCAGGACCCTTTCTTCAACTGGGGTGAGAGGTCTAGTAGCTAGATTCGTCACTAGACTCTGCTGGTGCTCGGTCCTGGCTGTGGTGCTTGTGTCTTGCTCCTGGTGTTGTTCCCCACCGGGTCGTCTTCCTCCCAGTGTACTTGGCTTGTGCCTCTTCTCCTTCCTCTTCCCCTCCTGCCTCTGCCTAAAAAAGGTGGTCTGTAGGTATTGGGAGGGAATGGTGGTTGCGGGAATGGAGGCTGCCAACCATAGACGGGATAAGGTTGATGATGATTGGGTTAAATGCGCCCTGAAATCCAGATGGGATAAAGGGTGTATGTGGATTAAACCCTTGCCAATTATTCTGGGTTTTATTTCTTCCCCTTTGTCGTTGTCTCCCACTTCCTGTGCTTGAATTGCTACTACCTTTAGAATCGGTACTCAAGGTATCCAAATCCTGTTTATCTTTCGTGGAAGGGATAAAATCTGGGTCTGAATAAGGATATACCTTAGTGTAGGAGAAACGTTTAAGATCTTTTTGGAACTTTTGTACTTTCTGTTGCGTTAGATGGTCTCTGTACTCATTGATTTCTTTATTAAGTTCCTCCAACCGTTTCTTATATCCTGATCTTGTAGTTTTGATCTGTCCTTCTGTTAATTGTAAATCAATCATTATTGCAATCAATCATTATTGCATCAGAAAGGCGTAGAGCTGTCTTAATAATCAGTACAATCCAGTCGCGTGTACAGTGCAACGCGATTTGGGCCCAATCTTTCCTAAACGTTGTATCAGCAAGGAAAATGCGTGGAGCGTTTGTGACAAGAAGGCCTTTGGGTGCCATGTTGTTTCTCAGGTATTCTTTTAATATCGTCCCATGTAGTATTGTTCTTATGCGATCTCTTTTCATTTCTGATAGTCTTTCCCAATCAGTGGTCTGTGAGATGGTTTGTGCAATGCTCGCATCAGCAAATAAAGAGGGATCTCCTAGTATTGCTCCTACCTCCTCAGAGGAATAGGATAGCCCTTGGTTCTCCCCCATTGTCTCAACTATATGGTTATCACACTAAAAGCGAAAAGCTCTCACAGCTGTGCGCTGCCATTAGATACAAAACAAAAATGGAGAGAAAGGGTTTTTTTAATGGTAGACCATTAAAGGGGGTCACTCCCAGTCCCCTAATACTATAATATCAAACAAAATGAGGGAGTACGCCCAGATGACAGAGAACTGTCTATAGGCTATTGGCACGTGGAGCAAGCGAAGAAATAATCTTTCTTAAGAAGACCCCTCACTCACCAACCTAGTTGGTGACATGCTTCATCATCGAGGTCCCACCCAGATAGCCGAGTGCCATCCGGGTGTGCTACGACACCTGACTACAGTGGAGCTGTTTTTTTTAGGTGAATAGTGAATTTAGATAAAAATTGGCCAGATTTAACCCAATTGAAAATAGTTTATTCTAGGGTAATTTGGACAATGATTAAAACCTAGTGAAGATACCAGGGAAGGTTAAATTGACCTATGGTATCTAATAAAAAATGAGAAATATTTAAGGTCTACATGTTTCAACCATCAAGTCGCTATTGCTAAGGTTTTCTTCAGGACCATAAAAAGGCGAACCGGGAGGTGCACACTCGCTAAGGTGCGCCCTGACCACGGTCAGTATTGGAAACCTAACCCGTTACTCACGGTTAGGAAAAACTTTCTCCATGTCGTCGAAAGGAAAAATCTGTAAAGAAAGCACAAACAAACACAGGACAAACATATAAAAATACATATAATCGTCACTCTATTCACAGAATCAATGCTCATATTTGTTGCCAATAAAAACCGTGTGCGTGACACAGTCGTGAAACAATAAGTGAACTCCATCGATGGTGAGTGTGTGTGCTCACACAGTCACAAACATATTCAGTCAGTCAGTCAGAAAAACTTTATTTCGGCTACAAGCCATAAAAGTCATAAAATTTCATGATATAATATTTACAAATTTAAAACATGATTAATAGAAACAATAGAATGGAACAATTCACAATTAAAACAGATTAATAAGAAAGATTGATGCCAGTATGTTTAACTTAGTGAGGTAGTAGTTTTCTTCTGGTTAGCCACATAGAAAAGAGAAATTTGGCTATCACAGTGACGTAAAGGGGGGAAGGATCATATTTCAGCAACCTGAAGAGATCTCTGTGGTTTGTGGCCCCTATGTTCTTAGCAAGTTGAATTATCCATTTCCTACGGGATATTTTGTATGCCAAACAGAAGATTACAACATGAACCTCAGTTTCATCAGTAGCACCACACCCAGGACAAGGTTGCCTTGGTACACCAGCCCATTTGTTTGTTCTTGAGAACAGGGGGAGAGACCCATGCCTGAATTGTAGGTATAGTTTTTTAGCCAATACAGGTTGGATCAGGTCGATTGCAGACTCAAAGCTATAGCTAATTTTGGCCTCGAGAAAAACCGAGGTGAGATTTGAAGTGTTAACTGATCGAATGATCTGAGTTAGCTTAAATTCCTGCAGTGTTTTTGCCAAGGATTTTTTTGGCAAAGAGGGACAAGTGTCCTCAGGTGAAAGCCAGAGGTCTTCTCTCCCTATATCTCTGAGTATTTTCCTAACATGAGCTAACCAAGGGATAGCACCTGCCCTTGGTAGCAGTAGAATAGATTTCAATTCTTCCTGAAAGATGGCAAGTTCAGGAGTGCTCCATAGTCGTCGCCAGTACATTACTGGCCTGGAGGCGACCATGTCCGCAATTGGTTGTATACCCAGGTCCATCCTGAGCGGCTGTATAGGGGTGCTCACCGGAAGTGCAAATAGCTGTCTTAAAAATTTGTTTTCTGACTTGGTTAAAATCAAGGATGGATTGTGACCCCATAATTCCGCACCATAGGCTGCCATCCCCCTTGCCTGACTTTTGTAAATCTCTACCAATGGACTGACTAGTTTTAGGGGGCCATTTTTAAGCATCTTTAATATCCCCCCTGATATCTGGACGAGTTTTAGATTTACTTTTGAAATCTGATCAACCCAAGTCATTTTGTTGTTGAGGGTCAGGCCAAGATAATCAAAAGCGTTCACCCGTTCTAAAGGCAGTCCATCCAATTTCGGTATAGGACGGTTGATGGTATCTGCGTGAAACACCATGTATTTAGTCTTGTTCACGTTGATTATTAGGTTCCTTTTCCTACAGAAGGAGGCAAAGCCATCCAGAACCCTAGCCATGCCCATAGGTGATCTTGACAGGAGCAGAGTATCATCCGCGAACATAAGTACGGGAATTCTTCTGCCTGCCAACTTAGGGGAATCAATATCACTCAAGGCCAAGATATCATCAACAAGTCCGTTCAGGAAGAGGGCAAAGAGTGTTGGGGCTAGAACGCAGCCTTGTCTGACTCCCTTTTCGACCTTGAAGGGGTCTGTAAGTTCTCCATGGAGCCCAAACCTGACTCTGGCAAAAGTGTCCTTATGGAGGCGTTCTAGTAAATCACAAAGGTAAAGAGGTACGCCCATCCCCTTTAATAGCTCCCAGAGTTGACTACGATCCACCATGTCAAAGGCAGACTTTAAGTCAACGAACGTGAGGTAAAGACTGCCCCCTTCTAAGACTATGCTTTTCCAGTGGATCATTTGCAGCCTAAACAATTGGTCCACAGTTGACATCCTAGCTCTAAATCCCACCTGGAGGGGGGTCAAGATGTTGGTTTCCTCCATCCAGGATTGTAGTCTCCCTAAAAGAATGCGAGCAGATATCTTCTGGGCGACATCAATTAGGCTAATTGGCCTATAGTTTGCGGATCAAGTGGCGAGCCCTTTTTGTGTATTGGTATGATCTCGGCGCCGGCCCAGGTGGATGGCAGCGGCATTCCTGCTAGGATTGCGTTAAAGAGACCAAATAGATAAGGCACCCAGATGTCGGGCTCACTTTTGAAGAGATCACCTGGGATCCTGTCTAGTCCTGGGGCTTTATTAGGTTGGATTTTAGTGAGAGCAACTCTAACCTCACTGAGTGTGCACATCGGGATCAAAGCCTGAATTGAAGGAGGGTACAGGGTAGTGTGGATGAGGGGGGTGGGCAATGTTGAGGGCTGAGTTGCGTATAATTCTTTAAAGTAAGTACGCCAGATGTCTTGGCCAAGATTGGGTTGAAGCGCCTGTGTAGGACGTGACATTCCAGTTTTGATTAAATTCCAGAATGATCTTTGGTCCCTGTTTTTTAATGCATGGGAAATTTCCTCCCATCTGCTAATTTCCCACTCTTTTTTGGCTTCGTGAATAATTTCCTTAAAGTGGGCCCTGGATTCCTTTATTTTTAGCTTGTTTCCACTTTTGAGCGTTAGCAGAAGCGAGAGCTTTGCTTCCCTACACGTTTTATTGAACCAAGTAGGGATCTCCCTTGTGGGTGGTAAATTTCTCTTAATTGCCCGACTAAAGTGGGTCTCAAGCCTAGCACATAGTTCTATATGTGTTGCTCCTATCAGCTCGAAATCTGAGAAGCCCTCTGGTAAGATTGGGGCTCCCATTAGTTTTTCCAAAAGAGGATAAATCTCAGAATACATTACGCCAAGATTTCTATCAGATAAAGCAAACTTCTCCCACCTAACTCTTCGGGAGCCATCAGATGTAATCAAGGGAACAGCGCTAGATGGGACTATAGATGTAGAGTGATTGTTTGTGAAACCCTCTAAGGTGACAATAATGGGGTTATGATCACTTTCGCTACGTTTGTGAACTCGAAAGTCCAGAATGCTTGACCATAGTCCCATGCTAAGCATAATGTAATCAATGATGGACGCTTGGTCGTTTCTTTTAAATGTAGGATTGCCTGGATTGTCTGCAGGGAACCTACCATTACATGCCCTTAGTGAGTAAGTAAGTGTTATTTGGGTAACTTGGAGTATCAGTGGCGTCCAAGCCTTCGTGGGATATGAATTGGAGGGTGGTATGGCCCACTCTTGATCCTCATCCTGGGATACTGAGGTAATCAACCCATTTAAGGGTTCGTAGTGACAATTAAAGTCGCCACCAATTACCAGAGTATCGATATTAATAATAGAGCTCAAAAGAGCATCTAAGCTACTCAGAGTAGGGGACTCCTGGCCGTATCTCACAGGGCGAGAGTACATATTTATGATGGACAATACCCGGTTTCCCCTCTTGGACATAACTACACACATAATATCCGGCGAGTCAGTATTAATTCTCTTAAATACGCAATCCAAATGAGTCCGTACCCAAATAGACAGCCCTCCAGAGGGCCTTCCCCCATTTGGCCTTACTGCAGATTCCCAAAATGTAGCAAACCCTGCACGGTGATAGGGCTTCAATGCCCATGTCTCCTGGAAGAGGCAGATATCATGACCGTCAATAAAATCCCCCCAGTCGGGGAGTTCCAACAGCCGTGACAGACCTGCCACAGATACAAAACAAAAATGGAGAGAAAGGGTTTTTTTTAATGGTAGACCATTAAAGGGGGTCACTCCCAGTCCCCTAATACTATAATATCAAACAAAATGAGGGAGTACGCCCAGATGACAGAGAACTGTCTATAGGCTATTGGCACGTGGAGCAAGCGAAGAAATAATCTTTCTTAAGAAGACCCCTCACTCACCAACCTAGTTGGTGACATGCTTCATCATCGAGGTCCCACCCAGATAGCCGAGTGCCATCCGGGTGTGCTACGACACCTGACTACAGTGGAGCTGTTTTTTTTAGGTGAATAGTGAATTTAGATAAAAATTGGCCAGATTTAACCCAATTGAAAATAGTTTATTCTAGGGTAATTTGGACAATGATTAAAACCTAGTGAAGATACCAGGGAAGGTTAAATTGACCTATGGTATCTAATAAAAAATGAGAAATATTTAAGGTCTACATGTTTCAACCATCAAGTCGCTATTGCTAAGGTTTTCTTCAGGACCATAAAAAGGCGAACCGGGAGGTGCACACTCGCTAAGGTGCGCCCTGACCACGGTCAGTATTGGAAACCTAACCCGTTACTCACGGTTAGGAAAAACTTTCTCCATGTCGTCGAAAGGAAAAATCTGTAAAGAAAGCACAAACAAACACAGGACAAACATATAAAAATACATATAATTGTCACTCTATTCACAGAATCAATGCTCATATTTGTTGCCAATAAAAACCGTGTGCGTGACACAGTCGTGAAACAATAAGTGAACTCCATCGATGGTGAGTGTGTGTGCTCACACAGTCACAAACATATTCAATAAAGGCGATCAGTAATCACACATCTAGAACAGTAGTGAATATGGGCCATACACAACTATTCCATACCCACTCATGCGAGTCTCAAAGGAGTGGGCGTCTATGTACTCTGAATAGAGTACAAATATACTAGTGCACCAGTATAACCAAGGGGTAAAACGGGAAATATCCCGATAGCCCTGGTTAGAGTTAACCCATGGTCAGTTTTTAAGACTACGTAGGAACTGCAGTAAGATCACGGATTATCGTAGTCAGGTCAGGGATCTTACTCAAAAACTTACTGAAAGAGGTTATCCAAAGAGAATCATCCACAATTGTCAAAAACGAGCAAGGAATCAACCGAGAGAAATTCTCCTGGAACCAAAGAATCTCCCAGAAAGTGAACTACCACTGACTTGTGTAACGACTTACAATACAGCTTCTAACATGATGACAAAATCCATCAACAAACATTGGTCAATTATTAACACTGGCAACTTACACTGGGAGAAGCCCCTTTTTTCATTCAAAAAAGCAAGGAGCTTAAAAGGCACTTTGGTGAACAACCGCCCTATAACAACTGGAAAGGCGAATCCGTCAACTGTATTGAATGCTTGGGGACTACCAGACATTGTAGGCCCCTATCCGTGCGGAAACTGTAGTGTTTGCCATCTAACCAGTAATACTAAAACTCTTGATTTGGAACAAGGCAAGACTTGGGCCCAAAGGACACACACAAATTGCAACAGTACCAACGTGGTTTACATGATTAGGTGCCCTTGCAATCTTAGATATGTTGGGATGACAACAAGGAAGATTAAGCAGAGAATATGCGAGCACCGCAGTAACATCAGATGCAAAAGGGTCACGACTAAGTTAACAGAACACTTCCTTGAAAAAAAACCATACCACAAATGATATGCGATGGACCACTATTGAACAAATAAAATCTGGTTGTAATATACAACAGAGGCTTTTTGAAAAGGAACAAAGGTGGGTGTATAGGCTATCGACCCACACGAATGGCCTCAATGAGAATATTCCCTGGAATACTGTACTAACGAGATAAGTATGTATGTTTTACATTGCTACAATGACTTATCACATCTGCTGTCTAATTGTTATTTGGAGTACAGTGCTTTATCATATGATTTTAGCCTATCCTTTGTTCATCTCAGCACAAATCTATTCAGAGTCTAAGATGTTTTGTATTGGACAGTACATGTACACCCTAGGATTAATGAGCTATATCACGTGGGTATTTTGAGCATACCTTGAACATACCAGGTTAATAACAGCTGTGACTGAGCTGGGGTTTTCTAAAGCCCATCGCATCTCTACTACGGGTTGTATTTCAATTTTGAAGTTAAAAACCTCGTAGTTATTGTAACTTTATTACTCCACCTGACTCTGAGAATATTCCCTGTAATACTGTATTGACGAGATAAGCATGTCATTTTTATACTGCCACATTGACCTATCCCACCTTCTGTTAAATTTTCAGTTGAAGCAAAATGTTAAATTTTCAGTTGAAGCACAGTGTCTTACCATGCGATTTGAGCCTATTCTCTATTTATTACAGCTTGAAATTATCTAGTAATTTGCTGAGTATTGGGCAATATTTGCACCCTCTAAAAACCAATCAGCTATACTAGCGTGCCAGGTGTTCCAACAGTTATTATCCAGCTGGGGTCCCCCCTCCTTTTTTTCCCGTTGCATTACCTTCAATGGTTGTTTGTTTTTTACTGTTGAAGCAAATTCCTCGTTGTAACTTGCATATTGTCAGTTTAACTTTATTTATTCCGCTTTACGCTGTCCCGGACATTGATTGTTTTGCGCATCACATGACCGGCACGCCAGCGTCTCCCCACGTGACCCGGAACTACCTCCTCAATAGAGAGGCTTCATCCGGGGTCTCGACTATTCTTCCGGGGGACTGGACCGATCACTACTAGGCTAATACGCTTACTTATTTGTGGTTCTGAGTGAGTACTATGATGTTGTAGGGACTCCGTAAGCACGCTTGATACTGCCTAGAGTATACACGTGACGACTGTAATTTTTTCTTTACCTAGATTTGGAAATTACAAATCGAGTGATCCCGTCTCCCTTGAGGCGCGCTAACACTGCCCTCTAAGTAAGCGCACTTCCCTCTTCTTTCTTGACTCTCGACCATTGGTTTATCACATTTTTTATTATTTCACTACGCTAAGCGATCCTGAAATTCACTTCGTTTTTAGCGGCACGCCCACTACATTGAGTGAGGTTGTGGTTTATACCCACCACTATATTCTAGTTACACGTGGGTTAACTCTAACCAGGGCTATCGGGATATTTCCCGTTTTACCCCTTGGTTATACTGGTGCACTAGTACATTTGTACTCTATTCAGAGTACATAGACGCCCACTCCTTTGAGACTCGCATGAGTGGGTATGGAATAGTTGTGTATGGCCCATATTCACTACTGTTCTAGATGTGTGATTACTGATCGCCTTTATTGAATAGGTTTGTGACTGTGTGAGCACACACACTCACCATCGATGGAGTTCACTTATTGTTTCACGACTGTGTCATGCACACGGTTTTTATTGGCAACAAATATGAGCATTGATTCTGCGAATAGAGTGACGATTATATGTATTTTTATATGTTTGTCCTGTGTTCGTTTGTGCTTTCTTTACAGATTTTTCCTTTCGACGACTTGGAGAAAGTTTTTCCTAACCGTGAGTAACGGGTTAGGTTTCCAATACTGACCGTGGTCAGGGCGCACCTTAGCGAGTGTGCACCTCCCGGTTCACGTTTTTATGGTCCTGACGAAAACCTTAGCAATAGCGACTTGATGGTTGAAACATGTAGACCTTAAATATTTTTCACTTTTTATTAGATACCATAGGTCAATTTAACCTTCCCTGGTATCTTCGCTAGGTTTTAATCATTGCCCAAATTACCCTAGAATAAACTATTTTCAATTGGGTTAAATCTGGCCAATTTTTATCTAAATTCACTATTCACCTAAAAAACAAACAGCTCCACTGTAGTCAGGTGTCGTAGCACACCCGGATGGCACTCGGCTATCTGGGTGGGACCTCGATGATGAAGCATGTCACCAACTAGGTTGGTGAGTGAGGGGTCTTCTTAAGAAAGATTATTTCTTCACTTGCTCCACGTGCCAATAGCCTATAGACAGTTCTCTGTCATCTGGGCGTACTCCCTCATTTTGTTTGATAGTGAAATGCATTTAGGCAGCACTTCACAGTTATAAAGTGAAAACACCACACAAGAAAAATCTCACACCAATTTAGAAAAATATATAGTAAAGTTTAATAAATAAATCAAGAGCAAAGTGACAAAATTCCAATCAGTAGACCCGAAGATATGCAGTTTTAAAGATTGAAGTGAAAATAGTGCCAAAAAGCACAAAGCGCCAACTGTGGTTATCTGGTCACTTTGGACCAGGACAAAGTTACAAGTTCTGACCGACTGAGCCGGCTACAGGGACCCAGTTAGGCCCATTGAACAAGAGTACCTTACACCCTGGTTGTGAAGAGATGTGGAGCCCCACGTTGAGGATGCGTTGTACAGCAGAGGCGATGCGAGCCCAGGTGAAGAGATGCATTGTGCAGAAGCAGTTCTGAGGAGCAGCGAAGTGTGATGCGATGTCCTTGCATGGAGATGCATTGCACATGTCGTTCCAAAGAGTTGTGTTGGGTGAGACGATGTCCTTGCATGGAGCTGCATCGTGCAGCAGCAGTTCTGATGGGCTGCTATGGGAGATGCAAAGTCCCGGCATCAGGGCAGTCTACGTAGCAGGGATGATGCATCAGTTCTGAGGGGGATGCATCTAGCAGCAGAGGCTATGCGCTGATTCTGCGGGAGATGTGCAGCATTGGGGAAGTGATGTGTCGATTCTGCTGAATCCTCAGATGGGCTGACAGAGCACCTTCAGGCCCACTTCCAAGTGTCCAGGATGGCACCACTTGAGAGGGAACGACTCACAGATGTCAGAGTCCAGGTACTGGGTTCAAGGTTGTTGGAAGCCTATTCTGCACTGAGGAATCTGATCTGGAGGCCAAACAACTAGCCCATTGAGTCACTCTGGGGTCCTTGGGGTTTAGAGCTGAAGGTTCAGCCCTACTCACCCAGACAAGCAGGCAGCAGGTCAGCCAGCACAGTGGGGCAGCAGTCCTCCCGGGCTGCAGTCCAACAGAGTGATAGTTCGTCAAGCAGCACTGCAGTCCTTCTTCCTCGAAGAGTCCCCATGTCCAGAAGTGTAGTGAAGAGTTGGGTCTAAGGGTCCAATATTTGTAGCTGGAGCCCACTTTGAAGTAGTGGAAGATTTTAGAGGTTTTCACCCCCCTGAGGTGTCAGGCATCCCCTTCTTCCCTGTCCTGGTCTCAACTTGTCTGGGATCACAAAAAGACTAGTGACAAACCCTTTGCAAGAGTGCTCAAGCAGAGACTTTGGGCCTGATTATGAGATTGGTGGTCCTCCTTTCAGCCCGCCACTGCCATGCCAACAAGAGGACCACCAAGCCCATAGTGCACCCGACTGCCGGATTATGAGTTAAATCCAGGTTGGTCGGGCGTGCTGTGGCAGTCTCAGGGCAGTGGTCTGTTAGGCTCATAGGAGAGTCTAACATGCAGACCACCGCCGTGACTGCACCTGCAGCATGTTCCTGACTGGCGTGGCATGTACCATGTCATGGATGCCATACCGTGAAGGAACGGGATGCAATTCCATGGGGGCACAATATGTACCCCCCTGCATGCACCCCCAGGCATAGAAGCAGCAGGGGGCCCCCTTAGTTGCATGGGGTCATGGCCATGAAATGGGCAATGGACAGACAACCCGTAATATGTTAGCTGTGCCGCAGCTGCACTAGCAGCATATTACTGTTAGTTATTGCTGCTCCACCGCCGTGGGATCCCAGTGGACGCACCGTTCCGACCACCACATTTAGAATACCGCAGGTGAGTCCGCAGTGGTGACAGTGGTCGGACCGCCACCGCAAGTGCGGCTGTCCTGTGGACCGTTGTACTGGTAATTAGGCCCTTTGTGATGTGCAAGTGTGAGAGGTGACAATTCCTCTTCCCTGTTAAGTCAGAGTGGCCTATCCTACCAACCCCTGGCTTTCCTTTGTCTCAATGTCTGGGAGCAATACACAAAGACCAACTGCCAGCTACACCTAGTCATGTGACCCAGGCTAGGCTGCAGTCACCAAATGTCTGGGACAAGAAAATACAAACTTTCTGAAAACGGAATTTTCAGAAAGGTGACTAAAAATCCGACTTTGCCATTAAAGAGGGCTTTTAGTTACAATTATTCAGACAGAAAACTTGTCCTGTCCACTTGCTCCCAAATGAAAGTTTTCACTTATTAAATGCAATAAGGTAATCCAATGTTATCCTATGGCTGAGGTATGCTTGAAGTAGTAAAAAATTAATTTAGGAGTTTTTCAGAACAAGGACATGTAAAACATAAAGGTACATGTCCAACATTTTAAATGCACTGCACCCTGCCCTCTGGGCTATGCAAAGCCACTTGGTATAAACATGTACACAACAGTCATGTGATGAGTGTACTTCATGTGCATGTAACACCCACTTATGGTCTCAAATTACACTTTTCCCTTCTTTTGTGAACCACTCATAATCTAGAAATGAAATGATTATATTATTATTTATTAATTTATTATGATATTTTTCTGGTATATATCTCTTTGTTACTTAGTGAAAAGGACAATCTTTGAAAATGGCATCAGTAAGAGTCATATTTTGATGTTGCTAACTTTTTATTTTTTCATGAGACGTTTTTTAAAAGTTTTTTTTTTTTGCATTATATTTATGTAAATGAGAGACCACCATTAGAACCTTCAACATGTACCCTCTCTTACGTTTTATTGTTTTTCTCATGCTGCCCTAGTTTAGAGTATATTCCAGGTGGCCAAGCTACCATTCAAGGTAAAACATTTTAACAAGTTGTTTTTGGCCATCTGTACAAGATTAACTGGTAAAGACAAACAAGCAATCTGATTCAAATACATTAATAGTTGTGCAGTGTTTTGCGAGGATCTGAATAATATTTTGTTAATTTTGAAAATCACATATGATGACTGAAGTATGCGGGGTTCTACAATTATTTGTGACTATTGGAATGGTTCACACTGTTAGTTCCATATACAACTTTTGTAAAACTTATAAATATCAGCAGCGGTTGCCAGCAATCCAATGTGGTAGCGGCAGCGCAGGGTAAAAATAATAAATAAAAAAATGTACACTTACCTTTTGCTGCCGGCCGCCGCCTCTGTGATCTTCTGCTCCTACGCTTTGCCTCACTGCTCCTGGCACTGCAATCCCCATGAGCACAAGCTCCCAGACTCCACATGCAATCCCAACGCTGCTCTCATGCTATTACCCAGCATGAGAGAAGCACTGGGATTGGGCGGGAGCAGGCAGGTTTCACTCTCCAGCAGAGACCGGGATCCTGTGCTCCTGAGCAATGCTGATATCAACAAGGAACAGCCTGGAGATATCCAAGTGCGCATGTCGGTTTGGCCGGCCTAAAATGGCTGGCCAAACCGACATGTGCACTTTCAGAGCCTACCACTCAGCCTCCCCCTGCGCTGACGCTGCGACATGGCCCCTTCCACCCAAACTTGGCAGCCTGAAAGTGAAAAATAAAATATTAATAAAAGTTTTATTGTAATTTAATTTTTCTTCTGTCCACTGCCATAGAGGAACAGCCCCTGATAAATATAAACATCAAAATTCGTGAATATTTGTGGAGAAAAGGCACATATCCTAATTTGCCACTGAATTGAGAAGTTTGGCATTTCATGCAGATTTAGGAACCTGAGTTGAAGGCTGAAACCTGCTTGACAGTTTTGCAAAGACATTTATTAATTTCCCTCATTCAGTCACCCATTGTTAGATTTTTCACACAACCTATTACTGATGTTGGCACGCTTTTTGTGTGCTTTTATGGTCACCAATGTCTAAAGAAGAGCTGAGTTGGGGTGGGAAGGAAAGTCTTAAGTCTGACAATATGACTCAGACGCCTTGGTTCTCAAATCTATCTGCACATGTACCATGCACATGGAAATACCTATTCTTTCATTTGTAAATGTGGTATTGACTTGCTCAAGGGGTGGTTTTACACTTTCATAAAGTACATAGATTTTGGTGGAGTAATCTCCTAAAAGGGTTTGTGACTGGCAGTTTTGTGCAGCATTATCCTGAAAGACCTGGACCTCCTCAAACAAATTTGTTTATAGGCATTCACAAACTTTCCCATTCTGGGGACGGTTAGAGATTTATTGACTATGAAGAAAACCTCTTTCCACACTGAGAATTAGGGGAGAAGACAGACTATGGATAAAAAGAAAGTGGTTTCTCTAGCGTGAAAATATTTTCTTTGTGAAGAATAAAACAGAGAAGTCCAATGAAACTGATGCAAATATATTTTAGAATGTGCTATTAAATGGTACAAGTTTGCATGCAGGAGAAATATTACACACATGTAATCAGGAATTTATAAAAATCTTTTCAGCAGTACTTTAGAAACAGTTGCCTCTCACAGATTTCTAGGCATACTTTGGCAAGCCTACATGAATTGGTGACATTTATAAATCAGCACCCTTGTGAGGTAGCAAACATGCAAAGAAAGATTTATTTATTTTTTCAAACAATCAGGCTGTCACAATGTGTGTGAGGGGAACCACTCGAAACTGGGCCAAGAAGAGACCTTACTGTCTTGGTTAGCTTGACCCTAACATGCAAGGGAGAGAAAAGTGGCGTAATGAAAGTTTAAGGGGCCCCCCTACAAAGTACACAGAGGGGCCCCCACTCCGGATTTTATCCGGAGCGCTCAGACCTAAGTACTGTGCAGAGGGGGCCCCCTGCAGCTGGAGGCCCCCCCACCGCGGGGGATGCAATGGCCTGTGTTACGCCCCTGGGAGGGAACAGTCATCCAAACGGCGTAGACTTCATGGCTTTCTGAGCTTGGTGATCAATAGTTATAGGTGAAGGGTTATGGGGAGGGTATTCCAGAAATGTGCTCCTTGAGTGAATAGTCTTTTCCACCACTGATGTTGAGCCAGAGCACATATGTGAGAGTCCCACACTCTTTCAGTATGGCCACAAATGGCATCAGCTGTGAGATTTCTTGGAACAAAAACAGATGCTTGACTAAACTGTTGACAATATAATTTGAAAATAACCGCTGAAACAGATGTCAGTCCTAATCAAAGTAGCGTCAAACGATTAAATGTGCCTGTGTGGAGTACATTATTCAAGAGAACAATCTGAGTCTGCACGTAAACCCTGTGAATAGTAATCAGCCGTTAGAGATCTATGATGTGAAGGACATAGCTGTTGGAACTAAGATGAAGATCTGCTCATGTAGAGGGGAGTTAGCAAATCAAAATTCTTAATCTAAATTGGGGAAACAGGCCTGGCCAGCCCCTCTCAGCCAAGAGGATCGCAGTGAGAGCATTGGAATAATTTCCTAATAAAACCATGCCTTACACATGTAGGATAATCTGAGAATTAATTCTGCTCGTTGATAACATTTGATGTGCCCTGCAAGTTAGCCTATGAGTCTTCTGAGGTTAACAAATACATTGGATATTAAAACATACTAATAACATCACTTCACAACAGCATCAAAGTGGTATGAAGCACTATACCACGGTGAAACCAACAATCAATCATCTAAGAAAGGAAGTCTAAAAGTAATAGATGTCTGACACGAAAGCAAAGTACCTCTCAAGTGCTAGCAGTTCTGTATCCTGTACTTTGATTAACCGTGTCCAACTTGGGAGTGGAAACAATTCAGAGCATCTCAAGTTATTCTAAAAGGAATTTGTGGCTGGATTCCAGCATTCTGATCATGCCTAAGACATTCTTGAATATCTACAGGAAATCTACAGGAAATTCCAAAATACTGCTCTGGAAAACGAATTTAAGAGAAGTCCACACACTGAAGGAACTTAAAGTAGATGGGCAGTTTGAAATCTCAGATTCAGAAACCATTTCTATAACCAGTAAACAATTCGATGAATCCAGAAGGAGAAGTACCTCTGAGCCAACATGAGATTATTTCAGGAGAGCATGAGACATTCTGAATATGAGCTGTGTTGTAAAGTGGATTATTGGTAGGGGCAAATGTAGGTCTGCCACTGGCAATAAGGCCACTCACACAGTATAGGGCTGAGAATAGGCCTTAGAAAATTATTCCTATGCTCGACCCTTGGTAATGTGGCTGCGAGCAGGCGGGCTTAACTTCAAAGACAGGTATGTAAAGCATTTAAAAACACCAATTCAATAAATAATTAAGAGACAACACAAAATAAAAATCCATCACCAGTGTATAAAAATAGGAAATATTTGTTATCTTTTAAATGACACCAAAACGAAAAAAAATCCACTGTAGGGAGATATGAATTTTTGAAGATTAGTCTCTTTCTAGTGCTTTTAGTCATTTCGCTTGCTCTGACAGGGACACATTCACTTTTAGCATTTGTTCTAAGGGATTTCCCACCACTCTTGTGCAGCCCCCTTCAGCAGGCTGGGTCCAGTTAGAACTCCTTCCTGAAGTTCTTCTTGCAGGTCCCAAAGTATCCAACACACAATCCAAGGTTCTCGAATCTCCGAGAGGGTCCTTGAAAGTGTGAGACTTCAATTCCATAATCCACTTGAACAAAACCCTTACAAATCCAATGGTAGTACTCCAGGCTGGGGATTCTTTGTGGTGATGTCCAGGTGAGCTGTGTTAAACTGTAGCTTGCAGGTAATCTACTCTTTGGTGTTTTTGAAGCAGGTTTGATCCACAGGGCTGTAGTTTCAAATGGTGCAAAAAAAGGCGCAATCTCAGAGTCATGGCCTTTGGAAATGCACATCAAAATCTTCAGTGCAGACCCTTCTGATTCTCTTAAGTTTCAAGCAGCAGATTTCCTGGGCTCTGCCCCTCTCAGCTACTTATTCCAAGTTCTCTGGGTCAAGCAGGAGGTCACTCCTGACCAATGGGGTGCAGGGCTCCACTCAACGTTCTGACCAGTTTCTGCAGAGTGTGGCAAAATGCTAACCCAGAAACCACTATTCTTTCAAACTTCAATATGCAAATTTTACAGCAGGCAGAGAAGACCTGGCTAGTCATACCCCTAGGATGGCTATTCTCCATAGCCTCTCCCCCTGGCATATGCTCATTCCTTCCTTAATCCTAGCATCTGGCTGCAGGTCAACAGTTTAAATGTGTAAATGACACTGAGGCCTTCTCTTTCCTTTGAAGACCATGGTTTACGACTCCGCCCCATGCTCTGGCATTCCTGCACCCTCTCCTCCCCGAGAGGCTTCCTAACCCCAGGGGTCATTTATCACCTCTTCAAAGCAGCCAACCTCACCCACATATCTCTGACCAATCAAGGCAGAGCAGTACAGGGTTGAATTTTGGCTTTCAGATAAAAATAAATCTTATAACTTATTGTCTGTACATTTTACAATAAATTCAACAATACCATATTGTTAGATTTATCATTACCATTCTACTGAGTCCTTTAATCCTAGTTTTATGGTTTTTCTTTCTCCAGTTATTAATTAATAACCTTTTCCAATGTTAACCTATGGCATGGGATTTGTTAAGGGAAAACTGACTTGGGCCATTCCAGCACCAGGGCTTATATAAACATATTTTATAAGTACGCTACATATATCTACAGGACCCCCACCCCAGGATACCTAGGTGAGACTTAAGAGGTTCTGAATATGTAAAAATATTGCAGATCCTCCCTCCACAGTTCTCCTAGTATCAAAGTTGAATTTGGGCATCACTGTATCACAATGTGGGGAGTGAAATGTGAAATTTCACTTAACCCAGGGCATATAAAACTCATTTTATAGGGGCCACTTTATAAATAGCTGAACCACCCCCCACCCCTGGGACACCTAGGGAAGACACTGGGGGTTCCTAATATGCTAAAACATTGTAGGTTATCCATTTTTAGGTGCCACAAACACAAAAGTCGAATTTGGGCACAATTTACTTTTTAAAAGCAGTCCTGCCACACAGAGCCACTTTTAAAAATAAGTCAGGCTTCAGCAGCGCACACATGCAAGTGCAGAAAGGCCTCTAAACTGCCATGCCCTATTTATACTGGGGGCTGTTAGGTAGTTTCAATCCCCCTGCCCTAATATGTACTAGGACCCTATGGGGTAGGTCATGTCAATCACAGGGGTACCCCACCCTTAGTGTACCCTAGTGTATGTAGGTGCTTTCACTGTATTCTAAGTGTTTTCAGCATAGCACTGGCCCTAGACCTGGTTAGACAGAGCCCAGGGTCAGTCAGAGTCAGTTACCACCAATACCAGTCAGCAACCAGTCAGCAAAAATGTGGGGGTGCCTACGGCACAGGGTGACTTTGCAACAAGCTGAAAAACATAAATAGTGCAACCCTAGGCAAAAGACACAGTACACAGATTCCCCATCTTCTAAAATGTATTCAAATATTGTGCCCCATAGTGATTTTCAGTTTACTAGGGATTAATTACGAAATGTCGAGAAAACGATCCAGTACTTCAGTGTTCATTCGCCACCCCGCAAAACTTTCCAAATCCACTGGCATTGATAAATCTGGGGGTGAGTAGAATTTACTCCTGATTCTAGAGTAATGGGGAGTAATGTGAAAGAATCGATGTTATTACCAGCACACATACAAAGTCTGAAAGGTTTTAAAGTTAGTATAAGCCTAATATTAAGTGCTGGAAGGGTAAACTTTCAGTACAAAACCAATGCTAGACTCATGCAGGCACACTTTCATTATGGTGCAAAGGTGTGTGCAAGGCGCTTGCCATCATAATTCACAGCAGGACTGTGTCATATCTCTGAAGATATGGCGCTTTTCTGCTCTTTCCCTCTCAAACAATGCAGTATTTTTTATTGCTGTGCTGCATTGCATAAGATTTTAGTAAATATTTCCCTCGGAGTGCAGTCTAGCCTGTTTTCCGCTCACCTGTATACCAGCTAATCCTGTCCAATGTCCTGAGCAGAGGTTGCCAATGAGGCTTTTGTTACCAGCTAGACACCTTTACTGGGTAGGGCACAAGTATGCCCTGCATATAAAATTAAGTTTTTTAAACATTTTAATGAGTTCAATTTACATAGGGAACACTCTAGTTTGTTTTGCTTCCGCTCTTTTGTACAGTTGTGGCAAAACCAAAAAGATCTGTTTTTCATACAGTAACACTGTCTTGGCGTTCTGGAAGTAAGTGAAATCTTTTTCTATTACAATATTTATCTTTCTGCTCCAACATATCATTTCTGCTGTGAAGATAATTACTTATTGTAGATCATTATCTGAGTAATATTGAAATAATGTGTTAAACCATGACAGGAATCTCTGTAGTGGTTAGGTTTTAACTAAAACAAATACATTTATGGGCATTTGGAGTTCATGTTTATAGATGTTTTTAGTTTTGTGGCAAGGAAGAGTGGGAGGTGCAATTGAGATCGTGTGAATGTGCAGGAAAGTCCACTCCTGGGGAGAAATAATATTATTTTTTATTTGATACTTACGCATCCACAACACTTTGAACAATTTGCCTGAGTCCGAGATCAAAATCGCCTTAAGGATTTACCTAAATTATATTGCATCTTTATTTTGAAACATAGTTGCGGCCATTTTGAATTCCATTTTTGGGCGAGAAGTCGATTCCGTTGAGCTAGTTAGAATGCTTTTTGCAGAAACTACAGCATGAGGCCATGGCAGTGATTTTATCATCAAATAAAACTTAAAATGTCAGTTGAGCTGCCTTATCATCGCACGTTGATACAAACACGTGCTTTGTGAGGCTTCTGCGCACAGATGGTTGCGCAATGTGCTGTTATTAAAAACAGACGATTCGGATATGTTCAGTACAAAATCTTAGAACAAAGTACACTTAGTACTTTTCACTGGGCTGAAATACAACTTGATCTGACCCTCCCGGAGTTTTAACTGTGATGATCATTCAGTTATCATATTATCATTGCCCCAGCCTTTAATTCACTCTTGTGCATATAGACTGCTGTGTAAGCAAATGAACACTGCTAACATAGAAGCTACTCTCGACATTCTTAGACTCATGATGTACACTTGAAACAGTATAGAAAAGACACTTAAATTGCTTATAAAGAGCATAGAATACACAAATAACTCACAAAGAGATGTGATGTTAGCCAGCCAAAGGGAAATAAAGGTTCATGCCAAAATGCCTTTCAACACTCACCATCATGCCTTTGTTAGACTTACTGCCTTTATTTGTAATGTTTTGGATGTATGCTGGTGCATGATCAAAAGATCTCCGAAGGCACCAATAAAAGAGATGGTATACTGAACCCCTGTTTGCCATTTGTGGGATTCCTGTACCAGAGGGCTGGCATCAGGTAGTTGCTTTCATTGCAAATCGATGCATTAACATTTGTCAGTGATTCTTTACCCCCGTGAAGCCCTCACATTAAGTTGCATTCATCCACTTAATTCTGTCACTTCATGAAATGGTCTATGGCTTAGGACCCACGTTCCTTAATCCATTTCCATGTCTCATGCAAGAACTCTAGTTGCCATGTTGGGGGCAGGCAAAGATGGGACACACTGATGTACAGGCTCTGAGGGAGCCATCAGTGGAGCTCCAGAACAGGCCCAGAGAACAGTGGGGCTAGCTTGGTTTGTGACTTTCCTGAAGCTCAGATTGTTGGGCTGACCAGTGAGGTGTTACACTGAGGAGCCTGTAGTTTACCATAGGTGTCTTTCAGTATATGGCGCCTTGTGGATCTCAGCACTGGTGGTGGAGGTATATTTCATGCCAGACACAGCAGACCATATCTCCAATCAGGCAGGCCAAGCCTTAATGTGCCCAAGGAAGGTTTAGTTCATCATTTCAGGTACTTTGTGGTTTGTCCTACTACAAGAAAATAGTGAAAATTTAAGTATTTTCTTATTGTCTCCACAAAACTGACATTTAAGAAGCTAACAATCAATTAGTATCAATAACCCTGAACAGTATATTTTAATTAGTTCATATTGCAAGTAACTGAATCATTAGATGTACAATTGTATGCAAGACAAACATCAAAATACTTGCAAAATGAACTGAGCACACACACCTCGACTGTTCCTTGACACACCCATCAGATACCACCCCTCCTCATCTCAAGCAGAAAATGTTTTCACATAAGTTGGTACTGGGTCTGATGAGTATCTTCGTTTGGGCTGTTATCTGCCACAATAATTTAGTTCCCTCTGCAGCTTTCTGTGTTCCATATGCGTATAGATGGTGATAGCACAGAAAGAGTCGAAATTTACTCTTCAGTATCAGTTCAACCTTTTTACTTATAAGAATGGGCTCCAACTCCACACTATTATTTCTTCTTCTTCGAGGCGACAGATCTTTGCCACTGTATATGAATGGAAACCAGCTCAAATCATATCAATCATCAACATAATTTACAGTTTTAATTCCAGTCAATGATGAAAGTTTTAAGTTACATTTTAAAAACCTTTATTTTTCATTAATAGATTAGTAAATTCTTTTTATTCATTTTTTTATTCAATTAGTAAATCAGATAATCTGGTTATAGAAATCATCAAGTAAAAATATGGTCAGAATCACTAATATAGCTAAATAACAGGGTGTTCCATAAAGGAAATTAGTCCCTATTCTATCTAAAGGGAAGCCAACCTTACAGAACCCATAAAGAGTTTCTGAAAAAGAGCAATATCAAAAGTGCATCAAATCAAAATCTAAATTAAGCCAAACTCTCCATAAAGAGTAGTTCTTGAAATTCACCGTCAGCTGTAGCTCACAGCAAGTGGACAGAAGTGGGGCAAGTGAGAATGGGAATGTCCAAGGGCAAATGGGTGCTAGCTAGCTAGAAAACACACCATGATAAATGACATGAGAACATGCTATTTACAAAGTTGCAGGTCTAATTGTTCCCAACCAATGAGAAGTCATCTTCCAACTGTAAGCAGCTTTGTTCTTCCTTTCCAATGCAAATGTGAAGCTCACGATCTATTATTAAAAATGCATCCTACCATGCAAACATTTTGTACAACTGGGACCAGCTTACCTTGGTTTCCAGGGAAGAATATTGCAGTGTTCAGTTTACCATTTATTAAATGTTTCACAGAGGAACAATGAACTACGCTATAGACAGAAACATGTGCTTGCAGATCTCCTGTTATGTAAAGGCATTTATTTCTTATGAGCATACATTTATTGTTAAAAACACAGTTCCCTATTCAGTATCATTTGATCATATGACAAAGAAAAAAGTTAAGTTTTAGTTTTTCAAGAATATGTAGCTGAGAAAAGTAATACATTTTATAATCTTGGCAAATTCTGCAGTTACATTAAAGTCTAGTCACATTAAGGTCAAGATATTGAATAGACCTGTGCATGGCTCAGCATTTCCTAAAAGCATTTATTTTATAGAAAGAAGAGGCCTAGCTGAGGCATGGCTGGTAGAAATGAAAGCCTGCTGCGTTTTGCACAATTTATCTGTGTGTCATTTTAAAAGCATTTTCTGTGTTGAAGACTAGGGCAAATTAGCATTGTTATCAATTCGTTTAATGGACACATTTTCTACTTTTACAATGGTTAATGCATGAAAATACCAGCAGTTTCTGTTTTTCACTGCTAGTACTCCGCTGAGGCAGCTCGAGAGGCTGATTCCCTTTCTATCCCACTGTCTAGTACCTTTCCGCTACTCTGGAATGTGTAAAGATGGCAGCTGCTTTTGCTGGTGATATTAACCGTACTATAGCTCACTCGTCTAACACTCCTCCTGCTAGGTCCTAAGCCATTCCACAAGTAATCTGGCAGGAGCAACTTAGTCTGATAAACAAGACCAAGTCCATTAAAGGTTTCTTTGATATCACACACCACTGGATCGTAAAAACACCACTCACCGTCACCCTACATAACGCTCATCATTCTACAGTCATGTGCATATGTATCCTCACATACACTTATACTGAGCATCACACCATCTCATCACACATTTGACTTAACACATGCCGTACCACAGAAACACTATATACACACCACTACATACAGCATGAAAATCATGCACAGGAGAACACATCATGAACCAACCACCATAGAAATACCTGCACCATCATGCATGACCTGTAGCACACACCACTTCACATATACGCCTTCTCATTCCTTCACACACACTGCAAGGGAAGCTTGCACTGCAGTTGTATGTGCCTTTACTATTCTGTGCATGTGAGGGAAGTTAACTCTGCTGCTCCACAAGGAGGCCATGCTTATGTGCTGCTGAATTTTCTTCTGTAACTGTTCTTTGTATGATGTGTCTGCTACTTCTGCACACAATGCAAAACAACAAAAATAGTAAGCAAGCAACTGAAATAAGTTTTGTTCATTATCTACTAACAATATTTAAATCATATCACAGCGAAGTGTGAGGAATTAGGTATCTGGCTACTTCACCTGACTCTTACATGTACAACTCACTCCAGTTGTGGCTACAGACATTATAAAACAAATAAGATAATCATTTAAAGTAAACCATGGGAGGCACAAACAAACAAGAAGGAAATCGTGTTTACTCCTAGAAATTTCAAAATACAGGAAAACCACAACTCTTAATCAAGCTTTCTCTTGTCAAGCCCTGAGAATTTGGGACCACCTAACACGAAACATCAGACTGAATACCAACCTATTATCCTTCTGAAAAGATCTAAGGGCCCACATCTTCAGGCCCCTTATTAAGAACTAGTTTATTCTATGTTCAGTTCTCCACATCTTACTTTGTCAACCAAAAATGTAAACCATGCTACTGGTACTTGCAAAGCTCTTCGCTGCCTGCATGGCTAGGTGAATGCTATATAAATACTGTTCATAAAAAAACCTGTGACAAACGTAGGTCTGTTGGTAAGATTCCTGATTTTGGGAGAATCCTGGCCCACAGATCAATGGAAGTTCATAAAGAGTTTTTTCAGTTTATTGTTGAAAGGAGGTCCATAAAAATGACTTTTTATTAATGCTTATAATATGGCAGTCCATTCTCACTTAGTGCTGTAATCAGATGTAAAGTTATGTGCAGTTGTGTTACATCCTGCTTTTCCTTCTTCTCTGTCCTTCTTCTGTGTTTGTTCTAAGCCCCTCAGCCTCTATCTGTGATGTCACCCAAGAGTTCCTTTTGTGTATGTTTGATTCTACTGCCAGTTAGATCTGAGGCTGAGCAGCAGGGCAGCTGCTCCCGGTGGGGCTTAACTGGGTTTTAACTGGACTATAACTGGATCTTAACCTGTGCCTGTATCCTGTACATTGATTCCTGATTAATGAGAATAAACCTATATTTGGATACAGCAACCCAAGGACCCATCATTTATTTTTATGAAATGTTACACTGGCGACGAGGATGGGATATGTATTGTCGGAGCCACATTCGGTGCTCATTTTTTGAGGTGCTCCAAGCTTTCAAGTTTAAAGGTAAAGAGCCATAGTGTGCTCAGTTAAATACTTGCTCGCTTTCATGTGAGAAGTCTTAGGGCTTCATGTTTTCAAGTTTAAAGGTAAAGAGCCATAGTGTGCTCAGTTATATTCGTGCTCGCTTTCATGTGAGGAGTCTGAGTGCTTCTTTGTTTATATATGAACCACGTATGTGCTCTAATGTTTAGAGGTGTTCATTTTCAATTGGTGAGGAGGTTTTGGGAGCAGTGTTCTCCAATATTTTAAGAAGTTTTGGAACTTGAGTCAGAAATGTTTTATTGGATTTTCCCAAGGGAAAGGAATGGTGATCATTTCATCTAAATGGTGTTATATTTGGAAATGCTAATCCATTGCGCCATGGTGATTATTTCATCTAAATGGCAATGTATTTGAAAATGTCGTTATATTTATGAATATTTTGTAAATGTTTCCATTTGATCTCTATCCTCTTTCACTTACTTGGGGAAGAGGGTTTTCTTTTATGTGCTGTTTGTTCTATGTCTCTAATTTCTTTTAAAGGTGAAGTTGTGTTACTTTCATCTCTGCTGTATGTTCTATTTCACATCTGTCTCTTACTTCTGTCAAGGAGGGAGATGTGTTACATCCTGCTTTTCCTTCTTCTCTGTCCTTCTTCTGTGTTTGTTCTAAGCCCCTCAGCCTCTATCTGTGATGTCACCCAAGAGTTCCTTTTGTGTATGTTTGATTCTACTGCCAGTTAGATCTGAGGCTGAGCAGCAGGGCAGCTGCTCCCGGTGGGGCTTAACTGGGTTTTAACTGAACTATAACTGGATCTTAACCTGTGCCTGTATCCTGTACATTGATTCCTGATTAATGAGAATAAACCTATATTTGGATACAGCAACCCAAGGACCCATCATTTATTTTTATGAAATGTTACAAGTTGCTAGCAGGAGGGGCAGAAACATGAGATAGTATTGGCTTCTGCAAGGTGACTCTGTGTACAGCACCTATGTGGTGGGCAAAAAAAATGTAGTACTTAGTGAAGGTCAAAGTGAACCTCAGGCTTCAATTCTGTGTGAAGAGTCTTTCCCTTTAGCATAAACAGTAGAAGAAAAATATGTCAACACTGGCAGATTAATGTTAGTTTTTCCACCTGGTCCAGTTCCATGCTGGGTACAAAGAAAGGGATGTGGCACTAAACCTCAGTGTGCAGGTCAGTGTTACAGACTCTACTCAATATGTACATTTCCCTGGTTGCTGAGCAACGTTTGGATTTTCTGCAGATAGCGGTCCGGGGGAAACCCAAGGTACAGCGTTTAGTGCATCGTGTTGTGTCTAGGATGACCACCTAACTCCATTTTATTACATACACTCACTCCAGTCCTGAACTTTTCACCTACAGATCATCGATTTCATGTGTGTTAGTTAAATTACTTGAATGGAAGCAAAACAAGACTGCAACACCCAGAATGCATTAGGCTATCACACATAAATCGAGGATTATAAACAGTGTCCGTTATAGCCTGAAGGGATGTGATCACCCTAAGGCAGGATCCTAGTTCACACCATTGCTGACTGGGACCCACTGCAGCAGTTCACATAGGTACTGACCTAATACGTAGGAGCAAGTAGTATCTAAAACATCAGCCAAAAAAGAGTAAATATAAATGTGCAAAAGACATTTCATTTTTGTTTATTTTAATAGTCATGCTAACAGCCTTCCAAAGATTGTTAGTCGGGGAAGAGTGAGACTGCCTTCATGAGCTGGCGCGCCACGGATTGTCGATCCCTGGGGCGCATATTCGACCTAGACGGGATTCTTACATACCGTCAGGTTCGTTCCATATATGGGATTCCGGATTCTGAACGATTCCACTACCTTCAGATTCGGCACTGGGCCCTTCACCCACTCATACAGTCGCAAGCACAGCATTTTCTCACACCATATGAAAAATGGTTACTTACACGCACCTCTGACAAAAAGCTGATTTCAGATTTATGCAAAATGTTGCTAGCAACCCATTCACATACATATAACGCGGGGCACTCGCGCTGGGAATGGGACCTAGGTCGGGCCCTCAGTCACAAAGAATGGGAAGGGATATATTACAGAGCCCGTCACTCAGTGCGCAACATAGGATTGACTGAGACTTTGACTAAGGTGACCACATATTGGTATTACACGCCCGACCGCCTTCACACGATGGACCCTCGACAAAGTGCAGACTGCTGGCGGGATGTGGGAAACGAGGCACGCTGGTACACCTTTTATGGGACTGCGAACAGCTCCATACATATTGGACACAGGTCCTTGATGAAATAGACAAACACTTCGACACTGAGCTTCCACGCTTCTCAAGCTACGTCCTCTTGGGCCTCCCGAACCCCCTCACATATCCGCTCCGATCACAAAGGGGTAGCCAAATGGCAATTGCTCTAGATTCACCTACGCAAAACATCCTGCTCCACTGGCGGACCACTCGCTCCCCTACATTCTCTGGTTGGCTGCAGCGTCTGTGGCAGGTGCTGGTAATGGAGAAAATGACACTCACGCTAGCTGGGAAGGGTACCACTTTCATAGACCTCTGGCAGCCGTTCCTCACTCTGCTGGGCTCAAGTTTAGGGAGCTCACCTGCCCGAGATACCTTCGCTTGTTACGCCTTTCAGCTCCCCCCACCGGCGGAGTGTCCCAGGACGCCTCATCGGCAGAGGAGGGGTAGACCTGTTTTGCATTAGCTTTTTAGTTGGTGGGCAGGGGTCGGGTGGGAGGGTAGAATACGTTTCCTTTTTTGGTCATTTGAATGTATATCAATGCTAATTCTCTCTATTATGAGCATTCCATTGATGGCATGTCAGATTTGCATTGGAGAACACACCTACATTGCGCTGTTGACCTTTGTTGACGAATTGCAAATAAAAAGATTTAAACCTAAAGATGGTTAGTCGTGGAGAACGGCCCCTGTCTCGCATAAAATCACAGCCAGACTTGATTTAGATACTTATGGGATTGTTATATATTACTATCTGTTATCCATTGTCGAATATATTTAAAAAATCACTCACGAGTAAAAAACACAGTAGAATAGAACACGATGGTGGGGATAGTTGATGAGGAATGCTAAGACGTGAGGCTTTTTTATTTATTTATTTTTTTATTTTATTTTTTAAAAACCTTTATTCGGATATTTCAGAGACACAGCTATTCAGCCGACAACCCGGAGGTTCGGCAGCTCGTCAATCAACATATGTAGTCTTCTATAGCTGTCATGCAGGAGAGAAAAAAGGTTTCAATTTTTAAAGAAAAACATAACGAGCAAGGCAATATACATCATGTGTTCGCGTCAGATCCCACCGATGAGGCGGCCCCATATCCACCATCAGATCAGCCCTCAAGTGTGGAGGGGAGGGAGAGGCAGAGGCACTAACTTTCTATCAGATTTCATCCGCAAAACTCAAGTCGGAAGTGGGGCTAGGGGGAAAGGTGCTCCTCTGGTGGGTCAGTGGCAGGAGGCAGGCAGATGTACCCCCTATACTGGTTCCACCCCCCCCACACCTTGTGCCATTTCTTGGGCCTCCCCCGTGCACAATACACTGTTTTCTCCTGAAACATGCACCAGTCCATGTTGTTCTTCCATGCATCCAGGGTGGGCGGGCTAGGGGATCCCCACATTCGTGCAATATCCCGCTTGGCCACCATATTACCAAGGGTCACCCATTGAGTCTGCGCAGCATCGTAGTCTGTAGGGCCCCACACGTTCAAGAGACAGCGCCGCGCCTCTGAGTGCAACACAATACCCGTGACCTCCTGCATCACAACATGAATCTGCTTCCACAATTCCGCAATCACACCACACTCCCATATAATGTGCAGAAAGGTGCCCACCATCCCGCAGCCCCTCTTACACAGCCCGTCCTCGGAGAAACCCATGTGGACCAACCGGGGGCCAGTGACATAGACTCTGTGGAGTATCTTAAGCTGGACCAGCCGCAGCCTGGCGGGGATGGCAACCTCTTTCGGGGAGGAGACAGCGCACTGCCAGTCCTCATCGTCCAGCTCAAGACCGTCTCTAGTCCACTGGTCCCGCACCCCCAGGAGGAGATCGGTACGGACGTTCACCAGCTTCTTGTAAATGAGAGAGATTGTGCTCTCCGGCACATGGCCGTCCAAGATCCGGTCCTCCAACGGAGAGGATTCGGGCACCTTCTCCCCCTCAACGAGGACCGACCGCAGCGCATGACGTACCTGCGCGTACCGGAAGTATTCCGTGCCCTCTAGCGCATATTCCGTCTGCAGCTCTGTAAACGACTTAATCCGCCCCTTGGCCAGCATGTCCCCCACCCTGGAAAT
Organism: Triturus cristatus; assembly: GCF_964204655.1. Taxonomy (NCBI): domain Eukaryota; kingdom Metazoa; phylum Chordata; class Amphibia; order Caudata; family Salamandridae; genus Triturus; species Triturus cristatus. The sequence continues at coordinate 832,268,744 of NC_140591.1, forward strand.
ACCAATCAGGTCCCATTTGTCGAAACCCTTAGAGTTCCAGAGTTTCCCCAGCATGTCCGAGTCAAACAGCGGAGTGGCCAGTGTGAGTCTATCCTTCCACCCCAGGGAGTTCGTGACTGCCTTCCACACGTGCACCGCCACCCCGGTCGGCCCCGTGAGGGATCCAGCCAGGGCCCTTGAATAAAGTGCTCTATAGTAGCCACCACCCCGCAACAACCACCGGTCCATAGCGAAGCCGGGGCTAAGCGCAGGACCGTAGACTCCGTGGTTGACTGCGCTCAGTTGGGAGGCCCAATAGTATCTCCGGATGTCGGGAAGCGCGATACCCCCGTCATACCAAGGGAGAGTTAGTTTTGCTATCGCTATACGCGGGCGGCCGTCCCACAGCAGCGAACGCTGTAGACTCTCAACCTCCCGAAAGTAACTGGCCGGGACCAGCTCCTGGGTGTTCTGCAGGGCATAGAGAAAGCGGGGAAGCGACATCATTTTAAAGAGCGCCGCACGACCGAGGAGGGAAAGCGGCAGCCGCCTCCAGCCTGCCACGTCCCGCCGCAGGCGCGCCAACGGAGGGAGCAGGTTTCGCTCATACCGTACCGTGGGGTCGGCTGAAATATAGATCCCAAGATACTGAAAGCCCTCCCGGGCGATCTGGATCGGGCAATTCCGCGGGGGAACCGGAGCGTCTCCACACAGGGCGTACAGATATGACTTACCCCAGTTGATGGTGAGCCCCGAGTTCCTCCCGAAGGAAGTCAAGATGTCACAGACAACTATAAGGGACTTCCGGGGTGAGGTAAGATAGAGCAGAATGTCGTCGGCATAGAGGGAAATGCGGTCCTCGTGATCGGGGGACCAGCGAATCCCCCTCACGTCTGGGTGCCACCGTATCCATGCCGCTAGCGGCTCAAGGGCGAGAGCGAACAACAGCGGCGAGAGGGGACAACCCTGCCTGGTACCCCTTCCCAAGTCGAAGGGATTGGAGGCCCTCCCGTTAACCGCAACTTTGGCGAGAGGTCCTTCGTATAAGAGCCTCACCCAGCCCACAAATCCGGGCCCGAAGCCGAACTTCGCGAGCGCGGCCCACAAATATGCCCACTCAACCGTGTCGAACGCCATCGTTGCGTCGAGCGCCGCCACCACGGCCGGTTCCCGCATCGTCCCGACCCTTGCGATCACACCATGAATGCGCCTAAGATTCAACGCAGTATTCCGATGTGGGATGAATCCAGATTGGTCGGGGTGGATCAGGTCACCGATCACCCTGACTAGCCGGTTTGCGAGGATTTTAGCAAGGATCTTCGGCTCAGCGTTAAGGAGCGAGATCGGCCGGTATGAACTGCACCTGTCTCTAGGCTTGCCATCTTTATGGATGACCACGATCATTGCCAGGCGCTGGTCGAGCGGGAGGGAACCCGTCGCCCGCGCCTCCACAAACATGGCTCGTAGATGCGGAGCGATCTTGTCCGGCTGGAGTTTGTAGAGCTCAATGGGCAGACCATTCGGACCCGAGGCCTTGCCCGGACGCAAAGAACGGATCGCCCCCGCAATCTCATCGACCGTGATGTCGCCATCAAGGTCGTCCCTGTCCACGTCGGAGAGGCAAGGCAGGGCGAGATCGCGCAGGAGTGCACATGAGTCCTCCACAGGCCTGTCCGACACGGATGTATAGACCGTGCGGAAGTAATCCGCAAAGCACTGGACTATGTCCTCCGGCTCCGTGACCAGGACGCCAGCCTCCGTCACTAGGTCCGGCACCACTCGATTGACCCTCTCCTTCTTGTCCAGCCACGCGATCAATTTCCCGGCCTTGTCCCCGACGTCGTACAGACGGCCCCGCTGTTCCCTACTCAGAGCCTTGGCTGCGTCCGTCACGAGGGCCCTGTACTCCGATTGCTTAAGGCTCAATTCGTGCAGCGCCTCCTCCGTGACCTCACCCTCCAGGGCCAGCCCTAGGTCTGCGATCTCCGCCTCAAGCTGGGCGACCTCCGCGTCCCTCCGACGCTTGGCCGCTGTAATCAAGGAGAGGGCCTCACCCCGAATCACGGTTTTGAATGCTTCCCACAAGGACACCGCCGACGTGACCGAACCGAGGTTTTCTTGAAAATAACGGTCGATCGCCTTAAAACCTCACTACGAGTCACAGGGTCTCTAAGATGCCACAGGTTAATTGGGGCCACCCTACCACCCACTCCTCTGGCAACATCCATACAGATCCACACCGGAGAATGGTCAGAAATACCTCGTGCCATGTGCCTGGCCTCAGAGACACTGGAAGCGTGTGCAGCCAGAGTAAGGACATAATCAATTCTGGAGAGACTGCCATGCGCACCTGAGTGGAAAGTGTACTGCCGTTGTGTGGGATGCAACATTCTCCAACAATCAACCAGCCCTAGGGTATCTATGAAATCAGGAAGCCACTTCTGAGCCCCCCCCGAAATCCTCTGCGGGTGCCTGTCAAGCAGGCCTGAGCCGACCGCATTAAAGTCACCACCCACCACCAACACGCCCTCTGGGAGATCCAGTAATGTCCTCTCTAAGTCCGCTAGGGTAGTGGGCTGCAATGCAGGGGGGACATAAACCGACACCAGGACCAGCGTCCTGCCCTCCCACCGTCCCGCTACTGCCGCGAAGCGCCCCCTATCGTCTACAGTAGTAGAGTCAACCTCAAATGGGAGAGAGGACCTGACTAGTATTCCCGCCCCTCTGGAACCCGAGGTGAACCCGGAATGCGCAACAAACTTATAGCCTTTACGATTGAGTGCATGGCACGTGTTGCCAATCAAGTGCGTCTCTTGCAAGAGGACAATATCAGGGGCACATCTCTTCAGAAATTGCAGTACAATCCCACGCTTAATACGATCCCCCAGGCCATTCACATTCCAACTGAGTATTTTGAGGCCCCTACCCCCCATCCCAGCATGTAAGGAGACCACCACCACCCACGTGGAACCCGACCCGAACCACAGGAGCTTGCATCATGACGCCTTGCAGAACCAAAAACAACAACAACCCCAACAACAAACCCCACCCACCCCCCACCCTGCACCCCTGCGTAAGCTCTAAAGTGCCCCCCAACTTGCAGTGTGCCTGTCGCCCCTTATAAAACTAGTCTACGGAAAGAACCCCAGAGGAGGAAAAGCTCCCCTACTGCCCCCGCCACCCCCCGGACTATCAACCTCCCGGAGGGATCGGAGTCGTGGTACTTAAGTCCCGGTTCAATGTTCGTCACCGGCACCATCTGCGCCACCAGAGCGTTCCATGCCAGGCCGCCCTTGGGGCAGAGTGTCCAACCAGTCTCCGACCATGTCGGGTGCCTCAAAAAAGAAAGTTCGCTCTTCGAACACCACCCGCAACCTTGCAGGAAAGAGCATGGCATATTTTAGTCCCATCTCACGCAGTCTTCTCTTGACCGCCATGAAGCCTTGCCGCTGCTTTTGCACCATCTGAGTGAAGTCCGGATAAAAGCTTACAGTAGTGTTCTGGAATGGCAGCGGGCCGGCCATCCGCGATGCTTGTAGTATGGCATCTCGATCCCTGAAATTAAAGATCCGGGCGACAATCGGCCTTGGTGGGGCCCCCACCTTGGGCCTCCCGCCAGGAACTCTATGGGCCCGTTCGACGGTAAAGAACTTGCTAAGGCCTTTGGGTGCCAGATGGTTCACCACCAGGTCCTCCACGAACAGGTCCACCGACTGCTCCTCCGAATTTTCCGGGACCCCAATGATGCGGACGTTGTTGCGCCTAGCACGGCCTTCGAAGTCCTCCAACCGGCGGGCGAAGTGATCATTTGCTGCCCGGAGAGTACGGACTTCCTGCTGGAGGCCGGAGACATCGCCCAGGAGGCCGGCAGTCTTGAGGTCCAAGGACTGAACCCGCTCATTAGTTTTGCCGAGGTCGGCCCGAACCAGGTTGACATCTATCGATATGGCATCTACTTTTTGTGCCAGGGTCTCAAATTGCTGCCCAATCGAGGACTTCATCCCTTCGATGGCCCCCATGATGTCCTGCAGGGTTAATTCTGTGGAGGGGGATGCCGCGTCCTTCGAGGCTTCCGACGTCGGGCCCGATTCGCCCGGGGACCCCCTCTGATGGGCATAGCGGTCCATGGTATTAGTCTGGGTGGAGGTGCCCCGCCTGGTGTTCTTGGGCTTCTGCTTTTCGGCGTCCGACCTGGTCGACATCTCAATCTGCCGTGTAGACAATCTCCTGGCCCGTACAGGGTAAATGGGCATGCAACCAGTGGCTGGCGCCGCGCACGCCCCGTCACGGGCGCCCTGGAGACTGGAAGGCGAAATCGAAAGTGAAAGTGAAATCCCCTCCACCTCCGACGACTCCTCCCCGGCCAGGCCGCTGTTGTTCAATTAGGGCACGGGCACTGTGCCAACGCAAGTCCCGGGCACCGTGCGGGGATTAGGCCCCAAACTTCCAGGCAGTATAACTTCGGTCTCCGGTGGGCGATTTCGACCCGGACAACGGTTCCCGCCTCAGCAGCAGATCCTCTCCAATAGCCCGGGCATCAAGTACAGGATAATAGACAGGATAGATGCCGGAGGGAGCGAGGGTCTCGGGAGCTCTAGGCTCACGCGGCCATCTTGATCACGCGCTAAGCTCCTCCTCCCGACGTGAGGCTTTTAAATAAAAGATAAAACACAACCATGGAAAATATTGCGCATAAAAGCATCGCAAGTCGCAAAATTCAAGCCAAAATAATTTCATCTAATCATGTTTCATGAAGTCTGAAGAAGTTTGGTGGGCCATTGTTGGATATTCACTGCTGTAAAGTTTTCTCAGTTAGCGGTTAGTATAATTATGAACTGCCAAAACACGGGAAAATTGGGAAGCTTTTCAAGTTGTTTGGCTTTTTTTTCAATTGAGCTGGCACCAAGACGGCTGTGAATGTTATGTTCACATTTCTTCTGAGTATTTGGCTGGGAGGGAAACAGTGATCTGGAATTGCAAATCCTTTATGAGTATTTGTTGTCAAATTGTGATTGATAGCACCGTTTGGTAATGAACTCATGATACAGATTACGAAATACTGCTTGAATGATTTGTGATTGTACATACACTGTAAAACAGTTTTTCTCTCCTCAACGTTCGTTCTCATCCGCCGACTAATGATACAGAACATATTGCTAAAGCATGCGCTGCAGTTACCCAGGCAGTGCTTAATTTGCAAAGTGCTGTTGCCCGAAGCTCTGTTCAGAAACCTGCAGCCAGAGAAATTAAATGTTGACGCGGCAAACACCTAGGCTGAGTCATCCTAAATCTACCTCCGGCCTTTTTAGTCCACTGTCAGACACTCTCTTTCCCTTTATCTCACTCTTGAAGCTTCCTGCTTTCTCCCTTTCCGATGTTTTTCCGACTTTCTCTACCTCCTTTTTTAGGTCTCGCCTAGCTATCGCGTAAGCGATCGCTAGGCGAGACTATAGTAAGGGGCTCCCAAAAGTGCTCCCAAAAGAGGATTGCATGGCGAGCACGCGCACAATCACGTGCATCGTGCCGCCATGCAATCCATTTGTTATCGTACTTCAAAGGGTCCGCTCCCCCGCCTGGAATGCGCTCCCCCGCCCCCGCCAAGCGCGCGCGCCATGCTACGCCGGGCTTGTCTTGTTCTATTTTGTCTTTGTCATTTCACACCAATTTGCCATCTGCCATCTGTGAGCCTGTCGAGTTCCGCTATGGTAAACATTTCAAGATCTTCATTTCATGTGCATTTTTTCATGTTCTAGTTTCTCTGAGGACTGTCACATTTTCCTTGATTTCATGTTTTTAAACTTCGTGTTTTCTATGTGTGTAATGCACCCGATTGTCTAAATGTTCGCATCGTTGCATCACAGATGTCATTGCCAATTTGTGTAAATAGCTGTTCTCGTCAAGGTTAAAGCACTTATAAAAAACAGAAACCGGATCACCTATTCAGAGAAGTAATGCTCCTGTATGCGATATGGTTATTGTTGAGATGAAGCACTGTTGGCAAAGAGATTGCAATATTACAATATATATGTTTGTCATTTTTGTTGAATCGATTTCACACTTGTTCAGATCTACAAAAGCAAGTATTTAACACAATTTTTAATGATACTAAGAGATGTGAATTGCTTTTTAATAGCAATACACGTTTCAGCTGCAGAACTTAAATGTTACATGGTTCTAACCCGAAAAGAGGTGAATACAATACAGGGACTCCCATTTATATAAATGGATGCTCTTTGGTAAGGCAGATATAGTTTCTCCTGGTAGCATCTTTCTGTAGCATTTCTATGAATCATAAATACTTTCACGTTGTCTTTATGTCTGATAAGCACACATACATTAACTGCTTGAAAGCTTTGCTACATAAATGTACACACATGGGGCTGCGCCAGTGTGCAATCTGTTGTAAATAATTAATGACTAGTAATTAAATGATCTAAAAAAATCACTAATATAAGCAATCATTTAAAGGAAATAATTGAAATAAACCATTTAATGGCAACACTCGCCAAAAACTAGACTTTTAGTGCAATACGGAACTTATAGCTGAAGTTTTTTTTTCCCCTTAGATATACAAAGAGGCGCAACTTACTGTCTGTCAATGGTATTGACACCATGCACACACCACATCCGTGGTACATTGCAAATCCTTTATAGTAAGACAGGACGCAGGTCATCCAGTTTGGTCAATATTCATGGCAGTCCTTGTGAGGGAAACACGTCCTCATGAAAGGCCTTAAAATTCGACAAAGACTTATGATGCTCTGGTTCCTTATAGTCGTAATAGTCCTTAAAATGGCCGCCCCTTATGAGGATGCTACCCAGATTCAGCTTGGCAGAACAGATTTCCAAATCTGGTCTTTTTAGCTGCAAAATCTTTGGCATCAGGTGTGTTGTCAGTAAAGTACTATTAAACGCCCCTGACTACACGTTCCAGAACACTTATGGTGATCTGTCAGATGGAAGTCCAAGACTGGAAATATAGTGCCTCGACAACATAGAGCTACGTGGTAATCGGCAACTCATTTAGACACGTTGCTGCAAAAACTCTCATAAACAAGGATTATCATATAGATTTTTATTTAGCAGCTAAACTTTAAAGAGCATTTGCTTTCCCCTAATGACCTTCTATTTAGGTTCAGCTTAACACCCCTTGAATAGCATTATCAGTCACTCACACAAATATAAGATGTTCTTTGGAGTTTGAATGAAATGCTTAGAGTGGAAGGCAAAGATGGATTTTCACTGACATTTGCTCATGTCACTAGTGCATTATATTAGGAGTCCCATTGTCACAAGAGCCGTGTTAGGGCCAGGCCAGCTCTGTCCAATTGTTTAGATCAGTGCCCCACACAAAGAAAGGCCACTTAGTTGTTTTCCTACCAATACCATGTACGTGCATTCTAAGCTTATACACTTGCATGTTAGTGTTCTTACGTCTGTGTTTTGATCGTACAGCTCCCAAGCACATCTATTCCAAACAATGTATATATAGTGAACTGGGCACCTTTCAGCCATTGGCTTTCTTCTACTGTTCTCTTTCAAACAATGGCCTGAGACTTTAACAATCACGGCTTGGCTCAGCCCAGTGGACTGTACATCTCTCACCAAATGTTACTGTCTGTTCGGGAGAATCCTTCTGCATACACTGAACGTCCCAAGGGGCTATTTTGTTTAAAGGAAACAAAGTCATGTTGGTAGGTGATTGTCTTGCAAGTTCTAATGCATGCATTTCTTGATGGATGAAAAATCCAAATAGAATTGAGAAGCACATATCTTTAACTGAGGTCATTGATACTAATTGTCAAAGTACGTATATGCACAATGTTCAATTTGCACTGAGACATTTTTGATCTCAATTCAGTTCATCCGTGTTGGTAGATTTTCATGTGCTTTAAAGTGCGTTATCAAATGTGAAATGTGAAGATTTTAGCAGTACGAGTGGCATTTTTAGGTCTCGCCTGGCCCAGCGCATGCGCTGGTCTGGCGAGACTCTTTGAGAGGGGTCCAAAAAGTGCTACCAGGCCAGCCTAGAGCTACAGTGCATGTGCGTGGGCGCGCGCGCCGCGTTTGACCGCGATTACTTTCACTTTCACGGCCGCTTTGATGTTTGATCGCGATCACTTTCGCGGCCGCTTGGCATAGCCAATAGGTCTCGCTTTTGGGACCTTATAAGTATTTAGTTATGCAACTGTTGCATTGCTAAACACTTATAAGGTCCCAAAGCGAGACCTATTGGCTATGCCAATGCTTGTTCCTCTTTGTGTCCCTCTCTTGCTCTCGGGAAATGTTTGATGAGGAAAAATAAGTGCAGTTCTCCAAAAATGACTCTTGGTGGCCCCGACCGGCAACTGCTGGCTTAAATTAAGAACAGTTCAGGGATAGGAATCGATAGGGCTAGCTTGCATTTCATTAGCCTTAGCATTATCTTTGCTACTCCTGCCTCAGGGTTGAAGCAGGGAACACATGGAAAAGTTAATAACCAGAGCCCTGTTTACATGTGCTGAGATGATGAAACCAGGCCTGACTCATTAATGGGTAGACCTGTAAACCTTGAATAAATACACACCACCACCTGTGAGATAAAGCGGGCTCAACTTTGTTTGTATTCTGGACATGACTTAGGAGTGAGTGTCTATGTACTACAACTTAAATTAGCACTGCAGTCATTATTATTTTAATATTATTTTACACACCATGCAAGAGGACCCGGCCTCTTTCCCATTTTAATGAAGAGTAAAGATTGGTGGAGTTGCTGACATGCTGACATGATAGTGTTCTTCACCACTAATAAACGGCCACACCACCTTCCCATTCATTCTTTCTGCATTGCCTGTCAGCGAGGAACGACCAAATGCACGCCTCCACTAGTCTATGCGTAGTCTCTGCTACTGAAGCAACTATCCTTTGCAGTTCTTCCTGAGGTGTTGTTGCTCCCAGTTTAAAGTATGCACAATCATAGATACTTACCGCTTGTGCACTGAGAATACTCTACTTGGGATAGTAATTTTCTTCTTTGGTCGCTGAATCTTTATTTGTTGCATGAGAGGTAAGAGGGAGTAAACCCAAGTTACAAATTTCAAAAATTGCGTAACCAATTTCTTCACTCAATAAGGATAAGACTACCAAAGAAAGGTAAAGGGTTTTTATTACAAACTCAAAAACAAACTAATGTAAATGACTCTCATAAGCATATTGTAGAAATATAGTATCACAAGAATGATTCTGAACCTCCTAATAAAGTTCAGTCTAAACAATAAGAAACACACCAAAAACTCAGTGGCTGCAATACAAAAGAAGAGGAAAAGAATCTGGAGGATTTAATTGCAGAATTCGATCTTCCTGACTGGTCATTAGTATTTCTGATAAATCTAATTTATCCTACTATATACTAACTTCAGGGAAACCCTAGCAAGCTATGGGAAGCAAGGAGCAGGTGTTAGCATCAGGGAGTCTTTCATAAAAGTACTCCAAACCAACGGAGCATATCATGAAGCTACACAATGAGAGAAATCACATCTGAGGTCCGAGCCTCGTGAAATCCTAAATGGTTCTGCTACTCTAACAAACAATACAACGTCAATTAATATACAAGCATTCAAGGTAAACAAGCATTTGCAATGCAATAGGTCTCGCATTTACGCGAGTTTAAGCTATTGGCATTGTAAATGACACTGCCTTTTATTTAAGTTTTAAAAAAGAAAACAAAAATAAAAGGCATTGTTATTTGTAATGTGAATAGCTCAAACTTGCGTAAATGCGAGACCTATTGCATTGCAAATGCTTGTTCTGCAAATGTAGAGGGGAGTAGAATTACGTGGTGTCAAGTAGAGTGGAAATATGCAGAGTGAAATTATGATGTGTGGGGTGAAATTATGTGGCATGAAAGTATGTTGAGTGGCTTGGAACTGTGTGGCATGTTGCTGAATTGTGAGATGTGGAATTGATTGGCGTGGTGTGGCATAGACTTCAATTGTATGGAAATGAATTATGTTACCTGGAGTTAAATTATGTGGCATGGTGTGGAATTAAGGGATGTGGTGTGGAATTAGTTGGCGTGGAGTAGGATTATATGGTGTGGTGTGGAATTGTGTGGAGTGGAATTGTGTGGCATGGAATTGTGTGGCATGGAATTGTGTTGAGAGGAATGGAAGTATGTGTCTTGGAATGGAGTGGAAATATGTGGCATGGAATGAAATTATGTGGTGGAGTTGAATTATGTGCCGCTTAGTGGAATTATGTTATTGAGTGGATTCATTAATAGTGGAGTGGAATTATGTGGCATGGAATTACGTGCCATGGAGTGGAATTGTGTGGTATGGCATGGAATTAATTGGTGTGGATTTGTGTGGTGTGGCCTAGAATTGTGTGGTGTTGAGTGGAATTACGTGCCGTGGAATTATGTGACATGGAGCCGAATTATTTTGATTTGAATTGTGTGGCATGGCATTACATGCCATGGATTGGATTTAAGTGGCGCAGAATTATTTGGCATGGAATTGTGTGGCATGGAATTGTGTGGTGTGAAATTGTATGGCGTGCAATTGTGTGCCATGGAGTGAAATTTAGAGACATGGAATTGTGAGGAGTGCCACTGTGTGACATGGAGTGCAATTGTGTGGAGTGGGATTAAGTGATGTGGAGTGGAATTATGTGACGTGGTGTGGAATTATGTGGTGTGGAGTGAAAGTGTGAGGCATATAGTAGAATTATGTGGCATGGATTTATGTGATGTGCAATTGTGTCGCATGGCAAGGAATTGTGTTGAGTTGAGTGGAAATATGTTGAGCTGAATTATGTGGCACGAAAGGGAAGAGGCATTATGTGACACAGAGTGGAATTATGTTGTAGGGAGTGAAATTATGTGGCATAGTATGTGGCATGATGTGGAATTATATGTTGTGCACTGAAGTGGAATTATGTGGTATGGAGTAGAATTATGTGGCATGGAATTGTGTGAGTGAAAATTTGTGGCATGAGTGGAATTATGAGATGTGGAATTGTGTGGCATGGAACTGCGAGGCCTTGAGTGGTGTGGAATTATGTGGCATGGGGTGAAATGATGTGGTATGGAGTGGATTGAAAATAGGTGGAGTGGAATTATGTGACTTGGAGGGGTAATATATGGCATGAAATGATGTGGTGTGGAGTTGAATTACGTTGCGTGGAACTTGGTTGCGTGGGATTCTGTGGCATGGAGTCGAATTGTGAGACATGGAATTGTGCAGCATGGAGAGCAATTGTGTGGCATGAAGGGCAGATGTGTAACTTGGAGTGCAATTGTGTGATGTGGAATGCCATTGTGTGGAGTGGAGTCATGTAGGCAGGAGTGGAATCATGTTACACTTTGTTGAATTATGTGGTGTTCTGTCAAATTATGTGGCATGATGTGGAGTGGCATTATGTGATGTGGAGTAGAATTATTTGACATATTATTGTGTAGCATGGCATGGAATTGTGTTGCATTGAGTGGTGTAAAATTATGTGGCATATAATAAAGCGTAATTATGTATAGAGGATTTGAATTATGTGGCATGGAGTGGAGTGGAATAATGTGGCATTCAGTGAAGTTCTGTGGCGTGCAAGGGAATTATGTGGCATGGAGTGGAGTCGAATTATGTGCAGTGGAGTGAAATTGGGATGCGTAGAGTGAAATCATGTGGCGTGGAACTATGAGACATGGTATTGTGGTGTATAATTTTTGGGCGTGTAGTGGAACTGTGTGTTGTGGTGTGGAATTGTGTGGTGTGGATTTGTGTAGCGTGGAATTGTGTGGCATGCAATTGTGGGATGTGGAATTGAGTGGTGTGGAATTGTAAGGCATGGAATGGCATGGAGTAGAATTGTGTGAGATGGAGCAATAAATATAGGTAGTCAAATCAAACAGCAGATGGTGAAAATACGAGTGTTTGTTTATAAAGAAAACGTGTTGGTGGAATGTGGCTTCGACACTGAAAATAAAGGGAGTGCCATGTGTTGTGTGAAATATACTTCAATAAAGGTATCCTGGCTATTACAAATAAGAAGAGAGGAATATAAACACGTATATGCTTTCAAAATATGTGCATTGTAAATATCAGTAAAAGTACATTATTTTTAAAATGGGGTACCAGGTTGCATTTTAAATCAAAGTGGTCCTGCAAGTACGTTTCCTACAATCGTTTAACAACAGTTGGATAAATGAGTCACCCGGCCAAGTGTGCCTGCTCATGTTTAAAGTATAGACTGGGAGGGGTGGGATGAAGGTATAGGGCCAGCAACAATTCAAAGTGGTCGGGCAGAAAAGTTGGGGCTGAGTCTTATGTAGGGAGCGAGTGAATCGAACAAGCCCAACTACGAAGACTAAGATATCGCACAAAAATGATTATAAAGTACGGCATAGCGAAGGAACGAAAAAATACACATTCATTCTTCATTGTATTAGGAGATGGGGGTGCTGGAATCCCGGCGGGATTATAAAGTCACTCTGACGGTTTCTGGTAGTTGTGCACTAGAAGAAGCTGTTTTTCACACTACTGGCATGAAGCTGGTTCCCTGCCAGCTTTTAAATGCTGCCCCGCGGTTTTTGCACGGCGTGCTCTGCCTCCAGATCAATATTGACAAGCTTTGGCAACGCGGCCGCGAAAGTGAAAGTGATCGCAATCGCGATTACGATCGCGTGCAACGGAGGGCGCGCGTGCACGTTCACGTGCACTGTAGCTTTAGGCCAGGCAGCACTTTGAAAAAGCCTGTTTACAAAATGTCTCGGCCAGATCAGCGCAAGCGCTGAATCAGGCGAGACCTAAAAACGTCATCACTTTTCAGTACATTTTCATCGTCATAGGTAGAAATTCGCAACATCCAGCTCTTCTCCTACACTCTTGATGGGGCACATTTGATTGTCCTTCAGTGTCCCTTCTCCGCCATGAGAATTTGTTTCCCACCTTGTTAACACTCGTCAAGAAATTCTTCCTGTACCTTACTGTCACTGGAACAGACAATACCTGATTCTAACTAACAAAGCCTTGTATCTGCACCTGCAGAGAAGAGAACATTCAAACAACACAACACTCGGGTGAAAGTAAAACATTGAAATTCTGAAGCTTACGGCCTTGGGTTAACAAAGCAGTTAGAGTACACTCTGACATTGAATATATGTGCATGCACTTTCAAATTATTACATGCATAAAATATTAAACAGAATAAATCATGGTTACATAAATTGTGTGTTCAATTTAAAAATCATTCGTATAATTGTGAATACTAGCTAAATTTTCAATAAAATCTTCAAAATGAATATGCACTCCTTAAATGATTTTGTTAAAGGTTATCATGGAGCATTTCAGTAATACATTCAAATTCCCCCCGGTTTAATAAAATTTGAGTTTGAATTTATTACATTTGCATAGTAAATACACATTAGTAAATTCCATGACCAATTAAAACTTTAAATAAGCTAGGTCACTGACAAGTTAAAAACACTTTGATGCTAGTGTAACTTGCTGCCGGGATAATTAATGCAGTCAGTGCAGAATTCATTGCTGAATCGGGTAGTGCAATCTGTCGAGAGTGATGCATAGTAGAGGGTCCAATTTGTACACTCGATGAGGGCTTCCCGGATCGACCTTGGTTGGAATGGCCTATGATCTGGAGTTAAATGAAATTGCGCTGTGATCGCTGGTGTTTAAACTGCCGGCAGTAATTTGTATCTGGGCCTACGTAGAGTGATAACCAGTAGGGCTGCTCCTAACCACAGGTGAGGCTTGATTTGGTGATGCCATTTTTTGCTCAGCTAGTGCAAGAAATCGTATTAATCTGCAGTTTAGTTGTGGTATAGCTGGGTCGAGGCATGCCAAAACTGCTTACCTCCTTGATCGAATTCCCCTTTGGTTGAAGGGGAGTTTTAGCAGCTGTCTCCTTTCCTGCTGCAATTCCTTCCAGGAGAATAGTAAATGGGTAATGTCTCCCTGGCCGTTGTTGCACAGGCTGCAATAGATTATAGTTGCCACACGTTTCCACGGTGAAAGGTTCTGGGTGCACGGGATCATTCCAAGGCGAAGCTTTAAAAATGTCAGTTTTAAAAAAATGTGGATATCCCAAAATAACCTATTTTTGAGGGGCTAAGATCTCATAGTTATTCTAAGTCATCCAAGCGTGAGATCTGGCTGAAAAGGCAGCTTCATCCTCCACCAACAACAATTTTTTTCAAGATTTCCCGACCAGTCTCTTGAAGGCTAGGTGATCGATCTGTGGGTTCCAAAGGGCCAAGAGCCAATGCCTCCTGGAGGTAGATTCTTGCAGGGGAATACTCCCTCTGTTGGAGATCTTGCCATAAGAGCTGGTTTGAAGTATTGGGGGCCGATGATCTTTTCTTGTTCCAGCAGATGATGTATGCGCCGAACCTGGCCCATGATTGCTTTAGTAGAGCAAACTCCAACCTTTGCTGCACCGGGGAGGTGTAATTAGGGAGGCTAAACATATAATAAAAGGTTAGAATATAAGGACTAAAATAGTAATAATCTCCATCGCAGAGATCTGGTGTGTATCGATGATGCAAAATGCCACCACAATTGTGTCATATAGTTGATGCCTGGAGCCAGCATACCCACACCACCAGACTTAGGGCCTGATTTAGATTTAGATTAATGGGTTTCTCTGTCACAACAGTGATGGACATCCCATCCGCTGAAATATAAATCCAACAGGATATAATGGGATTTATATTTCGCTGGATGGGATACCCTTCACCGTTGTGGTGGAGTAACCTGTCTGCCAAATTCTAAACCAGGATCTTAGTACTGAGGTTCAAAGGAGCAACCGATGTTCGGCATTGCTCCACCACCCACACAGCAACTCATTGGTTCATATCACAACCCATAGCAAGGTAGGTGGGCATGGTATAAGGATAGATGCCCACGCGTAACCAAGTTCTACACCTCAAATGTTAAACCTGAATACAACCATCAATCCTTGAGTAACGACAACAGAAGAAGGAAAAACTAAGGGGTCAACCTTTGTTTTTTCTTACATGGAAGCAATAAGTCTATTATGCCATTTATAATACCACCTCAGTTGTTGTTATTGTGATAGCATTTACAAGAAGGCAGAGCATCCAGCACCAGCCAAGGCACAGGAAAATGTGTGGAAAAATGCAACTGTAGATATCAAACATATGCAAATGCAGCTGCTTAGAAAGTATAGTTTCAGAAGAAAGGTAATGGCGGAAGATGATTGAATGGAAGGGGTCCTTTTAAAGTCTGGAGATATATTTCATTCGAAGACCTGCAAAGACACCACTACTTGGTGATTTTGATTCCAGCATTTGGGTATTTTCATATGAGGGCAATATACTGGATAACATTATGAAGCATATGGTTAGCATGAGTCTGATTCATGAATCCTACTCCAAAATGTTTTTCACAAATCTACTTTTGGAGCTTCTGCATTAGCCTCTCCTATATTTTTCTGTGCAGAGATCTCCGCCTCCAGTGCAGAGTCTCTGCAGTCATAAGTATACATTTTAGTAGTAGATGTGGGAGGGACACAGAAGAGTGGCTGAAAACAGGGAATACTAACTACCAAATGGGAGGGGAGTAGGGAGAAGTAAGGAGAGGTAAAGAGATGGTCAAGGAGGGATTGAGGAACACATGTCTACCCACCAAAAAAAGAGTATGCCCATTCCTATTCAAAAACTGTTTTTCTAAAGTTACCACAGCTTACAACAGACCCATACAGTGATAAAGTAATTCAGCTCAGAGTTGCAGTAATTCCAGCACCACATATGGCCAACCACTAATAATGAAACACCGTCCCATAGAAATCATTGGAGCTAGTTACTTAAAAGAAAACCCTGTAGGAAATAATGTTAAACTAAATTAATTTAATGTAAATAGTTACAAATATAAATAAATACAATTTAATTTAATTATAAAATATTGTAAAACCTTTTTTGCATCACACAATGTAACAATATTTTTATTAAATATAATTAAATTACTCCTAATTATTCTGTGGGTCACGTTTAAGTATTATTAATGCATAATAAAAATATTTTTGTTTACTTAAGGTTCAGATTTATTTCTTATTTAAACTTGAGAAAAATAATCGAATATAATTAATATATTTTAAACAATGTAGTTTTTAGTTCCAAATTTAGTTGATAGTGCTGTAGCAATTTTCTTATTACATCTACATCTAAAATAGAAATATAAAACTAATTTATATTCATTTTTAACTCTAAAATTATTTCAACAAACTTTTCCCAAGTATATATTTTTACTTTTCCCTATATTTTACAACAGGTAGACTCCAGAGTTGGGCGGAGATCTCTGCATGGAAAATATAGGGAAAAGTTACCTATACTTTACCATACAGAGATCTTCACATTTGGGGTGGATATCTTTGCATGTTATAGTATAGGGAAAAGTCCCCATGCTTTACTATCGAGATATCTCCACCCCAATGATGGTAAGGTATAGGGAAAAGTAAGAAAAATGCATTAAGGTTGGTGCTAAATAGTTAGGGCCCTACCATAGGTTTCACTTTCAACTGCTGTATTAGAATGATGGCGGTCGGAAATGAAACTGGCCAGTCATTCCGGCTGGCTTTTCGACAAGCTCAAGGAGCCAGTCGGAACTGGCACGTAATCCCTTAATGATGGTGTATACACCCATCGGGATTATGATGTCGGTTTCCCACAGGCTTTCCATGTCGGGTTTTCCGACAGCGAAAGCCTGTCAGAAAATGACTTTGAGGGCCCCTGGCAGGGCCACCTTCTCCCAGTGGCCTCCACTCGGGGGCTGAGGGGCCACCTATGGTGTCCTACTGATAACCCCTGCACACCGTGAGGTGCCTGCCACACGGTGCTGGGATTAACAGAAACTCCCATTTCTCTATGGGAGCTTGTGCTGCGGCCGGTTTACGGGAGTATGCGATCACACAATGAGGTCGGTCGGTTGGTCGGACCTGAGACCGCAACGGTGTTGACATCGTAATCAGCCCCTTAGTGTTAAATAGTAAATGCTATATATTTAATTTAAATGCACAATGATGAAACAAATGCTACAGAACTAATACCTGCATTTTTAAGAATCTGTAATGAATAGTATATTCAATTCCCTGAAGGAAGTTCTCAAGTTTAAATTATAAAGTACATTGACAAAAAAAACAATAATTAATTGAATGATACCTTAATAATCATTAACAGTGATGTATTACATATATGTATAAAAGTAATTTAATTATATTTTAAAATACATTGTTGCATCAGTTTTAAAATGCAAAAAAGCTATAAGATTTTACAATTGAATCAAAAGTATGTATTATTTTTATATAATTGTTTAATCTCAAATTATAATTATTTTACTCTTTAAAAAAACAAAATTAACAGAATTTCCCATTTGGTTTACATTTTAGACCCTGCCTTCTTTATTTTTTGTTGGGAAGGGTGTTGCAGCAACTGGGCTTTGCCATATATGGGGCTAGACTTAATGCTTTTTTTTAAGTAGTGACTTTTACTTGTAAGTTAAGCTCCTCATCTTTTTTAGAGGAAGGACACATGTATGTCTACAATTTTGAGTAGGTCCATCTTGGACATTGCAAAGCTTCGGCCGGTTCTATACTGGCGGAGGCTCTGGACTACTCCCGAGCTCTCCCACTACGCCAATGGTCTTATGGACATTATAAAAACTGATGTTTTCCATAAAATTGTATGGTTAAAGAGCTTACATGAGACATTGAAAGGAATGGGTATGGAGGTGTTATGGCATGACCCGTCGACAGCCCTGTTTCCATCAAAGAACTCCCTCAAAAGGCATATTGGGATAGGGTAGACCTCCAGGTATTGAATAGAGCCTCAGGGATGTCTGCTAACTTTCTAGAGGCCAAAATTGTCCCTGCTCTAGAGTCATACTGGGACTTGGTTACTAATACGGGGGACAGGAAACTCTATTTCCAGTTTAGAGCTGGGTCTTTACCCCTTAGATCCCTGACAGGGAGATGGGATAGGAAACTGGAGGAATCGTGCCCTGTATGTGGGGCTAAATCAGAAACAATTGCCCATTTCCTGTTTGCTTGTCCGACACTTATTACCCCAAGACGCGTCTGCCTTTCCCCTTTGTGTAAGACACTTGGTACCAGGAGCAGTGCTGTGGCATTTCGAATTCTGCGCACTAGCTCTCTAACAATTGTCTCAGTGGCACTAGCTAAATATCTGGGTTGGGCATGGTCTTTACGGAGAAAAGCGATCAGGAATACCCCAGGAGCTCTGTTAGGGAACATGGGAACTGGGTTATCAATGTGTGTCGAGCCTGTGATTTAGAATGTGTAACTGATAGTGTGTTTTTCTTACTATTTCAAGATCTATTCATCAGCATACTACTTATTTAATGTTTCTCTTAATAGTCTTTTTAATGTATTTATTGGTGTCCGGTGTCATTGTGGGCACAATAATTGTGCTCTTGCTTTTATGTTTGTGTCTTTTATGATTCATTTTAAATCGAATAAAGACTGATGATGATGATATGGGGCTAGACTTAATGCTTTTTTTAAGTAGTGACTTTTACTTGTAAGTTAAGCTCCTCATCTTTTTTAGATGAAGGACACATGTATGTCTACAATTTTGAGTAGCTTCCCAGTCAAATTTTGTGAACAGCCAAAAGTATCAAAGTTGCTAAAAAATATAGGTGTAAATTTACATCTGTAGATTATTCACAATTGTAACTTACCTTTGTGAATAGCCCCTTCAGGTTGCATTTTACGTTTTGCGCAAGTGCCCAACGGAAAATTCAGTAGTGATATGGATAGAATTTCTACTCCTAATGCTACTCATGTTTAACAGAGACAATGTGTATCTCACACATTACTAAGTCAAAACACTTTAAAATGGTTTCATTGATATGTGTTGCAATCTGGCTCACATGGCTTAATTGCATTGCCTCAAATGTGGTCAAATGTTTAAAACCTGGGCACAAACATAGAGAGAGAAACCGCAGAGGTATGCAGTGATGAGAAGGTAATAGACGGCTATTTTACAGAAAGTACTATGTTGTAAGACAGCACAGATTCTACTAGATAACACTGTGAACTTTCTAGATTTTTTACTAATCATGTAGTGCATTCTCCCAGATAAATGAGGTGCTGGCAAGATGGTGGGTGGAGCACAGGCAGGCCCATTCAATGAGCCTTCAAGGAGTAAACAGGGCTAAATGCCAGGGGAGAAGATGCAACTGAGCTGCAGAAAGGCTATCTCCCATTTTGAGTTGAAAATAATTGCTCTGCTCAGTCATATGTAGGCAAAGACCATGGTTGCTTATCGAGGCAGTAAGTATCCAATTGATATAAAAAGAGAATGCAGGCAACTTATTACCACTATTGCACAATGTTGAAGATGTTATCTTTCTACCTTTATAGGGATTGTATGCTCAGAAGGTATCCAAAGGACAGTGGGGCTTCACAAATAAAATGTAGGTCATGAATGTATACCCCATTGTTTGTGTACCTACCATCTACGTTTGACAAAAACATTTTTTGAGGGAGGTCTAGGAAGAAAAAGCATCCCACACTATGGATTACAAAAAAGCTATGGAGCCAAAAGGCATTCTGGAGTACATAAAAACATAAGGCCTGATTTAGATCTTGGCAGATGGGTTACTCCATCACAAAGCCGAAATATAAATCCCATTATATTCTTAATGATTTATATTTCAGTGGAAGGGATATCCATCACTTGTGTGACAGAGTAACCCGTCCGCCAAGATCTGAATCGGGCCCATTGTTACTAGTTTTCTTTTACGTACACTTGCATACTTTTTTTAAGAAGCTCTAAAACATATAAAATTGAAATAAAATTCATTGAATATCCCTACACAATTAGTACAAAGAGAAAGTACCGTGCTCTCTTTACATTTTTACAAATTGTGACTTGGACATTTTGGGCTCGGTTCACAAACACATTTAAAAGTGTGCAAAAGAGTGCTTTAGAAGAATATTTTTATGTACTCCAAATGCCTTTGTGGATAGCCCCCCTCTATGTTGTCAAATGATATGACAACTAGGATAGATTGGTTGATGGCATATATGATGTACTCATTATTGACAATGAAGATATCACTGGTGAATTAATTCGTAATCTCGTCAGTGATATCATGTGAGAAATTGTGAGCAGCACATGATGAGGATTTATGGGCAATATTTTCTGCATCGCACAAAGCAGACACATCTCTCTGGTATTTCGACCCGGTTACATTCAATTTGCGATGTTTTAAAGACCTCATATCATCAGGTCTTCAAAAAAGTTTCATTATAAGTAGAGAGTAGTGAGCTTTGGGTCTGCCACCTTCATCTGTTAAATTTCATGAGATTTGCATGATGTGCCACTGCAAAAATGCCATGGCATTAAGTGGATGGTTACATTGGACTACTTGTGTTACAATTTGGTATAGGAATCGTGCATCAGATTTGGTTAAGTCCACCACATACACAACAAACCGTTTATCTTGACGCCTTTTGGAGCAAAGTGGCTCAATTTGCAGCTTCCATATGCTGGGGCTCAAGATGTTGCTTTATTATGGAATTTCATTTCTAGGACAACTGGAGACCACACGCAAAGTGTCCTAGGAATTGCCTAATGCTTTCCAATACAAAAGGTCAGACCTGTTAACAATTCTTGTTAAGCTTAGTTCTGAAACAATGCTGTCTCTTTCATTGGATTGTTTTGGAAATTGTGGTGTTTATATAAACATATGATAATGTGATGAGAGTGCTACGCATTATACCTACTGCACATTGTATACCTTTTCACTTAGCAGTCTCAGGAGGCATGGCTAGGCCATCAGCCCCCACACCTCCAGGGTTCACAACAAGGGGGTTACTCCATACACAGTGGCAACTGAAGTAAGATATGCCCTTCCTCTACATCCTTTGCCAGCCAAATATCCAGAGAACTCAATGCCCACAATGTTTGCCATTGCACGTTTGGATTTGGGTGAAAGCTGTGACCTTTGGCTATATTATATACCTTGCTTCCCTACCACCAAACTAGTTGTGAAAGGTCAGTCATTGGGCGTGCACAGGTGACTGTGGGAGCTGGGCCTAGCCAAAGACCAGGCCTTGTAGTACCCTGGGATCACTTTATCCAATACAGACTACTTTTTGCCACGTGCCATAGTACCATAGGTATAGCCTCCATGTCCATGGTCCCCGCTACACATGGCCTTCAACCATGGACAGTGGGTGCAGAAAGCAGGGTCTAGTCTTTGGTCACCCATGTAAACTGAAGCCATTGTACTGGCACACTCTTCTGACCCACTGTATTGACCATGAACAATGAGATTTAGATGCCTTCAGTCACACTCAACCCATGTAACACCAAAACCAGCTGTGCATGGTGCCTGGAAATGCACAAAGGCTCAGGGTGCAGATATGAGGACCATGGCCATTTATGTCACCACATCCTACTGCACAGTTTTTGACCATATGCAGTGGGGCCTTGTCACAGATCTTGGTCTCAGGACATACCCTGAACCTAGTGCTATTACCACCCAAACCCATGATGCGACAGAATATGGGTGCCAGTTCTTGACTTTGGTCGGCACTTCACCCAGCACTTCATCCATCGATTCACATCGCACAGGTTTTGGTCATGCTCTTTCGTGTCTTAGCACAGTGTGTGGCCATTTACTCGAAGCTTATCCTGAGGATAAAGTAGGGTAAATATGCAAAATATCTGTTAAACTGAAAATATTCATCAGTAGGAGCAAAAGGCGTTAGCAAATCAAAAAATAGATGACTAGTCCTTCAGTTTTGCACCAACTTGAAGGGTCAGTACAACAATTAACATAATGAGGTTAAGCTGCATGTATTAATTGCCTGACAATCGTTTTGTAAATTCATCAAGCAGCATCAAAGTAATTAGAAAGGCAATATACACCCTTTTAATTAAAGCTACAGCTTAACCATCACATTTGCATCCTTAAAAAAAGGTTTCATTGTAAAATTAAGATTTAACAAAATCTGATTTCACTTTAAAACTGTGGTTTTATAAAGTGAAATTGTAGTTTTTATGCTTCAAAATAATTTTTCTACCCATATGGATACTGTCCATACCCCTAATAATCTCCAAGACTGTGCTGGCCCCAGACATTTTGTCAACAACACATAATTAAGATTTTGGACGAACACCCCAATTTCAAAATGGCAGAAAATAACAAAACAAAAGACTTTAACAAATGAATCAGATTTCTCAATAATACACATACATCCATTTTAGAATCGTGACTCCAACTGTTCCATAAAAATGGTTGTCTAATTTGACCGATTGCTATTTTTTAATGCTGTTTTTTTTATTGATTTCAGCAAAATCATAAAGGGGTTGCAGTTTGGACCATGCTGCATCATTGCATGGTAGTAAAAGTCAGTTGACTTTTACCCCACCTGCGACAGAATTTTTCCGATGGTAATTAATGTAAGCAGTGTTCATTAGAGACACCCCAATATAAAGTTTACCTTTCTTGATGGATTTTAAGCTTAGCAAAAACATATTTCCAGAGAGATTTCATAAATGTATGTTCTGGCTACTGAATGCTTAGCTGCCTTTCTGCACTATAGAACTCACTGTGGATCTGCACTGAAATATTGTGAGCTGATGATGTTCTGCCAGATTGGATTTTAACCTCTTCGACGCCGATGACGGAACGGTTCCGTCATGCACGTCGGTTGGGCTGTGCTTATGACGGAACCGTTCCGTCATGGCCCCGCCCGCGCTCAGAACTTTCAGCACCGCGCGGGAATCCGCGCAGCGCTGAAGAGGTTAAGGACTGAAACATCGACTACCTGGGATGATCAGCTACCTCAATATTTCAATCAGTGCGTTATAACCTCACTTTTCATTGATGAAACCTTTCACCAATTTGCATATGTATAGTCACTTTTCTTTAAGTCTATTTTTAGTATCTTGAGCATGAATAAAGTGCCAGCCACGGCTGTAACAAAATGAGGATTTATGATATCTTCATTTTAAACTCAAATGCAAATAGATTCAATTGAATTACTATGTAGAATCACTCACGTTTCAACACGTCTGTACCAACTTCTCCAAGTGACACTGAGCTGCCTGGCTACAAATCAGTCACTGGGATGCTGACTGCCCCGCGAAGGAGAGTGCGGGGGCCCAGGAAGGGCTCCATCTCACCAGACCCTGGCCTTTCTTGGAGGCAGTGTAGACTACTCCACTTCTAATGACAATAAGATTAAAAAATATATAAATATTTGGCACAATTTAGCTGCTGAAGCAGCTGTTCATTAAAAAATGCTCAAACACTCTCTATGCACTGCTCACTACACTGAAGCATATAGCACTTTAGTTTAGTCTCAGTGCTGCGAAATGATTCCCAACGCTGTGCGGAAGAAAACACAGGTTTGAGTTCAGCACTGCATGCAGCCTACCTCTTCCTTTGGTTATGATCTGCACAATCCTCTCTCCCCTAATATCAAGACACTGAGTGTATTCGCCTTTACTCCTTGATCCCCTGGTAGACTGATGGGATTTCCCTATGTTCAACAGTCTCTTATACTCTTAGACTTTTGCAATTATTCTTTGTTAGCACCCACTGCAGTATGCCAGGACAAAGAGCAGATCCTCAGAATTGATTCTCGTTTTCAAACTTTATTCAGCAAAAATGCCGTAAAGGTTACCGACAACTGTAGCATTTAGAAACATCTTAAATTACATTAAAAACATATTAAGAATTATACAAAGAAAGTTATACAAGCCAGCAATCAAAGCACCTGATGTAGTGTAACGCAGAGCATCGAATCGGCGATGCGAGTGAAATTACCATCATAAAAGCTATTATGAGGGAATCGCATCATAATAGGAAGCAATAAAAAAATGTTCTAAAGTGTGTTTTGATTTACAGTGCACTGTGCATTTTCTATGTGGTATCTGAATGTAATTTGTAATGTTTTGTTGGTCACCTACGCATATGCCGCAGGACACACAAATGAGGAGACACACTCTTAGTTCACTGTGTGGGCAGGAAGTCCCGTGCGACCTCTGCCCGTTTATTTAAGCTCTCTGGCCACGCCTCGCCAGAGAGTGATACAAAGTATGTGGGTGCTTCCGGGCCATAGGACCAGTCTCCAGCAGAACAACTAGACTGCTACATCCCATCCCAAAACAGTGTTCAACGGGGATTTCAATGACAGGTTAGCACACAAAGTCTGCTAGTTTCTTGTTTGGTCTTGGGTTTGGTCTTAAACTATACCGGCCGTGTGCCACTCGCTGACTTCTCATCGGGCTGACGGCTGATGGTGATAGATTGTCTATCACCCGGGGTTGAGGAACAGTCTCGGGACCCTGGCCTTGCATGCTGTCAGATCGTGGTGACAGACTGTTTCTTGGGAGTTCCTCATCACTTATTTCGCTGGGATGCAACGGCTCAGTATTGTCTGGTGGAACTTGTTTGAACCAGAAAATATTCCGGGTGATGATCTCCCCTCCCTTCTTGGCGGTGAGTGCCGTTCCGTTAATGCTTAACACCTTCCACAGCCCAGGTTCATACACTGTGCGGAACTTCCCTCCGCCACGACGGTGGCGCACTAGGACAGAACTTCCAGGTGTTATGGCTGCTAGCATTATTGTTAGTGGTTATTCGTCGCATTTGTGTGGCTACTGGAATAGTGTCTCGCCGGGGCCCAGCCAGCATGAGAGCCCACGGCGACCGTTGCATGGTGCAATGCGGGGTACTCAAGAACCGGTGAAGCGCCATTTCTGGGTCAGACTGTTCAGCGGCTGATATTCGGAGAATTTTGTTCAGTGTTCGCATGAAGCGTTCTGCTTCACCATTGGCTTGAGGCCATTGTGGAGTGATGCAGTGATGTTTGATTCCTAGTTGCGTTAGTAATTCTTTGAATTCTCCCCCTTGGAACGGTGGCCCGTTGTCCGTCTTTATGACTAGAGGGAGTCCAAACAGAGCGAACGCCTTCGCCAGTACTGGTTGCAGATGGTTGAACGATGTAGACGGTATGACATCTACAACAGGGTACTTCGTGTAGCTGTCGACTAGAACCACAGTGACCCTTCCGTCTGGGAAGCTCCCAAAACCGAGGCTCACCCACGACCACGGGGATGGTGCTGGATCTTCGGTTATCACCGGTGCTGGTGCTTCTGGGTTACTAGTGTGCTGGCAGGCTCGGCAATTTCTCACAACTGCCACTACGGCTGCTTCTAGACCAGGGAACCACACCTTTTCTCGCATCCGTGTCTTCATCCTCTCAGTGCCTTGATGGCCTTCGTGTGGTAGCACAGTTGCACGCTCTTCTAGGCCTGCCGAGATGACGATTCGTGACCCACATAGTACGAGACCACTGTCGGTACTGCTCAGTTCATGATGGACCTGCCACATCTTTCCTAGCCAAACCCGGTCTGGTTCCTTCCATCCAGTGATGCCTTGGAGGAAGCCTTCCCATGGGATGTATGACGTTACAACGCATACTTTTACAACGCATGCACTTACAACGCAATTTTTACATCGCAACATCCACTACAACGCATTCCATTACATCGCATGACACTACAACGCATTTTAAAAAACTACCTTTACAACGCATTCCATTACATCGCATACTACCTTTACAATGCATACCATTACAATGCATACTGTTACATTGCATTTACGGTAAGAATTGGATAGTATAGGGGTACAAATTACTATTCTTACTACAGGGGGTGCAACAGTAGGGTAAGTGTTGGATAGTATAGGGGTAAAAATTACTATTCTAACTCCAGGGGGTGCAACAGTAGGGTAAGTGTTGGATAGTATACGGGTAAAAATTACTATTCTAACTCCAGGGAGTGCAACAGTAGGGTAAGTGTTGGATAGTATAGGGGTAAAAATTACTATTCTAACTCCAGGGGGTGCAACAGTAGGGTAAGTGTTAGATAGTATAGGGGTAAAAATTACTATTCTAACTCCAGGGGGTGCAACAGTAGGGTAAGTGTTGGATAGTATAGGGGTAAAAATTACTATTCTAACTCCAGGGGGTACAACAGTAGGGTAAGTGTTGGATAGTGTAGGGGTTAAAAATTACTATTCTAACTCCAATGGTATGCATTGTAATGGTATGCGTTGTAATGCCTGCGTTGTAGTGACATGCGTTGTAATGGTATGCGTTGTAATGGTATGCGTTGTAATGGTATGCGTTGTAATAGTATGCGTTGTAGTGTCATGCGTTGTAAAGGATGTTCCGTTGTAATGCCTGCGTTGTAAGTGTAGTGCGTTGTAATAGTTGCGTTGTAAAGGTTGTTTCCCCTTCCCATGTCCCACTGCGTATAGCTGCTAGTACTTTTTGAAGGACTGCGTCATTGTCCGTTTCTGCCCTTATCTCTTCTACAGTAAGAGCTTGTGGACCGGCCCATTGGGCCACCATGCAAACGTATTCTTCGGTGTGTTGTTCTTGCGGGAGTTGCTAGGGAGGACATTTAGCAGGTGTCTGGACAGAAAGTCAGCAGGATATTTGGCTCCAGGTCTGTATTCTATTTCCATTTGATAATGCTCTAACTGTATGGCCCACCTTTCGATTCTGGGGGCTGGGTATGGAGCGGTGCCTCTAAACAGAGGAAGTAGTGATTGGTGGTCAGTTACGACTTTGAAGGGGTGTCCGCTGTTATACAGGTAAAAGTTATTACAGGCCCATTTGATAGCCAGCGCTTCTCGCTCAATTTGGGAATAACGAGCCTCGGTTGGAGTGAGCGCTTTGCTGGCAAAAGTGAGGGGAACCCAATGTCCGGGTTCTGTTTCCTGGGTGAGGAGTGCTCCTAAGCCCACGGGGCTTGCATCCACCACTACTTCTGTTCGCCGGGCCGTGTCGAAATAAGCCATGGTTGTTTTGCTCAACAAGGTCGATTTTACCTTTTGGAATGCCTCTTCTTCCTCGCTTCCCCATTTCCACACGGCTTCCTTTTTGGTGAGAGCTCTTAACGATTCAGCCACGGTAGCGAGGTTGGGTATGAACCATCCACAGTAGGTTGCCATGCCTAGAAAGCTCCGAACTTCTGACGCCGTGCTGGGTGCTGGTGCTTGTTGGATGGCCTGTGATTTCCTGGGATCTACTTGCACTCCATCTTGGCTAAATACGTAGCCAAAGAACTCGATGGACTTTTGGAAGAATTGGCATTTGTCCCGGTGTAGTGTCACCCCATGGTCAACCAGGCATTGCAAAGTGGCCCTAAGACAGCGATGGTGTTCTTTGAGTATGGCTGAGTGAATGCATATATCATCACTGACTTTAAGAACTCCCTGGAGCTCTGACAGCATTTCCCAAACTGCATTTTGCAAGATCTCTGCTGCTGACGATATGCCGAAGTTTAGCCTTTTGTAGCGGCGTAGTCCCAGGTGAGCCGAGAAAGTCGTAATATACCTACTTTCCTCCGCCAGCTTCAACTGGTGATATCCCGCATTGAGATCGAGCTTGGAAAACCATCGGGATCCGTTTAGATCAGCCAGTATATCGTCGATTGTCGGGGTGAGGTGTCGCTCACGTTTTATTGCTTGATATGCGCATGTCAATGCAGAGGTGTATTTTCCCTGGCTGCTTCGGTTTCTCCGCAATTACCATGGGCGACACCCACGGCATCGGTCCTGTGACCTTTTCGATCACTCCTTGCTGTTCTAGATTCTGCAGCTCTTGCTGGTTGAGTGGCCTGAGATGGAAGGGTATACAACGGTGTCGCAGGACAACTGGTTTGACCGCCTTATCGATGTGCAACTTGATGGGGTTTCTCTTCATACACCCAATGCTTTTGAAAAGTTGTGGGAACAGCTCCAGTATGTCGTCGGCCTGTAGGGTCTTAACGGCTTTGGCGAATGTCACCAGACCTAGGTCTTCTGCTGTGTGACTGCTTACTAAGATGTCAGCTTCACGGTCTATAACGTGGAACGCCGTGGTGACTTCATGCGTGTCTGATTTGACCTGCACCATCATCTTCCCTTTTAACGGTAGTGGTTTTTGGCTGCCATACGTGAGGATTTTCACACTTGATGGGATCAGTACTGGTTTCGGCTTCAGATGCTTATAATGCTGACAGCCCATCACATTTACAGACACCCCTGTGTCGATTAGAGCTGTCACTGGTGATCCTGCAATTTTGATGGCGCACGTCGGTTGTGGTCTCCGTCTTCATTTCAGATCACTTGCAAATGATATCATGTAC
The DNA here is from genome assembly GCF_964204655.1 of Triturus cristatus. NCBI lineage: Eukaryota > Metazoa > Chordata > Amphibia > Caudata > Salamandridae > Triturus > Triturus cristatus. Next base: position 832,296,909 of record NC_140591.1, read on the forward strand.
GCTTCCGCCTCGTCCTCCGTGGATGAATCTTCTAGGTACTGCCTTTGATTAACTGATGCCTTAGCTTCTGTGGACTTGTCCACTTCATCGAGCGATAACTGTTGCACTGCCTTGGCGGGCGGTCTCCTTCCCCGAGCTCCTCTGTTCTGGGCTCCTCCTCTGCAGACACTCGCATAATGGTTGGGCATGCCACATTTGGAGCATGTCCGGCCTTGTGCAGGGCATTCCTCAGGTGGGTGTTCTTCATTCCCACAGTAGCCACAGCGTGGTCCACGTGGGTTTCTGGTCGCCCATCGTCCTTGGGTGCTTCTGGCTGGGGTGCGTATGGCATCTGCTCGTTCCGTCTTTACTGTTACTGGCTTTTCTCCTTGTTGGGTAAGCGCGTGTAGTCTCCTGAGAGATAGGGCACTAGGACCCAGACGAAGGCAGAGGGCAGGAGAGGTCATCGGACACCAGTTCCGGTCAGAGAGGGTGAGGGGCAGAACACAGGAAGCAGGGACCAAGACAAGACGTGCAGCATGCTGGCTGCAAACGATATATATAATAAAGCATTAGAAACTGACCTGGCTGTGTGGTGATCCTTGAAGCGACGCGACAACTGGTGATGAGGATGGGATCGAAATCCACACGTCGCGGCGACTGTCGGAGTCCACCCGGTCGCGGAAAGAAAATCGGAGCCAGGAGCCCACCCTGGTCCGAAGTGCCCAGCAGGAAAAAGAACATCGTTGCGGGAGCCCACCCCGGCGCTGCTAACAGAAGTAAGAGCAGCGCGATACTGAAACTGATGAGGCAACCGAAGGAAAGATTAAAATCCCTGCCGCGCGTGAGTTTCAACGAACTCTAGCGAGAGGAGGCGGCCATTTTAAAGTCAACCGAATTGAGCCAATCAGCGTCCAAGATAGACGGCGGCCATTTTGAAGGGTCAGGCAAAGTCCCGAACAGCGCGAAATCGCGCGAGAGTGTGGCAGCCATCTTGGAGTCAGGCAAATTGGGCCAATAGCAGCACAGGAAGGCCGGGAGGCCATTTTAAAGTCAGGCAAAAAGGAAAATAGACCAAAAAAAGGTCTAAATAACAGGAAAACGACAAGAAAAAGGTGCCAAAGAAAGAAAATAGCACCAGAGGAACAAGAAGGAAGAGGAAAGAAACAAATAAATAAATAGACAGTGGTGCCACATGCAACATAATGTGCATGTCAGAGTACATGAAGATGAGAATAAAGCCAACGTTATCGCCATCAAAAGTAGATGTGTTAAAGTGGGGATCAAAGACACCCGTCGAAAACATGGGCAAGTTCACTGAAACTTTAACATATCAGGACATGACATGTCAAGAAGAGATACACGTGCTGAAAGGGGACATCCCAGCACCCTGCCTGCTGAGTAACGTCACGGCACAAGTCATGGGGCTGTTGGCTATGACATATCACATGACAGAAAAAGAGAACATACTGCAAGAATATCAAGAAATACTGCAGGGACTGGGGAAGCTAAAAGACAAACAGGTTACCCTACACATAAACAAAGCGGTGAGACCAGTGGCACAGCATCACAGGAGAGTGCCGATTCACCTACAACCGCAAGTGGAAGAAGAAATAAACAACCTACTGCAGCAAGACATAATTGAGCCTGCAGACGGGCCGACACCGTGGGTATCACCGATTGTGGCAGTCCCGAAGAAAAATACGTCCAAAATACGGATCTGTGTGGACATGAGAATACCGAACACTGCAATATCGAGGGAACGTCATCCAGGACCTCATCTGAACGACATGATCAGCCGGCTGACAGGGGCGTGCCGATTCTCAAAGCTAGATCTGTGCAAAGGGTATCACCAACTAGAGCTGGACCCACAGTCAAGGTACATAACGACATTCTCCACACACCTAGGACTATTCAGATACAAACGGCTCAGTTTTGGTATCTCGTCAGCGGCCGAAATATTTCAGGAGACAATAAGACAGGTGATACGACCAGTGCACAACAGTTTCAACTACAGTGACGACATCCTAGTGTTTGGGAAATCGGACGGAGAACATGATAGCGCCCTAAGGCAAGTGTGCAAACAACTAAAGCAGGCTGGACTAACACTAAATGGAGAAAAGTGCGAGGTAGGGAGAAGAGAACTGATCTTCTTCGGGCACATATTCTCGGAAAAAGGGATGAGGCCTGATCCCAGCAAAGTGGAGACGCTGAAGAATACAAAGCCACCGTCAGATGTGGCAGAAATAAGATCATTCCTAGGCCTGGCAAGCTACTGTGCCAGATACATACAAGTCTTTGCCACGGTGAGCACGCCGCTGAGAGAACTAACGAAACAAGGCCAGAAATTTGTCTGGTCTCAACAATGCAATGAATCGTTCGAAGAGATCAGGAAGGCCGTGATGACTGTGGAGCACCTCGCATACTTCGACCCTCTGCTCTGCACCGAGCTGACGGGCGATGCCAGCCCAGTGGGGTTAGGTGCAATATTAGCACAACACCTGCCGGGAAAGGAGTCACCAAGGAAGATTGTTTCATACACCAGCAAAAGCCTCACAGACATTGAGAAGGCGTACTCCCAGCCGGAGAAAGAAAGCTTGGCGGTGGTATGGGCATGCGAGCATTACCACATGTTTGTGTACGGGAAGCCGTTCACCATCATCACAGATCACCAAGCACTAGTAAAAATTTACGGCAACCCAGCAGCAAAGATGCCGCCCCGCATCGAGCGCTGGGGCATCAGACTAATGGATTACGACTTCAAAATTGTCCACAAACCTGAGAAAGAGCATAATCCAGCAGACTACATGTCACGGCATCCACTACCGCATGCAGAAAAAAGGCCTCAATGGCAGAAGAATACTTAAACTTCGTGTTAAAGCAAAACACGCCTGCACCAGTAACTCTAACAGAAATAGAGAGAGAAACGGAAAAGGATGACACTCTCCGAGCAGCCAGAGAAACGACGAGACAGCAAAGATGGAGACATGTAAACAACAACTGCACATGGAAGGGAGGAGTAAACAAGGAGGAGATGCTGGCTCTACAGAAAATAAGCGGGGAGCTCTCGGAGACAAATAGTGGAATTGTAATGAGGGGCACCAGGATAGTCATTCCAAGCTCACTACGACGCCAAGTGGTCAGCATTGCACACGAGTCACACAGGGGCATTGTGGCGACAAAAAAGCTGCTGAGAGAAAAGGTTTGGTTCCCGGGGTTAGATCGTCTATTTGAAGATACGATTGCGGCCTGTCACCTCTGTCAAACGACAGGTCCGCCCGCAAGACAAGAACCACTACAAATGTCGGAACTGCCAAGAGCTGTATGGACAACAATGGCTGCCGACTTCTTTGGACCTCTAGACACGGGAACTTACCTACTGGTCATAATAGATGAATACTCCAGATTCCCCATTGTGAGATCAGTCTCCTCAACATCAGCAGCCGCAACGTTACCTGTTCTGGACGATATATTCGCAGCCTGGGGCTCGCCAGAGACATTGAAAACTGATAATGGTCCTCCGTTCTCAGGAGAGGAATTCCGAAGGTTCATGGCCTACCTCGGAATACAGCACAGAAAGGTAACACCACTTTGGCCACAAGCAAACGGCATGGTCGAAAGGTTCATGGGAAACATCAAGAAGGCAGTTCAGAGGGCGAAGCTGTCACAGATTTCCCTAGGCCAAGCACTGTGCCAAATACTGAGGGACTACAGAAACACGCCTCATGGGTCTACAGGGAAATGCCCGGCGGAGCTAGTACTAGGGAGGACAAGCAGAACGAGGCTGCCGCAGGTAGAAGGACTGGCCACGCCAGGGCACGAGAGCATGGCAGCCAAAGATGAGGCGGCCAAGAAAAAAATTAAAGAATATGCTGACGGAAGACGACATGCCATCAAATCACACCTCCATGAAGGAGACACTGTAATAGCACGACAGAGACAACAAAGGAAGTCGGACAGTCCATTTGCCCAAGACCCGTTGAAGATAACACAAGTGAAAGGAACAATGATAACAGCAGAATCCGACAGCAGGCGAATAACAAGGAACAGCTCACATTTCAAAGGCTTGAAAGAAGAAAAGGACGAAGAGCACGTGACAGGCATCGAAGGGACAACAACAACAAGGGAGTGCAACGGAGCAGGTGCAGCAGAAGCCACCAGGCCTAAGGAGGGCCAAGGACCTGTGGAGAGGCCAAGAAGAGACATTGTGAGACCAAAGAGACTAATAGAAGAAATGTGAGATGCCGCTCTTGGCAGCATCTCACGGGTCACATCCATCGACACTTTCACATCTTGCAACAGACTATAAAAAAGAAACTGTCCCATTTTGATTACTAACTCATGCTACTGTCGTAATGTCTTTGTGACAAAGGGGGAGATGTAGTGTCCTGAGAGATAGGGCACTGGGACCCAGATGAGGGCAGAGGGCAGGAGAGGTCACCGGACACCAGTTCCGGTCAGAGAGGGTGAGGGGCAGAACACAGGAAGCAGGGACCAAGACAAGACGTGCAGCATGCTGGCTGCAAACGATATATATAATAAGGCATTAGAAACTGACCTGGCTGTGTGGTGATCATTGCAGCAAAGCGACGCGACAGCGCGGCGTCCATGACTGTGGCTCTGGCGTCCGAGAGTTCATGCGACCGCGCTAGGATAAGACTGTCCTCCAGGGTGATTCCTGGTTGTCGCAAGATGAGGGTCCGAAGATGTTTGTTACGGTACCCTTGGATCGCTTGGGCTCTCACTTCCTTATTCTGGTTGTTGTCCGTGCAGGTACTGGCCAACTCTCGCAACCTAGCGTGGAAAGCGTCCATCGTCTCTCCTTCTCTCTGACGCGCTTGACGGAGCTTGATGCGCTCGTAATCTGGGTTTAGTTGTGGGTCAAAATGGGCATTTAATGCCCTGACAGCTGAATCATAATCGTTGGGGGGACCGGTGTCCGGGAGATGTGCAAACAACTTGTATATCTCTTCCCCCCCAAAATGGAGTAGTAGCGACCTTTTGACTGCGCCGTCCGTCTCGTGAGTGGCAGTGAAGTAGTTGTTGAGCCTGCCAATCCAGATCGTCCACCTTGCAGACGCTGTTGCCGGATCGATGAGCTCGCTGCAAGGGGGCAACGCTGTGATTTGTGCATGTTGTGAGGTGTGTTGCGCCACTTGCTGTGCAGGGGGCGCATTTTGTTGGGCTACTGGTTCGGCCGCTGCAGCAGGGTTCATCGCGGTATGTTGGCGTAGACGGGTCGCTGATGCACTCTGCAATGCTGATGGTGTCCGTCTTCGCCACTAGGCGTTGTGCGGCACGCTTGGCAGGCTGCGTGGGCGGTCTTCCCCAGGTGAGCGTGGAGAAATGCTGACGCGGCAGGTGGCACTTCCAGCAGGCCAGGCCTTACCCCTCCTCAGACAGACAAGAGGGAACATGCAGGAGTGCATGGGCAGCAAACAGCTATTTCTGGGCAGATCCCCCACTGGCACTTCCTAACTGTTCAGGCAGCAGCAAACCATGAAGCAAGACCACGCGGTGAAGAGAAGCAGTCGGAGGGCCGGGTGAGGCAATGCGCGTGCACGCGCGAGGCAGGAAACTTGGCCGTGGGACACCCAGAAGGCTTCAGCGGGAGGGCCGGGTGAGGCAATGCGCTTGTGCGCACGAGGCAGTACACTTAGCAGCAGGACACCCAGATGACTTCAGCAAGGTGATGCCTGCTTACGCGCGATGTGAGCAGCGTGGTGTCCGATGCCTACCCTCGCTCAGTGGGGCAGCGGGCAAACCTCCAGACAGCCGCTGGGCACGTGGGCGGCGATGAAACCGGAACGACGCGGCCCCCGATGGTCACCGCTCATGTGCGGTCTCTGGAACACCGCGGGAGTCGGCAGGAGTGCAGCGAAGCTCCGAGCAGGGAACAGCGCTTCGGACGATGGTGAGTAAAGGCGCCCACCCTCCGTCGCCAATGTAATGTTTTGTTGGTCACCTAGGCATATGCCGCAGGACACACAAATGAGGAGACACACTCTTAGTTCACTGTGTGGACAGGAAGTCCCTTTTTTTTTTTTTATCTTTTTTTATTGAAAATCTTGTGTCAGAGTTACAATTTGACGATAACATAAGTTGGCAAACAGAGAATGAAAATATAAATTGGCAAGCAGAAAGTAAAAATACAGAATAACGTAAAGAAAATAATTTACGAAATACGAAAATCAACCATTACACAAAGTAAAGACTCCAAATTCTATTAAACTTCATAATCCCACCTATTCGCTGTGCGTATCGCATTTCAGTCTTTCTAACATTCCTAATTTTTTGCAGCCAGGCACTAAAAAGAGGGACTTGAGCTGACATCCAGTTCTGCAGGACTAATGACCTTGCAACTGCCATTGCAATAAATAATAGTTTAACCATCTGTTCTGTCAAGCCAAGATCGGAATCGTATCCATACAATATTAATTTAACATTATAAGTAATCAGAATCCCACAATACTTTTGCAAATATTCGAATATCTCATTCCAAAAAGGCATAATTTTAACACAGTTAGCTATAGTGTGGGACCAGTTTGCAGGAGTATATTGCTGGCATCTAAAACAGGTGGCAGTAGTGTTAGGAAACATTTTAGCAATGGCAGCAGGAGTACGATACAGAAGCCATTTACTGAAGAATAGCATTCTTCTCCAATTAGATCCTCGAAGAACACTAAAATTCAGTTTATTTATAATTTTCCAAGTATTAATAGTAAGTACATGATTCTCCTGTTCTTGCCATTTTTTAATTGCTTTTTGGCTAAGATCGTCCGCAGTATATTCTGCTAAAACACGTTTCCATACCCCTGGCTTCCTCGTCCTAGAAGTCGTAAACGAATCGTCCCATAGCTGATTGGAGGAACCAATGCTTATTGGTTCAACTTGTACCAACGTTTTAAAGATAGAAACATACGAACCAAGTAACATAAAGTTCCCAGGAATAATAAGCTGCATCTCTCCAGGTAACAGCCATGTCCCCTCCCTCAAGAAATCTAACAAAGAATGAAATCCCGAAAGTGCCCATTGTAATACAGTGTCAACTCCAATTTTCATTCCCAAAAAAAGGAGAGCATTTCTTAAGGGGGTTCTAATATTAAATTTTGGGAGAGAATATCTTTTGAGAAAGACATCCTGACGCTTAAAGAACCAAAGCATCGTTTTATAACGAGTAAGTTTCGGTAATTTAGAAATATGTAACGGAGAAGGAATCTGAACCTCATGACAAATTCTATTAAAAAGAAAATTAATAAACACAGTTGGGGTCTGCGTTCCAGATTTAAACCGCTCTAAATATTGGGCAAAATATGCGCTATAGTAGTCTTTAATATTGGGTACAGCTAAACCTCCCAATTCTGTATCGGCGTAAAGAATCCGCATTGCGATCCTGGGACTTTTTTTTGCCCATATAAACCCTGTGAATAATGATTGTACTTTTGAGAAGAAACCACTGGGCAAAAAACAGGGAATGGCAGAAAATAAAAAATTAAATAACGGAAGAATAGACATTTTTATAAGTGCCACTCGCCCTAGGATGGAAAATGGCAACGAGTCCCATCTATTGAATAAAGATTGAACCTTGCGTAGAAGAGGATCAAAATTTAACATAACTAAATCGGAAACTAAAACAGAGTACATAACTCCTAAATACCTCTTCGGTCTTGGATTAATACAGCCGAGTAAATCAGTGTGTAGCTCAACCTCACCCTCACCACAAACTAGTATTTCAGTTTTTTTTTTATTAATTCGATAACCACCCAGATGTTCGAATTCCTCAAAAAGCTGAAGCGCGGCAGTTTGAGATTGAATATCCGACTTAATCAGTAACAAAATATCGTCGGCATATAGTTTGATTTTTGCCATAGAAGGAATAGGAGGAGAGATATTTACGGATTCCCGAATAGCTGTGGCTAATGGTTCAATAAAAAATGCAAAAAGAATAGGGGACAAGGGGCAACCTTGCCTGGTGCCCCGTTGAACCGATACTTTACCAACCATAACTGAATTAATGATTATATTGGCTTTGGCACCCGTGTACAAATTTTGAATTAAACTAATAATCTGTGGAGGAATTCCAAAGTGGTTTAAAATAACAAATAAAGTTGTCCATACCACTAAATCAAAAGCCTTTTCTGCGTCTAATAATAAAATTAAAGCGGAAATTTTGTTTGTCTGAAAATAATCTAAAGCCTCAGTGAGAAAATGTGTATTTGTAGCTAATTGTCGGCCTGCCACAAAGCCATTCTGATCCGGGTGAATAAGATCCTTGGAAATGTGATTAAAACGTATTGATAATAATTTAGTGAGGATCTTATAATCAGTGTTAAGTAATGTAATAGGCCTATATGAATTGGGATCTTTGGGATCTTTGCCTTTTTTAAGAAAACTAACAACTGTGCCCTCTCCAAAAGAATCTGGAACTTGCCCACCCATTAACATATAATTAACTAATTGTAGTAAAAAATCAGAAAAGGCGCAGAAGAAAACCTTAAAAAATTCAGCGGGGAGGCCATCCGGGCCACAGGCCTTACCAATTGGGAGGTTCTTTACCACTAATTCCAACTCTGACTTTGAAAATAAACTCATCATTGCTCCACTGTCTGCCTGAGATAGAGAAGGCATATCATATCTTGCTAAAAAATTTAAGAGCCTAGAATGGTCTATTTCCTGATGATGACTATATATCTGTTTATAGTGAGAAAGCATTATAGTACCAATAGCATCAGGCTGTGATGTGTCTATCAAAGTGATAGGAGACTTCAAAGTACGAATTAAATTTGCAGCTGCTTGCTCCTTAGCCTGCCACGCAAGGAGTTTGCCAGAAAAATTACTCTCCTCATAGCTCCTTTGAGATTGTATAAGAAATTGCTGTTCACTCTGTGCAGCAAAAAGCGTACTTAATTCGCGTTTGGCCTCATTTAATTTTTTTTGCGCAAGACTAGAGAAATTAGATTGTCGAAGCCGAGTTAGGGAACAGATTCTTTGGTAGAGTAAGGTCCTAGACTGTTTAATAGTACGCCATTCTTCTGCGTCTTTGGCGATAATAATACCGCGAACAAAAGCTTTTAGTGAGTCCCAGATAATATGTAATGGAGCCGTATATGAATTATGAGCAATAAAGTCAACAATTTCTGATTTTAGAAAGGAAACCCAATTACTATCTTGTAGGTACATTTTATTAAATATCCTCTCTTGGGGGACTTAATTTCTTCCCCTACTTTAAACTCAATTACCAGCATTGCGTGGTCTGAAAAGCCATTATGCAAAAATTTCTGATATGAAAATTTTAATGAACTAGAGGCCAAAAAAAAGTCAATACGAGAGGAGGATCTATGTCTTCCTGACCAATAAGTAAATTCTTGTTTATGAGGAAATTTTAATCGCCATGGGTCACAAAGATCGAGTAATGCGGAGTTCTTCATAATGGACCTTAATGACTTTGGTTTAGATTGTTTCTTTAGGAGACCAGTAGAATCTAGTTTTATATCAATAAGAATATTAAAATCCCCGCCTATAACTATATCTCCTCTGACCATTAGTAGTGATTGAAATAACTCCTCATAGATGGGGGCACGATCTTCCACTGGGGCATAATAACTAACAAAGGTAATCGGCCTATTCCTATTTTTAATTACACAAGTAGCCCAACACCACCGCCCTGCGCCTCCATCTTCAAACTGGATAATTTCTGCATCTAAATTACGATTAATAAACAGCGCGACTCCCCTTTGAGATTCTTGAGCACATGAGAACCCACGATATGAAGACCAATTTTTAAACATTGAAAAAGAGTTAATTTTATCCACAGAAATATGAGTTTCTTGCAGCATCACAACTGCTGGGCGCTCTGTTTTAATCCAGAGCTCGATAGTGCGCATTTTTTTTTTATTATTCAATCCATTGACATTGAAAGAGACAACTCTAACCCCTCCAATAGACATTAATTATTAAGAATAACTTCTTGCCAACAAAATTTTTCATCGCGAACCACAAGAATTTCCATTTTCCATTTTTACCCCCCGTCCCCCTCCACCCAAGTGCTCTTCCCTCTACCCAGGTGCTCCCCCCCCTAGACCTAGTCCCGTGGCCCTGTACTACCCCTGTATCTCCCTCCCACGCTGGCCACATGGCACTAACCCCTCTCATAAGAGCGCCTTGGTAGTGCGCCCTGGGGGGGGGTGGACAGGAAGTCCCGTGCGACCTCCGCCCGTTTATTTAAGCTCTCTGGCCATGCCTGGCCAGAGAGTGATACAAAGTATGTGGGTGCTTCCGGGCCATAGGACCAGTCTCCAGCAGAACAACTAGACTGCTACATAATTCACATATTACCATTCGTTACAAATATGAAGTCAGCTCGATAGAGCTGACTGTGAAGTAATACAGTAGTGACAGAATTCAAGGTGCAAGATTAACATATTGGGCTCAGAATTGTTTCTATTTTTGACGCTGCCAGCTTTCAACACACAGCTTCTTTTTGTAATCAATATGTGTTTATCGGCAAAAAATACACAAATAGGCAGCAAACCTCTGGCAATGGAGGAACATGGAAAATCAACATGACCGCCAAGCTCTACATCAAGCACTCAAAGCCACAACAGGAGCACAATTTATTTATCGTATAACACTCCTTCTATAGAGAAAAAAATTCTGCCAAACAGCACACTCAGGGACAATCATAGGAAAGGGAAAGAAAGGGAGAGAGGAAAGGATGGAAAAAGATCTTGGAAAAAACAGAGATGGTGATATAGGTAATTGCAGTGAGTGTGATTAAACACTCTTAACACCCGCTCACTGGAGTAACATCAACCTTCCACATCTCACAACACTCCAAACCATGGCAATCAGAGGGAGAACAGCCAAGTTAAAACAGACTATTAAGAAGAAACTACTAACACAGATATCCTATGGGGGGGGCTAAGGAAGCCTAGATGGCAGACGCGTAACACAGTTGCTCCTCATCAGCCCAGCACCTTCCTGCAATACTAAAGGACTATGAAGCCATTGAGGACTCTGCAGGTCCGTTGGGTGATGTGGTGCACCCTGGTTACCCCCGGAGGGGTGCCATGTCTACAATAAAGGCCGGACTACTACGGACTGCAGTGAAGTCCAGAAAGAGGCCGCAACCACAAGTTGGACGTGAAGTCTGCTGGACCAGCTGCACTACAGGGGGACACCACTCCCTCTGGGGTGCAGCGCAGATTTTGGCAGCCCTTGACACATGGCCATAGCTAAAGGCCCTGACAGCGGCGGTGACAAGGCCCCTGCTATGTGGATTTGGTGGGGCACTCTGGGGGTGGAGATTGCTCCAGGGAGTGCCCGGAACCCCCATGGAAGACAGCGGTGGCAGGCCCAGCAGTCTGCAGCTCTGAAAGGGCACCGCTGAGAAGGTGAGCCAAGAGGAGTGTAGGCGAGGGGCCCCTCGCGCATTGGTGTGGCTACATAGAGGGCCCTGCAGTGCAGACGTGAAGTCTGCTGGACCAGCTGCACTGCCGGGTAACGCCTCTTCCTTGCTTCAGGGGAACAAGGGTAGACCTATGGAGCAGGGATGAACTGCGGGACCCTTCCCTCTACCACTGGGTGCAGGCGCATAGTTTGGCACCCCTTGACACGCGGCCGTAAACAAAGGCCCCAACAGCAGTGGTGACCAAGCACCTGCCGCGTGGATTTGGTTGGGCACTCTGGTGGCTGAGATAGCTGTAGGGAGTGTCCGGAGCCCCCGTGGGAGACAGCGGTGGCAGGACCAGCAGCCGGCAGCTCCAAGAGGGCACCCCTGACCAGGTGAGCCAAGAGGAGGGCAGGCGAGAGGCCCCTCGGAGCTCTGCCATTACGTCCCTACCTACAATCGGTGGCCGTGGTGCATCTGCACAGAGGGCCCTGCAAGGGCCAATGGGAAGAGTTCCAGACGGGGCTCCCACTCTTCCTTTTGGTGTGCATTTCCATGGTGTTGATCTACCTGCAGATTGGAGAGGAGGACATACACTTTGCTTTGCAGCTTCTCGAGGAATATAAGACTTTCTCTGACCTGCAGGTTAACAATGCTATGACTTGTGTCTTCCCGATGGCCAGAGATGTCCCCTGGCCTGCAGGCTGTCCGCCACATATCCTCTGGCCACCACATACCTTTAAATACCTAGATATCAAACATTTTCATGAATCAGAGAACATGCGGGAGGGCATTTTGGGGAAGGCAATGCACTCCCTTAACTCCTGCATCCTCTTCTCACAATCTGCCCGACTGCATGTAATGGTGCGCATACCACTCTCCAAGATGGTCATGCTTTCAAGGCTGCTTTACTGTTTTGCAAACCTACCTGTGAGGGTCACGGTACTGTGGTTTTGACAGCTGGACTCGCTTCTGTAGGAGCTGATCTGGAACAGAGGCCGGCAGAGGGTCTCAAATGCAACCCTTCACTGCTCAACTTTGGAGGGGGAATTAGAGTGCCTGATTTTGAACTATACCACATAGTGACAACATTTCAGTGGATCACAAGGTGGCTGGATAGGGTGAGACTACAGGAGCTAGGCCCGATCGGCTATGTACCAAACCAGGGGACACTGCTGGCAAAGTAGCTGTTGGCCCACACTGAGGATCCCGCGGCTGAGACTTGTGTCGCTGTCTTAAGTGAACGGGTGGCATGCTGCCCTATGCCCCAGAGCTATTGCTGGTAGGGCTGCCATATCGGGACCCACTCACATACTTTATGGCAAGGCAACTGAGTACTTGAACAGAGGCGGGATAGTAACCATGAGCGACTGCTACCACTTGGGTACCCTATGTAACTGCCAGATCTGATGGAGCAAATCTGCCTAACTGACAGGCCAATTTCTTACCTATGAGGCACTTTCGCGCACATTCCGTAAACTCTTGGGACAGGGAGAGGCACAACAAGTGACCCATTTTGTTCTGCAACTGTTACTAATAATGGGAACAGGGAGACACCAGATTGCGTGGTTTTATGGGACACTGACTAAAATTGATGGGAAATCTTTGGAAGCCCTTCGGGAGCGCTGGACTGCGGAGTTGGGCCGTGATATACCTGACACTGAATGGCGGAGACTGCTGACGTACCCTCAGAAAGTGTCCCATAACACTCGCCCTAAATACATCCAATACAATTACACGCACAGGACATACTTGACATCACGTAGGATCAGGGTGATCTACGGGGGCGATCTTAGGCCGTGCCACCATTGCTCGACGTTAGACAAGGACTTCAAGCATATGACATGGGGATGCGCGCTACTGTAAGTGTTCTGGGGGGTAGTCCTCGCAAAATGTAATGTGACCCTAAGCAGCACACTAGCTGCACACTAGAGAACACAATGGAGGTGCGCCTTTTAAGGGGCCATCCCTTAACCCAAGCCTAAGAAGGTCAGGAATAGATCCCTGTCACTGATATTGGTGAAGAGGAACCTAATTCCACACCAAACCACATACTTCCACTCCACAATACATAATTCCACTACACACCACATACATCCAATCTACACCACAAAATTCAACACCACGCCACATAATTCGATTCCACTACATGCCACTCCACGGCACACAGTAACACTCCACATAATTACACTCCATGACACAAGTACACCATCATGCAACAATGAATCAGCAAAACATTAAAGGTTATTTAATTATCTAAAACACATACAATCTACACTCACTATACACCCATATTGCTGTAAAGCAAATAAAGAAAAAAAACTCTTGCAAAGGCGAGACCTATTGGCTTTGCTAATGCTTGTTTAAATGAGCAGTTGGGGTAGTCTTTCTCTCCGTTCCCATAATCTTATGTGCGCTCCTGCATAGGTGTTGGGCACTGTGAAAGTGCTACATGCGCACGCGCATCTTACAGGAAACATAGCTCCCAAGGCACACTCGCACTGGATCATTGCTTATATATGGGTGCTCCCAATGGATGTAAGGATAAATATCTGTCACAATTTTGTACCTTGTTTCTCAACTGAGCAGGTCTTGTGCAAGTATAGGGTAAATGGTGCAGAGTAGGAGTGAGCAGTTTCAATCCTGAAGCTTGTGAATGTTGTTGTGACTAATTAAAATCATAATAAAGGAGCAAAAAATATTTTGGAAAATTAATTTTATGTGTGAGGAGAAAATAAAGCAAATGTCATTATTGTTGTTAACGAGTTCTCAATTCCAGAAACTCTGAAAATGACAGTGAACACACTGCAAACACATTGCAAACTTTATGCAATGGACTCTCAAAAATGTCTGATAAAGAATTTGCTCTATATGTGACAGCATTAAACAGAGTGTTTTTCGGATTCCTTGGGGTACTCTTTATGTTCTCTGTACAGCATAAAACAATGAGTGCTTTGTCACTTCTGTGGAGTCACCATTACCTTCTGCCATGAATGACACCTTCATTTTAGCCCACCTTGAGCAACGTCTTCTCCATCATGCTGCCCCAAAAATGCATTTAATGCCTTGCTTAGTAGAATGACCTCAGAGATCAGTGTTAATGGGGACCTAACAGCGGCATTCGACACTGTTACATGTACCATCATATTAGATCGCTTATAGGAATTGGAACCTCTGTATTAAATAAATAAATATTATTAAGTGCTACTGGGAAAGAAGAGGTTGTTAATCCATACTAAGCACTAGAATATAAAACCAAAAGGCCCAGAAAATAGCAAGTACAAATATAGATACCTGGCTGCAGAATTGGAATAAAACACCCCACATATCTAAAGGGAGGGTACAACCTAAATAATCCAGGTACCAGACAATCCTAAGAATAGAATGAAAAGCACTTAAATCAGGAGCAGGATCTTGAAATAAAGAAAATTGCTATCCAGTCATGAATAAGAGGCTGACCCAAAGCTCTCTCTGAGTATTTGTTAATGTATTGGTTACAATGGTGTCTGTGACAAACAGCTAAAGCTAGTTATCTCAATTTGCTGGTATTAGGGTGCAGGTGAGTTTGTCCTGAGCTAAATTTAGTAAGAGGCCCTAGGAGTTTGCGGAAATGACCCAATTAATTTCTCTGGTTCTAGAAGGACCAGTTGGATGATCAACCAGGACTCTCAGTGGATAAAATGTTAGGAGACTGATGTCTAGTTAAATATGCAGGTTTGGATTACTGATGTAAATAATTGGGTGTATTGTTGATGACATGATATGCCATATTTATGTTTCTCTGTTTTTTCTGGTTTGACATAAATACTGTCTGAAAGCATTTTTGTCAAAACCAATATATTAATCTCAGGCAGATTTTTCCAACAGTTGGGCAGGAAGGTTTTTCATGGGTTTTGTTCTTGGCACTCCCTATCCTCCTCAGCTGGTCCCTCAGTTATGACCATTACATTTCAAACTACAAAAATTTACTTTAGCAGCCTGAAAGGAAGGCGCACTGCAGATGTCTTCTACTCATCTCAGGGGCCTGCAGCTCTAAACCAACTATCTTTCAAGCTAGGCAGCACATGGCCTAAATAGGTGTCTGGCATTTGTACTAAAAGTATAAAAGTAATTGACTAAGGCAAACTTACAAACCTCCACTGGCATGGAGGAAAAATGTAGACCTGGACACCTGTTCAATTCATAATATTTGGAAAAAGCTACAGGTCCCAGCTGACGTGGTCATTAAGAAGGATGTGAATCTCTACTGCGCGCGAAGGAATAGTGTGGGCAATTTGCATAATATAATGATGCAGAATAAGGCAGATTGGATTGCAACTAGGAGGAGGCCATACTCAGAGTCAGGAGGTATGCAAAGGAAGGAGGGTAAGGAGAGGGTCATTCAATAGAAGGAAAAGAGGGAGCACAATCTATAGTTGCAGGGTTTTGAGAAGAAAGCAGGGGGAGCCTTTTTGAGATATCATGCAATCCGAGGATATAAAACTGTGATTGGATGTGTAGGTTGAACAAATGTAGTTCATGAAAGAAACACACAGCAACCAGTGTTATTGAACTCAGAGGGAAAAACATATACCCTGTCATAGGGCCCCATTCACAAACAGCCGCCGCAGTCATAGGGGTGGCCTCACAGTCACGGCAGGGGACCAGCACTTGTGGCAGAACCTCCGCAATGGGAAACTGCTGTACAGAGCTCTACCATGAGTAAAGACCCCTCACCGTGACTGCAGTGCCTAGGCCGCTACTCTGGAGATCGTTTGTGAATCATTCCCTCAGTCTTGCCTAGAGATATGAAGAGGCTGCAAATGAGTGGATTAAACACAATGACCATTCAGTTTGTGCCCTCATGCCTTGACGAAGGATGGAGGGAAATTCAAACTTGCGCAGAGCAGCTGTATCTGCTCTGGTGTATGTAACATAATCTCTTCATCCTTGTACAAGATCAGGGTGTGTGTTGAGTTGGAAGGAACGACTCTCAGAAGGTAATCTTGAAGTAAGATTTAATCCAACAGAAGAAATAAGGAAGCACTGCCGGTTACAGGACTTCAAGCGCCGGCTGGTTCATCCAACTGACTCCACTTGATTCCTGGGACGATCACATGTTCTATTCTAGAACATACTGATCGTGCCATGAACCAAGGGTTTGTACAAAAAAACAAACATGAGCTTGTGCATGCAAGCATGAGGAAAACAACATAGGTAAGTATAAGACATGTAACATATCTTCCCCCCTTAATAAATAAGGAAGAAAAAAAACAAAGATTAACTAACCAATTTGTTTTTTGATAAATGAAACAAAGTCAGACATCCAACCTGGTTTTTTCCTTTGGCGTTTCCCAGAGTCTACAGTGCAACCAATATCATTTGATACATTGACTAATTCAGCGTGACAAATAGAACGATTAACAAGGTCTTCGTCATCAAGGTTATCAACAGACCTCGGTTCATCCTGAGGATTTAGGTAAATGCCTTTATCACCTTTGAGAACAGCAATTCTCCTTAAATTCCAAACCTTATTATTGGTGAGTCTCATGGAGTTCTTAAGCACTTCTTTTACTTCAAAAGGACCCATGAATTGGCTCTCACCTTTTTTGACTTTCCAAGGTTTCTTTACCTTAACTAGCATTCCTACCTCAACAATGGGATCAGATACGGAGCCTCTTTTCTTATCATACTGTTCTTTAATAATAGTATGATTCTGGAGGAGATTCTTCTTTACAACTTCAAAATCCAAATTAGACATGGTAGAGGAGGCCAACCAAGCAGGGTTGCACTTGGTTCTTGGAAGTCTACCTCTCATAATTTCAAATGGAGAGTAACCTGTCATAATATTAGAGGAGGTCCTGTACATCCATACTGTTTTAAGGATTTGTAATTCCCATTTCTCATTATCAATACCCGTAACTTGGACTGCACTTTTGAGAACTCTATTGAATCTTTCAATAATACCATTGCCGCTGGGATTGTACAAAGAAGTAGTGCAATTAATTATGCCCACTCTTTTAAAATACACTTTAGCTCTGTTAGAAAGGAACTGAACACCATTATCAGTAATAAGGCGTACTGGTAACCCCTCCTCAGTGAAGGTTTCATCTAGAAAAGATAGAACAGAATCAGTATCCACTTTATCTACCACTTTGATAATTGCTCGTGCATGCAAGCACGAGGAAAACAACATAGGTAAGTATAAGACATGTAACAGGGTGTGTGGGTCCCTCCTCTTCTTTTTTCACTTTTTTTTTAGCGCAAAGGGCATCTTTGTATGCAAAATCGTCACAAAGACACATAATTCACACTTCAATATAGCACCAAATTGTGTTTTTGCATTTTGTAAATTATGCATAATTTTTTTGTAAATTTTCTGAAATTTCACATAATCACACAAAAAACTGATTACTCAAACGTTGCACACTCCTATCCACAACAAGCTTTTGAGTTCAAGAACGTTTCATGTGTAGTGCAATGTGCCCTACCTTGCACTCACTGGTATGTCTGATTTAAAAAGGTTCGTTTTCAGCTGGTAGTACACTCATATGCTGATGATACCCAAATTATGGTTAAGTTAAGAGGATCAAACACCTCTACCTCTGATACCTTGCAAAGTTGTTTGGTATCAGTGGCTTGGTGGATGGCCTGCAAAACCTCAAAGCTTAATTCTGATAAGACAGAAGCCCTTCTATGTGGTTTTCTGCCCTCATTATGGAAATTTGCATCAAGGCCACCACAAATGGATGTGATTCCCACTTCAATAAAGTCTGAACGAAATCTAGTTGTCACTTTCTAAAGACCTGATTTCTGTCTCAGACATAAATATGGTCACCCTAACTTACTTTCTATCCCTCATGTTTCTAAGGAATATGTTCCCCTTCTTAGAATGCACAGAGAAAATGCTACTGACATAGCAGTCATATCCTCCCATTTTGATTAAAGCAATATTCAGTTCTAAGGCTTGCACAAAATATCTTGAATTTAATACAGCCAGTTCAAAATGCTTTGGCCTGGATCTGAAAAGACTTGAGCGTATCTCTCAGGGTTTAGTAAAACATAACTACTTATGAGTGGCTCAGTGCTGAAGGCCATGTACCCGAGTATGAGTATGCTCTGTCAGATGTGATAATTAGCCCATCCAATAAAAATCCAAAACCATGGAGTTCAAAATGTTTCAGGTGAAATAATTATTGCATATTCCAAGTTTTTGGGGAATAACGATTTGGGACATATCCTGGCAAATAGTAGACCTTTTCCCCTTGTGAAACTGTACATTCTGTCAAGGTTGAACTCCTGACAATTATTGACTGGTCCATTCTGTATCATTTTTTATATCACTAGAGAGAGTGAGAGAAGCAGTACAGTTGCAATCTCCCAAGTATATATATTTTCACAAAGAGCAACTGCTGATATCTATTTCCAAAGGTTTGTTCAATAGATTCCCGGAATCAATTTTTGAATTAGTCCAGATTAGTCCTATGTAACAGATGTTATCCTAAGACATAACCATTCAAGATGTTAGGATATCCACAGATATTGGAGAAGAAGCCTCACTCACTAATAGTGACATGCTTCATCATAGGCGTCTTTCCACACCCAGGTAAGATGGTACTACCTGGGCGGACTCAACCAAAAGATGTTATGGGAGTTCTTATATAAATTTTTTCTGGTTATGCAGGGAACCAGTTTGGTAATAAATTAAAAAATACCTTCAGGTGTACCCCAATGCTTTGCTTTATTCGTGGGGTACCTGGGGTATCACATAAAAAACGTACGTTTTGATGGGGTTATTTTGAACTATTTGTTTCAAATGTACCCACTTTCTGATGCCAACATGTTTCGGCCTACACCATGAGCCCTTTCGGGTCTGGCGCCTTCTTCAGGGCTATACTGTCTATTTTGTGGTTTGCCTGGCTATTGCTTAACGGTGTACTTCATGTAAACAATGACTAAAATGAGGCCTATTGCACTCACCTATTTTTTGTATTCCAGTAGACTATCTGGAAAAAGAAAAAACAAATGTATACACATATTAGTATTCTATATTGAACTCCACCAATTCGTGACATCTGTGAATGTTTATGCTATTGTGATCAATTTCAATATGCCAAGGGTTCTGCATCATAATGTGTCGACCCCTACGTGGTATTTCTATATGTCTTATTACACCAGTGTTGCTTTAATATAACTCGATTGCAAATTACTGCTTCCAAACAATCTTATCTTATCTCTGTAATAGTTCAAAACAAAATGGCCGACGCCCTTGCTGATAAGTCACTAGCACTTTGAGTGGCAGTGATGTGTCTAGCGAGCCATTGAAATATTTGGAGGATTGTTTGCATCTCTCCGTAGACAATCCAATATTACGTCTAATAGTCCAGCAAGCTGCGGGCGTTTCACACTCTCAGCCATTGAAGCAACTCTCGGTTAGTCGGGAGGTTATGATCAGGAGCAGCACATTGGCCCGCCCTGACATGCATTATGGTAGTCCAGCAAGGTGCGGGCATTTCACGCTCTCAGCCATTGGAGCAACTCTCGGTTAGTTGGGAGGTTATGATCAGGAGCAGCACATTGGCCCACCCTGACATGCATTATGGGTATTTATTACTTTTTAACCACTGTCCCGTGCACTTCACAACTATTCCATAATCCTGGTCCTGAAGAAGCGCCAATGACCTTTTGCGGCAACAGAGGCGCGAAACATGTTGACCGTTTTGTGACAACAAGGCACAATATGCCCTTTTGGGATTATACTCCATTTCAGAGTCTTTTACTCTGTCAAAGGGGGAAACTACCTATTTTTACCTTTTTTAAGGTCTCCCCTTGCCAGTTTTAAATCACTATGCACGCACATTTTATATTACCCCCATATAGGACCCACACACCCCACACACCCTCATGCACCATCCGGCATGCCTCAAAAGATCTCCGATAAAGCGACCCTTCGGGGGACCCGTTGGGAATTGCAGCGCCGGTCCCAACGAGGAGCAATTGCCCGATGATGAAGCATGACACCCCTAGGGGTGTGTGAGGGCAACAAGAGGCAAGATATGTTCTTTCCCTTGGTTGATGGGACCACCCCACCTAGAACTTTAGTTCCTTCCTCTATTCTTGAAGGTATATGGATGAATACTTACATCCAACCTTTGGAACAGTGTCCTCTATTTGTTTTGATAGTTCTTTACATACCATCTTTTGACAGTGTGATTAATTACTGTGGACGCCCAACTATCAATTTTTAGATTGGGGGTTCCGTGTGGTGTTTTTTGAGTGGCATGCTTACTGATGTTAAATTTCACCTCCCTTTCATGTACATGCTCCTTTTTCTAATGTTATTCAGGGTGTTAAGCAGGGGATCCTTAGATACACTGGCCTCACCTACTGGTTAGTGCTATCATACCTGTTAATTACCAGGGGTGATCAACATCACAACACCTGCAATCCCTGCACAACAGGTGTTTGAGCAGGGATCGCAAATTAACAAACTACTTGTAAACTGGCCCTTAGTGTTTGATCTGTAAAGTAGTACATCAAAATGGTCCAGTATACTTACAGGAACCATTTTGTTTTGCTGTCCTTCTGTTACTTTTTGTTCAGCCAACTAAGCATTGCTTAACATGCCCAGAAACAAGAAAACTCACAAAGTCAGTACTGTTTGCTTTCGGCTAGCAGCATATCATTGGAACTTCTCCTTTTAATCTTGGGCATACTCCAAAATCTTGGGGCTTCATGTGAAACCTTACAGGGCATCCTGCGACTCTCCTTGGCCATGGCAGCCATGGCTTATGCTCCCATGGCAGAGGACCATCCACTAATTGTTGATCAGGGCCGGACTGGGAACCCAAGTCAGCCCTGGCAATTTTCTCAGACCAGCCCTTGGAGAAGTACTGTCTGGCCCCCAAAGGCGGTAAATGCTTGCTTGCTTATTGCTTTTGTTATTGGAGGCCAATATTGCAGCGCTGCTGCAAAGCCGGCCCCCACCCTTCCATCCTCACAGAGAAATGCCCGATGCCCCGTATGGCCCGTCTGGCCATGGATTGCTGTTCCTTCACTGGAGCTGCAGCTGTGGCAGCTCCCCTGAAGGCCCTGAACAATGCTGTGTGCGGCTCATTTTAATGGCAAGCATTTACAAATTATTTTCTTCTGCCAAAAAATCACTAAGCACACACTATGAATTATTCAGAAAAATGTCTATAATATCACACAATACAACACTAAAAAACAAACATCACATTTAAAATTGCTATAAAAATACATAATATTAGAACATTGGAATGATGGGAGCTCCATTGAAGACAATGGAATTCTCCCTGCTTTTACAGGCTGGTACAGGCCCGCAGAGCAACAATCCAATGTCTTACAAAGGCCTCTAGGAGCTTAAGGGGATTTAAATTCCCTTGAGCTTCGAGCGGCCTTTGTTTTATTTGTTAGAACATTCTGCCCTCTAGTGGCAGAATGTTCTAATAGCCTTATAGCCCTTCGTAGTAGGCCCGAGCCTTTGGCTCGGGCCTTTAATGCGGTAGCAGGCTGTTAATAGTCAGTATAACCCGCTACGGCGGGCTATAAGGCTATATTAAACTAATTAGAAAAGATTTTTAATTCACATTAATTAAATTAATTCTTATACATCTGGTCAATTGCATATGTTACATTAAATATCAAACAGAAAGTTGAAGTACCCTCACTCGCGAGGCCTGATTATTTACATTGTAACTTCTATATAAAAATATCTAGACGTCCATGAGTTTATCAAAAAATTATTAACCTTTGTAAAAGCTTTCAAATTGCTAGTGTCCTTTCAGAGTCATAGTGCCATCTTGCTTGATCATATGTCTGTGCATAATGTGCAAAAACCAAAAAAATTAACCTAATTTTCATAACTCCTAGATTGCCAACCAATAGCAATTGGTTGAATTGCTATTTCACTCTGCAGTAATAAGGTTTAATGGAAAAACTGCCATTGTAAACTGAAGATAAAAAGCTTGTGCCATTTAAGATATTTTTCTATACCTTTGGTAATTTATTTGAATATAAGTCTTGTATTAAGCTAAGCATCCATTGCTAGCTTTTAAATGGACCTTGTCCAAATATTGCCACTTCAGGTTGATTCTGTCCTTAAATACTATTGCATGTGGATCTGACCGCCTACCATGAAAGGACAGGTGAAGTTACAAATGACACAAGCAAAATTACAGATGAGATTATGTATCACAATAATATCAACCCCATTAAAAAGACAACAGTGAATATAGTATTCATGGAAAAAAAACACAGGTTACAGGGACGTTATAGTTAGGCTGACATTTCATTCGTACAAAACCAGAGAAATGTAGTCGTTATGGTTAGCTGAGCTAACTATAACTCCCGCCCCCGCCATGCACTAATGATGACATGACACCTCTCAGCAATCCCACTGTGTTTGGCTTACCGGCGGTAACAGGTGGGCTAGTTGGCCCCTAAAGACCCCCAGTAGGAAAGGTGACTTCATCCCCCAACCAAGTGTGCGCCAAGAGGCTCATTTGCAGAGTTGTGTAAAAAGGGGGCAGGGCCTCTGGCAAGTTGCTGGCTTCCATTTTTTTATTTTAAGATGGGGCTGTGTGGCTCCCTTTCCTTTGACCCTTTTGGGCCCCGGGGACCCCATCCGCCGGGGAGCCCGCGCTTCGTTTGTGTTTTTACATTTTCACCTGGATTCACTGATTCAATGCGAATCCCACCAATTATTTTTTCAAAAAATTCATTTTTGAGCCCTGGGTGTCCCTGTGGGACTTCCTTAGCAGGCCTAGGGTGGTCAGGGTGTGTCTACCCTGCTCCTTTTTTCTTGTTTTTTAACGTTTTCCACCTTACACTGTTTTTGACTAGTCTGACTAGGATCCTGCAAATAAGGACCCCAGTCTATCTGTTTTCTCCCTAAATAAAGAGGCAATCAAAACCTATAGAAATGGGATCAGGATGGCACAGGCCTCCTACTTTGCTGATAAAATTATAGCAGCCAACTCAAAACCCAAGGAGATTTTCCACATAGTAAAAAATTGCATCAAAGCGAATACTGCCCCCCCCTTGACAAAAACGCCGGAACAGTGTAACGAGTTAGCAGATTTTTTTTTCATAACAAAGTTTCTCAAATATACTCCTCTTTCCCGATAGTAGCCAATAACTCAGGAACATCCAATCATACTCCATTGAGCACTTCCCCCCCCCCTCAGACCAGTCTACTCTGGAACGCTTCCCTCTACTAGACCTGGACACCCTTCACAAACTGGCACGGCTAGTTAAATATGGCTCCCCCCGCGACCCGGCCCCTCCGGAGACACTACTCCAGGCAAGCCAATCTATACTTCCCGTGGTACTAGACCTACTCAACTCTTCCATCGCCTCCTGTACTGTACCCACTGGATGGAAGAGAGCCATGGTTCGGGCACTGCTAAAAAAAAACACTCTCAACCCAGAAGACCACTCCAGCTACCGCCCAATCTCTTTACTTCCCTGGGTAAGTAAGGTGCTGGAGAAGTACATAAATACCCAACTAGTACAATTCCTGGAAAACAATCTGCTCCTGGACCCAACCCAGACAGGTTTTAGGCCCAAGCACGGCACTGAAACTGCCTTGCTTGCAATCACCGAAGAGTCGCGAAAGATATTAGATCAGGGAGGATCAGTGGCAGTGATCCTCCTTGATCTAAGCGCGGCCTTCGACACGGTCAGCTACGCCACCTTGCTGAACCGCCTATGCAACATCGGCGTCACAGGCGATGCTCTGAGATGGTTTGAATCTTTCCTTAACAACAGATCTTTCCAGATCTTTGACGGGGATACAGTATCAGCCAGTAAATCTCTGAACTGTGGAGTACCGCAGGGCTCCTCACTGAGCCCTGCGCTGTTTAATGTATATATGAGGCCACTGGCTGGGATCGTCGAACCATACGGTATAAAAATTGTATCGTATGCCGACGATACCCAGCTAGTGGTCTCATTGGCTCAAGAGGGTACCAAACATATGTCAGCAGGTCTGATGAAATGCCTTGAGGATGTTAAGGAGTGGATGACACGCTCCTCCTTAAAGCTTAACGGAGACAAAACTGAGCTCATGCTCCTGGGCTCAGCATCCCCAGTGTCTCTCACCCCCTACTGGCCTCCCTGCTTGGGTACCCCCCCAACTCCCAAGGACAGCGTAAAAAGTCTAGGAGTTTGGCTTGACAAAAACCTCTCCTTCTCTACTCAGGCCACCAAACTATCCGCCACATGTTTCGGTCTACTAAGAACACTAAGGAAAGTTCTCCCCCTCTTACCAATGGAAGCCAAACAAGTGGCAATACAGGGCCTGATTCTGTCCCGGCTAGACTCGAACAATGCCCTGCATATTGGAGCTCCAGAGATGACCCTGCGAAAGTTACAGGTGGTGCAGAATTGTGCGGCCCGCACCCTGTTACAGATCCCACGGACTCAGTCAGCAAAACCCGCAATGAACAGCCTACACTGGCTTCCAGTGAGACAAAGAGTGGCATTCAAGGCACTATGTATTGCCCACCGGGCTTTCTGGAAGTCGGGCCCAGCTATCACCGACAAATTAGTCACGCAATACCACCCCAACAGAAACCTTAGATCTACGGAGGCCTTCCTGGCTGTGGTACCCAGAGTCAGGAGAGCTAGGTCCGGAGGCAGGATGTTCTCCTTAAACACCTCTAAGATGTGGAACTCACTCCCCCTACAGCTCCGGACTAATTCAAACCTACTCTCCTTCCGCAAACAATTGAAAACCTACCTGTTTGCGAGGTCCACCGAACCTTAAACCCATCCGTCATACTCAGTTCTGTCTTATGCTTCAGCACTTGGACGCCCTTGGGCAGCAACCGCGCTATATAAATGACAATACAATACAATACAATACAAAATGTTATGTCCTGTACTTAGGTACACTCCAGATTGGATATTGGGGTACCCTTACGAAAGATATAGGTTTACTATATCTATAGGTCACTACACTTAAAACCTAGAAGTCACCCCTTTAGCAGACCTTGACAATCCTGACAGCAGGGTGCTGGGTTTTACGTGAGAGGGTGCCCCTGCATGAGCCAAGCACCCCTGCAGCCTTCAGAGACCATTCTCCCGGGTTGTCGGTGATGCAGCCTGACATATAGGTAGAGGTGCATTATATGCTCGCCTAAAATGCTATCATCAAAAACAGCTGCAACAAATCATGTCAAGTTTGGTATCAAACACCTTGGAATCATACCTCCACACTGGTAACCGGTGTGGGAGGTATGATTCCACCCCTCAGAAGCAGGTACCAGTCTTCTCGACCCAGACAACACAAAATGGATGCTGCCGACCAGAGAAACATTTCTGCCCTCCTGCTGCTGAGCCAAGGTCAAGCAAAGGAAGGCAGCACAATAAGCATCCAGTCACAGGGAGGTGTGACTACCTCCCAGACAGAATTTTGTGTATTGGGGCTGTGTTAGGGCACTTCCAAAGTGCCTGAAAGTCTACACAAGGGGCACATTTGGTGTCCCTGTGAATAGTCCAGTTCAAACCAGTTCTGGGAGCCGTTGACTCCTGCTCTGGCGCACAACTGGACAAAGGACATGGAACTATCCTCCCCACTGTCCTGGCCCTCCTCTAGGAGGGTCCTCTGAATCTGTCCAACCCTGTCCCGTGGGTACAAAAGGGCTTACTTGGCTACAGGACCTTAGATTCCACGTGGATGAGATTCTGATCAAGAAACCACTGACCTTCGACCGTCTGGACACTCTGGACTTCGCTGGACTTCGAATGGGCCCAACTTCATCTCCCTTTCCGTCCAAAGCATTGTCTGTGCCCGTGCACCATACAGGCCCTGTGCAGGATATTTGGAGCATCAAGGACAACAGAAGTATCTCCTTGGAGTGAAGGAGTCACTCCCCTGCATTTGCAGGCACCGTAACGCAACTGACCGATCTGCTGATCCTCAGCTCCTGCAGACTCCGAAGACTCCAGTAACACAGGAGGTGGGTTCCTATGTTCCTTGAGGTTGAGCTGCCCTCTCACCGGGTTTGAGGCATGTATCCCTTGTGGGGACTGCATAACCCAAACCGCTGTGCACTGCGTACTTTTGCAAGTGCATATGTTTGTTGGTGTTCCCCAACTTCGTGCATTGGGCTGTCAATAGCCCCAACCTCTGCGCACATTTTGTACTAAGGACTCCAGCCTCCTCGCATTCTGTGTCCTGCAAGCTGTCTTTTTGAAAATGCTAGAGATCCCTTTGCGACTCCAGTGCCTTCGGCCTGTGGGTCCATTTGAGGGACAACACTGATTTTCTTGGGCTCCCCTGGTTGCTCCAGGCCTGCCCCGACTCCCCTTGCTGTGGTGAGTCCTTTGGTCCTTGCTGGTCCAGACCGTAACCATTCTTGACCTTCTTCGTGGGTTACCGCTGCCAAGGATTGTTGGTGCATGCGCCTGACACCGACCTCTCAGCATTCGACATCCTTTCTGGGACAGCTGGTATCCGGCTCCTGGTTGTCCTCGACGTCTCCTGGTCCCTGCATCTGTAGAGTCAAAGTCTCTTTCTTCACATCTGGAGCACCCGACATCGGTGGACATTCGTTAACCGAGCCCCTGGTCACTCCTGAGTGACCCAGACTTTGTCCCCTCTGCTTTCAGGTTCCTTCCATCAAGAATCCACCTGCAGATTCCACCAGACACTTTTCTTTTTTCCAACAGTGGCATTACTTTGAAGTCTCCCATTGAGAACGACAGCGGTTTCCAACGCCACTTCAGCCCTAAACACCCGGCTTCCCTGGGATAGGTAAGTCTGGTACTTCGGTATCCACCGGTGGGGTGGCTCTCCAACCTTCTATGTTCTAAAGGATTTCCTCGTAATCCCCTGGGAAGGGTCCTTAAACGTTAAAACTGCAACCGCAATTCTCTCATTGAATTGTAAGTAGCACTCGTTTGTGTTCTCACACTGCACCTGTGCTCCGTGGGGTCCCTACTTACTCACCTTGGGTAGTTCCTTGAGGTCCCAGCTATTCTCCCCACTCTAGATTCTGTCTTGACTCGAGTCGTGGTTCTTATACCACTATTTTAGTATATGGTTTGGTGTCCCTCGGGAGCCCACTCTGTATTAGTGCTACTTATGATTGTTTCTGTGCCATAGTATTGTGTGCTTTGTGTTTATCTGAGTGTAGCAGATACCTAGAGGTATTTAAGGTGTTATAATAATATATATATAGTCTTATAACTACTGTGTGGTTCTCCTTTCATTTAGCCAATACAATACGGTTGCATTCTGGTAAAACAAGCTGCTTAACATTCCTTCAAGACCAAGCCTGAAGGCTGCTCTCCACAGCTACCACTTGGATAGCTTTCACGTTTATCTTTGACCTCTTAAATCACCATAAGGGTTAACTTCTGGACATCATATACCAGGCCAACTTCTCACTCATAGGAATTACTGTATGGATTTACACCATTTAACAAAAAAGAGTGTTTTCTGAACAAAGAGCTACCTTTTTTGCCACATTTGGTGTAATTCTGTTCAGCAGTTCGGGCTGTAGCCATGTCTAACGTTTCCTACAGAAATTAACATAGAGAAAACAAGTTTTGGGACCCCCTCCCTTTTTGTCAGTCCCTGCTTGATGAATCCCCTGAAACATTCAACACAGCAGCTGACCACACCATTAGTTTTGAAAAATTTCACGAAGATTCTTCAAATGACGCCAAAGATATTGGCAAAAGAAAAAATTGCTTTTTGAATGGAAACAAGGTCCTAAGTATAACTACCTACTGGCAACCGCCAGTAGGTAATATAGAGATATTTATTGGTTTGAGTATGTGCTTTTATACAGTGATCTTATGTTTGTGGCTGTTCTTACGTATTGCTATAAATTTTGTGAGGACACATGCATGACATTTAGTGTATGTGTTATGGTTTATATGAATTTTGAGCAAGTTATGGCTTGCGGAGAAAAACATGAATGGTCAATTTCAGTGTTTTTTTGTTTTATTTTGAAACTATAACTGTACTTGCTTTTTCAAGTGGATTTCAGTTTTTTTTAATATACATTTGTGTTCTGACCAAACCTGACCATAATTTCACTGCAAGTATTTTTCAGTTAATTTCTAAGCGTTTTGATGTTAAATCAAACTATTTAAGCTCTACAACACTACACAGGGCCTTCAGCCAAAATCAAGGCCTACTTCCAACTCCCCATTTGTAGTCAACCACTGCTGCCTTTGGCCGTGCGCAGGATGGGTTGGCAGTAGGGCCAGGCCAATGGCCAGGTCTTCTGCCTAACCTCCTATTGGTTGACCAAACCCACTGTCCATGGCTAAAAGCTCTACAAAGTGTAGGTTGGCAACATGGCCTGGTTTTCACCCAGGCCCAGGCCCCAACACTTCGCCGGCAGCCAACTTCCACTATGCATAGCCAGTGGCCATGTGCAGCTGAGATACACCAAATAAATGTTTTTACATTTCTTCTAGGATTTGTGGATCCATGGCTAGCTTTGTGGGTCCTGAGAACCCCAGGAGGATCTGTGGGGAATGCAGAAGTTTAATGGTTCATGAATCAGGGTCTTGTGTTGTGAATCCTTTTTTGACATATGTTTTATGCCCATGTGGGTCCCTTTGGTCCTCTAAAAATAAGCCTGACGGTCAAGGTATGCTCAACTTGCCCCTTATGCCCTTTTGTCCTTCATTTTCTTCAACACAGTGATTAGTACTTTGAATAGGGTAGTGCCCGTCACAACAGGAATCTTTTTGTGACAGCAAGCCAGTTAGAGGGTGCCGATTCATAAAATCAACAGGAGGATTCACAGATCGCAATGAACAATGGAGAAAAGGGACCTGCATCAATTGCTGTACCTGATTCTATTTAATAGATTTCAGGATCCTCCGCATATTTGCAAATCTGTGGTGGATCGCAAATTAGCAGTCAAGCTATCACTATGATTACCCTTAGAAGCTTCCCTGATATCTTCTTTTAATGCTAATTTCTCAAAAAGATTTAAACCAAACTAAACACAGGCATGACTCTTTCTAAAGCTATACTTGTCTGCCAAGTATTGTGCAATTACGTCCAGCATTTTCTGCTGCAGCAGAGAACAAAAGTTCCTAAGGCAGTTCAGGTCGGAAGCACTCTTGCTTTAGCTCCTTTTATTTCATCTCCCACGCCTTCCACACCCCGACACAGATCTGCTTGAAGCTTGACATTCTGATCCTTAACCGGACTCCCTTTTTATTGGAAGGTTTGGTGCAAATTATGACACCTGCTCTCAGATACCTCAAATACCTTGAGTACCAAGGCTTCCCACTGATCCCATTGACTTCACTCAGAATCAGAAAGTGGCTTTTAATATACATAAACCTATTGATTGCACTTTTTAACATAAGGCTAGATGATGCCTTCTCTAAGATTAGTAGACTCTGGTCGGACGTCGGCAGACATGTGACCGGAAGCCCCGCCTTCAAATGGATTAAAAATGGAGCGTCTTCACCTTACAGACCTGCAGGTTGCTGGCTGAAGCCAGGGGCTTTTTGCAAAGTTTAAAAGGGCAGTATTGCTTGCATGGTTGAAAGTTCATATATCATTCCACCTGGAAAAAAAGTAGGTTTGGCTAAACAAAAGACTCTGCACTAGAGCACTCAATCTTGTATGTAGAGAAGGTGTCATTAGCATGCACCATTTACTTTTTAAAGCATATCATGTTGGCCACAAGAGGAGATTCCTGGACTAAAAATAAGATATTATTTACATAGGAAACACTGTGTAATAAGAGCTAAAATCAAGCATAGATACCATCAACTTGGAATCTTGTACCTATTCCCCAGTGGAGAAACTGAATGCAACTTAGAAGTTTTTTGACCAGGTCCTTTGGCACTTATCAAGAGGCACTTACGGGTGAACAAGAAGCAGCATGCGGTGCTTAATTTGAGCCAGTGGTTGCTGGTGGAGGGCACCGGCACTTATTTTCAGGGACCGACTATTGTTTTTCCTTATTATTGACGGAGAGCAAGAGAGGGAAAAACATGCAAATGACAAAGAAGGAGTAAGAGAAAGATGGAAAAACCATCACGAAGGAAGAAAGCAGGAACACACAAGAGTGAGATGAAGGGGAGTGAGTGTCTGGTAGTGGATTACTGAGGTCTGAGGGGAATTCAGGTCTTTGCAGCCTTGTTATCCAGCATACTGACATTCATAATAGTGCTGGCCAGGCCTCTGAGCAGTGCTTTGGGCTCTGGCACTCGTTAGTTTACAAATTAAGTACTGGCAGGAAGCCATTACAAGACACGAAGCTCAGCAGAGGGAAGCGCCTGAGAATGTTGCTTCAAAGGTGCTTCTGGATATACAGGATGAGAATGCTCCTCACCTCCAAATTCCTGCATTGTACCGCATGGAGTGTGGACTAATACACAGGACCCCTACACAAAATGTCACCAATGATCTGTTGTCAACTATGATAGTTTGTTTTCAGTTGTAAAGGGTAATTTTGCTTCAAAGGTTTTTATCAAATCTGTAGAACATTGAAAGGAAAATAAAACAGAAGAAAAAAAAATAACCAAGACAGCAGCAAAAAAATATTATTTCTTTTGTTATTTCTCTCTATATCTATTTCCTTACTTTTCATAAGCATCATAGTGTCCACTGTCCAAGAAAGTATTATTTTTGTAAACTGGAGTTGAAATAAAGCCGGTGCATAATTGAGGAAAGATCATGGATACGATTGTATTGCAGAGGCGTGGCAAGGTCCTTTTGCTCATCTCCACTCATCTCTTCTGTGGACAGCTGGAGGTCATGCACAGTGAAGGCTAGATATAGGTGTTTGTGTGTGTAAGAATGAGTGCCTGACAAAGGCTCTACGTAGAGGGGTTTGGACACGATCCATACATCCAACCGCCATTGTGCATTCCCATCACAGATTTTTCTTTCACGGAATGTCATGCACTGCGTAGGGCTCCCAGGAGGGAAAATCTAAAAATGTCCTCTCTTTCCTTTGATTTATAACTAACAAACCTCTGCTTTGGAGTTGATAAATTCACCAATGCCCATCACTGCTGGTGGAATTTCTGTCACTAAATGTGGACACTGGAAATTTACCTCCAAAATTGGAGTGCCTACTAAGCTCGTCTTACTAACATGCCAAAGGTCGCCACCCAGAATATTAGGGGCCCCCCGGTTCATGTTCTATGTGAGTCAAGTGTCAAGTCCATGTTGTTTTCTCACTGTGCCAGACAAGGTGGCAGAACAGTCACTCTAGATCAGGGATCGCATGATTTAACTCCAAGCCTTGGTGGACCTACTGACAGAGCAGGAGAAATCTAGAATAGCAGCAGATCCGCCATCTCCTGTAGTCTCAATGAAGCAGTTACACAGCAGAAGGTGCAAGCAGAGAATCTGCTGTTGTCTATCGCCCTCTTCTAATCATGCCTTTAGTATCTAACAGTTGACATCTCGCTAGTTGCATAATAAAATATATGCTTCTTTGATTAATAATAGCCTAATGAAGTCAAGACACGCCATGTGTTGTAATTGTTCATCATGCAAAGGAAAATATCCTTGAAAGACAGACAGAAATAGTTTATTGCGGTTAACAACCTTAACTCACAGTTTATAAAATATGAATAAATAATGCAGTTCACTGCATTCAGAATAACAGAACAATTTATTAAAAGTTAAAAAAATTCAATCACTAACCAAGCAAAGTCCGTATTCATATGTCACTTCCCCAAACCCCCAAAGTTTTTCTGATCTTAAGTACCACTGAGATAAATCTAGATACTTGAAAAGTGATCAAAGGGGAGGGAATTCATCAGGAGTAAGTGCAAAAGGCTAATCTGCAGTTATAGTAACCCAGTGCTATTAACATTAGCTTTAAGTACTTCGTTCTATATCTAAATCCGGTATTTGTAAAGCGCAAACTACTCACTTCTAAGGGTCTCAAGGCGCTGAGAGCCGTCGGGGAGATTAAGCGAGCTATTGCCCAGAGTCACTTGGTGCTGAGCTGAGCTGCCGCCGGCGATCGAACCGTGAGTCAGAAGCAATGGCCGCTGCGCCACACCTCTGGGAACACTATAAAACTTGCAAAACAACAGAGTATCATTGAGTAAAGTGGCCCTTATGCAGGAAGGAATCCATCCTCAGCTTCAAGAGTGGCACCCACATTTGGCGGAGGAGCACAACTCATGAACCCACCAATCCAGATTGCAGCTAAATTGGTGCTAAAAATGTAACCTTAGCTGTGGGTCCACAGTATTTTCAGACTGACCTGTGCAAGTGAAACGTTAGTAATCTATGGCGATTGTGTAATATAATTCAATACAGTTCCTTCCTCAGATGTATGTCGTGCCTGCAGGAGTGATTAAATGAGGCATATAGTGGACAACATTGAGTCTGCTGTGCATACCAATGTTTGCATATTTTGCAGGCCACCTATGGAAGATCTAAAACATAAGTTGCTTAATATCAGCAGTAAAGGCAGCAAACCCTACCCTTGCTTTGCAAATTCATGTTTGAATTCGAGCCTGTTTTCGGTTTAACTTTCCTGATACAGAAACCCACCAGGTTTTTATACATTTTATTGAGTTAATATTAGATAAAACATTGGCTAAGGTATCATAATATAGCTTTTGAAGCCTTATGATTCATATTGTTTGGGTGCCAATATCTCATAGAGGATATACATTAATGGCAGACTTGAACCACATTTATTACAAACAATATACTTACAATAGAAAGAGCTAAACAATGGTCACTGATGAGCCAAAGAAGCAGACTAGCTACCCAGAAATGACGCCATTGTTGTCTTTTGCTCACTCTGTAATGCATTTGAGATTACATGACCTTTTCTTAAACTTTTTTTTTTTTTACAGCTTTTATATAGAGTGAACTTCGCCAAAGGGCTTTAAATAAGGGTCAGATTACATTACACAAAGTCAGATTAATTGTTTCGTTTTTAGGCATTGTGAGATTAGAGATTTGCCCAGAATCACCGGATGTTGAGCCCAACCCAGGATTGGAGGATGGTTCCCCAGTTCCAAAGACGACAGTTCAGGCTGTCAGTCCACACCATATCCCCAAAATATTGCACACATCCCACTTACAAACATTCTCTGCCCTTTTTAGAAGAACATCAGCAGAGCAATAAGCCTGGACACCCTGCAGAACCATCAAAAGCTTCAGCTTTCACAGGTTGTAGCACAGCCACCTGTCGCAATGCCAAAGTGCCATGAGTGTGTGGCACTAGCCTTTTCTATGTCAAACACAGCTCACCAGCGCCAGACTTTGTGACCAGGTAAACTTAGACCACGTGACCACAGTGCACACTGCAATCACACGTAGTCAGCGATGCCTTTTCGGAGTAGTGTGGCTCACTGGTTAGAGGCAGCAGACCCGGAAGCAGAGGACGGCCCGGGACCAGGGTTCAATTCCCGACGCGGCAGGGTCTTGGACCAGGGCCAGCGGACTCGATAATTCTCGCCTCGGTGCCTACTCTAACCAGGGATCACACTCGGCAACTCTGGGCATTAGCTTGCCTCATCTCCACAACGGCCCCCCACATTCGCCGGGGATGCCTGGTTTCACCTTGGAGATACCCATGAGGGACCATCTCACAGGGATAGCCAGGACGGGTTCCCCAGCGGTCTACAGCGCCACGACGCCTCGGCAGCAGTGCGCTTTAAAAAAACACATACATTTACATTTACATACATTTCATCCCACAGCAGAGGAGATAAATGTGAAGCCCATATAAGAGCAAAGGTCCTGATTCACAAAGGTGAACTGAGACAAAAGTCTAACTTTACGACTTTCGGTATTCACAAAGGGCATTTACGAGTAGTAACGTTAGACTTTTGTCTCAGTTAAACTCAAGTTTTGGTCTTAAATTGAACTGAGATCAAAGCTGAGACAAAAGTCTAACTTTACTTCTCGTACATGCCCTTTGTGAATACCGAAAGTTGTAAAGATTGACTTTTGCCTCAGTGTACCTTTGTGAATCGGGCCCAAAGTTTGCAACCTACCATTTGCTGAACAATATTCACAGTGATGGTCTGTTTCTGCACCAGTTCACCCTACTGCTGGCACTCGATCAGTCAAGCACCAGTGTCCCTCAGCCCTTCTCGTTAGTAGAGGAGGACAGTGCTCACCGCCCTCGACGACAAGCGCATCTTTTTACTCCCTCTCATGCTCGTAAGTATACCCCTTTAAAGCACATACCGTTTCCTCCCCTCCATCACCCAGAGTCCAGTTCCTTCCATTCAACTACTGCACACACAGCCTTTCTCCAGACCCAGTGGAGAGTGACCAGGTGAAACGAACTGTAAATATATGCTAAAGGCACACTCTAATTAAACCCCTGAACTCCATGGCCCAAACACTGATTGTTTTTCCCTTCCGAGTCAATAACCTATTGGTTGGTCTGTAGAATTTCCGGCAACGAGTTCCCACACAACCCACCAGTGAAACTGAACAGCCAATATCTTGCCTTCTTCTATCCTCATCAGAGGCTTATACATGTCTCTTTTTTAACTAGAAACAGAATTTCCCCTGAAGACAAATATGGCTGCCCTTCTAATATTCCAGACATACATAAAGTCTCTACTTTCTTTAGCCAGTTGTACTGTACTGTGGAATGTACAACGAGTGTACCTTTAAATGTATACTAATTATTTTAACCATGCCACTCTTTGCTTTTTAATTCACAGAGCAAAATAAGTAGACAGAGTTTGCGTCATGCAACTCTTAACAGTGTGACAACTGAGCTACAACTTGTGCCAGGCGCGCAACACCCATTGGACTCAAAGGGCTTCAGCCCCCCCCCCCCCCGTCGTGTGTGGCAGCCCGGGATGAGACAGCTTCACGGGCACACACACAGCCGCACCCGAGTACTTCACAGGTCTTTAAAAGACCATTTGCATGTTAATGAGGTCTCGCTGTTGTTTCACCCCTTCTAAGAGCCCCTGCAGCTCCACTCTGCCTATTGCTTAAAGATTCAGCTCCCCCCGAATTTTTTTCTTAGCCCCCCCCCCCCCGAAATTTGGCTCTAGTTGCGCCTCTGACTTGTGCACACTATACTTGTTAACCAAATGCTTTCCTGGAAGTCTTCAGCGTAGTACCAATGGCAGTGTGCACACTACTGCAATTAAAAAGCGTAACTCTAATTAGCAACCATTCAATGCTTGTAATATTTTAAATACATTCAGACCAAACCATTAATCAGTGTGCCCTTAGATTAGTCTCTGCAGAAGCATAGTCTGTTCATTATTCTGTGTATTGTATTGTGCGACGTTTGCACGAGAAATGTATCTACCCATGAGAGTTGTGCGTTCATATAGAATTAGTTTTATTTTTTAATTTAAAAATGAGAGTTACAAATACACAATCAAAAAGTCTCAATCAGGAATCAAGTGACTTCCTGGTGGAAAATCAGTACACGTAAAATTGCCTCTTTTCATAAAGTGGTACAGATATATACAAACTCTTAAAATATGATTACACATAAAGCCATTGACAATTAACAGAACATTCGAGTCAGTACACGATGACTGATATGCCTGTATCAGGGAATCACAGAAGTGAACTATTTTCACAAGCCTCTTGCTAAGGATGCAGGAGATTTTAGTTAACCTTGTATATTCCTTGAAGATTATGGGGCATATTTACAATCTCCTATCCCCACCAAAGCATCACTGTTTTTAGCGCTCCGGTGGTGTAGCGCCATTTTCCATATTTACAAGGTGGCGCTAAGCCACTTAGCGTGGCTTAATGCCACCTTGTAAATATGCCCCTTTCCACTGCAGTCCTCCGAGGCACAAGGGCGTGCAGACGGTGTTGCTGTGGGCATTCCACTGCAACCCCCTTTTCTTTTGACGCTGCTGCAAATTTACAAGGTTGAGGCAGTGCCAAAAACCAACACCATGGAATACAAGGTGTTAGAATGGTGATACAAGGAGGAATAATTCATTTCTCATCATTTTTTAGAAAGAGCAAATCGCCATTATTGATTCTTTATGTGCAGGAAGGTGTCCTTTCCTGCACATAGCAAATCGTCCCTGCGGCAGAGGCATAGGCACCCTTGCAACATGGCGGCAGGGTTCCCGTTGCCAGCGCTAGGCAGCTTTTTTTGCGCTAGCCAAATCAAAGGGGTGCACCGTATTCTTGTCAATATGGCACATCTCTGTGTTTTAAAAATGTCGGAGGGTGGCGCTGTCATATTTGGCACAGCTCCGCACGGTGACATTGTTTTTCACATATGCCCCTGAGTTTCTCTTTTTTTGGTGCTATGGTCCATTGTCAAAATCATTTCCCCATCTCTTGTTCACCTTATTGCGCTATGCAATTGGGATTCTCAGAAATCAATTTGAAATCTTACATTTTGCACTAATGTAATTCGCAGTGTGTGGGAAACACAAAAGCAAATTACGGAACCTTTGTTCTGTTAAAATTGCTATTTATTAAATATTCAAGATTTGTAGCCTTGCTTTTTCACTACTTCACATGAGTCATGAGATTATTTAAGACTGTGAGTATAATATATCAGTGAACTGGTAATACCACAAGGCACTTAGGAGCACTGGTGCTGACA
This sequence comes from Triturus cristatus, assembly GCF_964204655.1. Lineage (NCBI taxonomy): Eukaryota > Metazoa > Chordata > Amphibia > Caudata > Salamandridae > Triturus > Triturus cristatus. The sequence continues at coordinate 832,333,818 of NC_140591.1, forward strand.
TGATAGTAGTGTGATCCGAACCACTGAACTTGTCGCGACAAGCTATTGTGATGCACCTGAGCTTGGAGACGTAATTGACATAAGAAACTGAAGGTAGCGTATTAAGCACCCCAAAATAAATTCTCAGGAATAGCAAACTGCGTGAAACAAGCACCCATAAATGCTCAGCACTGGCTCCACCAAGATATGATGCTGAAAAAGTAAGCCAGTATGCACAAATATTTCCTCAATGCACTTGGGGGCGCCTGGTGCTAAGATGCCAACTGTATGCTCCAAATCATTCACAATGGCGCCCCAGCATTCTTCCTATGTGTGGGAGAGTCACATAGAAATAATTACACCCTCTTCTTAAAACATGTTCCCTTAGTTACACCTTTCCCTGATTCCAAACCTGCAGCTCTGCTCCTCTCTGCAAATGGCTTTTAAGCATTTAATGACAGCATACCACAATAATCACTTACTTTTTCATTGTTTTATGGTTAAAAATAACAGTCATAGTTTTAACTTTTGTGTGCTTGATAGTAGCAATTCTCACAGACCTATTGTGAGCCGAGTGGTGGTTGTTTCTTCATTCTGTTGCTGCTGCTCATAGCAAAACCTCTGAGGCATGATTCGTTTTTAATAAAGTTTAGGTTAATTAATAACTTGAATTCAACGACGCTGTGATGTGAGTAGGTCATTTACTTTCTATTTATAGGGCATCTGATAGCTACAATCAGGCAAGCTGCTTAGGTGCATCATCTATGGGTTTGAACAGCTGCAGAAAAATGGTAGTGCTTCTCAGGGAAGACACTTTGGACTGGAGCTGGGTTATTTGTGTGTCTCTTCTTTGCTACATCCACTAGGTCAACTGGAATGAAACAGTGGACCAATGCACCACACCACTGTGGGATCAAAGTTAAGTCAGAGAGGCACTAAAGACGTATGTGGTAATGAAGATAATTCAGGGATGGGAATATAATTGCTTATTTATTGTTCACATTCATAGGTTTTAAGTAGTGGAGAAAACTCCATAAAGGGCATCAGATCATTGTCCAGAAATCATGTTAAAATTGTGAAAAGGAGTCTACTTTAGTTGTGACAAAATCGCTTTATATTACATGCAGACGGCATATTGAACATTATGGCCAGGCGGGATGGGAAGACAAGAGGAGGAATACAGTTTACCCTTTTACTAGTTCCGTGAAGTACTGTGGAACAAGAGCAGCAGGCATAGACTTCTCTGAGGAAACTATGAAAGGGGTGTTTTTTTTAGTTCTTACAACAGTTGAGGAGAGTGGGTTGATTTTATGGAATGGACTAACAGTTAGAGGGCTGAATCTGACAAGTATTGGCTTAGCGCTTGCTTTGTATTGATATTTTGTGTTTCCAAGATAATTTGAAATCGGTAATTTTGGAGCCTGCCAAATCTCTACCTAGGACAATTTCGTTTCAGACAATTGAGATGGCTGCTAGAAGAAAAACCGTGCAAGAACTCATTTGGTACACAATGCTCTTGAAGTTGAGGTGTAATGGGCAACCTAGCCCTTCAATCTGTAATCTCCATCCAGGGCATTTTAATTATACCCTGTCTCTACAATGTCAGCCATGTCCCCATTCAGTTATGCCCCTTTTTTTCTTTTTCGGACTTTCTCAAATCTGCTTTTACTTAGTCGAAGAACAGTAGCAGGGGAAATGGAGGTGGGCTGCACAGTCATGGAGCCGGCGCACTTTAAACAAAGCTAGGATTGCTTCTCCACCACCACCATATTGTGGTCCTTCTCTTTTCCCAATTTGTATTTTTGAGAGGGGTTGCAGCCTTTTTAATGAGTGGTGCCCCCAGGCTCTTGATAGTGCCGACTTATTTTGCTTTTTAAATGGGGGTTGCTCCAGGGTATTCAAGACAGTCTGCAACACCTCTATGGGAAGAGGAGAATTAGGTTACTTCTGTGTGATGCTGAACAGCCTAAAAATATGGAATGAGTTGGTGCTGGTAACTCAAATTCTAATAATTTTGTATCAGAAAAACTTAGCATTTTTGGTGAAAATAAAAGGTGAGGCAAAAGTTTTTATTACGCCACGTGTCCAGGGCTTAGGGTACTCAGCAACAGCAAAGCAATCCTTGTGACTAGCATTATTAGCTATCCTGAACCTCACAACCTGGGTACTTCTTCGAGTTCACTAAATGTTAAGAACCCCTTCTTTAGGTAATGACTCAAGTGTTAGCAATCAAGGCTTACTCCTGGAGGGTGGGGCCGATTTAGGCCGTGATTACAAGCTGCTCATTACATTCTGACCCATTCACAAATCCCTGTTTACGCATGGGTCAGAATTATGAGCATGGTTTTATTTACTGCATCCGATAATTTTGGACGCATTAAATAACTCAACATTCATTAAATTTCAGCAGGTCAAACCTGCTGAAATTTAACAGGGAAAAGTATTCAGTATTTACCGTATCATGCGGATTTTGGTGCGTTAAACACCGAAATCCGTATGTTATTCCCCAGAAACTCAGAATAGGTGCAATTAATCACATCAGAGAAATAACGAGCCCCGTGGTATTGCTATTTACTAGGTGCAAAAAATAGCACTTATACTTGTAATCAAGACCTATGTGTCTCTAATACAAATAACTTATGAATGGTTCTCAATAAATTGATATTTTAGGCTGTGTCGTAGCTTTATTAAAAGTACACAACTGTTGATTGCCAAATCCAGTAATATTCAAGTTATTATGGCAATACAGTAAGTTTTCTTTCTACCCACCTCCCAGACCTGATGACAATCTGACTCCTCAGCGGTCTTTGCAGGAAAGAGACAGTGAGATTACAGTTTATACAGGGTGTCAGGCCAGCAAAAACAAGTTTAGAATGTTTTACGGACAACCTGTCTAGCATTCCATGGGAAGGTAAAATCTCCACCTAGGATTATATATCTATCTATTGGTAGATTGGTATAAATTGAATGTTCTTTATTTAGATCAGTCTAGAAGAGGGGTTTGTAATTTTTAGGACTGTATATGTTCATGATAAACTGATAGTTTGTCTTTGCTGAGTCGGGTTATAAGCCATCTGCCTTTCTCATCTTCAGAAACAGTATCTACTGTACTATTGACTGTCTTTAAGACAAGAGTAATTATCGCAGTCTTCTTGTTTTTGGCTGGAGTGCACCATCAGTGTCTGGTATTCTACTTGTTATGGATGTAGGTTCCTCTAAGTCTCCTTTCTCCTTCACTATGATTGCTGCAAATTTCAACCTAGAGACTTCTGAGTTCTACAACTTCCAGAAAAGTAAAATTGCACGTAGGAAACTCAAAGACACACATCCCTCTGACTGTATAGAATTTCTCAAATCCATCTCAAACGTCACATTGCGGCTATTATTTATAAATTACTTGAGAAAAGGCTTCTACGGACGACTCGCATATTCTAGAAAAATTAGACAAAGTCTTGGTAACTATTAACACCCCCCCATCACCATCGACATGGGCAAAAATCTGGGACTCTCTCCCACGGAATAAAAATGTCCCTATTGATTTCACAATGCAAATATTGGATCATCTAAAGAGCCTTTTGGAACCCTACGAAACAACACAAGTTGGCCTTGATTGATTCAGCTCTTTGTTGGTGCTGTAACGAATCTTTGGGTGATCTGGAACACCTCATCTTTTACTGCAAGCATATACCATTATTATTGGGAGCATATAGAATGTACTATAAATTAAATATTCAACACAACTCTTATTCTGAATCATATAATTGTCAATCTTGGCCAATCAGCAATTACACCTAACCCTACACTTAATAGATGGGACTTCCACATATTGTAACTTCTACTCACAATAGGCATCAAAACTATCCTTTCAGAGTGGAATTTTTTTATTAATATTTCATATCATGTGTGGTCGGCCTGAGTTTCTGATGTTAGAAGTGCTGATAAAATTCTACATAATGACAAATGTAATGCTACCGCCTCTTGAACACGGTGGAATAGTCTAGACATAGCTGTAGAAAATCAAGCCTCCATAGATATTAATAAACTACAATGCTATACCTTATCATGGGACCTAATATTTATCTTTGCTCTGCATCATCACAACTAAGCACATACCTCTATTTTACCTTCAACCTTCTTTATCTCGCTCTCTGTCTCATTTTGTACCTTTTTACTCTGCCTATTCTACTGATATTTATGCTTTCTCAAACACAACATATTTATCATTTATTACAAGCAAATTTTGACCTGTCATTATGTATTATTTTATCATATGTTTGGATGTATTTCAGACCATGAACCTCGTTTAAGTTCTTCTTTCAAAATCTTTAATACCCATTGAAATGAAAAAGAATGTTGAATCTTTTTAGTTTTACTCTCTGATGTTTTTGGCAGTGCATTTGGATCCCTCAGCCACTGGGCTGACCTTTTGACAACATATGGGTGGGTTCACTGAATGTCAGAGCTAAATCAAGTGAAGTTTCGATGCGGGTGGCTTTATCATGTCTCCAGTTACCTGAAAAAAATACAACCATTGCTATTGAGTACCAAATAATTCCAAAGGTCTTCCAAAGGAATATGCAGGACATCTGTGGAGTCCTGACCTTCGCAGTTTAAGGGGACAGAATAGATGTACACCAAAGAAAAGCAGAGGGATGGACATGCAAATCCTAGGCCACATAAAACAGATAGATGCAGATGAAAGAACAGCACCTTGGGTTCCCCTCATATCTGGTAGTTTGGATCAAAAAGCAATTACTTGTCTGTCCAGGAGGCATGGGGAGACTTGTGAGATCACCACTTGTAGTGATGGCGCTCTGCACTTGCACTGGACCGCAGACTCTTTTCCAATCCTGCAATCATGAAAGTAACATTCAAAGTACCTGAGCCTCACCCCTTTTAAAATTCGCAATAGACTCTATCTACTTTACTTTCAGGTCACAGTAACAACAAGCGTTTTTCCTCAATCCTTGAGTCTGGTTCCAACTCTATAAGGATTCCTGCTCTTGGCTTCATCCTTTTTCAGACTAGACTGCAGGACAGTGGAGCAGAACTTCCACCCGCTCAGACGGGGTGCAAAACTTGAAATGTTGTGCATGTAACTGGGTTCAAATGTATATTTCCCTAGGTACAGTTTAGGAACAATGTAACAAATGTTGCAAAATCTTTTCAAAGTATCGCATTTCATGATGATGACAGACATGCCATAATACTAAGGGGAATGTGAATTTCTCTCAGCCAGTCAGGAACGTTTTCTCCACGTCAGTATTTTTCTCTTCCATTGATGATGTGGCTGATCCAAACCAGACACAGCAATCTGGCTAAAATGGTCTGTGAAGGAGGGGAGAAAGGATGTAGATGCAAGAAACAGGGACTGGAGTGGAAACCAAAATCAGCCCTGTCGAAATGGGCAAACCAGCACCACCCTGCAGGAGACCTCAAAGAGAATTGATCATGGGGCATAGTTGAGTCATGACAGCCCATCCTGCTGTGTAAGCAGCCCCCACCTAGCCTTCAGAGTACTGGTGAAATGCCAGAGTGGGAGAATGATCAGTCTGGGCCTGATAGAGTCATCTAGGTGGACTGCGTTGCTACCAGCAGACCTAACCAACCGCTATAGTGAAAAAACACAGCCTGGGCTGCCCTAAACCTCAATTATATCACACATGCACTCACAACACACAGACACAGGACAGACCATACTCTCTGGAGAAGTAATTCATTTTCACTTAATAACAGACAGGGCTAAGGCAAGTACATGCAATAAACAGGAGTCAAGTTAAGAGCCTTTAATATTACACACTCTGAGCACAAAAAACGCTGTTCTACATCCTCACGCTGGTGCTGTATAAAACCGCATTTGTTCCCCTGCTTGGTTTCTCTCATCCTTGTCCCTCCATATTCCACTTTTTTTCCAAATATCGATCCATTTGTATGCAAGCACGTCCTACTTCAGGCAGTAGTGTATGTCTCTTCATTCTCTCTGCACCAGTCTGTCTACTTCCCCATTCACTTCCTGGCTTCAGATGAGGTGGTTTCTGCTCAGTAGGGCTGTCTTGATCAATTTCTTTTTCAATTTTTAGGGGTTCCATAAGTCAGCAATATATAACTTGGCCTTTCGTTTACTGGATAAAGTTAAATTTCTTGATAGTAAAGAACTCCTCTAACATTTTCTTATCCGCGAAGTCAGTGCGAAGTCAGTGCATTTTTAACTACCCATCATCCATGTCGTGTTCCCAAACCTGCCCTCAAAAGGGAGAACTTTCACATATTCACCCACTCCTTGAAACATAATCCTGAATCTTTCCGCTTGACCTCTGTGATATATTTCTGCTGCTTTTATTTCACAGTGTTCTTTTCCTCTTCGCTGTAATTGACTCAGACCTGGAAGTATATTCACTTTTAATTGCTGTGAATGTTTCAGTGATGTGTTTTATTGATTGCAGCTGAGACTGCAGATGCGGAACCGTTGGAAACTGGTCGTTAATGGGCCTGGCATTTGACTATGGTCGGGACCTATCAGACTGCAGCTTCATTAATCATTTCTAAATCTCATCACTTGCGAAACATACAAGGCTCCAGAGTGTACAAAATTCTGTGTACAAATATGAAAGTCTGTAAATGGACGTGGATGTGCTGTGAAGTATTATTTGATTCCACATTTAGCCTGGAGTGCAGTCTTTAACCTCTGCTCATCCCTGAAAGCACTTCTTTGCTGTCAGTACTATGGTGATGATTCGCAGAGGACTGTGCATTTCATATTTACTGCATGATTTTTTAGGTCGAGCCTAGGCAGTACTTGTGCTGTTTCTTTGAGACATGCTGAATTCACTTTGTGGGCTTATAGCCCACCTCTTGGCTTTATTTGTTACTTGTACTGCCTTTAAAAATTGCTCGCTCGCTAGTGGCAAAGTTCTCTTATTTGTCCCTCCTTTTCGTCATTTGTTGACACCCACAGAGCAGGGACTAACTACTGGTGTGTTTCCACTTGTGTGCACAAGTGTATATTTTTGGAAACTTTTTTTTTCGTTCACTCACTCCCATTTCATATATTGTTTCTGCCACACTGCAGGGATTTGGTTACTGGTATAGCGGTAGTATGCCGGCGGCTTCAGATGGTATGCAGCTTATTTTCTTTGATCAACACAGGCATGCTTCATTTTTGAGCACGGCGGATGGGCGTCTTTCTTTCATCAGCACATCTCTTCCCAGGGCAGGAGCGGGTTTGTGCTCTTCGTCCTCCTAGCTGCATCTCTCCCCGGATCTCAGCTGCCTCGCTGCACACCAAAGCTCCCCTGCCCACTTGGCGGCCAAGTCCATGCAATGGCCCCCCATGGGTGAAGCATGGAGCCAAAGAATGTGTCCTACACACAGCACAGCTACAAGTCCAGCAGGGACGGCTAACGAGGAGGGTAATAGCAATGTGAACTGTGTGATCCTGTGCTGCCTCACCCACCCAGTCATAGTAGCAGGGTCATAAACCCATGAATTGTAATGTTTTACTCTGGGCCCCCCGGCTACCCTCAACCATAGTTTGTAAACTGGGTGGGTCAAACTGTGTTAGAACATGAACTTTGTTACCACTACAGAAGTTTCCCTTGCTCTTCTCGAAGCTCTATGTGAGCTCCATCTGCGTCCCTGCATCCCATGCCAGTTCTAAATAGCGTAGCTTGTTTTGTTTTTTTCGATGCATTCTGGAAATTGCAGTTTCCCTCTTTCAAACCAATAATGGTTAGTAGAAGACTTAGATTAAAAAAACTGTTGGATACAATATTCACACCTGGCTTGTTAATTCACCTGTCTATCATTTTCTGTGTGATTTTTTTTTAGTTTATTTTCCAGACCAATCTCCCCACCCAGTTCTTGCAACTTAAACCAATAGGGCTCCTAGCTAGCTGAATTTGACGATCACTCATGTAGCCCCTGATTCAGAAGGGGAGGAAAAATAAGCTTTGCTTATGTGTCCTGATTTCCAAGTGACTCAAGCATGTTCATGGTGTCTGCTTTCAGATTGGTAGTGCCTGGGCTGGTGCGGGAAAGTTGCTCTGGCTTAGGGAGGGAAAAGTCAGAATGTGAAGCCATGGCAAGTGGTCTCACTCAAGTCCTGCCTCACTCATTGACCAAATTTGCTCTGTATGCATTGCCTGTTCCTTCAATTGGTGGGCTGTGGCTCTACCTCACTCTCAGTCTCATACTCACTAATTCCTTAGATTCACTCACTAAGCAAATGTCTTTCTCCACCTTGATCTCTTCCCACCTCATGAATGTCAACTTGTCATAAGAGTGGGGTAATGGAAGTGACATCATGCAGCATATGACCCCTGACACCATCACATAATTGATCCAGTGAGTCAGGCACAGCATCTTGAAGGTCACTCTTTGCTTCATTGGGAGCCAGTACAATAGTTGTCATGTATTATTTATGTGATCTTTTTATTTCATGCAAATTGCAGTCTAATTGTGTGAAGAGTTTCACTGATTAAAGTTGTTTTGAGAAAGACCAATTGCCAAGATGTGGAGGAGATAAAACCAAGGCTTTTGATAGTCCCACAGTGTATCAGAAGATGATCCTGGGTGTTATTTTGCTGGGCATATGAAGCTGAGGGTGGGCTCTCTTGGTTACTTGGTTTAATTGGAGGGTAAGGGAGAACAGGTTGTGAGGTAGCCACACTTTTTAGGTCTGGTGTTATCCGAGACATTTTGATTTTTCTTAACTTATACATAATATATACTTAAATAGGCTTTAAGCCAGTCCTCTTCATCCATTGGTCTGCTGTTGTATCATTCACATTTTTCTCACACCCACCACAGCATACAGCATGGACAATGAGTCAGCCCATTTCAGCCTAACTTCACTGAGAGTTATGGCATTCTTCTCTTTCACAAGAAGTAGATCCAGACAGAAAGTAGTTCCTTCCAGTGATAAGGACAAATATGTGCTGTTTGAGGCCAAAAACCCTTTTTTTCTCATTTTCTTTTTGTATTAGCTCCTATATCAATGTTGGATAAAATCATGGCTAGACGACATAAGCATTGATTAAGCCAAAAGGCTGGCTATCAACTCCAAACTGACTAGCTTTGCTAATGTAACTTTAAAACTGGTATAGGCAAGAGTGGGATGTCGGTCTCCAGTCATGCTGGGTTAAACCCAGATCTGTGACTGAGGTGAATGTTTGATTTGTTCAGCATTCCGCCCATCACTTGTTCTTTTTGCTTTAGTCGCCCTAAGTGGGAAGGGTATGTCCAGACGAGGGTCCCATACTCACTGTGCCACTGGATTCGAGCTAGGCTGGCTGATGATGGGTGATATCCCGAAACCAGTCCCAGGATGCTTGTTTCCAATCCTGAGAGTACCTGGCCTGCCGGTTCAGGCTGGACTGTTCCCATGGGAAGCAGGGTCAAGACTGAATTGCGTATGGCTTGGTCCAGCCTGGGGTGGCGTGGTGAGCAAAAAACATGTTGGATTGAACCGAGATCTGTAATTGGGGGTGAATGTTTGATTTGTTCTGCATTCTGTCCATCATTTGTTCTTTTTCCTTTTGTCACCCTAAGTGGAAAGGGTATGCCCAGACGTGAGTCCTGTGCTCACTGTGCCTCTGCATTCAAACTAGCCTCGCTGATGAGGGGTGATACCCTGAAACTGGACCCGGGATGCTTGTTTCTGGTCCAGGGAGGACCTGGTCTAGTGATTCGGGCTGGACTGTTCCCATGGGGAGCAGGGTCAAGTATGATTTGAGTATGGCTTGGTCCAAACTAGGGTGGAGCGGTGAGCAAAAAAATTATGGATTAAACCCAGATCTGTGACTGGGGTGAATGTTTGATTAGTTCAACATTCCATCCATCATTTGTTGTTTTTGCCCAGTGATGCTGGTCTTTGTACCATACATTTCGTCTTATTAAACCCGCACTGATGCCAGTGTCGGATTTATTAACGAATGCACACGTTAGAGGTGCTTCATTAAAACCTACGGGCTACTACTGTTGTTGCCGACTAGTCTCAGGCAGCCTGCCATCATTAGACATTTTTCTGGCCTCCAGGGGTGAGAGCTTTCACTCTCAGAGACTGGGAACATCCTGCTGTGGGCGGAGGTGTTCACACCTCATCCAAGCAGGAACTGCCTTCCTGGGAGAGAAGCTTCAAAGGCCTTGCCTCCTTTGACATGTGACCCACGCCTCTCCAGTTATGGGAAGATTCCAATCCCCCTGGCCGGGCCCCACTTTTGGGTAAAGGCCAGACGGAAAAATCTGTTACATTAGGATGTGGGCCCACACTTACCCAGCACCACCCTGGGGCAGCCTATGTGGACATCACTTTTCCAAATCCTCCACCCTGTGTTGGAGAGACTTCGCCTTTTAGGATCAGGGTTATGGTCACATTGAGGGTTTAGTTGACCTAAGATAAGTAGTCCATTGGCTCTCGGGTGAGCATGGAATTGGTCTGTGGGGTGCCACGACATCTGCTGGCAGAGCTGCATAGAGAGGAGAAAGCGTTAACTGACATACAGGCGGGAAACCTGTCGGAATCAGAGTTAGGCGCAAAGGGAATGACACAGCGAGAGCATATTCCTGACATGTGGGAGAGGCTGGACAAATACACATTGAGTTACCGCCAACGACTACATGCAGAGGATGACAAATCAGGTCATCTATTGGCATGGATTCTCCATAGAGAGTGAGCTCCTCTTACTGTTACCACACTGAGGGCCGAGGGAGGGACCTAGACCACACCAGGGCTGGTATATTAGAGGTATTTCAGCACCATCTACAGAAGGTATATACTGCTGAACCGGGAGTGACAGCCGAGGGGTATGCCCCCGTTGTTGAGGATTTGGCACTCCACCAGCTCTTACCCGCTATGGTAGAGGAACTGGACGCTATAATCTCTGCTGAAGAAGTCCAGGAAACGCTACGAGCTATACCCGGAACTAAGGCACCTGGGGCTGATGGGTTTTTAGTGGCCTTCTCACAGGCCTATGCTAGTCAGCTTGTCCAACCCTTGCTGCAGGTTTATGAAGAGGCTTTTGAAGCAGGGGTAGTGCCCCCGTCTATGTGCGAAGGGGAAATTGTTATGCTTCTCAAGCCGGGGCGGGGAGACGCCAGAACCCATCATCATACCACCCCCTGACTATGATGAATCAAAAATTAGCTAGCATTCGCGCCAAGAATTTTCAATTCTATTAAGGACACGGAGGCGAGGATTATGCTTCTCTTTCTTGTATTTGCTACTCACAGCAGCCAATGAAAAACGTTTTGTATACAGACAAAAACTACATTTCCCATGATGCTCTTCCATAAATCACATCCTGTATAGCCCCATAAGAGCCGCAGTGTCCCGTTTCTCCTCCTCTTTCTTTCCTCGAACCTTAATAATCAATAACATTAATACAGTAGTCCAAAATAAGGAATATGAGTCCAATAATCATCCTCCAATCGTGGCAGATCCATATCCAAACCGGAATTGCACGTCTTCCAAACCAGAAGTACACCTGCTCCGCCTTCTTGTCCCAGAACCTGAAAGGAAGGAGACAGGGAAAACCCGTAACTTCTGCTTACACAGAATATCAAGTACATGCGGGTGGGTAATTATTACCAATATTGTAATAAACCGGGTGGGATAATCCTCGCCTCCGTGTCCTTAATAGAATTGAAAATTCTTGGCGCGAATGCTAGCTAATTTTTGATTCTATTACAGGACCGGAGGCTTCGGATTATGCTAGTTTAACGCTTATCCGACACAACTACAGTCATATCACCCACCGGTTTAATAATAACTGTTTAAATACAGAGTGAGAAAATCAATCAGTAGATCTTGAAACATCCTGTACTATGGAAATCAGCAAACAATATTGAGAGATATGGCCCCACTAACAGACTGTCCCAAACAGTTGGTGATGGATACCGAATGCTGGCATAACTGCCATCAACCACCGGCTATAAAGCCTGAGACATATGTAAAGGGTCTATAATGTAATACGCAGTTATAGCACAACAATTATATCACAACCGTAGGTAGTAACACCAAGTAATTTCCCATGTAAACCTTGAGGCATGGAACCCACACGTATATTGCATTAGTTGGAAAACATAGCATGAACAGACCTTGACCAGAGTAATTCTGACATTCAATTATAATGAAACTACCTGGAGTAGATACTGTACCTGTAAAAACGCGGACCTGTCCCGTTGCGGAACACCGAAAGGTAAAAGATCTCGTAACACAGCCTGACTATAGTCTAGTCCATGGCGACATATTTTGGTGGCCACTTATCAATGAAGAAAAACGAGCGAACCTTCACAGAGGATTATTTTGATATGGGTGTTTATGCTACCCATGCCTCTCAACAGCTCCCAGGGAAAAAACAGACGCAAGCCCACCAACTTGCCTGTATCGAAAACGACCTGCATAAATGGCCGAGATGGCCAGTGCGAAGTGAACGCCACGCCAATCCGAATTTACCTGATAAAACATACAAATTAGGAAAGTCAGCCCTCACGGAGATAACACGACGTGTACGTACCAACAAGCGCGATCTGTCGACGCCGAGAAACTATTGCGTTTGCATGGAAGGACCCAGGGTTGGTAAATGAACACCGACAATGTGTCAGAAAACGAAGAACATAACAAAAAATAATGCTTGAAAACATATACCACCTGGGAAAACTGAATGTACAGCCCTGACAGGTGTCGAACCCTGACCTTGTGCCACCAAAGGCGCCAGCCTAACCTTTGAGCTATAGTTCCTAGGTATACCATAAAGGACCACTGGCCCAATTCACCATGCTCGCCTCTGCATGAAATGTAATGGTGGAAAGGGTCACGAAGAACTCGGAGTCGGGCGTCGCCGACTCAAGGAGTACTGAAAAAACAACAATGGATACTTCCTTACAAGCGCTGCAAAGATCGCTTGCGGTAATTAGTGCAATTTTTTGCGTCCCCCTCACCGAAATGTGGATGGAATGGAGGAAAAACATAGGTCAGTCCCACCGACGATCGTGAGACAAGGCATACATCCTTTACCCCATGGATTTTATCCCCAGCGGAACGTCTGCGATGAAACAGTCCTGCCACTCAAAGGGGTCTGCAGAGCAAGAACCCAAAAAGGCTTATGACCACTAAATGTCCTTCGGAGGAAGCTTCCACCTACTGCCCTCTGGAGATACCAGAATCACCAGTCCGCCACTGCGCCCTGTTGCTATGGATTCTATTCCGTAATGATCGAAATCTGCCACTACCGGCAGAATGCCAACAGTCTGTGGCCAAATCCGCTAGGAACATGACCTCGTACCCTTTGGCCTATCGATAGCTCTCACAACCGAGATATTACACGTGGTGAGAAGAACGTGTCAAGAGACCTATGTGGAAAAAGACTCGAAAGGAGTGGAGGGCAGGAAAAAACAGTTTGCCAGACCATGCTAAGCGCCCCACTACACCGGCAACCGCCCGAAATGGAACCCACTGCATAGGTAATGTCAGAATGGGCCCCATTGAAGCTCCCAATTAGAGCTTGTAAGATATAGCTGATCTGCGAGGAAGGAGATAACCCTGGAAACAAAATTGAAGCCAAGCGACACCAGTGTACCCAAGTGAAGAGCCGAAAAAGGCCATGACACATTGTAGCCCCGAGGGCAATTGGAATCCAAAGAGGAAGTCTGACGTCTGGAAAGATGCGGGGCTAAGGCCTATGTCCGTGTTAAGATAACACACACACATATCTATATATACACACATCTATACATACCTACCTACATAGACAACCCACGAGATGCTCCCCGAAAGCCATATAGTAAACATTTGTGGAACATAGTGGGAAAGTAATTGCTAAACCAACAGAATCCCTAAACGGTCTACAAAGGACCGGCCTCGTGAGAGGCCCCCCGAAATCCAGAGGTTGTGACCAAAGGTTAACGATGCCTACCTATCTTAGTTGCGACCCGTAACGAAGCTGTCCCAGATAGGGTCCGTCGCCACGGGTCTGCGCAGTCAGGACGTCAGAATCGTCCATCGCTGCTTGCGTCCGACCCTGACCAGGAGGTTGCCCAGGCAACCTGCCAGCTCCGGGAAAACCTTTTCTGAGATTCTTGTACAAGTAGCAAGTAAAGGAGGAGACCGGTGTTGGCGCCGGACGACTCTTCCGCCGAAACCCGCGTATCCGGCCGCGGTACCCGAACTATAACTATTGTGTCCTTATCTAAGTCCCGTCGCACGCGTGCGATGCCCTAATATTTGTTATGTGGAATGATATAGAGAAAATATATGCCCATGGAAAATGACTCAAGAATGATGGGCGTCGATCAAATTTTGCGTCCCCGAACTAGGGGCGGTCACATCTGGGGCCCAGTTGACCTACTCAAGGACGTGTAGAACCTGAGCGTCAACATAATTAGTGAAGGAGCCTTGTGCGCTCCGTTCGACTAAATCACATCCTCCTCATATATCTCACCCATGCGGTGCCATGGGGTGTCTTGTATTCAATATAGCAGTGCCAAGCACAACGTGACGGAGGAGTAGAGGGGGAGCCAACCCTATGCACACGAGAATTGGAAAATAATGTCACGGCTCCTCAGCAAAGCTGTAGTCAAATTATTCCAGCCCCAAGGGCGTCCGAGTCATAGAGAGATATCAGGAGCGTGTGCGCACTCCAGGGGCCAGCCGATTGTTACAGCCTGGAAGGCGTACAAGAGATCTGCCTATGTAAGGCACGAGGCACTGAGCCTATAAAGCAACACAGGGACGCGTGCGACGTGCGTAGTCCAAGAACGCCCAAATGCAGCCCAATTGGGTTACGCACACCGGAGCGTTATGACTCCATAACCGCACTCGGCTACTAGGGAAAGCCTTTGGCGGAGAAAGCGCGAAACCGCGCAATGATCAGAACAACCCCATGGAAGTGACAGGAGTAAAGCTAATTCAGTAACCATAATCAATGAAACACCTAACCCTAACGCAATAATCTAGACATAACCTCTGTCACAAGTGACTCATTTAACATGCTGCAAAGACAGCGCAGTATTTCAGCTCTTGAGGGAGCGTTACAACTCTGTGTTCGGCCGTACTAAGTCCTTCCCCTGAGGATCAAACGGAGGCCCAATCAGTTATGCCACAGGCATCATCAGTGCGCCATCCCCACTCCTGTGGGAGCGCAATCTGCACCCTGTTGTTCTAAACCAAGAGCGCTACCACGCGCACACAAGCCAGTGCAGTAGGAAACTGAACAGTCATGAGAGACCAATCGCGCCTAAATTTTAACCCGAGTTCCAAATGCAATATAACATAAGTCTAACGACAATCCTGTCAAGTGAAAACACAACCCGGCGAACCTGGGTGCGAACCCCGAACCTCTGGGGTTGGAGGCAAAGCCGTGCCCCTAGGCCACATAGCCTCGCTACAAACCGGAACAGAACCTGTGGCCTACATGCGTCAATGGAAGCTGCCGAGGGCAGCGCAACATTCCTAGGCCAGCGGGAGCACCAGTAAGCCTGATCAGGCCGCCCGCCTTAAGATGCCCCGCTCCTGACAGGGAACGGCCCACAATACCTGCCGTCAATTAGTAAATGGCGGCGGCGCCCGTTTCAAGGTTTAATTGGGCCATGCGCGTGCAAAAAAAACAGCGCAGTACGCAGCGGCCAGCGGGGGTGAAGCGAAGGCCGAGCGGGCCGCCCGTGCGCTATCACCGCTCTGCTCCGAGCGGGAGCGCATCCCCAATCGGGAATCGTTGAGGGACCCTGCCGGCCCTCGGGGAAGGAAACCATGCCCAAAAAGAGACCCCAGATGATTACGCACCGCTTCAGTGGAAGCTGCCCCCTTAGATTGCCCGTCTCCCAGCGGGAACCACGTAAAATGCCGGCAAGCCAATAACAATAGCGCCCGCGAGCGCTAAATCGAAATACATGGCAAACATAAACAGAAAACAAATTGCCCCCAGCATAAAACACACATGTTTAAACACAGTTATTCTGCCTAGCACTATATAAGTGCAAACATAACTTCAAAATCATCAAGGGTAAATTCAACAGTCATAATCACGACATAACGTTCCGAGCACTTAACTGTCTGCGTGAGCAGCAAAGAAAGAGGAGGAGAAACGGGACACTGCGGCTCTTATGGGGCTATACAGGATGTGATGTATGGAAGAGCATCATGGGAAATGTAGTCTTTGTCTGTATACAAAACGTTTTTCATTGGCTGCTGTGAGTAGCAAATACAAGAAAGAGAAGCATAATCCGAAGCCTCCGGTCCTGTAATAGAATTCAGAAGTAAAAATTCTGTGCAAAGTCCTGGCTGCTAGATTGGCCCCCTACATGGTGCACCTGGTTTACGAAGGCCTTGTGGTTTTATACCAACACGTAACACGGGTTTGAATATTAGGAGACTAACGCATGTTTTGCAGGAGGTACTGCATAGGATTGATGATCTGGCCCTGGTCTCCATAGACTTGGAGAAGGCCTTTGATTCTTTGGATTGGGAGTACCTCTTGGAGGTGCTTATGGTGGCTGGTTTTACCCCACAGTCCATGAGATGGGTGCAGATCTTGTATTCAGCGCCCAGCGCCAGGGTCCGGGTGGGGCACAGTCGGTCGAGTGAGTGGCTTCTTGAGAGGGGGACATGCCAGGGATTCCCACTTTCTCCACTGCTGTTTGCACTGGCTATAGAGCCCCTGGCAATATGGGTGCATAGAGACTTGGGACACTGGTGCATTAAAGTCAGCAAGACCTCCCACATGATATCCTTGTACACCAACGACGCTCTATTTTATGTCTCCTCAATGCTTGAGGCTAATTCAAGGCTGATGCAGGTCTTGGATGAGTTTGGTGGTTGCTTGGGGCTGCGGCTAAACAAAACTAAATCATTATTATTCCCCCTGGCTCACTTGGCGAGCTGTCCCGCCGATGCACTCCCAGGAGTGGGCTTACAGTGGGAGATGGAGCATTTTGGGTATCTGGGAGTGCAGGTGGGGGGAGTGGACTCTGAAGCTCAATGCTCATAAGTTGATAGACACACTGAAGGGGTCGGTGGGCTTTTGGAATTATTTTCCGCTCTCTCTAATGGGCAGGTTGGCGATAGCCAAGATGGTGGCCTTGCCCCATGTTTGCACATGTTACAAAATGGCCCTTTGCCCCATCCCCAGGCGAATATTCAGGGCATTATACTCTATATTGATAGACTTGTATTGGGCAGGTCGACGTAGCAGAGTGGCACTTGCCACCTTAAATCGTACGTATGAGGGGGGTGGCCTCAAGGCTCCCAGAATGGAACTTTATTATTACGCTGCTCATCTACCGCACGCAGTGAGATGGTTTGCAGCGGGGGATAATTGGGAAAAAAGGCTGCTCCCGGGTAGAGTGCAGATTACTGATTTGCCATCCCTCTTCTTGCAGGGCGCGGGCACCTCTGCAGAAGTGCCATATGTAGTGAGACAGACTGCGTGCATCTGGCAAACCTTTGTGGTGCGCATCTTAAAACACGCCCATTCCATTTGGAGCTGTCTGTGTGGGACATTTCCCCTGTGAAAAGGGTGTTGTCCAATATGACATTTCAGGCTTGATGGGAGGGGGGTTGTGGTGTCTTGGCAGATCTGTACCCGGGTGAAAGCTTTATTACATTTGAGCAAGTTTATGACCACTTCGACTTGGGGCAGGGACAATATATACAATATGCAGCCCTAGCTAACATGTTTAAAGAAGTATGGCCTACGTACCCAGCCATCCCACAGTTTACGCAGATGCTAGATATTCTACTTACGTATGGGGCGGGTATTTGCCTTATATCACTATTGTATAGGGCTATGAGGGAGGATGCCAATACCCCTCCACCTGGGGCGTTTGCTACTTGGAATGCTGACTTTGAGGCACCGCTGGAGGACAAGGAAAGGAGAGCGGTGGGTGCACTGACACACTCGGTTTCCTGTAATGCCTGATTCCGGTTAATCCACTACAATTACTTGCACCGCACATATATGACCCCAGATAGACTACATCGCAGGTCCCCCAAAAGGTCCGACGTATGCCTTAAGTGTCGTAGGGAGGGGGCTAATTTTCTTCATCTGGCCTGGGAATGTCCTGAGGTTAGAAGCTTTTGGATAGAGGTGGTGGAACGGATCAGAGGCAGCGTGAATAGGAGATTACAATTGACACCTGCCCATTACCTATTGGGGTTAATACGGAAACCTAAGAAGCAAGGCAAGATAGCATACAGACTCCAGCAATTTTTACTAGTGCTAGCCCGGTACAGAATTGCTATTGTGTGGATGGGGACGCGGGCGCCTGAGCTTTTAGCATGGATGCGAGATGTGCGTGAATACTTTGCTCTTCTTATGGGAGGGTTATGCAGCAACTGGTCCTATCTCTTGAACTGCACCACCATAATCAAAGACTACATGATTCTCGTTGATGCTTAGGTTGCACACTGATTGTTTTTTTGTAAAACTGAAAATAGCCCATTGGCTGCTACCTGGTGTTCCCCTCAATGCCCCTAAATTGAGTATTACGTCACAACCCTCGACCTAGAACTTCAGATTTGACAGACCTAAAGAAGAAATGGACAATGTAGAGTGGATGAACCTGAGAACTGTGTGACTTCTGTGGAATTTCTGGCGAGAAACCCTGACCGACGCTTCATGACTCGACCATTGCGGTGAACTGTCTCACCCTGAAACTGTGAGCCCTCTAAGAATGCCAGAGGACCTCTAGACCTTTGCCAATCTCCCATGAACTCCCTTGGAATAAAGGAATTACTCCCCTGCAGACCACAGGCACCGAACCCACAGAGTCTGGTTACCGTCTTGCATCTCCCTGACACCAGACCTACCCAGGAAGAGGTACTCCTACTCTTTAAGGTCCACTCTGTCTCCCCAGCAAGTGTGAAGACACCAGAACCGACCGGAGCCATGCCGTACCAATCCCCGGGGTACCAGACACCTTACAACCAACACCGACCGACAGAGTCCAATCCGGATTCCAACTGCCCAGGAAGAATGCACCCGTTGAGGGACATCAACACTGTTAGTGCCCCAGCAGTCCTGAAATCATCCCTGCAAGCTGCTTGCCCCTGACTGCAAAGACTGCCTTTGTGCACAGTGCCTGGCTGACCAGCCTGCTCTGCATCCATCCCGCCTGGCCTGGGTACCGACGAACAGACTGTGCTCCCATGCTTCAGTGGCCCTTGCAACCTGATCCCCTGTTTAGGAGACCTCTGTCTTGCCTGCAAGTCCCCCTTTGCAGCCTGTTTTTAAGGTGTCACCCCTTCTTCGTAGAGCAGCAGCTACCAACGCTAGCAGTACCCGGCTCCCGGCAAAATCTGGGACTGTTCGGAAGAATTGCTGGTAGTCTCTTGAACTTTGTCGGGTTACCAATCCGAATCCAGAAGGTGAACCCTAGAACCGCCTGTGCTATTTTCTATGTATTTCTGCTTTTTCCTCTCATAGGAATGCATTGCATAAGTGCGCAAAACTGTGAACGATTTACCAAACTTTAATAATTTATAAGAAACTAAGTACTTACCTGTGAACGCAGTTCTTGGTCTGAAAATATATATAAAAATATGTGTTATTTTTGCAAATTGGTCTTGATTTATTCTTTGAATGTGTTTCTCATTTATTGCCTATGTGAGTACAACAAATGCTTAGCACTACCTTGTGATAAGCCAAACGGCTCGCCCACACTACCAGAAATAGAGCATTAGTATTATCTACTTTTTGCTCTGTAAACCAATTGGGAACTCCTTGGACCCTCTACATAGTGTACTTTGTTTTAGTGCACTATATAGAGAGCCAGGTTCCTACACCTGCTCTGACTTCCTCTCCCATGTTCCCACTTCACGATTGAGGCTTTGGACCTTGTTACAGGTTTGGCGGTCTGTGGACAGCCATCCTGGCGGTGGGGGTCTAATGGGGGCGACCCATCAGCCATATAACGAGTTGGCCAGATTGGCTTTGAGAAGACCATAGCTGGACTGCCGTCACCATCAGCACACCACCGACCACCGTGGTCACAGTCAGGTGAAGGCAGCCTCCATTGGGTGGCACAAAGGTTCAACACCGCTGTCCAGATTACAAGTTGACTTCCCGACAAGCTGACCACAGTGGTCTGACCGCCGCTTAAAAGTCAGCGTAAACTAAAGATTTGGGGTGCATATTCACCCCATACCAGTTCTTCCGAGCAGATTTCAAAACCTTTCTCCAGGTCCCCCCTACACAGGAGCTTCTTCACCCCAAGGAATACAAACCCATCTTCAGCGAAATACAGGTAAGTTCTTTGGTACCACGTACCCGTTACCCAGACTTCCCACATATGGGTCAGACTCCAGCAATGGGTAGGTGGTATTTTTCCACACATATCATGCATGTGAGTGCATTTGACACATATGCAGTTGGAATGTACACATAGGCATCGATGTATATGGAAATACATTGCCCTGGCACAAGAACGCCGGCCCTATGGAAAACTTGTAATACCTTGGTAAGAAGGCCACAGGCGCAGCGTCCTCCTAGTGGTCGCGACCGTGGTCCTTTGGCGGTTGGACAGCCAAACTCGTAATATGGCCCTTTGTGCCTGCTTTGAGCAGGGCGAACATGTTTGCGGTTTTCTCCCTAGAAGTGGGAAGAAATACATGGAAAGGCACGGCAGCGTTTCTTTGCAGTTATTTCTCATTCCAGGAAGAATATTTGCAATCCTTTGAATTTGCTGCAGAAGGTCCCAGAATGCCCGCACTAAATCTAACCTCACTCATAAGGTTATTACGAGTGATCAACATCTGACGTGACTACTTCGTATGCGGTGCAAAAGAAGCACGCAAAGTTGAAAGGCTACGCAAATGAGAAGACTCTGTCAAGTTTGCCTGATTTTCTATTTCTGCCAAGTCCTTTGCTGGTCTGCACGTGAATTTCAAATGCTTTTTTCCTGAACTGAAATTGATTGCAAAGGCAGTTATGCTATTATATCAGTAACCTTCATGAACTGTTAAATTTCAAGTCCGTTATCAATCTGGTTCTTGTCTCAAACTACAAAAAAAAGCAGATATAGTCAATTATCATACTACTGCTTTTTTAAATCTTTTTCCTTACAATCGAAGTTTCCGAACTGCTTAAAATGATGATAATGAATTAGTTTGGATTTCTCAAATTTCACGAATGCTTGGGTGCGACTTCCAAACGTCTCTGTTGAAAATTCTTCGAGAAACCTTCTTTTCCTAGTTAGATTATGATCAGCGCCTTCCTGCCCTTTGACTTCTGCAGCCCGTGACACGCCCAGCAGCGTGAATTTAAATCGTAATTATTTTACACTCTCACTTGTGATAGGGCGGGATCTGCAGGGCGCGGCTGGAGCATGCTGGGATTTTCGCCATTTGCCGAGCCGGAAGGAATTATTATGCCGGCGACAGATTGTTCCAGCATCTACCTCGGACCCTGGTGGAGTTATTAATGACTTCCGCCAGAGTCCTCGGAGAGCCCAATTTCCTAACAAGGAAATCTGAGTGAGTTGTAGGAGTAATGGAGGACGGATGCTTTCCTGCATGAGATGTTTTTGGCTCACGCAGTTGCTTTGTTTTCTCAGTATTTTTTTAATGAAGATGAAACCTAATGTGTATGGAAGTTCCACAGTGTTCAAAATAAAACCGTAAACAACATCATGATCCCCTGATGTTTGCATTCAAGACATTATATTGCTAGGGACGTAATGGGAGTTATTAACTTCTCTAATAAGATTATTGAGAAGTCAGTACTATTGTATGCAGCGAATACAAACATACACAATTCCCTTCATATTTTAAACACCAGAGCATAAGGGGGTCATAAGCAGCACAGCACATTTTCCGTTTATAGGCACATATTTTAATTTTTGCACATAAACTCTTGTGGAATTTAAAAAATTACATTTATAGCATAAGTGAACATCTATATAAACGTACATTACCATGTGTGCACCTAAACTTAAATCGTCAGGTTTTCTACCAGCTGCAAGTTCCTAGGTTTAAATGAACTGTTCTTTAAATTTTATATTTTTTGTTACGTTGTGGAGATTTTTTCGAAGGCAAAGAAGTCCTTTCACCTATACCCCGGGAACATTTGGGGTCTTTGTGTATATTTTTACGCTCAATTTTAGCACCCAATGCCGCCATATTTAGACAATATATAGTTGGATGTAAAAACCATTGGGAAAGTTTTGTAAATATTCCAACACTACTGTTAGAAATGGGGGACTCGGGTTGGCAATGGCTGGCCACTGTCCAAGTAGGGTCCCTTCTTCCTAAGTCAGAGTAAGCAGACTACACCCTTTGATAACCCCTGCTCAAACCTGTGGTAACGTAGCACGAGCAGCTAGGCTTATCTCAGAGGCAGTGTGTGAAGCATTTATGACCATACACAGTAACGCAGTGAAGAACACTACAAATGGACACCACTCAAGTAGTTATAAAAAATAAGTATCTTTACATATAGACTTAACACAAGACCAATAACAGTAAAAATCCACAATACTAGAAACTAGGGTTACTCTAAAAAAGGCTGCAAAAATAGTTCAAGGTGCACAAAGAGGTGTTCAGTTCAAGGCAGTGGTCTCTGCGACCCTTCTACTCACAAGATACCTCGATTCTGCAGCAATATTCAGGTCCAGGAGCTACCCCTCCCCATACTCCAAGGCAGATCTCTCTATTCAACCCAGGTCTGACTCAGCCTGCCCTGTCCCTCCAAAACCAGACAGCCAATACACATACTAGCAGAGCACACTGGAAGGCTTAGGCAAGAAAATACCTACTTTCTAAAAGTGGTATTTTCAAACACAGAATATAAAAATAAACTTCACTAAAAGATGTATTTTAATATTCTGAACTCAGGCATACTAAATTCGTTTTTCTACCATGTTCTCTGGGTCAGTTAGGACTATAGAATGTAATAGCCAAACCTCCCACTCTGGCCTATGGAGAACAGGTAGCCTTTCAGTAGTGAAAAACGAAATTGAGTGTAATTCACTACCAGGACATGCTACACACATCAGAGCATGTCCTACCTTACACATACAATGCACCCTACCATAGGGGTGGCTTACATGATGCCAAGGGAAGGTTCAGGGGTGGGAAGTGGGTGCACTTCACAGCCAAGATGGCAGTTCTGGACTGCACGCAGACACTGCAGTGGCAGGTCTGAGACACACTTGACAAGCTGCTTCTGTGGGTGGCGCAAACCAGCGCTGCAGGCCCACCAGCTGTATTTGGTTTACCAGCCCTGGTCACACACAGGCCACGCTACTAGGGACTAACAGGCAAACCAAATAAGCCAATCATGGATACACCAATTCATATGTCATCTTTACACAGGGAGCCTTCATGCTGTGGCACTGAATGGCAGTGGCACAGCGCCCAGAGCATCTATTACCAGCAAAAACAGAGGAGACACAGCGAAAAATGGAAGGGAGACTCACGCCGATGGTGCCAGGTCTAACACGCATCCCCTCCAGCTGAAATGTGGGGAGAACTACCCATCCCCTTGGAAGTTCTCATCACTAAGGCGGAAAAATCTGGACAGACCATCAGCATTGGCGTGTTCTGTACCAGGGCGGTGTTCCACCGTGAAGTCCATACCCTGTAGGGAAATGGACCACCTTAACAACTTGGGATTCTCACCCCTCATCTGCATCAACTATCTGAGGGGCCTGTGGTCTGTCTGAACCCGGAAGTGAGTCCCAAACAGGTATGGTCTCAGCTTCTTCAGTGCCCAGACCACAGCAAATGCCTCACGCTCAATTGCACTCCACCTCTGTTCCCGTGGAATTAACCTCCTACTGATGAAGGCTACAGGTTGGTCTAGTCCCTCCTCATTCATCTGTGACAGAACAGCCCCCACCCTATGCTCTGAAGCGGCTGTCTGGACAATAAATTCCTTAGCAAAATTGGGCGCCTGGAGTACGGGTTCTGTACACATGGCAGTCTTGAGGGCATCAAAAGCTTTCTGACAGATGTCAGTCCAGTTCACAATCTTTGGCCGCTTCTTGGAAGTCAGCTCGGTCAAGGGTGCAACAATGTTGCCATACCCCTTGACAAACCTCCTGTAATAACCCGTGAGTCCTAAGAAGGCCCTCACCTGGGTCTGGGTCCTTGGGGGCTCCCAAGCCAGGATGGTTTCAATCTTGGGCTGTAGGGGTGCCACCTGGCCACTCCCTACCTGGTGTCCTAAGTACACCACAGAACACTGCCCAATCTGGCACTTACTGGCCTTGATTGTGAGGCCTGCTATGCGCAGCGCCATCAACACTTCCCAGAGGTGGTGCAAGTGGTCCTCCCATGAGGAACTAAACACAGCAATGTAATCCAGGTAGGCGGCACTGAAATCCTCCAGCCCAGCCAACACCTGGTTGACCAACCTCTGAAAGGTGGCAGGGGCATTCTTCATCCCAAAGGGCATCACACGGAACTGGTAGTGCCCATCTGGTGTGGAGAATGCTGACCTCTCCTTTGCCCCATCAGTTAAGGCGATCTGCCAGTACCCAGATGTTAGATCAAACGTACTGAGGTACCGGGCAGCCCCTAACCGATCTATGAGCTCATCAGCTCTGGGGATGGGGTGCACGTCGGTCCTCGTGACTGAATTGAGACCTCGGTAGTCCACACATAACCTAAGTTCTGGAGTGTCACCAGGTGCTGCAGCTTTTGGTACCAAGACCACGGGGCTGGACCACGGGCTGCTAGAGGACTCAATTACCCCTAGGGCAAACATTTTGGAGACCTCTTCCTTAATACAGGCCCTTACCCTGACAGTCACTCTGTAAGCTTTGTGCTTGACAGGAGGACTGTCCCCGGTGTCTACCTCATGGACGCACCAATCAGTGACACCAGGCACCAGGGAAAATAAATCAGAAAATTGCCCCAACAGCTGGTGGCAATCTCTATGCTACTCAGGGGTCAGTGTGGGGGGAGAGGACCACACCCTCCACTGACCCATCCTTCTCTCCTGCACACAGGAGGTCAGGAAGAGGTTCACTCTCCTCCATCCCTGCATCTGTGGCACGAAGCATGCCCACTTCAGACCTCTCAAAGTGGGGCTTTAGGCGATTAACATGCAGGACCCGCAGGGGGTTCCTGGGAGATTTAAAGTCCACCAAATAGGTAACTGGACTTTTGTGCTCCACCACCTCAAATGGACCAGTCCACTTATCTTGGAGCGCACAAGGTTCCACTGGGGCCAGTACCCAAACCTTCTGACCAGGTTGAAACTCGACCAAAGTTGCATTCTGGTCGTGCCAACATTTCATCTCCTCCTGGCTGGCTTCCAGATTTGCCTCAGCAAATGGGGTACTAACAACTGGAAAGGGCTGGAGTGGGGCTTTGATCTTCCCCCCACTCTTCCCACTTGCCTGGCAAGTCTCACAGGTCCTACAATACGTATCTGAACTCTTGCGCATCTGAGGCCAATAAAGGTGTGTGACCAGCCTCTCAAAGGTCTTGGTCTGCCCCAGATGTCCTGTCAAGGGAATGTCATGAGCCAACCCCAGTAGGAAGGCTCTGAAGCACTCGGGTACCACCAGCACACGAGCTGACCCCGGCTCAGCAGCCTTAGGCTTGCTATACAGGAGACTGTTCTCCCAATAAATCAGATGTGAACCAGACATGTCACCTGCTGCCTGGGCTGCAGCCTGTTGCCGCATACCCTCAAGAGAAGGGCAATTTCTTTGCTGCTCACAAAACTCCTCCCTGGTGGGCCCTCCTTCCTGCTGCAAATGGGTCAGCTCAGGCAGGTCCCCCAGGTTGATACTCTGCTCCCCGGTAGGCTCCAGGGCATCCCCCTCAGGGTCTGCTCCCTTCTGGGAACCAAGGGGGCCGGCTTCCCGCGCCCCCTGCCCCTTCTATCCAAGGCAGGGACCTGGGCCATACTCTCAGGCTACACCAATTCATATGTCATCTTTACACAGGGAGTATTCGCGCTGTGGCACTGAATGGCAGTGGCACAGCGCCCAGAGCATCTATTACCAGCCAAAACAGAGGAGGCACAGCGAAAAATGGAAGGGAGACTCACGCCAATGGTGCCAGGTCTAACAACTACCAATTAGCAAACGTTAATTAGTTGTTCAATTTCTGCCTACTCCTCCCTTGGCACCTCACTAGAGACCACCCATGCTTCCCCCGAACCCTAAATCTACAAAGAAAAAATATCCATCACAGGGCCGGCTTTAGCGCTTGTGGTGCCCGATGCGAGAAACATTTTTGGAGCCCCCACTCACCATGACCGCCTCCTGGATTCTCTCACTAGCACCAGACATAAGTGCCCCTCATTTCTCCAATCATAGGTTATTGCGAAACAAACGCCACCCTCCCATGAGGTCGGCGCCCCTCCATAGGTCAGCACCCAGTGTGGCTGCACCTGTCGCACTGCCCTAAAGCCGGCCATGGGTGTACCTGTTAAAAGTCACAAATTAGTAATGTTATGGATTTTAGCAACTAGACTTCAAGTACCCTCTGAGTGTCTGTGAATATTTGGTGAAAGAGGGTGTTCTACATAAGAGTCGAGCAGGTGGTTACCAAGGGAACCACTTGAAGGAGGCAAATGATTACTTCTAGTGTAAATAATTTTAGCCCCCATGCCTTTGGGAGTAGCAAGGCAATACTCAACCTAAGGCAAAACCTACCTGAATCCGTTATGCACTAACCACTGCATGTCATGAGATAAATGCATTAGTCAACTGTATAATGTTTTGTGCAACCACATTGCTGTTTGGTGTTATGCACAATTCATAATAAATGAAAGCATTGCATACAACTGTTCACACATAGGTGTAGCATGCTATTATATGTATTGCATTGCAAACAAATAGAAAATGAACCCACCAAATTTGAAAACATATTAATATCTAACCCTTCACCCAAACTGTGGAAGAGTAAACTCTATATTTGAACTAATGCATTATTTCAGATTTCCTGAGCTTACAACAGACATTATGCAATGTGAATATAGCCAGCCCTACCTCAAGACTTCATTTAACCACAGTCCTTTAGCAGGAGTACTTTCACACACACTCACATATTGCTTTTTAAACCTGCAACACAGAATCACTCATAAGCATATAACTCAAACTGTTCTAAAGCTTGGATGGAACATTGTACAGCTACTCTCGCCCGGTTAGCTGAACTAAGTATGCCCTACTTGGGATCTGATTTAAGTCACTAGTTTAAT
This sequence comes from Triturus cristatus, assembly GCF_964204655.1. Taxonomy (NCBI): domain Eukaryota; kingdom Metazoa; phylum Chordata; class Amphibia; order Caudata; family Salamandridae; genus Triturus; species Triturus cristatus. Next base: position 832,360,949 of record NC_140591.1, read on the forward strand.
ATACCCTCACTTAAGCACTCAAATGATCCGTCGCAAATTCCTTTTACATGCTCATTGCTTACTTGAATACACACTGTTCTTCTGCAAGTGGCCAGCAGGATTACATTCACTGATGATTGTGCCCCAATAATCCTTGTCTGAGAGCCTTATTGACAGATCCTTCCTCTATCTTTCGCCAACCAAATGGTACTTTCTGCTTGACACCATGATTCTTTATTGTTGTATTCTGGGTGTGAAGGCATCAGTTCCTCCAGATTCTCACTTTATGCTGCACTTTCTGGGCCCTGTTCACAAAGGTAAATCTAAACATGTATATTTAATACTAGTAAACGTACTTCATTTTTTAGTAACTTTATTACCTTGGGCTATTCACAAATCCAAGTGTAAAGTTACTGAAAAGTGTTTACTTACATGTTCCCTAACACTGAAATAGGGGGTAGAGTCAAATGTATGAATGTAAAGTAACTACTACCAAAAATAGTAAGTCCATCACCACACATGGCCAACTGATAATAATGCACCACCCGCCCATAGCAAATAATGGAGGTAGGGTCTTAAAATAAAAGTTCATTCGCAAAAATGTTAACTTACATTATTCAAAAAGTTAAAAAATATAAATAATTTTAATTTAATTAAACAATTATCTAAAAATAAAACATATTTTTCATTTTTTAACATATTTAAAAAAATGTATTACAACATACAGGTCACACACTTTTTTTATTAAAAAAAGTCATTAAATGACTTTGTATTAATTGTACATATCAATTGTAATGATTATTAATACATAATAACATTTAAATATTTTACTTTACGTGTTTTTTAAATTTAAACTTCATAAAAATTGTTTACTTTAATTTAATGTGCAAAATAATTTCATTTTCAATTTAAATAAGTTATTAATATTGTAGCATTTTCTTATTTTCTTCTACATTAAAAATAAATATAGAAAATTAATTTACATTTAAAATAAAATATATTTAGGTTTTTTTGGTTTAATGATTTATGAACTTTTCGAATTTTCCCAAAACTTTAACACAAGGAATCAAAAAATGGTGCTGGACTTACTCCAGCTCTGAGCTGGAGTATATTTATTGGGGTCATTTTTGGCAGTAGTAACTATAGAAGTGTTGTTTGTGAATAGGTGTGGCTTCTGCTTTTGTTGGTCAGTGAATGTCCCTCTCTATATCCTTTCCTAGCACTCCATTTAATCCCTCCTTCCTGCTCCCCAGATCCCTACCCTTTAGTCCTTAACATTCCCCATTTTCCAGGTCCCTGCCCCTCCCACATTTATTACCAAAATGTATATCTATGTGTGCAGAGACTGCAGCTCGAGTGGAGATCTCAGCACACACAAAGAGGACAGGAGGAGGCATAGGCCTCCGCAGGTAGTTTGTGACTAGCATTTCGCAATATGTTTGTAGTACTAATGTGGTACAAAAATATGCACTACAACGTGCTATTTGTAAATAGGTCCCTCTGTGTCTATGGTTGTGCACAGGCACTTTAGCACTAGTGGCGCCCAGTGCGATAATGTTTTTTGGCGCCCCCCCCCCAGTGACCACCTCCGCAACGGATTCCCGCACTACCACCCTTTAACAGTCTCCATAACCACTCTCTCTCAAATGCATTTAATTAGTTTATGAGGTCACTCATAAAGGTGAAGGGTGTCAGCGTACTTTACATTGCACACACATTACAGAGACAATCAATTATATGTGTGTAAATCAATATAGGAAACGTTACATAAGACAGAGGACTACAAGGGGTAGGATTTATATGTCATCCATACTGGAAGGCAGTATAGTTTAAGGGGACTTGGTCTGGAGAAGCACAAACCCAGAATTTAAAATGTAACACCATGGTTGGGGGTTCTCTGAACAATCAGAAATGATTTCTACCCAAACAAACCCTTTGTGAAACATTAGGATAATGAAAGTCTGAGGAAAAAGATCAATACGCTCTAATCTATACTTGAAGGCTGCATTTCAGTTCTTTCACAGTTAATTGCTCACTGTTAGGAGATTAATTTATAAACTGCAAGTAACAATAGGAAGTCTGTCGAAAGCAGTAACCCACTTACCTATTTATGCTATATTCACTTTGTGATTTGCATGGTCGCATTCTTCGCAGCAGGCATATTAACCTTCTGCACTACCTTATGATGAATCAAAACTTCCACAAGTCAAAATTCCACTAGACAAAACTAAGGTCTCTCTCCGGGAAGAACATTAATCACCGGAGTTCACTTGACATTTTTATTGTTTGATAAATTGTTGGAGGCCAGGAACATGGCAGCAGGTGCTTTAAAAAATAATGAAAACTAGCAAACGGGCGCCCCCACGGGAAGTCAGCACCCGGTGCGGTGGCACCAGTCGCACCCCCCTAGAGCCGGCCCTGATCCATCACGTTGGAGGATTATAAACTCCATCAACTGACATAATGGTCTAGAGTCCTTGTTTCTCTAAATAAGGATATGCTGCAGAACCTGAAATTATCACCTTTTATGGACCTAAGTTTAAATTAGGCGGTGCAAAATCTGGCCCTTAAGATTTGCTTTTGCTTATATTTTGGTGTGTGTGTTGGTGGATGCTTCTCCTCGAAATTAGTAATTGATTTTGCCCTCGAGGTGTGGCCGCCTCTCAGTTCTAAGCAGAGATTCAAGAACACAGTGATATGCCAGTGAGCTGGCAACGCTGATTTGACAGAATCCCAGCCCTATACAAACGGAAACATTGATGTGCCAATCATAACCCAGGATTCAGAAATAGTAACCCACTCACTGCAGTGTTCATAAACCTTATTCGTTTTGGTAGCAACGAGAAGAAGTGTGGGAAGCTCAATGCCCACAGATGATTGTACCAGCTCTCTTGTCCTGTCATTTTCCACTTCTGTCCGTGAAATAATCCAGTACTTAAAATCTGCAACCCTCAGCCACAAACTGCAGGCTTGAATGCTCTAATATGCGGTCGAGCCTGGGACTTACAGGTCACACTGACGGAGGGATGCCGAGAACAGGTCCTACAGGCCCCTCCACCCAGACAGACCATGGGGCATATTAGTGCTACCTTATAAATACTACGTGTTCATCAATAACCGTATGTATATAACCAAGTGCGCTCAATAGGCGCACGTTATTAGTCTAATTTTTCACCTTAATTGAGGTTTCTGCGCGGAGTGGTACACGTGGGGCTGGATCCCACGCTGTCCTGAAGAAGAGGTTAGGGGATCCTCGAAACATGTTGACAAAATAATAGGCAATAAGACTACATAACAGTTATATTTTTCCTGTTATTAACCCCTTTTTATCTTACCAGCTAGGAGTAGGAATAAATTGTTAACTCACTAGTTAGGTATTTTTAACTAACACAAACATCACTCCCCCAACACTGCACAACACATAGTTTCACACAAAAAAGTGCTCCTACGTAAATCTCGCAAGTCGTAGCACGCCCCAAGCAGTAGATGCTTGGGATGGCCCCAATGATGAAGCATGTCACCTAGGGGCAACCCTGGGTGAGTGAGGGGACTCTAGAAAAGCATTTGTTTTTCTAAATTATTGAGGCTCACCAATTTGGTGAAACCACTGTCTGTTGACTTAGGCTAGTTTCTCATGATCCATTATCTATGGATCAATTGAGTGTACTTGAATGCTCCCTCCCCAGGATTCCTTTAGCGTTCCCTGTAACAAGGAAGATCCCAAACTGTCCCCACATCCACATTTATCAAGGAGACTGCCACCTTTAACTGCTTACATCATTTTCTGGAAGGTGGCAGCATATTTGCAGTTCTGGGGTTCAGTAGCTGGAAATGACTTATCACCTCCTGCATACTTAGTTCGGCAGAGTCACAGATCTTTTTTTAGCATTTCTAATCTGAAGGTACTCACATGAAATGGAGTACCCTGGAAGTTCATAGTTCTTGTCCTGATACCATAGCCAGGACGGAATCTTATGCAATTCTTAAGTAGGAAGTAGGCATCCAGGGCCCTAATGACCACCCTGCTGCCAAAAAGACACGAACTGCTGAGAAAATATGAAAAGTATATATAGTGTAAAATTCATATGCAAGTCACATTTTAGTCAAATATTTCATATAGTGCATCCCTGCTCAAAGGGAACAGAGCACTTGCTGCAACCTCAAAAATCACAAAAGCATTTTGCAAGAAACATTTTGCATGGGGCCCTTTCACTATAGTTACTGATAAATTATACACTACTAAGATCCCCGAACAGCAATCAAAATGGTCTTCACTTGGAGAATCCATGCAAAAACTGATCGAAACTGTTTTCTTTTGCAGAGAAACAAAAATAGAGCACAAGAACTTTTCTAAAAAGGAAAATGTAGAGATTATCCTTAAAAAGCAGTGTCAAATCAACAGATAACAAATTGCAAACACGTGATAAGGTGGAGGAGCGTTGCCCCACTCTGTAAAAAGGAAAAATAAAATGACAATAACATATCATTATTATAATTTTTATCTTTCCTATTGCATGCCGTCAGTGGCATGTGTTCAGTGTGGGGCAGGGCAGGACGGGGCTGGCCAGAACAGGGGAGGAGTGGTTAGCACTCCCAAAGTGCACATTAACTGTTTGACCGGCCATCTTGGAGTTTTGTCAAACGGGGCCAAAGTTATTGGCAACACAAAAAACGCTTTTCGTATGGAACAGCTGACTTAACTATAACTACCCAGTGGCATCCGCCAATGGGTAATATATATATATATATATAAGATAAAGCACTCTTTTGAATTGGATTACCAGAGCGTCTTGTGGTCCGTACCTTGTGGCCCTGTTGTGGCAATGTTGGGCTGAGGATTGTTTATTTAAAAAAAGGGGGGGGAACAGAGAGAGTGCCCTGCGAAAATTGGAAACTAGATACATCATTGAGTTGGACACAAAGCAACCAAAGGGGCTCAATATGTTGGAAGATCTGTACACTTGCCTATGAGTTATTGAACAAGAATGATTACAATTTGAGTATGTCATAATAACCATTGACAATGCCAATAATCACAAGAGGCTATTTTAACAAAAAATGTTTTACCCAATGATTTTTACCCAATGATTGTATTATATGACCTGCACATTATTTATGGAACTTTTTATGGGGAATGCCTGTCAGTTAGCACATTTTAATAATCTATGTGTTTACAAGAAGTATTAAGACATTTTATTGACTTTGATGATTGTTAAACATTATTGCATTATGCACATATTTAAGGGATGAGACATTTTTAAGTCATTTTAGTGCTCACTTTTGAAAATTTAGTTCATAATGAGACACATATAAGTTGTCAAAATAGAAATTTTGTAGACAGGCACTCACCCAAAGTTTTAGTTAGATAAATGTCCGGTCAAATCAAGACCAAATATGGGTTGAGCAAGAACAAGAGGTAACTCAGATATTTGTAACTACAAGCAGCACTGAAACTGACATGCCGTAGCAGGCTAGCTTGGGTTACCTAGTGGCATTAGACATACACACACCTTCTTCGGATTCTGCTTTAGCACTACAGGCTGACATGAACGTTCAAACCAACAGGAGGCCCGTATTTTGGTATTATACCAAAACAGATTGCACAGGCGCAGATATTATGGTCATAGTGGATGCACTACGAAATTAAAATCATCGCCATTATGCTAAGGACTGATTATCATTTAAACGCTTTGCAATACTGATATGAACAGTCTAGGGACCGACAGCACTGATAACAGTTTGAATGATGGACTAACTTTAGAACTATGAAAAATAATCATGTATATGACTGAATAGATTGGAGTCATTTTTAATCAGCACTAGCACTTTATACACCAGTTAATGAGCACTATATTGTTACAACCTTTACACTTTTTAGCGATACCCAGCAAATTTGCACATCCGTCTATGCATGAACCGGCATGAGATTTTAAACAAAATCAATGAGGCGTAGGACTAGCGGTCTCAAGGTCTAACAGGTTGATACATGCAATATAAAAATGCTTGGAAACAAGTTAAAACCATACAACATGAAATGTAATATCACCTGTCCAACCAGCTAATACAACAATGAAGTTTGCACATTCCCGCCTCGATTTGTACAGATTTATGCTATTGAAAGTATTACTTTTATTATGTCTATTGCTGAGTTTGCCCACGTGACGTATTACACAGAGCACTCATCACTTTAAAAATGAAAAGTTTACTCACTTCCGTGTCATGTGATCAAGGCTCTTCCTGAGCCGAAACGCGTCAGACCGAGTAAAGCAATTAAAATACTGCAGCACAACATCGTGTTCCGTCTCCGTCTATGGTATGCATGTCGAGGAGTGACGTAGTGTTGGAATATATTACCTACTGGCAGTCGCCAGTAGGTAGTTATAGTTAGGACCTATTTTCCATAGGAAATCCGCAACATTCTATTTGGAATAACGTTTGCGCCGATTGACGAATCTTCGCAAAATTTTCCAAACTTTTGGCCAGCTCCGGTCTGCTCCTATCCTGAAAATTTTACGGTGATTCGTCAAGCGGGGGCCGAGAAAAAAGGGGGGTCCCAAAACGCATTTCCCCATGCATTTTCCCATAGGACCTGTTGACACAGCTACAGCCCGAACCGCTGAACGGAATTACACCAAATTTGGCAAAGAGGTAGTCCTCAGTTCAGACTCATGCCTTTTGCTTAAATGGTGTAAATTCGTTCAGTAGTTCCTGAGAAAATTAGAGTTAAAAAGATAGATATATTTGGGCGGAGCCTAACCACATATCTCATTGTGAGATCTGATTGGCTGTCAGTACTTCATCCAAGAAGTGTTGGCAGCCATCTTGGGACCAATATACATGATAGCACCTCATTAAAAAGCATTGCAGTTAATAGAAGGTTTTAAGACTTTAGTTACATTATAAATCATTTGTTGATGGTACCATACTCATTTTAGGAAATGTGGTGTGTTCTAAGGTGATTTTACCATGTGAAGCCTTCTGCTGTGATATCATGAATCATGTTTGAGAGAAAGCTATTTTCTCATGCTTTTTCCACAGAGTTTTGGAAGGTGATCTATAAGCTAAACTGAGAGCATATTTTTTGTAAATTCACATTATCTTTCTCAGTCATGTGAGAATGAAGTCTGACATTCTCAGTAAAACATGTACATCCAACAAGGGCAGAGACTGTCAGTTGATTCCTTTGTGTTCTACTGCAGCTTCCCAGAGTGTTCTAAAGAACAACTAGAGCACTAACAGTCCTACTTATGACAAACGTATTGCACACCTGAAGCCATCTTGATTGGAATAAAGTGGTAACTCTTAAAACATTTAATTTAAAAAGGAACAAAATGAGGGGGTTCATTTTGGCATAGAAAGTATGATTAGTGCTGCAGAAAGAAAAATTAGGGCACATTTTGAGTGATTTCTCAAATCCTCTTCAATTTCATTAAAAAATCTGACATGCAGACTGAAACATGCACTTTCAATACCAGCAGCAGACTTCCCTGGTGAGCAGTAGCTTTACTACAGTGATCTAATGAGCAACTAGAGTGCTAACATTCAGAATGTATGGCAAATGTGTGACACATCTGAATGCCTTCTTGATGGAACCAAAGTAAAAAACTGAAAGCATTTCCTACTGAGGAGACTGCAGTAAATGAGGAAATTAGGAAACTTCATAACAAATAAATCTTCCAAGATGGCCACCAGAGACAAAAGAGTCCAAATGCAGCACAAATATCACCCAGATGTAGCCCACATGTAGCCCAATGACAGAAGTGTGCAAAACACTTATTTTTTGTGTATTTGCAGTTTTATATAGTGCAGACTTGTCAGGTATTGGAGTGCTTTACATGAGCATTGGTTACATCACACAAGATCAAATTAATTTTGGTTGTAGGCATGGGGAGATTAAGTGATTTGACCAGAATCACAGAATGTTGAGCTGAAGCAGAAACTCCAACCTGGTTCCCCAGTTGCAAAGTCTGCAGCTCTGGAAGTAACACCACGTCCTCTCCCCTAGGTGCAACATTTAATCAAGTGGTCAACTGGATAAAAAAACATAAAGATTACAAATAATTTAAAAGTTCTTTGTCGCTATTTGAAAACTCAGAAAATATGTCCTCATTTTAGTTTTTTAGAGCACTAACCATAATTTTGATGCAAATAAGACCCTCTCATATATGTAATTTCGAAAGGAAATGCTCTAGATATTACAGTTTTGATTACATCAAGATGACGTCAGGCGTTCCACACTTTTGTAATAAATATAGAATGTTAGCAATCTAGTTGTTCATTGGGATACTGTTCAGAGGCAGTGGCCAGGGGCACGGACTCTGAAAGTTGAAGGCAGGTAGGAGAGTGCAGAGGCAACAATTTGACCACACTGGGCAGGCAGGAAGGGCAGTGGCAGCACAACAGACTATGGAGGGCAGTGGAAAGGGGGGCAGGGGCAACAAACCAACAATACAGGAGTGGCGAGAGAGGCTGTGGCAATATAATAGACCATTGTGGGCAGAAGGAAAAGGCAGTGGTAGTACAACCATACATGCCAACAGACCCATTTCAGCCAGGAAACGTCCAATGTTTTTAAGCTCAAATGAGCTTTATTTGATCTGTCTTCTGTCTACAATCTCCTCTTTTTCAATGTAACTCAAAGAATATCAATACCCCCAGTTTTTTTTCAAAATCTCCCTCTTACCAAGTTCAAAATGTTCGCAAGTATGGTACATTGGATCATGATCGGCAGGATGAATTGGGGTAGGGACATGGACTCGGATAACAGAGGACAGGAGGGACATGGAGAGGTGCACCAAACTGACCCTACAGGGCAGGCATCAGGGTTTGCAGCAGCACAATACACCACACAGGGCATGCGGGACGGGAGTGCAGCACAACAATCCATAGAAAGCAATAGGGAGGGGACCGGACCATGCACATGGACAACAGAGAACAGAGGGGAAAGAGGCGATGGTAGCTAGCTGACCATAATGGACAGACAGGAGAGAAAGCTGCAGCATAACAGACCATAAAGGGCAGGAGGGACGGATCAGCGGCATTACAATGGAACAGACAAGTCAGGAGGGAGGGAATAGGGGTCTGCACATGGAAACAGAGGGCTGGGGGCAAGGGGGCAGGGCAGGAGCAGCAAGATGACCATGGAGGTCAGGCAGGATAGGCACTAGAAACAAGACACACCATGGAGAGCAACAGTGAGACTATGATGGCATATACACAGACCATGGAGGGAAGGTGGGAGGGGGTCAGGGGCAGCTAGCTCACCACACAGGGAAGGTGGGACGGGCCATAGCAGCACAGAAGACCATGCATGGCAAGCGGCAGGGTTAATGGCAGCACAATGGCAATGATGGGCAAGAAGGAGGGTGCAGGGGCATGCACAAAGGACCATGGAGGATAGCAGGGAGGGTCAGGACCTGGGCACAGACAAGAAAGTTCAGGGGAAGGGGCCTCACAACAGACCGCGCGGGGCAGGCAGGAGGAGCAGTTGCAGCACAACAGACCAGGGAGGGCAGAAGGGTGTGGCAGTAAAATGGACCATGGAGGACAGGAGGAAGGGGATAGGGGCATGGCATGTGGACAGGCAGGGTGGAGGTGGCAGGGACAGGTTACAGTCATCTGACAATGCTAGGCATGTGGGAGGGGAGTGGCAGCTCAACAGAACACTCAGAGTAGATAGGAGTTGCAGGTCCATGGAGCATGGCGGGCAAAAAGGATGGAGCAGGGGCATGCACAAAGACATCGGAGGGCAGGGGGAAGGAGAATAGGGGCAGCAAGCTAAGCACAGAGGCTAAGCAGGAGGTCAATGATGGGCCATAGAATTGGGCAATGGAGGGCAGGATGAGTGGACTGGTACATCATGCTAAATGGAGGACAGTGGCAGCACATCAGACCATGCATGGCAGGAGGGAGGAGGCTAGTCCATGGATTCAGACAACAGAGGATAGGGAGGAGGTGGATGGGGCAGCAAGCTAACTTTTCATTCAGAGAAGGTGGGTGTTAGGAACTTTATTGTTTTCAAAATGTGTGTCTGTGCGAACTACTTAAAATATGAACAAGTATGCAGCATAATCTCACTTTTATTCAGGAAGAAGAGGACGTTTGTGACTGTGACTCCGGGCTCATTTGGCAGAAACACCCCCTGACCCTCCACCCCCCATCGCAAAATGTAATGCCCGTGAAAAGGGTAGGTGGACGCAGTGTTATATAGAACATAGTCCTGAGAGCATGATTGAAAATGAAAACTAGATATAGTATATGGTATAAACTATGCACCAAAAAGTGTGATATAAGATGAACCGGGGTGTGAAATATAATATGCAATATATTGTGCACAATGACAGATTCATTGGAGAGCGCGAGATGGCACTAGCGCGTACTATGTAACACAGCATTGGGCTCAGCCAGGAGCACGCTCTGACTCTCAAGTGAGGTTCGTCTCCTTTCCAGAGAGTAAAATAAAAAGTATTACACATCTGGCGGTGGATGTGTGTTTTATTAACCGTGAGGGGGGTTTCTTGCATAGTTTGGTCGAATTTTAGTCGAATCTGCTTTGAATGGCTTGGTGTGCATGTGTATTAAGTGTGCCCGTCAATAGCTACCCATGTTTGTATAAATAAACGTCAAGGGTGTCTACTTGGAGAGTACCCACCGGCGGGGGCGCCGGGATTAGGCACGGTAGGGCATCAGACACGTCAGAGCTTCACTAGCGGTGTAAATACATTCCACGTGGATTCATTGTATGCATAGTCGCCTTTTAATTAATATCACGCAAATCGTCATGGTGATAGGTACATACGGTTTGTCCAGCATGTTCTAGGTGTTTCTATAAATATATATTTTTTAAAAATAAGAAAAAGGCCGGCCCTGGGGGATGGGGTCCCCAGGGCGATAAGTGGCCTGAGGAGGGGGGCAACGCAGTCCCCCTCCTAAAGAACTATTTTTTTTAAAAGGCCATTCCCGGGGTTTGGGTCCTCGGGGCCGATTAAGGCCTTGGGAGGGCCAAATTAATTTTTTTCAACAAAAAAATTAGGATGCAGACCCTGGGGGATGGGGTCCCCAGGGCCAATACGTTAGAAAAAGAAGGGGGGACACACAGCCGTCCTTCTTAAAAAAATTTAAAAAATAAAAGATCAGCATCGCGCCGGAGGCCACGCCCCCTCCTTGCAGCACTCTGCAAACGTGTCCCCTGGCCAGTTGTAAGTTGGGGAATTAATTCCCCTTCAATACTGAGGGTCCCTGAGGGCCAACTAGCCCAACAGGTATCTCCAGTATTCACCAGGGAGCTGCGTTGCAGACAGGTGTTCTGAGGCCACGCCCCTTTTTACACCTCTATGCAACGCAGCTCTGTGGCGCTTACTGGAGGTACCTAGTGGGCTAGTTGGACCCTAGGGACCCTCAGGATTCAAATGAACTTAATCTCCCAACTAAAAACGGCCACAGGGCGTGTTTACACAGTGGTGAAGGGAGGGGATGGGGCCTGAGTTAACGTGTGCAAACAAGCCCTGTGGCGCGTTTTAAGTTGGGGAAATAATTCCCCTTCAATCCTGAGGGACCCTGGGGGCGAACTAGCCGTACTTACCAGTAACTTGTATTTGCTTCCATAGGAATCCATTGTCTGGTTTTCACCAGAAAAGTTTCTAAGTGTCTATTTTCACATCCTACAAATATTCCTTAAAAATCGCCTGTATGTCTTAAACGCATTCTTTCAACTGTTTACAGGAGATACACCAGTGCTGGATCCAGGATCCACCACTGAGTAAGAAAAAGTAACGATAATACTACTTACCTGCTAAGTGAATTCCCTCCCATAGGATAACATTGGTGATTCAATGTGAAAAAATGTCAACTTTTATATTCCTTAAAAATCACTAATGTAACCAAAACACTTTTACTCAACTGTTTACAGGAGATGTCCCAGGACTGAATCTAGGATCCAGTCCCGTGGTTAGAAAAGTAATCCATAAAGTAACTAATTGCATTTGACTAGAAATTCACATTGAGCTCAATATTGCATTGTGTTTGAAATTGTGTTGCCCATTGCAACAACTGTAACTACTGTACTTAGAAGTCTATTGCCTATTTGCAAAGTATTTAAACTAAAGTAATTCATTCTGAGAAAGTATATTTTGTAATGTAATGTATAATGTAATTATAATGCAATTTAAAAAATACAATATCTAAAAATAAATAGTTAAAAAAATGTAGTAAATCAGTATCAAAAAAATAAATATAACAATTAATACATTTAAAAATTGTCATTTACAAAACCTTTGAAATTCACTGAAAAAAACATATGTTTCAGGGGCGTTATAGTTAGGAATTAGCATTTAAAAAACCTTTGAAATTCACTGAAAAAAACATAGGTTTCAGGTATGTTATAGTTAGGAATTAGCATTTAAAAAACTAAGGAATTCACTGAAAAAACCATAGGTTTCAGAGGTGTTATAGTTAGCTGGACATTTCACTCGTACAAAACCATAGAAATTCCTCTGTTATAGTTAGTTCTACTAACTATAACTCGCGCGCCTGCAATCCACTGCTGATGATGTCACATATTACATCATTCATGACATGGTCAGTGACATCACTGATGACATCACTGATGACATCACTGATGAAATCATCCACGTGACAATCAGATACACCTCATCATACACTAACATAACCTTTCATCACTCACTGTAAAATACAGAGTACCATATTTGAATCCATTTACATACCAGTACTAGTTTCTAAAAACCCACTCAGTGATTCCTAGATCTACACACACATCTAATCCCTTACCTATAGATTCACTCATACATGCTGTCAATGATCAATAGAACACTATCAAATATACTTGTACACCTATATCAACATTGCACACCAGCACACACCCTATTCACTTATGCAGTCATCCTACTCACTTATGCAAACAATGGATCATACTTACATTTACTCAGCTACACACTTATACAAACACCACTTCATTTATTCAGTAACTCATACTTAGTGTGTTATAAAATCACTATTACAAGTATACAGTTATCCATACAGTCACTCATACAATCACTGAATCTTATGTATACTTACTTATATTCAACAACTTTCACATACACTGCTTTTTATTTTTCTAGTTTGTTGGACATGTACCATTGAGAGATATATTTGCTCATCACCACACCCATAAAGATATTCACTCACCCAAACAACTGTTATAACATGTAGTCTTAACCTCATATACCTACTGAAACAAATATTCACACATCTTTGGACAGTCACACCCCCCCCCACCGAACCACATACACTCTCACTCTCCCATACAAATACTCAATTAACTAATCAATAACTAATATAGACTTTCACGTAGCTAGTAACCAACTGGTGCAGCAGTTTACACAACAACTGACAAAGTGATACAGATATTCACACAGTTTAGTCACTATCCAATATATTTAGTGAGACACTATAAATTAATCAAGTAAACAGTCAATCACACTGCTACTAAATCGTCCATCCAGATATTTATATTTATATATCCACTCATTCTTCAATGCAGATTGCTATATATATAATATATATTTACATTTCAAAATAAACCACATTCACTGAGTGATGTCATCAGTGATGTCATTCTAGATGTCATCAGTGATGTCACTGACCATGTCATGAATGATGTAATATGTGACATCATCAGCAGTGGATTGCGGGTGCGCGGGTTATAGTTAGTAGAACTAACTATAACGGAGGAATTTCTATGGTTTTGTACGAGTGAAATGTCCAGCTAACTATAACACCCCTGAAACCTATGGTTTTTTCAGTGAATACATATATATATATATATATATATATATAGATATATATATATATAGATATATATATTTATATAGCTATACACATCATGACATGACTCCACTGCGCCCATGCTACTTTATAGTTGGCAAACCAAATAGGAGTGTGGTTTGGAAATTAGTGCTATTATAGTCATCATCAACAATGAACACTGAAATGGAATTATTGAATGGATGCACAAACTGCTTTTTAGTTTCTCTATACGCTCCACTAAATATACAGGGTCTGCTACGGTGATATGTTCTGATAAAGAAATAAGAACAGACAAATTTACTTCACTCAGGTTATAAGGAAAAGTGAAAATGTATGTTAATAAAAAATTCAAGAAATACATGTTTTTTTAAATAACTACTGCCTGATTAGAGAATTCATTATGGGATACGTTTTTTAACTACTCATATTTAATATGGCACCTCTTATCAAAACTGCTATGTAAGCATGCTGGGCAATAGATGTTAAAATGAAAATTCAATAGATCAGTCAGTCAGTCATAGATCAATAAATACATGTAAATATGAGCAGTATGCATTTTTGCAGCCACAAAGCCTGCATTCACAAGACAACAAAAAGGTAAGTTGCAATGTGTGTGACATGATTTTCCGCTTCTCAAAGCAAACTTTGCAACTCTCTGCAAAATTAGAATTGGAGGGAGGTGAGAGGGGCGCCCCCACCTCCTTCTTAATTGCAATGTTTTGAATCAATTATTTGCAAATGCATTTCCGGATGAAATTAATCAAAGAAGTACCATCAGCTGAAAGTGGATAGAATCTATTTACTAAATGGAAGCTGTACCGGAGAAACAGATTCCACGATGGATTTCACTTTGTGAATAAATAAGAACTGTTGGCAGGGAGTTGCAATAAAATAAGTTGACATTTTCACGCAGACCTCTATTCTAGCTCTACTCTGTTCTAGCATTCAAGTAGTAGTAAGAAGTTGCAGGCTGATTACTGCCCCATTAATAGTAATGATGTGGGACATGAAGATATTTGCAACCTGTCCCTTTGTAGCATGAGGGGTTGCTACATTCCTCATACGAGTACAGATCACACTGTTATGCAAAAATTGTGCTGCAACCTGTCTCCATTCTACACTAGGCCCTAAAACGCAGGGATTGTGGAAGAAGCAGGGGTAGGGATGGCCCCCCTACATATATGTATGACATAGTGATGAAGGTCTGAATGTAACTTTGTCTCTAAGTGCCCTATTCTGAAATGATTTTGCACACTAAGTTGGCCAAAGAGGAGAAGAAAGTGAAAATACAAACGTAAAATTCAAATGAGGATCACAAGTTTAGAAACACAGGACTGTTGCATTTAGAAAATCTATCGTTATGTGGGAATTGCTGTGTTTGCACGTTTAGGATTGGGGGCTTAATGTGAGTGTTCCAGAGAGTGGCCGCCTATTCACTGCTGCTTTACAGGTATTTTCTATCCTTGATAGGAATGCTAAATGACCCTTGTTAAGGGCAGGAGTGTTGCAAGGAATACGATGGGGACACCCCTGTATTTATAAGAAAAAAAGAAAGACATATAATTTTTCTATATTTATTTATTTATTTATTTTATAGTTTTATAGAGCGCGAACCAGACCCGTGAGGGTATCAGAGCGCTTTACAGGATTGTGGGTGGTATACAAAAGAAGTAGGAGGGGAGGGAACCAATTGGGTAAAATAGGTAGATACATTATAAAGAAAAAGTATGCAGTTTGAAGTCCCAGATACAATTGGGATAAAAAACAGGTAGGTACATTATAAAAGAAGACCCGCAGTCTCAACTCTTTGATGGGAATGCCCAGGAGTGCAGGGTAGGTATCATCCGTAAAGCCATGGCTAATGCCGAGGTGGTGGGTGGAACATGTCTATGAGGTGATTGTAATGTGATCGTTATGCGAGGAATTTGCCCATTAGGAACGTTTTGGTCTCCTTTTTAAAGCGTGCCAGGCACGGAAGTCTTCTGATGGCGGCGGGAGAGAGTTCCAGATTCTTGGAGCGGCCCCAGAGAAGGCCCGATTGTAGGTTTTTTTATTCCGTTAGCGAGCTGGTTGAAGCAAAAGGTCTCTGGCAGATCGGGAGTTTCTGGCTCCTCCAGATATCACTTGTTTCTGGGCGAGAAATGCAGGGGAATCGGAGTAAAGAGCTTTGTGGATAATGCAGGCCAGTTTAAGTTGGATTCTGGCCTCTAGGGGAAGCCAGTTCAGAGCTTTGAGGTGGGGAGAGATGTGGTCGAATTTCTTTGGGCCAGTTAGGAGGCTGGGGGTAGTGTTGAGGCAGGCTTTCAATGGGGCCAGAGAGTTCTTGGGTAGCCCTGGAAGAGTAGAGCATCCATATTCTAGTCTGGAAATGGCAAGTGCCTGGATTGCCGTTTTTAGGTCGGAGGCGTCGAGGAAGGGTTTCAGGTTTCTTAGGTAACTCAGGTGGAATCTGGCAGTTTTGGCCATCAAATTGATATGGCCCTGCATGTTCAGGCTGCCGTCAAGGGTTATTCCAAGGGATTTCGCAGAGTCAACAATGGTAGGAGGGCATAGTAGAGAAACACTTGTAGAGAAACACTTGAGAAAAGATGTTCATGGAGATACACATTTCTCCTCAAAGTATGCTTTTGAAATTATACCCTGTTACAACTCCACAAACCAAAGCATTGGTCATTTACATGGGAATCTACTGCTGTCACATATTTTATAGGTTCGTTTATGAACCCCTAAAAGTCAGATTTGCTTAAAATGTAGGAGCTATATCTGGCAATCTGTGGGGGAGATTAAAATAAAATCCACGCAACAAATCGCAGCCCTCCGCGAGGCTGCGTTGCGCGACAGGGAGGGAGCAGGAGAGCGCCATACTTTCAGAGATATAGCTCTCTCCTCCCCTTTCCCTTGCACCATGGCTGATTTCAACTGCCGTGGGCTAGGCACACACCTTTGCGCCATAACGCTAGGGTATGTGCATGAGTCCAGCATAGGTTTTGTACAGGAAGAATACCTTTCCTGTACAAACTATTAAGCCTAAAAATTATGCAAAGCTTTTCCCACTTTGCATGTGTGTTGCACAGTGCAGCACGCATGCAAAGTCGGAAAAGCACAGAGAAATAAAAGCATTTCTCCTGTTAAGGAATTCCTTTGAGGGGGCATTAACTTTTGGCGCAAACCCATGTCTTCAAATCTTTGTAAATATGGTTTTGCGTAAAAAAAAGGCATGGGTGGTTGCATGGGAACGCCCATGTCCCACCCATGTAAAGCCCCTCGGTGCTAAGTAACACAAAGCAGTGCATTGCGCTGCTTTGTTCTACCTTCAGGGTGCCCTCCAGAGCTAAACAAGTTTCGCGCTGGAGAGTAAATAGCAAGAAAAACATTTTGCGCTGCTTAACATCACTTTTGTGGCACCAACCCAGAGCAAAACGTTTGTATATCTCCCCCCAAGTCTGTCTTTTGTTCCCTAGTCTTAAGTGAATTATGAATGTTCTTAGACTAAAATGCAACAACATAACCGAATCAAAATAGAAGCAAGTGGGATGATTTATGTATATATCTGCAGAGAGACTCACTATCAAGCGTAGTAGGCACCCAGTATATGGAAAAAAAGTGAGCGCACCTAAAATTAATACAACTTCTAATGCAAATCCTAACATTTTCAACGCAGTAAGTTCAATTTACTAACAAAGTCATAATTGTGCATTCCTGTGTTTTACATGTGCACATCTCATGGTAAACATTTACGGATGCAGATTATCCAGAATACACAAGTGGGCATTATCGGGAAGATTGTGGGATAGAATTGACTCACAAAGAAGATATTAAGGCCCTCATATCTTGTGCCAACTTCAAGTTTGTGCGAGGGAATTACATCTTAGCACATGTGACAGTCCTGGCCTGTGCATGTGTGCCAAGCACAAAGTGAAAAGTTCATCTAATTCATGTCCAGTATGGATCCTGTTTCCAAAAAGGAATTATTGACATCCTCCTTCAAGCCCATAATGGCTCAATGTGAGTATCTGAGTCTCTGTTGTACAGGAATGGACCTTATGTGTCAAGCTGGCGACCGTCCTTGCTTCTTGAAGTTGCAGAAGACTAATCAACATGCTGTACCCAGACTTGTGCCTGATCATATATTAAGGGAATTAGATCCTTCGAAGTCATTAGCAGATGTAGTGTGCATTAAAGTGGATTGCAGCTGGCCACTGAAAATGAGGAGATTTGCTACTTTCGGGTCATTTTCACAGGTTGAAACCTACTGCTTTATTTATTTAATTATGTATTTTTTGGGTCTGGGCATAACATTCCGCTCCATTCATGGAGTTTGAAGAGGTTTTCCCACTCTGCGCTCCCTGTAGAGTGGAACCTCTACTCAAGCAACAGAAAGAATCGTTTTCCTCTTGCTCTGTGCTTGGTGCCATTCACGCTGATTTTACAGCGCAGACAAAATCCTGGTGCTAAAAATCAGCATGAGCAGTGTGACTTACTTCACTCTGCCACTTGTGGAATTGGTGAGTGCAGCAGAGTTTTTTCGGCACGCGGAACTCGGGGAACTCTGCCCAGGCTTAGTATTTATGCATGCATTGTTGTTCATAGCACAAACTCCACCCTTCCGTGTCGACTGGTCTCTGAGTCTAACCTTACAATTTTGTCAATGAGAACTGGAGCAAACTGATCTTTTGGCCCACATGTGCCATGTAGCTAATGTGATCTCTCTCCGGATCACTAACTATAACGTATTCACAAGCAGGTCTGTTTTGTCAGGCATGTCTGACTTCAGAATACCTGAATAAATGTGCCAACTATGGTGGATGCTCGATGATGCCTAAACCATGAAATTACTTTCAAAACAATGGAAATTGCCAGCTAAAACTGCTTGATCTTTACAGAAGCGGTTTATAACATTAGTTTTGGGGTTGATTTATTCACATCGCAAGAATATATGTTCCAAGAAGTGTTTTTTTTCATAATATTTCATCAATTAGTACAATCATATCACACAAATTAAATGGCATTATCGTCTGTATACACTGTGGGCCCGATTCACAAAACTAACTTAAGACAAAATCCTAAACTTACTACTTTTGGTATTCACAGAAGTTAAGATTTTGTCTTAAGTCTGTCTTAAGTCTGTCTTAAGTCTGTCTTAAGTCTGTCTTAAGACAAAATCCTAACTTCTGTGAATACCAAAAGTAGTAAGTTTAGGATTTTGTCTTAAGTTAGTTCTGTGAATCGGCCCCTATATGTTGTGTACTCCTTTGGGCTCAGTTAATAGTATTGACTATAACAATATCGACTTGCAACAGTTTCGTGATTAGCATATGTGCTATAATTATATAGTTAATGCAATTATCACTTTATCCTTAGATATACACACCTTGACGATATAGTAGTAGACAATATTGAAGCCTCAATATTGTTGAAAGTCTATAGTTTGACCATAGTAATATTACTACCTGCCATCCTTTGGGTTTTCGAGTATTCTCCCTTTCTCTTAGGGCCCATGCAAGTGCTCAGTTTACCCCATGGGGCCAGTAGCAGGAGTTACCCGCTCCATCTAGATAAGGGACATCTCGTGCTCTGGGTTTATCACCCAGAGACTCAGCTTCTCTAAGGATTGGGTGAAAGCCCTTCTGGAAATTGTGAGAAACAAAAAGAAATTTGGGGAGAGGAGTTGGCCTAACGGCTAGGGCGCTTGACCTGGGGAACTAGGTTCGAGTCTCGGTAATGACCCTGAACATCCTGTGATTCTGGGCAAATCACTTAATCTCCCCGTGCCTAACAAAGAATGAATGTGTGTCCAAAATGTAACGTAACTAGTGCTATGTAAAGTGCTCTGAAAACTGATTGGATTCGGGTTAAGTTTGTGCTCCTTAAAACTCTGCAAAAAAAAAGCAATTGACTCAAAAACACTGTTTTGCACATGTTATTGGCCTTCATCCGGTAAACAAGAGCAATCGCCCTCCCCTCCCCCTGGAATTACTGATTCCACAGAAATGCCAGGGAGTGCATGCGGTGCCGACTGCCGGCCCACTCGCAATGGGCATCTAATGCCTCGCAGCAAATAAATAGACATACTGGGTTGAGCCATATTAAGAGCTTTACAAATTGCAACACTTGTAACTCATCAACAAAAATGTTGGTATTACGCTCATGCCTTATTAGATGTGGCACGCACTGCTTGCCCCACTGGCATCAGCAGCTCTGTTTACAGTTTGCAAGTATAACTCTAGCAACAGCTCCCATGAAGTAGCAAAGGCTTTTAATATTCTGAAAGTGCACGTCAGCTTATTTTCAGTCCTCTAAATAGAGCATCTCATTTCAGCTCCACAGATTACATAAGAGAGCGGTAATGTAAATATTTCTCTGATTAATTTCAAACTATGTAATTTTATTACAGAGTTGAAATTGTAGTCTACAGTCTGTGTATCGTTTCACTTGCCTCCTGGAAGAACAGGAGCTTTCCCCGAAGAAGCTGTGGACACAGGCAAAGTAAGACACAACAAATCCACTTGGTTTTCCGTTGAACCCAGAGCCAGCAAAAAAATGAGCGATGGGAATTAATTCGCTGAGTAGACAAAAAGGAAATCACACTTGGTTGAGAGTTCACCTTCAGCACTCCATGTTATGGCAGTGTATGTGACAGCAGGCTCTAGGCTCTCCTGAAATTTCACATTTTGCATAATTACTTTAACACTGATAGATAACATTACTCTTAATCCTTCCATCCTTTGGATATATTAGTTGATCACATGCCTCAATTTAGATATTATGAATTTAATGAGTAAACACAATCCTTAATGCACTCACTCATGGACGTCAATTCAGTGAAATACCAAGGGTAGCGGAAGGGACATCTCATGACCTTTGACCACCACTTTCACTCACACACACATGCATACACATCCACACAAAATCACACATATACACTCTCACCCGCAAGCACACACACAACATACATTTAAAATCATTTTTTACTTACCTCAGCAGCAATGGAAGGGCATATTCCAGCTTATTTTACTCCATTTTTACTACACCATTAGTGACTAATATATTTTTTCACTATTAGTGTAGTAAATAATTGACAGAAAATAAAGAGAGTGGAGCCCTAGCTGTCCCTGTGTTCCTGGCACTGAATTTGCCATCTCTAAGGCTAGCGGTGGCAAAAGCCGTGCTAGGGGTAGCAAAGGTCACGCCAGGGGTCGCAGTTGCAACCCCTGGTGATCCCTAAATTATGTCCACATCCTTACTAGGACTGAGTGTGTTTTTAGTATGCAAACAAAGTCTCTCAATTTTCGTTTATTGGCTTACTCATACTTTATTTAGACTTTTCCACTTTCCCTATAAGTAGGCATTGGCCTAGTTTTTCCTTGCACGCTGAAAATAGATCTCATGAGTACTACTTATATTTCCTCTCAAGTGCTAGCAATTTTCTTGGTAACTTAGAAAATTGGTGACATTGCTGATACTTTTTTCACAACTGCAAAAGCTCTGATTTTAACATGAAACTACACAAACATTAAACCTTTGAGATCTTCAGGCAGTAATCGTAGCATTTGTGATTATTATTATGAAAAGTTCATGAAAAAACGTGGAACTTTGCACACCCCTAGCCTTACAACCTTAAACTAATATCTCATACTATTTTTTTGGTTTGTAAACTTACTAAAATGCTATAACCAAGACCAATATCTTAAATATTTGTTTGGTTATGCGGAATTTTCTTTAAATCCATTATATATTGTTATCTGCTTATTCTTAGATTTAGAACTGTTCAAGTACATTATACAGCCTAACAGCCTAGTGATATTTCTAAATTGTAAGTAACCACCAACTAGCTGATCTATGAAACACCCACATCAGGATAAGAAACACATAGAAAGGCTAGATCAAACCTTGGTTAAGATCACAAATGCTGAGTTGCCTAGAATCATACTTACACTAAGTAACTCCCATCTATATGGAAAAATATTAGGATGGTTTTCAAGGTGAATGCAGATTTCAACAAAAGGTCGTCAAACAACAAATGTTAACTACATTTTATTTTCAGGCCACAGTTCGAAGCAGTGCAGGATCCTTTTGTTTGGCACATGCATTACAAAATAGCTTTAATCTGGCAAGGCCTATTAAGAAAGTGATATCCCACCCATTTAAGCTACACTGTGGGTGCTGAGTTATTTTCCTTTGAAAATACATCAAAAAATAGATCTCTCTTGGTTTTGAGTAATAGCAATTCTCAGCCAGCATTGGCCAATTATTTCAGGTATTTATCCCCTCATTTATTGTCTTGTATCCATCCAGTACTAATTTTTTTGTAACTGGGATTCAATCATACAAGTTGGTTGCAAACTGGCTATTAGTATTGTAAAGGACGGCACTGATCCAAGTATGTTCCTTCTTTTCTGAAAACCTCAAATACCACTTGCACCCGTCAGATGCTAGTGGTGCCGAATGCAGGGTGTGCAAAAAAAAACAGTCTTGATTCCACCGTATGTCTTCTTTCTTTACTACAACAACGAAAACAAAGCTGTCTGTTCCTGAAAGTCAGATATGAGAAAGGGGAGGGAAAACTGTGTTCACGGACACTTAAAATATTGGATTTTGAGGCCCTCACACAAACTCAGGGCTATCGTAATTTACGTTACCCCCTTGAATGTATTGCATCATCATCGGGCTGCTCCTGCGTCGAGTCGGCTGGTGCAATACCCGACGGGCTCTTGTTCAAGGAGCACTTTGATGGAGATCTTTTAAATCCACTGAAGCCGGTGGATGCGTGCGTGTATGGGGCTCTAAAGTGATGTAGATGAAAAATGCGTGGGTATTTAAAATAGGGGTCGAAATACTTACTCAACTAATTTATTAGGAAGTCTTCTCCCCTAGTTAAAAGATTCTGAGGTTTAGTGTTATTAACTAGGAGTAATTAACTAAGTTATATACACTGCCTCAGTTAGGTCGACATGTTTCTCGCTCCATTTAGAGAAGTACTCTGGCGATTCTTCAGGACCAAAAAGATGTTTGTCTATCTACATCTAAACTAATATTAAAATAAACAGTATGCAATCTCTGTCACAAATTGGTATTACCTGCAGCTCGGTCTACCCTAATAATTCTTAAGGATATCCCACTGCAGTTCCTGGTAGATGAACGCAAGGAGTTCCTCGCGTTTGACACGCCGAGTCCGTGTCTCGTATACACCTACCCCGTACTATCCACCTACACGTCCAGTATCTTGATCTCACTCCTTTAGGTTTTTTTTTTTGCACTTTCGTCCTTTTTCTTTGTCACTTTTCTAACTCACTCTCTCTTGCTCTCTGTCAAAGTTTAATGATGAAAAATAAGTTCCAGTCCCCAAAGATGAATGACGATGCTCACTACCTTCAGCGAACAAAACAAATAAAGAATATTAAAAACTTCTCTCATGCCTGGAGACCTTGGAAAAATGACAATACAAGATTAATCATGCTAGCTCCTTTACCCTGTGATGCCCCATCTTGTGGCACAGCATCATGATCTTCATGGGGTCACTAAAGAATCAAGAGACCTGACAGCTCTGCTGAGAATCACAGTCAAATATGGAAGTGAGTCTGCCTTAACCTCTTCGCTGCGGCGCAAATTCCGCCGCAGCGCTCCCACAGTGCTGACATTCAGATCGCGTGTACGGCCGTCGTCCGCACACGCCCATCGTGACTCATGACGGCCGGGAGACGTCATGAGCACCGAAGAGGTTAAGTCAGAAATTGAAAGCATGAAGGCATCAGGGCAGTGCTTCACAGGTTCCAACAGCTCTTGTTTGTGTGGAAGTACGTGCATTGAACAACACCTGGATGTAGTGTTTCCAGTAATTGTCCCGCCAGCAGTGGGTAGGTCTATGGACGTGTTGCGTACTTCGCAAACTACATTAGGAAGTCCATTGTGTATAATCTGCCGGGTATTGATGAAGCAATTGAGAGAACCCAATCAGGGTAGACCCAGTACTTAGGTACTACCAGGTACTTTACACATTATATGTGTGGGTGGTTAATAGTATGAGTTTTCACCACATCACCACCCTTGTGTGGATAGATTTAATAATTTTTTAGGTCCTGACGAATCGCCCCCAGATTTATGGCTAGGCGAGAAACATGTTGACCGAACACACTTAAGAGCGCCCCATCTGAGACATTACCTCAGTCATTACCTCAGTCCTGCGCTTTTTGTTTTTCTTTTTAATCAGGTTAGGAGACCCATTGATTAAAATTGTGGTCTCTGGTACTCCCAAACCTGTTTTAATTCACTTACACAAAACACACTGTTATTCTATCATCTACACTCATTAGACGCCTCACTCCCACGGCACCAAACGGCCTTTGGAAAGAAGATCTCCGCTAAAGTGCCCCTCGTAGGGAGCTCGTCAGGTATTGCAGCGCCGACCTGACGAGGAGCAGCCCTATGATGAAGCATGACACCCAGCCGGGTGTGTGAGGGCCCTATATTCCAAAAAGATGGATTCCCATTCCTGAACCTTTTTTTTTTTGGTCTTGTAATTGTAGTACCCTGTAGCTGACTCTGTTTTAAATTGATTAGGAAGAGCATACCACTCGTTCTTCCATTGATTTTGGGCATGTATGCTGGACCAGTCCAAAAACCCAATGTCCCTCTCTTGTGAATTGTTTCCAGTAGTTGTACACAGATAAATGCTCTTGAAGGGATAGGCTAAACCAAATGATAAACACATTTTGGGTGTAAATGAATCAAGGACACTACTTCTGAGGTGAAGCATCTGCAAATGGAAGTTAATCTAAACTGGGCGGATTTATCCCAGATGACAAGCCTTGCAGCAATGCTAAAATGTAAAGTAGTAATTGTGTATTGCCTTATAATCAAGGATGGAACTTACTTAGCCACCCCAAACTCCTGGTAGGCCTCATTAACTGTACATGGACCTAAAAATGAAAAGGTATGTTAATATTACATAGAGTGTAGAACTTATTGCTGAGTCACTCCCTTTTGAAGCAATGTTCCTCCTCCCTAAGCAGGTGCATGGTGTACTCTTCAGAGATAGATGAACAGCATCGCATGTCACAAGCCCACACTGTAAAGTTTTAGGCACTGCTTGGCTATGAATTCGTGAAATGTTCTACAAAGAATGTAGCATGGTGAACAGGATCGCAATGGTACTGTTAAATGAAGTGTATCTTCAAGGAAAATACACAATCTTTTTTTTTTTTATAGTCAATTGCAGTCATTTCAGAAGTTTGATAGTTTTGAGGTATCTCCTTTGGATTTCCTGTATCTATGGGTAAACAACCTCCTGGTTTAGGTACAATAGTAAATGCAAGAAGAATAAGGCGGTATAGGAGATGCTTCCAATTTTCTCTTGACTCTCTTAACGATACTGGCCAAGCAGAGATAGGGGTAGGCCAAGAAAGAGAACACTATCTGCCCTGAAATCCTGAAAATGTGCAGATCTTGTGCAGCAGTGTTCTACGATCTCGAAATTGCATACTCAAGTTGAGAAAGATGTTGCCGAGAAGTCACATTAAGCTCCTTCTGCACAGCTATTCAGTACCCAGTTTATGTATATTAGTGGCCAAAATATCAGGGTCCATTTGGCTGCTGGATAGAAATTCCAAGAACAGAAATAACAAAGATGTTTTTTGTACAGACTGAAGCACATTGGCAGTAGCTTAGGAGTTCCAGTGCCTTCAGAAGCTGATGGCAAGGCATGTTGGACAGATTCCACATATACTGAAGCATGTTGACACCCACTCATGGATTCCATGGCATGATGAAGTAAACTTAGTTGCCCTACAGGCTAAATCATTTGAGTTTTTAGGAAATCCAGGGCCTGCTGGGCTTATTTTATAGAGTCTAGTACAGTCTCTATATGGCACGAACAAGAAGGCAGATTGCATTATGCGAGAACAGTTATCATACATTATCCTTATGATTTTGTTTGTAACATTATACTTAGTTACAGTGCAGGTTGTTAAACAAACATTACTGCCAGTTGCAAGAAAAGCATTTTGTGCATTGATTCCTCAACCAAAAAGCCAACCAAACATATAGTATGTAGCCACCAGTCTTGACTAGGTTCACTTGCGGCCTCATATATTGAGATGAGGTAATCCAAGTAGGGGTCTGGTAGCATTGTACCACCCAGATCAGCAGTTCAAGACTGACTCCTTGAATATACAAATGCGTCACTTTCACAACATTGCCTTCCAAGATGATCAAGAGCAGTCAATTTCATAGATGTAAATGAGCAAGCAGCCATTTTTGTTTTTTTATCAAAATGGAAGGATTGCTAGAAATTCAAGGTTGGAACATTTCTCTTGCCATCATGGCTTGCATTGTATGTGTTGAAAAATGGTTGCCTCGTATAATGCAGCCTGAAACCCTATGTCAGCTCCCCTGGATACTGCATTGAATGAACTCCCCTCCTCAGTGAGTCCCACACTTCCTACTAAGAGAATGCCGGGAGTTATCTCATAAGTTGGCTGGTGGGAGGTGCCAAGGACACTTCACCTTGTGTGCCACAACCTGGTACTAGGTGAATCCAGTCCAGGCAACATTGGCATTGGAGCATCACCAATGAGTGATGCCAATCTGAAATGGAATCCCCTCTGGGAGCCCAGGTGTGATGTTGAGACATTGCCATTGGGCATGCACAGGGGCAAGTCAGTTCCTGTGTCATGGAACAAGCATCCAATGGGCATGCACTCCTCAGTGGAATCTCCATCACAGTGGCAAAAGTTCCTAGAAGTCAATCAGGGAACCTTTGCCTCTCAATCTAGCAGGCTGCACTTGGCTGGGAGTTGCTGGTGGAGTCAGGGATATGCTGGGAGACAGTTTGAGATGGGTAGTCTCCGTTTCTCAGCGGAGAGGCTTCTGACCCCGGCACCACCATCTTTGTCGGAAGGAGGCTCATGTTAAATGCATACCAAATAATTAAATGCCCAAAACATGTGAAATACGATCCTAGGTGTTACTGCATAATTGATGGCCACCAGTGCAAATTATGATTTATCCACAGTGTTCCAAGTATGAAGGTGAACACAAAGAGCCTTCCAAGTCCAAATTTCTTGTGATCAGAGGAACTCAGCTGAATGTTCTTTAGGATTTTTTGATCAAGTACATACTTACGCCTGACCTTTTGATGAGAGTCACTGTCAAAATAGGCTCAAGTATGGTAGATCTGTACTGTGAGAGGTTGGTTCTCAAAATTCAGCTGAGCTTTTTTTTCACACACTTGAATGCCTAGAATGGCTACGACATAAGTGGTTAATTCTAAAAGCATCAAATAACTGTGTTTTTGTTTATATCAATTGGAAATACTGGGAACGGCGGGCAGCAATTGAATGGGCTGCCAGTTCAAAACATTGCAAACTAGTGTGTTTCTGCTATTTTAATAGGGAACATTGGGAAGGGCCTTCTTCTGCACATGGAGCTAGACTTGCAGGAAATGATTGTTGGTGATAGTGGCTAAATGGGGCCAGCTAACAATTTTCTCACACCAGTGCTGGTCTGTCACTTACATAATATAACGTGTATTTATAAAGCACACGTTTAAGGGCATCTTGGTACTGAATATCAGACGTTTATTGTTACTGGTGGCTCCAACTGATAATTTAGAAAGCAGCAGTTATCAGCATTGCCCTCATGGGTCGGAGAGAGATTCTTACCAGGTTAACGGGAGGGACACAGTGAAATTTAATAGCATCAGAATTGAAGCCAACAATTTTCTCATCTTCCTCAAGCAGGAAGTGCAACATCCTTTACACATTAATAATATAAGCTTCTTCTGTTGCTGACATTTATCTCAGATGTTTTGATGTAATTGATCCTAATATAACAATATGTATATCAAAACAGTTGCAGCCCTTAATCTGCCCGGTACTGAGTGGTTAATATTTAATATTTTTTGTTTTTGGTTAATTGCAATGTTATGAATATACAAAGGCTGTGCAGGTTATGGAGTAGTTAAGGACGGAGGTGTGGATGTTCTCCCCGTCTGATCACATCTATAAACCCCCCTAAAAGGATCAGAATACACTAGCAGTAGCAATGTCCTCATTTAGGCAAGAGTGGCAATGTAAGAGCCCCTTGGAATGAGCAGTAATGGAATTTTCACCATAACTGTAATATTCACAGAAGGAAAACTAGTGCTATCCCGCAGCCTGGCAAGGATCATTCCTCTTGCAAAGAATCCTGTGGTTGAAATTTATGAGGAATTATGTTACCAGTGATTTCCAAAGGGTTATACTTTACGACTCATCTCTAAATCAGGACCTTTGTCTATATTTTACAACAGGCAGCCTAGCATGACGAAAGTTAAATTGTATTTAATGCTAATGAACTCCCCATGCACACCCTGTGGGTCTGAAAAGAGCATGAAGCGTGCCTTCAGTGGGAAATTTTCATGGTCAAGAAAGTACATGTTGTCTTTATTTGTTGTTATGTTATTTGAACACTCTGTAATATTGAAATGCTTCCAATACTGTCAACTGTCCCCATGACACGATTGTCATAGTTAGCCAATCCTGTTTTTTTCTGTGTCGTTGTAGCCAAACGCACCCTGTTTACTAGATGCTCTGAAAGCCGCAATCAAAGCAAAAAGCCCCAGAAGATCCAGTTTGTCCCTGGGTAGGAAATCAGAACTGGCTGAAAACGGACCTCAACGCTTGGTAGCATTTGTAACTGTCCTTAGGAATGCAAAGTAGTATTATATATAGTATTATATATTGCAGAATAATTGCATATTTTATAGTACAATCAATGTGTAGCTATTTGTAGAATAACCTAAAAAAGACCACAACAGTGTTGAGTTTGAGTTGGTGATTAAAGGTGTTCGACAGCACTTCTTTTTGGGGACCAGAACTTACATCGTCAGACTATACCCAAAGGTAAATTTACATGTATAGAATTTTTACAAGCAAATATACTCATACATTTTTGAGTAACTTTACTACTATTGTCTTTTCAGAATTTACAAGTATAAAGTTACTCAAAAGTGTATTCTTACATGTCCCCACTCCCTCTATTCGAGGGGACCTATCCCTATGGTAAAGTATAGCAAAAAGTTTAAAAGTTTATTGAACTTAAAAACAAATAATAAATATATTTTTAATTTAAATATTAATGTAAATTAATTTAAAATGTGTTTTACTGTAGAACAAAAAAATGCCACTGTAATGTTAACTTAATTTTGAATTAAATATTTAATTAGTTTTGAATATATTAAATTAAAGTACAAATATTTTTCCAAGCATTTGAATTAAAAAAACACCTAACTTACAAAAATATATTTTGTTTATTCTGTAGTAAAATTAGTCACAGGTATGTATTAAATCAATTTACATTTTGAATGTTATTTACAAAAACGTAATTGCATTCCTATTTACATTTAAAAAAGGTTATTCATGCATATTATAATATAATAATAATTATACATAGTTTTTTAATATTAAATAAAATATATTTATATTTTTTTTAAGATAAAGTATGTTAATTTATTTTAACATCAGTTCCTATGGGCTTTTAGTGTAAGTCCCTGTCTCAATTATTTTCTATGGTACGGTGTTGTCATACCAGTGGTTGGCCATGCGCTGGAGTACTTTTATTACGGTATTTGGCTGTATTAACTTTAGAAGTGCAATTTGTGAATAGCAGCACGCCAATACTTTTGTGGGTGGTTGCATGTTCCCACCTCAACTCCTGCTTTACCCTCCCTAAACACCTCCTTACTCCTCACTTAACCTATCCAATTTTGTGGTAAGTATTCTTCCCCATGTTCCAGCCACTCCCACTCCCTCCCACATTTACTACCAAACTAATACCTATACCTATGTGTGCGAAGGTCTTCACAATCAGAGTGGAGATCTCTGCACAGAATAAAATAGGCGAGAAAGAGACATTTACCTCTGCATGAAAGTTACTGAATAGTTCCAAAAACATAGTTTGTAATGACACCCCAAAATCTTCAAAAGGGGAGAAAGGAGGAGGAACACGGCTGGACTATGAACGTAAACTAGCCTTGGCAATTAAGTCGGACCGGCCCATGGGGGGTTGGTGCTGATGGGAAACACTGCTGCTGCTTTTGTTACAGGGGGCCGAGATGTAAAAACATCCCCCACTGCTCCAAAACTGGGCTCCACCGTTTCGGCGCACCGGGAAAACACCCGTGGCCCACTACGGCCACTCCGACCCTGAGGAGGAAGAGAAAGATCGGAAAACTGTGACACACGGAAGGAAAAATAGCCTGAAAGTGTATGATGCAGATATCGAAGCGTGGGGTGGTGAAAGAAAGAGGCATGAGGTGGAATTAGGTTATGCAGCTTTGGTATTTGACATCCTGGTATTCAGTAGGGCCTGGTGTGGCTAATGAAAAACTTGTGTCCCTTGCACCCATTTTTCTGTAAATTTAGCACTAATCACAGCCCTGGATATTATGAATAAATGTCTGAGGAGAGAACATGTAATATACAAGTAGGACTCGGGTTTCCATTTATATTAATCTTTATCAATGCCATGTTATTTTTTCATGTGAAAACACATACACAACATAGAAAAAAACTGGTGATTGCAAACATTGATAATAATAGTAACAATGGTCACTGATAACCTATAAAGTAAAAATATCTTGCAGGGAAATCACAGGGCTTAATCTGTGAAAATAACATCCGTGCAGGAGCCCAGTGTTTTTCTTAGGTGCCTACAGCTTGTGCTGCAACATGCTAGATTTGCTGAATACCGTGATATCTTGTCTTGATTCCACTTTATTCTGCCACCTTAAACTTTCTGTCTCTTTATCTCACTCATGTGGGTACCCTTCTTTTTCCCTCTGTCACTTTTATCATATTGTTCACTTCATACTGTCCTGTTTCCAGTCTTCCTCTCTCTTGGTCTGATCGTGGCAAATGAGTCCTAGTGCCCAAATGACTGCTGGTGCCCATCACTGGGTAGGTCTCACCAAAACAGTCATTATCCTTCCCCTGAAGTATGAACTCCAAAGTAATAGACATTGGTTTTTGCTAACAACTTGTAGTAATGTCTCTTCATAGTGTTTTTAATTTTTTTCAGTAGCTCTGACATTTCCAATCAGGACTTTGCAGAAAGCACGTCCATTGGGAGAGGAGTTGGCCTAACGGCTAGGGCGGTTGGCCTCGAATCTGGGGAACTGGGTTTGAGTCTCAGCAATGACGCTGAACATCCTGTGATTCTGGGCAAATCACTTGATTACCCCATGCCTAACAAAAATGAATATTTCCTCATGTAATGCAACTGGTGCTATGTAAAGTGCTCTGATACCCGATACCTTCGGGTCAAGTTCACACTATATAAAACTCTGTAAAATAAAAATTTGAGACAGGCGCAACAATTCTGCTTTTTAGAGAATAGTCTCTCTTAACACAGTCAAAGAGAAGTCTGTGCCATGTATCTGGGAAAGGGTCAACACCTGGGGCTACTCTCACAGGGTTTCCGCATTAGAAAGAGTGTGCACCGGTTGTAAGCGCAAGTATACATTGTTTCAGTGTGCGACTGCACTCTGGAGGGCTGGCATACCACACCATTGTATCTTTTCCCAATGGCCCTCATGGGTGTGGAGCAGTAGGCAGCTCATCTTATTATTAGGTTCACACTGCTCTCTTTTAGAGAGAAGCTCCTCTCTAGGTCATGTTCTTAACTGAGCATGCTCCACAGTAGGAAAGTTTCACATATATGCATGGGCAGAGAAGAGATACTTATCAGCATATTTTCATTTCCTATTACATTCTGTGCTACTTACAAAATATTTAATATAACCTCTGTCTCATTTGGTACTTCCTACTGCCTAGGTATGAACAATGCCATTCAGAAGAGCTCAGTGCATATGAAACCGAAGCCAACTTTAGGCTGTTAATGAAGTGGGACTCTTTATTTGTTTCACTCTTTAGGAATATTAATTTCCAATGTGTTAAAAAAATGCAGCTCTATCGGAATGACAAATAAACATACCATATAGATGCTTTGAACATCAGTAGTATTGAAAGAATTAACCCACATGTATGGAGCTATTGGAGCCCTCTATAGGAGGCTAACTCTGTTGGGAAACCATTGTTAAGATGGTTGGAACTTGCATTAATGAAGCAAAAGCATTTCATCGAAACAATCTATAATTTCAATTAAAATTAAAATGTATGTTATTTTGTGAGTCCTGAAAACTTTGTTCCTGTGTAGAATTTACCAGTTATTGAAAAATGTGGCCTTTCATTCAAATGATGACGCGTGTTATGTTTTCAAAGATTTTAATTGGCTCAAATTGGTCATTAGTTCAATCTTCAATCCCTTGAGAGCTAAAGCCATGCCATGTTTTTCATGACATCAGTGTCGAATTCTGGCTTCTTTGACCTGACGATGGCCTTATCAAGCATTCCACAACCAAAACTTGCTATTATATTTTAGTCATATAAGGTTAGCTAAATGTTAAATCCCTCTGGTTAGTTTGATCAAAAAAGAAGGTTATCACATGGTGGACTTCTTTGTTTTCATTTACCTTCTTGAAATTCTGAATCTTTTAAAACAAAAACTGTATTTTTAAAAGACATAAACAAGAAACTGTATTTTTTATATAAGGCTATTTCCTATTGTTACAAATATCAACACAGACAGAGGGTACAACCCATCAAAACTCAATATGTGTGATAAGCCAGATATGCATAAAGTAAACCCCTGTGGTCTAGTGACCTAGCAGCCTATCTTCAGCAAATATTTGTTTGTGCTTATGTAATGAAGAGCCTGATTTAGCATTTGTTAGACAGCTTGCCATCCGTTAGGATGAAGGAGAACTCCACTTTGCCACTCTAAACAGACTACTACCCACAAAACATTGAGATTACTACATTATTGTTATGTTTCATGCAAGTACCCCACTATAGGCTCAGGTAATAACCAAACCTTTCACCTATATGTCCCCTGCCATTACACAATAACGATTCTTGGTACTAACCTTTTATCTAGTTACGGTACTGCTTACAGGACGTGGGGCTTTCCCTGAATACTAGCCTCATTCATAACGCATGAGGATTCTTGATATCTCAGCAGGACTACCATTGCCTGCATGATAACTATGTATAAGGGTTATTCCTTATGTCATCCCAGTCCGACATGACACAGCAAGGTAGATCCCCTAAGGGTACCACTCTGGGTATATAAACACCATATCTTTGCTGAGGCATAGAGAGGAGAAAATTGACTTCCATGCTGACATACTGACACAAGACGCTGAAGTTCCTGCATGCAGACACTCCAGCTCGCAGTTGTCGGACATCCCTTGCGGAGTGTCCATCTCGAGACCAATATGGGGTCCCACAGTCTCTCACTTCAGTTAAGGAGGTTGACTTTATCCTAGAGGGTTTCTTGGCTTTATACCTACATACATGCTAGGTACACTTGGGTACATCTAGTTAGGGTCGCATCGTAGGAGTACGCATTATTACTGTCATGCATTTTTATACCTGACTTTATTCATTGTTTTAGCACTATGGTAAAAATCTACCATCCTTTTACTCTGTTGGTTCTTATAATAATGTATATCTGTTTCTGTCTTGTGGTTGTTTCAGCACACCTATTTTATACTAGAATGACGCTGGTTCCATAAATGCTTATTGAAAACGTCCCCACCATTTCTTCTGTGTATCTCTTTGAGCCAAAGTGAGCACACGTGACTGAGTGAAATGTATTGCACTGTGTCCACGATCCCTGATGGGACAGAGTTGTCATGTTCGATAGTTGCCAAGAACTATTCTCTCCTTGGTAAGAGGGGTTTCTAGTGGCACTGTGAGCTAGCTGGTATACATGTGTTTTAAAGGACAAGGGTACCCCTTATGCGAACCTGGGGTGATATAATGTGGAAGAGAACAATGGTTCGGGATGGCCTGAGAAGGTCCGGTGAAATGAAAAACCCTTTGGAGGGCGAGATGATTTAGTATAGGTTCAAGGACTCATATTGGAGAGTGATACTTAATATAGAGAAACAGGGGACAGGAGAGGTCAATGTATGACACTTATTTATTGAACAAAGATTGAATTCAAGTGCTCACATATTTAGTGACAAGAAAGCGTGACATGCAGGTGAGGGTGGACTCTTTAAAAAGGAACATCGCATTGGCAACAATAGAGAACCATTTTTTCTTAGTAAAATTAGTACAAAATAGGTTCGAGTTGCATAGGGTCGACGGCGTTTCGAACTCAGTTATTTGAGTTCATCATCAGGACAAAATGTGAGCATATGAACTTGAGCATATGAGCGGTAAAGTGACGGGGTAGTCGTCAGTAAAAACCGTGCTCGTCGCGGTAGTGAACGTCTTGATGTGAATCAATAGCTGAAGTAACACACTAGGTCCAGCCTTCTCAATGAATGGAGGCGCGGTGTCAGTGCCGAAAATTATTCAATCAGGTATCAGGAGGAAGTTGCTGAAAAGAGGAGTGTAATCATGCCTGCTCAGCGAGTTGAGGCGGGTTTTCGATGCCGAGAATCTTAATTTAATCCATGCGGCACTCGATGCAGTCAATGGGGGTCACGGGGAGTGGAGCGAATCCTGGGTGCGTGCATATGTGAGCACTTGAATTCAATCTTTGTTCAATAAATAAGTGTCATACATTGACCTCTCCTGTCCCCTGTTTCTCTATATTAAGTATCACTCTCCAATATGAGTCCTTGAACCTATACTAAATCATCTCGCCCTCCAAAGGGTTTTTCATTTCACCGGACCTTCTCAGGCCATCCCGAACCATTGTTCTCTTCCACATTAGCTGGTATACAGGCAAACATACCCGGTGGGGTGTCTAGAATCACCAATTCCCACAGTCTATGTATGTTGCCTGAAACATGCAGATCCTATATAGGTTTATAGGAACTACACAACATTATGTCATGGTAATTCCATTGATAGATCGCGCGGCTACTCACCAGGTTTTCCGGTGCCAGTCATAGGCAGAGATGCTGCTGGAATCAAGCAGAAATTAGAATTACCATGTTTTTAGTTGTTTGTGTGATAGCAGTAGGGAGGTGCTTAAGAACTGCGGTAGGGCATTCCAAAGCTTAGGACCCAAGTATGCAAATGAGAGTCCCCCAGTACGAGCTTGGTGGATTCTAGGCACACAACAGAGACCCTGACTCGCTGATCTCAGTTTCCAGCAGGTTGGTAGGGGGAGAACAGGTCCTGTACATATCTAGGACCGCGTCCGGCCCTGGCTTTAAAAATGAAGTAAAGAGCTTTGAATTGCACTCTCTTTCCAATTGACAGCCATTTCAGCTCAAGGAGGATAGAGGAGGCCAGGGCATGTTATGGAAGCCGGGCAACAAGTCTTGCAGTTGAATTCTGCACAACTTGTAGGCGGTGAATGCAGGCCTTGTCAGCTCCCAAATAGAGAACGTTGCCGTAGTCCATTCTTGAGAGTATCAGGGCCTGAATCAATGTTCTCTGTACCAAGTGAGGAATAATTGAAAATAATTTTCCTCACCAACTTCATTACAGCAAAACAGGTTGATGCAACTTTAGCAACTTGTGGAAGCATACAGTTTCATCTAGCCAAAAACCCAATCTGTTAACTTTGAGGGATAAAGTTGGAAGGGTCCCCAAAGACTCGGCCAGTGCTCAGGGCCCTAAAGCTGTGGGTTTCTGCCTACACCATAAACCAATCAATCGGTCAGGATTTGTAAAGCATGCTACTCACCCGTGAGGGTCTCAGGGCACTGAGGGGGAGGGGGGGGGGGCAGCAGATCCGTTCAGCGAAAGAGCCAGGTCTTGAGAGTCTTTCTGAAGGTGTTCAGGGAGGGGCCGTGCCTGATGTCTGCCGGGAGTTCGTTCCATGTTTTGGCCACGATGTGGGAGAATGATCTTCCGCCTGCTCTGGCTATGTGGATGTGCGGGGTTTCCGTCAGTGCGAGGTTTGAAAATCAAAGGTTCCTTTTGGGTACGTGCAAGTTGATTCTGTCGTTGAGGTATACGGGTCCGGTGTTGTGCAGGCATTTGTAGGCGTGGGTTAGGATTTTGAAGGTGACTCATCCACGGGGAGCCAGTGGAGCCTACGTAGGTGTGGTCTGATGTGTTCGTGCCGGGGGATGTCGAGGACGAGTCTAGCGGCGGAGTTCTGTATCATCTGGAGTGTGCGGAGTAGGGACTTGTTGATGCTGGCGTAGAGTGCGTTTCCATAGTCCAGTATGCTGGTGATGAGTGCATGAGTGACTGTCTTCCTTGACTCAGGGGGGATCCACTTGAAAGTCTTGTGGAGGATTCGGAGGGTGTTGAAACAGCTGGAGGTGACGGCGTTGAGCTGTCGGTTCATAGTGAGGAATGAGTCGAGTACGATGCCAAGGTTTTTGGCGTTGTCTGAGGGGGTCGGTGGGCTTCCGAAGGCAGATGTCGCATGCCGAGGAAGTGGTTCCAAGGACGAGAACTTCCGTCTTCTCGGCGTTGAGCTTAAGGCAGTTGTTGGTCCAGATTGCTACTTCCTGCATCCCTTTTTGGAAGTTGAGTCTGGCGGTGGTGGGGTCTTTGGTGAGGGAGAGGATAAGCTGGGTGTCGTCGGCATATGATACGATGTTGAGGCCGTGCTGTCGGATGATGGCTGTGAGGGGGGCCATGTAGACATTGAAGAGGGTTGAGCTCAATGACGACCCCTGTGGGACTCCGCATGTGATGATCTTGGGGTCGGAGAGGAAGGGTGCAGTCTGATTCTTTGGCTTCTTCCGGTGGGGAACCATAACCTGGATATTCTCACCGTTATGTTTGAGTGAGTTGCCTTTCATCCAGGAGGCAATCCATCTGAGACCGAGGTTGAGAGAATCAGGTTTATGCACCTGTGGGGACAACAAGGAAAAAATATTTTGAGTGTCATCAGCATAGGACAAACGTATCAGGCCACAACTCTACACCATGTCCACAAGCCAGCTTCTCTGAAGTCACTAAAAGTTTGGTGAAAAGCCCTCATCTCTTTTAAAAGTTGTCCAAAGACCTTTTTGTTTTTTCAAAAATAAATTCCTTTAAAAAAAAAAATGGGAGTATTTGAAATACAAACAACTAATGACCCCCACATAGAGGGATTTATTTTTTCTGGGTGTGGGTTCATTATTTTAATATTACTGTTTGCCACCACCAGGTTTTCCCTGGAACAGACGGACAGATAACAGGGACATTAGACTGTCAGCCCTTAATACAGCAGGCAGTTTGATGCCCTTATTCCCACACCTAGAACCCTGCCAGGCTGACAGAGTAAGCTTTCTGTCAGCTGGGCCAACAGAGACAACACTCATGGAAAATCGACAGTCCACCCGAACTACAATCGGGCAGGTGGGCTGAGACATTGGTGGATAGGATTATTCTTCACATTTGTAACTCGGTACCTTGTCAGTGAAACTCTAAATCAGGCCCAAAGGCTTTTGAAGTATATGAGTAATGAAACACCTATCCATCTGAGATCAAGAAGCATATTTTAAAGGCTTTTGTTAACCCTTGCCTCCTCAGAGTTACAGTCATGTCTGATCAGCCAGTCTATTAGTATTAAAGAAACTCCATAAAGTAACTATCTCTTTCCTGATTCCCAGTGTAATGTCACCTGAACCAGCTAACCTAGAAAACCAATGTTGGCCTAGAAATGTTCCTGTCTCCATAAACATTGAGGTTCTGTGGTGTAAAACCTGGCCCCCATGAAGCCTAGGTCTTACTAAAACTATCCTTGAATCAGGGACTAAATGATTTATCTCTCAAAGGAATTATTCCTACCTCAGTTGGCAACTAGAGCTTATTAGAGCTGTTTTTAACTGAGGGCTGTCGTAACCACCTTCGAAATACTACATAACCCCCCAGCCTGTCTAAACTATGGGAAATTATCCACAGCTTTTTGATCTGGGTTTGGAGGACAGGGAACAAATATCATTTAAGGCTAGAACTCCTCTCACTCCCAGGAATAACGTATTATGGAGTACTTGGCCTACAGCAGTTAGATAGTCTTGCAGGGCTGAATGAGAACTACCTGTGAAATCTTGGAATTTCATGCATTGTTCTATTTGTTTTGGTTGGAATTTAGTTGCCTTCTTTGTTACCCTGACATGTAGTGGAACTGCGGGACATGTTAGAGACTTAAGGTTGTGTTCTCTTGCCCACCACTGCCCTATTTTGTGATTGGAGGCTAATGAAGCTTTGCTTGGCCTCTAATGCCACCCTCTTTGGCCTACCCTAATGGTGGGTAGGGGGAGGATGGAGATTTTGGGGAGTATCAGTCACCAGCAATAGCTCTTCTATTTGATGGACTTGGAGCAACTAGAAGATGTAGTCTGCTGAAGTTTAGTCACCCAGTATACTAAAAAACCTGGTGTTGTGTAAGCTTTACTATTCTATCGGTGTTTTCTATAGCGTGAATATGACCCAAAGGGTATCAGAGCGCTTAACAATTACACAGTAGCAAATTTTACAACAATACAAGAGAGAGGCATCAACACATAGAAAAATGAATAGCTAGAGTAGTCTAAGTAAAAAAAAAAACAACTGTCACCAAGAGACATGTGGACAACAGTGTAAGTAATAATATCAAGGACCATACAATGTACTTAGAAACGATAATCAACATTAAGGACATCATAGGTAAATAGAACAAAATGGTCATTGTGTGATAACTCCCAGATAGATAGGAATTTCTGTTAGGCTCCGTCCAGGAGAAAGTTGTTATGATAGAAATAGTTGGAGTGAGTGGATTCAATAACCAAAGGGACTGAGGGGAACTGTTGTTAAAACAGATATTGAGGAAAACGTTAAGCCGTTAGCTATGGTAGGAATTTGCTCATACGGAAGATCCTAGGTTCCTTCTCGGACGGAGCAGACTGAATTTTTCTAATGTAAGGAGGAAGGGAATTTCAGATTCTCTGGGCAGTTCCGAGAGAAGGCTCTGTCATAGGTTTCCTTCTTCTGGAAGATAGGCAGTTTCAGCACTATACGTTAAGCATGATGTAGATGAGGCATATGGCCTTCAAGGAGTAACAAACATTCACCTTTCTGATGAAATTATTGGGTACCATTTATATACAACTTGAAACAGCTCTTTTACACAGATATTTTATCGGAATACTATATTCTTTCACATTTCAGTGGTTTTACATATTAAGACCTTATCTAACTTTTATCAGGTCCTCACCAACTCGTAACAGCAAATACATCTAACCTCATGTGACAAATAACACAAATAAAGTTTACTTTCCCTTTGTTTATTAAACAAAAAAGTAGCCAACATTCAGAAATCTTATGTGAAAAAGTAAGTTCAACCTTACTGCTTGATGTACTTTTTTCTGCACTATAGGTGATATGCAAAGTGAGAATCAACTGAAACCCTTCCAAACCTAAGCAGCGAATTGTACTTGGTGCCAATAAATATGTTTACTTTTCTTAAACTTCTCCAAATAGCACCCATGATTCGATGCAGGCTTCCTCAATGACTACCTCACGTTTTGGGCAGACTGAGGTAGGAGGATATTACAGCTGTTTTGTCAAATTGGTATAAAGTTGATCCAGATAATCTGCTAACAAAGTGGAGTGACAACCTATGAACATTCATGTCATTGGACCTACTGTCCGGCTTACTGGCACTAAATAAAACTGCACTTTACTGGCCAATTTGAGAACACTGTAGTTTGATATGATCTGCCACTTTTATCACACACCACTTACATTATGTCAATAGAAGGTGAGATAGTCTTTGATAAATACTAGGCGTGACCAAGGTAGTACTAACTTGACATATTTTTGGGGAACTTGATGCTTTAAACATGGGTACTGTGGCTCTGTTTTTTCAAAGCTTTAAAAGTTTGTTCTCGTGGCTTATGGAAAAGAGCAGTCCTATGTGCTCTAGATAACAACATACTATCAGAGTTAAACCTGCATAATCAACTGCCTGGCAACAGGTGGAGTAATCCTTACGAAGCACAATATTTAGACAGCCCGCCTAGCTTTTTTGGCTGTAAAGTGCCTTATTTGACAATTAGACTCTAGAAAAAAAGGTATTTGAGTAAAAATGGACGACAGGTAGAGGCAGTATGCAAAGTGAGTCCCACCAGCTACAAATCTCTCTGAAGAGGATTCCTTTTGAGACCTTTGAGAAGCCTGTCTATATATGCCCATGACTAGTCCTTTCAGCACATCTTATTTCAGTTGCAGCACACTTGCAACATTTGTTTCACTAATATATGTATTTTGTATTGTTGTGTATGGTTTGGGTTTCAATCTTGTGTTTGTAATGTTTTCACTCAAGCCCCCCCCCCATAAAAAACAAGCATTCACAAAACAGTTTAATATTTTTATGATGTGTAGATCAGGCATGAACACACTACACACACATCAAACTCCATGTACTAAAGAGCAGACACAAGCATCTGCTCCAGAAAAACAGATGTTTTATTATCACCCAGTGCTGAGTATAAATGTGGTGGCCATATTGGAAGAGTGGATGCCATGTTTATAATTTTTATAGTGAGCAGCACAACAGTACTTGGGAGTAAATGCTGATAAAAAATATCAGTAAAAATGTATGTTGTAGATAATAAAGCAACACTTTATCTGGCGTGTCCCTTTTTCTGAAGCTGTTGTGAGGGATCACTCCTCAGTGCCACTGAGCCACGTGCTGACCAATTTTAGATGTAAAATAATCTCTCATGTATTCAAATGAAGGTGGAAGGACACACCAAAGCTGTCAACTGAAGAACAGTGGGACTAAAATACCTCTGTTAGCTGATCTGCAATGTGAGTGGAGAAGTGTGGCTCAATGGTTAGAGCGGCAGACCCTGAAGCAGAGTTCTGGCCCGGGACCAGAGTTCAAACCCCCGCCCCGGCGGGTCTTGGATTCAATTTCCTCGGACTTGATAATTCTCGCCTCGGTGCCTATTCTAACCATGGGTCCCACGCTGCAACTCTGGGCAATAGCTTGCTTAATCTCCACAACGGCCCCAGCAGCGCTGGGATGCCTGGCTTCACCATGGGGGTGCCCAGGAGTGGACATTTCACAGGGAAAGGCCAGGAAGGGTTCCTCAGCGGTATGAGTAAAAGCGCCAGGAGACCCTGTTGGGGGTGACAGTGCGCTATACAAGTACACACACATTTACATTTACACATTTACATTAGCAATGTCTCATGCCAATGGCTGAAGATTCTAGAGCAAAGAAGTCAATGGCTGAAAGAGGTGAACCCAAAGCCCTTTAACTTAAGTATAGAATGCAATATGATAGCCATGAATGCTCAAAGGACATACATGTCAAACCTTAAAAGAAGAAGTCTCCAGCCACTGCAATTCCCCTGTCATGTGCTTGGCAAGGATGTGTGTCACTAGTCCTAATCCTCTCAGTGATAGGTCGGGCAAGAGGTTCATCTCTCCCCTCATGGAGAGAGAAGTGGTTGTGCCATCCAGGCTTGGCGGTGATGGTAACTGAGCATGCATCTTTTATCAGGGCATAGCTGTGAAGACCAACACATCAAAGTGTCTAGACACCCCATAGGATGAGGACACATTTTATTTTCAGTAAAAGGGGGTCCTTGTAATTGTAAAAGTGATAAATGCGCATTGGAAAAGAGAAACTCATTAAAAAAAAGGTGGAAAGGGCACTACAAACCCAAGGGACAAATTGAGCAGATTAAAAGAAAAAGATAGAGGTTCACTTTTAATAAAGATCTTTGTAATATATTTTGAGGCAAGAATTCTAACAAGACTCCTGGGTGAATGGCATAGAATGGTTTCAAACTCGTGAAGGAGCAAGGAAGATTTACCGTCAAGAATGATATTGGGGGAAGCATATAGTTGTACCCGGACTGCCGTCTTCTCCCCGAAAGGTACAATGACAATATGCAAAGGGGAGGTTGTCCTGTTGGGACAGATTCCCCTTTGGGAATCAGAATATATCGCTCCAAGAACAGGTAGAGGTATCGAATTATTGGCTACCAGCTGCAATTTTGGTCACAAAACATTGATACATACCACTGCAGCTCTGTTTCCACCCTCTGCTATTTGCTGTTTATAATGAATTTCATAACCCATTATGCGAGAATTCACAGTGAATTGTTTACAGAGATGATTTGCTTTTGATCACAGTGATATTGGGTTTAAAGTTCTTTACTAATCCTCAGGTAAAAAAGAGGTTTATTTTAGGGCTAGCACTGGGGCATTGGAATGCACTGGAAGGAGAGTTGTTTCCTCTGGCCCTTAACAAGGGCATTGTTACACATGCACTATAATCAAAACAAAGAGGTTGCACACTCAATGAAACATGGCAAAGCTATTAGCACGTATGACAAACACTTGATGGGCATCTGTGCTGCCAGATATCACAAAAAGACTGCTGCTGTTGGACAGTGTTACCTGTCAACACAGCCATCTGTGGCCTCCCTTGACACTGTGCCCCAACCATCCTTTATAATTATTTAAATACACACTAACATTTTCTTACTTTTTCTTTTATAACCCAAATATCCAAATATTTAGGTGCTAAAATTATCATTTTTATTCCAGAAATAGGAAAAATAGACTTTAGCAATATGGGAAATAATGCTGATTTAGGAGGGTATGACGCCATTATTATGAAAGTAGAACATCAGAGTAAGTCAAAAAACACATTGCCTCGCATACGTCCAAAGGAATAATACTAAGAAACTCAGAAGAAGGAGGAGACACATAGCACATTGCTATGATTAATATGTCCAAGTAAGCGGAACCTTCAAAGAGTCTGAAAAGACTAAGTTTATATCACTACAATGTTTACCTGGCAATAGACTTGGTTGTCTTGGAGACTGTCAGCAAAGTGTATATATCAAACGCAAACGATATAGATGTATATATACCATCTGCAACACTTTGCTGATTTATAGGCGCTTGTAGATGACTAATGTATACTAATAGCTGGAAAGTCTTTGCCTGAATGAACAGCAATACCACCACCAGCAGAATTGTGTTAGGGCTATCTCACAGAAGTGGTGGCAAGCAAGGGGGCAGATTTATCGAGACTTTTCATCGATCCACAGTCATGTCAAGTGACTCAAACAGGTGCACATGTCTGATAAAGTATTTACTTGATCGTCAACAACATTTTTGTGCTTAAAAATTGGTGCAAATAATGCTTTGCACTACTTCTCAGTTCTTTACACCGAGGGAATGACCCATGAATGCTTTTAGGTTGCCCCAATGCTACTACCATGTATTTTTACGCAAAGCCCTATCTAATTAAACAAGTGGACAGGGCTTTGCCCATGGCCAGACGGGGAATGGAAACCAGCCCTGGCAATCAACAGGACCGTCCCCGGTAGGGGAGGAAGGTAGGGGGCTGCGAGTGGGAAGCACCACTCCCGTTGCACCGTTGTTGTTTTTGTTTCAGGGGGCCAATATTGAGCACTGCTGCAAAACTGGCCCCTTGTAACAAAAGCATCCCCCACGGGTCCAAAACCGACCCCTCACCCTCCCGGCCACTGGAAAAACATCTGGTGCCTGTTACGGCCAGTCCGGCCCTGGCTTTGCCCCAAAAACACCTCGTTGAGACAGGCTAAAATAGAAAAATGTTTTTATTTCTCCTAAATTTCACACATTACATGTGTGCTGCGAGGAACAGGTCACACCCAATGTGTGAAAAGTTTTAAAGTTACTTTAAGTGTAGTATTTTGTACTGAAAGGGTACCCCATCTCTACCAAACCTAGGATAGATATCATGCACACAACTTTGCACTATGGTGCAAAGGGGCACGTGTGGCTCTAGGAAACCTGTGATAGGGAAGAAAGCGGTAGAACCCTATCTTAGTAAATATGACTCTGTGATTGTCTCTTCGACGAGTGCAACACGGTGCTGCAGCTTTGGTGGCGACGCAGCCCAATTTTTTAATAATAGAGTTGTTATTTTACTACCTTTTGCAATGGAAAAAGGTTTGTTTTACACTCTGGCCCATATCTACCAAAAATCGGATAGCACAGACCAGCATGAAAGTCAGCCACATTGTGAGAAATTCTGCAGAAGATCTACTGAGCTGTATTTACAAAGTATTGTGTGCTGGTGTTTTAGTATGGTGCTAAGTGGGGTCTTGCGTGAGATTTGGACTCATGGTACATCTTTCAGGGCAAATTGATTCATTTTGTCAA
Organism: Triturus cristatus; assembly: GCF_964204655.1. NCBI lineage: Eukaryota > Metazoa > Chordata > Amphibia > Caudata > Salamandridae > Triturus > Triturus cristatus. The sequence continues at coordinate 832,404,842 of NC_140591.1, forward strand.
CCAGCTAAGGGTAACTGCGTAAAATGTGTAATTTTTCCATACTCCATTTACCATTTGTTTGCATCTGGTTTCATTTGACAATGGGATTTCATCCAAATCAGTTAGTTTGGTAGATCTGGCATTGTGAGGAACTGTTTTTGCGCTGTTCACGACCTGTTACTATCTTTTTACATATATTACCAGGGGTTGGTGCTCAACAATGCAAACGTTTTTTGGTGCAAGCTCTCAACTTTAAGAACAAAATATCTTTTGCACATGAAAGTTGATCTACACTGCTTTTTGCATCGATTTAGATTACAAAGAGTTGCTTGGCATCACAAAAGTGCATGCACTTTTCAGTAATACATCTGTGCCAGCATCTTTCATTGAAGAGTATGCCGTGCTTTAGTCTGTAAAAATTTTAGTAGTGTGTTGCGTTACTAATGTTTTTTAAAACCACTCAAGGCAACGCAAAGTGGCCTTGCGTGGCTTGATGAATTGCATTTTGGATTTGCGGCACACATGCACAACGTTGTGTAGTGTAAAAGCGACACAATCCCTTTCATAAATATGGCCCTTACAATAACAGACAGGGTTTGTGATGAAAATATTGTGTCTTTGAGGCAGGCATTAAAAAAGATAAATGTTTTTATTTCTCCCAACCTTTCTGACTTTGCTTTTGTGCTGCACTCTACAGCACACACCTAACGTGGGAAAAGTTTTAAAGTTTGTCTAACCATTGTATTTTGTGCTGGAAGAATATCCTTCTAGTAGAAAGCCTATTCTAGACATGAAGCATCACCTTTGCACTATTGTGCAAAGGTGTGTGAGGTAATAGGCAACAGCATCAGAACTAGAAAGAGAGCAGGACAGCACCATATCTAAGTAGATATGACGCTGTCCTGCTCTCTCGCTCTCATGCAACGCAGAACAGACACTTTAGTTGCTGCGCTTTATGTTGTGATATTTCATGGAAATTATACAACATTAGTGCATTCTAAAGCACAGCAAACAAATAATTTTGGTCGGAATGTAGCTTAAAGACCATTTTACAACATAATTAATTTCTTCAGAGTGAGGCATGGTATAGCCTAAAACATAATGGCCAGTGCGATTAGTCACAATTGATAGGGGGTCACTTTGAACAGTGGTTTTCCCCAATAATGTTTTGGAAATTGTGGGAAATAGAGGATTTTAAGGTGCATTGGGCCAGTCACACTGTTGAGAACTGGAGTGGCTTAAATGCCACTTTTTTTGTAGATTTGGAGTCTCTCCTAAAGAGTTTTTTAGAAAATCATTGGAACTTGTTTATTTTAAAGCACCTTCACTGGCAACATTGTTTAGAACAGATCTGCCTTAGAGAAGACTTTACATAGGGTGTTGAGGGACATCTCCCAAGAACCGTTTGATAATTGTGTGGAAACCAGGGATTTAAGTAAACTGGTGAGCAATATTGGTCGGTGTGCACCCCGAATATTGACACCAGAATCTCTATGGGACACAATATTGAGGACAAAATAAAATATCAATAAGTACGTAAATCTAGATTTTCTATACCTAACTCCACATATACGTACCTTGGTGATACGTAGGTGTGGAGTTAGGAATGCTAAATCTATACTTTCCCATATGCACTCACCTATAGATGTTTTGTTCATCGATTTTCTGTCCTGATATTCTTGTACCACAACATTCTGGGGGTTGAAATTCAGTACTTCAAAACATTGGTAAAAACTGATATGGCTAAGTCCAGCTTTACAAAGGATTTGTGGGGTGTCCTCCAGGAAACCATTTGTAGATCTACTTGCATGTTGTCCCTTTCAAAGGCATTAGGCAATAACATTGGTCAGACTGGGTCTAGCATTAGGACTACGCCAAGGATCCTTGGCAACTACCTCCTCAACAAACTTTATTTTAAAATAGTATATTTTAAACCTGGGTTAATTGATGGATTTAAAAACACATTTGATGTCCATAGTGATGAATAGGAACATCGATTAATCATTAATTATGTGCACCATCAAAGCCCACAAACTACTCAAAAAGGGCAAATCAGAAATAATACTCCGACACATAAAAAGGATATATTAAAAAACAAGCAATTACAATCAAACATTGTGATAGGAAAGACATTGGCATTCATAATATTGTGTGTGAAAGAATAATGTTTACAGATCAAGGACCATATTACAGAGAGTGCCCCGGGGGTGCAACAGGCGTTTGCGCCCACTTTGCGTGCCTCCGGGGCACTTTGGTATTACAGAAGGAGCCACAGGCACTAGTGCAGCCCCTTTTGGAAAACCGATGCACGGACGCACATAAAGCGCCTGCGCTATCTTCAGGGGGCTTTCTCTTATCTGCATGGGGGCGTGCCCCATGCAAATGAGGGCATCACTTTGCCTCTGCACCCGTGCCGTATTACAGAGGCCGGCGCAGAAGCAAAGAAGCTGTCAGGAGGTGCACTGACAGTGCACCACTTAAAAGGTGTCACACTGTCCGTGCACCCTATGCCCTTGCAGGCAGGTGCAGTCACTTACTGCACCCGCCTTCAAAGGGATCTCTAATCCCTCTTCAAAGTGCAGGCGGGTTGACGCCTGCACAGTGAAACACAGAGAAGCTGCTTCAAAGCCGCTCTGTATTTCATTTGAATGCGCTGCCCCAGGGCAGCACACGTTCACGGCTGCCTTGGGGCAGCTCATTCAATGCAAAAGGGTGCACTTTCTCTATTTGCGCCTGACTCACCTGCCTTAAGGTGCACCAGGCACAAACAAGGAAAGTGCACCCTAATAAATAATATGGCCCCAGGTAGCAACCACTTGTAATTTGCCATATACACCAAACAATGAATCCTTCCTTTTGATTTAATTGGGTAAAAAGTACGAGAAGAAAGTGAGAAGCTCTTTCCTCTGTTGTAGTTTGGAGACACCGGATACATTACGTGGATCTAAGCTTGTGTTTTTGAATGAACTGTTTGTTTTTTGAGAAATCATTCTGTTTGATTCCCTTATGTTACTGCGGGCGTTTAAATGTTGCTTTATATACTATGCAAGGGTATGTAAACATTAGGGAGAGGAGTTGGCCTAACGGCTAGGCGGTCCTCCTCGAATCTAGGGAACTGAATTCGAGTCTCGGCAATGACACTGAACATACTGTGATTCTGGGCAAATCACTTAATCTCCCCGTGCCTAACAAAAATGAATGTGTTCTCATGTAACACAACTGGTGCTTGTGTAAAGCGCTCTGATACCCTATACCTTCGGGTCACGTTCGCGCTATATAAAAAGAAAAAAAGCAAGGTTTTAATCTCTCAGCAGACATAAAGTGCAACACAGAGGGGTCGATTCCGATTTCAGACGGAAGGGCTCCGAACGATGGTCGGAGCCCTTCCGACCGAATCGGAACGTGTCGGCCAGATTCCTTTCCGACCGAGCCATTCCGATGGCTGACGACAGGCTCGGAGAGCCCGTCCGCCGTCCGGAAATCCCTCAGTACCCCCCCGGCCGCCTCTTTACGACCGAGGGAGTACAATGGCAGTTTTTCACTGCCTTTTCGTGCCGGAACGAAAAGGAAGCCGGAGACTGTATTTGGGAGCCCCCATGGGTGTGAGGCTGCCGAATGGCGGCCTGGGGCACCTATTGTGCCCCTCTGTGGATCCCTCCACCTGGTGGCAGGCACCTTGGGGTGCTGGCCACAGGGTGCAGGTATGAACTGCACCCCTGCTTGTCACAATGCAAGCATGCATTCCGCTCGGAATGCATGCTCCCATTGTGAAGTATACAAGTGCGACCGAACCCTGTTCCAGGGCCGTAACCGACGACAGCTGGTTGGTCTGTTACAGATCCTGACCGATGTCGGACGGACCTGAGTCCGTCCGACATCGGAATCGGCCACAGAATGTCGAGTTTTATTTATTTTTTTGGAAACATGTACAAGTTGCACTCAAGTGTTTCAAGACTAATATTTAAATAAACATGCTAACATGGTGGGTCCAACTATCTTTTATATTCATTTTTTTTTTAATTGGCGGAGCTCAGCAATTGGAAACATGCTATCCTTCTTTCATGGAATAAGTACTCGTAAGCAGTCATGTTTAATAAGTTTTCTATAAAGAAGGATACTGAACAGTTAGAACTATTTTGTGTGCTAATTGAAATGGCTTTTATTAACCATCAATAACATTTTATGAAGTGGCCTTTGATACCCTAGCGCTGCCTAAAACATGTAATTTGTTACTCGCTTCCATGCATTTAGCACTTTCATCCCGACACCACTTTAAAAGCCAAGCCGGCCAGGAGGATGAGTTTTTCAACCCAGCCAGCCTGGGTAATTTTCCTAACAATAAAACAAGGAAAGGGAGGTCCCTATCAAGTAAGATAAGAGGTGTTTCAAAATGGCTCATAGGTATGCAGCACAGTTTATCAAAAGAGAACAATATTGAGTCCCAAATAGACTATGCAAATACAGCTTTTGTTAATTAAAACATAAAACTTTATGTTCAAATAAGATATACCTTTTGTCTATCAAATTAGTTGATACCTATAAACATCAAGGCCTGAGACATGTCTCCTGAACCAAAGACAACCACACAAGCTTCCCCACCCTCAAAGATAATTAAAACCACATTCTATTCTACTACTATGTCCTCCATTCACAAAACATTCATACTACAATCACTCAGTATCTCTCACCAGAATTAAATCTACAAAAGAGGTTACAATTCCTCGACCTACGGAATAACCACATAAATATATGCTCAATATTACAATATTCATGAATAAAATTGCTTCAACATTCATACAGTCTCCAAATTATGTCCTTCTCAGGAATCCAGAAAGAGATCCTTGTGTTTATTTCCCTTAATAAAAGGCTTAAAGTACTTTGCTAGGTTTCTCTTGTTGTGCCTTTTGCCCACATGTGTTTCGGTGTGAAACTCCTCTTCTGTCATACACCTTCCTCAGGGCTTATATCATGTATTCCACATTCCACAGGGTACGAAAGAGACTTAGGAGAGGGTGAGGACACACGTAGATGTAAAAAAGGACAAAACAATGATCCACACGAGGACAACCTCCACACGTAAAGATAAGGAGCTGGAGAATATACTGCCAGTTAGTACCTTGATATCCATCATGCTTTTGTTCTTGTAAAGCAATTTATTTTGCACTAGGTAATCTTCCTCTCTCCATTCTCCCCTGATGTTCTCTCCCTGCTTGCCTTGTGGTGCCTGAGACTCCTTTTACAGGAGCCACATGGACGCACTCCGTGCAGACCATGGAACATCTCTCCTACAATGTTGGCCTAGCTCCATTGGTGTAACACAAAATGATAGGGCCCCCCTGCAGAATGCTATGACAGGGCCGAGTCTCCCATATCTCACAGCTATTCATTGCTCCTGGGACTCAAGTCCCCTCTAGTTCATGACAGGAACTCTGACTAGCTGTTTGGCCTCCAAGATGAACTGGTTTTAGTAACAACAGATTAGTCCCTCTCTGAGCAGTGTGATTTGAGGAAATGTGAGGGTGTGCGGATGTTTGACCTGAAATTGTAGGTGACACGTACTATTGTTGCACTCATTTCTGCAAATGGTGACGACAGGAGAAGGTCTTTTGGTAGTGTGATGTCATCCCACACTGCTGTGTTCCAATAAAGTATCCTTCACTGCAATTTTTATGGTAATGTAATCTGCTAACGTGTCACTTACGTGTCATCTTTAAGAAAAAAACGATGGGCCTTATCAGCCGCACCTGCTGCAGGTAAGAGCGGTGGGGCCAGGTGAGGGGGGATTTCGAGAGACGACCACGAGGGGAAATTAAATAAATAATTAATCGCTGCAGGTAAGAGGAGTGGGGCGGTGGGGCCAGGTGAGGGGGGATTTCGAGAGACGACCATGAGGGGAAATTAAATTAAATAAATAATAAATTTTTCCTCGTGGTCGTCTCTCGAAATCCCCCCGCACCTGGCCCCACCGCTCTTACCTGCAGAGGGCCGCGGCTTGGCCTGATTATGATTTTGGTGCACTGATGGACCGCCAAACCCACAGTGGCAGTACAGCAACCCCTGAACTGTCATTTCAACTTTGGCTGTCGGACCACCATTGGACCGCCTCAACCACTGGGGATCTGTGATCCCTCGGCAGTGACGCTTCAGTTTGTGGCTCGCAATATGCTGCCTGTGCCACTGCGGTGAGCCCGCCATGAAAAGTGTTGCGGTGTGGAAACTTAGGGGACTCTACAGGCGCTCCTGGTGCCTCAGGGCGGGGGATGCATAGAGGTGGGCACATGGTGTGCCCCCATGTCTGCGTGTGCCCCAAGTTTCTGAATGGCATGGACTTACCAGTCTATGCTGTGGAGGAATGTGCTTTGGCATTCACATTGCAGTGCCTGTCAATATTATGAATGATTACAAAAACTATATTTTTACAAGAGCACACACACACTGGGTTCTCAAATATGTTGGTATTTACAGCCCTCTGCTCTGAACCCAACAGAAGGTATCACAATTTTTACTTTGAATGGCCCATGCACTGAATAAATTGAATTTGAGCAAAAAGTACCGAAGTATACAAGATAAGGTTAGGAGCACAATCTATAACTCACAAAATATGTATACAAATAAATACCATCCTCTAAAGCCACGATTTGAATAACACAATAAACAACAACACATAATCAAATCAATAAAAAGGTGAAAACGTTTTTATGATTAAGGGCCAAATACGACTTTGGCAGTGTGGGAGCGGGCCAACGTGCCACTGCCCTGCTCCCACACCACTTAAGTCGACCGCCGCCTGCCCACCAGATTAGAAGTTCTCCTGGCCTGGCGGGTGTTCCTCTGGTTGCCCCAGGCAGTGAGCCCTAGAAAGGCACCGCAGTGGGAATGCCAAAGCACATTCCTGCACGGCATGGACTGTGAAGTCCATGCTGTGCAGAAACTGGGGGTGCATGCAAAAAGGGGCGCACACTATGTGCTCCCCTGCATGCATCCTCTGGTGCCTGTATTGCCCCCTTAGATTCCTCACCCACACACCTTTCATGGTGAGCTCACCGCCATGGAAACTGTGGCGGTGAGGAACCTTGTTGCAGGGGCCCCACCAGCATATTGCGGGCCTTACACAGCTGTGCCACCGCCAAGGAATCACGGATTTTCAGCAGTTGCACCGATCCAATGGCGGTCCGACTGCCAAAGTCGTAATACAGCAGTCGAACCACCAGTGCGGCTGGTTGCCGAACCGCCACTGTGGACCGTCAAACTCATAATCAGGCCTTAAGACCCCAACAGGGATGAACTATATAAAATAGAATTCCCGCAATCCTGCTGTATATTCAATCAACCCAATAATGACGCCTGTGCTGACGCGAGCACCTGGCTCTCTGCTACTCAGTGTCTGCCTATGTTTGGCTAGTCTCAGCCCACATATGACAAGTGCTATCCTTTTCCCATGGATCTATTTATAAGGTTGATCTGAGGATGCTAAATCTTGAGGTGGGAACTCCAAACCATAGAATCCACTGTAAGACTCCTCCCACATGTTTGCTCACGCTGGACCTTGTCCCTTTGCAGGGGATGCTTGTGGGACGCACCTGTGCAAAGCCCAAGGCAAGGACTGCCAGTGACAAGAAGAGGCAGGGCAACACCTCTGTAAATTTATCTTTTACTTGGACTTTACACCCACTTCAAGACTTTACTGCTAAAGACACAAACCTGAAGGTATTATTTCTACATGGCACATGACGGGAGTGATTTGGTTTCATATAATAAACTTGGTCTGAAACCACATTGCTAACAAGCTTCAATTGTTTACTGTTTTAAAGATGTGTAGTGATTATTTTTTCCTAAAATTTTAATAATTCTGTTGTTTGGGTCTTGTGAGCACTAGAAATCATAGGTGTATAGTATGTGAATTAATTGCACTTATCCCACCTGTTATTTAGGCCATAATTAGTATGTCGGTCGTTAAGCCTCCGACCGACATCCTTGGTTTGAATTCCAACCTCTGCATTACTATTATGGTGGTCGGAAATCAAACTGGTTAGTCAATCCAGCTGGCTTTCAACGGGCTTAAGGACCCATGAGCCAGTCGAGGCTGCACATAATCCCTTTAGAATGGCATTCACGCCATCAGGATTATGATGTTGGTTTTGGACAGGCTCTCCATGTCGGGCTTTCTGGCATGGAAAGTGTGTTGGAAAGTGACTTAGGGGGCCTCTAGCAGGGGCCCCATCCCTCTGCTGACCTCCGGTTGGAGGCACCTATGGTGCCCCCCTGTAATCCCTGCACCGTGTGACAGGCACCATGAGGTGCCTGCCACACGGTGCAGGGATTCATAGAGACTCCCATTTCTCTACGGGAGCCTGTGCTGCGGCCAGTTTCTGACTTCAGCACAAGCTCCCATAGAGAAATGGGAGTTTGTGACCATACCATGTGTGGTCGCATCATAATGAGTGCAGAACCGCCAACCACTGGTTGGTCGGTTCTCACATGCATTTCCGAGATGGTGTTGGGTAGGCACAAGCCCGCCCGACATTGTAATAGGCCCCTAAGTTGTTTTTTAACTACAATGTCATTTTTGGTCCTTCAACAGTGGAATATCAACAACAGGCCAGGTAAAGCTAAGAAAACTACCAAACATGCTGCAGAAAATTGTACACTCACTGAGATGTATCACCTCATAGAAAAAGTCAAAGAGTTGCTGAATTCTAAGGGAAGGAAAATAAAACCTATTGTTAAATCAAGGGATATTAAACAATTTCTCAGATGACATTATGCACACAAGGGACATGATCCACTGACTAGCTTAGCAAAACATCTTGGTACACCCACGAGTAATAGCTCTGAATGCGGTCATTTTATAACTGAAAGGGACATGTCACACATAAACCAAGTTTCCCTGGCTCCAAACGTTGTCTGCCAGAACAGATTTCTGGTGCTAACAAGTGCCGTCGGAACTGACAATGAGTCATGCACAATGAAGATGATTACTAAAGCCACACAAACATGTAATGAGGGTAAATTAAAGAGGAAGATAGAATCTGTGAAAGATGAGATACTTGTCTTAAAGGATATGGTTAATGCCATTTCTAACATACTACTAGGTAAGCTGTAAGTAATTACCCATGCATGAAATAACCAGGCAATGGTGTTCGTATCACTGACATACTATCGGAATTAATTATATCAGGTAACAGAAATATTGTGTCAAAACTTTTGTTCACAAACATAGTGATTTCCTATTCTTTTAATGGTAAGTACAAAAGTATCGAAAACAATATAGTTTTACACTTATATCGTTAAACAACATACAAAAAATAAAGTTTCTTAATATGTATATAGTTTAAAGTAGTAAACATAAATATTTTACTATATACCATTAATGTAACGTAAATTAAAGTCTCACCAATATTTAATATTACATATAAATATACACATATAAACAAACATAAATATATAAATATATGTAAATGTATGCACAATTATTAAATATATATTACATAATATACATTTTTGGTTTAATTCTTTAAATCAACTACTATAAAATGCATACATCTATGTATATATATATATATGTATTACACAGAACCGAAAAAATACAAACAATTCAATTTCAAAACATTAAAAAAATTACCAAACGAATAAAATGTAAGAAAATTAAAAAACAAAACACATTTACATCAAATATTTTACAAATTATAAAAACAAATAAAAATATAAACATACTGTAAAATTAAAACTATATACAAATATATTTTTTTAAAGTAAAATATATATATATATATATATATTCCCTGAAAAAACCTAAGGTTACGTGGACAAAACAAGTTGCATTTAGCAGTTCTAGTTACCTGAGCTAACTATAACTTACGCCACCGCAATGCACTGCTTATGACCTCATATATTACATCACTCATGACATGGCTAGTGAGATCACTGATGATGACATCACTCATTACATCTCAAATGACATCACTGATGACATCTTCCAGTGAGTGTAAATATTTTTAAGAGTTTATGGGTGTTAAACATATATACTATTCTACTACAAAAGTAAGATTACTATTCTAGTTACTAATGAGCGATTCCCTCTCTAACATGTGTGATCTGAGTGAGTCTGTGACTATTTGTATCTGTATGTATGATTGGCTAAATGGGTGTGTGAATGCATGCGTGAGTAACTGTACGGGTGATTGAGTGGATTTCTGACTAGGTCTGTAGATGAGTGAGTGGTTGTGTCAGTGGTAGTATGGGTGTGTGAGTGGGTATCTAAGTGGTTGTATGAGTGTGTGAATGATAGTGTGAGTGGTTTTGTGTGTGTGTGAGTGACTGTATGGGTGTGTGAGTGGATGTATGAGTGGCTGTGTGGGTATATAATTAGGCATGTGAGTAGCTTTTTGGGTGAGTGAGTAGGTGTGTGAGTGACTATGTTGCTGAGTGAGTGGGTGTGTTAGTGGCTTTATGGGTGAGTGGGTGACTGGATGATTGTATGAGCGACTGACTGGGTGCATAAGTGGCTGTGTGGGTGAGTAAGTGACCGTTTCATTGAGTGTTTGGGTAAGTGAGTTGGTGTTCGAATGGTTGTATTGGAGAGTGGGTGTCTGTGTGAATGACTGTATGGGTGAGTGAGCAGATATGAGAATGCTTGCATGGATGTGTGAATGGGTATGTAAGTGGGTGTGTGAGTGAGTACTTGTATGGTTGAGTGAGTGACTATGTTGAGAGGCTGTGTGGGTGTGTGAGTGGCTGTGTAGGTGAATATGTCTGTGAGTGAGTAGCTGAAGGGGTGAGTGTATTGCTGTTTGTGTGACTGTATGGATGAGTGACTAGTTGTATGAGTGGCTGTATGAATGAGTGAATGAATGGGTGCATGAGTGGCTGTATGAGTGACTGGGTGTGTGAGTGGCTCTATGGAAGAGTGAGTGGGTGGGTGAGTAGTGGAATGGGTCCGTGAATGGATATGTGAGTGGTTGTGTGGGTGGGCATACAAGAGGTTGTATGGGGGTGTGAGTAGGTGTGTGAGTGGTTCTGTGGATAACATCATCAGTGATGTCATTTGAGATGTCATGAGTGATGTAATCAGTGGTGTCACTGACCATGTCATGAGTGATGTCATATGTGAGGTCGTAAGCAATGCATTTCTGGGGCGTAAGTCAAAGTAAGCTCAGTTAACTATAACTGTTGAATTTCTATGGCTTTGTATGAGTGAAATCAAAGCCTAACTATAACATCCCTATAACCTTTGTTTTTTCAGTGAAGTTCTAAGGTTTTTTAATTAGTTGTTGTATTTGTAGAGTGGTGGAGAAAGGGGGCAGGGCCTCTGACCAGCTCTCAGGAATCCTGCTGTGTCCGACTTACTGGACCCTCAGCATCCAAGAGGACTTCATCACCCAACCAGTTGTATCCCAGGAGATGCATTTGCAGAGTGGTGCAGAAAGGGAGTGGGGCCTCCGACCAGCTCTCAGCAATCGCACTGTGTGGGATTTACTGGAGGTAACAAGAGGGATTCTTGGCGCCCAAGGACCCTCACCAGCAAAGGGCACTTCCTCCTCCAACAAGTAGTGCACCAGGAGGCGGGTTTGCAGAGTGATGGTGAAAGGGGGCAAGCCTCTGGCTACTTCCCGGGCCAGCTGCTTTTAATAAAAAAATATTTCACTAGGGGAGGGGGACTGCGTAGTTCCCCTCCCCAGGGCTAATTTCGACCCCAGGAACACCATTCCCCAGGGCCAGGCTTTTTTAAATTTTATTTTTGTTATGTAGGGGAGGGAGGCTGCGCAGTCCCCCTCCCTGGGCCAATTTCAGCCTCAGGGACCCGATCCCCAGGGCCTTGCCTACTTGTAATATGGAAGGGGGCAGCGTGCATCTCCTCTCTGGACAAATTTCACCCCTGGAGACCCCAACCCCTGGGCTTGACCATATCCAAATGGGGACGGACCCAAGATCCCATCTCCCTGGGCTGATTTTGGCCCCAGGGACCCCATATCCGGGGTACCGGCCTCTTTATTTTGGGTGCCCTGGTCCCATCCAGGGCACCCAATCACCACCGTTGGGGATTGTGATGGGAGCCTCAAGGCCTCCATTGTCCCTAATGGCTCCTCGCTTCCTGAGGGAGCCAACATTACTTTGACACACAGTAGGCTGCTCAACATGCAGCTCCCTGTGTGTCAAAGCACTTGTCCTCTGTTTCCCTGCCCACATCTCTGCGGGTAGAGAAACAGACGATACCTCAGCTCTCAGCAAGCAGGAATGTTTTACAGTTCCCGCTTGCTGACTGCAGAGTGTTTGCTCTGACTTGACAGGAGCTGTCAAAGCTCCTGCCAAGTCAGAGCAAACTGCTGTGTCCCACAAGTGGGCACTAGGTACATAGCAGGACCTGGCCCTGGAGGCTGACGTTTGCCAGGTCCATTTATGACTCCTGGAGGGGGGCTGCACGGCCCCCTCCTGTATTGTATTTGGCCCAGGGAGGTGATGGTCCCCAGGGCACGGGCGGGCCCACATTAAAGATTGATACTACCCCAGGGAGGTAGCAGACCCTGGGGTTGTGGGGGCTCCACATGCCACCCCTCCCTGAATTCCATTGTACAAAAGCACCGGGGAAGTGGTGGTCACTGGGGATGCAGGGGGTCTGTGTAGCCCCCACATTCAAATGATGTAAAGCCCCAGGGAGTGTGGCAGTCCCTGGGGCTGCATTAATTTCCCATTATTTGCCCCAGGTAGGAGGTGGTCCCCAGCATCCATATTTTATTGTGCCCTGGGGAGGTGGCAGTCCCTGGGGCTGCTGGTGGGGGCACGTCGTGGGCCCTTATTTTTGTAAACATTTGCCTCGGGGAGGTGGCAGTCCCCAGGGCAAGGGGGTTGCAGTGTGGGCAGCCCTGCAAAATTAAAAAGCAGTGCCCCTGGGATTTGGCCCACCCGGAGGCTTCCTTGAAAAGAAGCGCAGGAGTCTGCACTTCTTTTTTTTTCAGTTTTACCATGAATCTGTGGATCCGACCATGATTTTGAGCCAAAATTATTTTGGAAAATATGTTTTTAACCCTCAGCAGGGTCCATGCGGGACGCCACCAACAGTTCTAGGTGGTCAGAGTAGTCCTACCCTGCCCCCTTTTCTTTACTTTTTACGTTTTTTGTGGTACTCAGCTCCCAAGATGGCTCCCAACACTTCCTGGTTGAAGTGTTAGTAGCCAATCGTATTACAGCATGGGGACTGTTGGATCCACGGAGGATCCCCGACTCCATATATACAAATTTGTTTTTCAGTTAATGTCTCCCAGATTTAAACCAAATCACAAAAAGTACGATCTGTGTACCAAGACCTAGCTTTACGCCAATTTTGGTTAATTCTGTCCAGTGCTTCGGGCTGTAATTGTGTTCAAAGCTGATATGGGAATCAACATGGGGAAACTCATTTTGCCCCCCCCCTTTTTCCTGGATCCCGTTTCATGAATTGACCTAAAATTTTCAGACCCCACCTGAAGTGAGCATCGTATTAGTTCTGAAAAATTTGTGAAGATTCGCCAAACCATGCCAAAGATATTGGCAAGTCAAAAAACGCTTTTCCAATCGAAAATAGTTCCCAACTGTAACTACCTACTGGTGACCACCAGTAGGTAATATATATTTATATGAAAGTGGCGTCATAGGTAGGAATTGTAATCATATCTTATGTTACATTAAAAGTTGATGATGCAAAAGGCTTAATTAAAAAAGAAATGCACATAAATAAGGGTTTGAAAAAGGCCCAGAGCCAGATATTGTAAGGTGACCCGATAGATTTTCAATGCTTGTCTGAATTTTAGGTAGGATGTATGTCACCAGGGTGCATGGTGAAGATTTGTTAAAGAACTGACATTTGTTTTTACTAGTGGTTGGCAGAATATTCTGTTCCACCCGTGGTATTGGAGGAATTTTGGCAACTCTTATAATGCAGGATTCTGGCCAAATTCTGCCAATTGCTGCGTGGTGGAATGTTTACTTGCACGCTGCTCCAGAAAGATAAGTTGGTGAGAGTGAACAAGATTTGGTGTCCCTTAGTGCGATTTCAGGTCACTAAGAGGACATCCAGCAAGATTTTTCTAACACTGGTGGACTCAGGCGGTCGCAACCTTTCGCGGTCAGAAGGCTGCCATTCGAGTAGAAAATATATTTGAGTGGCAGCCAAATCAACTTAAGTAGCTGTGCCTTCTAGTGTGCCACCTGGTGCTGTTCGCGATGACTTTTCAGCACAGAACGCACTCCTAGCGCTAAACCACAGCTAAAGCAGCACGCCGTGCCTTTTCTCACCCAATGGCAAGATTCTGCAGAATCTTGCAAGGTTTATATGAATACGGAATTCTGAGGAGTCAAATTCCAGGAGTTCTGCCCAAACCTAGTTCTTACTAAAAAACACTGTAGACATTCCTAATTGGATTGTCTAATAAAGGATGATGAAGGAAGCAATTCTGATTGTGGGGCAAAAGGAAGTTTCACATGCTGGTCACGTTTGGACAGTAGTTTCAGTATCTCTTAGTTGTTTTTATTGTTATGCATAAAGACAATCCCCTATTTTATCTACTATTTTATTGGTGATGTTGATGCAGTTAGTTTTACTACGGAGGGCTTATTTTTCTGTCCTGAGTCTTTTGAAATGTATATACTTCTCTCATTACTAAGCACATCTAATTATATAAAGAACATTCATCATTTCTTCCAGAACTAGGTGTGATGGCGGACTTATAGTGGAAGGGTAGCGTATGCCAGTGACATCTGTTTACCCTTGGTAAATCTGGTTGCATTATAGCTTTTGCATTCCATCCATTTGACATCTTCTGTGGGCTTGTGAGTATATAATGTTCTCTTCTTTCATTATCTCACAGCATTAGTATCAATTTGTCTCCACTTTTTCGTTTTATATGGGGTTTATATTCCTGAAGCTGATTCTACTCAATTATACCTAGGGTACTCCTTTGTTACATGCTGACAGGAGGCAAGACTTCTCTCCTCTTTCCCAGAGTATGATTTCACTTTTTAGTCAATCTCTCATCCTTTAACTTATATAACGATTTAAAAAAAATTGTTTTAGATGCCAACATGTTGTTAGGCCAGCGCGTGCTTTGAATGTATGTGCACTTGCATGCTACCTGCCCTTTACCTTGGTTAAAGTATTCTCTCATTTCTCTATGCGATCTCTTTTTTATACATGTCTGCTATTGGGATCCTTACTACTTAAAATTATGGTAAGTAATGCTCTTTGATACCCCTTAGACTTTTGTTTTTGCCTTCCATATGGGAAATCATGTCTTGATGATGCGGTCTCTCTTTTTATTTGTATGGTTGTTACATGTTTAGACTAAATTCTAATAAAGACTCTCTTTAAAATTCTGTCAGGACTGAAATGTCACAATATAACAAAAGAGAGAGAAAGGGATTTCACAACTAAGTTGTAAGGGGTACTCCCAGTCCCCTGAGGTATACAAAATAAACAAAGAAGGGGGTATCCGTAAATGAGAGGAGGTAAAAACCTTCTATCTAATTAGAGAGTTCTCAGAGAAGTAAAAAGAGAAATTATTACTTTTTTATAAAACCCCTCACTCACCAACCTAGTTGGTGACGTGCTTCATCATCGGGGTTCACCCGAGCAGCCGAATACCACCCGGGTGTGCTTCGACGCCTAATTACAGCGGAGCAGGCTTGTTATTATGTCAGTACGTGTAAGTGACGTGTGTGAGTGAGTGAAATAAAGTTAAAAGTAATCCTACTGTACTCCCTAATGAATTTAATATGGAGCAGCAGGGTCACGGTTAAAAAAGTGGTGAGGTGTAATACTAATTTAGGTTTGATTTGACCTAAAGTATTATCCAAAAATTGACGGTCTACATGTTTCAACCTTTGAGTGTAGTCACAGGTTTTCGTCAGGACCTATCGACACACCGGGCGGTCTACACACACTAAGGTGCATCCAACCCTGGAGCGTCTGTGTGCCACCTACATATACTTGCGAAGGTGGTAAAAAGGGTTCAGGGAGTCCTCTGCGTACAGATGAACTCGCGATTCTTAATCGAATCGTATCATGGGCTCATAAGGGAGGCAGACGGTGCTGCGTTACTTAGCTCACCGACTACCTGCCACAAACCTGCGGTGCTTCCCCCAGGCGCCCGGATGTTGAAATGTCACCATTATTTATTATTTTGGCTCTCTTTTTTCCACTGTTAAGAACTCAATAAGACACAATAATTGGATTCCTTCTTGTATTTTGGTAATCAGTCATAGACAATTTTTGTATTGTAGCTATTTGTGCTTGCATCCTGTCACTGCGGTGCCACCATGCCAAATGATTTTAACACCTTTTGCACATTTGCATAAATAAAATGTTTATGAAATACATTAATTGTATCCCAGTACTTCTTATCTACATAAATACACACAGGCTAATGTGAATCTTGTGTATTTAATTCTGATTTCTGTTGGATCCAACTGTCTAGTCCATGTATTTGAAAACAATTTGAAAAACGCCTTAAAACGCTCCTGTTCAGGGAGGCTTTGGACCCAATATAACCATCTGCAATGTGTGTTCCTGGGGACTGCAGTGGGTATCGGACCTCTCTCTCAAAGCGCTAAGAGACCTGATGGTGATTACGCGCTATAGAAGTAGCAGTTAACATTAACATTAACAATGTATTCAATTGACCTGAATAAACCACATTTGCTTTTGTTTACCTGCAGAATATGAGGCATGGGCACGGACTGTAATATAGAGGACGACAAACCCTTTGGGAATCCTCCTGGAGCTGCTCATGGATAACATCCTCTTGCAACTGATCATGCAAATCCCCCACTTGTTGGTAGTGTTCCATCATTGGACATTGGCAGCACATTTGCACAAATCCATGGCATTTCAGCCATGGATGATGCATTAAGCACTATACGTCAACAGTCCCAAGACAATGCCAAAGCCTTCAGAGGTATTGAGGTACTCCCTAATGGGGATTGTTGCTGTGCAACACAGGAAAAAATGTTCCGGCATGTGACACAGGCTTTAACAAAGACAGGACACTAATGTAGTTCAATGCTTTTGTGTCATGCAGCTGTACTCCAAGCAGGTAAACCATTTGGGCCTGTTAATGATGACATCAATGTGGGGATAATTGGCCATATTACGGGGATGGAATCAAATTCTAGATTGTTATGAATGACAGAGGATTTCTAGAAGCCACTTGCAATACCAGCCCAGGGAAGACAGCACCAACAGCCTCTCTCTACACCCATCTATATTTTCCCACTTCCAGTCCTTGTCAGAAAGCATTGGCGTGAGGTAAGGCTTACCGCTTAAGACTCCATGAATGCAAGGCAACAATAGTCCAAACCCAAATGCTCAGAAGCCCTCTTAGCGATGGAAAGGCTAATGGTCCTTGCAGAGGGCCAGCACTGTCTGCAGGGCAGTTGTGTATGTGTATAGAGCACAAAGCACAACAACCTCTTGAAAGCAAAGTACATTTGTGAGCATGCCTTTGACTGTTACATAGTTTGGAGATGATTTCCCTCATGGGACATGGCATCTTTGGTGGGCATTTGTGATGAAATATTGCTCCATCCAGGACTTGCCACATGGACTAGGATTTCCTTTGCAAAAAACATTTGCTTTCGTTGTATTTGTTTCAAGGACGCTAGGAATTCAGTGAAGTATTCAGAAAATCAAGCTGTGCAGTGAAAACAACATTTAAACTGAACTTTGCTAAAGACCGTAGGATTGTAGCACTTCACTTGAAGTTTTTCCTGTGATGGAAAAGCAATGATTATTAGGTCAGGACCATTTTACTCATGTTGTTTACCCATGACTTAGCTTACGTTATTACAATTCCAGAGAGGCTTCTACGAGTTACTAAGGTATGAATTACAGAATATGGTAAGTTAATTACCTTGCAGTAGCACAAGAGTCAAGTAGAAACTATAACTTATCTTTCACTGAGGCTGCAACATGACGAAGCTTGAAATAGTATCCTACTCCTTGAGACAAGTGTTGATGACTATATATTTAAGATACCTCATCTAATCTTTATTATGTTTAGTTTCAGAAATGATAAGTTCAACAACAAAGTGCAGAGAGGTGGTTAGACCAATATATGTTGCTAGGGTACATCCATTCACTGTAAGACTTAAGTGCAGGACTTTAATGGCAAGTTACTAAATATGTCTTTTTTCCTTTAGTCACCCTCTATATTCCACAGACGTTAGTACCTAGCATAAGTGGTGAGTCAGAATGGTGAAGTCCAGTGGGTTTATTTTCTCTCTTATCCCTCTCACCTAGCCCCGTTTTCGCCACTGGCCCTAATGTTCTCATGCATGTGGCCACTGGTGGAGGCTGTGAGAGAGGGAAGAGTGCATCTTCTCAGCAGGTGGTCCCTATGACATCTTGAAGGAGATCTACCCATGACGCTACGATGACATGGGTAAGGAAAGACACCTGTATATAGGGAGAATCTTTAGGGTCCCCATAAATATATGTGCATGTAGCTGGAGTTATAATATATGTTTAGTGATCGGTATTGGGTTAGTTGGAAATGATGCAGGGATAGGATAGTGTTGACAGGACTAGAGAGCAGGTTCTGACTTGTAATAAAACTTAAATTTTGGGTTGTTTAGGATCTTCTGGTTCTTAGACCTTTGTTGTGAATCTCCTTAGTACAGCCTTGCCTACTGTAAGCTTCTGTTTAAAAATCGAATTGAGCTGCAATTGTCAGCGCCTGCCTTTTAACATAAGTTCCTCTTCTGTTTACTGCTGCAGTAAAGTGCTCTGTGAAGGCTGTGTGGGACTCGGGTTCACAGGTGTGCACACACGTGTAGATGTTAAGAGAAGGCTATTTGGAGACAGTTTTTTCCTAAATGCGATGTTGATACATTTAAAAAACTCTCATCTCAGGAATCCCACTGTGTAGGACGCACAGGAGGTAGCAGGAGGGCTTCATGGCCCCTAAGGTCCCTCAGGGGGAAAGTGGACTTCATCCCCCAACCAGAAGTGCACCATAAGCTGAGCCGCGTTTACAGAGTGGTGGAGAAAAGGGGCATGGCCTCCAAAGACCTCTTAGCAATCCCACTGTGTGGGACTTACTGGAGGTAACAGGAGGGCTTGATGGCACCCAAACACCCTTAGCATTCAAGGGGATTTCATTCCCCAATCACCATTGCACCAGGGGGCTCATTTGCAGAGTGGTGGAGAAGGGGGCATAGCCTCTGGTGACTTGCCAGAGTTTTTTTTAAAACAAGTAGATGGGTTGTTTTAGGGAAGGGGGGCTGCGTAGCTTCCCTCTCAGGGCCACTTTGAGACCCGGGAACCCCATCCCCTGGGGGCCGGCCTTTTCCTTTTTTTTTGTTTTTTTTTTAAATAAAGGAGAAGGGGCCTGCCCTTTATTTAATGTATTTTTTAAATGGGAGGAGGGGCTGCATGGTCCCTCTCCCTAGGCCTATTTCACCCGGGGACAGGCCTTCAGCTTTTTTTTTTAAATGGGGAGGGAGCCTGTGCGCTCCCCCTCCCCGGCCAATATTGCATCGGGGACCCCATCCCCGGGGCACGACCATGTTGTTGGGAACCGCAGGGGGAGCCTGAAGGCCCCACGGTGACTCCCTGCTCTCCACCTCCTGTGGAGTCCGGCATTGCTTTTGGACAGAGGGAGCAGCTGGCATACAGCTCCCTCTCTCCAAAAGCAATTCTTGTCCGCTTCATGAAAGCGAGAGCAAAAATGCTCTTGATTTCACGAAGCGAAGCAGTATTTTGTATGGCTTGTCAGGAACAAGCCATAGCAAACTGCAATGTCCCAGGGGTGGGCACCCCGGGACATTGCTGGAGCCGGCCTTTGGGGGTGGCGATTCCCCGGGCCATCTAGGGCTCCAACATTAATTAAGCCCCAGGGAGGTGGTGATCCCCGGGGCTGCGAGGGCCGCAGGCCCCCTTATGTAATTAAATGTAGAATTGCCTTGGGGAGGTGGCATTATTTTTTAATATAGCCCCAGGAAGGTGGTGGTTCCTGGGGCTGCGGTGCCCCCCTCATTTCCTTTGTCTTTAGCCCTGGAAAGGTGGCGGCCCCCCTACATTTTATTTAATTTCCCGCTGGACCTGGCCCACCGGGGGCTTAAATTGAACAAAGCACGGTAGCCTGTACTTTTTTTTTTCCATTTTTGGCAGGAGTCGTGAATCCAACACAGCTCCCGCTGAATATTTTTTTTAAATGTTTCTTTGGCCCTGGGGGGGTCCTTGTGGGACCCCTCCAAGAGGCCGAGGGGGTCAGGGTGTTTCTACTACCCTGTCCCCTTTTCTTTTTTTAAAACTTTTTTCTTATGACTCGGTTCAACTGAGTCACAAGATGGTGGCTAACACTTCCTGGTTTAAAGTGTAGGCAGCCAATCAGATCTCAGGCACAAGATCGGGTGCGGTCGCGCATCCACCTTGGCCACAGTGGTATGCTTGAGAAAATTTCTCAGCAACTACTGAACGGATTCACATCATTCAACAAAAAGAGTGCTTTCTGGCCCACGAACTGCCTTTTTCCAAATTTGGTGTAATTCCGTTCAGCAGTTCGGGCTGTGGCCGTATCCAAAGTTTCCTATGTAAATTAACATTGAGAAAAAGCGTTGTGGACTCCATCTTTTTCTCAGCTCTCGCTTGACGCATCATCCCAAAACTCTCAAGACTGCAGCTGAAGTAATTGGCATATTAGTTTTGAAAATTTTGCGAGAATTCGTCAAAAAACACCAAAGGTATTGGCAAATTAAAAAACGCTCTTCCTATGGAAATTACATCCTAACTATAACTACCTACTGGCAACCGCCAATAGGTAATATGTTTCTGCTCGAGTTGTCATGTGAGGGAAAAGATTGATCACCAACAAAGTGAATAATATCAAATCAAATTGTGATAAGTGCAGTTTTTTGAGCATTTGCAGATTTAAACAGAATTGGAAATGAACCTCTAGAAACTTTTTCCAATTGTTAGTTTAGCTGAAGTTTTCGAGAGAGTAAACTTTCACAAATATTACATGCAAAAGGTCAACAGTGATTGCGCATGCATGTAAATTCTAGAGAACAGAACTAATCCCTGTAAGTTCAAAGTTCTATAGCATAGCTAGCAGACCAGAACTGATAAAACTACATTGACAGCAATATGCTTTTAATAATCACCTGTCGTTATAACTTTTCAGGGGTCACCATGTGAGTCCAGCCATCTTTGAAACACAAATTACATTAGTTGTGCCTGTGATTGCAAGAGCTGGGCAAAGCACTTATTTTGGAGACTGGATCTGTTTTCATCATCTGACTTTGATGCACAGCATTTGAAAAAAAGACAGAAAAGGAGAAAAGCAGGGAGCAAAAGAGAAAGCAGAAACAAAAACCTCTACAGGAGTGATCAAAAAAGACAATAAGGGTAGCGTGCGTAGTGAAAGAAAGAGGCATTAGGTGGGATTCTGCTACCCAATCATTCGGCAGCACTGGCAGTGGGCTCCTAAGAATACATTTAGGCCCTTGCACTTGTCTTTTTTTTACCAAATAATCACTGGATACACATGAAACACCACAGTTATAGATTCTTTGATCAACAAGTTATTCCCTACTCCTGTCACAATAAAAGCCATTGTCAACGCCAACAAGTCTAGCCTTATATTATATTCATTTACTTATTTATTGTGCAGACATATGCATTATGGAAACATTGCAAAAATATATAAGTATAAAACTAAAGGCTGACCCAGCATCCTAGGCACACCAGCCCAAGCACTGAAATGCACTTCTTATTAGGTGACAGTGCACACAAGTGTTCAAGCAAAATGCCATCACTCACAGAGCAAAGAGAGCTGATGGACTAATTGGGCTCACACATTTCCCCAAGCTGTATGCTTAGGTAGGAGGAAGCAAAATGTGAATTACAGCTGAATAGACCAATGGTTGAAGTGGACTGACACAAACTCCATCTATATATTTAGGTATTTTTTATTTATGAATGTTTTAGGAAACATGATAGCTGTTTCTAGGTCAGACCTAGCAATCACCAGTCAGGATATCAATTACAGTACAAGTGAAGTATCACAAAATCAAAGATAATATTGAGCATGAACGTAAATAAGGGACCACCAACAGTGTTGTACTGGAAAAGAAAATATGCTCAGGCATCAAAATAGTAGTAGCCCCCATAAGTGAATCAGATAGCTAAAACAAGTAGCCCACTATTGAAAATCAGAGAAGTTTTGAACTTGTAAAGACATACTGCATAAGAGTTTTGCAAGGTATGGAAGTCTGCGTGCATGTGTGCTTGCTACAGGCAATGGTTGTAGTAATATCACGAAAATCAACATTAAAAAAGCTGTCCATCAAGCAATAAAACAAGCCCACAAAAAGCCTAATAAAACGGCCCATGCGTCAGACTAACCCTTCGGGCTTTGCCAGATTACCCTATGAGCCACTTCCACCTTAGCAACCAAGGTTATCAGACTCTGCCAATGGCTTGCTCTCTGGTACCCTGGAACTTAATTTGCTGCTCCTGGTCTCTGGGTCCATGTCAGCAACAAAAGGGACAGAACATAAACAGCATGAGCATAGACCCGTGTACTTTCTGTAATTTCCACCCCTTACACTTTCCATAGCCCGTCAGCACGAAAAAGGAAGCTGCATTGGTAGTGGCATAATGAAACTTGAGGGGGCCTCCCTGTAAAGTACATGTAGCCCCCTCATCCCCCAGACCAAGTCAGGAGCTCTCAGGCCAGGGGCCCGCCGCTTGTACACAGTGCCACGGGGGACCCCTGGATCTTGGGGGTCCCCCTGGACCGTGGGGTAATGTTATGCTACTGTGGAGCCATGCTTATGGTGTGACAAGAATCAACTCAATGATGTCATGAGGGGGTCAAATGGGGAGTGATGTAATTTCTATAACACCTGGCATTCTGGTGATTGACATTTATACACTTGTCAGTCAAACAACAGCAGACAGGATAACACATTTTTGCAGGAGAACGACAGAAGCCTGTAACAAAGATGTCAGCTGTATATCATGTCTTGCCAGGGAGAAATGTGGCACAAACGAGGCAGCATTAATTGGAACAGAATAATCGTGTCACGCCTGATTAAACTGAGCAGTTCATACACATATATCGGTCATACATGGAGAATTACAGCCCTTTGTTACTAACACCGATGCTAGCTCAGAGGAGCACTTTCGATAAGAACAACATTTTAGGAGCTAAATGTGACAACAAACAGTATCCCAGATTGAACTTTTTTTGTAAATAATGTTTGGGTCATTTTAGTTCGGAGTCTTTTCAGAACTGGCCTGCCTCTAATGGCCACAGCATGCCAGTGAATGTAAATGATAAATCAGGCACGTGCAGCTTGTGGTCTTTGACGAAAGAATGGGATTCTATTTTTGCAGTGCTTGTGATAAAAGTTCCTTTTATGATGGCGTTTTGACAGTGAGCCCAAGTGCAGTTTGATTTGAAGTCTTTCCAATGAAACACAAAGAATGCATTGCATTTCATTCGGATTTCTCACAGAAGGATTACGTTTACTGCAACAGGACTTGTTTTGATTCCGCAGAGGCCCACTGTAAACAATCCTCACTCCACAATGTTTCAAAAGTTGAAGATGCTATTTAGGAGGCTTGTACACTAACTTTCAGGAAAAGTTTTAATTCGGAAAATGTGGTTCCCTACTTTAGATTGACTGAAGTAACTTCCGGTACTGAAAATAAGCAACATTTTACAAAGTAACTCCAGATGTTAGACAAAAGTTACTTAGGAAACTATAAGGAATTGAAGTGTTTCTTTTGTGTAACGTGACTGAAGGCTCAATAGAGGTGCTAGAGCTGTAGTAGTTTGAAAGGACGCCACACATATGTAAAACACCACACACACACACACAAACAAACTCTCTTTTTGGCTGCACTAGGGCCGCACTAGGGGACTCGGCTGGCTGTTTCAAACACAAAAAGAACTGTTGATGGACAGAATGCAGAACAATGTCATACATTCACCCCAGTACAGAGATCTGGGCCTAAATCCATCGGGCTGTTTCAAACTATCTATTTTTTAACATGGAATTCCTGGTGAGTGGTCTTTCTTTCCCAACAGTGCCTTTTCCCTAAACCTCCAGAGGCACTGGGACTAAACCAGGGGCACTAGAGATGCCTAGTTGGTTCTCTGCCTGGAAGACTTGTGGCTGAACTGCTCAAAACAAGGCCAGGTGACTGACCCCTATTGGAGAAAGACTCGATGAAGTAAGGCTGCTCAGGATAACAGTGAATTGTTAGAAGCTAGCCATGCCCAGTCATAACATCTGCATCAAATGAGGGTTGAGGGTCTAGCCGGCCATTGGAGGAATTTTATAGTGACTTCTGTGAAACATGAAATGCAGTAAATGCTGAAAGGCCATTTTAAGCCATGCAGGGAATGCTATAGCTTTTAAGACTGCGTTTTGCTTGAGACACTGAGGGGCACATTTATCAAAGGGCTGCTTAGCCCTTCCACCATGCAATGGACGCAAGGGCGATGCAATACTTAAGTTAGATTTATTAAGCCATGCAAGGCCACTTTGCATGGCCCGAAGTTGGTCGATTAATCTAGGGTAATGCAAAGCAGGGCAAATCGCTGTGTTGTGTTACTCTGCCCCCCAGGAGGCGTTCCATGGGTGGAGCGTGGGTGTTCCCACGTATCCACCCATGGATTTTGATGCATTCCCAGGTTTAGCATTACTGGTAGAACTGGGAATGCTTCAAAATGCTACTCCTCCCTAGATGAGGCGTGACGAGGAGAAATATCTTTATTTCTTCTCATTTCTTTTCTCTTTCTGTATGTGCTGCATTCTGCAGCACACATAAAAATACAAAAATGCCTTACATGGCTGTTTTTGTGCAGGAAGGTCTCCCTTCCTGCACAAAAACAATCCTGTCTGCAACACAGGCACCCTTGCACTGTACTCCGTTGACGCAAGGCAGCACATTGTGCAGCAGTGCAAGGAAAGGACAGGAATGCGCCATATAATGTTAAATACACGTGTTCCGGCCCTTTCATGCAGTGCAGCAAGGCGGCTTGCTGCACTGCGTGAAAGTTTGATAAATATGCGCCTGAATTTTCTCGCACGTTCTGGCTACAAGGGGTACGTTTAGTGTGGAATCCATTTGATGCAAACACTCAAAATTATAGGTATTCACAAACAGATGATTTGTCATTTCCACACAGCGATACACCTCTAAATACAAATCTAAGTGACTCATATGAAAGCATGGTTGAAAGTATGAGTTTGAATATAGGGTGGACGCAGGAGGTCTTCAAATGAAAAATTAATTTCAATGCCAAAAGGTAGAAATACATTTGAAATCTCAATTTTTTTCCTTCTCTATGCTTGTATATTTTCTGTAATATGGAAGGCTCCCAGGCATAGGATTAAAGTCAGGGCCACTGGAATTATGCGTTTGTGCAGCTGCAGCATTTTTTGCGTAATTATAGATTTGCCCCATTTGCCACACAGTCAATCAACTGCTGTATAATCTGCAGATTTTAACAAAAAAGAACTGTTTCTACTTCAAACTGTTCAAAAGTTACTAAACACGCAGCAACACGCAATGCAGTGGAAGAGTCTTTGCCAAGTTTACTGGCCAACTTTCTATTGCTTATTGCTATATTTGGGTGCTAAACTTTTACTTATGAGGTTCAACCAATGTGACTCAGATTTACACAAGTGTAAAAATGTCAAAATAATAAAGTAATACTGTCACAAAATTTGCTGCATTACGCCGCATAATTTGCTTTTTCTTTACTCATAATTTGCTCAACCCTACCTCATTATTCGACCCTCTCCTACCACATAATTCCAATGGCCCTGCTTAAAGTACATAGAGACAAGACAGCAAATTTATGAAAGATACAATAAATGGGAAGAAATGTCAATCTCAATTTGTGTAGATTTTCGCATATGCTTCAGATTTTTTTTTAAATGTTATGACTCAGGGCAACAGTTTTGCTAAAATCCTCTATCTAATCTAACAAAAAGAATGCATTTTAGAAATGTGGTCACTGGCAAATATAATCGGAGAACCGGTGAGTGAATTTATATAAGTGACTTTACTGGAAGCACTGTTATAACTTTGCAAGCCTGAGTCCTAAAAGCGCCACTTTTTATAAATGTTTACTGATGTAAAAATTTGCTCATAGAGGTACAAAGAATATTGTACCAGGAACCGTTCCTGCTGCAACGAAAATCGAAAGACCCTGCAGATTCCTCGGCCAGAAACAAACAGCACATCTGAAGTGAGATATGCCAGAGCTCAGTCTCGTGGGACGCTGTCAAGTGAAACTGGTTTCCAAACAGGAAAAGCAACTTGTGATCGTGTTTGATTGCTCGTGTGATCTTGGATCACCTTGGCCAACAGCTGCAAGAATGTGTTTTCTGAGAAGGAGGCTAGGAAGGTGTGAGCGGTGGGCAGGGGATAAGCGGGGGGAGGGGGAGGAAGTGCAAGGGAATCCAAAGTGGAAATAAAACAGCACCCATCAGCCTCTGCTCGTATAAATGAATAGCCGGGCTTGCCTTTGCCTTCCACCTGTAAAGTCTCAAGACTCTTTAGCAATGGCATGTATTTAGGCTCTCAGTCCGAGGGCTAGTAAATACCGATGTGACAATAAACGTAGGTGTGATGTGAATTCGGGATTCTATAAGGGAACATCCACAATTTCATCAGGAAAAATCTGTTGAAAATGGCCGCAAAGAGGCGAAACCAGTGCTTTAAATGGGAAAAAAATAGTGTAGGTACTCATTTAAATGTGGCGAGTGGGCGGGGCTAGGGGCGGGTCTTAATGCCAGACATGCGCAGTTTATCGGCTTATATACTAGTTGCAATACACACGAGAAATGTCTTTTTATAAACAAATCAGGTTAATTCCTTATACAAAATGAAAGTCAAACAGTGATATTTTAACCTTTCCTCATTTTGTAATATTTCTCACTAAAACAGGCACACACAAGCAGGCAAACAGTCCCACATAAGCAGACACTCACACAAAAGAATCAGGTGAGACTAAAGCCCTTTTAACCTCCCACGGCTTTTCTCTTTGTGCTGTCACTGGGCTGCCTTGATTCCTTGCAACACAGCATGAAGGCGAACACTGGGATATCATGCAAATGAGCCCACGCTGAATAGTTCAGCAGGGGCTCAGCTCAGGGCTTTAAAAGTGATTAGGCTATACAAAGAGACAGGCTACCTACACTAGAGGCCAATGCACCTACCCTCCATGAGTACCAGTACTCTCCAAGGCCGTAGAGAAGTGCCGGTACTCAGGGTGATAAAAATCAGAAGTGCCGGTACTCAGTACCGGTGAGTACCGGCCCATTTAAAGCACTGGGCGAAACGTACAGTAATCAAGCGTGCAAGCTCTGTTTCCACATACTACATGTAATTCTGACCTGTGTTATGTATAATTCTGACCTGTGGGCTTTGGGTTGCAATTGCAATATTCTGATGAGACCCACTGTGGCAGCACAGCTCAGTGCTCATGTACTGTATGAATGTATGATTTGGGAAAAAGGGGGTGGTGATGGACAGAGTTTCTGAATGATGCAGAATACTCTTACCAAGTCAAGAGATCATGGTTTTAATCCATCACCATTTTTTAGCTCACTGCACCATCCCAGCTCAGAACCTGGCTACATGCAAATTAGTCTGTACCTGTCCCAGTGCATGATGGGAACAGGGCAAACTAAACTACCAAGCCAATTCTTATACTGGGAAGGAAACAAGCTTCCGGGGACCGGTTTCTGGCATCACAGCCTTCGTCGGCCCGGCTTGCCTGAATCCTGATGGTGCAATGAGCAAGGGACTCACGTCTGAGCATACCCTCCCACACTGAGTGTGGTTAAAAACGATTTGGGAAAAAGGGGGTGGTGATGGACAGAGTTTCTGAATGATGCAGAATACTCTTACCAAGTCAAGAGATCATGGTTTTAATCCATCACCGTTTTTTAGCTCACTGCACCATCCCAGCTCAGAACCTGGCTACATGCAAATTAGTCTGTACCTGTCCCAGTGCATGATGGGAACAGGGCAAACCAAACTACCAAGCCAATTCTTATACTGGGAAGGAAACAAGCTTCCGGGGACCGGTTTCTGGCATCACAGCCTTCGTCGGCCCGGCTTGCCTGAATCCTGATGGTGCAATGAGCAAGGGACTCACGTCTGAGCATACCCTCCCACACTGAGTGTGGTTAAAAACAATTTGGGAAAAAGGGGGTGGTGATGGACAGAGTTTCTGAATGATGCAGAATACTCTTACCAAGTCAAGAGATCATGGTTTTAATCCATCACCGTTTTTTAGCTCACTGGACCATCCCAGCTCAGAACCTGGCTACATGCAAATTAGTCTGTACCTGTCCCAGTGCATGATGGGAACAGGGCAAACCAAACTACCAAGCCAATTCTTATACTGGGAAGGAAACAAGCTTCCGGGGACCGGTTTCTGGCATCACAGCCTTCGTCGGCCCGGCTTGCCTGAATCCTGATGGTGCAATGAGCAAGGGACTCACGTCTGAGCATACCCTCCCACACTGAGTGTGGTTAAAAACGATTTGGGAAAAAGGGGGTGGTGATGGACAGAGTTTCTGAATGATGCAGAATACTCTTACCAAGTCAAGAGATCATGGTTTTAATCCATCACCGTTTTTTAGCTCACTGCACCATCCCAGCTCAGAACCTGGCTACATGCAAATTAGTCTGTACCTGTCCCAGTGCATGATGGGAACAGGGCAAACCAAACTACCAAGCCAATTCTTATACTGGGAAGGAAACAAGCTTCCGGGGACCGGTTTCTGGCATCACAGCCTTCGTCGGCCCGGCTTGCCTGAATCCTGATGGTGCAATGAGCAAGGGACTCACGTCTGAGCATACCCTCCCACACTGAGTGTGGTTAAAAACGATTTGGGAAAAAGGGGGTGGTGATGGACAGAGTTTCTGAATGATGCAGAATACTCTTACCAAGTCAAGAGATCATGGTTTTAATCCATCACCGTTTTTTAGCTCACTGCACCATCCCAGCTCAGAACCTGACTACATGCAAATTAGTCTGTACCTGTCCCAGTGCATGATGGGAACAGGGCAAACCAAACTACCAAGCCAATTCTTATACTGGGAAGGAAACAAGCTTCCGGGGACCGGTTTCTGGCATCACAGCCTTCGTCGGCCCGGCTTGCCTGAATCCTGATGGTGCAATGAGCAAGGGACTCACGTCTGAGCATACCCTCCCACACTGAGTGTGGTTAAAAACGATTTGGGAAAAAGGGGGTGGTGATGGACAGAGTTTCTGAATGATGCAGAATACTCTTACCAAGTCAAGAGATCATGGTTTTAATCCATCACCGTTTTTTAGCTCACTGCACCATCCCAGCTCAGAACCTGGCTACATGCAAATTAGTCTGTACCTGTCCCAGTGCATGATGGGAACAGGGCAAACCAAACTACCAAGCCAATTCTTATACTGGGAAGGAAACAAGCTTCCGGGGACCGGTTTCTGGCATCACAGCCTTCGTCGGCCCGGCTTACCTGAATCCTGATGGTGCAATGAGCAAGGGACTCACGTCTGAGCATACCCTCCCACACTGAGTGTGGTTAAAAACGATTTGGGAAAAAGGGGGTGGTGATGGACAGAGTTTCTGAATGATGCAGAATACTCTTACCAAGTCAAGAGATCATGGTTTTAATCCATCACCGTTTTTTAGCTCACTGCACCATCCCAGCTCAGAACCTGGCTACATGCAAATATATATATGTATGAATGTATGACAGAATTCCACATGCGTTTTACACACATGCCGTAGGAACCCCGTCATTTGAACGAATGCGTCTTTAGTACGCATTTGTTCTGCATGCAAGTTGTTTTAATGACTTGCCTTAGGGGGCGCTGGATATTGAAATGGTTTAATTTACTATTCCAAGTCCAGTCTGCGCAACAGTAGGGAAGGTGTTGGACTTTAATTCCAACACCACTCCATTGCGCCCCCTAAAGCAAGTCGTTGTAATGACTTGCATGCAGATCGATTGCGTGCTAAAGATGCATTCGTTCTGTTTGCGCCCCCTAAAGCAAATCGTTGTATCGACTTGCGTGCAGAAGGATTGTGCGTTAAAGATGCATTCGTTCAATTGCCGGCGCTGTGAAGGCACAGCGTGATTCCGTCTTTGTCCTTAAGGGAGTTTCCCGTACTGTACACACAACTGCATGGGGAAAAAACTCTGGTAATATGGGATTTAAGGGGGCTGCTTTCAAGGAAGGATGGGCTTGCTTATGAAATTTGCACAAAATAAATCGATGTTCCCTGTGTTTTAAAAAACAAGTTTTTGGTGGGAGAACCTCACACTCGCTGCGCTAACTCAGTGGCTGATGTTAAAACATTTTCCATGGCTTCTTCTATCTATTTCTTGCTGTATCTCGGAGCTGCACTTATCAGTACACAGAGGGCAAAGGGAATTGTGGAAAAGTCCGTTTGAGAATTATGAGCAATAAATCGAAAACAGGTTTGTCTCCTGCTTGTCCCCTTGAACATCAAGAGAGATTTTCCTCATAAGCAACTGTTTTACCAAAAACACATATAATTACATGGTTTGTGCAATACAAAACCTGTTCTAGACGCAGCTGGTAGTAGACTTTCAACAGTGCACTAACTATAGGAGGTAGGCGAATAGATGTACTGTGTCAGTAGCTTTGGTTTGTAAATTCCTCAAAGCAAAAATAAATCCTATGATTAGAAATACTGCAACACGCGCCAGTGCAAGGCCCTTTGGAGTCTGTTGCAAAGAGACATGTTGTTTTGAGGGAGTCCTCCTCCCATAGTAATAAGGCTGTTTGGACCAAATGGCTTATTGGGTGCAGTTTCTAGTAAAATGAAGAACTGTGTAAAACAGTATAAATAATTTTACCTGGAACAAGGTGGTAAAACAATTCATTCTATGTGAAATATTTGTGCTTCACTAATTCATGTATGTTCTGATTCGTTGGGCAACCTGAGTAAAGGGAAGCTTTCGTCAGTACACACAACAAGGTTGCTGGTCTGTATTGGAATACTAGTTTCCATTTACAGCTACTCCAGGAACACAAAATGTGTCCTTTGTTGTATTGTAACAATTGCACGCTAGAGTGGATACACTCTTAGCTTCATTTCATTGTCTGTGGCAAGGTAGGGTAAAAACTATAAATCTTTAATAATTATAGTTATACATCTTTAAATTCAGTGCACTTGTCTAGTTAAGTGGAACATCAGAGAAAAATACTAAAAGATATCAGCCATTCCTCTGAAAATTGGGTAAGAGGAATTCACACTAAATTATAAAACCTTTAAAAGAAAACCAACTTACCACAGAAATAATCACTTGTGTGGCATTTTAATGCTCATCCTCGTCCGTTTTCATGCCGATTGGACCAAACATACTTGGTTGGATGTGTGTGTGTGTATGTGTGTATTTGTGTGTATGCATACATGGGTTTGTCTGTGTATAAGTGTGTGTGTATATGTGTGTGTGTATATGAATACATGGGTGTGTGTGTATGTTTACACCGGAAGACCAAGGTGAGAAGAATCAGGGAGCATACATGAGGTTCTGAGCGGTGCTCCTTGCAAGGGGAGCATGGCTCGGGTACGCCACCAGTATGGTGGTTGCGCCGGGCCCCCGCACCCGGGGGAAGCAGGGCGTGCCATCCACAAGAGTGACATGGCGCCCTGACCTCCCCTGAGCCCCAAACACGATTGGCTGTCCATGCGTGAACTTACAAGTGCTTCCGGTTCACACGTCCGGCCAAGATCGGGCAAACGGTCAGAACCGGCTTGCCTGACCCTGCGTTTTAAAAGGCTGGGGAGCAGAGCGGGCGGTCTCTTTTTTCGCCTCTCCCCAGCCTGCAGGTCGCGTGACGGGTCAGGGCCTCAGTCGGAGGCCCCAACGATTCTTTTTCCCCACCCATCATCCTGTAAGGCAGATATATTGTGTGATCAGTATGTTTTTTCCATTTCCAGAAGGAGTAATGTAAATGAGTGTACTTGTTTGATGCTTGGTCATAATGTTGGTATTAAAAATGTTTGCTTTTTCTTAACTAAATTGTTTCAATTTCCAGGATGGTTAATTTTTTCGTATTTTATATGTGTTTTCCTTGGTCAGGCGGTAAGGTCATGATTGGTGAGCATAGTCTTCGGTCCTTAGTGGGCATCACCATTGTCAAATGGGGACGCCCGAGGGGGAGACAGAGGGTCTCTCATGGAACTCCAGGGGCAGTTACAGCTGGGAGGCTGGAGGGGTGTGGGGGGAAGGGAAGTCTTGCTTCCAGTAGGCTGGTTGGCCAATCCCCACTCGCGCATGCGCTCAAGGGTGCAAGGATGCATAACTGCAGCACCCCTTTATGGAGTTTAACGTTGAAGGCATGGGGGGGCCAGGGGAGGTATCCATCTGGTAGGCTGGGCCCCCTGCGCAAGGTCACTCCGGTAAGAGTTTGGGACCTAGCATGATCGGGGTCTTAGGCCGCCAGTCATTGACCTTGCCGTAGGCTCTAACAGGGATACGCAGAAAAAGAATATCTTCATCACTTAGATTACGATAGGAATGGCTATGTAATAGAAGCATGTTAAGGTTAGCCAATTGACATCTTGAACCTATCAATGTATTGGACATTCTGCGTATTGTACATAATTTAAATAATAAGAATTTCAATGTTTTGATTATTTTATGTAATAAAATACTGCCAGGGTTACTACGACCCCTAATCCAAACAGTTGTGGTGTTTACATTATTTGCCTTGGGGGAAGGGGGGTGGCGAGCCTACACGGGAGCTTGGAGGGTCCCCATTCCGAAGGGTATTTGGTTTTTTAAGGGGAGGGGGTTTTAGGCAGTACCAGACCATAATACCATGCACATTGTGCTTTTAGAAGTGCCTATGTTTGGAACAGGGTGGGGAATGAGTAGGGCATGTATGTATACCTTCATTCAGTGCATCAAAAATATTTAGACTGCTGAGTGGCAACTCCATCTCCCAATATGGCTTTACGTACAGATAATTTGTAGAAAGTTTTGGTCATTGGAGGCAGCAGGACTGAATCATAATTGTTTAGGTATCACCACCTGCATCACGCAAACACGTCCTGTTGTAAATTAATTAAACTTAGGAATGCTCATGCCACCTGGCCTATAGGGTCAGGTAGAGAACACGACCCTAGGGAAGGAATTTCTATTACCTATTATCCTGTATCTTGTAAAAGGAATGTTTGCTAGTGGATGACATGTTTTTTTATTGCACATTGAGGGCGTTGTTGCTTTAGGGGATTCAAGCGCTATAAAAGACTGTGAGCCACGGATTGAAGTGGCAGTCTCCTGAGAACCTACCACTGATGTACTTCTAGGACAACTGTACCTAGCTGCAGCTAATAAATTGAAGTTCCTATGTCAACAGAGTGTTCCGTGTCTCTGTATAATTGAGCAGGCGAACTCAGAAGATTTCAGGCGTACCCTGCGCCGCCAGGCCTAATTCAGCCTGGTTCTTCAAATGGTGCCCTCTGTGAGGCGGCTTCAGAGGTCATGGGTCCAGCCCGAGGATCGTGAGGAGCTCCGCAAGGAAATTCCGGAGGACGCGCACCACGTGATTGACCCCTGCATGTCGTAAGTGGACCGAAGGTTTTTACAGTGTGGCTTCTCCTTTCCAACGGCTGCGAAGACCTGCTGCCCTGACTGCCGCCACGCTTTGGCTCCCTCGGTGATGATTGGTATTGCGAGACATTAGACGGACCTCTGTTGGCGTAAGAAAACATCTGGTTAAGTTAAGTATAGTGGCCACTCCTTTGTCTTTGTTTTGTCTTCGTTCGACTTTTGCAAAAGCCGAAACCGAGGGGTGAGTGCAGTTTTTTTGTACTATAAAGTGACTAATTAACCCCTTGAAGTTTGTGAGGAAACTAGTGTAATAGCAATGCCTGGTTTCAGTAAGTTTAGAAGATGGTGTTGTTATTGTTGCGATAGGGATGCCCGACTGGAGGACTCTTGTCCAATTCTTCCGGCCGGGACTCCCACTTATGAAGTATATTCTAAACACGGTATTGGCCCCATAGCCTTTAATGAGGCGTGGGTTCGCTATACTAGGAAAGATGGTGTTTTACGGTGGCCGCAGAATGGCAGTTTTGAGCTCAATATCTTAGATAGTTTGGAGGGAACTTTGTTTAAACGAAAAGCCCGGCCGGCTATGTTTGACTCTTTTCGCTTATGGCGTAAGGAGGCCAAACAGAAAGAAATAAAACAAGCTAAAAGAGATAGGAGGGATATGTCTATTATACAAGCTGCCCAACAGTTTAAAAATAATGAGACCGATCATGCGATTGAGGTTTCAGATAGGCAACATCGTATGGCGGTAGATAAATGTTATCCAGTGTTGCCAACTTCCCCTACAGAAAAAATGTGGACCCTGAGAAGGATCCTTTAATGTCCCATCTGTTGAGATTACCTCCTCCCTATGCGCAGGGAGCTAATGTACCTTTTGCACTACCGCCTGTCCCGGGAGCGAATGCACCTTTATTATTAGCACCTGTCCCACCTGTTCCACCTGTTGTTCCACCTGTCGCTCCTCAATCGGTTCCTGCACCCCCATCACAGCCTCTTCCGGTATTACCGAGCTCTCCCTTACTTTCGTCTCCCTTTGTACCTATTACTCCCTCTTCTGCCCCGCCTAATATTCTGTCTCCTGTCCTAATGATGAATTCTCCCTCCGTTCGGAGGCGAATGGTTGATAACGTTTCTGGCCTTTTGTCCCCTCTCTTTGGGACACTTAAAATGACCCCTGTTCCTCCTTGTAGACAAACTCATAGTCAGCTCCCAGGTCCAGAAGAACGGGAAGTGTTAGATCTCCTTGCCCGAAGGTGGATCACGAATAGCCCCCAGTATAGTATGCAAGACATTATGGTCACCTTTCAGCAGTGGGAGGCACCAACGCAGAGATATGTTTTTTTTTTTTTAAACATTTTATTGATTTTATCAGTTGCACATACAAGATCACATTAGCATCAGCAGCAACACATTTCTGAGTAACATACAGTGAATTACGTTCTTTGCTTCAACACATCCTTAAAGTCTTTCCGTTGCATTTTCAAATCCACTAACTGGGACGTACATAGGGAACCTCTGTACCTATTCCATGCTTTCCATTTCTTTTCCCACTTCCTAGGGCACCCCCGGGTTATAAAGACTTCCTTTTCAGCCACCATACACCTGTCTAGTTCCTGAACCCATGTGCGTACAAATGGCGCCCCCACGGCCCCCCAATGGCGTGCTATTTCCCGCTTGACCAGGGTGAAGCCCAGCGTTACCATCTGCTGCTCTATTTCAGTGAGGTCTGTATCCTCCCATATGTTCAGTAGGCCCACCCGAGGCGTGAGGGTCAGGGTTTTCCCCAGTGCGGTTTGGAGCTTAGTTGTAGCCCCCTCCCAGAGCGATCGGATCGCGGGACATTCCCATATTATATGATAGAAAGTGGCCTCCTGGTGACACCCTCGAATACAGAGTGAGTCCCCCGAGCACCTATACGCGCAAGAACCACCCCCGTGATATAGGCCCTGTGCAGAACCTTCAGTTGGATCAGTCGATATCGGAGGATGATTGCCGCACCCCTAGGAGACATCAAAGCCTCCCTCCAGTCTTCCTCCTCTATGGGTCCTATGTCATGTTGCCACGTCTCTCGAAGCGCCTCAAAGGTATCAGGGAGGTTGTTACAAAGCTTTTTGTATGTTAGAGATATGGCCTTCGAGTGCAATTGCCCATCCAACAGTCTGTCCTCCAGGAGTGAGGAGTCAGGGATATCGTGCAGGGTCGTGAATGCTGTTTGAAGGGCATGCCGAACCTGGAGGTAGCAAAATATTTCACCCTGCGCCATATGGTAAGTAGCCTGCAGTTCCTCAAAGCTAAGGACGGCCCCTTTCTTTATCAAGTCCCCGACTTTTGAAATACCGATTAGGTCCCACTTGTCGAACCCTGGCTGAAAACACAGCAAACCAAGTCTTTGGGCCTGCCACAGCGGCGTCACCTTCGTGAGGACATTTGCCCACCCCAATCTAGAATTCGCTCTGCGCCAGATGTCAATGGTATGGGACATGGGGCCTATATATGCCTGCTTTTTCCCCGTGGAGTAAAGCGCTCCCAGATATCCCGCTTGACCAGTCTGGTATTTATCAAGCCCGAATGCTGGGTCGTCAGGGGGTCGATACAGCCAGTGAGTAATCACCACCAACTGTGAGGCCCAATAATACAGCTTCAAGTCTGGCAAGGCTATGCCACCATCATACCAGCCTTTAGTGAGTTTTTTCAGCGATATTCAGGGGGCGCCTCCGTTCCACAGTAGTGAACGAACCTCACCTTCTACCGCCGTAAAGTAGGTATCCGGAACCCTGTGTGGGCAGTTTTGGAGGATATAGAGGAATCGTGGGAGCGCAAGCATCTTGAAAAGGGCGGCTCGACCCGCCAGGGAGAGCGGCAGTGTCCGCCAGTGTTCGACATCGGATCTCAGTCAGGCCAGTGGGGGGGCCAGGTTGCGGCTGTAGAACAGGGCCGGATCTGCGGTAACATATACTCCCAAGTATCGAAACCCTTCCTCAGCCACCACTAATCTGCAACCGGGGGAGAGGGGGGGCAACTGCCCTTTGAGCATATATAGTGTAGATTTGGTCCAATTAATCGCGTATCCAGAGTATTTCCCAAAGTTGGTGAATATGTCAAGAACTGCCCTGATGGACCGGTATGGGGATGCAAGGTAGAGAAGGATATCATCTGCATACAGTGATATTTTGTCCTCCAGATCCGGCGCCCACCTCAACCCTCTCACCATTACATCCCGACGAACCCAGGCCGCCAGTGGTTCAAGCATGATGGAGAACAGCAGCAGCGACAACGGGCAGCCCTGCCTGGTACCTCTTCGTAACTGAAAGGCTCGAGAAGTGTGGTTGTTGACCCGTATTTGGCCCCATATGTCCTCGTAGAGGAGGCGTACCCACGCTAGGAACTTAGGACCAAACCCAAACCTCGCTAGCACCTCGAATAGGTATGGCCATTCTATAGAGTCAAACGCCATTGAGGCGTCTAGGGAGATAATCGCCGCGTCTTCCGCTATGTAGTTTTGTCGGGGCAGTACGTTTTGGAGACGGCGAATGTTCAGCGTCGTATTTCTGCCTGGCATAAAACCGGACTGGTCCGGGTGTACCAAGGTAGAGATGACCCCGACCAACCTTGTGGCCAGTATTTTTGCCAGTACCTTAGCCTCTACACTGATTAAGGAGATTGGTCTATATGATCCGCAGCGGTCACCTGGTTTCCCAGGCTTACGAATAACCACTATGGTGGCCAGGCGTTGATCTGAGGGGAGTCGGCCAGTTACATAGCTTTCATTGTACATGGCTCGAAGGTGAGGGGCTATTTGCGAGCCCATCACCTTTAGGAATTCAATAGGGGTGCCGTTGGGCCCCATCGCTTTGCCCGAGCGAACCTGGGCTATCGCCTTGAGAATAGAGATATGTTTTTGATACTATGTGTAACATTTTATGTCAAGAGTGGGAGGATATGGGATTGGGACCAGCCCCTCAGGGCCTGCTAGATGTTCAGGCCGAGTTTGATAAAGGGCTGATTGTGGGCACGGAGGTTGAGGATGCGGTAGGGACACTTGTCGCATTTAGAATGATGTTTGCTTGCCGGTCTTTGCCAGAACGCGATTCCTCTGTTAGACGAAAATTAAAACACTATCCTATGAGAGAGGTTCCCCCAGTGTGGAGAGAGGAGGTTGCAGCTCAGGGTGGTAATCCTATTATACCTGCTCACTTTCAACGTGTGTGGGTGTACGTTCCTTGGAAACGATCTGAGGTATTGGCCCTCAAACAGTCCTTACCGGACCCCCGTAAAAATCCTGCTGGGTACTACAAAGAGTTGTCCCAAACTGTCGATGCATGTATCATGAATTTGGCCGATATAGACATGCTAATGGGTAATGTGGTCCCACAACCATTATGGGCTAGGATTCAGAAGGAGGACCATCCCGGGGAATTGGGGGGTGATTGGGCTGCCATACTTGCCGCGGACAGACTCCAAGTGGGTGGTGCCAAACCTGAGGCTTTAATTACAGAACTCTCAGCTAGGATCATTGCCTTACTGAAAACTATGATGCCCCCTCTGTGAGTTAATTGGGATAAGTTAGCAGCTTGTAAGCAGAAAGCGGATGAAAGCGTCTCTGATTTCTTCACTCGTTTTGAGGAGACGTTTATCGATCATAGTGGTCAGGATATGAGCACAGAAGGTGGCCAACGACTGTTTGTAGATAAATTTGTGTCTAATTTGGTTCCGGAAATATCTAATAAATTGAAGAATTCCGAAAGTGCGTGGGCGGTATCCTCTTCTGCCCAGATATTGGCTACTGCTCAGTATTATGAAAATAGGGATAAAGAGGAAAGAGACAACCTTGATAAAAAGACTAAAGAGCTGAAAACAAAAGTTCTTTTGCAACAGGCTTATCCTCCTCGCCCTGCCCAACGTGAATTTCAGCCGCCTCCACAATTTCAGAGACAGTTGCAGAGGCCTGGGCCTTTTGTTCCCCGACCCCCACTGGGCCAGAATCAATGCGCTTACTGTAAAGACGAAGGCCATTTAAAGTATAATTGCCCGGTTTTGTTACAGCGTACGGGCGGCATTCCCGGGTCACGAGGCCGGGGTGGTTATCAGTCAGCACCCAGAGGTAGAGGACGAGGTAAACCGCCTAATAACCAATGTTCCATGCCCCCTGGAAACTCCACGAATTATTTTGATCAGCCAAATGTTCAGCCTACCAACTATTACAATGATTATTATACCGAGGATGAGAGTCAGAATTTCCAATCTAGCTAGGACAGCCATGGACAAAGTAAGGGAGTAGTATCAGTTCCAGTCGACCAAAGCGGGCCTTATGTTGATTTGGTAGCACTAGGTGTTACAGAGCCATTCCTATTAGACACTGGTGCGACGAAGAGCTCTATAATTCACTCTAAACTCCCTGGGGCACCTTTGTCTGGCTGTACGAATGTTTCTGTAGGTTTTTCTGGCGCCCCAGTTCAAAACCCAGTTTCACGCCCTTTACCGATTTCAATAGGTCCTTACAAATTGGAGGCCCCGCTCCTTTTAACAACTGGTTGTGGTGAAAATTTGTTGGGTTTGGATTTATTGAAGAGATTGTATGCGACATTGCACTGTTCCCCTTCTGGTGTACGTCTTACCTTAGGTAAGAAATTGACCTCACCGATGTACTTGTCTAAAGACCAGCTCCCCCCTGAATTACACTCTCTTCCCGCCACCCTCTGGGCCACCGGCCCCAATGATGTGGGCCTCCTGTGGATTCCGCCCTACATTGTTACCCTCAAGCCTAATGTTAAATTTCCTCTCATTCCACAGTATAGAATTTCCAGTGACGGCGAAAAAGCTCTTTTGACTATAGTTCATGATTTAGTACAAAATGCTGTGGTTGAAGAGACTAGGGGAAATGTATGCAATAGCCCTGTTCTGCCTGTTTTTAAACGAACCGACCCCTCTCAGCAACCTGTCTATCGTTTTGTGATCGATCTCAGAGAGGTCAACAAGATTGTAGTACCTCAATTCCCTGTTGTCCCGGATATTAATGCCCTATTGACAATGATACCCGCCTCAGCTTCCTGGTTTTCTGTCATTGACCTCAAAAATGCTTTCTTCAGCATTCCCATTGCTGAGGAAAGTAGGGATATTTTTGGTTTATCCTTAGCAGGCCGAAGCTTCCGGTTCAAGCGGGCTCCTCAAGGTTATTGCGAGAGCCCCTCCATTTATAGTCAAGCATTAAAATCACAGCTCGATACTATGTCTTTACCACCAGGGGCCACTCTCATTCAATATGTGGATGACCTGTTGGTCGCCGCAGATTCTGAGGACACTTGTAAAAAGGTTACTATTTCACTGTTACGCCACTTATCTGACCACCACCCCAAGGTTTCACCATCTAAATTGCAATATTGCTGCCAAGAGGTTACCTATCTAGGTCATCTCTTGTCAAAGGAGGGACGGCGATTGACCCCAGAACGTATTCAAGCAATTGCCCAAATGCCTATTCCATGTACGCAAAAAGAGGTGCGTGCCTTTTTAGGTATTACCTCTTATTGTAGACAATGGATCCCCAATTTTTCCCTTCTGGCGAAACCCTTGTTGGCACGCACTCTTAAAGATACACCACACCCGCTTCCATGGACTGCGGAATGTCAGAAAAGTTTCACTGATTTACGTACTGCCTTGTGCTCTGCCCCTGTGTTAGGTACTCCTGATTACAGTAAGCCTTTCACACTCTATGTTCATGAGAAAGAAGGTTGGGCATTATCAGTTTTAACGCAACGATTTGGGGACAAGCAACGTCCCTGTGCCTATTTTTCGGCCACGTTAGATCCAGTGGCCAAGGCGTTACCTAGCTGTTTGAGGGCTACAGCCTCCGCAGCCATTTCCATTCGCCAGTCTGCTGGATTGATATTAGATAATACCCTCATTGTCATGGTGCCGCATGCAGTAGACACCCTCCTAAATAGAATGAAGACTCAACACCTCACGAGTGCCCGCCTTTTGGGGTACGAATTGACGCTCTTGGCTAGCCACATACACATTAAGCGATGTAATGCCCTGAACCCGGCAACATTGCTGCCAATTCCAGTAGAAAATGGTACTCAGGAGCAGCATGATTGCTTCCTCCGCATGGAGGAAGAGACAAGAGGCAGAGTTGATTTAAAGGATACTCCACTCCTGGACCCGGATGGGATCCTATGGGTGGACGGTTCTTGTTTTAAGCTTCCCAATGGTGAAACGACCTCAGCCTATGCAGTCACTACCTTGTACACTGTTGTGGAAACAGCGCGTATTATGCATAATTCAGCTCAAGCAGCCGAATTGATAGCACTGACTAGAGCTTGTGTGTTGGCTGAAGGAAAAAGGGTGAATGTGTATACTGATAGTCAGTATGCGTTTGGAGTGGCCCATAGCTTTGGCCGCCTGTGGAAGGAAAGAGGGTTTCTCACATCCCATGGCACTAAGATACAGCATGGCCAATTGGTAAATGACCTTCTTGAATCGTTCACCTTGCCCACTCAGATAGCGATTGTGAAGTGTAGTGCACATAAGAAGATTACTGATGATGTAGGTCGAGGAAATGCTTTCGCAGACCGGATAGCGAAAGAGACAGCTAGAGGCACTGCAAGCCGCATGTATGTTGCGGGCTCTGCTAGATGGGTTGCACAAGGAGGGATGTGTGAGAATACTGTGGACAGTGTGAAAATGATCCAGGCAGAAGCCACAGAGAAAGAATTAAGTAAGTGGAAAGAGAGTATAGGAAGGTTGGATGTGACAGGGTGCTGGACAAACTTGTCGGAACATCAACGCTGGTTGTTACCAGATGCTTATGTACTCCCAGTAGTTACCATGGCACATGGTCCAGCCCACATTAGCGCTAAAGGTATATGCAAACTTCTGGCTCTGGTATGGCAGAATGTGGGGATCCCTAAATGCGCAGACAATCTGGTTAAGCATTGTATTATATGCTTGATGCATAACCCGGGGAAGGGAACACCAACACCGGCAGGCCACTTTGCTCCCCCAACGTACCCTTTTGAGGTGTTGCAAATAGATTACATTCACATGGAACGATGTAACAATCTGAAGTATGTTCTTGTTGTGGTATGTGCCTTTTCCCGATGGATAGAGGCCTATCCCTGAAAGATAATACTGCAATATCCACGGCAAAAGTCCTTTTGAAAGAGTTTCTGCCGAGATTTGGGTTACCCAGAATTATTTGGAGTGACAATGGAAGTGAATTTGTGGGTCAGATCATGCAGAAAGTATGTGCAGGTCTTGGCATAAGACAGAAATTCCACGCCGCAAACCATCCTCAGTCAGCGGGTTTGGTAGAATGCTATAATGGCACTCTTAAGCTTAAACTCGCGAAGATACAAGCCAGCACGGGTCTTGCTTGGCCTGATGCTTTGCCCTTGGCTCTCTTATCCACTAGAACAACCACCCATTCCCGTATGGGGCTTAGTCCTTATGAGGTTGTGTTTGGACGCCCTGCAAATGTTTGGGGAGTCCCAAGGCCAAAGAAATACTCCGAGATAGAGCATCCATTGTTAATTGACTATTTGCATGATCTCACCACTAAGTTACGTGTCCTTCACCAACAGGTACAAGATACTTTGCCTCAGGCTTCAACGGATCCTGGTCATACCATACGGCCCGGAGATTGGGTCTGCATTAAAAACTTCCAGAGGTCGAAGAACTTGGAACCTCGCTGGAGAGAGCCTCGTCAAGTACTATTAACGACGCGTACTGCAGTGAAGGTGGTCGGCAAAAAGAACTGGGTACATGGGGTACATTGCAAAA
Organism: Triturus cristatus; assembly: GCF_964204655.1. Lineage (NCBI taxonomy): Eukaryota > Metazoa > Chordata > Amphibia > Caudata > Salamandridae > Triturus > Triturus cristatus. The sequence goes on from NC_140591.1 coordinate 832,447,197, forward strand.
AAGTGCCCCTACCCTTGCCTTATGATCAGTGGGTTCGTAACCAAATTGGCGATTCTGTAAGCGAAAGAACACCAAGATTTGGTCTGTTTAGCGATGCACACCTAGACTTTGCCAGATCAGAGAAAGAAGACGACGAGGTCCTCCAAGCAGCTATACCACCGGCATTGAAGTTGGACACTACTGAACCACATCTCCTTTTCCAAGAACAAACTGTACCTGGTTCCCAGAGGTACGATTTGAGGCCCAGACTGAACAAAAATACCTCCCTCATTGACTTTGTCTTTATCCCGATTTCCACGTGTTGCAGGGCCGTGATCGTAGTCTCAGAATTGTGACTCAAGGTGTGGCTCTAGGCCTGTGGAACTTGTAGGAAAATAAAAAGAACTACAGACAATCACAGCTGAGTGAAGCAACCTCCCGTCACGGGCAACATTTAGAGATGGAAATGACTGTTCAAAAGGGAATGTACAAAATACAAACAATGAGCACGAAGCATTGTAAATTATTGCATAATCGTTTTGTAGTGGCTTTAATAATATTGATTTTAATGTGTATTATATTGTCTTGCATAGGATGGGGACTACATGTAATTTTTACGCAGCCTATTCCCAAAGTTACTGTTGAAATGCATACACATGTCGCTCTACCCCCTCATGTTGAGTCGAGAAGGAGTGAATTCCGTAACAACACATTCGTTTCTATGCTACACCAACATCAATTGGCTACTAATGCGATGAACTGTTGGGTTTGTGGTCTTCTGCCAAGTTTGGTGAATACTGGAATACCATACATTACCCTTCCTTTTCCATTTAATGGTTCTTGTAGGGCATGGTGGGAATTGAGTGCCAGTTGGGTATTTTCTAGAGATGGTGATACTCGAGACGTAAGGAGCTTGGGAGTACATCTATACCATTTATGTTGGCGGGACAGAAAAAGGATATATGGGACGAATAGTGAGAAGTCAGAATATGCTGATCGCCAAACCAGATCTACGGATTTGTATTTCCTGCCCTCTAATAAAACCTCTTGAAAAGGACAAAGTTTTCTAGCGGTACCTGGACAAACACCATTCTGCATTAGGAAAGGAGGGTTAGAATATAAAGGTACAAGCAAATGACAGCATATTGTGACCTTGAATGGGACAGATTGGCCTCGCATGGTTCCCTCACGTAATACATACTTCGTGTGTGGAAATAAGGCTTACACTTCTCTAACTGGTAATTGGAGAGGCACTTGTTATATCGCTTGGTTGTTGCCCCCTACATAAATAGCGGATGCCAAGCATCATTTACAGAAAAGAAGGGTGGTGTCTGACCAGGATACGTCAGGACAAGAAGTCGGGATGTCTTGAAAGAACTCCTTCCATTCTGGGGCCCAATAGCCAACAGTAGAGACATAAGACAACTAATTCGAGTTGTAGAAGCCACTGTCAATGAAACAGCTGGAGCTTTGAGTAATCTCACTGCAGAACTCGTTGCTGACCGCCTTGTCACGCTTCAGAACAGGATGGTATTAGATATTATTCTTGCTGACCGTGGGGGCGTATGCAAATTGATCGGATCTAGCTGTTGCATTTATATTCCAGACAACGCACAACTACAGTATACCAAGCCATCTCTAAACTACATAAGATCGCTGAGTCCGTTCACCAGGATGAAGGGAATTGGTCTCTGATGGGATGGTTTGGGGGACTACTGTCTACATGGGGATGGAAGATTCTTACCTTTGTCGGATCGACTTTGGCTATTCTCTTCTCATGTTGCCTTTGCCTACAATGTGGTCCCGCTATATGCGGGCTCTGCGCCACCCTGTGTGTTCCAAGACCTGTATCCCAGGAAGCAGAAAACACGAAAATAATGCTGCAACAACAGCTTGTAGATTTCATGGCTATTGAAGTCGATTCTGATTAACAACAGCCTGTGTGTTTTGCCTGAGTAATGGCAAAAGGAGGGTCTGAGGAAATTTGATTACGGCTCCATCTTGCGTATTGACACCATTTTCATGTTGCCCTCACTCAGGCGCCAACGACCTTTTTAGCGTTTCTTCGTACTCTGAGCTATAACATGTTAAATAACCTTTTTCCTGTCTCTCTGAGCAAAGTACATTCTGGGACCCGGCTCGAAGCAACTAATTTCCGTGATAACCATCTATTGACCCTTGGTGATCCTTCTCTGCCTTCCCTTTGTTTTACGAATCACCACCTGCATCACGCAAACACGTCCTGTTTTAAATTAATTAAACTTAGGAATGCTCATGCCACCTGGCCTATAGGGTCAGGTAGAGAACACGACCCTATGGAAGGAATTTCTATTACCTATTATCCTGTATCTTGTAAAAGGAATGTTTGCTAGTGGATGACATGTTTTTTTATTGCACATTGAGGGCGTTGTTGCTTTAGGGGATTCAAGCGCTATAAAAGACTGTGAGCCACGGATTGAAGTGACAGTCTCCTGAGAACCTACCACTGATGTACTTCTAGGACAACTGTACCTAGCTGCAGCTAATAAATTGAAGTTCCTATGCCAACAGAGTGTTCCGTGTCTCTGTATAATTGAGCAGGCGAACTCAGAAGATTTCAGGCGTACCCTGCACCGCCATGCCTAATTCAGCCTGGTTCTTCAATCACACATGAATGGCTGGTTGTGACCGGGATTGCATCTGCATTCATCTGCATACTAATGGTCTTACTGGGCTGGGAGAGGGTGTTCACACTTTAAATCAATCAATCAGAGTTTTTGTATAGCTCCTTTACAATTGTATAGGTTGTGTCACACAAAGGGCTGGTTACCCACTACTGATGTCTGAAGCCAGGGCTGGTTATGAAAGGGGTTATTTTTGCCACATCTAAAGGTTCTTTTGATGTTCCCCCTTGAACACAGATAATTTTGAGTGTAGGTACAGGGGCTCTAACCCTATGTTTTTAGACACTGCATGGACACTTAACCAGACGCTACTGGCTTTACAGACTACACATTGCCAGAGGACTACTGCTTTGTCCTATTTGCTTTGTTTTGATTACCTGCTACCTGTTGATCTGCTGGAGGGACTGCCACCCTGGATTTGAATTCTTGTGCTGCCCTGCCTGCCTGCTCCTTTTGTGCCCCAGTGATCCCAAGGGGCTTGTTTGCTTGCAGTCCCCCTCCCTGGCCTTTGGAATCCCAGAGAGCAAAAAGGATTCCACCATGCTAAAGCTTACATCGAACTCTGTGGGTTTCAGAACCTGGAGTGTGGGCACTTTCTAGAAGAAGCACCAGACAGAGTGTGTTGAGCAATTCATACCCCCCTGTGCCTGCATCAGCATGTGTTCAGAGCTTTGGTAAAAGCAAAAAAGAACAAATGATTGACGGAATGCTGAACAAATCAAACATTCACCCCGAGTCACAGATCTGGGCTTAGTCCATCATTTTTTTGCTCACCACGCCACCCCAGTAAATGATGGATTAAACTCAGATCTGTGACTAGGGGTGAGTGTTTGAAATGTTTCAACACTCTGTCCATCATATTATTTTGTGACAGAGCTTTGGTTAATCCAGCTCATGGTGTGTGCTTCGTTCTCTCTAGCAGTGCATGGAGAGTACTTTTGTTCAGACCCAGCCATCCGCTCTGGCCTGTAATCACCAGGAACCTCTGTTGTATACAGTAAGGCCCTCCACAGGTGGGGAGACAGCGACATACCATGGCTGAAGGGAAAGTGCCATGCTGTGATACCATTCCCCTTCTCCTGACCTCGTGCCGGCAGTCAAGTAATCTCCCTGGCAAGGCCCCCTCTGCCGCGAGAGACGCTGAGAGCAGGGCTTGTGGTCCGGGTGCTGAGGGAGAATATTATTATTATTATTATTATTATTATTATTAATTAACAATTCCCAAGCGCATAGCTACCCTGAGGCATCCCAGCGCTAGTGGCAAGATAGGGGAGGGAAGGCGGCTCACAAGTTAGTGTTCTGTAACAGCTCGGTTTTAAGATGCTTTTGGAAGGTGAGATGGTGAGTCTCTGAGCGCAGATGCAGGAGAAGGGTGTTCCAAAGCTTAGCTATACTGTTGGAGAAGGAAATAGCCCCACTTCGCGTCCTTTGGATTTTAGGGATGGTGGCTAGACTCAGGCTCGCAGAATGGAGTAGTTTCCTGGGGCGATAGAAGGTGATAAGGGATCTGTTAATAGAAGGGCCTTTACCCATAAGGGTCTCATGGGCTACGGAGAGGGAATTAAATGTAATCCTATCCAGGATGGGCAGCCAATGTAGGGTCTTCAAACATGGCTTAGCCGATAGAGTTCTAGGTATGCCAAGCAACAGCCGAGCGGCACAGTTCTGGACAACTTGCAGTTTCCTTGTAGTGGATTTAGGTGCTCCCAGGTACAAGGAGTTACCGTAGTCCAGGCGCAAAAGGACCAGGGCCTGGACCATAGTTCTAGCCCCCATAAGGAGGAGGGGGAGAACTTTCTGCAGCATTCTAAGGATACCATAGCAGGCTCCTGTCACTTCCACTGCTTGTTGGTCAAATTTGAGTGATTTGTCAAGCCAGACGCCCAAGCTTTTAATCTTGGACTTTGGAGTCGTCGTAGGTCCCAGACAGGTTGGCCACGGCAGTGTGAGATCCACATTGGGTGGATTGCCTAGACACATTATTTTGTTTTTTTCTCCATTCAGCGAGACATCAGTGTTGCATCCAGGTTGCCGCCTTCTCCAGGCAGGATTCCAGATGAGAGGGAGAATTGTGCAGGTGGTTTAGAGAAACTACCAGCTGAGTATCACCCACATATGTGACAATTTTGATCCCATATGGCAGGATTATATCAGCCAGCAGCCTCATGTACACATTGAACAGCGTAGGACTCAGAGATGATCCCTGAGGTACTCCATAGCTGAGAGGTAGACACCTTGAGGTAGATTCTCCCGCAAAGACCTGGAATGTTCTACCATTCAGGTAGGATTGGATCCAGGAAATGGCTCCCCCGGCACTCCTAAGCCTGTTAAGAAGAATGTCAAAGTTAACTGTGTCAAAAGCGGCATGCAGATCAAGGAGGATAATGGCTACTGCTCCCCCCTGGTCGATTATCTTTTTCGATTCTTCAACTACGGAAAAAAGTGCACGTTCAGTTCCATGATGGGGACAAAAGCCGGTCTGAGAGCGGTGTAAAAGATCATGAGTTTCTAAGAAGTCGGAGAGAATAGAATTAACATGTTTTTTCAGGAACTTACAGACCATGGGCAGCAGAGATATAGGCCGATATTTACTCAAGACGTAAGGGTTTAAGCTTGGCTTTTTCAATAGAGCTTTCACCATGGCGTTTTCCAAGAAGGTGGAACATGGCCATTGATGATAGAGAGATTTATTACGTCCAGTATAACCGGAAGCACCACCTCTTTCTCCTAGCACAGGAGGTGAGGAGGAGCCGGGTCGAGGGGGAAACCTGACTTTATTTGAACAAAGATTTCTGATACGGTTTACAAGTCCAGACGTGGAAATTCCTCCAGAATGTGCTTAATGTGGTCTGGAGGCCTGTTAATGACAAAGAGGTCACTGGAACCACAAAGAGCCTAGGAACGTGTTATATATATTCTGATTTTTTTTCCCTGAAAATATTCTGCTAGTTAATTGCAGCAATTGGAGGATATTACCTTAGATGTATCGGGGGTAGGGGGCACTAAGAGGGTCTTCGCAATGCGGAAGATTTCTCTGGGAGCTTTAGCTGCTTAATTAATTTTTACTGCATAATAAAGCGCCTGAGCTTTTTTAATTTCAGCTTGGTGGAATTTTATGGACTCTCTGTAGTTCATTTAACTGGTCTTGCTATAGTCCTTCCTCCAGTTCCTCTCCATCCTTTTACTGGCCTATTTAAGCTACCGAAGCTTGGACAAATACCACGGAGAGATTTTTTCGCTCATCCTACGGTGGCTAGCTTTAACAGGGATAACTTTGCCCAGTGAGGACTCCATCCAGTGAGTGAGTTTTTTGGATGATAAAACAGGACTGGAGTCTAGAGTAGGCTTTGAGTAATTGAGCACAGTGGACCAGGACTCTACGGAAAGTTTGGACCAAGGGAGAACTTTCCTGGTGCTAGGTTCCATGGGATTACGTTGAGTCGGGTATTGTAAGAAGATAAGGATCAGTAAGTGATCCGACCAAGGCAGGGGGATGGGTGCCCCCACGAAAGCTCATTGTTATTGGTGAACACAGGGTCTAGGGTATGACCTTTAATGTGAGTGAGGCCTATGACTTTTTGTGTTAGTTGAATTGGCGATAAGTCTTGGGTGAGCTCCGAGGCATCTGTTTTACTTAGGTCATCAAAGTGTAAGTTAAAATCTACTAAAAGCGTTGTCTGCCTCTGACCAGAAGAGAGAGCAGATTCACAGGGATGCGGGGACCACTCTTCTTGGACCAGCGAGTTTGGTGCTGGGCCTACGCCTCCTTCATGGGCGGACTGGCCCGTTGTGACGAGGGTGGCTGCACTTGCTCAGTAGCTGGCTGTGCGCTTGTGGGCAGCTAAACATGTGGTCCTGCACGCTGGGTGCCAGGAGTGGTGTCCCCGGTAGTGTCTGTAATGTGTGCCTACCAGCTGGGCTGTGCCTTGGGGCATTTGTTCTTTGGTGACAGAATTAAGAGTGCAGGCAAAGCATTTGAGGCACAGTTTTAAATGCCCCTAACTTGCAAAGTATTGAGCATTTCGTTATTGCTTTCATCTGCTTCGACCAGAATTACTGTTTTACACATAGTGGGCACGTGGGTGTCCCTGTGCCCCATTCTAGTTCTAAATCCCACCTTTTCATCCAGACTTATAGAAATTAACATAACCCCAGTATTAGAAGTGCAGGGGTCCCTGGGCCTACGTGGGCTTATCGTTACTGACGTGTTATGGTGATATTTTGGGATTTATGTACTACTTGTGTCACGCGGAGATTTATGTATTTTTCCTCTAACTTAATTTCATGCCCTGATGTTCTAATGTATGTTGTTTTTATTCTTGCTTTGTCAGGATAACGAGTACCACCTCAGTATTTCCATTATATGCACAGTACTGACGATTCATGTTGTTTTGATCTATGATATGTACAATATAATGTATATTTTATATAATCCTGTGTCACGTCTCTTTTATAGTGTATTCATTGTGTTTCTGTATGAGTGTGTTGCACAAACACTTTACACATTGTCTCTGATGATAAGCCTGACTGCTCTACGTCAAACTACCAGAGGGGGAGCACAGTGCTTGAAATGGTAAAAATAGACGTGCAGGTACTCTTGCATTTCTCTTGTGAAGTGCCGGTACTCTCCCTCTCAAAATAAAAAAATGCTGCTACTCCGTACCAGACAGTTCCGGCCCATTTAAAGCCAGGGGCGGTGGGTGAGATTTTAAAGTGGTGGGGCGCAAACGAATTAGCATACAGCACCGTAGCGAGCGAGCGCAGCGAGCGAGTCCGAACCCCAAAAGGGGGGTTTAGGGGGGTCACCACCCCCCAAGAAAATTTTGAAAAAAAAGAAGAAAAATCGTGCATTTTCAAGCAAATTTGAGAAAGCAGGAAGGTTAATAAAGCAATTGTGAAAGTGCAGTTATTACATTAATAGATGGCATAACATAGGTAGCTGCTTATTCAGTATTACCACAGAGCTTCATACATTCTGTCCTATTATGCTCAGGTGCTGAATTCAGACTATAAGACTCATGGAAATCTCAGCTCTAAGAGTAGAAGAAGTTGCACAGCAGTGTAATGGTTGCCAGGCTCGTTCCGCAGGAGCGTCAGGAACTTGAAGAAAAGTCCACAGTCTTCCCCTACGGCCTTCCGACTCTATTAGACTCTAGAGTAACGAATGGCACGCAAGGGGAAAACAGGGAAACAAAACAAGGAAAGGCGGGGGAAGAAAAACAGTCTTACAACATACTGAATATTAGACTCTAGAGTAACGAATGGCAAGCAAGGGGAAAACAGGGAAACAAAACAAGGAAAGGCGGGGGAAGAAAAACAGTCTTACAATATACTGAATATAAAAGAGGCAGCGCAATGCGCTGTTACCGTGATTCTGGTTGAGCTGAGCCTTGTACACACACTTCACATAGGTCCACGCAAGTACCCCAAATATAAATGGTATAAAGGTTTTCGCAATTTGCCAAGGGGAAAGGTTTGATAGGCAACACAAGCAACGAATCGTTCACCCTGCGGGAGACAGGTCCGGCCAGTGAACAAAGGTGAGCAAATCTGTGTAGTCTCCAAATAGAACAAACACTACAAAACTTTTAAAAACAGAGATAACAATGCATTTCTTACCTCAATCAGAATTTTTTGTATTCAACAAACAAGTAGCAGCATTCACTTTTTGTAAATGAAATCCGCACGTCTGTCTTTCAGTGTAGCAAACTTGTCAATTACTTTCATGTTGAAGTCCGGTATCTTTTGGACTAGCTTGCTCTCTACAGATAGCATCGCCAAAGCATTTAGTCTTTCCTCTAGCATGGTGTTCCTGAGGAATGTCTTTATGCGCTTTAAGGCTGAAAAACATCGTTCAGCTTCTACTGTTGTCATTGGAGTCGTAATCACAATTTTTAGGAAAGTCACTGTCTCTGTAAGTGAGTTTTCCATATGCAGTTTATGAATTAAACTCAGCAAAGTCAAGGCGCTTGTGGCCTTCCGGTACACAGGCATTCCGTAGAGTACAGTTAACTCAGTTCTCAGCTGCTCTTTTTTGAGCATAGGATATGCTTCCACAGCCTGATTCAGAGCACACTCAGGGAAGGATTCATCATATTGTGCAAACTCTTTACTTTGCAATAAAGTTGCACTCACCAAATGTTTTGTGAATGAAAAACGTTCTTTTGCCTGCACAATTACAATGTCACATATCTCCTTTCCAATTCGAACCAGAGAGGTGATGTTTTGTCTGCGGTTTGCAAAAATAGAATGCTCCGGCAGTTTGCTCTCTAAATCTTCAACCCCATCTCTCACTTTCATAATCTGTTGTACAAATGCAGATGTATTGGCTTTCACAGAGACAGTATCTAGGTCTTTTCTTTGCAACTGATCGTATAACACATCAACAGGAATCATTATGTCATGAAATAAAAACAGTAAGAACTGAAACTCTTTGTCTTGTAGTGTTCTAATAAAGCCATGGGCTTCACTCTGACTTGTGTGATCAAAGTCTGCTCTGGATGCTATGGCGACAAAACATTTCTCAAGTCCCTCCCTCTGTTCAAAGATTAAGTTAACTGTACGAATGTGAAAGTTCCAATGAGTTGAGGATCCCCTTGGTACACTTTTGTCCACAATCTCATGAAGGGCTTCTGTTCTTTTGGGGGAACGTGTGAAGAATGCTGCTATGCCTCCGATATCCTGAAAGAAAACTCGTGTCTCTCTGATCTTTGATACCGCCTGTTGCATAATAAGATTGAGTTGGTGGGCGTAACAGTGCACAAAATGAGCATTAGGGTACACATCTCGAATTCGTTTCTGTACTCCACTAAGGCTTCCACTCATTACGGACGCACCATCATAGCTTTGTGCGATAAGTTTTTGTTTTTGAGGCAGGTCCGGGAAAATTAAGTCCAGTTGACACAGAATTGCTTCAGTGATGGTTGCTGCACTAGAGTCACTTAAATGCGTGAAGCCATAAAATCTTTCCACAACGTTTCTGTCACTGTCAAGGTACCGAAACACTAACACGGACTGTGTTTGAGTGGACACATCAGTGGTGTCATCAGCCTGAATAGCCACAAAGTCTGTGTTTCGCAACTCTTGCACAATATGGCTTCTTATAATTTCGAGCATACAGTCAAGGAGTTCATTTTGTATTGTATTAGAGGTGCCCTTAAAGACTGTAGCATGTGCTAAATGTCTTTCCAAATCCTGGTCTATGGTTGACATTAAATCCACTAGGCCTCGGAAGATCCCAGGTTTTGAGGAAGTTTCTGATTCGTCATGGCCTCGCAATGCCAGTTCGAAAGCACCACAGAAACGAATGCAATCAATGATCTTGGATAGATTTTGTCTGTTCTTATCAACAGCTTCATTGTGTTTTTGAATGGATTTGCGATACGCATCATTTATCTGCTGCTCAATTGGTGCGTCTTCCCCCAACATTCCCAGTCTTGTCAGGTTTTCCAGATGATTTCTTGAAGCGCATGCTTCTTTATTTTTTCAGCGATGTGCTTCAGGTCGACCATTCCTTGCCGTGTCCAAGAAAAGTCACCGCCAAACAGCAAGCAGGGGAAGCAGAACAGAGAATTTCTTATAGGGCACCCTGTAAGCCAATCAGCTTTTGTGTACCAGGCATTTGAGAATGTACGTTTTGACATTTTTCCTCTGTCCTGGGTAGTTTGCTGTAGGTTTATTTCAGGCTGATGAGGTCCTAATTGTTTTATCTGTAGTTTTTGTTCAAGTGGCCGTGACTGGAATAACTTTGTAATCAGCTCTTGTACTGTATTCATGATGGTGTGTTGCTGGCCTTACCAATATATATATATTAAAGAAACCTGTCAATAATCAAAGTACAACGTATAAGGTGCAGTGCAATAATATCAAATTTCAGTATAAATACATTATACATATATCTTGTGCATTATCCTAATACATCTCAAATGACTGCTAAAAATAGAGCCGTACTGCCTCCTGCCTCTCTGTGCCATAGTAGTTGCTGGAGGCACTGAAAGACACTGCTTGAGGGCCTTGAGAGTGACCACATACATAGCCCTAACTCCCATGTAAAAAAATATATAGCATCAGTTTCCTTACCTTTAACACTGGTGTTTGCTGGGTTGTAGCCGGGGTCGGGTGAGAGAGCAGCAAAGGAGGTTGGGGTCCTCTTGTTGTTTGCTGGAAAATTGCCCCAAAATGCGGTAATGTTTCAGGTTGTCAGGTGCTGAAAATGAAAAGATAACAATATTATTGTGACGTATTTTTGTCTGCCACTGCTTTTGGTTTGTAAAACAGTTAGTAATTTTACCAACGCATTGTCTAGAGCTCCACTGTCTTTTCTTCTTCTCTTTTAAAATTTTTTATTTATTGTAATAAATTTGTACCTTTTGATAATTGTATATATAAGGGTCATGTTTGCTTCAGTTTATTTTCTTTCTTTTTGCTTTTCTTTGATGACTGTCAATATTACAAAGTGTACATTTATTGTATGAGTTCTTGAACTACTGTTTAGATTAATTATAGATTGCCCCTGGTTCAGGAGCTTTTGGGCCGCCCCTGTGGTTGGTATTATAACAGATAAAGAGGGCTGGCTGAAAGCTCCATAAGTAAGTATATTATAAACAATGTTTGTAAAATAGAAAGGTTTTGGCTAACGCTCGACCTAATCAAATGGCACTCATAAAAAGGCAATTCAATGGAACACCAGCCTCCAGAAAAGCGTGATTGTTTCGGTTACGCTGCCCTACAATAGCACCAAATATCAACCTTCAAATAAATGTTTCTAATGAGTTGCCTTTTGTCTGCACTGCCCCTACAAAATATTATTTGCTCTGTTTGTTTTTGGGATGTGGCTCCATTGGTAGCATTTTAGCATGTACTGCAATTTTTACTTACATTTTAGAATTTCACATGCTCTTCCTGAGATATAGGTGTGGGTGTAGGTGGGAAGGGAATGTATGTGAGAGCTCGTGAAAATAAATATGTCTCAAATGGTAATATACGAATATTCACGCTTAGGACAGTGCAAAGGTCACATTCAATGTTCATAGTAAGGCCTAACTAATCCCTGTTTACTGCCTCACTTATTCAACTTTAAAGTGCTTTACAGTGGAAAACAACTGGACCACTCGTCACGAGGATCATTTTATAAAATTAACTCCTTTGCTAGATGCCTTTGTTTAGTACGTCTACCCAGAGACTAACAGCATTGTATACTAAGTATATCCACATACGAGGAGGCTTTGACTAGAATATCCTATTTATCACCATTGTTGGGGGAGGGGAGGGTGTCATGAGCCACTTGAGGCTTCGCCTCTCGTAAGTAATGTCACCCCGCCCCCACCCTCATACTAAAAAAATGAAATAAAAAGGTATTACATCTGCAGAATTACTACTACATAAATAAACTTCGACAATAGAAAGAGAAAAATCCTTTAAAAAAGAGAAAGTACAGGTAGGGTTAAAGGCTTAACTAGTTAGTTCACGTGGCACAACATGCTACAAAATTTTAGAAGTTTCGGAAAAAGAGACAAACATCTAAACAGAGATGGGGAGGGGGGAGAGAGAGAGAGAGAGAGAGGGAGAGAGAGAGAGAGAGAGAGAGAGAGAGAGAGAGAGAGAGAGAGAGATTCGGACAGGGCTAATGATCTCATTTCAAAGTGGTTCCTGTGCCCTTAACAAGAAACTCGATCATTCCCTTTCTGTTGCAGTAATGCCCATGAAACTATCTACGATTTGGTGGGTTAAAACAAAACCGGAAAATGGGTCAATGCTTGGCTACACAAAGCGGCAGGTACGCTCTTGCTAGATGTGGATGGGAAATCTGATCAACACTGCTGTGCCAACCGTGCCTAATGAACTACCTTAAGGTGCTCTGACTGTTCCTACACTTCACCCTGCATCACACTATCCAACTCCTAACCAAGAAGAACACCTCTAATGAAAGAACTGCCCTCCCCCACCCCCCACCCCCTACCCCAAGAACCCCTCTATCCCCCCCCCCCGCATAGCTGCTTTCGTTCATGTCTTATTCTAGACTGGTTATTTGTGGAAGCTTCTCAAATAATCAAACGCCACTTAGTAGAGTAACTAATTATTCAAATAAAAAACATTTGCACCACCACGAAGGGCTTCACATCTCTAACCAGACACGTTTTCACCATGCTCAGAGGCCATATCGCGATATTTCTGGATGTTTTCATTAAGGGACAGATACAAGTGCAATACTTTAGACTCTTAGTCTTTCAAATGCAAGCAATCATCGTGCCACTTGTTCAGTATACAATTCTCCCTATTAAAGAAACCCTTGTTTTTGTATTTGTTGGCTTAGTTGCATGATATAGCATTCATTCTTATTGTTGCTTCAATGTGATGATTGCGTGAACTCTGCCTCTATGATTGGTGGGAAGATTATACCATGATTTTTTGTCCTCTCTATCCAATCATGTGTTTTAAATCTGGGTGCGTCCAATAGCAGCTTCATTACAAACTGGTCCTCTCTCTGTCCAAGATAGTTTAATTGGGGATGGATATATAGAACTGTCTTAAAAGGAAATAAAATAAAACTGGGTTGAACAAAAAGATATTTGCAGAGGACCATCTGGTTGAAATAGTGTGTGCTCTGCTCTATGAACAAGTCACCAGACTTCTGCCATGGCGCAAAGCTGCCCACCTGGCTAGTGCTACACTATAGGGCCCGCACTAATTCCTGTATCACTGATGCACACTCATAAAACAAGCATTGGCCTAGCCAATAGGTCTCGCCTTTGGGACCTTATAAGTGTTTAGCCATGCAACAGTCGATGTTGTTGCACCAAGGATATTGTGCTGCATAAATAAATACTTATAAGGTCCCAAAAGCGAGACCTATTGGCTATGCCAATGCTTGTTTGTGTATGGGAGTACCCTCAGTCCAGTATAGCCACCCTGACAGCCCGTACGGAGCTATCGGAGCTTCCCCGTTCAGGGGGTCCTCACTCGAACCAAAGTTTTTTCACCCAACCATTATAATTTTCAGTCTGACTCATTACTTTCGTTTGCCTTAGTCAGTTTCCAGTTACTCTGCCAGAAGGGCCCTCCGACCCTCTGGCCCGGTGCCCCTGTTCTTGCTGCAGGACTGATCGCTGACCCCCCCCCCCCCCCCTTCACTCGGTTTCTCAGCGACGCTCTTCCCTCTCCTGTGCCACTTTCTCCCACTCTGTCTTGTACATTTCCCAGCCGTTTGTGAGTTCTCAATTCACTCCCCTACCACCGCGCTCTCCTTCCGCTCTTCTACACTACACTTTCTATACCCCCATTCATTCTTCGTTTCTCATGCTTTGCACTCTCGCTTTCCCCAGCTCGCATCTTGCTCTTGGACACGTCTCTCCACTCACAAGAACCCTCTCTGCCTGCATTGTCTGCCTCATTTTCAACCCCCCACCCGCCAGAATCTCACCCTGTTCCCTATACTCTCACTCTGTATTCTCCACTCCCTCTTCCTGCCCCCCCTCCCACCATTCACTGTCTAACCCACTCCTGTAAAGGGCCAGGCGGCGAGACAGTGACTGAGTTGAAGGAGTGCCGGATTGAGGGTCCCGTCAGTCACATCACTCAAGTAAGGGAGGCCGCGGCCGCGTGGCAGGGTCCCAAAATACACAGAGACGTGTCTGGAGCCCACAGCCTGACACAAAAGTACACACGCTGCAGGGCACAGGCGTCTCTTCCACGCCACCGCCTCCCTTAGTCTGGGCGTCTCGCGACTCGCCCAGCCTCATTCTCTCAGGATGGATCTGTCTCGGTCTCTTTTGGTTAATGTTGTGGGACGGGACAGATCTCCGCAGGATAAGAGTGCTGCGGGGGTGTCCGCTTGTATGGATGGGGGCGCAATACTGACTCGGCCCCAGAGGGTATGAATACTTCATCCATTCTGATCTTCTTTATCTCAGTCTCTTTGTGTTTATCAATCATTCTCTTTTTTCTCCCTTGTTCATACATACTTTCTGGATTATTCCTTTTTTTCCCCTTAATTGAAGGTAGCAAATAATGTGTACTACAGCTACAAGAAGTCTTACTTTAAACGAGATCACTGACTGATCACCTCAGTCACGACTCACCACAACAGTCAGATGGATGATGGATCAAGGACTCGCAACACGAGCAGGAGCAGCAGCCAACCAGTACCACACACTAGTACACCGCCACGAGGTGTGTGTGGCGCGGTGACGACGGACTGCCAGTGCGCACCTGCTAACGATGATGGCCAATCACTGTTCGCATAAGCCACAGTGATTGGCCATACCTTGCGTGGCACCCAATGCCTGGTTTGCAGGCTGCGCGGTGTCTCTCAGCCAATCCAGAGACACTGCAACATTAGCAGTGCCTGAATTGGCTACAGCACCGTGGGCACAGATAGGGCTCGCCCATAGGAGAGACCGGGGGCTGCTGCATGAAGCAACCCTCGGCCTCTCGGGTCCCCCTCCCTCGCTCTCAGTGCGCATGTTTGGGCTGGGCCTAACCCAAACTCGAGTATGCGCCTACGCGCCGCTGGCCTTCAGTGTGTGCACTGTCACTCAAACGGAGTGCTCGCCCCCGGCCCCACCCCCTTCATCGGCCGGTCCCACGCTATAGGAAAACTGACAGCGCTCCGTCACTGTAGTGCTAGCATACGTGGGCATGAGCAGCCGCGGGTCCAAGCAGGGGCCGGGCTGGCTGGTGGGGCTACGCCCCTACGCCCCAATGGACGCACCGCGGCTGTTTAAAGCACTTGGTGAGCACAGGTTATCAGGACCGAACTGGGAACCAAAACCGGCCCATCAATGTGCTCAGCTGGCCCCGGTGTTGGGGGTGCAACCCAGCTATTTCCCAGGAGCGGTTTCGGCCGATCTTTCTACAGGGGCCGATACTGCAGCTATGCTGCAAAAACATCCCTGTACAAAAACGGCTCCTCAGCGGCCCAAAACTGGCCCCCAACCTGGCGGCCCTCAGGGGAAATTCCCGGTGCCTGCTGCGCCCAGTCCGGCCCTGCAGGTTATCTTTGGTGTGTAACTTAATTGCCCTGACTAGAGTGGTGGGTTCTGCCTGGCTTAGGTGCATACCTTAGCCAACCACAATCCCAATTTCTAACACCATGCCATTAAAATATGAAAATGGTGCGATGCCTTAATCAGTAAAACGTCTAAATTTGAACGGAACTTAGGGAAATCATACAGGCTGGAATAACCTTTATTTCGTGAAGCGCCCTACCTTTCAGGAAAAGTGTCTCAGCATCCGTTTCCGGATCACTGAGCTGGCGCAACCGCCCTCAGCACACCCATGCTGACAAATGAATGCCCCCGTCGGTGGCACGCACTTCCTAATGAGCTGTGACCAGTTCGAACAGCAGTTAATGTATGGGCGCAGGCGTCAGAGGTGTGACTATTTCACTTCACCGCCACAGCTTCAGAATGTAAAACATGGCCCAAGGCATGTCTCCTTCTGGGCTTTTGACACGCGGTCAGCGCGAGGACATTTTCAAGAGCACACTGTTTGCTCGAGCGCCCCGCCCCCAAGTGTGACTTTGCACCAAGGAAAGGAACTGGAATGTGAAATGGGATATTGACGCCCAACACCTTTTAGGGTCAATTATTAAACTTCACCGATGTTACAGCTTGTTCTCTTGCAGGCGCTGTGCGTTTTTCATGCAAGAACCCCAAACAGACATGTATGTGTGTGAATTTTGTATAGGCTTTGTTGTTATTGGTCCTAAAGTTAGTATGTTTATGTCAAGTACGGCTGCGCTCCTGCAGTTATGCTGGCCCCCCTTACTATCAACAGAACATCTGCTGGGGGCAGATTTCAGCTTCATTTAAGGCTAAGGCCAGCATTTTCCCTTCAACATTTTTAAAAATTTTAATATTGAAATTGGGAAAACATTACTCTTTTCTGATACTCTCACTCTGTCGGACAACAGGCGCTAGTTTTCACAGACAATAAATCATACACGTGTGCAAATTAATGTACAGGATATGTCACATAAGACAATGAGTTTTATAAGGTGTAGGAGCCATATATCTTCCATTCTGGTGGACATTTTTGAGAAGCGTGCATAGTCGGGAGACATGCAAAGTCACTCACCTGTCTTCATAAAACACAAATCTGTGATCTGCATGTTACATGATGGGTTTTGTAGGCGGCACATTGATTCCTCGTGATAATTTGTGATTCAACACTGTGGCTGGACAAAACATAAAACTCTCCAGCAAGTGCATTAACTACCCGAGCTATCTTCCTATTATTATAATCTCCTACAAAATACTAGGCACACAAAGATCTCTGCAGCAGGTGTCTTATCCATGTAAGATATTTTAAAATGCTGCCTCTTTGTAGCCAAATAAGCAAGCTAGAAAGGATTTAATGTCACGTGTTCTTGTTGCCAATCTCTTTGCAGCAGACTTAAAAAAAAAAAAAATTGCAAACATTGCCTGCAGACTCAACTTGTCATGACTCCGTCCCCTTTCCTCTGCCAAACCTTGACTCCCAATGTATGAGTTTCTGGAGTCATTTTTTCCAACCCCTTCTTCCAGTGCCACTGCTTTTTGCCCTCTTCCTTTTTTCCATCACTGTTTTATGTATTTTATGTTCACTATTTTTTCCTTTAAAAAAAAAAAATATATATATATATATATGTATTTTTCCTGTCAGTCTCTTGGCACAGGAAGTGTTCCTTTTTGTTGATACGGTATTCTTATACTTCGCAAATAATTTGCAACGCAAAACTTTAAGTAATAGGTATTTTGAACTTTTTGTCGAAGTTACTATTTCGAATTGTTTAAATTACACTGTTTAGTACTCAGGTCGACATCATGGATCTGCAAAATAAAACCCTTTGGTACTATTCTATGTAAGAAAGTAGATAAGTAAGTAAGCAAGAAGTCAGAAGTGCCTAGAGACATTTCTTTTCATAGTGTGTTGCTATGAGCATGACCAAGAATGTGTGCTAGTTTTTAATTTCATCAAAATGCAGGAATGATAATGGGTTTCAGGTAACTGAAAATTGTTTTTATGTTATGTTAAATGATATTGGGGATCCAAAATGATTTATTTAGCACCTTATTGTGTCCAACCTACTTCTTTTTCAGGGTCCTGGTGGAAATGAGGCACCTTGAGACCGTGAGCCTGAATATGAGTTAGTTATACAACTCATACGTTAGCAGCCGTGTCTCGAGTTCTTGTCCAGTGGTATGATAGGGACCAGCTGGAACAAGATTTTGGAGTTGATCAGATGCATAGATCTCACCACAGGAAAGTATATGTACCCATGGATCAAAAGGAGAGTCTATGGATTCAAGGTCATTTAGGGCTAAGCTAAGAGTAGCTATGGCCCACTCTCCCCAGCTTGTCTTTTGGTACCTATGGCACCACCCTTGCTACTCACGGTGTCAGAGGTCATTAGGGCAGCGAGAGGAACAAAAGGTAAGAAGGGATTTCAGACCCATGTTCACTTTCTGTAGTTTTCATTCAGTTCTCTTCCTTCCTCCTCTCAGCAGCAAATCAGTGCCTTTTGAGGCATGTAGGTTGGATCAAGTGTACTGCACGGTGATACCGTCAGTGTTTCAAGTGTGCATGGTGTCACTCCCCTGCCCTTTTGGTGTTTTGTAGCCTAGGTGGATGAATCTGAGTGCAGACAGTCATATAGGGTAAAATCGAATAGGTTTGGGGTAGGGCCGGACTGGCCGTAGCGGGCACAAAGCATTTTCCTGATGGGACAGAAGAGTGGGGCTGGTTTTGTTACTGGGGGCTGTTTTGCATTATCGCCCCTTGTAAGAAAAGCATCAGCAGTGCTAATGCAGCAGCAGTGCTAAAGCGGCAGCAGTGCTTCCCCCTCACCGGTCAGTGCTTCTCACTAGCATCTCCCCCTGCCCCCCGCCCCCCACCCGGTACAGATCCAGCAGAATTACCAGGGCTAGTTTGTGTTCCCAGTCCGGACGTGGTTTGGAGCATCTCTCTGGTGGAAAAATCCCAGCTAGAGAGGATCATATTATTTACTTACCTTACCTACCCACCCTCATCAGATCTGTAGCCGCCTTGCTTCCTTCCCAGGCCCCACCTCTAGCAGACGTGAACCCCGAGAGCAGTGGTTGCCTGCAGCCACTCTAACCTCACCTCTATGCCCCTGACTTCAGTGACCTGTAAGCAGCTGCAGTCACAGGCAGCTTTTTTAAAAAAAAAATAACTAAGTAGATAATGAAAATTGAAAGCCCTCTTTCTTATGGTGCTTTTCTGACTACAGGGGTTAGGGTTTGCAAGGATAGTACCATGGGTAGCAAGGTACAAGTCAGGAGTCACAGCTGTGACCAGCGCTTAATTTGAGCCAGTGTTTGTAGGTGGGGCCACCGACACTCATTTTTGTGGACTGGCACTTATTTTTCCTCATTAGACTTTGACCCAGAGAAACCGATTTTGACCTAGAGAGACAGAGTTAAAGCACACAAGCAGGGAATTAGAAGGGAGAAAAATGTAGAAAAACAATGACGAAGAGACAAGAAAGCATGAAAAATGAACATGCAAGAGGGATAAAGCAGGGGGGGAGTAACTGAGGGTGTAAAGAAAGAGTCATGAGGTGCAATTTAAAGTACCCAACCTTGGTATTCGGAGCCCTCTATATACGAGTACTGTCCACAACCTTCTGAGCAAACCTTTGGGCTCTTCACTTATAGTTTTACAAATTAAGCACTGGCTGTGATCTCTTGTAACCATTAAATCCCAGCGATGGAGGCGAGGACTAGTTAAGGCAAGTAGACACAGTGCCTTTTACATGATAGTACTTTTTATTTTTTGTGCACATGTATTTTACATGTCTGGCTGCAAATTGAGGACATTTCATAACATGAATGATATTGACGCTTGATGGCACTGAGCAGATGGTGAAAGAAGAACATCTATGGCTGTTTCCTAAATTCCAGAGAGTTAAAAAAGTAAATCACAAAATATTTTAATCCTTCCCCCACACTTATCTGCGCTTCTAAATTTACCCTTAAACAACCAGGAGTAAATGTTGTAGTAAGGGTGAGAATATCCACCCCAGTTCCAATTTTCACAGTGAGCGAGGTAAAAGGAAAGACAAAGTTGAGGTAGAAAATCTCAGCATGAGTTTGTACAAGCCTACTCTGCTCAAATTATTGATTTCTTTGGGTAATGGGTATTAAATGCGTATAAAACACATCGCACTTTTAGAAACTATAAAAATAAAATACATTAGAATATATGATCTAAAACTTGGTAAGTGAATCTGTGGTATACTTTCTCTTTCCCTCTCTGAAGATCAACAGGTTCACCGCAGGAGGCCCGTGGATCCACTGGATTGCCACATTGTTGTTGGGGGTCAACTGCTGCTTCAGATTCCACTCCTGAGCCTCTAATCCTGATTGGCTGGCAAACTGACTGACTGTTTTCCTACATGTGTACAATACACACTAGCAACAAATATCTATTTTCATTGGCTGTGCTGCCTGTTAGGAACATGTCAAGAATATAGTGCTTATCATAACAAACTCACTTTTAGGAGTTACAAATTGATAACCCAATCTAATCTGTAATGTGCTTAGAAAAGTTTGAGAGACACATTTTAAAATCATACTGATTATGACGCTTGGTCCTGCACCAAGTTCTAAGTGACACAATGTAATGATTTATTTATAGGTAAATAAGTAAATAATCAATGCACATGTTCAAAGTTAGGCGCTATATATGGACTTAGATTAAGTAATTAGTATACATTTATCCCATCTCTCTTAGATTTGATTTAGTAAGGTGAGTGGGAGAGAGGAGAGAGTTACCTTGGTTGGAAAGGGGCCGGAGGAGTTGACTTCCTATTCTTAGGGAAGGTGGCTTCTTTGCCTTAGAAGGATTCTTCTTTTTTAGGGTGCTGCACGGCAAATGCTTTGTCTGTATTTGTAGGTGTTAAATTCACAAAGACAGTTCACTTGGCACTGATCTCTCTTTGCTAATAGGTACAGCAGACCACCACAAACCCAAGCCTTGCTCTTATCATGCGCTATGAACAGTACATATCTGAGTCACAAAAGATGATCCTTGGCTTACTCTAGTATTGGGAGTGAGTCTCTATTATCAAGAGAGGAACCCTCAAAGACACTGAGTGCTACCAAAGCTGAACCCATAACAAAGCTGATATGAAAAAGAACAGACGCTGATTTCAGGGACCACAATTCTTTGGGGCAACACGCTGGTAGGTAGAGCAGTGTGCGACCAATTGGACTTTTGTTAATATTCAGGCTCCTTGAGCCGGTGGAGCTGACGAGCTCATGGTTACGCACCTGCGCGCTACGAGAGGTACTTTACCTGAGAACACTTATTTTAGCAGCCTACACAGCAACCCTACACACTCACCTACTCCCTGCTGACGAGAGGCAACTACCTCGAAACATGTGTCCAGGGATGGCTAACGCTACACTTACTTGCACTCAAGACTCGGGCATAGGCGTACCCGCCGACGCTGATTTCAGGGACCACAATTCTTTGGGGCAACACGCTGGTAGGTAGAGCAGTGTGCGACCAATTGGACTTATGAAAAAGAACAGAGCTTTGAGCAAGGCCAGACCGGGGAACCAAAAGCAGCCCTGGCAAAAAGGTTCAAACCAGCCCTCTCACTTTGTCTCTTCTTATCTCTCTCTTTCCATCTATTCACCCATTCTCTCACTCCTCCCTCTATGATCACTTTCTCTCGACCTTGCATCTCCCCCCTTGCTTTCTCTCTCTCTCTTTGAAGTCTCCTCTTTCTGCTGCAGTTAACCGTAGCTGGGGGAAAAGTGGCTGAGGCACCAAGAGCGGCCCTCGACTTCCAAAATCGCGCGGCCCATCGGGAAAATCCCCATTGGAGTCAAAGATCTGTCCGGCGATGAGTTGAATGACTGTTTTATATCAAGATCGGCACCCTGGATAAACTGAATATGATAAATGTCAACTACAAAGCTCTGGTTGTTGCAAATTGCAGATCTCAGAGGGGATTTAAGTAATATCACAAACAAGCTCTGAGTGAATTTATTTATTAGCAGCAGCAGTGGTTTGAATCAGTCTGGGCCTACTATAGAAAGGAGCTCTGAGTGTTAGAATCGGGGTATCATGAGCTTAGCTCTGCATGAGGATTGTTTATTATCATGATGATGATCATAACAATAGGTGAGTCTTATAAATATCTTTAAATTAGTCTGCATTATTAAGTGCAGAATTCAGAGTGGTACTGGTTATTATCAGTCAGTGAGTTCTTAGTAAATTATTAACTGGTGCATTGCTGTGACTGACTGGGTCTAATCAAGGGCAAAGCTATGAATAGCTTTGAGTATTAAGAGTAATGCTGAAGTATTTTATTAGCAGATCATCAGATCACCACGGAGACTCTAGTTGAGGCTACATAGGCAAAACAAATACATAGAATCTAAAAATATATTGTGCATCTTCACAGAGATGACAGCCTTATTTATTTCTCTAAATGCTTTGAGTTAACTAAGATCCACACCTCTGAGCCAATTAAGATGGAGAAGGGGACAAGACAAGGCTGTCCCTTCTCCCCGCTGCTCCTTGCCCTCACTGTGAAGTCGTTTGTGGGAATGCATAACATTCAGGGAATTAAGACTGGTGGAGAGTCAAATAAATTAGCAATGTACTCCAAATATATATTGGCACATTGACTACTCTTCTGAGCAGTTTATCAGCACTTCACAATTAACCTCACCAAGTCATAGAATATTAATGACTCCATTCTGTCTGAACAGATAATGAACCTCAGATATTAGTTTACATTTCTATGGGCGGAAGACTTTGTCACCTAACTCGGAATCAATTAGGTTCCATAGTTGAACACATGAATGCACTACAGACATCTGTTTGCTTAGCAAGTCGACTGTGTCAATGAAAAACAACGAGCCACAAATGAATTAATGCTCATTGCATGTACAACCCCAAATGGGATCATTGCCACTTGGCATAATGTATCATGGTTCAAAACAACGCCACAGAGCTCCAAGCAGAACAAATGCCAGAAAAAAGGACTATCAAATGCAAAATGGTCCTCTGTGCCATGTAACAGCACTCCTCAAAATGTTGGCCCAAAATTATGACCAAAATTAATAAATCTCATAATTTAGCCTTCGAACAGTCTGTGGTAGAATTAACACAAGGAGATGATGGACGGAGTGGCGAAACTTTTCAGACACTCACCCGCGGTCACAGATCTGGGTTGAATCCATCATCGTTCTTTAGTTCACTTTGCCACCCCAGTTCAAACCCAGCCATATACAAATCGGTTTTGACCCTGTTCCTCATGGGAACAGTCCAGTCCGAAGTGCCAAGCCAGGTCTTCCCTGGATCAGAAGCAAGCATCCTAGGACCGGTTTCAGGGTAACACCCCTCATCAGTCAGGATAGCTTGAATCCAGTGTCAAAGTGAGCAAGGAACCCACGTCTGGGCATACCCTGCCAACATAGGGCAAGCAAAGCAAACACAAGGAGATTCTAATCATGAGTACACTTGAAAATTGGTGTAACCAGAGAAGAGATGCGAATCTATATGCCTGGAATAAATATGCTTCTGGCATGGATTTTCTACTTACTGGTGATGAATTTACTGGCTTAACATAAAATGTTACATTTACTGAGATGAGCAGAGAGCAAAGGAGTTATTATGGTCAAATACCGGCTACAACTTTGTTTTTAAGTGGAAAAATGTAAACATGTAGGTATACTCCCTTTAAAACTAGAAAACGTTTTCTTAGTGTGTCCGCTCCCACCAGTTACAGCAGCAATCATGGATTCAGTGAGCAAGGTCCAGAGCAAACCTTGAGAATGTGAAAGCCATTGAAAGAAAATCACCTTTTCCTTATCTGAAACTCCACACAAAATCAGCCGCACCAAAAGTGCAGCATTCAGGAGACAAGTTCACTATCTGGGTCTTGGTATGGACTAGGTTAAGGCGTCGAACTGACCAGCAGAGCAGTGGAAAAGATGGGGTTAGGAGAAAATGTGTTGAAAGCACTCATTGTTTGCCACTGGTGGCCACCAATACCCATGCATCTTGTCACTATGGTCTTTGTGTTTCTCCTGTATACATACGGCTCTGATCTAGCCACATCCTCACTCGGCTTCTGTGCGCCATACAGCAAAAATTGTTTCTTTTACAATCCCACCTGGGAACATGTATGGTGTTTCAGCACTCACAGGCTTAGTACCTAAAACCCACTGGAACTCTTATAGACTTTGACCAAGTGGGAGCCCTGCCAGAAATGTGTGTGCAAGCATGTGGTTCCCCCACATTATTGAGACGCCAGGGAATCACCTTTTCTGAAGGCTGAAATTTAGTTGGTTTAGGCATCAGAATCCTATGACCTGGCAACTCATGTGCCCCACAACAGCTGGCTCAATGCCATGAAAGGCCCGTTCTATTTATATCACGCATTCTGACTCATATTTTTCTTGTTCAGGAATGCCATATGAGCTATGGTGTTCTTACTGGGAAAACTGATCAGTGGGCATCACCTATAGGAAGATAACCCCAAGCACATCAGGGTCATTATTTTTGGGGGGCTTTCAGAAAGAAATCATTGCCTTGTGGCTTTGTTCCTGAAACTCACAGCAGCATGCTGACCAGTAGCAATGACAAGTCCGATGCCCACCATTACAATCTTAACAAAAGTGTTTTAATGGCGTATACCGAAGTCATTTTGCCAAAATGATGCCTACCAAGCCTCCACGGATTTGCAGGTTGGGTTGGCAGTTTTCGTGGCAGGCAGAGGTAAAGGGCTTTGTCGCAATGGCTGGCCACTCACCCTAATTCCAATGACCCACCTTAGTTCTTCGGGCTGGATTGCTGGTGCTGGATCAGGACTAAGGCTCACTTCCATATGGCTGGGTCTAATCTTAAATAGCGCCGTGGGTATGAGAACAACGGATTGAAATGCTAACCCGAGAGATGTCCAGTGGTAAGACAAATCAAATTGCAAGCATTCCTCCCATTACCTTTTGTGTGTTTGGCATCCTCTGTGACAGTGAGATGAGTTTAATTTTACTACATTAAGTTTAGGAGGAGTTACAGACCCTTGTGTGCATGCTAGAATCTGGAGATTTCAGTTTCGGAAATTAGCTGGCAGTCAAGCATTTAAAAAATGTACTGCTCTGAACGGAAAGCACATTTTCTTCATTTGCGAACGCGTATGTGAGGTGTTCCTAGATAAAAAAAAAAATACTATATAAAAATATTCTCAGGCTTCTGAGGTAGCTTTGTAAATGGACATCTTGATTTTTGATAAAGAAGAAGAAGCTTTGCCTCATAAATTTTTAGAACTTTCTGACATACCTCTTCAGCGGCCTGTGAGCAAGAAGACCTGTTGTATCCAATATAGGTACAGAGTGTCCTTACTGTTTGCTCTTTGCTCATAATTCAGATGCTTTCTTGTCTATCTTAGTTCCCTGCTCCAGATGCATTTGCATTCCTCCTCTTTCTTGTGTTTCTCACACCAAAAGAGCATTTCGGTCTCACCTTGATTTGACAGGATGAGTTGTAACCTTCCACTGCTGATGTCATAACCTTGAATTGCAGTACCTTAAGGACTTTTTTGGACTTTTTATGTGTGTCTCTACGGGATCCTTTCGTCCCTGCCCCCCATAAGCCCCCACTCTCTTTAAAGTGCATTGGCCCCCAAGTGCAAAGTGTTAGAACAAAAAAAACTTTCAGCGATGGCCACTATGCATGAGAAAGCACAGTTGCCTTCTTTAACTTTTTTTCTTACAACGAAAGAAAAAACATTCCAAGATGGTTGCTGTGAATCTACACACACATATCCTGCAGGTATCCTTGAATATTCTTTTGTAAACCAAATGAAAAATCTTTCCCAGATTCCTACTGTGTATGTGCATGCAAATGCTTGGCGCAAGGGTGCCTGTGTTGGCACCAGAGCAAGTGAAAAGGACAGGACTGCGCCATATCTCGTAGATACGTGTATTCCTGCCCTTTTCTTTTGACGCAGGCCAGAACAGCAAGATTTCTTGCAGCACTGCCCTGTGCCAAAACCTCGTAAATGAGACCCAAAGTTTGTTGCTGGGCGGACTGGGGAACCAAAAGTAGGCCTGTTAAAAATGCTCAAAACTTCGCCACTTCACCAGGCAGGTCGTCCCCCACGCCGCACAGCACCACCTGTTGTGCCCGTGTTCGCTGCTGCTGCTACTGCCGTGAGTTAGAGGCCCTCCTCCACCCGCAGGCTACCACCTGCACCTCATTCCTGGTGGCCCAGTGGTGAGCCATAGGTCTCTGTGTACTCGCACTGCCCTCTTTTCCTGTCTGCCTTCTGTTGTGATTTCTGCTTTGTATTTTCTACTGTAGTCTGTGTTATTCCTTTTATTCTCTTATTGTACTGTTTTGTGCCCTTCTGCCTGTATACTCCGCCGTTCTGCTCTCCCGTTTTGCCGCCACTGCGTCCCCGCCCCCCGTTCGCCCATTTGTCCCGCTCCCGCCTCCCAGCTGCTCCTCCCTCCCACCTCCCCTTGTTATGGTGTCCGCCATGCGGCCGCGCGCAGCGGGCGCGCCGCTGGCGCGCCTAAGGCAAACCCGTCTGCACCCATCCGCATCTGGACCGCACCCAGCGCCAGACCCCCTGGCTCCCGCGAATGCCACGCCCAAAACTGCTACGACACCAAAACCCTCCACGCACTCAACGCCGGCCGATCACACACCTGCATCCGGGCCACCCCAAAGTGCACCCAAGGACCCTTCTCCTGCCGGAAATGCAGCTACACCAGCCTCCAAACCACCACCAAGTCCACCAGGGTAGGACGCAACAACCTCCGATGCATTCTACTCCACACCCGCGCCACCCGCAAACACACCATCGAACTCTGGGACCTACTTGACTCCTCCGCCCCAGATGTGGCCTTCCTGACGGAGACCTGGATGAACCCCTCCTCGGCACCCGCCATCGCAATAGCCATCCTTGACAGCTACAAGATCACCCACAGGGACTGCACCAACGGAGCAGGAGGAGGAATTGCCATCGTCCACAGAGGCACCCTCCGAATCTCAACCAGCACCGTCGACACCCTCAGCGCCGCTGAATACATGCACTTCCAGATCCACACCGATCCCAACACCACCCTCAGAGGAACCTTCATCTACAGACTCCCCAGCCGCAGTTCAGCGACTCCATCGCCGAATTCGTCAGCACACACGCCCTTGCATCCATGGACTACATCCTCCTCGAAGACCTGAACTTCCACCTCGAGAACACCAACGACAGCAACTCCACCACCCTGCTCGACAACCTCTTCAACCTTGGACTTAAACAGCTCGTCACGACTCCCACCCACTCGGCCGGACACACGCTCGACCTCATCTTCTCTGCCAGCAACCATGTCATCTTCAGCCACACCACCGATCTCCACTGGACCGACCATCGCTGCATCCACTTCACCTTTGAGAAGCCTACCACGCACCACCGCACACAAAGGGCCACCCACTGCAGCTGGAGCAAAGTCACCGAAGACCGGCTAGTCACCACCCTCGTCCGAAACCCACCAACGGACACTATCGACACCGACTCCGCCGCCCGCAACCTCAGGCAATGGATTGACGACTGCGCAAACACTCTCGCCCCGACCAAGAAACCCTCAAACAGACGCACCGACAGAAAAGCCATCTGGTTCACCACTGACCTCCAGGCATCCAAGCAGGCCTGCCGTAGGCTCGAGAAGAAGTGGCACCACGAACTGACACCAGGCAACAACACAGCCTACAAGAGTGCCATGCGCAGACACCACCAACTCATCCGTACCGCCAAAAGGACCTCCTTCAAAGAGCGCATCAACAACAACTCACACAACATCATGAATGAACTCTCCAACCCCATCTCCAACTCCAACGACATCCCGCCATCACAAGACCTCTGCGACTCCCTAGCCACCTTCTTCCACTGCAAGATCACAGACATCAACGACAGCTTCAACAACCAGGCCCCCCCTGACAGACACCGACACCTCAGACTCACCGCCCCCAGCCACATCGGCCCCCTGCTTTCCTGGACCCATGTCAACGACGAGGACACCATAAAAATCATGAACACCATCCACTCCAGCTCACCATTCGACCCCTGTCCGCACCACATCTTCAACAAAGCAAGCTCCACCATCGCACCCCATCTCCGCAAGATCATCAACAGCTCCTTCGAGACTGCCACCTTCCCGGAGAGCTGGAAGCATGCCGAGATCAACGCCTTACTCAAGAAACCCAAGGCAGACCCCAAAGACCTCAAGAAATTCTGGCCCATCTCCCTACTCCCGTTCCCGGCAAAAGTCATCGAGAATATTGTCAACAGGCAACTGACCTCTTTCCTCGAAGAGGAAAACATCCTGGACCCCGTTCCAATCTGGATTCTGCAGCAACCACAGCACCGAAACAGCCCTCATCGCCGCCACCGACGACATCAGGGCCATGCTGGACAACGGAGAAACCGCGGCCCTCATCCTCCTGGACCTTTCGGCCGCCTTCGACACCGTCTGCCACCACACCCTCCGCATATGCCTCCACAACACAGGGATCCATGACAAAGCCCTGGACTGGAAAACCTCCTTCCTCACCGGCAGAACCCAGAGTGTCCGCCTCCCCCCATTCCGTTCTAAAGACACCAAGATCATATGCGGCGTACCCCAAGGGTCTTCCCTCAGCCCGACACTCTTCAACATCTACATGGCACGGCTCGCCAACATCGTACGATCGCACTACCTCAACATCATCTCATATGCCAACAACACCCAGCTGATCCTCTCCCTCACCAAGGCCCCCACCACCGCCAAATCCAACCTCCACGAAGGAATGAAGGCCATCGCCGAATGGATGATTAACAGCCGCCTGAAACTGAACTCGGACAAGACTGAGGTCCTCAACATTGGATCCACCCCCTCCACCTGGGATGACTCATGGTGGCCGGCCGCACTGGGAGCTGCACCGACGTCCACTGACCACGCACGCAAACTGGGGGTCATCCTGGACTCAGCATGGTCAATGACCCAGCAAGTAAACGCTGTCTCCTTCTCCTGCTTCAACACCCTCCACATGCTCCGAAAGATCTACAGATGGATCCCCACCGGAATCAGAAGGACGGTCAGCCAGGCCCTCGTCAGCAGCAGGCTGGACTATGGCAACGCTCTTTACTCAGGAACCTCAGCCAAACTCCAGAAATGACTACAACGCATACAGAATGTCTATGCACGCCTCATCTTCGACATCCCCCACCACAGCCACATCACAGACCACCTGAAAGACCTGCACTGGCTCCCCGTCAACAAGAGGATCACCTTCAAGCTCCTCACCCACGCTCACAAAGTACTACACAATACCAGACCAGTGTACCACAACGAACAACTCACCTTCTACACCCCAAGCCGCCAGCTTCGCTCCACTGACCTCGCCCTCGCCACCGTCCCCTGCATCTGACCAGCGACCGCCGGCTGCAGATCATTCTCCCACCTCGCCTCCAAAACCTGGAGCACCTTCCGCATCCGCCTGCGACAGACCCAGGACCTGCTGGCCTTCAGGAGACTCCTCAAGACCTGGCTGTTAGAACAGTAGCAGCACCCCCCCCCCCTCCAGCACCTTGAGACCCTCACAGGTGAGTGGTGCACTCTACAAATGAACTGATTGATTGATTGATTGCCTCTCTTTGTGTTTTTGAGCAATATCTACATTTTCATCCATCCATTCTGTCTCTCTCCTGTTCTCCTCTGTCTCTCTCATTTCTCTCTCTCTGATCACTTTCTCTCTACCTTTCCCTTCCATTTCTCTCCCTCTCCTGAATTCTTTTAACCTCTGGGTACTAGTAAAATGACAGAGGTTCCAGGGGCGTCCCTAAGCTTTCAAACCCAGCCCCCAAGGGCTCCAGCCCACCGGGGAAATGACTAGTGGAATTAAAGGCCTAAAGGGGCCTGATTGTTTGCATTTTCTTCACAATCTTTTATCTCAATTGTTGTCCTAATAAAACCGGTGCAATACAGGTTTGCTAAATACTATATCACACAAACACCAAAAGCACATCCTCTGCAGACTGTGTGCATGAAGGTCACTTATTCGTTGCATACATAGACAAATAGACAAACTAAACAAGCTAACCAACCGGGTTACACTCTGGGGATATCACAACAAAGTGGATGAGATTAAGTTGAACATGGGACAATGCTACTAACTGGTTGAGATCAACATGAGTCTCACGGAGTTTGAGCTACTGCAAGATAGCCATCCTTGGGCTAGCCTCCTGAAGGTGCCCTACAAGGATTTATTTGGAAGATCCTTTAGATTTTTTCCACCAAGCCAAAGCTGAGCAGCTCACCAGCCCTCGCCCCATTGCACATAACGTAAGAAAGGTAACACTGTACTAATTTGTATTATATTGTAATTGTATTTTATAGTTTTCGAAATATCGAAGTGCTTTGTCGGTGAGTAGCACACTACTCCGGAACCCAAAAGTATTAGTGGTGGATTAGTATAGGGAAATATGAGTTAATTTGAGCAGTGAACAAGTGAGTTTGTTAGTTGGATTGAATAGAATAATTGAGGGATAGAAGAGGGAAGAGTCTAAAAAGTGTTAATTGGGAGATCATAGTAGTAAGATGGGAAACAACCTTTACAATGCAGTCATTACAACGCACTACCTTTACATCGCAGTCACTACAACGCAAAATCCTTTACATCGCATGCCATTACAATGCAGCCATCACATCGCATGTCATCACAACGCATTATAAGGTAAGTAATGGCGAATAGTAATTTTTACCCCTACACTATCCAGCACTTACCCTACTGTTGCACTCACTGGAGTGGGAATAGTATTTTTTTACCCCTACACTATCCAACACTTACCCTACTGTGGCCCTAAACGTAATATGCATTGTAATGGTATGCCTTGTAATGGTATGCGTTTTAATGGAATGTGTAGTTTCTAAAAATGCATTGTGATGTCATGCGTTGTAAATAATGTTGCGATGTAAAAACTGTGTTGTAAAGGCATGCGTTGTAAATGTTTGCCTTGTAACATCATACATTCCGTTAGATGAGGTTTAGGATGAGTAAAATGGAGAGATGGAGGCGGGAAGAGTCTCTAGAAACGGATTAGGGACATCATTGTAGGAAAAGACGTTTGGAATGAGTCAATGGAGGGGTACAACACCTCGATGTTGTGGTATACAATCAATCAGCTGTGCAGTTTAAACATAGCATTATAGTATACAGCGCAAACTCCACACAGACCTTCCTGTGATCATTTGTGTATATGAATTGCAAGATTGGAGGGGTGCAGGTTTTGGACAGCTAAGTAGGAAAATATCCTGAATGCATTTCTCACATCTGGATGAGTAACTGCGCGATTCATTCATAGCATGATTGAAAACAAGAGCGATCTTTTTAGAGGGAAGATGGAATATGTACTTGAAATGTCTCAAAAGACGCTGCAGCCATGTGGGTCACGAATAAGCCGTCCTTCTGTTTGATGAAGCAGTTTTCTTGCAGGGCGAGGTGGTCATATTCAAGCACCAGCTATTGAACGTGTAATGTGCCTCAAATTCCAAAGTGCCTAATGTTAACACTGTGCCTAATACTTCAATCAAAAACAGGACTCCTTGCACACATTTAAGCTACACCTAGCCCCGTAAATAGAGATTTTTACCTTAATCTTCAAGAAGATAGAAATCTGTCATCAACAATCAGCTATAATAAGACCTGAGTAAAGTATAAAAGACTAAATAAGTAGAATACCATGATAATGAAACTCCATATAAGAAGATTATATACACTGATACCTGTCGTTTTTTATAGGTGTACCAAAATAGACTATCAACATTGGTAATACCGTCTTTTATAAAGTGACTTTATCACAAAGGATTAATATAATAAAGGATTGACTACACTATACACAGGTATATATTCATTGTATGCGAGTACAATCATCTAAACCAATAGCTGTGATAGAATCATATGACATAATACCTTCTTTTTGATTTTAGTACAACGGATGTGGATATCATTTTATGGAGCATACCGATATAAATCAGGGAAAGGAAAATTAAATTAAACATATAAAATAACATCATCCTCCGATATAATTGTAAGTAATGATTGAGATCTAGTCTATTTAACATATTTATACGATAAAGAACAGTTTTAAAACCGGAATTCTATGTATTTTTTCAGAAGATCCACATAACGGTGGAAAGTACACATAAGAAACTGACATATAGATGAAATATATAAAGGAAGCTGACGCATATATGAAAGGAAAACCTGTATATACTGTTGTATAAAGCTCAGAGAAATTAGATAAACGAAGTAAGCAAATATGTTTTGAATTAATAGAGCACTATTACATTACAATAGTACACTATATAGAAACTCACAGTAAGAAGAAATGAAAATTCTGATATTTCTATCAAAAACATCTTTACACTTTCTCGCTTTATCCTATTTTCTTCTAATTAATCCTAGAACTCTGAATCACATCTACTACTTAGTAAGTCCACTGTGGTGAAGGTAAAGGTCAAGGTCAATTTAGTTAAAATGATATGAAAAACTGTGGTGTAATTCTTTAAATTTTATTTTAGGACAACGTGTGGCTTATTTCCTGATGAAGACGCAGTTTGCGCCGAAACGCGCATCGAAAAGATTTATATTGTCTGCCACAAAGAAACACGATTCTTCTGTTTTATTCATATATGTTATTGTTTTAAAAAAATCTGTCACAAAGAAATATTGTGTTTTAGATTATTGCTATTATTGTTTATTAAATTGTACAAGTAGGTTGATTTATGCATAATTGTATACACAAGAGAAGGAATGACCATTGATTGATGTATAACCTGTACATATACGATAAGGAACTATAGATGAACTGTTTTTTAATAGCTTAATAAATAAATGTTTTAAAGAAAATTTCCTGGTAATTGTTAGCTACTTCATTTATTACACTCAGTTTATTATGTTTAATCTGTACTTGACAGGCATGGATATCTAATGATTTAGAAACGTATTGTATTCATTGCCTAGGGATATATATTTCACTTATGTTGTGCCCTGCCCTAGGAATTACCATATAAACCAGACAGGGGGTCCCTGTTATTTTTCATTAATTTCATCCAAATTTTTAGTCAACCCTCTTTAGTTTTTTCCTTTTTTTGTGTGGCGTTTTATATAGCGCGAACTAGACCCAAAGGTATCAGAGAGCTTTACATGAGCACCAGTTACGTGTTACAGATTGACACATTATTTTTTTGTTTTTGTTAGGCACGGGGAGTTTAAGTGATTTGCCCTGAATCACAGAATGTTGAGCGTCCCTTACGAGACTCGAACCCAGTTTCCCAGCTCTATGGTCGACCGCACTAGCCGTTAGGCCACATTCTCTGGGGCAATGGTTCAGACTACTTTAACCAATTGCTATCTTTACTATGAGTGATGTCATTCTGCTATTTTATAAAGAACACATTCACACACAAATAGTTCCCTTAAGTGTCATGGACTACTATGACAAGTGTGTTTTTTGTAACAAAAACATGGTTTGCTCCCTCAAAACGAAACAAGCCTTAGCAAAGCCAAAGGCTGACAGACAGTGCCACAGATTGTCACAGCCAAAGGCTGGCATCCAATGTAAACCTATTGCCTTTGCCAAGCCAATGGTGGCTTCTATAGATAGAAGAAGCACACTTAAATGAAAAATATATTTGAATCATCCAACTCATGCAGCCAGAACTCCTCTATCAGAAGACAGCAATGTAGCCAATTTGTAGTCACATTGCTCTTTTTGGCAACATCAATTGGAAGCAAACTTCTTACCTCACTCTTGGAAATATATAAAAGACAATACATGCCTATAATAACGTATGGTGGAGTTATCTGGGGATACGTAAACATGTGAACTTGCAGTTGGAAGAGAAACAATGTTGTTGTCATCTCATTTCTGTACACCTCAACCCGCCCTCCCGCTCCCCCCAACCCATGTAGCTCAAGTTTCATCTGTCATGATCATCTGGTTCACTCACATATTGATGACTTTATCAAACTTGCTCCATTGATGCGAGTTTTATTCGACTTGCTATTAACAACTGTCTAAGTGGGAGAAGATGAGAAAGTGGGAGTGTCCTCCAGGACTACTAAAGCTGATTATCCAGTTACATGGAGGGTCGAATTAGGGGGAAATGGAGCTTTGTCAAGAAAAACCAATACCCCCCAATTGATTTAAGCAGGGGTATATGATGGCCACGCTCCTGTTCTCTATATACATTGCTGATGCGTTAGTAGGATTTAACCAGGTTCGTTCTTTTCCACCTAAATTAGGTAATAAGGCCATCTCAGTGTAGTTTTATTGTGTTGTTGGACCTTACACTGGTTGGCCTTGAGAGGCAATTCATGGCTTTTGGTAAATATTGTGAGGCCAATGATTTGAAAATAGATACAGCAAAAACTAACATGATGGTCTTTTTAGATATAACCTTCATTTTACGTTTCATATTGACCATCAGGAGGCTTGTGCTAAAGCTATTGCAGGTGCTTTGTATAGGATGGACTTAGTATTCGGTCACAAGTCTATCGAAGTCCTCAAAGAGACCTATAATGCTAAAATTGTTAGTCTGTTCGTATGGATGTGAGGTTATGCCAGAAAATTATCTGAGGAGGGTTCAATCATTGAAAAGAATATTTGGAAAACATGGCTTGGCCTGCCCAGAGGTTCTGTAAATAGTGTCCTGTGGCTAGAGCTGGGCCTTACCAGTGTAATATTTAAATAAAAACAGTGTCTCCTCAATCATTGGTTTAGTCTCCTTAAGGCTGAAGAGGGCTCCTTAAGGCAAACAATAGAATCTTCTTTGCAGGAGCAGCAGGCTGGGCAATGGGCCATTAATCTCCTCGACATCAAGGTTTGAATGGATATCGCAGTAGGAGTAGAGCTTCAGAAAATGTCTAGAACACAGGAGAAACAAACATTAAAAACTGTAGTGAAAGAATGCTCCAGGAGGAGTGATATAGAGGATGTGTGCAATAGTAGAGCTAATCTGTTACATCTATAGGAGTCAAATTATGGGTGGTATTATAAGCCTTACCTGTGAGACATACGAAGTGGTTGTATCTGCCGTAGGCCCTGAAGGTTAGATTAGGGCAGGTCCCAGCCTTTATTAGATGAAAGTGGGCTAGACAGATATGGGAGGAAAAAGGAGATTGCCCCTTTTGTCGAAAAGCATCACGATCCTTTTTGCACTTACTTATAATTTGCACATGTTTTTATAATGGCAGAAGAATATTGTTTCCGGTTTTTAGAATGATGCAGGTTCGCCGTACAAGTGATTTATTGTTAGAAGTTTTAAGATGTGATAATATAACATTGTGCTATGCGATAGGGAAATTGTTGTCTATAGTTGATAAATGGTCAATTGAGTAGAGAGGCCAATTTCATTAGAAGGATGGTACAGGATAATCCATGTATTCGAATTAGACTCATGCAGTAATATGTAGCGATCTTTTGGGTCCCTTCTGTTATAGTAGCATTTGTTGCACAAATATCCCTACATGTTGTATGACCATGGTTTACTTGGCAGAAAATCAATGGTATTTTTTGCACCATTATAGCCTCGTTCCAAAAATAGATTTACATGCTGTTTTGTTAGGGGTTTATCTTGTATAAAAGGAATAGTATCTCTTGGTTGCTCTTTTTTAATAATATTAGTTTTGTATAAATATATTTGTATGATGGAATTTTTATGGTTTTATTCTGTATAAAGGTAAAAACATTTTGTATAAGATCAATGCCATGTTTTTAGATTCATTTGAGATTTATTTTAAGTAGTATGATGTATTTTTGATCCGCATGTATATGAAAAGTTTGTGTTGCCTTATTGGCATGATATCAATCTGTTATTAAAATCAAAATCAGACTGTCTAAGTTGTGATAAAGGCCTTAAAATACCCTGAATCTCATATGTTAATGAAGTATTTAATAGTCTTGATAGACACTTTCTTTTCAAGAAACCATCCACTATTTGCCAATCTTATAGTCTGTTGGTGAAACAAAAGTTTATTGAAAACGAAGCATGGATAGGGAAAGTGCTGAGCTGTTGAAACCTACAGTTAGGCATTATATCATGGTACAAATGACCTTCGGCATTGAACTTTATGTGCTGAAAGTGGCAGGACACTGGGGGAAAGGGCTCTTCTAACTCGTTTTATGACTGGGACAATTCGTTCACAGTTATGTTTTCCTTTGGGCCAGTATGACAGTTGTAATATTTGCCCATGTCCATGTGACGGCCTTTCGTATTCAACACTTTTGCTGTTGTCTTCTTTTGTAACTCTTATTTTGCTTATTCTAAATGCTTTTTAATTCCTTTGTTTAAACAATACATTTTACTCACTGTGTTTTGCAGTGGGCAATTTCTTTAAATCAATTATCAAATTTACAAAAACACATAAAGGATTTTAAAAGGCATAATTTTGGGACATTTGTTGTGCTTTTATCATTATTATATATAATCAAATAACGTATTCATGATGAAGTAAATGGATTGATACTTGGTTAAAATTAATTTATTTGTAGTCTTCGTCAATTTCAAAGTCTGGAATCATTGGCTCAGCATTTCATCATTCTGCAGTTGATTAACGTAGAAAGAATGATTTGCATGATAACAAGACCTGCTATTTTTCAGTACCGCGGAATAGTAAAAATATAGTATTAAGTAAACTGTAAAGCAGGTTATTATTTTCATTGTTGAATGAAAGGTTTATCTGATAACTCCTGGTGTTCGTGTCTCCTGTCTTTCTCTCCAGTGCCTTTTGGTTCATGGACGGAAATATTTTTTAAACAGTAAAAAAAAACCTCTTGTAGATAGTGAATTCTTTAAATAGCCTCTCCAGGAAGTAATCTTGCATTCCTTAATCCCGTTATCAAGTGGTTCTTGTCAAACTGTTATTTATCAGATCTAAAAGACTGTGTGAATCATTTCTAAGATGTTAATGTTGGAACTGCAACTTATGGGTTTGGAATCTGATAGAAGGAAATATTTAACATGTGCTGACATAAAGCAGGGATTCAATATGCAGGGAAATGAAACAAAGATAGGTTTCTTGTGTTTGTTGTTTTTTCCCCCATGTGGTATAATATGCTTTTCATAAAGTTTCACATTTTCTTACAATACATTTGTTCTTTAAAAAATGCACAGTGTTCTGTAACCACAATTTCTGATTTCAAGCAAATTGCATCAATGATCAAATACGATTTTTTTATTTGGAGTAATGAAATGTAGAAAACATTGAACTATCTCCAAAGCTATCTTAAGACATGGGCCTAATTTACTAATGTAAAACCTAGTGATTCCCAATTTGCGAACTCAGCCGAATCTCAAATGGAAATTACAAAATGATATGTATGTGTCCAGCCCATGGCATTGTGGCAATTCATAATGGTTTTCAATCGCCAAACACGGAAATGCAATTTGCTGTTTGTAAGATTTCTCAAGTTGTGTCCGGAGAACTGACTTCCACTGATGAAATCACTAACCTCTGGTCACTGTCACACAGAAACACTGCAGCTGGGGGATGCACCAGGCAGTGAGGCCAAGTCTGTCACATGTCCAGGGAGAGGAGTGTCCATACACATAGGAATAGCAGAGAAGGTGGAAATAAAGGTTACTGACAAAGAGCTGGGTTAAATATAGGAAGTTTCTGCAGAACTTGACTCACTCTCTAGCAGAACAAAGAGGAAGGTGCCAGATTCCACGCCACCGCTTCGCCGACGGTCTTTCGCCTACCAGATTACGACCTACAAGTAGTCTGGCGGGGGCGGCGTGGCAGTCCCATGGCGGTGCCACATTGAAAGGCGGAGGCGCCTTTGAAAAAGGCACTGCAATGGGAATGCAGTACAAGGTTACTGTACAGCATTAACTCGAAAGTCCATGCCGTACATAAACCTATGTGCATATAAGGGGCCCTATTATGAGTCTGGCGGTCCTCGGACAGCCAGACTCATGGAGGCGCGGTGGTCGGAGAACCAACCACTGCTGGACTGGTGGTCCGACTGCCCAATTACAACCTGGACAGTCTGCTCTGCTAGTGAACTGCCATTCCCTGGTGTTGGAACATTGGTCAGAGGCCCCAATATGCTTGGTGGGACCACAGTGGTCCCACCAAACATATTATGAGTTTCCTCTCTGTTAGGGTTTTCATGGTGGTTCCACTGCCGTAAAAGCCCTAGTGGAGAGGAAACAATGGGGGCCCTCAGGACCCCCGGTGCCTCCACCACATGTGGATGCACACAGGGGGGCATAACATGGGCCCCTTTGTGTGCATGTACAAAGTTTCCTGCATGGCATGGACGTTCGAGTCCATGCCATGCAGGAAACTTGCAGTGCGGTCCCATTCTGGTGCCTTTTTCAGAGGCACCACCACCTTTAAAAGAGGCACAGCCATGGGACAGCCACGCCGCCTGTCTGCCAGACTACTTGACAGTCGTAATCTGGCGCGCAGGCTCCGTCGAAAAGTCGTAATCGGCCTCTAAGCATGTGGTGGTACAAGTTATTACTGTCCTCTGGTGCTGCAGGGCACACACGCATGTAGTTTAAGATGCTTGGACCAAGTCACCTGAGTGGACCAAAGCACCAGCAGCAGTGCTGATGCAGCACACACAGGCACCCTTTCCCTACTAGAAGGCGGGTGTGATGATAAACTACCTGCATTAGTGGGACAGAGCATCTCTCTGCTAGGAACAAACATCACAACGAATGATTGAAACAACAAAATTACATTGTCATATTATTTCATGAAGCGATATGTTTTTGTAATTATTTGCTGTTGAATATTTAATGGTTTATTTTGTGTGTAGTTTAACATAGTCTCAAAGTGAAACTCAACATAAATGACATGTCCTGAAGGTTTGATGTATTTTTGTACATATAATAACAGTGTGTTACCTGGCATTTAACACCATGATCGTTGATGGATAAAGGCACAGTGCATAAACATCACCCCAGAAGGAGTAACTGGTTGTAACTATCGCATGTGACCGGTGAGCAGTCTCAACCTTTGTATAGCGAAAACATTCACTAACTCTTCACTGTGCCATAGGACACTGTGCAAAAGGATATGCTCATTTGGAGCAATGACAGACAAACAGGAAGTGCATCTCGTTGCTTGCAGTAAAAAATGTTCATGTGGTTTTATGCATTTTTTAAATACACTTGCTCCAGTGTGAGGTCACTATAGTCTGCAAGTGAAGGTAAGTACAGGAGCTATGAGCCCACAGCAGCAAGTGTATACACGACACATCACAAAGGAACTTTATGGTTTAAATCCTTTTATTGATTTTCAAAGGGTAATCATTACAATAGTTGCCACCTGCATCCACTGGCCAGTGGGGAACATTTGTTTAAATTAGAAGTAAAGAGAAAGAAAGGAAGAAAGGGAAAGAAAAGAGAGGTCAGAGAGGTCTATCCCTGTCGTCTGTGCATGGGATCGTGGCGGGGTCTCCTCGGTGATCCAACCAAGTCAACCAAGTAATCTCCTTAATCGGTGGGAAGGGAGACGTTGGTAAGGCACAGCACTCTAAGGTACTTCGGGCAGGTAAGCTCAGTAAACTCATTGGACAGGAATTCTATAGTAGTTCCCCATGTGTTATCAAATTTGGAAAGGGATCGGGTGAGGCCCGCTGTAATCTTTTCCAACCCCAGGAGGTCCCATATCTTGTATAACCAATCCAGATAAGTTGGAATCCCCACCGTCCCCCACCGAGCCAAGAGTGCCTTTTTTGCCGCCCCTAGCTCCAACGTAATAGCTCTACCCTGGTTGGATTTAAGGGGGTACATCAAATCAATCGGGAGTCCTAATATTTTGAAGGTGGGGAGTTTAGGCAGGTCGGTGTGGTATATAGCATCTATATCCCGCAAAATAGTCTCCCAAAAATTCTGTATCTTTGGGCATTCCCACAGGATATGCGTGAGAATGCCTTGTAGACCACACTGCCTTCAAAACATTGCTCATTGCCACCCGGTTTCCACTTTAGAGTTCTCATCGGAGTGTAGAACCAATAATGTGCAATTTCAAAAACATCTCCTTGCCTGCTGTGCTGCATGAGGAAGCCATTGCCCTGTTTATGATGTCTTGCCACTCCATGGGGGAGAACTCATATTCCAAATCGGATTCCCACCTGCAACCGTTTATCAGTCGTTCTGGTGATGTACCACTTTTCAAATTTTGTTAAAAAGCGGCTGGCATGGGGTCGTATCTGTGGTTGGGTGACCCAGTGGCGAAGGGCCAGATATTGCCAATATGCTGAGTGAGGAATCCCATACCCTTCTGTGAGGCCCGTGAAATCTGTTACCCCGTGTTCATCAACTAAGTCCCCAATACGTTTACAGTTGGCCTCTTGCCAGTTAAGGTACCCCTCCCCTGTGTGAGCTGGTGGGAAGTCGGGGTTGCCAATGAAGGGGGTCAGAGGAGACACAGGATTCGAGAGGCCATGAGGAACTTGAACTTGAACCCGATCCCATACCCCCAGGGTGGCTCCCAAAACTGGTGACACGTATACCCCATAGGGCCGGTGCTTCCTAGGAAGCCAAGGGAGCTTCCAAATATGCATGCCTGCTATCGAGCGATCAATAAAACACCAGTGCTTTCGGACTCCAACTTGTACCATTCCAGCATATATCGGAGTTGTGCAGCTTGGTAGTAGCGCTCCAGGCATGGGACCCCTGAGCCGCCGTCGCTTTGCTTCAAATATGTCATATTACAGGCTATTATCGCTTTCTTGTCCCCCCATACAAAGTTGTTAATAAGACATTGGATCTGAGACAGCACATTGGGCGGAGGTCTGAGCGGCATTGTCTGCATTACATAGAGGATGCGTGGGAGGGTGGTCATTTTAACTTCCGCCAGTCTGCCCAGCCAGGACAGGAGATGTCGCTTCCAGGTAGAGAGCTCTTTCCTTACTCCGGCCAGGAGAGCGGTGTAGTTCACTTGGGCCATCCTATCCAGGGTAGGGAACATTTGTAAACCCAGATACTGTATACCATCCGTGGCCCACTGAAACGAAAATTGTGCCATTAGAGCCTGTTGTTCTGCATGCGGGAGAGTCAGGCTCAGTGCTTGAGTCTTATGGATGTTGAGCTTAAAGCCGGATGCCCGACTGAAGAAATCTATTTCCTCCATGAGCGGGGGTATCGAGATTGTTGGATGGGTCAGGAAAAGTATTACATCATTTGCATACAATTAGATTTTATGCTCTCAATCTCCAATGCGGATCCCGGAAATCCCCGAGGTCTGGTGGATTTTCTCTGCGAATGGCTCCATTTACATAGCAAAGAGCAGGGGTGACAGGAGACAACCCTGCCGCATGCCCCTTTGAATTCTGAATGGCTGAGATGTCACTTCGTTAACCCGAATATGCGCCTGGGGGTCCTTATATAGGCTGCCCACCCATTGCATGGAGCAGTCTCCTGCACCAAATTTACAGAATGTCTGTTGCAAATATGACCAGTGGACCCGGTCAAATGCCTTCTCGGCATCGATCGAGAGGAGTACCATGGGCGTTTGGGAGTGTTGGATCTTGTCCAACAAGTGACACATTCGTCGGGTACCATCACTGCAATTCCGTTCGGGGGTGAAGCCCGATTGATCGGGGTCTATCAACCCCTGCATATGGGGCGCCAGGCGGGCGGCCAGAATAGCCTTGAAAATCTTAAGATCTACATTCAACAATGAAATGGGGTGGTAGGAGGTACATTCCCTTGGGTCTTTCCCAGGCTTGGGGATCACTACTACTTCAGCCATAGTCATCGATGAGGTCACCTTTCCAGACACGCTAAAGGAGTTGAATAAACGGACCAGGACGGGGGCCAGGTCGCCCGCGAAGACCTTGTAAAAGTAGTATGAAAAGCCATCCGCTCCTGGGGCCTTCCCTGTGGGAAGTCCCGCTATGGCTTTAAGGACCTCCTCCAAACGAATGTCCGCATCCAGGCTTGCTGCCTCTGAATGGGGACGAGGCATCACCGGGGCATCAGTCACATATCGTTGGGCCGCTTCTAAAACTAAGTTGTTAGCCCTGTATAGATCTGTATAGAAGGATTCAAACCTGACTGCAATATCTCTGTCAGATTTTAGGGTTTTGCCCTTGGTGCCTTTACGTTCCTCAATTCGTCTGGCCGCTGTCTGGGCCCGGAGCAAAGACGCCAAGAGTTTCCCTGCCATATTGCCGCCCGTGTAATAACGCTGCTTGGTTCACAGGAGCGAGTATCCCGCCCTGTCATAATCTAGGGCCTTCAGCTGCTGTCTAGCTGCGGTCAGTTGCCGATGGATCTGGACGGTGCCCGTCCTCCTGTGAACCCCCTCTAATTCCTTCACTTGGGATTCGAGGTGTTGCCTATTCTCTTTTCTATTTCTATTGACACCTGCCGCTATTGCTATACAGCGCCCTCGGATTACTGCCTTCAAGGTGTCCCATAGATTAGCTTTGAAGGTTCCTTCTACATCATTGAGTTCCAGGTACAACTTAATGTCATCCAGAATTTTTTTAATATTGGCCTCATAGTCGAGTAACATGTGGTTCAGCCTCCATGGCCTGCGAACCCGGGGACCCCCCCAAGGCTCAGTTCAAGCCGGATCGGGGAATGGTCGGAGATTGCCGCAGTTCCTTTCTCAACCATCGTCATGGCTTTAGTGAGTCTCGGGGATGTTAAGAACCAATCAATTCGGACGTATGTCTGGTGCGCTGCAAAAAAATTGTACTCCCTGGAGGCAGGGTTTCTGGCCCTCCATACGACAGAAAGGCCCAAATCTAACAGTCGCTGCTTCATTGTGTCCGAGAGTGCCCCAGTGTGTCCCTGTCTTTGAATAGAATGATCCAGTTGGTCATCCGGGGCAATATTGAAATCCCGCCCCAAAAACAAGTCCTTGTCTTGGGAATCTAGAATCATATTTAAAGTGTTATTGAGGAATGGCTCCTGGTGTTCATTCGAGCTATAGATGGAGGCTATGGTATACGTGTGTCCACCTAGTTCCACCCTCATGGCTAGAGCCCTACCCGGCACTTCCGTGTGGACTCCTAACATCTTACCCGGAAATGTGTGGTAAACAGGACCGCCACCCCTGCCTTCTTGTCTCCCGAAGAGGAGAATACTGTCTGTTGAACCACCGGGGAGCGGAGACGCCTCCAGTCGGCTCGCACTAAATGAGTCTCCTGAATAAGACAAATATTACTGCCTGATTCTTGTAAAAGTGTCAGCAGGGCCCTCCTCTTCACTGGCAGATTAAGGCCTCTGACATTGAGGCTCAGGATGTCAACCTTAAGCATCGATAAAGGCTCGAACATGTGCAACTGAATCTAGTCTATTCTGGGGGGCCAGTCCTACCCATCTGAGTTCCCCATGCCTCTCCAACCCCAAGTTTCTAGCTCTCCCTCCCTCTTTCGACAAGGCCCTTCCTTGTCCCCCTCCCACGTCCACCTGCCCAGATACGTTAACTTGTGGTCGACTCACCTCTAACCCTGGTGTATAGGAGACTGCAAAGAAGCAGGAGAAGAGCAAGAAAGGAGGAAAAGAATGAACAAGATAATAAACATACTGAACAAGAGTACCAATAGCACTCTCCAGCAGGAGTGAAGCACTTCAATGTGCATGTGTCCATTCTGCCGGAAGCCAGACTTTATGGTATGGGTGTTGTGGTCTCAGCCGTGGCCGAATATCATCGGAAAGGGAGCCACCACAGAGGCAGAACTAGCCAAGGACAGTAGACTCACTGGGTGCCGGCCATTTAGTCTACTGTGGGATCTTCTGGGGTCCTCTTTACCCTGCAGCTGGCGGAGCAGTGCCTCTGTCCCCTGCTGCCGTTCTTGCTCCGTGGGCCTCGCAGATTGACCCTTCCCCGCCCTTCGGCGTCTCCCTCTAACGGTTTGCCACCTGGACGCCTCGGATCTTTGCTGGCCACCATCGGAGTCGTCCGTAGGCAAGTTGGTTCCCAGGATCTCCTTAGCGTCTTTCAAGGAACTTACCGTGCACTGCTCGTTTTCCTAATTGAATGTTAGGCAAAAGGGATGGCCCCACCTGTATTTGACGCCTTTGTCCCGCAAGAGGGAGGTCAGAGGTTTCAATTCTCTGTGGCACTGAAGGGTGAGGGGGGAGAGGTCCTGGTATACCCCCACTTGAAGGCCTTCAAAGGCGATGGTGGCCTTAACTTTGGTTGCCTTCATAATGAGTTCCTTTTGTCTGTATGAGTGGAGACATGTAAGAATGTCCTGGGGTTGACTTGGAGTGGAAGCCGGATGTGCGATCCAGGGTGATCACTTCCTCTCCAAGGTCCGGAGATGCGTGCCTAAAAAATCGAAGTACCCAATCTTCCAGGTTACCCCCGTCTGCCTGCAGAGGAACACCCTTAAGGCGTATGTTGGACCTCCTGGAACAGTTCTCCAGATCCTCCAGTCGGTAATGTAGGTCCTCATTGCGGTCTCTAAGCTCCAGGAGCTCCCTGGTCTGCTCCGTGATCTCATCCCTGCGGTCGCCTGCTCGCTCAAGAGAATCCACGCAGTCCCCGGTCTCCTGAATGTCCGCCTTCATCTGCTTGACATCTGTGGCCATTTCCTCCCGTAGTGCCGCAAAGTCATCTCTGAGGGCCCTAAAGAGCTGCTCCATGAAGCCCCTTGTGATGGGCTACATCGCCGGGTCCCGCTTGCGCTCCAGTTCCGTCATAGCTGTCTGCCTGTCAGCCAAGTCGGAGTCTGCCTTCTTTGCACCCGACTTCTGCAGGAGTTCTTTAATGGAAGAGTATTTCTTAGAGCGGAGAGAGGACATTGCTAGGGCCCAGTCACACGAATGGTAGGGTGTAGCGCCCGTGGTTTGTCCGCTTCGTCCCCAAGGTAGGTATCAGCAGCCGCTCCGGCTCACGGCTTCCACTGCTGTCAGCTAGGTCACTCCCAGGGGCTCCCATCAGTCCAGAGGAGCAGTCCTGCCCCCGGGTCAACTGCTTTTGCCCCGGCCCCTCCTGTACGTCGTTTCAGGCTTTGCAGCCCCACTCCAGCTCACCAAAAGACCATCGAGAGGGCCCACCACGACCGGGACTTGACTACG
This sequence comes from Triturus cristatus, assembly GCF_964204655.1. Lineage (NCBI taxonomy): Eukaryota > Metazoa > Chordata > Amphibia > Caudata > Salamandridae > Triturus > Triturus cristatus. The sequence goes on from NC_140591.1 coordinate 832,491,904, forward strand.
GTGGGGCGCACCAGCGTGCGTTTCTGGGCTCCCACTGCCCACTAAGCTCTTCAGGGCCGCACTCCCACCTACGGCGATCCGAAATCATACAAGCCGGGCACCTATGCCACTGCTCAGCCTCGATCTAGTGCAGGAGGGCCGGGTCCCCCCACTGCCACTCCTCCAGACCCTGTGAAACTGCCCCCAGGGGTCACCACTCGTGAATGTACGCCTCAGATGGTAGGTCTCACACGCGCTGGCAGGCCGCCTTTACCTTGTCCTGGGTGTGTAGGCAGTCCTGAAGATCCTTCGCTCCTCTGCCAGGTGAGCCACATGCCTCTTCGGCGCCGCTCCGGCCTCGTGTGCTGCCTCAGGTGCCCGCTCCGGCAATCCGACCCAGTCCAGAGTCTGGAAGAACCCATCACCTCCTCCGCTGCTCCACAAAGCTCAGTGGGCCTTCCTGGGGAGGAGCACTGCTTCAATGAGGGCAGAGCAGCAGGGGGGCCCTTTTCAGGCGCCTCCATGGCAGGCTTCTTTCTCACTTCGCCCCCTCAAGCGCGCCTCCAGGCTGCCTCTGCGTGACTGGAGCCTCGCTCGGTGCCCCCCAGCCGAGAGTGCGTGTCTTCCAGCTGATCTGGGCCTCCGCATCACCCAGCATCCTCTCACGTCATCTTCAGGCTCCTAGCAGGGGCTGGTCCCGATCAGGCCTCAACGCCGGGCCGGCTGACTCAGATCCGCGGCGGGCAGTCAGCGTCTCAGGAGAGGTCAGGACAGGCACCGGGGCTCCAGCATCCCGCGACCAGCCTCCGATGGCCCCACACACAGCGGGAAGCACTGTTCTTCAGCCACGGCGAGCGGAACTCCTCAGGCTCGATGTTGCTCCACCTCCATCTTGGCCACGCCCCCCACAATGGACCTTTATGCTGTGCAAATTGCTAATTCGCCTTTTCAAAATCCGCTGCTCTTTTTTTGCAAATAACAGTATTTTGTTTCTGAATCAGGCCCATCCCTTCTCATCCTGCACCTCTGATATGCTTCCAGTATCACCATGCACTGCACTGTGGCATAGAGGGATGTTTTACTGGAGATTTGGATGGCACATTGCTTGTGCTTTTAAGGTTTACATCTTCAAACCACCTCCTTCAACTTTGTGTTTGAAATTTGCTATTTTTTAGACTATTCTCTATTTGCAAATCCTTTTTACATAAATTCTGCAAATATTTAGAAGCTTATTTACAAGCCGTTTGCCCTGCCAGTGCATCACTTTTTTTGACTTACCTTGCGTGACTTTTCATGACCTGGTAAATATGGGCCCCGTTCACGCATTACTCTGCAACACGCATAGAACAAGGAAAATGGCATTAATAATTGTTTTTGTGCAGTAAGGTGTTCCTTCCTACACAAAAACAATCATCCCTATAGGACAGGAACCCTTGCAAAATGACGTAAGGGTGCCTGCCCTGGCGCATGGCAGTCAATTGTTCACCAGTTCAGGGGAAAGCACAAGGATGTGTCGTATAACTTTTGCTCCCTTTGAGTGATATCCCCAAATTCCTCCAAGACTGAGTTGATAGGGATGAGTTGAACTTTTGTAACTAGTAGACAAATGTCACAAAGGTTAATACAGATTCAAAAACAAACCATGTTTTATGGGAAAACCAACTTAACCGTAATGTTTGGGTAATTTTATCGCCGAAAATGCAGTGGTTTCAAAATCTGTATTTAATATAGAGTCAAAATTAATTCTCTGAGCAGAGAAACTTCTCATGAAATATAGATTTCATCTAATGGAAGACCTGGTCTCAGTCTGATTTCCTTCCCTCCGGCTAATTAGTTTCTAACATGGCAGTGCATTCTGATATGACCACAAATATGGACATATTGCTGCTCTGCATGGCCAAAGTCTTTGTGCAGTTCTTTAGGTCCATAAAGGGGTTCTTTACCCCACTCTGCATCACTCAATATTCTTTTTGTACTCTTATTTTATCAATACCATCAGTGGCATCATCAATGATTTCATTAAATGTATCAATGATTTCAATTATAATGTAATTTGCAATTACATCAGTGAAGTCATGTGTGAGGTTACAAGTACTGCAGTACTGCATGGTGGGTGGGTGTTACCATAACTGGTGAATTTCATGATGTTTAGGTTTCTCACTGTCACTAAAATAAGGAATTAATTACCACTGCAGCGTGCATTATGGTGTGCTTTGCAGACTATAACTGAGGAATTTCAGGGTTTTCAGGTTTGCCTTCACTGAACCATAGCTGTTTTGTCTCAGTGATTCTCTAGGTTTTTTTTCTCATAATGTACTGCATTTGCCTGCCAGGTACCCATTGAATGCCCTTAGCTGTGCACAATGGGAATATTCGTGAAAACCATGAATTCTGAAAATTTGACATACTCCACAAATCACGATTTTGGGAAAATGGTGGCTGTTTCTAAACGCAAAATAGTAGTCATTTGAGCGAAATTTCCCTCAAATCTACTGTTTTACTATGGCAATTTTTATGGGTTGGTATTTTTCCCCCACTTTCCACACCTCAGTTTGTCCCCTTCCACTCTCTGGTGTCAGACACCTCTCTTAGTGCTTATATTTATTTTGCTGTGATTTTTTTTCACAGCATTTATTTGACAGTTTTGTACAAAATCGTGATTTTTTGAGATGATGAAAAAAAATTATTATCCCGTTCACCAGCTTTCAAATGTGATTGGCAGAATTTCTGATTTGTAATTTTCTGAAATTAAGATTTTATTTGACAATGATTACAAAAGTGTTACACCTTTAAAGCACACCCGCCTCTTTTTTAGGTTGAGTCTAGAGTCAGAGCTCATGTGCTGCTATGCAAACCTTGTTGTATTGGAGTATGGAAAAGAAGACCCGCCCACTCTCCGCCCACTCTGCCCATATTTGTCATTGACTTGTGTCATTGTCCTTCATAAGTGCTAGCTTCTGATTCATAAAGAGCCCTGTTAGTCCCACCTTAGTACCGCCTTTTATTCATTTGTAACCTGCTATGGCGACTGGCCCTTTTTCTTCGGCTGTTACATGGTACGTGTTCTTAAGTCTGTAAGCACTATTTTCTTTATTAAGTTCTCTTACTGCAGGCACGACGTTCAGCATTTTATTTTCCACTTTTTTTGGAATGGCCTCTGAGTTCGGTGCGCCGCGTCAGGTGCAGTACTGGCGTCCCTTGTCCAGGCCATAGTAGCTCCAAAGTACATCACGACTCGTACCGTGTTTTTTTATTTCTGTAACGTCATCATTTTATTTTCGCATTTTTATACAACCACCAGAGGTTATGATGCTAAAAGAGCAATGAAACCAGAAAGGAGAAAGAGAAACACCAGTAATTTTCTTCTTTTCTAAATGATATATTCTGCATGACTTAACAGAGGTCGCTGATGTGTTTTTCCCAGAATCTAACTCTTTTGTTGAAATTTTAAGTTTTGTCTACTGGTGGCGATGGTTAGGAGCTGCACCGTTGTATCTGTTTCAGGGTGGGCGCGCAGTGGGCACATATTGTACATACACTTCACCCACTGCACTCGCACTCTGTACAAAATATTTAACCAAGCTTGCTTTAACCCCTTCGCCGCGACACGAATTCCGCCGCGGCGCTGGGGGGGTTTGGGGGCAGTGCGGCGCCGCTGTGCTCATGACGGAACCACTCCATCATGAGTCACGGGCGAGCTGTGCTCATGACGGAGTTGTTCCGTCACGACTCCGCCTACTGCGCTAATCGCCCGCACAGGCGGGGCATTAGCGCCGCTTGGGCGGAGCGGCCGCCAACGGCCGCAGCATGACGGAACCACTCCGTCATGAGCACACGGCACCCGTGGCTCATGACGGAGTGGTTCCGTCATGAGCACGGAACGGGTTAAGGCACATAGCATCCTTTATACACCCATGACTACATTCCATTACACCTCCAAGAAGTCTCTCAGTATTCACACTGCACCCCAAAACTCGTGCAGTATCCACACTGCACCCCAAAACTCTTGCAGTGAGCTTTCACTCTGCAGCATGTAGGACATGCCCCTTTCTTTAGACGTGGTATTAAATCCAGGACACAGAGTGGCAAGTAGGAACACCTTTATTTTGTAGTCCATAAGTACATCCTCCAACCACCTAGACCAGCAGCAACTGCGCTCTCAGAATTCCCCACAGAATTTCCCTTCCACAACATGCTGTATTCCATATTCTAAAGCAGGCTAAGAGATGCAAATGCAACATATCTCCTCTCTATAATAACCCATAAGCAAGCAAAACTAAATACAAAATATGAAGATGAAATGACATCATGAAGAACAGTTGTTACATGGACAAGCAAAACTATATACAAAATATGAAGATGAAGTGACATCATGAAGTACAGTTGTGACACGGACATCAGCTTCCACACTCCACTTCAGCATCATGGCACTTCGTTTACTTCCTGGCATTCCACACATTATCACCTTCCAACTCCACTGTATAACCCCACACGCTGAACACCCTACACGGAGTAAACCACACTGATTCACTCTTTCTACCCAACCTTCCTTTCCTACACCTGACCCAATCACCCACCTTGATGGATGCATTTTCACAATTCGTAGTTTTTTCATGCTGCAACTGGTATCCTTGCTGATATTTCTCAACTCTATCCATCACCTTGTCCTTTTTAGCCGTAGCATCATAAGTCACCTTTTCCCTTGTGCACATCCATCCTGGATACACCAATGACTGTGGATTTCTTCCTTTTAACAAACAAAAAGGTGTGACACCTGTGTTTGAATGAGGAGTTATTCTACAGTTCCACAACATTTTCTGCACTTCTTTCTTCCAGTCCAAGTTACTACACACAATCAATTGCACACACTCCACCAAAACAAGATTGAACCTCTCAATCAAACCATTCTCCCTGGGATGATATAGCGCTTTGCGATGATGCACAACACCATTGGCCTTCAAAAATCCCTCCATCTGACTAGACAGAAACTGTGGACCGTTATCAGTAACTATCTCCTTCGGCCATCCTTCACGCATAAATACCTCAGTTAAAAATGTCACCACTGCATCTGTACTCAAGTAACTAACAAACTTAACCTCAGGCCACTTGTAAAAAGAATCCATTAGCACCAGCGTGTACTTACCCACACATCCTTTAATAACAAATGGTCCACAAATATCCATACATAATTTCTTCCATGGCCCATCGGGAATCTTCGCAGGAGTAATTGGCATTTCCTGTGATCTTTGTGTTTTATCACTTCTTGCACATGGCAAACTTTTTCTCACTCTCCTCTCAATCATACGACCCATGCCTGGCCACCAAAAATGTGCTCTCGCCTTTCTTTTCATCCCAGACATGCCACCATGACCATTATCTAACAAATCTACCACACAACCCCTCTGCTCTTCAGGAACCACCAACTTTTCACCCCTATACAATTTTCCCTCCAACCAAGCCAACTCGGCCCACACTTTTTGTACTCATACAAGATAACCACTCTCTGCCTATCCCTGGGCCAACCCTCAGACAAACATTCCTTAATGGTCTTCATAACATTATAGGAGGAAATTTTCACTAACCACTCATCTCCTTGAATGGCACTCTTTCCACACTCAAAGAGTTAACCACAATATCGTAATTCTCAATATCTCTTTCTTGTATCTCTTGTATATTGCAACACAACGGTAAATGTGACAAGCAATCTGCATTAACATTAGTATGCATAGGAACATACTTTATCTGAAACGGGATTTCTTTCAAATAATACAACCATTTGGCTAATCTGGGCATGGCTTTACCAGCACCTTTGGTTAAAACAGTTCAATCAATGGTTTATGATCCATTCTTAACTCAAATGAATGACCCCCATATGTAATTCTTAAAGTGCTTGATTGCCCACCAACATGCTAAGGCTTCATTTTCTATGACACTATCGGTTCCTTCTGCTCCCTTAAGAGTACGAGACGCAAAAGCAATGACTCGTTATTTACCATCCTTCCTCTGCATTAGAACCGCACCTAGTCCATACAAACTGGCATCAGTCACTAAAATGGATTGCTCATTTACATCACCGGTTTCAGATTCACAGCCTTAACAATACAATCGTCTATCTTTTTAAAGGCATCTTCACAAGATAGTGTCCAAACAAACTTAGTATTTTTTTTTTATAAGTCTCTCAATTCCTTGGCAATGTCAAGAGAAATGATCAATGAATTTAGCATAATCCTGAGACATTCCCAGAAACGATCTAAGTTGGTCTTTATTTGTCGGTGCCATAGCATTCTTTATTGCTTCCACTAGCTTAATTGTTGGGCTATTACCATCCTCCGAAATGGTATGACCTAAATATTCCACTTGTATTACTGCAAAATTACACTTGCTCGCCTAATTTTGTCAATACTTTTCATAATATAATGTCATGTTCTTGTTCATCCTTGCCCCACACCAAGATATCATCTTGGAAAAATCTTACATTGGATTCGTCATCAAATAACTTTTGTATGATTCTTTGGAAAACTGCAGATGCAGAAGCCAAGCCAAATTGCATACGCGCAAATCTATATAAACCTTCTGGGGTAATAAACGTTGTTAAGTGCTTAGAGAGTTAATGCAATTTAACCTGATGGTACGCTTGTGATAAAGAATGTTGAAAGCACTTTAGCAAGACCAACGGTTACTAACATCTCATTGATATTTGGGAGAGGGTATTGATGTACCCAAATAGACTTAAGTCGTGGAGGTCCACACACGTTCGGACCTCCCATCCCGGTTCTTAACCAAAACAATGGGACTTACCCAGTCAGCAGACTCCACTTGCTCTATAATATCCTCCGTCTCCAACCGATTTAATTCATTCTTCAAAGTACTCCTCATAGTAATAGGCACACCCCTTAACTTATGGATAACTGGTTTGACATCCTCCTTTAAAATGATCTTATGACAGAATCCTCTCAAACAACCTAGCTTAGCTGCAAAAACATTTGGAAAAGCATCTTTCCATTTACAGTCACCCTTCTGCTCAACAATTTTCTCAGTGTTGGTGAAAAAGACCTGTTCCGGATGGTTTGCGTCTAAAATAATACCAAGCAGCCATAGGTCAGACCACCACAAAAGATTCTTACCCTGACTGACAACTTAAACCCTGGAATGTACAGATCCCCCCTTAAAATTTATATCTGTTGAAAAACACCCCAGCATAGGTAGTTTCCTCCCATAATAACACACCGGGTTAACCTCAGCAGCAGCCAATCCTGTATGCCCCAGGCTATTTTATGTCATAATGTCAGTAATCGTGTATGGGGAGCACGAATCAGCCCACACACCTACAGCTTTTCCACACGCTTCCTCAATGACCAATACTTCATCATCTCCAGTATCAGATTCCTCAGCTTTGTGAATAACATTTACATTTTATCTACCCTTCCACTCCCGCTCTTTACATGCACGAGCGAAATGACCCATCCATCTACACTTATAGCATCTGACAGTAATGCTGGACAGTTAGTAAAGGAGACAACATGCTTTTCACTACCACAACATAACATCTAGTGGTAGATTTTTTTGCTCTCTCTAAAACCTTGCTTCTGCAGCAACATCTCCTCATTACGTGAATTGGTGGATTTTATGTTCAATTTTTTTAACATTTGCACAACATTTACAGTTTTTAATGCATCTCAACATTGATCAACATCTTGTTTCAGTTCTGTCACATACTAAGTGGTATTCTCCACCCTTTGTGCTGCCAAAATGGCTTTTTCTAACGAAGGTTCCTTCATGTTGGGTAGTTTTTCTTAAATTTTCATGTTGTTTAGTCTTCTTTACCAACTGATCCCTTATTATCTCATCGAGTAACTCACGTAACTTACATGTAGATGCCAATGTTCTTGATACCACAATGTATTGATCCACATACTTCCCCCATGACTTCCGCTCTGTAGAAAAGAATTTATGGCGCTCCACAACGATATTTATCTTTGCCCTGTAATTGCTCTCTAAAGCTCTCATGGCTCGTGCAAACTCATCATCATCATCCTCTTCCTCATCTGCTTCATTTTCTTGCGCCTCACGAGGTGGAATTGGCAATAGTTTTAATACCTTTCTTCCTTCTGCTCCTAGGTTTTGTTTAAGAATTGCCAGTTTGCTTTTAGGCACAAACACGTCACCACCAATGGCATCTAAATAAGTTAAAAAGACTTCTTGCCAATCTTCCCACAACATAGGTGGGTTGCCAGAAGATGCTAAAAATGCAGGTGGGGGGGCTATGGAGTCTAAACTGGCCATTATGCTATGGGTTTTGCTGTTTCTGCTATCAAGCAATGCAAGTAAAATCAAACTTAAATCAAATCCCTGCAGTCAAAATTAAAACCAAAATTCTTGCAGTCACAATTAAAATTAGAATACCTGCAGAAAAGATTTCCACACGATCACAGAGACGGACCGATGTTCCACGTCTCTATGGAGAAGGATCTTCCTTTCCTAAAACAAGGACGGGCGCCCGAGAGGCACCGTTATAGAAATCAGCGGTGACTGTAGTCAGCTGATGCTTTGGTAACACATTGCGCCGTACAGAGTCAGGCTTATCCTAAGCAACGCTACGGTGAAGCATTTTGACGTCACTATGCTTCAATCAGGCACGGAGTCAGGCAACACTGCGGAGTGGCATTGTGATGTAGTGCCACGCCTACACCTTACGAGCCGCTCACGTCCACTCCTCACGAGCCAGTGCTGGCGTTGTGTAGGGACGCCGCTCGTGCTGTAGCACTGCTCATGCTGCCACTAGCCACAGGCACCGCTCCTGCTGCCACTCTCACACAATCACCTCTGTGATCCAAAACAAAACTCATGATTGTCGCCGGCAGACAGCGATGATTTCCATACTGCTCCAGATGCCGAAACTTGGTCTTCTTGGCACAAACAGGCCTAGAGCTTGCTGAAACCATCATTATGCTGCAGGATCATCCAATACCTTCAAGGGTCAGAGGAATTTTGGAGGACCGGTCATCACTCCTCGCCACTATTAAATCCAGGACACATAGTGGTAAGTAGGAACATCTTTAACTCTCTAGTCCATAAGTACGTCCTCCAACCTACTAGACCAGCAGCAACTGCTACTCTCAGAGGTCCCCACAGAATTTCCCTTCCATAACATGCTGTGTTTCAGATTCTATAGCACACTTAGAGATGCAAATGCAACATGCGGTTTGTCCAAAGAAAGGTGTGCGGCCTCTATATCTGTGAAAGCGCCGCATGGGCACTAGTAAAGCAAATATTTGCAATGCAATAGGTCTCGCATTTGCAAGAGTTTAAGGTATTGCATTGCCAATAGCTTAAACTCTCGTTAATGCGAGACCTATTGCATTACAAATGCTTGTTTAAATTAGAATAACTCTAAAATGGCTATAGATATTTACACCTAATCATGAAAAGTATGCTTTCTGGCATAAATGTAATAAGTATTTTATGCATTAGCAGTCAGCAAAGATTCTTATGGGAGATAAAATGGGGAAGCACCCTATAATGACACATCCCCGAATCTTGTTTTCTCCTTACATTGACTACACAGACCCTGGCATACTGGACCTTAGTTGCACATGCTGAGTACCACATTTGGTGCAGAACCGTTTATCAGGAACACATTTACAGGCAAATAAAAGAATGAACCCAGTATAGTATATCTATAGATTCAATGTAAAGTGTTATTTATTACCAATGTTGAGTTTGGGGAGGGGTCATAATTCACCAGAAAAGAATCGCTCATAATGGCACTTCTTATCCACAATAATGGTAATAAGTAGCTTATTACGCGTAGTGAATCTGCATGTATGTTTTTTGCTGTGTTATGTTTTTCATATAAAATATTTGTAAACAAAGTTGTTTAGTCACAACCAGAATACAAGGGTTTAAATATGTGCAGTGTGATAAAATCACAATACTTCGGGCTAATAAATAGGGCCCTAGAATCAGTGAGGCATTAACCACTGCTTTCTCATGTTGCAGGCCCTCTCACCCAGCTATACAACACTCATATACTCCCACACAGACATTCATACGCCCATACATGTACTCAGACACCCAATCATCCATACAGCCACTCACGTACCCGTGCACCAACCCATACAGCCACCTAGACACCATCTGACAGACTGATACACACATTCTCAAAACCTAGTCACTCACCCATACTTTCACTGAGACACCTAATCACAAGCTTATACAGTCAGTTATGCACCCACTGAATCATCCATACAGGCACTGATACTGCCACTGATAAATCAATACACCTTGGTATATATATTTAACACTCATAAACATTCTAAAAACACTCAGAGTCGCTGGTTGATGTCATCAGTTATGTCATCAGTGATGTCACTGACCATGTAATGAGTGAAGTAATATGTGAGGTCACAAGCTGTGCATTGCAGGGGTGCGAGTTATTGTTAGCTCAGCTAACAATAACTGCTGCATTTCTCTGGTTTTGTACAAGTCAAATGTCAGCCTAACTATAACGTCTCAGTAACCATTGTTTTTTTCAGCGAATTTCTAAGCTTTTTAAAATTCTATTTCCTACCTATAATGTGCCTGCAACCTTTGTTGTTTTCAGTGAATTTCTAAGGTTTTTAAAATGCTAATTCCTAACTATAACATCCCTGTAACCTTTGGTTTTTTCAGTGAATTTCTATGGTTATTAGTCACGTTTGCAGAGTGGTGGAGAAAAGGGGTAGGGCCTCCAACCAGCTCTCTGGAATTCCGCTGTGGAGGACTTACAGGAGGTACCAGGATGTCTTCTTTGCCCCCAAGGTCCCTCAGAAGCAAAGTGGACTTCATCCCCCAACCAGTAGTGTGCCAGGAGCCTCCTTTGCAGTGTGGTGGAGAAAGGAGGCATGGCCTCTGAACATCTCTTAACAATCCTGCTGTGTGGGACTTACTGGAGGTAACAGGAGTGGTAGTTGGTCCCCAAGGACTTCCTTGGGGGCAACTACCACTCCTGTTACCTCCAGTAAGTCCCACACAGCAGGATTGCTGAGAAGTTGCCAGAGGCCACGCCCCCATTCTCCACCATTGGATTGCAAATTAGTAAAATTGGCATCCATGGATCTGGGAATTAAGGCAGAAGGTCTTCTGTTTCGGGACTCTTTCATAAAGGAGTTAAGCAAATATGTGTCCTCCTTTCAGTTCCTCGACAAGGGGCAACAGTAACTGAAAGTTTTCTCTCAGTGGGTTTTCTCCAGTGCCGGTAGAGGCAGGAGCTGCTTTACCAGCTGCAACTACCACAACCAAGGTTTCAGAGGCTCTTTCAACTCGGAATATCAAGACTACAAGCCTCAATTCTATCCCCAGCGAAGTAGAGGCTTTTGAGGTCAAGGATACAAAGGTTCCCTATACAATACCCAAACAGGTAAGTCTTGCTTCTGACCTTCCCGTTGGAGGCCATCTTCAGCTTTTCCTATGAAAATGGCAATCTATCATGTCAGACCCATGGGTGTTAAACACTGTCCATGGTTATGCTATAGAACTGTATTCCAGGCCTTTTCAAATAATGTTTCCTTCATCTCCAAAACTCGCTTCCGAAATGTCCAACCTAATTTCTCTGGAGATAAAGTCTCTCTTGAAAAAGCAAACTATTCAAATGACCTTTCTCAATCCCTCAGGTTTCTTCAGGTGTATCTTTCTCGTCCAAAACAAAACAAGAAGATCAGACCATTCATCAATCTTCGATAGTTCAATCAGATTGTCATTTAACAACATTTCAAGATGGAGACTATTATCCATCTCAGAGACTCTTTACTCATTTACAACTGGATGGTTTGTTTGGAACTTCAGGATTCTTATCTAACTGTTCCCATTCTCTAAGACCACAGGACATTCTGCCAATTTCAGTCGCAAGGTGAAACCTATCACTTTTCTCTTCCTTTCGGACTTTCCTTGGCACCATGGTGTTTTACCAAGCTAATGAAACCTGTGTTCACTTTCCTCAGAGCCCAAAACATTCGGCTCATCATTTATTTGGACGATATTCACATAATGAGTCAACATCTCCTCAATCTTTAGAAACAGGTGCATCTCACATGTTCACTTCTTATAAACATAGAGAAAGAAATGTTTAACCCTTCAAAACAGATGAAGTTCTTAGGTTATCTGAGAAACTTTTTAAGGGTGGCTCTTCATCTTCCTTCTGCGAAAATCAAGACCATCAAATTCGAAATTCTCCAAACCTTTCAGAGTTCTGTAATCTTTCTCAGATCTCCAGTAAGAATTTTGGGTCTTCTCTCATCTTCTATACAGGCTATTTTTCCAGGCCTTCTTCATTATCGGGCTCTTCAAAGACTAAAAATTCACCACCTTCGCAGAGGCCTCACCTACTCCGACCCTGTCAGATCCAGAATCCTGTTTAGAGCTTCAGAGGTGGCTAGACCATTTAGATTCCTGGAATGACAGAAAAATCTTCGCATCAGCCCACGATCTTGTATCAGAATCCAATGCAAGTCGGACAGGTTGAGCGTCCGATGTGGACCAATCTCGACTGGTGGTACTGGGTCACACGAGGAGTCCAGATTGCATATAAACTGTTTAAAGATGCTGACAGGCTCCTTTGCGATCAAAAGCCTAGCAAAAAACTTCTGCATATGGACAACATTTCTGCAGTCTGTTACATACATCATTAGATCAAAGCCTTTGGCAGAACTAGCCAAATGTTTTGGAGAATTCTGCCTATTAAATAACATTTCTGTACATGCAGAATACTTGCCAGGAGATCTAAACTATGTAGCAGACTGGCACTTCCCCCACTTACGATACACGAGCAATTGGAAGCTTCATCCTTCGGTGTTCGAGTCACTGTGTCACAAATCGGGTCCCTTCCACATAGACCTTTTTGCCTCCAAACTGAATTGCCAACTTCCTCTCTTCTTCAGTTAGCACCCAGATCCCTTGGCTTTAGCATCAGATTTTATTGTCCAGAACTCGTCCATTTCAACCCATTATGCATTCCCACCTTTTCTAATGATCAGCAAGATCTTGTCTCAGGTCAGATGCCAACAAGCATCTCTGGTTTTGGTGGTTCCCTTCTGGCAGTAACAACATTGGTTTCCTCATCTTCTGGAACTGGCGATCGATTTCCCAGGTCTGCTCCCTTCATTCCCCAACCACCTCCTGGTTCCTTTTTTCCTTTCTCACAAGCTGGTACTAAACAATTCACTCACTCTCTTGGCTTGGAAGATAGCAGGAGTTCCCAATCTGCTCCACTCATTTCGCCAGAAGCTTCAGCTTACACCAATAGAACCTGGGTCCCAGGTCCCACAAAAGCTTGGTCTCTATGGTCAGGCTGATGTGTGGGAAAATGTGTCAATCCCTTTTTCAGCAGATATAACTTACAACGTTAATTTCTTCACAGCCGTAGCTAGTGGTGGAAAGACCTACCACACTATCGGTCTTTACAGATCTGCCACATCTACTAATCATCGTTACATCAATGGAAAACCAGTGGGAGAATATCCACTCGTCTTTCAACTGTTAAAGGGAGTAAAATATTCAAGTCCTCTTGTTCCTAAGTTCAGTATGTTGTGGGATGATAATGTGGTTTTAAACGTGTGTATTTAACTTACCATGCTATTATGTCTGATTTCTATCAAACGTTTGTCTGATGTTAGAGCTCTAGACAGTTCCTCTCGACAATTTACTCCGACAGGTGTGCTTTTTACAGTTTGCAGACGTATTAAAACAAATTTAACTTCTGTTTTCTATTCCTACTTTCCTGATCAACCCAAGCTTTGTGTTGGACAATGTCTCAAAGTAAATGCGCAAAACACAGTCGATCTCAGGATGCCCTCAGACACCCAGCTTCTTAATTCATTCAGAAAACCCCAAAAAACAGTATCTTTCCTTACCCTCGTTCACTGGGTCAAGTGGGTCATGCCCCCTGTAGGTATTGATACCACCGTTGTTGGTGTCCATTCCTCTAAAGGAGCCATGGCCTCCAAAGCTTTTTGGGCAGGCTCCCTTCTGGAGGACATTCTGAGATCAGCTGATTGGTCTATTGATAATTTTAACACAAGGAGATGATGGGCGTAGTGCTGAAACATTTCAGAGACTCACCTCAAATCACAGATCTGGGTTGAATCCATTATTGTTCTTTAGCACACTTCGCCACCCCAGTTCAGGCCTAGCCATGCGCAAATCAGTCTTGACCCTCTACCTCATGGGAACAGTCCAAGTTTTTTTTCCTATGGATTTTCTGGATGTTGCTGTTTCTTATCCTTACCCATTTGTGATGTTGGATTACAGAACTGTTGACTTTTGCTAGGAACTGTTTGTGAGAAAGTGGCTCTGTATATGCTGTTCCCAAATAGGTACAGTGTGCACAGAGTCCACAGTCCCCAGAGGTTTGGCAGAGGCTAAAGTTAGATATAACCTTACTCTCTAAAGTGGTAGCTTGGTCGAGCAGTAAGGCAGTATCAGAGGACAGTGTAAAGCATTTTTTGTACACACTCAGGGTCCAATTCCGATCCAGGTCGGAAGGGCACGAACGCGATCCGGCCGGAAAAACTACGCGCCGTACGCGTGTTTTCCGGCCGACTCGTACAGCTGTACGAGCGAGCAAGTACGATGCGAGCTACATGAAATTCACCGACCGAGTCAAATTGAGCAAATCGACTGAGCAAATTGTCCGGGTGGTTGCCTTTGGGGGTCCGCGTCGGACCCCCTGTCACCCGCAGCCCTACGACTCGGACACAGAGGGAGACCCATGGGTCTCCCCAACACAGGCATGTACTGTGCGGATGGCACCGGCGCGTACCCACTGTAGGGGGTGCCCTTGTCCGCGACGTACCCATTCAGTCAATGGGAGCCCATGTACGTGTCGTACGACCGGCTCCCATTGACTTCTACGGGAGTCCGACCGATCCGAGTCCGACAGCATACGGCCGCATTGTACTCGCTCGGTCGGACTGCAGGACTCCTGCTCGGTCAGAAAACACTCCGTATCCGGCTCGGTCGGAGTGTTTTCGACCCGGATCTGATTCGGCCCCTCAGTCAGCAAATGGTCTCACACACTCAAGAACTGAACTCTAGGCCAATGGTTTTTGTATAAAAATATATAGTTGTTTTATTTTAGAACCAACAATAGGTATCAAAATATACTTTCCCAGAATGAGATACATAGTTAAATACTTTTCAATAGACAATAGACTTTGGATGCAATAGATACAGTTGTTGCAATAGGCAACACAATTTCAAACACAATTATACATTGAGCTCAATGGGAATTCCTAGTAAAATGCAATAGATTACTTTTTGGATTACTTTTCTAACTCCAGGACTGGATCCTAGATTCAGTCCTGGGACAGTTCCTCGAAACAGGTGAGTAAATACGTTTTAGTTACTGTTGTGATTTTAAGCAATATTTTGGTATTTTAAAAGTTGACAGAAACTTTTTCTAATAAAATCACCAATGTTATCCTATGGGAGGAAATTCACATAGCAGGTAAGTGGGGTTATTGTTACTTTTCCTATGAGAGAATGCGTCTAGGTTATACAGGCGATTTTTAACGAATATTTATAAGTTTGCAAAATCGAGACTTGGAAACTTTTTCAGCAAAAAACAGGCAATGTTATCCTATGGACGGAAATTCAAGTTGCAGGTAAAGTATGTTCTCGTTACTTTTGTAATCCAGTGCTGGGCTCCTAGGCTCAGTACTGGGATATCTATCTAAAACATGTAAGTAATTAAATTTTCACAGTTGGTACGATTTTTAAAGAATATTTGTAGTTTGCAAAAATCGACACTTGGAAGAAATTTCACAGAAAAATAGTCAATGGTTTCCTATGGAAGAAAATTGAGATAGCGGTAAGTATGGTTGTAATTACTTTTCAGGGTCAGTGCTGGGCACCAAGATCCAGCACTGGGATCTCTCCTAATAGCAGGTGAGTATTTTCGTTTTCGTTACTCGGTTGATTTTAGGTGAATATTTTAAAGTTTAGAAGAATTTTCAGGTGGAACCAGTCAATGTTACCCTGTGGAAGAAAAGTGAGTTATCGGCTTTTGGGTAAGTACTGGACTGGCAGTGTTAAGGTTCTGGGCATAGACTCAGGGGTCTCCCAAGGTCAGGTAAGTACAGTTGTTACACCCTCAGCGGCACAGGGGCAGCTGGGTACAGAGTGAGTTAGGCCCAATGTTATCCTATGGAAGGCAGGGGGCCCTTGGTTGGTGGCTACTGGCTAGCAGGCCACGCGGCTGTGGGAGCTGGGCTCCTGGTCACTTGCTCAGAACAAATGGGGAAGTAGATTGGAGTAGAGGTTGCACTGCCAGGGGCACTCGGGCGGCTGGGTGCAGGGTGCTTTTGAGCCGTCGGGCGCTCAATGGATTGCAATGGAGAAGCTCAAGAACGAACAAAGGCTGCAAGCTCGGGACGAAGATTCTTCAGGTGTGACCACCACTTCGAGAGGTAAGTTGGGTAGTTGGAGGATAGGAGGGTACCCAGGAGTGGGGCACAGGGGGCAGCAGGGCGCCGGGTGCAGGAGTGCCTTTTGGTGTCGGGAAATCTTACCCACTGTTGATCGCGGTTGGGGGGGTCCCTGGTTCTGAGGCTGCAGGCGTCATCAGGAGTGTCGAGGTGGGTCCTTGGGTGCTGTATTCAGGGTCACAGTCGCCGGGGGGACGTCCTTGTGGTCTTTGTCCACTCCAGCACAGGCCAGGCTTGGCGGGTGCAGAGTGTGCAGGGTTCGCGGATCCTGGCTGATGCCAGGGGTCAGTTACTTGCTTTGAGCAGTACCACTGCTCGTGGGAGTCCCAGATGCTTAGAGACACAAGGTAGCCAGGTCCTCCGGGGTTTGTGAGGTTGCTGGCCACGGGAGATGCCGGGATTTAGCAGGAGAAGTTTCGAGGGTCGACAGGCCGGTAGGACTGGGGCCAAAGCAGTTGGTGTTTTCCTCTTGTTAGCAGCTGCACGGCAGGTCTTCTTGCTTCTTGATCTTCTTTGCTGTTTCGGGATCTGGATCTAAGGAAGGAAGGTTCAGGGTGCCCCTAAATACTAGATTTAGGGGCATTACAGGTAGGTAAAGGGCAGGGACCAATGGGTCCCTGCCCTGGGGTGGGTACACCCCCTATCCTGCCACTCTCCTGTGGGAGGGGGGCAGTAGCCTAGTCCTGATTGGGCAGGGCTTCCCATCTTCAAGATGGCAAGAGCCCGGAGATGTGCTTCACCTCGCCTCCCCCACCTGAGGGGTGGGGTTGGCAGAGGTTGGCACACCCCCTTTCCTTCCTTGGGGTTTCCGGACAGTCTTCCTGCCAGAGTGGGGGTCAGACCCGGTAGGGGCCAGTTGCTGAGTACAGCAAGTGGCCTGGAGAAGCTCACAAAGGCAGAATGCCTTTGAAGCTTCCCCTGCCCATCCTGGGGGAGGAGACCTAGCACCTCACCTAGGATGTGCAGTGTTGCAGGCCCAGGAGAGCGGATGGATCTCTACCCAAGGGTACAGCAACATGTCTGCTGTGTGGCAGCCTAGGCAGCCCCTCAGACAAGACGTGGATTGTAGGTTAGGTTCAGGGGGCATCTCTAAGATGCCCTCTGTCGTGCATTGTATATGAAATCCCACACTAGCATCAGTGCGGGTTTAATGTGCTGAGAAGTTAGATATCAAACTTCTCCGTCTTTAGTGCAGCCATCATGGTGCTGTGGAGTTCGTATTGATGATCTCCCAGCACCATATACTCTTAAATGGCAGCACTGCACTTACAGTGCCCAGGAATGGACCTGGGTACTGTAGGGGCACAGGGCTCATACGTCTGTGCCCACACCACTGGCATAGGGCACCCAGCTAGAGGGGTGGCTGAGGTATGCTAGGGCAGTGTGTGTTGTGGGCATGGCACACAGGGATGTGTGCCATGTCGACTCTTAGTTTTGTTCTGCACCAAGACACTCAGCCTGCAAAGGCAGTGTGTGTGTGTCAGGGTACAGGGCCTCTAAGGGTGGCACAATAAGTGCTTCTGCCCTTAGGGGCCTTCTCTGGTCACAAGATCGTGGGTACCTAGGGTACCAATTACCAGGGGCTGACATGTGACCAAAGACGCCAATTGGGTTTTGGCTGTTAGGCAGTTTTTAGGGAAGGAACACAGGCCCTGGGCACCTGATTGGCAGGAGCCCAAGGGCACAACAAGGAAAAGTGCATCAGTTATCAGGCAACAAATGGGGGGGTTACTGCAACAGAAACCTACTTCCTTACACTGTTCACACGTACTATGTCTCTCTTGATTGTATTATCTATGTTTCCTTTATTTAATGTTTATTCTTGCACAAGAAACGAGGACTGTTAGCATTTAAGCTGATAATTATACATTATACTGTACTACTATTGGCAACTGTTGGACTGCGTGTTGTGTTCCCATTGGCTGGTTGTTCCCAGACCTCATGTTATTTATAATTTTTTTTTAAGTAGTTCTTGACTGCTGCTGTTGAATTAAAGCAAGACCAGAGAAGCATAATACACTCCTCCATGTCTTTCATAAAATTAAGACTTTCCTTCATAATTTACTAGGAAAATCTTCATTATATAACAAACGATCTTCAATTGGTAATTGGTCACTATATTGTTTGCCTCATTCAGATGATATATTTCTTCCTTAACCCTTTAAGTGTGCCCGTCGGCCAACGGCCGTCGTGAGCACTACCTCAGTAGTGCTGCGTATGTCCGTTGGCCGACGTGGCCCCGCCCACTCAATGGAACGCCCCGCACCGCGGCGGTTAAGGCGTTAATTAGTGGTCTGTGCTTCTTTTGTAATCGTACCAGGCAGATTGAACGCCGTTCTCCTGTTGAAGCGCTTTGCGGTGAAATTCTCGAGTTTATTGAAACCTTCGAAGCAAACGACAGCTATCATGCAGTCTGCTATTCCGGCTTCCTCCATCTTCCCGCAAATTAATTGATCTCTGCGCTGAGATTCCTTATTACTGCATAAGCACTGCAAAACGATTAAATATCAGCCTCTTCGTGAGTTAACTCCTATAGGGCACCCGGCCGGGCGCCCTGTGAGTTATTTTATTCACGTTGAGCACAGTGACACTAGAAACATTCACGTTAACCAATAGGCTTACAGATCAGGTGTCCCTTCACAAAAAACTGTCCTGAAGAGACCCTTTATTTCAGACAGGGTCAAAACGCCGTAGACGAGACAGGCGAATCATTCTCTGACACTTATAATAATGAAGTGTTGATAACTATTTTTTTTCATCTTTGTATGATCGCCTTTGTAATGATCAATTGAAACCTTTTTATGTTGCACTATTTGTCACTTGTTTTGTTTAAATCACTGGCTTCATTGGGACACCCTTGATAATTATGTATTAAGATTGTCATTTGTTTCAACTATGTACATGAGATTGTTCTTAACTTTCAAACAAACTCTTTCACTATAAATACAAAAAATGTTTTCTACCAAAATTCCAATGTGTTGGGTCAACTGTTCTTTCTGCCGTCATGTTTAACCCTCTTTTTTGACTGGTAACTTTTGAAGTATATTACATTGTTGCCTATTAACCCACGTGAGCCATTGTTTCTTTTCATAAAATATCTTTTGTAATCACTGCTCATCATTGAGTGAAACTTAAAGTGCACTGTGTAGCTGTACTCTTTTCCTTCCTTTTCCATCCCCCATTAATATCCGTTTCTTTCCTGCCCACACCCATCTAATTGCAAAAATAGAGTTGTTAAAAAAGAAATCATGTAAGCATAAACATTTTGACAAATATATGGTTCTCTGAAGAGGTACTGTTGTGTTTACATCACCGAAAAACAAAATTATATGACTCAAAATAAATATTAATTTAATTGTGAATTTTCAAAACAAACCCCACATCAAGCTTTTGTTAATGTTAGGCAATCACACTCAAACTAACTATTTCTTTATGGTGTGATGTGGCAGGAAAGCGTGTTGTTCCATAAGGCTAACATTGTGGGAATACTTCAAAAGCTAACTACTGTAGTTTAGAATGAGGATTTCAGCAGTCTTTCTTGTCATTTATGCTCTGGGAGGAGCGGGGTTGCAGGAAGGAAGGGAAGCTGGGAGAGTAATAATGATTGTTATCTTAAGTTTAATAGCGTTATAAATCACAAATTCTAATAAATACAAGCACATTCTAAACATTCAGTTCCACAATCCAAACGTGTGTACTAACTCCAAATATAACCCTTTCTCGTCCTTAACAAGTATTTTCTTAAATGTTCCTGTCATTGACAAACTGCAGGAGCATGCCTAGTGAAAATTTGCATACGCACATTTTATGTTACTTGTTTCTTCCAAACGCCATAAAACATGGGGGTGTACCCCAGCCTTTTCAACAATGGAAACACACTTGCTGCTTTCTTTGACATAAGTAGTTTTATGTGCATTTTTGGGGGGGAAACTACTTTGTAAAAGTTCTGAGAATCCCCACAAACTGAGAAGTTTGTTGGTGTTCAGTGCATTTTTACAGAAATACAGCCCACCTTTAATGCCCTCTTTCCTACCCCAACCCATAAACATACTTGAAGACAATAAACCATACTAACAACTTGTCCAAAGTACTCGTGCAGATGTCCTGTGAAACAGAATCATAACATCTAACCTGGCAATTGACTGTTTTGCATGCCAAAGATTTACTTCTGTGTTTCCGAAAAGTTTGGGAATGAGGGCCTGCTCCTATTAAACATTTTTATTACCCTTACTTGAAACTCTAAAAACCAGTGCCACAAATGTTCCTAGATCTGACAACATTCATTCACTATCTGTCTACAACACTTAGACTAAGTTACTCACCAAACAATTTTAATGGATTGCTATTGCCTAAACCATGTAGGTGCTCCAGCGCGGAGTGCAAAATCCCTCTCTCCCGTCACGGACCAAAAGATCTCACATACACACACTATCCATACATTCGCTGGTGGGGCCCATAACACCAACATTCACTCACCATCAGTCCGTGTGGGAGGCGATTATCCTTCCAAGCGCTGGAAATGAGAGAGGGTAAAATTACCACAATCTACCCTAATGAGCAACAAATCTACACAACCTTCTGATACTCATTAGGCCCTGAATTTCACCTTTGGTATTCCTCTCATAAAACGGGACGGATCAGCTAGTTGCTGGTTTGAGTGAATTTCTAATTCCCTAATTAACCTTTTCATTAACACATTTCAATGAAAAAACAGCCCAACTCATTTCTGAAGATATTCAAATTCAAATTTATCTTAATATTGCAAATTAAATCATTCATTTGATCAAGTTGCCATTCATATTTACCTATTCTGGCTAAAGTCGTCCTCTATGTCAAATCTGGCAGTCTCGCAAATCTATGCCCATCAATTTTTGTAGGTTCAGTTCATCAGGAGTTTGGGCATTAATTCAGTCCATCAAAGATTCAGGCTAACAGCTGTCCTGCAGTGTCACCGTCCTCTCTGTCAGCATAACGTCAGGAAATCGAGAAAGGCCAGAAACGAACCCGCACCCACCTCTCTATTCTACCATAATTTATAGTAAAATCAATATCAACTTTATCAAAGTTTTCGACATCTGAGTTCGCTGATTGGACAATCAGGGATCATCCTTTTAAGTTCTCATGAAAGTGTCTTTTGGGTTATGACCCTTGTCAGTTCCGGTTCACACAACAGTCTTTGTTCGGAATATTTGGACGACGTCCCAGGCTGTCCTTGAAAGGTACATGTTCATCTGGGGTCAGGTCCAGGCCACTGTGTATCTGTTGTCAGCGCAGGCGCACTTCACCCAAGCCTTGTTCAGCGTTGGCAGTCGGGTTAGGCACCAAAGGCAGCCATCTTTCGATAGGCCAAAATGGTCAACTTAAGCAAAGAAACACAAAAACGTAATTAATACATACATAGAAATGACTAATTAAATGTTATTCCCTCGCTAATACCCATATGTGTATGTATTTATCTAGCAAAAAGCAACACTCACTGCGGTTTATACTTACTAAATAAATCACAAATCATAGTTACATCACAACAGCGACATATATCATGCAATATTCTAATAGTCTATCATTAGTATGCTTACAAAATTTAGTTCATGTATTAATTAAGCCATGCAGATGCAAATCCCACGTATAATTCATACATTAGTAAGGTTGGTAAATATTTTCCACATCACTCCAACCCATTAGTTTGATTATAATTAATTAATTAATCTAATTAA
Organism: Triturus cristatus; assembly: GCF_964204655.1. NCBI lineage: Eukaryota > Metazoa > Chordata > Amphibia > Caudata > Salamandridae > Triturus > Triturus cristatus. Next base: position 832,514,057 of record NC_140591.1, read on the forward strand.
TAAACAACATGCAATATGGGGTGGGTATACACATTTTTGCATAAGCCGCTCCAGCATAGGCTCATGTTAGTTGTTGTGTGCCAGGCAATGTAGGGGAGAGGATGTGGCCTAATGGCTAAGACCGTCGACCTCCAATCTAGGGAACCAGATTAGAGTCTCGGCAAGGATGCGCAACATCCTGTGATTCTGGGCAAATCACTTAATCTACCCGTGCCTAGCAAAAAAAATTAATGTGTCCTCATGTAACGCAACTGGTGCTCTTCAAAAGTGCTCTGATACCTGATTCCTTCGGTTCAATATAACGCTATATAAAACTCCGTAAAAAAAAAAATAATACACTGTTCTCACTGTAGTCTATGCCTTGCACCTCATTACCTAATCAGCGCCCTCAAGGAGGCAGCAGATACACATTCATGGAGTCTGTTCTCAGCCTTCGTTGTGTTTGGTATGCGATTTTATTTGTTCGAACTTCGGAGTCCATAAAGCACTATTGGATGAATCGAAGTTAACAACTGAAGCTGGTCAACAAATCTTTACATTCAATAAATGTGGAGCATATTGACTCCACAAGAAAGAAAGAAAGAGGATGATCCCTTTTCATACCATAAAAGTTTATTAAAGTTATTATTTAACAATCAAAATGGTTAGGTTTGATTACAATGCAATACAAAATGACATCAAAATCTTATATATCAGAGGACGAACCAGCGTGGAGTCGCCTCAAAGGGCGACAAAGGGAAATCAGTTTTCTCATCCAGAAAGTACTCCATATCTCCTACTCTTCTCTGCTCTAAGTTGCTTCGAAAACATAGTCTGTCTAACGTCTACTCAGTACTAACTTTAATCACACAATTCTAGCATTTGATACACATAGACACAGTTCTCATGAGATGATCCAATCAAGTTGTCGCTAAATGATACAATTATATACTTGTTAGTTTCTCAGGAGTCCTGAGAGTACAGCTTCTCTCAGCGCCTTTCAATCGTTCTCTGTCTGTATCAAGATGAGACACAGTGACTTCCTGCACTCTGCAGGTGGCTTTGGGAATGCTCTACTCATTAAAACACTCCATGATTATCACAAAGAAAAGACAAAATTTTACAAGAGAACTAAAGCAAGAGAACATTGAATTTAATTATTAGGACTCCAGCTTCATCTAGAAATAAAATGCTCATGTGTCACAAAATGCAGTCGGAATATATAAGGTATAAGCATGCCTGGTGCGAGCTGCATTTCTCTGCATTAAGGCAAGGTGGAAAGGAATGTCTCTCAAGTACACAATCACGCGTTTGGGCAAGGTAGGAGAGTGGGGCAGGATGCACAGCCACATCTGGCCAGCCGGGTGGAGCATGACTGGTCTTCGCCAAGCCTAGGAGTTATAAAGAACCTCGCTCTTTCCTTACACAAGGAGACAGGCGTGGCAAGACATCCGTCATTACCCTTGGGCAAAGTGATAGTATCCAAAGACCCGAAATGAGGAGGGGGTAGGGCATTCCATAAAGGGCCGGACTGGCTGTGGCAGCACCGGGCAATCCCCTGGTGCGCCACACGGGTGGGGGCCGGTTTTGGGCCAATGTGGGCCGTTTTTGTTACAGGGCCATTTTTGCAGCATAGCTGCAAAATCGGCCCACTAACAAAATCGGCCCTGGCACAGAGCCGGGGGGGCCAGCCGAGCACTTTGCCAGGGCCGGTTTTGGTTCCCAGTCCGGCCCTGATTCCATACCTCTGCCACTCATGGGGAAACCGTTGTGCATTGAGTACCTTCCCTTCCCTTCTGCACAGTGGTTGGCATACCCCCTTCTCCTAGCAAGAAAGAGGGCACGGATGACACCTGCCTCTCCAGCTCTGAGGCAAGGCAACAGGGCAAGCAAACAGTTTTTAAAATACTATTTTTCAGTCTACAGAGCGAGATTTAAATAAAACAGGGCACAGATGGAAGCTAACTGGCCCCAGCTCCCTACACATTAATACTTTCACGTATGTAGGAGGCCCACAACAAAGTACCTTCACTGTGAGCATTTATAACGCACCGCATTGGTTGCCCCCAATGCATTCTGGTCGCCCCCAATGCATTCTGGTCATGGTAGTTTGTCTGCACAGTAGTTGCTTATCACCAATGGACACAAGCTTAGAATCTCTTTTATTTTCAGCATTATTATTCCCAACTTTGCATTTCAATGATTTGTTTTTCTCAAGCGCATCAGTGGGCACAGTGGGTTGGATGTCCACTTTTCTGCAGTTCAGCAATGAGAATTCAGTACCTCCTTCGCTATCACAGGTACGATACTCATGTGAGGATTCTATACATATCTTTATGCCATGCCAGTGAAAATAAATGTATTATTGTAAGTGTAATTAATTCAATGGACCCTACCACATCATGGTTTGACTTTCTTGAGAAAAGGCTTCTTAATACAAACAGAAAGTTCATTCTAGAGTTGCTTTACAAAAGAAAACGAGGCTCATACACATAAGGACAAGGCAGTGTGCTATTATCTCAATACATGGATTTAACCTCTTGGTCTGTGGTTAGGATTACATACCTTTGTTAATAACTACTGCACAAGAAAAAACTGCATGCCATGATTCATATATGCAAATCCATTGAACGTGAAATGCTGCTTAATACCACTGTTTAAGGTAGGAGACTCTTCATTGTTCACATGAGGCCTCTACTCTCATGAACCCCTCCCCAAACTCAACAATGGTGATAAATAGCCAGGCCGATTACTTCTGCCACCTCTCATCCGCCATGGAAAGTGAGAGGAATTTTCTAGGCATAGTTTTGATATTTGCAATTCATTATGGGTAAAAAAAACAACATACTCAGATTAATGCGGACCACACTACCTTGGACTCCCCTATGTTTCTAGTTTTCAAAGAAGTCCAGATTTAGTAGGATTCTGTGGGTGTCAGGCCTGGATTTTGTAGCCACCTCACATTGAACGCGAGAGGAAATCGGGTACTCTTGTTTATAGTTTGCAGGGCATTCTGGGTAAGAAACCCTACTGTTATCCACCCAAGCTACATCACTCTGAACTTTACTAGGTGCCTGTTCAGAAATGTCTGGGTTGGTTGACCACCCTAGTTGCCAGATGATCCAGGCCGAAACACCGCAGCACTCACATCCCAAAAATCAAGTACAAATTTTGACATTCCAACTGTGCATTTCGGGGCCTTTCCTACCCCTATTAAGAGGCCCATCCACGCAAAAGGTGTAAAGTATTTATTAGTACAAGTTTGGCAATGCAGAGATATAGAACATTTCTTGTTGCCCATGGATTTCAGAAAATTCTCTCACACAAATAAGAGGATAGTCTCTAATTGTACCCCGGGTTTGATATTTGCAGGCACACAGTGCAAAAAAAATGAAATGGGATTTACCCAAGCCGCATAGTCCTGGATTACCTCAGTGTTTACTACACAACTATTTTGGGTGCTGGGTAAGGCTGAAATGCCACCGCGGCCCGCATCTCAAAAATGAATGTAACTCAAAGAAAACACTTGATGTTTCTACAGTGCATTTTGCATCCGTTTGTGTCAGCAATAGCCCCACCTACAAAATGAGAAACCATTGTTATAGGAAGAAGCATGTCCAGTCCAGATTTTTTCCTTTCAGAAATATGAGGAAATTCTGTGATTTTACTCAAAGTTTTACTTTTGCAGGACATTCTTAGTAAGAAAATGCGATGAGATCCACGCAGGCCACAACACCCTATTCTCATTGGTGAATCTAGCTTTCAGAAAAATTTCGATTGGGTAGGTTTTCTTGGGTGTCAGCTGAACCTTGGCTGCTGTTATCAGTGGTCATGCAGAAAAGTAGTGCATTTGTTGTTATACATTATGTTGCTCCATGTTTTTGGATTCCAATGTGGGTCATTGTGTACATTTTTAAAAACACCCTCTAAGCCACCTGATTTTGTGTGTAATCCCAGATTCAGAATGGTACAAAAGACCCCTCCCTCTTCCTAAACTCAGATTCCAGGGCACATTCACAAATGCACAGCTTCCCTACCTACCCATTTTCTATTCATTCAGATATTTTCTTTCTTTAGAATTAAAATATCACTCAAGCCTTAGCTTGATTGATGACTCAGGATATTGTATTTTTTTGAAAAACCAAAAATCACTATGGGTCTGATTTAGAGTTTGATGGAGAGGTCATTCATCAGAAGCATGATTATCAGGCTATATGTATCTATATGACTGGAAACAGGCTGATGGAAGTAACTGTATATTACTGTTCAGTGCAAAAGCTTAGAGATGATAACATTGTGATCTATTTACCATTCCTGCAACTTGCTTTCTCTATTTTGTTTATCTTAACAACTAATTTCTTTTGGAAAACCTTGAGCGATGTAAGCAAATAATCCCTTGCTAAATTCACAAATCTGTCTAGTTACCAGAAATGTTTAGCTATATGGATTCTCCTATTAGTCTCATACTTGTTTCTCAAACCAACTGTAGAAACCACAAAAGAGAACATTTTCACCCCCACTTGAAAAATGGAAGAATCTGCTGTGAAAGACATTTTTTTCGACAGTGCCTCTTTCTGAAAGATGAAAAGACAACAATCTTAAAACAGCACACTTTCTAACACAGCATTTTTAAAGTATTTTAAACAGCACAAAATGTTTTTTTCTCTAATTCACGTTCCAGTGCAAAACTTGTTTTGTGCTGGAAAGTACCCTGAAAGTAACGCAAAGCAGCGCGAAGCACTGATATGCGTTGTTTAGCACCAAGGGGGAGTTACATGGATTGTACATGGGCCTTCCCATGCTCCAACCAATGCCTTTTGACACCAAACCCTATCTACAAACAATTGTAGACAGTGTTGTGCGCCAAAAGTTAATGTCACTTCAAAGGAGTGGAGTTGGCCTAATGGCTAGGGCACTCGACCTCGGACATGTGGAACTGCGTTCGAGTCTCGCTAATGACGCTGAACATCCTGTGATTCTGGGCAAACCACTTAATCTCCCCGTGCCTAACAAAGAATGGATGTGTGTCCTAATGTAACGTAACTGGTGCTATGTAAAGCGCTCTGATACCTGATTGGATTCGGGTCAAGTTTGCGCTAAATAAAACTCTCCCAAAAAAAAAAAAAAAAAAAAGGAGACATTAACAGGAGGAATGTTTTGATTTCTCCTTTCTTTTCCGACTTTGCATCCATTCTACATTGTGAAGCACACATACAAAGTGGGACAAATGTTTAAACTTGTCTAGGCATAGTATTTTGTACAGGAACGGTACCCTTACTGTACAAAACCTATGCTAGACTCAGCCACACACCCTGGAGCTATGGCGCTAAGGTGTGTGCCTGGCGCGCAGCAGCTGAAATCAGCATCGGCGCTGGGTAAAGGGGGGGAGAGAGCCATAGCTCGGTAGATATGGCGCTCTTCTGCTCCCTCCTGGTCAGGTAATGCAGCGCAGCCTCTTCGGGGGCTGCGCTGCGTGCCTTGTTTGAAAATCTGCCTCTCAGTCTATTTTCCCAGGTTCTTCTGGGGGAGTCACAAACTCTGAGTAGCTTTGCAATGCTAAAAATGTGGAGGGAAAAAAGACACACATTTGTTCTGGATGTCTTTTGTGGGGGAGGGAAGTTTTGAAGCCTTAAACATAAGCTACCACAACTCAGCAGGGAAGGGAAAATCTCAACACTTGAGAGGTTAATCAAAATCCTATGTGGTTCCTTTTTCCACCCCACAGTTCGTTTAAGTAAGGTCCAGCAATAAGGGTCTTTGCATTTGAACTGACGTGGGATTTTACGCATCTGATAGAAAGCTGCTCGAAAAGTACACTCTGTTCACCGAGCAAGAACAGCTGGGATTGCCAAAAAATGATAAGGACAAAAACCTTGTTAGGCCAATGGGTGTCACTGTTGACCTGAAGTTAGTCACTCTGATCAAGATAACCGAGCGCGATTACTGAAATAATGCGGAGTTCCCAGCTGGAGAAGAGACAGCACTTATTGACAGAATAAATATTTGGGCTCTTCGTTTCAATTGCAGTCACGTTTTGTGCGGAATTGTGATTCAACATGCAATGCCTGCAAAATATTAAACCGCTGACAAAAAACCATGTCGTGCTTTTTATTGTATAAGAATAGACCAGAATACTATCATATCCACACAAAAAAGGCAGATTTTTTTTTTTTAAAAAACCAATGGGTGCTATTTTTGTTCTATATTTGTTGACCTCTTGATCCTATGGCAAGACGATTTTTGAAAATGAAGATTGCAGGAGAGTGCCCATGTCAGTATTCCTTTGCAGGAGGACGCTAGGGAAAATGTATTTATAGAATGCTAGTCTTCATGACTGACCATTCTCTAGCGTAGCCTCTGAGGGGAGTGAATGCTGTAGGTGGTGAAAGTGTAGTGGTCTCTGTGAGAGGTATTAGTGTTCTGTCGGTAGTGTGGAGCGAATAGTGAGTGAGGTTTGTGAGAGTGATACCTGTAGTGTCAGACTGCAATTCTGTGAGGGAGTTGGGAGCTGTTATGTGACATTGTCTGAGAAGGATGGGAAAGTGCTTCTGGTAGTGTGTGACTAGTTCTCTGACGGATGTGGAAGTGCTGATGGAAGTGCAAGACTGGTAGTATGTGAGTGGTGTAACTGACCACTTCTCTCTTAAGGGCGAGGGAGCGCTTCTTGTAGTGTGAGACTTAAAAAAATCCCCATAAGTGTTGATTGAGCCCAGGGCTTAACTCACATTGGGGCATATTTATGGGATTTTGGTGCAGCGCAGCAAGTCACCTTGCTGCGCTGCCCTGCGCCAAAGTGAAAGGGCAGGAATACGCCATACCTATGGCTCATTCCTTTTCTCTCTCCCTCTGCTGGCGCTGTTTCTGCAGCCTAGCACCAACGCACGCAACCTGGCACCATGGTTCAAGAGGGCCTGCGTTGCATGCAGGATTGTTTCTGTGCAGAAAAGGTCACCTTTCTGCACAAAAACAATTCTGGTTGGCGTTTTCCTCTTTCTATGTGTGCTGCAGAATACAGCAAAATTAGAAAGAGGAAAAACCAAGAAGAAGTAACGCTATTTCTCCTTGGTGTGCCTCCCCTTGATATGCGTAGGCATTGGCGAATCCCCATGTTTACATGGCCTTACAAATCTGGGGATGCATCAAAATCCATGGGTGTTGCGTGGAAGCACCCTCCACAATGCCCATGGACCGCCTCCATAGTCAGAGTAAGGCCACGGAGCGGTTTGTGTTGCCTTGCCTCACTTCATATCGATGACACCATTCAAAGCCAGGCAAAGTGTCTTTGCGTAGCTTTATAAATATGATTTGGTGGTTGGCACTGCCATTGCGTCACAAAAAGTAACGCCACGGCGGACCAAAGGCCTCATAAATATTCTCCACTGTGCACTAGATGAATTGTAAAGTTGAAACTATGCTACAGTAAATATGTCCAAGCCGAGTTCTCTACCTCCACACATATTTGGGGATGGGACATTAATAAAGGTTTTCCATTAATATACATTTGCAAAGACTTCTGAGTGACTGCTGCCTAGCAACCACCAAAAATCCCCTGACAAGGATCACTGATCCACCACATCATGAGCACAATCTGTTGAATAAAAACAAGAATATTAAATCCTTAATGAAGCAGTTAATAAAAAAATGCACTATAAAATACAAGAAAAGGAGATTGGCCCACTGTTAGACTCCATTTGTGGGACGATAGGACAGAGAGGGGCCACTGGACTCCAATCATGATTGTTGAGGTCATTTGCCACTAGATTCCTGGAGTATAGTCTGCTATGGATCTGCAAACTGGGCCAAGTACATCCCTTTCTGCACTTGATTCTCATGGTAGCAAGGATGAGGAGTTGCAGGGTTCTCAAGTTGTTAGTGTGGGAGACAAGAGCTCAGAACTCAACAGTCAACTAACAGACACAATAGTTGTTTCTCCAGTTAATTTTTTTAATGTAAAAAAGTACTTTAATCCTACAGCAGAACTGCATCTTACAGTTCAATTATACTGCAATACAGGGTTGTACCCAAAGTAGAGCTTATTCAGGAAGTGGTACACCCCATATCTCGTACTCGCTTTCTGTTATGATCTCGATCTGATGACTACAGTCTCCAACATGCCAGGAGTGTAGGCATTGATAAGGCTCAGGTGCAGGTGGTGTCAATCAACTGACCCCTCAATTGTGCAACTCTTTTACCCCTTGAATTTAATCGCCATATGTCTATGTGATGGACTCGTCTGTTTGTGTTTTACCTGCTGGTGAATGCCTGCAAACCAAGCAGGGTGATGGGCATGGTTCGGGCTCCTGACCTTGCGGCATTGGCTTCTCTTCTGCAGCGGCTGTGGAGACAGTCTTGCATTGGAATAGAGATTGTGGATTTCAGCCAGCTGGTCTAACCTGTTCAACAGCACCAGTCTTCAGCAGCAATGGCCTTCCTGGTTGGTTACAGACAAGTGTTCAAATTCAGTAGTTGCAGCTCTTGGCCAACAAGAGCTTAATTCTTCAGTGGCAACATGACTTAACATCCCGATTAAGGCAGCAGTAGCCGCAGTCTCTAAAGCACACAGTGCATTTCCAGACAACATAAAAAAAAACTCTGAAGGCAGCCCACACAGTAACTGCTCAAAGAGAACAGGGGATCCCTTCACCGAAAGGGTCACTGCTGCCTTTACTCTCTGTATTAGGCAGCTTTCTCTCGATGCTTCTCACACTGGGGACCAGGGCCAAGCATTCTCCATTCTTCTCTCAGCAGGCAGACATGGTTTTATACAGATCACTCCTGAACCCCTCCAGGAGAAAGTGTTGACTTCAGGTGATGTTGTTTCATCTCTGGGAGACTGGCTATAAGGCAGGCAAACACCAGCCTTTGAGTACTCTGTCAAGGACCCCTTTCTTGAACATGAAGAAGTTGGAATTGTAATACGTGGAGTGGCTTGGACCCCACTTTTATGAACATTTTTCAGATAGGGTATGTGAGTCTATTGCCTAAGGTTTTAGAACTGGTTTGGGTTGCTTCTCTTTCGAATGTCATTTTTCAGTGCTTCTCAAACACAGCCTTTGAGTGAGGTGAAAGCTCTCACAACTGGTAGCAATAGGACTAGCTCCAAACAGGAGTATCCAAAACAAGGGCACAATGAAGTTTAAGATCTCTGCACATGGCTGTCAACAGTCTCCCTGAAGCCCTTATCAAAGGAAGACAAAAGGGAAGGCTTTCCCTAGAAAGTACTTAAACCTCAACAAAAGAGACCACAGTCTTAACCACCCTACATCCATACCATCTATCAAATGGCAGTGCTCAGAAAGAACTAATCTGCAGTCTTTTGCTAGCATGGTTCTCACATATTTCTAAATGGTAGTCTGCCTACACCCCCATCACATCAGTTCTTATGTCTACTTTGTAGCCACAGGAACGCAGGCAATACACTTCCAGTGTCTGGGGAGCGTTGTCCTCATCCTCCTCCTGCCTTGCTAAACCAACAGCATCCCAAATTGATCCCACTGGTCCCAGTACCCACACTTTCACATGCTCAGACTACCATAAATGTGCTACGCACTAGCTGCACATACACGTACTTGACATGCACCCAGGATGTCAGCACAAGATTCTAGGTTTTTCATAACAGCAGAATTTTACGTGAGAGTTGCCTGAAGGCTGTACTCTCCATGACACAGAAACAAATCCGGTAAACACTACAAATTCACAAAACAAGGTACAGTGCCACCACCACTTTATGTAATGCAGATTGTGCATGCACAATAGTCCAAGGTTTACCATGAAGGCAGGCTCGTAGAACAGGTTCTGGATCTTGCTTTACCGGCTGAGGCCACTGTGCATACTCTAGATTAATATGATGTCAGCACCAAAATAAAAGTCAGGATACCAGTTTCAACATTTACCATGCAGGGGATATTGTCTTTCCAAAAGAACCTTTGCCCATATTAGACTATCCAGAACAGTAATCCACCTTTGGAGAAGTCTGGTCGTCAGATCGGAAAAACAGATAAGAAAGTGAAATTGTATTCCCATGCTAGATAAATTGCATTACTTGCTAGCAAAATGGCCATCAACCACTGAGTGGCATGTGATCTGTCTGGACCGCAAAATGTGATACCAGACAAATAAGCCTAGCCCCTCTTTGAGACCACACTATAACAAACCATTCTTTTTCAATGGCCTCCAAGATCTGTTCTGTAAGAACCAGTCGATGGCTGATGAAGATCACAGGACAGCCTCTATTCTTTTTATCACGTTTATCCAGTACAGCTCCGACTCCTTCATCTGAGGATTTAGTCTAAATAAAAAAAGAGCTGACCATAATCAGAAGTTTTAAAAAGATGTGCATCACATAGTTCTGCTTCAGGTCCACAAAGTCTACTAGTATTCTGCAGTCTTAATCATTTTCTCAGGCTGCCCTTCGGCTGTCAGGGCTGTCAGGGGCACAAACAGTTATTGTGCCACAGATGGCCATAAAGATTCTGTAAGAGCCAGCGAGCCCTTGAAAGGCTGTCATTTGAAACTGGGTGGGGGAAACTTCCCACTCCAATACAGGATGGATTGGCATCCAACAGGTGGATCTCCCCAATGCCCATCTGATGCCCCAGGTAGACTACTGAGGAGACCCACACCTGTCACTTGGTTGGCATGTTTGTCAGTCTCCCTCCCTGTCCGGCCCCAGCTGCCTAAGGCGGTCCTCTAACAAATTGTCAAAGATGGCAGTGTCATCCGGTAGGCGACTGCACAGATAAAATGCATTCAAGAAACAATAAGCACCCAACTGGTCAATCGGGTATGCATCTATCATCCTTCATCACCTTACGGAGGACCCAGTTGTCCAAGCAAAAATGCAAGTTTTAGGATCCTTGCTTTGGATATACTCCTATACAGGCAAAGGTCTATGGAACCCTTCAGTCACTCCAAAATCGAACATCTTAGCAACTTCTGCCTTGGTGGATTCATCGACTCTAATTGGCTGCCTGTAAAATCTCCTCTTCTGGTAAGCTATCCATTGTTTCTATGTCATGCACACAAACATGTGTAAAACCTGGAGTAAGCAAAAAGAGATTGGAAGAGCATCCCTGTACCAATCTACATTAATTTTACCGCTCAGGAATCCGGTATGGGGTACATTGTACTCCTTCTGCAGATGCATCTTTCTCATCACTGAGTCATTGATCAGAAGTGGCTTCCTCGCCCTCCTCTGTCATTGCCAGGATGCTTACTGTAAAATATCTCCATAAGTATCACTTAAGGGGGTTCACATGGAATATTCTTATTGACTCTCTTGTGGCACCTGTAACAATCAAGTACTTCACATCTGAGATCTTCTGTACTATTTTGCATAGCCAACAACAGTAATCCTCTTTGACAAATTCAGGACCAATAGCATGTGGCCCTTCCGGTCCCAATTAGCATCACTTTCTAGTCAACTTCATGGGGGAAATAACATTGTCTACCACATCCTTTTTAAGTGGCTCTGAAGTTCCTTCTTACCCTTCTCTCATTAAGGTGAGTGTGCCATGCACTTGGTGCCAAAATTGAAGTTCAAAGGGACAGAACACAGCTCCTTTGTGTGGAATTTTACTGTCAGCAAACAAAAGACATTGCAGAAGATCCCACATCCTCCAGGAATTCTCTTCTAGATTCCTGTCATGCGCTTTAGGGTTTTTTTCTAAACATTTTCACTAATCCATTGGTTTGGGGGTGGTATGCTGTGGTGAATGTGAGGTCATACCAGTTTTCTTTCATATCTCTCTTATGTAAGAGGAGATAAAGTTTGTTCCCTGGTTGCAGTCACTGTCTTAGGAAATCCAGCCCTTGAAAAGATCCACAGGAACGCCTTAGTCACTAGTGTCCTAGGTGCTACCCTTGTAGTTGTGCTCCTCAGAGGTCCCACCTCTGGATTGCTGGAGGCATTATCCACAACAACCGAAATATACTTGCTGCCTGATGTTGAGACAGGGGTTAAAAGGAACAATGACCCTCTCACCCACTAGTTTCAGTCACGCAAAACACTAATCCAAGTAATAAACAGAATACCATACACTCTCTTAGAATATCTGTAAGCTTCTAGGCATATCATGCAGATCATCAGCTCCTCCAAATTGCAGACTTCAGGTGATGTTCTCGCAACTCAGGGAGACTGCCTGTCCAGCAGTCAGGCAGACACCAGCACTGGGTACACAGCAGCCCTTCAAGAACCTTTGCACAGCACTCCCTTCCATGGTCAAGAAGAACTTGGAACTATGTTGTTTTGACACCACTGTATTTAAATTTTCAGACAGAAGTTGTGGATCTACTGTCTATGGTTGGGAATTGGTTCGGGTTCTTTCTCTTTCAAATCTGAAAGGAGGAGGATGAGCATATGGAAAACAGTGAAAAAGGGAGAACGAAAGAAAGAAAGAAAGAAATGTGAAATAAGTAGACAGGAGGTGTAAGGTGTAAATAGGCATGATTTACAATGAAAACATGGCTGCCTTGGTAAATGTCGGCCTTGGCAAGCATGACGCACCACCGGTGGCCTCCTAAGAAAACCATGAGCCTGTCCACAAATTTATTGTTACGACTGATTGAAAAGCTTTATAACGATCTCTAGGATCATAAAAGAACATACATATTACAAAACCAGAATAAATACACTCACTTACGGTGGCACAATCAATTTTTCTCCCAATTCAACCCTATAGTGTATTCATACATATCCTCTATCCTTGTGTCAGATTCCAAACAATTGTTAAAAATGCAAATACAGACACAATAACATATTACCATCAAATACAAATAGATAGATTAATACATGTACAAAAAGTGGTGTATTACTGTTTCTGAAAAGGGTACAAAGCTTTAACAAGTCATTCATGTGAAGTGTATAGTACTGACCCTATCTTTGTCATTTGTGGCATTGACTGACTGACTGACTGACTGACTGAAATATTTATAAAGCGCTCGAATGCCGCGGCGTCTTGGCGCATTGCAAACAACCACACACTTCTAAATATGACAAAACCGTGGCACAGAAAAACTATTTACAACTACTTTCCCGGTAAAATCTCATCAGGCAACACAAGTCTCAACTGTGACTTTGGGATACAGTAACAAAGAATATCATACCTCTTAGATATAAAGGGAACACCTAGCCTTTTACTTGAAGGCAGTTGGTGCTCCAAATCCAAACAGATGATACATTTTGCAATAGCAAACACTATAACTTGCTAAGTATTCTGAGGGTGTCCAAGTATCTTCTAGTTTCAAGGGACCTACAAATGGGCAATATCCATATATTTCTTTGGGTAGCATAAGGTGGACAAAAGAATAATATGTGGGTTTACATTTCTCAGGCTCCCATATATGCTGGACATAGATCATCTTTTACTGCCACATCTATCCACTTGCTACAAAAAGCCTTTGCTGGTAACAATTTACATGTAAACTACATATACAGTTAATGTGCCCTCATCTGCACTATTTCATCTATAGTAGGCTCATAGCATGGGAGAAATCTATGATTCATCAATACCCCTGTTAGCCTACCTGTGTTTCCTGTGATCATTTGAACTGCCATAACTTCGCAGTAGATTATTTTTAGACTGGTTTCAGAGAATAATGACAAATCATCCCTCCAAACCCAGTCTACCTAAGAGGTTCTTCGCAAATTTGAACTGTGGAATTTTCATAGCCTTCCCTGACAACAATGACTCTCTTAGGCCCACCCGGTAGGATTCATGGGCTGTGGAAGACCAAAACCTATGCCAATGTGTCAAAATTATGCACTGAACCTTTTCTCTCCTAATTTCTTTTGTGCCACATCAAGTTAAACAGGAACCTATGGGTGTACTTATTGTTACGTATTAAGAACAGTGTGCAATGGAGCCAGTCAAAGCCTGATTTCAACTGGTTGAGGATTCTGTGCCAAACCACTCATCGCCATAACATTCCCATTAACAAAACACCCTTCTCTATTTTTTTTTAAAGTTTGGCATTAGCCAAGACCTTTTAGTTTTACTAAACGTTTGTGTGATGTACCTATAGGGTTTTCACTCAACTCACTTTGTCCTTGTATCTGTAATTGTGTCATTCACATGCTAATTCCACCCACTACAGCATACAGCTTGGTGCATTGGATCAGCTAATGTCAGCCATTGGCCAACTTGACTGTGAGTCACAGCATTCTTCCATTTTACAAACAGAATAGTTCCCTTCAGTGCCTGGGACTACTAAGGCATTGTGTGATTCTTGAGACCCAAAAATATTTTAAAAAATGCCTTTTTTTAAGATTGCTGACACCACTTGTATTCATGTTTTTCAGACAGAAGTCAGCTTCCACTACAATAAAGTGTTACAAAATCATAACAAATCCATGACAAAATCATGACAAAGCAAGCACTGTCAATGTTCTGCCAAAATATTGCTTCAAAAATATTGTTTAACACTAATATTGTGATGCCTAAAATCTCATGGAACAGAATACAGAAGGTGACAGACTATTGTGTTTAGTTACTTCATAATATTTTATTTAAAATAGTCATATATATATTTTTTTTATTATTTGTTATGTTTTATTGGTTTTTGTTTTGTAATTTATTTGGTAATATATTTAAAGAACTGTTTTTAACTTCATTTGGATGTATTTATTAGCGGGCTATTGGGTTTGTAGGGAAATAGGGTAGAAACTGTTTTACTTCCATTTTATTTCATCATTAATTGTGTAAATTATTGTACTGTAAATGTAATATTGCAATATTGTAATAGATGATTTTAAATAAAATGGTTATTTCTTGATATTGATCATTTACTAGATTATTGATTATGTTATGATTTAATTAATTCTAATAATATATTAATTGATTCTAAAATGATTTTCTATTAATTGTTATCATTATTCGTTAAATTAATGTGTATCATTAATTTTTTTCAAGTATTATTTTGATTATTTTTTGTGGTTGTTGGATGCTTGGAGTACTGGGTTGAGAAGTGTTTTAAAAATATACATTTTCTACTGTTTTTAACTGGTATTTTAAATGTTGTTTCTCTTCTCAAATGATAATGTATTTATTTTATTTCTTATATATTTTATAAATTTTGTAATATAAAAAGGATATTTTGTATACAGTTGTTAACATATATTTTATATGAATATTTTACCTCTCCAACATTTTCCCTACTATTGCTTATATGGAAGTGGTAATATTAAATTTAAATTCTCCCAAGTCCAAAACTTTCCCGATCTTTCCTCATTGTTGGAGGGTGAATAGTAAATCTGCCCCTACTAAACTCTAACACTTTCCCTACTGTTTCTCAGGTTGAAGGGTGAATATTAAATCTAACCCCACTAAACTCTAACACTTTCCTTACTGTTGGTCAGGTTGTAGTGGGAATAGTAAATTTGATCACTCCAAAGTCAAACATTTCCCTATTGTTGCTCACGTTGGAATAGACCTGACCCCTCCCAAGTCCAACATTTCTCCCTCTGTTACTTACGTTGGAGTGAGAAAAGGTACAATACTTTCCCTACTGTTGTTTAGGTTGGAATGAGCATAGTATATTTGACCCCTCCCAAGTACAACACGTTCTCAACTGTTGTTTTAGGTTGGTGTGGAAATAGTAAACCGGACCCTTGAAAAGTCCAGTAATTTCCCTACTTTTGTATTGGTTAAGGCGGATGTAGTAAAACTGACCCCTGCAAAGTTCAACAAATTTGGGGATAGTAAATTTGGCCCTTACAAGTCTAATTTTTAATGTGAATTTTTGGTTTTTAATTTTGTAAGATTTACTTTTTGTGGTTTTAATTTTAAAAGTTATATTTATTAGTTGTATTAAAGTATTTTAAGTAATATTATTTTACTAAAATTATTTTTAATTTTAAGAATTTTGTATGTGTATTCTTAAGATTTGAGATGTAGGACCTGATTACGATGTAAGTCGGAAAGCCTCTGACCGCAGGTCGGAGGCTTCCAGACTCTCATCGTAAGTTTTACTTTCGACCACAGCAGACTGTTGACCAGTCGGAGGCCCCACCGTAATCCCTGAAGACGGCATTTCGCCACCTGGATTACAATGTCGGTTTCCAACAGGCTTTCCATGTCGAGCTTTCCGACATGGAAAGCTTGTCAGGAAACCGACTTAGGGGGCCCCTAGCAGGGCCTCCATTCCTCCACGGCCTCCGGTGCAGGGTTGAGGGGGCACCGTAAGGTGCCTGCCATGTGGAGCAGGGATTAACAGAATCTTCCATTTATCTATGGGAACTTGTGCTATGGCCAGTTTATGGCTGCAGCACAAGCTCCCATAGAGAAATGGGAGTATGCGACCGCACCATGTGCAGTTGCATTGTAATACTGTGGTTTGGACAGCCGACTGGAGGTCGGTCGGTCCAGACAACACAATGATGTCGGTTGGAGGCAACTCCGACCGACATAATCAGGGCAATAGTGTTTTCATTATTATATATTATTAGCATTTTTTTATTTTAGCATTAATGTGTATTTATTCTTTATGTTCCTTGTTTTTTTCCATTTACTTTAAAGGTTTTTTAAAAAAATTATTTTTATTAAACAACATTGACATAACACAGCACATCGACATATGAGCAGGAGACAATATATCTTCCAAGTTTCCGACCTGGGTCACAGAGAATCAATTCACAGTGAAGAATATATGACCATTAGGGGGATACAAGAGTCTCGTCTTCATTCAGGTGTGCCAGCGGGGTGCAAATATTTCCTCTATATGAGTTCCAGGGCCCCCATACCCTGCTCCATTGCTTGGGACACCCTCTGGCTACATAGATTGATTTTTCCCGGAACATGCACCAGTCTAAATCTTCCTTCCATTTTCCTATTGTTGCCGCTTAGTGGGCCCCCCAATTTTATGCTATGTTCCTTTTTGCTATCATTACTGCCAGGGTTGCCCATTGCTTAGTGTAAGAGGGGAGGTCCGTTGGTTCCCAAATGTTTAGGAGGCACCTGCATGCCTCCGGCTGTAAATCGACTGTGAGTACCTCACGAAGAGTGCGATGTAAGGCATGCCAGTAAGTTTGTATGTGTTCACATTCCCATATAATGTGGATAAAAGTGGCAACCTCCCCACACCCACGTCTGCACTCCCCACTATCTGTTCTGCCCATACAGACCAAACCCGGCCCGGTGGTGTAGATCCTGTGTAGAATTTTAAGTTGCACTAAACATAACCTGGCCTGGACCGCCACCTCCCTCAGGGAGGAGACCGCCTGTCACCAGTCTTCCTCATCTAGTTCTAGGCCGTCTCTAACCCATTTTT
This sequence comes from Triturus cristatus, assembly GCF_964204655.1. Classification (NCBI taxonomy): domain Eukaryota; kingdom Metazoa; phylum Chordata; class Amphibia; order Caudata; family Salamandridae; genus Triturus; species Triturus cristatus. The sequence continues at coordinate 832,531,301 of NC_140591.1, forward strand.
CCTTGAGGGACTGGAGTGGGTCTTCCATGTTGTTTATTAGCTTTTTGTAGATCAGAGAGATGATTTTTTCGGGAAGGTGGCCGTCAAGTATCCTATCTGCCAAGGGGGAGGCATCGGGGAGGGGGGACTTACTAGTAAGGTGAGCGTGGAGGGCGTGTTGAACTTGGAGATATCTATAATGCTCAGTGTCTGCCAGGCTATATTACTGTAAAGGGAAGGATTTCATCTTTTGCCCAGAGGTCTTTGATCTGGGAAATTCCGATAAGGTCCCATTAATCAAATCCCTTGGTTTGCCACAGGCTTCCCAGCTTTTCGGAATTCCAGAGGGGAGTTGCCAGAGCGAGTCTGCGGTCCCATCCCAGGTGTTTGTTCACCACATGCCATATGTGGACTGAGTGTGCGGTCGGACCTTTGAGGGGGTATTTACGGGGCCTAGAATAGATTACTCTACTGTAGTCCCCTCCTGGGAGGAGCCATCTATCCATGGCGTACCCTGTATCGTCCGGACGACCGTACATCCCCTGGTTTATAGGAGCCAGATGGGCCGCCCAATAATATTTTTTAATATCGGGGAGACTGATGCCACCGTCGTACCAGTTGAGGGTGAGTTTAGCTAAGGCAATCCGGGGTTTACCGTCCCATAAGAGAATGCTTTGAAGTATTTTAATTATCTTGTTTTATCTCATATTTGTAAGTTACAAAATTGAATTTTGGATTTTGTTCTTTATATTTATTTCTAAAGGTAAATTTTTAGTAAAGATATTTTATGGGTCATATACTGCTCAATATTAAAAATTCAATATGTTTACCGATTTTGTGATTATATTTTGGTCTTCTAAATTTGTGTAGTCAATATTTTGTCCTTTACTTTAGAGGTGTGGAAAATTAGCATTTTTGGCCTCTATATTTTTGGGCTATATTTTTGTATATAAATATTGTTGCCTCCAATATTTTGCCATACAAACACATAAACTTTGCTAAAGTGTTTTAGATCTGGTGTTAGCCAAGACCTTCTGCTTTTACTAAAATGATATGTATGGGCTTTCAATCAATCAATCAGTCAATCAGGGTTTGGTAAAGCACAACTACTCACCCATGAGGGTCTCAAGGTGCTGGGGGGAAGGGGCAGCTCTGTTGAGTGCTGGGGTCATCCGAAGAGCCAGGTCTAGAGGTCCTTACTGAACTGAGCAGCGTGGGAGCTTGCTGGAGGTGGAGGGGGCAGTCAGTCCTGGCCTTGGCTGCGAGGTAGGAGAAGTACTTTCCTCCCGTTCTGGTCTTGTAGATGCGTGGAATGGTGGCTAGATGGAGGCCGGCTGATCTGAGGTGTCTTTTGGGTGCGTGGAAGGAAAGGCGGTGGTTCAGGTAGGTTGGTCCGGTGTTGTGGAGGGCCTTGTATGCGTGAGTGAGGAGTTTGAAGGTTATTCTCCTTTCGATAGGAAGCCAGTGGAGATCACGGAGGTGTTGGGTGATGTGGCAGCGATGGGGGATGTCTAGGAGCAGTCTGGCTGCAGCATTCTTCACTGTCTGGAGTTTGCAAAGTAGTTTCTTGTTTATCATGGCGTGGAGACCCTTGCTGTAGTCCAGTCTGCTACTGATGAGAGCATGCATGACAGTTTTTCTGCAGTATGCGGATGGTGTTGAAGCAGGCCAAGGATACGGCGTTGATCTGGCGGACTTCTTCATCAATTGGTCTCTGATTGTGTCATTCACAGTCCCTGCTCTGAGTGCCCACCTGTGTTGTTTTTTGTCATAGGCGAGCACGGATCATGCGTTTGCACCATCACATAGGCCTGTCTCACAGATTGTGGTATTGTTGGACTGGGAGGGGTGCCCAAAGCACTGCCCTCATAGTGGTAGAAGACTACCACCTTCACCGGGAGTTAAGCAGCACAAATGCAGTGGTGTCAGCATACTGTGTAGTGATCAGTAGTAATTCACAGGTCCTTTTGACCCTGTGTCACTGGAGGGAGGCCTAGAGGCTCACTCACCTTCTTAAAAGGTCTGTTTCTATGTGCTTAACTCACCCCGGCCTGCATCAGGTTGATGTGGAAGTGCACGTGTGGTAGAACTATGTGCTGAGTACATGTGCGCTCACAAGAAACACACTACACAAAGGTTGAAGTCTGGTAAATGTGTGTGTGTGCTGGCAGTGTGTTTTTAAAATAACACACTTGTACAGTACAGAGAGACTGCAGTACTGAGCAGTGTGCTCTGACTGAATGTGAGTGCTGCATGTAGGTATGCTTGTGCTCGCTTAATACATTAGGATAACAGTGCTGTGGATGTACACTGAATGCAAATGTGCCTGCACTGGTACATTATATGGAGGACCCTGTGTGGAATCTTGGAAAGACCAGGCCATTCTGGTGAAAACATGAGAAGCAGTGGAATCCCCCCCAAATAGATTTGTGTGTTGCTGCATTCCTGTAAGCCAGGGGCGTAACAATAGCCCCAGCAGCCCCCGCGGTGCGGGGATCCCCCAAGCCCCAGGGCCCCCCCTGGCCCTGTGCATGGGAGGCTGGCACAAGACCTGAGAGCTCCTGTCTGGGTCCAGAGTATTGGGCCCCCCTCCCATATCTTTGCCAGGGGGGGCCTTCAAGTCTCGTTCCACCCAACTCTCTGCTGTAAGTTGGGTGGAACATGCGCTGGAGGATGGGAGAGCCAGGCTCTCTCTGTTCATTTCAAAGGATCTTCGATTGAATGATAGATCACAAGTAAGGGACCTGGAGAAATCTCAGAAAAAGAGAGATGGGGCTGATAAGGAAATCGTAAAGAGTAGGGCTGAGGGCCCAAGATTTAACCTTTTGATGCTCATATCACTGTGACTGACTTCCATGTGTGAACTCTGGTCATTCCCATGAATCTTGTTGCGGGCTAGTCCTGCCTGCTAAGAAAGACATCCTTTAGGAGGAAGAAGAAATGGGAAACATGTCAATTTCAAAGTAGCAGAACCCCAACATAAAACTTAAAAGACCCAGACACTAAATTACATTTTTTTGTTTGGGAACAGACTATAAGTAGGGGAGATTGAGACCTCAAACTTTGCCATCTGCCAAGCAGCCAGATGGGCTGTGTGAGGATGGGAAGCTCTGCAAGACTTCTGAGTGTGACCAGGACTAGGGGCCCCAGCCTTCTGATCTCCCTGCTGGGTGAGTGGAGATCACCCAGGGAAACCAAGGCCACCTGCCCTGGAGCTCCAGCACCTGCCTACTCGCCAAGACCAGTGTGTTCTGTGAGGGAAAGGGGAGCGTTGGAGGAAGCGAGGTCTAGAGGAAGCCCTGACATGAGGGCCATAGCCCATTTGCCAGACTGATTCTGCGACCACATATGCCAGGAGGGGCTGCTGTGGACTGAGCCAAGGAACAAGGTGTGAGGAACCCACTCCAGCACTGAAGGGTTCCATACCGCTTGTGCAGGTAAACCAAGAACTGGGCCTTTTGGGCCTCAGGGGACATTCCTCCATTGGTGTTGCAACCCCATAGACTCACAAGAGTCCGAGGGGAGAACTCTTGAGTACGGCCTAAGAGTTTAAATTCCCTGGATCAGTGAATGGGGAATAACATCAAACCTGTTACACTGGAGGATGGAGGACAGGGAGGGGCCTGACAACTACTAGATCCTTGACCTCAAGGGGGATTGGGTTGTTGCTTTTCAATGTCATTTACCTTTGCATGTATAGAGTTAGAATTAAACTACGGCTTTTTATATAAAAACAAGTATATTACTGGACATTGATTGATTGTTTGCGCTGCTTGGCTTCTGGACTCCGTGGTATGTACGGCCTTGATGCCCTTGGGTGACTGCTGCGCTATATAAGTATCAAAATCAAATCAAATCACGTTGTGCTATGAATCTTATTCAATGATCTGTAACTGCGCTTCCCCCAAAAGGGCCTTGACTACTCACCCAACGCTATCCAACTGAGAGGTGCCGAAGGGGGTGCTTGGCACAGCTGAGTTAGATACATAGTATGGCAGGCCCTGGGACATTAGGAGTAAACGGCCTCAACCACCACTGTTAGGCCCAGTAACTCCTGCTTGCCCCGCGGCCCTCTGAACGAGGTTCTAGCACCCCCACTATAGCATATAGCATGGGGCAGTGGGCCATCCCACTTCAGACATTGGCTAACTTCCCTTTGAGTGATGGCATTATGCCCTTTCACAGGGAGCAAATTCACACACAAAGGAGTTTTATTAAGTAGGATGGACTACTATGGCAACCTGCTTTTAGAGATTTCGAAATATTTTTTACTTTTAGCTAATGTTTTTTCAAGTTGCCGAGGACCCAGCAGCTTCCACAACAATAAAAGTTTGCAAAAAACAAGACAAAAGGCATTGACAAAGTAAAAAGATTTGTGCCGGACATATTGGCTTGGCAGATTCTTGTTAAGCTATGGATCCACTTACACTGCCCATCACTTGTCCCAGCCGGGTTTTCTCAGACTGTAACTGTCATACTAACAGAATCCCTCTGCTGATTATTCTGTATTTCTAAAATTAGCCTGTAAAATAAACATTGTTATCCTGTGCTCAGAACAGCTCTCCACAAACGCCGCCGTCTGTTACTATTGCTGGAGGTCTATTACGACCGTGCCTGATTATTAGAAAAGGGACATGTCACCCTTTATTCCTCCGCAGCTACAGTTGTTCTGCCAATGTCAAATGTTTCCCAGAGTTTGTTTAGGAACTCCTCCTTGTGCGCCGTGCAGAAGGGAGAACATTGTAAACAGAAGACTGAAAATATGTGGTGTGGTGACTGCTCTCGCATCAGGACATCTCACTGGGGTCCTCAGCCACTCATTAGGTGTGAGGGCAAATCAAGCACTCAAAGCGGCCCAAAGTAGTCTCCCTACATACTTTTAGTTAAAACGGCCCCTCTCGTTAGTCATTCATCAGACTCGGTGATGTAAAATGTCTTCGATGTTATAAAAGAATTTATTGGAAAAGGAACCAATAAATAAATAGGAGCTGGAAATGAGCGTTGCCCCACTCTCAGTCAGCTCAGCGCACTGAGTGCAAACGTTAGCCTGCTATGATTTGCTCATTCTTTTGCACCGACAAGGAGGTGTCATAAGTGAAAAAGAAGCATTGGCAAAGTGTGGCGATTGGTTGCTTGCCGCTCTGTGCTAGCCTGCTGCTTCCATATAGAATATCCTATCCATACAACTCTAGAACGTAAAGGTAAAACAAGATAAAACATTTGGCCATGATATTGCTTATGAAAATTTTTTTACAATAGGGCTGTGAGGTGAAACTTCTCAGTAATTAAGGAAAAAGTCTCTTACCTGCTCCCTATAGCTCTTCATCCTTTCCCACACACAAATCCACATGAATGACCACAAATATTTTTTGACAAAAATGATAAGAATAGAGGAAACAAGAAGCCAGAGACAACAGATAATGATGAGAAGGGATTATGAAAAGTGATAATGATGGAAACAGTCCAAATTATGGGTGTGGCCTGTCTCTCATTCTTTAATTCCATAATTCACATAATTCTTCACAGCCATCACATCGCTCGCTTTCTACACGGGCATAGCTCTTTTTTAGGCCTGGTTTTTGAAGCACAGCTGTCAAAGAGACCTATTGCTAACAATATACATTAGGTAGACATTGGGTTAATCCAGTTCAACCTTTTGTTTTCTTCCACCAGCCTCTTTCAGCCATTGGCATGAAACTTTGTCAATCAAGTCTTGACTCAGACCAGTGGAGTATTCACCCTCCACCTAATGCTATTGGCTGTTTGTGTGCATCCTTCTGTCTCTCTCTCGTGCTTGCATTGAACAGCACGGGGCACAACTTTGAACTATAGCCCTCACTGTCCGCTCCTGCTGGATCCCTACTCCATGCCTTCCCCAAAAGCGGCGATAATTTCATAGCCCCGCATTGCTGATATGCCCCGCAATTTGCAACCTGAAGCTACTTTTAAAAGTGCATGATACCGCCTCTTTTGAGGTGTTGATTACTATCTGTAGCTTTGAGGTGTTGTTTACTGATCCATGGTTTGTGAATGCAATTGCGGTTGACCTAAAAGCAGCGCGCACTACAAAGGATTCAACTGCATTTATTTAATGCTTCATTGGAGCCTTTGAAGTGCCACTGATGGTACTGAAATTGCACTGATAAATGCTTTTTTAAAGACTGTGGGGCCTATTTTTCAAAGGGTTGCGTCACTGGGAAGTTGTTCCCTGGGTGGAGCATAGGTGTTTCCATGCATCCTCCCACGGATTTTGGCGCATTTCCAGATTTACCATTACTGGTAAACCTGGGAATGCTTCAACAACATACGCCTCCCCAGGTGAGGTGTAACGAGGAAAAATATCTTTATTTCTCCTTTTTACTTCCTCGTTCTATGTGTCCCGCATTCTACAGCACACATAGAAAAAGGAAAATGCCTCTCAGGATTGTTTCTGTGCAGGAAGGTGCCCCTTCAGGCACAACACACAATCCTGGTGCAAGGGTGCCTGCATTGGTGCCAGGCAGCACATTGGGCGCCAACAGAAGGAAAAGTCAGGAATGTGCCGTACATTATTAAGTATGGCGCATTCCTGCCCTTTTCCGACCACGCAGCGCAGCAAGGTGACTTGCTACGCTGCATGACATTATAATAAGTTTTCCCTAATGTGTTAGTCTTTAGCAATGCTAGCAGAGGTCAGACTTGAAGCAGCAGGAAGGAATCACCTGAGCTTTACCTGCAGCCTGAGAGCAGTCTGCCATGTTGCTCTGTTCACCCCCAGAGAACAACAAGGTGATATGTGGCAGTTTCATCATCCACTCAGAATTTTTTTCCGTGCCTGCCCGATAAACTGAGACACCGTCGTTTATAATTGAAAAATGCAGACCACAGCTGTTGTGTCTTTGCAGCTTGTGCATCACAACAGTTTAAGGTTGATGATTAGCCTCTCCCACAGCAGGTGCTTCTGTTGATAGTGATAGCGTGCTCTTTCAGTAGCCAGTGAAAATACATGCCCAGAGACTGAATATGTGAAAGGTCATCAGGTATGTAGGGGCATTTATGGAGTTATGGCACAATATTCATGTCTGAGTAAAGCTGACCTTCCCTACACCCCCCCCCCCCCCCATACAGTATTCTCAGTCTGGGCGAGGATGGAAATGACATACGGTACTCATCCTTTCCATTAGAAACTTTGCATACCAAAGTAGTTCAAATGTTCACAATGTTTATGCAGTAACTTGATTTAAATGAATGAATGGTGTAATGAGTATGCAAGTTAAATAGTGGCTGAGTGAAAGAATGAAAAATTGAATAAATGAAAGAGTGAATGGCAAGTGAATGAATTTGTGAGTTTTTGAATGAGCATGTGACTGTCCAAGCAAGTAAGGGAATGAACAAGTGAGAAGTAAGTAAAACAGTGTTTGAGTGGGTTAATGAGTGAGGAGTGGATGACTAAGTGATTGAGCAAGTGAGTGGGTGAGCAGTTGGATGTGAGAATGAGTGAGTATGTGAATGAAGCAGTGAGTGGATGAATGGTGAATGTATAAATTAGTGAGTGAATAAGCAAGTAAGTGCAAAATCAGTGAAAGGCAGCAAGTAAGTGAGCGGGAAAGCAAGTGAAAAAGTGTGGCTGTCAGTAAGTGACTGAATGATTATGCTAGTGATTTAGGCGAGAGAAGGAGTAAGTAAATGAATAAGTGACTGAGCACATGATAGTGGCTTGGTGAGTGTAAATTTATAAGCACGTGAATAAGCAAGTGAGTGAGTGAAGCATGAAGTCAGTAAGTGAACAAATGATGACCAAGATTTTAAAATGGTGACTGAGAAAATGAGCATGTCAATGAGCAAGTGAGAGAATGAAAAGCTAAGTGAGTTAGTGGCAGAAGTGCTTGAGTGACTGATAAAATCAGTGATTGGAAATAATGCATTCTGCAGAAGGAAGCCTAAGCAGTGGAAGACAGTGACTCCCTTAGTCAGACTGCCTCTACCTCTCCCCCAAGCACGAAATAGGACTCAGCATATTCTTCAGAGAAGACTAAAACATAATTGACTATAAACACTATCTCTTTAGTCATTATTTGACACCATTATTTTGGATTGGGAATGTTTGGTTAATACATTCTGCAGTGACTCCCCAGCCACCCCAAAAACAGAATACAAAAACATGACATACTAAAACATAATGCAATAAAATTTAGGGGTGTGCAAAATTCACATACCTACTCAGAAGATGGGGAAATTGTGCAGAATTAATCTGTAATCACACAAAATGTAAATCTGGCATTTGTCTAGACAACTATAATTTTTTACATATTTGTAATTTTGTTGCAGTATACATGATAGTTGCCTTGTGCGAAAGTTATGCTCAATACATTTGGCCTGACTCGATTACGGTAAAAAGCCACTGAAAATTGCTATGGACCTTATTGTTTCATTGGGAAGAGTTATTTCAGATACCACAGGTGTAATCTGTCTCATATGAAAAGTTCTAAAAGTACACCCAATGTATTTATTACGAAACATCTGTTAACACCAGATGGATTGTTAATGCACCCTGTTAAAGCCTACAGCTGTATTTTATTACTTGAAATCTCACAGATTACACTTTTTGGGTAAGGTGTTTTGTGTCAATTATCCCCTTTAATAAATCTTAGAGGTTCAAGATTTGAACTGTAATAATTCTTGCTAGAATCTCCTCAGAGAGCCGGACAGGCTTGATTGTCTGCCAGGCTCTTGTAAAAAAAGAATTACAAAATAAGTACATATGCGTATAAATATGCATCCATATAAAGTGCATTTGATCAGCCCTTTTCTGCTACTGGTCTGTATGGGTGTCATTTACACTCTCCTTCCATCCATGACAGCATAAAGCATGGGCAATTGGTCCACTGAGTTCATTCATTGACTTTCTTGCCCTGTAAGTGATGGCATTTGCCTGATCACATGTTCACATCAGTCTGAATATAAGTGCTCTTAAGCACCAAAGCTGGTGGGCCGGCCTTTTACTTTTCCATTTTCTATGTATAAGTGCCGTTTTTATTTCATTCCTTCTCCTCTTCATTTTCATTTTTTAAGCATGCTACAACCCAGAGAACAGTTTTAAGTGGCTACTTGCTTGACGCATACTTCAGCTGCAAGGTACTGCAACCTACACAGCCACTGCGTCTAAATTAACTGACAATAAATGATATTATCCATACTCTATAATTGTTTTTACGATTGCAAGATGGCCAGACCGGTTCTAAAATGGCCAGCTGGAACTATACAAAATGTAAAATACCATTACAAGATATCCACGGCTATGCACAATACCATTGCAAGACTTTTTTTTTTTTTTTTTTTAAAAACCTTTATTATTCGCAGTTGCATCATCTTACAATGTACATTCACCATCCAAGGTGTCGAATCAGTTAGACAATAAGCACACGTTTCCAGATGGTAGGACACGGCCATTCAGCCGGCAACCCGGAGGTCCGGCGGCGTTGTGCAAGTTGACTTTTTTACAGGAATTAGGTGCGTACATTGTTAACAGGTAGGCCTATGGTGCTTTTCGGTGTTTTGTTGTGGTGTTTCTTATGCGCGTTGTCAGCAATAGAGGGTGGCGCTGTGTTCCAGCCCACACCGCGGCTATTTCGGTTGCCACCCAGGCCCTTAGCTTAAGTCGTGCAGGACACCGTGGTTACCACCAAGTGCAAAGGCCTCCGGGCAGCTTAGCGCCAGCGTCGTGCTCATAGTGTAGGCTGGAGCGCGACAAGGACGGTTCGGTATAGCTCACTGTGGCATATATGGCAACACATATATCCGGCGAGTCCAGCTTGCAGCTTCGCAGTTCAAGTCTATATGTGTGCTACGTGGCGCGCATCCGTCCCTCCAGCGCTGTGCCCCTCAAGCCGCTAAGTGTCTGGGCACACCTGGTATGCAACACAGTGTGCTCTGGGCAAGATCTTTCTACACTTTCCGGGCGTATCCGTCCCTCGCAGGGAGTGTGCGCCATCGCTGCCTTATCATCAGTAAGCGGGGCGCGCTAGGTAGGGTAGCGCCTCGGGGGCGCCGGACGACGCAGCCTTCGCCTGTTATCTGCGGTTAGGTAGGGATCCGGTCAGGGAACTTTAACCAATAATCAAACTGTTCCCTGTGCATGTGCGGCGATAGGGGGAATCGAGGTTAGGGTCGTAAACTCAGGCGGGGTCGAGGGGAAGGGGGGAGGAGGGAGGAGGAGATCATTCTGCGTTGGAGCAGGAGGGGACATCAGCTGTCGAGAGGGGCACAGCGGGACCATGCGATATACGCGGGAAGCAGCAGGCCAGAGGGGGGGGGGAAGGGGGCTGTCAGGAAAGCTGGGATCCCATAGCGCCGGTGCTCGCACCCATTTTCTCTATGTGTAGGGCGCTCCTCTGCGCCAGAGAGGGAGCGGCTGGGTAGAGTGGAGTGGTCATGCCTTCCCGTCCGGGCCCGCAGCCGGCCATCGTGCGCGTTGCTTCAGACTGCGGCGGCAGCAGTCACTGTGCTCACGCCATAGTTGCACAGCGAGTAATTCCCGGCAGCAGTCTCATGTAGGGTGGAAGTAGGGGGCACCAGGGGCAAGCAGAAGGGGGCGGGAGCTAACTCCGTCGCGGTCTTAGGCCTGTCGCTGCCCAACCAGCAAGGGAGCGGCAAGCTCCAGGGACTCAGGTTATCCCTCGGTCTTGGCAGGCCACCTGGAACGCTGTGAGGAGGTTATCCCAAAGCTGGGCGATGGGGAACTTCCGGAGCCCCGCAGTTTCCTCGCGAAGAAGGACCGCACTCTCCGCCCGCGCCCAATTAACGAAGGAGGCTTTCCAATGTCTGATGTGTGGGGGGGCTGCTGCCTTCCAATGCTTAGTGAGCAAGCGTTTGGCCGTTATAAGACCCATGTCCCAAAAGCGTGCCTGCGCTTTGTTATCTTTTGTGCGCTTATACAACCCTAGTATACATGCTTCCCATGTGGGCGGTAGTCGTCCGTCAGCGCCGCGCGCGAGCAGTGCCAGTACGTCGTCCCAGTATGTCTGTATATCAGGGCAGTGCCATAGCATGTGTAAGAGGTCCGCTCCCGGTAGCGAGCACCGCTGGCAAGCTGCATCTGTCCGCGAGAAGTATCTGTTAATCTTTTCGGGCGTGAGGTATGCGCGCTGTAGTATGTAGTATTGTATAATTTTAAAGCGGGGGTTGCGTGGGATGTTGGTCGGGCCGGCTAGTATCAGTGCCCATTCTTTGTCTGTCCAGTCTCTTCCCCTGTCTGTCGCCCAGCGCTCCCTCAGTGTTAATGTGGATGGTTGCGAGTGCGCCTGCAGTGCCTGTGCTAGCCAGTGTACGATGTGCGCACCATTACCCATAACGTGTAGGTATTGTATGAAGGTATGCGTCGGAGGTTTCACCGCCATGTCGCCCCAGGAAGTCGTGAGTGTGTGTAAGAGGGAGGCATGCAGGAGGAACTGCCCCGCCGGGAGAGCCGCGTCTTCAGCTAGGTTGACGAATGTGAGTAAGTCGCCATCCGCATACAGATCGCTCAGCGTATCCACTCCCGCTTGTTCCCAGCCAGCTAAGTGGACCTCTGTGAGCGGCCCCGTCGGGCCAGGCATGCCCAAGAGTGGCAAACTCGGGGCATATGGCGTAGTTGCGCGCGTAAGACGGAGGCACCGCAGGAAACATCTGCGCGCTACCGCCAGGTAGATCTGTGAGGGGCAGGGCGTGCGGGTTATCGGGTGGAACAGCGTATTTATTTGCATTCGCGTCCAAGCAGCCGTGTGCGAGGCGGTGTCCTCAAGTTGCTTGCCGCTCAGCCATCCCGCCACCCATTGCATCTGTGCCGCGAGGTAGTACAGTTCCATATTAGGGACCGCCAAGCCCCCGAATCCGTGGGCATGTATAGTTTAGCCAGCGCCACTCGCGGTCTCCCCTTGTTCCAGATGAGGCTACGCAACAACACCTCTAGGTCGCGGAATAGCTTGGTGGGAACATACAGAGGCATGTTCGCAAAATAATAGAGTAGGCGAGGTAGCACTATCATTTTGGTCAGTGCCACGCGACTAGGCACGTTAAGGGGTAAGGTGTTCCAGAAGCCAACTTGTGCTCGGACTGAAGCGATTGCGCGAAGGAGGTTCCCCTCCAGGACGTCTGCTGGGGTTCTGTAGATCCTTATCCCCAAGTAGCGGAAGGTGGTGGGATGCCATTGCAGCCTGTCCCCTCCCAGCCGGATGTCGCATTCAGGCATTTCTGGGCTAAAGGGATAGGCCCCCGACTTGGCCCAATTGACTCTCAGGCCCGATACCTCCTCGAAGGTGCGGAAGATGTCACTGAGGGAGGCAGGGATGGCAGTCATGTCCCTGACGTACAGCAGCAAGTCATCCGCATACAGTGACACCGCATGCAGACAATCCGCCAATGGAATTCCCCATTCCAGCCCGTGCGTCCTGAGAGTCGCGGCCAGGGGTTCCATGGCCAGAGAAAACAGCAATGGCGACAGTGGGCAGCCCTGGCGAGTGCCTCTGCGGACCCGGATGGCAGCTGAGAGGAGGCGGCCCGTACGGACTCGGACTGTCGGCCTGTCATAAAGCAGGTCAATCATAGCACTGTATCCCCCCCCCAGCTGATACTTCTCTGTGACCGCCCTCAGGTACGGCCACTCGACTGAGTTGAAGGCCTTCTCCAGGTCCAGTATCAGGCATCCCGCTCTTGGCCACTGCTGCGTGGCGTATGCCTGTACCCGAAAGAGGCGGCGGATGTTGTAGGAAGTGTGGCGGGTGGGGACAAATCCATTTTGGTCTCGGTGCACTAGAGCGGGCACATGAGGGGCCAGCCTCCTGGCTAATGCAGAGGCCAGGATTTTATAATCCGTGTTCAGCAGCGCCAATGGGCGGTAAGAGCCCACCCGTGTGCTATCCTTGCCAGGTTTAAGAATAGAGACCAGCGTGGCTTCATTCAACGTTGGGGGTAAAGCGGCATCTTCCGCTGCCGCGTGGTACATTCGCAGGAGTTCCGGGACGAGGATTTCCGAGCCGGCCTTGTAAAGCTCAGCCAGCAGCCCGTCCGGGCCCGGGGTTTTGCCATTTGACAGGTTAAAGATGGCTTCTCGGAGTTCGTCTGACTCCAGCGGGGCTCCCAACTCGTCCTGCTGCGCAATAGTCAGTTGTGGCATTTGCAGGGGGGAGAGATAGCCGGCTATGTCAGGATGAGGAACTGATAAGCGGGAGCGATACGATGCGTCATAGTGAGCAGTGAAGGCGTCATGTATGCCAAGTTGCGTGTATTCTAGTTCCCCCCCCTCCGTCCGTATGGCCACCACCGGGGTCGAGCGGGCGTCTTGAGAGATCAGCCACGCTAAAAGTTTGCCTGGTCTGTCGCCAAGGTGATGTGTTCTCGCCGAGTGCGTGGCATAGTTGACATTGCGGAGTCGCTCCAAGAGGCGCGCATGTTCCGTGTGGGCCTCGTGTAGCGGGTCCCCGTCTCCAGCTATAGCCCCCTCCTCTTGTGCAAGTAAGTCCGATTCCAGCCTAGTTAAGTCCCTCTCCAGTTGGTGCCTCACGTGTCCTTGTGCATGCAGGCAGTGGCCCCGGAGCACCACCTTAAAGGCGTCCCACTCCACCTGTGGAGTGGATGCCGTACCGGCATTGTCCTCAAAATATTGCGCGGCGCGTGCAAGCAAGGCATCACGGAAAGCCGCGTCCAGTAACAGCGCAGGTTGTAGGCGCCATGTGGGTACGGGAGGGTGCGGGCGGACCCAGGCCATGGACATGAAGTGTGGGTTGTGATCTGAGTGCGTGCGGCCCATGTATTGTGTGTCTGTCACGTGGGGTAGTATGTCAGTTGATGCCATGAACCGGTCCAGGCGGACATGTAAGTCGTGAGCGCCAGAGTAGTAGGAATACGTCCGCGTCCCCGGGTTGCGCAGCCACCATACATCATGTAGGTCCCATTGTGCGGCCCACTCCAATAGTGCTTTCGTGGCTCCTCTTGTAGAGGCGTTAGCCGGGGGTGGGAAGAAGCGATCCAGTGTTATATCTAGAGTGCAGTTATAGTCGCCCCCTATTATCCACGGGGTTGCATGCCAAGGTGCCATGACCGCTGAGAGCCGCGCCAGGAAACCGCCCTGATCGACATTGGGGGAATAGAGGGACACCAGTGTAATAAGCTGGCCATCTAGCCTGCCCTGCGCAGCTGTATATCTGCCCTCCCGGTCTACTACAGTTTCTGTGGTTTCCCAAGGAGTCCCAGGGCGGACCCATATCAGTGTTCCGCGAGCGTATGAGGAATATTCCGTAGCATACAGTTGCCCTCGCCATCTACGGCGCAGTGCCCGCACCTCAGCTCCATTCAAATGGGTTTCTTGGAGCAGCGCTATGTTGATTTTATGCCGCTTTAGGTATGAGTATATATGATAACGTCTAGCCGGCGTGTGCATTCCCCTGACGTTCCAGGTGCATATTTGTACATTAGCCATACCAGTCGCGTGTGTGCACGCCACCCTCACCCCCCCAAGGCGTGGCTGCCAGCCCAAGGGCCCCCCAGGTCCAGCATTCCGCTCCCACTATGCAGTTATGTTGAGCGTCGTGCGCGCAGTGTCTTGATCTCCAGCAGGGTAGGGGGATAGGGAAGAAAGGGAATACATAAAGCCTTAACATGGCAACAAAGTCCAAAATACCAAAAGGTCGGCTGCACAACAGTTCGCCGTCCAAACACTCAAGTGAGCCCATAAACTATACAGTCTTAGGGGGATCTTGTGGATTATATCTTATCAGTAATCAAAACAGTGCAGTCCTGGATACGCCCTGCACCTCTCCCGGGTGAGGTGTGCAAGCCGCTGCTCACCGGCGGACGTCCTGTGTCTGTCGCTCAATCCCGTGGTAGCTGTACGCCCAGTTGCCAGTCAAGTGCAGGCAAGGGTGCCAGGGGGGGCATGCCCCTCTCTAAGTGGTTCTTGTGGCAGCGGGCCGACGATAGAGCACTGTGGGGCACATGTGCGCATCTGCGAAGTGGGTGAATGATGCACGTGTCTATGATTAGGAAATGTACTTACAGTGTCCAGCTCCGTGCTCGAGTCCCCCAGAGCAGCGACGGTGTGGGCGCAGGTAGGCCCGAGGCAGTTCCAGTGGCAGGCGGGGCTGCCAAGCAGGAACTCAGGGAGGCCCGCGTCACGCGGCAGATGGCAGTCCGCCACCGGGTCCCGTCAACCAAAGAGATTCGCTGTTTGCGGCGTGACCTCCGGGGGTCCCCCAGAGCTCTGTGTATCCGGGATGCCATAGATCGCTTCATCGTCCGTTGAGGACACTGCCGGGCTAGCGCCCGGGTGGAGCGACGGCGCCGGGGAGTTGCTGTTTGCCGCCACCCTGCGCAGAGCATCTCGCTGTTCCTGTTGAACGAGGTCCACCGGTGGGGAGTGACTCATCGCTCCTCTGACCAGCGGCGGCGTGGGCGACCTGCGACGGCGCCGCCGTCTTGATCCTCTGGCCCTCTCTGTTGTGGCAGTTCCCGGCGCCCTTTGCGGCGCGTCAGGCATTCCTCCATCCAGCCAGGCCTCCGCTTCCTCGGGGCTCGTGAAGAAATGTGTCTTGTCACGCGCCACCACTCTCAGTTTGGCCGGGAAGAGTAGCGAGTACTTGAGGTCCGCTTCGCGCAGTCTTCTTTTTACTGCCAGGAAGGAATGCCTCTGTCTCTGCACTCGCGCTGTGTAGTCCGGAAAGAACATCACCGCGGCGTTGTCGATGGTGACTTCCCCTAGATTCCTGGCTTTGCGCAGTATGGCATCTCGATCTCTGTAGTTGAGAACCCGAAGGAGAAACGGTCTAGGGTTAGAGCCCGGGGGGAGCGGAATCGTGGGCACACGGTGGGCTCTCTCCACCACAAAGTAGGGGGAAAGCGCGTTGTCTGGCAGCAGATCTCGTAGCCAGTCCTCAACCCTGCGGGCGGGATCCGCTCCTTCCCATTTCTCCGGAATGCCCACTAGGCGGATGTTATTTCTTCGTGCCCGACCCTCCGCGTCTTCGGCTCGGCCCTCCAAGAGTTCCACTCTGTTCAGGAGGTCGTGGACCTTTTTGTCTGTCTGCGCCGCCATTGGCTCGACAACTGCCATTGCGCCCTCCAGCGTTTTTCTGCGATCTTGCAGTTTTTTATGATTGGCTCGGAGGTGGGTTAAGTCTATCGCCACGCCATCGATTCTGGTCTCCAGGGAGGTGCGTGTCTGTTGCAGGGATTCTTCCATCCGTTCCATGGCAGCCAGGACGCTATCCAGCTTCGCCGCTACTTGCTCGGTATCCATCTTGGGCACCGCTTGCACTTGTTTTCCCCTCGCCGTTGCAGTTACCGGTCCGGTGCGCGTTCGCACCCCTCTAGGCATGGAGCAGGCGCTGCAGGCCGCGTCGACTTGTCCACTCGAGGTCGTCCCCAGCTCGCCACCGCCGTCGTTTAGCTCTTCGTGGGGGAGAGGGGGTCCCCAGGCGTCTCCAATCGCAGTGCCAGTCCTGCGGGTGCACCTCCGCAATGGTCGCGGGCCTCCTTTCGCTGCCGCGATATTTCCCCCGTAGGCCGCAGCTCAAGGCCCAGGGAACCGTCTAAAGCCGCGGACTCGCGTAGCCGTTGTCTCCAGGCGCGCGTCCAGCAAGGCGGCCGCAGTCTCGTCGTCTGGGTCGGTGCGGGGTCCCACCTCCGATTTGCCCCAAAGTCAGCCAGGGCAGGCAGCAGTACCCAGAGCAGGTCCGCCGGCAGTATCGGGCCGTGTAGAGGAGTTTTTTACGGAGAAACGACCCGGGGCAAGGAGGCTCAAGCGGGAGCTCTACCCGGGCACGTCTGCTCTCATCGCGTGCTAAGCCACGACCCCACAATACCATTGCAAGACTTGCACCTGCTGCTGTGTTTAATATTGTTATTGCAAGTGTACATCTGCCATTTTTAGACACATCATGCTTTCTTTTTCTACTTTTATTCTATTCATTTATCTTGCCTATGTGGCTGAATTTGTGCGTGTGTTGTATTGTGGTTGTGTAAGTGTGTGAATGCAAGAATGAATGAGTGATTAATTAATGCACAAGTTCAAGGATAGGTGACAGAGTGCATGTAGGATGAATTATTCAGTGCCAAAAGTAATCAGTGACTAGGGAGGAACTTTAATTTAAAAGCCAGACCGATTGGCAGTGCCAGTGCTTATTTCCTACCTTTAAGTAGTAGCTGGTCGATTTGCATAGTTGCACATCTCATCACTGGGCTGCGCCCTCAAGTAAGAAAAGTGTGCACACAACCATTCTATTGCCTAGCATGATGAAGAATAATTAAAGGGAACATCGGTTGCAATACACTGATATATGTCATTGCAATTCCCCATTCATGCCTCCTTCTAATTGCAACTCCTTATGACTCACAAAACACCTCTCCTGACTGGAAAAGGTGTTTTGTAAATTCCCAAAAACTCCTTTGCGGTAAAAGTATTGCGATTTTGCGAATCGCATGGTTTGCGATCTCAAAATTACATTGCACATCAGACCCTTTGACGAGGAATGAGGGTGGCTTTTGCACTTCTCAGAAATCGCTTTCATTTCTACCTGGTGCATCAAGCCTAGCTCTGCGTTCTCCAAACTTTTCTGTAGTCTGTGCAGGAGTGTGTATGATGTAATGTTGATGATGACACTTTTGTAATAAGAATAGAAAATAATAATTTGTTAGTGGGCTAAGTGTGCCGGCCATCAGCCTGTGTAGATTGATTTCATGACCTGAAAGCGTCCTTTGAAAGCACTTCACTTTATTTTTAGGTTTTTTATGTGATAGATTTATATTGGGAATGTAGTATTATGGACCTGATTGGAGGTTGTTTTTAGGCCAGTTCTCCTGGACTGTCTGAAGTGTATGATAAATCTTTTACAAGAGCATTTGTTGACATTGTGCAGGAAGCATGAAAGCTCTCGACCGCAGTTTTACCTTGAGCAAACCAGACCCTGGTCATTAAGATGGCGGATGACGCTGGCTCCCTTCCAACGCACATCATCAAGCCTGTAAGGCGTAGTCCTCTAAAAGGTTTCTTTCCGTAGACTGTGCTAAAAAGAATCGTGACATTGGTGGAAAAGGACAGTAACATATCTCCCCTTTTTTCAGATTGTCCGTTTGGCTGTCTGTCCTGGTTTCTTAATGTGGGCACACGACTTGCACAGAAATGTGTGAATGTCAAAATATTGACTTTTGATTCTTGTAGCAAATGAGGCTCTTCAACCAAAGTAATAGACTTGCTGGTGAATATCTTGGCTTTTCAACCACCTTATCCTCCAGAGACACTTCTCACACATATCTAAGATCTGCAGGGAATGAGGAAAGTTGACTCCACCTGAAACATTCTAGGTAGTAACACATGTATACTTCATTTATTTAGCACCTTCATTCATTTAGCCCCTGGTAGCCAATGGTCTCTGTACTTTGTTTTGACTACACATAACACTGATATATAGAAAAAGAAGAAGTACTTCTGCACACTTACCATAAGAAAACAAAAGTCCTCCATCCAAATCAATCCAGGGTGACAGGATGTTTGCTCCAACACCAAAATTGAAGTTTCGAGGCACTTTGAACTTTCCCCTTCGTCCCGCCCCTTCATTGCCCAAGGCCAATGAGCCAGAGTCTCAATATCACAAACCATTGTTCACGTATAGGATTCTGAAGTGAATCCCTCCTCCTCCCTTATAAGCCAATTCAAATCCTGTATAGAACCAAGAGTCATAAGAAGAGACCTGCTCATATGGAAATAGGGGGAGGGGCCATTGCTCATGGAAGTGTTTGGTATGATCACCCAGAATGAAAAAGAAGAAACAGGATCCGTTGTCCGGAAGTCTTATGAAACAATCATCAGTCCTGTCTTTCCTAATAAGTTGATAAGCACAATATACATACAATCCCATTTAAATGAATATAGACCTTTCCTACCGAACCCCAAGGTGTATATTACTTACCCAGCGTGTGCTACTGGTATACTATGAATTGTCCCAGATTCTTCCAGGAATTCTACCCTAGAACCGAAGGAGGATTAGGAAGCACAGATACAATGAAACGGATGCAACCGTATGAGTGAAACAGTTACTCAAGAGCATAAGATAAGTAAGTGGACAAATCCAGGAGGACTAAGAACCAAGGGAACTGAGGGAATGTCAAAAACAGCAAAGCTGTTGGGATGGAAAATCCTTGTGCAAACTGAACATCTGCAAAGGAGTTGAAACAGTCAATGTTGCCAGACCAATGTCTACACTTGGGGAAACTATACTGACCTAGTCTCTAATGATCTGAGAGTGTTACTAGCTTTTGCAGGTTCTAAAGTAGCTGGTGTAGTGAAACAGATTTACTTTGACACTGAAAGACTCATGCAATAGTGAATGCGTTTCTGTACTTTCCACTGACCTATTCTACATATCTTCAATCTCGATTCATCATGTGTCCTCTCATAACTCTTATTGGTGAATACCACTTGTGTTTACACACTCAGAGCAAGTAGCCTTTAGCTTATGATTACCTGACACTGAAACATGTTGTCGCGAACACTTTTTCCTCTGTACATTAAGAGGTTTACTTGGAGGAGAAGATGCTGCTCCACTTGAGGAAGTTATTCTGTAGGAGGAGCCGCAGAACTCTGCTGATTCTTTGCTTCTTTCACAGACCTGAACTGCATGTTTTGGTAGAACACCCACATCTTGAAACTGAGCACCAACCCTTCACTGAAACAGAAGACTGAATATTGCAAGAAATATGTATTACAGCTTGTAACTCTTCGTTTCCTGACCATTGATGGTAACTATGTCCAGTCCCTATGTTTCTTTTTGTATCTATTGTACAATGATGAAGATATTTGACCAGTGCATCTTTAACTGTTGGTTTAAAAGAAGTGAGCTGATCCTCACAGACTATAGTACTAGACTCGCGTCCCTGGACCTTTAACGGTTTGAGTACATCATTTGTACGTTGAGGCATTATAGAGGTAGTCGTATGCAGGTAGACATTGATGCCAAGGATCACTCTCAGTGGGTCAGGTTTTTTTAAAACTTAATAGTGATTACCTTAGGAGAAACTGACTTTTACTTTCTTCTAATGGGGTGATGATTAGAGTTGAAGGTTATTTCTGTTCTTTGGTTCAATTCTAGTGGAAATGCTCAGATCATCTTATTGAATGCCAGGTTCCCAATTGATTGGACCATTTGAAGCATAAGCCAACTACTGAAATTCATCTCCAACTAACTTTTGTCATTGAACTACAGTGATAACTGGAGGACAGATGTGTGAATGAGAATATGGCAATGTTACACCAGGACTACTATTCAATAGTTGGTTTCACATCGCTTTTATAAAATGAGTTTTTTATTAACAGATTGCAATGCATCGGGAAAGACAGAAGCTTATTACTATGAACCAGTCATATTTAACATGGTTTTGTTATTCTTGCTAATCAACTGGGTTGTACAATGGTATATATACATGCAGATCTATGAAGCAAGGTGAATGTCATATATATATATATTCACTGAGAAAACCATAGGTTTCACACGTTATAGTTAGCGGAAATTTTACTGATAAAAAACCAGTGAAATTCCCCCGTTATAGTTAGTGCAGGCAACTATAACTCACGCGACCGCAATCCTCTGCTGATGCTAATACTGTATTTAGACACTTATTTGCCCATGTCTTCTTCCATACATTTTTAGCTATACATATATTACAAATATTTTTTTTCATAAAGACACATATGTCATCAGCAGAAGATTGCGGTCGCGTGAGTTATAGTTGCCTGCACTAACTATAACGGGGGAATTTCACTGGTTTTTTATCAGTAAAATTTCCGCTAACTATAACATGTGTGAAACCTATGGTTTTTTCAGTGAATTTGCAAGGTTTTTTAAATGCTAATTCCTAACTATAACGTGTGTGAAACCTATGGTTTTTTCAGTGAATTTGTACGGTTTTTTAAATGCTAAGTTACTTTACGCCATTCGTGGCGTGCGCGCCCACTTAACGCAGTTCGTTCCGTGCGCGCACGGTGCGCTTCGCGCACCGTGCGCGCACAGTGAGCACGCGGTGCGCTTTGCGCACCGCGCGCCCACTTTACACAGTTAGTGCCATGCACGCACGGTGGGCACCATTTGCACACGGGGTGGAGAGAGTGTGGATAGTGTTTTTTTTTAATAAGTTTTGTTTAAAATATTTTAGTTTATCATATCTCTAATAAGCCCTGCACAATTGGAGGCCTGCGGCCACCAATAGCACAGGGGGTGGGGAGAGTGTGGATAGGGTTATTTTTTTAAAATAATTTTTTACCGTACGCGTACGGTAAGCGTAATCGGCGAAATTAGCGAAAAAATAAAAATTGCTTTTTTGGCCTTGGGGGGGTCTTTGGGTACTCCCTGAACATGGCTATATGTGTGGGAGCTGTCTAAACAGCCCCTTTACATGTTTTTGGGCTTTATTTTACACCCTAACTCTCAGTGCGAGAGAGAAAATGGCGGCCGCCGCTTCCTGGTTTCGGCCGATTCGAATGTTTACTAAGATCTAACAGCCAATCAGAATCGCGCTCGCGCACGCCACCGTACGCGTACGGTAAGCTTACGGTAAGCGTACCGTAAGCTGGCTCAGATATATATAGTGATTTAAAGGCTATTTTCTCAGAATCTACTGAACACATTTACACCAAACCTTCAAAAGGCACTTCCTTGACCTGAGGACTACCTCTCTGCCAAATTTCAAGTAATTCTGTTCAGCCAATCGGGCTGTAGCCCTGTCTAAAGGTCCTATGGAAAAATGCATGGGAAAAACGCGTTTTGGGACCCCCCTTTTATCTCAGCCCCCGCTTGACGAATCCCCCCGAGACTTTCAGGGTAGGAGCGGAGCGTAGCGCCCCACCTATTTTGAGAAATTCCCGAGGATTCGTCGACCGGCACCAAAGTTATTCCAAATAGAATGTTGCGGTTTTCCTATGGAAAAGGGGTCCTAACTAACCGCCAGTAGGTAATTTATGAAAATATATATATATTTTTTTTTTTCGCTGAAAAAACCATAGGTTTCAGGAACTTTATAGTTAGAAATTAGTATTTAAAAATGTAAAAAACCTTTGAAATTCACTGAAAAAACCATAGGTTTTACAGACGTTATAGTTAGAAATTAGCATTTAAAAAATCTTTGAAATTCACCGAAAAAGCATAGGTTTCTGGGACGTTATAGTTAGTTGGACATTTCACTCATACAAAACCAGAGAAATTCCTCCATTATAGTTAGTTCAGCTAACTATAACTCGCGCCCCCGCAATGCACTGATGATGTCACATATTACATCATTCATGACATGGTCAGTGACATCACTGATGACCTCACTGATGACATCACTGATGACATCATCCATTGACTGTGTGTTTCTGTAAAGTTTAAATTTGTTTTATATATATGCCAAGCTGCATTGAAGAATGAGTGGTTGTATAAGTGTCTGTATGGAGGATTTACTAGGTACGTGACTGACTGTATAAGTGAGTGATTAATTGTGTCTTACTGAATGCATGGGTTAGTGACTAAACTGTGTGAAAAGCTGTATCAGTTAGATTGTCTGTTGTTGTGTAAGCTGCTGCATGGGTTGGTGAGTAGCTGCATGAGTGTCTATATGAGTTATTGATTGCTTGCCTGAGTATTTGTATGGCTGCCTGAGTGTGTGGGTTCAAGAGTGCATGTGGATAACAGCTGTATGGGTGGGTGAGTGTGTGTATGGGTGTGTTGTTGAGTGAATGGATGTTTCAGTGGTACATGTGCAAGTAACTACATATGTAAAAGGCAGTATATGTGAGTGGTGGTGTATATAATTAACTATATGTGAGAGTCTGTAATTGTGAGAGTGGCTGCATGATGAGTGTGTATTTGTATCAGTGATTCTATAGCACAGTAATTATGTGTTAGTATCTGTATGAATAAGTGAGCTGGTGCCTGTATAACTGTGATTGATTCTTTGCATGACTGACTAGCTGTGTGAGTAACTCAGGATATGCGGCAGTGTGTGAGTGTTTGTATAGGTGTATGAGTGCATATGATAGTGTTGCATTGATGAGTGACTGCATGTTTGAGTGATTGTATGGGTGAATGAGTGGATGTGTGTGTAGACCTACGAACCAGTCAGTGCGTATTTAGTAACTGGTATTGATGTGTCTATTTTTTCAAAAATGGTAGTCTGTATTTTAGAGTGGGTGTATCAAAGATTATATTCAGGTGTGAGGAGGTGCATCAGATTTTTACATGGAGGATGTCATCAGTGATGTCATTTGAGATAACTAAAACGGTGGAATTTCTCTGGTTTTGTATGAGGGAAATGTCCAACTAACTATAACATCCCTAAAACCTATGTTTTTTTCAGCGAATTTCAAAGGTTTTTTAAATGCTAATTTCTAACTATAACGTCTGTAAAACCTATGGTTTTTTCAGTCAATTTCAAAGGTGTTTTAAATATTGAACTACTATTCTGATATTTGTCATTAGTACTGTTTTTTCTAACTTGCAGGGAGAGAGACTGTGAAGGGGGTAGCTCGCAGAGAGAGAGCTGCAGTATATTTCCAGTCTTGGCTTCATAGATACAACTGCGGGCCCAAAAACTTGCACACGAAGAGCTGCGAGCCGACCGGTGGTTCGCAAAGGGAGAATTGCGGGCCCAAGATGTTATAGTTAGAAATTAGCATTTAAAAAACCTTTGTAATTCACCGAAAAATCATAGGTTTCTGGGACGTTATAGTTAGCTGGACTTTTCACTCGTACAAAACCATTGAAATTCCCCCGTTATAGTTAGTTCAGCTATATATATATCCTACTGCCGGTCTCCAGTAGGTAGTTATAGTTAGGACCTATTATCCATAGGAAATCAGCAACATTCTATTTGGAATAACTTTGGCGCCGGTTGACAAATTTTCGCGAAATTTTCAAAACTCGTGGCCCGCTCCGGTTCGCTCCTATCCTGAAAGTCTCGGGGTGATTCCCAAAACGTGTTTTCCCCATGCAATTTTCCATAGGGACAGTTAGTCGCAGCTACAGCCCGAACTGCTGAACGGAATTACACCAAATTTGGCAGAAAGGTAGACCGTGGTTCAGAGTCGTGCCTTTTGCTTAAATGGTGTAAATCCGTTCAGTTGTTCCTGAGAAAATCAAAATCACATATATATCTATGACCGCGCTGGATCTGCGCACCCTGCCGAGCACGAGCTGTATGCTAATTGGCTGTCAACACTCCAAACCAGGAAGTGTTGGCAGCCATCTTGTGCCTCGGTAGAACCGAGGCTGAAGAAAAGCCCCCCCAGCACCACCACCCCCCGGGGCTTTCTAAATTGGTGGGAGGGGTGCGACGTGGCACCCACCTGGAGCCAATGATGGCTCTGGGGATTGCCACCCCCCAAGGCCGGATCCTGCAGTGTCCCGGGGTGCCCACCCCCGGGACACTGCTGTTTACTATGGCATGGCGGGAGCCTCGCAGCTCCCACCCTGCCATAGCAAACTTGGTTTGAATTTTGAAAGAGAGAGCAGGGAAACCTGCTCCCTCTTTCAAAATTCAAACCAATTGGCTTTTCCACACGGGGAGCTGCATGTTAGCAGCTCACCATGTGGAAAAGCAATGTCGGCTCCCGCAGGAGGCGGGGAGACAGCAGGACCGTGGGGGGATTGGGGACCCCCCCACAGCCCCCAACGGAGAGGGCCAGCCCTAGAGGATGGGGTCCCCGGGGCTATTAGTGGCCCGGGAGGGGGGCCACGCGGCCCCCCTCCCAAAAAACCCCAATATATTTATAGAAATATAATTAGAAAGGCCAGCCCCGGGGGATGGGGTCCCCGGGGCCTTTAGTGGCCAGAGGAGGGGGGCAACGCAGCCTCCCTCCAAAATAAAATAATTTTTTAAAAAGGCCATGCCCCGGGGGATGGGGTCCCCGGGGCTGATTAAGGCCTCGGGAGGGGGGCCACACGGCCTCCTTCCCAAATTTTAAAGTTAAAAAAAACAAGTTAGGGGGCAGGCCCTGGGGGATGGGGTCCCCAGGGCCAGAAAATAAGAAAAAGAAGGGAGGCTAAGCAGCCCCCCTTTAAACAAAAAACAAAAAAGGAATACTGGCATCGCGCCGGAGACCACGCCCCCTCGTTTGCACAGTGGTGAAGGAAGGAGGAGTGGCCTGAAGTGACATGTCTGCAAACACACCCTGTGGTGCAGTTTAAGTTCAAGAATTAATTCCTCTTCAATCCAGAGGGTCCCTGGGGGCCAACTAGCCCATCAGGTCCCTCCAGTAAGCGCCATGGAGCTGCATTGCAGAGTGTTGTAAAAAGGGGTGTGGCCTCTGAACACCTCTCTGCAAGCAGCTCTCTGGCGCATAGCGGAGGCATCTGGTGGGCTAGTTGGCCCCCAGGGACCCTCAGGATTGAGGAGGAATTAATTCTCCAACTTAAACTGCACCACAGGGTGTGTTTGCAGACATGTCACTTCAGGCCACTCCTCCTTCCTTCACCACTGTGCAAACGTGCCCCGTGGCGTGTTTTAAGTTGTGAGATTAACTCTCTTTTAATACTGAGGGTCCCTGAGGGCCAACTAGCCCAACAGGTATCTCCAGTATGCGCCAGGGAGCTGCGTTGCAGACAGGTGTTCAGAGGCCACGCCCCTTTTTACACCTCTCTGGAACACTGCTCTGTGGCGCTTACTGGAGGTACCTAGTGTGGTAGTTTGACCCTAGGGACCCTTAGGATTCAAGGGGACTTAATCTCTCAACTTAGAACGGCCACAGGGCGGGTTTACACAGTGGTGAAGGGAGGGGACGGGGCCTAAGGTGACGTGTGCAAACACGCTCTATGGCGCGTTTTACGTTGGGGAAATAATTCCCCTTCAATCCTGAGGGCCCATGGGGGCCAACTAGTCCACCAGGTGCTTCCAGTAAGCACCACTGTTCTGCGTTGCAGAGAGGTGGTGCAGGCTGTGTCCCTTTTTACACCTCTCTGCAATGGTGCTTACTGGAGGTACCTAGTGGGCTAATTTGCACCTAGGGACCCTCAGGATTCAAGGGGAGTTAATCTCCCAACTTAAAACGGCCACAGGGCATGTTTACACAGTGGGAAAGGAAGGGGACGGGGCCTCTGGTGACGTGTGCAAACATGTACTATGGCGCGTTTTAAGTTGGGGAAATAATTCCCCTTCAATCCTGAGGGCCCATGGGGGCCAACTAGTCCACCAGGTGCTTCCAGTAAGCACCACTGTTCTGCGTTGCAGAGAGGTGGTCCAGGCCGTGCCCATTTTCTCTGCAACGCAGCTCTGTGGTGCTAACTAGAGATATCTGATGGGCTAGTTGTACCCAAGGGACACTCAGGATTCAAGGGGACTTTATCCCCCAAATTAAAACGGCCACAGGGTGTGTTTGCATACGTCAGCTCAGCCCCCCTTCTCCCTTCACCAGTGTGCAAATGTGCCCTGTGGCACGTTTTAAGAAGTAGTTTTAATACCCCTGCCCTATTATATACTAGAGGCTTACAGAGGAGGTTATGCTAATAACAGGGGTACCCCAACGCATAGTGTTCCCTAGTGTATTTAGGTGTTTTAACTGTATTCTAAGTGTCTTTTAGCATAGCACTGGCTCTAGGACTGGTTAGTCAGAGTCAGTTATCACCAGTACCCATCTGAAAAAGTTGAGGGTACAGGATGATTTTGCAACAAAGACTCTTTCTCCTCCTTTGTTTGTTCTTTCTGCACGTCTTCCTTCTTCCTGCACTTTTCTTTGTCTTTGAGGAATCCTGTAGCTTCTTTCTGCATTTCTTTTTCTTCTTTCTGTGTGTTTTTTTCTTCTTTCTTCACATGTCCTACCTCTGTAGGCATAGTTAGAAACAAGCACTTAAAAAAGCTTTGAAATTCACTTAAAAAACCATAGGTTTCAGTTACGTTAAAGTTAGAAATTAGCATTTAAAAATCCTTTGAAATTCACTTAAAAAACCATAGGTTTCAGGCACGTTATAGTTAGGAATTAGCATTTAAAAAACCTTAGAAATTCACAGAAAAAACCATAGGTTTCAGGGGTGTTTTAGTTATCTGGATGTTTCACTCGTACAAAACCATTGAAATTCCCCCGTTATAGTTAGTTCAGCTAACTATAACTCGTGCCCCCGCAATGCACTGCTGATGACGTCGCATATTACATCACTCATGACATGGTCAGTGACATCACTGATGACATCACTGATGACATCTCAAATTACATCACTGATGACATCACTCATGACATCATCCATGTGATAATTTGATGCATCTTCTTACACCCTAATATAACCTTTGATACACCCACTCTAAATTACAGCCTGCCATTCTCAAAACCATAGACACTCCAACACCAATAACTACATACCCACTTATTGATTCTTAGGTCTAAACACCGATCCACCACTCACCCGTACAGTCACTCATACTTATGGTCACTCAGTACAGGACTATCATATGCACTCATATACCTAGATACATAGACACTCACACACTGCACTCATCCACAGAGGTACTCACACACCTACTCAGTCATGCAAATAATTAATCACACTGCTATCTACTCACCTATACAGTTATACACACACCAGCTCAATTACTCATACAAATGCTAGCACATTCTTACACACTTATACAATCAATGATACAAGCACACACTCATCCATACAGCCACTCTCACAACACAATCACACACTCTCACTTATAGCCATTTATGTACTCCAACACATATATATACTGCCTTTCACATATGTAGCTATTCACACATGTACCACTGAAATATACATTCACTCACTAATACAACCATGCACTCACTCACTGTAGTGAATCAGCCACTTTTGTGGTCTGACACCCTATGATGACCCTCAACCAACACCATTCTGTACTGACTTAAGTGTGTTCTGCCTTTTAGTGGAATAGTCTTTCCAAGAATAGAAGGTATGGGATGTTGAGGTGCAGTCTTGTGGGTGGTGATGCACACATGTGCTCAATGTGGTATACTGAGGGATTAAGTGTATAATGTTATTTGGGTTAGGTGAATTATGACTTTGACCTATTGGCTTTGACGTGGTCTAATGTCATTCTGCCTTCTGACTTTACCTTGCTTCAAACTTTTCTGTGTGCACAGTGGTGCTTGTAAGTTGTGTGGATGAGAATTATAGGTGTTCCTTGCTTTTTTGATTCCATCTTGCTTTGGGCCTTTGTGTGCATGGCTTAACTACCTCTGAAGCCATTTTCTGTGAAGAAGAGGGCATGTTTTGCTTTCCTGCTGTTTTTCACATTTTACTGACTAGAGAGAACTGGTTCTTATCAGAGGAATGTACATGGTTTGACTTTTAGTCATAACAGGGGCCTGATCAACCCTTGGTCTGACCTTGAAGCAGGCTGGTACTGGCTCTCATGAGAACTAGGGGGCGTGGCTTGCTAGAAGCTTCGCTGTGTTTTGAATGTGTATTAAAAAGGGGAGTCTACACTGGCTCGGTGGAAGTTCATCCGTGGAGCAGACGTGTTGTCACGGAAAGTGGGGTCACCTCTGAGCTTTCGCCCGGTTCAAGCAATGGACTCCCCTTGAGCAAAGTGGGGTGAAATGATGAGGTGAGGTGTCTCTGCTACTAACTGTCTCTGAATTCTTTCCTTTCCTTCTTATTTTCTGATTCTTAAATATATATATATATATATATTTCTAAATATATATTTGTCTTGATTGAGTTTCAATCATATTATTGATATGCTAGAGTCTGGTATGTTAGGTGCATTTGGTATTCTCGCCCTGGGAAAGTGACGGTACATTCCTTGGTCCAGGGGAGATCTAAGGTTTGTCGTTACACTCACCCACCCACACAGTCTATCACAGATGCACTCTTGAAACCATGCATCCAGTAAGTCACCCACTCACACATCTATGCACAGAGTCACACACAAACACTCAGGCACCCATACGTATACTCAGACAACCAATCTATAACCCATATAGACACTCATGTAGCTATTTGCAAACCCATGCAGCCGCTTACACACCAACAGACAGACGGATACAGACATTCACACAGTTTAGTCACTAACCCATGCATTCAGTAAGATACGTTTAATCACTCACTTATAGAGTCAGTCACGCACCTACAAAATCATCCATTTACACACTTAGACACCCACTCATTCTTCCATATGCCTTTCCCTATATATAATAAACATATTTAAACTTTACAGAAACACACAGACACTGGATGATGTCATCAGTGATATCATTTGAGATGTCATCAGTGATGTCACTGACCATGTCATGAGTGATGTAATATGTGACGTCATCAGCAGTGCATTACAGGGGCGCGAGTTATAGTTAGCTGAACTAACTATAACGGGGGAATTTCAATGGTTTTGTACGATTGAAATGTCCAGCTAACTATAACACCCCTGAAACCTATGGTTTTTTCTGTGAATATATATATATTCACTGAAAAAACCATGGGTTTCACACACGTTATAGTTAGGAATTAGCATTTAAAAAACCTTAGAAATTCAGTGAAAAAACCATAGGTTTCACACATGTTATAGTTAGCTGGACATTTTACTCGTAAAAAACCAATGAAATTGCCCCGTTATAGTTAGTTCAGCTAACTATAACTCGCGCGCCCGCAGTGCACTGCTGATGACGTCACATATTACATCACTCATGACATGGTCAGTGACATCACTCATGACATCACTGATGACATCTCAAATGACATCACTGATGACATCACTGATGACATCATCCAGTGAATGTGTGTTTTTCTGAAAATTAAATATGTTTTATATATGTATATCTCAAGGTCGATGGAAGAATAAATGGGTATATAAGTGTCTAAATGGATGATTTGTTTTTGAAAAATTGATTGTTTAACTGACTGATTAAGTGTATCTTAGTGAATACATGGCTTAGTGAGTAATGTTTAAATATGTATATATCTGTATCAGTCTCTCACTTTGTGTATAAGTGGCTGCATGGGTTGGTGAGTAGCTACATGGGTGACTATATAGGTTATTAGTTGGTTTTTTGAGTATCAGTCTGAGTGTCTGCATGGTTCGGTGGGGGGTATTACGTAGTGCATAGGTGCATGAATGAGTGACTCACTGTTTGTGTGTGTT
The DNA here is from genome assembly GCF_964204655.1 of Triturus cristatus. Classification (NCBI taxonomy): domain Eukaryota; kingdom Metazoa; phylum Chordata; class Amphibia; order Caudata; family Salamandridae; genus Triturus; species Triturus cristatus. The sequence continues at coordinate 832,561,358 of NC_140591.1, forward strand.
GAAGACAGCATGTGTGCAGGACTGCATGGGTGGATGAGTGTGTGTATGGGTGTGTTAGTGAGTGAATGACTGTCTCAATAGTGTCTTTATGAGTAACTACATATGTTTAAAACTAGTATATGTGACTATTGGTGTATATATGTGAGTATATGCAAGGGTGAGAGATTGGAAGAGTTCCTGTATGAATAAGTATGTGTTTCTATAAGTGATTGTTTAAAAGACTAAGTATGTGTAAGTTTCCGTAGAAGTAAGTATGGTGGTGTGTGTATAACTGTATATGCAAGTAAATGTATGTTTGATTCTTTATTAGCACGAGTGACTATGTGTGTGAGTAACTCTATGCATGAGTGGCATTGTGTAACAGGATGTATAGGTGTATGAGTACATATGATGAGTGAGTACATGTATGAGTGACTGTATTGGACTGTTGGTGAATGAGTGGATGTGTATGTGGATCTTAGAATTACTGAAGAGGTTGTTGTAACTGGTATTGGTATGTCCATTGTTTTGAAAATTTTAGTCTCTATTTTTGAATGTGTGTGTCAAAGGTTATATTAGGGTGAGAGGAGGTCTACCACTCTATCACAAGGATGATGTCATCAGTGATGTCATCAGTGATGTCATTTGAGATGTCATCAGTGATGTCATGAGTGATGTCACTGACCATGTCATGAGTGATGTAATATGTGACGTCATCAGCAGTGCATTGCGGGCGCGCGAGTTATAGTTAGCTGAACTAACTATAACGGGGCAATTTCATTGGTTTTTTATGAGTAAAATTTCCAGCTAACTATAACATGTGTGAAACCTATGGTTTTTTCACTGAATTTCTAAGGTTTTTTAAATGCTAATTCCTAACTATAACGTGTGTGAAACCCATGGTTTTTTCAGTGAATTTGCAAGGTTTTTTAAATGCTAATTTTTTTTTTTTTAGTACGCGTACCGTAAGCTCACGGTAAGCGTACGGTTTACGCAACGTCCGTAATTTTCCTACGCTGCTTGCGTATAGTTACGCAATTTGCGTAGCCGCGCGTACTCCGCGTGGGACGCGTACGCGTGTACGCTACACGCGCACGTTACGCGGAAGTGCCGGGAGTGACTGTTATGCGCATGCGCGCAAGCGCGTGTCTTTTTTACGCGCATGCGCACTTTTGCCGTAAGCGTACCGTAAGCGTACCGTAAGCGTACGGTAGGTCATGTGATCATGAAACACAACTTTTGATTGGTTGAAACTACTTTCAGTTCTAGAACTCTCCTACACCACACCCATTCCCCTCATTTCTGCTTGTGATCCCTTGGGAGAAGGAGCTGGTTTGTCTTTGGGATACGATGGCAGAACAGCAGAGCTCTTCTGAGAGTGAGGCTAGCACTAGCAGCACTGTCTTGAGGCAGAGATCGAGGAAACAAAAGCCCTCTTATGTATGGGATTATTTTACTTTTCCTGAAGGCCAGCAAAAGGTAAATGCACCCTTAGTGACTTGTAAGCTGTGTAAGCGTGTACTTTCTAGAGGTAATCCTAACAGGAAGTATTCCTTTGGGAATCACACCATGAAGAGACACCTCCAGGATGTACACAGAAGGACACATGGTCATCTTTTTGGAGGTAACTCTTCAGAAAGACGAGCCAGTACATCCACAGTAGCTCAGCCTGAACCATCATCTGCAGGGCTGACTCCTTCTTCTGCAGGTCAGATGAGCCCTTCATCTGTGGGGGGAGAATCTCCTTTTGCTGGCCCTCTGGAAATGAACCCACGATTTCGGAAGGTTGATATTCATTGCACATTTTGTAAAGATCTAATTTGCCATAGGGAGACCAGTGTTTCCCTAGTGAACAACAAAATAGATCAGCACATTTGTCGCTTTGAATAATTTTCCCATGCTTCCTTTCCTCTGTCCCTGCATGAACACAATGGTTCTTTTAAGAGCCAACCTTATCTTTCATCTTTTTTTTACATATGTTTTTAAAAACTTTTTTTTATTTTTTTTTACCGTACGCGTACGGTGCGCGTACTTTTTTTTTTTTTTTTTTTTTAAAAACTATAAATCATTTATCACATTACATTGTCCTTGAGAGACTACAATTATTATTATTGACTTACCATACTCACTGAAAAAATATTTATTCATTTGTTTTTTTAAAAAATAGTTTTAAAAATGTTTGTAGTTTTCGAAAATTTTCTATATCTATCTGGAAAAAAAGAAAAAAGTATTAATATTTTTAAAACATTTTATAATACAGTACACATATTTACATTTTTTTCCAAAAAATATTTTTGCCTTATTTTTGCTGTTTTCAGAATATATTGCATTTCACTATAAATTGTGAAAGCAATTGCATTCATCATTTTACAGCGGGCAAAAAAAAATAACAATCACAAAGATTGTAATAAAAAAGCCCAGAATCTCTTTTTACTTAAACTTAACATTATAGAAATGCATAATATTCTAAAAAAATATCATCTAATACCAATACTTATTTCTTTAAAATACCGTCTGATATGTTTGTTTCAGAAGTATAATCACAATATGATATCTCAAATAACTCCAAAATACATCTGATTCCATTTCCTTTAGACCAAATAGTAATTTTAAATTTTTTTTGGGAATAAATTACCAACGGTAATCCAATAAAATTCTAAAGTTTAATTTGTCCAGATCTCACCGATTCTCTGTAACATTTTGGTTCACGAAAATTTTTTGAATAATTTATTAAGTCCACAATAGAAATGGTTACTTTTCCACATGGCCAAATAGTAATTTTTTAAAACATTTTTGAAAAAATTTCCAATGGTAGTCCAATAACATTCCAAAAGTTAAAATGTGCAGAAGTTACCGATAATCTCTAAATTATTGGTTTTTCAAAGTTTCATTAAAAATTAAAAAAGTCCACATTACAATTGGTTATCTTTCCATTAGGCCAAATGATAATTTAAAAAATCAAATTTTTACAAAATTGCAATGGTAATCCATTAAAATGGTAAAATTGTTTTGTCCAGATCTTGCCAAGTCTCTCTAAAATTTAGGTTTCAGGAAGATTAAATAGGAATTTGCTAAATCAAAAGGCAAACGTTGCTTAAAAACCAATTGGGAATCATTACACAGTGTCCAGCCTTTTTCACATTTAAGATAAACTGTGTAATGTCCAGAAGTAACAGTAGGTCCTTCATGGAAAATTATTGCAACAGTTACAAAAGTTTTTCCTGAAATTGATAATTGCTGTCCTGTAAACTTCTTTATTAAAGTATCCAATTTTGAACCATCAGCTCTACATCGTTGCATCATTAAAATTACATACTGTCCGTATTCCTTTAAAATTAATGTTGAAAACATGTCAGAATTACACTCACTACATTTCATGCTATGATTAGCATCTTTAACTAATTTTGCAAAAGTGACTGTTTTACTCTCTGGCAATGTCAAATAAATAAACCTTTCATTATCAACAATAGAGCCACATATATTATAACAATTATCACAACTATGTTCCCATTTATAAGAGAGACCAAAAAAAATGTCAATGGGAACTCCTTCTTCTTCCACTACATGAAGAAAATACATCAAAAATTCATGTGCATCTTGCTGTTCATTTTGAGAAAACTGTGTTCGTCCTGAACATACATCTAAAAGTTTTCTAATGTCAGTAGCACTTTCTATTTGAGTTTTATCTTTACTCAGCTTTTGAAAAAGGAGACTCAGCTCTGAACAGAATCTTTTTCCCTGATTTACTATTATCTGCTCTTGCAAACTTTCCAGATAAAATGCAACATTCAGCACTACATTTGCGTAGCAGTTGACACCAGAGCTATTTTCAAAATGACATCCTACAACCTGTTCTTCATTTTCCTTTTTCTTTTTGCTTGCAATTACATCACTCCCCTTTTTTTTCCTCTTCTCTACATCTTCACTACAGATATTCTCATTTTTTCTTTTACGAGAAACTACACGTTTCTCCAACACAGGATACTGACCTAAATGAGGAGCATAGCTTCTTCTTAATCTATTATACTCTTTTACACAGTTTGTATCAGCACTAACTTTTGACTCATCAAAGTCTATCATGAATAAACCTGATAATGTTTTGACTCGTGACAAAGCAACATATGCCATACCTTCTTTGAACACAGTTGAACCAATGTTCACAAATGCACAATCTACAGTCAATCCTTGAGACTTGTGAATAGTTACAGCATATGCTAGAGAAAACGGAAACTGCTTCCTACGTACATATAAGTCTTTCACAAGCATAAAACGAACTGTACAACGACAAATATCTTTAACTTCATCTATCTGATCAAATTTTATTTTTAAACATTCAACTCCTTCTTTTTTCTGGTAATTAATAAAACCCACAACTCTTCCCATCGCTCCATTAACTAAACCTTTCTCAACATCCAAATTTCTCCTTAAAAACACTCTACAGTTCATGCAAACATATAGATTCTTTTCTAATCCAGCTGTTTTGGAGATGTTCTTCTCTAGTGAGTCCAATTTATTTTTCAGTTTGCCTGTTACTGTGACAGTAATTCTTCCATCCTCAATTTTGTCCACTGCTTCCAATTTCCTGATCTCTTCCTTTTCCAATTTCAAAAGCTCCTCATTGAATATTGAGCATTCACGTAGAGTTGGCATTAAGCAGATGACACTTTTGTTTTCTGCAATGTTCTTGTATATCTTCTCTGCAACTATTTCTTCCTTTGGAAATAAATTATGTAGCAGCCGACTCTGTAATGCTTTTTTGCCAACTTCTGTCAGTAGTCCAATCCTGAAATCTTTCAGAATACTTCCATATTCTTCATCGTTTGCTTGCCTCATATTAGTAGTAAGTTCCTTGTACTCAAAGAAGGACCAAATATTTGTATTTCCGATGCTTCCCAATGACTTCTTCGTGTCTTCATGTGTCACAGTATTAAACACTGGTTGTCCTTTAACTGGAGTAAGTTGCAAAAGATCTCCAAAAACTATGACGTGTTTTCCACCAAATAACATGTCATAGTCTGTCTTCAAAATTTGCTGCATTCTTAAATGCACAAAGGCAAGCATTAGGTTTGATACCATGCTCACCTCATCAATAATGAGAACTTGCATCTTCTTCAATACTCTTGAAACTTCCAAGGATGCTTCTCCAGTTAGCTTGTTGAATTGTATTTTGTTCTCATGCTCCACTGGTAACATTAGCAAACGATGTAAGGCGATTCCTTTTATGTTATATGCTGCTAACCCAGTTGGAGCAGTAACCACACAAGACAAAGTAGAATCCGTTTTTTGCTGTAGGTAGCTTCTGATGACTTTTATTAGGAAACTTTTTCCAGTTCCAGCTTGTCCGCTTACATACATCCTGATTGGATGAAATGATGTGCATGAGCACTCTTTTTTTACATGTAGAAATCCGTGATCAATTTTGTTTTTGATCTCTTCATAAATTTGTTGCTGCTCTTGATTCAGTTGTCTTTCCAAATTTTCTAAGTCTATAAATTCTTCTTGAGCTTGATTCATAGCCGTTTCCACTTCATTCATGGCTATTGATGCTTCATTTTCAATGATTGGTTGTCCTAGGGGATCTTGACTGTGTGTTCCTGAACTTTGGCTGTCCTGAGAACTGTCTCTAGCTATTTCTGCTGCAATTGTAGTTTCCTGTTCAATTTCTTCATTTAACATTTGCAGATAAGTTGTGAATGTATTGCATTGTATGCTGTCTTTGCAAGCATTAAATGAATCTTCATAGCTTTGAAATTCTCCCAGTAGTTCATCCTCTGTACGCCATGGTTTAAACAACTGTAAAAGAGCCAAGTAGTAAAATTCCTTCTTGTCAGTAGTGTCGCAACTCAGCTTCCGGTGATTTATCAAACTTCCTTTTGTTTGCTTCACCAAACATCCTTCTTCACCAACGACTTTATATTTTCCATTATTGATGTCTTCTGTGGCTTTCCTTGAATAAATGTAGTTCTGCAGCACTTCATAGAGACACATGTTCTCCAGATGTTGACTTCTCTTGGGATAATATGTGTCCAACATGTTTGTTTTCAATATATCTGTACTTTCTGGGTCATTCTCGACCAAATATTCAATTTCTCCTACAGATTTCAGTACCCGATTTCTCATTGCTGCAAGGCCTAAACTTGCCCAAATTATTCTTCTTGACTTCGAGTAGAGACTTGCAGAAGATAACCTATCTGAACATTCGTAGGATCCAATTTCTCGATGCGATAACATCTTCAAACTGAAACTGTACAGCTTCTTACTGACAGTCTTCTCGTGAGAAATCTCTTCCCACATTTCCTTCAATTCTGTTTTTTCTGATTTCGTAATGTAAGACGTTACATATCGTGCAACAGCAATGGAATTGTCAGCTACATACTGTATATCCATGTTAGCGTTCCACATGGATAAAATGACTGGGTTGTAGTCATTTATATTTTTTGATTCTTCTTTTCTTTTAAGGTTGTAGGTATTCTTAGGTGATTTTCTTGTGATAGTATGTCTCACAGCTGACATAAAACTGTTTACTCTTCCATTTGAAAGAACAGGTCTAGGAAATCCAAATCGACATTTAGTGTAGTATTTTTCTTTGCTCTTGTATTTCCGTCGACAGTATTTTCCACACCGATGACTTTGGAAACGTAAAACTTGCTCCTTTAACTTGTTCTCTTCTGTGCTTTTTGGTATAGCACATGTTGCATATTCTTGAATGTAAGATAACACTGCTTCATCAGCATCTGTTCCAAACTTTGGGGCATCCTTGATCCACAACAGCATATGAATATGAGGAGCACCTCTTGCCTGGTACTCTTTTCTCCAAAAGAAATCCACTACTTCTCCAAGGGGTGGATTTTTTTTATTGCAGATGAAGGACATCATAGCCTCAAATCTATGATTGAAATATCTGCAAACATTAACCGGATCCAATGAGCACAGTTCTCCTGCTGTCTTGTATTCGATGTTTTTAATGTTTGAATTGGCCTCTCGTAGAAAATCCAGTAAATCATCCCAAGCGTACTCGGCACAGCTTAGGGTAAGGAACCATGTTGGTGTTCCTAAATTCCGTAACATGCATTTTAGTTCACCATGGCGTCGGTACCAATATTCATTTGTCCCACGCTGACAAGCCATCAGATTGATCAGTTGTGTTTCCAAATGATCATCTCGGTGCTGCACTTTCTCCATAAAATCCTTAGCAGACACATTTTGTAAATGTACTCCACTTTTTAAAATGTGATTTACTGCATAAGACAGTGCAGACAAGTCGCTTTCAAATAAAAGATGGAACAAATAAGGAATACTTTGTCGAAATCTGGGATCTTCAGCATATAGTCTTGTAGTCCGATACTCTGAAGCTGGAATCTGTTCTGGACGTTCATCGTATCGTCCTCCTTTTCCTTTAGGAAACAGCTGAGGAAAACATCGAGCTTCCAAGCTCTCCTCCCATACACTCACAGGAGTTCCTTTTGCTTTCTTCATCTGAAAGAGATCAATATTGTCTCCCATAACTTCTTTCGAATGAAGAGGATGTATGCTAAAATGTTCATAAATTTCTTCTTCCTTTGACTTGTCCACTTTTTCAATTTGTCCAGTTGGTGTTTCTGTGTCTTCTTGAAAATCTTCTTCTTCTTCTTCTTCTTCTATATAAATTGATTCATACCAATTGTTATTTTTTTTCAAATACAAATTTGCTCTTTGTACTTTCCGCACATCTACCAGCTCCTGCCAAATCTTCTTATTCTTTGTAGGTACACCATTAACCAGAATAATTAATGGTTCAGTTTCCAAAGTATCCGCATCAATAGTTTCCATATTTTTTTTCAAATCCAAGGGCAAATACACCACTCTACCTTTTAAACCTCTCAGTAAATCTGAAGGAGGTAATTTACCAGTTTTGGGCTCCATACGTACTATGGTCTGGAACGGATGAACACATTGAATGAGTATAGACTCATATGTATTTAATTCAGAAAGTTCAGCAGGAATAGCATCCAATTCTAAATTATTATGTACAGCTCTGGTCGGCATTCTATTTTCCTCTAACTTGTTGTAACAGTATTTACAAATACGCTGATCTTCACCCAATTCAAAACAATTTTCTAGAAATATATATGTGGCAAAATCCTTCCACTTATAATTATCTTCATTTTCACTCTTTCTGTAGAGATCAACATTCCTAGTTTGTTTTCTATAATGAGTTCTGCGGCAACAAATACAAGTAACATTTGGTCTTTCATTAGAGACTATTGCAAATTTTGTTATGTGATCATTAAATGTCTTACTTACAGAAGGTTCTACATTCTCTTCCACTTCTTCCTCATTTACTGTGTCCTTCTCTGCACTGTTTTGTTCAGGACCAAAGTAACAAAACTGAATTTCATCAACAACCTTCTCTACATCTGATACCGTTCCTCGGAACAGAGCCCTATTCAATTCATTTAACTTTATTGCTGGACTTTTGGCAAAATACAACCGTCTCACAAACTTTCTCATTCCAGTATGATGAACAGCCAGCATCCTAAAATGATGGAAAACACTATTGCATACTTTTCTAGATAGACAAGCCAGAGAATGACCCTGCAAACCAGTATTCTCTCTCACTCTGCATGGATCCAGACTTTGAAGCACCTTAATCTTCTGTTTTACACTTTTTTTACTATATTCTCTTAGAAACTCTCGAAATTTGTCAATAGATTCCTGACGCACAGTGCAAATACTACTACAATTCCAAGTGTACACTGGGGCTTTAGGACGTCTCCCCATTGCCTCATCTGCCATCACTTGTACCTCATCTCTTGGAACCATTATCTCCTTCTCCATTATGCAACCATTTGTTACTTCGTATGAACGACCTCTGGTGTCAACTGCATGCAGCAAACTATTACTTTGAAAATAGCTCTCTTCATTAAAAAAAGGTTCACTACTTGAACTATGCATCCACTTTCCTAAAAACACTTTACAAAAGTTTGTTCTGTTCACGACTCTTTTCCTTTTGCTATGTGATTTCAGTACATTAACCATTTTGTCTAATGTACGCATCCTATTCAAAATTAATATGAATAGTTTCCTTTTTAATTCTAATGCCTTTGCTGCAATGGCTTCAATTTCTTTTTTTCTCTTGTAATATTTTGCCTTTTGCTTATATTTCTTCACATCCTTTATCAAATTGGACATAACTCTTCTCTGAAACATTTTTCTACGTATCTCTTGAAACGCTGTTTTTCTGTTTATGTAAATCTTTTCAGTTGCAGAAGGTATATTTGCATTAACTAAATTCTCAATTTTTTCCTGTTCTCTTCCTTTTGTAACATTCTTTCCAGTACAGACATTTTGTACATTTTTCTTTGTTTTGAATATATTTTTAAGAAATTGTTTTTTCTGCTTACCAGAAGATTTTTTCTTTTTCCCAACATGAGCATCTTCTACTAACTTTGGTCCTCCAGTTGTCTTCAAATATAGTTTTTTTTTTAGCGTTTTTTGAACTCTGGATTTTGTAGGCATCTTAAATTTTGTTCACTGCTCTTCAGCAATACCTGAAAAAAACTAAAAAAAAATCCTTTATTGTATTTAAATATATTACTACATTTCTTTTCACAATAGTCACAAACGAAATTTCTTTGCCAATTTGAATGCACACAAACTGCTCTTTTTTTTGGGCAAGTGAAAATCACTTTTACAAACTGTCACATTATGAAACCACTTTTCAGATTTTTTAAAAAGCCCATGTCCAGAGTGCTACACTCCAGCAAGGGCAACCAGCCTTAGTGATGCTGAATGTATTTGCATTACAGACTGAAACCTGAAAACCCCACTCGCTTGTAAATACTGTGCATGACTATACATGGCAAGCACATGGGTGTGTGCTAAGACTCTGCTTCTTCCCCCAAAAATTTGCTCCCCCTTTCCATCTAATGCAACTGTGAAATCACCAGAGCAAGACGCAATAAATCTCTGCCTATAATTCCTCTCTGCACACAGAGTCATGTTTTCACATTAGTCCCAAAACGAAATTTCTTTGCCAATTTGAAAGCACACTTACTGCTCTTTTTTTTTCGGGGCAAGTGAAAATCACTTTTTACAAGTGAAAATCACTTTTACAGACTGACACATTATGAAACCACTTTTTTTGATTTATTTAAATGCACATGTCCAAACTGTTTTTTCAGACCACCACCATGTGTATTCTCGGTGACTGCCTACACTCCAGCAAGGGCAACCAGCCTTAGTGATGCTGAATGTATTTGCATTACAGACTGAAACCTGAAAACCCCACTCGCTTGTAAATACTGTGCATGACTATACATGGCAAGCACATGGGTGTGTGCTAAGACTCTGCTTCTTCCCCCAAAAATTCGCTCCCCCTTTCCATCTAATGCAACTGTGAAATCACCAGAGCAAGACGCAATAAATCTCTGCCTATAATTCCTCTCTGCACACAGAGTCATGTTTTCACATTAGTCCCAAAACGAAATTTCTTTGCCAATTTGAAAGCACACTTACTGCTCTTTTTTTTTTCGGGGCAAGTGAAAATCACTTTTTACAAGTGAAAATCACTTTTACAGACTGACACATTATGAAACCACTTTTTTTGACTTATTTAAATGCACATGTCCAAACTGTTTTTTCAGACCACCACCATGTGTATTCTCGGTGACTGCCTACACTCCAGCAAGGGCAACCAGCCTTAGTGATGCTGAATGTATTTGCATTACAGACTGAAACCTGAAAACCCCACTCGCTTGTAAATACTGTGCATGACTATACATGGCAAGCACATGGGTGTGTGCTAAGACTCTGCTTCTTCCCCCAAAAATTCGCTCCCCCTTTCCATCTAATGCAACTGTGAAATCACCAGAGCAAGACGCAATAAATCTCTGCCTATAATTCCTCTCTGCACACAGAGTCATGTTTTCACATTAGTCCCAAAACGAAATTTCTTTGCCAATTTGAAAGCCCACTTACTGCTCTTTTTTTTTTCGGCGCAAGTGAAACTCCCTTTTTACAAGTGAAAATCACTTTTACAGACTGACACATTATGAAACCACTTTTTTTGATTTATTTAAATGCACATGTCCAAACTGTTTTTTCAGACCACCACCATGTGTATTCTCGGTGACTGCCTACACTCCAGCAAGGGCAACCAGCCTTAGTGATGCTGAATGTATTTGCATTACAGACTGAAACCTGAAAACCCCACTCGCTTGTAAATACTGTGCATGACTATACATGGCAAGCACATGGGTGTGTGCTAAGACTCTGCTTCTTCCCCCAAAAATTCGCTCCCCCTTTCCATCTAATGCAACTGTGAAATCACCAGAGCAAGACGCAATAAATCTCTGCCTATAATTCCTCTCTGCACACAGAGTCATGTTTTCACATTAGTCCCAAAACGAAATTTCTTTGCCAATTTGAAAGTACACTTACTGCTCTTTTTTTTTTCGGGGCAAGTGAAACTCACTTTTTACAAGTGAAAATCACTTTTACAGACTGACACATTATGAAACCACTTTTTTTGATTTATTTAAATGCACATGTCCAAACTGTTTTTTCAGACCACCACCATGTGTATTCTCGGTGACTGCCTACACTCCAGCAAGGGCAACCAGCCTTAGTGATGCTGAATGTATTTGCATTACAGACTGAAACCTGAAAACCCCACTCGCTTGTAAATACTGTGCATGACTATACATGGCAAGCACATGGGTGTGTGCTAAGACTCTGCTTCTTCCCCCAAAAATTCGCTCCCCCTTTCCATCTAATGCAACTGTGAAATCACCAGAGCAATACGCAATAAATCTCTGCCTATAATTCCTCTCTGCACACAGAGTCATGTTTTCACATTAGTCCCAAAACGAAATTTCTTTGCCAATTTGAAAGCACACTTACTGCTCTTTTTTTTTTCGGCGCAAGTGAAAATCACTTTTTACAAGTGAAAATCACTTTTACAGACTGACACATTATGAAACCACTTTTTTTGATTTTTTTAAATGCACATGTCCAAACTGTTTTTTCAGACCACCACCATGTGTATTCTCGGTGACTGCCTACACTCCAGCAGGGGCAACCAGCCTTAGTGATGCTGAATGTATTTGCATTACAGACTGAAACCTGAAAACCCCACTCGCTTGTAAATACTGTGCATGACTATACATGGCAAGCACATGGGTGTGTGCTAAGACTCTACTTCTTCCCCCAAAAATTCGCTCCCCCTTTCCATCTAATGCAACTGTGAAATCACCAGAGCAATACGCTTTAAATCTCTGCCTATAATTCCTCTCTGCACACAGAGTCATGTTTTCACATTAGTCCCAAAACTAAATTTCTTTGCCAATTTGAAAGCACACTTACTGCTCTTTTTTTTTTCGGGGCAAGTGAAAATCACTTTTTACAAGTGAAAATCACTTTTACAGACTGACACATTATGAAACCACTTTTTTTCATTTTTTTAAATGCACATGTCCAAACTGTTTTTTCAGACCACCACCATGTGTATTCTCGGTGACTGCCTACACTCCAGCAAGGGCAACCAGCCTTAGTGATGCTGAATGTATTTGCATTACAGACTGAAACCTGAAAACCCCACTCGCTTGTAAATACTGTGCATGACTATACATGGCAAGCACATGGGTGTGTGCTAAGACTCTGCTTCTTCCCCCAAAAATTCGCTCCCCCTTTCCATCTAATGTAACTGTGAAATCACCAGAGCAATACGCAATAAATCTCTGCCTATAATTCCTCTCTGCACACAGAGTCATGTTTTCACATTAGTCCCAAAACGAAATTTCTTTGCCAATTTGAAAGCACACTTACTGCTCTTTTTTTTTTCGGGCAAGTGAAAATCACTTTTACAGACTGACACATTATGAAACCACCATGTGTAACTACAACAAAAACAATTTCCATTTCTATTATTCTTTTCTTAAGTTACCACATACATCCCCTCTCAAACTGTAAACTCACCTTTAAAATTAGTTAGTTGTGAAAGAAATGTGACACTCAAACAGCAGATTATCAGAGCCAGGATCTCTGTTGTGTTCACCTCTCTCCTCTCAGCAGAACCAGATAATGGCAAACTTTCCCTCTATTTTTCCACACATATACTTGTAAGTTTCAAATCTCAGTGCTTCCCCCTTTTTTTCAAATGAAATCACACATTTCTATTGGTTGAAAACCAACCCTTTTCCAAAAGTACCCTTCCCCCAACTTGACTTCTGCCTAGTACCCTTCCCCCAACTTGACTTCTGCCTGCTACCATAGCAACAGCTCATGGAACACTGCTGTGTTGAGTTAGGTCAGAAGTTCGCCAAACAATGTTTCAATTCCACAGAGCAAGAGTGCTTGACTTTTCAAACCTAACAGCAAATCCATAGTACTGTTCTTTGGTTACACATTTTTTTTTACCAATACAAAACATGCTTCTATTAATTTACACATACAGCCTAGTTTTTATTCTAGAATGGTATGAAACAGCCAATCAGTTCTTTTTGTTTTGAAAAAAATATGTATGCCTCCATTTCCAAACTGTCTTTCTTTTCATATTGCCATTCTACTGAAAGACACCTCCTGAGTGCATCCAGTTCTCCTTTGAAGATGTTCACAGTGTGGATTGTAGGGCACAGCTATGTCTTCTGGAGTGAAAAGTTTGCAGAGAAAACAGGTATGGTGAGAGACCTTGCTTTGCCAAATGTAGACATTAAATGGATTGGTCAGAGAGGGTTAAAGTGGCACCAATTGATGCCATTGGTGAAATCCTTCATTCAAATCCAACACCCTGACCTCATAATAGTGCACTGTGGTGGCAATGACCTAGGCACTTTGACTGGGGTAGGTCTGGAAATGCTTATGAAGGACACCTTTGCACAACTGTTTACACTTTTCCCTAAAACTGCCTTTGTGTTTTCCAACATATGCCAAAGGCAAAAATGGAACTGGTCCAATCATTTCTGTCCACAGATTGACAAAGCAAGAAAGCACGTCAACAAATCTGTTTCTGCTTTCCTCCGTGACTATGGTATGGGTGCCATTTTCCACAACAACTTGCGTTATGACATGCAAGACATTTATAGAGGAGATGGTGTGCACTTCAATGATGAAGGGAACAGAGTCTTCCTCTTGAACCTTAGACTCTGCATCGGTACTTACTTGTAGGTACCACTTAAAAAATGACTTCATAAACACAACAGCTCTTTTTAGAGCTCCCTAATATCTAAACTCTTAAATCTGCTTTTCATTTATTTTTTTTTATTTTTTTTTTACCGTACGCTTACCGTAAGCTTACCGTACGCGTACCCCGTGATTTTTTTTAAAATCAATAAATGTTTTTTTTGTACTTTTCTGTCCTTCTTTGACCCCCTTACAAATGTTTGGGGGTCTGTAACTCTCCTCATTGCCCCCTTTCCTTGTTTTCACTCTTTTTTTTCAGAGTGAAATACACAAAATGGCGGCCGCCGCTTCCTGGTTTCGACCGATTCGAATGTTTACTAAGATCTAAGAGCCAATCAGAATCGCGCTCGCGCACGCCACCGTACGCTTACCGTAAGCGTACGGTAAGCGTACCGTAAGCGGGCTCAGATATATATATTGATTTAAAGGCTATTTTCTCAGAATCTACTGAACAGATTTACACCAAACCTACAAAAGGCACTTCCTTGACCTAGGGACTACCTCTCTGCCAAATTTTGAGTAATTCTGTTCAGCCGTTCGGGCTGTAGCTCGTTCTAAAGGTCCTATGGAAAAATGCATGGGAAAAACGCGTTTTGGGACCCCCCTTTTATCTTAGCCCCCGCTTGACGGATCCCCCTGAGACTTTCAGGGTAGGAGCGGAGCGTAGAGCCCCACCTATTTTGAGAAATTCGCGAGGATTCGTCAACCGGCGCCAAAGTTATTCAAAATAGAATGTTGAGGTTTTCCTATGGAAACGTGGTCCTAACTATAACTACCTACTGGCGACCGCCAGTAGGTAATATATATAGATATATATATCAGTTGCTTCTCCGCTGCACACAGGATACATCCAAGTACGGACACAGACCCAGGACCGTGCTATATAAATATTTTATTCCTCTGTTGTCGCCATTACGCGTTTCGGCTTGTCTGAGCCTTGATCACATGACAGTGGCAAGTAAAATCTGTGCAAAATTTAAAGTGACTGGTGCTTGCTTAATTGCATCACATGACCAGAAAAGCATAGACATAGAAAAATCACAATTGATAAATACCTGTCTCTAAAACAATTTAAGTACAAATTTCATTATCATTCAGTTAACGAAATTGTTATTTTAATTACATCGTCAGCATGAAATGTAAATATTTACATATCCTGAGGTTCATCGCCTGTTCATATTTTGCTGATTAGGCTTACATTTCTCAACAATGTCGGTTAAATACCTAGTGTTCCCCACCTATGTATCCAGTTTACCGAGAGGTCTTGGGATTAATCCCCTAAATGTAATTACTTGGAAATTTCTATGAGGCTAGTCCGTATGTGATGCCTAATAATGTGCCGAGTGTGAAAAAAAGTGAAAAATGTGGTAGTATTGAATTTAAAAGTTCATTAAGAGAACAGTGTGTTGGTTTTCATTCTTTGACAGTTAAATTTTTTTGCTTTTTTGTGATTCCTTGACGAATGTTTTCAGTTAGATGTCATTATTAGCGACTATATATATAACATTATACAGAATATGAAATGCATATCAGGTCTCAATATATTTTACCATTGGTGTGATTGAGGAATTCAACATCTTAGATAATCTAATAACTGATTCGATAATAGGGGTTATGTGCAAGATGACGCATATATATATATATATATAAATAACTAAATATATCCAATAAATGTAAGTGAATCTAATAAATATTTGACCATAAGTACATAAATACAGATATCAATTACATTGCACACAATCAAAAACCCACTAAAATTGCCTTGTAAATAAATAGCTAAAATCACTCCTTAATGGATAACACCTCAACATAACCCTGAATAACTTTCCTATTGATCATAGCTTTCTGAATTGTGCAATAGGTTAGGTTATGCAGGTATGCAAATCCTCTGTTGCATTAAGTCCCCCTGGGTGTTGGAAATCTAGCTGTACAATGTATCTTGTTTCCAGTTTTCTCAATTTGTTTTCCCTATCACCAACTCTCCTACTTGGGGGGGCAGCGTCTATCACATAATATTTCAGGTTGGAATTATTGGAGTTATGTCTCTCCCTGAAATGCCGCGCTACTGGATATGTATTATCCTGGTTTGTGATGGCGCAGAAATGTTCAAAAACCAGCTTATGTACCGGCAATTTGGTGCTGCCTATGTACTGTAGGCCACATGGACACAACAGCACATAGACAGCAAATTCTGTCTTGCAGGTCAATAGTTTGGAGATTTTGGATTCCCTATCGCTGAAAGGCATTCTGTAAGTGCTTTTATTAGTACCATGATAACAAGCCTTACAGGTTTTACATTTATAAAACCCTTTGTTGGATTGGATCCAGCTATTGCTCTCAATGACCTCCGGACTGGTCTTAACTATTCTGTCCCTCATTGAGGGTGCTTTACTGTAGGTGATGGACACCCTCCGCGGTAGCAGGGGTCCAATCACCGGATGATTTAGTACCAGTGGCCAATTCTGTTGGATAATTCTGTGAGGGGACTTCTGTTGTTTACTGTATCTCATTATTAGTCTGAATTCTTTACTCTCTTGATCTGTTTCCATGTTACTGTTATTGGTACCCTTTGGTGTATCCAGTTGTTTTTCCCAAAGAGCTTCATCTCTGGTTAACAACATGGATTTGGTTATTGCATTGTTAATAACCTTTGTGGAATACCCTCTCTGTTGAAATCTGGTTCTACTTTCTATCTGTGCTGTTTTAAGATCATTGTCATTGCTGCATATTTGCCTCAACCGAAGCATCTCCCCGTAGGGAATGCTGGTGATGAGATGCTTGGGATGTGAACTGCTGGCATGGAGTGTGGAATTCCCCACTGTTTTTTTCCTAAATAACCAGTATCCAGAAACTCAACACTAGTATGACTGATGGTAGGTGTAAAATGCAGATTGATGGTGTTGGAATTGATAACATTTACAAATTCACTTGCTTGTTCAGTTGTCCCTTTCCACACTACAAATAAATCATCAATGTAGCGTAGCCACATTTTCACATTGTTGTTCATGTAATGATTATGTGTTTCTTTGAGGACCAGCTCCTCCCATCTTCCCATATGAATCAATCAATCAAGACATTTGTAAAGCGCGCTACTCACCCGGAGGGTCTCAAGGCGCTAGGGGGAGGGGGGTCCGCTACTGCTCGAACAGCCAGGTCTTGAGTTGCTTCCTGAAGGAGAGGTGGTCTTGGGTCAGGCGGAGGTGGATGGGGAGGGAGTTCCAAGTCTTGGCTGCCAGGGAGGAGAATGATCTTCCTCCCATGGTGGCTCTTCGGATGCGTGGAACGGCGGCGAGGGCGTGGCTGGTTGATCGTAGCTGGCGGGTGGGAGTGTAGAAGGTCAGGCGGTTGTTGAGGTATCTGGGGCCCAGGTCGTGGAGGGCCTTGTGTGCGTGGGCGAGGAGTCGGAACGTGATTCTCTTGCTGATGGGGAGCCAGTGCAGGTCTCTCAGGTGTCCGGAGATGTGGCTGTGTCGGGGGATGTCAAGGATGAGTCGTGCGGAGGCGTTCTGGATGCGTTGGAGTCTTTTCTGTAGTTTGGCTGTGGTTCCGGTGTAGAGGGTGTTTCCGTAGTCCAGTCGGCTGGTGACGAGAGCCTGGGTGACCATCTTTCTGGTTTCGGTGGGGATCCATCGGAAGATCTTTCGGAGCATGCGTAGGATGTTGAAACATGATGATGAGACGGCGTTAACTTGTCTGGTCATCGAGAGGGAGGAGTCCAGGATGAAGCCCAGGTTGCGTGCGTGGTCCGTAGGTTTGGGTGCGCTGCCCAGGGCGGGGGGCCACCAGGAGTCATCCCAGGCGGAGGGTGATGATCCCAGGATGAGGACTTCCGTCTTGTCTGAGTTCAGTTTCAGGCGGCTGTTCATCATCCACTCGGCTACGTCTTTCATCCCTTCGTGTAGGTTGGTCCTGGCGGTGGCTGGGTCGTTGGTGAGGGAGAGGATCAGCTGAGTGTCGTCGGCGTAGGAGATGATGTTGAGGTTGTGTTGGCGTGCGATGGCTGCGAGGGGGCTCATGTAGACGTTGAAGAGAGTGGGACTGAGTGATGATCCTTGCGGAACGCCGCAGATGACTTCGGTGGCCTCGGATCTGAACGGGGGGAGGCGGACTCTCTGGGTTCTTCCGGCGAGGAACGAGATGATCCAATCTAGTGCCTTCTCTTGGATTCCGATGTTGCTGAGGCGCTGTACTAGGGTGCGGTGGCAGACAGTATCGAACGCTGCGGAGAGGTCCAGGAGGATGAGGGCCACTGTTTCCCCGTTGTCGAGCAGGGCTCGGATGTCGTCAGTGGCTGCGATGAGGGCGGTCTCGGTGCTGTGGTTGGCTCGGAAGCCGGACTGCGAGTGGTCGAGGGATCCGTTTGTCTCGAGGAAGGCGGCAAGCTGTCTGTTGACGGTCTTCTCGATGACTTTGGCAGGAAAAGGGAGGAGCGAGATGGGGCGGTTGTTCTTGAGGTCGGAGGGGTCTGCTGATGGCTTCTTCAGTAGGGCGCTGAGTTCGGCGTGCTTCCAGCTCTCCGGGAAGGTGGCGGTGTTGAAGGAGCAGTTGATGATGTCCCGGAGTTGGAGTGCGATGACGGAGTCGGCCTTGTTGAAGACTTGGTGGGGGCATGGGTCGGTTGGTGATCCGGAGTGGATGGTGTTCATCGTGTTGATGGTGTCTTCGGTGCTGACCGGGGTCCAGGCGCGGAGGGTGGTGGTGGGGGTCGTCGGTTCGGTGGTTGGGTGCGTGGTCTGTGCGCCGAAGCTGCTGTGTATCTCGGCGATCTTGCGGTGAAAGAACGAGGCGAGTGAGTCGCAGAGGTCTTGTGAGGGAGTGATGTTGTTTCCGGCGCTGGGGTTGGAGAGCTCTTTGACGATGCTGAAGAGTTCCTTGCTGTTGTGTGCGTTGTTGTCTAGTCATTCCTTGAATGCTGTCCTCTTGGTGGTGTGGATCAGCTGGTGGTGTTTGTGGGAGGCGTGCTTGAGGGCGGTCATGTTGTCTGTAGTCGGGTTTTTTCGCCAGGCTTTCTCGAAGGTACGGCAGTTCTTCTTGGAGTTCTTGAGGTCGTCGTTGAACCAGGAGGCTTTCTTGCTGCCGGGCTTGCTGGGATGGTTTTTCAGAGGTGCGAGGTCGTCAGCGCAGTTGGTGATCCACTGTGTGAGGTTGTTGGCTGCTTGGTTGGGGTCCGTTGAGCTGGCGGGAGGGTTCTGGCTCAGTGAAGTGGTGAGTTGGTCGGTGGTGATCTTGTTCCAGCTCCTGCGGGGAGCCTGTTGCGGGTGGTGGTGAGTCGTGGTTCTTCTGAAGCTGAAGTGGACGCAGCTGTGGTCTGTCCAGTGGAGTCCGGTGGCGTGGCTGAAGGAGATGTACTCGCTGGAGGAGAAGACTGGATCAAGCGTGTGTCCGGCGTAGTGGGTTGGGGAGTTCACCAGTTGCTTGAGTCCGAGGCATAACTGGGTGAGAAGCTGGCCCACATGGCTACTCCCCTATTTTGTTGGTAAAATTGGCTGTTGAACATAAAGATATTGTTGTGCAGACAGAACGTTATCATCTCAATAAGTATTTTACTGTGTTCGCTGTATTGGCAAGATCTACGAGTTAAATAATATTCTACTGCTTTAATCCCATCAGTGTGTTCAATACTATCCAAACACAAGGTTGCCACAATGAAAGAGCCACAACAGATAGATGATTTTCGCGTAATTTATTTGAAGGCTGCAAACAAGCTTTGCAGGAAACAATCTTCTTTCATCCTACCGCCAGACGCGTTTCGGATTCTCTCTTCTTAATCATTTGCGGTTAACATGCAGAAAACAAGAGGGAAAAGTGCAACTTTATTAATATTCTTTAAAACCACTCCGGTGGGCGTGACCACACATATGGCCTTATTGTATTCGTAGTTGCACTCCTGTTTTACTCGAGTGAGTCCATCTTGGAATGCACAATAAAAGTTCAATAAGCCACAGTGGGGTGAAGCTCAGTCCTCTAACAAACAAATTGCAATCTTCTGCCTCCAAAAGCGAACTAACTCCCGTTAGTAGGTGACACCAGATGGCGTTTCCTCAGATCCGCTTACATGCAGACATGCATATATATATATATATATATATAGTCCTGTAGAAGAATACCAATGTGGCTAGCATAGTGTTTACAGAACATTCCATGAAATTGACTCACAAATTGCGCATATACAACGTGATACAGGTTGTAATCTGATCCCTCAGTTAACCACCTGGGTACCAAACAGGACCATCCTAAAATATTTGCCTACATGGACATCATGTGGTAACCAGGTGTAGCCGTTTCTGCCCATGGCTCGAAGTTTGGGATCTCTGCCACTGCCCCATGCTGCCCTTGGTCTTAGGCATCATGAAGGCAGCAACAGGGACAGAAAGTAAGCTATTCAATAAAAACAACATTTCCTTCATGTAGTTAGCACTCCTCACCGTTAGGCTGGGCTATTTGCAGCAAAGAGGGGCCCTTTTATATGTGAAGAAAATCCAGCAAACTAACCCAGCCTGGCTCTCTTGCATAGCTTATGTGCTCGCTTTCTGATTTGCTACTGATATTATATAATGCAATCTTAACTTTAAGGCAAGCACCCTATTAATCTTATGTTTGAACTCACAACCGCAGATACGAACCCCAGCGAGTCTGCTCAGCTTCTCATCCTACTAGAGGCCGAAGGACTAATTAACATTCATTTGGTTCACAATAAACATCTGTTACTCTGCACCAAGATGAAGCATACTCCAGCCCCGCCTTCACTTGCACACTGGGATAACTCACTTTCGCCTCCTTTCAATTCGACTCCTTATTTTCTCTTCTTTGCTCGCTTTCTGATTTGGTACTGGCATTATATAATGCAATCCTAACTTTAAGGCAAGCACCCTATTAATCTTATGTTTGACCTCACAACCGCAGATTCGAACCCCAGCGCGTCTGCTCAGCCTCTCATCCTACTAGATGCCGACGGACTAATTAACATTCATTTGGTTGGCTATAAACATCTGTTACTCTGCACTAAGATAGTGCATACTCCAGCCCCGCCTTGATATCCTGAATTTCATTACTGTGCTCACTTTCTGATTTGGTACTGGCATTATATAATAGGAGCCAGCAGAGGCGGCGAGCAGGCTGCCATCTTTTTTGGGTCAGGTTTTATTTCCAGACCTTGCCGCTTTCATTAGAAGGCGTGTCCCCTCCACCCCACCTCCACAAGAGTGCGCTTTCATTTTCTCTAAAACACAAAGGAACAGAAACGAAATCAATTACGGTGACATCTTACTTTTCAGCGGAATCATCAGCACCATCTAATGAGCTGGCCTTGGCCAACAAGCCTACCCTGGAAGGCAACAAGCAGCTGCTACAGTAGTGAAAGCTCGTTAAGACCACTCATGTCTTGGGGAGGAAGGGAACGATCCTCGTGGGGTTTCAGTCAATAGCTACATTGTGATGCTTAACCATTTGTTGACCGGATGATCATGCTTCTGGTTAAACAAAACAGAAGAACTTTCGCAATCAGCATTTTACCTTAACTGTTGTGGAGAAAAAACAAACATCTACAGCAGGTAGGCACAGCGTAACTCTACAGAGTGCATCTTTTAGCCTTCCCACCTCAGAAATCTGCAAGCACTTCTCCTTTCATTTCTTTTTATTTTTTGCATTATGTAGCGCGAATGAAGGTATCAAAGCACTTTACGTAAGCACTAGTTCCATTACAGAAATCTGCCCGGTGGGTGATAATGTGCTGCATGGCTAAAAACTTATAAGGTCCCAAAGGCGAGACCTATTGGCTATGCAAATGCTTGTTTCAGTTTGGTTAATTCCATGAGGGATTGTGTTTTTATCACTGGTGATCTATAAATGAATATTAAGTTTTTCATCCCCGTTCAGTCCATGGGACTATTTTGTCCTGAATCTTGGTTGTTGATGTGCTATGTGGCAGAGAGCCACTAAATAAAAGGATTTGTTAATAACTCCTGGAGTGCGGTGTGAACATTTCTTGGGGGAGAATGTATATATATATGGGGGCACGGCTCTCTAAATCAATGTGAGCATGGCAGGACAGTCAAAGGTGTGGGTGGAGCAGCACCTTGTATGCAGAGGCATCTGACGAAGGCGGTGAACGCCGAAATGCATTATGCCCATCAGTCCTATTAAAAGGCTTCCAATTTGAATTCCCAGAGTGGCCTCTTACCTTTCAGTACCGGAGGGGTGTTTGTTTGGATGTTTTACACGCTACCAGCGGCGTGCTGAAGAGGCCCCATCCTATCAAGTGGCCGAAGCTTCGCTGGTTCGGCTTTGCTGTTTTTTTTCTAACCAAGGGATGGGTTGCATCAGCCCGCCTCGAAATGCAGATGAAGGGAAGGGCTGCTCGGGACTCAACGAGGAGCTGGGAATCATTGAATCCTGACTCGCAGCCCGCCGGAAATCTGCATGAGGGGCTCAGATGTCAAGGGGACTCAGGAAGCCACATGACATTATTCCAAATTCAAGGACTTCCACTTTTACAATTCTCACCTTTGCCTTGGTAATATGGACATGGATTTTGTCTTCCCCACGCATAGCCTATCCGGAAAAAGTAAACTCTGGGACCTGTGGTCAAGATCGTAAACCACAGAGGGCATTCTAACAGGTGACATGGGGTGCGGCTCTCTAAACCAAAGGGAGCATGGCAGGACAGTCAAAGGTGTGGGTGGAGCAGCGCCTTGCATGCAGAGGCAGCTGACGAAGGCGGTGAATGCCGAAATGCATTATGCCCATCAGTCCTATTAAAAGACTTCCAATTTGAATTCCCCAAGTGGCCTCTTACCTTTCAGTACTGGAGGGGTGTTTGTTTGGATATATATATATTTATCTATATATTACCTACTGGCGGTCGCCAGTAGGTAGTTATAGTTAGGACCTATTTTCCATTGGAAATCCGCAACATTCTATTCCCAATAACTTTGGCACTGTTTGACGAATCTTCGTGAAATTTTTAAAACTTTTGGCCAGCTCCAGTCTGTTCCTATCCTGAAAGTCTCGGGGTTATTCATCAAGTGGGAGCCGAGAAAAAAAGGGGGTCCCAAACGTGATTTCCCCATACAATTTTCCATAGGAACCTTTAGTCGCAGCTACAGCCTGAACTGCTGAACGGAATTACACCACATTTGGTAAAATGGTAGCCCTTGGTTCAGAGTCATGCCTTTTGGTTAAATGGCGTAAATCCGTTCAGTAGTTCCTGAGAAAATCAAAAGTAAAATCACATATATATTTGGGCGGAGCCTAACCACACATCTCATTGTGAGATCTGATTGGCTGTCAGCACTTCATCCAAGAAGTGTTGGCAGCCATCTTGGGACCAATATACATGATAGCACCTCATTAAAAAGCATTGCAGTTAATAGAAGGTTTTAAGAGTTTAGTTACATTATAAATCATTTGTTGATGGTACCATACTCATTTTAGGAATTGTGCTGTGCTCTAAGGTGATTTTACCATGTGAAAAAGCCTTCTGCTGGGATATCATGAATCATGTTTGAGAGAAAAATATTTTCTCATGCTTTTCCCACAGAGGTTTGGAAGGTGATCTATAAGCTAAACTGAGAGCATATTTTCTGTAAATTCACATTATCTTTCTCAGTCATGTGAGAATGAAGGCTGACATTCTCAGTAAAACATGTACATGCAACAAGGGCAGAGACTGTCAGTTGATTCCTTTGTGCTCTACTGCAGCTTCCCAGAGTGTCCCAAAGAACAACTAGAGCGCTAACAGTCCTACTAGTGACAAACGTATTGCACACCTGAAGCCATCTTGATTGGAATAAAGTGGTAACTCTACAAACATTTAATTTAAAAAGGAACAAAATGAGGGAGTTCATTTTGCCATAGAAAGTATGATTAGTGCTGCAGAAAGAAAAATTAGGGCACATTTTGAGTGACTTCTCAAATACTCTTCTATTTTATAAAAAAAATCTGACATGCAGACTGAAACATGCACTTTCAATACCAGCAGCAGACTTCCCTGGTGAGCGGTAGCTTTACTACAGTGGTCTAATGAGCAACTAGAGTGCTAACATTCTGAACTTATGGCAAATGTGTGACAAATCTGAATACCTTCTTGATGTAATCAAAGTAAAAAACAAAGTATTTCCTACTGAGAAAACTTCAAAACAAATAAGTCTCCCAAGATGGCCACCAGAGACAAAATAGCCCAAATGTAGCACAAATATCACCCAGATGTAGCCCAAAGTATAGCCCAATGACAGAATGTCCCAGAGTGTTCTAAAGAACAACTAGAGCGCTAACAGTCTTACTTATGACAAAAGTATGGCACACCTGAAGCCATCTTGATTGGAATAAAGTGGTAACACTTAAAACATTTCATTTGCAAAGGAACAAAATGAGGGGGTTCATTTTGCCATAGACATCATGATTAGTGTTGCAGAAAGAAAAATTAGGGCACATTTTGACTTCTCAAATCTTCTTGTATTTCATTAAAAAATTCTGACATGCAGACTGAAACATGCACTTTGAATACCAGCAGCAGACTTCCCTGGTAAGCAGAAGCTTTACTACAGTGATCTAATGAGGAACTAGAGTGCTATCATTCAGAATTCATGGCAAATGTGTGACACATCTGAATGCCTTCTTGATGGAACCAAAGTAAACAAGCATTGAAAATGCACTAGGTCTCGCCCTCGTTTAAGTTAAAGCAATTCTGTTTGTAATTAGGTGGCTTTTTAGCTTTGCTTGTATTAGTGTTTTTCAAACTTTCATGTACATAACATGCATATGTATGCATATATGTATATGTATGCATGCATTTATATTTGTATTTATATAGATATGCAGATTATATATATGTATGTATATATATACATATATATAAATGCATATATATGCATATATCAGTTATCCGATTATTTCTCCTCCAGAATAATCAAGCAGCACACCAAAGGATTCTTTACAAACGGGTCTCCTTTATTACAACGAGACACTTGTCAACGCGTTTCGATAGCTTCACGCTAACTTGCTCACGACATTGCTCTTTCGTTTACCATTGGTTTAAAAACATTTTAAACAGCAAAAAGGGACTAATCCAATTGGCATTTACTTACACCTTTGTTTCAATTTTCTTCAAAGGTGGCGCCATCTTAGAGTAGTTTGTTATTGTGTATTGTTTCATGCTAATGCTAAAAAACAATCGTTTAATACACAATTTGATCCTTTACTCTTCTATTTTCACAAACTTACCCTTGTAGGTAATTAAAACTTGATTACTCTTATTATAAAGTGCAAGTGCATTATTTACAATAATCAAGGGCAAGTTAAAAAATATATAAAACTTTTGATAAGGCGAAATTCATGTTTCAGTTTTGTAACAGTCTACGTTTTAATCACGTAACCGTTCCTTTTATGTTTCTTTGGTTACAAAGTGCAAGTGCTTATGTAAACCAACATCCATTAATCATTACAAAGTGTAAGTGCTTATGTAAACAATCTTTGAATTCATAAAGTGCTAGTGCTTCAAATAAATTTATACAATACAGAAAACTATTCTTCAGTACTACAAAACTAAATTCTTATTTCTAAGTACATATACTAATATACATGTTCGCCTTACTCCTCTAGAAAAAGTTTGAAAAAAATATATATATATACTTTTTTTTACTCCTTTATTTAAGTCCCTCTATTACCTTACTTAAAAAATGTATTAAAAAAAAGGGGGCGGATAAAATCTTTTTCTTTTTTTATCTTTCCTTTCTTTTTTACTCTCAAAAATTAAAAACGAAACTTGTGTTAACGGCACTTTCTTCATTTGGCAATGACTGACCTCTATCCACAGAAAACATCAATTCATTATTCATTTTTCTTATTTCAGAGACAGGTGAACAGATCCTCATCCACATTAAGTCCATAGGGCTCTTTACAATCAAATTCCAGTATATAGTATATAGTAGGTCTCTAATTTTCTGAGCTCCTATATGCATATATATATATGTGCATATATGTGCGTGTAGAGAGAGGTAGAGAGGAAGAGGTCTAGAGGTAGAGGTGTAGAGGGGTAGATGTGTAGAGGTAGAGAGGTAGCGAGGTAAAGAGTAGTAGAGAGTAGCAGAGAGTAGCAGAGAGAGTAGCAGAGAGTGAGTAGTAGAGAGTGAGTAGTAGAGAGAGTAGTAGAGAGAGTAGTAGAGAGAGTAGTAGAAAGAGAGTAGTAGAGAGTAGTAGAGAGAGAGTAGTAGAGAGTTAGCAGTAGAGTGTCAGTGTCAGTGTCAGTCAGTCAGTGCCAGTCAGTGCCAGTCAGTGTCAGTCAGTGTCAGTCAGTGTCAGTCAGTGCCAGTCAGTGTCAGTCAGTGCCAGTCAGTGCCAGTCAGTGCCAGTCAGTGTCAGTCAGTGTCAGTCAATCAGTGTCAGTCAATCAGTGTCAGTCAATCAGTGTCAGTCAGTCAGTCAGTGTCCGCTAGAGCAGCTCTGCTGACCTGGTTCTCTGGCTCTAACGCAGCTCTGCTGACCTGGTTCTCTTCCTCTAAAGCAGCTCTGCTGACCTGGTTTCTCTGGCTCTAGAGCTGCTCTGCTTACCTAGTTCTTAGGCTACAGAACAGCTCTGCTGATCTGGTTCTATGGCTCTACAATAGCTCTGATGACCTGGTTCTCTGGCTCTAGAGCAGCTCTGCTGACCTGCTTCTCTCCCTCTAGAGCAGCTCTGCTGACCTGGATCTCTCCCTCTAAAGCAACTCTACTGACCTGGTTTCTCTGGCTCTACAGCAGCTCTGTTGACCTGGTTCTCTGGCTCTTGAGCAGCTCTGCTGATCTTGTTCTCAGGCTCTAGAGCAGCTCTGCTGACCTGGTTCTCTGGCTCTAAAGCAGCTCTGCTGACTTGGTTTTCTGGCTCTAGAGCAGCTCTGCTGACCTGGTTCTCTGGCCCTAAAGCAGCTCTGCTGACATGGTTCTCTGGCTCTAAAGCAGCTCTGCTGGCCTGGTTTTCAGGCTCTAAAGCAGCTCTGCTGACGTGGTTCTCTCCCTCTAAAGCAGCTCTGCTGGCCTGGTTTCTCTGGCTCTACAGCAGCTCTGCTGACCTGGTTCTCTGGCTCAAAAGCAGCTCTGCTGACCTAGTTCTTAGGCTCTAGAGCAGCTCTGCTGACCTAGTTCTCTGGCTCTACAACAGCTCTGCTGACCTGGTTCTCTGGCTCTAAAGCAGCTCTGCTGACCTGGTTCTCTTCTACTAAATCAGCTCTGCTGACCTGGTTCTCTGGCTTTATAGCAGCTCTGCTGACCTGATTCTCTGCCTCTAGAGCAGCTCTGCTGACCTGGTTCTATGGCCCTAAAGCAGCTCTGCTGACCTGGTTCTCTGGCTCTAGAGCAGCTCTGCTGACCTGGTTCTCTGGCTCTAAAGCAGTTCTGCTATCCTGGTTCTCTCCCTCTAAAGCAGCACTGCTGACCTGGTTTCTCTGGCTCTCCAGCAGCTCTGCTGACCTGGTTCTCGGCCTCTAGAGCAGCTCTGCTGACCTGGGTCTCTGGCTCTAGAGCAGCTCTGCTGACCTGGGTCTCTGGTTCTAGAGCCGCTCTGCTGACCTGCTTCTTAGGCTCTAGAGCAGCTCTGCTGACCTGGTTCTCTTGCTCTACAACGGCTCTGCTGACATGGTTTCTCTGGCTCTACAGCAGCTCTGCTGACCTGGTTCTCTGCGCTCAGGATGGACGCATCCGACTTTGCGAAAATATATTTAAAAATAATATAAGTTTGTTATAAGTACAAATATATTATTTTTATGAATGTCTTCGATAATCTCTTCCCCTAATATGTACATTAAAGACGCATACATATCTTTTTGGAACATAATTTTTTTTTGCGGGAGTCGCGCACCCAGCGTGCCCCAGCACGTATATGACATCATGCGGGAACCGCCACCGTACAAGCATCTCCTACCGTAATGTGCATGTGTCACGAATGCGTGGGAGCAGGTGTCGCGGACTGGTCGCATACAAATCGCGCACATCACGTAATATTAAATGTATATGATGTAACTGAAAAATACGCAGCCGTTGCACACCGTACGTGGAACCTTCACGACTTTTCAAAAATGGCGGCTAGAATCCGCGCACCCACCGTGATGTTTACGCTTTGAGAGCGAGACTCCGAAAAAAAAATTGATTTTTTTTAAAGTAAATATCAATATATTGAAATAAAAAATGAAAACAAAAAAAATGTATCAATATTTCAGTTTGAATTTAAGATTTTTTCTTTTTTTTTGCAATTTTCAGAAAAATATATAATGTTATTTGATGAATAAAATATTTATAAAGAAACAGTTAAAAAACTGTAGAAAATCAGTACAAAAAATAGGTAGAACTACTATCACACTTAAAAATTTGCATTTAAAAAACCTTTGAAATTCACTGAAAAAAACCATAGGTTTCAGAGACGTTATAGTTAGAAATTAGCATTTAAAAAAGCTTTGAAATTCGCTGAAAAAAACATAGGTTTCAGAGACGTTATAGTTAGAAATTAGCATTTAAAAAACCTTTGAAATTCACTGAAAAAAAACCATAGGTTTCAGAGACGTTATAGTTAGAAATTAGCATTTAAAAAAGCTTTGAAATTCACAGAAAAAACCATAGGTTTCAGGGGTGTTATAGTTAGCTGGCCATTCCACTCGTACAAAACCATAGAAATTCCTCTGTTATAGTTAGTTCTGCTAACTATAACTCGCGTGCCCGCAATGCACTGCTGATGATATCACATATTGCATCATTCATGACATGGTCAGTGACATCACTGATGACATCACTGATGACATATCAAATGACATCACTGATGACGTCACTGATGACATCATCCAGTGAATGTGGTTTAGTTTGATAAATGGCAATAATTGATAAAGTGCAAAAAATATATAAGTCTCACGACACATTTAAATACCAAGTGGTATTATTTATCCAATATTTAAAACACATTTAAAAAACACCATGAGGGCTAGATGGAACAAATCTAAATAACATCAAATATTATAAATATGAAGTAAAAACAAGTGTCAACCAATTGCGAAAAGCTCCATACTCTGAACATGTGCAAAAGTGCAAAAAAAGTGATGAAAACAAATAAAAATCCCCTTGTAAACACTGGTAAATATTGAGTAGTGGAGCTATGCAAAAGGTGCTAACAGTACTACAGAAACACACCCGAAGGTTGTAATCAAAGTGCTAATGCTTGATCAATAAAGTGTCAGTGCCTGAGAAATACAAAACAAATAATATCAGTCAGATAAATGTAAAGAATGCAATATGAATTCCTGAATGCAGTTTTGAAAAAACAGGAAAAATTTTAACATTTGAATAGAACACATGTGAACATTGTATAGAACAATGGAAGAGAGAGTGAGTATGAGCCCATAAGTAGATCAAATAGCCAAATGTATGTAGGGAGGCCATGCAACTAACATTACTATAAATAGTTGTGCAAGTCCTCGCTGGTATTTAACCCGTTAGAAATCTTCGTATCAAGGATCAAAATGAAAGAGGACTCCAACTGTCGCAGCTTCCTTTCTCTGTTACCCCCTCGCATAGACGGGGGGACAGCCCCAATCACAGAATATTTCAGATCGCTGACTTTGTTCTGATGGATAGCTTTGAAATGCCGGACAACTGGATAGTTGGGGTCTGAGTTAATTATATCTCGCAAGTGCTGCAATATCCTATTAAACACCGGGAGCTTAGTGCTGCCAATGTTTTAGGTGACACGTGCACACAGCATATTCAGTACAACATGTGTTGTGCTCTTTTATCTGTACTGGAATGTCACTGAAAGCCATTAAGTACACAGACATATTGACCCCAAACTTGCATGCCCGGCAAGAAGAACATCTGAAAAAGCCAGACTTAGGAAGCCAGGTTGATTTGGATGTCAGTTCAGGGCTGGATTTAACCAAGGCATCCCTCATAGAGGGCTCTCTCCTGAAAGTGATAGCAGGGAGAATAGGTACTAGTAATTTTAATGTTAAGTCCGTAAGCACAATGGGCCAATGTTTGTAAACAATTTTTCGAATTTGATTTTCCTACTTACTGTCGTGTCCAGGGCCAAGAATAACAGACACGCAATATGATTTTATGATGAGCTTTATTCCATGCTTCTGACTCGGTCCCTGTCCCTAGACTATCTGCCCTTTCCTGCCGTCTCCCCTCCTCTTCCCGTGCCCTCCTGACTCCGCCCACTCCAACAACTATACCACTCACTTTCGACATCTTCCCCTTTTTTAACAAAAATGAAATGACTGACTTGTTTATAGTTCTTCAATTAGTCGTTTCGGCCTGTGGATGTCCTGTCGCGGTCGGAGTGACATTGTTCCTGCTTCCAACTCAGGTTCTCCGTGACTATCAGGACACTGACCCTCGACAGACACTGCAGGTTGTTCTCTTCCTTCTCCCCCTTGGTGCCCCACCAGCTTCTGGAGCGACTCTCTCATGACTGGAGTGCATTTCTGAAAATGTGATACGTTTCTGGTAACTCTCTGGCTGTCAGACTCTGCAGTCACCATGGTACCCTTTTTCTGAGTGATCGTCAGAGGCTCGGCTCTGAACTTACAGTCCGTTTTCCTTTGCTGTTCCTGTTTGACTATGACACAGTCCCCTTCATATATGGATGGTGATCTCGCTCTCCTTCGGGCGTCTGGATATGATTTCATTTTGTCCTTTCCACTACGGTCAGCTGACATGACCTCTTGATGAATACGAGCAGGTGAGACCGCTCTCAGAGCGCCTTCCCAGGTAGGTATCCGGGTCCTGATTGGTCGACCTAGCATTAAGGTGGCAGGGCATTTTCCTGTGGTGGCATGTGGGGTTGTTCTATAAGCCCTTAGGACTTCATTGAGAGCCACTTGAAGATCCTTTTTCACGACTGTCGCTTGTTGAAATGTCTTCTTTAGAGTGGCCATGAATCTTTCAATGGTACCATTGGCCTGCGGCCATAGGGGCGTGACTTTACGATGCGTGAAATTCAAATGTCTCGCAAATTCACCAAACTCATGTCCATTAAAAGGAGGGCCATTGTCTGTCTTGAGTTCTGTGGGAATACCCCACGCTGCAAACACTTCATCCAACACCGCAATGGTGCTTGATGCACTGGTGGACGATACGAATTGGGCTATTGGAAACCTTGAATATTCGTCCATAATTGCCAGGACGTACTTTCCTGATTGAAGAGGTCCGTAAAAGTCCATGGCAAGTTCTTGCCACACGCCACTGGGCAGTTTTGTCATTTGCAAAGGAGCTGGGGGAACTCCTTGACTGACGAGTTGGCATTGGGGACAGTCTTTGAGGGTGAGTTCCACCATCTGATCCAACAGTGGGAACCACACTCGCTCTCTAAGAGCTCTCTTAGTTGCAACCACTCCTCGATGACCTTCATGAGCGAGATTAATGATGCCCTGCCGTAGTTGCGTCGGAATGACAATCCTTTGGTCCCTCAGCAGAAGACATTCCGAGGTGGCAGAGAGCTCCTCACTCACATGTCGGAAAGCTTGCAGTTCTTGTCTCATTGCGGGATCCTTCCCTTCCTCCTCACTGTCGTGTCTCCACCTATTGGTCTGCAGTCGGCGGAGTACTTTCTGCAGAATGACATCCTGCGCAGTGGCCTCTCGAATGGCGCCCAGAGGAACCGCTGGTGGTTGAGCGTGGCCCACAACAAAGTGGATATATTCCTCAGCCATTGACACTCGTGACGCTGTCGCTGATTGCGGGTGGCGTGACATGTAGTCAGCCGGATTTGCTGATTTTCCCGGCTTGTGCAGTATCGTGTAAGTATATTCCTGTAACCGCAAACCCCATCGCTCAATCCGAGGTGGCATCTTCGACCTGGGATTTTTGAATATGGTGACAAGCGCCTGATGATCAGTCACCATTGTAAAATGCTTGCCATAGATGAAGACATGGAAATGTTCGCAGGCCCAGACAACCGCCAGACTCTCTGGTTGAGAATAAGCCTCCTCGGTGTCTGACAAGCTGCGACTCGCATACGCTACAATATGACGCTGATCACCGTCATTATCGTACTGAGCCAAAATTGCACCCAGGCCCACCGGGCTAGCATCTACAGTTATTTCTGTCTTCCGTTTGGGGTTGAAATACGCTAACTTGTCGGCCGACTCAACAGCATGTTTGATGTCTTGGAATGCACGCTCACACTGAGGGGTCCAGTCAAAAGGTTGTCCTTGCTTTGTGAGAGTTCTGAGGGGATGGCTAATTGTGGCATAGTCCTTGATGTATCTGGCACAATAACTGGCCATACCCAGAAATGAACGAATGTCACTGACATCCTGGGGACTCTTGGTGTCGTTCAGGGCCATCACTTTTTCAGGGTCAGGCTTCATTCCCGCTCCGGAGAACACATGTCCAAAGAATTTGAGAGTGGATTGATGGAATTCGCACTTATCTTTGTTTAGAGTTAGATTAGCTTCCAGGAGGGCATGACATACCCGATCGAGGGCCTTATCATGTTCTTGAACATTTGACCCGTACACAAGAATATCATCGCTATAGTTCAGTGTGTTGGGTATGTGTTGCATGGTCTGACGTATGGCCTCTTGAAAGATCTCCGCAACCGAGGAAATGCCAAAACTCAACCGCTTGTATCGAAACAAACCCAGGTGAGTTGCAAATGTTGTTATATACCTCGATTTTTCATGCAACTCCAACTGATGGTATCCCTTGTTTAAGTCTAGTTTCGAGAATACCCGGGCACCATTTAATGCAGAGATCATGTCACTCAAGTGAGGCCCGGGATGACGTTCCCTTTCAATCGCAGTGTTAGGAAGCCGCATGTCAACACATAGCCGCACCTTCCCAGAGGTGCCTTTCTCTGGCACGATGACTACAGGTGACACCCACGGGGTGGGGCCGTCGGTCCGCTCAATAATGTCAGATGCTAATAGTTCTTGAAGTTCATCCTCCACCGCTTGCTGAAGGTGGAAAGGCACTCGCCTGGGATGTTGTGCTACAGGTCTTATCTGATCGTTAATGTGAAGTCGAACTTGACATTTGTTCATCTTTCCCAGCCCGGTGAACAGCTTGGGGAATTTATGTGAAATGTCGTGGTCACCACTGACCCGGTATAGAATCTCAACCAAACGAAGTCGCTCCGCCGTTGGTAAGCTGAGAAGACAATCAGCTTCCGGGCCATCGATTACATGTATGAATGCTGACACAGACATATTCTGGTGTCTGAGAGTGGTTGCGAACTTCCCTAGACAGGGAAGTGGCTTCTTTGACATCCAGGTAAATACCCTGACATACGCGGGGCACAGAGGCGGCGGTGGCTTAACTTGGCGTGATTTCCTACTCTTATGTTCAGTCTCGGGTATTTTTTGAGTTGGTCCGGATCAGCGACCATACTGGTGTATTCAATGGTGTATTCACATGACCCTGATCGAGAGCCCCTGGACGGCGACCTCCTCACCCATTGAGACCTCCTTGAATCTCTGCTAGAATGTGAAGAGCTAGAGGACGATTTTGGCCGATCTTGTACGGCTTTCACATGGTGTCGTCTGGTGTCAGAGCGAGTTGGCCTCGTCCCTTCGTTCTTTCTTTCCCTGCGATATTCTCCACACATTGCTTCAAAATGATTTGTTCGTCCACATTTTCGACATTGCTGACCCATGGCTGGACAGGCCTCTCTGTGCGGGAAGTCATACCCGCACCGATAGCATTTCTGTCCCCTGTCTTGTTTCTTGTCTCTTCTGCTTGACTCATGCCTCCTGTGCTCCGTGTGTTGCTGGCGAGAGGATGGTCGGGATGGGTGCCGTCGCTCCTTCGAATATCTGTGACTGCGACTGTCTTGCACTCGACATACTTGCTCTCGTCTCTCCGGGCGTCCGGTCTCCGTGCTCTTAGCTTGCTCCTCGGCTTGATCATAGAGAAGTGTGGCTCAATGATTAGAGCGGCAGACCCTGATGCAGAGGTCTAGCCCGGGACCAGGGTTCAATTCCCCGCCTCGGCGGGTCTTGGGCTCAAAAATTCCACGGACCTGATAATTCTCGCCTCGGTGCCAGTCCAATCATTGAGTCCCACTCTGTAACTCTGGGCAATAGCTTGCTTAATCTCCACAACGGCCCCCACAACGCTAAGGATGCCTGGCCTCCACCTTGGGGGTGCCCAGGAGTGGACGCCTCACAGGGAAAGCCAGGATGGGTTCCACAGCGGTATTCGTACAAGCGCCTTGAGACCCTTGCGGGTGAGTAGTGCGCTATACAAGTATCAATTTACATTTACATTTACATAGACTCTGGTCATTTCCTCTATCTCCTCCAGGTTGTGACTCTTCCTTAATAGTCTCCTTCTCAGTGTCTCGGACTGACAGCCATCGATTATTTGTGATCTGATGGCATCATCCGTTGAGAACGCATCAAATTCACAATACCTGGACAATCTACGTAGTC
Organism: Triturus cristatus; assembly: GCF_964204655.1. Lineage (NCBI taxonomy): Eukaryota > Metazoa > Chordata > Amphibia > Caudata > Salamandridae > Triturus > Triturus cristatus. Next base: position 832,595,887 of record NC_140591.1, read on the forward strand.
TCGTTATGAAGGTGCTCATCACTTCCGCTTTCCCTTGACGGGCTTGGTGAAAAGCATATCGTTCATAGTCCACATTTCTTTTATGTAGGAATTTCTTGTTTAGAGCATCTCTCACTTTATCATATGTTCCTGTGTCTGCCCTTGGCAGTTCTTTGATTAGCTTGCTAATTTCTTTACCCACCAGATTGCGCAGCGCGATCACTTTGTCTTCATCCTCTGTCACTTTTGATCCGTTGATGTAATCCTCAAAGTCCTCGAGCCATCCCTGCCATCTGGGACCCATGCTCCCTCCAGTCATAAGCGCTAATGGTTCTGGTGGGCGCAAATGCGACACTCCCGTCATAATTGGTTTGACTTCATTTCTTTGCGGAGAATTATGGTTCGACATCCCGGCAGCACACTCCTGATTTCGTCTTGTCTGTGCACGTGCTTGTTTGGTTCTTGTTTGCCTGAACTGGTGTTTGTTTAATTAATTTATTCTTTTTTCTTTTGTTCGTCAATGCTTGTTTGTTTCTTGCCTGACTTCAAGATGGCCGCCCCATTGACTTCATAGGAATATCTACCCGGAGCCGCCTGACTCTAGGATTGCCGCTACACAGGACCTTTCACTCCCACGAGGTCTTTGCTGCAATTCTTTTCAGGCTCGCCACGCTTCCCTCAGCACTCCTGCAGTCACTTCTACATGTGTCAGCACACTAGCAGTGCTTCGCGCACAATTCGGGGTATTACACCTGGCAAGGAGGGCTCGGAGTGAGCTCCTGACGTTTTCCTTCGCGCGCGTGCCGTTTCTCACGCATCGGGGGTGAGGTTTCGTTTTAACGCACAACGGCGCTCCTTCTGCCAAACTCTTCCACGAGGCTTCAGTACGACCTCAGGCACCGCTCGATCATCAGCGCAGCCAGCAGAGTCGGGGTGGGCTCCCGCTCTCGCCTCGTCACTCGCGTGTCAGCTTGCACGCCTCAGGGGCGACTCTCAATTCGGCACGAACCAGCGCTCTAATTCAAACGCGCATTCCTTCGGTTGCACCGTAGGGACAGGGACACTTCCATTGATGCTTCAGGGGCGCTGGGCTGCAGAATCCCACCCTCATCGCCAGTTGTCGTGTCCAGGGCCAAGAGTAACAGACACGCAATATGATTTTATGATGAGCTTTATTCCATGCTTCTGACTCGATCCCTGTCCCTAGACTATCTGCCCTTTCCTGCCATCTCCCCTCCTCTTCCCGTGCCCTCCTGACTCCGCCCACTCCAGCAACTATACCAATCACTTTCGACACTTACTATATGTGGTGATTAGTCTAATGGGTTGTGTTTCACTGTTCACTTCAACAGGTAAAGACTGAACCAACAATTCTGCATTGCGTTCTTTTTATGTTTTAAAGTAGAGCTCATGTGCTAGGGAATTGGTCTTGTCCAAGGCCGATTGTAAATCTGAAAGCTTGTACCCGCGAGCCAGGAAACGGTCAAGAGCCTCAGTTTGACACTGTCTTAAATCGTACTCGAGACTACAAATACGGCGTAGGCGAAGAAATTCGCCATACGGTATTCTCCGGATAAGGTGTGGGGATGTGAGCTGGTAGCGTGTAGCGTAGAATTACCCACAGTACTTTTTCTGTGCAATTTGGTTTGAATGTGATTGTCACAGATATATACTTCCACATATAGAAACTCTACCTTCTGTTCACTTATAGTGGCGGTGAAATGAAGATTCATTTGGTTTTCATTTATAGATGTTACAAATTGTGAAGCTGCCTGCTCAGTGCCCTCCCATACAATAAATACATCATCGATGTATCTGGAATAATATTTAATATGGGTGTCCCAAGTATCCTTGTGAGTCACTTTGATGACGTGCTCCTCCCACCATCCCACAAGCAAACAGGCATAGGTAGGAGAAAAAGCACGCCCCCATTGCAACCCCTCTCAACTGTTTAAACAAAATGTTGTTAAACAGGAACTGATTGTTATTAAGGCAAAGATCAATTATTTTGAGCAACATACAGTTATGGTCATTTAGACAAATGGCGCGATCATTGAGAAAATATTTGACTGCTTCCAGACCGTGGGTAAGATGAATGAAAGTATGTAGCGAAGCTATATCCATAGCTATTAACAAATGATCAGGGTGCCACTCAACTTCAATGATTTTTTTCAAGAAATCTCCTATACCTTTGATGAAGGAGGGCAAACTGATCATGTGTGGCTGTAAGAAAAAGTCAACATACTTTGATACTGCTTCTAACACACTATTCCTAGCTTATATAATAGGTCTGCCAGGGACAGGAGAAGTACCTTTATGCACCTTAGGAATAAAGTACAAGATAGGAGTCATGGGAAAGTAATTCTTTAGGAAGTTAAATTCATTTTTAGATAGTAGGCCCTGTCTCTTCCATTGCTGAAGATGTTTAAAAACAGTGTTTTTCACCGGATTCAAGTGTTGACAGTTGACTGTAGAATAATAGCTGGAGTAGAGAGGTGGTGTTGGGCTTCTAATAAATAGTCGGTCTTTGGCATAACACGATGTTGCCATCCTTGTCAGCACCACTGACAATGATCTCATGTATCTCACACAGTTTTTTCATAAGAGCCCAATAACTTTTCAAGTGATAACTGCGCTGCTGATGTTGAGAATAAAGAGAAACATTAAGTTGTTTTAAATCTTCAATTACCATCTCACTAAAAACATCGACAGAGTCTTTGGGCATTAGTGGGAAAAAGGATGAAGGTGGACGAAATGGACTGGCAGCCACCACTCCTGTATTTATCGCCTCAATGGGCATATTGTTAGTGCATGAAACCTCACTCTGAGAATCCTGATTTGCAAATGATTGTAACAGCTGTATGGTAGATAGATCACTGGCTTGCAAGTTGCCTGTACCAATGCCTTGATTGATGGGCAATGCAGATGGTTTGTTAAGTTGGAAAAACTTTCTAAGTTTTATTTTCTGGATGAATATATAAATGTCGATCCGCGATTGTTTATATGGAAAAATTTGATTCTGGGCAAAATGACAAACCTAAAGCTAACAGTTGAAGCTCCGCTTTAGTGAGTGTAGTGGCAGTAAGATTGATGATGGTGTTATCGTCCTGTAGATGATCGTCTCCACCTCCTTGCTCCTCTTCCCCTGTCTGATGTGTTTAATCCGTTGCCAGCGCCTCTCTCTCAGGCGTTGGCTGCTGCTGCTGTCATGTTTTGAGGGTTCTGTGGGCGTAAAGTGGAGAGCCTGTCCATAGTTACAAAATTCAACTCCTCACCTGGAGTGTATTTGGTCTCCACTCGTGATTGTAAACCAGGGGTCATGCCTCTGCCTTCATCCAAATCACCACTGGTCAGAGAGTTGGTATCGGAGTCTTCATGAACGACATTAAGGCCTTCCACATTGGATGTTTGTAATGGAGGCAGTTGGCTGGTTAGAGCTTTTCTTTTCACATTGTCGAATTTGTGGGAAAAGGTGAATACCCTTCCCGATGCATAGTCATCCCAATCCCTGGCAAATTTGAAGACTTTGTGGGTTTTGATAGTGTCTTCGTGTTGTTTTAGTTTGGTCACTATGTGTGCACGACCCTTAAAAACCAAATCCTTCTGATCACTGGCTTTAAATACAGCAATTAGTTGGTCAATCTCCTTTAGAATATTGTCCCTGTCAATTTCAGCATACTTGATTAAAATATTGACCATATTCATGGACGCCTGGAGGTTGTTTGCTGCCCGTTCAGAGAGCATATCCGGGTGAGGATTTTCAAAGGTAGGCGCAATCATCACACGTAATCCACGTGGTACTCTCCCAGCATCCCGGTACTTTTCTAAAGACTTTTTTTCCCACCACTTTGTGAGTTCATTTTTTTGTAATTTTTCAAGTTTTCTCAATAGACTTTTGATGTCGTTAGTATTCGTACCGCCAGACTGTCTTTCTGTTTCTGTGTTGGCAACCGGTAAACTTAAAAAAAAAGTGCCTCCGCTGCAGCCCCCTGGTCACGCAGCGCGTCTTGGGCTGACATTTTTGTTGTTGAAAGGAAATACCATACAGAACCAAATTGAAATAAATGTCCGTATGGAGATATATAATCTCCCAACCTGTTAATATTGACAATAACGATCGTTGCTCCTTACCAGTAGCAGTCCTCGGTGACCGGAGTCCTCCGACTGCACAAGATCCGACAACTAACACCTGGTAGCACTGAGATCCACACAAACGTTCGTTGCCAAACGGGGGCGTGGCTGGCTTACTCCTTGTTTGGCTGATCAAAGCCACACCGCTTCTCTGGGAGAGGGTCCGGAGTCCGGAGTCAGCCGACTTCCAGAAAATTTGAATCCAAACTTCTGTCACTCCTACTCCAGCGAGAGGGAAACACAGCAGGTACAGACCAGCAAAGTACTCCAATGAATCAAAAAAGCTCAGGTTCAAAATTCTATTATTTATTCATATTCACCAAAATGAAACAGACGAGTGTCCGTCCCAGACGTGTTTCGATCGCCACAGCGATCTTGATCACCTGACGCGCTGGTGACGACTCACAATACAAATACTCAGTGCAGCCAATCACAAGGAAGGTCAAAGGTCAGTGCAATAGAAATAAAAAACATATATATATATATATATATCCATTCACAAGTTTGTCTGGAATGAGACAGCCTCACCGAAGAGTAAGTATTAAGCACTTTAATGGAATGAAGGAAGCAGCGTGACAAACAGCAGAGTTCTTCCCTGAATATAAGACCAGCCCGACGCGTTTCATGCTTTCCGCACTTCCTCATGGGCTAAGGGCTTCTTTCACGAGTGCAGACTCTCGCCAGTTTACTCCAGCACCCATGTTTTAAACATCCTTGACTCCGCCCATGTGGGCGTGGCCACCCCCGTGGCTCGCTGGTTCTTGTGGTGCATTCGTTTCAATCCTCTTGTGAGTCGGCGTTCGTTGCACTCCAAATGTCAGAATAAAATACCTCAGTGGGTTAGGGAAGAAACGCTGCAATGTTTTCACCCATTCGTGTTAACCTCCATAATGCCTCCTCGACCGTCAGCTGCCACATAGCTTGGCGTTGCAGCCGGACTGCAGGGATGCAGCTGGGCTCGTCTCGCGGTTCAGGCGGTACCGCTAATATCCATTCACAAGTTTGCCTGGAATGAGACAGCCTCACCGAAGAGTAAGTATTAAGCACTTTAATGGAATGAAGGAAGCAGCGTGACAAACAGCAGAGTTCTTCCCTGAATATAAGACCAGCCCGACGCGTTTCATGCTTTCCGCACTTCCTCATGGGCTAAGGGCTTCTTTCACGAGTGCAGACTCTCGCCAGTTTACTCCAGCACCCATGTTTTAAACATCCTTGACTCCGCCCATGTGGGCGTGGCCACCCCCGTGGCTCGCTGGTACTTGTGGTGCATTCGTTTCAATCCTCTTGTGAGTCGGCGTTCGTTGCACTCCAAATGTCAGAATAAAATACCTCAGTGGGTTAGGGAAGAAACGCTGCAATGTTTTCACCCATTCGTGTTAACCTCCATAATGCCTCCTCGACCGTCAGCTGCCACGTAGCTTGGCGTTGCAGCCGGACTGCAGGGATGCAGCTGGGCTCGTCTCGCGGTTCAGGCGGTACCGCTAATATCCATTCACAAGTTTGCCTGGAATGAGACAGCCTCACCGAAGAGTAAGTATTAAGCACTTTAATGGAATGAAGGAAGCAGCGTGACAAACAGCAGAGTTCTTCCCTGAATATAAGACCAGCCCGACGCGTGAATGGATATATATATATATATATATATATATATATACTTATATATATCACAGCTACCACTTCCACCAGCCTTGAAATCCTTCAACTGCTTTGCGAAGTAAGTACACGAGCCAAATTCAAGAGCAGGTTGATTTATTCACCCAGAGCGACGGCCATAACGTTTCGGCTCCTCAGAGCCTTGCTCACATGACAGCGTTACACTCGTGTTAACACAAATTTAAAGTGCTAGTATTGGTCACATGGGGGAGTCACATGGTTACAATTTCATAGACATGGTAAAAATATTGTTGGAGAGACAGGGCTGACAATATAATCAGGTTGCCAATAACTGTAGTTACATATTAGACTCAAATCTCCGAATACCTTGCAACAGAAAGACATGCTCTTCAATAACGGCATAAATGCTCGTATGAATAAGGCAAAATGACACGCATATTTAACATACTTGCTGATATCGAAGTCAATAAATACAGCCTGCTCTCAATGTCAGAAAACATATAAACGGTTCTCCCTTAGGGCCAATAAGAAAAGTGTATAGTGCAATTAAAAATACAAAAGCGCCTGTGCTTTTAAAAAGGATAATATAATGATGTAAATATCTATAAACATTTCATATTTGGACATGGTCATACCAAAAAAGTAAGTTGTTAAGACTCAGGAACTGGCAAAAAGGACACTGCTCATATTGTTATAGGAACAAATATAGAGAGGATTACAAGCGTCCAAAATTAAATACTGGTATAACATAAATTGTAAGGACGTTTCATCAAATTACGGAGTGCGAATATTGACCCTCAAAGCTATGTATGTAGGAATAGATGACAATAGCAGATGTGCAAAGACGCAAAATTTACATAAAAATTACAGTTTGTCAATAATAAATAGTTAAATACTAGATAAATAGCCATAAAAAATTATAACTTAATAGCTTTAAGACAAAAGACTAAAACTCTTCTTAAAATTGCCGTATACACATCCGATATAAATTCCAGTAAAACATAACAGGATAAAAGCCAATGGAGACTAAAAAGTGACGAACACTTGTGCAAATATCGCAAAAAGAAGTCCTAATGCATTACAGATTCTAGTGCAACATTATAACGTATGAGGAACAACTCAACCCAAACAAGTGTGCAGATCCTCAGTCATGTTTAATCCTGATGGTGTCTTGGTGTTGAGTTGCAAAATATAACGTGTTTCCAATCTGCGTAGGTTGAACTCACGATCACCTCCCCTCCTACTGGGCTCAATGGAATCAATGACATAATAATTGAGCCCCCTAGTGTCGCTATTATGCACTTCTTTAAAATGTCGGGCGACGGGGTAGGTGTTGTCTTGGTTGGAAATAGCACGTAAGTGCTGCAATATACGCTTGTGCACCGCTAGTTTAGTACTGCCAATGTAGCTAAGGTTGCAAGGACAGGTGAGGACATAGATCGCATACTCGGTTTTGCACGTCAATAGTTTGCTGATCTTGTGCTGTCTGTTACTAAATGGATCAATATATACTTTAGTATTGATACCATGGGTACAGGCCTTGCATGTCTTGCACTTGTAAAACCCACTATTGAGCTGCAGCCAAGAAGTTTTATCAATGGTTTCAGGATTAGTATTAACTAAGGCTTGTCTCATAGTAGGGGCCCTACTATAAGTGATGGTAACACGCTGCGGAAGCAAAGGACCAATAATTGGATCGCTCCGCACAATGGGCCAATTCCTGTTTATGATTCTGCGTAATTCCGCTTGTTGTTTACTGTAGCCCATGATAATTCTAAAAGCATTAGATGAATTCATGTCATTACCCTCTTGGTTGCCGTGTATTGTAGTGACAACCGTAATGTTGGACGTGGGTTTCAACAGATCCTCACGGCTCAGTGCATTGGATCTTGTAATGGCACTTTCAATGACCCCCTCTGAGTAGCCTCTCTGCCTGAATCTTTGTTTACTCAAAGTCTGTGCTACTCTAAGATCCGTATCATTACTGCACACGCGCTTAAGGCGCAACATCTCCCCATAGGGTATACTTTTGATGAGATGGGGCGGATGGGCACTAGTCGCGTGTAGGGTCGAATTACCTGCCGTAGGTTTGCGGTAAAGCCTAGTTTCTAATTTACCAGCTCGTATGTAAATTTCTGTATCAAGAAAAGTGACACTGGTTTGGCTACATGTTGCAGTAAAATGAAGGTTAAGATTGTTGACATTTAAAATCTCAATAAAACCATTGGCCTCATCTAAAGATCCATTCCATATTACAAATAAGTCATCAATGAATCGTAACCAGACAACCACTTTTTCATTAAGGCATTGGGCATGGTCCCTCTGGAGGATCATCTCCTCCCAATAGCCCATATGGAGACAGGCGTAGCTAGGGGAAAAACAAGCCCCCATAGCTACGCCTCTCAGTTAAGAAGACAGCATTCTAGCATATCAATCAACATTTCATTGTGGACCCCAAATTGAGCTGGTTTGCGTGATAAAAAATGTTTGATGGCCTGGATACCATCCCGGTGCCCAATACTGGTATACAGTGATGTCACATCGAGTGCTAACATCCAGTACTCATCTCTCCATTCAACCCTATTTATCTTGCGCAAGAAATCCCCTGTATCTTGTATAAAAGAATCCAAAGATTTAACAAAGTCTTGTAAGAAAAAGTCAATATACTGCGACGTTTTTTCATACATGCCATCTCGGGCTGAAATAATAGGTCTGCCCGGGGGTCTGTTTGGATCCTTATGCACCTTGGGGATAAAATACATAGTGGGGATAACAGGATTGTCATTGCTCAGAAAGTTGAATTCAGCTTCAGAAATGAGTTTATGCCTCTTCCAGCTGATCAATTTACCACGGAACTCATTATTGGATACCAGGATAGCTGCTGCTGTAGTGCGAATGTAGCAGCTCCTATCATTAAGTTGATTCAAGGCCTCATGGTCATAGTATTCCTTAGTCAAAAGAACAATGTTGCCGCCCTTGTCACTTTGACGAACAATAATCTTTCTATCACTCTTGAGTTTAAGAATGAGTTGATTATATTGTTGCGTTTGGCGGTTGTAACAACGTCTCTTTATCTGAGTTTCCTTATGCAAAACCTTCATTTCAGTAACCACGTTTTCATTAAATATATCTAATGCATCGTGGGGCATGATGGGATTAAATGTGGATTTGGGTCTGAATGATGTAACAGGTCCCCGTAGGTTGACACCATCCTGATAATTGGTATAGTTGCATTTGTCCACACCCTCAGTATCCCACAAGTCCTGTATGGCATCCTGAAGAGATACCTCAAGTGTATTGCTGGTAGTATTCCGTCGATTGTTTTGCAAAGCAAAGGATTTTTTAAGCTTGAGTTTGCGTACAGCTTTATAGATATCAAGACGCGTGGACACATAATCAAAATTGTTCTGTGGTGCAAAGGAGAGGCCTAAAGAGAGGATCCTCTTATCATCATCAGTTAACTTCACAGATGTCAGATTGATGATAGTATTGGCGTCTTTACATACTATTGATTCTTCGCCCAGTATCCTCTTCCTCTTCTCCTGTTCTGATTTGAGGCCCCTCTTCCTCGCCCTCTGCCTCTGCCTGGACCTGAAGTTAGCACGTCTACGACGTGATTCATTGTTGCCGGCCTTGGACGTAGGGTTTGCCTCCTCTCCACACATAAAAAATTCATTTCCTCTGCTGGTGTCGGTTTAGGGATCAGTCCTGCTGCCAGATTGACGCGTAGCTCAGATTCAGAGTCACTGCCACCAACAGAACTCAAATCCGACTGTGAAGTATCATTCACACAAGTAACTTTATTAGGGCCCCTATTAAGAGGAATAACCTTGGATTTCGGAACCCGCAATGCGTCATATTTCCGCGCAAATGTAAAAATTTGCCCCAATTGATAGTCATTGCGGTCTCGTTGGAATTTAAACGTTTTTCTCTCCATAATTTTTGTTTCCTCCTTCTTGAGTCTTGCTATCATGTCATTTCTTAGCCTGGTTTTCTCGTCAGACTCATCAATTTTATCAAGCTCTTCATTGATTGCATCAATCTCCTTGAGTAACAGGGCCCTATCAATATCAGCATACTTAATTAAAATCAACACCAGCTTACGTGAGGATTCCAGATTCGTTTCAGCCCATTCACGCATGAGCTCAGGATTAGGGTTTTCGTAGCTGGGAGCCGTTAAGATACTTATATATATATACATTATCTACTGGCAGTCGCCAGTAGATAGTTATAGTTAGGACCGTGTTTCCATAGGAAATCCGCAACATTCTATTTGGAATAACTTTGGCGCCGGTTGACGAATCCTCGCGAAATTTTCAAAATAGGTGGGGCGCTCCGCTCTGCTCCTACCCTGAAAGTCTCGGGGGGATTTGTCAAGCGGGGGCTGAGAAAAAGGGGGGTCCCAAAACGCGTTTTCCCCATGCAATTTTCCATAGGGACCTTTAGTCCAAGGTACAGCCCGAACGGCTGAACAGAATTACTTGAAATTTGGCAGAGAGGTAGTCCTCAGCTCAGGGATGTGCCTTTTGCGCACCGTGCGAGCACCCTAACGTGTGCAAGCGTAATTCTGATTGGTGGCTACATGTTAGTCAACGTTCGAATCGGTCGAAATCTGGAAGTGTTGTCTGCCATTTTGTTTGTTTTCAGTGCGAGAGTGAAAAAGGAAGGTGGCGAACGTGAAAAGGGGGCAGGGTAGAGAGTTCCTGACCCCCTAGCCTTTGTCAGGGGGTCCCTGAAGGACCCCGAAGGCAGAAAAAAAACATTTCAATTTTTTTTTTAAAAATCGCGGGGGTGCGCGCACCGTGCGCGCACGGTGAAAAACCAAAAAACAAATACGTAGTTTATTGTAAAATAAATATATAAAAAAAATAATAATACATACATAACTTAGCATTTAAAAAACCGTACAAATTCACTGAAAAAACCATAGGTTTCACACACGTTATAGTTAGGAATTAGCATTTAAAAAACCTTGCAAATTCACTTAAAAAACGATAGGTTTCACACATGATATATTTCACTCGTAAAAAACCAATGAAATTCCCCCGTTTTGGTTATATCAGATAACTATAACTCGCGCGACCGCCACTCTATCACAAGGATGATGTCATCAGTGATGTCATGAGTGATGCCACTGACCATGTCATGAGTGATGTGATATGTGACGTCATCAGCAGTGGATTGCGGTCGCGCGAGTTATAGTTATCTGATCTAACTATAATGGGGGAATTTCATTGTTTTTTTACGAGTGAAATATCCACCTAACTATAACATGTGTGAAACCTATGGTTTTTTAAGTGAATATATATATATATATATATATCAAGCTCAGTGGGGATTATCCAACGGTTCAGGAAGCACTCAGATGCAAAGAGCTTTACCCCAAAAGCTTTTATTCGGTACAGCAGTCGCGTAGAGCCAGTAATTAGAAGCTGCAGTCCGCACCCTTATGCATTTCGAATTTCTTCTTCTTCAGAGGGCAATTGCAGGACAAAGCGCAATACATCACATCTTCCCATGCATTTAAATACTATCGTGAGTCCTGATTGGACGCCTTGAATAAGTGTTCACGTTGGCTTCTGGGAGGTGAAGTTCTAATTATATCCTCAAATGGTTGCGCTGACCTCATTCTATGATTAAAACTCTGTATGAGCCCCGGCAATATCGGCTGCTTACATCCGTCCTTTGCATCCCACGTATGAAACCCCTCGTAATTAGGAGCCTCGTGGCCCCCGTTTCTTCGGAGTGGTGCACTCCCTGCGGCAGGACGGCCGCAAATACATCAAGCTCAGTGGGGATTATCCAACGGTTCAGGAAGCACTCAGATGCAAAGAGCTTTACCCCAAAAGCTTTTATTCGGTACAGCAGTTGCGTAGAGCCAGTAATTAGAAGCTGCAGTCCGCACCCTTATGCATTTCGAATTTCTTCTTCTTCAGAGGGCAATTGCAGGACAAAGCGCAATACATCACATCTTCCCATGCATTTAAATACTATCGTGAGTCCTGATTGGACGCCTTGAATAAGTGTTCACGTTGGCTTCTGGGAGGTGAAGTTCTAATTATATTCTCAAATGGTTGCGCTGACCTCATTCTGTGATTAAAACTCTGTATGAGCCCCGGCAATTTCGGCTGCTTACATCCGTCCTTTGCATCCCACGTATGAAACCCCTCGTAATTGGGAGCCTCGTGGCCCCCGTTTCTTCGGAGTGGTGCACTCCCTGCGGCAGGACGGCCGCAAATACATCAAGCTCAGTGGGGATTATCCAACGGTTCAGGAAGCACTCAGATGCAAAGAGCTTTACCCCAAAAGCTTTTTTTCGGTACAGCAGTCGCGTAGAGCCAGTAATTAGAAGCTGCAGTCCGCACCCTTATCCATTTAGAATTTCTTCTTCTTCAGAGGGCAATTGAAGGACAAAGCGCAATACATCACATCTTCCCATGCATTTAAATACTATCGTGAGTCCTGATTGGACGCCTTGAATAAGTGTTCACGTTGGCTTCTGGGAGGTGAAGTTCTAATTATATCCTCAAATGGTTGCGCTGACCTCATTCTGTGATTAAAACTCTGTATGAGCCCCGGCAATTTCGGCTGCTTACATCTGTCCTTTGCATCCCACGTATGAAACCCCTCGTAATTAGGAGCCTCGTGGCCCCCGTTTCTTCGGAGTGGTGCACTCCCTGCGGCAGGACGGCCGCAAATACATCAAGCTCAGTGGGGATAATCCAACGGTTCAGGAAGCACTCAGATGCAAAGAGCTTTACCCCAAAAGCTTTTATTCGGTACAGCAGTCGCGTAGAGCCAGTAATTAGAAGCTGCAGTCCGCACCCTTATACATTTCGAATTTCTTCTTCTTCAGAGGGCAATTGCAGGACAAAGCGCAATACATCACATCTTCCCATGCATTTAAATACTATCGTGAGTCCTGATTGGACGCCTTGAATAAGTGTTCACGTTGGCTTCTGGGAGGTGAAGTTCTAATTATATCCTCAAATGGTTGCGCTGACCTCATTCTGTGATTAAAACTCTGTATGAGCCCCGGCAATTTCGGCTGCTTACATCCGTCCTTTGCATCCCACGTATGAAACCCCTCGTAATTAGGAGCCTCGTGGCCCCCGTTTCTTCGGAGTGGTGCACTCCAAGTGGCAGGACGGCCGCAAATACATCAAGCTCAGTGGGGATTATCCAACGGTTCAGGAAGCACTCAGATGCAAAGAGCTTTACCCCTAAAGCTTTTATTCGGTACAGCAGTCGCGTAGAGCCAGTAATTAGAAGCTGCAGTCCGCACCCTTATGCATTTCGAATTTCTTCTTCTTCAGAGGGCAATTGCAGGACAAAGCGCAATACATCACATCTTCCCATGCATTTAAATACTATCGTGAGTCCTGATTGGACGCCTTGAATAAGTGTTCACGTTGGCTTCTGGGAGGTGAAGTTCTAATTATATCCTCAAATGGTTGCGCTGACCTCATTCTGTGATTAAAACTCTGTATGAGCCCCGGCAATTTCGGCTGCTTACATCCGTCCTTTGCATCCCACGTATGAAACCCCTCGTAATTAGGAGCCTCGTGGCCCCCGTTTCTTCGGAGTGGTGCACTCCAAGTGGCAGGACGGCCGCAAATACATCAAGCTCAGTGGGGATTATCCAACGGTTCAGGAAGCACTCAGATGCAAAGAGCTTTACCCCAAAAGCTTTTATTCGGTACAGCAGTCGCGTAGAGCCAGTAATTAGAAGCTGCAGTCCGCACCCTTATGCATTTCGAATTTCTTCTTCTTCAGAGGGCAATTGCAGGACAAAGCGCAATACATCACATCTTCCCATGCATTTAAATACTATCGTGAGTCCTGATTGGACGCCTTGAATAAGTGTTCACGTTGGCTTCTGGGAGGTGAAGTTCTAATTATATCCTCAAATGGTATATATATATATCAAGCTGAAATGCATTCCAAGCATAGGAATAATGTGTATTAATTTGCAACTAAAAACAACCTTCAGTGTAGATAACCAGTGTAGAATATGAGTGTGTTCAGAAAATGAAACGGCAAAGCATGAAGAGGAGTGAACAACATTTTAGTTAGTGTTTCATAGTCAATTATTGCCCAGGCTTGCGGTATCTTAACAAGCATGGAACGTACTATTTCTAAAATGTATAGTATTACGTATCAAACATGTATTGGCTTAACTTCCAGTGTCCCACAAAAATAATAATACACGGCCATTTCAAATTGTTGAACAGTAACCTTGCATGATGATAATGTTTCTAAAATTTTTGAAATCCACTAAAACGTTCAAGCATGATTTCTCAACTTACAACCCTTGCTTGCCAGCCATAGATTGGATATACATTTCAAATGCACATATATATTCAGTGCTGGAAATGATTTTCACACACCCGCAGTGAACAAGTAAGCTAATGTTTATTATGTTTAGATGATTTCATCACATGCTTTTAGAAAGCAGGTTTAAATTTATTCCAAAATGCTTAATGATCAAAATCACATCTGTAAAAAAGTGTGGTACTAATTTGGTAGGTGGTTACCCCAGCCAAATTAATAAACACAATCTGGTTAGGTCACAACACAGTTCGTGGCGAATCTTTGCTCAACCCCTTGTAGCAATGGCACAAGCAGCAGGCATTTCTTCAGAGAATTATCTGTTAAGGTCAACAGTGACCAATGAGTTTTAAAGCCTAGAACACAAAAAAATGTAAATTTCAATACAATGTAGAAATTCAAGAAAAAATAATGATCCAAATTATACAAAAATGATTAAAATTGCACAACTGCGTAAGGGAGCCAGATCTATGGGCTTTTAAAGCTGTAAAGTAAAATGGGGAAAAAGCCCATAGAAAAATGATGAACATCTGAAGGTGATTTCCTCAGGGCATTTTCTGAAAACATCCACCATACAATGCTGTTTTACCAGCAATGAAAAAAGTGAAAAACTACCATCTCACAATTTTGCCTTACTGACACTGGCAGGTCATGGACAGAGTCACTAAATGTACACGCTGGTACATTTCAGTACTTGCAGCCTTCTGGGTGCTTTTCTGGGTGCTCCTCTGGGTGACTCTACAAACAGATCCAAGTCAAAACCTACTTCCCACTTTGACCAAGAGTTCTCCAAAATGTCTTGATTTTGACAAAGTTACTCCACGTCTCTTCCACAGTACTGTGTCCCTCTTGGAAGGCTTTCAGGCATCTGGCCTTTTTCTTGCCAGAGTTCTTCTAGGGTCCATCCCCAAGTAGTCAGCTGGGACATTATCAGAACAGAGAGCCCTCCTAACTTTTGTGTCCCTGTAGTAGCAACAGAGGCCGACTAGTTTGCCCTTAGAAAGCATTTCTGGGTGTCAAGAGGAGTCCTTACATCTTCTTTCCCGGACAGTCAGGCAGAACCTTCTTTTCTTTCAGGAGTTTCCATTCTGGTCCAAGATTTGGGAGGGTGATGGTTAGATGTAAGTCATATCCTGTGCCCTAGATAGTAACTGGAGAATTCCCTATACCCAATCATTGTCCCATTCTCCTTTTTCAAAACTTCCTTTCTCGGTTTAGTGCAAATGTTCCCAGAATCTCTCAATCAAAAGGGTACCAGCCTTCCTCCATTTGCCAGGGCATTTTCCTTCCCTTCAACCACTCCTTTATCAACACAAGATTTCTTCCCATCTGTTAATGCTAGAACTCTAATGTGGCACTGAGAATCAGTAGTTGGAGTTTCTGCTATACCTGTTTGGCATTCTCAGTACAAAGTAAGAGCTGCAAATCCTGCCCTTTATGTTGCCATCTGCCCCTGTCCTTCTCCCAGATGGCTGTTCTCTACTAAGTGACAACTTTTAACACCACTCACATCTTCCTTCTGCTAGAGTCAAAGATAAGGTCTTCCAGGTGAGGGTTGTTACGAGTTAGTCAGAATTGTGCAGGGAGTCTCTGGAGTATGACTTTGAGGTAAATCCGTTTATTCTCTAGTACCACAAAGTACAAATTTACGATGTTACTTTTCCACTAAAGGTATGACAAATCTGCTTTCTCCAGTCAACTTGATTTTTAAAACTAATTGGAAAATAACGTGTGATCACCGCTGTAGGATTAAGGCCAAGATAGGAAAAAAAGATTTTGATCACACTCGGCCTTTTCCTGAAAAATCTAACTCTAACTACACAGTAACAAAATCTTCTTGTAAATGGACACTGTGGAGGAATACTTTTCCCAATATCTAGCATTTCCCACTTTTATATTATGCTTACAGCCCTGTGGACTTACAAGGCTCACTTTAAGAGTGACTGTGATAAAATGTAAAAGTCAGGTTTCTGACAGGGAAGAGGCACTTTTTTGCCCTGCTACACTGCAATACTTTTAAACTGCAGCCAAGTCATCACACAAGGTTGATCCATTAAGCCATATATTGTACTAATATATGTGGGTTGTGTAACTTAACAGTGCATTTCACATATTACATTTTACTTCAATGCTACAAGTGCAGTTTCTGCACCAACTTTCCATGGCCTTAATGGAAAGTTGGATCCAAGCCCATTCCTGAAATTTTAAATATCTATTCAGTCAAAGCGAAGGCAATTGCCACATATGGGGCAGCAGTTTGGGGCATGGTGGATGTAGAACCATTGCAGCGTGTGGAGGATGCGTTATGTAAAAGAATGCTCTCAGTGCCCAGCAGCTGCACAAATTAAATCTGTCCTAGCGAATTAGTTCTACAATATCTTGGAGATTTGATTAGATTGGCTCCTATTTTATTATGGTACTCAATAAGAAAAAGGGAGAGTATAAAACTGAATCAAGCAGTGCTAAGGGACTGTTTAAAAATGGATTATGCCCGTAAGATACCATGGTTAAACTATATAGAGTCCACTTTTCCAGCACTGGGTCTTCATGTTTTGCTTGAGTCCCCGTTGATGTGTGCTAGTCTTCCGAAGACTAACCTAAAATAGATATTTTTGGCCAAAGCCTCTGGGGCTAGATGGGAGCAAGACAAAGATAAAAGTTCCATAGGTTTGTACTATATGTTGCCCCTTGTCAAAAAATGTAAGGGTGGGCGTAGTGGGGCTACGTGAAGCAGCACGTAGTGTGCCCAAATCTACGCACACTACGCGCTTCGCGTAGCCCCACTACGTGCCACCCACCTCCCACCCGCCATTCTTTTAAATAATATAAGCAATGAAAAATAAAGTAAAGTACGTCGACTTACCCGTAAGCGCGGCGTCTCCGGGGCTCCCTCTTTCTGTTTCTAATTTCTTCTGGCAAATGCGCATGCGCGGACACCCGCGCATGCGCATTTCTCGCGAGAAATGCGCATGCGCGGGTGTCCGCGCATGCGCATTTGCCAGAAGAAATTAGAAACAGAAAGAGGGAGCCACGGAGACGCCGCGCTTACGGGTAAGTCGACTTACTTTACTTTATTTTTCATTGCTCATATTATTTAAAAGAAGGGCGGGCGGGAGGTGGGTGGCGGGTGGCAAGCAGCTACGCTTCGCCCTCGGCGTGTGCGTAGCGCTGCCCTGCTTCGCCTACTTCGGAAAGTGCGAAGCAGGCAGCGCTACGTACACTACGTGGGCGAAGCGTAGTGCTACGCCCGGGGTTAAAAAAATGTCAAGGCCCCACGAGGCTTACCTGGTATACTCGTGAGGTTATCTCGCAGAGACGACACGAACAACCTCCACCGCTCCTCTCCACTCCTCGGCAGGTGGATACACTGACCGAGTTGAGGATGGAACCAGGGGAAGGAGACAAGGACAGGGAAAAGGATGTCGTCTGGCAGGATCTAAGTTGTCTGAGGGTTGTGTTTGAGGATCGCCAACTATAAGAGAAAAGGACCCATGGATTAACAAACGGGATCAGCTTATTAACCTACTTGCTCATGCAATGCATTCATCCAGCACAAGGTTTCAAGAACATAGTCACCTGAAAAGGCAAGTGGGTCCAGGCGTTTCTTCTGCCAGCAAGGAGTGCCTTGCGGACGTGCAAGGAGGAGGTGCTCCTGAGGGACGAAAGGAAATGTAGAGCTGCTAGCACGCTTCCCTGTGCGTGTCACAGTATGTCACAACATAAAGCGCTTCGGCGTGGTGAAATCAAAGTTGCTGCGATTCACGCTTCCTTGTGCGTGTCGCAGTATGTCTCCAACATAAAGCGCTCCGGCGCGGTGAAATTAAAGTTGCTGTGATTCACGCTTCCCTGTGCGTGTCGCAGTATGTCTCCAACATAAAGCGCTCCGGCGCGGTGAAATCAAGATTGCTGCGATTCACACTTCCCTGTGCGTGTCGCAGTATGTCTCCAACATAAAGCGCTCCGGCGCAGTGAAATCAAGGCACAACTGCGAACACACTTCCCTGTGTGTGTCGCAGTGACTTTCTTAAGGTTTACGGAGGGCACACGATGCCGTGAACACGCCTCCCTGTGCGTGTCACGGGACTTCTAGGCGCTCCGGCGTGGCGTCCCCCTGATACAGCAGTGAACACACTCACGGCGTGTTGCTGTACGAGTTCTGGGGACAGAGGCGCTCCTGCACCGGGAAGGCAGAGGCAAGGGACGGCAGGAGTCAAGACGGGGGCCAAGGGAAGGTGGGCTGAGGCGCTCCTGCGCCGGGAAGGCAGGAGTCAAGAAGGGGGGCCAGGCGAAGGTGGGCAGAGGCGCTCCTGCGCCAGGAAGGCAGGAGTCAGGAAGGGGGCCAAGCGAGGGTGACGCAAGGCGCGTCAGTAAAAACCAAGTCTCCGGTTTTCAGGGCTGGAGCGGCGGTCAGGCGGCAAGCGGAAGGCTCCCTCTCCGATTCTGTACTGGAAGCACTGCTTTGGTTGAATACCGCGGTTAAATGCGGTCTCAACCGGCAGCGCTTCCCAGGCGAGTGAGGCACTTCCGGGTTGGACGGACGAGCGGACAGCTAGAACGCTGACTTGCTCTGCTCTGCTGCGCATGCGCGTGCAATTGGAATCCATGCATACACTCCTTGCTGGGTCCCCGCTGCACCATGACAAAAATGGAGTGCAGTCTTACCTGTCTTTTGTACAAAATTCCCAGGACTGTTAAATTTTGTCAAGGTACCGCCTGAATTACATCCCGCTTATACTTCGCTTTCCTGCCAGCATCTGTTCCATAAACTATTTGGCCCCTTGCCCCTGTGATGGGAGGTCGATGCAGTCAAACCTTCACATTTTATGTTTCTGTTCTTTCTATTGCCCTCAAAGGAAATGTTTTATAGTCCCTCTTTTACTTAAATACAGCTTTAAGCAATACTGGCCGGCATTGTTTTTTTATTCAACAGTTGAATGATCCTTATATGTGCTGTACATTTCCATCTTTTGTCTAGGCTGCATTAAAGCGTAGATGTTTGCATCAGCAGTAGTATTTTGGCTATTGGATTTGATTATAGCAGTTTTAATTACTACTTGGTAGATTCCAGTAGATAACGTTTATTAGCCCTTGTTTTATTTGCTTGGCATGTGATAAGCTATGTTTGACCAAACAAGGAGTATACATGTTTTATGACAGTGGAAAGAAGGGATGAGCTTGTCCTATATAGAGGGAATGAGAGCAGGGTGGTTAAATAGGGGTGTATACAAAAAGGACCTGTTCACACTGTGAGCATATAGTTCATATATCCATTACAGTTGTCATATATTTTAGACAGTCTGTGGAGCAAGTGATTACATCATCTATGCTACTTATTGGTATGGCTCACTAATAAAAGAAAAGACGAGTGTTTTTCATACGAGGTAAGACAAGAAAGCTATCTATATGCCTAAGAACTTGTGTCTCCAACACCCAGATGTAGTGAAAAAAGTGTGAAAAGGAGTGTTGGTGCCTCACGGTAGCAACACCAAGGAGGATAAAGCAGGATGGTACTCGCCTGCTACCTCAAGATCTCATCATCAGCTACCAACACTCCAGAAAAAGAAATATGTGTAGGAAGAAATGAATGGCTAATGACCCAAAAAGCAAAGTGCTAGGGTGTGTGGTAAAAGAGGAAAAAGCTGTGTAGTGATCCGTGCACCACGTTAAGCCCCACAATAATATACAAGTTTGAGCTAAATCACACTGGCTTGCGTTTTTTATTCTATGCTGTGTGACTGCTCGTATTTAAAATGCCGACATGTTTCATTGCCTTCTGGATAAACTCACGGCAACTTCTTCAGGGCGTGGGGTATTGTCATTCCACCCTGCACCACTGTTTTTGTCAGTTAAAAACAATTCTGTTAGAGACAAAAGATAGACAAAACAACACATAGCAAACTTAGTTGGCAACCGGTTTAAAAAGAAGCTGATGCAATGTGTTCTGCATTCCGAATTACATATCATCCACCGTATTTACCGGGATATTGCCCACCATGGGCATACCTTTACCCTCGAGTCCTTGTGGCTGTGATCA
The DNA here is from genome assembly GCF_964204655.1 of Triturus cristatus. Lineage (NCBI taxonomy): Eukaryota > Metazoa > Chordata > Amphibia > Caudata > Salamandridae > Triturus > Triturus cristatus. The sequence continues at coordinate 832,615,976 of NC_140591.1, forward strand.
CTCATTCAAGGCTCATCTATTCGACTCCTGTCGTGAGTCTGTAATACACAATAAGAGTCATGAGACTTTAGGGAATACCATTACCAGATACCTGCCACTGTTTGTATCATAGGTTGTTATCACTCCTGTGTCTCAATCCTATTGTATATCTACCCTTCAATTGTGTACCTCTTTGGGTGTTACTAGTACTCGGCGTCAGGTCGGGTGAGCCCTGTCCCATTACAGTAGCTTCCTCTTGTCAAGTTCGTGCCCACCCAGTTATTAGCATTGTGGCCTGGCTTCCCACTCAAATTGTGCTAGCACGGGTTCCTATCCCTTTTTAGCCGAGTGCCCTATTTTAAAAGTCATACATCGGGACTCACCGTAAGTGCGTCCGTGTCTGGCGTTGACTCAGCACCGCAGCAGCGCGGCTGTTGTTTTTCGTGGTTATGAGCGTAATCACGCTCACCACGTGACCGGACTTCGGTGGTCCCGCCCTCCTCAGAAAATCAGCGAATCTCGTAATTTAAAAGACGCCGCCATGTCAGAATGGTGAACTCCTCAGTGTATTCTATGATTTTTCAAATTGCCCCGCACATATAGATATATCTACAAAATGGCAAACGAGGGCACATCACGACATGTGTTCTATACAACCATCTGGTGAATTTTGTCATGTGTAATGTTAAATAAACCTTTTTGCAAAATTTGGAAATAACACACATGTCTTTCCCCAAATGCTCCTCTAAATGGTTTTCATTTTTTATTTATTTTTTATTTGTGTTCCCCAAAGTTGCATAGGGGTTGATAAAGTTATGCTGCCATACACAAGCCCTTCTAAGAGAATAAAGGTTATCACATTGGCTCTCAAGTTCTAAAACGATAACAATGAGGAGTGAGGCATGTTATAATACACTCTCTTAGTTATCTGCTTGCTGGATGTATGGGCCTTTTTAATGTTGAGTTCCTAACTTATTTGCTGCCTCTGATCTTTATTGACACTCAGCCATGCATAATGGGAAACCTATGTCGGTGTAGGCATTAGGATGAATGGTTTATGTGTTAACCTTATTCCATTCAATGAAATCGTTCAATACGGTTTGATCTGCACCCTCCTGATAAATCCAACGTGCTTCCCTACTACTCAGTCTAGATTCCATGTTAAACTGGTCGCCTGTCACCCTTTCTAAAACTACCCAACGCACGTCTTTAGAGGTGTGTTTATGAGACTGGAAATGTTGCACCAATTTTGTGCTCAGTTTGCCTGCGCATAGCGTACTAAGATGTTCTTGTATCCCTATTTTTACCTTCCTGGTGGTGAGGCCAATATAGTGGAGCTCACAGGGGCACGTCAATCTATAGATGACATTGGAAGTGTTGCAGTTACTAAATTTGTTTAGAAACCACATTTTTTTATTGACAAGGGTAACACTTTTAGTGGCTGATGTAAGTGCACACACAGAGCAACTCCCACATGGGTAATGCCCCGGAGGGATGTTGGTCTCTGGTAGATCTGTTTTGGGTCTAGTGTGAACTAGCCGATCACGGATGTTCGCCGATCGTTTGAATGCAAAACGGGGTGGAGGCATTTGCATATTGGTGATGCTTAGCAGATGCCAGTGTCTACGGATGGTCTGCCTGATTTTGGTAGAGAATGGGCCAAAAGTAGTGACCACTGGAATGCATTCTCCATTTTTCTTGGGGTTTTTTTCCAAAAGGGCCGCACGGGGCGTGTTGTATGCTCGTTTTTTTGCCTGTCTTATTACCTTTATAGGGTATGCTCGATTTTCTAACTTGGTGGCCAGCACATTGGACTGTTCAGAGTATTGTTGTAAGGTGGAACAATTACGGCGATATCTTAAAAACTGTCCCACAGGCAGGTTGTCCCGGAGGGCTCTGGGATGGTATGATCTATAATGCAGTAAAGAATTTTTATCAGTTAATTTGTGATGCACCTTAGTCACAAGCTTGTCATGCTCAGCCTGAATGTCGAGGTCAAGATATACTGCACATGTTCTACTCACCGACCAGGTGAACTTTAAACAGCTATCTAGGCCGTTAAGCCAAGTTAGAAATTCATTAAGTCTCTCTTCCGAGCCTTCCCATATACATAGCACATCGTCTATGTATCTCTTCCAGAGGACAATATTCCTCTGGAAGAGATTGGTGTCAGAATGGATGTGGTACGCTTCGAACTGGCCTACATAGATGCAGGCCAGACTTGGGGCGAAGGTAGCCCCCATCGAGGTACCAGACACCTGAAGGTATATCTGATCCTTGCATGAGAAGAAGTTTTGGGTCAATGCGATCTCTATGCATTGTAAGACAAAGGTTTGTGGAGTGTCATAGAACCATTCAGAATCCCTCAGGGCACGCGCTGCTGCCACCAGCGTTGCTTCCTGAGGGATACTTGTGTACAATGATTCTATGTCTATAGTGACTAGAAATTGATTGACAGGATTGTATGTTACATTCTCCAGTATTCTCAAAACATCGGTGGTATCCTGGACATACGAGGGTTGGGTGATGACACATTCCCTTAGAAAAAAGTCCGCAAACTGTGACAATGGTTATAGTAAAGATTGGATACCCGAGACTATTGGACGTCCCGGGGGGGGGTCGTTGTATCTTATGAATTTTGGGTACAATATAGAACGCCGGGATTCTAGGTTTCATGTTAATCAAAAATTCGGCTTCTCTATATGTTATCCATTTCTTTTCTTTAGCCTCCGTCACCAGTTGGATAATGGTCGCCTGTAGTTCATTAGTGGGGTCCCGCGCCAAAGGTCTATAATTGCAGCGGTTGCCCAAAAGCCTGGCCACTTCAGTGTCGTAATCGAGGGTATCCATCACTACCACCGCCCCGCCCTTATCCGCTGGCTTGATAGTGATGGTTTGATTGTTTTGTATACTTTTCAATGCCTGCCAATCTCTAGGGCTCATATTGCTATGGCCCACAGTGTGCATGTTTTGTTCTATCTGACTGATATCTTGTAAGACCTTCTGTTCAAAAACCAAAGTTTCGGGGCCTAATGCACTCGTGGGAGGACAGAATTGGGATGGACAACGTAAATTAGTTGAAAAATGTGATACATTCTCCTGTTCCTTCCCCTCAAAAAACTTTTTAAGTTTGATCTTCCTCATAAGACCATAGAGTTCAGCCCGGAGTTGAAACCCATCATGACGGGGGTGGGTACGAACCCTAACCCTTTATTGAGTACTTCAACTTCCATATCCGTGAGTCGGTGTTTTGAGAGGTTGACCACTATGTTGTTGTCGTTCGCAGTTATAGGGGTGTGCTGCCTCTGCTGCGTGTGATATTCGGGGAGAAGGATTGCCAAGTTGAATTCAGATTCTGACGGGCCCGACCCCTTCCCCGGCCTCTGTAATTGGTCCCTCTTTCATCTACAGAGCTGTGAGTCTGTTGTCCTAAAAAAACCCTAAACATGGCTCCCAAATCCTCATTGGTTCTGTCCTGGGGATTGAATCTAACCTTTTGGTTAGAAGTAGACGGTTGGGCGATAATCTCCTCATCTTCACTACTTGTGTTCTCAAATGTCCAGTTGTTGGGTGTTCTTCTACCCTGTCGGCGGCCTCCTCTCCCACCAGGTGGAAACATTGGTTGTGGTTGAATCTGCTGATAGTACTGGTCTTCAACATAAGGGAAAGCCCATTCATGGCTAAATCTATCTAGATTTCGCCTGAGCCCTTTTATCTTTTTGTTGACCATATATGCTTGGTATTCACTAAGGTCATCTTGAATTCTGGCTAGTTGTTCTTTTGTGTCAGTGATGGTGGTGTTTGCCTTAAGAGTTTCCTCTAACTCCAGAATTTCTTTTAGGAGTTCATCACTGAGCCTCTTAGCTGTGTTAATTATCAGGACAAGCCAATCCCGGGTGCACTTGTTCGCTATATAGCTCCAGTCCACCCGGAATCTCTTGTCTTCCAAAAAGATCTTAGGTTCAATGCGTACTAGGAGACTGGCAGGCGCCGCGCCTGCCCTGAGGTACTCAGTCATGAGCGCTCCATGGAGTGCGATTCTTACTTGTCGTTTCCTAGTATTAGATAGTTTTTCCCATTCATCACGGGCTGAAGGTGTCCCGTTGAGAGGAGCATTTGGTAGGAGAGAAGGGCCTGATAGTATTGATGCTATATGTTCGTCAGTGAAGGCTAAACAGAATTTGTCCATCCTCCCACCGCTGTAATCCAGGGCTGATAGTGCTATGAGCACCCAACAATATGGGGAGTATGTGGAAAAATGAGTGGAAAGGTGAGAGGAATGTATTCTAACCTGTAATAAAAATCTTCCAACCGGAAAAACAACCAAGTAAGAATGCTCTGTGTTGTGCCTCGTATTGTAATGAAAGTCTTAAAAAGCTCTCACGGCTAAGCTGCCGTTCTCAAGACCAAACCACAATAAGGAGCTGAAGGGGCAGAGAACAGGTCATCCCCCACTCAATGAACTGTATACAAAAAGGACCTGTTCACACTGTGAGCATATAGTTCATATATCCATTACAGTTGTCATATATTTTAGACAGTCTGTGGAGCAAGTGATTACATCATCTATGCTACTTATTGGTATGGCTCACTAATAAAAGAAAAGACGAGTGTTTTTCATACGAGGTAAGACAAGAAAGCTATCTATATGCCTAAGAACTTGTGTCTCCAACACCCAGATGTAGTGAAAAAACTACACTACACTACATCTGGGTGTTGGAGACACAAGTTCTTAGGCATATAGATAGCTTTCTTGTCTTACCTCGTATGAAAAACACTCGTCTTTTCTTTTATTAGTGAGCCATACCAATAAGTAGCATAGATGATGTAATCACTTGCTCCACAGACTGTCTAAAATATATGACAACTGTAATGGATATATGAACTATATGCTCACAGTGTGAACAGGTCCTTTTTGCATACAGTTCATTGAGTGGGGGATGACCTGTTCTCTGCCCCTTCAGCTCCTTATTGTGGTTTGGTTAAATAGGGGGCCAAATGGGGGATATACTGTTATGTATATTTGTTTATATGAAGTTACCCAATTATTTATTTTATATGGGCCTACGTAGTCTCTATCTGGTTTCTGGTTTTAATTTTTTTTTTTATTGGTCAGGTACAAACATGAATCTTAAATTAATTGATTTTATATTGGATTTTTTTTTTAAATACCTGTTCTTAATGTATATGTTTGATTTATGATATGTTTAAAATTGTATTCATTGAAAAATATGCGAAATAAAGTTTATGAAGAAGATGAATAAGGAAAGTCAAATACTCCAATTCGAGGAAACTAATTTCATATTACAGTTTTAGGGGCTGAGCACTGGGACCTAGGCACTGAAGGTAGCGTCACAGTGACAAAGTCATAGTGCCAGCACAAATATAGTCTATAAAAAGGTGAAGAATCCAGAGTGACTATGTAGAAAAAGCATATTTCCAACATTAATCAACGTTCAGACAAAACAATAGAATAGAAATCAGTCTCTTTGACAGCTTTACCATGTACTCTTTCTTTGCTTCAAAAGTAGTAAAAAGGAATCAGTAAGACTCTCTTGTGTTGTCACTCTCACAATTATGTTGAAAGGGTGTTATGAATATTATAAATCGATAATAATGTTGAATATGTATTATGTATCCAACCAACAATAATCCCTTATTCCGAATATATTCAATGAATCAGTAAAACTCTCCCTACCTCTCACAATCATGTTGAAAGTGTGTTATGAATATTACAAAACAACAATAATTCTACATATGAATTATGGATCAGATCAACATTAATCCCTTATTCTGTGTATAACCATCAAATTCTGGATATGTATAATGTAACAGCCCTAAAAAATATAAGTACGTGTATATTCCTTTTGAAATAAATTATAACTAAAGAGATTTATAGTGCAAAGTCTTGTGATATGCAAATATCTCATGTCTAGTTCCTGCTTCCTTGTGACATGTGTCTTTCAGGAATATGGTTGACTCATCTGTTGATGGGATCAGGAGAAGGGGATGATGAATGAAGTATGAGGATGTTCTAAAAAGAGGGATGGTCTGTGAGAGGCAGGGAATTAGGGTAGACCATTGAGAGAAGAGGAGTGGGGATGAGGAGCTAGGAATGAGGGAGGATGGATTAGAAATGATGGATGGGGTAATGGATAATGAATGAGGATTGAAGAATGAAGGATGAAGAGTGAGGGATGAGGGTTGAGAAATGTTGGATATCAAAGGATGTCCAAAGAATGATGAATGACGAATGATGGATGACGAAGGTGTGAGAATGGATGAGGGATGGTAGATGGGGAATGATGGGTGAGGAATAATGGATGAAGGGTGGTCTATGTTGGATGGATGAATGATGGTCAGTGGTGAATGAGGGATGAGGAATGATGGATGAGAATTCCTAAAATGGATGCTGCAATATTGTTTTTGATACGGTCACCCCTAGCTATGATTAACCTCTTCCTGTCTATTGGCTCCTCCACACCACCAGGTAGAAATGGTTACTTCTACTGTTCAGAAAAATTGGGACCCAGATTTGCATTAATTCTGCTGCCTTAAAACAACAAACAAGGCCTATCCAAATGAGGCCTTTAGTGGCCTCACCTACCTGGGCACCTGGAAACTTAGAAACAAAGCACATTTAATCTTATTTTTGGAGTGTTTAAACACAAATTATATTTTGTGTGCTTCTTAAAAAGGTAAGCTTGCTTGCCACAGGAATTTGACATTAACAACATTTTTACTGCTTCATGTTGCTGTGACTAAGGCTGAAGCAATACATTAAGTTGCCTTATATTGTTAACAAAGGTAAAAATACATATGGTTAATGTTAACAAATATTAGAAAAGCTGTAATAAAGCAAGTAATGATCATAATGTTCATAATGTTATCAAATTTATAATGATCATGGTAAAACAAAAATAATCATAAAAATCTGCTTCAATTTCACAGAATTCTCAATAAACTATCAAATTAAATTATTCTGAATTATATTTCTATCTGCATTATGGCAGCTACTTGCTAATGGTAAAAACATTGATTTTTTTTTTATTGCCCTTAATAGGGCATATTTAAAATATAACAAGCTTGCAAATTACAATTGATGTGGCAGATAGCTGGCAGATGCACTCTTCTATTGGTTTATATGTTTTTATGATGATGAGTTTTGTATAGCAATTGTATGCCCGGAGGCATCTTAGCGCTGCCTTTAATCCAAGCATGGAGGTCAGAATAATTGCAGTAAATTGAGGTTTTCAAGGGCTTTCTAAAGCCCAGAAAGGTTGTGGTGGATTTTACAGACTGAGGAAGACAACTCTTGCTTCCCCAGGAGACTCGCTTATGAGGGTGGAAAGTACCTTGCAGAGCTAGAACATGGAGATCAAACTGGCGAGTACCATTGTCATTTAGGGCTCTAAATGCTGTGCATAATCCTTTAAAGAGAGGATGCTCTTTTTATCAGGATCCAATACAGCGCCTTTAAAGCCTGCGTTGCAGAGTAGAATTTAGGGATGTTCAGTAGCATTCTGGCAGTAGTATTTTGCATAATTTGAAATTTTTTCACCAAACTCTTTTGTAGATTCAGATATAGACAGTTCCAACAATCCAACCTTGAAAGAACTAAGGCTGTGACTATGGTCTTTAGTAAGTCAAATGAAATAAGATGGGCAGTTTTCCTTATGGCCTTCAAAACATAAAATGAAGATGAAATGGCTTGTATTGATCTGGGTTTTGAAAGTAAGCTTATCATAGAGTGACACCAGGATTTTTGGCTTTTGTTGTAGGACCAGTAAATGACCCTAATTCTTGTGGCCACCGGGGGGGGGGGGGGCAGAAGGATATATTATTCCCAAATAGTATCACCTCTGTCTTGGATAAGTTAAATTTCAGACAATTATTGATCATCCAGTTACTAACTGCAATCATACAGTTTCGAGAGATCCCAAACGGTCATCCTTGGCCCCTACAAGTCTGGAACTATGATACTTGACTATGGAGTTCCCCAGGGCTCCTGTCTGAGCCCTACGCTCTTTGGCCCCTCTTGCTAGAGGAGAATAAGGCTTTGGATTTGGACAGGTTGGAACACAGAGAAAAGTAGCTGTGTGTCGCATATGAGATAATCTTAAACCCTAAACCTCTGACAATGTTGGATGTTGGAAAACCGACTGCAGCTCAACACTACGTAAACAGAAATTATGCTTTTTGGACAAGCCCAACTTCTTTGGGCTCCTGATTGGAGGCCAGCTGAGCTTGGCCCCAGCCCTTTACCCAAACTGGTAGTAAAAGACCTTGGAGTCCACTAGGATCAATATATTTCTATAAAAGAACACACATCGTCCACCACCGGTTCTTGTTTCAACATGCTACGTCTGTTGAGAAGAGTTTTCCCTCTCTTACCACTCTCCTCAAGGAAAACCTTGGTTCAAGCCTTGGTAATCAGTCGTCTTGATTACAGGAACTCACTCCTCGCCTCCACTAATGAGAACCTACTCTCCAAACTTCAGGTTGTCCAGAGCACTGCTGCTCACCTTGTTTGTAACCTCCCCCCGGCCACAGTTCCACTTTTACAGAGAATCATTTTTAACCTATGCTGTCTAACCCACCATGCTCTCCACGTCCAAGGGCCCTCTTTCCTTGCATCAGAGCTTCTGCTCTACACTCCTTTGAGACTGCTTAGATCACAGGATAAAGACTTGCTCAAAGTTCCTAGGTTTAAGAAGGGTAGCGCAGGCTGCAGATCTTTCTCCTTCCTTGCCCCTCATTTCTGGAATAATCTGCCTACGCAACTTTGTCTCTGTTGAAACTTTAGGAAGGCGCTTAAGACCCACCTATTTTAGGTCCATTTTCAACCTGTCCTTAATGCCCTAGTTCTGCGCCGAGATATTCTTTAAGGGTTGATTCGAGCGCGTAATAAATTAAAATAACATAGCATAACACCTGTGCTGTGATCACTATTTGAGAGAGACACCACAATCTGAGTGTCAACAGCATGTGAATCTAGAGAGAAACCGAAGGATCTAATTAACTTAGCCAGAGGCATGACATAAACATTGAACATGGTTGGACTTAATGATGAACCCTGTGGAACCCCACAGGGCAAACCATAAGTCTCTGATGTGAATTCGCCAAGAGTCACAGAATGAGTTCTGTCTGTAAGAAATGACTGACACAGAGGTAAGGCTGTGCCTTTAGTCCCTAGCCACCATAGACAGTCAATCAAGCAAGTGCGACTAACAGTATCGAAGGGCGCGGACAAGTCTAATAAGACAAAGGCTGCTCTACCGCCCCTGTCTAGTGTGGGTCAAATTTCTTCAGTGGCCATAATGAGAGCTGTCTCTGTACTGTGGCCAATGCGGAAACTGAACTGACTTATATCCAAGAGATTACTAGATTCAATGAATAATGTTAGCTGATAATTCATAGCTTTTTCAGGGAATTTGATTGGAAAAAGAAGCCTCAACATGGGACGATAGTTTGTATTTTGAGGATCTAAATAAGATTTCTCCATTAATGGCCATACTAAGGCCTTTTTTCATTGCTTGGGGAATTTTCTTGAGGTAAACGCAGTATTACATTTCTTGTCAATTGTCTAGCCAAAATTTCTGGGACAAGTTAGACTGTTGTAGGTGGGCAGGGGTCAGATAGGGATCCTGATGTGGTGGTAAGTATCAACCAGCTAACTTGCTCAGCAGAAAGATTGGTGAGTTCTTCAAAGGTAATTTGGTTATCATTAACTGATAGATCTGCATCAGAAAGCAATTCAATCATTTGACTGCTGAATGAAAAACTATCAAAAATCTCCTGATCCTTATTCTGAAAGAAATGTGCAAGTGTATAGCAAAAGTCCTGACTACCCCTCACTACATTTCTACAGGAGTAAAGGCTAGCTTAGTCACCGTCTGAAAAAGCGCTTCTGTAGAATGTTTAGCAACTTTTTTTTGTGAAGTATTCGGATTTTTCTCTTATGATTGATGTTTTATAGTTGACAATACACTTTTTGTATTTTTCTTTTTATGCTATATTATAATTCCTCCTCCATACACTTTCCTGCCTCCAGCATTATTGTTTAAGTGCTCTTAGGTTTTTATAACAATACCCAGTAAAATCTGTGCGAAATCAAAAATATATAAATTGTTTGTTCAAATCCATGCATATGCCATAAAGAAGTGGAAGATATTAAAAAAAAGTGTTTTCTTTCGATCTTTACAAGTTGGGATAGCTGCCATTTTCCTCTTGTGTCTCATTTACACTGGAAATTCTTTTGAAAACACAGAAGGATAAAATTGTAAATATTGTTTCCCATGGATTTCTTGTTGTAACAGAATTTTACTCATGATAATCCATCAGATGTCAATTTCAGAAAACAGCTACTAAAAATAATACTTCCTTAACATTTCATGTAAATAACACTGTAACTTTGTGGATGACTTACTGGTGCATTGTTTGCTCTTGAAATACATGTTGGCAGCCAAAATGTAAATAAAAAAGTGATGAACTGTATTGCCCCCCTACTGGTAAATAACAAGGCTACCTCACAAAAAGCCATATCACATGAAGTGAGCGCTAGGGGCTGTATTACAGTGGGTGCACCTGGGACGAAACGGGTATTTGCGCCCATTTCTTGCACACCTGAGTCACTTTGGTATTACAAAAAAGGTTGCAGATGTTTGTACTGCCCTTTCTATCACTCCTCTCAGTGTGGTGCACTTTTTGGCACCGGTTCATTCAGGAGGGGCATTCCCTTATTTAAATGGTGGTGCGACCCCATGTAAATCAGGAAACACTTTACACACTTAGACTATTAAAGAATATGGACACAGAGGCAAAGGTGCTGCCTGGAGGCATATTAACTGAGTCACATAAAGGTGGTGCACAATTGGTCCACCCCACAAAAGGGAAAAAAGGTAGGTCCAGAAATCACCCAAAGCATGCCACAACAGGCGGGTACAATCACTCACTGCATCCAAATCAAGGGGGATTTCTATACCTCTTTCAAATGCAAGCCAGGTTGCCACCTGCACAATCAAAGGCAGACAGTGGCTTCAAACAAAATATCTGCTTTCCACTAATGCACTGACCTCAAGGCAAGCCAAGTGTATGCTGCGCTGGGGACAACACTATTACTGGAGTTGCTTCCACTGCCCCATTCTTGCCTGTGTATGCCCTTTTTAAAGGTGCACTGTCAGAAGAGAAAAGTCCTCTGCATGGTATTGGACATGCATCCCTTCCCCGATTGACTAACTGTACTGATGTCTGGATGTATGAGTGCCTCTGAACAGTGCAATACATGAAGGATGCAACACTGTGAAGTGCGTACAAGTTAATTGGGTGTGCTGAGTGTATGTGTGCCTATGAATGGTGCAATACATAAAGGATACAGTGTTGTGCTGTGTGTGTATGCTGTATACATTCAATGAGTGTATGTGTGCCTGGGAATGGTACAATACATGAACTATAGGTTCATTTTGGGAGATCCAGTGCTGCATGGTGAATCGTGAAAGAAGGTAGAGGAATCCCCACAGACAAGTGTGTTTATTGTTGCATTTGTGTAAGCTGGGTAAGACTCACACTGGAGAGAGTAGAGTTAGGCTTCCCCAGTACACTTCAAATGTTGCTCTTCGATTCAGTGAAATGTCACAAGGAAGGGGCATGGGCACATCTCGGGAAGTAGATAGGGCTGATAAGAGAATCATAAAGAGTAGGGGTTGGGCCCTTGGTTAACACTTTGATACACATATCTCTGTGGCTGTCATCCGGGTGTAAACTCTGGTCACTCCCACTGACCATGTTGTGGGGCTATCAGCTTTGGAGATACTCCTTCTGTAAAAGAATTCTTTCAAGAGAAAGAGGAAGAGAGTGTAGAGGAGTTGGCACCCAACATAAACTTCAAAGACTCAGACTCTAAATCACATTTGGTGTCTGGTTATGGGCTATAAGAATTGTCATCTGCCAAGCAGCCAGACGTTCTGTGTGAGGAGGGGGCATACTACAAGACTTCTACCTGTGACCAGGACTGGGGCCAAGGACTGGTAGCGTCCCTGCTGGATGAGGGAACATCACCCAGGGAATCCAAGGCCACTTGGCCTGGAGCCTGCTTGCCAAGGCCAGTGTGCCCTGTGAGGAAGAGGAAAGAATTGGAGGGAGTGACTGGGGAGTCCTACTAAGTAGACTAACTTTGCAAGGAGTGAGGAAATGGCTAGTGCACCGATCGGGTCATTGCCATTGTGAGGTCGAGGTTGGCCACCCTTAAATGACAAAGAATGGCCGCTATGAACTAAGCGATGTACATCACTTCTCCAATCAGCCCGTAGCCCGTACATAGCAAGGATCCGTGAAGATTACTGTGCTGGGAGGGTAGTAGCCCTTGAGCCATGGAGAGCCATGATCCTGTATGGCCGAAGGGGCTGCTGTGTGAAGTTTGCCATGCTGGGAGGGCCGAAGCCCTTGAGCAGTGGTGAGCCACAACCCCATATTCCAGGAGGGGCCACAACTGGAGACTTTACTGTACCGATGCGGGAAGCCATGTACAGGGAAGTCGAGGTGATCGAATATGCCAGAGAGGGTCACCAGAAGCAACAAGAAGTGTGAGCTGATCTACAACCCCTGCGGGAGAAGTGAGTAGGTCGTGGAAGCACCATCACCAAGGCCAGGGGCCTGCTTCAGGATTGTTGCATCACCACCTCACACTATAGGATGAATTGGACACTTACCCTTTAAAGAGGAGCAGCATAGATCCTCTGGTTCCATCAGAGGTACGTCCGCATGTGAGGAGCTCTGCACCCACAGAGTGCAGCTTGCCTGGACCACATGCGGCAAAGCTCACCTGATTCAGCTGCTGCCCCTCCAAGTGTCTGTGCTTGGTGCTTGTTCAGGAACTCATTAACGCCGAATCCAGCAGGTGCAGGGGAGACTGATTTTGGAACATCGGCCCCATGGGGACTTGCTGACTGGTTAGCGTTGCGGAAGGGGAACACTGTTGACTTTAAAATAGAACCAGTGTGGACTCTTGAGACTGAGGCTACTAGTGGAGCTTGCCCTGGATGTTCCCTGTAGTGAATGGCAAATAACTGCTATCACTTGGAACGAGGAGGCAGTGGAATGCAGGGGACCGCCTAAAGAAACACTAGAGCCCTGCGCTCAAGATGACTGGGTAACCATTAAAGATAATGGGGTAACCCAGTAACCCTCAGAACCTGGGTAAGTACATAAAGCAAAAACAGTGGTTCTGTTCCCAACAGAACCACTGTTTTTGCCTGATGACTGGGTAGCTGTTTGTGAATGTCGTATGTTTCCTTTGTATTAATAGCAGTAGAAATAAAATACTTCTCTTTTTCCAAAAAGTGAGTTTTTGGTTGAACCCTGATTTATTGTGTCTGCTGCATGCATTTTGAGTTGTTGGGCTGTTTCGCTCCATTGTATCCACACCTACCCCCGAGGAAACCTTGGACTGCTTGACCCCCCATTACCATTGAGAGTCAAGTGCTAAAAGGGTACTTAGCACAGTTGCTCATAATCCAGGGTAAGTCGGGCCCCAGGATATCAGGAGTAAAAGGCCTCAACTCCCACGGTTGGGCCCAGTAACACCTGCTTGCTCCGTGGCCCTCTGTAAAGGGTTCTGACATGCACAATGGCACGATTTGGGACAGTGTGTCTTATACGTAATGGGTTTGCTGAGGTAAGACACACCATTTCAAGTTTTTCGTGGTATGCAAAGCAGTGCTTGATGAAAACACCTTTTGCCGCTCTGTTATGGAGACAGTTTTCTGAAGGTAGTAATGTGTGACAAACATATTTTGCACATTTGTTCTGTGACATTTTATTGTGGGAGTGATGTGTTCCATCGTGTTTTGTGCTGCTGTGATTGTGTGCTGCAGTATTGCAAAGTGATGTTATGTATTTTGGTTGTTGTGTTGCATTCTGTTTTGTATTGTTATGTTGTTTTATGTATGTTATTGGGTTATGCTCTATTGATTAATGATAAGGCAGCAAATACAGCTACATTTCTAGCCAAAAGCAGCAGATACTCTTAAAAGTTCCAGTGACAAGCAATCATTTAGCACTATCCACACTGGTAAAATAATGCTGCCTAAGCTCTTCAACTATTTAATACACCAGTCAGCCCATAACTGTGGCAGAGACCATGACTTAAGTTAACACTTGCAGTGCTCCCTTTATGTGACATAGCCCCTAATATGTAAACTCAGAGACTTATTCGAGAGCCCTTTACGCCGCCGGTGCGTCACTATTTGTGATGCTGCAGCGGTGTAACAAATGCACCACACTGTGCCATATTTACAAAATGACGCATCCAGGCAGATGTGTCAATTTGTAAATCCCTGTGCTACATTATACCTGCGTCAGGTATAATATATGCAGGGTGGTCGTTCCCCCGCAAAAAAGGCTCTTAATAGTGGCATAATTAAATCAATGAGATTTCACTGTGCCACTTCTAGTGTGCCACTGCGTCAAATCCCTACGCCTGCTTCATAGCAGGCATAAGGAGTGATGCAGGACTTTCACATGGGGCTTGCCCCATGTGAAAGGACACATAGCCTGTGTTGCGTCTGTTTTCAGACACATCCCAGAAATTCGCTGCTTTTGTGACTACAGATATGCCAGGAATGCTACCGTATCTGTAAATTCGTGCAACATAGGGCGCCGTACAGTAAATACGGCGCATTCATGGTGTCACAAGGAGGAGGACATGAAAAGTGTTGCATCGCTGTTTTCACTTTTCATAAATGAGGCCCTCAGTCCATACATTCAAACAAGGCTGACCAACTCTTGTGCTGTTCCTGCCCATACTCTTCACTGCTATGGTTTACGCCTGATGTTTCCATTCACTTTGTAATACCCATTCTCGGGCAGCTACTGTTATTGCTTATATTAGTAAATGAAATAGTCTGTTTTGCATCCTTTGAGCCTCCATTCATTGGACCTTCTCTCTGCCCCTGTGCATATGATGACCTCGATGAGGTTGACAGACTCTTGTGCTATTTTACCCCTGTTTGTTTTCTTCATATCCCATCTGAGCTTAATTTGTGCAGGTGTTTGCCGGTGCTTAGCATTACTACCTAGAGGCTGATTTAATTCCTGGGGGGACAGCCTGTTGTTCTACCAAGGCAACAGAGAAAATTACTGTGACCGCTCGCCCGATTTAGAAATGTCCGCCAAGCTGGTAGTCATTTATAAAGCATTTCTAGGAACCATATTCACAGAGGTTGTTGTCAATGTATTTTGCTGTTTGGTGCAAGGCTCCATCAGCACAACAGAGCCTTGCACCAAAAAGTTTTTTTCTTCAAAAGAATATCCAGAAACAGGACATTTTCCATTTAAGACAATGTTCTACTCGCCATATGAGTCCTCTCCTATGGTGAGGGGAACATTTAGCAGTTTTCACTGCCCCTTACCGCCAGAGTTTTCCTGGTGGTGACGGGCAGTGAAAACTGATCTCTAGCTCCGCCCATCTAAACCAGGGGAGTAGAATTGCAGGTTCTGCCTCCGACAGCTCTTACTCCGCCAAGATATAAATTGGGCCCCTATTCAGGACAACATGATATTTCCCTGTTTCCCTAGTTTGGAAGATAATCTCCCATTGTATTAAGGGCAATTTGTGTTGAGGAGAACTACTACATGTGCTACCATGTTTTTAGATCTCAATGTTGCTATTGTCGCTTCAACACCAGAGGCGGCATGAATTGTAAGTCCTCAGGTTATGCATTCAACTCAGAATGCATTGAAATAATCATTAAATAGTACTCATAAAAGAGATGATACTGTTTGAACATTTTGTGAGGGTTAGTATGTCAAGTTGTTTGTTCTCATGACATTCTTGATGGCGATTGTGGAAGCAAATTTTAGAATTTGATTCAAAGGCTAAACATCCATTGTAAGCCATTGTCATAGTAACACTCTTCAGCTCTATCTGCATATTACAATGATTCTTAGTCACTTTCTTAAAAAGTGTCTCAAATAATGGCTTTCCATGATATTTTCGTATAACCAACTAGGGGGGCATATGTACAACAGAAGTGGCGGAGCGAGGCGTTAGCCTCTCTGGCTTAACGCCTCACTCCGCCACTTCAGAAATGCAGGGCTGCACCATATTTACAAGAATATGGTGCAGGCCTGCATTTCCCCCTGCGTTGGCGCCAACGCAGGCACCCTTGCACCATAGTGCAAGGGTGTCTGCGTGCAGGGGAAGATTGTTTATGTGCAGGAAGGTGCATCACATTCCATGGCGGGCTGCATGGAAACGCCCATACTCCATTTATGGACAGTCTACCAAAACAAAATGTAATGCAACATAGCTCTAGCAACTGCGTTGTACTACATTTCTTAACAAATTCATGCAACGCGGTGCAAATAGCCCCTTGCATAGCTTTGTAAATCCCATTTAAGGAGTTGCGTTGCCTTGCTACTACTAAGCGTCACGCAAGGACAACGCAAGTCCTTAATAAGTCCTGGCCACATGTTTTTTTAAAATAATGAACTTCTCTATTTAATCAAATAATGTACTATGTAACATGAGCCCCGTTTCAGACTACGTTTGTTGTTTAAGATTGTATCTCTATTATTATTATTACAAATATATGGAGAAACACATAGGATCTCTTTTTAATGGGACCTGTGTTTTGTGAGTTTACACGTTCTGCAGCATTTTTAAATATGATTTTTAACAGAATTAATTTCAGTATACAGTTAAGTAATTTACCAGCAAATTTAATCCCATCATGCTAGTTGTTTAAAATGTTCTCTATGTACTTTATGTTACTTTCATGTTGATTATATGTATTGTCATGTTTTTAGTGATATTTGTGCTGTAATATTTGAATGTGCTTGTGGTGCAGCTAATTGAAATTATTTCAAGCATGTATTAACAATAAAGATTGCATTGCACTACTTGCCTAAATTATTCGCAAAATCTGCTTCCTGATTACCACTAATTAATGTCTTTTTCAAGCTCGTCTTGGGCTGTGAGCATAGGTATCGATTGCCAAGCAACTACGGGGACTTTGTTATTCTGGGGACTCACGCTAAAACACCCAATTTAGCATATTTCATTCTATTATAAATTGTGTCAAAAATTGTACAAAGGCGTATCTTGACTACGGCCCTGGGCATGGGATAAGACTTCTTTGATAGGGAGGAAAGAATAGACCAGGGACATACTGGGCTCCCTGGGAGATTTGGGAAGATGAAACAGGCACAACTGAGAGCTGTGAGGGGCCTAAAGAGCATAGCAACGATACCATGAACCTAGTGCAAGCAAGAAACAAGCATTGGCATAGCCAATAGGTCTCGCCTTTGGGACCTTATAAGTGTTTAGCCATGCAACAGTTGCATAACTAAATAATTATAAGGTCCCAAAAGCGAGACCTATTGGCTATGCAAAGCGGCCGTGCGGCCGCGAAAGTGAAAGTAATCGCGGTAAAGCGCGGCGCGCGCGCCCGCGCACATGCACTGTAGCTCTAGGTTGGCCTTGTAGCACTTTTGGGAGCCCTCTCAATAAGTCTCGCCAGACCAGCGCATGCGCTGGGTCAGGCGAGACCTAAAAATGCCCTTTTACTGCTTTTCGAGTCTGCTAACTACCACAACTATCAGGGTACAATTGGCCCTGCAAGGCTCTTGGCCCCGGTGCCATTGCACCTGCTCCACCAGTGATAGCTACTACAGCTACGCCCCTGCTAAAGCGGTGAGCTGGGATACTCTGGGCATAGCGGGAGGGGGGAGGTCTCCTGCAATCTATTTACATATTTGAAACTGACATGGTAGTGAAGAAATTAAAGCATTCAGCAATAATAGGATGAGGATTTTCAATCTTATATTAACGACATTGCTGTCTGTTTTAGTCATCATATGTATGCTTTAAATATTTAGATGTGTGCTGAAATATTTACCATTTAATCATTGTTCGCATTTTTTCCTCAGACTCATCGGCATGATAACATGCAGTCTGTTTTTTATTTCACTCCTTATCCAATAGTATGTCACTACAAACTGATCTTCATGTTTTATTTTTTTGTGGTTTTTACCGTCAAGAAAGACATAATTTTATTGTACCAATTGGTAAGCGCTATAATTTTTAATTTTGTCCTGTGGCATTGAACTTCTTCAAATCTTTGCAGAATTATTTTGTGCGTTTCTCGCTTTCATCTTTTTTATGGGCATGTTTGAAAAAGAGAAAGCAGGTTGGCCCGTAAAATGAATTAGGACTGTCTATTATAATTTTACCCTATCTAGTCTATTTATATATGGATGAAATGGATTTCATGTAAACGTGGATGATAGCACTCTTTTAACTATCAGGATTTCTGATGATATCTTTTATCTATGTTTTTTTAATAAATTGTGACTGTAAGCACTTTTATGATCTTATGTGTAAGATCGAATAAAGGAATTTTGATTTGATGTGATTTGAACTGTACAGAGCAGAAACCAGCAGCATACCTGTTCCTTGTGCCTTCTGCCTTATTTTCCAAACACTGACGGAAGTCATTAATATACTGCACATTTCTGAAGATCATGATTTCCTTTCTAGTGTGGAATTTAAGAAACAATCTTGCTACCCTGTCAGCATCATTTCAGGCAAGTAGATTATGCTAATACGGTATTATTGTATGACGGTCAATATTTTCAGATGAGGTTCTCATGAAGTGGACCACAAGACATGCCTTTCTTATTAAGCTTGATTAAGGAATGTGGCCTCCTCGCCATACATCCCATAGATTCGCAGAAGAGTGAATTGATGCTGATTCGTCACCCCGATCGGCTTCCTCAAGGCTCCATACATCACTATGTTGGAATGCTCAGGGTCTCGCAGTCTTTGGGACCAATCCATTGAAAGATGGTCGTACACAATATTTGTATACATGATGACTGCCTGGCACGAGAGGGATGCACAGTTCCATCCAACACTCCCCATCTCCGCTGACCAACAAAAGATGACTACTTATAAGATCACACCATCTTTTTATTGTACAGTATATCAATGATCACCATAGAGGACGAACAACCACATTACCGACTTCTGAGTCAGTTGGTTATTCATAAGCCCATTCTGTATATAAAGTGGGTGTTCCCTCCACTACCATTCCTTAGCACACATTTCCTAACAGCGATTTAGAATGCCTTATGCGGAAGGTAGAGCTATTCGATGGTCTCACATTCCCAGCTCATCCTCTGTCCCACCTTTTCTTTACTTTCTCTTTGCTATCGATTCATTACTCCAGACTTGTTCTTTGTCTTTTGTTTCTTTTTTTCCTACATCCTACCATTTCAGTACACCAAATGACTCCTCTGCATGTTGCCTGCTCGTCTTCTAGCCCATCTGCTGGGTGAGCTTGATTCCACCTCTGTACTCTTTCCTCTTCTCTTTCGTGCAGTTTGCTGACTACTCCTAGCAACTTCCTAACATGGAATAGAAAAGGAGAGGATCTGTGAAGTGCTACTGGTTTAAGAATGGCAACTAAAAATCCTTTATTAGAGTTGTGGTCTATGTAACTAACGGCGTGACAAAATACAGGTGGACTAGTATACTATATTGGATAATAGCTAAAATAGACCACTCGTTTTTCCTTACAATATAACTGAAATCATCAAGCCACAAAATATTTAATAGTTTGTATGGAATATTATTGTGTATCATCAATAATATTAACTTTAACAAGATAAATGTAAACATAAAAAAATCTTAGTACCACACTTAAAGAGCATGCTAACCAAACAGAAACTTGAGAGATTAGTAGCTATCAAGTAATTTTTTCAGGTGCCTTTCAGTGGAGTAAACAGTTACTTTCCAAGCTCAAGGAGAAGTGGATCTGGTGATAGACCCTTAAGAGTGATGTAGTGTTCCTGGCAGAAAACATGGTAGCATTTTAGAGTAACTGATATCTTTTTCTTA
Organism: Triturus cristatus; assembly: GCF_964204655.1. NCBI lineage: Eukaryota > Metazoa > Chordata > Amphibia > Caudata > Salamandridae > Triturus > Triturus cristatus. The sequence continues at coordinate 832,635,855 of NC_140591.1, forward strand.
CTCCTGCATTTTGCACACTGCAGATTGTGGGGCTGAGCAAGCGGCCACGGTGTGCTACTGGCTGGACTTGAGGGAGATTGCAGAAGGTCATCATAAAATGGAAAAAAAAGATGTAGCGCACAATAGTCACTTCAGTGTTTAGAAGGGGCCCAGAGAGTGCAATGGTGGCGAAAAAGTATGGGGCACTGCCTGATTTGTGAAAGAAATAAGTAAGGAAGCCAGTGTTTTTCTTTGAAACCCACCGCTGTTATTGCCCAATTCCTGGGTTTCTGAGTGTCAAAGCTGCCAAGCCTTGATTTCACCTCATGCTTCTTTCTTCCACTCCATACACTTCCTGAAATCCTGCAGTCTCTTTTTCATCCGTTTTCTCCATTTGGCACCCTTTTTTCTAAGTTTTCTTATTTCCTATGACTTTTCTCTATTTCTGTCTGTTGCTCTTGGCCAAAGTTTGATGATAAAAAATAAGTCCCAGTGTACCTCAACAACCACCTAAACTTCCACAAACCTACCAGACATCTCCGCTCTGCCTGAATCCTACTCACACCCCCTGCAAATGCAGAACCAGATCTAGTGGTCACGCCTTCTCCTACCTTGCTCCGAAAGCCTGGAATGACTTGCCCGGCACATCTGACCTCCTCCTCATTCTTGAAATCTGCAAGGCACTTAAGACCTGGCTGTTTACCTAGCCCTTACCCTGCCTCAGACCATACAGCTCTTGCTACAGTGACAGGATACCCTCCCGGGTGAGTTGAGTGTTATACAAATACACAAAAAAATAACAAATAAAATAAGCCCTCCCACCCACCACATTGAGCGACCAGTACAAATTAAGCACTGACAGGGGGAGACAGAGAGCAGCACTTAAAGAGGCTTCAGTTTCTTCCAATAGGCAGAATAAAAACAAGAAGCTTAAGCTGTTATGGCGCTATGTCTTTGCTCAAAGACTTCCATTTCAGTACCCTAATGCTTTTTTATAGCAGAAGCTCAATATTGGCTTTCAGCTACCAATTATCTCTCCTTCAGATACCCATTTCATCCAATGTGTACCCCCGTAACCTTCTGGTGTGCTCTAAGTCCCAGATGTCACATTTAAAATAATTCGAAATTGTGCCTATTTCGTTGCAGCCTTTTTCAATTCCTGTGAAAAGCCTAAAGTACGCACATTTATGGCTATGACATCATTGTTAATAGCAATAGTAAATTAGGCTGCATTTTACTTTCATACAGTGTAATTGTTATTTGACATTATAGTACCACTGGGCATTATTTTGTCTGTCAATCTATTGTGTTTCATATTTATAGAGCGCTTGGTAGGCACCCTTCTCACCAGCTGTCTGTTGACATTGCCGACATTCAGCTATGGCTGAACACCAGCCACTTCTAGCTTTGCTCCTAACTCTTCCTGCATCGGAAACTTTCTTTATTCCTATTTCCTCAAATCTACTCTCTACTTCCTGCTCCTTTTCTGACTCCCACATTCTCTCATCTGTCTCTATATGATTTTGCTAACCACTCCTGTCTTTGCCTTTGTTGAGGTTGTGTGTAGTGGTGAAGATGCTTATGAGGTCCTTCACAAACTATATTGAAACTACATAACTTCAAGTAGTTTGCAGAATTTTTCACTTTGCCTCATTTAAGTGAAAAGCATGACTCCAGTGACCATTTTTACTGGCCATGTTCTTATTTATCATTAACAAAAAGGTTCCCTATGAACTGTACTGGTCAGAAGTCAGGAGGTGTTCTTTTTCTGTGTCATGACATTGTTCCTACGAAACAGTGGCGTAAAGCAACTTGAAGGGTGTCCTCCTGCAAAGTACATAGACCCCTCCCCACGCTCTGGACCAGGTTAGGCGCTTTCAGGCCAGGGGTCCGCTACCAGTGCACAGTGCCGGAGGGGGCGCACACTGGAGCTCCACCCCCCACCACCCCCTACCCCCGTAGGGTCTGCGAGGGTTATTGTTACACCAGTGCCTTGAAAAGCTCCCCAAAAGGTAAACTTGCAGTGGAAAAAATCTGCAAATATTTGCTGTGCACAGAAAAAGTCTCTAAAATGTACACTTGCAGACAGAAATGCTTCATACATTTTTCAGCTCTGCTGGATTTAGTTATCATGAAAGTTATCTCCCTGTGCTATGAAAATGATCTTGCAATATAAAAAATACTGTACACAGGCCAAGTTGTACTCTGAAACGTTGCTAACATCACAAAACAGTAATATTGGAAACTTTGGAACCTTTTGTGAGCAAATAAAAACTGTATACCCCATATCAGTCTAAAAATAATATCTGCTCCTCTTTCATCCTATTTGGTCCTCCTTCACCTTATCTTTTCTCTACGTCCTGCTCTGCCCTGAATGCTCTCTACTCCGTTTTATTGGTCCTCACCTTTCATATTCCCATTGTTCATGTTTTTTTACTGTCCCTCTGTGCCCCTTTCTGGATAGTGCTTGATGAGGAGCAAATGAATAAGTAAGACCTGGGGAGCTATCTCTTCTCCATTAGTCCTCTCTTCACCCTCAATAAAAACTTTCTTCTATGACATGAAGGGTTATCACCTGCTACAATTTTTTATTATGTTTCTGAAAGCTTGCAAAAGTATGCGTTACACTAAAATGTTCCACCCTTAGAGGACCTAACATTTGGTTTAACAGCAAACATTTTTATTTAGTTTGGGTCAGATGTACAAAACTTTTGTGATTTGGTTGCAAACTGGTTACTAATTGCACAATAAAAGAAAGCATGGAAGGCATGTGTGGAGTCCTTACCAATTAAAATGTCTATGGTCTGTACATTTCTTTATCTGTGTTTCTCTAGGATTTGGATTTTACACTGTTCTATGAATGGAATGCTCTGTGATGTCAAGTGGGGATTGACAGCTGGGACTAAGAGGGTGATAAGGCAGAATATAGGATCTTCCCTACTCGTGTCTGTGTCTGCGCAGTACCTTGATCATCACAGGATGTTTTAGGTCTTTCACATTGTGAAGCGAATAATTAATGTTTCATTGATTAAATAGCAAATTTCTATTTGCGATTACAAATTAGTGATTCACAAATCACATCTTCAAAGCATTCACTAATAGTCAATAGTCCTGATTGACTATTTAGCACATGCAATTTCCCTACAAGTGAAAGCAATTTGCCGACGACATTGTTGTGATTTCCCAATCGCCTTGAGGCTTACAGCGGTTGATCACCCAAATAGCAGAATATACATCTTCAGCCCAATTAGTCATCAACTTCCAAAAATCGAAGGTTGTGTGCCTTTCCAGCACCCACAAGAAACAACCTAAATTCACCTGGATGGGAAACAGTAACACCTTGGGCCAGGTGGAAACATATAACTACCTGGTGTTAGAAATGGGATCTCTGGTTGGCTAAGGCTTGCGCCAAAGCCAGGCAGAGACCAACACTCTAGTCAGGGCAAGGGAGTTACACACCAAAGATAACCCCTGCTCACCCCCTTGGTAGCTTGGCACGAGCAGTCAGGCTTATTCCAGAGGTAACGTGTAAAGCATTTGCGCATGCACCCAGCAACAACATCCCAGGCACACTACAAAAAGAACGCCACACAAGGTTATATCAAAAATAGCCTTTGTATTCTCATAACACATTAGAATAGTAAACACATAATATACATGGTGCCACCTGGCACCGGGTCATATCTACAAGGGATTATTTACACCTGACAAGGCCCACTGGACCACTGTCAGAACCATCATTGAGTGAACTTAGTAAAAGTAAAACATATCATAAACGTACAACCAGTAACCACTGGTAATCACTGTACTTAGTATCAGCCTGTAACATAAACTACATTATGCACAGTATCACATCAGGCGTGAATTACATTCTGCAAAACACACAAGATGATGGACGGAATGTTGCACATTGACAAAACATTCACCCCCAGTCACAGATCTGGGTTTAACCCATTGTTATTTTGCTTACCACGCCACCCCAGTTCAGACATGGCCATATGCAAATCAGTCTTGACCCTGTGCCTCATGGGAACAGTCCAGCCCGAACGGCCAAGCCATGTCTTCCCTGGACCGGAATCAAGCATCCTAGGACCGGTTTCAGGGTTTCAACCCTCTTCAGCCAGGATAGCTTGACTCCAGTGGCGTAGTGAGCACGGGACCCACGTCTGGGCATACCCTTCCCACATAGGGCGAACAGCAAAACACACAAGATGATGGATAGAATGTTGCACATTGGCAAAACATTCATACCCCCAGTCACAGATCTGGGTTTAATCCAGCCTTATTTTGCTCACCACGCCACCCCAGTACAGACATGGCCATATGCAAATCAGTCTTGACCCTGTGCCTCATGGGAACAGTCCAGCCCGAACTGCCAAGCCATGTCTGCCCTGGACCGGAATCAAGCATCCTAGGGACGGTTTCAGGGTTTCGCCCCTCTTCAGCCAGGATAGCTTGACTCCAGTGGCGTAGTGAGCACGGGACCCACATCTGGGCATACCCTTCCCACATAGGGCGAACAGCAAAACACACAAGATGATGGACGGAATGTTGCACAATGGCAAAACATTCACCCCCAGTCACAGATCTGGGTTTAATCCATCGTTATTTTGCTCACCACGACACCCCAGTTCAGACATGGCCATATGCAAATCAGTCTTGACCCTGTGCCTCATGGGAACTGTCCAGCCCGAACTGCCAAGCCATGTCTTCCCTGGACCGGAATCAAGCATCCTACGACCGGTTTCGGGGTTTCACCCCTCTTCAGCCAGGATAGCTTGACTCCAGTGGCGTAGTGAGCACGGGACCCACATGTGGGCATACCCTTCCAACATAGGACGAACAGCAAAACACACAAGATGATGGACTTAATGTTGCACATTGGCAAAACATTCACTCCCAGTCACAGATCTGGGTTTAATCCATCGTTATTTCTGTCTCCACGCCACATCAGTTCAGACATGGCCATATGCAAATCAGTCTTGACCCTGTGCCTCATGGGAAGAGTCCAGCCTGAACTGCCAAGCCATTTCTTCCCTGGACCAGAATCAAACATCCTAGGACCGGTTTCGGGGTTCCACCCCTCTTCAGCCCGGATAGCTTGAATCCAGTGGCGTAGTGAGCACGGGACCCACGTTTCGGCATACCCTTCCCACATAGGGCGAACAGCTAACCACACAAGATGATGGACGGAATGTTGCAACTTGGCAAAACATTCACCCCCAGTCACAGATCTGGGTTTAATCCATCGTTATTTTGCTCATCACAGCACCCCAGTTCAGACATGGCCATATGTAAATCAGTCTTGACTCTGTGCCTCATGGGAACAGTCCCGCTCGAACTGCCAAGCCATGTCCTCCCTGGACCGGAATCAAGCATCCTAGGACCGGTTTCGGGGTTTCACCCCTCTTCAGCCAGGATAGCTTGACTCCAGTGGCGTAGTGAGTACGGGACCCACGTCTGAGCATATCCTCATGTCTTCCCTGGACCGGAATCAAGCATCCTAGGACGGGTTTCGGGGTTTCACCCCTCTTCATCCAGGATAGCTTGAATCTAGTGGCGTAGTGAGCATGGGACCCATGTCTGTGCCAACCTCACCAGCATAAACACATTATGCACTTCTCTCATAAGTCTAAACACATTAGACCCTAACCTCCTAAGCATAACTCACATTAGGGGCATAAATCACACAGTGAAACATAATCTCACTAGCATAAACCATAGTATGCAAAACAACCTCATAATCAGCAAAACCACACTTAGAGGTATTGAACAGGGTGCGTAAATCAGACTACATGAGTCACATTTCCTAGCACCACATAATCACATTAGCACAGGGTCTCCTAAAAATAAGACCATAGTAGAGGCATACCTTACATTAGGGCCTGGCGCCCTATAAACCTCCGAGTCCCCCTGGCCAACTGGCCATCTCAAAGGGGCTCAACAGCCCTGTGTTCAGAATGTCAGGGCTGCTGCCTAGCAGCTGAATCCAATTGCGCCATTGCGCAAACCTAAACGGTGCAGCTGCCCACTACTTGCTGGGCAGTTGTTTATCTCAAAATGAGGCCTGGCACCACTGTGTCCTTTAATGCAATGTGCCATTGTTGGAGCCACACAGGGCTCTAAAAACAATCATGGCCACAACTAAGCAAAATTACAGCCCCCACTGGTCTTCAGGACCCCCCCTGGAGCCTTTAAACAAAGATGGCCCACGTTGGAGCGCATGGCCTCTCCTTCACAACTATGCGCCAAAAAGAACTTGCCTCAATGAACTGTAGCCCTCTGGGGCTCCCTTGGCCATTGCAGAAACTGCCCCAAAGTATTGGAGCCACACGGGGCTCTAACACAATCATGCCCCATCTTTGGAGCAGCCCCCTATCAGGCGGGGGCCGCTCAGGAGAGACAAAATGAACCACATCGAGCCCTTACTCACCAGGCTCTGTGGACTCGCTGGTCTCCTCCTGGGCCGCTCTAGACTCTTCTCCGGGTTGACGACTCTACATGGCCGGCACCGGTGTGGGGCTTCCCTCACTCACGGGAGCCCCGTGCTACTATAGGCGGCCTCTTCTCTTCTTCACCCGGGCTGCACACGCAGGCCTCTCTCTCCACTTAGGAGAGCCCCGCCTGGAATTCGGCATTCTAGTGCGGCACGCGAGGCTCCCTCTTTACCACGGGAGCACCGTAGGGGCAATCGCCGGTCTTCCGGGTCGCCTTTCCCGGTCGGGGGAAGGCGGAAGTGACGCCTGCGGCCCCGCCAACAATCAGGCAATGGCGCCTGTCTTCCGGGCCGCGCTGAGACGTGGCCCGGCAGTTTCTGTTTCTCCTGGCTTAATGAGGGGTAGGCTCCCTCTGAATTAAAGATACAAAGCGGGATGGGCGCCAGCTATTTCAAAATAAAGATAGAGCGGACAATGAAGGGTAGGCTCCCTCCTAATTTAGAATATAATGCAGGGTGGGCACCCGCTATTTAAATGGAAGTATAAGCGGCATAAAAGGGGGTGGGCACCCACGAATTAACGATAAATGCGGGGTGGGCACCCGCCGTTGTAGACATCACCGGGGAGTCCCTATGGTGGGGATTCCCTCCTAAAGGGGCTGCAACGCAGCGCTGCGCAACCCCCAGGCTCTCCCTCTCCTTTGGGGAAAGTCAGGGCAAAGAGCTCACAGGGCGCAGAAGTCAGCAAAAGTCCTGAAGGACCTTGGGGATAAGAAGGAAAAAGCAAAAGGGTTCCCAAAAAGTACTTTAGGCATCGGGGGCAATGCAGGGCCCAGGGGCCAGCACACAGGGCCCTCCAGCAGGGAGGCAGCCCCCATGGCGGTCCCTCCTGGGCCCCACCAGCAGCAAGCCCCCCTCCGTTAGGAACAGAACAGGAACACTGAACAACTTTCATGGGGTCACAGCCCCTATATTTAAATGCCCTTTTCCATTGTGTCACAGCACAGAGCTTGGGGATACCAGTCAGAACTGGTTTAGGGGAGCTTTGGAGCACTTTGTTGTGCTCAGCTCCTCTCACCTTTGTCAGGTGGGGGCTAGGTACTCAGACGCACCACAGGGGATGGAGTCAGCATTGTGGAGGGAAGGCACAGCCCTATTCATTTCCCAGGTACAACTCCTCCCTCATCTGTATGCAGATCTCTCTATTCACCACTGGGCAGACTCACCCTGACTCCTGGAATTCCCCATACCATCCAGCACCTGTCAATCACAAGCCAGACATGCACTCCACATCAGGCAGGCAGACACACAGCACACAGAAATGACAACTTCTAAAAGTAAAACACACAAGATGATGGACGGAATGTTGCACATTGGCAAAACATTCACCCCCAGTCACAGATTTGGGTTTAATCCATCGTTATTTTGCTCACCACAACACCCCAGTTCAGACATGGCCATATGCTAATCAGTCTTGACCCTGTGCCTCATGGGAACAGTCCAGCCCGAACTGCCAAGCCATGTCTTCCCTGGACCGGAATCAAGCATCGTAGGACCGGTTGCGGGGTTTCACCCCTCTTCAGCCAGGATAGCTTGACTCCAGTGGCGTAGTGAGCACGGGACCCACATCTGGGCATACCCTTCCCACATAGGGCGAAGAGCAAAACACACAAGATGATGGACGGAATGTTTCACATTGGCAAAACATTCACCCCCAGTCACAGATCTGGGTTTAATCCATCGTTATTTTGCTCACCACGCCACCCCAGATCAGACATGGCCATATGCAAATCAGTCTTGACCCTGTGCCTCATGGGAATACTCCAGCCTGAACTGCCAAGCCATGTCTTCCCTGGTCCGGAATCAAGCATCCTAGGACCGGTTTCGGCGTTTCACCCCTCTTCAGCCAGAATAGCTTGACTCCAGTGGCGTAGTGAGCGCGGGACCCACGTCTGGGCATACCTAAAAGTGGCACTTCTCCACCAGTCACAATGAGTCTGCGCACACCATTGCGCAGAATTTATTCTCATGGGTTTGCACATACTAAACTCGACCCTGCACTCCTCTCACACCAGGAATTACCATGGTCACCACATTTCACCATGCATTCCTATGAGAGGGCAGGCCCATCTCACCACACGCACTCAGAGAGCGCACGCACTTTACACTGGACCACCAATACCAGGTCACAGGAAAGGCAAAAAGTTTAGGGGTGAACCTGCCAAAAGGGCCAAGTCCAACACAACCCCCTTCCAGCCAAAACGCAGGGTAGACCAATCACCACCATGATGGTCTTCCCTGCTTTGGACGATAGAACACGGACGCGGGCCCGCAACGGCAGGGACACTCTCCGGTTCTACGCCACTCTGAACCAAGGTGGTTCGATCTGAAAAAAAAACCTCTCAGGCCCAACTAGGCTACCCCACTGGTACTCCCTAGTTGTCCACAGCCAGGACCAGGCCCTAGGCCATCCAGATACCACTGGTCCTTGCCAATCAACAGAGTGGAGGCAGTAACCCCTGGCATCCAATAGCCATTCTCCCCTCTCCCTCTCAGTGTAGTTCCAAACTACCACTGATCCTTCAACCTAGGGTCCGCACCCTCAGGCTAACCAGAGGTCACGGTCACCTTATCTCTACTTCTGGGGTTGCGCACTCTCCCAGGCGAAGCACCCTCCAGAACACAACTCTCTCAACAGTTCAGGACCTCTCTCCATCATCTGGTCTACCACCTGGGATCCACATTCACTGGATGCACCGGGGTCAGAGGCGAGGACTCCCTCCATCTGCACCCCCTTCCAGAGTTCTGCACCCTCCCAACTGGAGTGGTACCCTAGAAGGCAAACCGGCCAGGACACTGATTACAGCCGCCCTGCCATCCAGGACAGGCAAACACCTGAACCTTGCTCCCCAACCCAGGGACAGTACCCTTTGGTCAGATACCCGGCGAACCAGGACTTCATGGGAAGCACGCATGCCCCCCGAGGGTGACACATAACTAATGTGTCATGTGACAGTCTGCCTGGCGCAGATCTCACATCCTCCTGTCCAACTGACAGTGCGTGCAGATCCCCCAGGACAGAAGTGGCATCACCATGGCCAATCATTGGCGACTCAGCCCTTCTGGCTGGCCCCTGACCCATGGGTTCCCACTGGGGACTCTTTCCCCCTCTCACCCCTCACTCTGGTCTTCTGCACCCTCCCAACTGGAACGGTACTGCCAGACACCAGAACTGCTGGAGCTCTGCTTACAGACACTCCACGTTCTACAGACACTAGGAGATCCTCCTCAAATGGCTTATTAGTACAGCCTAGGCTCCCAACCTGGTGATCCCTAAAGAAACCATCCAGGCCCTGAGACGGGGTTTCAGGCACTGGGAGACACGCATCCAACCCACTCCTTCTCCTCTGAGACAGGACGTGATCCCCTACACCGGGCTACTCTGAACCTCTTCCACCACTCTGGGCTGGAAGACACCTCAGCCACACCTTTTGGAATCACTCTCCATGAAAGCTCCTTATTTCAGAGAACTCACACTCAATCATTCAGCAAGCTCCTTATTTCAGAGAACTCACACTCAATCGTCCAGTGCAACACATCACTCATCCACACTCCCCCCCCCCCCCCAAAACTGGTGAGGCAGCTCCTCACTGTCCCTGAATCTCAACCTGCACCCCTCTTACTGAGTAACCGGTACCATACTCTGGGAACTGGGAATGGGACTTCACGCACTGGACACACTTCTGCTGCCACCACTGGATCCCACCCTTACTGGTGAATCCAGACAACTCATACTGCACTTAGGGGATGATCTACCCTCCCGAGCTAGTTACTCCATACCAATTAAGTCCTCACTGTAGGCCAACCCAAGAACCAGTGCAAAGGCTCGAGGGCAATCTCTCCTCCAGATTCTCTGGTTTCTGTCCTTGGCAGGACACCCAACTCATAGTGCACAAGAAACACATTTCCAAAGAAATGACACCTAAAACAAACTTAGACACAATAATCCCTTTCAATGTGACTATCTAAAATGCAGAGCTTTGTAGTGCAGCCAGTTGTCGCTGTGGTACTGCGCAAACGCAAGCCCTATCCTCACCGCTGACAACCAATGTTAGAAATGGGATCTCTGGTTGAATAAGGCTTGCGCCAAAGTCAGGCAGAGACCACCACTCTAGTCAGGGCAAGGGAGTTACACCCCAAAGATAACCCCTGCTCACCCCCTTGGTAGCATGGCACGAGCAGTCACGCTTATCCCGGAGGCAATGTGTAAAGCATTTGCGCACGCCCCCAGCAACAACATCCCAGGCACACTACAAAAGGAACTCCGCACAAGGTTATATCAAAAATAGCCTTTGTATTCTCATAATACATTAGAATAGTAAACACAAAATTTACATGGTGCCATCTGGCACTGGGTCATATCTACAAGAGATTATTTACACCTGACAGGGCCCACTGGACCACGGTCAGAACCATCATAGAGTGAACTTAGTAAAAGTAAAACATATCATAAACGTACAACCAGTAACCACTGGTAATCACTGTACTTAGCATCAGCCTGTAACATAAACTACATTATGCACAGTATCACATCAGGCGCGAATTACGTTCTGCGCCAACCTCACCAGCATAAACACATTATGCACTTCTCTCATAAGTCTAAACACATTAGACCCTAACCTCCTAAGCATAACTCACATTAGGGGCATAAATCACACAGTGAAATATAATCTCACTAGCATAAACCATAATATGCAAAACAACCTCATAATCAGAAAAAACACATTTAGAGGTATAGAACAGGGTGCGTAAATCAGACTACATGAATCACATTTCCTAGCACCACATAATCACATTAGCACAGGGTCTCCTAAAAACAAGACCATAGTAGAGGCATACCTTACATTAGGGCCTGGCGCCCTATAAACCTCCGAGTCCCCCTGGCCAACTGGCCATCTCAGAGGGGCTCAACCGCCCTGTGTCCAGAAAGTCAGGGCTGCTGCCTAGCAGCTGAATCCAATTGCGCCATTGCGCAAACCTAAACGGTGCAGCTGCCCACTACTTGCTGGGCAGCTGTGTATCTCAAAATGAGGCCTGGCACCACTGTGCCCTTAAATGCAATGTGCCAACGTTGGAGCCACACGAGGCTCTAAAAGCAATCATGTCCACAACTAAGCAAACGTACGGCCCCCACTGGTCCTCAGAACCCCCCCTGGGGCCTTTAAACAAATATGGCCCACGTTGGAGCGCACGGGCTCTCCTTCACAACTATGTGCCAAAAAGAACTTGCTCCCAATGAACTGTGGCCCTCTGGGGCTCCCTTGGCCATTGCAGAAACTGCCCCAAAGCGTTGCAGCCACATGGGGCTCTAAAACAATCATGCCCCATTGTTGGAGCAGCCCCCTATCAGGTGGGAGCCGCTCAGGAGAGACAAAATGGACCACATCGAGCCCTTACTCATCGGGCTCTGTGGACTCGCAGGTCTCCTCCTGGGCCGCTCCAGACTCTTCTCCGGGTTGACGACTCTGCATGGCCGGCACCAGCGCGGGGCTTCTCTCGCTCACGGGAGCGCCGCGCTGCTCTAGGCGGCCTCTTCTCTTCTTCACCCGGGCTGCACACGTGGGTCTCTCTCTCCACTTAGGAAAGCCCTGCCTGGAATCCGCCATTCTAGTGCGGCACGCGGGCTCCCTCTTCACCACGGGAACCCCGTAGGGGCAATCGCCGGTCTTCCGGGTCACCTTCCCCGGCCGGGGGAAGGCGGAAGTGATGCCTGCAGCCCGCCCACAATCAGGCAATGGCGCCTGTCTTCCGGGTCGCGCTGAGACACGGCCCGGCAGTTTCCGTTTCTCCTGGCACAATGAGGGGTAGGCTCCTTCTGAATTAAAGATACAAAGCGGGGTGGGCACCAGCTATTTCAAAATAAACATAGAGCGGACAATGAGGGGTAGGCTGCCTCCTAATTTAGAATATAATGCGGGGTGGGCACCCACTATTTAAATGGAAGTATAAGCGGCATCAAAGCGGGGTGGGCACCCGTGAAATAACGATAAATGCGGGGTGGGCACCCGCCGTTGTAGACATCGCGGGGGAGTCCCTATGGTGGAGATTCCTTACTAACTGGGCTGCAGCGCAGCGCAGCCCCCAGACTCTCCCTCTCCTTTGGGGAAAGTCAGGGCAAAGCTCTCACAGGGTGCAGAAGTCAGTAAAAGTCCTGAAGGTCCTTGGGGATTAGAAGGAAAAAGCAAAAGGGTTCCCAAAAAGTCCTTTAGGCATCAGGGGGCAAAGCAAGGCCCAGGGGCCTGCACACAGGGCCCTCCAGCAGGGAGGCAGCCCCCATGGCGGTTCCTACTGGGCCCCACCGGCAGCAAGCCCTCTCCGTTAGGAACAGAACAGGAACACTGAACAACTTTCATGGGGTCACAGCCCCTATATTTATGTGCCCTTTTCCTTTGTGTCACAGCACAGGGCTTGGGGATACCAGTCAGAACTGGTTTAGGGGAGCTTTGGAGCACATTGTTGTGCTCAGCTCATCTCTCCTTTGTCAGGTGGGGGCTAGGTGCTCAGACGCACCACAGGGGGTGGAGCCAGCATTGTGGAGAGAAGGCACAGCCCTATTCAGGTCCCAGGTGCAACTCCTCCCTCCCATCTGCATGCAGATCTCTCTATTCACGACTGGGCAGACTCACCCTGGCTCCTGGAATTCCCCACACCATCCAGCACCTGTCAATCACAAGCCAGACATGCACTCCACATCAGGCAGGCAGACACACAGCACACAGAAATGCCAACTTCTAAAAGTAAAAACAACAATTGATGGTCAGAATGTAGAACAATGTCATACATTCACCCCAGTACAGAGATCTGGGCCTAAATCCATCGTTTTTTTTGCTCACCATGCCCTTCCAGTTTGAACCCAGCCATATGCAAATCAGTCTTGACCCTGTGCCTCATGGGAACAGTCCAGCCCGAACTGCCAAGCCAGGTCCTCCCTGGACTGGAAACAAGCATCCTAGGACCGGTTTCGGTGTTTCACCCCTCTTCAGCCAGGATAGCTTGATTCCAGTGGCATGGAGAGCACGGGACTCACGTCTGAGCATACCCGTCCCACTCGGGGTGAAAAATGGAAAAACAACAATTGATGAACAGAATGTAGAACAATGTCATACATTCACCCCAGTACAGAGATCTGGGCCTAAATCCATTGTTTTTTGCTCACCATGCCCTTCCAGTTTGAACCCAGCCATATGCAAATCAGTCTTGACCCTGTGCCTCATGGGAACAGTCCAGCCCGAACTGCCAAGCCAGGTCCTCCCTGGACTGGAAGCAAGCATCCTAGGACCGGTTTCGGGGTTTCACCCCTCTTCAGCCAGGATAGCTTGATTCCAGTGGCATGGAGAGCACGGGACTCACGTCTGAGCATACCCGTCCCACTCGGGGTGACAAATGCAAAAACAGCAATTGATGGACAGAATGTAGAACAATGTCATACATTCACCCCAGTACAGAGATCTGGGCCTAAATCCATCGTTTTTTTGCTCACCATGCCCTTCCAGTTTGAACCCAGCCATATGCAAATCAGTCTTGACCCTGTGCCTCATGGGAACAGTCCAGCCCGAACTGCCAAGCCAGGTCCTCCCTGGACTGGAAACAAGCATCCTAGGACCGGTTTCGGGGTTTCACCCCTCTTCAGCCAGGATAGCTTGATTCCAGTGGCATGGAGAGCACGGGACTCACGTCTGAGCATACCCGTCCCACTCGGGGTGACAAATGCAAAAACAACAATTGATGGACAGAATGTAGAACAATGTCATACATTCACCCCAGTACAGAGATCTGGGCCTAAATCCATCGTTTTTTTGCTCACCATGCCCTTCCAGTTTGAACCCAGCCATATGCAAATCAGTCTTGACCCTGTGCCTCATGGGAACGGTCCCCTTTTGTACCGCTTTGTTCGCCATAAGTTGGCAGGGTATGCTCAGACGTGAGTCCCTTGCTCACTTTGCCACTGGATTCAAGCAAGCCTTGCTGAAGACGGCTGAAATGCCAGAAACCGGTCCTAGGAAGCTTGTTTCCGGTCCAGGGAAGGCATGGCTTGGCAGTTCGGGCTGGACTGTTCCCATGAGGCACAGGGTCAGACTGATTTGCATATGGCCATGTCTGAACTGGGGTGGCAGAGTGGGCTAAAGAACGGTGATGGATCAAACCCAGATCTGTTGACTGGGTGTGAGTGTTTGATTGGTTCTGATGCTCCATCCAGCACCACCCCCTTTTGTACTGCTTTGTTCGCCATAAGTTGGCAGGGTATGCTCAGACGTGAGTTCCTTGCTCACTTTGCCACTGGATTCAAGCAAGCCTGGCTGAAGACGGCTGAAATGCCAGAAACCGGTCCTAGGAAGCTTGTTTCCGGTCCTGGGAAGGCATGGCTTGGCAGTTCGGGCTGGACTGTTCCCATGAGGCACAGGGTCAGACTGATTTGCATATGGCCATGTCTGAACTGGGGTGGCAGAGTGGGCTAAAGAACGGTGATGGATCAAACCCAGATCTGTTGACTGGGTGTGAGTGTTTGATTGGTTCTGATGCTCAGTCCATCACCACCCCCTTTTGTACCGCTTTGTTCGCCATAAGTTGGCAGGGTATGCTCAGAAGTGAGTCCCTTGCTCACTTTGCAACTGGATTCAAGCAAGCCTGGCTGAAGACGGCTGAAATGCCAGAAACCGGTCCTAGGAAGCTTGTTTCCGGTCCAGGGAAGGCATGGCTTGGCAGTTCGGGCTGGACTGTTCCCATGAGGCACAGGGTCAGACTGATTTGCATATGGCCATGTCTGAACTGGGGTGGCAGAGTGGGCTAAAGAACGGTGATGGATCAAACCCAGATCTGTTGACTGGGTGTGAGTGTTTGATTGGTTCTGATGCTCCGTCCATCACCACCCCCTTTTGTACCGCTTTGTTCGCCATAAGTTGGCAGGGTATGCTCAGACGTGAGTCCCTTGCTCACTTTGCCACTGGATTCAAGCAAGCCTGGCTGAAGATGGCTGAAATGCCAGATACCGGTCCTAGGACACTTGTTTCCGGTCCAGGGAAGGCATGGCTTGGCAGTTCGGGCTGGACTGTTCCCATGAGGCACAGGGTCAGACTGATTTGCATATGGCCATGTCTGAACTGGGGTGGCAGAGTGGGCTAAAGAATGGTGATGGATCAAACCCAGATCTGTTGACTGGGTGTGAGTGTTTGATTGGTTCTGATGCTCCGTTCATCACCACCCCATTTTGTACCGCTTTGTTCGCCATAAGTTGGCAGGGTATGCTCAGACGTGAGTCCCTTGCTCACTTTGCCACTGGATTCAAGCAAGCCTGGCTGAAGACGGCTGAAATGCCAGAAACCGGTCCTAGGAAGCTCGTTTCTGGTCTAGGGAATGCATGGCTTGGCAGTTCGGGCTGGACTGTTCCCATGAGGCACAGGGTCAGACTGATTTGCATATGGCCATGTCTGAACTGGGGTGGCAGAGTGGGCTAAAGAACGGTGATGGATCAAACCCAGATCTGTTGACTGGGTGTGAGTGTTTGATTGGTTCTGATGCTCCGTCCATGACCACCCCCTTTTGTACAACTTCTAAAAGTGGCACTTCTCCACCAGTCACAATGAATCTGCGCACACCATTGCGCAGCATTTATTCTCACAAGTTCGCACATACTAAACTCGACCCTGCACTCCTCTCACACCAGGAATTACCATGAACACACATATCCCCATGCATTCCTATGGGAAGGCAGGCCCATCTCACCACACGCACTTTACACTGGACCACCAATACCAGGTCACAGGAAAGGCAAAAAGTTTAGGGGTGAACCTGCCAAAAGGGTCAAGTCCAACACCTGGGGGTACTACTAGACCGGCATCTCAACTACAAGCAATACCTGGAATTACGGCACATAAAAGCAAAACAGCTGCTATTTGCATTTAAACGATTACAGAAAAAACTTAGTGACTGTTCAACAAACCATCTATTAAAGGTCGTTGCAGCAAAATTCTTGCCATGAATAATTTAAGCCCAGATAAGACTGCAATTCAAATTAAAAAATCAGATACCAACGGCTTTAAAGTTAGAGGACACTTGACTCACAATATCGGCCTATCCAGAGTTTAAACAAATAGCTAACAAAGTCATCAATTGACAATTCCAGTTAACAGACAAAGCATCTTTGGCCTTTAAAACACATGCGTGAGTGGTGATGCCAACATACAAATCTCTAAAACCTCAACCATATCTACTAGAACACTTTTCACAACAAAAAAAGTGGAATCTGATTTTACTGAGACTGGAAGCCTATCCATCTAAAGACCTGACTCCAAAATAGAAACGGTCCTGGCCCACTATGGAATGCCGCCTTTGTGGACATGGAGATGAGTCACTACTCCACCTATTATGTATCTGTCTGGCACTACTAAATATTCAGAAAACCCTTTTATGGCCAACACTGAAGAGAGAACAAATAAGGACTTGCAGAGCTGCCATCATGAAATGCTTAGGAAGCTCTGCAGTCCAACTGGCATGCAAGGCTATACAATTTCTGAGCCTAGCTGCAAATGATTCAGAAGAGAGTGATAGATGAATCAGACTTGTCTTTTCAGAACCACCTTGCTTATTCAAATTAAAATTCTGCAGCTCATATGACTACAGCACCAGCACTTTATTTACAAACTATGAAACTATGCTTGTTTGCGTGCAGTTTAACCCAAATTCATTAGAAGCCCACTTTTTTCAGTAGGGCCGGACTTCACTGGCCCACATGAAATCAATGAAAACTGTTTTAGCATTATTTTCAACATATATTTAAATCAGATTAATGTGATTTTCAAACCAGAACAATTGTTTGATATTTTTATGTATTCTGGTGGATTTTATGATTTTAAAAGAAATCAAATAAAAGTATGTGATGATGTCGAAAACGGCTCCGACCATTCCAAGATGGCCGCCGGCGAAGAGCGACCAGGCATTGAAGGCGGCGCTCTAGCGTCTAATCAGCGTGGTGTGAGCAAGCCTGTAAAAAGCGACGGACATCCGGTGAACGGTGTGGCGGGAGATTCGGAGACAGGAAAAGACGCGGAGGAAGCCGAAGAGGACCGGGAGAGTACAACCCTCTGGAGAACGGCGGCAGGAGCGGAGGAGCCTGAAGTCGGAGGAGTCGATCCAGGAACCACGGCCGGAGACCCAGCGAAGGAATACAGCTCCAGGAGCACTGCGCCCGGGACCACTGCACTCCCTGACGGAACGGAGGCTTGGTCTCCCAACACCTCGGCCCCGGAGGGTCGGGGCTCGAGGCGAGTACCTATTATCCAGCCGGGGCTTGTGCAGGGGCTGTGGGCTCGTTTTAAGGGACGTCACTGAAGTCACCAATTGTTTTTCCCCCACGTTAGGCACATTCACTAGGGACTGGTGACGGTACACTTGCCCTCCCCTTTGTACGCTGCTGTAGTCTGGTAGAAGTTTAAAACCAGTTTGTTCTGTTTCTTTTCTTTTGGGTCCATGCTCACCTATTCCCCGAACGGAGCCGGGAAGCAAGCAAGGGCAGACGAGAAGTCGGACCTGGAGGACCCCACACCTGTGTTGTTACTCTTTATTTTGATTCACTGCCAACTTTATTGTACCAAAGCAATAAAAAGAAAAGTACAACAGTAACCCAGTGACTGCCGGGGAGTGACTTAAGGATAGGAAGAGGGAAGGGGGTAACGAACGGTCAAGGGGAAAAAGGCCACAAAGTACTTCCTAGTACAAGTGAAAACAGGTGGTAACCAGGAGGAAAGTATAAAAGGCAACCTAGAATCATTAAACATTTTCATATTGGCAGTCCTCTTTACAATGGTTGGTCCTCAACAAACCAGAAGGAGAGAGATTACAGGCAGTGTGAGACTCAGTTGACCAAAGTGAGGAGGAAATACATGGAAAGGATAGTTTTAGCAGGTTGGTAATTTTAGATGTAACAGATGATTAAAGCCCTATTTTGAGCAGATATACCCTGTGCATTCAGGCTGAATCTACCCATTTGCAGAAAATGTGTTCCTTTCACCAGCTAGTATCAGGGAATTATCAGGGCATTGTTGCTGCTGGGGGTAGAATTTCTAAAAGCAATCTTTCACATGTGGTTAGATTTGTAGATTACTTAATGCACTTCTATGTAAAATACCCACCCAACGGGACATTCAGGCACCATGTTAAAAACAATTCACATGGCTCAATTCCCTTATGTTGATGTGTGTGTAGATGGTACACACATACTGGTATGTCCACCATCAGCAGTAGATTAGCTCTATGGCAATAGAAATAACCAATATTCACTTAACATGTAGGTAGTGTGTAATTCAAAACACCTAATCACAGACCTTGTAACCCGATATCCTGGCAGTACCCACAAATCCTTTCCATTTCATCATTTTGGCCTGTACATCTGTTTGTCCAAAGGAGAGCTAGGAAATGGGTATCTCTTAGGTCAGTTATAATATAATACATCATGATCTGATAAACAAATTAACACCAGACATTATCTTAGAAGACAGTGGATCTGCAAATCGCGACCCCATAGATGCATCTCCACAAACAAAGACAAACAACAGGAGGCACAACATACCTCATAAAGGATATGGTCAGTGGTAGAGCATACATTTGAACTACTAAAAGCGAGGTTCAAGTGTCTTCACAAAAGCAGTGGAGCATTCCAGTATGCACCTGAAACCTATAAAATCATAGCACATTGTGCTGAGTCACTTTGCTGGTTGAGAGGAGGACGACGTGATCCTGTGTGGGACTGCAAGACCCAGGAAGCCTTGACATCAATTGCCCGCACCTGTGAGAGCCTGTAGGAGCCTACTTCACTGCTCGCGGCACCCGCTTCACGTCCAAGAAAGTCTTGCCACCAATTGCCCGCGACTAGAGTGCTAAAATTCAGAATTTATGGCAAATGTGTGACATATCTGAATACCTTCTTGATGGAATCAAAGTAAAAAACTGAAAGCATTTCCTACCGAGGAAATTAGGAAACTTCATAACAAATAAATCTCCCAAGATGGCCACCAGAGACAAAAGAGCCCAAATGCAGCACAAATATCACCCAGATGTAGCCCACATGTAGCCCAATGAAAGAAGTGTGCAAAACACTTTTTATTTTTTGTGTTTTTGCGGTTTTATATAGTGCAGACTTGTCAGGTATTGGAGTGCTTTACATGAGCATTGGTTACTTCACACAAGATCAAATTAATTTTGGTTGTAGACATGGGGAGATTAAGTGATTTGACCAGAATCACAGAATGTCAAGCTGAAGCAGAAACTCCAACCTGGTTCCCCAGTTGCAAAGTCTGCAGCTCTGGAAGTAACACCACATCCTCTCCCCTAAGTGCAACATTTAATCAAGTGGTCAACTGGATAAAAAAACATAAAGATAACAAATAATTTAAAAGTGCTTTGTCGCTATTTGAAAACTCAGAAAATATGTCCTTATTTTAGATTTTAGAGCACCAGCCATAATTTTGATGCAAATAATACCCTCTCATATATGTAATTTCTAAAGGAAATGCTCTAGGTATTACAGTTTTGATTACATCAAGATGACGTCAGGCTTTCCACACGTTTGTAATAAATATAGAATGTTAGCAATCTAGTTGTTCATTAGGATACTGTTGAGAGGCAGAGGCCAGGGGCACAGACTCTGAAAATTGAAGGCAGGTAGGAAGGTGCAGAGGCAACAATTTGACCACACTGGGCAGGCAGGAAGGGCAGTGGCAGCACAACAGACTATGGAGGGCAGTGGAAAGGGGGGCAGGGGCAACAAACCAACAATACAGTACTGGCAAGAGAGGCTGTGGCAATATAATAGACCATTGTGGGCAGAAGGAAGAGGCAGTGGTAGTCCAACCATACATGCCAACAGACCCGATTCAGCCAGGAAACGTCCAATGTTTTTAAGCTCAAATGGGCTTTATTTGATCTGTCTCCTGTCTACAATCTCCTCTTTTTCAATGTAACTCAAAGGGGAAAATCAATACCCCAGTTTGTTTTCAAAATCTTCCTCTTACCAAGTTCAAAATGTTCACAAGTATGGTACATTGGATCATGGAGGGCAGGAGGAATTGGGGTAGGGACATGGACTCGGATAACAGAGGACAGGAGAAACATGGAGAGGTGCACCAAACTGACCCTACAGGGCAGGTATCAGGGTTTGCAGCAGCACAGTACACCAAACGGGGCATGCGGGACGGGAGTGCAGCACAACAATCCTTAGAAAGCAATAGGGAGGGGACAGGACCATGCACATGGACAACAGAGAACAGAGGGAAAAGAGGCAATGGTAGCTAGCTGACCATAATAGACAGACAGGAGAGAAAGCTGCAGCATAACAGACCATAAAGGGCAGGAGGGACGGATCAGGGGTATTACAATGAAACAGACAAGCCAGGAGGGAGGGAATAGGGGTCTGCACATGGAAACAGAAGGCTGGGGGTAAGGGGGCAGGGCAGGAGCAGCACGATGACCATGGAGGTCAGGCAGGATGGGCACTAGAAGCAAGACACACCATATAGAGCAACAGTGAGACTATGATGGCATACACACAGACCATGGAGGGAAGGTGGGAGGGGGTCAGGGGCAGCTAGCTGACCACACAGGGAAGGTGGGAGGGGCCGTGGCAGCACAGAAGACCATGCATGGCAAGCAGGAGGGTTAGTGGCAGCACAATGGCTATGATGGGCAAGAAGGAGGGTGCAGGGACATGCACAAAGGACCATGGAGGATAGAAGGGAGAGTCAGGACCTTGGCACAGACAAGAGAGTTCAGGGGAAGGGGCCTCACAACAGACCAGGCGGGGAAGGCAGGAGGAGCAGTTGCAGCACAGCAGACCAGGGAGGGCAGAAGGGTGTGGCAGTAAAATGGACCATGGAGGACAGGAGGAAGGGGATAGGGGCATGGAATGTGGACAGGCAGGGTGGAGGTGGCAGGGACAGGTTACAGTCATCTGACAATGCTAGGTAGGTGGGAGGGGAGTGGCAGCTCAACGGAACACTCAGAGTAGATAGGAGTGGCAGGTCCATGGAACATGGTGGGCAAAAAGGATGAAGCAGGGGCATGCACAAAGACATCGGAGGGCAGGGGGAAGGAGAATAGGGGCAGCAAGCTAAGCACAGAGGCTAAGCAGGAGGTCGATGATGGGACATAGAATTGGGCATTGGAGGGCAGGAGGAGTGGACTGGTGCATCATGCTAAATGGAGGGCAGTGGCAGCACATTAGACCATGCATGGCAGGAGGGCGGAGGCTAGTCCATGGATTCAGACAACAGAGGATAGGGAGGAGGTGGATGGGGCAGCAAGCTAACTGTTCAGAGAAGGCAGTTATTAGGAACTTTATTGTTTTTAAAATGTGTGTCTGAGCGAACTACTTAAAATATGAACAAGTATGCAGCATAATCTCACTTTTATTCAGGAAGAAGAGGACGTTTGTGAGTGTGATTCTGGGCTCACTTGGCAGAAACACCCCCTGACCCTCCTCCTCCATCTCAAAATGTAATGCCTGTGAAAAGGGTAGGTGAACGCAGTGTTATATAGAATATAGTCCTGAGAGCACGATTGAAAATGAAAACTAGATATAGTGTGTGGTATAAACTATGCACCAAAAAGTGTGATATAAGATTAACCGGGGCGTGAAATATAATATGCAATACATTGTGCGCAATGACAGATTCATTGAAGAGCATGAGATAGCACAGGCACTAGCTCGTGCTATGCGATATGCATCTTGGAGTGTAATATGCACAGGGCAGTGTTGTGTAACCTAACTAGTCTCTAAAGTTGTAATATAAAATATGTGTTGAGGAGTGTAATGTTGCATATGCACTGTGACAAAGATATGGATCCCAGATTGTAATATGTATGGCATAGCGCTGTGCATTATAACATAGGCATCGAGGAAGGCACGTTAGATGGGGCAATATAACCCATGCGAAGGCAAGTGTGGCATGACATATTCATGGGGTGGTGTTACAGTGCACATGGGCTAGAGAGTGTCCTAGCATACGCACTAGCTGGTGGAATACAACACAGAGGTGTGTGGCACTCGGCGGGCACTGGTGGGTGTAACACAACATTGGGCTCAGCCAGGAGCGCGCTGTGACTCTCAAGTGAGGTTTGTCTACTTTCCAGAGAGTAAAATAAAAAATATTACACATCCGGCGGTGGATGTGTGTTTTATTAACCGTGAGGGGGATTTCTTGCATAGTTTTGGTCGAATTTTTGTCGAATCCCCTTTGAATGGCTTGGTGTGTGTGTGTATTAAATGTGCCCGTCAATAGCTACCCATGTTTGTATAAATAAACAACAAGGGTGTCTACTTGGCGAGTACCCACCGGCGGGGGCGCCGGGATTAGACACGGTAGGGCGTCAGACATGTCAGAGCTTCACTAGCAGTGTAAATACATTCCACGTGGATTCATTGTATGCATAGTCGCCTTTTAATGAATATCCCGCAAATCGTCATGGTGATAGGTACGTACGGTTTGTCCAGCATGTCCTAGGTATTTCTATAAATATATTTAAAAAAAATAAAATAAAAAACAAAGTCCGGTCCCGGGGGATGGGGTCCCCGGGGCCATAAGTGGCCTGAGGAGGGGGGCAACGCAGCCCCCCTCCTAAAGAATAAAAAGAAAAAAAAAAGGCCATACTCCGGGGGTTGGGGTCCCCGGGGCCGATTAAGGCCTTGGGAGCGGGGCCTTGCGGCCCCCTTCCAATTTGTTTTTTTTCTAAAAAAAGAATTAGAGGGCAGGCCCTGGGAAATGGGGTCCCCAGAGCCAATAAATTAGAAAAAGAAGGGGGGCCACACAGCCCCCCTTCTTAAAAAAAAAATAAAAGACCGGCATCGCACCGGATACCACGCCCCCTGCTTGCAGCACTCTGCAAACGCCCCCCCTCTGGCGAGTTGTAAGTTGGTGAAATAATTCCCCTTCAATACTGATGGTCCCTAAGGGCCAACTAGCCCAACAGGTATCTCCAGTATGAGCCAGGGAGCTGCGTTGCAGACAGGTGTTCTGAGGCCACACCCCTTTTTACATCTCTCTGCAACGCAGCTCTGTGGCGCTTACTGGAAGTACTTAGTGGGCTAGTTGCACCCTAGGGACCCTCAGGATTAAAAGGGACTTAATCTTCCAACTTAAAACAGCCACAGGGCGTGTTTACACAGTGGGGAAGGGAGGGGACGGGGCCTGAGGTGACGTGTGCAAACACGGTAGTTTTAATCCCCCTGCCCTATTATGTACTAGGGGCTTACAGAGGAGGTCATGCTAATCACTGGGGGACCTAAACGCATAGTGTTCCCTAGTGTATGTATGTGTTTTTACTGTATTCGAAGTGTCTTTTAACATAGCACTGGCTCTAGGACCGGTTAGTCAGACTCAGTTACCACCAGTATCCGTCTGAAAAAGTTGAGGGTACAGGATGATTTTGCAACAAGGCTTCTTTCTACTCTTCTGTTTGTTCTTTCTGCACGTTATCCTTCTTCCTGCACTTTTCTTTGTCTTTGAGGACTTATGTTGCTTCTTTCTGCATTTCTTTTTTTTCTTTCTGAGCGTTTTTTCTTCTTTCTTCACATGTCCTTTCTCTGTAGGCATAGTTAGAAATTAGCATTTAAAAAAACATTGAAATTCGCTGAAAAAAACATAGGTTTCAGGCACGTTATAGTTAGGAATTAGCATTTTAAAAACCTTAGAAATTCACTCAAAAAACTATAGGTTTCAGGGGCGTTATAGTACTATGGAATTTTCACTTGTACAAAGCAATTGAAATTCCCCCTTTATAGTTAGTTCAGCTAACTATAACTCGCGTGTCCGCAATGCACTGCTGATGATGTCACATATTACATCACTCATGACATGATCAGTGACATCACTCATGACATCTCAAATGACATCACTCATGACATCACTGATCAGATCATCCTTGTGATAGAGTGGCAGACCTCCTCTCACCCTAATATAACCTTTGATACACACATTCAAAAATAGAAACTAAAATTTTCAAAACAATGGACATACCAATACCAGTTACAACAACCTATTCAGTAATTCTAAGATCCACATACACATCCACATCCACTCATTCACCAACAGTCCTATACAGTCACTCGTACATGTACTCACTCATCATATGTACTCATACACCTACACATCCTGTTACACAACGCCACTCACCCATAGAGTTATTCACACACATAGTCACTCATGCTAATAAAGAATCAACCATCCATTTACTTGCATATACAGTTATACACACACCCCCACACTTACTTCTACAGAAACTTACACATACTTAGTCGTTTAAGCAATCACTTATAGAAACACATACTTATTCATACAGGAACTCTTCCAATCTCTCACTCTCACATATACTCACTTATATAGACCAATAGTCACATATACTAGTTTAAAACAATGTAGTTACTCATAAAGACACTATTGAGATTGTCATACACTCACTAACACACCCATACACACACTCATCCACCCATACAGTCGTGCACACATGCTGTCGTCAACACATACAAACAGTGAGTCACTCATTCATGCACTACGTAATACCCCCCACCGAACCATGCAGACACTCAGACACTCATACTGATACTCAAAAAACCAACTAATAACCTATATAGACACTCATGTAGCTACTCACCAACTCATGCAGCCACTTATACACAAATTGAGAGACTGATACAGATATTTACATATTTAAACATTACTCACTAAGCCATGTATTCACTAAGATACACTTAATCAGTCAGTTATACAATCAATTTTTCAAAGAAAATCATCCATTTAGACACTTATATACCCATATATTCTTCCATCGACCCTGAGATATACATATATAAAACATATTTAATTTTCAGAAAAACACACATTCACTGGATGATGTCATCAGTGATGTCATTTGAGATGTCATCAGTGATGTCATGAGTGATGTCACTGACCATGTCATGAGTGATGTAATATGTGACGTCATCAGCAGTGCATTGCGGGGCGCAAGTAATTGTTAGCTGAACTAACTATAATGGGGGAATTTCAATGGTTTTGTACGAGTGAAAAGTCCAGGTAACTATAACGCCCCTGAAACCTATGGTTTTTTCTGTGAATTTCTAAGGTTAAATGCTAATTCCTAACTATAATGTGCCTGAAACCTATGGTTTTTTCAGTGAAAATATATATATATATATATATATATATTATCTACTGGCGGTCGCCAGTAGATAGTTATAGTTAGGACCGTGTTTCCATAGGAAATCCGCAACATTCTATTTGGAATAACTTTGGCGCCGGTCAACGAATCCTCGCGAAATTTTCAAAACTAATGGGGCGCTACGCTCCGCTCCTACCCTGAAAGTCTCGGGGGGATTCGTCAAGCGGGGGCTGAGAAAAAAGGGGGGACCCAAAACGCGTTTTCCCCATGCATTTTTCCATAGGACCTTTAGACACAGC
Source organism: Triturus cristatus (assembly GCF_964204655.1). Lineage (NCBI taxonomy): Eukaryota > Metazoa > Chordata > Amphibia > Caudata > Salamandridae > Triturus > Triturus cristatus. The sequence continues at coordinate 832,661,769 of NC_140591.1, forward strand.
TACTGCCCGAACGGCTGAACAGAATTACTTGAAATTTGGCAGAGAGGTAGTCCTCAGGTCAAGGATATGCCTTTAGTAGGTCTGGTGTAAATCTGTTCAGTAGGTCCTGAGAAAATAGCATTTAAATCAATATATATATCTGTAAGCGCGCTCCGTGCGCTTACCGTAAGCTTACCGTACGCGTACGGTGCCGTGCGCGAGCTCAATTCTGATTGGTGGTTACATGACTGTAAACATTCGAATCGGTCGAAATCAGGAAGTGTCGGCCGCCATTTTCTGTCTCTCGCACTGAGAAACAAAGGTGGGGAACGTGAAACGGGGGCAACGAAGAGAGTTGCAGACCCCCTAGTGTTTGTCAGGGGGTCCAAGAAGGACCCAAAATTACGAAAAATAAATTTAATAATTTTAAAAAAAAATCGCGGGGTACGCGTACGGTAAGCTTACCGTACGCGCACGGCAAAAAAAATAAAAATAAAAAAATAAAGAAGTAACAATCACATTTATTAAATAAATTAAAGGACCCACAAGGGAGAAAAAAACAAATGTTACTGCGTAAAAAAAGGCGAGGCGCGCACTGCATGGACTGCGCAACGTGGGTGCTCGGTGCGCGAAGCGCACCGAGCGCCCACAGCACGCGCACGGCGCGCGAAGCGCACCGTACGCGCATGGTGTGCGCATAGTGAAAAACCAGAAAAAAAAATAAAAAAAAAATACATAACTTAGCATTTAAAAAACCGTACAAATTCACTGAAAAAACCATAGGTTTCACACACGTTATAGTTAGGAATTATCATTTACAAAACCTTGCAAATTCACTTAAAAAACCGTAGGTTTCACACATGTTATAGTTAGCTGTACATTTCACTCGTAAAAAACCAATGAAATTCCACGTTATAGTTAGATCAGGTAACTATAACTTGCGCGACCGCAATCCACAATGTGTAATTTCAGATGTCATCATTGATGTCATGAGTGATGTCACTGACCATGTCATGAGTGATGTACTATGTGACATCATCAGCAGTTTATTGTGGGCGCGCAAGTTATAGTTACCTGATCTAACTATAACGTGGAATTTCGTATGGTTTTTTCAGTGAATATATATATATATGTCATGTGAACAAGGCTTTGACGAGCTGAAACGCGTCATGGCGATGAAGGAGTAAACAACAAATTGAGCACCTACTTTGGGTCTGTGTCCTGTTTTGTTCGGCGGAGTATTGTCACCGAATTGGAATCGAAGTAATATATATATATATATATATACTTACCTTAGCTATGCTTACCATGCATGGTAAAGGCATATGTGATTAAGACTTCCGCTGCACTGCATGGTTAAAACATTATTGTAAATTATGTTTCCCATCCACACATTATGTAACGACAGCTAGAGCAAACACTTCTAAATTTCACCTAGATGTATTTTTAGTTCGATTAATTGTTAATTTAACACTCTGGTTCACAAAATTGTTTCTAAGCACTATGAATATTAATGCTTTCAAACCCAACGAGTCCTTCATGTAATTAAATATATTAAAAACTACAGAATAGATTTTCCAGAGCTGAAAGTATCTATTGCGGATAAAGATCGATTTTCCTGCCAGGTCTGATATAAATCTATTCAATCAAAATCATGTTTATTCGACTTTCATAAACAAACATAATTATGATAAAATAATGTTAACACAATAAACACACAATGACACATCATTGCTAAGCAACCAGTGTTTTCCTTATATGCATCACTGAACTTAAAAAGCTAGTCATCTTAAAGCAAATTGCAGCAGAAGACAATTGTTGTAAGAACAATGGTGCAAGAAGATTTATAATTCAGTTCACAAAGGATAGGCAGTATAAAGTGTCTCCGCTGGGATTCATAAATTTTGCAGAAAATTATGATGTGCGAAGTACCTTGTGTAGATAAATTGTCAAGGGGTCAATTGATCAAAACGTCTGGCCAGTCATTAATTGCCTTCAAGCTAACTAGGTGGTGGAAAATGTCTATTCTAAAGCGAGTTAGCAGAAACCTGTGCCCAGAGTTCTGCATGAGGATAAGATAAAATTGAGCACCATTTGTTTCCAGAAGCAGCTGGTTTTAATAACACTGAGTTTCATATTCACAAGGATCTATCAACGAGTTAACGCCACTTTATCGCAGCCAAAGTTGCGATAAACTTATCTCCCCAAACACAAGCTGGTGTTAACATCCCACAGCACCAGTTTACCCGCGATAGCAGCCGCAAAAAACATCGCCACAGATGACCCTCACAACTATCGCTAATGAGATGCAGAGTAGGCGTTCCCGTGCCAAAAGCCACGACAACACCACTCCACAACATTCACAATGACCAGCCAGAACTGCGATAAGAACACAAAACAGACAATAAGGCGCATTAGCAGCAGGAAAATAACACCTGCTCTGACCTGGTGCAAAGTCTGACCACAGCCTGCACCACAAAAATGAGCCCAACCCAGAGCCACACCTGAAGAACAACAGATGCACCCGGGTAACTGAACATGCAGCCCGGAGGGCAGAAAGGGCAACAACACCTGCCGCCACCACCCCCAGGAACACCCCTCCCCGGCACCCCCCCACCCAAACACATGGCACATCAGCTACACCTAAACATGTACAAAATAATCCGCTTTATGTCGCACAATCACAACTGGTGACATGCATGTGTTGTCACAAAAATGAGCATCACACATTCCCTTTCGAAGCAACAAATGAAACTTTATTAAAATGAACACTGAAATGAAATTAAGACGCATGGCGGCTCCCCTCGGGACAATCCGTAGGTCATACCCTGCAAGACAAAAATCATGATGAGAAGGTGTGTCCTGTGCACATCAAAGGACAGAGAGAGAGCGAAGGAGAGAGAGAGGAAGAGAGGGAGAGAGAGAGAAGGAGAGAGAGAGAGGGAGAGAGAGAGAAGAAGAGGGCGGGGAGAGAGAGAGAGTACCGCCCCTGCGCAGCCAGGCCACACTGCTCACCTGCTGCCACACGTGTGTCTCCAACCACTTGCCGGTAAGTATTGCAGTTCACCAGGCCACACATCTGAGACAGACCCGTCATCTGAAACAGAGTCCAGATACATGATTGGCACAGTACCCACAATCGCACAAGACAACATCGCCTGCCTGCCCATGCACACCCAGACAAGGGCACCCCAGCCCCTCCCGCCACCCATCGGAGCATGCCCGCCCATGCACACTCAGGCCTCACTTTTCACCTTCTGCAACCGGCGTGCAGACAGTAGGTCCCACCAAGTGCCGCTGCAAGCCACAAGCCCAGGGCCCGTGGACATGGCACCCTTCATACCATGCAGCCCCGCTCCACAGGCCACCAGATCTCACGTTTGGTGCTGGGTCTTGATTACTCCATGGCAGAGGACATACCAGTGCACCTGGCCTGATCGCAGTGTGCACACCCGCTCAGCCCAATAGGTGCCACTAACTCTGGGATCCCAGAAGCAACACCACGTGGTGGTAGGCCCGTGCTACCCGCTGCCTCTGGCCTACTCTGCAGTCCAGCAGGGCACACAAAACCTGAGCTGTCCAGACCGCTGGGACGGGGCTTTTATCGCAGTCTGCACACCCGCTCAGAAGCTTAAAGTGCCCCTACCTCAGTGCACCCAAAGTCACCATCCCATGGCGGGGTGCTTGTGCCAGCCGTAATGCTCTGGGTGCCACTAACCCTGTGCAACCCCAGTCAGCGCCACTTGGTGGTAGGCCTGTGACGGCCGCAAGGCCTCAGGTGCCACTAACCCTGTGCGCAACAACTCATGGCCCCTTTATGATTGAGAACCATGGAGCGTCCGTCATCCAGTCACCACCGTAAGAGAGGGGAATGTGACGTTGTCGGCCCCTCATGTTGGCGGAGTCACATGGCCTGTGACGCCTGTGCCAGATGGGTGTGGTGTGCGTGCAAACCTGCCCTCAGGGAGTGGCTGTGACATGCTGACAACTAGACCAGTGACCTGCACACCACCAGCGATTACGCCTGCGACAGGTAGCAATGAGGGCCCCCCTCAGAGCGTAAGCAGAGTGGTCTGGCCTGCCGTACGCCAGACCAGCGCAGGACTTGCAACAATGACTCGTGGGCTCTGGGCGTGGTCCAGTCCATGTCTGGACATGCAAGTGACTGATGCGAGTGTCCCTGTTGTAGGGTTCACTGGACCCGGTACACAATGTGCAATGTAGCACCCTCTGACTGGCATCCCACAGGATGAGCATCATTGATGCAAGGGAAATCACTGTCCCTACATTCATCTACACATTCATACATGAATGATGAAAGATATAACACAGCAGTGCGTCACTGGATGTTTATTGCACATCCAGTGCAGTTCTGCAGCTGTAGCGGTACAGGGCAATGCCGAGCACACTACACAATATGGGCCCATGGAGGGCCAGCCAGAGTCCATCCGGGGATGAAAAGTACTGCGGAAGAGGATGGGTACAGTCCGCAGTCTGGTCACCGTGTCATTGGTCATCAAACAGGATATGGCAGTCCATGTCGCTGTCCAAGCTGAGTGCATCGGAGTGTATCGGGGGTCAGTGGAAGGTCATGGGGCCATGTGCGGCACCAAGCAGAAACAGGCCAGGTGGCAGAAATGAATGCAAGGGCCTCCTGATTACAGTGGATACTGGAGTGGATACATTTGCTGCACTGTGTGCCACTGGCACATCAGGGGCCGGAGGAGGATTGTCAGCCGCACTGTGTGGCAGTGACACATCAGGTGCTGGAGTGGATACGCCTGCCGCACTTTGAGGCACTGACACACCAGGGGGCGGAGATGTGGATGTTGTGTGGACAGCAGCATTCATCATCACCACGCCTTGTGGCAACAATGCCATGATGATGATCTGCTGGGCATGGTAGATCCCAGCTACATTTCGCTGGTGTGCAGAGGTGGCTGCCATCCTTTCCACCTCCATCCGCACCATGTCCTCCATGAGCCTCCGCATGTGTGCCAGCTCATGGCAGGTATCGCTGGTGCCCATCTGAGCGGACAGGTGTTCTGCTCCCCAAGTCAGGACTCCAGCGATGTCAGTCAGGGCTAGTTGGAGACCATGGAGCGGGCCTAGACACCCATGGATGCCGTCCAGGTTGGTAGCTATGAGGTCGAACCCCACCCACACCTGCTCAGCCATCCCTCTCTGGGCCTCCAGCACACAGCATTGGTTGGAAAGCCGTGTGTTGTTCCTGGGGGTCTTGGGAGAATGTCAGGGCCGTGGGTGCCTCCTGCTGGGTGGTTTGGGTGGTGGATGGAGTCTCCTTGATGCAGCTGGTCAGCCCTGATCCTGGGGGTGAGTCACAGATGATGTCAATGATGTCTAGGAGGGCTTGTGCGTCGATGCTGGGGTTGTCCTCCTCATCATCAGTGAAGAGTGGCTGGAACTGCGCTGCAGGGGGTGTTGATGGTGGCCCTGCAATGTGAAGGGGAGATGGTGTATTGCAATGTGTCCACATGAATGTAGCTGCATGGTACATGTTGACATTCAGACAGCATGGCATTGTACATTGTGACAGTCTGTATCTCTGGGCAATGACCCAGAGTCATTGAGGGTGTGCACTGTGCTCTGCTTGATTGTGCATGTGTGCCATCATGGCCATCTCCACCCATCCCCCCCAGTACCTGGTGGTCACTCATCCTGTTGCGGTTGTGTTGTGTCCTGTTGAGTAGGGTCCGGTCCCCCGACTCCGGACACAGTATCCACACTGATGACTGTTGACACCAGCTCCTCCATGTCATCCAGCATGAGCTGTGGCACTGGGCCCCCACCTCCAGTCTGCATTACTGTCTTCTGGTTGGCTGAGAGTTTCTCCTTGGTCTTTCGCTTGATGTCATTCCATCGCCTCTTGACCTCGTCCTTTGTCCTCTTGTGCTCTCTGACGGCATTCACATTGTCCACGATGTCCCGCCATATTCCAGTTTTGGTGCCCAATGACATGTTGGAGGTGACGAACAGTTGTTGATGGTGTTCCATCACCTCCGTGACTATGATCCTGTTCGCCTGTGGACTGAACTTCGTCTTCCTCTTCTTCTTGTCCTTGCCCTTCCATGTGCCAGAGGTCCCAGGCTGGTCGTCCGGGGTGCTTGTGCGGTTGCGCTTCTCCTCTGCACCTGCTCCGGCTGCCTCCATGGTGCTTGGGTGTTGGTCAGTTGGTGTTTGGGTATTTGTTCTACTCTTCTGGTGATTTTTATCGCCTGCTAGGTGTGTGTTGCAGGCCTGGCACTGCTTATCGCTGATTTCCTCATCGCACTTTGGCCCATCGCAGGTATTTTTGTGTTGTGGTTTGTGTTTTTATTTCCATCGAGGTGGTTGTATCGCGGACATTGTCCGCGATTTCGGCAGACTATCGCATGGTACCGCCTTGTTGTGAATTCCACGTTGACACTGGGTTATTTTCCCGTGATGGGCTGCGATGTGGAAAGTTGCGTTAACATTTTTTGGTGATGTTTAGCACACGTTCTTGAGAATATACCCCTGTGTTTCATCATTTCCTAAGTCAGCTTTCGATCTTCTAGTAAGTGTAAACATTGTTTCTTAAGGTTGTATCTGTTAGCACTGTGTAATGCTTCAGGTGTGGTAAAATAATCTGCTTGGCCAATGTCTGATAAAAAAAATGTGTAACAAATTTAAACCCGGGTATAAGATGGGAATCCGTCAACCTACGATAGTCATCAATAAATGATCCATTTAAAACAGTTAATTCCGAGGTCTATACCTTGTGCCACAGTAGAATTGGCTGAATTTGAATCAAGTCAGCTTAAAACATAACCCCCAATTCAGAAAGGCATACAGTAGTGGAACAGCTTTTAGGAGCCAACAACAGATTCTGAAGGAGGGCACTCTCAGCCGTCCAGAGATATTTAACATTGGAGTAGCCCTAAATGTGGACCCTGTAAAGAGCAAAAGAGACACATTTAGCATTGTAAATAGTAAGCATCTCTGTTACAGGTTTGTTGCCTAATTTAGTTGCTACATTTAAAAAAGCAGTTACAGATTTAGTCAAATGCGACTTCCTTTTATTCACTGCTGGAGACCATGCACAGTGTTCATCGAATAAAATACCCAGATAAGAGACTATGGAGGTAAACCGTAACTTAAAACCACCTGCCAGGAAATTTCATAACAAAAGTCTTACTTTTATTGATGATCAAACCATGCTCAGACATGTAGTTGCTAAAAACAGATGAGTGGTCTCTATAGGACCAAGGGGGTACCTGACATGAGGACGGCATCGTCAGGGTACAACAGGCAAGGGTTAGGTCTGAAAATTGAATAAAGTTGCTTTTAATTCCTTGATTGATGGAAAAAATCTATTCACTAGTTTATTTTTGGTGTAGTAGAGATGATAGCAAATGTTCAAATGGGTCTTAAAAGGTGGAATGGCTTATTTTGAGTCCCCTGAATAACTTTTGTACACCTTGATCATGACATCTTGAAGGATGAACTTAGTTAGATGAGCCAAATCACTGGGACGTATTCTACTTGGTGTTATAACTCACTTAAATGACTATAAGCCAGCCCCTCACATCAACTCTGCCTTTTGAAACAATCCACAGTGCAGTGGATCAGCCCTCATTCATCTGCGAGAGCATGACCAAAAACGGGCAACATTCCCACATTTTTCTTTCCATGTTAAATTTCACCAATGTCTATTAGTAAACTGTGATATTTGATGACCTGATTATAAGTGGTCCAATAAATTTTGATTGTTGCCTCAAGCACCTGTTGGTGCAGGGATCACAATTACAAGTGGTGTGATGTTTATCTCACTCACTAATTAATGGGTGTGATAAAGTTTGCACCCTTTCTATAATTTGAACGGATTAAACCTGCCTGAACTAACGAGGGCAAAAGGCTGGTATCTACCAGATATGTGGATTTTGGTGTACTAAGCACCAACTTCTGCATGTTATTCCACAGAAACACAGAATATGTGATAGTAACTGCATCCACTAAATTCCAAACACTCGGGTATTAGATTCTTATCGTATGTGATAATTATCTCATGCCATATAGTCTACCAATAATTAGGCCCTAGCTGGGGATTGTATAAATGCAGCAGAGTTAAATATCAGAAATGTCTGACACGTGACCAGAAAAGGTGCAAGGATTTGCCTCACTCTAGGTCAAATATTTTTTCTCGGCTTAGTAGCACTTCCTATGCAGAGAAAAAAAGACTATTTTGCACCACCGCTTGGAGGTGCTTCAAAGCAGCAGGCTTATCCCACGTAGTTGGAGACACCGTCCACGTAAATGAGTGCCAGCCTGCAGTGATATAACATATACTTTAGTTATCCAGTGCTTAATTTGAGCCAATGGTTTCCGGTACTCAGCACCGGCACTTATGACAGTCTGCCACATGGTGGCGATGTTGAGCTAATTAGAGATGAGCAGAAGTACAGTTGTTTTTTTTTTCAGTTTGAAAAACCTTTATTAGCACTTACTAAAGTACAAACATACCAGCAATATATAAAGGAGACAACCATAGATAAGATAAATGAAGAAGCTGGTTACTGTAAAAGAAAGCATAAAAGCATTTTCAGGATTTTAACATATGAGGGGGGGGGAAGAAAAGGAGGGGGAGGAGTGGAAGGGGGAAGAAAAAGGGTAGGGAATGCTGGCATTATGAAGTAAAAAGATAAGAAAATAAGCATACTAGGTTACATATCATAAATAAGCAAAAAAGATTTATGAAATAAGACACAAAGTATAACAATTCAATAGGGTAAATATGGAGAAACAGAGATGAAATCATTCATGGAGGTTTAAAATTGTCAGAGGCCGAATGTGAGACTTTCTGTAGGGCAATTCGGTCCAAATAGGTGGTAAGGGGCAACCAGAACAGATCCCTATTATATGCTGGAACACATGAGGAGGCGAAAGCAACATCCAACCTATGGTATTGACAGAGAGTGTTCCACGAATGTTGTATGGACAGTTTAGTGAGAGATTTCCAGTTGAAAGAGATGTGTTGAGAAGCCAGGGCAATCATAAGGTCAAAAAGACCATGAGAATGTGGGGGAAGGACTAAAGATTCACAAAGACTACCAGCAAAGAGGAGAGGGATAGAATAAGGAATGGAGATAGTGAACAGACGAGAAATGTATGACCAAACTTTCTCCCAGAAGTCAGAGACCGAAGGACAAAGGAAGAGAAAAGGAAGGAGGTCAGCCTCTGACGAGCCACAAGTCCAACATTTAGAGTCAGCAGAAGAAGAAAAATGAGCTAAAGAAACAGGAGAAAGATAAAGTATGTGGTAAAGAACATAGATTGGGTGAGAGAGGCAGAGCTCTGATGTATTACTTCAAATAAAGTCTGGTTCTCCCCTAGATCCGTGCCCCTCCTACATATACCATTTGGCCCCCATGGAGATAAGTGCCTCACTGGCTCCCTTGTTTAACAAAATCACCAGCACAGGTGTCTTTCCGTCAAGCTGGAAAAAGGCCTGTATCAGGCCTATTTTAAAGAAGTCTTCACTTGACCCACAGGATACCAAACATTATCGCCCCATATCCTGTCTCCCTTTTCCTTCCAAAGTATTAGAAAAAATGGTTAATCAGGAGCTGATGCAATTTATTGACTCAAATAACCTACTGGATGTAACACAACACGGTTTTAGATCACGCCACTCCACAGAATCAGCCTTAATTATGGCCACGGAGGAAATCCGTAGAGTCATGGACAGTGGAGGCAGGGCCACCCTGGTCCTTCTTGATTTAACAGCTGCTTTCGACACTGTTAATCATGAAGTGTTACTGGATAGATTGAACGTAATAGGTATTAAAGATTCTGCTTCGGCACTGCTGCGCTCTTTTCTTGATTCAAGATCACAGCAGATTCACTGGGAGGGACTTCAGTCTGCTGAACTCTCTCTACCCTGTGGTGTTCCCCAGGGATCAGCATTATCCCCTACGTTGTTCAACCTATATGTTACACCATTGGCTAGCTTAATTAAAAACAATGGCCTAAAATTAGTGTCCTACGCTGATGACACCCAGCTGGTGGTGTCATTGACTCAAACTGTTGAAGCTACTGCGGAGAGATTTAGAAGCTGTCTTTCCAGGGTAATGAGATGGATGAGCTCAAACTTTCTCAAACTAAATACCGAAAAGACGGAGGTGCTGGAATTTGGCCAAAAACCATCCATCTGGAATAACCTCTGGTGGCCTCCAGAGGCGGGCGCTTGCCCTGCCCCTGCACAAAAAGTCAAGAATCTAGGCTTCTTGGTGGACAAAGATCTTTCACTAACTCACCAAGTCAATCAGGTCACCTCTGCGTGCTTCCTGATGATCAAAATCCTTCGCAAAATCTTGCCTTTTATCCCTCTGCCCCTAAGGAAAACTGTAGTAGGAGCTCTGGTCCTATCTCGCATAGATTATTGCAATGCACTATACTCTGGGATAGGTGAGCGACAGCTCCTAAAACTTCAGTCTCTACAGAATGCGGCTGTAAGAGTACTATTGAACCTCCCAAAGCATCATCCCACTTCAGCTTGTATGAAGAAGCTACACTGGCTCCCTGTACGTAACCGTATTCAATTCAAGACCTTATGCCTAGTGCACAAAGCAGTCCATGGTGGAGGTGCTGATGACATAAAAACATTATTCCCTCTTTATGTTCCCAGTCGTACTCTCAGATCCACGAACATGGGCCTAGTTGGCATCTCTAGATTTAAAAGGGCCCGATGGGGTGGTAAAGCCTTCTCTTTTCAGGCAGCTAGCCTATGGAACAGGCTACCAACCGAATTACGTCTGACAACTAGTAAGACCCTGTTTAGAAAGTCCGTGAAAACTTGGCTATTCACCAGGCCGTAGTTTCTTTCCTATATCTCTATTCAGCTCAGCGCCAAGACGCCTCGGCATAAGTGCGCTTAATGAATACCTCAGTCAGTCAGTCAGAGCGGGAAATCTTTAAGGATCCGGTCCAAACTTTGTCCCAAAAAACTATAGGTCCGATTCCCATGAGAGTTCCAGTTTAGATTTCACACAATTTGGATTGGGGGCTAAAAAGAATTTGTATATAAGAGAGGCTTTGGGTAAGGTACAGATCAGTCCAAAGAGAGGGTGTTGGTTGTCAGATGAGGGAGAGAAGGGAAGAGAATAGTAAGTGTCAGTTATTATCGCCATAAGTGTAGTGAACTGTTGAAGAAAGGAGCGAGAGCAATGAAAGAGGGACTGAAAATGGGGAAAGGAGCAAGGAGAGAGACCGTCGAAAAGATGCTTAACCCATATAATACCTTTTAATCTCCATGCCTTCCAGAAAATAGGCCTGTTATTTAAGGGGATAAGCGAGTTGTGCCAAATAGGGGATTCTAAGAAAGATTCACGAGAAATGACAATAGGGTGGAACAAAGGCTTCAATAAGGAACAGGTATGTCTAAATAGAGGAAGAGAGGTTTGAGGAGTTTTGGTAGAGAAACGTACAACTTCATTGAAAGAATGGGGTAGTAATAAGACATGTTCAATAAGGAGCCAAAGAGGAGTAAAGGGGGAGGGGTCCGATAGAAGCCATTTTGAGGCTTGGCACAGAGAGAAGGATTTATGATAAAGTTGAAAATTCGGGAAGTTTACGCCGCCATTAGACTTTGGCTTGCGAAGAGCAGATAAAGCAATTCTGGATTTTTTATTCTTCCAGAGAAATCTAGAGAGGCATGAATCAATACATTTGAAATAGAGGGCAGGAATGTGAACAGGAAGCATGGAGAGGATATAAATTAGAATCGGGGCAATCATCATTTTAATCAAATCTAAACGACCCCACCAAGAAAGAAAAAAAGGGTTCCAAGAAGATGTTAGATTCTCAATACGAGATAATGCTGCAGACATATTTAATTTAATGGAAGAGGTGATAGAATTGGAAAACCAAATACCGAGGTATTTAATTTTGGAACTGTTCCATGCAAAACCAGTGGAAGAAAAGGAATGGAGAAAACAGAATTTCGTAAGAGGAAGAATTTCAGTCTTGTCAGAGTTAATTTTATAACCAGAAACCTGTGAAAAGGATTCGAATTCAGACATTAAAGGAGAAATAGAGGTATCTGGAGAAGAGATAAATAAAAGAATATCGTCTGCATATGCAGAGAGTTTCAACTGATGGTCAGCGTAGGGAAAACCAGAAATGGAGTCATTGGTACGAATAGAGGTCAAAAAGGGTTCAAGGGCTAAGACAAAGAGAAGAGGAGATAAAGGACAGCTCTGTCGAACACCACATTGAAAAGGAAAGTAGGAAGAAACATGCCCATTAACTAAGGCTTTCAGAGCAGAGTACAGTAAGTACAGTAAGGAGATGAGTGATATGAAATTAGGACCGAAACCATGCCAGTGTAATGACGCAAACAAAAAAGACCAGTCAACTCTGTCAAAAGCTTTCTCTGCGTCAACTGAGATAGCGGCCAAAGAAGAGGAGAGGGAGGAGGTTAGCCTACCTTTAACAAAACTAATAAGATGGGGCATGAGGGGGTCTAAACGTAACGCAAGGAGCTTAGCAAATAACTTATAATCAATATCAACAAGGGAGATTTTTACAGAATTTTAGGAATAAGGCAAATGGTGGCTTCCTGAAAGGTGCCTTCTGTCTTACCAGTTGAATAAAATGATTGAAAGAGCATTAAGAGCTTGGGGAGTGGTAGATCAGAAAAGTGTAAATAAAATTCAACAGAAAAACCATCTGGGCCAGGTGATTTCCCTTTAGTAAGAGTATTTAAAGCATTAGAAAGTTCCTTAAGTGAGAGGTCTTTTTCAAGATTAAGAAAATTAAGATGAGAAGTAGAAGGGGTAGGGAGTTTATCAAGATAAGCCTGAATGAGAGCTGAGGAAGGGGTAGATTCTGGTGTATAGAGATTTTGGTAAAACAGTTTAAATTCATCAAGTATATCCTGATCTTTATACAGAAGTTAATTCTTAGAGGAGTAAATAGAGTCAATAATCTTGTGTTCTTTACGGGATTTGAGATAATTTGCTAAGAGTTTCCCTACCTTGTTACGACCACCATAGTAACGAGCGCTACTACGGAGAAGCACTGATGACGCATTGTCAGTAGAAAATTTATTGAACTCAATCTTAGCACGTAACAATTCAGGTGAAATAGAATTGGTTGAAGAGGTATAAAATTCATGTTCCACATGTTTAATATGTGCTAAGGTGGATTTTTGCTTTTGGAGAAAACGTTTCTTTTTCCTATAGACAAAATCGAAGATGAAACCTTTAGCCGTAGGTTTGAAAGAATCCCATATAATATGGGGGGAGGAGTCAGGGTTACAGTTGAGCTCGAAAAACTCATTAGCAAAGGAACGAAAAGAGGAGGAGAAAAGAGTGTCAGTAAGCAGGGATTTATTAAAACGCCATCAAGAAGATTTTGGACAGGGAGGAAGTAAGTCAAGGTCAGTAACAATTGGAGCATGATCAGAGATAACTATGGGTTCATTGAAGAAGACAGTCAATTTTGACACAAGGATTGAGAAAGGAAAATGTAATCTAGGCAAGAGAAAGAAGCATGAGGAGGAGAGAAGAAAGAATAATCAAGAGTATCAGGGTGAGAAAGCCTCCAAGAGTCCATGACATGTGTCTGAGAGATGGTATCTAGAATTTGTTTGTGAGCCTTATGTGGAGTGAAACGGAATGTGGATTTGCGGTCAAGAAACGGATCAACAATCTGGTTGCAGTCACCACCTAGAATGAAGAAATCATCTCGAAATTCAATACATTTTTGCGTAATCAAAGGCCAAAAAGTACAATCAGTATGTGTAGGACCATAGATATTAAAAACAGTTAAAGAAACAGAATTGATTGATAACTTTGCTAGAATCCATCGACCTTGCGTGTCTTTTTCTTGTGATAAAACTTTACAATTCAACTTTTTATGACATAGAATGATAACACCATTTTTTTTATTGGTAGATGGAGAGACTAGGAATGTACCCACCCAGCTTCTTTTTAACTTAAGAGATTCATTTTCTATGAGATACGTTTCCTGTAAAAGAACTATATCAGGATTGTACGAAGCTAGGTGGGAAAGGATTCTCTGTCTTTTAATAGGATTAATAAAACCCTTTACATTCTAGGAAATAATTCTGAACGGAGAAACATTAAAAATTTAAAACCAAGTATGTAAAAGTAAATAGAGAAAGAGGAAAAATCAATGAAGAAATGAAAAAGAGAGATAGGATCAGTAAAAGGTAGAAGAGAAGGGGGCAGATACCAGTAAGAAAAGAGAAGTAAGGAAAGGGTAAAAGGGAAACAATCAGGTGAGCCAGTAGAAAGGAGAGTAGTATGAATATGAGAAAATAAGAGGGAAAGGAGAAAGGAGGGGAAGGAAAAGACAGAGAAAGAGAAAGAAGAGACAGTACATATCCAAAAAGGATGACTGATACGACATGCCTAAGGGGATCAGGGGAAGAGACGTCAGGGCAAGGACGACACATGACAAGATGGATCACCTAAACCAAAGGCATCCGGACCGCATCAGGACGGGGGAGGACAAAGGTAAGGACCTTACGGGTTATGGAGACAAATAAAACTATATGGAATAAAGAAGAAATAATTAGCGTTGAAAGACATGAAGAAGAAGAAAAAATAAAATAAATAAATATAGAGATATCTAGTATCATTTAGCATAGATACATTTCAGAGAGAAGAAACAAACCGCTTAATAAACAAATATAAGAACAATAATAAGAAAAAGTTGAAAACCAAACTATGCCATGACTGTAGAATGGCTGATGAGCTAGAAAAGGAAGAATGACAAAAAGTCAACAATTGGAGGGGCCAGCTGTATCCATGACAGAAGCAGTATGAGAGTGGATGAATTTCTTAAGATCCGCTGGGTCGTGAAAAGTCAGAGTCTGATTTTGGGATGTCACTTTAAAGACACAAGGGTGGAAAAGGCCATAACGAGCACCAAGCGATCGCGGAGGAGGTCTTAGATTAAGAAATTCCTTTCTTCTTGATGCCGTTGCATTGGATACGTCTTGAGAAATGAATACCCTCTGACCAAGCCAAGAAAGATGACGTTTGGCTCTGGCTGCCGAAAGAACTGAAAGCAGATCAGTGAACTTCAAAAAGAGAATAATGACTCCTCTTGGCTTTGTGGGAGTCATAGAGCTAGAGAGACGTGGGCCCAGCCTATGGGCTCTCTGAATATTGAGAGACGTAGAAGAAGGCAAATCCAGGAGTTTCGGCAAGAAGGAGGAAAAAAAGGCAACAGGATCTTCACCCTCAAGGGATTCAGGAAGACCATAAATACGTAGATTGTTCCTTCTGTTCCTATTTCCCAAATCTTCTGTATGTAACCGAAGGTCAGAAACCTCCTGCTCCAAGGAAGTGAGTCTCAGGGACTTATCATACACCACGTTGAGTTGCTGCTCAACCGAGGACACTCTGGTTTCCATCGTAGTCCACTTCTCCTCCAAAAGTTGCATTTTACTGTTGGTTTCCTCTACAAAAGGACGAAGAGCTTGAATTTCATCAAGTAGAACTTCCAAAGATATAGGAGAAGGGGACGACTTGTCAGAAGACGGAGGGTCTTGCTTCAGACGCTTGGATAATGATAGCGGCGGTGAAGGTTTTGTAACATTCGATTGTGATGAAGTTGAGCGGTTAGAGGAAACACCTACCATGTCGTCTGTGTTATGAGGTGCAATATTTGTTGAAGGAGAAATTGGTGGTAAAGTAGCATGAGGCTTGGGTTTCCCATATAGAAATGATATACAAGCAACACAGAAAAGACAGTACGTAGGATAAACAGGCAGTTGTAGGCTGCAGATCTCGCAGAAGGCAAATATAGTTGAGAGATCAAAAAACTTCCAAAATAGTTAAAAGTAATAATGTCAAATAAAAATGCCTGAAAAATACTTCAACAGAAGAGGCAGCGACGTGAAAATGAGAAAGGTGAATACCAAATTAATAATGACCAATTATGAGAAGTGGCTGGAGAATTATTCCCTCGAAGAGCAGAGGTGCTGTCAATATAGAAAAGGCATCACCAGTTGAGGCGCTGTTATAATGTGGGGATATTCAAGAGAGAGTTCCTCAGAAATGGTGCAGAGAGCATGGCAAAGAGACATTGACCCCAATTACACATGAGGAACATAATTGGGTTAAGTAGGGCTTTAAAATGCAAAAAAAAAAAAAAGGTCTATAGCATTAGCATTAGGCAGTCGCAGCAGAGAAGTCTTAGTGAAATCAGCAGGAAGTCACAAGGAAAAACAAATATGCATATTGTGTGGGGAGAAATCCTCCAACGAGTGAAGAAACCGCATGAGTCAATTGTAACAGGAACAAACCTTGATAGGCATCAGCGCGACGAAGCGCACAAAATGGCAGCCGCTCTGAGGAGATTGTGTCCGTGTTAGAAATATTGCCAATTAGCGTTCGTTTTGGAGATTAGAAACGCTCACCGGGTGCGCAACATGGTCCTAGAGCAGGAGATAGCGGCGGATTGTCAAAAGGCGGCGTCCGCGGTCAGGAAACCGTCCCGGTGCGGCGGAGCTCCCAGATCAGGCGGCCATCTCTGTCGGCGTCGAAGCCACGCCCCAGTACAGTTGTTTTTTTAATTCAATATATATTAAAAATTACTAATACCTTCCGCCCAAGCCATTCTTATAGGTTTGGGGCCCTGCAATTGTCTGAATTGTCACAATTGTAGAAGTGTGATGGTTAGAAGTTGTATTGGTGCTGTCTTTGAAAGAGCTGGTCGGGGTAATGGGGGGTGCAATCTCCAATGGCCCCGGCACATACATGTTTACAAACTAAGCACTATAGTTATCATAATTCATTCTTAAATGCAGGCACTTGTTGGTGAAGTAAGTAATATTCACAAGACATACCCAATACAATGAGAGGAAATAGTCTTATCTTCTCTTTAATTTGAACTTGTGACCAACAGGCTACACCAGAACTCAGCAAAACTGGCTGCACCATCTTGCTTCTCCGTAGGGGCGATGACTATTGACTTTTCAGACCACAGCTGATAGCGCCAGCCCACAAGCTTCTTTCCTGCTAACACAATACACGAACAAGCCCATTCAACCTTTGTAAGTTAATGAAGGATGATGTTTTGCACGTGTTAAAAAAGTAAATTGGCCGGCAGACTTACTTATATTAGCAAAAAGGCCATTGGTGAAGCAGTGGGAATCTAGGCATGCCCAAAAAAATATTCACATTGATAAACAGAGCTTGAAAATGGGCAGGATCAGAATACTTAGCCGTGATCAGACAGCGCACGTGGCGAGGCGACCGAATGGGACAAAATGCTTTTAAGGGTGGCCATTTAAGATGACAGACAGAATGCATCCGTGACTGGGTGCGCTGAGCAGTGGAGTTCACCACAAGGAAACTGAAGGATGGCGGGTGCAACCCCACGCGAGTTACCTAGGTGTGCAGCATAGAACAGAAGAATAAACAGGAGAGCTTTTTCATGGTGAGGACGAATGAGGGCTCCTGGGAGTGGCATTCAGAGAATGTCCACCCCCGGGCAGCTTCGGGCAATGGCGCAGTCCAGGACAAGTAGGCAGTCCTGATTGGCTGACGCCTAGTGCAAGCTGCCAGGAGCACGAATTCTCGAGTGCACCATCACTTGAGGAGCGCGGTTAGGGTAGGTGTCACTCTTTTGGTCCTGCACACCCACCCTTAGAGGATATATTATTCAGTAAGCGTTAATTTTGTAAGTTAGTGAATTTCGGCCGGTATGTCGGTTGGACAAGTGGCAGAATTGGAGGAGATCAAGTCAGGCAGGAAGGGGTGGGGGCATTCTGAATAGCTTTGGACAGAGGGAAATAGGGGAGAAATGAGGCAAGAGGTAGGCAGGAGACGTAGATAGGGGTTGGGGAGGAGGATTAGTCAGAACAAGGTTGGGGAAGTTTGTTGTGGGGAACTGTTTACGGGCGGGGGGTGATATAACTGAATATGTATTAGTGAGGCCTGATTTGCATATATATATTACATGAAACTGCTTACCTGTCCAATAAAGCGGCCTTTTACCCCATTTTGGCCTGAGGCTTATTGCCCGATGGACCCGTGAAATGGGTGTGCATGAGATGGAACATGCATGAGCGGCTTCTTTTTAAGTGGGGAGCTGTGTGATATTAGACCTGTAGAGATTTGTTTAAAAAAACATGGGCGGACCCTATCAGAATTATCATATGTATGTATTGACACAGCGTTGCATCTGTCCCCCACACAAACTACTGTTGATACCTGCCTTTATGTAATAGTTTGTATAGCACTACCACTACCACATTGTTTTGTTTATGAAAACCTTTAGCAAAATTATATATTTGTAAGCGCATTGCACGTGTTTTATAGTAAAGGGATGGCAATCCGCTCTTCGCGATGAGGTCACAGGATCCGAAACAGCTCACATTTGGCTGACCCTTCGCCCTAACATTCTCCCCTCCCACCAGTATCCCACCCCAAAGCCCTCGGCAGTTAATTGGCAATCTTGTCTCGTTTTGTTAGGTCTCGCCTGACCCAGCGCATGCGCTGGTCTGGCGAGACTTATTGAGAGGGCTCCAAAAAGTGCTACCAGGCCAGCCTAGAGCTACAGTGCATGTGCGCGGGCGCGCACGCCGCGTTTTACCGCAATTACTCTCACTTTCGCGGCCGCAAGGCCACTTTGCTGTTGATGACGATCGCAATCGCGATCACTTTCACTTTCGCGGCCGCAAGGCCGCTTGGCATAGCCAATAGGTCTCGTTTTTGGGACCTTATAAGTATTTAGTTACGCAACTGTTGCATGGCTAAACACTTATAAGGTCCCAAAGGCGAGACCTATTGGCTATGCCAATGCTTGTTTTGTTTGTTCCCTGGGTCATCATGATTGCTTTGCTTGATTGTTTTTATATTCCGTGAAGCCAAGAAAATACTAGTTTTGCTTGTGTGATGTTGGGGGTTTTGAGCTCGCCACAAAAGTTAGAAAAACACGAAAATTTCAGAAGAAAGAATCAATACATGGGAAAACATAAATATAAACAGTTTTATGTCCATGGAAAATATAAACAGGCCCCGAGGTCTTTGGGGAGGCGAGTTATCTCTGCGACAATCGTATACTAGCGAGCTCCATCTGCTAATTCCAGTGAGAGACTCGTGTTTGTGCCAGATGCAAGAAACAGATGCAGCCTTAATAGCTCGTCTCGCATAGTTTCCATTTTATTAAGTGCCTCCAGGAAGTTATTATCAGCCGGACATCAAAGCAGGAGTCGTTGCCTTTCTTCAAGTTTCAAGGTAGCATTCTGTGGACAAGCACAATGCAGCTCCAGTCACTTGCAGGCAGGGACAGTGCAATCATGCAGTTCCGCCGCTGCTGCTGTGCAGTTCTGAATTTTCTCATTTTGCACGTGCTTCTCCGTCTATAGCACAGATTTGCAATTTTGAAAAAAAGTCACAACATATCAAATGCAGCTTGGATATTTCAGGTGGGAATTTTGCCAAGGTGGGGGCAATATTCCCAGCGAGGGACCTGCTGAACAGAATTTGTCTACAACCGTAAACAAACCCCTACATACTGAATGGCAAATCAAGTACTGTGGATTATGGTTCCTCCGTTATCCCTACCCCTTGTTTTGGTTGACCTTGCCGCGTCCACGCGAGGTCATCCTACAGTATCAAAGGCCATTGACTGCCTGGGTCAGGGGTTTATTCATAAAGCACCCTGCCCGCCAAAGCCTCGTGTTTGTTTACTTACGTTTGGCCACTATCAAGGTACTTCTCGGGGTATGTCCAATTTCTCTTTATTGTACCATGATTAAATCTTTATGGCTGCTTAAATAATTAGGCGCATATTACCTTTACAGGCCATGTCCCCCTGAGTAAGTACTTTCTTGACTTACCTCACATACTTCGCTGAGGTGCAATTGTTGTCTTAAGAACATACTCACACTGTAGCAGTTAAGATGTATCAGGTAAACCCCTTATGGACATATATGTCTCCTCCAATAAAGACCACCACCTTTCCTAATTCTCTTGTATTAATCATTACAGATGGCCCCATATCCTATTAGTCCTGATGAGTCCCTTATCTCCTCACTAAGGGTTGAAACGTCTTCGACACAGATGAGTAACATACAATGGAGTTAATACTACACATTGTTAAAATGGACTGACTTGAGAACTCTAGTGGTTGTTTGTTACAAACACTTCAGCTTTTTTATATGCTCTCATTTGTGTATATTGCTTTTGTGGTGGTTGTCACACCGGGGACACATTGCACTATTTTGATGTTTGAGTTTTTTCGTATAGATACAATATCTGAAGAGCTAAAATTGTTCTTCATTTACTCTGACTGTGGTGGTTTTTGGAGAATTTATGAATAGGGCATTCATTGCATGAGGATATCTAGCCCCTTAAGTGAACACTTTTTACTAAATGATGTATGAGAACCATTGTTGCATATAAACTGGAGTAGCATATGGATGATAGTCAACAATGGCTATTGATGGTTGTGACCTACGTGGCATCAACTTCTGGGGAGACTGTTTCGGAGCTGTGGTGCCTTGGTAGGCAAATCACTTTGGCCTCCTTTTTCCATCTCTGAGTTCCTGTCTCTTGAGCTTGTGGTGTTCAAAGGATGAGGCAGTTTGAGCAGGCCTGAAAGCAGTCCTCATAATGCCTGGATTCTATATCCAGCTGGGATCTAGTGCTAAAGCTTTACTACTACTGACTGGTTCTGGGTGGGTCTTTGCATTCAGTTGGTTGTTGTTCTTTTCTTTGTTAATCTTGTTTCAGTCTTGGTAGATATCAAGGTGTGGTTGCCTTGCAATGTTCCAGTTAATTAGTTCTGTTTCAGATCTCATCTCTGTCATTGATCTTGGACTTCTCTAGGGATGGTGCCTTCCACTTCCAGTGGTCTTTATTGGCGAATGTGAGGGTGGAGTCTCTAATTGGACCATTTAGGGAACTTTTTAGGTTTAATTTGAGAGGTATAATTGGGACAAATGTTCACCTTCTTTGGTGTGGGGGTTTTCTGTTGCATCTACTCCTCATCTCTGTACAATGCTGCCAGGCTGCAAATACGTTGTTGGCTCATCTCAGCAGCTTGGCTTTGGTATTCCTCATTAAGTACTGTAATTCCATTATTTTGAGTCTGTTCTTCCTGATCCTAGTCATTAGTTTGACCTCCATCCAGTTCAGTCTGTGAAAAAAGCAGACCATTGGACTTGGTGATGATACAAGATGTCTTCTAGGTAGGGGATGCTTACTTATGCCCACAGGAGTAGGTGGTCAAAGCAGAATCTTGTGTTAAATTGGGAAAGTTGGCTACAGAGGGCCAGTATGGGGATGCGTACCCACCTCATTAGGTAACGACTGGGATGTGGAAGAATGGACTCAGAGAAATGGATTTACTGGTAAGTAATAAGAACATTACTCGCTCATTACCCCCTGCCCAGTGTATCCCTCCACCCAAAAATGGTGGATTATCCCCTTCCAAGAAGCACAGCCTATCTTAACCCCATTATTCAACTCTGTATACTTTTTCCTAACCATCTCTTCCTACCATCCAAATAGAATTAATTTCTCTGTCCCATCATCTGTCTGGACCGTATTTTGATGGAAGAACCACACAAAATACACAATGCTCGCATGTGAGTGAATTTTGTACGTTTCTTTGGCCCAATTTCACTCGGCAAACAAATTAAACAAGCGGGTCCACCGCAGGACACTTTCTGTGAGTAACAGAGAAAATCCTAGAAGAGTCTGAGGATTCTAGGGCCTACAAGGAAAATAACTGCCTGTGGAACCCATTTCATCAAAATGGCCTTATTTGAGCTCCGCGGAGCAATTAGGTGCTCTTTGCGGCACCTTACCTCTCCTCAGGAATGCGCCGGACCGGGGCCCACATGAATGAGGTTTAGACCCTCTTGAACACAGGTGAAAACTGGTGTTTCTCTAACTAAACACTTGCCAGTACGTCATTTGTTGTAATAATTATACAGACATGTACTTCTCTGTCAAATTGTCCAATTTGTCTCCAGTTTTTATGATTACTTTTGACAACAGCAGCTCATTTCCTCCTGTCCTTCACACTCACACACTTGCATGTTAGTGCAAGGGTGCATCCGTTGGGCACAAGCCGGTCTAAATTGCGCCAACTCGGGAAGAGCGAAAAAGGCAACATATCTTAGCATTTTTGGTGCTGTTCTGCTCTCTCCCTTTCATGCAACTCAGGACAGCTGCATGAATTCTTTCTAAATTTGTCCCTTATCGTTGTAGTGTGGGTCCACCGAGCCACCAGAAGCAGCCCTCAATAGTCCAAGAGTTTTTTTTTTTTGAGTGTGCTTAAACCATAGTGTGTGCCCAAACCTTATGTACAGGGTGCCGATGTGGGATGAACCAACGTAAACATTTCAGGGAGTATTACTGAGGTATCCAGGCCCCTTTCACTAAGGTGAGATTCAAGTAACAGTTGAAAGTGGACCCATCAATTCTTCACAAAAGGCGAAAAAAAATTACATTATTTTTCTCAAGGCAGGTCACCTTTAAAAGTTAACAGTTGCTAAAGGGTCTTGAGAAAAGCTGTGGCACAGCCGAACGCCTTTCCTTTCTCTCCCTTGCCAAGCCATATTTTGTATACCGAAAAACAAAACAAAAAAGATGAAAATGTGTATATTTTTCATTTATTTGCCTAGTTTGTATTAAAACTGAATACCGAAAGCAAAAGCATGAAAGGAGGCCTGGCAGATACTTCCCAACATTGTTATAGCAGATAATCAAACAATGTCTTTAAAAAAAATCCCAGGTCAGATTTTCTTTTTCTTTTATTTCCTTTTTAGGTATTGCGCCTGCGTTGCAGTGCATAGCACTGCTCGCGCAGCGAGAGACCTCTTGTAGGGGGTCTGAAAACGTGCCTAGGAATTGCACACGCTCGTGCGTGTGCTTTTCCTTTTGTGGCACGCTATTGGCCTTTATGTGTGTGTTTTTACTAAGAGAGCACGCAGTAGGCCAAAGGCGGGCACATTGCTCTGCCCATGGCCTATTGGTGTCTATTACATGCACCAAAGGCCATGTAGTGTCAATTATCGTGCCCAGACACGGGCGCGATCATTGAAAACACATGTTTCGCGCACCACTCACGGGCGTGTTTTTTTGCAATAGCGGTCGCTTTCGCGATCGTTCAACTTGTTTTTCTCTTACTGCAAAGTGAGAGGCATTTATAAACACCAACCCCCATGTTTAAATCTTTTAATCTTAACTACATGTCAGATACATCACCCCGGAGATTCCCAAACAGAACCAAATCCCCCCAACATTGTTAAAGAATTTCCTGTGCTTGGAAAGTCATTTTTATTTAGCAAATGCATGGGATTGTGCTGATTAAAAGCTTCCCTTAGTGAAAAGGAACAGCACCCTGGCACTGCACACACTTGTCAAGCCCCCTCCCTCCCGCTTACGCCCTCGCCCCAGAACAGGCTATTAACGGCCTCTTGGTGGGGGTGTCACAGCCCAGCAGCAGCGCCTTGAATTAAATGAGAAGCGCCTCTCACCTCCCAGCAGCAGCAGCGTCATAGCTCAGCCCGGTCCGCTCCCTCCTCTGACAGTGGTCCAGCCTGTCTGTAACCTGGGAGATGGGGCAGGGCAAAGGAAAAACAGGTCAGAGGGAGGAGGACGGGATGGGGGCTTCGTGCCCAGCTTCAGCCCTCCCAAACTCCCTCATCCAATCGACAGGCACATATTTATGCAAACGTTTTATAGCCCTGCTAACACTGTCTCACAATAGCAAATGCCTGTGGAAAATGCAGCAAAACAGAATATGCAATGTTACGTCCCAGCTCGACGTGTGTAGCGCTTCTTAATACTGGGCATTGGCGTGTCCTTAAGCATTTTACACTCAATTTTGGCAGATAAGGGAACTGAAGGTCTGTGCCATGAAGATGAAATGCACAGGATCACACAATTTGGCCAGTACTGACACTAAGATTCGAGTTCACCGTTACCCTGCTTTCACAGATCACCGCTCGGCCATTCGAGGGCATCTCGGCGCACCGGACCAAGGTTTAATATGGAACATTTTTTAAGTGAGAATCCGGACATTGTATTTACTTTGCACAAGTACTAAATCCCTTTAAGAGTGTGGTTTAAAGAGTGCTGCTTGTTGCCCACGGGAACCAACCTGAGGGATGTGGGGGCACAAGTGAGCGGGACACAGTGATCGGAATCTATCTTCACCCCCGTCCCCCTACCCTGTAGCCTGGATCAGGCACCCTGGAACTTGGAATACGAATTTAATTGTTGCCGCTGCCCATGTGCTGGACTCTGCAGCAATGCACATCGCTGTCACTGTGCCCAATACATACTTTAGGAGGACTAAAGCACATGGAGATAAGGCGATGTGTCCAGGATCACACGTTTGTGTAACACCCGGGATTAGAACTAGCGCCACTGGGTTAAAAAATAAGCATTTCACCCACCAGATTACACAGGCAACACTCTACCCCCTTCTTCTCCATTGTAAATACTTTCATCGCCCACCGTCTCCCGTGTAAAGTCTCTGCCCCCTTCCTGGCACTTAGAATAATTCTGCAGCGCCCAGCCCCGTCCCTGCCGCCCCAGAGAGCACTCACCTTCCTCAGGCAGCTCCCAGCTCCGGAATAGCCCGCTATGTGCAGCTCGGGCTCCAGGAGTGATTTCCAGTCGAAAACTTTCTGTCAGTTAAAACAAGCATTTGCAATGCAATAGGTCTCGTATTATGAAAGTTTGAGCTATTGGTGTTGCATTATTTAGCAATGCCAATAGCTCAAACTTAAATAATGCGAGACCTATTGCATTGAAAATGCTTGTTCCAACTAGATACATTTAAGCAAAGTACGTGAAGCTTCAAAATAGTATTCAATTAATTCTTTTACCAAGAGGTTTTGCTACTGAAATACTCCTTTTTCTTACACAGTTTGCCAAAGTAGGATAATTTTAGGAGGGTCTTTTCCAAAGGAGTTATTATCTTATCTAAATTCTACTTTTTTGCTGTACATATACGAATACATCTGCATACTCCCTTTTCCATACTGCCAGAATTTTACCACCAGGAAATCCTAGCCAATATTTGGATTTCTTAATTTATGCCCATGCTTCCCATTATTGTGGTGTTTATTGGGAGCACACTTGCAATGTTCATAGTATTTTCTAAATAAGTAACATCCCTTCAAAAGGACTAGCCAAGACATCATGTTTCTGCACATCATTTACATGGATTTTAAGACTACCCAAGGGAGTCATATGCTGAGTTCTACAATTAATGAAAGGTTCAAATAGCCATCAAACTTTAAAAAACTTGATTAACATGTATTGAACTTAAATGCCCCTTGCTGATTCCTATTCTGAGTACTAATGCGTGTTATGTTCAGTTTACATAATGGATGCCACATGTTAAAACAAGATGTTCCTGCCTGAATCTAGCGTGCTTTCTTTTAGAATATTTTTGGAATCCTGTGCCCCATCTGGAATAAAACTGCCGATATGTCAAAGCTCATTCACATTCTTTGTAATTTCATGATGTCACATTACCCCACTCTTTTTTTAATCTTTCTGTAGATCTATTGTCTTAGTTCTGTAGGTGGACCCGCCTTTAACCATTACCAGATTGTCTCTCTAGGACCAGCCAGTGCTTGATTTTATAAAGAAAAATAAATGCTAGGCCCAAAGTTTTTCACTGGGGCCCTCTTATAGTGCTGCCAAATGCCAAGTTATCTCACTTGTATGGAGTCTATTTCATTTCTGTTTCTTTATCACTGTTTTCCTCCTTCTTTCTTCCTTTCTGCCTCATTCTATCTTCCTTTGGATCAAAGTCTGGTGATGAAAAATAAATCTTGGTCTCCTCCAAAAATGAATGTTAGTGACCACCACGAGCACCAATCCTCAAATTAACTCTGCGATGGCATGTTACAACAGTACCATTCAAGATACCTCTCAAAGCAGCATTAAAATACACTGCAGGACGAATATTATGAGATCCTGTTAGTGTTGTTAGTTTTCTGACTATATCAGATTCACATTGGCTATCTAATGGGCAGTTGGGAATGCAGAGCCCAATTCAGAGCTAATTTGTCTGTTACTAGGCATTACTTTCTCCAGTCCAATATTGTTTTATTTCCAACACATTCCTTATTCACAGGCCCATGAGACAGGATTGCCCACTCTCTGTGCTACTATTCCTGCCTACCCTGGAGGCTTTGGTGTCTAACATAAATAAGTATAAGAAATAAAGAGCATTGAAACAGTCGCCAGATTTCTAATAGCAAGTTGTACACAGATATCGTCTTCACCCATCACAGAAACTAGAACCTTGATCACCAACATGATATCTCTGATCAACATGTTCTCATTCTTCTCAGGATATGATATTAATTAGGGTAAGAGACAAAGTCTCCCTCTGTCGATGAGGGAAGTGATTGAAGGTTACGTGTTTACTTGGCTATCATCAAATTTAGAATACCTAGGCATCCTGATCAATAGAGGATTGATTGTCAGGGTATATGGCAACATACAATAATTGATTGCAAAAACTGACCAAACTTTTACGAGGTAACCTGGATTCCAATGAACCCTTTGGTGACAATACGGGCTGTAAATATGATTGTAGCACAAAGGTACAGCAATTTGTTAGCCATGTTCCCTATCCCCAGATTCGCACCATGGACCATGAGTGGATGCATAAAGATTTCATCTGGACAATAGAAAACCTAGGCTTAAACCCTCAGATTACGCATCACCACTGTTTCAGGCCGATACAAACTGGCGCTTCAACTCTCTCATCCAGGATACAGAGATCAAGACTTCCTTGGCTCCTGATTTTGTACCGCTGTTTAATGCATCCACCTTAGATAGGTGTTTTGGCTTCAAAATGCTTTACTATATGGGACCCTCAAGTGATACAACCATACATTGACAGTTTCTGTCATTTAATATGCCGAGGCCACTGTCCACAGGAGATTGAAGATATGCAGGACTACCCAAGCAGTGCCCCATTTATGGCTTAATGCAGGATTTATTTGGATGTGCTACATTTCACTTGTTACCTTGGTACTCTTCTGGAATATGTAGAGCAGATCATCTATTCTTTAAGGACTCCCTGAAAACTTTTGAAGCTTTGCATACTGAATTCGGTTTACCATTCTCTCTCAGCTGGAGATAACAACAAATCAAATGTTGTATTTGGAAGTACATTGGCTCTGGTACCTACTCACTGCCCTAATCACCATGGTAGGGCATGGGTGGTAGTGTAGTTGATGGCACATGACAGTACTCAACAACAAAAGGTATTCCCCACAAACAAAAACTGAAATGTTGTATTGCCCATGCAACTGCTAATGCCTCACGATCTATTACAGAAAATAATTATTTTACTCCCTTTAGGGAGCGTGATGCAAATGCCGCTATCCTTTGCTCCTCTTCAACCACTTGTGATAAAACAACACCAAGGCCACTAAATCTCGCGTCAGTTGTTAATACTGTCTTTTTACATGTGTCAAAATGTCCTAAGGTGGGTAATTTGCTAATAGCCAATTTGACTGACTGAAAAGCCACTTAACAATCATCTGACCCTAAAAATACCACACCTTTTTTCAACGAACTCCTCAGCGGTTGCACAATGTATGCAAAATTAGCAATTAATTTTTAACAGAATTCAGCTAAGCCGAGAAATGATCTGATTTGATTACTGTTCTTAGGGTTAGGAGCTTCAACAATGCTCTTTGCCAAATCTTGCTTGGGACTAATTCCCTCACCAGAGATTGCATGTCCAAGGTAAGTGACCATTATGGCACCAAATCTACATTTTTCTTTTTTCAATGTTAATCCTGCTATTTGCACCCTTCCTTGCAACATGCACCTTGGTATCATGGTCATGCTTATCTTTGCCATGTACCAAGAGATCATCTTGAAAGAACAAAACTTGTGGCACTCCCTTCAACACCTGCTTCAGCACCCTTTGGAAACCCAACTCAAAGAATATCCTTAAGAACCTGAAGGCACCCAAAGACGTGACAAAAGATGTGCGGAGCCTTGACTCTTTTTGCAGGGAAATCTGATGGTAAGCTGAAGCCAGATCCAAGGTGCTGAAAACTTTAGCCTCTTTGAGAACCACCAACATCTTGGATATATTTGGAAGAAGTTGATGGTCCATGCAAATATACTTGTTCATCCCCCAATTCCATACACATATTTGCACACTTTTTCCTCCATCCTTAGCAGCAAGAACCACTGTAGCCAACCATTCCGAGGATTCAATTTCCACAATAATTCCCAATCTCAGTAACTATTCCAGTTCAGCTTTAAGGGGTTCCCTCATCAAATGTAGCACTTTTCTTACTTTAAATACACATGGCACAGCATTCTTCTTTCACACAATCATGTGTGCAAAACGATGCAGCAAGCATAACTCTTCACTGAAAACTTCAGGAATCTAATGCTCCACCTCATGCTCATGACCAGTGTTCACCACTAACATAAGGAGCCCAGGGGAATTAGGTTTAAGGATGATTCCCAGGTCACATTGATGTCTCCACCCTTTTCTATGTATACCTTACCCACAGTCTCTATATCCCGGAATTGGATTTTTATACTGGTGTATCCTAACACGTCAATTCTCGCTCCACCATAACCAACTGAGTTGTAATAAAATTGCCTGGCTGTGGAAAACGTTCCATCAATCTCAACAAGGTAATAGTCCAACAATTTCTTCCATTGCCTCCAAATTAGTACTGGTTCTTCCTTTTCAGACAAAAAAAATGTTAGTGGCTGAGAAATGTTAGCCGATGCCATTATAGTAATACCCCAGACCTCTCCACAAAACAAGAAAACAATAAGGAATCCAAGCATGCTCCACAAAAACATAAATAAATGAATACAACTGACCAAACCTGGTTAATGTCCCATGCAAAGATTTGTCCTCCCTGTTGATTCAGGATCCTGGACACCTTGTTTGCCCAGGATTAATCAGCCGTAAAATCTCTCCACAAGTCGAATGAAAATTTCATAAGCTCCTTAAAATTTCTGGTTCCGGTTACTATTGTGCGCATATATCAGCGTCCAAACACCGCACACCAATAGTTCATGACTGTGGAGTTCTACACTTGAAAAGCCTACTAAAATCATGGCCGCTACATGCACATCAATAAGCTTTATGTGCATCAGCGCATCACATCGGACGCTATCCTCAGCACAAGGCACCCATTTGAATATGGGTGGTGCATCTGCGTAAGTATGTAATACACACATGCATCAATGCACAAGACGCTATTTCCTGTGTCAGCACCAGGCAGAAGAATTTCTCGCAGTGCACTCACCCTTTCATGTCATGAAACGTCACCAGCTACAAAGTTCAAATTCATATGACAGTTACAGGGCCTCTTATGACATTATTCCCGTTAATGCATGGAGAAGCGACGAGTAAACCAAAGGTTATCTGGCAATCACCAACAACAAAAGTTCTCTTCCCGCAGACATCCATAATCAGTTCCTTATGGTTGAAAATAAAGTCCAAAATTAGATTGGATATATCATTCTTTGTCCATAAATCCAATCTGTATATCACAAAAGCCAGTGACTCATTGCAATCGTGAAGACTTCACACACCTGAAATAGTTTCTTGCTGCCAATATAGTTGAATCTTTTTCAAGACCTCAACCCCATCCTGAATGGCATTCGCAGAGAGAAATTCCTCGCTGGTGGTCCTGCTAGCGACATGAATGGTCACCCGTTGCCAAAATTTATGTTGTGCCTCAGGAAACAGCACAAGACTCTGTAGTGCTTTGAAAGTATTTATTAACATAATCACAGAGATACAGGACCACACAGCTATCAGCGCCAACACCAGCTCTCAACTGCCCTCACAGCCCCAGGATTCCATGACTGATGTCTTATCATTCTGGACTCCCCCCACACAGACCTGGTCATGCATTGATAAATATCTTAACTATAACAGTTCTCCATAAGGATTGATTAAAATAAACTGTTACAATACAGTAGCGGGATCAGTTACTGTCGGTAAACATTTCTTTATGCCAGTTGACAGACGCTCAACCCATTCAAATGAAGGATTAGGAGTATCTACTACATTCGAAGATAAGACTTTAAAGTAATAATAGTTTTGTGTATTGTCTGGATGGATCACTCGATGGGTGTACCTTGGTCTTGATATAAACCTTGCACATCTGATCTGTTAAAAATATTATACAAGGAATGTTGAAGAATAGAATGCATTTCGTTTGAAGAATACTTTCTAATGGAATAAATGAATTTGAGTAAGATTACTGAAGAATTCCCATTGTCTATCACTATAACGGCAAACATATAAGGTAATACATTCATTTTGCATAAAGAAATGTTTACCAATAGTGACTGATTTCACTGTTTTATTTGAAACAATTTGTTTTAACCAACACCTAAAGAGAACCCTTTCTAGATGGACGTTTAGCTTCATAGGTTTGCATAGGGTTATCCAGGTGACCCCTTATAACCTCACTAGGAAACCTGACTGCACCTAATCAACTATCCACGGGCAAAATCTGTATTGTAATGCATGGTAAGATTAACGCTTTACCTATAGAAAGTGAATGGTTTTCAGAGCTTCTCCAACTAGGCTCACATGAACATATCACCTAGAAGTTGCATGACCAGACACCACTTTTTGATCGCACGTTTGGATCATGTTTCAAACTATGTGTGACATCACACCCCTGGCAGAGAATATACTCCCATGCTGCTTTTCGTTTATTCCTCCCTCCACACACAAACATACCCTAATAAACACATAGCCCTGAGCACTTGGCAAACTTACCTGATAGGGTCATTTTTAAACTTCAATATCACGTTACTATCCTTGAGTTTGGACAGATCACACGCAGCTCCTAAAACGTTATTTCTTGATCCCCGTATTTTCAGGCGACATTAGTCCTACTTTGCACTCTACCAGCATAATTTCACCCCAAGCCTTGATTGATTTCATATGAAGACTTTAACATGATTCTTCTCAAACACAGCTAATCTTTCAACTGAATCCACATGTTTAGTCACTTGTTATTAAAATGTATCATTGTCTAATTTCACTCTACTACAAGCTAGCAACTCCTGGTTTAGATTTTATGGTCTCATGAAAATAAAGGGATATAGAAGTGTTTCAAGCCTTAATGTAACATCAAACATCGTCATGGAAACATATGTTTTGCGAGTTGATCAAGTGTCTTTCATTGAGTTAACTTTAAGAGCCGATGGCACAACTAAGTAACAACTAGGCAAGTTTCCCTGTACCAGTTGGTCCAATATGGCCACTATATTTTTTATCCTGTCCAGCTAAGGAATTCAGCACCCTTGTATGTGGCAGGAGCTGATAGCTGAAGTAGTATGATATCATTGCTTCATACCCACTCACTGTCCTGTTCCAACATGATCCCATCTTGCTTTGTAGAAGTGTTGTGGTTCCAGCGGCGTAGCCAGAGTATCATGGACCCTAGTACAAATAAGTAAATGGGCATCCGGGCGCTGGTTCAACAGTGAAGTACAGCAATAATCAGGGCTCAGTGGGCCCCTCAGGCCAATGGGCCCCGGTGCCACTGAACCTGCTGCACCAGTTGAAACCACACCCCTGCAGTGGTCATGACCCGTACTGTTTGAATTTTCTGCTGCCTTCAGTCCTGCAGCCTCTTGCCTGCAAGCAGTCGCCGCCTATTTATCTCAAGAGGTCCATTCTGGAAGAACTGTGTCCAAAGCAATGCTAAGAGGGCCGTCTCAGTGATGTTTGCCGCCCGCATATTTTGGACATTAAACATGATTTTTATCTCTATTGTTTCCCATTCATGCAAGAATAGATTTTGTAGACAGAGCTACTGCTAACATACTCTCATTTTATATACCTGGTGAATCTCATTCTTAAACGAGACAACATTATTTTTACTTAAAATGTGACAAATTGATTCATAGAGATCAGAAAGGCACATTAGGTATCCCAGCAACAACGAATCGCAAAAAATATTTATCAGTAGGTAAAAACGTATGTGACCATGCTACCTTTTTAAACGTACCAACATTCCAACATATCCTGCTCAGCGGCGTAATGAAACTTGAGGCTGCCCCCTCATGCAAACTACATGGAGAGCCCACCCTTTCCTCCTCCTCCTCCCCACCCAGTCAGGAGGTCTCAGGCCAGGGGCCCGCTGTCTGTGCACAGTGCCAGAAGGAGCCCCCCTTGAGCTTGGGCCGTCTCTCACCACGGGGGGTGTGGAGACTAATGTTATGCCACTGTTCCTGATGAACCATGCTCTGAGGCAGAATATTCTCCACTGATATCAGTCCTGGCAAGGAGAGTGGTGCCCATAGGGATTAGGATTAAGCAAGCACATAGACACAAATAAGTACGGATGGCCTCATGTACGACTCTTTGGTGTAGGGCAGCACAACAAATCTTGCTGTGCTGCCCTGCACCAAAAGGAAAGGGCAGGGATTCACCGTATTTAGGAAAAGCAGTGCATTCCTGTCCTTACTACCTGCGCTGGCGCACAAATTGGTGCCTAGCGCGAATGCAGGCACACTTGCACCTTGGTGCTAGGGTGTCCGCGTTGTTGGCAGGATTGTGTTTGTGCAGGAAGGGACACCTTACAGCACATAAATGGAGGCACTTTCCTCTTTCTATGTGTGCTGCAGAATGCAGCACACATAGAAAGAGGAAATATTGGGGAGAAATAAACACATTCCTCCTTGTTACGCCTCCCCTGGGGAGGTGCACAGTTTTGGCACATTCCCAGGTTTGCGTTATTTGGTAAATCTGGGAATATGTCAAAATCCATGCGCGTTGTGCGGGAACACACATTGCAGAGCCCATGGCACGCCTCCCTGACGCAGGGTGAGGCAACGCAGCAGCTCTCGCTGCATTGCCTTTCACCATATCTATGAGGCCACGAAAAGCCACGCACAGTGGTTTTGCGTGGCCTCATAGATATGGGTCTGCACTCTGCACCACCAGAGTGTCAGAGAAAGTGATGCTGTGGCAGTGCAGGCCTCTTATAAATGAGGCCTCAAGTGTTTGTACCGGCAGTGTCACGCTCATTGGAGTTAGCAATGTTTGGAAGACTTTGGACCTCATACAAAGTTGTACATTTCGGATGGTGTGCATACTCTGCATGAGAAATGTGTGTAAGTGCGGGGCAATTGTGAGTTGAATGCCATGAAATATTGAGTAACCACGTCGGACCAGATTTTACAGTCATAAATAAATAGAACTCCCAATTCTGGGGGGTTTGACACATACATTTACCATCTGCTCTGAGCAAGTGGTAAATGAATGCTGCGGCATCTGTGTGGGGAGGGTGGAAAAGGATGCATGTGGGGCATTGGGGTTGAAAGGCGAGCTTCAGTCTTGACAGGGTAAAGCTTTGTATGCTGCCACAAAAAATCAGGGAAAGAGTCTTGGCTGCTGCTCTAGCCAATGCCTCATGCGATTTGTCCATGTTGGATTACCACCTGGTAAAATCGGGTCCATTTAGGAAATCAGGGTGCCGCAATAGCGGCCCACTAAGTATCAAGCATAGCGGAAGTCCATGTGGTGCTTCCTCTTCGCTTAACTCTTAATCTTGGCCTTTGAGCATGTTCTCGTGTAGATATGAAGCAGTGCGCCTTGAGTGTTTACTTTCATTGGGGCTTCAGTTTGCTGGATTCATAGGAGCTAACTGGACCCTGATAGCAAACTAGTATGGACTCAGTAAAGGTTGACCACAAGGATGTTGTTATATTAGATATCCAAGGTAAAGCGTTCTTCTCCGGATTGTTTAATTGTAGCCTGCTTTTTGTGCTCTGGAGGTATTTCCGTTGTACAGATGCTTGTATGTCTGTGTCTGTCACAAACATTACGAGGGTCCATGCACCCACACTATATGAAGTGGTCCTTTTCTCATTTGCATGGGATGTGGCCCCATACATATAAGCAAACCAATGCCCATATGCCTGCATCATATTACAGATCCTGGCACATCTCAAAGAGTCTCTTTAGAATTGTACAAACTGTGCACCCTTGAAAGTGACACAAAATGACACCTCCCCTCTGAAGATGTCTTTTGAGGGGGGACCAGTAGGCTCCAGGGACTTCCAAGACCCACCACCCACGAAAGGGTGCAGGTAAAATGCTACACTCCTGTGAGTGAATCCCTGCTCCTTCTCCAAACACTGAAAATGGAGTAGTGATTTCATTGTCACTCAATTTTTCTGTAATGCACATGCGTTAGGGAGAGCAATTTTGTAATTGGGCAGTGGTGGAAGCCCCCTGTAAAGGTGCACGTCAGCACAGACCAGGTCCTTGTAGCCAATCTGCAATTAGATCCGGGGTGTAATGCAAATCTACGCTGAAGTTGGAGATCCAAAATGGCTTCTGCTCTCGGTAGATGGACCTATGAAGACCACCTCCATCAAGGTCGTTATGTACGCTGGTGCCAGTCCTGGACCTTTCACCGATACATTATTGATTCAAGGTGTTTAGCCTAATTAGGTCTATGCGAGAAAAAAAAGACTACAACAAACAGAATGCATGAGGCTAGAGCACCAGGTCCAGGGCTGGAAACCATGTCCTGGATGGTGGTGGTCGCTCTAGATGGGCTTCCATTGCTTTCAGGAGCCATTTGAACTATCTTGACTTTGGATGAGCACAAAAGAAAGAAGAGCTCTTTCTATAGGTTAGTATACCGTGGAAGGAAAACAGTGAAACAGAACGCCAATCTATAATTTGTGTGATGGATGCACGTTACAATGTTGATAAATTATGGACATGTGAAAAGAAACAGTGCTTCTGGACTGTCATACATTTGTTGAGGAAAATGTGAGTTTAATCTGCAATTCAAAGATCCATGGGATCAAAATGTATATTTGCTCTCAAAGTTTCCGTTAGTCTACAATCCTCAAGTCCCATCTTATGGTTACGTAAGGACCTGCCGAATCTAAAATCTATGGAATACACCACGCTTATGATATCTACCAAAAGGATAATAATTGACATGGTTGTTGTGATTTTTAATTATTCCTTTTTAAATAGCCGTATTGTGTAAGAAAGCAGTTTCTTGTTCCTTGATATCTCTCACATGTTGGATAAGTGTGGCTCAATGGTTAGAGCTGCAGACCCTGATGCAGAGGTCTGGCCCGGGACCAGGGTTCAATTCCCGCCTCGGCGGATCTTGGATTCAATTTCCCCGGACCAGATAATTCTCGCCTCGGTGCCTATTCTAATCATGGGTCCCACTGTGCAACTCTGGGCAATAGCTTGCTTAATCTCCACAATGGCCCCCACAGCGCTAGGATGCCTGGCTTCACCTTGGGGGGTGCCCAGGAGTGGACATCTCACAGGAAAACCAGGAAGGGTTCCACAGCGGTATGAATACAGCGCTACGAGACCACTGGGTAGAAGTGCACTATATAAGTACAAATACATTTACATTTACATGTTCTCCTTGCCAGCACTTGTTTAAACCAATTCCATTCTTGAAACGACTTCTCTATCCTATATTTACCATCATCGAGGCTTATTCTTTCTTTGAATTTGTATGCAGTGTCTCTCTGCAAAGAGGTGCTCCTTTGCATCATTTCCTGATTTACTCATTGCAAAATGAACACGTGGATGAACCTAGTTGTACAATACATACGTTGCAGAGTGTTAGCTTAATTAACCTGTGGAAGTCGGCTATATTTCCTTCTGACATGTGTCCATTAATGGCATGTAGAATTTTGCTTGGTGAAGCAAAAGTGTGTTCCTTCCACAACATGGCCAGGTATTGTGATAGCACTAAACAACGCAGAGCTAACACTTTGTGGCCCATGTTGTGCAAGGCCTGTGTGTGTGCAAAGGTGCAGGCTCATCCTCAAACAGACGCGAGCACTAGCCATTTGCCTACTAGGCGCATCAAAAAAATATGCCCAATATACATACCACTAATTGCATTGGTGGATCACATTTGCATATTTCCTCCATTATATGCAATTAATGCTTGAACATTTGAGATATTGCCTTCCAGTTTATTAATCTCAACTCCCCAGGATTCACTTACACGCCCTTGATCTCGGAGAATCATGCAAGTGCAAGTACTGAATCGCTATAGCCAAAGTAAAGGGAGCCGGACTAAAAAATGTTTTGCTTCAACTTACTCTTATAAAATATACAAAAAAGTGATGGAAGGAAGGCTTGATTTAATCTCAGCCATTGGCAATTATACAGGGCCGCATCCCAGTCCATCGTTATTTTGCATATGGCCGGTCCTCAGTTTGGACCCAGCCATATGCAAAATTGTCTTGACCCTGCTCCAAGGGGAACAGCCCAGTCCAAATCCCAGGCCAGGTCCGCCCTGAACCAGAACACAAGCGACCCAGGACCAGTTTCACCAGCCTGGTATGGCTTGGTTCCATTGAAAAAGTGTGCCCAGGACCTACGTCTGGGCATACCCATCACACTTAGGGCAAAATTCTAAAGTATAAAAAAAATTGATGGATTGAATGCTTGAATTAATATCAACCACTGGTAATTACTAGGCCTGGGCAAAAATTTCGTTCCGTTCGCGGAAATTGCGATAATTTGACATTTTTGCGTTCCGCGGAGAGCGCGAAAATGTCAAAAATTCCGGTTTCCGCAGCTTGGCGATAATTTGTTTCTTGCTCGCGCTGTAAAATGATACATTCTTGCGCGCGCGCGATCGCCTTACCTGAATCCCTGCGTTCGCCGACAAGTTTTCTTGATCCGGTCGCGTTCTCCATGAGATGTTGTATTGTTTTTAGCCATTTGCGCTGTCTCGCGACAGTTCGCGCCCGCAGTGACGTCATGCGTCGCGCGATCACGTCTTTCTTCTCGCGATCATGCATCGCGAGAACAACTCAAAACAAGATGGCCGCGCCCGCAAGCAACCACATGGGTAAGTTGGCGACCCGCAACCATGCAGAAAATCTCGCGAACATGCCGGAAAAAAACTTCCGCATCTTCGCGATATTTCTGCTTGCTTGCGATAATTTTAAACATTCTCGCGATAATTTGCGAAGGTTAATTCCGCAAATTCCGCCCACCCCTAGTAATTACTCAGGCCACATCCCAGTCCATCGTTATTTTGCAGACCATGCCACCTTGGATTTTACTCAGCCATATGCAAATCAGTCTCGACCCTGCTCTAGTAGGAAAAATCCAGCTGCAAGGCCAGGTCCTCCCTGGACCAGAACACATGGTGTGCGAAGTAACTTGCTCAGAAATCTCCACATAGTTCCAGTTATCTCACGTGCAGCAGGGTAGTGGTGCATTGCTGTAATAAAAGCCAAAAATAATCTAATTTGCCACATTTTTATGCTGGCTATGTCCAAATTTAAATGAAAGTTTGAGACAATTGCACTTTAATAGCTGTGCATGCTGCTTGACCTGGCTTGGGGCTTTCGCCTGCCCTGGTCACTGACAGCAGAAGTGTTTGTTGTTTTTTCTCTTATTCCATTTGCTGGTCTGTTCATCAGACCTGGAAATATTTTGTTTACATGAAGCAATGGACCTGTGGTAATCGGCAAACTCGGCTCACTCATGAAAGTCCTAAACTATCCCAGGTGCATGCATGAGTACCTCATCCAGATCAGATTTTTACTTTGTATTCTGAGACTTCTTGTCCCAGTTTTATATAAATTATAGAACTACAATATCAAGAATGCAGACATGAAATCTGAAATGGATGAGCTACTCAACTATGTGTGTCAAAAGTTTGGTAGTTCTGCCTTCAGTCACTTACTCATGGCCTGCTTGCACATGTAATCAGGGACGGTGTACTGCATGCAGCACTATATGGGTGTAAGTAAGGCCCTGCTGTTGACTGGGAGTGCAGCAACCTTTGTCCTGCTTATTGCCCTGTCCTCTCCCAACCCTGATGCAATCTTACACCACTCTCAGGGAGGTTAATGAAACATGGCCCACACCCCCACTAATAGTGACGTGGGGCAGAGTCCTGGAACGGTGCACTGTGCATACACTTTGACTGCTTCAAGACAGAGAAAGGCAAGGGGTGCACTATCAAACGTTTCTATCCATTTCAGTTGACCAACAAAGTTGAGATTGTAAGGGTGTGTGACAAAAGGTACACTGCTCACCATGAGAGTTTCACGCACCATAAAGTTATATTGTTTAGAAATGGTTTCACAGAAGAGAACAATGATCATGCTAGACAAGCGCCTGCATGTCATTTGTTGAAGCCGCAGCACATGTGTCCTGTATAATCATTTCTATGCAACATTTCTTAAACCATTAGACTTTGTGGTGAGTGAATATGGCAAGGAATCTTGCTTGCCAAGCAAAATTCAAGCTTGCAAGAGTTCTCCCAACTTCTGAATTACATAAGGCTTTTCTTGCACTGTGAGAAGCGACTGTTCTGCAGCTGATTCCCCATAAAAGGCCCTTCCTCAATACTAAAGTGGATGCTCACAGCAACAAAAACAAGCATTGGCATAGCCCATAGGTCTCGCCTTTGGGACCTTATAAGTGTTTAGCCATGCAACAGTTACATAACTAAATACTTATAAGGTCCCAAAAGCGAGACCTATTGGCTATGCAAAGCAGCCGTGCGGCCGCTAAATTGAAAGTGATCACGATCAAACATCAAAGCGGCCGAGGGGCCGCGAAAGTGATAGTAATCGTGGTAAAGCGCGGCGCGCGTGCCCGCGCACATGCACTGTCAGGGCCGGACTGGCCATAGCGGGCACCGGGCGTTTCCCCGGTGGGCCGCTAGGGTGGGGGCCGGTTTTGGGCCACTGGGGGGCCGTTTTTGTTACCGGGGGTCGGCACTATCGGCCACCTGTAACAAAATCGGCCGAAACCGGCCCTCGCAAACTGCTCGGCTGCACCCCCCTCAACCCAGGGGGAGCCGGCCGAGCAGTTTGCCAGGGCCTGTTTCGGTTCCCAGTCCGGTCCTGTGCACTGTAGCTCTAGGCTGGCCTGGTAGCACTTTTTGGAGCCCTCTCAATAAGTCTCGCCAGACCAGCGCATGCGCTGGGTCAGGCGAGACCTAAAAACAAAAAATGGCAGGCACGAATGTGTTTAAAAAACATGCAGAGCTTTTACCTTAATTCTTCAATTGGTCTTTAAATGTGTGTTTAGGACTGTATTGGCAGAGGTTAGCCAGGTAATCAACCTCGCCTGTCACACATTTTGTCATCATGAGAAAAGGGCAACCATTGAGGTCATAGAAGAGACTCGTTTGGCGAAGAGAAGGGGAGATCTGAAAGCCAGAGCTGTCGACTTTGCATGTAGGGAACCAAGATCGAGTCTCGGGGTGGCCTCACCGTCCTGTGTGGTTCTGGGCACATCGCGTAATCTCCCGTGGCTAATATTAAGATAAAAAATGTGCAATTTAATCTAGTGCACCAGAAAAGCACTCCATTGCCCTCGGGAGGAATTTGTGCTATACAAATCAGCAAAAAATAAGTATTCTCTCTCTTTTTTTTTTCTTCCAACTAATGGTGCTTAGCACCGGAATTGACCATAAAAATCCTGCTTTAAATTCCCCCCTGAGGCTTACGTGCCACTAACTGCCAGCAGGTCTACACTCTGTTGACCTCCGTTGTTTGTTTTCATCATGAGGAATACATGCTCCCAAGATCACTATGGACAGCCTGCCAACCTCGTGTTCTCAAACCTCCCCGAACCCCTCCCAAGATGGGATGGGGCCATGAAGGCTTGTTCATCCCATCCCACCCTGCGGCAAGTTAGGAACGGGCGGGGTAATGGGCAATGCTGTACAGTGTGCTCCCTCACTGATTGACAACAGCCTCTTAAAACGCAGGGTTTAAGCTTAACGTGCCCAGGCTGTTTTCAACCAGAGAGGCCGCTTTGTTGTCATAGAGGGCAGTGGCCTTACATTATTGCATGGCACAGAAGATCAGGGCTGATAACAGGTATGCCCTGTAAAACCTGAGATAGGGGGCAGATGCGTTTTGGTGCATGTGCCTTTCAAAAGGCCCTGATTTTGCCTGACCCTCAAGTAGAGCGAGGGTTGGAGATTCAAAATATACATTGACTGCCTAGTTTGATAAAAGAAAACAATAGGAGGTATGAATGGAGGCAGTGGAGTAGCTAGAAGCTGAGCCGCCGGTGGGGGTCACTGTGTTTGTCGCCCTGCGGGGTATGTAAGAGCAGGGGGTGCTGGCGATTCCCGCGACGTCTGGCCCACACAACCACAGATAAGAGTGGGGGGGAGGACCCCACCCCCAAAACTTGTGCCGTCCGGGGCAGCCCTACCCTTGCTACACCACTGAACGGAGGTGGTGACAGGGCCCTTCAGCCCTAATTAAGCAACTGCCCCTAGGTATGTCTACTACTTTGATGGTAAGACCTATAAGAAGAAAACAGGCAGCAAGTTTATCATCCTCAGTCTGGCAAAATGGTGTATAGCAATGAATTTGAACTCTAATAAAGCGCTGGGTAGAGTAAAGTGGAAAAAAGCTAAATAGTATCACAAATGGAAAAACAAAGGGGTACTTATCAGCATAAACAATGACAAACTGCCCTTAGTCCCCCCAGAACAGAGATGAAAAAAAGACGCTGATGAATGCCTGAACTGGCCCCATGTAGGTTTGCAGACTTGATAGATGGGATTCCTGTATGCAATGATAAAGTGTCCACAGAAGAATAGAAAGATTTGCAACTGTATTTTCGTCTTAAAATCTTCAGGTACCCTATAAAATTGATGGCTTCTTCAGGACCAACTTCTTCATTCACTCTGAGCATTACCTGACCACAGACATTCTTTTCTATATCTGCTCAAACTATGAAAAGAATGGCAACTTGCCTGAGTTAAGAGAGGGTGCTTGGTTACTGGAATAAGGCTGTAGTCTATAGAATAGTAGATCACAATACCAGAACACTTTCTACCCACAGATTTGTTTCTTTTAAACTACAATATAGCTATTTGTTGCACCTCATTTATATATAATGTAAACTGGAACAAATTACTCTCCTTCTCCAGAACTTTTACAGTCTTTGCCACAATGACTCAAAGCTGTAATTACTCTGAAGTAACATAAAAGCAGCTGTGAAACAGGATAACATGCCAATACATGCTAACGGTACTCAAATAGAGAACCTAACGAATTCATAATTATGTGATAATACTATATTTTACCCCCAATAAGAAATGGCTGTGTCTATTACTGAAAAATGTAACTATTTTAAGTGACCCCTCCCCCTGATGATGTGCTTCTGCATGACCACACTCCATTCAGGGAGATCCAGCCATAAGGAAAACTGTCACTGAGCTTGCCGCGCTCTCACTTAGGTCCGACAGGAGATTTTTTAGCTTTTAGCCCCTCTGGGCTTGGGACCTCTGGTGTCAGCGTGTCTCTTATGTGGCCTCTGCATTCCCCTCTACAGCTTCTACCTCAACAGTGAAAGGGGGGTTTTGGAGCGCCCTTTTCTTAAGGCAACCGGGGGCATTACTGCCATTAATGCTGACGCTGATTTCTGGCCCCGTCACTTTGCCCGACCCGCTCACGGAGATGGGTACGTGAGGATGGCAGGCTGGTGGCACAGCTGGCAGCCAGCATTTTTGGCATTTTGGCCGTGACTATATCAAGTTTAAGAAAGATTTTATTTCTAAGCAGAGAAATACAATATAATAATTACAAGATAAAGTCAATGTATACAAATTGTCAAATCAGTAAATATGTAAGATAAAAAGAAAAAGAGAAACAAAAACCGACAATCATCAATGTTCAGAATAAGTATGACCACTATGCAATAACTATTATAAAAGCAGAGAGCAAGAAAAAACAGATTCTTCAAAAACTTAAGGTAAGGCGCATCTACTAAGCAAGTAAAATGAAAGTTTGAAGACGATTGAAATAAGTCATAGGCTTAGATAGAAAGGGCCATTAATCCTGTAAGGGGCCACATTGAAAAAAAACATCAGATGTTGAATTATACAAATTCGAGGAACCTCCCACTGGAGTAATGCATGAAAAAGAAGAACAATTGTAGACATTCGCTCCTTGCATCTGAACTATGGTCAGGAAAGAGCACTAACAGCAAAACTATACCCAGTTCATATTCCACAGATATACTTGCCACAGAGATCTGTATTGACTCTTTAAAATTAATATCTACTCGGAGAAAGGTGGTATAGAACATAGGAGGCTAATAGAATGAAGTACAAAATCAAAGAACCAACCCAACTGCCTGAAAACTATTTGTTTAGTATGGCGGTAAATCTCAGCTATAAGAACGGGACAAAAATTGACACATCCACACGGCTGCCACTAGTGTGCAATTAAAGACACTTAAATGTAGAGTAGTGAGAAACAATATCATATAATCTGGGTGAGTATCATCAATTTATTATATATATCCATCATACAAAAACATAAATATATATATAGCAGAGTACATCAGCTAATCATTAATAATAAGTAAAATTCATACAAATAGAAAGAATACATGTAGAAGGAAATAAAACCCTACTGTCAAATTTCTTACATTCTGCCCTACTCTACCACAAATTCATTCAGCACAAGCTCTTACATTCACACTCTCAATCAGACACATGAACAGGACAAGGACTGCAGCCCAAATGGCCAGATAGAAAGAACTAACAAAAAGTCATAGATATACATAATCCACACAAAAAAACAAATATTAATACATACTATTAACTCTCTAATACTGAATTGGTGTCAACACGCATTGTTGTTAATATTTTAAAGTTTTTTTAACAAGATTTGTTCCTATACATATTATTACAGAACACATGTTTGTGGTCCAGTCTTGTTCAAATAGTGCGCCGTCATGTGTTTCGGTGACCGACACAGAGGATATGGTCACACCTTCTTCAGGGTGCTTCGAACATAGGAGTGAGGGGCAGATGAAAAGACAAAATTATCTGAGCAGCACTTCGAGGTTGGCCAAAGAGGGATGCAGATGTATGGCCTCATCCATTTCATCTACCCAATGGAAGCTGTATAACCTCAAATAACACGGGATGAGGCTCTGGAGCAACAACAGATAGAGGACCCTACAGTCTCCAGATGTGGAAGTAGAGGGAGGGGGAGAGGGTTGCCCCAGGCTCCAACAGGATAAATAGAGATGCTCTCTTGGATAGAAGTGGCACTCTTGGAAGGGATTAGGGGGATTCTCATGTGGCAAAATCCATTGTTTGGCAAATAAGTAGCTGCTGTGGAGTAGAGTCCCCGGTGTGTCATAGAATGAAGTAACCAGCTGTGAGGAGAATCCAATAACCATATGTGCTGGAGAAATCCTGTCAGAAACAATGATGCAGGGAACAAATCATACCAGAACCTCCTTTCCTCCACATTCCTTCAGCAAGCAGATCACACAAATACATAAAAAACTGCTGTGCCACATAAACAATTCCACAAGGGGGGAGTTTACTCCGTATGATGTGCAAAACAGAGTGAACACAAGAACCAAGATAGCGGGCGCGAGTCCCGTGAGAGAAACACGCCAACCAAGCCTACTGAAAGGAGGGAAAAGGCTCTAATCGGTCAAGTAAAGACGACATAATGAAGATCAGGAGTCCTTCATACCTTGAAGGACTCCACTCCTATAGAGAAAAGCACGAAGTGTCAGTAAGGAGAACGGCACCCCTCCCGGGTCACCGCGGAGCCTCACAAGAAAGAGACCATCTTTGTTGGTGTCAAGCCACGTCCCCACAATGGTGACTATCTTAAAATGATAATATTCCAACTCCATACAAGCTGTCAAATGTATTGAATCATGTGTACTGTACATTACACATATTCTGGATGGAAATCCATAAAAACAAAATATAGTAAATGAAAGGCACAATGAAAGTCATTCATAAGTGTCCAAACTGCTATCGTAAAATGTGTGGAATTTAGGCCTGGGCGTAGTTTGCAGAGTTTTGCTACGTGGAACTCCCCGAAGTTACAAAAAAAACTCTGCAAAGTTCCGCAAGTGGTGGAGTGCAGTGCGAACTGCAGTTTGTGCTGGTATTCCTGCCGCTCGTGTAGAAATTCTACCCGAACAGCAGCTCGCGCTCGTGAATTTACCGTTCGCGATCGCAAACCTACCATTCACGATCGCGAGCGGGGAAAAAACTCTGCTGCACATCGCGAAGCGAAGTTTTCTGCCCTCTGCAAGCTCCGCAGAGTGCGGAGTGCAGAAAACTCCACGAATGGCTCGAAGTTCACCGCCCAGGTCTAGTGGAATTACAACTGTTTACTAGAAGTCTGGAGGTCACTCTTTGTAAGTAGTCCC
Source organism: Triturus cristatus (assembly GCF_964204655.1). NCBI lineage: Eukaryota > Metazoa > Chordata > Amphibia > Caudata > Salamandridae > Triturus > Triturus cristatus. The sequence continues at coordinate 832,705,980 of NC_140591.1, forward strand.
TTGTATTCATATCGGGTAACCAATTTTCTATTGTCGGCTTATGTTTGGATTTCCATTTTAAGAAGGTATGATTGAAATGGCAATACTTTTAATATCCAGAGCACTACATTATGGTTAAGATCCTTAAAAGGAATACATTTTAAAGGATGAAGTCTCCAGCTGGCTTAATTTAAGTTTCATTTCATAAAAACGTAAAATTTAAACATGTACACATAAACATAAAATGTGTTAGTTTTGCCTTAAATGTTAATCCGAATAGTAGCTACCCAGTAGGAAAATTATAACTGTCCACCTTAATAAATAGAAGAGGTAATTTCTCAGTACACTGGCTTTTTGGAAGATGCATTCATCTCTGTGTTTTCCAGAAGTCAACAAGTGTAGGAATGTATCCTAATTTTCTCCGCAGTACATTAGAGATAAAACATTTTTGATTAAATTATATATTTGAAAATCTAATTATTTGAAGAACAGAGTCAGAAAATTAGAATCTGAAAAATACATTTAATTGAAAATTACGATCACAAGGTGAGGAATGGGCTTATAGTATGTTTTTTTGCATTTGATTATTTCGGTATTCACTTAAACACAAATTTAAGTTGGGCACCACAAATTGAAAAGGCACAAGCATCCTTAATCCAACAAACCGCACACCTAGGTAAAATACAAAAAAACTGTGTCCAGGAAAGTGGGTCCAGCTCTAGAGATCTATAATACTAAAAAACTGGGGGAACCCTCTATGGGGCTGAACTGTGGGGCATAGGAAATGTAAACCCCCCTGTCTCAGTAGAAAAGAGGTTCATTCGATCAATGCTAAATCTTCCGATTAGCACGCCCCTGGTTCCCATGTTCGTGGACCTGGCCAGAATACGCTTCAGAATAAGATGGGCTATAAGCAGCTAATGTTCTGGCACCACCTCGGGTCGGTAAATGAGCTTACACCATACAGAGCAGAGACAATAGATCTCCTAAAGCAACTCCAGGTTCACTCCATCCCATGGTTTAGCTGTTTGAAGAATCTACTGAAGAGTCTTGGGGATGGAGGAATACTGGACCTCCCCAGATAAACCTGGCTTTAGTCCAAAGTGCAGGGTAAAAAAGATCTACTGGGACGGCATTATGGAGAAGGAGGCGGCCAAACGGCTGGGCACTTTGACCCAAGAATTTACTAATTTCAAATTTGCTACATTTTATGAAGAAACTATCAATGAAATTGTCCCACCTTTGGCAAGGAATTTATTCATACAATATCGTTTTAAAACCTTGCAAACTAAACTATTCTGCAAAACGTGGTGCAGCGATGTGTCCGCAAACGACCAGTATCCGGCATATAATGCTTGTCCAGAATCAATAATCCACCTGTTGTTTTTCTGCCCTCACTACAAAAATCTGAGGACCAAGTGGATTGTGCCATTATGCAGACTGGTCAGCCCGGGACACTATTTAAAGGGTATGAGAATATTAGCCACGGATCCACGTAGGGTAGTGGTATTTGGTCTGGCCAGATTCTGGTATGCACTATCGATCGAACGCTCTAAATGTATTACATAGTCTTCTAAATCATTGTATGCTAGAACTGGGGCTATTTTATCGACTTTTAACTCTGCATATTTTATAAAGTTGTATATTGTATTTTGTATATTTTTTTAACCATTGTTGAATATTGTATGTTGGATGCTCTTTTGAGCACCTTGCACTTTATAAGATCTTCGCGATCGAAAATAAAGTATTTGATGATAATGATGATGGTTAGCAAATGGATTAGGTTTCTGTTTAGAGTTACAGCAAAGCATAGTCACGATAGGGTCAGGGTTCATGCAGCGGAGGAGCCGCTACTGCTTGCTGGTACTCCAAAGTTGTTCTCCATTCCGGCTTTATCAGCTGCTCCTCTCGTAACATGTGAACAGATTGCAGCCAAAGAGCTACTGAAAAACCCTAAAATGGGAAAAGGACGAACAGAGAAAAGACTTCATCCAGAAAACATTGAAAGCAGATAAAACCGATTGTAGTAAATATATTTTAAAATATAAGTGGTCGTTGAAGCTGAACAAGAGAACCATATGAAGGAATCACCTCCACCTAGATTCATGTTATGTTATCATCCTGTAAGAACACGTGGATTTGAGGAACTAGAACACTTCTAAATCTCACAAATGTGAATATTTGAAAAAATCGCATTAACTTCTTTGATTGTTTTCTCATCACTGATCCTCAACGTCCCTCGCCGCAGCCACATCACCCCCCACCTCAGATACCTACACTGGCTCCCCGTCAACAAGAGGATCATCTTCAAGCTCCTCAACCACGCACACAAAGCACTCCACAACACCGGACCAGCCTACCTCAACAGCAGACTCAGTTTCTACACCCCCACCTGCCAGCTCCGCTCCACCAGCCTCGCCCTCGCCGCAGTCCCCCGCATCCAACGAACGACCTCCGGTGGCAGATCCTTCTCCTTCCTCGCCGCCAAAACCTGGAACACTCTCCCTACCCACCTTCGACAGACCCAAGACCTGCTCACCTTCAGAAGACCCTAACGGGTAGGTAGTGCGCTCTACACGTACAATGATTGATTGATTGATTGTGTTACACTTCAGCCATCCAAATTAAATGATGTAAAAACCACTGCACCTGCCACTTTAGTCGCGGAAGTAAGGAGCTTCTCCGGGGTGGCTACACATTTCAGGAGGGTCAGCCTCTATGCCACCTCTCACTAGCGTATCAAGGATACCATAGGCCTGGTGCAAGAAAGGAAAATGTTCCCCTTGACTGCTGTTGGGCAGCTTAGTAGAGCAATTGTCAGGGTTCAATGAACTCCCCAGGGCTTTGGCCCCGGTGCCCCTGTACCTGCTGCACACATGGTAGCTAATACTCTATCACCTGTCTCATTAACCCTCTGTGAGATTTCCTAATGTCAGCCCATATGTGGGACTGGATCGCCGTGCACCAAAGGGAATTGAAAACGACTACCAATGTTCTGTCATTTGCCACCGCGTTGTATGTTATGATCAATCAAAGAAAGAAACCTGAATTCGAAGGCGTGTCAGACCCTCTTGAGAAAAAACAGGTCTGTAGTGAGTGAACTCCAACACAACCCTGACTATCGCTACACGAACTATTCCCATGACACAGGCTCACGTCTGCATCATTCTGTAATTCAAAAACGGAGTAGAATAAAACCTGGATAAACGCGTATTTCCGCAACAATCCACTAGAGGGCAAAGTGGGTCCATGAATGAAATCTACACGAAATTCGTAAGTGAACACGAGCTGACCAAGGAAGGACTTAAAATATCTAATGAAAAAGTTTACCACTTTCTTGACGCTGATCCAATAAATGTTTTATTTTGCGGTGTTAAAAACATTCTTGCAGCGAACCACTAAGTGGAATATAATGATACTGTATATAACTAGTGGCCCGGTAATCCTGCAGAATGTGAATATATCGTCTTTCCTGTGAAGCAAAACCACTTTGTACTGTAGCTTTTTAGACAGGGCCTATCTAGAGCTTGAAGCTCACATTCAGTTCTGATCCATTTGGTCAGTGATTAATTTGTAAAGAAAAGAAAAGAGCCAAGACCCTTGTCAAGCAGGTCATTTGCTGCTTGCACCACCCGTTGCCCCTACTAGTGATGCCAATGACAGTACCAACACAACTAAAAACCATCAAACGCCTACAATTTGTGACTTGTAATATACATTAAACATGTCTGATACCTACCGCCCAAGCTATTGTTATACCTTTAGGTGGCAGGTATTAGTCAATTTTAATGTACATTGAATTATTAGAAAACTGTTGTGCCCGTCATAAAATTAGACAAACATCGCCACCTTGTGGCAGGCTATTATAAGTGCCGGTGTTGACAATTAAGTGCCGGTTCCGAGGACCGGAAACCGCAGGCTCAAATTAAGCACTGATTGGGCTGAATCATCTTCCCAGTGTCTGATCGTAATAATTTGCTGCGAGTGACTATTCGCTTCCACATGACGCAGGACATATAGCAGGTTATTCATTAAGGTTTTGCATAGGGGAATGAGAAAAGAGACGCAAAGCCTTGCATCGATTTATATTTATTTAATATCATAAAACTCGGCTAATGCACTACAAAATTGTGCAACACCCTGTAAGCACCCACGCAACCCTTACTAAATGACTCCTGTTGTTCGCTACAAGTAAAACAATAGTTTAAGCAGATGGACAGGTTTATGTGGTGCTGGGAGATGGGATGTACTAACATAATGTTTAAAAAAATGTATAACCCCTATTCTGATGGAACACCAATGACTTCCTTTGCTGTCCCAGCCATCTTCAAATAGCTGCATCATTTAAAAAGCCACTACGAACAGCACCTCCTTTTATTTTGCAGGCAAGCTCACCATTTCTGGTGGTTCTCAGCACACCCCCTGCCAGACTGCATAGTAAGAACTGTTTTAAGAAAAAACAAGGCTGCAGGCCTTTCTGATTTTTTTCACCTGGAATCTGGAATAACATCCCTGTATCCATCAGGTCCGCCCCAACGCTTCCCAAATAAGGAAAGAGTCGAAGATTCACCACTTTAAAGAACACTAAACCACAATGCACTAACCATCCACAACCCAGCCACCTCTCCTATCACTCTTGACTTTAATGTTTTGATTTGACCTTGTACAGCTCTTCGCTGCCTTTTAGCTAGGTTTGCGCTATAGAAATGCCACATTCATACATAAATACATACAATGTGTGAATGAATGCAGACACTATGAAATCTAAAAACATGAAGTGAAAAAGAGAGCTGAGAGAAAAGTAAAGAAAGAAGAAAACATCAGTGGATAATGAAGGCAGGATCACCAAATGGTACTTTCTTGATGGGGTCATCTGCTTTATAGCAGCACGGGAGGGGTGTTGTGAGAGATGAAGAGAAAGGTCAAAACATGTGCAGAGACCTACAGGGAGGATAGGTCAATGCCACTGGCAGTGGTGTGGAGAATCCCCCATCCTCTGCTTTAGCTGCCAAAGGGCGGATGCCACTGGGACTGATGATCTGATCATCTCGGTGGCACTATAAGGCTTGTTAGGTTCATAAGGATTATATGAGCCTCATTTCTGCTGGCAACATTTTTAGAAAAAATGTTCTAAGGGGATGCAAAGGAAGTGCTGAGGGGTGGAGATCAGCGCTGCTAAGTATATCAATTTCAGAGAAGGAGGGAAAGAAAAATGAAAACATGGATGAAGGACAAAGAAGGCATAAAAAACAGAGCGGGAGAGAGAAATGTAAGAAAGAAAAAATAAGTTGAGAAAGGAAAGAATGATGGGTAGATAGGAACTGGAAAGTACAGGGAAGACAGGTTGGAAGAGTGAAAGGACGAACTGTGAACGATTAAAGGAAACAGGGAAGCAGAGAAGGAAAGTTGAAAGAAAGGGTGAAAAGAACATAGGAAGAAAGGGTGCACGGTTTGATAGCCATAAAGGTGAACTGATGGATGGATGGTAAGGTGAAATGTTCAATTAGTGAAAGGATGGGTTGGAGGAAGAGTGGAAGGATGAATGAATAGATGAAAGGATGGATAGGTAGATAGAAGGATGAATGGAAGGATGAAAGGGTTAAAAGAGTGAAGGGATGATCAGAGGATGCACTGATCAGTGTGCGAATGAATGGTCATTGGATGGAGGGAATACTGAAAAAGATTAAGGATGGAAAAGTTGCTGGATCAATGTGAGAACACATGGATGCAGGAAGGTTCAGTGTGATGATGGAATGCTGAAAAAATGGATGAATGAATGGGTGAAGTGACAGACGAATGAAACTGTGAAAGTGAAAGGTAGATGGGATGATGAATGGATAAAGAGGTGGTTGTAGAGGGCATGGAAACCAATCTAAGAATCGGACATAAATGCTTTGCTCGCTAAGTGCAATTAGAGGCTTGGTTTAAAATGGGGGCTACTTTCATTTTTTGGGCTATTCACTTGACCACTTCTGCAACAAATGTGCCTTCAGCCTTATTACAGGGAAAGTGAGTGGGCTTACTAACCACTGGTGGGCTATCAAAGGACATCAGTAATCAGGGTTCAGTGGGCCCTGCAGGTGTCTGGGCATTGATGTCGATGCACCAATGGCAACATTGATGGCTAAACCCCTGATCGGTGGAGATGACCCTCTTCTTAGCACATAAATTATCGTTCCCATAGCATATTATTTGACAAGGAGGGCATACAAAGACAGAGGCGGACAGTTTGCAAGACAGTGACCAAGCAGGACCACATATAATCACCTGATGAACCTTGAGGACAGAGCAAGGCCGCTAGTGTTTGATGTACCAAATGGCCTTTTTTGCCTGGAGAAAGCTCATACTCCCACATTGCATCAGTGAAGCACGTTTTGGCTGATTTGTCAGAGCTCACCATCGCAAATGAGGTTTTCATTTTTTTCTAAACTTCACACAAAAGAATCACAGTAAGTGCACAAGTATCATTTTTGTTGTACCGCAGTATTGAAGGCTACAAGCCCCCTTTTCTGCCATCCTTTTTTTACCCCCCTGCAGACAGGGCTTGAAGCTAAGGGCAGCCCTAGGAAATGTTTAAATAAAACCTTATAGGCTTTGTTGTTTTGGAGGGGCATTCTTCTATCAGATAAAACATTGAAGATGGGCCTTTCAATTAATATTATTGCAAATAGGTCTATATTCATTGGCTAAAGAGTCATTGATGTTAAAGGCTGCACCGTAGAGAAATCCATGAACTATTCCAATACCAGTATCTGGCACAATATCCAGGAGTGTTATTGCTCTGTAACAGAAAATCAAGTATGTGCCTATAGGCCTATAGGACAATGGTGAGAACATTGTGTGCTGTCCCCCTCTATGTAGCCCACCCATCCCTCAGAGCGGTCCATCATCCTTCAACCTACCAGAGGTTTCCATGTGTACTGTTGTTGAGGGCAAAGGATGGAGAAAGAGGAAGAAGGTATATTCCAGTCCAAGCGGTGATGTAATAAAGTGGCCATTTTTTTATGAGCAGCTGAGTATCAAGGGTATTGAACTGCACATGTGTCAACTTAACAAAATCAGCTACCAACATATAGTCAAGACATACATACAAACTGAAGTATATAATTGTTATTCTTTTAATTAATTCTCCTTATTAGTTTTAAATAAACAAACAGCAATACTGCCAGTTTCATCTAATATGCTGCCCAGTCCGCAGGTGGGCGGTAACGCATGTTGTAAAATAGATATCTATGTATCTTCAGACAATCAATACAGTGACATAGATTTGGTAGGCCCCTCAAAGGTGTCAAGGGGTAATAGGCATGCTAGTTGGGATGTCTTGCCTATGGCAGGCCGTGTTCTCTCCAGGGGCGGCTACTCCCCCGCCAACACTTTGAAAAATGTAAAAATAAAACGGGTTTAAAACCCGTTTTATTATCGTTTTATTTTACTTGTGCCGTGGCTCGGGGCAGGGCCCAGGTGATGATAAGCTGGAGGGAAAGTGGTGAGCTCTACCTACACTGCGCATGTGGTTTTTGTCCGGCCGGCCAAAAACCACATGCGCAGTGAAGCTTTCTCCAACCCCAGCTGCATTGCAGGGTTTGGAGAGAGCAGGCACAGAATCCCAGTCTGTCCTGGAGCGCACATCATCAGCGCTCAGGCCAATCCTGTAGCTGCTCTCATGCATGAGAGCAGGTTCAGGATTGGCCGCAGGACAGGCTGTGAGCCTGCGTCTGCCTGCAGGGGCAGAAAGGAGCCGAAGAACGCAAAGCGATGCTGGAGGACAGCAGGTAAGTTTTATTTTTTATTTTTTTGTCTCCGTCGTCCCCTTGTGAAGAAGGCACCCTTTCACTCTATACTTAGCGTGAAAGGGGAGGGGAATGGGTGTTGCTATGAGCGTTCCACTGCAACACCCATTGATTTTGACGCTGCTCGATATTTACAAGGACAGCGTAAAAATGGGGCAGCGCCACAATGAAGACCAGGCACAACCTGGTCTTAAACAGGCGCAATGATGAGAAATGTTTCATTTCTCCTCGTTTTTGCTGTTTGTATGTGTGCTGTGTTGTGCAGCACACATAGAAACAGCAAAAGGCCAATTTATTGTTTATGTGCCGAAAGGTGACCCTCCCTGCACATAAATAATCAATTAAAAAAAATCACGTTTTGCAACTTCAATTTGTGCTGCATTAAGCAGCACAGATAGAAGTTTCAAAATGCCATATCAGATTGTTTATGTGCAGGAAGGGAGACCTTCCTGAACATAAACATCTTCCTGCACATAAACAATCTTCCCCTACAACACAGGCACCCTTGCACTATGGTGCAAGGGTGTCTGCGTTGGCGCTAGGCAGCTAAAATTAGTAGCAGTGCAGAGAGGAAAGCAGGGCTGCACCGTGTCCTTGTACATACAGTGCAGCCCTGTGTTTTGGAAGTGGTGGAGCGTGGCGTTAAGCCAAGGAGGCTAACGCCGCTCTCCGCCACTTCCTAGTAAATATGCCCCTAAGTTCTTTACCTTTCAACTAGTGGATGTTCATACCTTTTGTGTCTGTTTGTGTCATTTTCTCAGCCCTTTCAGCACAACTGGGTGGGAATGAAGTTGTTCTCATTAGGTCTCGCCTGAACCAGCGTGCATGCGCTGTCCTGCGAGGCTTTTACTAAGGGCTTTTAAACTCTAAACCCACTCTCGTGCTTGTGCTTTTTTTTATCACCCGCAATTGGCCTTTGGTGCAGTCTTTCTATGAAAGACAGCACGCACTTGGTCCAAGGCGGGTGCATGTCCCGCTTTCTCTGTCCCCTGGTCTAGGGTGCTCGGGAGCGAGCAGCAGTGCCATCTGTTTCCAATTATTGCCCTCGCGGTTGCGTTAATTGGAAACAGATGGCGATCGTGCTGGCCCTGGTGCACTTTTGCTCCAAACGCGGAGCTTTAGCTTTTGCCGCCGTGCATTTAATTGAATTTGCTCATGTGGCAGTACAACTGTGAGGGCCGCATTAATTATAGCGTATATCTACTTAAAGCCCTGGCCCAAACCTTAAAATCAGATCTATTCTCCACTCAAAGAGTGATGAAATGCAGATGTCATAAACATTCACCCTGTGCCACGCGTGGACTAATGGAGGGGGTTTAGGATGCAAATCTAAACAGTTGTAGTTTACCTTCTACAGGAGAGGGGTTGACAGCCCTAATTTATTGAAGACACAGAAGTTTCGACAAAAATTTGTTTACGGTCCTGGAGAGGGCCTCCTTCTGTGCTTGACTGTGGTGTCGTCATTCTGCCTTTCTCGTTATATGTAATGTTCTGTTATGGTGTTATTTGTACAGCACTGCCACCATTGTTTTGGCGTCAGAGCGCATGCGCCCTTTGGTTATGGTAAACCCATAATTCGAACAGGGGAACCATCATTTGCCAGCTGCTGGGATGTGTTCTTCCTTTCGTGTTCTTAGATCAGTGGCCACGTATGGAATGCTCATGTCCTTGAAGTCCACTGGGCCAATCAACTGTGGCCATTTATAGAGTGCTTAGATTATATAAAGATATCTAAGCGCAACTGCTGTCAGCGGTATGAATCAACTCAGCGCAGGAAGGTTTTCGAAGCCCCCCTGCCCCCTATACAGAATAAATAGAATAATATATACTCCCATTTTATCATTTTATACCTCCCCACTCTGTTTGGCATTTGTGATGGAGCGCTGATAACACCAGCCCTGAAGGTGCCCCGGGGGTACGTGTGAAAGAAAGCCCCCCTACATTCTGGAGGTGCCCCCCACCCTCCTCATCCTCCACAGGACCGCCGACGCAGGGCCACAGGGACCCCTAATGAGGCCGCTGGGACCCAGAGCAGTGCAGTGCACCGGGCCTGTGCGGCTGGCTGCAGTGATGGAATTGAATGCCTGGGCAAGTGGCCGCGGGCGAGACACTGTTGAAGGGCAGCCATGCGTGTAACCGAGTATATTTAACAGCACCGTTCTCATGGGCACCCCTGAAAGTGCGCGCAGGGCGGGTTCATCAGGTACCAAAAAGACTCCCTTTGCCTTCTCTATTTTTACTCGCAAAGCACCACATGCCTCTAGATGCTTCCAGGCGCTAGGATATCGATTTGTAAATGTTAATAATACAATGTCATCACATTTCCCTCCAAGGGAGTGCACATGGCAACGTTTTAACGTGCCTCAGGGGAAAGTAGCTCTATTCGATGCCAGAAAAATTCAGCATCATTTTGAGGTTAATTTATCATTGAGTTGGCGGCTCCTGTTTCCAGATTGCACGTGTCTAAAACAGGCACATCCAGAAAGGAGTGTTTTGCAAAACTCTTTATAAGAATGTTTTGGGACGCCACACCTGCCCTATGTATCTGTGGCACCTCGGCCTAATCGGGGATCATTTTACATTTCAATTGATATATATTTACAGTTTATGACTTTTTTGTTGAATATATTTCTTGCTACTTGGAACTAGCTTGGAGAAACAGCATTCACTTTATAACATTTTTATTGCAGCAGAAGCATTTCAAACACGGGACAGTACAATAAACTTCTGTTTACGAAAACCAGAGAATAGGAGGGAAGGGCCAGGCAGGTTTCTGGGACAATACAAGCTAGCAGTCAGCTGTTTGTTATTCACATGGCACCAAAAACGTACAATTTTAGGGACATGGAGGTCAAGTCATTTTCCATCGGTTCAGAACAGTCAGAAAGACCAAACTGTTTTTTTTCAGTTTCATATAGCGCGAACTCCGCCCAAGAAAACTGGAGCGCTTTACGCGAACACTATATTACAAGGTCGATTTGTTTTTTGTTAGGCATCAGGAGGTTGAAGAATGTGCCCAGAATCACAGGATGTTGATTTGACGCTAGGACTCGAACCTGGTTCCCTAAGTTGCAAGACGGCAGCTTTGCCCACTTCTCTCTGTTTCTTTTCAACTTTTTACACAAGCTTTTAATTAAGTCTAACACTAACTAAAACTATCGAGGAAGCCACAGGATCATGTCGGATCTGGGCCCCTCCTAAACATCGGGCTAGACTCTCATTGTGTTTCCAACTTTCATGACTCCTTTTTTTTCTCGTTTCTCTTCCATCACTCTGAGGTCAAGTTTAACACTTTGTAAAACTACTCAATAAACAAGCATTGGCATAGCCAATAGGTCTCGCCTTTGGGACCTTGTAAGAAAAAAAAAACGGAAGTATAAGACTTTACGTTTACATTTACTTCGTATTTAGGATGCAGTAAATGTCAACATGAAGTCTTACACTTAAGTTTTTTTTTTTTACTTACAAGGTCCCAAAGGCGAGACCTATTGTCTATGCCAATGCTTGTTTTTAGTATGCATAGTTTCACCAACAACAGAACACTCATTGACCCCTAGGCTTCTGAAAAATTCTGTCAATTTCTGCTTGCATAATGATCACTCATTTTACTTTCATCAAACACTAACATTTGTCGATCCATTAATTATTAAAACATACATGCGTTAAAGAACAACAGAACCTCAAACACACTACTGGCATTGCAGTGCCTAAACTCAAACAGACTTCTATTTTTGTAGAATCCTCAAACTCAGGGTGAGGTGGTTCCAGTTCCTCAAGGCACATCAAGGCCGCTCTATTGGCACGATCTGCACTTTGAAAACACATCTAACATAACTTAATATAATATTTTTGTGATTTTTTTGGGCCATATTTTGGTTTAGTAATCAAGCACTCAAGGACAGTGCCGATGTGTTTTCAAACATATTTCTCTAAGGACACCTCCAACTTTTGACGTACTCTGTCAAGAAAACTTTCCATAACTGGTCTGAGAATCAGCAAGAACTGTGTGTTTCTTTGCAGTTGGGTGGTTTAAGGCACACCCTTCAAAAGAGTATTGGGCTGGCATTTCAGTACTTCTTTCTGTTTCTCACCAGAGCTCTCCATTTAAAGAGGCATTTCCAAATATTGCCTAAAAACCTCCAGGAATCAATCAATCAATCAGGGGTTTGTAAAGCGCGCTACTCACCCGTGAGTGTCCCAAGGCGCTGGGGGATGGTGGGAGCAGCTCAGGGTCAGCCGAAGAGCCAGGTCTTGAGGTTCTTCCTGAAGCTGTGCAGGGTGGGGGAGCGTCTGATGTTGACTGGGATTTCATTCCAGGATTTTGCTGCGACGTAGGAGAAGGCTATTCCCCCACCTCTGGTTCTGAGGAGGCGCGGGGTTGCTGCTAGGGCCAGGTCAGCTGAGAGGAGGTTTCTTTTAGGGTGCGTGGAAAGAGATTATGTCGTTGAGGTATTTGGGTCCGATGTTGAGGAATTGGTAGGTGTGGGTGAATAGCTTGAAGGTTACTCTCTTCTCGACCGGGAGCCAGTGGAGGTCTCGCAGGTGTTGGGTCATGTGCTCATGTCTTGGGATGCAGAGGGCGAGTCTGGCTGTGGTGTTTATTTTATATGCCTCAATTATAACCCCGTGGGCAGGCAGGAATTATTTTCAACAGATTCCCCATCGATCTTCATTTCTAACCAATTCTTCATAGTCATCCTTTTCAGGCCGTGCTTTTTTATATTTATTTTCATTTTTTAGAATTTGCAAAGACCAGAGATCATCTAAATTCCTAAAAGGAAAATCCATTCTCTGATGTATAGTGTGGGTCTGTTTACGCCTTTCAGGATTTCCAGTAGATTGCTCTGTCCTCCAGGTTTTCGGTTTCTCTTCACCCACAATTGTGAATTTAAATGTTATGGATGGCTCTTCCCAAGCTCCACTAGTACAAATGCCAAAGTCTAAATCTAGTAATTTACTGCTGTGATATAACAACAGTAGTTAACAAAAGCTGTTACCCACTGTTGCAGTGGCGTAACGGTAGTCGAGGGGGCCCCCTTCCACGTACACGGAGGGGCCCCCACTCCAAATTTAATCCGGAGTTCTTGGGCCTGAGTATTGTGCTGTGGTGGCCCCCTGCAGCTCGGGGGCTCCCCGCACCGTGGGGGCTGCGGGGGCCTGTGTTACGCCCCTGCACTGTTGCTATGTCATAAAGAAGTTCCAGGCTGCTCTAGCAGGGCACTCAAGGTGCCTGTCAGTGCAGTGCTGGCAGAGCAGATAGTACATCAGGAGGAGTAGGAAATAAACACAGCTGATGATGGTGATGGGTGGCAGGAGGCCAGTTGCATTTTGTGACAGGAAGGGGATGCCATGTTATGTATGGCTCCCCATTACTTCTCTTTCACTGCATAGTACTTGAATGAAGTGGCCGATATCTTGGTTTGGATCATACATAACATAAAGTTATAGATGGCTAACAGTGAATACCAGATGTTTTTCACCTCAAGGCTCTGAGTGACATCATAGACAACTCAAGCTTCACTCTTGTTGTCTATTTGATGTCAGCCAGAAACCTTAGTGGAAAAATTCCCGCTATTCACTTCTACTCACAGATAATTCTATATGTATGTGATGGACCATAGCCATCTGTTTGCATGCTTTCTCTTGTGCTTACTGGCTCAAGTCTGATAGAGTATGGCTTTCTTTAGGGACATCTATTTTTGTTAGCATTATCTATCTCTATTTCATCCCATTCTGGGATAGTCCCGTCATTCTAGAACCCATGGTCCTCCTGGAGAACTCATTCGACAAGTAATCCACTATCTTCTTAATAATTTGCAGATTTCTTTGTTTCTTGCTCTAATCCGTCAAAAGGTCTTTTTTTTTTTTTTAAACAAAAAGTCATATGCTGTGCTGGACCGTGGCTCGCCCTTTGTAAAGGTACCTGGTTGCTTTTCTGTTGTTGATTGCTGTTCCTCGCACGTTGGCTTCCAACAACATTGGGCGGGCAGCATAGTCTTGCCTTTGCAAGCCTTGTAAGTGCTGTGTGAGGTGACCAGCCAGGACTCCTAAAGAAGTTGCTAAGAAACCTGTGATTGGCTTATATGAATAATCTAGGAGTGCTGCAGGCCTCATACCATGAGATACAGCTAAACCATGATAAATATCAGAATAAGTCAACTAGGATTGACAAAGTCCAGCGATGTAGGTCCTGGTAAGAAACTTCTAAGTGCCAATAATAAATGACAGAGGAGAGACAGAAACCCAGGCCTTAATGGCATTGTTATTCCAACCACTACATTATATGTGAAGTCTGCTTTTGTAAAGAGATGCAGAACAAAATTAGCGAACAATTAATTCCTCCTGCATTCAATTTTAAAATAAACCACCATTTACCACTTGCACAGCAGCAAAAATAGAGCTGATATCTGGTTTAAATCTAATGTCCTAAAAATGAATATGAAGGTGTTTACTATTACATATATCTGAGTACAATCTAAGGGCCTCATTTACTATATTATGATGCACAGCAATGTAGCAAACCTTCCTGCTGCGCTGCAGTGTGTAAAAATAAAAGGCCAGCAATGTGTCGTATATACAACGCATTCCTGTCCTTCTCCCCTGCGTCGTTGCACAAACAGCAGTCGTGCATCAATGCAGGCAACCTTGCGTCATGTTGCAATGGTGCCTACTTTGCGTAAATAATTGTTTTGTGCAGGAAGGGACACCATCCGGCACAAAAACAATAATTAATGGTATTTTCCTCTTTGCATGCGTGATGCAGAATGCAGCACACATAGAAAGAGGAATAAACAAGGAGAAATAAAAGTATTTCTCCTGGGCCTCCCATGGGGACGAGTAGGATTCGTAGCTAGCATTGCTCCTGCCCACAGGGAGCAGGTACAAATTCTGCTCCATGTGAGTGTGAGCAATATTCAGATCTGTGTCCCTGCCCGCAGTGAACAGATCTGAAGTCCACTCCCAGTTGGTGGGAGCATTCTTAAAGCTCCCGCCAGCTGGGAGCAGATTTTGTGTTTTTATTCCAGATTGGGGTGAGTTTTGAAATCGCTACCACCAACCGAGAGCAAACACAGGTTTCCTGCTCGTGCCAGTGCAGGCAGAGAAACCTCTATGTCTGGGGAGTGGGCACCCTAGGAAATAGCAGGACACCATGGGGATGTGGTTGATTGTGATTGATTGTTAACGTCAACTGTTCCTGTTGTATCCTAGTTCCTTGCTGCTCAGCCTGTGTGAGTGTGATGTGATAGAATGTTCATGAATGCATGGTTTCGGATGAGTGGTCAGTTGGAATGTGTGGGCTGAGCAGCAGGATGCTGTTCCCGGTGGAGCTGTACCATCTTCCCTGTAACTAAATATACCTACATAATCTACACTACTGGCTACTAGACTCATTACCTAAAAGGACCTAACTTTGTTTACAAAATGAACTATGCTACATGTAAAGTGTATGCAGATAATGCGTGTTTTCAACACATAAGGATGTTGTTTTTGTGATGGTAGTAATGATTCTTGGTCTTCTCCTGAGCTATTTGTACTTACTGTCAGACCTCTAATGCCATAGTGATGTATACAGCAACATGCAGGAAAACAAAGCTTGGACAATGTCACCAGTGATGTCATCAATGATGTCTATTGAGATGTCATAAATCATTGCCCTTTGGGTAAACACCATAGGTTTAAAAATGATCCTCTTACATGTGTATAGCCAGTGCAGATCTGATTGATATGATCGTCTAGCCTGAGAAAAGCCTGGAGGATGTGTTTTGTGATAATTGCAATTTGTTAAGCAGTTCCTCTAGGTCCTTCAAATGAATGTATGACGTTACAACCGGTCTTTACACCGCGATACGTTTACAACGCGATCAGTACAACGCAAGTCGTTACAACAACTTGCGCTAGAGGCGCTGGACTTAGGAATAGTATGATTTACTATTCCAACTCCAGTGTGTGCAACAGTAGGGAAGGTGTTGAAATAGCAAATCATTCTATTCCTTAGTGAAGAGCGCCATCCAGCGCAAGTCGTTGTAACGACTTGCGTTGTAATGACCACGTTGTAAGCATATCGCAGTGTGAAGACCGCGTTATAATAGATGTCTCCCCCTTCAAATAGATGGCATTTCCATAATCTGGCCTTGATTTAATTAATTTCTCCTTCTTTTTTCTCCTTATCACTTATTACCTACGTGGATTAAATATTAACCATAACCTAAATGTCATTCTTTTGTTTCACATGCTGATCACAGTTGATTATTTATTTGTTATATCAGGCACACTGTTTTGACACTACACATCTAAAGGAAATTAACTTACTTTGTTCCACATTTAGTTTTGTGCCACCTTTTGCTGTACTCTGTTGACTCGTTTGTACTGCCAATAGAACCTTGTTTCCTTGCCCTGCTTAGAAAGCAGCATTTATTTATTTATGCATATTTATTTAGCGCAACATTACCTAAGAGAGATTTACAATGGGATTTTTTTGTTACATGGAAGTTGCGGATGGTTTAAAATGAACAAATATCACCAAAAATAGTTATAAAGATCGAGAATTACAAATAGGTAGCTCATTGCATAAAAACAAAATGCACAAAAAGAATGTACAGTAGTGAAAAGTTTGAGACGACAATGTAAACATCTGTGCCAAGAATTGATTACAATGTCTCAGCTAGAATATCATTGGAGAGGTGCTTTCAAATTCGTTTTGAAAGTCGCCATTGATGTGGTTGTCAATAGATTTGGAGGTAATAAATTCGAAATTCTGGTTGTGCTACCCAAGAAGGATTGCCGTATAAGTCATTCCTTTTATAAAGGATGTTGGTTGTAGCTGTGTTGCTTTGTGTTTCACAATGGTCTAGAGCCGCCTGATAGCTTGAGTTTGTCTGCCATCTAATGGAGAGAGAATGTAGCCAGAGCTTTATGGGTGATGTAAGCAGTCTTGTAAATAGTCCTGACTTCATCAGAGAATGATCAGCAGAGGAGTAATGTGGTCATTCCCTTTTGTCCCATAGATGAACTGTGCTGCCGAGTGTAGGATCGATTTCACCATGGTTAGATGGGTTTTGGGGAGACCAGCCAAGAGAGAGTTAAAATAGTCTATTCTGACCAGCACCAGTGTATGAGCAAGATATTTCAGATCTTGCTCTAGAATGTAACAGTGGATTCCCCAAAGAAGACATAGTTGATAACGCACATTTCTTGCCATGGTGCAAATTTGAGAATGTAGGTTGAGCATTTTCTCTAGGATAATTCCTAGAGATTTAGCACTGTCAACAATGGTGGGTTCACTGTTAGGGAGGTTGTGTGTGTCCATCTTGGATTGCAGCAGAAGTGTTGATTTCAAAGGGGAGATAAGGAGAAATTCAATTTTGGAAGGGTTTAGTTTTAGGTCATTTAGTTGTGAACAGAGTTTAAGATGTTGATCAAGTGTGAGATGTTGTTTGGGGAGGGGACCTTTAGATACAGTTGTGTCATCTGCATATTGATGATAAAAGATACCTACCTTCTTAACCGCTTAGCTGCTGGGCCTTTTCCCCCCAAATGACGAGCTCAATTTTGGCTATTTGGGGTAGTTCTCGCTTAGGGCTCCATAACTTTCTTTCCAGATAAGGTATCCACACCAAATTTGCATTTTTTTTTCAATTTCATGGGGATTCTAAAGGTACAGAGGGTTTATGGATTCCCCTGGATGGGACTGAAAAAATAGGCAAAATCTAGCAAAAATTTGAGTTAAAAAAAAAAAAAAGGAAATAAGTGCTCAAGATAAAAGTGTCGGTTTTTTGTCTCCTAAAATGGTGTCCAAGAACGTTTTACTGTACTAAAGTCACAATCTTCCCAGCTTTCTATAGCATGCAGAGCTGAATCAGAAAACCAAATTGTGTACCACAGTTTTGGCATTTTTCTAAGAGGTAGTCTGTTTTCCTTATTTTAATATATATTATTCTACCCATACTCTGCCCCACCACTTTGTATTTTAGCAGCTGCCACTGCCTTTAGAATTTCAAGTAAGGTAAAATGCTCTAATGTATCAAACTCAATAGACAGGTCTAGAAGGATGAGGAGTTAGAAGTCACTTTTATCTACAATATTGAGTGAATTGTCATCTATTTTTAAAATTGATGGTTCTGTGCTTTATCGGGATCTGAATCCTGATTGCAGTTCATTAAGTGAGTCATTTTTAGCAATCTGCTGTATGACGTTTTACCCAAACACAGCATTCCAGGACTGTGTAAAGGATGGGTAACTTGGAGAGCATGACATTAAATAACATTTTAATTAGGATGGTTTTACACTGTCTTTCCACTCTACGGCTTGCCTTTCCTACAAGGTTCTACTTCTGATTTCCAAATTCCATGCCAGATTTACCTATTGTAGCACAGCTAACTTATTTAAGATTTAGTAGCACAGGCCATTCACATTTAAAGGCATCACTCTCTCTCTTCTCCTGGAACACCTGTATGTCTGTGTTCAGTTAATGTACTTTTTCTTAGTTGTGGTGGTAAGCAGTAAAATATTGATTTCTCAACACAAATGCTGGAACTGTGTAAAGATTGATCCTGTTTATTCTTTAATGTGTAGGTTTACTTATCTATGGCAGTCTGCCTCTGAGCACCTTGAGTTCCATTGGTGTGGTGTATTTGCCACACAGTTTGTATAGCAATTGTGTGGGCTATCTTCTAGTTTGTTTCCCTCAAGCTTTGTTACTTTTCTTCATTTTAAGTGGTCTTTTAGGGGTGATTAGTGTGGTCCCCCAGGGCTTGAAGAACCAGGGCCTTATGGGCCTGGCGGCGCAGGGTACGCCTTAATCTCTTGAGTTCACCTGCTTTGTTGAACAGAGACACAGGACACTCTGTTGAGCGTAGAAGATCAGGTTTATTAGCTGCAGCTAAGTACAGTTGTCCCAGAAGTACACTCGGTATGTTCTTAGGAGACTGCCACTTTACTCTGTGGCGCACAATCTTTTATAGCGCATAGATTCACCAAGAACACTCCCAATGCATACATGATTATCCAATGAGAAGAGTTTGAAAACAAGATATAACCAATGAGAAAAGTTTGAAAACAAGATATCAAGTAACCCAAATAAACCTCTCTTCCAACTGTTTTTGTCACCCCTCCCCACAAGTTAATCAGTGGTAGTGTCTACAACTCAACTTGCAGGTGGCAGGACACATTTGTATGCTTTGGAGGACAGTTGTGAAATGAGAGAATACAAGTAGAGAATAGCGAAGGCCAGAAGATAAGATAAAGTCAGGAAAGAATGGTGCGAACCAACAGACTGTCGAGACAGGGTTTAGTCAAACCAGACGAGGATTAGTGGACTCAGCCAGTCCCTGACATTAGTTTCGTAAACAGAGGCAGGAGGTTATTTTGACACGTCGCAGTAAGATCAGCAGAAAAACTTTGTTCATTGTGCTGCCTGAGTGAGGGCAACACAAAATGGCGGTGGAACACAAAATGGTTGCTGAATACAAGCGAGATTGAAAATCGAATTTCCTCAGACCCTCCTTTTGCCATAACTCAGGCAAAACACACAGATTCATTGCTAGGTGAGCATTTTCCATTCTACACATTTCATTTAAGCAGGTATATGTAAGCTATCAACAGGGATACAAAGAGAACAAAGCATCGGGTCATAATTAACATTCAGATAGCAGAAGAAAGTAATGACCATTATTACAAACAGGATTATAATTTTTTCACAACCCTAGGCAAAAACAAATCCTAAAATTATTTAGCGAACCTTTTCAGGGCTCTTATGCATTTCAGTGACTATTGTATACTCAGGTGAAACAGTGGCGATCCTTATCAATGCTCTCAGGTGAAATGGAGATACTCTTCAACAGAGGATAGACTTCATTCTGCTTTTATTAAACAGAATACTACTCTAAACCAATGCCAGCAAAACAATAAGAATCAGTCTCCTAACACCCATTCTATGCAATTGCACGGGAACCGCTTGTGCAACCATAACTATGCCCCAAGTCCGTTCTAAGCCTCTCTGGTAGGCTTCTATCGTCCATCAAATCTGCTTCTGTTGTTTTCTTCCGCATTGGGCCTCTTCCTTCAGGCCTTCCATGAAAATAGTGCTTCTCAGTATCCGTTGGAGTGCCCTCCTGGCAAACACTCACAGCTCACTCGAAAGTCTCAATGTCTCAAGGCAGTGCACCAATATATTTCCTCTGTGGCAGGCACTACAGATATTGTGCTCTTCGTTGGTCATGGGCACAGATCATCTCGTGCAGACCCAAGTACTATTAATCGGAAAGAGCAACAGACTTTCACGCTCAGCAACACTTTCAGACTCCAACACTCGCTATTCAGTGTCAGAGGATGTTCGGGCTGCTCTTTCATTTAATTTTCCTTTCATCATGTAGTGCCTTAGATCCTCCGGTGCACTGCCCTTCCGTTGGAGCAAAGAAAAGAGGGGGGTTGACCAAAATTCAGGCCAAGGGGCTCAAGGGACTACACACTGTCAGAGGTTACCAGCACATGACAGGTAGAAAACTGAAGCCTCAAACCAGCCCTGCCATCAACAACAGGGATCCTTCTGTTTCGCTCTTTTACACTGAAGCTCTGGGTTTGTGATGTCCAACGCCGTCTGATGGAGCAAGTACGATGCTTTGGAGATACCATTGATGGCGCGCTGGCGATCGCTGTCCAGCCTTGCTACTTTTTGGGTGCTGGGACTGTAGGGCCAAGACGTCCGCCTTTCATCTGTAGCTGTCACTGATGGGAATTAGGCTTAAATCAGTGTTCTGCAGGTTATTATGACTTAATTCCCACAGAATCTAGTGACGTAGGAAATGTGACACAGTTGTTAGTTTCCTTCAGTTTAGTATAAAAACAGTTCATTGTATTTAACAATAGGACTGCAGGCAGGTGGCCTGCAATCTTCAAGGGAGTGGCCAGAAGCCATGGGACAACTCTGGTTTAGAATGCACTGTCACTCTCATAAGATGCAAAGGCAAAGGCAGTACTTCTAGTCCAGGGGTCTCCAACGAGTAGCTCGGGAGCCACTGGTAGCTCGCCAGTACCTTCAAAGTAACTCTCTGAGGTGAAGTTAAGCCCAGAATCAATTTCAGAGTAGGTGCCTATTAAAGAAGGCAGCACTGATCATCTCAAGACCCTAAGAGTGACAGCCAGCCAAACGTATCACAGTAACTCATACTAACACTCAAACACACAGTGTGCCAGCCTATAGGACCTGCTACATGACAGTCTGTATCCAATCTCAATATAATGAAGCCACAAGGAGATTGACCATGTTGCAGTCTCTCCTTTATCAGTCACAACATGTATGTGAACAGTGCACCATCAAAAAGGTATGGCAGCAGTAGCCTGAGCTGTAATCAGTGCTGACCCACCAAAATGCGGGACTGCAGGAGTCAGAGTGAAAATGTGTCAGTTTAGATGCATGATCAGCTCAAAACCTGAGGAGAACAGGGTATGATACAGGCCAGAGAAAACTAAGAGACTTTTAGAACAGATCACCATATTAAACGCTCCTAATAGAGAAAGAGGTTGCTCCAAGGGGAGTGTGAAAAAAAGAAAGTGCTCATGAGGTAGGACAGATATAAAGGAGGGGAATCCAAAAGGCAAATTCAATAACCAATCAATTAAACATTCTGATATCATTAGTAAAACTGGACGTGGTTCATAGTGGCACCAGTTTTACAGATAGGCCAGTCCCTTATGGATTTACAAATATTCATTTCATGATTTTCTAATGGGATAAACATCTCTTAAATTACTACATCTGAGTGTTCCTACATTCCTTAGCTAGAACACCTCAAAAGGGGAAACGCATGATACAAATTATCAGGGGCTTACAGATACCTCCCTTTAATAATTGTGCAGCAAGTGCACCATGCAATACACAGGCTAAACAATATCTCCTCATGATCACTGAGAATACCTGTCACCCTAGTCTAATAATTCTCAGGTCTCTGGTGTCTGATCTACAATTTTCCTTTCCCTAGTCACCTGTCCGGAGGGGGCACTATACCCACTTAAAATCACAATCCTGCTACTCAGGACAGCAAATAAGAAACTCTTGGTGTCTCTTATGACTACATGTAGAAGTGCAATATCATAAGGAAAGTTAGGTCACCTTTAGCAAGAGCCACAGATTTATAGTTCATCCTTAGAGTCTAATCAGGGAACATCAATCTAGGATGCTCGTCCCTTAAAGGAAGGAGCAGTAACATGACTAACTGCAGGTAACACACTTTTAATCCTGTATATCTCTTTTTGTTTATTTTTTTTCAATACCATTATAGCCAAATAGACATGCACTGGTGAAGTGTTGTCTGTCATATTCACAGCATGAAATATCATATCTGTGAAATTTAGTAACCAGAACAAGTCCAACCAACTGTTGTGTAGCGTTGGGCATCGTCATGACCATCCCCTTACAACACAGGGGAGCTTGTAACAGTATTAAAAGCAAAAGCCTAAACACAACGCAAAAACATAAAACGTGCATAAAATAAAAACACACGTGCCAAGCAATCAGGTATACTTGCTGTATACCAAGCACAGAAAGCATAGACAAATTTCAATATCATATGTAAATGAACGGTGACGCACAACACTATGTCATGCACTTTATGCACAATGAACCTGCAACCCAGCAACTAATATTCTGGCCTGCTTAATTTGTCAGGCTCAAAAATAATATTCCATTTCCTTACTCCCCTCTTTTGACAGCTGGTGACCGGCTGTCAAAACAACTGACTGTGTCGCTTCTGACACACAGGACCAGCAGGAACAATTCATAGAAAGACAAAATGCACAAAAATAAACACAAACATTTCTTTCCAAAGAAGTTATGCAAAACACATCTGTTTCAACACACAGCTGACAGCACCCTCCTTTTTGCAATTTGCTCATTGATTAGGCCCCACAGGGACATATGGAACACTCGTTCCACCACCTCATGATATGGACCATCGCTGTTTCGTTGGCTGTTAACCCCTGCTTTTTCACTACTCCTCTTCACCTACTGTAACATTCTCAGTCCTTCTCTCACCCTGATTTCCTGCCTATAGCCATTCAGGGCGCTCATTTCACCATTATTCCTTCACAACTGACATCTTCGTCAAACCAACTCACGTGTCCAACTGTAGTCTTGTCAGCCCTCGAACCACCCAGAACAATCCATGAATGATCTGTGGGCAGAAGCAAAAAAAAATACACAACACACAAAAGAAAAACACTTCACATAACACACAAAAATATCAACTATAACTTTTAATCAGGAGACAAAACATAACACACATTAACAAAACACAAAAAATAAAAAATACAAACCTAGTGGTACTTAACTGTAACCATCTTGTCAACTAACTTTGCAATGACTAAAACATGTAAGCATGTTACGCCACCTTAATTTTAACTGTCTAAAAGGAAAACATTTTCACAGACACTCTGTGCTCCCTTGCGCCACAATTCCTCCTGTGAAAAATGAATCTTAATTTGCTGATCGTTTTTACCTAGGCATGTAGCCCACAAAATTCTAAGAAAGAGCTTCATCTTACTTTTTGTCTGAGGCTAATGCCACATTTGTTAAATGAAGGCAACTACGTGAACATTATTTTTCAAAAGCAGAAATACCAATGTATCGTTTTCTTCTCAGCACCCCTTTTTTTTTTATTTTGTCTTGAACAATATGGGAATAGACAGGGCTCCGTAACGATTCTCGGCTGTCCTATCTTATCAGAAAGGCTAAAAATAGCACCTCAGCGCGGAACCAGCCACTGCGAGCACTCCTGGCCCCCACCTCTTTCCAAGGCTCTCCTGCTGCCAGCAATACACATTTTCATGTCAGAGAAGCTTTCTAAGCAGTGATTTCACCTCCTGGTTTACTCGCTCCTATTTCTAGCCCCCACCTTACAGGCTTCAAGGTCAAAAATCTGCCTTCAATTTCTGCATCGCATTCTGCGCTCTTTAGCCCTGTCTCTCTCCTCACCCTGAAGCTTGTCACAGACAAAAAAAAACCTTCCTAACTCTTCCTAACCTGCAATAATTAACCCTTTTTAAAAACACATGTTATATATATGACTTCTTTTAGGGGCTACAATTTCTTTCTATTCTTAAATTAATAAAAACATTTACTGTGAATAACTCACAGAACATAATAACATAACATACTAGCTTTAGAACAAATGTTTGTTACTACCCTATGCAACGGTACTTAGTTCATCAACCTTAAAAGGATGAACGTCTCAGTAGGTCTAGCTAGAGTTAGAACCTTCAATCTTGATATTAAACCCAAACCTCTGCACTGGGCACATTGGCTCACTGAGACATTAAAAGCAACCCCAAATGGGAACAACCTGCAAATTTATATTATACCTAAATATATGCATTAACTGAAGCCTAAGGCACTTTAAAGCTATTGTAAGGGGCAAGAATGCTGTTAAATAGTCTATTTTACCCAATTTCGACTTTGATATTTGGGGCACTTAAAAATAAATATCTTATAATTGTGCTACATATTAATCATCCTCAGAATGTTCTTTACAGATTGCAGATATTGGACATAAGACATATCTCTTGCAAATCCTTTAGAAAAATGAGTTTTTTTAAGCCTGCGCCAAGTGAAATTCCATATACAAATGTCCTCACTATGCAGTACAACACAACTTAAATTAAATTATAATGCTAGGAGGTCACAGTATGAGTATTAAGCTTTATAAATAGTAAAAAAAATGAATTTTGAAGCACTTATTTTTAATAATTATTTTTCATAATTAATAATTATTTTTGATAAACCCAATCATTTTGCTTAAAAAGAAGAAACCCTTAATTGAAATGTCTTCCTGTAATACAAAATAATGAACCTTAGTTTTGGAACCTTTTTAAAACAACATTTTGAAATGCAAAGTTTCACCCGTGTTCAACTGAGTGCGAAGTCCTGGCTGAGTAAACATTCCTGTCTATTAGAGCTGCCTGCTTAGCGACAATAAAAGCTTGTCTCTCAGTGTTGTAACATGCGTACGGTGGCAGTCTTTTTCAAACTAAGACATATCAATGCGTGTTGCGTTTGAGTTCAGCAAAAATTTACTTCAGCTGAAGTGTTTGCCTGTTAATATCTAATACAATGTATGTAAGTAAAAAAAATACTATAAGTTTATTTTTCTACAAAACACACAATTTCGTTTTTGAAGCCATTGTATTCCTAGTGAATGTGAATTTTAATTTTATTTTTTAAGCATTTAACAGTTTATACGTGTGCATAGGTGCTTACTCTATAAATTATATAGCAACATATAGCTATTTAGCATATCACATGGTTTATTTCTGGATTTTTATTTAATTTCTACTTAATATTAATTAACTGACATTTTGCTTAACAGACCGAAAACATCAAGAAAAACCACAAACACACATTGAGCTCATTTCAGACATAAACAGAAAGGGGTCAAACACTCAAGACACATACATTTAACCCACAGAAACACACATTTTAACCCACAGATCAACACTTAAGACAGAAAGAAAAGGACAGCCCACAGAACTTTGAAGGTGTGTCTGGGCAAAACTTTAAGTCTTAGATTTCTGAGGAAGAAATTTCCAAATCAATGCAGATAGATCTGATGATGTTTAGTTATATATTCGTACTTTATTCGTCAAGTATGAATAAAGAAAAGAGAAAGGCACAGCCAACACGTGTTTCGCCCCCTAACAGGCCATCAGGCCTGGGGCTTCCTCAGGGCGGGTTATCTCGTACTGGGGTTTCAAATAGAGAGAAAAGGGTTAGTAGATCCGGGATTCTCAGGTCTCGGCTAATGCCAGATTCGGTGGGTTTCTTCGGCTTAATGTGATAAGTGAAACCAAAAGAAGCAGTCATCCTTAAAGAGGTCGCGTGTTAGTACTTCCGGGTGGTAACCCGGAAAGGACGAGGTTCATGCGCAGGCGCCATTTTGGAACGGGGTGATATTTAAAGAAAACAAACGAGGTGGTTTTAGTAGATAGCGCCATGTTTAGACGGGGAGAAATCAGTGGGAAGACCGGGCGGGAGGGTATGGGTGTAATAGTCGAATTGAAGGATAAAAGTAAAATAAAGTATGTCATGAGAGTGTTAAGTAGGAAATTGCGAATGAGTGGCATTTCAGGACATATTAAAGGTAGAACTGACAATAATATTTAGTAATGATGACATAAAACCAATTGAATACAATGAAGCAAATCAGAGTATAAAAGAGGAATGATATGTGATCCGGAAAGGTCCATGGCCACAACATAGGCCGTCCAATGGTCGCAGTCTGAGTATTCCCAGGGATCAATGAGACGCTAAGAAGTGTAAGGTATCTAAATGATACAGGAGAAAGGTAAGGTGATGGTGTAGTCTGGCTGGGAGGACGGGCTGTGCAGTATGGAGGAGCAGAGTACCTTTAGAAACCTTAGTCATCTCCTAGCCATACATGCATTTCCGTATCTTTGTTAAGTCCCAGATTGGTTGTATTGTAAGTCATGATCAGTTCATCCTCCAGGATACCACACATGCAAAAACTGCAGCATCTGCAAACTGAGCTGTAATAAAATGACAAGAATACCTATAATGCAGGGGAGAGAATTTGTCATAAAAGAATAGATTGACTGCAATAGCAAATTCTGCATCTATGTGATAATTTGCCCCTGCAACCTTCCGTACATAGGTAGCACGATTCGACCACTATGAATCCGGATTCAGGAACACGATCGCAACATCCATAAACACATTTCTGGTCACCCACTAACTGAACACTTTGAGGAAAAACATCATCACAAAAAGGACTTCCGCTTCTTCGGTCTGGAGATTGTACACCAAACCAAGAAAGGTACTCTGCTCCTCCATACTGTACAGCCCGTCCTCCCAGCCAGACTACACCATCACCTTACCTTCCTCCTGTATCATTTAGATACCTTACAATTCTTAGTGTCTTATTGATCCCTGGGAATACTCAGACTGCGACCATTGGACGGCCTATGTTGTGGCCATGGACCTTTCCGGATCACATATCATTCCTCCTTTATACTCTGATTTGTTTCATTGTATTCAATTGGTTTTATGTCATCATTACTAAATATTATTGTCAGTTCTACCTTTAATATGTCCTGAAATGCCACTCATTCGCAATTTCCTACTTAACACTCTCATGACATACTTTATTTTACTTTTATCCTTCAATTCGACTATTACACCCATACCCTCCCGCGCCCGGTCTTCCCACTGATTTCTCCCCGTCTAAACATGGCGCTATCTACTAAAACCACCTCGTTTGTTTTCATTAAATATCACCCCGTTCCAAAATGGCGCCTGCGCATGAACCTCGTCCTTTCCGGGTTACCACCCGGAAGTACTAACACGCGACCTCTTTAAGGATGACTGCTTCTTTTGGTTTCACTTATCGCATTAAGCCGAAGAAACCCACCGAATCTGGCATTAGCCGAGACCTGAGAATCCCGGATCTACTAACCCTTTTCTCTCTATTTGAAACCCCAGTACGAGATAACCCGCCCTGAGGAAGCCCCAGGCCTGATGGCCTGTTAGGGGGCGAAACACGTGTTGACTGTGCCTTTCTCTTTTCTTTATTCATACTTGACGAATAAAGTACGAATATATAACTAAACATCATCGGATCTATCTGCATTGATTTGGAAATTTCTTCCTCAGAAATCTAAGACTTAAAGTCTTGCCCAGACACACCTTCAAAGTTCTACGTTAAATTAGGGGGATAGGGGCCCCTCCCCCTGTTTCTGGGGCAGGACCAGTACAAGAAGGATCTATGCTTATTACATGATTAGTAAGGGATTATGACCTTCTTCCCCTCATTCACATGAAACAAAGGACAGCCCACAGACTGTACTTAAACCAAACCATTTGTAAATACTAGTTGCAAGTCATATTTACAAGAAACGCTTCCTAATAGTGTTCCAAAAGACTGCAAAAAAACCAGCCCAACAGACTGCTATATGTCCTGCCATACGATGTTGTCTATCTAAAACCTCAATTGTATAATCATTCTCATTATCTTTAAACTGCTGGGCAGCATGTATAACAGTCATGCCCTTTTCCTTCCTATCTCTTTTTGCTTGTCTTATTTCTTTCTGTTTGGCTTCCTTGCGCCAAAGGCGGAAAGAGTCAAACATTGCCGGCCGGGCTTTTCTTTTAAACAAAATTGCTTCCAAATTATCTAATATGTCAGGCTCAAAGCTACCATTCTGTGGCCACTGCAGAACCCCATCGTTCTTCGTGTATCGTATCCATGCCTCATTAAAGGCAATGGGGCCAACACCATGTTTAGAATAAAGCTCATAAGTGGGAGTTCCAACCGGAGGAATTAGACAAGAGTCCTCCAGCCGGGAATCCCTATCACAACCAAAAACAACAAAACTTTCTAAACTTACTCAGACCAGGCATCGTTATTTCACTGGACTGTTCACAAACATCAAGGGGTTAAATCAAATAACACAGCACAAATGTACTCACCCCTCGGCTTCGGCTTTTGCAATAGCCGAATCAAAGACCCAAATCAAAACAAAATAGTGGGAGCTACCCACCAATACTTAACTAAGTGTCTTCTTACGCCAACAGAGGCCCGTCTATCGTCTCGCGATACCATACATCACCAAAAGGGGGCCAAAGCAAGGCGGCAGTCAGGGCAGCAGTCGTCAGCAGCCGTCAGGAAGGAGAAACCGCGCTGAAAAAGACCTTCGGACCACTTCGACATACAGGGGTCGCTTGACGTGGTTCGCGATTCCTCCAGAATTTTCTTGCGGGGTTCCTCACGACCCTCAGGCAAAAACTGCTACCTCTGAAGCCGCCTCACAGAGGGCACCAATTGAAAAACCAGGGCCTTATGGGCCTGGCGGCGCAGGGTACGCCTTAATCTCCTGAGTTCACCTGCTTTGTTGAACAGAGACACAGGACACTCTGTTGAGCGTAGAAGATCAGGTTTATTAGCTGCAGCTAAGTACAGTTGTCCCAGAAGTACACTCGGTATGTTCTTAGGAGACTGCCACTTTACTCTGTGGCACACAATCTTTTATAACGCATAGATTCACCAAGAACACTCCCAATACATACATGATTATCCAATGAGAAGAGTTTGAAAACAAGATATAACCAATGAGAAAAGTTTGAAAACAAGATATCAAGTAACCCAAATAAACCTCTCTTCCAACTGTTTTTGTCACCCCTCCCCACAAGTTAATCAGTGGTAGTGTCTACAACTCAACTTGCAGGTAGCAGGACACATTTGTATGCTTTGGAGGACAGTTGTGAAATGAGAGAATACAAGTAGAGAATAGCGAAGGCCAGAAGATAAGATAAAGTCAGGAAAGAATGGTGCGAACCAACAGACTGTCGAGACAGGGTTTAGTCAAACCAGACGAGGATTAGTGGACTCAGCCAGTCCCTGACATTAGTTTCGTGAACAGAGGCAGGAGGTTATTTTGACACGTCGCAGTAAGATCAGCAGAAAAACTTCGTTCATTGTGCTGCCTGAGTGAGGGCAACACAAAATGGCGGTGGAACACAAAATGGTGGCTGAATACAAGCGAGATTGAAAATCGAATTTCCTCAGGCTCATCCTGCCATTTTTCATTTTGAACCTTTAACTGAGCTCTTCAGAGCCATCCTTATGGATGGCAACATCAAGATCCTCCAGTATGTTGACAACACCCCACTTTATCTCAAATTCTCCTCAGCCAAAGTAATACAGAGACTAAAAGCCAGTCTCAAATGTATCCAAACCTGAATGCAAGCGAACTACTAGATTGTAAGCCCCTTGAAGACCAAAGTCCTCCTATTTGCCAACAATGTCAGACAGTCTCTGATTCGATCATTGGCTCTCTTACATAAACCTAGCAGGCATCACACAGCAACTGATAGAACAGATCAATTCAAACATTCACCCCCAAATCAAACATCTCACTCAAAGAACACAGTGCCGAGAAGCCAAAACAGCCTAATTCCAACCCTCTCCCCTGATTTACCAGAAACATTTTCTCCCTGGAGAAGACTTCAGAATGACTGTTCAAGACAGTCCTCTTGTACCTAGAAGGAGGCAACACCCTGCTCAATGGCATCCCATAGACCATCTTTGATTCCTCAAATGCATCTTTTATGCAACAGCATGGCTCATCCATGTGCTGAAGCCCAGATCATCTTCAAGATAGGTTGCATCACTTATGAGGCACACTACTCTAAGACCCCTGTTTGCCTAGCTAACAAACTAACAGTATCAGGAGGTCACCACCAGACGAAGAGGTCCAACATCACCATATTAGACACTGAACTCTGCAGTAAAAAGTAAACAAGAAAATAAGCCTCCTCAGCCTTCACCTCTAGGATCAATAAAAACATCCCCTCCAACATCAGAATCGTTCTAAACCCTCCGACATTTCAGGACAAAACTGTAAACTCATCTCTTCAAGGCACTCTACCTCAGATAGATTGACTTCTCACCCCTTCCTCTAGATTTAACTCCTCCCCATGTCCCCTGCCCCCCTGTGTATCCCCACTGGGGCTTGCCCCATCTGCAGTTGTCCATTACCAGCCAAACAGGTTTGCATTTTAGAAAGACCAAGACACACACACACACACAAACACACACACACACACACACACACATACATATGTCCATACAATGTGTGTAATTCCTGTTCCTAAAATGTCACACCAGTCTGTTTTTTCCATTTAGACCATAACACTATGTGGTTCCATCTCAGGCTGGGAGTTGTCTCACGTCTTTTCATCGCTTGTGATGCAGCAACTGAATATCCAGTGCTCATTTCTCTGGCTGTCCTGAGATCGTAAGCTACACTCTTGGTGCTCACTTCATCTTTTCATAGAAGTGGGTTTGGTTCCACTCAGAGGAGTATCTCCCTCTCTCTCCCATCATGGTGTGGCTGTTTGGTGCATCATGCCACCTCCTGTGGAAGTGCTTTCTTTACAATCCATTGAGGACTATTTACTATCAGAAAATTATACTCAATAATTGGTTAATCAAATCTTTACCTCTTACAAGCATTTTATATGGAAATAACCTCCTTTTTTATTACAATTGTTTAAAAAATGTTTTGTTAAGTCTCTATTGTAACCCATCACCACATTCACTACCTTGACCATTACAACAGCCAATAAAAACCACCACCATTGCCAACACCTTTGCAACCAGCATTTCCACAGCTAACATTATCACCATTGCCACCAGCATTGCCAACATAATAGTGTTTGTGCATTCAAGCATTTGCACACTTTACTATTTGAAACCCAGACCTACTGACTGACCGTGCTTATTTGAATTGTTTTCACAGATTGGCCAGTGTGTTTTTTATGGAGGCCAGCAAAAAAAGATGGCAACCAGACTTGTGCAGTTGCTACAGGGCAGCCTCTGCCTCATTACTGACATATTCCTTACTATGGCTGCTTTGCAGGGGCATAGCTTTGGTGGAGCGGTGGATGTTTGGGATATTACAACCCCATAAAAAATGTATTCTGTAGTAAAAAGATGCTTCAGTCTGGTATGGTGAGGTGTCTGTCGGATTTCACCCTGGATTGTTACATGCCCACACTGACAAAAACAACACACTCTGTGTCTCTGCCTTAAAACTTGGTTAATTTGAAAACTATTGTGTTAACATTCACACTCCTCTCCCCTTCCACTGCCTCCTAAGCCCCCTTGTGTCCTGCTTCTCATAATGTATCTTAACAAGATATGCCAGCGTCATTGTTGGGAAATCTGAAGCTGACACCCACCACAATCTCACTGACCTAGCTTCACCGCTGCTGCTTTGGCTTAGCTGCTGCATGTATTTCATTTGTGCTCCTGTCTCAAAGTTTAATTTGGAGCTAGTGAGGTCAATATGCTCAGTGGCGTCGAGCCATTTAAAAATTAAAAGTTAAAGTAATATGTGGCCATTGTATTCTTGTTTCCCAAGGCACAATCATTTCCCCTTGAGCCATTGGAACAACAGTACAGAGATAATGAGAAAGTAGAGTCAATCTCCGTCATACATTTAACTGCAACAGTCATGGGAATTTAAAAGCCACCACTTAATGGAGCCATAGTCTGCAGTTTCCATAATAAAAGATAAAACTAAGAGACATGCGCATGCATCTCAAAAAGAAAACTTCAGATCTCAAGAGATGGGCATCCATGGCCTTATAAACTGTCAACAACAAAACCACAGACAAACATGTAAAATGTTTGTCAGCATATAAAATAGATAGCTGAACATTTGCATAAGATTGAAGTTATGATTTAGTCAAGAAATCAATTGATATTGTTAACAAGATCCCTTGATTAGCACACACATTCATAGAGGGTGTCTGAGACTTAAGAAATGTATATTAAACTTTTATAAAAAAATCAATTTGCTATTCTTTTATTGTCATTTTAATCTTTTTATTAAAGTTTCAGGTACAATAGCATAGGAGTACATATCTTCTGTATAGCAAGGCGATCAATACTTGTTCATTATAAATCCTAAAGAAAAAAATGCAATAATCTCTAGCAGCTTGAAATCCATATCACATCTTACAAGTCTGCTATAAATCCCCTCGATCCCGTGTTCCAGACAACGGTATTGTCTCTCAGCCATACTCATGATCCCCCCAAATATTCTGCAGTTAAATGTGTATTTATATTGAGTCTTGGTTAGACTTCTAACTATAGCTAGCTATCTGTCTCTTTCCTTATGCAATTACGTCCTGTATGTCCCACACCCATCTCTATCAGGTCAGTTAGTCAACAGGTAGGGACGCAGGGGATTCCAAATATCCTTCGGTCTGAAGGTGAGTGGGAGCAGTTCCACAAAGACCAGAGACTGCTCCTGTCAAAACACAAGATCCTGAAGCCAATCCTTGAATTTGGGGGCTCTTACCCTATCCCATCTGCAGGCTACCTTTCGTTTCGCCAACAGTAGTCCCAGTGCCATGTATTTCCTGTAGGCAATCTCAATCTCCTCCGTATAACCCAGTAGCACCATGATTGGGATGCAGGAAGGTGAGATCCTCTCATTTGCCCCAGTACTGCTATCACTTGCCGCCAGTATTGTCTAATGTCAGCGCACTCCCAGGCCAGGTGCAGAAAGTTTGCGCCCCCACACATGCAACAATCGCATTTATCATTCTCCCATATCTTATGCATCTTGACTGGTATGTAATATAATAGATGGAGGTATTTATAATGTATGATACGTAAGCGGCTACTGGCAAAGATACGTGATTTTAATGTGGGTGGTTCGTGGAGAAATGTAGGTGTGACAGCTTTAACACTGCCTCAGTCTTACATACAGGAACAGCTCCATGGGTGTGGGCTCCATTCCCTGGAAAAATTGTTCACGATCACGAAAGGTGCCATCAGTGTACAGGTCCACCCAGTTCTTCAAATGCACTTTCTGGAACAGTTGTCAGCAATCTGTTTCTTGAGTCACATCAAGATCCAGATGACGGGGGAGGTGCAACAAGGGCAAATACGTTGGTGTAGCTAGTTTCTTAGCAATACCCGACCAATCTGCAGTAGTGCAGGCTAACGTACTGGGGTTCTCCTCTCTTTCTTGGGGTCTTGTCTCAATGAACCCCGTCAGCGGAATCGGATCCATATAGCCCTGCTCAATTGCCAGGTGCGGAATATAAGAGGGAGGTCAAAACCAATACACCGAGTTGTGCACCTGTCCACAGAAATAGTTTAACTCTATTCCGGGGGCCTCAAAACCTCCCCGCGAAAAGGTAAGCATCAGTATCTCCCATTATCAACTGAGATTTTAGGGCTTTGAAAAAATGCTGTCCAGGGCTAAATGGTATGTTTGTAAATAAATAAATAAAGTAGCTTAGAAAGATGACCATCTTGATCAGGGAGATTCTCTCTGCCATGGAGAGGGGTATAGCGATCCAACAAGTGATCAAATCCGTTATGGCTATCAGAGCGTTCCCATAATTGGATCGCATTAACTCCACCCTATCTCTTGAAACTGTTAAACCAGGCGCCGCACTTCGGATGTCCACTATATAATAACGCATAGGGATGAGCTGCCTCAGTGACGGGAAAATTTGGGACCTCTCCCAATTAATATTAATCCTCGAAATTTCCCCTAACATGATAAAGTCATGTAGTATGGAGTTGAGGCTAACCTGCGGATCTCAAACATATAGTGTGATGTCATCTGCATAGAGAGACACTAGAATATGTCTAGTAGGATAGCAAATTCCTTTTTCTTGGGGATGTTAGCACAACTTAGCCACCAATGGCTCAACGGCTAGTGAAAATAGGAGGGGGGAAAGTGGGCACCCCTGTCTCATGCCATACATTACCGGGAATGGGGTTTAGTGTTCGCCATTAATTGGTACCCTCACTCGTGGCTGATGGTAGAGCAGTTCTATCCACCAGAGGAAGCTAAGGGGCATGTCTATTCGCCTCAATACCCCGACAAGGTAGTCCCATTCCTCAGAAGCAATCACTTTAGTGGCATCTAGAAAGACCGCCTGCGTGTCCATCTCAGGGTCTATATCTTGCATAAGCGAGAAGAGGGTGTGCAAGTTGTGAGATGTCTCAGGCCCAGGGATAAAGCCTGCCTGGTCGCTCAGTCAAAGAGTGTCCATGGGATGAGAAGGCTTAAGCGGTTGGCCGGGACTTTAGCCAGAATTTTAACATCACAATTCATGAGGTCAAGTGATCATCATTTCACGCATGGTCAGAGGGAGAATTCCTGTGTTTCTTGCTTCTTTGTACACTTTTTTGAGTATGGGGATCAGGTGTCCCTCGGATGTTTTATAAAAGTCAGCCGGAAGGCCGTCTGGCCCCGGAGCTAGACCAGATCTCATCTGCATCACCGCAGTTCTAATCTCATCCGCCTCAATTGCGGTGGATAAATATTCCCTCTGTGCCCCCCCAACCAACCAAGGGTCACCTCTTCCAGGTACGGGGTCAGTACAAGTTGTTTAATTCAATTTGATAAATGCATAAAAGTTCGCATAAAAAACACAGTACGACAGTAAACAAGCACATTCTAAAATCAACAATTGCAATCTTTAGAAAAAGTACAACAAGTCACAGATATAGCCAGCGCATTATGTTAACAAGCAAAATAAGCACCAAGGAACAATTCATATTCCACAAGTTAAAGAATGATAAAACACGTTTTTAAAACAAGCCAATTAAAAGCAGCACCATTCCAAGATAAGCTCCCCCTAATCCCACAGCGATCTGGGGCTATTATACACACATCTTTACAGTAGATCAATAGATGATAAAAGCAAACTATTAAAACGCATCCAATAGGGTAACCCCCCTCGCTGATGCAGCTTTCCTAATGCGCAGAACTGAATATAGCAAATTTGCATTCATATAACAAACGAAGGGGGTTTCAAGTGTATTGATGACTATGAGAGCAGAGGAATGAGAAGATATACTCAGTTTTGTTAGCAAAGGACAAATGAAAATTCTCCTTTCTGTCTTATAGAAACAGCAGAAAAATAGAATATGTGACATAGTTTGCATGGATTGATCAGCACAAGGGCACAGTGATTTAGCTAATATGCTTTTGCTGGATAACCTACCATTAAGGGAAAAAAGTCCAGTCTCATTCTAGTTAATAAATAACGGTGCACGTTGTTTGAGATGAAAGAAAGGTAAGAGTCATTGCCTGTAGCTGCTCTAGGCAGATTCTGGTAAAAGAGAATCTCTGTGGGTTATGCCATGTGAATCTTGAATTTCTAACACATAATTGGAGAAATGAGGTAGTCGGATCTGGTCGGCCACCGCTTTTCCAGGCCTCTCCCCTTCCCCGTATCTGCGAGCACAAAAGTACTTTCCAAGAAACAGACGTTCCCTGTCTTCAGTGTCTCTATATTTGCTCAACTTGTCTCTAAGGTTGGCCTGTATATTCCCAGTGGGGAATTAATCCAGCTCCCTCTCAAGGTATTTAAGGTCTGTCGCAAGCCGATTAAGGGTCGTGCAGTACTCCCCTCCTTTTGCAATGCATAAGCCCCGAATGGTGACTTTGAAAGCCTCCCACACTGTTGACAGTTTTGGACACATACCCCACGTTGCGTTGGAAAAAATCCCATATCTCCTGCCCAACCTCCTCTCTAAATGATGCATCTAGCAATGTTGTTGGGGAGAGCCGCCACGACAAAGAAGAAGTGTTGTTGGCAGAAGGAGTCAATCTCATCTCACCGGGGAGCGACCGTAATATGTGCGTGCTAGATGCTGGACCCGAGACACCCAGGGGCCCCTGGAAACAATGATTGAATCTCGACCATGTGGAATGTACCTCGATTAATGAGTCTAAGAGGTAATTTTCAGCAATAATACTCTGCACCTGGCACTGGGTAGCGGTGTAGTGATGGGGCTGTAGATGTGATCTCTCATGAAGTGGTTCTAGCACTGTGTTGAAGTCCCCACCCAAAATCACATATGTAGACCCTATGTCCATCACTTTACCCCTTAGGGTATTGAAAGCTGGGTCATCAGTATTGGGGCTGTAGCAGCAGACTAATGTGACCAAATGTGTTGCTAATTTACCCCACATAATACTAAATCAGCCCTGGGTATCTTGGATGGACCCCATGGCTACATATGGCATGCGTTTTTTGATCAGAATCGCCATGCCTCTGGCACACATAGAGTAGGAGGCAAAGCATCTGTGATCCCCCCAAATAGCCGCAGAAGTAGGAAACGCCTGTGGGCTAAGATGTGTCTCCTGCAACATAGCGATTTGAATACTATGTCTGTCTAAATAAGCTTAAATCTGCCTGCATTTACATGGGTTCCCCAACCCCCAGACGTTCCAAGT
Source organism: Triturus cristatus (assembly GCF_964204655.1). Taxonomy (NCBI): domain Eukaryota; kingdom Metazoa; phylum Chordata; class Amphibia; order Caudata; family Salamandridae; genus Triturus; species Triturus cristatus. The sequence continues at coordinate 832,742,534 of NC_140591.1, forward strand.
CACAAACTGGATTCCCACTCTCTTCTCCCCTCCCCACATAGTATGGTAGTAAGGGAAAAGTGGAGTGAGTGGAGAAAAACAGCAGAAATGTATAACGAAAGAAGGCAATTTCTAAGTAAGCAATAGGGAACTAAATTATCTAGTAGGGGTGGCACCAGAGGGCACAGCAGCAACCCTCCCAGTAGAGCAATAGGGGGTGCCGTTAGTCTTATGGTGGTCACAATGAGCCACCGTGAGAATCTATATCTCAGGACAAAGGACTAGCCTTGACTAAATTGTCATTCAGTATGTATCATATCGGTAGTTTAGAGAACATAACAAATACAAGTCATTAACTACATCCTGGAGCAATGGCTTACGTGGGATCCGAGGCCCCTCTCACTGGACAGTCCATGTGTACCCGCTATCCAGGCTCCGACAGCGGCGATGATGAGCGTGCGGGTGAGTGCGTCATGCACCTCCTCCCCTTAGGACCGCAGTAGACGCCCTTCAAAAAGTCATCTACATTCTGCGGTTTGGTGAAAAAATACTGTTTCCCCTGGTCAGTGACCCGAAGATGTGCTAGGTAGAGCATTGTATAGTCAATCTTAGCCTGCTGGACTTTTCTCTGTACCGGCACAAATTTATTCCTGGCCTCCTAAACTGCTGAAGTGTGAAGTCGGGGTACATTGCAATGGTCTGTCTTTCAAATGTGAGTTGTCATTTCTCTCTGCCTAGGCGGAGGGTCACATTGTGATCTTGTTAATTCAGAAGCCTGGCGACGATGGGCCTAGGAGTTGCACCCGGTGGGGGCCGGAGCCCCAGCAAGCGATGAACTCTCTCAAGCCCCAACTGTCCAGAGAAGGCATCAGCTCTCAACACAGTCCGCAGCATGCATTCAATGTAGTCTTCCATCCGCCCAGCATTTGCGCTTTCCAGTATGCCTAGAATGCGTACGTTATTGCGCTTTGAGTGCACTTCTAAATCTTCGTTTTTGGCAGCATTGTTTTTCAAGAGGCGCTCCATGTGTGATATTGCTCCTTCCTGCCATCAGATGTAACCTCAAGTTCCGAAATTCTGTGTTCCGCTTCCGCAACCTGTCTGTTATGCTTTTCTAACTTTTGAGCAATGCAATCCTTGCCAGTAGACATAGAGTCCATTTTGGTTTCAATTGAGTTTAAACTCTGTTTCATGGTCAACAGAATGGACTACATGTCATCTTCCTGGGTTTGTAGGATCTGCAGGGATTGTTTTGCCATGGTTTGATCCATGTCCCCCTGCTGAGTCTGTGTCGTGCGAATTGCAGCTTATCCTGTTTGCCCTCTGTTCTGCCCATAGTCAAATCAGCAACAGCGCAGCAGGGCCTCCCTCAACTTCAATGCAAGCGGCCGACCACCTCCAGAGATGCCTCCTCCTCTTGTTCAATCTCGAGCAGGCACTGCCAGTTTGCAACAGAGGGGGGCAAGGGGCAAACTCTTTACCCCCACAGTCCGAAAAATAGGCAGGGCACTAACCGCAGCTGCCTATCTCTTTAGAGGAATCAGCCCAGTTGACCCAGAGTTCTTTTCCTCTCCACATTTGCTGTGTGGAACTGCATGAGGGGCGTTCAGTATTAGAGATAGGCTTTGAATATAAGATATATCAGTATGCCTTCTTATTATGTGTGCAGCCCACCGTTACCCAGTGATGTTCAGCGGGCTATTCAGGTTTTTACTCACACTCCAGTCCAGCACTCAACTTCAGGTGCGCGGTGCCCCAACTGGGCAGCACCTGCCCCTAGTCAGCAACAGGCTATCAGGCCGCAGGTTGCCCGACTCCGAGCTCCCCTCTGCTTAGGCCTTCTCCTTCTCGGCCACACTTACCACAGTCGTGCTAGCTCTTACCTCCTTATTGACTGTCATTCCTTGATGTTATGGGCCTCCCCTTCTCTCCTCACCTCACCAGCAACAATGGGCACTCGCCCCACCAGCCTTCAGCCACAGCCACCGCAGGAACACCAACTGTTGCGGTCCCACAGTGCCGCCACAGGTATGAATCAACTCCTCCGCAGGGGGGGTGCCCTCAACAGGCGCACTCAGCAGAGGAGATTAAGCAGTACGGAAAGTCGATTGCGGCAGTCCTCCACCACTCAGGGCATCACGGCCAGCATTCTGGTCAGTCACGGTGGGCCGATGTGTTGGTAATGTAGTATTTTCCATCCCGAGCCACTGAAGCCTCTTATTTGTGTGCCCATCTATCATGCGCGCCCTCTAGTGCCCACCATGAATTTGCTATTGTTGGAAAAAAAAGTGTGTAAGGCTTTGCAAAATGGTGTAACAATATTTTAAAGATTAGCCAGCATCTGAGGGGTAATAATAGAAAATAACAGCATTTCATCTTGTCCAGTGTATCAATATCAGGATCTATGAAGTCATAATATAATTTATTTAGAACGGGTAGTGGTAATGGACTAAGTACTAAAGATTTAAAAATGTTGTACTAGTATAGCCAGTACTGCTACTGTATTGGTGCTACTCCAGTTGTATAGCACTATAACTGTTGGGCACTTATATTGATATAGATAGTACGGATACTATAGTGGGGCTTCTATGGTTTTATAGCATTACTACGGTTAGTTGACTCAGTACTAACAATACAAATATGATCACAATTTGTACTATTATAGATAGTACTGCTTCTATATTGGCTCTACTACTGTTTTATAGCTCTACTAGTGTTAGTCAACTCAGTACTAACAATACAAACATGATTACCACTTAACCCCTTCGCTGCGGCGGGAATTCCGCCGCAGCGCTGGGGGGTGCGGGGGGGCAGCGCGGTGGCGCTGTGCTCATGACGGAGCCACTCCGTCATGAGCCACGGTAGAGCTGTGCTCATGACGGAGTGGTTCCGTCATGACTCCGCCCAGTTGCATTGTCCCCCCGCACAGGCGGGGAAACAGCGCCGCGTGGGAGGAGCGGCCGCCAACGGTCGCGGCATGACGGAACCGCTCCGTCATGAGCACACGGCAACCGTGGCTCATGACGGAGTGGTTCGATACGTACACGGGTGTACATACACGGGGGTACGACTCGAACGTACGGGGGCTGGGGGGGGGGTACGGCGCGTACCGGGCACCTGTTTGGACGTCTCCATGGTTGCTATGGGAGTTCGGTGCGGATGGGCTTTTTACCATACGGTTGTAAAATCGGACGCCCGGGACGGATCGTACTTGCACGGTCGGACTTCGCTTTTCACGTTTGTACGGAAAATCGTCCAAGGACGTGTCGGACACTTTTTCCGACCCGAGGACGTGTGGGGAATAATTCCCAATGCGATTCGTATGGACTTTTTCCCATGCGAATCGTACTTGCCAGTTTGTACGGCACTTGTACGATTCGTACGGTAAAAAGACCGGATACGAGTCGTACGGGAATTTTTTTTACCGGATCTTGATCGGCACTATATTGTTATTTATAGAAGATTATTACAGTGCATTTTGGACAGGTGTCTTTTGGGGCCATACTGATTTTGTACAGGCATCTTGCCTGCAGGTAATTTTGTCAATAGTGTAAGCGTCCTTTTCTCGTGTCATTTACAGACGCATTTGTTGTCACTAAATACCAGGGGCCATATTATAGAGAGTGCCCTGGGGGCATAACGGGCATTTGCACCCACTTTGCGTGCCCTGGGGCACTCTGGTATGACAGAAGGGGCTGCAGACGCTTGTGCATCCCCTTCTGTAATACCGATAGCGCTGGCGCACATAAAGCGCCAGTGCTATCTGCAGCTGGGCGTTGCCTCATTTGCATGTGGGCGTGCCACATGTAAATGAGGGAATCCCTTTGTCTGTGCACCTGCGCCGTATTACTGACGCGGGTGCAGAGGCACAGAAGCCCTTAGGAGGCGCACTGATAGTGTGCCACCTCAAAGATGGCGCACTGTCAGTGCGCCCCCTGATGGCAGCCCTGTTGCGGGGAGAAAGGGGGTCTCATGAAACCCCCAGAATCCCCTTGCAGGCGGGTGTAGTCACTGACTGCACCCGCCTGCAAGGGGATCTCTACTCCCCTTCAAAAGTGCTGGCGGATTGCCATCTGCATAGTGAAAACAGAGCAGCTGTAAAGCAGCTGCTGTGTTTTTCACAGGAATACGCTGCCTGCACGGGCAGCACATTTATGGTAATAGGGCACGTTTTCACTGTTTGCGCCGTGCGCCCGGTGCAAACAGTGAAAAGGTGCAATTACCATAATACGGCTTCAGTTTTTTATTGTGACCCAACTCAATGGCACTAACTGTATTGTAATCAGAAGGATGAAAGGCTGGAAGAACCCACCAGTTTTTGAACTTAAGACCATGAGGTGGAACACAGATCTCTGTAGCTAATGGTAGTTAATGGATTAATCCACTGAACCAACAGACCAGGCTCTGAGAAGCACTGCTAGAAAAGTAGATAGTGGTGAAGCCCTTTTTTATTTCGAGCGTAGAGTCAGCGTGCAAGTGCTGCTCTGCAACACTTGCTCTACTGGTGTACGGAATAGAAACCCCACCAACTCTCCACCCATATTTGTCATTGGCTTGTGTCATTTTCCTTAGTAAATGCCTGCTTCTAATTCATAAATAGGCTTGTTAGTCCCTCCTTAGTACTGCCTTGTCTGCATCTGTAACCTCCCATGGCGACTGGCCCTTTTACTTTGGTTGTTACACGGTGCTGTTATTTAGTCTTGTAAGCACTATTTTCTTTATTTTTTTTTTTTTTTTTTTTTTTTTGGAAAAAGTTTTTATTGAGCAATAATTCGGTTACAAGTATGGGCCTATAACCACCCGGGCCGGCCGCTAGGTACAGAAGGAAATCTACACATATCAAAGCTACAATCAGTTCCCAGGGCACTGCCCCGCAGTGGCACCAGATAGTTCTCAAGGAACAGGAAGCGTGAGTCCAACAATCACCAAAACAAAAGGACAAACAATAAAAAACATAAGGCGAGTTATGAGGGAAACCAGTGCGGGTCAGGCTCCCCCCGGGAAACTCCAGTCAGGACAATTGAGCAAACCGCTAAAGAGAGGAGTACCGGGAGGCCGGGGACGGAGGGGGGGGGGGAGGGGGTCAAGGGAGACGAACGTCCATATGTAGTTGTTCCAAAAGGCGCCAGGAGCCATCAAGGGTCAGGGGGACATGGCGATATCAGTATCTACCAGGGGGGCGTACAGATGCCTCCGCGATACGCGTTCCATTGCCCCCAAATTCTACCCCATGCCCCCGGCTTGCCACGGGCCACATACACAGTCTTCTCCCTAAACATACACCAGTCCATATTCTCCTTCCATACTGACACGGTGGGCGGCCGTTGAGCGCCCCAAAGTTGCGCTATGTCCCTCTTGGCAATCATGTTCCCTAGGGCCGCCCACCGAGTCTGAGCCGCGCTGTAGTCATTGGGCTCCCACACATTCAGGACACAGCGACGCACCTCCGGCAGCAGCACAACCCCAGTGACCTGTCCCATAACCGTGTGGACCCGGCGCCAGTAGTCCGCCACCTCGCGGCACTCCCAAAGGATATGAAGAAAGGTGGCGCTGAGCCCACAGCCTCGTTTACAGAGCCCGTCGCCGGAAAATCCCATCGAGACCAAGCGCGGACCCGTCACATACACCCGATGGAGAATCTTGAGCTGTACCAACCGGAGACGAGCCGGAATGGCAACCTCCCTGGGGGACGACAGTGCAGACTGCCAATCTTCGTCGTCCAATTCCACCCCATCCCCAGTCCAAGCCTCCCGAAGGCGCACAAAAAGGTCCGCCCGGTGATTAATTAATTTTTTATAAATTAAAGAAATAGTACTATCAGGCACATGTCCGTCAAGTATGCGGTCCTCGAGGGGCGAGGAAACAGGGATCTTGGTCCCCTCCCCGAAGACCGAGAGCAGGGCGTGTCGAACCTGGGCGTAGCGGAAGAACTCCCTGTCGGTCAGCTCGTATTCGGCCTGGAGCACCGCGAAAGTCTTTACCGCGCCCTTGTGCCACAGGTCTCCCACTTTGCTGATACCAATCGTGTCCCACTGGTCAAACCCCTTCGTGGTCCACAAGCTGCCCAGGCGGTCGGAGGCAAACAAGGGAGTAGCACATGTTAATCGCTCACTCCAGCCCATGGCCGCAGTGGCAGCCCTCCAGGTCCGCACCGCAATCTTAGTAGGACCCGTAAGGGTCCGGCCAGCCAGGCGGGAATAAAGTGCCCTGTTGTAGTTCCCGCCGGGAAGCAGGAACTTGTCCATCTCATACGCCGGATTCAAGCCGGGCGCATACGTGGCGTGGTTAATGGCAGATAGCTGCGAGGCCCAATAGTACCTGCGAATGTCGGGAAGCGCGATGCCCCCGTCATACCAGGGGAGAGTGAGCTTGGCAAGAGCAATACGCGCCCGCCCGTCCCACACCAGTCTCCTCTGCAGGCTCTCCACCTCCCGGAAGTAGGCCACTGGGATAACGTCGAAGGAGTTCTGGAGTGCATAGAGGAACCTGGGAAGGGACATCATTTTAAACAGCGCGGCCCGACCCAGCGGGGACAGGGGGAGCCTGCACCACCGGGCCGTGTCCTCCCGCAGTCGCCGAAGTGGACGCAGGAGATTCTGCTCATAGCGAGCCACCGGGTCCAGCGAAACGTATATCCCCAGGTACTTAAAGCCGCTCAGAGATATCTGAATCGGGAGCCGAGGCGGCAGGAGAGGAGGACCACCAGAGATGGGATAAACGCAGGATTTAGACCAATTGATCGTGAGACCCGAATTGTTCCCAAAGGAGGTCAGAACGTCAAAGAGGACGTTGAGTGACTGCCGCGGTGAGGTGAGATACAGGAGAATGTCGTCCGCATACAGCGAGACCCGATCTTCGAAGCCCGGGCCCCACCGGATCCCTCTAAGCGAGGGCTCCCAACGGAGCCAGGCAGCGAGTGGCTCCAGGGCGAGAGCAAAAAGCAACGGGGACAACGGGCACCCCTGCCTCGTGCCCCTGCCGAGGGCAAAGGACCGAGAGACCCGCCCATTCACCACCACTTGAGCCATGGGTCCCGTGTAAAGGAGCCTCACCCAGCCAATAAATCCCGCTCCAAAGCCGAATTTATCCAAGACGGCCCAGAGGAATGGCCACTCAATAGTATCAAAGGCCATCGTGGCATCCAAAGAAACCAGCACGGCCGGTTCGGAGAGGAACTCCGCCCTGGCAAGGGCACCGTGAAGACGCCGCAAGTTAAGAGCGGTGTTGCGGTGCGGGATAAAGCCGCATTGGTCCAGGTGAATAAGGTCGCACACGACACTCAACAATCGATTGGCCAGGACTTTCGCCAGGATTTTAGGCTCCGCATTGAGCAGTGAAATGGGCCGGTAAGAAGTACAGCGGTCTCGCGGCTTGCCCTCCTTGGGGATAACGACTATAGTGGCCAAGCGCTGGTCGGCCGGAAGGGAACCCGCCGCAAGAGAGTCGCGGAACATGCGGCTGAGGAAGGGCGCAAGCTTATCAGGACGCAATTTGTATAGTTCAATGGGCAGACCGTTAGGACCCATAGCCTTGCCCGAGCGAAGGGAACGGATCGCGGTCGCTATTTCATCCGACGACAAGGGAGCGTCAAGCCGCTCCCGGTCCTCAACGGACAGGCCGGGCAGAGCAATATCTCTCAGTAGGAGGCGAGAGTCGTCTTCATCCCTGTCGGTCACCGGGGAGTACACCGCCCGGAGGTGGTCAGCGAAACATTCCACAATCTCATCCGGCTCAGTCACACACACACCGTCAGCAGCACGCAACTCGGGGACCACACGATTCACTCTCTCTTTTTTGTCCAGCCACGCAATCAACTTTCCCGCCTTGTCCCCCGCGTCATACAATCGGCCCTGCTGCTCCCTATACATAGTTTTGGCCGCGTCAGTGACCAGGGACCTATATTCGAACTGTTTCAGGCTAAGGGCATGTAGCCCGTCCGGAGTAACATTAGCCTCCAAGGCAGACTCCAACCCCGAGATGTCAGTCTCCAGCTTCACCACCGCCTCGCTCCTAACCTTCTTGGCCACCACTATCTGGGCGAGGGCGTGTCCGCGTATCACAGTTTTAAAGGCTTCCCAAAGGGACAACGCAGACGACACCGACCCCTCGTTTTCACTGAAGTATTGGTCCATGACCTTAACCAGGCTGTCACGAGTCGCAGGGTCACGCAGGTACCAGGGGTTAAAAGGAGCTATCCGCCCTGCGGACCGCGACCCAGTGTCAAAGAGAAGCCACAGCGGAGAATGGTCGGAGATACCACGCGCCAAGTGTCTGACCTCTCGAATCCGACCAGTCTGCGCCGCGGGCATAAGAAAGTAGTCCAGCCTGGAGAGACTCCCATGCGCCCCCGAATGAAAGGTGAACTGACACTGGGTCGGATGCATTAGTCTCCAACTATCCACCAAGCCGAAGGTCTCCAACATCCCACCCAGCCATGACTGGGCAGCGGGGAGGGTCCTCGGTGGGTGACGATCCAGTTCACCCGAAACCACAGAATTAAAGTCCCCGCCCATGAGCAGGAGGCCGTCCGGAAGGTCAAGCAGCATTCGACCCAAGTCAGTAAAGGTGGAGTTCTGGAGGCCCGGGGGGACGTAGACTGAAACCAGGGTAAGGGGCTGCCCCTCCCACCTCCCAATCAAACACACATAGCGCCCTCTGTCATCCGAGACTATCCTCGTGATCTCCACCGGAAGGGAGGTTCGCAGGAGAATGCCCACCCCCCTGGAGCCCGTTGTGAAACCAGAATGGGCTACGAGGCGGTATCCCCCCCTGTTCATCGCATGGCAGACATTGCCGACCAAGTGCGTCTCCTGGAGAAACACCACATCAGGAGTCACACGACGCAAATATTGCAGTACAACACCCCGCTTAATACGATCCCCCAACCCATTGACGTTCCATGACATAAGCCTCAACCCGTCTCCCCCCATCCCCTCCAATAGATCAAGAAACCCCCAGCCCGCAGCACGGTTCCCAAATATGGACAAAAATCAATACCTCGCCCTGTAAACAAAAAACACACAACAAAACAACCCCTCTTCCCCCCCAACCCCACCCCAAGTCCAACTCCCCCCACCCTGCACCCCTGCGGGCCAATGACCCCCCCCAACTTGCAGTGTGCCTGTCGCCCCCCTAACCCCATTCTACAAAAAGACCCCGGAGGAGGAAAGGGACCCGAACCCGCCCGCACCTCTCACGGGTCCTGGTAAGACACAGTATGCAAAAGAAGTAAGACCCAACTGTACAGTGCAAAACCGCAAAAGCAAGGACCAAATGTCAGTCTAAGGGGACCCGTCACCTGCGGTGCCCCCAGAGGGCCCGGGCCGGCCACCCCCGTCCGGCAGCGAGTCCAGCCAGTCACTTACGGCCACAGGAGAGTCAAAAAAGGCTGTCCGCTCTCCATGCTCCACTCGGAGTTTCGCCGGGTAGATCATCGAGTACTTCAGGCCCAGCTCGCGGAGACGGCGCTTCACCCCTTGGAATCCCATCCGCTGTTTCTGGACCAGTTGCGTGAAGTCCGGATAAAAATTGATGGTCGAGTTCTCGTAGCGGACCGGGCCACGGGTCCGTGAAGCCTGCAGGATAGCGTCGCGGTCCCTGTAGTGGAACAGTTTAGCCACGATAGGTCTCGGGGGGGCCCCCGGCCGCGGCCGGCCGCCCGGGACTCGATGGGCCCGCTCCACGGCGAAGAATTTGCTTAGGCCCACCGGGGACAGCTGTTGCAGGATAAGTTCCTCGACCACGAGGTCCACCGGGCGGCCGTCGGAGGACTCCGGTACACCAATGATGCGGATGTTGTTGCGTCGGGCCCGTCCCTCGAAGTCCTCAAGCCGCCGGGCCATATGGTCGTTGACCACTCTAATGTCCCCAAGCGCGGCCCGCAGATCCGACACCTCCGCACCCAGGGTGGAGGTCCGTGTATCAAGGGCCTGGACCTTCTCGTTGGTTTTAGAGAGGTCGGCCCGAATCAGGGTGACATCGATTGCGACAGTGTCGATCTTACGGGCCAGGGCCTCATATTGCGTCGCGATGGTTTCCCTGATGCCCTCGATGGCGCCCATAATGTCCTGCAGGGAAAGTTCCGCAGAGACGGTCGTGCCTCCCCCCGCAGCATCCGGGGAGAGGCCAGTAGCGCCAGGGGACCCCCTGCCCTGGGTGTAGCGGTCCATGTTGTTGCTCTGGACCGCTCCCCCGCGCAGAGAAGCCTTGGTCTTGCGCCCCTCCGGACCCCCTTTGCCCGCCATGCGAGCGCAGTCTCTCAATGGGACCTCCGATCAAGAGGTGTGCGGGCGCCCGCAAAAGGACCGCAAACTGTCGATGTGGGGGTCGGAGGCGTTAGGCCCACCAGTAGCAGATGGAAGCAAGCCTCGGGCAGAGGCCCAGGAGGCACCTCGCCACCTTGAGCACGCACGCCAGTCGATCTCCTGAAGGCCAAAATCGAAACCGAAAGTGCTGACTCGGCAACTGGCACCGCGCTGAGGCCGCTGTTGTTCAATTGCAGCCCGGCCCCACGGGTCACCTTCACCCCGGCCACCTCCGTCGGGTGGGTCCCAAAAGTTCCGACGACGACAACTCCGGATTCCCAGGTCCGATTAGAGTTTTAAAAAGAGATATATGATCAGCTGGTCTTCATCTCCCAGATTCCATAAACCAAATCAGGATAATCTCAGGATATATTCCGAGGAGCAGAAAGGGTCCGGGGAGCCCTGTGCTCACGCGACCATCTTAGATGCGCGCTAGGCTCCTCCACTATTTTCTTTATTGAGTTTCTCTCATGCAGGCATGACGTGCTTTGCGTACATTCAGCGCACCATGTGCACTTTTTCTTTTCATGCAGCCGGGACAATGGCGTGCTTCTTTCCAATGCCCTAGGTCTCGCATTTAAATGTGAGATCTATTGCATTGCAAATATTTTTTTCCAATTAGTAAGCAGATGGCTCTCCGAATTACAAATTTTGCAGCACCTGTGACTTGCTTTTAAACAACTGTGTCTGTGCTGTTTTAAAGTGTTTTTCTTGGAAGTATAGCACAAACTGGTGCATGCCGGAACCATGGTTAAAAGCAGTACTAGAAATTTAAAATAATAACAGCTACTATATATTTCACTTGGTTTGCCATCCCCATTAACCCCTTCGCTCATGACGGAACCACTCCGTCATGAGCCACGGGCGCGCTGTGCTCATGACGGAGTGGTTCCGTCACGACTCCGCCCACTTGCATTATTCGCCCGCACAGGCGGGGAATCAGCGCTGCGTGGGCGGAGCGGCCGCAACGGCCGCAGCATGACGGAACCACTCCGTCATGAGAACACGGCGCCCGAGGCTCATGACGGTGTGGTTCCGTCATGAGCAGGCAAGGGGTTAACCATGTACTTTGCTTCTTTGATGAAAAAGGTACACTAGCATCAAGAGACAATGGAAGACAGAAAAACCAGACAATGAAAAACTGAAAAAGAACAATCATCCCCCTCTAAATAGATACAGGGACAGATTTACTAAGTAATTTCCCAATTTGTTCGCCTTTGCATGGTTTTGTAATAAAAAAGTAACACGAGGATGCACATAGCGCTGCCTTGCGTTACCTTATGACATGGAGGTGTTACATGGGTAGAGCATGGGTGTTCCTGTGCATTCACCCATGTAGTTTGACGCAAACCCATATTTGCAATAACTTGTAAACAAGGATTTGCACCAAAATGGTGCTCCTACCTGAGGCTGGCGAAATGAGGCGAAATATTTTTACGTCTCCTCGTTTTTATTACCTCTTTGCATATTTGCTGCCTTCTGAAGCACACACACAAAGAGGAAATAGCCTCAAAGGACTGTTTTTGTGCAGGAAGGTATCCCTTCATGCACAAAAACTATCCTGACCACGATGCAGGCACCCTTGCGACATGATGCCAGGGTGCCTGCTCTGGCACTAGGCAGTCACAAGTGTGCCAGCACTAGGTAAAGAGCAGAACTGGGCCATATCTTTGAAAATATGGCACAGTTCTGCTCTCTTTCTTTAACGCAATACAGCGCAAGAACTTCACTTGCTTTGCTGCATTGTGTGAAAGGTTAATAAATATGCCCGCACTCTTAGCTCAGACTATGGGACAAAATAAAAAAAGATATACAGCACAAATGAAACAGGGAATCAGTGGAAATCTGTGCAGGCTTTCTGATGAATTTATGAAGTGAGAGGCAAAGGGAAATGGTTGGTGATTTATTTCTCTGCAGCGATTTATTGTAGCATTTATTCAGCATTTCAGTCCCCATTGTAAGGTGCCAAAGCACTTTTTGGAATGGACAGCACACTATACTGCAGGGGAGTTTGTAGTTGGCAATGTTGTTTTTGTTGTGAGGCTATGTGGAGGCTATGTGTCATGCTTGAGGGACCAGCGAGGTGGCTCTTATTTTGTCTTGTGGCTCTGTGCCTAGAAGTGTGAAGGAGGAGAAGATGTGCTAGATATGTAGGATAATTATAATTATTACTAAAAGTTATAGGCAGCAACAAAACACCAAACTAACCAAAAGGGCAGGTTTGTACTATTTTCATGTATACTATATAATGGTGGGGAGTTCATCAAAAAGGGCCCATTAATCCACATGGCAACATGCACAAGGCAGAGATGGTGTTTAATGAGTAAATTATGCCACATGGGCAGGAATGAGAAGTGCTGACATGAGCAATATCCACACACCATTTTAAAGGTATGGATGCTATATCATTTTGCTGTACAAATACACCTCATGAGCAGAGGAAGACAAGGAAAGATATTGAGTTTGGCAACCTGACTAGAAATTACATAGTGTTGTATTCTTCATGGTTCACATTGGTGTAATTCTTTATTGGTTCATATGATGGCATGGAACACTGCTGCTCCTTGGCAACCATCTATCTTGATTGTAAAGTAGAATGTAGAGTACATTGGATTGCAGTTGGACCGGAGAGCAGTTGTGTCCCAGGGGTCTGTTCCATACTACTTAAATAAACCCTGTTACTACAAGAAGAGTACGTGTCCTACTTCACAAAACTGGTGACGAGGTTGGGATGTAAATGATAACATCTGGATAGACCGGCATCCTCTTCCTCGGATAAATGAAATGTTAACTACTGTTAAAGGGGGGCCGCATTTCACCACCTTAGATGTGTCCAACGCATACCACCAAATCTTACTACATGAAGACTCTAAGCACATCACCTCCTTCATCACTCCAGAAGGAGCTTTTCAATTTAAACGCATGCCTTTTGGTTTGGCGTCTGCTTCAGCCATTTTCCAAAGAGTGATGCAATCTATTCTAACAGGTTTAAAAAATGTGGTAGTTTTCCAAGATGATATGTTGGTGTGGGGGTCTGATGAAAACAATTACGATTTAATCCTAGACAAGGTTCTTAATAGACTTTCTGAAGCTGGTCTCACAATTGCTTTAGAAAAATGCAAATTCGAGGTCAGTGAGGTGGAGTATCTTGGTCACACTTTGTCCTGCGAGGGAGTGAGACCAAAATGTAGTTTGGTTGAAGCCATTGAAAAGGCTCCTGCCCCAAGAGATAGAGATCAACTTAGGTCATTTCTAGGACTGGCAGAGTACTACTCTAAATTTGTACACCATTTTTCAGACGAAGTACATGAGCTTAGGAATTTAATGAAGAAGGGTACCAAATTCGAATGGTCTGAGTCGTGCCAACAAAATTTTGATTCTATAAAGAAAAGCATTATTAATGCTGTTTCATTGAAGCCCTTTGATCCTAATGATCAAACCATCATTTCTACGGATGCCAGTAATAACGGATTAGGTTCGGTACTAATCCAGGTGCACAAGGGAGAAGAAAGGGTGGTAGATTTTGCTTCCCGCACATTAAAAGGTGCAGAACATTCTTATTCCACCATTGAGAAGGAGGCTCTGGCATGTTGGTGGGGTATACAGTATTTTAGAACATTTGTATGGGGAACCAAATTCCAATTACATACCGATCATAAGCCTTTGATAGATCTATTTTCCACAAGGGGTGCCAGCAAGGCCACCCCTAGAATTGCCAAATGGTTATATCGTCTGCAAGAATATGTTTTCGACATAAAATATATCCCAAGTGCAGGAAATGTACATGCTGATTGCATATCTAGGTTACCATTAGAGAGTATGCACGATGAGGAGGATGATGAATGGATGGTCGCTGAAATAAAGGATGTTTGTACTGCTATCAGCGAGGATGAGTGGAAGAAAGCTATCGAAGAAGATGCAGTGTTAAACAAAATTATAAAATTGTTAGGTTGTGAACAAGGATGGAAATCTCACAAAGATTTAAACTCTTTCAAATTGATATGGTCCGAATTAAATGTGATAGATGATCTACTTTGAAGAGGTAGTAGGTTGGTTGTACCTGAGAAACTAAGAAATAGATTACTGAATATCATGCATGAAGAGCATGGGGGAATGTCAGATATGAAAAGAAAGATCAGGGTGGATTTTTGGTGGCCTGGTATGGACATTCAGATAGAGCGTTTTGTTCGTGACTGCATGGCATGTGCGTGCAGCGACAAGACTCATTCCTCTCAGGAAACCTCCATAAATTCCTCACCCATGCCTAAAGGTCCTTGGGATAAACTAGCCATCGATATCTGTGGACCTTTTGATATTTTGAACGTATCTGAGAGATTTGCTATAGTTATGTTTGATTATTTTTCCAAATGGCCAGAAGTTGCTTTTGTTAAGGAAGTCAAGTCCTTAAGCGTTATTTCATTTTGTGAGGATATTTTCCGAAGGGAAGGCTGCCCTACCGAAATTTTCACTGATAATGGACCCCAATTCATATCTGAAGAATTTGAGACTTTTCTTAGGAAATGGGGGATTAAACACATTACCACGCCAGTTTATCACCAAAGGGGAAATGGGCTAGTAGAACGTTTCAACAGGGTGTTGGTTGGTTGAATGTATCCAATTGGCATGCAGAAACAAGGAGACTTGGAGGCAACATGTTAAAGACATGTTATGGTCATATCGTACCACTCCTCACTCGGTGACAAAGGAAACACCTTTTTCTTTACTTAAAGGAAGGGTTCCTTGTTCTGTGGCTGTACCACCTTGGATGAATAGAGATGGAAAATACAATGCCAACTTAGATGAGGTGCGGGATAGAGTGGAAAAATACCAAAAAGCTTATTGTCATTGTTTTAAAAAAACATTGTGAAACCTAAACGTTGTTTTATGCAAGGTATGTTTGTGAGAGTATTTGTTGATGACAAAGCAAGAAGAAAAGGTCATTCTAAATGGTCTTCTCCCAAAAAGGTTATTGTGGTTAAGGGTAACAGTGTAAAGCTTGATGATGGTAATTGGTGGAACACCAGGAAGGTATCACCATGCTCTGACGCTGAAGTTGCCACGTCTCCTAATACTCAACAAAACATCATGAAATGAAATGAAAATGAAATGAAAATGTGACTTGTAGAGCGCTACAGTTGCCCTGAGGCGTCCAGGCGCTAGTCTTTACATCATTGCATGTAAAGTCAATCCTGATCCTGTTGGAACAAATTTGAGACGACAATGTACTATGCCTAAAAGATATAAAGACTATATATGTACATAGTTTTTTTTTTATTTTATTTTTTTTAAGGGGGAAGATGTGTTGTATTCTTCATGGTTCACATTCGTGTAATTCTTTATTGGTTCATATGATGGCATGGAACACTGCTGCTTCTTGGCAACCATCTATCTTGATTGTAAAGTAGAATGTAGAGTACATTGGATTGCAGTTGGACCGGAGAGCAGTTGTGTCCCAGGGTCTGTTCCATACTACTTAAATAAACCCTGTTACTACAACAAGAGTATGTGTCCTACTTCACAAAACATAGATTGCCTACTTCCCTTCCTAGACCAAAGAAGGCAACAATTTGGGTAGGGATTCATGTCCCAAGCCTCTCTCATGTGTTTGAAGGCTTCCCAAGAAGGGCAAGAGCTAGTCAGGGCATGACTCAGACCATTCCCAGACTGGCACCTTGCACCTGCAAGGGTGCATGACGAACCGCTTGGTAGGTTACTTCCACAGGAAGAAATCGGCCAACTTAGTTTTACCCTTCTGTCTTTACCCATTCATGGGAGCCAGAGATTGTTTCTTAGCCAAAGATCCTTGCACTCTCTAGTTTTACATGTGGAGTCATCCTTTTGCTCTTCTAGAATTTCATCCCTGGCCACCTCCGCTGTCATTATTAGTGGAGAATGCCTTCCAGGGTAAAAAAACAGACAATGTAGTGAATAGAAATTTACCCTGATTCCATTGTTTCATCTAGGATAGCAGAATAAGGAGCAATCCACTTCCACTTTTCCAAATGGCCTACAGGTCAGCAGGCACAAATACATTTTTTCTCATTGTTTCATGTGGAGCTAAAGAAGAACCACTCTGGAGGTAAAAATGGGAGACCAGAGCAGGGAGGAGGAGGAGTAGGGTGTGGGGTACAGTAGAGCCTGTGGATAGGGAAAGGTGGGGAAGAACAAGCAGTAGTGAAGGGGAGCGGGCACACCTGAGAGGGAAGAAATGCGCATAAAGGAAGAGAAGGACAGACAGATGGGACTGCAGCCCTAGCAAGAGAACACTGTTAATCTAACTTAAGGAGAAGTCCGCTTCACACGCTATATATTGATAAATAGTGCCCCACTTACCCAGGAATGCCTCTACGGCTAGATGGACTGAGAATCCCTCAGCCTATCTAGCCTGAAAGCATCCCCATAATCCCACACCTACCTCTGGTGTTCGCCTTGTTCAGTATGGCTACGCCAGTTTTGTATCCTATGTAGTTTTATTGCAGGTAGCATTAATTTATGCACACAACTTTAAACACTGATCATTGAAAAACAAAAGCATGCAACTGTAATTTTATGACATTGGTTTAAGTGAAGGCTGATTTCCTCATGCCTTAAATAAATGAAAAAGTGCACATGCGCAACACGGGGATGGGCGCGGGTGGGGGAATTGGCTGGCTGCAGGGAATGGCCTGCCAGGCTCTGCTGCCAACCCCAAAGGCCATGCACTGCAGGGGTTGGTTGCAGGCCCTCTCTCCCTATTGAAAAAAATACAGTCACGGTTCTCCCTTTTAACTGCTGCTGAGTATGCAAAGGCGCAAAATCGCCTACAAGCTCCGCCCGTTTGGCCCGACCTCTTTTAGTCAGTAGTAAGCAACGGTGTTCCCGCCATTTTCCAGGCTGATGGACAGTTTGTCTTCTTTACAATTGCACATTGAAAAAGTAACTGAAATCCTTAATGAAGGTGAATGTATTGTTGATTTATTGGAGCGCAATCTCTTTTGTAGTGACTGTCCAAGATGAGTGGGTTCTTTCTTGTTGTCTTCTGGTCTGAGAGCAGATTCCATGGTTCTCCCTTTTGATTGCTGCTGAGTATGCAGAGGCACCAAATCTCCTACAAACTCGGCCAGTTTGTCCCGCCCCTTCCAGTTAATAGAATGCAACAGTGTTCCAACTATTTTCCAGGCTGATGGACAGTGTGTTTTCTTTATAATTTCACAACGAAAATCCATCTGAAATCCTTGATAGAGGTGAATGCATCGTTGATTTATTGGAGCGCAATCTCTTCTGTAGTAACTGTTCAAGATGCCCCTTCCATGTTAATTGCCAGCATAAGTGCTGACTCCGGGTGACTTGGCCTGCATTCAAGCCCTGTTGTCAACCCCCTGCTATGCATGGGCAAAGGCAGTGCGCGGCAAGGGGTTGGCTTTACGTATGTTAATAAAACATAATTTTGCATTAAAAAAAATTCTAGAAATTCACAGAAAATATCAAAGCTTAAAGTAGCATTATAGTATGGTGTGATAAAAAGATCTGTTTTTGTAAAAATAAAAACAACATTAATGTCTTGAACTTACGAAAACCATAGAAATTCACCAGTTATAGTTAGCAGAGCTTCAAGGTTTCCAAAGTATTTCCTCAAACTTACAATTATCCTGCCAACTTGTAACGGCTGGGTTCTCTTTACCATATGCTGTTTTAGAGCACGCGATTTCATCCCAGGCATAAGATGCTCCTATTGTATGTAGTATTACAGCAGACTCAATAACACTTATAACTGTTTGCTATTTGGCCTAATAAATGCAGCAGTTGGTTCTCTGCACAGGTCAGTATGAAGTCCCCAGAAAGGAAAGAGACTACTTTAGTGTCCAGACTCACAGTGGGTGACCTGCTGATGTAGTGCTTGAAAGTATTTGGGGAGGCTCAAGGCTCTGTTAGATACAATAGACACCAACTTCAGTGTCCGGTGCAGACATTAGAAAACTTTGAATCCTGGCAAGACCAACGTAGTCGCCCAAGTACCTCTGATGATGAAAAATTGAGCACCATTAAATTGTATAACAGTGATGACAATGTTGCCAGTGGCCCAGACTAGGACACGTGAGAGCTGATTTAATACATGTCTTATGAGATTGTGCAGAGTCAGAAAAGGTCTGGTCTGCTATTTCCACCTTATTATGAAGTTTACTATAAGGGAGAATCTGTCTAAGGTCTATTTTATAGACAGTTCTTAATGTCAACTAAAAATCAGATTATCTTAAGACAAAGAAGTATCTCCCTTATATTTCATTATATAAGTAACTAATAGCTAAAGATATTGTTAGAAAGAGAGATTTGACATTCCAGAAGAATCACTTGAACAGGATTTGATAGGTTGCTGCAGTGGAGACTTTGCTTTCAGAATGACATAGAATGCGATCTCCAGAACTATATGCAATATATGGAATGCCTTCTTGGACAATTCTAGAGTATGCAAGCAGGTTCAATAAAGTACAGAGGAATATCCCAAGGAGTGAAGTGGACTGATACTCTCGGATGACAATAACTCAACTGTATTTCTATATGTTGACAAGAGTTGTGCTTAATTTGTGCCCGTGGTTACGGGTGGAGGGCAGCAACACACAATTTTGAGATCAAGGTCTTATTTTTGATACTCCAAATGTAACCACCCAAAGCAAGAGGGAGAAAGAGAGAAATAAGGAAGAAGTGAAGGATAGGAAAACAGTTTAATAGGGAGAAAGCAGGAATGAAAACTCGCAAGACTAAGCTAAAGAGATCAGATGTGTAGTTTTGTGGAAGAAAGAGGTAGAATCAGGACTAGAAAACCTCAGTATTCATCAGCTAAGATACATGGCTGAACCAATGATGGGCTGTTAGGAAAAACTTTGGGTCCCTGTATTTATTTCTTTTCAAATTAAATACTGAGATTAAATATTTCTAACAACGTGGACAGTGATATGTTGTGATTCTACTTAAACTGGTTTACCTAGTGTTTGTATTTTACCTATAACACAGTACTTATGAATGTTTTTATAAGAGTTAGAGTTCATGCTATTGTTTTTTGTGTGATATAAATTGTATGAAGATAACACCTAATAAAATAAAATAAGATTTATATGTATAGATAGGTAGTGTGAGTTTGTTTCTAGGCTCATACAAAACCTTTCTTCATGGGAAGAAGGCCTATTCTTCTCTCACTGAACGACTGTAGGTAGATTGAGCAGTTTCCCACTCTAATTGCATAAGAGGCATATTCCTTAAAGTTGTTATACAATGATTACAAGTGGAGGTACTATTTATCGCCCCTACACTCTGCATTCTATGGCAAATAACATACATATTTCCACTGTTAAATTTCGGCAGATTTGACCTGCTGAAATTTAAAGAAGCTTGAGATATTTAAAGCATCTGATAATTGTAGGATACATTAAATACTTTTTAACTTGTAATTCTGAACCTGCCAAACACATGGGTCCGAATTTACAAACCCACTCATAATCAAGCTGTTAGAGGCAGTTCCTCAGCCTCCAACAAACATTTCAGAGGTTTTTGTGGGTCCCATAGCAAAATCTCGTGTGGAGATCCTCTCTCATTTGTAATTTAGGAAGCATCTCTTAGTTAGATAATAAAAAAAAGTTGCTGGGGAAAGACACAATGTGGCATTTGGCACCAGCTGGTAGTGTGTCTGTAATAGCTTTATTGTGAAGGAACAGGTCAGGCCTGCTTTTTTATAATTTGTTTATATTGTGCAACAGAAGCATATCACAATAAAAGGCAAATGAATGGTGGCAGAGACCTGGCTGTCCTCACCTTGTGACTGTTCCGCCCGCCAAAAGCATTTTCATCCCCATTCATTCCCATTGAGAGATCATCCTCCAACATCACTTAGTCACACTTGCCTTGGAGGTTCAAAATATTGAGAGGTATGCGTACCCGTTAATAAGGGTGGAGGGAAATCAATAAATATTTCATATTTTCCCTTGTCTGGCAAAACACCTTCTGACTTCAACCTTATTTGACACATCAGAATACCTCCACACATTTTTCATATGCTTCAATAGCACTTTGTGACAACTTCCTGCCTTCAGCTATTTTTCTCCCTGGGCATATAGTCTTGCTTAGACATGTATATTCAAGTAGAGCTAGTAGAATGCCCCTTTGCATTGGCTGTTAGAGTAAGATTCTTTGGCTCAGATTTACTAACCTTTGATGCAACGCAGCTCAGTGTCAAATGTGCTGCACTGCGTTGTGTGAAAGGCAAACCACAGCATAACACTATATCGACTAAAAGTGGCCTACTGGTGTCATTGCCTGTATTGGCACACATAGAGGCAACCTTATGTGACACACAGCCTTACACCACAGCACAGAGGCGGTTGGTCATTACCTCACATAGGATTTGTATTGGAAGTATGTCCTTCCAGTACAAATTCCAGTAAACAGACAAATACATGAGTTTCCCACGCTTTGTTGTGGACTCTGCAGTGCAGATCACATGTGTTAAAGTCTAAAATGTTCATAAAAATTGACCTCGGTTAACATTAGAGAAAATGTGCCTGGCATTAGGAAATGTGTTTAACTTTGTCATAATTATAGAGAAAACAGAAAATGTTTCTTTAGAATCTGATAAATAAATCATGCAGCTTTAAACTGTAGAAGATGCTTTCTTGAACGTGTAAAATAAATGTGCAGCTTAAATAGATAGTAAGCCCTCAATCCTAATGTGCTCCTGTGACTAGGCCTTAAAATTTCTTTCGACTTCTGGTTGACATTTAAAATAAAATGCCTTTTAGAACTATTTACCTAATCATCTGTCTGCAAATTCGTTCATCACTTTAAAATGTGCTTCTCTAACAAAAATGTATTACTTTGCTTGCTCATACTATATGATTTCCTCATTTCACCCAACAATGTATTTTGCTATATTTTATAATGAAGTGAGTATTTGAAATATTAAGCATTCTGAGGGGGGAAACATACTTTACCCCGCAGTCTTTACAACAACCAGCCTTTAAAACGATGTTGGGACCCGCATGCGACGTTACTTTAGGACGTAAGTTGTTACAATGGCTTGCTGTAGGGGGCACGTTGTTGGACTGGTGTTGGATGTTTAAGTCCAATACCTTCCCTACTATCGCATAGACTGGAGTTGGAATAGTAATTTATACAATTCCAAACTCCAGCGCATCCTAAATCAAGTCATTGTAACGACTTGAGTGCTAAAGTAATGCGTGGTAATGCTGCATGCAGGGTACTGACTTTGTGGTAAAGGCATGCAGAGTAAATGCCTGCAGTGTTCCGTCATACAACTTTCTGAGGATATTGTTTGCATGGTTTCATAAAGACTTACTGATAGAAACGTTTCATTGCCTTAGAATAGCCTCTTGTTCACAACAATGGGATACTGCCAACAGCTAACAGAAATGGCCTTCCAAGGCTCTCATCAGAACCTTCCCTCATGTATCTCATGCAAGATATTTAGAAACATTTAGATAGCTGCTCACCGGCGTGAATGTTTACTGTGGGAAATAGGAGGAGAGACAGCTGACTATCGGAAGACCCATTTCCATTGGACGAAGATGACTTAACCGTGCTGAATGTTGCAAATGGTTTATTTTTTTTATAGATACATATTCCTAGTTTATTATGAGACAAGTCTATACCATTCCATTCCACTCTATCCATTGCAGCGCTATGCTTCGATTCCTTGATTCTTTATGCGGTATTCTCCTTCATTCTTGCCCAGATTGCTGTAAACTACTGCTAACGGCGATTACCTTTACTCTGACCTTTTATCAAGGAGACTTTTTCCTTATGTTGATCATAGCTACTATTGTGGTTAATTTCCTATGATTTATTAACAGTTGCTATTGCAACTTGTTAGAGAACTTGGCTGAGTTTCTGGAACTGCTCTTTAAGGAGAGTTCATTCTTAGATTAACAAGGAACTCCATAATCTTGCTCTTTTCCGAAAAGAACTCTTTATGGGGTTTTATTTAGGTTAGGACATTTAGATTAAGATAGGTACTAATTCCTTTATGGAACGCACTGTGTATTTTATTCTGACTCTAACTGAATCCTTTTCTTGATATTTCTGTAATTTGATTAATCTGAATTAAAACAACAAAAATAATGCTTATCTCTTAATGAGAAATAAAGCTTTGAAACAATTCTAAATCTCTCATCATGGACTGAACATTAAGGGGCTGATTATGATGTTGGTCAGAAAGGCTCCGAAGGGCATTCGGATTATCCAAATCCGATTCAGAACTCAAGTTTCTGACCGACTCAGAAACATTTCCGACCGACAGATTAGGATGTTAGGTAACCGTTCAGTCCTTCCGACTCGGTTCCGACAGGCATTCGGAGAAACCAAAACAGTCGCAGCTAACTCGTACTGCTCTATGGAACACGTTTCCGACTGAATGATTAGGATGTCAGATTTGGACAGCCTTTCTGAATTGGTTTGTCCAATACGGATCGTCTGTTGGATTTAACTTTGGGGGCCTGTAGCAGGCCCCCTGAGGTCTCCGGTTGGGGCCCATGGTGGGTACCCAAGGGACCCCCTGTTAAACCATGCACAGTGTGGCAGGCACCCCTTTTTAGGTCTCGCCTGACCCAGCGCTTGCGCTGGTCTGGCCAGACTTTAAGTAAGAGCTTCAAAAAATGCTACCGCCGGCCACAGCTTGCAGTGCATGTGCGCGGGCACACGTTTGTGCACAGGTGCCGTATGGCGTGATTACTGCTGCGCGTGCATCACTCATGCACATGCACTGCGGCTGGCGGTAGCATTTTTCCCCCGCGATCACTTTCACTTTGGCTCCGTGTCAGTGTCAGTCCATAACAAGAGGGGGTTCCCCTTCCAGAGAGTTTGCAAACAGTTTTTTTAGTTTTGCAGTTTTAAAGATGCACATCTAAAGTTTCACAGTAGACTTTTAAACCTTGCTTTTAATCTCATTCTTGGTCTCCCATCAGTATTGCTTCCTGATCAGCGCTTAATTTGAGCGGGTGGTTGCAGTTGGGGTCCACATGCACTCGTTTTTATGGACTGACACTTATTTTTCCTAGTCAGACTTTGACTCTGGGTAAGGCAAAAAAACCGCAAAAGCAGGAAGAGACACAGAAAAACAGTGTGCAGCACACATAGAAAGAGGAAAACACCTCTTGTGAGTTTTAGTGCAGTAAGGTGTCCCTTCCTACCAGTGGCAGCTGGTGACATTTGAAAGTGGTGGGTGTAAAATTTGTGTTTGAGTGCACCGTGGTGAGCAAGCGTAGCGAGCGAGCCCAAACAACCTAAGGGGGGGCTCCTGAGGGTTCTCCCCCCCCCTAGAAAATTTTGAAAGAAGTGTGGGTAAATGGTGCATTTTCAAGCAAATTTGAGAAAGCAAGAAGGTTAATAAAGCAATTGTGAAAGTGCAGTTATTACATTAAGAGATGTCATATAACAACATAGGTACCAATCTATTCAGTATAACCACCGTGCTTCATAACAGACTTCGAGATACAATCCTGTCGGAGTTTGTCTGTGTAATTTGGGAACATAATTATCCTCTCTGAACAATACATGGCAAAATACGATCTCGTAGTATGATTAGTTCATATGGAACCAAGTGACCAAGGTTCTCATCCCGCCATCCACACTTAAATACATTGTGTGATCCTTGGCAAATGATTTATATCTGGTGATCTCATATTGCTCCATTGTCAGGTGCAAGATGGCCAGTGAGCCTCGCCTCTTTAAATCAGGTCGCCTTGCCCTGAAGGCCCTGGGGTGACCTTTTCTCGTCATGAATCCACGCACACAAGTACTGAAGTGTAAAAGCAATGAATGACCTGTCATGGGGAACATCTCTCACAAGTATCATTATGCAAAATAATCACTATCACAGGATGCATATTGCAATTTGACAGTGGAGAATGAAGGCGGTCAGGCAAGCCTGTTTCACTGACAGTTGTCGAACATGGGTGGTTGCCCTTGTGCACGTTACTGCAAACATGAAAATGTCAAATAAGCACACTGAAAAGTTGGCAGCCTGACAAGCAATAAACACTAGTATATGTCGGAAGCCCGAAGTCCTGTCACCTACATAGATGAGGTGCACTAAGCAAACATAAAGCACTACACCTGCCTGCAACACAAGCAGAGCATCCACAATGTACGACATTTAAGACCTACCCACCAAGGCTGTAAGGATATGCCACCGAGATACCCTCCATCCGAAGACAAGATCTGCACATTTCAATGCTTATATGGTCCGAATCAATAGCATTCAAGTTATTTGCCCTGACAGAGCCGCAGAAACAGTAAAGGTTGTTGGGTCTGAGTCCGAGGGCTCACCATGCCCGCGGCGGTGTAACACATTTTCTCAAATGGGTACTGTATTCTTAAAGGTGTACCTGACACCAGGGCTCTGTCTACTGTATAAAAAGTGGAGAAGAACTGAAGCTAGATAATTTGATGGAAATAAACAAAACACTACATTGCTTTCTTCTTTTAAAAATGCTGTCTCTAAACGTAGTGAATGAACGTAAGATTCCACATGTTTCCATTTTTTCATTTCATGTACGCAGCTATCTTTTGCCCGAACTCAGGTGAGGGGCAATAGTGAGCTTAACAAAGGAGCAAAATAAGTTAAATACAATGTTAACACACAACCATTTAATATTTACACAGGATTGAAACAACCAACACCAGGTTAATGGAAACAAAGCAGGTAACTACCAAGAGAGAAAACAAGTCGAAGCGGGAGGAGCGAGAAGTTAAGAATTTAAATAAAAAAGTTTTATGTAAATAACATCTCTGTCCTTTGTGTTATGGTGGGGGCAACGGGCATGGGAAAGAAGGAGCATGCAACACAGTAAACCTTTAAGGTGTGCCGCAATGCCGTGTACACGCGTTACAAGCCGCAGTGCATGGTGTTCCTGAATCACCACACAGTTCATCGCGACTCCGTGCACGGATCCCTAGTAAATGCTGGTGCTGTGTTTGAAAACCCGTACATAATTGTACATGCCCACAGGGTGCGTGCTGCGGTATACTAATACTTGACACGTGAATCTCCAGTAGATACTGGTGCTGTTGTTAAAAACAAAACGACAATCGTGAACATTGCCTGCGCCATCTTGTCTGGTGGAAATTCCTATGAGCACATAAGCTGCAGTCATTTTAATCTATCACAGCCATTTTGTACTCTGTTGGTCACCTTTGTTTCACCCTGCTCTTACTAGCATCCCTCTGACCCTCTGACCGACCTGGTATGTGTGCTGGGGGCTATAAACTCTATTGCCATAACAAACCTCAGCGCCACTTGCTGCCACAAACTCGTTTTTCCTCTCATCTCTGTTTACAGGCAAACCTTTGGACACTCTACCCCTCACTGCACCTAGTTACACAAACAGGTTCCAAACAACAAAAAGACTCTTGCAACATGATTTATTGCACTGCAAACTGCAAGACTTGTTTTTACCAACAATGGGACCTGTTTTTATCAGCAGAACGGACCCTTAGATCTGGCCGGTCTCACATGTTATAGACCCTGAAGCAAGGTCCAGCTGCAAGATAAGATTGTCTGTTTGACCTGGGTGGGAAGAGAATTTCTGTTGGGCTTGTGTGACAACCTGCCCGGGGTGGGGACTCCAAGCTTGTGTAACCATGTTGATGAAACAAATGCATTGTGTCAAACCTATATAAAAGGAAGAGCCAAAGGAGTTATCAGCAGAACACCTCCCTCAGACATCCCGGTGTCTGCAGTTGACGTGATCTCCTCATGAGAAATAAACCTTTTTCTTGTCTTCCTAGTTTCCAGCGCTTGCCTCATTATTTTGATAGCGAACCCAAAGTGAATTAGAGGTGGAACCCTGCACCGGGCATCATTGAGGGTCTTACAAGACTCGCTGCCTTTCACAAATTGGCGCCCAAAACGTGAGGGCCCATCAGCGACGCGTGGGTCCGGTAGAGAGGTCCTAACGATGGAGTGAACGACTAAACGATTGGGGTATACCTGCCTGAGAAGACCCTTGTCTGGCTGCCGATCAACTGAACTTCACCGGTTCCGAACGGACCTCTCTCGAGTGACCTGCGGTCCTGACTGGGACGTTAGAGGAACGCCGCATTGATTGTTGGAGTGAGAGGACAGCCAGGCGCTGGAAGGGGAAGACGAAGAACTGTCCATATGGTCTGGGTAAGGTCGTGAAAAAATGACTTAAATTGATTGATTGATTGATTGAATAGTTTGATTTGAAATACTAGTATTCCTTTTTGATATTGAGTTATTCGAGACATTCTCTGCTTGCAAACAACGAAGAATAGGAATATTCTCTCTCTTTGCAGACAGCGAAGGACAGGTAGTGCAGACTTTTTGTCTAAATCGATTGATTGAGATATTCATTTTGACCGATTAATACGTCATGCCTGTTTTCTCTAGATTGTTTGATTGTAATTGTTTTGGACCGGACCGTTTGTTAGAGGTCAGTCAGCCGTCACCCCTAACAAGGACATGTACATAAAGTATGGATTAGCCACCGTAGCTTATAGCAAACTATGCCATAAATACACTAGGAAGGACCGGGTAAATCAGTGGCCACTGACGGGATCTTTCGATCCCGCTAAAATAGAAACGTTAGAATTAGCTCTCCACAAAAAGAAAACTAGACCAGCCATGTTTGACAGTTTTGGTTTATGGCGAAAAGAGGCAGCTCAAAGAAAGAAAAGAGACGAAGCTAGACAAGATAAAGAAACGCGAAAATCAGCTTACCAAGCCTGTAAAAGGTTCGAAGAAAAACTAAAAGAAAAGGAAATCGATAAAAAGGAACAGGAATCAAAAATATGAGGTCAATGCCCTGTTGGAACGCCCTCGACTCTTTACCCCGAGTTACCGGCAAAACAAAGGGTAGATGAGGATTTATTGTTAGGTCCCCCAATCATATAGATGCCACCCCCTTACGCCCCTTCTCATCCCGTAGTACAACGCCAGGACCCCCAAAGTATAGCCAGAGATGGCACGATCGCCTCAGTCTCCACCGCCTCTGCTCCCACCGAGTCACGCACACCAAATGCCTCATCAAAGGATACAATAGTAGAGGTAGGATCAAAAGAAAAAGGAGCGCCCAGGGTCCTGCGATCAAGTACAAATGAGCGAGCAGCCATTGATAAAATAGTTAAATCCCTCATGGATAGGAAGGAGACAGAATACTATGTAACTAGCATATGCAACTCCTATGTTGAAAATCACAAACGATACTTTAAGGTACGTCTCTGTTACCACACTCTTACTGCATATGAAGAGATATACCAAGATGTAGGGCCCGAGCGACTAGTAGCTCTCTATAGGAAAGTAGACACCGGAGATGAAGGCAACAACGATGTTACAGAACTCTTTTCATCCACACTGGAAGTATTCCGTCACCTTGTGGAACAAGGACGTATAGATAAGGACAGGACGTCTAAGATAGCAGGACCCCCGGTGGAAAAACCAGATAGTATGATGCCGATAAAAGAAGCTGCCCCTTATTCGGTACCTCCTAGAGGACCAGGGACTCATGACGATATGAACCATCAAGACGCTAGAGGAAGTGTGGTCTACAATTGGGTGTATCAGTCATGGGACAGACAGGACATTTTGACGTTCCGTAAATCTTTACCGAATTTACGAAAGAACACCACCGCATTTTACAACGAGCTAGGTACCGCTCTGGGATCAACAATAATGACACTTTCCGACATAGACTTGTTCTTCAGGTTATGTTTACCAGCAGATGTGTGGAAACAGATTAGGAAAATAGACCATACCGAACTGCTTGGTCATACCTGGGAACAACTTAACACACTAGATAAACAGCGGAATCCTGATCAAAAACCGGTTAAAGCAATATTGGACCTCCCTGATAAAATAGTGCAGAAAGTGAAAACGCTGATCCCAGAGAAAAAGATAGACTGGTCCATAGTAACCGCGTGCCGCCAGAAACCGCAAGAGGATGTCTCAGAGTATTTCTCCAGATTTGAAACGGTGTTCTCCGATTACAGTGGACAAGACATGTCCAGTGCAACCGGACACCACTTATTTATGTAGAACTACGTCAAAGGACTACTGCCAGATGTATCCCAGAAACTACAAACCAGCGAAAGTAGTTGGGCAGCATCTAAACTGGCGGCCATTCTCCAAATGGCCCAGTACTATGAGCATCAGAGAAACGAAAATGACAGGGCTACAGAAAGGAAGAAGAAGGACTTGAAGGAAAGGGTGATGATAGCACAACTCCAGGGGGCGAATACAGGAAGAGAGCAATATAGGGGAGGATACCAGCAGAATACCCCTAGAGTACAGCCACCTAGAAACAATTCATCGACATCATATGTAGGACGCCAAGACCTAGGACAGGATTAATGTGCATTTTGCAAAGAATATGGACACTAGAAAACCCAATGCCCGGCTTTGTTAGGAGCTGGTAGGGGCAGGGGGGCGAGGGAAATAGCAAGTGGACAGAGAGGAAGAGGACGTGGGAGATGGTACGCGAGTGAAACAAGTGAGGAAAGGCCAGAAAGAGTAAACGCATTTGACCATCCCAAACAGAATCAGTACCAACAGACAGATTATGACAACACGTACGACTTTGCATAGGACAGCCAGGGGCAAGGGAGGGATCCAGTCGAGCTCTATGTTGATCAGCAAAGCCCTTATGTTACCGCTGAGGTCCTGGGCACAAAGTCGCCATTTTTGGTAGACACAGGAGCAACACGTAGTGCACTATCCAACTGACTGATTCCAAGGGCACCCTTGTCAGGCTCACATGTGACCTCAATAGGATTTGACGATATGCCCTCCACCAACCCTTTGTCCCGACCGATCCCTTTTAACCTTGACAACAATAGCGTCGAAATGACATTCCTTCTCTCTTCTAACACCCCAGACGCCATTATGGGTCTCGACCTTTTGAAACCCTTCCATGCGACTATCAGATGCTCACCAGACGGAGTGCATGTCATCCTGTAAGACAACCCCCAGCGCCATAGAGAGAACCCTTCTCAGCACATGTTTCCCATCTCCGAGACTGACGCATCCCTACTGGACACTTTGCCATCACACTTATGGGCTAGGGCTGATTCAGACGTAGGACGAATGATGATTGACCCAGTGCACGTAACAATACGACAGGACGCAACCCTACTGAAAGTACCGCAGTACAAAATATCACCAGAGGGTGAGAAGGCACTGACAGAGATCATACACTCTTTGGTAGAGGCAGGGGTGGTAGAGGAAGTAGTGAGCAACGTTTGTAACAGTCCCATACTACCGATTGTAAAGACACAGGGAGAGGGAGACGGAAAAATCCTACCGCTTCATCATTGACCTGCGGGAGATAAACAAAATTGTAGTGCCACAATACCCAGTAGTTTCCGACATCACGACAATTTTGACTTTAATCCCCTCCACTGCCACCACCTTCACTGTAATTGACCTCAAAAACGCATTCTTTTCCATACCTATACACGAGGACAGCCGCTATCTATTTGGATTCACCCTAAACACCCGTTCGTACAGATTTTGCAGAGCACCTCAGGGGTACACTGAGAGCCCAAGCATCTATAGCCAGGTGCTTAAAAGACAGTTGGACGCCATACAATTGTCAGATGGAGTGGCACTAATACAATATGTAGATGACATCCTTCTAGCAGCAGACACCATACCAATAGCCCTCACAGCCACCAACAAACTACTACATTTTCTTGCTGAGAATGGTCACAAGGTCTCCCGAAAGAAATTGCAGTTCTGTAAATCACAAGTGACCTATTTGGGTCATCTTTTATACACGACTGTGTGACACTAACCGATGAACAAACAAAGAGTAGATTAGATCTCAGAGACACCGCCTTTCTAGAACCAGATGGAGAACTATGGGTGGATGGTTCATGCATCAAACTCTCCAATGGCACCACCTCAGCTGCATACGCTGTCACCACAGCCCAAACCGTTCTGGAAACAGCCCGTATTCCCCAATGTCCAGCCCAGGCTGCAGAACTCATTGCCCTCACACGAGCATGTATCTTAGCCACTGACACAACAGTTAACATATACACCGACAGCCAATATGCCTTCGGGGTGGTTCACCATTTTGCGATCTTATGGAAAAAAAGAGGGTTCCTGACTTCACACAGTACACCCATCCTGCATGGAGATTTAGTCTCCGCCTTGACGCAAGCAGTCATCCTCCCCAAGAAGTTAGCAGTGATAAAATGCCAAGCACATAGGAAAGTGACTGTTCTCATTGGACAGGGAAATGCACTAGCAGACGTTACTGCCTGAGCCACGGCAGGAGATAGAACTACACGAATGTATGAGACCAGGTCACAAGCTGAACAATGGACTGACGCTAGGACCACTGTAAGGGACATACGGACTACAGACACACAAGACGAATTGACAGAATGGGAAAAGGTGGGACTAAAAGACGAGGAAGATTGCTGGAGAACTAAAGATGGAAATAAATGGCTGTTACCCAATGCCTACCTCACCCCCATATTGACCATGGCACATTTACCAGCACACATAGGCTCCACCCCCATGATTGAACTAATCACCAGAGTATGGCATAATTTCAAAATAGCTGAATCTGCAAAACGCCTAGTACAACAATGTATAGTCTGCCTACAACACAACCCAGGGAAGGGCACAGTAGTACCACGGGGAGGGTTTGGAGTCCCTGACCACCCCTTTGAAATCCTTCAAATGGATTACATCCAACTAGAGAGATGCCATGGTCTAAAATATGTCCTGGTGGTTGTGTGCACTTTTAGCAAATGGGTGGAGGCATATCCCACCCGCGACAATACCGCCTTAGCCACTGCAAAAGTATTGCTGAAAGAATTCTTCCCCCGATACGGCCTTTGCAGAATTTTATGGAGCGACAACGGCCCCCACTTAGTAGCCGAGGTGATACAGAACATACTGAGAGGGTTGGGGGTAA
This sequence comes from Triturus cristatus, assembly GCF_964204655.1. Taxonomy (NCBI): domain Eukaryota; kingdom Metazoa; phylum Chordata; class Amphibia; order Caudata; family Salamandridae; genus Triturus; species Triturus cristatus. The sequence continues at coordinate 832,773,750 of NC_140591.1, forward strand.
AACAAAAGTTCCATGCCGTCTTCCACCCCCAATCAGCGGGCCTGGTAGAGAGACACAATGCAACATTGAAACTAAAACTAGCCAAAATAGTTGCCACAACCGGGTTGAAATGGCCCGACGCCCTTCCATTGGCATTGCTATCAATGTGCTCCACCCCAACCAAACACAGACTGACCCCGTATGAGGTGATCTTCAGCAGCCCTATGAGCATTTGGGCGGCACCAAGACCCACCTCCATTAACGATGTCCCTAACATATATTGTCGGATTATTTGCATAAATTGACAAACGAGCAAACAATTATCCACCAGCGGGTGCAGCAAACCTTGCCTGATGTATCCAGGGGCCCGGGACATGAAATAAAGCCAGGCGACCATGTATTGATTCGCAACTTCCAAAGAACGAAGAATCTGGAGCCTAGGTGGACGGGCCCCTGGCAAGTCCTGATCACCACCCGAACTGCCCTCCGAGTGGAAGGAAAATGAAACTGGCTGCACGCTCATCATTGCAAGCGAGTCCCTCCAACCCTGGCAACCTGTGAAGGGGTGGAGGTGCAAGAGGAAGTACTTGCGAAGAACCGACCAGCTCTGAGTTGCTACCCAAAAGAAGATACCCTCGAACTTAGGTACAACCTAAGATCGACGAAAAGGAGAGAGCTCCAACGACCAGGCCATTAACTAAGTCAAGGTCTCAGATCGGTAGCACAGTCAAACAATGCTACCAGGAAAGCGCCAGACAAAAGTCTGTGATCCTACCAGTTGTTGAGCTCCACGAAGATGATGGAAGAAACTGAACACCTGCAAAGCGACCGCAAAGACACCAAGACTGCTAACCTGCACAGTACAAAGACAATTGCACTTGCAGCCGCATTTCTCACCTGTCGCCTGCTAACGGTCGCACTCTGGATCATTGAAGAGAATGCACCTGCATACAGAACATTGTCACCCACCATGCAACCAATCACCAAGAAAGAACACCACCTGGTATCACTACCGCCACACCTCCGAGAATGACGCAAAGAATTCTGGAATAACTCTTTCATGCAGATGTTGCACCAGCACAATCTTGCCACCAATTCTACCAACTGTTGGGTCTGTGGGCTGCTACCACATGCCACTGAACATTCCATCCCTTTCATCCCTTCGCCCTTTTCTATTCACGGATCTTGCCTTGCCTGGATGATACTCCTACAAGAAAGTTACAAAGACAATGCCACTTCCGACAGAACAATCACCCAGTTCTACAACGAGTTCCGGCAAAACAAAACAGGAAGAACAGCTGCCCCCTTCTGCCCTCACACCTTCAATGCAACATTCCCGATGAATGTCCCCTCCAAAGAACGAGTGGAAATGCAAGTGTTCAATAATCCTAACAGAGCCACATTTTCCTACCTGAAGAAAAGAACTGCTGCAACCCTGACTGTGGCCCTATCTGTGGTGAACGTCTCTGGCCTTGTATGCATTGAAGGCTGTGGGACTAAGAATGTGGGTCACAGCACCTGTAGCATTGTAAGGACTCTGAACACTGCCAACCCTCCAGTGCTTGTTGCATCACCCAATATGTACTTTGTTTGTGGAACCAAAGCCTACACCTGGCTCCCAAAAAACTGGGGGAGTACGTGCTGCATCGCCTTTGTTTTGCCACCAACCTACATAGCCCATGCAGAGCATCATCGAGAAAAACGATCTAAAGACACTGATCAAGCAGACACTGCCTCATCACAGTTCCTCGATGCAGCAAAAGGGCTCATCCCGCTATGGGGTCCGATGGCAAACAGCCGAGCCATCAGACATCTATCCCAAGCGGTAGAGACCGCCCTAAACGTCACTGCTGGCATCCTCACCAACAACACTGCTGAGCTCCAAGTGGTCCGTCTGGTTAGCATGCAAAATAGCATTGTCCTGGACGTGGTACTAGCGGACCGTGGAGGAGCATGCCGCATCATCGGTGCCAGCTGCTGTATATACATTCCTGATAATTCACCTTCTGTTTATGAAGCAATCGAACATCTCCATAGACTGTCTTCAGAAATTCATCAGGATCAGGAACCTGGACAATTGGAAGTTGGTTTTGGGGCATCTTGAAGGAGTGGGGTTGGAAAATATCAATGATTCTCTTGGTCCCAGTATTGACAATATGTGGTTGTTGTTTGGGTATACACTGTATACCACCTTTGTGTTCTCTTTGCATAACTACCTTGCACCATAAGACTATGGACATTCAGCTAACAAAAATGAGAGTAATGTATGATCAAGAGATACAGGACATTATGGAGATCGAAATAGACTGACAAGCTGGCTCGTTATGTTCAAAGGGGCCACTGTTAAAAGGAAAACGACAATCGTGAACATTGCCTGCGTCATCTTGTCTGGTGCCCTTATTAGCATCTCTCTGACCCTCTGACCGACCTGGTATGTGTGCTGGGGGCTATAAACTCTATTGCCATAACAAACCTCAGCGCCACTTGCTGCCATAAACTCGTTTTTCCTCTCATCTCTGTTTACAGGCAAACCTTTGGACACTCTACCCCTCACTGCACCTAGTTACACAAACAGGTTCCAAACACCAAAATGACGCTTGCAACATGATTTATTGCACTGCAAACAGCAAGACTTGTTTTTACCAACAATGGGACCTGTTTTTATCAGTAGAACGGACCCTTAGATCTGGCCGGTCTCACATGTTTTAGACCCTGAAGCAAGGTCCAGCTGCAAGATAAGATTGTCTGTTTGACCTGGGTGGGAAGAGAATATCTGTGGGCTTGTGTGACAAACTGCCCGGGACGGGGACTCCAAGCTTGTGTAACCATGTTGATGAAACAAATGCATTGTGTCAAACCTGTATAAAAGGAAGAGCCAAAGAAGTTATCAGCAGAACACCTCCCTCAGACATCCCGGTGTCTGCAGTTTACGTGATCTCATGAGAAATAAACCTTTTTCTTGTCTTCCAGTTTCCAGCGCTTGCCTCATTATTTTGATAGCGAACCCAAAGTGAATTAGAGGTGGAACCCTGCACCGGGCAGCATTGAGGGTCTTAGAAGACTCGCTGCCTTTCACACTGTAGCTGTACACAATGGCTCAGTGCATAAGCATGCTTTCCATCATCACACCCAGCACGCTGCTTACTACTTTACAGTTCAGCGCAGTGCTGCACGTCAAAAACATTACACAGCGGAAGGTCCCAGTGAAATTTACAAGTTCCGCTACTAGTATACTGGCACTTTACAACAGCTGTTGTTAGCCGTGGTGAGGCTAAACCCTTCAGTGTGGCACACAGGAAAGTAGTGGCAGAGCATAGAGTCTCAGGGCTGCACGCGCCTATCTGCACAGTAGGTGTCCGAGCAGTCAACGGTTATCTTACAGTGTCATGCAATGCGTTGTTCTTGTTTTTTTTTTTAAATAACGCAACATTTGCTGACCACGAGAAATCAACGGAGTACCCCAAAAGGTGAAGGGAGGACAAGGCATGTCATGTCACTACAGAGGGTGGTACATTCACTCCCTCAACCCAGACCACACAACTTTTGGAGAGAAATTGTAACTGGGTGTATGCTTCAGTAGTACTTCTGCAGGGCTACGGCATTTAACAGGGCGATGCTAGGGCATAACATGTGTACAACACTCTGGCAGAAAGTCATCATTGAAAACAATACGCAGGTCCAGGGGTGGGGCAAGAGGGCTGTTGTCTCTTTTAACATTGTCTCCCATTACTTAGTCACACACCTGTAAAGGGCAATGTATAAACAACGTGGCACCCGAAAGTAAAAGTGCATTATTCCTCCAGTCTTCCGCTTCATCACTGCTACATTTGAAGGCAACCATTCTTCCACCAGTGACCTTATGTCTCCTGCCAGCCGCGGCCAGCATGCTCGCGGGAGGTACGGGTGGAGGGGGGCTCGGGCCGCGTGGGTGTTGGATAACAAATAAAAAATGAAACCTTAACCTACCTTACAGCTGGCGCCGCCTCTGCTCCTGGCCGGTGTGGCGATGGTGCAGCCAGGTCCCAACGGGTTCCGCTGATTTCCTGCAGGAACAGGAAGCAGCCAGCAGGCAGCCTCCTTCACCGGCCCTAAGCCAATCACAACGCTGCAATGGCAGCGTTGTGATTAGTGAGGCGCAGCTGAGAGCACACCAGCCGGGCTATTTTCTCTATGTAGGCTGCATGCCGCAGCCTACATAGAGAAAAAGGGGGAGTGCGCATGAGTGCTTTGTTCGGCCCTGGGGCCGACCAAACAGTCAGTAGCCACAACATTGGGTAAGCCACTCCCCCATGCCCTCGAGGAGGACCGAACCAGGCACTTCTGCTTTCTCGCAGTGCGAGAAGCACAAACATAAAATGGTAGTTTTTACCATTTATGTTTCTGCCTTCTCCCACTGCAAGAAAGCAGTGGGGCGACGCCCCCACGCCCCAATGGGGGAGCCACCACTGCTTCCTACAGAAAAACAATAACCCCTACAATGTAGACACCCTTGCAGCATGGCGTAAGGGGGCCTGTGCTGGCGCATGGCAGCCCATTGTACACCAGCGGAGGTTAAAAGGACAGGAATGCTCCATATCTTGTAGATATTGCACATTTCTGCCTTTGCTTTTGACACACGGCAGCTCCGCAGGAAGACTTGCTGCGCTGCCTTGCGTCAAAATATTGTAAATGAGGCCCAGAGATTTTAGTCAAAATCTATGGGCTGCTTCGTCGTCCCTCTTGATGCAGAGAGATTTTTGCTTCGGTTAAAGGGGACCTTTGAGTGCAAAATACAGCTTTCACTGGGTATTAAATCTCTGCTGCCACTTCGCATCGCAATAGTACAAAAGCAAACCCTTAAAAAATCTGAGCCCCTATGTTGTTTCAGAGTGGCAGACAGACATTTTCCTAAGCACTAATGGCCTGATTACGAGTTTACCAAACGTGACGGATGTCCCATCCGCCATATTATGACTTCCATTATGTTTCATTGGCTATAATGGAACATTGGCTATAATAATACAGCGGACAGGACATTTGTGAGTATCCCATCCCCCAAACTCATAATCAGGCCCATAGTTTCATGAGTCCAAATACGCGCACAAAACTTACATTAAAAAAGATCTCCCAAATATGAGTATTCCATCTATTCTTGTGCATTGCCAGTATAATATCCAGTGCAAACATAATCAAAATGCAAGGCTTTGCTCGAGAATAAGTTGTGTACATTCTGTGTTTCTTCAGCTCCAGACATCACAGTGGTTCCAAAGTTTTCTTCACGGAAATGTCAGTTTCCCTGTGGCAGATTATTATCCCCAAGGAGCCCTCCTCTTCACGGTCTAGTGTATAAGGAGCACATACTTGAAATATTTTCTGAAGGTAAACATACTCCACACAGGTCACACAGAGTTCAGCAAAGGAAAGAATCCGCAGGCTTATGCATGGTAATGTTCTGCAGATGACTGGCCTGCTACCTTTTAACGTGCTACTTCTTAGTTTTGGGGCCGCCATTATCCCTTCTTGCAGAGAAAATGCGGCCTACCTCCCTCAAAAGGTTTATGCACTTGTTTTCCTTGCCCAATTACAGTTCTTTTCTGTATTTTGCTTGGGGGATTAATGTCAGCTGTATTGTCATGCCTGAACGCTAAACAAAACTATTTGCAGTTTGTGCTTTTAAATAATCTGGTCCAGGGGTCTCCAACCATTTCTGAAATAAGAGCTACTTATGTTCAATGAAAATCATGCAGAGCTACCAATATTATTAGTTTTGTATAGACAACATTATGTTAGTGGCCACCCCATGCAAGACTGCCAGCAGTGACTACCTCAATGCATCAAACAAGGTTGCCAGTAGTACAGCAAAACTGTTTTATCAGCTTGAAATGTGGATATATTTTGGAACTTCAACTATTTTTCTCTAAACATTATCTTATGAGCTCTGAAAATACACACAGCTTCATCTTGAATGCACATTTTTCAATTTTGGTAAACATGTGTTAATTGATCCAGCAATAGCATCTAATTTAGTAGGATGGGCTGCACATAGTTGAGCTACTTGTAAGTAGCTGGAGAGCTACCAGTAGCTCATGAGCTGTTTGTTGGAGATGCTTGATCTGGTCCCAGCAACAAAGAAACCTGCTTACTTCCGGTCAGGGCCGTTTCTAGGTGTTTTGCTGCCCTAGGCGAGAATTGAAAAATGCTGCCTCCTACCTTTTTTTCTCCTAATTTGCAAAAATTTTTCGCAGTTTGATTCCAAATTCCCCCCCCCCCCCCCCTTTTGCCACCCTAGGCGGCCGCCTAGTCTTGCCTAATGGTAGAAACGGCCCTGCTTCCGGTTTTGGTAATGCGTGGATCTGTAAGTAAAGCCCGAAGTGTATATGACAAGTAATTGCGCATAAGACGTGCAAGTGCGGAACTGCTTTGTGCTCCTGGTTAAGCAAAATTGGACCCCCCAGGTGAACCTGTTTTTCACAGGAATTTCTTATTTAATATTATATGCTGTGGAAAGCGAATATGTTCAGAAAAGATGCAAACACCTCCAATCTCCGCTTGCGTATACATTCATGATATCTATGGCCTCGTTTTTTTTGGCCTCTTTTCCCTCACCACAACATGGTCTGTGGAAAGGGTCCCCTCAATTGATAGTGTGTCTGAAGCTGAGCCATTTTTAACAGTTAAATCATACCCAAAAATCATTAAGCATTGGCAAAGCCAATAGAGTCTGGCGTGGCCAGCTACTGCAATCGCTATTTTTATATTTTTATTGCAAGCATATCCCAAAAAAAGGATGGGATGAAAAGTAAAGCATTATGCCACCTAAATATGCCAGCGATATGTACATTTCTGCTGTTTTGTTGGCTAGGTTCATGGTATACAAGTATCAAATGCATGAATATACGGTAAAAACGTTTTCAAAAAACAAATTAACTATCCCATATGAGTTTATTAGATCAGTATTTGTGCTTTCATAGCAGGAAGGGGTAATTAGAATCGGTATATAAACCATTGTTAGTTTTAATGGACATCACAGAAAAATGTGACTCTTGTTGGTGCAAAGGTACTTGTGACTTTGAATCGCCGTTACCTGAAGTCATAGTTTAAAGACGCAATGATGAAATAAACAAACTTTGGCAAGGCCAATAAGTCTTGTTTCCATAGAGCTAATGCTAAGTTTTTAGCTTTTCCAATCTTGTCTGTAAAGTATTGTTTGAAAAAAGAAAAAGACATTCAAAATACTGAAGTAAAAGGGAATGCATATCTTATGATATCTCAAAACTATACATTGAATTCAATGTTTTCAATCTTTATAAATGGCTTGATTTATTCTTCAAATATGTTTCACTCAAGAAATTCTGAAAAGAATTAAAAAAGAATAAGGAAGTGTCAGAATGCAAAGGGAAACACTTTCCATGGCCTAATTTATCTTCCACGGGGTTCAGCAAATTGGTGCTCAGCAGCAGCACAGAGAACAGCGTTATGGGTCGAAGCGTCATGCCAAGTACACCTTCTTTCTCAGATGTGTGCAGCAGATGGCTCGTCTCACAGCACCATGTGTACCAAAGCTTGTGCTTTCATGCAATACATGGTATGCAGGAGATAAATTGAGAACAGCCATTAAAGTCTGCTTTTCAGCCATACCCCAGTAAAAACATACCTATTGCTGTGCTTTTACAGACAAGTTGGGAGGAGTTGGGGTCTGCACAGCAATGGGGTGGTGACATTTTAAGCTGGGGATGCAGCACACAAAGAAAAGAGCTAGAAAACATGCACATTCATACGAAGTACTGAATGAAAAAGAAAAAAGAAATTCTCCAAATGTGAGCTGTGGTAGGATACAAATATTGTAAAAAGGCTATGTGGCAGGGTGGGGGTGGGGGGGGACAAACACAGAAAGGGAAAAGACAAGCCATTGAATAAGAAGCAATCAAATTAAGTGCTAATAAAGCCAACCAACAGTAAGCAGGGTGCAGCTTTAAGCCCACTGTCAGGCCACAATAGGCCTTACGCAACCAGAGACCTTGCCCTGTATGGTAGGCGAGATCTAATTAGAAAGAAGAAAGAAAGAAAAGAGCATTGGCAAAATAAAGCATAGGCCTACCAGCTCTGGCCCACCATTCGCACCTGAGATCAGGCAAAACAATGTTTTTTCTCACAGTGTAAAAGATCCCGTGGCAGAAGTGAGCTGACCCATTGCCCAATACAATATGGTGTGGTGGACGAAAGCAAAACGTGGATGGCTTTTGAGCACCACCTACATTACGCAAGGACACAATTCTTTTTATGTTTGTTTATGTATGTTCTGGGACTGGTGGCTCAGTGGACTAATGCATCCACTGCAGGGGCCTGTGTTCGACCTCATGGTCACAGGTTCAAATCCCGGCAGGTCCACTCAGCCTTTCATCCATTTGAGGTTGATAAAATGGATACCATTGAGTTGGGTAACAATATGCATCTGTTATTAAGCGCCAAGATGCCCTGTTGCTGGGGTGAACGTGCACTTTACAAATACACATGTTATGTTCGAGTAAGTAATTTGTCCAGAATCACAGGATGAAGAGTCAATGCTGAGATGCAGAGACTCAAAACCTGGCGCCCTGTTACAAAGTCAGCAGCTCTGACCGTTAGGCCCCATCCCCACCAGCTACTTCCTGCGGTTGCTATCTAGGCTTTCCTCTGTCATATCTTTTGGGTCTCATTTCAAGCACATTTGAATCATTTCACTCTTGCAAGGGTTATTCTGCATTGGGTTCAGGCCTTCCCAGGCAGCTGGGCTGTCACCCACAAACAGATGGTTATTGCAGATGGAGGATTATTGTAGATATGTGCGGCTGGCCATTAGTTCCACAAAAAGTGGTGTCACTCAATCCGGTCCGCGCCACGCTCCGTCTGCAAAGTGCCCATCATACCATTGTTCTGGTAGTAAAAAATCACTTTTCAAACATTTCATGAACGTGCCACAAAGATAACCATCTTGAGACTTACATTAGTAATGATTCAAGTTGTTTTTATGTACAATAAGTGCCCATGATTATACACGGTTTATGCACTGGATCAGTGCTTTATTTGTAAAATATTAAGTGCCAGGGCTCTGACCAGGAGGTCACTGTAGCTTACACCACCCATAGCCCTTGTCATAGTTGCGAAAACAACTACTAACCATCTCTTTTGCATGTAAATGCGACAGCTCAGATTATTCCAGTTCCCCAAAGCTAAAGAAATGGCTGGGGAGGCAGGTATTAGCACTATTTTAATGCATATTGTATTCCTAAACAACAGTTGTTCTGCTCATCTCTAATTAGATTAGCTGCGCCACCATGTGGTAGACTGTTCTAAGTATGATGTTGACAATTAGGTGCCAGTGCCAAGCACCGGAAACCAATTAAGTGCCGGTGCTGAGCACCGGAAAGCACCTGCTCAAACTAAGCACTGCACTGGATTGTAATTAGTGTTCCCGATTATTTGGTATTTTTTTTTTGACAGTTCCATCTGTATTTATTCATATCTTGGTGTAAAAAAATTAAGCTACAATGGGTATATTTCCACCTTTGTTTAACCAGCAAATGTTTGCTCATGTTTGAATATCCTCTGGGTTTCAGCCATCTACGATAGTGTCATCTGAAATCATTTGCATTGTAGAACAGCTTAAACAGCTGCAGTTATTTAGGCGTTATTAGGAAATCTATTTTTTTTAACACCCCTATCTATCTGCACACCTAGAATGCATGTTTTAAAAGAAAATGTGATTAATGACATAATGATACTATTAAACACACTTTCCAATGTTTATTATGACAGTGCAAAGCTTAAATTTGAGTTTATTACCAGAGTACAGCAAATTTATATTAGAAACACCTCTGTTTACAGCTTCACAGATTGCATTTAACAGTTATTTTCCACAGGGAAACAAATAGTCACAAGGCCTCATTAATGTGATTTTACATCACTGCACAAATTTAATTGCTGGAATCCTGTTTTTTGGTTGAATACCTTTTGTTGAAACAAATACACATGGAAGCATGTCCTGACGTAAACCATAGAATATTATGCTATTTATTAATATATTTGAGGGAGGAAAGGGGCACACAGAACCACTCAAGGCTTCACGTTTCCATGTAAAATACAGATTTCATCATAATGATAGCTTCCAAACAACTAAGCAAAGCTTAACCATTGTCAGGGCTACAAGGATTATATAGTTTGGAGGAGAAATTGTGTGGCAAGGGTGTCTAAATTATGTGGCAAAAATGCAAATTATGAACCACATTCAATGGCAATATCATTTTAATCCATTTAGGCTAGAAACAATATTTTTTGTGAAATCTGCAAATAATCGAATTTATGTGACAAATTTGGTGGCAATATTATGCATTAAGCACTGCAGGCACATAACTGCATAAATCTACAGACCTTCAAAAATGCATTCTTGAAAGTTAAATACAACCTAAATATTTTAAGTCAGTGCTCTCAGTTAGCTGCACTTCGAAAAAAACTGCATTTTTTCAAGATAACTACCCAAAATAGACATAATCTAATATGAAAAATACAGAACAGGTAAAGTGGTCCAATATGATCATCTACATTAAGCCTTATGGTTTATGATGTCATGAGAACCCATCACTGGCAATATTGGACTGAGTATGCCAGTCTAGTGGCCTAACAACTCATGTTTTTTTTTTTAGAGCATGAGTACTAATAAGCACAAACATATTCACACATTTAGATTATAGCATAAAGGTCAGGTTCAATTGTATTACTACTGTACAGCATAACTGACATGAGAAAACACTGCTTTTTATCTCGCAGAATAGATATTATAATTACTTCACAGTTGAAAACACCTTTATTCAAAGTCAAGAGTCCTAGTCAGTGTAATGTTATCTCAATGTATGGATTTAATCCCTTATATCGTGGGTCTGGTTAAATTACCTTGGGTCTTATTTAGACTTTGGCAAACAGGGTTCTCCATCACAAATGCGGCGGATAGCTCATTCGCAAAATTAAAAATGCATTATTGCCTATGGCACTGTAATAGGGCAGGTGGGATATCTGCCATGTTTGTGATGGAGTGTCTCACCTGCGAAACTCTAAATAAGACCCTTTTGTGTACAGCCACTACCAGTGACAAAACAGCATGGCATAAATGGTGTGTCAGAATATGTTTGGACAATCTTAAACCTTATCCACTGCACAATCCAAAGAGTTCTTTTCTTACTAAAGGTTGTGCCTTTCCCAAAGGCACGGTATGCTCAGCTGTATATTCGTTTGCATTTATGAGTACACGTACAGATACATATACACTATATACTCTGGAATGGTACCCTTGATTATCAGTATGACAACGGTAATTCAGAGTAGCCGTGAAGAAGTCCTCTTTTGTAGACCGAAACATGTTGGCTGTGATGTCTGTTGAGTAATCTTTTATTGAATGAGCAAATAAAGTTCAAATGGGTATAATTTACTTCTGAAGAAGTATTCTTTAATGACAAATTGCACTATCATGAATGAACTTGCTTGAAACATAAACAGTATATACAGACGTGCAGGGAGTATTATGCTATTTATTACCATTGTTGAGGAATGAGAGGAGCAGTATGACTCACTTCATGCTTCTCTTCTTGTGAGTAATGGTGCGTTTGTAAACATAAAAAACAAGCACTGGCAAAGCCAATAGATCTGGCATTGCCTGCCAGCGTTTTGACTTTGACTTTGACAATGATTGTTTTGTTTTATCGTGGTTTTTGTGAAAGGTTATTTTGAAGGAGCTGAAATTCACTTGCCAAAAAAAAAGAAACAAATCAGCTAAAAGTAAAAAAAAAATTGCCCTCACACAGCACAGTTTGACACTGCAGTCCCTGGTATTTTGGGGAACTACTTTTGGTATGAATTTTGTGAAAGAACAGAATGCTGTCTCTCACCATGAAGTTAGCTCACCCATTGCCCCAAGCTGTATACTGTAGTGTGTAGTGAGCAGAAGAAAAACGCTAATGACACAACAACAGACCAATGAATGATGAGGGCTGGCAGAAAGCCTACATAAATACGTATATGATGTATATACGTTTAGTAAAATTCAGAGGCCCTTGGTTAGCACAAGGCCCAAAAAGGACTGGTCTCGATGCATGAAATCAACCTTTACTCATGAGTTTATTCAGAAAAACTCTACTTTAAATGTAATAATTTACTTTACTTTATACGGAAATATATGGCACTGCTAACCCTGGCTCCCACTTTTAACTAACAGAAAATTCTCAGAAGCGGGCCTGAAAAGGTAGTGCCTTTCTTGTTCCACTGCACGCTTTGCTGGTTTGGAGATGGTTAATATACACATTGTACCTCGCATTCCTAGTGCTTAAGCGCTTGTTGCCAAAAGTCACGACTCAAGAGTAAAATGTTAGTTTAACCTCGGCTGCTTTTTGGTATGTACGAAAATGATGTCAGCACTCTGCGGCTCAGTTCATGTGCACGTGACTGGTGGCATTGGCTTTGTGATCATTTGTCGGAACGTTGCATCAGAAAAGTGGGTACAATTCTTGAGGACTATGATAACTGCAAAGTGTGAGCCAGCTGTTTTGTTCCTATGTGGACTAGACACACACACACAAACAAACTCAACAGCCTATTTTTTAAAGCTTGATGCAGTCGATTATGCAGGCCAACGTGGTGCAAACAACAGCATCGCTCAAACTGGAGAGGGTGTGGTCTGTCGGCCAGGCTGCCGACTTTGGTGCGGGAAACCAGGGTTCGAGCCTCGGGGTCGCGTCCACATCCTGTGATTCTGAGCAAATCACTTAATCACCCCCGGCCTACCAAAAAATGAATGTGTCCTTGTGTAACGTAACTGGTGCTCATGTAAAGCGCTCCAATACCTTCAGGTAGAGTTCGCGCTATATAAATATGCAAAAAAACACCTTTGCTAGCAAAATTATTTTTTACGCTAAAAGTTGATGAAAGCGAAGTGTTAAGTGGCGCTACATCACACAGCACCTGCTGATTTATTCAAAATTGGCTAAGTGTAATGGGAGCAGCCAGGGCTTTAAGTGGGCCGAGTCTCACCGGTGCTGAGCACCAGCTGTTTTTTTAACCCCTTTCCCGCTCATGACGGAACCACTCCGTCATGAGCCACGGTTGCGCTGTGCTCATCACGGAGTGGTTCCGTCATGCTGCGGCCGTTGGCGGCCGCTCCGCCCACGCGACGCTAATTCCCCGCCTGTGCGGGCGATTAGCGCAGTGGGCGGAGTCGTGACGGAACCACTCCGTCATGAGCACAGCTCAACCGTTGCTCGTGACGGAGTGGTTCCGTCACGAGCACAGCGCCACCGCAACTGCCCCCAAATCCCCCCAGCGCCGCGGCGGAATTCCTGCCGTGGCGAAGGGGTTAAAGGGGGTCTCAAAATGGCTCTCTATCGGGCTCTGTTTTGTGACCTGGCACAGGGGGTCTGTTTTTCTGGACTGCAGTGCCAGCAGGCACATCATGTGCTCGTGCTCACACTGCTCACTTCTCACTATTGAAGAAGTTACGGCATGACGTCATGCTAGGTGAGCATTGTAGGGGAAGGGAAACCCTTTGCAGAGTCATTTTTTCTCTGGATTTCGCTTCTCTTTTTGAAACTTAGGAGCAGCAACATTGTCATGGTGTCACAAGGGCTTTAAGTGGAAGCTTTTTCAATATTATATACACCAGGCGCGCAACGCCCATTGGACTCAAAGGGCTTCAGCCCCGTCGTGTTTGGCTGCCCGGAATGAGACAGCTTCACGGGCACTCACACCGCCGCACCCGAGTACTTCACAGGTCTTTAAAAGACCTTTTGCTTGTTAACGAGGCTTTGATGGTTTTCACCCAAGCTTAAAGCCCCCGCAGCTCCACTCTGCCTTTTGCTTGAAGAATCAGCCCCCCCCAAAAAAAATTCTTAGCCCCCCCTTGAAATTTGACTCTAGTTGCGCCTCTAATATACACGCCATAGTTGCTCCATATTTATAATATGCAACTACCAACCATTGACAACGCCAATAGTTCTGACTTGTAAGTATAATGTTACTTGTTGTGTAATATATCTGGATGCAATGACAGAAACAGAATAAATACCAGTGGGGTGGCGCACTATGCTAAGCACAAATTTTTAGCTTATGTGTTTTAAGCCATGCCCTTAATTACATTGGCCATGCCGCTTTGAGAGACCCTGCAGTTTTTTCATCCCACTTAAAGCCCTGGGAGCAGCACAAAAACCCTAGTATTCTAATGCAACACAAAGCCTGGTCAACTAAAATCACACTAAGTAGTGTAAAGTGGCTTTGCGTGGTATCCTTACACCAAATTAAAACAGGTGCAACCAGTGGGCGAAGGGAGAGTCTGTGATTTTCTCATACGCTAGACGTGTATTTACCATAAAACCGGAGTAACATTTGGACGATGGGTGCAAATGGAGAATTGTACTGGAAGGTGTGCTTTGAGTATAAATCTCATGCAATATGCTGCTCACTCACCTTACCATTGGAGCGCAATTCTAAATTCTCGATTGTGTACAGTTTTTTCTTGCCTGAGCTTCGCAGAAGATGTCATTGTTGAGCAATGCATAGTGAACGCGGTGCTACACTATTTGCTGTTTGCGGAAAGCGATGCTGCAACTTTCCTGGAAGTCTTGCACTGTGCTAATGTCAGTAAGTCTTGGCTTACTTGTGAAGTAAAGGCGGTAAACAACTGACTTTGAATGAGATGATAGGTCACCCTACTTTCTCCTCAACAGCACTGCACTGCACATTAAGAACAGGAGTGTTGGTGTGCATGAAAGTAGCAGCAATGTACGGTGAGTAGGGTCTTCTAACCCTCAAAATAATACAGAGAGTTATGGGTAAGTATACACAGGACAGTCATTCCTGATGCTTAGGATGAATGTCAAGTATATTTCAGGAGCAGACTTTTCAATTTTTGAGTAGGGGTGGGTGAAAAATTCTGCTCGCTGGCAGAGTTCGCAGAAGTTTGCCCTCTCCGTACTCCGCTTGGAATGCGGAGATCCGGCAAAACTCCACAACCACCATGTGGGGAGTGTATTCTCGTGCGCAACTTGCCAACACTAATCTGGTGAGCATGAGCGAGAATTTGCACCATCTAGTGTGATCTTCAGGCGCTAGAACTCCTCCTGGCGAGATTTCTCAACGTGGGTGGTTGTGGTGAAAATCTACTCGAGGGGCAGAAAGAAGCAGCGCCCTCTGACGTGCCACATGGAGCTGTTTGTGCAGACATGCTGAATTCTGTCCTTTCACGGAACTCCACAGAATCTGCAAGTTCCTCCCACCCCTGTTCTTGAGCTGTCATCTTACTGTGCCTACTGTCTTTCGAGGTCTGTTTCCTTTCTGTGTAGTCTGGGTTTGCAGTGAGCATCCGACTCTGTCTAAGGAGCAGTGACATAGTAAATGGACTAGATAGGGAGAATTGTGGCAGGCTCCTATTTCAGGGAAAAAGTGGCTTCTGTTTCTTCGTGGCAATGTACCAGTTCTCTTTGCACAAGACCACGGTGTACACTTACTCAGATGTGTGATGTGACAAAAAGTTTCATGAGTTCACTACTTACTGAATCTTTAAATCTGATGTGTATGTTAACCTTCTACCCTGTGCTCTACACATGCGATAGTTTACCCTGGTTCCATAAAAGCGCTTCCACACCAAAACTAAATGCCCTAATTACTCATTAGTAGTCTTTATTGTTCCAAGTCCTAGTCTCACTAGATAAACAAAGTAGGTCGCACACTGCTCGTCATACCAGCAAATAGCCCCATAGAACTCTGGATAATGTAGTAGCAACGGTGAGTACGCCTATGCCACGAGTGTGTCACTATAATGCCATCCCTGGACACGTGTTTCGAGGTAATTGCCTCTCGTCAGCAGGGAGCAGGTAGGTGTGTGGGGTGCCAAGTAGACTGCCAAAATATTAAAGGTAAAATACCTCTTACGGCGCGCAGGTGTGGAACCAAGGCTCGTCAGCCCAAATCGCTTGAGGGAGCTTAAATACATAAACAAAGTAGGTCGCACACTGCTCGTCATACCAGCAAATAGCCCCATAGAACTCTGGATAATGTAGTAGCAACGGTGAGTACGCATATGCCACGAGTGTGTCACTATAATGCCATCCCTGGACACGTGTTTCGAGGTAATTGCCTCTCGTCAGCAGGGAGCAGGTAGGTGTGTGGGGTGCCAAGTAGACTGCCAAAATATTAAAGGTAAAATACCTCTTACGGCGCGCAGGTGCGGAACCAAGGCTCGTCAGCCCAAATCGCTCGAGGGAGCTTAAATACATAAACAAAGTAGGTCGCACACTGCTCGTCATACCAGCAAATAGCCCCATAGAACTCTGGATAATGTAGTAGCAACGGTGAGTACGCCTATGCCACGAGTGTGTCACTATAATGCCATCCCTGGACACGTGTTTCGAGGTAATTGCCTCTCGTCAGCAGGGAGCAGGTAGGTGTGTGGGGTGCCAAGTAGACTGCCAAAATATTAAAGGTAAAATACCTCTTACGGCGCGCAGGTGCGGAACCAAGGCTCGTCAGCCCAAATCACTCGAGGGAGCTTAAATACATAAACAAAGTAGGTCGCACACTGCTCGTCATACCAGCAAATAGCCCCATAGAACTCTGGATAATGTAGTAGCAACTGTGAGTACGCCTATGCCACGAGTGTGTCACTATAATGCCATCCCTGGACACGTGTTTCGAGGTAATTGCCTCTCGTCAGCAGGGAGCAGGTAGGTGTGTGGGGTGCCAAGTAGACTGCCAAAATATTAAAGGTAAAATACCTCTTACGGCGCGCAGGTGCGGAACTAGTCTCACTAGCCCTTCATGACACAGTCCTAGATACCTGCTCTTCCTTACCTGGTTGCTTTTGAACACAGAACCGTCGAGGTGTTTGGTTTTTCAGGATGTTTGGTAGGTGAGGTCCCTTCTTATGGCTCCCAGGGAGGAGAAGGTGGAACCTAAGTTAGGAGCTGGGTAAAAGTATTTATTTTAAAGTTTATTTTGGGGTTAAAGTAAGTAAATACTGTTTGTTTACAGAGACAAACCTCAATATGTAAGGACTCGGATGAGGAAGACAGACCAATAAGTAATTAACGACCAATAGAAAAATATATAACAGGGCTCAGATCTCAAATAAGTTAAAATATAAAAGAATACTTCAGCCTTGACTTGAAATAAAAGAAATGGAGAAGTATGGAGATGTGGTAAACTGAGAAAGAGGGGATGTCGAGTGAAAAGGGGGTAAAAGATCAATAAAGTCAGAGTGATTGATGAAAACAAAGGGAAACGAAGGGCGAGAGAGAAAGAGAGAAGCGTTTTAGATAGAGAGAGTGCAAACAATGTGACTGGTGGGAGAGCAGTAGGGAGAAGAAATTGACAGGAGGCGGAAGACTGAAAAAGTAGAGAAGCTGGAGCGAAGGGGTAGGAGAAAGAAAGAAATGTGTACAAAAAAACTGAAAGTGCTTGATTAAAGCCACACGAGGTGCACACGTTTCATTTAGTGAGATATAGAAGCTCCTTTTAGTGCTGTTGACCAGCTCACCTCAGTGATATTTAAAAAAAACTTTTAAGTGAGATTTAAAGGCACCCCTCAGTGAGATGCACACGCTTACATCAGTCAGATGTATGAATTCCCCATGATGGAATGAAGAAGCGCCTCTTAGGGAGTCGTATAGGCTTTTTTGATGACATGTAAAATGTCCCTGACATTTGCAAGCTTCAGTGAGTGACATGTACACGTTTAGCTTTCCTGGGCAACATGCCCATGTTTCATGATGAAATGCTCCTTTTCTCCACATTATAATGCTCTTTCAAGCAGCATATTTATATGCTGTCTCAGCAGCAGTGGAAACAAAATGCAATTAATCTACAATCAAACTTAAATCATCTCCTGTTATTCAGCTGTTCCACTATATGTTTTTTTCAGAAGTGAAGGAAAAGTAGAAGAAGGTGAAGCATTCAGTTTTTGGGTATTTTTCTAATGTGCATTTTCACTGAGCTTTTGCAGTGCACCTAATAACCATGTAATAACCATGTAGGCGGTGCTTAATATGAGCCGGTTGTTGCAGGTAAGGGCCCACCAGTGCTTATTTTTTAGGACCACCGCTTACTATTCTTCATCAGACTTTAACACAGAGCAAAAGTGAAAGAACACAAAAGGAGATAAGGTGGAGGAAGAGAGGAAAAGATGGGAAAAAGGGATAGGAGAAAACAGGGATGCAAAAAAACCTGCTCGAGTGAAATAAAGGAGCAAGGGGTAGCTGGTGGTGGATTAAAGAGTCATGAGGTGGAATCAAGAGTACACAAACTTAGGGGCCTATTAGGATGGAGGGCGGACTTACGTCCGCCCGCCACCCTCGCAGTGCTGGGACCAGCCGCCAGTGGTGCGGTAGTCCCGCACCGACAATTAGGATGCCACCACCACGGTGGTGGTGGCATCCCCCATCCACATCATTGTGGTGGGCAGTGCACACAGCACCGCCCGCCACAATGCTGTAGCTGCACTTTGTGCATTTGCCTGCACAACGTGGCAGGCACCTGTCGGTGCCTGCCACGTTGTGCATGCAAATGCAGGGGGGTACCATAGGTACCCCCATGTGCACCCCCCAACACCCTGGGGGCCCGCAATGGGCCCCCACAGTCATGTACCGCATGCCTTTCCATGGCGGCAACACCGCCATGGAAAGGCTCTAATCCGCCTGTATGCTAATATGGATGGCGGTGTCTTCCAGACACCGCCACCATATCCAGCCCCTTTTCCGCCCAGTCGACTGGTCGCCCGGTGGAAAACTGGCGGACGGTCTTTCCGTCTGCCGGGGTCCCCTCCGCCATAGCAATATGGCGGGGGGAAATAAGTGACGGGCGGTATATAATGTCGGGCGGATCGCCACTGCCATATGGGCGTTGGCGATCTGAACGACATTATAATAGACCCGTTAGTATTTGGCAATTCCAATATTTGTCATCAATGGCTGTGGGATTCTGAGGAATACTTTAGGCAGCAGCACTTATTATTTTGCAAATTAAGCACTGCATTCAGGGCTTGCGCTTGAATGCATTATTACCTATGACTTGCAGGTGGCACCAGTCTCTTTTCTAAGCGTGGCGCAGCAGCCAGAGCGGCTGACTCCAGAGTGCAGGGCTTGCGGTTCAAGCTCTGGCAGCAAATTAGCATCATGTGACTCTGGGCAATAGCACACTTAATCTCCCCGATGGCCCACAACATCTGGACACGTTTAGGGGTGATAAGTCGCACTTTAAAAATCTGGAATTTTATTTATTTTAATATCTGGTGGGAGGGACAGCAAAATAGAGGGAGGTATTGACTATTCCTTGGCAGACAAAAAAGGGCTAGCAGGATTCTGGATATAGAGAAGAGGAGGATGCTCAAGGGGGTTGGGCAAAATTTGACAATCAGACCAGGGGCGGCCTTCATTCGTAGACATATTGGATGCAGGGCTTTCCTCGGACTTTAAGACTAATGGGTAATGAACACTGCAGCTAATTGCGCTTTCATGGAGAATCAGGCTCTGCCTAGGTGAATAAATTGCAGAAAAAGAAGAGGAAGGAGAAAAATGTCTTACCTACCTTTGTAGAGGACAACGGTGAAGTTTCAATTTGCGTGAAACAGGAGCACTGCAGCATGCTTCAACATACGTGCAATACAGCTTGATACACTTTAATAGAAGCACTCTTAATGTGGAACTGGAAAATGTGAAGCACGTTTTAACACCCTGCCCCAAGCTTCACTCTTGTTATCCTAATGTAATAGTTTCCCCTTTATCAGGGTAAAATTGCCACTTTCCAAATGTAAAAGCTAGTATTTTTATGTTTGCTACTCACAAGAAGCAGTATTTCAGGAAAACCTATTGCTGAAGAACATAATAGTAAGCAGTGCAAACACATTTGCTTATTTAGAACTATTTTACATATCTGGTGAACAATGCATTTTTCTGACGTGCCTTTCCTAGAGCAAACTAGTTCTTGAACATTATGAAACTACAGTCTTTAGTAAAATATAGGTTGTTGAATTCTATTTCTAAAATCATCAATTTACATAGAGGTAAAGTAGGATTTAATTCATTGGGAAGGCAAACAAGTTAACAAAAAATGTGAACATGTCTGCCTATTTATCAAAGTCTTTTGTTTTGTTAAAATCGTTTTGAAGTAAATTGGTATTGTAGGGTAAGGCTCAGAGTGGTGTGATGTGGTATATATAGCGTGGCAGGGCACAGCATGGTCGGGTACGGCATGCTATGATTTTTTATTTTAGATTTTTTGGGAGAACGTTAGTGTATTCATTTCAACTGTTCTTGATCATCTGTATTTTCATCTACAGGTTTCTTTTGTTATTTGATTTAAGTGCCGGGCATTATAAATTATAGTTTTCTTTCAGTTTACAAGGAATTTTCCATTAGTGGCTTGCTAGATATGGCCCATTCATTTGGCTTTTGCCCCCATTAGGTGTTCTACAAAGCTTTCCATGTTTTAGAACTTTGGAATTGCCTTTTTTATTTGGGTGTTTATGTTGGGGGTGGTTTTAACACACTTGTCTTTCTTTCATATCTCTAAACTTGTTTAGCTTGATCTAATATTAAACGAGTACTCACAATATGCCTTAACTACTCAGATGTTGTTTGCAACTTTTTACCCCTTGCACAGGGCTGGACTAGGAACGCAAACCACCCCTGGCAATTCTGCCCGAGCAGGTGGCGGGGGGGGGGGATCAGGTGGGCTTTAGCTAAAGGTGGGCTTTAGCACTGCTGCCAGTTTTGTTACAGGAGACTGATATTGCTGCAGTGCTGCAAAACCGGCCCTCTGTAGCAAAACTGGGCCCCACTGCTTGAAAACCGTCTCCCACCCATCCGGCCCACCGGGAAAACGCCTGGTGCCCGCTATGGCCAGTCCGGCCCTGCCCTTTAACCTTAATACAGTGGATGCTGGCAATGCAAGCAGGTGTTAGTGTTTCAAGGCAGCCTTTCTGTAACAACTGCCAGTATGTTATTCTGACAGAATATACATTGAAGTGCTTTTTCGACATCTCACACCTACCTCTGAGGCGGGTCTATATTGAAATCTACATAGAGGTGAGCTGATTTGCCTCCTCTGAACAGAGAAAGTGTTTCATCTTCCCAAAGTCCACTGTTCCTGACTGTATACGCAGTGCCATCTCTGACCTGAAGAAATCCCCATGAATAATTCTGGGTTAGGTTAAAACGTGCTGGCTAATATTAATGATAGACAATATGTAAATAAATGGATGTGTGTAATATGTATTTGACTGTCAGTTTCACTGAGGTTGAATGCAGTCACCATTGCTAAAATGTATATGGTTATTGGCATTCAGAAAAAAATGAGAGGTATTGAATTAGTGCAGAAGTTGAATTCCACCTGGTATGTGCATCAAAGCAATATCAAAAGTGAAATGAGTGTTCGTATACCCTTACCTGCATAACTTACCATTCTTATTTCACTTTCACTACCAATAGTTGTTATTTAGTTACAATGAAAGCTTTATACATCATTTCATTTGGTTATTGTTCCATTTTTACAAATGTAAATGGCAAATTCGCAATTACCCACTCTTTTAAGATTGAAGATATTCTTGCGAAATACCCAGCACAAAACAACCCTCTACAACTCATTAATTTACCAAAATAGCATTTCACCCTTATAATTATTGCATCAAAATGTACCACTCCCATATAATGTGCAACAATTTCAAATTTGCAATTTGCATTATTTAAAAATTAAACAGTTATTATCTGTGCGTGAAAGCAGTTTCACAATACCTTTCTCTTTTTCAGAAAACAATTATTCACTAGAGTATATTTATAATCAAATGGAAAACATAAAGTTGACCTTAAACAAATGCATTTTACCATCAAAAGGAAAACACACAATTAACCTTAAACCAGTGCATTAAAATAGTATATTTAAATGTAAGATTGCAAATCAAGATGTTTAAAATGGGGTCTCCATTATCTCCGTTTTCTGCTTTCCTTATCCTGCTTTCCCTTACATCACAAATTAATAAAGTTGTGTGTTTGTTTTTTGAAGAATAAACAATGTGCTTTTCAAGCATGGGGCTCCCCACTTCACCCATGCTCTCTCGTTTGCTCTCTTTCCCACTTCACACCACATAAATTACGAAATACATTGATTTAAGATCAAATAGGGAGTGTTTCCAATGGGGAATTCCATCTTTCCTATTGCTCTCCTATAAAATTGATACTTGTATAGCGCACTACTCACCCGCAAGGGTCTCAAGGCGCTTGTACGAATACCACTGTGGAACCCATCCTGGCTTTTCCTGTGAGGCGTCCACTCCTGGGCACCCCCAAGGTGGAGGCCAGGCATCCTTAGCGTTGTGGGGGCCGTTGTGGAGATTAAGCAAGCTATTGCCCAGAGTTGCAGAATGGGACTCCATGATTGGAATGGCACCGAGGCAAGAATTATCAGGTCCGTGGAATTTTTTTTGAGCCCAAGACCCGCCGAGGCGGGGAATTGAACCCTGGTCCCAGGCTAGACCTCTGCATCAGGGTCTGCCGCTCTAATCATTGAGCCACACCTCTTTTACCCATTTCCTTCCCACTCCTATACTGCCTAAATTAATAAATGAGTTATTTTGAGAATAAACAATGAATGCTTGAAAAGAGAGAGATAACCTTCCTGTACTCTCTTACTCCTTCCTCTCCCTAGGGTTACAATGTCTTCATCGCTCTCATTCCCCTAAATACTTGAAACTAGTTGTTTTGATGCAGCAAGTGAGCCCTTTTTTAGTATGAATTATTTCGATTATGAGTCGTTTTGGAGTATTTCACAAATATTTTGCTGTGAACAGGTGTAACATACTCTTGAAGAAAGTCACAGCAAGATGTTTGTGAATAAGTCCATTATTTGAGATACAGAGTTGTGTGAAATCAATATTTTCGTGTGCAGCACATGATTTCCTTAAAGGGCCTCATTACAATCACTACGACACACCAGGGGGCATATTTACAAGCAGGCGATAAAAAATTATCGCCGCTTTTGCGGCCGTTTTCGTCCGAAAAGCGGCGATGATTTTATCGCCTAATTAGCAAGGCCACGCTAACGCGTGAAACCTTGCTTTAGTGTCAGGATTCCTAACGCCCAGCTTTGCATCTCTAATGAGATGCAAAGTGGGCGTTCCTGACCTAACATGACAGGAGAAATGTCGCTAAGCGACATTTCTCCTATCATCAAGCCCCACGCTATGAAGCATAACCCCTGTTATCGCTACTTTCCTTACGCGTGCTTCATGACTCACTTAGCCATGATATCCTATGGAAGGTGGATATCATGGCTAAGTTTGTGAGTCCCTATCAGCAAGCTAACGCCACATTGTGTGAGCTTATCGCTGGGTTTCCAGCGATAATCTCACGTTAGGTAGTTAGCGTGAGGAGTTTTTATCGCTGAGGAGATAAGCGTTGCTAATAGCACGCTATCTCAGTGATAAAAATCCACGTTACCCGGCGATAATTATCCTCACGCTAAGATCGCTGAGCGATAATTATCGCCGGGTGTTGCTGATATGCCCCCAGATTCCCAAACCAATCTATAGTTTACCCTTCTATAGGGAATCCAACTTTTGCACACTTTTGACATATTCGTGCTTTCCCTGCATAATTTACACCAGATAAACCCTGGCGAAAGTAGTGGAAGGAAAACACACAACATTGAAGAATTTTCACAATTCAAAAAGTTTAAAAAAATTCAGATGGTATTCTAGTTCAAAGGTGTGAAACTCAAAATGGTGAGGCAAACATACCACATCCTTTGTTATTTACCTTCTGGGATTGAACTGGATTTGTACCGGTGACCTAGGTATGAAAGAAACGTATTGCAGGTTGAGTGATATGGGGTCTCCACTGCTTTTAATATGTAGAATATATCTATTAATCCGGTACTATGAAGAGATAGTAGAAATAACTAATTCATGCACCTACCTGAAGTAAGCTAATGTATAAAAATTATCCTTGAATAATTTAAATTATCATCTTTGGCTGCAATGAACTGTCTTGGTGATAGATCAGAAGGTTCTCGAAAGAAATCATTTTGTTATTGTGCCTGTCGTAAGGCAGTACTGTACTTGGGCCTATGGAGCACAAATTATACTGAAAATTTCTTCAGCTCTACTAAACCTTAAACATGTTTTTTTTTTTATTGTGAAAGGTAAGGTACAGCCCAGAAGTGGTAGTGGGGCTGTGCTCACTAACCCACCAAATAATCCATTTAGCGCTATCAAAGCTGCCAATAATACTCAAATGTTTACTTGGAAATTCCAGAAATAATGAATCTCTTAAACTCTCAAACTTGGCAAATGTCTTTAAGCTACAGATTAAACCAAAACAATGTGCACAAGCCTACGTTCAATGCTCCCTGCACCAGAACTTCTTCAGCACCTGCAACATATTCTCTTCAAACCAAAAGCGTCAAGTTGCACAATGCGCTCAAAACCCTAGTGAATACACTGGTCTGTGACTACCACTAACTATTCCTGTTACATCTATTATTTTGGTGTACACTGCTGCATATGACAGAGTAACTTTTCCACTAATTCTTCTGAAAGCCATTCTAGGGAATCTCTTTGCATTTCAATAGCTGGGGAAACTCCAGAGTTTCTTCTGTTGGGGTGCAGAATTGATGGGCTGTCAATTAACCCTGCTTGGGGCTTGATTCCACAAACCAGTGTAAACTATCATACTCGACTTTTTATTCATTATCACTGATTAAGATCTAAGAGTGAAGCCACAGTAATCTTTCTATTTCTATCACATAAGTGACTTTGCTCAAGCTACTCCTAATTGCTTTGACTTGAATCTGTCACTACTCCACTGGTAGCTGCCCAAAAACGGGCCTACACCTAGCACCCTCACTGGGGACCTCAAAATAATAATCAACAGCAAATTAGACATAACCGCACAAGACAACGCCGTCACTGCATCCTCCTTCCACATCTTGAAGATGTTGTGGAAGAGCTTCAAATGGCTCCCAAGCAACAGTAGAAAAAATAACACCCACGCCTTAATCAGCAGCAAGTTCAACTATGGGAACAACCTCTATGCTGGGATCAATATGCAACTCACTAGAAGACTACAGACCATCCAGAACTTGGCAGCCAGACTCATCCTCAACCTCCCACAGAGAATTCACATCACACCACACCTCAGGGAACTCCACTGGCTCCCAATACACAAATGTGTTCATTTCAAACACATCCCAAACACATTCATGGCACTACACAACTCAGTTGCATCTCCTTCCATCTACCTCCCAGGCACACCCTCTCTGCGGGACTTCTACTTGCACACATCTCACGCATACACAGAACCATATCAGGAGGATGGGCAGTTCCTTGCATCACTCCTAAAGTGTGGAATGGCCTCCCACTCCACATCAGAGCCTCCTCCTCTCTTCTTGAATTCCACAAAAAGATGAAGACCTGGATTTTTAATTAATCAACCTGCCACAGACAGGGTTAGCCACACACCTAATGAAGGCCCAAGCAAACCCTAAATTAACCTATGCTCAACCCTCTGGTAGCTTGGCACAGAGTAGTCAGGCTTAACTCAGAGGCAATTTGTAAAGTATTTGTGCAACACTTCAAATAGTAACACAATGAAAGCACACTATAAAGGGATCCCACACCGGATTAGAAACAGAGACGAGGGCTTGCGATGTGAAATCCAGCATCGAGGATCCATTGCGTAGTCTGGGTGATGTTTGGTTCCGAAGAACTGCGAGGCTGTAATGCAGAGTTGGGAATCATCATCAAGGCTGTCGTCGATGAGGGATATGAGGGCTTGCGCCTGGGATGCATCATGCAGTAGTGGTTCCGGTGAGGCGATGAGCTGCAATTCAATGCTGGCCTTTGTGATGAAACTGATCCACGCAGCAGCGGCTATCAATTGGTTCTGGTCGGTGTTGTGCCACGCAGCAGAGGAATCGCTTAGGCTAGCAGAGCCCAAGGGTCCAGGACTGGGTTGACACCACTTGACAGGGTAGATTCACAGATGGTAGAGTTCAGGTGTTGGGGTCAAGGTTGTTGAAGCCTTCTGTTCCTGAAGCTCAAGCCAAGAGGCCAGCCAACATGCCCTTGGAGTCCCTTTGGGGTCCTTTGGGGTCTTGGGTTCAACAGATGCAGGTCCAGTCCTCACCCATTCAAGAGGGCAGCAGGTCAGCACAGCAGGGCAGCAGTTCCTTCAGAGCAGCAGTACCGGAGAGTGGCAGGCGTTTCAGCAGCGCAGCAGTCCTTCTTTCTGGCAGAGTATCCACAGGTCCAGAAGTGTACTGAAGAGGTAGTGTCTGAGGTCCAATATTTATACCTGGTGCTCTTCCTTTGGCAGGTGGGAGAAGCTTTTTGAGGTTTCCTTTTGTAGACCCTAGGCATCCTGTTTTGCCTGCCCTGGCTCCAGAATAACTATAGGAGGTATGCAGCCCTTTGTGTGGAGGCAGTACACAGACCATTAAACTGTAAGTAGGGCTGTGCCCAGCTTTGCTCCACTCCCAGTGATGGCCCATCCAGGTAACCTAAGCTCTCTATTGTGTGTGGCTGCCTAGGAGGAATACACAAAGCCCAACTCTCTCAACACCCAGTGATGTGACCCAGAGACAGGCTACAGGCACTAAATGGCTAAGGCAGGAAAATGCCAACTTTCTAAAAGAGGCATTTTCAAAGCTGCCATTTAAAATCCTACTTTATCATGAGAGAGGAGTTTTCATTACAAATCCAAAGACACCAGACATGAACTGGTCCCCTGCTCCCATTTGGAAATGACAGCTTATTAAATGCAATAAGGTAGCTCCAATGTTACCCTACGGGAGAGGTAAGCGGTGCAGTAATGAAACACTAATTTAAGTGTTTATTCACTACAAGGACATGTAAAACTTAGAATGACATGTCCAACTTTTTAAATACATTGCACCTTGTCCTCTGGGCTGTGCAGGGCCTCCCCTAGTGTTGACTTATGTGTATTCAAAAAGAAAGTTTGTGCCTGGAAAAGGGTTTATTTTGCCAGGTTGAAATAGCAGCTTAGAGCTGCACACACAGGCTGCAATGCCATGCCTGGTACATTCTTAAAGGGCTACTTAAGTGGGTGACACAATAAGTATTTCAGGCCCACTCATGGCATTTAATGTACAGGCTCTGGGTACATGTAGTACCAATTTTCTAGGAACTTACAAGTAAATTAAATATGGCAGCTAGGTGTAAGCCAATTCTACCATATTTAGAGGAGGGAGTACAAGCACTTTAGCACTGTTAGCAGTGGTAAATTGCACAGAGTACTAAAAGCCAACGAAAACGGGTCCAGAAACCAGGAGGGTGAAAGCAAAAAGTCTGGGAATGACCTTGCAGAAAGGGCCAAGTCCCACACATAACATTAAACTACATAACAACATAACAAATACATAACAATGAACAGCACAACAAAACAGTGGCAACATAATGCAATACAACAACTACAGTACAACGTAACAATAACACAATGCAAAAATGTAGCACAAAAATTCAGCACAAAACAACATATTATATACACAAAATACACAACATATAAAATACAACATATAACATAAAAAATATACAACATATTATGTACCCAGAATTCAACACTGCAAAGATGCACAAATATTCTTGCCTTGCATTACTACAGTCACAGATCTACTCTTCTCATATAGTGGTAAAAGGTGTTTACACCCTGCTCTACCTTACTTACTACCAAAACCATGTAATAATGTTTGTGATACGGTCCTACATCTTCAACATCAGACAGTGTTAACTGTGTGTTTCAGACTTCTGGGGGTTGAGAAAACAAATACTCTGATTTGGGTCAATGATCACATGTTGTTCACAACGCTATGAATTTTCAAAATAGGTGCTACTTACTGCTATATGAAACAAGTTTTTATTATGAAACGACGGGTCTTTTGCTAATGCTGTGTGTGGGATGAGGCTGTTCAGTATAGTGTTGCAGTTCTCAGAAAAGGCATGTGATGCAGTTGCTTGTTCAGTATTGTGAGAAGCTTTTAAAAGTTCTGTGGTGTAAGATGATCTCACTGTCTGATCCTGCACAGCATTAAGAAATATGGATTCACCCATCTGTATAAGATAATCAAAGTTAACCACATTGCAAAGCCAGCCAACCTGTCTGAGTAAGGAACATAAATTATACTGTGGCCTACCTCTTTTTTTACACACTGAGATTATTTTCCAACACAGTCCAGGAAAAACATTACTCACACCACAGTTTTTTAAATTGTAATTTATTACATGCATGGTTCAACATCATGCACTGTATGCTCAAGAATTGTGACCATCAATTGAAAACTGAAAATAGCTTTTAAGGAAGACACACCACTTAAGTAATGTCTGAACTAACATATATTATTCTCAGCTATTTATGTATTTTTGGACAAAACAAACTCCTCTCATCCACTCATCAGGTACAGCTTCCAGTAGAGGCTCATATTATGGGTTGACTGGGCTCTGCCCTATTTGTTTTCTGCCATTTTATATTATATCCTGTTATTTATTGTTATTATGATAATAAAAATGCTGACCATTGCTTCAGCCTGAAGCAGTGCATCTGTCTTATGGCTGCTGTAAGTGCATAGAGACGCTTATTCCAGCCTTCAGATATAATTTCCAGGGCTGGCAAAGTCTCAACAGTGGTATCAGGGGGTCTGGAAAGCCCAGATGCCTACCAATTTGTGACTTGCTTTAGCGTCACCTGTAAAGATAGCCTGAGGGGCTTTAGGCTCCAGCCCTGCAGTGTCTAAAGCTACAGTTCAATCTGTCTGTCACCTCACCCTCTTCTATTTTGTCGCAGGGTGGGGTAGTGTCAGGAGCCTCACTGACCCTGTCCTGTGATGTAATTGGCGAGGGTGAGGTGAAAAGACAAGATGTTGAAAGAGAGTCCTCACAAGCTGCACCTTTGTTACCTACTTCAGTCCCTGAGGCATGACAGAGCAGTTTGTGTGCCTCCATGGAGGTCTGTCCGTTCAGAAATGGGCAGGTGAAGCGGACCAGCCCAGTCAGCTGAAGGTAAGCAAAATAAATGTTGAATGTGGGTGAGAGTGTGTGTATTTATGTATGTGTGTGCACGTGTGTGTATGTGTGTGAAAGTAAGTGACAGCGAATGAGGGGGTGAGTGAGAATAAGTGAAAGTGAGTGACAGTGAATGTAACTGTGAATGAGAATAAGTGATCCAGAATAAGTGAGAAGTGAGATAGAGTGAGAATGAAAGAGTGAAATTTAGACTTTGAGACTAAAAGGGAGCACCAGTGTGAATGAGTGAGTGATGGGTGAGT
This sequence comes from Triturus cristatus, assembly GCF_964204655.1. Lineage (NCBI taxonomy): Eukaryota > Metazoa > Chordata > Amphibia > Caudata > Salamandridae > Triturus > Triturus cristatus. The sequence continues at coordinate 832,803,045 of NC_140591.1, forward strand.
GAGTGAGTGAGTGAGTGAGTAAGTGAAGTTGTGCATCGTGGGGCTCTCAAAATTGAACCATTAGACCTTCACTGATGGGACACTGTACCTACCCACTCTGCGGAAGTTACACTGAATGTCACATTCATCCCAAGATGCCTGATTATGCTTACAGAGAACACCCCCCCTTTCATTTAATGTGATCACCACAACCTCCAACATAAATTTAACCTTCCATTGTACCTCAACCTCCCTCAGAATGTAACACAATATTTTGCTACAGACCATGAAAAAACTTTAAACTAAGCTTGAATAAAGAAAAGCTCTTTGTTTCCTTCCCTTTTGCGATGAAAATGTCTGTAAAACAGTGTCACTTAGTGGATTATTGGAATATAAGGCATGACAATTTTTCTCAAAGTGAACACATCTGTGGCCTGTCAAATAACACACTCGGTAAATTCTACTGTGGAATAAAACTTCAAAAGACTGAAAACAAATCCCAAGAAGGATTATGGAGGAAGTCATGCAATTCTAATGATAAAAAGTGACTTCCAACGCAGTGCAGAATCGAGAGAACCTAAATCAGAAATAATTTCACTGCATAAAATACATCATGGAGGCAGTATGCCCCACTAAAGAGCTCTTCAAAATAGTCTATAAACTCAGTAACCCTACCTATGTCCAAACAAATGTAAAGCACTCTCTTGAACTCTACAGCACCTTAATGACGCACTTCATTGAAAAGCTGCCATCCGCAAGTCCTACTTCCATTCAAATACAAGCAGCAAATACCAACCCCTTCCCTCACAGCCAAAACTGAAATCCATGAATACACAATCACAAATGTGATCATTCAGCTTACTGACTGAAAAATGATCTGTTGACTTTGTCAAAAGCATACACTTGGCAGGCTCCTCTGAATACAATACAATTTCTTACAGACACCATCAAATCCTCCCTACCAATTTGTGTTTTTCCATGCAAGTTGAAAACACACATATACTAAGCCAAACCAGAGAATTTCAGACCAATTGAAATGGATCTTTCGAGGTAAACTAATAAAAAGGGCATTATTGTCACAGATCTCATCCTTCGTCAAACAAAATGGTTTCAGGCTCAGAGGAGGCACTTATTCTCCATATGGAATGACATCAAGAAATCCGTGGACACTAGCAGAGTGGCTGCTCTACTCCTTCTCAGTCTATCATCAGCCTTTAATACAGTTGACCACAAAATACTAGTCAAACCACTCTATGATACAGGTATCCAAAGCATTGAAAAATAACACCTCAATGAGAAATCCCAAATTTTCACTCTACCACAATTCAAGTCCTCTCCTTACTCTACCAAAGTAGTAGTCCCAAAAGGATCAACAATTGCATCTTTATTTTTTAATATTGGGATATCTGCTTTTATTTATCTATTTGTGAGTTTTATATAGTGTGAACTGGACCCGAAGGTATCAGAGCGCTTTACAGAGTAAGCACGATAACATGAGGTACATTGAGAATAGATAAAAAGATATAGTAACTGTAAAAAGGGCAAACATTATACCAATGGATATGTAGGCAAAGCTCCTCTTTAGAGGAGCTTTGGCTCCTCTTCCTCAGCTCCTCAACCTTTCCTTCATTGGGTGATTTATTGGACAGGACAAAACTTCCTGCAATGCAAGTTGAGGTCATGTAATCGAAAGAGACATTATAGCTCATCTATTGCTCCAGACCTGATTATCGCACAGCACCAAAAAACTAGCCTAGGTGGGAGCACCTTCTAGTTACTGACATACAAGCTCTGGAATACACTCTCCTATAGGAAAAGGACCATCATCAAAGCATTGAGAATTCAGAAGAGAAATAAAGATACAACTCAATCATGGAATGGTTTGCATGTATTGCTTTTGATCCTATCCTCACACTCCTTTCTTACCACCGCATACATATTTTTCACATACATGCTGCTATACCTAGCCTGGAGAAATTTCTCCAAGCCTCACATATGACACCGAAACTCAACACGAATAGATCTGACTATTCTAAACACCCTTCTCCCATTTCTCCCATTGATGCCCTGCAGATGTAATGATTACATACTGAATCTGCTTTGGGATTAGGCAAGAGAAAACAAAATACCACAGAAAAAACTGTACAGCACCATACCATACAATACAGAACAGTACTTCAACATATTTGTTTATCTTAATGATACTGTGCTAGTCAATATTGTGAAATTAATATTTTGCAATTCAATATTATTGACTTGGATAGATCGATATCCAACCAGTGACAGTGTTCATGCCAGCAGTGTGCTTAGTCTGTAACTTGATGTGAAGGGTTCCAACTTTGATGGCCTCTAAATACCTCATACTCTTTTTTTGCTGTACCTATCAAGAAAGATACAACTCTCAACCAGCGTCACATCCTAAGAGCATGCTGAATGTAGCAGGATCTTCAGGAATGATGCCATGGTGGTCCAAACCCAGTGATTTCAAAGAAGGCAAGGGAAAAAACAAAAAGTTATTTTCTACATGGTTTTACTAAATTTTCATGCTAAGGAAGAACAAACCTCAGGAAACATACCAAAACAAATGAACCAAAAATTCGAAACAAATATAAACTTTCATTGCCTTGCCTGTTGGCAACAGGTTTAGTAAAAATCAATGGGAGCTAGTTAGGACATTTAATATTTGCAGGATAGCTCAATTTTTGAATGACCAATCTACTACATTTTACAACATTTTGACTATCCAACTGGTCATATTCTCCAGAGGTCAAATCGGGTTTTTAGGGGATGCTGACTATAGCATCCAGACAAATATTAGGATAGTTCAGCCATCTTTAACTACCAGTTCTTCTCAGTGAGTCATCGCTAACCACAGGTCATGAGTACGAATCGTAGTAAGGACAGCTCAGGCTTCTGTCCATCCAAAATCGTTAAATCGAGTAGCATCAAATTAGGTTTTAACAATGCATGTTATGTAAAGGGATATAGATGTAGTAGTGGGGCATGAAATGCTATACAAAAAGCAAGACCACTTTTAAAGAAGTGAGAAGCAGGTCTCTGTTCTTACTCAAGAACATCTTTCTTTGAGAATGAATACCTCAGATAAGGCGAGAAGCTTTTTACAAAGCATTCATTTGTTGCATTTCTAGATCATGACTAAAGACAGCTGTATCTGTCTTGGCAGATCTTTTGTTTCTAGTACAGACCAAATACTTACAGTGGCCTTTGGATCTCTTGTTCGTGTTTGAATGGCTTACTTATCTAACTGTGTCTACTCTTGATTCACTGGCTTTCTTAACTGTTCCTATGTTTACCACACACAGAAGTATTTTGGTCTCAGTAAGCTGACTAGAGGAAATGTATCCTTCCACTTCTCACTTGCTTTCTTTTGTATTCAGTCCTCCATGGGAGTGAACGTGGTTGCTTGCTCTCATCCCCATCAGTTCCTCACCTCTCAGCTATGTGCTCTATATTTTTAACTTCCTGCACTATACTCTCGGCTACTCTTACCACTCATAATGTTAATTTTTTAAGTCTTTACAAGGGTCTGACATCTGAGAAAGTGCTACCAGGCCGCTTGCTTCCTCTTATGGTGCTCTTGTACCCTTTTATCTTACCTTTAATTTACCATACTAACATGATCATCCCCACTGCATTGCTATGTGCTCTAGGCTGTACATAAATCCACATTAACGTGACATTTAAAATATTATATGAAAATGAGCAGTGTCACATGCGTCCCAACTACAATACTGCATTTTCAGCACAAAAAGTTAGAACTTGTTGATGAAATGTAAATGAGTCAAATCCTTTGAGGCAGTTAGCATAAATGAAGATGTGGGACCATATCACATAAAGTGAGCGCCACAAATACAAACTTAAAACACGGTCTCTGCCACAGTTTTGGGCTGACTGATGTCTCAAATAGTTAAAGAGCTTCGACAGCATTATTTTACCACTGTGGATAATGCTCAATGGTTGCTTGTCACCAGGGCCGGATTGGGTAACAGCAATCAGCCCTGGCAGGTTGCGGCTCGACTGGCCCTGGGAGCGGGGAAGTGCTGGGGGGTAGCAAGAAGCACCGCTCCTGCTTTTCTTATAGGGGGCCGATATTGCAGCACTTCTGCATAACAGGCCCCCTGTAGAAAAAGTGGCCCCCATGGCCACAAAACCGGCCCCTACCCCTCCGGCCCACCGGGGATATTCCCGGTGCCCGCTACGGCCTGTCTGGCCCTGATTGTCACAGGAGATCTAAAGACCTACTGCTTTTGGCTGAAAATATAGATGCATGTGTTGAACTGTTTAGGGAAAGCAGAACATAAAATCATAACACAATAAAGTGCAAAAGAAAATATAACAGCACAATTAAAACATATCAGGGCACAACACAACACTTAGAACACAACACAACAACCACTGTATAACACAACACCACATTGCAATAATGCAGCACAAAAGCACAACAGAACACACAAATATGCTCACTCATTCTTGTCAGCCATTACGACCCCCAGATACATGCATTGATAATAGAGGATAAATGGTGCTTTCACCAAGCACTGCCTGAATGTACCACCAAGGACATAAAATTATGCCAGTCAAAAATGTTGTGTCACCGATGTCTTTGAGGCGGTTAAAAACTGTGAACTCCACACGCACTAGGTAGGGCTCGTGCAACGTGTGGCGCTAACAATATACGGTATTGTTAACATATCTGTTGCCTGGGTCTCCTGCCACAATATTTAATTAGGAAAAATTGTGCAACAATAGTGTGTTTTGGAAAATCTTTTAACACTAAACCTGCTTCACAGGAATCACCTCGTTTACAGCCAGGTGGTATTTTAGGATAATTGCACGTGCTGGCATTATTTTCTTTTTGCGCAGTTTTCAAAACTCTGCCAGTTCTCTGAAACATATTTGTATGTGCATCTAGGCACATCTGTGAGGAGCTTGGAGATACATAAAAGCGTTCTCAGTCAATCCTGTTGAAGGAAAAGACGATGACATATAACAATTTCACCAGGCAGAAAGCAAGCACATGAGAAAATCGTGGACTGTCTATTGTGTGTGTTCAGTATCTAAGGATCTTAAGGTCTTCTAGAAGCAGTTCCACGCAAATAGCTATGTAGAAACCCATAGGCCTTTTCAATTTGTAATACAATCACTCAGTTAGCCCTTGGTGTGATCCTGTAAAAGAAAGACATGTCTCGATCTTCCCACTATCCATGCAAAGCTATTCCACCTTGTGTGGAAGCTTGGTGTCATTTTTGCTGCTGCAAAACCGGCCTCCTGTAACAAAACTGGCCCACACGGGTCAAAAACTTTCCCCCAACCTTCCGGCCCGCTGTGATAACACACGCTACAGCCAGTCCGGCCCTGGTGAAACTCCACCTTTGTTTAAAAATGTCACAATTGCAATTGGAAGTAGCCCCCATAAGTTAATCAATTCTAACAAACATTAGCATTATGGGTAGTTGCCAAGTGCCTTAAGTCTTCTTTCTGACACGTTGATTCTGAGGTTAGGTTTCTTGTAAGGATGACAAGACACGCCTGGTCCTCGCTGCCATGTGCGTCCAAAACCTTCTGCCGCACAGCAGAGGTGAACGGCACTGTCCTCCTCTTCAGCCTCTACGAGGACTCCAACATCTCTTCCTTCTTTGACAAGCTTGGGGACTTTGAGAACAACAAGTATGAGGCCGAGTCCCACAGCTTGACCATTACGGCGTTGCTTATTGTGGTCTACTCTGCCATAATCGTCCTCTCCCTCTTTGGAACCCTCCTGATCTGTCACGTGATGTATGCCCATGTGTGTATTATGTGCGATTTTCTTTTAGGAAATTGCAATTTAGTGTTTTCCTACATTGCAATTTCCTAATAGCAATTGTGCTTCAATAGAAATTGCTACTAAAAAATCGCAATTTATGTGCATTTCAATTTGTGATTCCCAAATAGAGATTTCTTCGGATTCGCTTTTGTGAATCGCAAATGTGAAATTTCATAGATATGGCCCTGTATGTTTTACGCAAACTATTTTGCTTTGTGATGTAGTGAGAACAGTGTTAAATAAATGTTCTGTTGCTTTCATGACAGTTAAACTGGTTAATTGTGGAGTGAATAGCATTTTCAATATTCTCTGCTGACTACCTCTAGTTGTTTAGGAAATGTTGGTGTTTTTAAAACATTAAGAGCTATTTTGAATCAAAATCCAAGAATCTTGCAATATAATAGTAACAAAAGATTAAGGCCACAGAATATGCCACATATTTTGTCTCCAATTGCATGTTATGGACATCATTTGCAGTTCTTGATGAATAGTCCAATGAACCGCTCTATAATTTAGTCTTGCAATGTCACAGGAATTCTATTGACTCTATTCATGAGTATAACATTTTGTCTGTGTGGTCCTTTGGACATCTGGTCTGTCATCATGTTTGTTGAAAACATATCTTCTGTTTTTGATTACAATCATTACAAGCTGTAATGCTATTTAAATACAATACATTATTTATTTTGGAACTGAGTGAAAGACTGAGCTTATCGTCACACAAGTGTACATTTTGCAGAGGATAGAATTAAGGATGTGTTAAAAATGGCTTATCCGTCCGGATTGATCCCGGCTTCCATAACCTTCATGGAGCGCGAATACTCTTTGGACTTAACCAGCTGCCACCCATTGATTGAATTTCTCCGAGCGCTGCCCTTCCTTCCGCACGCTCGTCCCCCTTGACGTTGGACCTGCCACAACTGACCTCCTCCCAGCATTTGATTGCTTCCTCAAGCCACACCACCTCGTGGTTTCCAGACGTGTAGGATTCACCTTCTGGACTTCTCCTTCCCCCCTCCACATTGCATGCCACCAGAGCACCTTAATTGAATCGTGTAACCATTGTCCTGATGATGACCTCAAGTTAGAGAGGTGGAAACGCCGTCGACTCTACAACGCCAATTGAAATGAAATAATGTTTGTGATTGGAAATACTTTTGTTTGACCTCCACTGATTACCTTATTATAATTATTGCGCCGCCTCACGTTTCCTTAATCACATGTGTCACTGCGCCGTTCATTCACTACAACACTTCCAGTGCACATCTGGTTGTTATGGTTACTGCAATTTAGTTGTTTTTCTGTGCTTTTATATGCAAATAACAACCTTTTCACTCTCCACTGGTCTCCCTTGTTCCTTTCCTGTGCTATGTGATTGATACATCCTTTGAAATACATTATTTATTTTGGAACTGAGTGAAAAACTGAGTTTATCGTCACATAAGTGTACATATTGCAGAGGATAGATTTAAGGATGTGTTAAAAATGACTTATACCGAATAGAAAAGATTGAAATGGTGACAATATTGATAGCTAGGGCTGCCACTTTAGAACCCCAAAAGAATCTTTGCACCATCTTGGACAATGCATGACCTACAATCAGAAATTACACTTGTGCTGTCACATTACGTCTATGTTAGTAGTTTTTCCCTAAACTCCCTAGAGTACTTGGTCAAATGCAGACACTACAAAATGTATCATGCCAGACTTTCTATTGTGCAACTGGACATCTACCATTTCAGTACACAGTTTTGATGACAAAAAGGTGCACTTTGTCACAAGGCAAGTTCTTTCAGCATCCATTGATCTTCTGTAAAATGTTGTGCCATTTACCAGCACATGTGCATGACTCAGCCTTTCTCCATTCAACTGGATTACCTATGGGCAAGGCCACTGGAATTATGTGGCAAATTATGCAGCAGGATTTTTTTATAGTATTACTTCATTATTTTTATACTTTTTACACTTGTTAACACTTTCTGCGCATTGGGAGCACCTCATCAGTATGAATTTAACACCCAAATATAGCAATAAGCAAGAGAAAGGTGACCAGTCAACCTTTGCAAGAGGCCTTTTAATGGATCTCATCTTTGCTAGTTTTTCTGCACTGTGTGCTGCAACACTCCCATCAAGTGCTAAGTGTGTGTGCTCTGCCTCTAAAATGACTCTGTAAAGTCGATTTCATCCAATTGGTGTATTTAACTCTCCAGTAAGGCCATTGTAAGTTGATACAGAAACTGCACCAGTCGTATGGAAATTAAATGTCATATATTGGCTACTGTGTGTATTTAAACACACACATGATACAAATGTATGGCTAGCATCATTGTGCTTTAGTTCGGCTGAAATGTAAAAGCAAGCTTGGTGGGAAAGTGCATATTCTTCACAGGAATACTTATTTTATTTACTCGGTTAATCATCCATAAACTAAAAGCCAATATGGCTAGATGCTTAATATACAAAAATGTGGCATACTACATATTGGGAATAGTGTGACCTCACAGCGAGCCATTGTCCAAAAGTTATTTTCACTGTGCAAGTAAAGCTGAATTTCTAGTAAAAGGCCTAGCTCTAAATAAAATTGTTATATTAAATCTCACCCTGAAAAATACTAAAGGGATTATTTAAAGTTATTTTTCACTTAGTTTCAAAAATCTTTTTCAATGGTGAAAGAAGATTTGTGATACCTTTGGTTGCACCACTCAAGAGGCTCAATATGCATCATTGAATAGATATTATTGGCTCAGTTCTAGGAAGACAATAGCTTTGCCTCTGGCCCAGGAAGGTAGACGATTTGTCAACAAGTGATTTCTTAACCGAGATTAGCTATCTGGGATGGGGACAACAACAGTTTGCAGAACACAAGACATCATTTAAAGCTCTTCCTTTAACATAGAAATGCCATATGGACAGGCAGGAGATCTAACTACCATTCATATCCAGTGCAATCCTATACTTTCTGATTACAGCCCCTTCAGGAGGGAAAAGCATTTCTGACCCTGACAAAGTGGAGAACGCTTCTTCCTAATAGGGAAGTGGCTAAGAGATGGACGAGGGCTCTTCCGGGAGGAGGCTAGGGAAGCCATCTTATTTAAGGGCTAATGGCGGTAAACTAAGAGAAGAAGTTTTGATAAAGGCTATGAGGAATTGGTGAAAAAATAGCCAGGTGTGGGTGAGGCCAATTCTCCATTCACTGCTTAGTGCACATTACACAACAGGCACCTCAACACCATCTCCTCATAACACTCCTGAGTCCTGGGCAAGGGAAGAAAACATCCTGAAAGAAGACACTTCCTGACTGCTGAAAATAAAAGACTCAAGGACCCCTGACTCATGCTGGCAACCAGATACTGGAGCAGCTCTCCCATGGTCAAGTGGTTGAACTCTTTTTTGTGTGCTCCAGAGACACAAAAAACAGAAGGACTTCTGACTCAGAGAGGATCCAGTTGACCGCCAAGGCATGTGCGCTGCAGGAGGCTTGGCTGGAGAGAGACCTGGTGCCTAGAATCCTGGCCTGAGTATCTGAGGGTTGCCGGTGTAACCACGATGAACATTCTGAATAGCTAGAGAAAAGAAGGACTTTTCTTGGAAAATTCGGACCGCCAAACGACAGCTGGTATCCTCGGCAGTGGTGCAGCGGTCTGAGGCCCGTTGTATGCTTTTCGGTGCCACTATGGCACCGCCAAGCATATTACGAGTTTCTTGACTGCCACAGTTTTCATGGCGGTGAACCCGCCATGAAAAGTGTGGTGCTGAGGAAACAAAGGGTGCCCTACACGACCCCCTGATGCTTCAGGGCCTAGAGATTCATACAGGGGGCATATGGTGTGCCCTCCTGTATGTGTGCAACCCCAGTTCCAGTTCCAGAACCCCAGTTCCAGCATAGCATGAACTTCACAGTCCATGCCATGCTGGAACGCGCTGTGGCAGTCCCACGGCACTGCCTTTCTAAGGCTCACATACGAGCCTTTGAAAGGAACTGCCCTTGGGACTGCCATCGCAGGACCACCAGACCGGGGGAAAACTCCTAATCTGGCGGGCTAGCGGCAGAGGGCTTTGGTGGTCTCACAGCAGGGCGCTGGCTTAGCAGCCCAGTGTGAGACTACCAACATCGTAATCAGGCCCCAAGCCTGAAGGTAAAACCTTGGATCGGGTTGAGGCTGCAAATCTATTCCAGTGGTGACGTGACCTCGGAAGCTTAGAAATGCAGCTTTGTTCTTCTCTGAGTGTCCTTTTGCTTATTAAAGTTTTCTTTATTTTCGTAAGTTGGTTTGATGTTTTTATTGTGCTAATTTCTTGTTTTTAAAATTGTTGATGCTGCTTGACTTTATTTAACACACATTTTTATGGAGATTTACCTGTTTCCTGTGCCACTGAGTTTGAGTAACTTCTCTCAGAATTGTACTGAGACTCAAAGAAAATCCATTTATTACGTTGATACAGGATCCCCCTTTCCAAATTAATAAACTCATTTCTGACTATGATTCCTTCTCACTCGGTAAAGAACATAGGTGTGTGCTGCTTGCCAAGTAACCCAATGTAACACCCCAGAGTTTATTCCCTAGGTTGTCTATTACATTCGTCTTAAAATTTTATTTGGGATATTGTGACGCTAAGGGTTAATAACAATGCTGAGCCAATCCTTGTGTAGCTCAAATGAATACATACTGCTGAGTCAGATAAACTGTTAGATTTAGGGATCTTTTTTATCGAAACGTTTCCTTTGTGAACCTCGTCCTCCATATGTCTTTATCTAATGCCTAATCAGTGTTACTGTTTATGGCAAACGTTGGTTCAGTACAAATAACAAAGCATAACATTGCAAGGAGGTACAGAAGTTGCATTCAGTTGGCAAAGTTCTGCAAATTTGAGAAAATCTGTAACTTGATAAAATTGCAAAATTTGTCAGCTCCACAAAACCCACCGACTGGTGAAATCCATGGAGCTCATTTAGAGGTGAGGGGGATAGAGAGTGTGCGTATGTCTGTGTGAGAATATCTGTCTGTATATGTAATCATAGGTGTGAGAGTCAGTGACAGGTAGTGAGTGAGATTGTGTGAATTTACTATTCTTTGACGAAAGGCGATGCAGCACCAAAGTTGCTGCGCTGCCTTGCATCAAAGGGAGAGAGAACAAATGCACCACGTCTACTTAGATCTGGTGCATTTTTTCTCCCCCTGTGTGCTGGCACACTTTTAGCAGTCTTACACCAAAGCACACTTCCTTGCTCCGTAGTGCAAGAGAGTATGCGTTCTCTGAAGCCAAGGTTTAGTACTGGTAAGGGTCCCTACAAAAACAAATTGTTACATGTCAGTCAAACAAAACGACAAGCGGTGAGGGCTTACAAGTGATCCCACTGGTGTAAAATGCTGGTTATCAGTCACTATTGTTTGAGGAGCGCTCTACTCTCAGTAATCCCACTGCCACTGGGCTATTTCTCTCCAAATTGCAACCAATATCCAAAAGGAGCGCTTTTTGTCAATAATTTTCACAAGCTGATTGCTTAATAGTAGTCCCGTTCAAAGAAAGTCCATAGGCAGTCTTAATGAATATCTAGTTAATATGTGTTATTTCCAAAACTTCCAATTTATTCAATCCACAACTCATCATAAAAGACAATCAGCCAACGCATTTCATCCACACTGGACATCGTCCGGCTGGACGAGGTGACGCGTTGGATATGAATGCGTAGAATAATCAATCAATCAGAGCATTTGTAAAGCGCGCTACATACCTGTGAGGGTCTCAAGCCGCTGGGGGGGGGGGGGGGGGGGGCGATGCTGCTACTGTTCGAAGAGCCAGGTTTTGAGAAGTTTTCTGAAGGTCAGAAGGTCTTCGGTCTGCCGTAGGCGGATGGGGAGGGTGTTCCATGTCTTGCCGGCGAGGTAGGAGAAAGATCTGCCGCCGCCGGTCACTCTTCGGATGCAGGGGACGGTGGCGAGGGCGGGGTCTGCGGATCGGAGCTGGCGGGTGGGGGTGTAGATGCTGAGTCGGCTGTTGAGATACGCTGGTCCGGTGTTGTGGAGTGCCTTGTGTGCGTGGGTGAGGAGCTTGAAGGTTATCCTCTTGTTGATGTGTAGGTCTCGTAGGTGGGGTATGATGTGGCTGCGGAGATATAAACCTCAATTAAGGGGACAGATGGACGAAGCCCAAGCGGGTATCACGGAATAATCACTCAGCAGCAAGTTTTAAGCCCTGACGATGTCCAGTGTGGACGAAACGCGTTAGCTGATTGTCTTTTATGATGAGTTGTGGATTGAGTAAATTGGAAGTTTTGGAAATAAAACATATAAACTAGATATTCATTAAGACTGCCTATGGACTTTCTTTGAACGTGACTACTATTAAGCAATCAGCTTGCGAAAATTATTGATAAAAAGTGCTCCTTTGGATATTGGTTGAAAATCTTTACATGTGCTGTACAATGTAGCACACATGCAAAGTTGGAAAAAGAAGGAGAAATGAAAACATTTCCCATTGTTACATCTGCCATGAGGAAGCATAAGATTTTGGTGCTAATTCCTTTCTACCAATGTTTATAGGTAGGGATCGTGCTGGTGTTATGAAACTTCAGCCATGTCAATTATTGTGATGCTAGGGTCCTGTGACATACATTCCTGGAAAAAATTCAGGGTCATAATATGTCACTTCCTGTGATATTATTATGGTCAAAGTGTTTGTGATGCCACTTCTGCTACAAATGACATTAACGCCCATGGTGAAATTTCTCACACAAAGGTGGTCATTTCCCCCCCACAGTCTTTTACTCACCTGAGAATTGTAATGCACCAAGTATCTTTTTTCAGCAAGGATTTTCTGCAAAGCCTGCATTTTGCTAGGTTTAACTTGTGTATGATTTAAATGCTCAGCAACGTTTTGAAATTGGCAACATTTTAAAACAAAGTGCATGAAGCTGGTTTGCTTCATTGTATGTCACCTTTACACACATTTACATGTCTTATTGCTGCAATGGTATAGGCAGTGCTTTCCACCTAGCTGCCTTAAAACTGAAATAAAAAATAAAGCAGTTCTGCCCATGCATTCCTGGTGGGGTACAGTGCAAGCCGAATTTCATAACATTGCCATTCTGTTTACCGTAATGACGCAGAAAGTGGGTCATTGATGTCATTCCACCCTCCATGGAAGTCGTGGGATTGACGCACTGTTTACCTGAGCGTAGTAAGTCTAAGTGCTCATAAAAACTGCTGGCACACTTACCAATAACGACAGAGTTTTTTGCTCCTAATTTCTCGTAAATGTTCCCTAATGAAACACTTCATAAGCATTGCATTGACGCTTGAAGCACGTTGGCATCCTTTTTTTAAACACATCAATGATATGTGCAATGTATTGCTCAAGGGTGGAAACGTTGCAGCCGATGATTCAGCGATCAATTTTGGAACAAGCATTGGCACTGCCAGTAGGTATAGCTTCAATGTGCTGCACCCTTCACTCACAAAAGCATGTAGCTCTGTAGCAACATGTTGGTGCAGGTGCAGCGCCCGGTCTGGGACTGCACAGCACATGCACACACATTCAAAACCTTTTTGAAGAGGTTGGCCCCCTTTTTTATATCTAGAACCAGTGCTTTAAATGGGCCGGTACTCACCGGTACTGAGTACCGGCACTTCCGATTTTTTCTGCGTTCTCTGTAGCCAGGGAGAGTACCGGTACCCTGATCCAGAGGACGGCAGGCGCAGGTTAGGTTTCTCCTCCAGTGCAGGGCAGATGCTTCTCTGCTTCCGAGGTGCATGTCGTGTAATGGGTTAATCTGTTTTATTGCCATAAATGCATTTCTTGTGTGTTTTGACACGTGCTTCAGCTGGTGCAGAAGTCGTTAGGTATGATCATATCTTTCCCTTCGCCCCGCCCCTAGCCCCGCCCACTAGCCACACCTCTATTTTAATTAGTACCTGCACTTATTTGTTACCATTTAAACCACTGTCTAGAACATATTTACACAGTCTGTGACTGTGCTGCTCCAAATTGCATGGCCTTACTAGATAACAGCTACTTATCAGTACACGGAAAATCAAAGCATCAACCTAAAACTCAGATCTCTGAGTTCCAGCAGCAGGACTTTCAGGATGCTGACATGTAATATCACCCAAGTGAAGAGTGGTGTCCTAACTCTCATGTTTGCTCAATCATCCATCTAAACATTCCTCTCATTGAGTTCAGCACCCACTCCAGAGATCGGGCTGTGACTTGTATATCACTCATGCCTTAACTGCAAATGTTCTGTGATCGATTCCGCCTTGCTGAATCTCTTCTCTAGGAAATTGAAAATTGCACTTGCTGCCCTCTAGAGGAAAGGGAAGCTTTCTTTGTTATTTCCCTGCTTTACCTGTTCTGTGAGGAAGCAAAATTTGCACTGCTGCCTGACTTGAGTGTGTGTTGTGCAGCCACGGCAGGTAAGGGCGGTAGGGCCAGGTGTGGGGGGGGGGGGGGAATTCGACAGACGATAATGAGGGTAAATTAATTATTTATTTAATTTTCCCTCGTCACCGTCTGTTGAAATCCCCCCACCCAGCCACACCGCTCTTTCCTGCATAGGCCGCGGCTGCTGTTGTGATGTGGAAAGCTTGTGTGGCTGTTGCGCTAGCTGTACCTGTCTTTGGAAGAACGGAAGTTTGCACTGTTTCTGTCCAACGTGTACCATATCTATAAAAGAAAAGGTGTTTCCCCTACTATTGCTCCATCTTTTGTAAAAAAAAAAAAACAAAGGATATATTGAATGCACCTGCCTAACATGCCCTATGAACCAAGGACCGTTTCGTAATATTAAATGTGAGATGCGAAAGCTGGGGGCCGCTCATTTCGTTGTCTTGCGGCGCAACTATGGAACCGGCTTCCGATTTCAATTAGAGAGATCCAGACTCATCTGACTTTCCGTAAAGCGATTAAGACCTGGCTTTACTCCTCGGGTGCATAACGGCTTTTGGCTTGCCACCCTCTGGTGTATCTGGTCGCGCTGGAACGCCCCATTGCTGGGGCAGCTATGCGCAATACAAATCCAACAAATAATATAAACCTGAGGAAGGCGGCTGACCCCATAAGAGTAATAGTCAAGCACCAAAACAAATCGACTAACAAGCGAAGAAGTGTCCATTGTTTAAGTCCCCTATTAATCTTGTGGTAGGGAAACAGCAGTAAAACCATTTTTTGGTCACTCACTTACCATTTTGTAATAGGGCAGGCAGTTTAATAAAAGGAGAAGATAAATCTTGATGTAAAGGACATAACCTCATCCAAACTAGGGAACCCGTAAGTAGAAGACTTTACAGTCAGCTACCAGTAGTACACTCAGATGTTTCGCAGTGCGGGATGTGGAATCCACAAAGGAAGGTAGGTAGGTGAGGGCTCATCATTCTAATTGAGTGCGTGAATGTTTGGTAATTCCAAAAGAAGTTTGGATGTTTGTTGTATCTTTCTGTCTCTTTACAGAGAGCATACAATAGTCCTCTCACTCACTCTTTAGTGTATTAGTTCCGTTGTTGTATCTGTCCTGATACTGACAGCTGTTCCTTTATTTGCTCTTTCTGTTACGTAAAGTTGCGTTTCTTCTATCCATGTTGTGCCTTTGTTGTGCTGCCATGTTCAGCATACAACTTTCAACTACACAAAAGACAAAACGATTCACATTTCCAATGCCTGTTTTAATGCCTGATCTGAATAAAAGAGTGAACCCTCCCTCACAAATGATGTCAGCAGGTTTTACTTTATTTTGATGTGTGAAGCAGTTTTTGAAATGGACTAAACCACTTTGTAAAATGTTAAAACTCAGCAGACAATTATACATGTCATCTATACCCCTATCAGCTCATTCTAGCCAATAGAACTTTGCATCCAGTGGTGTGAGGCTATAATGGCACTGTTCAAAGCAAAACTCCAAGCTGGGCAATGCAAAATAGTGATGGCTGAAAAGCCAAGAAGTCATGATGTTATCATATGTCATAGTGCCTCTTGGCAGACGTGTGAAATGCAAAATAAAATGTACTTCCGGACTATGTGCCTTTTTAGGTCTCGCCTAGCAGCGCGCATGCGCTGATCTGCGAGACTTATTGTAAGGGGCTTTCAAAAGCTCACCACATGTGGGTAACCGCAAGCAGTAGGCCACACACGCAAGAGCGTGGCCTATTGCTTGCGGTTACCCGCACAGGCGCAGTATGTTTTGAATTATCGTGCCCAGACACGGGTGCAATAATTCAAAACATGTGGCCTGGAGCTCACTCTCGCACGCGCGCGCCACTCGCGAGACGCTGCATTCCTTTTTTTTTTTTTTACTTTCAGCTCGAGGCGCGCGCGCTTGTTGTACTCTGAATGCTGCGAACTGCTTCTCTGCACAGTAAGTACCTTTCCCATCCATCTTGATTATGCAGTCCCGCCAGAGCCGGGCTTCCGCAGCCAGCATGCATTCAGCACGCGTCGAGTGAGTGTAACAGGCTTTGTTTCCACGTTTTGATGCTCCCTCCGGGGAAATTGCCTGCGTGAGCAACCTTCTTGAGCTGACAGATCAAGATTTAGAAACCCAGATAATTAGAGGAGTTGCATTTCCCACCCCTGCCCTCTTTGCGCAGATTGAGGCTTCAGCCTCTTTAAGGATTCACAAAAAAGTGCTCCGCTGGTTCCCTTGTTACTTGCATAACATGCCGGTTTAGGAGAAGAGAGCCATACTGAGGAAACAAACAATTTTCTCACGAGCGGTCTATATGTCATTCCCAGAGGGGGATGCATCAGTACATACCACATGAAAAAATATAGCCGAAACAAACCGACAGCGCATTAAATCATGTCATGCAGTTGGAAGCACCCATTCTCATTCAAAGGCAACAAGCATTGGCATAGCCAATAGGTCTTGCCTTTGGGATCTTATAAGTGTTTAGCCATGCAACACTTGATGTTGTTGCACCAAGGATATTGTGCTGGATAACTAAACACTTATAAGTTCCCAAAGGCGAGACCTATTGGCTATGCCAATGCTTGTTATTGAAGGCAATCAAGTGTTAAACAGTCCAGTGGGAGAGAGGATAGAGATAGCCTTTCAAATGCAGATGCAGCACCTCACTGCAAACCTAATTTACCAAACAAAGCGAGCAATGTCTGAAGAGACACTGAGAAATGACAAAACAATCTGCTTGCATCCCTCTTCGCTTGCACAAGCTCGCCCAGAGGTTGGTGGAATTTAGATGAAGCGTCTGCCTTGAACATATGCAAAACATGCTGCAGGTGCTACCACACAAGGGCAGACATTGATGCAGCTCACTCTGCATTCATATGAGCACATTTCTCGCCCTGCACTTTTACAGACTTATTGCACACCCTGCAATCACATTGGCACACCACTGACCCTGAACTTACAAACTGCTGACCTTTTGCGATGCAGCGCGCGCAAAGGAATTCATTTTATTTATTTAAATGTGTACTTACCTCCGTTCATCCATATTCTGGTGTTTACATTTCCCCACCCTGCCCCTCCCCCGCCCCGCCTCACCGCCCCACGGAACTCCCTCCACGGACCGCTACTGGTTCAATGGGTGGAGCACGGGTGTTTCCCTGCATCCAGCCATGGATTTGACGAATTCAGAGATTTACAAAGGTTTGCAAACCTTGGATTGCGTGAATCTCTACATCTCTCAGTGGATGGAGTAACAAGGTGAAAAACATTTGCATTGTACTGTACACACTAGGAAAAAGAAAATGACTCGAGGGATTATTTTTGTGCCGGAAAGTATCCCTACACCATGGTGCAAGGGTGCCTGTGTTGGCGCTAGGTTGCCTGAAGTTTACCAGCTCTATGACAGAGCATAAGTGTGCCATATCTTAGGAAATATGGCATAGTTCTGCTCTCTACATTTCACACAATGCAGTGCAGCAAGTTGCCTTGCTGCCCTGAGTTGCCTGAAAGGTTAGTAAATCTGGCCCTTGGTGTACTTAGGCACGCACAAGGTTACCTGTTCACTTGTCAGGAACCTTTCCTTGACTATTGTGCGAGATACTGGTGAGCTTGAGAGAATTCTACACACTGTACTCTGAAGGCACATTCTATGTTTTCAGTAAAACTGGGAATTGGTGGTCTATGGGACAATTTCAATTAAGTTTTGCACTTTCTCTGGAATCATCATGGAAACTTCATCAGTAGTCCCAAGCAATCAGCGGTTGCTGGGCTCATGTTATATTAATCATAGACGGTTACCACCAATGTCCATGGGCTTAATCTTACTGTTGGACACAAAACTGAGCACCATTAGGACTTGACACCAAGGATAGTGAAGTCGAGCATTCCAAGACTTACTCAGGAATGTGGTGTAGGGTTCCAAGTGCAGAACTGAAAAGAGCATTTAAGTTGCATTTATATAGCACCTACTACCCCTGATGAGACATCAAAGTGCTTTACAGAGTGTAGCATGCAACTCAGAAGCCCAAAGTTAGTTGCCACTCCATTAGTTCATGATCATCATCATCAAAATACTTTATTCAGCTCTATTGAGACATAAAGGTTCAGGTAAAAACATGTCATTACACAAGTATATAAAATATATATAAATAAATACATTAAAATATATACCTCATGATTATAATTCTTTCAATTAAAAGCAGAACACATAAAACCATTTCTCAGTATTTGCTACAAATTAGAAAGGCACTTACTGTAAAGTGGAGCACAGCGTGGGTGTTATCTTAACTCCCCAAACTTTGTAAGTGTCCAAATCCCAGCCCCAAGGGACCTAACTTCTGATATTCTCAGTACTGGGCATAGAAACTGTCTTCTCTGCGAGGTATAGAGGGAACAGAATAAGGTAAAGTGCATTGTGCTATGTGCTGTGGTACCAATCACATGGGCAAGCGGAAAGTGGAAAAAAACATGCGCCTTTGGTGGGGAAAGCCATAAAAAAAGTGAATAGTTTTGAGGCGAAATCTCGTCAATAAAAATGTTTGAAACTCTTTTGGGATTGTTGGCAAATAGAGTGCAGGGGATAGACTCAAGGTAAAAGTAAGGGTAAATGAATGTCCATATACTCTAGCACTCCTACTCGCGCCATACTCAAAAATGTGGTGCGTCTGAAAAAGAGCTCTTTCACTTTTTGCAAAGACCAGCTGAAAAAATCAGTCGAGATGGAAAAAAGCTCCGGGAGCCGGCCTCAATAAAGCTCTGCTTTATATATTGGAGCCAGAGAATGTCTAGTGATTTGTGAAGAGCCAGACAATCATCCAAAATGTTTCTGCAAAAGTTTGCCTCTGGCTCTCTCCACACTGTAGGCCAGAGTAGAAGGGGTTGTAATTTAATAGAATCTTCAATAAAACCAAGCCCCTAGTGGGCATACATTGTAGGACTGCCAGCAGTCTTCTTAATTTTTTTTTTTTGTAAACAGTTGCTATTGGCATATCCTCACACACCAGCACCAAAAGTGTCAATCTGTACACATTTACTATTAAAAATATATATTAGTTCACCCACCAACTTGTGCCCTAATCTTTTGGGCAAATCGTAAAACAGCCTCAATTGACCTTTGAAAATGAGATAATCTAAAATTCATTAAAAATATAAAAAAATCCAATTAATTACAAGACTAGGGGATTATGATCACTTAAGCAACTAATCTGTACCTCAAATTTATTGAGGATTGGTATCAATTCCTGTGACATTAATATAATAGAGCTTGAGTTTGGGCCTATGAACGTCAGAACTTGGCTCAAATCGGAGTCATTAAGATCTTGCGAAAAAATATAAAATGTCCGGCAGCAACTACTCTATTCAGTGCCTCCCCATATGAGGTATGCCTGAAATGTCTAACCAGCTGGTCAGCATCATGGCAAATGCCACACAACATCATACTTTTAGGGTCATATGTAAAATGTTAAAACCCCCCCACCCAAGGTGTTAAAAGTTCCCAGCTAAGGTCATTCTGAACTTTATACAAATGCTCCTCCAGGTCATCCACAAGCTTTGTCATAGCTGTATCAAAAATATTATAATAAAAGTTAACCAATAACAAATCAAAGGATTTCTGCTATTTCAATAATAGCATTTGATAATATGGAGTGCTGATAACCTCCTGGACAGTCATACCCACAAGAGTCACAGAATTGAAAGTTATCAGCCCCCCCCCTTGCCCTTCCTGCGACAATGTCTCTTGACAACAGATGATTTGGCGCTTCTCCACTGTTAGCCCAATCTGTTTTTTTCAAATATCTTTGACCGTAGGCCTGCCTCATTTAATGAAATCAAATCCCATGTTTTTATCTGGGCAACATTGGTGTTAATCATCAGGGTCTCAGCTGGTAGAGGAGGATTGGATACATTGTCAACTTCTGTATTTCCAGGTATTTGTAGTTGTCAATCCAATTGATTTATTGATGACATATCCGCAAATCTGTTACAGAGTGGAATACTGCCATGCTGAAAATGGGTTGCTGCTCTATCTCTTGCGAGGGTGCTCTGTTGTGCCTTGCTGTTGGTGCATAGTAGTTGATTTGATCTTGGTGCATAAAAGAAACAGAGGGACTGTGCTCTGATACCATCCTTAAGGGTGCCTGGTTGAGAGTGGCCCACACAAGATGTGGTCTTCTAAAGTTGATTATGATACAGTCACCTGGTGAGGTTTTAAATGTATGGATGACACTTGAGACTCTTCTAACTAAAACAATCTCTTTTGACAGATTACAGGTCCAGCCCGGGTGCTTCGTAAACCAATGTGCCACTTTGTTCAATAAAGATGTGTGTGTTTCAGAGTACAGAGTATCTTTGTTTGGTGCGTTCTCAAGGACAATTATACATAGGGCGTGCTATCTGGATCGATATGGGGTGAACATCATAGCCATCAGTTGTACTATTGTCAAATTTATTTTGGACAGTGCCATTGTTTTGGGCGCCCATTTTTTGCCAACCGCTCTTCTCAGACTCTATGATTTTCTTTGGGAGCAGTGATTTATATGTAACCAATTCATCACAGGGATGCTCATAGGACTTCATAACTCCCCAATTTGGGTTTCCAGGGTGAGTTTGATTAAGGGATTGAGTTGTTTGCGCCTGGGTGCTGTGTTCATTCGTGATTTCTGAGTTCTGTTCATGTGTACTCCTTTCAATCACCCTGCCTTCTAGCTTGCCTTGACCTTGGTAGATATTTTCAAACTTTCCATCTAGGACATTTACTTTTGTCAAAACCTTGGAGCAAAAGTTGCTTATTTCTCTGAATTGGCTATCCAGGTGATCTAATTTATCTAAACGTTTGACAGTAAAATCTTTAAAATCAGTTTCTCCAGCATCCACTTTCATTGCTGGCTTCGTCTTCACTGGGTTCATGACTCTAGTTCCTTGCTTCACTGGGAGGATAGGCTTAGTCAGTAAGGGGATAGTGCTGGCGCTACCTGCATCATCCGTTTCCCTCCTGAATTTCTTGAGGGGGACTTTCAGACGGGAATATTGCTTCAAGCACTGTCAGAGTTTGTGAGCCCTGAACAACACATGGATTGGACTGATTAGGTGTGGCTAAGGCGCCCACATGAAATAAAACTGGATACCAGTTTGAGTAGACTGAGTGAGTTCCTCAACCTCTAATAATAGTCCTCAGAAAAACCTGCACTCTTTAGCGTAAGGTCCATACTTGCTTCTACACTGCCAATTTCTGTCTCAATAGCCCCCATGACTGAAGACAAGTAACTGGTGATGGACTTTGAGGCCACTTCCCTTTAGAGCAAGCAGTCAGTTGACTGCCCGTCTGTTACCACATGATGAGCCTTTTAGTCCATATCAATCAGGATCCAAAGTTAAAAAGAAGCCTCCTGTCTTCTTTATGATCCAATACCTATCTCCAGACCATTAGTTATTGGGATTAGTCTTATGATCACAGACCATTACATGCATTTACTCCAGTTTCTTCATGATACATTAATGACTTCAGTGTGTTCATTAGAGGCAACTGTGTGAGATGCGAATGGTTAATATAATTAATAGATATCCAAGGTTGCATAGATATGGTTTTGGAGAAAGAGAAAATAAGATTGGCATGTAAATTAGAGCAGTCTATACACAACAGAAGTATGCAGAACGCAAAAGAGAAGGAGAGGGGTATTCATATATATGGATGGGAAAAATGAAATTTTAAATCACTTAACGCTTTCTTGCAGGGTTTTAGCTGTATTGCAGGGAGCAACATGGAAAAGTACTATGTTCTACACAGAACTCAATACTGCACATAACGTCGAAGGACAATAATCAGGATATCCTTCTGAATTTCTAAACAGTAGTTCTCATTGCACTACTTATAGGTATCCATTCTGCTAGACATGGGAGGATTTTTCCTTGGGAATCCAAGGGATATGATGAGTGCGAGGGTGTGCGTGGCCATAACCATACCAGTGTGTGTATTCTCTTTCTCCCCCTAATTCTCACTATTGGGTAGCTTGGTTCTTCCTCAGCCCCAAGGATACATAGTACCATGTGTGTCTCCATTTAGCCTTTAATTGACAAGCAGTGCCTGCAGCCAATGATGACAGCTCCCTCAAGGTGGTGCATGGCCCTCCAACTGGTAGCATCGCTTCCAAGGCCCTGGCGATGACCCAACCAGCTCTCACTGCCTTAGACCTCTATGGGCATGTGGTGCTCATGGTCCTGGGGGTCCTGCAGCTTGGGTTCTTCCTTGGGACCAGTTGCAAAACTCATCAGCCAAATACACTTGATGCCCACACCAGGTCACAGTGATGAATCTGGTGCCGTTTCCTCACTTGTTGGCAATCTTCTCTCGGTGCTTGCACTTTCTTTGTGGTGTGACTGCAACAGCAGTTGGAAGTCCTTTAGCGCTCAGCTACTTCTTGGTGGTCGATGTTCATGGTGGAATTCACACCTAATTGAGTCCTAAGACAACCTCTGTCTAAGATGTCTCTGTGGCCTCCTATGCTGTGGGGACACCTCAGGCCCACAAATCTCATCCTTGGCACAGAAGTGCACATTTGTCTCCATGTTACAGTGGCAGCATTGATTAATTTTGCGCCTCTCCTTCAGAATGGCATCTCCTTTGTGGCTCACAGGCTCCTGTAGAGCTACTTAGGAGCCGACTGTCAGCTCTCTCACTCTAAGCAAGGTCTATGCAGCTGCTCCTAACAGACTTATTGAATTTTCTGTAGTCTACTGATCCCAAACCTGACAATGCAAGTTGGCAGCTGGTAGCACGTTCCCTCATGCTCAAAGAGTTTCTTGATCCCATTGGTGTTGAGAATCTGAATTTAGAAAAGAAATCTTGGCACCCGGATGGGAAGTTTGTGCCCATCTTTTAACAAAGTTGCATTAGATTGTTGTGTATTCCAGCTATCACATCTGGGTATGGTGGAAGGCAGTTCTCCTGTTTTGCTTATTGCAATCAGACGGGTCCAGCCAAAGTCTTTAACATATATAAAAAGTGAATTTAGGAATGCTTGCAAACAGTGTAACCACTGGCAATAGCTCAGGATAGCATTCAAACCCATCGTCTTTTTGGCCACTAAGCCACCTCAGATTAGACCCAGTCATATGCAAATCAACCTTCATCTTGCTCCAATAACAACACTTCGACCCAAACTGCCAAGCCAAGTGCTCTCTGAACTGGAACACAAGGAACCCAAGTCCAGTTTTGGCCTAGTTGGGTCATTTCAGCTGATGCAGCTTGGTTCCAGTGGCACAGTGAACAAGGGACACACATCTGGGTATAACCCTGCCCACTTATTGCATTGCATTAAACAATCAACAATGGATGGGAGGAATGTTTGTAAGTAGGGTAGCATTGCAATCCATCATGGTTTTGCCCTTTATGCCTCCTCAGATTAAATCCAGACATATGCAAATCAGGCTTGATCCTCTGCCAATAAGAGCAGCCCAGCCAAAACTGCCAAGTGTGTTCTTCTCTGACCCGAAACACAAGCAGCCTAAGCCTAGAGGGCCCCTTCAGTTGTGGTGCAGTTTGGTTCCAGTGGCACATTGAGAATAGATTTTGTCATGAAGTGCAAGCAGGAAGGTGAGTTGGAGCTGTGAGTCTCCTGTCTGGAGCCACCAAAAAAAAACACAAAGCAAAGGGAGGCTGCCATCTATTCTCTGGGCTCTCACTCCAACTATACAGCCACACCTGTAATACACACTGGCTATGCATCCTCTATAAACACAAGTAACATACATATACACAACATACATGTTCCACATGGGTGGACAAGGACCTGGTCCGAGGGCCCCTACAGACCAATTCTCTATTTAATCCCACCATTTAATGTTGTCCCATTGTTTGTGTCTGTGTCATGATTTCATTTTGCCTCTGGGTCTATGTTTCTCTGTCCAGTGTCCATATCTCCCTGTCACAGTGACTCTGTCGTTCCATCCCAGTGGTTATGTCTTTTAGCTTCTTCAGTTGTATATCGAAATGCTCATCTCTACCTGTTACAGTGCCTATGCCTTCCTGTTTCATGTCTATGTCTCAAAGTACCTAGGTTGTTGTATATTTTCCCTCTCCTTGCCTTTGCATGTTTCTGTCCTGAAGTCCATGTTTTGTTTTCCAATATCTATGACCTTATGTCATTGCCTCCGAGTTTGTGTTTAAATATCCAAACACCTGTTTTTCCTGTTCTAGCCGCTTTGTTTCTCTGCCCCAGCGTTTGGCCCCCTGTTCCACTGTCTATGTCTCCCTGCCTTCATTTGCAAACCTGTATGTATATTGTTCATGTAAAATTATATCAGGGTCATAAGTCCCAATTGCAGTGTTCATGTCTTCCCGTCTCAGTCTCCATGTCTCCTAGTCCCAATGCGCAGGTCTCAGTTTCCCCTGTGTGTGTGTCTCTCTATGTCTTTGCTCATATTTCCCTGTCCTGGCAAACCATCTTCTTGTCTCATAGTACAGAAAATCTAACTCTCTAGGTAGTCAATGATCTTCTCCTAATCACTGACAAAAATGATCCATGTCTCCTGATCCTACTCTCCCCAGACTTTGAAACAGTTGGCCACCAAACACTGCTCCAAACTCTGAAACAAGTATGGGTTTCTACAACACAGTCATGCAATGTTTCCCCTTCTATTCCCCACCCGCCACCAGATCCCAGAAACTGCTAATTTGTTATTGTGTACCCCAGGGCTACAACCCATCTCCATCATCTGCAACTTCTAAATGGAGACTTCTTGGAAGTCTACTCAAGGATAACTTCATCCATAAATATGCTGACAGCGTTCAGTATAACTGAAAACTCACAACATCACACAAGGCATAACTGCATCAAACTCATCCAAAGTTGGATGCCAGGTGCCTACCTAAAGCTCAAGCCAAACACAAGAGAATTCCTCCTTGTAAGCAAAACAACCATGTATTTCAGCCAAGCAATCTGAAACGAACCTGGCTGCTTCACTAAAGCTGATAGCAAATGCCAAATCACTTGGGTTCAACTTTGACAAAGACCTCTGTGTGCTATCTTGGTAACTAGGGAATGTTATGCTATCTTGGTTACTAGGGAAAATTATGCTGTGTAGGTTCCACAAGTGCTCTGAGATGGTTAGAAGGCAGTTGGAGCTTGGACATTGCGGAGGTGGAACTGTGGGTAGAGCTTTTATATGGATGTAAACCTATACTAACAAGAATCCACTCTCCCATGCTCATAGGAGGACCATACTCTACTTCAAGGAGCGCTTAATCAAGAATGCAAGAATCAGAGGATCAGCGCTCCCAAAAAAGTGAAAGCTTTCCTCTTGAGAACAATTACAAAATAACCATTGAAGCCTTGGTCCTGATCACCTTGATGGATGCAACGCTTCGTTCAACGGCCTCCGAAATGCCACACTGGTTTCCAGGGAAGGCATCCCTACATCACCCCATGATGCAGCATTTTTCATCAAAGGCCTAAAGATGTTTAATAGCATTAACATTACCACAACACCGAAAGTGCTGCATTAGCTGCCATTTGAAACCTGCATCATCTTCAAGGCCAGCTGGATTACGTACAATGTCACCAGAAATGGCATGCCTGCTTGTGTGGCCAAGACAATAACCATCTAAGGCAGACAGTACTAAACCCAGAGCCAAGACATCGCTAGACTGGAAACATGCGAATGTGAAAAAGAAAAAGCAGAAGGTCGACGTTTTTGACATTATGCATCCAGGATCTGGAACACCACCTCCATCCTATGAGTCTGGTGTCAGTGTGGCCATGCTCCTGTGCCCATCTTGCTGTGCTCCCACTGCTCATATTTGTGTCTTCTTCAGGGCCGGACTGGGAACAGCAACCAGCCCTGGCAGGTTGCTGCTTGACTGGCCCGGGAAGGGGAGGGGGAATAGGGGGGATGATAGCCGCAAAGCACCTCTCCCACTTTTCTTATAGGGGGCCGATATTGCAGCAATGTTGCAAAACTGGCCCCCCATATGAAAAGCGACCAGTCCCCATCCCTCCGGCCCACCTGGCAATTGCCCGGTGCCCGCTACAGCCAGTCCGGCCTTGGTCTTCTTTTCCTAGTGTCACTGTTTACTGAATGTATGTATCTCACTATTCCCTTATCCACTTGT
The DNA here is from genome assembly GCF_964204655.1 of Triturus cristatus. Classification (NCBI taxonomy): domain Eukaryota; kingdom Metazoa; phylum Chordata; class Amphibia; order Caudata; family Salamandridae; genus Triturus; species Triturus cristatus. The sequence goes on from NC_140591.1 coordinate 832,829,352, forward strand.
ACACGCCTTGCTACACATGTTTCTCTTCCCCAGTGCCCATTACTCTTTGTCCTAGTGTCTTCTTGCCTTTGCCCATGCTAACATTTCAATAGCCATTAATCCGTCCCCCGGTATCCATGTCTTTCTGCCATAGCATGTCAGACTGTTTCTGAATTCAGATCTACACAAACGCTTGTCCATGTTATCCCAGGCTCTTTAATCTTGGCTCCATGTCATAGAGTTTTAGGGCCTTATTTAGATTTCAGCGAATGGGTTATTCTGTCACAATGGTGATGGATATCGTGTCCGCCAAAATATAAATCCAATAATATCCTATAGGATTTATATTTCGTCAGACTGGATATCTGTCACTGTTTTGACGGAGTTATTCGTCCACCGAAATCTAAATCAGGCCTTAGTTTGTGATAGCCAATGAAATTGTTCCTGCATCCCTTTTCCGGCATCTGTGTCTAAATGTTTCAGTGTTTATGTCTCCTATCCAAAGTGCCAAATTCATCTCCTCCTATCCCCAGTTTTAATGCTCCCTGCTCCAATTCCAGAGTGTTCTTGCTAGTGCAAGTGTCCTAACCTAATTATGCACTAAAGCAGTTCTGAGCAATGGTATCAGAGCAGGCACCTATGAGCGGGCTCCTATGGGTCTGTTTACAATATATTTGTTGGCTATTGGTACCTGTTTGCATAAAGCTGGTGAACTGTATTCGCCAGGTGAGGAAAGCTGGCAACTTGGTTGCATGTGCGTGTATCTCTATGCATGATTATAATACCTCTAACATGGTGAAGGTGCCCAATCTAAACTCATTGTCTAAAGATGTCTCACCTCTAGGGCAGTAATATATGATCAATACCTTTACAAGCCCTATTTAGTGTTATGTTCAACATATGAAACAGTCTTCATTCTCCGCCCCTATCCGAGGGACGTAAATTCCAAATTTAAATACACAATTATTATAAACATTTGCTGGAGGCAAAGTTTCCATGTGGATATTTTCAGGTGAACATGTATATCAAATAACAAATAATATCAAACTCTATATGTAACATCTGGAAGTCTACGAATCATAAAGACTCAAGGTTTCTTACTGGTTTATCCATAATGACCAAAATATAAGGAAACTTCCGCTTCTAGAAAGACACTGAGCTCATTTCCTCCAAATGGGAAAAAAAGACTTAGGGGAAAACGCCCCACTAAAGAAGGTATGGAATGGTCTTCCCTCCCACTGTAAAAAATGCCTTGACACCACAGAGCTTTAAAGCTGTTGTGAAAAACATTGTTTAAAGAATTGCTCTCCATATTTTCTCCACCCTTTCTGCCCCAAACCCATCCCACCCCGCACACCTTCCAATAGAATTATATTCTGGTACATGGTGTGTATACTAAATAAATATAAAAGTACATTTATTGTTATTCTAGCTACAATCCAATATATCACTGCACAGACTTCGTAATATAATGCAAAGGTGATAGCTGAGTAAAACTGACAAAAAGAAATCCCTGCAGGACGTAGATTGTAGAGGGTCAAATGTCAGTTGGGACTATGAATGGGCTCAGAAAACAGGAGGGAGTGCAATGTTTAGCAATCACCTGAAAAACATGAGCTTTCAAATTATTCATAAGATCTGTGAAGTTACGAATGGTTCATAGGAGAACATAGCAAACATCAGACATCACTATATATTTATTATCTAACATAAAAAGCTCTCATTAAGAACATCCCGGTCAATTGTGGTGTTTGTGGGAGTGTATTTTGTTTTTGTAGTTTTATATAGCGCGAACTAGACCCGAAAAATCGGGTATCAGAGTGCATTACATGAGCACCAGTTTCATTGCAGATGGGCACATTCATTTTTGTTAGGCACAGGGAGAAAAAGTGATTTGAGCAGAATCACAGGATGTTGAGCTTCGTTGCTGAGACTCAAACCCAGTTCCCCACCTTCGAGGTCTACCGCTCTAGCCGTAAGGCTACATCCTCTCTCCATATTCTTTGCATATTTTGCTGGGTTAAGAATGCTGCCAGCATTGTTTGCTGGCTGGGATGGTGCTGCCACACCTACTCTGCTGGGATTGAAATAAAGGAAGATTAACCTAAACTTCTTATGTGTTGGAGGCTATACAGACACTCACACATCCACTCACACACCCACACATCTATGCTCACTCACCAATACAGCCACTCACTCTCCCATACAGCTGCTAACACAACCACTCACTCGCCCATACAGCCACTCACACACCCACTCACTGACCCATACAACTACTCACACACCAACTTACACACCTATCCATCTACTCACACAGCCACTCACTCACCCATGTGGCTACACACTCACCCATACAGCTATTCATGCAGCCAATTATTCACCTATACAGCCACTCACACACCCTCTCAGTCACCCATACACCCACTCACACACCCACAAAAACACGCACACACCCATACAACCACTCAGACACCCACTCAATCACCAATACAGCCATTCACACATCCACTCACTCACCCAAACACCTACTCACACACCCACTTACACAGCCCCTTACACACCCATACAGCCACTCACACACAGATACACACCATCACACAGCCACTCAGATAATATATGTTAGAAGTAATACCACTTAATAGTAGTACACCTAGCATACTAATTTAACTTTTGTAGTAGCTTAGTATATATATATTTAACGTTTATAAACTCTTAGAAAGCACTTACACTAATGTGATGATGTCATCAGTGATGTCATTTAAGATGTCATCAGTGATGTCACTGACCATTTCATGAGTGATGTAATATGTGAGGTCATAAGCAGTGCCTTGCGGAGCGTAAGTTATAGTTAGCTGAGGTAACGATGAATTTTGGGTTTCTCTGGCTTTGTACAAGTGAAATCTGAGCCTAAGTATAATGTCCCTGTAACCTTTTCTTTTCAGTGAATATATATAATAGGGTTTCACTTACCTGATATATACTTGCAACACCGTTGTAAAGGCATGTGTGGTAAAAGTATACATGGTAAACACTTGCTTGGTAACAGCAAAGCCTGGAAAAGGCATTTTGTGGTAAAGGATGCGCGGTAAAGGAATTTGCGGTCTATGTACCTACTTGTAGCTGCAATGTACAATATGTTGGCAGCACTACTCTTCAGGTGCAGAGGCGCATACTACTGCACATGCGAGCACATGGGCGACTACTTCGGCACGTTGGCTAAATGGAATTATGCGTGCACAGGGCCATGAACATTCAGGCAGAAATAAGATCAGGGTTGGAAGGAACTCATGCCGACCATGTGATTTGTTTTAATGGGCGGTTTGTTATTGTACAACAGCCCACAACTCTAGGTAATGATTTCACATGACACATGTTTTTCGCTGGCAGGCAGCCCCTGCAGATGTGGTTCAATATCATCATTATTGGATTACGCCACCATTTTTCTTGGCTAGGTGCATGTCTTTGTGTTTGCTGCATTCCTTTGTCCTGCACATGTTTCTATTTATGTTTAGTTTCAATTATGGCTCGAAGCATTTGATTTGCTTTAGTTGTGTTAAAGTTGTGAAGTTTCTGCCTCGTTTGCCAAATAATGACATGCTCCAAGAAACAATATCTGTCAGTGCCCATGGGTTTTGGAGGTTTAATTTTATGTTCTGTGTATTAAATTTAACATTGCATCCCTCAAAGTCCAAAAAATGAATAAAGTCAGCCACGTCCTGAACAATTCTGGCACCTTGTTGTACATTCCTGCTTGCACGTGATTACTTTACTCACTTGTAAGCACATCTCGTTAGCATCACAAATGAAGAGTTTTTGAAAAATAATAGAGCATGTGTGAAAATAGTGTAAGATCAAATGAATACAGACAGCCTTGTTTGTAAGACAGAGTTCCATACAAAGGGACTCACCACGAGCACCCCGCGGTTCTGGCACTGATACAGCATGGTGGGGTATTTAGTAACTAGGTCGGGAAACTGGGTATCACCCCTAGCTTCCAACAGTGCGAATAATGAGTTAATAACATGTTTCACCCGTTCTGAGGTGCGCAAAATCTAAATGTATGCATCTTGACCGCACAATTTGCACCAGGATTTACAGATGCTAAAATCATGCGGTAAGAAACCACAAGGGTGCCCTTTGGCACACCAGTTAGAATACTCATGTGGGGACAGAGAGGAGTCTGCTCTCGAATGGAGATGTGCAAGCAACTCTTAATGAGAGCCAAGATGCTGTGGAAGAACCGCTGTGTGGCTAGTAGGGGTGGGTCAGAGTGAACTTCCTCTACAAATAATGTGTTCAGCACAGTGGTCGGTTGTCAATTTATGTACTGATTATGAGTGGGTCCGAACTGCGAGTTGGGTGGTACATACTGCACCGAATAGTCGCAAGGTCATTCATTTCTTAACCTTTCGTTACATTTTGGCAGGCCAAACCTGTCGGAGTTGAAGGCAGTAGAGTCCAAAATCCTCATTCCCAAAAACTCAGTTTATGACACCTGAAAAGTTCAGGACCCCACAGTGTCAGATTTTATTGGGTGCAACAACACCTACTCATCTGACACACACACAGATTCAGGCCCTAAGCCTCTCATTTAGCGATGGGTGGAAAGCTGGCGGAGTTAAAGTCAGGTCACCTGACTTTTTTCTGCTCCTCGATTTGCACATTTACAATAATTACTGTGACATTTGACTGTCACACTTCTGACAAAAAGCCACAAATGCTGCCAGCAACTAAGGATTGTGTAAATGAACAGAGGGTCCAGTGTTACCACTGATGTTCTCCATATTTACCCAGTATCCTTTTAATACAGTGGTAATGACATCCAGTAATCAGTGCTAAATTTGAACGGGTGTTTTCCAGTGCTCAGCACCTACACTTTGGGCCCGATTCCGATTTCGGACGGAAGGGCTCCGAACGATGGTCGGAGCCCTTCTGCCCGAATCAGAACGTGCCAGCTGGATTCCTTTCTGACCGAGCCATTCCAACTCAGATATCCGGATGGCCTTCGACGGGCTTGGAGGGCCCGTCCACTGTCCGGAAATCCTTCGGTACTCCCCCGGCCGCCTCTTTACGAACGAGGTAGTAAGATGGCAGTTTTCCACTGCCTTTTTGTGCCGGTCTTTCCGCCACAAAAAGGCAGTCGGAAACTGTCTTTGGGGGCCCCCAGTAAGGCCCCCATGTGGGCAAGGCCACCGAATGGCGGCCTGGGGGCACCTATGGTACCCCTCTGTTGATCCCTGCACCTGGTGGCAGGCACCATGGGGTGCCGGCCACAGGGTGCAGGGATGAACTGCACCCCAGCTCTTCACAGTGCAAGCATGCATTCCGCTCGGAATGCATGCTCCCATTGTGAAGTATACGAGTGCGAATGAACAGGGTTCGGTCGCATCGTACTTGTAGGGCCATAACCAACGACATCAGGTCGGTCGGTTACGGCCCCTTAGTTGTCAACACCAGCACCTGTGATAGTCTGCCATATGGTGGCGCTGTTTATCTTATTTAGACATGAGCACAAAAACAGTTGTTTATAAATTCAATATAGTTTAAACATGACTATTACCCATCTTCCAAGCCATTCTAATAGCTTTAGGGTGCTGGAATAGTCTGAATAGTCACACTCATAGGAGTGTAATGGTTAGTAGTTGTGTTTGTATTGTCATTGGCTGTGTTGGCTGGGGCAATGGGATGGAAAGCTGAAGTGGCCTCCTGATGAGGGCCCTGGCGCTTATATTTCTCACAAATTAAGCGCTGGCAGTAATGCTATTGCTACCACAGCTATATTTGCTGGCATGTGGAGTGAACAATCAGAATGATGATATCTTTAATCCTGTGGTGTACCAAGTAAGAGTGCTAAGTCTTTACCAATTCTTTCTTTGAAAGGCAATGGTCATAGCTGGTGGGGTAAATGTATTGGCTATGTTTAAAGATGGTCAGATTTGTTTTTCTATATCCTAGAGGAAGAATCCATTACAGGAGAATAATTCATCATTTGCAGAAGTCCTTTCTGAGAGGGGCAGTACAGGGAACTATTACACAAGGAACAGATCAGCAGTGTCTGTTTATCCAGGGGCTGCCTTATGCAGTTGCCTTGAAGGTGTTGCGTGTTTGCGTAGCAGCTTCAATGAAGTGAGCCACCAGGGTTAGGGTCGGTTTTGGAACCCTGGGGGGACATTTTTCTACCAGGGGCCGGTTTTGCAGCATAGCTGCAATATCGCCCCTCTGTAACAAAAGTGGCGGTGGTGAGAGGGGGTGGTGCTTCCAACTAACACCCCCCCCCCCTGTTTTCTAGAGCCGGTGTCGGTTCCCATTCCAGCTTGAGGTCTTGTCTAACTTCCATCCCATATCTATGCTGCCTGTCGCCTCTAAAATTCTGGAAAAATGTGTTAAAGCTCAGCTGTCCTCTTATCTGGAAGATAATCTCTTTTTACATTACACTCAGTTAGGCTTCTCTTAGTGTCACGGCACAGAAACAGCTCTTTTGGAGATAATACAGACTATTGAAATCACATTGGACAAAGGGGAAAGTTCTGCCCTCAGTTTACTTGATCTATCCGTGGCATTCGATACTGTTTCACATCCCATTTTATCACAACGTCTCTTTGAGGTTGGCATAGACTGAACTGCTTTGAGATGGCTAAAATCTTTCTAGAGGGGAGGGATGAAGTGTGGCGTGGCCTTTGTTTGTCATCAGCAAAGAATCTTGTCTTTGGGGTACCGCGGGACTCTTCTTTGAGCCCCACACTATTTAACTTTAACTTAGCACCCTTGGCCAAATAATTGACTCAAACAATTTAGGACTTTTTCTGATGATTTTGATGACACTCAGTTGCGTTCGATAGTCGACACCTCTTCATCCATTACAGCTGAGGCTTTCAAAGCTTGTCTCTGTGCTACTCTGTATTGGCTGAGAGAACGCCACCTGCTACACTATGTTGATAAAATTGCGATTCTCCTGTTTGGTCATATGAAAGAGGAATGGCTGCATAGCTGCTGGCCCAAGGACCTGCCTTCTTTCCTGGTCCCTCTTACTAGCTATGAATCTGGGTGTAAATATAGATGATCAGCTGTCTTTTTCACCTCAAATCACCTGTGGCTAGCACCTGTTTTTCTTCACTTAGGGCCCTCGGGAGATTCCCAGAAATTCCCAGATCTCCTGCCCTTAAAAACATGTAAGACAGTGGTCCATGCTCTTATTACTTTAGGACTGGACTACAGTAACAGACTATATGTTGGTTTCCCAGAAAAATTGACCTGTAAACTTCAATTGATCCAAAATGTGGCTGCTCATTTTAACTTGAACATTTCCCAGAGGATGCATAGTTCACCTTATCTGTGAGAGCTATGCTGGCTACTAGTCAGGATGAGGATAAAGGACACACCCTGCCAAGGGTCCCTACCTGAAGTATGCTCTTGGGAGGTTCACAGGACAGGATGTTGGGAAGATTGCGTGATTTAGGTGTTGGTGCATGGGCTGATGTGAAGAATGAGGTGACTGTATTCGGGGCAGGTTGTGTTGTATCTGAAGACGTCCCTGGTGTTGAAGTTTGACCTCCGCCATTTCTGTTTGGGACCACTGTGTCAATGTGCCCCTCATCAGTTATTATTTTCCCTGTCTCCATGGGTTAGTGGGGCTATGCTGCTTGGACTATGAGGAGGTAGAAAGGGAAAAATGTAAGACCCATCAGTAATTTAAATTCCATATTTTAACTCTGCTAATGTGCATTTCATGTAGGGCTTCATAGCAGGACTCAGGTATAACTCGCAGCTTTTTATTTATTATAAAAGAAGTCACATTCATTTTATTTGCGTGACGCGTTAGAAATTAATAGAGAATACAAACTTTGATGGGTGGCCATGTTGCACATAGCGGAGCATTCCATTCTAGTCTACTCTAGAAATGTATGCTGTTAGGAGTAGTTACACGGATAAGTGACTGCACAATATTTATGTGTGATAAGTGTGTATTGCGCATCTCTACATGTCTCCTACCCTTGCTTACATCAGATCATGTATTATAATACATTTCATGTTTGTAACCTAGGTGCTAGACTTTGCAAACAGCAAGTCTTATTAATCAATGTACTTGTGTGTAAGAATTTATCAAGCAACAAGCATTGGCAAAGCCAATAGGTCTTGCTTTTGCGAGAACTATTGGCTTTGGCCATGTATTTTAGCCATGTTGTGCACCAGTGTGGCTACTGTTAGGCATGGCTAAAAGTTAGTGGTGTGGAATAGGGTGGGGTAGAGTGGAGTAGAGTGAAGTGGGGTAGATTGGGATAGAGTGGAGTGGGGTAGATTGGGGTTGAGTGGAGTGGGGTAGATTGAGGTAGATCGTAGTGTAGTAGAGTGGGATAGATTGGAGTATGGCAGATTGGAGTGGAGTGAAGTAGATTAGAGTAGATTGGAGTGGAGTTGGGTATATTGGAGTGGAGTGGGGTGGAGTGGATGGGGTTGGGAGAAGTGGGGTATATTGGAGTGGGGTATATTGGAGTGGGGTAGATTAGAGTGGGATAGTTAGAGGTGGGGGGCTGGGCAGATTAGCGAGGTAGTTAGGAGTGGGGTACATTAAATAGGGGTAGATTGGGGATTAGGGTAGACTGGGGTGGAGTGGAGTAGATTGGAGTGAAGTGAGTAGGTTGGAGTGGAGTGGGCTAGGGTAGATTGGAGTGGGATAGCTTGGAAGGGGGTACTTTGGAGTGGGATAGATCAGAGTGGGTGGAGTGGATTAGATTGTAGCGGACCGGGATGGTTTGGAGTGGGGTAGTTTGGTGTGGGGCAGACTGGAGTAGAGTGGGGTGGATTGGAGTAGATTAGGATGGAGAGCAGTAGATTAGGGAGAGTGGAGTGGGGTAGATTGGATTGGAGTGGGGTAGAATGGAGTGGGATAGAGTGGAGTGGTGTAGTTTGAAGTTGGTGGGGCCAATTCGGTTAGATTGAGAGGAGGCAGATAGATTGGGATAGATTGGAGCGGAGCTGGGAAGATTAGAGAGGAGTGGGGTCGATTGGGGTGGATAAATTGGAATGGAGTGTAGGGGGGTAGATTGGGAAGGAGTGGCATAAATTGGAGTGGTGTGTGGTAGATTGAAGTGGAGTTGGGTAGATTGGGCTGTAGTGGAGTGTGGCAGATTAAAGTAAAGTGGAGTGGGGGTAGATTGGAGTGGGGTAGATTGGAGTGGAGTACAGTAAATGAGGGCAGAGTGGGGTGTGGTTGATTGAAGAGGGGTAGGGTTGATTGGGTTAGATTGAATCACGTGGAGTAGATTGGAGAGGAGTGGAGTGGGGTAGAATGGAGTGGAGTAGATTGGAGTAGAGTGGGGTAGATTGGAGTGGAGTGGGGTAGATTGGAGTGGAGTGTGGTAGGTTGGATCATAGATGAGTGGATTGGGGTAGATTGCAATGGAGTGGGGTAGACTGGGACAAAGTAGAGCAGGGTAGATTAAGGTACAGTAGAGTGTGGCAGATTGGGGTGGAGTGGGTGAGGTAGATTGAAGTGGGGGGATTGGAGTGTCGTACAATGGAGTGTCATGGTGTATAGAGGAGTACATTGTTGTAGAGTGGAGTGGTGTAAAGTGGAGTGGCATAGTGAGTATACATTGTGTGGTAGCTCATTGCCATTACAGACAACACATTTTCAATTGAAATTACCATTACACTTGTGCCGACATATGGTTTTACTGTGCACAAACCATAATGTGTGGAAATGTTATTTCCTAGTGTATTGATTTGCTTTGATTGTATTCAATATTTGTTTCCACCACATTTTAGAAATTAACAAAATAATGTGCTTCATGTGTACTTTTGTAATTCTGATGTATTCTGAAACATGCCCTGTTCCTTTTTTCAATCTATACGAATGGGGTAGAGTCCGCCCTGTCTGCTCTACCGGTGGATGTGCCTAAATTTGATCGTATCCCCCTTCCGATTTTGGCGTATGCTGACGACGCGGTATTGATAGCCAGATCGGGCTTAGCCCTACAAACGCTAATCACAGCCTACTCCGCCTTTATGGCCTCTCTTCACCTAAAGGTCAATGAATCTAAATCATTTATAATCGTATCTGGAGCCGCAAGAGGTGAGAAACATCCCCATTTCCAGTTGGCAGGCAAGAAAATCGAGACAGTCAACTCCTTTTCATACCTTGGAGTGCTTTTTGATAAAGACCACTCATGGTCTAATTTAGTGGCAGCAAGAGCCCAGGGCATGCAAAGGAGTGTTAACGCTGTCAAAAGATTTGCTACAAAGTTGGGAGGCAGCCCACTGGATGCAATTAAGAATATATATTCAGCTAAAACAAAGTCCGCTGCACTATATGGGGCCGGAGTGTGGGGTATGGCTAATGTTGCACCGCTACAACAAATAGAAGACTCCTTTTTTAAAAACCGTGAGTCCTTACCGTAATCAGCCCCAAATCATATTTTACACTGTGAATTGGGGCTTCCTTATTTAAGCGACAACATAAGACTGGCTCCAGTCTTGTTGTGGCTATCAGTATGGCGGAGGTCTACAGTGGATTTGACACAAACCATTATCAAGGACTGTTGCAAATTAGATTATTATAAAAGAATTGGGTGGGTAAATTACGTAGAGGTCCATCTAAAAGCGTTAGGGATGGGAGAATTATTTCAGGACCCTGAGTCCTGCAAAAGGGTTTCAAAGGAAAGAATAACTGATTTATTCATTAAGAGATCAAAGTATGCCCGAAGAGAAAAGAAACGTATTCATCATTCCTCCATTCTTTATGATGTGGTACCACCAAAATCGGGGGAAGGTTTTCAGTATTTATCACGCATAAATAATGCGCAACACATATTTATCCTTTTGCGTTTCCGCATGAACATGATCCCGCTACTCCTGGGATACTCCCAAAATAAATATAAATTAGCAGACCTCTTACCCTGTCCCTGTAACAACTACGCAGTACAGTCAGATCTACATATTGTATTATTCTGTAAGACCTATACAGAGGAAAGGAAAACATTCATACTCCCAATCCTAAGGTACCACAATTTTAGGCAGTGCCGGGTGGCCATGTACTTTTTAAAAACTTTACCGGATCCATTTGTATGCTGTTCAGTTGCCTCATTTTTGTGGGCTTGTCTTAGGAAGAGGAAAAGGGTGGGATGACATTTTAGTAGTAACAACTAATTAATTAATTTTAAATTCTGAACAGCTTTTTTCATAAACGTTTTTTATATGAATTTACCCGGATCACTGCAACTGTTTAATTCTTATTTTAAATGTGTATATATGTGTATATATGTGTATATATTGTGTTGGAATTTTTAGATAACTTGTGCTTTTATGATCCATTTTAAAGAGATCGAATAAAGCTGTGTGACTGACTGACTGGCTTTGATTGTATTCAATATTTGTTTCCACCACATTTTAGAAATTAACAAAATAATGTGCTTCATTTGTACTTTTGTAATTCTGATGTATTCTGAAACATGAGCACAGTTCATTTTTGTTGTGTGCTAGAAAAAATAACATTCTACAGCCTCTCCTGTACATGGGTACCCAGCAGGATTATCACATTAATTCTCTCACTTTAAAGTCAGAGAAAAAAAAATAAACACCAAGCTCCCTCAGAAGACAGAGCATGTCATTTGACCTCTGTATTTGAATACACAGCAAAGAAGAAAAAAATAAACACCAAGTTCCCTTAGAAGACAGAGCATGGCATTTGACTTCTGTATTTGAATACACAGCAAATGTGACCAGATAAGATCACGATTTAGAGGCCTGTTTACAGAAAACGAGCACTCGTAAGGATACAGTAAACAAGGTAAGCTCACAGGAGGGACAAACTCAAGCTGGACAACCTAAAGCAAATAAAGCCAGCAAATAGAAAGTGAGAAAATGTGAGTTACAAACCACAAAGCGAACAGTAAGCAATGGCTGAAATGCATTTCTAGGGAAGCTTCTAGAATGCCCACAAAAAGTTGTAAGCAAACCAAACATCTGTGCTATCTGGTAGGCTTTGACCTAGAAAAAAGATACCTCACATGTTTATCAGTGGTACTGATGATATAGAGCAGTGTGATCAAGATAATTAGTCAGTTGATCATCAAATCTTTCCATTATATTGTTTTACAAGGTTTATTTAACAAGACCTAACAAATGTATTTTAGCAGGAGATCATACACATCATTGCCTTCATACATAAATTTAACAAGTAACAAATATCCACAGTTCACAGTATTAACCAGGCATTTGTTTCACCTGATGTGTTTCAGGGAGTTTGACCTGCCGACATTTACTGAGATGCTTGTTGTTTGCACCCTCCATGTACTGACTCTGATGAAAAGAGCAAATCTCAACATTTCGCTTTATTTTGTAACAGGAATTTCCAAACATATCGGAAATTATAGGCCATTTATAAAGACGTTCAAAGTGTACTACCAGAAAGGTGACTGAACACTGCCAGTAACTCTCTTTCTAGAGCTACGCTTCAAAGGTACAGCCATAAGGCCCACTGCGGGATGTAAATGTGGTGATTTGATGAGTTAGGATTAATACATTGATAATACAGTGTTGCTGCATTCATACTTAGTTGGGAAGGCAAGCCTAAAATGGATAGCAGTATCTTCTTCTGGTAGTTATTCCAAGGGTAGTTTGCAGCGAGGTGATACACCAAAAATGGTTTGGGTAAGATATTGATACAGAGAGACAGAAACTCAGTGAAAAATTGCATATGGACATCCATTTCTGACTGCTCTCTATGATGAACGCTATTGTAAAAGTCTGCAGAAAAAGGGACACATGTATACTTATATCATGCAGCGCAGCTCAGCAAGTCACCTGTATGTGCTGCGTGATAGGGAAAGGGCAGGAATGTGCAGTACATAACATTGTATGGCACATTCCTGCCTTTTCCCAGCGCTGGCGCCCAATGTGCTGACTATTGCTAACTCAGGCCCTCTTGTACCATGATGCAAGGGTGCCTGCATTGTTAGCAGGATTGTTTGTGTACAGGAAGGGGCCCTTTCTGCACAAAAACAAACCCCTGAGGCATTTTCCTCTTTCTATGTGTGTTGCAGAATGGTTGTATGATGGAATAACTCATGCCATTACATCACATGCCGTTATTACGCTGTCATTACAATCCATGCATCTTTAGCATGCATGACTTTACAACGAAAACTCTTACCACGCTTATGCCTTTACTGCGCAAGCCTTTTCGACTAAATTTCCATTGCAAAGGCATGCTTGGTAAAGACATATGTGTGGTAAAAGTTTAATGGTAAGTAGCCAAACAAATCCCGGATATTGCGAAGCTTACTGTGCAGTGGGCTGAGCTGATTCATGAAGCAGACATCTATGCATACAAATAATGAAAGCTGAACAGTGAAGATAGCCTGAGATGCATCCCTGTGTCTGTTGCTGAAGGTGTCCGCCATCTTAGAGCATGTCCCAATACATAAGTACTACTTGTCCAGCTTACAATATCATAGGTAACTGCAGGGCCTTGACCCTCCATGCCAGCCAATGTGGTAAGTATTGTGCAAGCACTGTACTAGTACTAAAATGTGGTGTGGGTCAGGGTGGATCACAAAGAAATTAATTGCACACATTTTTTAGTGGTATAAGTGGGAGGGCTGTTTATTCAGATTATCCATTTGCTTGGGAGAAAGTTTTTACTGTTTCATTCCCATAGAAGTGAGTGGCTGGATAGTATGTACAGTTCAGTGCCGCATTGTAATGTGTTTACCAAATTTATATAATGCAGGCTGGTGATACGTCTGCGGTGGTGGATATGGAGATGTCAGAAGTAGGTTGGCAAAATACGAGTCAACCTGGAAATTATGATGGGACTTTACACCACCTAATTTAGAAGTGCCATGAATCTGTTCTCTTTCAACTGGGTGCTAAGTGGCTAACATTATTTAAACTGCCAAAGCAGACTAAAGCGTAAAGGGTGTTGTAAAGCAGATTGGTGATACGACCCTGGTGGTGAATATGCTCTGAATGGGCGCTCTGGTTCACACATAGTGCAACTGTGCCTGCAAAAACACATATTCATTTACCATTCATTACAATGAATTTCGCTGTAAAGGCATGCATGGTAAAGGCATATTTGTTGTCAGATGTTGCGTGGTAAAGGCTTGCGTCATAAAGACACCTTCATGGTAAAGCCTTCATTGTAATGACATGCGTGATTCAGCCTTCGTTGTAAAGGCTGTTTCCCCTGCAGAATGCATCACTCATTAAAAAGGGGAAAAAACGTTGAGAAATATCTTTATTTCTCCTCATTACACCTCACCTGGTGAGGCGTAACAGTTGTGGCGCATTCCCTGGTCTAGCACTTATGGTAAATCTGGGAATGCATCAAAATCCATGGATCCTGTTTAGGAACACACACGCACCACCCATAGAACGCCTTCCTTGGGCAGAGTAACGGAACAGAGTGATTGGTGCTGTGTTGCGTTACTCTGGATCTATCAAGCCAGTCAGGGCCACGCAAGGTGGCCTTTTGTGGCCTAATAAATTGTATCTCAAGGGTTGCCTCGCAGTTGCACTCCGTTGCATGGTGCAAAAGCAACCCTTTGATGAATATGGCCCAGGGTGTATTGGTGCAAGTTATGTTATGTTACATCCACTTGTAACGCGCACGGCTATTCATCATGAGTGCCCCGGCGCAGTGCCGCGAAGGTGAGAAAGAAAGTTTTAAGCAAACAGATGAGTCTTCAATCTCCGTTTGAAGAGAACAGGGTCCTGAATGGAGCGCAAGTCAAGGGGAAGAGCATTCCAGGCCAGACTGGCCTTCACAACAAAGGAGCTTCCCCCGAGCCTCTGAAGCTTAAAGCGTGGAACCCGGGCAAGGCGGAGGGACATAGAGTGAAGCGCACGTGAAGGGACATCAAAAGCAAAACGTTTCTGAAGATAAAGGGGGCCGTGCCTGTGGAGGGCCCGATGAAGCAAGACCAGAGATTTAAATTTGATTCTATGCGCCACCGGGAGCCAGTGAAGAGAGCGCAGATGATGATGCACGCAAGTGACATATGAGTGGGAGTCCTCTCAGCATTACATTACAATACCTATTTTGTTCCTATTTAATCACTTGGAAAAACACGAAAATTAATCTGAAGTACATTGTAGCGAAGGAGGAACTATAAACGTAGCAAAAAAACTATTTCATTGTTATACACCTTTCAGAGGTGTTTGCCTTGAGCCGACAATGTCCTTTTTCATGCAGACGCTGCCCGAATTTATGGCACTAATGTGTCAAAAAATAAAGCCAGGTGGTCAAGGCGAAAGGATTCCCACAAACAGCCCCAATCCCGTGAGTTTAAGGTCTGACCATGATCAGTAAGTTTGCGAACCTATAAAATTAACATTTGACCCTTTTAGTGAACCCTGCAATTTTCTCCTTTAACAGGTCAATTCGTTCTGGTTACGATGTGAGCCAGTACATAAGGCAGAAACTTTGGTTTAGTAGTACCATGATCAAGAGGCATATAGACAATATTTGCATGTCGCACCCTTTAATTTGGGGGAATAGCCAGCCGAAACGCTGTTTCTGCCTGTCAATACTGATTGCTTTGTATGGCACCAAAAAATTCCAAAGGCATCTCCGATAATGACTGAGAATCACGACCCGATATCACTGCTGCAGCATCCCCTACATATGGGATATATTTCCAGTTATGGAGAGTCCAAAAAATATCTGATAACTCAATTTATGACCATTTCCACTATGCCCCATAGTGCCATTGTTACATCAAGGTGAACGAAGACTTCTTTGGGGTGCCACCACAAGATAGTAAGAGATCTCAACAAATGGCTCGAGGATGAGGAGCACTAAAATAGCAAAATCTAATTTTGCTTGGGTCTCTAAATTCTTTCACCAGAGCCTTAAACTTATATAATGCTCTTTATGAATTTTTGCAGGCACTGTAGATGCTGCTGCTTACCAAGAGTTTTTATAATTTGGGACCAATGAACTTTGCCATTCTTGTTTTTTTTCATCTGTTTTATTGAGTTTGTAATATGTGGCAATCTCTGCTACACAACAGTCATTCATGCATCTTATGTACATTTTAAAAAGGGCATGGGGTTTAAATTCCTGCTCATGAGAGAGTGTCCCATTGCATCCTATACACCCCATCAGATTATTTCTACTTCATATTCATTGCCCGCATATTTCCGCCTTAGGGCAGGTGACACGGGTCTCACAAACACCATTTTCAACACTAACACTTAAAACAGTTGAACAAAGATCATTTCCCATTTCTTAGGCTCTAACTATACATGTTTCTTACAATACAGTTTGCATCTTCACGCCTTCACCATCCAGTCTCTATTACCATTCAGTTTGGGTAACCTCCTACCTGCTTCAATTCCCTCCGCTAGTTGAAAATAGTCGAAAATTCCTGAATCTGATCCTTGTGTTCAAAGGCCATCAGACTTCTACCCCATATATCTGCATGATTGGATATTTCCAGCCCTACCCCCCCGCACGCTATTCGCGTTTTAACACAATACTTCCACTTTTTGCCCCTTTGACCACATCCCTGGTCCTTGCCCTCCTATTCTTTCTGATTTTCAGTAAATAAAGACGTATACAATTGATAAATTGAGTATCGCAGAGACTGATGGACACGTTTGTTTATTTCATTATTTCATGTAGACTAGAAAATTAAAGCTTACTAAATCCTAGACATTTACGGTGTCAAGTGGGAAAAACAATCAAAAGTGCAGGACTTGTTTCATTATGGGTTCCCCAATTTTGAGGGTAAATTTATTTAACTACTTGGGTATCCTCTTTACCAACAATGTCTCATTGTCCCAACACATTCAAAATACTAGATCTAAAATGAACAGAGTCTGTGTGGCAATCTTTAGGTCCTTCCGTGAAATAGGTTGTTTCCATGTTAAAGAAATGATTAACATCTACAAGGCAAAAGCAGTGTCTGCTGTTCACTATGGAGGGGGCCTGTGGGAATTTGCGTATGGTGGTCCTCTTCAGGTCAAGGAGAATGCCTTTCTTAAGCATTTGTTATGTCCCCCCCGCCTCTGTTCCATCTTAAATACTTCAGAAAGAGGTTGTGGTAACCCACCTGGAGGACTCAAGCCAATTATGTTATGGCACTCAATCTAGTCTAAACCTAAAACGGCTTTCACGAAAGCCATCATTTTTGATTGCCTAGAACTTGATCACATCTTTTAAATCCCCTGGCTTTCCCATATTAATGAATTTTAAAATCACCATTTGATATCCCTGTGCTTCAAGACCCACATAGAGTGTTAGCTTTCCACAAGAGTATTGTTAAAGGGCCATATTTTAGGTGACAGATCTGAAAACAGGGGGTTCACTCAATCTGAGAAATCCACTGTTGTTTCTTATATGACGCTTACTTCTCAGGAGGGCCTCCAACCATATTTGTGCTTTGTATTTAACACCCAACACCGTTTAATTTCATTAGGCTGTGACTGGGTATGCATATTTTCTTGTCCCTTTCCCCACTATGAAGCAGCGGTCCAGCGATTTGGTACCAAGGCCATGTGTTTGCTATCTCGAAAGAGCACACAGCACCTTATTCTGTTTTGTAAATTTTATGATGGTCTAAGGGAACATTATTTGAAACCAATTTTCATTGCACATAACGTTAGGGTCACTATGTTGCATTAGGATTATTGTGTGGTGGATCCCTTTTTATGTTTCAGTATTGCTTCATATATTTGGGGAGAAATTTGAATTAGGAAAAGTATTATATTTCTAACCATGTACAAAAGATAATGCTGGGGATTTTAGTACATTGGTTTAGATATTTTATGGGTGAATTTTGTTTTTGGCAGTGTTTTAATTGTTTCCTGTTGTAGTTTATCCTTCTTCTTTTATGGCTAAGGTTAATTTTGCTGAATAAAGATAATGAATTGAATTGATAAATTGAGTATACAATATGAATTATGATTAATGAATTGATAGGTAATGTTTCCAATCAAATGGAAATAACTAAAAGTGCCTAATAAACTTGACTTAACTTGACATTATTCTGAGCTAGTGCTTAAAATTATTCAAAAAAATAGCATTGGCAAAGCTAATAGGTCTTGCATTTTGGACCAATAGGCTCTGCCTATGTTTTTAGACATTCTGTACAGCAGCCCCGATACTCTGCATGATGGCTAAAAAATAAGAACAAGCATTGGCATAGCCAATAGGTCTCGCCTTTGGGATCTTACAAGAGAGTAATCACACTTGACCCCCCTGTGAGGATTGTGTGAGACAGCCTGTGGATTTCGGGTGAGTCAAACCTAGCGTATCTGAAAATGAATGTGGAGTGGAGCTGAAAGCACAAAGACCAAGCGCTAAATGCTGGAAAGTGAAAGAGACAGTCTGTTTAAGTGTGGCAGGAGGCTTGCTTGCTTGCTTATAAGCAGAATAACAGCGCACAGTCTTTTCAGAGCGGGGGCAATAAGGCGAGGGGTGACTGGACTTCTCTGAGCCGCTGAACCCTCCCTCGCTGCATCTGCTAGCAATAACCAACGACCACGGCTGTGCACCCACTGCAAATATAGTTTTTAAGAACGCATTTTACCACATTTCCTTCACACACAAGTAACATTTTTATTCACGTTCTGCTGCCATTTCTTAGAACTTCCGACTTCAGCAGATAATGGAACCAAGGCAGATGTAGATGAGGGAATGTGCCGAGGATCACACCGTTTTCTTTTTGAAACTGGAATGCGAGATTAGGTTTCTGGTGGTGTTGAAAGTCAACCTTCGGCAGCACGCACAGTCCGCAGAGGAGTCAGGGATGGACAGACACCGGGGTTATGCTTTCATTCATGCCCTCTCATCTGCACCGGTTTGTTTTGAGAGCAAAGTGAAGCAATGTATTTTATCTGTAACATGGCTTCAAACAGGTGCGACCAGTCTGGTGCAGAGATGAATGAGCAGACGGATCCGCATCATGCGTTTTGGAATACATGACTCCGGGCTTGCTCTGCCTGGAGAGATCGTAGTAATGTGCCATGGGTTCCGCACAGGGGTGGTGGCGGGGGGGGGGGGGGGGGTGCATGGCGCTCTGCAGCTGCTAATGCCCGCTGCTGCACTTCATGATTTCCCCCAAAGCAAAGTGGTGGCATCGCTCCCAGCAACATCGTAAACCAAGCATTGAAAAGGCAATAGGTCTCGCCTTTGATTAAGTTAAAGATATTTGCTTTGCTAATGGTATTGGATAGCAAAGCAAATGGCTTTGACTTAATCAAAGGTGAGACCTATTGCATTTTTAATGATTGTTTTGCATTGTGTAGTGTTATACTGCAAAGCTTGAAATGGCCACTAAATGTACAAAGACATACAGTACTGATCAAACGATATTGCACATGGATGCTAATGTAAGAAAGTTGGGTTTCAATGAATATTTATAATGTGTGCATCACCAAGTAGTCTTTATGTGTTTTGATTCTATTAAAATCTTTTTCATCACACTTCAGAATTACAAACAAATGAGCTTCATTTTTGCTTTCCTAGCTGCTTAATGTGCACAGTTTATTTCCATTTTGTTATTTCCATTTTGTTGCGTTGCAATAAAATAGCCTCCTACAGCATTTCATTTGAGACTGCCCCAGCAACATTGTTACATAATTCACTTTACTTTTCTTTCTTTGACTGGAAAGTGAGAGGAGTTTCGAAATACCAATTCCTATGTCAAAAACCACGAGCAGCAATTTGTCAGAAGGCACAGCCTGACATTTGACGTCTGTCTTTGTAGCGCACTAGTTGTGACAAGATAAATGCAAAATTTACATGCATCTTTATTTATAGTTTGGGCTTTGGCGAAACGCCCAAAAAACTAGACAGTTCAGTATTTTATTAACTTTATGCATTCCCAGGGACCCAAATAATGTCAGTGAATTCCTGTGGCTCCCTACATCACCTACCTACATGCCCGCTCTCCAGAGACTCGTGAGGTCCCATTTAAAATAGGACTTTATCAAACCACCTTATGCATAGTAGGGGCCCAGCCATGTTATTAACAAAGCGAATGTTAGGACATGCATGCCTGACCCGTAGGTCCCGAAGTTAACATTTTAAATATGTATGTTTTTAACATGTACAAATACTTTTTAAATACTCACCTGCTTACATTCTTTTTTATAGAGTATTTTTAAATTGTTTAAATTAATAATACAAATAAAGGTATACTTCATTAAGGCTCTGGCAGAGTTTGAAGTAATCACCAAGATTCAAAGGAATTCCCTCCCCCCACCCTCCCTCCTCTCCCACCCATCTTACCGCCCTGCAAAAGAGCTGTAGCATAAGGTTTTACTTACCTTAGTAGTGCAAAGCAGCTCACGGTAACATCCTGTTGTGGTTTTGGGATGCCAGAGCTCCCATGTTTCCCTGACCCAACCATGAGCAGCTCATCCAGTCCAGGTTTTTGCTTTTCATTTTGACACTTTTAGTCCTTTTCCTTACACTGTAAAATCAGGAGAAGTCAAAAATGCAAACCAACAACAGACGGCATAAGCTGTTGGTTCATGAAACTCGAGAGACCTGGTATAAGAGATGCCTATGAAAAGGCACAACGGCACAAAGTATTTTACGAGCATGCACCCACTGGACTACATTATCAGTTACTGTTCTTTTAATCTCTCCAACCATCTCCACTGACCTCTTATGGGATGCAGCAATATATTAAATCAAATCACATCTCTTTAGATAGACGCTGCAAGATGTCAGCTAATAACTAATCCCTTTACACAAGTCGTATTATGACTCCCTGAATGACATTTTAGTTTCCTCAAGTTCCATGCACCCTCCATTTTGCGGCACCAATGTGTTTCCGTCGTAACCTGTGTTGAATGGCGGAAGCAACTGATAGAGTAACAGCAAATTCACGAAGACGCCCCACCCTCGAAAGCCAGCGTAGCCAAACAAATCATCTATCAACAAGGATTCATTTCCCCGGTTTTCACAGAGAAGAGCAGATTCATCGCAAGCTCTCGTCGACAAATCCCACAGATTTAGAATAATGCTTCCACAATTAACTCACCAGCAGACACCCGGGAGGAGCCCCGCCTGCTGCATACCTCAGCCGCATCCCTGGCGACAATTGACCTCATTGTTCCTATATTCCCTCCACCAGGCAGACTCCCAGGGAACCAACGGTTCGCTATACTACACATGCCTGGACCACTTTCCACCCACCTGTAATCTCTTTGGGCGCACTTATGGCACATTTGTGAAGCCCTCAGGGCAGCTTGTTGGATTTGGGCGCGCTTCGTGACCACACAGACTGCGCCGTCTCATGCAATCAGGCGTCATTGTTGGGCTTCTATGGAAAAAAAGACACACAATAGTGCACCTAACGCAGAGGTGGAGGATTAAAAACCAAGCAGTGCCCCGGGGCGCGCAATACTCAAGGTTGACACCATTACAGGTGGTGTCAAGGATGAGCCACACAAATAGAATGAAGCTGGAATGGCAATAGATGCAAGTCCAACATAGTGCTGCGGGCAGCGGCGCTCCTTAGGTAAAACTCTTTACACTGCTCGCCCAGCTCTCAACTAAGAGTTAGCCACAGCACGACTATTTTTCACCTAGAAAAGTTGCATAGCAGCACACGGATTTCATCTGGATCTACCCGAAAAGGCACGGCGTGAACACCAATTAAAAACAAGCGCTCGCCAGGGAGCCGCAGTTTATTTTTGCATCGCGCTTTCACTTTAAAGTGAAAGCACGATGCAAGCATAAACACGCGGCGCCCTCTCTTCTTTTGAGACGGCCCATCCGGACTGGCTCTCGTGGCTTGTTTATCTAACATGTCTCCTAAAGATAAGAAATTGCTTTGGAACAGCCTCAAAGCAGATGAGCCAGTCCGGATGAGCCAGACCAAAAGGCGAAAGGGCGGTAACAAAGAAGCCTCATTTTCAATGGAAGGCCACCGTTTACCATAAATGATGATGTCTTCCAATGAAAATGAGGGGCGGGGCTTCAAGCCCTTTTCATAAAGTACTCATGTGCAATAAATATCGCGAGGCGAGCAGCGCATGCGTTGCCACGCCACGCAAGACCTAAAAAGATCACATGGTTATTTTCCGATGTTGCTGAGAGCAATGCCGGCGACAGGCTTGTGGCCGCCATCATTTTATAAAACGGGGAGGGAGGGCAGTGGGGGAGATATAGAAGGCACCGTTATGGAGGGCGGGATATTTAAGGCACGGACAACGGGGAGGGAGGGCGGGGGGATATTTAAGGCACGGTCAAAGGGGAGGGAGGGCGGGGGATATTGAAGGCACGGTCAACAGGAAGGGAGGGCGGGGGATATTGACAGCATGGTCAACGGGGAGAAAGGGTGGGGGTTAGACGGCACAGACAACGGGAGGGAGGGTGGGCGGGGGAAGAAGGCACCAAAGCACGTCTGCTCGCTCACACAGGCTAAACGCTGTGGGAGTGACCCACGAGGATTGCAGCTGCCACCCTGTGCGCCGCTGCTCAATCCTAAAGCCAAAATGCAGTGGGAGTGAACATTGCAAAGGAGGTTGGACATGCACCCGCCTATAGCCATTTGTGTGCTTTCATTCTTGAAAGACACACGCAAAAGCCAATCGAATGTGTGGGGGGAGTCAGACCCACACAGAGTAGTTTAGAGTACTTACAAGAAGCCTCGCAGAGCAGCGCATGTGTGCTGTGCTAGGCTCGACCTAAAAAATGACAATGACAGAGCAGGCCTCAAGAGTGTTGGAGTCACATAGAATGGGTGTGGGAGAGCAACAGGAAGAGAGTAGAAGCAACACGTGCCAAGCGGAAGCAAAAATCAGGTGTGGGTTGGAGGAAGTAACATGATGGGTGTGGGGAAGGATGCAAGCTGAAAGAGTGGCACATGTAGGGGAAGCAAATGGTTGAGAGAACGCAAGGTGAAGCTGGTGAGGATAAGGACATGGGTAAGAAAGGGTGGGACGAATGCACAAAGAGGAAGTAAAGCCCACTGGCTAACAAATATGAAGCAAGTAAATGAGACTGACAGTGCAACCAAGGCTAAGCAATGGCGAGCTCTAAGCCCACTATAAACTGACAGTACACCACACGACAGCGTTTGCACAATCTAGTAGGCGAGAACTAAAAAGTGCTGTTTTTCAATGATGACTGCTTTTTTGCATCCTAGCTTGGGTGAAAACACTTGAAAAATGCAAGAGGTTGGGGGTAAGATAATTTGGATGCTAGTTGAAAATAAAAATCCTCAGTCATAAAAAACTTGACCTAAAAATGGTTTTAAAAGAATATCCGTTGGGTGTATATTTTCTATTAACTCCTTTGAAGTAACTGTTTGTAATACTACTAGCCAGTATTTTGGTCAAACAATCTTTAGTCCACCATAATCTGGTACCATATATTTTTTCTGAGAAGGTTCCTATCGGCCTAGTGTTTGACCTTTGCAGCACAATAGGTCAAAACTAAAAACCTTGCAACTGTTTTTGCTTTGGTGTGTATCTGATTGACAAGTATGGTAGTTGCCCTGGACAAAAACATGTTTTTGTTGATTTCTGAGGTTTTACAGTTGCAGAATGAGACCTAAATTAATTGTGAGTACAGAGCTTAGCTTGTCCTAATTCTAGGAATGTGCTGAATGCCACTTTCGGTCAAGTGACCGCATATTGTGACTGGCGGGGTGCTTCATCCGTACCCAAAGGAAGTCTAACTAACACAGCTTTTCAGGCTGTGGCTTTTTTCATCTTTGAGAAGGGTTGTCTCCTGAAGAGTGCCATGCTTTGTGAATAGTCATTAACCATTTTTTGAGTCAAACGCTTTCACCCATGATGCTATTCAGAATTCGTAAAAACATTGCCCACTTTTTGTATTCCGTGCACACCATGAGCTAATCCAGAAAAGCACACAACTGAGCATGTACGTCACATACTTGGCAAAGAGATTTTCTGCTTTTTCAGACATTGGAGGTTGAAATGAAACACGAGGAGAATCCATGTTAAGTAGTAAAAATGCTGATGTTCAAGCTAAAGAAATCAATTAAGGTAATGGTAACCAATTCCTAGAACCGCTCGGATGGCACTAGCTCTGGTACTGTAGGATTTCTTCTGGAAGAGACCTTAACATCCAGTACGTTATAAACAATTATTAGCAATTTATTAAACCAAGCACTCTTGCACATATCAATCAGAACAATCATATCCATCTACAAATTGTGTTCTGAAAATTATTTTAATATGTATTTCCAGTTAACACGTGTTTACCTTAATAACCATTCACCCCTGAGCTTTTTCAAAGCGAGGCATGAAGTCCACATCGGTTGGTCTATCATAGGGAAAAGGGGTCTAGTCACATAAGTAAGTAAAAGAATACGCGCCCACTATTGTGGTTGCGGTTCTGGGCTAAATTGACTGCTGTCATTGTGGTGTTCATGCTTGATATTAAAGCTACAACAAATGAGTTATATTTTTATCTCTCTTCTTGGCAGGGGCATTTTACAATTTTATGTTCTATTAGACAGCATTAAATATAACATTATGAGTGTTTTTATTCTGCCTACATTGCAATGTTTTGCACTTTCAAGTTTATCTACTGCAGAATAGAATTTAGTGGAGAGGTAAGCATGGCCATATTACAGTGCCTGCTCTAGTGCCCATAAAACCATAGCAAATCCTTTTTGCACTACATTTCCCTCGGTTTAATAAGCAATGGAGAAAACTGTATTTTCACCAGCGGTAAGGTTATCTTACCAGATAGATGGCTTAACAACTTCGAGACCGCACGTTAGTACAAAAAAATCAATCAATGCTGGTGAATTTTGATTGTTTCAATTGGTTTTGTGTAAGTAAAAGGTAATTTGCATTATCAATCTGAGATGACCCTTGACTGTCAGTTGAATACTCTTTTTTTCAGTTCAAAAGATTTTTATTGGATAAGTAAAGGTGTCAATACATAAGAAAAATTAAAACATAACTTCAGTGTGAGAGAAAAAGTAAGACATGGCGATGAAAATATACAATAAATCAGAGGATAACAAATAATTGAGGCTATACAACAAAAAGCAGTGCTGGAAATAATGAGCAATAAAATGGATTATATATAAAAAAAAGAAAAATGCAAAGGAACAAAAAGGTCAGTCAAGGAGGCTTAGAGACCTCTTGCTGAATGGGAGGCAAATGAGAGGAACGCTTAGCACAAATATCTAGGTACAGGGTCACAGGAAGCCATAGATCATGTCGTTTTGTAGCTAAACTAAGGGGGTACACGAAAACAGTATCTAGTCTGTGATTGTGACATACATTGTACCACCATGCTCTGAAAGAAATGTTAGTGAAATTTTTCCAATTAACAGTAATTTGCTGGAATGCAACAGCTAACAACAAGTCAACAATTTGCGTATTAAGATCAGTGTCTTCCCAACAAGGAGAGAGACTCCCTAAAAAAATATTGACATAGGAGAAGGGGAATGCAGTATGAAATATGGCATTGATTTGGGCCCAAACTTGTTTCCAAAAATTATGCGTAAGAGTGCAGGAAAAAAGCATGTGAAAAAGAGTAGCCTTAGGTGTCGAACAAGACCAACAAAGATCAGGAACTGAAGAAAACCTCTTATTCAACATCTGGGGTGAAAAGAGAAGTCTGTTGTAAATAAAAAAAAGGGTTTGTGTGAGAGAAGCAGCCCTAGATGTCTTGTGGAGCTTGGTCCACAGTTTATCCCAAAGAGAGGGGGGTCAAGAGATGGCAAAATCAGATTCCCATTGTTCCTCTACCTTGGATTTTGGCCTAGGAGTGAGAATCGTGTGAAATGAGTGGTATATTGAGGAGGCTGTGGGATGGGTACGCAGCAAGGAATGAAGCTGCGAGGTAGGATTGGGAGGGTCAGGGTGGATGGGAGAATTAGAAAGAAGGACATAAGTGGACATAACTGCGTTCTTAAGCGTGAGATATTTACGGGCAAAAGAATGAGGAAGATTGAAATTTTGGCTAAGAACAGAGAAGGGTAAGAAATCAGACCCAGAAAAGAGTTGAGATACCCAGATCAAACCCCTTTGTCTCCAAGTTTTCCAATAAAAGGGCTTGCGGTTGATGGAGATACTGTTATTGTTCCAAATAGTGGTATTGAGAAGTTCGGCTACAGAGGAAGGGGGACCTGGGGAAGTGGAAAGAAGTAATTTGGTAGTAAACTTATGGATGGGAGTGGAGGTAAACTGGGGCCTACGGGAAAATGAAAGGTATTCAGCGAAAGTAAAAGGGGATAAAGAGAGACGTTCAATGACAGCCCATAAGGGGGAAGACTCACCAGGGTCTTGCAACCAAAGGGAAGCTTGCCGCAAAAGGAATGCCTAGTGATAAGTGGGAAAATTGACCCCACCCTCTGACTTGGGGAGTCGCAGTCTGAGCAAGGACATACGTTCTTTTTTGCTGGACCAAAGGAATAAAGAAAGAATAGTATTGATTTTCCTAAAAAACTTGGTAGGGATAGGAACTGGAATGTTGGAGATGATGTAGAGGACTATTGGGGAGAGCATCATTTTAATCGTGTCAAGGCGACCCCACCAGGAAAGGTAAAGCGGGTGCCATCTAGAAGTGAGGTCGGATAATTTCTGGGTACACTTATTAAGGCATAACGATACAGTATCGGGAAGGGAGGGGGTAATGTGCAAACCAAGATATTTGATATGTGAGGGACTCCAAGTAAAATTGGACGCCGCAAAATCACGTTTAAAAGTACATTTTGTAAGGGGTAAAATTTCACATTTGTCATTGTTCAACTTATAACCAGAAATCTGGGAATAATCATGAACTTCAGCCAGAAATGCGGGAATAGAAGTGACGGGATTGGACACAAAGAGTAGGATATCATCTGCATAAGCAGCAAGTTTGATGTTTGTTTGGGAAATTTGGAAGCCATGCAAGTTAGGGTTTTGACGGAGTTTTGAGAGAAAGGGTTCCAAGGCCAGATTAAAAAGGAAGGGGGAAAGAGGGCAACCCTGACGAACTCCTCTGCCCAAATTGAAGAAAGAAGAGACTAGACCATTGGCACAAACCGCCGCTCTGGGACTGGAGTAGAGGAAGGAGATGAAGGAGATAAAGTTAGGACCAAACCCAAACCATTTGAGGGCAGAAAAAAAGGAAAGTCCATTCTACTCTGTCAAACGCTTTTTCCGCGTCTAGGGCAATTGCTGCTAGCGAATCCTGGAACTGTGAGGACTTGGATAGGACATTAAACAGAAGCCTAGTGTTATCTGTAATGAAGCGGCCCTTAACGAAACCAGATTGTTCAGGGCCCCACAATTCAGGAAGAAAGGGGTCCAATCTTATGGCGAGAGATTTGGCGTATAACTTGTAATCAATGTTAACCAAAGAGATTGGTCTGTAATTCTTACAATACTGGGTATCTTTCCCTTCTTTGGGTATAACACAAATGTGGGCGTCTGAGAATGTGCCAGAGGAAGAGCCACTAATTATGAAAGAATCAATAAGGGAGTGCAGCCTGGGTAATAGCAATTTAGAAAAGTGCAAATAAAAGTCAACTGTGAACCCGTCCGGGCCTGGGGCTTTGTCCTTCTTGAGTGACTGAAGTGCAGTATGTAATTCACAGCTAGAAATGGGTAATTCAAGAACAGATAGATCAACAGGGAAATTGGGAGGTGCCTGAATGCTGGAGAAAAAAGTAGCAAGAGAGTGAGCAGTAGGGTGAGTTTCAGAAGAGTAGAGTGTGGAATAGAAACGGGAAAATTCCTCTAAAATGTCAACATCCGTATGCTTTAAAACAGAATTAATATCATAAACAGACTCAATATTCAATTTATTTTGCTTGACTTGTAAGTAATTAGCTAAAACCTTCCCCGCTTTATTCTTACCCCCATAGAATTTTGAACTGGATTTCAACAAATATAACGAGGCATCTTCAGTGGATTGTTTGTTGAATTGCATCTTGGCATCAATGAGAGCAGTCAAACTTTCCTGCGAATGGGAAGTGTAAAAAGAATGTTCTAATTTTTTAATCGTAAGAAGAAGATCGCTAGTACGTTTGCGAGCATTCTTACGTTTACTAGCCACATAGCCAATGATGAAACCCCTGGCTGCCGCCTTGTAAGCGTCCCAAATAACGTGTTTGGGTAAAGTGAGTGAGTCATTAATGGCAAAAAATTCTGTGGTGAATTTAACAAAGGAAGTGGTAAATTTGGGATCAAGAAGTAAAGTATTATTAAAGCGCCACCTTTTTGGCCCAGTGGGCTTGGGTAGGATGTCAATGTTAATCAAAACGGGAGCATGATCAGAAAACAAGATGGGGCCAATGTCAGCATGAATGAGGGATTGAGAAATATGATGGGAAAGAAAGATGTAATCGATACATGATTGCGAGTGATGGGTCGGGGAGTAAAAGGTAAACTCTTTAGAAGTAGGGTTACAGAGACGCCAAGCATCAATGAGTTTGTGTTGGGATATCGCTTGAGCAAAGAGCTTATGAGACTTATTAGGGACAAAAGATGCTTTAGAGTGTCTGTCTAAAAATGGGTCAAAGGGTAAATTGCAATCTCCTGCCATGATAAAATTATCATCAATGTATTCAGTAATACGAGAGGTCATTGTGCGCCAAAAGACGGGGTCACCACCAGTAGGTGCGTAAATATAAAGAAGGGAGATGGGGACGCCCTTCGAGGAAAGTTTGACATACAACCATCTACCTTCAGGATCTGACTCAGAAACCAAGAGCGAATGAGCAAGAGACTTGCGAACTAATACAACTACACCATTTCTCTTACCATCACCAGGAGACGAAAACACAGCGCCTACCCATCCCCTTTTGAGCTTAGCAGCTTCAATATCAGACAAATGAGTTTCTTGCAAGAAGGCAATGTCTACATTCAATTTGGCTAAGTGAGAGATAATTTTTTGTCTCTTGATGGGAGAATGAAGACCTTTAACGTTCCAAGAAACAATTCGGACTGACATTAAGGATTAATAGAAGAGTGACGCAGAGAAAGAATAGAACAGCAAGAAAAAGCCTCACATAAAGTAAGGACATAGGAAAAAGAAAAAATGAAGTGAGAATAAAGATGATGTAGCACGAACAAGAGAAAGAGAAGTAAAAGAAGAACCAGAAATGCCATGTAAGTAGAAAGAAGCCAAGAAAATATTGAGAATGTTAAGAGAATACGGTAAAGTTCAGAGAGATTGGTAAGTAAGGGCCAAAGGGGAATAAAATATGTAAGGAGAAAGACGCACGACCAAGGGAGCCAATATGCGATGAAGAGAAGAAAGGAGAGAAAGAGAGAAGAAGAAAAAAGCAGCGAAGAAGGTAATGACACCAATAAACCTGAAAGTATTAAGGGAAAAGACAAAATAAGGAAATATAGAACAAGGAGAAACACGACAAAAAAGGGATGGAGAGTACTTACGGAGGGTAGCATAGGAAAAATACGATCAGGAACAAGGACAAGCGAAAACGTATGTGGAGGCGAGGGGAGGGAGGTAGGGCCAACTGGAAAAGGCAGGGCACTCGGGGTGAGTGAGACGTCCAACCAGAGAAACAGGACAGAACGCAAAACCATGATCTGTGAAGGGAGAGAAATAACAAGGTTAGGCAACGGCATACAACAGAGGCACAAAACAAGCAAAGAATAGGACAAACTAAGGAACCAAAACTGCAATATCGGAGGCTAAAATAGAAAGCATAAGCTCGGCAAGAGAACATGCGAACTTAAGAGCGTGTGAACATGAAAAGCAGCAAACATAACAAGCTGGAGTATCAAAATACATCTACAGAAAAAGTCATGGTGGGAGAGAAAAGGAAGGATCAGAAAGCTCCATATCAGCGTGGCCACAGGAATTCAGGAAGCTCCGAAGTCGCGTAGGATCCTCATATGTTGTAGTCTTATTATTGTAGGTGACTTTAAATAGGCAGGGATGAAAAAGACCATATCTGGCACCAATGGAGCGAAGATCAGGTCTCATGTCCAAGAAGGCCTTGCGACGATTTGCAGTGGTTCTGGCATAATCCTGTGCAAAGAACAAGGTGGAACCCTACCATGTAAGACGAGGAGAGGCTCTGGCTGCTGAGAGAACTTTCAACAAGTCTGTATATTCTAGAAAATACATTATTACACCTCTAGGCTTCGCTGACACGGAAAGAGAGGAGGAAGCTCGACCAAGCCTGTGAGCACGCTGGATATTAAGTGAGATATCTTCAGGCAGGTGCAGAAGCTTAGGAAGAAAAGACTTGAAGAATTTGATGGGATCACTCCCCTCACAACCTTCCACCAGGCCGTAGAGACGGAGATTATTGCGTCTGTTTCGATTTTCAAGGTCCTCCACCTGCTTCTGGAGAGAAGAAATCTGCGCATGCATATGAGAGACCTTGGTTGCAGAATCCTGAAGAGAGGAGACATCTCGCTCCACCGATGACACTCTTTCATCCATCAAAGCCCAATTGTCAGTGAGAATCTGCAGCTTAGCATTAGTTTCTTCCATGTAAGGGCACAAGGCCCGTATCTCTTCAAGGAGTAACTCCATCGAAATGACCGAAGAGGACTTAGGAGGCGAAGGTGGATCTTTTTTTAACCTCTTAGGAGTCGTTTTTGTCGAAGACTGTGAGGAGGCTTCCATATTCGACGTCGTCTCAGTTGAAGGGAGAGACTGAGAAGCTTCCAAATGAGCCAGTACCGTGAACAACTTGGAATTTTTAATGTAATTACGTTTTTGAACTTTACTGGAGCAATCTGCCATCGGCACGTCTGTGGAGCGCAAGGTCATTAAGAACTCATTGCCCGACTTAAAAATGAAAACAGGCGTTGTACGAGATCCAGAAAACGTTTTAACATAGAAATATGCCAGGCCCAAAAAAAAAAAAAAACCAGGAGTCATAGATATCATAGATTGGAGTCATAAAATGGCCGCCAGATATGAGGAGAGCAGAAAATGCCAGTTAAATCCATGAAGAAAGTCATAATCAATAGAGAGAAGTCACCTTGAAATGCTGGTCTGCCGCATCTGTGCCTCGGGGAGTGCTGGGATCAATTCAATACATACGAGGCAGCCAGGAATCCCATGCGCGATAAAACGCGCTGCTGAGGAGATCGCGGGCGAAAATAAACAAAATGGCGGTCGCGGCCGATGAAGAGCCGCAACCGGAGATAAAAAGGGCTGTAGAACCCAAAATAGCTGTGCCGCAACGCCGGAGATGGACTCAAGACGAGCCTGGCATGCTCCGACATGAAAGGCTTCCCTCCATTGCTAGGAGCAGAAGCACGAACCGCCGGTAAACTCTAGCGTGGACGGAGCTCCTACCCCAACGCCGCCATCTTCCACGGGCACCTAGCCACGCCCCCCCTCAGTCGAATACTCTTGAGTTGTTTGCCACCTAGTGCCTTCAAGAGAGGAATAGTTGCCATCATAGCCTCGCACAGCTTGAATTTTGCTGCATCTGGGTAATCTTGACCAGATCTCTCTTATTCCACCAGCCTTTGTCCTTTATAAGTACTGAGCCTTTAGACACTCTTTCAACACAAACTGGTTTCAAAAATTTTGATAAACCCTTCTTGGCCTTAGTGTGATTTCTGATCAAAACACAATCCCCTGCTTTCAATGCTAATTTGTTGACATGGTTTGTTTTGTCAAAATGTTCTTTGACCTGACTTTGCATTGCTTCAACTCTGGATGGAATATTCTACAAGCTAGGTGTTCTCTTTTTGCTTACCTCTCTCACCCAGTCAGGACAAACCAAAGCCTTTGGAAATCTTTTGCATAACATCATAACTGGGTACATGCTTTTTGTACAGTGTGCAGTTACTAGATATGATCAAACTTTCTCCCTGAGAAACGTTTTGACCTCAAGACCTATGGTCAAGGCTGTTTGCACACCCTCTTTTAAGAACATATTCATGCACTCAACAAACCATTGGCAGAAGGTGAGTAAAGTGCAACTCTGAGATTAAAAAGTGAAAGTTCTCTATGAAGTCCTTCATGCGCGCTAATGTGAAGTGGGCGCCATTGACTGTAACAATTTCTTTGGGTGCTCCTTCTACATTAAAAATTATTTTTAAGAAATTGACTATAGCATCACTGTTAGGAACAGAAGTAAAACCAAAATGCACCCTTTTTGAAAAATCATCAATTTAAATCCATCAATTGTCTTTTGTTAATAGACAATTACTCAAATAAACCTGCAAAATGTAGTGCCACTTTTTGTCAAGCTTCCTCTGGTAGAGGGTCCATTAAATAGGTGACTCGTGTACCATCCAGTGCTTATCAGATACCAAGCAGGTGTTGGCCTAACGGCTAGGGCGGTCGACCTTGAATCTGGGGAACCGGGTTTGAGTCTCAGCAATGACGCTGAACATCCTGTGATTCTGGGCAAATTGCTTAATCTCCCTGTGCCTAACAAAAAACATGAATGTGTCCTCATGTAACACAACTGGTGCTATGTAAAACGCTCTGATACCTGATACCGTCGGGTCAAGTTCGCGCTATATAAAACTCCGTAAAAAAAACTAAAATGTAGAAACTTGAGCTTCCAATGCAGGTCACCAGTAAAATGCTTTTATATATTTGCATGTGCTACTGACCCTTAAATGGCCCGTGTGAGTCTTGTTAATAAGATCATCTCTGATAGTCACAGGAGGCACACACACATCATTAAGTACAAGCACCCCTTCAACAACTGATAGGTTCTCTGAAATCTGTACAAAAGGTCTCAAAGAGGCCTCAACATTTCTTTCCTTGGACCGACCTCCTTTCGTGAATTTGAAAAAAGACTGTAACATGGCACCCTGTTTGGAAGCTTCTAACCACTGTTAATGTGTGGTCACATGGTATATCCTCCACAAAAGCTATCACATTCTCATTATCTTAAAGTGTGTTGGATTCTTCACCTCTGATGGGTAACCTGGAGAGACAGTTCGCTCTTATGTTTTTCTCTTCAGGTATGTATTTTACAATCAAATTAAATTCTTGCAGCTTTGATAAAACACTGACCAGTCGTGATGATGCTTTCCCTCAACCATTTCCACTTAACAGGTAGAGCAGTGGTTGTGGTCTGTGAATAAATGTAAATGGGAACCTCAAATGAAAGTCTTGAACCTTTCCACTGCACAACAGCATGCCAATGCCTCTCGCTCAGTGGTGTTGTAATTGGCTTACACACTACTGACAGAGCAAGAGGCAAAGGCAATGGTGTTTTCTTTGTCCTGACATAACTGTGAAGACTCAGCCCCCAATGCAACTTGATTGTCATCAACAGTTATGATACACTTTCTGCCGGCTGCAAATGGAGGTAAACCCCGGGCTGAAATAATGAAATTCTTCAGTTTTTTCAAATCTTCTTACACATCATCAGACCAGATGTACTTCACTCCTTTCTTTAGCAAATTCCTCAAGGGCTGCACAATAAAAGCATACCCTTGCACAAACCTAGGAATAGTATTTGCTTAGCCCGAGAAAGGAGGTAAGTGTATCTTTGTCACTGGGAAGATGTATTCAATATCTTCAGTAGCTTTAATCAATGAACATTTTGGAGAAATACCATTGGGTGTGATAGAGTGATCTAAGTAGTCAAAGTTTTCTGTTAAAAACCTTCATTTATCTGTGCAAAGAGTGATACCAAACACTTTAAATTGAGTGAAAACTGTTTCAACAGTGTGCTTATGTTCAGGTAACGATTTCGCTAAAATCAGCACTTCATTTTGATATGCCGAAATTTCACTCACACAAATGGGAAACAGCCTTTACTATGCAGCCAGAACTACTTAGTACCATTACAACGGGGGCAATACAATGAACACGTTGTTACTATGTGTTCCATTACCATACGTTCCATTACCATGCAATTCGGTACAATGACTTGCATTAGGGAACGTGTTGTAGGATTTTAAATCCAACTCAATTCCTACTGTTGCACAGACTGGAGTTGGAATAGTAATATATACTATTCCAAAGTCCAGTGCTTCATTGAGGTAAGTCATTGTAATGACTTGCGTGATAATGTAATGCATTATAAAAACGCATTTGTTGTATTGCTTGCTTTGTAAAGGCATGTATTGGAAAAGCATGCATGTTTGTGTCATACATCCACACTAACACCATGAAGTGCTGAAAGACACTAGCTGCTGAAGCCAATACAAAAGGGAGTCTGCAAAACTTAAATGCTCCAACAGGAGTTACAAATGTGGTTAACTCTTTGGGCCTTTCATCTAATGGGGTCTGGTGGTAAGCTGATTTGAGATCCAAAAGTGAGAAAATTTAGAACCTCCAATTTTGGCAAGTAAGGCTTAAACCTTGAGCAGAGGATAGAAACCAACCCCAATGTTCCTGTTGAGAATGCGCAGCGCACAAGTGAATCGCACCATCCTTTTCGCGGACAATTACTATGGGTCTTAGCCATTCAGAAGAGTCAATGGGTTTGATAATGCCATCTCGAACTAACTTCTTTAACAGTTTTTTTAATTCAACTCTAACACCTAAAGGGGCAGGTCTGGCTTTGTGTGTAACAGATATCACATGCATCTTCAACTTAATTGTATGCACATATTTCTGAATGAGCCCAATCTTAACAGAAAACATTTCGGGAAATATTTTGACAACATCTTCAGTGAGATTAAAATCATCAGTAATGAGTAAATATACATCTGCCACCCTAACTGGTGGATCAGCACCAGGCACAAGCATAAGAACAAGTTTTGCAATGTCCTGCCAGCCAACTATATTCCTACCCTTGATTGCAATGTAGATTTTAGTTGACATTAACCTGACACAATGTCTATGAAGAACCCAACCATATCAATAACCTGATCATCATAAGCTTTAGGATGTATGTCCGGTGTGCTCAGGATGACATTAGAGCCCCACTTTCAGTAAAATAAAGTATCAGCAATGATAGTAATAGGTGCACCTGAGTCACAAACCATGTTAAAAATAATTTTGGGACCAAGAGTTAACTGACATAAAGGTTGCTTAGATATGTTAGTAAACAAGGAATCAGTCTCCAGGTTCAGGACTATATTTGATAGATCCACAGGAAAGTCCCCTTCATTTAAGTCAGCACTGTGTACTTTAACTTAGTGTATAACAGATATCCAAACACTGTGAAAATGACCAAATTTATTTATTTATTTGTTTAGTTTTATATAGCGCGAACTTGAACCCAAGGTATCAGAACGCTCTACATGGTGCCAGTTACGTTACAGATGGATACATTCATGCTGTTCGGCACGGGAAGATTAAGTGATTTGCCCAGAATCGCAGGATGTTGAGAGTCCCTGCTAAGGCTCGAACCGGGTTCCCCAGCTTCGAGGTCAACTGCTCTGGCCATTGTTTACTGGACATTGCATATAATTGCTTAAATGGGATTTAGATCCAAACCTGAAACAAATAGTGGTACTAGTATATTGGACATTCTTAATGACGTTGCCCTTACTTTGTATAGCAGTACGTGTTCAGTATGCCCCACAACAGTATCAATTGGAGAAGATGTCTGAGTGGATTCCTGAGCTATCATATGATTGGAGATTATTGAACGTTCAATGCTTTTTGCCAGATTAACAAACTCTGTCAAAGGAGGGTCTCTGCAACTGGGTAGCCTTTCTTGTATCTTTTTTGAAAAGCAGCTATACACAAACTGATCTCGGATGTATGTGTCAATGGAAGCTCCAAAATTGCATGTAGCAGCTAATTCCCTTAATTCTGACATGAATTCTTCAACAGTTTCTTCGGTTGTTTGTTTCTTATTAAATAAAATTAAATCTCTCCAATAGAATGCTAGGTTGTTCTGAGAATTTAACTCTGAGTCTTGTGATCACTTCTGAATCAGCAGCTGGAGGCAAAATATCAAAAACTTGCAGCCCTTCATTTCCCAATTGACTAAACAAAATATCAGTCTTTCTTTTAGGTTCAAAGCCATCTCTCCAAGTGCGATTAAATAGTTCTCTAAAGATCTTAACCAAGCATTCCACTTAATCAAGGGCTTGCCAGGAAGTTGAAGAAATGTCGGGAACTGAGCTAAATTGTTAGAAGCCTTTAAAAACAATTGTTTAGGGTGCCACCATCCAATGAAGTGTTGATACAGGTAATGGCACAGTTCTAAGAAATCAACAAGTATTTCCAAGTTCACTAGAGCAAATTCAAACAAAAAGCTCCCAATTTTTAAAGAAACATTGCTGTAAACGTGAACCATCCAAAGCAATCTAGCACTGGCATTGAAATATGAGCGTATTGGCACAACGTAAGTAATTAATACAGAAACAGATCAGAAATGTAAAGATAGTACCAGGAGTAAGGCAGCTAAGTATTTATTTGTAGGACAGGCAGGTAAACTGAAGAAATGATATCAAGAGCATACATGAGTGTGCTGGCTCAGTGGCTCACCCGTATTGAGGAAGAAGTGGAGCATACGGAGCTGAAATGAGGAAGTGGGCGGAAAATTGCCCCAAAACAGCTTTGAGCTGTGTGGGCACCAGGAAGTGCAGGAGAAGCACTCACTGGGTAACTGCTTCGACAAAAGAAATGATACCAATGACAGCGTGGGTTATCTTGAGTATGCTTTAGGCTCCAAATTCTCAAAAGCCTCAAATTTCTTGATACATTCTCACCAAATGTTACATAGAGACTTCAGGAGCCAAAGGGAGATAAGTACAGTGTTTATTTCATGAAGTACAAGGACATAAATAAGGATCCCACAAGCAACCTGTCCTCATGCATCCGACATCCAGTGAAAATTGAGCAACTGATGCGGGACAGCAGCGCAGGCCATGTAGCACTAACTTTGAAAGAAACATAGGAATCGGAATCCACTTACTTTTGACAAGGGAGCTTGATCTGCAAAGCAGGAGCTCGCTCGCTTATAACAAGTTCTTAAAGGTATTGTGCACTCCATATATTACTGCAATGTCTGATGGTAGAACATTGAGCTATACACACCACAAAATGCACTAATCTGGAACCAAGAGATACAGCCTTAACTTTTACCTTAATCAGCAGGCTCTAAAAGACAAGGCCCAGAGGCTGAAGTCCACAAGAGACTACAGGTAAACATTATGGACAGGGAAAGTGTTTCCTGAGCAAAATATGGGCCTGTAGCACCGCAAGCACACTGCTGCTGCCACAGGCAAAAACACTGTGAGTAGGTGCGAAAGTAAGGTGGCCCTGCAGCACCCAAACCTTTGACTAACCTGGCCCTGGTGCACCACTAGTCTGCAGGCCAGTGCACCCGTGGAAAACTGGCAAGACACATGCTGTGTGGGCCCTTTTATCTGACACCAGTGGAGCAGCAGAGTAGAGAATGTGTACCCCACATCATAAACTCCAAAAAAGAATCCTCTCTAAACAGGATTTTGAGAAATTCATGACTATATGTGCGGGTGTCCTGCACCACGTGTCTGGTTGGCTAGACTACTTCTCCTTAAATAAAAAGAAACATCTTACAGTGAAAAATGAGTCTTACCTCATCTTCAACATGATGAGAAGTGTGCCCAAGCATCCCTGACTGAACAACTGAAAGCTCCCCTGCTGCCCTCCTCTCAATCGTGGAGTAATAAAGGGCAGAACACGTAACATGAGCCTGGGTGGGGTGGCATGAGGTTTTCTGGAGCAAGCTCCTTTCCTACTATAAAAACTGAAGAAGGCTTTGTGACAGATGACATAGGCTTTGTAATGCTGGCATATTAATAATTAGTAAGGATTGGTAAGAGCAAGGTGGAGAGGAACCAATAATCTATTTTCTTGCTATATTAGTGATTTTTGTCAAATAAAATTAATTTACCAGCTGCTATAATCTAAACAATACATTAAGAGACACTGCACTCCAACCCCCTGGGTGACCTTGTGAAACCATGTAAAATAAAATGTAAACCCATGACTGCTGAGAAGAATATCATGTTTTTCCTAAATTTATCACGTAGGCTAAAGGAATGTTATCTAACCAAAATGATTATTGTATTTCATTATCACTCCCTATTAATTTCCCAAGGTTCATGAAATCTTATTACAAAGAGTAATCTAATACCGTTCCCTGGCTGTATTAATTATAATGAAATAGGAGTCCAGATGCTGCTAATTCTAAACCAACATTGGGATTAGCCCAGACTGAGGCTTTATATTTTCTCTGAAGGCCTGATGCTAAAGTTGTGTATTTTGAAAGACTTCCAAATCCCTCAAAGTAGAAATCCCTCGTCTGACACAGCATTGTTCTCACTTCTCTGCTCATTTAGCTTTCATGTGATGGGTCTGCTCGATTTCATGCATAGTGCACAGATGATGTCATCTCATGAAAAGCAAAGAGTTAATCCTACAGTGGTCAAATGATACCCCTTGTCTCAAGAATATTTCTGAAAGGGCAGTGAGGTAACTAAAATATTTAATTTAAATCAATGCATGTGCTGCACTTTTGTGAGTGAAACTGCTAACCCGACTGAGAGTGTCGTAAAACAACGTTGCCATTTTCCATACGCACTCTCCTAAGTGTACACAAGATTACTGTATTGAGGCTTCTGTTGTTGTTCCTCGAGCTCTGGATTGATAACACCTGATTGGTCATGTCAAAGAATTCTACACTGTCTCAAAGGGATGACAGCCTATGAGACCTGGAATGTATGGAGGACATATCAGAATTGTATGGCATTGTACTCAAGGAAGAGACTTGATGAGAACAATGGGGTCATCACACTGGTTGGTCGAGGGGTTTCTTGTCAAAAATGGCCAACCAAGTCTTTTTGGATTCAGTTAAGCAACAGTATGGAAGATGTTAGCATTGCTGTGGCAGTAATGAAAGGAAGGCAGAAAGACTTACACACTCCTTCAAATTTGCCCTCAAACTCCTGTTTGCAGCTCAATATGGATTTTGATTTGACCATTAATTATACATACCATGGGGTTTTGCCTGCACAATTTTGTCAGGCAATATCTGGTCTAGATTATGCAGGCAAGCAACAGACGTTACAAGTCTGCTCACTGCAGGACGTAGGAAAGCGATTAGGGTTTTATCACCCATTTCCAAGCTCCTAAAATCAGAATAATACGCAAATTAAGAACCCGGTAAAGACTGAAACACTGCATTATCACCATTTACAGGGTGAGCAAGTTGCACCTAAATGCAATGAGGGCCTTAATGTGGTAGAGACCCAAGTTCTCAATAGTGTGAAAGGGGTGCAGTTCTTGTTCATCACTTCATGAAATAGGATCTTATACCCGATACCACATTTTTGCCCGAGTTTGCAGAAGGTGTGTTGTACACCTAAGAAGCATAAAGCACTAATCAAAAATGTGCAATTGGGCCTTTGTGATTTTGGCCTCAAAATGAGTTTTTTCTTCTGTGCAGTCAGCAACATCAATGTTTATTATTCCATCTCCTTTACATCTCTGAAGTGATTTCAAGGTAGCGTACAAGCAATCACAATTCTCCACAGTAAGGGGCCGATTCCGATCCGGGTTGGAAGGGCACCAAACGTGAAAAACTACGAGCCGTACTCGTGTTTTCCGGCCGACTCGTACAGCTGTACTAGTGAGCAAGTACGATGCGAGCTACGTAAAATTCACCGACCGAGTGGTTTCGGGTCCGAACCGCTCCGTACGTCTCGGTAGGAAGCTAACCGTGCCGTGCAATGGATGCGATTTACGACCGAGCCAGTATGATGCACGCGTCGGACAGCCTGTGCGAGCCGGAGTGTCCGCGCGTCAGACCCCCTGACACCCGCAGCCCTACGACTCGGACACAGGGGGAGACCCATGGGTCTCCCCAACACAGGCATGTACGGTGCGGATGGCACCAACGCGTACCCACTGTAGGGGGCGCACTTGCTCGCGACGTACCCATTCAGTAAATGGGATCCCATGTACACATCCTACAACCGGCTCCCACTGACTTCTATGGGAGTCCGACCGAACCGAGTCCGGCAGCATACGGCCGCATCGTACTCGCTCGGTCGGACTGCAGGCCTCCGGCACGGTCGGAAAACACTCCGGATCCGGCTCGGTTGGAGTGCTTTCTGACCCGGGTCGGAATCGGCACCTAAAAAACGACAAATCAAAAATGTTTTTAAAAAAAATAAATTATTTAGAGGTTTTATAAAGTGGTACAAACCTCAGTAACAGTAAGAAAGGAAAATAGAGATTTAAATTGGTGAATTTTGAGAGACAAAAATGCAGCTAAACAATCATACAGCACTGTTACAGTGAAAGTCAACTGATCTATTTAATTTTTTAGTAAAAAAAATATATATAAAACATGCCTGAAATGAATATGTGTCTATTGAATTCGTTTTGCAGATCACTTGTCCGTTTTGTTTTCTTCTAAACAGTGGGTGACATACATTTAGACAAATATGGGAACTGTGATCCTCGGTGCCATCTCTTACCTGTTTTGCATTTTCTTCTTTGTCACCTTAAAGCTTTAAATGATTCCGTCAACGAAAACCCTACACTGGCCGCCTAGAAGTCTTTAAATTTCCTTAATAAACCTATTTCAGGCATTTACATATCTTTTAGGAAGCAGACCTCTGCAGGACAGGCTTGTTCTCTTTTTCTTTAGCTACTTATCTCTCCTCTGGCTTCAAAGGACAGGAGACCCACTTCTCAACATCATACTTCTTCACGTTTCACTCTCAGGCAACTCAAGGTCGGTATAAACCCTAACTAACGATTGTTTAAAAAAAGAAAATAAGCATTAAAACTGTTACTGCAAAATTAAAAAGCTTCAGGACATCTTTCCCAATAGTTCTTGCACACTTTGACTTCACATGCTACAATTTCCAAGAGAAGCAATGTCTGTTTAACAAGCCAATAAGAGGGGTTTCCCACGCACCGCTTCCCTCCCACCTTGAACGAACAATGCTCGGGGTGAAGAAAAGGGGCCCGAAATAAAATAACGTACCTCACTCAGCAGGCCTCGATTGTGTGTGACCACCCTTGTTTCTCTTCGCTGCTTCATCTCTCCAGGCTTTTCTTTCGGTAAACGTTGTAAAAAGTATTTCCACGAAAACTCTCGTAGACATAAAATTGAGTTCCACATTCTTCCCTTTCTTTCAACATTTTACGAGTTCTTGCGGCTTTGACGTCACTCTTCATGTTTTCAGACATCCCTGTGTGTCCTCTGTAATCAGCTATTGCATCCTGTAATTATTACATTCCTTTTTAAAAGTAAGTAAAATAATATTTGATTAAAAAAAGACTAAACGTGTTAGAATCGTGGTGGTATGTGTTTTTAGGTATTTTGACCTTGAGCAAAGAGTCAATACTATTACATTCCACCATGGTTGTAAAAGTTGCTATCTGGTCTTGCAATCAGTGCGTTAACCAGATAGTGTCCAATTACGGTATGTGTAAATGTCCATGTGTATTGATTGACAACAAGACACATATTTTACGTTCTAAAAACACATGGTAGACTTTTAACCCACTCTTGCCTGACTGCTGTAGGTAGCAACAAAGGGTGCGTCTGAATTCAATCAAGTTATGAAATGTTGTGTTATTTTCATTAGTTTCTACTGTAGCCTCGAAGTTACCTCAAAGCAAAAGAAAGGGGGCCGGTGGGGGCAGGGTAAAGGATGGTTCAGGGAAGGAAGTCTTAGAAAATATTTCTCAAGTTCAGTATCAGGTGTATTGTTAACGGATCCAGCTGTCCTATAGAACAGTCTGGCAGTGCCAGAAATGCTGGTCTGACTGGTCAGGGTGTCAGACAGTGGGACTGGTAGTGGATCTGTTTTATGGTCTGTTGGGCCGGTTTTTACTGTCAATTTCACTAGTATTACCACAAACATTTCCTGCCACAAGCACAAATGCATGCAGTCTCCCGTACCTTGCAAAACTTCTATACAGAGTGCCTTTGCAAGCTCAAAACTGCCCCAATTTCTAAATGTGGGCCACTTTTTTAGCTATCTGATTTACTAATGAGGGTCAATTTTACTATAGTCCCCTGGCCTGTTTTCTTTCCCAGCCCGACCCTTATTGTTAAACACGTGAAGCGTGAATGTTCCCCTTATATTTCACGTGAAAATGTGAACTCACGCCCTGTTTGCACCATGGTGATGAGTGGCTGAAAAGTTCAGAAACAAAAGGAAAGATACAGTTATGTTTTTCAGAGCAGTAATTATAGAAGTAATACAAGATTTTCCTCATAAAGCCCTTAAAACGTCTGACAGGCAGGTGCAACTCAGAGATACATATTTCTTGCTGCTGAACTATTCTATATTTTACTACCACTACCAGTCCATCCTAATTTTCCCTTTCACAAACTTGCAAGTTCTGTTCCCCCAGCATTTCTTGTAGCTAGCTCGAGCCTGCGACAGAGCATGTGCTGCATGAGCTGTAGCTTGCGAGATGTATTGTTTACAAGAAAGGGTTAGTATTATGCCCATTGCTTTCCATTTGTTGGCTTCTGTGCCACTCTACTTTGGTGCCTCCTAACTGGCCAGTGCAGGCCACTTCTATTCCAGTCTGTGAAGCATGGATCAAGCACAGATTGATTCAACTTAATTGGTGCCCTTCTGCTGCTCACACTGTGATTGAGGAACTATTTCTTCCTTGCAAATCAGGGTCACCGGAGGACCCGTGCCCCCCTAAACTGTGGAAAGAGTTGGCGCCCTCTTCTATCCATGTGTTGTCTCACATTTTGAACACCTCTCTTACTTCTGGCATTTTCCCTGACCTTTGGAAGCACGCCACAC
This sequence comes from Triturus cristatus, assembly GCF_964204655.1. Taxonomy (NCBI): domain Eukaryota; kingdom Metazoa; phylum Chordata; class Amphibia; order Caudata; family Salamandridae; genus Triturus; species Triturus cristatus. The sequence goes on from NC_140591.1 coordinate 832,871,919, forward strand.
TCCTGCCTCTTAAAAAAAAAACTAATGTCGATTCAGGTGAACTGAACAAATATAGACCTATCTCTTTGCTACCTGCACCAGCAAAAATGTTAGAAAAAGTGGTGCAGCGACAGCTGGTCAAGTTCATTGAGAGCAACAATATTTTGCACAATACCCAATCTGGTTTTCTTGCTGGTTTTAGCACGGAGACAGCTTTATTAGAGGTGGCGGAGTCAGTGAGGATGGCGGTAGATTCAGGGGCATCAGCCATGCTGGTGCTCTTGGATTTATCAGCGGCATTCGACATGGTGGACCACTTAATACTGGTTCAACGACTCCAGGATATCGGCATTGGTGGAATAGCCCTTGCTTGGCTGAAATCATTCCTTAACAACCGTACACAAATGGTGGCTCTCCAACCATATCAGTCCAATCGTAAGCATTTATGGTGTGGGGTTCCTCAGGGGTCGGCACTGAGCCCGCTTCTTTTCAATATTTATCTGGCAACACTGTTCTCACTTATAGCCAACTGGGGTGTGAAGGCGGTCTCTTATGCCGACGATACTCAGCTGGTGTTTTCCTTTAATGATCATTCCGAAGACACCTTTAAATGCTTCAAGAGCAGTTTGAAAGACATTGCTTTATGGATGAATAACAACAAACTCAGGCTTAATGTGGAGAAAACGGAAGTGATGTTCTTTAGTAAGATCCAGCCACCAGCACCAGATTTGTGGTGGCCGGCGGAAATGGGCTTACCACCCATTCCGGCAGGCACTGTAAAAAGTCTGAGAGTAAAGTCGGAGGCAGATCTTTTTTTGCGGCCCAAATTCAGCAGGTGACAGCCTCCTGCTTTAGTAAATTGAGAAATCTGCGAAAGTTTTGACATCTGCTGCCAGAGAAAATGCCAACGGGTCATAGTCCATGCCACTGTGACATCTAGGCTGGACAATGCCAATGGCCTTTATTTGGGACTGCCAGTGTACCTTGTCAGGAAACTACAGATGTACAGAATGCGGCTGCGAGATTGATTAGACGTGTTCCATTTCGTCATCATATCTCTCTGCATTTCAAAGAACTGCACTGGTTGCCGGTAAAAAAACAGAATTGAGTTTAGGGCCCTAACCCTAGCCTTCTGGACATTCCATGGTAACTGTCCTAGTTACCTGAAACAACGGCTCCGTACTTATAAGCAAAGTCGCCTACTGAGGTCTAATACTCAAAACCTTCTTTGCATTCCTTGATTTAGGAAATTTCACGGTGGAGGTAGCCAAATTATGGAACTCTCTGCCGAACCAAATGCGTCACATTGATTCTGAACCAGTATTCAGCAAAACTGCAAAAACGTGGCTCTTCAGTCTATACTAATTCTCGAGGGTTCTGTTGCTGTGCCACCTCTGTGGGCCACCTGTTGTTATAGTGTCGGGACACCTCCGTTGGAGGTAGCTGTTCGCGCTTTATAAATGTCAGTATTATTATTATTATTATTTCCCCTCCTACTGATCCCTTCTCCGTGTAGCTGCCCCGCCTCCTGCTCCTCTCCCGCACCTCCCTTGTGTTGCTTTTACCCTCTCCCATTGTTGCTGCTCCCACCCTCCTCCACCGCACCTCTCTTATATCGCTTCCAACCCACGACTTTTATAAACATATTGCATAGCAGTGTGGGCTGCTGTCCAACATAGCTTTAATAAAAACATGTCTTCACAGTGCAGGTGGCAACCAGCCTGCACTTTGAAGGGATAGTAGAGGACCCCTTTTCCCCACACCAGAGGGCTGCTCTCCGGGGGGCACACTGACAGTGCACCACCCTTTAGAGTGTGTCTCCTGAGAACTGCTTTGCCTCTGCACCCTTGTCTGTAATACGGTGCAGAGGCAAAGGGATTTCCTCATTTGCATGGGGCACGCCCCATGCAAATGAGGGAACGCCCCCTGAAGATTACACTGGTGCTTTATGTGCGCCAGCACTATCAGCATTACAGAAGGGGCTGCACAAGCATCCGCGACCCCTTCTATACTACCAATGTGCCTCAGGGCATGCAAAGTGGGCGCATACGCCCATTGCGCCCCCAGGGCACTTTGTGTAAAATGGCCCTTGATCTCTTAACAAGTTAAGGTAGGTGGGCACCTGCTAGAAAAGTAGCTTTTCAGTTTCTGTGGACAGAGGTGGATTGGTACTGCCACGAAAGCAAAGCTTTTTTAGGTCTCGCCTACGCAGCACGCAAGCGCTACTTTGGAGTGACCTCTTGGAATCACTCTGTACATTTTTGGAAACTCGTGCATGTACTGCACTGTTTCCAATGAGACTTGCACATGTACAGCATTTACCTTGCGAGAGCGAGCAGCGGCGCCATCTGTTTGCAATTATCGTGCCTGCCGCTGCTCGCTTCCGCAAGGTAAACGCTGTACATGTCCTGGCCTGAACAATGGGATTCCCCTAATATTTACACATTTCAATCTGCACGCTTGTTTCCTTTACTACGTTTCTCACCATTTGCGCGTCTCCTGGGGCTTTTCAATGTCTCCGGCCTGAACAATGGGATTCCCCCGTGTGCTCCGAGCGCACCATTCGCGGGATGCTGCAGCTGCGCGTTCGCGTTCGCTGCGCTTGTTCCGACTATTTGGAATCACTCAAACAGATTGACAAAGAAACACTGCCACCCAGGTTAGGCCCTAAGAGCACGGCATTCTGGATAAGACTGCTCGGACTGACAGAGCGAATGAGAATGCACTTTAAGGAGACTGCTGTGACTGAAAAACAATTCACGAGTGCGCTTTAAGCACCGCTTTCAAGGTTCTGTCACAATACAATTCACTGCACATTTTTATGTAACTCGTCTGTAAAACAAATTATATTTAAAGTGCTCTTAGCACCCAGCATTTACAAGGGATTTAGAAACCAGAATCTGTGAGAAAGGTTTGAATACGGTAAGTGCTCGAACTACAAATGATAATCATGTTGGAGGTATTCTTGCCATTCCATAGACCGGTTACTAGTTCACTTAGTCAAGTGCTTCGAAGCCTCTAGAGACCCCTCGAAGCCCCCAGCCCCAGTCTCTAGAGACCTGCCTTCTGTTCCTTCCTCTCCAGTTTTTAGACCAGGGCGTCTCCCAGCCTTCACGATATATGAGAGCTGTCCGCGGCCTAGCGGCATCTGAATGCTGCCTGCCTCGTCTCTCCTTTCACAGCCATGTGAAAAGCCTGCCCCTCTGGACCCAAGCATGAGAGGTGCATGCTTCAGGGTGGCAGCGGACAGGGGAGAATCACTGTGTTTGGGGTGCCGTCCACACACACAGCTGCATGCTACTCAAGTGGCCGCTGTAACCCCAGGTCCGAAGCTTTTTAAGGCTGCGCAGATCGCCACCTCCCTCTACCAGCTGATTCTGTCTCTCCAGCAGTGCTCAGTGTCCACTGATCCCAGAAGCCGGGGGTTTCCGCAGGCGCCCACTTCTGTCCCTTTCTCCTCACCGCTGCCTTCGATGATACACTGTGTAAGTGAGTGACTCGGTTCCCAGGAGGGCCTCCTGCGCTATTGAACGGCGGCTTCCTCTGTGCAACCAGATACCCCTCTGCCGGTGTTCTTGAAAGGGATCCCTCGCAGCTCACAGCGTGTACTGCTCTCACTCCGTGCACATCTTTATGTAAAGGTGAGACCCTCAGGCTCCCGGTTCTCCACGCCCCACCATCCTACCTTTAAAAAGGTGCACCAGGGGCATGGTGTACACCCACCATGTGCAGGAAACTGTGCATGCAGACCGATGGGTTTGTGCCTTACCCCGCCAGCAGACCAACAAGGATCATCATGCACATGGGTAAACTGACGGCACCATGTGCACAGATAAACAGTCTCATGTGGAGCCTGACAGCAAATGGAACAGAATTCAGCATAACCGAGCAGGGCACGTTAGAAAACGACAGCGGACACAACAAGGGCTGAAGGAGCAGAGTGTAGATGGCGCCGAGCCGAAAGTGCTTTAAAGAAGCACGGGAGAGGCACGTCCAGTCGGCACTGGGTGTTTTGTATTAAGCGCACACCTCATGTGTGCACTTTTCAGGAGTACAAGGAGTGTACACGGATAAAGCATACGTTGGATGTACCGACTAATGGCCATGACCATTGGTAGGAGAGCCTAGTAATTCCGTGCTGCTCGTGACTGAGAACAGGATTGGCTGCCATATAATGGAACATTAGGAAGGTACAGAGACCCGGCTGTGTTTTTTTTTTTTTTTTTTTTTTGAAAACCTTTATTGACAGTTCAATAAGAACAAGTATGGGCCTACAACCCCCCAGGGCCGGCCGCTAAGCAATCAGAGCAATAACGATAAGTATAAACACAGGCAGCACTTCGGGGAGCAAAATCGTACTGCTAATACTGTGAACAGCGTAAGTAGGACACCAGGAGAAAGAGGTTTTCATTTTATGATGAAACAAGGCAGAAGGATCAGGTGACAAGCAATTTTAAAACAACGATCACGGATATGCAGAGTAATGAACGTTAGCGATTTACAGCAATCTATTCGGTCAATGGCGCAAACACAAGAACATCAGGATGGGGAAAAACATAGTATACAGTTGCGCCCGCAGTCCCCCGCCAGAACTCCCCAAGAACACCCCGGAAGTTGTGAACACATGGAACGGCAACGAGGCATAGCAAAAGGAGGTGTATCACGCTGATCCCAGAAAAAGAAAAACAAAAAGAATCAGAGAAGAAAAAGGAGGCCATGGAGAAGAAAAAAGAAAAAGGTGAAAGAATACAGAATCCCCTCCCCCAACCCCCCACCCTGCACCTCTGCAGATGAGTACGCCCCCCCCCCCCAGCAGTGTGCCTGTCGCCCTGGAACCAGACCCGAAATGTAGGAGAATAGGGAAAAAGAAGTAGGAAAAGACCCCCACCAGACGGGGGGGTAGAGAAAGTATTTATAAACTGGAGGAGGGCCTTCATAACAGACCCCCGGCTTCTCCCTCCCGCACGGTAAGGTTCCCCTAAAGTGAAACAGGAACAGCACAAAAACAATCTTCTCAAACCACGATGGGGAGCATTGTGCACCTATTGTGCCAGTAGCCATGTCAGGAGAGCACACCACCCCAAGCCCGTCCGTCCACTAGGCGACCACCCCCGAGGGGCCAGCCTCATCCCTGACCACTCTGTGGAATTCTGCCCATGCCAACCCCTCGACCCAGCACCATACCCAATGTTCCTAGGCAGAGGAATGTCCAACAACGACAGAGAAGCGACGCACACAGGTGGGGTGGAAGTCTCTGAGCATCAACACAGTCCGCCGCGTGAGGAAACAGGCTTCCCAGTGCTGCCCTAGGATCTGCACTGCACGCAAGGTTCAGGAAGGCAGAAGTAGCTAAAGCAGACATTAGTTGCTGGAGTTGTCTCTGGGTCGCAGGAGGGCATGCACGGGATGAGGCCACCACATCCCACTCAGGTCCAACGCCTCCGGGACAGATCAGGCCCTCAGAAGGTCGAACACACTGTAGCATACTGGCCGGGGCGTCCAGTCGCGTACTAACCTCAGGGGTGGCCGCCACAGCGTCCTCCTGCGCGCAGTGTGGGTAGACTCTGTGTTCGTGCGGACAGGCGGGCCGCCACTGCCCCAACTCCGACGCCACACCATCGAGTTTACTCCCCAGGAACACAAAACCATGAACAAAGGAGGAGTGAAGAGTACCAAGAGCCTCGAGGAGGTCGCCGTACCCCAGCTCAGCTCTCTGTGATCTCGCCGCCACACTCCCAAAAATCGTACGTTCACAGGCCCGCTGCGGCCCAGCGGACAGGATGGTAGGCTTCATCGACCCGAGATGGCCGCCAAGTATGCCCGACCCTCACCGGGGCCGGGACCCCAGGACAAGCGTCGCGATGTCCACGTCGCGGGTGACCGGGTTCCGGGGGCAGGCAAAAAACTCTCCGTGGTCACGGGCAACAGTCGTCCCCACCACGGACCAGCTCCCGTAGAAATCCGGGGGCGGCCCGCGATGATCGAGGCAGGATACGGACGGCGGCCGGGCAGCTCACCAGCAAGGCAGGGGCAGTCACCGGAGGATCTAAGAATTGCACCCCCGGTCATGCACTCGGTCAGCTACACGGGGCAGTAGAAGTGACCACGCCGAAATGTAGGCCGAGTTTGGCACCGCTCCGGCGGGCCGACTCCACCCAGTCACCACCGGCCGCTGTTGTCGCACTGCCACCCGGCCACGGCGTCCACTCGATGTCCCGGCTCCAGGGCCGCACAGGCCGCAAAGTTCAGATGCAGTTTTCTCCGGCGATAGCACGGCTAGAAACCTCGGAGTCACACAGTCGGGAGCCCCTCTCCTTCAGAAACACGACCACGTAGCACAGGTTGAGGATCTCAGGCAGGATATCCGTGCGGGATGCGGAGGTTCACGGAGCCGGGAGTCTACGCTGCCGTCCCGGTCGCCATCTTGGCTCCTCCTGTCCCGGCTGTGTTTTTAACTCTGGACCAATAAAACCATTGCATCCAGCAAGAAGCACACCCACCGGTTACTCTTCTCGACCAGCCCACATCCCTTCCTGTTGCAGTCCATAGTACCTTAGATTCCTAGCTCTGTCTCTCTCTCTCTCTCTCTAGGCTCCACACCACTCCTGCGCCCCCTAAATATGGATATGCCCTTGAGATCACCTCCCCTCAGGCTCCAAGGGCAGCCATGAAGCAGGGGGTCCAAGCTTCTCTCCAATCCCACTGCAGAGGTTGGGCCATTTAAACGAGCACGGCTCCCCCCTTGCCTTCCGGACGGCAGCTTCCCTTAAAGCCATCCACGGAGCCACGACATTAGTCCGATGGCCGGCCACCCCCGCTGCCTTTGGGTCACCACGACACACGCCAGAAACCTTTCCACTTCAGCTGTAAAGAACGATCGGATGTGACAGCCGAGACGACACCAATCTGTTCTTTCATGGGAAAGAACTGTTAATGTGTTCATTCGTTGGAACCTAGGATTGCCACAGCACGTTAGAAAGAACTACTGACATGCAGTACAAATGTAACAAACAGCCAGAACACGTCAGACAAAAAATGAAACACACATAAATGTCCACATAGCTTGCAACGCCACACCAACTGTTTACAAGCACGTGAAATTGTCAATTCAATGAAATGCCACCAAGCTGTTCCTCATGAATACCCCACTTCCTATCTCATTCAATATATTATTGGCGACCAACATGACCGATTATACCGCCCCCTGGATTGGCACAGTCTTGGGGCTGGTCCAGAACCGAACCACACAGCATAGCATTACTTGCACCACACCTCGAGCAGCTCACAAGGTATGACGTTATACTACATGTGCCATACAATGCTAACACCACCATCATATAAATTATCACATTTTGAATCTCACTTGGACGTTTTTGCTTTCAGGTTCCTTTTAACAACATAGTCCATAAGTGAAAGCATATTAGCGAACCCAAAGGATACATACTTTAAAACGTTCAAAATTCAAACAGATTAATTGTGCGCATAAATAACTAGATATTATTAAGGTTTACAATTTTACGTGACTGCATCCCCGTTAAAGGCCTCCTCAAAGAGTATTCAGTATACATATTGCACAGGACCATCAAGTTTGCACTTTATCCAGTGAAGCAAAGCAATTTAAACATCGCCAATATCGCATATAGTGCACCATCTATTAAGAGAAGGATTTTACAAACAAAAACAAAATGTATGTGATTAATTCCTTTCAATGTAAAAAATAGTTTGTACACACTTGGCCTCAAGCTATGCTGGTAACTATATCTATCATTAGTTAATGATTTCAAATTCAGGCTGAGAGCCCCAGCGCCGTGCTGACAGGAAGTGATGTCAGACACAAGTGCATGAGCACATCCATTCTAGCTCAAACAGTTCAAAGGTTACTAAAAATACGACGGCAGGTGTTGCTGCACAGTGAAAGGACCTTTGCAAACCTGGACAGGTCAAATACTGCTGTATTTGGGTTTTTAATTGGTACTAAGGTAATGCAACCAATGCCCAGAGAGTGTTACCATGTTTAACAAGCATTGGCATAGCCAATAGGTCTCGCCATTAGGACCTTATAAGTATTTAGTTATGCAGCACAATAACCTTGGTGCAACAACATCAACTGTTGCATGGCTAAACACTTATAAGGTCCCAAAGGCGAGACCTATTGGCTATGCCAATGCTTGTTCTATTTGCCACTTTACACACTTTTTTGTTTGCATGCGTCTGACTGGTGGGTGCCTTTATCATGACATATTCCTCTGTTCCTAAGCGCCAGAATGGTGCAAATTTACCATACTTGACAAGTGTCTATTCTCTGCATCCAGTAATTAACAGCATGTTTAACTCCGTGGCACACAGCTGTAATTCTCTGAAGTCCTTTTTGTACATGAGTGTAACAGGGCTGTTCGGATGGCAACCACTAGCCTGTCTGGAAATGGATGTGGGGCCATATTACAAATACTTTATGAACACTATTGCTTAAAAATAAAGCAGTAAGGATCTCTTGACTGTCAGTCTCTTTTGTTGTCCGTCTCAAAATTAATATGTCAAGTGCAAACAGGGGCAGCGCGCACTATTACTGATAATGCACTGCCCCCAGGGCACCCAAAAATTTGCAGCTTAATCATAAAGTAACTCCTTGACTTCAGGGGGTGGTAATGTCTAACAGTAAAGGATTACTACTGTTGGAGAGCGATGTGTAGTAGAAGGTCTAGTTCAGCTAGTACATGTGTCTCTCACAACAAATAGAATTTCCAAGCTGTGCTCTACCTTGAAGAAAAAATTATGACTTTAATAATATTAAAGAAATATGGTCAGTACTTTTTTTAAGTTAATGGTACTTCAAGGAGTGTCCCGGCGTAAATAATACTTCTGAATAATGTTTCTGCTTACTTTGTAATATTTCTGTGCCTCTTGAAGTGCTGTGCGGATACCTTAAATAACCAAGATGTAATAGCCAATTGCAGAAACTGCCTTTAATAATTGTCACTTTCACAATTCGATACCTGATTCATTCTTGGGGATGTACACTGCCGCTTTTAGCCACACTGAGGGACCATGATGCTCAGCAATGTACAGATCCAGCAGTGATCACACAGCCTCTTAGCTGCCAGTTTTGTGGGAGAAAGAAGCAGTGGGAGGAGTCACAGTGCATGGGATTCAAATGTGGGCAGCAGTTGCAAAGGCACACAGACTGGCAGCAACTTGATGGGGGATTTAGCAGTACAAATGATGGAGGTGCACCACAGGGGCCTCACAAAGGGGTCACACACAGGTCATGGGGTCTTGCTGGCGAATGCCAGGGTGGCCCATCTTCCTGGTTCATGTTCCTGTGCCAATACTGCCCTGAGACCCACTGTGCTGTCATCTAGAGGAGTTCCGTCTGCTTGCCAGGGTCGATATGCACTAGGGTGGTGTTGTCCACGTGAGCACTCTTGATCTTCTGGAATGCAGATTCCTCATGTTGTTCCCTCTTCCACTTGGCGTCACCTAGTGTGCGATTCCTTAGTGGTTCTGCAATGGAGGCGAGATGAGGATGAAGCAGCTGCAGTACGTGGCCATCCCCAGGAAAATCCGCACTTCTGACACTGTTGTGGGGTGGATGCGTCTTTTATGGCTGTGGTTTACGCAGGTCCGCCAGGATCCCCTCCTGGTTGAAAACATATCCAAAGAACTCTATTTCTCATTGGAAGAATAGGCACTTCTCCTGGTATAGAGTGATTCCATGGTCTTGCAGGAGTTTGAGGGTGCCTCAAAAATGTCTATAGTGTTCGGCTGCCGTTGGGGAGTGAATGAGAATGTCATCACTGACATTTAATACGCCTGGCATCCCTGTTAGGATTTTCCATATGGAGTCCTGGAAAACCTCTGCAGCTGAGGATATCCCAAAGTTGAGGCGCTTGTAGCGGCACATCCCTAGATGGGTGCTGAACGTTGTGATGTATCTGCTCTCTTTGTCCAGGACTAATGGTAGTATCCTGCGTTTAAGTCCAACTTTGAAAACTACCTGAAGTCATTGTCGTCAGCCACTGTATCATCCATAGTTGGGGATATGTGCCGCTCCCTGCGGATGGCTTTATTGGGAAGGCGCATGTCTATGCATAGTCTGATTTTTCCCGGTTGTCCAGCCTTCTCTGTGATGACCATAGGGGACACCCAGGGGGTCGGAATGACACTTTTCGAGCACCCATTAATCTTCAAGTTTCTGTAATTCCTGCTCCAATTATCTGTGTTGGAGCACCGTTTGTGTCACCAAGGGATCAATATGCAGCTTAACCGGGGGCCGTTTGATGCACCCTATGCCCTTGAAGAGGCTCGCAAATTGCTCCAGCAATTCATCTGTTTGGTCGACTTGCATCCTTCTCGCAAACGTCACCAGGCCTAGGTCTTCCGCTGCGTGACTGCTGAGTAGTGTATCAGCTTCTTGGTTGATAACATGCATGGTCACAACAATTTTGTGGTCTTCCAATTGGATTGGTACGGTCATCTTCCCTCGTAGGGGCAGAAGTGATTGACTGCCTTAGGCAAAGATTTTTGTCTTGGAGGGGACAAGCATGGGTCGGGGTGTAGTCGGTTGTACTGCTGGACCCCCATGACGTTTACGGCTGCCCCTGTGTTGAATACTGTCTTTGCGTTTGACCCCCGCTATCTTCACTATGCACATGGGCTGGGTCTTCTCTGTTTTTACAGTCCCTGGGTAAACAAGACTAGGTATGTTTCACCCTCATCTTCGTCCTCCGTTGATGTGTCTTCAACTCTATACGAGGCTTGTGTGTTTCCTTTCACACTGCTGGCTGGCGTGAGCGTGATGTTCGACAGTTGGCGCACCATTTTTCTCATGGGCTTGTCGCTCCAGTTGTCTCACCGTTAGTTCTTTTTCCAGCACACTGATGAAATATGATTAGGGATCCTTGCTGGGCATTCTTTGATGGGGTGTTCTTCTCACCTGCAATACCCACACTTCCCTTTCAGGCCTTGACCTGGGTGGTCCCTTTGTCCACTTCCTTTGCCTCGTCTCCTCATGGCGTTGGATCGTTCCGTCTTGATGGCCACACTTATCTCGGGTTCTCGTGTCAGTGCTAGATCCATCTCATCCCCCCTTGACGCCGATAGGTCATGGGTCCGGGCTAGGCCTCGTATTTCATCCAGGGCTATGTTCGGTTGTCTCAGAATCAGCCCCCGTAGCGTCTTACTGCGGCATCCCTGTATTATCTGGGCCTGGATGTCTTGCTTGGCCCTCTCATCTGTCATGTATGTGCTGGCCAACTCTCTCAGCTGCACGTAGAAAATGTCGATTGAGTCTCCTTCCCTCTGTTGGCCCTGTTGCAGCTTGAACCGCACAAAATCCGGGTTTAGCTTTGGGTCAAAGCGCACGTTGAGTGCTGTTACAACAGCATCATAATCAGTGGGTGCTTCTGTGTTTGGAAGGTTTTTAAACAGGAGGTACACCTCTTCGCCTGCATAATGGAGGAGGATTGACAGTTTGACTGCTCCTTCTGTTTCCCTTGTCATTATAAAGTAGTTTTCTAGACGTCCTAGCCACGTTTTCCACCATGGGGTGCTGTAGTAGGGTCGGCGAGCTCACTGAATGGGGGCAGTACGCCGGTATGGGCATGCTGCATCACGATGCGGCTGGGTTGCAGGGCTGCATTATCTTCCTCTCCCATTAAGTGGGAGTGTAGACCTTTGTGGGTGGTGGCACCCTCCCCTAGACTTTGTGTTCATTTCAGTTATGTATTCCTCCTGTCCTTTGCCTTTGAGTGCCTATCACAACCTTGGATGGCTTAGTCACCCCTTTATTGCTGGTCGTTTTGGCCTCTCTGTGTCCCAGTGTATTTGCACTGTCCAGTGCTTGTTTGTTGTTTTATTATTGATGTTTTTCTATTTTCCTCAGGTTGCTTCAGGCAGCATAGGCTGGGCCTCTTCCCTACGTGGGCCTAGGAGCGCCGCTCGTTCAGGCACGTATGTGAGCGTGGCGCTCAGTCAGGTGTCTTATCTCACGCTGGGCCGGCCGCCTCAGTGAAGCCAAATACTCGGGGGACGTGCGTGCGTTGTTTGCCACTTCAGGGGTAGAGCACAGCGGGCTGACGATCGGCGCCTGTACCTGTAGGCAGATCCAGAGGCGCAACTAGAGCCAAATTTCGGGGGGGGCTGAGCAAAAATTTCGGGGGGGGGGCTGAACTTTAAGCAATAGGCAGAGTGGAGCTGCAGGGGCTCTTGGAAGGGGTGAAACAACAGCAAGGCCTCATTAACATGCAAATGGTCTTTTAAAGACCTGTGAAGTGCTCGGGTGCGGCTGCTTTTTTGCCCGGGAAGGTGTCTCATCCCGGGCTGCCACACACGACGGGGGGGGGGAGGGGCTGAAGCCCTTTGAGTCCAATGGGTGTTGCGCGCCTGAGCAGATCCTACCTGACTTGGAGCTTGACGCCGTGGTGGTCACATGGTGACGACATCTCTGGCCGCCAACTGCACCGTCGATGGGTGCTAGGTCCTGACATCTTTCCCACTGTTGCGGACAAGGATATGCTACAGGTAGTGAACTCTGCAGCTGACAGCCGGTGGGCATGTCTCCTCAGTGTAGTGAGGTGAGTGACTTAAGGGCATGCCTTACGATTATGGCAGTGTGGGGGAGTAACAGACAAACAGACAACGTATTAGGGTAGTGGGCAAAAGAACCACGAGCGGTCATGCCCTCCTTTATTTATATCTTCGGGCAACACCTGGCCCGAGGGTGCAGGTGCGACATTTCCGGCCTCACGCCGGGAAGGAAAAGACAGGACTGCTAACCTGTCTCAGTTTGCATTTCCAAACCCTACAATACGCAAAATCACAGGGTTTGCAACCCAAGAAAAAAAAAAAAATTCCGACTCGCAAAATGGGTTAAGCCACCCATGTCGAATTACAATTAGGAGGGAGGTGTAAAATGGGAATTCCTTCCTAATTGCTAATCCGCATATTATGTATCAATAGTTTACAGCAACAATAGCGGTCGCAAACCACTGAGCACTTGCCAATACCTGCAAGGGGTTGGCAACTGATTCACAAAGGAAGGTGTCCCTAGGGAATTTTGTCTTGTGATCACCAGGGAGGTTCAGCAGTGGTCCCTTGGATGGCTTCCAAAACAGGAAACTGTTTTTTTAAAACAGCACTGGTTGCTCTAAGGAACACAAACTGCTTTAAAAGTTTACCATTTGTGAATATAAATACAGTGATGGTGGTCTGCACTTCCCTGGAGACCATATCCCTGTTTTTGTTGCCAGCCACAGGGGGTAGCAAATAGCTGTCTGCTTGATTATTATTGATTAGTGACGGCACTCTGTGACCACATGCCTCTGGAGAGATTTTGCAACGCAACCTATTAATGCATAGGTATTATCACGAAATCAGAGACAAGTCGCAAAAAGTAGGTGCACAGTTTGCTGCCACTATTTGTGACCTGCCTCTTCTTACACCTGGCCCAAGTTCACTTGAAGGAAACGGTGCAAATGGCAATGTAATGAAGAGCACACTGGGCACACATAGGCGTCAACATTGCTGAAAGAAAGGATGCCAGCATTGCAGGAGTCCAGGTGCATGATCCTTATAAACCTATCACCAACTTTAGCGAAAGACTGATCGACAATTTAGGAGTGGAGGCACAAATGGCCTTCCTTGGATTTCAGCATCATTTTGGATAGCTGGGCTGATCAATGGTCGCAGGCTCGCAATCCCATCATAAGAAATGGCTTTTTGTTTAATTCCATGATAAGCAAAAGCAGATCTTGGAAGGAATCTCTTAATTCCACTGCCCTGCTTGTGATTGCCACTAGTGAAAACAACGTGAAAGCAGGCAATATCTTACTGCGACACCGTGAACTGCTAAAGGGTTACTGGCCACCTGCCCATCCTGCCCTTTAGCAAATAGTCTGTTAAGGACTGGATAGGTGTGCAGGGATGCTGCAATTCTAACTAGGCTCCCATGAGCCTATCACAAGAGTCTAAACACGGAGACACTTTTTGATTGGCTGATGGCTGCCTATTAGTATTGCTCAAACATCCTGAGACAGAAGAATCCTTCAGCATTTTGAATGGCTGCAATAAGCTAATCAGAATTGGTCTCTGTGGTTAGACCCATTTTACTACATAATGGCGGGTCATTCGTTAAAACAATAGGTTGCCCGTGTTTGCTTGTGTTGTGGGTGAGTAGTCTGTCATTTATTAAGTCTGTCTATGAAGCTGATTTAGGAATTTTTTGGTCCTTGATCTGCTTTGCCGGCAACCAATAAAAAGACAAAATTGTACCAAAAATGTTCCCATAATCAGAAGCCTCCGCCCTTCTAATGTCCTCATGACAGTGCTGGATTTGTGCTATGGGCTCAAAAGGGCAGCTTCTCTACATGCGGGGCAGATGGCCTCCTTCTTTGCTTTGGATGGAGAAGAAGCAAAGTCTATTCTCAGTCTCACCCGTAAAGTCCTTAGCGCTTCAATGGAGACAGTTGAGAATTCTGCCTTAGGTCCACGCCTTCATCTGTTCAAGTGTGCAGAGCTTCTTGAAGTAATAAGCAAAGACTAGGTTGGCCAAAGAGGGCAACTTATCTCTAATACAATGGCAGTGGACCTTCAACCAACTGTCCACTTGGACTGACATTTCCCCAATCAATAAGGAGGAGCCAACCATGACAAACTGCATTTTCCTTTCCATTAATCCACAGCTCCATGGCAATTACCCACAGGGAAGCTCTCCCTCTCTGCATGTGGATTTGAACTATTGCTCGGGTCTTCTTTCTCCAGTGGAATGCAACAGACGATGCAGGGAGTGGTAAATTGTCTAGCTCTATGCGTAACTTCTGCAGTCTTGGCCACGTCTGTGGCCACAGTCATTGTTCAAGTGTTGCTCTTGGAAAGCTACGTGCTGGCCTGCTGTAATTGGCTTTGTCCAGAACTATTGTGCCAAAAAGGTCCTTCCTCAATTTATTCAGAGAATATGAGTTCAAAGCCATACTGGTGCACTTTACTTTCCAATGATCTTTACAGGGAGACAGACTACTAAATTTTATGACACACCCTAAAACGTTAGGAATATATGCAACCAGAGGGGGGCCTATTGTGGGCATTCCCAGTAACACACACCGGTGCTGTCATGCACACTCCCCAGAATCAGAAGAAATCAAGAGCTCAATTATACTATGTTACATTGTTTTACCACGAGGAGATAGCTGGCAGACTCTCTAATAAGGGCGTGGGTAAAAATTCCTGTACCCCACTACTATAATCAGGTACAACTATCCATTAACAGTAGCTTGACCTAGTCATGGGGGGGGTGCCACCTCTAATAGAAGATTTATAACTTCCTCTGGACCTCTACCATCGTAAAGGATTAACACTCTGTTGGTGGGCAGAGTATCACAACCATGTACAGAACTTGGCATGGGTCTTCTGCACGTGAAAATGTACTGGGGGCCTTATTTAAGAAAACTGGTGCATCGCTGTGTGAAAACAGCGATGCAATAGTTTTCCCTGTGCCCTCCTTGCGACATGATTGATGCATCATATTTACTGTATGACCCATCATGTTGCAAGGAATGACAGATACGTCAGTATTACTGACGTTTCTGTCTGCGCAAAACTGACGCATTGCTGGAGTTGTGTCGGAAGCGTGACTCAACTCCAGTAATGCAGGGGTTAGGGCTATGAATATAGGACTGTGTCAGTCTTATGCCTGTTGTGAGGCAGGTGTAAGATATTGACGCAATGGCATCCTAGAAGTTGGGCGCTGTAATCTCATAGATTTCAATGTGCCATTTCTACAAGGCTTTTTGCGAGGGAATGCCCACCCTGCATACATTATACCTGGCGCAGGTATAATGTGGGGCAGGGCTTTAAAAAGTGATGTATCTGCCTAGATGCATCACTTTGGAAATAGAGGGCTACATGGCACATTTATTACACTGCCAGTGCATCACAAAACGTGACGCACCGGCAGCACAAAAGTGTAGAAAGGCCTCCTAAATAAGGCCCTGGATCTTTCAGAAGCAAAAAAGGGGCAGACCTTTCACCATGAAGTCTTGACCATACATTCATACTTGGAAAGTCTCCATAACCCAGTCTGGGTTTATTAGGCTGGTACCTGTGGCAAAGCATAGATGAGGCTGCATCCCATGTCTTCAATGTGGTGTGCCTAAATTATGCACATGCTCAATCAATGACTGCTTAGCACACGAAATATTAACCAAATATGAACCAAGAGGATAATCAAATGGATAGGGGCTTTAAAAAGGAAATTTCCAATTGATTTTTTTGTATTCTAGGATTGCTTCTCTGTTTTCTTGTTTTTGGAAATTCAAGAAGCTTTAGAACTTTGAGCAGGTTTTTTTAGGTCGAGCCTAGAGCAGCGCATGCGCTGCTGCTCAACTTTTAGTAAGGGGCTTTTCAAAGTGCTACACCTAGAGCTTGCGTGCATGTGCGCAGGTACGCGCTTACGAGCAGAGGCGCCATATGGCTTTCCTCTCTCGTCATGGGTCATCAGCTTTCAAGATACTAGAGCATTCTTTCACATTCCTGAAGTTGATAGCTTCCTTGTTGCTCTTTGTTACTACAACTGTCCACAAGGTGGTGGTGTTCCCACATTGTATATGGAAGCTACTTAATATAGGCAACATAGAAGTTAATACCGCATAGTGTTGCCTCCTAGCCAGTATTGTATCGACAAGGCTGGTGTTTGTATGTCACGACCGTTTAAAAAAATAAGCATTGGCATAGCCAATAGGTCTCGGTTTTGGGACCTTATAAGTATTTAGTTATGCAACTGTTGCATGGCTAAACACTTATAAGGTCCCAAAGGCGAGATCTATTGGCTATGCCAATGCTTGTCGTTTTCCTGCACCTGTTGGAGGATTAGCTTGAACAGGAATTTTACCCTACAGTCTGGAAGACTGCACGACCTTTACTCATCCTGATTCTCTTCACTGAATCTTCTCAGTTCTTGGAACTGATGCCTGCTCCGTAAATTCTTTTTTGCTCGCATATTCAACCTATTCTTTTATCAATTCACATTGCATTGGCCGTATTTATGCTGAGATCTCTTTGTTACACTTCACCTGTCGGAATGCCTAGGCCTGGGACTGCGGTCCGAATTATAGTACAGTCTTTCCATGTATATACCAGGCGGTAACCTCTGACAGAGAGGGATTACATAAAGTAATTCTGTTAGAAGGGCCAGGTAAAAGGCCTGAGCAGGTCACCCATTTCTATCCATTGCCTCCCAGTAGTCCATGGGACCACCAAGTGCAAATGTCTCTCCTATGCAGAAGGTGGTCTCTGGTGTTTACCAAAGTGTGGGGCCCTTATGAGCCAATCAGAGTGTATGAGGTCCTTTGGGATTCCCAAAACACTTGGGGGTCTTGAGGGGACCCACTGGTTCCTCCAATATGAATCCCACAAGATTAGAAGGGCAAAAGGCTGGTATAATCTAGGGCATGACTAGCTGGCTAGTAAAAAGGGGTGGTAATACCCGGCCAGATATTTTTGCTAACAGACAGTATTACCACTGCATTTACCTCCCTTTCAAGACTGAGGACCGATATGATGAATCAAATGTGGGTCCAGAAAACCAAGACAATCACTGTATTTTTTCCCAAACGCCTGGGCCATTTTCCATTCTCAATTTCCACCTACTTTTAACAGGTGTAAAAGGTGAGTGTGTGTGCAGGTGATATTGCCAGGATTAATTCCTTATCCGGTAGTACTTGAGTACTGTATGTCCACTCACTACTGTCTACATAGGGACTCCTCTGAAGCTGGGTTATGAGGTGGTATAACCCAGTATTACAGCTATCGGATGGTATTACAATCCCATTCACCCCAGCTATTACAAGTCTGAGACCTGGAAGGGAGATAAAATTGTGGTCCCTGGATTAAAATCCGGATCCAGGAATTACAGGGCTTTTCATTGCATGCTTTTTCAAAATTCTGTGCATTTTCCATCTTTTAGCAGTTGGAAAATGTGAGTGGCCGGGTTAATGATATTACTGGATGCATTTCCGTGCTGAGCAACAGTTTTTAAAAAACTGCAGGATTACCACTCCAGACAATTCGTAACGAGGTCCAAACTTCTCAATCAACATCAGTGACAACAGGTGGCAATTTATGTGACTGGACACACACCTAAGACACTATGGTATAGACTCTCAACAGCGAATACAGTTGTAGATTTCCCCTGCCTGGGATTGTTGGAAATATGGGCATCACGGTCTGCCCTTTTGTAGTCCTTTTTGATGTTAAGCAGAAGGGAAGGCACTATACATGCTAGACAGTCTAATATTTGTCATCTAGTCAATAAATTAATGTCTGTAGCTTCAGTAGTGAATGGTTTCATATATGTCCACCTTTCCCTCTAAACACATTGTTTGACCATGGAAAATAGATTATATATAGTATAATCAGTTTACAGTGTGAATGTGGGTTGGTTAGACGTATTTAAATGCTAGTATTAAACGACTATATAAATAAAAATAAATGTATATGAATAACTGGGTATTTTTGATCATTCATTTTACTTTTAATCAATTTTCGATGCTAAAGCAACTGAAAAAGGAAGGCATAAACTTGGAAACTATCATTCAAATATGTGGCCCTCAATGGAAACCTTTAAAAATGTTGCATTTTTACGAAATTACGAATGTTTGAAATGTTTATCCAATAAACTCTGAAAGCTGTTTATTGCCTATTTAAATATTTGGATTAAAAAAGATTTTTCCACTGTGACTCACACAGCTCTTGCTTGTTCCAGAGGCATTATTTGTCTTAGAGCTGTTAAAATGTTTGTAAGTCAAGTAGTGAGTGAAATTCAATCTGGTGCTTCACAGAGGGAGAGAATGAACCATAAACTGCCCAGGTACTGATGGTACTATGTACTATTCCAAAATACACAATCTAGACATTAAATCACCAACACCATTCGTCACCCACTACTTCAGCTATACACTACTACCTACACAGTCACTTACAAGGCCTACAGCTATTGTACTATTGTACCAAATGCCTGGATACCCTATCGGGTGATTAGGCACGCTTTATAAATCCTGATTGATTGATTGATTGATTGATTGATTGATTGATTAACGTGTTTGTTTTGCACCAAGCACTTATCAGAGAGCGATCGGAGTGATAACAAAATGCAAAGGCCTTGATTTCGAGTTGCATGGTACTGACTGGGTGCAAACTCCACGTGCAAAATGCATGCTATTGTATGAACACACCACACCGTTACTGTGCACTTATACGTTAAAATACATAAAATGAAGAATAGGATTGGATTTTCTGGCTGTAAAACCACATGTAATTACCAATGCCCTTAGGCTTTGATGAATATGGCTACTTCCTGCTCTAAGGAGGTGGCAAATTAATGCTACAGCCTCTGTCTGGGGTGGGGTGGGATGGATGGAATGTGGTGCGGGGGAACATGAGAAGCAAAGGGAAAATTAAGTTCTGGTGAGGGGAGCATTGCATGCTTCCTCCTGGAGAAAAAAACGGATAAAGGCTTTTACTGCTGCTGTAGCCAAAGCTTCATGTGATCTTTCCTGGTAGAATTACCAGATGCAGTGCTCCAATGCCCCTAACAACAGGGTGCATGAACAGTGGCCAACTCAGAATCAGGTGGGCCAAAATTCTATATGGTAATTCTGCTCCACTTGGCGCTAATCAGGGACAAACTGTTCGATTTTACATTGTAAGAGACCATAAGAATTCCATTGTTTACTTATTGGTCGTGCTTCAAATTGAAATTTCATCCATATGTATGCCTGAATTACTTCACGGAAACTCTGGAGCTGCAGGCAGCTTTGAGCATCTTTGGTTTGTAAAACCAGCATCATTCTCACCACGTGACGTGCTAATCACAATTCGGGCACAAAATTCTGTCAAGAAAAATGTGGTATAAATCTGGAAAGAAAACTGAGTAAATTACACATTTTGGCATTTCATAATATGGGAAAACACGCAATATTGCAGAGTTAACTTCCATCCTAAGGCCTGCAACTCGAAATTATGTTTTAAGTGCCCACCGGGTAAATTCCGGACCGCGTGGTATTGGTATGTGCTGGGGTGAGCAAGTACCACCAGGTCGCGTGAGTTTTCATTTTAGCATAATAGTTTTACAAAGCATGACACACTCTTTACGAACCCTAATGTCCATTTAAAATTTTACATTTACGTTACAAATGCTTGCATTCTGTTTGCTACTGGCAACTCTGCCCTCCAGGATAATTGAAGCAGTGCCATGAAGGTTTATGAAAGTTACACCGTATCAAACCAGCCAGTGGTTACCGATGATTTTCAGCAGGAATTTAACGGGTCAATACGTTGGAGTAAAAGCACTTACTTATTGCTTGCCACTTCACCAGCTAATCTGAGTCATGTCCACCTCCCCCGAGCCCTTAGATCCTATAATCCCCTTGCCACTCTGGTCTGAGGTTAGACCACATCTATTGGTGGGACACAACCATGCACATATGTAGATTTGTATTTATTGATATACTTAGAGTTTTATATAGCGCTAGCTAGACCCAGAGGTATTAGAGCGTTTTACATAAGGAAACAGCGTATTATCAGTTACAGAAATTTCACATTAATTACAGAAAAATTACAAATTCAATACAGGAGTTATTGGCAAGACGAGTGTCAGGATTCAAAAAGACCAGGGGGAGCTGGAAGTACATTGGAAGGAGATAGCGGCAGAGAAAAAGGCGAGACATATGTCCGAAGTCCAGCTGGGTACGTGACAGCCAAAGCGGTGTGCCAGGGCCAATCTCCCCTATAGCTGTTGGTGCAGCTCCACCGGGAATCGGCCATGTGGTTCGGGCTCCGCCGGACAAGTTTCAAGATTAAAAAAGAACAAGGGGAACTGGGAGACCAATTTGAAGGAGACAGCTGCGAAGAAAAAGGCGAGGCAAATGTCCGAAGTCCGGCTGGGTAGGTGACGGCCAAAGTGGTGTACCAGGGCCAATCTCCCCTATAGCTGTCGGTGCAGCTCCCCCGGGATCGGCCATGCGGTTTAGGCTCTGCCAGACAAGTATCTAGATTGAAAAAGAACAGGGGGAAGATGGGAGACCAATTGGAAGGAGACAGCAATGGAGAAAAGACAAGACATATGTCTGAGGTCCGGCTGGGTAGGTGAAGGTATCATTAAATTTGGTAATGGTGACCCCTGTTATTTTCAGTGCTTAGACATTGCAGAAATACTGAATGAAGAGCTATATAAAAAAATGTAATATTATTGATTTTCATCAGGGCTGGACTGGACCTGTTTCACTGCCGGTGTGCGCCAGTTTTGGTTCTTGGGGCCTCATGGCCACATTCCTTCTTGCAGTGCTTCTGAATAAGTATTGCAAAAACAAATGATTTTCAAGTACACCTTACTTACCTTTGCCCGTTATGCCATCCAACATAATGGAGGATCTCCACTTCTGTCTGGCTTGGGCAAGTTTCTGTACGGTGCCTTGGCTGTGGTTCAGGGTCTTCATTTCTGTTTTAACCACTTGTTTCCAGGTGTTTTTTGGCCTGCCTCTGTTTCTCTTGCTTTCTGGTGTCCAGTAGAGAGCTACTCTTGTGCTGAATTGTTGTTCTCTTCTGATGGTGTCCTATCCATCTCTATCTTTTCTCATAATGATAATGTTCATGCTCTCTTGGATGCATTTGGTGACCCGTTCCTGGGAGGAGATGGTTTGAACCCGGAAAATGTGCCCAATTCTTCTCAGGTAACTGGTGTGGAAGGCTGACAGTTTGGTAAGGCTGCTTTTTGTCATTCGCCAGCATTCTGATCCATACAAGAGTGTGGACAGAACGCAGCTCTTGTAAAGCCTCAGCTTGGTGTTGGGGCCGTACTGCTTGAGCACCAGTTAAAACCATTTGTTTTTGCATTGTTTATTTAGAAGCGCTACAAGTAGAAGCGTGACCAGAAGGTCCCCAGCAACAAAAGCCGCTCACTGGCAGTAATGCTGGCCCTCACTCTGCCAGCCTACAAAAACACCTTATAGCCAGTACAGCCCTGGTGTTTATATTCAATAAATCAAGTTGGAAATGGCAGAGTGAGAAAGTAAGGAACAATTCAGGATTATGTGCATAAGAGGAATACAATAGGGACAGATGTGTGTGTAATTGCATGTTTGTTTCTCAGGTTCACTCCACGCTCAGAAGAGCTGTCTTTTATAATAATGGTGAATAGTATGCTCCTTTAAGAGGTGTGTGTTTTCAATTCTTTCCCAATGTGTGTGTGTGTGTGTGGGGGTGGTTTGAGCAGCTAAAGGTTGATGTATTAGGGGTGGAGTTCCAGATGACAGGGCATAGCTTGAAATGGCTTATCTTTTTCTTGGCTTCTAGCATGATGATATTGTGGCTTCTCATGTAAGGTCAGGCAGGCTTATAGGGCAACCTGGCAGTACCCAACAAGCTGGCCTTGCAGATGAGTGCGTGTGCCGTGTTTTTTTACTTTATTTTGGCCTATTTTATGGTGTGGTGGGCCGATATTTTCTGTTGATTTCCCTGATATTACCAGAAACATTGCCTGCAGCAAACACCAACGTGCACAGTTCCCCACACCTTGCAAAACACCTATACAGCATGTCTTTACAGGTTCAAAACTACCCCGATTTGCAAATGGGGGCAATTTTCTTTAGTTACCTGATTTGCTAATGGGGGCAACTTTCATTTTGATTCCCGGGCCTATTTATGTCCTAGTCTGACTCTGTTCTTGTGTTGCTGAGACCTTCTTAGGATGATATCTTTTTCTACAAGGAAAACAATTGTGTTGGTAATTACAATCTAGCAAGTGAAGCAGTAGGTCCTGCTGATGATATAAGTCCCTATTAAAGCATATTTATTAGCATATATATCATATTTGACTCATCAGGGCTACAATTAGTGCACCTTAATATGGCACTCCTTTCTTGTGTAAATTCACCCTTCATTGACCAGAAAAGTGGCACACCAGATCTATAAGCACTGTTTTTTATTTTTACTTCCAATTCTGATTGGCCGTATTGATGATTATGCTAACTAGGTTGACCAGAAAATCTAGATTGCATTTAAAATACATGAGCATAAATTCTCTGGGTAAAACTCTTTAGTGCCACTAAGACAAAGAACAACACTGAATGCTTGATCTAGAATTAAACAAAGGTAATTCTTCTAACAAAACAGAGTTTGCAGTAGAACAGACAGAGCATGTGTACCAGAAAATCCACACCTTGAAACATACTGAGAAATAATATAGGTTTCAGAATCAGATTATGTCAGGGAATTGAAGACAAAGATAGGAATGTGTCTCACTCTTCAAAATATATATACATATACAGTTTAAGAAACTGAATGAAGAAAAACTAAAAAAAACGGTCGGATTAAGAGTGCGTATTATTTAACAAAAATGCACAATTTAGAATTTGAGTAAATTATTCTACAGTACACATTCTTAATCCAGTTAAAACAATGCATGTACAATCTGCATGTTCAAAGCTTATTTGTGCATACACAGGAACACAACCAACGGTTTCAAATAAAATTAAGTAAATGTAGCCTTGCACACTAAATCAGAAGACCTTATAATGTCCATCAGTATTGTGCTTCTGATTATATATACTTTAGAGACCACAGCAGTTCAACCTACATGTACTCCAAACACAAATTAAACTTGTCTGGCAATTGTAAGAGGTGTAACCAGTCTATTAGGCTTTCTTTAAGACATTGTAACTTGCTCTGCTACCACCGTCTTCCCTCCAGTGTTTTAAATTGCTGCGCTCTTTATTTTACATCACACAGCTTGCCCTGCATGAACACTGAGTAGGCGTTGCAAACAGTAACAGTTTCTGCCTCTAACTTACACTTTGGTACCACTGGCACTGCATTTGATACCCCTTGTCTCAGTGGTCATGACAGCAGCAGCAAGAACAGAAAGTAAACAGATCTATCACAGTCTGCTTACTAGTGGCAGCTTGTGAACTTTGGATGTGGTGGGTGTGAAAAACCAAACCATGAATATACCTCATCGATCGTTCTCACCCAGAAAAAACCTTCCTTATAATATAGATTAAATGGTGCATTTCCTTCACAATTTATTTAAAAAAATGACCACAATCAATATATTTTTCATTCATTTTTAAGCAGTAGCGTAGCAAGAGGGGGGTGGGAGGTGGCTTAAACCCGGGTGGCACGACTTTCTGGGGCGGCGGCCTCCCCCCGCTGTTCAATGCGGCTGCCGCAGGGTGGCAAACTCAGGGACCGCATTGGGCGATCAAAGGTCCAGCTACACCACTGTTTTCAAAGGAAAACAAACTCTTCATTTAGTTGAACTTCAGGTTTGCCAAGCAAGCCTGACCATCCTAGCAGTGCAGGCACAGAGCAAGAAGCCTAGTGGTTGAGCTATCCCAAATGATACCTTTGGTTAAACGAGTTCTTTGCCTCATTGCACACGTATGCCTGACTGACCGGCTGGCATGTTGAGTGTAATGGTAAGGGATCATATAGGCCAGAGCTGCTCCATTTGCCAGGGCAGATTAGAGATAAATATGAATTTCAGACTGGGCCTTTTACCGGAATTACCTCAATCATCACTTACAGCAAGCACAAATGCATGCATCTCCTGTACTGTACTAAACTATTTTGCAGTGTGGGGCTTATTTATGAGAGGGTTTGCTTCCCATTTGCATCACGCAATGTGGTGCATGCGTGATGCAAACCTCTAAGTCAGATTTTTTAAGCCATGCAAAGCCACTTTGACCTAAAAAACCTGGAGTAAAGCAACACAGCGCAAATCTTTGTTTTGCGTTACTCTGCCCTGGGAAGAAATTCCATGGGCATTGTGTAGGAGTTCCCATACAACTACCATGAATTGTGATGCATCCCCAGATTTACAAAAACTTGTCAACCTGGGGATGCATCAAAATCTTACACCTTCCCAGGGAAGACGTAAGTAGAACTATCTCTATGTCTCCATGTTTTTTCCTCTTTCTATGTATGCTGCATTCTACAGCACACATAGAAAGAGGAATAAGCCTCCCAGGACTGTTTTTAAACAGGAATGTTCCCCTTCTTGCACAAAAACAATCCTGCATGCAACGCAGGCACCCTTGCGCCATGTAAAAGGGCACCAGCACAAGAGAAAGGATTGGAATATGCCATTCTCGGTCAAATACAGCATATTCCTGCCCTTTCACTGTCACACAGTGTATGTCAATAAGGTGGCTTGCTGTCCTGCACTGCGTCACAAAGTCAGAAATGCACCCCTGTATATTTCTAAAACTGTTCCAATTTGCAAACATGGGTCACTTGCTATCTAATTCACTAATAGGGGCGACTTTTATTTTGGACCCGGGTCCATTTTCTGTCCTAGTCTGACCCTGCCCAAGGTTGATCTCTTCTAAAATCCCTTTACCTTATCACTTCAAGCTGTGGCTGTCGCTCACTCCGCTGTGTCCTACACAGATCACAGGCTGTCATTTCATCATGTGCTGATTCTTAGAGATTAGTGCAAATCAGCCATGGGCAATTCTAGGCAGGGCACATTTTTGCTCCGGATACATGGGTGGTGCTTATTCTGTACGCTGGCACTGCTGCCCAGTGATGTACAGTGCTTATTCTGTACGCTGGCACTGCTGGCCAATGATGTGCAGTTCTTATCCTGTACACTGGCACTCCTGGCTGACAACGTGTATTGCTTTTTCTGTACACTGGCAAATTGTGTATTACGAACACTGGCACTGCTGGCTGATGATGTACAGTGCTTATTCTGTACACTGGCAATACTGGCCGATGACGTGCAGTGCTTATTCGGTACAGTGGCACTGCTGGCTAATGATGTACATTGCTTATTCAATACACTGGCACTGCAGGCCAATGATGTACATAGTTTATTCGACACACTAGCACTGTTGGCCAATTATGTGCAGTGCTTATTCAATACACTAGCACTGTTGGCCAATGATGTACATTGCTTATTTAATACACTGGCACTGCTGGCCAATGATGTACATAGTTTATTCGATACACTAGCACTGTTGGCCAATGATGTGCAGTGCTTGTTCAATACACTAGCACTGTTGGCCAATGATGTACATTGCTTATTTAATACACTGGCACTGCTGGCCAATGATGTACATAGTTTATTCGATACACTAGCACTGTTGGCCAATGAAATGCAGTGCTTGTTCAATACACTAGCACTGTTGGCCAATGATGTACATTGCTTATTTAATACACTGGCACTGCTGGCCAATGATGTACTGTGGGAGGGCGGGCCGGATAAACAGACGCGGAGGCTGTATATAGTGAGCCAGTGGATAGGTTTTTATTTTGATAGCAGTTGGTATGGCCGGTGGTTCAGATATCAGGGACTCTTGATGTGGTCTCAGGATCTCTTCTGCTCCGTCCTCCTCTCTACGGTCTTCTCCCCCGGTGGCTTGTTCCAGTCGGGTCGGGATGGATTCCCCAGGGAGGCTCATGAGAGGGATAGAGACAAAAACGGAAGGCCGTCAGGGAGTTTGTCCTCTTTGGACTACTCTGAGAGAGATAGATCCGACACCGCACCCGTGAGGTTTGTGGGGGTTTGGCAGGTGTAGGGTGTTCCACCCAGGGATTTAAGGGGGGGGGGTTTGAGAAATGAGGAATGGAAAGACCCGATCACCAATAGTGTCACAAGCCAGGGGAGGGGATTGAGTTTGTCGCTTTTAACAATCAGTGAGGAAGGAGAAATGAGAGACGTTTCTATACTGCAGCACTGCACCACCACCACAACACATTACACCCTGTGTTCCTATAACCACCTTCCTCCCCGTTACCCCTCCCAGTCTACCACCCTCTTCCCCGTCCCGTTTTCCGGCAGTTTAGCCACTCACCGGCCCCGCCGCAACACTTCCTGGTTGCGGCCGCTCTCCAGCCTCCTCCTGTGGGGTCCACCAGTCCTCGCACCACGCTTCGTCCGGACCCTCCGCGGTTTCCTCCTCTTCGGTCCTCTGCAACCTCGCGCTCACTCCTCGCTGCTCCGGCTCCTCGTTCTGCTCTTCCACGTTCTCTACTTCGCTTCTTTCTTCCGGTTCTCGCTCCACCTTCGCTGCTTCCTCCGTCTCCCGTCTCTCTCCGGCACAAGTGCGCCCGTCTCCTCTCGCGGTCCTTCTTTTCTCCTGCAGTAAAGAAGGACATCCGGGTTTAATCCCTCCCCCTTCCGGGTCACTCCTGTCGGAGCCAGGACCTGCTCGCCTCTGAGGGTCGCGGGGCGGAGCTCGCCTCCGGAATGGTAATGGCTGATCGTGGGAGTTCTCGTGGACTGTCTCCCCAGGCCGAGTCCACAGGTAGGAGCGGGGAAGGGGCGTCGGCATTGCAATGTCCGGGGATCTCTCACATCCCTTTTCCCTTGCTGTCTTTCTACTGGGGGTGTCACAGGGATAGCGGGAAAGGAAGTCCACGTTGGTGTGGTCCACACCTTTCCTATGCAGGGTGTGGAATCTATAAGGTTGTAAGGACAGAAACCACCGCAGTATTCGTTCATTGTTTCCTTTATCGCGGGCGAGCCATTCCAAGGGGGCATGGTCAGTAAAAAGGGTGAACTCTCGTCCCTCGAGATAATATTTTAAAGAGTCAATAGCCCATTTGATGGCTAGGGCTTCTTTTTCTATGACGGCATAGTTCCGTTCCCGGGGGTATAGTTTCCGGCTAAGGTACAAGATGGGTTTTTCTTCCCCTTGGTCGTTCTTTTGGGATAACACTGCCCCCAGACCCTGATCAGATGCATCGGTTTGGAGTATAAATGGCAAGGAAAAGTCAGGACTGGCTAATACCGTGTCTGCTGTTAGGGTGGATTTCAAGGCTAGAAAGGACTGTACTACCTCGGGGCTGGGATCCCTCAGTCTGGCTTCGGTTTTCACGGACTTTCGTAGTAGGTCGGTGAGAGGAGCGGCTATGTGGGAGAATCGAGGTATAAACCTCCTATAGTACCCGAGTAAACCCAGAAATGCTCTCAGTGCTTTTGCGGAACGTGGGAAGGGTATCTGGGATATGGCTGCCAGTTTTTTATCTTGGGGCCTGATCATACCTTCCCCAAGCAAGTAGCCAAGATAGTGTACCGTTTGGGCAGCTAAGTGGCTTTTCGCCGGGTTGATTTTAAACCCATGTTTCCCCAAGGTTTGGACCACTCCATATAGATGGGACAGATGCTGCTCCCAGGTTTCGCTGTAGACTATGATGTCATCAATATATGCCCCGGCATATCGTTCGTGGGGTCGCAGGATGAGATTCATAGCCCGCTGAAATGTGGCGGGAGCTCCGTGTAAACCAAAAGGTAACATAACAAATTGATATAGGCCATCAGGGGTGGAAAACGCTGTTTTTTCTCGGTCTTGTTTGCGCAGAGGGATTTGCCAGTACCCTTTGCACAAATCAAGGGTACTGACATACTTAGCTCTTCCTATCCTCTCCACCATTTCATCCACCCGGGGTAAGGGGTAGGTATCAAACTCCGACACCTTATTGACTTCCCTAAAGTCAATGCAGAAACGCACCGAACCATCAGGCTTCGGTACGAGCACAATAGGTGAGTTCCACTCGCTCACCGAGGGTTCTATGACCCCCATTTGCAACATTTGGTGGACTTCACTGCGTATGACCTGTCGGCGGGCCTCAGGGACACGATAAGGTCTAAGGCGTACTACCTTCCCGGGAACGGTTTTGAGGGCGTGTTCCACCACAGAGGTCTTTCCCGGAGTGTTGGAAAATACATCCTGTAACGGGAGTAGGGATTTTATCAGCATAGCGGCTTTGTCGCCCGGCACCTCCTTATCTATACACTGGCAGTATAAAGGGGTTTGGGGTTCATTCAGGGAGGTTAATACAGGAAGGGGTCCCTCCCACTTCTTTAAGAGATTTACATGATACACCTGGGATGTGCCTCTCTGTTTATCCAACTCGATTTTATAGGTAACAGGGGTCACTTTTTCTAAAATCAAATAGGGTCCCTGCCACTGACCCAACAGCTTGTGGTCAGAAGAAGACATCATCAGGAGTACAGCATCCCCTACATTGAAGGATCTATCCTTTGTTCTTTTATTATATTGGGATCTTTGGGCCTCTTGTGCTTTTTCCATATTGTTTCGCACGATAGTACGGATCTGTCCTAGATGGGTTTTCAAGTTTGAGGCGTAATCGATCAGGGGCGTACTACTGTTAGGTTCGGTTTCCCAAGCCTCCCGGGCCATGTCTAACAGGGATCGGGGTTGGTGTCCATATAATAATTCAAAGGGGGAGAACCCCGTGCTTTTCTGGGTTTGGCAGCGGATGGCATACAAGGCTAGGGGTAACAAATCCTCCCACCGTTTGGTTTCAAGGTCGAGGAGTTTTTTTAGGGTAGTTTTCAGAGTGGCATTGTACCGCTCCACCAATCCATCCGTTTGGGGGTGGTATGCTGCTGTTCTTATTTGCTTGACTCCCAACTGAGTACACACTTGCTTCATGACCTTTGACATAAACGGGGTTCCTTGGTCCGTAAGGACCTCTTTTGGGAAACCTACCCGGGAGAACACTGTGATCATGGCCTTTGCTATGGCCGTGGCGTTTGGGTGTCGTAGGGCTATGGCCTCGGGGAACCGCGTCGCGTAATCGACGAGGACCAGCACATACCGACATCCGCTTCGGGAAGGTAAGAGGGGACCAATGATGTCCATACCCACTCGACAAAACGGTTCTTCGAGAATGGGCAGGGGTTGCAAGGGAGCTCGGGGAGGGCGGTATCGGCTATTTAGTTGGCATACCGGGCACTCCCGACAATACATCTTTATTTTCTTGTAAATTCCTGGCCAGTAGAACTGTCGGGTTATTAACTGCTCCGTTTTCTCCTCCCCGAAATGCCCCCCTAATAGATGACTATGCGCCAAATAGAGGACTTTATCTTGGAATAGGGAAGGGATCAGTAACTGGGGGTTGCTGTGAGGATCTGCCTTCCGATACAGAAGCCCATTTCTGACAAAGAAATAAGGACATACGTGCAATGGATCTTCTTGCGTCAGGGCTTTATTCCAGGCTTCCTGTAGGACCGGGTCTTCCTGTTGGGCAGTATGGAACTGGCGATTGTGCTCCCACGGATTTTCAATTGGGGAAGCTGGAAGGGCGCATAGGGTTTTTCCTTTTTCCTTTCTTTTTTGGTTTCGGGATCTCCGGGTTTTGGAAGGGGGCCACTCGTGATTTTCCTCTTGTGAAAAAGGGGCAGTGTTCAACCAGTCTTTGTCCGAAGGCGGGGCTTCCTGGAGTAAAGCGGGCAAATGAGGATAGTCATTCCCTAAGATGACCTGTTCTGGGAGGCGCTGAATGAGGCCCACTTTTAACGCTGACCCCGGATCTGTGGAAGTTTGAACCCGGACATGGGTTGTGGGATACGTCTTAGTGTCTCCATGGACACATTGGATGTTCACAGTTCCTTCCACCGGTCCGATTCGGGTTCCCAAATCCTGTGGTCGTATCACACTCTGTCGACATCCTGTATCTGCAAGGGCCGTCATTCGTTGTCCGTTGACAGCCACTTCACAGCGATAAGGAGGGATAGTAGTCTTCGGGGGAAGGCAATAGAAGTTCCGGGTCATGCCAATTTCCATTGGCTCCTCTTTTTGTGGGCAAAACCGAGCTAGGTGACCCAGCCCTCCACATCCGTAACACTGGGGTCCAGGGGCTGAGGCTCGCACCACCGGGAGTCCAGGGGGCCTGAAGATAGGGGGTCCGGGGATGATGGTGACGGGATCTGGTTTTCGGTTGAGTATGGGTCTGGGAGGTCGATGGGCCCCACTTGAGCCAGGTTTCCAGTTTGTCTCTTCCCGTCCTTTTTGCACTTCCTGCGCTCTGTTATAGGCACTGGCGATGTCCACAGCAATATCCAGGGTAAGGTGTGCATGCTGCCTTACCCACCTTTGTATTGGGGGATGGAGTGAGGTCAGGTATTGTTCCAAGTAGACCTTGGCCATAATCTCTTCTTTCGTGGCGGTAGTGGGCTTTAACCACCGATCAGCCATGTCTCTAACACGGAAATATAGGGCCCTAGGTGTTTCTTGGGGTCCTTCCTTTATCTGGCGTAGCTTCATCCTATAACACTCGTCGTCCACTCCTAACCGTTCCATGATGCATCGTTTGATATCTGCATACGGGGTTGTACCCAGGATGTTAGCGGCTTGGTAGGAGGCTTGTAATTCTCCAGACAGGAGAGGTCCCAGGTATTGTCCCCACTTGTCTGCTGGCCAGGCGGCGGCCAGAGCCATCCGTTCAAAATTGTTAAAGAAATATTCAGGATCCTCCCCGGCTACGTACTTTTGCAGTATCACCGACGGGAGGGTACTCGGACCTCTTTGTTGTCCCAACACGTCGGCAATCTTCCCCATAGCCGTGTCATGAGTCTGTCCTTGATCGGTAAGGGCCTGTTGCAACTTTCCCCGGTCTTCTTCTACGATGGTAAGGAATTTCTCCATGGCCTTCCCCAGGCTTTCTTGGTTCTCCGCCATTCGGGTGATTACAGCCTCCATGTCTCCGGTGGATCCCACTTCTGACACCACTTGTGGGAGGGCGGGCCGGATAAACAGACGCGGAGGCTGTATATAGTGAGCCAGTGGATAGGTTTTTATTTTGATAGCAGTTGGTATGGCCGGTGGTTCAGATATCAGGGACTCTTGATGTGGTCTCAGGATCTCTTCTGCTCCGTCCTCCTCTCTACGGTCTTCTCCCCCGGTGGCTTGTTCCAGTCGGGTCGGGATGGATTCCCCAGGGAGGCTCATGAGAGGGATAGAGACAAAAACGGAAGGCCGTCAGGGAGTTTGTCCTCTTTGGACTACTCTGAGAGAGATAGATCCGACACCGCACCCGTGAGGTTTGTGGGGGTTTGGCAGGTGTAGGGTGTTCCACCCAGGGATTTAAGGGGGGGGGTTTGAGAAATGAGGAATGGAAAGACCCGATCACCAATAGTGTCACAAGCCAGGGGAGGGGATTGAGTTTGTCGCTTTTAACAATCAGTGAGGAAGGAGAAATGAGAGACGTTTCTATACTGCAGCACTGCACCACCACCACAACACATTACACCCTGTGTTCCTATAACCACCTTCCTCCCCGTTACCCCTCCCAGTCTACCACCCTCTTCCCCGTCCCGTTTTCCCGCAGTTTAGCCACTCACCGGCCCCGCCGCAACACTTCCTGGTTGCGGCCGCTCTCCAGCCTCCTCCTGTGGGGTCCACCAGTCCTCGCACCACGTTTCGTCCGGACCCTCCGCGGTTTCCTCCTCTTCGGTCCTCTGCAACCTCGCGCTCACTCCTCGCTGCTCCGGCTCCTCGTTCTGCTCTTCCACGTTCTCTACTTCGCTTCTTTCTTCCGGTTCTCGCTCCACCTTCGCTGCTTCCTCCGTCTCCCGTCTCTCTCCGGCACAAGTGCGCCCGTCTCCTCTCGCGGTCCTTCTTTTCTCCTGCAGTAAAGAAGGACATCCGGGTTTAATCCCTCCCCCTTCCGGGTCACTCCTGTCGGAGCCAGGACCTGCTCGCCTCTGAGGGTCGCGGGGCGGAGCCCGCCTCCGGAATGGTAATGGCTGATCGTGGGAGTTCTCGTGGACTGTCTCCCCAGGCCGAGTCCACAGGTAGGAGCGGGGAAGGGGCGTCGGCATTGCAATGTCCGGGGATCTCTCACATGTACATAGTTTATTCGATACACTAGCACTGTTGGCCAATGATGTGCAGTGCTTATTCAATACACTAGCACTGTTGGCCAATGATGTACATTGCTTATTTAATACACTGGCACTGCTGGCCAATGATGTACATAGTTTATTCGATACACTGGCACTGTTGGCCAATGATGTGCAGTGCTTATTCAACACACTAGCACTGTTGGCCAATGATGTACATTGCTTATTTAATACACTGGCACTGCTGGCCAATGATGTACATAGTTTATTCGATACACTAGCACTGTTGGCCAATGATGTGCAGTGCTTATTCAATACACTAGCACTGTTGGCCAATGATGTACATTGCTTATTTAATACACTGGCACTGCTGGCCAATGATGTACATAGTTTATTCGATACACTAGCACTGTTGGCCAATGATGTGCAGTGCTTATTCAATACACTAGCACTGTTGGCCAATGATGTACATTGCTTATTTAATACACTGGCACTGCTGGCCAATGATGTACATAGTTTATTCGATACACTAGCACTGTTGGCCAATGATGTGCAGTGCTTATTCAATACACTAGCACTGTTGGCCAATGATGTACATTGCTTATTTAATACACTGGCACTGCTGGCCAATGATGTACATAGTTTATTCGATACACTAGCACTGTTGGCCAATGATGTGCAGTGCTTATTCAATACACTAGCACTGTTGGCCAATGATGTACATTGCTTATTTAATACACTGGCACTGCTGGCCAATGATGTACATAGTTTATTCGATACACTAGCACTGTTGGCCAATGATGTGCAGTGCTTATTCTGAACATTGGTACTGCTGAACAATGACGAACAGTGCTTATTCTGTGTACTGTAACTGATGGGCGACGATGTGCAGTGCTAATTATGTCCACTAGTACTACCACAAAGACGATCAGTAATGCGCAGAGAAGTTAGAAATGAGAAATGGGCTTGCACTCCTTGTGCATTTGGCCTCACCCAAGATCTAAACAACGCTGAACATTTCCCTGCAAATGGAGGGGCACATTTTCATAAACGGTCTTTTATGTGAGTAATTTTGTTTTCCTCTCTAAGCTCAATCCCTCCACATGTG
Organism: Triturus cristatus; assembly: GCF_964204655.1. Taxonomy (NCBI): domain Eukaryota; kingdom Metazoa; phylum Chordata; class Amphibia; order Caudata; family Salamandridae; genus Triturus; species Triturus cristatus. The sequence continues at coordinate 832,905,650 of NC_140591.1, forward strand.
GCTAACTTCTCAGTGAGTAACCCTTAGTCTCTTGTAGAGCTTCGAGGAGAAGCTCTGTGCCCAGTTTCCTGTGTACAACTACCAAGCTGCCTGGAGCAATGACAGCAAAGATTTTTTATGGGGGTCACAATGGTCCCCATTCCACTACCAATGCTACGAAGCCAGACACCAATTGCCGAATAACCTTTCCTATTGCCCTCTCCCATCTCTGACGTTATTTATTACCTGATGTTCCAGCGCCGGGACACCCCTGTTAGGGGTAGCTGTCGCGCTTTATAAGTTTCAGTATTATTATTATTATTATTGCCTCCCAAGCACCTGTTGCTTCCATATCCTTGAAATCCCCCCAGTAGTGTTGTCTACTAACTAATTAAACAAGACATGTTATCGACAAATTGCTAGAATTTGATTTGGTTCCCACCTCCTGGAAACAGTGGGATGTGTTGCAAGTTGTTGAATCTTATGCTTTGATTGTGCATTTCTTAGTTAGTCAGATTCAGGTTACCCATGTCCCCATCTGAATGCAGAAACACCTAGCTATTCTTCTAAATGCAGATGCCCCTTTTTATTTCTCTCGAGACCCTATACTCACTGTGTCCTGCTCACAGAGGAAAACTCTGAGCAAATAACTCTCTGAACTTTCATTTGGTTTTGCTGTTAGAGGCTTTACTTACTGACACCTGCCGCTGAATTTTCCACAAACTCTCTTGAAATGAGTTAGCTTTCATGAATTTCCCTTCAGGAGAACTGAATCTTATCCAATTTGCATATCATTATCATCAAATAACTTTGGTTGCATTTGCGATTTTGACCTACTAACGATTATATTAAACTTTGTTGTAATCAGGTGATTCTTGAAACTACCCCAAGAGACGCAGGGCAGGTAGCGCTCTGTAGACGTACCTACAAGAGAAGGAAAGGGTCATTGAGGGACAAGGCCTAGGAGGAGTTGGCCCAAGCGAGCATAGTGAGAAATAACTCATCTTTCTAGCGCATTGTAAATCAGTCCTGTTTTGCTCAAGAGAATACTCCTGCCCTCTGCCATCATAACATCACAAGGGAATGGGTGACCCATTTGGAGGGGGCTTATAATCATATAGGCCTGCCAGCTCATACTGAGGGGGAGGGCACTGTGTTGGTGAAATCTATTTTGGTCTTTACCTTGGATGAGATAACACAAGGCATAACAGACCTTACTCGACAAAAGGCCCTGGGACCGGACGGTATTCCACCTGACATATGCCAGCTGTCCAGATTTTTGGGGCCCACTGTTGACATTGGTGATGAACTCTGCAGTAAAGGCTGGCCAGTTACCCTCCTGGTTATCATCATTCATAGTTCTCGTCTTTAAAAAAGGTGATAAAAATAACCTACAGTGCTGTAGACCCATAGCTCTCCTAGAATTAATCGTCACGGTACTTGAGCAGGTGCTTCTAGACAGATTGAGAAGATGGATGGAAGATAACAACATTATCCACCATTGACCAGTGCATGTGGTAAACGAATATACAGTTGCGGGATCAGAAACAATCCACCTGGCCTATATGGATATTACAGCGGTGTTTGACCGCATAAACCATAATAAGCAGTGGAAGATCCTCTTAGATCTGGGTGAGGACCCTAATATAGTGTATTTCCTCCGTGAGCTACATGTAGAGACATCCGCTAAAGTTAGGTACACAAGAGACTCTCTATGCATAGATAGTTCTAAATCTAGTCATGGAGTTGGTCAAGGATGCATCCTTGCTCATTTTTAGGTCTCGCCTAGCGATGCAGCGCATGCGCTGTCGCCTTGGCGACATCTATTGTTGTCGGTTTATCGGAGGAAGGGGGACAAGACATGTGCACGCGTGCAGAGGACAGGAGTTGTGCACACGTACGCACATCTCCTGTTCGCGCACGCGGGGTTTGAGCAGAACGCACCAATGGCACACTTTCACTCTCACAGCAGCAGCTCGTACAGGAGTTGTGCATGCGTACGCACATCTCCTGTCCGCGCTCGCGGCGTTTGAGCAGAATGCTTTGACTCTCACGGCGACAGCTTGTTAAGCATGCAGGTGGTTGCAGTGGCAGCTGAGGTTAATACTGGACTCTAAACGTCACTGAAAGGCTTAATGCCGCAATACTGCCTTTACGCTAGGACATACATTTCTGGTCTTGAAGGGATCATTCAATTGTTGTGTTACTCACATTTGTATGGCACCAACCGCCATTTTTGTGGCATCGTAGCGCATTCTCTAAATGGCAATCACAGGACAAAACTGTACAGTCACTGTGTAAACAGTAGCACGTATTCCATATTCACGTGGACCAAAGATACACACCTGAATAATTTGCAACACAAGAACCCTGCATAAATCCAGTTTGTGGCCACACAGCACCATGCAGGCTCACACCAAACACTGCCAGCTAGCACTCATCACCCAGGTTCAAATAATCCTTCTAGAAATATCCGCCACATTTTGGGAACAGCAAAGCAGGTCCGCATGAAAAAAAGACACAGTAAAAAAAAACACAGCAAGCAGAACGCGAAGCAGTGCAACATCACTACAAGCAAGTAAGCAAGTAAACACGTTATATTTTCTTTATCTCATACAGAACAAAGTGAGCGCCCCTGAACTATCCCTGCTGTTGACCCGTCTCCCCCAGTCCACCCAGGTCAACTGACTGACGTCACACCAGCACACAATAATGTTGTGACTTGTGCCTAGTTTCCAGCTGTGTGCAATGGTATTGGGAACGCTCGGAGCTTCGCTCTCTGCACCTGGATGTCTCTTGTGTGACTGAGCCCTTCATCCCTGGAACTTCTCACTCCCACTCTCCCGTCCCACGAGCACCGCGCAGCACCAGCATGACCCTCGGCATCACCCCTTCAGCCTCATCAGACTCATTACACTTGTAACCAGCGCGCTCCACTGTATGCGTAAAGAAAATGTGTGGGCTGGCTTTCGTGCAGCACCTACACCGACGAACAGCTCCAAAGTCCCAAAGCCACGAGATTAGATGTTCTAATTTCCTGCTTGCACAATTCAAGGAGCAGAGAGGAAGACATAAAACGTGCTGCTGTTTGGTTGTGGACTCTGACGTTGCTCACCGGTGTCCAGCGCAGCGCTCCAGCCATGAATGGCCCAGCCTGCCTGCGTGCTACTTTTCCCGTTGGTCACTCTAGGGCAACACGCACGCAGGATGCATAAAAATGTGTGAAAGAACAGACTTGCCTGGCATTGTGACAGCCGGGCCAGTCTGTATATTCCCAGATCAGTCACTCTTTGGCTGGTTGTGGCACACTAACAGACCAGGCAGGGCCATACTGGGGACCAAAAGCAGTCCATGCAATAGTATCCAAAACATTCTTGTTTGTAGGTCTGTCTGTCTGACACTCATTTTACTTTTTTCTGCTTCCATTAATCCCCAGGAGCTGGAGACATAAACAGCAGCTTTCCACTCTCAAAAACCAGCCTTCACTGGCTCCAGCTGCCCGGGAAAATGCCCAATGAGATAAATGGTCAGTCTGGCACTGAGGCCAGCGTTGAGCTGTGTAGCAAAAGCAGCCCCAGAAAATGTTGTCATAGCAGCCACCAAATTGCAGAAAGCAAGAGAGTGCAGCTCGCTTATGAGACCCCTGACCACCACATTAACATTTTGTACAAGAACTGGTAAAACCAATAGTCTGGCCTTTTTTGTTTCAGATATCACACTCACAATAGCTCTCCCACATATACCAACATCACCCATTTTTATTACACACACACATACATTGTCAATCATGCAATGTTCCTACCCACACAAATATAGCATGTTGTGGTGGGGGAAATGGTGCTTATGCACACAATGACAATTGCTCTGAAAGGCTTCTCTCCAGCCCCTGCCTCACCCTCCTATTTGATGTAGTCAGCTGAGCTGGGCTGTCAATTGGTAATCCAGTTCCATCCAGGTAGGGCTGGAGTCGAGGGTAGATGCAGGTAGACGCCATCTACCCTGCTGCAAAACTGGCCACTTTCAGAGGAGTGCCACATTCCTTTCCTACTTCTCTGGCATTAACATATGCTGAACTTGTCCCGGTGTAATTTTCTGACACTGCGACACTTTCAGCAGTGCCTGAACGTTGTCTGCTTTTGTTCTGAGCTGCCACGTGCAGGCGGGAAAGAGGTTTATCAGATTCCAGCTTTGCCCGTAACAAAAGCCGGAGTTAAGGGGCCACGAGGCCTCTTTTTGTTGGAGTATCCTGGCTGGGAGCTAGCGGGAAACTCATCCCTAGATGCAATGGAGGGGAAACAAAGGCTCACATCCTATCACTTCACAGGTATTTAAGAGAGGAATATTTTTGACTTTGTTCAGTCCCTGTATATAAGTTATATGCATACACTGTAAGAATGTCAGATCTGTTGGTCGCCCCAATATTTCCACAAATAACAATTTTAATACCAATTTTCAAATTGTATTTCTTTTATAGCACTTTAGCACCACTCATCCCAATGCAGGGTGTCAGAGTGCTTTACATCACATGTACAGATTATACATTGACAATAATTCATATGTGTGTACATCAATATAAAGGATGTGTTACATAAGACAGTGCGGGCTACAAGGTGTAGGAGCCACATGTCCTTCAGACCCCAAAGTGCTATATTAGAAGGATTACAATTTATGAACTGCCAGTAACAAAATCATCTCTGTCTTAAAAGCAGTAACCCACTTACCCATTTCCATAAAATAACAAGCATTTGCAATGCAATAGTTCTCGCATTTATGCATGTTTGAGCCTTTGACATTGCAAATAAGAATGGCTTTTTTTTTTTTAAAACATAAATAAATGGCATTGTTATTTACAATGCCTATAGCTGAAACTCTCGTAACTGCGAGACCTATTGCATTGCAAATGCTTGTTGATTTTCCTTTTATGCAAATGGACTGGAACAGGCTCTAAATGCCACAAATGCAGATTGTCCACTCATTGGCACACGCTCCCTGCCATTACTATTATATGGAGATGATGCGGTACTGATATCGAGAACAGCCAATGGTTTACAAACCCTTGTGAAAACTCTGGACTCCTTTAAGAGGAATTTAGACCTATCAGTTAAACTCACTAAATCTTATGTTATGGTGATGGGGTGTAAGAAACCAAGAATAAAGACCTTTAGTATAGATGGGCATCTTTTGGCGAAGGTTGAGGGTTTCTGGTATTTAGGAGTGTTATTTGATTCCATATTGTGTTGGAAACCCTTGCTCACGGCCAAAGGTCAGGAGTTTAATAGGCTGAACAGCAGACCCCTTATAAGCACTTGCTAAGATTTATCAAGCCAGAAGTGTTTCTAAGGTTTTGTATGGGGTGACATCTGGAGCTCTTTGGCATCGACAGAGCTCCAGAAAGAGGAAAATAAATTCCGCAGGCCCTTACTGTGTTTGCCCCAGAGCACATCGACTTTTTGCAATCATGAAGAGATCGGGGTAAATTACTTAAGTGACCAGATTGCCTGGGTCTTTTGTTGAGCTGAATTAGGATTTGGCCAATGGAGGAGTTGGCCCTGAATTGATTAATTATGAGGGATTGCATGCCTCTTAATCAGTCCTATAAAATATGATGGCTCAGGTTTGTAAGGGACTCTCTCTCCAACCTGGGAAGAAGGAAGATGTTTCTTAACCCAGAGGACATTAGGAGAGGGGATTATTTCATGGAAAGGGGGAAACTTTACAGGGAAGACGTTGAGCTGTTGAAACCCTCAGTCAGGAAATATGTCTTGACAATTACTACGTTGGACATGGAGTCATACCTAACTGTTAAGAACAATAGGGATAGATTTTTGCTCGTAAGATTGAGATTTTACGTATTGAACCTGACAATTGCTACCCCAAAAGGATGTTTTGATTTGAAATCCTTGGGCCCATGTGATTGTGATAAAAAATTATTTCAGAACTCCTTGCACTTTATAATGTTTTGTAGTTTTTACGCGGAACCCAGGAGAGCTGTTTTTGAACCTATTTTTAAAGGCAGAGGCTTTTTACAAGTCCATCCTGCCTTCTTATATTTACAGATGTTATCAGAGTCAATCATTATAGTAAATGTTGTAAGTTTTTTTTAAAAGATGCAGTTTTTTTATGAAGCACCCGAGATGAGTAAATGTATATTTTAGAACCTGGATATTCGATTATTTGTGTGTATTGTATTTTTATGTAAGTTTTATGGATTCTGTATCATGTATTGTCTTGGGATATTGTTGATGTCTTCTATGGTTTTTCTAATACAACCGAATAAAGAAATTGAATTGAATTGATATCATAGAACATGTCATGAGTGATGTAATATGTGAGGTCATAAGCAGTGCATGGCAGGAGCCAAGTTATAGTTAGCTTTTCTAACTATAACTGATGAATGTTTGTGTTTTTTGTTTGTTCAAAAAGTCAATGTTGTCAGGGACACATCACCAGTTATAGTTATCTCAAGTAACTATAACTCGTGCCCTAAATTAACTATAACTTGCTCCCCAGCCATCCACAGTGTTGCCGTGAATTATGTCATTTCAGATGTTCCAGTGATGTTTTCAATGTTGTCATTGAGCAGAGGTTTTCAAACATTTTGATGCTGAGGCCACTTGTCAAAATGTTTTAGGCGTAAGACCCCCTCATGACAAAAATGTCTAGAACCTAAAAATCTCTAGAACCTAAAAACCTCTAGAACCTGGTACCTGTCCTCATCAACAACCATCGGCAACTATAAACTTCCCCGATTCCCAAGGCAAACATTTTTACAGTGGGGAAATAATATTAACCCCTTCCATGCGCGGGGAATTCCCGTGCCGTGCGGGTGTTTGTATTAGTGGGCGGGGATTCGGACAGCCGGGACCCGTCGTGCACACACGCCCACCGTGATACGTGACGGCTCCCGGCCGTCATGCGCACGGAAGAGGTTAAAGAGTATTTAGCAAACCAAAGGTTTGTGGGTTACTGTGATTCGGTGTCAGAGGCTTACCACAAAGTTCAAGCAAAAAGTCTCTAAACAAAATCCTCAAAAATGCACAATGATACTTTATTTTTCACAAACAAAACTTAATCTGGCAAAACGTATTTGGATGATAATACCTTTTTGAACTAATGTGATGGTTGTGCCTGTTTTTCTCCTCAGACAGTTAATTTGTGGTTGCACAAGTTTAACACCCAACTATAGCAATAAGCAACAGAAATGTGAAAAGTCCAGCTTTGCAAAGTGCCCTCTACTGCACAGAAACATGTGTCACTGCTTTTTAGTAACTTTTGGACCATTTGACCCAAAAACAATCTATAGATTAGGTGGCAGATGAGGGATAATATGGCAAATGTAGCAAATCTCTAATTTTGCAAAAATTGCCGCACCTGCACAGTCACATAATTCCAGTGGCTCTGGCATAATTGCCGTATTGCATAGACTGCAACTTTAGTGCATGGCATCCGAGGAGAACCATACTATATTTCATGGGATGCTGATGGCTTGGCTTTTAAAGCTTCATAGAACTGGAGGTTGATGAACATCATTCATCATAATTAAAACAGCCCATTTACAATCATTAATGATGAACTGCAAGGTCCAGTTAGGATGTTTTCTTTAATTCCAGGGGTGGAAGTGGTCCCTTAATATTATTTCACACCTGCGGCAGCTGGCACAGCTAGTGGGTGGGGGGGGCGGGCACACGGGGGGGGGGGTAAGGCCATGGGCTGCATTAAAAAAATAAGAATAAATAAAACTTACCTCGCCGCCACCACTGCCGGAACCCGTGTCTTCTTTCCTCCTCACCTGTGTCCGACTACAGGTCAAAACAGGAAGCAGACATCCAGGCTCCCACCCCTAAGCCAATCACAACACTCCAATTGAGCATTAAAATTGGTCTGAGCGCCGTGCCAGGGGCAGAAAGGGTGGGCATGTTCTCCATGCAGACTGCAATGCAGCCTGCATGGAGAACAAGGGAGTGCTCATGACTGTTTGGGACAGCCCGAGAGGGCCGACCAAACAGTCATTGTGCACTCAGGAGTGGGCAAACCACTCCTTCCCTGCCCTGCTCTGTAAGCAGAGCAACCCTGCCCACCTGCCCACCTTAAAAAAAAAAAATTAAATGGTAATAACTAAAAGGTATTGCCATTTTATGTATTTGGTTTTCGCTGTTTGGAAAAGCAGTGAGGCTGTGCTTCTCCACCATAGCAGAGGAGCCACCGCTGTTTCACACAGTTTTTCTAAAAAGGTTTTTATTTTTAACATTATGTAAAAAGCTGCTTCTATTTTAGCAAAAAACGAACTCCTGGTTATATTAGTTTGCAGGTGTTATGCGTATAACCTGGACCCCAAATCCCCACGGGTGTGCACGATTGATCATGCGTTGTTACAATTATAGCGTGTTATTTTATGCAAGCCCGACATTTCAGAACAACAAACTATAAAAGGTGAGCCTGTTGGCTTAATGAAGGGGTTATCATATCAACATATAGAAAACAGAACTATTGTCTTTGTAAAGAAAAACACCAATAATTATATTTAAATGTATACTTCATTAATTCACACTGTACAATGTATAATAAAAGTTATTGTCATAAAAATGTTTAATAACGTTTTATTAACAAAAACACATCTACATGTCTTTGAGACTTTCTTTCAACATTATTCATCCCACAAAATGCAATTATAAAAACAATCACAAAAGATCCGTGTACTCCAGCAGAAGAGCATAGAGCTCAGTCTAGGAGAGCATCAAAAAAGTATGTTAAGCTATCCTGGGGTCACATATCCAATCACTCAGGAGACTAACTGTTATTTTTCGTATGTTGCTGGGGGGCTTCTGCCTTATTGCAGCTGCCACAACATTTAAAAAATGCTTGATGGTGCCCCTTCCCCTTCAACTGAACATCAACAGGATCTAAAAAATGGGAAATTAGATGCCCTAGCAGAACCTTATGGGCATTCCTTGCTTTAAGCAGTGAATGATACATTTGGGGCTCCTGCAAACTAGTGGTAATATTTAAAGAAAATGGTTTTTACCCAGTGGGGGAGGGGTGTCCCTCTGGCACCTGCCCCAACAGTCCTAGGGGGCAGGGTATCCATTCCCTGTCCCCTATATGTATTTTTTACCTTGTTTGTAGGACTGGGGATTGAGTCCTCAAACCCTGATATCCTCTGCGGCGTGAAATATGCAAACATTTTTAGCCTAAATTTCTCAAGAACGACTGAACAGATTTACACCAAATCAGAAAAAGCATACTTTCTGGACCAAGATGGAACTTTCAGGTTTGGCTTTTGCTATGTCTATTTCCGTATGGAAAAATATATGAAGGAAAAGTGTTTTGGGCCACCCCGCCTTCTTTTCTCAGCCCTGTCTTGATGGATTGCCCAGAAACCTTTTCTTTAAAAGTTTTGTGAAGATTCATTAAACGGCGCCAAAGTTATAAGCAAACAAAAAATGTTTTTTCCAAGGGAAACGTGCTCCTAACTACCGAACTATAACAACCCAGTGGCAACTGCCACTGGGTAATATATATATATATATATTACCCAGTGGCAGTCTCCAGTAGGTACTTATAGTTAGGACCTAGTTTCCATAGGAAAAGCATATTTTTGACTTGCCTATGTCTCTGGCAGTGGTTGACAACTCTTCAGAAAATTTTCCCCAAAAAGTGTGATAGAAAGTCTTGTTGCACTTGCCATGTTTCAGGGGATCGAGAAAAAGGGGGCTCACAAAAAGTGTGTTTTCCATGTTAACTCCCATAGGACACATAGTCGAACTTACAGCCCGAACCACTCGATGAAATTACAGCAAATTTAGCAGAAAGGTAGATGTTGTTACATAGAATATGCTTTATGTTATTTGCTGCAAATCTGTTCAGTAGTTCTTCAGAAATGTAAATTGAAAATTATAGTGATATCTGTGGCCGTGGATATTTCACGGCGATATCACAAATAATCGTGAATGCGCACACCAACAGGAATCTATGATTGGCTAGCCACAACCTGCACAGAAAGTTGCAGCTGCCATTTTATCGAACAGGGAACTATTCCCAGGGCTGAACATTTCCATTACAGTTGACATAAGGGGTCAGGGTAGTAGTCCTCTGACCCCATGTTAGACAAATGGGGGTGTTAGTGACACAAGTAAAGTGTCCAAAATGAATTTTTTTAACCACGCACGATATTTGTGATGATGGCGTGACCGTCAGTGTGGCACCCTGTGTACCTTCACGTTGCTTCTATCAACGTTGTTGCGAATATTGGTGAAAATATAAAAATAATTCTCTCTATACATATCTATTACCTACTGGCGGTCACCAGTAGGTAGTTATAGTTACAACCTATTATCCATAGGAAATCTGCAACATTCTATTTGGAATAACTTTGGCGCCGGTTGACAAATCTTCGCGAAATTTTCAAAATTGGTGGGGCGCTCTGGTCCGCTCCCATCCTGAAAGTCTCTCGGTGATTCGTCAAGCAGGGGCCGAGAAAAAAGGGGGTGTCCCAAAACGTGTTTTCCCATGCAATTTTTCATAGGAACCATTAATCGCAGCTGCAGCCCGAACTGCTGAACGGAATTACACAAAATTTGGCAAAGAGGTATCTCTTGGTTCACACTCGTGCCTTTTGGTTAAAGGGTGTAAATCTGTTCAGTAGTTGCTGAGAAAATAAATCAAAAGTAAAATCATAGATATATCTGGGCGGACCCTAACCACACATCTCATTGTCAGCACTTCATCCAAGAAGTGTTGGCGGCCATCTTGGGACCAATATACATGATAGCACCTCATTAAAAAGCATTGCAGTTAATAGAAGGTTTTAAGACTTTAGTTACATTATAAATAATTTGTTGATGGTACCATACTCATTTTAGGAATTGTGGTGTGTTCTAAGGTGATTTTACCATGTCAAAAAGCCTTCTGCTGGGATATCATGAATAAAGTTTGAGAGAAAACTATTTTCTCATGCTTTTCCCACAGAGGTTTGGAAGGTGATCTATAAGCTAAACTGAGAGCATATTTTCTGTATATTCACATTATCTTTCTCAGTCATGTGAGAATGAAGTCTGACATTCTCAGTAAAACATGTACATCCAACAAGGGCAGAGACTGTCAGTTGATTCCTTTGTGTTCTACTGCAGCTTCCCAGAGTGTTCTAAAGAACAACTAGAGCGCTAACAGTCCTACTTATGACAAACTTATGGCACACCTGAAGCCATCTTGATTGGAATAAAGTAGTAACTCTTAAAACATTTAATTTAAAAAGGAACAAAATGAGGGGGTTCATTTTGCCATAGAAAGTATGATTAGTGCTGCAGAAAGAAAAGTTAGGGCACATTTTGAGCGACTTCTCAAATCCTCCTCTATTTCCTTAACACATTCTGACATGCAGACTGAAACATACACTTTCAATACCAGCAGCAGACTTCCCTGGTGAGCAGTAGCTTTACTACAGTGATCTAATGAGCAACTAGAGTGCTAACATTCTGAATTGATGGCAAATGTGTGACACATCTGAATGCCTTCTTGATGGAATCAAAGTAAAAAACTGAAAGTATTTCCTACTGAGGAGACTGTAGTAAATGAGAAAATTAGGAAACTTCATATAACAAATAAGTCTCCCAAGATGGCCACCAGAGACAAAAGATCCCAAATGTAGCACAAATATCACCCAGATGTAGCCCAAGTATAGCCCAATGACAGAATGTCCCAGAGTGTTCTAAAGAACAACTAGAGCGCTAACAGTCTTACTTATGACAAAAGTATGGCACACCTGAAGCCATCTTGATTGGAATAAAGTGGTAACACTGAAAACATTTAATTTGCAAAGGAACAAAATGAGGGGGTTCATTTTGCCGTAGAAATTATGATTCGTGCTGCAGAAAGAAAAATTAGGGCACATTTTGACTTCTCAAATCCTCTTCTATTTCATTAAAAAAAGTCTGACATGCAAACTGAAACATGCACTTTGAATACCAGCAGCAGACTTCCCTGGTGAGCAGTGGCTTTACTTCAGTGATCTAATGAGTAACTAGAGTGCTAACATTCAGAATTTATGGCAAATGTGTGACACATCTGAATGCCTTCTTGATGGAACCTAAGTAAACAAGCATTGAAAATGCAATAGGTCTCGCCCTCGTTTAAGTTAAAGCAATTCTGTTTGTAATTAGGTGTCTTTTTAGGTTTGCTTGTATTAGTGTTTTTCAAACTTTCATGTACATAACATGCATATGTATGCATATATGTATATGTATGCATGCATTTATATTTGGATTTATATAGATATATATGTTTATATATGTGTGAGCGAACGCCAGAAAGTGTCCCGGGGGTCCCCGCTGTATCAGTAACACGAGCCCGTGTCACCGAGAGTGGAAGCCCTGAACGGGGCAAACGGCTGTCATTTGCTGAGCCTTCTCTTCGGGGGGGGGGGTCCACGAGCCGGTAACAGTCGGACACCAGCAAAATATGAGCTTGCTTCGCTCACACGTTTCTCCAAGGAAAACAAGAACGAACGTGGACCTCGTTCCCTTGTTCACATCTATTTTAGTACACATACTAATGGTTCACTCGAACCAACTTGCACTATTTGCACTTTTTTCGTTTTTTATAATGCCTTCGGATTTTATTATTAAATTTACATTATGTAAATATTGGGATTTATTGCAATGATTATTTATCAATGCACCTCTCTACTATACTTAGTATTGAGGCCCTGGGTATAGATACTTGATTTCAAATAACATCCGGGGGAGCACTCACGAGGCAGTATATCTGGGTATAAGGCAAGCACATTTTTTATTAATTTATTTTTTACACAGTCACACATGTTGTAAGCACAGAGCGACTGAAAATTCCCTTACATAGGTTAATTTCCTTTTTTGTATTTAAACAGTTATTAGCAAATATTATCAATGTTCTAAATTGTAACAATTGATTTTATTGGTCTATATGATTTGTGCAGTGGAGGTATTTTACCTGTATGAATTTTATTGTACACAAAAATGTCTAAATACATGTAATGCATTGGTGGATCGGCATCATTGGGAAATAAGTTCAGTCTGTTCTCATTGTCTATTAATTCAAGCAACGTGTGATAGGTTGTTGTTTCAAACACGAGCACTTTAAATATCGAGTAAAACTCTCTCAACATTGTCATGTGATCAAGGCCGCTTTGACGGCTGAAACGCGTAATGGCAGGCAAGGAGGAATAAAATATCTTTGAACCACACAACGAGGTCCACGTTCGTTCTTGTTTTCCTTGGAGAAACGTGTGAGCGAAGCAAGCTCATGTTTATATATGTATGTATATATATACACATACATATATATAAATGCATATGCATATATATGAATATATATATGTGTGCATGTAGAGAGAGGTAGAGAGAGGCAGTGAGGTAGAGGTGTAGAGGTAAAGGTGTAGAGGTAGACAGGTAGAGAGGTAGAGGTAGAGAGGTAGAGGTGTAGAGAGGTAGAGGTGTAGAGAGGTAGAGAGTAGTAGAGAGAGAGGTAGAGAGGTAGAGAGTGGAGAGTGAGTAGTAGAGAGAGTAGCAGAGAGTGAGTGGTAGAGAGTAGTAGAGTGAGTAGTAGAGAGTAGTAGAGAGTGAGTAGTAGAGAGTGAGTAGTAGAGTGGGTAGTAGAGAGAAATAGAGAGTGAGTAGAAGAGAGTAGTAGAGAGTGAGTAGTAGAGAGTAGTAGAGAGGGAGTAGCAGAGAGAGAGTAGTAGAGAGTGAGTAGTAGAGAGTAGTAGAGAGTAGTAGAGAGTGAGTAGTAGAGAGTGGATAGTAGAGTGAGTAGTAGAGAGTGAGTAGTAGAAAGTAGTAGAGAGTAGTAGAGAGAGAGTAGTAGAGAGTGAGAAGTAGAGAGTTGTAGAGAGTGAGTTGTAGAGAGTGAATAGTAGAGAGAGAGTAGTAGAGAGTGAGTAGTAGAGAGTAGTAGGGAGTGAGTAGTAAAGAGAGTGAGTTGTAGAGAGTGAGTAATAGAGAAAGAGTAGTAGAGAGTGAGTAGTAGAGTAGTAGAGAGTGAGTAGTAGAGAGTGAGTAGTAGAGAGTGAGTAGTAGAGAGTAGTTGTTATAAAAACAACCTAACATAACATAATATAACATAACATGAGTAGTAGAGAGTAGTAGAGAGTGAGGAGGAGAGAGTGAGTAGTGGAGAGTGAGTAGTAAAGAGAGTGAGTTGTAGAGAGTGAGTAATAGAGAAAGAGTAGTAGAGAGTGAGTAGTAGAGTAGTAGAGAGTGAGTAGTAGAGAGTGAGTAGTAGAGAGTAGTGTAGTAGTAGAGAGTGAGTAGTAGAGAGTAGTTGTTATAAAAACAACCTAACATAACATAATATAACATAACATGAGTAGTAGAGAGTAGTAGAGAGTGAGGAGGAGAGAGTGAGTAGTGGAGAGTGAGTAGTAGAGAGTAGTAGAGAGCGAGTAGTAGAGAGCGAGTAGTAGAGAGTGAGTAGTAGACAGTGAGTAGTAGAGAGAGAGTAGTAGAGAGTGAGTAGCAGAGAGTAGTAGAGTGAGTAGTAGAGAGTGAGTAGTAGAGAGAGAGTAGTAGAGAGTGAGTAGTAGAGTAGTAGAGAGCGAGTAGTAGACAGCGAGTAGTAGAGAGTGATTAGTAGAGAGTGAGTAGTAGACAGTGAGTAGTAGAGAGAGAGTAGTAGAGAGTGAGTAGTAGAGAGTAGTAGAGTTGTAGAGAGTGAGTAGTAGAGAGTAGTTGAGAGCGAGTAGTAGAGAGTGAGTAGTAGAGAGTGAGTAGTAATGTGTAGTAGAGAGTAGTAGAGAGTGAGTAGTAGAGAGTGAGTAGTAGAGAGTAGTATAGTGAGTAGTAGAGAGTGAGTAGTAGAGAGAGAGTAGTAGAGAGTGAGTAAGAGAGTAGTAGAGAGTGAGTGGTAGAGAGTAGTAGAGTGAGTAGTAGAGAGCGATTAGTAGAGAGTGAGTAGTAGACAGTGAGTAGCAGAGAGAGAGAGTAGTAGAGAGTGAGTAGTAGAGAGCAGTAGAGTAGTAGAGAGTGAGTAGTAGAGAGTAGTTGAGAGCGAGTAGTAGAGAGTGAGTAGTGGAGAGTGAGTAGTAGAGAGTGTGTAGTAGAGAGTGAGTAGTGGAGAGTGAGTAGTAGAGAGTAGTAGAGAGTGAGTAGTAGAGAGTGAGTAGTAGAGAGTGAGTAGTAGATAGAGAGTAGTAGAGAGTGAGTAAGAGAGTAGTAGAGAGTGAGTGGTAGAGAGAGGTTGAGAGTAGTAGAGTGAGTAGTAGAGAGTAGTAGAAAGTGAGTAGTAGAGAGTGAGTAGTAGAGAGTAGTAGAGAGTGAGTAGTAGAGACTGAGTAGTAGAGTGGGTAGTAGAGAGAAATAGAGAGTGAGTAGAAGAGAGTAGTAGAGAGTGAGTAGTAGAGAATAGTAGAGAGGGAGTAGCAGAGAGAGAGAGAGAGTAGTAGAGAGTGAGTAGTAGAGGGTGAGTAGTAGAGAGTGAGTAGTAGAGAGTGAGTAGTTGAGAGTAGTAGAGAGAGAGTAGTAGAGAGTGAGAAGTAGAGAGTTGTAGAGAGTGAGTTGTAGAGAGTGAATAGTAGAGAGAGAGTAGTAGAAAGTGATTAGTAGAGAGTAGTAGAGAGTGAGTAGTAAAGAGACTGAGTAGTAGACAGTGAGTAATAGAGAAAGAGTAGTAGAGAGTGAGTAGTAGAGTAGTAGAGAGTGAGTAGTAGAGAGTGAGTAGTAGAGAGTAGTGTAGTAGTAGAGAGTGAGTAGTAGAGAGTAGTTGTTATAAAAACAACCTAACATAACATAATATAACATAACATAACAGTAGTAGAGAGTGAGTAGTAGAGCGAGAGTAGTAGAGAGTAGTAGAGTAGTAGAGAGTGAGTAGTAGAGAGTGAGTAGTAGAGAGTAGTAGAGAGTGAGGAGGAGAGAGTGAGTAGTGGAGAGTGAGTAGTAGAGAGTAGAAGAGAGCGAGTAGTAGAGAGCGAGTAGTAGAGAGTGAGTAGTAGACAGTTAGTAGAGAGAGAGTAGTAGAGAGTGAGTAGCAGAGAGTAGTAGAGTGAGTAGTAGAGAGTGAGTAGTAGAGAGTGAGTAGTAGAGAGAGAGTAGTAGAGAGTGAGTAGTAGAGTGGTAGAGAGTGAGTGGTAGAGAGTAGTAGAGTGAGTAGTAGAGAGTAGTAGAGAGCCAGTAGTAGACAGCGAGTAGTAGAGAGTGATTAGTAGAGAGTGAGTAGTAGACAGTGAGTAGTAGAGAGAGAGTAGTAGAGAGTGAGTAGTAGAGAGTGAGGAGGAGAGAGTGAGTAGTGGAGAGTGAGTAGTAGAGAGTAGTAGAGAGCGAGTAGTAGAGAGCGAGTAGTAGAGAGTGAGTAGTAGACAGTGAGTAGTAGAGAGAGAGTAGTAGAGAGTGAGTAGCAGAGAGTAGTAGAGTGAGTAGTAGAGAGTGAGTAGTAGAGAGAGAGTAGTAGAGAGTGAGTAGTAGAGTAGTAGAGAGCGAGTAGTAGACAGCGAGTAGTAGAGAGTGATTAGTAGAGAGTGAGTAGTAGACAGTGAGTAGTAGAGAGAGAGTAGTAGAGAGTGAGTAGTAGAGAGTAGTAGAGTTGTAGAGAGTGAGTAGTAGAGAGTAGTTGAGAGCAAGTAGTAGAGAGTGAGTAGTAGAGAGTGAGTAGTAATGAGTAGTAGAGAGTAGTAGAGAGTGAGTAGTAGAGAGTGAGTAGTAGAGAGTAGTATAGTGAGTAGTAGAGAGTGAGTAGTAGAGAGAGAGTAGTAGAGAGTGAGTAAGAGAGTAGTAGAGAGTGAGTGGTAGAGAGTAGTAGAGAGTAGTAGAGTGAGTAGTAGAGAGCGATTAGTAGAGAGTGAGTAGTAGACAGTGAGTAGCAGAGAGAGAGAGTAGTAGAGAGTGAGTAGTAGAGAGCAGTAGAGTAGTAGAGAGTGAGTAGTAGAGAGTAGTTGAGAGCGAGTAGTAGAGAGTGAGTAGTGGAGAGTGAGTAGTAGAGAGTGAGTAGTAGAGAGTGAGTAGTGGAGAGTGAGTAGTAGAGAGTGAGTAGTAGAGAGTGAGTAGTAGATAGAGAGTAGTAGAGAGTGAGTAAGAGAGTAGTAGAGAGTGAGTGGTAGAGAGAGGTTGAGAGTAGTAGAGTGAGTAGTAGAGAGTAGTAGAAAGTGAGTAGTAGAGAGTGAGTAGTAGAGAGTAGTAGAGAGTGAGTAGTAGAGACTGAGTAGTAGAGTGGGTAGTAGAGAGAAATAGAGAGTGAGTAGAAGAGAGTAGTAGAGAGTGAGTAGTAGAGAATAGTAGAGAGGGAGTAGCAGAGAGAGAGAGAGTAGTAGAGAGTGAGTAGTAGAGAGTGAGTAGTTGAAAGTAGTAGAGAGAGAGTAGTAGAACGTGATTAGTGGAGAGTAGTAGAGAGTGAGTAGTAAAGAGAGTGAGTAGTAGACAGTGAGTAATAGAGAAAGAGTAGTGGAGAGTGAGTAGTAGAGTAGTAGAGAGTGAGTAGTAGAGAGTGAGTAGTAGAGAGTAGTGTAGTAGTAGAGAGTGAGTAGTAGAAAGTAGTTGTTATAAAAACAACCTAACATAACATAATATAACATAACATAACAGTAGTAGAGAGTGAGTAGTACAGCGAGAGTAGTAGAGAGTAGTAGAGTAGTAGAGAGTGAGTAGTGGAGAGTGAGTAGTAGAGAGTAGTAGAGAGTGAGGAGGAGAGAGTGAGTAGTGGAGAGTGAGTAGTAGAGAGTAGAAGAGAGCGAGTAGTAGAGAGCGAGTAGTAGAGAGTGAGTAGTAGACAGTGAGTAGTAGAGAGAGAGTAGTAGACAGTGAGTAGCAGAGAGTAGTAGAGTGAGTAGTAGAGAGTGAGTAGTAGAGAGTGAGTAGTAGAGAGAGAGTAGTAGAGAGTGAGTAGTAGAGAGTGAGTGGTAGAGAGTAGTAGAGTGAGTAGTAGAGAGTAGTAGAGAGCCAGTAGTAGACAGCGAGTAGTAGAGAGTGATTAGTAGAGAGTGAGTAGTAGACAGTGAGTAGTAGAGAGAGAGTAGTAGAGAGTGAGTAGTAGAGAGTAGTAGAGTAGTAGAGAGTGAGTAGTAGAGAGTAGTTGAGAGCGAGTAGTAGAGAGTGAGTAGTGGAGAGTGAGTAGTAGAGAGTAGTTGAGAGCGAGTAGTAGAGAGTGAGTAGTGGAGAGTGAGTAGTAGAGAGTGAGTAGTGGAGAGTGAGTAGTAGAGAGTGAGTAGTAGATAGAGAGTAGTAGAGAGTGAGTAAGAGAGTAGTAGAGAGTGAGTGGTAGAGAGAGGTTGAGAGTAGTAGAGTGAGTAGTAGAGAGTAGTAGAGAGTAGTAGAAAGTGAGTAGTAGAGAGAGTAGTAGAGAGTAGTAGACTAGTAGAGAGTGAGTAGTAGAGAGTGAGTAGTAGAGACTAGTAGAGAGCAAGGAGGAGAGAGTGAGTAGTGGAGAGTGAGTAGCAGAGAGTAGTAGAGAGCAAATAGTAGAGAGCGAGTAGTAGAGAGTGATTAGTAGAGAGGGAGTAGTAGACAGTGAGTAGTAGAGAGAGAAGTAGTAGAGTGAGTAGTAGAGAGGGAGTAGCAGAGAGAGAGAGTAGTAGAGAGTGAGTAGTAGAGTAGTAGAGAGTGAGTGGTAGAGAGTAGTAGAGAGTAGTAGAGTGAGCAGGAGACAGTAGTAGAGAGTGAGTAGTAGAGAGTAGTAGAAAGTGAGTAGTAGCGAGTGAGTAGTAGAGAGTGAGTAGTAGAGAGAGTGTTAGAGAGTAGTAGAGAGTGAGCAGTAGAGAATGAATAGTAGAGAGTAGTAGAGATTGAGTAGTAGAGAGTACTAGAGAGTGAGTAGTAGAGAGAGAGTAGTAGAGAGTGAGTAGTAGAGAATGAATAGTAGAGAGTAGTAGAGAGTGAGTAGTAGAGAGTAGTAGAGAGTGAGTAGTGGAGAGTGAGTAGCAGAGAGTAGTGGAGAGTGAGTAGTAGAGAGTAGTAGAGAGTGAGTAGTAGAGAGTGAGTAGTAGAAAGTAGTAGAGAGTGAGTAGTAGAGAGTGAGTAGTAGAGAGAGAGTAGTAGAGAGTGAGTAAGAGAGTAGTAGAGAGTGAGTGGTAGAGACAGGTTCAGAGTAGTAGAGTGAGTAGTAGAGAGTAGTAGAAAGTGAGTAGTAGAGAGAGTAGTAGAGAGTAGTAGAGTAGTAGAGAGTGAGTAGTAGAGAGCAAGGAGGAGAGAGTGAGTAGTGGAGAGTGCGTAGTAGAGAGTGATTAGTAGAGAGGGAGTAGTAGACAGTGAGTAGTAGAGAGAGAGCAGTAGAGAGTGAGTAGTAGAGAGTAGTAGAGTGAGTAGTAGAGAGTGAGTAGTAGAGAGAGAGAGTAGTAGAGAGTGGGTAGTAGAGTAGTAGAGAGTGAGTGGTAGAGAGTAGTAGAGAGTAGTAGAGTGAGTAGTAGACAGTAGTAGAGAGTGAGTAGTAGAGAGTAGTAGAGAGTGAGTAGTGGAGAATGAATAGTAGAGAGTAGTAGAGTCTGAGTAGTAGAGAGTAGTAGAGAGTGAGTAGCAGAGAGTAGTAGAGAGTGAGTAGTAGAGAGTGAGTAGTAGAGAGTGAGTAAGAGAGTAGTAGAGAGTGAGTGGTAGAGAGAGGTAGTGAGTAGTAGAGAGTAGTAGAAAGTGAGTAGTAGAGAGAGTAGTAGAGAGTAGTAGAGTAGTAGAGAGTGAGTAGTAGAGAGTGAGTAGTAGAGAGTTGAGTAGTAGATAGTGAGTAGTAGAGAGTGAGTTGTAGAGAGAGTAGTAGAGAGTAGTAGAGAGCGAGCAGGAGAGAGTGAGTAGTAGAGAGCGAGTAGTAGAGAGCGAGTAGAAGAGAGTGATTAGTAGAGAGTGAGTAGTAGACAGTGAGTAGTAGAGAGAGAGAGTAGTAGAGAGTGAGTAGTAGAGAGTAGTAGAGTGAGTAGTAGAGAGTGAGTAGTAGAGAGTAGTAGCGAGTGAGTAGTAGAGAGTGAGTAGTAGAGAGAGAGTAGTAGAGAGTAGTAGAGAGTGAGTAGTAGAGAATTAATAGTAGAGAGTAGTAGAGAGTGAGTAGTAGAGAGTAGTAGAGAGTGAGTAGCAGATAGTAGTAGAGAGTGAGTAGTAGAGAGTAGTAGAGTGAGTAGTAGAGTAGTAGAGAGTAGTTAGTCAGTCTCAGTCTGTGTCAGTCAGTCAGTCAGTGTCAGTCAGTCAGTGTCAGTATCAGTCAGTGTCAGTCAGTCAGTGTCTGTCAATTAGTGTCAGTCAGTGTCAGTCAATCAGTGTCAGTCAGTGTCAATCAGTCAGTGTCAGTCAGTTAGTGTCAGTCAGTGTCATTGTCAATGTCAGTCAATCAGTGTCAGTCAGTGTCAGTTAGTCAGTGTCAGCTAGAGCAGCTCTGCTGACCTGGTTCTCTGGCTCTAAAGCAGCTCTGCTGACCTGGTTCTCTGTCTCTAAAGGAGCTCTGCTGACCTGGTTCTCTCCCTCTAAAGCAGCTCTGCTGACCTGGTTTCTCTGGCTCTACAGCATGTCTGCTGACCTGGTTCTCTGGCTCTAGAGCTGCTCTGCTGACCTAGTTCTTAGGCTACAGAGCAGCTCTGCTGATCTGGTTCTCTGGCTCTACAACAGCTCTGCTGACCTGGTTCTCTGGCTCTAAAGCAGCTCTGCTGACCTGGTTCTATGGCTCTAAAGCAGTTCTGCTGACATGGTTCTCTGGCTCTAGAGCAGCTCTGCTGACCTGGTTCTCTCCCTCTAGAGCAGCTCTGCTGACCTGGTTCTCTCCCTCTAAAGCAGCTCTACTGACCTGGTTCTATGGCTCTAAAGCAGCTCTGCTGATTTGGCTCTCTGGCTCTAGAGCAGCTCTGCTGACCTGGTTCTCTGGCTCTAAAGCAGCTCTGCTGACCTGCTTCTATGGCTCTAAAGCAGCTCTGCTGATTTGGCTCTCTGGCTCTAGAGCAGCTCTGCTGACCTGGTTCTCTGGCTCTAAAGCAGCTCTGCTGGCCTGGTTCTCTGGCTCTAAAGCAGCTCTGCTGGCCTGGTTCTCTCCCTCTAAAGCAGCTCTGCTGACCTAGGTTCTCTGGCTCTACAGCAGCTCTGCTGACCTGGTTCTATGGCTCTAGAGCAGCTCTGCTCACCTGGTTCTTAGGCTCTAGAGCAGCTCTGCTGACCTGGTTCTCTGGCTCTAAAGCAGCTCTGCTGACCTGCTTCTATGGCTCTAAAGCAGCTCTGCTGATTTGGCTCTCTGGCTCTAGAGCAGCTCTGCTGACCTGGTTCTCTGGCTCTAAAGCAGCTCTGCTGGCCTGGTTCTCTGGCTCTAAAGCAGCTCTGCTGGCCTGGTTCTCTCCCTCTAAAGCAGCTCTGCTGACCTAGGTTCTCTGGCTCTACAGCAGCTCTGCTGACCTGGTTCTCTGGCTCTAGAGCAGCTCTGGTGTCCTTGTTCTTAGGCTCTAGAGCAGCTCTGCTGACCTGGTTCTGTGGCTCTACAACAGCTCTGCTGACCTGGTTCTCTCCCTCTAAAGAAGCTCTACTGACCTGGTTTCTCTGGCTCTACAGCAGCTCTGCTGACCTGGTTCTCTGGCTCTAGCGTAGAGAGTGAGTAGTAGAGAATGAATAGTAGAGAGTAGTAGAGATTGAGTAGTAGAGAGTAGTAGAGAGTGAGTAGCAGAGAGTAGTAGAGAGTGAGTAGTAGAGAGTAGTAGAGAGAGAGTAGTAGAGAGTGAGTAAGAGAGTAGTAGAGAGTGAGTGGTAGAGAGAGGTAGTGAGTAGTAGAGAGTGAGTAGTAGAGATTAGTAGAGAGCGAGTAGAAGAGAGCGAGTAGAAGAGAGTGATTAGTAGAGAGTGAGTAGTAGACAGTGAGTAGTAGAGAGAGAGTAGTAGAGAGTGAGTAGTAGAGAGTAGTAGAGTGAGTAGTAGAGAGTGAGTAGTAGAGAGTGAGTAGTAGAGAGTAGTAACGAGTGAGTAGTAGAGAGAGAGTAGTAGAGAATGAGTAGTAGAGAATGAGTAGTAGAGAATGAATAGTAGAGAGTAGTAGAGAGTGAGTAGTAGAGAGTAGGAGAGATTGAGTAGCAGATAGTAGTAGAGAGTGAGTAGTAGAGAGTAGTAGAGTGAGTAGTAGAGTAGTTAATCAGTCTCAGTCTGTGTCAGTCAGTCAGTCAGTGTCAGTCACTCAGTGTCAGTCACTCAGTATCAGTATCAGTCAGTGTCAGTCAGTCAGTGTCAGTCAGTCAATGTCAGTCAGTGTCAGTCAGTGTCAGTCAATTAGTGTCAGTCAGTGTCAGTCAATCAGTGTCAGTCAATCAGTGTCAGTCAGTGTCAATCAGTCAGTGTCAGTCAGTCAGTGTCAGTCAGTGTCAGTGTCAGTGTCAATGTCAGTCAATCAGTGTCAGTCAGTGTCAGTTAGTCAGTGTCAGCTAGAGCAGCTCTGCTGACCTGGTTCTCTGGCTCTAAAGCAGCTCTGCTGACCTGGTTCTCTGTCTCTAAAGCAGCTCTGCTGACCTGGTGTCAAGAATTCCTGTCATACAAGGGAAACACGCCCTTATGTAAACAGGAGAGCTGTTACATAACTCAAGGAAAACACGCCCTATAAAGGGAGGAACCGGGAGGTACAAGGCTGTCGGATATTGTGTTTACACCGACGTACCTGCTTTGTGAAGAGCAGTGTTCCGGAGTGGTGCTCCAGTAAGGCAAGGACGGAGGTAGGTCGAGTCGTTACTCCCTGGGCCGTGTCTTGCCCCATCGTCACCTGTGAAGGACCCGGAAGCTCTACCGGTCAACCATTGAGCTTCGCTTTTTGACTCGGCTGAGTCCAAGCGCAGTGGCGCTTTTGCTGGTTGGAGTCGTAACTCCCAGCCCGACCAGAGACACAGGGACTGCCAGCTGTAACGCACACCAGGAGGTGTTTGCCGCGTTACAGACTCGGAAGTCCACAGGATCGATCGAGCGGCTGCTCTCGGTTCAGTCTTCTTGCTTGTGATTGGGGTATCGGTAACGCATCACCAGGAGGTGACTCCGCGTCCCGGTGCAGTCTGAGGAAGAGGTTGAGCGGCTGCTCCCTTCAGGTAGAGACCCCGGCTGGGTGTTTCCCTGACTCCTCGATTCTCCCCAACACTCTTCGTGCCCCTCACAGCCTACCGATTGGCATTGTCGGCCATTTCATTTCTGCCCTCTGTTGGCATACGCCGGGATCGGCGTATATGCAGAGGACGGTTAGGACCATCCGTGCTGTGGGCTGGTAACGTACTTAGCCTGGAGGATTCCAGTGACTATAACTTTTGTTTGTTCTTTGTATTTTATTTGCCTTCATTAAAAGAACTAACCCTTCACAAGTGGTTGCGTCCTCATTGTCGTGTCTGTTAAACGATCCTGAGACGTTCAGGGCGTTACACCTGGTTCTCTCCCTCTAAAGCAGCTCTGCTGACCTGGTTTCTCTGGCTCTACAGCACGTCTGCTGACCTGGTTCTCTGGCTCTAGAGCTGCTCTGCTGACCTAGTTCTTAGGCTACAGAGCAGCTCTGCTGATCTGGTTCTCTGGCTCTACAACAGCTCTAGTGACCTGGTTCTCTGGCTCTAAAGCAGCTCTGCTGACCCGGTTCTATGGCTCTAAAGCAGTTCTGCTGACATGGTTCTCTGGCTCTAGAGCAGCTCTGCTGACCTGGTTCTCTCCCTCTAAAGCAGCTCTACTGACCTGGTTTCTCTTGCTCTACTGCTGCTCTGCTGACCTGGTTCTCTGGCTCTAGAGCAGCTCTGCTGACCTGGTTCTTAGGCTCTAGAGCAGCTCTGCTGACCTGGTTCTCTGGCTCTAAAGCAGCTCTGCTGACCTGCTTCTATGGCTCTAAAGCAGCTCTGCTGATTTGGTTCTCTGGCTCTAGAGCAGCTCTGCTGACCTAGTTCTCTGGCTCTAAAGCAGCTCTGCTGGCCTGGTTCTCTGGCTCTAAAGCAGCTCTGCTGACCTGGTTCTCTCCCTCTAAAGCAGCTCTGCTGACCTGGGTTCGCTGGCTCTACAGCAGCTCTGCTGACCTGGTTCTCTGGCTCTAGAGCAGCTCTGCTGACCTGGTCCCTTGGTTCTAAAGCAGCTCTGCTGACCTGGTTCTCTCCATCTAAAGCAGCTCTGCTGACCTGGTTCTCTCGCTCTAAAGCAGCTCTTCTGACCTGGTTTCTCTGGCTCTACAGCAGCTCTGCTGGCCTGGTTCTCTGGCTCTAGAGCAGCTCTGCTGACCTGGTTCTTAGGCTCTAGAGCAGCTCTGCTGGCCTGGTTCTCTGGCTCTAAAGCAGCTCTGTTGACCTGGTTCTATGGCTCTAAAGGTGCTCTGCTGTCCTGGTTCTCTCCCTCTAAATCAGGTCTGCTGACCTGGTTATCTGCCTCTAGAGCAGCTCTGCTGACCTGGTTCTATGGCTCTACAATGGCTCTGCTAACCTAGTTTCTCTGGCTCTACAGCAGCTCTGCTGACCTGGTTCTCTGCGCTCACAATGCACGCACCCCACTTCACGAAAATATATTTAAAACTAATATAAGTTTATTATAAGTACAAATATATTATTTTTATGAATATCTCAGATAATCTCTTGCCCTAATATGTATATTAACGACACATACATATCATTTTGGAACATACATATTTTTTGCAGGAGTCGTGCTCCCAGCGCGCCCCAGCATGTATATGACGTCATGGAGGACCCGCCACCACGCAAGCATCTCGTACCGTAATGCGCATGTGTCGCGAATGCATGGGAGCAGTAGTCGCAGACTGGTCGCATACCAATAGTGCACATCACGTAATATTAAATGTATATGATGTAACTGAAAAACACGCAGCCGTCGCACACCGTACGCGGATCCTTTCCAACTTTTCTAAAATGGCGGTTAGAATCCGCGCACCCACCGTGATGTGTACGCTTTGAGTGCGCGACTCTGAAAAATGTTTTGATTTTTTTTAAAAAAAAGAATAATATAAATATATTAAAATAAAAAATGAAAAAAAATTAATCAATATTTCAGTTTCAATATTTTTAAAAATGTTTTTTGCAATTTTCAGAAAAATATATAATGTTATTTAATGAATAAAATATTTATAAATAAACAGTTAAAAAACTGTAGAAAATCAGTACAAAAAAATAGGTATAACTACTATCACACTTAAAAATGAGCATTTAAAAACCCTTTGAAATTCACTGAAAAAAACCATAGGTTTCAGAGAAGTTATAGTTCGAAATTAGCATTCAAAAAAGCTTTGAAATTCACTGAAAAAGCCATAGGTTTCAGAGACGTTATAGTTAGAAATTAGCATTTAAAAAACCTTAGAAATTCACAGAAAAAACCATAGGTTTCAGGGGCGTTATAGTTAGCTGGGCTTTTCACTTTTCAAAACCATTGAAATTCCCCCGTTATAGTTAGTTCAGCTAACTATAACTTGCGCGCCCGCAATGCACTGCTGATGACGTCACATATTACATCACTCATGACATGGTCAGTGACATCACTCATGACATCACTGATGACATCTCAAATTACATCACTGATGACATCACTGATGACAGCATCCATGTGATAAATTACTGCATCTTCTCACACCCTAATTTAAACTTTGGTACACCAACTTAAAATTTCAGACGTCCATTCTCAAAACCATAGATACTCCAATACCAATAGCTACATACCCACTCATTAACTCTTAGGTCTACATACACCTCCACTCACTCACCTGTACAGTCACTCATACTTACAGTCACTCCGTAACAGGCTATCATATGCATTTATACACCTATATAGACACTCACAGACCGCCAATCATCCATTGAGGTACTGACACACCTGGTGCTATTATGACATCCTCGTCGGCGTGGGAGAGCTAGGAAAGAATTTCCATGGAATGGTGGTGCAGGGGATATTCAACTAAGTGTTCAGGCTAGTCCTTTGGGAGCAACTGTTTATGTTGCCAATCCAGAAACCAAAATCAGTGATCTGAGGGCAGAGGCCCTGCAGATGGCACACCAGGTGGGGTGCCCAGTCGTGTGCACCGGCGGGGCAGCGAAGTGACAAGCACCACAACCCACAAAAAAGGTAACGAGGGCACTGAATGACACAGGATCTTCTCTTTGTATCTGGCAGGAACAACAAAGTTAAAATGCCCTAGTACCAAAATGTAGAATTAGTGCTACAACGGTCTTCAAGAGGACATGTGATTACGCTTCTGCCTCCCGTACCCTGGAGGCGGCACATGGGTCATGCGGTACGGTCATACTGCGGTGGGACGCACACTCGTTGACCTCTCATGGCACTGCTCAACACTTCAGGGAGGACGCTTTTCATTAGCTATGTTTTCTGATGACGTGTCGCGCCGGCCCCGTCCAACAACAGGACTCCTTTAGATCCAAACAGACTCTTCCACTTTCTCACCGGAAGTGAAATCAGGCCACGCAGACACTTTCACAATACAACAGCTGGGAATGCACTTTCTGGTAAAAAAAACCACTTTCCTTCCTCCTAATTAATCAAATAAACATCTCACTGAAGAACAGGGGCCAGCTTCGATCGGTAAACAGCCGTTACAATGACTTTTTTACTTCGCGATACCATTACAACGCATGCATTACCACACATGCGTTGTACATTGCGTTGTACATTGCAAAGTCATTACTACACATTTTTTTAGAATGCATGGTCATTTACCACGCATGCCTTTACAACAGATTTTGTTGTAAAGGTATGTATGGTAAATGACCATGCCTTCTATTTTATTTATTTATTTATTTGTCGAATTTGTATAGCGCATAGCTGCCCCAGCAACGGGGCATCCCAGCGCGACCAAAGACAGTGAGAGTTGCCGAAGGAGAGCAGTTTAAAAGTGAACCGGAAAAAGCCAGGTCTTAATGGCTTTACGAAAAGCAAGATGATTCTGAATCCCTCTGACCGGAACCGGAAGCAAATTCCAGAGTTGCGCCGCAAGACTGCAGAAAGAGCGGCCTCCGGCTCTAGCTCTCAGAACACGAGGGACACTCACTAACGCTTGGTCACCCGATCTGAGGGAACGCCGGGGCACATGGAACTGTAACAAGTTGGACAGGCCCAAAGGAGCACGTTGAGTCAGAATCCTGTGCGAAACACAAATAGTCTTAAACTGGATTCGCTTTTCAACAGGCAGCCAGTGTAACGTAGGCAAGACATGGGAAACTGAACAAGATCTCGGCAGTGCCACCAGAATACGTGCAGCAGCGTTCTGAATTCTCTGCAAGCGCCTAATACAAGACTTGTTGGCCCCAAGATACAGAGAATTACCATAATCCAGCCTAGACAAAATTGTCGCATGGATAATGGTCTGATGCACCCTGGGGGGAAAAGCCACGCAGCAGCCCAAAAATATGTCCCTGCCACGGCTTTTGATTGTGTATCGAAGGTGAACCCACTATCGATCCACACCCCCAGGTTCTTAACAGCCTCTTTAGGCACAGGGGCCGGTGTCTAAAAAATATGTAGACGATCCACGTTGTTGTAAGGAAACAGAGGCTGTTCCGTTTCCTCACAACGACATGCACCGCCCCTCAGAGACGACGTGAAGCAGGAACCACAAGGAGAGAGGAACCATGAGGAGTGAGAGGTAAGGGGGATTGGGCATGGGGTGGGTTTTTTCTCTCTAGGGTTTAGGGTAGTGCAGTGGTGTTTGGTTAGTGTAGGGGGTCGTGCTGGGGGTAGTGTTTTAGGGTTTAGGTTAGTACAGTGGTGTTTGGGTAGTGTAGAGGGTTGTGCTGGGGATAGATTTAGGGTTTAGGGTAGTGCAGTGGTGTTTGGGTAGTGCAGGGAGTCATGCTATGGGTAGTGATTTAGGGTTTAGGGCAGTGCTGTGGTGTTTGTGTAGTGTAGGGGGATTTTATTATTCCTAATGTTAGCGCGTCATCTACTTCAAGTCGATGTAATCACTTGCTTAGCAATTGGCATTGCTTGGTAACAACCCAGTCATTCTAACAACCGCATTGTAATGGCATCGCGGTGTAATCACCGCGATGTATAGGTCGTTTCCCGGCATGGGCCGGTGAGTACCAACCAAAGGTAGACGGATTGATTCTATGGGTTTGCTATATAGACAATGTTTTAATTGTTTGGAAATGAACAAGAGATTCAGGGAAAGAATATATAACCCTTTTGAATCAAAACTCTCTTGATCGGAACTTTACCAGTCACATCAGTCAGAGTGAGGTGAATTTCCTAGATCTAATAGTCTATGTTAAAGACAATAGGTTACACACCTCACTATTTAGGAAACCCACAGCTGGGAATTCCCTCTTGCATGCCCCAAGCAGTCACCCACGCAGTCTATAATGGAGTATCTCCAACGGGGAACTCCTAAATATCAAATAAAATGGTTCCACTGAGGGAGACTTCATGAAAGCTGAGAGCAATATGATCACTTGATTTAAAGCCAGAGGTTATACATTGATTGTCCTAAATATGGCCAAAGATAAAGTTAAATAGCAGACTGAAGAATAACTTTTATTAGAAAAGGAAAAGGAAGAAAAGGTAAATTGGGTCAGGATATTTATAGTTTTCGCAATCAAAGCATCTCAGATTTTCACTATCTTTGGAAAATATTAGCAAATACTCCACACAGAAAATTTCATAGGAGAAAGCATATCAATTCATACACGAATCACATATAAGAAAAGTGCTTCTTTAAAGGATTATCTAATACATAGTCCCTTTTCTTTGCAAATCAAAAGACAGCTGAATGAGACAGCAATAGGATTTAATACATGCATTAAATGTAAAGCCTGCAAATTCAGCAATAAGTTAAAGGAATACGAAGTGCCAAGGCAGGCCAAACCAGTTAGGATTAAACACCTACTTAACTGTAATTCAGACTATACAGTATACCGTCTACTCTGTCTGTGCAATAGGAAATACATAGGCAGCACAACCATCCAGCCTAAAACGTATACTCGAACATGTGCGAGCCATCACCATCAAAGATTCAACATAGCCAGATGCTAGATACTTTAAGATATTCCAGGCAAGCAATAGGGATCAGCAGAATTGTTTCTGTCTTGACCGAGTACCCCCAGGGTAAGGGGAGGCAACATATATTTGACATTAAGGTGACTGGAGTCTAGGTAAATCATTAGTTGTTGAACCAAGATACCTTAAGTTCTGAATAGTGATGAGGAACTTCCAGTTCACATAGGAGACTGAAGCATGCAGCGACACTAGAAGACAAGGGAAGCCATTTTTTCCTACTCAGGGCATAATTGTTATATCGCACAAGACCCCACAAGACTAATATAGGAAGATAGACACCACTGTTGGATATACTTATGAGCCTATTTTATATTCTATGCAATGATACATGAGTTATTAGGTGTAGTGAATATGGGCATATAATAGACAACCCAATCAAAGGATTATCTGAGGCGATCACATTTAGGACCTTGTAACTGTATTTTTTGGTTATGTCAAAATGACAATTATCTGTACAAGATAATCTGTTATACAAAGTACTTTGATGTCAGGTTGTGGCTCTGATGATAGAAAGCGAAATAAAACATTTTGAGTTGTGAAATAACCAGTGTGAGATAAGATGTAAACCATCATAAGATGAAAACCATTGTCATTTTATGATGGCCGTGGATTAATGTGTTTTTACTTTAGTAAGAGCTTTGATTTGATTTGGTATTTTACAGGGCGGGGAATACTTTGAGCAATCACAGTGAACAAGGCTATTTGCCGAAACATGTCTGTTTTTAGCGAAGGTATCGTCAAAATAAACTACACTTCAAGCACCCTGTGAGTGCCCGTCACACTTTTTGTCTAGGAGAAACATATACACATACATAATATAATATATTCACTGAGAAAACCATATTTCAGGGGCGTGATAGTTAGTTGGACATTTCACTTGTGCAAAACAATAGAAATTCCCCCGTTATAGTTAGTTCAGCTAACTATAACTCGCATGCCCTCAATGCACTGCTGATGACGTCACATATTACATCACTCATGACATGGTCAGTGACATCGCTCATGAAATCCCTGATGATATCTCAAATGACATCACTGATGACATCACTGATGACATCATCCTTGTGATAGGGTGACAGACCTCCTCTCACCCTAATATAACCTTTGATACACACACTCAAAAATACCAACTAACATTTTCAAAACAATGGACATACCAATACCAGTTACAATACACCTATTCAGTAATTCCAAGATCTACACACACATCCACTCATTCACCAACAGTCCCTTTACAGTCACTCATGTACTCACTCATCATATGTACTCATACACCTATACATCCTGTTATACACTGCCACTCATCCATAGAGTTACTCACACACATAGTCACACATGCAAACAAATTATCAAATATCCATTTACTTGCATATACAGTTATACACACATTACCACACTTACTTCTAGAGAAACTTACACATATTTACTCTCTTAAACAATCACTTAAAGAAACACCTTGTTATTTCGACAGGAACTCTTCCAATCTCTCACACTCACATATACTCACTTATATACACCAATACTCACATATACTAGTTTAAAACATATGTAATTACTCATAAAGACACTATTGAGACAGTCATTCACTCACTAACACATCCATACATACACTCATCCACCTATACAGTCCTGCACACATGCTGTCTTCAACACATACAAACAGTGAGCCACTCATTCATCCATCTATGCAGTAAGTAATACCCCCCACCGAACCATACAGACACTCAGACACTCATACTGATAGTCAAAAAACCAACTAATAAGTAATAACCCATATAGAAACTCATGTAGCTACTCACCAACCCATGCAGCCACTTATACACAAAGTGAGAGACTGATACAGATATTTACATATTTCAACATTACTCACTAACCCATGTATTCACTAAGATACACTTAATCAGTCAGTTATACAATCAATTTTACAAAAGAAATCATCCATTTCGACACTTATATATCCATTTATTCTTCCATCGACCTTGAGATATACATATATAAAACATATTTAATTTTCAGAAAAACAGACATTCACTGGATGATGTAATCAGTGATGTCATTTGAGATGTCATCAGTGATGTCATGAGTGATGTCACTGACCATGTCATGAGTGATGTAATATGTGACGTCATCAGCAGTGCATTGCGGGCGCGCGAGTTATAGTTAGCTGAACTAACTATAACAGGGGAATTTCTATGGTTTTGTACGAGTGAAATGCCTAACTAACTATAACGCCCCTGAAACCTATGTTTTTTTTCAGTGAATTTCTAAGGTTTTTTAAATGCTAATTTCTAACTATAACGTGCCTGAAACCTATGGTTTTTTCAGTGAATATATATATATTTATTATAGTATGTATACATGTGAAAATGTCTCGGTCTGCCTGTTTGCTTCGGTTGCACAGAAAAAGTGGGTGGAACTGATGTCAGCATGCCGACGAGGCCCTCTTATGGCTCCGATGACGTCGTATGGTGTCGCGAGCGGAGCCGTGCTATTATGACGTCCTCGTCGACGTGGAAGAGCTAGGAAAGAATTCCCGTGGAATGCTGGTGCAGGGGATATTCACCTAAGTGTTCAGGCTAGTCCTTTGAGAGCAACTGTTTATGTTGCCACTCCAGAAACCGAAACCAGTGATCCGAGGGCAGAGGCCCTGCAGATGGCACACGAGGTGGGGTGCCGAGTCGTGTTCACCAGCGGGGCAGCGAAGTGACAAGCACCACAACCCACAAAAAAGGTAACAAGGGCACTGAATAACACAGGATCTTCTCTTTGTATCTGGCAGGAACAACAAAGTTAAAATGCCCTAGTACCAAAATGTATAATTAGTGCTACAACGGTCTTCAAGAGGACCTGTGATGCTGCTTCTGCCTCCCGTACCCTGGAGGCGGCACATGGGTCACAAGGTACGGTCATACTGCGGTGAGACGCACATTCGTTGACCTCTCATGGCACTGCTCCACACTTCAGGGAGGACGCTTTCCATTAGCTATGTTTTCTGATGACGTGTCGCACCGGCCCCGTCCAACAACAGGACTCCTTTAGATCCAAACAGACTCTTCCACTTTCTCACCGGAAGTGAAACCAGGCCACGCGGACACTTTCACAATACAGCAGCTGGGAATGCACTTTTTGGTAAAAAAAAACACTTTCTTTCCTCCTAATTAATCAAATAAACGTCTCACTGAAGAACAGGGGCCAGCTTCGATCGGTAAATAGCCGTTACAACGACTTTTTTACTTTGCGATAACATTGCAACGCATGCATTACCACGCATGCGTTGTACATTGCAAAGTCATTACTACACATTTTTTTTAAACGCATGGTCATGTGCCACGCATGCCTTTACAACAAATTTTGTTGTAAAGGTATGTATGGTAAATGACCATGCATTCTAAAAAACATGTAGACGATCCACGTTGTTGTAAGGAAACAGAGGCTGTTCCGTGTCCTCACAACGACGTGCACCGCCCCTCAGAGACGACGTGAAGCAGAAACCACGATTAGAGAGGAACCACGAGGAGTGAGAGGTAAGGGGGATTGGGCATGGGATGGGTTTTTTTCTCTAGGGTTTAGGGTAGTGCAGTGGTGTTTGGGTAGTGTAGGGGGTCGTGCTGGGGGTAGTGTTTTAGGGTTTAGGGTAGTGCAGTGGTGTATGGGTAGTGTAGGGGGTCATACTGGGGTAGTGTTTTAGGGTTTAGGGTAGTGCAGTGGTGATTGAGTAGTGTAGGGGGTCATGCTGGTGGTAGTGTTTTAGGGTTTAGGGTAGTGCAGTGGTGTTTGGGTAGTGTAGGGAGTCATGCTGGGGTAGTGTTTTAGGGTTTAGGGTAGTGCAGTGGTGTTTGGGTAGTGTAGGGTTTTTTAGCAGAGTTTTTATATAGCATGAGCTTGACCCGAATCCAATCAGGTATCAGAGCACTTTACATAGCACCAGTTACGTTACATGAGGACACACATTAATTTTTTTGTTAGGCATGGGGAGATTAAGTGATTTGCCCAGAATCACAGGATGTTTAGCGTCGTTACCGAGACTCTAACCCAGTTCCCCCAGGTCCGAGGTCGAGAGCCCTAATCGTTAGGCCAACTCCTCTCCCCCAGGGTTGTGCTGGGGGTAGTGTTTTAGGGTTTATGGTAGTGCAGTGGTGTTTGGGTAGTGTAGGGGGTAGTGCTGGGGTAGTGTTTTAGTGGTTTAGGGTAGTGCTGTGGTGTTTGTGTAGTGTAGGGGGTAGTGCTGGGGGTAGTGTTTTAGGGTTTAGGGTAGTGCAGTGGTGTTTGTGTAGTGTAGGGGGTTGTGTTTTAGGGTTTAGGGCAGTGCTGTGGTGTTTGCGTAATGTAGGGGGTCATGCTGGGTTCTAGTGTTTTAGGGTTTAGGGTAGTGCAGTGGTGTTTGTGTAGTGTAGGGGGTCGTGTTTTAGGGTTTAGGGTCGTGCAGTGGTGTTTGGGTAGTGAAGGGGGTCGTGCTGGGGGTAGTGTTTTAGGGTTTAGGGTAGTGCAGTTGTGTTTAGGTAGTGAAGGGGGTCATGCTGGGGGTAGTGTTTTAGGGTTTAGGGTAGTGCAGTGGTGCTTGTGTTGTGTAGTGGGTCATGCTGGGTAGTGTTTTAGGGTTTAGGGTAGTTCAGTGGTGTTTGTGTAGGTTAAGGGGTTGTGCTGGGGGGTAGATTTAGGGTTTAGGGTAGTGCAGTGGTGTTTGGGTAGTGTAGGGAGTCGTGCTGGTGGTAGTGTTTTAGGGTTTAGGGTAGTGCAGTTATGTTTGGGTAGTGTAGGGTGTCATGCTGGGGGTAGTGTTTTAGGGTTTAGGGTAGTGCAGTGGTGTTTGGGTAGTGGAGGCGGTAGTGTTTTAGGGTTTAGGGTAGTGCGCCCAATCAGCCACAATATCCGTGGAAAAAGGGGATCCTGAATCTTTTGAACGCTCCGCCAATTGAATAATTTGGGTCAGGGGCCCTACCACGTCCAAGACCTATCAATTATTTTCTTGGGATCCCTCATATACTTGGAGAAAAAGGTACATAGTTTCTCATCAATTTCAGGCGTGTGTGCCACCTTCCCCTTCAGTGAGGGCCTGGGGCATTCTCCCCTCATCTTATTCCTGACCTCCCTTTCAAGGGGTTGATGGATTTTCCCCACCACATACTCTGCCACTTTGGTGTCAGGGGTCCACTCCGCTGACCTAGGATGGTAAATTTGGGGAGGCTCGAACATGTCCGAGTGGACCCCGTCCCCAACCCGGGTCTGAGAGGAGTGGGACTCTGGATGCCAGGGACGCCCCGAGTCCTTATCCTCATCGGAGGAGAAATCGTCCTCCAATACACCCTCTCCCTCTACGGGAAACCCGCCGTCGGGGTCTACAATAGTGGTGACAGTGTTGCAATTTTCTCTGGATTCCTCCTCCTCCCGGCAGGGTGCATGTTTTAGCGTTCGCGCATTCTTGAGGAAGGTCTCCGTAAGTTTATCAAATCCTTTCAAGTGCCCCGCGTTATGCTTAACGGCCCTTTTATTCCCCATCTGGGAGCTACTGGGACCCGTCACCACCAGATCTGGATCCCTGAACACCCCAGGGATGCTTTTCGCCAGCTTATCAACCTGATCCCTAAGAGGAGCCAGCACCCTAGAAATAGCCAGAGAGAGGGCTTGGTCCACTGCTGGAGGGAGAAGTTGGGGGGCCATTCATCCTCCACTTCCTGGTAGGAGGAGTAAAAATGGTCTTCTAAAGAAGACATGATAGCAAAGGGTGTGAGCACAGAACAAATGCCCTTAAAATCCTTAAGGCAGCCCCCTCGCCGGTGCTCCAACAGCGGGGCTTTCCCCGAAACTGTTATAAGTATAGACTGAGGCGCAATGCCAATTACCACCACCAGATGGCGCTGGTCACTAACGTGGCCGTGTGGGGAAATCACCGCATAGCGGTGTCAAAATTAGGTGGGAGTTGGTCGGTAATCAAGGAGTGACCGGATTCTCAAACACTCGTAAAGACCAGCTGGAGCGCTCGACGGAGCTGCCTCGCTCGGACCAGACGCGCCTGACAGGATCTCACCGCGCGCAGAGCGCACAGTGGGAGAAACTGCGAGGGGGAGAACGCTCTTGGTCAAGAGCCTGCTGCTCAGGGAATATGAAACAATACCAAGGCAATAATGCTAATAAGGTGCAAAAGAAACCGCTATACAAACAGCAACAACGTCAGATTAAGCCAAGAATGTAAGGAATGCACTTAACTGACGAGCAGTGAAGAAAGAGGGCGCAGAAGGGACGTCACGATATTATATGCGATGGACTGTGATATGATTGGACTATAGTTGCCTTGGAGACTACCCCCCTAATGGTTCATAGGTTGTGTAGTCTTTGGTTTAATGATTGTTGTGTTGCGTTTTCTTTGAACTGCTATGCAAATAAAGTGCGGAAAGATATGCATAATCCTCGCCTCCGTCCTGCCATAGAATTCATTACCTTTATTCGATCTGATTTACAAACATAGATCATAAAAGTGTACATAAAAACAGTAAATCCTCTTTCCTAATACAATACAGTGAGAATTAATTAAAACCAGTAGGTAAAAACGGGTGTTACAAAGCCCGGTTCAGAGCAACTTCAGGTTAACAGAATCGTAAAGTTCAATGTTTCGCAAGATCAATCTTGTG
Source organism: Triturus cristatus (assembly GCF_964204655.1). Classification (NCBI taxonomy): domain Eukaryota; kingdom Metazoa; phylum Chordata; class Amphibia; order Caudata; family Salamandridae; genus Triturus; species Triturus cristatus. Next base: position 832,941,165 of record NC_140591.1, read on the forward strand.
TACTTCGTGCAAAATACGCAATAAGGGGTCCAAGTAAGATGTAACGCTCCAATACCTGACCAGTCTGCACTATATAAAACTGCAGAAAAACTAAAAATAAAAAGTGTTTTGCACACCTCTGTCATTGGGCTATATGTGGGCTACACCTGGGTGATATTTGTGCTACATTTGGGCTCTTTTTTCTCTGGTGGCCATCTTAGGAGACTTATTTGTTATGAAGTTTCCTAACTTCCTCATTTACTGCAGTCTCCTCAGTAGGAAATGTTTTCAAATTTTTACTTTGATTCCATCAAGAAGGAATTCAGATGTGTCACACATTTGCCATAAATTCAGATTGTTACCACTCTAGTTGTTCATTAGATCACTGTAGTAAAGCTACTGTTCACCAGGGAGTTAACTGGAAGTCTACTGCTGGTATTGAAAGTTATTGTTTGAGTCTGCATGTCAAAAGTTTCTAATGAAATAGAAGAGGATTTGAGATCTCACTTAAAACATGCCCTACATTTTCTTTCTGCAGCACTAACCATACTTTCTATGGCAAAATGAACCCCCTCATTTTGTTCCTTTTTAAATTAAATGTTTTAAGTGTTACCAGTCTATTCCAATCAAGATGGCTTCAGGTGTGCCATAATTTTGTCATAAGTAAGACTGTTAGCGCTCTAGTTGTTCTTTAGAACACTCTGGGAAGCTGCAGTATAACACAAAGGCATCAACTGACAGGCTGATCCTGTTGAAATATAATAGGAAGATATTTGACATCACACTTGAAACATGTCCTCATTTTTCTTTCTAAAGCACTAACCATAATTTCTATGATAAAATGAACCCCATCATTTTGTTCCTTTTTAAATTAAATGTTTTAAGTGTTACCAGTTTATTCCAATCAAGATGGCTTCAGGTGTGCCATACTTTTGTCATAAGTAAGGCTGTTAGCGCTCTAGTTGTTCTTTAGGACACTCTGGGAAGCTGCAGTAGAACACAAAGGCATCAACTGACAGGCTGCTCCTGTTGAAATATAACAGGAAGATATTTGAGATCACACTTGAAACATGTCCTAATTTTTCTTTCTACAGCACTAACCATAATTTCTATGAAAAAATGAACCCCCCATCATTTTGTTCCTTTTTAAATTAAATGTTTTAAGTGTTAATAGTTTATTCCAATCAAGATGGCTTCAGGTGTGCCATACTTTTGTCATAAGTAAGGCTGTTAGCGATCTAGTTGTTCTTTAGAACACTCTGGGAAGCTGCAGTAGAACTTAGTCACACAAGTAACCCTCCTTGACAACAGTACACTTTAAACACCACACATTTCACACTGGTAGGATGAGAATGGACAACAGGAATGCGATCAAAAAGAGAGAGAGAAAAAATGAAATAGTACAAATTTATTCAAAAATGCATTACTAATCACAGTTATCAAACACTACACATTGTCATATAGCTATTTATGAGGCAATGACATTGTCCACAGTTCAAAAATGCTCATCAAATATTGTTTAAAAATTACCTTTGTTTTTTTAATAAAAAGACATTTGCAAATGCAATAAAAATAATCACATAAAACATGGGATTAGGAACAAAAGAAAAAGGACAAATTAGTCCTATTAACACAAGGAAATCACCAAATCAAGAATTTATCGGTTGTGACCCTGATCATTATCATTCCATTTGTATCTGTCACAAAAACAATAATCATAGATTTTGTGTAGTTTCCTTCTTAAAGAGCATCGACGCGTTTCGGTGGGCACTAAATCTCAGCCAACACCTTCTTCAGGAAATATTATATTAGGTCCCAATAACAATTACACTAGAAAGAGATAATACTTTTTGAATGATACACTGTATCCTTATACGGTCTGATAAAAATTCCTTTCTTTCTTTCTTTTATTTCTTTTTTTCTAATGAATACGGCCAGGAGAGATTTCTTCACGTAGATTTAATGGAAGACCTAGATTTACAGCAACTCCGAGTTTAAGTAAACCTCAGGACACTGGTTTCTCTATTCAGATACAGTCCTTCTTAATATTTCCATCGAACAAATCAAGGAGCCTCAAATAATTGTCCAAAAGTAAAAGCCCGTTTCTTCGTCGGGTATGCAGAGGTATGAACACGTCCCAAACCTGGGATCAGTATAACTGAAGCGCTCAGTGTCGTCTAATACGGTCCGCAAAATAAAACCTTACAAGTCGATGGAACACAAAGGAATCAACTGACAGTCTCTGCCCTTGTTGGATGTACATGATTTACTGAGAATGACAGACTTCATTCTCACATGACTGAGAAAGATAATGTGAATTTACAGAACATATGCTCCCATTTTAGCTTCAGTTTTCTCTCAAACATGATTCATAATATCCCAGTAGAAGGTTTTTCACAGGGTAAAATCACCTTAGAACACACCACAATTCCTGAAATTAGTATGGTACCATCAAAAAATGAATTCTAATGTAACTAAAGTCTGTCATCACCCTTTATAGTTCTCCTTTTGGTAACCCTCAAAATCTTCGATTCATTACAATGCATTTCAATGGGGTACTATCATGTTTATTGGTCCCAAGATGGCTGCCAGCAATTCCAGGATGAAGTGCTGACAGCCAATCAGATCTCACGATGAGTTGTGTCGTTAGGCTCTGCCCAGATATTGAAACTTTTTCTTTTTCTAATTTCTCATGAACTACTGAACGGATTTATACCATTTAACAAAAAGGGATCTTTCTGAACCAAGGACTATCTTTTCGCCAAATTTGGTGTAATGCCGTTCAGTAGTTTGGGCTGTAGCCTTGTCTAAAGTTTCCTATGGGAATTAACATGGAGAAAACACGTTTTGGGACTCCCCTTTTTTCTCGGCCCCGCTTGCTGAATCACCCCGAAATTTTTAAGATAGGAGCTGACTGGAGCACCCCACGAATTGTGAAAATTTTGCGAAGAATCGTCAACCGACGCCAAAGTTATTGGGAAAAGAATGTTACGATTTTCTTATGGATAATAGGTCCTAACTATAACTACCTACTGGCGACCACCAGTAGGTAATATATATACAGATATATACGCATACACACACACACACACATATATATTGTCTGTATTTGTATTTGAGGTGCACTCAATGCATACTACGACGTGATGAGACGCAGGAAACACAGAAAACACAACGTGGATAAAACTGTGTTTACCTATAAATTATATTTCACGACGTTCGTTCCTATTGATTTATAAAGGCATCATTTGAGAATAAAGTGCATGAAGCAATGTTTTTAATTGGAAAGCCACAATCAATACAGAAATATTACATGTTTTATGAGAGTTTCGCCATCACCACACGGACTTAGAGTTCCCCATTGCTCTTTTATGGCTTGGGAAAAAATTAAACAGGTCATGCAAGCAAAAGCACGCCAGCCCAAGCTCAGCATTTTCCCTCTCTGATAGTGTGGCCTTTCACATAAAAAAAAAAAGAATCCATGTGCTTCTGGCCTGAGAAGTTACAAAACAATATTCTGTTTTTCTGTCACTATTTTTGAGTTACTACTTTAAGATGATGCCTTAAATTCTGAAAAGCTTGACAGTAAGAAAGGAGATGCGAGTTTCATCATAACTGAAAATTAGAAAGACTGCTTGATAGTATGTTAAGATTGTAATGTAGCTGTGTTCAAAACATGCCAACTAAAACCACGAACAGGTAGCAAACTATACTGCAGTATTCATAGCCAACAAAAGTCATTCGCAGGGCTCTAAAGTGATTGCTAAAATGTCTTTTGTGTGTTTTTTATCACCGTTTACATCCAAGAAGTTGTGTTTAGGCAGGACACATTTTAGTTCCAAAGGCAAGATCAACTTAAACGTGTTTGTATCTTTTAAGAGTTGTATATATAGGTGCTTACTTCCAAGCCCCTTGAGCATTTTTCCCCCATTAAAAGTGACGCACTGGTGACGCAAGGGGCTTGTAAATAAGCTTGGTAGTATTTAAGCATGTTGCAGTATGCAGTATTGCAATATGCATTTGCTAACATTGCTAACATTGCTTAGTGTGTTGAGGGCTCTTTACTCACAAGAGGCAAAGCCTCCAGAGAGCAATGCTGCTCCTCGCCTACCTCAATAGCGGTGATAAGTAACATATTACACTGTACATACCTTGCATGTGTGCTTGATGTCACGCCAGTAAAATGAAACGTGACCAAAAAAGTGGGTTTTGGCTCCAATTCTACTAATAAACATCAATGTAGGCCTAAACTACTAAAATGAAAAGGTGGCATTAAATATGTTTACCATTATCCAGCCGAACTAGTCACCTTTTGTCTTTCCACCTTTCTTGAAGACAAGAACTGGCTCCACGCTCAATAAACTAATTTTAATCGATGCTATATCTTGCAATCTGTGAGATGGCTCTGGTTAAATATTGTTTCTTGTAAATACTACTCACAACAAACAGCAGGAAAAGAGCTGTAAATATAGAACCAAAATAATTATTTTGTTATTTAGTACCATTGTTGAGGGGGGGCATCATAACCCACTCAAAGCTTCGTCTTTCAGGGGTCAAACACATCCTTATGGTTGTTTTCTCAAAATAGAAGTTAATTTGCATCTGTTATTAAAAAGAATGAAATACTGCTGCAAATCTTGAGTCAAAGGGATGTTGTGGTGCTAACATGCAAATCACTGAAATTTACCAGCTATGGAAAGCAATGCAACTATACCTTTCCCTATTCCATTCACATGACTTTACACATGATGTCATAGATCACGTCACATGTAACATCAGCGATAAGATCACTTTGTGGCATCACATATCACATCATCAGTAGCATCAATGGAAGCATTCAATACCCCTTCCCTTGAGAGTTTACTAGTCTCAGTCTTCCAATGTCCCTAGCAAGGTCTGACAGCAGGGATTCATCTTCCATAGTCAAGGTTATTGTGAAAGGTTAGAGACCGACAACCACATAACAATGGGCCAGAGGACTTTGGGGTGGGGCCTGGCCTTTGGATTTGCACTCAAAAACCCTACCACGATTAGTCACTTGTCAGGTCAGCAGACCCTATAGCCCTTAAAAGACCCAGCAGATTTCAAACTTGGAGAAGGTGGATAGCAGGCCAATGGAAAACACAGACCTGCATTGCAATTTTAGAGTCAGGCAGGTCAGTAGAGCTGTATCAGACACATTAGGACTAGCCGGTGTAGGTTGGAAGTAACGAATCCTGCATATTGAGGAGATAAAATGTTGCAACAATATCGAGGGACAACACATCGAAGGGTAAGTTTCTATATATTTTCCATACCTAACTCCACATATATGTACCTTGGTGATGTATATATATCTTCAAGGAACGTGGACGTGGAGTTAAGGCTAGTAAATCCTTACCTCCCTCTTTGCACCAACATTTCAATATCTTGTTCATTGATAATGTTGTAATGATATTCTGTCCTATTGATATTTGAGATATTTCCAGCCACAATCAGACTAGCCCTGGCTGTAACATTTCTGTGCCAGTAGAGGCAAATGTGGTATAAAGGCTCTCCACATGCAGAAGCAAGCTTTCCAGCAACAGCAGTCGTTACAACTACTTCTCTTACACTTCATTTTTCCATTTAATGTGTTTGTTCCCTCATCATTATTATTCCCTCTCATTGGTTTCCTCGTTCCCTAAGCTCCTATTGATTCCCCTGCTTTGTCAATATCCTATGTTTGTCAGCTTTTTTTTCTCTTCACTCCTGGGCTCTATCCTTCCCGGTGATGCAGTAGGTGTTATAATTTGTTTCAGCTCTGGAGCGGGGCTCCAGGAATGCTTCGGGGTTAGTTACAGTCTGCACCAGGTGAGTCCAGATCCTATTCCTGTAATACCTTTATTCATATCTATTTAGTGTGTTGTATTTTCACTGACTTGTGCTATCTCTAAAATACATGGAGAACTACAGACCTTTTGAACTATGGTCAAAGATGGTGAACCATAACCCTCCAACCCAGGTTTTCCAATAACCAACCTGTAGGAGTGTGTAAGAGTGTTTCTCTCTTTCTCCCTGTTCACACCCCATTTTCCTGTTATACTCAGGTTTTCTTCAAAGACCTTGCAATAAGCACAGAGTGTGGGGAATGGGCCCATAGGGGAAGGAGGAGGGTTTGGCTTTGACATATCAGAGCATGGGTCATGTCACCACTTGAGATTTGCTTTGCATGAACTTAGAGACTTCACCTTTGGCATCATAAACATATATTCCCTTCAAAATGATTTTTTTCAGGGAATTCTCTGCTTTAGTTAATGGCAAGCTTTAGTTTCTCTTCCAAACATAATATCTCTTTAATTGAGACTTTTTTGTGAATTTCTTTTTTCAGTGCATTCTCAAAGCAAGAACCCAACAGCGTAGTAGTTGTGTCATGGGCCCTAGTGAAAGGAAGCAAATGGGCCCCTGGCTACTGTCTGAATGATAAAATACAGCAATAATCAGGGTTCAGTGGCCCCTCAGGTCTCTGAGCCACGGTGCCACTGCACCTGCATCTTGAATGGAAGCTATGCTTTCTTCAGGAACCCGCCTATAGCTAAATGCCGGAACCTTTGGTTGTAGAGCATTTCCTCTGTCCTTGCCCTGTTCCTAAACCACCTTTCTCCAAATCCCACTGCACAAACATGAGAGATGTGTATATAACATGGTTAAGGAATGCTACCTGAAGAGTGAGTCTGTGAAGTCACCTTAACACTAGGATCAGCAGTGAGGCCTTTGCTTAGAAGAACATTTAAACTAAGCATTTGCTACCAGTGCCTGTACATGTGAGGAATAATCTTGCTGTTCCAAGCCCGAGCCTTGGTGATGCCTGATGGATATCTTACAAAATCTGTGTGAGCCTTTATCCTGTGGGATAGGCCTGTTATCCACCGTCTGAAAGATCTCATAAGGTGGAGTGACTGCTGTCTCAACATTGGCCTATGCATTCTCTGTAATTTTAGAGGCGACTGTATAACCCGGGTCTCTGCCTTGTATTAAATAGGGGGATTTATGGCTGAGCATATGATATGTGTAATCTGAGAGATACCTTTCATGAACCAAGCTTGATCTGTGTAACCTAAGAAATTGCTCTGTGTCTGCAGATTAAATATCATTTGCTTGTGCACCAATCTGTCTTAAACCCAATTATCTCTAATACGAAAGCCCTCAGCTCTGAGGTAGAAATTGGGTAGCGGTGCCATGGCCACTAGTTTAACTTCAACTATAAAAAACAGCTTGTCCTCTTACCATTGTGACTTCCATACAGTCACTGTATGGATTGCAATTCAGATTCTCTTTTATACCTTCTAATTCAATGGAGTTCCTACACACATGAATACAATTCAATCTACGTCACTGTAACCAGAAGGCCTCTATTGCGGTCGCTCCAAGTTCTATGCTGCATACTCTACAAAAAATATAAGTAACTCTACCTGATAAAGGTTTAGACTATTTAGTATGTCCATAAAATGCAGAGTTAGCATAAAGTGCTCTAAAACACCTGAAATACTGCGTCATTTTGATGAAATGAACTAAACTACACTACTCTCCTAAGGATCAGCCATTCTGGTCTTTCTTCTTTTCTATGTGTGTTGACAGCAAGCCAGTTTGTCTAAGAGAGTTCAATCTTTAAGGAGTGAAGTGGTTGCAAAAGAAGCCAAACAGCTAAGGAAGCAGCTGCAGGTCCTGCATGTGCACATCTCCACAGGGTATTGTGGTAGCTGCCTATGTTCTCCATTTCAAGCATATTTGCTATGGCTCCTTTTACGTGCTTTAAGTCGGAGTAAGCATTGGGCGCTCTTTATCCCATTGCTTTAAAGACCTGTGGCAGCCCCTGGGCATACACCAAAGTACATCTAACCCCTGATAAGGCCACTGCTGCTGACATTGTAGTTGGAGGCCAAAGGGGGTGACGCGGGGAAGTGGAGCATTGCGGTTGTGTCAAGTGGCAGGAGTGCATGTGCAATTTCTTCCACTTCTTTTAGGATCGCCCAGGGGTTAAGTCCTCCACACTTGACTCCTTTTCTTTCTTTTCAGCTTGTCTCTTGAGAGAACGTCTTTGTGCCCTGTGTCTTTGGCGAGGTACAAAAGAGAAACTCATACCTCTGATAACCTTTGCCATATGGACTGGTCAGTGCCCACTGTTTCCCTGGATCTCATGCATTCTTTCTTCCTTTGTTTGCAGTCAGGAAGAGGGTGGCAGTAGAAGTTGGAGGACTCAAGTAGGTATATGGGTGAACACTTCTCCTGTGCCTTCACAGATCGCTCAACTTCAGGAACTGTACCACACCACAGCAAAAGCAAATGGCAAGATGATCCAGCAAATGGAGACTGAAATGCAAGCAATCTACTGCTCTTGCCCTGCAACCTTCCCATGATTATTCAAAGCCTGAGATAGAGTGTTTCTTTTGTTCTGAGGGGTAGCTATTGTTCACTTTGGATGCTTAGCAGTGCAAGTGTAATGCCTACATTACACAAATTGTGAAAAGACCATGCTGACCTTGTGGCTGTTGACCTTTTATTGCGTAATCCACAGGTCATTTAAATGTATCTATTGGTATTTTATTGGCGAACACACCTACAATTTCTTGGCAAGACATCATTATGATATTTTATTTTTTTTAAGGAGGGGAGGGTCGTGCTGACATCAATCACCTAATCTCACTCTTTGACATTCCTAGTTAGCTTCATGTGATAATCTATGTCCTGGAGTGGGTCACTTCTCAGAGTATATTTGCCCAGATCAATATGAGTTTATGAGATAAGTTGGTACCCTGGGGCAGTTATTTCTGCTGTACTTTATGTTGCAGAATCATGTTTATTTAAATCAGCGTACCATCACTGTCATTACGTTTCCAACAATTTGATTAGTTTACTAGTTTAGGTTTGAACAGCTATTTTACAACACATCATGTAACAGGAAATGATAAATAATAATAGTCTAAAGTACAGATGACTGAAGGAAACTCCCAATACTCGATTTCGAAATTATTTGGCAATCTGTTTTAGGGAATGTTTAACTAGCGATGTCAGACCATTTAAAGTGTATAAAAGAATTATCATTAATAACATGATTTTGGAATAGCTTATAAACTTTATTTGCCAAATGACCAGTATTCAGAAATTATTTTGATTGTGTTCATAATCATGGGTAATTTGAAAATTACTGGGACTTACAAATAGTTGATTTTTACTGTATGTAAGGTACACATTTTTCTTTAGTGAGATTGTAGGTATCCATAGGTTTTGTGAAAGGTACCATAGAGTTATTAGTAATAGTATCAAATTCAAATTCAAATTCAAATATACTTTATTCGATTTTTAACATTAAAAATCACAAAAGAAGCATGTTAAAAAAATACTTTCAGACATATAAATACAGACAGTTCCATCTATACAGAAATCTCGATCCTATCAGTCTAAAGGAAATAGTAACATTTTATACACTAACCAACTTCCTGCTTAAGCAGTTATACTTTTCCTTTTTCTTAATATACTTTTCAGAAATCCAGACATAACTCCCACACAGTAAACATTTTCCAACATTTGTAAATATAAAAAAGCGGGACAACATTGCCTCCACCCCCCTCTCTTCAACACTGGCAAAATCCATCTTACTCTTTCAGGGTGATAACATTTACAGAATAAAATCACATGTATTGTTGATTGGGTAGACATCTCATCGCATGGGCATTGACATAAATCTTTAGACCAGGGGTCTCCAACCTTTTCCGTAGTGAGAGCTACTTCTGATCAGTGAAAATCATTGTGAGCTACTAAAGGCAGAGCAACTCGCGAATTGTTCCCAAAGTTCCCCCACGCCCAGCTTAATTGACTAAAGGGCCTCTACAGAGAAAGAGCTACCCATTTAGTGTATGTATGCAATGCACAACATGAAACCAGAAAATCTAGCAATAATCCAGGCTTTCCTCTTCAACAAACTGTGAGATCCTGGCCTCTACAGTCACCAGCTAAGTAGACTACAATCATAAGAAAGTATAGGATCCTGTGGAGCTGTGTAAAGCTACCAGAAAACTGAAAACAATAAATTGCATTTCTGTCTCTCATGCCTTGTCATCCAACACACGGTTCCATCTAAATGCACATCGGTGGTCATCACCCATAACACGAAACACTTCTCACAAAAGAATAACAACACCATTCCAACCACACACCCTACATGATGTAGCTTTCTGACCATGTAGGTACGTACTTCAGTGCCTCACAATTATTGCATCATGTCTTCTTTTTCTTTATTATTACACATGACGGCACCTTGAAATGCTTGAGTTCAGGGTGTGCACTGCACAAAAATCTCCCCTGACAGACTATAAAGGTGCTCCATGCAGTAATGAGCTACCCACATGTATGGTACCCATGACTTCCCTCTTAGTTCATTAATATAGCATTGTCATAAGGGACAGTAGGAGTCCATGACTGTTTCATGTTTAAAAACTATCACTCCTAAAAATGCCTCTCAATGCAGTGATATGATTTGATTGTCTGATGAAATGTTTCTCCTTGTTGGAGAAATACAAGTGGGTAATTTTTAAAAGGTACCTTTTCTGTATGACTTTTGTGTAATTATTTACAAAATGTTCAAATATGTGCAAGGAAGGGGTCATACGCCTAAGCTTGGCTCATGTTTCAACTTTCCCTGGTCATTGGCTGCAGAAAATATAGGCACTACAGGGGGTAGGTACTTTTTGCAAATGGGATGAATTTAAATTGATGTGTTAAGACTTAAGAGCCTTATGTTTATTTTGCCATCAAATTAAATCTTCATTTGAAATTTCTCCCATTATTTCATTAAATTAAAGCAGCGTTTTACATGATTTTTTGTTTATTAAGGTACGTCTTGCATGTTGTTCCTAGGCACAAAACGAAGCCAGGAAGTTATTTTGCATTTCTCTCATCATTTCACTAAAATGTAATGAAAAGAAATGTAAAATGATGTTTGTGGCCACAGCTGCCAAGTTTTCAGGTTGCTTACGTGTGACATTTCTATGTGTTTAGTATGTATATGTGTGACATTTCATTTCCAATGAGTGACTCTGTGAATAACACTATTATGGTTAAAACCAAGCAGTAATATCCATGCAAATAAATATTTATCACAAATTACCCAGTTCTGAGACATGAAATGTTCAGACAAAACCCTTAAACTGATATAAAACCCCTGAAATGGAAGGTCCTGAACCAGTGTCTGACCTTAGAACAGAGCAGGCCTCGAAAAATCGTACAAACATGACCTAACCTGCATGTCAAATAACTTCAATTATTTGCTCGCTCTTTAAAGAGAAAAGTATATTTTTTATTTAGCATCACAGTAAAGTAGTTTAGTGATAGTCGGACATAAACCAACCTCACAAAATGCATTGTCCTGTAAACATTAGTAGAAGGCAACACGGTCTATTTTCTTTAAAAAAATATAGGATAAGTGAAGGTGGAGAAACTTTCTTTAATCCGTTATCAAACAAAACTATTTTGCCCAAGACGTTTCAAGTGAAGGCTCAAATTGGACAAATATTCTCATTGCCACATTTGACAGATGGTTTGTTTTATCTGTGTGCTAGTTGTTCCTAAGTATACAATGTTTTATAGATAAATATGCCACTCTCTGCAACAGTAGACGATTCTATATTTGTCCGCAGGCCAAGCGTAAATCAGAAAGGATTACCCATATAGGCTGCACGTAAGGTTAAGGTATTTCAAACTACCTATCTTAAGACTTGTTATTACCTGAACTAAACATCTCACATCCCTATTTGGTTCCCCACAAAGTGCACCCAGATAATGGTTTGTAGGTTTACCTTAACTTTGTCTTACTCCTGGTGCTTGCTGTGCTGCTCTGCTGGCTCTCGCTTACGGCAGGGGCAGGGGCAGAGGCTCGCTCTCAGAAGGGGGCATGTGCAAGTCGAGTGAAATCATTCAAGGACACTGATAACTGCAGGCATCAGTCATCCCTCTGTGGCAGTAGTCAATTCTGGTACTTTGACGATGGCTTCACGCTAGGCAGAAGCTGCCGAGACTTTTTTCTTGACTGGGCCTGGGGCTGGGGAGAGTGCCCAGATTGCATGCTGCCTGCAGTGCTGGTTTACGGTGGCTGCAGAGGAGTCTTTTTATGAGGGCTCAGGTCAGTGTTCCCTCCTATTTTCACCAAGCTGCAACCATTGTCTGCCAGGGTGACCCCAGGAGGACTAAATCATTTTATGATGCCTAATCTATGCGGCACCAAAGAGCACGGCTTACTCTGTCCCACATGGCTAAAAGGTGAAACTTAACCCTAGCAGCTGCTGGCACCCGGAATAACAAATTTAAGCTGCCGCCACCAGTGTCTGCGCACCCTGTGTGGTCATGATAGGTAGGCAGGCCTTGCCAGAAATAAGAGGAAAGGCACCGCCCCTCTGAATCACACGTAGGCCCTGCCGGGTGATGGTCACTCAGGATTGGATCTTGTTTAGTTAGTGCCGTGATGCACGCTGTGTCAAGCCACGTGGTACCTCTGAGGCGGCAGCAGGGCAGAGAGTCTCAGCTTGATTGAATCACGCACTGCTCACGTCGGGCTGACGCCACCTAGTTTTCTAGAACGAATAAGAGGCCAAAAAGGCCTAAAAATAAACATAATGAGAATGATAGGGTACAAAAGCGGGCATCAGGATGCGAGCTACTGGCAGGTTGTTGACGAGCTACCGGTAGCTCGCGATCGACCGGTTGGAGACCCCTGCTTTAGACCAATCAAAAACTAAGAAGAAACTAACTAACCGGTGAACACTATCAAACCTAAATCTGGTAAGGACATACATGTTGTACCCTCCTGTGCACCAAACCAAATATGGTTGTATGCTGGAGGTTGCCAGGGTTAGCTGAAGCTGAATCACAGTGCATTTCTTAATTTCCATTACAGTGATTCTAACTGCGACAGGCATAACGATTTAAAGTCCTTCCTGGAAATGGTGCTCATAGTTTCAGGATAAATGTAATAATCAAGTCTATCCAAATCTGTTAAAAATCTTCTAATTTAGTTAAGCCAGGTGATCATATTTGCATAGCATAGACTCATGGCGTCTCTAATGATTTCCCTATTCAACCCTGTACTAGTGGACGTCCAGACTCTATGGCATAATAGCAGAGGTTGCATTTTAATCATGTCAGAAATATAGGGGATCCCTAATTCATTGTGGCAATTAAAAGCTGAAGAAATCTGCGGAACTGCTAAAATGAACCTTAAAAATATATTTTCCCCAATTTTTATTGGGGATACATCATGGTAACCCCAGACTTCTGCCCCATACATCGCGATACTCATACATTTAGCTTGGTAAATTTTAAGAAGGATCTCCGAAGGCCTTTTGCCCAGTTTTTTGGCAAAATTCACCACGGCCCTAATTGACCTTGTAAAAAGGAGAGTCCTACTTTTAACCGCCGAGTGCCAGGAGCCAGTGTGTTCTAATAAAACGCCTAAATAAGAGAATGTATCAGTTGCATCTATCCTATCGTTCCCCAGTACCAAACTTTTACATTTGTTTCTCCCCTTCCCACATGTCACTAGGAAGGTTTTCTTAACATTAGGTTTTAGCCCCCGACAAACCATAAAACCAATATATGCCGCAAGGGCACTCTGTAGGCCCATCTGGGTCCTGGCCATAAGCACTGCGTCGTCCGCGTAGAGCAGGGACACAATAGGCTTGTTGTTATGCTGTGGAGGGTCTCTTGTCCTGGCCACCAGTTCCTCCTCTAAAGCAGTAGTATATAATATAAGGAGAACAAGAATGGGGCCAGGACGCAGCCCTGCCTCACTTCCCTCTCCACGGGGAACGGCGCAGTGCATTCGCCCCTCAATCCATGCCTCACCTTAGCAGATGCCCCAGCATACATCTGTCTCAAGAATTGCACTAATAGTGGGTCAACCTTTAGATCTGAAAGGATTTCCCAAAGTCTATTATGTATGACGCAATCAAATGCGGCCGAAAGGTCCAGAAATGTTACATTCAATTCCCCCTACTTAGCTTCAGTATACTTTGGATGCAGCCCTGCCTCACTTCCCTCTCCACGGGGAACGGCGCAGTGCATTCGCCCCTCAATCCATGCCTCACCTTAGCAGATGCCCCAGCATACATCTGTCTCAAGAATTGCACTAATAGTGGGTCAACCTTTAGATCTGAAAGGATTTCCCAAAGTCTATTATGTATGACGCAATCAAATGCGGCCGAAAGGTCCAGAAATGTTACATTCAATTCCCCCTACTTAGCTTCAGTATAATTTCTCATTAAAATAGAACAATTTAAAACCTGCTTGATTGTCCCTAGCCCCTGTCTAAAACCATATTGTACCGTGCTTAAAATATTATTATCCTCAACCCATGTTTGTAGTCTATTCAGAACGATCCTTCCTGCTATCTAATCTAAAAGGGAAATAGGCCGGTAGCAGGCAGGATTGTCATGTTCCCTTTTTTTAAAAATCAGAATAATCACTGATTCTGACCAGGACTATATTAGACCCTTCTCACAGCAAGCCTCTAACATCAGAGTCAACCGCGGGGACCACAATGATGGGATGGATTTAAATAAATCCATTGGTACACCATATGGTCCCGGGGCTTTACCTCCTTTACTAGCATTACTTGCAGCTGTTACTTCATCCATTGTTATATGTAGCTCAATAGGGGTGAAGCCTACCATGCCTTCCTGTTCTGTTAGTTCCGCATCAGTAGATAATTCTTCAATCCCCTTGATACTATGTACATTCGAAAAAAAGTCAATCCATACTTTTTCATCAATTGCAACCTCAATACTTGCACCATCATTATTAAAAAGAAATGGAGCATTAACTGCCTGCCAGAATGAAGTGCAATCCTTCATCAATGATGCTTCATAGAGCATATCCCATGCCTGATCTTTCAATTCTTTTTTCTATTTTTTCTGGCCAAATTACTCGCCTTCCTACATACTTTGATTTATCTCTGACTTAAGTAGTGCATATTTCAGGTGGGTATAGGCTTTGGTGCATTTTGAATCAAACCAGCCATTAATCTGAATCAGGGATACCTTATTTTGGGCTCTTAAGGAATTTTGAATCTCTAGCGTAATAAGGGAAAAGGCCCTCAAGGTGTCATCATAATCTATACAGTTTTATAGACATACTACTATTTGTTCATAAGCATTCACAACAATACGTTTATTGACCTCCTCAGGGTTTATCTTACCCCATCGCAGGGAGTAACCATTTTGGCGAGCTAGGGCAATGTTTCGCATCCATGCTATAGTATTATTTTTAAGATGATCAGCTTGTTTGGGAATGACTAAATCAATACTCAGTGGCAAGTGATCGCTCAAAACATTAGAGTGAATTTTAAAACTGTCAATCCATGTTGCATAGCGATTGGGTACAATTATAAAATCTATTAATGATTCGAATCCTCTGCCGATAAATGTATGAGTGAAATCGACAGGCGGGGAGTAATAGTATCACCAAAGAAATACCTCTTAAATACCAGTCTTAACAACAAATAGATTAGTCTGAACTTTAGACCTTTAGATTATACCTTAACCCCTTCCCCGCTCATGACGGAACCACTCCGTCATGAGCCATGGGTGCCGTGTGCTCATGACGGAGTGGTTCCGTCATGCTGCGGCCGTTGGCCGCCGCTCCGCCCACGCTGCGCTGATTCCCCGCCTGTGCGGGCAATTTGCGCAGTGGGCGGAGTCATGACAGAACCACTCCGTCATGAGCACAGCTCAACCGTGGCTCATGACGGAGTGGCTCCGTCATGAGCACAGTGCCACCGCACTGCCCCCAAACCCCCCCCAGCGCTGCGGCGGAATTCCCGCCGCAGCCAAGGGGTTAAAGAGGCCAAAATGGATTCTTTGGTGTAGATAGATCAGATCAGATAAGACAGGATTTATAAAGAATGGCTATTCACCCCTGAGTATCTCCAGGCACTGAGAAACCTATGGTGAAGGGGTTCAGTTGAACAGCCAGGTCTTGAGTCCTTTCCTTATATCCGGCACAGAGGATGATGTTCGGAGGTGAAGAGGGGATGTCATTCCAGTCTTCACCACAAGATAGGAGAAGGATCGACCTCCACTGTTGCTTTGGTGGATGCAGGGGGTGTGCGCGAGGGAGAGGGAGGCGGGCATAGGTTTCAGGTTGGTTTGTGGAAGTTGACATGGTGGTTGATGTATGCTGGCTCCTGGTTGTGAAGGGCTTCGTAGGTGTGGATCTGCATCTTGAGTAGGCATCTCTTCTGGATGGGTGGCCAGTGAAGTTTCCGGAGGCGGGGGTGACGTAAGTCCATCTGGGGAGGTAAAGAATGAGTCGGGCCACTGAGTTCTCTATGGTTCGATGGGAAGCCATTTTAAAATCTTACGGAGCATGCGAAGGGTGTGGAAACAGGTGGCAGAGACTGCATTGATTTGGTTTTTCATAGTGAGCTTGCTGTCAAGGATGATGCCAAGGTTTTGGGGTTGGTCAGTTGATGAGGGTCCAAGTTTGGAAGGCCACCAGGAGTCGTTCCATGATGAGGCATTGTTCCCGAAGATCAGTACTTCTGTCTTGTCTGTGTTGAGTTTGAGGCAGTTATCTTTCATCTAGTATGTGATGCAGCTGTGGAAGTTGGCCCTGGTTGAGGATGGGTCTTCGAATAGCGAGAAGATGATCTGTGTGTCATCAGCGTATGAGATGATGTTGAATCCATAGGTTCTAGCAATGTTGGCCAGAGGACTCATGTAGGCATTGAACAGTCTAGGGATGAAGGATGAGTCTTGAGGGACACCGCAGATAATGTTCTTGGGTTCTGAGGTCGAAGGAGATAGGCAGGCTCTCTGAGTTCTTCCTGTGAGGAAGAAGGCAATTCATTTGAGAGTGTTTCTTTGGATTCCAATGTGGTGAAGTCTCTTGATGAGTGTGTGGCGGTATACAGTGTCGAATGCAGCTGAGAGGTCAAGGAGGATCAGGGCTGCTGTTTCTCCCTGGTCCAGGATGTTTCTGATGTCATCGGTTGGAGCAACCTGGGTAGTCTCGGTGCTGTGGTTGATACGGAGTCCCAATTGGGAGGTGTAAGAATACTGAAGTTCACAGGTATTTCATGAGTTGGTGGTTGATGGTCTTTTTGAGGACTTTGGCTGGAAAGGGGAGCGGAGAGATGGGACTGTAGTTCTTGAAGTCGCTTGGGTTCGCTGAAGGCTTCTTGACTAGGAGTTTGACTTCTGCATGTTTCCATTCATCAGAGAAGATGGCCATGGAGTAAGATGCGTAGAAGATGGTGGTGAGCTCATTTCTGATTTTCTTGCTACCAAGGTTGGAAATGTGATGGGGATAAAGGGTCTAAGGGTGCTCCAGAGCTAATGCAGTTCATGACGGCAGTGATGTCTTGGATTTTGAGCAGGTCCTAGATGGTGAGTAGGTGGGTGAGGACGGCACTGGAGAGGTGGTTCAGGGTGTCAGCGGCCATAGGTTGTGGTTCAAAGTGTTTGCGCATGGTGGCGATCTTGTCAAGGAAGAAGTTTACAAGGATGTAGCAGAGTTCCTGGGAGGAGGTGATGATGTTTTCGGTGTCTGAGGGGTTGGAGAACTATCAGACAATGATGAAGAGTTCTTTGCTGTGGTTGGAGCTGCCGTCAATGCGATTGGTGAGGGCATTTCTTTTCATCTTTTTCAGGAGTTGGTGATAGTGGTTGAGGGTTTTCTTGAAGATGGCTCGGTCCATGGGCTCCTTGGTGGTGCGCCATCTCCTTTCAAGATGCTTGCATGTGCGTTTGGTGGTTTTTTGCTCAGTTGTTTGGAGGATTTATTGAGTTTGGTGGGCTTGACAGGATGACCTTGTCAGCGCAGTTGGTGATCCAGGTGAAGAGGTTCCTGACGACTTGTTCTAGGTTGGTGGGAGTGGTGGGGTGAAGGTGTGGGAACTGGTGAGGGCATAGGTCCACTGGGTCTTGGACACTTTGTTCCAGGTGCGGTGATGAGTGCTGAGAGGCTTGCTGGCAGCGCAGGAGTGTCTCATGATGGTAAAGTGCACGATGGCATGGTCAGTTCAGGTGAGCTTGTGACATGGCTGTATTACCTCTGTTGCTAGCTGTGAAGATGGGGTCGAGTGTATGTCCTGCGATATGCATGGGGTCAGTGGCAATCTGGGTATGGCCAATGTTGTTCATGCTCTCCAGGATGTTTGCGGTGTTGGTGGTGTTGTGGTCATCGAGGTTAAAGTTGAGGTCTCCAAGGAGGATGTAGTGTTTGGAGTCGATGGTGAGTGAGGCTATGAGTTTGGCGATGGTGTAGCAGAAACTGGGGTGAGGTTATGGAGGTCGGTAGGCAAAGGTACCTTTGATAGTGGTTTTGCCGTTGGTGTGGAGCTGGAATTTGAATTGCTCCATGACTGGGGTGACGGCGTCTACGGTGGTGGTGCAGTGGATGATTTTTTGTGTATCATGGGGATTCCACCTCCGTGTTTGTTGATGCGGTCTCAGTGTGCAATTCTTTAGCTGTTGCTATGCAATGTCTGCCGTGGAGGTGGGGTGAAACCAGATCTCGTGAGGAATATGACCTCAGTAGGAGGGAGGTGATGGTATCCCCGACCTCTGTGGCATGCCTGCAGAATGATCATGCATTGAGCAGGATGCAGCGGAGTTGAATCAACATGGATTTGGTGGTTGTCGCCGCACGTGCAGGTGATTCGGTTTTGCAGGAGAAGAGGCAGTGTCAGCAGGTAAACGGTCCAGCTGAGAAACGAGGAGAGGTGCAGCAGCAGATTTTTGTGTGGAAGCCAGGGTTTGGAGCTCGGTGGTGGTGTATCTTTGGGTGGTGGGAGATCCAGGGTTCCTATCATGGTCCAGGCACAGATGGGCACAGACATACTTGTCTCTGGTGAGCCTTCTCCGTGCCAGTGGCGTGGCCATGCTGTGCCATCCATTAAGTAGGTAGGGAAGAGGGAGGGGCACTGAGGCAGCGGGTGGGGAGGCAGGAGGTGGGAGGGACAAAGGATAGGAAAAACAGTAAGTGATCAGCGTGTGGCAAAGCTGCTACAGAGAGATACAAAGTAATGGAAAAACAAATGCAGTTAAATAGCGCAAAACGTAACTAGCTAAGGGGATTACTAAACTGTGCTAATCAAGAAAGATGGAAGCTGTAATTAAGTGATATAGTAACAGAGTGGGTTATGCATTAAAATTGCACAGCAAGCAATTAGCAGAACTATGGTAGAGCAAAGAAATCAACACATCAGAGATCAGCGCGATGCGAATGGGATAGATAGCAGGTAACCAAATTTAAAAAATGCCTTTATTAGTACAAAATAAACTTAGATTGTCAGAACATATTTTAGTAACAGACATAGCAAAAGAGGCTGTCAAAGAGAAAGGATATAAAATGTCTCCTTCAATTAATAACCATTTTGTAGTTATGAAATTAGATTAATAAATAGCAAGGAAGTTCCATTCATCATTAAGAAAGTGTTATGATATAAAGGAACTTGAAACCACCTTTAGGTGAAGGTGCTTTAAGTTTTAAAGGCAATTGTCACTGTTTATAGAAATGGTTTCAGTAAAATGGTTGGCAAATTAAATTTCTAAATATTTAATAGGAGTTGTTGCCCATGTAATACTGGAATTATTTAACATATAATAAAACATAAATTATTAAAAGGAAACATTTTGATTTGAAGCAATTTAACAAAGAACCGGATATCTTAGAATAGTCAGAATAATATTAAAAATACATGGTTTAGAAATAATAGGATGAGAAACAAATAATGAAATATCATCTCACTTGTGCATTACAGCTTCTTACACATTGGAAATCAATATTAGTACAAAAATTACATTGTAACGTTTCTAACACCTATAATAAAACGATGTAGGAGAAAGGGGCAACCCTGCCAAGTACCATGAAATGATATAATAGAGAGGCTATATGACTGTTTACAAAAAATTAAGCAGCAACATATGAGCATTTAACTATACTATGAAAGATGGCACCAAAGTTAAAGGCCTTCATAACACAAAATAAGAAGTCCCACAATTTAGGGTCAGAGGTTTTCTCTGCATCGGAAGCTAAACGACCACAAGGATCCTTCATGTTTGGAAAAACAGAAAGAACATACTAGTTCAACTCTACCAAATGACTAGCCGATTTTTTAAAGATACCTCTAAAGTCAATATTGATTTGTTATATAGGCCTATAATCGGTGACTAATGATTGATCGATTCCAGGTTTAAGAATAAAAGCAACAAGCATTGGCTTAGCCAATAGGTCTCGCCTTTGGGACCTTATAAGTGTTTAGCCATGCAACAGTTGCATAACTAAACACTTATAAGGTCCCAAAAGCGAGACCTATTAGCTATGCCAAGCGGCCATGCGGCCGCAAAAGTGAGCGATCAAGCATCAAAGCGGCCGTGCGGCCACGAAAGTGAAAGTAATCACGGTAAAAGAGGCGCGCGCGCCCGCGCACATGCACTGTAGCTCTAGGCTGGCCTGGTAGCACTTTTTGGAGCCCTCTCAATAAGTCTCGCCAGACCAGCGCATGCGCTGGGTCAGGCGAGACCTAAAAATGGCTTCCTTAACGGAACTAGCACTTTACCATATGATATAAATCCATCAAATAAATGTTTAAGATGAGAAAGTAAAGTATCATAAAAGATCTTCACAAAATACTGCCGGTAGTCCACGAGACCCTGGTCGTTTATGAGATTTCAGGGTCTTGATAGCAGCTTCATTGTCCAAATTAGTGATCTCATAGTCTGCAAAACGTTTGCCGGTTCAAGAAAGTTTTGGGAGACCTTATGTGCACAAGACTGTCATTATCACCCATTTATGGCTTTTCCAAATCAATATAGAGAGATGAACAGAAACGTATAGAATTATATATTTTGTGGGAAGTTGACGATACACCAATACAAACAGACATTTAGACATATTTCAGCATGAAATAATTTCATACATAAACGCCAAAACCCCGTAAAGATTCTCAAATAAAATAAACATTTACTTAATCAAAAATTGCATATTTTAAGGTCTGCCCTAGAGACAACGTTAGCTGCCTCCCTAGCCCCTTAGAATTAAAATATTTATAAATAAAAATGATTTACAGTAACTTTAACCACTAGCTCTCTTGTACTTTGAGTGACAAGATTTTCCAGGTCACGTGCACACTTGTCTAAAATGAAGTGCACATCTGTGCCATCGCTGGTGGGTAAATAATGTACATTTACTTTAAGCTTGACTGAAGATTTTGTGAACTCCAGGGACGTCGAGTCCCATATTCATCAGCTGGAAGGGCGGAGCTTGTCATCAGAGATATATAGCAAGCCTACATATCTTTAGCGAGGGACACTTAACTGAAGACTTTGTGGACACCAGGGACTTCGAATCCCATAATCACCGTCTGGAGGGGAGTACTTGTCTTCAGCCGCGGCCCGTGCAGGTAAGAGCGGTGGTGCCCGGTGTGTGTGGGTGGGGGGGGGGATTTTGACGGACGATGACAAGGGTAAATTAATTATTTATTTAATTTTCCCTTGTCATCATCTGTCGCAATCCCCCCCACCGGGTCCCACTGCCCTTTGTGTTTATGTAGTTATAGTTTTGTCACAAAACATCCTGTAAAATGCTCCGGAGTCAAGACTATACAAAACTATCCCCAAATTCTTTTTTTTTTTTTTTAAAGTTCTCTCTTCTTAAACCTTGGTGAAATTTGACCGTTGTTATTATACTTCTTAAAGGAAGTTTCCCTGCCATGAGTTCTTTATATTATACTGAAGATAACCTCATGGTTGAGTACGCATGCAACAGCCAGAATCTTACTGTAAGCACCCTATTTACAAAATGCATCGCCTGATTCAAACAAAACGATTACATAACCCTATCCCTTGATTGATAACAGGGCTCCATGGTATGTTTATGTACTGCAACAAGTTGAAGAAAGGTCAGCATAACAATCAGCACACACACACACGTGTGTGTAGCCAAACAAATAACTGTAATGAGACGGGTTCTTTTTCCAAAACAAGATGATCGCGCTGCATAAGTAGCTGAGGTAGTCTAGTCACCAGTCAGCAGTGTATCGTGGGGCAGGCCTCGGGTATGGGCACTGACTCGTTTGGACAATGGAGGGTGGGAAGGATCTCTTGGAGATAAGCAACAACAGGGGCATTTAAGGGCGGGTGGGGCCAGCAGCCTCATGAATATAGAGTGCGTCAACCCACATTAAACGTGCAACTGGGAGCAGCGCCATAAAAGTAGCGACAGGCGGGAGGTAGCTGGTCACAGAACAAGGACCCTGCAAATGACAAGCTACGAGGGGCGGGAGGTGGTGTTGGGGGAATGACACGGGTGATTAAGTGAACTGGAAGTAGTGCCGTGCACCAGCGAGCGGCAAGGAGAAAACGGAAAGAAAAAGCAGTGCTCTGAAACTAAAACATTAGGCCAATAGTGAAAGGATCCATGTAGCAGGGGCAGTCTGCAGGGGAAATAAAACAGCCAAAAGGCGGGACAAATGTATACTATTCAACAATGAAACAAAGGAATTTGTAAAGGCAGGTGAAAGAACCAATGGAAAGCACTGGGCTTGTTCATAGCCCATAGAAATGAATACCACATGTTTTGAAGTCGGCGTGCTGCCTTGGCCTCGACATAAAAATGAGGGAAGCAGATGAGATCGATTGAGGCTACCAGGATCTATCTGAAACACAGTCCCCTGATACTCCCTCGTTGGTGAATGAGACCAATGAAGTATTTTCCTGGGGATGTTACAAACTACAATCTATTTTGACCAATTACCTCCTCTCACTGTTCGACTGATTAGATGCTATTTAAAGTAAACTAACGGAGGTACTGGGTCAAAGGGCAATGGCACATTGTAGGGATGACATTAAAACCCTTACTTCTACATCTTAAACACAATCCCCCTCCCCCAAGCTGTCAGGGATTAGGTCCCATAATATCTCTTTTGGATACTCACAAACAATGGCCTGACCCAGTTATATCTGCGCAACCAGTCTACTGCGCTCTGCATGCGCTTATGTCATCATCCTGGCTAATGTTCCTAGACTTTTACATCAGATGGCCGAGAGCCCTGAACAATTCAATAACAAGGTTACCCACTGACTGCATTCCAACATTCAGTATAGACTAGGACAGTATTTTCAGGTTATATTGTCTGTTCGACAAGTGGATTGTTTTTTGTTTTCTTTTTAGTTTTATATAGCGCAAACTTGACCCGAAGGTATCAGGGCACTTTACATGAACACCAGTTGCATTACAGATGGACACATCATTTTTTAATTAGGCACGGGGAGATTAAGTGATTTGCCCAGAATCACAGGAAGTTGAGCATCCCTGCTGAAACTCGAACCCGGCTTCCCAGCTTTGCGGTCGACCGCTCTAGCCGTTAGGTCAAACCCTCTTTGCTAAAAAAATAAGGAATTTGAGGGGAGACTGCATTATTGTCAATTTTGCTAATTCATTTGTTGCAAGGAATTGATCCAGTTATCATACCTGGGTCTTGTTCTACAAAACTTTTTATAGAGATCTTGTTAGGAAGTCTGTGGCTACAATGTGTATCTCTGCCCCTGGACCTTCTTAGGTAGACCCATCTCTTTTGTTTACCAACAATTGCTTCTCAGTCCTAGCTGGGGAGTGTGGTAATTATTGAAGGGAGAGATTAACTGCATTCAACCTAATTGAAGCTAACACCAGTGTCCCACCACGAAATAAGTCGGATATAATGCTATTTAATGGCTGTGCAGTGCCACCCTCCCATAACCAAAGCCCTGTCTGTCTATTGTTGACCTTGTGAAATGTTAAAACTGTTGAGCTGAAACACTGCTGGACGCGCAACTAAATTATGTATGAAGAAAATGATTGATTTTATTGATTCCTATAATATTGTTTTGTTGCAGAGGATCTGGCCCTATAGAGAAATTCTCTGCAATTGTTATAGTTGTTTTTTCTGTCCCAGCTACACCCTCCAAAGCCATGCGTGCTTGTGCAGGAGTATCAGTCTGGTATAAAGCTACACTTGATTGTAATATATTGTCTGTCTCGACGAATAGGGTGATAATCCAAGCCTTTTATGTGAGTTGGTCTAAATCATTTAGTGTATTTTTGGTCAGTTTTTTCAAGGATATCTTTTCCAACATAGCTAAACCCAATTTTGCATTCCTTTTCGGCCTGATTGGTGAATTGAATTATAAATATGCCAATAGAGATTCAAACCTGATATCATTCTTGCAGGGGGCCTTAACAATAGACTTGGTAGCCTGAGATTTCCTCTAGCAGAACAGATATTTGAGGCTAACTCTATGAGAGACTATGCTTGTACAAGTGACCGCAGAAGCTCCCTGTTATATTCTTATTTACTTAAAGTTGACATTCGTAACGCTTTAGCACAAGTTGCGCCTAGCTGTCTTTCGATGCCTACTAGGGGGCTTACACACCTCAATAAATATATTCGCCTCTAGGAACGTCTTGTTCACAACTGTGGATGGGACTGTATGCCCCAGTACTTAAAATGACCACAACCCACTTACTAGTATTTTTGAAAGCTGTGAAGCTACAACGTGAGGTATTGCTATTGGGGGCACTAATATAAGTGGTAGGGACAATGGCCGTAGTATAGCATGGAGGACATCTAACCTGAGAGACGTCTAACAGAAGCTTTGTGTTTATCATCTGGATTTGGTGACCAATTTGCTTAACCTGGCCCCTAGTCTTCCCTGCGATGTAGACACTTTAGTGACCCTGGGGCATACAGTTAGATCTTTCTTATAGCATCCTAAAAAAAGCACCAATACACCTCACCAAACATGGTTTGATAAGGCTTGTAGCAAGGCCAACAAATGCCTACATTGTAAGCTGCTTGCTGTGCCCAGGGAAACTGCAAAACTTGCTTCATGTAGAAAGGAGTATAAGCAGGCTATAAGCAAGAGGAAACTGGAGTTGCCGGATGAAGCATGGAACTAACTTGTTTCATCTTGCAGGGCAAGAAATATTGGCATGTTTTGGCATCTTGTTAAGGATAACAAACTTTTTTGTATTTCCAATGATGATGTGTGTGCCAATATCAGCCCAGACCAATAGGATGCCCACTTCAATAAAAAAATATTGTCCATCGGTTCTGGCCAATGATGATACAGAGCTCACAGGGGTCATTTGTCCCCCTTGATGTTGAATTTGATGAGAATTAAGTGGTAGATGTCATAAGGGCCAGCCCGGTAAATAAACCTCCAGGTTCTGATGGGGTGTCTATGGATCTGTATGAATTGGAGGGTGGTCTGTGGGCCCCTCTCATTGCCAACCAAGCTAATTTAGCCAGTAAAAATGGCCTGCCTGGGAACGGGCATGCAAGCATTATAGTCCTAGTTGTTAAAAATAGGCAATTGTATGTCCCCTAGTTGTTATAGGGTTGTTTCCCTCTTCAGGGCCGGACTGAGAACACGAATCAACCCTAATCATTTTATCAGACCGGCCCCCTAGTGGGGGGATGGGAGAGGGTGTGGCCGAGGGTGCAAGTGTGAAGCACTGCTGCTTAACTATACCAGTCCCCAGCACGGCTGCTTTCATTACTGGGGCGATACTGCTGCAAAACCGCCCCCCACTAACGAAAACGCCCCCCATCCTTTCAACGACCGATGCCCGATTCAGCCAGTCCGGCCCTGTCCCTCTAGCATTTTTCAGTGAAAGTTATAAGCAGGGTCATATTTAATACATTAGAATCAAGCGTGACCTAAAATTGTGTTATCTCCCATGTGCAGTATTGATTCAAGAAAAATGTGGGCACACTGGTTCATTGCCTCAACTTGCACCTCATAATAAGTAAATATACAATCTCTAAATGCAGCCTTATTTATGCAGCTTTTAGGGACCTGTCGTGTGCATTTCACAGTGTGATTAGATAAAAAATATGGGCTATATTGGAATCTATGGGGATTGAAAGTGGTTTGGTTGCCTTTCTGCGTACCCTTCATACTGACCTTAACGCACCAGTCAGATATGTAGTCGATGGTGAATGTACAAACTCTTCTAGCCTGGGACCAGAATTTCAGCAGGTCTTGGTGTCCATTTTATTCTTATTGTGTGTTAACAAGCTTGAATCAGTCATGGTTAGCAAGGGCAGTGATATGCCAACAGTAAATGGCCAGGCTATTCCCATTTTCTTAAACGTGGACATTGCCGTTTTAATATCAGAATGTCTAATGGACTGCAACATCTTTCAGATGCTTTTTTCAGTTTCATGGACATTTTGGGTTTGGCCACTATTTCAACTAAAACTTTAGTAATCATTTGCTGCCACAAAAACGTCAAGTCATGATATATCGCCCTATAAAGCAGTCCTATTGCAAGAACGCGCAAATTCTCATGCCTTGGAACACGTTTGACTCGCAGGGGTCCTGGTCTCCTTGTTTGGCTCAGAGGAGACTGAAGTTTAGTAACTCAACTCCATTGTTTTTTTATTAAAATTTGGCTACTAAAACTGGGAAAAACCCAAAGCTCCACTTATGGAAATATATAAAAGGAAATGCTTACCGATCTTAACCTACGGTGCAGGGATATGGGTCTATAAAGCTGTTAAATGCCTGCAGGGTGAGGAGAATAGAGTATGCAGCCGTATTCTTGGTGTTCCATTAAGGCACCCAACATTCACTGTGATGAGGACCATATTAATATGGCTTCTTAAAATTGTGGTACTCCGTCTTGATTAACCCGGAGGCCATTTTTAGGTCTCGCCTAGCTATTGCGTTTACGCAATCGCTATGCGAGACTCTAGTAAGAGGGGCATTTCAAAGTGCTCCCAAAAGTGGATTGCATGGCGAGCACGCACACAATCACGTGCATCGTGCCGCCATGCAATCCGTTTGGGGAAGCGCTTCAGCCCACTGGCGCGTGCACGTGTAGCCACAGCCTCGGCATCATACTTCAAAGGGTCCGCTCCCCTGCCTGGAATGCGCTTCCCCGCCCCCGCCACAGCATGCCGAGAGATTGTTTCCTCATGGCGCCTCTCACAACTGTCCCTCCCCACCACAGGGCTAGTCTCACGGACGCATTGCCATCCATCGATTTCACTTTCATGCCCGTGTTCTCTTTGCCTTTCAGCACACAGCCCGCCCTCCCCCCTCCGTGTTTTCTTGCAGCTTTGCCCAGATCTGAGTCTCAAACAACCAAAATAATAAGTTTGCCCTGCACACTTTCTGCGCTTACAAAGTTAACATATGCCGCGCTCATTCCCTTTTCATCCTTCTAAGGTCGATAACATTAGCTCCATTAATTCTGCGTCTAAGGATTTAAATAACCATATGTTTTCTTGCAACTTTAGGCACTTCACACACACAGCCCCTCTGCTCACACACACAGGCATCAAGGCAGCAACAGAATGCTCTGAGCCCCACCAGTGTTTGCCACACACACATGCCTCTCGCATCTCGTGTTTTCTTCCAGCTTTGGCCAGTGTTCTCTTTGCCTTTCAGCACTCAGCTTCCCCGTAACCACCATTTAACTAACATCCTGCCACACTCATTCCATTTTCATCTTCACTTTCACTTTCATGCCCGTGTTCTCTTTGCCTTTCAGCACACAGCTTCTCCGTAGCCACCATTTAACGACCATCCTGCCACACTCATTCCATTTTCATCCTCGCTTTCACTTTCATGCCCGTGTTCTCTTTGCCTTTCAGCACACAGCTTCTCCGTAGCCACCATTTAACGACCATCCTGCCGTAAACACCATTTAAGTACCATCCTTTTAGTTAAAATAAAATAATTGCCTCTAAGGGTTTAAGGAACCATAGAAATACAAGGCAAGGCAGCAACAGAACGCTCTGAGCACCACCAGTGTTTGCCACACACACATGCCTCTCGCCTATCTCTCCCCCGCCCTCCCCCCTCCGTGTTTTCTTGCAGCTTTGCTCAGATCTGAGCCTCAAACAAACAAAATAATAAGTTTGCCCTGCACGCTTTCTGCGCTTACAAAGTTAACATATGCCGCGCTCATTCCCTTTTCATCCTTCTAAGGTCGATAACATTAGCTCCATTAATTCTGCGTCTAAGGATTTAAATAACCATATGTTTTCTTGCAACTTTAGGCACTTCACATACACAGCCCCACTGCTCACACACACAGGCATCAAGGCAGCAACAGAATGCTCTGAGCCCCACCAGTGTTTGCCACACACACATGCCTCTCGCATCTCGTGTTTTCTTCCAGCTTTGGCCTGTGTGCTCTTTGCCTTTCAGCACTCAGCTTCCCCGTAACCACCATTTAACTCACATCCTGCCACACTCATTCCATTTTCATCCTCGCTTTCACTTTCATGCCCGTGTTCTCTTTGCCTTTCAGCACACAGCTTCTCCATAGCGCTTTCTGCGCTTACAAACTTAACAATTGCCATTATAATTTACATTAACTTTTATTTAAGTATTAATTATTTGCAAAAATTAAAAGCCATTGTTATTTGTAATATCAATACATCTAAGTCACGTAAATACAACACATATTGCATTACAAATGCTATAGGTGTCACATTTGCAACAGTTAAAACTATTGACATTGTACATGAGAAAGCTAGTAATTTCAATATTTTCAATACCAAAACATAAATAAAAAATTAGTCAATTTACAATACAAAAATCTCAAACTCTCCTAATGCGAGACCTATTGCATTGCAAATGCTTGTTAATAAAGAGATTATAATGGATTGCCTATCATGTAAAAGGGGCCTGCTTATTCCATGGCTACGGTATATTAGAAGAATCTTTAATAACCTAGAAAGACCATCTATTTTTAGTACTTGGCGCTGGACAGCGCACATGCGCTGTCTTGAACCAAGACCTGGTGTTACTACTGTTGTGGCCTTCAACCCGCACACAGCCTTCCCATTGGCTGCCACCATTGTCACTCCATTTGTCTTCCTCCCCATTTGTGAAAGCATGCGTACGTCATGCCTTTTTCCAAAGTTTAACCCTCCCCGAGCGATCGGCCTCACTTCTTTTTAACAATACGCACAGCCATTTTTGTATTGTTTCTACACTACTCGTTTTTGAGAGAGCGTTTCCGAAGTGCATGGGGCATTTTTAGTTTGCCTCAAAGAGGTTTTTTTATGCGGGTCAATAAGTCGTGTTTACTTGTAATTGCTCGGGCTTCGGGAAGGCGAGGCTGGCTCAAGTGTTGTAATTAATAAGGGCCGAGCCTGGAGCATGGTTTTCCAGTAGACTTTGCCGCCCCACTAACATCTGTGCATCTCCATAGTGTTTCTTGTTCTGCCTCTCCTGCCAGACAAAAAAGCACTTATCGCGTAGCCAGTGCTGGCTGCGTCATAGCGCTTTTTCCATGATTTATCGCCATGCTGAACAGCAGCCATGCTGCTATATCACATGGCTAAAAGACACTGACTACGCCAAGAGCGATTACATTGCCGAGACCAATTGGCTTTGCCAATGCTTGTTTCAAACCTTGCTTCTATATCAGCGATGGACAAATGCAGGGTTAAATCAAATTTTATGGTCGCTAGGAAAGTGGAAAGAGAGACGGCTAAACTATGCAAACCTGCCAACAGAGATTATACGCTGGATCAAACTGTGCAAGGACTGGATTTATCTTGAAACGTTGATCAACACCTGGGACAGGATGCTCCTAACCAGATTTAGAGTCGGTCTAATTAGAAGTTAGCAGCTTTGTTTCCCGGGACAGTTTGACCTTTCAGCCATTGTGTTCTGCCCTTGTGTATAACACTCCCTGCAAACCTGGCAGATTTTGTTTTCGTTTGTAGATTTTATCGTACCTACACAAAAACGTTTTTAATCCCATTATTTAGCAGTATCTCAGTGACTAGAAGTGTCCCTGCACTTTTATACTTACGAATGCTCCTGACATGTGGACGTGTTTCTATTTTTCTTAAATCTGCCCTATAGCAAAGGCAGTCTAACCTTTTAGTCTGTTAATATCTCTTTTAGATCTATTGATTGTTTTTTGCTTAATCTGGATTTGTAATTTGTGTTTTATTGAAATACTTGATGGTGAGAAACTGTTTTTATGATTGTTTCTTTTAATGATCAAACAAAGCTGAAATCAAGCAGTAGTCTTTACTTTTACAATGTTTTTTTCTTTCCAATTTATTTTTATTTTTTATCCATCTTTGTGTGTTTAAACTTTGTGTTCTGGTTATAATAATTTAAGCCAATAGTATATTTTCCCTGCACCCTTAAGAATCATACATTTCTGTGGATTTTATGAAAACTAAACATTTCATTACACATTCTAAATGGCCCTGCTTGATAGTAAGCACCTACATTGTTCTATAAAAAAGTATATGCAATTATTTTCATAACCTACATTTCTATTGCAAGCACAATGGCCACCACGCTTCTGTAGTGGAGGTTTGTTTTAATTTTTTCCCTTTCAATTTTTTTGTGTCATGTGCTTCTAGTAAAAAAAAAACTTGCAAATAAACAGCCTTGTATCAGCTTGCCAAGGACAGACCTACTAGCATCATGGCTGTTGCCAGGGGTAATAGCCATGACCCCTAACTTTCATTCATGAAATACTTGATTTCGATCTCCAGGATCATAAAAGTATGACATAAAAACAATTCAAATAAATCTTTCCTCGCAGAGGCATACAAGCATGTCATCATAGATCAAATAAGTATTTCATACCAGCCTGCTCAGAAGGCCGCTCTAAACCTATCTCAGCCTGAATACTATTTTCCCTATAAAGATTATTAAAATGGCTAACCTACTGCTGGGGGTGGACGCAAAATTCTACACTTCTGTTTGTATCCCTCTCAAAAACTGCAACAGAGTTCCAAAAGGTTTTAGTATCCTTAGTTGTCAAATCATCTTGTAGGGAAGGCCCATCGGGAGTTTTCCCACTCTCGCTTAGCCCTCACTAGTTACCTCCTACAAAGTTGTCTACATTTCACAAGTGAATCTCTGCTGCAGGTTTTGCCTGTGGAAAGGAGAATGGCTTTGACTTTCCTGCAGGATCTAGTATACCAGGGTGTCCCTATATGGTCTTGCTTGACTGTCTTTTTCCTAGTGGCAAAGAGGCCCCTAACATTGTTAAATAACAGGTTGTGCTCCTCTAAGAGTATATCTTATCTTTATGCCACAGCACTATCAGTGAGTTTCACTGTCGCCTCTCTAATCAATTCAATAGCTCTATCAAGCACCTCAGAGTTTCTCTCTACCAACTTCCATCTGATTGCTTTACCATTATTGGAGTAAGTCACCTCCCCCATGTCATGATTGCCAAAATGGAAAGACTTACGAACCAAACACCCTCGAACAAGTAAGGAAAGTTTATTATGGCCGCTGTCCTTCCTCTCCAACTTCCATATCCCTAATAAATGGCAAAAAAACTGCTTTAACCAAGAAATAGTCAATTCTACTGGAGTGGCCTATTCAGTTAAAAGTAGGCTTACCCCTTCGATCGGATGGAGTCCTGCGATTGGCAGCTCTAAGATCAAAGTTGAGAGCCACTGCCATTGCTTGTTCCGCTGGTGGCTTCCACTTGACGCAGGGAAGATCAATTTGGGAAATCTGCCACCAGGAATCTATCTTGGAGGTCAGCTCGGTAACATATGCTAATGAAGGTTCCATCGTAGTATTTAAATCCCTGGCTACAATTACAAAGGAATTACTCGCAAGATCTGCTAATAGGGATTCCAACTTTGTTAGTGTACTTGTGTCGCCTGACTGACCTACCACCCGGGTACATACATTAAATATGGTCACATCTGGTGAGAATTTCAGGTTAAGTGCCATTAGATCTAAAGAATGTGTCTGAATAGTTATAGTTATGCATTGGAGAGTTACCTTGACCCAAATTGCTAGGCCCCCAGAAGGTCTCCCCCTTTTTGACAGAACTGCATTTTTGCAAAAGCACGAATAGCCATTTCTGTGATTGGCATCAATACACCAGGTCTCTTAAAAGAGACATATATTGTGAGCCTCTGTAAACTGACACCAATTATCCTCAGACATATTACTTCTAATCCCTGCTTCGTTCCAATGACAGGATTTGGTCCTTTTCAGGGCTTCTTCGGGGTGCCCCGCTGCAAGTGAGATAGTCTTGCTGTTATACTGGGGAGCTCCCCTCATAGAGCCTACACCAGTCAGCGCATTGTTCAGGTCTAACACCCTACCATTACCCATGCAGCTTCCTATCCTATCTCTAGGGGGACGTACATCTCACTGTCAGTTGTGACCTGTAGGAGCTACTGTGTCTGTATCGGGGATCTTATTTGTAGCCGGAGAAGAGTGCGAATCATTGTGTAATATTGGTGTTTGCATTGGAAATTTGGCGTGCACCTATTGCCATAAGGCCATCCACCATGGTTCTAATGTGGAATGATACTTTAAGAACATCTGCTGGAGCCCCTGCCATATTCAACCTCTCAACGCTACTAACATTACTTCTAATGGGGAAACATCCATTTCAACGCAGTCATTACAATGACCTACCTTTACAACGCAACTGTTACAACACAACTGCCTTTACAATGCATGCCATTACAAGGCATGCCATTACAACGCATGTCACTACAACGCATGCCATTACAACACATGCCATTACAACGCGTGCCACGCATTATAAGGTAAGTAATGGAGATGTTTTTAGTATTAGGGTGGGTATGGGTTTAAGGGTACATGGAAATAGTAATTTTTACCCCTACACTATCCAACACTTTCCCAACTGTTGCACTCACTGGAGTGGGAATAATAATTTTTACCCCTACACTATCCAACATTTACCCTACTGTTTCACTCACTGGAATGGGAATAGTAATTTTAACCCCAACACTATCCAACACTTACCCTACTGTTGCTCTAAAAGTATTATGCCTTGTAATGGTATGCGTTGTAACGGAATGCATTGTAATGGAATGTGTTGTAATGGTAGTTTTAAAAAATGCATTGTAATGGCATGCGTTGTAAAATCATGCAATGTAATGGTAGTTGCGATGTAAAGACTGCGTTGTAAAAGCATGAGTTGTAACATCCTATATTCCTTTTAATGGTAGAGTGCCAGTGTTTCACTTCCTTGAACCAAAGAGTCACTTTATTTATTAATCTCTCTTCATCTTCTCTAAAATCCACATTCAATTTGGGGACATAGTTTAGAAAGACAGCATTGTGACTGACGGGCTGCTGGGATCGCGATAAAACCCCACCAGTCACCCCACTACCTAAGCCTAGGCCGTAGGGGAACAACGGTTATTGAGCACTACTGGCGGACAAACTAACTTGGGGGCAAAGTGCTTAATTTCTTCCCTTTAACATTGTCGCTCACCCCATCTGTTGAGTCTCGTTCTGGCTCCTAGCTGGGCACTGTACTACGGGGATAAAATTGCTGAGGGAAAAATGCAGTTGGGACGAGCACATTTGGGCAGGGTAGGCAGTGAAAGATTGGAAACTGAGGTCTGGCCAGTCGAGAGCCCTCTTAATCCTGTCATCCCAGGCTCTCTTAAACATTTGCCCACCTAAAATCCAGTGTTCCCCCCACCCTCGTTTCCTGCCCTTACACGAAGTTTTGAAACCAGAAACTTTCTCATTAAGGCTACTAATTACATCAAAAAGACTGAATAGTTTTAGATGCCCTCTCCTCTGCATCCGCTGGCCTACTACACCTTCGCCTCAGACCTTGCTTCATCTTCACCGAAGACCCCAAATCCATTGTGGCATTCCACTCCCAGGATAGACGTCTCCGGCTTTGAAGCCCTTTCAACAGCCTGCACACGTGGCTTCCTATCAATTTTAGGCTGGGATGCTACTGCCGTGTGCACTAGTGATTTATAAAACATTTGCGGAATGTGTTTTGTACTAATATCAAGAAATGGGGGAGGGGAGATGGTGGACTAATACCTCCTGGTGGCGATGAATTAATGTCAGTACATTCCTCTATAAGCAAGACAATTTTATCGAGGACACAGTTGGCACCGGCTGATTTCAGTGATATTTTTGCTCTGCTCGGACCTTTAGGCCCTTTCATTGATTGCCCTCTGCCCATAGTCTGTTAGTTGTTCCTGAGGTGGGAGTGCTTTCAAATGTTTCAATTAAATAGAGGCAGAGCATACAGATAATTGGCGGTAGCGCATCACCCAGGGCAGTCAATGGAGGCATGCCACAACCTCACTGTCGTAAAACACATTGCAAAAAGGGGTGTAGGTCCCACCTGGAACACAAAAAAGAGAGAGGCAGCTTTAAAAGGCGCACATAGTATCCACTGAAGACGTATTGCCTATAAACATTTCCCAGGGAAAACGGCATGGGGGTGGCTCAGCCCAGCCGCCTCTGAGCTCTGACGGGCGTGGAAAGGCCCTCCCTAAGCCTTAACATGCTGCAGGATTGCTGAGGGCGCTCCTCAGTACATTAGTGGATGGCCCTGCCCCACCCGGGCTGTCTGTGCATGTGCATCTCCTTGAGATTGTTGGCTGGAGAAGGAGTCCACTGTGGCCTGAGGAGTCTGTGGGGGTCAGAGACCCCTTTGCTGGTGAACGATGTGTCCCACGTTGCAGGATTGCTGAGGGCGCTTTTCAGCTTGTCGGCAGATAGCCCAGCCCTCTCCTGGGTTGTTTCAGCATGCGCATCTCCTTGCACATGTTGAGGTGTGGGAAGGAGTCCCCTGTGGCCTGAGGAGTCCGAGAGTACCATAGACCCCTTTCCTGGTAAAAGATGTGTACCACACCTGACTTTTCCCTTGTGAACACTGGACTTCCTTTATTATCCCTGTCCATAGAGGTTTCAAAATCAGTGCCAAGAAAACAAGGGTTTCTCACCCTAATGGGATTCTCCCTCCTTATATTCTGCCCATTTTAATATAATAATATTGAATATTGCTCTGTTATTCATTGTTAGTGTAATAAAAATAGAATGGGGTACAATTTGCTAGAACAGGGTCTTCGTGGGTAAGTCAAAATAAGCTTTGAAATGTAAGTTGGGTGTATCCTTTGGGTAAGAGTGTGTTTCTGTGTGAGAGAGAGAGAGAGAGAGAGCAGGCGTGGTGTGTTTGTATGTGTAAGGTTGTGTGAGAGTGAGAGCCAGTGATAGGTAGTGAAGGAGATTGAGTGTAGGTGAGTATGAGTGACTGAAAGTGAGTGAGAATCAATGAGTAATGAGTGTGAGGGAGTATTAGAGAGTTTGAGTGAGAATGGGTGTGAGTGAGAATGAGCGTGAGTGACAGTGAGTGACAGTGTGTAACTGTAACTGTGAGTAAGTGAGTCAGATATAGTGAGAATAAGTGAGGGTGAGTGAGAATGAGAATGAGTGCGTGTGAAAAAGTATGACTGAAAGTGAATGAGTGGAAATGAGTAAGAACGATTGAAAGTAAGAGTGAGTGGAAATAATAAGTGAAAGCGAGCATGAATGAGAATGAGGGTAAGTGAATGAATGTAAGTGAGCATGAGCGAGATTGTGTTGTTAGACTTGTGAATTTGCCATTGGCTGTGGCCTACTGGAGGTAATTGTTGTCTTCCAAAAGCACCCATGCTTAAATACTGAAGGCAATTTGTAGTCTCAAAGGCACCTGTGGCAAAATATGGGCACTTGCATACTGGTGGCAATTCTTGGCATGATGAGCACCCATGTTAAAATACTGGTACTGTCATGTTGAAGGTAACTCTTGGCATATGGGGCACCCATGGAAAATTGCTGGCGTACTTGAGGAAATTCTTGGCATAGGGGCCCCAGTGGCAACATGCTGGAGCTAGAATATTCGAGATAATTCTAAGCATAATTGAGGACAACTGTGGCCTATGGCAGGGGCTAACATGCTTCAATGCCGGACATGTCATGCTAAGGTAGTTTTTGACTTAAGGGACATCAGTGGTATGTTGAAGGCATTATTGGTGAAATTCTCCCACTGGCATATTGTATGTCATTTATGGCATATGGGAAAACCTATGACATATGGGGGCACCAATGACAAAATGCTGGCCCTGGAACCCATAGCACATTTTGAAAAAGTGGGGACATCTTTCTTGGGTGTATCAGGTTTCTTTGGCTTGGCACACAATGAAAGTACTTGACTATTTAATGAGTGTTATTTCAGGGCCTGTTGCTTTTTAGCAAGCGAGTGAAATGATTGTAACTTAAAAGCACTATTTGACTCAGTTTTAAAAAAAAACTTTCTCAGGGAAGAACTCCCTCACCCACAAACCCTTCTAAGAGAGATTTAACTTACTCTGTTCACTCACTCGCTACACTTCGGGGCACATTTACACTCCAACACTTTCAAAAATCATGTCAGCATCCCTAGTATATGTGGCATCTAAAATGAACATTTGTTTGGAGTTATATTATGGAACTTCAGTGATGTCAATTACTATGATGTCATCAGGGTTAAGGGCATTTGATGTGGAGAAGTGTGGCTCAATGATTAGAGCGGCAGACCCTGATGCAGAGGTCTAGCCCGGGACCAGGGTTCAATTCCCCGCCTCGGCGGGTCTTGGGCTCAAAAATTCCACGGACCTGATAATTCTCGCATCGGTGCCATTCCAATCATGGAGTCCCACTCTGCAACTCTGGGCAATAGCTTGCTTAATCTCCACAACGGCCCCCACAACGCTAAGGATGCCTGGCCTCCACCTTGGGGGTGCCCAGGAGTGGACGCCTCACAGGGAAAGCCAGGATGGGTTCCACAGCGGTATTCGTACAAGCGCCTTGAGACCCTTGCGGGTGAGTAGTGCGCTATACAAGTATCAATTTACGTTACGTTACGACTTCCTCGGAAGATTCAAAGTCAAGGGTCATATGATGTCACTTTCTGTGCTGATGTTAAGGTCAAAGGGTGTTTGATGTCAATTCCACTACACTACTACTACCCTGGCATTTTGGTAAATTGATGTTTATGATTTGCATTTGCCAGTCCTTTTTTAAGATCAAAAAGGATCTATTTTTGGACTCAGGCAATGGGGTCAACAATTTTTTTAAATTATACTCAGAGACTATCATTAAACCAACAAACAACAAGCAAAGAGATGCAATAAACCCTGTAGCAATTATCAATATGGAACAAACTTGTGTACCATATTTTATTATAGAGGAAACCCTGGCAGCTATTAATGCAGTCAAGCCCGGGAAAGTTCCAGGCCCTGACAAAATACTAGGTGACCTGTTGAAGCATGATAAAGCTGTCTGGGGGCGTATATTAATCTTTTCTGTAATGCTGTGGCGGCAGGTGCCCTAGTACCAGAACCTTGAAAAGAGGCAAAAATCATTAAAAAAAAATTAAAAGGAGACCGCCAAGACCCTGCAAATTACTGGCCAATAAGTCTACTTGATACCCTACAAAAGATCTATGCTAAGCAGATTTTATCAAAATGGAATGATTGGGCAGAGGGAAACAATATGTTATCACAGTATCAGGCTGGGTTTAGAGCAAGAACCTGTACAATTGATCAGACCTTTAGACTTCTTTGCATGGGGTGTAAATATACGATTTTAAAGAAAGGTCACTTGTATATAGTGTTTATAGATTTAAAGGCCGCTTTCGACCTAATACATAGAGATTTGCTCTGGCGCTCCCTAAAAAACCAAGGTGTACCAGAGGAACTCCTTACACAGATAGTGAGACTACACAATGATAATCACGCGAAGATTTGATGGGGTCCCAGGGGGGAACTTACTGAGGCAATGCCCATTAGGAGGGGTGTAAGACAGGGATGTGTACTGGCACCCACCCTTTTTCATTATATGTAAACGACGCTCGAAAACATCTTCTGGGGTGTAGACATGACTCTAGGTGGGGTGCCAGTACCAGCACTTCTATTTGCGAAGAACACTATTTTAATATCACACACCCCGTAGGGATTCCAAAATCTATTAGACTCATTTAGTGATTATTGTGATTTTAAAGGCCTTGAAATAAACTCTAGCAAAACAAAATACATGGCAGTCAAACCGCACAAATCATTCCAGAAGAACATCCCTGTTCAAAAACAGAAGTTAGAATATGTGTCAAACTTTAGCTACCTAGGTATCACACTCAACAACAAATTGACCTGGTATCCGCATCTGGAAAAAAGCAAGATGATCCTGCTCCAAAATTCAGCGCCTATACTAAAAAAACACCAGAATAGTATAACCAAGGCAGTGTCACCTGCACTAGAAGTGTATAAATATAGGTCACAATCAGCAACCCTCTATCGAGCAGAGCTCTGGGGGGGCCACTTGCAGGAATACATTTTTGCGGGGAAGAAAATACGTTTTTAGGATGCTGCTACGTCTTCCTGCACGCACCTCAGTTATCCCCATTGTCATGAATTTGAATATAAAACTTATTGACCATCAGGCTATTTTGAGACTGCTGTCGTTTTGGGTACGATTGTGGACCACTGCAGAACTTGCAAGCTATAGAGAAGGGCTAGAAGATATACTAAGGTTTGATCATTGTGATAACCTTCAACGGGTAAAACGTGTGTACATGGTTCTATAAACTTGGGTTGAACCATTATTGGGAAGTGCCTTCTTTATTGACCGCCCTCTAAAAAAATACTGAAAACAACATTTTGGGCATATATGCAAAACTGTGTCTCCCACAATGCAGATATTGGTAGATTGACGTCTCAGTTCCTTTTCACAAAATCTTTCCCGTTCTTCGAGCAATTTCTGGATGAAATCCAACCTCAGCTGGCAAAATCACTGTACATGAAGTTTTGTTGTGGTGTCCTGCAAGTTAAATCCAATACAGTAAAATGGGGTCGGAGAAATGGTGACAACAATGATGGTCACTGCCTTTTATGGCAACCCAATGATCAAGAAAACGATTACCATATACTATTCTTCTGCCCAGCATATGCTATCCCAAGGCGAAAATGGATTAAACCCATTTGTCACAACCTGGGAATCCGGTCTTGTTCTGCTGTGACAAGAATACTAAAAACTGACACTTTACAGATTTCTTTTTTTAGTGTTAGTAGGTACTTGTTTGCTGTCAATTTATTGAGGAAAAAAAGTCATGAAATCTTTATATATGTTGTTTTACATATATACATGCACCTTCTTGCACTTGCACATAATACTGGCCTAGTATTCAAGTAGAAAGCCCCTCATACTTATATGCAATCTTTGTACAAGTTACATGCTGCTTAAA
This sequence comes from Triturus cristatus, assembly GCF_964204655.1. Taxonomy (NCBI): domain Eukaryota; kingdom Metazoa; phylum Chordata; class Amphibia; order Caudata; family Salamandridae; genus Triturus; species Triturus cristatus. Next base: position 832,980,213 of record NC_140591.1, read on the forward strand.
GAACTTATATGCACAATTATAGTATTTGCACTTTATTTGCTGACCAGAATCTATGAAGAAAGCTCTAAAATATCCATACTTCCCTCTATGTTTTAATTGCATTAAATAGTAAGCTTGCCATTTTATTTGACCTTATCTAATTAATCGATTGGCTGGTACTTTTATCATTTTAACTTAAATGAACATTTTTAATATTTTTACAATTGTCCAAACATGTAATCAGGGAACGACTCCCAATTTAATTGTGTTTCAATTAGTGTTTATTAATATGTATGAACAGTTTTTACCTTGTATCTTTTATGTGTTTTTTAAAACTGAATAAAGATTATTGAATTGAATTGACTGAGGACAACACTTATGTTACACTAATTTTCTTTCCTTAATGACTCCATAATATTTTAGTATGCATTGTGCTGTGTGAACACATCCATGTAAAGGAAGGAGCTACAGTTGCTAAGCACACTTTTATGAATAAAATATTGTTAATTAAGCAACTAGAACATAAGAGAGCTCTGCATTTAACATAATCTGGGTACTGCTGCTTTACTAAGTGGCAGTTGGCAACAAGGCATTTGTTGTGTTGAACATGCTTAAGGATGTTTCAAGAAATCACAGAGGGTAGTGGTGGATACGTTGTCGCACATTCAAAGAAATTTTAGCAGATATCGGGTATTCACATCAGTTTAACACAGTCATACAGGACGTATTACATGTGCCAGCTCGGGGTAAGATACCCCACTACCAAGAGTATCAATCACACAAATCACACAGTGACTTGTAAAACATATACACAAATAGAAACCCCGGCACTCTGGTTATGTACAAAACCAGTTTTAAATGTAGATTTCTCAAAACAGAACAACAAAAATGATGTGAAGGGATAACCCCTGACATGGAAAACGTCCAGGAAAACGTGTGTAAATCATTCAAACACTAATTTATTCAATGGTAGAATAACCAAAGACATGAATCATATCATTACATCAAATATCAAAAAATGTTCATAAGAATGATTCATTCCATAAAGTTCTTGAGAGTCCAGTTCTTGTTGTGTGGAACATGAAAAATATCCACGGTGTTTGAATGATTTACACACGTTTTCCTGGACGTTTTCTATGTCAGGGGTTATCCCTTCACATCATTTTTGTTGTTCTGTTTTGAGAGATCTACATTTAAAACTGTATTTGTACATAACCAGAGTGCCGGGGTTTCTATTTGTGTACATGCTTAAGGATGTAATGAGTGTTTTATACAAAAAACAGGAACCCATTCCCCCCACTGACACAATATATGTAGGCAATATGTCCATAATATAACTGTGTCCACAGACCCAACAAAGAACAACATTTTTTTTTTAAATTATTTTTCACATTTCAATTTATTTTTCTAAAATGATGCTGTACATACTACTATAACTGTTGTAGCAAAATTGCTTCTGGTATTCATTTAGTACATATACATCAGGTACATTATAAAATAGACTTTAACACAGTGGATTTTATACAAGGAATACCATCATGTGTGCAAACCCAACTGTAAATGAGCAGCCCAACAATATTTAAGGTTGATTCAAACCAGTCAAAACATCTGCAAAAAATACAAAATGATTAAGAAGATACGACATAACCAAGACAGTGAAGCGCCGACGCGCGTTTCGGAGATCCCAAGCTTGAAAGTGAGCTCCTTCTTCAGGGCCCAAAAATACTTTTGACAGTCTCAGTAAGGTAAACCAGATAATTTCTTTCGAAACTGAATAATGATTTACATGTCGGGTATGGAGCAACAAAGTACGTTGAGGGTCTGTGGAACACAAAACCAAGGTTAGCGTAATATATAATACATGAAACTACAGGTATGGATGCAATCCCAACCACAGATAATGTAATGAGTGTTTTATCATGCTGTGAAAGGATAACAGCCCCTCAGAGGCACCTGCATTAGAGAAACCTTGATCTTGTCTGAAACTGCTGGCTCGTGCAGCAAGATATCTTCACGAGTCTGGGGAGAAATGAACTATCAACACTCCAATAAACAAAATGTCCACTTTTATTGACGCTCTTCCAACAGTAGTGGACTCGGATAGAGGTAAAACGTTTTATGAGAGTCCAGTATACAGCGCTAGCTTGGAAAATATGTCACTGTTATTTAATGGAAAACTGAACAGGCCTGTTAACAGAAACAGCCAGTAGGCCTAAACATTTGGGAAAGTGGGGGCCTCGGAAACCGTTGCTCAGGAGACGAGGTCAGCAGAGTTCAACAGGCAACTCAATTTACAGCTGTAATATCTGTAGGACAGGAAGGGGGGGAGACAAAAAAGAGGAATAAAGGGAAGGAAAGGGAAAAGAAGAGAAGGGGGCTGGATGAGAATGAAATGCCATAGTCTCCACCAAAGCAAATTAATACGTTTTAATAGGTGATAAAATTGACCAGTAGCTGTAATAATATGCAGTTCAAAGAAAATAATGCAGTAAGGAGCTAAATAATCAAAATAATTACAGTGTGATAGGTGAGAAGGAGGCTTAAAAAAAGGTGTCCAGAATCAAATGAAAAAAATTATTTTTTTAGGTAGGAAGTACAACTGGAGAAAACAATTAGAGCATAAAAAGTAAAACATAAAAAGAAGCAAACACGGTCTAGTGAAAAAAGCAACATAGAGTAAGGGTCGTTCCAAGGAAGGGCTAGCGAGCAGGGTGTTTTTTGCATGGCTCAGTGAGTAGCCTGAATACCTACTTATAGATTTATAAAGGAAGTCTGTTATATTTTAATTAATGATGAGACAGCTAAAAAGGATACACCACTTGATGGCACACGATACTGCAACTTGCAGATTTTCTATTGCAGTCATTTTTTACACTCATAGATGCCAATAATCAGGCACTCATGGCACGTGGCATAAACAGAAGTGCACCCTGCATCTAGTTTTTTTTAAACCAAGATCTACAAAAACTTCTGACATGCATGGAAGTAGAATCTGGTGGGAATCCCAACAGTCCCAAGTTGATCCTGCGAGCAATTCCTAATTAGTGGTACTGATAAGGGCCAGATGTACGACCATTTTTCAAGTATAAAAGCGCTCGCAAATCGATTTGGCATGCTAAATCGGTAGTGCGCGATGTACGACAGGCACTTGCAAATCTAATTTTTGCGATGCAATTGAATACGACTCACAAAAACAGTGTGCGCAATTTGCAAGTCCCAAATAGCGAGTCGCAAATTGTGAGTCACTAATCAGAATGTACAAATTAGTCGCAATTTGGCTCGTTTGCACATGCAATTTACCATGAATCAAAAACAGGTGGTAACAGGGGCCAACCTATAAAAACAGCCCCAGAATGCATCAGAAATCTTTCCGCAATGGCTGCCCTGTACTCGATAGCAGGAGGATGCGGACACTGGCTACTTAGCAGAAGAGGGGGAGACAGGAGGGCTATTCAGAGTCAGGCTAACCTTGTTTGAGAAGGCAGAGGGAGAGATATATGAGCAGTGCAGGCTGAGTAACACTGTCATTATAGAGCTAGTAGACAACTATAAAGCAGAACCCAGCGCAGCAATGCAGTCCCCACACATGTCCAGGTGTTGTACTCCCTCCACCTATTGGCCATTGGTAGCTGCCAAGATGACATTGCAGTGGCTGGAGGGGTGTTTGTAGAGTGTGCTTTCGCTTTTCTTTCACAATTTCTTAGATGCCATGCTCCACCACATACACCAACACATCTAGCTGCCAAGGGATGATGTGGAACACGACAATATCAAAATGCAATTCTACAGAATACCATGGTTTCCACAAGTCATTGAGTGCTTCTATGCAGGGCTTTAAGTGGGCCGGGTCTTACCGGGTCTGAGCACTGGCTGTTTTTCAAAGGGGTCCTCGAAATGGGTCTGTATCGGGCTGTTTTGTGCCCTGGCACAAGCGGTCCGTTTTTTTTTTCTAGACAGCAGTGACAGCAGGCACATCATGTGCACGTGCTCACACTGCTCACTTCTCACTAGAGGAGAAGTTATGGCATGGCGTCAAGCCAGGTGAGCATTGTAAGGGAAGAGAAATCCTTTTAAGAGAGTTATTTTCTCTATGGATTTCCCTTCTCTTTTTGAAACCCAGGAGCAGCAACATTGTCATGGTGTCACCAGGGCTTTAAGTGGAAGCTTTTTCAATATTATATACAACAAGCCCATAGTTGCTGCTTATTTATCGTATGCAACTAACAACCATTGACAAAGCCAATAGTCCTGACTTCTTGTAAGTATGATGTTACTTGTTGTATCATATATCTGGATGCAATGACAGAAACAGCAAAATACATGTCGGGTGGCATATTATGCTAAGCAAAGATTTTTTAGCATACATGTTTTTAAGCCACGGCCCCAATTACACTGGCCATGCCCCTTTTAGAGACCTCCCAGTTTTTTCATCCTACTTAAAGCCCTACCCCTATGTCTCCATCTCACATCGATTACATATTCAGGAACCGAAAAAGCACACATTCCCTCAACATTCAAGTTGACTGCAATGCATACAACATCATCACGGACATTGTGGCCAAATATCCAGGGAGCACCCAAGACTCAGACATCTTTAGGCACAGTGGCATATACCAGCAATTAAAAAAAGAGGTGACTTTGATGAAGAATACCTACTAGGTACTGACATTTATTGGCACTTTCATTTCTCTCTGCATGTTGTCTCACCATCATTGATCTCTTACCAGGTGACAGTGTGTATGCCCTCGGCCATGGATACTCACACCGTACCTGTCTCTCAAAAGCCCACATGAAAGGCGGTACAACATGGCACGTAGGCACACCATGATTGAGCACACATTAGGCCACCTCAAATTGTACTTCCGGTGCCTTCACAAGAGTGGAGGAGCCTTGCAGTATGCGTATGAGACTGCCTGCAAAATATTGGCAACCTGTGCCATACTCCGCAATATTGCCTGCAGGGGTGAGTTGCCCATGGTGGTGTCTGAATCAGACTCAGAGGATGATGACCCTGGCCCACCTGTCCAACAGCCAAACGAGGAAAGCACAGCAGCAGAGGGGGAAAGGCACAGGGACCATATAGCCAGACATTATTTTGCAAGGTATGTCCTGTCCATTATTAATCCACAAAAAATACTCCAATGAACCAGCATGTGGTCAGTAGAACAGAAATCTAACTGTAAAAAAGGGGAAAACATTGAGTATAAGGATACACCTAACTCAGCCTGAACGGGAGAAAGGAAAACACTATTTGCTTAATTACCCTCACACACCCTAGGTGCAAATTGAAGTGGCCATACATCTTGCTTACCAGGACTTCACCAAGTAAATTCAAAAGAAAACGTCCATTTATTAACTGGTAACTCAACATCACATAAAAAATACAAACCATGTGTTATGACGCAAATTTGTCAGGCGGTATTCTGGAACATAGATGCTGTGTCTGTAATGCCTCTGGTTGACTGACGCCATCTGCTGAGTAAAACCCCTGAGCTGGCTCTACAATTAACAAATGTCTTTTGTAATCTGTATTTTCTCATTTCCTTGCTTTAATGTAATATGACACATAACATTGTTATTATATTCATTTTTGGTATTTCCATACTACGGGTGTCCCCTCTATACCTGTTACCTTTCCCCTTTTCTCCCCTAGCCTTCCTCACACTTGGTAAATTCCAGGTTGAGGTTTGACAGTTGAGCCTGAAGCTATGAGGTGTTCATGAGTGGCCTAGAAGTTGTGGTGTTACTATTCACCTAAAATAAAGTGCTCTTTCTTCATATTCTTCATGAAGCGTCAATTTTTACAATCACTGGCCACAAGGATGGGTTAATGAGCTATGCAGGGGGCAGCCAACGACAACTTCTCCGCTGACGTGTGCCGTGAGTTGAGCCACTACTATGAAGTTGAGACTGTGACAGTCAAGAGTCTTATGAATTTACCATAACAGTCAAGTTGATGACTCTTTCTTCAGAGAAGCTGCGTGTATTGTGAAGGAGGTGCAGTGGTTCCTGAGGTGACTGAAGAGACTTTGTCAGGACCACAGAGTGGATTGTGTCTCTCTTAACTCTATCAGCCTCACCAGGTTTGTGCTACTGTAACTGTCACTCCAACAGTGTTGGGTCCGATATCTTGATCAGTCTATACCAGCAGTGGCATCTATGTTGCTGGCAAAGTACAGAGTCCTAGTGAAATTGGCATCAGAATTAGGAACTGAGAAGTGCCCCGAGGTATCCAAACCTCACACTTTTGTGGTGCTTCGGTACTGCGTGGTTGTGAGGACCCTGAGAGGCCTTGGTGAGCGCCTCTGAGAGAGTTCACAGGTGGGGAAGCCCACAGTTGAACAGGGCCAGGAATCGTCCATTCCCTGCCACACGCGCGGCTTCAGCATAAGTCGATCTGCCCAACCTTTCAACAGCACTCTATATCATCCAGCAACAGCTTGGCAAATAGCGGAGGAATGCGCAGCTCTAGTCAGAGTAAGGCACGTCATGAACTGGTTTCAGCTGGGGCAGTTGCAGTAGCTTTCCGTCAGGTACCGCCCATTGTTCCGGCTTTGCCGCCTTCTAGGACAGGCTGTCTCATCCTCACTTGTCATTGCCTGGTGGAGAAAGGAAAACAAGACTGCTACAAGCATAATAAAGGAAGGGCTCCTGTTACCAGTTACAGGATGTTATCTTTGGTCTATTTTAAGTCCTTTTATTATCTTATGGGGAATCTGCTGTGTTGAAAGGCTGTTAATATTAACTCTACTTCTTTTTCTGGTCATAAATATTACGGTGTGTTTAAAGTTATAGCAGATTGACTACTGTTAGGACAAGTTAATGTCTTCTCTTCTAGTTCTGTCTCAACCAGGTGCTTCCTTTGAATTGTATATAGATATCCGGGAACCATTCCCCTTATTAAAATGGCAGCAGCAAGTATGACCCAACACCACCATTTTGGACAAAGTAGGAGACCCTGTTCTACCACGGAAGGAGTGGGGGAAATTGAAAATATTCAAATCATACTTGATAGCGATTGGAAGGGAGAAATTCTCTCCGCTAAGGAAACAACACATTCCTTTACACAGTCAGGAATTCAGGGAAAAAAGGTGTATGAGAACTTGACAGATCCTATGTTAAATGAAGAAGATGAGGATTCTCAAATAAACATGTATCAAATGACTTATGGTAAGCTGGAAGAATTATTTGGACACAAAGTAAACATAGTTCTAGAAAGACACAAATTATTTTGCAGAACACAAGGGAAGAACGAGAAAGTGACATGTTATGTTGCCTGTCTTAGAGGCTTGTTTAACATGTGCGAGTTCGCCTCCTCGTGGTACTCCTTAATTAGGGACTAGTTGGTTCAATGCACCAACAATCCCAGAATCCAGGAGAAGTTGCTGGCACGCAATCTGGATTTATAGGAGGCTGTAGATGTAGCAAGCAAAAAGTGTAGAGAACACAGCAGACTACTTTAAAGAGATCAAAAAAACCACTTCTTCTGAAACAGTTCATGTGGTAAAGGATCACGATCCTCAGGAGGAACCTGAAGGGAATGTAAAAGCTGAAAGAAAAATATATGAAGCACAAACCTGGAAGAATGGACCATGAAAGGATAAAAGCAAGTGTTATTGTGATAGGAACGATAACCATCTAAAAATCAGCACAAGTTGTCCCGCAAGCACAAGTGAATGTAGGAGGTGTAATAAGAGAGGACACCATGCTAGGGTCTCCATAAATGTTAATACAGAGCATAAGCAAGTGCACGTGGTGGAAAGGTTGAATGACAGTGTGAGTAAATTTCTATTTCACTTAGAAGCAAAATAAGAAGATGGTGAAAGTAATGATCCCATCTGGGTTATATCGTTAGTTGGGGACCAAGTAACTGTATTTGCTAACTCTTACTCACCTTATACTTTCATTGACCAGAAAATGTTTCAGGAAAATTTCAGGGACAAGGGTTATATTTTTCAGCAAGCAGATATTAAGCCGGCAGAGTATAACAAATGCCCCATTTCCTTTGTAGCATGCTAACTATGTGCATTTCTTTCGACGGCCAGTCAACTGTAGGAAAGGTATCTATGGCTAAGAAAGGGTCCAATTCATTGGGCTGGTGGCATCAAAACGAAGTAGGAATGATATTAGATCCTAGCAATGTTGAGCAGTTTATTGCGGTGGGAAGGCCGGTCGCAGGCATGGATGTATGTAAGGAATCCCCTTAATGGTTTACGGAGGAATTGGGTCATCTAAAACATTTTCAGCATAAGATTAGGCTAAAAGACAGAGCTGTACCAGTAGCACATAAAGCAAGATCCATTCCTCATTTGATGTAATTTAGTGGCTTTTGTGAAAGGCTCTGGGGTGCTTGATCCCTTTGGACCTCCATCAAAATTGGGAACTGAATTTTTTCCTCCCACAGCACTAGGAGGCTCACCTGTAGTGTGCTGAGCAGAGGGGGCGTCGCCTCTTCCAACGTGCTGAAAAACGCATGTGCAATTCCTGTTGTGTGGGTGACTTTCATGGAAAGCTCTGGGGTGCCTGATCCGTTTGGACTCCCATCAACTCTTGGGACTGCATTTCCCTTCTCCCAAAGTGCCAGGAGGCTCACTTGCAGTGTGTTGAGCAGAGGGGGTGGGGCCTCCTCCAACACGCTGAAAAGAGCCTGTGCAATCCGGTTGTGTGAGTAACTTTCAGGAAAAGCTCTGCATTTCCCTCCTCCCACAGTGGCAGGAGACTCACTTGCAGTGTGTTAACCAGAGGGGGTGGGACCTCCTCCAAAGCACTTAAAAGCGCGTGTGCAATGCCTTTGTGTGGGTGACTTTCGTTAAAACCTCTGCGGTGCTTGATCCCTTTGGACCTCCATCAATGCTGGGGACTTAATTTATCTCCTCCCACAACACCTGGTGGCACACCCGCAGTGTGTTGAGCAGAGGTGTGCGGGCCTGTTTCAACATACTGAAAAGTGCCTGTGCAATCCTGCTGTGTGGGTGACTCATGAAAAGCTCTGGGTGCCTAATTCCTTTGGACCTCCATCAATGTTGGGGGCTGCATTTCCCTCCCCCCACAGCGCCAAGGGGCTCACCTGTAGTGTGTTTTGAGCAGAGGGGGTGGGGCCTCCTCCAACGCGCTGAAAAGCACTTGTGTAATCCCGCTGCATGGGACATGTGCGGGCCACACCTGGGCGAAGCCCGAGCAAAGGGTGGTTTGACCTGGGACCATCAGCACCAGGAAGAGGTGGGCCACCCCCCTTGGTTTTGGTTCTCTCTGTGGGTCTGCTGCCAGAATGTCATGGGCCCAGCCACCTGGACACCTAAGGTACTGGTTGAACTGTGACCTGGCTGGTAGGGCTAAATATTTTCCTGGCATGTGGGCGATAACCTGAGGGCCCCATTGGACTGGCTTCCGGTAAACGGTAAGGGGAACAGTGAACAGTTCATTATTATAGCTCAATTCAGGACCGTTTAGTCAGTGCCCCCACCAAAGTTTTGTTATATTTCTGACTGGTGACTGGTCTGCGTGGAAGAGTTTGAACACAAGGGTGAATGGGGGAGGAGGATTGTATTACTGCTTGGTTTGATCTGTTTTGGCCTATCTGGTACAGGGGTCCCTGGGGGTCCTCTGGGTGTTTGTGGGCTGTAATCAGGAGGGGCTGTGCTATCTTACCAGTTCACTCATGGGGAGGAGTAAAGCTCCTGTGGTTAAAGCGCCATCGGCGTCCCCCGCATCTCGTGTCACGACCATTGAATGATTTTTTCACTCAGGTAGTATCAGTGGTGTTTAAAGAAATTGAGTTAGCGGAAAGGAGATTATCGCAGCCTGCCTCAGTGCTCACCTGTTCACTCCTCACCCACAGAAGTCTCCACAAGGGTGGAAGGGACATAAGCCACGAGGGTCTGGGGCCTGGACGCGGAGTTGGAGAGGGATCGGGTGGTCAGTAGAAGCCAGAAGCTTGTCATCTGGGGGGGCCTTAGGAGCTCATTTTCCCCATGCTCCAACAGTCAAAGCTGTAAACTAAGGAAACGTGGGTGCATGTAGATTCACGGAGACCTGGGTCCCACGTAGCCTCCCTGTTCGACTCCAACTTACCTCAACCTGGAGGATTGGACCCATTTAGTAAATATCTAATCTCTGAGCATAACATGATCTTAAACACCAAATTTGAACTGATCATGTCTAGGTTAACCACCATTGAGTCTCAAGTGGCCAACAGTCTGACTCAACTTAATGATGGGAGGAATAGGCAGACAAGGCAGCCTATACCCCTGGAGACAGTTGTTTCTACGACTCATGCTGCGGTGGGCAGTACACCTCTACTCATGATGTTTATAGTACTACAGCTTGTTCCACCTGTTAACAGGAGGGATTCCAAGGACATCCCCAAGGCCTCCACAACCCAACACACCCCTACAATAGAGAGCCCCAACAGAACCATAGGCTCACACTGTTTATCAAGCACTGAGGGAATACTCAGTTTGTGCCCTGAGGCTACCCCTTATGTTGTGGTCTGGGGAACATCCCAGCACGATCGAACCCTGCACCTGAGTCCTTCCAGGAGTTAAAAATAAGGTTGAAAAGGACATCAAGACCCAGCTAACAAACTTCATCGAAGCCAACAACGTCCTGGACATCTCTCAATCAGGGTTCCACAGCAACCACAACACCAAGACCACCCTACTTGCCGCTACTGACGACTTACACTTCCTCCTTGACCAGGGACACCTGGCAGCCCTCATCCTCCTGGACCTCTCAGCTGCCTTCGACACCGTCTCCCACCACACACTAGCCACCAGATTACATAACGGCGGCATCCGTGGAAAGGCCCTCGACTGGATATGCTCATTTCTCACAGGCAGAACTCAGCGAGTCACACTCCAGCCCTTCCTCTCAGAACCAACAGAGGCCAGATGTGGAGTGCCCCAGAGATCCTCCCTCCGCCCCACCCTCTTCATCATCTACATGGCCCCCCTCACAACCATCATCAGAAACCATGGTATCAACATCATCTCTTACGCTGATGACACCCAGCCCATCCTCTCCCTCACCAAAGAATCCAGCATCACCAGGCACAACTTCCAAGAAGAGATGAAAGCTGTTGTTACCTGGATGAAAAAGAGCTGCCTGAAACTCAACTCCGAGAAAACAGAAGTCCTCATCCTCGGCTCCACCCCATCCACCTGGGACAACACCTTATGGCCCCCTGCCCTCGGAAACCTCCCCACCCCAACGGACCACGCACTAAACGTGTGCATCATATTAGACTCAGTGCTCATGATGAACTGCCAGATCAATGCTTATCCTCGGCCTGCTTCAACACCCTCCGCATACTCCGAAAAACATTCAGATGGATCCCACCCAAATCCAGAAAAATAGTCACGCACACCCTCATCAGAAGAAAACTGGACTAAGGCTCTACGCTGGAATCAACAAGAAACTACTTTGCAAGCTCCAGACTGTCCAGAACGCCACAGCCAGACTGGTCCTAGACATCCCCCGCCACCACCACATCATCCAATACCTCAGCGATCTCACTGGCTCCCCATCGAAAGAAGAGTGACCTTCAAGCGCCTCACTCGCACTTACAAGGCCCTCCACAACATCGGACCAGCATACCTAAACGACCCCCTCTCCCTGCACGCACCCAAGAGGCACCTCCGATCAGCTGACCTCTCTCTGGCCACCATTCCACACATCTACAAGATGAGAACGTAAGGAATGTCCTTCACCTACCTCACAGCCAAGGCCTTGAGTGACCTCCCCCTCTACCTCCGGCAAACCTCCACACTGCCCCAGGTCAGGAAGGACCTCAAGACCTGGCCCTTTGGATGACCCCAGCACTCAACGGAGTCGCCCCCAGCGCCTTGAGACCCGCACAGGTGAGTAGTTGCACTTTACAAACCTCTGATTAATTGATTGAGTGAGGTGATGCATTAACTCCACCTGCACACCCAGGTAGGGGAAAGGATTGCTTACTCTATTATCGTGGCTCACATAGTTAGCTGGGTGGGTACGAATCGTATATGTTTGGCAAGGGATTGTATGGTGGTAAACTTCAATAAACCCTCAAATGTGGCCCATGTTCTGGTTATGGAGAGGATGTGGTGTAAAGGGAGAGGATGTGGCATAACAGCCAGAGTTGCCAACTTTGGTGCAGGGGATCCAGGTTCAAGTCTTGGTGTCAGCTCAACATCTTGTGATTCTGAGCAAATCACTTAATCTCCCTGCACCTACGGACTGCGCCTGGATACTCTCGAGGTTGATTAGCTGTGCTCTACAAATCCAAGTATTATTATTATTTTTCTGGCTATTTTATCCTCCTCTAAGCCTCCTGACCCGCATGGCATTGTAGCCCTTCCCTTGTTTTTTTTTTTTACAAACCAGTGAAGGTTTTTTGCTCTTATGGGCATCAGGGCTGGCAAACACAGGGCCATCATGGTAGTACCCGTCACCATATCAGGCAGCCTCAGCTGCTGAACCTTTCCAATCATTTTGCTCCCTTGAGTAGCCTTGAGACTTGCGATTGACTGGGAGTGACCAGCCCATCTTCCTCACACCCCTGGTGTGTTCATCTTTTAAAAGTCGTCCCCCAGTCCATTCAGCCCCCCCTCCACCCCTCAAGTCCGCCATTTAACATTTGGTCACCCTAGTCGTGAACCCAAAGGTCTCAAAGGTATTGTCTTGGAACATTGCGGGGCTTTCAGCCAAGTTCACAGACCCGAATTGGGTGCATTTTCTTAAATCCTTTGAAATTATTTGCCTGCAGGAAATATTGGAGGTGAAGAGTTCATTTTTTTGGAAGGTTACAAGACATATTTCACATTAGCAGTGCCCTCAGTGGCAGGGAGGGCAAGCAGGGTTTGATCATCTTTGTGGCAGTGGAGTTGTGTGTGCATGTTGTCGATCTGTTGTGGGATATGACGATGTTATAGAGGCTAATGCTATCTATACCGGGCTCGTCCCCATTCTACTGGGAAATTTATACAATGCCAGATGTGGGTCTGATGGGGTAACTAGCATTCAAAGTCTAAGTCTGTCCTTGAATTCTCTGTTCGAACACGGGGTGAGGGCGGGATGGGAGTTAATAATGTTGGTAGGGTATATTAACGGCCATTTGTGTGACTGCCCTTTATCGAGTGATGCTCCAAAGCCCAGGTGTATGGTTGCAGAGGGGCTTAACTTTACTCACTCCAAGGAAGGTATGGAGCTTGGCACAATTTTAGAATTTCAAAACCTTGTGTTTGCCCTCGACAAGTTAGTTAATTCTCCCAACTTTATTGTTGCTCCAACTTTTAATTGGAGAGACTGCACCTCGATTATTGATTTTATTTTTGTTTCTGAAACACCATTTTTGTACCATTGCCAACTTCAACCTCATTCACGGCCCCTTTAGTGATCATAATCCTCTGTCGTAGAACTGGAGGGTTTCATGGACCCCACTCAAACATGAGTGGGCTTCTTAGAGAGCTCTCCCTTGTTAAACAAGGTAGACAACTAAAATGGTCCCAAGTAGAACCGTCCGAGATTGAAGCCTCCCTATTAACCAATGCGGTCTAATAGATATCTATCTTTTTAGACGTAGACACCCCTAAGATTGATGTCTTGCAAGCATTCAATGGTATTGCCGGTAAAGTCAAGGAAATACTCTCAGTGCCCTCAACCCACTTGGGGGTGCGAGAGTCAAAATCTTTTTATAGTGCCTGCTCCAAGTGTCTCCGGCAGTAGAAGGCGGCCCTGAAGCAGAGACAGGAGCTTTGTGGTAGCCTAGAGGCAGGCCTACAAGCAGGCAATAAGTAACCACAAACACACCTTGCAAGAACAAGCCTTTGAGGAAGTAACCCAGGCTAGTGAGACGAGAGATATTGCTCTTTTTTAGAGGGTAGTGCATAGGCCCTGTTTTGCAGAAGGCACAGCCCCTGTCCTATGCACCTACATTCCTGAGCAACAGTGGTCAGACTGTTTTGCAGGGGTCTACAACTATGGGGAGATGGCAGTGGGTGAGGCCACTGTAGTGAGACAGTGAAGGCAGGTTCCTGTGGTTTTTACCTTGGAGGAAGTAACCAAGGGCTTAAGTATACTACCAAGGAATAAGGCTCCGGGCCCTGATGGGATTTCGCCGGACTTGTTGAGGATGGATGATGAGCTTTGGGGCCCCCTTTTGATGCAGGTCTTGAATGGATCAGCTCACCGAGGGATGCCAGCCTCTTGCTCAATGGCTGTAATTATGCGTGTGTTCAAGAAGGGTGACAAGGATAACCCCCAATGCTACCGCCCTATCTCATTGATTGATGCAGTTCTGAACATCCTTGGGAGGGTTATACTCAATAGGTTGATAACTTGGTAGAATGCTAAAGATATTCTAACAGACGTCCAATATGCCTTTCAGCCAGGGAGAGCAACGTCTGACTAATGCCTGAACCTTTACTTAATTGTAGATAAGTATACGTTAGCTCATTCTGAATCCCTCCATTTGGCATTTATGGACCTCTTGTCCTCATTTGACAGGGTAAATTGTGCTACATTTTGGGCCCTGCTGCTTGAGTTAGGGGTGGAGGGTAATATAGTGGCTTTTTTAACAGATTTGCACTCCTTGGACTCTGTACGCTTTTCACACAGTGCTGCGTGTACTCAGCCCTTTTCAATTAGTAGGGGGTGAGACAGGGGTGCATCCGTTCTCCATTTTTGTTCACCTTATACATAAATGGGCTTGAGCAAGCCCTTCTTTCGGTCAGGCTGATTGTCCCAGGGTAGGTTCAAGGTCGCTTCCGGTGATGTTATACGCCGTTGATGCGGCCCTGATGGCTTGTACGGGCTGGGGCCAGCAGCTCTTCCTGGACAAATTTGTAACCTTCTTATGTAGAGCTGCTGGATCACTGCCACTTCTCTCAATTTCTTACCATCATGCAACCTTTTTTAACTTGTTCAGTTGGGCACCCCTTTCTGGAAAGACTGTGATTTTGGAACCTACGCTGACTTCCATGCAGTCATTTCTATACAGGGGAAAGGGCTGCTCCAACATTACATAAGATAGACAGTGGGGAAGTTCCTATATTTCACAACTCTTTGATTTTTCTTGGTGACTCTGCTTCGTTTCACCTTACCCTTTCGTTGAGCAATTTTTCGAGGGAAAGCAACTACCCAATACGGTTTTTCATCTGCTGTCGGCCATGGTATGATAGAAGCGAAAGAAAGAACGTCCTGTACACCATCTTCGTCTTAGCCACAAGAAGTTCCACTTTTTATGGTCATACAACTTTCCGTTTTATCCTACATTGACCTCACTGCAGACTTCATTAGAATAGAGGCAACGGACCAGAGTTTTTTTTATAAGTCAGTGTCAGCCAGAGAGGAGACTTTTTTTTTTTTTTTTTTTTTTTTTTTTTTTGAAACCGTTTATTGCAGTTCGTAAAAGTTACAGGTATGGGCCTACAACCATCCGGCCGGCCGCTAGAATGACAAAAAACATATTGCACACATACAGTAAAAGTCTCTAGGCAGTGCAGAGCAGTGAAACAGGAGTAATCAATGGTGCAGGCCACACAGCTCCAAGCCCACAGTACGGTTCCCTTTTCTTGAAACAAAACAACACCAAAAAACCACACCCGCAAGGCAACCCGCGATCCAAAATAACAGCACGTGCTCCATAAGTGGGGGATCCAAACCAGTAGCAGAACTCTGGAGGGGGGAATGGGAATAGATCAGGGACTGGGGGACCGCGCGCCCGCGGCTGAGGGAGGGGGGCCATCTAGGGAGATGGAGCAGGCGAGGCAGCCGGTAGCAGTGGTGGCTCACAAATACCCCCGCGGTAGGCGTTCCAGGGGCCCCAGAGTTTCACCCACGCCCCAGGCTTACCTCTCGCCACATACACCACCTTTTCACGAAACATACACCAATCCATATGCTCTTTCCAGGCCGACACCGCAGGGGGCCTCTGGGATCCCCACAATTGAGCAATGTCGCGCTTGGCTATCATGTATCCCAGAGTCACCCACCGCGTCTGCGGGACCGAATAGTCATTCGGTTCCCATACATTCAGCAAGCATCTCCTCGCTTCAGGCAGCAGCGCAACACGCGTCACCACACGCAGGACCTCATGCACACCACGCCAGAATCGCTCCACCATCGGGCACTCCTACAGTATATGCATGAAAGTCGCCAACGCACCACAGCCACGCTTACACATTCCGTCACCAGCAAAACCCATACGCAGAAGCCTTGGCCCCGTCACGTAAACCCGGTGAAGGATCTTGAGCTGGACGAAACGAAGGCGAGCCGGGATGGCCACCTCTTTCGGAGAGGCCACCGCGGAAATCCAATCCTCATCGTCCAGCTCCAGCCCGTCGGCAACCCAAGCCTCGCGGAGATTGGTCAGCAGGCACGATCTATCGTTGATCAGTTTTTTGTATATGAGGGAGATCGTGCTGTCCGGGACATGGCCATCTAAGACTCTGTCCTCCAGGGGGGAAGACTCCGGTATGGATGCGACATCCGGGAAGACGGAGCCCAGCGCATGCCGGACCTGTAGGTACCGAAAGTACTCACTGCCCTGAAGCTGGAACTCCGCCTGCAGCGTCTCAAAAGTTTTGAATCCCCCCCTCGTCCAGAGATCTCCCACCGTGCTGATTCCGATCGTGTCCCACTTCTCGAAGCCCTTCGACGTCCACAGGGAGCCCAACCTCTCAGACGCATACAGCGGTGACGCCCGGGTCAAACGGTCCTTCCACCCCATAGCTGCATTAGCCGCGTGCCAGACACGCACCATGACACGCGTCGGTCCCGTCAAACGGGAGTCGGGCGCGCCCGCGTAAAGCGCTCGATTGTAATCGCCACCGGGCAGGAGCAGCTTATCCATCTCAAATGCCGGGTTCAAGGCGGGCCCGTAAAGGCCATGATTAATTGCAGCTAGTTGGGAGGCCCAGTAATACCGTTTAATGTCAGGGAGGGCGACCCCCCCATCGTACCACGGGAGCGTCAATTTAGCCAGAGCAATGCGCGGCCTCCCGTCCCAGAACAGGCGCCGCTGGAGGCCCTCCACCTCACGGAAATAGCGTGCCGGGACCAAGTCCATAGTATTCTGGAGGGCGTAGAGGAAGCGTGGCAGGGACATCATTTTAAACAAGGCCGCTCAGCCGAGCGGCGAGAGCGGCAGACGCCGCCAGCGCACCACGTCCTCCCTCAAACGCCGGAGGGGGGGTAACAAATTCCGCTCATAGCGGGCCTCCGGGTCAAGAGTGATATAGATACCCAGGTACCGAAAACCTTGGGAGGCAATCTGGATCGGACAGTCCCGTGGTAAGGCCGGAGCCTCCCCGGAAAGCACATATACACAGGATTTCGCCCAGTTGATGACCAGGCCTGAGTTGCGACCGAATGAACGCAAAACATCAACCAGGACGATCAGTGATTTACGCGGGGAGGCGAGATACAGAAGGATATCGTCAGCATAGAGGGACACACGGTCCTCATGCTCGGGGGTCCAGCGGAGACCACGGATAGAAGGGTGCCACCGCAGCCACTCCGCCAGGGGCTCCAGGGCCAGAGCAAACAGGAGAGGCGACAGGGGACAGCCCTGTCGCGTACCCCTCCCCAGCGCGAATGGGGCCGAGACGCGCCCATTCACTACCACCTGCGCCAATGGGCCCGAATATAGCAATTTGACCCAGCTAATGAAACCCGGGCCAAACCCGAATTTTGCCAGCATCGCCCAGATGTATGGCCATTCAAGCGTATCGAACGCCATGGTGGCGTCCAAGGACGCCAAGATGGCCGGCTCCCGCACAAATGGGACACGCGCGAGCACCCCGTGCAAGCGCCGCAGATTGAGCGCCGTGTTGCGGTGCGGTATAAAGCCAGATTGGTCCTGGTGGACCAAATCGCCTACCACGCCAACCAACCTGTTGGCCAACACCTTGGCGAGGATTTTGGGCTCCGCGTTCAAAAGCGAAATCGGCCTATAGGATGTGACCCGTTCACGGGGCCTCCCCTCCTTGTGGATCACCACAATTGTGGCTAGACGCTGGTCCGGCGGGAGGGAACCCCGCGAGTGGGCCGCCAGGAACATCGCGCGCAGGTGGGGCGCCAACACATCCGGGCGTAGCTTGTAGAGCTCGATGGGAATACCATTGGGGCCCATGGCCTTGCCGGATGCAACCGAGCGAATAGCCAAGGCAATTTCGTCCGAGGTGGGAGGGGCGTCCAGCGAATCCCTGTCCTCCACCGTTAGGGAGGGCAGTGCGGAAATAATCCGCGAAGCAGGAGACAATGGCTTCCGGCTCAGTGACACACGCACCATCAACACTCTCAATCAAAGGCACCACACGGCTCGCTCTCTCTTTCTTATCCAACCACGCAATCAATTTGCCAGCCTTATCACCCACATCATACAATCGCCCCTGCTGCTCTCTACTGAGGCCCCTGGCCGCCTCCGTGACGAGGGCCCGATAGGCCGCCTGCTTTAGGTGTAGAACATGCAACTTGTCGTCTGTTACCCCGCTTCCCAGGGCACCCTCCAGTTCTGCAATCTCGGCCTCTACCCGGGTCACCTCCTCCCGCTCGCGCCGCCGGGCATGGGAGATAAAGGAGAGGGCCTCCCCTCTAAGGACTACCTTGAAAGCCTCCCACAGGGAGATGGCCGAAGAGACCGACCCCACATTCTCATCGAAATATCGCTGTAGGGATTTGATCAAATCGGCACGAATGGTGGGGTCGCGCAAATACCATGCATTGATTGGGGCCACCCTGCCATCCCCCCTCGGGAAGACATCGAGGTGCAACAACAATGGGGAGTGGTCTGAGATACCCCGCGCCAGATGGCGCACCTCCCCCACCCTCCCTGCGTGGGCCGCCGGGACAAGGATGTAATCAAGCCGCGAGAGGCTACCATGGGCACCCGAGTGGAAGGTGTACTGTCGCAATGCAGGATGCTTTAATCGCCAGCAATCCACCAGGCCAAGCGTGTCCAGAAGGCCGGGCAGCCACGCCTGTGCCCGGGGGAGGTCCCTAGGGGGATGGCGATCCATAGACCCAGAGGCTACCGCATTAAAATCCCCTCCAACCACCAGCAGGCCACTCGGAAGGTCTAGAAGGAGGCGCCCCAGGTCCGCAAATGTGGTGGCTTGTAACCCAGGCGGGACGTACACTGATATAAAGATAAACACTCTACCCTCCATTCTTCCCACCAGAACCGTGTAGCGTCCCCTCTCATCATGGCGCACCTCATCAATCTCCAACGGGAGCGAGTTCTTGACCATAATACCCACCCCCCGCGAGCCCGAGGTGAAGCCAGAATGGGCCGCCAAACGATATCCCCGCCGGTTCATTGCATGAAAGGAGTTACCTATAAGGTGCGTCTCCTGCAGGAAGACAACATCTGGTGAAATACGTTTTAAGTACTGCAGGACCACACCACGCTTAATCCTATCCCCCAGGCCGTTAACATTCCATGACAACACAGCCAAATCCCTACCCCCCATCATACGTCGAAACAATCGGTCGTCCCCCATCGAGCATCCTAAAAACAACAACATAGTAGCGGGTTTGCCCTGCGGTGCTAACAAACAACACACCCCCCCCACCCCCCGGTCCCAACAAAACTCCCCCCTCCCTGCACCCCTGCATGAGCCCAGACAGCCCCCCCAAAGTGCAGTGTGCCTGTCGCCCCATAGCTAAAATACTAACTAGTCCCCCAGAGGAGGAGGGAAGCCCCCAACAGACCCCGCACGACCTCCATAGGAGGGAAAAATACGCAATCAATAAATGGTGAAGGAACAACGTCCAGAGCAAGGCCTATGAAGTCACACCTCAATTCTGCTCTGGCGGGCCCTCCTCGCCAGCCGCGCCCCCCCGCCCCCCCGGCCCCGATCTCCAGGCAGAGTGTCCAGCCAGTCCCCAGCCGCCTCGGGCCGGTCGAAGAAGTGCGTGCGACCATCCACCTCTACCCTCAGCTTAGCTGGAAAGAGCATTGAGTACTTGAGGTTCAGGTCCCTCAGGCGACGTTTAACACCAAGAAAGCTCTGCCGCTGCTTCTGGACCGCCGGGGTAAAGTCTGGGTAGAAATGTACCTCCATGTTGTCAAGCTTGACCGGTCCCTGTTGTCTGGAGGTCTGGAGGATAGCATCTCTGTCCCGGAAATTAAAAATCCGGGCAATGAGAGGCCGCGGCGGGGCACCAGTCTTAGGTCTGCCCCCGGGGACCCGGTGAGCACGCTCCACCGCAAAAAGCTTACTCAGCCCCCGGGGCTGGAGATGGGTCAGGATCAACTCTTCCACGAAAAGATCCGCCGCCTCCGCCGCTCGTCCCTCCGGCACCCCCACAATACGGACATTATTCCTCCGGGCCCGACCCTCGGAGTCCTCCAGTCGCCGGTCCATCAGGGCGCTCGCCTGGCCAAGCCGGCGCACCTCCTTCTGGAGGGCCACCACGTCTGTCGTGAGGCTCGTCGTGGTGTGGGCCAGGGAGTCGACTCGGTCGTTTGTTTTGGACAAGTCTGCCCTCACAAGGCTCACATCCACCAGGACCGAGTCTATTTTTTGCGCTAAGGTGTCGAAACGCTGGTCCACCGAGGCCTTCATCTCTGCGATGGCGCCCATGACGTCCCGGAGGGTCAGATCCACCGGATGAGCGGATGCCTCCGTCGGGCCCACCGGGGATGTACGCGATGTCTCCGGAGAACCCTTCTGGAGCGTGTAGCGGTCCATACTGTTGGCCTGGTGCGCCGTGCCACGGTGGGTCGTCTTCACCTTCGCCCGGTCGCCATCTTGTTTGGTGGACATGCTGGCTCTTCCACCGTCGTACCAAGCACCCCAAACGGGCCGCTATACCCAGTCACGGGTGCCAGGGTGGGGGCAGGGGCGACCACCGAACCGCGGGTCAACCCACCGCCGGCGGGTCAGCCGGGCTCCTGGACGAAGCCACACCACCACACCCCGCTCCGCAGTCCGACCCCGCTTGAGAGCTAGGAGGGCGCAAAAGCGAAAGTGAAAGTGCGGGGTACGCCAGTCGCCCAGCCCCGTTCACCGCTGTTATTCACTTTGTCCCCGGATCGCCCCACTACTCCAATCCGGGGGGCCGGCGAGGAGAAGGCCACAACCTTCGATCGATGCTCCCACCGGCGTCCGGGGTCCGATTCGAGCCCAAAAAACGGGTGGCGCCTCAGCTCCGGTTCCCCAACACAGTCCCCTCAACAAGGACAGGATATCGCCAGGATTAATTCAGGAGGTCGCGGAGGTCCTCGGGAGCCTCGCACCTACGCGGCCATCTTGGTTGCGCGCTAGGCTCCTCCTCCCAGAGAGGAGACTTAAGCCAAACACCTAAATATTTTCCAGCTGTTTTCTGCAACTTCAGTATTTTTTAATTTCCTAGAAATTGCAAGACAATTCTCCAACTTCTGGTGGCAAAGCAACTGGAAGACATTTTTCCAGACTATTCTTCCTGTGGAACACATTTCACCAATGTATTCTGGTTCCAATTGAGCGATTCCTACAAAAAACTGTCGATTTTATATTTCAACCCTAATGTAATTAACGCACTCAGAACTTTGCCCCGAACTCTGCCTTTGTGAAGCCAGCACGCAGCGAGTCTCCATATTGCACCTGACCCTGAGGCTGGGACTGCGAGGACCAGCTTCCCCAGCGCCTTCAGCTCCATCGGCGCAGCTGGGTCCTCTTCCCAAGCACCTCTGCTGTTACTGCGGCAACGACTCGCGGCCCCCGCTTCGCGGGAGCCGCTCGTGACTATTAATTGCTGCTTGGAACCGGACAGCGTGCACTCAGAACTTTGCCCCGAACTCTGCCTTTGTGAAGCCAGCACGCAGCGAGTCTCCATATTGCACCTGACCCTGAGGCTGGGACAGCGAGGACCAGCTTCCCCAGCGCCTTCAGCTCCATCGGCGCAGCTTGGTCCTCTTCCCAAGCACATCTGCTGTTACTGCGGCAACGACTCGCGGCCCCCGCTTCGCGGGAGCTGCTCGTGACTATTAATTGCTGCTTGGAACCGGACAGCGTGCACTCAGAACTTTGCCCCGAACTCTGCCTTTGTGAAGCCAGCACGCAGCGAGTCTCCATATTGCACCTGACCCGGAGGCTGGGACTGCGAGGACCAGCTTCCCCAGCACCTTCAGCTCCATCGGCGCAGCTGGGTCCTCTTCCCAAGCACCCTCTGGTTGCTCCTCCCCACAAATACCGTCCATCTTATTCGCGCTAGCGGAACGCGCGCGGAACGAAGCACGGGGCGAAGACCGGGCTAAGAGCGGGCCGTGTGAGGCCGTTCGAGTACGGGCGAGGCAGGGCCCGGCCCCTCCATTGTTGACCATCGTTGCACACTATTTACGGATCTGAGGTACGAAAATGACTGCAAGAGAAACGAGAAGCAGAACCACGCTGGCCGCTGGAGCGGCCAAAGGACACCTACTTTGCCAAAGCAGGCTCACTTTTAATTGATGAAATTACCATTCTGGAAAGGCGAATATCCCAAGAAATTGATTGGGTTAGGAGATCCTCACTAGGCCCCCTTGCACTTGCTACTACGCCTGAACAAACCGGTGCTCACATATCTTTAGATAATGGGGGGGTAAATGGCACTTTCGATTCAGCTGACCTACACAGCCCCACTACAATTCCTATTGACTGTGATATGTCCGCTATTACGGAGTTAAGCATTTTACCTCTCCCCCCTGTGAGGCCGCCTTCGCTTCCATCTAGTATCACAATGACTCTCCCTAATACTGACGCACCCACTGAGAGAGCTTGTCATAGT
Source organism: Triturus cristatus (assembly GCF_964204655.1). Lineage (NCBI taxonomy): Eukaryota > Metazoa > Chordata > Amphibia > Caudata > Salamandridae > Triturus > Triturus cristatus. The sequence continues at coordinate 833,002,923 of NC_140591.1, forward strand.
ACCCAGCTATCACGGGGGGAGAGGGAGGGAGCTATTTCTAAAAGAAAAAGTAGGGCTGGGGGGTGCAAGGCGAAAGCACCTAAGCACAATTTAAAAAATAAGGTTAATTATCAGATTCTAACAACTAAGGTGCCGTACCAAACGGGGAAAAAAAGGGTTATACCTACCCCAATCCCGGCCCAGTCGCCCCCCAGTCCAAATTCCGCAACAAAAGATGAGGCCCTCACCCTCTCAGGTATTCGTATTCTTCTGAAGGAGTTTTTTAATCCCCTGGAGGATCGCATAACTAAGATGGAATTACTTTTATCAAAAATAAATAAGGGCCTTACACATCCAGCGGAGGCAAAGCTCATACCTAGAGATACGATCAATAGAGAGAGTGAGACCACTACAGAGCCTACCCCACAAAAAGTGTTTCCTCTACCCCAGCCAATTCTAACGCAACAGGCCCCTGCAGCTGCACCGAAAACCTCATTTCCTCGAATTCCAACAAGTACAAATCCAAATTCCCATGAGGATCTGGTTGCTCATGCAGCTGTGGCACTTACGAATGATTCACACCACAGGATAGTCAATTTGCCACCCCAGGCTATCCCATATGTAGTGATCCTAACAGGCATTCCAGAGTTAAAACCCTCCACTAGAGAACCTGTGGGGGCCTTAAAAAATAAGGTCATTCACTGGCTCTCTAACAACAGACCCCTTCCAGAGGGCATACATAGCGAGGTCCTCATGGTGAGGAGAGTCCCATGGTTAGGCACTACTAGAAAATCCATTCAGGGAGACTGTGTTCTGATTAATTTCAGGGACCCCGCTACTGTTAGGCATATATGCAGCTGGCCCCAGAACGCATACGAATCACCCATCCAAACCCTCCCTTTATCATTCTTCTACCCCTCGACAGGGTGCGAGAGGGAAGATGAGGGTTGGGAATCTGTGCCTAGAAGAGGACGTAGATGGAGGCCCAATGTAATAAAAGACTATCCTAGTCTTAGAATCCCGACGGATGATTGCTTCCCCACATATAACAGGTTCAGCCACCTAGATATGGTGGATTGACTGGGTAGATCAGGGGAGGCCCTGGGTTACAAAAACCCTCAGATACACGATGTGCATACAGCCACCCCCGCACAGAAAAGAGGACCTAAACAGAAACCAGCAAATGTGGGAATTTGTCCGGGGACTCTTAACTTACTATCTACTGTAACACTGGTGATACCATGTCAGGATGAACTGACTGACAAAACGAAGGTGCATTCTGATGCCGCTGCACCTCCCACTTCCCAACCAGAAAGGATTAATTTGCCCCGTCTTAAAATCTTATCTTGGAATGTGGCGGGTCTGTCTAGTAAATTGAACTGTCCGACTTGGAGCGACTTCATAGAGGATAAGGATATATGCCTGTTTCAAGAAACATGGTTGAGGGAAGGCCACACTGGCACAGGTTTTGCTGTTTTTTCTAAAAATGCAAAATGGAGTGGTAAAGGCCGCCCCTCGGGGGGTCTTGCAATTTGGGTAGCTACAGATTTAGGCTGCAGGGCTGCCACCTTTCCATCCAACTCGGATGATATTCTGGCTGTATTACTGGAGTGGCCAAATTCATATAGCCTTTTGATATTGAACGTCTACTCTAGGCCAGTTAACATCTCGCAAGAATCCCGTACTATTGAGGAGCTCGATTCTGCTCTAAATGCTATTCCGGAGGGCATTCCATACCTAGTAGGAGGCGACTTAAATTGCCACTTCGAACCACTCCTGGGTTCACTGGATGGACTGGCTCAGGAGGAGGACTTCGTATGGTCTATACCTCCATCGCACCTACCGCCCCCAAGAGTTTGGTCCCCTCTGGCACTACAGATCACTTCCCTCACATTGAAGCACGGGCTTAGGGCCTGCAATGGAAGGCTAAAATCGGATATTCCTCCGAGATGTACCTTCCATAGAGAGGATAAAGCTTCAAGACTTGATTATATTCTGGTTTCACTGTCCTTGTGGTCGCAATTGAGTGACTTCCGGGTAATACCTAGAGCAGATAGCGACCACAATGCTCTGGAGCTGGAGTTTTATCATTCTGGTCTGGAGCCTAGGGGGAAGAAACGGGACTCATCTGAGTTGGGGCTACTACTCTCGAATAATAGACGCAGAATAAAGTGGGAGAAACTAGCAGCTGAACAAGGGATGATACCCAAGTTGTACGCCCTACTAATCCCCACGCTCGAGAAGGCTCAAGTTCTAAGTGTGCAAGGTAGTACTCTGGGATTATTTAACCAGCTGGGCCAGCTACATGCTGATCTTATTAAATCTACATCTGAAATTTTAACTAGATCGTCTAAAAGGGCTAATCGGCATGTTCCTGGCCTCCTCTGGTATAATTCTGCCTGCAGAAAGGCCAAAAGTGATCTTTTGACAGCAATTAAGGCAGCGACGGATAGGGTGGAAATCAGGGATAGAAGAATGGTATATAAAACCATAATTAAAAATGCAAAAATCGAATGGGAGCACCAAAAATGGGAGAATCTAACAAATTTTTTAGCACATGGGGACTCGCGCAAATTTTGGCGCTGTGTGAATACCGGCTCGGAGGAGCTGGTCTCCGCAGTAGAGCCTAACATCTCAGCTAAGATCTGGCATGACCATTTCCAGTCCCTCTATAAGCTACCTGAAGGGACTGAAGATGACTCTGTTCAGACAGAAATTAATAGCTCACGGGGGCTCTCATTTGCGCTAAAAGAGATTAAAATGGCTATCATGGGTCTGGCAACAGGTAAGGCACCTGGTTTGGACGGCCTATCAGGGGATCTATTTAAGCAGGAACCAGAAGTCTGGGCACCCTACTTTATGTTTTTATTTAATTCTATTTTGGAGGGTATGGAGTTGCCCGATACTTGGCTGGGCGCAGAGATTGTCCCAATATTTACGAAGGGTTCGCCTCTGCTCCCAGCCAATTATAGACCTATTAGTCTTATTGATGTCCCCCAAAAACTATTCGGAAGACTTATCCTCAATCGTTTGCAAGACTGGATTGAGGAATGCGGAATTATGAGTACTTATCAAGCTGGCTTTAGAAGAAGTATTTCCACTATTGACCAGATTTTCCGCTTGAATTTGATATATTTGTTGTATCCAAGTTTTCGTCTCAAGGGCCACACTTACCAGTGGCCCGCAATGTAAGTCAAATAACGAGCAGTTGGCAACGTAGAAGGTTCAAGCGTTTATTGGCCAAACAGGAAACTCTACATAGAGGAGCCTCGTCGATCCTCACCCAAGGGGTGCGCCGAGGAAGACTGCTGGCTCCTCGTCAAAACCACACTTTTATACATTACAGTGCAACATACAAAACCTTATAAGTGGAAAAGTACCAGCCAGTCTAGGCGCTCCTAATGAGCTCATCCTATATCTAGTTTCGATGATACAAAAAAGGTTACTATCTTTAAGAGAAGAAGGTCGACCGGGTGACTCCCTTCTCGTCCCAGGTTCAGAAGGAATTTGCTTGGTACTCCCTTTAGCAGATGTGACCTTGCTTCTCGGTCGTAAATACAATTCAGCCTGTCTTCTAAAACTAATGTCTGCTGAACAAGGGAAAATATGGGCTCAGGGAATCACGTGATGGTAGCTCCTCTAGACGGAAAGAGCCGAGGGCCAAGATGGCCGCGGTTCTGTTTTTGGCCCTTTTCGTCGTACTAACTAAATGGATGCACGAAAAGGCCTTCTTACTGGGCCGAGTCAAACAAGTTAGTTTTAGTTACACTGTGCTAATCATATTCTAAAATTTGGATCCTACAGAACGGCCCTTTTAGCATAGTGTAGCTAAAAATAACATACAAAACAAGTATGACTAATCTTCAAAGATACCCTCGTCTATCTGCATTAGATCATGAATTTCTTTCTAGGTCATTTGGGCATGAGCTTGGGTAGGTGGGGATTTAGGTAGTGCAGAGCGGAATTGGGTGGCACAATAGGAACAACAGGCAGGGCCGCACTGGATACAAATGCAACAGGTAAAAAGGAAACCCACAATACCCAACAGAACCATGAATAGTTTCCATGGTGGTCAGAAGGTCCCAGAACCAAGTTGACAGAGACCAGGTACCAGTTTCGGTATGGATTTCGGATGCTAGTCGGTGTAGTTTCTGAATGGCTAAATGGACCGAAGGGGCGGAGTCCGGTATATATACACAACAAGAGCTCCCGATCACCCGGCATGCTCCTCCGCGGTCAGCCAGTATGACATCTAAAACAAGTCGATTTTGGAGGGTCACAAGCCGGGTCGCCTGAAGCTCAACAGTGATATTAGTCAATATTCCGGCCGCGGTATTGACTACTCCCTCCACCACCCTGGACAGCCTTCTGATTTCCTTACTAGTGAGGATAGGGCCCCATATAGGTAGGACCCCTTTCATAATATCAACAAAATGTTGGGCCGGGGTATCTGTTTGATCAGTGAATGAGATTTATGGTAATCTGAGGGAGCAATATAAACAGGAGGATAGAGGAAGGACAGATAACACCTGCCTGACCATCCCCTGGGAAGCCAGGTGTAAGCATTCTCCCCACATACAAAATATATATTCGGGGGAGTTAGAATGGGAGGACTACTAAAAGTTCGTAATCGATAAGTGTAATTACATCTGCTAGCTCCTACGAACAAGTGGCCGGAACCCTGGACACAGAAAGAGGATGACGTATTTAATACCGGGACAGGTATAATCTTGTCTTCGGAGACATTGCGTTCCTGAAAATATCTAAAATACTCGGTGAAGTTGAAGGATACAAAATCTAATACCTCATCCCTGAATCAGGTATCGTTCTCATGGTCCATATACACATTCATGCAGGCTGTTGGATCTAACGTGCCATCAGTGCCCTCTGCATTGGGAGTGAATCCCTGATGCCTCTCTATGTAGGCCAATATTAATTCATAATCTTTCTCCGAGAATCTACGTGCATCTACAGTATAATGCTCATATATCATAGACAGCAATTTAAACCAGGCTTCACAGCTCCCTAGATGTGACAATGGCATTGATATAAACAAATCATGTTTATGCATTACTGAAGGGAGGAGCCCACATACCCAGCAATCGGTGACATTTGTGGAACTGTGAGTCTGATGCAACATTTCAATGAAGGCATTATGTACATAAGTCTGACGATGCCTTTCTTTGTGGGGGGCCAAAGTCCGAAAATGGTGTTCTTGAGGAGTGGGGGTAGTTAACACCAAGGTATGGACTGGGTGGCGGAATTCTAAATAAATGAACAACCCTAAACATAATAGAAATGACACAGCTATTATAGAAATAAACACAATTTTAGCACGCAAACTCCATGTGGAAAACATTGGTAAATGTGCATATCTAGGGCGGGGAATTATGGGACGTTCTTCTTCAAGGGCGAAGCGAGCAAAGGGATACATTCTCACTAAAAGTCCAGTTCTAAACTCGGGAAACAATAAAAACAGGAAGGAAAAACTATATGCAGTCCATTCTGCCGGAGGGTGCTTCTTTCCTGTGTCCAAGTTAGAGCCTCACAGGCAGACTCTTAGCATTCCAAAACAGTAGAGGTACCAAAAAGGAAAAAAGAATAAAAATCAAGGGAGCAAAAAACTTCTCGCGTGGGAGCTGCACTTGACGCAACTCTGGTCGAAGAGGAGGATTACCTGGGCCCCTCTGGCTATCAATGTCTCTATCTTCTTTCTGAACAGGGCTATCACTTATAGTTCCACGCCCTCCACGGGTTCAGTCCAGTGTTCATGTGATCCCCTGGGTCCTTTAACTCGGACTTCACCTTTTATGGTAAGCCGGACCGGGGAATCTCATTCCGTTTGCGGGGCCGCAGGTGGTATCGAGTGTGACCAGGGGTTTCAGGATTTATGAACAAAACGGGCACAGTGGGATCAGAGAAGGAACAAGATGTGTGTCCCTCCTGGTCACGCGTTTGATCCCCAGGCAGGGCCTTATTTGACACAGCCGACCCTGAACTCGTGGCCCTCTCCCCCTGCCCTTCTGTTTCTCCGTGGGCTTCGGGGGAGGGCGGCTCTTCGGCGTCGTGCTCACCTCTGTGCCGTTCGTTCTCCTCTTGGTCCTGGCAATCCTCGGGCAAAGGAAGCGGGACACGCTTCAGATGGGAAACATGAATCCAATGCTGCCTCCCTTCGACCTTTACCGCCGTCCTCGTGGCCAGAAGCACTTGATGTGGCTGGGTCCAGCGGGGTTCCAAACTCGACTTTCGCTGGAAGTTCCGAATTAGGACCCACTGACCTGGTTCGATGCTGTGTCCGGGGCCCTCCGGCAGAGGCTGCAGTACTGCTGAAATCTGTTGGTGGATAGAACGGAGATCTTTAGTTAAAGCATAAAGGTAGTCGGCCAGCATAGGATACTCAATATCCCTAAACGACTTAGGCCGGGGCACCCCCCATACATTGGCTGGTCTCCCAAAAACTACCTCGTATGGGGAAATCCCACTCCGAGAATGAGGGGTGGTTCTTACAGACAATAGGGCCAAGGGCAGAAGATCGGGCCATTTCAGGCCAGTCGTGTCCTGTAGTTTAGCTAATTTTAACTTCAGGATCCCATTATATTTCTCAACTAGGCCTGCTGATTGTGGGTGCCTTGTGGCGTGGAACTTCTGTCGAATTGCCAAACCTTTACATACATGCTGAACTAAGTTGGCATTAAAATGTGTCCCATTATCACTCCAGATTACTTGTGGTAACCCGTATCGGGGAAAGAACTCCTTTATTAGGGCTCTAGCAGTTGCTATAGCTGTGTTTTCCCTAGTGGGGTATGCTTCCACCCATTTACTGAAGGTACAGATTACCACCAGAACATATTTAAGGTTGTTTACCCGCTCCAGTTGTATATAGTCCATTTGGAGTACCTCGAAAGGCAAGGTAGGTGGGGCAAAGCTCCCTGACAACACAGGGGTACTACCCCCCGGGTTATGCTGGAGGCAAATCATACAATGCTGGACCAGATTTCTAGCCGTTTTCTGGATATTAACATTGTACCATACGGGGTCCAACATTGCACACATGCCTCGGACCCCGACGTGAGCGGGACCATGTGCCATGGCCACTACCGCATTCACGAATGCATTCGGTAGCAGCCATCTGCATTTTACTGATAAATCCGTCCAACACCCATTCTCGTCTAACCGCCCCACCTGCTCCTGCCAATACTGTAGCTCCTCTGGGGTGGCTTCTTTTTGCAACTCTCTCACACTATCTACAGTGTTTCGAAAAATGTCTGCTTCTACCATCCTTCTGCATTGACTAACTACAAACATGGAGGGGGTATCTGACTGGGCGGTTTCCTTAGCAATCTTGTCTGCAAACGCATTACCCCTCCCTACATCATTAGTTACAGCCTTATGGGCACTACATTTCACAATGGCGAGGGCTTCTGGCAAAGTTAATGCGGACAGCAGTCGTTCGACCAATGGTCCATTCTTTATCTTTTCACCATGGGACGTAAGAAACCCCCGTCCTGCCCACAACCTCCCAAATCTGTGGGCTACACCAAAAGCGTACTGGCTATCGGTGTAGACGTTCAACCTCAGTCCCTTTCCCAACTCACATGCTCTAAGTAGTGCGATTAATTCAGCCGCTTGGGCGTAAAGATATGGTACCTTGGCCGCCTCTACCACGGTCCGCAAGGTGGTTATTGCATAGGCCGCAACCGTATTACCGTTGGGCAATTTAAAACATGAGCCATCAACATATAATTCTCCTTGGGGTTCCGATAAGGGGGTGTCTGTTAGATCTATCCGGCCCTTTGTCTCTTCCTCAGTCCGGAATATACAATCATGTACATCCTGGCCACTTTCTCCTTTGGGGAGGGGTAGCAACGTGGCAGGATTTAGAGTCATGCATCTTTTAATGGTTATGTGAGGTGCAAACAGGGTCAATTCGTACCCCGTAAGACGCGCACTAGTTAAGTGCTGCGTCTGGGTTCTGTTTAACAATACGTCCACAGCGTGTGGTACCATTACTGTGAGATCCGTATTTAGGACTAGCCCTTCCGATTGCCTGATCGCCACTGCGGCCGTGGCTCTCAGGCAGCTGGGAAGTGCCCTGGCGACGTTGTCCAAAACCGCTGAGAAATATGCACAGGGTCTTTGCTTACCTCCAAAGTCCTGTGTTAACATTGAAAGCGAACAACCGTCCACCTCATGCACATAGAGCACAAAAGGCTTCCGGTAGTCCGGGGTGCCAGGAGCAGAACATAAAGCAGCCTTCAGAGAAAGAAAAGCTATTTGACACTCATCAGTCCAAGGTAGGGGTTCATGCACGTCTTTGGTGATCAAATACAAGAAAGGTTTAGTGATGAGAGAGTAGTTAGGAATCCATTGGCGACAGTAAGAGGTTATGCCAAGCAAAGCACGGACATCACGTTGCGTGCGAGGGACAGACATGTTAGTAATGGATGCAATACGTTCCGGGGTCAATCGCCTTCCCTCCTTCGACAGGAGATGACCGAGATAGGTCACCTCCGGTCGACAATATTGGAATTTAGACAATGATACTTTATTACCATGTTTTGCCAAATGTTGCAGCAATTTCACTGTCGCCGTTCGGCAGCCCTCCTCAGTATCAGAGGCCACCAGGAGATCATCGACATACTGGAGTAATACATTACCTGGTGGCAAACTCAAGGTGTCCAGTATCCTCTTCAATGCCTGACTATAGATACTGGGGCTTTCTGTAAACCCCTGGGGGGCGCGACAGAATCTGAAGCTACGGCCCCCCAATGCGAAGCCGAAAAGGTAGCGGCTGTCTGGATGTACAGGGATGCTAAAGAAAGCGTTTTTCAAGTCAATAACTGAGAAAAATTGTGCCGTTGGAGGAATCATTGTCAGGACGGAATTAATATCAGGTACCGCAGGATACTGGGGTACCACGATCTTATTGATTTCTCGAAGGTCAATCACAAATCGATAGGTATCAGCATAATCAGGAGTCGGTTGTGTCGGGGCTCGTTTAAGAATCGGAAGAATAGGGCTATTACATGTATTAGAGGCCGTTTCTTCCACTACTCCAGTCTTTATCAAATCATGAATGATAGCCATTAGAGCCCGTTCCCCAGCAGGGGCAATTTTATACTGGGGAATTTTTGGTAACTGGGCGTCCTGTTTTAAGGTAATCGATACTGGGGTTATTCGTAAATGGCCCACATCAGTGTCTCCGGTCGCCCAGAGGGTCTCCGGAATGTTCGCCAGTTCTGGTGGTAAAGGTTCTGTCTTAGAGAAGCATTGTGCAGAGAGGGGAGAAGGGTCTTTTATGGTCAGGTAGACCCCTTCTGGGGAACAATAGATGTGGGCATGTAATCTTTTTAATAGATCCATGCCTAAAAGGTTCTCTCCACACTGGAAGGTCAAAAGAAAAGGTGAGTCTATCGATACCGGCCCCAGGGTAAGGGGAAGCGGTTCTGAGATGGGGCTTACCACCGGAGTTCCAGAAAACCCCACAGACACATTATTTTGGCCAGACAGAGCAGCCCCCGGGACTAGGGCACGTGAAACAGAACTGTTCATGGCCCCAGTGTCAACTAGAAACTTACCTGATGCATTCAGTAGTCGTGCATGAACGTAAGGTCCAGCTTGATCAATTGGAATCGAGACCTGCCCCTGACTCTGTCTTTGGCTGTCCTATGCTTGAGAATAACCTGATCCTTCGCCTGCCACATAATCGTCATTATAATACTGTCTTCCCTGACCGTGGTCGAAACAGTTCTGATCTATCTCACCTGTCGCCAAATGCTCTGCTCTCGTAGATCCCCCTCGCTGCCCAGAGAAATGTCCCCTTCCCCGTCCTCTCGGAGCACTGTTCTGTTCATATAGTAGCGGACACTGAGCTCGCCAATGTCCCTCCTGTTTACAGAAGGCGCATTGATTTATGCCCAAATCTGTCCGTCCCATCGTCTGCGGCGGACCCGCCCCTCTCGAAGCAAAATTCTGTGACCCTCTACCTCTTCCCCGTCCTCTTTCTACTTGCTGTAACAATACTCGAGTCTTTAAATCCTTCGACTTCTTTTCTGTCCTGTCCTTGCTTTCATTCTCCCGATGTTCATAATATTGAGCCATACTCAATATGGTCGACGGGGTGGTGGTTGTCCAGGTGCTTTCGGCAGCCTGTAATCGAGCCGATACCTCCGGCAACAGATTGGTCACAAATCTATTCACGAACAACCGTACCCCCCCCTCAGTGGCTAGGTCCTGTCCACTGAAGTCAATGAAAACTCCCTCAAATCTCGTAAAGAAATCAGATACACTCTCATCCTTTTTCTGTTTGCAGGCTGTCAACTTATCCCAGTCCACTTTCCGGGGAGGGATCAGTGAATGCATGTAATTTATTATCCTATCAGGGAGGGCCAATATTTCCGCTCGGGGCTTATTCCCTGGTTTACGATCTCTATCCCATCCCCGTAGCTGTTCCCAGGTCCCCCCAAATTGGGTTGCATGGTCTTGATCATGCACCTGGCGCCAAATGTCCACCGGTACTAGTAGAGCGAAGAATAGCTCGATGTCTGCCAGCGTCATTACTGCGGAGGAAGCCGCCTCAGTGAGTTCTTTGTAGTACGCAGTGGGATTCTTCCGGGGATCGGGTAACTGACTTTTTAGTGACAACACCTCACTGCGTTTCCAGGGAGTGTACACCCATTGTTCCTGGAAACGCGCCTCCACTCTGGGACGAGTAACTACCCCCTGGGCGTCTACTACTTCCGTAATCTCGGGATGGTAAATAGGGTGTACTTCCCGCATAGGGTACTGGGATAGCCCCGGAGGGTTAGTGGGCTGCAGGCGGGTTCTATATGCCACCAGTGTCCGCACATTCTCATACACTTCTTCGGGGGTAAGGCGGGATTTGTGGGCTTGTGTGACAATGTCGTATAATATGGCCGGAGCCCTTCCGTCCGGGTGGGCCTGTTCCCATAATGATATAAGGCGGTTTGCCATATGTTCTAATGCATGCTGCTGCATTACCGGTTCGTAATCCCTCATGGTGCTACAAATATCTGATAATAAATAAATGGGTTGCCGCATCCATTGGGATGCCTGCACAGCAATAGCGTCCTTTTCTTCGGTTCCCAAGGCCGAACGAGTAAACAACTTTTTACCCTCAGCCAGAGGGACCGGACGTGTCGGAGTGGTGACGGCTGCTACTGGCGTAGTACTCGCGGAGGAGGAGGGCAAGGCAGAAGGGGAAGTCATTGACCCGAGTGGCAGCTGTGTTGTCCCAGCTGCTGCAGCAGTTAACAGTGCTGGTAACATGGTAATCACCTCTGACATAGATGTAGACAGTCGGGACAGCTCTGTCGAAGGAGGGGTGCTGGGGGGAGCCGGAGGGGCTGAGGCCCCCGAGGTTCCTAAGGGTGTAGCCGTGGTTGGGGCCGAGACTCCAGTCACCTCCGGATACAGCCGTTGCGGCACATCAGGAGGCGGTGGCCGTATATCCAACAAGTCCTCTATCTCATCTTCAGCATTTGGCCGAGTCACATAGCTCTTATCTACCTTCAATCGAAATTCACGGTTCATACAGTCTATTCCCTTTTCTACTCGAGACTTATCATAAGCCATGGCCTTCTGAGTCACATTCTGTCCTGCCTTAGCCCTAGATTGCTTCTCCTCCCTTATTCGGCGCTGCTTGGCTTCTTTCAGCCATGAACCCAGGGCATCGAACATAGCCTGGCGGCTGCGTCTAGAGAACAGTTGTTCCTGCAAGAAAGCAATCTTTTTCTCATCAAACGAGCCAGTCTTTGGCCATTGCAATTCTTCGTTACTTTTAGTATACTTATGCCACAGAGTACAAAACAATAAAGGGGTAATTCCATGCTTTACATACATATAGTGGCTGGGGCTGCCTTCCGGCGGGGCAGGCTGACTCTCAGCTAGCCGAGAGTCACCCGACCGACAACAACAGCTGAAACAGTTCAATTTACTAAAACAAGGCATGGTGATTAGCTCAATACAAACACAAATGACATAAACCACAATCAAGAGTTTACAACTTTTTCCACCTAGTCAGCGAGCCAATCCCACACTAATCGGTAGCATCTTCAACAATAGACATCCCTGACTACACCATGGATCCTCTCACTGCCTCTCTGGTTCACCACTGAGGCCTGTCCCGGAGAGGTCTGTTCCTCACCGAGGATATGCCTCGCGGCTGCCCAGCTTGGGTCGTGAGTTTCCCAGGTGCAATCGGGCTATATTCCGCGCGCGGTTCGTCAAGTCAGAAAAAAGGGCCCTTCAAATCGTACCATGTGTACATGTACTTTCAAATCAATGCCCAGCCATACCAATCGGGCTTCAAACCAACAGTGGCACCATTTCCCAGTGCCCACTTCAAAATCAATGCACCGCCCTAGAGCCTGTGCTTCAAATACCACTACACGCTCCACCTCGCGTGTTTCAAAACCAAAAAAACAGGCACTGCGTATAGCCAGTGCTTCAAATCAAAATTCTACTCACCGGGTGCACCCTGGTACGGATGTCCGTTCTCCGCTGCCAACTCCTCTCGACCAAACCCGGTCCGTTTCCTGAGTCGAGCCCGTAGGACCCCGGTGAAGGGTGACTAGCAGCAGAGGGCTTCCCGCTCGAGCGCGCGGAGCGGAACTCTCGAGCTCGTTCTCCGCCCGCCCGACCGAAAGAATGCCCTCGGACCTACCACCCGATTACGGGGGAGGCCGGACCCTATCACGGGGTCCCTTCGTGGTCGCCAACTGTTGTATCCAAGTTTTCGTCTCAAGGGCCACACTTACCAGTGGCCCGCAATGTAAGTCAAATAACGAGCAGTTGGCAACGTAGAAGGTTCAAGCGTTTATTGGCCAAACAGGAAACTCTACATAGAGGAGCCTCGTCGATCCTCACCCAAGGGGTGCGCCGAGGAAGACTGCTGGCTCCTCGTCAAAACCACACTTTTATACATTACAGTGCAACATACAAAACCTTATAAGTGGAAAAGTACCAGCCAGTCTAGGCGCTCCTAATGAGCTCATCCTATATCTAGTTTCGATGATACAAAAAAGGTTACTATCTTTAAGAGAAGAAGGTCGACTGGGTGACTCCCTTCTCGTCCCAGGTTCAGAAGGAATTTGCTTGGTACTCCCTTTAGCAGATGTGACCTTGCTTCTCGGTCGTAAATACAATTCAGCCTGTCTTCTAAAACTAATGTCTGCTGAACATGGGAAAATATGGGCTCAGGGAATCACGTGATGGTAGCTCCTCTAGACGGAAAGAGCCGAGGGCCAAGATGGCCGCGGTTCTGTTTTCGGCCCTTTTCGTCGTACTAACTAAATGGATGCACGAAAAGGCCTTCTTACTGGGCCGAGTCAAACAAGTTAGTTTTAGTTACACTGTGCTAATCATATTCTAAAATTTGGATCCTACATATTGGAAGACTGTGCTAATCGAGGGTGGCAGCTTATACACGGTCTTTGTTGACCTTCGCGCCGCATTCGATTTAGTGCCCAGGGACAAATTGTGGGCAGTTCTGGCGGACCTGGGGCTCCCAACTGATATCTTATCAATTCTGAGAAGACTGCACCAGGGAAATTTTGCAAGGGTTAGATGCGGAAGAGGAGGAATTCTCTCGGACCGTTTCCCCGTTGACAGGGGGGTTAGACAGGGCTGTGTGCTTGCACCAACTCTTTTTTGCCTCTTTGTCAACGGGGTGATTAGTCATCTGAACGGCCTGAGGAATACCGATGCTCCCAGGCTCGATGGCACAAGGGTTCCCGCTATTTTGTTTGCGGATGATACCCTGTTGCTTTCTAAATCCCCCATGGGTATTCAACGGATTTTGGACGGATTCACAAATTTTTGCGCGACCCGCGGATTGGAGATTAATGCTTCTAAAACCAAGTACATGATCTTCAATCCGCCCTCGTCAACACGCGCCAATCCTGTTCTAGGGCCCTCCAGGCTGGAGAGGGTCCATACATTTGAATATCTAGGGGTAACAATTAACCAGTCTCTGACCTGGGATTCGCACCGTGCTAGGGTGAATTTAAAATTGACCCAAATGATAGGTGGTATAGCAAGGATGACACGAGGATTGACCTTTCAGCCGTTCTCGCCACGCCTCCAAATTTATAGAATTCAGGCAAAAGGGGCAGTGACCTATGGAGGCGAATTATGGGGGTACACCGCTACCCATAATATGCAGGTCACCGAGAATAACTTCTTAAGGCAACTGACAGGTCTCCTGTCTAGCACCCCTCTCCTCCCCCTCAGACTCGACTTAGGCCTCAGACCAATTACAGAGGAGCTGGGTCTTAAACCCCTAATGTACTGGCGCAGACTCTGGTCTACACCAGAATTGTCCAACTACAGAGCTGAGCTCCAGGAGATTATGCGACTTTCCAACCCTACACAAATTCCTTGGCTCAGATATATCAAGCAAACCTGCGAGTCACTAGGCAGACTGAACCTTTGGTCCGATCCTGAAAATACTTGTCCCAGAACCTCACGAAAGTCACTCTCTAAGGCCTATTATGAGCACCACTTATGCGCCACAATTAAAAATGTCCAGGAGAAGTCCTTAATGGGGGATTTTTTGCAGTTCAAAGATACATACCATCTAGAGCTTGTATTTGACAACATAGGCCCCCCGCTTACAAGGAAACTCTTTTTGCAATGGCTGTTTAGTACCCTCCCTCTCAAAGCGCATATTGTCCGCTGGAAAAATTCTGAGACTACATCGCAATGTCCAGCCTGTGCTCATCCGAGAGAGACCGACTTGCATATTATATTCTTTTGCCCAGTTTATAGAAGAGCAAGGAATGACTGGCTTGTCCCACTACTAAAAAATCTGGGCTTCAGACGGTATCTCCCAGCATATAGGATTTTAAAAAAAGATCTCTCGGCCCCAATTGTAGTTGCAGTTGCAAAATTTTTGACAGCAATGTGGTTCAGGCGCAATCAATGTATTAAGCTAACTCCAATTGAATGAATTTGTTTTATATTTTTGGTCAATTGCTTTGTATTTGATTGTTTTATCATCTGTAAAAAAAAATTTATTCTGTAATTCTTTTATGGTCCAAGAGACCGAAATAAAGATAATAATGAATGAATGAATGAAATTAATGCCTAAAGTGTTTTGCTCATTTGAATCACCATTTTAATTGTGTCTCTTTTTAAGCGGGGTAAGATAGCTCACTGAGTGAAGCTGTCGTTGCTGAAATCTGCGTGATCTTAAGGTCATGTATATTAAATAAGAGGCTTGTCTGTAAAAATCGGTGCCTGAATGACTTAAGTTATTCTATAAATGTTTTGAATACAGTCCTGTAGCCTGGATTGTTTAATAATTATGGCGGAAAAGTAAAGGAAGTTCTGCCTTCATTCAAAACAACAAGACATATTCTTTTGTGCTCAACTTCCTCAGAAACGTTTGGTGGGCCACCCTAAAAGCTGTGTGCCAAAGCTATGATCCAGTAAGTATATAGAGTGGTGTCCTGAAAACGAATGATGGCAGTTATCATACCATGTTATGGGTTAAAGGACTAAAGCCTGTGTCTGTCAGTAAGAGAAACTGACGACCACAAATATACTTATTTATTCAAACAGTTCACACATTGTATGTGTGCTGCACTGTACAGCACACATCCAATGTGTGATTGTTTTTAACAAATTGTATCAGAATAAGATTTTGTAGTGGAAAGGTGTACTTCCAGAACAAAACCTATGCTAGACTTCATGCATAAACTTTTGCATTAAGGTACACGGGTGTGTGCGTGGTGCTGGGCTGCCTGTTTGTTTGGAAGTGTAGGGGAGGAGAGCAGCAGTGGGCCATATTTAGTAAACGTCTCTTCTCTGCTCTCTTTTACTTGAGCAACACAGCACAGCAGTTTTAGTTGCTGCTCTGTCGCACTATATTTTAGATAATTTGTCGCTGAGTATATAAACACAACACAGAGCTGTCAATAAACACATGTTGGAGGCCATATAATGTAATATGTAATAAAAAATCTGATTTCTAATCAAGTTATTGGTTTAAGATCTTGAGATGATGAAAAATATTCTAAAGCAAAAGTTGTTTGTTAACAGTCACGCCAAGAGAGGGATGAGAAAAAAATAATAGGATGGTTAGATTGCTAAGAATACAATAGAATGCGAATTTATGACTTACTTGAGGTTGACTGATAGTAGGTTACAGGCATGGAAAGGAACATATTTACTCAAATATAGATGCATATATTGTAGACCATTAGTTAGCGCAAGCAATGGAATTAAGCTCTTGTACGGTGAGCTCTATGTAAAGTAGCCACGAGAACCTTCACACATTTTGACACGTTCCACTAATGATGTGTGTGGCGCTCAAAAAAAAGTGGGTGAGGTGTGGTTCAAACTCTTCGATCCACTAAAACACTTGCTGCCTCATTTAGAGGTCGGCAGACCAGGCGCTCCACTAGGAATTGGAGGAACTCCTGTTCCACCAAACTCATAGTTCCCCTCCCTGATTTAGAGTTGGGGTAATCACTAGGATTCCAGTAGTTGAGTCTCAGCTTGCTCCACTATATAAAACATTTGCTTGACGCATCCGTCACAGAGCCACAGTGATGATAGTCTCACCCTATTTATGGCAGGGCTGCCACCACTGATTTACCCTGCCCTTGATTCCATGTAAGACTGGCTGCCTGCCCCAGAGAGGGTATAAAAACAACACTCTGACATGTAGGAAAAAAGTCCCTGCTAGTCAGATCCATTTTTTCCGAGACAAACTTTGTGATTGTTTCTTTCATGTTTTAAAGATTTGAGTTTGATGTGCACTTTTGATTGTTGGTCGTTAAGTGTAATGTTTCCAATTATTTCTGTTCTTTCTCAATTTTGATGAGTTGTTCTTTCCATTTTACAAAAAAATATAAGAGTGTGATGGAGACTAAATGGCTGGGTTAAATATGTTTCTTTCCTTTAGTTGTTTCCTAAAGTTAATGCCACATGAGATAGTCCTAACCAAAGTGAGCAAGCTGCATAAAGAATTAAAACTAATAACAAATATCTGTTTTGGGCGTTCTATGATTTTTTAGAATATTGATGAGCATTTGAAATTTTGAAATTGTATTTTTAATTGAAGCTCCCAGGGGTAGGCAAGATATTTCGCTGACGTGCTGTCTGTTACGAGAAAAATGTGCTTACATTTAAGATATCAACAAACTATAAAAACCGAAAAGGGTGACCTCAGAGAAGGCAGTGTTAGAGTACAGAAGGTGCCGTGGCAGCTCAGTAAAACGTGCTCCATTTTGTTTAGTAGATATTTAACAATGTGGAGAAATATTTTATGATGAATGGAAAATCCAACGAAAACCGGACCAAATGAGGTATGGGTTTGGCCATCATGCAGGCTCAGTTTTTTTAAGGTAGGAGCAGTACTGCTGCGTGAAATCCAAAGGCGGGAGCGGGCTGATCATCATTGCCCTCATTATGAGTTCAGTTCTACATTCTGGTCCCTGTGCAATATGAAGGTAAATATCACACCCACTAATTTTCCCTGATATGTTTTGACTAATCAAACCTGCTGACATTTATCCCAGTACTAGGCCAAGAACAAAAAATAGAACTTGGATTTTAATGTGTTACAAACTTATCCTGCATGTTATGCCTCATTTTCAGGTTGAAAACTCAGAATAGGAGAATTTTGCCACATCTGGTAAAATACCTCACCATAGTGTAATGGTATTTTCCTGGCATGGAAAGCACCCAACCTGTAATGAGGGCCCTAATGTCACATTTGGAATGTAGCTACCACAAGTCCTCAGACCTTCATTCCACTATGTTCTCTCTAAGAAATGAGCTGTGCTGTATTCTTAGTTTAATCGACACTCAAACATGAAAGGTCATGTTTTTCCTTTTCAAAAAGGTCTTCGGTGGACACCGAGAAAATGTAGTTGTGCAAAAGAAGCAAAAGCACAGTAGTAACCAGCACAGAGTTTGTATGTCAGGGCAGTCATTGATCAGTCTGGATGGACATGGTGGCCATTTTTCCTTGTTAGGTCTGGCAACAGACAGCTTTGCCAGTTGGAAAACACCGTGCCACCAATTTCTCAAAAAGGTACAGCAAGAAGCAAAGATTGATAGGACTTTAGTAAGTCCAGTTTAGTTATTGACTTTCATGTTTATTTCATTTTTTGCCATTGCTTGATTGGGTGTCCATCAAGGCCATGGATCAAGGGATGTTACATTGCCCCTCTGTGATTATATTAAGCTTTGGTGATGGTAACTCAAATAGTCTTTTTGCTGTACGGCAAATGTGACATGTAGTATAATTTGTCATAGCAAAGCTTATCTATTTACTTTGCTGACTCAATGACATTTTAATTGCTGACTTGCACTATTTTATCTAGGAAGTGTGTGCTGCTTGGAGGCCTTAGCCTGTCATAAAACACAGTAGTATGCTCATTTGTTGCATTGTGCTGTCATGATAAAATGTTGCTGGATTTACAGCTGTTTTTATACACAAACAAAAGAGATGTGCACATCTGGGTTTTCTTAAAGATGCACAGAAAATACTGACCCGTTGCCAAAAGGATCTTCTAAGAAATATTTTACTGTGTATGCCTTTGACATTCATCTCTAACAATGCAAATGTCTCCTTTGGACTCCTTTCCATAACACTTCACTTTGAGAGTACAGGTAACTTCCCTGGTTCACTATTGTTGTAAATCAAGATGTTGCTTCAAAATGGTCCGCCCAACAATTACTAATCACTTCTAGTCACACAATGCTAGTCCTTTTGACTTTACCATTGCATGTGTCTTTTTTCTCGCTGCACATGTTACGGAAACTGGGCAAATTAATTTAGCACTATTTTTCTCCATTTTATGTGACATGGTCTTAGGCCTGGAGAGGCATTAGAATCTGATGCATTCCCATGTTTACGGAACCTAGTAAATCTGGGAATGTTTCAGAATCCACGGGTGTTGCTTGGAAACACCCACAGCAACACTCATGGAACGCCCCTTTCACGCAAAGTAATGCATGAAAGAGGGCCATATTTGCAGGGCCATGAAAAGCCACACATTCTTTTTTCGTTAAATATGGGCCAGTACACTGCGCCAACGGAGGGTCAAGAAAAGTGATGTTCAGGTCGCACAAGGGGCGTTTAAATATGCTCCAATGTCTTCAAATTTACATTGCTTCAAACATTGTCCCATATCAGAAATGTGGAAAAGGTTTTCTCCTCTTATTTTGGAAAAAGTGCACAATAGAACAAGTGTGAAATTAGTTTGCCCTATGTCTTGCCCTCATACAGAACTTTAATTTGGAGCTCCATTCAGTATCAGATGTAAAGCAAACATTTTGTTAAGGGATCGTCCTTGCTAATTTTGGGGCACAAGCGAAAAGTTCCTCAAGCAAAGGGTTCATATTACAGAAACCTTTAATTTTTGCAAAAATAAAAAAGCCAACATGAATGTAGCATTTTTAGGGAATGGGAACAATATATTTCCTATTAAACTGACAATTTCTACTAGGGCAAAGGAAGAAAAAATATTTCATGCTTTTATTGCTGTGTTACGTGACTTAAATGTGGTAGACAGATTGAGACAAACATGAGGGCCTATTCACAAACGGCATTTCCTAAGAGGTAAGTAGTACTTCAGTAGTACTGTTCATGTATTACAAAATGCTATTCAATAAACTTTGTGTGGAGATCTCCGCATGGCCATTGCTGAACCAGACATCCTCTAAGCAAAAATCGAGAAATGTTTAACTTTTCTAGACACAGGATTATTTAGGATAGATATGAATGGGAGAGGATAGAGAGAAGATACGTGTCGGCAAAAATGGCATAGTACTGTGCAAATTCTTTCAAATATGGATATTACACAAAGGCTATGAGCAAATTATAATCTCAGTAAAGAATTGTTAAAACAAAATAAATTAAACATTTGAACGTTTGTTAAACATTTTTAAAATAATTAAAATGTGTTCGATACATAACTTTTAAAACATAAATAAAAATAAAGATTGTACTCAAGTTTTTCAAATATAATTTATAGAAATATTATTCAAAACATAAATAAATATATTTGAATTAATTATTTAATTCACATTTAATTTAATGTTTGTTAACATTTTATTTTATTAATTCTAGGTTTAATAAAATAAATATATAAAATGATGCTAACTAAATATTTTATAATAAAATATTGTTAACTGTTTTATTTAAATATTAATAAACTTCAATACTTTTTCTTATACTTTCCCATAGGGAGAGCTCTACCACAATGGCCCAAGACTCCACCTAGGTTTAAAAACTTTCCAGTAGTAATTTTATATTCCTAAATCCTGGTATAGGAGGGTCCTTCAAGAGGTGGAGGCATGTAAGACTGCACCCAGGAGTAACTTGACACTCAGAAATGTTAAACAGCAAAAAGTGTAAGGTTCCTGCAACATATAATAGTAGATTTACACATGATTACATTTGAATTTTTACATTTACCTTTGTGAATAGGCCCCTTCAGTTTTAACATGTCTCGTCATATAAATAGGAGGAATAAAGCAATGTCTGGCTCTTTGTTGTGTAATAAGGCTGCTATTTGTGGACTAGGATGTCTTAATTTAAGACTGACTCATACTCATAAAATGGTATACAAACAGTAGATTTGTAGTACATACTTAGCGATCAATTTTCTACACATTTCATCAGGTGCAAAATATCTTTCTGTGGTAAAGACTGGATCAATATTGGGTTGCACTATTACCTGTTGTACAACCAGTACAATAATGTAAAATGAGTTTGCCTTGCTCTTTGTGCAAGTGCAGAGTTTCTGTAATGTGGGAAAAGCTTGTTTGATAGACAGCTCAAAATATTCTTCTGAGGCTTTTATTTTGCCTTACTCTATGCAGTTGAGTGTCCAATTACTGTTCTGGGCATAGAGACAGAAGACAGAAATTGTCAAAGAATGAATCATGCCAAAACTGCCTTTGGTTTACTCCACTAAAGAGCAAAATTGGATTAAAAAATGAGCTGGAGGCAAACTAGAAATAGCAATGGCAAAGTCAATAGGTCTCGCCTTTGGGACCTATTGTCTTTGAAATTGGTTTCAGCCATGCTTCACAGCATCCCTGAAGCTGTGCAGCATGGGTAATAAACAAAAAAAGACTATGAAGCTGGTTGCTTCCTTTTGTAGGAATGCACATCAAGCATATGCACAACCTGCAAAATGATGCGAGTCAAATTGAATGGGTAAATGACAAAAGTAGCACAAGCGGGTTGGTGAAAGTACGTAGGTGGGGGAAGCAACACAAAGGGTAGAATCACGAGGGTGGGGAAGCAACAGGAGGGCACAGGCAGGGGACACAACATGGAGGGCTCGGAGAAGGAAGCAAACAAAGACAGAGCAATGTGGAGAGGGTGGGATGTAATTGAACAAGAAAAAGTGCAACATGGACTTAAAGTGCACTGGAGCGCATCTCAAAGGGCAAACCTGAATAAAAAGAACAAAGTTGTGGATAAGGAATGTTTTATAATGTTATCCAAAGAAATGTGCTACAAGAACTGGGCAAACATGATGGATGTTAAATCTGCATGCAGTCTCATGGAACGTAGAAGAAAAGTGTGGTTATATGTGTGTGTGTATATATATATATATATATATATATATATATATATATAAATTCACAGAAAAAAAACATAGGTTTCAGGAGTGTTATAGTTAGCTGGACATTTCACTTGTACAAAACCATAGAAATTCCCTTGTTATAGTTAGTTCAGCTAACTATAACTCGTGCCCCCGCAATGCACTGCTGATGACGTCACATATTACATCACTCATGACATGGTCAGTGACATCACTGATGACATCTCAAATGACATCACTGATGACATCACTGATGACATCATCCAGTGTCTGTGTGTTTCTGTAAAGTTTAAATATGTTTATTATATATAGGGAATGGCATATTGAAGAATGAGTTGGTGTATAAGTGTGTGATTGGATGATTTTGTTGGTGCGTGACTGACTCTATAAGTGAGTGATTAAATGTATCTTACTGAATGCATGGGTTAGTGACTAAACTGTGTGAATGTCTGTATCCGTCTGTCTGTTGGTGTGTAAGCGGCTGCATGGGTTTGCAAATAGCTACATGAGTGTCTATATGGGTTATACATTGGTTGTCTGAGTATCTATATGGGTGCCTGAGTGATTGTGTGGGTGGGGTGTGTGTGACTCTGTGCATAAATGTGTGACTGGGTGATTCACTGGGTACATGGTTTCAGGAGTGCATCTGTGATGGACTGTATGGGTGGGTGAGTGTGTTTATGGTTGTGTTAGTGAGTGAATGTATATTTCAGTGGTACATGTGTGAGTAGCTACATATGTGAAAGGCAGTATATATGTGTGTTGGAGTACATAAATGGCTATTAGTGAGAGTGTGTGATTGTGAGAGGGGCTGTATGGATGAGTGTGTGCTTGTATCATTGATTGTATAAGAGCGTAAGAATGTGCTAGTATTTGTATGAGTAATTGAGCTGGTGTGTGTATAACTGTACAGGTGAGTAAATGGCAGTGTGATTAATTATTTGCATGACTGAGTAGGTGTGTGAGTATCTCTGTGGATGATTGGCGGTGTCTATATAGGTGTATGAGTGCCTATGATAGTCCTGTACTGAGTGACCATAAGTATGAGTGACTGTACGGGTGAGTGAGTGGATGGGTGTGTAGACCTAAGAATCAGTAAGTGGGTATATAGTTATTGGTAGTTGGAGTGTCTATGGTTTTGAGAATGGCAGTCTGTAATTTAGAGGGGGTGTATCAAAGGTTATATTAGGGTGTGAGAAGATGCATCAAATCCTCACATGGATGATGTCATCAGTGATGTCATCAGTGATGTCACTGACCATGTCATGAGCGATGTAATATGTGACATCATCAGCAGTGCATTGCGGGGGCGCGAGTTATAGTTAGCTCAACTAACTATAATAGGCAAATTTCTCTGGTTTTATATGAGTCAAATGTCCAACTAAGTATAACGTCCCTGAAACCTATGTTTTTTAAGTGAATTTCAAAGGTTTTTTAAATGCTAATTCCTAACTATAACATCTGTAAAACCTATGTTTTTTTCAGTGAATTTCAAAGGTTTTTTAAATGTTAATTTCATATTTTAATGTTTATAAAACCTATATTTTTTTTTAAAAAATTGTAACTCTATTATACTTCTTTTTTTTCAGTTTAAAAATTAAGTAATGTTCTATATCTTCCCCCCCAAAAATATATATTTTTTTGTTTTGAGAAAAGTGCACTCCCATACCGGTAGTGTACCAAGCTCCATCACCAAGCGAATCCTATCCGCCATATTGCTAAACTCGTAAAGGATGCACATTTCGCATTCCGACGGATTTGTGGCACCGCGTCCCGCGTAACATCATATACGTATGAGTTCGCGCCAGCTGCTACAACAGTACTACTGAAGTACTACTTACCTCTTAGGAAATGCCGTTTGTGAATAGGCCCTCATGTTTGTCTCAATCTGTCTACCACATTTAAGTCACGTAACACAGCAATAAAAGCATGAAATATTTTTTCTTCCTTTGCCCTAGTAGAAATTGTCAGTTTAATAGGAAATATATTGTTCCCATTCCCTAAAAATGCTACATTCATGTTGGCTTTTTTATTTTTGCAAAAATTAAAGGTTTCTGTAATATGAACCCTTTGCTTGAGGAACTTTTCGCTTGTGCCCCAAAATTAGCAAGGACGATCCCTTAACAAAATGTTTGCTTTACATCTGATACTGAATGGAGCTCCAAATTAAAGTTCTGTATGAGGGCAAGACATAGGGCAAACTAATTTCACACTTGTTCTATTGTGCACTTTTTCCAAAATAAGAGGAGAAAACCTTTTCCACATTTCTGATATGGGACAATGTTTGAAGCAATGTAAATTTGAAGACATTGGAGCATATTTAAACGCCCCTTGTGCGACCTGAACATCACTTTTCTTGACCCTCCGTTGGCGCAGTGTACTGGCCCATATTTAACGAAAAAAGAATGTGTGGCTTTTCATGGCCCTGCAAATATGGCCCTCTTTCATGCATTACTTTGCGTGAAAGGGGCGTTCCATGAGTGTTGCTGTGGGTGTTTCCAAGCAACACCCGTGGATTCTGAAACATTCCCAGATTTACTAGGTTCCGTAAACATGGGAATGCATCAGATTCTAATGCCTCTCCAGGCCTAAGACCATGTCACATAAAATGGAGAAAAATAGTGCTAAATTAATTTGCCCAGTTTCCGTAACATGTGCAGCGAGAAAAAAGACACATGCAATGGTAAAGTCAAAAGGACTAGCATTGTGTGACTAGAAGTGATTAGTAATTGTTGGGCGGACCATTTTGAAGCAACATCTTGATTTACAACAATAGTGAACCAGGGAAGTTACCTGTACTCTCAAAGTGAAGTGTTATGGAAAGGAGTCCAAAGGAGACATTTGCATTGTTAGAGATGAATGTCAAAGGCATACACAGTAAAATATTTCTTAGAAGATCCTTTTGGCAACGGGTCAGTATTTTCTGTGCATCTTTAAGAAAACCCAGATGTGCACATCTCTTTTGTTTGTGTATAAAAACAGCTGTAAATCCAGCAACATTTTATCATGTATGAGTAATTGAGCTGGTGTGTGTATAACTGTACAGGTGAGTAAATGGCAGTGTGATTAATTATTTGCATGACTGAGTAGGTGTGTGAGTATCTCTGTGGATGATTGGCGGTGTCTATATAGGTGTATGAGTGCCTATGATAGTCCTGTACTGAGTGACCATAAGTATGAGTGACTGTACGGGTGAGTGAGTGGATGGGTGTGTAGACCTAAGAATCAGTAAGTGGGTATATAGTTATTGGTAGTTGGAGTGTCTATGGTTTTGAGAATGGCAGTCTGTAATTTAGAGGGGGTGTATCAAAGGTTATATTAGGGTGTGAGAAGATGCATCAAATCCTCACATGGATGATGTCATCAGTGATGTCATCAGTGATGTCACTGACCATGTCATGAGCGATGTAATATGTGACATCATCAGCAGTGCATTGCGGGGGCGCGAGTTATAGTTAGCTCAACTAACTATAATAGGCAAATTTCTCTGGTTTTATATGAGTCAAATGTCCAACTAAGTATAACGTCCCTGAAACCTATGTTTTTTAAGTGAATTTCAAAGGTTTTTTAAATGCTAATTCCTAACTATAACATCTGTAAAACCTATGTTTTTTTCAGTGAATTTCAAAGGTTTTTTAAATGTTAATTTCATATTTTAATGTTTATAAAACCTATATTTTTTTTAAAAAAATTGTAACTCTATTATACTTCTTTTTTTTCAGTTTAAAAATTAAGTAATGTTCTATATCTTCCCCCCCAAAAATATATATTTTTTTGTTTTGAGAAAAGTGCACTCCCATACCGGTAGTGTACCAAGCTCCATCACCAAGCGAATCCTATCCGCCATATTGCTAAACTCGTAAAGGATGCACATTTCGCATTCCGACGGATTTGTGGCACCGCGTCCCGCGTAACATCATATACGTATGAGTTCGGGCCAGCTGCTACATAGGTATCCGACGTGTGTTACGTCATGTACGTATGGGGTTGCGCCCGCTGCGCGTTGTGTATGTGAAGAGTGCACGCTGCCAGGCCCTGTGTTACGTCATAGACGTATGGTGTCGTGCCGGGTATGCCATTGCCTCATTTTATTTTTTATGTCTCAAAACTATATCTAAATAACTTTAAACTGTATATGAGAGACAGCGATAATCTAAAATATTAAACAATTACATATTTCTAACTATAACTCGCGCGCCCGCAATCCACTGCTCATGACGTCACATATTACATCACTCATGACATGGTCAGTAGCATCACTCATGACATCATCCTTTTGATAGAGTGGCGGTCGCGCGAGTTATAGTTATCTGAACTAACTATAACAGGGGAATTTCATTGGTTTTTTACGAGTGAAATGTCCACCTAACTATAACATGTGTGAAACCTATGGTTTTTTAAGTGAATTTGCAAGGTTTTTTAAATGCTAATTCCTAACTATAACGTGTGTGAAACCTATGGTTTTTTCTGTGAATTTGTACGGTTTTTTAAATTTATGTATTTATTATTATATTTTTTATATATTTATTTTACAATAAACTTTTTCTATGGTTTTTCACCATGCGCGCACCCCGTGATTTAAAAAAAAAAAAAATTTAAATGTTTTTTCTGCCTTCGGGGTCCTTCAGGGACCCCCTGACAAAGGCTAGGGGGTCAGGAACTCTCTACCCTGCCCCCTTTTCACGTTCGCCACCTTCCTTTTTCACTCTCGCACTCAAAACAAACAAAATGGCAGCCGACACTTCCTGATTTCGACCGATTCGAACGTTGACTGACATGTAACCACCAATCAGAATTACGCTCGCGCACATTAGGGTGCGCGGCTATAGATATTTATGTACTTTAACTGCAATTTTCTCAGGAACTACTGAACAGATTGACTCCATATATGCAAAAGGCACATCCCTGACCTGAGGACTACCTCTTTGCCAAATTTCAAGTAATTGTGTTCAGCCGTTCGGGCTGTACCTTCGACTAAAGGTCCTATGGGTAAATGCATGGGGAAAACGCGTTTTGGGACCCCCCTTTTTTCTCGGCCCCCGCTTGGCGAATCCCCCCGAGACTTTCAGGGTAGGAGCTGAGCGGAGCGCTCCATTAGTTTTGAAAAATTCGCGAGGATTCGTCAACCGGTGCCAAAGTTATTCAAAATAGAATTTTGAGATTTCCTATGGAAACACGGTCCTAACTATAACTATCTACTGGTGACCGCCAGTAGATAATATATAGATATATATATATATTCACTGAAAAAACCAAAGGTTTCAGTCGGTGTATCAAAGGTTATATTAGGGTGTGAGAAGATGCACTAATTTATCACATGGATGACGTCATCATTGATGTCATCAGTGATGTCATTTGAGATGTTATCAGTGATGTCATCAGTGATGTCACTGACCATGTCATGAGTGATGTAATATGTGACGTCATCAGCAGTGCATTGCGGGGGCGCAAGTTATAGTTAGCTGAACTAACTATAACAGGGGAATTTCTAGGGTTTTGTAAGAGGGAAATGTCCAGCTAACTATAACACCCCTGAAACCTATGGTTTTTTCAGTGAATTTCTAAGGTTTTTCAAATGCCAATTCCTAACTATAATGCCCCTGAAACCTTTGGTTTTTTCAGTGAGTTTCAAAGGCTTTTTAAATTCCAATTCCTAACTATAACGTGCATGAAACCTATGGTTTTTTCAGTGAATTTCAAAGGTTTTTTAAATGCTAATTCATATCTATAACTTATCTCTGAAGTTATCATGAAGAGCATTCTTTTTTAAAATTAGGGTGCACATTAGTTTTGTGGAAAAGCATCTTTGTGATTGATTAAGAAAAAGCAGTTTCAACGTGGAGTACATATCATAGGATAAAATTTGCTCAGCTCAACAACACCTGCTACTTGCATTTGGAAGGCACTGTTCGAACTTAAAACAATCGTCAACTTTTAACCTGCACGTGTCGTAAAAAGGTTAAAGAAAATGTTACAAAAAAATATCGTAAAGTTTAAAAAAATTGATGAACTTTTAACCTGCACGTATTGTAGAATGTTCTAGAAAGTGTGTTGATAGAATACGTTGCACTTCTGACTTCTATGTGTTGTTGAATATTTAAAAAAACGGTTCATATGGAAAATTAAAAAGAAACCAATAGAGAAGTTTTGAAACCTAAAAGAATCAAGGAACTATTCTAATTTATTCTTTACATGTATTTATGTGTGCAGCAACAAAATTATAGACACACCAGCACTAGGAAGAGGAAGAAGCAGGGAGTGGGGGAAGGGGGGAGATGGGCAGAATGGCACACATGCACAATTAAGTACAACACACATATAGACTAACAATGGCCAAAATGAAACACACCAACAAGGAGCACAAGTCACACAACCTGCCAACATCACACCACTGAACGAGCATAGAAGTGAAAACCACGCTGCATTCATACAGGATGTGTACAAAGGCCAGTCGTTGTTGTTGTGGGATGTCTGCGACCGTGGTCATCATGGATGAGATGCCCAGCATGTGGCACATGGTCGAGTTCACTGTGTGTTATGTTGCCAAACGGCTGCTCCTCCCTCCCACGAGCCCCCACACTTTTGTACGGTGAGCTGTTGTATCTCATGCACTCGTACAGCACGCCATTGTAATGCCTATTTGCGCATGTCCTGCTACATTCCAACTACAACATCACAGTGCCGTTTGGAGGTGGTGCATGCCACTTTACAACATCGACCGCTGCGGCTCTTGTAACAGGCCACACCAGAACACAGAGACACACTTACCGCACTTCCTGTACATGGACATGTCCGAGACACCCCATTCCCCTTGCCAGATAGGCACACCCCTGCACTGACCTGTGAACGACAGACCAGCACACGCCAGTTGTGCATGCAGGAGGATGCGTACGTAGCTACACATCCAGGCTCACTGACAACGCTGAGGTGACAGCACACTGTGATGTTGCAGGGCTCGTGCCTATCATGCTAAGACAATGACCACAGGGACACACTTACTAAGATGTGGGTTTGGGGGGCATTGGCGGTCCTGGAGTTGTTGAGATGAGTCTTCTGGCCCTCATGGGTATCCCTGTATCATGCTCATTGACTCTATGGCACCTGTGGGTGTTCTGGTGTGGCTCTTGGCTGTGTTCCCTTTCATGGTGCAGGTAGTTGTCCTGCTTAACACCAGCAGAAAGCAGGTGTAAAATCCCTGGTGCTAACGTGTCTTATCCCCGGAATTTGTTTCGCATTGCAATTGGTGTGAAAGTTGTGATGTGATTTTTTTCGTGTGCACAACAATATACGAACTGAGCAGTGTATCTCGTCAAGATCCAGCACCTGACGCACTATTCCCAATCAATACAAATACAATGAGATTTCTTAATAGATTTTGTGTGTACACTGTAAGTGCAGCCAATACCTCAGTGCAATACAATACAGGATTTTAGTATTTAGAATAAATCGCAAAGGTGCACCTCATGTTTTTTTGCACGGGAACGGCTACTCTCCATTTCATTATCAGCACTTTAACGGAAGTAAAGTTGAGATAAATCTAACACACTATTCAGAAGTTGGTGCAAACTGCAGATATCACCAGTATTCCAGCGATAAGTGCCCCAAAATTTAACACCATGGTGGGCTCCATCAAATAACAGTAATAAGAACAAGAAAGAGTCACACAGCAGTTAAGAGGACAACCAAAAACATTATACATTTTTTTTTCAAACTTTATTTTTTATAATAATAAATATATAAACGATAAACTATTTTCAAACTTTATTTTGTTATTAACATCAATTTAAACAATAAACTAATAAACAAAATGTAACAACAATAATACAAAACAACAAGGCGGAACACTCCTGTGGGAACCACAGATGTCGACGACAGACCTGGAAAATCAGAAAGATTGCTAAAAAAAACAACATGGTATTCTCAACAAAATACCACAAGAAACAAATCACAGATATATAAAATGCATACAGCTAACAAAATGTTATAAGTTTAACTTACAAAAACTGTAAATGTTGCCGCTTTAAAATATTTACCGAATCTGAGGAAATTTTTTTGCAGAAGGCACCACGCCCACAACGTTTTTCTTCAGTGGTGAAGACATTTTTAACTTTTTCCAAGGGGCAAACAAAGACCAATGCCACCTTCTTCATTCACAAGATTTGCCAAAGAGTTCTGTTACGAGGTGATCCTAACAAAAAATACTCGTGCGGCACAGTAAGTATGATGAAACACCTAAGGACCCTTCATTCAAACAATCTTGCACGAGAAGAGTGGAAACAGATGAGAAACACTCCTGTTCTGTATCTGTAAAAATGAATCACAAATAAATGTATATTAATAACTTTCAAATTTATACTATTCCTTTACTGTACGAACACATTTTATATAAAAACTGACTAAGAAACTATAGCCCTGAACCACAAGTGTGACGATCGTTAAAACACTACATGCATAGTGCATACTACTTTGAAGCAGTTCATGCCCTAAAGCCTACCTCTCTAAAAGACTACATGCTAACTGACTAAATGATTACAGTACTATAAGGAGACACACTGGGTGAGTGACAGGGTGTTTGCTAGAAGAGTATGAATACTAACTAGGGAATTGAAGGTGTGAAACACAACTGTGTAGGTGATTAGAGGACTGCAGCCATACTGCATATGCATTTAAAGCAGTCCCTGTGCTAAGGCCTGGCTCACTGCATGACTACTTGGGTACTGACTGAATGATTAGAGTACTGCAAAGAGAGTGCCTAGGTGAATTTATAAGTGCTAGGCTTTTCGCACAGGAATGGATTAGTACTTGGTACTGAATGGGTCACTAGAGGACTGCAAAGGCAGTCACAAGTGCTGGACTGTATGGATACTGACTAGGAAATTGAAAGTGTGAAAGACAAGTGTCTAGGTGG
Organism: Triturus cristatus; assembly: GCF_964204655.1. Classification (NCBI taxonomy): domain Eukaryota; kingdom Metazoa; phylum Chordata; class Amphibia; order Caudata; family Salamandridae; genus Triturus; species Triturus cristatus. The sequence continues at coordinate 833,033,409 of NC_140591.1, forward strand.
TTAGAAGACTGCATGCATAGTGCACAGGGGTTTGAAGCAGTCCATGTGCTAAGGCCTGGCTCAGTGTATGAATACTTAGGCACTGACTGAATGATTAGAGTACTGCAAAGAGAGTATCTTGGTGAATTTATAAGTGTTTGGGTTTTAGCACAGTGAATGGATTAGTACATGGTGCTGAATGGGTCAGTAGAGGAATGCAAAGGGAGTGACAGGGTATTTCCTGGAAGTGTATGGATACTGACTAGGGAATTGAAGGTGTGAAACACAAGTGTGTAGGTGCTTAGAGGACTGCATGCATAGTGGATAGGGGTTTGAAGAAGTCCATATACTAAGGCCTGGGTCACTGGATGAGTACTTGGGTACTGAATGAATGATTAGAGTACTGCAAGGAGAGTGCCTGGGTGAATTTATTAGGGTTTGGCGCAGTGAATGGATTAGTACATGATGCTGAATGGGTCACTAGAGGAGTGCAAATGGAGTGACAGGGTGTTTGCTGGAAGTGAACGGATACTGACTGGGGAATTGAAGGTGTGAAACACAAGTGTGTAGGTGCTTAGAGGACTGCATGCATAGTGGATAGGGGTTTGAAGAAGTCCAGGTCCTAAGACCTGGCTCAGTGCATGAATACTTAGGCAGTGACTGAATCATTAGAGTGTTGAATGGGTCTCTAGAGGACTGCAAAGGAAGTGACAGGATGTTTCCTGGAAGTGTATGGATGCTGACTAGGGAATTGAAGGTGTAAAAGACATGTGTATAGTATGTTAGAACACTACATGCATACTGCATAGACATTTGAAGCAGTCTATTTGGTACTTAGAAACTGACTAAATAATCAGACTACTTCTAGGACAGTGCTTAGGTAAAATTTTTAAATTTTCAGTTCTGCCACAGTGAACAGAATAGTACATGGTACTGCACCTTAGTGTCAAACCCTGACTCATTGTATCAATGCATAAGCAAAGACTAGCTTCTAATGCTACTAAAACTTGACAACGTGAGAGGTTTTAAATTAGTTATCTGTCAGAAAATACACAATGTTACCAAATGCTTCTCTCACAGTGGTTCTCAAATGCACACAGACTCACAGTGGGATTCTAGACAACAACCACTATACCTAGGAGTTTAGCAAAAATCATTCACTACTGTGGAAGTGGTAAGCAAACTGCACACAATCTTCATATTTCAGGACTGCACTTTTATGTCAAAGCCTGATTCATATAATCAAAGCATAAGCAAAGACTGGCTTCTAATGCTACTAAAACTTCACAACATGACCGGTTTTAAAACAGGTATAAGTCAGCAAACACACGATGTTACCAAATGCTTCTCTCACAATCCTTTCCCAAATGCACACAGACTCACAGTGTGATTTTAGACAATCAACACTATCCTAGGAGTTTACCAAAACTCATTCACTACTCTGGAAGAGTTAATGGTACTGCACACAATCTACATATTTAAGTACAGCACATCAGTGTCAAAGCGTGACTCATTTAATCAACCCATAAGCAAAGACTGGATTCTAATGCTGCTAAAACTTCACAACATGACAGGTTTTAAAAAAGTTATCTGTAAGCAAATACATGATATCACCAAATGCTTCTCTGACACTGATCCCAAATACACACTAATTCACACTGTGATTCTAGACATGCACCACTATCCCTAGTAGTTTACCAAAACTCATTCACTACAGTGCAACTGGTAAGGGAACTGAACACAATCTACATATTTCAGGACTGCAATTTACTCTCAATGCCTGACTCATTTAATCAAATCATAAGCCATAACTGTCTTCTAATGCTACTAAAACTTCACAACATGACAAGTTAAAACAGTTATCTGTCAGCAAATACACGATGTTACCAAATGCTTCTCTCACAGTGGTTCCCAAATGCACACAGACTCACTGTGTGATTCTAGACAAACAACACTATCCCTTGCACTATACCAAAACACATTTCTTCATCTAGAAGTAGTACTACATTTTAGTATAGAAACATAACATAACTCATTTCACAAATTCATAAACAATGACTGGTTTCTAATTCTACCAAAATATAAAAACAGCACAGTTATCTGTCTACAAACACATGAAAAACACAAATGCTTATCACAGAATGGTTTCTACATGCACACACATCGTAGAGAAAAAAAGTACTCCCTACACTTTAGCAGGAAAAATACATTAGTCTGATTAAAATCAAAATAGTCTACATACATCCCCTCACAATTAAATAACTCATCTTTCAAGTTCTTTTGTAGATTAAGAAGTATATAAATCACTCTCCATATTTTCTTTTACATTATCTCTGCACTGTGCACCTCTCAGCAAAAGCAAAGAATGAAAAAGTTTCCCTTTCATTTTCCACACATATACATGTAAACATCAAATCACAATCCTTCGCACATAAACTCAAAAGCAAACACACATTTCTATTGGTTAAACATTTCAACCCTTTCCAAGTGAAATACATTTCAACCCTTCCCCCAATCTGCCTTCTGCCTGTTACCATAGAAACAGGTCATGGAACACTGCACTGAGCTCACAGTTCACAAGTTCAGCACACAATGTTCCTACACAAGACAGGAAGTGTGCTAGACTTTTCAACATATCAGCTTATCATATATAATGTTCCTTACAATCTGTTTTTGTTAACCAATAACAATCATACCTCTAAAAAACAGAAATATACACCCTACCTTTCAGTGTAGAAAGTTGTCATACAACCAATGACTTCTTGTCGTTTTTCAAAAAACGTTGCCGTGGATCCGCACACCCACTGCGAGAGGATCCGTGCATCCAACGCAATAGGATGCGCGCACCGTGCGCGCATTTCCCCCTGTTTTCTTTTTTTTTAAAGCGGGCCCTAGGGGGTCCTTCTGGGACCCCTAAGCACCTCTAGAGGGTCAGAGTATTTCCACTCTGCCCCCTTTATATGTTTTACACACTTATTCCCCTTGCATCTTCAGCCTCGCTCCTACCGAGGCAGAAAATGGCCACCAACAGTTCCTGGTTTCGAATGTAGAGAGACACTCGACAGACAATTAGCATTCAGCGCGCGATCGGGAGGGTGCGCGCTCGGTTCGGGAAGGGTGCGCTTACGGTGCGGGTACGGTCCGCGGATCCTCCACGGCCATAGATATCACTAGCTTTTTTACCCTAATTTTCTCAGGAACTACTGAACAGATTCACACCATATATGTAAAAGGCACGAGTCCGAACTGAGGACTACCTCTTTGCCAAATTTGGTGTCATTCCGTTCAGCGGTTCGGGCTGTAGCTGTGACAACAGATCCTATGGGAAATTGCATGGGGAAAACGTGTTTTGGGACCCCCCTTTTTCCTCGGCCCCCGCTTGACGGATCACCGCAAAACTTTCAGGGTAGGAGCGGAGCGGAGCTGGCCAAATGTTTGGAAAATTTCGCGATGATTCGTCAACCGGCGCCAACCTTATTCCAAATAGAATGTTGCGGATTTCCTATGGAAAATAGGTCCTAACTATAACTATCTACTGGCGACCGCCAGTAGATAATATATATATATATATATATATATATACACAGACACAAGTTATGGGAGTCCGGTGCTTCAAACGCGGCGGTCCTGAACGGGCTCCATTAACCCAATATTCATCACCAACTTTTGTTTATCCAAAAGAAATCCAGGACACACAGGAGTGTATGTTGCAAGATTTAATGGGCAAGGTAGCTCCTCACCAACGCGTTTCGCTTTGCAGCTTTATCACAATGTGGTTAACATTATGCACTTCCTGTATTTACATCCTCCCTAGTTCAATAACATTGAAGAAGGACTTCAAGGATAGACTACGCTCACTGATGCACATATCAGCACCATCATAGCATGTTGTAAAATACAATATATCATTGCTACAGTAGCCGAATGTTATCAACTACAAAAACAAAAAGTGATTATTGAACATCATATATGTCAATAAATTAATATAACAGCGTGCTCGCAAAATTTCATATATGAACACTGGTGCTAGCAAAAAACACGGGACTTCATTGTGTTTTAAACTAAAGCATTATATGTCAACACATGGTTCTGCTATTATGCGCACATAAGCAATTCATGGATTAATAATAACCAAAAGAAATTGAAATCAGGCAAGCTCCGGTGGGCTGCAGTTCGAATGCCATTTCATTAAGCATCGTAATATAAGTGCAGAAAAAGGATCTCGCCCCAGTGAGCCTGAATTTCATTAAATAAAGAATATATAATCCAACAAATTACCTCCAATTGTATCCAAAAAAAAACATTATGTTGACAATCTGGCACGTAATTGTCTAATTAGTGACAGCTCAAAATAACTATCCTTGAAAAGAGAAAGAAACACATGTTCTTATATACATCTCAACTTTTGATGTTGTGTTACAACAACTAATTCTGTCCTCAATAGAATGCTACTTCATGTACTTTTATACACACCAAAAAAATCATCTTTTTACAAAAAACCTCTCAATGGTCAAATTTACAGATGTACAGCCATCTCTTCACTGGAATTGAGTCCTTCAGGCATCATTGTGTCAAAATCGATAATGTACCTTGATTCCAAACATCTTAGTTGGCGCTCTCTGTCACCGCCTCTTTCCTGTCGCACAATTGCATCTAAAATAACATAAGATAATAGTTTTTCATTTTGCTTATGTACATTAAAAAAATGGCGAGCTACAGGATATTGAATATCATGTTTTTTGATTGCACGTAGATGCTCCAGAACTCTTTTCTTTGCTTGATGCACTGTACTGCCTATATAAAACTTGCCACATGGGCAAATTAAACAGTACACACAATAATCTGTTTTACAATTAAAATTCCCTCTGATGACAAAATCTCTTTTCGTCCTGGGCAAACTCAATGTCTTGCAGTCTACACTATGAGCACAAGCCTTACAGCGTTTACAAGTCTTGAAACCTGTATAACATTTGGACTGACTTGATTCTATGGCAGTTATGGCATTCTTGCATAAATCCTTTTTCAAGGATCTACTTCTCCGAAACGTAATCTGCGTATTATCATTTAGATATCCGCTGAGAACTCGATCACTTTTTAGAATGTGCCAGTTTTTTTCAAAAAGTTGTCTGATCTTAAACGCACTTTTTGAAAAGGTGGTTATAAACCTAACTGAGTCAGTAGATTCAGGTAACGTTGGTTTCTGGCATAATAGATCTGATCTGATCAATGCATCTGCCTTGGATATAGCTTGTTTAATGGTTTTTTCGCTATACCCCTGTTGTTTAAATCTGGCACTCATGATTCTTTTTTCCTCTTCATACTCTTCTTTTGTACTGCAGTTGCGTTTGGCTCTAATTAACTCCCCGTAGGGAATACTTTGGATCAAGCTAAACGGGTGAGCACTTTGGGCATTTAAAAGGCTATTGCCAGCAGTTTGCTTTCTGTGTAGTTTAGTAACTAGTGTATTGTTCAGTACTGATATTTCCACATCCAAAAACACAATATTGCAGTGACTGATCTGGGAAGTAAAATGCTAATTTCTGTCATTGTTATTAAGGGAATCAATAAATGATTTAGCCGACTTTGCATCCCCTCTCCAGATCAGAAATATATTGTCTATAAATCTAGCCCAAGTGACAATATTGTCCCCTTGGGCTTCCCAACAATGGGACACCTGCTCCTCCCACCAGCCCATGTATAAATTCGCATAGCTAGGGGCGAAGCAGGTGCCCATCGCTGTCCCTTGTGTTTGTTTGTATGTGTTTTGATTGAACAAAAAATAGTTATTTGTCAGGCAATATTTTATCATCTCTAACAACATTTCAGTATGTGCCAGTAATGAAATCGATCTAGCTCTTAAGAAATGCCTTATGGCCTGGATCCCCAGGTCATGTGGTATGCTGGTATAAAGACTGGTTACCTCTAAGGTAACCAGCAAGAGATCTTTCTCCCATACTACACCATCAATTAGTGTTAGAAAGTGAGTGGTGTCCTTGAGATATGCAGGTAAAGCACTAACAAAAGGACGTAAATAATGATCAATGAATTTAGATGTAACTTCAAGTTGAGAACCCATAGAAGATACAATAGGTCTACCCGGGGGTTTTTGACCATGTTTGTGTAATTTAGGGAGCAGATACAGGATTGGTAATCTAGGATGTTTACAATACAAGCTACGAAACTCATCCCATTCTAGTAAACCTTGATCTTGCCAGTTCACCAGCATTTCATTATACTGGGAGTACGAAGCTAACACTTCTGATTGACTACTGGATATGTAACATGTGGCATCGCTAAGTTGTCTTAAGCCTTCCTTCAAATATTCTGTCTTGCTCCATACCACCACATTACCCCCTTATCAGACCATCTGATGACAATGGAGCTATCGTTACTTAGATTTTCAATTGCTTTTAATTGTTTTTGGTCCAGATTACATCTAGAAGTACCATTAACATTAAACCTCATTTTCTTGAGTTCTTTGGTAACACTTTTCTCAAACACCTCAATTGCTTCACAGTGCACAGTTGGCCTAAATGTCGATTTAGATTTGAATCCGCTTGACTCAGTCAAATCAACTGCAAAGTCTAGTATATTCAAATTGCTCACAAAATCTTCATGGTGTACTATATCTTCATTGAGCTGTGCCAAGGTATGTAGAGTTTCAATATCAGAAATACACAATATCTCAGGGTCCACATTGGGGATGTTTTTACGCTTTGAGGCAGTATGAGTGTGAAACCATTTTTTTAACTTGAGCTTCCTCAAAAAACAGAAAATGTCAATACGGGTCTGTACATAATCCAAATGTCTAGTTGGACAAAAAGACAATCCTAAGGAAAGTACATTAATTTCAGATGATGATAACTTACGATTCGACAGGTTGACCACAATTATTTGGCACCCCTCTTCGCACGTTTTGAAAATGCTACTGTTTTGATTGGCTCTCCTTTTTCTTCTCCTTGACCTGGCTTCTTGGTTCCTGCGGTTCCTCCGCTCCCTCTGGTTCTTCCTCGTGTACCACGTCCTCGCCCCGTCGAAAATCCTGGTCCTTTTGTGCTGGATTCATTTTGGCTCTAGTCATCATCTGGAACTGTTTCAAGAAATTATTTTTGCCTGCATCGCTGTCTTGTAAATTGCGTGCTAATGTTTCTCCTGAAATCTCGGAACCGGTGCTGTCCGATATCACTCTCTTCTGTTAGTTCTTCTCTTACCGGTTTCTGAGAAATCTCCATGGATTTCAAAGTTGTTGAATAAGTGATCGTATTTCTTATGGAACGTCAGAGTTCTACCAGATTGGTAGTCTTTAAAGTCTCTGATACATTTTCTTTGTTTCTTGCTTGTTATTTCATCTTCCAGTTTGCTGAGTTTGGATTGAATTTTAGCCATGAACTCTTCAAAAACTTCTTTGGAAATTAATTTCAATAATTCTTCACTGATTTCGAACTGCAGCCCACCGGAGCTTGCGTGATTTCAATTTCTTTTGGTTATTATTAATCCACGAATTGCTTATGTGCGCATAACAGCAGAACCATGTGTTGACATATAATGCTTTAGTTTAAAACACAATGAAGTCCCGTGTTTTTTGCTAGCACCAGTGTTCATATATGAAATTTTGCGAGCACGCTGTTATATTTATTTATTGACTTATATGATGTTCAATAATCACTTTTTGTTTTTGTAGTTGATAACATTCGGCTACTGTAGCAATGATATATTGTATTTTACAACATGCTAAGATGGTGCTGATATGTGCATCAGTAAGCGTAGTCTATCCTTGAAGTCCTTCTTCAATGTTATTGAACTAGGGAGGATGTAAATACAGGAAGTGCATAATGTTAACCACATCGTGATAAAGCTGCAAAGCGAAACGCGTTGGTGAGGCGCTACCTTGCCCATTAAATCTTGCAACATACACTCCTGTGTGTCCTGGATTTCTTTTGGATAAACAAAAGTTGGTGATGAATATATATATATATATATATATATATATATATATATATATATATATATATATATATATATATATATTATCTACTGGCGGTCGCCAGTAGATAGTTATAGTTAGGACCACGTTTCCATAGGAAATCCGCAACATTCTATTTTGAATAACTTTGGCGCCGGTTGACGAATCCACGCGAATTTTTCAAAATAGGTGGGGCGCTACGCTCCGCTCCTACCCTGAAAGTCTCGGGGGGATTTGTCAAGCGGGGGCTGAGATAAAAGGGGGGTCCCAAAACGCGTTTTTCCCATGCATTTTTCCATAGGACCTTTAGACACAGCTACAGCCCGAACGGCTGAACAGAATTACTTGAAATTTGGCAGAGAGGTAGTCCTCAGGTCAAGGAAGTGCCTTTTGTAGGTTTGGTGTAAATCTGTTCAGTAGATCCTGAGAAAATAGCATTTAAAAGCATATATATATGTGGGCGGAGCCTAACCACACATCTCATCCTGAGATCTGATTGGCTGTCAGCACTTCATCCAAGAAGTGTTGGCAGCCATCTTGGGACCAATATACATGATAGCACCTCATTAAAAAGCATTGCAGTTAATAGAAGGTTTTAAGACTTTAGTTACATTATAAATCATTTGTTGATGGTACCATACTCATTTTAGGAATTGTGGTATGTTCTAAGGTGATTTCACCATGTGAAAAAGCCTTCTGCTGGGATATCATGATTGAGAGAAAAATATTTTCTCATGCTTTTACCACAGAGGTTTGGAAGGTGATCTATAGGCTAAACTGAGAGCTTATTTTCTGTAAATTCACATTATCTTTCTCAGTCATGTGAGAATGAAGTCTGACATTCTCAGTAAAACATGTACATCCAACAAGGGCAGAGACTGTCAGTTGATTCCTTTGTGTTCTACTGCAGCTTCCCAGAGTGTTCCAAAGAACTACTAGAGCGCTAACAGTCCTACTTATGATAAACGTATGGCACACCTGAAGCCATCTTGCTTGGATTAAAGTGGTAACTCTTAAAACATTTAATTTAAAAAGGAACAAAATGAGGGGGTTCATTTTTCAATAAAAAGTATGATTAGTGCTGCAGAAAGAAAAATTAGGGCACATTTTGAGTGACTTCTCAAATCCTCTTCTATTTCATTAAAAAATTCTGACATGCAGACTGAAACATGCACTTTCAATACCAGCAGCAGTTTTCCCTGGTGAGCAGTAGCTTTACTACAGTGATCTAATGAGCAAAAAGAGTGCTAACATTCTGAATTTATGGCAAATGTGTGACACATCTGAATGCCTTCTTGATGGAATCAAAATAAAAAACTGAAAGTATTTCCTACTGAGGAGACTGCAGTAAATGAGGAAATTAGGAAACTTCATAACAAATAAGTCTCCCAAGATGGCCACCAGAGACAAAAGAGCCCAAATGTAGCCCAAATATCACCCAGATGTAGCCCAAGTATAGCCCAATGACAGAATGTCCCAGAATGTTCTTAAAAACAACTAGAGCGCTTACTGTCTTCATTATGACAAAAGTATGGCACACCTGAAGCCATCTTGATTGGAATAAACTGGTAACACTTAAAACATTTAATTTAAAAAGGAACACAATGAGGAGGTTCATTTTGCCATAGAAATTATGATTAATGCTGAAGAAAGAAAATGAGGGCAAATTTTGAGTGACTTCTCAAATCCTCTTCTATTTCATTAAAAAAATTCTGACATGCAGACTGAAACATGCACTTTTAATACCAGGAGCAGACTTCCATGGTGCAGTAGTTTTACTACAATGATCTAATGAGCAACTAGAGTGCTAACATTCAGAATTTATGGCAAATGTGTGACATATCTGAATACCTTCATGATGGAATCAAAGTAAAAAACTGAAAGCATTTCCTACTGAGGAGACTGCAGTACATGAAGAAATTAGGAAACTTCATAACAAATAAATCTCCCAAGATGGCCACCGGAGACAAAAGAGCCCAAATGTAGCCCAAAATCACCCAGATGTAGCCCAAATATAGCCCAATGACAGAAGTGTGCAAAACACTTATTATTTTGTGTTTTTGCAGTGTTATATAGTGCAGACTTGTCAGGTATTGGAGTGCTTTACATGAGCATTGGTTACATCACACAAGAACACATTCATTTTGGTTGTAGACATGGGGAGACTAAGTGATTTGACCAGAATCACAGAATGTCGAGCTGAAGCAGAAACTTCAACCTGGTTCCCCAGTTGCAAAGTCTGCAGTTCTGGAAGTAACACCACATCATCTCCCCTAAGTGCAACATTTAATCAAGTGGTCAACTGGATAAAAAAACATAAAGATAACAAATAATTTAAAAGTGCTTTGTCGCTATTTGAAAACTCAGAAAATATGTCCTTATTTTAGCCTTTTAGAGCACTAACCATAATTTTGATGCCAATAAGACCCTCTCATATATGTAATTTCTAAAGGAAATGCTCTAGGTATTACAGTTTTGATTACATCAAGATGATGTCAGGCGTTCCACACTTTTGTAATAAATATAGAATGTTAGCAATCTAGTTGTTCATTAGGATACTGTTGAGAGGCAGAGGCCAGGGGCACGGACTCTGAAAATTGAAGGCAGGTAGGAGGGTGCAAAGGCAACAATTTAACCACACTGAGCAGGCAGGAAGGGCCGTGGAAGCACAACAGACTATGGAGGGCAGTGGAAAGGGGGGCAGGGGCAACAAACCAACAATACAGGACTTGCAAGAGAGGCTGTTGGAGGCAAGATCTATTACGGGTCAAGGAAGCTAGGGGCGGTCCCCAGATCCCCGGGAGCCACCACAGAACTGAGCAGGAGAGTGAGTCAGGGACAAAAGGGGCACCTTAATTTGAGCCGGGGTGCCTAGGAACGCTTGCTCCAAAAATGAAGAAAACAGACATATGAGACATGGAATTGGAGGCAGAATACAATGGCAGTTTAATGAGAAGATGCAACTTCAAAGAAACCGCAGAATAGAGACATAAAGTACAAAATACAGAATACAGATAATCATACAGCTGTCATGATATTCTCTGTATCTCAATTAATGTACTGACAGAGAGAGAGAGAAAACACATCTATAAATGCATCATGAGAAACAAGTTACACCAAGGAAAATGTTACCTAGGAACACTCACGTTTACTCTTAGAGCAAGCATTCCTGCAATTACAATACAAAATCTTTTAAATGCAAAAGTAAAGAGAACAATGGTTAAACATAACATGACATTTCATATAGGTAAAATAGAATAAGATACTTCAAGCAAAGCAGAGCAAGACATTTTAAGCAAAGGAAGACAAGAGCTCCCAGCTCTTGGGGAAAACCTGCACTGCCTGTTAACCTACATACAGACGGCGAGGTAGTCCGTCGATATCTGTGGGTGCTCCCTTTTTATATCATTTTGTGGGCTCCTTTGCACGCTACATCTACCTACGTATGCTACCCAAAAGCTTCGTCTGCAGATTTTACCAGACATTTCGTCATTTACCCACTTAATGCTGACAATGGACTGGGTGAAAAGGTCAGTCTCTCAGGCCAATCGCTTATCGTAAGTTCCATAGAGCAAGCAGAAAATAATGGGTATTGTACGGGAATTCAATATATTCATGTATAAAATCTCCTCAGTTCTCCTAACTTGACGCTCTGCGGTTGCCACTTCCTTAAAAGCGGGAAACCTGCCCAGGAAGCAAGTACCAGTCCAGGATGCAGCCTACTGTATGTCGACAGCTTCAGGGGGATGTTGAACTTTGATACCGAGCACGGAGCACTCGGGTAGGGTGGGGGCTACTGGTTTGGAGCAGAAGGCCTCGCAGACCTGCCTTCAGACTGCTATACACTAAAATTGCAGAGCTATGGTCAATTTAACAAAGAGGCCTACATATTGAACAGAAGGGCCTACACAGGGGTTTTATACTGGCTGAGTGGTAAGGATGTCTCAGGATAATTATATAGCAACACAGGACCCGCTGGTCAATTTAATACGGCCTACAAATGCAGCTGGCAGGGCAAGGACAAGGGTCTCATACTTCAGGTGTGGACAGAACGGGCCAGGGGCCCCCTGTGATACAAAATCTACTCTCCTTCAAGCCTGTGGCAATGTAATAGACCATTGTGGGCAGAAGGAAGAGGCAATGGTAGTACAACCATACATGCCAACAGACCCGATTCAGCCAGGAAACGTCCAATGTTTTTAAGCTCAAATGGGCTTTATTTGATCTGTCTCCTGTCTACAATATCCTCTTTTTCAATGTAACTCAAAGGGGAAAATCAATACCCCAGTTTTTTTTCAAAATCTCCCTCTTACCAAGTTCAAAATGTTCGCAAGTATGGTACATTGGATCATGGAAGGAAATGGGATAGGACATGGACTTGGATAACAGAGGACAGGAGGGACATGGAGAGGTGCACCAAACTGACCCTGCAGGGCAGGCATCAGGGTTTGCAGCAGCACAATACACCACACGGGAGTGCAGCACAACAATCCATAGAAAGCAAGAGGGAGGGGACAGGACCATGCACATGGACAACAGAGAACAGAGGGGCAAGAGGCAATGGTAGCTAGCTGACCATAATGGACAGACAGGAGAGAAAGCTGCAGCATAACAGACCATAAAGGGCAGGAGGGACGGATCAGGGGCATTACAATGGAACAGACAAGCCAGGAGGGAGGGAGTAGGGCTGGGGGCAAGGGGGCAGGGCAGGAGCAGCAAGATAGCCATGGAGGTCAGGCAGGATGGGCACTAGAAGCAAGACACACCATGAAGAGCAACAGTGAGACTGTGATGGCATACACACAGACCATGGAGGGAAGGTGGGAGGGGGTCAGGGGCAGCTAACTGACCACACAGGGAAGGTGGGAGGGGCCATGGCAGCACAGAAGACCATGCATGGCAAGTGGGAGGGTTAGTGGCAGCACAATGGCTATGATGGGCAAGAAGGAGGGTGGAGGGGCATGCACAAAGGACGATGGAGGATAGAAGGGAGGGTCAGGACCTGTGCACAGACAAGAAAGTTCAGGGGAAGGGACCTCACAACAGACCACACGGGGCAGGCAGGAGGAGCAGCTGCAGCACAACAGACCAGGGAGGGCAGAAGGGTGTGGCAGTACAATGGACCATGTAGGACAGGAGGAAGAGGATAGGGGCATGGCATGTGGACAGGCAGGGTGGAGGTGACAGGGACAGGTTACAGTCATCTGACAATGCTAGGCAGGTGGGAGGGGAGTGGCAGCTCAACAGAACACTCAGAGTAGATAGGAGTGGCAGGTCCATGGGACATGGTGGGCAAAAAGGATGGAGCAGGGGCATGCACAAAGACATCGGAGGGCAGGGGGAAGGAGAATAGGGGCAGCAAGCTAAGCACAGAGTTTAAGCAGGAGGTCAATGATGGGGCATAGAATTGGGCAATGGAGGGCAGGAGGAGTGGACTGGTGCATCATACTGAGGGCAGTGGCAGCACATCAGACCATGCATGGCAGGAGGGAGGAGGCTAGTCCATGGATTCACACAACAGAGGATAGGGAGGAAGGGGATGGGGCAGCAAGCTAACTGTTCAGAGAAGGCGGGTATTAGGAACTTTATTGTTTTTAAAACATTGTGTCTGTGCGAACTACTTAAAATATGAACAAGTATGCAGCATAATCTCACTTTTATTCAGGAAGAAGAGGACGTTTGTGACTGTGACTCCGGGCTCACTTGGCAGAAACACCCCCTGACCCTCCACCCCCTATCGCAAAATGTAATGCCCGTGAAAAGGGTAGGTGAACACAGTGTTATATAGAACATAGTCCTGAGAGCACGATTGAAAATGAAAACTAGATATAGTGTATGGTATAAACTATGCACCAAAAAGTGTGATATAAGATGAACCGGGCGTGAAATATAATATGCAATACATTGTGAGCAATGACAGATTCATTGGAGAGCGCGAGATAGCACAGGCACTAGCGCGTGCTATGCGATATGCGCCTTGGAGTGTAATATGCACAGGGCAGTGTTGTGTAACCTAACTAGTCTCTAAAGTTGTAATATAAAATATGTGCTGGGGAGTGTAAGGTTGCATATGCACTGTGACAAAGATATGGATCCCAGATTGTAATATGTATGGCATAGCACTGTGCGTTATAACATAGGCATCGAGAAAGGCACGTTAGATGGGGCAATATAACCCGTGCGAAGACAAGTGTGGCATGACATATTCACGGGGTGGTGTTACAGTGCACATGGGCTAGAGAGTGTCATAGCATATGCACTAGCTAGTGGAATACAACACAGAGGTGTGTGGCACACGGCAGGCAATGGTGGGTGTAACACAGCATTGGGCTCTGTCAGGAGCGCGCTGTGACTCTCAAGTGATGTTCGTCCCCTTTCCAGAGAGTAAAATAAAAAGTATTACACATCCGGCAGTGGATGTGTGTTTTATTAACTGTGAGGGGGGTTTCTTGCATAGTTTTGGTCGAATTTTTGTCGAATCCCCTTTGAATGGCTTGGTGTGCATGTGTATTAAATGTGCCCGTCAATAGCTACCCAAGTTTGTATAAATAAACGACAAGGGTGTCTACCGGGATTAGGCACGGTAGGGCATCAGACATGTCAGAGCTTCACTAGTGGTGTAAATACATTCCACGTGGATTCATTGCATGCATAGTCGCCTTTTAATGAATATCACGCAAATCGTCATGGTGATAGGTATGTACGGTTTGTCCAGCATGCCCTAGGTGTGTCTATAAATATATATTTTTTAAAAATAATAAAAAACAGTGGCCGGCCCTGGGGATTGGGGTAAAAAAAATATAATTAGGAGACTGGCCCTGGGGGATGGGGTCATCAGGGCCAATAAATTAGAATAAGAAGGGGAACCAAACAGCCCCCCTTCTTAAAAAACTAAAATAAATAAAAGACTGGCATCGTGCAGGAGGCCATGCCCCCTCCGTGCAGCACTCTGCAAACGCGCCCCCAACAGGTATCTCCAGTATGCGCCAGGGAGCTGCGCTGCAGCCAGGTGTTCTGAGGCCAAGCCCCTTTTTACACCTCTCTGCAACGCAGCTCTGTGGCGCTTACTGGAGGTACCTAGTGGTCTAGTTTGACCCTAGGGACCCTTAGGATTCAAGGGGACTTAATCTCTCAACTTAGAACAGCCACAGGGCGCGTTTACACAGTGGTGAAGGGAGGGGACGGGGCCTGAGGTGACGTGTGCAAACACGCACTATGGCACGTTTTAAATTGGGGATATAATTTCCCTTCAATACTGAGGGCCCCTGGGGGCTAACTAGCCCACCAAGTGCTTCCATTAAGCGCCACTGAGCTGCATTGCAGAGAGGTGGTCCAGGCCGTGCCACTTTTTACACCTCTCTGCAACGCAGCTCTGTGGCACTTACTGGAGGTACCTAGTGGGCTAGTTGGACCCCAGGGACCCTCAGGATTCAAATGAACTTAATCTCCCAACTAAAAATGGACACAGGGCGTGTTTACACAGTGGTGAAGGGAGGGGACGGGGCCTGAGTTAACGTGTGCAAAAACGCCCTGTGGCCTGTTTTAAGAGGTAGTTTTAATCCCCATGCCCTCTTATATACTAGGGGCTTACAGAGGAGGTCATGCTAATCACAGGGGGACCCCAACGCATAATGTTCCCTAGTGTATGTAGGTGTTTTCACTGTATTCTAAGTGTCTTTTAACATAGCACTGGCTCTAGGACTGGTTAGTCAGGCTCAGTTACCACCAGTATCCGTCTGAAAAAGTTGAGGGTACAGGATGATTTTGCAACAAGGCTTCTTTCTGCTCTTCTTTTTGTTCTTTCTGCACGTTATCCTTCTTCCTGCACTTATCTTCGTATTTGAGGACTTCTGTTGCTTCTTTCTGCACTTCTTTTGTTTCTTTCTGTGCATTTTTTCTTCTTTCTTCACATGTCCTATCTCTGTAGGCATAGTTAGAAATTAGCATTTAAAAAACCTTTGAAATTCACAGAAAAAACCATAGGTTTCAGGCACGTTATAGTTAGGAATTAGCATTTAAAAAACCTCATAAATTCACTGAAAAAACCATAGGTTTCAGGGGTGTTATAGTTAGCTGGACTTTTCACTTGTACAAAACCATTGAAATTCCCCCGTTATAGTTAGTTCAGCTAACTATAACTCGGGCGCCCGCAATGCACTGCTGATGACGTCACATATTACATCACTCATGACATGGTCAGTGACATCACTCATGACATCACTGATGACATCTCAAATGACATCACTGATGACATCACTGATGACATCATCCTTGTGATAGAGTGGCAGACCTCCTCTCACCCTAATATAACCTTTGATACACACATTCAAAAATAGAGACTAAAATTTTCAAAACAATGGACATACCAATACCAGTTACAACAACCTCTTCAGTAATTCTAAGATCCACATACACATCCACTCATTCACCAACAGTCCTATACAGTCACTCATACATGTACTCACTCATCATATGTACTCATACACCTATACATCCTGTTACACAATGCCACTCATCCATAGAGTTACTCACACACATAGTCACTCATGCTAATAAAGAATCAAACATACATTTACTTGCATATACAGTTATACACACACCACCATACTTACTTCTACGGAAACTTACACATACTTAGTCTTTTAAACAATCACTTATAGAAACACATACTTATTCATACAGGAACTCTTTCAATCTCTCACTATCACATATACTCACATATATACACCAATAGTCACATATACTAGTTTAAAACATATGTAGTTACTCATATAGACACTACTGAGACAGTCATTCACTCACTAACACACCCATACACACACTCATCCACCCATACAGTCCTGCACACATGCTGTGTTCAACACATACAAACAGTGAGTCACTCATTCATGCACCTATGCACTACGTAATACCCCCCACCGAACCATGCAGACACTCAGACTGATACTCAAAAAACCAACTAATAACCTATATAGACACCCATGTAGCTACTCACCAACCCATGCAGCCACTTATACACAAAGTGAGAGACTGATACAGATATTTACATATTTAAACATTACTCACTAAGCCATGTATTCACTATGATACACTTAATCAGTCAGTTACACAATCAATTTTTCAAAAACAAATCATCCATTTAGACACTTATATACCCATTTATTCTTCCATCGACCTTGAGATATACATATATAAAACATATTTAATTTTCAGAAAAACACACATTCACTGGATGATGTCATCAGTGATGTCATCAGTGATGTCATTTGAGATGTCATCAGTGATGTCATGAGTGATGTCACTGACCATGTCATGAGTGATGTAATATGTGACGTCATCAGCAGTGCATTGCGGGCGCCCGAGTTATAGTTAGCTGAACTAACTATAACGGGGGAATTTCAATGGTTTTGTACAAGTGAAAAGTCCAGCTAACTATAACACCCCTGAAACCTATGGTTTTTTCAGTGAATATATATATGATCAAGGCCTGTTCAGTCCGAAACGCGTCATGGCGGTGTAATGGTTGAATAAAATACTTTGCACCAGTGAATCTGAGTCCACGCTCATTTTTCCCGACTGAGGGGATTGGCAAGAAGCGAAGACTGAAGTAATATATCTGTGTATATTATCTACTGACGGTCGCCAGTAGATAGTTATAGTTAGGACCGTGTTTCCATAGGAAATCTCAAAATTCTATTTTGAATAACTTTGGCGCCGGTTGGCGAATCTTCGCGAAATTTTCAAAACTAATGGGGCGCTCCGCTCAGCTCCTACCCTGAAAGACTCGGGGGGATTCGTCAAGCGGGGGCCGAGAAAAAAGGGGGGTCCCAAAACGCGTTTTCCCCATGCATTTTCCTGCAGGACCTTTAGTCGAAGGTACAGCCCGAACGGCTGAACAGAATTACTTGAAATTTGGCAGAGAGGAAGTCCTCAGGTCAGGCATGTGCCTTTTGGATATATGGTGTCAATCTGTGCAGTAGTTCCTGAGAAAATTGCACCGTGCGCGCACCCTAACGTGCGCGAGCGTAATTCTGATTAGTGGTTACATGTCAGTCAACATTCGAATCGGTCGAAATCAGGAAGTGCCGGCCGCCATTTTGTTTGTTTTCAGTGCGAGAGTGAAAAAGGAAGGTGGCGAACGTGAAAAGGGGGCAGGGTAGAGAGTTCCTGACCCCCTAGCCTTTGTCAGGAAGGACACCGAAGGCAGAAAAAAAAAAACATTTTAATTTTTTTTTTTTTAAATCGCGGGGGTGCGCGCATGGTGAAAAACCATAAACAAACATTTTTAAAAATTTTAAACGTAGTTTATTGTAAAATAAATATAGAAAAAAAAATAATACATACATGACTTAGCATTTAAAAAACCGTACAAATTCACTGAAAAAACCATAGGTTTCACACACGTTATAGTTAGGAATTAGCATTTAAAAAACCTTGCAAATTCACCTAAAAAACCATAGGTTTCACACATGTTATAGTTAGGTGGATATTTCACTCGTAAAAAACCAATGAAATTCCCCCGTTATAGTTAGTTCAGATAACTATAACTCGCGCGACCGCCACTCTATCACAAGGATGATGTCATCAGTGATGTCATGAGTGATGCCACTGACCATGTCATGAGTGATGTAATATGTGACGTCATGAGCAGGATTGCGGGCGCGCGAGTTATAGTTATCTGAATCAACTATAACTAAATACACACATATATATATGCGTATATATATATATGTTAAAATTATGATAGTGTTAACCGTAAGAAATTATATGTGGATGTAGAAGTATAGGAAAGAGAAAGGCCCTATATTAAATGGTTTGAAACTGTAATTGCAGAGGAAAGCAAGTGGAAGGGCAAACATGTATAAAACCTGTAAACACACTGGAGCAGATCAAAGGAAAAAGGTGCTGAAAGTAAAACATATATAATGTTATGAAAAGAAATTGCCTGGGAAATATGGAAAACACCGAGAATGTGTCAAATGCATGCATTCTCAAAAAATAAACAAAACGTTCCAGAAAAGCAGACATTTGTGGATGGATAAAAGGAGCCAATCAGAGAGATGGTAAACAGGCTATGCTCCACAGCAGGGTCAAAATCTAGATGAGTGGGCTAAAACTAGTAAAAGCATCAAAGAGAAAGCTGGATAATAGGAGTGATAAAACCAAAATTGAATGGAAAGCAATAGATGGAGCTGTTTTCCAAGCCCGCTATCAGCATGTCCCTAACAAGCCTTTCTGAACCTGACAGCTGCTGTGCCTGGAAGACTTCAACCTAAAAACTAGAATTAGCCGATTTTTTGACTGAACACAGAAAACCATCTGTGTTACCTCATGTGCCGCTCTGCACCACAACATGTGACTTATTCTGATTAGATACTATTTCAATCAATCAGAATAGGGCCATGTTTGAGGACCACTGTTTTTGGCTGGTGGTGGGAGCCAGTCAGAACAGCACTCATGTGAACTTCCTCAGCTGCTGCAACAGACTGGCATAATGAGTCATTTTGAAGTGGGCCATTGACTGCTGCTAAATTAACCCCTGCAGGTCACGTCCTCCTAGTGACCATTGTCAGCAGAAGTAGATTGTGTGAAAAATGAAAATCTCCAACTGGATTTAATTCTGCTGGTCCATCCAATCTGAGCACATCATATAATGTTTGCAATTGTTGTCTTGGTTGTTGTGTGTACTGTGTCAGACACATTTTTAATGGCAGGCTGACTTTACCACAAGGTTTAGCTGTGGTCTTTGGCCCTATTGGCTCTGCTCTTTTAAATGAAAGGCACAGATCTATCACTGTAACCATATGGTAAATGTGGCTGGTAGGTGGTCAGATTGTTACCTATTACCCAGTAGAGTGCTAAAATGACTTCACTGACTAGATTACTGGGTCTGCCTATCAGGATGGGATAGAGAAGAAATTACGTAAATGTTCTTCCCTCGATGCGGCGTGTTCCTAGCTTCAAGGTACCACGGAACACCTTACAGAGAAACCCACTACATCAGAAGCTCTATTGCTGGAGTGGGGTTTTCTTTTAAAATTGTATACCCTCTCCATTTTGCATGTTTAGATTAATAGGATTAATTAATTAATTGTAATTATACTAATGGTTGTGTGAATTAATCAACATTACTAATAGAAGAAATATACGTGGGAATTGCAGTGGCATGGCCTAACTAATGACGTGAACTAAATTTGTATGCATATTAATAATATATATTCAGAAATTGCATGATTATATGTTGCTTTCGTGATGTATCTGTGATTTGTGCTTTATTAATGTGAATATAACCCGCATTAAGTGTTGCTTCTGCTAGATAAATACATACACATATGGGTATTAGTAAGGGGATAACAGATTATTAGTCATTTCTGTGTATTAATTACATTTTTGTGTTTCTTTGCTTACGTTGACCATTTGGTGGTCACAAAATGGCCGACGTCCCTGGTAGACGAGAACAACTCCATTATGAGCATCTCTGGGTGAAGTGGGCATGCGTCGCCATCAGCTGCCGCAGCCTTTACATGAGCCCGACTCAACTGTGACAACCAAGGCTATTTCCCAGGCTTACGGCCAAGCTGCTCTGAAAGAAACAATGAAAAGATACTATTGCATGGATTGGAATAATATCTAAAGACACATTATATGTATGGGAAAGAAGTCGAAATTTCCCCATCGGACCAATGAGATTCGTTCAAAATACGATTTGTTACACTTCGGAATGTAAATTTACTATAAAAATGGTAGATTAGAGAGGGGCCTTAGCTTTTGCCATTCAATTGTTCGAGACCCTTCAGAAGATTTGCGATTTACTGACGGAGAGGACGGTGAAACTGCAGGACAGCTGTTTTCCAAAGACTCTGACAGTATGAACTGATGACCGGGATTTTGACTTAGAGGGCGACTTTAGCCAGAATAGGTAACTATGATCTAATTTGCTTGATTAAAACCCAGAGAATCGAATTCAATTATTTAGATAAAATTTGATATTCATTACAAGAACTGTGTTGGGTCGTTTTTATTTGAGAAAATTTATTGATATAAATGATGTTTTAGATTTTCTTATCACTTCAACCTGCAGCTAGTAGATCCATGGCTTATACATGGGAGGAGTACTAAAGGTGAAGCTTAGAGCTTTATGAATAGGGTTATGTGAGTACTCTTTTCCATTACAGCGAGTGGAACAATCACCTCTTTGAAGCAGGTTAATCGATGGGTGTATGTTGGTGTTATGGGCCCCACCAACGTATGAAGTATTGTGTGTGATCTATGACCTGTGACGTAGAAGTGGATTTTGCATTCCACACTGCATCACTTTCAATGTTAGGTGCTATACATAGAACAAGTGTGTGTGTGCGTGCGTACGTGCGTGCATGTGTGTGTGTGTGTTGGGGGAATGGGATCTACAATTGGGACAGCACACTCCGCAGTTGGCTTTAGCATGACATTATTACGTAACATACAATTATGGTATGATGCACAGAAATATGACGTGATTTCAGCAGAATCACACAGTTGTCTGTTGTGTGTCAAAGCCATGATTATGAACCAGGTCCTTAAGCACTAAAGTCATCAGTCTGGTCACTGGACCACATTTTCTCTCCGCTTTATGCAGAACTGGGATGTGCAATACCTTTCTTTGCCCAAATATGTGTGGTTCCAATATAGCCAAATTAAATTAAATGAGCAGTAACTGGCAATAGTTTAGGTGGTGCTAACTGACTATATTTCTAAGTAGGCACTTATGTAATAAAGCAGAATGAGCTCCAGAGTCTATAGCAATTACCTTCAGCAGTAAACGCCACTTTACAGTAAGCAGAGCATAATTTAAAAAACTCAAAGCATGCGCCATATCTGTGCAGTTATCATCGAAGCGCAGCACCATCTGCAAGTAGATGGTAACTTAATTAGTAGCACCATGCACACCCACCCCACCATTGATGCTGTAGCAGCACAACATCCGACATTCAAGGTAAGCCCCCTTTGCCCTGCATTCCAGGCAGTCAGGAAATAAAGAAACAGCAGCAGTTCCAAGCACACAGCAACAAGAGTAAACATTATTTTTTCAAGCAATATGTTGAGTTCCACAGATTAATAGGAGGCATCATGGCAAAATTGAACTCTAAGAACACGTCAGGGAGACCCGGGCCAACTGACTTCTCTGAGGGTCGGCTTTAACGCTGGTGGCGCCCTGTGCGACAATGTGTGTTGGTGCCCCCCCATTGACCACCTCTGCCATGGATTCGCTCACTAGCACCCTTCAACAGTCCCCCTCAAGTCTCCATAACCACTGTCTCTCAGTTTAATTTACTTTTATAGCACCGCTCATACCAGTGTAAGGTGTCAGAGCACTTTACATCACACACACATTGACAGAGACAATCTTATGTGTGTAAATCAGTGTATAGGAAATGTTACATCAGACAGGACTACAAGGTGTAGTGTGGGACTGACATGTCAATGATACTGGTAGGCAATATAGTTTAAGAGCCCTTACTCTTTAAAGCACAAATTCAGAATAGAAAACCTAACACCATTGTTAGGGGTTCTCTTTAATAATAAGCATTTTTTTCTATCCAAATGAACCCTTTTTGATAATGAAAGACTGGGCAAAATAGCATATAGCTCTAACACATACCTTGCAGTTTGCTTGCAGCTCTTTGATGACAATTAATAGCTCAATGTTCTATGTTAGGATTTTGACTTATAAAGGACAAGTAACAAAAGGAGCTCTCTTACAGAAGCAGTAACCCACTGAGCTATTTACATTATTTGCAGTTTCTTACTGCATGGTTGTTTGTATAGCAGGAGATTTCTTATTATTATTATTAGAAACTTTATTTGATTTATAGAAATACCATAAAAGCAACAAAGTTGACCAAAACCAGTTACAGGTACAAGCATAAAAAAGGTTAATAATTCATCAGTTTAAAAAACATATAATACAGTTCCAGTCCAAACATTAAAAGATTACATTGCCCTTATCCCACATCCAACCAATTCATCTACAGTTATGGGGACCATTCATAAAAAATGATAAGTAATTATAACAGGGAATCTACAGGTTACCGCTGCCCCTTGTGTTCCTTAGTCTAAATGCAGCCCTTAAGAAGTTAATGGTACAAAACAGTGTAAAAATATCTGGGGCCAGTTTTAAAAATAACAGTGCCACCCGTGTCTGTTTGAATCTGGCTTTCTTTAAAATTCCCTTCAGGAAGAGTCTCCTGGGGTAAGAGAAAAAAGGGCATAATAAAATAAAATGAAGGGTGTCCTGAGGCGATCTATGATCGCAGCCACAGGGCCTCTTCATTTCTATGGAAGATGTGAACTCTGCCGGGTCCGCTAAAACATAATGCAAGAGATTCAGCCTAAACCGGGTCATTAAAAATCTATCATGTGCACTGTTTATGCAAGACAGGCATGGTTCAATGCCTTTTACAGACCTAACTACTAGGTGCTCCCTGACCGACTGCTTAACTAGCTCTGTGTCTTCCCGGAGCATTAATGCATGTTTGAAAAACTGGTCCTTAACCAGAGCCTTGTCTTTCATACCCACTTTGGAGGGGTTGACAAATTGTTCTACAGAACCAATTTTCTCCAAAGTCTCCTTCACGTATTTCAGCCAGGGAATTTTTAGCCCGTGATCCAGGGAATGGCAGTCTTCTATAACGTGCCTACTAAAAGCCGCCTCCTCGTTTGCCCAGATCTTTATCCAACAGACTAAGGGTTTGACTGTCATACTGTCTCTGATATAGCGGACACCCAATTCTTCATGAACAATGTGGGCTGGCGTGCTTTGAGGTACTTTTAGCAGATGCCGAAGATATATATTCTCTTCAATTTGTAGCTGTATGGCCTGAGTAAAGCCCCACACCTCGCTTCCATACAGGACTTTGGCACAGCACATAGCATTATATAATCTCAGTATCTGCTCAGGGGACCAGCGACCTAACCTGTGCGCAAAGCTCATTATGGACCCGATACAACTGGTCATGGCCCGACATTTTTCATCTATCAAGTGTTTAAAATGTAGTTGATGATCAAATAAAATCCCTAGATATGAAAAAGACTGTACCTTTCCTTACTGATGCGATCCAATTGTATACTTATAAGATGTACCCGTTTTTTTCCCACTTCCATTACATATGATTTTGCCAGGTTGGGCGATAAGTCCCGATTCTCCATAAATGACACGAACCTGTCAATTAAAAGCAGCAAGCCTTTGGGGGTACGAGCTAAAAGTACCGCGTCATCTGCATAAAGCAGAACAGGGATCCCCCGAGTACCTATCCTAGGGGTATCCACCTGTAACATGCTTAGTTCGCGGTCCAGACCATTTATATATAGTGTGAACAAAAAGGGAGCTAATATGCAACCCTGTCTGACCCCACTGGAGCACAGAAAGGGTTCTGTTGTTTTCCCCTCCTGACTGTATCTGACCACTGCTGTGGTGTGCGAGTGCAAGGATTTTAAGATGTTAATGAGCCCAGGAGCCACACCAAGCCCACCCATGATCGCCCACAGTTTCCCTCGATTGACTCTATCAAAGGCCGCGGTCAGGTCCATGAATGCCAAATACATCGTCCCTTGATTAACGATTGTGTATTTGGCCGAAATCAGGTGCAAATTGTGACATTGGTCGGTAGTAGATTTTCTAGGTCTAAAACCAAATTGAAGATCGCTTATAACCCGATGCTCATCTGCCCAATCAATCAGCCGATTTAAAACCACCCATCCTAACACCTTCGCTGACACATCGATGAGGGAAATCGGGCGGTAACACTGCGGACTGTCCCTATTACCTTTTTTAAAAATGGGGACAATTGTGGCGGTGGTCCAGGATACCGGCATTACCGTGTCCACTGCAGCATTTGTGACCCTGGTCAAGATTGGCACCCAAAGATCCACTTTGCTGAAGAAGAGATCGGGTGGAATCCCATCTGGCCTGGGGCCTTATTCCTAGTTAGGCCTCCAATTCCAGTTTTTATCTCTCCCAGTGAAAATCTTAAAAGGGGTGTGACCTGTTCCCAGTGATCCTCCAGCAACCGGTTTGTGCATGAGGTGTAATTATAGAGCCTCTGAAAGTGCTCGTGCCATTGCTCTGGTAGGATATTATTACTCAGTCCCGGTTTATCAGCCTCTTGAAAGGATGGGTTATTTATAATTCTCCAGAAGACGGTAGAATCCCTTAGTGCCACTGCCTCTGATAGATCTTCCCAGGCTTGTGTCTGTAGTAGGCTTTTGCGCCCCTTAACCACCAGCTTATAGTTTTTCCGGCATAGGGTCATCCGCTCCCTGTCTCTTGGGGAAATTTTTACGGCGTTTTTCAGTTCTCTTGGAGCGCGTGAACATTGATGGTCAAACCATCTTGGGGTGTCCAAATTTACCTTGTGGACTGGGACTCTCCACAGACTATCGACTATTTGGGCAACATCTTTGAAAGTGTCCACTAATTCTACCCCTTCCGTTTCAGGGTCTAAATACCTCTGGATAGCATATTTGCCCTCCTTTGAAAGCGCTTCATAAAAAGCCTCTCCATCAACCTGTGTCCAGCGCAACCTCCTACCTTGATCAGTAGCCCTGGTGACCCCCCTCCCCACTCCAAGGGGTATCTGTGCCTGGCCTACATTGACAAGTGATAAGGCAAGAGGGTTATGGTCACTGAATGCGCTACAAACAAAACTAAACAGAGCCACGCAATTTTTGAGTGATGCAGAGACAAAAATGTAATCGATAATTGAGGCACAGCCTCCGCCTTTGAATGTGGGGTGAACCGTTTTGTCCTGCTTAGTAGTAACTAGATCCATTGTGTGTGTTAATGCATGTGTGTTTAAGAGGCCACTGAGTTCCTTTCCCACCTTTGTATGTTCCAGATGTGGGCCATCCTGTAGCGTACACGTTGTCCAATCCCCACGCGAGGCTCTCAGATTTGGACACATGTGACAGTTAAAATCACCTGCTAAAACCAGCAGAAGAGACAACTGCCCTTGAACCTGCATTATCTTGGCATTTTAATTGATGTCTGAAAATTGCTGGTGGCCAGGAACTGGCAGCAGGTGCTTCTAAAATGATAATATACTTGAAAAAATGACACCCCCACCCCAAGTCAGCACCTGGTGCAGTGGCACCGATAACACCGCCCTAGAGTCGGCCCTGCATTCTCTGGACTCTAGGTGTGGAACTCTGGGTTGGCATAACGTGCACCAAACTTACAAATAGAATATCATACAATGATAGTGTCTCATATACTACAAATGCACACATAAAATGAGGTATATCTGGGTTTGTGAAGTAAGAAATATTAACTGAAGCACTGTAGAAGGGAGGGGGTGGGCGGGCAACACATGCACACATACACACTCACTCACACCCATGCATTCAAACACATGCACACACTCACCCATTCAAAACACTCACTCACAAATTCATCATTCACACATACACGCATGCATGCACCAAACATTCAAAAACATAAAACATACATGTGCTGCAGCTCGGGAGGGAATCCTCAGAGGTCCCAGGGAGTCTGGAACTGCTGCCACCTCTCAAAGGCTGACCTTAGGTCAGCTAATGAGTAGAGGCAGCAGTCCTTTACTCATCACAGACTGGGATGCGTTCAGTGAGACTGCTGACCCCACCTCACACTCTGAAGAGGTGTCACTGACTGACACTTGGCCCTGGGCACCTCAGGGCTTAAAACTGAAGCACCTACCTCCAACGCAATCAGTGACACCCCCCTTATAACGAGGCACTTTTGTTAGGCTGAGGCGGTCACGCTGTGAAATCGTCTGCCTGGCAAAGTTCAGCCCAGGCAGCCAGGCGCCAGTGCAATTAGCACATGTACAGTTCCTGGCTGTCTGACCTGAAGAAGAAGAGCGTCAGTCAGACAGACCTTTGGTCAGCCTAACAGACACTCTTCATTTGGGGAAAAAGTTTAGGAGGGGGTGCTCCCTCTGCATGTATGGACGGGCGGCAGCTGCTGTTCATATTACACTTGTGGTGGGTAAAACAAAATTGAAGGTTGACTTCATTATTTTGAAATGCCTTCCAATATGTATGAGTAGGGAGACCTCAAAGGATATTAGAGATAAATTACCCCCCAATGGTAAGGACAATTAACTCAAAGGAAAATATTACCCTGGGGTCAATGGGACTGTCTCAATGTCCCCACAAAGAGTCCATATTTATATATAAATTAAAAAGAGTTTGCTTCTTGTAAGGATGTCTTTACAGATGTTTTTAGGGAACTACCCAGGGACCCAACTTAACAACAGTCCTCTTGAGAGCCTGAACTTTCCCTGTATTTGACTACCTGTGTATTCTATTCTCTTTCTAGATCTCTCTAACCATCTGCCTATCTCTACCAATGGCTTTATCTCTACTCCATGACATCTTAAGAATTATCAGGCAAAACATATTTCAACTCTGCAGAGTGACCCTGTTGAACTTTAGCACATAATTCAATATTGTTTGGCTTCATGGGGGCTTGAGTTAACAAGAAAAAGGTAATAAAATGAAAATTTGTCCCTTACATGGGCCCCCAAAATATGTATTGCCCAGGGCCCCCAAAATCCTTAAGATTACACTGCCTTGCATACAAATAGTGAACAATCTAAATGGCAATTTAAAATGATCGACCTAGAGTTTTGGAAAGAAGGAAAAAGTGACGTCTCTTAATCAAAGGGTCAAGATTCTTTTAACAAGCTTTTCGAAACCTGGATGCGCCTCAGGCAGATCCCTCAACATCTGACACTAAGGCCCAGATGTACTAACGATTGCGCCAGTTTGCATTACTTTTTGTAACGCAAACCCAGTGTGAGGCTTTGTGATGGTATTTACTTTGAAGTCCAAATCAGGATTTGCTTTGGAAAGTTGGCCAAAGTAAGACAAAGCAGCGGAGGCAAAGCAAGTGCATGCATTACTTTACACTACTTTGCTTGAAGGGGGAGTTACATCAGTGGTACATGGGCGTTCCATGCTCCCACCCATGGATTTTGTCAGAAATCCCTATCTATGACCAACTGTAGACAGGGATTTCCACCAAAACAATGTACCTCCTGGAGGCAGGCAAAATGGATGAGACATATTTTGATTTCTTCATGCTTTTCAAATTCTGCATGTGTGCTACATCGTACAGCACACATGCAAAATGTGAAAGTATTAAAGCATAGCTTTTGTACTTAAAGGCTTTCCTCCCAGTACAAAACCCTTGCTCGACAGGCTCCTGGTAAAAGAGAGAGCACAATATAAGACTGCTTCAATAATTCTCACGGCACTCCACATCTTTAGCTATCTAGCCAAGATTCTCTCTACCCGGAACAGGAAATCTAGTGCTGTTTCATGTAAATTGCCCCACGGGTGCAACAGGAATATTGGCCTGCTTTCTGCATCCTTGGGGCACTTTAGTATTAAAGAAGGGGCTGCAGACGTTTGCACGGCCCCTTCTATATCTGTACCTAAGGGGTGGTCAGATGAGGTTTCCCATGAGCAGACACACAGACGGCACCTGATTGACCACACATAGCTTTGTAGTATGGTAATGAGACTGATTTGTTGTGAGATCCTTCTATTACCTCCTTCATCATCAGAAAAGTTCACTACGAGATTCCAATTCACTTAAAAGCATTGAAGACATGTAAGAATGCTATTGTAATTATTTTAGTAATGCTATTTGGTCAGGACTTAACTTCTTGAGATACGCTAGATGCTCATCCTTGCTGTCCAATGACCCTTTTTTCGTCTGCTCTACCCGTGTAAGGGCCACAGCGTTTGTGGTTTCTTTTCATCTTTATAAGCCTCTCACCTTCCTTGAGTCTTCAGTTACCCCCTGAACTTCAATTGCCACCCACCTTGATTTCTTTCCCCATTGCAATCTGTCGGGCTTCCCTCCTTCTTTTCTGGTTCCATGGTTCTCTCGGTGGGAGTGCATCAGGGCTTCTCCCTCAGTCCAACTCTCTTTAATATTTGTCTTGCTTCTTTGGGAGTCCTTGTAGAATAATTTGGTGCTGAAGTTATATCCTACACTGGTGTCACTCAGCTTCTCTTTTCGGGAAGAGGTGGACGCAGATGGGGACCCTGTGAAGTCCTGCCTTTCTGCTGTGTTTGATTGACTTCACTGGAATCATTTGAAGTGCAATATGGACAAAATGGCGCTCCTCTTATTTGGTGCTTATCAATCCAATGGGTGGTCTAGTTGTTCGCCGGTTAGAGTTCTCACTTCTCCTTCCCCCTCAATGGTGGACAAAAATCTTGGGGTGAAATTTGATAATGAGAGTGCTGACTTCCCTCAGAGATCCATGCTTGTTATACTGATCCCCTTGCCACCATAGCTTTGAATTTTATTAAGGCAGCAAATGCCACTGAATTTAACCATTTTATGCTGATGGCAGAATTGCAAATAATTTTTTCCTCCAGGATAACCTCTGGCGTGCAAAACTTAACACACATAGCTCTTTCCTAAAGCTGCTAGTTATTCCCACTTGGCCTCCAAAATTAATGATTAAATAGACTACCCACCCCTATATCTCAGCAACCAATATGTACCCAACTAACAAATCCTTTTAGGAGAACTGCTTAAATTTTTCTCCAGGATGCATCTTCCTTTCATCAGTGTGTGGAGATGCTTCACTGTCTTTCACCTAACCTTCTTCACCATTAAATTGATATGTACGCTCCGAGTCCTCAATACAGGGCACAGATTTATTTTACTTTTTAACGCAAACCCATTGTATAATGTAATGGTGGATTTTACAATCCAACACAAATTGCAATTTGTATTGGATTGTATCCCATAGTAATATACAGCTGCATAATGGACTGTCTTGCGTTACTTTGCGTCATGGGAGCATTTCATGGGTGGTGCATGGGTGTTCCCATGCGACCCTTAATGGGCTTTTACACAAATGCCCATCTACAAAAAACTGTAGACAGGTTTTTGCTCCAAAATCCTTCACCTCCTTGAGGCAGGCATACCCAGGAGAAATGTTTTTATTTCTCCCTATTTTCCCATTTTGCACGTGTGCTACATTGAACAGCACACATACAATGTGAGAAGCGCCTTAAAGCTTAGTTTTTCTACTGGAAAGGACCCCATCCAGCAAAAAATTCATGCTTCCCATAACACAGACACCTTTACACTATGGCGCAAGGCTGTCTCTTGTGGCGCGTAGCAGCCAAAGTGTCCCACCAAAGGGAGAGAGCAGATCAGATCCACATCTTAGTAGGTATAGTGCTGTTCTGCTCTCTCCCTTTCCTGCAGGTTTGCATGACTTCTACATAATTTGGAGACTAGGGGCCCTATTCAAAAAGGTAAAATGAGACGAAAGTTTAAGTTTACAACTTTCGGTATTCACAAAGGGCATTTACTACTCGTAAATTCCCTGTGTGAAGACAATTTAGTAGTAGTAAAGTTAGGATTTTGTCTTAAGTCTGTCTTAGGTCTGTCTTAAGGCTGTCCTAAGTTTGTCTTAAGTTTGTATTAGGTCTGTCTTAAGTCTGTCTTAAGTCTGTCTTAAGTCTGTCCTAAGTTTGTCTTAAGTCTGTCTTAAGTCTGTCTTAAGTATGTCTTAATTTTGTCATAAGTCTGTCCTACTACTTTTGATAATCACAGAAGGCATTTAGTAGAAGTAAAGTTAGGATTTTGCCTTAAATTTGACTTAAGACAGACTTAAGACAGTCTTAAGACAAACTTAAGACAAACTTAAGACTGACTTAAGACTGACTTAAAACAGACTTAAGACAGCCTTAAGACAAACTTAGGACAAACTTAAGACAGACTTAAGACAAAATCCTAACTTTACTACTACTAAATGCCTTCTGTGAATACCAAAAGTAGTAAGTTTAGGATTTTGTCTTAAGTTAGTTCTGTGAATCGGGCCCTGAAAGTGGTAAAGTTCAACTTTTGGTATTCACAACGGGCATTTACAAGTAGTAAATGTCCTTTGTGAATACCAAATATCATAAAGTTAGAGTTTCGTCTCAGTTTACTTTTGTGAATCCGGCCCTATCTATTTTAACCTTCTTAATATAGGTTCTGTATCACTGTATGTCCGACTGAACCTATATCCATCCTTAAAAATGCATAAATTGCACTGTCCAAAAATTGGATTGAGATGTTTTTGACATTTTCTTTTCACTTGAACATTTACAATATTTCAATGTGCGTCTGTTTTAGGACTTGAGTTGCCTTGTGTCCAAATTAATGTTCCTCATTTGTACCCAATAGTCCTATGGCAACACTGACCCATTGGTTCCTCTACTTTTTACATAAATGTATGTAGATGAGAATAATGTGTGGAGCACACTGATCAGGCCGGATGTAATTTCAATTACACCGGTGTAATTTACATAATTTCAGGAAATTTACGTTACTGTTGTTCAACATTTTTCCCCAAATTACTGCATTATGCCACGTTACATGACCGGCAAACTTATTGCTGTCTTGTAGTAACTGTAGTTACAGTGAAGACAAAAAAGAACTTCTTGGCCTTAGTGAATGCCCCCCAAGAAAGGGCCTATTGTGTTAGAGATTACATTTATCAAGAAAATCATTGTGCAGTAATTTAGGTTATGCATCCCCCATTGTGTTAGAGATTACATTTATCAAGAAAATCATTGTGCAGTAATTTAGGTTATGCATCCATTCTCCAGATCATTAGATATTATGTTGTGGCATAGATTGAGTTTTGCGCTATATTTTACTGTAACAATAAATGCTTTGGGGGTATAGGCATGAAAAGAATCCCATAAAAGGATTCTATTGATTCACTCTTAAATTCTAC
This sequence comes from Triturus cristatus, assembly GCF_964204655.1. Lineage (NCBI taxonomy): Eukaryota > Metazoa > Chordata > Amphibia > Caudata > Salamandridae > Triturus > Triturus cristatus. The sequence goes on from NC_140591.1 coordinate 833,065,131, forward strand.
TGGTAATGTTTTACAAGCCCTCGCAGTAGTGTTTGACTTTTGAAGTATAAGTACATTTATGGTCAATTATGTTTCCCAGATGACAGTGGTTGACCCTTTACATTTTAAATTGTACAGCAGCTTCCCTAACCACTGTAGTTTATAATCAGGCAATGGAGAGGATAATATTTTAAACAGAATGTTAAAAAAAAAAAAGCCACAGGTGTTATTATTAATTTTTGGCAAACGGCACAACCACATTTTGAACTAAACTTTTTGGGGACTGCTACTCTACATTTGTGAGAGCTTCGGCTTCTTGCAACAAATTAAGATAAAATTCATGAAAACATACAATTGCTGATGGGCACGTTTTTTGGGCGTGCACTTAAAAACAGGATATTTGGTCATAGCATTGGAATTAAATGTTTCTTCCTATCCCCAGACTCCCTGTTTGTCAAAGGAGAACAGGAATGCATCCGCATTAATCACAAATCCGTATTTAAACTTCCTCTCATGTAAGGGTCATAAATTCATTATAAACAATAAATATGTCATTTTTTTAACTGAGGCTTGAAATTCTTCAAAAAGAGGCCAGAAGGCTGCAGTGCATGACAAATGAGAAGCGTGCAGGGTGAATGCATCCCTTAGAAGAGCTGTGTACTTCAAGCTGCCCTCTATGTTTATAAAAAGATTCTATCTGAAAAAAACAGTCAGCTGGGTGGACATTTGGGACACAAAAATTTCACAACTATATCACATTTACGGGTGGGGTGCAAGTGTTTTTATTTTTCTCTGGGGTGCATGCACATTCAGCACATGGCAGCATAGAGTTAGGACACAAGATAGTACCAACAAGCATTGGCATAGCCAATAGGTCTCGCCTTTGGGACCTTTTAAGTGTTTACCCATGCACCACATGCATACACAGGAGGAAGGATACTGACAGCGATAGGGGTGGGGGGAGGGAGAGAACAGGAGGCAGAGAAAAATAAGGCGAGACAGAGGAAGAAAGAAGAGAGGAAAAGAAAGGGACCGAGTGACGGAAATGGATACAGACAGAAGAGTACAAGAGAGCAGAGAGAACGAAGGCTAGCTAAAGACAAACGAAGGAATAAAAAGCAAAAGAGAAACGGAGCAACAAAGTAAACAAAGTGAGTAGAGATAAATATAGGGCGGCGAAAAGAAACATGAGAATAAAAAATACACTGCACGAAAGGGAGAGGCAAATAAGAACTGTGGAAGAGAAGGGGGAATGAATGAACACATAGCCAACTGAAAGAAAGGCGAAATGAAGGATTTGTGCTGAGGATAAAAAGGAAAGAAAGAATGACGTGTGGTTGAGAATTGTGTGGTGTTCCGTGGAGTTATGTTGTATGGTTTGGAGTGGTATTATGTGATGTGGTGTGGAGTAGTATTATATTATGTGTAATTATGTGGTATTGTGCTAAGTATAATTGATTTTGTGTAGTGTACTTATGTGTTTGGATTTGCGTAAATCTATGCGAAGTGTAAATATGTGGTATGAAATGTAGCTTGGAGTGTAATTATGTGTAGTGGAATTATATGGATTTGAATTGTGTTGTGTGTAGTGTAATTATATGGTTTGAAGTGGAGTGGAATTATGTAGTAGAGTGGAGTGAAGTGGAGTAAAGATGAATTTTGTGGCGTGGAGTTGAGTTAAGTGTAGTTTATTTTATTGGTTTGTAATTATTTGGTAGGGAGTGAAATGATGTGGAGCGGAAGTGTGTGTAGTTGAATTAGGTGGAATGGTATTATGTTATTATGAGATGTAAAAATGTGTTGTGTGTGGGGAATATGTGTGCTATGGATTTTTGTCTTGTGGATAGAGATAGAGGAAGCAAGAGATAGAATGAGTGAATGTGAGAGAGGGTGAACAGATGGTGCATGTTAGAATGATAGTGATCACAGTATATATGAAAAGAAATAGAAGATTTGTTTCTGCGTTATTGTTTGATAGTGAACGTTTTTTAGCAAATATGTAATTAATTCATCTGATGAAAAATGTTCTATGGTCTGTGTTGTTTTTCCGTTCTGAATGCAAACCTCCCATAAATAAATTGAAATTGTATTAAGCTGGTGTGGTGTTGTGTTATTTGAATCTCATAAAGTTTTATTTTCCTGTGCAGGCTACTAAAATATTTTACTCTAAGAGGATAAAAATGGTATAGCCACACTGCAAATTATTTTACAAATGCTACAATGTAGTAGTGCTTTCTTTTAAGGTTTTCTTTAATGTACTTACTCGTCCATCATGTGCACTTTGCAAATGTAACTAAGAACTGGGCATCTCTTGCATTACAACGAATTTTCAAAAAAGGAAGATACGGAATAACTGAACAAAATTAACGCAGAGTAGGATTAGGACAGCAAATGCCAACAAGCAAACAAAAAGCAAATGCAGCCACTAATTAATGCAAAAACATCTACTTGTCCATAGTGTGCACTTGGTGAACATGGCTAGAGAGCAACAAGCAAAGACATATTAAAAGACTACTGAAACAATTTGCCAACGCACTACATTTAGAATATAGATAAAGTCTTCCACAAATAAATAAATATAGAGAATGAAAAAACAATAAGGGTGACTAAAAATATATGCAGTAGATGCAGAACTGGATAAGTGATAGCAACAGACAAAATGTCATTTTGCTATAACGCCACCTATCCTTAACTCAATGCTGTTTTTGTAGATGTCACACTGCTCTACCTATATTCTGTGATTCGTGTTTAATCCACATAAAACGTAGTGTTGAGTGGCAGGCGCACAACGCCCATTGGGTTCGAAGGCTTCAGCAAACACCCCCCATCGTGTGTGGCAGCCCGGGCTGAGACAGCTTCCCGGGCGCCAACACACAGCCGCACCCGAGTACTTCACAGGTCTGTGAAAGACCATTTGCATGTTAATGAGGCTGTGTCTTTTTTTCACCCTTTCTTAGACCTCCTGCATCGCCACACTTCCTACTGCTGGAAGAATTAGCCCCCCTCCCCCCCGAAATTCTTTCTTAGCCCCCCCCCAAATTTGGCTCTAGTTGCGCCTCTGTTGAGTTGTGGTAAATAAAAATTCCTTTACCGGGACTGAATTTGATACAGAAACATTATAAAATAGCTCAGTAAAATGAGAGGCAGAATCCGTGATATTAGAGGTTCGGAATGGGCTTTATTCCAATAATCGATTATAATCGGATGCTTCAAGTTCCATCACCACGGGGGTTCAGGAAGTGAAGTACATACTTTATTGACAAGAAGTAACTTTTATAGTACATACATTATAATGAAGTGAATACAGTAGGCGTAACAATTGATAAGGACATTGACGTTTGGTCTGCGTAACCGAAAATGGGTGTAATAATGAGTAAAAAGGAACATGATTGGTTATGATGTAATACATAGGTGGATCTATAAGATAATACTTGGCATAGATGCGCGCGCAGCAGTATGACGTGTAATTGACGTGTAACTAGGGGGTGACGGGGACTTGACATTTAGCTCTATATGTGGAGACGAGAAGTCTGGGGGGTCAAGTCAACCTAATCCCAAATCATATCTAACATCCTATGTTTAAAGAACTATGTTATCCACAAAAGAAGGACTCTCGGACAGAATCTATTCTATACTGACTGTGCGTGCGTGTACAAGCGTCTAAGTGTCTACACTGAATGCGAGGGGGTAGGAATATTCCATGGTAACAGGGCTATGAATTACTTGCATGAGGACAGAGAAGATGGGCCTTTTTGCTTGGTAACTGGAAGAATGTTTACTTAAACTACTAGGCAGGAATGCATCGGCTGAGGGGGAGGCAGATAATTCGAAGGTGAAATACAGTTCTTGGCAGAGAGTAGGCTGATGTCAGGCTTCGTGAGCCGCGCAGAGAATGAGACAAAGTTCATGGTCACAGATGCAGGCTCGGACTGGAGCTTTCAGAGGCAGAAGGCAAGAGGAGTTTTGATGACAGAATCAGGGCCTACTTGCCTGGACTGTAAAGTGGCATAAGTGAACCATATAAAGCCGGTGGCCTTTCATATTTAGGAAAGGGATATCCGGCCTTTTCATGGCGGATCTGTCAAAGGACATGTTGACGGTGGACGCGCATGTGTTTGCGTCTTCATAACTGGAACTGGAGGGAACATACATGTACTTGTGACATGCACATGGAACCGTTGGGGTCCAAGATAGGGGACATAACTGACCAGAAAAATCCATATTTCCACATTCCCTCCTTGTCCCCTACTTGCCCTTCAAGAGATATCAATCTTCATCAATCCATTGATCTGTTCATATAGCATCATTTGTTCTTCTTTCTTCTTCCGGGATCTTGAATGAAAATCTTGATGTGGGATGCACGATGTGGCACACAGACCACAAATCGCTGGTCCACATTGTAGACATAGACAGCAACTGAATAGTATGAGAAGGCCAATACCTAGGAAGGATAAAACTCTCCATCCCCAGGCTGATACCGCATTCCAAAACCAACTGGACCAAGTCCAAGTGCCTGGGTTCTGGTGTATCTGGCTTACAATCTTATGAAGGCGAGTGATGGCTTTATATACAGATGGCGAATTTTCTGGTATGAATACGCAGCAGCTTGATCCGATGACCCTACAAGCTCCGCCCCTATCAGCCAGGATGACGTCAAGGACAAGACGATTTTGAAGCACAACAATCCGCATAGCAGACTGCTCTTCCGTTAAATTGCCTAAGGCGGAAATAGTCTCATTCACTACTGCTTCAAGGGTTCTAGTTAATCTACGTATCAGCTTACTATTAGTAACAGTACCTATATAGGGAAAGATGCCTTTATTAAAATCTACATACTTGTCCCATGCCGTCTCAGTGTAATCGACAATGGGGAGATCTCTCCGTTCTCTGTTGTGTACTAAATGAATATTTCTGTAATAATCAGGAGGAGCTAGGAAAACAGGTGGCAAAAGGAATGCAATGTAGCAGGTACCATCCCAATCTAGGGGTAGACGCATATATGTCGTCTGACCACATATAAAGTAGGAGTGGCGGGAAGCTCTAAATGAAGATTTTCCTTGATCACTGAATTCTACTATAGTAGTGCATTTACTATGGCCCATATGTATGGAACCAACCTTGCTTACACACAATTCACCCTTCGCTGGGAATACTGACATGGTGGGTAAGACTAGTTCAACCTCGGATACGACATTTAGAATCATGAGATTAGGTGTAAAATTTCCTAATCCATATACTTCATTTTCTAGATCAGTTCCTGTTCTTTTGGGGCGACCCTCCTTGTCAGGGTAACAGACCTTGAGTAAAGCTAGGTTCAGATTTCCCCATACCCAATGATCTTGGTAAACTGCTGTGTCTGAGTCTATGGAATTAATTAAACTAAACCATGCTCCACAGGAGCCATTATGTGTAAATGGATGTGGAAAGAAAGGCAGGACTCCTTCATAATTCTGATAGGGAGGGAGTCGGCCACACACCCAACAATTGGTGGCATTACTAGTCTGATGGGAATGATGTAACATACTAATGAAAGTGTTATTGCGCAGCGCAAGTCTATAAGACAATTCATGCGGAGGTAAGTCACTAAAAGAATGTTCAGCAGCAACATTATAAACATGTCTAGAAATAGGGTAATATATGTGCAACAACATACTTGTAATAATTATTAAAAGACTCAATAAAAACAAAATTAATAATGTCACTATGCAGTGGCTACGCAGTGATTTACAATACGCCTGTCGTTTCAACATTTTTCGGGTATTTTCTCTACTCAGGTCCAAGGGATACATGTCAGAGACAATTCAACCGCTTCACCTTGGAGAGGACTTAAACAATCAAATTGCTCGACTTGGTGGGCCTAAGCTTTAGTTTGTAATTTTCAGATTTGTTCGGTTCAACAAAAGGGAGTTTTGTATCAGTCTGTGAGGGAGTGCAGGGCACAATGTCTATATCCGAGGATAGTCCATGAAATTTCTTGATGTGGCTTGAATGAATCCAGCCCTTGCGGCCCTCGATCTTCACGGCTGTTCTTGTGGTCAACAGGACCAACTTGGGTGCTTTCCACCTGGGCTCCAGCTGAGTCTTTCGGTCGAAATTCCTCACAAAGACAAGATTACCCGGAACAACGTCATGGGGTTTCACCTCAGTGTTGTCGGGAAAGGCTGCAGCTACCTGTGAACGAGAAGATTGTAGTGCAGACATCAAGGAAGCCAAGTAATCTGTCAGCATATTACAGTCAACATCAGTTATTTTGCGTGGTATAGGCGTCCCCCACATATTCGGTGGTCTACCGAAGATCACCTCATACGGGGATAGCCCTGTTCGAGAGTGTGCTACCATTCTCATGTAAAAGAGTGCAACTGGTAACGCTACTACCCAGTCGACACCTTTCTCTCTGCATATTTTGGACATTCTAATTTTCAGTATCTGGTTATGTCTTTCTACGAGACCTGCTTCCTCGGGATGTCGGACACAGTGGAATTTCCACTGATATCCTAACAGAAGTGAAACGTGTTTCATTAATTCGGATGAGAACGGCTGGCCGTTATCTGAGTAAACAGCACGTGGTAAACCGTATCGTGGGAAGAATTCTCGAACCAACTGTTTGGCAGTAGTCGGGGCAGTGTAATCTGAAACCGGGTACGCCTCTGTCCAACGGGACAGAGCGCAGACAACTACGAGAACATATTTGAATCCTCGACATCGTTCCATCTGGATATAATCCATCTGGAGGACTTCAAAAGGATGATTAGGAGTATGAAATCCACCCTGTTCTACGGGAACACTTTTTCCTGGGTTGAACTGGCAACAGATCATACAGGTACGGACCTTTTGTTTGGCTGCTGCTCGTAAATGTTTATTGAACCAAATGTGTTGAATGCTGTCTAGCATAGCTTTTTCTCCTAAATGTGCTGGACTATGTATAGTGTTAATTATAACTTGGACCATTGAATCAGGAAGGAACCATACAGACCTTTCCTTCATCATCCATCCTTGGTCCGTTTGGATCCCTCCTAATTCAGTCCATTTCTTTATTTCGTCTGGTGTAGCATGTGTCTGTATGTCAATTACGTCAAGAGTAGGATCTTTAACTGTCATACAATGTGTCGGTGTCGGGACTATTGTCTTTGTCATATCGGGGGTTTGAGTTTGAGCAGTCAGTTTAGCTGTTCTGTCGGCTAGATCATTGCCTTGGGAAATGATATCAGTAACCTTTGTATGGGCCTTACATTTCATAATTGATATTTCAGTGGGTAGATGTATTGCATCTAATAATGCATGAATGAGGGGTCCGTGCTGAATGTGGGCACCGTGGGAAGTTAAATAACCTCTCTCTCGCCACAGCACGCCGAAGTCATGTACAACTCCGAATGCATAACGTGAATCAGTGTATATGTTGACTTTTTTATTCATGGCTTGAATACAGGCTTGTGTCAGAGCGATAAGTTCTGCGGCTTGAGCTGACAAAGTATTTATACGATTAGTTTCAATGACTTCAGTATCTGTTGTGACTGCGTAGGCGGCCTCTAACTCTCCTGTACTTGTTCTCATGCATGAACCATCTACATACAAGGTCAGGTCTGGATCTGACAATGGGACATCGGTTAAGTCTTGTCTGGGTTTTGTTGTTATTGTAATAACTTCAATACAGTCATGGGCTAGTGGGTCTGTTCCGACTACTGGTAAAAGTGTGGCAGGATTCAATGTGTTACAGCGTCTGATTTCTATATGTGGCTGGAACAATGTAAGCTCGTATCCTGTAAGTCGCGCTATAGTCAAGTGTTGTGTTTGCGTTCTATTTACAAGAACCTCTACTGCGTGTGGTACTTGAACTGTCAATGGATGTCCTAACACTATGGCATCGCTTTGTCTGATTGCTAAAGCTGTCGCTGCTACTGATTTTAGGCATGCAGGCAAAGCCTGAGCTACGGGATCTAATGTACTAGAAAAATAAGCACATGGTTTGTGTGCTCCTGCTTGTTCCTGTGTGAGTACTGACAGGGCAGTACCTTCGCGTTCTGTAACAAAGAGTGTAAACTGTTTTCTGTAACATGGCGTTGCTAAAACGGGTGCTTGACATAAAGCTTTCTTTAAGCTTTCAAAAGCTTGTGTGTGTTCCTGAGTCCAAGGGAGAACAGTCGGTGTGGCTGCCTCCTGTGTTGTCAATTGAATGAGTGGTTTTGCTAGAAATGCATACTGAGGGATCCACTGTCTACAATATGAAGTGAGGCCTATGAAAGCCCGCACCTCCTTTTGTGTCTTGGGTATTGACATGTTAGCTATCAACTGAATGCGGTCGGGTGTAAGCTGCCTTCCCTCCTTGGACAGCGAGTGTCCAAGATAAACAACTCGCTGGACACAGAATTGCAGCTTAGAAGGGGACACCTTGTGCCCTTTTTCGGCTAGAAATTGTAAAACTGTCAGTGATGCTTTTTCACATTCGGGTTCGCTTCGGGCGGTGATCAGCAGATCATCGACGTATTGAAGCAGAGCAGTGTTAACTGGCATGTGGATACTGTCAAGTTCTCGTTTCAGTGCTTGGCTATAGATGCTGGGGCTTTCTGTAAATCCTTGAGGTGCGCGGGTGAATTTAAAGCTACGCCCATTTAAACTAAATCCGAACAAATATTGGCTTTCCGGATCTATTGGGACGCTGAAAAAGGCATTTTTGAGATCAATTACAGTAAAGAATGTTGCTTCGGAATCAATAGCTGTCAATAATGACGAGATATCTGGGACCACAGGGAATTGTGGCACAATGCATTTGTTTAACTCGCGCAGATCAATAACCAATCGATATACTGGCGGCGCTGTAGGATCTGTTCGTTTAAGAATCGGAATTATCGGTGAATTACATACATTGGAGTCTGTTTCTACAACTACTCCTTGGGCAATGAGCTCGTCAATGATTTGTAGTAAAGCCGCTACAGCATCTGGTGGTAACTTGTATTGTCGCATTCGTGGTAGCACCACTCCTGCCTTTAGTGTGACTCGATATGGTGTAATATTCATGCAACCAACATCAGTAGGGCCTTGTGCCCATAGATGTGTAGGTAAAGTCTGCAGTCGGGGATCCATGTCTCTAGATACATAGTGACCTTTAAAATCACGTAAAAACAACCTTACTCCTTCCGGAGAACAACATATTATGGCTCCTAGGGCTTTCAACGTTTTTATTCCTAACAAGTTTTCTGGACATGATTTAGTAAGCAATAGATCTGTAGTTCGGGTCAGAGGTCCTATCGTAAGTGGAAGAGGCTGTGATACTTCATTAACAATAGGTTTTCCTGAAAAACCAAGGGAAATATTCTGTGAGCCTGAGAGGGGTGCCCCTGGGACTTCACTACGTTTTATAGTTGTTCGACTTGCCCCTGTATCGAGTAAAAATTTTCTATCTTGACCTAATAATTCACTATGTACATAAGGTCCTTCTTGATCTACAGGAATCTCGATAAGGGGTAAGTCAACTTCCCTCTCTAGGCTAGTTCAAGCGTAACGTTGATACTCCGGATATTCATACTGTGCAGTCTGATACATTTGTCGTGTTGTTGTCTGTGTGGCAGCAGCAGGCAACGGTGGTGCAGCTGGCACAAACTGTATTGGCTGTTGTGCGGCTGGCATGGCCTGGGCATGCTGCGTAGCTCCTTGTTCATTCTGATCTTGTCTTAGTGGCCGTGATCTTTCTTGTGTTTTACCTATGGCGATATTATGTTTTAAAACTGGACAGTCGTGTACGTAATGACCTGGCTTTTTACAATAATTGCATGTCCCTTTTACAGGTCCTGCTGAATCGGAATGTGTCATACCCTTTTTATGTCCTTCAGCTGGAACTGTCTGGGAAACTAGCATTTTCATTTTCGTGTCTTTCATGCGTCTGTGTTCATGTTCTTGTTCCTCTTTAATTCTATTGTGGTGGTACTGTAACATTTGTAACATTTGTGTTGGAGTGTTACCTTGCCAGGTACTCTCGAATTTTAATACTCTATTCTTTACTGGGGGCAGGGCATTTTCCACTAATTTTGTTACAAACAGATGCGGGTATGATTCGCTACTTGCTCTTATGCCACTATTTATACCAAAACATTTCTCGAATCGGGCATAGTAATCGCTAGTGTCTTCATCTTGCTTCTGTTTACAGGCTGAAATTGTACCCCAATCTTCTTTTTTCGTAGTTAATAAACGTGGCAGTACCTGTACTAGTAGACCTGGTAGTGCTTTAGTTTTGTCCCCAAGCCCCGAACCTGGACCTCGGGCCCTTTCTTCTGCTTCTAATGCTGACCATTCTATCTTTTGATCACCTACCTCCCACTCTTTTTCCTTGAGTTTCTCATAAATGCCAGCAGGCATCAACACCTTTAATATTGTCATGATGTCGGGGTAGGTATACTCTCCCATGAGTAACATGTCTTTAATTTCTCGGTGGAAACCCGCTGGGTCCTTGTCATGACTGGGTACTACTTTCTTCATTTCTAACAATTCTATTTTCGATATAGGCGTATATACAAATACACGTTTAAACTGATTGTCCTCGCCTTTTATTGGGTGTACTTCTCGTAAGGGATTCTGTCTATCCAGGTGATACGTGGTTCTTTCCTTGACAGGCAATGAGACATGCTCTGAGCATACAAAAAGAATATACTGCTTTCTAGATACTAGAATTTCTTTAATTAATTTGGTACCTGGACCTCTCCATTTATTCATAAGCAATTCAGTCAATATGTCAGGTAAGGGACCAGGGTCCGAATGCTGACTCTGATATAGTATAATGAGTTGCTGAATCATATAAATCCCAGCTAACCTCTGCTCATCTGGGGTGAGATTCAAAAATGTGCGTACTACTGTCTCATCACTATATTTTCCGGGACTGTCCACCCAATGAACAGCTGCCCTCGCTAAATCTTGTTCATCCATAGAATCGAGAAAATGATAACCCCTTCGTTCTCGGAGTAGTTTGTCGGCGGTTTGGAACGAATGCTCGTTAGACCTTATGTTAATTATAGGTATTTGGAAATTCCTGTCATTATCTGGACATATTGGACGTATTGAGTCAGTATGACATCTAGTCTGATCCCTATTACAAGATCTTCCTCTACCTACATAGGCTATGGTGTCCGACTGTCCTGCGGGCAGTCCTGACCCTTCTTCCTCGCTTTGTTCGAACTCGTCTGTCTCTAATCTCTCTTCGTGTAGGCGTTCTATTTCTTTACGGATCTTTCGGCACATGGCTATTATACAATTTTGCTTATCGTGTCTCCCTTCTGATATATTCTGGCTCCATTTTGTAAGAATTTTCATTGCTTCCGGATCTACCCCCGGTCGGTCTTGATTTCTGATCACACAGTTTATGAGGAAACGCAACAGTTCCCCCTGTATCTCTACTTTCTGGTATTCCATAGCTCTGTTAATACATTCTGGATCTCGCCCTGTTTGAACAAAATGATATATTTTATCTAGATACGCAGTCATTCCTGGTAGCTTCGCTAAATACCCTGCGGCTCGTCTGATACGTAATGATGCCAGGATCATTTCGTCCTCTTTACCGAGCACCGGGTCATATCTACAATCTATAAGAAGTTCCTTAAGCGTACGATCACTTACGAATTTGGGTGTACGTGAATGCGCTGACTCTTTGGAAAATAAGTTTATTTAGTCTAGGTGGCGTAGAAAAAATATTGGTAGCACCTCCCGTGGCCCCGTCTGGGGCGTCGGGTGTGAAAGGATTCGTCGAACGTGACACAGCAACTATAGGCGTGGACTCAGCTATAGAAGTACCTGTAGGAACAGATGCAGAAACAGATGTGCTTGCCGGAACTTGTGACTCGATTTGTTGCTGTAGGGATACGGGTGCTGGATCTTGGCGTTGGACCTCCCTGGTATGCGGTCTACGTGGGGCGGAATTAGCATACTCGGGAGCTGCGTCATCTAAATATGAGGAAAGAAAAACATCCTCTGCGGTTCTAGGATGCCCCTTAGGATGTACCTTGATTGGGAATAATGGGGGTGGCAAGTCTTTCGGTATCTCTGGAGTAGCCTTAGGTAATCCTTCGGCCAGAAGGGGATACATACCATTCATAAGGGCATTTCTTTGTCTGTCTACTTGTTCTGATTTCACTCGGATACCTTCCTCAATTAATAGATTTTCTTGAATTTTGTTTGAACTCTCTTTACTCTTCTCTTCCTGTCTACGTACTTTTTCTGTACGTCTATGAGATTCTTTACGCCATAACTCAACGGCGTCTTTCTGTGACTGTCTGACTTTCCTTTTCCATAACTCTTCCTCGACTTTCATGATGCACTCTGCATCCCAGGTCCCCGCTGTGGGCCACCTCTGACTTTCTGGTAATCCCTTGGTGTAGTCTACCCATAAATCAAGAAATAATATAGCGTCTAAGCCATGTTTGTGATACATGAAGTGCCCTGGAGTATCCCTAGGAGGAATAGGGACGGCTTCTTCAAGTACCCCCTTTCTAGTAGTGATCTGTCTTAATTTCGAGAAGAGCGGCATATTGAGAACTGACCTTATACTTGATTTTGACCTGATACTTGAATTTGAACAGACTTAATACAATAAACACGATAATGAACAGTCATTCATACCACGATATACAGAACATACTTAAACACTTTAAACATTAAACATTAAACCTTTAACTGAAACAACAATGATGATCGTCTGCATAACTAATCACCATGCTTAATTCTTGACAATAACTAGATACTTCGGAATACTTGATATACTGCTAAACAGTACAGATACACTGCTAAAACAGTGCAGACCGGATTTGTGTACCCAAACCCGTCTTGACCGGCACAACCTATGTGCACGTCAGAAATGCCTCCCCAGCAATGGTACTCACCGGGTAGCTTCGGAAACGGAAGGCCTCAGTAACTTGAACTTGAACCGGACTGGACTGGACTCGACTCGTCGGACACTGGGCTTGACTTCGGACTGGTGGGTCTCTGTATACCTCGGATCTTGCTCTCTCAGCTAGGCTCTGGTCGGGATACTTCGCACTTCTCACCGCCTCGTCTGGGTGTTGATCGCAGTCTCAGTCGCCCCCGCTTGACCGGAGGGAGATACAGGAAATCCTGCTGGTACGCGTTATTGTCCGTCCAGCTGTGGCAGGAGACCGGGCCTGCAACGCACCGCCGGCGCGTGAGATGAGAAAGTGTCCCTGTTCGGGCGCCATCATGTGGTAAATAAAAATTCCTTTACCGGGACTGAATTTGATACAGAAACATTATAAAATAGCTCAGTAAAATGAGAGGCAGAATCCGTGATATTAGAGGTTCGGAATGGGCTTTATTCCAATAATCGATTATAATCGGATGCTTCAAGTTCCATCACCACGGGGGTTCAGGAAGTGAAGTACATACTTTATTGACAAGAAGTAACTTTTATAGTACATACATTATAATGAAGTGAATACAGTAGGCGTAACAATTGATAAGGACATTGACGTTTGGTCTGCGTAACCGAAAATGGGTGTAATAATGAGTAAAAAGGAACATGATTGGTTATGATGTAATACATAGGTGGATCTATAAGATAATACTTGGCATAGATGCGCGCGCAGCAGTATGACGTGTAATTGACGTGTAACTAGGGGGTGACGGGGACTTGACATTTAGCTCTATATGTGGAGACGAGAAGTCTGGGGGGTCAAGTCAACCTAATCCCAAATCATATCTAACATCCTATGTTTAAAGAACTATGTTATCCACAAAAGAAGGACTCTCGGACAGAATCTATTCTATACTGACTGTGCGTGCGTGTACAAGCGTCTAAGTGTCTACACTGAATGCGAGGGGGTAGGAATATTCCATGGTAACAGGGCTATGAATTACTTGCATGAGGACAGAGAAGATGGGCCTTTTTGCTTGGTAACTGGAAGAATGTTTACTTAAACTACTAGGCAGGAATGCATCGGCTGAGGGGGAGGCAGATAATTCGAAGGTGAAATACAGTTCTTGGCAGAGAGTAGGCTGATGTCAGGCTTCGTGAGCCGCGCAGAGAATGAGACAAAGTTCATGGTCACAGATGCAGGCTCGGACTGGAGCTTTCAGAGGCAGAAGGCAAGAGGAGTTTTGATGACAGAATCAGGGCCTACTTGCCTGGACTGTAAAGTGGCATAAGTGAACCATATAAAGCCGGTGGCCTTTCATATTTAGGAATGGGATATCCGGCCTATTCATGGCGGATCTGTCAAAGGACATGTTGACGGTGGACGCGCATGTGTTTGCGTCTTCATAACTGGAACTGGAGGGAACATACATGTACTTGTGACATGCACATGGAACCGTTGGGGTCCAAGATAGGGGATATAACTGACCAGAAAAATCCATATTTCCACAGAGTGGTCGCTTACCCCATTCTCAGATGTAAATATTGCTGGTAGAACTGAAATATATGGCAGAGTAGTGCCTACAATACTTATAGGCACTTTAACACGCTCAGTTTCCATGTTAAAGAAATCATTGCAACTTCAAATAAATAGATAACATATAAAAACATGCTGCCTTTCAAATATAATTAAGCACTATTTAATACTATATATATAATTAAGAAGGATAGCTGGCTTTTGTTTGTAGTAAAGCACATAAGTAAAAGAAAGTAGGTATTAAAAAATTATTTACTAAAATGTGTAAATGCAAATTAAAAACAATTTCCTTTTAAAGAGTTACTTTATATCTGAAATAGTGCAGGTACTTTATATGTGTGTGTTTTAGTGGTTATTTTATGTGTGCTTTAATGTAGTCACTATTTATTTTAAAGATAGATATTGTTAGGGACAAACAGAGAAGAAACATGGAAGAGAAAAAGGGCACTTTCTGCTTTTGCTATAGCAGCACTGTCCAATACAAAAATTGAAAGGAGAGCTGCCTTTTTTTTTTGCAGTTTTATTTGTGCAACGCAAACTTGATCCGAAGGTATTGGAGCCCTTTACATGAGCACCAGTTACATTACACAAAGGTCATATTAAGCTTTGGTAGGAGCAAGGAGATTAAGTAATTTGCCCCAAATCACAAGATGTTGAGCCGATGCCGAAATGCGGACCTGGTTCCCCAGCATAAAGTGAGCGGCTTTGGCTATTATGCCACATCCTCTATTTCAATTTCCACAACAGCAAATTGTAAACATATTTTTAAAATAAATAAATACATTTATTAAATGCACCAAAGCAAGCTAAAAAAAAAAAACATAAAGCAACACCATTTTGTCGAAAGATGTTTTTAATTATCACAAAGGGTAAAATTGTCTTTAAGCTAATTGTAATGTATTCACACATTTTTATCAGAAAAAGAAGGGAGCATGAGCCAAGCAGTCTGGGCCAGTGTGATACGTTTGAAAAGTTTCTCGAAGTGTTGGGGAAGGAGACAGTGACGGGATAATAAAGTGTAAATTAGGCTTGTAGCAAAGATCGTTATCTTTACTGCAGTGGCATATGTGGAACACACAGTGAATCAGATGCCATAAACACCAGGATCTCAAACTTCCAACAAAGACTATAACTTTCCAACAAAGACTATAACTTGCTTCATAAACTGCCGAGCTGTGTAAAGAGCACAGTGAACGTAATGAAGCCAAGGGGAAAAATAAGTCCCCAGAGTGTCACGCCGCCAGTGAAGCATCCAGTCCCCGCGTGCACATCTTCTGTCCGTCTGCATGCACGCTTGGAATCTGTATCGATTCCAAAAGGCCTTCGCATGACAAGAGCAACGCATGCGCGCTGCTAACGCCAGACGAGACCTAAAAAAAGGATTGGGTTGCTCTTGCGTGTTGTGGAGAAGGCTTTTACATTTGTCTAATTTCATCTATCCTGCTCTCAAAAATATTACAGTTTATTTTTCATGAGGTTCTTTGGGGCTCACAGTAAATATCAAAAATAGTTGATGTGATTGGAATGAGAAGTGTAGGGTAATAACTGTGGTCAGCTGGCAGTGCTTAATTTTTCAGAAGTAGATGGAGCGTAAGACACAAGTGTGCATCCCTCCTTCCATTTATGATTTATATAGAAGTAGGTAATGCTGTAAGACTTAAAAAAATACACACACACACACATTCACACACCCTGCCCAGACACACACAAACACACTCTACCAACATACACACACACTCACACACCCTGCCCACACACAAACACACCCTACCAACATACACAGACACATTACACACCCTACCCACACACACACACAAACACACCCTACCAACACACACACACATACACACACACAAACACACCCTACCAACACCCACATACACACGCACACACATTCACACAACCTTCCAACACACACATACACACACACACACATTCACACACCCTACACACGCACACATTAACACACCCTACCAACACACACACACACATATACTTGCGCCCAAATGTAAGCCTTTTCTTCAAAAAAGTTCATTCAAATGTTGGAAGTTACCATTCTTTTTTATTTTTTGGAGGTCAAAGCGGTGCTTTTTTTGACTATATATCAAAATGAAGTAGCACGCTAATTGGCCATCCAAAAACAAAAAAGTCCAAATTAAAAAAATAGGACTGTGGGGAAGGGTGTTGGGTTGTTAGAATGGGACAAAAAGGGTTGGAGGACTGGAAAAGATACACGCAGGAAGTGAGCACAAGTGAACAGTTGTGGATAACTGTTTTTATCCTAAAGTGTGAATGGGACCTATCCGATTTAGCTACAATCAGGGGATTAAAACCGAAACACTCTTTGGCTGTGATGCAAGTTCACGTTTGTAAATCACTGACATACATTTACACTCATAAATAATGGTTTTTGTGCACCAAACTGTCAGTTTAGTGAGACTTTGGTGCCCAAATGCCGTTAGCAACATTAATACACCTGGGTGCTACAGAGGAACAGTGGTGTGGAAAACACTTCCCATTCCGGCGTGAGACTTGCAGTGAAGGAGACCTGAGCTGAGAGCGAGTTTGCGTAGTCAAGAGGTGTAAGGAAGGGCTCTTGCAGAAACCAACCAGCTACTGAGCAGGTCCAAAGTAAAACCTGGGGTACCCATTAAAAAGCATCGCTGTGCATGGCGGTTAATCTGCTGAGGCAGCAGAATAGAGGATGCATTCATTTAACTGCTTGGCCTTGTAGGAAGGAATCCAAGCCTCTTTCTCACTACTTTTCAGTCAGGTGGAGTGCTGAAGGAGAGGCCCATATATCGGCCCTATATGTAGGCACAATCACTCCATACAAAACCCAGCCTAGGAATGTTGGGCATCATAGAGAGGGATGCATGCAGCACTCCTCGTGTGAGTATAGGCACGCAGTAAGCTAACCCCCCTATGCTGTAATGTGTGAGTATAGGCGCGCAGGAAGCTAACCCCCCTATGCTGTAATGTGTGAGTATAGGCGCGCAGGAAGCTAACCCCCCTATGCTGTAATGTGTGAGTATAGGCGCGCAGGAAGCTAACCCCCTATGCTGTAATGTGTGAGTATAGGCGCGCAGGAAGCTAACCCCCCTATGCTGTAATGTGTGAGTATAGGCGCGCAGGAAGCTAACCCCCTATGCTGTAATGTGTGAGTATAGGCGCGCAGGAAGCTAACCCCCCTATGCTGTAATGTGCAGGATATTTCAAAGAGACCTCTGCGGCTCAGGCAGTGGATTACTTGTTGGATCTAGGAGAGAGAAGCTGTGAAGAACAGTACATGCGCACCGCCATTCAGTCATTCATACTGCCTGCTCAATAGAGTAAGGCAGGTAGGTGTTCAAACCCTGTGCTCATTCAGTCATTGGCCTCCTTTACTGAGGCTGCCAGAACTCTATCCTGGAAAGTACAGCTGCTCTGCTGGGAAGTGTATGGCGGTTCTGAAGAGGAACTATTGCAATACTCAATAGTGTAGGTACTGCCACCATCTCTAAGATCAGTTCTTTGTAGTAGCAAATCGTGCAGCTGCTTTTCATTTATTTATTTATAGAGTTTTTATATAGCGCGAACTAGACCCGAGACATCGGGTATCAGAGCGCTTTACATGAGCACCAGTTTTGTTACATGGGGACACATTCAGTTTTGTTAGGCACGGGAAGATTAAGTGATTTCACAGGATCATTCACAGGATGTTGAGCGCCTGGCCGAGAATCGAACCCAGTTCCTCAGCTTCACAGGATCATTCACAGGATGTTGAGCTCCTGGCCGAGAATCGAACCCAGTTCCCCAGCTTCGAGGTCGACGCTCTAGCCGTAAGTCTACATCCCCTTACATCGCTTTCCGGTTGCATGCCGAGCACAAAAATGAATCCATATCATGAAAATAAGAATGCCACAGGAATACTTAGGGGCATATTAACAAGCCAGGCGAAAAAATTATCGCCGCTTTAGCGGCAGAAAACTGCCGCTAAAACGGCGATAATGGGCTTGATAATATGCGGCAGAGAATTCCAATAGAAACCCATGTTAAATGTGAAGGACATCTAACATGGGCTTCAATTGGAATTCCATAGAGCATATTATCATGCCCATTATTGCCGTTTTAGCGGCAGTTTTCTGCCGCTAAAGCGGCGATAATTGTATCGCCTGGCTTGTTAACATGCCCCCATGTGTGTGAAACAGTGCGTTACTCTACGAGACAGCTAACAGAGACACCCTGTTAAGTATGAGCTCGTGCATGCAAGCACGAGGAAAATAATTAAATGTAAATAACATACATGTAACACACCCCGTAACTGGAAAAACATGCCACTCTGAAATATTACCCCAGAACATAATGGCTGCACTGCGTGTGTGCAGATTAATGGACAATCAAAATTTTGTGCCAGAAAATAAATCAGTACCAGAATGAATGCTATTGTGTGCCAGGTGCAGCCTTCATAAGTTTAGTATACGCTGCTAAATATTGCAGGATGCTGCTAACAATATGATGCATAGTATTAATAGTGCGTGAAGTGCGCAATATTCTGGGGGTTGAAGTCACACTTGAGCCGAAGTACGTCCTCCTGGGTATCCCGACGGATGAGAATGTCCCCGGGCCAAACTTCTCTTTAGCAAAGTGGGTTTGGTGCGTGCAAAGAGAGACGGTGCCAGACACTGGGGGTGCCAGAGGTCCGACGGTCACTAAGAGAATGGAGGAACGGGATGGATATTATATGGCCGCAGAGAAGGTTAAACATGCGAGCAGATGGTGTCACCCAAAGTTCTGCAAAGCGTGGGGCGCATGTAGGGTGTAGGGCTGGACCTTGTGGGAGATGGGACTGGGCCTTGACTGCTTATGGCCAGTAATGAGTTCAGTAGCGCTTATTTCTGTGACTCTTGTGTTGCAAAAATGTCAATCTATGACTGTAACCTGGGCTGCTACACTGTGCATTAGCCTCCAGTATGGTTTATTACTGTCGGGTTGCCAGGGTGCATCCGGTTACGTTGTATGTGGAATCAATAAAACAAATAAACATATTTAAAAAACAATATGAATCATAATTTACCTGTCTGTCTGCCAGGCTGCTACTCACTCAAGCCAGAGTATTGGTAACATATACCATCCCTTAAGAGGTGATAACTGTGGCAAATGTAGTCCAGAAGTGCGGTACATAGGAGCGGGCAGGTTGCTGCACGATGCACTTGTTTCTACAAGTTGCAGCTCTCACAGGCTCAGTCCTCGGTGATGGAATTATACATCAGATTACAGTTAAGACTCCCATTTGTAAAACACCACTGCCATGTTCCACGTGTGAACGCTGGTATGGCAGCAGTCCTTTTACATGCTTGGGGTGCATGTGGCATTTACTCTGTGTCTGTAAGGCGCCAGTGACAAACCATTATCCACATTTTAATTTAGTATGGTTGCATTGCAGCTGTGTTTACATACTGTTTAAATGGTGAATTTTGTTTCCCCCACTACGTTTAGCACCATTGCCAAACAAATGTCTACATTTACCTTCGGTATAGTATGTAAACGATGTCTGAGGTAAATGTGACGCGTCCTCCAGTGACGGAACCACATTAGCCATGCAGTACCCACATGCAGCTACAGTTTACAAAGTCCCCCCCTGCATCATACCCGCATTCACCCTGAACTCTCAGTGAAGCCCAAGTCCCTTCTCACGGGCCCGGAGCTGCCAGGCCACACAGCGCCTGCTTCAGGAGTTGCGTGGCGGTCAGTTCTCCCTCGTGCTTCTGTGCCGACAGACAACAATACATGCAAACGCAGATGTCCGATCCTACACATTTTCTCCTGCCTTCTTACCGGGGAACTTTCTGGTGGCCACCCCACCAACACGCCCTTCCTTGTGCTCACGGCAGCAAGCACCTGCTGGTCTTCTCCCCCACTACTCATGAAAAAATAAAAATCTTACAGCTCATATGTATTAGTGCCCCGAAGCCATTTGACGCGCCGCCTGCACAACGGGTGCCTTCTCGGCAGGGTCGGGTTGGCATTACAATTAGGCCCGAACAGTCCCAAACAAGCAGTCTACCGAGCCCGGGAGGCAGCAGAGCTAGGGTGTGTGAGGGAGGAGGAGGAGGGGCAGGAGATGACCTCACCGCAGTGTCTCGGAGGGAAGCGAGACTCCGTGCCGTTCTCTCTCCACCTAAACAGAGGCGCATGATCCGTCACTACAGGCCTAATCAGAGAGCCGGAGTGGCGCGTGCGACAGGCATGAAGGCAGCATGACGGAGCTTCAGCTTGTTGAACTCTCTCTGAACCTTTCCTTAACACGCCCCATCAGATAAGAGAAAAGCCCTAAAACTGAAGGAAGCCGTAGACTCAGTGTCCCAAGGGGGTGCACAAAAAAGCCACAGGGCGGTAACCAAAAACCCTACAAAGCAATCGAAATGCAGGGTTTTAAATAAATATCCACGTTGCCCAATTGAAAGCATGGGCGGTAACAGAAGTCTCTGTACAGAAAATACCTTTACCCCAATAAATCTCGCTACGCGAACAGCGCATGCTGCGCTGCACGCTAGGCGCGACCTAAAAACTAAAGAAAGAAGCATATGAAAAAATGTAGGGGTCACACTACAACTCTTTACCAAGTGAGATGCGTGAGATGCGTGATAGTGTAAGGAAGTGTATTCCAGAGCAGGGGGCAAGCAGAGCTAAGCAGGGGTGTAGCTTCAGGGGGCGGGGTGTTTGGGGTGTTACATGATTATTATTATTTGGAGATTTATACAGCGCAACAGCTACTTAAAGAGTACCCCATTGCATAACAGTAAAATTTAACTCAACAAATAAAAGAACTAAAAGACTGACCCAAAAAGCCAAGTCTTGTGACTTTTTTAATGAAGGCCAAAATTTCCCTGATGACACAGAGTTGTAGTGGGAGAGCATTCCACTCCTTGGAAGCCAAGTAGGAATAGGAGCTGCTTCTAAATCGAAGGATGACCACCAGCAAGGAATCGGAAGACCAAAGTGCCCTAACCGGTTGATACGGAATAAATCTGTTGGACAGGTACTGAGGGCTTTCACAATAAATCTGTGTGAGTTAGAACTAGGCCTTTGAACCTCACACGTTCTTTCACAGGCAGCCAGTGCAGATGTTTTAGAGCTAGCTGGATGTGAGCTTTCCTGGGGAGATGCAACAAGAGTCGAGCATGTCATTCTGCACTAGTTGCAATCTCCTCAGGAGGTAGGCAGGCAGCCCCAGTAGAGTGAGTTGCCATGGTCCAAACTAGAGGTGATCAAAGCCTGGAACCCTGTTTTTGCTGCGCGAGGGGAAGCAGATACACAAATTGTCTTAGCATTTTTAGCAGAACAAAACAGGCACTTACTACCCCTGCCACCTGAGGAGCAAAAGACGTTGGTGTCAAACTACACCCCCAGATTACACGACACTATGGCCGGGGGAGGTGGAGGGGTGGCATCCTGTGGCTAAAGGCCATTGTCCCAGGTGGTGGGCGCAGGGAGAGTAATATTTCTGTCTTGCTGGCATTAAATTGGAGGCTGCTGCCACACATCTATTGAAATAAGGCAGTCATTCATGCCTTAAATTACTCAGAGCATCGGGGGTTTTATAGTTTAAAGTGAGGAGAAGTTGCGTATCATCAGCGTACGAAACAATTTGTATACCAAACAATTCTATCAAAGTTGTTAAGGAAGCCATATACACATTGAACAGTGTGGGGTTCAATGCAGACCCCTGAGGAACTCTACCGCCCAATGACTTGGGTTCTGAGATGAAAAGGGCAATCCAAACTGATTGAGATTGCTCTGCGAAGAAGGAACGCAGCCACACCAAGGCTGGCCCACTAATGCCTACAGCACAGAGACACTACAGGAGAATGGAATGCAAGACTGTATCAAATGCTGTGGATAGATCTAGAAGAGCCAGTGCAACCTGCTTGCCCTATTCCACCACTAGCCTGATTGTGTCTGCCACCTCCAACAAAATCGTCTCGGTGCTGAAGCCCGGGCAAAAGCCCGACTGAGAGGGATGGAGTAGCTTATTCTGCTCTAAAAAAGGCAGAGAGCTGTTTGCTGATCAGCTTCTCCAATATCTTGGCGAAGGCTGGAAGCAGAGAGCTAGGGCGATAGTTGGCAAGAATGTATTTATCGGCCAAGGGTTTCTTTAGCAGTGGAGTGAGGTTATCTTATTTCCAACCACTAGGCAATGTGGCTAGTCAAATCAACTGATTTAGAAGCTGGTTTAGAAATGGATTGACAGCAGTGCAATTGGAAACCAAGATATGAGAGGGACGCGGGTCATCCGGTGACACGGATTTGCAAGATCTTAAGGCAGGGGCAGAATCCTCTAGGGAGATGGGAGCAAATTCCTGTAATAATTGGCCATCTTGCTTACATGAGGAGCCATCAGTACTCATTGGGACATTATTCGAAAGGAATAGGGAGTCCACAATTGTTTTAATTTTGGCATCAAAAAAATGTAAAGTTGAGTGCAGAGTTTGAAAGATGTTAATGGTTGAAGCAGGCCATCTTGATGGGTACATTTCTTTGCAACTGTAAAGATCTCACCAGGTTTGTTATCTGATGAGTCAATCTGAGATGTACGAAAATCAGAATGAGCTTTTTTAATTGCTGCAAGATAATCAATTAAGGCCATTTTGTATATGGATTTATCATGAAGGAGGTACTTCCGCCTCCAGCTACTTTCCAGTTTTTTGGCAGGTTTTCTGCAGTTCCTTAAGCTCCTCATTAAATCAAGGGGATGCCTGATATTTTATAGAGGATTTGGTCTCTCTGGGTTTGTTGGGAGCAATGCCATCAGTTGCCTGAACAAGCCAGGAATTAGCCAACCTGATATTGGCCTCCATGTCAACACTCATATGAGTGGCACTGAGCTCATCTAAATAGACACTAGCCCAATTTCAGCGCAATAAAGTGGAATGTGTCCTGTGAGCCCGGGAGTCATGATCCAGAACATTCCAAGAGGTCCGCCAGGCAGGGTAAGTTAAATCTGGGACTTGCTGCTTCAGCCTTTTCTCTGTGTTTCTACCACCATGGGCTGTCCATTATGTAGTGCAATCTCTCCTTGTACGAAGTGGAAGAAAATGAGAGTAGGCTTAAAGATTTCTGGTCCCAAGGGAACAGTCAGAGGCAGTTGTCTGCAGAAGAGGCTGTGGGGCAATTACTTGCAAACAGGTTGGGTCATGACATGAACTTTACCCATGATGGTAAAGAGGTCTGGACTCTCTACCCACTCTTATGTGTCAAGGGCTTGTGACCAGATTCCCTCTTCTGGATGTAGCAGGTACCATGAGTGTGAGAACAAATGGCAGCTGAAGCAAGACTGGTTTCTGCTTTACACAGGCAGGATGCTGCAAGAGGTAAACACTATTTACCCTCCTCATGCTGTTTAGGCTTAGACAAGGAAATTAGGGATTTTGGAAAAATCCAGCCCTCTGTTTTAAACTTCAATAATTTTACCTGGGGGAAGGATGCATGAGTTGAAAGTTTGGACATGATTTTGGAAGCACAGTAGGCTGCTGTGCTGAGTATTTTGAAGTGGAGGAATGATGGCATGTTGAAGTCAAGCAGATGGCCATTTAGTCACTTATGTGGTTGATGAGATTGTTAGAACTTTTATATGTGCAATTTTGAGTGACAAATTATTTTTGAATACTAATGATTTTTATAATGAATATACTCGTAACTGTGGAAATATTAATGTTGCAAATGAAGCAATTTTATTTAGAGGTTTAGAAGTGTGTTTATTAATATAGTTTAGTAATGCCACAATTTCGAAGGGACCCTATTTTATTTAAATGGATGCTGTTTTGTTGTCCGGTTCATCTTGTTCCTGCTCGTTACCTCTCCCAATCAATGTCCCTCTGCATGTCTTCTCCCTTCACAGTTTTCATCCAACACAGGACACTGTGAAACAGTTAGTTATTTTCCTTAAAGAGCATGTATAGTGAATTAAACGTTCTCCATGTTTCTAATGTAGCTTTATGCAGGACACTTCCACTAGAAACTCCAATGGAGACTTACTAGCACACTGGTGTATGAGTATTTGTTTGAAAATATTTCATATCGTGTTGCACATCTCCACACTGCACTGTTGCTGTGGAAAAGCTAATGGAAGATTTCCACGACCTTAGGAATGTGTCAGTCTCATAATTATTTGTGTGACAATCATCATTCTGATTTGCCTAGTGTGGGTTATCGCTTGTCATGCTATAGTGAATTTGCAGTTTTTACTTACCAATGCGTAAAATGTTCATTAAAAACACTAGTTTTGGGGGTGAGTCAGAGCCAGGGACTTTTCGTTTTCATCATAGGACTCTGTCCATTTTGAGAGCCTTTTCCTTTTTACTATGGTCTTGCTTTTTTTTTGTGATCCTGACAGTTAGATCTTACAGAGAGCTTTTCCTTTCTAACAGAGATGCTGTCTTTATGACTTTTTGTTGTTTATTGGGATTGACTATGTACTCGGTATCTTAGCCTTCATTGCATTTGTTTTGCATTTCTCTGTAATCCTATTTTGAGATTTTGTAATAGATCCCTTTTCATCAAGCTAGAACTTAGGGCCTGACTTCTATTTTAGCAGTCCGACCGCCATGCCGCGGAGGTGTGGTCTGAAGAAGATCCGCCATAATATGATGTCTCCGATGGGCCAGTAGCGGTCTTTATAACAGCGATTAATGTTTTTTCATATTTGTCGACGCATGTGTGCATATTCTGACTGCACAAGTGTCGAATGTACACATATGCATGACACATGTGAAAAAATACCTACAAACAATTGCTGGAGTCTGGACCATATGTTCCCAGTCCAGTCCATGGGTAAATACTACAAAACAGACTTATCTGGATTTCGGCGCTATAAGGGTCATTTTCTTCAGGGTGAAGATGCTGCTGTGAAGGGGGAAGAAAGGGGATCCACATCAGAGACTGAAGAGGGGGAAAGGAAATAGGTGAGTATGCAGCGTAAATCCTTAATTTCCGATGACTCAAAGCAGTCGGTCCCACCGCCTCGGTCGGCTCGTCGGAAACCCAACTCCTAATTCGGACGGCAGAGAAACTTCTCGGTACCGCCCTATGGTAGCTGCTTTCCCCAGACTCATTGCCACAACAATCGGCGAATGGCTGGTGGTGGCGGCGGTGCTCCAGCCGTCTTCCATTCTGAAATCCAATATCGTAATATGGCAGGCGGACCGCTTAGTCAGCGACGGTGTATCCAACGCAACCGTGGTGGTGAGACCTATAAATTAGTAATCAGGCCCTTAGTTACTGCATGCTTCCAGTCACTGTAATATTCTGCTAAGTCGATTTTGTGGGTCTGATGTTGAGGAGGGTGGTAAGTGTGAATAGGGTGAAGTGATTTGTGTGTGGGTATGCATTTGTGATGTGTGTTGGAGTATGTGTTTCAAAGATGGATTTTGGTTTCAGTTGTGAGTATTTGGATATGTGATGAAGATTATGGGTTCAATCGGTGGCTTGATAACTGTTGTACTGCTGTATTATTCATATTTGCAAATGCATTTTAAGATACTTTGAAGTTCTAGTGATTTTACTGGTAGGTTTGGTTTGGTTTGGTTATCGGATTCTGCAAAATTCAAGATCTCGAGATATATCGGTTTTATTTGTCTGTAATTGTAGTGTGTAGAGTTAGGCACCACTTACACATTGAATGGGACCTGAACTAATGAGTTTTATTTTCTAGGTTGCATGCTTAATTTGGGTTGGGATTCTTGCACTTAGTGCATGAAAACAATCATACTGACTAGAGTGGATTACCGCTGGACTGGAGTCTGCCTAGTGTGAATTGTAGTACTTTGCAAATAATTTTCTATATTTTTGTTCTTGATTTTGATTTTTGTTCTTGTCTCTGAAGTCTTATGGATTGCAATTAAATTGTCTTTTACTTGATTTACTGGCTTTTCCTTCCTTCCTAAGGTAAACAGACAAGGGTTTATTTAGTTTAGTGGTGTAAAATAAAAGTGGTGTTGCGATCATTTTCCAATTTATGGATAAGGTGTGCTGTGACTGGTTAGTCAGCCAGGGAGCCACACTGGGATTGTGCCCTGATTAGTTTGTTACTGATGAAGCCATGCTGTGATAGGTTGACCTTTCACAGAGACGCACTGTGATTGATGGTTGTTCACTAGCTTGTTTGTTGTGATGTTTTTGTTAGAAATTTGTTTAGACTGCTTTTGAGCAAAGAGAACTGAAACCTAAGCTGTAATTTAAAATGAGCTTTTGAAATGAACTGTTAAAACGCAGCTGAGAAGAATATTTAGTTTTTTTTGTTTTGATTATTGTTTTAATAAAATAAAAGGAAAAGCAGAAAAATATTATTGTTTTAAAAAAAGTTGATTTTTGAATGTTTTCCACGATTTGAGGTTTTGTTTCAATAGATGACTAAATACAGAAAATCCTGTACAATTCTAGGGTTAATATTTCTATTAATAATATTACTAGTTTTAGTGGCACTTTTGTTGTGCTTACTGACTTCTAGGAAATATACTTTTGATCGTGTTCCTGAAGCTAATCTTGAAATTACTACTAAAAGAAATGAGTTAAAAATTAGAAATGAGTTTAAACATGATGTACCAGTGCACAGAGAACCTTTAGTTAGTAGATTTAAAGATAATGATTATACTAGGATGATAAAAAAAATATGTGGATATAACGATGGTTGGTGGGTGCTACATGTGTGCCTGCCTTCCTATTTCTGCTGAGGAGGGTTCTTACATTCAGCTTCCTCTTTCATCCTCATTATCTTGTAACATGTATGTTGCGATTTTTAATCAAGAAGAATTTCTTTGCCCTTATTTGACTGATTTTAATGTGTCTTTAGAGTATTTGCCTATTAGAAAACATAATAGAGAAAATAAATATGGTGCGTTTTTGAGAATGCTTGCACAAATAAAAGTAGGATACTAACACTGGTCGAGGTTATGCATGTCTTTTGAGTAGTGAAGAGGATAATTTCATTAGAGAATACAATGAGAGTTGAATAAAGGGGGTGAAAAGCTGGGAAGAGAAGCAGGTTACATTAGATCAAATGAAAGAAGAAGAGGAATTTAGATTGTCTGGTTTACATCCTAGCCAGAGAATGGAACAGAAGAGTAAAGGTGATACGTGTAAAGTAAGGCGTAGTTCTTTAAAGGGAGATATGGTAGAATTTGCAGGAGACAGTGTTTGTATTAGAATTTATTAAATTAGTGGAGACTATCTACCTGGTGGAGAACATATTCTGAGTGGAATTTATTATGTCTGTGGTAAAACAGCTGATTTCTATTTACCAAGAAATTTTGCTTTAGTGTTTTCTAGAATTTATTACATGGATGAATTAGATAATGAGCATAGTTTGAGAAGAGTGAGACAAGTAGTTTTGGATATAATAGGTGCTACTATTCCTTTTATATGGGAGGCAATGAATGATGTGAAAATTAGGCTTTTGTCTACAGTTGTAGATAGGCTTACAGTAGATAGAACAGGGTCTTTTAAGCTAAATAAAAGTAGAAATGGTAGCTATTAAGGCTATGGTGATGTGAAAGCGATTTGCCTTAACTATCACACAGACGCCTCCCCCCTCCCACAGGGACGACTCAAATGCACATTTCTCAACTGCAGATCAGCCAATATACATGCCTCTGAGATCATCGACCTCATTCAATACCAGGAGATAGATATCATCATCCTTACTGAAACTTGGTTGAATTCCTCCTCCTCTCCTATCCTTGACATCCTAGTGCCTCCTTCCCATGACATAATTTGTCTTGAGAGAGTGAAAAAGCAGGGTGGGAGTCTAGCTTGTATACAACGGAGCACTCTCTCAGTCTCTCTCTCCGAGACCTCTGCGCCCTCCTCCAGTGAATACCTCTGTCTCAACATTTTAAGTAACCATATGCCGATTTGCAAACTACATACTTTCTATCATCCCCCGGGGGACAATCTCTCCTTCATCGAACAATTACTGGAAATCATCTCCGGTAATGCCGATTCCGCAGTTCCCCAAATCTTCCTCAGTGACTTCAACCTTCACTGGTCCAATCCCAATGACAAAGCTGTTACATGCCTGAAATCCTTCTTAGTTGATCACGAATTGACCCAATATTGTGACAGGCCAACGCATAATAAAGGAGAAATCATGGATCTTCACATCTCCAAAGGAAAAACAATATCATTGGATAGCATCTCCCCTTGTGACTGGTCTGACCATCACATCATCATCTTCTACATTAACCGAGTGGGGTCAGTGAGGAAGCCTCAATCGAAGAAGCTAAAGGTATGGAAAAGGGACCGTAGACATATTAATACAGCGGAACTGGCAACCCAATGTAAACTTGCCCTTTCCGCACAAGTTATCAAGCCAAAGGTTTACTCACTTACTGACTTTTACAATGCTACCATCTCAAGTGTCATGGATTCCGTTGCACCAATCCAACAGAAAAATGCATCAACAAAAATTTCCAAACCATGGTTTAATGACAACCTATACCCTGAATGACGCAACCTAAGGGCAACTGAACGATCTTGGAAATCCAATCCTTCCTCGAATCAACTAAAAGTTCTCAGAACAGTAAGAAGCTCCTATAATAAACAAATTAAGAGCACCAAAACAGACTACCTCAGATCTCAACTTAACCAAGCTTCTAATCGTCCCAATAAACTTTTTGAAATTGTTAAACAACAATCGTGTGATGCACTCACTCATTCTGACCCAGATCACAGCCCACCCTCTTGCGACGCTTTGGCTACATTTTTCTCTGAGAAATCGAGACTCATCAATATCGAACTGGAATCTAAAAAGGCCTTGTTACCATCCCATTGGCCTGCGCTCCCCTCATCCCCCCTCTGAACAGCTCATACCAGCTAGTCTGAGCACCAAAAATAATGCCTCTTGGGACACCTTCACCCCTTTTAGCAAAAGAGATATTAATAAAATTCTTCAAAGTATTAACCCATCCACTCACTTTAACGACCCGCTACCACCCGCCGTTTTCAAGGAAATAAAGGAAGCCATCACCCCCATCTGGACAAATATTGTCAATGCCTCACTGTCTCAAGGTTTGATCCCTGACTGCCTAAAAGCATCTCAGGTTTCTCCTATTTTAAAAAAACCTAATGCTGATAGTTCAGACTTCAACAACTTCCGCCCTATCTCCAACATCACTACTCTGGCCAAACTCCTTGAAAAATGTGTCCAATCCCAACTTTGTGCTCACATTGAAAACTTCCAACTCCTAGACCATCACCAATCTGGCTTTCAAGGTGGACACAGCACTGAATCGGCTCTCATTCATGTTTTTGATGACATTTTAAAAATGCTCAACCACAATGAACCCTGCCTCCTGATCCTCCTTGACCTTTCCTCTGCATTTGACACTGTAAATCACGACAACCTATTATCAGTTCTGGAACACAGGATGGGCTTCTCTGGTCTGGTGCTACAATGGTTCTCATCCTTCCTCCACCACATATCTCAAAGAATAAAGGTGAACCACTCCCTATCCCAGCCCACGCCTGTATCCATGGGTGTCCCTCAAGGGTCTGCCTTATCCCCCATACTATTTAACCTATTCCTGGAACCTCTTGCAAATGCACTAAACTCAATGAAAATTCTCTTCCACATGTATGCAGACGACACGCAACTTTACCTGAAAATCTCCTCCCCTGACAATCTCACATCACTCAACACTACCCTCATGAACACTCAAAACTGGCTAACGGAGAACCACCTCCTACTCAACACTTGCAAAACTGAATTCTTGCTCATTTCTCCTCCAAATCATACCCCTATGGTGGACCTCTGGTTGAATCATCTCATTGCCTTCAACTGCCCCCCGTCATTATTGATACAGCCAAATCGCTCGGAATCACCCTGGACAAACACTTAAATTTGAAGAACCACATTAGTAATGTCTGTAACGGTGCAAATCACCAGATGAGACTTCTAAGGAATCTCAAACCTTTCCTCCCACAAGCTGACTTCAAGCAGGTGGTTCAAGCGCTGGTTTTGCCGAGGCTAGACTATGGCAGTGCTACACTATGTGGCCTCCTGAAATATACCTTTGCACCCCTTAAGGCTGTATTGAATGGGGCGGCCAGATTGACCACGGACACAATAAGATCTGCGCACATTTCCCTAGTTCTAAAATCTCTAAATTGGTTGCCTTTTGAAGCAAGAATACAGCTGAAGATCGCCTGCCTGACTCACAAGGCCCTCTATCTCAAAACCCCCAAATACCTATGCCAAAAGCTAGAACTATCTGGAGGTGGTAGACCCTCAAGAAATGCTAACACCTTCCTTCTTAAACCACAGATATTTCGCAAAAAGAGAACTTGTCAAAGAGCTTTCTCTGGCTCCGCTCCACGGATCTGGAACTCTCCCTCCTGAAATTCACAGAATCACCTCCACGGTTGCCTTCAAAATGGAAGTAAAACGATTCCTTATGTTTAAGTTCTTACCCTAATTTGGCTCTTTTCATTTGCTTGACGATACTGATCTTATACTTTCATCTCTTGTACTGTTTTATATCCCCTGACCTAATTTTGTCTTCCCCTCCCAGTTCCCGCTATTTTTGTTTCTTCAATGTTAGACCTGGCATCTTTGGCGTGGTTACCCCTGACTTTTTGGCTCTACCTCCTGTATTTTTTGATGCTATGCTGGATTTCGATTTTGCTTGTTTAGATCCTTTGGGCACTTTGCCACTGCTGATCAGTGTCAGAGTGCAAGTGCTCCCTTGGTAAATTATTGTGTTGATTGGTTATCCATGATTGGGATATTTGTTTCACCTGTTAGCCCCTAGTAGAGTGCACTGCGTGTGCCAGGGCTGGTGATTCAAATGCTACTAGTGGGCTGCAGCACTGTTTGTGCCACCCACAGGAGTAGCGCTAAAATGATGTCTTAGGCCTGCTTGCAGTGCCTATGTGCAGTCCAGGACTGCCATGTCGACCTGGCCAGTGCACCCACTGACCAGGCCTTATCCTTCCCTTTCTGTACATGTCAGGCATCCCTATGGTGGCCCTAGGTACCCCCCTGGGCTGGGTGCAGTGTATCTGAAAGGTAGGGCATGTACTGAGGTGTGTAACATGCCCTGGTAGTGAATTACAGCCATTTTCGTTTTTCACTGCTGAGAGGCTATCTTGCCCATAGGATAGAATGGGGAAGGCTGTTTACATGCCTATCTTCCCATAAGGGCAAGATAGAAAATCCAAGTTTGGTATCTCTGTGTTCAGAATTTAATCATACATCTTTTTAGCAAGATGGTTTTTAAATTCACTGTGTGAGAATAGCACTTTTTAGAAAGTAGCTATTCTCCTGTTTAACCTTCCTGTGTGCCTGTGTGCTGGTTGGCTGACTGGTGTCAGGTGATGTGCTAGGTGG
Source organism: Triturus cristatus (assembly GCF_964204655.1). Classification (NCBI taxonomy): domain Eukaryota; kingdom Metazoa; phylum Chordata; class Amphibia; order Caudata; family Salamandridae; genus Triturus; species Triturus cristatus. The sequence continues at coordinate 833,096,856 of NC_140591.1, forward strand.
CTCCAGGAGCCTGGATGAGTCAGCAGCAGGGTGAATAGGGAGATCTGCTTTAGATGGGTGGGAGGAGTAGTCCCTGGGTTTGAATAGGGCTGTCCCTGCCAAACACAAAGCTGGCTCCACCCCCTGCTGGCCAGGCTGAGGACTCTGCCTCTGCTGGCACAAAGAAGGCTCCACCTCCTGCTGAGCGTCTAACGACCCTGCCCCTCACTCTGAAAGGAACCAGGTGCTCCAGAGCAGAGCACACCCAGGAACCGGTTTGAGCAGGGGAATCCCCCCACTGGAACAAAGAGAGACAAAGGCTTGGAGGGGTATAAGAAGAGGACCCCAGACACCTAAACTTTAGATCACTTTGGAACTAAGAAGAAACCTCTGCCAAGGAGAAAGCTGGAAGAAACTGAAGAGGAGAAGACTGCCTGCTTGCTGTTTTGCTTTGCTGCCAAGGAGAGGGGAAGGACTTTGCTGTGTCCCCTTCTTTTGATTCTGATCTCCAAGGGCCTGAGAAGAGCTGGCTCCCTGTTAAGAAGTCCCAGGAACAAAAGGACTTCACCACCAGCTCCCCTGGAACTCTGCTGAGAGAGTTCTGACCTGCCTTGGAGTGCTTGCCCAGTCTTGGGGCTTCAGGAGGTCGTTTTGCTGTGTTTAGGGAGCTGGGAAGCAGAAGCGTGAACAAGAGTGACTGGTACCCAACGCATCATCCGATTGCGTGTCGCAAGACGAGAGTGCGTGGAAAATTTCCTCGCGGCACCATCGCAACACGCAGGGTCTCCGCATCGCCGAGTGCGTCGAGCATCGTCCCGAAGCGTGAAGCTTCCTGCCATTGCGAGGGTTGTCGCAGAACCAGTTTGCGGGCCGCACCACTGCCGGTGCGTGAAAAGTCTCCAATCGCTGCGTGCGTCGACGCAGAGTCCCGTTCCGCGGCGCATCGAGAGTTGCGGCGCCGGAAGGCAACGCTGCGCCACGCATCGCACCACATCGAAGAGTGTCGCATCGAACCTGTGCGTGAAGCTTCCCCCTAAGAAACCTACGCAACGAAAGCCAAAGGTATCGCATCCTCCCCCTACAGATCGGAGCCGGCGCATCCACCTCTGCTGCGTGAAGCAGGGCTGCTGCAAAGCCTCCCCAGGATCTCAGGAGCATCGCATCGCCTTTGCCATCTTCCTTGTTATAGCTTTTGGGAACCTTATCGCAACTACAGGTACTGTTGGGCACGAAAGTGTCGCACTTTGTGCATTGAGAGTCGCACTGTGCAGGACACTGATTTTGACATCCTGGAGTACTTTTCTGCAAACTCTTGAACTATCCTTAAAGTAACCTTTTTGAATTATATGTTGGTTTGTCTGTAATATTTGGTCTTGTGAAGTTTTTAGTAAAGATACCTTATTTTTCTAAAACTGGTGTGGAGTAAATCTGTGGTGTTTTCACTGTGTTACTGTGAGTGTTGGTACAAATACTTTACACATTGCCTTTGATAGCCTAGACTGCTCAGGCCAAGCTACCTAGAGGGTGAGCAGGGGTTATCTTAACAGTGTATCCCCCTTTCCCTGACTAGAAGCAAGGGTCCCTACTTGGACAGTGGTACCTACCCTGCCAACTAGAGACCCCCAGATCTAACATTGGTGGCAGCGGTGGGATTGAACTTGTATTTGTACTTGACCCACAGTAATTGGTGTACATCACTAGTTTAAGTGCAGACCAATAGACAACCACATACTATATTTTTTTTGATTCTATTTTTGAGTAACTCTTCAAGAGCATCATGTCTCAGGTGGCAACAAGCGAGAAGGCAGAATTGGAGTTTTCCATTGCGAATTTATATTCATACAAAGTTGAAGATCTCAAGCAATTCTGCAAAGACCGTGGTTGCTCTTTTAAAAGCGGAGCTAGAAAAGATGTGCTACAAAGAGTCCTGAAGGCCTGGTGGGAGGCCCAAGAGGAAAGTGATGCAAATGAAGAGGATGGTTTTGTTCCCCAAGATCTGCCTGTGGGCAGACCAGTCTCAAGGGCTAGCAGCTCCCATTCCAGTAGGGGGCTCACTCCAGAGGAGCTGGAGGAGAATCAAAGGGTGAGAAACCATGAAATGGAAATGATGAAAATGAAAATGAAGCAATTGGAAGTAGAGAAGGACAAGGCGGCGGAGGAGAGCAAGAATGCCCGTGCCTTGGAAGAGAAGAAATTGCTTCTGGCTCATGAAGTGAGCATGAGAGAACTGGACATCAAGGCCAAGCAGGTGGAGTCCGGTTCAAATGGTGGCAGCGCACAGCCAGTGCAGGGGGGTAAAGTATATATCCCCAAAGATTTAGTACAGAATTACAATAGGAGTGAGGATATCTATGCCTGGTTCACATCGTATGAAATTGCATTGAGGATGAATGGGGTGCCTGAACAGCATTGGGGGGCGGGCCTGTGGAAACATTTTGAGGCTTCTGGGAGGAGTGCTCTAGAGCCCTTAGAATTAGCAGGTGCCATGGCCTATCCCAATATGAAGGAGGCCCTATGTCTCAGGTATGGACTTACTCCAGAGCAGTATAGACTGCAGTTTAGAAATTCCAAGAAGAAAGAGTCTGAGACTTGGATGGAGTGTGTGAATCTGTACTCGCGGGCACTGGAAGGTTGGATGAAGGGCAGCAAGGTAACGGATTATAAGGGGTTGTTACATTTAATTAGTTGGGAGCACTTGAGTAGTCTATGTGTTCCAGAGCTGCGCCAGCATCTTTTAGATAGCAAGTTGACGGACCCCATTGAGCTTGCTAAGGAGGCGGACCGCTGGACCAGTACCAGGGTCCACAGAGGAATTGTGGGTACCATTGCCAAAGGTGGGCAGGGTCCCCAGCAGAAGAGTGGGGGGGACAAGGGTAACCAAAAGGAGTTCTCACAAGGGCCCCAAAACAGTTCCCAGGGTAACCAGTCCCAGCCCCCCAAGTCAAAACCCAAACCAACCTGGCCCCCTAAGGGCAGGTCGGATAACAAGGGTCCCATCAAGTGTTATCACTGTCAGGAATTGGGTCACAAGTCTCCTGTGTGTCCCAAGAAATCCCAGGCACCCACTGGTGCTCCAACACCGGGTATAGCTAGTGTAGCTTTTGGGGGGGATTTACTTTCTAGTGATTTGGAGGGTTTAGCAGTTATGTCCCTTGTCTCTTTAGGAGACACAGAGATGGTCCAGGAAACCCCTGTCCCTGATAACACTAAGAAGTACAGGCAGTGGGTGACCATCAATGGGAGGAGGGTGGAGGCTCTCAGGGACACTGGAGCCAGTGTGACTACGGTCAGGTGTCAGTGGGTCCCTGAGGAGCTGATCATTCCAGACGTACTTCACCCAGTAGTGTCAGCTGACAACTCTGTGCGCCTTTGCAAGGTAGCACATGTTCCCTTTGAGTGGGGGGGGGGTCTCAGGTCCTCTCAAAGTTGTTGTGAGTCCATCCATGCCAGTAGACTGTCTGCTAGGTAATGACCTGGAGAGTTCCCCGTGGAAGGAGGTGGAACGCCAGGCTCATTTGGAGATGTTGGGTTTGCCTGAGTGGGTCTGTGTGACCACCCGGTCCATGGCAGCCAGACAGGGTTGTGAAGCAGACCTGGAGCCTGAAACAGTGGCCCAGGTCCCTGCCAGAAAGAGGAAGGGCAAGGGGCGTGGTGCGTCCACCCCCGCTGTTCCCACGGTCCAGGAAGGAGCAGAACCTACGGGGGATGCCCTGGAGCCTACAGGGGAACAGGTCGCTGAGCTGGGAGACATACCTGAGCTGACCCATTGGCAGCAAGAGGGTGGTCCCTCCAGAGAGGAGTTCTGCCGTGCGCAGAAGACATGCCCTACTCTTGAAGGTCTGCGGCACCAGGCTGCAGACCAGGCAGCAGGTGCTGATCCGAAGAACTTTTTTCTCTACTGGGAGAATGACTTCTTGTACAGTGAGCCTAGGTTTGCTGAGCCCAGTGGATCACGTACCCTGGTGGTACCCGCAGGGTTCAGAGACTTCCTACTGGGTCTGGCTCACGACGTGCCGCTTGCAGGACATCTCGGGCAGGACAAGACCCGACAAAGGCTTGCCACCCACTTTTACTGGCCCGGGATGAAGACGGACGTCGCTTCCTTTTGTAAATCATGCCAGACTTGCCAGGCAAGTGGCAAGGCTGGAGGAAAATGCAAAGGCCCTCTCCAGCCTTTTCCGGTAGTGAGCACCCCTTTCGAGCGGGTGGGAATAGATATTGTGGGGCCACTGGACCCCAGGACCGCCTTAGGCAACAGGTTCATCCTGGTCCTGGTGGATCATGCCACCCGGTACCCGGAGGCTATCCCTCTCAGGACAACCACAGCCCCGGTGGTGGGCCGTGCGTTGATGGGGATCTTTTCCCGTGTGGGTTTCCCCAAGGAGGTGGTATCTGACCGGGGTACCAACTTCATCTCCAGGTATATGAAGTCTCTGTGGGAGGAGTGTGGGGTAACTTATAAGTTCACCACTCCTTACCACCCTCAAGGAAATGGGTTGGTTGAAAGGTTCAACCGGACCCTGAAAGGCATGATCATGGGGCTGACAGAGCCCATGAGACGGAAGTGGGACGTCTTTTTGCCATGCCTATTATTTGCCTACAGGGAGGTACCACAAAAGTCTCTAGGGTTCAGTCCCTTTGAGCTTTTGTACGGGCACCCTGTTAGAGGACCTCTCAGTCTGGTGAAGGAGGGTTGGGAGAAATCCCTGGGGAAAACCCCTCAGGATGTGTTCAGCTATGTGCTGGCCATCCGCAACCAGACACAGCGCTTCCGGGCCCTCGCTCAGGCGAACCTGGAAGCCAGCCAGGATGAGATGAAGAGGTGGTATGACCAGCATACCACTCTGATGGAATTTCAACCTGGGCAGATGGTGTGGGTGATGGCGCCAGTGGAGCCTTGCGCGCTCCAGGACAAGTGGACTGGGCCATATGAGGTGGTGGAGCGCAAGAGTGAGGTGACCTACCTGGTCAACTTGCGATCTCCCAGGAACCCCATGAGGGTCCTACACGTGAACCGCCTCAAACCCCATTTTGAGAGGTCTGAAATAACAATGCTACTTGCTACAGATGCAGGTATGGAGGAGGATAGCGATCCTCTTCCTGACCTCCTGGCAGCTAAGGAGCAAGATGGGTCAGTGGATGGAGTGGTCCTCTCGCCCACCCTGACCCCAGAACAGCAGAGGGACTGTCGCCATGTGTTGGGTCAGTTTGCATCTCTGTTCTCCCTGACCCCCGGTATCACCAACTGGTGTGTCCATGACGTGGACACGGGAGATAGCATGCCTGTGAAACAGAAGTTTTACCGGGTGGCTGACAAGGTCAGGGCCAGCATCAAGAAGGAGGTTTCGAAGATGTTGGAGCTAGGGGTGATTGAGCCCTCCAGCAGCCCCTGGGCTAGCCCAGTGGTACTTGTACCGAAAGCTGCTGCGCCAGGTGCCACTCCAGAACTTAGGTTTTGTGTGGACTACCGTGGGCTCAATGCTGTCACGAAGACTGACGCACACCCCATCCCCAGAGCTGATGAGCTCGTGCATCGGTTGGGAGCTGCCAACTACCTCAGTACGTTTGATTTAACGTCTGGGTACTGGCAGATTGCCTTAACTGATGGGGCCAAGGAGAGGTCTGCGTTTTCAACGCCAGAGGGGCACTTCCAGTTCCGTGTCATGCCCTTTGGGTTGAAGAACGCCCCTGCCACATTCCAGAGACTGGTCAACCAGGTACTGTCCGGGCTGGAGCAATTCAGCGCCGCATATCTGGATGACATCGCTGTGTTCAGCTCCACTTGGGAAGAACACTTGCAACACCTCTGCGCAGTGTTGAAGGCTCTGCATAGTGCAGGCCTCACTATCAAGGCCAGTAAGTGCCAGATAGGGCAGGGTTCGGTGGTGTATTTGGGACACCAGGTAGGAAGCGGCCAGGTGGCGCCCCTACAAGCCAAGATAGATACCATCCGGGCTTGGGAACCCCCCAAAACCCAGACAGCGGTGAGAGCCTTCTTAGGACTCACCGGGTACTATCGCCGTTTTGTCAAGGGGTATGGCACCATTGTGGCTCCCTTGACAGAACTAACTTCCAAGAAGTTACCGAAGAAAGTGATTTGGACCAGTGCCTGCCAAGAAGCTTTTGATGCCCTGAAGGAGGCCATGTGTACAGCACCTGTACTCAAGGCGCCTGACTTCTCCAAGGAATTCATAGGGCAGACAGACGCTTCTGAGCATGGAGTGGGAGCGGTGCTCTCACAACTAAATGATGAGGACTTGGACCAACCTGTAGCTTTCATTAGCAGGAGGCTACTTCCCAGGGAACAGAGGTGGAGTGCGATTGAAAGGGAAGCTTTTGCTGTGGTCTGGGCGCTGAAGAAGCTGAGACCCTACTTGTTTGGGACTCACTTCCAGGTTCAGACGGACCACAGGCCCCTCAGATGGTTGATGCAGATGAGGGGTGAGAATCCTAAGCTGTTGAGGTGGTCCATTTCCCTACAGGGGATGGACTTTACGGTGGAACACCGCCCCGGTACAGAACACGCCAACGCTGATGGTCTGTCCAGGTTTTTCCGCCTTAGCGATGAGAACTCCCAAGAGGGTGGGTAGTTCTCCCCACTTTCAGCTGGAGGGGACACGTGTTAGACCTGGCATCTTTGGCGTGGTTACCCCTGACTTTTTGCCTCTACCTCCTGTATTTTTTGATGCTATGCTGGATTTCGATTTTGCTGGTTTAGATGCTTTGGGCACTTTGCCACTGCTGATCAGTGTCAAAGTGCAAGTGCTCCCTTGGTAAATTATTGTGTTGATTGGTTATCCATGATTGGGATATTTGTTTCACCTGTTAGCCCCTAGTAAAGTGCACTGCGTGTGCCAGGGCTGGTGATTCAAATGCTACTAGTGGGCTGCAGCACTGTTTGTGCCACCCACAGGAGTAGCGCTAAAATGATGTCTTAGGCCTGCTTGCAGTGCCTATGTGCAGTCCAGGACTGCCATGTCGACCTGGCCAGTGCACCCACTGACCAGGCCTTATCCTTCCCTTTCTGTACATGTCAGGCATCCCTATGGTGGCCCTAGGTACCCCCCTGGGCTGGGTGCAGTGTATCTGAAAGGTAGGGCATGTACTGAGGTGTGTAACATGCCCTGGTAGTGAATTACAGCCATTTTCGTTTTTCACTGCTGAGAGGCTATCTTGCCCATAGGATAGAATGGGGAAGGCTGTTTACATGCCTATCTTCCCATAAAGGCAAGATAGAAAATCCAAGTTTGGTATCTCTGTGTTCAGAATTTAATCATACATCTTTTTAGCAAGATGGTTTTTAAATTCACTGTGTGAGAATAGCACTTTTTAGAAAGTAGCTATTCTCCTGTTTAACCTTCCTGTGTGCCTGTGTGCTGGTTGGCTGACTGGTGTCAGGTGATGTGCTAGGTGGCTCCAGGAGCCTGGATGAGTCAGCAGCAGGGTGAATAGGGAGATCTGCTTTAGATGGGTGGGAGGAGTAGTCCCTGGGTTTGAATAGGGCTGTCCCTGCCAAACACAAAGCTGGCTCCACCCCCTGCTGGCCAGGCTGAGGACTCTGCCTCTGCTGGCACAAAGAAGGCTCCACCTCCTGCTGAGCGTCTAACGACCCTGCCCCTCACTCTGAAAGGAACCAGGTGCTCCAGAGCAGAGCACACCCAGGAACCGGTTTGAGCAGGGGAATCCCCCCACTGGAACAAAGAGAGACAAAGGCTTGGAGGGGTATAAGAAGAGGACCCCAGACACCTAAACTTTAGATCACTTTGGAACTAAGAAGAAACCTCTGCCAAGGAGAAAGCTGGAAGAAACTGAAGAGGAGAAGACTGCCTGCTTGCTGTTTTGCTTTGCTGCCAAGGAGAGGGGAAGGACTTTGCTGTGTCCCCTTCTTTTGATTCTGATCTCCAAGGGCCTGAGAAGAGCTGGCTCCCTGTTAAGAAGTCCCAGGAACAAAAGGACTTCACCACCAGCTCCCCTGGAACTCTGCTGAGAGAGTTCTGACCTGCCTTGGAGTGCTTGCCCAGTCTTGGGGCTTCAGGAGGTCGTTTTGCTGTGTTTAGGGAGCTGGGAAGCAGAAGCGTGAACAAGAGTGACTGGTACCCAACGCATCATCCGATTGCGTGTCGCAAGACGAGAGTGCGTGGAAAATTTCCTCGCCGCACCATCGCAACACGCAGGGTCTCCGCATCGCCGAGTGCGTCGAGCATCGTCCCGAAGCGTGAAGCTTCCTGCCATTGCGAGGGTTGTCGCAGAACCAGTTTGCGGGCCGCACCACTGCCGGTGCGTGAAAAGTCTCCAATCGCTGCGTGCGTCGACGCAGAGTCCCGTTCCGCGGCGCATCGAGAGTTGCGGCGCCGGAAGGCAACGCTGCGCCACGCATCGCACCACATCGAAGAGTGTCGCATCGAACCTGTGCGTGAAGCTTCCCCCTAAGAAACCTACGCAACGAAAGCCAAAGGTATCGCATCCTCCCCCTACAGATCGGAGCCGGCGCATCCACCTCTGCTGCGTGAAGCAGGGCTGCTGCAAAGCCTCCCCAGGATCTCAGGAGCATCGCATCGCCTTTGCCATCTTCCTTGTTATAGCTTTTGGGAACCTTATCGCAACTACAGGTACTGTTGGGCACGAAAGTGTCGCATTTTGTGCATTGAGAGTCGCACTGTGCAGGACACTGATTTTGACATCCTGGAGTACTTTTCTGCAAACTCTTGAACTATCCTTAAAGTAACCTTTTTGAATTATATGTTGGTTTGTCTGTAATATTTTGTCTTGTGAAGTTTTTAGTAAAGATACCTTATTTTTCTAAAACCGGTGTGGAGTAAATCTGTGGTGTTTTCACTGTGTTACTGTGAGTGTTGGTACAAATACTTTACACATTGCCTTTGATAGCCTAGACAGCTCAGGCCAAGCTACCTAGAGGGTGAGCAGGGGTTATCTTAACAGTGTATCCCCCTTTCCCTGACTAGAAGCAAGGGTCCCTACTTGGACAGTGGTACCTACCCTGCCAACTAGAGACCCCCAGATCTAACATTCAACTATTGTACTGCTTTGTTGTAACCTCTGTACCTGTTTCCTTTGATTTGTATTTGACGCATACCTGACCATCCTTAATTGTGAAGCGCTCTAATATCCTTCGGGACATTGTTCGCGCTATATAAAACTTTATAAATAAAAATAACTATTCTTTTGGCGAGAGAGGGCAGAGTCCATAAGGTATTAAAGCCAAGAGGTGCTGTGCGTTTATTGCTGACGATAGTAGAGTTAATTATTCTTTTAGGACTGATGTAACTAACCTTTTGCATGAGATTAAGTCTTTTGAAGAACCTGGCTTATGGGAAACTTTAGGTTCATGGGTTAGGAAGTTAAAAAAGAGTTTTGGTAGGGTTGGTGGATGGCCAGGTAATTTAGGTGGAAATGCTTTTCAGGCTACGTTAACACCTGTAATGATCATAATGATTTGTGCAATTGTTCTGTTTCTTTTGCTAAAGTTTTCTGAGTGTAAGATTAGTACATATAAAATAAAAGAGGGAATGGTGAAAATAGGTTCAAGAAAATGAAAAGATCAATAAAAATGTAATTGATGGGTTTTAAGGATCATGTCTACAACCAGTTAAAGATGGCGAAGGAAATTTCCCAAAGACAAGTAAGGATAATGACGGCATCTACTGATTAATGGCTGATAAATAAAGTTTACCGGATGGTTTTAAGTGATTATTAGGGGGGAGGTTGATAGAGCTTTTTCTAAATGTGCAATTAATGAGACAAAGTATTTTTGAATACTATTAATTGTTATAATGAATATAGTTGTAATTGATGAACTTATAATGTTGCAATTGAAGCAATTTTATTTAGAGGTTTAAAACTGTGTTTATTGACGTAGTTTAGTCATGCCACATTTTCGTAGCGACACCATTTTATTAAAATGGATGCTGTTAACTTGCTCTGTTCATCTTGCTCCTGCTCATTACCCTTCCCAATCAATTTACCTCTGCATGTCTTCTATCCTCACAGTTTTTGCGGAGCAGAGGACACTGTGATGCAATTGATTATTTTTCATAGAGAGCATGTATTGTGAATGAAACTTTATTTGTGTTTCTAATGTAACTTTCTGAAGGACACTGATGTATGAGCCTTTGTTTGAAAATGTTTCATATTGTGTTGTACATTCCCGGACTGTGCTGTTTCTGAGGAATCTAATGGAAGATTTTTTCTACCTTAAAGATGATTTAGAGTTATAATTATTTGTGTGACGGTTATCATTCTGATTTGCCCAATGTGGGATATTGATAGTCATGCCATGCCGAATTTGCTGTTTTTGCTTATTACCTATGAGTAAAATACGTTTGTTTTCCTTACAGGACTCTGTCCATTTAAAGCAAGAACTGTGGAAACGTGTAATATTTTCATTAGCATAAGCAACAGCCGTTTTGGCTGTGGTGTCCATTTTGTTTCCTTCGTAATTCTTTTGTCCTCAGCTGTTCACCTTTTCACTCTTCTTGTGCCCTCTATTTTAGTTGATCTCTTCGACATGGCTCAGCAACGTACGTGCTGGGGGGTTGTAGCTGCCGGTGCACCTGGTCTTAGATGTCATCTGTTGACTGTTTACTGCTGTCATAAGCATTCCTGCTCCCCCTCCCTATTTGCTGACCAAGTAGTCATCCATCTGCCCTTGTTTGCTGATAGCTATTATGTTGGAAAGGCGTTCGCCGGAGGGGGGGTTCGATACTCGTCCTGCCCACCCCGTTGACCCACCTCTCCCAAGTAGGACGAACCAGGCGCGCACACCCTGAGCTTTCACTACGAACAGAGTGACACCACACGTATTCTTTGTAGGACGATAGGTTCTTTTATCGTAGGTTTCAAGGGATCTTTATGATCCAAGGTGTAAGGAGTACATCAACAGTACAATAGACTACAATTCGATGGTAGGGGAATGGGGGTAGCGGGACAGTCTTTGAAGGTAGTGTCTCTGCAAAGTACCCTGCGGATAGCTCACAATCCTCGAGCTGGAGGGTGTTGTTTCTCGGGGCGATCTCTTGCCAATGCGTTCTCGAGGGGAGTGCCGCGAGTCACTCAGCAGGCACGGCTAGTCGGAGTTCGGGAGCCGCGATCTTGTCAGCAGGGCTCGGGTGGTTCGAGAGTCGGGGGCCGCGAGTCACTCAGCAGGCCCAGGTGGTTCGGAGGTCGGGAGCCGCGATCTCGTCAGCAGGGCTCAGATGGTTCAATGGCTGGGGGCCGCGAGTCACTCAGCAGGCCCAGGTGGTTCGGTATTCAGGAGCCGCGACAGCGTCAGCAGGCTTCGATGGTTCCAGGTCTTCTCTGCCATTCGTTCCTCCGGCACCCCTTGTTATACTCCCCCTGCCCTTTGAAGTCCGGAGTCCTCGCAGAGGGGGGCCTTGAGTGACTGAGGGGGTTCGGCGGGATTTCCTGCCGCTCGTTTCTTTGGTCTTTTCAGGTGGGTCTGGGAGGGACCCCAGACGCTCGGCAGGCGAGGCGCCTGCTCCCCAGGGGCCTGGTGGCCGATCGAGTCCTCCCGGGGGAAGGCGACCCGAGGTGTGACTGGGCTGGCGCCTCTTGGTCTGGCTCGGCGGTTCCCGCTCCCTCGGGTGGACATGCGTGGTAGGTTGTCGAGTCTGTCGGGGGCTCTGGCCAGCCCTCGGGTCTGTGTGGCTGGGGCGGCCGGAGTCGGAGATGCCGTGTCTTGAGGGTGGTTGCAGGTTGGCTGGATGATCGGGAGGGCATACGCCGTGAGGCCGGTCTCACACGCGTCCCCCCCAGCTGAAAGGCGTGGAGAACTACCCATCCACTGGGGGGTTCTCCTCGCCGAAGCGGAAGAACCGGGACAGGCCGTCGGCGTTGGCATGGTCCGTCCCGGGGCGATGCTCGACAGTGAAGTCCATCCCCTGGAGGGAGATGGACCATCGTAATAGCTTAGGGTTCTCTCCCCTCATCTGCATCAGCCACCGCAAGGGCCGGTGGTCCGTCTGCACTCGGAAGTGGGTTCCGAACAAGTAGGGCCGTAATTTCTTGAGGGCCCAGACTACGGCGAAGGTCTCTCGCTCTATGGTACTCCAACGCTGTTCTCGAGGCAGCAGCCTTCGGCTGATGAAGGCTATGGGCTGATCGATGCCCTTGTCCTTGAACTGCGAGAGGACGGCTCCGATGCCGTGTTCCGATGCGTCGGTCTGGACCACAAACTCTTGGGAGTAGTCGGGGGCCTTCAGTACTGGTGCGGTGCACATGGCGGTTTTCAAGGCGTCGAACGCCTGCTGGCACGGGGGAGTCCACTGCACCTTCTTCGGGAGCTTTTTGGAGGTCAACCCCGTGAGAGGCCCTGAAGAGGCTACCATAGGTTTTAATGAACCTCCGGTAGTATCCTGTGAGGCCCAGGAAGGCCCGGACTTCTGTCTGAGTGGTGGGGGGCTCCCAGGACTTGATGGCGTCGATCTTTGGTTGGAGGGGGGCGACCTGCCCGCTGCCCACCTGATGCCCCAGGTAGACCACGGAGCCTCGCCCAAGCTGGCATTTGCTGGCCTTCACTGTTAGGCCGGCTTGGCGCAGGGCCAGCAGTACTTGCCGGAGGTGCTGGAGATGCTCGTGCCATTGAGAGCTGAATACGGCTATGTCGTCAAGGTATGCCGCGCTGAATTCCTCGAGCCCGGCCAGGACCTTGTTTACCAACCGTTGGAAGGTGGCCGGGGCATTTTTCATCCCGAACTGCATGACCCTGAAGCGGTAGTGTCCATCGGGTGTGGAGAAGGCGGAGCGTTCTTTTGCTCCCTCCGTGAGCGCAATCTGCCAGTAACCGCAGGTCAGGTCGAAGGTGCTGAGGAAACGAGCGGCCCCAAGGCGGTCGATGAGTTCGTCGGCGCGGGGGATAGGATGAGCGTCTGCTCGGGTGACCGCATTGAGCCCCCGGTAGTCCACACAGAATCTTAGTTCGGGGGCGACCCCAGGGGCGGCCGCCTTCGGGACCAGGACTACCGGGCTGGCCCAGGGGCTATCGGAGGGTTCGATCACTCCAAGGGTTAACATCTTCTGTACTTCGGCCTTGATGCAGGTGCGGACCCGGTCAGGCACCCGGTAGGCCCGGTGTCTCACAGGTGGGCTGTCGCCGGTGTCCACGTCGTGGACACACCAGTCGGTGACTCTTGGGATGAGGGAGAAGAGGTCTGCAAATTGTCTGAGCAGCTGGCGACAGTCGTCGGACTGTTGGGGAGTGAGGGTGGTCGACAGTTTCACTCCCTCCACGGAACCATCCAGTTCTTTAGCGCACAGGGGGTCGGGCAAGGGTTCAGTGTCTTCTTCCGCCCCATCATCGGTGGCCAGTAGCAAACTTAACTCCGTTCTCACAAAGTGGGGCTTGAGACGGTTCACGTGGAGAACCCGGAGGGGGTTCCGGGGGGACTGTACATCGATCAGGTACGTGACCTGACTCTTCCGCTCGACCACCTAGAAGGGGCCAGTCCATTTGTCCTGTAGGGCGCAGGGTTTCACCGGGGCCATGACCCAAACCTGCTGGCCCGGCTGGAATTCGACCAGAGTTGCGTTCTGGTCATACCAGCGCTTCATTTCTTCTTGGCTGGCCTCGAGGTTAGCCTCTGCTAGTTCTCTGAACTTTCGGGTCTGGTTGCGGAGCGCCAGGATGTAGCGGAACACATCAGGAGGGGTCCCCCGGGGGCTTGTCTCCCAGCCCTCTTTGACCAGGCTCAGGGGCCGCCGGACAGGGTGTCCGTATAGTAGTTCGAATGGGCTGAACCCCAGGGATTTTTGGGGAACTTCCCGGTACGCGAACAGGAGGCAAGGGAGGAGGACGTCCCATCTTCGGCGCAGGGGCTCCTCGAGGCCCAGGATCATCCCCTTCAGGGTTCGGTTGAAGCGTTCCACCAGGCCGTTGCCCTGGGGGTGGTAGGGGGTCGTGAACTTATATGTTACTCCGCACTGCTGCCACAGGGACTTCATGTAGCGGGATATGAAGTTAGTGCTGCGATCGCTCACAACCTCGCGAGGGAATCCGACACGGGAGAAGATCCCCATGAGAGCCCGGCCCACCACGGGAGCCGTCACGGTGCGGAGGGGAATGGCCTCGGGGTAGCGGGTGGCATGGTCCACCAGGACGAGGATGAATCTGTGGCCCTGGGCGGTCTTCGGATCCAGGGGTCCCACGATGTCGATGCCGACCCGCTCGAACGGGGTACTCACAACGGGAAAGGGTTGTAATGGAGCCTTGCGCTTTCTGCCACTTTTCCCACTGCCCTGGCACGTGAGGCAGGATTTACAGTGGACTTCTACATTTGCTCGCATCTTGGGCCAATAGAAGTGGGTAACTAATCGCTGATATGTTTTGTCTTGGCCTAAGTGTCCTGCCAAGGGTACATCGTGGGCCAGGCCCAAGAGGAGGCTTCAGAAGCGCAGGGGTACCACCAGTACTCGGGCTGCGCCTAGCTCGGCTGACTTTTGTTCACTGTATAGGAGGCCATTGTCCCAATAGACCCAGTGGGTTCCAGTCCGGTCACCGGCGGTCTGTGCTTCGGCTTGTTGTCGGAGTCCCACGAGGGAAGGGCAGGTGGCCTGTTCCTGGCAGAACTCTTCACGGGAGGGACCTCCCTCACAGCGCCACTGGGCCATTTCGGGCAGTTCTCCGAGCTCAGTCAGAGCCTCCGGGGCGGTACGTTCCGGCTCTTCTCCCGGGTTAGTGTCTTCCTCTCCTTCCGAAGGAGGGTCGTCCGTTTCTGGTAGGGTGTCCCGGTTCTGGGGGACAGTGTTCGGTGAGAGGGCCTCACCGCCCTCGGAGAGTGGCAATCGCGCGGTCATGGAGCACGTGGTGGCGCAGACCCATTCTGGTAGGCCCATCATCTCGAGATGGGCTCTTCGTTCCACTTGCCTCCACAGGGAACTCTCAAGATCGTTGCCTAGGAGGCAGTCTACGGGCTGTGATGTTCGGACGGCTACCTTCAATTCTCCGGAGACTCCTCCCCACTCGAAAGGCACCAGAGCCATCTGGCAGAGGCTCTCGGAATTGTCGGAGGATATGACCGGACAGAGGGCACCGGGTAGGATCTGGTCTTCAGAGATTAGGTTGCGGTGGACCGCGGTGACACTTGCCCCGGTATCGCGGAGGCCCTCGACTCGGTGGCCGTTGATGGTCACCTGCTGTCGGTACTTCTTCGTGTTGGCGGGCAAGGGTGTCCCGGGGACCATTTCTCGATCACCAAGGGAGACCAGGGCCATGGCAGCTGGTTCCCACTCTTCGGAGTCCTCTATCTCTTCCCCTAGGGCCACGGATGCCATCTGCCGGGCCGGGGGGTTGGTTGTTGCTGTTCGTTGATACTGGGGACACTGGGGGTCGTTGGCGTAGTGTCCGGTCTGTTGGCAACGGAAGCAGGTGATCCTGGTTCGTGGCCCTTGCCGCCCCGGGGCTCCGGTGCTGGCTGGGGACGGGGCTGGACCTGCCGCTGGTGGGCTGCTGGGAGGGCTGTGCGGGTGCCCCCCTGGGAAGTCTCTCGGTCGGCCGTGGTTTCCTCCGCCCCTCTGGCGGGGTGGTCCTTGACTGTGGCGACCGTAGTCTCCCACGGGGCCTCGGGCGGCCCGGGTGTTCACCCAACGGTCAGCCTCGGCGGCCAGCTTCCGAGGGTCGGTGAGTTTACTGTCCAGGAGATGTTGGCACAGTTCTACAAAGCAGTTGGCCGCTAAATGTTCCCAGGCGATCAGATCAAACAGCTCTTCGAAGGTGGAGACCTTGCTGCCCTTGATCCACCCGTCCAAGGCCCGGCTGTAAAAGTTCACGTATTCTACCCAGGTGGTGCCCGGTATCTTTTTGCAATCTCGGAACCGTTGCCGGTACATCTCGGGGGTGAGTCCATACCGGCCCACGAGGGCTTCTTTCATGTGGCTGTAGGAGTTCATGACCGTGGAGGGCAGATCCAGCAGGGTATCTCTCCCTTCGCTTAAGAACCGGCCCCACAGCCCAGCCCCCCAATCCTTCTGCGGGACTCGGTGAGAGGTCATAGCGACTTCGTAGGCCTTAAACCACTGCTGGATATCGTTGTTTTTGTAATACTCCTTTACCACATCCTTGGGGATGTGGACTTTGGCTTCCACGGTGGGAGCGGATGATAGATTCCCGGAGGGTCGTGACTCTTCGCTTTTAGCCCTCAACTCGATTTCTTTCAGGCTGCGTTCATGTTCCAGCTGGAGTTTCTTTTCGTCGTGCTCTCTTTGGCGTCTCTTTTCTTCGAGTTCCCCTTGTAGCCGTAACTGCTCGACGGCTAACTTTTTCTCTGCCAGTTTTAGTTCTCCCTCGATTTTCAGCTTGGCCAGTTCAAGTTCGTGGTTGCGGCCTCTCTCTCGGTCTGCTAGTTCCTCGGGGGACAGGTTCCCCTCTGGCCCGCTGTTTCTCACCGGGATGCTTTGTGGTTCATGGGCGGAGTCTCCTTCTGTTTGGGTCGGGGGCGCCCCCGTCTCGACCCAGGCCATCAATACTTTTTGGAAGTCTTCCTTTGTGCTTAATCCGGTGGTAGCGAATCCAAGGTCTTTGAAAATTGTTTTAATTCTCTATGCGTATAATAGTCCAATTGATCCTCTCGGAACATCGAGCTCATTTCGGTACCTGCGGCACCCAGGGAGGTTTCTCCTTCCATCTCTGTTTGGTAGTGCGTCAGTCGTTCACTGCACGCTCTCTTTCGGTGTCGGCTCGGATCCCGTCGTCTGCCACCAAATGTTGGAAAGGCGTTCGCCGGAGGGGGGGTTCGATACTTGTCCTGCCCACCCCGTTGACCCACCTCTCCCAAGTAGGCCGAACCAGGCGCGCACACCCTGAGCTTTCACTACGAACAGAGTGACACCACACGTATTCTTTGTAGGACGATAGGTTCTTTTATCGTAGGTTTCAAGGGATCTTTATGATCCAAGGTGTAAGGAGTACATCAACGGTACAATAGACTACAATTCGATGGTAGGGGAATGGGGGTAGCGGGACAGTCTTTGAAGGTAGTGTCTCTGCAAAGTACCCTGCGGATAGCTCACAATCCTCGAGCTGGAGGGTGTTGTTTCTCGGGGCGATCTCTTGCCAATGCGTTCTCGAGGGGAGCGCCGCGAGTCACTCAGCAGGCACGGCTAGTCGGAGTTCGGGAGCCGCGATCTTGTCAGCAGGGCTCGGGTGGTTCGAGAGTCGGGGGCCGCGAGTCACTCAGCAGGCCCAGGTGGTTCGGAGGTCGGGAGCCGCGATCTCGTCAGCAGGGCTCAGATGGTTCAATGGCTGGGGGCCGCGAGTCACTCAGCAGGCCCAGGTGGTTCGGTATTCAGGAGCCGCGACAGCGTCAGCAGGCTTCGATGGTTCCAGGTCTTCTCTGCCATTCGTTCCTCCGGCACCCCTTGTTATACTCCCCCTGCCCTTTGAAGTCCGGAGTCCTCGCAGAGGGGGGCCTTGAGTGACTGAGGGGGTTCGGCGGGATTTCCTGCCGCTCGTTTCTTTGGTCTTTTCAGGTGGGTCTGGGAGGAACCCCAGACGCTCGGCAGGCGAGGCGCCTGCTCCCCAGGGGCCTGGTGGCCGATCGAGTCCTCCCGGGGGAAGGCGACCCGAGGTGTGACTGGGCTGGCGCCTCTTGGTCTGGCTCGGGGGTTCCCGCTCCCTCGGGCGGACATGCGTGGTAGGTTGTCGAGTCTGTCGGGGGCTCTGGCCGGCCCTCGGGTCTGTGTGGCTGGGGCGGCCGGAGTCGGAGATGTCGTGTCTTGAGGGTGGTTGCAGGTTGGCTGGATGATCGGGAGGGCATACGCCGTGAGGCCGGTCTCACATATTTCTAAACTTGTTCTTTCCATTTCTGTCCATATGTTTACATTGCAACAAAGCTGTATATAAGGACGATGGTTTGAGAGTTCAGTGTACCTCCTCCTATAACACTTGAGAGTGTTGTGTGGACGTGGTCCCACTCATGAGTGATTAATAAACTTGTTATTTTATTTCAACTCCAGTGCCAATCTCTTTTTGTAAGTCTTCGGACCCGTGGACAAGAGGGTGACCCTGCACCAGTGTGCTCACTTTTGGGTACATTTCCACAGAACTTTCCTTTTTAGGTCTCGCCTGGCTGTCGTGGAAGCGATCGCTCAGCGAGACTTATGTGGGGCTTCCGAAAATGCTCCCAAAGGCTTCCCAGGCGGATCGGGTGGCGATTACGCGCACAACCATGCGCATTCCATGTGCCACCAGCTACTTCCTGCGTGTGCGCCGCCTCACGCATTCAGAGAGATTTAGTAAGGGGCACAAGACCTTAGGAATGTGGTTTATGACCAGTGCATGTGAGGCATTCAAGCGCGAAGCTGGAATCTGGCATCGGACTTGAAAGCAGCAGACTGCTTTCGCCAGAACTTTCGTTATAACTCACACCCCATATGCTCGTTCCCTCCCACCCTTCGCTTTTCTTGTTGTTTACAAACCATGCCACACACTGCTGCACGCCACACACTGCTGCATGCCACACACTGCTGCACGCCGCACACTGCTGCATTACACACTGCTGCATTACACACTGCTGCACGCCATACACTGCTGCATGCCGCACACTGCTGCAGGCCTCACACTGCTACACGAAACACTGCTGCATGCCTCACACTGCTGCATGCCACACACTGCTGCACGCCACACACTGCTGCACGCCTCACACTGCTGCATGCCTCACACTTCTGCACGCCTCACACTGTTGCATGCCACACACTGCTGCACGCCACAAACTGCTGCACGCCACACACTGCTGCATGCCGCTGCACGCCACACACTGCTGCACGCCACACACTGCTGCACGCCACACACTGCTGCACGCAGCACACTGCTGCACGGTGCACACTGCTGCACGCCACACACTGCTGCATGCTGCACACTGCTGCACGCCACACACTGCTGCACGCCACACACTGCTACACGAAACACTGCTGCACGCCACACACTGCTGCACACCACACACTGCTGCACGCCGCACACTGCTGCATGCCGCACACTGCTGCACACTGCTGCATTACTCACTGCTGCATGCTGCACGACACTGCTGCACGCAGCACACTGCTGCACGCCGCACACTGCTGCACGCCGCTGCACGCCACACAGTGCTGCATGCCTCACACTGCTACAAGAAACACTGCTGCATGCCGCACACTGCTGCACGCCGCACACTTCTGCACGCCGCACACTACCACACGCCACACACTGCTGCATTACACACTGCTGCATGCCGCACACTGCTGCATGCCTCACACTGCTACACGAAACACTGCTGCACGCCTCACACTGCTGCACGCCTCACACTGCTGCACACCACAAACTGCTGCATGCCACACACTGCTGCACGCCACACACTACTGCATGCCACACACTGCTGCACGCCTCACACTGCTGCACGCCTCACACTGCTGCATGCCGCACACTGCTGCACACCTCACACTGTAGCACGCCGCCAGTGCTGCATGCCTCACACTGCTACACGAAACACTGCTGCACACCGCACACTGCTGCACGTTGCACACTGCTGCACGCCGCACACTACCGCACGCCGCACACTGCTGCATTACACACTGCTGCATTACACACTGCTGCACGCCGCACACTGCTGCACGCCGCACACTGCTGCACGCCTCACACTGCTACACAAAACACTGCTGCACGCCGCACACTGCTGCACGCCGCACACTGCTGCACGCCGCACACTGCTGCATGCCACACACTGCTGCACGCCTCACACTGCTGCATGCCGCATACTGCTGCACGCCTCACACTGCTGCACGCCTCACACTGCTGCATGCCTCACACTGCTGCACGCCGCACACTGCTGCACGCCGCACACTGCTGCACGCCGCACACTGCTACACACCACACACTGCTGCACGCCACACACTGCTGCATGCCACACACTGCTGCACGCCACACACTGCTGCACGCCACACACTGCTGCATGCAGCACACTGCTGCACGCCGCACACTGCTACACGCCGCACAATGCTACATGCCGCACAATGCTACACGAAACACTGCTGCACGGCACACACTGCTGCACGCCGCACACTGCTGCACGCCGCACACTGCTGCTCACTGCTGCATTACTCACTGCTGCATGCTGCACGCAGCACACTGCTGCACGCAGCACACTGCTGCACACTGCACACTGCTGCACGACGCACACTGCTGCATGCCGCTGCATGCCACACAGTGCTGCATGCCTCACACTGCTACACGAAACACTGCTGCACGCCACACACTGCTGCACACCTCACACTGCTGCATGCCGCACACTACCGCACGCCACACACTGCTGCGCACACTGCTGCATTACACACTGCTGCATTACACTGCTGCACGCCGCACACTGCTGCACGCCTCACACTGCTACACGAAACACTGCTGCACGCCTCACACTGCTGCACGCGTCACACTGCTGCACGCCTCACACTGATACACGCCTCACACTGCTACACGAAACACTGCTGCATGCCTCACACTGCTGCACGTCTCACACTACTGCACGCCACACACTGCTGCACGCCACACACAGCTGCATGCCGCACACTGCTGCACGCCGCACACTGCTGCATGCCTCACACTGCTGCACGCCGCACACTGCTGCACGCCGCACACTGCTGCATGCTGCACACTGCTACACACCACACACTGCTGCACGCCACACACTGCTGCATGCCGCTGCACACCACACACTGCTGCATGCCACACACTGCTGCACGCTGCACACTGCTGCACGCCACACACTGCTGCACGCCGCCCACTGCTGCACGCCGCACACTGCTGCACACCACACACTGCTGCATGCCACACACTGCTGCACGCCGCACAATTCTACACGAAACACTGCTGCATGCCACACACTGCTGCACGCCACACACTGCTGCACGCCACACACTGCTGCACGCCGCACACTGCTGCACGCCTCACACTGCTACACGAAACACTGCTGCACGCCTCACACTGCTGCACGCGTCACACTGCTGCACGCCTCACACTGATACACGCCTCACACTGCTACACGAAACACTGCTGCATGCCTCACACAGCTGCACGTCTCACACTACTGCACGCCACACACTGCTGCACGCCACACACAGCTGCACGCCGCACACTGCTGCACGCCGCACACTGCTGCATGCCTCACACTGCTGCACGCCGCACACTGCTGCACGCCGCACACTGCTGCACGCTGCACACT
Source organism: Triturus cristatus (assembly GCF_964204655.1). Taxonomy (NCBI): domain Eukaryota; kingdom Metazoa; phylum Chordata; class Amphibia; order Caudata; family Salamandridae; genus Triturus; species Triturus cristatus. The sequence goes on from NC_140591.1 coordinate 833,118,032, forward strand.
GCTACACACCACACACTGCTGCACGCCACACACTGCTGCATGCCGCTGCACACCACACACTGCTGCATGCCACACACTGCTGCACGCTGCACACTGCTGCACGCCGCACACTGCTGCACGCCGCCCACTGCTGCACGCCGCACACTGCTGCACACCACACACTGCTGCACGCCACACACTGCTGCACACCGCACAATTCTACACGAAACACTGCTGCACGCCACACACTGCTGCACGCCACACACTGCTGCACGCCACACACTGCTGCACGCCACACACTGCTGCACGCCACACACCGCTACACGAAACACTGCTGCATGCCACACACTGCTGCACGGCACACACTGCTGCACGCCGCCGGGCTATCGCTTAAGCGATCGCTCAGCGAGACTTATGTAGGGGCTTCTGAAAATGCTCCCAAAGGCTTCCCAGGCGGATCGGGTGGTGGTTACGCGCACAACCACGCGCATTCCGTTTGCCACCAGCTACTTCCTGCGTGAGCGCCGCCTCACGCATTCAGAGAGATTTAGTAAGGGGCACAAGACCTTAGGAATGCGGTTTATGGCCAGTGCATGTGAGGCATTCAAGCGCGAAGCTGGCATCTGGCATCAGACTTGAAAGCAGCAGACTGCTTTCGCTAGAACTTTCGTTATAACTCACACCCTGTTGGACAGGCCACACGAAGGGCTTGCTCCCTCCCCGCACGACAGGGCCCAAGCCCCGGCCCGCCAGGCGTGACCCACAAGAATCACCCGCACCCCGTCCCCCGACGGAACTCCTGCCCCCGGACCTCCATGTATCACGGGACCGAGCCACCACCGGCTGCCCCGGCCGGCTCAAGCCGCCATCTTGGGCCCTGCACCACGAGGCCGCGTGGCCTCCACCCGACCCTAACCCTGGGCCTGGCCGGCCCCGACATCCCGGCACCACCATCCACCCAGGAGGTGAGCGGACCACTTGGCAGGTCAATGGGAGAACGAAGCGTCAAGGGCTCTCCCCGCCAGGTGCCGATCGCCTCCAGCTCCCCCAGGCACTGGTTCCACCCCCTGCTGGGTGTCTGGACACCTTCATCCCGGGCCCTCCGACCTCCAAGTGCGAGGGTCCGGACATCAAAGGGCGCCAGACCTATAACTAGGGCAGCTCCGGTGCAGGACGACAGTTGTATCCTGGAGTCGAGAGACACCGAGAGAACTCAGCCTTGACGGATTACTGGCGCTGCCGTAGCCCTACCTTGTGAACTATCGTCCTGCCTGCTGGCGCTGCCGCGGCCTTCTGCAACATCCATCCTCGTCGGGACCTGCTGGCGCTGCCGCGGCCCGTTGTAACGACCATCTTCACCGGGACCTGCTGGCGCTGCCGCGGACCGTGTACCGACCATCTTCACCGGGACCTGCTGGCGCTGCCGCGGACCGTGTATCGACCATCTTCACCGGGACCTGCTGGCGCTGCCGCGGCCCGTCCCAGCTAGAACACCGAGCTCGAGGATTGTGAGCTAACCACCATACTACCTCAACTACCAGACTGGTAACCAGACTGTCCCGCTACCCCCTTTCCCCACCTTGAGAGACTTGAATCGAGGGGACCCCTGAGTCCAGACCTCCTTGTACCATTTCATCGTACCGTAAGAAATTGCCTATAAAGAACGCTGAATCTTCTCCTTGTGTGGTGTCTGTCTGTGGGGGGGAAGTTATTTATCTGAACGATCGCTGGAGACGGCTCTCCCCGGAGACCTCTCCCATTGTCCTCGGCCGACCCTCCCGGTCCGTCTAACATTGGTGGCCAGCGGCGCGATCCGAATCAACGCGTAATCGTACAGAGAGTAGCTCACCCCACGACAAAACCACGATGTCAGCCAAAGATAGCGGTTCCACTGACAAGTTCCAAATGGATAAGTTGGAAGAATATAGCCACCGCGAACTTAAACAATTCTGCATGGAACTAGGCATTGCTACCACCGGCCTGAGTACCAAAGACGATTTGAAGCGCGCCCTTGAGTCGTGGGCAGAAACTGGGGTCACCGGATCACCCGACCAAAACAGTGTCGCACCAGAGGGGAACGCCACGGCTCCCGAGGAGCGGGGAACGGGCCTCTCGCAGGAGGAGATCCAAGAAAGAGAAAGAACCAGATTACATGAGTTGGAAATGGCACGACTCAAGATGGACGGTGAACTAAAGTTAGCCGAGCAGAAACTAAATCTAGAACATCTGCGGCTCCGAGAAGAACGAGAAGAAAAACAGAGACAGAGAGAGCTCGAGGAAAAAAGAATAACACTCGAACACGAGCGCAAACTGGCGGAAATAGAACTTCGGAAACAGAATAAAGAACCGGGGGTGCCTGAGCGACCGCACACCCCGGGAGCAACCGAGAAAAAAGTCCACATCCCCAAGGATGTTGTCCGAGAATATGTCCGAGAAGACGACATACAACAGTGGTTCAAAGCCTACGAGATCGCCATGACCTCCCACCGGATCGACCGGAGTGATTGGGGAGCCGGACTATGGGGGAGGTTCGTCAACGAAGGCCGCGATGCCCTATTGCAGCTCCCAGATCACCAGATGTCGTCCTACGACCACATGAAGGCTGCCCTCCACACCCGCTACGGCCTCACGCCCGAGATGTACCGCCAGAGGTTCAGAGACTGCACCCGGATCCCGGGTACAACTTGGGTGGAGTACGTCAACTATTTCAGCCAAGCCTTCGAGGGTTGGATCAAGGGGAGCCATGTAACGACCTACGAGCAACTCTTTAACCTTATGGTATGGGAGCACCTGTCGAACAACTGTTTCATCGAGCTCAGGCAGCACCTCCTCGACAGTAAGTTGACTGACCCCCGGCAACTCGCCGCCGAAGCTGACCGATGGGAAAGCACCCGAGTGGGCCAGAGAGGACCACACGAGCAAAACCGAAACAACCCAGGCCAGCACCGTCCCCGGGGAGGAGGCCAGGGGCGAGGGAGAGACACCATCCCGGCAACACCCGTGGCCAGCACCACGCCCCCGGCCGGCCGGGGCAACCCCCCGATGCGCCCGGGGTTCCGAGCCAACGTCACGTGCCACCGATGCCAGCGAGTCGGCCACTACGCCAATGACCCGAGCTGCCCGCAGAACCAAACACCAAAGCCCCGCCAGGTAGCTGCCGCCGCCCTGGGGGGAGAACAACTATCAGAGGAACAGGAAGAATATGAGCCGGCCCAGCAGGAGTGGGAACCGGCCGCCATGGTCCTAGCGTGCCTAGGGGGAAAAGACATGGTCCCGCGGGCTCCCCGACCCGCCAACACCCGGAAATATGGCCAGTGGGTGACCATTAATGGACGTCGGGCCGAGGCCTTACGTGACACAGGCGCCAGTGTGACGGCCGTCCGCTGTCACCTGGTGAAGCCCGAGCAGATCATTCCGAACATTCTCTGCCCCGTCCGCTCCGCCGACAATTCCGAAAGTCTGTGTCAGATGGCCTGCGTCCCCTTCGAATGGGGAGGGGTCTCCGGCCTGTTGAAGGTGACGGTCCGGGATGATGCCCCCGTGGACTGCCTCCTGGGGAATGACCTTGAGAGTTCCCCGTGGGCCACCGTCGAAAGAAGAGAGCACCTGGGGATGCTGGGCCTCCCGGACTGGGCCTGCGTAACCACCCGGTCCATGGCCGCCCGTGCCGTCCCCCGATCAGAAGAACCAGAATGGCCAGCACCTCCGCCCCCGGTCGCCCCAGTAGAGGACAACGACGAGGCCAACCCCCCAGAACCAACGGCCGAAGGGGTCGCACAACCCCCGGACCTTCCCGGCCTGGCTCAGTGGCGTCAAGAAGGGGGGCCCACCCAAGAACAGTTCCGCCAGGAGCAAAAGACCTGCCCCTCCCTCGAGGGACTCCGCCGGCAAGCCAGCGCCCAGAGCGCAGGGGACTCCACCGGAACTCATTGGGTCTATTGGGATAACGACCTGCTATACAGCGAACAAAGAATCGCAGAGCTAGGGGCCAGTCGAGTGCTGGTGGTACCTCTCCGCTTCAGAGACTTCCTACTAACTCTGGCCCACGATGTCCCCCTGGCTGGACACCTGGGCCAGGACAAAACCTACAGTCGCCTAGTGACTCACTTTTTCTGGCCGAAGATGCGGAACGACGTCCTTAACCACTGCCGGTCCTGCCCCACGTGCCAGGCCAGTGGGAAGAGCGGCCGTAAGCTGAAAGCCCCTCTGCAACCCTTCCCAGTGGTCACCACCCCGTTCGAGAGGGTAGGAATAGACATTGTGGGGCCCCTGGACCCCCGCACGGCACAAGGACATAGGTTCATCCTGGTACTGGTGGACCACGCCACCCGCTACCCCGAGGCGGTGCCCCTACGAACTGTAACAGCTCCGGTGGTTGGCCGGGCCCTAATGGGGATCTTCTCCCGGGTGGGCTTCCCCCGAGAAGTCGTCAGCGACCGAGGCACGAACTTTATCTCAAAATATATGAAGTCCCTCTGGCAACAGTGCGGGGTCACCTACCGATTCACGACCCCCTATCACCCCCAAGGGAACGGACTAGTGGAGCGATTCAACCGCACCCTCAAGGGGATGATTGGGGGATTGGAAGAGCCCCTCCGTCGCCAGTGGGATGTACTACTCCCGTGCCTCCTCTTCGCCTATCGAGAAGTTCCCCAGAAGTCCCTCGGCTTTAGCCCTTTCGAACTCCTGTACGGGCACCCTGTGTGAGGGCCCCTCAGCCTGGTCAAAGAAGGTTGGGAGATGGCCCCCCTAAAGACCCCTCCAGACGTCTTCAAGTACCTCCTGGCCCTACGCAATCAGACCCGGCGCTTCAAGGAGATGGCCAAGGCGAACCTCGAGGCCAGTCAGGAGGACATGAAAAAATGGTACGATCACAATGCCTCCTCCGTCGAGTTCGAACCTGGTCAACAAGTGTGGGTGATGTCCCCCACCGAACCATGTGCCTTACAAGATAAGTGGACGGGGCCCTTCAAAGTGGTCGAGCGCAAAAGCCCCGTCACTTACCTCATCGACATGGGGACCCCCCGGAACCCCCTCCGGGTCCTCCACACCAACAGACTCAAACCACACTTTGTGCGCTCAGAACTCAGCCTCCTGATGGCTACGGACAGTGGGGCGGAAGAAGACTCCGAACCCCTCCCGGATCTCCTGAAGACTCAGGAGAACGACGGCTCCGTGAACGGGGTCCGGCTCTCCGATGCCCTCACCCCAGAGCAACGCCAGGGCTGCCGGGACCTCCTGCTGCGGTTCACTACACTGTTCTCCCTCACCCCCGGGATCACCCCTTGGTGCTTGCACGACGTGGACACCGGGGACAGTCCCCCTATCCGACACCGGGCCTACCGCGTGCCAGATCGGGTACGGGCCTGCATCCAAGAGGAAGTGGCCAAAATGCTCACGATCGGGGTCATTGAGCCCTCGGACAGCCCCTGGGCCAGCCCGGTTGTACTGGTCCCCAAAGCCGCTGCCCCCGGCACCACACCTGAACTGAGATTCTGCGTCGACTACCGGGGCTTGAACGCTGTCACCCGGACCGACGCTCATCCTATCCCCCGAGCGGATGAATTGATCGACCGGCTGGGGGCCGCCCGCTACCTCAGCATCTTCGACCTAACAGCGGGCTACTGGCAGATCGGTCTCACACCCCGGGCTCAGAAACGGTCCGCCTTCTCTACCCCCGATGGCCACTACCACTTCAAGGTCATGCCCTTCGGCATGAAGAATGCCCCCGCTACTTTTCAACGTCTAGTGAACCAGGTCTTGGCGGGGCTCGAAGAGTTCAGCGCCGCCTACCTGGACGATATCGCTGTGTACAGCCGCCACTGGTCCGACCACCTCCTCCACCTCCAAGAGGTCCTGCAGGCCCTCCAGCGGGCCGGCCTCACGATTAAGGCCGGCAAATGCCAAATTGGTCAAGGGTCCGTGACCTACCTCGGGCACCAGGTGGGAAGCGGGCTGGTGGCCCCGCTGCAACTTAAAATTACTGCCATCCAGTCCTGGCAGCCCCCCGTCACCCAGACCGAGGTCCGAGCCTTCTTGGGGCTCACCGGCTACTACCGGCGGTTCGTGAGGGACTACGGCAGCATTGTGGGGCCCCTCACGGGTCTCACGTCCAAAAACCAGCCGAAGCGGATTAACTGGACCCCCGACTGTCAAGCGGCCTTCGAAAAGCTGAAGGCCGCCCTGTGCACTGCCCCTGTGCTCCAGGCCCCCGATTACAGTCGGGAATTCATTGTACAGACAGACGCCTCCGACCACGGCATCGGAGCGGTTCTTTCCCAGCTGAACCCCGAGGGTCATGACCAGCCGGTGGCCTTCATCAGCAGACGTCTCCTGGCCCGAGAACAGCGCTGGAGCACAATCGAGAGGGAGGCCTTCGCAGTGGTGTGGGCCCTCAAAAAGCTCCGGCCCTATCTCTTCGGTACCCACTTCCGGGTACAAACTGACCATCGACCCCTGCAGTGGCTGATGCAGATGCGGGGGGAGAACCCAAAACTATTGCGCTGGTCCATCTCCCTGCAGGGAATGGACTTCACCGTGGAACATCGACCGGGCCAAGACCACGCCAACGCAGATGGCCTGTCACGCTTTTTCCGCCTCGACGAGGAGAGTCCCCAGGAAGATGGGTGACTCTCCCCGCCTTCAGCTGGGGGGGACGCATGTTGGACAGGCCACACGAAGGGCTTGCTCCCTCCCCGCACGACAGGGCCCAAGCCCCGGCCCGCCAGGCGTGACCCACAAGAATCACCCGCACCCCGTCCCCCGACGGAACTCCTGCCCCCGGACCTCCATGTATCACGGGACCGAGCCACCACCGGCTCCCCCGGCCGGCTCAAGCTGCCATCTTGGGCCCTGCACCACGAGGCCGCGTGGCCTCCACCCGACCCTAACCCTGGGCCTGGCCGGCCCCGACATCCCGGCACCACCATCCACCCAGGAGGTGAGCGGACCACTTGGCAGGTCAATGGGAGAACGAAGCGTCAAGGGCTCTCCCCCGCCAGGTGCCGATCGCCTCCAGCTCCCCCAGGCACTGGCTCCACCCCCTGCTGGGTGTCTGGACACCTTCATCCTGGGCCCTCCGACCTCCAAGTGCGAGGGTCCGGACATCAAAGGGCGCCAGACCTATAACTAGGGCAGCTCCGGAGCAGGACGACAGTTGTATCCTGGAGTCGAGAGACACCGAGAGAACTCAGCCTTGACGGACTACTGGCGCTGCCGTAGCCCTACCTTGTGAACTATCGTCCTGCCTGCTGGCGCTGCCGCGGCCTTCTGCAACATCCATCCTCGTCGGGACCTGCTGGCGCTGCCGCGGCCCGTTGTAACGACCATCTTCACCGGGACCTGCTGGCGCTGCCGCGGACCGTGTACCGACCATCTTCACCGGGACCTGCTGGCGCTGCCGCGGACCGTGTATCGACCATCTTCACCGGGACCTGCTGGCGCTGCCGCGGCCCGTCCCAGCTAGAACACCGAGCTCGAGGATTGTGAGCTAACCACCATACCACCTCAACTACCAGACTGGTAACCAGACTGTCCCGCTACCCCCTTTCCCCACCTTGAGAGACTTGAATCGAGGGGACCCCTGAGTCCAGACCTCCTTGTACCATTTCATCGTACCGTAAGAAATTGCCTATAAAGAACGCTGAATCTTCTCCTTGTGTGGTGTCTGTCTGTGGGGGGGAAGTTATTTATCTGGACGATCGCTGGAGACGGCTCTCCCCGGAGACCTCTCCCATTGTCCTCGGCCGACCCTCCCGGTCCGTCTAACACACCCCATATGCTCGTTCCCTCCCACCCTTTGCTTTTCTTGTTGTTTACAAACCATGCCACTCACTGCTGCATGGCACACACTGCTGCACGCCGCACACTGCTGCGCACACTGCTGCATTACACACTGCTGCATTACACACTGCTGCACGCCGCACACTGCTGCATGCCACACACTGCTGCACGCCTCACACTGCTACATGAAACACTTCTGCACGCCACACACTGCTGCACGCCACACAGTGCTGCATGCCTCACACTGCTGCACGCCTCACACTGCTGCACGCCTCACACTGCTGCACGCCGCACACGGCTGCACACTGCACATTGCTACACGCCACACACTGCTGCACGCCACAAACTGCTGCACGCCACACACTGCTGCATGCCGCTGCACACCACACACTGCTGCACACCACACACTGCTGCACGCCACACACTGCTGCACGCAGCACACTGCTGCACACCGCACACTGCTGCATGCCGCACACTGCTGCACGCCACACACTGCTGCACGCCACACACTGCTGCACGCCACACACTGCTACACGAAACACTGCTGCACACCACACACTGCTGCATGGCACACACTGCTGCACGCTGCACACTGCTGCACGCCACACACTGCTGCACACTGCTGCATTACTCACTGCTGCATGCTGCACGACACTGCTGCATGCAGCACACTGCTGCACGCCGCTGCACGCCACACAGTGCTGCATGCCTCACACTGCTACACGAAACACTGCTGCACGCCGCACACTGCTGCACGCCGCACACTACCGCACGCCACACACTGCTGCATTACACACTGCTGCATGCCGCACACTGCTGCATGCCGCACACTGCTGCACGCCTCACTCTGCTACACGAAACACTGCTGCACGCCTCACACTGCTGCACGCCTCACACTGCTGCACGCCACACACTGCTGCACGCCACACACTGCTGCACGCCACGCATTGCTGCATGCCACACACTGCTGCATGCCTCACACTGCTGCACGCCTCACACTGCTGCACACCACACACTGCTGCACGCCTCACACTGCTGCACACCTCCAGTGCTGCATGCCTCACACTGCTATACGAAACACTGCTGCACGCCGCACACTGCTGCACGCCGCACACTACCGCACGCCACAAACTGCTGCATGCCACACACTGCTGCATGCCGCTGCACGCCACACACTGCTGCACACCGCACACTGCTGCACGCCTCACACTGCTGCACGCCGCACACTGCTGCACGCCACATACTGCTGCACGCCTCATACTGCTGCACGCCGCACACTGCTGCACGCCGCACACTGCTGCACGCCACACACTGCTTTTATGCGAGTTTATGCTACTGACATTCTAAATGACAATGCCTTTTATTTGTTTTAAAACCAAAACATAAATAAAAGGCATTGTAATTTTACAATGCCAATAGCTCAAACTCTTATAAATGCGAAACCTATTGCATTGCAAATGCTTGTTACTAGGTATGCTGTAGGTTTCGTTTGTGATTCTGAGAATTAGACATTATAGAGAGCTTTTTCTTTTTGATAGAGATGCTGTCTTTATGACATTTTGTAGTTTATTAGGACTTAGAATAATTCTGATTTAGGACTATGTATTCTGTATCTGAGACTTTATGGCATTTGTTTGCATTACTCTATAGTGATCTTTTGGAGATTTTGTAATAAAACTGTTTAACTTTTCATCAATCTAGAACTCAGTTATTGAGTGTCCCAGTCACTGTTTTTTTACTCCGTTAAGCTGATTATGAGGGCCTGATGTTGAGAAGGGGGTGACTCTTATCAGTAGATCAAGGGTGCCAGCACCAAACTGCCAAAGGTAAATTATGGGGCGATCAAAATATTTTGGTGCAGTAAAACATAGCAGTTCGGCTCCCATAGAGGTACCAGGTAACAAGAAGTAAATGAGGGTTCTTGAGCTGAACGACAGGAATGTCTGCCATTTCTCTACTTCTCCTGGTACCAGTTCATGTTTTTACCATGCCAACATTTTCAACAATTGTTCCTCTAAATGTTTCCTGTATTTAGTTGGTTATCTCTGCAAAAGCTGTTGCTGAGTCAATGAGCAAAGGGTGCCAGAAACCTGTTCTATTTGTACTATTTAGCAGTGGGACTCATTAATGTTCAGTCTCATTTCTTAGCTGTGTGCTCGCACAAAGACTAGCTTTTTACTGGAATATAGTTATTAATGTGTGGCAACCATGAAAAGTGCAGCTCCGCTCCCTGTGACATGTGCAATCCCATGTCTTTGTTACAGACGGGCCAACAGAGGCCAGGCGTTATTTCACAGGTTGGTTTGACACAAATATGCGACTCAATTTATTAGGATTTCATCTTCGCTAGTGCTGTTTTCTCACTTTGGCCAGTGTGAAACGAGAGTTTTTAGTTTTGATAAGTTACATTTCAATAAAGCTTAAATAAATAAATACAGTTCTGCACTTCATAGTTTGGAGGAACCCTTACATCATGTGTTTTAATCATTACGGCGTTCTTTACAAGGCAGCAGCTGTCTATGGGGAGCAGGAGAGAAAGAGAGTTGTAAAAGCTCTTGGCTTACAAAGACCTGTTAAAATTGAAACAGCCTGGGTAAAGGCAAACACTATGGGGGTAATTTACACCCATGTCTGCCTATTCATTAAATCCCAGAGGGAAAAACAGAGCTTGACCTGTTTTAGCTACACAAGTGGTTGGGCCCAATATACACGAATTTAATGAAGAATATCCCTTTGTAGTCCTATTTATAAAGTTGATTCCCTTAGAACCTACATCAGCCGAGGAAAAGTTCTCGCCGCCGTTCCACGCATCCACCAAACGACCTCCAGCGGCAGATCGTTCTCCCACCTCGCCGCCAAGACATGGAACACCCTCCCCATCCACCTGCGACAGACCCAGGACCTGCTGACCTTCAGGAGACTTCTCAAGACCTGGCTGTTCGAGCAGTAGCAGCACCCCTCCCTCCCCCCTCAGCGTCTTGAGACCCTCACAGGTGAGTAGTGCGCTCTACAAATGTTTGATTGATTGAAAAGTTTATCATTTGAGTGTATATTTCACATACAAACTTTGAATAGATGTTGAGTTTCCTCCTATATTCAGCATAATCATTTATTCATAAACTTATGATTTGAAACATATTTGGTAATTAATTGATCATAATTAAACACCTTATTTAGCAAGTAAATTGTTCATATATGTAAAATTTTCACTTAGGTTGCAGAATATGATAAATCAACACACATTTCATTGCAACCACCAAAATCATGTACACGTGCATGCTGATGGAGAAAGTGTGGGAAAAAAATCCAAAGGTTAGAAACAAAAAATTAGGAGCAGCAGTGGGATGAAAAAGAACCTGCAAAAATCTTCTTAGGGACCAATGTTGAGTACAATGTCTTCGTACAGAAGTCACTTTGGTTAATATACCACAGGGGTTAAAATGACTGTTGAAATTAGAGATTAATCGGGTCCTTGGATTTTCTTGTGTGACACAAATGAATAAGTATCTTTTACAATTCTATATCCCCCTGGTTTGGTTGTTGACGTGTTCCACTCTAGTTAATGATTGCAGTGTGTCTCAGGGCAGGTACTATGCAGACCTGTTAAATTAAAACGGGGATAAAGGTGAGACTCTTCCTGTGAGGTCATTTGCTATTATATCATCGGGGTCAAAGATCAAGTCATGGAGAGCCCGCAAGAGTGAGGGGAGGAGGTGGAGGGGCAGCATGATTTACCTAGGCATAAGGCAGTAGATTCCTTTGCAATTACTTACACAAACGACAGGGCAGTGTGCATGCAGGAGCAGGAGTCGAGCACTCGTGTTTAGTGCCTCAAAGGAGCAGTGCAGGGGGAAGCAAGATGGTACAAGAGATCTAGAGGGCCCTGGAGTTGCAGGGACCTCATGGGTGAAGATGAGGAGTGGGAATGGGGCCACATCCACAAAAAAGAATGGGACATGCGCTTGGGGAAGTGGTAGGGCCTTCAGAGTGCCCCCCAAGAGCTCCAGTCACAATGGGAAGCGGAAGGTCCTTGGGTGGGGTGCAGGGGGTGACCGGTCAGTTTCAGGTATGGGGTCTTCTCTGGATAGGCTTGCCATCATGTATAGCAAGGTTTTTGTTTTGTAAGGCGGTTAGCCAGGTAAAGGTTGTGATGTGCACCTGTTTCAATAAAGCGTCCTTTTTCACACAACAAAGTGGTCCGTGGTATGTGCTGTGCTCCTCTCTCCCAAAGAGGAGCAGCAGCGTGTTGTGTGTATTTACACCAAAAATTCAGCTGAAGAAGGTTAATCACAAGTGGGTGTTAAGCATCCCTCCTTTGACACAGGTTGCCAAGCCACTGCATGCTGTCCTCTACCCACGGACAGATAAAAACAAACCCGGCCAGTCCAAGATCCATAAATGGGTAGAAGTGGAACTACCCAGTGAGAGGAAAGTTCAGAGTGCCAACCCTTGTGGTAAACACTTTGCATCTTTTTTGCCTGTGATTGCATGCGCCAGGCATTGGCAATCCTTCTTGGGAAGACGGTCTTATTTTGTCATCTTCAGACTTTCATCCAGATCAAGAGAGAAAAATAGGCAAAAAAAGAATAAGAAAGAGGTAGAGTAAGACAGGAAAACAATGACAAAGGTAAAAAGCAGAGATGAAAGAGCACCTGCAAAAGTGAGACAAAGAGACAGGAAAAGTAGGGGGTGGATGGAAGAGGTGTGAGGAGGTTCAAGAGTGGCCTTGGTATTCAGAACCTGTGTTTTTTTACCAGCAAAACCTGCGTCGTCCTAAGAAAAACTTGGAGGCCATACATTTACAATTTATTCCAAATTAATTACAGGATAATTAAGCAACATGCTAACATCAGTATGACCACTGGTAGATGTTCAAAAAGCCTAGATGTGGCCACGGCACGCTGTCTTAGTTATTTAATTATTTATTTATGCAATTTGTAGAGTGCACATATACCCTTGGGTGTCTTAGCGCTGCGGATTGTGTAGAAGACCAAACCAGGAGCAGGTGGCTATTGGTTAAAAAGCCATGTCTTTACTAGTTTTCTAAAGGCAAGCAGGGTAGGGCAGGTTTTAATATGAAGGGGAAGGGTATTCCACAATTTGGCGGTGGCGACGGTGAATCTTCTGTCACCCCATGACACTTTTTTAGTTCGATGGACCATCAGGAGGTTAACTACTGATGAACGCAAGGGTCTGTTGGGCGTGTAGACACACAAAACCTTCTTCAAAAACTCAGGTCCAATATTGTGGATGGCTTTGAATGCGATGCAAAGTGCTTTGAATTTAATTCGGCTTCTTATAGGTAGCCAGTGGAGTTTTCGAACTACCTTTGAAATTGGTTGATACTTAGGGGTGCCTATTAGCATTCTAACGGCCGAGTTCTGCACCATCTGTAGTCTATTGATTACCTTTTTCTGGGCATTGAGGAAGAGGCCATTACAATAGTAAATTTTTGACATTACAAGGGTGCTTATAAGATTTTTTCCGGCACTGGATGGAACGAATGGTAGGAGTTTTTTTTATCATCCTAAGGGTATAGACAGATGAGGAGACCACTGCATTGGCATGAAATGAGAAAGATAGCTTGTCGTCAAACAAGACACCTACATTTCTAACTTTCGAGACAGGGGGCGGTGGTGGTCTCAAATTGTCTGGCCACCAAGTAGGGGACCATACAGGAAAAAGATTGTCAAAAATCAATACCTCCGTTTTATCAGAGTTTAACTTTAGGCAGTTGTTGGCCATCCAGGTGCTAATGGCCAACATTCCGTCTTGGAAGCTGGCTGCAATTGCTCCTCCGTCGTTATGGATTGCGAGCACCAATTGTGTGTCATTGGCGTAAGATGAGTTACAAAGTGCCATGTGCTGGGATATGCTTTAAAAAGCATATTTTCAGTAGGGTGTCAAATCTCAGGAAGCTTTAATGTACAAAAGTTTTCACCACTTTACTGGGCAGGAATGAAAAAACCAATTTAAAAACATCTTAAAAATCATGATTGCACATCACATATTTGATCAGTCTCTTGCCCGCCAGGAGGGTCATTCTAGAAACAAACTCAGTAGACACGCATGTCTGTCAGCTGGAGGCGCTAGTGGCTGGGAAAGGAAGTCAGGGCCCCAAGGCTGCAGGGTCAGCAGTGCAAGTGCTCTACACAAACCAAACAAGCACTCAGAGTGTGGTGGGAAGGGAAGGAGTTTGGACACGGTATTGAGAGAGAGGTGGCCCCCTTTGGCAACATGAGTGCCCCATGAATAATACCACTCAAGGTCAACACCTGCACCCCACCAGAAGCAGAAATGGGATTGGGATGGAAACAGGATTAACACTTTGTCGTAATCTGTATTTTTAGCAACCTGATAGGTCAACATTTTGGCCAATAGGATTTACTAAATCAACATGCACCAACCAGGATGACTGCTACATATCAAAAGGTAAAGTGCCCAATTCACTGAGCTTATTCTATAATTAGTTGTGTCATAGGCATGAATTATAAAGGCATTTAGAGGCCTAATTCTCAAACCATTTTCTGTAGATAGTTGTGATGATAATGATGATGAAGAAAATATCTATTGAGTGCAAACTATGAGCATGATATCCTGGCAATATGGGGTTATGGTGAGTCCAGAAGTTGAACAAATCCTGCTTAGTTAATCAAGAGTTAACTGTTCAGTGCTCTACTGAAAGCTAGACAGTTATTGATGCCCCGATGAATAACAGAGGAGAATTTCAGATTTTGGCTGGCAAATATGAAAAACCTCAACCTCTCTCTCCAAGGTGTGATTTCTTCATTTTTTTATATTGTTATGAATTTTCTCTCTAAGGATCGGAACTGTCTAATACGTCTTATGACCCAATTTTGTCTTGTAGGAAAAGTGGACATATGCTGTTATAGGCCCTATGAGTAATGCAGGTATTTATAAGCAGTATCCTGGCTGGGACTGGCAGCCAATGAAAGGAAGCCAAGTGTTGTGAGATGTGTGCATGTCCCCCCCCCCACCCCGTCAGAGCCACGAGACCCTTACGAGTGAGCAGTCACGCTTTATAAGAAACCTGATTAATCGATTGATTCAAAGCTGTGTCTCTGATCCCCACTTGATGCGCACACTCAGTAAGAGTATTGTAAGAGATGATATCAAAAGCTGAAGACAGATCAAGAAGTACAAACACGGCGGAGCCACCTTGATCCGTCAGCAGTCTAAGATTGGCCAAGATTGCTCTGAGTGCTGACTCTGTGCTATGTTAGGGCCAGAATCCAGCCTGTCACAAGTTCAAAAGATTCCCTAATTCTAGGAAGTGAATAAGCCGGAAATTAACTTCCTTTCTTATTGCAGGATTCAATCCTACATATAAACTAGCCTCAGGAAATGTTTTCTGAATCAGAAGGGGATAGCCAGCAATAATTAACTCCTAATTAGGTCACTGATAGAAAAAACGTTCTGAATTAGGCCCAGATTGTTCTGCATTCCACATGGTAAGGGCATTTCGATCTTGAGCAAAATGTTTAATCTAAGGATGCTATGCACACTGAGATGACTGATGAATTTATGACTGTGCTTAAGACCTTGATGCATGAATGTTCTGTTACTACAAGTCTATATGTGAGGGCTGTAACAAACAGCAAGAAGAGCAGAAGGGAGGAATTTAAAAGATTAGTGACAGTGTAGGTCTTCAAGAAAACAAGTGACAGCAAAGAAGCTTGACAAATTCCTTTGTGTTATCTGTATAAATCTACACATACAAGTATTGAAACTTAATCTCAGAACTGAATTTGAGTTTACTGGAGCTTGTGTATAAACATTTGAATAAAACAGACTTCAAATTCAATGTCTACATAAAATACAGGTAAAACCGAATGTTAAACATTACATTTCTCAAGTGCATGCACACGTACATTAATCTTTGCCCTAATTCCTAAGTGGTACTCCTTTGTTAATCCTTACCTTTACCTTTTTTTCCTTTACACTATGTTTACTGGAATATCACTACTTGCTACCTGCACCACCCTTCTCTGCATCTTCTTCTTCCACCTTCTTCCACCATCACTTGCATCTTCCATTGTAAACAAACTACAAGCTTAATTTAACCGTAACAATATATTTTGCTCTAACTTTACCACTGCCCCTTTTCTAGCATCTTTATTAGCTATGACACCTTCCCTTAAATCTTTCATTTCACCATATATTCCTCGGAACCTAATCCAAACCTTAAAGTCGACCTAACCCATTCCTTTACATCATACCCAACTCCTAGCCCAGTCCATATATTCTTTCAGTCCATGGTGCTGAGATTTCACTTCGTCCCACCCCTAGTGGTGACAAAAGGCAATTGAATGAAGAGCAATGCGATTAAAGTCAATAAATATGGCCGTAAACCGTGGGGCCAGCCAATAGCGAGTGCATATTGAGTAGTTTGTCTTAAACTCTGCATGTCTCCTCCTCTTCTTTGGAACTCGATAGTCCATTGCCCAGGGTCACTTGCTTATCACAGTGGACACAGCGTCTGCTGTTTGGAGCCTGCTGGTATAGTCACTGGTGGCCCGTCATTATTTCCCAGTGACAGACCGATACAGTCAGTGTTACGTCACATGTGATGAGACCCGACACAGGCAGCCCAGCTGCGCGAGACCTGTGCTTCAGCAGTGTACAAAGACGTCAACCTGGGATTTCCAGGAGTCTCAGTTTCAATGCCTAGCTGAATCCCTATAACCCCTGCCACAGTATTGTATTGTATTGTAATTGTATTTATATAGCGCTTACTACCTCTGACGAGGCGTCGAAGCACTTTGTCGGTGAGTAGCACGCTACTCCGGAACCCATAAAAGATTAGTGTTGAGTTAGTATAGTGAAATCTGAAAATATTGTGAGTGGTGGATAGGTTAGTCAGTTATTTGGATTCAGAAGGATAGCGGAGGGATAGAAGAGGAAAAAAGGTTTACATTTATATAGCACTTGTTACCCCTGATGGGGTGTTAAAGCACTTTTTTTCGGCAAGTAGCACACTACTCCAGAATCCATAAAGGATTAGTGGTGAATTAGTATAGTGAAATATGAAAGTAGTTTGCGTGGTGGATATTAGTCAGTTATTTGGATTGAGAAGAATAGAGGGGGGATAGAAGAGGAAAAAAGGGTTAGTATTTATATAGCGCTTGTTACCCCTAATGGGTAATATTTCAGCAGAGAAGAACAATGGTGAAAAATGTTTAATCTGTGAAAAGAAAACAGTAGTGCATTTTGGCTGCAGGGCTGCACTTCGTTAAATAATATTACCAATAAATTTGTGCTAAAAAAAGATAGGAATACCACTAATTTAAAAATTGACATCACCAGAACATTATACCACATTTATTTTGGCCCTCTGATAACATCACAGGAAATCTTGTGCAATTAAATGGTACCCTGATTGGACATAAGACATAAGGTGATTTTCTTACATATGGCCTAATAAGAAGTAAAGGGCTTGACCTAAATGAGTGACCTTCGAACGACCTTCAGCTCACATAGTTTATTATCAACAAGAGGAGCGAAGTGATGCCAGCTCCAGAAGCAGATGTAAGATAGCTGAGTTTGTCAACACACTTTCTTCAGGGCTCAGTGTACAATCTGATAGGGAAAGTGCGTTTAGAAACGAATCGAAAGTTGGCAAATATACAAAAACAAGACTGCAAACGCCTGCCTGTTCCTCCAATATCAACACAAGGTTGAACATCAATACCCGTAATTTTAGTTCAAAATGATATGTTATTTTCAAATAAATCAAAGTCTTCTCCAGCACAATTCCAAAGGGCACATACTGTACAATGAACACCTCCCAAGCAGTTGGGTGAATGCCACTCTAATCTCCCTTGATGTGCATAAACGTCTAGATAAAGCCCATTTAGACAGTGTGTCTCCTAACTGTCCATTGAACTGAACTTCGCCTACACTACAATATTTTAATCTGCTTTAGTATCTTTTGCATTATTACTATAATTTGATTTCTTTGTAGGGCTTTAAAAATCAAATGATGTCCTTACCTTTATTAATCAAAAAGGATTTGTTATGGTTACCACTTACTGATTTTCTTTCCAGACATGTTATTTGAATACTATATATTGAATGTATATGATATGTTGCTCTTTTTCTTCTCTCTCTCCTATTTTCTCTTTTTTTCTTCCTTTCTCTTTTTCCTTTGCCTTCTTAAAAAGAAAAATCCGCAAAAGCTTTTTGTAATTGGTACAGCTTTTATATTCCTTTTTGGGACTTAATTTCTTATAATTTTTCTGGCAATCTCTTTTTTTTTTTACATTTTTCACTGTATTGATGTTCTACATTGTCTATTATATTCAATAAAGCTTTCTAAACTGAAAAAAATCAAATGATGTCATTTCCTGGAATGTCACAAGCGTCTCTGTTGTGAAAGTCGTTTGAGGTCATTTCCTTTGACATCAGGACGGGGAGGTCGAAGAGTGTGTGATGTCACTTTCACTACCCCGGACATTTTGGTGAATCAATGTCCATGACCATCCTGTTAGCATAAACAATTTAGTGGACTGCTCTGCAGACCTACATGCTGCATGCCCCTCAGCATGTGGCGATAAGTGAGACCTCAGCTCCTACAGAGGCAGTGCTTATAAACTACTTTTCATTTCATTCTAGTCTCTTACTGTCACTTCCACTTCTTTTATTTACTTTTCAGTGACTGTGTCGTCATTGATAGGACTGGCCTTCACTCACTGCTGAGGACACCATACCCTAAAAATGTCAAACGTCACACCCACCACTGATACCCATTCGGGTCTTCACTGTGAACAGGGGCCCCTGTCTGGTGTCCTGAAGGGAGATTTGCCTGGCTTGGCTTCTAACAAAGCAGCAATCTGTCTTTTCAGCAGTGTTTTGGGGTATTGGCAAGATGGCAACAAAAGCATTCAGAGTAGGGGAGATGACATTCACCAATGCTTGTTGTTTTTAGTGTCTGCTTTCTCAGAAGTGGGTCTTGGCAGACGGTCATCGCAGCGGCAGCTAGTAACATTTGAAAGTGGTGGGGCATAAAAGTTAGGAATGACTTAAGCAGTGAGCAAGCACTGCATTTTCTTTTTCTTTCACCTTATTTTGCAGACTGGGTACTCCAATGATGCGCGACCCATCACACCCATTTCCACAGAATCACAATTGCAACAGGAATACGTGACCACTGACCGCCCTGCGCTCTCTGCAGAGAGGCCAAGGATTGGATCTTACTTGGTTAAATTTATATTTTAATAAAAGTTCGAATCAAACAATTTACCTCTTTTCATCTGCGCCTGAAGCGCTATTGAGATGGTGGACGGAGGCCTGACACCGTGCAAGTGATTGAACACTGGAGGGAGGTAGATGTACCTGTACGTGGGTGTCTGATCTTCTATGTGCCTGTCTAGATGTGTGCATTCTCATTGAGTTGTGCGTGGTTCTGTGTGCGTGCTGCGTGTGTGTTGTGTGTAGGCGTGCATATGAGTATGTGTGTGTGTGAATGTGTCTTTACGAGCATGCGTCTTTGAGTGCGCAAACGTGCCAGTGTGTGCCTGTCTCTATGTATCTGCTTCTTGGTCCATGTAATTCCCAATCCTATGGACAAAACGCGAATAACTGGAATTTGGGCTGGGGTCCTTGACACAATTATGGATTTTGGTCTCTCAGCACCGAATCCAGCATAGCTCAGTGAGGGCCAGTGTTTCCAAAGCGAGCACCAGCATTATGCACTACATACAAAGGTGCACCTTTCCATTCTTGCTATTTCTTGCTTGCTTTCTCTATAATTTTCAATTATCTCCCCTTCCTTCGCTCCTTTTCGCCTATAATTTAAGTAAATAGGCATGATTTCCACTCTTATCCCAATACATCTTGTTTAGATTCCTTCATTTCGCATGAATCAATATTTTGCACAATCCAGATATAAGAAAAATGTGTTGAGTGACCCAGCAAACACAGGGAGACACTGATTTGTTTAATTGCACTCTTCGCTGGTATTTCAGATGACACCCAGTATAGTATTTACCTAACTAAAAATAAATCATCGACTATTCTGTAAGTCACTAAAATATGTATATTCCATTTGCGATTGTGGATAACATTCTTTCTTATCCATGATTTATGGTGTGTACCGAGCAAACGGAGCCCGGATCCGCTCTGAAGAGGGCCCTTCATATCAGAAAACGAGGGCCTAAACCAACCAGCAGGTAGAGATATTTTTCTGCCGCCCCTGCCTTGACTCCTGCTGTTGGCTTCAATGGGATATTTTTTTCGGTTTTGAGTTTAAACAAGATTCCTCTCTTTAGCACAGCTTTTTTGACTCAATCACGGTTGGCAGTGAAAAGGTAAAACAGATGGAACTGCTTAGGGTGACTCACCGGTGTTGTATCATTAATTGTGACCTACGCGGTTTCCGTAAATCCACAAGATTATTTCAAAGTCATAGATCTCAGAGGTTTTAGATAATTTCCATTTCACTGTTGGAGAGGATATTTCTAGAATGCTCAGTGAAAAACTTAGTTGCACATGCGTTTTCACATCATAAATTCAGACGACTCTAGTCTATGAGAGTTCCAAGTAAGGCTCTAACGTGCGCGGTCTTTATAGGGAGGGCAACAGAAATTATGTAGTATGAAAAGATCAAATTATGTGGCAAAGTTCACAAAATTATGCAGCAAGAAAAGGCATGTGGCGCATTTTATGACAGTATTACTCCATTCTTTTTTCACTTTCACCCAAGTTAACACCTGATTAGTACCACTTTAAAACTCAAATACACCATTAAGCTTCTAAAAGGTGACCAGTCAACCTTTGTGAAGGGTCTTCCAGTGTGCGGCAACACATCGCTGCATTTTTAGTAACTTTTGTTCTATTTGAGCTAGAAACAATCTTTTTTTTGGTTAAAATCTGCAAATTATGCAGCACATGATATGTGGCAAAAAGGAAAATCAATAATTATGTGAAAAATGCCATAGAATCGCATAATTCCTGTGGGCCTGTCTATAGGTAGTGCAAATGCAATGAGTGAGGAAACGACTTGTGAGCATACTTAAGATTTTTTCGAAGTGCCTATGCATGAGCTTGAAAATGAGTGAGGGACAGGAAGCTTAAGCATAAAAGAGGCGGTCATGCAATGTGTCTGCAAGTGGTCATCTACCATTTGAATTTGCAATTTGCGACTAGTGGTAGGGTTCTGTTCAGCAGGGGCAGTGGGTGGAGCCATACTGTCATTGTATTTATATAGTGCACAACTAAATCTAGTGTTGCTTCGAAGTGCTGCCACGTCTGGGACATGGAGGTGCATTCATGTGTGGACAAGAACAGTTGGTCATTGCTCCATTTATTTTCAAGTGTGCCTAAGTGTTATCATATTCTGGAGATATGATGCACTTGTATTACCGAGAAGAGTCAACACTATAGTTTACGCCTGCTTCTGGAAAAAGAAGTGTGGAGAGAATGTGTGAGATGTTGCTCCCTTTGTTTTTGAGCCGATTTAAGGAGGCTCATGGTGAATGTTTGCAGGGTTGACAAAGGGGTGTGTGTGTCTCTCTCTCTCTCTCTCTCTCTCTCTCTCTCTCTCTCTCTCTCTGTCTCTGAAATTGAAGATGTCCTTGAATCATGGCACAGTAACAGGGAAACTTACATCAGTGAGTGGTATATCCTGTGGGTTCATATGAAACCCAGTTTGTTCCACGTGTGATCTTGCCACGGAACCCAAGCAGAGGGAAACTGGTTCTTCTGATTCAATGAGCCCATGCAGTGCATCGGCCACGCTGACCACAACGGCTGCATCACATGTATAGAAGAAGCAATTACGTATCTTGTGAAAGATTGAGTGGTTGTGAAGAATTCCTATCTGACCAGCTTCTAGAGTTCATTGGTCTGGACATGTAGTATGAATGAACCTCATTTTAGAGTCAGAAAATGATTGGTTAATGTTTCGCATTAGCGTTGGGACAAGCTGTGTCTCCTGCATGGTTTACAGTCATGACACTGCCCTACATGCCCAACCTCAAGTATCTGGTATCATGGGGTTCAGATTTTGGTCCTAGCCTCTCGCTGATCTAGCAGTTGCGCGATGGCATAGGCCTAGTGATTATAGTATGGCAAGACATTTTTACCTGTGTCATGTGAATGGGAGCCTACTGATCGATTCACCAAACGTTCCACTGCTAACAATGAACCCGAAATCCTAGTACGGTGATCCTCTGCACCTGGATATGTGCACGTATGCTTGTGAACTTGGTATGCATTATATGAGTGTCTTAGTGAATCAGAGTGACACAAGCCTGCGGATTCCATTTTGAATGCACTTCGTCTGCACCTGTAGACAAGTTGGGGGTGAGGTTTGTTTCCCAGACTATGGAGGTGTATTGCTGGCATGTTTCAAAGACTGCCATTTGGCAGGTAGGAGGGATGGCACTACAGCTTCTATGTCAGGCTGTGAAGGGTCATTTAAAAGGGTAGCATCCCATTGTCTCTCTCCCTGATCACTATCAAGAGTGGCTGTTGATAGGTGCAGATTGCTCACACTTCTGTGGGTGTTCTAATTGGAGATGATACTGCTCTGAAAAGCATTACTCAAGACAAATGCAGATACTGCAGGACTTCCTGAAAAGGGCGCATGAAAAGAAAACTGACCCAAACCTGTTCTTCAAAGGCAAAAAGAAAATTCACATCCATTGACTACTAACTGTTTAAAATTGGGAGTGGGCCCACCCATATGTAGGAGGCCCATCACGGTTCTACGCCACTAAGAGGAATGAACAGGTGAGAGATTATCTGGGCTATTTGGCCCTCAAAAGTGACTGTGCGCTAAGAGAGGGGAGATTGTGCTGCACTGATCTAGAGACTATGCCACCAGAACCGAAAGATAGAGAAGGGTAGGAGAGTGTCTAGTCAGGCCCCACAATAAACCTCATGATACTAGCATCCTAGTATCAGGTATCTAGTTCAATATTGTAGTGTGTAGTATTGTGCCTTTATGTAAAACAAAGTACTTGTGTTTTTCAAAGAGAATCTCTGGGCTGGACAATGATCTTATTGCACTGCTGGGTGTGGTTTTGAGTGCTGAGCCGATAGACCCCCACACTAACCACATTGAAAAGCTTGAGACCGATTGCCATCGATACCACCAAGAATCAAGTCCTGAAAGGGTTGCACTTGCCCAGTTTTCAGAGACATAAAAGAAAGGACAGTTGAGGGAAAGAATCCAAGTCCCCAGAGCTGTGGCCCTGAAGCTCCTGCATGCCCCAAGCCCCCCTGAACAGGGTCTGACAAATGGTCTTTCATATGTGTTCCCAGCAGTGCCAACACTGTAACACATCAGCTTCTAATTTTAGAGCACTGGTATTTTCTAGGTGCATGCTGTCAACACTAACTAGGAGACATGGTCAAGTGGCTATGTTATGCAGTGTTGATCTGCAATACCTTAGTTGTTTTCAGGGCTTCCCTACTTGACACATCCTGTAATCCTGCACTCATCACTTTATCTCTTTTTCCTTCAGTTCCCATAGCTTTCAAAACTGACAACATTTATAAGAGGCAAAATGCCAGTATACCGAAGCATGAATCTAGAGCCCAAGAGAGTGCACATGCACTGTGGTCCAACGTACCAGGTCGGCACCAGGGCGTCTGGCGCCTGGACTTCAGCTAAGAGCAGACCAGTGCAGGTCAACCTCCATGAGAATTTTAAAAAAAAGCTACAGATGGCAACAGCACCCAGAAGGGAATCCATCTACACTTGGGGCGATATCTGGGTCACCAGGACAAAAAGGAGTTGCACGTCTCTGGCCATGATGGGGGCAGTGGTCCTTGCTGCAGATGGCAGCCATATGTAACTCATTCCAACCCACAGGTGGAGACAGTGTTTCAGGAAACAGATGAGAGCCATTTGTCACTCATTTCTACTCATAGGTGGGGGCAGTGGTTCAGGAAGCAGATGAGAGTCATTTGTTACTCATTTCTACTCACAGGTGGGGGCAGTGGATGAGGAAGCAGATGAGAGTCATGTGTCACTCATTTCTACTCACAGGTGGGGGCAGTGGATGAGGAAGCAGATGAGAGCCATTTGTCACTCATTTCTACTCGCAGGTGGAGGCAATGGTTCTGACAGCAGATGAGAGTCATGTGTCGCTCATTTCTACTCACAGGTGGAGGCAGTAGTTCAGGAAGCAAATGGGAGCCATGTGTCACTGATTTCTACTCACGGGTGGAGGCAGTGGATGAGGAAGCAGATGAGAGCCATGTGTCACTCATTTCTACTCACAAGTACAGGCAGTGGTTCTGACAGCAGATGAGTCATGTGTCATCATTTCTACTCACATGTGGGGGCAGTGGTACTGGCAGCAGATGGGAGCCATGTGTCACTCATTGCAACTCCAGGAGAGACCCCAGGGCACAGCATAGCTCAGGAAGTAAAGGACACCCGCCCATGTTTACTCTCCCAGCACAAAGCCCCTCAGAAGGTGGTGGGAATCAACGTAAAATGAAGTGTGCAGCTGCTGCTGAAAGATCACTGTTCCATGCCACAGTAGGAGTACCATGACACATAAATAAGATTACTTGCAGATTTATTATGTTCCTATGCAAATACCCATCCTGTGTAAGCAAACACAGGTGCATTACAATGGGATTGTGAGTGGATCTCGGTGAATGAATTAAATGCTTTTGATTGTAAAGCTCTTTAGTTGAAATACTTTTGAGTGAATGCAAAGGGTCGGTAAATATCTTAACCCTAAGTAAATGACACTGTCCCATGGAAAGGTTTTCTCCTTGTAAATGAAGACAACTGTGATGTTAGCTTCCTGTTACTTTCTCAACATTCTTTGCCCAGTACTTTTTCATTCTTCTGAAGTGCAGGGGTTTATGTGACGTAATGCTCCCTACAAGACAAACATATTGTAGCAAAAAAATCGACGACCGAATTGACGACAATGAAAAAATAAGAAATGCTCGTGTAATTTACTAATTTTAACCCTACACTTACAAATCTGGAAGATATACATATTATCAAGATGTGTACATGGAGTTACATATCGCAAACCTACACTTACCTAATGTATACTTACCGTCCAATATATTGGGGACAGCTTCGCTTTGCTTCAATATTTTTGTAGTACGACATCTAGTACCCAATATTCTGGTCGCTTACCACGCAGGAAGGAGGACACATTCATCCAGCTGTCACTGTTTCATGCTAAATCTGCTTACTTGGCAGAGGCTGCAACCTCTAAAGTGTTAAACTACGGATCCCTGTTTTTGATAGTTGGCAAAGTTTGAGTGTATGCCTTCAAGCTTTTTGTCTCTGCTAATTATGTCCAGACCAGATATGGGTCCTTTTCCCCACGTGTTTGGACTTGGAAAGATCCCAAACAATAAACCATCCCTCGCAGTTAGTGGGTCTGAACTCCCATGCAGGGGGCAAGGATGGAAGGAAAGCCCCTTGATCTGTTCTCCAATTTCTGGGAGAGTTGAAATGCAGATGGTGGGGAGATCGAAACAAGAGAGGAGGGACTGGGGCTTTTATAAGGTCCAGCACACGGGCCCCTACAGTGGTGAAAAAAACAGAGTGTGCTGTGAAGGAAGTGACCAGACTAGGGCCACCCGGGTTACTCGCGACCACCTCTCAGCCTTCCATACAAATGAAGAGTTGGTCAGACAGTAGAGAATACAAACCTATTCAGGTACACTTGAGCGGAGTCCAGTCTGACCTGTCTCCTGGGATTGCTGCAGCGGGACTGACTTCAGCAAAGCATGGTGATACATTATGTACAATTCAGAACCAATAAAGACATGCCCAGACTGGAAATTTCCAGTTGGAGGCAGCTAGACAAAGAAGGTACAGAAGGATGAGTTTCGATCCAGAGACCGGGCACTCACTATCTCTACACCGAGGTCGTTCTGCCTATGCCGACCACTGGACTGGTGGGAGCAGGCCTCTATTTAGTGAGAAAGGTATGCGCTATTAAGAACAGTGTATTCATTAGTACTGCAAGGCCCAACCTTGACGAAACTAAAACTATCACAGCTGCTTTCAGCAGCGACAGAGAGAAATTAGTTTTGATCATAGCTCAAAATGGCGGCCAAACATAAAAAGGTGCCGTGAATGCTAACTTAAGACTTAAAATACATAAACAGCACAGCTAAAACATTTTTATTCCAACAGATGTACCTGAATGGGAAGCTAGGTCGAACAGGTGGATGAGAGTGGTCCTTTTAGGAGCAATGGCCCACACATACCCCGAGAGGTGTCATGCTTCATCATCGAGGAGCTCCTCATTGGGCCAGCGCTGCAATGCCCAACGGGCCCCTTGAGGGGGCTCTTTGCCAGAGATCTTCTCTTTTTAGCCAATGTATGTTGCATGGAACAGTGGTGAAGTGTGAGTAGAATGCGTGGAAGGAAGGTGTGTTAAATTTGACTAAAAGGATCGAGACAGAAAATAAAGTTTTAATTCTAGGGTCCCTTTGTCAAGGATAAAAACGTGGTGTGAGCATAGATTAGATTTAATGATCTATTTAGCTACCAAGTTAATGGAGAAGAAGGTCAACATGTTTCATACCTATTACAGTCCACAGTGGATAATGGAATTTCATCAGGACCAGGAAGACCTAATTCTACTCTTCACGGGGATGGGGGATAATGGAAGATGTGTGAACCATGCCCTGTGAATAATTTGCAAAAAAAGACATTTAACTCTGTCCTGTATACTTTACATGGACATGAGGAACATCTCTTTGGGGTAGACCCATGCAGAAAGTCAGTGTCGGCGCCAATCAGACCGGACAAGGGGTGCGCTGCATAGCGTATTTACACTACGCGTCAATGATCAGAGCAGCATTTGTTCCACCCGAGGCCCTTGCCGGTGCCGGAGATGGTGCGGAAATGCCAGTAAGAAGTCTGTAATGTGCCAGGGGACTCAGCTCCCCACTCGTTTTCTAGTATTTTTCTGATTACAAAAATTGATGCTTTGTGTTCAGGGTGTGCTTCAGGTATGCAGTGGGGGTGCAGATAGGCAGGAATTTAAATACACATGATGAATAAAGCCTGAGAGAGACAGACCCTTCTTGTGCAAGGCTGCCTGGCACAAATAAATGATAATTAGTTGATAGGGGACATTTCAGGTGTCCCACGGGCGGTTGATCAAGCGATGACACCCTCATTTGCTCTCCCTATGTAGATAAAATGCAGGCAGTGTGGAGGGGCCGGAAAGAGACACGCCTTGTTTCAGGGTACTTTGCCTCCCATTCTGTTTCAAATTTCTCAATTACGAAGCATACAAGGGCAGTTTAGATGCCCGAGGTGGGTAAATTGGGGACCAGTACCCCTAATCTGCACCTACTAGAGAGTTGAAATGCTGAGGGTGGTTAAAATCCAGAGAGAGGCATAGACATTGTGTCAGTATGCCCATAAGAAGCCATAGGTGAAGCACAATTCCTAGCAATAGAATACCAACAATATGAAAAGGAGAATCACCTTATTCCAGAGCAGAATAATAAAGGGTCATGTGTTACCATAACATAGCATATGTATTTGTAAAGCGTGCATTCACCCATGAGTATCTTGGAGATGAATAGCAGATGTTTGTTGTTATCCAACTCAATTCCCCTTTCATTAAAATCAGCATGATGAAAATATGAGTTAAACAAAAAAATCATGTTGTGGCTTCATTAGTGCAGTGAGCCATTTAGAGCTGGCTGTATCTGGTGACAATGACCAACATGGGCACACTAACAGTTGCACGCAGAGACACCCACACAACACTGCTTGCATGCAGGCCCACATGCTCTTCTCTTTTCTTAGTACCCCATGAACAAACAATGCTGGCCCACACAGAGGGACTTATCGTCTTAGTCATGTATTCCAATCTGACAAATGTCTCCTTCTTTTCTTCAACACTGCTGTTTTCACAAGTTGATGAGGGCCTGGATTACTGCATCTTTCTGGGAGTTGCATCCACTGTCTCCTAGGGGGACAATGCTACCATACAATTCACTTTTGTATCCATGTTAATTCTCCCTGGTGTCTAGTGGGGCCTTCTTTTCACTGTGGTGAATGTTGGGGGTTAACTTCCAATCTCTCTGCCCTGCTGAGTAAGGTTTGACAGTTATCGAATAATAAGTCAGGGTCAAAAGAGCTTGCTTGGCAAGGACATAATTTGGGGTGGACCTGATGCAAGGAGGAGCCAGCCACACATGCCGCATATTTTTTTATGCCATTGTGAAAAATATTGGGGGGAGAGGCAAGATGATGGCCGCTCTGCTGGCCGAGAAAGGACTCGTAACCGATCACCTCCTCACCTCCCACACGAAGCACGGTAGCGAGGCTTATGGAAAGTGCTTTGGGGAACCAACTGATCTAAAGAGCATACAGTGAGAAATGCTGTGGGATCTACTCACTATGCATTAGTCAGCGGCGTGTGGTTCTCGATCCCCAGACCCGTTCTTGCTCCGTATGCACGACTAGTCTGTCGTCTCCCTCGAGGAATTTATCGGGTTCTGGACCGGAATTGGCATGGAGCGGCCTGGGCAAGGATGCCGCCAAGGAACGCCAGAGGGAGGAAGACGCTCGTCGCAGGAGAATCCACTGCTCCTATCAAAGCCCCGGAAACCACCCAGGGAAAACAATGACTTGGAGTGGCTATGGATAGCGATAACACCTCTAGGTCCGCGGGTCCAGAAAAAAGAACTGCCCCGGCTATCTTTCTGCCAGCCAGGAAGGGAAAGAGTATCGGACAGGGTGGATGCTTGATGGAGGAGGAGGCTACTCTCTCTACGTGTCCCGATGAGGTGAGCCTTGGGTATGCAGGGGTCTCGTGACTTAGTGTGGAGACTGCAATGACTCAGGGGGGAGAGGAAAGTAAACAACAACAGAATATCCATGGGTCTATGAGTCTGAAAAAAGCTCCTAAAGCAACTGGCACAAAACAAAACCTGGCGGTGCAATCATTGGAAATCCTTTTAAAAGGACGGACTCTCATCACTCACCGTAGTGACATGCTTGAGGAAGGCCAAGATTACACTTAAATTTATATGGCTGAAACATGTAGACCTTGACTCCGACTATATGCACTTATTAGTTCCAAGCTGCATTTGCACTGTGTTTAATTTGGCGATTGACAGGTGATGAATACAGTTTTTTCTCTAGTTGATAACCAATTTTAATTCACATGGAAAACTTCACTATTCTGCACTGCGCCCATCACTCTCAGAAATCTTTATCTTCACATCTGTGGGATTGTAGCAAATCCCTGTCATATTTAGCTCAATTGAAAACATCTCTGAGCTCCTCTCTCTTAGAGAGGGGGTTGTAGCCCTTGGTTGCACTAGGTTGCAACCAAGAGGAGATCCCAGATGATGAAGCATGTCACTACGGTGAGTGATGGGATTTTGTCCTTTTAAAAGGATTTCCACTGATAGCACCTCCAGGTTTTTTCTTGTGCCAGTTGCTTTAGGAGCTTTTTCAGGCTCATGGACCCATGGATATTCTGTTGTTGTTTACATTGTGTTGTGGGAATATATCCATGCGTTGGTCTTTAAACGCTCACTGAGACCCTCAATCCACTGTATTGTTATTGTTGGGAGAGGAAAATAACCTGTGCGATCCCCCACTGTACACCCTGGGAACTGATGGGCTGGGGGTGGCAAGGAATTCAAACTCAGACTCAGACAAAATTGGGGGCTGCATCCTTTGTATTCACTAGATCAGAGGCAGAGGTTACCAAAGCGCTTGCTGGCAAGGCGCAAGCAATGATTGGGAATGGCGCTGTAGAGCTGCCGGAGACAGATGTGGGTGACTATTTTTTCTCCTTGTCTGACCACTCTAATTCATCGGAGGATGAGTCTTTGCAGATGTCTGATGGCCGCTCAGGCTACTTAAACAGTCGGTGGAGTGAAACCAGCAGTACTCATCAGGCGGAGGAGACCCCAGGAAATTGAATCAGGGTATCTGGCCCCGGGACAGTACGTAAAAAAATATTAACATTGGTACCCAGAGCACCTGTGGATCCAGTTATTGCTCCTGGTCAGGAGCAGCCTATCCTCACTAATCAGGGAATAGGCGCAGCTTTAGGGGGGCACTGAGACAAGAACAGCGCAATCCGCCTGAACATTCAGGAGCTATCTCTCTGGCTGTTATTTATGAGTAAGGCTCCCAGTTTTCCGTTTTACTGATTTTTACAGATAAATACAGACAGAAAGCATTGTATTTCCTGTCTGTATTTATTTGTAAAAGTGGAAAAATACAGAAAATTGTGCTTTTTGTGAGTGACTTTCTATGCTGTCCTTCATGAATTCTAGGCCAACAGTTGAACAGATAGACATCGTGGAGAGTAAAAAAAACAACATAAAATTTCCTTTAATAAAGGCATATGTTAATAAACATTTGTATCTAATGCTAATATTTACCTGTGGATGTAGTGTTTTGATATATTTGGCTGCTTATATAGCTAAAACGTGGCAGGTACCAATGTATAAGTCCATGTTTATCAGTTAAATAAAAGCAGATATATACCATTTTACTTCTCCATTTATTGTTAAAACTCAAAATAAATATGGAAAAGTACCAAGAAGATGGCCAAAAAATAAATATGGATAAATACAGATGGAAATGTTAAAAAAATAAATACCTTAAAACCGGGAGCCCTATTTATGAGACAATTATGTCGCATAGAGATGAAACCCGGGCAGAGAGTAAAAAAACACAAGGCCCCTGTTGATTAAACTTCAAAATTAACTCCGGTGAGTGGCCAAGTCCTGTTCAGAATTCGCAAAAAGGATCTCTGAAGCAGAGTACAGGATCTCCACACTTGAGATGAGATGACTGTACAGAAAGCAGCTACAGGTGCATTGGCGACGCAGAAAAGTGACATTGCATGGAAGCTCGAGGATATTGAAAATCGCCTCCATCGCGATAATTCAAGAATTCTTGCTGTGCCTGAAGGTGTTGAAGGCTCTGATCCATGGAAGTTTGTTGTGGAACTTTTTACAGAAGCTTTCTCAGAACTGACACAGTGGACATGGGACATAGAGATTCAACGAGCCTGCCGGTTCCCATTTCGGCAAAGTAACTACTCA
The DNA here is from genome assembly GCF_964204655.1 of Triturus cristatus. NCBI lineage: Eukaryota > Metazoa > Chordata > Amphibia > Caudata > Salamandridae > Triturus > Triturus cristatus. The sequence continues at coordinate 833,148,851 of NC_140591.1, forward strand.
GGACATAACCACTCTATTTCAAGACCTAGAGCAATATTGATTTGCCTTTCGAATTACCTATCCAGGCAGGCCTTGTATGATTTGGCTAGACCAGACAGGCAGAGAAAGGGGGATGGGTTCGAGTTTTTTGTTCGTCCTGATTACTGTCACACAACAGTGGAAAAATGATGGCAGCTTCAGCCGTTAATAAATCCTTTTCAGGGCAAAGGAGCTCAAGCATTTCTCTTAAACCCAGCTAAACCTAAGATAATATATAAGGACAAGATGATATTTTTCACATCTGAGATAAAAGCGAAGGAATTTATACAGGATATCTAACCTTAGGAAAAAGGTCTGCACTAGTTTTTGTTAGTGTTAGTGGAAGGTAGCTGTATATATATGATCTTAGCTTGTCCGATCTAAGCTATGCTGTGTTTTAATTCTAGTTTCTTTTCATATATTACACTGATTGGGTGAATTGGGAGGAAGGGGGGTGATAGGTGCTACTACGAGACTCTCCATCATTGTAGACCTATGGGTCTTTTAGCCTCTATGCTGGGGAGGGCAGGGGGGATCTCCGCTGGCAGAGGAGGAGCTGGGGTGGGTGTGGGGGCGTGTTTGGGAAGGGGGAGGCTGCCACAGGGGGTAAAAATTGTAAATAAGCCAATAAACGTTCTAAAGCAAACAAGAGGAAAGAATGTGATGTTTTGGAGAGAGGGAGCTGTTGATGCAGTTTTGAACCGGGCTAATGATGACTGTATTGTCTATTTGCACGTTTAATGTACGGAGGCTTAATGATGGGGCTAAGCGGCAAAGAGTTGCACAGGAAATTAGGAGCATATCCCCCAATGTGTTATGTCTTCAAGAGACACATATACTTTGGAATAAGCATAAGGTACTAAGGGAGGTGGGGTATAAGCTTGGTCTGTACGTCGCAAGAAACTACTACAAGAGGTGTGGCCATTCTTGCCAAGAATAATATATTAACGGTTGTTAAAAGCTTGGCAGATAAATGTGGGCGCTGGGCGATAATTGAATGTGTAGCTGCTAACAAGAAACTTACATAATGCTCTGTTTATGGATCTAATTACCATAGAATATTTGAACACAGAATTGGCTTCCTGGGCTTCTCCTCTGATACTGTGCGGGGACTTTAATATTCAACTGGAAGAAATTACCAAAGGTGTGGGTAGAGACAAGTACTTTGGTCAGAGACCCAAGGACTACAAGGCTCTGCAGCTGCTTACTTACGAGCATGGCCTATCTGATGCTTGGCCATGGTTAGGATATCCGGACCCAGGGTATACGCATTACTCCTGCCCGTACCAAAAGTTAGCTAGATTAGATTATCTTTTGTTACCAAATCATATTTAGCAGAGGCACGCATACAGATCTTCCCCAGAATCACTTCGGATCATAATCCAGTGCTATTAAAACTTATAATGCATGGTTTGGTACGCCCTCGGTGGTCTTTCTCCTTGATAGGAAGTTATTGCTTAATGTGCAATTCATCTGTCATATACAACAGTGGTTAAACCAATTCTTGGCTATTAATCGTAATTCTACTAAATGCGGCATAGTTTGGGATGCATTAAAAGCAGGAATTAGGGGGGAGATCCTGAATTTTGGATTATATGCTCAAAAAATAACAGAGACAGTTTCTACAGGGACTATATGATAACCTTCAACAAGCTGAGTATGCCTTGATACATGCTCTGCAGGGGAAATTAGATACCTTGCAGACGGAGGTGGCTCGCTGCAAAGCCTGGATAAAAGGGGAGTGTGATAAGGATATTGCAAATAAATAATACATTTTAAAGAGTGCTATGAGTATGGGGAGGCTATTGGTAGATGCTTGGCCAAGAAAATTAGATGTAAGGAGGATAAATATACAATCACTGCAATTGAAGATTCAACTGGTAAAATAGTGGAAACACCGGAGGAGGTCATGGAGGTCTTTGGGGCCTTTTATGAGGAGCTATATTCGGAGAATCTTAACAGACAGGAGAGAACTGAATGTTTCTACAAAGATCCATACAGGAGGATGCTAAGTGAAGACGATCGGAGATACTTAGAGGGGCCTGTAACCATGCAAGAGCTTGTGGAGGCTGTTGGCTAATTAGCAACAAGGAAGGCCGCTGGCCCCAACAAGCTCCCATTAGAATTTTATAAAACATTTCTATCCGAGATGCAATCAGATATGCTTGTTGTGTTTCAGGAAGCGCAGAAAGGAGATACCCCGGCATCGTGGTATGTAACTAGCATTATTATCTTTTTTTAAAAAGACAAACCACCCACACTACCAGGGTCATATAGACTCATTTCACTTTTGAACTGCGATGGAAAAATGTATGCAAAAATATTGGCTACACGATTCCCCCGAGTGATAACTCCCATAGTCTCTGTCCGCCAGCATGGTTGTAATCCAGGAAGAGGCACGGTCAACCACATTAGTAGGGTAGTTGCCATGTTGGACTGTGCTAATGTGCAAAAAGCTCCATGTGGAGTGGTGCTACTTGATGCAGAGAAGGCGTTTGACTGTGTCTCCTGGGAATTTTTATGGGCAACTATGCGGTGGCAAGGCTTTGAGCCTAGTGTTATTCAGGCGGTTAGAACCATGTCTAGATCTCCTGTGGCGCGAGTATGCGAGTTGGGGCTTAAATCTGATCTTGTACCTATATCAAGGGGTCCCCGACAAGGCTGTCCCTGCTACCCTCTACTATTTACCCTTTATATTAACCCATTCCTGAACTGCAGCCGGCGAGGCCTGGGCAGGAATAGGTTAATATATTAGCTTATGCAGGTGACATAGCGATAGTCTCGCCGGATCCAGCGAAGACCTTGGCAGAGATTGAACAATTAGCAATTCTATTTGGGAAAAGATCCGGCTTTAAGTTAAATTTAGCTTAGATACAGGTAATATGCACAGACCAAGCATTCTTTAATGACTGCAGAGTTATAGAGGAGGCAACATACTTAGGGGTACGTATCAATGAATGCCTGGACAAGATGGTATTGTCCAACTGGGACCCCATGGTGCGAATAATTAAAAGGGAGTTAGACAGAATTGAAGGCCTACACCTGTCAATTGTGGGAAGGCGTAACGTCTTAAAGATTAATATTTTACCAAGGGTCCTGTATTATTTGAGGGCGGTCCCACTGGAACTCACAGGGAAGCAACTTCGGAAACTCCAATCTATATGTAGCAGTTTTTTGTGGGCTTAAGGCAAACCTTGTCGAGCGATGAAGTACATGACCCTACCACGATATCGAGGGGGCTGGCCAGTGGCTAACTTCCGGTTTTATTACTGGGCATGTTTACTTCAACAAATGGGAATTTTACTGGTTGGGGAAGGAGAGCTTAAGGTAGAAGAATTCCTGCGTATCTTCCAAATGTTATTGGGTCCCAAAGCAGAGAGAAGCTTCTTTCAAAATCTTGAGCCCAGTTATTATTAAAAAAAAGCTCGCTTTTAAGGTGGTTCAAGCTGCTCATAAGGCATGGCTTCAGATTCAGAGATACTTGCAGATTGATAGGTTTAGTTTTTACGCGCCCACTTCTTCTTCAGCATTGCTTCCCTCTATCTTCTCCGACTCCACAATGCCCGGGTGGATACTAAAGGGTATTCAGACCCTGGGAGATTTAGTGGATAGCAGTGGTGTTATGGCCTATTCTTCGCTGATGTCTGAATATGACCTCCCCAAAACGGACTTTTTTAAATACCTGCAGATCTGGGACTATCTGCTTAAAAGAGGGGATGTTGTACGCTTGGCCCAGAAAATTAATCTGTTAGAAGTAGTTAGGGGGCGTGGGAAGATTGGTATTTTATATCAAACTCTTATCGAAATACAAAATGATGACCTGGAGGCACAGAATTTAAAATGGAACACCAGATTGTCCCAGGGAGGGAATATTTTACAAGATTCTGTTGTACTTGCTGACAAACTTTTGATCTCCTCCAGCCTTAAAACACAACAATATAAAACTATGTTTAACTTATACTACACTCCCGCCAAAATTGCACGATGGGGTGGGTTAAACGAGGGCAAATGCACCTGCTGTGGGATGGATCAGGCTGACAGTGTTCATATGTTTTTCGCATGCCCAGAGCTGAGACAGCTGATAAACAGGATGGAGGTCTTCATGGCGGAAGTTACAGGGGCACAGATTGTGATTACACCTACAGTTATGCTCTTGAGAATCCTGGAAGGTGTAATGACCGCCCAGGAGATGTATGCATTTAGGTATTTAGTATTCATAACCGTGGCGGTGGCAAGATTGTGCATAGCATCACTTTGGTGGCAGAAATAACCCCCCACCTTTGAAATGTGGAGAGAAAGACTATATGCTATCTGTAAACTGGAATCTAGCTTATATGCTATTAAAGAGCAACAGAAACGGAGATTGGGCATTAAGATCTGGGGGGCCCTAGTTGATCACTCAGCACCTACAACAGCGTAAAAGATGATTTCCGGGTTGTATGGTATGTTGTATTATTTACTTACCCATTCCTTTATGTCTTTGGTATCTATGAAGTAAGATGTGTGTATTTATGGTTGTTATAGGTATGAGGAAGCACTTGATCTTTATGTAAGTATGATATTGTGGAAGCTCGTTATGTATGCATTGTTTGATTTGTCCTTTCCTCAGCTCAAATTTCTAGCCACTCAAATTGTGAGGGGAACTAATGGACATTCCATGTTTTCTGGAGATTAGCATACAGAAATTGGACTTTCCATACAAATTCCTACAAGTTTTCCTGGTACTTCAGCCATGTCAGAACCCCCAGGCCACTCGGATTGCGTGCCCATGTCTCGACACTTTGCAAAATGGGCAAAGTTTCAAAACAAAATGTGCAGTTCAAAAATGTGCTTTTTATTCACATAATATAGCCTCCACAAAGCACCAGGTCAAGCTATTCTGAATCCACCTGAGATTCAACTAACCACACCTCTTGCCTTCCGTGCAAAATATAACTTTTTAAACTTAGTTTTCAAAGTTGCTCTACTCTTTTTCTCCCACTCAGTACCCCAGGGTAAGATTGACCATCATGAGATCCTGCAGGACTGTTGAGTGAACAATTAATTCCTCTTTGTCGCTAAGTTACTTTTTGTTGTGTCTCTGCGTGTTTGCATTCAAACCCTGTAACATTTTATGTTCATGTTCATGAGTGGCTTCATCTAAGGCATAAAAGCCGAAGAGGACGTTGCTTGTTCTTATAGTAATTGCAAACTTGCCCTTAAAATTATAATTTACTGTAATTATTCTCATTCGGTTGTCAGAGAACTCTTTTATTCACTTTTGAAAGTCTTGCTAAACCCATGGTGGCACAAGATATAAAAGAACAGCTCCCACACAATCACATAATAAGCTTTCCCTGCAAGTAACACCATGATTGCTCACTTCTGCTTATTGTAATGCACACCTTATTATATGAGCCCTAATTTATTTGTTACAAGGGTTTTTAAGGTGAATTACATTTGAGCTGCTGATGTACTGTTAGTAATACCATATGATATTTTGGAAACGATCTAACAATATGGATCCAGTGGAAAATTCACAAATTTGTGTGTGGTGTTTATATAATGTGGGGTGTGAAGTATTAGCATTTTTGAATTTCCAAGCACCTTTTGAAGGCAGAATTTAGGAACTTCCTTTTTTAAGAGGTGTATGACACTACCCCTCCGCTCTCCCCCTCCCTAGCATCGACGAGCACAATTATTTTTTAATGGAATCCACAGAGTATGGGACGTATCGCTGTGCAGTACTTTCGCAGTCATTACTTATTTTTCACTTGACTAGAGTTTTCTAATAGTGCGTGTTGTGCAATTATGACTGCAGAGCAGTCTGCTCAGGGTGGATTTAAAATTGTATTAATAAAAACGGCTTGAATATAACATAATGACTAGCCAAGACCAATTCATTCTGCCATTGAATTAATAGCCTTGTTCGGATTTTGCTATATAAGTATAGTTATTTAAAAATAAATTTAATCCATCCCTTATGGGAAGAAATCCCCTATAACCAACACTGTTTTGATGTAATGACTAGGGTCAGCCACCACAAAAATACCGTTATAATATTAAAGGGCTACTGTAAAATACCATAATATTGTAAATGCCTACAGTGGAGTTACGGTGCACCCTGTTTCATGTATCGTATACAAGACACTCATATCAATCGTTTGTGGTACAAACATTTGTAGTGGAGGGTGTATCTACGTTTAGACTCCTGTGGTGTAAAGGAGTCTTTACTTATTTATGATACCAAACTGATTTATCTTCAGTGTCCTTTTTAGGTCTCGCCTGACCCAGCGCATGCGCTGGTCTGGTGAGACTTTTTGAGAGGGCTCCAAAAAGTGCTACCAGGCCAGCCTAGAGCTACAGTGCATGTGTGCGGGCGCGCGCACCGCGCTTTACCGCAATTACTTTCACTATCGCAGCCGCACGGCCGCTTGGCATAGCCAATAGGTCTCGCTTTTGGGACCTTATAAGTATTTAGTTATGCAACTGCTGCATGGCTAAACACTTATAAGGTCCCAAAGGCGAGACCTATTGGCTATGCCAATGCTTGTTTCACTTGAGTCACATCCTTATTGACAATGCACTGGTGCTATTGTTAATCAATCAGCATTTGTATAGCATACACTGTCACCCCTAGGGGTATCTGGGCGCTGTGGTTGGAACGTCTCTGTCGAAGAGTCAGGTCTTGAGTTTCTTCCTGAAGACTGCCAGGGCGGTCTGAGCTCAGGAGGACTGTGTAGTCTTTTGTGAATGTTGTATTTTTTGGTTCTCTGTGGTTGCTGGGTTGGAGAACTCCTTGACTATTTTGAAGAGTTATTTCATGTAGTTGGCAGGTGCATTGTTGCGGGCATTGATGGCTGCTCTCTTTGGTTCCTTGATGCGCCGGTGGTAGTTGTTGGTTAGTTCTAAAAGGACTACAGAAAAATACCATTATAGTATAAATGTCTACAGTGGAGATACAGTGCAACCTGTTTCATGCATTTTATACAAGATATTCATACCAATCTTAATGATGTTTGTACAGTTTGTATTGAGGGGTGTATCTACGTTTAGATTCTTGTGATGTAAAGGAGTATTTTCCTATTTATGACACCATACAGATTTATCTGCAATGTTCTTTTTGGGGTCAACGACCTGGAAATTGAGGTTGACAAGTAGGACATAGTGGTAGGATTCTATGGCTAGGGGAGCGATGAGGTTGGAGATTGCGTCGCAGTAATTTGATCGGGGTCCTGGGAGTCTGTAAATGACGGTGCCTCTTATTGTGGTCTTGGCATCGGTTTGTAGTTGGAAGTTGAGGTGTTGCATGAGGGGTGTTCGGTTGTCATTGGTGGTGATGCATCAGGTGGTTTCCTTGAAGATGATGGTGATGCCCACATCGTGTTTGTTGGTGTGATCTCGAAGTGTATTAGGCTTGAAATGTTCTTCCCATAATGCACAGAGTTAAGCTGCCCCTTTGCCATGCCCTAACCTTTGCCTCACACTAAAGTTAGCATGCATGGCGCCATCTTTATTGACACCATGTTGCTTTGTGACTACGATCGAGTGCCTGTCTCATAATGCTCGCCCCAGCATAGAGGCTGCCCAGGCGCCTTCAGCTTGCACTTTCAAAGGTTGATGCTCTGCTACACTAATGAATGCACTATTTACTGTTTAATAACTTTGCTGTGAGATACACCACATCTTTGCGTGGCAGAGAGCTGCCGAATAACCTTGAGACTGAGATAACATGTTCCTTGCCCTGTAACCTGGCACATCTTATGTGCCTTCTTTGTTCTCCTTGGGCTGAGCTGGAAAATTCCAGCTTGGGCGGGACTTGAGAGGTCTTGAGAAAGTATAATTTGTACTATCATGTAGAGGGAGACCAGACCCCTTGGCCGTTGTCTCAGGAGACGGGTCAGATTGGGCTCAGCTGCAGCGTATAATTAATAAACTAGCTGGTTTGTATTCTCTACTGTCTGATCGACTCTTCATTTTTGGGAAGGCATAGAGGTGGTCGCTAGTGACCCGGGTGGCCCATTTTGGGTCACTTCCTTCATGTGTCATATTGTAGCCATCAGGAGTTGCAGTGGCGATGTCGGGGTTTGAAATATGTTTCAGTGATGAAGGCAAAGTCAGGGGAGATGGTTTTGTTGGTGACCCATATTTCTGTGGCATGCTTGCAGAAAGAACAGGCATTCAGCAGGATGTATTGGAGCGGTTCTGGGTTGTTCGTGCTCTTCTGGGCGGAAGTGGCGAGGGATCCCATGTGTTCTTGTGGCCCTAAGTTGCATGAGAAGCAGCAATGGCGGCAGGTTAAAAGTCCTTTGGTTGATCATGGGGAGGAGGTGCTGCGGATGTTGTTTCAGTGTCCAGGATCAAGATCTCCTTGGCGGTGTAGTGGTCTGTGGAGAGAGGGCCAGCAGTCCTGGTGCTGGAAGCAGTCCAGGTGCAGATGGGAGCAGACAGGCTTGCCTTTGGTGCGTGGCCATGCAGCGCCTTCCATTAAGTAGGTCCTGGGGGGAAGACAGGGCGCTAGATGGTGGGAGGAGGGAAACAGCGGTAGGATGGAAGAAACTAGAAAAAGGTAGAAGGCAGAACACTAGCAACAAAAGGCCAAATAGAGGGCAGAAAATTAGCAGAAAAAGAAAAGTGGGGGGCAGGAAAGGCAGAACACAGGGCAGAAAGTGAACATGAAAGGCAAAACAGAGAGAAAAAAATTAGCAGAAAAAGGCAACACAGAGCAAGAAACGAGAAGAGAAGCCACAACTAGAGGGCAGCAGGTAAACAGGCAGCAGAGGGTTGCGGAAAGCAGGGAAGCTGGATAGGAGAACTGTTGCAGGGGACACTGGCACAAGGACCTCCTCAATGGGGTCGCACTGCAGCTTCCATTAAGTAGGTCCTGGGTGGAGGGTGGGGCGCTGGGTGGCAGAAGGAGGGAAACGGCACAAGGCTAAAACTGTCAGAAGAGGGAAGAAATTAGCAGAAAGTAAGTCCAAGTATCCTAGGACCAGTTTTGGGGTTTCACCCCTCATCAGTCAGGATAGCTTGACTCATGTGGCATAGAGAGCACGGGACCCACATCTGGGCATACCCGTCCGACTCGGGGTGACAAATGCAAAAAGAAAAATTGATGGACAGAATGCAGATCAATGTCATACATTCACCCAAGTACAGAGATCTGGGCCTAAATCCATTGGTTTTTTGCTCACCATGCCATTCCAGTTCGAACCCAGCCATATGCAAATCAGTCTTGACCCTGTGCCTCATGGGAACAGTCCAGCCCGAACTGCCAGGCCAAGTCCTCCCTGGACTGGAAACAAGCATCCTAGGACCGGTTTCGGGGTTTCACCCCTCATGGACCATATACATCTTCCTGTCTACTGTCATTGTCCTTTCACTGGCTGCATGCTTGCAGAGGTACGTTTTTTATTTTTAGTCAAGCACTCCATAAGAGTGCATGTGTTTGGAGACTCTCTCTACCCCTCCACATCCATCGCACACCTTTCCTTTTTGGTTTCTCCCTTCCCTTCCATTCCTGCCCTCATCCCTATAGCATGGCCCCATTGCCCCCGCACCCTTGTTGGTGCGTCAGTCCCTCGCAACCCATTCCCACTTTGTTGTTGCTTGCCCCCGCTTCCTTGCTGCTTGTCCCTGTCCCTCCCACATCCTCCCGCTTCTTCATTGCTTGCCCTGTCCCTCTCATTGTCTCCTTCTCTGTCGTTGCTTGCCTCAACCCTCCTACCACCTTACACATCCTTCTGACTTGCCCCTGTCCCAGATCACTGACATAATATCGTCAGTCAAAATATCAAGGTACCAGAATATCGTGTCCAAAATATCGATGGACAAAATATCGACTTTCTATCTCCATAAAGGTAAGTACCAAAATATCGAAGCCAAAATATCGTTGTTAAAAATATAGGGGCCGATTCCGATCCGGGTCGGAAGGGCAGAGAACGCGATCCGGCCGGAAAAACTACGAGCCATACGCGTGTTTTCCGGTCGACTCGTACAGCTGTACGAGCGAGCAAGTACGATGTGGGCTACGTGAAATTCACCGACCGAGTCGTTTTCGGGTCTGAACCGCTCCGTACATCTCGGCCGGAAGCTAACCGTGGCGTGCAATGGATGCGACTTACAACCGAGCCAGTACGATGCACGCGTCGGACAGCCTGTGCGAGCCGGAGTATCCGGTTCGCAAAAGCTCCCGGAGTCGGACTTCGGGGGTCCGCATCGGACCCCCTGACACCTGCAGCCCTACGACTCGGACACAGGGGGAGACCTATGGGTCTCCCCAACACAGGCATGTACGATGCGGATGGCACCGATGCATACCCACTGTAGGGGGCGCACTTGTTCGAGACGTACCCATTCAGTCAATGGGAGCGCATGTACGCGTCGGACAACTGGCTCCCATTGACTTCTATGGTAGTCCGACCGAACCGAGTCCGACAGCATACGTGCGCATAGTACTTGCTCGGTAGGACTGTAGGGGTCCGGCTCGGTCAGAAAACACTCTGGAACCAACTCGATCGGAGTGCTTTCCGACCCGGATCAGAATCGTCCCCATAGTTGTATAAAATATTGTTTTTTTTAATGTCTTAAAAATAATATAAAATTAATTAAATGATAAATATAATTAAATAAAACATAGCTAGAATTATTTAAAACATATTAAAATGAATAAATAATATATGTAATGTAAAAAAATATTAAACATACATAATAATTTTTTATATATATTAACTTAATAATACTAATAATTATTACATTTAATTATAAAATGTTAAAAACATAATTTAAATTATAATTACATATATATCTAAATAAACCTGTAATATCAATATAAAAATTAATTTTATATATAATAAATTAAATTATTAAAATTAAGATATACAAAATAATAATATTTCACACTACATTAATTATAACAGTAGGGAAAACATTGCATAGTGTAGGGGATACAATTTCTATTCCCACTTCAACAAGTGTAACAGTAGAGAAAGTGTTGCATAGCGGGAGGGTACAAATAACCATTCCTACTCCAGTGAGTGCAACAGTAGGGAAAGTGTTGGATAGCGGGTGGGTAAAAATTACTATTCCCACTCCAGAGAGTACAACAGTAGGGAAAGTGTTGGATAGCAAGTGGGAATAATTTACTATTCCCACTCCTGTCAGTGCAACAGTAGGGAAAGTGTTGGATAGTGGGGGGGGGGGTAAAAATTACTATCCCCACTCCAACGAGTGTAACAGTAGTGAAAGTGTTGGATAACGGGTGGGTATAAATTACTATTCCCACTCCAACGAGTGTAACAGCAGGGAAAGTGCTGGATAGCGGGTATGTAAAAATGACTATTCCCACTCCACCGAGTGCAATCGTAGGGAAAGTGTCTGATAGCGGGTGGGTAAAAATTACTATTCCCACTCCAGCGAGTGCAACAGTAGGGAAAGTGTTGGATAGCGGGTGGGAATAATTTACTATTCCCACTCCACCAAGTATAACAGTAAGGAAAGTGTTGGATAGCGAAGGGGATTAATATAGTATTCCCACTCCTGCAATATAATTAACATTAATTAACAGTAATTAATGTAAACATTTTTTTTACCTCCCACCATATTCCCCTATAAAATTCACCACCAATATTGTAAAATATTAATCAATTAACATAATTAATTATCAATTAATTAACTAATGACAATTCACGATAAAATTAATAACCATCAAATATAAATTAATTCATACTATAACACAATTTAAAAAAACATATTTTATAAAAAATATTAAAAATTGTAATAAAAATTAAATTACTTCCCACCCTTCTCCCTATCAACCCTCAACCCAATCCTAAAAAAGTACACAATTAACATATTAACAAAGTAATTATTAATAATTAATATCAAATTATTAACTGATTAATAACCCTTTTTAACACAACATATTTACCAATAAATTATTAGGTATTATGAATCGATTAATAATTAATTAACACAAATAACAATATAAATTATTAAAAATACAAACATATTAATTAATTTAGTTATTAAATAATTAATTTAAATTAAATTGCTTCCCACCCTATTCCCCTATAAACTCACAACCCGCTATGGAATAAAATTATTCAAAAATTAATTAACATATAATTAATGAATTAAAACAATTCTTAATTAATATATTATAATTAAATTACTTTCCACCCTATTCCCCTATAAACCCACAACCCGCTACAGAACTAAAATACGCAAAGATGATTTAGCATAAAATTCATTACTTTAAAGGGCCACGTCGCAGCACTTTTTTTCCTTTACTTTCAGCCATGTTGCACAGCAGTGCAGATGTTGCGCAACATAGCTAGCTATATGTACATCGGAACTTCATGAATATGTCCATAATGATAAAGTAAAGTCTTTCATATTGTTCAGGGGCAATGACTTATCTCAGTGGAGAAGCTGTTGCTTGTTTACCCATCACCTCACAGCGTCAAATTACAATACACTACTTTAATAGAAAGAGCTATTTGATCACTTACCACATGAACTGAGACATAGGTACAATGCTGAAAACCAGGTGCAGCAAACCTCTCTGTCTCAAAGAGCTGGCCCTAAGTAGAAAGAAAACAGACATGGTATTGCTGTTATTAGAGCGCAGGAATATACCACTTGGGCTTCACAGAGCTGTCAAAGATAACCTTCAAAGAGCATGCTAAAGAGAAGAAATATCATAGACTATTTATATAGTTTTCTGTTACACTTGACCATCACATTTATCCCTAGTTGACTTTTTGAGGTTTGAGAATTGCATGCATTGTGGCAAGATGGCGCTGCCGCCTATACCAATGTTATGGTAACAGCACACCAGAATGATAATTCTGGAAAGTACATAAATTATGATTTACTTGTCATAACATAAAAAAAAGAAAATGATGAAGTGAATAAAGCAGAGAACGGCTAGGGATACATTTCAACAAGCAAGAACATTCTGACCTAGTTTACAATGATGTACAGTGTATGTGCCATTTGATAGAGTGGATTAATGTTAGGATGCATTGGATTACACACTATATGCCTCAGAGCATGGGCTGATTTTCATGCATGGGGAAATAGCGTTTATAACGCAAACATTACAACGCAATGCACCTACCATGACAACATTACCACGCAATGCCTTTGCCACACTTTGCCTTTGCAACACAAGCCTTTACCAAGAATGCAAGCATTTGCTGTGTGTTCATCCTGGAAACAATTTTGGTCAGGCCTTCATGAATGTACGTTTGTACGTAGATAAGTATGATGGTATGTGGTATTTGTATAGTGTGAACCTAGCCAAAGATGTACTGTGTTGTTCAAAGGCAAAGATAAAGTCAATTAGTGATTTGGTCACTTCTTATTCCCTATGTGATGTGGATGATTGAGTTCAGTGTAATCCCTAATCTCGTAGGTGAGGGTTTCAGTTTAGTTGAAATCTATTTGCTATATTGCTGGTTTCTACGAGTACCCCTGTTACTAGCATCTACCCAGATGAAAGTACCAAAAATGACTTGGTTTAATCCTGCAATGCCAGCATGAAAAGAATCATATGAAATAGTTATGGTCTGAGTGCAGTCTAAAGTAAATACCTCTCTACATGTCCTGTGATGTAAGACATTTTTTGACTTATCTCCTCCTCTCGCAAAACATAAACTTCTCTATTACAGGGTTATCTGGTACTTGAGGATCAGTTCAAATTTGTGGAAAAATCCCCATTTGCGAATCAGTCTGTATTTGAGGATGTATCCCCATTTAAGGATCAAGCTACATTTGAGGATTAGTCAACATTTGAGGATCAGTCCAAATTAGAGTATATAGAAAGATGTGCACTATGTGTCAGCTAGAAATAGTTCAGAGCAGTTAAGGTAACAATAAACCTAAACTCATGCAACTGCGCCTTCTTCGGTTTACTAAATATGAATCTCTCACAATGAAAGACAATTCAGAATACTGTGTCTTGTTTGTTTATTTTTAAAGTATTGTTATTAACTGTAAATCACAAATACTATATCACCAAAACAGAATTCATAGTATTATATGAAGAACATATTTTTATTTGGCATCCTCATATTTTAATGCATTCTTTCGATGCTTGACAAAGTAGTCTGTAGATGTTGGTGAAATCTTTTCTGAGGCACAGAAAGGGTAGAGGTCAAAAATGTATTTATGTATTCAATTGATTTAAGTAAACCCTTTTTGACACCCATAATCTACCCTTCTACCTTAGCCATGCTAAATTGTATTGCCTATCAGGTTCAGGTTTGGAATCTCTCATTTCTTGGTTTCATATCCTCGAAACGTATATTCTGATGCTAAATTGGATTTATGCCCCTGTGATTCAGAATCTGTTCAGAGCACATTGCACTTTATGTTTTTTGTAAACTGTATATTAATGAAATACGTGCTTTTCTAAAACCACTCTTAAAATTCCTAAATATCAGAAAATGTTGGGCCTCCCTGCATTATCTCCAGCTTTTAAATGATGAATTTATTTGCCTAATGGTTTATAAATACATTTCTTCCGCAGTTCGGCTTTGAAACATTGTCGGAAAATGACTTTTTATGTATTTATTTTTCCCACAGTGATTAATGTTGAAACCTAAACATGAAATGTGTTGCTGATATGTGCCATGCCCATAGTTGCCCCTCTATTTATGAAACCCCTATTTGATATCTGTATTTTATTAATGAAATGTGATAAAAATGTGTAATTTCTGTTATTTATTCTTTTATGGCTGGTCAAAGCCGAATAAAGATTTTCTGAATCTGACACCCATAAACCAAATTGACTTGTCTTCAAGTGCTTTCTCCCTTGTCTATACCGAGATCAATAATAAAATGGCAAAGCATGCATATTTAATGCATAAAGATTTTTTGTTTGGCTGCAAGAATTTTTTGTAATGTTTTGTACAGTGGTTTTACAGCCACCTTCTGTTTGTTCCTTTGACTTTACAAACCTACATATTCGAGAATGGTACATTTGCTGGAACAAGTCCTACCTCATTGAAGACCCCTGAGTCTACTCAGAGGCACGAAACAAGAAGATTAGTTTAACTGAGAGAGAGCACTAAGCATAATGAGCATGTTATCAAGTGAGCGAATACTGGCCCGAATGTAACAACTGCCAGGGACCCACTTGCATTTATTGGCTCCTCTAGTTTAGTTCAGGCAACTCTCTATTTAAATAGGTCACCTTATTCTCAGCTTGTAATTTTCCAAGGATCCAGTTATGTTTTTTAAACAAATTTAGGTAAAAGAGTGTATTAATTTCTTCAGTGTACCATTCCTTATCATTTCCCTAAGCTGATCTTCTATTTCAAGGTATAAGCACACTTCCCACACTCAAATTCTTGGTTTTCTCAATTTCTCTGGAGGTGGTCATAAATCCATTACTGCCACTGAAGAGGAGTGGGTGGGGTTTATTTATTAAGAAATTCTGAAACATTGGCACATTGGTTGTGAGATATTGATTGGTGACTTCCCATAAGACAAACCTTGCCTCTTTGAGGGTAACGCCCCCATTATGACTGGCCCTGAAGAGAGTGAGATATGAATTGTACCCAATATATTACAACACGGCTGGAAATGGAATATATGGGTGTGATAATTAAATAACACCCAATTACAATATTACTGCCTTAGAAATGGAGCTTTCACATCAAAATGTTGGTGGTTGCTGCAGCTAAATCCACATATCCTATTTTCATCAGCCATTGTTGTGACAGTAAGGTGCCGATTCCGATCCGTTAAAAAAATTTACCGTCCGACTCGTATCCGTATTTTTTTACGTACGAATCGTACAAGTCCCGTACAAACGGCGAAGTACGATTCCTACGTGAAAAATACATACGAATGACCTCGGGAAAAGTCTACGACTCGTCCCCGGACAGTTTTACGTATGAGTCGTAAAACTGAAGTCCAAGCGCACAAGTCGTATCCGTACCGGCGTCCCGAATACACAAGTGTATGGAAAACGTCCCTTACGGAGCGAACTGTGCATGACCCCTACCCCGGGTACACTTGTGCCCGGGGTACGAGTCGTACGCCCCCCCCAGCCTCCCACCCCTCCCGCATACATCCGCACCGTACCCCCACCCCCGTATGTACGCGCCGTACCCCCAGCCCCCTGTATGTAAGCGCTGTACCCCCAGCCCCCCGTATGTATGTGCTGTACCCCCCACCCCCGTATGTACATGCCGTACCCCCAGCCCCCCGTATGTACGCACCGTACCCCCAGCCCCCGTATGTACGTGCTGTACCCCCACCCCCGTATGTACGCGCCATACCCCCAGCCCCCCGTATGTACGTACGGGGGGCTGGGCGTACGGCGAGTACATACGGGGGGCTGGGGTTATGGCGCATACATATGGGGCTGGGGGGTACAGCGCGTACATACGGGGGTGGGGGGTACGGCACGTACATACGGGGGTGGGGGGTACGGTGTGTACATACGGGGGGGCTGGGGGTACGGCGCATTCATACGGGGGTGGGGGGAAACGGCACGTACATACGGGGGTGGGGGGTACGGCACGTACATACGTGGGGGCTGGGGGTATGGCGCGTACATACGGGGGTGGGGGTACGGCACGTCCCGGGCCCCCTTTTCCTTGTGCATCGCGGCGTACTTAGCTTTTCCGGCACTTTTTGGCTCCCGTAAAAATATAGCCATGGGGAGTGCTGTGGATACGAATCGTACTTGCTGGTCCATAAAACGCTGCCTGACTCCGTGCGGACATCACGTACGCGCTGTCCAGGATCGGAATTGTATGTATTTTTTAGCCGGACGGTGTTTTTTACGATTCGTATGGAAATGGTATTTCTGTACGAATCGTACTTGCTGGTTTGTACGGTGGAATTCCCGGGTACGAGTCGTACGGAGAAAACGCTCCGTACGGCCATTTGTACCCGGGTTTTACAGGATAGGAATCGGCACCTAAATGTTAATAGGTGTTTTACATGCCTAAATTCATGCAGGGTATACAAAGCTTATCACACAGCTTGTAATTGCGATCTGTGCAGTAACAAGGGTTACTACTTATATTGCAATTATTCGTGGCAACCGTAATCAGGCAGGGTCATTGTGTGTTAATGTTGGGATAATAAATGGGCATATCCAAATATAAAACTGTACATCAATCATGCCATTGTGTAATACAAACCTTTGCTTCTAGAATGCAAAAATAATCCAAAAATATTTTATCAATACTCATACATCCAATACCAGCAAGTACTCTGCTATGGGCCCGATTCCGATTCCGGCCGCAAAACGAACCGACCGACACAGACCCGGACCGAATACCGACCGACACGGACTAGCGCCGTACGACCCGTGCAGTACGATGCAACGCGAGTGAATTACAACCGACACGTACGGAATACAAGCCATACGACCGAGCCAGAGGGAAAATAGTGATCCGGCCGGAAAACCGACGCGATTTTCACCGACCGACACGAACCCGAACCCGACCGACCCGTACCCGCGATGTACGATTAGCGCAGTACGATGCAATGCGTGTAAAACCAGACTGACTCGCACGGAGACCAAGCCGCGTGACCGACACGCACAGACAACCCGGCACACAAGCAATAGAGACCGCCGCGAACGACACCTACCAAACACAGAAGACAGGCAGCGTGAACGAGGCAGAGAAGCCCGCACGAGACAACAGCAGCGTCCATTTCCGTCACATGAATGCCTACAAAACACAAAGGAAAAACACCAAAAAAGGACCAAACAAGCAGTGACTAAGCCAATAAATACCCAACACAAATTAATTGGACAAAGACACACCCAGAACTACAACTATATAAAGGACTACAATCACTACCATCATCCTTTGCAAACAGGAGACACAGCCAGCAGCAAACACCAGTACACAGCAACCACAGACACACTCACAACTCACACATCACACAACTCACACACCATCAGCACCTCATACAAAAGCACACACACATACACACAGCAACACCAACACCAACCCACCATCACTTGCACCCTCACACACACATCCTTCACCACCACCACCCATCACCATGCCTCCAAAGAAGAATCTAAAGTTCACAGATAGTGAGTTAGAAGTGCTGGTAGACGAGTTCATCAGAGTAGAGCCACATTTGTTTGGTACATTGGTTCAAAGGACCCCCATCTCACAGAAAACCAAGATGTGGGCGAGGATTGTGGACAAGGTGAAAACACAAGCACCAACGTTGCGCACAAAGGACGATATCCAGAACAGGTGGTATGACGTGCGCAGGAGGGTCAAGAAACTCATCGAGAAAGATCACGCCTTGAGTCAGCGCACCGGCAGTGGCCCTCCTGCCAAACCAGTCTACTTCAGGACCTGGGAGGAGAAGGTGCGAGACATCCTACCACCAGAGAGCGTCCATGGCCTAACAGACATCCCAGAGACTGGTGAGTACACAAACAACAAACCCAAGCTTGTGTGACAAGGGGACAATGAAACCATGCACCCCAAGCAAACCTACACTAACCAATAGAAAATCAACCCAAGATGTGTATGCCAGTCACACAAACACAATACCTGACATCTCATAGTGACTGGGAACTGTGTCATGACATGCACCAACCTATAAACAAATAGAGCAAGCCACTGGCACTAAGCCAAATACATCCAGCAAGACAGTTTGCCACCTCACAGTGCAGAGTGTAGACAAAAGCATGATGGGGCTTGTAGTCACAGAAAAGGCTCCCCCTCCTGATTGGCCCATCAAGACCTCTCTGAAACATGCCCACATCACAGGGAGTGGAAAATGACTGACAAGATGGCTGACGCTGGGTCCTGCTGTGGGGAGCACAAGGCCCTGCTAGGGCATGTGCGCAAATCAGAAGCAGGACACCACTGACTGACATCCTGAAAGACAACTTGCACGCCCTACAATGGAAGCACGTGTCATGATGGGAAGGAGGACTGACAGCCCTGACCATACTAATCAGCATGGGGAGACCCCCCAACACAAACTCCACACAACTCACCGGGTACAATGCATTGACACACACCTCATTGAAATATCAGCAAAAGATCCCCCGTACTGGGTGCTGCTGTGTGAAGCACAGGGGCTCACTTGGGACTAGTAGCCAAACAAACACCAGGATTTCACAGTCAGCCATCTTGCCATTGCTGTCACACCCCCTCACAGGGAAGCAGAGTCAAGAAGGAGGAAGCATGGGAATGCTGGGAAGGGGGGTGTAGCCAAGAGTATGATGGGACTCGCAGTCACATACAGTCTACACCAACCCACATGGCCCAGCAAGATCAACCTGAACCATACTCGCCCCACAGGGAGTGGGAAGGGACCGACAAGATGTCTGACACTAGGCTCTGTTGTGGGGAGCACAAGGCCATGCTGGGACTGCTAGCCAAACAAACACCAGGATTTCACAGTCAGCCATCTTGCCATTGCTGTCACAACCCCCCTCACAGGGAAGCAGAGTCAAAAGGGAGAAAGCATGGGCATGCTGGGAAGGAGGGTGTAGCCAAGAGTATGATGGGACTCGCAGTCACAGACAGCCTACACCCACCCACATGGCCCAGCAAGATCAACCTGAACCATACTCGCCTCACAGGGAGTGGGAAGGGACCGACAAGTTGTACTGACACTGGGCTCTGTTGTGGGGAGCACAAGGCCATGCTGGCAAATGGCTAACAACAAGATCAAACTCTGTCTGTGACAAGCTGGGAAAAAGCAGTGTACAGGCAGGCATCTGTTAGAAAAGTAGAAAATGTCATGTTTGTGAACCAACGATGCATGTAGAAACATAAATCACATTGTGTGTCTCTTCCAAACACAGGTCGTGCTGGGCACCCACTGACAAGTGACGAGGATACCCAGTTCCAGACTCTGTTGTACACTGAGCTCTCTGGTCTGACTCTCTCACTGTCCTCTTCGGATGACGACGACCAACCTGGCCCCTCTGGTGTGAGCCATCATGCAGCACCAGCAGCAGCAACATCTGCCCCCCCTGTACCCCTGCCTCCACCACCTGGACACCGACAGGGTACCCCCGCCAACACGGACAGACCAAGGACAATCAACACCCACAGCACAGGGACACAGGACCCCCCCGGAAGCTACAACCAACACCACCAGCACCACCACCCAAGGGGTCCCAGGGTCACCTGTGCGTACCGCCGCTGGTCCTGCCCGTGTGGAGAGGGGTGCTGGGAGGGGTGGGAGGCACAGGGCACCCCTTGCAGAGGGGTCTGGACTGCCTGATGACCCCCAACTGGCACGCATCATAGATGAGTACCAGGATAGCACCGGAGGATTTGGCCAGGTAGTGGGGATCCTCAAGGACATAAAACAGGAGCAGGTCGCCCACCATGCCCGCATGGAGGCAAAGTGGGATGCCCTTACTGCGGTGCATCGGGACATATTACAATGCCTCCGCCAGATCAACACCAACCTGTCCCCACCCCCCTGTGTGCCCACAACATCTGTCGCAACACCATCTGCTAGCGCCACAGGGAGGGAGGAGGACTCTGGCGGAGAGTCCCCTGCACCGCAGAGGCCTGCACATGAGGATCCCCCCTCCCCCGGAAGAAGAGGGGCCGTCCGAAGAAGGACATGTGAGAGGCAGATGTCCCAGCACATCCCCCAGGGCCTCTAAACCTGTTCTGGACAATGTTCTTTGTGCGCAACCCGTTCACCTTGTCCAATCGCACACAACTCGCCCACATGACATGGAGGGTTCATGTTGGGCCAATGTATCAGATGACTGTGGACTTTACTCTGGACATTTCATCTACCAGCACTTCCAACTCAAATGTGAACTTTGGATTCCCAAACCACTGTACAGCACCCACCATCCTGTGCACCTCACTCACACATGTTTGTAAATAAACTCACCAGTACACCATACTTGCTTCTGTTGTGATTCAAACTTGTCATGTTCAGGGCGAAGTCGATCTGCTACACAACACAGTGCATGCCAAATACTGCAACAATGTGACCAACGTAAGCTCAGTCATGGGGATGTGACACATGTGAGGGAGACACACCACTATGGCAACACAAAACATACTCACCATGGCCATGTGACTCATCAAACACAATGATGTTGACCTGAAACACATTGGCATGCACAGACACAACACCAAGCACAGTCAGTGGTAACAAGTCCACGGGTGAGGTAAGCCGATATCACTCAGATGTGGGAAAACAGACAACGCACATAACAAAGCGTAGCACAGGTTCATTACACATCAGCAACACGTTGATTCCACAATAGTTGCATGGTAATTCTACGTAACAGTGGACACACGCTCACAATGTTTTGGAGAATGGAAGTCCAGGGATGTGTGGTACATCAGTTGATGGGAATTGTCAACTTACACACTGGTGTTGGCTTCTGGGTGTTGGGGGTCAGTGTTGCCCACACAACAGGCAAAGGACCCTGGGAAGGACAGACAAGATACAGTAAAAAACACAGACGAACAGGAGAGAAATGCAATACACATGCACAAAACATGTTGCAAAACACCTACACAAACACTAGTTAGCAGTACTGCCCTATTGTGGAGTACACACCACCTGAATGGACACATCACAGTACGCATCCAGTCAAGTGGCACACAGACACACTCAGACAGCAACAGAGCTGGCTCAACACATTCCTGGCTACCTCCATACATTGACATAACAACCCTGAAAACTCACTTTCAGGTGAAGAAGTTGTTGATGAGCTGGGAGAGGACGTCACCATCATCTTCATCATCACTGGCATCTTGGCCCAGGCCGGGATCCTCCACAGGTGCCGGATGTTGGTTGTCATCATCCTCATCCAGGATGAGAGGCACCTCCTTCCGCACCGCCATGTTGTGTAGCATGCAGCAGACCAGTATTATTTTGCAGACCTTTGCAGGCTCATATGGGAGGGCCAGGCAGCGAAAGCGGCTTTTCAGGAGGCCGAATGTCCGCTCAATCACCTTCCTGCTCCGACTATGTGCCTCATTGTAGCGCAGCTCAGCTGGTGTCACAGGGTTCCTGAGGGGTGTCAGCAAACACGGCATGTTGGGGTATCCGGAGTCACCTACACACACAAAAATGAACAAGTAGATGAGTTTGGTAGGAGTGCGGAATACAACACTGACAAACACACACAATGAGAAACAGTCAGTACACACCGACAAGCCAGGCACGCTGAGCTGGCATCTGTGACATCAGCGTTGCAATGTGACTACTCCTCATTATGTAGGCATCGTGCGCTGAACCAGGGAACCGTGCACACACATGTGTGATCGACATGTCAGCAAGACAGACCACCAGAGCATTGATCGAATGGTAGTGCTTCCTGTTGCGGTATGCCTGCTCATGTGCCTGTGGTGGTATCAGGGCAACATGTGTCCCGTCAATGGATCCAATGACGTTCGGCATCCTCCCCAGTGTATAAAAGGCATCCTTAATTTGAGGGAGTTCATCTTGGCTCGGGAACTTGATATACAGGTCGAGGAATTGCAACATCCCCTCCAAGACATCACGTAGCACCCGACTAAACATCGTTTGCGACATACCACCAGCAGTAGCCACAGTGTACTGGAAGGTACCAGTAGCAAAGAAGTGCAGGGCTGCCATCACCTTCACCTCTGGGGTCAGTGCTGTAGGGTATGTCCGGCCAGGTAGCAGATGTGGCTCCAACTGCTCCGCCAACTCCTCAATCAGTGGCCTGGTGAAGCGGTACCATCTGATGCAGTGGCATTCCTGCATGGTTGCAAGGTCTGGGAACGGACAATGCACAGCTGGTGCCCTGCAGTCCAGAGATGCACAAAGGAAGATTGTCAGTACATCCCCCATGTGGCCATGACCACGATCACTCTCACATGCTAGTTCATGACATTACACAATGTACTGAGGTGTGTGCTGTTGGTCATGGACATATATGTCACCTACAAGACCACCACCTCACATCTCAATTCCACATGTCCACATGAGTCCCATGTAGTGCAATGGGCTAATCATCTGGCTGTGTCACCCAACCTATGTGCTGCTGCAACGTTCAAAAAACCCACCCCAGTGACAAGTGAGGCCCTGATGTTTCCCAGGCACCACAGATCTTTTCCATGCAGAAACCCAGGCTCCCTGTATTGCCACATCAACACAGCAATGGACATGACGTAGCACGTACACACCACAAGGCAAGCGTAAGTCCCACAGGTAGTGGCCACTGTTGTTCATGCCGGCCCTACATGTACGTCTCTTAGACACACACCCCATCAAGGTTGATGCATATACCACATGGATGTGGAGACTGTCACCCATTGGTAACATGTGATCAGACACATCTGAGAGACAACATGCACACAGACTGTGGGTGCACATCAGTATTGGGGCTACAGGTCTCACTGTGACGTACATGCCATCACCCCCAGGACTCGGGGTGTATGTGACATGCCTCAAACATATCCAACTTGACACTGCGGCCTTCACTTATGCCCATTACTGTTAAATTGCACATCACAGTGCTAATGTGCACAACACACAAAGGACTCTGCCCCCATGTACAAGATAACAGCCTGGGAGTGGCTGCACAAAGTGCCAGACAAAAAAACTGCTGCGGCCCCCTCAAACACCCAGGGAATGCAGCCTCACATGCCATGGGACACTGTGTGGCCAATGCTATAGTGTGGCAGGTGTGTGCAGGTGTCCATGGCGAGAATATGTGTGTCGCATCCGTCTAATAGTCACACTAATGCGGTCCGACGCGGTTGACAATGCGTACGCATTGCACGGGTCATGTCCGAGCCTTGCGTACGCCTTGTCATTGAATGCAATGAGGTCCGACGCGAGTGACAATGCATACGCATTGCACGGGTCATGTCCGAGCCGTGCGTACGCCTTGTCATTGAATGCAATGAGGTCCGACGCGGGTGACAATGCGCACGCATTGCACGGGTCATGTCTGAGCCGTGCGTACGCCTTGTCATTGAATGCAATGAGGTCCGCACGGGTGACAATGCGTACGCATTGCACGGGTCATGTCCAAGCCATGCGTACGCCTTGTCATTGAATTCAATGAGGTCCGACGCGGGTGACAATGCGTACCCATTGCACGGGTCATGTCCGAGCCGTGCGTACGCCTTGGCCATTGAATCGTATGGAGACGGGTGCATGTGTACATTCAAAATACACGTTGTACAGTCAGTTGAACGAGCCGGGCGCACCCATTGTCTCAGAACTGTCATGGAGAAGGATGCGGATTCAAAACTTGTACGAGTTGTGCACTGGAAATTCAGTTGGATGCCTACAACAATGTTGCAATTTCAAGTGTTCCATGAAGGTGAAGATTTGAATGAGGCGGAAGGCGTGTACGAGTCGTACTTTTAAATGGATTGGCCAGATTCATAGAATGCAACCGTGTTGGACCTATCACTTTGGACACATGGCACAGTGTCTGCCTCTGCAGCACAGATTTAAGGCTGGCTGGACCCCAGGGAGCTCACTTGCCTGCACTACATGCTACTGGACCACATCCCTGCTACCACATCCCTTCTACCACTGCTGCTGTCTATGCATCCTCTGGCTCCTGCTATGGCACGTACACTGGAGAGGGCCCCAGCCTTCACTGAGGAGGAGAACCAGGCCCTGCTGGACGGGCTCCTTCCAGAGTACAGAAAGCTCTATGGGACACCAGGGGAGCAGGTGAGTGTGCTGTCCACTGCCTTCCTAATTAAGCATGTTGTCTGACTAGCAGTACTAGCAGTGTGTACAGCAGTGGCAAGCATTATCACTGACTACTTTCATCCCCCAAAGTGTGTAGGGACATGTACTGAATATTGTTCCTGCTGCTAAAGTGCATTTTTGCCAGCTTAAACTATCCATGCATTGTTAACATGTCAGACATGCATGTGAGTTTTCATTCCCCAGGGTTGCACTACCTGTGTAATTATTTTCCCTTTGTGATGATGACATGTATATCTAATTGTGTGCTGCACAAATCTGGGGCATGTGTGTTAATGTACTTTTCACTTTGTCCTCCTCACAGGTTGATGCCCACCAGAAGCAGGAGATCTGGTGACCATCGCCCGGGCTGTTCGTTCTGTGGAGGTCTACAAGCGCCACATCTGCAACTGCCAGAAGAGGTGGCAGGGCCTTCGGGGCTGGACCCGGAGGATAGCTAGAGTCCAGCTGAAGCTGTCACCTCCACGCAGGAGGGGCGGACACCGGACCCTGACTTCCCACATGCTCCGGATACTGGTGGTGGTCTTCCCGGACCTGGATAGGCAGCTGAAGGCCAGACAGCAGCAGGAAGGGGGTAAGTCCATGCCTGATCTGTGTCCTATGTCTGACATGCAAATAGCAGTCTTTTGTCCGGGTCACACTTCCACATTACGTAGGTCTTGTAGTCCCAAAATCAGGTCCCTCATCTGTGTAATGCACCCTCCTCATCTGTTCCACAGGTGTGGCCCCTACAGTCTTTTGATTGTGTCACTAGGGAACTGTGTCCCTGCAGTCAGCTATGTATCAGGTACCAGTCAGCATCAGTTCCCGTGACTCTGTTGTGTGTGTCATGGGTGGGTCAATTATTTACACAATGCCTGAGATCTGACATGTGAACTGTGTGTGCCCTTGAGATGTGTACCAATTGCTGGTCTGAGTCGCAACATGTTTCTGGGGTATTCAATACAAAACCATGCAGCAGGGTACTCCAATTTTTGGGCATCAGGAGTAGGTATCGCAAGTATGCCACAATTGCTTAGCCACCTGACTACTGTCCGGGGCAAAACACTGTTTCAATTAGTCCTGCCTAGTCCTGCCCCCTCAAGGGCATTCAGAAACACTCTGTAATCCCACTCCTGTGTGTGAAATTGCAGGTTGTGCTTCGTGACATGTGCCCTCAGGTGTGTGCCTCTGTGTCATTAGGGTGTGGCTTGTTGCTACGTACAACTGGGGTGTCCATGATTCCGAGGGTCAGCATGACATCTGCAATGTGACTGTGGGAGACAAGACCTGTGTGGCATATAGGTATGTGAGCATCTGACAGCGCACAATGGTGTATGCAACTGTGTCCCTCATGCAGCTGGGTTATATGCATGGCAGACTGTGATGTGTTAATGTACATGGATTTGTGTTTGCTGAGACTCATATGTCTGATTTTCATGATGTGGGGTCTTCTGGGTCCTGGATATGTTGTTTGCATGGGATGGGCAAGTGCGCCGGTCATCTGCAGAGTCATATTTGCCCCTGAGCTAGGATTGTGAGTCAGTGCATATTGTTGTTGTCTGGATGCCCTGCCCCTGTGACAGGAGACAGTGTTGACTGACTTACAGGGCATCCCAGTGCCATGCATTGAACTTGCTATGAGTGAGCCAGCGTTGTGTTCAAGTGTGCACCATGCACCCCATTGTGGCCTTGCCCATCAGGACATGAGTACATCATAGTGTGTGTTGCTGGCATGCATCCCAAGCATGTGAAATGAGTCTCTGCCCATCCCTTCATCCGGACACCTGTGCTGAGTCAGTTGCAAGAGATGTGCTGTGGGTCTAGTGACATACTCCTACATGTTCACTTGCATGTACAACTAATGTGTGGGTAGTGCATGTTGGCACATTGGGGTATTAGCATCCAACATGCAACAGACATATGTGTGCAAGTCAAGGAGGGATATGTGTGCCATGGTTGATGTTGGAAATGACAATTGTCTTATTCTAAACAGTGTTGGCACTTTGAGCTGCGTTCAGCTGATGATGCCAGGGCTTGCCCTGTGATGTGATGTACTCACTGTGGTGTGTGCAGTCGGTGCAGGTGACTGATGTTGTTCTCTTACTTCCTATTCCTATCCAGATACATCCACGGCCACAGGAGGGGAAAGCTCCACAGAACAGGAGGAGCCACAAAGCCTTACAGAGACAGAAGGAGAGGAGTCAGGTGGACCAAGTGGCACGGAGGGCGAGTGGAGCCACACAGAGGAGTCGTCAGCACCATCCCCCCCAGCTGAAGGCCACAGCAGCTCTGAGGATGACTCCCCTGTGGAGGCGGGTGTCAGCAGCCACCAAACCCCAGTTAGTGAGGCTGTCCCCGCCACCGCCACCACCACCACCACCACCACCCTCCCATCGGCTCCCATCCCAGAGGTCCCTGTGGGCTCCCGTGTTTGTGAACATGTCTCCTTTGTGCCAGGCACCGCACCCCATGCCCCTGTGTGCCCTGCTGCCCAGAGTGAGGAGTCTGTGGACTTACTTCAACAGATGCATGTGGGGCAGACATCGATGCTGAAGGTCCTCCATGCACACACAGGTCTGTTGACACAACTGGTGTCATTCATGGAGGGCATTTCCTCGGGCATTTCTGCCCTACAGAGGACCAACCAGTCCGTGGCCTCCTCCCTGACGGCAGCAGTGTCCCTCCTCCAACAGTCCCACACCCCTCCTACCCCTGCAACACCCACAATTCCTAGCACACTACCTGTCCAAAGCACAGAAACCCCCAAACAAAGGTCTAGACGTGCACACAAGCAAGCGCAGGGGACTGATTCCACACTCACAGGGGCTGGTTTACTGACACACACACAGTCATCCACAACCACTCCACAGTCCTCCGAGACCTCTCCCTCCCAGCCCCCTTCCCTTGCCTCACCTGCAACCCCATCCCCCCAGAAGCTCTTCCTCTGTGACCTTGGCCTCTTCCCCACCGACCCAGCAGATCCTGATTACAAGGGGAAGAGGAAGTCCCCACACACAGAAGGGAGTGCCCCTCACATCCAGACACCCTCCCCCAGGCGCAGTCAGACCGAGACGCCCACCAGCAAGTCCCCCCGGCGCAAGAAGAGCAAGACCCCCCCGCCAGCACACAGCTCCAAGGCAAAGTCTCCGCCCTCCATCCCCCAGGCCACCACTCCAGAGGTTCCCCCGCCACTCCCTGCCCCGGGTTCCCCCACACACAGATACACCATCCCCAAAATGCTAAGGCCATCCCCCCATAGCACTCACTCCTCCACACCTGGTCAGACAGTTGCTGCCACTGATGTGGGGACCGTGTCACCACCCCCTGCCCTGCAGACCTCACCTGTCCCCCATTCCGCTCCTATGGATGTAGGCACTGCTTTGGAGTCCACGCCCACCCCGTCTGACTTGGGCACTGCAGTGGTGAGCCAATCAACTCCATCTGACCTGCCCACTGGAGTTGTGCCGGCACCTACCCGATCTGACTTGTACCCCACAGTTGTGACAGCACCCACCACTTCAGTTATCTCCACTGCAGTTGCAAGTGTCTCGCCTGCATTCCCCACCCCTTCACTGCCTCCTCCTGCTGCGCCCTGATCCTGTCCCTGCGGTGCCTGGCCTGCCCCCATGTAGCCCCTCCGAGGGGATGACCCCGGTCCGTAGAAGTGCAGGCAAGCAAGGTGTGACAGTTGTCACTCTAGTTCACTCCTTGGCAATTTGACATGGACTGGCCATTGGCCTTTTGTTTGCACAGACGTTTCGAATTTCATATACTGCATTTGTGACTCCAGTTCGCTCCTTGGCAATTTGACATGGACTGGCCATTGGCCTTTTGTTTGCTCAGACGTTTCGAATTTCATATACTGCATTTGTGACTCTAGTTCACTCCTTGGCAATTTGACATGGACTGGCCATTGGCCTTTTGTTTGCACAGACGTTTCGAATTTCATGTACTGCATTTGTGACTCTAGTTCACTCCTTGCCCTTTGGACATGTACTGGCCATTGGCCTTTTGTTGGAACAGACGTTCCACTTTTCATATGCTGAATAAAGCTTTTTACTTTGTCCCTGTGAACTTGATTTAGCTGTACATCATGTTGAGGTTGTTTTAGGTGCCCTTGCACCTGTAATGCTTGGTCTACAATGTTGCATACTGATGTGTTGATGTGAGGTACTCCCTGTGGTCCATGAGATATGTATCCTATTCTGGTGGGTATCGTCATCCTTTGCAGCTACCTGGGTGTGTCTGGATCAACAATTTGTGTACATCTCTCTGCTAGCATTTCATTGGCATGGTCACATCTGTGGCTTGCACCCCTGCACATATGATGTGCTTCCCATTGTCCAAATTGTCACTTCCACATACTTCGTGCTCATCACTACTGGCCCTACAGGTGTGGGCATCATTGTAATAGGAGAAACTGGGTCCTCTGTGCAGGTTGCTAGACATATGTTTGGGGTATGTGCAGCTGACTTAGGGGTGACTCCCGTACCTAGGCTGTTGTGACCAGAGCCTTCAGTGTGCGGTAACTGATGGCTGACTGACCAAGTGTTCTGCAGACATGAGTGTGACTTGCGGTGAATATGTTTGGCACAGCTGGGCTCCCACACGAGTTGTGTCCCCTCAAGTTAGTGTGTTGTCCAGTGACATGGCCTGGGCCCATGATGTGTGTTGTATGTGCATGTGTGTGTGTCCACATCCCTGTTCATACACAGACAGTGTTCCCTTGATATGTTCCTGTTGTTGATGCTTGCTGAGTGGTACTGGGTTCATCCCACTACTTTTCCAATGGGCTACCAGACGTGTGGGTGCATGACTCACTACTGTTAATTGGTGTATCATCATTGTGATTTGTCAGTTCTGAGTGTTGATGATGTTGTCAGACACAGATGGGACACAGTGAGGGTTCCTCAAGGCACTTGTTTGTTCACAATATCATGTAGTTGTCCCTAGGTGGTAGTTTTCAGTGATTGCGACATTTGTATGTGTGTGTGACTGCTCCCACTTGTCGGGTTCACAGCAGTGATGCTGGCAGGTGTCAGCATGGGTGCCTGGTGTTCCTCCTTGGCATCTGCATAGTCCTGGGACTGTGGCAGTGCTTGTGAAGGTCACATGAGCTTTGAGGTCATGGCCATGTACCGCATACTGTGCAGTGTGTTCTGTCATTCCCCAGGGTTGTAAACAGTCCTTGTGTGATGTCTGTGTGCACCTTAGTTCCTGCCAACATTCCTGTTTGTCATGTGGGCATGTGCAATGTCACCTGTCCATGTGGGTTTCACAGATACACATTGTTGCAGTTCAGGTGTGTGGTGTTGAGGGTGGACTGATGTGAATGTTTGCATGGATGGTCCCCTAGCTCCCTTTTGTCCATGGATGAGGGGGCATGCTGAGTGATTTGTGTTTGTGTATGTGTGATGTACGTTTGTGGCACAGGACACATGTCTGGGTTTCCCAGTTTGTACGACATCTGCCTTTGTCATCAGAGTGGAGGTGTCATGCATGCTTGTGTCACACCAATGTCTTTTCCCTGGGG
Organism: Triturus cristatus; assembly: GCF_964204655.1. Classification (NCBI taxonomy): domain Eukaryota; kingdom Metazoa; phylum Chordata; class Amphibia; order Caudata; family Salamandridae; genus Triturus; species Triturus cristatus. The sequence continues at coordinate 833,179,071 of NC_140591.1, forward strand.
ATTGTGCTGTTGTGTGTCAGTCTCTTGCTGTGTTAGTTGGTGTTCATTCCAGCTAGTGTCACATGTGTCTGTTGTGCTTCCTCTCATCTCCCAACGCCTGATTGCCCACTGAGGGTGTCCCAATGATGGTTTACTTTTGTATGGCACTGTGTCCACATCTGTGTCACTGTGGTTCAGTCCCCCTCATGTGTTGTGTAGTTGCCTGGGGACACTGAGACACACACACACACACACGCACACACACACACATGTTGTGTCCGATGTGCAGTGTGAGTTTGCCTGTTTGTGTTTGTGCATTGGTATTGCTGTTGTGGGCCTTTGTCTGGATGCTGTTTCTGTGACTTTGCATGCTGTCCCTGTGAGTCATTTCACATCCTTGTGCACATTCATCCTGGTTGTTGGGTGCCATTGCTGGCATGGAATGTGAGTTAGTGAGCTGACACCTACAGTCTACACATGTTGTTTTGGTTGGTGTGTCTATTTTCGAGATGTGTGCATGCTTGGTGATGGTCACTTCTGCTGTTGTGTCATTGTACGCTGTGTGCATTGTCAGCCCCCATGTGTTGTGCTTGTCTGCACATGGCCGAGAGTGTTATGTTTTCACAGCACTGTTTTCCTCAACACATCACTGTGTGTATGGGACACAACCACTAGTTTGCACCAGAGGTGTTTGATGTGTTCGGAGCAGGGATCATACATGCTGTTTGTTATTTGCAGCTTTGACCATGATGACACTTACCTTTTGGTTACTGTGTTGAGGGGGGTTTGGTCCCCATCACCACAATGCTCCACATCTGCTGCATTTTGTGAGCCCCCACTTGACTTCTGTTCTACACAGTGAGGGGGTGTTCTTTTTACATTGCCACAGTGCTATGGTGATGCTTGCCTTGTGTATGTCACACTCATGTGTTGGTCACACATGTGCTGTTACTTACATTGTATGCTCGTAGCCATATTCACTGTTGTGGGCATTTGTCACAGACTACACACTGTTGTCATGATGTCGTGGGGGATGTATTTTGCGGACATACCTGATGTTTGCGTATGCTGGATGTGTTTGCGCATCACCCATCCTATGGCTGGGGGTGGCAGGGGTAATGGCCAACAGGTCCCCTGTGAGTGGAGGTGGCAGGGGTGATGGGAATCATAAGCCCTGTGAGTGGGGGTGGCAGGGGTGATGGGAAACATAAGCCCTGTGAGTGGGGGTGGCAGGGGTGATGGGCAACAGGCCCCCTATGGGTATGGGTGGCAGGGGTGATGGGCAACATAAGCCCTGTGAGTGGGAGTGGCAGGGGTGATGGGCAACATAAGCCTTATGAGTGGGGGTGGCAGGGGTGATGGGCAACAGGTCCCCTATGGGTGTGGGTGGCAGGGGTGATGGGCAACATAAGCCCTGTGAGTGAGGGTGACAGGGGTGATGGGAAACTTATGAGCCCTGTGAGTGGGGGTGGCAGGGGTGATGGGCAAAATAAGCCCTGTGAGTGGGGGTGGCAGGGGTGATGGGAAACATAAGCCCTGTGAGTGAGGGTGGCAGGGGTGATGGGAAACATAAGCCCTGTGAGTGGGGGTGGCAGGGGTGATGGGCAACATAAGCCCTGTGAGTGGGGGTGGCAAAGGTGATGGGCAACATAAGCCCTATGAGTGGGGGTGGCAGGGGTGATGGGCAACAGGCCCCCAATGGGTGGTGGTGTTATTGGTGCTGGCCATGCAACCCCTATGGTGGGCTGTTGTTAGTGGCCAGGATATGTATCCCCTGTGTGTGTGTGCCATTTTGCGGGTATGTGTCGTTTGTTTATGTGGTCGGTGTCTGACTTACCGCCTGCGCCGTCGGTCCCTGATCCGGTCATAGATGTAGAGTACTGGTATGACCTGCACGATGGGATTCATGATGTGTTCGTGTCATACACGCTGCTTGTTGCTCCGTCTCGTACCCGCTGCAAGCTGGTCCGTCTCGTAGCCGTGTATTGAGTTGTGGCGTGAATCGTAGCTGATATGCTTGTTTTCCGGATGCTGTGACGTGCCGTTACGTGACGACCCGTCCGGCGGGTAGGAAGTACGTATCGTACTTGTCATGCCGGAAACTGCTATGGATACTGCTTCCGGGCGACACGGTTCCTCTTTGGGAGTTACGGCTCGGACGAAGAATGGGTCTTGATTCACAGCCTACGTGTCGGTCGTGTTTTTGGCAGTTATGCGCATCGTACTTCCTATACAGGACAGACCGGGTCCGGGTACTTGTCGGTCGCAGGGTAAGGCTACGGACAGCTGTCCACCCGGCCATCGGAATCGGCCCCTATATGTGTGACTCTTCTTTTTTTTAAATTTAGATTTATAAAAATATCCAAAGTGATTTATAAGTCTACATGGTAAATGGTTGAATATATTTTGTTTCTTTTTTTTTCAAAGAAAAACTGATGGATTGATTTGGAAAATTGAAGAAGTTCTATTCATTGTATTGGAGACATATTTTATATTTCAGGATGGTAAGAACGTCAGGCCCACATGAGGATAACCCCGTGCAAAGTGTCTAGTGTTGTTTATAGTGAGTTCCATCCATGGAAAAGGAGTTTGAAGATTGAGTGCTATTTTTCGGGCCAAATCACATAATGTGAGCACTGGAAGTGATAATTTATGCTCCCTGTTTTGGAATGATTGATATACATGTTTGAGCAGCAGCAGCAGTAGTCCTTTACCCAGTAGCGGCTTGTACCATTAGCAGGGAAGGAATGGTCAGGGCACAAAAGCACATATAAACACTCACTCACACTCCTGCATTCACACATGCATGCACATATACACCGCACACACACACCCATTAACAACACTCACTCCCATATATTCATGCATGCATGCTTGCACAAAACATTAAAAATAAAATTATTTAGAGGTTCCAGTAGGGTTGGGACTGCTGCCTTCCCTCACTGGCTGACCTTAGATCAGCCAATGAGGGAAGGCAGCAGTCCCTAACTTGCCACAAAGTGGGATGGGGTCAGTAAGACTGCTGACCCTATCCCACTCTGTTACGAGGTGTCAGTGATTGACAAACAGCCCTGGGCACTTCAGGGCTTAGACCTGAAGCGCCCGAACCCGAGGCAATCAGTGACGCTTCCTCTCGTCATGAGGGGGAGTGTCTCAAGGTGCTTTGCCAGGCTTAAGATGTCACACCCACAGGAGCTATGACTTCTTCAGCTCGGCAAAGTTCAGCTCAGGCACACAGAGGCCTGCACATTTAGCGCATGTCTAGCTCCCGGCTGCTTGTCCTGAAAATAAAGAGTGTCTGTCATACTGACCTTTGCTCAGCCTGACTGACATTATAGTGGCTAAAAAGTAGGGGGCGTGGCCCCGAAGCCCATTGAATGTTCCAGGGCTGATTTTACCACCTTCCAGAGAGGTAGGTAAGTGTGTGTTTGTGTTTGGAATTTTAGAGCTATGTGATGCTTTTATCTAGAAATGTTGCAGTGATTGCTGATGTCTCTAAAGTGATTTCAGACAACAACAGAAATTAACACAATAACAGAACACAAAATTAAATGACAGTACAACAAAATCATATAAGGACATAGCAAACGACTCAAATGTGAATGCAGCACAACAACAATGTAACACAACTACGCCATGCAATAATATAGCACAAAAGAATATCACTACCACAAGAAAATGCAACACAACACATTTGCACAGGCATTCTTGTTACACATTATCACCGCAAAAAATATGCTTTCAGAATACCGTGGTAAAAGGAGTTTCTATGAAGCATTGACTAAGTTACCACCAAGGACATGTAATAGTGTTAGCCAAAAATGTTTTTTGAGATACCCACCATTGTATGAAAAAATATTGAGCACAAAAATACTGCAATACCTAAATATTGCAAAAAAAATATTGCGAAACAAAATATCATGTTTACATACTTTGCATGTAAACTGCACAGATATAGATGACACAATTATCTGAACTAGAATATCATCAGAAAGCAGGTAAGTATTTTTAATTTTCTATATATTGTATTATATTTAATTTAATTTAAGTATTAAAGTATAAAATAAAAATATAATTAAAAATAAATCAATATACTATTAAGAAATTGTTATGAGGTCAAATTAAGAAATACATATTTACTTTTTAAACAAAATCAACAAATAATAAAATTAGATTACATTAAATGTATTAATAATAATAAGAAAAGAGAAACATACTTATATAACAACCTAGATTGGCTACCCATTCGTGGAAAATAACAAAGTTGTCTAGATTTTTGTTAAAAAAGAGACTCTATCTGCGAGTTGTCACTAGCCTTTCTATGAACAATCTGAGTATTATTGGTGCCCTTTAAAATTGCTTACATTTAGGACCACTGTATTCTTTTACATCTGATGAGCTCTCTGATGTTTATACTAGGCGCTAAATGGTTGTGTGTAAATAGTACAACTACTGTTATTTGCCACTGACTAGCTATCTCTGTGTTTGACAAACTTTTTTCTGTTAATGCATTAGTGAGCAGATTTTAGCTTCTACAAACACACTTTATCGCATGGGCGGATTGGGAACATGTACTTAAGCGCTTGCAACAGGGCTCGCATGAATGCACTTCAAGGACATAATGCAGGCTCCTGCAGCCCCTAGGACACAGGACGACCTCAGTCCTTCAGGGGGACCCATTCAGGCCAAGGCCAATGAATATTTGTGAAACATGGGAGAGTCAGTGGTCTCTCATCACCTTCTGCAGGAGAGCTCCATCATTTTGCATCATCCACTCTGCCGCTTAACATATTTTTGAAGTCGCCTGACTTGTGAATGGATAGCAAGGGTTGCAGTGGGGGCTCCTCCATTATGGTGGAGGAGCGTTGCCCTACTGCTTTCTCACAGTGCGAGAAGCCAAATCATAAAATGGTAATAACTTTAAGTTGTTACCATCTTATGGTTGTTTTGCTGGTGGGGGGGTAGGGCGGGGCTGGTCTGCTCTCTGAGCAGGGCAGAGGAGGAGTTCTTTGCCACTCCTGAGTGAGGAGCAAAGACTGTTTGGTTGGCCCTCTCGGGCCACCCAAACCAGTTATGTGCACTTTGCACTTTGCACTTCTCCAAGCAGGCTGCACTGCAGCCTGCCTGGAGAGCATGCACACCCCTCTAGCCCCTAGCAGAGCGCTGTCTCACAGTGCTCCAGACCAATCACAATGCTGCATGCAGCGTTGTGATTGGCTTAGGGGAGGGAGCCTGGCTGCCTGCTTCCTGTCGGAGGAGCAGTAAAGATGCAGTACCTGGCGGAAAGGTCGTTTTTTTGTTGTTGTTGTTAAATTATGACTCCCCGTGCCTGCTCCCCAACTGCGAGCCATGTCGGTCACTACTGAAGGGGTATAAATATGTATACTGCTTGTTACTGACAGTAAGTATGGATTTGCGCAACCTACCATACACAGATCAGATCTGCTAACCAAAGATAGGCATAAGTACTCTGCCCAGGTCCTTCCCTCCCAATCTACTGGAAATGTCCCACCAACCTCAACCCTATAGTGGCTTGCCTGTGCTTCTATGGGACTTGTGTTCTTTAAAAATTAAATTCTTCTCTTTTACATTTCTAAGTTGTTATGGACAGATAATTGTTATGCTAATTGAACCAAGCAAAGCCAAAAACGCCTCGTGAAGTGCAATTCTTTTTTTTGCATATTTGTTTCCTATTTCCACGCTGAAAAATGTGTACATCTTTCTTCTTGTAAGCCTATACTTTACAGGGGTGTAACATTAGCCCCCAGAGCTCCAGGAGTCCCATCAGGAACTGTGCACGGGCGGCAGTCCCCTTGCCTCGAAGCTCCTACCTGGGTCCGGGGGGCACTCCATGTACTTTGCAGGTTGGTTCCACTCAACTTTGTTACACCACTGCATTTTGCAGAGCTTTCTTTTGCACACTGGCAATCCGAAAAGAAAGATCATGAAAGGACTCAATATGAGATTCCCTTTAATTATGATGGTACCAGAAACTCTACTCCCTGGCACCATCCGAATTGAGAGCTCTGCTGTATCTCTGTGGAGGTCCACTCAGAGATTGCAAATGCAAAAACGTTTTTTCCTACGTGTCAAACCCTATTTCGCAATTTGGTAACCTGTTACCAAATCGCAAAATGGGTTTGTGATTCGGTATTTGAAAGGGGCGTGTTTAGGATGTCCCTTCCAAATACAAAATTGCATCAGTATGTATGAATGTTTTGTCACTGTGAATGCTGTCGCGAAACATTCGCATTTTACCACCAACTTCAAATTGATAGTAACCCATTTGCAAATGGGAAGGATCCCCAAGGGACCCCTTCCATTTTGTGAATGGTAGCGAGAGTCCCATGGACCACAGCCTGCTCTTAAAAAATGAAAAGAAAACTTTTCATTTTTTTCTTTTAAACGCAGCCTGTTCTCCTTTGAAGGAAAATGGGCAGCATTTAAAAAAAATTATTGCTTTATTGAAAAGCAATCATGGGTAATGTGGTCTGCTGTCCCTAGCAGGCCACCATCCCCGTCATTTTAGCATTCCAAGAGGGTCACAAATTGCAAGCTGCCTCATTAATGTTAATGAGGTAGATCGATTTGCGACCCTCAAGGAATTGCTAAATGAAACTTTTTGAGGGACAGCGATTATCTAATGTGATTCGTAGAAAATCGCAAATAGGTAATCGCTATTCCAAATGTTGATACACGTGGCCCTTAATCCCTTATTTCTAAGGGAAACTTCTGGGTCTCACATGTAACCCACTCCAGATACCCCCCCCCCCACTTCTCGCCCCACTTACTGAGATAAAGAGATTATGGGGAACATGCAAGGTTGGTCCAAACTGACCTCTGTCAAGTCTGTTTTGTGAAATTCTCCCAAAATAAAGTCTATCCAGGTCAGCTCCTATCCTGAAAATTTGGGGGTGATTCGTTAAGCGGGGGCTTAGAAAAAAGGGTGTCCCAAAACGCGTTTTCCCCATGTTAATTTCCATAGGAAATTTTGCGACGAGCTACAGCCCGAACTGCTTAACGGAATTACCCCAAAGTTGGCAGAAAGGTAGAGCTTGGTTCAGAAAGCAACCTTTTTTTTAAAATGGTGTAAATCCGTTCAGTAGTTTTTGAGAAATTGAAAAAATAAGAGTGAAAAAATCAATTACCCATAGGAAACTTTGTGCAAGGCTACAGCTGAAACTACTGAACTGAATTACCCCAAATTTGGCAGAAAGGTAGTGCTTGAATCAGAAAGCGACTTTTTTTTCAAATGGTGTAAATCCGTTCAGTATTTGCTGAGAAAATAAATTGAAAAATAAAAGTTTAGATATCTGGGCGGATCCTAAGTCCCGAGCACGAGCTTCACTGTGATTGGCTGCCAACACTCTAAACCAGGAAGTGTTGGCAGCCATCTTGTGACTCGGTAGAAGCGAGTCACCAGAAAACTGAGAAACAAAGATATAAAACTAGAGAAGGGGCAGGGTAGAAACACCCTGACCCCTAGGCCTGCTTAGGGGGTCCCAGAAGGACCCCCAGGGCCAAAAAAGCATTTAAAAAAAAAAGAAATCGGCGCAATTCACGCTGGGGTCGCGGGTTCTCGAGATTTATTTTAATGAGGCCCCTGGGTGGGCTAGGTCCCCGGGGTATTTCTTAAAAAAATTAAAGCGGGGGCTCGCAGGGGCCCCTGCAGTCCCAGGGCTTCACTTATGTTGGGAGGGGGGTTCAGTAGGCTGTGGAAATTATATCGGGAAAACAACAATGCACCGTAATGTGGCCTACCTTTAATATAATGCGGAATAATGTTTACTTATTATGCAGTGTTCACTTTTATTACGGATAGAGTCACTTTGTTACAGGAAATTTATTAATATGTGGGAGGGCGTGTTCTGTATCTGTGCGCAGAACAACATTAACATTTAATTGGCTTTGGTGTTCTAACAACAAGCTTAATGTTCATTGGCTGCGACCATCAAAAGTAGAAGTGTTTCCTGCCATTCACTTCCCCTCCGCAGAGTAGCAAGGACATCTAATTGCCTCACATGTTGTAAGGAGGACCTTCCAGAGCTTAATGTTGATTGGTTGCGAACTATTGAAAGTAGAAGTGTTGCTAGGTATTCCCTTCTCCTCCGCGGAGTAGGAGGGACATCTGATTGGAGGACGTGTTCTAAGGAGGAGCTTCCAGAGCTTCATGTTGATTGTTTGTGAACTATTGAAAGTAGAAGTATTGGCAGCCATTCACTTCCCCTCCACGAAGTAGGAGGGACATCTGATTGGCTGAAGTTTTCCAAGGAGGACTTTCCCAAGCTTAATGTTGATTGGCTGTAAACCATTGAAAGTAGAAGTGTTGTCAGCGATTCCTTCCCCCTCCGCGGAGTATTAGGGACATCTCATTGGGTAACGTGTTCCAAGCGGGACCTTCCCAAGCTTAATGTTCATTGGCTGTGAAGCATTAAAAGTGGAAGTGTTGACAGTCATTACCTCATCCTCTGCGGAACAACATGGACATTTTATTGGCTAAGGTGTCCCGAGTACAAGTTTGCTCCTTATTGGGTGGGAACGGTTCACTGTTGTCAGCCATTTTGTGACGCACTTCCAAAGGAGTATGGGAAAACAAAGTAGTAGAGGGGAGGGTAGGAACACTTTTAACCCCTTCGCTGCCAGGCCTTTTCCCCCTCCTGTGCCACGCCCTTTTTTGGCTATTTGGGGTAGTGTGCGCTGAGGCCCCTGTAACTTTTTGACCACATAAGGTATCCACGACAAATTTGCGTCCTTTTCTTCCAACATCATGGGGATTCTGAAGGTACTCAGGGTTTGTGGATTCCCCTGGAGGGGTTACAGAAATGAGCCAAAATACAGCAAAATTTAGTTTTTTGGGGGGAAAATGGGAAAAACGGGCTGCATATGAAAGCATCTGGGTTTTTCCCTGCAAATGTTCTCAAAAAAGGGTTTGTGGGGCTGAAATCACAATTTTCCCAGCTTTTAGGGGATACCAGACTTTTGTCAGAAACCCAACATTTTTTCCACAGTTTTGGCATTTTTCTGGGACATAGCCTATTTGTGCTATTTTTTGTGCTTTCAACCTCCTTCCAGTTAATGGTAGAAATGGGTACAAAAGCAATAATGGATCCTGGAAAGCTATACATTTTAGAGAAGTAGACAAAATTCTGAATTCAGCAAGGGGTCATTTGTGTAGATCCATCAAGGTTTCTTTATAGAAACTAACAGTTAAATATAGGATAAATTGAAAATTTGTTGAAAAAAAAGCCTTTTGTGTCAACGTTTTCATCTGTAACTTCTTCTAATTATGACAACTCTTTGAAAGCAATATACCGTTACATCCGCTGGACATTACTGGTTGTGGGGATATATAGGACTTGTAGGTTCACCAAGAACCCGACAAACCCAGAGCCAAAAACTGAGCAGCAACTTGCAATGGTTTTTTATTATGTACCGGGTATATAGTAATTATTCTGTAAAAATGTGTACATGGAGAAATCGGTATGAAAGACACCTATGTATTTCTGAAATGGGAACAAAATATAGAGTTTAGAAACAGTAGATATTTGCAAATTTCCGAAATTGGGAATACTCATACTAGCATGAGAATTATCAGTAATTTTTTAGAATGACTTCTTTTTTACACAATGTCTTTCATTTGGAAGGCAGAAATGCATCGAAAGTCAATAGGTAATAACAGTTCCTTTACAAATTTGAATTACCCTAAGTCTCCCGATAAAAATGGTACCTCACTTGTAGAGGTAGGCATAGTGCCCACGACAGGAAATGGCTCAAAACCCAACGTGAACACACTACATTTTCACAATGCAAAATTACCCTTTTTTAGAAAAGTGCCTAGCTGTAGTTTTTTAACCCTAGCTCTGCCGGCACCTAGGGAAACCTAGCAAACCTATACATTTTTGAAAACTAGACACCCAGGGGAATCCAGGATGCGGTGACTTGACTGCCTCCCACCAGGTTCTGTTACCCAGAATCCCTTGCAAACCTAAAAAATTGCCAAAAAAAACACTTTTCCCCCACATTTCTCTGGTGGAAAGTTCAGGAATCTGCGTGGATCCATAAATTTCCACCCACCTCATGTTCCCCAAAGTCTTCCGAGAAAAATGGTACCTCACTTGTATGGGTCAGCCTAGTGCCCGCGACAGGAAACGGCGCAAAACGTAACGTGGACACACCTCAATTTCGTAGCGAAAAATGACCCTTTTTTGGCAAAGTGCCTAGCTGTAGTTTTTCAACCATAGCTCTGCCGGCACCTAGGGAAACCTAGCAAACCTATACATTTTTTAAAACTGGACACCCAGGGAAATCCAGGATGGGGTGACTTGACTGCCTCCCACCAGGTTCTATTACCCAGAATCCCTTGCAAACCTAAAAAATTGCCCAAAAAACGCATTTTCCCCACATTTCTCTGGTGGAAAGTTCTGGAATCTGCGTGGATCCACAAATTTCCACCCACCCCGCGTTCCCCAAAGTCTTCCGAGAACAATGGTACCTCACTTGTGTGGGTCGGCCTAGTGCCCGCGACAGGAAATGGCACAAAACGTAATGTGGACACACCTCAATTTCACAGTGAAAAATGACCCTTTTTCGGCAAAGTGCCTAGCTGTAGTTTTTTAACCATAGGTCTGCCGGCACCTAGGGAAACCTAGCAAACCTATACATTTTTTAAAACTAGACACCCAGGGGAATCAAGGATGGGGTGACTTGACTGCCTCCCACCAGGTTCTATTACCCAGAATCCCTTGCAAACCTAAAAAATTGCCAAAGAAACACATTTTCCCCACATTTCTCTGGTGGAAAGTTCTGGAATCTGCGTGGATCCACAAATTTCCACCCACCCCGCGTTCCCCAAAGTCTTCCGAGAAAAATGGTACCTCACTTGTGTGGGTCGGCCTAGTGCCCGCGACAGGAAACGGCGCAAAAGGCATCGTGGACACACCTCAATTTATCAGTGAAAAATGAACCTTTTTTGGCAAAGTGCCTAGCTGTAGTTTTTCAACCCTAGCTCTGCCGGCACCTAGGGAAACCTAACAAACCCGCACATTTCTGAAAACTAGACACCCGGGGGATTCCAGGGAGGTATGGCTTGCATAGATCCCCCACCGTTTCCTTAGGTTTGTGGGAGGCCCAAGTACCCGCGACAGGCAAGGGCCCACAATGTAGTGAGGTGACATGAAAATTGCCTACCTCAAAACAACCTGGTTTTGCAAGGGGTTCACTTGGGTTTTTGGCCCGGTGCTCGGCGGCCACCTAGGGAAACATACCAAACCCACACATTTCTGAAAACTAGACACCCGGGGGATTCCAGGGAGGTATGGCTTGCGTGGATCCCCCAACGTTTCCATACCCAGAATGCCCTGCAAACCTCAAATTTAGCTGAAAGAAATCGCCTTTTTCACACATTTTTGTGTGGGAAAGTTGTGGCATCACCGGGCTGACACAAATTTCCTACCACCCAGCGTTTCCCCGGGTCTCCCGATAAAAAAAGGTGCCTCACTCGTGTGGGAGGCTAATAAATCCAAGTAGAAAGGATAGTTCCAAGAAGTTTTAATGAATTCAACCACCAACAGACTCATTAGCAGGTCATCTCTCCAGAGTCTCCTGAGTCAGAATGCCGATCTCAAGCAGAACCATGAGATCCACATTCTGTCACCAGGACAACTACAAAGTTCTAAAACAAAGCATATTGAATAGACAAGCAAATTACAACACATCCCCTTTACAACAAAACAAAAACTAAAAGCATACTTAGCGCAAGTGTTACAACTAAACATAAAAAAAAAACAACATACCCATATTCCCACACATTCCTAACACTATAGAACCAAAGATAATTAATGTCAATACAAGACATAATCCTCAAACTTTGAAGGTATGAACCTCTGTCTACATGACTTTGCAATACCACCCCCCCCTTCCCTCTGGAACATAAACAGGAACATTGGCTGCACTTGGCTTCACACCATTGAACTTAACCAACCTAGGCATACTCCAAGTACAACCATTATCCAAAGTTACAACATTTTTCCTTATCTTTGTGATGACAAAAGGACCAGAAAAATTGGTCAACCCTTTATGGCAATGCTTCACTCTTTTCACCCAAACCTGATCACCCACATTCCACACCTTTTCCTTCACAGACCTTTTTGCATCATAACGTACTTTGTATCTTCTTTGATACTCAACCAGCTTACTCTTCTTTTCTTCCGCACTCACACCTTTGCTCACCCACCTTGGAAGCCAAACAGGGTTTAATTTAGAACTCGCCAATCTTCCCCTCAACGCCTCAAAAGGAGACTTTTGAGAAATCACATTGGGAGCCGTACGATGTGCCCACCAGGTCTCCCTTAACACCTCTCCCAAAGAAACCTTAGTATCCAAAGCTCTCTGAACACAACTCTTGACCACCCTATTCATCCTCTCTGTGAGACCATTAGCTTGCGGAGAATACAACGCAGTCTTCTGATGCACTATACCTAAACCTTCAAGAAAATTTTGCATCTCCTGGGAGACAAATTGTACCCCATTATCAGTCACAAGGAACTTGGGCACTCCTTCTGAAACAAAAACATCTTTCAAAAACTCGATCACCGTCTTAGAGTTTACTGTACCCATGCACCTCGTGACCACCCACTTGGAGGTATAGTCCACCAACAATACCACAAACCTTTCCTGGAATGGCATCAACTCTAAAGGGCCCATAATATCTAACCCCAACTTAGTCCAAACAGCATCTGGAACTTCCACGGGCGACAGGGGAACTTGATTAGTCACATGAGACTTGTCATTGATGGCACATAAGTGACAATCCTTCACCACTGATTCCACCATCCTATCCATCCCCGGCCACCAGTACCTTTCTCTGACCCTCGCTTTCGTGAGACTCCTACCAAGATGCCCTTCATGAGTCAAATTGATTACTTTATCTCTGAGGGTAACAGGCGGAACCAACCTATCACCCCTCAATAACTTGCTTCCACAAAAAGTCAAATCATCCCTTACACACCAAAACGGTTTCAATACAGCATCAAGATCCTGAAAATTAGGCCAACCCTTAGCTACAATCCCTTTCAAAAGCACAAATGCTTCATCTTGGGCAGCACCTGACAACCACTCTACCTCAGAAATCGTCTCCTCCACCACCCAATTCACACATACTGGCTCCTCCCAAAACTCTTCCTCACCTACCGGTAACCTAGACAAACAATCAGCTGACTTGTTGTTCAAACCCAGAATATAATGAACACGAAAATTGAATTCCTGTAACCCTTCACTCCACCTTTTAAGTCTAGGAGTCAAGTGATCACTGTGATGACTAGAGTATATCTGAACAAGAGAACGATGATCACACTTCACCTCAAACGGAATCCCCCACAAATAAAACTTGAAATGATGTATCGCCCAATATACACTCAACGCCTCCCTTTCAATACAGGAATAGTTAACCTCCGCATCCCTAAGAGCCCTGGAAGCAAATGCCACAACCTTCTCCTCCCCATTTTCCACCTGCGAAAGCACCGCTCCCAAACCCTTAAGACTGGCATCAGTCGTAAGAATGGTTTTCAATCTTGCATCAAAATGCCCTAGAGTCGGCATGGCTCCAATCTCCGACTTAACCAACTCAAAAGACTTGTCACACTCTGGCGACCAAACAAAATGCGCTCCCTTCTTTAACAAAACTCTGATCAGCTCCACTACAGAGGCAAACCCCTTCACAAACTTGGAGTAAAACTCCGCCATACCAAGAAAAGATCTGACCTGCTCCTTGTTCTCTGGAGCAGGAGCTTTCATAATACTCTCAGCCAACTTCAACTTCGGTTGTATCCCATCACCAGAAATTACATGGCCTAAATACGTCACTGATTTCAATCCTACCCTACATTTATCCTTTTTGAGGGTGAGTCCTCTTTCTCTCAGCCTACACAACACTAACCTCAACACTTTCTCATGCTCACTTCCGCATTTCCCATAGACCAAAATGTCGTCTTGAAAGAACAAGACATTGGGAAGATCACCCAAAACCATCTTCATAATCCTCTGAAAACAGGCCGCTGCCGAAGCTAGCCCAAAAGGCATCCGCAGAAACCGATAAGCCCCTAAAGGGGTGACAAAAGAGGTTAAGTGTCTTGAACCTTCGTGCAGTTTGACTTGATGGTACGCAGACGACAAGTCCAACACACTAAAAATTTTTGCCCCCTTCAACAAACTAATACATTCAGAAATGTTTGGCAATGGCTGCCTATCCACCCAGATCCATTCATTCAATCCACGCAAGTCCACACACATCCTCACAGCAGATCCACCATCCTTGGGTGCCAAAACTACCGGAGACAACCACTCCGATGCCTCAATCTCTTCAATCACACCCAAATCCAGTAATCTCTTTAATTCCAACCTTAACCGTTCCATCATCAAGTTCGGTACTCTGCGCACCTTGTGCACACAAGGTTTAGCCTCATTCTTCAAAATAATTCGGTGTTCAAAACCACTTAAACAACCTAAGGCATCCGAAAACACATCCGGAAAATCCTTGATTAACTCATTACTGACATCCCCACCATCAATCGATGAAATTTTCCCACATGAACACTCACACATCTCATCCATCAGCATGACTTGGTCCCTTGGATTGGCAGCATTGGGATTTAAAATTATTCCCAGATCACGTTGATGCCTCCACCCAAGTAAATTATCTCCCCTCACAGCAACATACACTTTACCAGTTATTTCTCTCTGTTTAAAAGTGATCTTAGCAGTTGTATATCCTACAATGTCCACCCTTGAACCCCCATAACTAAAAGGAGCAATATCCGGAGGCTGTAACATTACACTTTCCAACCCAACCACCTCATCCCAAATCTTGTTTCCAATCAGTGTGAATGGAGAGCCAGAGTCAGCCATGACAGTGAAATTGTTATCATCAATCAAAATGTCACAAAAAGGCATAGCTACCTTCCCAGAATCCACTTTGTCTTCCCCCACTGAAATATTAGATATGACTAGGGTACGAATCGCATCTGAAGAATTTTCAACATTGCGACTTTTCCTTGTGGATTTACAAACCCTAGCATAATGTCCCTTAACCCCACAATTTAAACAAACGGAGTCTCTGGCATAACAGTTAGGAAAATTTGAGGAATGGGAGAAACTTCCACATCTGTAACAGCGTATTCTCTTCACATCAGTGTTATTCTTCACCTCTCTATCAAAGACACGCTGTTGACGAGGATCACGTTCAATCCTCACTTGAGTATCCTTTTCCTTATTACTTGCAGTAGGTGTATGAGTGTTTCTGAAGGCACCTTTATTCTTTGATCCCAATGACACTTTGGCAATGCTTTCAGAAAGATCACTCTCATCATCACACATGGAGTGTACACTCCCCTGAGCTCTCTTCGCATTCTCACCATGCGTTGGGTCAATATCTTCCTTGTCTTTCCTGATCTCCTTCACCCACGAGGACGTATTCTCAACCCCTTCCACAATCGCAATCGCTTCAGCTAGCGAGGGATTTTTAGACAACTTCCCTTGTACCCTTGAACTGTTGGTGCATCTGACGAGTTGATCCCTAACCAAGGAATCCGACAACTCCCCAAAGTCACATGTGCGTGCTAATGTTTTTAAAGAAGCAATGTATGTTCCAACTTTTTCATTAGGACCCTGAACCCTTGTGAAAAACCTATGACGTTCCAAAACTACATTAATACGTGGTCCAAAATATTGTTCTAGCATTGTCATAGACATTTCATAAACATCCGATGGTTCTCCGTCCCCACTACCAATAGTTAGAGGATCCATGCTGTCATAAGTGTTTCTGCCTTCAACACCCAAATTATGTAACAGTATTGCTTGCTTCCGCACAGCAGAGAATTTTTCTCCCCCAATGGCTACTAAATAAGAGTCAAATAGATTTCTCCATCTTTTCCAAGGAAGAAGTGGTTCCCCCTTGTCTGATAAAAATGCTGGAGGTTGAGACATGCTGGTGGAGGTTGCCATATTTTATAAAGTATTTAAAAATGTTCCCTCAACAAGAATCTAGTCAATTGTCTCACCTTGAGTGTTCTCCAGTATCACGATGCCATTTTTCGTTATATAAACCTATGAAATCAGTGTATTGTGGCAAAACGCGATGTAAAATTAATAGCCCAATCCAAAATGGCCGCTACGCTTAATGACGCTGTATCTCACCATAGCCCAATCTAAGATGGCCGCCACGCTTATGACACAGTACGCAGTGCGCAACGTGACGCGAGCGTCAGCATCACCGTGTTACAACTCCACTACGATCCAAGCGTTCCAAATCGTTTCCATGGAGTCAGCGGCGCGCGTTGGTGCTCGCGAAACTTTCAAAACGAGTAAGTAAACAAACGGTTACTTATCGTATGTCTGCAAAGGTCCATGAAGCAAGTTCCAATAAATATCCAATTTCGCTGAGCTCGCCGTTATATTCTCGCTGATGATCCTCGATGATAAGCCAAAGTAAATCCAATGTAAATCCAATGAGCTTAAAGATTAAAACCATAAATTCGTAGAGTCCAACAAATATGGGTTCGCAGGGGAATCGGTGGTTTGTCCAGCTTGTCCCTAATCAAGCAACTCGTCGCCAATAATAAATCCAAGTAGAAAGGATAGTTCCAAGAAGTTTTAATGAATTCAACCACCAACAGACTCATTAGCAGGTCATCTCTCCAGAGTCTCCTGAGTCAGAATGCCGATCTCAAGCAGAACCATGAGATCCACATTCTGTCACCAGGACAACTACAAAGTTCTAAAACAAAGCATATTGAATAGACAAGCAAATTACAACAGAGGCCCAAGTACCTGCGACAGGCAAGGGCCAAAAACGTATTGTGGCGACATGAAAATTGCCTACCTCAAAACGACCTGGTTTTGCAAGGGGGTCACTTGGGTTTTTGGCCCGGTGCTCGGCGGCCACCTAGGAAAACCTACCAAACCCACACATTTCTGAAAACGAGACACCCAGGGGATTCCAGGGAGGTATGGCTTGCGTGGATCCCCCAACGTTTCCTTACCCAGAATGCCCTGCAAACCTCAAATTTAGCTGAAAAAATCACCTTTTTCACATATTTTCGTGTGGGAAAGTTGTGACATCACCGGGTTGACACATATTTCCTACCACCCAGCGTTCCCCCGGGTCTCCCGATAAAAACAGTGACTCACTCGTGTGGGAGGCCCAAGTACCCGCGACAGGCAAGGGCCCAAAACGTATTGAGGCGACATGAAAATTGCCTACCTCAAAACAACCTGGTTTTGCAAGGGGGGGTCACTTGGGTTTTTGGCCCGGTGCCCGGTGGCCACCTAGGGAAGCCTACCAAACCCTCACACATGTGGGAGGCCTAAGGACCCGCCACGGGCAAGGGCCCAAAACGTAGTGAGGTGCACTATGTTTAGGACCCTTGCCTGTTGAGGCGCGCTACGTTTTGGACCCTTGCCTGTCGCGGGTACTTGGGCCTCCCACACGAGTGAGGCACTATTTTTATCGGGAGACCCGGGGGAACGCTGGGTGGTAGGAAATTTGTGTCAGCCTGGTGATGCCACAACTTTCCCCCACAAAAATGTGTGAAAAAGGTGATTTTTTCAGCTAAATTTGAGGTTTGCAGGGCATTCTGGGTGAGGAAACTTTGGGGGATCCATGCAAGCCATACCTCCCTGGAATCCCCCGGGTGTCTAGTTTTCAGAAATGTGTGGGTTTGGTCGGTTTCCCTAGATGGCCGCCAAGCCCGGGGCCAAAAACTCATGGGACCCCCTTTGCAAAACCAGGTTGTTTTGTGATAGGTAATTTTGATGTCTCCTCAATAGGTTTTGGGCCCTTGCCTGACGCGGGCACTGGGCCTACCCACGCAAGTGAGGTACCATTTTTCTCTGAAGACTTTCGGGAACGCAGGGTGGGTGCAATTTTATGGACCCACGCAGATTCCAGAACTTTCCACCACAGAAATGTGAGGTAAATGTGTTATTTTGGAAACACATTTCTAGGTTTGCAATGGATTCTGGGTAACAGAACCTGGTGAGAGCCAGTGAAGTCACCCCGTACTGGATTCCCCTCGGTGTCTAGTTTTCAAAAATGTACAGGTTTGCTAGGTTTGCCTACGTGCCAACTGCGCTACGGCCCACAATCCACAGGTATGCACATTACTAAAAAAAAATCGGAGCCCAGGGGGTTTCATCCTGATATACCCCTAAAGGGGCAGAAAGACTGTGGCTATTTTTTGTGGGGGTGGGGGCATTGGTATGACCATTTTGGGCAGCCCCCACGCATAAAAAAAGCCTGCGTACTCGCTGGCATCTAGTGGGCTTTCTGCCCCCCCCAGGGGGCAGATCAGGGGCAACTGCCACCATCTGCCCTCCCGGGGGAGGGCAGAAAGACTGGAATTTCTCTGGGGGTGGGGTATTGTCATGCCCATTTTGGGGAGCCCCTACCCCTACACTAATAAAACAAAAAAATCCATGGTTTCTAGTGGGCATTCTGCGCCCCCAAGTGGGGGCCAGATTGGGTGCTACAGCTCCCATCTGCCTCCTGGGGGGCAGAAAGACTGTCATTTTTGTGGGGGGGAGGGTGGGGGAATTGGTGTGCCCGTTTCGGGCAGCCCACATCCTAAAAACAATTGTGCAAAAAAAATCCCTGGTGGATAGTGGGCTTTCTGCCCCTCTGGGGGGGCAGATTGGGGGTTACTGCCCCATCTGCCCCCCGCGGGGGCAGAAAGGCTGTAATGGTGGCGGGGGGTGGGGGCATTGGCGTGCCCATTTCAGGCAGCGTCCACCCTAAATAAAATCCATCACCCTAAATAAAATTACGCGAAAAAAACCCTGTCGTCAAGTGGGCTTTGCGCCCCCCCCGAAGGGGCAGATTAGGGGCCAATGCCCCTTCTGCCCCCCAGGGGGGGTAGAAAGGCTGTAATGATGGTGGGTGGGTGGGGGCATTGGCGTGCCCGTTTCGGGCAGCCCCCACCCTAAAAACAAACTAAAATCAAATCCCTGGTGTTTAGTGGGCATTCTGCCCCACCGAAGGGGCAGATTAGGGGCCAAAGCCCCATCTGCCCCACGGGGGCAGAAAGACTGTAATAATTGGGGGGGTGGGGTGGAGGCATGGGCCTACCTGTTTTGGGCAGCCCCCACCCCTATTTTAATTTTTTTTCAAATTCCCTGGTGTCTAGTGGGCTTTTTGCCCCCACCCGGGGGGGCAGATTGGGGGCTACTGCCCCATCTGCCCCCCGGGGGGGCAAAAAGACTCCATGGTGCCAAAATAATTAGGGGGGAGCAAAGGCCCTTGCCCAAGGGGCCGCTCCCCCCTCCCTGGTGTCTAGTGGGTGGATCCCTGCTTGGGGATCGCCCTCCTGTGGCGATCCCCAAGCAGGAATCCACTTGTGAGATTCTCCCCTTTCCAACGATACCTTTCCCGTCTTTCTATGTGCTCAGGGGGCTGAGATAGCCCCCTGAGCATGTAGAAAATGAAACTGAAATGAGCCTCTTGGCTCATTTCAGTTTCAGTTTCAGTGTAATGACGTCGGCGCGACGATCGTCATTATACTGAAAGCAGGGAGGGGGCCTCGGAAGCTGGGGGAGCTCTTCCTCAGCTCACGAGGCTATTTTTAGTGAAAGGGAATCCCTCTGGTGCCCGCACCAGAGGGATTCCCCAGGGAATGCCTCATGGAGCTGGACTCGTCATGGGCACAGCGCGACTGTGCTCCATGACGAGTCCAGCTCGTCATGGAGCACAGAAGGGGTTAACTCTGTACAGTGGTCACAAGGTGGTAGAGAGGGATTGTGAAGGTAAAAATTGTTTTTTATATATTTTAAAGACCATTTATATAATTGCCATGGGGTGTGCAAATCATGGTGGAAAAATAACAGAGTGTGTTGCGGTCTTCTTTTTATTAGGTTTGCGGGTGGGATACTTCCTAGGAGCACTATTTACTTACAATGTGGTGTTTACATTTCTGATGGGGAGGTTTGGTTGCGCAGCAAAATTTTCAGTTTAGGTTTCAAACAGTTTTTATTTAGCAATTGCAAATGAACTTTCTTCGGATACTGACGCTGTATATATTAAAGGGGTGACAATTAAAATGGAATTTCATAAAATAACACTTAAGCGTGGCCACACCCTCCTTTTTTCTGCTATAGTTTGTAAAAGTGTTGCACCATATTCTTGATAATATAAGAGGGCATCAGTTACTTTTAGATAAAGTAGAAAAGAAGTGCTACAACAAACACTCCCGCACTACATCATCTGAGGTCAGAAGAATAAGTAAAAAACAGTTTATCACAAATGACTTCATATTACATAGAAATGTATGCATTATCATTTTTCAAGTTTGTATTTTGCGGAATTCGGGAACGTTCTGTTGTAGTGCTTGGAGGTCGCACACTGTTCCGCTAACAAATCACGTACTCATTTAAGAATTTATAGGATAGTTCTATTATAATACACAGTACTGGTCTTATATATTCCATAGGGAAAAGGTGAATAGGAACCGAAATTAGAAAACAGCATTCAGAAATGTAGAGTTTATCAAATGTTTAAAGTAAGAAAGTATGTATGAAAGCTATATTTTTTTAGACTGCAATTTCGTAAAATATGCTCAATGAAAAAATATCTGATCAAGTATGTTAAAAAGCTTAGTAAGCTGTATTTCAGATGGCGCCGACAAATCTCCATTTCCTCTTCTGTAACAATAGGACAGTCTATTACAATATAACGAGTGACACCATTGATACAGTAAAAAGAAAAGAAAAATATAAGTTATGAATACAACAGAAGATCAATAACTAAATACTTCCGAGCGGTGAATATTTTCAGAGCTTCTTTTTTTCGGGTCTTCGAAATGTTTGATCTTCATGGCGACGGGTCATATACTCCTCTGAGATCATTATGACTGTGAAAATTATAATATACATATTCACAGTATATGATCAAAAGGGGGAAACAGACTAAAAACCGGAAGCTGGTGACGCTGCTTATATATCTTTACTCTTTGCGCCGACGGGTCATGAACTCCTCTGAGATCACCATGACTGTTCATATTATAATATACATATTGACAGTATATGATCCCCAGGGGAAAACAGACTAACAACTGGAAGCTGGTGACATTAATTATAAATCTTTATGGTTTGCACCGATGGATCACCAACACCTCTGAAGAGAAGTACAGTGTCAATATTATAATATAGAAAGTCACAATATATAAGCTGAAAGGAGCCAGAAAAGGAGCAATGTCTGCTGTAATCTGTCTGTTTCTGAAAACAAGCTGCTGATGTTCCATAAAAAAAGGCAAAAACTTGCAATAACACTTTTTTCTAGATATACATTTTTAAATATAGACAAATAGCTACGTATTATAAATATCTACTATGCCATAATTAAACAACTTACATCTCCGGAATATGTTTTTTTGCCGCAAAACAAGAATCTGACGCTAGAAAAGGGAACCTGCATCACAGAATGGGCACGGATAAATAACTCACGAAAACGAAGCTAATCGA
Source organism: Triturus cristatus (assembly GCF_964204655.1). Taxonomy (NCBI): domain Eukaryota; kingdom Metazoa; phylum Chordata; class Amphibia; order Caudata; family Salamandridae; genus Triturus; species Triturus cristatus. Next base: position 833,200,554 of record NC_140591.1, read on the forward strand.
ACAACGGGTGTGGTTTATATACTTTTTGGTTATTGAGTAGTCTATGTAAGGAAGATGCGACTCCGTCTATTTAGATGTCACATTTTATAGTTTACACGTGCTCACGTTTTAACTTGTGCACGTGCTGGGAAAAGTTACAAAATGTGAATCGGTCAAGGTTGCAATTTCAATCATAACACGTATAAGGTCCTTAATTTGTACATATGTTGGAGAGTTTAAAAACTGTTACCCGGCAAAATGTGTCATTTGCATTCTCATGATTAAAAACATCTAAATAGAAGACATAAAAAAAATATCGTTCACAATAGTAGAAAAAAAAATATGTCCTAATCTTTGTCATCACTATGCTGTTAAATTTAAAAAATGCCAGTATTATAGGTGCTGTGTCACACTTTTACTACACTTATATGTTAATTACTGCTAATTAAGTTGTAAACATTGTTAAATTATAAGTAGGGCTTCCTATTTTCCGTTTTTACTGATTTTTACAGATAAATACAGACAGAAAACTATTTATTTTCCTCTCTGTATTTATTTTAAACTGTGGATAAAAAACGGAAATTGCTTTTTTTTTTAGCGATTCTAAATGTTGTCAATCATGACTACCAGGCCAATAGGTCTGTCGTTCTAAAAGTAAAAGGGTTAAAACAATAAAATAATTTTAGTAAAGAGCCTTAAACAGCAATATATATGCTCATAAAAGAAAACATGCACATTTTAATATCAAGGTTGTGCATATTTTATCATCTAAGAGTGTTTATATGACTGAAAACGGTCAGTCCTTCAGACCCGAGTGCATATTTATCAGACAAATAAATGTGGAAATATACTAATTTCAGATTCATTTTTACACAAAACCCAAAATATATATGGGTAAATACAGATACAATTATTAAAATAAAATATGGATAAATACAGACGGAATTGACCAAAAAATAAATACCATAAAACCAGGAGCCATAATTATAATTTATAAAAGACTACTGTTAAGTTAGTTTTCACTATAAAAAGTATACATGTCTTTCTAAAACTTACTTAAAAAACATTATAGGTTATAGGGACATTGTAGTTAGAAATTAGCATTTAAAAAACCTTTGAAATTCACTGAAAAAACCATAGGTTTGACAGAAGTTATAGTTAGAAATTTGCATTTAAAAAACCTTAGAAATTCACTGAAAAAACCATAGGTTTCAGGGGCGTTATAGTTAGCTGGACATTTCACTCGTACAAAACCTTAGAAATTCCACCGTTATAGTTAGTTTAGCTAACTATAACTCGCGCCCCCGCAATGCACTGCTCATGACGTCCCATATTACATCATTCATGGCATGGTCAGTGACATCACTGATGATATCACTGATGACATCTCAAATGACATCACTGATGACATCATCCACGTGATGATCCGATGCACCTCCTCACACCCTAATATAACTTTTGATACACCCACTCTAAAATACAGACTACCATTTTTGAAACCATAGAGACACCAATACCAGTTACTACATACCCACTCACTGATTCTTAGGTCTACACACACATTCACTCATTCACCCATACAATCACTTATACATGCAGTCACTCCTCAAAACAACACTATCATATGCAGTCATACACCTATTCAAACAGTCACATACTGCCACTCATTCATGAAGTTACTCACAGACCTAGATAGTCATGTAAAGAATCAATCACACTCCCATTTACTCACCTATACAGTTATACACACACCACCTCACTAATTCATATAGATAGTAGTGCATACTTACTCTCTTATATAATCAGTGATACAAGTACACACTCATCCATAGAGCCACTTTCGTAATTACTCAATGTCACATATAGTTATTTATTTACACCATCACTCACATAAACTGCCTTTTACATATGTAGCTACTTACATGTACCACTGAGATCTCCATTCACTCACGAACACACCCATACACACACTCACCCAGTCATAGAGCTGTTTCCACATGCAGTCTTGAACCCATACTCCCAGTGAATCAACTAGTCAAACATCTATGCACAGAGTCACACACCTCCAACCCACCCACACACACACACTTAGGCACCGCTACAAATACTCAGGCAAACAGCCAATTTCCCATATAAACAGTCATGTAGCTACTGACTAACCCCTGTACTAGCTTACACAACAAGAGACACACGGATACAGACATTCACACAGTTTAGTCACTAATTCATGCATTCAAGACACGTTTAATCAGTCACTTATACAATCAGTCACATACCTCCTAAATCCTCCATCCAGGTACTTATACACCCACTGATACAGCTTGGCATATATATAAAACATATTTAAACTTTACAGAAGCACACAGTCACTGGATGATGGCAAATATACATCTGATAAAAATTAACTAAAAGGTAGTTGGACGTAGTTGGCCGTCCGTACCTAGTGACTCCATGGGCCACATTACAGTTTCCAAGGGTGCAATGGGCATACGCACCTGTGTTTTCCCCCTCAGCACTGTATTATTACAAAAGGGGCTTGATTGGCCCCTTTTGTAATACAGATAGCGGTGCCACGGGAAACAACCTTTACAATGCAGTCATTACATCGCACTATACATAGCAGTCATTACATCGCAACATCCTTTACATCGCATGTCATTACAAAGCAGCCATTACATCACATGTCACTACAACGCATGTCATTACAATGCATGTCACTACAACGCAGGCATTACATCGCAAGTCATAGCAATGCATACCATTACAACGCATAGTACCCTTACACTATCCAACACTTACTCTACTGTTGTACTCACTGGAGTTAGAATAGTAATTTTTACCCCTACACTATCCAACACTTACCCTACTGTTGCAATCACTGGAGTTAGAATAGTACTTTTTACCCCTGCACTATCCAACACTTACCCTACTGTTGCACTCACTGGAGTTAGAATAGTAATTATTACCCCTATACTATCCAACACTTACCTTAAATGCAATGTAATGGTATGCATTGTTATGGTATGCATTGTAAAGGTATAATGCGATGTGATGAAATGCATTGTAAAGGTAGTTTCTGAAAATGTGATGAAATGGCATGCAATGTAAAATAATGCATTGTAAAGGATGTTGCGATGTACAAACTGTGTTGTAAAGGCATGCATTGTAAATGTATGCGTTGTAACAGCATACATTCCGGGGCCACACATACAGGAAGAGGCACACTGATTTTGTACCACAAAAATTCTACCAACCTATTGTTTTTCCTAGGCATGGTCACCTAGAGACTTACATCAATCAAAAGAAAACAGACACAATGATTTCCTACTATTTGACACTTTCCACTCTCGTCCCCTTAGAGCAGGAGTCTTCAAACTGCCCTCCCCTCACCCACCACCAAGTGATCCCAGGGGTCGCCAGGCTCTGGCCAAAAGAAGCATTATGCAGATAACAGTGCTTTGTTTTCAGCAGAACAAAATTAGCGGCAGTAAGCCACTTTGTAATGCTCCATCACTAACATATTTTGCCATTTGTATTCTGACTAGGAGAGAGAGTCAAAAGGGAAGGGACTCCAAATATTCTTCAAACCCCCTATCCCCATTTCTAATAATAAAACTGTGGGTACATTTACACGTTAGTAAGGCCTGTTTGACAAGAATAGCATGTTTGGCAATCATGTATTTGATTGCATTTTTAAAACGGTAAAATAACTTAACTGCAATGTTTAAATAAGTCTAGACATATTTGAACATTGCCAGTTTAATTGAATAATTGTACATAATTTGAGGGGGGACCCTAGTGATTCGTTTTTTCCAATGGTTGGGTGCATGGCATTCAAAAGTTTGAAGACTACTGCCTTCGAGAGATTACTTATTTTGACAATTTTTCCGACTCTGCCAGAACTGTTCCTCTATTCAGGATTTTCAAAAACAAGTAGACATGCTGTCAACTGTGGGATCATGATTACACAAATAAAACTTTCAATAGAAATGGTCTTGTAATAATGACAGAAAGGCCCTTTTAGAATATCACTAATGGGAGAAGCAATAAAGATAGATCTCATGTGTCACAACATATATCAGAGCATCAAACCATACAGAGAAAATTATTACTAAACACTGGCAGGTGTTGACATTGAAACCTGACCTTGAATATTCAAGATTTGGAAAGCCCATGTTCCATTATAATGAGAGTGTCAATTTACGGAAACTTTTGGTACACACTGGACCAAGGGCACAAACTACCACACTTAATACCACACTTTGGGGTCTTCCACAAGTGCCATGACATTTCCAATGTGGGAACTGTGGTGTTTGTCCACTGACAAAGCCTATTAAAGAGGCTAGTCTTGGTTTATCCACCCCATGGCTCTTGAAAAATCACACTACATGCAATTCTGAAAACGTTATATACTTGATCAACTGCCCCTGTGGTCTGAGGTATGTCAGGATGACAAATAGGAAAATAAAAATATGTATGGATGAACACAGAAGCAACATAAGGTGTAAGAAAAGTTTGACAAGACTGACCTACCATTCTTAGAAAAGTGACACACCAAAAAGGGCAAGTATTTTCACATTATAGATCAATCATGGATCCCAGCAAAACACCTGACCCCAAATCTATCCTCCTACACAGAGAATAAAGATGGATTTTCTGTTTCAGAACCATGTGCAGTGTCTAAACAATGAAATCCCATACAGTCATATAGTCCTTGAAAAGAGTTTGAGTGGGTTCCACTCCATTCAAGAATGTATTACATCAAATACCTAAGGGTAAGGTTTCACAAAATAATATGGTGACACATAATGAACATCCTGATATCTATGCCGTGAGATTTGGGTAAATAGACATCTATGTGTCAGGACGCACTACAGAGATAAAACGTAGAAAAGGATAATGAGTTCTTCATAAAAATAAGTTTGAAAAACATCTGAAATGATACTCTAGAAAATGTAAATTCTGGTGCAAGTCTTATTTTTTCAACATTGAGCCAACAAACCAGCCTGTCAAACAATGAAGGCTTTTCTATAACAGACTTGAATCCCTGACAACTGCATCCGTCATTAACAGAACTTACTGATGCAAGGACGTGTTAAGCAGTGGCATAACGAAAATTGAGGGGGCCCCCCGCAAGGTATGCGGAGGGGCCCCATCCGGACTCTATCAGGAGTTCTCTGGCTGAAGTGCTGTGCTGAGGTGCCCCCCTGGAGCTTGGGCACCCCGCATCGCAGGGGCTGCGGGGGGGCCTGTGTTACGCCCCTGGTGTTAAATCATAGGTAGTGTAATGGTGCAACACGCTGCAAGAACACTTCTGTATATATAGACTTGTCTCCTTTCCGAGTACCAACGAGAGGCAGAAGAGATGCAAACACCAGTGCTCAAATATTTAGCGGGGTGTAGAGCCCGATAATGAAGCATGCCACTAGCTGTAGGTGAGGGCTACATTTTCAAAACTAAAAAGTTGTGAAATCCAAACATACACTGTCAACAAACTAGCATACTGGTGACTAGTAATGTTGTGTGGCAAATACATTTAGAAACTGACATTAAAAATAGCAATAATGGCTTCTAGTGGTGAGCAAGTTTACACAAGCAATAATGACTGTATTTAGCTGTTTTGTGGTAAAGGTAAGGAATAACCAATGGTAACAATGTTATCGCCGATACATTTCACATCATCAGTGATCTGTTTACTTTTAGCCTTTATTTCTTAAACAAAAATGTTGATAACCACGATAAAGTCTCATAGTATTATTAGAAATGTATAGGTGTTTCATAGCATTATTGGAAAGAGGTTGTATTTAAGGCTGTGCAAAATTTGCATAATTTGATTCAGCGTAATTCTGAAATATTTCAGAAACATTATGCAAAGCTACTTGCAATTACATGAAATGCAAAACTGGCATTTGGTGCTATGTTTTATCGCAAAATGTATCCTCAAGTCAATTTTAAATACAAGGATACATTTTGTGCTAACAAAAGTGCAAACAAGCATTGGCAATGCCAATAGATATGTCTTTAAAGGAATGTTATATGGTAATGTGAAGCATTCCAAGTAAATAGCATGGGAATGGATATGCATTTGTGTGGAAGCAAAGAACTGTAGAATAACATTTGTGTAGGTTAAAAGGGCAGGTTACAATTGCACTAACTGCCCTCTTCTCATCTTTGCTGCTGACAGAGAAAAGCATGATCTAGTTATCTAAAATACTTTAATAGTATTACAATGTCATGCATGTGCCCCTGAAAGTTCAACCTCAGCAGCTGGCTAAATAAACAAAATGATTACAGCTGTAGGGAGGGCAAGCACTTTTTTTGTGGCAGCACATAACTTCTACCCAATCAAAACATGTAGTTCAGCTACTCCTGTTCTAGGCCCTGACTTATGTGAGCTCGTGCTAAATATTTGACCAAGAACAGACCATAATATTGTAGCATTCTGTAATAGCATAATTTGGGGAATTTAGTAATGTAACGGCATGACAAATGATCATGTTTCATAAGAATTAACGTACCCTGTACTATATGCAATATAGATATTGAAAGTCACTTCTGAGTTCTGTTACCTTATAATGGAACTAGACCTACAGCAGTGGTGGCTAGTAGGGAATGGGGGTGGGGGTGGCAGGTGGTAGACAACGATGGGGAGGGTGTTTGAAAATATTTTTTAAAATGAACCTCACTTTTCTCCGCCGGCCGCATCACTCCTCTACTTCTCTGCTCTTCCTGACTCCAGTCCGGAAGAAGCTGCAGAAGCTCCTGGGCACACAGACTCCCCTGAGCCAATCAAAATGCTGCAGTGCAGCGTTGTGATTGGTCTGAGCACCGTAGATCGGCGCTCAGCTCAAGACAGGGAGCCTGTGCATATTCTCTACCAGGTTGTCCATTTGAGCCTGGTAGGAAATATGCAAAGTGTACATGACTGTTTGGCTGTCCGTTTACGGCTGGCCAAGTAGTCATGCACACTTAGGGGCCTATTAGGATGACAGGCGGACTTATGGCCGCCTGCCATCCCTGCAGAGCTGGGACCGTCTGCCATAGGTACACCGGTCCTGCCCGCCGTATTAGGATGCACCCACCACACAGGGGGGCGCATCCTGGTAGGTTAACATTGCAGACGGTTTTGCTGGCTGCAGCACCGTACGCAATGTTAAAATACCATGTTTTGCATTGTGATGCACAACATGGCAGGCACTGCGCGGTGCCTGCCACCATGAGCATGGCCAAGTACAGCCACCCACTCCCCCGCCCCCTGGGGGCCCGCAACGGGTCCCGTGGCAAAACACTATGCCTTTCCATGGCGGCGAAAGGCTGGTTAAAGACGGCATCCTAATCTGGTGGACGGTGCCTGCTAGGCACCGCCATCATTTTGGGCTCCCTGGACCGTCCGCCAGGCAATAGGGACAATTGCTGGCGGTCTTTGCGTCTGCTGCGGACGCATTCATGTTCCCACCGCCATCTTAATCTGGCGGTGGGAAATATCCATTAGATGGCGGAAGGACTGCCACCACAGGGCCGGCGCTTGCCACAGCCGGCCCTGTGGTGGCGGTACTTCCACCATCATAATCAGCCCCATAGTGTGCATAGTCCACTCCTGCTCCCACCCTGAGCCACCAGCGCCTCCCCGCCCGACCCTAACTCATCCCGCACCAACCAAAAATAAAATGATAATAACCTTGTTATTATCGTTTTATTTTACCCCTTTTCACTGCTCTAAAAGCAGTGGGGCAATGCTCCTCCGCCATAGTGGAGGAGCTGCAACTAAATACAGCTTCATTTATCTGGTCATAGAGCTCTCAGGAGAGTTGTTATCTGCTGATAGAGAAAAGGGTGCAGCAAACTATCACATTTCAGTGCATGAATAGCATGCCACTGTCAGTAAAGAGTGGTTTACCTTCTTCATACAACTCATTGTATTCACAGGGACTTATTTAGGTAATGTCTGCCAAATATGTGATGCAGCAGTGAAAAATTATTTTTGCTCATATTTGTTTTGAAACTCTTGTATTTGAAAAGACGGGATGGAGCGCGTTCAGATCTGTTTGATTCTGTGTGTACATTAAATGAATCCAGTATATCACATTCCCTTGAGAGTGCCATCCCATCGTTTTCTGAGCATTGGCAATCTACCGAACTGGCACATCTCTGAAACATAATGAGAGCTTTATAACTAAGTGATCAGTGTGTGTGTTTTTGCGATTAGGAGCACTGAATAAACAGAGAATAAATGAAAAACAGGTGAATGTGCTCCACAGACTGCTGGTGAGAAATTCGTACGTCGTCACGTATGAGATATGGACTCTGCTGACCAATCGCCAGTAAGCTACCGTGCGTGTATGAGTTCAGCATTTCTTGGAAAGATAACGTACAACACCCCTCAGGAAGCGTGCAGGATTGACCCAGCATCTCTCCTCTCTTCAAACTATTAAAATACATTACACCAGGAGGTTGCTGTTGTGACAGGAAATGTGCAAATAAACCAAAATTCTCTTCAAAATGGATCTAAAATCAACATCAGACTGTACCGTCTACTTCTTGATTCTATATCTGGTGTAATATTGTGTTTATTGTTCAGAGTGGGAGAGACCATGGATCACAAAGCTTCAACGGGGTTATTATACCTCTTTCCATCCTCAATAAGGCAAATAAATAGTGTATTACTCTTTGTGGATCTACATATCAGTTTAAACCATGCTCCTTTGTCATGTTTAATCGTTATAAATAAATATATTTAAACAGAGCCAGAATACAAGGGGTTAATTCAAGTGCTGATATAAAATCACATTGAATGGGCCTCCTCGTAGAGGAGTTGTGTTCCTCTGCCAAGAAAATATAAAATGCACTCTGTGAGACAGTAAGCAGTGTCTTTTCATGTTAGTTACACTGTATCGTAATAATAATATGACATTTGTCCTTTATACTACAATAATAATTATTTGAATGTGCTTTTACTATTGCACTTTCCTATGCAATAGATTAATGGTTTGCACAGGTTCATAGTTTGCCTTTGTATTCAGGATGGGTGGTAGATTCCCAGTTAGAATGCCCTTTGGTCCTCCCCGCCATGTACGTGTAGCTGAGCGCTCATTTCCTTACTTCAACATTTGTTGCACCCTCTTCCGTCTCTATTCTGATGGTTGCTGTTTGAGTTTTTTTGTCATTCATTTAGCTTTTGTTGGGTTTTGCATTTCACCATTGCCTGTGTGCCAACTAATGTTCTGTATTCCAGTTCAAGAGGTCACATATACCTCATTCTATTGGTGAAGTGGTCATTTCCAGTCAAGCTACATTTTAGGCCTCACCTGATCCAGCGCATGTGAGACATTTTGTTGACTAAAAAGGGTTTGGAGTCCGTCCATTGCTTACTATTCATCGGCTTCATTCTCACTCTTATTTGCTGGCACCTGATTGGACATTGTGTGCCAGTTTTGTTCCTTTCTTCCTTCCGTTAAGCCTGGACCAAGCACTGATTGCTTCTTTTTGATTAGATTCCTTCAGCTGTTCATGTTGTGATTGAGGTACGTACCTTTTCTTCCTACTTCCCAGTCATCCTTGTTGTTGCTTATTCCCCCGCCCCCACTTGCATCATTATGTGTACCACCTTCCTACTACCACAACTTTACCACCCTACCACCCCAACCCTACCGACAACCACCAACAACCAACCACAACCCTACCACCACCATACTGTGGCCACAACCCTACCACCACAATACCATCACCATCCACTGTACTACCACACACCACCCTACCACCACCATCCTTTCACCACTACCTAACCATCAACAGCACCCTATTGCCACTCTACCACCACCCCATCAGCATTAGACCACTACTAAAGCAACCCTCACTACCCTACAACCACCACTCTATGACCTCCTTAACTACCACCACCCTAACCACCACCACTATCCTGACCACCAGCACCCCCACCACCCTACCACCACCAAAATACAGCATCCCTAACCACTATTCTAGCCATCACACCACCTTAACTACACCACCCTAACCAGCCTACTACAAACCCCCACCAACCCCTGACCCTACAACCATCACCCTTCCACCACCATTCAAACATCCCCAGAACTCTACCACCACCACCCTACCCCAAATTTCACTACCCTGACCAACCCTAACCATCACCACCCTACTCCATGCACCACCACCCTACCCTAATGACCACCTTACCCACCACCACTCTACCCTAATCACCACTTTCTCTTAACCACCATCAACCTAACCACCACCACCCTAGCTACCACAACCACCCTTACCTCCACCACCTTCATCACCCTCCCCACCACCACTACCACACTAACACATCCCTGCTACCTTCAACCTCACACCCACCACACTCAGTACCACCACTACAACTATCACCACCCTAACTGCCACCACCCTTCCATTACCATCATCACTCTACCCTAACTGCCACCACCCTACTAACAAACACCACCATCACCTCTCCCTAACCGCTACCCGATCCATACCACCATCAACAATCCCTAATCACAACCACCCTAACCCCCACTCTCTCCACCACCACCATCACCACCCTCACCTTAACCACCACCACCACCCTAACCACCACTACCATCCCACCCAAACCACCACCATCACCATCACCCTCACCACTAGGGGTGGGCGGAATTTGCGAAATCCACTTTCGCAAATTATCGCGAAAATGTTAAAAATTATCGCAAACACGCGGAAATATCGCGAAGATGCGGAAGTTTTTTTCCAGCATGTTCGTGAGATTTTCTGCATGGTTGCGGCTCACCAACTTACCCATGTGGTTGCTCGCGGGCGTGGCCATCTTGTTTTCAGTTGTCTCGCGGTGCATGATCGCGAGAAGAAAGACGTGATCGCGCGACGCATGACGTCACTGCGGGCGCGAACTGTCGCGAGACAGCGCAAGTGGCTAAAAACAATACAACATCTCATGGAGAACGCGACCGGATCAAGAAAACTTGTCGGCGAACACAGGGATTCAGGTAAGGCGATCGCGCGCGCGCGAGAATGTATTATTTTTACAGTGCGAGCAAGAAACAAATTATCGCCAAGCTGCGGAATGCGGAAATTTTGACATTTTCGCGCTTTCCGCGGAACGCGAAAATGTCAAATTATCACAATTTCCGCGAACGGAACGAAATTTTAGCCCAGGCCTACTCACCACCACCAACAACCTCCTCAACCAACCACCACCACCATACCTCTCATAACTACCACCATCCTAACCACTACCATAACAACCTACCACCAACCAGGAGCAAGGGGCCGGGTTTGGGGGGATTTGACAGATGACCACAAGGTAAAATTAAATAAACACTTAATTTCCCCTTGTCTGTTGGAATCACCCCACCCAGCCCCACTGCCCCATCGCTATTACCTGCATGGGCCACGGCTGACACCACAACTCTACCTCTACCATCACCACCTTGCCACCACCACCCCTACCACCATCCTAACCACCGCCAACTTACCACCATCCTAACCGCTGCCATCACCATCCCAACCACCATAAGAACCCCTACCCTTATCACAACCACCACCACCCCAACAGCAACCACCAACCTCATCTCAACCATCATCACCCTAGAGTTACCACCACCAACCTACCCTAACCACCACTACCTTACTGTAACCATGACCACCACCCTACCCTAACTACCACCACCCTAACAACCACCACCCCCTTCAACACCTTCACCACCATCACCCTACCACACCGTCCTCAACAGCACCACACTCACCACCACCACCCTCATCACCACTACCCTTACCACCAATAACCTCACCACTACTAATTTACCACCACTAATTTGACCACCACCAACACCATATCACTATCACCCTTGTCACCCTCACCACTACCACCACCCTAAACACTACCAACACCAGCACCCTACCACTACCCTCACCACCATCAACCCCACCCCCACTCTCACCACCCCATCCTCAACACCACCACCACCCTCACCACCATTACTATAACCTCCCTACCCTAACCATCCCCTCCCTTTCGCTAAACAAGCCTCTGAATTTCTGGAGAAGCTTTGCATTTTAACAACATTTTTCAACTCAATATTTGATTGTAGTTTTCATGGAAAGTTGTGGCATATGTTTGCAGCTGTTTATTCTTGAGTAATGTATTTCTACCTGAAACTATACATCTAGGTATGCAGTATATCTGAGCCAGCTCAAAGTTTAAGAAACATTTGCACGTCGACTACAGCTATCTATTGACGTGTCGGCTTATCTATGGAAATCTATACGTGAACATTGAGAAGGAACTCTATGATAGGACATTTCTGTGAACCCTAGTGTGAGTGCTTGTTGGGTACGTTCAAATTTTCATATACTCAATTGCTCTGAAGTAGGAATTAGAAAATGTAGCATTCATTGCATGATGTTACATGCTTTTAATAAAGCAACCCACAAACGCAGTTAATCCTGGGTTGAAGACTGGCTGTGTGGGCTTTCCTTAATCATTTGGGTTTGTCCCTCCCCTGGAAAATGGCCTCATTACTTGAGTCCTTTCACTGCGTACTTTTCAGCTCATGCTTTTTTGTTTTTGGTTAAGTACTCCATGAGAGTGCATGTGTTTCCCAGCGCTCTCCCTCGGGTGAATCTCTTCACCCCTCCATCACGCTCCATGTTGCTGTCACCCATGTATTCCTCCCCATGCCCCTCCATGTTGTGCTTGCCATTGTGTGATTCTCCCTGCACATTGCTTTCTCACCTGTGTGCCTCTGCACATTCCGTGTTGCTCTCTTTCTGTGCTGCTTCTGTTCCCCCACGCTCCGCATTGCTATCTCTCGCCTCTGTTGTGTACTTCTCCCACCACGTTCGTGTTGCTCCTGACCACGTCCTGCATGATTCTTTCCCACACTTAACCCCCTCCATGGTGCTTCCACCCCTGCTCTTGTTGCTTCTGCCACCCACTTTTTTAGAAAAAATGCTTTAAAATTAACTTTATTTTTATTTACCAATTCAACTTGGAATAGGACTTAAAAAGAAATGTCCCATGTATTTTGAAGGCACATGCATACATGATGCACGGCCTACAAAATGACACAGATGTTGTGGCTTCATTGTAGAACTTGTTTATTGTTTTCCTTTTTAGTCATGCTGCACAGCATAACTAAAAATCACTGACAAAACCAATGGTTTCGAAAGGCAGGACATATTTGCTTTGCCAATGCTTGTTAATTTTAACTTTGCTTTTCATTCTGTCTTGGCTATTAAAATGCAGTCTTCTACCCCCTTAGCTCTTTGAGCTATGCTGAGGTCATCATCTTTGAATAACTTCGTTTTGTGTTTGCTACCATAGTAAGAACCACTTTGGCATCTACTCCTGTGAGTGTACCCATGCATTGGGCATCGGATAAATACTTTCATACACAAAAATGTCCGCTCTTCAACACTTGAGTTTTGTAACTAAGTTAGAAATAGCATCACATTTCCCAAAAATTATAGGCATTAGAGTACAACTTCTGGGCAATTTACGAAACACATAGGGGCCGATTCCGATCCGGGTCAGAAAGCACTCCGACTGAGCCGGATCCGGAGTGTTTTCCAACCGAGCCGTAGTCCTGCAGTCCGACCGAGCGAGTACGATGCGGCAATATGCTGCCGGACTCGGTTCGGTCGGACTCCCATAGGAGTCAATGGGTGCCGGGTGTACGACGCGTACATGGGCTCCCATTGACTGAATGGGTACGTCGCGGACACGTGCGCCCCCTTCAGTGGGAATGCGTCGGTGCCATCCGCACCGTACATGCCTGTGTTGGGGAGACCCATGGGTCTCCCCCTGTGTCCGAGTCGTAGGGCTGCGGGTGACAGGGTGTCCTACACGGACCCCCAAAGGCAACCACCTGGACCATTTGTGAGCTGGACACTCCGGCTCGCACAGAATGTCCGACGCGTGCATTGTACTGGCTCGGTCGTGAATCGCATCCATTGCACGCCACGGTTAGCTTACGACTGAGATGTACGGAGCGGTTCAGACCCAGAAACGACTCGGTCGGTGAATTTCATGTAGCTCGCATCGTACTTGCACGCTCGTACAGCTGTACGAGTCAGCCGGAGAACACGCGTACGGTTCGTAGTTTTTCCGGCCGGATCGCGTTAAGTGCCCTTCCGACCCAGATCGGAATCGGCCCCATAGTGCTTAATTTGTGCTGGTGGGTGCCAGCGATGGGCCCTAGCAGTTTTCTTTAGGAACTGTGACTTATTTTTCATGGTCAGACTTTGACCTCGAGCAAGAAAGGAGAGAAAGGTAGAAAAAGGGTGAGAGAAGGACGAGAAAGATAGGGAAACAGTTGTGAAAAGAGAAATAGAATTTGTGAGAGGGAGTTAAAGAGACCACAAGAGTAGAATTGGAGGAGAGAGGAATCAAATGGATTAAAAAAAAATAGGTGTTCTTGTGTTAGAAATTGTGTCTTTAGTTGGCAGAGGTATGCTCCCTGTTCAAGTAGGGACCAAAGTCCAAGTAAGGGTAAGCTAGATACACATGAAGAGATAACCTGTGCTCACCCTCTGCTAGCTTGGCACAGAGCAGGCAGGCTTATCTGAAGAGGCAATGTGTAAAGTATTTGTGTAACACACACACACAGTAACACAATGAAAATACCACAAAAGTTCTCCACACAGGTTTAGAAAACTAGAGAATAAGTTATAATTATATGAACAAAATGTGACCCAAACAACAAAAATCCAATAAGGAAAACCGAAGTTATAGATTTTTAAAGAATAAATCAAAAAGTAGTGCTTAGAGTCAAAAAGCGCTTAGGGATTTCTTGAAGTCGCACTGGACTGGGGTGGATCCAGAGTTCAGGCCGACCACGATAGAGGGCAGGCCAGCTACAGGAACCACGCAGGGCCTGCTGAAAAAGTACCTTGGATGGAGTATCAAATACTCGATGCGTCGTTTCCAATGCATGCAGTCTGGTCGATGCTTCGTCATCAAGCCACACAGTCAGGTCCAGCGTCATCATTAATAGGCCTGTGTTGCATCACCATCGAACCTCGCAGTAGGGTCCCACTTCATCGTCGAGCCTCACAGGGATGTCCTTGAATCGGCATTGGCTTGGTGTCAAAGGGCACTGTGTCGGTCCCAATCGGCGCAAAGTCGTCACTGTGTCAAACTTGAAGCAAAACAGCTGCAGAACCCACTTCTGAGGCCCAGGACTGGATGAGCAGCTCAGGCAAGGGAGGATAGTAGAGTCCAGCAGCAGGTTTGCAGAAAGTCTTTGATGGCCCTGAGACCTCAGAACAGGGGGCAATCCAGCAAGCCATTGGAGTCACTCTGGGTTCAAATGACATGGGTCAGTCCTTGTCCTCAGCAGGGAAGAGATCAGCAGAGAGCAAGGGAGCTCAGCAAAGCAGAGATTCAGTTCCTTCAAAACAGTCAGTCAAGCAGAGTGGCAATCCTTTTAGCATTGCAGTCTTTACTCCGGGCAGAGTTCTTCACAGGAGCAGCAGTGTACTGTCTTGATAGGGTCAGAGCCCCAGTACTTATTCCCAAACGTTGCCTTTGATGTGAGGGTGACTTCAAAGCAGGCCTTTGAAGTACAAAGGTACCCTCTCACCCCAGCCCTGTCTGCCAGGCTATCTGGGGGCGGGGTAATCAGCCCTTTGTGTGGGAAACAGGACACTGCCTCTTCAGGTGTGTAAGCTCCTCCTCCCTCTTCCTGCCCAGGAAGAGCTATCAGAATGTAGATTAATGCAGATACATTCTCTGTCAAACCTACCCTTTCTGTGTTTGTGGCTGTCTAGAGGGAATGCACAAAGTGTAGCTGTCACCCTCCCCAGACATGTATTGGAGGCAGGCTGCAGGCACATATAGCTAGTTTTAGAGCAGAGAAATGTCTATTTTCTAAAAGTGGTATTCCTAAAATAGAAATGTTAACTCCATCTTTATCACTAAAGAGGATTTCTCATTACTATTCCAAAGATGTGAAACATGATGTAGCTACTCCTTTCTAATCTGGAATTCCAGCTTAAAGGCCTTTTAAGAAATTCCCAATGCGAGCCTATGAGAGGAGTAGGCCTCGCAGTAATCAAAAATTAATCTAGTTGTTTCTGACCACCAGGACATGAAACACTTAAAAGTACATGCCGACCTTAGAGTTTCAGAGCACCCTGCCCTTAGGGCTACCTAGGGCCTACCTAAGTGGTGATTTATGTGTAATTAAAACGGGTTTTTAAGGCTTGGCAAGTGCATTTAAATGGACTGTTGAAGTGGCAGTAAAGTGGACACACAAGCCTTGCAATTGCAGGCCTGAGACAGATTTGAAAGTCCACTTGTGTGGGTGGCCCAACCAGTGCTGCAGGCCCACTAGTAGCATTTAGATTACATGCCTTGGGTATATGGTATACTACTTAACAAGGGGACTTATTAATAAACTAAATAGGCCAATCATGTATACACCAATGTCACCATGTTTAGGGGAGAAGCGCATGCACTTTAAAACTGCTCAGAGTCCTAGGGCCTACAAAAGATACAGCAAAAAGTGAAAGTAAGCAGGTAAAAGGTTTGGGAGAAGACCACACTCGGGGTGACAGGTCTAACACCTTGTTACTTAGCAACCCTGGCATTAAAAAAAGATAGGTGTACTTGATACTCAGCAATCCTCGATTTCAACTGGGCCTATGGCAGACTCCTAAGAAAAGGTTTGGGGACCTGCTCAGAACACCATTCTACATATTAGTACTGAATCCTTGCTGGAATGAACAGAGTAATATTGCTCCAATATGCACATGTTCTAATCCAGGCAAGACTCCTGCACTGTAATGCTGCACTTTTATCCAGTCTTCTTGTACGCTGCTGAAGTATCTCGCGCTCCTATTAACTGTCACTCCTTTTGTAGAACTGTATATTGTGTATGTCCCCGGAGAGTTCATCTAGGCTGCTGCCTTCAGTGCTTAATTTGAGCAGGTGGTTTCAGGCACCTCTGACAGCTTGCCACATGGTGGCGCTGTAGTCTACTTTGAAGATGAGCACAACAACAGTTGTTTCATAATTTAATATGTATTAAAACTGACTAATACCTGCCACATAAGCCTTTCTTATAGCTTTTGGGGCCAGGAATCGTCTGAATTGCCACAGTTGTATTTGTATTAGTGCTGTCTTTGGCAGAGCTGTAGGGGCAAAGGTGATGCCAGCTCCAATGACCTTTTGAGGAGGGCCCTGGCACTTATATTTTGACAAATTAAGCACTGACTGCCTGCCAAGTTTGTGTCAAAGACGTTAAGTTGTACACAGCAGGAAACAAGGTCACCGTGCTAAAAGAAGAGACACACACTGCCCCACTCCACACCAAAGGAGCTTTCTTTTGAGCCAGTTGAGTTGAGTTCAGTTAAGTTAGGGCGACAGAGAGACCTTCTCAAAGCCGGTTATGGTAGGACCTGACAGATATTTGCTGCTTTTTTGGCAAATCATGCTGTCTCACTTGTGGTACAAACAATTAGGGGTTGGCTCGATTTTATTTTTTCATTCTGAAAATATGACTTTATTTTTCTATTCGTGGGTCAACGGGACACGTCCTAATAACACTGCAGCAAGCATTTGCAGAGTATAATAAATCCTATAAGATTGAAGAGGCATACTGGGCACAACTCTCTAGCATAGCCCCGTCTTTTCTAACACGTTTCCTGTGCTTTTCAACAGAGGGTCTTGTTCCGAGTGATGTGGTATTCCCAAATGAAGGGAAACAGAGATTACAATTGGTGGGGTAGTACCACAATGTTTCCCTGCCTGGTAAATACTGGATACATTTTGGGGGGAAATACCACTGACTCTGCAATTTGCAACTTGTAACAGGAGAAATAATGCATTATTACCAGCAATTTTCAGCAGTGGTGCGATCATTTTAATTGGAGAGATCATTTTAATTGGAGAGTAATGATAATTCTCATTAGTAATCAGGCACTGTATATTGCTAATTCAAGTACTGGTCGTATGTGCAATTTATAATCTTAAAATTCCATAAATGATGATCATATGGATCGGAATGTCAATGTACTCAAATAAATCAGTGAAACTGTCACACAATGTTTTTTTTTTGCTTCCATTTGTGTCCATCCTCAGCTCTGCTTTTTATACCTTTCATATCCCCTCTGATTAAGTTTGCTGAACTACAGAATTGTATTTTACAGTCAAGGCCAGGACAATCCATCGACTATTATGGCACTGTTGCCTTTTCCTAATAGTTGAAAATGCTAATGAGGATTTTTAGAGAAAAAGAATGAGTGGTTGGACTTGCATTAATTGTGTATGTTTATTCTTATCAGTGTCACACGTCCCCCTCCTGGAAAAACAGGCAAATCACAAACACTGATGAAAATCACTTCACTTTTCTGAGCAGAGTTTTCAAAATACTTTTGCAAGTTCAGTGCTTTGGCTTCTTAAACACTTCTTCAACCACATTAAATATTTAACCAATGTTAACTTGTCTGAAAATACTAGTTTACAAGCTGAGATTTACCCATGCACATTTTTTGAAGTAGGTTCTTCCTAATACAGTTTGGTATGTCTTCCCTGTTCAGCATTTCCCTTTACTCTGGGGATGACACGTCTTTGGTGTCTACATTTCAGTTTATAGTCTAATAACATATCTGTTTTGTTGCCTTTTTAGGTCGAGCCTAGGCAGCGCACATGCGCTGCATGCAAGTCATGTTGTATACCCTCTGTACCTTTTGGCACCCCAACATTGGCATTCATTTTCTGTTGTGCCATTCAGAAATGCTGCCTTTTTATTGGTTAATGCATTGTAACTGCCCTCCTTTGGGTACCTGGAGCCTTCCCAGGTATTTTCACTCATTGTTCTTTCAAGTCGACCATCACAACACGTTCACAGTTCTTCCTGGTCGGCCATCACTTTACAGATATGCGTTTCATGTTTGTTGAGTCCACATGGCTTTTATTTTAGCAGAGCTGTGCCCATGTGCATCCTTCTGTAGTCCTGTGTTTGTTTCTTTTTTTATTACCAGTTTCAGGTGGTACTATCTTCATCTGCCTCATCATTAAAACAATCGAGTTGGACTCTTCATTTATAAGTTTACTAAATACAGTCGGGGCAATATGACCATCCGTGTCATTATCTCAAAGAGCGGGTACATTCAGGCTCTTTTCTACAGGTGAATTGCTGCGGCATCACAGGTTAAAAAAATGCATTTCAGTACATGTTCCCACATCACCACACTGTGTAATAATTACTTCATGCACCACTTGTTTTTAATACCCACCGAGAGATGAAGTGATTTGGCCAAGATCACAGGATGCTGACCTGACGCTGAAACTTCAACCTTAACAGCTCCAGCCATAGACCCACCTCCTCTCCCCCATATATCTACACCACATCACTGGCTCATGTCTGAAGAGCCTAAGTTCAAAGGTTCTTTTTTGTTGTATGTAGGTAAGCTTGTTTTTATTTGCCATTGGGGTTGATATAGCTCAAAGTTATCCGGAAGGTATTGGAGCGCTTTATACAATCTCTCTCGTCCATGTCGGCTTTTTTATTTTTGCAATGTTATATGATTTGAACTCAAAATGAAGAAACTGGAATGCTTTACATGAGTGCTTATTCCCCATACCCAAATTGCTCCTTCTCCATGTATTTCTCTGCCCCCGCCACTTTCTGTTTTTGGCACTTTATTTAGCGTGAACTCGGCTCAACGGCTTTAGTGCCTTAACATGTTTAGGCACAGGGACGTTAAATGATTTGCTTAGAATCACAAGCTGTTGAAGCAACGCAAACGTTGTTCAATCTTGACAGCCCCCTACCACCCAACTTCTATGCTGCCCCCTTCTCCTTTAGCTCTCTGTTGCTGCTCCACCTCCATGTTTTGTCTTCTTAAACTTTACAGCCCCCCTCACTTCCTCTTTTGCATCGCACCCGCTCTTGTCCTTTCCCCCCTTTCTGCTGCCACTCAGAAGGATTTATTTTTAACCAAACTCTTTGGTGTCCCCTGCACAAACTGCTTGCTCTCAGTGGAGTGTTAGCTGCAACTTTAATAGCCATCTCAAGTGTGCTTGCTTTCAGCCAAACGATTGCATTTATAGATCCCTGCTTTTTCTTTTTTATTAAAGAAAATACCCTGTGTATTCCCATAGGGCTAAAGTCATGAGTTGTGGCTTGTGTTACATCACCATCATCCACTTTCACTAATTGTTCAGTGAAATTAGGTGTGACTACATAAAATAGTGCTCAGGCGCGAGATGTGAGCATGCACACTTTGCAACAGTTGACAGGCACATATGCATATCAGTATATGGAGGGAAACAAAGGGCTCACAGTAAATGCCAGCATTGCAGTCGTTATTTTCTAATGAACTCAAAATGGCGGATTTAGCTGGATGGGATGCTGCTGGATTAGCTCACTTTCCCTCGAAGATGACTGTTTTGGTGGCAAAGGTGGAAAAGGACCAGAACATGTGACGTGAGTTAGGATACTGGTGTGTGGTGGGCTTTAGGCGGGCATTGTGGGTGACAGTCATAAACTCAATACAGGGATATATTAAAATGATATTACAGCCACCACACTCCTGTACCCTTAAAACCATTGACATCCACCATGTGCGCTTTGAAAAGCGCTTTTGTTTGTTTGCGTGAAAGATAGAGCGTTACAACAAACAAATGATGGACGGAATGCTGACAATGCAGACATTCTCCCCCAGTCAAGAGATCTGGGTTAAATCCATCGTTCTTTTGCCCACTACGCCACCCCAGTTCAGACATGGCCATATGCAAATCAGTCTTGACCCTGTGCCTCATGGGAACAGTCCAGCCCGAACTGCCAAGCCATGTCTTCCCTGGACCGGAATCAAGCATCCTAGGACCGGTTTCTGGCTATCAGCCATCATCAGCCAGGATAGCTTGACTCCAGTGGCGTAGTGAGCACGGGTCCCACGTCTGGGAATACCCATCCCACTTAGGGCGAAAAGCGTTACAACAAACAAATGATGGACGGAATGCTGACAATGCAGACATTCTCCCCCAGTCAAGAGATCTGGGTTAAATCCATCGTTCTTTTGCCCACTACGCCACCCCAGTTCAGACATGGCCATATGCAAATCAGTCTTGACCCTGTGCCTCATGGGAACAGTCCAGCCCGAACTGCCAAGCCATGTCTTCCCTGGACCGGAATCAAGCATCCTAGGACCGGTTTCTGGCTATCAGCCATCATCAGCCAGGATAGCTTGACTCCAGTGGCGTAGTGAGCACGGGTCCCACGTCTGGGAATACCCATCCCACTTAGGGCGAAAAGCGTTACAACAAACAAATGATGGACGGAATGCTGACAATGCAGACATTCTCCCCCAGTCAAGAGATCTGGGTTAAATCCATTGTTCTTTTGCCCACTACGCCACCCCAGTTCAGACATGGCCATATGCAAATCAGTCTTGACCCTGTGCCTCATGGGAACAGTCCAGCCCGAACTGCCAAGCCATGTCTTCCCTGGACCGGAATCAAGCATCCTAGGACCGGTTTCTGGCTATCAGCCATCATCAGCCAGGATAGCTTGACTCCAGTGGCGTAGTGAGCACGGGTCCCACGTCTGGGAATACCCATCCCACTTAGGGCGAAAAGCGTTACAACAAACAAATGATGGACGGAATGCTGACAATGCAGACATTCTCCCCCAGTCAAGAGATCTGGGTTAAATCCATCGTTCTTTTGCCCACTACGCCACCCCAGTTCAGACATGGCCATATGCAAATCAGTCTTGACCCTGTGCCTCATGGGAACAGTCCAGCCCGAACTGCCAAGCCATGTCTTCCCTGGACCGGAATCAAGCATCCTAGGACCGGTTTCTGGCTATCAGCCATCATCAGCCAGGATAGCTTGACTCCAGTGGCGTAGTGAGCACGGGTCCCACGTCTGGGAATACCCATCCCACTTAGGGCGAAAAGCGTTACAACAAACAAATGATGGACGGAATGCTGACAATGCAGACATTCTCCCCCAGTCAAGAGATCTGGGTTAAATCCATTGTTCTTTTGCCCACTACGCCACCCCAGTTCAGACATGGCCATATGCAAATCAGTCTTGACCCTGTGCCTCATGGGAACAGTCCAGCCCGAACTGCCAAGCCATGTCTTCCCTGGACCGGAATCAAGCATCCTAGGACCGGTTTCTGGCTATCAGCCATCATCAGCCAGGATAGCTTGACTCCAGTGGCGTAGTGAGCACGGGTCCCACGTCTGGGAATACCCATCCCACTTAGGGCGAAAAGCGTTACAACAAACAAATGATGGACGGAATGCTGACAATGCAGACATTCTCCCCCAGTCAAGAGATCTGGGTTAAATCCATCGTTCTTTTGCCCACTACGCCACCCCAGTTCAGACATGGCCTTATGCAAATCAGTCTTGACCCTGTGCCTCATGGGAACAGTCCAGCCCGAACTGCCAAGCCATGTCTTCCCTGGACCGGAATCAAGCATCCTAGGACCGGTTTCTGGCTATCAGCTATCATCAGCCAGGATAGCTTGACTCCAGTGGCGTAGTGAGCACGGGTCCCACGTCTGGGAATACCCATCCCACTTAGGGCGAAAAGCGTTACAACAAACAAATGATGGACGGAATGCTGACAATGCAGACATTCTCCCCCAGTCAAGAGATCTGGGTTAAATCCATCGTTCTTTTGCCCACTACGCCACCCCAGTTCAGACATGGCCATATGCAAATCAGTCTTGACCCTGTGCCTCATGTGAACAGTCCAGCCCGAACTGCCAAGCCATGTCTTCCCTGGACCGGAATCAAGCATCCTAGGACCGGTTTCTGGCTATCAGCCATCATCAGCCAGGATAGCTTGACTCCAGTGGCGTAGTGAGCACGGGTCCCACGTCTGGGAATACCCATCCCACTTAGGGCGAAAAGCGTTACAACAAACAAATGATGGACGGAATGCTGACAATGCAGACATTCTCCCCCAGTCAAGAGATCTGGGTTAAATCCATCGTTCTTTTGCCCACTACGCCCCCCCAGTTCAGACATGGCCATATGCAAATCAGTCTTGACCCTGTGCCTCATGGGAACAGTCCAGCCCGAACTGCCAAGCCATGTCTTCCCTGGACCGGAATCAAGCATCCTAGGACCGGTTTCTGGCTATCAGCCATCATCAGCCAGGATAGCTTGACTCCAGTGGCGTAGTGAGCACGGGTCCCACGTCTGGGAATACCCATCCCACTTAGGGCGAAAAGCGTTACAACAAACAAATGATGGACGGAATGCTGACAATGCAGACATTCTCCCCCAGTCAAGAGATCTGGGTTAAATCCATCGTTCTTTTGCCCACTACGCCACCCCAGTTCAGACATGGCCATATGCAAATCAGTCTTGACCCTGTGCCTCATGGGAACAGTCCAGCCCGAACTGCCAAGCCATGTCTTCCCTGGACCGGAATCAAGCATCCTAGGACCGGTTTCTGGCTATCAGCCATCATCAGACTGGGGGAGAATGTCTGCATTGTCAGCATTCCGTCCATCATTTGTTTGTTGTAACGCTTTTCGCCCTAAGTGGGATGGGTATTCCCAGACGTGGGAACCGTGCTCACTAC
Organism: Triturus cristatus; assembly: GCF_964204655.1. Classification (NCBI taxonomy): domain Eukaryota; kingdom Metazoa; phylum Chordata; class Amphibia; order Caudata; family Salamandridae; genus Triturus; species Triturus cristatus. Next base: position 833,224,102 of record NC_140591.1, read on the forward strand.
GCCACTGGAGTCAAGCTATCCTGGCTGATGACGGCTGATAGCCAGAAACCGGTCCTAGGATGCTTGATTCCGGTCCAGGGAAGACATGGCTTGGCAGTTCGGGCTGAACTGTTCCCATGAGGCACAGGGTCAAGACTGATTTGCATATGGCCATGTCTGAACTGGGGTGGCGTAGTGGGCAAAAGAACGATGGATTTAACCCAGATCTCTTGACTGGGGGAGAATGTCTGCATTGTCAGCATTCCGTCCATCATTTGTTTGTTGTAACGCTTTTCGCCCTAAGTGGGATGGGTATTCCCAGACGTGGGATCCGTGCTCACTACGCCACTGGAGTCAAGCTATCCTGGCTGATCACGGCTGATAGCCAGAAACCGGTCCTAGGATGCTTGATTCCGGTCCAGGGAAGACATGGCTTGGCAGTTCGGGCTGGACTGTTCCCATGAGGCACAGGGTCAAGACTGATTTGCATATGGCCATGTCTGAACTGGGGTGGCGTAGTGGGCAAAAGAACGATGGATTTAACCCAGATCTCTTGACTGGGGGAGAATGTCTGCATTGTCAGCATTCCGTCCATCATTTGTTTGTTGTAACGCTAATGCGTGAAAGATAGAAGCACAATGCATTTCCAGCAAATGCAGCTCGCTTCTACCTTTTCCGCAATTAAACTAATCACACAACTGCTTCCCTTGCTTGTATATTTTTATATTTCTCCTTGTACTATAAACAGCAGAACAGTGCTCAGCGTTGCTTTATATTTATCTGTGGTAGCAAAACTGCTTCCCACTTAATGAAATATTGCCTTGAACAATGGTTCTTCTCTTGTCAGATTTGCTAACACATTGTTCAATACTGTTATAGTGCTGTTGACTTGCCTTGATGTACTTGTCTTTCTGTCAGTGCATTAAAAAGCTTTGAAACATGTTCATAAATGTTTCCTGAGGCAAGCATGTATTCCTGAATCAGACTGCATGACCCTGTGTGTAGTAATTGTATTGCTCTTCAATCCCTGGTTTAAACTTCCATTACGTAGCAAGCACCTTATTCATGCAAGTATGACCTCCCATTTGTGAGATTTTTGCACATCACAAAAATGAGGCTGAATTTCTCATGGGCGATTTACATACAAAACCTGTAGCATAACAGAAGGCCTGCCCAGGGGATCACTTTGCAAGCTTCATCTCCCTATTTCCTTAAATCCCATCTAAGACAAGAGAACAACAGCCCTAGGACGTAACAGCTAACTTTGTCAAATCAACGACGTCACAACCAATCATATGTCAGAGCCTCAAGCCCCCAGAGCAGGGCCGGACTGGCCGTACCCGGCACCAGGCGTTTCCCCAGTGGGTCACCGGGGTGAGGGCCGGTTTTGGAGCCCTGGGGGCTGGTTTTGCCATATCGCTGTAATATTGCCCCCCTGTAACAAAAACAGCTGCAGTGTTTTCCACGCTCATTTACCCCTTCTCGCCCTGCAAGTCAAATCCCCTCCCCTGCAGCTGGTCCAACTCAATTGCCAGGGCCGGTTTGCATTCCCAGTCGACCCTGCCCCACAGTCAACAACATCCCGACCACACAGTGTGCCCCATCCCAAATCCCCAGCAAAAACTAATTATCTGTGCATTCTCTTCTTTATGTAGTTTTATTTTAACTTAATTACTAGTTCACATGAAACTGCAACTGAATTTTCAACGCACCATCATTACCTCTCCAAGAATTTTGTGCAAAAGGGAAACACTTCAAGCAATTCACATTTTTTGAATTTTTGGCCCGGATATTATAGTATATATTACATTGACATTTCACATACTGGAAATCAATTATTTCCAATATACAGGAGAGGCTTTGTGGTTGAACAAATTTCACACACATTAATATCGCATTCATTTCTTATTAGCAGGTTACAGCAGTGAATACTGAATTCATTTTTACGGATTAAATGCCAGCTGCTTTATGTAAGGTGTATCTACCAACTACTTTGTCGTTGAAGAATGAGACAACAAATTAGGAGAACTTGAGTGTGAGCCAAAATTGAATGGTTTTATGCTGTTATGAACCTTTTAAAATTCAAAATTCTTGTGAGAGGTAAAGTGATTTCTCTGATTCAGAATCCAGGTTTAGCGTCTCTGTTCTATACAACTTGAGCATAAGGCCACTACTGCATTTTAAAAATGCAACCATTATGCCCACTGGGCTACGAACGGTCCACTGAATAATAGAAAATTAAGGTATCCTCCCATTCATCACTGAATTGGACCTAGAGAGATAACATGCTTGGGCTGTCTGGTATGCCCTAATTTGTGATTGCATATTCATATTTCTTCACTGAGCTTGTATGGCTTGTTTTGTGTGCCTTTTCTATATAGATTTTTTTTTAATGCGTCATTCAGTTGTGCATAATGTCTTCTTGGTTATATATAAGGTAACAAAAATGCTTATATCACTTTTTTATTATAACTTTTTAAAATGCTGCCCAGCAGCCGCAATGCTCTAGAGCATGGCTTAAAAGCATTAGCAAAGCCAAGAGCGCTGGCCAAACACTTATAAGGCCCCAAAGGAGAGACCTATTGTTTATGCCAATGCTTGTTCAACCAGGAATTGTTTGTTTCTAAGAGTAAGGACTAGTTTCTTGTTTTTAGAGAAGTAGTAACTTTATTCATATCCATGTAATTTAGCTCATAATTGCAAGAGCGCTCCAAAATCTTTGCCAAGTTGACTAATTTCTCTTGTATATACACGGGGGCACATTTCAGTAAACTTTGTTGTTTTTCACTGCTAGTCATCGGTTTAATATTGTTTGTCTTAAAGTTTAATAGGTTGTATGTAAAAATATTTGAAACTGGAGGCAGGTTAATTTTGGTAGATGTGGGAGAGGAACATACCATTTAGTTGGAAAAAAAAGGTAAAGATGTGTTCTTGCTCTGTTTCTTGTTAATACTAGTGGCTCCGATAAGGGTAAGGGTTTGATAGTGGCTTTTGAAAGGGATTTTAGGGTGTTTAACACCCTGTGACAGTATAGAGAAGTACCGTGAGCATGCATTTGTGTATCTAGATGACATGTCTCTCTTGGATCAGACCAGCCTCCACCCAGATTCTTTGCACTTGTTGCCCTTAAATCTCCCAAAAATAAGACTGATGCTTTTTTTTGTCGGTAGCCCTGTATTGCGGATATGAAAAAACACAAATATTACTGCTGTTTGTGAACTTATTCTGAACTAATGTTTCATGGAAGACCCGCCATTAAGTTATTGCCAAGGCCAGTTTTTCAAACGGAGAAATTAGAATAATCTGGAAACATGCATGTGGATACAATGTTTCACTGCACTTAAAATAACAATTATCAGCCAATCGTGAAGCATTCTGGCTCTGAGATTTTTATCTTCTGTTGTCTCTCTAAATGTGACAACATGTAGCTCAGGGAAGCAGTCGGTTGTGTCTTCTCCACATTGTTCAGAAAGTTGCTCTTCATACCTGAAAGAACCAAACAAGTGGCTATGTGGGCTCCATTCAGGGTACATTTAGGTTTGGGGGATTCAGGTATCAAGAGTGTCATCACTGATTTGTAAGGGAAAAAAGCCTTGGTAGGAAAAAGAAAATCAGGGATGTTTAAACTGGTTTGCGGGGAACTACCAGCTTTACTCACCGATCTTGAAGGGGGAGAGAGCTGTGCGCAGCGGGTCCACGGACTCCACCTCCCAGGCTCCTCTGCTCCCTGGCCAGCATCAACAAGCGCCCGGAGGTGCTTAAATCCACTGACGGGTTCCTGCAAAGCGGGGAACTACCAGCTTTGCTCACCAGTCTTGAAGGGGGAGGGAGAGCCGTGCACAGCGGGTCCATGGACTCCACCTCCCAGGCTCCTCTGCTCCCTGCCCAGCAGTCACCAGCGCCCGGAGGCGCTTAAATCCACCGGCGGGCTCTCACGTCGCGGGATGCTTGCGGCCGTGCTCGGGCGAAGCCCGGGCCAAGGGCGGGCACGTCTGCGCCCGTCAGCAGCAGTACAAGGCAGGGCAGGACTAGCCCATTGGTTTTTACTTCGGGCCTACTCCACATGGCTCCTGGAACAGGATCGGTAAACACCAGGAGGTCAAGGCGGTGAGACTGGACTTCCCTACTCCTCCTTTCGTCCTTAAAAATTTTGGGATTTGTGACTATTACCTGCCTTTTTCCATCAAACCCCCCCACAAACTGTTCGTTAGGTGGGGTTGGTGCTTCAGGGCAGTTTAAATGAAACTGTTAAAAGTTGTTTTGTTTTTAATTATTTTAAGATCTAACGGCCAAGTTATTGACTGCACACCTAGGTTGCTGTTCATTCTAGACATTCAGGCCTTTTAAATGATTTTATAGGCGTACAGTTATTTGCTAGCAGCCAGAGCCCTGTATTTCGCTCTTCTGGTCAAAGTCACATCGTTCCCCACACCCCTTTGTATCCTTGCAACTTGCACCCTGCCATTTGTACTTATATTTATGAGCGCCACTTGTACCTTGTGCCCTGTGTTTTCCTTCTGTTGTGTTCCCTCAAGTGAACTAGTAGTATTGTTCATTCTACAATTTTTTTTATTCTTCTCTGTGTAAGATTAGCTGTAATCTTGAAGGATAATGGGCAAACGCGTTTGTGCAGAAAATAAACAACAGGTTCCTCTCAAGCCAAAAACTAAAGCTCAACCTACCCCTATAGAGAGTATGTTCGAGAAGGCACTAGGAGTGGTAGCAACAGAAATTGAGCGGACAGAGAGACGACTATCTTTAACCCCAAATTTGGAACTCCCTCTGGTTGACGTAGGCACATCGCAAGTTTCAGAAACTCTGCTTACCGACATCCCTGGGGGCCAAACATCCATAGTGGAAGCATCAATTATTATTGAGCAAAGCAGGGGGGTCCCACAAACTCGGCCGACTACAAAAGGGAAACCTAAACCACAAACTAAAACAATGGCCAGAAGGAAGAAGGTGATGAGAGAGAGGTCAGATAACAGTGGTACCGAGTTGGGAGGTTTAGTCAACAGCTCCAAACTGGTCACTGACCAACCTGTCTGGGTCTCCAAACTAGTGGTGGATCTGCAAATACAACTTAGGGCCATAGTTCAGGATGAGCTTAAATCCCTTGTAGATAAGGTCGACAAGATAGCTAACCTGCTCAAGGAATTGACAGATGACAGGGGAGCTGTCGATAGGGTCAAAACCAACACTTGCAGGGCCACCCCATCCCTCACCCAGAATGACGCCTTGGCTACTGCTGCTTTAAACCCTGATAGACAGCATCCCACAAACCCTAACAGAGCCACTCTGGAGAGACAGCACACCACAATCCTAAGCAGACCCAATCCAACATCTTCTAACCAAGAGCCCAACAAGGACTGGCAATCAAATAATCAGTGGGCGGGTGTAGGACTTAATAAGCGCTCTGAAGCCTGTAATAAAAATCCTACCCTCCTAATTATAAATTTACCACCTGCCTCAACTCCCTACATTCTCGTTCTTGCAGGCATCCCTGAGCTTGGAGGGGGCCAACACGAACCACACCAGGAACTAAAAAATAAATGCTTGTTCTGGCTAGTTAACCATAAACAATTTAAGTATGATAATGCAGGAGAGATTTTAACAACACGTAGAGTCGACTGGCTTGGTTGGAGATCAAAGGATATTTATGGTGATTGCATAGTAATAAACTTTAGAAACCTGTGTGTTGTTCAAGATATTTTAAACAGAGACGATGGAAACCAGAAGGGTACAATTAGAGTCCTACCGTTGGGTTACTTTTATCCCCCAGGGAAGGCTTATGAAGTAAGAAAGAAAGTTGGTTGGGACTGGAGACCTGAAAACCAAAGCTACCACATAGCTTCCCTAGATCACCATCAACTCAGGCAGCCAGTATACAATAATCCTACATCAAATAGATTTCATGGCTTAGAAGGAGTAGATTGACTCAAGCCCAAGAGTATAGGACTTGGTGATCTTCTGGGTGAGATTCAGGCGGGAACTGTTCAACCGGAGGAGGATCTAGGGAAACGAGCGACCACAGTGGAGGGAAAAACCAGTGGGAACATGAGCGGCTCCCCTGGAAAAATAGAGGGACACAGCATGGCTATAATCCGAAACCAGTTCCCTCTAGTAAATAGTGGAACTGCCAAGAATGCTGCTCTTGGGCTTTGTGGGACCTCGCTTTCACCCACCACCGATGCTGTCACCAAAACCAATACCAATGATCCTTCAAAGCTGCAAGTACTATCCTGGAACATAGCTGGTCTAAACTCTAAGATAGAAATCCCAGATTGGGGCCATTTTATTGACCAATTTGAAATCTGTATGTTCCAGGAGACATGGGCAAGAGAGGAAGTCTTAAAACTGGGCTTTGCTACATTTGGCTCCCCCGCAGTACCATGTGGCAAAAGGAGACCCTCGGGTGGATTATGTACATGGGTGGGTGTTCACCTCGGTTGCACAGCCAAAAAGTTAGAAACATTTTCGAACGACATCCTATGTGTCCTCCTTTACTTCCCGCCAAAGATCACTATTGCACTAATAAATGTGTATTCTAGACCAGTTAGATGTGGACAGGAGTCAAAAACTCTTGACAAATTTATCTCCTTTCTAGCCACCATCCCAGATGAGTATATGATGATTATAGGAGGGGATTTTAATTATCAGTTTGAGCCACTAGAAGGCATTTATAAGGACAGGCCCTGTGAAGAAGATCAGTTCTGGGCTATCCCTGAGTCCACTGGTCCGCTAGTGTCTGTTTGGACCCCTTTGGTGATGCAGATGAATTCTCTTGTCCTAAATCACTCATTAAGGACATGTAATGGAAGAACAAAGTCATATACCCCGAGCAATTTTACCTTTAATAGAAATGGGCGAGGCTTCTTATTGGACAACATCCTAGTTGATTTCAAATCTTGGCATAGAGTACTCGACTTTAAGGTCAAATCGCGGCATGATAGCGAACATAGTGCCCTCATATTGGAGTTCCATGAGTTGAAACCTCCGAGTGTCCCAGGGTCACAGGCCCCAACTGACGCTGGGCTGTCTCTCTCCAATTGTAGGAAGAGAGTGCGGTGGGCTGACATTTACCAGACACAAGAAAGGCTAGGGTCCCTATATGAAGCTATTATCCCTGCCCTTATGAATGCTTCCAAATCAGTCTCTATAAATGGCACTACAATTGATCTACAGATGGTAGACTTGAATCACATGAGGCTAACGTCAACCCTGGCCGATTTCTTCTTTCCCATGAAAACTACCAGGCCAAATAGGAAATCTCCGCATACCTGGTATAATGCCCAATGCAGATTGGCCAAAACAGACTTGATTTCAGCTATCAAGGTCAATGACCGCCCTTTATTTAACACAAACAGAGCTGCCTATCGTCTAAGCATTGGGGACACGAAAAAAGGCTGGGAATGTGACAAGTGGGACACTCTGAGAAGTTCCCTGAGTTCCCATGACATATGGACTTTTTGGAAGGTGGTCAACACAGGTACTTCTGAGACAAAATCACTGATCGAACCAAACTTAGAGGCAGATGTATGGAGTGCCCATTTTGAATCCCTCTACACGAGGACTGAGACAGAGGATGGCTCAGTACTGGTCGATTGCCCGACTGCATTCATAACCTCCCCCAGGAGCAGTGACGAAATCCCAACTATATCACTTAAAGAGATAACGAGTGCCTTGGATAAAATAGCACTAGGAAAGGCGCCAGGACTGGATAAGATCCTTGGGAATCTATTCCGCAGTGAACCTTCAATCTGGGCACCTTACCTCTGGGTTTTATTCAATGCTATCCTGCAAGGTATGTAGAATCCTGCTAGTTGTGCCGGAGCCGAAATCATTCCAATTTATAAAAAGGGCTCCCCGTTGCTTCCCACAAACTGTAGGCCCATAAGCCTCATAGACATAAGCCAGAAAATCTTTGTGCGAGTGTTGTTGTTTCGGTTGTAGAGTTGGATGGAGGAGCACAAGATACTCAGTCCTCTACAGGCAGGGTTCAGAGAAAAAATGTCCACACTGGATCAGACCTTCAGGCACTACATTGGAAGACCGTGTGTGTGGAGGGGGGCAGCCTCTACCTAGTATTTGTAGACCTGAAATTGGCGTTCGATCTAGTCCCTAGGGATTAGTTGTGGGTGGTTCTCTGTGAGTTGGGGGTCTCGGTTTACCTATGCCAAATCTTGATGCGGCTGCATGAAGGTAATTTTGCCAAAATTAGGTATGGCAAGGAACGAAAACTCACAGCCCCCATTCCTGTAGGAAGAAGTGTCTGCCAGGGCTATTGCTGAAGAAGTAAACCTTAGACCTATTTTATTTTGGCGGCATCTATGGGCTACCCCAGAACTAGGAGATTATAGGGACAAACTTAGAGAGGTGGTGTGTCTATCAGGGACAAGGAGATTACCCTGTCTCTCTCATGTACGACAAACCCTAACGAACATGGGACGGGGTAATCTCTGGGACAACCCAGAAGAGACATTGTGCCATAGTGTCTAGGAAAGAACTAAAGGATTGTTACTGGGAGCCCCAAACTGGCTCAATTTCAGAGTAAACCCCTAGAAGGCAAGTTAACTGCAGCGTTTTTAGAAATTAAGGATCTGTACAGCCTAGAGCCGGCTCTGGATGACATCAGCCGGCAGGAGCCAGGAAGTTTTACCTCCAGTTTAGACATGGGGTGCTGCCACTCCGCTCCTTCACAAACAAATGGGCGGGCTCACAAACCTAGGGGTGTCCGGCTTGTGATTCTATCATAGAAACAGACTACCATGTGCTTTTTTTCTGTCCTGGGTATCTCAAACTAAGAAAACAGTGGCTGGTTCAGATATGTAGGAACCTGGGAACCAGACACTGGTCTGAGGCCCATAGGATATTGAAAAATGACACTAGCCTCCCCATAGTTTATTCGGTAGCAGGCTTTCTATTCTCTATGTGGTATACTCGTAGAGTATTCCTAAAATGAAATGAATGACGATGATTTTACCTCTGGTCACCCATTGTTTAACGTTGGTAATCCATAGGAACAAATGCATCGATCTGGAATCATTGTTATGGTCCGTTATAGTTACTTTGAATGAATAATTGCCGTCATACCGGACTGATGCCTTTGAGAATCGAACGTTTTTATAACGGAGTAGTTACAATTTTGACTTGTTAAATCTCGCCTGGAGAATTGTTGGCATATCTGGCACATGCACTTTACAATCGTCATTACTACTTCCTACTTTCTATTATCATAGTGGCTCATATGAAGTGAACCTCTGACCATTTAGCTGCTATCATTGATTATACTGCATTTTACAATGTTGTATGCTGATCCGGCTATGCTTTTACCCATTTTCTATAATTGTATGTATTTTGCCTTTTTATAATTTTTTAAGTAAATGAAATGTGTGCTATTTTATCTGTGCTTTTATGGTCAAACTGTCCAAAATAAAGTTATTATTGAATTGAATTGAAATAGTTAAACGACAGATATGTGTGTATCCACTGGAATTTTAAAACTAGCCTGAAACAAAGAGTGAGACCGCGAGAAGGCATAGCTGACTTCATCAAATGAAGAATTAAACCATTCCTTTTGAGTTTCATATCACTATAGCATTCAGTAACCAGCACACTTTTAATAGCAAATACTGACTTTCGGTTGGATATGAAGAGTGTCGGAAGGTATTCCAGCACATAAGGATGTATCTCTAAGGAATGGGTAATATGCCCACAATATTTATACTTTATTCTTACTTATCCATTTCTTGAAACTCTATAACCCATTTTATAGAGTGTTTGTAGAGGTGCACAGATCAAATCGCATTCCACTAGAAACACTCTCGCCTAAAACGTTTGTACCATGGTCCTGTACATTGAATTACTGTTCTTCCTGGACAACTTCGAAAGATAATAGCACATATAATTTTAGCACCATAAAGCTTATAAATGAATAATATGTTAAAAAATGTAGCACATTAAAGGAGCTTACCATGATGTATGTATAATTTTGAAGGAATAAAGTTTGTGGTGTTTGTTGCACTATCTGATATGTTGTTATCTATAATTTAGCAAGCCATGCACTTGATGGCGAAGTAGCCATCAAATGTATACAAACTGGACTAGCTACTCTGCGACATTTCTTTGTATCAACAATTTATTTTTTCATTATGTCCAATGTCAGAGAATTTCCAATTCATACATTTCTTTGTAAGTAACTCCTTGGAAATCCTGTGCTCACAGACAAGTATATTACATAAGCTCACAAACGCCATGCGCACGTCAAAGACAGAAAGCCAGTCTAGTATATCTGATACATGTTGATAAGATTGCTGAAAATGCAGTCCATGCAAGGGTTCTCCTTGTCTCATGCATGGAAGCTTCTGGACAGGGCTGGTCTGGCATTTTCCCAGGAGTCTGCAGTAGCTGCTTTTGGAGAAGGATGAGGTGCCATAACCAAACCAGTCTCCCATGGCTCCATTCTAGCAGCAGCTCCTGAGGTGTGGGAATGGTAGGAACATTTTTGCTGAGACTGATTTGGGTTCCGGTACCATCCTCCTCCTTTCTGGCTACCTACCTGCCACCTGGGTATTGCCATGAGGCAGAGATTAATGTGTGCATGTGTTTTGGAGAATGGGTTTTTTTTATAGAATAGTTCAAGTGCTTTGAGGGTCTATCACGCATTTGCCGCGTGCTGTACTCAGCATGTATTTTGCATGCAAGAGAATCATTGAGATAGCAGCAGGGCAGCGAGCCACGAGCCAAAAAATAGGATCACTGAATGAGGACAGTCTGGTCATGGATGTCAGTTCAGAGTGTTCAAGGAATCAATCATATTGTGGCAGGCAATCCCCCATAGTAGAAATATCAACACCTAGACAAGTCTAGAGAAGCCACTGAGCTGTGAGGTGAAAGCCTGCTCAACCACGAATGCAAGATCCGCCAGGTCCTCTTGGAGTAGTAGGAAGAGTACACTGCTCTGCATAAAGTTCAGGGAGAGCTGGGAGTGTCCGGCGGCAAGAACCCTGTGCAACAGCAAGGATCAGACCAGGCTCAGTGCAGGTGCCATGGTGGCATGAGACTTCAGACGACGTTCTCCACATCCTTAAAAAGAGTCACTTGTGCCATCATCTTTCAGTAGAACCAGAAGTTATGAGTTTCCTCGTTCCAAGGTTCCTTTAGAATGTTTGTTAGATTTGAATCTGAAGCAGTGAATTCCATACTGATCTGTGTGATGTGTGTGTCGAGGTTGCTCGTTTCTTCCTCGAAGACTGAATAAAGACCTTGTATGGAAACTGCTCTGCCATTTAAGAAGGTTACTACGCTCAGGCACGTTGGAAAAACCTTCAGCAAGCAGACCAAAGAAAGAAAGGTGCAGGAGAGTCCCACTGAGAAGCACATTGTGACATCAGGCTCTTCTTCTCACCCAGGATGAAATGTCACTGTTGGGTCTGTCTTTTCTGGAGCAGAGCCACCGAGCTCTCAAGTTTATCAGGTCCATATTTGACTAGCTCATCCTGGCCTTGTTTTTCTCTACATCTGGTACTACTAATCCTGATTTCATAGTGGGCTCCACAAGTTCCAGAATGTAAAGCAAAGGAAACAGAACAGGACTGAATGAACTTCTCATGCATGGACCCTGCAAACCCGAGAACTCAGTTTCCGAAGAGCTTCTATACTCTTATACCCACTCTTGGAGTTGGCTATCATGAGATTCCTTTGTCTCTATGTGTGTGTTATACACCTTCTCGTACAGTTTCTCTATTGGCGAGCCTGATTAATATGATAGACGTTTACAGAGCATCATACCTGCAAACATATTCTCACTTCACCTGCATTAGCACTAATTGGCTTTCATGGACTGGAATTCTCACCAACTCAATGGACTAAGGAGACAACCTTTTGCCAGGTCACTATGGATGCCGTTTCCAGTGCATGACGCTGGTCTGTTAGCCGAATGCATTTTGGGTGTTGTAGTTTTGTTCATGCTTCCATTTAATTAACTAGACTAACACATATTAAACTAATAATTTGAGTGTGTAAAGTTCAGGTCTTGAAATTACCTGGAGTGAGGTGTTCACACTACAATAGGCCCATATACAGGTATGATGAACTCTTAGAACCTTGTATAGCAGTCTCATTCTTGAATAAACTCAATGACTCCCATTGACTTTATGAAACCTTCTATATTTGAAGCCAGTCTGACCCCATGATCGTCAATGATCTCATGAACATTAATGAGTCTCACACCTTGGAAGAAACCCCCACTCCAGCCATGATGGCCAAATGGCTTTCATGAAGTTCACATCTTAAAGCACAGCCTCATTCTAAACACTAATCACCCCACTGAAATGATAGTGTTTCACACTTGGGAGCAGAGTACCACCTGCGGCCAGTCTCAGTGCCTCCCTGGATTTAAATGGCGTCTCACACGTGTGTGCAGTCTCACCCTAGCTTGAAATAAACGTTCATGAAGGCTCACAGCTCTGAGCTCAATCTCATTCCTGCCTGAATGGTCCATAATTCTGAATGGAGTCACACACTGTATAGCACAGTTTCCCCTCCAGCCTCAAAGGCTCTATATACATTAAAGGAGCCTCACATCTTGGAACACTGTGACACTGTCCCTTTTGAATTTAGTGGCACTTTACTCCTTAGAGCAGCCTCATCCGTGGCTATCCTCGCAGGCTGATGTATTTGATCCTTTGTAAAATTTCATCACCTTGGCCTCTTCAGTGAGTTTATTTCTCAGTGATTGTCATAAACAGCCTATACTTGTAGATTTTAATACTGTTGGAGGCATGGGAGCTGTCCCACGTCTCGTGCTTTCTTTAATTATTCCACAAGTGCACATGCAAAATATTCTTAGTGTGAGCCAACAATATTGCTACTTGGCACCCTGTTTGATCATCTATAATACGTTTCTAAAAATAAGGTCATGTTAATTAATTTGGATTGTAAATATTTATAGAACACAAACCGACATTTTTAAACAATTCACTTTCAGTGCTCATGAGGAAGAGAAGTGGTGTAGTGATTGATGGCTACAAAGAGCACTTTTGGGGAAGAAACCGTTGAGAGGCATTACTGAGCGGATTAATTAAAATTGTCCAAGCGCAAATATCACCTACCAACCTACCACAATTTCAAATCCACTCCAACGCATTAGAATGAAAGGCTGAGGAAGGCCTTTGCCTTTCACAATATGTCTAGTAACAGATTTTTGAGTCTAGGAGGTAGGAAGCATAGTGATTAAAGATAGTCTGGGCATGCAGTTGTGGAAATAGGAGGTTGGGCCTGTGTAGCTATTGTGATGCCATTTTTGATTAGAACTAGGAGCTTGAAAAATTCACAGAATTTCCTTAAGCGTAATTAAGTGAAATTGGAGAACAATCATTCAAAATTATGCAAAATGGAAATCTGCCATTTAGCACTATACTGTGTTGGAAAAAGCACCCTTGCAACCATTTTTGACATGGGAACACATTTTGTTCTTAAAAAAATAGTGCAAAAAAACATGTGTTGCAAACAACATACGCTCACGTTCTGGTCGTTCACAATATTCCGGTGCTCTCGCTATAGGATTTTGTTTATTGTTTAGTCATAAATTATGCATCGAGGTGTAATGGCACAATTTTTAGAATTTTGCATAACAAGCGTAACAAGAAATTCTGGATATTAGCAAGATTACGCCAGTGTAACAAAAAGCTCACCTAAAAATTCCACCTAGATTAAAAAATGCAATTCGCCTCTCACCGCCAGACAAAATGAGCTATGCTGGGAGTGTTGGACGACGGTGCCTGGAGTGCCAGTAGGCAGAGTCCTTCCAAGAAATACTCTGGGCCATGTCATTTGTTTTTTGCAACTTAACCACTTCTGTGAAGTAGTTAACCTCTTCTGGGAGCATAAGACTACTTGGTGCAAAGATGAAACTTCAGAAATAATTCCCAGGCTCTGAGAAACCTCACTCAGTCCTTGATAGAGTTACATCTCCCTTCATCACCTAGCTGTAACAGAAAATTATTGTGTTTTTATATTATTATTTGGCAATTAAATATCCCATAATCCACCATTAATAACTCATGGCAGCACTTTTCTGGATTCCTTGGATTATTTTCCAGACAGTGGCAAGGATTCAACACAGACCAGAGTCTGCTTCGGATTGTGGATGTACCAGGAACTGTAAACAAGGCTGTATCATTCCAAACTAGCCCTTTAAGCAGAGCTTACTGGATGGAAAACAAGATTAGTAGAGCTTAAGTTGACAGCAGACTTGAGTTGTGTGTTACTAGGACTGACCCACAAAAGTACTCCAGTATTGTGGATTTTCTTCTGTTGTAAATGTATGGTTCAGATTGGAAAATGTTCCTAAGGAGGGGGATGGCCATTAGACATGTGATGAAATTCCACAAAGTCCTACTTTTTTGGGTCCTTACAAACATTCCCAATGGCCTATCATGTCCAGCTTCTACATATACCTTTAGCACAACTTAATGCTGGTGGAGGTATGCAAATCGAATGTTATATTGATCCAAACACCTCCTTATTTACATTGCCTTTGTGATGGTCGAGCAGGCGAGATGAGTTGGTGGAACCTGAAGGAAGGAGTAAAGCAGCATTATAAACAAGCCATGACAAGCCCATAGGTCTTCGCCAATGCAGGCCTTTTGGCTTTGTTTATGCTTTTTGTTGATGCTTTTCAAGATCGTAAAAAAAGTGTGTTGCCAATGCTGAACGACATTAGCAGCAAAATGTGCAATGATGTACTAAGGTGGGGCCTGCATCGCAATGCATGTGTGTGCATGTGTCATGATGTGTCATGATGGGGTAGCCATTTTGTTTCTTTGTTTTCATCTACCCTTCCAAGATGGCAGATGGCCATTTTAGAGCAGTAAATAAAAAAACTATAAAAAGTGTGCCAAAATTGCTTTAAAAAACAACAGCAACCTAATGGGAAATTATAGCTGCCTGGCTTTCCAAAAATACTTTTTTTTTTTTAGAAAGAATGAGTTTGTAAGGGGGAAGAGCAATGGTGGAGCACCTATGGAGATGGAGTAAGTCTCAACCAGAATCAGGAGATGGGAAGCAACAGCTGAGCTGGGTGCTGGTGTTAAAAGTAGGAGAGACAGAACAAAGCAGGATAGTCTGGGAAGCAAAGTACGATCTGGGAAGCGAAGGAGAGAGCAACATGGAAAGTACGGAGCAGGAATTAAAGTAGGGAAGCAGCACACGAGGACAGAGCAAGAAAACACAAGCACTTGCGTAGAGTGTTAAAATAAAATTTAAAAAAATTGGTTCCCTCACCATAAGCAGTGGAAGGATGCAAGTTATCCAATGAAAAGGATGCTAAAGAAGGTCTTTCCCATGAGTAGGAAGTAACACAAGAGCAAGGAAAGACACTGAATAAGAAGCAATTAAATGAGACAGACAAGAAATCCTACTAATTGTAAGCAATTGTCTGACCCAAAGCCCACTAATGCTAAGGATTGCTTTTTACCACAATAGGCCATCAAATACAGACAGCTGAAAGCTGAGGAAAAAGGATGAGCAAACAGCCAAACCTGATGTTGGGCCAAAGGGTGCGTGATGTCACTTTCACTATCCCAGGCTTTTTGATGAAGTACATGGACTGCCCAACACTTTCCCATTGTCATTAGATTAAAATATAATTCCTTTTGCTCAAAATGGATATTTAATTTGTATTTTACACAGCGTATGCAACAAGAAATTGATCCCAATATACACAAAGGTAGTTCATGCTGTGTTCTGTGCAACCACCTGGACCCTCTGTCATGGGTACATGGTCATGAATTAATGTCCTGCCATGGTAACAGAAGGCCATGATGGCAGATAAAAAAAAAGAAACAATGTGTATAACAATGTTAACTTTTACAATTAGATAACTGGAGGGTCACTCAGCATGGCGCTACTCAATGAGCGCATGTGTGGGAGGACATACATTTTGACTCTGGTGTCTGGAGGTATCACGATTAGACTTTACAATTATTTCATCATGAATTTTGTTAAAGCCTTGCAAATCCATCTTCTCCTTTCACAGCACATCTAAGTTGTCCCTTACGCATACTGTTGTTGATAGTTATTGTACTTGCTATTGCTATGTTGGAACATTATTTGTAATTTGCTAAACTGTACAACTTTCTGATCCCTCACAGTAAGGTTATGCCATTCAAATGCAAACACAAACACATAGACATTGTTCTTTGTAAAGCCCTCAGACAAATTCCCTGTGAAATTAAATGTTCTGACATCATTTTTAATTTTCCATAATATACCTTAATATATGCCTGTAATAATTGAAAAAATAACATCGGCTTGCTTTCCTTGGCTCTACAGTATAATTTGGTTACGTATGTGTGTGCGCGTGGAGGCGTTTGTGTGGGAGGTGACAATGGTGAGAATTTAGACAAATGTAAATTTAAGAGCTGTTGTGCTTGCAATCTGCTTTTGATGTGGTTGTTCTAATTATTTTTAATTAGTTATGTTCCAGTCCTTGCCTTCACATTTTTAGCATGATGAGAAAATAATTTACACAAACAAGATCTTCTCAAAACAACGTATGTAGCAATAATTTATGTTAATGCACAGCTTCAAGAGACATTCAGTACATGAATTTGTTCTTAAATCGTGCAGCCTTGGTAGTAGGCGTGGACTTGAGAAGAGCCCCCGCTGATCTGACCTGAGACATTGGCCTATGAGTGGTGGTATGAATCAGAAGGCAATGACATCCTCTGATGAGGCATATCGTTTTAATTCACGTTTATTTGGACCATAGGTCCTCAAACAATACATATATTTGATAAAATACATCTAAAAATACACATGATAACTACATTAAAACACATCTTAAAACATATACAATTATAAAATCCTCCATTGCCTAAATTAGGATAAATATTTTGCTAAAACTCATAAAAAAGGCTACAAAGCAGTGCCTTCACTCTTTGCATAAATTTCCCAATAGCAACGGCAATATCTAAATGGATCATTGCAGTCACCAAAGTTACAGCCTGGGCCCTTTTAATCTCATATTTCTTAAATATCGGTCTTAAAAACATAATTCGAATATCAAGAAACTTCTGACAATCTATTAAAATATGTAACAGGTCACATGAAAGGCCCAAAGTGCAAGTGCATCTTCCCATCTTATCAATCATTGAGCTTTTTACCACCTTATTTACATAACACAGGTTCATTCCAATTCTTACCCTAAGAACCTCTCTTCGTATTTGACTATCGGGTAACCTGTCAACATACGGAAAGCTTTGTTCATTTATTCCATGCGGCAGTCATAAAATGCACTGAGGGTTTTTTCGCAAGATAGTTTTGGTCCTGTACCTGAGATATTTCCTTCTCCAACATCCTAAGTATCTTCTTATCAATACTAATTATGTAGGTAATGGGGCACAATTTAACCTTCATCATACAACATAGCTTCAACATAATAGCCCTAATCTCTCTTGCCCATTTTAATTCGCTGTTCTGTATTTCGTTTTTACACCATTGTGATATTTTGGTGTTCTCGCCTACTCCTAGGCGTTGCTAAAAACGGAGTAGGGCCATACTAGCTAAAATGCTCCATGAAGTCAGTCCTAATTCAAGTCTTAATGCCTGGACCATTGCAGACATAGGGAGTGTGAATAGGTTTTTAAAGTTTTTACCTTCCTCAACATCCCAACGCTCTTTGCCGCTCAAGTATAACAGTTCTGCGCCATACAGGAATTGCGGAGGTACCATGGCCGAATATACTTTTAACACTGGTCTATCTGACATTTCGCCATAGGCTTTGTTAAACAATTTCAGTCCACTAATCAAAGCTGATGTTCTTACTTTTAGTGCTTCTAGGTGGGTATGCCATTTCAAACTTCTTTCAAACCATAAACCCAAATACCTGTATTCTGTGACCGTTTCCACTTTCTCCGTCCCCAACCACCATGTGAACCCGATTTTCCTCCGGCCAAAGCTCAAGGCTTTAGTCTTATCCATATTAACCACCAGTTTTTTCTTGGAGCAGTAATCATTAAATATATTTAGTTTCCTTTGCAGGCCAACTTCAGTCTGATCCATAATCACAAGATCGTCCGCATAGAGCAGACATGCAATATGCTTACCATCTTGTTTCGGGCTTGCCCCGTTGACATTCCCCAAGGTCAACAGCAAATCTGCTAAGAACAGAGAGAACAGCAGGGGGGCCAATACACATCCCTGCCGCAACCCATTTCCGATCTCAATCTTCCCAGATAAACTTCCATCTATATCTAAAATTATCTGGGCCCAGTTCTTAGTATGGAGCATTCAAATCAGACTTAAATCTTTTGGGATGCCATAGCTAGTTAGGCCTTCCACAGCAGCTCCCGGTCCACTAGATCGAAGGCTGCGCGGAAGTCCACAAAACAACAGAATAAACTTCCCCGCTGTTCAATCGACTTCCCTGCTATAGCCCAGAGAGCAAATCAATGGTCAATCGTAGAATGACCCGCTTTAAACCCCCCTGTTCCGGGGGTATAATCTGGTTTTCCTCCGCCCAATCTTTGAGTAAACCCAAAATGGCTTTTGAAAAGAGTTTTTCCCCTATATCTAGGAGATTTATTAACCTATAGTTCTTTGGTAATTTTAGATCGCCCTTCTTATGTATTGGTCTTTTGATTGCACCCCTCCAGCTTTCTGGTACAAGTCCTGTAGCCAAGATCACTTGGAACATCTTTGCAAAAAACTCTGCCCACCATTCTGGTCTGGTTTTTATTATCACTGCCGGGAGGTTATCTGGGCCTGCAGCACGAGTAAGATTTAAACTTGCTATAATTTTCTTTCTATGACTTGATGTAAAATAATCTTTTATGTCAGCCCTCACCCGTAACCAAACTTGTATCCTCGGCTCTTCTTGTATTGGCCAATTCCCATATATTTCTCCCAGGTAACCCACCCAGTCATCTTCAGGGACCATACAGTCTAGGGATCCTACTTTTCTACCCACACTTTCTTGGACTAATTTCCAGAATCCTTTGACATCTCTAGTTTCGATTACCTCCAACATATTTGCCCAACAGTTATCCTTATAAGTTCTTTTTTTGTTCCGAATTAATGTTTTATATCTTAACTTTAGTGACTGGAGGGACTGAGATTGTTCCACATTAAACCTAACCCTTAATCTTCTCTCCTTCTGCCTGATCTGTGCCTTGGTTACCCGGCATTCATCATCGAACCAGGTATTCATATTTTTACTAACCCTATGGCTTCCAGGCTCTGACTTTCTTGATTTAAAGTTTTTCTTTAAGGTATCCACCAACTTACTTAAGGTGGATTCAAACCAGATAATTCCATTTCTAGATTGGATTCCTTCTACAGGGATAGCCTGCTGGGTTTGCTTTAGCTTCTCAATATGTTCCTCTGTTATACTAGTTGTCAACCGTTTTGGGTAATCTACATGTACCTGCAGGATCCTTTCTCTATTTTTACTTCTTAATAAATGTAATTCAGTCCTCAGTCGATAATGGTCGCTACCTTTCGTTTTCACCACCTCAAAAGTTTTAATTAACCCAAAACACCAGGCCTGAGTGAACAAATAATCTATTGGGCAGAGTTGCTGTCCTCTTAGGAAGGTACGTCCAGCTGGTCGATCTGGCTGCATTCTCCCATTTACGCATACCATGCCTAGTGAGCCCATTAGCTGAGTGAAGGTTACATCCTGTGGCGAGATCTCTCCTCTAGGGAAGATGGCCACTTCAATATTATAAGATGCTAATAATTCCTTGTGCCATCTATCCACCCTTCGGGGATCTAATTTATGGTTAAAATCCCCCAACACCAATAATATATCCTTCTGATAATTTACGCTTACAGACGCTATATCTTCTTTCAGTTTTCCCAAGTTCTCCTTATATTCATGATCCTTTCCCTTCTGTATATATACATTAATAATACATATTCCATCATATCAGGGATCCAACTTCTGCAGTAGAACCCTACTGCCTAATGCCCACTCACAGTGTAATTTCACATTTTCCACCTTCCTAGCTATCTGTGTGGAAATCAGCGTTAGTTGCCCCCCTGATGTCCTCCCCAGAGTGTTTTTCTTTGCTGCTTTAGCGTGTTGAGCGAATCCTTCTGTAACTAGAGTTGCTAGGGTATCGTCACACAGCCAAGTCTCCTGCAGGCACACAATATCGTTATTCTTAATAAATGTATTGTATCAAAATCATTCTGAGTCGATATTTTCTTGTAGCCATTTATATTCCATGATAGGACTGATAGGCTGTGTGACGACCCATGCTCCTAGTCTATTTGACTCAAAAGGCCCTCTTCTTCATACTCCCTAGATTCTGGGGGTGCTAGGATGTTAAACCTATTACCAGCAAATATATCTGTTTCATATCTTGCAAACTCGTTATCAGTTATGGTTATTGCAAGATCCTCCTTCTTATTCCAACTTGAATTAATTAACTTTATCTGACGTAACCCTAGTCCAGCATGGTTCGTAAGGAAGTACTGCCCCTGGATTTCCTCCCTTCTTACCAATCTAATCCCCTCCTTTTGCAGCTCATTTTTAGCATTTTCCACTGCGGCTTTCACCAAGGCAGAATAAAAAAGAACCTTAGTCACTTCTCCCCCTTTACTACTTGTAACAAATCCTACTTCTCTAAGGTCCTCTCTGCCAATGCTACCAAGGCTTACACATTTTGACAGGGAGAATAGAAGCTGTGATCGATTTAATGGGTTTAATTTCCTAGCTTTTTTCCCACCTTTACCCTGGCCGGAAGGTTCCAGGAAAACCCATAAGTCGGAGGTGCATTCTTGCCTTACGCCATGGATGCCCTCCATTAAACCAGCTTCCCTTCTCTTTGCCAGGTTGTCTCCCCTAGCTTTTTCCATTTGGGACTTACTACATCTATGATTACCAGATCCTAATTGTGCAGTTATCCTCTTTCCTGTACCTTTCCCCTCCTTCCCTTTTATTGCTGGCACCAAACTACTTTTGCCATTCTTTGATCTTTCTAGCATTTTCCAGTGTTTTTCTCGTTCGGCTGGGGGTTTTACCTTATTCTCCTTTGACCTTTGCGTTACTTCCATCTCTTGACCTTCTTGTTCATTCCTTTCTCCTTTCCCCTTCTTCACCTTCCTTACATGATGTCTTGTTAGTTGTCTTTTTCTAAGGGTGACCTCCTCCCCCTAGACCTCGGGAAACCCCTTCTATAATATCTCCTTTCGCCCCATTTCCTCACAATCATTGGCTGTCGGGATATATATACAGTCGGTACCTCTTTCTGTAGGTTGGGAGCCCTTAACACAACTTCCTCTTTACTACCTACCCCCTCCTGATCTCCATCAATCGGTCTAACTAAGGCCGGCATTAACCCTTTAGTTTGTGTCAACTCACCCAACATTGCTTTAGACTGCTCCCCTTGTATTTTTAAGAGTTCAATATTTAAGACAGATACCTCTAACAGGCCTTGCAGGGTTTTTTGGAGGATCCACATAACCTCAAGCATAGAAGCACTCGCGGTTCCTGTGACCTCCAGCCCATGCAAAGAAGAATGCAATAGATCATTCCCTGTACCAAAAGAACAATCTGCTCCAACTTTCTCCTTGGTTTGGGTCATTGTCCCATTAATATCTTTTATGCTCAATTCCTTGCTACTTGGCGTTTCATCTTCGCCTTCACCCTCAAGTTCACGCTCAAGTGACTGCTTGAACATTCTTGGTGAAGAGGACAACCGTGGATTCGAAAAAAAAACAGAAATGTTAAATATGGTCTGGTTTGGAGAAACTAAATCAACCTCGCCCGTAAGCTCAGTGGTAGG
Organism: Triturus cristatus; assembly: GCF_964204655.1. Lineage (NCBI taxonomy): Eukaryota > Metazoa > Chordata > Amphibia > Caudata > Salamandridae > Triturus > Triturus cristatus. Next base: position 833,245,878 of record NC_140591.1, read on the forward strand.
ATATGCCACGGCACTTGACTCCTTGTCCATCATATCCTTCCCCTTGAAATGTCTTCCCAAAAAGTCTTTAATCGAATTTGACACTGATGAACCACCTTTTGCTACTTTTGGTTTTGCTGATTGTGGTGTTAGCGTCAAGGATTGTGCATTTCTTCCTACTTGTTTTTTCTTTCCAATTGAGTCGCTCAACACCCCCTTTGACTTACAAACTCCACTCCCTTCACCTGTCGCTTGGGTGTTCATCTCATTCTTTTTCCCAGTTTTTTTAAAGTCTTTCGGGTTCCTGTTTTGGCCGGTGCCATTTAAAAATTTTTTATTTTCTAATATCCTTCTTTGTTACTCGCCCTCAAGTCTCAGGTCTCCAATCCTATAGCCTGGTTAAAGACTACTTCTGGGTCTTCTGGGAAGAGTACAGGTACGAGTGCGCAGCAACCGGGAAACAACAGATATTCAAGTTTTTTTCTTCTGATCAAAAGGTCTTTTTAAGTTCAGACCCTAAACAGTATTAATTGCACAACAATATTCAGTTAGTCTTCTAATCAGACGAATTGTGTTTCCTTAAAATGCCAAGTGCGCTTTAAGTTCTTACTTTTGCAGCTTTGCTTAAGCAGAAAATACTTAACCGATAGCTGCGAGCGGTTGCCTAGCAACTCATTGTTGATTCCTTGATTCTTTTTCTTTTACAGAAAATCGGGCGGTGAATTCGGCCAGGAACAGGAAGACGGGGAATCCGGGACTGAAGCACCTCCAAGGATGCTCAGTTCATAAAAAACGATTTGCTCACAGTTCCAAGCCAGGTTGCGTGTGAAAAACCAATGGGGTAGATCTTGCCGTTTGCTTTGCAGGAACCAGGCACATAGCAGCTCCGTGACCCCGCTGCTCACAAGCCCACCCCGCACCTCTCACCTCCGCAGTTCCCTCAGCTTAGCCTCCGCCACCGTCCTCTGCCACCAGTGATCCTGCCTCTGATCCTGCCGAGAGCAGCAGGGGAAGAGTCACCAGCTTCGGGTGGCGGCGTGGAGTTGCGGGTCTCAGCCAGGTCGGGCGGGCGGTCGGGTCTCGGTCTCAGGCTCTCGGGCTCTCGAGGTGCAGGCAGACCGACCGCAGGGGATCACCGCAGATCGTAACAGATCGTAGCGGGATAGAGGCTGAGGTGAGGGCTGGAGTGCAGAGGGGGCGGGTCATGCGTCTGTGCCCCACTCTGTGCACGAAGGACGTGCCCTTCACGGCTCCATCCTCAGATTACTGTGTGCCTCGAAACCAGCCCAGCGCCTCGTAGCCAGCCCAGCGCCTCGAACCCAGTGCTTCAAAGCCAGCCCAGCGCCTCAAAGCCAGCTCAGTGCCTCGACCTGCACCAGCTTCAAGTGAACTTCCCTCGCTCTCTGCAGACAGGAGTAATCTGTGCGGGACACCGTCAGTGTGACAAGATCACACGAGTGATCAGATAAGTCAGTCAGTCAAATACTCTCTTCCCTCAGACCCGGATAAAAGATAAAGGATATTTTAACATGGATTTGATCTTCTAGGGATCGCCGTCTCTGTGCACTGTACTTTGCTCAAACCATGCAGGCAACCAACGTTGGAATATCATCCAACTCCTCCACCGACCACTGACCTGTTATGTTATGTTATGTTATGTTATTTATTCTTTTGTATAGCGCAACGGTTACTCAAAAAGAGTGTCCCGGCGCTTTTAGGTAGGGGGAACAGACTTCAGACTAACACAACACAACTAAAAACAGGTTGAAAGAAAAAAGAAAACAAAACTACTGGCAGACCTATTGGGAAAACAGCCAGGTTTTGAGACCTCTTCTAAAATCAAGGAGAGTAGACGCCCCCCGCAAAGGGAGCGGTAGTGCATTCCACATCTGTGGGGCCACCAGACTAAAAGAGCGGCCCCCAAGGCGAGCCCTCTTCACACGCGGAACAGCCGCCAAGAGTAGAGATTCTGACCTCAACGAGCGAGTCGGATGGTAAAAGGTCAGTCTCTTTTGCAGATGTTTAGCTCCCACAGCATGGAGTGCTTTGTAGGCCAAGGTCAGAGCCTTAAAGGCAACCCGTTTGCGAATGGGTAGCCAGTGTAACGTCACCAACAACCCAGAGGCGCTGGCCCGTCTACTTAGGCCAAAGATGGCCCTGGCCGCCGCGTTCTGTACAACTTGAAGCCTTTGTAGCAGATACTCTGGCAGGCCCAGGTAAAGAATGTTGGCATAATCCAACCTGGAGCCTATCAGGGCCTGCACCGTCAGCCTCCTGTGCTCCTGGGACAAGAGAGGCAAGAACCTCCGCAGCATTTTTAGCAGGCCGAAGCAAGTGCCGGTTACCCCCAAGATCTGGGCTTTCATCGTCAGCCCCTTGTCCATCTTAACCCCCAAGTTTTTAGCTATGGGAGAAGAACCGGACGGAGGGAACATGTCTATGGGCCACCAGGCCTGCCAGCCGGGCTCCGTATCGCACCCGAAGAAGAGTACCTCCGATTTGTCAGAATTGCACTTGAGGCCGTTCCGTTGGAACCATGCGAACACAGCCCCAAGGCAATTCTGGATACTCTCCCCGTCAAAGTCAGCCCCTCTCTCGCAAGAGAAGAGGAGCTGGGTGTCGTCGGCATACGACACGATCCGGGCACCAAATGACTCCGCCACCGCCGCCAAAGGGGTCATAAAGATGTTAAAAAGGGTCGGGCTCAATATAGAGCCCTGAGGGACCCCGACTCCCAGAGGCGGCATTACGGCGGTGTCAGATGATGTCCAGATCGTTTGCCGGCGGCCGGCCAAAAAGGAAGAAAACCATTTGAGCACCGTCCCCCGCAGACCAATCTCAAAGAGTCTTGCGAGCAGGCCCTCATGGGGGACGGTGTCGAAAGCCGCCGACAAGTCCAGCAACACCAGCATGACTTTGCCCCCGGTATCCAACACCCCTTTAATGGTTTCAAAAACCTCAAGGAGCGCGGTCTCGGTGCTGCGATGTGAGCGGAAGCCCGACTGGGAGTCATGTAAGATCTCATGGGACTCCAGAAAATTGGAGAGCACCGACTGAACGTGCTTCTCCAAAATTTTTACAAGAGCCGGCAGCAACGAAATTGGCCTGTAATTGGCTGGGGCTTTCGGGTCAAGTCCCGGCTTTTTAAGCAACGGGATGACCATTGCCTGCTTCCATACTGGCGGCACCTCTCCCAGACTCAACGAGAGGTTGAGAAGAGGGTGCGCCAGCGGATTAACCACCTCCGCCAGTTTACCCAGGAGCTTAGCAGGGCAGGGGTCAAGCGGAGACCCAGATTTTAAGTTGCCCATAAGCGCTAGAGAAGCTGAGGCTGGCAGAGATGGAAACTCAGCCAATAAGGCGCCCTGCGCAACTGAGGGAGACGCGCCCGCCTCGGGCAGCGGCAATATAACCTGTTCACTCGATAGAAAGGAGTCCTGGATAAGTTTGATCTTGCCTGTAAAAAAACACGCAAGATCCGCCGCCCAAGATTCTGCGGGCCCCTCTTCCGAAGCAGTAGTCCGAGGGGAGATGAATTCTCGAACGATGGTAAAGATCTCCTTACTGGAGTTCGAAGCTGCTTCGATTCTCCCCGCAAGATAGGCTTTCTTTTCGAGGCGGATGTCTCGGTGGTAAGCTTTAACCACAGCCTTGTAGGCAGACCTGTCCTTGCTGTCATAATGTGCCCGCCAGGCCCTTTCGGCTACCTTGCACTGCTGCCGCGTAGCCCACAGAGCAGGGGTAAACCAAGGGGCCGAAACCCGCTTAGGTGTCGGGCGGGGGGGCAGGACTGGGGCCAGGTCATTCAGCCTCTCCGTCAGCCATTCTTGCAGGGATTCCAGGTCCCTCTCTAGCTCGCCAGACAGAGGACAAGGGTGCGTCGCAGCAGCCCGAGCCAGCATCTCAGGGGTCACCCTGCTAAATGCTCTAGAGGCTCGTCCCCGCTGCTGTGAGACAGGGTAAGGCGCCCTGGCGTTGCCGCTGATTTCAAATTTGGCCAGCCAGTGATCCGACCACAAGACCGGGAGAATCTCTTTCACCACTAAAGGGGAGGTCGAGAAGACCTGGTCTAGAGTGTGCCCCTTGTCATGGGTCGGGCCCTGCAAATGCGGGGTGAGACCCAGCGGAGTCATAGCCTCCAAAAGCTTAATAGCGGCGGGGTCCGACGGATCATCCAACCGGATGTTAAAGTCCCCCGCCACTAAGCAGTGTTCTGCTCTCAGTGCTAGACCAACCAGCACCGAATCAAGGTCAGCAAAAAACGTCCCAAGCGGACCAGGGGGGCGGTAGACTAACAGTCCCTTCACTGATTGATGCGGCGCTAGCACAATTGAAAAAGCCAGCGATTCCGAGCCGTGGATGTCCTCAGTGGGCAGGATAGTGCAGGGCGTGCACTATCCTGCCCACTGAGATGACCAGATTCCTATTGATGAACTATTTAGCGTACCTTATGAAGGTTTATCCAGCTTCCAAAGAAACTCATTCAAGGGTTCCAAAGGCTTCCAAATTTAAGATGAAAACACGCGGCGTGTCAATACGAACGTCCTGGTGCCGTATTCAAGATGAGGCATATCATGGGTAATCATATTTTGAGGTACCCGATCACTGCTACCCTGTGACTAATTTGAATTAACCTCTTTCAAAATTTGCAATGGTAAACATGCTTCCCGCCTGGTACAAACTGAATGCAGACTCTTTGCTAGGCCCAGAGCTCTTCTCCTAAACACCATGGTGTTAGATGTTTTATTTTCATTTTGTTGTTGGTTTTAATTCAGTGTTGAGACACAAATAAACGTCACAACATTGTGTACGTTTCGTTATTAGGTATACACATACATGAAAATAATAACTGTTTATCTTAACTTTTCACTATAGAAGGAGTAGGAGACACCACTTATGTCTACTTGAACTTCCTACCCATGCACTTTATTATTGAAGTATTTTCCATTCCACAGTCTTAATGGCAGGTTGGGTGGCATCACACTTTAACCCTGATTTACTAACACTTAGCGCCATTCCAAAGTGATGCAAAGTCCCAAAGCATTGAAATTGTGTCCTGGAAAGGTGCTTTATTTTCAGCTCAAGAAGCATTATGCACTGCTTTGCATACCTTTGTATCAAGGGGCCAATATGAGGAATTACAGTGCAAACACCCATCAGTTTTGACTTAAAGGCTCATCTACTAAGCGAGCCAGACCAAATAATGCGTCCTGGAAGCAGGCACTAACAAGGATAAATGCTTTTATTTAAAAAACAAAAAACATGTGTTGCATGTGTGCTGAAGTGCACAGCACATATCCAGTGAGTCTGGTCCTTCTATGCATATCTAGACATAAAAATGTGTACTGGAAGGGCATGCTTTCAGTACGAATCCTATGCTAGAGAGCACACTCTCACCTCTGTGTGGGGGTACGTCACACACGGCCACCTTTCTGAGCACCAGTAGAGAGGAAGACCTCAGAAGCCACCCCATCTTAAAACATATGACTTTTCGCTCCGTTTACCTCTTTGCACAGCGCAGTAAATTAGATTTCTGTACTGCGGTGTGTTCAAAATGACTACATGTGTCCCTTCACAGAAATGCCAACAGACAAGTGAACATTCATTGTGTTTTAATGTAGATGGGGCCGATTCACAGAACTAATCTGAGACAAAATTCTAAATTTACAACTTTTGGTATTCACAGAAGGCATTTAGTAGTAGTAAAATTAGGATTTTGTCTTAAATTAGGATTTTGTCTTAAATTAGGATTTTGTTTTAAGACCAAAATTTAAGACAAACTTGGAGTTTAACTTAAGTTTAATTTAAAGACAAAATCCTAACTTAAGACTAAATCCTAACTTCACTACTACTAAATGCCTTCTGTGAATACCAAAAGTAGTAAGTTTAGGATTTAGTCTCAGATTAGTTCTGTGAATCGGCCCAATGTGTTTAGAATCTTCTAGATGATCTACTTTTCGTCATGCTGGGATTTTCATCCTCTTAATTCTGTGTCCAGATTTGAAACTTCTTCCATTTGTAAAACATTGTATGTCTTCCCCTCATTGTCTACCTTAGCCATGGCTTACATTGTGAGGGTAAAGAGGACCTGTGCCTATCCCCGCTAGACTAAGCCTGACAAGTTAGATTTTGATATTTAAAAAAGAAGTAAAAGAACTTCAAAGCAGCACAAATTTGAAGCCTTCACCGGCAGGGCAGTCTAAAGAATGCCCATTTTGTAAAACAAATAAATAAATAAATGGAAGGACACATAGGTTTTATTTAAAAACCACTGCAGGTGCTGCCGAGTGATTGAGTTGATGACCACCATGCCTGCTAAAATTTGATCCAACATCATGCTACCTTCTTCCATCACTCCACACTCATTGTTTCTTTATCTCACTCTTGCCATTTCTTTTTCATCACAGCTTTCCCTATTTAGACACTCTTTTCCTTCTCTTTCGCTTTTGCCTTCTTTCTGACTTTTCTTGCTTTCTCTCTCTTGCTCTGAACCATAGGCTGATGATTAAAAATTAGAACAGGGGCTGCATTACACAAAGTGCCCTGGGGACGCAACAGGCGGGTTTGCCCAATTTGTGTACCCCCAGGGCACTTTGGTATTACAGAATAGGCTGCAAATGCTTGTGCAGCCACTTCTGTAATACTGATAGCGTTGGTGCACATGTGTGCCTATGCTATTGTGAGAGGGTATTTCGCCATATGCATGGGTGCATGGCCCCATGTTTATGAGGGACTCTCTTTGCTTCTGTGCTCACTCCCTATGATGGGCCTGGGTGCAAATTATCCGCAAGGAGGCGCAATGACAGTGTACCACAAAAATGTGGTGCACTGTCAGTGTGCCCCCACAGGGCAGTCCTCAGAAGAGGCTCTCATGGACCCCCCCCCCCCCCAGACACCCACTTGCAGGCAGGTGCTATTACTCACTGCCCCATCTGCAAGGGGTATCTCTCTTCCCTCTTGACAGTGCAGGTGGGTTGCCACCTGCACAGTGAAACATGGAGGGACTTGTAAACAGCTTCTCCGAATTTCACTTGAATTAGCTATCCTCAGGGCAGCTTGTGTTCATAATTGCACTGAAGGCAGAGCATTCCCCATGATAGGGTGCACTTTCCCTGTTTGCGCCCGGCGCATCCTTTGAAAGGTGCACCGGGATCAAAAAGGGAAAGTGTGCCCTGTGAGTAATACTGCCTAAGGTCACCAAAGATGAGCACTATGAAGCAACACCTGCAACCACCTGCACAAATTAAGTAATATGTCCAAAGCCTCATGGATTGAAAGATATTTCGCATCTACATGATGACAAAAATAATACGTTTACTATATTTGTCTACTCAATCATCCAATTTTCTGCCATACAAGTGAAGCATGTTTTCTATTTATTGTTAATCCTTCATTTACATTTCTAGTCACATGTCCCAACTAAACAGTATTACAATGTCTAAAATCATGAAACGAACACTTTAGGTATGTTTGATGGTGTTTTTTAGTTACAGTGTACACTAGCCGTGAACAGCATCGTGCACCTCCATCTCCCTCCATCAACTGTTGTCCTGGAACCCACAGAGCATTCCAAGAGGACGGGTTCTAGCATGGAATACTTAATATGACATATGTGCTGGAACAGATGACACCAGTTGTGACTGGGGAAATTTGAAAGTGGGGGGGTTTAAGCGTAATAAATGAATTTTTGCACGTGAGCAGAGCAAGTGAGCCTTATGGTTAAGAGGGATGTTGGGGGGGGGGTCCCTCTGAATTGTTTTGAAAACTTGGTGCATTTTGGTGCAATTTTTAGCACTTATTTTGGCATAGATGTGAACTGAATTTATTGAAATAAAATGATTTCTTTATAGGTCTGTGTCTGTGTTTTGAACCTCCTCCTACACTTTGAAAGATCATTGATCATGTTTTAAATGTGTAGAATGGAAATCTTACCATATGTTTTCCACTATCTGCTGCAGTTGAGGTTTTCTGAGACAAGGCAAAAACCACAGGGAGTGAGTGAATTGCAGGCTGCTGAGCCAACTTCATATTACTTCCACCTCCCCACAGATGCAGCTTCGGCTTTGCCATTAAAAGGCAAAGGGTTGCATAAAAGCTTCAGGGCAGTCTTGTTCACACAATGGAAGATGGCAGTTTGACCTGATCATGCCTAACCAGTTACATTGCACAAATCCTTTTTTTAGGCACGGGCCATATGTAGGTAACATACTATTTACCGATTCTTAAATACCGAATTTTACCGATTCGGTATTTAAGAATAGGTAAATAGTATGTAGGTAATAATTCGGTAAATTTTACCGAATCGGAAAAATTCGGTAATTATGAATCGGTATTTACCGATTCGGTAATGAGGCATACCTTCCCATTGATTCCTATGGGCCTGGAGGCCCATAGGAATCAATGGGAAGCCATTCACCATTACCGATTCGGTAAATACCAATTCGGTATGTATGTCTGCCACATGGCACTTTTAAATCTGCAAAATTAAACTTTTTGCAAGGTATTCGTTATTTATCACCAACCTGTATTTGGTGGTAAATAACGAATTCTTAATACTAATTTTCACTCTTTAGAGTGCTCCCTACATATGATTTCAGGATTCGGTATTTACCGAATCGGTATTTTACCGATTCGGTAAATTACCGAATCCTGAAATTATGCCTCCTACATCTCAAATAGCTAAATACCGGTCGGTAACGGGATATTTACCGAATTTCGGCCGCTACCGACCGGTATTTAGCTACCTACATGAGGCCCTAAGTGTTTTGCCCAGAATCACAGGATATTGAGCCGATGCAGAGACTCAAACCTGGTTCCCCTGTTCCAAAATCTGCAGCTCTGGCCTAATAACGCATCCTCGCCTAGTGTTTTTGTAAGCCAGGTCAGTCATGCCTCTGTGGATGCAAATGCATCAATCACTCCCATTCCACTTACCGAAGAGCACCAGCTAGGTGTGACAAATCACTGCACAAGTGTTTGAATAAATGGCAGGCACATGGGTACAGGAGTGGCACCTGCACATACAACAAATACACCAGACATGCATGTGTGACCTGGATTTGAATTTTAATCTGTAGATCTAACCCACCATTTTACTGCCACTAAACAGTCATCTTTTCAACCTCTCCCAAAGGGGAAGCTACCATTTCTTAATTGTGTTCTCACCACACCTTTGCAGAAGGTCTGATATAGTTCTAATGACACATTATGAAATGTTTATAAATGTTCTACTGCACCTTGTGTGAGGCACTTTCAGAACCGCTCAGCATAGATAGTAATGTGCTGGCTTAATTATGTCATGGTGTATATGTAAGAAAAGGAAGTAACTCAACAAACTAGGGGTGTGGATGAAATTCAAGATTAGTAATTAGAAAGTAGCACTACCCTGAGTATGAAGAGAGAAACAACCTATCCGAGCACATTCACATCTTTTGCTCAAATGTTAGGACTTGTTAATGGCTGCACTTTTGACTTGGGGCCAGGTGACAAATGTATTTGTGTTTCAATTTTTTATTGAAATTTACAAAAGAATACATATAGTATAATAACTGTTTGCATTATCATACAATAAATATATAAGAAAATTGTTATATATAAGCATATAATAAAACTTTCTGAATAATTAATCATATTATATAATTTAATAAATACATAAACAGATCCATGCAAAGACAAATATTTGACTGTATATTGAGGCCATAAAAGATGGAATTACGGGAAGGGGGGGGGGTGACAAATGTATTTGAAGATGACCTTTAGGGTTTGTTATCTCTGGTATGGGTAGGTAGGATTATGGGAGTGCTTAGATTGTTTTTTGAGAGCCTGGTAATTTGTTGGCAGCTTCATCCACATTTGGTTAATCTAATGGAGGCTTTGATCTGACAACTAAGACCTTTCTAATTAAGAGCAGGAAGAGTCTTTATGTATCAGCTTAAACAACCTGTGGGGCTTAAACATGTGCCTTGACAAGTTTTGATTGTGTACATTGTGAGCAACAGTGACTGTATCATGCGAAACTGAATACACCAACTTTTAGTTACAAATGGAACAGAATTTTTGGGAATTATCAAATCGCTCAACACTTCTAGACATTAGCAAACTGAGATAGGAGCTAGTTTACAGATATCAAGAAGGCAAATTACCTACAACTTCTTTCAAGGAAAGAAAACACACGATTCATACACATGTTTTCATTGCTTCTTGGTGTATCTTTTGGTAAAAATGCACGCATTACCAGTGTTATGAATTGGAAAAGTGTGGCCTTTGTATGCCTTTAGGAGTACATACGACTGCTGATGTGCCAATACAGTATGCTTTCAATTTTCCCATTAAAATATTGAGCAATTTATTTTCATTTGGGGTTGCTGTTCTGCAAGGATTTGAGTGGACTGGGAACCCCCAGGTCTCATTCCAGGGAGTAATTAAAAAGGACATTGACTCGGATCCCTGTTGGGCCCTATCTTTATGTCCTTATATTCACAGGCAAAGACAGGAATCAATTTCTGAACATTTAATGTAACCCCCTTACGGCAATCCATGTTATCGATTAAGTTCCTGTTTTTATTTGAGGCTTTCTTTAATCTGCACTCCCTACGAGCGTTAGCTATTTCCAAATCTCAACACAGAGCAATGGTGCCAGTAGCAGGCAGCATTCACAAATCTGACAAGCTGAGGAGCAACAAAGTGTTATGTTTCTAAAAAGTGTCCATTTATCTAGCACCTATGTTCTAATTACGCAAATGCTTTCTGGACACAGAAAGTTGATATATGGCCACTTTTCAGAAGCATCAGTAAGGCACGCAGACTTTACAGTGCTGATAAATGCGTGCTAAGTAACAACTGCTACAGAAGGGAGGAGGAGCGAATACACATGGCTGCCAATTTTTCAGTCAGCTTATGAGTGACATTTCTATACTTGGAGTGTGTTAATGTGTGACATTTCCTAGACTCAGGTGTGACACTTTGAGTGACATTGTATTGGAAATGCAGTCAGTGACTCAACAAGTGAAATTTCAACCAGTAGGTGCATTATTTTCCCCCATAGCAGAGGACGTGCCTTAACAGCAGCAAGGATTATTCTACTGCGGACTTAGTAGGACTCCTAATGTGTGACATTTCCTAGACTCAGGTGTGACACTTTGAGTGACATTGTATTGGAAATGCAGTCAGTGACTCAACAAGTGAAATTTCAACCAGTAGGTGCATTATTTTCCCCATAGCAGAGGACGTGCCTCAACAGCAGCAAGGATTATTCTACTGCGGACTTTGCAGGACTCCTAATGGGTGACATTTCCTAGACTCAGGTGTGACACTTTGAGTGACATTGTATTGGAAATGCAGTCAGTGACTCAACAAGTGAAATTTCAACCAGTAGGTGCATTATTTTCCCCCATAGCAGAGGACGTGCCTCAACAGCAGCAAGGATTATTCTACTGCGGACTTTGCAGGGCTCCTAATGGGTGACCTTTCCCAGAAGGGCACCTGTACCAGCACCCAACTATTAATAACACATGTGGTGGGAGCGGACGGCGCTTGGCGGCGTAACTGTGCAGGGCCATGAGGGTGGGCACAAAGAACCCTCCCGTCAGGGTACGGGTAGCGTGGTTTGAAGATATGCGGGCTCCCCTTACGGATGGGGCTTGGAAGGGGGCCTGCTCCTTAACACGGGCAGCATCCTGTAAAGCATGTCTAAAACAATTTCTTACAGCGGGTATATATGACTCCAGTTAGGCTGCATCGCATTGACCCTGGTTGCATTTTATGTGGGAGTGTGTAGAGGTGAGTGCGTACTGGGAACGGGTAGTTGAGAAAGTGCATGCAGGTATTGGTATACGGATCAAAGTTTGCCCTTTACATTGTTTCCTGGGGCAGGTTCCGAGACCCAAAAAGAAAAAAATAGCATATAAATTGCTGCAGCTAGTCATTGCTGTGGCCTGAAGAAGGGTAGCTATAGTATGGATGAGTAGTCGCGCTCCAACAATAGAACGCTGGTTGAGAGATGTTCAGGAATAGTCCTTGGCAGAAGAGATACATATGAAGGCGTGTAGAAAGGATGAAAAGTTAGAGGAAGAAGTTAGTGAATGGAGAGAACTGTGTAGAGAACTAATCAATCCAATGGAGGATGTAGACATGCATGGCGAAACTAGTATAACTGACCATGAGTCAAATGTTATAGCCTGAGTTGTGCCTGAATACGGTTGAAACTGTGCCTATATTGAATGAGTTAATTGTGCAAGTATACAAATACAAAACCTGTAAAAACACAAACAAAAGTTGATAATGCCATGTGTCCCTGATATCTCTAATTGGAAACCATATGTATTGATTGTATGTTGAAACTGATTGTGCCCATCCACTCTATATTTGTTATGAAAATGTAATAAATATAGATCTTTAAAAAAAATTAAAAAAACATGTGCTGTGTCTTTCCACAAAGGCCTCTAGATACTTCATTACTTTGGTGTAAATGACTGTGGTTTTTGAAAACTGAAAAGTAATATGAAATCCATAGCATTCAGCAGTAACACATGTATTTCCTTTTGCTTAATGTTATGTCATGAATACATCAGAATGTTTATTGAATAAACAATGACCATTTGTTTTGTGTGAAACATTTTGCCAGTTCTGAGTTTTTAATCTACAGACACTGCATTCTGGGTCTTGTAGTTTCACTTTTCAAACATAGAATTTGAGTTTAAGAATCTAAAACGCAGAGTGATGCTTGCTACAAACCGATGTAGGACTGGGTGAAGGTTGTCTAACACAATAAGGTCATTTGGCAGCTATTCAAATTGAAGGGACTCCAGAGATGTTGCCTCAGTTTGTCATCCTACATGACGTTCTTTTAGCACTGAAAAGCCCAGCACTCCTCCTCAGCTAAGTTGAATGTGCCAGCTGATATCTCTTGTTATTTACCTCTTGTTTCAAAATGATCATGTCTGTCTACTAGTTGACAGGGAGGGAGCAGCTGTTTGGGGTTGGCATGCTGAGCCAGAAAAAGCCTTCTGAGGTTTTGTCCCACAGAGTACGTCTGCATCCAGGCACGCAAAGCCCATTGGGCTCAAAGGGCTTCAGCCCCCCTCCGTCATGTGTGTCAGCCTGGGGTGAGACAGCTTCCCGGGCACACACACTACCTGCTGTAGGCTGGCTGGCTGGTCTGACATCCATCTTATTGCAACTGCACCCGAGTACTCCACAGGTCTTTAAAAGATCATTTACTTGTTAATGAAGCTTTGTTGTTTTTCCCCCCTTCTTAGATCCCCTGCATCCCCACTCTGCCTATTGCTGGAAAAATTAGCACCCCCCAAACTTTTTATTAGCCCCCCCGCCCGAAATTTGGTTCTAATTGTGCCTCTGTATGCATCTGTTCAGAGGGGCAAACACCCAAATGTGAAAGGGCAGCAGTGTCTCAGTCTGACTCAGAATCGTACAGACTGTGACAGAGTAGCTAAGCTGTCCACTGACTTTTACTTTGGTGCACTGTTCCTCCGTCGGGGGCGTAAATTGTGCCTTGTCCCTCCAAGCACAGAGGGGTCAAGAAAAAGGGAGTCAGGATCAAAGGGACCAAGGGGTAGCACTCGAGCACAGATGAGCCAAGAGGCTGGGGCTCAACGGGCTGGGGCTAAAGCACAGGTAGACCAACAGGCTGGGGCTCCTGGATGGCCTTAATTTCAGGTGGCACCTCCTCACTCAGTACAGTGTGGCTTTCTTCCTCAGTTGGTTCCTACGTCAGGCGTGCCTCCGAAAAGAGAATGAAGTGCTGTACCTGCTCTGTCTCAGAGTCGCCAATCCCATCGAGCACCCACTGGTCATAAGGCAAGGGTACCCACTTATAGTGGGCACTGTGGATCCCGTTCTTAAGGCTGTCGACTTTCACTGCTGTTCTGGTGGCGAGGAGGACCTGGAGTGGTCCCTTCCAGCATGGCTCCAAGCTGCTTTTCCTCAGGTAATTTTGCACGAGGACCCAGTCCCCAGGCCGTATATCATGGCCCGGCCCCTCGGAGGTTTGTTGTAAGGCTTCAGAGATCTGTTGGTGAATAGAATGCACATTTTTTGTCAAATCATAGAGATAGTCCACAAGCAGGGGGTATTTTATTTCAGAGAACCTACAAGGTCGTTGGACGCCCCAGACATTTGCCGGGCGGCCAAACACTACCTCAAACGGTGACAGTCCTGCTCTAGAGTAGGCCATGGCTCTTGTGGACAGCATCGCTAGGGGTAAAGCATCTGGCCACTGCAATCCTGTGCTCTCTTTGATATTTGCCATTTTCAGTTTGAGAGTACCATTGTACTTCTCAACTAAGCCTGCTGATTGGGGATGGTTCGCAGCATGAAACTTCTGCTTAATCTGTAGCCCGTCACACACCAGCTGGATAACTTTCGAGCTAAAGTGACTTCAATTGTCACTCCAGATCAAATGGGGCAAACCGAAGCGCGCAAAGAACTCTTTCAAGAGCGCCTTCGCCGTCGCCATGGCTGTATTCTCTTTAGTGGGGTAAGCCTCAATCCATTTACTGCATGCACAGACAACCACTTACACATATTTCAAATTGTTGACTCGTTCCATTTCGACGAAATCCATCTGGAGAACCTTGAAAGGGAATGAAGGTGGTGCAAAACTGCCAGAAAGTGTAGGGGTACCTTTCCCGGTATTGTGCATCATGCATACCATACAGTACTTCATTAAACGAGCAGCAACTTTAGGGATGTTGTTGTTCTGCCACACGGGGTCTAACAATTTACATATCCCTTTCGCACTAACGTGGGCTGGCCCATGTGCCATAGTAACCACAGTTAGGACATCCGCATCAGGTAGCATCTATCTCTGCTTTCCTGACTTGTCTGTCCAACACCCATCCTCATCCAAAGGGGCTGTACTTTCCTGCCATACTGCTAACTCCTCAATCGTTGCCTCTCTCTGTATCTCCTTGACATTGTCTAATCTGTCCTCAAACATAGTGACTTCAGGTACCCATCTAGCAGGGCCCACCACAAACATTCTTTTCATTCGTGTTCGGGCTGTCTCCTTAGCTGTTAGGTCTGCAAATGCATTTCCATATCCCACATCATCTGTTATTGCCTTGTGGGCACTGCACTTCACTATTGCCAACTTCTTGGGGAGTGTCAGAGCTGACAAAAGCCTGTGCTTCATTGGGCCATTCTTAATCTTTGACCCATGTGAAGTCAGGAATCCTCTCTCTGCCTAGAGTCGCCCAAAACTATGAGCGACTCCAAAGGCGTACTGGCTGTCAGTATAAATATTGACAGTCAGTCCCTCGCTCAACTATAAGCTCGACGAAGGGCAACTAACTCCACAGCTTGGGGCGATTGGTAGGAGACCCGTGATGTCTCGACTACTGTGTGTAAGGTAGTTACGGCATACGCCACTGTTATGGTGCCATCTGGTAATTTGAAACAAGAGCCATTGACATATAGCTCCCCTTGGGGATCAGATAGGGGAACATCAGTCAGGTCTGCCTGTCCCTTCGTCTCCTCCTCTGTTCAGAAAATGCAATCATGCACGTCTGTGTCCTCACTCTCAGAAGGGAAGGGTAGTAACGGGGCTGGATTCAGAGTGGCACATCTTTTGATAGTGACGTGTGGTGTAAACAGGGTCAGCTCATAACCACACGCACTGGTAAGGTGCTGCGTCTTCGTTCTATTCAAAAGTGTGTCGACAGCATGAGGTACCATGACTGTGAGATCAGTATCAAAGACTATCCCAGACGATTGTCGAATAGAGATGGCCACTGCCATGACTGCTCTTAGACAGCTCGGAAGGGCTCTGGCGACGTTATTAAGAAGTGCAGAGAAATAAGCACACAGCCTCTGCTTACCTTCAAAGGCCTGTGTTAAGACAGAGCGCGCAGCCAGCCATCTTGTGTACATAAAAAACGCACTGCTTCTGGTAATCAGGGGTACCAAGCACAGGCGCAGAGCAAGGAGCGAATTTTAGTTGCTCAAAAGCTAGTTGACATTCATGCATCCAAGGCAATAGTTCATGCACATCTTTAGTGGTTAGTTGCAATAGAGGCTTCGTTAGTAGGGAGTAGTTAGGGATCCAGTGGTGACAATACGGAGTAATGCCAATAAAAGCTTGCACATCCCGCTGAGTCTTAGGGATGGGCATTTTTACAAAAGCACTAATGCGTTCAGATGTTAGCCTCCTTCCCTCCTTCGACAGTAGGTGACAATATTGGAATTTTGAAAGGGACACTTTACGTCCGTGATGGGCCAAATGTAGCAACTATTTAACCGTTGCATCTTTGCAACCGTCTTCAGTGTTGGAAGCGATCAGGAAATCGTCTACATACTGCAATAATACATTACCTGTGGGAAGTATGAGGGAGTCCAATTGGCTTTCTAAGGCTTGACTATAGATACTGGGGCTTTCAGTATAGCCCTGAGGAGCCCGACAGAATCTGAAACTTCAGCCAGCGAGGGTGAATCCAAACAGATACCTACTATCTGGATGTATTGGAATGCTAAAGAATGCATTTTTCAAATTGATGACAGAAAAGTATTTGGCAGAGGAAGGAATCATAGTCAGAAGGGCAGTGATGTCATTGACAACTGGGAACTGAGGGACCACAATCTTATTAACCTCACGTAAATCAATCACAAAACGATATACATCTGAATGATCATCAGAGGAACCCAGGGGTGTCCTCTTAAGAATGGGAAGAATAGGGCTATTACACACATTCACAGTCGTCTCCTCAACAACCCCTTACGTAATCAAATCCTGTATAATCTGCAATAGCACTCGCACCCCTGCTTGCGGTATTTTGTACTGAGGGATACGAGGGAGAACAACGTTGTCCTTGAATCTAATATAAACCGGGGGTATCTGTAATAGCCCCACGTCCATATCACCTGCAGCCCATAACGCTGTTGCTACATCCTTGAACTCAGCGGGAAGGAGCTCATCCTTTGAAAAACTTTACTTGGAATTCACTATATTGGGTCCTATTGTCATATAGACACCATTCGGGGAGCAAGAAATAGTCGCATGCAACTTTTTTAACAAGTCCAAACCCATAAAATTTTCTCCACAGTTAGATGTCAGTAGAAATGGCGAGTCAACAGTAAAAGGACCAATAGTCAGGGCAAATGGCTCGGAAATGGGGCTCACAACCGGTATACCTGAAAAGCCTACCAAAACATTATGTTGGCCGGACAGGGCTACCCCGGGGACCAGTGAACAAAAAACACAGCTATTCATTGCGCCTGTATCCACCAAGAATTTCTTTCTGAGCCCTGCAAATCAGCAGTAACATAAGGTCCGTACTGATGTGCAGGAATCTGAACTGATCCCTTACCCTGCCCCTGAGGACCCTAGACATGAATTAGCCCCATCACTTCAGCCAAATCGTAGTCATCATTGTAATACTGTCGCCCCCTGGGATCATCAAAATGGTTCTGAGCAGAGCGACCTGGCTATTCCTCTCTTCCCTGGCCTCCGTCATGGCTACCTGCCCCACAACCCTTTCCATGAGAACCCCGTCCTCTAGGGACACCAACCCTTTGCAACAACATCAGGCACTCGCTGCGCCAGTGTCCCTCTTCTTTACAATATGCACACTGGTTCGGCCCCACAGGTGGGGCATTCCTGCTGGTGCAGGGCAGCTGTCGGACCAGACCAATGCCCTGTCCTTTACCGTTCCCCCTGGACACCTGCTGCATCAACACCTTCATTTTCAACTCCTTGTATTTCTTCTCTACCTTTTCCTTCTCTTCATTCTCTCTATGCTCATAATACTGTGCCATGCTTAATATCAGTGATGGGGAGGAGGTAGTCCAAGTTCTCTCCAAAGCCTGCTACGGAGTTGCAATCTCGGGAAGTAGATTCATAACAAAACTATTAAAAAACAATCAGACACCTCCCTCCATCGACAAGTCCTGTCCACCGAAATCCAGAAACACACCTTGAAACCTAGTGAAGAAATCAGACACATTTTAATCTTTTTTGTGATGACATGCTGTTAACTTGTCCCAATATACTCTTCTAGGCGGAATCAGGGAGTGCATATAAGTAATAATCCGACCCGGCAAAGTAAGTATCTCAGCCTTAGGCTTCTCACCAGGCTTCCTCTCTTTATCCCATGCCCTGATCTCATCCCAAGTGCCAACCAACTCTGCTATGTGGTCCTGCATATGCACCTGCCGCCAGATATCAACTGGTACTAACAAACCAAAAAACATCTCAATGTCTGCCAACGTCATCACGGTCGATGACGCAGCCTCTGTCAATTCTTTATAATATGCAGTTGGATTTTTTCTAGGGTCAGGTAACTGGGTCTTAAGAGACAAAACCTCACTCCTTTACCAAGGAGTATAAATCCATTGTTCCTAAAAACGGTCTCTACTAGCTGTCTGACAACAGCATCATGCTGATCTCGCAGCTCCGGTATCTCATGATGAAAAATAGGGTGTACTTCCCTCATCGGAAACTGGGACACTGCTGTCGGACTCTTCTGGTGCAACCTACATCGGTATTTAATCAATGTTGCAACATTACCAAAAACGTCGTTATGGGCCATGTCAGCAGCATACACACTGTCCCGGATGTCATAAATAATGTGGGGCGCGACACCACTGAAACACTGCTCCCACAACCCAACCAGAGTAGCAGACATATGCTTGAGGGCATGCAGCTGTACAAATGCCTGTTACTCTTTCAACACACTCCACACATCTTCCACACTATAAATCGGACTCTGGACCCACTGGGCAGCCTGGTTAGCTACCATCTTTTTCTCTGCATCTCCCACATCAGACCGAATCAACACCCACCCCATTCGCTCCTGTGCAGTCACCCAATCCCCATCATCCAGTCCACGCACAGGCGTCCCAATGCTTAACGAGGTCGGGGAGAGGATATGTGGGGCAGGCACAATAGTCGAAGGGGCAGGCAGCAGAGTTTTAAACGACTGTGTCATAGGTGTAAGTGATGCGGAAAGGGAAAAAGTTGGAACAACGGGCGTAGCAGAAAGACCTGCAGCAGCTGCAGGTGCGACAGATGAAGCCGAAGAAGAAACAGGAGGCTCTGTAGCCGAAGCAACCAGATCAATAGCAGAAGAATCGTAGGCATGGACAGGTGAAGCAGAGGACTGGTGTTGCTGGACAGCAGGATATACTTTCTGCGGAGCATATGGAGGCAGAGCTCGAGTATCTAACAGGTAGTCTACAAAGGCATCGCCTTCTTCTCGGGCAACATAGGATTTGTCACATTACAACCTAAACTTCCGGTCAGCACACTCTATGCCCTTCTCTATTTTCTCTCTATCATATGCTATTGCCTTCTGTGTTATCGTTTGCATCTTTACCCCTCGAGTCTCCTTTTCTGCGCTCATTCGCCTCTGTTTAGCTTCATTTTGCCATGCCTGTAGATAATTAACCATCGACTGCATACTCCATTTTACAAACAATTTATCCTGCAAGAAAACAATTTCTGTTTGTCAAAGGTACCTGTTAATGGCCACTGCAGCTCGGCATTGTCCCTCGTATATTTGTGCCATAATGTAGTAAACATAATAGGGCCAAGGCCATGCTTAACATACATGTCATAGTTTGGGGTGCCTTCCGGAGGCGCAGGCTGCCTCTCTTCCAATCGAGCATCAGCAGAACAACAACGGCACGCCAAACAGCACAGCTTACTAAAACATGGCATTTCGAAAGAAGAAACAGATTAGCTATTCGTACCAAATGAATGACTCACCAATATCTTTCTGAAGGTCGGTCCTCGGACCGTATGAAGCAAAGAGAAACCAAAAATCAGTCCTCAGACTGCACCAAAATTATGAACCAGAACCAACAACACAAGGGCCAAAAACTAGTCAAACCCCAGGCATCTTCAAAAGTAAGCCAAATCCATTATTTTGCCTGTCAAAGCGTCCGTAGACACTCTGTATCTAAGTTGTTCCGCAGACCTACCAAGTACAAATCAAGTGGTCCTCAGACCATACCAAACATTATTCAAAATGGCGCCATATTCCCAAAGAACCAAAACAACCTCACCTGGTGCACACAGGTCGAACAAATCTATTCTCCACTGCTAACTCTTCAGACCAAACGGTCAATTCCAAGAGTTTCGCCTTTCAGGACCCCAGCCAGAATGACCACTGTGCGAGGCAACACCCGATCAGACAGGCGGGGCAGCTGCGAGTACTAGGCTCTGTGGTGCAGGGATCCCCGATCTGCCTGTCTGACCTGACGTGGCCCTGTCCTCGACACCAGTCCGAGGGCGAAGATGGGTCACCCGATGAGGTCCCTGTTCGGGCACCAAATGAAGGAAGTGACCCGGTTAGGGTCACCCGGGTCACTCTCGGCCACCTCTCTGCCTCCCAAATAAATGAAGAACCGATCACACAGTAGAGAATGCAAACCAAGTTGTTTATTAGTATAACGCTGCAGCGGACCCCAGTCTGACCAGTCTCCTAAGATGACAGCCAAGGGACTGCCTCCCCTCAACATAAAGTCAGATAGTATACATTTCCAATTCCCCAAGGACACGCCTAGACTGGAAAATTCCGGTCCAGGCAACAGCGAACAAAGGAGGAGCCATAGTCCTGGGGCTGGGTACATTCTATCTTGACTCCAAGGCCGTTCGGCCTGTGCCTACCTTTCTAAGATGTGGGAACGGGTCTATCTACAGAGAAGGTATGCCACAATAGAGAGTACATTCATTAGTGCAGCGAAGCTCTGCCTTGAGAAGTACAAGCTGAAGGTACAGGAGGCAGTTTTCTGCTGAGACAAGCAATATGAGACAGAAGCTTAGTTTCGATCATAAAACAAAATATCGGTCACTAATAAAATGGCGCTGTGAATGCTAACTTAATACAGAATGAATCATAAGCATTGCAATAATAACATTTTCAAGTCTAACATGAGTCACCTCGTCTAACCCTAGATGCGAATACTGCCAGAAAAAAGGGAGAAAAGACAGGACGGTGAAAAAATCAATAAAAAATTTGGGAGGAGGAAGACAGCAATGGAAGGGAAAGAGGAAGGAGGGGTTACTTTGAAAGGATTTAAAGCTACAAGACTACTTAGCCATGATGGTGTTGCAGACAGGGCTACTGCACACCAGCAGTCCAGGTCTCTTTCATAAATGGCTCCAGTGCTGAAACCGATACACAAGGTGAAAAAGCATGCGCTAAGTGTATCTGTTCACAATAAAGAGAAAAAAAGGAATATATAAATAAATATGTACAGTATAACTTCATCAGTTAATCAACAGAAATTGGAAAACAACACAGAAGCATGATGCTTATTGTTGTTTTTGTGCTATTTATTTGGCATTGTAAACTACTTAGACACAACTTATTCTTTTCACCAACTAGGTCTGGTGATATGCCTTGCGGTACGTCTGGGACTCCACCTTGAAGCATTAGCACCATATGAGTGTATGGACTGTCTCCATGGCAGAGTACTTTACTCCCACCTTGGTGAGCGAACTCCGCCCTTCAAATTTAGAGATATTTGCTAGCTCAGTGGACATCTCTTGCATTTGTAGGAACCGTTGTCATGGCGCTTCCTAGAAATGCATTGAAAGTTGGACAGATGGCTCCATCAACATGATGGAGCTGCCATCAAACATTAAACTTTTTTTAGCTTAAAAAATAAAATTTAAAAGCAGGATTTTATTTTTGTAAATAAAAAGGCAATACCTCCTTCATCATGGGAGATTTTTTCCATGGCATTTTGGTTATTTTGCAGTTGTCACTGCCGCTTACCACCAGGTTTTGTGTTCAAAATATTTTATTGAGCTTATAATAAGGCGTTTGACCAAACAAAAAAGAGCACTGATCAAGTACATTAAACTGTCAATATTACATTTTGATAAAATAGTAGCTATACGATGAGAATTGCAGTTTAATTGGAACTAAAATTGAAAAAAAGGGGGGAGCAAAATCTATAGGGAACAAGCATTACATAACCGAGCCACATATTAAAATCTAACAAATTGTACTTTATATAATATAAAGCAATTAATAGTATAATGCTATATAATTATCAATTGGTTTCCAAAACGATTTGTAAGTGGATGAATTATGAACAACACCCAACATAGTCAAGTCAGCTCCCTTTTTGGTAAAAATTATCCATAACCACCATGCATGTACTGATAACAATGAAGCGTCTTTCCAATTGGTAGTGATTGATTTTAGAGCAGCTGATATTAGGAAGTTAAAGAGCTTCTTATCTAAATCTAACAGTTTTGTTGAGAGTAATACTGATTTACAAATCAATATATAGCCATAATGCTCTTTCAATTGCTGAATTTTATTGCGTTTCTTGGGTTTTATTTTTGTTTTAAAACACATTTTATTTGGTGAACTGAGTTGCCAGCCACAACTTCTGTTTAACATTTTATTCTAACTGAATATAAATTATTCACCCATACCAGTAGCCTGTGCAACATGGACCATTTTGAGGTCTCGCCTAGGCAGTGCGTGCCCTGTCTCTTTGAGGCATGCTGTATTTAGGTATAGACTTTAAGCTCTGCCCACTTTCCACCCATCTTTTTAATTGGTTCATGTCACTGTCCTTTGTAAACTGTGGCTTTTCAATGGTCAATAGGCTTACTAGTCCCTCCTTAGTAACACCTTGTGTCATATTGTTACCTCCCATGAGTTCACCCCTTGTTACATGTGTTGTTACTCTGTAGGCTTCAATTACAGCCTCCGAGCACTATTTGGTTGAATGGTATTCTCCTGCCTGCTGTTGTAGGCAAGAAACGGTCTCTCGCAATGTTTTCTTTTTGGTTTTTCATAGCACGGCACACTTCACCTGATTTAATGGCGGCCGTGCTTTTGGTTTGTTGCTTGCAGCGCAGAACGCGGCCGCATGTCTTTTTTCTTCTTATTTATTAACTTTTTGGTTTTAGGCACCCCATTCCACGCTTTTATTTAATGGCTGTCGCGCCCCTTTCTTTAGACATGGCTTGTCTAAAGAAAGGTGCGCGGCTGCTATTGAAGTGAAAGCGCGATATGAGGCGCTTTAAAAAAAAAAACATTTGTTTGCTACTTGACAAGCCAAAGGTGTCTTTTTTTTAAAAGCGCCCCATACCGCGCTTTCACTTTAATGGCGGCCATGCATCTTTCTTTAGACGAGCCACGAATAAAGTAAGGGGTGTGGCCACCATTAAAGTGAAAGCACGGCATGGGCGCTTTTACAAACAAGCATTTGCAATGCAATAGGTCTCGCATTTGCGAGAGTTTCAGCTATTGGCATTGTATATGACAATACCTTTTATTTATCTGTTTTAAAAACCAGCACTTAAAAAAAATGCATTATTACGAACGTTCAGTGGAAGATTTACTTAAATACAACAATTAACATAACTTCCTACTGTTTCTGACACCCTGCCACGGTCTTCCGATGCAGGATGTCCGTCAGGCGCTTCTGTCCTGTCAGTGTTCAAAGAGAGCAATTACAAAGCTTCACAATGGCTGTCACTCAGTCATGCTGACAGGTGTCTTAGAGAGCGTGCCCCCGGATCTATGAATAACAAGCATGCTGATGATAAAGCAGACCAGCTTCCTCTGCGGCTTGAAGAAAAACTTTGTTTTACAATATTTGTCCCACGTCTTTCTCACATGTTCTGAAGAAATATTTGCCAGCCACTTCCCTCATCCGTTTCCATCTGTTCTGGGCCCCCATGCACCCCTGTGTCTCTTTCCTCTGCAAAAGAGGATTGGGTTCTGCAGAATGTGTCGGTTTTTTTTCTTCACGGAAATAAATAATGCTGAAGAGCAATACAACCAGGATGTGTTGCTCTGTCTGATTGGCTATGTACATTTATTTAGCGCACTCTTACGACAAAAAGGCTTTTCAGCGCTCTGTTCGTTCAATATACTCTAATTTCAAAGGAATATACTATTCATTGCTGTTTTTGATATTTTCCGATCTTTTGCCTCTATTGCAAATTCTAAAATATGGCGCCATTGGAGCCGATGACCGCACTGAAAATCCGGAACTGCGTCATGAACAATGTGCGCCTCAGCTAAACGTGACCTGTTCGCATGCTTGCGCCTCGGTTTGCACATGTGCGGGCGCAGGCAAGTTTCCCTAAATTATGCAGCTCGTAATCATTTAACCCACATGCCATCTGTTGTAATTAGAGTAGGTATGCATATTATTATTTTTTTTGTCTGTTAGTGCACATCTGGTGACGTTTTTCCAAAATAAGAATATGGCAAAAACATGTTTTTCCCTAGTTTAAAGAAATGCTTTTCAGTCAGGTAAATTATGAATTTTACAGTGACCAGAAATATTTTTTTTCCTTAATGTAAAGAATCATAATTATGGTTATAGTGAAATTGCCATCTTATTAGATGGTTATATGTTGGTATTCGGTCACACGTCTCCAT
This sequence comes from Triturus cristatus, assembly GCF_964204655.1. NCBI lineage: Eukaryota > Metazoa > Chordata > Amphibia > Caudata > Salamandridae > Triturus > Triturus cristatus. The sequence continues at coordinate 833,270,234 of NC_140591.1, forward strand.
CTCACTCGCTGACTTTAGGACAAAATGGTCCGAGCCAATTGAAACTGCACTGACTGATAAAGCATGGGCGTGTATTCTGGAACACCCCAAGCGTGTATCCCGCAATGCCAAATTTAAATTCATACAATGCATGGTGCTACACAGATCCTACTTAACCCCAAAACGGATTAATCACATGTTCCCCGACGCACAACATCACTGCCCACGTTGCAGGTCCGAAGAGGCGGGCTTCACCCACATGCTATGGGCTTTTCCTTATTTGCGTGACTATTGGGAGGGGGACTGAACTGCACTTGGAGAGATCACACATTTACCACTTACGGACAATATACTGGTGTGTCTGTTTGGTCTCTCAGGCGCACAAGAGCCTTGAAAGCTCAACTGCGATTTCGCGATCATTGCACTCATATTGGCCATACGTACGATCACCATAAGATGGAAATCCCCTAGATGCCCTACTCTAGTTGCGTGGCAGGAAGAGGTGGTACGGTGGTGAGGTGCAGAGAGTGCGGCACTTAGACGCGAAGAGGCTCGCGGGCTACGCAAGCACCCCATCTCAATGGAATGGGACCTTATGCTGGAAGGTTTTAAAGCACTAGATCTTCACCCCATGCATACCACCCCTACCCCATGAGGTATCCAATTAAATGCGGCCCTCGACCCCCAAGGGCTGGTAAATTGTCTCAACCCCCAGTATAACTGCTCACTAGGAGTGACTCATAGCAAGTATTATATGCACACACACACTAGGTCGTATGACACATAGGCACCGACAGGCCAGGAGGGAGTGTTGGGGGTGAGGGGGCGAACATTAATGGGGTTGTTTAAGTTTATAGTGCTGGAGCGGGTAGTACAACATTTTGTATACCCGCCATTCTGCATGTTTTTATTAATCCGAATAATCAATTAATTGTAATATTATTAGGTTGTTTGAAGTGATAACTCACCAACTATATTAACAAGAGAATTACACGTGGGAATTGCACTTTTCATGGCTATACTAATTGTGAATTAACTTGTGTACGCATATTAATAGTAGAAAATTAGAATATTATATTTTATATGTTGCTTTCAGTGATGTATTTGTGATTTGTGCTTTATTCAGTGAGTATAAACCGCTCTGAGTGTTGCTTCTGCTAGATAAATACACACACACATGGGTATTAGTAAGGGGAAAACATTTTATTAGTCTTTTCCATCTTTTAATTACATTTTTGTGTTTCTTTTGCTTAAGTTGACCATTTCGGCCTATACAAGATGGCTGAACGAGACGTTAAACGTGACTGCCCTGACAACACGAGGTTCTGGGTGAAGTGCGCATGCGTCACTGCCAGCAACAGTGGCCTGGACCTGACCCCGGGAGAACATGTACCCTCCAAGGTCATTCCGGGAACCCATCCAAGACTAAAAGACAATGCTCAATTTAAAAGCCGGAACAAGCAAGTTTGATGACTTCATCATTCAACACCCTGAGAACTGTTCATCGCAAGTCGAAATTGACCAATCAGAACTCTCTAAAACCCAATCTTGATACATTTTTGTTATTATTTTCATTATAAAAGTAGGTAGGGAATTAGGGTAGTATTCCTCCTCCTCTGGACGCTCTCGCTCTTCATTGACGAACTCGATTTCCTGACGTTATGCTGACTTAGAGGACGGTGACACTGCTGGAGAGCTGTTATCCTGAATCTATGAGAGACTGAATTGCGGTCTAAACTTTGCTGAATAGATTCTCTTTGACTGACTGACTTAGAGGACGACTTTAGCCAGAATAGGTAAATATGATGCTCTGAAATGCTAATGATGATTTCTAATATTTCTTTCAATATTTCTTAGATAAAGATTAATTGATTAATTGACAAATGTGTTGTGTCGATTATTTGAAGAAGATTCAGAGTAAAGTAATAGAGCAAAGGTAGAAGAGTCAATCATTAATTACCAATTCAACTAAATGATCTATCTACGTATGAGAGGGATATCTTAGGTTTAAATGTCAATGTGTCTAGGGCAAAGTAAAGGTATTTCTCTCATGTCAGTGTTGAGGAGCGTATTTTTCCCCAGAAAACAGGTCAACCGAGAGTAAGTATATTGGTGTTATGGGCCCCACCAATGAATGTATGTGAGTAAATTGGATGCCGAGGTAGTTGGTCTGTGCCAAAGGGGGAATTTGACGTTTCTGCGCTGCATCAATAGAATGTATTATACTGTACGGTATTTTTATCCTATGTATGCATGCATATTTCTTTATTGTCTTGTTATAGCCACAAGCTTGTCCTATTTTATTTCGACCTATATAAGTAGATCTATCATCTCCATGAAGGAACTCTGTGTTACGATTTAAAAACAGAAAATACCGTGCTAGATTTGTTATGACAACTTGGAATCATTATGCGGTGCTTTATTTTTTTAAATTTCTTTATTGATTTTTATATCATCAGAAAGCAAGGACACAAACATTATATTAAATGTAAGCCAGTTAATTATATCATCAGATAGATAAATACATAGCCAATACAGAAACATAAAATTCTATTCATAACCAATTAAGAAGTGGGGACCATAATTTTAGCCCGAGTGCCCTTCTATTCTTGCCCTTTGTTTTATAAACAGCAGTTTCCAAATGATAAACAAACAATCATTTAGCTCGCCAGTAACTAAAAACGGGTGGTTCAACATCCAGCCAGTGCGTAGTAATACAACAGCGAAAGATTGACATGCATATAAATAAAAATCTATCCTCCATTATGCGGTGCTTAATAAAGTTTGTTTAAAAAAAATGGTTATAGTGAAATAAATGTTGAAGTATTCTGTGCGGTAGACATGTATATCGCAGAATATAAATAAAAAATGTTCCATTTATTTGTTTGGTTATTGTTAAAAAACTGTTGCAGAAATTAGAGCGCATTAGACCACAAACAGAAACAAATTAAAGGCGATGCAATTATTGATTGGTGAGTGATGGTAGGAGAAAGAGAAAGCAATACAAAAATCTAGAGGTAATTACTTGCCAATGGTTTCTAGCAATGCTCCCCAATGCTGTGCAGCACAGCTAAAAAGTAAACAAAAAAAGTACTATGATGCTTCAGCTCACCTCAGTTTTCAGGTGTGCACAACGCATACACACATGCATGCACCTACAAAATGATGCAGGTGCTTTTTTTTCATTTTATTTACCTATCAAAGTTGGATCGGTAAATAAAACAATGAAAAAGGTGCATGAAAGAATTTCTATCTTTTTTTCTAGGTGCGGCTGTAGAAGAAGGCAATATGGAGAGGCGAAGAAACACAGAAGCAGATGTAACGCAGAGGGCGAGGGTGGAAGCAACATGGTTCAATGGCAAGGGTGGTGGGGAAAGCAATATGGAGAATGAGGGAAGCAACACAGGCGAGAAAGAGGAACGTGGAGCGTTGGGGGAAGCACATAGGTGAGAAAGCAACACAGAGAGAAGCACACAAGGGCGAACTGAACATGGAGGGTAGCGGGGGTAAAAGAACACAGGTGAGCGGGAGCAACATGGAGTGCTGCCGAGGGAGAAGAGCAGTACACGAGGGAGAGAGCTGGAAAACACATGCGCTTTCATGGAGTAGTTAACTAACAACACAAAAGTAGTAATTCAAACATAAGCAGTGGAAGGACACAAGTAATGTGTCCATACTCCAGGGGAAGACAAACAGAAGAAGGGGGAGTAAAGCCCACTGGAGACGATAAATAAAAAGCAAGCAATGAGAGTGGCAATAAAGTCCATCAATGGTAAACAATGGACAGACTCAAAGCGCACTGTAAGCAGACAATGGGTCTTTTCACCAAAGGATAAGTTGCACTGTCCTTTTAAAGTAGACCTAAAATACAGTTTTTGGAACTTAGGCTAGTACAAGCAAATGTCATCCATGACCTCAGGCTACAGTCTGGGTACCAAGTAAAGGTGCACACGAGAAAGAATAAGCATTGGCAAGCCAATAGGTTCCGCCTATGCAAGAGCTACTGGCTTTGCCAATGTGTTTTACGCATGTTTAACATCAGCATGGCTGCTGTTCATCATGGCTAAACATTAGCTGTGTAGAGGAGAGTGTCATGGAGTGGAGTAGTGTAGAAAGGAGTAGGGTGGTGTGGAGTTATGTAGAGGGGAATTGGGTAGAATGGAGTGGCACAAAGTGCCATAGAGTGATATGGAGTGTCGTAGAGTGGACTGTTGTGGAGTGTTGAGTGTTGTAGAAAGTCGTCGAGTGGACTGTCGTAGGAAGTACAATGGAGTAGAGTTGAGTTGAATAGAGATTAGTGATGTAGAGTGGAGGGATGTACAGTGGCATAGAGTGGAGAGGCGTAGAGTGGAGTAGAGTATTGTAGAGTAGGGTGGCATAGAGTGCCATTGAGTGTAATACAGTAAAGTGTTGTGGAGTGGAGTGTTGTACTAGTGGAGTCTCATAGACTGGATGGTCAGCATAGTGTTGTGGAGTGCCGTAGAGTGGAGTGGAGTGGAGTGGCGTAGAGTGGTGTGTCACAGAGTTGAGTAGAGTGTTGTAGAGTACAGTAGATTTTCATTGAGTGGAGGTGGTAGAGTGAAGGAGCATAGAGCAGAGGGGCATAGAGTGTCCTATAGTGGAGTAGAGTGTTTTAGATTCGAGTAGAGTGTTGTAGAGTGGAGTGGTGTACAGTGGAGTAGATTGGCCTAGAGAGGAGTGGCTTAGAGTGGGGTGGTGTAGAGTGAATTAGAGTGTCTAAGAGTGGACTGGCATAGTGTGGAACGTAGTGGAGTGGCACAGAGTGCAGTAGAGTGTTGTAGATTGGTGTAGAGTGGCTTAGAGTGGAGTAGTGTGACATAAAGTGAAGTGGCATAGAATGGAGTAGAGTTTTGTAGAGTGGAGTAGAGTGGAGTAGACTTGAGTGTTATAGAGTGGAGTAGAGTGATATAAAGAGGAGTGAATTAAAGTGTCATAGAGTGAAGTGGTATAGAGGGGAATAGAGTGGAGTGGAGTAGAGTGTCGTCGAGTGGAGTGGCTTAGAATGGCGTAGAGAAGCATGACGTGTTGCAGAGAAAAGTGTTGTAGAGTGAAGGGCCGTGGAGTAGTGTGTCGCAGAATGTAGTGTCATAGAATGGAGGGTTATAGAGTGTTGTGGAGTGCGTAGAGGGGTGTAGAGTGGAGTAGAGTGGAGTAGAGTCTTGTAGAGTGTAGTTGAATAGATTGTCATAGAGTGTGGTGGAGTACAGTGGAGTAGCATACAGGATAGTGATTTAGAGTGGCTTAGAGTGACATATAATGGAGAGGCATAGAGTGGAGAGTGCAGTGTAGAGGGACACACAGTGGAGTAGAGTGTCCTAGCATAAAGTGGCGTAGAGTGTAGGATGAGTAGAGTGTCGTGGATTGGAATGTAGTGGGGAGGGGTGTAGTGTGGAGTAGAGAGGCGTAGAGTGGAGTGGCATAATATGGAGTGGCCTGGAGTAGAGTGTTGTAGAGTGGAGTTGAATGTGATGGAGTGGAATGGCATAGAGTGGAGTAGAGTGGCATAGAGTGAAGTGGCATAGGGTAGAGTGGCATAGAGTGGAGTGGCGTAGTGTGAGTGACACAGAGTGGAGTACAGTGCTGTAGAGTGGAGTGGGGAAGAGCAGCATGGAGTGTCATAGAGTGGAGGGTCGTAGAGTGAAGAGTCGTGAAGTGTCGTAGAGTGGATGGTCATAGAGTGTCATCGCGTGGCATAGAGTTGAGTAGAGTGGCCAAAAGTGGAGTTCTGTAGAGTGTCATAGAGTGGAGTGGTGTAGAGTGGAGTGTCGAAGACTAAAGTGTTGTAGAGTGGAGTCATAGAGTGGAGTAGAGTGGAGTGAAATACAGTGTCGTAGAGTTGAGTAACATAGAGTGGCATTGAGTGGAGTAGAGTGAAGGGGTGTAGAGAGGAGGGGCATAGAGTGGAGGAGCAGTGGATCAGAGGGGTGTAGAGTAGAGGGGCATGGGGTGGGGTGGAGTGTCGTAGAGTGGAATAAAGTGGGGTTGAGTGGAGTGGCATAGAGTGTCCTAGAATGGCAAAGAGTGTCGTAGAGTGGAGTGGCATAGATTGGAGTGGCATAGAGTGTCATGAAGGATTGTAGAGTGGAGTGGTAAAATGTTGTGCAAAGCTTGGAGTAGAGTGGCCTTGAATGAAGTGATGTAGAGTGGCATAGAGTGGAGTAGCATAGAGTGGCACAGAGTGGAGTAGACTGTTGTAGAGTGGAGAGGCGTAGAGTGTCGTAGAGTGTCAGAGTGGAGAGAAGTAGAGTGGAATGGAGTGGAGTAGAGTGTCATAGAGTGGCATGATCCAGAGTGTCGTACAGTGTTGTAGATGGAAACAGAGTAGTGTGGAATAGAATGGAGTACAGTGTCATAGAGCGGAGTATTGTTGAGTGGGGTAGAGTGGAGTATTGTAAAGTGAAGTAGCATAGAATGGAGTGGAGTGGAGTGGTGTAGAGTGGAGCAGAGTGGCGTAGAGTAAAGTTTAATAGAGTGGCATTGAGTAGAGTCGCATAAAGTGGAGTAGTGTGTCATATAGTAGAGTGACATAGAATGGAGTGGAGTGGTGTAGAAAGGAGTAAAGTGGCGTAGAATGAAGTAGAATGGGGTGATGTAGAGTGGAGCAGAGTGATATAGAGTGGTGTCCTGGAGTGAAGTGGCAAAGAATGGGGTGGAGGGGCGGAGAGCGGAGTGTCGTGGTGTGTCATGGAGTTGAGAGTGGGGTAACACATTACCATTACAAACAGCACAATTTCAATTGACCATTGCATTTGCTGAGACATACAGTTTTACTGATAAAACTATACAGCGCACATACGATATTGATTTGTTTTGATTGTAATAAAGTATTTGTTTCCACCACACGTGTTATTTATGAAAATGTGCTTCATTAATGATTTCCTAATTCTAATATATTTTGAAATATTTGCACATTTAATTTACAGACACTACATTTTGTTGTGTGGTAGAAAAAATAGCATAATACAGCCTTCTCCAGCAACCCTCCAGTACCCAGAATGATTGTCACATAAATCCTCTCACTTTGAAGTCACAGAAAGGAAAGGAAACATCACGCTCCCTTGGGAGACAGCACCAGACATTTGACCTCTGTCTTTAATTGAACAGCAAACGTTACAGAAAGCGAGCATTTGTGAAAGAATACAGAAATAGGCTATGCTCCACAGGAGGGAAAAAGACATACTAAACAACCAAAAACAAACAAAGCCAGCATATAGAAAGCAAGCAACTGTGAGTTACAAATTATAAAGCCAATCATAGGCAGTAGGCTGAATGCCTTCCCAGGGTAGCTTTCCAAAAATCCCCAAGAAGTCTTTGCAAACCGCACAGCTGGGCTGCTTGGACAAGAAAAGGAAGCCAGGAGAAATAGTCACCCACCTGCGCCTTCCTCCTCTGCCACTGTTGGGGTAGACAAACGCGAAGATTGTTGCAATAGTCAAATTTTCTTAAGCATGCCTATATTCTTTGCCTTATGTCACCCTATAAATTTGCCATACTTTTTTACATTAGAAATGGTAAAATGGTACATATATTTAGCAGTGAATTTCAGTAGTGATTTTCAAGTGTGTTTTTTATAAATATACACATCTAAATATGTGTCTAAAATGTCGCGGTGAACTCCATTTTTCTAGTACATAATCACCCTTCAAATTACGTATTAGATAACTGTCCCACCAAGGCCGAGATTATTGGTCTACTTAATTGCCTAGAGAGCTCCTCTCTAGGTTCTATGGACATATGTTCAGCTATTTATGAATGATTGTTTGTTATGCTATACTATTTTTTAATGTAAATTATATCCCCTATTCTCGAGCTGATATTCCATAGAGGAGTGCACTTGTTTTCTCACAATCACTCTTGAGATAAAAACAGAGATACAAAGGTTTCCCACTAATTTATTTTGATTTTCTTTTCATATCATTTTGATCTGTAGGACTACACATCTTCTCCCGTCATGGACCACTCACAGGTCCTGTCCTGTCGGTAGTAGTAGGCGTCTTCTCCCTGGTGTGTTAGACATTTTGTGGATGGCGGTGGAGGTGGGTTTGCATTGAAAGGTTGGTCTACAGCCTCTTCCATACCTTTCTTCTCCTGGACAAGTTATTCCGGGTACAACTCAGGATCAACTTGCGAAACAAGGATCTCCTTTCGTTTGCGCTGGATGCAGCTTGCCATCAGGGAACATGTGACTCTCCTTGTGGCTGTAATGGGTCAGTGAGCGACTCAGTCTTAAGGCATTGTGGGGCACTCACTGAACAGTCTCTGGCCCACTAAGGGGCAGTGATACTGCAGTTAGGGTATGTACAATCTCCTTTCTGCATTTGGGACTCCTTCCCTCTTGTCTTTGGGGAGCACTCAGCTGGCTCTCTGAAGACCTGCATCTTCTCACTTGCATAGAATACACAATTGCCTCCCCTCCTATCATGGAGAGAGCCAGTCAGTTCCTCCTTCCTTGCAGAGGAAGCATCAGTTGGCATCCGTTCACCGCCAGAAGCCATGCAATACTATTGTGACCAGTCTCAGCTTATGGGCGCCTCAGCAGGTAGGGGGCACAGATATTCACATCACAGATCCTGCCGTACCTTGAGGGGGTCCGGGCACATTCTGTTTTCCGTGCTGATTTCTCTTCAGCATGCTGCCCACTGATTCATGCAGTCCCTCAGCAGTGGCATGGCAGCAGGTGCGATGAGTAGCTGGGGGTCACACATTCCTCCCTCTCAAGCATGTAGAATATTCACCCTCATCCTGGGGCAACATGTCGGCAGTCGCAGCAGTGCCTCAGAGAGTTTCTCCTCCACCTTCACAGCTGGTGAGGCGGCACAGCATGTACGGTCAGCCCCCTTGTCGCCATTGTAATGTCATGGGCTCTAGGCCCACATACTTAGTAAATGATGGACTCAGACACGGTGTGTATAGTTACTAAACTGGTCACAAGCCTGTGCACTTGGGCTCTTTTATTGGCAGTGTTACCTGGTCAGTGACAGTTGTGTTGGATGAGTGTGGGGTGATGTGTCAAGGAATTGGTTGGTAGACTAGCAAATGCTGGGACACTAGAGCGTGTCCAGCAGTACACTACAATACATCACACAGGTTTCATATCACCCTCATCACTCTCTCCTTTGTCGGTTGACCTCGGAATGGTTCCCATGATTTATGGCTTACATTGAAAATTAAACCTACTTTTTGATACTCCATGATCAATAACTTAACGCCTATTTAATTCTGACTATATCAGAACTCATACTACTATTATTCAAAAAGTTGTATTCCCATGGACAACTTACTTGTTTTAATCCATGTCTTATTGAGAAAAACTAAAAAGTAATGGGTGGGTTGCTTGAATCAATTTTTCTCAGCCACTAGTAGTTACTTTGGGCTACATTCAAACCATCATTTTTTTCTTCACTGTGACACTACATATAGGGACAATTTTAAGCAGATAAACCTTGCTCCTGCCCCAATACGAACAGTATAGTCCGACTTGCTGGGTAATTTTACTATTTGATAAAAAATGTAGTACCAATCCCAGTTTGGTATTGGTAACTTAATTTGGATGAAAAAATGGAACTCTTACCATAATAACTGACGTGCTCACGCTTCTGCAGTCAATGTAGCGCTTATATGGCATTATTTACATACAATGCATACCTAGATCCATCACCCATGAAATAACTAAACGACATGTCAGTGTGTTGTATATTATGTGATTTAAGAGGTTTATCGTTGCTTATGCAGTGAAGTAATGTGTATTCTTGTACCTCATGAGAAGAGCTTGCTTGAAAAGTGGGTTTCCTGAGGACACAGTTGGAACTGTGTTGTCTAAATTAGATCGGACAGAAATTAACATCTATTGCAAGAATAAGATGTGCCAAAATCTGAAGTGTAAATTAATTTACTTTGAGGAAGAATGTTGGAGTTCTCTCAGGTGCTTGGCAGTGTATCAGATGCAGGGGTTGCATGCATGACTTTATCACATTGTCATAAAAAATGTAAGTTTGCCTTTTACACAGTCAACTGGGCTGACTAAATCTGTGTCAAAGTCTCTCAGAATGTACATTCAAGGGACGGACAAGCACGTTTTGACTTCACAGCAGACTTTTCACACTGGTACACATCCAAAGACGATTTACAAATGGGACCAGATGCAAGATTGGAGAAGTGTACATTTTCACCCCCGGGGCACTTCGGTTTTACAATAGGGGCTGCTGATGTTTGTGCAGTTTCTACTGTAATATCCATTGCCCTGGTGCATGGTTCACGCCTCCAGAAAGTCACAGGACCATTCCTTCATTTGTATGAGTTGTGGTCCAATGCCAATGAGATATCAGCGTTGTCTGTGTGCCCACACCACATTACCGACACGGGAACAGGTGTAAACAGATCTACATAAGCGCACTAATTATTCAACACTGAGACAGCGTCACACTGCTACTGTGCTACATTAGGGTCCCCTTTGGGGGGGGGGGGCGAAAATAATTTCAGCTCCCCCGAGTTACCTTCTGCAAGCGGGTGCAATCACTAGCTGCAGACCCTATCGGAGTTCCCTTCCCACCATCCACACTCACTGAGGGAAACAATGTAATGGGTGTCATGCTTGAATTAATCTCAACTAGCAATCACTCATGCCTCATTCAAGTCCATCGCTTTTCATCCACTAGACCCCTCTAAACTAAGATCAACGATATGTAGATCAGCCTTGGTCCAGCCCCAGTAGGGAGATTCCAGACAAACTCCCAGGGTAGGTCGCCTCCAAATGGGAACACATGAAACAGTAGCCCAGTTTTGGTCTATTTAACCCTCTTCGGTGAAGTATTGGTGGAGTCCTACTGAGCGTGGGACTCTGGCTCTGAATACCTTTCTAGAAAACACTAGGTATCTCAGGAAAGAGGTGCTGTTAATGCCTCAAACTCAGGGCAGAGCAAGCAGTAGCGTTGAACAGGCAGGGAGTATCCTATGGTAGGCACAGGCAAAGCCAGAAGCTGAGAAGAGTCTAGGACTGGGTGAGAGGAAGATTGGAGGAGACAAAAAGATCTGGAAGGTTCTAGTACATGGGGGCAGATGTCTCACATCAGAGTAAAACACACTTTAAACCTTTAATTGACAAGTGTTGGACCTTTATTGATATTCAGTGATTTTTTGTATTAAAGTCTTAATACCATTTGGTGTAGAAATGATATTTCAGCCAAATGTGTCTACTTTTCCTCATGATTGTTATGGTTTCTAGGATCTATGGTTTATTTCTGTGCTGTGTACAAATTAATTGAAAATATCAGTATTGGCGTTCCTAAAATCACAGAACGCCCTTTTGCGAGATTTCTAAAACAAGCACATTAGCTCAAAACATGTTTCATCGCCATTTTTTCTTTATTTTTGTAACTGCTGGTCAGTATTTTCTATTTTTTATGTTTTCATACGATTCCACTTGAAAGGACAAAATGGTATGGAAACTTTAGGACAAAACCGAAAAGTGTGTATTCCTAACATGTATTTACAGCTGCAAATGGGAAATAGAAATATGCATAGCTCTCCAAAATGTCCTACCCCAAAAAGTACATAAAATTGAGTTATAAGGAATTTTCATTGAGTGCCTATCATCCTTCACTTTTCAATAGAAAAAAAAAATCCACAAAATTAGACATCATGAAAAACTGTGTTTTCTCAAAAATAAACCAAGATTAGGGATTGCCTACACTCCAAAATCTAAAATACTAATATTAATCTCTGATCATGACGCAGCCATATAAAAATGTTTTCATTAGCACTTATTTACACAAAGGACCTTTGTAATCTTCCGGATGCAATGACATGCCATGTCGCCTAGCAATTCAACAGGCTCTGTGATAGAGTTTGAACTGTGACTATATGGATAACCATGCGAATTAAGGAGAGGAACAGATCAAAACTGACATCATGCCCAGTGCACTTTAAATGAATGTTTTACACTCAATTCGATAGTATTTGGCCCATGGCATTCCCGACCCTTTGGGACATATGTACATGGGGTGACTCGTATTCATCTCATGGTCAGTCCTTACACAGAAATGCCCTGGAAATTGCAGAACATTGCAAAAGTATTATCTTCAACACAATTTTGTAAGATTTATATGTGGTGAAACCCTGAAAATCACACCAACATTTAATGTTTCCTCTATACTTTTATGTATCCCTAAGAAAGTACTCCCACATGTGCCTCAATATAATGCAACATTTTGACCATGCCTAGTGCTCTTACGGCACACATTATGGTCTGTAATTGGCAAGTTAAATTTATTTGTAGTGTTTGGTCAGGGGAAGTCGAGTACCTAGCAAGATCCACTAGCCAAATATATATTTGCAAACTACATGCACGGAGGAATCAAGATGTGGAATTCAATCATTTTGCTATATTTCCCTCTCCATAATCATTAAGAGTCTGACCCTCCAATTCACTGTCTCTATATTGATAAAGAGTTCTGAACCAGTAGCATGTCCCTGAGTTGTTATGTGTGCATACTGCTACAAGCAGTCACTAGAACCCATTCCATGTTTATTTCCATGATTTAGTTCTGGTGATCCATTGTTCTGTTATTTGTTTTTTTTCCCCTGTGTTTATGAGCGGGAGGGATCCCATTCAGCCTCATCTCTTCTTGACTGTGCCTGGCTACCTTGTGCTAGAGCTATTTTTACCCTTTGTGAGTGTATGCTGTAAGGGCTACTCTCAGTCTATGGTCAGGGGCGGCTCTAGGCTCATGGTGGCCCTGTGCAGGGAGTGTAGGTAGGGGGCCCCGGAAGAGGGGGTCCGGGCGGGGCGGAAGCCGGAGGCCGCCAAATCCCTGCCAGGGGCCACCACGAATATGTATTGTATCCGATTCCTCGTGGCCAGGCGTCCCCTGGGGTTTGGCAGCCCTGTGCAGGTGCACAGCTTGCACATGCCTAAGGCCTCCCCTGCTACGGTCCATTTTCCATCCTTTTTCTTTCTCGTGTGTTGGTCTGGACTGCCTGCGTTGGTCTTTGGATTCGGTGAAATCATTTATTGTTAGTTTATTGCTTTGCCTTTCCGTTTGTATTCTGCTTTTCCTCTGCCCATCATCCTGTGGCTGCCCTTGAGGATGGTGCAAAGTCTTCTCCTTTCTCTGGAAACATTTCAGGAAGTTAAGGTGCCAGAACTAAGGGTGTGGCAGGTGCCGCAGGACCCCCAGATCTGGACACAGTTCAGAAATATAATGGAAAACAATCAAGTCTCTCAATCAGTTTTCTTTTTGCACAGCATTAGCTGTTACATGCTAATTTAGGATAGCTTTTAACAAACCACTTCACATTCACTTATTAAGTAGACATAAGTTTACATTACCCCCAGGTCCCTTATGTCCTCGTCCCATTAATTACTAAGTGGAGATAACCATCTCCCGACAGAAAAAAAGATCAGAAGAATGCTGGGATACTAACCCCGCCCCTCTCACCAGGAGTACATAAGGGGTACTCACCCAGCATTCCTCCTGTTCTTTTTTCTGTCTGTCGACAGACTTGATTGTGGATGCTGGTGCTGCTCCTGCTGGGCTTGAGTGGCTTCTGTTCCTGTTCTACCCCGTCCGGCTGCCTGGCTGTGCGGTTGGGGTCTTTGGTTCCTTGCCTCCTGGCCTGCTGGGCTTGCTGGGAGGCTTGGTTTCTAGGCCGGCTCTTTGATTCCCATGTCTGTGGTTTCTTGCGGCCCTTTGCAGCTGGTGAGCCGGCCTCCCGGGTCCTTCCAGGTTACTGCAGGCTCATCTTTCTGAGGCTTGGCCGGGTGGAATGCGAGCTGATTTCCTGGTTCCCCTGCCTTCCTGTCGGTCTTCGCTCTCACCGCTATGGCTTCTTTGGTGAGCGCTGCGGTGTGCTGGCAGGCTGTGGGGAGTGCCTGCTGCATCGAGTGCGTCCATGCTTCCTGATTTGATGGCTGGCGGCTGCTTCCTGGAGTCCGGCATTTGCAGGGGGGTTGGGGGGACCATGTGGCCGTTTGCGCCCCCCCCCCCCCGGTGAGTCCCGCATAGCGGTTTTGTTTGCTCTTCATTGGCTACTGCAGACCTCATTGCTCGGATATATGTGCTTTTATTTATACTGGGAAGCGCGAGGCACTCATGGTCTATCCACAGGCACGTCTCCCTGCATTCTGTTTGGATGGCTCATGGAAGATTGCACCGGATTTCTGTTTCTTGTTCGTCGCGTTGAGTTGGCTGGGACTGTATTTTGGCATTTTGGTTTTACAGTCTCTGTCTCCGTGCTGTTGGATCCTGTGCTCCTGTTTCTGTTGTCGCTGGCTGCTGCTGTGTGTTCGCGCTGTGGTCACACACGCTGTCCTGCTGACGGGGCTCCTGTGGCTAGCCTGTGGGTCTGGTAGCATCCCGTGGCATGTCTCTCTTCCTCACCCATTTTTATATGGTGCTGTCTTCTCTGACGCTTTTGTGTGCACGACTGGGCACTGGAATCTGTCATCTTCTACGCGGCTGTCGGTCGCCTTCCTTTGTTCTCGGTTTTCTGGTGGAGTGACTGGGTGCCGGCGGCAGCCCTGGGTTCAGGGCTGCACAGAGTTCACTGCTCGGTTGCTCAGTCAGGCCTGGTGGCTCCGTGGACTGATGCGTCTACTGCTTGGGCCTGTGTTCGACCTCATGGTTGCCATGTTCAGATACTGGCTAGTCCCTCAGCCTTTCTTACTTCTGTGGTCGATGACATGAGTTCCGTTGAGTTGAGTCACGATAGGCTTCTGTTGCTCTGCACCTAACGACCCCGACGGGATGTACGTGTGCTTTTCAGATGCACTTGCACATGTTCAGCTGTGCTTGCCTGTATTTGTGTGCTTAGGCTCGTTGCAGTCTGTCTCTGGACTTTGCTGTTTTCCGTGGTTCTTCTTTGCACGCGGTTGTGGTGCTCCCGTTGTTTTATTGGGCTGCAAACTGTACGGGCTTCCTTTGGCATGGCATATGTTCCTCTTTGTGTTCTGCTTCTGTCTCCGTTGCAGGTTTCGGGGGGGGCCTTGTTTGTGGGCGTCTCCCCTCTTGTATGCCGCGGTCCTCCTCCACTTTGGGCTGTTCCTTTGGCGGCTGTCCATTGTTGGCGTGCCGTCTTTGTCCTGGGTACGGGAGGGCTTTTCTTCACCGGTGGGTCCGGTATTCTTTCCTCTGGGGCCGCGGTACTGCCGGTCTGTGTGCACCTGGTCTCCTCGGCTCTTGGTGGTTATGCTGGGTCGGCCTATTTTGTGCCCGGTTGGTCGTACTAGGACTTCCTGGTGCTGGGGCTCTTTTGGGGTCCTTTTCTTTGGGGGCTTCTCGGCCCTGGCCTGGACGCGGCGTTTGTGGCGCCGGTGCCTCTTGGTGGCTTTTGTGGTCTCTGCCCATTGCTTCTTCTGGTGGGTGGGCCTGTAGCTGCAGTGCCTGGTTGTCGTCTTTGTCATCCTGCTGCTGTTCTGACTCTCCTGGTTCCCTTCCATGTTGCCTTTGCCAATGCTTCTGCGTGGCTCTTCCTGGGGTGCTTGTTTGTGCTACGTTTTGCCCTGGTTGTCTGCTGGCCCTACCTTGGGCATGGTACTGGGGCCCCTTGGCTGTGTCCTGGGCCTCGATGTTGCAGTCCTGGTTTCAGGGGTTTTGCCTGTGGCCTTTCCTCCCTGGGGATGGCTTCTCTCCTGGGTGGGGTCACCCGCTTGGGTTTCTGAATGAGGTTGGTTTCCTCTTTTTCTGCTTCCCTGGGCTACTGGTTCTTGGCAGGCGCTGTGGTGCTGGTCTGACCTACTTTTGGGGTCTGTCTCCCTTGCCGGTGTGCTTGGGGTACCCTGGTCAGTCCTCTCTGGTCCTCGCTACTGCAGGGTGTTCTGGGTGCCTTGTCTGCTCGGGTGCCTCGGTGGCTTCTGGATTCCCCTGGGGTGTCTGGTGTTTCTCCTCTTGGCTGTGGGCTGTGTGTCTTTTCTTCAGCCTTTTCCTCCCTGCTTCCTCTGATCTTGTCTGGTTTCAGTGGTGCTGCTGGGTTGGTTTTTTTCTTGTTTGGGGTCCGGTTGGGTTTCCTGGTTGCTGTTGGCCTCCACTGTGTCTCCGCTGGCCTGCGGTGTTCTTCTCTGGCTTGTTTCGCTGGGTGGGGGAGGGGTGCTTGTCCCTGCTTGTTCCTGGTGGTTCTTTGGCCAGAGTTGTGCCTCGGCTTTCCCTGTGGTCCGGGGTCCGTGTTTCGGTCTCCTGGTCTGCAGACTTGCGGCTGCTTCTGCTGGGCCTTCGGCGGTGCCTCCTTGTGGTTGTTGGATGCCTTCGGCCTTCCTCTCTGTTGGCTCCTGTTCTTGGCTGGTCTCCTGTTTGCAGGTGGTGCAATCTGCTCGGGGTTGCCTGGTTGTGCTCTTGCGGCGGTCCTGGGCTGCCTGATGGGGCTGCTTTGGGGGCTCGCTGATTGGCCTGCCCCTTTGATTTTGCTGATACATTTTCAGCCTATAGGGTGGCTGGTCCCTCTGCTGTCCGGTTCTGGTCCTTGCAGTTGTGGTGTGTTCCTGCTGTTGGGGCCTCCTGGCTCTGACTGGCCCTGTTTTGGTCTGTCACCCACTCCTTTCTTCTCTGGGGCCTATGGCCGTGCCTCCCTGAGAGCCCCTGGTCTAATCTGCTCCCTGATGTTCTGCTGGGTTAGACCTGGTTACTAACTGCATGGGGGACTGCCTGGGACTGCCAGGTTCTGTAGGCTCGGTTGTCGGCGCCGGGGCTGCTTGCTCTCTGTTTTTCTCGGCCATTGATGGTCCGGGCCTTTGTGCTGTTGCCCTATTTTGGTTTCGGTCCTGCCCGTTCCGCCGTTTTTCGGTGCCTGGGGTCTCTTCGCGGCCTTTGCTTGGCTTCTGCTCAGCTGGGGCCTTCCCCTCTTTGGCCTTGCCTCGGGTGTGGGATGGGCCGTCGGGTTCTTCTGGTCGCCTTTTCTGCCCTGGGGTTTTATCCCCTGGTAATGCTCTCCCTGGGGTCGTGCGGACCCGTGGGGTCTGGTTTGCCTGGGCGTTCGCCCTGGCTTCTGTTGCTTCTGTGGTCGGGACTTTTTTTGTGTTTCCTCTCCCCTGGTGGGTTGGGGTTTCCTGGCAGTGGTGTTTGGGCATGCGGCACACCTTCAGGGCCTCTGTGTGTTGTTGGTCCTCGGTCTGGGCTGCCCTGTGTGTTGTTGGTCCTGCCTTCTGCCTGGTCTGTTTTGGGACATCTCTGCCTGGCCTGTCTCTCTGCTCCGGTTTCCCCTGGTTTGCGGTTGGGCTGTTCTGCTGTGGCTTTGTGTTGGGGTCTTGTGCTCCCTCCTGTTCCCTTTCTCTGGTTTGCTGTTCGGTGTTTCACTCTGCGGGACTCTGGTCCCTGATGGGTCTGCTCCCTTCTGGCTCTCGGGGCCTGGTGGGTTGGCTTCCGGGTGTTGTTCCTCTTCCCCGGTGATTTGTCTTTCCCTAGTTCCCTGTTCCGGGGTTCTCTCGCCTTCCGGGCTAGGTGCTGGTCGGCTGTCGGCTGGTCTTGCTGCTGGCTCCTTTTTTTCCTGGGGCCTGGTGCTCTTCTGTGGGTTCCGGGGGGCTTGTCCTCCAGTCTCTCTGAGGCCAGGTCGTTTGCTTCCCTTCTCTTCTGGTTTGATCCTGCCCTTGGTGGGCTTCTCGGCCTTTTTGTCCCGTGGAGTCCTTTGTTCGTCTCTTGTTGAGGCTTCATTTTTATCTGGGCCCTTTGACGTTTGGGTATTGGCTTTCTTTCCGCTGCCTGCGTTCGGCTGGCGTGGATTCTCTGTGCCTTGGTCTGGCTCCTGGTGTCCCGGTCTGGCTTGCTAGCCTAGTGACCCTTGGATTTTTTCTTTGGGTGGCCTCCTCAATGGTTTTGTTCTTTCTTGCCTCAGATGAATTGTGTGACAGTGCTCTCCCCTTTTCTGGTTGCCTGTGGGGTGCTCCTGATGTGGGCTGGTGGGCCTCTCTGGTTGTCAGACTGGTCATCTGGCTGTTCTCCCGTTGTTTTGTTGGGCACGTTCCTGCTTGGTGGGGCTCCCTCATGTCTGGGTGCTCTGCCTGGGGTTTTTGGCGGTTCTGCCTTTTTGCTTTCCTGCGTTGGCTGCCTTGGTGTGGTTTCCTGGGTTGGCTTCTCTTTTGTTTGGGAAGGCCGGCTTTTCTGCTTTGGTATTCTCCACTTAGTAATGAATGGGACGAGGACATAAGGGACCTGGGGGTAATGCTCTATTACTTACCGGTAATCTTCATTACTCCAGGTCCCGTTGTCCTCGTCCCATTTATACGCCCCGCCCTCCCTCCCGGACGGCCGGCCTTCCTGTTGTGGGCTTGGTTGTTCAGGAGGAATGCTGGGTAAGTACCCCTTATGTACTCCTGGTGAGAGTGGCGGGGTTAGTATCTCAGCATTCTTCTGATCTTTTTTTCTGTCGGGAGATGGTTATCTCCACTTAGTAATGAATGGGACGAGGACAACGGGACCCGGAGTAATGAAGATTACCGGTAAGTAATAGACAATTACGAAGTTTCAAGGACATGGCATTTGCTCACAACCTTTTGTCACGCTTGTGATCGGACCCAGTGGAAGATGAAAGAAGGGGGCAACTGTAATGCACCACAGTAAAAAAAAAAGCGTCATTTTTAAAGTGACGGGATTCTTGCATCTCAAACATCGGGTATAATCATCAAATAATTCCGCCATTGGTCGTATGAAGCTTTGTTAGTCGACAAGGAGAGGGGATAAAGGGCATTTACATTAATTACCATTGCAGTGAATACCAATTGGGACTTCACAGAAAATGACAAGGAGAAGTTAAGTGAGTCTAAAAGGTATTTATTTAACAAATTCATTCAAACCAGATCATTGGTTTATTATGTTTTCAAATGTAGTTATTGTCTCACAGATTCAAATAATTAAAAAGTCGATATTTTAAAATAAGATAAAATAGTACATTTGTAAGAATTGCAAATGGAATGAAAGATATGCAGCAAGTGTGTTGCTTAATGAAAAATCTCTAATCGAAATTAGAGAAGGTATCGGCAAGAATGATATTTAGATTAAGCAAATTGAGTAATGTGTCAGCTTCAGAAAACCAAATGAAGGTTTCTGATAAGATCAATCAATCAATCAATCAATCAAAGCATTACTCACCCAGAGGGTCTCAAGGCGCTGGGGGAGGGGGGTCCGCTACTGCTTGAACAGCCAGGTCTTGAGTTGCTTCCTGAAGGAGAGGTGGTCCTGGGTCCGGCGGAGGTGGGTCGGGAGGGAGTTCCATGTCTTGGCTGCGAGGTAGGAGAAGGACCGTCCCCCTGTGGTGGCTCTTCGGATGCGGGGAACGGCGGCGAGGGCGTGGCCGGTCGATCGAAGCTGGCGTTTGGGAGCGTAGAAGTTGAGGCGGCTGTTGAGGTATCCTGGGCCTTGGTTGTGTAGGGCTTTGTGTGCGTGGGTGAGGAGTCGGAAGGTGATTCTCTTGTTGACCGGGAGCCAGTGCAGGTCTCTCAGGTGTCCGGAGATGTGGCTGCGACGGGGGATGTCCAGGATGAGTCGTGCTGAGGCGTTCTGGATTCGCTGGAGTCTCTTCTGGAGTTTGGCGGTGGTTCCGGTGTAGAGGGAGCTGCCATAGTCCAGACGGCTGGCGACGAGGGCCTGGGTGACCGTCTTCCTGGTCTCGGTGGGGATTCCCTGGAAGATCTTACGTAGCATGCGCAGGATGTTGAAGCACGACGAGGAGACGACGTTGATTTGTCTGGTCATGGAGAGGGAGGAGTCCAGGATGAAGCTCAGGTTGCGTGCGTGGTCTGTTGGTTTGGGTGCGCTGCCTAGGGCGGGGGGCCACCAGGAGTCGTCCCAGGCGGAGGGTGAGGATCCCAGGATGAGGACTTCCGTCTTGTCCGAGTTCAGTTTCAGGCGGCTGTTCTTCATCCATTCGGCTACTTCTTTCATCCCTTCGTGAAGGTTGGCTCTGGCGGTGGCGGGGTCGTTGGTGAGGGAGAGAATCAGCTGGGTGTCGTCGGCGTAGGAGATGATGTTGAGGTTGTGCTGGCGTGCGATGTCTGCGAGGGGGCTCATGTAGACGTTGAAGAGGGTTGGACTGAGCGAGGAGCCTTGAGGAACGCCGCAGATGACTTCGGTGGCTTCAGATCTGAACGGGGGGAGGCGGACTCTCTGTGTCCTTCCGGCGAGGAAGGAGATGATCCACTCCAGTGCCTTCTCCTGGATTCCGACGTTGCTGAGTCGCTGCACTAGTGTACGGTGGCAGACAGTGTCGAAGGCCACGGAGAGGTCCAGGAGGATGAGGGCTGCTGTTTCTCCGTTGTCAAGCAGTGCTCGGATGTCATCGGTGGCTGCGATCAGGGCGGACTCGGTGCTGTGGTTGGCCCGGAAGCGAGACTGCGAGAGGTCGAGGGAACCGTTCGTTTCGAGGAAGGCGGCCAGCTGCTTGTTGACGGTCTTCTCGATGACTTTTGCAGGAAACGGGAGCAGCGAGATGGGGCGGTAGTTCTTGAGGTCGGTGGGGTCGGCTGATGGCTTCTTTAGTAGAGCGCTGAGTTCGGCGTGCTTCCAGCTCTCCGGGAAGGTAGCGGTGTCGAAGGAGGTGTTGATGATGTCCCGCAGGTGGGGTGCGATGACAGCGTCGGCCTTGTTGAAGACGTGGTGAGGGCAGGGGTCGGTAGGAGATCCGGAGTGAATGGAGTTCATCGTGCGGACGGTGTCTTCGGTGCTGATCGGGGTCCAGGCGCGGAGGGTGGTGGTGGGGGGCGGTGGTTCGGTCGTGGCGTGCGTCGGTTGAGTGCTGAAGCTGTTGTGTATGTCCGCGATCTTGTTGTGGAAGTAGGAGGCGAGGGAGTTGCAGAGGTCTTGCGAAGGGGTGATGTCGTTGTTTCCGGCGTTGGGGTTGGAGAGCTCTTTAACGATGTTGAAGAGCTCCTTGCTGTTGTGTGCGTTGTTGTCCAGTCGTTCCTTGAATGCGGTTTTCTTGGTGGCGTGGATGAGTTGGTGGTGTTTTCGGGTGGCGAGTTTGAGGGCAGTCATGTTGTCCGGTGTTGGGTCTCTGCGCCATGTTCTCTCGAGGGCTCGGCAGTTCTTCTTGGAGCTCTTGAGTTCGTCGGTGAACCATGGGGCTTTCTTGCTACCGGGTCTGCTAGGTGGGGTCTTCAGAGGGGCGAGGTCGTCTGCGCAGTTGCTGATCCACTTCGCGAGGTTGGTGGCCGCCTGGCTTGGGTTTGTTGCGCTGGTGGGAGGGTTCATGCTCAGGGAGGTCGCAAGCTGGTCGGCTGTGATCTTGTTCCAGCTTCTGCGTGCAACCTGTTGCTGGTGGTGGTGGATCGTGGTCCTTCTGAAGCTGAAGTGGACGCAGCTGTGGTCCGTCCAGTGGAGTCCGGTGGCGTGGCTGAAGGCGATGTCCTTGCTGGATGAGAAGACGGGGTCGAGTGTGTGTCCGGCGTAGTGGGTCGGGGTGGTGACCAGCTGCTTGAGTCCCAGGTTTGCGAGGTTGTCCAGCAGGGTGGTGGTGTTGCGGTCGTTGTTGTTCTCCAGGTGGAAGTTGAGGTCCCCGAGGAGGATGTAGTCAGAGGAGAGGAGGGCGTGCGGGCTGATGAAGTCGGCGATGTCTTCGCTGAATTGCGTGCGCGGTCCCGGGGGTCTGTAGATGAGGGTGCCTCTGAGGGTGGTCTTGGGGTTGATGTGGACCTGGAAGTGCAGGTGCTCAGCGGGTGCGAGGGTGTCGTCGGTGTTGGTCGTGATGCGGATGGTGTTCCTGTGGATGATGGCGATGCCTCCTCCAGTCTGGTTGATGCGGTCCCTTCGGA
Organism: Triturus cristatus; assembly: GCF_964204655.1. Classification (NCBI taxonomy): domain Eukaryota; kingdom Metazoa; phylum Chordata; class Amphibia; order Caudata; family Salamandridae; genus Triturus; species Triturus cristatus. The sequence goes on from NC_140591.1 coordinate 833,291,961, forward strand.
TGATCTTGTAGCCGTCTGGGATGGCGATGGCGATGTCGGGCACTGAAGAGGCGTTCATCCAGGTTTCCGTGAGGAAGGCGACGTCTGGCGAGGTTGTGTCGAGCAGGTTCCAGAGCTCGATGGCGTGTCTGTGGACGGAGCGGGTGTTGAGCAGGATGCATTTCAGGTGGCTGCTGCTGTTGCTCATCTTGGTCGGTGCTGGAGTAGTGCTGGACCGGATGCAGGTGAACTTGCAGGCGTTGCAGCAGAAGGGTCCGTGGGTGCGTCTTGGGGTGGCTCGGTAGCATCCTGGGACTCGGCCGGCGTTGAGTGCGTTGAGGGTGGCGGCGGCGTACGTCCGGCGGGTGGGCTGGGGTCTGCGGGGGCCAGGGGTCCTGGCGCTGGGCGCGGGCCAGGCGCGGACAGGCGCAGACGGGCTTACCTTTGGCGCACCTTCGGTGCTCAGTCGGCACTCCCGCTGCGCACGTCCGCTGCGCGGTCGCTCTGGGGGCGTCATAAGTAAGGAGCCTGGGAGGGCGGGTCAGCTGGGTGGCGGGAGTGGGGTGGCGAATGGGCTGGTGGTGGGCGGGGCCACAGGGAGGCAGCGGCGGGAACTATGGACGGCGGGCTCTACCAGGGGGCGAGCGTGGCAGCAGGGGGGAGATCCGGGCGGCCCAGCGGCGGCTGGGTCGCTCTGACAGGCAGCAGGAGACAGCGGCAGGCGTGGAAGGCAGGAGGGGTGACCCGGCCTCGTCAAAGGCCGGGTCACAGAGACTATGAATGCATAGGCATGAAGCCTTGGAACTCAGGCAGTGGATTTTTGCAGAGGCTAGAAGGATCTTCTCTGCTCGAAGTCCACAAGGCATCTCTAGGATCTGCTCTGCCCTAATCTAAGGAGCACACGGTAATATAATTCGACAAAAACTCTAGTTGGAACATTTCACCAGTTTTCACTCCCACAAACCAATCAGTCTTCACCAAACTCTAGGAGCAGGTAAACTCCCCAGTTTCACACTCCTTCACAATGGTTCATGCATGGTTATGTCCTTGAATTGAGTCGCGCTTCCAGGCAACTTCCTCTACTCCCAGTGAGAACCTTACTATCAGGTGTCTGATACATAACAAATGCCTATTCGCTATGTAACAGAAGTCTTCTGGAATAGTACAGCATCTGCAGTGGAAAGAAAGAGAAAACATCTTGTGCAAAGCAACTGCATGAATATGAAAACTGGCCTATAAGCCTTAAACTTGTAAAGTCAACATTCAAAACAACATCAGGATTTTAGCTAACTTAATTCATTACAATATGTTAATTTGAGTATTTGCTTATAATGTCTCTCATTGCCTACTGCAAAATTTTCGTTAAATGGGCACGTTTTATTTAACGTTATGAATTGTACTTTGCTAATCACTACATTTAAAGAGCAAAAATAAAGAATTTGCTCTATTAAAAGTTTACAAATGTTAAAAGTGAGGCTCCTTTGGGCCTCTAGATGTGAAATGTAGTGAGACAACTTTTGAACTAGGATGAGAAAGCAAACCAATACATATGTATTTTACCCTGCATAGATAAAACCATTCTGATTTATTAATGGTCTCTTTTAAATAACCCTTTTTTTAATCAAATTTGACAATCTGTATCCATCTATTTAAGAATATTTCATCATTATGTACTCATTAGCCACATTTTTGCAAAACAGGTCTTGGACTACAATTTCATCCACCTCCTTCTCTCCCAAAAACAGACGCTCCCCAATTAAATATTTTTGCTCATTTGTTAGACTAGCTCATTCAGCAACACCATGATTTTGTAAAATACCTATTATTTTAGTGTTTCTTTCTTACCTGTAAATCCTTGCCCATGTCTATTTGTACGCTGGGTTTGTAGCATTTCATTCAACTGTGTTTGCTTTCTTTACTGCAATAATGTCTCTGTCCTTGTTTTAACCCCTTCGCCGCGGCACTGGGGGGGGGGGGTTTGGGGGCACTAAGGTGGCGCCGCGCTCATGACGGAACCATTCCGTCTTGAGTCACGGTTGAGCTGTGCTGTGCTCATGACGGGGAATTAGCGCCGCGTGGGCGGAGCGGCCGCCAACGGCCGCAGCATGACGGAACCACTCCGTCATGAGCACACGGCACCCGTGGCTCATGACGGAGTGGTTCTGTCATGAGCAGGGAAGGGGTTAAAGACAGAATCACACCAGTATTGGAGGCAGCCAGTCGCTTCCCTTCCATGTTTGTATTCCTGTGTGTCCGTCTAGGGTGTAGGGTAGTATCTCTTCCTGACTCCAGTTGTGCCAGGTATGCTTGTTGTTCTCCTGTCTGTCTACCCTTCCTATGAAACTGACTACGCTGAAGCACATCCGATCTTCCTGTATCTGATTATTACAAACTGACCCATTCATTTCCCCTATTTGCTCCCTGTCCCCTTTATCCGGGAAAGCTCTACCAGAGAAATCACATTTGTCAGCTTTCTAGAACTGTCTTCTAACATCTGCTAGATATCTCATCTTACCAGTTATTCGTTGTACTGTGACCCTCTGCTCCAGTTCCAACTGAGAGCACTATTGGGTGACAACTTCATAAGAGTGCGACTTACTTGGTATTGTTTCTTTAACCACTGCATCCTTCTGACTGCAATGCACAGAAATGACAAAATATTGCTAAATGTAAACTATTTCCTCACTGCCACATGCAGGTAAACAATAAAATCTGCTTCCAGCTATGGATATCATATCTTCTAACGTTCCCACAATGGTACCAAACACTTTTGGAGTGACATACGGAAAAAAGAGAAACAGACCAACTCACAACCGTGTCAACTTTGTTTTGGACAAAGGTTTTTCATTCCAGTTTTATAAGTAGCGTAATGTTGGCCTACAGCAACCCATCTCTTGGGAAATCCAACCACTGCATGAATATCAGGTGCATCTGTACTGATCTGGTCGTATAAACATTCCTTGCCTCAATATCTGCAAACTGCAAAATATTTCTAAAAGGACACAAGTTCCTCCAATGAAATGTGGAAAAACATTGACATTCACAACCAACACAGAATGCTATTAAGTATCATATTCTTTGTTACCCTCTTTGCCATTTTCCCTCTACTAATTCCTTCCCGTTCCAAAATGTGAAGCGCTCTGATACCCTTCGGGGTCATGTTCACGCTATACACAACTTTATAAAAAAATATACTTTCCTCTTCTGTCTAGAAATAGATTATTTGCAAGTTTTCAGTTGGGCCAGTAAACTCATTTCATGTGCAAATGCCTGTTTGGGACTAAATCAGAATTACAGGTAGTTGAAAATTAAGCCTGACCAAGGATATTGCCCTTGAGAAGTGAAGAAGGTAAAGTCTGTCTCTAATTGCAGGTGCAAATTGCACACAATTTCAAGTGAAATCATGCACAAATTGTGCATACCTCTGCATTCAGGAGCTGAAACTTGGAATCTGCTGGAAATTGTGACGCGGCTGTTACAGCACACCTTGTGTAGCTGAAATTAGCGGCGTCAGAATTTGCACCCTAAATTGTATGCGGCAACACATTGGGCACGATTCACAAAGTCATTACGGTGTTGAATCTCCATTTACTTCTGAAACTATCTCTATTTATGCCTTGCAGATGTCCACAAAAATAATTCTGCCAGACATAAATGGCACTTTGCTTTGTAACTATGTGAATGGCCACAAACTCATGAGTTCCTGGCCATTTTCAAGCTTCATTCTAGGCCTTTCACAACCTGGACGCTGTTGGAGCTTTACTCCTGCGAAGGACTGCAGTACCTTCTCTTCCCGGTTGGGAAGGGGTGTGGATCATCCTCGTAGGGCTTTCTCCACGGCGAAAATGTAAAAAAGATGAAACAATTTACATTTGGCACATGAGACTGCCTTTGCACAGTGCATAATTAGAAGGTATGTACAATTATGAGCTGGAGAAATGGAAAGAGCAGCCTTTCAAACAAGCATTGGCATAGCCAATAGGTCTCGCCTTTGGGACCTTATAAGTGTTTAGCCATGCAACAGTTGCATAACTAAATACTTATAAGGTCCCAAAAGCGAGACCTATTGGCTATGCCAAGCGGCCGCGAAAGTGATCGCGATTGTGATAAAACATCAAAGCGGCCGCGAAAGTGAAAGTAAATCGCGGTAAAGCGCGGCGCACGCGCCTGGGTACATGCACTGCAGCTCTAGGCTGGCCTGTTAGCACTTTTTGGAGCCCTCTCAATAAGTCTCGCCAGACCAGCGCATGCGCTGGGTCAGGCGAGACCTAAAAATGATAATACCTTTCCTGGGAAGCCCCTGCTGCCTTTTGTGAACCGATTAAAACTGAAAGTCTACACTGTGATCAGTCATTCTTGTACGAGTGGAAATTTGTAATTTCCTATGTGAATTGAGACCATGATTTCTAGATGTAAAGTGATATTAAATACTAGTATACTTGCTGAAAACCCAAGTAGTTTCTTGTGAAATTCCCAGTCACAGCCGGCATGGCTCATGGGTGGTGGGGTGGGGGGGACGGGTGAGGGGTCGTGGTGGGAGTCTCGTGGAGAGTGGCCGGGGGTTCAATAATAAAAAATAAAAAAGCCTACCTTTCTGTTGGCCCGGGTCCCGGGTTTTCACTGCTCTGTCTGCTCCTGGTTTCCTGCCTCTGGCAGAAACAGAAAGCAGGCAGCCTCCCTCCCCTCCCCTCCCCTCAGCCAATCACAACGCTCCAGTGAAGCGTTGTGATTGGTCGAGATGCCGCCCAGCCAGGGGCTGTAGGGGATTACATGTTCTCCATGTAGTCTGCAATGCAGCCTGCATGGAGAAGTGCAGAGTTCGCATGACTGGTTTGGGCGGCCCAAGAGGGCCGACCAAACCAGTCATGCGTAATCAGGAGTGGGCATACCACTCCTGCCCTGCCTGGGCAGCTCCGCCCACCTGCAATGTGGAAAGAAACATAAAATGGTAATAACAAAAAGTTATTACCATTTTATGTTGTGGCTTTCTCTCACTGAGAGAAGGCAGTGGGGTGACGCTCCTCCACCCTAGTGGAGGAGCCGCTCCTGGCAATTCCTAAATGCAGGCCAGTGTTTTTATGTTGAAGTTCTAAGTAAGCATCATTGCGATACCATATGTCAGTCATGCTTCAGGAATGGATCGTCTGTGTTTAATGCGGTTTTGTGACTATTATTCAGAACTGATTCACAAATAAACCCTTAGATTTCTGGAGGTGTGGCTCTCATTTAAACTTTAGATATACGTGATTCTCAAAACTCACAGTCTTCACACAGCATTACCTGTGAGTAATGGAAGTTACACACATAGGTTTTTAGAATACTGGAACAGTGGGAAATACTCTGGGAACAGGCAAATTTAGAGATGGAAAAAGAAGAGGGCATAAGAACGGTCACGTTGAGGTGCTGGGTCACAGAGATCAGAGGCAATGAGTGTCAGCCTGTGGTCTTCCAGTACATTTCAATCAGCATTTGTTAAGCGCAACACTGTCACCACTAGGCTATCTGGGCACTGAGCCTTCAGCTAAGAGCCAGGTCTTGAGTCTCTTTCTGAAGTCTGCCAGCGAGGTTGATGTACATAGATGGAGGGGGAAGGCCGTTCCAGGTCATGGCAGCGATGTGGGAGAAGGAGTGGCCACTGCTGCGATGGATGTGGGAGGGTGTGTGAGAGCGAGCACAGGTGTCTAGAGGGTTGGTGGAAGTTCAGTCGATGGTTGATGTAGACTATTCCTAGCTCCTGGAGGGCTTTGTAGGTGTGCGTGAGGATCACAAACTGGTATCTCTTCTGGATAGGGAGCCAGTGAAGTTCTCTCAGGTAGGGGGTGATGTGGGCTTGTTTGGGGAGGTCCAGGATGAGTCTGTCTGTAGCATTCTGTATGATCTGGAGTCTTCTGAGGATCTGGATGGAGATTCCGATGTAGAGGGCGTTGCAGTAATCTAGCCTGCTGGTGACGAGGGCCTGAGTGACGGTCTTTCTGGTGTTGGTTGGGATCCATCTGAGAATGTGAAGTGTGTGGAAGCAAGAGAAGTCAATTGTGTTGTATGAAATGCTACAAACCCAGCGTACAAATAGACATGGGCAAGGATTTACAGGTAAGAAATAAACACTAAAATAATAGGTGTTTTACAAAATCATGGTGTTGCTGAATGAGCTAGTCTAACAAATGCGCAAAAATCTTTAATTGGGGAGCGTCTGTTTTTGGGAGGGAAGGAGGTGGATGAAATTGTAGTCCAAGACCTGTTTTGCAAAAATCTGGCTAAGGAGTACATAATGATGCAATATTCTTAAATAGATGGATACAGATTGTCAAATTTGATTACAAAAAGAGTTATTTAAAAGAGACCATTAATAAATCAGAATGTTTTTATCTATGCAGGGTAAAATACATATGTATTGGTTTGCTTTCTCATCCTAGTTCAAAAGTTGTCTCACTGCATTTCACATCTAGAGGCCCAAAGGAGCCTCACTTTTAACATTTGTAAACGTTTAATAGAGCGAAATTCTTCATTTTTGCTTTTTAAATGTAGTGATTAGCAAAGTACAATTCATAACGTTAAATAAAATGTGCCCATTTAACGAAAATTTTGCAGTAGTCAATTACAGACAGACATTATAAGCAAATACTCAAATTAACATATTGTAATGAATTAAGTTAGCTAAAATCCTGATGTTGTTTTGAATGTTGACTTTACAAGTTTAAGGCTTATAGGCCAGTTTTCATATTCATTCATGGCTGTCAAGGATGATACCGAGGTTGCATGCATGGTTGGTCGGTGTGGGTGTAGGTCCGAATTCTGCAGGCCCCCAGCTGTGGTCCAATGAAGAAGTGTACATATGCATTATTGTTTAAAATTAACACATTTCCCCAAGGAAGTGGACATCAAGGAAAAATGTGAAGTGAAGCAGTTCTGGCTTACTTTAATTGTCATCAGCAGACCCTATATAAAGATAGCTTTGGGTTTTAATGCGCCTGCTCAGACATCTTTATGTCCCCTGTACAGAGAGCTGTGTATAATCTCTGGTCATAGGTTTAAAACATTAAGGGTGAAAGTGTCTGCATTTTGTTTAATCTGTACGCCCCTGGTTTGTATAATGCTATGTTGGGTCAGAGCATTTGCCACAGAGATCATTGTATAGCTTGTATGTTGAATGTTTCCATCTGGGCCAGTTCTAGGCATATGCAGAGTGGGTGGGTGGCACAGGGTCCCACGAAAGTGTACCACTATTGGGTGGCCTCATACAAGTTTCTTCTCAACATCTTTCTGGCTCTGCGGCAGTGATGTGGGATGCAGTGCAGCACTAAAGCCACTGGATCCAGTGTGCGTGTCAGGCCAAAATTAAAAGTGGATTTATGTGTGTCATGACACAAGCCTGTCAGAGACATTCTATGAAGAATGTGTTCATCTGCAGGCTTACCTACCACACACATCACATTTTCAACCTCCCACTCACTGCAGGTGTCTCATCCAACTTGCAGTGGCAACTGGTGAAGTTGAAAAGTAGAGTGCCTTTGACAGCTGGGAGGCAAGATGGCGTCCGAGAAGCAGCTACCCTACTCAGCTCTGCCGGTCTGACCCCTCAAACAGACACAAAGAAGCTCTGCTCTGTTACCGTGATCGTATTTAGGAAGCTGGAATATTAATCGCTAAAAACTCACCTCGCATGGATCAACAGCATAGCATAACGATTACAGTGATCTCGGCGTGGTCTAGAGATCGGAATGGGCTGCGAGTTGCAGCACGGCATCTCGCAGCAGCCTCATGAATAAAGAACTGCGTGGCTCCAGCATCTTCGCCCCACTCTGCCCTGTGGCGGCTCTCAGCGACGTGCCGCCTCGAAGCAGCTCTATCGGCTCTCGGCGAATTCCTTAAAGCTCCGATAGGCACGGAGAGACGTACTAAGCATTGATGCAGATCTCAGCCCAGAAGACAAAAGCGGAGGATACTTTTTTTCCAGGATACCGAAGGAAACTAAGTAAGGATGACGGGGCAAGGGGCAAAAATGTAAAAAGTTAAAAATTATAGGCTTCTAGCCCCTATAGTGATCGAAGCTGCACAGCAAAATTCCTCAGAACTCCCCCAGAGGCGCCCAGAAACGCGGGGGGCAAAAAGCAGGGAGAATCCTGAGAGGGTGAACTCCGCAGATAAGGCTGAGCGGATGGCAAAGCAAGGGAAAAGACTGCAGGTTAAAAATGCTAAGCTCACGGACAACATCCAACTGCTTAGTTCTCACCCCCTAATTTCTAAAATGTTCTGCCCAATAGAGGGAAAAACATATAATGAGCAGACTGAGGGGGCTGCACATGAAGGCCAGATCATCGTCACTACTCCAGATGTACCTCTCATAGACGCCGGAGAGGCATCTCAAGACTCTGTAGCCTCTTCACCGACGGTTTCAACAATACCAGTCCTAGCAACCTCCGCAATACCAGAAAATACTGGGGCAGCCACAGAGACATTGTCTGTTACAAACGTAGATTGTGAGCAAGCAGAGAGATCCCCCTTACCAGATCTTCCTAATTTGGGTTATAAGAGTACCTGAAACTGAAATTGAGCCCTGTGCTAAGGACCTTGTAAATATTTGAATCGTGGAACAAAGAAAACCTGCAAATATTGTAAAATACCAGATAACATGGAAAAACCTCACTCAATTATGGATGAATCGGAGTTGTATGAGACTGGTATATCCACATCCAGTGATGGAGGAAGACATGACTGGAGAAGTAGCACGGATTCAGAGGCCTCATGGAAAACTGCGGCACAAAAGAAGTCAATGAAATAAAAGAAAAGATGCAGGCGTAAGAGCGGGGGGACCACGGATCAAGGAAGCAATGCCGATCTTAGATGGGATTACTCATCCTCTCAACTAGTGACTCCCTCAGATCGTACTGTATGTTCAGGAGGTAACCCTTTAGCTATAGGAGACATGGGGAGTGGAAACACAGGAAACTCCAGAAGCAAGGAAGAGCCCACCCTTGCCGAAGTCTTGCACTCAATCAAGAGCTTTCAAGAAGAGGTTAAGCTGGATAACCAGAAAAATTGACTAGCTACACAAAAACTACAAGGCGCAATAAGGAAAGTGGGTCGAACCTGTGCGGAATTTGCTGACAGAATGTCGTCAGTTGAAGTACCTACCGAGAATCTGGAAAAAGACTATTCCTCCCTAAAGGTACAAGGTGATCCGCATGAAAACATAGTCAAAGACATAGGGCCATATGTAGGTGGCCTAACATTTACCACTTCATAAATACCGAATTTTACCGATTCGGTATTTATGAAGTGGTAAATGCTATGTAGGTAATCCATCGGTGATATTTACTGATTCGGAATGGGTCGGTAATTTAGAATCGGTATTTACCGATTCGGTAATGGTAACTGGCTTCCCATTGATTCCTATGGGCCAGGAGGCCCATAGGAATCAATGGGAAGCCAGTTACCAATACCGAATCGGTAAATACCGATTCGGTAATGGGGGGAGCACAATCAAGGGTGGCAGGGTGTTACAGTGACACCCTGTTGCACCCCTGATTCCTGCATGTGTGCACATGTGGCACACATACATGCCCTAAGGCAGAGGTCTTCAAACTTTTGGATGCCGAGACCCCCCTGGCAACATTTTGAGGCATAAGGACTCCCTCCTGACAAAAAATTCTAAACCTGTAGCCAGGGCTACTGGAATTATGAGGCAGGTGAGGACCCAATTACGCAACAGGCTTGACTAAATTGTGTGGGAAGAAAATGTAAATGAGGTTATGTGATACCGCGTATTTTGGGATAGCATTGCTTCATTATTATGACATTTTTTACACACAGTAACACTAAGTAAAGATTTCACCCAATCAGTACCCGTTTATAACCAAAATACAGCAATTATCATCAGAAACATTTCTAGTCAACCTTTGTGAAGGGCCTTCCACTCTGCAGGAATACGTGCTGCCACATTAGAAGCTCACCTGGCCCTAGCCGGGAGAAGCATGGGTCCCTTAAAACCCTGGCGGCTTTGTGCAGAGTTTAGCAGTTTACCCATGCAGCTTTCCTCTCACCCCCTCCCTTCCATCCCTCTCTCCTCTCCTAACCCCGGATCCCTCTCTCACTTTGCAGGCCATTTTCTTTCACCCCTTTTTACAATTTCTGAAGTCTCCCCATTCAACCTCTCACTTCACCTTTAATCACCTCTTGCGATTCTGTCTTTTCACTGCCCTCATCTCTAACCGTCTTTTGCATTTATCTCATTTCCTCTTTGGCCCTGTAACCTCCCATGCCCCCCAGCACTTCTCATTCACCTCGTCTCTCCATTCAAATGTTTGTCTATTTGTATCTTACACCTCTCCAGTCCCCCCATTCATCTTTCACATCTCCCCTTTGTTCTAACAGAAGCCCTCACCTTTGGCTCACACTCACTTCTTGCGTGTCCACACTTCTCTTCGGCAATTCACATTTCTCCTCATCCCTGACCTCTTCAATCAAATTCTCTCACTTTCTTGCTGTCCTCTCTCATCCTCTCATCTCTCCTCACCAAGCATACGGGTCGGACCCGTATGCTCCTCTCGGCATGTGCCACTCTGCTTATTGTTTACTAATTCAAGAAGGCATGAGTTGTCTGTCTCGCTGTTTTGATGCAGGCCGCGCAGTTATGGAACGTGCACCCTCCTTTGCTTCACTCCACCAAGAATCTATTATCCTTTAGGAAGATATAAAAACCTTTCTCTATGCTCTGTAGGTCACCCCATTTGGCTGGTTCTCCTTCCCCTTCTGTATGTTTCTCATTTGCCTTCAGGCAGCAGATGGTTATTAGCCCCAGGACATCTTTTGGTAACAGTAGAGCTCTACAAATGTAAATAATAATAGGCAGAAGCAGGGGATTCACTAGACCAGAACTTCGGAGGCGGGTGCTAACACTCCCAGCCAGGGCTGGTTCTAACACTGGTCGCACACTGTGCAACAGTGTTTTTTGATGCCCCACCCCCGTTTCCTCCTTCTCCATGAATTCCTTCACTGCCACTCACCAACAATCACCTCATCTCTCTATAGCACCTTTCTGACAAACATTTCATTTTTTTATAGCACTTCTCATAGTTTACTCACACTCATTTCTGTGATCTGCATGGTACATGTTCAATGTAGCAGGCACATTAACCCTCTGCACTGTGTGGGTGGCAAGAGTGCCCATGTGAGTGCACGGTGAGCGATGCAACAGTGTGAGAGTAGGGCAAGAGGAGTGACTGCAGGGTGAGTGAGGTGGCGTATGAATTTACGTTCGGATGCAAGTTCAGAATGGAATGAATGAATGTATGATTACTGATGGGCTTGTTTGATTGAGTTGCAGATTGAGCAGTGAGGGGGACAGGTGAGGGAAGTGTCACATGAGTGCAGGGTGAGTAGTGTACTTTTGTGACTGCGGGGTGAGGTATAGGGTGAACAGCGCAAATGCATTGTGAGTGCAGAGTGATCACTGTGAGTGCAGGGTGAGCGGGTGAATGGTGTGAATGCTTGGTGATCAGTGTGAGGAATGAGTTGTCTGAATGCAGGGTGCATTCCCAGACCCATGAAGTAACTCAGCATGTTATTGACGGCGGGGTAGAGTTTAAGATCTAAGATAAACTATTGAGGCATTAATCGGGGATCTAGGGTGAAGAAAATAAATAATGTGCTGGTCCTGCAACAAACTTACAGTCCTATGGTTAGGGTTGCCAGCAGATTAATTTGATGGCCTAGTCGTAACAAAAATAAGCAGTCACCTAAAGCTGTATTTTCAGCACTTATCTGTGCATACTTCGAACAGCAAATATAAATAGAAAGCACTTTTAATTGTGTTCTAGGGCTGCCTCAATGATACTGATAATTAAGAGAACAAAGACAGAAAAGTCACATAACGAATGCATAAATACATTTTTATTTATAAGTCTATTTAGTGTCAAGAGGAGATCTTTGCAGGCTCTTTAAACAAAACACGGCTGGCATTTTTCTTTTGGCAGCCCTACTTTATATTTCTTTTCATTAAATGCCTTCTCACACTACAGCAGTAAATGTCAAATACCAATGTATGGAATAGGCGGAGTGGGGACCCAGGGGGTACTGGAACCCAGAAAAAAACTAAGCCTCTGTAACTAGTTTACAAAGGCATGTAAATATGCAAATAGTCTTTAAAGACCTGTGAAAAACTTGGTGGCCGGAGATAAGACTCCAGACACTGCTCAGCCCCCATCAGCTCGAGTTGCACTGCAACACCCGGGCTGAGACACAGGGCGGGGGAAGAGGGGGGCTGAAGCCCTTGGGCTTGGGCAGAAGTGTGACTGGGAAGGCGCGACCCCCTTTGCATCGCTCCACGGCCCCCCTGGGGGTCGCGCCCCACAGTTTGAAGACCCCTGCCCTAAGGGCATGTATGTCTGCCACATTGCACACTTCAAAGTGCAAAGGAATGCTTTTTTCCTGCTATTCGTCATTTACCACCAACTTTTAGTTGGTGGTAAATAACGAATCCCCACAACACCCACACACTCCCCCTACATATCATTTCAGGATTCGGTATTTACCGAATCGGTAAAATTACCGATTCGGTAATTTTACCGATTCGGTAAATTACCGAATCCTGAAATGTGCCCCCTACATACCAAAAGCCTGAATACCGGTCGGTAACGGGATATTTACCGAAAATCGGCCGTTACCGACCGGTATTGGGCTTCCTACATATGGCCCATAATGTTTAAGATTGAGGAGCAGGAGAACAGATCACGACGCAACAATCTTCGCATCCTTGGGGTTCCGGAAGGAGTGGAAGGGAGCGACCCTAGGACTTCCATGGTAGACGCTCTTCTTTGTATCAATAGTCTTCCTAATGGTAAAGCCACCGGCTTTGACAGCATCCCAGCTGAATATTATTAAAAAAATTCTACTGAACTAAAAGAGGTCATGTTACACCTATTCACACAGGTTTTTAAGGGGGGGAGACCACCTGAATCATGGTCACAAGCAAATATTATAGTTTTTTTGAAAAAGCATAAATCAGCTCTAGATCCACCTCTTATCACCCTATCACTGTGATAAACGCGGACAGTAAAATATATTCTAAAATGTTAGCGGTTCGATTAGCATGGGTAATTCATAAAGTAATATCACCTAGGCAGCATGGATTCATCCCTGGGCGTGGTACCACAGATCATATTAGGAGAGCTATTTCACTTTTTGATGCTGTTCATATCTCTAGAGACCCAATAGCACTTATTCTACAAGATGCCGAGAAGGCCTTTGACAGGGTTTCCTGGCCTTTTCTATGGGAGTCCTTGTCAAGGGTCGGGATAGGTCAGGGATTTATACAGGTATTCAAGATGCTATATTTTCAGCCCACCGCAAAATTATTTGTATATGGCGCACTTACTGATACTTTCAAAATAACTAGAGGTACCTGCCAGGAATGTCCGAGTTCACCTCTCCTGTTTGCCTTATTTATAGACCCCTTTCTACGAGTGTTGGAAGCCAATCGAAAGATCAGCCCTATTATTTCTCATGGGTGGGAAATGAAAGTACTGGCATATGCCGACGACATTGCTCTGGTAACTTCTAATCCTGAAACTTCAATGGGCCAAGGTTGAAGCTGAGGTGGCTAGATTTGGACTTTTATCAGGATACTCCCTTAATAGATCTAAAACCCAGATTATTTGTAAGAATGTCAGTATGGGTGTTGACTGTAGACAGGTAGAAAGGGCTACATATCTGGGAGTAGAAATTACGGCTAGTCTTGAAAAGTTAGTTGACTGTAATATTGATCCCTTGATAGATAAAATTAAACCTGAATTAGCTCGACTACATAATTTGCACCTTTGGATAATGGGCAGATTCAATATAATTAAAATGCTTTTTTCCCTTACATTTTTGTATCTTATAAGAGCTATCCAGATAGAATTTAGTATCATTTGTTTAAAAAGGATCGAAGATTTGTTTTCTGGATTTATCTGGGCTTATAAAAAACCCAGAAGAGCATATAAGTATCTCTCTCTACCAAAAGAAAGGGGTGAGTTGGCGCTTCCAAATATAAGACTCTACTATTGGGCAACCACTCTTTTGTATAACCTCACTCTCTTTTCTGATAAGCCAATAGTCAATCCATTGGAAAACATACCTACACCTATCGAACTCATAATGGGCAAAGACGCATGGGGATGGATCTGGAGGTTTCTGAATGATTCCCATTATAAGAAGGTACATTTCAAGACATTGGCTACAGGTTACAAAACCATGAAAGCGGTCCGTAAAATATTAGGACTGGGTCGCTTAAACTATTATACACCGATTTATAACAACTCTAATCTGCCTGATATTTTTAAAGACCCAATAATCAACAAGTGGCAAAACAAAGGCCTGGCTAAACTCAGTGATTTCTATTCCCTATCCAATATAGTATCTTTTGAAGATCTCAAAGATAGATACGAATTAGACTAGAGGGATTTCTATAAGTACCTGCAAGTACGTGACTTTTTAAGTAAAAAATGTGGTGGCCCATCAGGATTTATTAATAACCCCATTATAGACAACTTGAGGAAAAAACATCCATCTATTGGAGCTGGCTACAATTCTTTTAACTCATTGATGCTGGATGATTTGGAAATGCGGGCCAGGAAGTGGAAAGAGGAAAATTATATTTCTGAAGATTTATTTTTCCACTCAACTGAGCTAGCACAAAAGCTGTTAATTCCGGCATGGCTCCAAGCTAAGTACTATAAAACCTGCTTTTCGCTTTATTACACTCCGAAAAAGATTGCGATATGGGGGACAGGGAAAGGACCTTTCTGCCCCCGTTGCTCTTTGTATCAGGCGGATCTCAACCACATGTGTGCCTCTTGCGATACGTTAAACACCTTAAAATTAGAGATCAGAAATGTTTTAAAAGAGATGCTAGGGAGAGATGTTATTCTTTCGCCCGCTATGGTCTGTTTAGGGGTGGATCCAAGGGAAGCCGGGTGAGCAACTGGTTTTTATAGGTATGGCTGTATAACGACTCTCCCTAGCTTCAGTCTGGCTAGATCCATCCCCCCAGGGTATCATCAATGGTTAACACGACTCGTGGCGAATTATAATTTTGAAAAAGCCATCTATGAAAAAAGAGGGCCACGGTCTTGCTTGAAAGGCTTAAAAATCTGGGAACCTTTGACCAGATGGCTTAAGAGGTAGATGGGGGCTAAAAGTGATATGCGGTTCGACCCATCCGGTATTAACTGCATTCTAGTGTGTGCCTAACTCAGGGGAGGGTGGGGTGGGAGAGAGTTTTAAAAAAAACATATAAAATTGTGAATGAGAAAATGTTGCAGACTCACTATAATTCTTCTTTTACAAAAGGGTACATGCTTAGCTGATATGTGGAATTGTTGAATCTGTTGATATATATATATGATTTTTCTTTTCTATTTCTTTCTTTCCATTTTCCTTCTACCGATGTATTTGCAAATTGTTTGAAAATCAAAGTCCTACTTGCAACATTATAATCATGCACTAAATAAAAATATAACAAAAAAATGGAAATTAGAGTGCCGTCACAATTCCTTTTCCCGCCTTTCACCTAGCAAGCGAGTGAAGCATGCGAGCCATTGGTTCATTACATTATTGCATGCTCTGTTGCCAGCCTGCTCAAATCTTCTTGAAGTTGTAGGAATCTCCCAATGTTAAACTTATTGGCAGCCGTGAAACTGAATTCCAGCTAGTACTCCTGTAGTAGTATCTTTCAGAGCCCTTCCCTAAATGACCACCATCTAAAATGCCAGGGTCACAGCACATTAACAAAAACACATGCATGCGGACAGACACCCAAACAAATCCTCTCTTAGACACACACACACCGACACACGTTCTAGTACTAGTCATGGCCGAACTGGGAACACAAACCAGCCCTGGCAATTCAGCTGGACCGGCTGGGGGGGTGGAGGGTGATGCTAGTGAGTGAGAAGCACTGCTGCTGCTTTTGTTACAGAGGACTGATATTGCTGCATGTTGCAAGCCCGGCCCCAGTAACAAAACCAGCCCCCAGTAACTAAACCGGCCCCCACCGCTCAAAAACCGGTTCCCACCCTTCTGGCCCATTGGGAAAATGTCCGGTGCCCACTATGGCCAGTCTGGCCCTGATACTAGTGTGGAGTCACTCAAATGTCAGCCTGGGCATGACAGTGTTTTCTACCAGAAGGATAGCTCAGTGAAATGAATGTTTCCTGCGTACAAAATATTTTCTGGAGGTTATGAGTTTGATTCATTGAAGAGATACTCAGTTTTCTATCTTTCTGATGACAGCAAATTGAGCACCATAAAATGAGTAATTGTAACATATGTCATTTATAGCATTTGGAAATGGCAGACCTGGCCAATGTAGCACTGTATAACAAACAAATTATGAAGTTATAATCACAGTTCCCAACTCAACATCATTTTATGAATTGGTCTAACATGTGTCTGACTTTATTCTATCCGAATGGGCCTGTCAGAAAGAAAGGGCCTCAGGGAGCTTTTTGGTCTAGTGAGATTAATGCAATATAAATATTTTTTGTATTTGAGTTTGATTCGGTTTTTATGTTCTTATACATTTCACTGATGTATAGGGAAATTACTTCTTGAAAGTCACTTCATTGTTGAATGTTATAATTAAATGTGAATTTGTCACTTCCTGTGATGTCATGGTGATGCTTCTTCCTGAGATGTCCAGTCATATGCAAATTTGAGGTGCCACCTACTTTCAGTTTTCTTGTCAGGGCCCCAAAAGTGTAGTACCTGCCCCGGTTTCAATCCTAGAAAATTAGATCAATGGGTAGATACGGCCTCCAAAACCTTTCGATGTAACCCGTGAGGCATAAGGCTGAATCCTTGTACGATTACCTCTATGTTTCTTACTTTTCAGGGTTGAAAGATGAACCCAGTTCAGTTGGGTAGGCATTAACACCTAATATTAAGTTAAGAATAACAAGTGAGTTTGTTTCGTGTGCGATATAATTCATCATTATTAGTCTAAATTTGCAGGTAGACCTGTACACCTCAGATACATACAAAGATGAGGAAATAAAACATTTTTCAATTACTATTGAAGTGACTGACAAGCGCATATCATTTGTTTCCTTTGATGGGCTGCTGGATCTGGCCAATAGCTGTTAGTGTTCTGCTATGCTAAGTCTGGTTAGCTCTCACTCTTGCCATCACAGAGTACTTACCTGCATTTCTTTATTTTACCTATTTCCTCTAACCTTGCATGTGCATAGTCTCAGCTGTGCATAGCAAAATACATGGGTAGTCCATAAGGTTAATTTAACCTCATTTCAACAGCGTCTTTTAAACAAGCAGTGGCAAAATCAATCGGTCTGGCATTGGCTGCCAACCTGTTGCTTGTATTACTTGTTTTGCTATGGTTTTTACAAAACATTGTTGTTTGTGTTGCCAGGACTGTTTGGAATATTAAAAAACAAACTCGAAATTAATCAAAACTATATTTGGGTCTCAAAAAGCACACATTGCCAAAGAAATACCTGGCAGTGAAGGGAACTAGTCTGTGTGTGGATGTGCTTCTTGGGAAAGAGCAGAATGCCACCACTCACGGTGATGTTAGTCAGTGGCTGAAGTGGGCTAACCCATCACCCCATGCTGTATGTTGTAGTGGGCAGGCGAAAATGTGAGTGACACAACAACAGACCAATGAATGTAGAAGGTTGGCTGAAAGCTCTTTTAAGTAAGTAGATAGAAATAGATGTAGATATAGATACAGATATAGATGTCGATAATTTTACTAAAAACAAAAGAACTTTAATGAAAAATGTTTTACTATGCAAACCCTTAGATCGTCTAATGGCTTACCTTCCTGCACACCATGTGACAAAGGGGTAAATATGTTCTGCAGCAGTACAGCAGTTACATATCATTCAGATGTTAGTATAGAAGCACAAAAAGGCATGGGAAAGGGTTGCTAATGGTTAAGGAAACTGAAAAATTGAGGCCTCCAAGGCACGTAACCTCATTTTCAAAGGATTTTCCTGATAACTCCCCTGTTGCTCCAATAGGATGGCCCACTTTTAAACATTTAGATGTTACTTATCTATATGGAAATTTTGAATAATTTGCCAAATGCCTGCACTTGGAAAATACATTTCCAAGAGCAAAAAACTGTAATGACTTCTCCAATTGCCAAGAAAAAGTGTTTATTCGCAAAGCAAGAGACGCGAGGTTTACAGGAAGAGTTTCTGACTCTTTTCGGACCTAAGTCACATGCTTGGAAAATGTTATGTGGGTCAGGCTTCAAGAGTCATGTGCAACTCTGAGAAAACATGTGCTCACAACAAAATCTCAAATCCTAAATCTCTGGATGCAGAGGCTAAGGTTTCTAACTTTTATGTGATTCACAGCTGCGTTAGACATGTGCTTGCATAGCTTGCCCCTTTCAGTATGTACCTGAACCTATGCCAAAGCATATCTGACCTTTGAAGAATCTGCATATGTAAGGCATTCCTTCTCCTGACTCTCTTCAGTCTCCAGTGAATGCCCTGTCCCACCTCACTTCCCTCCCTTCGTCCATCAATCAGAACTCCCCTCACCACCCCCCACCTGGGCTTCCGCCCCTTCCTCACCCCAGACCCCTCGTCCTGACTAACGCAGAACATCCTACAAGACCCACCAAACTCCCAGCCTCCATCCCTTTCTCTCTTATACCCCAGACGCTTTTTAATATAGAATTCCATCTTGCTAACCTATCGTTTGAACTCACCTCACTCAGAAAAAGATGTCAACTCCCTCTCCTCACTTAATCGCCCCAATCATTCTATTTCCCTGTGTGCTGAACAAAACAACACTACATTCCCCCAGCAATGGGATACTACCCCCCTCTGTAACAATACACTTAGAACTCTCCGCGCCTCGAACCACCACCCGCCTATGACTACTGACCCTCTGATTCCGCAGGCACTCATCCCCATGATCCTTGGGACTAGCAGAATTCCAGCTTCCCCAGCTTCACCCAGACTGCCCCCACAACTTACCACTATCCACTCCTGCCCCCCCTACAACCAACCCTAAACCCCTTACCTGCATGCTGGTTAACTGCCACTCAGCTGTCCAACACGCGATTGAAATTTCAGAAACCATCCTTAGCGAATCCATTGACATCGCCCTTCTAACTGAAACTTGTCTTAAAGATCACTCTTCTTCCATTCTTGATATGCTCTCTCCCCCTGGCTACTCCATCCTCAGAAAAGATAGACCTGTCAGAATTGGAGGCGGTATAGCAATAATCTATTTAAAAAAAACTCAAACTCCATCACGCCCCCGACAATGGCGAGTCCTCCCTTCTCACTCTCCTTGATCTCTCCGCTGCTTTCGATACTGTTAACCACTCTTTTCTACTTAACACACTTAAGGTCGCTTTGGCCTCAACGGTTCAGTCCTCAAATGGTTCACCTCCTTTTTCCAACACAGAACCCAGCAAATTAAAATTTGCGACTGCCTTTCCAAACCTATGCCCGTCTCCCTAGGGGTCCCCCAGGGCTCTATCCTCTCCCCCTCTCTATTTAACCTCTTCATGGAACTCCTCACCCTTATCCTTAAACAAGCGGGATTCTATTACCACCTATACGCCGATGACACCCAACTTTACTATAAGATTCAATCCCGCTCGGATGTTCTTCACCTCAATTATGCCTTCAGTAAGATTCAATCCTGGTTCCACTAAAACCACCTCAAACTCAATCCAAAAAAGACTGAAATCATTCTTTTCTCCCCTAAGAACAACTCGCTCCCCATTCTATCCTGGATCTCTGACCTAACCGCACTCAACTGCTCTCTCACTATATCAAACTTAGTTAAATCCCTCGGATTTAACATTGACCAGAACCTTTCTCTTATCCCCCCACATAAAAATTCAGCCAAAAGCACTCTCTTCACTCTCCATCAACTCAAGAAAATAAAACCCTTCATTCCTGCAGACGACTTTAAATTAGTCATCCAATCGACTATGGTAACGCCATCCTCTCTAGAACCTCTAAAGTCCACCTAGCCCCAATCAAATCTGTTCTGAACCTGGCTGGTAGGCTCATTACCGACCTCAAATGGTTCGATCACATCTCCCCTGCCCTTAAAGCCCTCAATTGGCTTCCCGTTGAAGGTAGAACTTCCCACAAGACAGCTTGCATTACACACAAAGCCCTGCATCAAAGTTCCCCGCAGTACCTCTCAGATAAACTTCACAAAGCTGGCTGCTCTAGAGCATTGTGGAGCTCCAACACTCTCACTCTTGTCCCTCCTCTGTTAAACAAGAAATCCACACAATCACGCTCCTTTACCGGAAACGCGCCTAACATCTGGAACACCCTCCCTAAAGAACTTCGTTGTAACCCCTCTTACGTCAGCTTCAAAAAAGACCTCAAACTTCTCCTTCTCAACAAATACTGGGGTCCCTAATCCCTCCCCCGGGCACTCATCCCACCCCGACCTCCGACTGTTTAAGGTCCTCCCCCCCCCTTTTGAATCCCTCTCTCCTTCCCCTCTCACGTCTTCCTTCCCCCACTAACTTCTCCCACAAGCCTTTCCCTTAGGACCTGCTTCGTCCCACTTGGTATTGCCTTAACCTCCCCCCCTCCTCAGCCTCTCCCCATTCCCATCCCCTTCCCCCATCTTCTCCATCCTTTCCCTCCCATGCTCGGCTAATCTCTCAGGACTTTCTGTAGCCCATTGCAATATATGTAATTAGATCGTGTAAAACTGGAGTTGTTTTTTACTGTCTGTATTGGTTTTTGAATACTACCTCATTGTAATTCTGTTACATTACAATTAATTACCCAAGTATAGCGGTATGATATTGCCTTAACCTCCCCCCCCCAGCCTCTCCCCATTCCTATACCCTACCTCCCTCTTCTCCGTCCTTTCCCTCCCACACAAGTTCTCAGGAATTGCTGTAGCCCAGTGGTTCCCAAACTTTTTTGACCCAGGGCTCCCTTGACCAATTGATTGTTGGCTGCGGCTCCCCATTACATTACTTACTTTTGGCGGGGGATGTAAGCGTGGCATCGGTAGTATTTGCATTTTAATCCCTCAAAATAACTGGGATGAATGTGAGGAGAATAGTGAGTGCAATGCAAGGATATGTCTACAATCGCTTTTCACAATATTTGTGCGCCCTCTGGCCATGCGTGACTGCATCAGTTTGCTGTTCGTGAGCGCTCAGCCTGGAGCTGGACAGATCTAGCTTAAACCAGCCAGGGACACACTTTGGAAACCACTGCAAAACATGCTCCACTTTCCATAGTCTTCCTGTGCCTTATTTGTCCCTTTTTATACCCACTCACATCAACTCTCTACCTCTTACAGTTCCTCAATAAGCACTACTATGTAGCATTTCCGTACTGACTGAACTGTAAGCTCTCATCTTTACTTTTAGTCCCATACCAATGGCACACATTTGGTGACTTCCTTCCCTGTTCTTCTATTTGTCACTCTACTAGAGCCTTCCTTCTTTACCATCCTTTTGATTGGATGATTTGCAACCTTCCACTGCTGTTAGAGATAATTTTTTCAATTGCTGTTTAGCATCCCATGTGGGGGCATGGCTTTCTTCTCTTCCTCCCCAACATCCCTGTGCGTTCACCCCCACCTCAATTCATTGGTCCATAGTTCATCCCAATCCGCTTTATTTTTTGTAAATACTCTGTAGAAAGGCCAGCAGCTTTGCACTGCTACCAGGTACTCACTTTTCTGCTCATCACTGCTAAAAGTTCATGTTTTTTTAAACTTTGTTAGTGAATGCCCTTGGACTACAACCTTACTATTACCAGAGTAAGATGGATATCAAACAATGGCGAAGTGTTTCTGCATCGATACATACACTGCTATTAGCACTTGCTTTTAGGAATTGCAAATTATCAACAAATAACCAAAACAATGCTGGAAATGAAATACTGGCCAAAGCAACATTGTAATGGCTACCAGTAGTTTTTGCAGCTACAGGGTGAAAAGTATCGAAAGGCATGTAATAGGATCAGGTACGCCCTAAGGCAGCATCCAATTGCAAAGATCACACACACACACGAGGCAGTAAGGCAGCTCCAGCTTGGCAGCACCCTGCCTGTTTGTAAACATTTCTCTTATTTAGGTCTAGTGAATTACATTTCCTGTACTTTTCGGAGTTAAAAGCTTTGATTACCTCCTCTGGATTAAAAGAGAAATCAAGAGGGGGCTCTCCGGATGCCGTGAGACCACCTAGTAGAGCACGGACGGCATTCTCTCGTTTGTAAAGCTGAGCATGCGCATTTTTTTCACAAAATGACATGCTACCTGCATCCTGTAGCCGTCTGTACATTTCTGCTTCGGACTTTTAAATCAATCCAGAGTTCTCTGGTGGTGACCAGTTGATCAGTGTATGATTGTATCCGGAAAGTACCCTTAGCCCTGATATGCACGGATGGCTGAGAGACTGGCTCTTCTGAAGGACAACGTACTAACAGACAGTGCTGCATCCTCTGGTGAAAGGGAAAGTTGCTGAAGCATAACAGAATGGAAAGCTGCCTGCTTTAATACCTCCTGCGTGCAAGTGTGTCGCTAAGTGCCAGCAAGTAGGCGCCAGACAAAGCGCACTCGGCCTGCAATTCATAATGTGCTCTGCTCAGCTACTGTGACTGCGGCACACCTGGCTAGTTTTTGCGGCGCACAGTTTGGGAACTACTGCTGTAGCCCATTGCAACTTATGTAATTAAATCGTGTAAAATTTGAGCTGTTTTCTACTGTTTCTACTGGTTTGGAATACTACCTCATTGTAAATTTTGTTATATTGCAATTAATACCCATGTAAAGTGCTCTGATACCCTCGAGTCCAGCCAGCGCTATATAAAACCTTTTAAATAGATAAAAATAAAATAAATAAATAAGGCTAAGGAACATATGATGCATCACCTAAAAACAACTTCTTCATTGACGATCTAAGAGTACACTGGTAGCTCTGCTTGAATTGGAAACGATGATATAATGTCTGACCTCACTTTCCCAGTTAGGTGCGCACCCAATGTGTACCTCCAGCCACAGTTGATGGCTAGCATCTCACTGTGCCATACTCTGGGGTGAGTGTGCTTGGAGTCAGTGGCTCAATAGTTCAGGGATACACGACTTTTCACCTGCATGCCAGTGGTAGGGCTACCTGCCACAGTCCCCAAGAATTGGGAATCATGCCTTTTCTTGAGTGTGTGCTGTATGGCATGATGTGTGTTCGACCCTGAGACCAGGTGCAAGGTCAATGGTGTTGGTTGGAAATAAAGGTTGCCAATCTGCACAAGATGGCAGTTGGCTTTTTAAGTCACCCACTGTGGATATGAAGTTGTGGATGTCAAGTTGCCCTGATCGAGACTGCTACTGTCTGATGGGTCAAAAGAGAATCATCATCATTTCACCTGCAAAACCAGAGCTCCTCTTAAACGGTTGAAACATATCCTTCCACCGATCCTTTGTAGCGGTGCCCATCACCTAGCAACCAGGACTACTGATGCCTGAACTCTTTTTGGCACTGTAAAAGCGAAGGAGGTAGAGGGTAAAGACTGAGGAGGCATGTATACATGGTCGGAATAGGATTTTGACATTTCAAAAGGGCGTAAAGTGGATTTCATACTTGTTCTCGGGTTCCAGGTTATCTGTACTTCGTCCTCGCTGTGTACCAGTACCATCAGAAACTTTGCAGGGGTAAGGGTTTTGCTGGAGGCTACCTACCTAGAGATCTGGAAACATGATCTGAATGCTGTGTAAACCCTGCTGCTGTGACCTGCACAGGAGGATGATCAGCAATACTCTACACTGTGGAGAGGAGAAGGCCTCTGACTGAGAAGAAGACTAGTGCAAGGGCCAGATGACTGAAGCTCTTCTTAGGGAACACTTTAAAGTAGCTCACAGCATCACAGAGGCGCCATAAGAATCTTGCAGCCCAGTTGGCTAGAATTATAATGAAGTAACGTAATATCATCCAGGTTCGGATGTGCTTTCCAGAACATCATCATGTGTGAGTCAATCGAAGTGTCTTTGATTTGTCCTGCAGCCCTTTGGGTCTAGTATCTGTTTTAATCAAGTCACTATTCCTCTTTGACCCATGCCTTTGGGGTTTGCCCCATTGGTTGTGCCTAGCCACACTAATTATGAAACTGTTTAAAGCATCTCTCTGTCCTTTATTATTACAGAGACATACTTATTTGGAAAGGTGGTTGGTCTATACTAGTTCACTGTTGGGACTGGTTGAGCCAGAGGATGCAGTGGATGCCCTCACTCCCAAGGGTGCAATGGCAACTAAAATACTTGATTGCTACTACCCTATGTCAAGATATGGCCCTAGCAGCAACTTACTCCAATATCTCAAGACCTTCATACCAGATGAGACCTTGAATGATCTCACTCTGCAGTGTTCTGATGAACATCACAAATTGGATCCCAGACTATAGGTTTATGAACTGACCTTGGTCACCTGATCACTTAATGAACGTTAATGGGATCCCTGCTCCTGTATGGGTGGTGAGGTATTTGGGCTTGCTGCACCTTTGAATTCAGCTTTAGGAGCTCCAAGACAGTTAATTCTACAGCCTGGTATCCAAAGCCACGTGAGCAAAGGAGCAGATAGTCAGACATGTCATATAAAACTAGATTTCTTGCAATTGCCTGCCTGGGACTTCTACGCTATTAATTTCCCAGGCAGATAAACGCTAAAATACATTTGTGATCATATCTTGCCACAAAACATGTTAATCTGTTTTTTGTGTGTTTTATAATTAAAACTCTTCTGTTCTATTGCCCTCTAAATTAAGTGATCTTAAGGTAAATGAATGTAAGTGCAAACATATGATCTTAGGTTGACCTTAAAAACGAAAGAAACGTTTCAGTCTGAATAGGTAGAAATTAGCCATATTATTAGAATATGGCTATTTGGATATACAACTTAATAGCAATCGGAGTTGGATAGCTCATATTGCAATAGGTGTTTGTATACTATCTAACTTTCCTTGGGTTCTACCTGCTTATGATGAAAATTTGACGTAAGGGCCTTGTCTGCTCCCTAGTAATCATATTGCAGAAACACTCGCTAGAGCTTTATATTGAGCATTGTTGTATGATTGTGTAGATGTAAGACAGTTTATAGCACGTTAAGACAGATTTCTAAGGCAATGTGCCAGCTTCCAAACTCTACACCTGTAGCAAAGTGGAAACCTGAGCTGGGTAAGGTGTGTAGACAAGTAGGCTTCCCTGATAATGTATGGGATAAAATTGTGGTCTAGTGAAGCTGCTGATTTGTTTGCACAAGTGCTGTTGACACCTTTGTTAAGACAGCTCCCACCACAAATACTGGCAAGTGCCACTGATTGCCGCAGGACCATAAGAAAAAGGTCTCACATGAAGGCACTGCATATGTTGATCTGAACACGGAGTTAGGGTCGCAATCAACAAAGTTTGGAGATGGTTAGCATCTATCCGTCTGGACTGTATCCTCCCCACTCTCATGCGCTCAAAAGTAACTCACAGGAAAAATATAGCCCTTTACTCACCTATACAAGAAAGTATTTCTTAGTGGGTGTTGATGCCACTTCCATGGTCAGCCCCTGTGAACCTCCCCGGAAACTCCATCTGTCCCTCTTCTAGTTGTCATATATGACTGTGGAATAACTTGCATACTTGGAGTACCTTCTGGTGGTCTAAGTCTCCACAGACAAACCTCTGCTGACCTGATTCACAAAGATGTTGCTGGAACAGGTGGGACTTACTTTTGTGGTACTTCTGACTTACAACCAGGGCCAGACTGCCCATTTGACCTCTGACATCTCCCTGGCAGGCTGCAAGCTAGGGAGCAGCTTATGAAGCAGGATAGGCTGCCATTACCCAACTATGCCCCCAGTGCCCCATTCTAGTAGCAGGGTATTGTGGCGAGGCCCTGCTGTGAATATGTTTGCAGGGCTGATTGTGGTTTCCAATCTGGACGTGCTTACTACTGAATTCCAGGAGTATGTGAGAAGTTTACTTGACATACTCCCGGAGTGCAGGAGTAAATCGAGAAAATCATTCAAGAGTTAGTATCAGGAAAATCTTTGTGAATCAGGGCCCCTTCTACCCTTTGTGGATTTGCCCCTCCCCCAAAATCTGACTGGAACTTGAAAACAGTTTGTGAACCGAGACCCATTTTTTCAATCCCACGTGGGGACGGGGAGATTTGTTCTTGTTTTAATTTCACATGAAAGTGAAAGAAGGCTTCAACATAAATTCTGTTTCTGAATCACAGCCACGAGCAGCGCTGAACTGTAACGTTCTTTGGTGACATTTCACGGAGGCAGGAGATGAGCAGCACTATACAAACAAAATAAAAAAAACACAAATCCCAACATTCACATGGATTACATGACCGTGAACATCTCTGCCAATGTTCTACAGACAATTTATTATCCAAAGGGGAGCAGCATGCAGTGACCTAGCAGTAAAGCAGTTTTATGGTCTATTAGATGGAAAAATTGGCTGCTCTTTCTGCTGAATATTTGCCCTCCCTCAGAAAGGAAAAACACGGATTGTTAAACTCCCAAACCAGTTGAGAGAAAATATGTCTATTCAATAAACCAACAT
Organism: Triturus cristatus; assembly: GCF_964204655.1. Lineage (NCBI taxonomy): Eukaryota > Metazoa > Chordata > Amphibia > Caudata > Salamandridae > Triturus > Triturus cristatus. The sequence goes on from NC_140591.1 coordinate 833,318,511, forward strand.
CATTCACTGCAGCCTATTCGATATATTTTCGAGCTTGAGGTACATTTGTGAAGTCGTACTTCGTTACAATCGTGCCACTGCAATGTCAGCTTGCCACAGAATGTCCTCCTGTAACTGTGACTACTAATCCAATATTAGGTTTCCCATCTATTTTTAGTGAAACTCCCAAATGTAGGCAATTATTTTCCCATGCTACAAAACGCAAATGCTGATGAGCAGTTTCAGTTAGAAAAAAAATGGACAGGCTGTGAATTTTAAAAAGACGTATAACTTGATGTGTCCAAACATTTCTTTAACAAGGCGGGATCTGTTTACAGCATTTTGAAACAATTTGCTTAACTGTAACCAGTAAAAGCATCGTGCTGAGGAGCACTAAACTAACAGAGGCTGACATTCGAAATGTAAACATAAGCAGACTGCAGAAAGAAAATCCAAGATGGCGGCGTCAGCTCACGTCCCCTGCGTGCCTGACTTAATTTTACACTCCCCCCCCCCCAAATAACTCTTTATTCTTAATTGCGCCTCGAACTTCCAGCCCTCCTTTCATTTGAAGTGTCTTCTAATTCCTCAGTGGTGCAGAATGGCTTGAGCTCTATTCTAGACTTTGGTCGTTCTATACCTAACTTGGTAGCACAGATTCTGGTACAAATCTGGTAAACCTTCTGGTGTGAAGATTTTGAGAAGAGCTGATAGTTTATTTATAGATGCTTAAGAGAGTGTGTCTGAACGTCTGCTGCCAGTTCATGGCAGTGCCGGTGATAAATATGCTGGATCAACAATCACAAATTCTAATGTTTGCTACATAGAGGACCGGGATTAGTGTAATGATTTTTGATCCTACAGATAAAAAGAGGGGTTTACTGCCACTTATTGCACCTTTTATTGTGGTTTGGTACTAACTAGTGGTGGCTACATAAGGCGGTAGCCACACTTGGCCTTACAGAACCGTTGGCTTTGTGCAGGACCTCGTCTGATGCTCAATTATGATTTAAAGTCTGCCAACGTCTACAGGTGGTGCTGAATCTTTAGGTGAATCGATCAGTGTATTTCATCCACCGTAGGCTAGAATAGGGGACATTCATTTGTGGATTCTCCTCCACAATTAGTATTTCCTTCAGAAATCAAAGGATTTTCCATTACTCCTCCCCCAAATGTAAATCGGGCCTAATTTTCAAACCCAGAGGCCCTCTCAGCCTTGTACTTCTCAATTGGACTTCTTCTTCCTGGTCTCCTGGAAAATATAATATCTGTCGAAGGCCTACAAGACAACAGCTGTTCCTCAATCATCTTGTTACCACAGAAACACCACATCTGGCCAGTAAATGTTTTATTGTATTATTTTGTGTTAGGTTGTGAAAAAAAGATCTACTTCAGAATGATTGCTTTTTCCTGAAATCATATAATTCATTGAAAAATCATGAGGCGTGGTTTCTTGAAGTTTGAGGGTCAGCTTCCCGAAACCCTTCTTTTTGAAACTTAAAGATCGCCAGTCAATAGTTCTAGTCTGATACCAGCACCCTCAGAAACAAGAACAGCACCCCAGAATTTGAAACACACCTAATTCACTCTATCCAAGGACTCAGTTGGCCTGCACCTCCATCATAACTGAATCCTATGGATATGAATATTGGTGGGTGGCACGACCAAAACCAAAATAACACACAGCAGCCTCCTTATTTCCTTTGCTAGTTCCAAAGCAGGGGTACACACAAGTATTTTTGTAGGGCTAAAAATCACGGTTTGATGTTTGATGGAAGGCCACATTGACTGCTGACCACTGTTCAACCTCATGCCCCCCCAAAAGTCCATAATCCTCTGTTTTAATGACAGTGGGGTCAACAAGAAAATAATTTTTTTCAATTTTGACCGGTTGATGTGTAAATGAAATTGTGGAATGATTTAAAAGTCACTTTACAGCTGATTTCACGTGTCCTCCCCAAGGAATTTATAGGTAAATGGTGCTAAATGGGGCTTTTGAAGAGCATTAGTAAAAAACATTTTAAAAGTATGAAAATATATAAACAATGGATTCTGAAAGTGTTTGGAGCAGCTCCCCCTGATATTTGTTTGAGAAAACATGGTAAGCAGTAAATTTTGAAACAATGTCATCCAGTAGCACAAACAAGCTTTTGATGAGATTCAAAAACACGTACACAGAGATGGGGTTGCCGCTTCAGTACATTTTATGAACATAGCTTCAAAATTGTGGGATTTTACGGAATAACTTTCTGGGAGCATTTGTCAAAGAGGGGTGAGGTGCAAAGGCATCTTTTCCTGTTTTTTAGTCCCACCAAGAACTGAAGTCTACGTTTAGACCTGAAGTCTAAGTTCGGTATTCACAAAGGGACTTGCAAGTAATATCTTTACTGCTGCTGAGATTCCACCCCATTGCTGAACCCCTGGAGGTATAAAAATACTACTCATAAGTCCCCGTTGTGAATACCGAAGTTAGATTGTCCATTATCTAATTACGCCTGTTAAGAACTTAGATAAGCATCTCCAAATTTTGTTTTGAACTTTTTTTATATTAAATGTCTTATTGTAGGGCTCTGATTTATTGTTACCCTGTTATAAATGAATTAGTAAGAAATGGAAATGATGACAATGCTTTTGATGGGTTTCAGTTGTGGGGGACAATGCTTTGAATTTTATGGTTGCGGGTTTCGTCTCTGAGCCTCAGATTACTACTGTTTTATCTGTTTTACCTAGCAATTGTTAATAAAGATACATTTAAAAAAAGAAGCAATCAAGAAGTACATATCTAGTAGAGCTATTTCGATAACAGGCAAATGGTAAGGCTGTCATGATGGGTGAAGGCAGAAGGAAAAACAACCTTTTGACTAGCACGCTTTGCTAGTGTAATATATCTAGATACTGCACCTCTATCCTCCTCTGATGTCACTCAATGTTTCCACTGGTTAATGCAGTTCCTATGTTGTCCATTGTGCAACAAGCAGCCTTAACCTTCACAATATGAGGGACTCTGAAGCCTGTTGTGTTGCAGTGGAACTTTTTGCTAAAAGTCAGAAACCGCCTGCCTCATTAATATTAATGTTGAAGAAATCTGCTAGCAACTCAGTTATGGAGGCCTGCATTGGATACCTCCACCTGAGTATCTGTATTTGCGATGGACCTGCACTGCAATCCCTCTGCCTTAAAGGGACAGGGGTTACAATGTCACAAACAGTGACACGCTGGGAATACGTCCACAGTGAAGGCACGTAGCGGCCCCTGTCTGCTCCTCCGGAAGTCCTCCGCCTCCACAAGTAAAGTGCAAACTGACAAAGACAGACACTTTGCACTTTGCGACGTCCTCAGGCAAGTGCTAACCAGTCGATGGTTTCCAACTGCGAAACGTATTTGTAAGGGGAGTGCCCCTGTGATGACCCGATTCACAAATCTGGCAATTTGTGCACTGCTATTCCGAATGGTAATCACAAACCGCCCAACACTCGTGTGCATGACGAATTAAGAGTAGTATGCATTGTCAAAGTCAGTTCCTCTTACTTTTTTGTATCCGGCCCATAGGTATTCTTCTGGAAAGTAGTCCCCGCCCCTTGTAACAAAATATGTCCCGTCACAGTATCTTGAAACAGTGGAGAAGCAAGGTTGCCGTAGGCCTGGGTGAGAGCATGGCAAATGCCCCCCTGTACTGCTGGACGGATATTAAACACAACAACCAACAGGGTTCAGAGTGCGCCTCAGGCTTCTGGGGCCAGGTGCCACTGAACCTGCTGCACTATTGGGAGCCACGCCCCATCTCTAAAGTTAACATAATGTAGATAAAAATCCAAAAGCAGTTTGACATCTGGTGCACCCCAGTGGATTGAAAGCAGTGACATGTAGCTAGCTGTCTTAAAAGTCTTTGTTAGGTTTAGGGTTAGGTTTTTCTGTGCATAGTCCACCAGCGCCACCAATTACCTGCCACTTGTTCCCAACTCAACCTACATTTGCACCTTTAGTGCTGGTCCCTACCCACCATAAGAGTGCAACAAAGCACTTGTGAAAGAATATGGACTTGGGCTCCCAAGTATTCGTCACATGTTCATGGCACAGCTCTGCATGCCATGAAAATGCCCCCTCATCAGTGCTTAACTTGTGCCTGCGATTTCCGGTGCTGGGCACCGCCACTTAATTGTCAGCACCGGCTCCAGAGGTAGTCCAGCACATGGTGGTGCAGTCTTTTTAAATTTGAGAAAAGCACAACAACCATGTTTATTAAGTCAATATACATTGAAAATAAACAAATACCAGCCTCTCGTGCCATTATTATAGCTTTGTGTGGCCTGCAATAGTCTTGAATTGTCACACTGGTAGGAGTGCGATGGTTAGGTGTTATGTTGGTTCTGTCATTGGCAGCGCTGGCAGGGTATGGGCGCAGCAGTGGCTTCCATGAAGGGCCCTGGCACTTAATGTTTTACAAATTAAGCACAGCCCCTCATACCTTAAACTCACATTCAGCAGGCGTTCAGCTTGTATAAAACATTTCATATCGAATCAGCCAAGAATTAAATTAGGCTCCGAGTCTTAAATATAGCGCCACCAATGCTCACTTTATGTGCTATGCCCCATGTCTCAAATTAGAACTTGCAGGGCTCACTTTATGTGATATTATCCAGTGTTTTTTAGGAAATGGACGAGAGTACCGAATGAATTCGTGGATTTCCAAAGCCCTTTTTCAGAGCCATGTTCCCTGTTGTACACACTATGTTATGTTTGGTTAGTGTGTCCTGTTGGTCTGACCCCTCTGCCATTCCCACCAATTGTAGAAATGTGAAATGTAGACTGTTGACCCGACGCACAGTATATTTTTTGAGTTTTCAGTCCTCACTGGTATTCATAGATTTGCTGTGTCACAACACCCTAGATTGTTACAGATGGCAGTATCGTCAAGTAACACTATCATAAAAAGAACACTATTATTTATATATATATATATGTATCTATTTGGTGTTTATTCTAGTGCCATAACAACCTACAGCATCAGAGCAATTATTCTGGCATGCAGTAGAAGTGTATTTATGAGCACACCAGAGTTGCATATTACATACCATGAATACACGCATGACTACATACAGTGTAGGACATGAGCGGTAGGATCACAAAATATTTTTACCTGGAGCGGTTTCATGTCCTTGAAAAATTAAGGTAGTGCATGGAGCAAACACATTTCACCACCTTATTATGAAAGCAGGTTTGTGGAGGTTGGAATGTGTGACAAGAATGTTTGTGCATATTTCTTGAGTGGTGTTAGTTGTGGAGGTGAGGTGTTCTTTTGTATTTTTGTGCATTTGTGTTCTGTGTTCCGTTATAGCAATGTGATATTGTTGTGTTGAAGTGAGGTTATTGTGTTGAATTCTAGTTTGACTGTGTTGTTGTGATATTCCTGGTAACCTGTATTTGTTTTTATGCTGCTTTGTGTGTTACTGTGTTATGTTTTGTTGTTTACTTTAGATATGGCAACAAGTACCGCTTTATTTCCATACAAAAGCAGATCATGCCTTGAAGGTTTCTTTCACAATCAATTACCACTGTCTAAGGTGGTAAAATAGGTCAGCTCCAGATCTCACACACTGAAAACATGAGTCAGTCCAAAACTATGGCAGAGGCTTAGGTCCTGATTTTGATGATGGCGGGGGCCCTTTTATCCATGAGGGAGATGAAGTAACTGCGGGGTCCTATGTTATGCCACTGGACGGGCCCTTCAAGGGTTTGGGGCCCCCCTGTGCCGCAGGGGCCTGCATTAAGTCCCTGGTTGGGGGCATGAATTCCAGTGCTTTATAATCTTGATTCCAACCCCACGCCTCTTTCATTCACCCCCAGAAACTCACTTTTTTTGTCTTTTTCTTTTATACTTCTTTCCCTCTTTTGTGTTTTTCTCTCTTTTGCTCTGTATCAAACTCTGATGGAGAAAAATAAGTGCTGGTCCCCAAAAATTAACACCCGTGGACCCAATCAGTTCATATTAAGAACGAGAAATACACCATTTAGGCACCGATATGTCTTATATTTGTACCTAAAATTAACATTTAGCACTCGTATACTTGCATTGATTTCTTTTATGTATCTTGGAAAATCCTTTCATATGCTTTCCTTCTTGGGGGTCGATTTTTATCTCAGGCTGCGCGAATATAGCAAAGCTGCTTTCCAGAATAAGTACCTCTTTCAAATTAGATTTCGGTTTTAATATAATTTAGAGAGATCTGATAATTTGCATAATGAGAGATATTATATTTATCTTAAAATGTACGTGATGGCTTTATGGACATTTTATTGTTAATATCCAAAATAAAACTTTCTGAACAAACCTTCGCTGCCTTTCAGCTACGTTAGTACTATACAAACAGCAAATACAGACATATATAAATACCAGGCCATCCATAAGGGGCTGTAGGGATCCTCATCCATTAGGCCACAATTTAGGCGCCGCATGATTTTTTGCAACAATGAATTATAAAGTTTAAAGCTAGCCTGCCCTATTTAATGTTGAGGGCGCTAGCATGTGTAACACCACAGGATGGCGCCATGCCTATCACCACAGGATGGCGCAATGTGTAACACCACAGGATGGCACACTGTCTAACACCACAGGATGGCACCCGGTGCTAAATCTGTTGTGCTTTATCTTTCTTTCCCTGCATAACATTTTGTTTTAACGATTGAAACAGATCTTCATGCCACTGGGGCCCCATTCCAGGGAGAGGTCAAAGCGGCGGACTCCGGAGCAAGGGGAGTACCGGCGCCAGCTCAGCTCAGCATCATGTGACTCTGGGTAATAGCTCACTTGGTGCCTTGAAACCCTTAAGGATGTGTTATGTTTGCGCTTTACAAATATGCATTATTTTTATTGTTTTTATTGTCCCAGGTCCCGCAGTAGCTCCTGACATGCCTGATATATACATGCAAGAGATTACCATTAAAGCGCACTGTACCAAAAAGGTACCATTAAGGTGCATTGCATGTGATGCCATGGAGGAGTATTTTATTTACATGTGAGCATTACAGGCCAACATGCTGCCATGATCCACCTGAGTGAAAGGGAGGAACCCGCCCCAACAGAACCTAGGCAAGTTTCAATATTCCTCCCTCTAGTTTTAGAACCCTTTCACATTATTTATGTGATGCGACCAGGCAGGCACACATTGCAGCAGGTCATAGCTTTGGGAGGAGGGTACAGGGTACCCTCCTCCCAAATCACTAGATCATTGACAGGAGGGAGACTATCTGCTTGAGCTATCTGCTAGTGCTGGTGGAATAAATTGTCTTTTCGGGCAGTCAGTTGAAACCTTCCATTTTTAATCTCACCTGGTTCAGCCAATTGTGGTGAGATGCATGTGGAAGGTTAGTTTAGCACTTTCAGGTGTCAAAGGGTAAAGCTGGTGAGCAGGGCCAGCCCAAGGACCTTTGCTGCCCTAAATGACATACTGCTTCTGGTCGTTACCCACAGTGGTGGTCCTTTTGGCTAACATCTGCTTTGCTGAGGGTGACCTGGTCTGTTACCTTGTCATAGTTTATCAGTGGACCAACCCTGGCTTTCGAGTGCCTTGAAATGTACCCTTACCCTTACTGGCCCTATTGGGCACTGGCCTTTTTCCAGAGAGGCTGAAAAGGTGGATGCTCAATTTGATGCTGGAGAGCAGGGCAGCTTCTGCTGTGACTACAGCAAGCCCCCCACCCTCTCAACAACCCCAAGGTGCATGTGTCGACTGGGAACTGGGGTGGCCTGGTGGTGTCTCGTCCCCTGCTTACAGAAGCCCGCATGCTACAGTTAGGCCTGCTGGCTGTTGTCAGAGGGAAAGTAGGGCGCTCTGAAGCCTGTTGGCGCTGCGCTACATCATCAGGCAGAGTCCTCGCTAAAGAGGCTTTTATGTGGTGGCCTGCCCGTGCTGCAGAGGACGGGGCAGCAGTGATCGGCGCCACCTGCTACTACTGCATTTATTGCCTCCTGTGCGGTTAAACACATGTTTTTAAAGCACGCACAGTCAGATCGCCAACGCTTTAAACAACAACATTTGTTTCTTACGTTTGGGTTTAAAGTCCCGCAGGAGGCGGGATGACTACCACCTGACTCCCTCAGCGCCGCAGTGAGGCCACGGGAAATACGGGCCTCAGCGCATGGATGCCTTCATGAGACAAGCTTGACACTTGCCAAAGTCCAGCAAGCTGTCTCAAGTCCTAACCTGGGGCCTGCAGGATACAAACACCCAGCGGAAACTTACAGCTTTATTCACAATCCTTGTGAAATAATATTTTTGGTACTCACTTGAAACTGTTGCCCCACCGTGCAAAGTCCCCGTCGGACCCTCTCAGCTGCCTCTTCACCTCACATGCACTTTTAATTGCGCAAAGTGGCATGCGCATGAGAATGATGCGCTCCACCCTAAGGGTGAAGATCGCACATTTATGATGAGGCTGCGCGTGCAACTACGGCGAGCCAAGGTGTGAGTGTTAGTTATCTGCAAGCTATGACTGAAAAATTAGAGACGCTTTAGAAAATGTGAGCCCTAACATCTTTGATGATAGCATGAATGAATCTTTTCCTGGTACTGTCTTTTTTGGTGAAAACGGTCACCCAAGACCAGTGTGCCTCCAGTCTGTCCCCGGGCCGACGTGTTGATAAAAAGGGATTTTTCAGTTAGCAAGGTGCATCGGGTGACGTGCATGAGAAGAGCTGCCTCGACACAAGCGTCTCTTGTAATACGAGGTAGGAAGTTTGTGGTTCACTCTCATTCAGGCCTACATGCTTGATAGCAACTGGTTCGGCTTCATTGCTAGAGGTACATTCATTAATATTGAAATTTCCCTTTGTTGAGCATGCTGAAGTGCCCGTGGACGTCATCAGCCTCTATTTACAATTTAATCGGTTGGCTGGTTCAATCCTCCTGAAGGAGGTGCAAACGTTTTTGACACGACAGAAAACAAAACTTTCACAGCTAACGGACAATTATATATATATTCGCAAACCATAAAACCTTTTGAATGTTTAAAACCCCCTTTCATTGTTATGACAAGACCACAATGCAAATAAATCATGGCTGCCCCCAAAGTACTGTTTAGACAAATCACGCATTAAAAACAAGTAGGACATTGTTAATTAGCATCAAACGCATGTGCGACGCATTAAAGAATTTGAATGAATGAAAAAGCACTGCAAACCGAAAAATTGTATTAGCCATTCGTATTGTCGCACTTGCCTTTCGGTGGAGAGAGTAGCTTGCCTTGAACCTGAAGCGCTGTCAGCAGCCGGCAGCTGGCCTGCAGTGTGTCTGTGGCGTAGTTTCGTTTCTGTCGCAGAGCGGTGCTAAGCTCTTGACTGAGAGATTAAAGAGCGGGTAAGCAGTCCTGAACCGTTCCCTTCCTCTGAAGATCTGGGGTCTCCAAATACTCATTTACCACCTTGTTTTTCAGCCACAGTTGTTCCAGCACCTGGTTAAGTTCGTCAGTGCTGCTGCTGTATGTTGAATCTGCGTGCACTGCTTTCATCGCGACCTTAAAAATAAATATCTTTGTGTACCAAACGGCCCTTTAACTTTTGTTTCCATGTTAACAAGTATAATAAAATACCTGCCTCGCTGCGACTATTGGGGGGGTTGCTAGTGAGGGTACAAGTCCCCGTCGGTTCTTCTCAACCGCCTCCTCACCTCACATGCACTATTAATTGCGCAAAGTGGCATGCGCATGAGAATGACCAGCTCCACCCTAAGGGTGAAGATCGCCCATTTATGATGAGGCTGCGTGTTTAACTACGACGAGCGTCACGTAATTTACGTAACTCTCATCCTAGACGGATGTGTGTAGTTCTAAGTGGTTGCTGGCTGTGAGGCCACTGAGGGGGCCCCTGGATCGCGGGGCCCCTACGCACCCCGGGGGCTGCGGGGGCCTGTGTTACGCCCCTGTTGCTGTCAATACAGCATGAGAGCAGCACCAGGATTGGACTGGGCAGGCCAACTCACCACTCACTTGGAGACCGGGGGCCTGCAACTTTGATTCCCCGGGCTCCACAACTATTGCGTTGAGACTCCTTGCGAGTGCACATGTCTGGTTGGCCGGAGAAAGGCACCAGTCCAACTTGACAGGCGCACATTCTTGTGGACAGGTTGCCGCAATGTCACTAGCCCCGCTTGTCAATTATATTCTGAAGACCCACCCCCTCCAAACTCCAAGGCCTTCCACATCCCTGAGGCTGGCCCACGGCTAACAGCTGACTGCCACAGGCTAAAACTGGTTTTGATTTCATTCTCACACGCATCTATTTTCATTATTGCAAGGGGGGCAAAAATATCAGGGGGTGTCGCCCCCACACCCTAATGAAGGAACAGCCCCTACATGATGGTGGTTCCTGTCAATGGTTTGTGAAGTTTGGTGCATGGCTCTCTCAAAATGACAAGTCATGCACCAAACTGTTTTCTTTTGTATTTTCAAAATCCAGAAGCGCAATTTTCTTTTTTAAAACACAAAAGAAAATGCTCTGCTCGCCATAGAAGTCCTTTTCCATGGCGAGGGGAGTATTTAGCAATTTTCACTGTCCCTTACCATCAAGGTTTCCCTGCTGGTGACGGGCAGTGAAAACTGACCTCTAATTCCCCCCAACTAAATTTGGTAAGCAGAAATTCAGCTCTACCTCTGATCACCCTTGCCACCATAGGGCCTTCGGAGCGGTTAAATCTCGGAAGAGACGGAGTAGTCCCTGCAGTGATTAAACCAAAGATCCAGCCTCATCTAAATTCAGTGGGTGAGCCACATTCTTGGCGACAAGGATACTTTGTCGCCTTTGTGATGGAGTATCCTTACAGCCAAGAATTTAATCAGGCCCTAAGTCTTAGTTTAGCGCCATCAATGCTCAGTTTATGTGATATGCCCCCATGTCTAAGATTAGCACTTGCTATGCTCACTATGTGTGATGTCCATGGTGTTTAAAGAAATTGGACTAGGGTACAGAATGGATCCGTTCATTTCCAAAGCCTTTTTTAATTGATATGTTCTCTGATATGCATACTGTATTCTGTTTGGTTAATATGTCCTGTTGGTCTGACTTTTCTTCCATTTCCACCAATTGTAGAAATGTGTGACAAATGTCGACTGCTTGACAAGGTGAGACAGGATGTTCGGCAAAATACAGATATATTTTCTATGTAAATACAGGCGATAATTAATCAATTTCCCTGTATCCTGCCTACCGCCACCCCATAGCATCCTGCTTGGAATATTTACTTTAGCCCTGTTATGCGTTTCACTTTTGCAAAACTGATTACTCTGCAGTTCTTCAAAGTAGCTGCCATTTTGCCCTGACCCAATCAAAATTGTCAACATGGTAGAAATAGAGTTTTTTAGGGTTTCACAAAAAGAAAAAAATCATGTGACAAAAATATGGTAGATTAGGCTACAACTCTATGCTTGAAGTTCTGCTGAACCATGGCACCACCACAGCATGACTTTATTTCCTTGTGTGTATTAGCCCACGGCTCTTGATGACGTGGGAAGCACACCAGAGATAGATGGCACAGCACAATTAGCACTGCATACAGAAAGGATAGAACCCTTATGTATGCATGCAGGCCAGAGTGATGTTAGAAACACATTTCCTTTGACTGCCCTATGAAAGCCACATATGGTAGACTCCTCCAGCCTCCATAACCTCTGATATTTGGAGGGCTGTGGTGCTCACAGTGGCAGAACAGGATCAGGGCATGTTTTACAGCCATTTGGGAATCCCAAATGCTCACACCGATGTCAAGAATTGTAATGATATTCCCAGAGGCCCTCATGCCTAAACTCAGTGCAGAACATTATTGCATGAGTGGGACAAACATAATAAGAAAACTGTCAGACTCCATTACGAGTATTTTTTTTAAAAATTTATTTTATTGAAATTTATAACGCGCAACAGCTACCCACAATGGGTTTCCCGGCGCAAGGGATAGACTCAAGAAGAAAACAGACCATATAAAAGACAACACCTAAAATCCTCAGAGCGGCACAGATCATTGAAAAAGTATGGTTTTCAACTTTTTTCTGAAAGCAAAATAATTTGTTTCAGTTTTTAAAGAAATGGGTAGGGTGTTCCAATATTTAGGGGCAAGATGTGAAAAAGTATGTGGGGGACTTTACTGTGCACAATGTTTGAGCATGCGATTTTATACCATACAAACTTAACGCCTTAGATAAAACTGAATGCAGTAAAACTAAGTGTGCAAAAATGACAAGCAGTAAAACACAGCAATCATGAGCTGGATAGGCCACTGCAAAACTGGCAGACTCCTCCATCTAAAAGCAGGTGGTAAATGATTGCAGCCAAGGAAACCACCCCCAGTACTTTTTTGTTCCCGAAGGCTGAAACTACTCAAAAATCAAATCAAATTCAAAAGATAAAAGCCCAGAAAAGGTGTATCACAAGCCCATCAAAGAAGAACAGTGCCATAGAGATTGCAAGAAGGATCAGAACACAGCCTACACAGAGATGAATACGACAAACAGTCCAGGCACGTGAATCCACTCCTCACAAACACTGACAAACCCAAGCAACAACTGGGATGCATATAATTGACCTTTACCAGGTGCCACTGGGAGTATGCTGCACAGACCCAAAGAGCAAAGCCAAGGATTCCCAGGAGGACGAGGATGACTCATTGACAAATGTCAGAATCCCAGGTCCTGGCAGCCTATTGGCTCCACATGGACATTATACAGCACATCTTGTCTACCACTAGAGAAGCGCTGGCACCATACAATGGGATACAGAGTGCCACACACACACCCTTGTCAACTTACTTACTGTGCTGGCTTTGTTTGCAATTGGCTCATAATCAGCTTATGTTGCATTGGCACAAAGGTTGGCACAGCCCATTTTTTCCAAGTTACCTATGCAGGTCATGGCCCCGATACTCAGATTAACAGACCAGTTCATTGTATTTTCTACAGACTAGAAAAAAAGTGAATGCAGTAACTGAAGAAGGTATGCACGTGCAGGCTTCCCTAATGTGCCACAGGGTACAGATTGCTCACAGATACCATTTGCTTACCGCACCAACAGTGAGCAAGTGTTCTAACTCCTGAGAAAGAGCAGGAGGCACAACAGACAAAAGCATTAATTGGCAATGTTGGGCATCAAGAGCAGTCGCGGCTACCGATCAGGATTGGTGAGGCGTTGGCGGGGGTGCAGGATGGAACGGGGAAAAAAAACACAATTACCTGGGCCGGCAGGACACTGCCTGTTCTCCATCCTCTAATTCCCGTCTCTGCCGGCTTCAGGAAGGAGCAGGAAGCATCCTGGCTCCCAGGATCCCCATAGCCAATAGCAATGCTGCAATGCACTCAGACGGGGACTGGGAGGCTTTGCATGTTCCTCGCCAGGCTGTGTTAAGCAATCATGGTGGGGAAGATGCAAAGTGTGCAGGACTGTGTGGCTGGCTCGAGAGGGCCGGCCAAGCAGTCATGCACACCTAAGGAGTACAAACCACTCCTCTCCTTCTCTGGCCAGTCCCGCCCGAGAGCCACTCACTTCAATAGGAAAAATGAAATGATAATAACGATACGTTATTATAAATTTATTTTTCCTATTGAAGTCAGTGGGGCGACGCTCCTCCGCCTTAGCAGAGGAGCCGGCACTGATCAAGAGGATGCCAATGCCATTTGCGTGAGACACAGCATCATTGCTAATGAATGATGAACCAACCTACATGAAATGCCACAGGACACTGTGGCACCATTCCACCACCTGCCCTTTGTGAGGGTCAGGGTCACTGATGTGTTTCTGACCATCCTCTTGCCTCTAATCCTGACATATTTTTTATGTTGGTGGAGGGTGGCTGCAATGTGCCGTAGATGAAGCCCTCTCACAGCTGCAGTTAGGAAACTTTATAGGAGCAGAGCTTGGTTATATATTTTTTCTTATATTTGTTTTTGCAGTTTTATATAGCTTAAACGTGGCCCCAAGTGCATTAGAACGCATTACACGAGAACCAGATTACATTACACATTTTTTTAGGCTTGGTGAGATCTAGTGATTTGCCAAGAGTCCCAGGATGTCGAGCTGAAGAAGGGACTCGAACCTGGTTCCCCAGTTCCAAATTCGGCATCTGTGCCATTTGGCTACAAAGTTATTTTAACTTATCAAGGAGGCAACAAGTTTAAGAAGGTGCTGTGGACAATCGTGGACCTTGGCGAAGTCTCGTGGAACTAAACTTTCAAAAATCAGATCTGACTTGGTCACTGTTGTTTCTTTTGCATTTTTAAAACAGAGAACCATTTGTGGATTTGCACGCAGCCATGCATGTTCAATTATACAATGACAGCGTGTCCTTTAGCTGGACAATTAAGCAGGTGACTTTGATCAGACTGCGGCTTTTGATGATTCTTTCATCTTTCGGTTTTTAGACAATGGTCTATTACTCTTTCACTTCACCTTTCGAGCCTGATTTCCCTCCTAAATCACTTACTGTGAACAATGTGTACTTGCAGCAGTGTACACACACACACACACCATCCTTGTTCCGGATGGAATGCGTGTTTCCTGAATCAGAAGGTTGGAATGATAATTGTGATTTATGATAAGACTTAAGTTTAGCCGAAGTTTTAAACTAATTCAATTGAATATGAGTTTGAGAAGATGAACGGTATGTGGCTTTATTAGGAAAAACATAAGACAGAAATTACGTCATTCTGCAAAAAACGCGTCTTTTTTGTTGCAGAATCGTGTACTTTGAAATGGGCACACATTACTCTCAATTGCCTGAGGGAAGTTCCTAATTACGTAAGGCTTCACAGATGAACATGGATATATGTGTCAGAGCAAGGAAAGTGACAGGCATTTAAATTGCATAGTGTAATGTAAAGTCTTAAAGGAGGTAGAAGATTCGCTCTTTGTTCATCTACAGGCCATTCTGGCCGTTTCGAAGCACATCATGGAAAAGGGCACCATCTTAGTGGATAATGTTCTCTGTGTAAACTTGTGGGCCCTAGGCCCACATACTTTGGGAATAAGGACACTGACACCGTGTATGTGGTAACTAGAACAAGCCTCGAGCACGTGCACTATGGCTCTTTTTATTAGCAGGGTCACCTGACCGGTGACACCTGTGTTGGATGGGTATGGGGTGGGTGTATGGGCCAACCCCAGTGGCATAACACAGGCCCCCACATCCCCCGTGGTGCGGGGGCCCCCTGAGGTGCACTGTAATCAGGCCTGAAAGCTCCGAATTCAATTCAGAGCGGGGGCCCTCCATGTACCTTACAGGGGGGCCCCCTCAGCTTTTATTACGCCAGTGGCCAACCCTCATGGGATAAGCTGGTAAAGCACTAGACTGTGTCCAGCAGGACACACCACTCTGCTGGGAGATCTGAACATGCCGCCTTGCATAATTAATGCATGGATACAATTGAAATAGGCCTAAATAATTCCACAATCCCGCCGTTGGCTCCAACAAAGCTACTGAAAGTAATTGCCCTTGATCACGAGGGTGGCCACGGTGTGACGGGAGAATTGTAGGTGATATTAGACATAAACTGGACTTTGCTTGATTGCACATCAGAGAAGAGAGAGATGGTTGTACAGCCTAGGTCAGGTAATCATTGGGATTACAATGAAGAATTAGGGTACTGGAGTGATGGAAGCTAACTTTGCATAACTGAGCTTAGCTAATCCATGTGGATACCAACCACCTGGTCTCTGCGAACCTACCGCACATGTGAAGCAGATTGTGGGAAGCAGAGGGAAGAGGAGGAGACTTGGCCAATGACATCTCTGAAAGTGTGAGAGCCACGACTACCCCACAGCCTTCATACTGCTCCACGAGGCAGTGTAAAAAAAATACCACCATATGTTTCTTAGACAGTAGAGGTTTGGCAGGCTACTTGAATAACCTAATAGGTGACATCCCCACTTCTTGTAAATAATGTTATGACCAATAATGTTGACCTGTCATACATATCAGTTGTACATCATTCAGACGCCTAAAGTGGACAGGATCATAAGCAACAAAAACTATAAGCAAAGTAAGCATAAATAGGGTTTAGCAACAGGATGACCCTGCCAAGCACCACCAACCATTTATATTTCCTGAGAACATTTTCCAGTCTTCCTACAAGAGTTGATTGTTTTCACATATCAAAGTGCATAATGTTTGGAACGTAATGATTACTGCTTGAAATTTAAAGAGGGCCACCTCTAACAACTTGTGTACTCTTCTGACTTTGCTCCAGCGTATTAGGCCAGGGGGTCTTGGTGTTCCTTGACGCCACGGGGGCCTTTGATTCTCTTGAATGGCCTTTTTTATGGCCCCATGGGGCTAGAGCACAGCTTTACTTGAATAACAGTAGTACTCTATACCTCCCAGCTAAGGTCTGTGTGAACTGTTATCTCGCCTCTGCCCTTAAAGTGTTCAGGGGCATGCAACAGGGTTGCCCCGTCGCCACTATTGTTTGCCCTGGTTGGTAAGCCTCTTGCATCTCTGCTACTCGAGCAACATGGCCAGAGAAGTATTGAGTTCCCCACCCGATGATTCTTAGTCTTCCTATATGCTGACGACATCCTTTTAGTCATTAAAAACCCCAAAACAAACCTTAGCCCCATTATCGATGACATCATTCTACGATTCTCAAATTGTGCTGGAGTTCCAATTGTACTGGAGAGAGGTCTGAGTATGCTATCTGCGGAAATACATAAACAGTATTAAAGATCCTTAAGGATAATTATGACCCTGTATGTACTAAGCTTTCAACACAAGTGGTGCAACAGATTGCACTTTTGCTTTACATGATATGTAGTGTGGCTGTGATATGGATGCTGGTGCTCCCTAAGCTGTTAAACATTTTCATTAATATACCTATCCCCCCCAGGTAGACGATTGTTCCTCGTCAAGATTGCAAGAAGGAACATCTTAACACAGCCTACTGTATACTATTCCACCCTAAACCAGTGCACTGTACGCTACTCAAATCTATGCTATTCAACTGTATGCCACTCCACTTTCCCATGTCACTCCAGTGTACACTACTCCACTGTACCTCACTCCACTTTATACTGTTCCACTCTAGCCCACTCTACGGCACACTAATACAGTCAATAACACGCCACTATACATGACTCCACTGTACGCTACTCCACTCTACATCACTCCAGTGTACACCACTCCACTATATGGCACTCCAGTGTATGCTACTCCATTGGTTGTGCGTCCACTCTATGTCACTCCACTCTAGTTGATCACAACTAACTGCCCAAGTCCATGAATCCATTCCTCACAAACACTGATAAACACATGCACCAACTTGGATGCATATAGTTGACACTTCTCTCTTAGTTAGCTCCCTTCGTTTCTTCAGTGTGTCCAGCAAGTTCCTCTTTCATTTATTCCAAGGCCACAATTTAACTCATGCCATTGTATGACTCCACGTCTAGCTTCAAAATAGCAATCTGAATGCTTTGACAGAATGCACTTTAGATATGGCATGGCAGCGGAGGTATCTGCATGATCTATTGTTACCAATTCTTCAAAATATACATAGAGTAGGCTTTGGCTTCACCCAGAAGAGTAAAACTCTCTCACCTCATGCTATTGGCTATTTGGTGTATCATGCCACCTTCTAAGAAGTGCTCCATTGGAATGTATTAGGGTGTATTTTATTTATTTATCAAGTTTTGACTAGCGCAAACTTGCCCCGAAGGTATCAGAGCGTTTCACAGCATTTACATATCGACAATTTTCATGAGTTATCCTTGGAGTAAATATAAATACGTTGGGACAATATGTAAGCAAGGTATACAGAAGACATCGGGATAAGTTGGTAAAACAATTTTGAGGAAGATACAGTATAAATGCATATACCGTTTTACAGTATTACCATGGCAGCAAGTGCACGAGTTACATGTGTAGTAAATAAAAATACATATTACCAGATATATAGAGGAAAACAAAATATACGCCGGAAAGTAGTATAAGTGTACATCTGAAACATGCACTTCATCATCACACTGTATGTCAAATTCAGTTCTTTATTTCCTATGTGGAGTCTACACAGAAAGCAATCCTTTTTGTTAGTTGTTAGCCAGCACTGGCAAAACAATAGGACAAGCTTAAATTTACAAAGCGTCATTTGTTCATGCAGTTCATGAAAACAGCCTTGTGAATGCCTGTGTTTACATGTATTTGCAAATTTAAGCCAGTCAATGCCTGTTTATGTTGTAAAATCTTTCCCTGTCTATACTCAGTTGGATTAAGGGTAAATAGCCAATTATTTACAAAACAATTCTTTTACTAGTTATGGACCGACACTGACCAAGAACCAGATGTTTTGCAATTGAAAACATGAACATAATATTCACAAGTGTGAGGTAACTATGTACATGATAATCAAAAATGTCAAAAATCAGAAACATTCATTCCAGTACCCAGTATAGAACAGTTCTCTAAGAACATTGCAGACCATCTCATCCTGAGTTCCTCTTTAATCGAGATACAATTCAGATAATCTTCTCCATAAGATGCACCACTTGATGGATTAGAC
The DNA here is from genome assembly GCF_964204655.1 of Triturus cristatus. Lineage (NCBI taxonomy): Eukaryota > Metazoa > Chordata > Amphibia > Caudata > Salamandridae > Triturus > Triturus cristatus. The sequence goes on from NC_140591.1 coordinate 833,337,012, forward strand.
AATCGTTCGAGCTTGAAGGTGCATTTGATTGATGAAGCATAGTTGTGGTGATTTTTCCAAAACAATAGCAAAACGTGCAGTCAGTTGGAAGAACACTTGTAGGACCACCTTTTGTGTCGTGTACCCTCAGATTCTTTCTCTATCTGTTTTTTGCTGGCTGTAAAACTCTGTGCACTTTATCCCCGCTAACCAGAAGTGCACACCCTTTTAAACATGTTTGAATTGGCATCAACCTAATTGGCATATTTAACTTACATATATGTCTCAACTATATGGTACAAGGTGTACCCACAGCCTGTAAGTTAAATGTCACTAGTGGACTGCAGCACCCAATATGCCATCCACTACACTGGCAGTTCAAACACAGCTTCAATGCTCCCACTGTACCCTTACTGTTGCAGTGTAAAAAAATGCAATTGGACCTATCAAAATAAATCGTTTTGACAAGCCAAAATCGTCCTTTTAAATATTAAAAAGTTACCCCTATGTAGCTCTTGTAGCCCACAAGGCTGGGTGCATAGTATTTAAAAGTAATCCATGTAGAAATTCAATGTTAACATATCCTTAGAGTGACTAGCACCCAAAAATTATTCTCACTATGGCAGGCTTAGCCGTTCTATCAAAAAACCAGGGTATAGAATAAAATACTAACGCTGTATTTCTGGAATGGGATCAGCTAGAAACTAATTAAATAACTATATTTAATAGTTATTAAAAATGTGATTCAATGATAAAGTCTGAGTTTTAATAAATATTACAGAAATGTAACTTTTCGAAAGTTATCTTTTCCCTGCCTGAAGTTCTTGGAGACTAATCTGCATTGACTCTCCAGGTTCTGTCAGCCAATAATTTGCCTTGAATAGGTGTAAATAAGTGATAAGTGCTTCCAAGGAGCAAACAATTGTCTGACCTGTGCCAAATAACGATTGAGCGTCAGGATTCTAAGTTGGAAAAGATCGAATGAGACGGGTAATTGATGTAATACAGTTAAAGAATAGAAGAGAATGACAGTGCACCAAGAGTGTCTAAGGATTACCTGGAAATGTGAAGAGGGGTTGAAGAAGTAGAAACTGGAGCAACAGGTGCAGTAATGTGCTAGTGTTATAAGGAGCATCCTACTTTCAAAGAAAGGAAGACATTGAGGTTAAAGTAGCTTTATTGTATAGAGAGTGACCATTTCCAAGGCCACTGGCAGAGGATGCCACTAAGGTGTGGGTGAAAGGAGGTGAGGGTAACTTGGACATGCAAATGGAAAAATGGCAGAAAGAGAGAGATGACAGATGGCATAAGTGAATTGGTTATTGTGGCCCCCCATGTCTGATCAGAATGCACTTGTTGGTAGGAAATCCCCAGAAATCCATAATTTCTTTAGCTCTTAAAATGTTGCATGAAACTGATTCCACTGACTATGTTCATAATTTCACAATTCAAGAAGCAAGTCACGCTTTAAAAAAAAACTTCAGTCAAGAACAAACTGACATATTCCTATAATTGATTTGATTAATTGAATGCTCTCAGTATCTGTTTTTCAACATTTTCTAGAAATTCAGCAAGGAGGTCCTTCCGTATTAAGCAATATCTCAATGAATTTAAAAAGCTGTGTTCTTCCCCAGAAGAGATTTTAGTATACTACAGAATATCGAGTTTTAAATAATGTGCTTCAAAAATATCACAGCAACATTATCAACTACAAAATATCTTGAATATAAATTACAGAGTGGTGGTAGCCACTCTGTAAGTATATCTAGGGTTACCAGAGATTGAAATTCCTCAGATATTTTAACGTTAGTAACTTTGCGCTCGTGTGACGAATCTCCCAAAAACTTTGTATACCTATTCCTCTTTCTACATTGGCAGACTATGCAAACTTTTGAGGAAATTTGTCAAGGAGGTACAAAAAAACAAAGGGAGTCCAAAAATGCAGTTGGGCACCAGTGCATTTCTCATAGGCTTTGTACTCACGAATAGCGTGAAAACGTTTTGATGGATGTGAATGAAATTTGGCAGGATTACACATAATGGTGCGCAGATGATCCTTTTGAGTACTACAGGTAATTAGGGTGTGTATTTTTTAAGCTGTAAGGTATTTTAATTTAGTGTTATCTGTAGTCATGGTATTTTTGTGAAATGTTGCAGTATTTCACGGGGGTTCCACAGTACATAGTGATGACAAATAACTATATGATTGGCTAGTGACTGCTTTTACAAAAGTTAAAGGCAGTCATGTTTTTTTTTGGTACTCTTTAGCTGTGTATTGTGTTACGCCTTCAGATATAGGTAAATACCAGGTTTGATATTTTTCCTTTGCCAATTACCACTTTATTAAGGTGGTAATAGGTTGGGAAAAATGTGTGTAAGTTTCTAGATTTGTTTTTTAAATGTACGGATTACTGCGGTACTACCCCTGGAGTACTCCGTACCAAAAATAGGTTACAAAAATATATATATGTTAAAAAACTAAAAATACACTGAAAAACCCTATAATTTACAGAAATAATGTACTACAGTGTATTTTCTATTTGTAACATATTTAAATATGCACAAAAGGTCTAAGCAGTACCACAGTAATACCTAGAAATTATAACGCTACTTACATTTTTTTAAATTAAATATGCAGTTCTCCTTCAACTGATGGAAAAATATCTCTAAATGTATAAATACATTTTTCAACCTATTACCACTTTAAAAGTAGTACTAGGTATTGAACAGCAATAAAACCTAATACTTACCTATATGTAACGCCGCAACCCAGAAAATAGTGAATCGCAAAATGCAGCCAAACTGTACTAAAAACAACATGACTGCCTTTTACCTTTGGTAAACACAGCCATTAGCCAATCACATACTGACTTCTCATTCACATTTACAACGGTATGCCATGTACTTCCTGTGATATACCGTGGCACACTATATAACTAACTCTTTTTAAACTTATAATTTTGACACTACTTACACTATTCACACATACTATAAATAATGACCATTTACACCTCACAATCCAGACACATTATACCTACATCCGTACACACACTTGCACTCCAAGTCTGTTTCAAATACCACACTCCATTGTACACCACTCCACTCTATGCTATTACACTCTGCGTCACTTCACTCTATGTTGCTCCACTATATTCTACTCCACTCTATGCTAATCCACTCTATGCCACTCCACTCTACTCCACTCTACTCCAGTCCACTCTACGCCCCTCCAATCTGCACTACTCCACTATACACTATGAACTCTTTGCAACTTCACTGTAAGCCACTTTACTGTACACTTCTGCACTACTATTCCACTTTACGTCACTCCACTCTACACCACTCCCCCATACAACAATCCACTGTACCCTATTTCACTACACTACTCCATTCTATGCTACTCCACTCTACATCACTACACTCTATGCTAATATACGCTATGCTATTCCACCGTACAACACTCCACTCTACACCACTCTACTCTACTCTACTCCTCTATATGGTACTACACTCTGTCACCACACTGTATGACAGTAAACTCTGCATTATTACATTCTACACCACTCTACTGTACACTAGTCCACTGTATGCCACTCAACTCTATGCCATTTCATTCTACGCTTTTCCACTGTGTGCCACTAAAGTGTATCTCACTCCACTATATGCCACTCCACTCTACTCCCCTCCGCTCTACACTACTCCACTCTACGCTATTCCACTGTATACCAGTCCATTTCACCACATTCCACTGTGCACCACTCCACTGTATGCTATTCTAGTGTGTGCTGCTCTACTGTACCGCACTCCAGTCTACACCACTATACTGTACAGCAGTACACTGAATGCCAATTCGCTCTACACCATTAAACTGTCTGCAACTCTACTGTATTATTCTCCATTTTTTGCTATCCCACTCTATGTCACTCCACTCTACGCCACTCACCTCTACACCACTGTACTATACACTGTTCCTTTGTATGCCACTTCACTGTACACTACTTCACTCTGCGCCACTCTATTCTACTCCACTCAACTCTACGCCACTCCACTCTATGCCACTCCACTCTACACTACTCCGCTGTGTGACACTCCTATCTATGCCACTCCACTCTTTTCCACTTCACTCTATGCTGTTCAACTGTCGGCAACTCCACTCTTGCCACTCCACTCTAGGCTATTCCACTCTGCACCACTCCACTCTACGCCATTCCACTCTAAGTCACTCCACTATAAGCTATTCCACTCCATGCCCCTTCACTATATGCAACTCCACAGTACGCTGTTCCACTCTATACCCCTCCACTCTATGCCACTCCACTGTACACCATTCAACTATAAGCTATTCCACTCTATGCCACTTCACTCTACAACACTCCACTCTACGCTATTCTGCTGTATGCCACTTAGATTTACCTCACTCCACTGTACTCTGCTCCACCCTACGCCACTGCCCTCTACGCTATTCCACTGTATGCTCTTACACGGTACCACACTACATTCTGCATCACTCCACTCTTTGCCACTCCACTGTATTCTATTCTACTGTATGCCTTTCTACTCAAAGCCACCACACTTTACAAAACTCCACTGTACGTGATTCCACTCAATGCCACTGCACTGTACACCACTCCATTCTACGCCACTCCACTCCACTCTACTCCAGTATACACTATTCTACTGTACGCAACTACACGGTACACCACTCAACTTTACTCTGTGCCACTCCATTGTACCCACTACACTGTACGACACTCCACTGTATACCACTGCACTGTACACTAATCCACTGTACCCTGTTCGAATTTCTGCAGCTCCGGTGTATGCCACTACAGTGTACACTACTCCACTGTATGTCTCTACACTACCCTACTGTACGCTATTTCACTGAATGCTACTCCACTGTATGTTATTCCAAAGTATGCCACTACACTCTACGCCACTTCACTCTATGCCACGCCACTATACGCTATTCCACTTCACTATACGCTCTTCGACTGTGTGCCACTACACTGTACTTCACTCCACTGTGAGCCGCTCCACTCTATAACACTGCACTTGTCTGTATTCTGCGGTCCACTATTACACTATACCACCCTCCATTCTATGCCACTCCATTCTACACTATTCTACTGTATGCCACTCCACTCTACGCAACTACATTCTACAACACTCTACTATCTGCTATTGCACTCTAAGATACCCCACTGTATGCCAATCTATATTACACCACTCCACTGTACACCACTCTACTATATATTCCACTGTATGCAACTAAACTCTAGCACAGAACTCTATGCTATTCAACTGTATGCCACTCCACTTTACCCCACTCCACTGTGTGCCAGTCCACTGTACGCTATTCCACAGTACACTGCTCCACTGTACCCCACTTTATTCTACAACAGTGCACTGTTTGCCATTCCACTGTAAGCTACTCTACTGTCTTCTATTTCAGTGTGTGGTAGTATACTGTATGCTATTCCACTATATGCCACTCCACTCTATACAACTTCCCTGCCCACCACTTCACTTTATGGTATTCAACTGTAGGCCACTTAACTCTATATCACTCCACTGTGTGCTGATCCTTCATACACCAGTGCAGCCTACAACACTCCACTGTAAACCAATCTACTCTAGGCTCTTCCACTGTATGCAACTCCACTCAGCTGTATGCTACTCCAGTGTACACTATTTCACCCTACAGCAGTGCACTGTACACCACTCAAATCTATGCTATTCAACTGTATGCCACTCCAATCTAGGCCACTACACGATCCCCTTTTCCACTTTATGGCACTCCAGTGTACACTACTCCACTGTATCCCACTCCACTGTATAGTATTCAACTCTACCCCACTCCACTATAGACCAATACAGTCTATGACACTTCACAATGTGCGACTCCACTGTACACTACTCCACTCTACGCATTTCCAGTGTATGCCACTTTATATATGGCACTCCACTGTATGCTACTCCATTTGATGCCACTCCACTCTATGGCACTCTACTCTACACTATTCAACTCTTTGCCACTTCACTGTACGTCGCTCCACTCAGCTGCACTCTATGGCACTACACTCGACAACACTATATGCCACTCCACTGTAGCACATTGTACCACACTCTAGTCTACTTTGCCATCACTCCACCGTACAACACTCTACTCAACTCTATGCTGGCCAGTGCTTAATTTGTAAAAGAATAAGTGCTGGGGCCCAAAATTTTGCACAAAACCAGTGGCTGGCACGATCTACGGTGAGGAGCCAATGCCAAGGCTGCATAGTCTTGATTTCACTTCATGCCTCTTTAATCCAATTCACCACCAGGCACTCCCTGCCTCTTCATCTCACTCTTGCAGGTTTTTTTTTATTCTCTACTTTATTCCTTTTGTCACAGTTTTTTGGTCATTCTCTTCCTTCTTCATTGCCACCTTTATGTTTTTCTCTCTCTTGATCAAAGTGTTATGTGGGGGGGAGTGCAGGTCCCCAAACGTTAGTGCCATTGAGCTCTACCTGCAACCACTAGCGCAAATTAGGCACTGGTTTTGTGTTCAGAAATTCTGTGTTTAGTTTTTCTAATTGCTTTGTCAATGTATCCTCTTCTGCAAGGGCACGTAATTAAATAAACACCAAGGTTTTTCCCCTAGATTTTGGATATCTCTCTCTAATGATGTTAGAACAAAGTACATATGATAAGCCTGGGAATGTTCCTAAGTAATTTATTAATGCCATTAAAAACACATTGTTCACTCCGTACTGCTCATATTTAGTTTTGTGCTCTACAATCGCTTCCTTGCCTTCATTAAGTGGTAGGGGCGTGTAGAGTAAGGTCACATCAAAAGTACATAGAATGGAGGTGAAAGAACCTTATGTATTACTATTATTTCATTTCCACAAATAATCTGGACTGTTCCTGAAGAGTGTCAGAATTTTTCTTACTATATGTTGAAAAACAAAAGAGTCAATGAATTCCCAAACTGGTTGAAGTATGGTTCTCTGGGACCAAAAGGAGTATGTTTTTGCATTTATCCATCCAATTTCTTGGCCGGTTTCATAAGCTTTCTCACTATTTTTAGGTTGCAGCCTATCAGACAGTGCAGCTGCCTGGTATGCTGAAGACTTCTTGGGAAGTTTAGAAAGTTGACATAGAAATCCATTCTGCTCATGGGTTGACATTGGCTTTGTGGTTTGTAACTCACAATTTTTTGCTTTCCATTTGCTGGCTTTATCTGTTTTAGGCTGTCCAGTTTGAGTTTGGTCCTTCCCTTGTCCAAATCTTATTTACGTACCCTTCCAAGTGCTTCCTTTCTCTAAACAGGCCTGTAAATCTTGTTCTTATCTCGTCACGTGACATTTGACTGAGGTCAAATGTCAGGCGCTGTCTTCCAAGGGCACTTGTTTACTTTTCTTTCTCTGAATTCAAACTGACAGGATTTATGTGACAATTTTGCTGGGTACTGGGGGTAGGGAAGAGTTTTTTTCTAGCACACAACAACATATAAATGAACTGTAAATATTTCAGAATATATCAGTTTTAGGAACACAAATGAAGCAAATTTTTTGTTATTTCTGAGGTGTATTGGAAACAAATACTTTAATATGATCAAAACAAATCATTACACTAGGTGATGTGATTTCCACACATTTTTGTTAGTGCACTGTATAGTTTTATCATTAAAACTATATGCTTGTGCAAATGTAATGGTCATTTCAATTGAAAATGTGTTTTCTGTAATAGCAGTGCGCTACCACACCATGCATACTCCACTCTACGCCACTCCAGTCTACTCTGCACCACTTCACATCAGTGGTGGCTGCTGCGAAAGATCGCATACCTGACCATGACGCACGCTTCTCATCGTCCTCTTCTCTTCCTCGCTCCCAGAAGTAGGAAGCACCCAGGCTCCCCTGAGCCTATCACAACGCTGCTGTTACCATGACTGCAGCATTGTGATTGGTTTGAGAGCCCTGATTCGGCGCTCAGACGGGGACTGCAAGCCTGTGCATGATTGCCACCCAGGCTGTACATTACAGCCCGGTGGAGAACATGCTAAGTGCTCAAAACTGTTTGGCTGGCCCAAGACGGCCGGCCAAACCATCTTGTGCACTTAAGGTGCATGTACCACTCCTCCTCCTGCACTGTGATGGAAGCCCAGCCCCGCCCTGCCCAACCTGGGTCCGTAGAGAAAAATAAAATGATAACATCCTGTTATTATTTTATTTGTCCTTTGTTGCACTGCTCAGAAGGAGACAGGCCGCGCTCATTCGCCTTAGCACAGGAGCTACCACTGCTCCACAACACTGCACTCTACTCTGCATCACTCCACTTTACACCACTCCACGCCATTGCACTCTAGCACCACTCTACTCTATCCTGTACCACTCTACTTTATGTCAAAGCACTCTTCGCCATTCTACTCTACACCACTGCACTCTTCGCTACTGCACTCTCCACCACTCCAGTCTAGGCCACATCAACCTACTCTGCACAACTCCACTTTGCACCACTGTACTCTACGCCACCCTGCGATACTGCACTCTATGTCACTGCACTCTGTGGCAATACACTCTATGCCATGCAATTTACTCAGTAACACTCAACTCTATAATCCTACACTTTACGCCAATCCACTGTACGCTACTCTAATCTACCCTGCACCACTGCACTCTACACCATTTAGCTCTACGCCATTACGCTGTTTGCCACTCTACACAACTGAACTCTTCCCTGCACCACTCCACTCTACGCCACTCCACTCTACTCTGAAACAATCTATTCTATGTCATTGCACTTTACGCCACTCCACGCCACTCTGCACCAATCCACTCTATTCCACTGCACTCTGCGTCATTCTGTACTTACCCACTGCACTCTACACCACTGCATCACTGTACTCTATGCAACTGCTCTCTTCGCCACTCTACTCTATTCTACAGTATCACACTCTGACACTCTAATCTGCAATACTGCACTGTCCGTGACTGAACTCTGTGCCACTCTACTCTACTCTACTCTGCGCCACTCTACTCTGCACCTCTCCTCTCTGCGACACTCCACTCTATGCTACTCTACTCTGCACCACTCTACACCACTGCACTCTATGCCACTCAACTCTTCTCTGCACTCTACGCAACTGCACCCTATGCCACTCTACTCTACACCACTGCCCTCTGCATCACTCAACGCCACTCCACTATGCACCACTCTATGCCATTCTACTCAATGACACCGCACTCTATGCCACTGCACTCTACACCACTGCACTCTATGCCACTCTACGCCACTCTACTCTACCCACTCCACTCTACTATGCACCACTCTAATCTGCGCAACTGCATTCTATGATGCTGCATTGTACGCCGCTGAATTCAATGCCACTGCACTCTACGCCACTATATTCTGCAATACTCTACACTAACACATTCTACACCAGTCCACTCTACTCTATGCCACTCCAGTTTATGCCACTCTACACTATGCCACTCGGATACCCAACACTCTCTGCAACTCCACTCTACAACACTCCACTCCACTCTCCTCTACACCACTAACTTTTAGCTATTCTGAAAAGCAGCCATGCTGGTGTACAACATGGCTAAAACACATTGGCAAAGCCAATAGCTCTTGCATAGCCACGACCTAATGGCTTTGCCCATGCTTCTTTATATCTGTTCATCAAGTCCCTCAGCAATTTCAAATAAATATTTCAGTTGTTTACGTTCTCTAAATTTCTGATCGTGAAATGAAAAATTGGTGACACAGTGTCACCAATTTTAGTTTTCATTTAATGACATGCTAATGTATGGCATTTATAATTATTTCTTACATATATTCACATATAATTTTATATTTAGATTTAACATATAGTGTGATTTTATATATGAACAGTGTATCATAGTTAAAGTTTGTTCACGTTAAGGTAGCTTTAGTTGCTGTGCATAATCTTTTTCTAATTTCCGGAGCCAAGTTTCCATCGAATCGTTGTGCGAAGGCCGCTTGATGTAACCTTTTCATGATTTGGACAGCAAATCCCCACACCTGCATGTGAAATGAGCGGATATAGAGGACATCTGCCCTTGTCCGATACCTCTGAAGGCCATGGAATTAAAATTGTACATTGTATGACTCATATGAAGTGGGCTGACACTGAGCTCACTGTGAATGTTAAATTTTGGTTGGTTTTTCCATTGTGAGAATCGTGTAGTGTATCTCGTTTCTTGAATTTCACTGACCTTCATTAGTTAGACTTTATAAGCGGACATCCCTCTCTCTTTCTTGAGACCCCATTCTTCTATTATTTCCGGTCATAGAGTTAATATCTCGAACAAGGACAATTCTCATTCTTCTGATCAGAACCTTAATTTGATTTTGTGCCTTCAATATTATCATGGACATCCTTTGGAAGTAGCCAGGGTTCGCAGATGTGACCTCTAGCTTGCTCCCTGCTACACCTGGCACTTCCTTTGCGACCCCTGACCACAGAGGAGGCAAACATTGTGCCCTCTCTGAGACCAGGGGTCACAAAGGAAGTGGCAGGAGTAGCAGGTAGCAAGCTCGAGGTCACAGCTGTGACCCCTGACTACCGCCAAATGATGTCCATGAATATTATATTTGCTGACACCTGCTGCTTATGAATTCCCCAACTTTGCCTGTAATTCTAGTTTAGAATTAGGGAGTTTCCATTCAAAGGAACTGAGTTGTTTATGATTTGCTTACTCTATCCTTTAATAAATTGACTTTGTATTTGCTGTTTGATCTGCCTGGATTACATTAGCGTAAACTGTAATCGGGGATAATTGATTTGTGACTAAATTGATTGATTTGAGTTGTGCCTTTATTAATTTGTTGATAAAACCTTCATGGTTTGCAAATCTAACATTCTCTGTCATTGCTGTGTGGCAAAATATACTTCACTGCCATTTATATGTTGCCAAAAAGCTGATATTGTGACTCAATAGGAGATAAAATTGCATCAATTGAGTAGAGTGAAGATTTGCACCACAATTTGTCATTGTAAACACTGCCCTTTGCCCTCCATCAGCATCCATCACACTTATACCCCCATCTTTGTCCACTAAGGAGTGGATGGAAATGTATTTGATGTAAATCCTTCAAAGATTATTTAGAGGGGCTGCCTTTAGTCACTGTTTAAAATAGTTAAATCGATCACTGACCACGGATCTGTATAAACAAGAATAAAGAACATATTCTTTTAAGAGCTTGAGAAGACCTTGTCCCATAACTTAATGAGTAGGTGTTCTATTAAAAGAGAAAGGAATCTTAATAAAACAAGCATTGAAAATGCAATAGGTCTCGCCTTTGATTAAGTTAAAGCCGTTTGCTTTGCTAATGGTATTGTATAGCAAAGCAAATGGCTTCAACTTAATGAAAGGCGAGACCTATTGCATTTTTAATGCTTGTTTACTTCTCCAAGCAAGACTAGCCAACAACCACCACCCTTCTAATGCTCCCCACTGCAGGGCATGCCAAAAAGAACCACACGCTTACTGCTCCCTACTGTGCGGGCCAACAACCACCACTGTTCTACAACACGATGTAACACGCGCCAAAAAGGTCCATACTTTTGCCAGCCCTTACCAGAATCTCCACCATACTCTGCGTTTCTTATGTAGCGCCTGCCAATAACTACCCCTTTTTCTGTGTTCAATAGAGTGCTTGGTGATATTCACCACCATTCTGCCAGACGATGCATTCTTTGCCTACCAATAATCACCACCCCTTTGCTGTACCGTACAGGATTGCCAAAACCACCACCTCTGTTCTACTGCATCACCCACTGCGTGCCAATAAGTACCTCTCTTTTTCTGGTTCATGCTCCCTGTGTAACAACTGCCACCCTTTTACTGCTTCGTGCAGCACCCAATGATAACGACTATGCGTCTCACCTACCAGTTTTCCTATACATTGCTGCACACGCGAATAACCACAAAACAATGTAGCACAAGCTAATAGCCACTACCCTAAACCCACCTTCCACTTTCACACCCTGTCTCTTTCTCACTCATTCTCTGTGTCCCATCTCACTTAGATTTAAGCGGGTTCTCTTTTCCTTTCCCCTTGGTTCTCAGTTACTATGGTTACAGCCCCCTATGGAGGACCACTATCAAATTCTGTACTTTTCCATAAATGTGTTTGTGTAACCTGTAGGTCACAGATTATAACGCCTGTGCGAACTAGTTTGGGGGGCTTCCAGGTTATACATGAGTAACTGGGTTCCAAATGTAGCAACTGAACCTTCAGCTAGTCACAAAGCTTATCCCTGCCACAACACTGTGAATCAGTAGTTTATTACATTCTGCGTATCTGCATATATGGTTTATGCCATGGAATTTTTGTACTTGGTTTAACAAAAGATATTTAACCAAAACCACAGGGTGAAAGAGTTTAAATTTGTACAATAATAAGGTCAATGTGACATTTGCACTGTAGCAATAACTATGTGGATGTATGCATGTTTATTAGAATTGTTGTACATTTTGGGCCATATTTATTTGCACTGCTGTGGTACAAAATAAATGTGGCCCAATAACACTTTATTTAGAGTAACCTTATTATTAAATATGTATTAACACATTTGTTGCTGTAGTGCAAAGGTGGCATTCGTTTTGTGTTTTTTACCACAGTACAGCAAACTTGGCATGATGAAAACACTGTTTACTACCTTTCAGATTGTGTGTAACAAGGGAAAGAAATCTAATAGTCATGAGGTGTCTACTGTATGATTTTATCCTTACTGTATAACTTTAGCTCCTTGCACACTGGTTATGGTGAAATACCTTTTGTGAAAGCAAATTCACATGAAAAAAACAGCATGGCATAAGTCATATGCAAATCAACAGTGGTAATTATACCCTGATTACCAGGAGGGCCCCAAAGAGCCACCAAAATAAAGCCATTTTGTGCTTCGAAAACCCGGCGTCTCCCACCTGAATCGGGTATGTTGGCATGTATGGATTTTACCCGCATGTGCATTATGAAAGAATCTCCAGAAGGAAGTGCCAACCACTGAACTAGGAAAATTATTCGTAATTAGGAGATCACGCTGTTAGCTGAACACAGCTGATAATGATATTTGCGACTAATCAATGCCTTGCGGTGATGCTGGTTTTATTCAAAATATGTTAGTATAACCTGTGGTGCCCGGTGCTTGACAGGACTCGCCAGGCCAGTACAGTGCCTCACACACAGAGGTCAGCAATAAAGACTGCAGCTCATCTTTTAAACGGCACGTCCATGCATAGCCCAAAGGATGCTCGTGCCTGCTTTGCTGCACAGGCGGTCAGTCCGCCTAATGCCACGCGCTGTACACGCTCCATTACAGCTAACCGTGCATTTCTGTAGGATCACCGGGGCCCAGCTTAGGAACAGAAACAAAGTGGGCGCAGAGGACCTGAAACAAAGTGGGCGCGGAGGATAGCTGCTCACGAGGCCCTGGCATAAGCCTGACGGGGAAGCCGCGCTTCACGCCTGTCCTGGCATCACACACTTATCTGGGCCCAAAAATTGGTCTGGAGGACCAGACTGTGTTTTTGGTGCTTCGGTACCCCACAAAGCCATAGGCCGAGGGGAGTGCGCCTGATAGGTATGGTGCGCCTCGAGCCTGTACTGATCACTCACACATCCCGGGGGCGAGTGGTGAGCCTTGAGGGTGGTGCGTTCGAGCCTGTCCGGATACCCCACACTCACCAGTGCCCAGAGATGCGCTCCTGAGGGTGGTGGTACGCTTCGAGCCTGTCCTGATAACCCACACCCTGGGGACTCATGGATGAGCGCCTGGGGTAGGGGGGTAGCAAGCTTCGAGGCTTTTTTTGTTGCTATATAGCGGTAACTCGACCCGAAGGTATGGACGCTTTACATGAGCACCAATTACGTTACACAACCACATTAATTGTTTGGTAGGGACGGGGAGATTAAGTGATTTGCCCAGAATCACAGAATATTGAGTGGACGCCGAGACTCGTACGTGCTTCCCCAGCTCCAAAGTCGGCCGCTCTGGCCGTTAAGCCACATCCGCTCATCTACGCCTTTCCTAATAACCCACATACCCAAGAATAAGTGCTTGAGTGAGTAGCGTGCTTCTAGCCTAGCCTGTCTGGATATCGCACACGCCCGGGGCCAAGAGCCCGATGGTGGTGGTGCGCTTCGAGCCAAGACGAGCCCCCTCATTCAGCTCCAGTTCCCACACACAGACCAGAGCTGAGAACCGACCGAGCCGCACTCTCAAGCCTGCCACACACACTCCATAAACCCTCGGATCTTCTCCATCACGTGGCTAAGCAGATGTCTCCAGTAATCAGCCTCATGCCGTGACTGAACAGTAATGGTTTTAGACCTGCCCCTCGCTTTGAGAACCGTACAGTGCCATCATCTCGCTGAAACAAGGCCGCTACAAACCCAGCTACCGAAGCTTGACTTGGCTTCTGGAAACAAAAGGATTTTTTGTGATTTCTGTTGAGCATGACTTCATCATGGCTGACACTTTAACTCTCCACCTACTGAGAGCACCGCTCAAGTACGAAGGCTCACCCGAACAGATACAATAAATATTCAGGAGGCAGGGTACAGCACCTCTCGCAAGCTAGGTGGTATGCTTCATTATGGCGAGGTGTGCTCCTGCCCCAGCACCTGTTGGTGTCTTTCGTATGTGTAAAGGGTCGGGGAGAATTAAAAACTTGTATCAAGAAAGGGACAGACTCAAACCCAGGTAGCCTGATATTGCGCCACTGTGCCTCCGCCCCACCACCAGCCTCCTAAGACAATGGCCATCGCGGCGATTTTACTTGCATCTAGGCTGAATATAATTAGGGTCAAAAGTACTTGCGGTGTGCTGACTTTTTTGAAGAGCGCCGAAAAAAATAATAATTCACAGTTGAACTCGAAGTCGAGAAACTTTGAGAGAATCAAAAACTGGAAGCTTTGCCTGCATAATTAAAAGCTCTGAAGCGTTTAAGTGTGAAAGTTTCTTATCACTTACTCTGCCCGTGCTTAAAACAAGCGCTCACCATTGCCTTGTCCTCCCTGTGTGCCTCTGAGCTCGGTGCCTGCTTCACAGCTGTCGTGAAGCCTTTTCTTATCTGCTTGTTAAATAAATAAGCAGATATGAAAAGTCTTTACCACAGCTGTGAATCAGTCCGGAAAAAAGCGAAAGTGAGGCAACGAAAAACCCTCCTTTCTAATGGGAAGCCAGCGTTTACCATAAACACTGACACTACCCAATGGAAATGAGGGGCGGGACTTGAGTTCCCTTCTCAAAATTAACTTGTTTACTATAGCTCTCGCAGGCGAAGAGCACATGCGCTCCAACGCCAGGCGAGACCTAAAAAAGGTTGCAACCTCCATGTGAACGTTACATATTTTTACTAAACAGGGTCAATGAAAATCCAACTAAAAGAGTCCTGCTCAAGGCAATATGCCCAATAACTAATATGGACTGCTGAAACAACATTCACATTGTAGATATAGTATGACTAGTACTTGTTGTTCATGTTTTCCACATTTGCAAGACAAACCTATAAAACAGTTGAGCATCAGGCTTTACATTTAGGGGTTATGTAATGTAATGTAATGTAATGTAAAGGAGTTTTGTAAAGCGCAGCAGTTACCCTGAGGCATTCAGGCGCTGGTGGATAGAGAACTTCTGCTGGGGTAGATCGCTGGTAGATGGGTTTATTTAGATATTTTTTTGATTAAAGAAAAAGGTTTTTAATTGTTTACGAAAGGTGAACAAGTTCGGGATGGACCTTATGTGGAAGGGGAGAGAGTTCCACATTTTAGATGCATTATAGGAAAAGCTGCGACCACCTGCTCTAGCTCTTCGTATCCGTGGAACAGCAGTTAAAAAGGCTTTTGTCGAACGGAGTTCTTTTTTAGGATGGTAAGGAGTGATCAGGGAATGATTAATCAGCGGCCCCGATCTCCAGAAGGATTGGTGGGTAATGCACATGGTCTTGAATTTGATCCTCTCTCTGACAGGGAGCCAATGCAGGGATTTCAGGCCAGACCCTATAGAGTTCCTACGCGAAATTCCGAGGATGGTGCGTGCAGCGCAGTTCTGGACCCGCTGAAGTTTATTTAAACAGTATTCTGGAGATCCCAGATATAAAGCGTTGCTGTAGTCTATACAAGACTGAATTAGGCCCTGGATAACTACCTGTTTTGCCTCAAAAGGGAGTAGTGGTAGAATTTTTTTGAGTTGCCTAATAAGGCCGAAGCAGGTTGCTGACACTTTGGTGGCTTGTGTGTTAAAAGTCAAAGTTTTGTCTAACCATACTCCGAGGCTCTTTATATTATCTTTGGGTACAGGGGGGTCGCCTAGGGTGGAGGGCCACAGAAGCTCTAAAGTAGAAGGGGCCTGAGAGCCAAGGAGCATTAGCTCCGTCTTGTCTCCGTTGAGCTTTAGGCATGAGCTTGTCATCCAGCTCTTTACCTGCTCCAGACAGGGAATCAAGTTGGTTTGTGTTTGCTGGCTATCCTTAGGTGCAAGAGAGACCACTAGCTGGGTGTCGTCCGCATAAGTGACGATGGTAATGCCGTGCGGACGAACAATCTCTGCCAGTGGTCTCATGTATGCATTAAAAAGCGTGGGGCTAAGTGAGGAGCCCTGTGGCACCCCACACCCCAGAGGCTTACTTGCGGAGACTGAATCTCCTTCAAAGACACTGAAAGTACGATCTTTTAAAAAGGATTTAAGCCAGGCCAGGGCTTCTCCCGCTATTCCCAGACTTAGCAGACGGTGGAGGAGGATTTGGTGGTTCACCGTATCAAATGCGGCGCTTAGATCAAGGAGGATCACTGCCACTGCTCCTCCCTGATCCAAGATCCACCTTGCCTCCTCTGTAACCGCTACCAGGGCCGTCTCCGTACCATGTTTGGGTCGGAAACCAGTCTGTGAAGTGTCCAGTAATTGGTTGCTCTCGAAGAATTTAGTTAGACAGGTATTGACGTGTTTTTCGAGGAGTTTGCTTGTCCAGGGGAGTAGTGAGATAGGCCGATAGTTGTTGAGGTCACAGGGGTCGAGGTTGGATTTTTTTATAAGTGCACGTACCCTCGCATGTTTCCATGTTGGTGGAACTGTGCTAGTTGTTATCGAGGAGTTCAGTAGTTCCAGTAGTGTGGGGAGAATTACCTGTCCAACCGAGATCAGTGAGTTTGGTGGGGCAGGATCACAGGGTGAGCCAGATTTTATTTGGTGCATTAACGAATCTAGTGTGACTGAATCTAGTTGTGGGAGGTGGACTAAGGTGTTGTGAAGAGATACCTCTGTTTCTGCTACGGAGGAGTAGCTTTTGCGGGGGGGGGTATTGCTCCCGTATTCAGAAAGGATGTGTAGATATTGTTTATTTTGGTAAAAAAGAACTCAGCTAGATCATCACATCGTGGGGGTTCAGTGAGGTTAGTGGTTAAGGGCGGGAGAAGCATGGTGAGGCTTTTTACCGTTCGGTACATTTCTTTGGGCTTACACTTGGCTGCCATTATTTTAGCCTCATAGTAGGCTGATTGGGTCAGCTTTATTGCTGACTTATAGGCTTTGATGGCATCTCTGTATATAGTTTTATCCGTAGCCATGTAGTTTAGACGCCACTTCCTTTCAAGCCTCTTACAGGTACGTTTTTTTTCCCGGAGCTCTTCCGTGTACCAAGGGGCTGTATTATGGTGTCTCTTTGATCTGGTGATGCCGAGGGGTAGAATAGAGTCTAGTGAGCTCGTGATCCAGTTGTTGTACTCGGTGTTGACT
This sequence comes from Triturus cristatus, assembly GCF_964204655.1. Taxonomy (NCBI): domain Eukaryota; kingdom Metazoa; phylum Chordata; class Amphibia; order Caudata; family Salamandridae; genus Triturus; species Triturus cristatus. The sequence goes on from NC_140591.1 coordinate 833,354,752, forward strand.
TTGGAGGGGTCACTATTGAGCACCGGTTTAGTTGTAATGAGGTTGCTAGCCCATTTATCCAAGTAGAGTTTGGACCAGTTCCTAGATCTGGAAGGGAGGTGAGGGGATAGGACACACTTACGTGTGGTTCAGGTGATTGGAATGAGAAAATGATCAGTCCATGGGAGGCGAATGGAGGCGCCAACTGTTAGTTGGGGACAGTTGCTAAAGACGGGGTCTAGCAAGTGGCCTAGTATGTGGGTATGGGAGGGGACGAGCTGTTCTAGTTCGATTGCTGCTAGGCTAGCTATGAGTTCATTGGCGACATTATCCTGATTGTCGTCAAAATGTATGTTAAGGTCGCCTAATATTGTAAGGTTTGCCGATAGGGTGGTTAATTCGGCCACGATATGAGGGAGTGCGGTAGGGAATTGTTTAGGTGCTCCGGGAGGGCGGTAGATAAGAATGCCCGTGAAACGTTATTCTTGTTGTTTTATATTTTTACACATTTTAAGTTGACACACATACAAGAATAATAGAAAAATAGCATGATTGAATAGAATGCATGGTATGTGAAGAGGTATTGTGTTAATTATTTGGACAGGATTTGTGTTCGGGAATAAATTTTGAAGTTCAAATATTTTCTATTTTTTGTGTGCGAAGAATATTGAAAAAAAACTATTTAGAAAAAATGTTCTGATTATTTGCTTGTCAATGCATTTAATTTATAATATTCTGTTGCTCTATGAATTAATATTGCAACTGGTCAGTTGTTGAATAAATAACTGAAATATAGAGTTCAAAAGAACAATAGAACACTGGAATGCTGAAGATCCACTTAAGATAATGGAGTGTCTCAGGAGCCACAATGGATGGTACAGACCATCTGCTCCTACATTCCAGTGTCTGTCTTTCTGTTTCTCCCTTTTTGTTTAGAACACTCAACCGCTAGTGGATGGAATGTTCTACTAGCTTCATAGCTCTTCTGCCTGGGGCTATAACAGTTATTAAAGACCCTTACCCTCTATATAGGCTCTCGCCTATGGCTCAGGTATCTAACTCGGGTAAGCTATAATGCTTATACATATAACCTTACCATGTAGTTAATTATTGTGTTTGGTGTGTATTTGATTTACTCAGTAGTGAGGTAGAATGGACCCCCCCCCAAACACACACAGACACTTTAAGAGACATTGTGTTTCATCCTAATCTAAGAGTGTGTGGCTCAGCATTTCCAAATAGTGATCTTCCAAGAATTATCTCCAAAGGGTTTATCTTTGCGAGGGCCTAGCCACTAATAGTGTTGACTAACTGTGGTACCTTTAGCCACCACCCATGTAAACCCCGCCATTTCCGATGGAGTGTTCCAACTTTGTGGTAACCAAATGGGAACTCCCTTTTGCCTAGTACCTTGTCAAAGCAATGTTATACTCAGTGTGGGCAGTGAAACCTGACGTACAGGCTGGGCCAAAGTGGAATGTGGTGTATCAAGCCACTCTGCTCTCCATGTTTGTTTGTGCTTTTTAAAAAACACAATGTGCATCTAGAGAATAACTTGCATTGACAACCAAAAAGGTAATCCATGCATGACTTATTACTCTATTTCTGATTTTTTTTTCCATTCAGAGACTTGTAGTCTTGTAAATCTCATTATAAATCTCAGACTTCAAATCCCGGAATGCGAAGAAAAACCTGTATTGGAGGAGTTTGCCATGCATGGAACTTGGAAACTTGTCAGTTATACCTGATTATGTGCCACATCATATATGGTGCACGATCAGTGCACCTCCTGACAGCCTATTTGCCCTTTTGCCTTCTTCTGTAAATTCAGTAAGAATGCAGGAGCAAAGGCATTCCCTCATTTGCATGGTGCAATGTCCCCATGTAAATGAGGGAAAGCCCCCTTTAGATCACACAGGTGCAAAAAATGTCCACCAGTGCTATTCATACTATAGAATGGGCCATCCTAGTGCAGGTGCGGCTGCTACTGGGAAGTAGTGGTAGTGGTGGTGGTGGTGGGGGGGGGTTGAGGCGTGGTGTGGGGGGGTTGGGGTGTAAGAGAAAAAAAATAAAGAAGATTTCACTTACATTCCCGGCGGCCGCCTCTCCTCCGTCGTCTTCGGTCGAAGAAGCAGGAAGCACTCAGGCTCCCAGACTCCCCTAGCCAATCACGACGCTGCTTACAGCAGCTTTGTGATTGGTCTGAGCAGCGTGGTTCGGTGCTCAGAGAGGGACTGGGAGGCTATGCATGTTCTTCACCCAGGCTGTGTAATACAGCCAGTGGAGAACATGCAAAGTGCACATGATTGTTTGGCTGGCGCAAGACCGCCTGCCAAACCGTCATGCACACAGGGCCGGCTCCTCCGCTAAGGTGGAGGAGCGTCACCCCGCTGCTCTTTGAGCAGGAAAAATAAAATGAAATTAATGTAGTTATTATCATTTTATATTTTGCAGGTTCGGGGCTCGGTTAGGGTGGGGTGGGGTTGATGGCATAGGGGGAGGAGTGGTTTGCACACTCCAAGTGTGCATGACTGCTTGACCGGCCGTCTCGGGCAGCCAAACAGTCATGCACACAGTCATGCGCACTTTACTTCACACAGCCTGGTGGAGAGCATGCCCAGGCCCCAGTCCCCATCTGAGAGCCAATCCACAGCGATCAGACCAATCACAACGCTGCGTTGTGATTGGCTATGGGGAGCCTGGGTGCTTCCTGCTTCCGGGACTTGACGGAGAAGCGGAGGAGAGATGCGGAAGAATTAAGTGGCATATTTTTTTTCCCACTACTACCTGCCAGCCGCCACTGCATGTGTACTTACGAGAGTGCCCACCCCTCTACCCCCAGCTCTGTGAGCAGTACAGTCACACCCCGCCCACATCCTTACAGAGCCAATAGTGAAAAATAAAATGATGATAACATTGTTATTATCATTTCATTTTTCCTGTCGGGTGACGCTGCTCTGCCTTAGCAGAGAAGCCACCGCTGCCCTAGTGTCTGCTGTTTCTTCTTTAACACTTAATTCCAGGAGGCACACAAAAAGGTGGAAACACCCTTCCACCTCTGACCTGCAACTTGGTGTAATATGGCACCAGAATGTACTATGATGTTCACTAAAAAATAGGTCTGGTTGAAGATGTCACACAATAGCTATGCACTAAACAAAGTAAAGTTATTGTTACACAATCGAAAGTTGATAATGACACAAATACTTACAGGTAATATTCATTACCCAATTCGAAGTAATGCTTGTCCCAGTCATTACTAAATGAGCTGTGTTCAACCTCAGACAGTGCTTTTACCATGCTCTGAGATCTGTGATCTCCAGTGGTGGGAGTGTGGAAATGTGCTTTTTCATGGGCACACTGGTGCAGGGGTCCCCCTTCTCTGTCCACGAGTCCGTAGACCAACAAAATAGAGATTGGCACAGAAGTTGGAATTCAAATAACAAGTTTATTAATCACTCATGAGTGGGACCACGTCCACACAGCACTCTCAAGTGCTGCCTGAGGTAGTACATTGAAGTCACAGAATACAGGCCTTAAATACAGTTTTTTCTGCACTTGTAAGAATGCAGATACAAATAGAAGGTACAAGCCTACACAGGAATAGTTACCGACAAACATGGGCAAATGAGAGATCAGCGAAGTGGGAGGGGGAGCAGGAGTGCTTATGGCAGCAGTAAATGATTGACAGTTGAGTCTGAGACCAGGTGTTCTGGCAGCTACAAACTCTTAGCATGCACATTGCTTTTAGCTGAGTTAGGAAGTCAACTAAAATAGACAGCACAGGCAGGGAAAAAGACGAGCAGCAGAGGATGGGAGAATTACAAAGCCAACAAAATGGATGCCACAACCAAGATGGCTTCAGCATATGCTAAATGAAATTATTTCAGATTTCTACAGGAGATAAACTTTGAAAATGGCGGGCAGTTATACCTGATTCATGTCGGACATCGTGAGCGAAGCAAGATCAATCTCTTTCCATACACACTTTTTTTTGGGGGGGCAGGAGTTTTTTATAGCAAGAGCTGGATCCGAAGGTATCAGAACGCTTTACATGAGCACCAGTTGCATTACTGACAGACACTTTCATTTTGTTAGGCACGTGGAGATTAAGTGATTTGCCCAGAATCACAGGATGTTGAGCGCCCCTGCCGAGACACGAACCCGGTTCCCCAGGTTCGAGGTCAACTCCTCTAGCCATAGGCCACATCTTTCCCCCAACAGTTACATGGCAGCATCCAAAGTAGGACAACCTATTAGATGTGGGATTATCAGTGTGCACAGAGTAGTTGCAGTTTATCACTCTTCTTAGACATGTTCTCTCTAAAAGCAAGGTTGAGCTGGGAGTAGGAGAGGTCCCCTTGACAGGACAGTAAATATTACATTTGTATGGAGTCTGTTCTTTGAACTTGTACAAAGGCTCGTGGGAATGCAAGGGGTCTAGGCCACAAAAGTGCATTTTTAATGTAAACAGCATTTTGTACTGTTTAGGGCAGAAAATAGAGAATACACAACAAGAAGACAACATCATCTCAAGATGGGATAGTGTATTATAAGAAAATAGAAAATAGGCTGACATCCAAAAAAGGAAATCCTGTTAAGTTTCCTAAGAGTGGCTCAGCCATTTCACATTACAACTACATTATAGATGATGTACGCAGAAGAAAAATATAATTGTTGACTCTGACTAAAAATTCAACTATTATTTTCTCCCTGAAATAGTGTTTATTGGTGTAGACAGCAAGAGCTTATCTGGCGATATACAGCATGGATGACAAACTGTGGATGATCAGAGTAGGAAACAATGTTTCTGGCAATATGAGCATGCTTTGTCTCTGACTTGTGAAAGAATGGACTTTATGTGATTTTACGCAGCACTGACTGTGACAGCTGTTTTCTTTTTAATGCCTGAGCATGTGTGCCAGCCCTTGTCAAGGATGGGGGATGAGGAGGACAAATGTTCATTTGTGTGCATGATACACAGTGCAGTTACTGGTCCTCAAAGTGTTTGTGTTCATCCTCTATAGAGCCCAGCAGCAGCCGTTCTGAGGCCCAGGCCATCCCTGGCTAGAGTCACTCCCAGCCCGCGTCCTTGTTAAATGGTAGCTGGCAGTTCAGTCGATAACCTTTCAAGTATTGCCCGGCGGTAATCGCCTCTCATACCATTCGATAATTTACCAATGAAAGAGGCAGGCGCCGGAGACTGGAAGGCAGGAAACAAAGTTTTATTCCGTCGGAGCAGAACACATCAGATCAGACAGCAAGGTATCGTCACGAGGTGCTCTAACTGCATCTCTGAGGCCTGGCCTCTTATACACAGGTTTATGACTTTATTGCAGGGTTATCATACATGGCACATTCTTGAGATTGTCTTGGAACATGAAAGAACATCCTCGGAATCCCCACTTCGAGCTCGTTCCCACACATATCTACAGTGGAAGTCCCCACCCCACCCACAGTAGGAGATGGCTATCACACAGCAGGATATTCCGCCAATTCCCGGGGGTGTGTGTGACCGGTCGGGTCTCAGGGGGTGAGGGCCTTGATCTACTGTAGTCTCTTTGATGTGGGGTGTTTCCCTTACAGTAGGGGCAATAAACTGCATCCGCAAGGCTAGGTGATGGCCTGGGATCGGTTCGGACAATGGGGCGCAGAGGAAGGGGGTTATCAAAGAGATGCATGACCATGTATGGGATGTCGGTCAGGCGTGGGATGTGGTTCCATGGCAGGGTCGCGCAAAAGGAGAGGGTTTATGGCCCGTGTATGAGAGAGCGGGGGTGGCCGGCGCGCGGGGGATGCTTGCAGCACCAGGGGGACGCGCTGGCGATCGGCAATGAGCAGGGCCTAAAATGGCTGCCGTGCGCTTTCCTGTGTGTCGCGTTGGGGAGAGACAAGATGGCGCAGATAATGTTCAGTTTGCAAGCTAAATTTCCACAGTCCTCCCTTTTAACATATCTCGCCAGCTTGTCTAGTTCGGATCTATCCCCATAATACTACGAACTTCCACCTCATACAGAGCTTTCATTCGCTCCGCTTCAAAGTTCAAAGTCTTAGGGCAGATGCAGTTCATAAAAAGCGAACATAAAGGTGGCAGACACTGAATCCCCAAGCAACATCCACATAGTATCACAATTGGTATTAGGATAAATGAAAACAGCCTCCATCCCCAACTTCTAATAGTGTCCCAAAACCAACTCCCCAGTGACCATTCTTCTTGCTCCTGATGGACCTCTGCGGAAAGTCTGTGGAGGTGTTCAATTGCTTTGTAGACTGAGGGTGAGTTATCCGGTACGTAGGTACAACAGCTGGACCCAATGATGCGGCATGCTCCTCCACGATCAGCCAGAACCACATCTAGAACGAGGCGGTTCTGAAGAGCCACTAGGCGGACGGCCTGGAGCTCGGCGGTGTTGTTGGCGAGGATGCCAGCCGTAATGTTCATCGCCGTTTCGACTGCCTGGGTTAAGTGGCGGATGGCACGGCTGTTTGCCATTGGACCCCAGAGTGGAACAAGACCTTTTGCTGCGTCCATGAACTGTGCTCCGGCGGAGTCGGCTTGCACAATGTCTTTGGCACGTTTCTGTCGGTGGTGGCTTGCTGGAGCCACATATGTCGGAGGAAGGACAAAGGCGATGTAGCAGGTGCCTCCCCAACCTTTCGGAAGCCAGGTGTAGGCCTTAGTACCACAGATGAAGTACATATTCGGGGAGGCAACAAAGGAGGGTGGATCAACTGAGTCCAATGTTCGGGTGATGAGGCAGGAGCTGTGGCCCACCAGCTGCGCCCCCAGGCCTTCGAGGCACACAAATCCAGTGATGTTGAGGACGGATAGGGCCACTGTTAGGGTGGCGGCCGTCCGTTTCCTGAGGTAAGAGAAGGTGGGTCTGGCTGGGTTGTTGAACACTTGCATTTCAACTCGTTCTTTGGCAGGGATGTCCATGTGAAAGGAAGTGTTTGATCTCAGAGGACAGAAGGGGGCAGAAGTTCTTCCAGTTTTGTTCAGCCAGAACCCATGGTAGAAGTGTGACATAGTTCTGCCGGAAGTGGCATTGTCCTTGTAGCTTTCTTGCAGGAGGATTAGCCAGGCGAGGCAGGAACCATGGACAGAAAAAGGTGAAGGGATGAAAGGGATAGAGTGTCCAGTGGCATGTGGTAGCAATCCACAGATCCAGCAATTAGTGGCATTGGCGGCAAGATTATGTTGGTGGAGCAACTGCACAAAAGAGTTATTCCAGAACTCCTTACGCCTTTCTCGGAGTTGGGGTGAAAGTGAGATCAGATGGTGTTCTTTCATGGTGATAGGTTGAACGGTGGTCAGCAATGTCTTATGAGCAGGTGTGCTCTCCTCCATGATCCAGAAGGTGACCACGAGGAGAAGGCAAAAGAGAAGGGTAATGAAAAGTGCAATAGTCTTTGAGCTGTGCATTCTGTCAGTCTTTGGATTTTTGTAGTGGATCTTCGGACGTCCGGTTGCTTCCATCATCTTCGTGTCGGGCGCTTCCATCACCTTCGAGGGACTCGGTAGCGGGCAGAACCACAGACTTTGTTTAGTTTCTCTCCTGGTGGCCTTTGAGGTGACTAGGCTACCGCTCTGAGATTTCCACTTAGTTTGTGGTCTGCTTAGCCGAAGTTCTCTCCTTTCGTCGCAAGTTATACCCTTCCTTGGATGGCACGGTGGGATCGGGATATTTCACTAACTCAAGTGTCTCTGTATCTGGGCAGCGGCTCAGGGATGGTCGGTCTTTGTCCAGAAGTTCTTCTTGGGCGGTGATGTTGTCCGTGGTCGTCAGGGTCGGTGATACCTTCTTGCAGTGGTGTGCATGCAGCCAATTGCGTTTCCCCTCCACTCGAAGAGCTGTTCGGGTGGTGATCAGGACTTGCAGGGGGCCCGTCCACCGGGGCTCCAGACTCTTGGTGCGCTGGAAGTTACGCACTAAGACAAAGTCACCGGGTTGGATGTCGTGTCCGGGGCCCCTGGAAACATCGGGAATGGCTTGCAGCACCTGCTGATGGATAACAGACAACGTTTTAGTTAGGTTATACACATAGTCAGACATGAGGACGTCCGGGACGTCGTGGATGGATGTTGGCTTTGGTGCAGTCCAAAGGCTCATGGGCCGTCCGAAAACGACCTCGTAGGGGGTTAAGTGGTGTTTAGTGGGGGTGGAACGCATTGATAGCAATGCTAGCGGGAGAGCGTCTGGCCATTTCAGTCCTGTGGTGGCAACTATTTTTGCTATCTTAAGCTTCAATGTGGCATTATGTCGCTCAACCAAGCCTGCAGATTGGGGATGGAAGACCGCATGGAATTTCTGTTTCACACCCAGCCCCTTTAAGATGAGTTGGATAACCTCGGCTACAAAGTGGGGGCCGTTGTCGCTCCACAAAATTCGACAAAGGCCGTATCGGGGGAAGAATTCTTTCAGTAGTACTTTTGCGGTAGTCATAGCGGTGTTGTCGTGGGCTGGGTAGGCTTCCACCCACTTGCTGAAGGCACACACAACGACAAGTACGTACTTCAAACCTCGGCACCTTTCTAACTGGACATAGTCCATTTGTAGGACTTCAAAGGGGTGATTGGGAACCCCAAACCCTCCCCGGGGTACAGCAGTTCCTTTCCCAGGGTTGTGTTGGAGGCATATCAGGCATTGTTGGACCAGACGTTTGGCTGAGTCTGGGATTTTGTCGTTGTGCCAGACTTTGGAGATGAGTTCGATCATGGGAGCAGACCCTATGTGTGCGGGGGAGTGTGCCATGGTCAGCATGGGGAGCAAGTATGAGTCGGGCAGCAACCATTTGTTCGAGTCTTTAGTTCGCCAGCAACCGTCATCGTCCTTCAATCCCACCCGTGCCCATTCAGTTAATTCGTGTGGTGAGCTGGCTAGTTGGATATCCCTAATCGTTTCCCTAGCATCCTTCCATTTCTCAGTTTGTGACCTGGTCACGTACATATGGGTCGTGGACCTGTTCTCGGCTGTGGTTCGGGCAGTAATGTCAGCTAGTGCATTTCCCTGTCCTATAATGTCTGTCACCTTCTTGTGTGCCTGGCATTTGATCACAGCCAGCCGTGTGGGGAGGAGGACTGCTTCGGTCAGGGCAGAGACTAGGTCTCCATGCAGGATGGGTGTGCCATGGGAAGTCAAGAATCCCCTCTCTTTCCATAAGAGCCCAAAGTGGTGAACTACCCCGAAGGCGTACTGACTGTCTGTGTAAATGTTTGCGGTTGTCCCTGCTGCCAGGATGCATGCTCGTGTGAGAGCAATTAGTTCCGCCGCCTGTGCGGATCGCTGTGTGATGCGGGCTGTCTCAACAACTGTTCGGGCTGTGGTGACTGCATAGGCAGCTGAGGTGGTGCCATCGGGGAGCTTGATACATGAGCCATCCACCCACAGTTCTCCGTCAGGGTCCGGGAAGGCAGTATCCCGGAGGTCAACCCTACTCTTGGTCTGTTTGTCGGTGAGGGTCACGCAGTCATGTATAGGGGACGCATTGGGGTCAGCGTCAGGGAGAGGTAGTAGAGTAGCTGGATTCAGAGTGGTGCATCGTTTCAATGTGATGTGGGGTGCAAGCAGAGTCAGTTCGTAACCAGTCAGTCGTGCGCTAGTCAGGTGTTGAGTCTTGGTTTGGTTCAGGAGGGTGTCAACCGCATGGGGTACCAATACTGTGAGGGGGTTCGAGAGCACGATCCCCTCACTTTGCCGGATAGAGACAGCAGCGGCGGCTACTGCTCGAAGGCAGGCGGGCAAAGCTCTGGCTACAGGGTCAAGAGTGGCAGAGAAGTAGGCACAAGGGCGTTGTTTAGGGCCTATGGACTGGGTTAGGACAGACAACGCACATCCCTCCCTTTCGTGGGTGTAGAGAGAGAAAGGTTTAGTGTAGTCTGGGGTTCCTAGGACTGGGGCCGAGCAGAGGGCGTCTCGTAATTCTTTGAAGGAGGATTGGCATTCGGGTGTCCAGGGGAGGGGGAAGGGGACATCTTTAGCCAGCAGGTAAAGCAGAGGTTTTACAATAAGACTGAAGTTTGGCAACCATTGTCGACAAAAGGAGGTGAGGCCTACTAGAGACCGCACTTGCTTCTGAGTTTTGGGAACAGGGGTTTCTAGGATGGTCTGAATTCGGTCAGGGGTAAGTTTCCTCCCGTCTTTGGATAGTAGGTGGCCTAGATATGTCACTTGGGGTTGGCAGAATTGCAATTTCTTCCTGGAGACCTTGTGACCGTTTTCCGCGAGGAAGTGGCGGAGGTGAATGGTGGCTGTGACGGCAAGGGGAGTGGTGTCGGCCGCCAAAAGAATGTCATCGACGTACTGTATTAACACCACTCCATCGGGTAGTTGGACTGCATCTAGTTGTCTCTTGAGGGCTTGGCTATAAATGCTGGGACTCTCAGTGTAGCCTTGGGGTGCCCTACAGAATCTGTACGAACGGGCTTTTAAAGTGAAGCCGAACAGGTAGCGGCTGTCTGGGTGGATGGGGATGGAAAAGAATGCGTTCTTGAGATCAATAATGGTAAAGGTGGTGGCAGTAGACGGAATCAGGGTGAGGATGGTGGTGATGTCTGAGACCACGGGGTACTGAGGTATGACTACTTTTTTAACTTCTCGCAAGTCAACAATAAAGCGGTATGCTTTCTCATCTCCCTCGCCTTGCTTTTTCACAATGGGTAGGATAGGGCTGTTGCAAACATTACTGACTACTTCTACCACTCCTGCATCGACTAGGGACTCGATGATTTCCACCAATGCCTTCTCGCCTTCGGGCGATATCCGATACTGGGGAAGCTTTGGGAGCACTGCGTCCGGTCGAACGGTTATGTGTACTGGGTCGATCACCATGCGCCCTACATCTGAGTCGGTTTTAGCCCATAGATGTGAAGGTAACGTGTCGAGTAGGGACAGGTCAGCATCGGTTATAGAGAGCATACGTCGTGTGTGACAAGGTCTGAACAGATCTGGGTTATCGTGCAGGATGACTCGAACTCCGTCTGGGGAGCATCTGATGGTAGCTCGAAAATGTTTTAGCAAATCAAGTCCCATAATAGCATCGGGGGTGTTGTAGGAGAGCAGAAAGGTCGTGTCAGTGGCGTTATCTTCTACGTCAAAGGAGATTGGTGCTGATAAGGGGTTAGTGGAGGGCGTTCCATCGAAGCCTATTGAGGTTACATGTGAGCCAGACAAGGGTGCCCTAGGAATCAGTCGTTTAGATAACGCACTACGTGTCACCCCAGTATCTACCAGGAATGGAGACTTTGTGCCCAAGACCTTAGCAGTGACGTAAGGACCTTGCTGGTCAACACGGAGTTCGACTGGATCCCTCCCTTGCCCCTGGCGGTCCTATGCGAAGTCATGGGTGCTTTCGTAGTCGGACTGCTGACACTGGTTTTGTCGGGGGCGATCAAAGGTGTTTGGTCTGCCTGGCCTGTCGTTGATGGCGTCGTTCGTGTACCCTCGTCCCTGTCCTCTATTTCTGGGGTCATATGCTGTGTCTCTGGGGTCCCTATTTTTGTTCAATTCCAGAAGGACCGGGCACTGGGATTTCCAGTGTCCGAACCCTCTACAGAACGCACATTGGTTCCCATCTAAGTCTCTCCGTCCATTGTAGGGTGCAGGTGTATGGTCTCTAGGGGGTAGCTTTCTAGGGGCGGTTGGTTGGTAATTCCCTTTCGGGGGTTCCTTTCCTATGGTCACCCCTTGCAACTGTGCTATCATTACCCTCTCCTTCAGTTCCTTTTTCTTCCTCTCTGACGCCCTATCGTTCTCATTCTTTTGGTTTTCGTAGTATTGGGCCATCTGGAGGATTACTGCGGGTTTGGAGGCTGCCCAACTACTCTCGCTGGTCTGTAGCTTCTGGGAGACTTCTTGTGACAGACCCTTCACATAATTCTGGACAAAGAGGTGATGTCCGGTTGCAGTGGTCATGTCCTGGCCACTATAATCGGAAAACACAGTCTCGAATCGGGAGAAGTATTCAGACACATCCTCCTGGGGTTTCTGGCGACAAGCCGTCACTATCGACCAGTCTACCTTTCTTTCTGGGATTAGAGTCTTCAACTTCTGTACAATCTTGTCTGGGAGCTCCAATATGGCTTTCGGGGGTTTCTGTCCCGGTTCTCGCTGTTTATCTATGGTATCGAGGTGTACCCAGGTATATCCGAACGGCTCAGCGTGGTCAACTTTCCGGATTTGCTTCCACACATCAGCCGGCAGACATAATCCGAAGAACAAGTCGATATCTGCTAAAGTCATTATTGTTGAGCCTAAGGCTGTACCTAGTTCGGTGTAGAAGGCAGTCGGGTTCTTTCTTAAGTCGGGTAGAGTTTTTCTAAAGGTCAAAATATCTTGTCGGTCCCATGGCTGGTAGACCCAATTATATACAACCCTTCCCTTCGCATCTTGGTGGTTGATGTCGTCATGTGTTCCCTGACCTCGTGGGGGGACCCAGTAGGGGGCGGCCTCTTTGATGGGCATCATGGTATCAGTCCTTCCTTCCTGGGGCTTAGTCGCTATGGGGGTTTCTGCTTTGGTTGTCTGTCTGTGTTCTTTAAGGTGTCGATAGACCTCGAGTGTACGAGTGAAGAGGTTCGTCACATCGCCCTCTCCTTCTTCCCCAATGTCTACCTTCCTATATAGGGCTGCTAAGCCTTCGGGACCTTTATCGTGGTACCTATCCTCATATGTATTCAGGGCGTGATAACAAAGTCGTACGACAAAGTGTCGTCTGCGGCTGTCGGCATACGAGTTATACACGTCTGTTATATACTCCTCACTTTCCTTTCGCTCCACTAGTGTCCCTACTATCTTGTCGATTCCTGCTCGTTCATCCTTTGTTAGTCGATTCATTCTGGTGGAATCTTTCTTTCTCATCTCAGGGTCATCCAACGTCATTGCCGACGTTGTGTTCAGTACAAGAGGCTCGGCCGGCGCGGAGGCCGTGAGGGCCGAGGCCCCTGTACTGCTTTCGCTCGTGTTTGGGGGTTGTGGGTGTTGCACTACTGATTGGGAGGGCGCGTATGGAGGGGGCATGTAAATGATCGGGGGACCTAATAGTAATTCGTCATTCGTTCGTTGCTTAGAGGACAACTCAGGGTAGAGCATAGAGGGGGTCCTAACAGCGTACTGGCCTGATGTTTCGGGCTCCTGTCTTAGTTTAGTTTCCCTTCTCTCCTTTATTTCTTCTTCTAACTTTCTAGCGGCAAGGTGAGCTGCCTTTCGTAATTCCTTTTCTGCTTTTACTTCTTCCCTCTTTTTCCGTTGTGTTGCTTCTTTGCGCCACATGCCGATACTGTCAAGCATAGTAGGCGTCGTCTTATTGCTACGCAGAGCTATTTCTAGCATTTCTATCTTATGGTCGTCGAAGGATCCCATCAGTGGCCACTGACTCTCGGGGTCCTTCCTTGTATATTTATGCCATAGCTTGCTATAAACTACGGCGACTAGTCCATATTTAGTGAACATGTCCTTATTAGGGGTGCCTTCCAGTGGAGCCGGATGGTCCACCTCTAATAAGCGGTCCGGGCAGAACCAACTACCAATCAGTGGGGAGAAGATAGGCATGACGGGTTTCAACGGGGACAAAAGTCAGCACTACCTATCCTTTCACTGCTTGCAAAGACTAGACAGAATATCTCTATTCCTCGTTATTTGTAAGCAGAGAATACCTCCAAAGAACCAATATCGAACAACTAGTGTTCGGACAATCAATCAATCAATGGGGAGATAAAGATAGGCACGACGGGTTACAATGGGGACAAAAGTCTGCGTTACCTACCCTTCACTATTTGCAAAGACTAGACAGAATATTTCTATTCTACGTTATTTGCAAACAGAGAATATCTCAAAGAGCACTATTCTTCAAAACAATCAATGTTCGGACAATCAATCAGTGGGGAGATAAAGATAGGCACGACGGGTTACAACGGGGACAAAAGTCTGCGTTACCTACCCTTCACTATCTGCAAAGGGAGAGAGAGAGTATTTCTACTCCTCCCCGTTTGTAGGCAGCGAATATCTCAAAGAGAACAATCAATAAGCAATACTAGTATTTCAATCAATCAATCAATCATTTCGCAATTTGTCGTGTTTCACGACCTTACCCGGACCGCGTGGACAGTTTCTCGTCTTCCGCCTCCAGCGCCCGATCGTCCTCTACTCTCCGTATTTGCCGCGGCACTCCTGATGGTTCCCAGTCAGGACCGTAGATCACTCGAGAGAGGTCTGCTCGGAACCAGTGAAGTTCGGATGATCGGCTGCCAGACGAGGGTCTATCGGGCAGGAGCTCTCCCGATCGTTGCAGTCATTCACTCTGTCGTCGGGACCTCTCCCACTGGATCCACGTGTCGCTGATGGGCCCCACGCTTGGGACGCCAATTGTTAAATGGTAGCTGGCAGTTCAGTCGATAACCTTTCAAGTATTGCCCGGCGGTAATCGCCTCTCATACCATTCGATAATTTACCAATGAAAGAGGCAGGCGCCGGAGACTGGAAGGCAGGAAACAAAGTTTTATTCCGTCGGAGCAGAACACATCAGATCAGACAGCAAGGTATCGTCACGAGGTGCTCTAACTGCATCTCTGAGGCCTGGCCTCTTATACACAGGTTTATGACTTTATTGCAGGGTTATCATACATGGCACATTCTTGAGATTGTCTTGGAACATGAAAGAACATCTTCGGAATCCCCACTTCGAGCTCGTTCCCACACATATCTACAGTGGAAGTCCCCACCCCACCCACAGTAGGAGATGGCTATCACACAGCAGGATATTCCGCCAATTCCCTGGGGTGTGTGTGACCGGTCGGGTCTCAGGGGGTGAGGGCCTTGATCTACTGTAGTCTCTTTGATGTGGGGTGTTTCCCTTACAGTAGGGGCAATAAACTGCATCCGCAAGGCTAGGTGATGGCCTGGGATCGGTTCGGACAATGGGGCGCAGAGGAAGGGGGTTATCAAAGAGATGCATGACCATGTATGGGATGTCGGTCAGGCGTGGGATGTGGTTCCATGGCAGGGTCGCGCAAAAGGAGAGGGTTTATGGCCCGTGTATGAGAGAGCGGGGGTGGCCGGCGCACGGGGGATGCTTGCAGCACCAGGGGGACGCGCTGGCGATCGGCAATGAGCAGGGCCTAAAATGGCTGCCGTGCGCTTTCCTGTGTGTCCCGTTGGGGAGAGACAAGATGGCGCAGATAATGTTCAGTTTGCAAGCTAAATTTCCACATCCTCTGGTGCTCAGCTGCTGCTCTAAGGCCAACCTCTGCTCCCTCCACACTACTTGTAGTTGCAGCTGCCTTTATATATTTAATCAATGGCCTGCCCCATGTACATTCCTGCTCCACCGCTCTGTGTATGTTTTTTCATATGTTTTTTTTCACAGACGTCCCTGTGGCCACCATCTGATATGTTTTTGGAGCAAAAGGTGAAAATGCACACATATCCTGCCGGAGCCCGGGTCTAAGATGGGAGGTTAGGTGAGGAGGCTGTAGTTCTTCTCAGTAAAGGCACAAACTGTGCTTTATTCAGCAGCCTGCCTGAAGAGTGGTTTCCCTCTTGCCAGCAAAGGTCCAACTGACACTAGTAAAATCCACGCTTTATGAGGATGGATCTAAATGACATAATACTTAGAACAGAAGGCATACAATGCCTCAAAGGCATAACATAGACCAAGGTCTGCTCTGCAAAATCTGAGCCACTGAGGGGAAAAGGTGGAAACTGTAGTAATGCAGGCAGCATCTGGTACTCAGGCCACAGGTAGGCCCTTTACAGACAGAAGCTTCATCCAACCCTATAATGCAGCAGTCTACACTGGCTGGAATGCCTGAAGTCCCAGGAGCATGAATTGTGTCTGTAAGTCTCCCTTCGGTGATACAGTGCAAAGAAAATGATCTTGTCTTTTTACGAGTTAGGGGCGTATATATCAAGCAGTGTTAGCAATTTTGCCCCTTTGCGAGTAGTGACCTTCAAGTATCTACCCTCTGGGTCTTGTGTGACGGAGGTATGAGCGCAGCCTACATATGATTTGGAAAGAATTGCCACCACAGCCTTTTTGGATGCGGGAAATGCCCAGAACTCTTAGGGGTAGCTGTGATGTCGCATGCGGAAGTGGTCTGCGCATAATAGGTGGGTCTCTTGTATGAAGATGATAACAGGGTCGTGTTGGGCTAAGTATCGCCATCTCTGTTTGCATTTATTGAAGGGGCTTAGGCCACGTGCATTTAGAGAGAAGCTTGAATATCGGAGTCTGTATCCTTGAGAGTTAGGGTAACCTTGATAGGTTCCAGAGGGGCTTTGGTGTCCCCATGTGTCTAACCCACTCATTGGGATATGGGGGGAAGGGTGCTGTGGGAGGGGGAAAACCAAGAACAAAAAGGCCACGAGGACTCCACAAGTAACAGGTCCATACCCATGTCCATGGTGTGGGTGTTGTCTTCCAGCCCACATGGGGTGCGATCCACTTGCTAGAAGAGGAAAGTATGGGGGAGCCTGAGCCAAGGTCTAACCGAGCGTCTCCTTGTGGAGAAAGAGTTAGGTGGGACAACCCATATCATATCCTTGATCCACACATCCTCCTCCGTACTTTTGGCACCCCCAAAGTGGATGATACCACAGGTTCCAGAGACCAAGTGTATTTGGGGAATGGGGATAGCGATGTGGGGGTCTTTCGAGGAGGGGAGCCATCGTCCATCTGTTGTAGGTGAGAGATTATAGCTGCCTAAGTGTCCTCAGTTGTTTATGGGTCATTTTGTCTGCAGTTGCGGTTCCCGGCTGAGGTGTGCCTTTGAGTCGTCAGGGGTAGTAAGCGCCATATAAATGCAATTACAATAACAATGAGTTAATTAAATAGCTAAAAAATGTCCAGTGTTTGGAAATTAGGCCAGTTTTGAACTTGCAAAGACACGCTGTATAAGCGTTTTGCAAAGTATGAAAGACTGCACGGATTAGAGCTTACTTCAGTCAATGTATGCTTCACTATAACCTGGCCATGCAGACCATAAAACAGGCCCCACAAACATCAAAAAAAGGCCCACGCACTGACCTTTCAGTTCAGACCAGCCCGTCGGGGAATGCCTGAATGCCCTATAGGCCAGTCCGGCCCTGCGAGGCTGCTTGCCTTCCCGCGCTCCCTGTATTTAAGTAGAAACTCTCGCAGACACCAAACCACATCTGGAAAACATTAGTCAAATTCCAGCAGGTTAATGCTGATGTGGAGAGGAGAGGCGGTAACGCGGATGGTTAACGGCTGGGGGACTCCCCCGTGAGTTCTCAACTGGAGGTCTGGCCCGAGGTCTCAGGGTCAGAATGTCTCCTCACTACAAACATATCTTTGCAGCATGAAATCATGCCCGAGGGTGAAACCGCACTCTGGCGACATCCTGGCTGCCCTCTGTCAATATTGACAAAATACGAGCACACCCTATCAGGAAACAGTGTTTCCAGTTTTGAGGAACAGAAGTTTCCTGAACTATTTGCATTTATTGAGAGTTTAATTGTATTTACATACACGAGGTGGGAAGTCGAACCATATTCTGAATCGTAATTCATACGCTTTTGAAGCACAATACATATCAGGTGTCACAACTGCACAATGTATTCACACTCATGTTTCCTGACTCAGACTGGCGAGTGGGCTTTTTGGGATTTGGACTCACAAACTCATCATGTCAACAAATATCCGCGGCCAGCAAAAGCCATTTCGAGGCAACATTTAGAAATCCCCCCATGAGCGAAATTGTGAGCTAACGTGTTGTGTAGTGTAGTAGCATAGTATTTTTATGCCGCTTTCCCGCCCTTAAGGAGGCCTCAGACTCAGCAACTACTTAGTTTGGTGTGCGTGGTTGGTAAAGAAGTTACTTGTAACTTTCCAGCTAACTCTGAGTTCCTCACCTATGTGCAGCCCAGCCTATTAAATTTTAAAGTATCTGCTCGGTTAAATTTTAAAAACAAACTATATATATATATATATATATATATATATATATATATATATATATATATATATATATATTAAACACTCCGCAGATGGGCAGCAACAAAGTCCTCGCCACTTCCCCAGCATACACGGACCATCACGATAAGTGCAATTATTTTATTCTGTGCAGAATGCCGCCATAACGTTTCGGCTCCTCTGAGCCTTGATCACATGACAAAGAGAGCCAGTTGAACCACATCTTATAAAGTGACAGTGTAAAAATTCAAACAGACCATGTGACTTGATTACCAATGGAAATCAACGACATACTGCAGCATTAAACAGCGATAGAAATTTGTTGGACTTGGACATGAAAGATTAACAGTTAATTTTTGTAATGCTGATACGTGGCTGTTAGATATGTAAACAATCATAATAGATGTGCAAGTACACGGATTAAGTGCAAAATACGCAATTTGGGAGCAAAATACGCATTTGTGAAAAAATACACATTTGTGCAAAATTACATCGCTGTAAACATTCCTGACATATCAATAGCTTGTGAAAACAAATGGATAAATGGCAATTATTTTTCATCAAAGCCTATAACGTAATCATTGTTGCAACTATATAATGAAATTACATTATATTCCCTAAAAAAAACATAGGTTTCAGGGGCGTTATAGTTAGCTGGACATTTCCCTCATACAAAACCCTAGAAATTCCCCCGTTATAGTTAGTTCAGCTAACTATAACTCGCGCCCCCGCAATGCACTGCTGATGACGTCACATATTACATCACTCATGACAAGGTCAGTGACATCACTGATGACATCACTGATGACATCTCAAATGACATCACTGATGACATCACTGATGACGCCATCCAGTGAGTCTGTGTTTCTGTAAAGTTTTAATATGTTTAATATATATATTGAAAGGCCTGTTGAAGAATGAGTGGGTGTACAAGTGTGTGAATGGATGATTTTCTAGGTGCGTAACTGACTCTATAAGTGAGTCATTAAATGTATCTTACTGCAGACTAGTGACTAAACTGTGTGAATGTCTGTATGTGTCTGTGTGTTGGTATATAAGTGGCTGCATGGTTTTGTGAATACCTATTTGAATGTGTATATATGGGTTATTGATTGGTTGTCTCAGTATCTGTATGGGTGCCTGAGTGTTTGTGTGGGTAGGGTGTGTGTGACTCTGTGCATAGATGTGTGAGTGGGTGATTCTATGGTGCATGGTTTTAAGAGTGCAACTGTGATGGACTGTATGGTTGGGTGAGTGTATGTATGAGTGTGTTAGTGATTGAATGTATATCTCAGTTGTACATGTGTCAGTAACTACATATGTGAAACGCAGTGTATATGTGTGTAAGAGTATATAATTATCTATATGTGAGAGTGTGTGATTGAGGGAGTGCCTGTATGGATGAGTGTGTGCTTGTATTAGTAATTGTATAAGAGTGTCAGAATTTGTTAGTATTTTTATGAGTGAGTGAACTTGAGTGTGTTTAACTGTATAGGTGAGTAAATTGGACTGTGATTAATTATTTGCATGACTTACTAGGTGTGTCAGTACCTCAATGGATAATTTGCGGTGTGTGAGTGTCTATATAGGTGTATAAATGCATATGATAGTCCTGTACGGAGTGACTGTACAGGTGAGTGAGTGGAGATGTATGTAGATCTAAGAGTCAATGAGTGGGTATGTAGTTATTGGTATTGGAGTATCTATGGTTTTCAAAATGGCCGTCTGAAATTTTGAGTCGGTGTATCAAAGGTTATATTAGGGTGTGAGAAGATGCACTAATTTAGCACATGGATGACATCATCTTGTAAGAACTAACTTTACTGGTTTAAAGAAAGAGCTACATTTCTTTGTTAGTGTTAGTTTAGATGAATGTATGTGTAGTATGTAATTGACTGAATGAATGCATTAGTAGCGGATGGTGAATGTATAAGTGCAGAACTATGAGGAAGTGCTGCAGCATCACACAGTAACCTCTTTAACTGCAGTGTGCTGTAGTACTTCCGAAGCACAGGGATGCAACATATGTACATAAATATGTTGCAAATCTATGCTTCTCTCTGCACGGCTGCTAAAACTGCAGCCATGTGGTGACACAGGCACCCTTGCACCATAGTGCAAGGATATCTGTGTCATGTGCTGTTTGTTTTTGTTCAGGAAGACACACCTTCCTGCACAAAAACAATGAGAGAATGCATTTTTCTTCTTCAATGTATGCTGAACATTTCAGCATGCGTTGAAGACATGAAAATGTGGAGAAATTAAAACAATTCTCCTTTTTGTGCTTTCCTACACCAATTTTAGAATGGTGCAGCATTCACACACATATCAAGTTTTATGATAAATCTAGACATGTGTCTTGTTCTATGAGTATTAAGTGCAATCATGCACAACAACACTTATAGAACACCCTTTCAACACAAAGTGGTGTGCATGATGAGGTTATATTTACATGGAGTATGAAAAGTGCACAGAGTGCCTTTTCCTCTCTTTGTAAATATAAAAGAGTATCTTGCACAATAACTATGTTACAAAAAATGACATATTTCCGTTTGTAAATTTCCTTGCGAATGATAGAAGGTAAGCACAGAGTTTTGTCTGCAAAGATGTTCAAAGAAGAATGATTGAAATGATTGCGGTCCTTCAACAGCTAAAAAGGTGAAATATTATGAACCCCTCAAATCTCTTTTTTTGCAGGTCACATGATATCTGATTATGGTCAGATTTCAAAACTACATAAACAGAGTGTTTTTAGAAACGTGTTTCAACTTTGTAGCTTCTTGCAGGCCTCTTCATTCTGCATATTGAGACTTAGTTAAATTTACCTTCACAGTAATAGGAATAAAAAATGGTATACATTTTTTTCTGTTTTTCATTCAAATATAAATTCATATAAATTGCTTATTTTAAAATTTGGATCTGTGAAAGAAAAGGAAAAACAATTATAACGTAATAATAAAACACAGCATAATTTCCACAAAGTAATTTTTTTGCCTTTTTTGCTGTTCTCAGAATATATTAAATTTCACTAAAAATAGTGATTTCAATCGTACTCATCACTTAACAGCGGGCAAAAAAAACACAATCTCAAAGATTGTTAAAAAAAAGCAACATGCCATTCTCAAAATACAAATCACAGAAATATAAAATGCACAAAGCTAACAAAACTTTTTTAACTTTAACTTACAAAAACTGTAAATGATGTCGCTATAAAATATTCACCAAATCTAAAGTTGAATTTTTGGAGGATGCCCCACGTCCACAATGTTTTCCTTCAGTGATATAGTCCTATGTTTATGGGAGAGGGTTCAGGGGGCTCTCCCCCGAGGAAAGTTTTGAAAACTGCAGTAGTTTTTTTTTTTAACAACAAACTTTATTGTTTTGTACAGTGCAAGGGTCAATCAAGAAAGGCGACTTCGTAATAGTGTGAAACACATAAGCCCCTTCACTGCAATTTCCTCCCACTTCCCTGGTCTGCAAACATCAGAC
Source organism: Triturus cristatus (assembly GCF_964204655.1). Classification (NCBI taxonomy): domain Eukaryota; kingdom Metazoa; phylum Chordata; class Amphibia; order Caudata; family Salamandridae; genus Triturus; species Triturus cristatus. The sequence goes on from NC_140591.1 coordinate 833,376,151, forward strand.
CCCAAACCCCCCCCTCCCTTCCCAACTCATGCCCACACCCTCTTCTTCCTCATTGCACAACATGACAATTACCACAATACTGTAGGGTTTAAACACCTCCTTGACACAGCAAGCGAGTCGTGCTACGTGGTTCTCAGCAATCTTTCTATGGGGTCTCCCATAAAGGGCTGTTCCAACAACGCCAGGTCTATACCTCTATATGTAGCCCATCTGGACCATATTTTCCCATGTTTTGCTGGGCACCCCCGGGCCTGAAAGACCGCGATTTCCGCAATCATACAGCGGTCCAACGCCTTCTTCCAAGGAGACAGTCTAGGGGGAGAATCATCCTTCCAGTGCTGGGCCACATCCCGTTTGGCCAAGGTGAGACCTAGAAACAATAAGTGCCGCTTATACCTATTCCCTCCTATGTCCTCAGTACTATGGAGTAAGATCAAACGGGGTTCTAATGGAAGGGTCCAGGCCAGTACCTCACTCAAATAATTCACTACCCCCTGCCAAAAGACCTGTAACGCCCCACACGTCCACACTGTATGTAAGAATGTTCCTTCCTTAGCACGGCAGTGCAAGCAGGCCTGGGACTGGATCACTCCCATACGCCATAGCCGAACTCGTGTATAATAGACCCGGTGCACGTATTTAAATTGGATCAAACGGTATCTGGTGGAAACCGTTGCCCCACGCGGACTCGCCAGCGCCTCAGAAAACTGCAATATTTTGGTGTAATTTCCAGCAATACTTCTGTGATAAATATACAAAAATTAAGGTTCTTATACTGGATTCAGCCTGCTACCCTCCTACTCTACCCAGGGTGTGGTGTTACGGGCCAAAGCTGGTGACTTAGGAACTTGGAAACCGAACTAGGTTTAATTCTCAGCATGAATATCCTGTGGTTCTGGGTAAATGACTTAAACTCACATGTACCTATAAAAAAAATAATATGACCTTGAGTAATGTAATTGGGGCTCATGAAAACGCTAAATTACTTCTGCTCGAGTTTGTGCTATATATATAAACTGCACAAAAAGTTAAAATAAAGGCTTAACATAATTAAGAAGGTGCTGTTTTGTTCAAAGTGAAATTAGAAAATATTGATGAATCACGGCTATCCCACTTAAACTGTGTGATCTTAGGTAAATATTTTATTTCACCAAAACTCCATTTCTTCATTATCATGTATGAAAGCACTTTTAAATATGTGAGTTCAGAGTATCAATTGTACAAAGGTTGTGACAAAAATCTTTTTTTTTTAAATGCAGGAAGTTTCACCTTCTGGTAGCTACATTTAAAATAGCACGCAACGGTTGGTACTTAGTGGCAAATGCCCTATGGTACATTATGAAAGTCTATTAGTTAATACACTGAAGATGGCTGTGTGTAACCAGAGGGCCATAAAATTAAATCTTGGTTGGTGCAGTGGAGAACAGTGTATTTTTAGTGCTGCGGTGTCACCGCCTGTGACACACAGCGCTGTGAATATGTAAGTTACTTTTTTAAACTTGCATTACATACAGTATGAGATAAACTGCTGCAAAATGCGCAAAAGGTTTAAAGTTCAAATGGTGCTTCCAAAATATAGATTTTGTCCCTTCAACACTTCGTCAGGGGTAGGAAGTGCTATAAAAATACAATCACAATGCAAAGCACGCACTTCACAGCTCAGTGGTTAAATCTTTCCCCTACCTCTCAAAAAGAATACATAGCTGCCATCAGAAACCTTCCAGTGATTACATCAATCAAAGCCGGTTCCAGACCAGCACCCAAGCACCCTTTACATTTGTAGATCACCCTTTACAATTGCAGAGTAACTCGTTTTGCACATTTGCATTTCTTTCAGGCAGCTGTCTGCCCGATTTCGGTTTCAAAGCACAGGAAAAGACTAACTGAATTACATATACTTCAGCTGAAGCATTTAACGTAAAGAATTGCAATAATCACAGATGTAGAATAAATGAATGACCAACACGCATTTTTAAGAAATGTAAAATCCTAAAAAAAAATATTTGCAATGCTGGGCAATTCGTTTTCTTTGCTATCTGCACAATATACACAAAAGAGCTTGGAGCTTGAGACATTCTACAATCTTTCAGGAAACGCATGTACTAACTTTCTGTAATAAAAACACAAGCATTTAATGTAATATCCCTTAATTGCTGGGTAAGGACAAAGGATGGGAAGGAGAAGGACTCAAGAGAGGAAATAGCGGGAAAAGGAGAGATCGACTGACCAAGAACAGCGGGAAAAAGTAAGAAGAAGGAAGAGAAGAAAGGTCAAAGAGAAGGAAAGTGAACCCGACACTACAGCAAAAGGAGAGATAACAATCACCCCAGTTGTCTTATTGTCCAATTTCGCAATAGGCAAAGGCGCTGCATTCCAACAGCTACAGCACTTCCAAAGAGGCCCAGCTGTAGCTCCTAAAATCGCCTCTCTGCTGGTACTGCAATTATCTTAACTGAATGCAAAAGGCGCAGAAATATGTGCAGTGTAAATGTTAAGAGTACATGGTAGGCCAACTTCCTAATGCTGCAACCAGTGGCGGCTGGAGACATTCGCAGGGGGGGGGGGAGGGGTGTCAGCTGGGGTGAGGGGGTGTCGCGCGTGGGTGCTGGGTGGGGGGGAGTTTTAAAATAAAATAAAATAAAAATCCATTCCTACCTGATCAGGCAGGTCCGCGCCGCCTCGCCGGGTCTGTTGGCGCCTACACTCGGGAACAGCCGCATCACTGCTGGCTAGTGGGTGGCAACCCCTCTCAGCCAATCCTGGCGCTGCCAGCAGCGCCAGGATTGGCTGAGGGCACAGCTTACGCTACGCCCGCCTACCCATTAGGAGACCGAGGTTTGAGCCTTTGCTCAACCCTCGCTCTCCTAATGGGCATGCGCCAGCCTGTGCAGCCACTAGTGCGCATGAGTGGGCATGGAGGAAAAATTCTCCAAACATCCCCACTCATGCGCACTTGTGCATTGAGCACTGCTGCTGCATACCTCTGGTGACGTCTGACTGACAATGCATGTCAGTCAACATGACGCCGGACCGCCCACCCCCTTCAGACTCTGGAATCCATTAAGGAGTGGGTTTGGTGTGACTCTGGAAATCAATAGACACTATTTATACAAGGGTCTGTGATGGTCTCCTAGGAGCGGGGATGCTATAACACTGGTAAAGACACCATTCCTACATACCCATAAGCGGGTATGCTATGTCTCAGAATATCAACAGACACTCTTCATACATGGTTCTGTGGGGGTCTACCAAACAAGAAAGCTGCTATGATCCATGATACCAACAGTTACCATTCATACAATGGCCTATGACGCCAAAAGTTATTCATATTTAAAACTCATCCCTCTTAGGAAACTATATAAACAATTAAATTTGAGTGCATGCATCGGTTCACGCGCGTCTGTTGGTAATCAGAGTGAAGATGTGTGACTGCAGGCAAAAGCTTACTGAACCATTTGGGCTTTTGTTCAGATGTGTCAGGTGTGGTAGGGATACGAGTGGCCATCACGGACTATGATTCTGCACACAAAGGTTTAGTAGACACGATGGATACATCATGGGAAATATTTAAGGTTGTGATTTGTGCGAAATGCACGAGTTTGACATAAGGTATCATGACAGGTCTAAGAAACAGGATTAAGATGCTAGAAACAGAGGGTAGGTTTTAGGAGAAGCCACGGCGGGGAAAGATGTACACATGGAACTCTAGAATTAAAATGTAGAGTTCCTAAATGGTCTGGATACCATGAATATTCACAATTAACAATGGTATAATTAGACAATACATAGAAGGAGACAAGAAGGAGTGCCTACATTCTTGGTTAGTGAATAATAACTGGGGATCCAAAACCACAGTAACTATGAAGGATCAGGAAGTGCACTCAGAGATACATTTGATATTTTGAAATGTTGCTACCAGGTATGGGCAGATTTAGCAAAAATCTCTATATGAGGTCGATCTCTCGGCATTTTGTGGGGGATTGACAAAGGACCCGGACCAGCTCTGTGATGCTGACTATATTTTGTTGGTAGTTATTCATATGAGCACTAGCACGCACTACCTAGATATCTAATACATAGCCATGCCTAAACTAAACTAAAATATGTACAAGTTGTTTTTTGTGAATCCCGGATGAGCCTACATGCAAGGTCACTACTGGTCCCAACTACTTGCTAAGTCCCCCTTCTTACTGGAGTGACCTTGCACAGGAGTCCCCGTTGCCCATCAGATTCATTCAGTCGGGCACCCCCTGCGCCCTCCAATACTACCTCCCAGGGACTGATGTTATGCCAACATGGTGCCCATGTGCCTGTGGGGGGATTGGCCCAAAGGGCAGCCGAAAGCGTAACTTCCTACCCCCTCCCGCACCCTTCAGCCTACCGGCCGTAAACGCCCCCTCGAGTGTGATGAGCGACCACTGTCCACCCCCTAGGCATCTCCGTTAAATAATGGGATGCCTACTAAGAGATGGAAAATTTGACTGACCAATCATGACCTAACCGCAGACCAAGGATACTCAAACATAAAATACGACAAGCAAAAAATTGACGTTGCCCTGTAATACAAAAACATATTGAATGTGACGTACTTAGCACAACATTGTAATACCTGAAAAGAAAAACCAACAAAGTGCACACCTGTAAGAGAAATCGTTATACAAAGCCCCACATTAAATATTTCCTAAAACTGCTGCCTCAGGGGATGGTGGGTGGGAAAAACAAAAAGGTGCGGTTAAGAAGACCTCCGCCACGTGGTCAGAGGCGTGCAGGTCTTCCCCAGGGTGGAGCAGCTAGGGAAAAGACCTTGCTGCCGCTCCGTGCTCGTTTTTAAGGGGCTTTTCCCCTCAAATCCAGTTGGAACAGGTCCCGGCAGGATCCGGGAACTGTTCTTCGTACCGTGCCCCGGAAGTACTCCTTGCACTTCTGGGGCATGCGACTGCTGAACCAATCACTGCCCGCAGGGTCGGGTGCCGGCCGCGTCACCGCCTTGCTGACCCCGCCCCGGAAGGAAACGCGTCTCAGGGACCGGCACAACCGCAATATGTGCGGCCTGCTCGAGTTCCTGGCGGCGCCTTAGGATATGTATCTTTCCATTATGCAATTGAGGAAAACAGCCCTACCGCCTTGTTGACCCTTTTGAAAGTGGGACCTTCATGTTTACCCTGAGGGCAGGTTCCGGGGATTCGGATAGTGCTGTGATGGGTGCTGAATATGGACAACACACTCCCTTACAAATCCGTGCATTGCTGTCAAATTTCGTAAAGTACATCATGGTTTTCACAAGGAACTAGAAATGCACAGGGTCAATGCTATCATTGTTCAATTGGAAGGGGGAGGGAGACTGCTATCAGATTTGAACTGGGCTTGCATCCCTTCAACCAATTAAATTATTATCAAACTCAAACATAAATTGGAAGGTCGAAGCCCTCCTGCATTTGGTATCAAGGGCTCTACTTTGTAAATCATTATCCTTTCCATTCTTTATCCTTTTCTACTTGTTTTAATCGTCTTACCGAGTTTAACTTACTTCATCGGGTTACAGTAATTCAAAGTCAATAGTCGCTTTCGTTTGCACCATTAAGAATCATGCACCCTTCTTTTTTTAAGTTTTAAAGGAGATTTTATTGAAATTCATTTACAACATAATAACAATAAAGCATAATATGAAACTCATCTCATGTAGAGAAATAGAACGTCATAACTAAGAGAGAGAAATATAAAATAAAAAAGAAACAGGGGAAAGAGATAGAAGGGAGAAAGGCAGAAAGCACCATCAAATAAAGCAAAAACAGTTGCAGTAAAAATGCAATCATTGTCATACAAAATTATACAAAAGAATAAAGAAATGGATCAGACATACAAAAACTCCTCCAATAAAGATATACAAAATAGCCATAAATTAAGCAATAAAAATATGTACATGAAACCATCAGGAATGTCATCATGGAGGTTTGGGAACTTCTTCTGTACTCGGGTTATGTTGGGGAAAGGGTCTAGCAGACACGTCTAAGAAATCTGTAATGGGAAGCCATAATAAGTCTCGTTTAATGGCAAGTGTAATGGGATAAACATAGGCTCTGTCAAGTCTATGGTGATAACAAACTCCATACCACCAAGCTTGAAAGGAAGCATTCGCGGTATCCTTCCAAGATTTAGTGATTTGCTGAAACGCTACAGCTAGAAGTAAATCAATAATGGACGTATTGGTGGTGGAAGAGGACCATATGTCTGAAAGACTACCTAAAAAAATATGTGAAAATGTAAGAGGGAAAGATGTGGAAAAAATTCTATTGATCTGAGTCCACACATCAGACCAAAATTTATGAATCTTCGGACAACTAAATAACATATGCTTAAGATCTGCCTGTGACGCTGAGCAAGACCAGCAAGAGGAGGGGATGGAAGGATCAATTGTATGCAATTTGACAGGAGTAATCAAAAGTCTGTTATATATAAAAAAACAACGTTTGGGTTGTATTCGCTGCTCTAGAGGATTTCCTTATCTTGGTCCAGACCTTTTGCCACAATGAGACAGAAAAAGTGTCCTCTACATCAAATTCCCAATCTGTTTCTACTTTAGATTTATCTCGAGTGCCAGTAGTATCTCTTAGTTTTGCATATATCTGGGAGGCAGAGGAAGAAGCAAGTAAACAAGGGAGAGAAAGAGGGGAAAAGTTAGTATGAGTGATGGAATCAGAAAGAGCATCATAACTTTTTTGCAAAACTGCACTCAAAAGATTATATTTGGATGCAGATGATACAGGTAAAGAAAAGCGAGATTGAAGGGTAGAGAAGGGAATACAAGTGCTTTCATCAAAGAATTGATGAGTCCAATTAATACCAAGGTTATTCCAATCCTTCCAAAAAAGCATCCTATTACGAAGTTTAATAAGCGGGTTATACCACAAAGGAGATTGTAAAAAACGCGAACGGTCATCTAAACCTCCCAAGAAGAGAGGAGAAAAAGTTTTCTGAGAATTTTTAAGAATAGGGAGAGAAAATTTATTAGGAATATGGGACAGCGATACAAATTCTTCAAAAGTAAAAGGATGAAAAAAAGATGATTCAATCTCAACCCATAAAGGCTTTGAAATGGTATCGGATACCTGCCCAGATAATAAGGAGACAGAATGTTTAAGGAAAAATGAGGAATGATAAGAGGCAAAATCCGGAAAATTAACTCCACCCAACTGCTTGGGGCATTTAAGTTTTGCAAAAGACATTCTAGCCTTTTTATGTTGCCATAGGAATTTAGACAGCGTAGAGTATATATTCTTATAACAAGACTTAGGGATATTAACTGGAAGGTTAGAAAGGTAAAACAAAATAATGGGAACTAACATCATTTTAATCGAATCCAGCCTTCCCCACCAGGATAAAAACAAGGGGTGCCAACGAGTTGTAGAGTCTTGTATCAATTTTTGTAGGTTTTTAATATTAAGTGCTACAGTGTCTTTAATAGAGGATTTGAACCACAGGCCTAAGTACTTTATCTTAACCGGACTCCAATGAAAAGAAGAAGTCAAAAAGTCTGCATGAAAACAAAATTTATTCAGGGGGAGAATTTCACACTTATCAACATTAAGTTTATAACCTGAGACTTCCGCAAAGTCAGATACTTCCGATAAAAAGGAAAGAATAGAGGATTGTGGATTGGAGATGAATAAGAGAATATCGTCTGCATAGGCAGAAAGTTTCAAATACTTATCCCCATAAGGGAAGCCAGTAATATCTGTATTCATACGAATTCTTGTCAAGAAAGGCTCTAAAGCCAAAATAAAAAGAAGAGGAGAAAGAGGACATCCTTGTCGGACACCTCTGAAGAGAGGAAACGAAGAGGAGACAAGACCATTAGCTAGGATAAAAGATCTAGGAAAGGAATATAATAAAGAGACATAAGCAAGAAATTTCTGGCCAAAACCAAACCAAACAAGGACTGCGAGCATAAATTGCCAATTAACCCTATCAAATGCTTTTTCAGCATCTAACGCAATAGCAGCTAAAGAATGTTGATAGGAATGAGACTTACTCAGTACATTAAAAAAGAGACGAGTATTGTCAGAAAGGTGACGACCTTTAATGAAACCGCATTGTTCCTTACCAATTATGCTAGGTAAAATTTTGTCAAGACGGAGCGCAAGAATTTTTGCAAAGATCTTATAATCCAGATTTATTAAAGAGATGGGCCTATAATTTTTACATAAAGTATGGTCTTTGTTATCCTTAGGTAGGAGACAAATTAAGGCCTCTTGAAAAGACCCTTCAGATTTTTTTGGACGATACAAAAAATGAAAATAGTTGATGAAGTTTGGGAACAAGCAAATTAGCAAAATGTAAATAGAATTCTATCGTAAAGCCATCTGGCCCAGGAGCCTTACCTTTTTTGATTGTCCGAATGGACTCTAAGATATCTTTAGGACCTATATCCGCTTCTAATGGGGCAAACTCAGTGTCTGGAAAGGAAGGAGAAGGAATGGAAGATAAATAATGATCAATATCCGTTAACAGAGGAGGAGATTCCGGAGTATAGAGATTTTGATAAAAATTAGTAAACTCTGCCAGAATATCTTCATCCTTGTGAAGAGTAAGATTCGATGAGGAGACAATAGACTCAAATTTTGTGCATTCTTGCTTAACTTTAAGATACTTGGCAAGAAGATTGCCTGCCTTATTTTGCGCACAATAATATTTGGCACTGGATTTAAGTAGGATTAGATTAGCAGATTCCGTGGAGAGTTTATTAAAGGAGAGTTTGGCCGTAAGTCAGGCTGAGATTTAGTTAAATAATAACAATGTTCCAGTTGCTTAATTTGTGTATTAATTGACTGTAAGGAATGGAATGCAACACGCCTTTTATGGGAAACAAACGAGATAATGAAATCTCTAGAAGCAGCTTTAAAAGTGTCCCATAATACCTGAGGGGATATCAGAGGAGACTCATTTTCAGTAAAAAATAGGGATGAAAATTCAAGGAAGGCTGGGGTAAAATTGGGATCTAATAGGAGAGAATTATTAAATCTCCATCTCCTAGTACCTTTTATGGGGGGAAGTAGATCGAGGCGCAAGGAGACTGGAGCATGATCAGAAATTAAAATGGAGCCTATCTCAGAATGGGTAATGTGTTGGATCAGGGCTTTAGAAACAAAAATGTAGTCAATCCGGGACTGTGAAAAATGAGCTGGTGAGTAATATGTATACTCCCGAAGTGTAGGATGGCAGAGTCTCCAGGAATCAACAAGAGAGCGTTGGGATATAGTAGATGTGAATTGAGTATGCATGGAAGAGGGAGAGAAACGTGAATGGGACTTTCGATCTAAAATAGGGTCCATAACCATATTGCAATCTCCTCCTAAAATGAGATAATCATCAGAGGATTGCATCAACGAGACTAATATCTGGGGCCAAAATAATTTATCATGTGTAGAAGGAGCATATAAATTAAAAATAGTTAAAGGGACTTTATCAATTGACAAAGATACAATGACCCATCTACCCTCAGAATCATTGACTTGATTTATAAGTTTGATATTTACCCGCTTATGACAGAGAATTGCAACACCATTACGTTTCCCTGAACCGGGAGATGCAAATACATGACATACCCAATTACGGCGTAATTTGGTAACTTCAACTTCTTGTATATGAATTTCTTGTAATAGCACAATATCTCCCTTTAAGTTTGCTAAATGAGACAAAACTCGTTGCCGCTTAATGGGAGAGCCCAAACCCTTAACATTCCAAGTAAATACATTTAGCGACATCTAAGTATATAACTCATAACAAAAATAACTCTTGTGTAAGAGACAATCAAGTAGATAAATAACCAGAAAATCACCGTATAAAAATTGGAGAGAAGTAACATTAGCACTAGAGGAAAAGTGATAAGATGCAGTAAAGAAGTATGAGATAAGAAAATGAGTGGAAAATAAGAAAATGTAAGCAGAAGGAGATAAGAAAAAATGAGAGAGAGTTAGAAATAAGTGAAGAAAGGAACACCAGGAACAAAACTGAAAGCGAGATAAGAAGAAAACTAGCAAAGCAGGAGGAGAGAAAGAAGTAACAGAGAGGATTAGAACAAAAAACAGAGAAACAACAACAGCAATACGCATAATGTAACGGTAAGAAGAGAAGAGAGAAGAGAGGGAAATAGAAAACGGAAAAAATGAGAAAAAGTCAATAATAGAATAAACAATACAAAATAACGCCGCTATTTGAGGAGAAAAACAAAGAACAAAAAGACATGATAGAAAAACCCAATATAATATATCATAAAGACATACCACAGGTAAACATTGAGGATGGGGAGGGTGAAGCCACATAGGAAAAGGCAGCATACCAAGACGGACAACTCCAAGACTGACGGGAGTACGAAGGACGACGACCTCCAGGGACAATGAATAAGGAAGGAGAAAGGGATTGAGTAATGTATCTACAAAGGGAACAAAGAAGAAAAAATGTTAACCAGCAAAGTTATATACGGAACACAGAACAGAAAATGCAAAAATTGAGTATAAAACAGAGAAACACAACAAATGTCAATACGTTGACCGAAATTACGGGCGAGACATGTCCATAGATTCATCTCTACATGTGTTCAGAAAATGCTGAAGAAGATCAGGGTCCTCATAGTTAGTTGTTTTGTTTTGATATGTGACTTTGAACAAACATGGGTGAAATAAACCATAACGAGCATTCAAATTACGGAGAGCAGGCCTCGTGTCCAAAAATGTCTTCCGGCGATCTGCCGTCGCTTTAGAATAGTCTTAGGCAAAAAACAAATTAGAGCCGTTCCAAAGAATCTTTCCTTTTTGCTTGGCAGCTTGTAGGACTCTAAGCAGGTCGGTATACTCCAAGAAATATAAGATAACACCTCTAGGTTTCACATGAGCAGACGAAGCAGAAGACGAAGCAGAAGAACTCGGATTGTGACCCAAGCGGTGAGCTCGCTGGATGTTGAGAGGAGGTGTGGCAGGAAAACCGAGAAGTTTTGGTAAAAAAGAGCGGAAAAATAGCAAGGGGTCAGGACCTTCACTTCCTTCCGCAAGACCATAAATGCGTAGGTTATTACGCCTATTTCTGTTTTCCAAATTCTCCACCTGCTGTGTCAGATGCATGATCTCCCTTCGCATATCAGGAATGTGGTCTGTAACAGCTTGAATAGATTCGACATGAATCTCCAGAGCATCAACTCTCTTCTCAGTATTTGACCAATTATCCTCAAGATGTTGGAGGCGAAAGTTAGTCTCTGTCATGTATGGCTTAAGAGAGCGGATTTCATCCAACAAAAGCTCCATTGAAAGTATAGGTGAAGTATTAGGAGGAGAAGGAGGGTTAATTTTTTGTTCTTTTACCAGAAGATGAAGAAGAGGCAGAGGGAATCTTAGAAATCGATTTATTACTGGAGCATGAAGGAACGGAAGCCAGAGGCGCAGAATTAACAGGTTCAGAACCGGGCTCCTCCACAGACTCCTGCAGCACACTGTAAGGATTAGGGTCTGCCAGGGACGAAGACTTGGGCTGCTGGGCGCCACCACGGCTAGTGCGAGGCATTGCCATTCAACTCCAGAAACGGGACACCAAGAAATGTGAATAAAATAACTTGCGTTTATAAAATTGGTCAATGAGGTTGGAGTGAGTAACCTACTGCATTAATATACCCAAAGCCAACGACAGTAATATCACACCACGACGTCAGGAAGACATAGAAGTCACGATGCAGAACATTTGAGGCCATAAAACGCTCACCGTCAGTCACATGAGTAAGTGGATGTGAGAAAAACTTTTAGTGACGAAACGCGGGAAACCGGAACATCCAAAATGGCGGTCGCGGCATTCACGAAGCCGCGGCAGACACAGGAAGGAAATAGCAGCCGATTCCGCTATCGGTTAAAATTCGCTGACATCCCAGTCAATGCAGGTAGGAATACGAAACATGTTCCCACAGCCTTAAGAGTCCGCCATGAAGAGAGGAAGCCCTGGGGGAAGTTGAACACGCTACTCCGTCACGGAGCTCCGGCAGGCAGCGGCGATTTTCTTCGGCGTTCAAGCCACACCCCCAATCATGCACCCTTCTGATGTGCATTGAATTAATAATGATTTCTTTACCTTTTCTATGTCCACCTACCTCTTAGGTTGCACTTCTATTCTATGCAATGGTAAATTTTATTGTAAGCATATGGCCTCCACGTTCACATTTATCTTTGTGGCATATGCTTGCAATAAAAATAACAAAAAGTAACACGTGTGCCAATTTACCAAAGCTCGTGCTGTCGGTTTTCCAAATGCTTTTTAATAATATTGTATCTAAATAAGGCCTGCATCATTTGTTATCCCTAGGTATGCTGTCACTTTTTTTCCATTTCTGTTTTCTTTTCCATTCTAATTGTGTATATTGTATTTTTATTGTAAATACATTATGCTGCCAAATGCTAATAAAACAACTCAATCTTTAATCCTTACAAGGTCTATGAATTAAACACTAAATTATGCTGGGTAATAATTGTATTAGAACATATTCTGGGGAGTGCTTTAACTTCAAGCACCATATAAAGAAAAAAGCTATTAAAAATGCTATAATAAATACTATGACTAGCAAATAGGCTTGTACCGTCTGAGGCTCTTTCCAACCTCAGCTGTGTTGCCGGGCTGGAGAGAGAAGGCTCCCAGTCTAACTGGGAGTACAAATCATCAGCTCTCAGGCCAATCCGGACGCTGCTTTCAGCAGCATGAAAGCAGCATCAGGATTGGCCGCAGTGCACGCTGGGAGCCCGTACCTGCAGAAGAGACAGGTGCAATACGGTGATGCAGCAGGTAAGTGATTTGTATTTTTATTTTATTTGTCTCATCCATCCATCCGTCAGCCTGTATCCCCCTACCCCAGAGGTCTTCAAACTTTTTGATCCCGAGACCCCCTTGGCAAACTTCTTTAGGCGTAAGGACCCGCTCCTGACAAAAATTTCTAGAACCTGGTACTCCTCATCATCAACAACCATAAACGCCCCCAATTCCCACAGCAAATAACTTTTACATCGGGGGAATAATATTAAACAGTGATCAGCAAACCAAAGGTCAGGCAAGTGAGGGGGCATGGTCAGAGGTGTAGCTAATAACAAAGGTCCTCATTTATGAGGAATTGGCGTAGGGCATCGCCGCAAGTCTTCTTGCTGACCTGCCTTATGTAAAAAGGGCATAAATGCACCGTATTTATGAAATACGGTGCATTCCTGTCCTTTTAGCTTACATTGGTGCACAAATTGCTGCATAGCACCAACATAGGCAGGATTGTTTTTGTACAGAAAGTGGAACCTTCCTTCACAAAAATAATCCAGAGAGGCGTTTTCCTCTATGTGAGCGGTAGAATGCAGCACACATGGAAAGAGGAAAGAACGTGGAAGCGTCTGTTTTTTTGAGCTGTCCCAGGTATATGTGAGTTTGTAAATATGGGGCAGCATCAAAATCCATGGGTGTTGCGTGGGAAACCCCACGTGAAGTCCATGGAACACCACCTTCACGCAGAGTAAGGCAATGCAGTGACTTGCGCTGCTATGTCTTACTCCATTTCTATGAGGCCATGCAAAGCCATGCAGGGTGACTTACCACCGCCTCATAGGTATGGTTGAGACGCTTGCACCGCCAGAACGTCAAATAAAGTGATGCTCTGGTGATGCACGCCTCTCATAAATAGGCCCCAAAATATTCTGTAAATTTTGTATGTCTTTCACCATCAGCAAGCTTCATATAAAATATTGGGCAGCGTAAATTAAAAATAAATGTAAAAAGTTGTTTCTCAGTGGGAAATGCACTGTAGTACGCTCGTGGTGGAAACTGACCTTTGCCCTGGGAACAACGCACCGAGGACTGCGAGGTCCAGCAGCCCTCCGCTTCCTGCTGCTGCTGCCTGCCTCTTCCTCAGGACCCGCCCCTGGACACCGGTCAAAAGCTCGCGGCCCCCGCTTCGCGGGTGCCGCTCGTGGTGGAAACTGACCTTTGCCCTGGGAACAACGCACCGAGGACTGCGAGGTCCAGCAGGCCTCCGCTTCCTGCTGCTGCTGCCTGCTTCTTCCTCAGGACCCGCCCCTTGACGTCAGTTAATTATCCAGCACACACTTTTCCGCAGCGCGGATCGCAGCGCGGGCAAAGCCCGGGACAAGGGCGGGCCCGTCAGAGACCGACTGAGGCTGGGACGGGGCACCCCTCTTGGTTCTGTTGTCGAACAGGTGAGCCGTGCGCCAGTGAGTGTTGAAATATTGTATTGTATAGCTGACCAAGACTACAAGACTTAATCCTCCATCTTCGGGTGTTATCGGAACACTTCCTTCCTAGTGGTGAGCTGATTTGTTGTCATCTCCTTACGTTAACAATTGAGTATGGCCACTGCCGGCGCCAGAAAGGGCCGGAAGTCTGTGATTGGGACCGGAGTAGTTGGAACTCTGGATAGTTTTATAACCAGAGCTGCATCAGTTCTACAGAGGGAAATTGAACTGACAGAGAAAAGACTGTCTCTCGACTTAGTCCTCGACAAGCGTTCCTCTTTGGGCAATATTGCCTCTGCTAAATCACCGGCAGCATCCATTCACATACCTGCATTAGTCCACCACACAAATGTCTCACCCTTGAGTGGGAATGAATACGTGGATGTTTTAGCAAATAACAGTGTCTGTACTGTGATTGACCCCGGCGACTCTCTTCGCCCCGTCTCTTCAATTGCTACGATATTCGAAGGCACCACCAGATCTGGCCAATCCATCCGCCCCGATGCCACCTCTACTAAGTTGCCGGAGAAGGCGGTGAAACGCAAAAGGGGTGGCCCACCAGCGTCGACCAATAAAAGATCCAAAGTACAAAAGCGGACTAACGAGGGGGCATCTGAACCTGCACCCACTATAGACTTGATGGCTGATTGCCTCGAGGCATCACCAGGCCCCGTACGGAACTATGATTTTTGGCAAAAGATGGAACAGCTTTTTACTGCAATTTGTCGCCCCATCTGTAACAGACTCGATTCCCTAGAAAATGGTCTTACTAATCTTGAATCTATGATTGCTTCATCTATCAGATCTAAGGGCACAGGGGGCAGAGGGGGAATAACAGCAAGCTCTGCTGAGACTGGTGTCTCTGGTGCCTCTGTCCCAATTTTACCAACTGCCCTGACAACTATTGTAGATCAATCAATTGTACAAGGCAAGGGCCAGAGTCAGGGATTGCCTATTGTCCCCCAAGTAGCTGCCCACGTTTCAGCTAGTATAGGGAGCACCAGAAACAGAGCGAGCACTGTAACTTCTAACACACTTAACACCTCACTATCTAAGTCTACCGGGCTCCTCCAATCCCCTAGTAAGCAGCCTCAGCCCTCCCGTGACCTGAAATTACCCTGTTTGGATCTTCCACCCGAATCGGCTCCATATGTGGTGATCCTTGCTGGTGTCCCCACCCTGAACCAAGGATCAAGGGAGTCATTTCTTGATTTAAAAAACAAATGCATGCACTGGTTAAATTGCCACAAACCTCTTCCGAAACCGTGCTCAAGTGAGATCTTATTCGCCAGGCGAATAAATTGGGTTGGACATAGAGCCAAAGATGTACAGGGAGATTGTGTAGTCATCAACTTTAGGAACACAAACACGGTCAGACATATTTGCACATTCCAGCCAGGCCCTAATTCTAACAACCACTCAGCAATTAGAGCTCTCCCCCTCACCTATTTTTACCCAGGTCTGCACCATCTTAGTACTATTAATCCAAATAGGGGAAGGGTGGACTTTGTGCGAACTGATAGGGTTGGTCTATTACCCCTTGATTATAACACTTTCCAAGGCCCAGACCGACCCTGTTCGCCCACGCTTGAAGCTTTTTACCACCTTAACAGATACAGCACCCTTGAGCAAGTGGATTGACGTTTGAACCCTATTATTCCGAAACTGGCCCTAACCCCAGGGAACAAGCCAGAAATGGAAGGGCTGGCAAACAGGCCCTTGTGGGAAATTACAGAGAGGGCTTTGAGTTCTTCATCCGCCATTATCCCTGTTGCTGACCCGATCCCATTCCCTAGTAAATCAAAGTCGAGTCCTTGTTTTCTATCTTGGAACGTGGCAGGTCTCAAGAGTAAACTGGATTGCGAGGACTGGGGTGTTTTCATAGACGATTTTGATATCTGCCTGATGCAAGAGACCTGGGCATTGGAAAATTTGCACAGGGTTGGTTTTGCATCTTTTGACATATTGGCTGTATCTAGTGGTAGGGGTAGACCCTCAGGGGGTCTTACCACCTGGGTAGCGCTCCATCTGGGTGCCGTGGCAAGGCAGATACATACCAACTCGGAAGACATTCAATGTACTCTTCTAGTGCTGCCTAATAATATTCATTTGGCTCTTTTGAATGTCTATTCGAGACCTTCCCAGGGTGGTCGGGAATCTGAGGTCATGGAATCGCTTAATAAATTTATCTTGACCCTGGACTCAGAATATTCCGTGGTCGTAGGTGGCGACTTCAATTGCCAATACGAACCACTCTGTGTGTCGGCCTTAGACGATCCAAACACAGAGAACGAATACCGAAATATCCCTGATCCTATGATTCCAAAGGTCAAAGCGTGGTCCCCTCTGGCCCTTCAAATCTCCGCTCTCACACTTTCCTTGTCATTGAGGGCTTGCAATGGGAGATTTGATTCTGACAGACCAGGACGAGCTACCTTCAATAGGGTAGGTCATACCTCCATTCTCGACTACATCCTTATTGAAACTAGATCTTGGGATAAGGTGCTTGATTTTAGGGTGCTAGATCGTAATGATAGCGATCACAATGCTTTGGTTGTAACCTTTAAACCAGGCTGTTGGGGTATGAGCACCTATGATGTACCATCACCCACCACTGCACAACACCCCATACTATGCAACAACAAACGAAGGGTGAGATGGCCGCACATTGCCGCAAGCCCTAATAAAATTTCTGAAATTTACAGCCTTGCCCTTCCTTACCTTGTGGAAATGTCTGAGGTGGAACCATCTCGATTTCCACCTGTACATGCAGCCGGACCCACAGGCATTCACCTACAGTTAGTAGACAAACTCTCGAAGGCGTTTTGCCTGACAGGGCCCGCGAGGCCTCACCTGCCTAAAAGGCAACCGTGGTACTCTGCTGAGTGCAGGAAATCGAAGAGTGAGCTACTTACCGCCATCAAAACCCTCGATAGAGATAGGATTAAAGTAGCAAGGGCCAAACACAAACAAATTTTAGAAAGGGCTAAAAAACACTGGGAGTCTGATATCTGGGAAGAATTAAGATCTACTCTAATAGCGAAGGATTTTAGGGGCTTTTGGACAACCGTGAGCAAAGGGAGGAAAGAAGCAGGAACGAGCTCATTCCCAAACATAGCTCCAGCTGTATGGGAAGCACATTATGGAGGTCTCTACTCAAGCCCAAATACCAACACTCCTCCTTCGCCTACTTTCTCTCCCGGATCTACCACCCAAAGTGAGGCCTTAACGATGATAACTATAAAGGAGGTGGAAATGACTATCCATCTTTTAATACCAAACAAAGCTCCGGGATTGGACAAAATCCCGGGCGACCTCTACCGCTCTGAACCTATGATCTGGGTGCCATACCTTTGTGTCCTATTCAATTCCATTCTGTCGGGAGGTGATCTACCAGAGTCATGGCTAGGCGCGGAGATCGTGCCCATATTTAAGAAAGGCTGTCCTCTAAAACCTTCAAATTATAGGCCCATCAGCTTAATCGACATCACTCAGAAGCTGTTTGGGCGTATAATATTGGACAGACTCCAGGCCTGGGAGACTGAAAACAACATCTTAAGTTCACTGCAAGCAGGATTCAGAAAGGGCACCTCCACCGTGGACCAGATCTTCCGACTTCAGGTCATACATTGGAAGACCGTGAGTTTAGAGGGTGGCAGTCTCTATCTCATTTTTGTTGACCTGAGGTCGGCCTTCGATCTGGTTCCGCGTGAAAAACTGTGGAAGGTGCTTCTGGCTCTTAACGTCCCCATGTATCTTCTGGACATCATTAGTAGACTCCACACAAAAAATTTTGCCCAGGTTAGATGCGGCAAATATGGTGAGCTTTCTTCCCGTTTTCCCGTAAATCGTGGAGTCCGACAGGGATGCGTGTTGGCACCCACACTATTTTGTCTTTATATCAATGGGCTTATTAAGCACCTGGAGGATATTAGGGACATAGATGCGCCCAGACTTGCCACAGGTTTGGTGCCAGCGTTGATGTTCGCTGACGACACTCTTTTGTTATCGCGCACATCAACTGGCATTCAACGCATTCTGGATGGCTTTGTGGATTTCTGTGCAGAAAGAGGCTTAGAGATCAATTTGGCTAAAACCAAATACATGATCCTAAATCCCCCCAAACACACACGGCCAAACCCAGTCCTGAATGGTGTCTACCTTGAGCGGGTAACCACATTCAGTTATCTGGGGATTTTATTACAGGAAAACTTTGGCTGGGGTGGCCAAATCGCAAATTCTGTGTTAAAACTTGCACAAACCACCGGGGGAATTTCCCAAGTATTCAGGGGTTCGGTCTCCAAACCAGTGTCCCCCGCATTGGAAATATATCGGACACAAGTAAGAGCAGCCTCCATATATGGAGCGGAACTGTGGGGCCATACCAGAATACACAGCTTGATTGGGTCGGAAAATTCATTTGTGAGGAGCCTGTTGGGCCTTCCCTCTAGCTCCCCGCTGACCCCTATCAGGCTGGATTGTGGGTTACTACCCATCGAACAAGTGGTAATGCTGCGTCCATTGTTATATTGGAAGAGATTATGGTCAAATGAGGAGTTGGGATTCTACCGTGAGGAATTTAAGGGAGTCTGGTCCCAACTCAAGAGCAAGAATATCCCCTGGCTGAGATTCGTCAGGAATCCTTGCACTAAGATTGGCCTTCCAGAATTATGGACTACTCCGGAGGCCTCATGCCTGGCCCTACCCAAAGCTAAATTGGTCGAACAGTTTAAAAACCACCATCTTGCGCGTTTGTATGAATGCCCTAAGATCGGCAGGCTGACGGCCGTGTTCCTCCAAATTAAAGATAATTACAGGAAAGAGGAGTTTTTAGACCTGGTCAGTCCACCGGCCGCGAGGAAGCTTTACTGCCAATTGAGAATGGGTTGTCTCCCGCTCAGGTCATTTACATCTGGATGGGACGCCAATAAAATCACTGCTTGCCCGGCCTGTAGTTACATACTTGAGGATGAAAAACATGTCTTTTTTTTCTGCCCAATATATTTACCCCAAAGGAAACACTGAATTAAGCCCCTATGCAATAATCTTGGTTTTAGAGAATGCGAAAAAGCAATGAGTATTTTAAAGTACGACACTAAACCACCGATAGTTTTCGCTGTCTCCCGGTTCCTCAACTCTGTCTGGTTATTACGTAGGAAATTTTTATAATCAACCATCCTGCCAAATATTTTTCTGTTCAATTTGAATGTAATGCGTTACCTTGAAAATGATTGGATTGGCTCTACCTTTTATGTTTTCTTTTTATTGTATTATTTATTGTGAAAATGATTGTTGCTTTTATGGTCATTGAACCGAAATAAAGTTTAATGATGATGATGACATTATAAAACCTCTATTAGTTGATGCAACGCAGAGGTCTGTGTGTAACCAGAGAACCACAGAATGAAATCTTGATTTGTGCAGTGGAGAATAGTGACCTGTATTTTTAATGCTACGAGGTCACAGCGTGTGACAGAAAGAACTGTGAATACACAAGTCATTATTTTATACTTTCATTACACACAGTGTAAGATAGACTGGTACAAAATGCGCAAAACGTTTTACAATAAAACGGTGCTTCCAAAATGTAGATTTTGGAAATACCAGTGCGTATGTAATGCATTTTATTTTTACATAACTGTCCCTTCAACTTGTCTTTAGGGGTACTAAGGGCTGTGTAAACGCAGTTACAGTTAAAACCATGCACATCACAGCACAGTTGTTAACTCTTTGCACTACCACTCAAAAAACCCAAATCTTTGTCATCCCAAAGCGTGGAGTGATCGCATCAATCAAAGTCTGAACCGGTTCCCAGCACCATTTACACTTGCAGATTGACTAATAGCGCACATTTGCATTTTATTCAGGCGAGTGGGCACCCTAGCAGAAAGGCTTTTCACACACAAGACACTCAATTGATAAAACTTCATCTGATAACGATCACAAGTGAAGGTGGGGAATGCGGAGCCCCTTCCCAGGACTCCACGACCCGCCTGGGGGTCGCGCCCCACAGATTGAAGACCTCTGCCCTACCCCAACACTCTGTCAACACACCGGCTGCCACTGCTGTGCTGACGATGGAAGTGGGTAACTCTGAATGCATGCAGGGTTGGACTGGCCTAAAGGGCAATCAGGCAGTGCCTACTGGTTGGTCTGACAGGTCAGTGTATGTGCCCTTTTTAGGTCTCGCCTAGCGATGCAGCGCATGCGCTGCTCGCCTTGGCGAGACCTATTGTTGTCGGTTTGGTGGGCGAAGGGAGAAATGACATGTGCACTTGCCTGGACAGCCGATGTGCATGCACACTGCGTCTCCTCTCTGGCGATGTTAGCTTTCACTTGCTCCCACCACGCTCTCACTTTCGCGTTCTCGATCTCAGCTTTCACACAAACGTTGCATTCCAGGTTAATAGAGACATCTGCTAATTTAGACGTGAGGGGACATATTTAAATCGACTTCTTCCGTAGTCATGCGCATGAGAGGTATTTTTTATTGAGAACACAATATTTCGAAAACTGTTTGGTCAAAGAAAAAGGGAAAATAAAAGCTTGAGTGTTGGAATGTGAGGTTTTCCGTTGTGCAGAATACTTGTGTTTATTCACGTAGTGGGAAAACGTGGCAATCAGAATCTAGAGGCGGTTGGGCACCGAATGCTGAACTTGCCATGTTTAATTTCTTCTTTCCTTGTAAAAGGCTTTGCGTGAGCTTGCACTGCAGCTGTATAAGCAGTGCCAGCGATCGTTCGCGCGGGGTAGACAGAGGCAGAAAAACAAGACCCGGCCCCTTTAGAGGCGGGCGGTGCAATCGGCCCTGTCCCTGGTCTGGCACGCCTCCTGGACCAAGGTCTCTGCTTGTGTAACAAGCTCCTGTAGCATCTCGCGCACACGGGTAACTGTTCAGCGACCCAAACAGTATATAAATATCTCGTTTGCAAAATTAACAACTGGCACAAGGGTGGGCTTGGTGAGGCGCAACACTTTAGGGAAGGGCAGGGGCTTGGTGAAAGACATATTTAAAGTTTTTAATTTAAGCGTGTGCGGCGAAAGTTTCACACATAAACGATATCAATGCACTTCCATGGGTTGTGGCACGTGCCGGGGAATTTCTACTAAACCAGCTGCAAACTATCTTGAGTACACGGCATGCACTGTGTAATTTGTTGGCATCCTTGTAAATTGTCATTATCAGATGAACTCTAAGCATGCCCAGACCTCAATACCCGGGACCTCTTCACTATCTGAATGAAAGTCACGAAGCGCCGTCCAAGAAAGAAGCTGTTAACTGCGTCCAATCCACTCACTTGTAGGATTACAACGTCATTGGATAACACAGTAGAACTTTCCTTCACCGCAACACGGACCATGTACGTTTCTAAAACATCCTGAGGCTCGCTTAAATAAATCTCTATGGTTTAATACTAGCAACTTTATTGAAAAAGTATTGTTCAGCACCAGCATCTACATTTACAAACCCAGTAAGTTTGTATTGCTTTATTTATTTTTAACAAAACTGCCTAGCGTTATGTGGACAGTACGGTTTATGTGCAGGTTAGCCTAAAACAATAGCATGTGCATAACTTGAATGACAGCTGGAAATCCGTCTTTTTTTGTCAACAGCCCATCCCATTGTAATTCAGCGGGGCTTGGGGTGATAAAATGACACCAGCTGCAGGAATCCGAATACACTTCTGTATGCCTTGCTAGTGCCTATTCCAACAGGCATTTGCAATGCAATATGTCTCGCATTTACGCGAGTTTAAGCTATTGGTATTGTAAATGACAATGCCTTTTATTTATGTTTTAAAAACGAAAAAAACACAAATAAAAGGCCTTGTTATTTGCAATGTCAATAGCTCAAACTCGCATAAATGCGAGACCTGTTGCATTGCAAATGCTTGTTTAGTCTGTTTGTGGACCCATTTTAGGGTTTGCCCGGCTGGTTTTTACAGTTAATTTCCCCGATGTTTGCCTGAAGCAAGCTGGAAATCCATGCAGTCTCCCATAACTTGCAAAAAAACTTACAGAGCATGTCTTTACAACTCAAAACTACCTCAATTTGCAAAAATCGACCGCTGTTTTAGGAAACAAACTGACTAATGGGAGCCATTTTTTTGTGCCTGGGCTATTTTCTCTCTCTGTCCGACCCTGGATACACGTGTAAACAGCAGGCAACTCCCAACACATGCATCCAGAAAGTCAACCTCTGCGTGTCCAGACTCAGTTCACAGCCACCTGTGAACCGTGCTAGACACTTGACAGTCCACCGTTAGATCTCTCAAAGGGTGTGATTGACGAGCGAATAGAAGCCGAACAACTTTAGTGCACACAAGTTAGAAACAGATATAATTGTACACTTTTGTGAATTTCGACCCTGGAAGATCTTTCTGAACTAGTCTAGCTCTAAGGGTAAAAGTTTATAAAATTCGAAACTCAGTCAACAATCTCGTAAAAAAACGTAAATTCACTACGTATCGATATTGATAAATTTCACTGGGGCTTTATTATTTATTAGATTACATACATTTTGTAAATTAATGTACGTGTAATGATACTTTTGAAAGGCTTTTGTAAGCAAATATAAATAATATATATAAATATATATATATATATATATATATATATATATATTATTTACTGGCGGTCGCCAGTAGATAGTTATAGTTAGGACCGAGTTTCCATAGGAAATCTGAAAATTCTATTTTGAATAACTTTGGCGCCGGTTGACGAATCCTCGCGAAATTTTCAAAACTAATGGGGCGCTCCGTTCAGCTCATACCCTGAAAGTCTCGGGGTGATTCGTCAAGCGGGGGCCGAGAAAAAGGGGGGGTTCCAAAACACGTTTTCCCCATGCATTTTTCCATAGGACCTTTAGTCGCAGCTACAGCCCGAACGGCTGAACAGAATTACGTGAAATTTGGCAGAGAGGTAGCCACAAGGTCAAGGAAGTGCCTTTTGCAGGTCTGGTGTAAATCTGTTCAGTATTTCCTGAGAAAATAGCATTTAAAAGCATATCAATATCTATACGCGCGCACCGTGCGCGCACTGTGCGCACACCCTGCCGTGCGCGAGTGCAATTCTGATTGGTTGTTAGATGTCAGTAAACATTCGAATCGGTCGAAACCAGGAAGTGTCGGCCGCCATTTTGTCTCTCGCAGTCTGAGGGGGTGAAAAAAAAAGGTGGAGAACGTGAAAAGGAGGCAGAGTGGACAGTTCCTGACCCCCTAGCCTGGGTCAGGGGGTCACAGAAGGACCCCCAAGGGCGAAAAAAACAATTTAGATTTTTTTCAAAAATCGCGACGTGCGCGCACGGTGCGCGCACGGCGAACCGTGGGTGTTCGGTGCGCGAAGCGCACCGAGCGCCCAGAGAGCGCTCACGGTGTGCGAAGCGCACCGTGCGCGCACGGTGAAAAACCTGAAAGAAAAAAAAATTAATAAATACATAACTTAGCATTTAAAAAACCGTACAAATTCACTGAAAAAACCATAGGTTTCACACACGTTATAGTTACGAATTAGCATTTAAAAAACCTTGCAAATTCACTTAAAAAACCATAGGTTTCACACATGTTATAGTTAACTGGACATTTCACTCATAAAAAACCAATGAAATTCCCCCGTTATAGTTAGTGCAGGCAACTATAACTCACGCGACCGCAATCCTCTGCTGATGACGTCAGATATTACATCACTGATGACATATGTGTCTTTATGAAAAATAAATATTTGTAATATATGTATAGCTAAAGATTAATGGAAGAAGACATGGGTAAATAAGTGTCTAAATACAGTGATGTAATATCTGACGTCATCAGCAGAGGATTGCGGTGCATTCAAAATGACTATGCAAAAAACTGTACCTGGATATATAAAGGAAAAGATGAGCTTAATATTCCATGGGTACTATATCCAACAATAACATGAGAAAACTCAAGGTTATTCAGATATATAGGGCCTCATGTAGGTAAATTACATTTACCACTTCATAAATACCGAATCATACCGAATCGGTATTTATGAAGTGGTAAATGCAATGTAGGTAAAAAGTCGGTAAATATTACCGATTCGGAAAAATTCGGTAATTACCGAATCGGTATTTATCGATTCGGTAATGAGGCATACCTTCCCATTGATTTCTCAATGGGATGGTATGCCTCATTACCGAATCGGTAAATACCGATTCGGTAATGGGGGGAGCACATTCAAGGGTGGCAGGGTGTCACATTGACACCCTGTTACACCCCTGATTCCTGCATGTGTGCACATGTGGCACACATACATGCCCTGAGGGCATGTATGTCTGCCACATTGCACACTTAAACGTGCACAAAAATGCTTTTTTTCACCTATTCGTCATTTACCACCAACCTTTAGTTGGTGGTAAATAACGAATCCCCACACCCACGACACACTCCCCCTACATCTCATTTCATGATTCGGTATTTACCGAATCGGTAAAATTACCGATTCGGTAATTTTACCGATTCGGTAAATACCGAATCATGAAATGAGCCCCCTACATCTCAAAAGCCCAAATACCGGTCGGTAACGGTATATTTACCGAAAATCGGCCGTTACCGACCGGTATTGGGCTTCCTACATGAGGCCCATAGTCATTAATGCGGTGAGATACTTAAAGTGCTGAAAAACAATATCGATAACTGTCATGCATAACTGTTATGTTTATAATATTAGGTTGCCTGTAAATATCCTCTTGTAAATATATGTAAATAGTGCATTTTGTTAGATGAACTACGTTTCCCATGATGCGACATTATGGCAGATATGGGATAAATAGTAGAAACTGAAGAGGGCTCACTGACCGTGAACAAAGCCAGGAAGGCTGAAACGCGTTGGTCTGAGTGCTATTTTCAAAATAAATAAGCAATAATCAGAATTCCTGAGTGCCGCGTCATTTGGTGAAAAATTAATGAAACTGGGTCAGGATCCGGCCCCCACGTAGAGCACCAGTGTTTGAGCGCGCAGGATCATTTGGATCACCTTGTGGAAAAGAAACAGTGATCCGGCAGTGCCCATCTCGCTACGACGTGAATTTCATTGCTGAATCAGATCACCACAGGTTGAGCGCCGTTAGACGTGTCGGAGGACGCCGCCAAGTCGGGAGTCTCCCGAGAGGTGAGTGGTTAATTAAACCGCATACACAGCAGCGAGGTGCAGCGGCTCGAATATCGTTTAACAAGGCAACTGATCCGTAAACAGTACGGCGGTTAAGACGGCATCGGGCAGGAATCTCTGTAAGCTTTATAAAAACTGAATTTTACAATTTTAGAGCACTCGGAAGTGTAAGAAGTATCAGGCATACTATATTATCTTAAGGCATTGCAAAATGGAAGCACGAGCAGCCAAACGCGCGAGCAAAGCTGCAACAATGTTTAAAACTTCAGAAGAAACACAAACGGAACCGGTCAATGTTAGTGACACAAGCAAGACACCAAACACTTTAAAACAATTGTTTAATCAGGCAGAAAAAAAGTATAAAAAGGAAACGAATAAAAGTTGGGAAATTATTGCTTTGGAAAATTATATAGAAGTCAAACGAATACCAAGAGGTTTGAGAATCTGCACGATGCCCACACACCCAGAAACAAAAGCAGAATTGTTGGAAGAGTGGGTAGAAAACAATCTTCAATGCTCATTAAATATAATGCGCATACTAATAAAACATGCAAAAGTGGATGTAGTGGAGATTACAAATAAAATAGAGGAAATTGAGGAACTCATTAAGCAACAAACCAATAATGATGACACGGTAAAATTACGCAAAGAAATGGATGGTAGACTAGAGAAATATGAAACGGAAATTGAGGAGGAGAAACAACGCAAATTTAAAAGGGATGAACAAGATTATGCACAAGGTAGGATACTCACGTTCGCCAGACGCTTTGACACATTAAAAAATAACTTTTCCAACTCAACAGCAAATAGGAACTCCTGCAAGCACCAGTGAGTCAGATATAAGTGATGGTGAACCATCCAGTATCACAGGAGGAATGGCTCCTAGGAATTTTTTAGAAGAGATGCGACTCATGAATCTGGACAAGACATTGACCAGAGGAGGGGGTCGCGGAAGGATGCCAAATCAGGACGAGGGAGAGGAATAAAGAACAATGTGCAAACCCAAGGACAAGAAAAACAAGAAGAGCAAAAAGAAAAAAGGCACTAACCATTAAGAAATCGCAAATAGAGAATTTAATTGTGAATCTGTCACATCATGTACTTACCAAAGATGAAAGATCATTACTCAATAAAGGATTGTCTTTTTTTCCAGAAAATCACTTTAATTACACTCAGGTCAGGATTGACCTACATAAATATGTCCAGAAATTGAAATTATTCAAAATACACGCAAATAAGCCAACAATAAAATCAGGAGAAATAATGTCATCAAGTGAACAAAATGACTCGGAGTGGACAATAGAAGAAATACTGGATCTTCAAAATATGTTTGACTTAATGTGCAATCAAAATGGTGGAGAGGTGACAGAAACACAACTAATGGAACATCTCAATGTAAACACAGACAAGAGGGTAGACAGTGGTCTAAAAAGAAAGTCAAGAAACTGCCCTATTCTTTCATCAGGAAATACATTTGATTTATTCTCAGATGCCATCACAGAAGAACTTGAAAAAATACCAAAAACAAGAAATAATAAACAAAAAGAAAACGTAACAACAAAGGAAAGGGAAGCTAAAAGAAATCTAGTGGAGAACAACAATCTCACCATCAAACCCGCCGATAAAGGGCGAAACATTGTTCTTATGGACACGAAAGACTATGTCAATGAAGCTCTACGCCAACGTAATGATGCTAACAACTATTGTAAAATAGAGATCAATCCAATCAATAAAATTACAGTGGAACTAAATACCTATTTACAACAATGTTATGACAAAAGTCTATTAAGTGAAGAAGAACTCAAGTATCTCACAAGAGACTTCCCAACAATATACTTTTTACCCAAAATTCATGAGACCTTAATTAACCCACCTGGGAGACCAATAGTCTCGTCCTGTGAATCATTATATGAAAATGTCTCGCAGTATGTAGACAAATTCTTGGCACCAATTGCCTAATCAATGAGTTCGTACATACAAGACACGGGAGACTTCCTTCGAATCCTGAATGGAATCATCTGGAGCACAGAATATTTTCTAATTACTATTGACGTTGTATCCCTCTACACATCCATTAGACATGAAGTAGGATTGGAAGCATGTGGATATTTCTTAAAACAAAGAAACATCACAGAATTACAACATACAAAAATGCTTCTCCAAATGATTGAAATGTGTCTGACCAATAATGTGTTTCTCTTCAACAAACAGATGTACAGACAACAGTGTGGTACTGCCATGGGCATATCTTTTTCACCGAACTATGTAAATATAACCATGGGCTGGTGGGAAAGAATGATGGCTTGGAATTCTGAAAATCAAGAAGATCTGGATAGGATAATATTATGGGTCCAATACATAGACGATTTATTTCTAATATGGAGTGGACCATCACAGAGCTTCGATAAATATTACTCGAAGTTATGTAATAACAACATCGGCCTGTCCTTTACATGTACCACAAGTAAAAAGGAAATTGATTTCTTGGATACAAAGATCTACATTGAAGAAGACCAGATTCACTCTACACTCTTTGGCAAAAAGAGAGCTACGAATAGTATTCTTCACGGGACAAGTTTCCATCCAACGAGCCTAATCACAAGTATCCCGTATGGAGAATTTACTTGCATGAAGCCAAACGACGCAGAGGACAAAATTCAAGAATCAATGAACAGACTAAGAGCAAGAGGTTATAAGGAGAGAAATCTACAAAAAAGCAAGAAAAGAATTGATAAAAAAACAAGAGCTGAAATACTAACCTCAAAAAACAAATCACAGGAAAAAAATGACATACCACGTTTCATGACAACTTACAGCAAGGAGAGCAGCCAAATCCTGACTAAGATCAAAAATATTGGCATTTAATTTCTGGGGTCCCAGATTTAGGAAAATCGTTAGGAAAAAGACCAATGGTAACATATAGGAGAACAAGGTCACTCAGAGATGCTCTGATATCAAGTCACTTTAAAGTTAAAGAACAAGAAAGTTGGCTAAGCAGCCAACAAAAAGGTTTTAAAAAATGCAATGTGTGTAAGGCATGCAAATTTGGTAAGAACAAAAATTCATTCAATGAACCCAATGGCAAAGTTTTCAAAATTGAACAGAAAATCCTATGTACATCAACACATGTCGTTTACATAATTGAGTGTAAATGTGGGATGCAATACCTTGGGAGCACTGTATGTATGTTAAAAAAACGGATTCTTGAACATATTAGCGCAGTCAAGAACAAAGACATGACTTATGCAACAGCTAAACACATGGCATCCTGTCAAAAAAGTGACTGGAGAGCAATGAGCTATTTTGGGATCCACATGGTAGAACAAAATGAAAGTGGAGGAAATAGAAAGAAAAAACTCCGACAAATAGTGTCAAGGTTCATTATCCGACTGAAAACAAAGACTCCAAGAGGGATGAA
This sequence comes from Triturus cristatus, assembly GCF_964204655.1. Lineage (NCBI taxonomy): Eukaryota > Metazoa > Chordata > Amphibia > Caudata > Salamandridae > Triturus > Triturus cristatus. The sequence continues at coordinate 833,404,951 of NC_140591.1, forward strand.
CGACGACGAGGAATTGTATGTACATTTGGACTAAATAAAGTGTTGATCATAATTAAGAGTGTCATAATCAAACTTACAGTCACTAAAAACAACAGACCGTATATGTAGACTATTAAAGGTTGTAATATTGGGGTACTATACCGGGTTACAACAACTAAATGACTATGCACAAAAATGTACATGGATATATAAAGGAAAAGATGAGCTTAATATTCCATGGGTACTATATCCAACAATAACATGAGAAATCTCAAGGTTATTCATATATATAGTCATTAATGCGGTGTGACACTTAAAGTGCTGAAAACCAATATTGATAACTGTCATGCATAACTGTTATGTTTATAATAATAAGTTGCCTGTAAATATCCTCTTGTAAATATATGTAAATAGTGCATTTTGTTAGATGAACTACATTTCCCATGATGCCACATTATGGCAGATATGGGATAAATAGTAGAAACTGAAGAGGGCTCACTGACCGTGAACAAAGCCAGGAAGGCTGAAACGCGTTGGTCTGAGTGCTATTTTCAAAATAAATAAGCAATAATCAGAATTCCTGAGTGCTGCGTCATTTGGTGAAAAATATATATATATATATATATATATATTCACTGAAAAAAACATAGGTTTCAGGGGCATTATAGTTAGCTGGACATTTCCCTCGTACAAAACCCTAGAATTCCCCCTGTTATAGTTAGTTCAGCTAACTATAACTCGCGCCCCCGCAATGCACTGCTGATGACGTCACATATTACATCACTCATGACATGGTCAATGACATCACTGATGACATCTCAAATGACATCACTGATGACATCATCCATTGAGTATGTGTTCCTGAACAGTTTTAATATGTTTAATATATATAGGGAAAGGCCTGTTGAAAAATAAGTGGGTGTACAAGTGTGTGAATGGATGATTTTCTAGGAGGGTAACTGACTCTATAAGTGAGTCATTAAATGTATCTTACTGCAGACTAGTGACTAAACTGTGTGAATGTCTGTATTTGTCTGTGTGTTGGTGTATAAGTGGCTGCATGGTTTTGTGAATAGCTATATGAGTGTCTATGTGAGTTATTGATTGGTTGTCTGAGTATCTGTATGGGTGCCTGAGTGTTTGTGTGGGTAGGGTGTGTGTGACTCTGTGACTAGATGTGTGAGTGGGTGATTCAGTGGGTGCATGGTTTTAAGAGTGCATCTGTGATGGACTGTATGGTTGGGTGAGTGTATGTATGGGTGTGTTAGTGATTGAATGTATATCTCAGTTGTACATGTGTCAGTAAATACATATGTGAAACGCAGTGTATATGTGTGTAAGAGTATATAACTATCTATATGTGAGAGTGTGTGATTTTGGGAGTGGCTGTATGCGCCATAGTGCAAGGATATCTGTGTCATGTGCTGTTTGTTTTTCTGCAGGAAGACACAGAATTTGTTAGTATTTTTATGAGTAAGTGAACTTGAGTGTGTTTACCTGTATAGGTGAGTAAATTGGACTGTGATTAATTATTTGCATGAGAGACTAGATGTGTCAGTACCTCAATGGATGATTGGCGGTGTGTGAGTGTGTATATAGGTGTATAAATGCACAGAGTGACTAAGTATGAGTGACTGTACAGGTGAGTAAGTGGACATGTATGTAGACCTAAAAGTCAATGAGTGGGTGTGTAGTTATTGGAGTATCTATGGTTGTCAAAATGGCCGTTTGAAATTTTGAGTCGGTGTATCAAAGGTTATATTAAGGTGTGAGAAGATGCACTAATTTATCACATGGTTGACGTCACCAGTGATGTCATCAGTGATGTAATTTGAGATGTCATCAGTGATGTCATCAGTGATGTCACTGACCATGTCATGAGTGATGTAATATGAGACGTCATCAGCAGTGCATTGCGGGGGCGCGAGTTATGGTTAGCTGAACTAACTATAACAGGAGAATTTCTAGGGTTTTGTACGAGGGAAATGTCCAGCTAACTATAACGCCCCTGAAACCTATGGTTTTCTCAGTGAATTTCTAAGGTTTTTTAAATGCTAATTCCTAACTATAACATGCCTGAAACCTATGGTTTTTTCAGTGAATTTCAAAGGATTTTTAAATGCCAATTCCTAACTATAACGTGCATGAAACCTGTGGTTTTTTCAGTGAATTTCAAAGGTTTTTTAAATGCTAATTCCTATCTATAACTTATCTCTGAAGATATCATGTTTAATGATTTTGATTGGATTTCTATATTTTTCAAATTCAGTGTGTCAATTTCATTAATTACATTTTTTTTTAAATACTTTTTTATCACCATTTCTTAAACTTATTTTTTCATTTAATTCTTTTAAAAATTAAAAAATATTATTTGAACTTAATGGGTTTTTCAAACATATTTTTTTATATTTTTCAAAATATTTTTTTAACTATATGTGCAAAACTTTATTTTATATATTTTTTTCAATGTTTTTGGATCCGCGCACCCTATGCGCACCGTTCTCGATCCCTACGCGATAGCATCCGTACGAGTTGGGTACGTGTTTAGTGCGCGATCTCAATGCGGCTAGTACACGACTCCCAGCCCTATACGCGATACGTTCGATGTACGTAACGCGGCGTTTACGCGCTTCTGCGGCGCGTCATCTGCGTCTATGACGCGGTAGGTGCGCGGATCCCGCAAAATATTTAACATTTATAAAAACATATATATATGTATTTCATGCGAATATTAATTGAAGACAAACTCTAAACTAGTCTTAAAACTAATATATTTTTACATCTAATCCTATAATTTTTTTTAATTCAATTTCGCGGATGCGCGCTGGGTGCATGCTGCGTAAGCGCACGGTGCGCGGATCCCATGTGACCTGCAAAAAAAGAGAATTGATTGGTTCATTACACTTCCTGTTCTAACTACTGAAAGGCCCCACCCATTTCAATCATTCTTCTTTGTGCTTCTTTGGAGAACCATCTCTTTGGAGAGAAGAAGATTTTTTAGAGTAAGTTTACACTTAGCTCTAACTTTTTTCAACCAAAAATGGCTTCAGGGCAGCAGGCATCACCTGCATCACCTCATAGTTCTGAGGATGAATTTTTGCCGGAGGCACCACTCAAAAAACGTTTTTCTTCAGTGGTGTGGAAATTTTTTACTTTTCCCGAGGGGCAGCATAAGACCAATGCCACCTTGGTCACGTGCAAGATTTGCAAAAGAGTCCTATCGAGAGGGGATCCTAACAAGAAATACTTTTGCGGCACGGCAAGTATGATGAAGCACATGAGGACACTTCATCCAAACAATCTTGCACATGAAGAGTGCCGACGGATGAGAAACACTCCTGCTCCTGCGCCATCCACCTCATCGCAGCCGAGCACATCAAGAGTGCATCCATCAGCCCAAACCTTGGACATCCGTCCTCAATTTCAATTTTTAAAAGTGCTCTGCACTAAGTGCAATGCGACTTTGTGCTATGGTGAGCAGTCGATCGATCTGATCTGCCGCCGCCAAGAAAGTCACATTTGCTAGTTTTAAAAAAAAAAAATTTTTATTGTTTCCTGAAGTTCATTGTTTGGTTTCTCCTATTTTGTTTTTTGTTTTTTTTGCAGAAAAACCAAAAAAATTAAAAAATTGTTTAGAAAACCCCCAAAAAATTATAAAAGAAGAAAAAAAAAAGTTCTTGTAAGAACTAACTTTCCTGGTTTAAAAAAAAAGGCTACATTTCTTTGTTAGTGTGTGAAAGTTTAGATGAATGTATGTGCAGTACGTAATTGACTGAATGAATGCATTAGTAGCGTATGGTGAATGTATAAGTGCAGAACTATAAGGAAGTGCTGCAGCATCACACAGTAACCTCTTTAACTGCAGTGTGCTGTAGTACTTCCGAAGCACAGGGATGCAACATATGTACATAAATATGTTGCAAATCTATGCTTCTCTCTGCACGGCTGCTTAAACTGCAGCCATGTGGTGACACAGGCACCCTTGCACCATAGTGCCATGTGCTGTTTGTTTTTCTGCAGGAAGACACACCTTCCTGCACAAACAATGAGAAAATGCATTTTTCTCCTTCAATGTATGCTGAACATTTCAGCATGCATTGAAGATATAAAAATGTGGATAAATGAAAACAATTCTCCTTGTTGTGCTTTCCTACACCAATTTTAGAATGGTACAGCATTCACACACATATCGAGATTTATGATTTCTGATAAATCTAGACATGTGTCTTGTTCTATGAGTATTCAGTGCAATCATGCACAAAAACACTTATAGAACACCCTATCAACGCAAAGTGGTCTGCATGATGAGGTTGTATTTGCATGGAGTATAAAAAGTGCACAGAGTGCCTTTTCCTCTCTTTCTAAATATGAAACAGTATCTTACACAATAACTATGTTACAAAAAGTGACATATTTCCGTTTTAAAAATTCCTTGCGAATGATAAAAGTAAGCACAGAGTTTTGTCTGCAAACATGTTCAAAGAAGAATGATTGAAATGATTGCAGTCCTTCAACAGCTAAAAAGGTGAAATATTATGAACCCCTCAAATCTCTTTTTTTGCAGATCACATGATATCTGTTATGGTCAGATTTCAAAACTACATAGACAGAGTGTTTTTAGAAACGTGTTTCAACTTTGTAGCTTCTTGCAGCCTTCTTCATTCTGCATATTGAGACTTAGTTAAACTTACCTTCACAGTAATAGGAATAAAAAATGGTATACATTTTTTTAGGTCTCGCCTGGCTATCGCGTAAGCGATAGCTCAGCGAGACTCTAGTAAGGGGCTCCCAAAAGTGCTCCTAAAAGCGGATTGCATGGCGAGCACGCGCACAATCACGTGTATCGTGCCGCCATGCAATCCACTTTTGGGAAGCGCTTCAGCCCACTGGCACGTGCACCTACTTCAAAGGGTCCGCTCCCCCACCTGGAATGCGCTCCACCGCCCCTTGCCGCTTCAAAGCCCGCGTTCCCGCCCACGGGAAGACACACGCTACTTTTGTCTTCCTTGTTAATTGCAGCGCCCCTCCACTCCTCGCCTGTTCCTCGAAGTCAGGGGCAGACCCTCCCTGAAGCTTCCGAGGCCTTCCCCTTTCGCCTCAGTTCCTTCCTCAACGTGAAGGCGGAGGCAAATGCACTGGAAAGATGTTCTTTTCAATGACCCGGAGGGGATGAACTCCCAGCAGTGTTCGAGACAGTGCCACACCGTGTGATCCCCGGCACTGCCCGGTAACCTGGACTGGATCTACAATTATATTCTGATTTGTCAAACCAGATCCCCGTCAAAACAGGATGCGTTCTGCAGAGCTACGGACGCCAAATGGATACCCGCAGCAGCATGTTATCACAGGCCACTTCTGAAATAAACAGTCACGCAATTAATGTCTGAGAGTAAAGGCCTCAGATGTAATCACAGTTGCTAGTTGTAAACCGCCGGTCAAAAATAATCGCACCACACAAGCACTGCCAGCTTCATTAAAAGTTATGGCGATAATCTGTGTTATATGTTGGCGTCCTTGTAGCGGCGTTCCGCCCTACATTGAGTTAGCCGTACGTTATTAACCTTGGACAATTGGCAGGTTTAGGCTATGAGTGCTACATTCTTTTTGTGGGGACTCCTGCGCCCCTTCTTTCCGTGCTAGCTGACTGGCGTCACAAGGAGAGGAGCAGAATAAATCCGGTACCAGCCTGGCAAATACCACGCATCTCGAGTTACTATAAAGCATTTTAGAAAAATGATGGCATCACTGCAAGCCCAGACATTTGTCACATTTATCATCTGTGAGCTGACAGCATGGTCTACACACAATCCCAGAGCCAAATAATCTGTACTCCTCTCCCTGGCCATTTGTGACCAATAGGATAGCACATGCTTATGATAGCAAGCTGGAGGTGCACGCCCGGAGACTGATACATCTACTAGGAGTGTGTTGAAAAAACCATGATGTGAAAGACAAACAAATATAAAATATGCACTCTTTTCAGCCTTTTACATGTAAAGTCGACTCTAGAAAAAGGAGGCTAACTAACTATTTACCATGTTAACTCAGGTTCTGCTAATTTATAGCTGTCATAATGCAGTCACCTCTTACTAATGTAAAACACATTTTGCTTATAAATTTGTTAATTATGTACCTAAAAAATTGCGCTCCCCCACCTGCAAGAAAGCAGCCCTATGATGGTTGCAGGTTATTGTCTGGTTTAATGAATAAGGGACCCATCAAAGGCAGCGCATGTGTTGCAGGTGGTCCACTGTTGAAGAGAGAAGATTGATGGTGACTTTAAGAAGGGGGTTGAGTTGCTACCTTTCACAGAGAAAAATACCAGCCACGCATTAATGGGTTAAGGTTCCAAGCTGGCCGCATGGCACCAAGGACTCAATTTTCCAGCCCTGGAGTTTTTGTTAACAAACTGGTGCATTCTGGGAAAATTTAGAATTTTTTAAAAGGAAAACCCAGGTTTGGATAATAATGTCCCTGGTAACATGGAGTCCTCCTGTAAACTTTAATGCATTCATTTGTTTGGGAGGATCTGGTCTTTGAATAACGTGTAAAATCTGAAGCATTCTTCTTTCACATTTAGCTTTGCCTCTGTTTGCTTTAATAATACTTTGGATAGTTTTAAACTACTTTTGAGTTTATTTACTCTGGAGTTTGTTGTTCTATTTTTATAAATAATGGACGGCGCGCAAGCTGTAACACCCCCTTTTTTCCGCAAATACAGTTATAGCGCCACCTGCTGAGTCACGGGTTAACACAACAGGTAAATAATGATATCACCTGTCTGCCTACGTGCCAGCAATTGAGTCACTAATTTGTATCACAGCCAGGACACACGTCCCACAAAGGACAGTTTATGTTTTGTTTCTTCATTAGTCATATGGCACAGTTATGATGCTCTAATCATCAAAAGCGTCTATTTATATCGCGGGGGCAAATAGAGTGTGCCCACACCGCCTAGGCGGATGCTTGTCATGTGCACACAAGACAGCCTAGCCGGGGACTACCATGAAGGTAAAAGCATAAACACTAAATAGACACCGTCTATATCAGACACTGATTATATTGGCATGAGGTGATTTTTTTTACTTAAGTACTTCATTTTTATTATCACAGAGCTGTAAGTGAAAGTCCTCTATTTTGGGATAGAACTGTAGTTAATCGCTAGTTCCCAGGATCAACGACACAGAGGAAAGCAATGGTAACAAGCATTGGCATAGCCAATAGGTCTCGCTTTTGGGACCTTATAAGTATTTAGTTATGCAGCACAATATCCTTGGTGCAACAACATCAACTGTTGCATGGCTAAACACTTATAAGGTCCCAAAAGCGAGACCTATTGGCTATGCCAATGCTTTGGTACAAAGACAGGTGGCCCCCAGGTCTGGGGTCAGCCCCCACCTTAACAAGCATTGGCATAGCCAATAGGTCTCGCCTTTGGGACCATATAAGTGTTTAGCCATGCAACAGTTGCATAACTAAATACTTATAAGGTCCCAAAAGCGAGACCTATTGGCTATGCAAATGCTTGTTCTGTTTTTCATTCAAATATAAATTCTTAAAAATTGCTTATTTTAAAATTTGGATCTGTGAAAGAAAAGAAAAAAAATTTTATAACATATAATAATACATTTTTTACACAACATAATTTCCACAAAGTAATTTGTTTGCCTTTTTTACTGTTCTCAGAATATATTGAATTTCACTAGAAATAGTGATTTTGACGGTACTCATCACTTAACAGCAGGCAAAAAAAAACAATCAGAAAGATTGTTAAAAAAAAAAAAACAACATACTATTCTCAGTAAAATACCAGAAAATACAAACCATACATATATGAAATGCTTACAGATTACAACATTTTATAACTTTTACTTATAAAAACTGCAAATGTTGCCGCATTAAAATAATCACCGAATAAATGACCACCAAAAAGTCCATAATTCAAAAATATACCTTTCCTTGAGGCCAAATGGTATTTTTGCATTTCTTCTTTATGTAAATTGTCCAATGGTAGTCTTATTAAATTATAATAATAAATTCCTCAGAGAGTGAATTATCTTCCTAAAACTTTGGCTTTAAAAATATTAGGTAGGAATTTGGTAATTCACTAGGCAAACGTTGTTTGAAAACCAACTGGGCATCATTACAAAGTGTCCAGCCTTTGTCACATTTTAGATAGGCAGTGTAATGTCAGGATGTGGTGAAAGGACCATCATGGAAAATGATTGCAATTGCTACAAAAGTCCTTCCTGATATTGATAGTTGTGCTGCTACAAATTGTTTTATTAAAGTATCCAATTTTCTTCCGTCAGCTGTACAACGTTGCATCATTAAAATTATGTATTTTCCATATTTTGTTAAGAATAATGTGGCTAACATTTCTGATTTACATTGGCTACACTGCATGTTTTGAATTGCACCTTTCACTAATTTATTGAAAGACACTGATTTACAGTCTGGTAATGTTAAATACAGAAATCACTCAGTGTCTACATTGGTGCTACATGTATACATGCAATTTTCACAATAATGTTCCCATTTGTAAGAAAGGCCAAAAATATTTTCTATTTCTACACCTTCATTTTCAAAAATGGTAAGCATATACATTAAAAATTCCTGAGCATCTTGTTGGATATTTTGTGTAAATTGTGTAGAACCAGAACACACATCCAAAAGACTACGAACATCTGAAACAGATTGTATTTTACTTCTATCTGTTGTCAATTTTTCATAAACAGAACGCAACAGAGAACAAAATCTTTTTTCCCGATTCTGCATAATTTGTGCTTGCAAACCTTCCAGATAAAAAACAATATTGACCACTACATTAGCATAGCAGTTGACACCAGAACTATTTTCAAACTGATAACCAACAATCTCCTCAACAGTGTCCAATTTCTTTTTACCTGCAATCACAACATTATCTTGTTCTTTTCTTTTCTTGATACCTTCAGAACAGATATTCTCTAACCTTCTTTTATGACCAACCATACGCTTTTCAAATACAGGATATTGACCAAAATTTGGAGCATACACCCTTCTTAACCTATTATACTCTTTTACACAGTTTGCATCTGCAGTAACCTTTGTCTCATCAAAATCAATCAAAAACAAACCAGATAATGTTCTGACTCGCGACAAAGCAACATATGCCATACCCTCTTTAAATACAGTAGATCCAATGTTCACCAATGCACTGTCTACACTTAATCCTTGAGATTTATGAATAGTCACTGCATATGCCAGAGAAAATGCTAATTGTTTCCTACGGACATATAAATCTTTAAAAAGCAAAAAATGAACTGAACAACGATTAATTTCTTTAACTTCATCAATCTGATCAAATTTAATTTTTAAAAATTCAATTCCTTCTTTTTTCTAATAATTCACAAAATCCACCACTTTGCCCATTGCACCATTAACTAAACCTTTCTCTACATCCAAATTACGCCTTAAAATTACCCGACAGTTTTAGATTTTTTTTTTTCTAAACAATCTAGTTTTGATTTCAACTTACCCGTCAAAATAATAGTGATTCCTTCATGTAGTATTTTATCGATGGCTTCCATTTTTAAAATTTCTTCATTTTCCAATTTTAATAATTCTTCGTTTAATATTGAACACTCACGCAGTGTCGGCATTAAGCAAATCACTGACTTATTTTTAGCAATTTCCACGTACACTTTTGCAGGAACTGCATTTTCATTTGGAAAGACATTGCAAAGTAATCGACTCTCCAAAGCTTCTTACCCTTTTTTTGAAAGGATTCCAATTCTTATATCTTGAAGAATACTTCCATATTCAGCATCATTTGCCTGTCGCATATTTGTTGTCAGTTCTTTGTATTCAAAATTACTCCAAATGTTCACATTACCAACACTGCCAGAAGACTTTCTGGTATCTTCATGGACAAGTGTTTTAAATACCGGTTGTCCTTTTACCGGTGTCAGTTGCAGTAGAACTCCAAAAACTATGACGTGTTTTCCTCCAAATAACACGTCATACTCTGTTTTAAGAATTTGCTGCATTCTTAAATGCACAAAGGCAAGCATCAAGTTTGAAACCATGCTCACCTCATCAATAATGAGAAGTTTCATTTTCTTCAGCACTCTTGAAACTTCACAGCAAGCTTCTCCAGATAGCTTGTGGTATTCCAATTTGTTCTCATGCTCTACTGGCAGCATTAGAAAACGATGTAAAGTAATTCCTTTAATGTTATGTGCTGCCAACCCAGTCGGAGCAGTGACAACACAAGACAAATGCGACTCAGTTGTTTTTTGCAGATAACTTGTAATTACTTTAATTAAGAAACTCTTTCCTGTTCCAGCTTGACCACTCACATACATTCGGATAGGTTGAAATGATGTACATGCGCACACTCTCTTTTCATGAAGTAATCCATGGTCAATCTGCTCTTTCACTTGCTGATATATTTGTTTCTGTTCAACATTTAGTTGCTCTTCCAAGTTTCCTAACTGTATTGCATCTTCTTGTGCTTGATGCATTGCTGTTTCCACCTCATTCATTGCAATCGCTGCTTCATTTTCAACAATTGGTTGTCCTAGTGGATCTTGACTCAGTGCAGCAGAACTTTGACTGTCTTGAGAACTGTCTCTAGCAATCTCAGCTGCAATTGCAGCTTCTTGATCAATTTCATCATTCAACATTTTGACATAATTTGCAAAAGCACTGCATTGTATGCTATCTTTACAAGCATTATGTCACACAGAGCTTGAGGGGACGTACCTTGGAGCCGGGTACAGCGGGAACGATGTGTAGAGAGTTTACCCTATCCCCTCAGAGGTGCTACCCAAGCGTGCTCAAAAAACACGGCTTAGTTACCACCCCCCCGGGGAAAGGGAAAAAAGGGACAAATAAACTAAACGAAAATAAGCAGCAGTGGTTTGGCAACGGCAGCGGCGGTCTTCACTAGGTATTCCGTCCGTCACCTGCACTTCACCCCAGGACCCTGTGTGAGATACATAAAACTACATTCAATCACGCAAGCGCATAGTGTTACACCCCCCTCCTCAATTCTCCCTTGGGTGTGCAGACTCACATAGGTAGCGCGCGTATCTCCCCACAGCAGCAATTGCCACTCGTCACTCAACAGACTTCCAGGGTATCAGGGTAAGGAAAGGTACTTATCTCCTGGCAGATGGCGTCCAGATATCCTCTCAGGGAAGACCGGCCTCTTGACTGTTACCAGGGCGACGCTAGTGTAAATAACCAGCATGAGACGGTAGCCTTCGTGGGGGAGTCTCACAACAGTAGTCCGCTGCAGGTGAAAAGGAAATGCCTGGAATATCCCTCCAAATTCGGTCGCGATTCAAAGAGCACTCGTGGAGCCGAAAGGGTGGTAGCTCCTACGGTGCCGTCAATGTAATGCTTACGGGAGACAGTCTTCGGGGGCGCATGCGCAATGAAAGTCCACATACATGCTAGCGCGTCCGTGAAAGTCTCTTTCCTCCGTAAACAGTAATTCAGGAACAGGCTGCAGAATCCGATACCGGCAATGGTATCCAGGAAGTGAGCTTGAAGCTTGGGATGCGGGCGCATAGAGAGTCCTCGTATGCGCTCGCGTTTCTGTGACAACGTCTCTCTCCTCCTCGGGCAAGAACTCGGGGAAGGTGTGCAGAATCCGATACCGGCAATGGTATCCAGGAAGTGAGCTTGAAGCTTGGGACGCGGGCGCACAGAGAGTCCTCGTATGCGCTCGCGTTTCTGTAACAACGTCTCTCTCCTCCTCGGGCAAGAACTCGGGGAAGGTTTGCAGAATCCAATACCGGCAATGGTATCCAGGAAGCGAACCTGAAGCTCGCGTAGGCTGTCCTCAAGAAAGTCTTCGTTGTGGCAAGCCCCGTCCTTCGTGTGGGCGGAGCTTAAATAGACCAATCTCTGGCTGTTCCCGTATTATGGGAACGGTAGTTCATTCCCCCAGCCTTCTGGGAAAGGTAGTTTACATGTTTGCTTTCCCCACACACTCATACCTTACGTCGTGTGCCTCCTCTAACGCGCCCCCTTACCCGATTCATGACAGAACCCCCTGGCAAGGTCCGACGTCTCGGCGGACTACCTGGTTTCATGGGGTATCGGGCGTGAAAGCGCCGCAATAGGAGCGGGCAATGAAGATTGGTCTTGGGTTCCCATGTGCGGTCCTCTGGACCGTACCCTTTCCAAACTACTAGGTAATAGACTCGCCCTCTGACGGTCTTTGAATCGAGTATGGTGTGTACTTCGTATTCCTCCTCCCCTTCTATGTCTATAGCTGCAGGCCTGACTGGTAATCTCGTGCCTTAATGACAAGGTTTAAGTAACGACACATGAAACACGGGATGTATACGCCATTGGGGAGGCAATACGAGTTTCATGGCCACCGGATAAATGGCCTCGGCTATTCTGTAGGGACCTATGTACTTGGGTTGTAATCTGTTATTCCCTTTAAGTTTCAAATACTTCGTGCTCAGCCATACCCTCTCTCCGACTATATATGTGGGCTCAGGTGTGCGTTTTTTATCTGCTTGTGTTTTGTCTCTTTTACGAGCTTCCTCCAAATGTTCCCTGGCAGTGTTTAAAGTATGTTTCAACTTAGCGTGATGTTCTTGTATGGAAGGGTGTTTGGATGTAACCGGATACTCGAAGGGCAACATGTTTGGATGGAAACCCTGAAGGCAGTAAAAGGGTGAACAACCCAGGGAAGAATGTGAGGCGTTGTTATATGCAAATTCTGCTGTCCATAATAAGGTGCTCCATTCTTCCTTCTGTTGTAATGTAAAACAGCGAAGGTACTGTTCCAGGGTTTGGTTGAGCCTTTCGGTTTTTCCATCCGTCTGCGGATGATAGCTGGTAGAGAGACGGGCGTCAATTTTCATTTTCTGGCATAATTCTTTTTAAAACTGTGAGGTAAACTGGGTTCCTCTGTCAGTGATGATGACAGCTGGTACTCCATGTAACTTGATTATGTTTTGCAGGAAGATAGAGGCTAAGGTAGATGAGGTGGGTATCTTGGTAAGCGCGATGAAATGAGCCATTTTGGTCAAGTGGTCAACTACCACCAGAATGGTGGTGTAACCTTGGCTGGGAGGCATTTCTACTATGAAGTCCATGGAGATGGTGTGCCATGGGGCTGGTGGGATGGGAATCGGTCGTAACAGACCACTGGGTCGCTGATGTTGTGTTTTACCTTGAGAACAAACGGAGCATTCAGAGACGTAGGTGGTCACATCTATATGTAAGGATTCCCACCAAAAATAGCGGGTTAAAGCAAGCCCCGTTTTCTGTATTCCGGGATGCCCCCCCAAGGAGGTGTCATGTATCCACTGTAAGGCCTGAGTCTGTAGCGGACGTGTAGGCAGAACAAGTTTACCTTCTTGGAACATCAATCCTTCCTCCACCGTTCTATGTAGAGGTGCTTCTTGTACCCATGTGGCCTTATCTATCATCGCGGAGTGGTCTCGGACTTCCGTCAGGAAGGTCTGTGAAGAAATAATCGCCACCGTCTCAGAGGGGAAGGTTGCTTTATGTAGAATCACAGGGGATTCTTCCGTCTCTGGGTATTCAATGTCTCCCACCAAAGGGGGTCTAGAAAGGGCATCCGCTTTCCCGTTCTGGGGGCCAGGTCGGTATTTGATAACAAAATCAAAGTCCGCAAAAAACAAGGACCATCGTAGCTGCCGTGGTGTGAGGGCTCGAGCGCTTTTCAGAAACAACAGATTTCTGTGGTCCGTGTATATTTCTACGGTGTGCCTGGCTCCCAACAGATGGTGTCTCCACTCCTCACAGGCTCTCTTGATGGCCAAAAGTTCTTTGTCGGATATGCTGTAATTAATTTCACTACTGGATAACTTCTTTGAAAAGAAGGCAACGGGATGTAATTGTCCAGTATCGGGGTGTCGTTGCGATAGTATTCCTCCTATGGCGTAATAAGAGGCGTCAGTTTCAAGGATGAAGGGTTGCGAGGCATCAGGATGTCGCAAAATGGGAGCACAAGTAAAGCGCCTTTTGAGAGTTTGAAAGGCTTCTTCGGCAAGTGGTGACCATTTGAATACTGCCCCTTTCCTCAGAAGGTGTGTCATCAGTTGAATGATTCTGGAAAAATCTTGGATGAATCTCCTATAAAAATTTGCAAACCCCAGGAAACTCTGTAGGGCCTTGACACTTGACGGTGATTCCCACTCTCTAATGGCCTGGGTCTTCTTAGTGTCCATACATAAGCCTTTGGGACCGATAACATATCCCAGGAATTCCACTTCCCTGGTATGGAAAAAACATTTTTCCAGTTTGGCGTAAAGGGAATGTTTGTGGCGTCGTTCCAGCACTTCGGTTACATGCACGATGGGTTCAGGCATAGATGAGGAGTACACTAGAATGGTGTCAATATAGACGATACAAGACACATCCAATAATCCCCTCAGTACTTCATCCATGAAGTACTGGAAGGCGGCGGGGGCATTACATAGCCCAAAAGGCATGACCTGATATTCATAAAGGCCGAATTTAGTTCTAAAGGCCGTCTTCCATTCATCCCCCCGCCGCACTCGTACCAAATGATAAGCTCCACGGAGGTCTAGTTTCGTGAATATCGTTGCTCCTTTTAATTGGTCCAATAATACAGGAATTAAAGGCAAAGGGTACCGATTCTTTTTGGTAATGCAGTTCAGAGCCCGATAGTCGATACACGCCCTCAATCCTCCCTCACGTTTAGGTATAAAAAAAAGAGGCGAGGATTCCGGGGAGGTCGAGTGACGTATGAATCCTATATCCAGCAATTTCTTCAAGTACTGTTGCAGATATGTGGTTTCAGCTTCGGTGAGAGCGTATATGCGGCTGCACGGAACACTGGCTCCGGGTTCCAGATTAATCACACAATCATATGCTCGATGTGGGGGAAGAGTACTGGCTTCTTGTTCGTTGAATACGTTCTGGTATTTCTGGTAGACTTGGGGTAGCGTCGTGGTACAACTCACACTAGCTGTGACAGAACTGTGAGCTAGGAACTCCGCGGGGTTACTTGTGGGGGGCGAAGTAGGTCCTGCCTTTGAATTGCAATGTTCAATACAATAGGGAGAGTTTAACGTAACCGTCCTGGCTGCCCACTAAATATGCGGATCGTGTAGCATGAGCCATGGCATTCCTAGTATGAGAGTAAACTGAGGAGCATCAATTAAATCGAACTGGATGGATTCCTTATGTTCAGATCCAACCAGCATCTGGACCAAAGGAGTGTGGAACCTGATGGGCCCAGAAGTTAATTCGGAGCCGTCCACGGCTTTGACTAATTCGGGTATCTTCTTTTTAATACATCTCATGCCGATCTCATGGGCGTAACTTTGGTCAATAAAGTTGCCCGTGGCTCCGGAATCCAATAAAGCATGGACAGACACCATCCCCGTTCCTGGTACCTCCAAGGTTACGCAAACGTTGATATGGGCTACAGCATTCTGAATTGTGTTAACTACCGTATGGCAGACCTCATCTTCTGGTGGCCGCAAACAAGGGGTCTGAGTCGTGTTTGGGCAGTTTAGTTTTCCGGCATCTCCGGCGAGTAGACAAGAGCAGGGACCTTCGGCTCTACCTTACCTTCTTTATAAGGGAGTCTGGTTTTCGCCTTACACTCTTTAATGAAATGTCCTGCCTTCCCACAATATAAACACAGGCGCTGCTTTCTTCTCTTCTCCCTCTCCTCCGGGGTTAATGGTCCCCGAATGCCACAGATTTGCATGGGTTCTGTCCCTTCCGCGCTGGGTGGGGTCCCTTCCGTAACAGCTCAGTTGCGAGGAGTTGAGTATCGTATCTCTGGGCGTTGCTTATCTCCTTTCCTCTCCTGTAGCCGATGATCCAGTTGTACAGTGAGATCAATAAGCTCATCACAGGCTGAGGGCAAGTGGACTACCTGGGCCAAAAATCTTTCAATTCGCTTCTTAATCCTTGGTAATACAAGGAAGATCTTTTCTCCATTGGCCAATCGGTTTCAGGGATGAGTCTATTAAAAGTAGTAATATAAGTGAGTAAGTCTTGGTTTCCTTGCTTCAGTGTTATCAATTCCCTGTCTAAGGAGAGGAGGTGGGCCTTCCGGTCAAATAATTTACGCATTTCATCACAAAATGTGTCGAAATCACGCAGGGCGGGATCATCCCGTTCAATGAGAGGAAAGGACCAACTAGCTGCATTCCCTCCCAAATAGGACATAACAAACGCGGTTTTGGTCTGATCGTTAGGGAATACTGCAGGCTTACATATGAAGTGCAACTTGCACTGTCCCAGGAATATACCAAACTTTTTTGGGTCTCCATAGAATCGCTCAGGTGGCGCTAAAGGCAGATGGGCAGGCTGGATAACTTGAATGGTCGAAGGACCTACACTACCCCCGGATGCCTGCGCCGGTGGCCCTGAACTAATCCCAGGATGATGGAGAGGGGGCAGTGTCCAGGGTTTAATATATGGAGACCCTCGACCGTCTCCAGGTCCCTGGCGTGACAGACCTGCCACCTCTCTCCTCATAGAGCTCATCTCATGACGGAGCTCTAAATTCTCACCCCTGAACGTCTCTACTTCCAGTCTCAAGGCGGTTAACGTTTCCATCATCGAGGTTAACAGGGCTTGAGTATCCATCGTTCAGGCTGTATGTAACCGTGGGCTTGCCACTCTGTCACACAGAGCTTGAGGGGACGTACCTTGGAGCCGGGTACAGTGGGAACGATGTGTAGAGAGTTTACCCTATCCCCTCAGAGGTGCTACCCAAGAGTGCTAAAAAAACACGGCTTAGTTACCACACCCCCGGGGAAAGGGAAAAAAGGGACAAATAAACCAAACGAAAATAAGCAGCAGTGGTTTGGCAACGGCAGCGGCGGTCTTCCCTAGGTATTCCATCCGTCACCTGCGCTTCACCCCAGGACCCTGTGTGAGATACATAAAACCACATTCAATCATGCAAGCGCATAGTGTTACACCCCCCTCCTCAATTCTCCCTTGGGTGTGCAGACTCACATAGGTAGCACACGTATCTCCCCACAGCAGCAATCGTCACTCAACAGACTTCCAGGGTATCAGGGTAAGGAAAGATACTTATCTCCTGGCAGATGGCGTCCAGATATCCTCTCAGGGAAGACCGGCCTCTTGACTGTTACCAGGGCGACGCTAGTGTAAATAACCAGCATGAGACGGTAGCCTTCGTGGGGGAGTCTCACAACAGTAGTCCGCTGCAGGTGAAAAGGAAATGCCTGGAATATCCCTGCAAATTCGGTCGCGATTCAAAGAGCACTCGTAGAGCCGAAAGGGTGGTAGCTCCTACGGTGCCGTCAATGTAATGCTTACGGGAGACGGTCTTCGGGGGCGCATGCGCAATGAAAGTCCACATACACGCTAGCGCGTCCGTGAAAGTCTCTTTCCTCCGTAAACAGCAACTCGGGAACAGGCTGCAGAATCCGATACCGGCAATGGTATCCAGGAAGTGAGCTTGAAGCTTGGGACGCGGGCGCACAGAGAGTCCTCGTATGCGCTTGCGTTTCTGTGACAACGTCTCTCTCCTCCTCGGGCAAGAACTCGGGGAAGGTGTGCAGAATCCGATACCGGCAATGGTATCCAGGAAGTGAGCTTGAAGCTTGGGACGCGGGCGCACAGAGAGTCCTCGTATGCGCTCGCGTTTCTGTAACAACGTCTCTCTCCTCCTCGGGCAAGAACTCGGGGAAGGTTTGCAGAATCCGATACCGGCAATGGTATCCAGGAAGCGAACCTGAAGCTCGCTTAGGCTGTCCTCAAGGAAGTCTTCGTTGTGGCAAGCCCTGTCCTTCGTGTGGGCGGAGCTTAAATAGACCAATCTCTGGCTGTTCCCGTATCATGGGAACGGTAGTTCATTCCCCCAGCCTTCTGGGAAAGGTAGTTTACATGTTTGCTTTCCCCACACACTCATACCTTACGTCGTGTGCCTCCTCTAACGCGCCCCCTCACCCGATTCATGACACATTAAATGAATCTTCATAGTTGGGCTAATCTCCAAGTAATTCCAGTTCAGAACGCCATGGTTTGAACATTTGCAAAAGGGCTAAATAGTAAAATTCCCTTTTGTCACCAGTGTCGCAACTCAGTTTTCTGTGATTAATTAAATTTCCTTTCCTTTGTTTCACCAGACATCCATCAGAACCAATCACTCTATATTTTCCATCGTTGATGTTATCTGTAATATTCCGTTTAAAAGTGTAGTTTTGCAGCACTTCATAGAGACACATGTTCTCAAGATGATGACTTCTCTTTGGATAGTATGTGTCCAACATATTGTTTTTCAAAATATCTGTACTTTCAGGGTCATTTTCTGCTAAATATTCAATTTCTTGAACAGATTTCAGTCCCCGATTTCGCATTCCTGCAAGACCTAGACTCACCCAAATGATTCTTCTACTTTTGGAATATAGACTTGCAGATGATAACCGATCTGAACATTCATATGCTCCAATTTCACGATGCGATAACATCTTCAAACTGAAACTGTATAATTTCGTATTTAGAGTCTTCTCGTGAGAAATCTCTTCCCACATTTCTTTCAATTTAGTCTTTTCTGATTTAGTAATGTAAGACGTTACATATCGAGCAACAGCAATGGAATTGTCCGCAACATACTGAATATCCATGTTAGCGTTCCACATAGATAAAATTACTGGATTGTAGTCATTTATTTATTTTGATTCTTCGCTTCTTCTTAAGTTGTAGGTGTTTTTCGGAGACTTTCTTGTGATGGTATGTCGTACAGCTGACATAAAACTGTTCACTCTTCCTTTGGCTAATACAGGACGTGGAAATCCAAAACGACATTTGGATAGAACTTATCCTTTGACTTGTACTTTCGTCGACAGTATTTTCCACACCTGTGGCTTTGAAATCGTAAGACTTGTTGTTTTAAGTTTTTCTCTTCTCTGCTATTTGGAAGAGCACATGTCGCATCATTTTCAATGAAAGACAAAACAGTTTCATCTGAATCTGTTCCAAATTTGGGGGCGTCCTTGACCCATAACAACATATGTATGTGAGGAGCACCTCTTGCTTGATACTCCTTTCTCCAAAAGAAATCCACAACTTCTCCAAGAGGAGGATTCTTTTTATTGCAGATGAAAGACATCATAGCTTCAAATCTATGATTGAAATATCTGCATACATTGACAGGATCCAAAGAGCACAATTCTCCAGATGTCTTGTATTCAATATTTTTTATATTGGAATTTGCCTCTCGAAGAAATTCAAGTAAATCATCCCAAGCATACTCAGCACAGCTTAGTGTAACAAACCATGTAGGAGTTCCCAAGTTCCGTAGCATACATTTCAGTTCTCCATGTCGACGGTACCAATATTCATTAGTCCCACGCTGACATGCCATCAGATTAATCAACTGAGATTCTAAATGATCATCTCTCTGATGCACTTTATCCATAAAATCCTTTGCAGTTACATTTTGCAGATGCTTTCCAGTTTTTAAAATGTGATTTACTGCATATGAAAGTCCAGACAAGTCACTTTCAAACAGAAGATGAAACATATAAGGGATACATTGTCGAAATCTAGGATCTTCTGCATATAATCTTGTTGTCCGATATTCCGATGCAGGAATCTGCACAGGACGTTCATCATATCGTCCACCTTTTCCTGTTGGAAACAACTGCGGGAAACAACGAACTTCCAAGCTCTCTTCCCATACACTCATGGGACTTCCTGTTGCTTTTATCATTTGAAACAACTCAATTGTATTCCCCATCACCTCTTTGGAATTAAGTGGATGTACACTGTAATGTTCATAGATCTCTTCACATCTGGACATGTCCACTTTTTCAATTTGTTCACTTAATGTTTCACTATCTTCTGCTAAATCTATTTCTTCTTCTCCAACAAAAACATTTCTATAGTACTCATTATTTTTTAACAGATACAATGATGCCTTTTGCACTTTTCTAACATCCACTAACTCTTGCCAGATTTTCTTATTCTTAGTAGGAACACCATTAACTAGAATGACTAGTGGCTCATTTTCTGCATGATCTACACCAATAGTTTCAACATTTTTCCTTAAATCTAATGGTAAATACTCAACTCTTCCTTTCAATCCTCTTTGCAACTCTGATGGAGGTAATTTACTTGTTATGGGCTCCATGCGAACAATAGCCTGAAATGGGTGAACACATTGTATCAGAATAGACTCATACGTATTTAAATCTATCAGCTCTGGAGGAATAGCAACCAACTCTAGATTATTATGAACAGCTCTAGCAGGCATTTTATTCTCATCTAATTTGTTATAACAATATTTGCAAATACGCTGCTCACATCCCAAATCAAAACAATCCTCTACCAACAAATAAGTTGCAAATTTCATCCACTTATCATTATCTTCTATTTCAATTTTTAAATACAGGTTGACACCCCTAGTCTGATTTTTATAGTGACTTCGCCGACAACAAATACAAGAAACATTTGGTCTTTCACCTGAAATTAACTTAAACTTTGTGATTTCATCCTCAAATTTTTCTGTAATTACAGGTTCTACATTGTCTTCAACATTTTGTTCTACTAATGTGTCAGTTTCTTCACTCTCTTGCTGAGGCCCAAAGTAACAAAACTCAATATCCTCACAGACCTGCTTCACATCTGAAACTGACCCACGTAAAAGAGCACTGTTCAACTCACTTAACTTTAGTGCTGGACTTTTTGCATAATACAACCTTCTCACTAACTTCCGCATTTGAGTATGATGTACTGCCAGCATTCTGAAATGGTGAAAAACACTTTCACAAACTTTCCTAGAAAGACAAGCCAGAGAATGACCTTGCAAACCAGTATGTTTTCTCACTCTGCCATGGTCTAGTCCTTGCAACAGCTTAATCTTTTGTCTTACACTTTTTTTAGTATAGACTCGTAAAAAACTACATCATTTTTCAATAGATTCCTGTCGTACAGTACAAACACTACTGCAACCCCAAGTGTACACAGGGTTTTTAGCACGTCTCCCTAAAACTTAATCAGCTATCACATCTTCGGCATTTCTTTCAACCATTTTCTCTTTCTCCATTGGACAACCATCACTAACGTCATAACCTCTACCACTGGTGTCAACTGCATACAATAATTTTTCACTTAGTGAATAACTCTCTTCATTAAAAAAAGGCTCTGAACTAGAACTGTGTTTCCATTCTCCCAAAAAAAATCACAATTTTTTTTTTTATTAATAACTCTTTTCCTCCTACTTTTGGCCTTCATTACATATATTGGTTTATCTAGTGATCGAATTCTGTTTAACACTAAAATAAACAGTTTCCTTTTTACTTCAAAAGCCTTTTCCACAATGCTTTCAATATGCTTCTTCTTTTTATAAAATAAAGCTCTCTTTTTATATTTCTTCACATCTTTCAGCAAATTATGCACTACTCTCTTGTAAAATATTTTTTTGCTTAATTCCTTATACTGATTTTGTCTTCTTTTACCATACTTTATCTCCTTTGACTGAACATTTGCTTTTTTACTTTTCCTCTTATTTTGATTTTTTTTCTTACTTAAAAAATTCTCAGAAGTTGCAGCATTATCTACATTCTGTTTGCTCCTACAAACATTTTTAATAAATTGCTTCGTGATCTTACCAGAAGGTTTTTTCCTTTTAGCCACATTATCTTGTTCATTCAATACTTGTGGTTGATGTTTCTTCAAATAATCCTCCTGTCTCTGTTCTTTTCTTTTTCTTTTTTTTCTGGCATAATTTCTCTATTTTAACGTTGAAAAACAGTATCTGCAAAAAAGAATCAGAAATAAATGTATATTAATAACTTTCAAATTTACAGTATTCCATTACAGTACAAACACATTTTATATAAAAACTGACTAAGAAACTATAGCCCTGAACCACAAGTGTGACGATGATTAAAACACTACATACATAGTGCATACTACTTTGAAGCAGTCCATGCCCTAAAGCCTACCTCACTAAAAGACTACATGCTAACTGACTGAATGATTACAGTACTAAAAGGAGACACACTGGGTAAGTAACAGGGTGTTTGCCAGAAGTGTATGAATACTAACTGGGGAATTGAAGTTGTGAAAGACAACTGTGTAGCTGATTAGAGGACTGAATGCATACTGGATAGGCATTTAAAGCAGTCCATGTGCTAAGGCCTGGCTCACTGCATGAGTACTTGGGTACTGACTGCATGATTACAGTACAGCAAGGAGACTGCCTGGATGAATTTATAAGTGGTAGGCTTTTCGCACAGGGAATGGATTAGTACTTGGTACTGAATGGGTCACTAGAAGACTGCAAAGGGAGTGACAGGATGTTTGCTGGACTATATGGATACTGACTAGGAAATTGAAAGTGTAAAAGACAAGTGTCTAGCTGGTTAAAGACTGCATGCATAGTGCATAGGGGTTTGAAGCAGTCCATGTGCTAAGGCCTGGCTCAGTGCATGAATACTTAGGCAGTGACTGAATCATTAGAGTACTGGAAAGACAGTGTCTTGGTGAATTTATAAGTGTTTGGGTTTTGGCACAGTGAATGGATTACTACATGCTGCTGAATGGGTCACTAGAAGACTGCAAAGGGAGTGACAGGGTGTTTCCTGGAAATGTATAGATACTGACTAGGGAATTGAAGGTGTGAAAAACAACTGTGTAGGTGGTTAGAGAACTACATGCATACTGCATAGACATTTGGAGCAGTCTATTTGGTAATGAATGGTTCACAACATAAGTACTTAGAAACTGACTAAATCATCAGACTACTTCTAGGACAGTGCCTGGGTAAAAATTTTAAATTTACAGTTCTGGTGCAGTGAAGACAATACTACATGGTACTGCACTTTAGTGTCAAAGCATGGCTCATTGTATCAATGCATAAGCAAACACTGGCTTCTAATGCTACTAAAACTTGACAACATGACAGGTTTTAAAACACGTATCTGCCACCAAATACACAATGTTACCAAATGCTTCTCTCACAGTGGTTCCCAAATGCACACAAAATCATAGTGTGATTCTAGACAAGCACCACTATTCCTAGGAGTTTACCAAAACTCATTCACTACAGTGGAAGTGGTAAGGGAACTGCACACAATCTACATATTTCACAACTGCACTTTACTGTCAATGCCTGACTCATTTAATGAAAGCATAAGCCATAACTGTCTTCTAATGCTACTAAAACTTGACAACATGACATGTTTTAAAACAGTTATCTGTCAGCAAATACACGATGTTACCAAACGCTTCTCTCACAGTGGTTCCCAAATGCACACAGACACACAGTGTGATTCTAGACAAGCACCACTATCCCTAGGAGTTTACCAAAACTCATTCACTACAGTGGAAGTGGTAAGGCAACTGCACACAATCTACATATTTCACAACTGCACTTTACTGTCAATGCCTGACTCATTTAATCAACGCATAAGCAATGACTGGCTTCTAATGCTACTAAAACTTGACAGGATTTAAAATAGTTATCTGTCAGCAAATACACAATGTTACTAAATGCTTCTCTCACATTGGTTCCCAAATGCACACAGACTCACAGTGTGATTCTAGACAACAACCACTATCCCTACGAGTTTACCAAACCTTATTTACTACTATGGAAGTGGTAAGGGAACTGCACACAATGTGCATATTTCAAAAGTGCACTTTTGTGTCAAAGCCTGACTCATTTAATCAACGCATAAGCAAAGACTGGCTTTTAATGCTACTAAAACTTGACAACATGACAGGTTTTAAAAGAGTTATCTGTCAGCAAATACAAGATGTTATTAAATGCTTTTCTCACAGTGGTTCCCAAATGCACACAGGCTCTCTGTGTGATTCTAGACAAACAACACTATCCCTTGCACTGTACCAAAACACATTTCTTCATCTACAAGGAGTACTACATTTTACTGCAGAAACATAACTCATTTCACAAATCCTTATCACAAAATGGTTTCTACATGCACACACACTGTCAATAAGATTGTAGAGAAAAAAAGTACTCCCTACACTTTAGCAGAAGAAATACATTAGTCTGATTAAAATAAAAATAGTCTACATACATCCCCTCACAATTAAATATCTCACCTTTCAAGATGTTTTGTAGATTAAGAAGTATATCAGTCACACGCCAGATATCAGTCACACACCAGATTTTCTTATACAGAATCTCTGCACTGTGCACCTGTCAGCAGAACCAAAGAATGGCAAAGTTTCCCTCTCATTTTCCACACATATACATGTAAACATCACATTCCTTCCCACATAAGTTCAAAAGCAAACACACATTTCTATTGGTTAAACATTTCAACCCTTTCCAAATGACATAAACTTCAACCCTTCCCCCAATCTGCCTTCTGCCCATTACCATAGAAACAGGTCATTGAACACTGTACTGAGCACACAGGTCACAAGTTCAGCACACACAATATTGCTAATCAAAACAGCAAGTGTGCTTGACTTCTCAACATATCAGCTTATCATATATAATGTTCCTTACAATCAGTTTTTGTTAACCAATAAGAATCATGCGTTTAAAAAACAGAAATATGCACCCTACCTTTCAGTGTAGAAGGTTGTCAAACAACCAATGATTTCTTGTCTTTTTTCAAAATTGCATCTTAGCCACCATTTTAGAAACATCTTACTTTCCAAACTGCCATTTCATTTACAGAGACCATCTGAGTGCATCCAGACCTCCTTACAAGATGCTTACAGTGTGGATTGTGGGACACAGCTACATTTTCTGGAGCCAAAGGTATGCAGAAAACAAAGGCATTCACAAAGACCTAGGTTTGCCAAATGTAGACATTAAATGGATTGGACAGAGAGGGTTAAAGTGGCACCAAGTGATGCCATTGGTGAAATCCTTCATGCAAATCCAATACCCTGACCTCATAATAGTGCACTGTGGTGGCAATGACCTAGGCACTTTGACTGGGGAAGGTCTGGAAATGCTTATGAAGGACACCTTTGCAGAACTGATTTCACTTTTCCCTAAAACTGCCTTTGTGTATTCTAACATATGCCAAAGGCAGAAATGGAACTGGTCCGATCATTTTTGTCCACAGATTGAGAAAGCTAGGAAACATGTGAATAAATCTGTTTCTGCTTTTCTCCGAGACTACAGAATGGGGTCCATTTACAATAACAATCTGCGCTTTCATATGCAAGAGATGTATAGGAGATATGGAGTACACTTTACTGATGAAGGAAACAGAGTCTTCCTCAACCACTTTAGACTCTGTATAGGTACTTACTTATAAGTACCAAAAACTCTCAATGAACACAACGGCTCTTTTTAGAGCCACTCAAGAACAAAACAATTATGCTTAATCTTTATCTCCCAACAATTTCATTTTTTTTCCCTTGGATCCGCGAACCCACCGCGAGAGAATCCGTGCATCCAACGCGGTAGGATGCGCGCACCGTGCGCGCATTTTGCCGTTTTTTTTTTTAAAGGTAGGCCCCAGGACCACCTCTAGAGGGTCAGAGTATTTCCACTCTGCCCCCTTTATATGTTTTACACACTTTTTCCCCTTGCATCTTCAGCCTCGCTTCTACCAAGGCAGAAAATGGCTGCCAACAGTTTCGAATGTAGAGAGACACTCGACAGCCAATTAGCATTCAGCGCGCGATCGGGAGGGTGCGCGCTCGGTTCGGGGAGGGTGCGCTTACGGTACGGGTACGGTCCGCGGATCCTCCGTGGCCATAGATATTTATTTACTTTTAACTCTAATTTTCTCAGGAACTACTGAACGGATTCACACCATATATGCAAAAGGCACGAGTCCGAACTGAGGACTACCTCTTTGCCAAATTTGGTGTCATTCCGTTCAGCAGTTCGGGCTGTAGCTGCGACAACAGATCCTATGGGAAATTGCATGGGGAAAATGCGTTTTGGGACCCCCCTTTTTTCTCGGCCCCCGCTTGACGAATCACCACAAAACTTTCAGGGTAGGAGCGGAGCGGAACTGGCCAACAGTTTGGAAAATTTCACGAGGATTCGTCAACCGGCGCCAGACTTATTGGGAATAGAATGTTGCGGATTTCCTATGGAAAATAGGCCCTAACTATAACTACCTACTGGTGACCGCCAGTAGGTAATATATATAGGGATGCCTCCCTATATAGAACATGATATGTTAGACCAGCTCGAGGTGAAATTCCTCTTCAAAACATGTAGGCTGCACTGATGTATATGCGGTTGTCACATTGTCAAAAAGCCACCACAATAATATCTGATATCATTAAATATATATTTTTATCAATCATGGGTTAAATCCCTATATCTATCTAACATTGCCGCCATAATATATGTCTATTTCGTCGGTCTGTGTGCAAATTGTGCAAACTAAGGATACAAATTGTATCAATAAAATCTATAAACCGTGATTAAAAACAAATGATATTAGTTTCTTGCTATAGGGGGAACATACCTCACATTGTATATATTTATGACTGAGCCCAGTCATATCAATTTGTAAAGATGGATCTTATGTTGGTATGTTAGACTGACCTTAACACAATAATCCCAAATACAATCAGAGTTGTCCCCTATTACATCGGGCATAAATCTCAGCGCTATAATATTTTCTGAGAAGTATTTTACCAAAAAAAGGCGAACCTAGGCAAATGGGGAGAATGCTAGATGTAAGACCCCTATTGTCTCATACATCACCTTACTCTGTTCATGAGACAACACAAAATCTTGCAATGGAATTGACATTGATGTCATGATTAAAAGAAACTCCGGTTGGCTACATTACAATATTAAGAGTGAAACAGGGTTCTTATTTGTTCATTGTCTATGGTTTGGACATTTAAAAAAATATATATATATATCAAAAGGGTAAAATCCAACTTCGGAATTAGCCTTCTACAATAAAAATTTCCAGCCAGAGGCAAGATAGACATGTATGTAAATCTTATGTGATGTTCAATCCTCCCGGATGTTTAGTATCCAACTGCAGGGTAGGAGCGGAGCAGAGCTGGCCAAAAGTTTGGAAAATTTTGCGAAGATTCGTCAATCGGCGCCAAAGATATTCCCAATAGAATGTTGCGTATTTCCTATGGAAAATAGGTCCTAACTATAACTATGTACTGGCGACCGCCAGTAGATAATATATATATATATATATATATATACATATATATCCCAAAAAAATGCGACACTAAGGATGCCCAGCCTCTCGAACAGGGGCCTGTTGAGTTGTGTCAGAACTCTAAATATTCCAAAAGCGAAGCGCACTCCACCTTCTGGTGTGCGCAATCAGGCCCAACCACTGTGCTTCATTCCAAGAATGTTTTTATTCAGGCAGAATCGAGTAGCATTACGTGTTTCAGCTCCACTGGTGCCTTAATAATATGCAAACAACCCTGCAGTCACCACCTGATCTGTTTTATGTCTGGCTTTCGTGAACAGTGACAAAGGACCAAAATACACATTTCGTAATGGTAACTCCTCAGCTGCAAGGTGGAACTGCAGTTCATGTGTAAATTCATAATTCACATTTCTTTTTAAATAAAACAGTAGCTTTACTTCATTAGACTCGATGCAAGGAAAGTCCCTGTATTTTCTTGTCTTTTACGGCCCACTGTTTATTATTTAGGTATTTACAGAACCACAGTTCCCACAATGCCTTAGTTTAGCAAAATAAGTACCCGTGTCCCAACTGTCACAAAATTCCAAGCACGACTCCCTACACTGCCCGAACCCCACTGCACTGCCCTAAACCCTGAAACACTACACCCAGCACGACCCCCTACAATGCCCGAACACCACTGCACTGCCCTAAACCCTGAAACACTAGCCCCAGCACGACCCCCTACATTGCCCGAACACCACTGCACTGCCCTAAACCCTGAAACACCACCCCCAGCACGACCCCCTGCACTGCCAGAACACCACTGCACTGCCCTAAACCCTGAAACACCACCCCCAGCACGACCCCCTACACTACCCGAACACCACTGCACTGCCCTAAACCCCAAAACACTACCCCCAGCAAGACCCCCTACAATGCCCGAACACTACTGCACTGCCCAAATCCCTGAAACATCACCTCCAGCAAGACCCCCTACACTGCCCGAACACCACTGCCCTAAACGCAGAAACACCACCCCCAAGAAGAGCCCCTACACTGCCCAAACACCACTGCACTGCCCTAAACCCTGAAACACCACCCCCAGCACGACACCCTACACTGTCCAAACACCACTGCTCTGCCCAAATCCCTGAAACACCAGCCCCAGCACAACCCCCTACACTGCCCGAACACCACTGCACTACCCTAAACCCTGAAACACCAGCTAGCACGACCCCCTAGCCCCAGCATGACCCCCTACACTGCCCAAACACCACTGCACTGCCCTAAACCCTGAAACACCAGCCCCAGCACGACCCCCTACACTGCCCAAACACCACTGCCCTGCCTTAAACCCTGAAACACCAGCCCCAGCACGACCCCCTACACTGCCCGAACACCACTGCACTGCCATAAACCCTGAAACACCAGCCCCAGCACGACCCCCTACACTGCCCCAACACCACTGCACTGCCATAAACCCTGAAACACCAGCCCCAGCACAACCCCCTACACTGCCTGAACACCCCTGCACTGCCCTAAACCCTGAAACACCAGCCCCAGAACAACCCCCTACAGTGCCCGAAGACCACTGCTCTGCCCTAAACCCTGAAACACCACCCCCAGTATGTCCCCCTACACTGCCCGAACAACACTGATGTGCCCTAAACTCTGAAACACAACCCCCAGCACGACCCCCTACACTGCCCGAACACCACTGCACTGCCCTAAACCCTGAAACACCAGCCCCAGCACGACCCCCTACACTGCCCGAACACCAATGTACTGCCCTAGACCCTGAAACACCAGCACGACCCCCTACACTGCCCAAACATCACTGCACTGCCCTAAACCCTGAAACACCAGCCCCAGCACAACCCCTTACACTGCCCAAACACCACTGCACTGCCCTAAACCCTGAAACACCAGCCCCAGCACAAACCCCTACACTGCCCGAACACCACTGCACTGCCCTAAACCCTGAAACACCAGCCCCAGCACAGCCCCCTACACTGCCCGAACACCACTGCACTGCCCTAAACCCTGAAACAGGACCCCCAGCACGACCCCCTACACTTCCCAAACACCACTGCACTGCCCTAAACCCTGAAACACCACCCCAGCACGAACCCCTACATTGCCCAAACACCACTGCACTGCCCTAAACCCTGAAACACCACCCCCAGCACGACCCCTTACACTGCCCAAACACCACTGCACTGCCCTAAACCCTGAAACACCAGCCACAGCACGAACCCCTACACTGCCCGAACACCACTGCACTGCCCTAAACCCTGAAACACCAGCCCCAGCACAGCCCCCTACACTGCCCGAACACCACTGCACTGCCCTAAACCATGAAACAGCACCCCCAGCACAACCCCCTACACTTCCCGAACACCACTGCACTGCCCTAAACCCTGAAACACCACCCCAGCACGAACCCCTACATTGCCCAAACACCACTGCACTGCCCTAAACCCTGAAACACCACCCCCAGCACGACCCCCTACACTGCCCGTACACCACTGCACTGCCCTAAACCCTGATACACCACCCCCAGCACGACCCCCTACACTGCCCGTACACCACTGCACTGCCCTAAACCCTGATACACCACCCCCAGCACGACCCCCTACACTGCCCGTACACCACTGCACTGCCCTAAACCCTGAAACACCAGCCCGACCCCCTACACTGCCCGAACACCACTGCACTGCCCTAAACCCTGAAACACCAGCCCCAGCACAAACCCCTACACTGCCCGAACACCACTGCACTGCCCTAAACCCTGAAACACCCGCCCCAGCACAGCCCCCTACACTGCCCGAACACCACTGCACTGCCCTAAACCCTGAAACAGGACCCCCAGCACGACCCCCTACACTTCCCGAACACCACTGCACTGCCCTAAACCCTGAAACACCACCCCAGCACGAACCCCTACATTGCCCAAACACCACTGCACTGCCCTAAACCCTGAAACACCACCCCCAGCACGACCCCTTACACTGCCCAAACACCACTGCACTGCCCTAAACCCTGAAACACCAGCCCCAGCACGAACCCCTACACTGCCCGAACACCACTGCACTGCCCTAAACCCTGAAACACCAGCCCCAGCACAGCCCCCTACACTGCCCGAACACCACTGCACTGCCCTAAACCATGAAACAGCACCCCCAGCACAACCCCCTACACTTCCCGAACACCACTGCACTGCCCTAAACCCTGAAACACCACCCCAGCACGAACCCCTACATTGCCCAAACACCACTGCACTGCCCTAAACCCTGAAACACCACCCCCAGCACGACCCCCTACACTGCCCGTACACCACTGCACTGCCCTAAACCCTGATACACCACCCCCAGCACGACCCCCTACACTGCCCGTACACCACTGCACTGCCCTAAACCCTGATACACCACCCCCAGCACGACCCCCTACACTGCCCGTACACCACTGCACTGCCCTAAACCCTGAAACACCAGCCCGACCCCCTACACTGCCCGAACACCACTGCACTGCCCTAAACCCTGAAACACCAGCCCCAACACGACCCCCTACACTGCCCGAACACCACTGCGCTGCCCTAAACCCTGAAACACCGCCCCCAGCATGAACCCCCACACTGCCCGAACACCACTGCACTGCCCTAAACCCTGAAACACCGCCCCTAGCACGACCCCCACACTGCCTGAACACCACTGCACTGCCCTAAACCCTGAAACACTGCCCCCAGCACGACCCCCTACACTGCCCAAACACCACTGCACTGCCCTAAACCCTAAAACACGACCCCCTACACTGCCCGAACACCACTACACTGCCCTATAACCTAAAACACCACCCCCAGCACGACCCCCTACACTACCCAACACCACTGCACTGCCCTAAACCCTGAAACACCACCCCCAGCACGACCCCTACAGTACCCAAACACCACTGCACTACCCTAAACCCTAAATCTACCCCCAGCACAGCCCCTGCACTACCCAAACACGACTTCACTACCCTAAACCCACCCTCAGCACGACCCCTACACTACCCAAACACCACTGTACTACCCTAAACCCTAAAACACTACCCCAGCACGACCCCTACACTACACCAACACCGTTGCGCTACCCTAAACCCTAAAATACAACACCCTACACTACCCAAACACCACTGCACAACCCTAAAACACTACCCCCAGCACGACCCCCTACACTACCCAAACACCACTGCACTACCCTAAACCCTGAAACACCACCCCAGCACGAACCCCTACATTGCCCAAACACCACTGCACTGCCCTAAACCCTGAAACACCACCCCCAGCACGACCCCCTACACTGCCCGTACACCACTGCACTGCCCTAAACCCTGATACACCACCCCCAGCACGACCCCCTACACTGCCCGTACACCACTGCACTGCCCTAAACCCTGATACACCACCCCCAGCACGACCCCCTACACTGCCCGTACACCACTGCACTGCCCTAAACCCTGAAACACCAGCCCGACCCCCTACACTGCCCGAACACCACTGCACTGCCCTAAACCCTGAAACACCAGCCCCAGCACAAACCCCTACACTGCCCGAACACCACTGCACTGCCCTAAACCCTGAAACACCAGCCCCAGCACAGCCCCCTACACTGCCCGAACACCACTGCACTGCCCTAAACCCTGAAACAGGACCCCCAGCACGACCCCCTACACTTCCCGAACACCACTGCACTGCCCTAAACCCTGAAACACCACCCCAGCACGAACCCCTACATTGCCCAAACACCACTGCACTGCCCTAAACCCTGAAACACCACCCCCAGCACGACCCCTTACACTGCCCAAACACCACTGCACTGCCCTAAACCCTGAAACACCAGCCCCAGCACGAACCCCTACACTGCCCGAACACCACTGCACTGCCCTAAACCCTGAAACACCAGCCCCAGCACAGCCCCCTACACTGCCCGAACACCACTGCACTGCCCTAAACCATGAAACAGCACCCCCAGCACAACCCCCTACACTTCCCGAACACCACTGCACTGCCCTAAACCCTGAAACACCACCCCAGCACGAACCCCTACATTGCCCAAACACCACTGCACTGCCCTAAACCCTGAAACACCACCCCCAGCACGACCCCCTACACTGCCCGTACACCACTGCACTGCCCTAAACCCTGATACACCACCCCCAGCACGACCCCCTACACTGCCCGTACACCACTGCACTGCCCTAAACCCTGATACACCACCCCCAGCACGACCCCCTACACTGCCCGTACACCACTGCACTGCCCTAAACCCTGAAACACCAGCCCGACCCCCTACACTGCCCGAACACCACTGCACTGCCCTAAACCCTGAAACACCAGCCCCAACACGACCCCCTACACTGCCCGAACACCACTGCGCTGCCCTAAACCCTGAAACACTGCCCCCAGCATGAACCCCCACACTGCCCGAACACCACTGCACTGCCCTAAACCCTGAAACACCGCCCCTAGCACGACCCCCCACACTGCCTGAACACCACTGCACTGCCCTAAACCCTGAAACACTGCCCCCAGCACGACCCCCTACACTGCCCAAACACCACTGCACTGCCCTAAACCCTAAAACACGACCCCCTACACTGCCCGAACACCACTACACTGCCCTATAACCTAAAACACCACCCCCAGCACGACCCCCTACACTACCCAACACCACTGCACTGCCCTAAACCCTGAAACACCACCCCCAGCACGACCCCTACAGTACCCAAACACCACTGCACTACCCTAAACCCTAAATCTACCCCCAGCACAGCCCCTGCACTACCCAAACACGACTTCACTACCCTAAACCCACCCTCAGCACGACCCCTACACTACCCAAACACCACTGTACTACCCTAAACCCTAAAACACTACCCCAGCACGACCCCTACACTACACCAACACCGTTGCGCTACCCTAAACCCTAAAATACAACACCCTACACTACCCAAACACCACTGCACAACCCTAAAACACTACCCCCAGCACGACCCCCTACACTACACAAACACCACTGCACTTTCCTAAACCCTAAATATATATATATATATATATACAAATGCATAACCAATAAAGGCATAAAGAAATAGCAACAGATCAAGCATTTCTCACTATTAAAACATAATCATGATTAAGACATATTAAAAACATTCATGCCAAACAGTAAAAGCATCTTTTTGGTAGAAACAGGTGGACAAAGGGGAGGCGGGTGGGACAGTGAGGAATCCACAGGCAGATACTGTATCCAACAGAAAAAGCGTTACCGAAGGTAAGTAACTTGCTCTTCTGATGGATACTTCTACCTGTTGATTCCTCACTTTTTTAATAGAATCCTCAAGCCATACCTCACCCGGAGGAGGGTGTCTACCTGACTAGACAAAAAATCTTGCAAAACAGATCGAGCAAAATGGCCATCCCTCCTAACCTACGAATCCAATGATAATTGAATAATTTTAGTCGAAATTATATTGAAAATAATACTTTAAAAATACTAAATTTAGACAAACACTTAAAGGAAAACTTTATTTTATAATTAATTTAAAGATATTTCATACTTTACAAACTACGCCGAAGTCGCGACCCCAGTGCGACTTTTCAAAATGGCTACCAGAATGCACGCAGCCATCGTGTAGGGTGCGCGAAGCGTTCGCGACTTCTGTATAATACTTTTTCTTTTTTAAAAGAATGAATATAGTTTTCCTTACTAAAAATTATTCAAATTCTTTTAATTCTTTTAATACATATATTACCTACTGGCGGTCGCCAGTAGGTAGTTATAGTTAGGACCCCTTTTCCATAGGAAATCCGCAACATTCTATTTGGAATAACTTTGGCGCCGGTCGACGAATCCTCGCGAATTTCTCAAAATAGGTGGGGCGCTACGCTCCGCTCCTACCCTGAAAGTCTCGGGGGGATTCGTCAAGCGGGGGCTGAGATAAAAGGGGGGTCCCATAACGCGTTTTTCCCATGCATTTTTCCATAGGACCTTTAGACAGGGCTACAGCCCGAATGGCTGAACAGAATTACTAGAAATTTGGCAGAGAGGTAGTCCCCAGGTCAAGGAAGTGCCTTTTGTAGGTTTGGTGTAAATCTGTTCAGTAGATTATGAGAAAATAGCCTTTAAATCAATATATATATCTGTATGCGCGCAGAGTGCGCGCTGGGTGCGCGCACCTTGCCGTGCGCGAGCGCAATTCTGATTGGTTGTTAGATCTTAGTAAACATTCGAATCGGTGGAAGTCAGGAAGCGGCGGCCGCCATTTTGTCTATCGCATAAAGAGGGGGTGATAAACAAAGGGAGAGAACTTGAAAAGGGGGCAGAGTGGGTAGAAATAGACCCAGTAGGCATTGTAAGGGGGTCAAAGTAGGACCTTGTAGGGCAAAAAAAAAGAATAATATTTTTTTTAAAAATATCGCCGAGTGCGCGCACCCTGCGCGCACCCGTAAAAAAAATTAATAATTTTTTTTTTTTAAAAATCGCATTTAAGTGTTTAGATATAAGGTGGCTCTAAAAAGAGCCCTTGTGTTTATTGTTTGTTTTTTGGTACCTACAAGTAAGTACCGATGCAGAGTCTGAGGTTCAAGAGGAAGACTCTGTTGCCTTCATCAGTGAAGTGCACACCATCTCCTCTATAAATGTCTTGCATGTCGTAACGCAAGTTGTTGTGGTAAATGGAACCCATACCATAGTCTCTGAGGAAAGCAGAAATAGATTTGTTGACGTGCTTCCTTGCTTTGTCAATCTGCGGACAAAATTGGTTGGACCAGTTCCACTTTTGCCTTTGGCATATGTTAGAATATACAAAGGCAGTTTGTGGAAAAAGCGACATCAATTGCTCAAAGGTGTCCTTAATAAGCATTTCCAAACCTACCCCAGTTAAAGTGCCTAGATCATTACCACCACAGTGCACAATAATAAGGTTAGGCTGTGGGAGATGTTGAAAGGTTTTCACCAAAGGCATTAATTGGTGCCACTTTAACCCTCTCTGACCAATCCATTTGATGTCTACATTTGGCAAAGCAAGGTCTCTCACCATACCTCTTTTCTCTGCAAATTTTTCACTCCAGAAGACATAGCTGTGTCCTACAATCCACACTGTGAACATCTTCAAAGGAGATCTGGATGCACTCAGGAGGTGTAATTCAGTAGAATGGTAAAAAGAAATGAAAGACAGTTTGGAAATGGAGGCATACATATTTTTAATTAAAAAAAAAAGAACTGATTGGCTGTTTCATACCATTCTACACTAAAAACTAGGCTGTATGTGTAAAATAATAGAAGCATGTTTTGTATTGGTTCAGAAAAATGTGTTACCAAAGAACAGTACTATGGATTTGCTGTAAGGTTTGAAAAGTCAAGCACTCTTGCTCTGTGGAATTGAAACATTGTGTGGCGAACTTCTGACCTAACTCCACACAGCAGTGTTCCATGAGCTGTTGCTATGGTAGCAGGCAGAAGTCAAGTTGGGGGAAGGGAACTAGGCAGAAGTCAAGTAGGGGGAAGGGTACTTTTGGAAAAGGGTTGGTTTTCAACCGATAGAAATGTGTGATTACATTTGAAAAAAAGGGGGAAGCAGTGAGCTTTGAAATTAACATGTATATGTGTGGAAAAAGAGAGGGAAAGTTTGCCATTATCTGGTTCTGCTGAGTGGAGAGAGGTGTAGAGAACAGAGGTCCTGGCTCTGATAATCTGCTGTGGGGTTTTGAGGTTTCAGTCTGTAATGCAAATACATTCAGCATCACTAAGGCTGGTTGCCCTTGCTGGAGTGTAGGCAGTCACCCAGCATACACATGGTTTGTGGTCTGAAAAAGCAGTCTGGACATGTGCATTTAAAAAAATCTGAAAAGTGGATTCATAATGTGTCAGTCTGTAAAAGTGATTTTCACTTGCCAACAAAAAAGAGCAGTAAGTGTGCATTCAAATTGGCAAAGATTTTTCGTTTTGTGACTAATGTGAAAACATGACTCTGTGTGCAAATAGGAATTACAGGCAGAGATTTGTTGCGTTTTGCTCTGGTGATTTCACAGTTGCATTAGTAGGAAAAAGGGGGAGTCTCTCAAGAAAAAAAATAAAAAAAATAAAAAACCTTGGGTGCGCGCAGGGTGCGCGCACCTCAAAAAAATTTCAAAAAAAAATTCTAAAAAAAAAATTTGTTTGGTTAAGTTTATAAGTGGCTCTTAAAAGAGCCCTTGAGTTAATGGAGGGAAACAGGAAGAGAAAAACGCAAAAAAAGAAAAAACATCTATGGCCTAGTGCATGGATGCGCATCAAATTTTCTCTGAAGGAGATCAAGACTGGTCTCCCCCACAGAAATAAGAGAACCGCAATCAGTGCACTGTGTAGACAACCTCGCCAAACAAGGTGGACCAACAAGAGGTAAAGAAACAGGTGAAGGCACCATCGCAGCTGAAGTGCTCCCCTGAGCTGCCGAAGATGTGCTCGGCTGAGCTGCTGCTGATGTCGTCGGCTGAGCAGGTGGAGAGTTTTCTCCAGAAGCTCGACGATAAGATGCTGGATGCATTTTGTAAACATGTCTCAACATAGTGTGAATGCTAAAAGAATATTTCTTGTTAGGATTCCCACGAGATAAGACTTTTTTACAAAGTACACATGTAACTTTCGGTGCATTTACCTTTTTCTCATTCTCAGGAAAAGTAAAAAACTGCCATACAAAGCTGTCTTTCTGCTTCCTGTTCCTCTGCCTCTCAAGAGTGTCCTGCTCACTGTCTGAAGTAGGTTGCTGTTCAGCCATTGTCTCTCAACAACAGAATAGCTCCTTCTCCAAAGGAATCAGAACTAATAATGAGGGGAGTAGGTGTGGTTTGGGAAGAATCTGGAACAGAAAGTACTTCAAACCAATCATAAGTGATGATTCTTGATCACATGACTTGCCATGAGGGGATTGGGTGTGGTATTGAAACAATTAGAAACTGAAAGTAATGATAACCAATAAGAAATGTTGTTTTATTATCTATAAACCCGAGGTGCGCGCACTGCGCAAGCTCCGTGCGCGCACCCCGTGATGACGTATGCACGAACGCGTAAACGCGCAGGTGCATACGTCATATACGCGTACCTAGCGCGCATACGTTTAACACGCGTATACGCGACCGTTATTGCGCGTAATTTTAGCGTATGCGGAAGTAAACCGCGTCGAGGGCGTAGGACGCATGCGTACGTACGTACGCATACGTACTGGGTGCGCGCTCCCAGCGCGCACCAATAAGTATATTTGCGTACGTAAATAACGTGCGCCGGAATTCATAAGAAACTAACGAAATAGTACTAGGTGCGCGCTCAGAGCGCGCACCCCAAGAATTTATAAAAAAAAAAAAAAAAAAGAGGACATTAAATAATTAAAAAAATTATAAAAAAAAAATATCCAAATTGAATCATTTTAAAAAATAATTTATAAAAAAAAACAGATAATATATAAATGAATATAAAGTAATTTTATTTAAATAAAAATAAATATCTTTAATTAAAAATACATAACTTAGCATATAAAAAAACCATACAAATTCTCAGAAAAAAACAAAGGTTTCAAAAACGAAATAGTTAGGGATTAGCATTTAAAAAACCTTGCAAATTCACTGAAAAAACCATAGGTTTCACACACGTTATAGTTAGGAATTAGCATTTAAAAAACCTTGCAAATTCACTGAAAAAACCATGGGTTTCACACACGTTATAGTTAGGAATTAGCATTTAAAAAACCTTAGAAATTCAATGAAAAAACCATAGGTTTCACACATGTTATAGTTAGCTGGACATTTTACTCGTAAAAAACCATTGAAATTGCCCCGTTATAGTTAGTTCAGCTAACTATAACTCGCGCGCCCGCAATGCACTGCTGATGACGTCACATATTACATCACTCATGACATGGTCAGTGACATCACTCATGACATCACTGATAACATCTCAAATGACATCACTGATGACATCACTGATGACATCATCCTTGTGATAGAGTGACAGACCTCCTCTCACCCTAATATAACCTTTGATACACACATTCATAAATAGAGACTAAACTTTACAAAACAATGGACATACCAATACCAGTTACAACAACCTCTTCAGTAATTCTAAGATCCACATACACATCCACTCATTCACCAACAGTCCTATACAGTCACTCATACATGTACTCACTCATCATATGTTCTCATACACCTATACATCCTGTTACACAATGCCACTCATCCGTAGAGTTACTCACACACATAGTCACCCATGCTAATAAAGAATCAAACATCCGTTTACTTGCATAAAGTTATACACACACCACCACACTTACTTCTACAAAAACTTACACATACTTAGTTTTTTAAACAATCACTTATAGAAACACATACTTATTCATACAGGAACTCTTTCAATCTCTCACTCTTACATATACTCACTTATATACACCAATAGTCACATATACTAGTTAAAAACATATGTAGTTACTCATAAAGACACTGTAGAGACAGTGATTCACTCACTAACACACCCATACACACACTCATCCACCCATGCAGTCCTGCACACATACTATCTTCAACACATACAAACAGTGAGTCACTCATTCATGCACCTATGCACTACGTAATACCCCCCACCGAACCATGCAGACACTCAGACTGATAATCAAAAAACCAACTAATAACCTATATAGACACTCATGTAGGTACTCACCAACCCATATAGCCACTTATACACAAAGTGAAAGACTGATACAGATATATACATATTTAAACATCACTCACTAAGCCATGTCTTCACTATGATACACCTAATCAGTCAGTTACACAATCAATTTTTCATAAACAAATCATCCATTTAGACACTTATATACCCATTTATTCTTCCATCGACCTTGAGATATACATATATAAAACATATTTAATTTTCAGAAAAACACACATTCACGGGATGATGTCTTCAGTGATGTCATTTGAGATGTCATCAGTGATGTCATGAGTGATGTCACTGACCATGTCATGAGTGATGTAATATGTGACGTCATCAGCAGTGCATTGCGGGCGCGCGAGTTATAGTTAGCTGAACTAACTATAACGGGGCAATTTCAATGGTTTTTTACGAGTAAAATGTCCAGCTAACTATAACATGTGTGAAACCTATGGTTTTTTCATTGATATATATATATATATATATATATATATATATATATATATATATATCAAAAACACGGGGGTTGCCAAATATGGAGTCGCACTCGTACCAAGAGAAGCTTTCCCCAAAGCTTTAATCAAATTCAGGTAGCAGCAGCTTACACCAGTTAATCACAGCATGCGCCCGCTGCCTTGACGCGTTTCGAGTAATCTCTTCTTCAGAAGGCTGCGCGGACTGAGAGCATAGTTTGTGGCTTCTACTTCCGTTATAAGCAGCTGCATCACATGTCCATAATTGAACACCCTGGATGGGGCTCTGTGTTGCATCATGGGAGTTGAAGTCCATAATATCACCCAAATGGCAACGTTCTCAATATCAATGCAATAAGGCCCTTTGGGGAAAGCTTCCCTTGGTACGAGTGCGACTCCATATTTGGCAACCCCCGTGTTTTTGATATATATATATATATATATATATATATATATATATATATATATTATCTACTGGCGTTCGCCAGTAGATAGTTATAGTTAGGACCGTGTTTCCATAGGAAATCCGCAACATTCTATTTGGAATAACTTTGGCGCCGGTTGACGAATCCTCGCGAAATTTTCAAAATAGGTGGGGCGCTCCGCTCCGCTCCCACCCTGAAAGTCTCGGGGGGTTTCGTCAAGCGGGGGCTGAGAAAAAAGGGGGGTCCCAAAACGCGTTTTCCCCATGCAATTTTTCATAGGGACCTTTAGTCCAAGGTACAGCCCGAACGGCTGAACAGAATTACTTGAAATTTGGCAAAGAGGTAGTCCTCAGGTCAGGCATGTGCCTTTTGCATATATGGTGTCAATCTGTTCAGTAGTTACTGAGAAAATCAAAAGTAAAATCACATACATATCTGGGCGGAGCCTAACCACACATCTCATCGTGAGATCTGATTGGCTGTCAGTACTTCATCCAAGAAGTGTTGGCAGCCATCTTGGGACCAATATACATGATAGCACCTCATTAAAAAGCATTGCAGTTAATAGAAGGTTTTAAGACTTTAGTTACATTATAAATCATTTGTTGATGGTACCATACTCATTTTAGGAATTGTGGTGTGTTCTAAGGTGATTTTACCATGTGAAAAAGCCTTCTGCTGGGATATTATGAATCATGATTGAGAGAAAAATATTTTCTCATGCTTTTCCCACAGAGGTTTGGAAGGTGATCTATAAGCTAAACTGAGAGCATATTTTCTGTAAATTCACATTATCTTTCTCAGTCATGTAAGAATGAAGTCTGACATTCTCAGTAAAACATGTACATCCAACAAGGGCAGAGACTGTCAGTTGATTCCTTTGTGTTCTACTGCAGCTTCCCAGAGTGCTCTAAAGAACAACTAGAGCGCTAACAGTCTTACTTATGACAAAAGTATGGCACACCTGAAGCCATCTTGATTGGAATAAAGTGGTAACACTTAAAACATTTAATTTACAAAGGAACAAAATGAGGGGGTTCATTTTGCCATATAAATTATGATTAGTGCTGCAGAAAGAAAAACTAGGGCACATTTTGAATTCTGAAATCCTCTTTTATTTCATAAAAACATTCTGACATGCAGACTGAAAAATGCACTTTGAATACCAGCAGCAGACTTGCCTGGTGAGCAGTAGCTTTACTACAGTGATCTAATGAGCAACTAGAGTGCTAACAGTCAGAATTTATGGAAAATGTGTGACACATCTGAATGCCTTCTTGATGGAATCAAAGTAAAAAACTGAAAGTATTTCCTACTGAGGAGACTGCAGTAAATGAGGAAATTAGGAAACTTCGTAACAAATAAATCTCCCAAGATGGCCACCAGAGACAAAAGAGCCCAAATGTAGCCCAAATATCACCCAGATGTAGCCCAAGTATAGCCCAATGACAGAATGTCCCAGAGTGTTCTTAAGAACAACTAGAGCGCTTACTGTCTTACTTATGACAAAAGTATGGCACACCTGAAGCCATCTTGATTGGAATAAACTGGTAACACTTAAAACATTTCATTTAAAATGGAACACAATGAGGGGGTTCATTTTGCCATAGAAATTATGATTAGTGCTGAAGAAAGAAAAATTAGGGCACATTTTGAGTGACTTCTCAAATCCTCTTCTATTTCATTAAAAAATTCTGATATGCAGACTGAAACATGCACTTCTAATACTAGCAGCAGACTTCCGTGGTGAGCAGTAGCTTTACTACAGTGATCTAATGAGCAACTAGAGTGCTAACATTCAGAATTTATGGCAAATGTGTGACATATCTGAATACCTTCTTGATGGAATCAAAGTAAAAAACTGAAAGCATTTCCTACTGAGGAGACTGCAGTAAATGAGGAAATTAGGAAACTTCATAACAAATAAATCTCCTAAAATGGCCACCAGAGACAAAGGAGCCCAAATGTAGCCCAAATATCACCCAGATGTAGCCCAAATGTAGCCCATTGACAGAAGTGTGCAAAACACTTATTTTTTGTGTATTTGCAGTTTCATATAGTGCAGACTTGTCAGGTATTGGAGTGCTTACATGAACATTGGTTACATCACACAAGATCAAATTCATTTTGGTTGTAGACATGGGGAGATTAAGTGATTTGACCAGAATCACAGAATGTTGAGCTGAAGCAGAAACTCCAACCTGGTTCCCCAGTTGCAAAGTCTGTAGCTCTGGAAGTAACACCACACCCTCTCCCCTTGGATGCAACATTTAATCAAGTGGTCAACTGGATAAAAAAACTAAGATTACAAATAATTTAAAAGTTCTTTGTCGCTATTTTAAAACTCAGAAAATATGTCCTCATTTTAGTTTTTTAGAGCACTAACCATAATTTTGATGCAAATAAGACCCTCTCATATATGTAATTTCTAAAGGAAATGCTCTAAGCATTACAGTTTTGATTACATCAAGATGACGTCAGGCATTCCACACTTTTGTAATAAATATAGAATGTTAGCAATCTAGTTGTTCATTGGGATACTGTTGAGAGGCAGAGGCCAGGGGCACGGACTCTGAAAATTGACGGCAGGTAGGAGAGTGCAGAGGCAACAATTTGACCACACTAGGCAGGCAGTGGCAGCACAACAGACTATGGAGGGCAGTGGAAAGGGGGGCAGGGGCAACAAACCAACAATACAGGACTGGCAAGAGAGGCTGTGGCAATATAATAGACCATTGTGGGCAGAAGGAAGAGGCAGTGGTCATACAACCATACATGCCAACAGACCCGTTTCAGCCTGGAAACGTCCAATGTTTTTAAGCTCAAATGGGCTTTACTTGATCTGTTTCCTGTCTACACTCTTCTCTTTTTCAATGTAACTCAAAGGGGACAATCATTACCCCAGTTTTATTTCAAAATCTCCCTCTTACCAAGTTCAAAATGTTCGCAAGTATGATACATTGGATCATGGTAGGCAGGAGGAATTGGGGTAAGGACATGGACTCGGATAACAGAGGACAGGAGGGACATTGAGAGGTGCACCAAACTGACCCTACAGGGCAGGCATCAGGGT
This sequence comes from Triturus cristatus, assembly GCF_964204655.1. Classification (NCBI taxonomy): domain Eukaryota; kingdom Metazoa; phylum Chordata; class Amphibia; order Caudata; family Salamandridae; genus Triturus; species Triturus cristatus. The sequence goes on from NC_140591.1 coordinate 833,447,695, forward strand.
TTGCAGCAGCACAATACACCACACAGGGCATGCGGGACGGGAGTGCAGCACAACAATCCATAGAATGCAATAGGGAGGGGACAGGACCATGCACATGGACAACAGACAACAGAGGGGAAAGAGGCAATGGTAGCTAGCTGAGCATAATGGACAGACAGGAGAGAAAGCTGCAGCATAACAGACCATAAAGGGCAGGAGGGACTTATCAGGGGCATTACAATGGAACAGACAAGCCAGGAGGGAGGGAATGGGGGTCTGCACATGGAAACAGAGGGCTGGGGGCAAGGGGGCAGGGCAGGAGCAGCAAGATGACCATGGAGGTCAGGCAGAATGGGCACTAGAAACAAGACACACCATGGAGAGCAACAGTGAGACTATGATGGCATACACACAGACCATGGAGAGAAGGTGGGAGGGGTCAGGAGCAGCTAGCTGACCACACAGGGAAGGTGGGAGGGGCCATGGCAGCACAGAAGACCATGCATGGCAAGCGGGAGGGTTAGTGGCAGCACAATGGCTATGATGGGCAAGCAGGAGGGTGCAGGGGCATGCACAAAGGACCATGGAGGATAGAAGGGATGGTCAGGACCTGGGCACAGACAAGAGAGTTCAGGGGAAGGGGCCTCACAACAGACCGCGCGGGGCTGGCAGGAGGAGCAGTTGCAGCACAACAGACCAGGGAGGGCAGAAGGGTGTGGCAGTAAAATGGACCATGGAGGACAGGAGGAAGGGGATAGGGGCATGGCATGTGGACAGGCAGGGTGGAGGTGGCAGGGACAGGTTACAGTCATCTGACAATGCTAGGCAGGTGGTAGGGGAGTGGCAGCTCAACAGAACACTCAGAGTAGATAGAAGTGGCAGGTCCATGGAACATGGTGGTCAAAAAGGATGGAGCAGGGGCATGCACAAAGACATCGGAGGGCAGGGGGAAGGAGAATAGGGGCAGCAAGCAAAGCACAGAGGCTAAGCAGGAGGTCAATGATGGACCATAGAATTGGGCAATGGAGGGCAGGATGAGTGGACTGGTACATCATGCTAAATGCAGGGCAGTGGCAGCACATCAGACCATGCATGGCAGGAGGGAGGAGGCTAGTCCATGGATTCAGACAACAGAGGATAGGGAGGAGGTGGATGTTGCAGCAAGCTAACTGTTCATAGAAGGTGGGTATTAGGAACTTTATTGTTTTTAAAATGTGTGTCTGTGCGAACTACTTAAAATATGAACAGGTATGCAGCTTAATCTCACTTTTATTCAGGAAGAAGAGGACGTTTGGGACTGTGACTCCGGGCTCACTTGGCAGAAACATCCCCTGACCATCCACCCCCATCGCAAAATGTAATGCCCGTGAAAAGGGTAGGTGGACGCCGTGTTATATAGAACATAGTCCTGAGAGCTCGATTGAAAATGAAAACTAGATATAGTATATGGTATAAACTATGCACCAACAAGTGTGATATAAGATGAACCGGGGCGTGAAATATAATATGCAATACATTGTGCGCAATGACAGATTCATTGGAGAGCGTGAGATAGCACAGGCACTAGCGCTTGCTATGTGATATGCGCCTTGGAGTGTAATATGCACAGGGCAGTGTTGTGTAACCTAAGTAGTCTCTAAAGTTGTAATATAAAATATGTGCTGGGTAGTGTAACATTGCATATGCACTGTGACAAAGATATGGATCCCAGATTGTAATATGTATGGCATAGCGCTGTGCTTTATAACACAGGCATCGAGGAAGGCACGTTAGATGGGGCAATATAACCCGTGCGAAGGCAAGTGTGGCATGACATATTCACGGGGTGGTATTACAGTGCACATGGGCTAGAGAGTGTCATAGCATACGCACTAGCTGGTGGAATACAACACAGAGGTGTGTGGCACTCGGCGGGCACTGGTGGGTGTAACACAGCATTGGGCTCAGCCAGGAGCACGCTGTAACTCTCAAGTGAGGTTTGTCTCCTTTCCAGAGAGTAAAATAAAAAGTATTACACATATGGCGGTGGATGTGTGTTTTATTAACCGTGAGGAGGTTTCTTGCATAGTTTGGTCGAATTTTTGTCGAATCCCCTTTGAATGGCTTGGTGTGCATGTGTATTAAATGTGCCCGTCAATAGCTACCCATGTTTGTATAAATAAACGACAAGGGTGTCTACTTGGAGAGTACCCACCAGCGGGGGCGCCGGGATTAGGCACGGTAGGGTGTCAGACATGTCAGAGCTTCACTAGCGGTGTGAATACATTCTACTTGGATTCATTGTATGCATAGTCGCCTTTTAATGAATATCACGCAAATCGTCATGGTGATAGGTACATACGGTTTGTCCAGCATGTCCTAGGTGTTTCTATAAATATTATGTTTTTTTTAAATAAAAAACAAAGGCCGGCCCCAGGGGATGGGGTCCCCGGGGCCATAAGTGGCCTGAGGAGGGGGTCAACACAGCCCCCCTCCTAAAGAATAATTTTTTTTTAAAAAGGCCATGACCTGGGAGTTGGGGTCCCCGGGGCCGATTAAGGCCTTGGGAGGGCCAAATTAATTTTTTTCAACAAAAAAAATTAGGGTGCAGGCCCTGGGGGTTGGGGTCCCCAGAGCTAATAAATTAGAACAAGAAAGGGGGCCACACAGCCCTCCTTCTTAAAAATAAATAAATAAAAGACCGGCATCGCGCCGGAGGCCACGCGCCCTCCTTGCAGCACTCTGAAAACGCGCCCCCTGGCCAGTTGTAAGTTGAGGAATTAATTCCCCTTCAATACTGAGGGTCCCTGAGGGCTAACTAGCCCAACAGGTATCTCCAGTATGCGCCAGGGAGCTGCGTTGCATACAGGTGTTCTGAGGCCACGCCCCTTTTTACACCTCCATGCAACGCAGCTCTGTGGCGCTTACTGGAGGTACCTAGTGGGCTAGTTTGACCCTAGGGACCCTTAGGATTCAAGGGGACTTAATCTCTCAACTCAGAACGCCCACAGGCCCTGTGGCGCGTTTTTAAGTTGGGGAAATAATTCCCTTTCAATCCTGAGGGACCCTGGGGTCCAACTAGCCCACCAGGTGCTTCCAGTAAGCACCACTGCTCTGCGTTGCAGAGAGGTGGTGCAGGCCGTGCCACTTTTTACACCTCTCTGCAACGCAGCTCTGTGGCGCTTACTGAAGGTACCTAGTGGTCTAGTTGGACCCTAGGGACCCTCAGGATTCAAGGGGACTTACTCTCCCAACTTAAAACGGCTACAGGGCGTGTTTACACAGTGGGGAAGGGAGGGGACGGGGCATGAGGTGACGTGTTCAAACACGCCCTGTGGTGCGTTTTAAGAGGTAGTTTTAATCCCCTGCTCTATTATATACTAGGGGCTTACAGAGGAGGTCATGCTAATCACAGGGGGACCCCAACACATAGTGTGCCCTAGTGTATGTAGGTGTTTTCACTGTATTCTGAGTGTCTTTTAACATAGCACTGGCTCTAGGACTGGTTAGTCAGACTCAGTTACCACCAGTATCCGTCTGAAAAAGTTGAGGGTACAGGATGATTTTGCAACAAGGCTTGTTTCTGCTCTTCTGTTTGTTCTTTCTGCACGTTATACTTCTTCCTGCACTTTTCTTCGTCTTTGAGGACTTCTGTTGCTTCTTTCTGCATTTCTTTTTTTTCTTTCTGTGCGTTTTTCCTTCTTTCTTCACATGTCCTATCTCTGTAGGCATAGTTAGAAATTAGCATTTAAAAAACCTTTGAAATTCACTGAAAAAAACATAGGTTTCAGGCACGTTATAGCTAGGAATTAGCATTTAAAAAACCTTAGAAATTCACTGAAAAAACCATAGGTTTCAGGGTTGTTATAGTTAGCTGGACTTTTCACTCGTACAAAACCATAGAAATTCCCCCGTTATAGTTAGTTCAGCTAACTATAACTCGCGCGCCCGCAATGCACTGCTGATGACGTCACATATTACATCACTCATGACATGGTCAGTGACATCACTCATGACATCACTGATGACATCACTGATGACATCATCCTTGTGATAGAGTGGCAGACCTCCTCTCCCCCTAATATAACCTTTGATACACACATTCAAAAATAGAAATTAAAATTTTCAAAACAATGGACATACCAATACCAGTTACAACAACCTATTCAGTAATTGTAAGATCCACATCCACATCCACTCATTCACCAACAGTCCTATACAGTCACTCATACATGTACTCACTCATCATATGTACTCATACACCTATACATCCTGTTACACAATGCCACTCATCCATAAAGTTACTCACACACATAGTCACACATGCTAATAAAGAATCAAACATCTGTTTACCTGCATATACAGTTATTGTTTAAAAGACTAAGTATGTGTAAGTTTCTGTAGAAGTAAGTGTGGTGGTATGTGTATCACTGTATATGCAAGTAAATGGATGTTTGATTCTTTTTATAGCATGAGTGACTATGTGTGTGAGTAACTCTATGGATGAGTGGCGTTGTGTAACAGGATGTATAGGTGTATGAGTACATATGATGAGTGAGTACATGTATGAGTGACTGCATAGGACTGTTAGTGAATAAGTGTATGTGTATCTGGATCTTAGAATTACTGAATAGGTTGTTGTAACTGGTATTGGTATGTCCATTGTTTTGAAACTTTTAGTTTCTATTTTTGAATGTGTGTATCAAAGGTTATATTAGGGTGAGAGGAGGTCTGCCACTCTATCACAAGGATGATGTCATCAGTGATGTCATCAGTGATGTCATTTGAGATGTCATCAGTGATGTCATCAGTGATGTCACTGACCATGTCATGAGTGATGTAATATGTGACGTCATCAGCAGTGCATTGTGGGCGCGCGAGTTATAGTTAGCTGAACTAACTATAACGGGGGAATTTCAATGGTTTTGTACGAGTGAAAAGTCCAGCTAACTATAACACCCCTGAAACCTATGTTTTTTTCAGTGAATTTCTAAGGTTTTTTAAATGCTAATTCCTAACTATAACGTGCCTGAAACCTATGGTTTTTTCAGTGAATTTTAAAGGTTTTTTAAATGCTAATTTCTAACTATGCCTACAGAGATAGGACATGTGAAGAAAGAAGAAAAAATGCACAGAAAGAAAAAAAAGAAATGCAGAAAGAAGCAACAGAAGTCCTCAAAGACGAAGAAAACTGCAGGAAGAAGGATAACATGCACAAAGAACAAACAGAAGAGCAGAAAGAAGCCTTGTTGCAAAATCATCCTGTACTTTTCCAGACGGATACTGGTAACTGAGTCTGACTAACCAGTCCTAGAGCCAGTGCTATGTTAAAAGACACTTAGAATACAGTGAAAACACCTACATACACTAGGGAACCCTATACGTTGGGGTCCCCCTGGGATTAGCATGACCTCCTCTGTAAGGCCCTAGTATATAATAGGGCAGGGGGATTAAAACTACCTCTTAAAACGTGCCACAGAGCGTGTTTGCACACGTCACCTCCCTTCCCCACTGTGTAAACACGCCCTGTGGCCGTTTTAAGTTTGGAGATTAAGTCCCCTGGAATCCTGAGGGTCCCCAGGGTCCAACTAGCCCACTAGGTAACTCCAGTAAGCGTCACAGAGCTGCGTTGCACAGAGATGTAAAAAGGGGCACAGACTAGACCACCTCTCTGCAACGCAGCGCAGTGGCGCTTACTGGAAGCACCTGGTGGGCTAGTTGGCCCCCAGGGTCCCTCAGGATTGAAGGTGAATTATTTCCCCAACTTAAAACACACCACAGGGCATGTTTGCACTTGTCACCTCAGGCCCCGTCCTCTCCCTTCACCACTGTGTAAACACGCCCCGTGGCCGTTTTTAGTTGGGGGATTAAGTTCATTTGAATCCTGAGTGCCCCTAGGGTCCAACTAGCCCACAAGGTACCTCCAGTAAGCACCACAGAGCTGCGTTGCAGAGAGGTGTAAAAAGTGGCACGGCCTGGACCACCTCTCTGCAACGCAGCGCAGTGGCGCTTACTGGAAGAACCTGGTGGGCTAGTTAGCCCACAGGGGCCCTCAGGATAGAAGGGGAATTATTTCCCCAACTTAAAACGCGCCATAGGGTGTGTTTGCACACGTCACCTCAGGCCCCGTCCCCTCCCTTTACCGCTGTGTAAACACGCCATGTGGCCGTTTTAAGTTGGGAGATTAAGTCCCCTTGATTCCTGAGGGTCCCTAGGGGCAAAATTGACCTCCTGCTTAGCCTCTGTGCTTAGCTTGCTGCCCCTATTCTCCTTCCCCCTGCCATTCGATGTCTTTGTGCATGCCCCTGCTCCATCCTTTTTGCCCACCATGTTCCATGGACCTGTCACTCCTATCTACTTTGAGTGTTCTGTTGAGCTGCCACTCCCCTCCCACCTGCCTAGCATTGTCAGATGACTGTAACCTGTCCCTGCCACCTCCACCCTGCCTGTCCACATTCCATGCCCCTATCTCCTTCCTCCTGTCCTCCATGGTCCATTTTACTGTCACACCCTTCTGCCCTCCCTGGTTTGTTGTGCTGCCATTGCTCCTCCTGCCTGCCCCGCGTGGTCTGTTGTGAGGCCCCTTCCTCTGAACTCTCTTGTCGGTGCCCAGGTCCTGACCCTCCCTTCTATCCTCCATGGTCCTTTGTGCATGCCCCTGCACCCTCCTTCTTGCCCATCATAGCCATTGTGCTGCCACTAACCCTCCCGCTTGTCATGCATGGTCTTTTGTGCTGCCACGGCCCCTCCCACCTTCCCTGTGTGGACAGCTAGCTGCCCCTGACCCCCTCCCACCTTCCCTCCATGGTCTGTGTGTATGCCATCATAGTCTCACTGTTCCTCTCCATGGTGTGTCTTGCTTCTAGTGCCCATCCTGCCTGACCTCCACGGTCATCTTGCTGCTCCTGCCCTGCACCCTTGCCCCCAGCCCTCTGCTTCCATGTGCAGACCCCTATTCCCTCCCTCCTGGCTTGTCTGTTCAATTGTAATGCCCCTGATCCCTCCCTCCTGCCCTTTATGGTCTGTTATGCTGCAGCTTTCACTCCTGTCTGTCCATTATGGTCAGCTAGCTACCATTGCCTCTTTCCCCTCTGTTCTCTGTTGTCCATGTGCATGGTCCTGTCCCCTCCCTATTGCTTTCTATGGATTGTTGTGCTGCACTCCCGTCCCGCATGCCCTGTGTGGTGTATTGTGCTGCTGCAAACCCTGATGCCTGCCCTGTATGGTCGGTTTGGTGCACCTCTCCATGCCCCTCCTGTCCTCTGTTATCCGAGTCCATGTCCCTACCCCAATTCCTCCTGCCTTCCATGATCCAATGTACCATACTTGCAAACATTTTGAACTTGGTAAGAGGGAGATTTTGAAAAAAAACTGGGGTATTGATTTTCCCCTTTGAGGTACATTGAAAAAGAGGAGATTGTAGACAGGAGGCAGATCAAATAAAGCCCATTTGAGCTTAAATACATTGGACGTTTCCTGGCTGAATCGGGTCTGTTGGCATGTATGGTTGTACTACCACTGCCTCTTCCTTCTGCCCACAATGGTCTATTATATTGCCACAGCCTCTCTTGCCAGTCCTGTATTGTTGGTTTGTTGCCCCTGCCCCCCTTTTCACTGCCCTCCATAGTCTGTTGTGCTGCCACTGCCCTTCCTGCCTGCCCCGTGTGGTCAAATTGTGGCCTCTGCACCCTCCTACCTGCCTTCAATTTTCAGAGTCCGTGCCCCTGTCCTCTGCCTCTCAACAGTATCCTAATGAACAACTAGATTGCTAACATTCTATATTTATTACAAAAGTGTGGAACGCCTGATGTCATCTTGATGTAATCAAAACTGTAATACCTAGAGCATTTCCTTTAGAAATTACATATATGAGAGGGTCTTATTTGCATAAACATTATGGTTAGTGCTCTAAAACACTAAAATGAGGACATATTTTCTGAGTTTTCAAATAGCGACAAAGCACTTTTAAATTATTTGTTATCTTTATGTTTTTTTATCCAGTTGACCACTTGATTAAATGTTGCACTTAGGGGAGAGGATGTGGTGTTACTTCTAGAGCTGCATACTTTGCATCTGGGGAACCAGGTTGGAGTTTCTGCTTCAGCTCGACATTCTGTGATTCTGGTCAAATCACTTAATCTCCCCATGTCTACAACCAAACTGAATTTGTTCTTGTGTGATGTAACCAATTCTCATGTAAAGCACTCAAATACCTGACAAGTCTGCACTATATAAAACTGCAAAAACACAAACAATAAAAAGTGTTTTGCACACTTCTGTCATTGGGCTACATGTGGGCTACATCTGGGTGATAATTGTGCTGCATTTGGCTCTTTTGTCTCTGGTGGCCATCTGGGGAGGTTTATTTGTTATGAAGTTTCCTACTTTCCTCATTTACTGCAGTTTCCTCAGTAGGAAATGCTTTCAGTTTTTTACTTTGATTCCATCAAGAAGGTATTCAGATATTTCTCACATTTGCCATAAATTCTGAATGTTAGCACTCTAGTTGCTCATTAGATCACTGTAGTAAAGCTACTGCTCACCACAGAAGTCTGCTGCTGGTATTAAAAGTGCATGTTTCAGTCAGCATGTCAGAATTTTTTTATGAAATAGAAGAGGATTCGAGAAGTCACTCAAAATGTGCCCTAATTTTTCTTTCTTCAGCACTAATCATAATTTCTATGGCAAAATGAACCCCCTCGTTGTGTTCCTTTTTAATTTAAATGTTTTAAGTGTTACCAGTTTATTCCAATCAAGATGGCTTCAGGTGTGCCATACTTTTGTCATAAGTAAGACAGTTAGCGCTCTAGTTATTCTTAAGAACACTCTGGGACACTCTGTCATTGGGCTATATTTGGGCTACATCTGGGTGATATTTGTGCTACATTTGGGCTCTTTGCCTCTGGTGGCCATCTTGGGAGACTTATTTGTTATGAGGTTTCCTAATTTCCTCATTTACTTCAGTCTCCTCAGTAGGAAATACTTTCAGTTTTTTACTTTGGTTCCATCAAGAAGGCATCCAGATGTCTCACACATTTGCCATAAATTCTGAAAGTTAGCACTTTATTTGCTCATTAGATCACTGTAGTAAAGCTACTGATCACCAGGGAAGTCGTCTGCTGGTATTCAAAGTGCATGTTTCAGTCTGCATGTCAGATTTTTTTAATGAAATAGAAAAAGATTTGAGAAGTCAAAATGTGCCCTATTTTTTCTTTCTGCAGCACTAATCATAATTTCTATGGCAAAATGAACCCCCTCATTTTGTTCCTTTGCAAATTAAATGTTTTAAGTGTTACCACGTTATTCCAATCAATATGGCTTCAGGTGTGCCATACTTTTGTCACAAGTAAGACTGTTAGCGCTCTAGGACATTCTGTCATTGGGCTATACTTGGGCTACATCTGGGGGATATTTGTGCTACATTTGGGATTTTTTTTCTCTGTTGGCCATCTTGGGAGACTTATTTGTTATGAAGTTTCCTAATTTCCTCATTTACTACAGTCTCCTCAGTAGGAATACTTTCAGTTTTTTACTTTGATTCTATCAAGAATGCATTCAGATGTGCCACACATTTTCCATTAATTCATAATGTTAGCACTCTAGTTGCTCATTAGATCACTGTAGTAAAGCTACTGCTCACCAGGGAAGTCTGCTGCTGGTATTGAAAGTGCATGTTTCAGTCTGCATGTCAGAATGTTTTTATGAAATATCAGAAGATTTGAGAAGTCACTCAAAATGTGCCCTAATTTTTCTTTCTGCAGCACTAATCATACATTCTATGGCAAAATGAACCCCCTCATTTTGTTCCTTTTTAAATTAAATGTTTTAAGAGTTACCACTTTATTCCAATCAAGATGGCTTCAGGTGTGCAATACGTTTGTCATAAGTAGGACTGTTAGCGCTCTAGTTGTTCTTTAGAACACTCTGGGAAGCTGCAGTAGAACACAAAGGAATCAACTGACAGCCTCTGCCCTTGTTGAATGTACATGTTTTACTGAGAATGTCAGACTTCATTCTCACATGACTGAGAAAGATAATGTGAATTTACAGAAAATATACTCTCAGTTTAGCTTAAAGATCACCTTCCAAACTTCTGTGGGAAAAGCATGAGAAAATAGTTTTCTCTCAAACATGATTCATGATATCCCAGCAGAAGGCTTTTTCACATGGTAAAATCTCCTTAGAACACACCACAATTCCTAAAATGAGTATGATACCATCAACAAATGATTTATAATGTAACTAAAGTCTTAAAACCTTCTATTAACTGCAATGCTTTTTAATGAGGTGCTATCATGTATATTGGTCCCAAGATGGCTGCCAACACTTCTTGGATGAAGTGCTGACAGCCAATCAGATCTCACGATGAGATGTGTGGTTAGGCTCTGCCCAGATATATATGTGATTTTACTTTTGATTTTCTCAGGAACTACTGAACGGATTTACACCATTTAACCAAAAGGCACGACTCTGAACCAAGAGAAATTTACACTACGAAGGGTCAGAGCTTGGCAAATCCAGCACCAAACATTCATATTAGTGTGAGCCTATCTTATTTCAGTCCCTGTGCGTTGGGTCTGGGATGTGACCCATATACATCCCACAAGGTGATTATGAATCACCACTTCACAGAAAAAACAAAAGTGACCCGGCACCCGAGCACAAAAAAATATATATCTCTCTATAGTATTTCTAGATATCCTAGTGTGTCATATAACAGCAAAGAACATGGTATTTCAATAAATAGCTTCCCAGAAAAATAAGTTAGACAATCGCTAAACTTGATCATAGACAATTTATTCTTTGTTTCATTCGGAGACACTTTATTCTTTTAAAACATCATGAAATTGCTTGCCGCCAACGCGTTTCATCCTTCATGGGACTTCTTCAGGGATTAATCAAAATTGTTTGGACGACGATTCATGCCACATGTAAAAATAACAGCAATGACAAAACCAATTATTGGTAAGACAGATATAGTAGTTTGTGTTCTTCACAATCTAGTATCTTGCTATTAAACCGCAATGTTTTCCAAACATCTGTACCCAGTAGTTTGTCAATGGTAAAACGATCAAATTATTTGTAGAGATGATAAAGCATCCAATATTGTCAGCGTTGTATCCTATACTGGGCATATTCCTCCTAATTACGTTGTGTCACCATAAGTAATTAGCCATAGTAAGGTCCATTAGTGGTGGGCCTATTACGTGGCTTTCCCGGCGCAAACAGTCGTCCGATTTCATGCACGACTCTGAACAAAGGTCTACCTTTCTACCAAATTTGGTGTAATTCCGTTCAGCAGTTCGGGCTGTAGCTGCGACTAACGGTCCCTATGGAAAATTGCATGGGGAAAATACGTTTTGGGACCCCCCTTTTTTCTCGGCCCAAGCTTGACGAATCACCCCGAGACTTTCAGGATATGAGCGGACTGGAGCGGGCCACGAGTTTTTAAAATTTCGTGAAGATTCGTCAACCGGCGCCAAAGTTATTCTAAATAGAATGTTGCGGACTTCCTATGGATAATAGGTCCTAACTCTAACTACCTACTGTCGACCGCCAGTAGGTAATATATATATATATATTCACTGAAAAAACCATAGGTTTCACACATGTTATAGTTAGCGGAAATTTTACTGATAAAAAACCAGTGAAATTCCCCCGTTATAGTTAGTGCAGGCAACTATAACTCACGCGACCGCAATCCTCTGCTGATGCTAATACTGTATTTAGACACTTATATGCCCATGTCTTCTTCCATACATTTTTAGCTATACATATATTACAAATATTTTTTTTTCATAAAGACACATATGTCATCAGCAGAAATTTGCGGTCGCGTGAGTTATAGTTGCCTGCACTAACTATAACGGGGGAATTTCACTGGTTTTTTATCAGTAAAATTTCCGCTAACTATAACATGTGTGAAACCTATGGTTTTTTCAGTGAATTTGCAAGGTTTTTTAAATGCTAATTCCTAACTATAACGTGTGTGAAACCTATGGTTTTTTCAGTGAATTTGTACGGTTTTTTAAATGCTAAGTTACTTTACGCCATTCGAGGCGTGCGCGCCCACTTAACGCAGTTCGTTCCGTGCACGGTTTTTATCAACTTTAATAAGCCCTGTACATTTGGTGGCCTTCGGCCACCAAAAGCACAGGGGGTGGGGTCAATGTGGATAGTGTTTTTTTTATTTCAATTTTATAATTTCATGTTGCCAAAATTTAGTTTTTTTTACCTATTAATAAGCCCTGTACATTTGGTGGCCTTCGGCCACCAAAAGCACAGGGGGTGGGGTAAGTGTGGATAGTGTTTTTTTTATTTTTATTTTTTTACCGTACGCTTACGGTAAGCGTACGGTAAGCGTACCCCGCGAAATTGCCGAAAAAAAAATAAAACCGTTTTTGCTCTTGGGGGATGTTTGTGGACTCCCTCAACATGACTATGTGGGAGGGAGTTGTCAAAACAGCCCCGTAACATGTTTTTGGCCATCATGTTTGATAAACAACACTCAGTGCGAGAGACAAAATGGCGGCCGCCGCTTCCTGGTTTCGGCCGATTCGAATGTTTACTAAGATCTAAGAGCCAATCAGAATCGCGCTCGCGCACGCCACCGTACGCTTACCGTAAGCGTACGGTAAGCGTACCGTAAGCGGGCTCAGATATATATATTGATTTAAAGGCTATTTTCTCAGAATCTACTGAACAGATTTACACCAAACCTACAAAAGGCACTTCCTTGACCTAGGGACTACCTCTCTGCCAAATTTTGAGTAATTCTGTTCAGCCGTTCGGGCTGTAGCTCGTTCTAAAGGTCCTATGGAAAAATGCATGGGAAAAACGCGTTTTGGGACCCCCCTTTTATCTCAGCCCCCGCTTGACGGATCCCCCCGAGACTTTCAGGGTAGGAGCGGAGCGTAGCGCCCCACCTATTTTGAGAAATTCGCGAGGATTCGTCGACCGGCGCCAAAGTTATTCAAAATAGAATGTTGAGGTTTTCCTCAATCCTCTGCTGATGACGTCAGATATTACATAACTGTATTTAGACACTTATTTACCCATGTCTTCTTCCATTAATCTTTAGCTATACATATATTACAAATATTTATTTTTCATAAAGACACATATGTCATCAGTGATGTAATATCTGACGTCATCAGCAGAGGATTGCGGTCGCGTGAGTTATAGTTGTCTGCACTTACTATAACGGGGGAATTTCATTGTTTTTTTACGAGTGAAATGTCCAGCTAACTATAACATGTGTGAAACCTATGGTTTTTTAAGTGAATTTGCAAGGTTTTTTAAATGCTAATTCGTAACTATAACGTGTGTGAAACCTATGGTTTTTTCAGTGAATTTGTACGTTTTTTTAAATGCTAAGTTATGTTTTCATTAATTTATTTTTTTTTCAGGTTTTTCACCGTGCGCGCACGGTGCACTTCGCGCACAGTGCGCGCGCGATGCGCGCACAGTGCGCGCGCGGTGCGCGCACCTCGCGATTTAAAAAAAATAAAAATATTGTTTTTTCTCCCTTGGGGGTCCTTCTGTGACCCCCTGACCAAGGCTAGGGGGTCAGGAACTGTCCACTCTGCCCCCTTTTCACGTTCTCCACCTTTTTTTTTCACCCCCTCAGACTGCGAGAGACAAAATGGCGGCCGACACTTCCTGGTTTCGACCGATTCGAATGTTTACCGACATCTAACAACCAATCAAAATTGCGCACGGCAGGGTGCGCGCACTGTGCGCGCAAGGGGCGCGCGTATAGATATTGATATGCTTTTAAATGCTATTTTCTCAGGAAATACTGAACAGATTTACACCAGACCTGCAAAAGGCACTTCCTTGACCTTATGGCTACCTCTCTGCCAAATTTCACGTAATTCTGTTCAGCCGTTCGGGCTGTAGCTGCGACTAAAGGTCCTATGGAAAAATGCATGGGGAAAACGCGTTTTGGGACCCCTCCCTTTTTCTCGGCCCCCGCTTGACGAATCACCCCGAGACTTTCAGGGTAGGAGCTGAACGGAGCGCCCCATATATTTTGAAAATTTCGCGAGGATTCGTCAACCGGCGCCAACGTTATTCAAAATGGAATTTTGAGATTTCCTATGGAAACTAGGTTGTAACTATAACTATCTACTGGCGACCGCCAGTAGATAATATATATATATATATATATATATATATATATATATCACCAAACGACCACCTTCCTTCAAAGAAGTCCAGGGACACAGCAGGAATTCTGTTGAAGCCTTTATTCACAGATTTTCAGCATGGCATAATGCATTTCGACTGTACGTCTTCTTCAGATGCTGCTGCTGAATTGTTGTCACCTGTTCCCTCCTTTGAACATCTCATTGCACTCCCATTGGTGGGAGATCAGCTGGTCCTGCTGCCATATAAGGAATGCAGTTTAATGTACAACTTCAATTCCCAGCATTCATTGTTCAGGTAAGTACTGCAGCCGGATAAGGTTGTAACTGCTGTGAGTGCTGAACATTGCATCACAAAGGGGGGCCATGTAGTGGCAGGTTAAAACAAAATTATAAACGTGTTGCAGGCTTCCTCAGGTCCCCTACGTCCAGCCCCAGTAATGAGAACACACCGGGCCTGAGGCAAACTGAAGTCATGCTCGCCTCCCCATGTAATCACGGGCTGCCTGGTCGCAGCGGCCACTGGTATGGTCCGTTCTCGAGGCGGTCCTGGCAAAATCAATACCTTGATTACACAGTCCGAGTTGCCAGGAAAGACCAGGACACTTGATGGACGGGTCCCTGTATCGCGCTCCAGGCAGGCGCGAAAAATATCACCAAACGACCACCTTCCTTCAAAGAATATACAGGTTGCAAAACAAATCTGATACAGATTACACTGTAGTTCAGCTACCATGCTGAACAAAATAACGTAAAGGTTGTAGGCTCAATCCAGAAAGGTTGTTGATCGCATAAAGCGAATTTTTTGTGTGAAGTTTGCACTTCAAAATTCCACATTATCACCTGGTGATTCTTTCACGTCACATTCTTCACACAATTAAGTCACAAATCATTCCGAAATCTCGCAATCCGCTTGCTCCCATCGAAAAAGAAAACAAATACGCCCCCCCCAAATATTTTTATTTAAAAATTCTGGGTCACCTTCATCCTGTCTGTCCTCATCTTTCCAGTGGGCCACTAGCTGTGTCATGCTCGATTTGCCATAGCGTTTAATAAGTGTTCGCATTATTTTGTGTTAATCCAGCTAAAGCCGATTGAGGAGCTATTAAATGACAGGTGTGCACCAGGTCTGGGTGCGCCTCAGGTGCGGCGCCGAGTCACCGTGGGCCAAATGGAATGGACCATGGGCTAATATAGTGCTAGGGGTAGGTTGTAGTTCTACAAACTATGCTGTGTCCGCTGTGGGTGCTCTCTCCTGTTATTTTGCCACCCCTAAGGGGTCGCTTCAGTATTTGCTTACTGGCAGATAGGGGTGAGGGTGCCTGTCCGTTCTTCTCCAGTACCACACAGACGGACTATGATGAGTTTTCTGACCTCAGTGAGATGTCGAGCTCCCAGGGTGGCGCCATTTTCCCTGAAAGGCCCCTCTGCCCTTAATAAGATTCCAGCTGGCTGTATTTATGTCTACAAACACAAAGCCACAAGGTTTCACTGCTCCTCCCTGATGTGATTAGTATCAGCAACTGAGGTGGGTAATTGGTGTGTTCCTCTCGCCAGGACATTGTGGCGAGCAGCAGATCGCAAACATGCTTTCTTTACGGGCCTGTCGGCTCACGTTTGAATACTTTTCAAATACTTCTTCGGGGCTCTGTGTGCAATTTAGAAGTGCTTCATTTCCACTTCCAGCGTCCCTCGGAGGCTGTGTGAGGGGGGAGATCATTTGTCCCTGCTTGACCTCTAAATGATTGCAGGACAGACAGCGTGTATATTGTCTCCCTTTCTGTGGGATCCATGGTATCTCACTATGATGTTTGCCCTCATTATTCTACTGGATGAGCTTTTTTACATCCATTTGGTGGCTTTGTGGTTATGTTGCGGTCTGGAGCCGGGTTTGAAATCTACCTTCTGGTGTTTAAAATACTTTGGCACTTGAAGGGACAGGAAAGTGCTTTAAGATATCAATGCAATACCATTGTTTTATATTTTCTGGGGTACTTTTTAAATGAAAGGGTGCACTTTCTTTTCAACCACTAGACTTGTTAGGATTTATTCCTTCTTTGTAGCTCAGTGCTGCTAGTTACTGAGCCAGTGATGCCGAAAGTTTGCCTTGTTCGTATTTTTAACCCTCCGGCCCAGGGTCACTCTGCAAACATTAGGAGTACATGCAGCTAAATTTCCACGGACCAACATCGCTCCACCAACTCCCACCCAACAGTAAAAAGTACATATTCTCTGGACCGCTTCAATTGGTTGGCTGTCCTGTGAGCGACTCAGTCTCTCGGATCAGCTCATCTACTGATTTCGGCATCACCAAGGACAAGGAGGCCCCATTTGCCTGGGATTTGCCAGATTTCGAGACTATCGACCTTCGGTCTGAGGGGGTGCCAGACTCCGAGTGAGATCCCTGAATCGATACTATTTCAACCAGCGCCTAGAGAGCAGCCGCTCTTCTCTGCTGTTTGTGAAGAGAAATGCTTCTTCAACAACCAGCCACCTGGGGCCTTCTGTGCTCTCTTCCTAGGCCTGCGCAGAGGCACCCCCCTCTGGTCTGGGTGCCTAGGCCACTGGCAAGATGGTCCTCATTTTTTAGGCCTCCAACCACTCCTAGGGCATGTCCGGGTACTCACAGAAGTGAGTGGTGCCATCAAGTATGACCATGAGCTTGGCAGGGAACATCAAAGAGTACTGCAAGCCTTCTTCTCTAAGGGTCTTCTTTACTTCCAGCAAAGGTATTAAGCCTGGCTTGTACTGCTTTAATGAAGTCGGAGAACACCAAAACCTTACTGTTGTTCTCTGCAAAGGAGCCGGCAACCCATGCCGCCTGGAGTATATTATCTCCTTCTCTGTAGTGTTAAAATCGCACCACTACAGGGCGTGGTGGGTGCACGGGTGCCAGCGTGTGGGCCAGTACCCTATGTGCATGTTTCAAGGTGAAGAAGGGGTAAGATGGTTTGGTCACTTCAGTTTGTAACCATCATTCCAGGTATGACACCATATCGCCCCGCACCATACCATCAGGCAACCCAGCCACCCAGATATTATTGTGGCAGTTGCGGCCTTCCGCATCTTCACTGTGCATTCTAGATGGTAAAAAAAAGTATTGACATGTTGCAAAAAACAATTATCTGGGGTACAGCACACTGGAGGCTACCATATTAAGGTCAGAATGATTCCTTCTAAACTCTAAAGTTAGATCTAGAAAAAACATAAAACATCATGGAAAGAAAATGCACTCCCAGAGATGTACAGAAAGAAGAATTTGCAAAATTGGCATACATGAGCAGAAATAGTAGAAGGAATATGAAGAAGAAATATTTTAAGTCCTCATATAAGAAGAAAAGTTGAAAACCACTGAAAAAAATCCCAGTTACAAAAAGGTGGTGGCCTTGGAAAGTTGTCCACTTACCCTGACACTATTGTAAATCTTAATTTAAAATTACCTGTAGTAAACATTTGTTTAGTTATATTGTATTGTAATTTAAAACTATTACTTATACTGTATTCCTAACACACTCTCTTATCATTAACAATGTGAGCTTTAATCATAGTATTCAGTTACGTGAATTAAAATTGTACAATACTGGGGGGTGTGGCCTAGGAGGAAATGGAGTAGGACAAGTTTCTCCTGCTCATCGTCTCCCCGGGGCCCATCCAGCGCCATCGACTGCACTGGGGCAGCTGAGGGGGTGATCTACAGCCATGGGACGGTGGCTGCCCTCATCATGAAGGGGATGTTCCCCCCTACTGCATCAACACTGGCCATTACATGGCGGAGGTTCACCCTGGCTGCTGGGTGCCCTGCCTCCATTTTGTCAGGCAGCCCTCACATCACCGGGCCCTGAAGCGGTCGTGACAGCTTTGTCTAGCAGCCTACCCCTGAACTGTGCTCGGCGGAGTGGACTGCTTCTTTGATGCCTTAGGCGGGGGCTGCCCCGCTGCTGATCATTGAGGAGCACACGTAGTTTGCTGTAGGTACCACGCGGCGGCCTGGCACTCCTGGAGTGTGCGGCTGTGACCCCCCCCCCCCCCCTGCGAGACTGCGGCTTATCGGCCTCTCAGGCCCCCAGAGGTAATTCTGACAGCGAGTACATACTGGCAGGGGAAAACGGACACCGAATCTTCAGACCTGAGGCCTCCGCAGTGCGGGCACGCCTGGACTCGCCTGCTCATCCCAGGTCTGTGGTACGGCCTATCGGTGCCCTTATCCCCGGGACAAGAATCAGAAGCATGGCGCCGTTGCAGGGGTTTTGTGAGCCGACCCACTGCTGGTTATCGTGAAGCACACGCAGTTTGCTGGAGAAACCACGAGGCTGCTTGACACACCACAAGTGCGGGCTGTGCTCTCCTTGTGTGACCGCGGCCCATTGGCCCCTCGGGCACCTAGAGGTACTTCCAATGGTAACTGCATACCAGCAGGGCCCGGCCACCAACTCTCCAGACTCAAGATCTCTGCGGTGCGGTCACGCGTGAACTCACCTGCTCATCCCAGGCCTGCGATACAGCCTATCAGCACCCTGGAGAAGAATTAGCGGTGAGGTGTGATCACGGGGGTAGAGCAAATTGACTTCTGTGCCTGAAGCCCCTGGGGCTCTACTTTTCTTGCTGTTGAGGAGCTGTACTACATGCCCATGGCCTGGAGCCTAGACGTCTGACAACAGGGGGCCTGTGTTACAGCTAGTTGCACTGGAACATTTCACTGACAGGCCCCCTCTCTTAATGCTTTTATTTTGGGATGTGCCCCGGCCTGCCTGCCTGCTTTCAACCTGTAACCCGCAGCCCTGCCTCCTGAGAAGCGCCCGGAGGCTGAGAAATCTACTAATGCCATTCGACTTGCGGGCAGCCCCTGGGGGTGTGCCTCCCTAGTTGCCTGAAATCTGCTGTGGTGCGGACCGAGAGGCCTTCTGACTGCGAGCTTGCTGGCCTCCCTGGGTGAGAGTGTGCCTGAGCTTTCTTGGGGTGGCTTGCGTGTTGGCTGTGTGGGTGTTCCAGGGACACCCTTCTGAACTGTTTCCCAGTCTCCTGGGGGGGTCTAGCTGGCTAGCTCCATGGGGACTGCACAGCTGTAATCTGTCTGCGGCATTGCGCTCCCTCTCTACCACGTGGGGCCAGGGCCCATACCCTTGCTTCTGTGCACGGCTGCCTCATCCCATCCTCTCTTGGCCGGTGGCGCCACCAACGAAGGCTACCCCTGTGTTTTCTCCTGATGTACCTGTGCCTGCCCTCCTTACCCTAGTGAGGTGGACTGTATCAGCGGAAGGAAGCCCCTACTCTTCCTGGTGGAGGAGTGGAGAGATGGTGTGGCTCGCAGGTCCTCTGTTGCAGAGGGGGCCTGAAACAGAGCTTCCTACTCTCCGTCAGCCTTGCACCCTGCACAATATTTCTCCAATATCTTAGCTGCATAAAGCCCTGCTGAGGCATTATGCATCCATCTGCTCTCACTTCCTCCCCCGGCTACACTGCACTGCTCTAGCTGATACTCATGCCACCTGTGGCAGGGCTAGAAAGATACACGCCTGATAACCCCGCTTATCTCGACCTGGCACAAAACTCGCTGCTATGCCACACTCCAAAACCAAAGAGGACAACCCAGTGATGTCCCTTAGGTGGTCTGTCGGCTAGACTGCCGACTTTGGTGCTGGAAACCAGGGTTCGAGCCTCGGGGTTGCGTCCACATCCTGTGATTCTGGGCAAATCACGTAATCTCCCCGTACCTGAATATGTAATGTAAATACGGTGCTCATGTACAGCGCTCCAATACCTACAGGTCCAGTTTGCGCTATATAAAAGACGCACAGAAAAAAAAAACGCACTCAGCGGACAGCAAAGGCAGAGCATGCACTCCCGTCACTGAAACAGCGCCACTACAAAGTGGGCAACAAGGTGGGCCGACTCCTGGCTCGTAGACTTCGTCAGGCGCGTGCAAAGACACATATTGCTAAGTTGCGGATGGATTACAGGGGATGGGCGACTGCAGAATGGGACAAATGTCCGGCCTTTCATGATTTTTATCAAATCTTATACTCTCCGGTTGATCTGCCCCTTAAGCTGATCAAAACATACTTAGACGCTTGCGAATGGAAACCTCTACATCCAGGCCACACAGATCTCCTTGATGAACCGATCAGTCTTGAGGAACTCTGTGTGGTTGTCTGGCCTGATGGGCTCCTGGTTCCTTTGTATCTGCTCTTTTTACTCCAGATAACCTACTGAGGCCAATCAATTCCTTCACAGATGAAACCAGACTCACACACATGATGGCCTCTTCTGATTTCTCTCTCATACCCAAAACAGGCAGGGACTCGACCTTGTGCTCTTCCTATCATCCCATAGCCCTACTCAATAAGGACTCAAAGCTGTTTACTAAAATACTGGCCTCTAGACTTGAACCATACCTCCCGAGCCTTATCAACCTGGATCAAGTTGGCTTTATTTGCCATAGACAAGGCACACTTTGTTGAAAATTTGCACCGTTATGATATCCCAGCATGCCTTCTCTCATTTAACGCAGAGAAGGCCTTTGATAAGATAAACTGGTCCTTCCTCTGGGCTGCATTGGTAAAAGTTGGGCTGGAGCCGGGTTTGATCTCTACGATAATGGTATTGTGAGTGGCACCGATGGCCAGTGTCCGGGTTAATGGACAAACCATGAGACCTGCAACCATTCTGCAGGGCATGCGTCAAGGGTGAACACTATCGTCTTTATTGTTTGCCCTTGTGGTTGAGCCACTTGCCATCAGAATTTGCAACACAGACGTGATGAAAGGCATTCCCTTTGGTGTCCAACCACACAAGATTAGTCCCTTTGCAGATGATCTCCTCCTCACGCTCTATGTCTCCCTCCCAAGTGTTGTGGTCTGTCTACATGCTTATGAGGCAGTCTCTGGGTTTGGATCAATATGGCCAGGTCATCTGTGCTCAATTTAACTATCCCTGACCAAGACTTTCCAGCCCTGCAATGCCGTGCAGCCTTTCAGTGGTCTCAGGACACCATTAGATTCCTGAGCCTCAACCTCACCCCTATGCTCTCCTACTGGTCCCAAGGTTAACTGGCCTCACCTTCTCCGCTCCATCTTGGCTGACTTCCAGAGGTGAAAGCCCCTTCATATCTCCTGGATGGGACGCATGAATGTTGTCAAAATGGATGTGCTCCTGCGGGTCCTCCGACATGATATCCAAACTTTTATTTGGAATGGAAGACAGCCCCGGATAACCAATGCATTGTTGATGCTTCGACGGGATAGGGGAGGCCTAGCATGCCCCAATCTTCTTAAGTATTATTGGGGGGCCCATTTGCGTTACGTCTCCGAGTGGGTGGTCTGAGATAGTGAGAAGCACTGGTTCCACATGTATTGAGCGGTGGCATGTCCGCCACTGTGGGACCTGGTCTGGCTGCCCAAGCACGCCCGACCACGTAGTGCATACATTGCCAGTCCTACTCGGACGGTATTTGGGATGAAGTGGTCCTCATGAAAGGTCTGACTACCTTTCCTGCTACAAACACATCTATTGCCCGAAACTCAGACTTCCCTCCAGCGCTCTCACCCCTCTCAATCCACCTTTGGAGTGATGGGGAATGTCGGACACTCTGTGACCACTTCACTGGAGATGTCATAAAGTCCTTTGACCAATGCAGAGCTGACTACTAGCTTACGAATGCCTCACAGCTTTAGAATTGCCCACTGCAGCACTGGGCATGACATCACTTTGTATACGCAGCGGCTATTTATCCTTACGCTCTCTTTGAAAAGCTTGTCTGAGCCTATAATGGCTCAAGAGGCCTAATATCTAACACATACCATATGCTTCAGCACTCTACACCAATGCACGCCCATACTTATCAGTCAACATGGCACAACACTACCCAGGAAGATATAACGCCCAAACAATGGAAGACGCTTTGGCGAGATATACCCAAAACCTACTGCAGTCTCTGTCTCAGAGAAGCAGCATACAAATCAATGTTTCAATGGATTCACACGCCATCCCATCCCTCCACTATCTACCTATATAAAGTAATTACCACATATTGTAAGGAGATACTGGGCCACATTAAAGACATTGTAGGCTACCCGCTTACTTCCTCTTATCTTACGGTTATTTTGGGCATCAACCCCCGCCTTAGTCACAATGACACATGCAGACTGGAAGCTCATTGGCTACTTGCTCTTAGTGGCACGACAACTTATAGAACTCATGTGGAAGCAGACAGCCCCTCCCTCAATAGCACAATGGTTTACCCATGTTTGGCATATTCTAGCAATGGAACGCCTATCGCACAATTTAGCTAAAACAGAAACAATACCAATATCTGTGGAAACTCCTAATTCACTATCTCATACGCATAGAGTTCACTTGCTTTAGCCCCGTGAAACTCCGGATGCTCCAGCTCTTTGAATAAAGCCGCCCCTAGTACCCCATTTTACTGTGAGGGCTATTGCCATTTCAGAGGAAATACCTTACCCCTTCCCCCATATTCTGCCATCGCCCCTCCGCGTAGCATACCTTGACCTGTGCTTGTCATGTTTGTTATGGATTTTAAGATTTATATATGGATGTTTCTTTGTCTTCTTTCTTGTTGTATATGTGTATTAAGTGATGAGGTGTCGCTAGACAGTTTATCAGATGCATTTATCAGATGCTGCTTCATTGCTGCCTCCTGTGTCTTCTACATACCTGATGTTGCTTTATTGCTGCTTAATCACATGCGCAAATATGTATTCCGCCACTTTGTTATCCTGACAGGACTGCCTATTGTTCCCATGCCCCAGTGCTGACACCATAATGTGTATGTTATGCTATTCTGATATACAATAAAAAGAACTTGAGTAAAAAAAAAGATTGTACTAAACTAATTTTAATGTTATTACATTATGTTTTATTATATAATTACTTTAGTTAAGTGTCCTAAGATTTACTCTAACTAAAAAAAAATAGTGAATGGAACCCTACACCACCCCATCCCTAAGAATTACCCGTACCATATTCACATCAGTGGGTTATTTTTTTATTTAATTATTTTCATGTTTCTACATGTTGTATTATTTGTTTTAAATAGTGTAACATTACCTGAACTTTAATAGTATTCTGTATCTTGAACCTTATATATGATATATATTTTGCAATATTACTTGACTTTTTTCTTCAGTAATATAACGTTAATATTATTCAAGGATATGGAATTAAAGTCAAATAAAAAAATAACATAATTAAATGTATGAAAATGTGAAAAAATATACTTGAAGCGTAGTAACTGCCTATTTTTTTTTAAGCTTTAACCTACATCGGTGATGTAATAGCAACAATGTATTGACTGAAATGTGATGGTCTTAAAGTGAGAAGATCTACAAGGCAAGCGTGTGATGTTTTGCTGAGAGGAAATGGAATATTCTCTTGAATACCATTGCACAACATTATATTTTTTTATAAACCATTTTATTACCATTTCAATCTGCAGGTACAAATCAATATGCAAAAGATTTCTCTATGTGTCATTTAAAACAGACATCACTAGAGAGGTGGAGATCGTCCTCGTCCTGTCACTGCATCTTGAGTCTGGCAAATAGAGAGCATAAGGAGTTCATCTCTATAGTACTTCCTCCTAGGTCCACAGATTTGTCATATTCTTAGGACATCTGCTACCATCATACAAAACCTTTTTTACTAGCCTACATCAATTTATATTGGACCACCAGGGCATCAGGATTAGAATACAAGGGTTACCTCACCTCTTGTCTATAAACCATCATACAATCATGAGTTCAGGATATACACAAGTTTATTACATTTTGGCATTGTATGATTCCGCTCACCCTCCGCTCAGCACTGCAAGTTTGGCTATTGGCAGTAAAATTATTATTAGTGAACTATTCAGGCATTAAAAATATCTTCCCAAAATGTCATCACTTTAGGACATAACCATATCATGTGGAATGAGTTTTCCACCTGTACACATCCTCTTAGACACGCATCATACTCAGTTTTACCCATCTTTTTCAGTCCAGTCCGGGTGTAATATATCCGGTGTAGAACTTTTAATTGGACTAGCCTAAAGCCTGCTGGAGTTGCAACCTCGCTTGGGTATTGGAGTGCACCCTCTCTGGTTCTGTCCCCAAGGTCCACCATTTCCAGCGCTGAGGTTTCATTCGTTTGACCAAGGTCCCGCTGGGGTGTTGTTTATGTGTTTCACACATCAGGGAGACTGCTTTCTGGACCACCTATTATGAGAAAACGCTGTTTTCCAGGCTGCCCCATCTCATCTCTGGGAGACTGCTTCAGCTTATTTTGAGGCAATGACTACTCAACCTCAGCAGCAGGGGGGGGCGACGCTCCTCCGCCCTAATTGGGGGGGGGGCCGCCACTGCAGAATAGCAAACTTTTTTGTCGGACTAGAGCGTTGTTTACAAGGAAGCTGAGATCTTCTTGCGCCCCAGTACCAAACATAAGGGAAGTATGAGAAACCCTTTGTGGCCATCAATGCCTGCTGTGAACTTGACTACGAAAGCTAAATAATTAGGTACAAGAAGCTTTGGGGCAAGGGGATATTGGCTTTGACAAGAGCAGGTACAAACCACACTAAAACAGAGAAAGACAATACTAGAGAGAAAACAAAAGGGCCTGTCATACTGCCGGCAAGGCAGTACACTTGTCATCAAAGCATCCATGGTTATGCACATAATTCAGTAGACTGAAACATGTCACCAACATTAGTGGGAAGCAAGGGACACCATAATACTCCCCATCCTCAGACTCACTCTTTGGGTATCCCCACTGATTCATTTTTAATAGAATAAGTGCTGAGGCCCAAAGTTTTGTTCAGAATCCTGCAGCTGGTGCTATCGAAGGTCAGGGTGCCGAATACCATGGCTGCATAGCCTTGATTCCACCTCATGCCTTTCCACCGTCCACAAGCCACTTTTTCCCCCTTTAACTCACTCTTACCGGTTCTTTTTTAACCCTGCTTTTCCCTTTGTAACTGTTTTTCTGTATTTCTCTTCCTCCTTCTTTTTCCCTTTTGAGTTTTTCTCTGTTGCTCTGGATCACAATTCGTTAAAATACATGCTGTTCAATTTGTTTAAATAAGTGCTGTACAAATAAGAGCTGCTCCCCAAAAATAAGTGTCTGTGGCCCCACCTGCAACCTTTGGCTCACAGAAAGCACTGGATATCCCACAACCAAATATCTACCAAAGTCTGTCCACCAACTATCGTGGAGCCAAATAAAGTGAAAAGGCTTAACCACATAAATACTTAGTACCATTAACATTAGTAAACAAATAGTAACTAATTTAATTTTGTAGGTGCAGGGTTGCAATATTACTTTTTTTTAAATATCTTTTTATTTGCATTTATAAATATGATACTAGTACTTTCAACGGCATCATAGTATCATCACAAGAGGAGCACCACATTTTATGCATTCGGTTATTAGTCAACATATATGAACAATCGTCTCTGTTGAGAGCAAAGGCTTATAGCATTTGTGCGATCTGTCGTCCACATGTTGTGGGGTCCAGGATATTTGTCCCCCGCCCACCACAACATTACACTAAGGAAGCCTCTTGCTGTGGTCTTACCAACAGTAGGGAGTGGTGAGGCCCATAAACATCATCTCTTGTTATATTTGCATGGATGCCCATTACATGCAGTCTCACCCCATTGTACAGTTGTCAGTCACTACAATAAGAACGGAAGGAGCCATTTAAAAAGAAAGAAAAAATAATAAACAAAAAGAAAAGAGAAAAGAAAAGAACTCAAGAAATTATATCCAAACCAACCTAATCTAAACATATTACGACAACTACATACCAACTGCCAGGTGCCTACTGTCCGTGTAAGCTATGATAATGTATGAAGCAATGCTATTATAAGGGGGGGGGGCATCGGAGGGGGGAGGGGTGAGGGGTGAGGAAGGGAGCGAGGAGTATGTACTATTGTTTCCCACTAAGCTTGAGAGTGTGTCGTGCTTGTTTACCATTCCCAGACATCAGTTCGTCTAGGAAACCCTCCCAACCCCCCCCCCCCCCCCACAGCGTCCAATTGAAGTTTTGACCCCGACACCCTGGCTTATAACAACAAACCCAACCTACCAACTCCCCATCCCATGAGCGGACTGACAACGGTCAGCTGCCCAAACTCACAAAAATACTGCATGGTGCAACCTACATCAAATCAATAAGGTCCAAGGCTAGCAGCACTAGGACCTGAAAGGGAGCGCAGCTTACTCGTTAAGACTAACGAAACAAAATTAAACTAGCATGACGTTACAGCCTTGATAGGCCGATCCAACCCGTGCCTAAGCGCGCCCACCCAGCAGCCCCCCTCCTCCCCACCCCATCACCAACGAGTGCATCAGATGCACACCAGTAAAACTAGGATCAACTGGCACAGTAAAGCATGGAAAAAAGGTGCAGAGAGGGCAGGGAGCGAAAAAAAGAAAAACTTCTACCCCCAGTCACTTAGCCCAATATCCCATCCGCAGTTTGAGGAGTCACTGTCGGCATGGTGACGCTACCAGCACGGGATGTGTCGGAGCCCGACTCCTCAGTTCCATATTTCGCCTCCGAATCCCTCTCCGATGACGAACCCCTCTGTTGCATCATGAGTGCCACAGCTGCCAATGCTCCTACTCTTTCCCTCGCCGTCTGGGACGGGCTCAGTCTTTTTGTCTCCTTCCGACTTTGGCACCGTTGCGGACGTTTCCCTGGGTTTCCAGCTCCGGTTGTCTGTCCCTCAGCACGTGGCTTGGGGCGGCCTTCCATTTTGTAGGTCTCGATCCAGTCCCAGGCATCTTTAGGATCTTCACAGAAGTAGGTTTTCCCCTCTAACATTACCTTAAGCCGAGCAGGGAACATCAGGGAATACTGTACCCCCTCCTCACGCAAAGCTCTCTTAACCTCCAAAAAGGAGGTACGGCGTCTCTGGACCTCTAGTGTGTAATCCGGAAATAAGGAAACTTTATTGTTCTCCACCGTATACGGTCCATCTGATCGTGCCTTCGGTAGTAGCAGATCTTTATCTCGGAAATGTAGCAGTCTGGCCACCACGGTTCGCGGAGGGCGGCCCAGTGCCAGCGGCCGGGCAGGCACACGATGGGCGCTCTCCAAGGTATAGAACTGTGAAAGGCCCTCAGGTGCCACCACCTCTCTGAGCCATGTCTCAAAGTAGGCAACCATGTCCTGGCCTTCCACTCCCTCCGGAAGACCAATAACCCTCACGTTGTTTCTCCTATTGAGGCCCTCTGCATCCTCCGCTCTCCTCTCCAAAACATCAACCTTACTGGCTGATTCTCCGACTTGGGCAGCTAATGCTTGATGCGCAGGGGCTAGCACTTCCAGGGCCGATTCCGACTGTTTCACTCAGTCCGCCAGTTTGGCATGTTCGGCTCGCAACAGGCCCAGGCCTACCACAACTGTGCTGATGTCTTGGTGCACTGTCGCCTTGGTGTCAGCAATGGCCTCCAAGATTTTTGCGAATTGTTGATGTGTCGGTATCTCCAGTTGGTCGCCGACAGGTTCTTTAGGGATTGCGTAGTTCGTGCTATCATCTTGGTCCAGGGGGGTCCCTGTCTGCTTCACCTTAGGTTTCCCCATCTCAGGGGCAGTACGGTCTCTCACCACGGACTGGGCACGCCTCTCCATGGGTGGCCGGGGAGCATCCACCAAAGCTTCCAGTGTCCACCACTCCAGCGTCTGAAGTGAACCCTGCAGGTCACCTCCCAGATGTTCCGATGCTGCCCTTGCTGCCGCTGACGTCGCTCTGAAGCCGACCAACCAACTGTCACCCACAGGGAGCCACGGACCGTCTTTTATGTGCACCTCTACCCAGCACCGGAGAGCGGGCACGCCACCACCGCGGGGTGCACCTACAATGTGAAGGGCATATGGCCTCCGCCCGGCGACATCCAAACGTCACAACCACCACTCCAGCTACCAGAGAGAATCTCATGACACTGGGGGAAGCCAGAGATGACCATTCCCTGTGTGGCTCACGGTTCGACAGCGGTATAATGCCTGGAGCGGAAACAGCAAAGGTGGCACAGTGATTCAGCCCGGGAGCAGCCTCCCCCACCCCGTCCAGCAAATGCGCAGTCGTGGTCACTGGCCGGTCCGCAGCTCACACAGGCCACTGGTGGAGTAAGCAGCCAACCCGGAAGATTGTCACGGGCCAGGAGAGGAGTCCCAAGGGACGTGCAGTATCCTCCCCACCAGTATTCCAAGCAGGCAGCCCAATCAAAC
Organism: Triturus cristatus; assembly: GCF_964204655.1. Lineage (NCBI taxonomy): Eukaryota > Metazoa > Chordata > Amphibia > Caudata > Salamandridae > Triturus > Triturus cristatus. Next base: position 833,476,036 of record NC_140591.1, read on the forward strand.
CCTCAGCGTCAGCTCGACAGGCCGGGGCACTCTCACCATTCCTCTCCCAGTCTCTGTTGCGGCTGTGGCGGCTCTCGCCCCAACAGTGCAAGTGCAGTAAGATCACTGAGGGAACCAGTCTCTGCCAGGGGGTCTCTAGGTAGCACAGGCAGGGATGCCGTTCGCAATGGTCCCCACATGCCCTCTGGCAAGCTCCCCTGCAGTCTCTGACGTACCTGGTCTCTTCAGTCAGAGCACAGCATATGAAGCCGACACCAGGCACAAGCCCCAAGCCCCAAAGCCGCAGCAGTGCGAGGCGCAGCCCACTCTGCCGTGCAGGATCCGCAACACGAACCTCACGGCCGGTCACCACCAGTCTCGCAGCACTCTCCACTCTCCAGCGCGCCAGCACTCTACATGGAGACAGATCCCACCGCAGGGCAAGGCGGTGGCCGAGCCACGGATTTGGCTCTTCCGCCCAGATTTACTCGAATCGGATCTCTGGAGCCCAGGCAGCACCTCCGAAACACTATGCTCGCAATCCGGCCACAGTGCATGAGCCAGGTCCTGTCCACAGCCGAGGCAGATCGCACCTCCGTCCGTGCCCCAGTACGTCGCACTGCCTTAGGCCGCCATTTTGGAGCAGCTTCGCCCGACTCTCCCGCGGCAAGTTCCAGACGGTTTCTAGGGTTTCCAGGGGGAGCAACAAAGGCCTCAATAGCCCTTGCAGATCAGGCCCCCAGTTGCGCGCCCTCAGTCATGGGTGAATTTGCCATTTACTAGGATAATTAGCTTGGCTGGCGCGGAGCTCCCAGCTCACGTGTCCGCCATCCTCGGCACTTAAGCCACGCCCCCGGGTTGCAATATTACTAACAGTAGAAGACCTATGAGGTCAACCTCAACCCCAATTATCTCAAACTCAACTCAGGCAAGATCGAAATTATGATTTTCAGAAAGAACACCTATTCTTGAGATTTCTCCTGGTGGCTGGCAGACCTAGGACCTACGCCTACCCGCACCAATCATACCAGAAACCCAGGAATCATCTTAGACAACTAATTCAATATGACTGCCCAGGTCAACTCAGTGACCTAAACATGCTTCCACATCCCAAGGATGCTGTACAAAATCTTTAAGTGACAACAAGGAGAACAGTCATACTGGCACTCATAACCAGCAGACTTGACTTCGGAAGCACATGTCATGCTGGAATCACCAAACAGCTCCTGAACAGACTCCAAACCATTCAGAACGAAGCACAAGACTCATCCTCAGCCTAGCTCAACTCTCCCAGAACTCACCACACCTCAGAGAACTCCACAGGCTCAACAAAAACAAACACCTGGCTTTTCATATAACCTCTCGGGAGTCCTCTGTATACCCTCCTGATAAGCACCAGGATACCCTCAATTGTGATTATGCACTATACAAATAGGCATAACATAAAATATGCTAGGTGTGACTTCAAGGAATGTCAGAATGGCTCTGGTCCAGAATAGAACCAGACGTAGTTCTAGAGTGAATGTTGTAAAGAAACTGTGAGTGAATTGTTACCATAATATTGTTGAGAATATACATATGAAGTAAACCCTAACAGGATTTCCACAGAAGGTGTGGAAGTACTAATTTCTAATTGAGGTGGGCTTGTATGTGATTTGTGAGGCAAGCAGAGATAATATCAAATCCAAGCACCATTGCTGGAGGAGCTGGGTAGCAGATTGTACTAAGTCATAATTATTCTACTTTTTTTTGTCTGTCATTCAGCTTCCCTAGTGTTTCAACTAGCTTTGAAAACATTTTCATAACATCGCAATCAGCAGTCGTTTCAACACTAACAATACGTTAACAGAATAGTTGGAGAAGATCCCACTTGGAGGTCGACCTATATCTCAAAAGCCACCCAATGCCATCCGTAGAATCTAACATGCAGATCGGAAATAGAGTGGTTTTCGTGACAGTGTATTGCCAAAATCATTCCTGCAGGGTTGAGGTGTGTGGGATCCACATTCACACATCTTGACATTTGAGGTTTGCCGGGCCAGCATGTCAATGAGCAACTTGTCTTGTTCACGATCTGCCATAATATTAATGGTGACCCCTACAACACCCTGAAAAACAATCTTTGGGCTTTCCACTTGAATTCAAGTTCAGTGAGGTCATCTTCTATAAAGATGCTTATTTTGATAGAGTAGATCCTGCCACTGGACCTTCCTTCTGTTCAACTGACGAGGAATAACTCAATCAATCAATCAATCAAGTTGTACTTGTATACCGCGGCTAATCACCAGAGAGGGTATCCAGGTGCTGTGGTGCAGGTGTCAGTCGATGAGCCAGCTCTTGAGTCCCTTCCTGAAGTGGGTCAGCGAGGGTGAGGTACAGAGGTGGAGGGGGAGGGCATTCCAGGATTTGGCAGCAAGGTGGGAGAAGGAGCGTCCTCCAGATCGGCCACGGCGGATACACGGCATCTGAGTGAGGGCGGGCTGTGCAGAGCACAGGCTCCTAGGAGGTCGATGGAAATGCAGGCAGGTCCATGGTCATGGAGGGCTTTGTAGGCATGCGTCAGAAGCTTGAATTGGCATCTCTTCTGGGCAGGGAGCCAGTGGAGGTCCTTTAGGTGTTGGGCGATGTTGGTCCTCTTGGACAGGCTGAGGATCAGTCTGGCAGCTGTGTTCTGAATTGTCTGGAGTCTTTTCATGAGTTCAGTGGTGGTGCCTGCATAGAGTGCGTTGCAGTAGTCTAGCTGGCTGGTGATGAGGGCCTGCGTCATTGTTTTACTGGTGCTGATGGGGAGCCACTTGAAGACTCTGGGGAGCATGTGGAAGAAGGCTGAGGAGATGGCGTTGACCTGATGTTTCATGAAGAGTTCGCTGTCCAGGATGATGCTAAGGTTATGGGCATGGTCTTTTGAAGTGGGGGTTGGTCCGAGTTCTGCTGGCTACCAGAAGTCATTCCAGAGGGCGGAGTGTGTGCCGAAGATTAGAACTTCAATAGTTTTGTCCGTGTTGAGCTTCAGGCAGCTGTTCTTCATCCAGGCTGAGACATTCTTCATACAATTGTGGAAGTTGGTCTTCATTGAGGTGGGGTCCGCTGAGAGTGAGAGGGCTGGTATCATCAGCATAGGAGATGATGTTGATGTTGTGCGATCTGACGATGTCTGAGAGTGGTGTCATGTAGATGTTGAAGAGGGTTGGACTGTCGGATAAGCCTTGGGGGACACTGCAGATGGTGTGTGTGGGTTGTGAAGTAAAGGGATGGGATGGAGGAGGACTTGCTGGGTGAGCACTCTGTGAGAAAGGATGCCATCCATCTGAGCGGGTCATCTGTGATTCCAATCTGGCGTACTTGATTGATGAGTGAGTGGTGGGAGACAGTGTAGAAAGTAGGATCAGGGCAGCCGATTCTCCTCTGTCGAGTAGGGTGCAGATGTTGTCTGAGGCAGCGATCAGGGCTGTCACAGTGATGTGGTTGGCTCTGAAACCTGATTGGGAAGGGTCCAGCAGGTTGTTTTCTCCAGATGTATGGTGAGTTGGAGGCTGATGGTCTTCTCCAGGACTTTGACGGGGAACTGGAGCCAATGAGATAGGATGGTAGTTTAAGAGTCCACATGGGTCTGCAGAGGGTTTCTTGAGGAGGGGTCTCACTTCTGCATGTTTCCAAACGTCAGGAAAGGTGGCTGTGGTTATGTAGGCATTGAGGATGGTGGTGAGCTGGTGGTTAATCTTGTCTATTCCAAAGTTGAAAAATCGGTGGGGCATGGCTCGGTGGGTACTCCTGAGAAGATGGAGTACATTAGGGTGGTTGTGTTCAGTGCGCTGAGTTGTTACCAAGCGGTGAGCGGACAGTCAGTGGTGGTGGTAGCTGGGATGCTGAGGAGGTTGGTGTGTTGGCGATCGAAGTTTCTGTAGATGGTTCGTATCTTGATGTTGAAGTGGTCTGCACGGGCGTCGCAGAGTTTCTGTGAGGAGGGGGTCAGGTTTTCGGTGGCTGACGGGCAGGTGAACTTTCTGAGGAAGGTGAAGAGTTCCTTGGTTTGGCTGGTGCTGGGCTCGATCCAGTGAGTAAGCGCCTCCTGTTTTTTAGGCTTTGAGCTGGTGGTGGTAGCCGTTGAGGACTGATTTGAAGATGGCTCAGTCGGAGGGGTTCCTGCTGGTGCGCCATCTACTTTTCAGTTGTTTTCACCTGTGCTTCGACGTGCTGAGTTCTGGGGTGTACCAGCTGGCTCTTTTGGAAGGTCTGTAAGATTTGGCTGCTTTGGCGGGAGCGACTTGGTTGGCGGTGCTGGTGATCCAGGTGTTGAAGTTCTTTACTCCCTGATCCAAGTTGGTGGTCATGTTGGGCTGTGTGATGCTGAGGGAGTCAGTCCATCGGTGTTGGGTGATCCTATTCCAGCTACGGAGAGGGGTGCTGTGGCAGTTGGGGGCAGTAGGTGGTGGTCCGGCTAGAATGATGTGTATGATGGAGTGGTCTGACCAGGTAACTTCTGTGTGGCTGTATCTGATTCTGTTGCTGTACGTGAAGATAGGGTCCAGTGTCTTGCTTTGGTGTCGACGATCAGCTTCTTAAGGCTGATGTTGTCCAATCTTTCCAGGAGGTTGGTGGAATTAGTGTTGGTTTGGTCATCCAGGTGGGAGTTGAGGTCTCCCAGGAAGGATGTAGTGTTCAGATCAATGGCAAGCGGGGTGATGAATTCAGTGATAATGTTGCTGAGGCCGGTTTTTGGCCCTGGCGGTCTGTATGAGAAGTTACCTTTGATGGTGTTTTTGTTGTCTGTATGGAGCTGGAAGCTCATGTGTTCCATAATCTGCATGGTTTCATCGTCGGTGGTGGTGCAGAAGATTGATTTTTTGTGTATGATGGCGATACCACCTCTGTTTCTATTGGACCGATCACCGTGTTTTATCTTTTAGCCGATGGGTGTTGCAGCGGTGATGTCCAGGGTAGATGCGGGGGTCAGCCAGGTTGCTGTAATGAAGGATACATCGGGGCGAGGGTGGAGATGGTGTCCCAGACCTCAGTGGCTTGTTTGCAGAATGATCTGGCATTGATCAGGAGGCAGCTGAGTTTTTCCGGGGAGGTCTCAGCCAACGAGGATGATGTGGCGCTGGTTGCTGCGATGGTGATTGGTCCTAGGGTGGAGGTGAACTGGTAGTAGGTGTAGGTGAAAGTTCCCGATGTGGAACGAGGTGATGCAAGGCAGAAGTTGTTGTTGCATCCAGGGTCCAGGGCACTAAGGTCTGCAGCAGAGTATCTACTGGAGTTCGGAGGGACAGGTTCCTTGCACTGGGTGCAGTCTGGGCTTGGATGGGTGCAGACGGGCTTGCTTTTGGCGCGGCCACACAGCAGCCTCCATAGGTAGTGGTGGGAGGGGATGGAGCGGGAGACAGTGGGAAAACTGCAGGAAAACGGCGGGAGCAGTGGGGGCCGTACCCATGAAACAGGAGAGTGTGAATTTACCCGAAAATAGGAAAAATTAAATCAAATAAGCAAAATACAGCAAAAGAAAAACACCAAACAGAAAAGCCTAAGTGAAACTGGGCTAAGGCATTACTAGCGGTAGGCGGGATGAATACGTAGAGTTTGGACAGCAGCCGGGGGCAGCAGCGCACAAGACCAGAGGGTCACGGGTTACCGGAGGAGTTACTTTCTTTAGTAATCATCGGAGTCTGCACTAAAGGGTGCTTTTACTTACTCGACCTACCCCCTCCCCTCTCTCTTTCTCTCTCTCTCTCTCTCTCTCTCTCTCTCTCTCTGTCTCTCTCTGTCTCTCTCTTTCTTTTGCTGATGAAGAAAGGAAAAAACATTCTGCTGCGCTCATCCCAATTCTGCATATCTTGCGAAAGTTTCCTCTTCTCCTGCAAACATTGCATTTCTGATAATGAACTGGGGAGTCAAGTTCATGTGATGTTCGGCAACCAACTTTCAGCCAGACTTTCCTGGGCATGAAGACAGATAACACCAAGAATATTCCACGAAGGTGGATCGGTCCATTGCAGCAGCCTGAAGATCCGCTGTATGAGCTGAACCTGCCACACAGAATGTCTACAAGTTTCCTGTTTTTTAAGGAGTTTTTTTAATATACAGAAAAATGGATGACTCACATCTGACCATGATCTGGAACTGCAAGACCTCCTCACAGTTGTAATCCTGGAAATCATGTGCTCCAAGCGCACCTTCACATGCATGACACCCAATGTTCTGGCTTCAGCGTGTAGGGTGGAACACGTACTGTTCACAATTCACATTCTTCTGAGGTTCAATGAATTTGATCAAACTATTGTTTCGGCCTTGAAAAGTAGAATTTTCAGTTTTTGAAATTCGTACATGATGGCACGATTAAGGGCTGTGAAAGGTATTGGCAACTAGCCAAGCCCCTCTTCCTCTCCTCATCTTTTACACCCACTGCAACAATTATGTAAAAATCCTTGATCCATCTAGCATATCGGGGGTCTACATTTCTGAACTCACTCGTATCGAAGTGGGCGGAACACCTGGAGCCAACATACCTAATGAGAGGCCGCCTGAATGATCCCGCCACCGCCTGGCGAGGACCTCTCAAGATTTGCCCTACTCTCCAAAGGATCACTGTCTGATGTGGACACAGTACCCGCAGGGAGGAAGACTGAGACACGGAAAAGACAGTTCACGTGTAGCCAGAAGATCACTACAGCATCAGTGTTCTGTTGTGAACACTGACACCAGAGTCGCAACTAGAGCCACATTTCGGGGGGGGCTGAGCAAAAATTTCGGGGGGGGCTGAACTTTAAGCAATAGGCAGAGTGGAGCTGCAGGGGCTCTTAGAAGGGGTGAAAGAACAGCAAGGCCTCATTAACATGCAAATGGTCTTTTAAAGACCTGTGAAGTGCTCGGGTGCGGCTGCTTTTTTGCCCGGGAAGGTGTCTCATCCCGGGCTGCAACACACGACGGGGGGGGGGGGGCTGGAGCCCTTTGAGTCCAATGGGTGTTGCGCGCCTGACTGACACGCTTATTCATGCACCAGCAGTAGCCTTTAGTGACAGTTCACAGTAGAGCACAGGAAGTTCCAAAGACCCATCTATTTTCTTCAAGAGCTGACAGGGAAGTGTCCACTCAATGTGGGGTGTGGCAGGGTCGGATTGGTAACGCGGCACTCGGGCAGTGCCCGAGGGGCGGGTATCTGCATTCCAGCTGTGGGCTGCTTTTCTGAGGGGGGGGGGGGGGTTGGGATTGGGGCGGTTTCTGCGTTGTTCGGCTGCGAGCGGCTGGAGGTGCCTGAGTGGCCTTTTTGCAGGTAGATGGGCGTCCATTACCTCCCTTTGTTATCAATGGGCAGAGGTGTCACTCTCCTTTCTCTCACTGGGCCGGCCCAATAATAGATGCAGATTGAGCGGGGGCAGGGGCAAAAGTGTCCTCACTTGTTTTCAGGTGTGTTTCACCAGTATAAACTAATCCGTGCATTTTTGTTTTACCTCCCCCCCCCCCCCTTTTTTAAATAAAATTTCTCCGAAGCAGTGTTTTGGGGGAAATGCAATTTGTGGGCCAGTTTTTCTTTAGCGTACCCGGGCCAATTGTTAATCCCAATTCAACACTGGGGTGGTTTTGTCCTAAATTTCGGAAATACATTCGGAGAACGCATGCCACGAAATGAGTGTCAGCGACAAATCACTCTAATGACACTACACAGTAGAAGCTTTAAAAGGAATGGGAATGCTACGGGACACAAAAGAGGCAGGAGGGCAGGAAAATCAGGCAGAACCAGGAGTCAATCAAGCGGGGAGTACTTCTGAAAGGAGTTGAGTTCCTTGTGACCATGGACGGAAAAGAGGTGGGAAAGGTGTGAAAAGTGGGCCAAGGGCTATGGAAACTTCTGCATCGTACACATCGTCTATGGGGGACTAAGTTAGTGTGGTCCCGTTCTGTCTTTGGATTGTGTCACTTGTAGAACTGGCTTTATACTAGGACAACTAAGACTACAAGTCCCAGAATTATAAGAAAAACCGAGACTGGACTCTATAGTCACACATGGACTGGGGCCATTTGGAAACTATTCTTGGGTTAAGAGGTACGTCGCAGCAGCCTTTTCGTTCTGAAGTACCTCAGAAAACGTAAGAGTGGACTTCAGCTGCCTACTAGCCTACATCCATCCTGTTCCCTGTGCAGATAGATAGCGCAGCCTTCGCCTAGTTTGCACACTTGCCTCGATTGCGCCTGCGCCCGGCAGGTGGGCGTGGCAGGCGGGTGCAAGAAATCTTCAGCCTCAGAGTTGCGGCGACTTGAGGAGATGTGATGAACCACAGGGGGAAATCTCTAGCTTGTGACCGGCCCGTCACCTGTGATCAGCCCGCCTCGCCTCTTGGAAACGCAGAGGGGGGTTTGCAGGCACATTGCAGCCGGCGGCGTCCAAGCCTTGATCCGCTCCCGGCTCGTGCAGGCTAATTAGCCAGGAGGATTAACCTGTTGAGTTCGCAGTTTCTCGCCGGAGGAGCGGCGCGCGAGACCTAACGGAGTGGATTTTGATTCTTCGGGTTCCAATGTAGCGCCTGCGGCGCGTGCAGGGGGAGCGCTGCCGGGACCGTCAGGGAAGCAGACCGGGAGCGCCTCTGACCGCAGGGGGCATGGGGGACTCGGTGTTCTGTGATATACGGCTGTCCAATACAGTAAGTACCCCCTGGGTGCCTGGTGTCTCTTCGCATTTAACTCACACTCGTCCACGTTTGTCTGTTGGAGGAAACGGGGCTGGAGCCGGTGTTTTAGGACAGTCTGTTGCATTTCCTATCCGGCACCCTGCAAAGGTATTTGGGAGGGGACTGGAGACGGGAGCAGCAAGCACACATTTTAACGTTGTCATGCATTCCTTGTTTCATGTATGTTGCACCAATCTGCTCTGTGATTTATATTGAATTTGTATTCGCTTTGGGGACAGTGACGAGAACCAACCCTGCCCACCTAGTGAACATCTCTCCCCACCCCCTCTGTATTGTGACGGGGGGCTCCTGAGGAGTGTTCAACGGGCACTGCTCACACCCAGTGAACCCTACACAGCGGAAAGACCCGAGCTCGCTCATGGGTCGGTCTCCCACCCCCCCCCCTCCCGCGGTTCTCCTACCCCCCCCCCCCCCCCGCGGTTCTCCTCTTCTCCTTCCTGTCACAGCTGGGCTGGTGCGAACCAGCTGCTCACCCCGAGCTGTTCCTGCTGTTGAACCGCGCCTGCTGCAGAGGCCAAGATAACAGTGAAAAGAGGGGCGGCCGGGCCTCCTCCATTCCAAGGCTGTGGAGCCGGGCGCCCCGGAGAGCGGCAACAACTCAGACACACACACTGCTGGGGCCGGTTGTTTTCATTCATTCGGCGCCAGGTCGCCTCTGCCGGGATCCGCGGGGCGCTGGAGGGCCGAGGGCCCTGGTGTGCAGTCCAGTCCCACCACACAGTTTTGGGGTTGCTTTTGGTGGTTATCAGGGAGACAGTTATGGGACTTTTCTGACACTGCAGTTGTACCCGTCGTTTTTTTCCCAAATGACTTTGGGTGTTTTGTTTATGTTTTGGAGTGAAAGTGCACCAGCATTAAATGTTTGTTGCTAGTTGTGGTAAAGTTTTGCGCATCGGCGTTTTACGATGTACATTTCCCGAGTTGGATAAGTTATTTAAAAGGTCTGTCTGTTTTTGCTGGCGCACTCACTGTTTTTGTGATAGGACCTAGTCTTCTCGCCCTGTAAACGGATAGTTTGTTTTGATGCAATGGAACAGCGTGGGCTCTTTTAATGATGCCTTTACATTTTTGCACATAGGAAATGCAACCCACCCTTCGGCAGACTGTCCTAAGTGCCGGTGCTGAGCACCGGAATCCCCTTGCTCAAATTAAGCACTGTTTGTTTATTTTAATGGTGCGAGGGAGCAATAAACACTCTCAAACCACGTGTTTGATGGTTATACCGGAAGTGCTTTCAGTACTTGTCTGTATTTTCATTAGTTCTTGACGGTCGCATATTTTTCCAGTGGTGTGGCTGCTCTACGCTTTAAGCAATACTGCGGGGTTCGTTGTTAACTTCAGGGTTAGATTTGACCATGATGAGGGGCTCTTGCAAACCACATCTGCTTAACTAGCATTGCACAAATGCAAGGGTGCTTATGCCTAAATAAACCTTACTTCCTCCTTGGTCTTTTAGTAATGTATGTTGTGTCTGTAGTCTGTATAGCCCCCCCCCCCCCCGTCACATTTGTAACGAGAAGTATGAAAATGTTAGACCTCAATTTTCCTTATTGGAACCTGATTTAATTTTTTTTTTTTAGAAATTAACATCAGAAAAGTGTTTTTTAAACTTACTTATTAGAATGAGGGTTTCACAAATGAGGTAAACTTGACAGGAATGCATGCCCTTACTTTGCTGTCTGTTCTATTTTACAACAACTGGTTTACTGGCTGCCGATTCAATGCCGAACCAGGGTTCTAAGAGGTGCGTTAATGAGGTTGTGCAGCCTACCGTGGGGTATGTTACTGGTATTTGAATCCATATGCAGTTATCAAATGACCCACAGGTAGGACCTCTAGTGTTATGCGGCATGGGGTGTTATGGGAGGAGATCAAATTATGTGGCAGCCTTGACTAAATTAGGCGGCAAGAAAGGGCAAATAGTGCAGTACAGGTTTGTGATGGTATTACTTCATTATTTTATCATTTTTATATATGGTAAGCTTCGAAAAAGGTTTCACCGTAAAAGCACCAATTTAACACCCAAATCCAGCAATAAGCAACTGAAAGATGACCAATTTTTGCAATGTGCTTTCAACTGCGCAAGAGCAAGTGTCACCGTGGTTTTAGTGAGTTCTGATCCGCTTTAGCTTTAAAGAAAATGAAACTGCCGATTATGCAGCAAATGAAGGATAATGTGGCAAAAATCCATAATTAAAAGGACAATGCTGCAGAATCCCATAATTCCAGTGGCACTGCCCACAGGCAATCAAGGAAGCAGTGCTCCAACCTTGGGCTTTCATTGTACATATCGTTGTTTTTCAGATATGTTCAGTTGAAGCAACTGAGGACAACTAGGACTACAACTCCCATAAACCGTATTCCCTTGTTACCGCTTAGAATTGGAGCCTTGCACCCTTGGTGACCAGGAGTTACCCTGTATCCTTGCATCCGTGGGAAGTTGTGCGTTCACGTAGCAGCAATGTACAAAACTTCTGTGTGCAATTTTGGAGTGGGCTATTCTCAGTCGCGCGTGGGAATGGCTGAACACGCTTTCTGGCTCGCCTGTGACTTGGAACCAGCGCCCAGAACGTGAAGAATGTATTATTTATACTGGTATCCGCGAGGGCGGTGCAGTCAGCGTTGCATACCCTTGGAATGCAGCCAGTGTCATACTGCCCCCTCCCTAGTCCAAGAGAACGACCAAACTAATGACATTTACCTCTGTTTCCTTTCCCTGAACACTCCACCCTCTGTGTGTCTGGTAGCAGGCAAACGTGGTGCCTAATAATATTTAACAGAAACGGTAGCCCTGCATTTAAAAGAAAAACACACACCACTCCCTCCCCCTTTACTGGGCGACATGCCTCTCCCCGCACCCCATGCGCTCTTTTCCCAGTGTCGTTTTCCTACGATTAGCGCTCGTTTTTGCTGCACGTGATTCGAGGTGAGCAGCACCTCCCGAGCACGTGCCATTGTCCCTGCACATTCTGCATCTGCTTGAGTTTTGGTACAAGCTTGCATGCTTTTTTTTGTCCCACTTGGTGCTTTCGCGTGTTAAGGCGTTTATTCTGTGACTCTGATTTCCAGATCAGGTCGGGAGTCCGTTTTTGACATCCCTGCCCTTGCTTGAGACCCGGAGGTGGAGGAAAGAGGCGGGATCTGAGCCACACGTGGCCAGACTGGCAGGTGAAGCCTTACTGGCTGGGAGCAGCTGTAGGGCGCTCTTGAAAACGTCAGCTGCTCGGCGTGTACACAGAAGCCGGGCTTTCATATCTCGAAAATACCAAACAGGGGCGATGGACTGGTGGAAGTTGTCTGAACGAGGTGTGAGCATTCCTTTCTTCCCTCCACAAGGGCTGGTAATTGATATTGTGTCGCGCCAGGTTTCCACATATCTGACCTCTGCCTCATAAATGTACAGCATCGCATTAGCTGCACGTTCACCTTGATCCTCACCTTGATCCTCTTCGTTATGGTATTATGTTGTAGATTTACATAGCACTACCCCCGACAAGGCTTTGAAGTGCTTTGGTAGCGGACTACATACAACTCTCTGGAGCCCGGAGTTACTTTGTAGAGCTAGTTGTAATTGCTGCAGTTGGTCGTAAATAATGCAGTCACTGGAATTATATGGTAGAGGAAGACACAATTATGCGACAAGAAGCGCGAGATATATGCAGCAAATTTTCTGGCAATATTACTTCACTATTTTGTGGGGGGTTTTCACAATGTTAACACTTCCTGGACAAATGTTTCACCTCATTAGCATTAGGTTAACAGGGTTAACGTCTAAACACAGCAACGAGAATGTGACACTGTGCACTAACACCGGTAGCAGCATTTCGCGACACTTCTAATTAGTTTGAGTTAGAAAAAAAACCTAGAAGTTGATGGATTATGTGGCAAAACCATAATTATTTGGAAAGCCGCCTACAACTCTCATATTTCCAGTAGCCTTGGTTATTCAACCTAAGTCAGTGTACCATTCAGTGTACACTGCTTTAAATTTAGAGGAAAACTGCTTGTTAATTGTGTTTGATGCGAATGGTTTAGCTATGTATCCACTTGCATTCCTAATTGTCTCTCTGTGATTAAAGGGAATGGGGGGTTTGCCCTATTATTCTGTTTTGTCATCTTCGTACAGTGTGTCTATTGGATGGCAGTCATGTTGTTATCGTTTTCTATGTTCTTTGGTGCTGTCCTCGCGCCACTGGCCTGGAATGTTGTATTTTGAGGAGAATTCTATGTGACGGTTTGTTCATTCGCTGAGCTGCGCTTGTCCTGGACATCTGAATAAATCTTACACTTGCCTCTTTGTTCTCCACCATTTCCTGTCCCTTCTGTAAACTGTGACTTTGGCACAGGCAATAAAGGCTTGGCACTCAGGACCACCCCGCCCCACATTTCGTAAAGCTCTTTTGCTGATAACACAGGCCGCCTGCCTTCTATTCCAGGTAGAAAGGTGTTGACATTCTGTGTGTGTCAACAGTCGGCTCTTCTGGGATGGTGTGCGTCAAGGCATCCGAAGTGAGGCCGCAACAGGAAACATTCTAAGCCTCTTCCTAGGACATGCACCCGCCTCCCATTAAAGAGCATGCGTGGTATGCAGGAAATTACATACAACTTTCCGCCCAGGACCACTGCAATTATGTGGTAATGAAAGTCCAAGTTATGTTGCCGGGTTGACTGAATTACACTGCAAGAAAAGGCTAATTATGAGACACTCTGTGACAGTATTAGTTAAGTATTTTGTCAATTTACGAAAATACCTTCATTCTATTTCATCGTATAAATACCCGTTTAACCCCTGCAACAATCCACTGATAAGGGAGCAGGTACCCCAGGCAAAATGTTTGCGATGGTGCGTCGCCACATGTTTTTATTTATTTATTTTTCTTTTCTTTTGAAGTAACGTTTGATCTGCTTGAGTCACAACCAGGTTTCTTTGTTGAAACTGACTAACTATGCAGGAGACGGATTATGTGACAGAAACATAGTTATGAGGAAAAAGGCATGGCCATAGAATCCCATTATTCCAGTGGGCCTGCCTATGATTTACGCATCACGTAGCCGCCCTGCAGTATTCAGAGGGGGATTTCAACGTAGCATCTCGACACACTAGACACAAAAACTTGGGTGCGTACACTTTTATTGGTGACCTTCTCGTGTACCAAGAGTGATTGTAAGTGAATGTAGGTTAGTGGAGAAATTGCCACCTTTCAAACCAATAGATTAGGGCTTGTTCTTGGCTTTTGCGGTACAAAAGGGGGTGGTGATGGACGGAGCATCAGAACCAATCAAACACTCACACCCAGTCAACAGATCTGGGTTTGATCCATCACCGTTCTTTAGCCCACTCTGCCACCCCAGTTCAGACATGGCCATATGCAAATCAGTCTGACCCTGTGCCTCATGGGATCAGTCCAGCCCGAACTGCCAAGCCATGCCTTCCCTGGACCGGAAACAAGCTTCCTAGGACCGGTTTCAGGCATTGTTCTTGGCTTTTGGTCTTGATCAAAAATGCGTGACCCCAGGTATATCTGTTTCCTAAGTTTACCTGTATTTTCTGCAGCACTTAAAGGATGGCTGTAGAAAGTACAGTGCTATAGGTTTACAGAAGAGATCCATTATCTGTCTGTGGTGTTGGGCTCTACAGATCTTTTCCCACATTTAGTCTGAAGGTGGTGTGTATTCGAACATGACCTTAAGTGTAGACTGGCCTCTTTCAGACAAGGTGATGAATCTTAGGTTATTACTTTCAGCTGCACCATTGCGATGCAGCTAACTAGCTTTGAGGTTAATTAAACTTTCAGATCAATGAAATACCCAGAACCTTTAATTTTCCCATAAATTCTGTAAACTTGTCTGGTTTAGTGTTAATCTAAACAACTGATTGGTTTTGGACTGCTGTTACCCACTGTACCATCTGGAAAGGTTTAGAGTGATTTTCTCCCCCCCCCCCCCCCCCCCCACCCTTAGGTGAGTCATGCTCGATGGTGCAGGATGGGATCTAGATAGTTAAGATTGTTATTCATGGGATTTTTACTAACCACACCCCTGCTTCTTAGATATCCTACAAGTGTTTTACATGTTATGAAGTATTAAATCCTGAGATGTAATACTTGCAAAAAGTTTGATCACATGTGAGTGTGAGAAACTGCACTGATGAGTGTTGCAATTTACTTTATATATTAATGAGCATATATTTATGGGAGCCTTTAGCGTTCATGGTGTATGCATGGTTATTAATCCTTTCTAGGTCGAGCCTGGGCAGCGCCTGCTCTGCGAGGCATGCTGTATCCGAGCATGGACTTGAAGCTTCGCCCATTCTCCACCCATATTTTTAATTGGCTCGTGCCATTGATCTTTGTAAATGCTGGCTTCTGATTCCTTGATAGGCTTGTTAGTCCCTCCTTAGTATTGCGTTGTCTTCATTTGTAACCTCCAATGAAGACTGGCCCCCTTACTTTTGTTGTTATACAATATGTCTTATTTAGTCTGTATGCTCTATTTTCTTTAATGAGTTTCTCTTACTGCAGGCACAACATGCTTTTCTGCAACATTCAGCGCGTCTTGCGCGCTTTTACGTTCCAAGCAGCCCGGTACAATGGCGGCCGCTTCTTTTAAATGAAATGGGTCTCTCATTTACAAGAGTTTGAGCTATTGGCATTGTAAACGACGATGCCTTTTATTTAAGGGTTCATTATCAAAACATTAATAAAAGGCATTGTCATTTACAATGCTAGTAGGTTAAACTCTCTCAAATGCAAGACCTATTGCATTGCAAATGGTTGTTCCCCCATCCCTCTTGGTATATCCCTGTCCTTGCCTTCCCCTCTGACCCCCGTGTTCTATCCACTTTGGAATGTTCGGGTGTCTGCCTTAGAATATTGGGGTAAGAATGTTATCTTTGCTGTGAAGTGACTTGGAGGTGTCAGTTGGTAAATAAAGCTCTTCCAACTGTATCAGTCGTCTTGGAGTTTTTACAACAGTGAGGATGCCAGCAGGCAAAACATTGCATTACAGGATAAAGCAAGGGAACGGTTCCTGATGAACCCAGAGTAGGCGAAGGTTGTCCTGCTCTGTTTCTAGGCACACCTGTTTACCTGTGGAACTCACTCCCTAAGTTTTGATCATGGATGATCATCCGATGCAGCTCCCGCAGATTTTAGACAGCCCAAAAACGATATAGTCATAGCTGCCTAACACTCCCTAGTTTTACAGATTTACCTTAATGTCTACAATCTGGAGCTACCAATGTGAGCGCGGCGCCAGGCTGCCTTTAAGATCCACATTTGAAGCGGTCCACAATGAAATACTTTCCTGGCATCTTTGTGTTTACCCCCTAGGGGAAAAATGTAAACTGGAAATATTTTTACATTAAGATTTTTGATGTAGGCAGAGAGAGGGCGACATTTTTATGAATTTCTCGTTGTTTATGATATTGTGCAATAGTGCTCCATAACAAACACTGCAGTTCTGAGGCAGTATTGAAATTTTCTGAAGTCGGACCTCATTATTTTGAGAGACTATGTGTTTGGGCCTTCAGTGGTGGCTGGCATCTATTCAGGAGGGGAAAAGGGGCGGGGTCAGAGTGGTCAAGTGGGAGAGTGCGTGCAAATAAATGAAAACAAACAGTTACCGGATCCAGATGTAACCACATCCTCCTCGCTCCAACCTCTTCTGCTGCGACTGCAGTGCGAGCCCCAGCAAACTCCATTGATTAACTGTGGTGCTGTTCACATGCTGGTACCCATCATGAGAGCAGAGCCCTGGTTGGTGGGAGCGGCCTCTCGCAGCGCTCCCCAGCGCACTAAAGGCCTGCACTTGCTCTCAACCCAGCTGCCTGAAGACAGCTGGTTTGAGAGGTTTAAAGTGCACATGTCTGGCTGGCCATCACAAGACGTGCGGCCAAAGAGACATGCACACTTTAAACAGTGCACAGACAGCCCTCTGCCCACCAATCTTCCCTGCTGCCACTCAGCAGGCCCGCCCTGTCCTGAGACACTGTACAGGACGGGAATATGAAAAATAAAATGGTAATAAATTACCATTTAAATTTTAATCTCTGGGGCTTTGGGGGGGCACTTCATTGGGGGCGACGCTCCTCTGCTCCAATGGCGGAACCGCCCCTGGGCTTTTAGTTGAGTCACTTATTCTGTTTTCAGAATCACTGTGGCCTGTTTGTTATTAGAGCACAATGGTATAAAAAAGATGTGCTTAAAATATTTTTGGCTTGTTCAAAGTGAGAAATATGACCGCCCTCATTTTCTGCACCCCACTTTTCATTGTGCTTTTCACTATTCCAGTCTCCCCTGACTATCATGGTGTCTGTGCCCCCACCTGATCTCTCTCTGTGTACGTCCCGGTCTATAGTCCATGGCATATTCCCTAATGCTGCCACTTTGGGTTTGTACACCGCACTCCCACCTACACCAACCACCATTCGATCCCCATCACTTTGTCCCTCCTTCCTCGACCTTGTTTCCTTTTGACTTGTCCAAATCACTGCAAGAGTCACTAGCTGAGTAAAAGACTTTGGATATTGGATTGTGGGATATAGGCCATCCGCCAATTACACTCTTTTAATCCCTATTTACAAGGCACGAACAGGGTAAGAGTTGCTTTGGTGAAGCTTCTTAAAATATGCTTTCTTTTATTTAGTTTATTCCCTGGATCATACGTGGCGCTTATGGACAGTCGAGCCTAAAACCTTAGGTCTAAGGAAAATTTAAAGTTCTGGTTGCCGAAGTACCTGCTGTACCACAATCGCACATCAACTAGTGCAGCACTACGGTTGCTTTGTAGCCTCCTGACCGAGTACCTTGAAATGACCTTCTTTTCGGTGGAGCACTTGTTTATGATAAATGATGGTAGTGTTAATGCCTATAACCATCTCTGGTCTGTGACCAATAAGTCACCTTGAGGAATCCATAGTGAGCTTTAGTGACTAACATAACGGCGCTCATTGGTCTCTGCCATTGGCCCCTGACTGCATCCTGTACAGTGCAACTGTAGTGCGCATGTGGCTGCCAGCTAAACACGCTACAGGCACTGCAGAGCCTAAGATGACACCAGGCATGTTTCATTGTTGGGTCTCGAATACAGACCTCTTTGGCCTACACTGAACTGATGCGAATGGCAGTCTTAAGATCAGTGATTTGTAGGTGAAATGTTCAGGACTGGAGACAGTGAGGGCCTGTAATGAGGTGCTCACGCCACGAGGTAGTGATATCAGCAGTGAATAGGTCTGATCAGTTATGAAGGAAAGCTTTTCGCATGCTCTTTATTATCATTCTTTTCCTGTATTTTTTTTATGTGTAAGTGTTTTGTGCTGTATGTTGTATTTGTTTTGGATGCTTAGCCATTGACTGGTTGTATTATGTTGATGTGAGCATTTCCGGCAGTCTTGCCTAGTGAGACTTGGGTGGTGATACCTGCAAACAGAGAACTGCAAGAAAGAGTCTTTGAATTCTTGCAAAATGTTAGTTTCTTCACCGGTGAGTGACTGGAGTCAGTGTGTGTCTATTGTATGAAAAGTGGAGCTTGCTGATGCTGCTGTTGGCTAGCTATTGCTTCTGGAAGTTTGTCTTTTCTTTTGGGTGGTGGAGTGAAGGGTGGGCTCTTGCATGTATAACACTGCACAAATAAATTATCGCCATGGTTTTGTATATGTCTGACTTACTTGTTTAATGTGTAGCACGTGTTTTCTGGTCATATTATACTATACCCTCACTGTTAGTTAAACGTATACATGCAATGGTTACCTTTTTTTAATGTTTAAGTGAGAAAAATCTATTATGAGAATGTGGTCTCCGCCTATAGGTGGTGGCATAGTCTTTTTCTATGCTTTGTGTTTGTCGCATATGCATGCAGCCAAAATAATAAAAACATGTTTTATATATATCTCTATCTCCTCAACGTGCCTGTTTGTAGAATAAAAACAAGCTCCAGCCCGCTCAGGCTCACTCATAAAACGGCTTTATTGTGGTTTACAAGCGGGTGTGTGTGTGTGTGTGTGTGTGTGTGTGTGTGTGTGTATATGTGTATATATATATATATATATATATATAGCCACTGCACCAACTTCCAAGCCCACCGATTGACTTTGACAGTGCTTGATTCTCTTTTGAGTCTTCATTTCTGAATGACTCCTTGTCTTGTTGGAGATTGGCAGGCAGTGCGAATGCTGATTGCCACTTCTGCTGCTATTGTTCAGGCGGGAGGTTGTATGCATAGGTGTTATACATGAATTACCCATTCTAGAAGTTTATGCAGAGACTTAAAGGTTAAGTCCTATTTTAGTTTTGCTTTGGTGGATTTAAGTTTATGCCATTTTCCCTAGCTTTATGAACGCGATCTTTGTTATACTTTCACAGGCGTTGTTGTGATGGGCTCTATTTGCTGGACAGTTTTGTGCCTGTGTGCTTCCGTACTGGTGCATTGTGCTTTCTTTCAGCATTACCTTGCTGTCTGCTACAATTTCGGGCTCACATTTCTTAGCTCTCACTTTGCTTCCGCAATCTGTCTATGGTGTTTTGTCTTGTGGTTAAGCCTGCATCTAGCCACTATGGCTTACGCTGCATGATGAGAGATGCTGTCGCTTTGCTTGGTTGCTAAAGTATGGAGATGGTTGAGTGGTGTTTCTCTGATGTATACCAGTCCATACATTTATATGCAGAGCTGGAATCAAAATCCAAGTTTAGATTGGAAGATTTTGTTCTGCGTCAATCAAAAAAAATACCACTGATTCTTTAACCCATGTATTTTATGATTTTGCCGCTTTTTTTTTTTTATGCTCCCCTCCACCTATATATAATTTGGCCCTTCCCTGTAGTATCTTTCTAAGGACCTTCGTCCTTGAGCAATCTGGAGATAAGATTTTAATAGCACTTGCTTCCACCTCAACACCAAGAGAAACACATTAGTTTCTCCAAAACACAAAACAATATCTGTGCATAGAAATAAATGGGCCTGGTAAACAAACCAAAAATGGATGCACCTAAAGGGAATATTTGCCACAACAAATGCTGGACCTATCTAATCCGGTAGGCTTTACTCAATACGCAACACGTTGTCCTTCCATATACTGCTAAAATACCATTCACTGTTCCTGTGCAGCTCCAGTTCATCCAAACTTTAGCGCAGTTAGGAGCACAATGAACTTTATGCTGGGAGGGCTGCTCCAGGGTGCCAAAGTACAAGTCTCAATGATAGCCTGTCATAAGTATCCAGCAATGCCCAAAAGGGACCGCTCTGAGAAAGGTAACGGAGATGGCTGATGGTATCTGAAGGATGTTGACTTAACCTGGACTGCTTTTGCAGTTAGCCGACTGGTGTTTGAGGCTTGGGCCTCAGACCCTGAATTCATCCATTTGATAACAGGTAGTGCAGTGAGGCAGTTTCTGCTTTGCCCAAGATTGTAAAAGACCACTTCCATTTCAGAAACTACATTGTTTTAGTATATGTACTGCCATTATCCTGTCAGAACCTACTCTTCCCAGATATGTACATCACCGTTGTCCTCCCAGAAATCAAATTGTCTTAGTATTTAAACCCTCACTGTAATGGAAGCATTGGCCATGTACTGGTTTAAATAGCACCATTGCCAGCCATACCACAACCAACATTCCTCAAGCTGTGAAGCTACACTGTCACGCCGAAATTTACACTGTGAAGGTATGATACAGCACCATTTTCATGCTAGAAACCAGGTTCTTGCCACACTTGGATACATTTACGGTGTCCCACCAGGTTCCTTGTTCTGCCCTGGAAAATCACGTCTGCGCCCTAGCAAGGAGCCAGTGAAGGAAGTGACCTGATTAGGGCCACCCGGGTCACTCGCGACCACCTCTCAGCCTTCCATACAAATGAAGAGTCTGTCAGACAGTAGAGAATACAAACCAAGTTATTAGTATTCGTTCGAGCGGAGTCCAGTCTGACTAGCCTCCTAAGATGCTATAGAGGGGACTAATACTCACCAACATTACACCAATTGTTAAACATTTCCAATGCCCAGGAAGACCCACCCAAAACTGGAAAATTCCATCTGGAGCAGGTTAACAAAGAAGACACAGAGGATGAGCTATACTCTGGGATCGAGTACATGTTATCTCTGCCTTAAGGTTAATCTGTCCATGCCCGCCACTGTAAGCATGAGAACGGGCCTATCTAACAAAGAAGGCATGCAAAGGCACATTCGTGTATTCATTAAGACAGCAAATCTCAACCTAAAAGAAATACAAGAAAAAAAATATTGTAGCTGTTTTCTGCTGAGGCAGACAAGTGAGACAGAAGTTAGTTTTGATCATTACACAAAATAGCGACTGAGGGCAAAATGGTGCCTCAAATTCTTACTTAGTGGTACAAAAGGGGGTGGTGATGGACGGAGCATCAGAACCAATCAAACACTCACACCCAGTCAACAGATCCGGGTTTGATCCATCACCGTTCTTTAGCCCACTCTGCCACCCCAGTTCAGACATGGCCATATGCAAATCAGTCTGACCCTGTGCCTCATGGGAACAGTCCAGCCCGAACTGCCAAGCCATGCCTTCCCTGGACCGGAAACAAGCTTCCTAGGACCGGTTTCTGGCATTTCAGCCGTCTTCAGCCAGGCTTGCTTGAATCCAGTGGCAAAGTGAGCAAGGGACTCACATCTGAGCATACCCTGCCAACTTGTGGCGAACAAAGTGGTACAAAAGGGGGTGGTGATGGACGGAGCATCAGAACCAATCAAACACTCACACCCAGTCAACAGATCTGGGTTTGATCCATCACCGTTCTTTAGCCCACTCTGCCACCCCAGTTCAGACATGGCCATATGCAATTCAGTCTGACCCTGTGCCTCATGGGAACAGTCCAGCCCGAACTGCCAAGCCATGCCTTCCCTGGACCGGAAACAAGCTTCCTAGGACCGGTCCTAGGATGCTTGTTTCCAGTCCAGGGAGGACCTGGCTTGGCAGTTCGGGCTGGACTGTTCCCATGAGGCACAGGGTCAAGACTGATTTGCATATGGCTGGGTTCAAACTGGAATGGCATGGTGAGCAAAAAAACGATGGATTTAGGCCCAGATCTCTGTACTGGGGTGAATGTATGACATTGTTCTGCATTCTGTCCATCAATTGTTTTTGCATCAAATTCTTACTTAAGCATAATACTAATAGAGGGAGTCGACCGGAAGTATTTTGTAGTCCAACACCAGACACTATTTGGGTTTCTTCTTGGCCAAATAAAAAATCCAAACTTATTCTGGCTCCTTATACAACTATAAAATTGTGTGCCACAGATATCTACTGTGTATCTAATTTGCTGAAAAGCCCATGATATCCAGAGCAACCAGTTGAACTGTGAGTGTTTCCACTGTCTACTGAGAGGCATCACTTGACAATGGAATCTATAATCCGTACAAATTTGGGCGTGACTATAAAAGATGTAGATTTGTATTGCACCCTCGAGATTCACTTACAATAGGAAGCCAAACATATAGGTTAATTCAGTAGCTAATAGAATGTGTCAAATGTTTCCACACTTTTTCAGATTAAAACAGCACCCGGCAATTGTCTTTAAGCATATCACCAAAACAGGAAAGGTGAAGGAATCTAACCATGGAAAGTGCAAGAAAGACACATGGCATTATGTTGATTTATTGCCTCTCCCACCCTCGCCAGATGTAGGTACTTATGATGTTTGTGGTTGTCTGAACGTAGGGAAAACAAACAACCCTAGGCACTTCTGAAAATGACGCACACAGTGGATTGCTGGGTGGCATTGCGTGTATGGACATCACCACTTTTTCTTGGTGTACTTTGATTATGATTTTTGTGTGGCCAAAATGTGTCCAATTCTGTTCTTGAGCAGTAAGCCCACCCACACACGTGGGCTACTCGTTTTCACCATGAGAAGTGATGGAACATTGGATGGTGGAACTTTTGCCATTTGCGACAATTTCTGGAGTTTTCTATTGCAGAAAATTGAAAAAATGTGGGGGATTTTCTACTCCTACTATGACCTAGTTGTGCTTTCTGGGTGATTCAAAAACTTGCTGGGAGACATACAAGCCCCACCACCATGAATCCCACTGGGTCTTTACTTTGTAGAATTGTCTGGGGTTGTTAGCTTTCCTTGGGTGCTTTCTGACCTGCGGCACAAATTATGCAGACATAGCCCAAGGCGCTCCCTATCGAAAATATTCTCTGGTGTCTAGTGTGAAGCTTTGCTCGAAAACATTGAATACCAACACCATATATATGGGAAATCCCAGGCACCACAATTGAGCGTTGGTGTCGGTGCTTGGCTTGGATATCTCTCTGTGTGAGCAAGACCGAAGTGAATTTCCAAGTTCCTGAATAATAATTGCTACAAATGTAACAAACCTGTTCTGCGCATTCTACCGACCAACCTATCAAGGTGAGGGAGGTCTGGCAACTAGCGTTTTATGTTGAGAGAAAAAAACTGTAGGATATGTAGGCGTGGAAAATATATAGTAGTGGTATGTGTCCAAGCAACACGGGATACTTCAATCTAAAAGACAGGTATGCTAAAAACAGTGCATCTTTCATTTGCTTTCCTAATCTTTTTTTGGGTGGAGTAATGCCATTTTCAGCTTGATCTACTGGCCAGCCAGTCGGGGGATGTTTGGCTGCACCATTATCTCCCTTAAGTTATACAGAATCGGACAATATGTAGTTTATATGCTTTCTATATAGACCTGGGAGTGACCTCTTTCATCAAATGAAAGTTGCACCGTAAACCGTGATTCCCCCACAATGTAGCAGTCTGAGCTAATATTGAATAATCAATTTCACAGACTGCATTCCCTGAGAAAACCCACATACCTTTGATATTGCCTGTTTCCTGATTGTGCCCTGGCCTGGTAAAATGTCATTGGTTTGCGGCGGGATTTGTTTACCATTTGAAAAATGCAACAAAAAATTGAGTAAATAGTGTTTTAAAAAAAATTCAACCTTTATCAATATTTACCATTTCTAGAGGCTGCTGCGTGATAGTAATGTGTGGGTTGCACCAATACATAGCCCTAGATCTCCCAAACACATCAAATAGTGCACAGATACCAACATTTTTATTGTTTTTGCGATATTTTATTTTTATAAACCCTCTGTGCAGGAAGGTGTGCAAGCACCCTATTAGTGAACGAGGATAATACCAGTTCCAAGTTGCAAATAGAATTTTCTCTACAGCACTTCAGTAGATGGCCATAATTCATTTTCAATGGGAACCATTTATAACTGGAATTTCTGCCCTGAGAAGGTAGTGAAAATGGTGGTGGGTGTCCATCTGGCTGTGCTCAATGCAAGCGCCTACAGAAAAGAGTGTGGGCTTCAACAATGTTACGTTTTTTGTTTTTAACTCGGTCATTATCAGCAGTTAGCTTTTTCTGCTGAATACACTACTGAAACCTTTCCTTAGCACACTAACTCTTAGACCCGACTTGGATTGTTTATACAACTTTTGTGTGCTAGGCCATGAAAAGTTACCTTGTATGTACCCCTAATGGGCTTATTGTAATATCTGCCATTGTCTTCATTCATTAAACTGTCCATGTATTGTGTCGATGTCTCTTATATGCATATTATATAAACTAGCGTCTGCTCTCAAATGAAATCAATGTGTTTTTTTTTTTCTTTTTTAAGTAGTATACATTTGTACTTTTCTAAAGTATGGCCACTGATTGTTAAGACAACATTGCTTTTTAAACATTGTTAATGAGCTGAAGCCTCATTTGGCTTGCCGAGGATTATTGATTGTATTTTAGATTGTTTTAATCTTAAGTTTGGTACAAAACACTCTAAAAAACTAAAATCATTATCCTTTTGGGTTTCTAAAGGTAGCCATTTATATTTCATTTCCAAACCGATGTCCAATAGTGAGAGTATGTGAGTTTTCCTAATTAGGTGCATTATTAATTCGAGCAGTACCCTGTAGCAAAGCCTTAAACTTCCTTTTGGCAGCCGGTGGAAGACTTTAGTGTATCCACTGAAGAAAGCCATTGAGGCAAACATTCTCTTTTGTGATTTCGAAATGTTAGGTTTATGGATAGTTTCGAAAGTTGATTTGATAGAAATGGGTAATTCGAATAAATCCCTATTTTATTTTTTGTATTTTTAAAAAGTGCCTCAGTCAAACTTTTGAACTTGGATTTGTGCTTAGTGAATACTAAATGTAAAGGCTTCTCGTTACTCATCAGGAAATCGTATGCACCTTTCTGAGCATCCTTGGGAATGATTACAGAATCAGTTTTTCAATGTGATACAAGAACCATTGGTTAGTAGTAAGTTAAAGTTAGTTATGGAAATTCTTTTAAAGATTTTACCTTGATATATGTTGACCATGTCTAGCAACACTTCGCTTAGTCCGTTGTTAAAAATCGAAGCAAATTTAGTTTTGAAGGGGTGGGGAATAACTTTATTGTGGTACAGACAATTTGGATGCCTCCATTAGCCTAGTTAATGAATTTAAAAATGCACATTTAGAAAAGTTATTGCTCCCAGTGGTTCAGCGTTTATTCTAAATTTATGTATGAAGGGCTTACCTTGAAAGGTAAATGTGAGTAGTTGGAGAGTGGGGTGCGGGATACTTTCACATTTGCGGTATCGGACATTGCTCAAGCTGTATTAGGCTGGGCTGTCCTGTCTAGGCAGTTTGTACTAATGAAAATGTAACAACTAGCATGAGATGCTCAGTCTATTTATAATGAAAAGATAAATACTGAGAATCATGAAAATTGTTCGTGAAAGGCTAAAGGTAAACCACAATGAGATCAGATAGTTTGCTCATAAATCAGCAAGAGTATAGAGTCCATCAGCCCACCCTTGTTGGCGGAGCTTCGTCATCTGGGCCTCTAGGAGAACTGGATCTACGGCCACAGTCTTGAGCCACCAGGCCCTGCTGGATACCTGACCCTTATGCTCCTGAAAAAACTCTTGCCCTGATATATGTTCCAACTGTGTGAACTCCAATGACGTGCAGTGCTCTAGTGCGTGTGCTAATTAAAAATGACTACTGGGACAAAAGATTTTTATTCATTGTGAGATTATCCAAGTGTCATATCTAAAAAACCTAATAGTCTTGAAAAATATATAGACTAATTCCTGGCTACATAAAGTGTGGTCGACATGTTTCAGCCGGATTGGTCAATAGACCCGGCTTTCTTCAGGACCTCAACAGAAATACGGCTACTGCAAAATAAACACAAATCGTGCAGTTGTATGTGTAAGACAGTGCACATGAAAAATACGTGCTGGTCCGATAAGTGTGTGGCATTAGCCACCTTACCAGATAAACGGACCCAGTGCTTGGAAGGTAAAAATCACCTCTTCTTTCCTGGAAAAAGAAGAGTCAAACTATCACAAACAGAATAACTACAAAAATCATGGTCTCAGAAAATACCTATTCAACAATGCCAATTGTGCACTGTTTATTGGGATGAAAACCCCACAGAGTGGTCACATTCATCAAATAAAAATGTTTTAACTATATTTAACTTACCCACCTTTGTGTGGGAGAAAAGCCTCACCTCACCCGGCTGACTGCTCGGAAAAGGAGGCACCGCTCTGTTTGTTGGGTGAAGTAAAAACAGAAAAGATTTGCATACTGCTACTGATCTGACTACACACTTCACCCACATATCAAACATAGTAATAACCCTAAAAAAAGTCCAAAACCAGAAAAACACATAACCCCCGATTGGTATAACATAGCAGGAAAAGGGGCCTGAATGAAACCTCCATCTTAGAACAACTCAAAAGGTTTCGTGTTCGAAAGTTCTACAAGCTGAAGAACTACAGGACACAGCAAGCCCTCTGTGTGCAATCCCTCTTTGCTTGTTATTAAAGATAGAAATTCAGAACAAGATAGCGTTATATACGGGGATTGCTGAACAGATGAAAAAACGTTATATCGCTTATCAATTAAAACTAGAACAAAACAACGACTTGGAAATGCGGTCTATATTAGAAGCTCTCCTTTCCTTGTTAAAAATCACAAGGCCGACGACCTGCGATGGTTGGTGTTGGAGCGTCCTTTGATCCCTCAACATGTAGCAGACATTTCCAGATTTTTGTTTCTTAAAGAGCAGAAATGGATTTTCAGAATGAAAACTGACACTCAAGGTCTGAATGATAACATTCCATGGTCCTCAATATGAAACGTTGTTGGTCTTTTTGAGTGTCCCTCCTTTTGGATGAAGATACTCTGACATAGTAGGACATCTCTAACTGCACAAGCACATCTGACCTAATACATATATTTTTGTCTTCGTTTGGACCAATATGTGTGTATTTCTGTTGATCGAACTTTATTTCAGATGACACACAAACGTCTCACGCACGTCTACCCTCCATACAGCACTCGTTAGTAGTAAGGTCGAGGTTGGTCTACCTCTCATTTGTGGGTGCCAGATTCTTGTGTTCACAATCACCAAACACGATTATGATTATACCTCCAAGCACCCTTAGATTGAATAAGCCCGCACGATTCCTCATGTGACTATGTCATATAGATATTACGATGTATGTATGTACTGTGTTGGGACAGGTACTGCCCATAGGGTGTCTCTTTTGATATAGCTTTGGTGAAATATGAAATATGTCGTTTACATTCTCAGTTGGGGACTCCCATATCATCCGATCATCCCCACTTTATTAGATTTGCCTCCACAGTTCCAACACCGAATTGTGCCATGATTACGGCAATTTTACATTGCGGTGGTTGGCACCAATATCATTGCTCGATGCTGTCTCCTATTGAACCTAATGATTCCAATTGTTTCTCGATCCCCACGCTCATGCGTGGATTAGGATACAGTACACTTCTTTAATTCCGGTTACCTGACGGTTGCACTAAGTAGTGACCTTATTCCGAGCATGACTAATTAACAAGTCATACAGGTACGCATAACAAATAGACTCAACACCGTTGTGCGCATGCGTGAGAATTAGTGGCTTTGTGCGCGCACTGACGAATTCTAGGCGCATGCCCACTGAAAGGATCAACTGTGGCAGCTGTTACAGATCAGGCCATTTCATGCCAATCACGTCAGGTTTAAAAAGAGCTCTCCTTCCCCCCTGCCGTCACCTCCCAGACTGCTTCGCAGCCTGGCCTGAAGTACCGACGGACAAGTAAGGAAAGGAGAGCTTCTAATATAGACCGCATTTCCAAGTCGTTGTTCTGTTCTAGTTTTAATTGATAAGCGATATAAAGTTTTTTCATCTGTTCAGCAATCCCCCGTATATAACGCTATCTTGTTCTGAATTTCTATCTTTAATAACAAGCAAAGAGGGATTGCACACAGAGGGCTTGCTGGGTCCTGTAGTTCTTCAGCTTGTAGAACTTTCGAACACGAAACCTTTTGAGTTGTTCTAAGATGGAGGTTTCATTCAGGCCCCTTTTCCTGCTATGTTATACCAATCGGGGGTTATGTGTTTTTCTGGTTTTGGACTTTTTTTAGGGTTATTACTATGTTTGATATGTGGGTGAAGTGTGTAGTCAGATCAGTAGCAGTATGCAAATCTTTTCTGTTTTTACTTCACCCAACAAACAGAGCGGTGCCTCCTTTTCCGAGCAGTCAGCCGGGTGAGTTGAGGCTTTTCTCCCACACAAAGCTGGGTAAGTTAAATATAGTTAAAACATTTTTATTTGATGAATGTGACCACTCTGTGGGGTTTTCATCCCAATAAACAGTGCACAATTGGCATTGTTGAATAGGTATTTTCTGAGACCGTGATTTTTGTAGTTATTCTGTTTGTGATAGTTTGACTCTTCTTTTTCCAGGAAAGAAGAGGTGATTTTTACCTTCCAAGCACTGGGTCCGTTTATCTGGTAAGGTGGCTAATGCCACACACTTATCGGACCAGCACGTATTTTTCATGTGCACTGTCTTACACATACAACTGCACGATTTGTGTTTATTTTGCAGTAGCCGTATTTCTGTTGAGGTCCTGAAGAAAGCCGGGTCTATTGACCAATCCGGCTGAAACATGTCGACCACACTTTATGTAGCCAGGAATTAGTCTATATATTTTTCAAGACTATTAGGTTTTTTAGATATGACACTTGGATAATCTCACAATGAATAAAAATCTTTTGTCCCAGTAGTCATTTTTAATTAGCACACGCACTAGAGCACTGCACGTCATTGGAGTTCACACAGTTGGAACATATATCAGGGCAAGAGTTTTTTCAGGAGCATAAGGGTCAGGTATCCAGCAGGGCCTGGTGGCTCAAGACTGTGGCCGTAGATCCAGTTCTCCTAGAGGCCCAGATGACGAAGCTCCGCCAACAAGGGTGGGCTGATGGACTCTATACTCTTGCTGATTTATGAGCAAACTATCTGATCTCATTGTGGTTTACCTTTAGCCTTTCACGAACAATTTTCACGATTCTCAGTATTTATCTTTTCATTATAAATAGACTGAGCATCTCATGCTAGTTGTTAGGTCTTTGAATGGGGATTGGAGATTGCTCAGTCTTTAATTATTTTCCCTGTGACCCTTATTTACAGATTTTTGTTGGCTAATGAAAATGTACCCAGAATATAGAAGCTGCAGATGAATTGGTTTAGTTGCATGTTAGACAAGACCTCTTTGGTGTGTTTTTTCCCTGTCTATTAGCTTCTTGCCTGCTGTTTTTGACTGTGCGCTACATCTAGTTTTTGCTGGTTGTAGGTCTCTTGGCACATTACCATTGCTGACCAGTGCTAAAGTGAAAGCGCTACCAGTGTAAAAAGTATCTGTAATTGGTTTATCCGTGGTTGGCATATTTGATTTACTAGTAAGTCCCTAGTAAAGTACGCCAGGTGTGCCCAGGGCCCGTGAATGAAATGCTATTAGTGGGCCTGGTTCACTGATTGTGCCACCCGCATGAGTAGTCCTGACATTGTCTCAGACCTGCAACTGCAGTGTGTGTGTGGGCAGTTTTAAACTGCCATGTCGACCTGGCAAGTGCAACCACTTGCCAGGTCCAAACCTTCCCTTTTACTTCATGTAAGGTACCCCTAAGATGGGTACAAGTTAGCCCCTGGGCAGGGTGCAGTGTTTTAGAAAGGTAGGACATGTACTGATGTGTTTTACTTGTCCTAATAGTGAAATACCTCTAATTTCGTTTTTTTAGTATTGCAAGAACTAGATCTCCCATTAATTGCAATTGGAGCTAGCTTGTAACATCTTGCAAGTGTAACTTCCAATAGGGAACAGATAGAGATTTGGAATTTGGGGTCTCTGAATTCACAATTAGAAAATATATCTTTGGGTGAAGTTGGTTTTAAAAATTGCTTTTAGAAAGTAGACATTTTCTTGCTTTACCATTCTGTGCCTCTGCCTGCCTGTAGAATCCACGTCTGGGATTGGTTGACAGTTGAGCTGTTTTGTGTATTCACTCCGGACACTCACACAAAAGGAGTTAAGGTGTAGCTAGAGTGATGGGAGGCGTGGTCACTGGCACCTGAATAGGGCTGTGCCTGTCCTCTCTCAAAGCGGTCTACACCCTCATGGTGTGCCTGGAGCCAGGTCAGGGAAAGGCAGGGTCTTGTACACTACAGAGACTTTCCTTTCAAGTTTGCCTACTTCAAAGGCAGAAACTGGTATAAGTACTGGAGCCGTGACACTATAACTTCAGAGCACTTCTGGACTAAAGGAAATTCTGCCAAGAAGAAGAGCTGGATGCTGTAGGTGGGACTGACACACTGCTGGTTTCTTTGTTGTACTGGCCTGCTGCTTGCTGCTTCGGTCTTGGGTAGCGCAAGGACTGGACTGTCCTTACTGTATCATGCTTCCAAGGTTCTCCAAGGGCTTGTGTGTGCTTGCCTCATGTTAAGACATCTCGGGCCATCAAAGACTTCACCTACCAGTGCCGGGGCTCTTCTTCTGAGAGCCCAGACTTTCTAAGTTGTGCCAAATTCCGTTCCTGTGCCCTTGGAAGTAGAATCTGGTAAACGTAAGAAGAGAATCCATGCATCGATTCACAGCACACATTTTTCAGATGCAGTGCCTGCTGTGCGGCTGAAACATCACTGCAGCCCGAATGCCGAGCACTGTCACCAATCCCTGTGGCACCCACTCCAACACAGGCCCTGCTGTGTGGCTGAAGAATTGGCGCATCACTTGCTTTGCAGCTGTGGAATCGACACAGTGCCTGATTCATCGTCGCCACCGCTTTTACACAGCACTTCTGGATTTGTGATGCATCGTACTTCGACGCGGTCTCTTCATTGACATTGCCTAGCAGTAAGGAACCAAAGTCGCATGTCCGTAGAGCGACACATGACCTCCCCGCACAGTAGGGAACCAACGCATCACCTCCCCTGACCATAAGGAACCGATGCATCATCTCTCTGTGCAGCAGTAAGGGACCGCATCACCTTCCCTTGCAGTAAGGAACCAATGCATTGCTTTTCTTTTCCTTCGCCTTCTCTCCCCTGCGCCTGTTTTAGTCTTTGATTTTGATGCATCCCAGGTACTTTGGGATAGAAGTGATGCATCCATAGATTCCTATGAACTGAACTGTTATAACCTTTTAAAAGTGATGTCTTTACTTGTGTAAGTAGTTTTTTTTGTCATTTTGGTCTTGTTTCATTCAGATAAATATGGGCTATGTTTCTAAACTGTGGTGGACGCCTTTTGTAGTGTTTTCACTGTGTTACGTACTGTGTGTGTTTATACAATTGCTTTACACATTGCCTCTGAGATTAGCCTGACTGTTCCTGCCAAGCTACCAAGGGGTGAGCAGGGGTTAACTTAGCTTTTTAACTCCCCTACCCTGACTAGAATAAGGGTCCCTACTTGAACAGGGTGAAAACCTCTGCCAACCAGAGACCCCCATTTCTAACACATGTGCAGTTAAATCAATGTTAAAACATTTAAACATTTCTTAAATCCTTTTGAGAAATACCTTTGTCTCTACCATCTAATGTTTTTGTTTGAGCCTGTAAACTGATTATTAGTTATGTTTCAATTTAGTTTTTGTTACTTTTATGTTGGCTTATAACAAAACTAATGACCTATTTTTCGAAAATCTTTTAGTGCGCTGTGAATGATTTCATCAAAGAGGAAATTGTTAATGGGCATGTGTGCCCTTTTCTGTAATTATTGGTTAAATGAATGAATAGTTGATTTGTAAGGTGTTAACTGGTGACAAATTGCACTCAGTTTTTCTGCTCAAACTGCCTCTTGTGGAGCATATCTCAAACTTAAAGTGAACTTGGAGCCTTCCCATTGTTTACAATTTGTTGGCTTTATTGTCACTCTTATGTGCTGCTTCCTATTCAATGGCTTGCCTTCCTCTACTTGTGTTTTTCCCCTGACAGCTTCTTTATCATTTTGTTTTGGTGACATGTATCCTTCCAATGCTCACATTTAGGGAACTACATTTTCTTTATCTTTAATCACTCCTGGAGAAAGAATGATTTACTTTGCCCTCTTGTGTACTGCCAAGCCCCCCTCAATCTCCACAGCAAACACTTGTTATTCCCTTCTCCACTTGCTCTCACTCTAATGTGCTGCTTTTCTTTCAGTATATGCCCCTACCCCACATGCTCTTAAGTTAACCTATCCATTGATTCCTCCAGCTCGGCTTTTAACATTCTTTTACCCCCCTTGCCTCAAGGTTGTTGTTGCTCCCTTGCTCTTTTTTTCACCCCCTCCCCCCTGTTTGCTTCTCCACCTATCACAGTCCTACACACATTCACTCTCTCTTGTAGCTCCTGGTAACTGCTGTTTCCTACCAGCCCACTGTGCTTTTAAAAAAAAGCTGTTTCACGCAAGTAAACTTCATTTGTTTTCAATTTGCTGCTCCAAATAGTGTCTGCTATATTGCATTGGTAAATTAAAAAAAAAAAGAATAAAAATGGTGCCAAGGTCTTTCAGTAGGAGCGGGCATGAGTGATGACAGATTTGCATACAAATGATTTCATGCATGCTCACACCTACTTAATGACATGGCTGCCAATAGCATCATAATGGGTGTGCTTTTGGGGGCAACGTTTCTTGACCCATTTTTTTTCCCATCCTCCCACTGAATGTTGGGGCACAGAATTGTCAAAAAGTGTTGGCAAAGACAGTATGTCAAAAAGGTGAGACCTATTGGCTTTGTCAATGCTTGTTAGGTTGCATGTGTTAAAAAAGGCTCTTGTGGTATTCATGGTAAAAGTATTCTGTTCTGTACTTGTTTTAATGGGATTTTAATAAGCCTACTGTTTCCAGAGGCTTCATTTTGCTCCAGAACCTTCTTCAATTGGATGGAGATAATGCCAATCGCATGTTGGATCATCTAATAGCATATTTTTTTAAAAAACTATTTGCTGCTTTGGGGTCTAATCGCCTCTTTTAAAATGCATTAGAGACTATTTTACGCACTGCTTGGTGAGCAGCCCTGTAGCACTAGAGTGTGAGGGTGGACACATGCATCTGGATAATGACTTCTTCGCAAAAATGGGTTGCTTGATTTTCTATTGTATCCATTTAGCAGGTTATTTTGTTTCCTCTCCTTGATCATCTCTTGGACAATGTTTCCTCTCATATTGGTGCTTGGGCGGGGAATCCTCGCTATGCACTCTTGCTGACCTCTCTCAACAGCGCTCTCCCACTCGTGGCATACCACGGTCCTCCCCCAGACTTGCAGTCATTTATAAACGAGTGGAAAGGCTGGCCTGAGCTCCATTTGGGAAGGATCTAGGGATCTAGTGGCCACAAAGGTGCAAGAGTGCAGCACAGTTCGGAAGAAGGTGTTTATGCCAAGTCTTGGATTGGGGGGGGGGGGGTGTCACTATTTTCACTCTTTCTCCACTGGTTTATGAAAATGGGTATGTCTGCAACCAATAATATATTAATTTGAGACTTACTACGCGACTTAATACACCTCAAATCCTGAAAACGAGGAGATTTTATTTATATTGTTCATTCATTAATGTTTACAGCAGGCTTGTGATTGTGCGAAAGAACAATCTTATTTGTGACCAGTACAGCATGTGGGTACAGCCAAACCTCATCAAATCCACACACCGGAAGCAGGTCCGTGAAGGCGTAAGTGTAAACCAGAAGTGACGTGATCGCTCGTAAATTACTGTTTGGTGAGGAAAAGTTCGTAAAGATATTGTGGTGGAATGACCCCCCTCACGCCCCTTGGTTTCTGTGTGTGTGTTGCAAAAGAAGTGATGCTAAGGTCTGTGCTGGATGCTGCTCATAGCAGGAAGCTTTTTGAGACGGTCATTCCAGTGTTGCTCTTATGTTTACCTTGGCAATTGTTTGCTCAAATTTCTCACGTCAGATTTTATTGCTGGACTAACAAATCCTGTATCGCGTGCTGGATCATTTGACTAAGATCATATGTAGCATCTGTACTTTCCCCCCCCGGATTTTTATATAGCACAAACTTGACCCGAAAGTATCACCCCGCCTTACATGAGCACCAGTTGCGTTACACAGGGACACATTCATTTTTGTTAGGCGCAGGGAGATTAGGTGATTTGCCCAGAATCACAGGATGCTGAGCGTCATTGTCAAGACTCTAACCCGGTTCCCCAGATTTGAGATCGATCGCCCTAGCCCGTTACGCCACATCCGCTCCACAGTTGTCAGTTTAATGCCCGATACATCCTGTATCTGGGGACCATATATCAAATGTAAACACTTTGCGAAAGCCTCCCTTCGTTTAGTGCCAAGAAACCCATGCAAGGTGTTAGTTGCACTCTACAAATATTTAAACATAAATTTGTTGTTCAGACTACTTGGTTCCCTGTGGTCTTAATTCTATCCCCTGGTGTCCATAGCTAAGCACATCTTACCCAACTCTCATCTGTTTAACTACTTAAGCTCTTCTTGATCACTCTGCCTTGGTATCACTGAACCTGCACTGGACTGACTTCCATCTTCGGCCCGATCTGCAAAGTCTGGCCAATGACAGAATCCACTCTTCGTTTGGCATGTCTATATGCAGACAATCTTCTTCAAATATTTTGTCCTCTACATTTATCCTCCTCATCTTGCAGCCATCTATCCTCAGATAGTCATTCATTTATCCATTTTGAGGTCTTCCAAGGTAATTCCTCATATTTTCTGAACCAACTTTGTTCTAATAGGCTGTTAGCTTCATTCTCTGTATATTCTTTTACGCCACTTGGCATATTATTCTGAACACAAACACTCTTCAGTCTTGCCAAACACTCTACCTTATTACATTTATTTTTTGCAGTTTTATATTGAAAGTAATAGATCTGGAGATATCAAGTGCTTTACATAAGAACAGGTTCCACTCTGTGCAAGCAATTTCCATGTGGATAGTTAACCGTTTGCATTTGTAAGTTCACGTAAAGACGTCACTAAACCACGTAAGAAAGATTAGCACATTGAAATGTTGGGAGCTCCATTGTAGACGATGGAGTGCTCCATGCTTTTACGAGCCGGTAAAGGCCCGCAAAGCAACATTCCAATGTTTTTTCCAAAGGCCTCTCGGAGCCCGAGGGAATTAAAACCCCTCGAAATCCTAGAGGCCTTTGTTTTATTTGTTTGGAACATTCTGCCCTCTAGTGGCAGAATGTTCTAATAGCCTTATAGCCCTGTGTAGCTGGACTATACCGGCTATTAAAGGCCCGCTCCCTTATTAAAGGCCCTGTTTAACGCTGGAGCGGGCCTTTAATAGCCGGTATAGCCTGATACGGCAGGCTATAAGGCTATAGTAAATGATGGTGCCAAAGAGGATACTAAGAACATGGCAACCTCATTTTACTTTGTTGTAAAAGTGGCAATTTCTTTGCTCCTGGCCCATGCGGAGAAACTAGGTGTACCTTCAACATGGCCCTGATAAGACCGTGCTGAACAAGGCAACAATGAGCATTCTAGATTATGAATACCCTGTCTTGGCCTGCTGCCTTTCAGCAAACAATAGAGCTGAGTATACACTTCTAATCCTGGCTTTCACAGCTATTAACGGCACTGCACCCCTACTTTTCCATATGCATAACTCATTATACCCCAACGCATAACCTTCAATTGGCTAGTCAAAACCCACTGTTTCCATCAATACCTCTGTGTGTGACATCTAGATTCTTCTCATACTTCCTACTGGGACAGCCACCTGCAGACCTCTGAGCTGTATTCAGTCTGAGTGCTAAACAGTTGTTCTGAATGCTCACTCCTGTTACTGCATCTGCTTCACTGTAAACATGTAGGTTTTGATTCATGTTTGTTACATTTTGCATCGTTCTGCCACAGCCAATCTTGCACGCTCTTTGTGCATGCCCACCCAAAACTGTTGAGGATGATGTCCATTTTACACTGTTATTTGCTACAAGATTTCAGCACTTCTTTTAAAATGCTTCTGTTTCTGAGAAATAAATACAAGTAAATACATTTGTCTCCAAGTCCTTTTCGTGGGTGTTCTCCGGCAGTGGCACGCAAAGTGCGTCTTATTAAAGCGACATGCCTTCAGGCAAGCCATCATGCCTTTGTGCATTGATTTAGTTTGTCAACGTGTACCAGTCATACGATCATCAGACTTTGGCTGGCATGGCATTGCCTTTTAAAGAACATAAATGCCGTAGCTAATCTTATGCACGATGCAGATTACGGTTTATCAGTCAAAGGCTTTTCACAGAACAAACCAACCGCACCCACATGCTTTTTCTTCCCCCTCATTCTTAAGTGCTTATTACAACACAAAATGCAGCCTTTTCAGGACCGAATCTATGGCTTAATGATAAGTAGCAACATGTGTTGTGAAAGGAGGGGACGGTTTGTGTACCCAAGGCGTAGGGCCCAGGGGATTTTGTATGTCTATTTTCTGCTGAGAGGGGGCGAGGGACTCCCTTCAGGGTAATGCCAGCTGAATTGGTAGCCATTTAAATAAGGTCTCAACTGAGCGCTCTGCTAGAACTTGTTGAGAGCCTAAGTGTTTCCTACCCAAGTTGCTACCATTATTGTATCGTGCATGAGTGATGTTAACTATCCTGCCTCATAATAGTAAACCTCACCGTTATTTGGTTGGGAGAAATGCTGCAAATGTGTTAACATTAGTGACACACCCGTGGATTTGACTCGCAGGTGAACCCTGCATCAAGCGCTGTATTCCCCTTTCTATGGCGGCTGGCCGTCTTAGATACTGAATCTGAGTTCATAGTGCATCCACTCGGAGGGATCGCCTTCTCAACAGTGAGGCTGCAGCCCCATGCAATTTGTGAGTGGCTACGCCCATGAAACACTGACATAATGAAAGCCAACCCCCATATATTCAAATACTAACTACACTTTATATGATAATGGGGGGGGGGGGTGCCTTTCTGTTCTTCTCAAGGTCTCCTGTGGGGTGAGGACATCAAGCTTGTGGACCCTTCTTACAATCTTGGGGCATTTTGTACTTCATGAGTTAGTGATCCTGTATCTCCATCAAGTCTTTGGGTGGCATTCCTTGACCCCCATGGCCAAACCGTCCCCCGTTGTAAATTCGCACAAACTTGGATACTTTCGCCTTCTGTCCATTCCAGAGTTCTGCTTACCTAGAATTGACCATGGTGGTAGACGAGTGATTTTCCATATCCTCAGAATGACTGCTGACAAAATGTTAATACAGATTATTTTCAGCAATTGCAGTAGTAGTTCTCAGCAAAAATGGCTAATCCATTATGCACATGGGAGCGGCGGTGGGAGGTTAAGAGGAAGATCATTTTTTTATCATATGCCATGTGCTGTGCAATTAAATACTGCTATATTCAATTCTAGTTCAAGTGATTAAAAACAATTTGGTGGTCACAGTAAGCAGTTCTCTCACTGTAAATTTTCCAGTGAGTTGGTTAAAATT
Source organism: Triturus cristatus (assembly GCF_964204655.1). Classification (NCBI taxonomy): domain Eukaryota; kingdom Metazoa; phylum Chordata; class Amphibia; order Caudata; family Salamandridae; genus Triturus; species Triturus cristatus. The sequence goes on from NC_140591.1 coordinate 833,513,481, forward strand.
CACTTGTTTCAGACTTAATCTTATGCTATAACCGGTAACAAATGTATTTGGTTGAAATTAGTGGGAGGAGAAATCTATATCGCCACAAAGATGGTTCCTTTGATATCACAGCGTAATTGGGAGTATGCTGCTTGTTTACTATGCAAGCAAAGCTTTGTGACATTTCTGAACAATTGTACTTAAAGCCGTTTTCAGACTTCGGCACTTCAACTTTGTCCAGGAAGTTATTTTTCCTTGAGCATCAGGTATAGCGTATCAAAACTTTGTGATCAAACAGATTCTTTCTCGCTGACACCAGAATGCCCGACTGTTCTTGACACCTGTGGCGGCTGTAATTTTTACACAAGGAAACCAAATGTGCGGTCCTGAATCGCCGCACACTTTTTCTATTGAAATGTATTAATTGTGAAGTTTTTACTTTGACCTTCCCAAGGGAAAGGTACATCAAATTACACTTGCAGACAGACCAGTCATTGCAAAAATCAGTAGTTCTGGTCTTGGTATGCTGGTGCCATGGCTAGTATTTTTTTTATGTCCGGCACGTACCACAAAAATGGATAGAAAAAAGGAAACCTGCTACCACCCAAACATGGTTGCTGTATGGTTAGAATAAAACCTTTTCTCTTATACAATGTGTTTTATCCTAAAGTAGATAAACCAAAACCTAAATAGGCACTTAAATTGCAGGCTGCTTCGAAGTTACAATATCACCTAAACTCTTTGCTTAAAATGTACCCATAAGTTTTAAAAGGTGACTGAAAATAAATCCTCATTTAAGTGAGCCCCTGAAGTGCACACAGAATAAAGGCTTGTATTTAATGATATATAACGTAGGATGCGCTTTGAACCTATTGATGTGGCCCTGAAAAGATGGAACTATTTTCAGTGTTAGTTAACAATTTGCACAAGCTTTCTGCCATAACTCAAAGTGAAGGGAGTCAGTGGGCAAAGAGGGCATACCCATGCTGTTTAACCTAGTAGTGTGAAATGAATGACAACATAACCGACCAATACATGAATCTGGCTGACTAAAAACACTGTGTATGCTATGTATCCCTTTTAAAAGGTCTGGTGAGACAGCTCAAGCTTTCTCGATAGCCAGACCTAAAAAGCAGGTTGATTGCAAGTCAAAGGTTTTCCTGTGTTGTGTTTAAGATACCAAGAAGCTTTTTTGAAAAGGGAGGACGTGATATTTAAAGCATACCAGCTTTCACCCAAAATGCGAAGAACTTGGTAATCTCCCTGTATTTGTCTGTGTGTTTTTTGCAATAAATGTGCAAGTCCGTGGTGAGGTGAGTGCAGAGCCTATTTCAACCTGCCATCAAGATCCCAACCTCAAGACCTATGAGATGCGGACTCTTTACACAGTGATGGCATGATGAGGAAGTCCAGGGCCGAAGAGCAGATGCAAGGTGAGCTGGAGACCGGTGGCTCGTGCAATTGGGATCCATGTAGGTGAGTAGAGTCGACAGTCTGTCTGGACTCTATTGCAGCAAGTAAAGTGGTTCTGTGTGTGGAGTCAAAATCTGAATCGCCTTTTTAACTCGCAGGGGACAGCATAGTAGCTTCAAAGTAAACACTACTGTAATCTCTAGTTAGTGAACATGTGTTCGAGGTTCTTCGGGCATAGTCGCCCGTTTCCTATACTGAACTACCTTTTAAACAAATCATTCTAAATAGTGTTAGTCCAATCATTTAATTGGCTAAGAACTTGGACAACCACTCCCAGATTTACGTGCCACATGGAAAAGGATTGAAAGAATTGTTTTCCAGTGCCATGAAGCCATGTTATCACTCTAAATCTGTATATTAAGAACTGTGGCACTACGCAGCACGGTTTTACTGTAAGTAGGAGTGACATACAGCCTCATGCATCAACCCAAAATCCAGTCGGTAAAATACCGATTCGGTAATAGCTCCCGGTATTAAGTAAAAAATACCCAATCCCAATGCATCAACCCAAAAGCAGAAATCGCTATTTAAGGAATCCTTAAATAGCGATTCTTTAAATAGGGATTCCTTAAATACCGATTCCTTAAATAGCGATTGCATTTAAGGAATCCCAAAGTGAGATTCCTTAAATGCAATGCATCAAAGTTTAAAAAATTAGCATTTTCCAAAGTTTCATGTTGCGCACACACATGCCCTTAGAGCGTGTGTGTGTGCAACATATGTGCACATATCATTTTCAGGGGTGCAACACCCTGGCACCCTTGAAAGTGCTCCCGCTATTAGCGATTCGGTAATACCGAATCGCTAATACAGACTGGCTTTACATTCATTCCTATGGGCCTCCAAGCCCATAGGAATGAATGGGTACGTATTCCTTATTACCGATTCGGTATTACCGATTCGGTAATAAGGAATATTAAGGAATCGCTATTTGAATAGCGATTCCTACATGCATAGCCTTTTGCTATTCCTTATTAGCGATTCCTTATTTTTCGCTAATAAGGAATCGCAAATGGCATTGTTGATGCATAGGCCCCTTAGTGTAGTAATATCCAATAGTCAATCCTGGATTTCAGGAGTAACAGCAAATTCTTTTGAGTCCCTTGTAAAGGTGGTGCTTCACGGTGCACATAATATTAACTGTAACAGTAAATCTTTGTATTGTCTTCATAAAATGTTGCATCTAAACTAAGCTTTGTCAGGATGCACCATAGATAATATTTGTAAAATGTGGCATAAAGTGATCAGACTTTCTGAACTTCTGAAGTGTGTCCCGTGTTGTGCTACGTTACTATTTTTGCACAATCCATTTCAGGAACTAAAAGTTAAATGGTGTGGTACTGTGTTGTGACCTCATGAAATGCTCAGTGTTAAAAGTGATACATTTGTCCTTGGAAGGGGTAATGAACAACTGTGTAGTTAGGTCTTGAGTTCTAATACAGGCAAGAAATGCGGGCTCCACAGCAACGGGTTGAAACCGTCATAACCACATGGTCACAATGAAGTGTGAAATCTCTGTACCAGGCTCTCAGTAACACTTCCGAAGTAACAATTGGGGACAGCAACGGGCAGTCCACTGCCCATCCTTCACCCCGACCATCAACCAAACTGCAGTGCTCAGAAAGAAACTATTCAGCACCCCCTTGTTGACAAATGCAATGGAATTTCTAAAAGTAGCCTTACATCCTCCTCATTTCACGATCTAGTTGCTTTCCACAGCCCACTCTTGTGCCATGCCACAACCATAAGCAACCATAATGGGTCAAGCTTTGGTTTTATAATTAACTCTGAACCAAAATTTAGGAGTGAATGTTGAAAGTCCTCCACACCAGCATTTTTTTAAAATCTTCTTTTTGATTTCTGCATTAATTACCCCATGTACCCTGTCACACAACCTCTCCTTTGAAAGCTAACACCCCTGTAATCTAACAGTAACTAATCTCATGTTGATTATCTATTAATCCCACCACGTATGTGATTAATTGACATAACCTCTCTCCCAAGCGTCCTACACACTGAAGCGTGCTACCCATGTAGGCAAGCGCTTCAGGGGCCCACGTAGGGGGTTAGTAAGTGCTATGTAAATGTTGCAGTCCTGTACAGTGATCAATATGAGGAAACTGTGCGCCTCGCTGGTGAAATACATAAAGCCTTTGTTGTTCGTGCCGGGTTCTAAGCAGTGCACCACGTTTCCTTCACTCAGCGATCTGCTTTATTACTGTACCAATGCTTGTTTTATTTGGCATGCCTTAGGTTTAAGAAGAAACTGCCAAGTTTAAGCTTAGTTGGTTCACATGATCATTTAGTGAATATTACATGTGACTATGTGTAGCTTTCTTTGCATCTTTTCATTATGGGCGCGCGTGATCCACGCATTGGGACTTCTACATTTCTGTGAGTGGTGGTCTTCTGGAGCAGATTCCACATGAGAAGAGAGGGTTTCGAGATGCATGTGGCTGTTTTGAAACTGCCTCTTGAAGCATAGCTATAGCGTTTGTGGATTGGAATGTCTAAACTCGACCTCCTTCCTTAATTATGTAGTTGCAGATGTTGGTCAAGTTGTCCTGAAAACATCCTTCCTTTTTTTTTTTTTTTCCTTTCTGTTTTTTAATCAAAGCAACATTTCTGAAGTAAGAGACCGCTGGCAAAACAGCATGCAGCAGTCTTTGTGAAAAAAGACCTTGCGAATTATGCCAAAAATACCTCGGGTTGTATTATGTAAAGGGTGCGCATCGCCTGTTTGCAATGCACCTTTGACTAGGTGCGCCAGATGCGAACGGGGACAATGCACCCCATTACAGATAAAGCGCTGCCTCTGGAGCAGATACCTACTTGTAACTGCCCAGGAAATCCGAGTGGCTGCTTGGAGCTGCCACTCCATCTTTCACATGAAGGTAGCACCTGAACCGCACTTTTAAAGGGAAAAGGTATGCCTTCTGCAGGTGGGTGCAGTGACTGGCTGCTCACGCCTGCAGGGCGGTGTCTGGGGTGTGGTACATTCGAGCCTCTATACTCTCTCCCTAAGGCAGCGCCTTCACTGTGAGGACCTTTTTGTGGCACACTCCGAGTGTGACTGCTGGTGGCCTCTTTGCCTGTATGTTGGCGTCCATCATACAGGGTAGCAGCTGAGCCAAAGTATTTCCCTCATTTGCATGGGGCCATGCCCCTATGCAAGCAGAGTAACCGCGCCTTAAGATAGTGCAGGCGCTATATGTCTTACACACACCTTGAACCATAGAAGGGGCTACATAAGCTTCTGCCATCCCTTCTGTAATATCAAAATGCACCAGGGGTGTAGAAAGCAGAGGCATACGCCCCTCTCCCAGCCCTTCCGCCAATACTTGGTGTACTACAGCCTCTGATGTGCTCTTGCAGTCAGTCAACATGTTCAAAGCATTGGTTAACTTATCTTAATACAGTGTGTTGTATTGGAGCGTTTGCATTTCATTTAGTTGAGGAGGCAGTGAACCACTCCAATTTTCGATGGTTCATGGTCGCCTTTTCAGAAGTAAGAGGTTTGAGGCTTTTCCACTTCTACTAATTCTATGTGGAAAACTTGAGACCCAAGACGTGTAGTATGTAGCATTAGGGTACACAAAATGTGGTCTCTCTTTTTCGAAGAAAAGGTTTTTAAATTTTTATTTGGCAAATGAATTGTGAAATGTTCACTGTGCGGTGATTTGTGTCTGTGAATACTTGTTTCTCGGGAAGGCACGGTTTTCTCTGTGCTCGTGTGCGTATTTCAATGTGTACCTAAGTGAGTCTGTGTATATATGCTCTCCTGTTTCAGGGAAGGGTAGGCGGGTGTCTGCTGCTTTTCTCTATTTCAGAAATGACGCTTCACTTTGTGCACAAAGAGTATGATGTGCAGATGGCAAACACACTCACTGAAATTAGTCTGTGAGAAGACAAACAAATGTACGCAAACCGCTTGAAAAGGCTATGGAAGGATGTTGGGTGTCAACTTTTTTTTCCGGTTATCACACAAACCTGTTGGTACCAGCAGTGATGGCTGTGCAAAGGCTGGCTGTCCTAAGGAGTGGAATAAAAAAGTTGGCCTCTCATCGTTTGATACAGTAAAGTGGGACTATAAAAGTAAATCAAAGTTTGTCTCCAAACTAATGTAGGTTCTCATTAACAAGTAAACTACATTAACCCAAAGTACAAATTTCAGATGAGCATTTGAAGGCACATTGCACCAATAGCCTCGCACTGCCCATGAGGTGGAGAGGAGATTAATGGCACTGGTAAAACAAAAATCCCAGCTAGCCACAAGGAAGGTCAGAGGTTAAATTCACTCAACATCTGAATAACTTTATATCCGAGTTCCAGTAGGGATAAAAGAAAAGACACAGTCTCTTATTATCATTTGAACTGGATTCTTCCAACATGGATTACAAATGATAAGCTTGCGCATTCAGACGTCAGGAAGACATAACTCATACCCTTGTTTACCATCTCTGACTTGCATACAGTTCTGGCCAGAGGTAGCACATCTTACAAACCCACACATGACCAAGAGTTGCCTGGACAGTCACACCCAATTAAATATTTTCTGTTTTTTTGTTAGCATTCTGGGACTTGTAGTCCTGATTTTATCACATAATAAACTAGACTTAGAGTTCCAGAATCCAAACTAAAAACCTTGACTTGAGTGGCTAGTCATGAATAGACCTGGGAAATTTGGCAGCCATGGTAATGGTTCTTGGTTCTGAAGGGGTTCGTTTTCTGTACTTTTCTATCCATGTCACTTTTTTTTTGTTCATTAAATGTACAAGCAGCAGAAAGGTTTGGTTTCCCAAGCCCACAGTGCGGGAAAGGCAAATGGCTTATGGTACAACCTGTATCTCTTTCAGCTGCCTAAAACAGTGAGATTTTTCTGTCAACTAATTTAATAGGATATATTTATTTATTCTGCTTTGCAGTTTCTCATCTAAAATCCTCCACCAAGCTCAGATGCATCTCAGTGGTTGGTTAACTGACAAGGATCTTATAATAATGTGTCTGTGTATATATATGAATATAACTAATGAATGTTGGAATGTGACTCCATTTTAGGACTCGCTAAAATGCGGTCTGTTGCAAGCCGTGCTGTAGACTTGCAGTGGTTCCTTTGGGTATGCACCACCGGGTACTCCTTTAGCCACAAAACATTTCTTCAAAATCACTATTGATTTGCACTAAACATTCATGGATGTGCCACACCTACAACAAGTTAACAAAAATATAATTTTATTAATTAATTTGTTTTGATTTTCTATTCTTCGCACCAATTTTGTAAACAAATTTATACAGAAAATAATGAGAGCTGTCTTACACAATAACACAATAACAAATACGCAGACAGTTCAGTGGGTGACTGTGGTGACAAATAGTGAAATGAGTAACCGTGCAAATTCAGACAACAAACAAGAAAATAACATAAATTCTATGTCCTTCCCCGGTCTTGCACTCTAGCTTGCACTATTTTCTAAAGTAATCGCTATAGTGAGCCTGGACATGAGATGGTTACACTTTGACGTTTTGACCCTGTGGGTATATGTGTTTGTGGATACATCAAATAGGGTCTTCTTCAGGACAAAAGAGGACTAGCGACAGCCTATTTAACAAGCATTGGCATAGCCAATAGGTCTCACCTTTGGACCTTATAAGTGTTTAGCCATGCAGCTCACTTACAGCAGCCTGCTGCCCTGAAAGGAAACCAAAGCTCCCTGAAGCAAAGAAGGGTACAGGTCGCAGGCACCCAGGCCAGGTCATATATTTGTTGGTTCAAAGTTCAATGAAGCCGTAGGAAATTTTTAACTGGTTTTCAGAAACTGTACTTAAAGCAAATGATGGCTGGTGCGTTACATTTTTACGGTGTATACAGTTTGACAGCCACATACAGGCTGTCCATTTACCCCACTATACCGGGTAGAGGTGCAGGGCCCGATCTAGAAAGATTTTGCTGTTAGGAAGTATGACTTCATCTTGTCAAGGAATAAACTGGAGCACGTAAACTATAGCAACACCCTTGTAAATCGGGCCCATTGTCCCTGGCTTTGCTGTCTAAGATGTTTTATAGGCAATCTTTAAATATGGCTTTTTGCGAAACATGCAGGAACCTTTCTACCACAAACTTTTGTTGTTACTGAAACAGAATGTGTAGTTTATAAACTCACACAGATTCGTAGTAGGACATACCCTGGTAGTGTGTACAATATTAGGTTAAACCAGATTGGTCGCACACTGCTACACCTACCAGGCGTGTTCCCCCAATGAAAATGGTCCCTGAAGGTCAGCGTCGGCGGATACACCTATGCTCGAGTGTGAATGCAAGTATGCGTGGCGTGTGCCATCCCTGGACACGTGTTTCGAGGTAGTTGCCTCTCGTCAGCAGGGAGTAGGAAAATGTGTGGGGTTGCTGTGTAAGCTGCTAAAATCGTTATCCGGTCTAGTACCTCTCGTAGCGCGCAGGTGCGTAACCATGAGTCCGTCGACTCCACCGGCTCAAGGGAGCCTGAATATAAAGTTAAACCAGATTGGTCGCACACTGCTACACCTACCAGGCGTGTTCCCCCAATGAAAATGGTCCCTGAAGGTCAGCGTCGGCGGATACACCTATGCTCGAGTGTGAATGCAAGTATGCGTGGCGTGTGCCATCCCTGGACACGTGTTTCGAGGTAGTTGCCTCTCGTCAGCAGGGAGTAGGAAAATGTGTGGGGTTGCTGTGTAAGCTGCTAAAATCGTTATCCGGTCTAGTACCTCTCGTAGCGCGCAGGTGCGTAACCATGAGTCCGTCGACTCCACCGGCTCAAGGGAGCCTGAATATAAAGTTAAACCAGATTGGTCGCACACTGCTACACCTACCAGGCGTGTTCCCCCAATGAAAATGGTCCCTGAAGGTCAGCGTCGGCGGATACACCTATGCTCGAGTGTGAATGCAAGTATGCGTGGCGTGTGCCATCCCTGGACACGTGTTTCGAGGTAGTTGCCTCTCGTCAGCAGGGAGTAGGAAAATGTGTGGGGTTGCTGTGTAAGCTGCTAAAATCGTTATCAGGTCTAGTACCTCTCGTAGCGCGCAGGTGCGTAACCATGAGTCCGTCCGTTTGGGGTAACACGCAGGTAGGTCAGTAGTGTGCGACCATTTTGTTGTAACTATTTAGTGGCTCTCTGAGCCGGGGAGTCGACGGACTCAGGTTACGCACCTGCGTTGCTACGAGAGGTACTAGACCTGATAATGATTTTAGCAGCTTACATTGCAACCCTACACTCTTTCCTACTCCCTGCTGACGAGAGGCAACTACCTCGAAACACGTGTCCAGGGATGGCTAACGCTATTCACACTTGCACTCACGACACGAGCATAGGTGTATCCGCCGACGCTAAACTACAGGGACCACAGTTCTTTGGGGTAACACGCAGGTAGGTCAGCAGTGTGCGACCATTTTGTTGTAACTGTGTGTGTACAATATTATATGTATTAACAAAACAACAAACACGTGTTCACACAATGGCGTTTCCCTGACACAAAAGCTGCGACTGGTGCTCCTCATGATGTTAGCCATCATCGACACCAGGACTTCAGCAGCAACCACATCTACTACACCAGCAGGAACCAGAGTAGCAACAACAGCCGTTAAGAGAGAGGCAACCCTTGCTTCCACCACGGCAGTGGTGACAACAGTAAGCTTGTTGCTAGCAAAGGAGGGACAACAGCAGTGACCAATGAGCAACCATTGAAAGGACAACAAAAGTAAGGACCACAGTAGCAACAACCACCACTAGCAAACCAGTATCAGCCGCAAGGTTTGCAGGCAGCACAATAGTGACCACAGCATCTATGTCAACAGAGACCACAAATTCCACCATTTTAGGGGACAGAGCAACAACCCCAGCAGTAACCACTAAAGGGATCACACAATCAACTAAAACTGCTGCCAAAGCTGCAACAATAATAGTGACAATGAATGTCATCACAGTCACAAAAGCAAACACGTCACACAGCAGGAAAAATAAGCAATCACAGAATGAGGAAAGACCGCAATAACAACTTTGTTGACCCAGCAGTGACCACAACTTGCCACCATGAAGGGGCCAACACAATTGTAAACACAGCACAGGGAGTGGCAAATGTCTCTGTAAGAACAGACAACAACTACAAACTGCTATAAATGCAGGGGCTACAGCCGAGAACACTTATGCACCTACTGAGGCAAAACACAAATGTTATGAGCAGATTGCTTGAAATATTCTGTCACTGGTAATTCTCCTCGGTCACATTCTAGGCCAATACTTTGTATCCCTGTGTGAGGCAGCTTTTGTGTGGCTTGTGAGAGGACTGCCGGCGGTGAGACTGCTCTGTGAGGACTTGGAGCCAACTGTTAGTCTGTGAGTAAATTCAGTATTTAGTGCTGTGTGTAATGTGAGACATTTTGTGTGTCAGGTATGAGATTGCTGTTCATAGCGTGCTCCTGCTATGGTGAGAGTTTTTTTCTCGTATATTTTTCATCCTTCACACATATTACACAGGAAACAAAGGTGCTGCTAGAACAGAGCGCGCAGTGCTGGATACCGCTTTTGTACATGCCCGCATTTGGGAGCAGGAAAGAGGTTTTTTTCCGAAAATTAATTCGGGTGAAAGGAATTTCCCCCTTTTTGTTTTAATTGAAATGGGTGCAATTCAGTGAAGGAAAATTTTAAATACAACCTATTTTGCTTTAAAATCGGGACTCTCGCTTTAATTAGGTGGGTTTACACGCCGGGCTTAGAAATTTAACTGCCAAGTATGATATGAATCCCATATTAGATGATCACCCATATACCACTTACAAGGATCATCCATAGATTCAGGAGTTCAATGTCCCTCTGCAAGCATCCAACGTGGATCGGGAGATACGGAGTCCCGCTGCAGCCTGCTATCAAACTCAGGAACAGGGGAAGCCATGAACAACAGGGGAGGAGTTGCACAGCGCTGCACAGAAATAAAAGCTTATGTTGAAGGACAGCGCTTACCGTGGCTTGTTAAATTTAGAGTGAAAACGGCACGGTTTATAAATAAATACAAGCATTTGCAATGCAGTCGGTCTTGCATTTACGTGAGTTTGAGCTATTGACATTGCAAATAACAATGCCTTTTATTTTTGTTTTCGTTTTTGAAACATTCAAAAAAAGGAATTGTAATTTACAATGCCAATAGCTTAAACTCACGTAAATGCGCAACCTATTGCATTGAAAATGCTTGTTTATGTTGGCTTGCAAACAGCAAACACATAGCTGCCTTTAAAACTAAATCCATTAACAAGAAATTAAAAAAATAAAAAAAAGAGTAGGACGTTGGTGAGAAATGGGTTTACAGTAGGGCTTTTTCGTTATTCGTGGCCAAGTCCTACATAACAGGTTTAATGCCATGTAGCTCGCAGGCAGAAACTTGCAAGCCTCCCATGTGCCTGTCCCGAGCTGACCCCGCTTGCAAAGCAAAAACGAACACTTAAGCCTTTAAAAGTGTAAGCTAAGAAGAGGAACAAAACACCCATAGGGCCGTTTGTGGAAAATACGCTTCGGGTCTGTCTTCAATGAACACTATCTCTGAGGAAAGTAAGACTTGATGGGCCTAGTAGTAATTCAAAACAAGCACAGCCGCGAATGTGAAAGCGACAGCGCTATGTTAAATTAGTACCCTGATCCACGACCAGCTGCCAGCCTGCGTGCCGCTGCTCGCTCCCGAGACCCAAAGGCCATGGGAGTGAACGTTTAGAAGAAATGCCGGACATGCACCCGTCTTTAGCCATTTGCGTGCTTTCATTATTGAAAGCCACACGCAAAGGCCAATGGAATGTGTGAGAGGAGTCCGACCCACACGGAGAAGTTGCTGGGAAGTTTGGAGTGCTTACAAGAAGCCTCCCCATAGAGCAGCGCATGGGTGCTGCACTAGGATCGACTTAAAAAGGAAAGAAAATTCCTATTAGTGTGGTGTGGGATACAATATTTATAGGTGTGTGAGCAGCCATGCTCTAAGGGTACTCACCCTTGGTAGTTGGATTTTCAAAACAAAGAATCTACTCCTCCAAAGCTGGATGGAGCTTGTCAACAAGACCACTCTCTTTCACAGGGTAATCATCTGAAAAGTGTTGAAATTTAATTTTTTTAAAATTGGATGGGTGGAGGAAGGGCGTGGTGGGAGCAAGTAAACAGCACTGATGAGCAGCGCTGGTTAAAAAAAATATAGAAGAGCAAGCCTGGGAGTGGTGAAGGAAGCAATAGTGAACTGAGGGGGGTCTGAAACCAACCTGGAGCATGCAGGGCTCAAAAGGGGGAGCCTGCACACAAATGAGAGACCACAATAAAACACATGCGTTCCCACTGACTGCTAAAAGCAAAAGAAAATAAATAGTTCCCTATGTAAGGGCAGTGAAGCAAGTCATCCAATCAAAGGGAGGGTGAAGAAGCTAGTCTTCAGTAGAGGGATAAAAACAAAAAGGTAAAAAAAGTCATTGAATAAGTATCAAGCAAATGAGATTGACCACAAATCCAACCAATCACAGGTAATGGGCTGACCCAACGCCCATTGTTAGCATTGGTATTTTCCCCATCAGATGTTTAAAAAAAACAGCGGAAACACTCTAAAAGCATTACCAAAAAAGTGCAATAAGTACCAGGAAATAATGGGCTTTGTGTCTGTCCCCTATAGTCATTGACTTTCATGTGTTTTTTATAATTTGCCGTTGCTTGGATCCATGGCATTTCGTGAATGGTTGACAGGGTCTACTTCATGTGTGGCATCTTTTTTTTTTTAATGTAACTTGATCTGCTTGAGCAACCATTTGTTTTTTTTTTAATCTGCAAATTATGCAGCACATGATGGATAATGTGGCAAATGCATTAAGTCCATAATTATGTGCGAAATACTGTGGCTGCAGAACCACATAATTTCAGTGGTCGTGGCTATAGGAGCACTCAGAGCAGCGTCAGTGCCTTTTTTAGGTCTCACCTACGCAGCACGCATGCGACGCATCGGATACCTTTAGCCGTCGTTCAGCTCTTTTTCAAAGCACATACTCGTGCTTGTGGCTGCATACAGCTTGCGGGAGTGCGCAGCGGCGCGCCACAAGCACGAGCATGTGCTTTGAAAAAGAGCTCTCCCCAGCGCGTGCGCGCACCACTCGTGGGTGCACCCCTCCACCTCTCTCCCGCTGCAGCTTGCACTCCCCGCCTCTTCACTCCACTCGTGACCCAACACAGCCTCGGAGCGTGCGTTTGCGGCAGCATGGCTTTCCTCTCTTGTTTTCTTTGCATTGTTTCTAAACCGTCCCATATTTATCTGCAAAAATGCTTCTCAAGCTGAGTTTTTTTCTAAGAAAATATCTGATATGTTCTAAGTGTGCTGACATCTACTTTAGCAAGAACAACTTCTGCCAGAGCAAGTATGGTCTTTTCCTGTAAGTGATTTCTATGTTATTGAGCGGGAAAATGCCCCCCCCTCTCACACACACACACACACACACACACACAGTCCGTGGAAAGTTGTCTAGAAGCTTTGCTGTGCGATTTTCGGCAGAGAAGGCAAATGCAGCGTCCGCATCAGTACAGGAATTGGCGCAGACGTTTTTATTCACACAACTGTTGCAGCACATAAAGTGAAGTTTTTGTGTGCTGTATTCTCACTGAAGAAGGAAACTTGAATACATGGCACTGAACATCTGATAGTTGAAACACAGCCACCCCTTCCTTCACCAGGGGCAGGTGGAGCATGGAAACAGTTGTATCAGCCACAGGAAAGCCTGTCCTCACTCCTGAAACTCCCAAGTACCCAGAGCCCAGCCCGCACCCTGATTTAGCCACACACTCCAATGCCCACTTGCTAAGAGCAGCTGGTAAAAGTGAGTGTAATGTACGGTGACTACCTCCCTCCAGAGACACTATTTCCACTCCCGGACTTTTGTGTGATAGCCTAATGCATTATGGGTATTGTAGTCTTGTTATCCTTCCACTGACCTAATTACACTAACACACCTAAAATTCAGTGGTTTGTAGGTGAATAGTTCAGAACTGGAGATGGTGTCTGTTGTGACCTACAGTGCGGTAGCCACCCTATTAGTAGTGTACTTTTCATCCTCTGCCTAAGCACATTTCTTAATCTGCTCCATTATTCTCAATGTTGCATGCTGGATGTGTTTATTGTGCCAAAATGGCTTCCTTTGTCATCTTCAATGCAAGATGGTGCACACTCTGAAATCCGTAAAAGTGCACTCTCTTAATGCTTTATTTTAATAAATATATTTAGGGTGATCACCAACCTCTAGTTCAGTGTGGACACTTTCTCCAGTCCTTGTCTTCTGTATAGTAGCCTAATGCATTCTGGGTGTTGTAGTCCTGTTTGGCTTTCTTTAACCTAATTATGCTAACACACCTGGAATCATTGACTTGTAGGTGAAAAGATCAGGACTGAAGGCAGTGTCTGAATGGTATAAAGTGAAGTGCTCACTCTATAAGAAACTTACCTGAATCATGGTCATTATGTGGAACCTTCAGCAGGTCCCACGGCCCACTGCCTACTCTTAAACAAGCATTGGCATAGCCAATAGGTCTCGCCTTTGGGACCTTTATAAGTGTTTAGCCATGCAACAGTTGATGTTGTTGCACCAAGGATATTGTGCTGCATAACTAAATACTTATAAGGTCCCAAAGGCGAGACCCATTGGCTATGCCAATGCTTGTTCTTTGCTTTACTGTGTTTTCTTTTTTTCCCGTTTGACTGTACAGCATAGCATCACCGGAGCGCGTGCCCCAACCTAGAGCTGAGTGAGGCCCGCATCCGGTTTCCAGCACTCTGCACAGTTCTGCTTTGCATTCCCCAGGGCTTGGAATTTGTTCACAGCTGAGGCTAAACAGGGGCGGGGCAGCTCCACCAAAGTGCGTCTGCTTCATGTCGTTTTCCTCGTCAAATTACCTTAGTGCCTTTTGTTTACTGTGGATATGAATGTTACTTTATCGTATACGAAAACCAAGATGGTTTGCGTTTCTGTATTTACCAGTGACATTTCGCTTTTTTGGCCCTACATTTCATGACCAGTACATGCGGTTTCTAGTCATTATTTCCAGAGGGAGTGTCGCCTCTCACAGCTCTCTGGAGGCGAGCCTGGACCGTATCAAGATAAACGAGTTCAAAAGGAAAGCAAAGAATGTTTTCCTTAGTAATGATGGACCCACATGAAACGCTATCATCAGCAAACAGATAGATAAGCTTCCTGCTTTTTTCCACACATTAAATGCGCAATGATGGAGTGCTGGTCACTGGTCAGATGTTTTTTTTTTTTTTTTTTTAATTTGTGCTGATAGGAATTTGCTTTCCCTTGCCTAGTTTCTTAATAACTGGCCTGCACGCATGATTCCCCCCCAGGCAGTTTTCTGAAAGGGAGTGATGACTGTTAATCTTATTGGAAAAGAGCTAGTTAGTAAAAATAAAAAACTTTTGTTTTAGAAAAAATGTAACTTGGGGAAAAAGGCAGCATAAAATCGTTTGCCCTAAAAGACTTATTTTTTTCTTTCACTTTAAAACAGCAAAATTGCGTCCAGGTACCAAACCAGGATCTTGCTCAGTTGTCCTTAACTTATTTCAATAATAATGTTCATTGCCAGGCGTAGTGTTGCAAGATGGTGGACATCACCTTGTTGTACGCTGCGCAAGGGGAAGACATGTAAACCCCTGTGTGCATGAGTAATGTGGTAGTGTCTGGCGTACGCACCATAAAAGATCATAAATAGTCCTTGAATCCGGGTGTGGTCAGAGGGTGTGTGTGTGTGTGTGTGTGTGTGTGTGTGTGTGTTTGTTTGTTTGTTTGTTTTCTCTTTCTTCTGGCACCCTGGTCCTTACTTTCGCCTCATTGCACTGGCGACGAGATAGCATCTGTCACCTACATGTGCCCCCTCTCTTCTGCATCCCGCGATCAAAAGCCCGCTTCACTGTCTCCGCCGGCACTGGCTCCCCCACCACAGACGGCGGCCCGCGCTGCCAGCTGCGACAGACAATGCCTCTCCAGCTCGCACTTTCGATGGCCTTGTGCTTCAGCCGACATCACATTCAACAGCGGCTGCGCAGTTTCATTTTTGCTTAGTGGACAGTGCCTCCTTCTCTCTGCGGGAGAGATCGCCCTACCTCTCCTGATCTGACGCCGCCTCCACGCCCTCAAAGGTGCAATTATACCCGGCCCAGTGTGACCCCATGAAGGCCAGTGGCCCCGTCCTGCTTACGCCTCCGCAGGGCAGGCCCGTCTCTCTCCCTCGCTCCGTGAACTCTTCTCTGTCAGTGCCCTAGATTATGAACCGGCACCCTGCTGTTCTCCCCTCTGCAGCTGCCGCCCCTGGTGCTTCTCTGGACTCAAGCGCTGATCCCTTTGGGGACACTCCAGCACCACCCAGCTATCCCATGGCCTCCATCCCCGTTTTGGTGCCCTTCCCAATCATTGGGCCTCCACCCTCTCAGGCCGCTCGCTGGAAGGCATGGGTGAAGCATTTGGAGAATTATTTTGAGGTTGTCAAGCTGCCTGCAGGCCGGAGACTCGCTATACTCCCTCTAGGCGGCGCTGACATCCTTAAAATCTCAAAGACGGTTGTTGAGGCCAGTCCTCCTCAGAACAACACCAACTTGAGGGACGCCATCACGATGCACTTCGAGCCAAAAGCCAACACTAACTATGAGAGGTTCCTTCTACGCCTGGCTCCACAGCACCTCAATGAATCAGTTGATGTCTTCCATAGTCATCTGAGGGAGCTTTCTAGTACGGGCACTCTTCCTAATGAGGACGACTAGGTGCACGCCCAGTGTATCCAAGGGTGTGCTTCCTCCAAACTTAAAGGATCCTCGAAGTGCCCAACATGTCCATGAGGGACATCCTGTCGATGGGTCCATCCAAGGAACTTTTCAAGGCTCGCACAGCCCACATGGACCTCAATGCATCTGCCCCTATTAAAGAGGAGCCCATCAACACTGTTTTTCACCCCCCCCCCAAAAAAAGCACAGACACTAAAGCCAGAGCCCACCAAGCCATCAACCACATTCTCTACACATGCTGGTCTTTGGATTTCCAAAACATCATGAAGAATGTTCTACATGGCCTCCCTGGTGTGCTAAATGAGAGTGACGACATTCTCGTCTATGCCCCCATGCTAAGAGAACACTTAACCAGCCTTCTAGCGGTCTTCACTTGGCTCAAAGAACGAGGGCTGACACTCCATCATGAGAAATGTGACTCCTTACGGAAGGACATCAGCTTCTTCCGGTACCTGTTCTCAGATAAAAGCATTGGCCCCGAACCTGACAAGGTGAAAGACCTACAGGATGCTCTTGCTTCATGGGGATGGTGACCTACTATGGACATTTCATGCAGAACCTGTTGGACATCACAGGTCGACTCAGAGAGCTCACCAAGTCGTCCAGTCCCTGGGTGTGGGGAAAAGAGCAAGAAGAAGCCTTCAGACAGACCAAGGCCGCGCTGTTAGCCGATCCTACTGTTGCCTACTTCGACTTTCAGAAATAGACTCAGCTAGTGGTGGATGCCAGCCCCACAGGACTGGTATGCTGTGTTGGGCCAAGGACCGCAGTGTGGAAAGTGGGCTCCAGTGGCTTACGCCCACTTAACAACGGTATTCCCAAAATAGAGTACGAAGCGACCACCATATTGTGGGGCTGCCGGCATTTCTACATCGATCTGTATGGGGACCCCTTCACCATCATCACAGATCACAAGCCACTGATCCTGCTGGTCTATGGGTCCTCTTCAAAACCTTCCCCAAGGATAGAAAAATGGATTCTACAGCTGCAGGAGTTCCAGTTTACTGTAGATACCAGCCGGGCACCTGTTACCCTTCTGATTCTCTGTCCATGCATGCTCGACCAGCCACTCCTCCGAGACCTTAGAGACTGAAGTGAAGAGTAGGTCAGTCTAGTTGTCAACCGCTCCAGACCTCTCCGATTTCCCTCGCTGAAGTGGTGGAATCTGCCTAGCTATATGACTGCTTGCAGATAGTCATCAAGGTGGCCTCGGCTGTTGACTGGCAACCTCTTCAGAACCCAGCTCCGTTCCGTACCCAAGAGGCTAAATCAACTCTCGGGGCGCTGCATAACGTCCACCAAGAACTATCCGTTACCAGCAAGGGCTGTCTGTTGTGAGGCCCACAGCTGGTGCTGCCAGGAAGCCTAACACAGAAAGCAGCTCTCCGTGCACATGGAGTGCACCAAGGCATCGTGAAAACTAAGAATAGACTCCGGAGCAAGGTCTGGTTCCCAGGGTTGGACCAGAAAGTGGAGACAGTTGTGCAAAACTGTGCCGTATGTCTGGCTACCAGTCAGTCCAACTGCCCTGTGCCTGTTATCACTGAAGATGGCCCTAGTGCCCCATGCAAAGGTAAGTGTGGATTTCGGAAGCCTTGCCAACGGAGCCCACATGTTGGTTGTAGTAGACAACTACTCCTGCTATCCAGAGGTAGAAATCATGACAATCACATTTGCCTCAGAGGTTATCCCAAACCTAGAGAAACTCATGGCCCCTTTAAAGAAATCCGCAGGGACCACGGGCCCACCCTTCAATGGCTCAGAGTGGGTTGACTACTTGGGCTCCCAGGACACCAAACACTGCCGCATAACCCCTCGCTGGCCTCAAGCCAAAGGAAAGTTAAAGCGCCTGATGAGAACTCTCACAAAAGTAATCCAGATCACAGTGGCCAAAGCCACCAATATTGAGTGTGCCTTGTTCAATTTCCTCACTCAATGACTGGTATTTCCCAGAGCAAATTGTGTTTCGGAAGGACAATTTCAATACCATCCCCCATCATCCGGTATGGGAGGACGTGCCAAACCCACTGAACCAATCAGGCTCCAGAAGGACTAGCAACAGCGGCTATGCTTCTCAAAAGCTGTGGGATAAAGAAATCCCCATCAAAGTAGGAGATCATGTTTTGGTAAGGGACCACCACCCTGGTGGTAAGTTCAGGCTGTCATTTGAGCTCAATCCATGGACTGTCACGGAGGTGAAGGACACACAGGTAACTGCTCGGAAGGGTACTGAGCGTGTCGCCTGAAACATCCCTGTTCAAGAAGGTTCCCCTAGGGTCTATGGCTGCAGCTGCAGGCACTGACCCACCAAGGTATACCTGGACAGATGACTGATTTGACAGAGGATGGCTGTGATCAGGACCGGGAAGAAGATGGCCCCCTCTAAGCAACGGCCCCACAACTCCATCACCCAGTCCTTCACCAGGTGCCTCCGGTCAATCACCTGTGGCCAGCAACCGGAGTCAAGGGGCCTCTGATGTATCGGGCCAGGAGAGGTCCTTGCCAGAATCGTTCGCCAGGGGTAGCCGGGGGCGATACCAGCTGCGGGCCCCATCCCGAGCCATCTCAGCGATGCACTGACTTTGTGTGTGATTGTCCTGTGAGTAATTCTGAATGTCCACCTGTTGAAGGTAGCTGGGGGGAGGGCTGCTGTGTTTTGGTTGTTGGAACTACGTTAGTGATTTTTTCTTTTTGTATTTTTTTTTTGCGTTTACTCTATTTTTCCCATGGTACAGGAGGAATGTAGTGTTCGCCATGTTGTATGCCGTGCAAGGAAAACATGTAAACCCTTCGTGCACGTGTGCAATGTGGAAGTGTCTGGCCTACCCACCAGACAAGATAATAAATAGCCCGGGAATCTGGGCGGGGTCAGAGGTCCATCACTCTAACACTCGTGTGCGTGTGGTCTTTCATCCAGCACCCTGGACCTTGCTATTGCCACACTACACCAAGCAGTGGAAATTCAAAGCTGAGATTCCCTGGATTGATAAACTACAGTAATGGCGCCGAGGGCTGCAAGCACATTTGAAGCGGTATTCTCTCATTTTACTGAACAGAAATGTTGCACACATTTATTATAGACAATGTGCCTCAATATTTACCACATGAACTACCCTGGTGAAAACATTCAGGTGTGATTTTTATTCCTGAGCAGATAGTTTGGGGATGCCAGGTCTTTAGCCACCCAAGGCGCTCCAGTGAGCTGTATAATACTACCCTCTGTTGGTAGAGTGTGCTGTTTTCTGAATTCATGCAACAGTCTAGAAGTTAAAATTGTACCCTGAGGCGCTGTGTACATATATCAGTGGTCCAAGTGTGAAAAAGAAAGAAGTAATCGAGAGAGAACCTTGGTTGGGGGGGGGGGGCGGCTTTAGGGAAGGGATGGGGTAGAGACCAATTCTCCTGCAGTATGTCCAACTCTGTGAAAAATGGCTCAGTGGGTTGAACACAATCTTGAATTTGTTTCATCCAGCATTTACATATTGGTAATATTTTCCCCTTCCATTGCTCTTGCCACGCACCGGCTGAATGCACCCTCTCTTAGTGTTTCTCCCCACCACCTGAGCCCCAAACACAGGCTGAAAGCCCCCTAACTTAGTGTTTCTCTCCACCACCCGAGCCCCAAACACAGACTGCTCAAACATCGGAAATGTTACTTTGCTCATCGCTGTCTGGCCTCGAACTTGCTTTCCTTGCTCCTTGACCCTCTGCAGGCTCTCCAGCACTGCCATTGGGGCTCCTTTCTAGACTTCATGAGAATGAAATGCTGAGCCTCCCCACTTCCTGGGATTCCAATCACTGGCTCTCAAGGCAACAGAAATCACTGCGGATGGCGTATTAGCACCCCCAAACAATCAAAGCCCAAAAGCCTACACAGCTATATAACGAGCTTTATATACAGCTGATTGACACTGCCATCGTTCTTGCGGTAATGACAAGAACTCGCAGGCTTTCTTGCTCTCATTGTATGGTTTAGATATTATTTTATGTGGTGCAACTCGCCATCAGTGGCACTTAACACAAGCCAATAGGTTTTACTTGTAAGCCCTATGGGCTTAACTAAGGTTTTTACGGAATGATGTATAGCATCATGACCGCTGTGCAGAACGGCTAAAAGAAAAGATGCAATGACATAGCAGCTGTCATTATGTAGGACTACGCATGTGTTGAACACACATGCACCCACCTACAAATGGATACTTTTTTTTAATTAACTGATCAAAAATGGATCTGTATATAAAGAATGAGGAAAGACCTCCGTTAAAAAAAAAAAAAAGCAAGCATTTGCAATGCAATCGGTCTTGCCTTTGGGATCTTATTATATATTTAGCTATGTAGCACATTAGCCTGGGTGCTGAAACATCTACTGTTCTTTAACATGGAGGGAAAGTAAACACCAAACTGCGTGACACACCAGGTATGGGAACACATGGAAAGAAATATTGTCTGTAAGCCGTAAATGGTATACTCCAAAGCTCTGTTTTTAAATATAAAATCGGGGACTTCGGTGGTCTTATCACTTAAAATACAAGATTTGAAAAAAATATAATTTCTATGGACTGCTATCTAGAGAATGCTAAAGTGATTCTGGTATTTTACTGACCTCTGCTGGTCGTTTTCTATCAAAGTTAGAGGCAGTTGCCAGAAAGAATAAAAAAAAAAAAGAAAGTCCCTCAGCAGAAAGCAATTCTGGTATTTTACTGACCTCTACTGGTTGATTTTTATCAAGACAGTTAAATAGAGGCAGTTGAACAGAATAAAGTCCCTAAGTCGAAGCAGGCAAGTTCTAGGGCTGATCTCCAGAGCCCACAAAGTACATACACATATAAGTATATACTAAAGTATATACAAGAGGTCTCGAATGCTCGACCCAAAAATGGATGGTTGGCTATTGGGGGATAAGCAACACGGCGGGTAGGGAGAAGCAACAAGAGGTAAAGAAGACACAAAAAAGAGAGTACAGAGCCATTGCTCCATCCAAGAGATAAACACAAAAGTGACAAAAAAGTTATCAAATAAGAAGCAGCCAAATGAGTGACAGGAAAACCTACCAATGGTAAGAAGTGGGCAGCTCCAAGTTCCAGTATGTTCTTGGCAAGCTGCCAACAGGTCTTTCTCTATCAGACTGCTTGTGCTGTCTGGTAGCTTGACCTAAAAATCGTCTAACTTGTTTCTGTATCGTACACATTTGTTTCACTTTTCTTGGGAAAAGTTTTGTCTTTGAGAATCGCATGGTATAGGCCTCTCAAAAGCCCTGCAATGGAACTCGCAACCAGAGTCTGGTTAGGTCTCACCTGCAGACAGCTTTTATCTGTTATTAGTCTGTTGTTGAAGACCTATTGCCTACCATGAGTCAAAAAAATGTCAGTCTCATTTGCGTGCTTCTTATTTAAATAGTTACTTCCTTTTCTTGGTTATCCTTCTCCTCGAGCATAGTGACTTTACCACCCTTTTGATTAGATGACGTGTATCCTTCCACTGCTCTCATTCTGGGAACTACTTTTATTTTTCTTTCTGCAGTCCATGCGGATGCATGTTTTCTTGCTCACTCACTCGTGTACTACTACCCCACAAATTCCACTGCTTGTCCCTGCAGCAGTAGTGGCAGCTACTGGACGGGGGTGTTGGGGCGGGAGGTGAAAAAGATTGGGGAAAAAACACACTTACCCTGACTACGGCCGGCGGGCCTTCACCTCTCCTCTGTCCTCTTCATCTTCCTCGAGTCCAGCAGCAGGAAGCTCCCAGACTCCCCTTAGCCAATCACAACGCTGCAGTGCATCGTTGTGATTGGTCTGAGCGCTGTGGTTCGGCGCTCAAACTGGCAGTGGGAGCTTGGGCATGTTCTCCTCCCAGGCTGTAATGTGGCCTGAATGGAGAACATGCAAAACACGCATGACCGTTTGGCCGGGCCAAAACGGTAGGCCAAACCATCATGCGCACTTAGAGTGCCCACCTTTCCTCCCCCTGCTGTGCTCTGGCATTATGGATCCCAGCCCTGCCTGCACATAAGGAACTGGGCCACTGCAGTAGGGAAAATAAATTGATAATAACGCTGTTATTATCATTTAATTTTCCTTTTCAAACTGTTAGGAGAGCAGTGGGGGGACGCTTTTCAATTTTAGAGGACGAGCCACTGCTGCCCTGCATGCCCCATGTTGAGTCCCCCGCCACCCTAACCCCCACCCTAAACTTGTCCATTGCTTCCTTCGCTTGCTATCTTAAAATCGTACATTTTAAAAAAAGTGTCATGCCGTATACACGCTTGCGCCATCACACTAGACCGCCACAGCTCCATGACGCCCATACATCATTACTCTTTGGCAGATACAGTAGGTCGAGAGTGAGGCAGATTGGCTTTGCTAATGCTTGTTATAGTGAGGTGTGCTCCTCTGCTCTGGGCGCTCAGGTCTTTCCAGACGTGAGGCGATGTGAACCAGTAAGCTGTTATTTCTCACTTGCGCCTAGTGTTTTCTCATTGCCGTTCGGAGTTGGGTGGCAAGCATCTCTGCTCTGGACTCCGTGGCCTGCTGTTTTGAGAAAAGCCATGCAGGCTCTGACACATTGGTATGCGCTGCGCCAGGCTCACATGCATGACCCGTCATCCGTGCATTACCGTGATCTGGACCACCTACCGTGCTGCCTTCAGTGTGTGAGGGCTGGTGTGGAACGCACAAGTCTGGTAGGAGAAAAAGGTTGGGCGAGTTGTAATGCAGGGAGAAGCAAATGTGGAAGCTGTAAGACCCTCCCCTTGTGCTCCACTGCGCTCTAAAGGGATACCCGTGTGACAGCCCGAGTGGAGTGGCGCCCTCTCTCATCCGGCTGAAAACATAAACCAGAGGAGACTGCAGAATGGACGCAGGCTGAGCTGAAGGAGTAGGAGCGAAACGACACCAAAAGAGTGGCCTGTAGGAAGCCACTGGATGTAGGGGGGAGGGAAAGCGGCGGGATGGTGAAAAAAGGTGGGGATCGAAAATGTAGGGGCTCACACCTTCTTAGGATGCCCCATCTTAATAGGATTGGTGTTTCTGCCTTCATGCCATGCTTGGTTGAGTGTAAGTGACTAGACTGGCAGAAGGTGTTTGGACAGAGAGGAGGGGGAGACGCGAGTTGCAGAAGGAATCCATGCAGGTAGTGGGAGAAAGGCGAGGGGACCCTGAGAAGTAGTGTGAGGGGAAAGAGAGGGGAGGGGTAGTAAGGGTGTTGATCTCACACACAGCTGGTAACTAGAGTGGAAAGGCTAAGCAAGAAACTGGAATAACATGAAACACAGAAACTGAATAAAAGGAGATTGGAAGCAGGTGGAAATGGGAGAGAGAGTCACTCATTTACATAGTTGATCAGTTATGTTTATTGAGGAAGTGAATTAGGAGGCTAGGCCAGGGCTGAGGGGACAGGAGAAACAACGATGCAAAGTGGTAATCTTTTGAAAGTAACACTTGGTCCCAGTGCCTTTTTATATTAATCATACTTGCTGTCTGTTGACCTGAAACTGTGAAACCAATAGTCTTTAGTCCTCTTTCAGGACACATTCTGTGTTGTCCTTGTGGCCTCTGTACATTTGGAATACTGAAAGACTGACGTCTGTATACCTGACTATAATTGTCAAACTTAATAAACAGTGGCAAAGCCAGGCGCTTTTTGCCTGTTTGACCGATTGACCTTACCAATGCTTTTTGCCAGTGTTGTGTCCATCAGGAAAAAGAATAGATTTTTGCCGATTCTGTGTAGCATTGGCCAAATTAAGAGGGGTGGGGAAACAATGACCTTGCTGTGTCATTCTCCAGGCATGCATGTGTGATATATTAATGTGCATATTTCACCACGGATGCGTGCGCCTCGGAAAAAGTGTGGGTGGAATTTTACGTTGTTTATCAACCGATCCAAAAGTTTAGGTGCCATTTGGAACGGCAAGTAAAGAAAAAGAAAAATGTGAGTTGCGCAAAAGTGATTTTTGCATTGCACAGTGACATGGCAGCAAATGACAGCAGCTTACTCTCCCAAAAAATAAATTAAATAAAAAATTAAAAGACGGCATGTATTTTGGGGAACAATTTAGGAGTGAATGGTAAGGAAGCAATAGGGTGAGGGCAGCCAGTAAGCAAAGGAGGCACTTGTGACTGAGCTGGTGCCGGGGAGGGGAGGAAATAAATAATAGAAACAAGCATTTGCAATGCAATAGGTCTCGCTTTTGCGAGAGTTTGAGCTATTGGCATTGTAAATGACAATGTCTTTTATTTATGCGTTTTGAAAACCTGATAACAGACCTATCTTTCAATGAGTACTTTTTGAAATCTTTCTAACTCCCCAAATGTTTAAAACCTACATTCAAATGAAGGTTCCAACCTTAGTGTAAATATGTTCAAGTTGCTTTCAAAATTCACTACCGTGTTTTAGTTGCAGCCAGTGTCAAAGAAGAGTGGTGGGGCGGGGAGGAGACTGACAACAATGAAAAAAATTGGGGGGTGGGCGGAGAATTTGCCTGCAGCCCACCGCATCACCGGTCTTCTGCTCCTCTCATGGCTCCACTGAAGGCACAGGCTCCCAGACTCCCTTGCGGCCAATCCAGAAGCTGCTCTCATGCATGAGAGCAGCTTTAGGATTGGCCTAAGCACCCTCGATTTGTGCTCCCAGGGAGGCTGGGAGCCTGTTCTTGCTGTCTCCAACATAGCAAAGCAGCTTGGGTTGGAGACTGCTTCAGTGCGCATGTCGGTTTGACCGGACATGCGCACTACTAGCAGTGCATGCAGCTACCAGTTGGTGCCAGTCATCCTTCTGGCCCCTCCACCAAGACTCGGCCGGCAAACAAGATAAAACAATAATAAACCCCGGTTTATTATAGCTTTATTTATTTTTTACGCTGCTGACGGGGGGCGGGGGGGAGGAGGTGACGCTCCTCTGCCATAGACCCAGCCCATCAGGGTTTCACTGGGGAACCAGGTTTGAGTCTCCACATTGGCTCAACATTCTATGATTCTAGACAAATCAATTAATATCCCCGTGCCTTAAAAAAAAAAAGTGTATCGTTGTGTAATGCAACTGATGCTTATATAAAGTGTTCCAATATCTGTGGGTCAAGGTTGCAATATAGATAAACAAGCATTGTCAAAGCCAATAGGTCTTGCGTATGTGAGAGCCATTGGCATAACTTTGCCAATGTCCTTTAGCCATGTTGTATAGCAGCATGGCCGCTGTACAGCATGGCTAAAGTTTGAGTGATGTAGAGGAGAGTGGTGGGCACAGGTTGTTCTCTATGCTATGTTTATGCTCCAGTAACTTATGTAACCCTATAACCCACTGTGCGCCTTCCTCATTTTAAGCGCTCTGATACCCCCGGGTCTAGCCAGCGCTATATAAAACTTTTCAAATATACTCACCTCGGTGCCCGAGCAACATTGGCCGCTGCCCTGTGGAGCTGTCCTATGCAGCTATAGAGGAGTTTGGCTCTGGTTCACCCCTCGGCCGCCACCTACCCATCCGGACATCGCACATTGTTTTTCCTCGTCTCCCCGTTGTGTTTCCTACCTGCACTCCTTACCCCTGTTTTACCCGAGCAACCTTGGCCGATGCCCGGTGGAGCTGTCCTATGCAGCTACAGAGGAGTTTGGCTCTGGTTCAGCCCTCGGCCGTCACCTACCCAGCCGGACATCGGACATTGTTTTCCTCGTCTCCCCTTTTTGTTTCCTACCTACATCCCTTACCCCTGTTCACCATTCCCCCTCTACCTGTCACTCCCCACAAGACGTTTGTCTTGGCTATGCTACGTGCTATTAACTCACATTTCTGTGTAATCTCATGTTTTCCTCCTAGATCTATACTTGGCTCCTGTAACTGATGTAACTTTGTTACCTGTAACTCGCTGATCCTCATGTACAGCGCTCTGATACCTCCGGGTCTAGCCAGCGCTATATAAAACTTTTAAAATTAAAATAAATAAAAAATAGAGGAGAGTGGCATAGAGGAAGGTGGACTTGAGTGAAGTGACATGGCGTAATGTAGAGTAGTTCAATTGTGGGCATAAGTAACTAAAGCATTAATCGAGAGAACAGATGAGGTGAAAGCAACATTAAAAAAGAATAAGGATCTGTGTGCCTGTGTTAAAAGTAGACAATAATAAGTCTAGGAATAATAAAGAAAAGCGCATAAAATGTAAAAAAATTGTGTTGCAAAACGACTAGGAAGAACACCTGTATATGTTACAAGAGGAGCTAATGCAAGAAAGGAAGTGAAGCCTACGGGAGTTAGTGACAAAGAAAACATCTAATGGTTGTAAGCCCGCTTAATTGTAAACAATATGTCTCGCAGCACAGCTCATTTACTGTGTAAGCGCGACCTAAAGCCTGTCTTTGCTTGGATAGGCTGTGGTTGGTAACAAATTTGGCAACATCTCTTCTGAGGGTGAGTAAAATGAGGCAGCAAGGGGCATTTTTGTGTTCACAAGTCTGTTTAAAGCAGAGCAGCTACTAGATTGTTCTGCCATTTCAGGTTAGCAAGACCGTGTTGTATTCAGTTACCGATTGCCATTGTGGGGGAACAAACAAATGTGTATTTTTTTTCTTCCTTTTTTCTGTGATTTAAAAAAAAAAAAAAAAAAAATTTAGGTGATTATCCACCCAGAACGATTACTTTTGGGGCATCGAATATCCCACAATAGGTATTCCCAAAATCATTCAGAAATGCCCCCCCCCCCCCACCCCCAAATGTAAACATCACTCCCTCATTTCCAACTTTAACAGCTGCATGATAAAAACGTCTATAATAGGCTAGAGCACTTTGAAGTGAAGTAAACTATGTGTATTGGTGTGAGAGTGGAATGGTCCGGAATGAGTGAGTTTGAAAAATACCTGGCATTATGAAAAAAAACTAAACTTTAATGCTCCCTATAGCTGGTATTGATAAAAAAAAACGGGGAAAGAAGGAGGGGAAAAAGCTTTAATGAGCATCTCCCTCGCCGGTCGACATGTTTGGAAGCCTACCCCTAAGCTGCTTCTTCAGGACCAAATCCAATGATCCCGGTTACCACTTAGGCTAATAGCACTAGGCATTAGTCAATTAGATGTTTTGGATTATTATACTGCTGTGCAAGACATTCGTTCGATACCTACTTGGTAATATTCTCTTATAGAGCGAATATACAATTTCTTAATTTTGACAATCTGGAAGGATAGAAGCAAAAAGAATTAGTAGTCTAGGTGCTCTTTGATATTATCATTACATATCTTCACCCTAATTGTATGAGGAAAAAATTGTGATATATTTTTTCTTTGTGATATATTTTTCACTTCATGCATGATACCACAAAAATCATGTGATTCGTGCTGCCCTCTGTTTAAAAAAAATGACATACAAGATCTAACAATACATATAACATTTAAGGAAATACCCACTCTTGCATTTTTATCAGTTGTGCAGAGACCTTAGACGTTTTTTAAAATACCCATCAGCCTAAAAATTGTAAGGTAGTGAAGGTGGTTTTTCACTCCTCAGTATTGATGAAAGAACATGGTACAGAAATGAGCATCAACACGGGAGGAGAGGAGCGCTTGTAGTCCAACATTGGTGGTTTAAATGAAAAAGATTTGATTTAGAAACTAGGTACAAAGTAATGATTATCTGTCCTAGTGTTGAGGTCAGTAGAACCCAATTGTATGGTGGCCTAAACTATTGGCTGTGCCGTACTTACTTCGTCAAAGCATCTCTCTCACCCATATAACAATGCCTGCCCGTGGCTCCGTCGAACACTGAATGCTCGCAGAGACCCAGTATTTGTATCTGGAGGGAGCAGCAATCCGTGACAGGCAAATCTGTACTGCTGCGTGAGAGCCTTGCTTCTGGGTGCTGTAGTCTACTAGAACGTAAACCTCCCCAAGATGGCCACCTTCAAATGGAACCATTTTCTGGTTGGAATATATTTCGTGAAGAGTGTTCGTGGCTGCTGTCAGAACATCATTGTGCCTTCCTATTACATTTCATAAAATAAATGTAGCGGCGTATTTCTACATAAAATACAAACTATTTATTATTATTGTGATTAACCTGTCATGTTCTGTGTTCAAAAACGTGTTGTCGCTCATAGGGAAATCATGTTGTTACCCAATGCGTCTTGCTCCCAGTCTTCCCCTGCTCATTCTTTTTAGTAGAACAGTTATTATCGCTAATAGGGAAAGGACCGGGTGTTGCCGAACGGTTCACTTGGGTTTAGTCACTTTTTGGAAGGTTAGCACTTTATTTAGTAAATTCTGAGTGGACTCTTTTTGTTTTTTCATAACTTAGAGGAGATTGAGTCCATGAGTGATATATCTCTTCACTCCCTTCTTTGTTTTTTGATATTATTAAGGAGACTGCTTATTGCAGAAGTACATATTGCGCAAGAGCAGAATGCCTTCACTCAGCCAGGTAGGGCCTGAAGCGGGCCGACTATGTGGCCCATGCTGTATGCTGTGATAGGCAAAAGCACAACATGAAGAACACTACAGCAGCCCAATGGATGTACTGAAAAGCCCTGTTACTATGTTAGTTGTACATTAACTAAAGATTTCCATCAAGGCATCTGTGGAATGGTAGAATTCATTGAGTCAGAACACTGTGAAACCCTAAATGATCTTGGGTGGGACAGCAGTAGAATATTGAGGAAAGCCATCCAATCCATAGCAGGCATGTAGGATAGACAACAATGCCATCCATCATGTGCAAGGGATTAACCCAAAGCCCACTGTAAGTAGTTCGGGTTAGAAATCCTAGGTGCTGCAAACAGTCAGCTAAAGCGGTCTGTAACCGAGGCCTAAAGATAACCTGCATTTGCAATGCAATAGGTCTCGCTTTTACACGACTTTAAGCTATTGGCATTGTAAATGACAATGCCTTTTATTTTGATTTAAAAACATAAATTTAAGGCATTGTCATTTACAATGCCAAAAGCTCAAACTTGCGTAAATGCGGGACCTATTGCATTGCAAATGCTTGTTTTTTGCAACTGCACTCAAAATCCTTTTTCCTCTAAAATTCGCCTTGTGCTTATCAAAACTCCACCTTCAAGCACCTGCACGCATCACAGAAACGCCCCCATAGTTCACACGTTTACATTTGACTCTGCTTTCGAGTGAGGGCAGCACCTCTCAGCTGCTGCATTTCGTCCAGGTTTGATTTACCCGTTGCATTTTGGTACTTGTAGTCCTGCAGCGTGTAATGGTAGGAACTAAAGAAGGAAGGGATAAAGAGCTTTGCTGAGTGGTGCTTGCCCTTGGTGTAAAACCGGTCTGCAAAGCCGATGAGTGTACGCCGCCACCCTCCTCCACTCTTGTGTCTGCGGATGTCTCTATGCCACCAGCGCAATTATGTTTCAGTCCTGGGTGGCATGCATTTTGCAAATTAATGCAAAGTTGTACATTTCTGGTTGCACTTCAAATTAAACAAAATCCTACAGCTGTTAAGTAGTCCCGTGCTTGTGTGACACTTTCAGCCAGCGCTAACATTTACCTCACACGTCCAATGGTAGGATGCAAACTAGACAACCCAAAATGCAAAGTTGTTGAGTAGCCAGAACTAGCTGATGGCATCACCGCCCCCTCTCCCCCAAGGATAAGACTACAGTTCCCAGAACCCAACAGATGGAGACTTTAACTTCCAGGTCTAGGACATAATGTTCCAGTGAAATGGACTCAATCGTCTGGTTACCCCTCCCAATAACGACTAGTGAGGTGTTACAATAGTGCAGCCAATACTTCTCCCGAGTCCCCCCCCCCCCCAAACCTTCCACCCCCATCACATCTCCCACCCCCAGCAAAATTAACAGCTGAGCTGCATGTGGCTCATTGAGAATGTGGCGTAACGGCCAGAGCTGCCTCCTTTGGTACCGCGAAAGGAGGTTCCAAACACTAAGAAAAGTAATAAACAGAGTTTCCCAAACCTCATCAACCCGCCATGGCTGGTTCAATGTGCCAGTAGCAGTGACGAAATGTAGAATCGCGTTTATAATGGGTAAAGCTGGACCGCAAACAGAGCTGGCCTTTGGTCAGGGAGCGCCCTGGG
This sequence comes from Triturus cristatus, assembly GCF_964204655.1. NCBI lineage: Eukaryota > Metazoa > Chordata > Amphibia > Caudata > Salamandridae > Triturus > Triturus cristatus. The sequence goes on from NC_140591.1 coordinate 833,543,767, forward strand.
CGAAACAGACTTGGCGCTCCCTCCTCAACCCCCACACTCATCTTCTTTAATTGTCTATGTGTCCTAGGTCGAAGTGAGGCTTCTTGCAGACAGCTCCTGCCCTGCGCCCCTCTGGAGGTTGGTGCCCTGGGCCCAGCTCACATATGCTAATGGTTGGCCCTGACTACAAGCCCCAAAATGCAATGCCTGGTTGGCAGAAAAGCATTGACTGACTGACTGGTGCGGGCGCACGGACGTGGGTGCACTTGGCCGTTAAGACTCTGTTAGGCCAGTGGTCACTTCATCCTCCCGCTAATGGTCGATCTTCGACCGGAAGTGTGCGCTAAACTAAATACCTTGAGGCGAATCCTTTTGCAGGGAGCGCTACACAAACCACGGCGATACAATAAATGAATGGGGTCGAAGCAAATTAAGCCGGAATGTTGAGTCTGTGACGTGTTCATACTGCTTCCTTAGTACTTTAAAATGTCCCTGGGTATCTCCGAAAATGAATTCGACCTTTACATAGACCAGGGCTCCACCTGGCAGGATAGCTCAGTGGAAGATTGCGCCTGCTATTGGGATGTCTATATTTCCCACACATCTCTGAATGCATCTCTCAGCTTGTAATCGCTTTGATATGCTCCACAAAGCCCGTTCCGTTTTTTTGGTGGTTGCTGCGTAGATGCCGATTAATATTAGACACTTTTTGATTAATTTTTGTTTGCGGTGGTGCCTCCTTTAGGTGTCTTAAGAACAGATGGATGTAGGTAGAGTATTTTAAAAATGTGTATGTGTTTGAGTGCGTGTGGTAGTTGCCTGTTTGGAGTTTGTGTTACACGGAGAGCGAGCATGGACAGCAAGCATAGACCACAACGAATGGACAGGGGCTTCCTACAGCACTTGAATTTCCATATGTATGGTGGAACTATAAACGGATACCCAAGCTTACGTTTCCCAAATCCTACTCATACAGTGAACAGACTGGAGAGCCAGTGGGCAGACTTCCACTAAGGGTAAGGGGGTTTGACCTGTGCCCTGCTACTACTATCAGCTGCCACCAGCCGTAATGTGAAGCGGCCACCATGAAAACGATTTTTAAAAAACGAGCCTCGGTGTCGGCTCAACATCAGGTGAATCTGGGTGAATCACTTAATCTCCCCATAATCTCACCGTGCCTACCAAATCATGAATGTGTCCTTCGGGTCCGGTTTATGGCCGCCACTATGTAGAACTGTCACGAGCAAAGGCAGAAAGCAACAAATTAGCAAGGAGCGGCGGCAGAAAGGTTTTCCTGGCTCTGGACTGTGTCAGATGTCGACTTGCCCTGAAACTTGCTGCCAAATACTAACTCCGACACAAACTGGGGGAGGGCTGGGAGCGGAAGCTAAACACCATGAAAGCGCAACATTAACAAACAAGCGCAGCCGAAGCGGACCACGCTGAAAATAAAGCAGACTGCATTAGTGAGGAGAAACACTCCCTCCCCCCTTCCCCAAGTACTTAACAAAAAAAAAAATCGATCTCTTGTCTTTATGGGGCCATGTGTTTGTAATTAGAAACACATGGACTCTAAAGACAAGTGCTTTGATACAGCAGCAAAGCAGGAGACCCAGTCAGGATCGGAGGCGAAAGAGCGTCAACCAAAAACCCTCATTTCCAATGGCAGGCCACCGTTTACCATAAACGGTGACGCCAGCCAATGGAAATGAGGGGCGGGGCTTCAAGCCCCCTTCTCAAACTCCTCATTCACAATATATCTCACCGAGCGAGCAGCGCATGCGCTGCAACGCTAGGCGAGACCTAAAAATGATTGGACGCTTCTTTGTCTTTGTATGGTGATTCAGTCAATTTCCCCCAAAAACTTGTGCAGTGAAACTTTCCCTTTAAGAACACAGACAAAAGTAAAATTCTGTCATGCTTCAGTTTTGTGCCAAGATAGGGAAGTATTGAAACTTTTGCCTCGTTCTTGGTTGAGATAGATTGAACAGAAGATATATGAAGATTTCAATATTTCCTTCCTTTTTGTAGAACTTGAGGCCATTCCACCAGGCGTGCCATCTCTTTATCAGTCCTTGATTTAAAAGGAATCGTCCAAAATAATATAAGAATTTTCAGAATGCCCACCCTTGTGTATAAAAAAAAATAGTGCGACTCTTGAGTAGCACCGATTAGTACGCATTGGGATGAGTTGCATCCAAAGGTACCTCCAATCTTTGTTCCAAATAGTAAAGCTTTCAGGAGGCATATATGCATCCTTAGGCACAGGAAAGTAAAGTGATGTTATTTCCTTCCCGGCACCTGTAAATCCGTTTCCTTGCTTTCTATATTTAAATACATGTTCCCATGTTATGTTCGAAAACAGGGACAGCCGCCCCTTTCCCCCTTGTAATAAGCTCAAATGGATGAAATACCCATTACAGAAAGGCTTTTAGGTAGATATTTAGCTGCTGTAAACAACTAGCTTTGTCCTTCATAGTTTGAAATGCTTGACCTTTTTTGCCTCCAAAGGCATCCGTCACTATGGAAACTAGAACTCTGTGTGCACAAACTAGAACAAGGACTCCCATGGATAAATGTCTTCTACAGTGTTTGTCTGATCATTGAAGAACCTTTATCCACATATTCTGCAAGAGGATTTAGAATGCGGTTATTAATTCTCGGAGTTCAAACCCAGATCACCGTAAAAGTGATTCGTAAGTATAGTGTTGCACAGTGTAATTAGTGCAAACTGTTAGGTGCGCTTGAAGGCACCAGACCGGAGTAAATCAATCTTACTCTATTTCACCGTAATCTCTCTACCACTGATTTTTGCATAGGAATGCTTGAGTTTACGTTCCTTAATGCAGGAGGGATTGTTCTGACGCACTGAGTTTAATGCTACTTACTGCCTACGCCTTAATTGCTTTACGTGGTGTAAACACCAGCTACGCAGTCAGTTCATCTGTGCAGGCGTAAATGCCTCGGTTTCTGCAAGAAGCGTCTGTCAGTTGTGATGTTGCAAGGACATTTCACCACCCTCTCCAATAGGTGCTGCAAAGCAGTTCCAATTCATCCATCCTCTGCATTGCTTATGGAGCAATTTCTTTTGAGTGCATCCCTTGCTATAGAATTTTACAATCAATTCATTCCCACGCATATGAGCTGAACTTCTAGCCTTCTTGGGCTTTAATTTATCTCTACTCTGTGGTTGCTGTCTACAACTGGTGGTAGAGTAGGATTTCCAGAATCATCCAGTTTGATGTTTACTATTCTAGTTAACTTCCTGCATGCCCTACACGCTGTCATTGTTTTAAAAACGTTTTGTATTCCTTTGTACGGATTAGCTGACATAGTGTCCCCCAGGGCTGTCATATTACCAATATTCAATCAGCTAGCTATGCCAAGAAATGGAATAAAAATGTTTAAGGGTGTCTTATTGTTACTCAAGGTGTGCTACTGACGTAATGTGCTGAGCTGTGACCCTGAACCTGGGTCTTCCGCTTGTCTAATGATTCCCTTGCACATGCACACTGTAAATTGGGGAGACTGAAACCTAACCCTTTTTCCACATTCCTATATGTTTCTACACATTTTTATTCAAAATGTTATACACAAGAGAATACAGTACAATGCGCCACATAAGGAAATGTATTTAAAAGAAGCATTACATAATTCATCAAAACGTAATTCAGCTATAGATCACAACATAAAAAATCTATTCTCGTAAACTGTTCATAGGAACAGAACGACCAGGATTTATAAAAAAAAGTCACAGGACTTAAAGGAGATATAGATTCCACAAGAACATTCAGAGCAATTGATAAGAGTCTGGAACAGTCTGCGGAAAGACACGTACTCCATATCACAGGGGGAACCCCCTGCCCACCTCTGCAGAGGTCCCCAGATCTGCCCCCCTCCCTTCCATACGTACAGGCCTCGTTCCAAATTACCTGTTGAGAGCAGCCGTAGTAGACACTGTCTGAATGTGTGTGTGTGTGTGTGTGTGTGTGTGTGTGTGTGTGTGTGAGGGGGGGGGTGTTAAGTGGTGCAGTGCCTATACAGATGTGAACTCCTGGCATAGAGAGAAAGACACTCTGAGTGGCCTGAGGCATCCCTTATGCTACTATGCATTTCCAACAATATGAGTTGGGAAGGTAAGGTGACATCCAGGTGAAGTAGGAGCCGCAGAAAGTGGGCAGTTTCTTGCTCAAGTGGTTCAAGCGCAGGACAGATACGAAACGTGCTCAAGATCAACTTCCCTTATATGGCAGCGCGGGCCGAAGTTTCCTGGACTTTCTCCCCACTTAGCAGTTTTCGCCAGGGTGTGATAAAGATTAAAAATTGTTTTATATTGTTGTGCCTGTAGTCCCACAGATTAAAAAAGATGTTGTCCAAATTTAAGTAATTCGTAAAAGCTGCAATCTCGAACTCCCAGCAGTGTCTGCCATCGATCCTAGTGATTTACCAGATCATCTGGCATCTACTCTGCTAGATAGCTATAGATTGGACTTAATGTACACTAAGGGCTGTTGCAGATAATCTCAATTAATGCCGGTTTGTCAAAAACAATTGTACCCCCACACATTTAAGTAAAACCCCACACATCTGAAGGTATTAAAACATTATTTTATCTATGCCATAATCTGCTTGAAAATTTGCAAATGAGTATACTTTCTCCGTCCTAGAGATCTCCTAATTTCTCTAACCTGCTAGTCTCCCACCTAAAACAGCACGGCTCATGAAATATTACGGGCATAAGTGGGGACCTCCAGGTGGGGTAATAGTAGCAGTATCTCCTTATACCAAACTTTCGTCTAATAATGACCCAAATCATGAAAGTGGCCTGTAAAGTCTTGGATTTGGGTTTCTTGTAATAACTGTTCGACAAATCTTACTAAACCACTTTTGGCGTCATCCCTTATTAACCGATCATATACAGAGGGAACGCCCTCTCCTTGCTGACCATCCCCAAATCTACCCCCAATGAGGCGTTTCACATACTGTAGGTCCGCTGCCCACTGATGAAGCCTAAAGTTGGGGACTGCCAGCCACCCCTCTTGCTCTTGAAAGCATTAAGAACTACTTGAGTGTTCTTCTGGGCTTAGCATAAAACCAAATAAATCTACTAAACACCCTCTCCATGATCTTAAACCTTTTATCCTCGAATTATAGTCTGATTGTCCTAGAACAAATACTGAACCTTTGGCAGAAAGAGCATCTTGATCACATACATCTTCCGATGATAGAAAGATGGAGATTGTCGTTCCTCCTGAGGTCCTTGTAGGAGAGTAGGATCTGCTTCTTATACTTACCCCCACTTTTTGCTGATGTATCACTGTTTTCGACTTAGAGTGACTGGGACCCTGCTATCCAGGATTCCAGTCTAGCTGCTTTCTCCTCTAAATTGATTGCATGTACTTTAGGTACACTCCAGATTGGATTCTGGGGTACCCTTATCAGTCCTTCGTATATGGTATACTATGTACCCAGGACATAGGTACCCCAGAGACCTCCCAGGGGCTGCAGCATGTATTCTGCCACCCCTGAGAGACCATTCAAACTGACACCTCAGGTCTGCTACTGCAGCCTGTGTAAGGTGGTGCATGCACCCCTTACTTGGATATAGGTTCACTATATCTATTCTAAATCACTGCACATATAAACTTATCAGTCACCCCTATGGCAGGCCATATCAATCCTGAAGGCAGGGTGCTGGGTTTTGAGCAGAGCCCCTCTGCAGCCTTCGGAACCTATTTTCCGGGGTTGTTTGTGATGCAGCCAACCATATATATTTAAGTGCATTATAACCTCGCAGTAAATGCTAACTTTAAAACGGCTGCTTAGAAACATGTTGTGTTTCATGTCAAACACCTTGGAATCATACCTCCACACCAGTAACTGTTGTGGGAGGTATGATTCCTCCCTTCTAGAACCACTACTGTGGGTCCCCGGGCTACCCAGTACCAGCTTTCTCGACCTGGGCATCACAAAATGGATGCTGCCAGCCACAGACATGAGCCTGCCCTCCTGCTGCTGAGCCAAGCTCGAGCAGGGGAAGGCTTGACAATAGGTTTCCTGTCACATGGAGGTGTGACCACCTCCCAGACAGGATTTAGAGTATTGGGGCTGGGTGGGTGCACTCTGAGAGTGCTTTGAAGTTCAGCACTGGGGGCACATTTGATGTCCCTGTGCGTAGTCCAGCTCAAACCGGTTGCAGGAGCTATTTGCTTCTGCTTTGGCGCGAAACTGGACAAAGGACATGGGTGTAGCCACCCTTCTGTCCTGACCCACCAATAGGTGGGTCCCCAGAGTTTGTTCCACCCCTTCCTCGGATATAAAGTAGGCCCCCTGACTACAGGACTTTAGATTTTACCTGGACTGAACTCTGCTACAGAAATCAAGTACTTCGACGATCTACACTAAGCTGGATGGCTGAAGAATCTCCCTTGGAGAAAAGGAGTTACTCCCCTGCAGCAGCAGGCACCTAAATGCATCTGACTGGGTTGCATCTCCCGAGCTCCTGAGGACTCAGAAGATTTCTGCAACACAGGAGGTGGGTTCCCAAGGTCTCTGAGGTCGATCTGCTCTCTCAGCAATTCTGAGACCAGTATCCCTCGTGGGGACCGTGCAACCCAAACCCCTGTGCACCGTGTACTTTTGCAGCTTCATATGCTTTTTGGCGATCCCTGAGGCTGTGCTTTGGACTACCTGTAGTCCTCACCTCGAGCAGTATTTCCACCGAAGATTTCCGGTCTACACTCCACGAGTGTTCCGTGGGCTGGTATTTTGTGATTCAGCTCGAGGTCCCTTCACGATCCCTGGTCCGTTGGCCTGTGGGTCCCTGTGAAGATAACTTTGACTTTCCTTGGGCTTTCCTGGTTGCTCCCGACGTGCCCTGACTCTCCATTGCTTGGAGAGTCCCCAGGACCTTGCTGGTCTTCAGCGAAGCTTATTTCCTCTGCCCGCGTGGGTTGTAATTGCCAAGGCTTGTTGGTGTTTGATCCAGACACTGGCCCCCGAGCACTCAACATCCTTCGTGGGACAGCTCACCTCCGGACTTGGGTCGATGTCTCCTGGTTCCCGTGGCTGCAGAGTCCAGCATCGCATCTTCTCACCTGAAGCACCCGACATCGGTGGGCATTAGTCTATCGTGCCCCTGGTCACTCTGAAGTGACCCAGACTCTTTCCCTTCTGCTTTCAGGTTCTTCTCACCTCGGATCCAGGCTTGGATTCCACCGGACACTTCATCTTCCCGGCTGCAGCACTTCTTCGCATCACGCCATTGACAACGACGAAGGTTTCCGACACCACTTGACTCCTATGCACCGGTTCCTCTGGGATAGGTAACACGGGTATCTCGGTACTCTCAAGGGTGCTGGCCTTAGAACCTTCTATGTTCCAAGGGGTTTGCTTAAAGTCCTCTCCGAAGTGTCCTTCAACTCTAAAATTCCAACTGCGACTTTCCCATAGGATTGTACGAAGCTCGCGCCTGTGTTCACTCACTACACCCGTCCTCTGTGGATCCCCTGTGTCACTACTTTGGGTGGTTCCTTGAGGTCCCAGTGATTTTACATGCTCTAGGCACTGTCTAGTTAAGTTGTGGTTGTCATACCACTTTCTTAGTATATGGTTCGGTCTCCCCCTGGAGCCCGCTGTGTATTGTGCTATTTACTGTCGTTCTAGTGAATATTGCGTGCTTTGTGCTCTAATCTCATAAAGAGGTTAGTAGAGAATGTTTAGTAATAAATACATATATTTTATATATCTCTAGTGTGGCTCTCCTTTCATTTGGTCATTCAGGAGATTCTGATCTGGTTAAACAACCTGCTTTACATTCCTTCGAGACTTAGCCTGAAGGCTGCTCTCCATAGCTACCACTAGGATAGCTTTCAATAAAGGTTGTCTTTAACCTAATCATCAATGAGGGTTTTTTGGACTGGCACAAGGTGCCCGCTTTAATTAGTGGTCAGCATATACCAGGCCAACTTCTCACAGTCCTTTCTAACCTTGTCAATGGTAGGGGCCAGTTTTAATTTCACATTCGAAGTGCATTGAAAAATCTGGCAAATTTGTCTGAGTAAGGGGTTGTGTAAGCAAAAGTCATCCATCAGTTAAAGACTTGCCTCACGTTTTTGACCCCGGAATACGAAGAGGAAGCTAACTGCGATAAGGAAGGATGGTCACGATATTGGCTTTTTAATATACAACTACATTGTTGATTTGACCATTGCACATCGCTTACGGAGGTATGTTGACCGGTACTTGATGTTATTTGATACGTACGGATCCAGAGGGTCTATCATTGCGACTTTATGGCTTCGATTATCTAGAGAGCCCTGACGAAGTTCCAATGGAACGAAACACGTTGGCTGTGTCTGAATTTTAAAGAATTAAACAAAGAATAAAGGAAAAATTTGGACAAATTGGAAGCGGTTTTTGACTTTACTCTTTGGTGCACCGTCCCTTTCTTCAAAGATTCGTGTATCTGGTCTTCAGTGGAGCAAAAGTGCGGCTAGCTCCGGATGTTGTTTGCACAGACAAATAATTTTGATTTACCTTGAAGTTGAGGTGCTGAACATTGGTTACCTGCATTGCTCATTTTTATCAAGTTAAAGACTTGCCTCAATCCCTGTTTCCTGTGATGATTGGTGCAGAAGGTAGGGACCCGGGCAAGATCAATGTAAGCTGTCAATTAAGATGCCTTCCACTTGTTCCTGCTGTTTATGAAACATTTGTGCTGAACCGATGGATGCTTATGTGAATGAGTTCAAGTGCATTTATGTGGAATTTAGTGTCTGGTGGAAGGTGGGATCACCATGCATATGGTGACTAAGCATAGAGGGGTCATCCTCAAATAATTACATTCGTGTTGCTGTCACTGTCATAATAGTGGCCCATCTCTTAAAAAAAATTTTTAAAAAAAATTAGGGGACAAACTTGCTGACATTATGACTTTCCTTCTCAAAATAATGATCAATACTTGGCCTAATGTGGCCATCCTGATAACATCTGACTCTCTTGGTTAATAGAACTAAATCCTTGACATATATTGGATGTGGTAGCATTTAGGCTAAAACTGGTATAGTGGTGGGATATCATTGTCCTATTCTGAACATTGTAGTTGCCCATGGCACAATAGTGCCCCAAACATGATGTGAGCATTCTTAACCTAACTGTTTTAAGGCATAATAGTGGCCGTTCCGCAATGATTCTTCTTTTTGATTTGTTGTGGGAGTGGCAGCTGTCATCATAAGGGTGGGCGTAGTTCGCGAAGTAGCACTTCGCGAAGCTAAGCAAAGTGAAGTTCGCACTACGCGAGCTACGCGTAGCACTTCGCGAACTGCGTAGTAACATGTTCGCACTGTGCAAGATGTTGTTTTCAATGATTGCACAGTGCGGACAAGCAATCGGCACTGTGCAATCATTGAAAATGGCATCTTGCACAGTGCGAGCTGTAGTTTTCTGCTGCTCGAGTAGATTTTTACTCGAGCGGCAGCTTTCTCAACGCGAACTGGTAGTTTCTCATCGCGAGCGGTCGCGAGCATACGCGACCACTCGCAATGAGAAACCTGACCTCCTCGCGTTGGGAATCTCGCCGGGAGGTTTATTTTCCTTGGTCGCGATCGCCAACTTGATGTTGCTGATTATTTCTCCCACTTTGAACATCAGGTTCAAAGTGGGAGAAATAAGCGGTATGTATGACTTTGTGTAATTGACTGAGCTCAAAATCTGCTGTGCCCTTTGGTTCCAAGTGTAGCCCCTTGAAAGATTTTGGTGCTCCACGCTGAACTCATCTGAATTAAACGCATACAAAGGAACCAATTTCAATTAACAGAGATGTAGAAGGCATTGGGTCCTACAAAAATGACAGAGACTGAAGTGTGGAAATCAATGTTTTCTAGTCTCCACTTTCAAATAAAGAAGTCAGTAGTAGGTCTTGTAAAGCACTGTATTGTGGGTGCACATAAATCACAGTGCTCAGGTGGCTATGACCAGAGTGGATAAATTACATAGTTCCTCAAGGATACTTATACAGTTGGCACAAGCTGGGGCTGTGCAAAATATTTACAGAAGGAGCAATCCTTAACGAGGATAATGTTTGTTTCAAATCCTCAAATACTAACATATAATGAAACAAACAAGCACAAACCTTCTCCGTGGACATTGCTGGTTCCTCAAGACATTGGCAGACAATCGAACAAATGAGCATAAAGGTTCACAAGTTGACCTTGCTTGTTCCTTCTCCTACAACTGCAGGCAATTAAACAATCATGTATAAACATTGCTAGATTAGCTTCAGACCCGCAAAGGAAGGTATGTCAACACCATATGCTAAAGAGATGATCAAAACAGGTCTGTTTCTGCTGCCTTGAAAACATGTCAGCAAGGCGCCAAAGTTTGTGATTGGAAATATTCAGGGAATTTACAAATAAAAGAACCGATGTTCATAATAACGAATAAAAATACGTTTTTCACAGAAGTCTCAACCGTAAGGTTTTATTTTAGAATTTTAGTCATAGAAGTTAATTTAGAATAGTCAAAATCAATGAGTAAGTGTAGTCAAAGTTGTCAAGTGTTATTAATTTGTTAATTAAAACCATATGTGCAAGAATAAAATGCAAACCTCGCTACCATCAATTCGGATAAACATTCTCTAAAACGGGTGTGCATTTATCTTTATACAATTCCTAGTTTCATCATTAATAAAAACGATATGAAAAGATAGTAAAACAATCAACTCAGAACTTAATCGTAGGCGATAGTTGATTTTCCAATTTATCACTGGTAAAATAGGATTCCTTGACAGTTGTCCCTAATTTTCCATCAAAACGTTAGATTTAATCATAGCATCCAAGAGACTGGTCCTCCAATTCGTCACTAGTAATTTTAAAAGGACATGAAGTGCGTTGTGTCGGCTTGTTAGTTCCTTGGTCGATAGCGCCAACTATTCGTCTGAAAATTATAAATAGAAGCAAACAACAAGAAAAATCAGAGCTGGATCCTCTGGGTGCCCAATAAAATCTCTAAAATATGCAATAATTCACAGGAAGCTTCGGTGCTCATAAGTTTCTCAATTGACTGCATATATTTCACTAATCTCGCTGCCAGTATTGGGTGCTCTGCTTTGAGGCAGGCCATTATTGTAAGTCTTCACAAGCGTATTCCCAGTAGCCAGAATTGTGGCTTTAGTAATCCACACGTTCTGGCAACAGAACTGGGCAGATTCAGACAATATGGACAATTGTTTCGCTAGAAGATTCACAAAAGCCTGCAGAGCGAGGTGGCACTTTTCCTTATCCTAGCAGGTATAATACAGTCCTGGGTTGGCAGACCACCCAACCTATATAGAATGTGCTTTTGTATAACTTGTTTTGACATACAAACACTTAAAATTGGTTGTCAACTCGGTTTCTTCTAATTATTTAAAAGTGTCCAAGCATGCGTATGAATGGCGAACTTTTGTTTGTCTGCCAGGTACGAATTCTGGTCTACCACTTTGGTGATTAACTCTTTTAAAGTTGGTAAATGATGGGATCTTTCCACAGTGCAGCTGCTTGTAAGTTCTGTAATCACTGCTCCGGAAAAACCCAGGCTGCAGACCTACTGCCTGTACTTTAGGTCTAGCCACAATTGGCTTTCCAATGAATCAACCTTTGCATAGCGCAACTTAAAGCAGGATTTCAGAAAGGCTCTTTGTCTATCCAAATTTGGTTGCAAAGGCCGAACTCCAGGCGGATTTGTGCTGGTTAAGCGTGTTTTGGAAGGGGAAAAAATAACCCTCTGTAGATGCCAACTATGAGTTTATCAAGTAGGTTAGAACCGTTTCCAAACATAGCCTCTTATCGGAATGCTAGGGTAAGCAGCAATTTGGCACAAATCACTTTCTTTAAGGGCTCAGGGAGGGCCCTAATTTCTTTTAATGCTTTTGGAATGCATGAAGTAAAGAAGCTGCTTCTGACTTTATGGACTTCTTGTGAGGGAGGAATGTTCCGCGGTTGTCCACAATCACTCCCAGGTACTTGTATTCCACAGCAGTTTTAATTTGGAAGCCGTTCAGGTACCATTGGCCTGGTTTCTTGGTCTTTCTCCCCATTATCATTCTGATTTTCTCAGAGTTGATGGAAACCCATTGTGTTTCGTATAATCTTTCAGTTTATCCAAGAGCTCTTTTAGTTAGTATATTGGAGCGCAAAGCTCAGATAAATGACAGAATTAATCAAGAACTCAAAGTTCAGATCATAAAGTACAGAGTATGAAATAAGAAGTAAATCAAGCATAGATTTACTGTGGAAAGGGGCTCCTTTTGTATTTTAAGAAATGACACTCTTGTATAGGGTTCTAAACAAAGAAGTTTGTACTTTCACTGCAGTATCACAGACTTTTGAACCAAAATGAATAGAATAAAAGAAAACCAATTCAACTAAATACATTCAACATTATTCTCATTCTATTACATGAAGTTTGTCATAAGCAACTACATTGAACAGAAAATGGTACATAATATGATTCTCCCTGGTACACCTAGGTTTAACCTTGAATTTACATACTATATCAAGAACAGTCTGTGAATGTCTTTGTCCTTCACCATCGAGCACGCTTATTTTTATTCTAGCCAGACAAATTTCAAGTCTAGTCACATTGTACAATGAAACTTCACAGTAAAAAATTGCCTCTGAAGATTATTACTTTTCTTAAGGTTAGCTCGAGTACAAATTTGTATCACTACAAAGCATTAAACTAAGCAAAACAGCTATATCAGAATCTCACGGCTACAGCATTCGATGAAACCTTTGTGGCAAACTGAGTAGCAATAGGAGGGCTAAAGAGGTATAATACTGGTATGGAAATAGCTGTAATTATTTGTCATATAGGTAGTGATAGTTCTATTTAGGATGTATCTGGATTCATTAAGATTTACTCTGTGGGGTGCAGTGTACTTCACAGCACAAATACATAACAGATTTAAAAAACCATGTATTTTTTTCATTGGCAAAGATACTTCGTCCACCACTGTGCTTTGGATAATGATGTACTCAAGAAAACTGTATTGATGTTGAATATGAGGAATTTTTGAAATTTTGCTTAGCACTGCATTTTGGAATTGATGAGTGCAAGTTACCTAATGGAGTGATTGATAGGTTTTTGGTATTGTATCTTAATTGTTCAAAGTATTGACTAAAAAGTTGCAGAAAGTGTATACATTTTATTTTAAGGTTCCCTTGTCCCAACTCGAGTACAAGGATTCTTGTAACCGAAAGACATCTTTCATATTTAGGTTGACGCCAGTCTCCCTCATCAGGGACATAAAACTGATGAATATGCCTGAGAAGTGTCAATCCGGGATCCTCATCCATGCAATTGGACTTCCAACAAGTACAGTAGTCTTCTATTCCAAAGGTCCTTGTAGCATTTATAGTGAAATGAGGTGTCTTCACCGGCAAGTATCCTATTTATTATCTTTCCTTCTTTCATCTTAAGTGCAATTTCAACTTCAAGGAAGGCACCAAGCGATTGCACAGTCTTATAGATGGCACTTGATAAAGGAGAATTAAGCTTTCCATATGTGGCTGTTCAATCTCTGACTCAGTACAGTCTTCCACATGAGTTTTTCAATTGGTGTCCTTGGCTGGTTACCATCTCGGAAATGTGTACTGAAAAAAAAAGTTGTATTCCTTCAACAAAAGATGCTATTCAAGATTTTAAAATGTTTAGAGAAACTTGAAAATATCTTCTTCACTTTTTGCTTTTCTTCCCTCTTCACTCCTGAAACAGTCATCTTCATCCAAGACCATTGTCCATGTGATTGTTTTTTACCCCGACATATGCTGTTTGCAAATCTGTGTGTGTGTGTGTGTGTGTGTGTGTGCCCCAAATAATTACGCTTTTCTTTGTCTGTTACGTAACAGACAAAGAAAAGCGTAATTATTTGGTACTATACCATAAAACCAGAGAAAGGTAAAATTACGTGAAATATATTCCTGAACGTATAATGTCAATGATGTATGATTTACGAAAGTAATGGTAAATGGGCAAGATTAGCTGTTAATTTGTTTGCAAATATAACTGTACACTACAATTCCCAGAATGCCACATTGAGGCAAAAATTGGATAAATGGTGGAAATGAATGATGTCTCACTTACCGTGAAAAAAGCCAAGTAGAGGCTGAAACGCGTCGGGCTGACCTGTTGATACAAGATTAAATTTCTAAATTAGTCAAGTCTTGAGTGCCGCGTCCTTTGTTGCAAAATTGAAAAAAATTGGGCCAGGATCCGGCCCCCACGCAGAGCACCCGTTCTTTGGAGCGCATGGAAGGTTAAGGATCACATTGCTGGAAGAGATACATACATATATATATATATATATATATATATATATATATATATATATATATATCCTACTGGCGGTCGCCAGTAGGTAGTTATAGTTAGGACCACGTTTCCATAGGAAAACCTCAACATTCTATTTTGAATAACTTTGGCGCCGGTCGACGAATCCTCGCGAATTTCTCAAAATAGGTGGGGCGCTATGCTCCGCTCCTACCCTGAAAGTCTCGGGGGGATCCGTCAAGCGGGGGCTGAGATAAAAGGGGGGTCCCAAAACGCGTTTTTCCCATGCATTTTTCCATAGGACCTTTAGAACGAGCTACAGCCCGAACGGCTGAACAGAATTACTCAAAATTTGGCAGAGAGGTAGTCCCTAGGTCAAGGAAGTGCCTTTTGTAGGTTTGGTGTAAATCTGTTCAGTAGATTCTGAGAAAGTAGCCTTTAAATCAATATATATATCTGAGCCCGCTTACGGTACGCTTACCGTACGCTTACGGTAAGCGTACGGTGACGTGCGCGAGCGCGATTCTGATTGGCTCTTAGATCTTAGTAAACATTCGAATCGGCCGAAACCAGGAAGCGGCGGCCGCCATTTTGTGTATTTCACTCTGAAAAAAAAGAGTGAAAACAAGGAAAGGGGGCAATGAGGAGAGTTACAGACCCCCTAACAATTGTAAGGGGGTCAAAGAAGGACAGAAAAGTACAAAAAAAACATTTATTGATTTTAAAAAAAATCACGGGGTACGCGTACGGTAAGCTTACGGTAAAAAATAAATAAATAAATAAATGAAAAGCAGATTTAAGAGTTTAGAAATTAGGGAGCTCTAAAAAGAGCTGTTGTGTTTATGGAGTCATTTTTTTAGTGGTACCTACAAGTAAGTACCGATGCAGAGTCTAAGGTTCATGAGGAAGACTCTGTTCCCTTCATCATTGAAGTGTACACCATCTCCTCTATAAATGTCTTGCATGTCGTAACGCAAGTTGTTGTGGTAAATGGCACCCATACCATAGTCACGGAGGAAAGCAGAAACAGATTTGTTGACGTGCTTTCTTGCTTTGTCAATCTGAGGACAAAAATGATTGGACCAGTTCCATTTTTGCCTTTGGCATATGTTGGAAAACACAAAGGCAGTTTTAGGGAAAAGTGTAAACAGTTGTGCAAAGGTGTCCTTCATAAGCATTTCCAGACCTACCCCAGTCAAAGTGCCTAGGTCATTGCCACCACAGTGCACTATTATGAGGTCAGGGTGTTGGATTTGAATGAAGGATTTCACCAATGGCATCAATTGGTGCCACTTTAACCCTCTCTGACCAATCCATTTAATGTCTACATTTGGCAAAGCAAGGTCTCTCACCATATCTGTTTTCTCTGCAAACTTTTCACTCCAGAAGACATAGCTGTGCCCTACAATCCACACTGTGAACATCTTCAAAGGAGAACTGGATGCACTCAGGAGGTGTCTTTCAGTAGAATGGCAATATGAAAAGAAAGACAGTTTGGAAATGGAGGCATACATATTTTTTTTTATAAAAAAAAGAACTGATTGGCTGTTTCATACCATTCCAGAATAAAAACTAGGCTGTATGTGAAAATTAATAGAAGCATGTTTTGTATTGGTACAAAAAAATGTGTAACCAAAGAACAGTACTATGGATTTGCTGTTAGGTTTGAAAAGTCAAGCACTCTTGCTCTGTGGAATTGAAACATTGTGTGTCGAACTTCTGACCTAACTGCACACAGCAGTGTTCCATGAGCTGTTGCTATGGTAGCAGGCAGAAGTCAAGTTGGGGGAAGGGTACTAGGCAGAAGTCAAGTTGGGGGCAGGGTACTTTTGGAAAAGGGTTGGTTTTCAACCAATAGAAATGTGTCATTACATTTGAAAAAAAGGGGGAAGCACTGAGATTTGAAACTTACATGTATATGTGTGGAAAAATAGAGGGAAAGTTTGCCATTATCTGGTTCTGCTGAGAGGAGAGAGGTGAACACAACAGAGATCCTGGCTCTGATAATCTGCTGTTTGAGTGTCACATTTCTTTCACAACTAACTAATTTTAAAGGTGAGTTTACAGTTTGAGAGGGGATGTATGTGGTAACTTAAGAAATGAATAATAGAAATGGGAATTGTTTTTGTTGTAGTTACACATGGTGGTTTCATAATGTGTCAGTCTGTAAAAGTGATTTTCACTTGGCCCGAAAAAAAAAGAGCAGTAAGTGTGCTTTCAAATTGGCAAAAAAATTTAGTTTTGGCACTAATGTGAAAACATGACTCTGTGTGCATAGAAGAATTATAGGCAGAGATTTATTGCGTCTTGCTCTGGTGATTTCACAGTTGCAGTAGATGGAAAGGGGGAGCGATTTTTTGGGGGAAGAAGCAGAGGCTTAGCACACACCCATGTGCTTGCCATGTATAGTCATGCAAAGTAATTAGAAGCGAGTGGGGTTTTCAGGTTTAAGTCTGTAATGCAAATACATTCAGCATCACTAAGGCTGGTTGCCCCTGCTGGAGTGTAGGCAGTCACAGAGAATACACACGGTGGTGGTCTGAAAAAAAAAACAGCTTGGACATGTGCATTTAAATAAATTTAAAAAAAAGGTTTCAGAATGTGTCAGTCTGTAAAAGTGATTTCAAATTGTAAAAAGAGATTTTCACTTGGCCCGAAAAAAAAAGAGCAGTAAGTGTGCTTTCAAATTGGCAAAGAAATTTCGTTTTGGCACTAATGTGAAAACATGACTCTGTGTGCATAGAAGAATTATAGGCAGAGATTTATTGCGTCTTGCTCTGGTGATTTCACAGTTGCAGTAGATGGAAAAGAGGAGCGAAATTTTGGGGGAAGAAGCAGAGGCTTAGCACACACCCATGTGCTTGCCATGTATAGTCATGCACAGTAATTAGAAGCGAGTGGGGTTTTCAGGTTTAAGTCTGTAATGCAAATACATTCAGCATCACTAAGGCTGGTTGCCCCTGCTGGAGTGTAGGCAGTCACAGAGAATACACACGGTGGTGGTCTGAAAAAAAAACAGCTTGGACATGTGCATTTAAATAAATTTAAAAAAAAGGTTTCAGAATGTGTCAGTCTGTAAAAGTGATTTCAAATTGTAAAAAGAGATTTTCACTTGGCCCGAAAAAAAAAGAGCAGTAAGTGTGCTTTCAAATTGGCAAAGAAATTTCGTTTTGGCACTAATGTGAAAACATGACTGTGTGCATAGAAGAATTATAGGCAGAGATTTATTGCGTCTTGCTCTGGTGATTTCACAGTTGCAGTAGATGGAAAAGAGGAGCGAATTTTTGAGGGAAGAAGCAGAGGCTTAGCACACACCCATGTGCTTGCCATGTATAGTCATGCACAGTAATTAGAAGCGAGTGGGGTTTTCAGGTTTAAGTCTGTAATGCAAATACATTCAGCATCACTAAGGCTGGTTGCCCCTGCTGGAGTGTAGGCAGTCACAGAGCATACACACGGTGGTGGTCTGAAAAAAAAACAGCTTGGACATGTGCATTTAAATAAATTTAAAAAAAAGGTTTCAGAATGTGTCAGTCTGTAAAAGTGATTTCAAATTGTAAAAAGAGATTTTCACTTGGCCCGAAAAAAAAAGAGCAGTAAGTGTGCTTTCAAATTGGCAAAGAAATTTCGTTTTGGCACTAATGTGAAAACATGACTCTGTGTGCATAGAAGAATTATAGGCAGAGATTTATTGCGTCTTGCTCTGGTGATTTCACAGTTGCAGTAGATGGAAAAGAGGAGCGAATTTTTGGGGGAAGAAGCAGAGGCTTAGCACACACCCATGTGCTTGCCATGTATAGTCATGCACAGTAATTAGAAGCGAGTGGGGTTTTCAGGTTTAAGTCTGTAATGCAAATACATTCAGCATCACTAAGGCTGGTTGCCCCTGCTGGAGTGTAGGCAGTCACAGAGAATACACACGGTGGTGGTCTGAAAAAAAAACAGCTTGGACATGTGCATTTAAATAAATTTAAAAAAAAGGTTTCAGAATGTGTCAGTCTGTAAAAGTGATTTCAAATTGTAAAAAGAGATTTTCACTTGGCCCGAAAAAAAAAGAGCAGTAAGTGTGCTTTCAAATTGGCAAAGAAATTTCGTTTTGGCACTAATGTGAAAACATGACTCTGTGTGCATAGAAGAATTATAGGCAGAGATTTATTGCGTCTTGCTCTGGTGATTTCACAGTTGCAGTAGATGGAAAAGAGGAGCGAATTTTTGGGGGAAGAAGCAGAGGCTTAGCACACACCCATGTGCTTGCCATGTATAGTCATGCACAGTAATTAGAAGCGAGTGGGGTTTTCAGGTTTAAGTCTGTAATGCAAATACATTCAGCATCACTAAGGCTGGTTGCCCCTGCTGGAGTGTAGGCAGTCACAGAGAATACACACGGTGGTGGTCTGAAAAAAAAAACAGCTTGGACATGTGCATTTAAATAAATTAAAAAAAAAGGTTTCAGAATGTGTCAGTCTGTAAAAGTGATTTCAAATTGTAAAAAGAGATTTTCACTTGGCCCGAAAAAAAAAGAGCAGTAAGTGTGCTTTCAAATTGGCAAAGAAATTTCGTTTTGGCACTAATGTGAAAACATGACTCTGTGTGCATAGAAGAATTATAGGCAGAGATTTATTGCGTCTTGCTCTGGTGATTTCACAGTTGCAGTAGATGGAAAGGGGGAGCGAATTTTTGGGGGAAGAAGCAGAGGCTTAGCACACACCCATGTGCTTGCCATGTATAGTCATGCACAGTAATTAGAAGCGAGTGGGGTTTTCAGGTTTAAGTCTGTAATGCAAATATATTCAGCATCACTAAGGCTGGTTGCCCCTGCTGGAGTGTAGGCAGTCACAGAGAATACACACGGTGGTGGTCTGAAAAAAAAACAGCTTGGACATGTGCATTTAAATAAATTTAAAAAAAAGGTTTCAGAATGTGTCAGTCTGTAAAAGTGATTTCAAATTGTAAAAAGAGATTTTCACTTGGCCCGAAAAAAAAAGAGCAGTAAGTGTGCTTTCAAATTGGCAAAGAAATTTCGTTTTGGCACTAATGTGAAAACATGACTCTGTGTGCATAGAAGAATTATAGGCAGAGATTTATTGCGTCTTGCTCTGGTGATTTCACAGTTGCAGTAGATGGAAAGGGGGAGCGAATTTTTGGGGGAAGAAGCAGAGGCTTAGCACACACCCATGTGCTTGCCATGTATAGTCATGCACAGTAATTAGAAGCGAGTGGGGTTTTCAGGTTTAAGTCTGTAATGCAAATACATTCAGCATCACTAAGGCTGGTTGCCCCTGCTGGAGTGTAGGCAGTCACAGAGAATACACACGGTGGTGGTCTGAAAAAACAGCTTGGTTTCATAATGTGACAGTTTGTAAAAGAGATTTTCACTTGCCCAAAAAAAAGAGCAGTTTGTGTGCATTCAAATTGGCAAAGAAATTTCGTTTTGTGACTATTGTGAAAAGAAATGTAGTAATATATTTAAATACAATAAAGGATTTTTTTTTTAGTTTTTTTCAGGTATTACTGAAGAACAGTGAACAAAATTTAAGATGCCTACAAAATCTCGAGTTCAAAAATTGCTAAAAAAAAAACTATATTTGAAGACAACTGGAGGACCAAAGTTAGTAGAAGATGCTGATGTTGGGAAAAAGAAAAAATCTTCTGGTAAGCAAAAAAAACAATTTCTAAACAAAATATTCAAAACAAAGAAAAATGTACAAAATGTCTGTTCTCGGAAAAATGTAACAAAACATAGTGAACAGCAAAAAATTGAGAATTTAGTTAATGCAAATATACCTTCTGCAATTGAAAAGTTTAACATAAACAGAAAAACAGCATTTAAAGAGATACGTAGAAAAATGTTTCAGAGAAGAGTTATGTCCAATTTGATAAAGGATATAAAGAAATATAAGCAAAAGGCTAAATATTACAAGAGAAAAAAAGAAATTGAAGCCATTGCAGCAAAAGCATTAGAATTAAAAAGGAAACTATTCATATTAATTTTGAATAGGATGCGTACATTAGATAAAATGGTTAATGTACTGAAATCACAAAGCAAAAGAGTAGTGAACAGAACAAACTTTTGTAAAGTGTTTTTAGGAAAGTGGATGCATAGTTCAAGTAGTGAACCTTTTTTTAATGAAGAGAGCTATTTTCAAAGTAATAGTTTGCTGCATGCAGTTGACACCAGAGGTCGTTCATACGAAGTAAAAAATGGTTGGATAATGGAGAAGGAGATAATGGTTCCAAGAGATGAGGTACAAGTGATGGCAGATGAGGCAATGGGGAGACGTCCTAAAGCCCCAGTGTACACTTGGAATTGTAGTAGTATTTGCACTGTGCGTCAGGAATCTATTGACAGATTTCGAGAGTTTCTAAGAGAATATAGTAAAAAAAGTGTAAAACAAAAGATTAAGGTGCTTCAAAGTCTGGATCCATGCAGAGTGAGAGAGAATACTGGTTTGCAGGGTCATTCTCTTGCTTGTCTATCTAGAAAAGTGTGCAATAGTGTTTTCCATCATTTTAGGATGCTGGCTGTTCATCATACTGAAATGAGAAAGTTTGTGAGACGGTTGTATTTTGCCAAAAGTCCAGCAATAAAGTTAAATGAATTGAATAGGGCTCTGTTCCGAGGAACGGTATCAGATGTAGAGAAGGTTGTTGATGAAATTCAGTTTTGTTACTTTGGTCCTGAACAAAACAGTGCAGAGAAGGACACAGTAAATGAGGCAGAAGTGGAAGAGAATGTAGAACCTTGTGTAAGTAAGACATTTAATGATCACATAACAAAATTTGCAATAATCTCTAATGAAAGACCAAATGTTACTTGTATTTGTTGCCGCAGAACTCATTATAGAAAACAAACTAGGAATGTTGATCTCTACAGAAAGAGTGAAAATGAAGATAATTATAAGTGGATGGATTTTGCCACATATATATTTCTTGAAAATTGTTTTGAATTGGGTGAAGATCAGCGTATTTGTAAATACTGCTACAACAAGTTAGAGGAAAATAGAATGCCGACCAGAGCTGTACATAATAATTTAGAATTGGATGCTATTCCTGCTGAACTTTCTGAATTAAATACATATGAGTCTATACTCATTCAATGTGTTCATCCGTTCCAGACCATAGTACGTATGGAGCCCAAAACTGGTAAATTACCTCCTTCAGATTTACTGAGAGGTTTAAAAGGTAGAGTGGTGTATTTGCCCTTGGATTTGAAAAAAAATATGGAAACTATTGATGCGGATACTTTGGAAACTGAACCATTAATTATTCTGGTTAATGGTGTACCTACAAAGAATAAGAAGATTTGGCAGGAGCTGGTAGATGTGCGGAAAGTACAAAGAGCAAATTTGTATTTGAAAAAAAATAACAAATGGTATGAATCAATTTATATAGAAGAAGAAGAAGAAGAAGATTTACAAGGAGACACAGAAACACCAACTGGACAAATTGAAAAAGTGGACAAGTCAAAGGAAGAAGAAATTTATGAACATTTTAGCATACATCCTCTCCATTCGAAAGAAGTTATGGGAGACAATATTGATCTCTTTCAGATGAAGAAAGCAAAAGGAAATCCCGTGAGTGTATGGGAGGAGAGCTTGGAAGCTCGATGTTTTCCCCAGCTGTTTCCTAAAGGAAAAGGAGGACGATACGATGAACGTCCAGAACAGATTCCAGCTTCAGAGTATCGAACTACAAGACTATATGCTGAAGATCCCAGATTTCGACAAAGTATTCCTTATTTGTTCCATCTTTTATTTGAAAGCGACTTGTCTGCACTGTCTTATGCAGTAAATCACATTTTAAAAAGTGGAGTACATTTACAAAATGTGTCTGCTAAGGATTTTATGGAGAAAGTGCAGCACCGAGATGATCATTTGGAAACACAACTGATCAATCTGATGGCTTGTCAGCGTGGGACAAATGAATATTGGTACCGACGCCATGGTGAACTAAAATGCATGTTACGCAATTTAGGAACACCAACATGGTTCCTTACCCTAAGCTGTGCCGAGTACGCTTGGGATGATTTACTGGATTTTCTACGAGAGGCCAATTCAAACATTAAAAACATCGAATACAAGACAGCAGGAGAACTGTGCTCATTGGATCCGGTTAATGTTTGCAGATATTTCAATCATAGATTTGAGGCTATGATGTCCTTCATCTGCAATAAAAAAAATCCACCCCTTGGAGAAGTAGTGGATTTCTTTTGGAGAAAAGAGTACCAGGCAAGAGGTGCTCCTCATATTCATATGCTGCTGTGGATCAAGGATGCCCCAAAGTTTGGAACAGATACTG
Organism: Triturus cristatus; assembly: GCF_964204655.1. NCBI lineage: Eukaryota > Metazoa > Chordata > Amphibia > Caudata > Salamandridae > Triturus > Triturus cristatus. Next base: position 833,566,354 of record NC_140591.1, read on the forward strand.
ATGAAGCAGTGTTATCTTACATTGAAGAATATGCAACATGTGCTATACCTAAAAGCACAGAAGAGAACAAGTTAAAGGAGCAAGTTCTACGTTTCCAAAGTCATCGGTGTGGAAAATACTGTCGACGGAAATACAAGAGCAAAGAAAAATACTACACTAAATGTCGATTTGGATTTCCTAGACCTGTTCTTACAAATGGAAGAGTCAACAGTTTTATGTCAGCTGTGAGACATACTATCACAAGAAAATCACCTAAGAATACCTACAACCTTAAAAGAAAAGAAGAATCAAAAAATATAAATGACTACAACCCAGTCATTTTATCCATGTGGAACGCTAACTTGGATATACAGTATGTTGCTGACAATTCCATTGCTGTTGCTCGATATGTAACGTCTTACATTACGAAATCAGAAAAAACAGAATTGAAGGAAATGTGGGAAGAGATTTCTCACGAGAAGACTGTCAGTAAGAAGCTGTACAGTTTCAGTTTGAAGATGTTATCGCATCGAGAAATTGGATCCTACGAATGTTCAGATAGGTTATCTTCTGCAAGTCTCTACTCGAAGTCAAGAAGAATAATTTGGGCAAGTTTAGGCCTTGCAGCAATGAGAAATCGGGTACTGAAATCTGTAGGAGAAATTGAATATTTGGTCGAGAATGACCCAGAAAGTACAGATATATTGAAAACAAACATGTTGGACACATATTATCCCAAGAGAAGTCATCATCTGGAGAACATGTGTCTCTATGAAGTGTTACAGAACTACATTTATTCACGGAAAGCTGCAGAAGACATCAACAGTGGAAAATATAAAGTTGTTGGTGAAGAAGGATGTTTGGTGAAGCAAACCAAAGGAAGTTTGATAAATCACCGGAAGCTGAGTTGCGACACTACCGACAAGAAAGAATTTTACTACTTGGCTCTTTTACAGTTGTTTAAACCATGGCGTACAGAGGATGAACTACTGGGAGAATTCCAGAGCTATGAAGATTCTTTTAATGCTTGCAAAGACAGCATACAATGCAGTACATTCTCAACTTATCTGCAAATGTTAAATGAAGAAATTGAACAGGAAACTACAATTGCAGCAGAAATAGCTAGAGACAGTTCTCAGGACAGCCAAAGTTCAGGAACACACAGTCAAGATCCCCTAGGACAACCAATCGTTGAAAATGAAGCATCAATAGCCATGAATGAAGTGGAAACGGCTATGAATCAAGCTCAAGAAGAATTTATAGACTTAGAAAATTTGGAAAGACAACTGAATCAAGAGCAGCAACAAATTTATGAAGAGATCAAAAACAAAATTGATCACGGATTTCTACATATCAAAAAAGAGTGCTCATGCACATCATTTCATCCAATCAGGATGTATGTAAGCGGACAAGCTGGCACTGGAAAAAGTTTCCTAATTAAAGTCATCAGAAGCTACCTAAAGCAAAAAACGGATTCTACTTTGTCTTGTGTGGTTACAGCTCCAACTGGGTTAGCAGCATATAACATAAAAGGAATCACCTTACATCGTTTGCTAATGTTACCAGTGGAGCATGAGAACAAAATACAATTCAACAAGCTAACTGGAGAAGCATCCTTGGAAGTTTCACGAGTATTGAAGAAGATGCAAGTTCTCATTATTGATGAGGTGAGCATGGTATCAAACTTAATGCTTGCCTTTGTGCATTTAAGAATGCAGCAAATTTTGAAGACAGACTATGACGTGTTATTTGGTGGAAAACACGTCATAGTTTTTGGGGATCTTTTGCAACTTACTCCAGTTAAAGGACAACCAGTGTTTAATACTGTGACACATGAAGACACAAAGAAGTCATTGGGAAGCATTGGAAATACAAATATTTGGTCCTTCTTTGAGTACAAGGAACTTACAACTAATATGAGGCAAGCAAACGATGAAGAATATGGAAGTATTCTGAAAGATATCAGGATTGGACTACTCACAGATGTTGGGAAAAAAGCATTACAGAGTCGGCTGCTACATAATTTATTTCCAAAGGAAGAAATAGTTGCAGAGAAAATATACAAGAATATTGCAGAAAACAAAAGTGTCATCTGCTTAATGCCAACTCTACGTGAATGCTCAATATTTAATGAGGAGCTTTTGAAATTGGAAAAGGAAGACATCAGGAAATTGGAAGCAGTGGACAAAATTGAGGATGGAAGAATTACAGTCACAGTAACAGGCAAACTGAAAAATAAATTGGACTCACTAGAGAAGAACATCTCCAAAACAGCAGGATTAGAAAAAAATCTTTATGTTTGCATGAACTGTAGAGTGTTTTTAAGGAGAAATTTGGATGTTGAGAAAGGCTTAGTGAATGGAGCGATGGGAAGAGTTGTGGGTTTTATTAATTATCAGAAAAAAGAAGGAATTGAATGTTTACAGATAAAATTTGATCAGATAGAGGAAGTTAAAGACATTTGTCGTTGTTCAGTTCGTTTCATGCTTGTGAAAGACTTATATGTACGTAGGAAGCAGTTTCCGTTTTCACTAGCATATGCTGTAACTATCCACAAGTCTCAAGGATTGACTGTAGATTGTGCATTTGTGAACATTGGTTCAACTGTGTTCAAAGAAGGTATGGCATATGTAGCTTTGTCACGAGTCAAAACATTATCAGGTTTATTCATGATAGACTTTGATGACTCAAAAGTTAGTGCTGATACAAACTGTGTAAAGGAGTATAATAGATTAAGAAGAAGCTATGCTCCTCATTTAGGTCAGTATCCTGTGTTGGAGAAACGTGTAGTTTCTCGTAAAAGGAGAAATGAGAATATCTGTAATGAAGATATAGAGAAGAGGAAAAAAAAGAGGAGTGATGTAATTGCAAACAAAAAGAAAAAGGACAATGAAGAACAGGTTGTAGGATGTCATTTTGAAAATAGCTCTGGTGTCAACTGCTACGCTAATGTAGTGCTGAATGTTGCATTTTATCTGGAAAGTTTGCAAGAGCAGATAATAGTAAATCAGGGAAAAAGATTCTGTTCAGAGCTCAGTCTCCTTTTTCAAAAGCTGAGTAAAGATAAAACTCAAATAGAAAGTGCTACTGATATTAGAAAACTTTTAGATGTATGTTCAGGACGAACACAGTTTTCTCAAAATGAACAGCAAGATGCACACGAATTTTTGATGTATTTTCTTCAGGTAGTGGAAGAAGAAGGAGTTCCCATTGACATTTTTTTTGGTCTCTCTTATAAATGGGAACATAGTTGTGATAATTGTTATAATATATGTGGCTCTATTGTTGATAATGAAAGGTTTATTTATTTGACATTGCCAGAGAGTAAAACAGTCACTTTTGCAAAATTAGTTAAAGATGCTAATCATAGCATGAAATGTGGTGAGTGTAATTCTGACATGTTATCAACATTAATTTTAAGGGAATACGGACAGTATGTAATTTTAATGATGCAACGATGTAGAGCTGATGGATCAAAATTGGATACTTTAATAAAGAAGTTTACAGGACAGCAATTATCAATTTCAGGAAAAACTTTTGTAACTGTTGCAATAATTTTCCATGATGGACCTACTGTTACTTCTGGACATTACACAGTTTATCTAAAATGTGAAAAAGGCTGGACACTGTGTAATGATTCCCAATTGATTTTCAAACAACGTTTGCCTTTTGATTTAGCAAATTCCTATCTAATCTTCCTGAAACCTAAATTTTAGAGAGATTTGGCAAGATCTGGACAAAATAATTTTACCATTTTACTGGATTACCATTGCAATTTTGTAGAAAAAAGATTTTTAAAATTATCATTTGGCCTAAAGGAAAGATAACCAATTGTAATGTGGACTTTTTTAAATTTTAATGCAATTTTCAAAAACCAATAATTTAGAGATAATCGGTAACTTCTGCACATTTTAAATTATGGAATGCTATTGGACTGCCATTGGAAATTTTTTCAAAAATGATTTAAAAAATTACTATTTGGCCATGTGGAAAAGTAAGCAATTCTATTATGGACTAAATAAATTATTCAAAAAATTTTCGTGAACCAAAATGTTACAGAGAATTGGTGAGATCTGGACAGATTATACTTTAGAATTTTAATGGTTTTGCCTTGGAAATTTATTCCAGGAAAAAAAAAAAAATACTATTTGGCCTAAAGGAAATAAAATCAGATGTATTTTGGAGTTATTTGAGATATAATATTGTGATTATACTTCTGAAACAAACATATCAGACGGTATTTTAAAGAAAAAAGTATTGTTTTTAGATGATATTTTTTTAGAATAATATGCATTTCTGTAATGATAAGTTTAAGTGAGAAGAGATTCTGGGCTTTTTTAATACAATCTTTGTGATTGTTAATTTTTTTTGCCCGCTGTAAAATGATGAATGCAATTGCTTTCACAATTAATAGTGAAATGCAATATATTCTGAAAACAGCAAAAATAAGGCAAAAATATTTTTTGGTAAAAAATGTAAATATGTGTACTGTATTATAAAATGGATAAAAAATATTAATACTTTTTTCTTTATTTTCAGATCGATATAGAAAATTTTCGGAAACTACAACCATTTTAAAAACTATTTTTTAAAAAAACAAATGAATAAATATTTTTTTGAGTGAGTATGGTAAGTTAAAAATAAAAATTGTAGTCTCTCAAGGACTTTGTAATGTGATAAATGATTTTTAGTGTTTTTTTTTTAAAAAATAAAAAAAAGGTACGCTTACCGTACGCGTACGGTAAAAAAAAAAAAAAACAGTTTTTAAAAAAAAAGAAAAAAAAAGATGAAAGATAAGGTTGGCTCTTAAAAGAACCGTTGTGTTCATGCAGGGACAGAGGAAAGAAAGATTGGGAATATTAGACGGTACGACAAGTGTGCTGATCTATTTTACTGTTCACCAGGGAAACACTGGTCTCCCTATAAGTAATTAGATCGTGACAAGTGGCGCACCGTACTTCAACCCTCGCAAACCGAGGGTTAATTTCCAGAGGGCCAGCAAAAGGAGATTCTCCCCCCACAGATGAAGGGCTCACCTGACCTGCAGAAGAAGGAGTCTGCCCTGCAGGTGATGGTCCAGGCTGAGCTGCTGTGGATGTACTGGCTCGTCTTTCTGAAGAGTTACCTCCAAAAAGATGACCATGTGTCCTTCTGTGTACATCCTGGAGGTGTCTCTTCATGGTGTGATTCCCAAAGGAATACTTCCTGTTAGGATTACCTCTAGAAAGTACACGCTTACACAGCTTGCAAGTAACTAAGGGTGCATTCACCTTTTGCTGGCCTTCTGGAAAAGTAAAATAATCCCAAACATAAGAAGGCTTTACTTTCCTCGCTCTCTGCCTCAAAACAGTGCTGCTGGTGCTAGCCTCACTCTCAGAAGAGCTCTGCTGTTCTGCCATCGTATCCCAAAGACAAACCAGCTCCTTCTCCCAAGGGATCACAAGCAGAAATGAGGGGAATGGGTGTGGTGTAGGAGAGTTCTAGAACTGAAAGTACTTTCAACCAATCAAAAGTTGTGTTTCATGATCACATGACCTACCGTACGCTTACGGTACGCTTACGGTGCGCTTACGGCAAAAAGTACGCGTGCGCGTAAAAAAGACACGCGCTTGCGCGCATGCGCATAACAGTCACTCCCCGGCACTTCCGCGTAACGTGCGCGTATTGCGTAAGCGCGCACGCGTCCCACGCGCAGTACGCGCGGCTACGCAAAGTGCGTAACTATACGCAAGCAGCGTAGATAGATTACGGACGTTGCGTAAACCGTACGCTTACCGTGAGCTTACGGTACGCGTACTAAAAAAAAAAAAAAAAATAAAAATCTGGAAATAAATTTTACATGTTTATTTTAAAAAATATATATAAAAAAAATATTTAAGGATTTTAAAAATTTAAGCATAGTCTTTATAAAAGATAAGAAAATTAAATTAAAAATATGTTTGAAAAAAATGAAGAATAAAAAAAAAAATAGCATTTAAAAAACCTTGCAAATTCACTGAAAAAACCATGGGTTTCACACACGTTATAGTTAGGAATTAGCATTTAAAAAACCTTGCAAATTCACTGAAAAAACCATGGGTTTCACACACGTTATAGTTAGGAATTAGCATTTAAAAAACCTTAGAAATTCACTGAAAAAACCATAGGTTTCACACACGTTATAGTTAGGAATTAGCATTTAAAAAACCTTAGAAATTCAGTGAAAAAACCATAGGTTTCACACATGTTATAGTTAGCTGGACATTTTACTCGTAAAAAACCAATGAAATTGCCCCGTTATAGTTAGTTCAGCTAACTATAACTCGCGCGCCCGCAATGCACTGCTGATGACGTCACATATTACATCACTCATGACATGGTCAGTGACATCACTCATGACATCACTGATGACATCTCAAATGACATCACTGATGACATCACTGATGACATCATCCTTGTGATAGAGTGGCAGACCTCCTCTCACCTTAATATAAGCTTTGATACACACATTCAAAAATAGAGACTAAAAATTTCAAAACAATGGACATACCAATACCAGTTACAACAACCTCTTCAGTAATTCTAAGATCCACATACACATCCACTCATTCACCAACAGTCCTATACAGTCACTCATACATGTACTCACTCATCATATGTAGTCATACATCTATACATCCTGTTACACAATGCCACTCATCCATAGAGTTACTCACACACATAGTCACTCATGCTAATAAAGAATAAAACATACATTTACTTGCATATACAGTAATACACACACCACCATACTTACTTCTACGGAAACTTACACATACTTAGTCTTTTAAACAATCACTTATAGAAACACATACTTATTCATACAGGAACTCTTTCAATCTCTCCCTCTCACATATACTCACATATATACACCAATAGTCACATATACTAGTTTAAAACATATGTAGTTACTCCTGAAGACACTATTGAGACAGTCATTCACTCACTAACACACCCATACACACACTCATCCACCCATACAGTCCTGCACACATGCTGTCTTCAACACATACAAACAGTGAGTCACTCATTCATGCATCTATGCACTACGTAATACCCCCCACCGTACCATACAGACACTCAGACTGATACTCAAAAAAACAACTAATAACCTATATAGACACCCATGTAGCTACTCACCAACCCATGCAGCCACTTATACACAAAGTGAGAGATACACTTAATCAGTCAGTAACACAATCAATTTTTCAAAAACAAATCATCCATTTAGACACTTATATACCCATTTATTCTTCCATCGACCTTGAGATATACATATATAAAACATATTTAATTTTCAGAAAAACACACATTCACTGGATGATGTCATCAGTGATGTCATCAGTGATGTCATCAGTGAGGTCATCAGTGATGTCATTTGAGATGTCATCAGTGATGTCATGAGTGATGTCACTGACTATGTCATGAGTGATGTAATATGTGACGTCATCAGCAGTGCATTGCGGGCGCGCGAGTTATAGTTAGCTGAACTAACTATAACGGGGCAATTTCATTGGTTTTTTACGAGTAAAATGTCCAGCTAACTATAACATGTGTGAAACCTATGGTTTTTTCACTGAATTTCTAAGGTTTTTTAAATGCTAATTCCTAACTATAACGTGTGTGAAACCTATGGTTTTTTCAGTGAATATATATATATATATATATATATATATATATATATATATATATATATATTACCTACTGGCGGTCACCAGTAGGTAGTTATAGTTAGGACCGAGTTTCCATAGGAAATCTCAAAATTCTATTTTGAATAACTTTGGCGCCGGTTGACGAATCTTCGCGAAATTTTCAAAACTAATGGGGCGCTCCGCTCAGCTCCTACCCTGATAGTTTCGGGGTGATTCGTCAAGTGGGGGCCGAGAAAAAAGGGGGGTCCCAAAACGCGTTTTCCCCATGCATTTTTCCATAGGGACTTTAGTCGCAGCTACAGCCCGAACGGCTGAACAGAATTATGTGAAAATTGGCAGAGAGGTAGCCATAAGGTCCATGAAGTGCCTTTTGCAGGTTTGGTGTAAATATGTTCAGTATTTTCTGAGAAATTAGCATTTAAATCAATATATATATCTGTACGCGTGCAGCGTGCGCGCACTGAGCAAGTCCTGTGCGCGCACCCTGCCGTGCGCGAACGCGCTTCTGATTGGTTGTTAGATGTCAGTAAACATTCGAATCGGTGGAAATCAGGAATCGGCGGCCGCCATTTTGTCTCTCGCATAAAGAGGGGGTGATAAACAAAGGGGGAGAACGTGAAAAGGGGGCAGAGTGGGGAGATATTGACCCACTAGGCATTGTAGGGGGGTCACAGTAGGACCTTGTAGGGCAAAAAAAAAGATTTATATTTTGAAAAAAAATATCGCCGAGTGCGCGCACCCAGCGCGCACCTGAAAATTTTTTTAAAACAAAAAAAGAATAAAAATTCGCAAATAAGTGAAAAGATATAAGGTGGCTCTAAAAAGAGCCCTTGTGTTTATTGTGTGTTTTTTGGTACCTACAAGTAAGTACCAATGCAGAGTCTAAAGTTCAAGAGGAAGACTCTGTTGCCTTCATCAGTGAAGTGTACACCATCTCCTCTATAAATGTCTTGCATGTTGTAACGCAAGTTGTTGTGGTATATAGAACCCATACCATAGTCTCTGAGGAAAGCAGAAATAGATTTGTTGACGTGCTTCCTTGCTTTGTCAATCTGCGGACAAAATTGGTTGGACCATTCCACTTTTGCCTTTGGCATATGTTAGAATATACAAAGGCAGTTTGTGGAAAAAGCGACATCAATTGCACAAAGGTGTCCTTAATAAGCATTTCCAGACCTACCCCAGTTAAAGTGCCTAGGTCATTTCCACCACAGTGCACAATAATAAGGTTAGGCTGTGGGAGATGTAGAAAGATTTTCACCAAAGGCATTAATTGGTGCCACTTTAACCCTCTCTGACCAATCCATTTAATGTCTACATTTGGCAAAGCAAGGTCTCTCACCATACCTCTTTTTTCTGCAAATTTTTCACTCCAGAAGACATAGCTGTGACCTACAATCCACACTGTGAACATCTTCCAAGGAGATCTGGATGCACTCAGGAGGTGTCTTTCAGTAGAAAGGCAATATGAAATGAAAGACAGTTGAAAAATGGAGGCACACATAGTTTTTTTTATAAAAAGAACTCATTGGCTGTTTCAAACCATTCTACACTAAAAACTAGGCTGTCTGTTTAAATTTTAAAAAGCATGTTTTGTATTGGTTCAGAAAAATGTGTTACCAAAGAACATTACTATGGATTTGCTGTTAGGTTTGAAAAGTCAAGCACTCTTGCTCTTTGGATATGAAACATTGTCTGCTGAACTTCTGACCTCTCTCCTCACAGCAGTGTTCCATGACCTGTTGCTATGGTAGCAGGCAGGAGACAAGTTGGGGGAAGGGTACATTTGGAAAGGGGTTGAAGTTTTCAACCAATAGAAATGTGTGATTTCATTTGAAAAAAAGTGGGAAGCACTGAGATTTGAAATTAACATGTATATGTGTGAAAAAAGAGAGGGAAACATTGCCATTTACTGGTTCTGGAGAGAGGAGAGAGGTGTGGAGCTCTGATATTCTGACTCTGATAGTCTGCTGTTTGAGTGGCACATTTCTTTCTCAACTAACTATTTTAAAAGGTGAGTTATGAGTTTGAGAGGGGATGTATGTGGTGATTTTTGAGATAAAAATTAGAATTGTGAATACATTTTGAGGTTTGCCAGATATTTAACTGTTTTGAACTTGTAAGATATTATGGAGTATGTTTTCACAATAAGTTTATGTGTACTGGTAAGAATGAGGAATACTGTTTTGTGCCTACCATCAAACCATGAGTCTGTGTGCAGAGAAGAATTGTTGACAGAGATTTAATTTGCGTTGCTGTTGAAAAGTAAGACTTGCAGTTGAAAGGAAAGGACAGCTTGTTTTTAATTATGATGGTTAGGATTTAGCAGAAATCACTTTGAAAGAAAAGAGAGGAAAATGGCAGCACATTTGAAATTAGCATTAGTTCTGTAAGAATTGGTGACCCAGGAAAGGGGCAGCCTGTGTTTTGTGCCTACCAACACAGCATGAGTCTGTGTGAATATAGGAATTGTGGCCAGAGATGTATTTTGTGTTGCAGTTGTTTTGTAAAACATGCACTTGCAGGAAAGGGACAGCTTGTTTTCTTCAAATGTGGTGGTTAGCAGTCAGCAGAAATCACTTAATCGCAAATGAGAGGCAAAAGCTAAAACATTTGAAACCAACAGGGTAGATTTCTCTTTCTAAATAGCAAAGGCACAGGTAGTTGCCATATGTTCAAAACTGAAAATAACCCTTAGCACACATGCACTGTTACATACATCCCAGCAGTCTTCATGCAGTTTTGGAAGTCTCTTTGCTCATCTGTCTTGCACCAGACAATACACAGTCTCCAGAAACACTCTCTTGGCACACACGCAGCAGCTTCTCCCACACTCCCAAGTGTAGTACTCAGGTCTGTGTGGTGTTTCATATAGCACTGTGTAACGCAAACACATTCAACGTCAGCAAGGCTCATTTCCTTTGCTCTAGTGTAGTCACTCACCCAGAATGCACATGCTCATGGTCTCAAGGAGCTGTTAGGACATGTGCTCTTTTCTGCCTCTGTGATCTACAAAGAAAATGTGTCAGGCTGTAACAGTAATTATCACTTGCTCTACCATAGTAGTAAATGTGCTTTGAAATTGCAAATCAAATTCTGTTTTCTGCTTAGAAGCACTCTATGAGGCTGTGTGCATATAGGAATTGTGGCCAGAGATGTAATTTGTGTTGCAGTTGTTCTGTAAAACATGCACTTGCAGGAAAGGGACAGCTTGTTTTCTTCAAATGTGGTGGTTAGCAGTCAGCAGAAATCACTTAATCGCAAATGAGAGGCAAAAGCTAAAACATTTGAAACCAACAGGGTAGATTTCTCTTTCTAAATAGCAAAGGCACAGGTAGTTGCCATATGTTCAAAACTGAAAATAACCCTTAGCACACGTGCACTGTTACATACATCCCAGCAGTCTTCATGCAGTTTTGGAAGTCTCTTTGCTCATCTGTCTTGCACCAGACAATACACAGTCTCCAGAAACACACTCTTGGCACACACGCAGCACCTTCTCCAACACTCATGTGTAGTACTCAGCTCTGTGTGATGTTTCAGATAACACTGTGTAATGCAAACACATTCAACGTCACCAAGGCCTCATTTTCATTGATCTAGTCTAATCACTCACCCTGTAACACATGGTCATGGTCTCAAGGAGCTGTTAGGACATGTGCTGTTTTCTGCCTCTGTAAATGATAAGGAAAATGTGTCAGGCTGTAACAGTAATTTGGTACTATTCAGGAACACTGTTTTGTTCCAAAAAACATAGCATGAGTCTGTGTGTATACAGGAAATGTGGACAGAGATTTAATTTGTGAAGTTGTTGTTCTGAAAGAAATGCAGTCCCAGGAAAGGGGCAGGCTGTGTTATGTGCCTAAAATGACGATATGAGTCTGTGTGCACACAGGAATTGTGGGCAGAGATTTAATTTATGAAGTTGTTGTTCAGTAAGAATTGCAGTCCCAGGAAAGGGGCAGCCTGTGTTATGTGTCTAAAATGATGGCATGAGTCTGTGTGCGCACAGGAATTTAATTTTTCTGAAACCTAAATTTTGAAAACTAAAAACTGCATCTGAAGAAAGCATTTTTTGTAATTTTAAAGGATTATAATTGAAGATATCACTTAAAAAGGATTTTGAAATTACTATTTGGCCTAAAGGAAAAGTAATAAAAACAATTGTGGACTCCTTTGACAGAAATTATTTTGGCATGTGTGCTTTTGCGACAAGGTTTAAAGACGGTTTATCTAGAACATTTTTATTCATCTAGAAAAGTACTTGTAATATATATGTAATATTTCTAACAAGGTATATTTTAGTGAGGATAGTTTTTGGGCTTTTTTTAAACAATCTTTCAGATTGTTTTTTTTTGCCCGCTGTTAAATGATGAATACAATTGTTTTCACTATTTTAAGTGAAAATGAAAAAATTCTGAAAACAGCAAAAAAAGGGCAAAAAATTGCTTTGTAAAATATGTAAAAACATGTAATGCTTTTTGTAATGTATGATTGAATATTAATACTTTTTTCTTTTTTTGCAGAACTAGAAAGAAAAAAGAAAAAAAGAAATTCTGTTCCCTTGCAAAATACTAAAAAATTTTTTTTTCAAAATAATTTATTTTTAAAAAAAATAAGTGAAAAATATTTGTATTTCTCAATCCTCCCTTTTCATGCTTCCATTTCTTCACCTCTTTTTGTACATTTAATTTTTTTTTTTTTTTTTCATTTTTTAAAAAACATCCTTGGGTGCGCGCACCCCCCCAAAAAAAAAAAATAATAAATCCCCCAAAAAATTTTGGGGGTTTAGTTTTTAAGTGGCTCTTAAAAGAGCCCTTGAGTTAATGGAGGGAAACAGGAAGAGAAAAACGAAAAAAAAGAAAAAACATCTATGGCCTACTGCACTCATGCGCATCAAATTTTCTCTGAATGAGATCAAGACTGGTCTCACACACAGAAATAAGTCGACCGCAATCAGTGCAGCGTGTGGAAAACCTCGCAAAACAAGGTGGTCCAAAAAGAGGTGTGGAAGAAGACAAAGGCACCACTGCAGAAGAAGTGCTCGCCTGAGCTGCCGAAGATGTGCTCGGCTGAGCTGCTGCAGATGTCGTCGGTTGAGCAGGTGGAGGGTTTGCTCCAGAAGCTCGACGAAAAGTCACTGGATGCATTTTGTCAACATGCCTCAACATAGTGTGAATGCTAAAAGAATACTTCTTGTTAGGATTCCCACGTGACAAGACTTTTTGACAAAGTACACACGTAACTTTAGGTGCATTTACCTTTTTTTGTCCCTCTGGAAAAGTGAAAAACTGCCATATAAAGCTGTCTTTCTGCTTCCTGTTCCTCTGCCTCTCAAGAGTGTCCTGGTCACTGTCTGAAGATGGTTGCTGTTCAGCCATTGTCTCTCAACAACAGAATAGCTCCTTCTCCAAAGGAATCAGAACTAATAATGAGGGGAGTAGGTGTGGTTTGGGAAGAATCTGGAACTGAAAGTACTTCAAACCAATCAAAAGTGATGATTCATGATCACATGACTTGCCATGAGGGGATTGGGTGTGGTGTTGAAACAATCAGAAACTGAAAGTAATGATAACCAATAAGAAGTGTTGTTTTATTAAGCATATAACCCGAGATGCGCGCACTGCCCAAGCTCCGAGCGCGCACCTTGTGATTACGCATGCGCGAACGCGTAGGAGCGCATGTGCATACGTCATATGCGCGTACGTAATGCGCATACGTTGAACACGCGTATACGCGAACGTTATTGCGCGTAATTTAAGCGTATGCGGAAGTGAACCGCGTGGAGCACGTACGACGCACGCACGCATGCGTACGTACGTACGCATACGCATACGTACTGGGTGCGCGCTCCCAGCGCGCACTATAACGTATGTGTGCGTACGTAAATAACGTACGATGGTATTCATAAAATACTTACGAAAACGTACTAGGAGCGCGCTCAGAGCGCGCACCCCAAGAATTTATATAAAAAAAAAAAGTGGAGACAAATTAATTGCAAAAATTAAATAAACTGTTCAACTTTATCCTAATTGAAATTTAAAAAAAAGAGCAAAAACAAATAAAAGGATACAGATAATATATAAATGAATACATAGGAATTTTATTTTTATTATTAAAAAAAATATTTAATTTAATAATTCAAAAATTGCATTTAAAAAAACGTACAAATTCACTGAAAAAACCAAAGGTTTCACACACGTTATAGTTAGGAATTAGCATTTAAAAAACCTTGCAAATTCACTGAAAAAACCATAGGTTTCACACATGTTATAGTTAGCTGGACATTTCTCTCATACAAAACCAATGAAATTCCCCCGTTATAGTTAGTTCAGCTAACTATAACTCGCGCGCCCGCAATGCACTGCTGATGACGTCACATATTACATCACTCATGACATGGTCAGTGACATCACTCATGACATCACTGATGACATCTCAAATGACATCACTCATGACATCACTCATGACATCATCCTTGTGATAGAGTGGCAGACCTCCTCTCACTCTAATATAACCTTTGATACACACATTCAAAAATAGAGACTAAAATTTACAAAACAATGGACATACCAATACCAGTTACAACAACCTATTCAGTAATTCTAAGATCCACATACACATCCACTCATTCACCAACAGTCCTATACAGTCACTCATACATGTACTCACTCATCATATATACTCATACACCTATACATCCTGTTACACAATGCCACTCATCCATAGAGTTACTCACACACATAGTCACTCATGCTAATAAAGAATCAAACATACATTTACTTGCATATACAGTTATACACACTACACTTACTTCTATGGAAACTTACACATACTTAGTCTTTTAAACAATCACTTATAGAAACACATACTTATTCATACAGGAACTCTTTCAATCTCTCACTCTCACATATACTCACTAATATAAACCAATAGTCACATATACGAGTTTAAAACATATGTAGTTACTCATAAAGACACTATTGAGACAGTCTATCACTCACTAACACACCCATGCACACACTCATCCACCCATACAGTCCTGCACACATGCTGTCTTCAACACATACAAACAGTGAGTCACTCATTCATGCACCTATGCACTACGTAATACCACCCACCGAACCATGCAGACACTCAGACTGATACTCAAAAAACCAACTAATACCCTATATAGACACCCATGTAGCTACTCACCAACCCATGCAGCCACTTATACACAAAGTGAGAGACTGATACAGATATTTACATATTTAAACATTACTCACTAAGCCATGTATTCACTATGATACACTTAATCAGTCAGTTACACAATCAATTTTTCAAAAACAAATCATCCATTTAGACACTTATATACCCATTTATTCTTCCATCGACCTTGAGATATACATATATAAAACATATTTAATTTTCAGAAAAACACACATTCACTGGATGATGTCATCAGTGATGTCATCAGTGATGTCATTTGAGATGTCATCAGTGATGTCATGAGTGATGTCACTGACCATGTCATGAGTGATGTAATATGTGACGTCATCAGCAGTGCATTGCGGGCGCGCGAGTTATAGTTAGCTGAACTAACTATAACGGGGGAATTTCATTGGTTTTGTATGAGAGAAATGTCCAGCTAACTATAACATGTGTGAAACCTATGGTTTTTTCAGTGAATTATATATATATATATTCACTGAAAAAACATAGGTTTCAGGCACGATATACTTAGAAATTAAAAAACCCTAGAAATTCACTGAAGAAACCATAGGTTTCAGGAGCGTTATATTTAGCTGGACTTTTCACTCGTACAAAACCATTGAAATTCCCCCGTTATAGTTAGTTCAGATAACTATAACTCGTGCGCCCGCAATGCACTGCTGATGACGTCACATATTACATCACTCATGACATGGTCAGTAACATCACTCAGGACATCACTCATGACATCTCCAATGACATCACTGATGACATCAACAAACAGAAGAGCAGAAAGAAGCCTTGTTGCAAAATCATCCTGTACCCTCAACTTTTTCAGACGGATACTGGTGGTAACTGAGTCTGACTAACCAGTCCTAGAGCCAGTGCTATGTTAAAAGACACTTAAAATAAAGTGAAAACACCTACATACACTAGGGAACACTATGCGTTGGGGTCCACCTGTGATTAGCATGACCTCCTCTGTTAGCCCCTAGTATATAATAGGGCAGGGGGATTAAAACTATCTCTTAAAACGTGCCACAGGGCGTGGTTGCACACGTCACCTCAGGCTCCCCTCCCTTCTCCACTGTGTAAACACACCATGTGGCCGTTTTAAGTGGGGAGATTAAGTCACCTTGAATCCTGAGGGTCCCTAGGTTCCAACTAGCCCACAAGGTACCTCCAGTAAGTGCCACAAAGCTGTGTTGCAGAGAGATGTAAAAAGGGGCACAGCCTAGACCACCTCTCTGCAACGCAGTGCAGTGACGCTTACTGGAAGCACCTGGTGGCATGGTTGTCCCTCAGGATTGAAGGTGAATTATTTCCCCAACTTAAAACGCGCCAAAGGGTCAACCAATTAGGATGTTGCGGATTTCCCATGGATAATAGGTATATGTATATATTCACTGAGAAAACCATAGGTTTCATTCACGTTATAGTTAGAAATTAGCATTTAAAAAACCTTAGAAATTCACTGAAAAAACATAGGTTTTAGGGAAAGTTATAGTTAGTTGGACATTGCACTTGTACAAAACCCGTGAAATTCTCCTGTTATAGTTAGTTCAGCTAACTATAACTCGCGCCCCCGCAATGCACTGCTGATGACGTCACATATTACATCACTCATGACATGGTCAGTGACATCACTGATGACATCACTGATGACATCATCCATGTGAACATTTCTTGCATCTTCTCACACCCTAATATAACCTTTGATGTACCCACTATAAATTAAAGACTGCCTTTCCATTGACACTCCAACACCAATAACTACATAACCACTCACTCATTCTTACGTCTACACACACATCCACTCACTCACCTGTACAATAACTCATACTTACGGTCACTCAGTAGAGGACTATCAGATGCACTCATACACATATATAGACACTCACACACTGACACTCATCCATAGAGGTACTCAGACACCTAGTCAGTCACGCAAATAATTATTCACACTCCCATTTACTCACCTATACAGTTATACACACACCAGCTCACTTACTCATACAAATACTAGCACATTCTTACGTTCTTATACAATCACTGATACAAGCAAACACTCATCCATGCAGCCACTCTCACAATCACACACTCTCACTTATAGCCATTTATATACTCTAACACACATATATACTGCCTTTCATCTATGTAGTTGTACCAATGACATATACATTCACTCACTAACACACCCATACACATCCTCACACACCCATACAGTACATCAGATGCACACTTCAAACTATGCACCCAGTGAATCATCCACTCACACATCTATGCACAGAGTCACACACACACCCCACCCACACAAACACTCAGGCACCCATACAGATACTCAGACAACCAATCAATAACTCATATAGACACTTATGTAGTTATTCACAAACCCATGCAGTCGCTTTCACACCAACAGACAGACGGAAACAGAGAATCACACAGATTAGTCACTAACCCATGCATTCAGTAAGATATGTTTAACCACTCACTTACAGAGTCAGTCACGCACCTAGTAAAACATCCTTTCAGACACTTATACATCCACTCATTCTTCAATATGCCTTTCCCTATATATATTAAACATATTTAAACTTTACAGAAACCCACAGTCACTGGATGATGTCATCAGTGATGTCACTGACCATGTCATGAGTGATGTAATATGTGACATCATCAGCAGTGCATTGCGGGGGCGCGAGTTATAGTTAGCTGAACTAACTATAACATGGGAATTTCACGGGTTTTGTATGAGTGCAATGTCCAACTAACTACAACTTTCCCTAAAACCTAGGGTTTTTTCAATGAATTTTGAAGGTTCTTTAAATGCTAATTTCTAACTATAACGTGCCTGAAACCTATGGTTTTTTCAGTGAATATATATATATATATATATATAATCTACTGGCGGTCGCCAGTTTATAGTTACAACCTAGCTTCCATAGGAAATCTCAAAATTCTATTTTGAATAACTTTGGCGCCGGTTGACGAATCCTCACGAAATTTTCAAAACTAATGGGGCGCTCCGTTCAGCTCCTACCCTGAAAGTCTCGGGGTGATTCGTCAAGCGGGCGCAGAGAAAAAGGGGGGCTCCCAAAACGCGTTTTCCCCATGCATTTTTCAATAGGACCTTTAGACGCAGCTACAGCCCGAACGGCTGAACAGAATTACGTGAAATTTGGCAGAGAGGTAGCCATAAGGTCAAGGAAGTGCCTTTTGCACGTCTGGTGTAAATCTGTTCAGTATTTCCTGAGAAAATAGCATTTAAAAGCATATCAATATCTATACGCGCGCACTGTGCGCGCACCCTGCCGTGCGCGAGCGCAATTCTGATTGGTTGTTAGATGTCGGTAAACATTCGAATCGGTCGAAACCAGGAAGTGTCGGCCGCCATTTTGTCTCTCGCAGTCTGAGGGGGTGAAAAACAAAGGTGGAGAACGTGAAAAGGGGGCAGAGTGGACAGTTCCTGACCCCCTAGCCTTGGTCAGGGGGTCACAGAAGGACCTCCAAGGGAAAAAACATTTTTTTTTTTTTTTAAATCGCGAGGTGCGCGCACCCTGCGCGCACTGCGAACCGTGGGGGCTCGGTGCGCGAAGCGCACAGAGTACCCACAGAGCGCGCACGGAGTGTGAAGCGCACCGTGCGCGCATGGTGTAAAACCTGAATAAAATAAAAACATAACTTAGCATTTAAAAAACCGTACAAATTCACTGAAAAAACCATAGGTTTCACACACGTTATAGTTACGAATTAGCATTTAAAAAACCTTGCAAATTCACTTAAAAAACCATAGGTTTCACACATGTTATAGTTAGCTGGACATTTCACTCGTAAAAAACCAATGAAATTCCCCCGTTATAGTTACTGCAGGCAACTATAACTCACACGACCGCAATCCTCTGCTGATGACGTCAGATATTACATCACTGATGACATATGTGTCTTTCTGAAAAATAAATATTTGTAATATATGTATAGCTAAAGATTAATGGAAGAAGACATGGGTAAATAAGTGTCTAAATACAGTGATGTAATATCTGACGTCATCAGCAGAGGATTGCGGTCGCGTGAGTTATAGTTGCCTGCAGTAACTATAACTGGGGAATTTCATTGGTTTTTTACGAGTGAAATGTCCAGCTAACTATAACGTGTGAAACCTATGGTTTTTTAAGTGAATATATATTACCTACTGGCGGTCGCCAGTAGGTAGTTATAGTTGGGACCCTGTTTCCATAGGAAAACCGCAACATTCTATTTTGAATAACTTTGGCGCCGGTCGACGAATCCTCGCGAAATTTTCAAAACTAATGGGGCGCTACGCTCCGCTCCTACCCTGAAAGTCTCGGGGGGGATTCGTCAAGCGGGGGCTGAGATAAAAGGGGGGTCCCAAAACGCATTTTTCCCATGCATTTTTCCATAGGACCTTTAGACACAGCTACAGCCCGAACGGCTGAACAGAGTTCCTTGAAATTTGGCAGAGAGGTAGTCTACAGGTCAAGGAAGTGCCTTTTGTAGGTTTGGTGTAAATCTGTTCAGTAGATTCTGAGAAAATAGCCTTTAAATCAATATATATATCTGAGCCAGCTTACGGTGCACTTACGGTGCGCTTACCGTACGCGTACGGTGACGTGCGCGAGCGCGATTCTGATTGGCTGTTAGATCTTAGTAAACATTCGAATCGGTCGAAACCAGGAAGTAGCGGCCGCCATTTTCTCTCTCGCACTCTGAGAGCGGGTTAAAAAACAAAGGCCAAAAACATGTAAAGGGGCTGTTTAGACAGCTCCTAAGCACCTAGCCATGTTGAGGGAGTCCTCAAAGATCCCCCAAGGTAAAAAACGGAATTTTAAATTTTTCGATAATTTCGCCGATTACGCTTACCGTACGCGTACGGTAAAAATTAATAATAAAAAAAAAAATCCCTACTCTCTCCACCCCATGTGCAAATGGTGCCCGAAGGGCACCATTTGCGCATGGCATATTACATTTGTGAAAAATTAAAATATTACCTTTCACAACGAAGCGCATCATATGTCCTCCATGTGCGCACGGTGCGCGAAGCGCATCGTGCGTACATGGCCCATCTAGCGTAACGTGGGCGCGCGGTGCGCGAAGCGCACCGTGCGCGCACGGAACGAACTGCGTTAAGTGGGCGCGCACGCCACGAATGGCGTAAAGTAACTTAGCATTTAAAAAAACGTACAAATTCACTGAAAAAACCATAGGTTTCACACACGTTATAGTTAGGAATTAGCATTTAAAAAACCTTGCAAATTCAGTGAAAAAACCATAGGTTTCACACATGTTATAGTTAGCTGGAAATTTTACTGATAAAAAACCAATGAAATTCACCCGTTATAGTTAGTGCAGGCAACTATAACTCACGCGACCGCAATCTTCTGCTGATGCTAATACTGTATTTAGACACTTATTTGCCCATGTCTTCTTCCATTAAATTTTAGCTATACATATATTACAGATATTTTTTTTTTCATAAAGACACATATGTCATCAGCAGAGGATTGCGGTCGCGTGAGTTATAGTTGCCTGCACTAACTATAACGGGGGAATTTCATTGGTTTTTTTATCAGTAAAATTTCCAGCTAACTATAACATGTGTGAAACCTATGGTTTTTTTCACTGAATATATATATATATATATATATATATATATATATATATATATGTGTGAGCAAGGCGTAACTGCTGAAACGCGTTGCGTTAGAGCGGAAAAAAATACCTGAACTTCACGTGGATTGCGTCCTGAGAGTGCACTTATTTCGCCATGCGAAACAAGCTTGGTTATTTGGAATTACTAGGTACTCCCCTGGTGTGTGCACCACCCCCTTTGGGTTCTGGTCTTGTTTAGGAGTGTTGGATATGGAAATATATATACACATACTCGCAGAGCAATATTGCACAATTTATTTTTGAAGACGGGCAGATGTGTGCTACCCCCTATATCCAGGCTTAATAATTTTTGAGAGGATAGAATGGAAGAACACTGCTTGCTATCCATGGTTTCTCCTCTGGGCACTGCAGCTCCAATATTATTGACAAATTTACTAACTTGTTTTATAACATTGATGCTACCCTTTATGGCAGCTTAAAGACAGCACTTGTTCTAAAACCTATTTTAAAAACTGGACTTTAAAAAAAATATACAACTGTGGGGATGAGCTTTGTGGCAGGGCAGAAAGAGAGGCGGAAAAGGGAGATTCACAATCATTGGCATATCTGAGAATGTTGCAGTAGGAATATTATTCCATCCAGATGGCGATCTGCCTATGATCCTAGGTGGCAGGACACTTTCAGCTCTGGGAGCTCGGGTCCTTTATCTAGGACAATCTCCTACTTTCTGAGTGCGGAAAACAACTTTGTAAAACACTTTGAACTGATATGACTTCCCTTAATAAGACCTGGTCAAAACTGTTTGTCTATTGGACATGTATGCCCCTGAGCAGGCCTATCCAATGTTTAGCTTGTGCAAGTTGTTTCAGGTATTAGGATCCAACACTAAGTTTTAGGGACAGGAACTTATTTCTTAATCATTGGACCTTGATCCAGAGCAAGCGAGAGAAAGGCAGACGAGAAGAAAAAGAAACCATTTGAAAACCGTGACAAACGGCCAAAGCTGGAATGAAAAAGAAACTGTAGAAAAGACACAAGTTTGGAAGTGTTGAGTGGTGGACGAAATCAGACTGGACAGACTTATTATTCGATGACCGTCCGCGTTTGGCTCCAACATTTTTTTTAAAATTCAGTTTAAAAAAAAAAAATTCATTAAGCACTAGACCAAAAGCTACAGACCGCAGAGCATACTGAATGTCATTCCTTTTAAAAATGTTCTGTCCTTTGAAATATTTAAGCTGAACCCGAGTTCACACTGGGTGGCATTTAAAGTTGAGCTTTAAACACGTTTGCACGCATGCCTGGGTCACTAGCGCTAGCATAGCTGTTTATACTTCAGACTTGACAGGGAACGGGATTTCATATACAACTGCGTTTATTTATACTTTCAGTTTACTTGCTGCAGTGCTGGCAGTTCCATTGGAGTCAGAGAAGGAGCAGTGGCTAAATTTTTGATCGAAGGTTAGTCGGCTAATTAATATCTTAATCAAATGATGAAGAAAACTACTATTGCTCTAGAAAGCAATATATGTATTTAAAGAGTCTGCAATCTTTGAAGTTATTAAACACCACAGCGCTGGGACTGAACGAGGCAAAGTAAAGGAAGCCTCTTCCACTGAGAGAACAGAGCTTGTCATATATTTCCAGATGGAACAGACAGATTGCAGACGGCTAATCTTCGTCAGAATCAAACTACTGCGTGTAAGCGGCTCGGTTCTGCATTCGTGTCGGATCCAAATTAGTTTTAATCTCTCTAGTCTATGCAGGGAATGTATTTTTAACAGCGTGTCTATTTTTTCTTTCTTTTAACAAATGTGTTTTCCAGTTGTGTTTTGGAATTGGCAGGTATTCGTCAGTCGGGCTGCATTGCGTGCTGCAGTTTGAGAAAACACGCGCTCTTAGAGGTGGCAGAGAAACCAGAGCTGCTAAAAAATCTCACTTCGTGATAACGTCTTTGGCTTCAAGTCACTCTGAACTTTTTGCTCGGAATGTAAACCGTTGAAGTGTCTTATACCCAGTCCGTGGTCTCGCCCCGCTTCAGCTTGTTAGTTCTGCCCTAGAGAAAGCAGCTTTTAAACATGTCTGTCTGTCTCTCTCCCTCATATATATCCACTTACAGGGGCTTTTGGACATCTTTCATCCACTGGTCTGTACAAGCGTCATTCAGGGTTTGCTCCCACCCACCGCAGCACACAGCGGGAGATAACAGATCAGCACAATTCACCCCTTGGTTGTCTTGCATTGTGAACCACAGCATTTTTCTGCATCAGATGTACACAGCCACCCGAAAAGGAGTGTTCATTAGCGCTGGGTCTCTTATATATGATTTGATGGTCCACTTCTTTGGTTTTTTTTTAAATTTTGTGTTTGACCATTCTCTTTTCATATGTATGCAATAAACAGAAATTCAGAGTTCACTTATAAAGACCAGATCTACTGGTGTTGCCAGTGCCTGTTTTTAAACTGTGGGTGAAATTCCTCAGTAGAGGCCTGCAAGCATACTGTGGGGCAGGAAGATGACCACATTGTCTACTGTAGTAACAGTTATGTGGTGTTTAATAATGCTATATGAATAGCATCTATACTCTATCAATTAATGATCTCAAAATGGTTAGTGCTTGTTGTGGTTTCCTCCAACCGGACATCTTTTCAGGTTGTAGGCCTATTTTTCTTCCACTCCCAGTGCAATTCAGTGAATAACTGCTTAATCGTTTTTAATTGGCCATGTTGCTAGCTATTTTTCTGTGTCATGATCGATTGGAATCTTTAAATTCAAACTGTTTGTTTGCTTTGCATCTCTGCCCATTATGTTTCACTCAGAGAAAATAAATTCGCGGTGCATGTAAAAAGGAATGGATGCCAGCAGGGGTGGAGCAGTGCAGCATTCCATAACAGAATCCCACAGTCTGGCAGGCTGCTGGATATTCACTTTCTTCTCCGGACAGGTGCAGGGCTACAGTCCTCCTCTGCTATTTATTATTCGTACAAATGCCTGGTAGATCGAGTCCGAGCCAGGGAGGCGCTCTTTTCAATTTCTCACTCTTATTATTTCTCTTGTACCACATTTAAGAAGGAACTCAATATCGTCCTATTTGAGAGACACTTTGGATAAACCTGTGATCACATCTCCACATTCCCTTCTTCGACATATCCAGTCTATCAAGATGTGAACTCTTACCCCCCCCCCCCCCCTCCCATACGAACTGTTGGATCCGCATGTCTGTTTTCGCTGCTGCTTACCTGTTATTTTTATGATTGTTAACTATATCCATCTTCTTGTTCTCTTTTAAAGTGCTCTGATGCCCACAGGCTAAGTTTGCACGAGCTAAACGAAGTGCCTGTTCATTCAAACAAAGTGTAGGAAATTGCCTGGTGGCTGTGGAACCGAGAAGCTCGTCTCCCCAAAGGCAGTCTTGTACACCATTAGAGGGTGATGGAAAAAGAGCAGTTAGGACCCTGCTTGGAAGTTAGACCCTGCAGACGGGGTTGGGAGATTTCGAGCACTGACTATGATGCCCTCGTCTGTCAGAACAGTGCAGTGCTTCCCACTCCATTGCCCCACAAAGGGGAAAAGGTAAACTTCAATTGCCCAAGTTGAAAACCAAATCCCTCCTTCCCACCCTCCCTCTCCGTATCCACCCCTCTCTCCCTCCCTTCCTCCCTCCCTCCCTCCCTCCTCCCTCCCTCCTCGACTGGAGGGCTGCAATTAAACTTCCCTGCCCGCTAAAGGTTGTATTATAATTGTTCTGTGCCATGGTTTGACTTTTTAAATATAGAAATCATTCAGATGTTCACATTTTAAAATAATTTAATAAATACCTTTTGTCTAATCATACACATGCCCCTACAATGAGCTTTAATTGGGGTTTGCTTTTGTGAGCAGCACCCAGTGCCAATAATACTATACAATTGTAGCCACATCAATGCCAAAAGAGGCAGGGACATGCTTTCGGACATTATCTCTGCCATTGCTTCTGAGATGTATTCCCATGGAGGCCTGAAGAGTTCTATCCTGGCCTTTTTTAATCCAAACACATTCCTTAAGAATACTCTTGACTCTCAAGTTGCAAGATAATACATTTAATGCAATGAAAGAAAATGGCTCCTAGCCAGTTTTACACCCACACACTACTTTCGTCTGATCCAGTGACACACTCCTCAGTCATGAACTTAGGATATTGTTTTTTACTTTTACTCTACTGCACCATCATCTGTGAATTCAACACCACATGCTAAGACCTTCACTGTCACTTATTACTTTCCTTGAGTGCACATCCCACCTTACTACACTTGCACATTCCAAGGCAATATTTCGGGTCTAGACCTCTTGACTATTCCGTTGCTTAACGATCAAGAACATTCCCCTGAGTCTGGGCTGTCCATCATGTTTTCTCCATCAATCAACCCTACAAATAAACCCCAATCAAAACTAACACAAATCACTCCCAGATCCTTTAGTGTCTTCTCAACTGAAAGGCTGCAAACAGTAAACGTCTTACACCCAGCCACATCAGCAAAAGATACAATCATCCTCTTAGGCA
This sequence comes from Triturus cristatus, assembly GCF_964204655.1. Taxonomy (NCBI): domain Eukaryota; kingdom Metazoa; phylum Chordata; class Amphibia; order Caudata; family Salamandridae; genus Triturus; species Triturus cristatus. The sequence continues at coordinate 833,591,366 of NC_140591.1, forward strand.
CGCTCTAGTATACACTACCTAACTCGGAAGAGCAATCTAGCTCACTGAAGTCTCACTCTTCCTAACCTAATACACATCGTATCTTAACAGCACCAGAGGAGCAGTTTGAAAAAACAAGAAACCTCTGAAATTTGGTAAAAATGTAACACAACTGAAAATCTTGCAGCATTCAAAATATATTGTATACATTTCACCATAACCAGTGAGAGACTACTATGTAACTTCAAAAAAATCTGTGTAGTGAAAACTGAGAACAAACCCCTCCTTCAACCCATCCAAATGATTGCACTCTCAGTACAAATATTCACCTACCTAAATCACTGTTTTAGCTCCAGAAGCAAGACCAAACCATACAATTGAACCCATTAATGCAAATGTACTCTTACATTTGTATATCACAGACTGGTAATTCCAAGCACTGGAAAACTGTGTTCAGCTTTGCTAAATAACTGAAGGTCATCTGCTAAGATACCATCCTTGATCATCAAATTCCTATTCTAAGTGCACTCACAGAATTTACCTTCATTGGCTGCTTTAGCCCTAGCAGTTCTGGCTCAAACCTTCAAATGCACCAGAACTACCAGCAATAATAATATAGAGGCTTTATGATGCTCCTAGGACCACGGTCAAAGGAAACCTTTTCTGTTCTATTCACTTGATTGGTCAGTGGTGTTTGTTGTCGACCCTTCGCCCTCTACTGATGCATGGAGCTCACTCTCAGTATTGAAGAATCTCATCTCGGATACCGTGTGTGTCAAATGGAATCTTCCAAGTTGTGCTACCCCACTCAAAAGCTACGTTTGCTGACCAGTGATGCTCTTTCCATGGAACCTTTGTAATCCTGAACTTAAATATGACCTGCTCAAGCACCAATACACTTGCACACCGCTCTACCTGAATGTTGCTGGTCAAGAACATATATGGATTGAGAGCATGATGCAATACTATTCAAACGTGGCTGTGTGCCATCAAGCTCAACCAAACTACAGTTTTGTAATAGTTACCATCTGCAAGCATCAGGCCAGTTTCTGCTTTGCTGTGCAACACAGACCTCGCTTGCTTCCTTCTCAGAACTGTCGCTGAGTTTCCGAGTTGAAACCAACGTATCCTTCAAGGGCCACGTTTGCAAGATAATGACCTGCCAGTCTAATGAGGGTCAAGCTTACCTACCACTGGTGCTCCAGTTAAGCCTTATTAACATGTTTTTAATTCCAGAAAAAACAAAGATATCACCAATAAAAAGAGCTAGGAAGTCAGAAAATTCAATAGACTGCAGGTCGTTTCCAGCATAACTTCTAAATTTGAAATTATTTTTAAATTAAACAAAGAATTTTGTTTTCACTTGAGTGTACAGCCCTTCCCTCTCTTGTGACGCTTTAAAATCCCACTGGTTGCACTCCTTGTGTTTTGATTGCAGAACTGAAAAGTACAAGAAAATGGGTTTTCATCTGGCACCAAATCAAGCACTATCTACCGATACTTTTTTGTCATGTAAGTTGTTTATTCGCAAAAGGTTTATTCATGGAGGTTTCTGTACATGTTAAATGATTTCCAATGGTATAGACATGGAATTTTATGACTTTCTCTCTTAATTAAAAGCCTACCTACCTCCCTACCATACAATACATTTCACTCAACTGTCCCTATAGTTCCCTTGTACATTGATTGGTTAATGCTCTGCTTAACTGATCTCTTCAATTCCACCCTGGCACCACTGAAAACTGTCTTCACACTGTTGTCTGTTTTGACCCAAATCAATGAAATACAAGTAACCATTAGAGAATTTGGCTGTCTCCACAGCCCAGCCTGTATCAACTTTGAGGCTTATTTGAATTATGATCATAACTGTAGATCAATAACAAAATCGGATTACAAGAAAATGTCCTTCCGACTGTCTCCACACCATTTGCAGCACTGTCTTTATTGGAAAGTTTGATATCCAGAAGGCACACAAAGGGGTCAAGAGAATGGGTCATTTCCACCCTATGCTCCCAAACTCTAGAATAGACTCCCACTATCATTTTCTCACGCTTACTCCCTTCAGCAGTCCAGGAAGTATCTCAACACTCTCCTTTCACTCAGTTTGTTCTTTAATCGACCAGATACTACCCTTATCTAACATGCAGCATTCACTCCCACAAATCCTGTTTCACAAGCTCACTTTGTATACGCTCTGTAAATTACCTTCTGAACTGCGTATTAGGGTGCACTAGACCTATTGGCTTTACCAATGTTTATTAGTATTTTAGTAGTGTCTATTGGTTATGAATCTTAGCTGTATCCTGTTGTCAAACGTAGTAATTTGTTTTGTCTGGGCGTGAGAATTCTGTCCCTACCTCGATAATGGCCTGTGTTTCGGGGTTATGTAAACTTCAGAAACCAAAGAAACCTACCACAGTCACTTATACGCATCGTGCAAGTGTAGTACTGCAGTCGGCTGAATAATGGACATCACTTGGTCCATTGTAATTGTGATTATCATGTCAAATTAAAAAATAAAGTGTCCACAACAGAGTATGCACCATGAGACGTTACTGCAAGCCAGGTGTAAAGTTACTCTGTACAAAATAGCCACCAAAGAAAACTTTTCACTTGGGACTGTCATCCATACCGTGGTGGGGGGGGGGGGGGGTGTGTGTGTGTGTGTGTGTTTTAACATTTTTATTTTATTTGTTTATTTTTTAGAACATACAAAATACAGACACAAGTACAAAGGTTTAGCAAATCGAGTCAGCGAGCAGTCTCCCCTATCTGGTATTCCCTTGTTGCTGTCATGAGTTCTGGTACACCGGTATATTTCTGCTTCTACTGATCCTTTTGTTTGACTTGTTTGGCTTTCCGCCGGCTACTAATATGTGTGACACCAGTTTCTCACAAGCTGTGGTGGATGCATCTTATGCCCACAGGGACTATTGCAATTTTGTCTTTATTATAATGACCCTGGTGGCCCTCTACAAAGGCTTTAAAGGAAGGTACATCATCCCCATGTTAATTGGAATATGTGGTTACAGTCACCTACTGTGGTTTGTTCTATTGTAGTAAACTGTCTCTCTTATGTCACTTTTTTTAAAAACACTTTTTATTTTATTATCGAAAGCAACTCGGGCCTGGGTGCAGTTCAGCCTGAATATTGTGTTAGTTTGCATAGTACATTAAACGTAAACAATTTCCAAGCCTAATATTCCAAGGTATGTAATCCATGTACATTACGCAAGATTACACAGTCCCCTCATCCCAACAACCCCAGGCCCACACCTCCTGCCTCGCTGTCCCCTAAAAGTGCCAATTTTAGGCATATTGTGTCTGCTCAGTCCTTTATCCTGGGTGGGGCCCTGCTCCATGGTGGGACTGTCACTCTTCTATTTTATGATGCTGTTTATATTGTAGTCAATAGGTCTTTCATAGCAATGCTTACTCCTGAAAATTAACTTTAAAGAACTTGAGGACAGTGTAGCAGCAAGGGTAGATTGCGAAGATGGGAACTTGGTAACCTCCAAATGAAACACTCTGATACGTATTGGACTTTTGTCATTGTTGTAGACTTTGGTAGGAGTCATTTTCCAGTGTTCCTTAGATCTTGTCTTCCTTCCACCTATTATGAATTCTGTGACCTATCCCATGCCAATTGGGGGGGATTTTGGTTCAGTGCAGGGTTATCAGTGCCATCTTCAGAACCCTCGAGACGCCATCTTGCCACTCGGCGCGGGTTAGCGCACTAGCCTTTCGGCACCGGGGCGCATTTAATGCGCGCCGAACGGACGCGCAGCGGGCGCGCCGCTGGCGCGCCGAAGGCGCACCTAAGGCAAGCCCGTCTGCGCCCCGTTAGCGACCAGCGCCAGAGAGGCTATCTCGCGAACTCTAGACCCTGTAGAACCCACTGTTCGTGTTTCATACTCTGGTGCTGCTCTCAGGGGCCTGGATGTGGCGGTTTGTCGACATCCTCATTTGTTGGAGGTGACAGTGAGACTTTTAGGAGCTTGCAGTTCTTGCGGCTTCCAGCTAGGGGTGGGCTGTGCCTCTCCCTCTAACATAATCCCTAGTCCTAAGGAGCGGGTTAAATCTGTGCAGCTTTCTGCAGCACTCATCAATGTCCGCTCCCTAAAGCAACATCATGCGGACGTTCATGGGCTGTTGGAGGATGGCTCCTTAGACATGCTGTTCCTCACTGAGACCTGGCTCGATCCTTTCGCCGCCCCTATAGTTGCTTTGACTACCCCGATGGGCTATAGGATCTTGAGAGTTGATCGCCAGGGGTCAAGGGGAGGAGGTGTTGCAGTTGTATATAAAGACTGTTGGGATCTTCATGTGGGTGTCTCACAGGACTGGGCCGGCTGCGAGGTACTGGACTTTAGTGTCCGTTTGTCAGCCCATTTCACACTTAGGGTTTCCCTGATTTATCGGCCACCGGGACCTTCTGGTTCCTTTCTCCAGGCTTGGTGAGATGCCCTCACTTCTAGGGCGGTCAGGTTCTCTCATTCCCTGGTGTTGGGCGATTTGAACTTTCATTTGGATATGCCCGACGAGAGAGAGGTGACCGACTTGTTGGATAATCTTCACACCGCTCAATTTATCCAGCACGTCGGCCTTCCTACTCATCGGGCTGGTCATCTATTGGATCCTATTTGTTCCAATTTCCCTATTTTGGTAAAAGATCCTCTCCCAGTGACGTGGTCTGATCACTACATATCCTACTTCTCCCGGACAGTCTCCAGGGCAGAGGCTCGGGTGCTTGGCTTTTCGAAGCCTGTTCTGGGGAAAGTTGACCCTCTGGAACTTGCCCAGGCTTTGGACATAGCCAGGCCTGTAATGTCTGGGGGTCTGGAGGAGTGTATGTCTGGGTTTACGGGCTGGGTGTCCAGAGCAGTGAACTCAATCACCTCCCGTTGACCCATTAGACCGGCCAGAGCTTCCCCTTCCAAACCCTGGTTTACTCCTGCTCTTAAAGCACTTAAACATGAGTGCAAAATTTTTGAGCGGGTGTGGCGGAGGAGCAATTACTGCCCTGTGGCAAAAACGAGACTTAGAGCGATGCAAAGAACTTATTATGATGGCATTTTTGCGGCTAAAAGCCATTTTTATGCGGCCCGCATTGATGCGGCTAGGAATAATTCTAAAGACATTTTTCCCACAGTCCAGAGCTTCACCTCCCCGTTGGCCCAAACAAGTGCTACACCTTCTTCGTTCGATTGGTGCAATACCCTGTCTGGGTTTTTTAAAAATCATGGTCATTCAGGCCTCTTTCTCCCCTGACAGTGGTGCTTTGGCAGGGACGCGGAATGATCAAGTAGTTCCCTCTACCTCATTGTCCGCTTTTATCCCTGTCCACCCGCTGGAAACTCTTAAAATCCTTAAAGGGCTTAAATCGGGATCTCGGGCAGATGCCTGCCCGGCCAGACTTTTAGCAGAGGTAGTGGATAGCATCTATCTTGAAGTTAATCTGATTATTAATCTCTCTTTACAGTCTAAGGCGGTACCTCAGGTCTGGAAGTAGGCTAAGATTCTTCCACTGCTAAGAAAACCTTCCTTGGACCCGCTCAATCCAGCCAACTATCGTCCCATCTCTCTCCTGCCAGCTATTGCTAAAGTTTGTGCAAAGGTGGTGCACAAACAATTGTCAGATTTTGTGGAGATGGAGGCTCTTTTGCACCCAGCGCAATCAGGTTTTCGGGCAGGCCACTGCACGGAGACGGTCTTGGTTGAGGTGGTGGAGGCTATTAGAACATGCCTGGATGCAGAGGGCAGAGCTGCTTTGATCCTGCTGGACCTCTCGGCGGCCTTTGATACGGTCCCACTCGATCTTCTGCTAACCCGTCTCGCTGAGATTGGTGTGTCTGGGGCCGTGTGGGGATGGCTTAGGTTTTTTTTGGAGGAAAGGGTTGATCAGATCTGGCTTCCTCCTTTTTATTCCTCCCCACACATGGTCACAACGGGTGTCCCGCAGGGTTCTTCCCTTAGCCCGTTGCTTTTTAACATTTATGTCACGCCTCTGATCCACCTGGCAGAAGCTCTTGGTGCTAAGGTTTTGGCCTATGCTGACGACACCCAATTGCTCTTCACGTGGGATAGGGCCTCCAGTTCGGTCCTTGCGGCCCAACAGTGCCTTCGCTCCATCTTCACTTGGCTGGCAGATGCTCAGCTCAAGTGTAATGAGCAGAAATCAGAGATCTTGCTTTTTGGCACTTTACCGACTGACTTTCGCCAACAGCTGTGGCCACAGGAGCTTCCTCTTCCCTTTTCGGAGGGACAGCCCGCCAAGAACCTGGGTGTATGGTTTGAGGAGAATCTCTCGTTTTCCACCCACATCAAGAAAACTGCTGGCTGCTGCTTTGGTCTTATCAAAACCCTTAGGAATTTTTTTCCTCTTCTCCCGCAGACAGCCAGAGTAACTGTGACTTGTGCGCTGATTCTATCTCGGCTAGACTACGCCAACTCCCTGTACGTTGGGTCTCCTGGCTATATGATTAAGAAACTGCAGGTGGTCCAGAACACGGCTGCCAGACTGCTACTTGGTATCTCATCTAGGAAGAGTGTCACTCCTTACCTGCACTCTTTACACTGGCTACCCATTGCGGCCAGGATCAAATTTAAATCTTTGGTCATGGCCCACCGTGCTCTTCACGGTCAGGGCCCTCTCTACCTTCAAAGGCGCTTTTCCTTCTATGTCCCTGCTAGGTTATTATGCTCGTCGGCTTTAAGCTTGGCCTCGGTTCCTCGCTATATTCTTCAGAGGACTGGGGGTTGCTCTCTGGTGGTCAGAGCCAGCAGGGCCTGGAACGCCCTTCCCCTTGATCTTCGCCTTACTCAGGAGATCGCAGCTTTTAAAAAGAAGCTCAAGACATTCCTGTTTGCTTGATTGTCTCTCTCGCTCCCCTTCAGGTTCGCGCCGGGACACTCTTGAGTAGTCGAGCACGTTACAAGTGGAATTAACATAACATAACTGCCCAGTAGTGCTAAGCATGCAGAACTATGGTAGTTTAAATGTAACTGGAAATATTTCTTAAGCTAGTGTGTTTTTCTGATCGGGCAGTGTTGTGAACAGTGATAATAAATCTGACATTTTATATTTATTGCATTGCTTCTGGTGCAATGAGATGAGCAGCATTAACTAGGTATGGGACAATGGCTGACCATGATCGCAATTTCCGCTCTTGCATTGTTTTTTTGCCGTTTATTTAGACTTTAGTCTGCATAACCTAAGAATTTGTTTTTGCATTCCTGTCCCTTCACTTTCATCATAAAATCTACGTTTTTGGTATTTGCATCGTTTTCTTTATTGGAAACGTTGTAAGGGGTATAGCCAGATTAACAAAATAAAACAAAGTCACCAACATAATACTAATGGAACAAAGATGGGGCGAATAATCACAGCATTTTGTGTACATTTGTATGTGCGTTTCTATTAAGACACTAGAGGAAACCACCCGATAGTGTTTGGATCGAGGGGAACCCAATAACTCCGCTGCTCCATGGAGTCTTTTAACTCTGTAAGGAAAGTGTTTAAGTCATCAAATGGGTACGTTGGCTGTAGCCTTCGTGTAGTAGGATGGAAGATCAAAATGAGAGGGGGTGTGACAGAGGAGAATGGATGGCTCTATTAAAGGGAGACCAAAAGAAGTGTGGTAGGCTAAAGAGGTGTTTGGGGCCCTGGGGTTGTTTCCTAAATCTAAATATGGGAGGCAGATGTTACTTAGAAGTGAGGGGAAGAAATAGGACGAAGGAGAATATCTTTAAGTTGAATATGGTTTCCTCTGCACGAGGTGAGGCCTACAGAGAGGCCAAGGTAAAAGCATGTGGGGAGTAAGATGCATTATGTGGTCTTAAAATAAAAAAAAAAGTGCTGTAGATCCTCGGAGACATGTCTCCTGCTTGCCCACCACAAATGGGTCCAAACCACACAGCCATACCATAAAGTTACAAAACATTAAGAAGATAGTCGCCACACCTTCTACCACAAAACGATCGTATTGCATGTTATGGAGGATTAATTAAGAGCACATTCACTGAAAGGTCTCATGGCGCTAAAGTAGATCTTGCCACTGTGAAAAACATATATAGGGTTTTTTAAACAAATTTCAGTTTTTAAGTGTTTTCTAAATATCTTATTGTTAGCTCTCATTTCAAGTGGGAAGGAGTTCCAGGTTTAGGAGGCAATCACTGAGAACCGAGTTCCTCCCACCGTCTTTCTTTTGCTTCTAGGAACACTCCACAAGTTCAGATTGGCTCATCTAAGACGACGGTTTGGAATGTAAGGCTGAAGTCTGCTGGAAATGAAGGCTGGGCTTTTGCTATGAAGAGATTTGAAAATTATACAGCCTGTTTTAAAGATGATTCTCTCGGCTACCGGAGTCCAATGTAGCTTTTCCAACAGGGGTGTAATATGACAATGTCTAGGCTGACCAAAGATAAGTCCCACTGCTTGATTTTGTGCTAATTGCAGTCTATGGATGAGGCCAATTGAGAGTCCTAAATAGAAAGTATTCGTATAGTCAATGCGTGATGTCACTACAGCAATTATAATTTGGATGATTTGCTTCATATGTGAAATCTTCTTATTTTCTTGATTTTTCTAAGTAGAAACAAAGCAGGAGGTCACAGCACCTATCTGGGCTTTCATGGATAACTCATCAAAAAGATCCCTAGCCTTTTCACCATTTTCATGGGCATAGGGTAGACCCCAGTTCGGAAGGCCAAAAAGAGGATTCCATTGGTGGATTTTATTTTTTTGTCACCACAATCTCCGTTTTTATCAAAGTTGAGTTTCATCAGCTGATGGCTGGTCATCCAGAACCAGATGACCAAGGCCTGTGTAGTACCTCTATTTGCTTCTTTCCTCAAGTAGACCGTAACTGCAAGAATGTCTCTCTGTTGAATGAGCTGGTCGAAAGCCAGTGTGATGAGGGTCAAGAAAGTCAGACTTCTCCAGAAAGGCACAGACATGAGTCTCCGATAATTTTACTAAAAAGGGAAGTAATGAAATTGGCCTATAGTGTTTTTAAGGTAGTGGGATCTTTGGCAGATTATTTTGAGAGGGGTGGGTAGTACATCAGCCTCCTTGAAAGCATGTTAAAGATGGCACAACATAGAAATAAATAGCTTTTCAAAATGGCGCTTTTTTTTAAAGTTACCCTTCAGCCTTCAATTGGCTAATATTTTCCATAAGTGGTGTTGCAGCTCCGTTCTGCATGAATTTCAGTTACTAAATGTTATGCCATCTCTTAAGTCATCGTGCTTAGATCTGGAAACAGTAACATTTTTTGCCCCTTGTAATCTTTCTTTGCTGTCACTTCTCAGAAGGTCTTTTCATGGGTGTGGTCATCAGTCAACATCCCTAAACACACACCTCTAGATTAGTCACCTTTTCTGAACTCCCTTGTCAATATTCTAGTCAGTGTCTTCACTGTTTGTGAATGTTCTTAAGAGCTCAATAAAGCTGGTGAGGAATAAGATATTAAGGAGTCCCTCCAGAATGCAATCGTGTTTACCTGACGTCCACGTCAAACTCTCAAGGTCTTGCATTTCTGCAGGTTGTCCAGATGTTCCACATTGTCTTCTAGTCTAGCACTGTAGATCGGGGAACATGGCTGATAGAGGTTTTAGCTGATTTCTCTCAACAATTAAAAACAAAGCTTCCTTTGGTTTCCTCAATTCAATATGTTAATTGCAACAAACACCAAACCAATTATTCTCACACCAATTATACAGAAGTCAATCTAGTTGTGTACCCAAGGCCAAAACACAGCAAATAGATAATGTATTTATTTTATTCTTTTTTTAAAATATATAAAAATCAATTGCTCATTAAAAACAACATAAGAAATTACATGAATATCAAGTTCATACATCAATAAAGCAGGATTTTAATAGTTGTGACTAGAGAGAACAACCAATCTATCTATAAACAAATCATTAAGGTAACCAATCCTACAACAAAAAACATATACACAAGAAAAGACAGCACAATATGTCATGAAGAGTACACTGAAGAAGACAGTTTGTCATAATAACCACACATCTGTGTTAAAAGCACGTTGCACCTGGAACCCAATAAGTTGTTTCAAATTCATTGTCTGTAGTTCCAACCACTACACTGTGTACTCAAGTGTCGACGCGTTTTGATTGCGAAAATCCACTTAAACCATCTTTTTCAAGACCAAACATATGTGGTGCCAGTGTTGGGTCATATATCTTATGCTCTAAACTCAATTCATATGTTTGGTCTTTATAGTGTCTTTATAGTGCTCTGTGCTGTCTGAGGTTCTGCTGCATGTGTCCACCTACTTCTGTAACCTTAGGATGGGCTTATGGGTAAAGGAGAGAACTCCTATGGTTTACTGTGGGTGTGTAACTCTTCTTGCCCAGAACAAACTGGCACTTCACTGTTGCTGGCCTGACAGCAAGTTTTGAGTATCTACTACAGCCTTCCAATTCGTTTTTTTCCCCTGGGGACCTACACTATCACACTCTCCAAGTCCTCCGATGCCTTTTCAGGAAACGATGGCCAGAGCCATGTTTAGTGCTGGCAGTCTGAGGAGCCGTAGTACCTCACTATACTCAAGGACCCCTCTTTCAAGAGGGCACCGCATCGTGACCACTGCTGCTCCACTAACTTCCTGGTGCCAGCCAGTGGTGGGGTGAGGGGGGAACACAAAAATATTTTCATACCTTTCTCACTTGCAGCGCAGCATCCTTCTCCCTTGGTGTCTTTTCCAGAACGAGGAAGCTGCAGTACCCAATCCTGGTGCTGCTCTCACAGCATGAGAGCAGCGCCAGTATTGGTGGGAGCGGCCTCACTCAGGGCTATCGAGCACTGGAGGCCTGCGCTTTCTCTACCCCAGCTGTCCAAGACCACTAGTATAGAGAAGTTAAAAATGCACATGTCTGGCTGTCCGTCGCAAGATGGCCGATAAAGAGACATGGGCATTTTAAAGCACATAGCTCCCTGCTGCAGCCACTCCGCACCAGTGTCCTGCCCTTTCCTGACACTTAGTTCTGGGAACGGTTGCTAAAATATAAAATGGTAATAAATCAACTTTATTTCCGACTTATTTTTCAGCTCTAGGGCTTGTGGTGCGACGCTCCGCTGCTCAAATGGAGGAGCCGCCCCTGATGCCAGCAGGTGTCCGAACGCCCTCTGGAAGTACGCCAAGCAGAGCTGCCATCTCATAACCTTCATAGCCACGCCCCTCGGAGCCTTGCTTGACATAACTGCTCAGTTAGCGATAATTAGGAGAGATGGATATGCTGTCAAAAAATTGCAATTTTTTTTTATCTGACAAGTGTCATTTCACAGGTGTCAAAGAAGATTTTGACTGATATACATTGAAGCTTCCTGTGAAGATGAGCTGATTTGTAGCACTATGGGTTTGGAGACCAAAGTGGCTTTCAAAATGCAAGCCAGAAAGGTGGTGTTCATGGAAGTAGCAAAGCGGTCAGCATTTCTACAGTGACCAGCATCCCCTGATTTCAGAGGGCAGTACTGTGGAAAAAAACCAATGCATACATACCTATTGTGTTTGTACAGCACTCCCTACCCCTGACGTGGCGTTGAAGTACTTAATGTCTGGCTCTAATGGTGCAATTACGCATTTTAATGACTCTTTAACCATTAAATGGTGCTGAATAAAATGGTCAGGTGCCAATGAGTAAAGGGAATCATGACACTGTAGGCCCTCTTAAATATTGTATGTAGGTCAGTGTACAGACCACAAGACCATCTACTCTTGACCATCCTAGCAGAATTTTAGAGGAATTCGAAAGTTCTACATTATTTTTCATTTGTTTATTCTTCGGATGAGGGAAGCTTTCAGAGAAGCCAGTTTCCGCCTTCCTCTAACAGAAGGAAGCAGCCTTTGTAGTGTTGTAGTACAGGTTTTATGGGAACAGAATAACACCGTACCATCTATGAAAATATCCCTGGCTCTGCCAGTCTCAAGGCTCGCGTGACAGGAAGTCAAGCGGTTTTGGATGTAGTATTTATTTTTTCATTTATTTTTTTTTTTTAGTTTTTCTTTAACCATACAAGAGCCCTTTTGTTCTTTAGATTTTTGATTTAGTGGATCAAGATTATGAACTAAAAAATTTTCCCACTCAGTGCAAAATCAGAAAATTCTCATTCATCTGACACAAGACTTCGGAATACGTGTGTGTGCTGCTTTTCATTTTCCTGAGTATGCTTTCTGTCAGAGGCAATCCCCCGATGAGATACATGCATAAAAGCTTTGAGTATTTATTGAGGTATTCTGTCGGTCACAGTGGGTCTTGTTGCATACCTGCTTGCATTCCACTGCAGGGTGCTGCCGGTCAGGGAAGCAGGGTGGTTTGTCATGAGGTCTATCCCTGCGCGTGCCCCACACCTCCAAGATATTTTACGTGCATTAAAACCTAGGAATACGGTTCAGTTTCGCTAGATCACGCAAACCTCACGGTTTTACATGTTTATCATTTCCCATTGGGAATATATTCATTAGTGAAATGGTTGTTGGACTGACACCCCCCACCATCCCGCCGGCCTTCCGCTTTTCCCACTACTAGTTCTAGTTAATTGTGGTACAGCTCGATTCTACCTCTCTCTGACTGGGAACTGAAACATCTTCAAATTAACTCCTACACAACGGCTTTCCTTCTAAATCACATTATGCTATGGCGAACCTAAGGATCTTACACTTGTTTTTTTTTTTTTTGATTTCAAAGTATTTTAATATTTTTTTTTATAAACCGATACATTAGCATTTCTATTACGAGGTTAGCCAAACGTAGTTTGTATTGCAGTGATTACATGTACTTTGAAATATATGTTTAGCTAATCCCCTCTACATTGACTTGCTGGGAAATTAGGCAAAGGATTATAGAAAGAAAGAAACAGGGAAGAAAGGGGTGAAAGGAGGATACAAGAGAGGTTCTGTAGCAATGAGCCTAATTGGGCTTGTAGTCATGAGACAAAGCGGACACCCCACCAGTCAGCCTGCGGCAGGATTGGTAGTCCTGTAAGGCCCCCCCCTCGATGCCTCTTTGGTCCATGATGGTAACATTCCAACTCGCTCGCCCCCCACCCCGCCCCCTAGGGGGAGGGGAGGAGGGAGTCGGGATGGATTCAAGGGGGTTCGTAGGAGTCTAGGTACTTGTCGAGTGACTTCCACATCCCCCTGGTTGCTGGCCTCCATGGTGAGTTTTGTAGAGCAGTGTTAGCCGTGCCTCTGAGGTGTGTCACCCAGTTGACCCAGCCTTTGTATGAGGTCTTAGTTGTGTCCTTCCAGTTGGTCAGGACCATTTTTACTGCCGCGGTCAGAAGCAGGTCTAGTAGGTCTTGGTCATGCTCTGATCTTAGTCCTGTGGTTATGAATGCGGTGGCGAGGGAGGCAAACTCAGCTATTAGTGTGCAGCCCAGTGCTTTATTTATGAAACCAAAGATTTTCTTCCAGAACGTTTTGAGTGATGGGCAATAGTAGGTAAGATGTGCGAGGTCCCCCTTTTCCTTGCTACAGTTCCAGCATAGATCATTTGATAGTGATTTGATTTTTTTGCACATGGTCCGAAAGTGGGATAAATCCATTGCGTAGCTGACTTAACCATGAGCAGCCCTTTACAAGAGCATAACTTTTCTAACTAATGAACAAGGCAAACTCAGACAAGATCCTGTCTTTCAGGCACTATTTTTTCCTGAGTAAAAATAAAGCAGCCTCGAATGAGAGGATGCACAGTTCAACCGAGAACTAAGTGCTGTGTGTGGCAGCAACGCTTTACCGTGTCTGTTGTTTTCTTATTATTGTTCTCCTATATTGTGACTTCGATTTCAATTTTTTTCGTTGCCCAAAAATATAATGAACAGCCAATTGGCAAAGTTGGTTGAGTATGTGCTCAAAGTCTTCTGGAATTCACTGTTCGTCAGCACTGCTGCACTTTAAGGATGATGCGGATTGTAACTACCATGCATACGTAGGGCATTATGGAGTGACTGTTTACAGGCATTTGTCTAGAGTGACATTCTGTGCAAAAAACAATGGACTAGAATAAGACTCTAAGCAATAGCAGTGACTGCGACTTTTGAAAGCACTCCACCCGTTAACTGTGTCTCAGCCTTTTCTGCCTATGCATTCTACTATGCGTCCCTCAAATCTTCGTTGAAAATCCCACTTGGCCAAAACATTGCACGGTTGAATAACTGACATCTCATGTCAGCATTTATTTTTAAAAGCACAGGACCAGCAGATTGCCACCTTGTGAGTTTTTGAGGGGCATTATCCGCTGCCCTGCCAGCTTGACTCCTCCACCCACACCTTTGTGGCTCTTCCGCAAGTGGAAAGGTTGCCTGGCAGGGGACGGCCACAGACTGAAGGCACAGCGGTTACCAGTCCACGTGATCCAAAGGCCCATGCCCTGGTCTCCCCACACTAGTTTCCTGTCTTTTCCCACCCTTGCCTTAGTCTATATATACTACAGCCAGACCAAACCCCACAATCATACCTTACCTTGCCTAACCTTTTCCGTTTATTTTAGAAGAGCAATATTTGTTTCAGGAACTTTCATAATAAATGCAGGTGCAAATTATGGATGCAAACATCCAATGACCTATTATTGTGGGCACTCTGTAGCCATGGCCTCTATCTACTTTTCTTCCTTTTTTTTGCTCCACTTTTTTCACAATTCCTTACAAAGAAGTAGTTTAACACTTCCCTAAGTGATGCAAGGGGGGGGGGGGGGGGAGCACACATCCAGAGTCCATTTTGCCTTAGAATCTGCTGACTCGTAAGCTGATCTAATGACTCCTTTAACTCCTCCTACTGACCCGAATGTCTGCTTTTCCTCTTTCAAGAATACCTTTTTGGTGACCTGGGTTTCAGTTGCCTGTAAAATAATCCACTTCTTTTAAACTAAATCTATGTACTCCTGTGTCTTTCTTTTCACACTCTCATCCCAAAGCCAATTTTCCCTCGCCTCCTTTCTTGTCCTTATTCGTACTCTTACCTACATATTCACTTCCCTGGTACCCAAACAACCATGCCTTATAGCTTCTCTGGTGTATTGCAGGACTCCTCAACTGGTCTCTGCAACACCCAGCCACTCTGTTGCACATCTAAGGAGCTGTGGACTTTGGTCTGCACGCATTTAGCTCCTCCCAAGATAGTTGGGTGAAATCAAACACACAAAAGGTGATCTAAGGAATGGTTGCAATAAGTCTAACCACTGGAAATCTTTCGGGGTAGCATTCCAACCCATAATTAATTTGCACACCATGCCGTGCCGGTTCAGGAGAGGTGCCCGGCCTGTCTGATCAGGCTAGACTGTTCCTGTTGGAGCTTGGTCAAGACTGATTTGCATATGGCTGGGTACAGACCGAAGTGGCTTGGAAAAAAAAATCCTGGTTTGGAATGCTATTCCCGAGTGATTGCCAGTGGCTCAGTTTATTTCAAGCATTCATCTTATCACCTTTTGTGTGTTTGATGTAATGCCCTAAGTGACCAAGGGTATGCCCATGTGTGGATCCTGTGCTTAGTGTGTCTCTGGACCCAAGCTACACCCCCAACGAGCCCCAGTAAGGGCAAAAACAGTCTTGTGTAGCTTTTGTTCTGGTTCAGTGAGGACGTGACCTGGCAGTTGGGCTGGACTGCTCCTACTGGAGCAGGATCAAGGCTGATTTTGTGTATGGTTGAGTTAAAACTGAGGTGCATGGTGGGCTAAATGACAATGGATATGAATGCTACCCCAAGCGATTGACAGTGGTTAGACATATTGCAAGCATTTCCCTCATCACCTTTTGTGAGTTTGTTTGGTTGGGTACTAGTTCTTTGAGCCCCAAGACGTTAAGCACTGTTTCAAGGTTTTTTCTTTTCTTTTTAGTAACCACGTAGAGGAGTTATATTGTGCAGTTTCCATTGCTCTTGTGTGAAATGGTATGGGATAAAAATTCAATTCTCGCTATACTGTGACAAATGTTTTGGTTTGACCCATGATGCGGAAGTCTGTTTTCCTATCCCTGGTTTTATGGAAGAAATGGTGAACAGCCTGCATACATGTATTTCCAGTTTAACTGTTCCAGTTCCAGCGTTGGCTTCTGTGCAGCCAGTTGGTGTGGTTCTGTTGTGTTTTGGCATTGTGGTTTGTTTCTTTTAAATAATATTATGAACAGAAGCTTGTGTTCTACAGGATTGCATTGCTGTGCCAATTTCAACAAGGAAGCTAAACAACATGAAAGGTGAGTAGAGGCAGATTGACATTCTGTTGTTAACTAAAAATAAAAATGCAAGAATTGCCTTTGCATTTGATCCTTTGTCTATTGCTTTTAGCTGTTGTGTGAAACTCGTAGAGTTTTGAAATTACTACAAGACAAAACCATTTTTTAGGTTTAAATCTCTTTATTGAAATTTACAACATACACAAATATAACCATGCAGGTTTAGCTGTCCTATCATCGATGCTGCGTAACATATGACTTAAATGGCCAATCAAGGACCGCAAAGCATAAAACGGGGCTGGTACCAAACCAGGAAAATCGTGCATGAAATGAAAATTAAAAAAGGGGAAAACTTTATAAATCCCCCACTCTCCCTCACCACCCTCCACCCATGTTCCCTGTCCACTAACTAGGCTATCTGAAACTGTACTTGACCCTAATCACTTCTCTGTCTGTTGTGTATCAGAGAGGCACAGTAGGCGGAGTTATTGGGGGCAGGTGACTTCCCAGAATTCAGAGGCTAAGAGGGACAGGAAGGGTTGCCACAGTTCCAACATATTTGGACCCCTCCCCTGCTATTGTCAATGTCAGCTTCTCCATTCCAAGAACATGCCACAGGCGATGTAGCCAGCCTTTGAAGGTTGGGATATGGGAAGTGTGCCAGTTTGTGAGTATATTTTGTATCGTAGAGCCTAGCGCAATTGCCATCTGGCGGCCTCTACGGGATCGCAGTGGATAAGTCAGAGGATTTGGGAGGTCCAAAAGGACATAAGCTGCGAAGCTTGGAATTTCTGTATTGAAGTGTTTATCCACTTTCTCTATCACCTGTTTCCAATAGGGCTGGATATATTCGCACTCCCATAATAGATGTACCAAAGTGCCTATGTGGCCACAGCCCCGCCAACATGTCGCCTCCCGAGTAGGGTCCATTGAGTGAAGACGCTCCGGTGTATAATACCAGTAGGTAGCTACCTTTGTGAGGGTCTCAGTTAGCCCCATGTGGTATGCTGAATGGCAGGCCCTATAGTATATCCCTTCCCACTCTTTGTGACTGAGCGTGCTGCCTAGTTCCCTCTCCCAGCGCGCCCGGCCATAATTGTAAGTGTGAGCATTCCTGGCCTGCAGCATTCTGTACAAATCGGAGATTAGCTTTTTATCTGATGTGCGGGTGATAAGCCACCGTTCATAGGTGGAAAGGTGTCTATCGGACTCGCATCGAACCTGACCGTGAAGTGCCCAATGCCGTGCCTGCAGATAGCGGAGTCTCTCCGTTTCAGGCAGCCCATACTCCTGTTTAAATTGATGGAACGGAAGAACTCCATCCGCGTCATACATATGGTACAAAAACCGGCATCCAGAGGGCCTACATCTTACGAAGGCAACCATGTCCATACCCGGGGTGAAGTCGGGGTTGTCTATCAAAGGATTGAGCAGAGACAGGAAGGTGGTGAGATCGTGCCTGATATTAGTATGATCCCACACTTCTAGAGTGACTTGTGTGAGTCATATAAATTGGGGGGTCTGTGGTGCTTGCGGAGGAATGGGGTTTCTTGCAAAGGTCTGGCAGCAACTGCCTGGTCTTGAAACAACCAGTGCTTCTCCGACTCCCAACGACTCCACTCAACCAGGTGACGCAGTTGGGCCGCTTGGAAGTAGAGCCGGAGGTCAGGGATCCCGAGGCCACCCCACCTCCGGAGGGAGCGTCGCTAGCATCTGTTTCAGTAGTGGCTTCCGACCGTTCAATAAAATATAGAGTGACTAGTGGGTCAAACCCCACAGTTTCTTCCATTTTTAGGTCTCGGCTCGAAGGCTGCGCTTGCGCAGTCTCGATCCGAGATTTAATGACTTGGAGAAGAGGGGCTTGAACCCGCCCCTCTTCTCCCCTGTTCTCCATTGGCTGGCCTCTTGAATGCTGGCCAGCCATTGGAGAAGAGGTCCGTCATTCCGATTAGGCCCCGTCCTTTTCGGATTCGGGGGCGTGTTTTTTTCAAGAAGTCTAATTATCTCCTCCAGCCAATGGCAAGAGGAGAACACGCCCCCGAATCCGAAATGGCCGCTGCCTTTCTCCGAGGCATTTCTGTTTCGCCTCGGAGAAAGGCGGTGGTGTGCTCGTTTCCTATTGGGCTTCTTTACGTTAGCTGTTAAATGCACTGAAGCCAAGTTCCATCAGTGACATGAAACTATTGAACGTATTTTACCTGGCTACGTATGTTTTTGGGGGTAATCTGCAAATGTAGTGATTCCGTCCCACACTCTCCTCTGCAAACAACTTTTCGTCGCTCTATCAAATCCTCTGCTAGCTGCACCTTCCACGCAGTGAGAACAGGAAGGAGATTTGTCTCCTCTCGGCATCCTTATGCCCCGCGGCCGTAATGTAACTCTATCCTAGCATTCATACCCCGTTCACCCTGCTACCAGGGGCTTAGGCATAGCGGGTGCAGTGGCACAGCAGCCCCAGGCCGCGAGGGGCTCGTTTAACCCCAATTCGAGACAATGTGTGTTTTTTACTACAAAATCAGGTGACAAGTACATATGTCAGGTCCTACGATTCTACTGCTTACTTCAGGCCTTTAACCTTGCACGCGCAGCTGCGCAGTGAACCGATGAATATCCTGCGCGCGGGAAAGATCCCGTGGAAGTGCAGACAGGCGCTCTCCGAGCACAGATCTCTTTCGCTGCCTTACTTCCATAAAGTGACATGCTTCCAAACATTAAACAATATGCTGGCCTTGAAGCTGCGACGATTCCCCACTCCTGTTTGAAGTATATCGCTCCTTATTTGTGTGCACGCACGGGGCTTTCATGATTTAAATCTTTCTGAAAACCGAAACCCCCAGTTTGCTGCAGGCCCGGTATGATGGGGGCCTACCGGCCAAGCCCTGGCGTGTACATAACTGCAGCTCAATCGGGTCACCTGCACACACGTGTATGTACTATGGATATAATGACAGCCTGGCATGAAGAGCCAGAGTTATCGATCTAAGCATAATGGTTATCAACACCATCACATCTCTTTGGAAAGAACTTTTCAGCCGCTCGGAAGGGAGAACACGGTATGCGTCTCAAGAGGCACACCCAGCCTCTAACTCCTCTGAGTTGTATTTGAAACAAGGGCCATTGAGGTAAGCCATGATGGTGAATGTCTTTTCTTGGGGTGTGTCTGAACTTTAGGGAATACTCAAGTTCTAAGATTAAACAAGCATTTACAATGCAATGGTCTCGGCATTGGTAAAGTTAGAGCTATTGGCATTGCTCATGGCATTATTTTTGTTTGTTTTTGTTTTTAAAACATTTAACCCCTTGTGTGCCACGCCCTTTCCCCGCCCTGTGCCGGCCGTTGCATTAGCGGGCGGGGTTCATGACGAGCTGGACTCGTCATGGGCACTGCGCAACCGCGGCCCATGACGAGTCCAGCTCGTCATGGGCACACAAGGGGTTAAAGAAACGGCATTGTCATGAGCAATGCCAATAGCTCTAACTTTAACAATGCCGAGACTGTTGCATTGTAAATGCTTGTTGTTGTTGTTGTCAGCCCCCTTCAGCCATTGCTTTAAGACCGGGTCATTCACATGTTGGACCAGCCCAGAGCATCAGTGCTCACGTTTTCTTGGGGTGGGGGGTGGGAGGGCCTGAAAGGTGCTGTGGCATCCGAAGGAAACCCAGTAGATGGGGCATTATGGGGACAGAAAAGACCAGCATTGGCATAACCAATAGATCTCGCCTTTGGGTTCTTATACGTTTTTTAGCCATGCAGCACATTATCCTAGGTAGTTCAATTATAGCCTAATTCCTGAATGTTTAATGCTGTATCAAGCCCAAATTGTATCCACTTACAAAAAAATATAAACTGCATACTGAAGCACAATGGTGCCGTTAAACTCTGCGCATGCGCTGCAATATCACAATGACCGCAACCATCCAAAATGTGGCTCCTGCTGACTGTACTTGCGATGCATGTGTACCCCACCCCCTTCTGCAAAGCAGTGTGCAGGAAGCTCAAAAAGAGACCCGTTGGAATCTTCTTTTTGATGAAAGGCGTGCAAATAAAATCCCTGATCACTGCCATTTGGTTGATGCTAATGGTGAGGTGTGGAACTGCAATTCTGTGTGTGATATGAAGTTTCTGGTGTGTCCATGATTTCTGCTTCATTTGGGATAACCGCCACGTTCAGGAACCTTCACCTCATTCTCACTGTTATCGGGACTTCAGTTTGGTAACAACCCTATTGCGACCTAAGTGAGAAGCATCATTCTACACAAAGGCAGTGTCTGGTGAGCAGCCTGAGAAGGACTCTTGGAAAGAAAGAACCTTGCCCCCACCTACCAAACTGGTTCTACAGTTTCAGATAGTGAATCCACATCCCCTGTCTGGAAAAGGTGTAGTAGAGTAGAACCTAACAACCCCATGTTGCCCCAGTTCCATGTGCTTCATAATCAAGGAAGGGAGTAATCGAAGGACAGCTGTGCTGTCTGGCTGACAGCCAGTCTCTAAGTTAAGATGACATCACCTGAACTATTCAATTTCTGCTGGAGGATCTTAGGATCTGCCTGAAATACTTAAAAACCTACCTCCCTGCTCATAGAGGGAAGGGGTCTGCCTGTCCCTGCATGGGGAGAGAGGCTCAGCATGTCCCTGGGGACTGAGTGACATGCACAAACTACCTGAGGGTGAGCAGGAACTGACCTGCGTTGTAGAGGGTCTTTCAACACCGTTTCTCATCTGGAAATATAACTTGCTGTGCTTTAGAGATCTACTATGATCATTGTTTTTCAATCAGGGCTGTTACTTCCATCATCCTGGGAAGGCTCACACTTGTCATAGTCTCCCTTATTGGGGCTGCATCTATTGTTGTCTGCCCGGGTGGGGCTGGCATCTCTGCAATCCAGAGCGACCACTGCAGCTGGGGCTGCACCTACACCAGAGCTGCTGAACTGAACCCAGGGACACTACTTTGGATTGGATGTTTAGGATTTAGTACTGTTGTGTGCTTAAAGGTACTTCTTTTTTTTAATAGACGCTGGGCTAAACACTGAAGTTATTGTTTTCTGTTCGTTGATTGTTGAGTGCTGAGCTCAGACACCACACACAACCTCCCAAGAAGCCTGCATCTTCTCAGCCCCTCTACCGAGAGATTCCAGTGTGAAACTATTGTAGTTGGCCTAGTTTGCATTTCTATAGTAGGACCATCCGAGAAAACCTATGGCAAAGGACCTCAACCACAAGGGTTGAAGTGAAGTAGCCCCTGTCTTCCCTGGAGCATAACGAGCGGAGTCTGACTCACAGTATTTCAGTGCAGAACGTACTGAGCCATTTTCTGGCCCACTTTAACTGGGCTCTTGGTGTTCAATCTTATAACGTACTTGTGGTCCTCAGAGATCCTGTCTAAGCAATAGTTGTGATGACTGCAGTGCTATGCCAGCACATGTTGGACCTTCATGTAAACAGTTAAAGAATGACGGGGCTCAATTTAAGCGTTCTCTTCACTTATATACTGTCTGTGTTTTCTAGTCTTTGTGGCATCAACATTCCTCAAGGTGCTTCATTTGCATTCTCTCTCTTCCCTTTCAAGTCAGTGGGGTTTGTGAGGTTTATTTAAAGTCTAAATTAGAGGGAGCAGCAAACCAATACTATTCGAAGCATGAGGATGTATCCGTGATTCCGAGTCTGTTGGCTCAGTGGACTAATGCGTCCGCTACAGGGGCTTGTGACCGACCTCATGGTCACAGGTTTGAGTCATGGCGTGTTCACTCGGCCTTTCATTCATCTGAGGTCGATAAAATGAGTACCACTGAGTTGGGTAACAATAAACATCTGTTATTCAGCACCAAGATACCTCCGGGGGAGCGTGCGCTTTACAAATACCTATGTTATGTTATGAAGACCTTGCTGAAAATGAGTGCTAGGTCTAAAGAGTTTGAGAATGTTGGCTGGACTGTTGTAGCTGAGGAGTCTGACCCTCCACATGAAGTGGGTTCTGATGTTTCAGCAGAAGACTATCTAGGCAATAAAGTGTCAGTCGAGTGAGGTACTACTTTTCTTTCAGCTTTTTAGGAGATATTCAGAAATGGTGTGCGGGGTCTTTGTTATTGTTAATTATATTCATCAATAGAAATGAGGTTTTGTAGGATAGGTCGGAGGGCAGCTTGTGCATTGGCCTGCAAGAAAGCTTTTTTAGAAAGCACCTAGTATGACACAGCAGGCCAAGAATGTTTTACTGATAACTATGAGTAGGTTCTGTACCTGACCTCCATTTCTTTGCTCACACCTGCAAACTTACTGCTCTCCTTACTTTGCTAAGCCAATGCCATTTCAAACCCAACAAGCCTAGGGAATGGAAAGCAAAGGTTGACTGCAACAGGAGACCAACAAACAGTTGCTGATGCATTCCAGCATTAGAACAAGTCTCATGAGTGTGGAAGCAGCAGCAAATCGCAAGTCAAACAGGAATAGTGTATTTTGAATGTTTGAAGCTGGTCAAAGGTGTAAGTATTGGTTGCCGGTTCTATGTTAAATGTCTTAACAGAAACTGGAGGAGTATATATCTGAACGGAGACCCTTGGATGAGACCAAAAGTCAGAAGCACCTGCAGATGTGGATCGAGCAGGCGGTGACGTTAGGTTGAAGTACTGGATGCTTTACATCTATTCTCACATCTCAACCAGATCTTGTGTGTGGCCTGGCTTACCTTGCACACATCCACCTCCTTGGCTTATTCACTCTGGGTTCCCTTCTGTGAATGGAGTTTGAAGATTTATCAGAACAGTACATTACAAGCTTTTTGTGCAAAAAAAAAACCTAATGCTCTACCGTACATTTGTTGCAACACCGCTTGAGAACAAGCATTGGCAAAGCCAATAGGTCTTGCATATGCAAGAGCTATTGACTTTGCTAATATGTTTTAGCCATGTTGTACAGCGAGTGGAGTGTTTTGGGGTGTTGTGGGGGAATGGAGTGGAGTGGCATGGAGTGCCATAGAGTGGAGCAGAGTGGCGTGGTGTAGAGCAGAGTGGCGTGGTGTAGAGCAGAGTGGAATGGTGTAGAGGGGAGTATAGTTATATGGATTTGAGCATCATAGAGTAGAATGTAGTGGAGTAGGGTGGCCTAGAGTGAAGTGGTGTAAAGTACAATAGATTGGCGTAGAGTGCAGTGGCAAATAGTGCATTGATTTTGACTGCATTTGCTTTAAGTAAAGTGGGGTAGAGTGCAGTGGCTTAGAGTGCTGCAAAGTAGAGTGCAATGGTGTAAAGTTCAGTGGAGTGCACTGGTGCAGAATAGAATAAATTGGTGTAAAGTGCAGTAACAGAGTGTGCTGGTTTCGATAAAGTGGTGTAGAGTGCTGTGACGTAGAGTATAGTGGCATAGAGTGGTGCAGAGTGCAGTAGCATAGAGTGCAATGAGTCGGAGTAGAGTGGTATTGTGCAGGGTACAGTGCAGAGATGTAGTGCAGTGGCATAGAGTTGTGGTGCAGAGTAGAGTGCAGTGGCGTAGACTACACAGTAGAGTGGAGTGATTTATAGCACATTAGTGTAGTGTGCAGTGGCGTAGAGAGCAGTGGTGCAGAGTGAAGTGTTGCAGAATACACAAGAGTGACAGAGTGCAGTTACAGCACAATGGTGAAGAGTGACATAGCATGCAGTGGTGCAGATTAGAGAGGCGTTGAGTTTGGTAGTGGAGAGTGCAGTCTTCCAGAGTAGACTGAGTGCAGTGGCCCAAAGTAGAATAGAGCGTTGTAGTGTATAGTAGAGTGGCATAGAGTGCATTGGCGTGGAGTACAGTGGCGTACAGTAGTTCAGATTTCAGTGTGGAATAGAGTGGCAAAGAGTGCGGTGGTGCATAGTAGATTGGCATAGAGTGCAGTGCCGTGGCGTGCATTGGTTTTGAGTAAAGTGGTGCGGAGTGGATTGGTGTAGAGTAGATTGTTTCAGAGTAGTGGTGATGCACGGTAGCGTGCATGGGCATAGAGTGCAGTGTTGTAGAGTGGCATAGAGTGGAGTGGTGTAGAGTGCAGTGGCGAAGAATGTAGTGGTGCATAGTAGAGTAGTGTGGGGTAGAGGGAAGTGGCATACAGTGCAGAGTAGAGTGCAGTGACGCAGTGTGGAGTGGTGTAGTGTGGAGTGGTGCGGTGTAGAGTGGAGTTGCGCAGAGTGGAATATGCATTGGTGTGCTAGAACACCATTATTACAGACATTATTACAGATAACACATGTTCAATTGAAATGGCCATTCCATTTCCACAGACATAGTTTTAATTGTACAAGTATACAGTGGACAAATGATAATGTGTGGAAATGTCCTCACCTAGTGTATTGATTTGTTTTGATCATATTAAAATATTTGTTTCCACCACATTTCAGAATTGCCAAAAAATTTGCTTCATTTGTGCTTTAATAATTCTGATATATTATGAAATATCTGCACAGTTCATTTACAGACATTTAAAATAAATTGTGTGCTAGAAAACAATAACATTGTACAGCCTTGCTCAAGCACTCCACCAAGTAGTCAGATTGATTGGCACATAAATCCTCCCACTTTGAAGTCTGAGAAAGAAAAGTAAACACCAAGCTCCCTAGAAGACAGAGCCTGACATTTGACCTCTGGTTTTGAATGCAAAGCAAATGTGAGAAGATAACAAGATTTAAAGACCTGTTTGCAAAAATCTATTACTGGTGAAAGAATACAGAATATAGGGTCGGGGCAATGGAAGGGTCGAACTCAAGCTGGACTACCTTAAACAAATAGCACCAGCAAATAGAAAGCCAGAAAATGTGAGTTGCAAACTACAAAGTTAATGGTAAGCAATGGGTGGAATGGATTCCCAGGGAAGCTTTCAGAATGTCCCCAAGATGACTTAGCAAACCAGATGGCTTCGACCTAAAAAAGACATTGTCTAAAGCGCGTCATGGAACTTATTAGTGGTCTTCCAGCTAGTTCATATTTGCTTTTTTTCATAGCCCTTAAAAGCTTTTATTCAGATTATGATGGCATAAATCATTAAAGAGTTGTTTATGAATTCTCTGGTCTATGCTTATTATTTGCACGAAAGTACACAATTGCTTCAGTTTCTTCTTGTAAACGGACATGTTTTGCGTGATGACTGACCAGGCCTATAAACAGCTGTAGGTCTATATAACCCATCTAAGGCAAGGACGGCTTTAAAAGAACTGTAAAATTAAGCATTTGGTGCTGTTTTAGGCTATATCTGTGGGAAACGTGACGCTCCCTCTGATACTGGGAATGTTTTCGTCTCCGGCGCTGAGTCACTTGTGAAGAATGTTTAGATCCAGGCAGCAGATGGAGTGTGTCACCGGAGAGGCTCAGCTTCTGCAAAATCTCCAATTTTAAATAGTATTACCAACTTTCCAAATAGGCAGGCTTTCTTCTACCCCTTTATCCACGGTTTTCCTGATCAACCAACACAAGTAAACTTGTTAGAACAGACTCCAACATTGCCTACCCAAGTGTAAACAAGCATTTTTTGGTTTTTAGATTCGACTCAATTACAAAGTTTAATTCTGCTCAAGGGTTCCCCAGTGCGACATGCTGCAGCTTGGTAGATTGTAACAGGAGGATTTGCTCGCACCGCACATGTGGTTGTTTTTCATCTGCTGTGCCCTGGAGAGTTCAAACAGCGGCGGCCAGCATGGGTCGCTGGTGGGGGGGGTCGGGTCCCGCGTCTTCTCTTCTCCTGAGCAGGCCGCCAGGCTCCCTCCCCAAAGCTAGTCACAACGCTTCAATGCAGTGTTCTGATTGGTCTAAGCGCCGTCACACGGCGCTCAGCCAGGGTCTGGAGGGGTGGGCATGTTCTCCATGCAGGCTGTAATGCAGTCTGCATGGAGGACCGGGAAGTGCGCATGACTGGTTTGGGCGGCCCAAGAGGGCCAACCGAACAGTCATTGCGCACTTTGGAGTGGGTAAACCACTGCTTCCCTGCCCTGCTTGGAGAGCAGAGCAGCCGCGCCCACCCGCCCGCCACAAAGCAGCAGGACACGTCAGAAAGCACAAAATAACTTAGTTATTATTTTATGTTTCTCTTCTTCACACTGCTTAAAGGCAGTGGGGTGACGCTCCTCCATAGCAGGGGAGCCGCCCCTGGGTCCAACAGCTGTTTGCGCCCTTTGTCACTTTGGTATTACCTAAGGGACAGTTTGTGTTGCTTTCCATATAATGGGTTGTACTGACACAAGATTTGCACCGGTCAGTAACGAGGATGCCTTCCCTCATTAAAGGCTTGGCACATGTAAATGTGGTATCTCCTTGGCATCCACTCCATATTATAGACACCGTCTTAAGAGTGAAAGAAACCAGCAGGAAGTAGACTGATTTTATACTACATGATAGAACACACAGGCTTGCATCCCCCAAAGGCAACCCACGGGGGGGGGGCACATGGGTCCCAAATCATCTCTCACTGGTGGGTACAGTTACAACTGCACTTGTCAGTTCAGACCCAGCCATATGCAAGTCAGGCAGACACTGTTCCTCACGGGAACAGTCCAGCCCGAACTGCCAAGCCAGGCCTTCCCTGGGCTGGAAACAAGCATCCTGTGGCTGGTTTCACGGCATAGTGGGCAAAAGAACGGTGGATTTAACCTAGATCCCTTGACTGGGGGAGAATGTTTGATTTATTCAGCATTTCGCCCATCATTTGTTGCTGAAGCATTCTTTGTCTAAGCACGCAGACACATGTCAGAGGTGGATTCATTTTTAGTAGTAAGATCTTCCAGGGTAGGTGTTTTTTACATTCTACCCTATGTAGTCTTTGGGTGTTTTAAAGTTTTGTTTTTTTAAGTATATTTTGTGAAAGTGCTAGTGATGGATTTCAGAAGTGATTTTTATTTAAACATAGGTGACACCTGCAGTGTATAAGTGGCAGCACACTGCCTAATGGCTACATGTAACAGGGGTTTGTGCGGGCACGCTGACAGAGGGGGGGGTGGGGGTAGAGAGGGAGGCAGGGGATGGGGTTAGGGTAGTAAAAGTTGAAGAATGGTTTCTCCTGATATGTGCATTGCCGATTGGGCATCATACACGATGTTACTGTGTGTACCCGTGAATTATTGATGAGACGGTTGGAAAAATCAATAAAATACTTTAACAAAAAAAAAAAGTGGCAGCACACTATCAAGGGAACCCCCTCTAACGTTTCTTTGTAGGTCTGGGAGAAACCTGGGGACAACAAACAACCTAAACCAGTATCAAAACCTCCCACTTGACCTATATTTCTTTTATCAAGGCTGATTCCAGCTCTGTGGGGCTACCTGCATGAAAAACATGATATACATGATGCACATGCAGCAACACAAGGTGCGGACGCGCTTCCTCTCCTTAGCGGTGCTCTTGGCCAAACGCAGCATAGCCATGCATTGGCGTTCCCCCACCGGCCCCCCGTTGGCGGCGTGGGTGGGAGCTACGCGCAAATGGGCGGCGGCGGAGGAGGAGACACTACGGGAGGAGGAGGTGAAAGGGACCCGCAAGCATCCTATCTCAATGGAATGGGCCATGTTATTGTACCAGTTTGGGAAACTCTCCCCAGGGGCGGACCCACCAGACGACGCATCTACACAACTAATCCAGGGCACACAGTTACAGGCCCTACCCCCCTGATTCCGTAGACACCCAACCACGCGAGCTCTTGACAAGCCTTAGCTTCAGGCACACTATTGCACTTCTCGGTCGCACCGACTAGGATAGGCAAAAATAAGTATCAGCGGTGCCTCACCATCACGACGCTACATTCCCTCGCCAGTGTCATTGGACATATTCCTCCATATCCATTCCCTAGTTTATGCCTATGTTAAACCCCAGTTCCTTTGCCGTATATGGAACCCGAGATCGCAGGATCTAAACGTCAGGATAACTGTATGCATTATTTATGCTTCCTGGTGACGAATCATCAATCAGTACAGTTGTTACACACCATTACAGGATGTAAGATCGGATACGCTCACCTGACGAATATGAATGATGTACAATGTATGAAATATGAAAATGGCAATAAAAATAAGTTTAAAAAAAAAAATACATGATGCACATGCAATTTACTATTTTGCCATAAAATATTTTTTATTCCAAAATAATTTTAAAAAGTTGCATTCATTATATCCATATTTTTTACCCTTATTTCTTTTACATAAATATTTCACAATTACATTTTTTGGGAGTAAATCAGTCAGCATGAACGTTATTGTTGTAATCTAGGAAGTTTATAATGCATCTACTCTCTGTTGCTGTCCTTGCCTTGCTGCTCAGTCTGTGTGATGTCATCGGAATGTTGAGTGTGTTTGAGTGGAAGGGAAGATCAGTTGGTGAGATGGGCTGAGCAGCAGGGAGGCTGCTCCTGGTGGGGCATCAATGGATATTAATCAAAGCTTAATCTGAACTTGTTGTGGATCCTATCTAAAGAATAAAGCTAAGATCTTGGACCACACATCTCTGGACTACCTAGCTTTCTTTTAATTGTAACAGTTATCCTTCATAAGAATTTGAATAACCCCTACAGATTGACCAAATTTGCATACTTGCTTCTCACATACACTTACATACTCATTCATACCACAACTCGTATCCGACACTCCCAAGATTGCATACACTATATGGTCCCCCAAAAGACAGGTGTGTTACAGTCTTTGTGACAGTGTTGTGGGCCGGGTATTTCACAGACCGGTCAACGCACGTTTTGGTGGGAATTGACAATTTTTGGCCACCTTCTTCAGGACCACCAATGCAACCGAATTAAGGTGAGTGGTTGGGGCATCTGAAATATTAAAAATAAAAACATGTCTAAGGTACATCCTTTGCACAAAACACAATTCTGTTATACTCCGTTGATTGAACAGAAAATGCTCCAACAATTTGCCCTAAGTTGGCAAAATAATATCGTGATAGATTGATCTGGAAAGGTGATAAGATGTCCACGAACACCACCACCAGGATATAAAGGCACAGACTTGTATTCATTTTTAGAAAAAGAAAAAGATTTCAAAAAGTAAGTGATAAATGCAAGGAAGCATGCCACCCTACCGTGCTGTTTTAGAGAGGTGATATTTGAAGAGTTACGGAAACAGACAAGACCTCTTCCATGTGCAGGTGTGAAAACTACCGTGCTCTCCAATGGAAGAATAGATTATTTTTTTTTAAACCTATATGACTTACAAAGTCTGGATGAAGAATTGATGTTCTTTACGACTATGGAATAGATTTTCCGAGGTGGTGATATCCGTTGAGTCTTTTATGATCTCACTCAACAGAACAGAACACGTGTTTCCATGCTACGCTGTTGGCTATAGAAAAGATACATACAGAGAACTTATGATTACAAAGTTTCTAAAATGAGTGAGGCAGTCTATGGGGGTTTGAAGAGACTGCAATGCCATCACAATATATGAATATGTATACCTGGTATTGGTAATGTCCAAACGTATCTGTCCCAGTATGGACCGGCAATGTTGTTAAGAGTCTTTGGGAACCCACGGGCGGACTATGTAGTACATCAGATACCTATATGGTTATGTCGAGAAATGTCACATACGCGAGATGTTTTATACAGATCACCAACTATATAATGCAGCAGTGCTATATGCCACTATCTAATATGGTGACTTGAGGTCATATACTTATGCCACACAACAGACATAACATAAATAGACCTTATAAATATTAATAGGCTCATAATAAAGGAGGGTGTAGTTAACGAATACACACCTGTGTAGTGTCCTTCTTCTACTACATTTGATTAGGATCGAACTAAAATCAATTAGTCCGCAATGAAGAGTGCTAACATCTCCGAATTTGGGTGAATGAAAGACCAGCCTATTCTAGAGGGGTAAAGAGACAACAAAAGAGACTCCCCAACCTGGAATTATAATCAGATCTACTACAATAAATGAAATCAAATATAGTGCCAACTAAGCGGCATAAATGGATGTAACGTATACATTATAAGTTGTATATTTGGTCCCACAGTTGGGTACAATGAATTTTGTAAACATAATTGTTAACTAAAAAATACAATGCCAAACTTCCCCCAAGGAATTATACGTGGGTATAAATATAAGATTCCTCTTTCTTTTATGGGTGTGGCTACATAATAAAACAATAATATATATGGCATTAAATCTATCCGCAAATATATCAACTTTATCTAACATGCTCTATTTTGAAAGAATATCCAAAAGGCATCATGATGAAATATATGCTGGTTATGATACCAAAGTATTGGTTCATAAATACAGACGCATATTTCCCAAGAGCATTGAAAGGCACGTGGGGGCATAAAGGTCTAAAACTCTTCATTTTTGTTGTAATGTGGGTAAAATATAAATATGATTTAACAAAAATGTATTGAAATACTCTGTGCCACAGTAGATGTATTAACAATGGCCGCCAACTACAAGTGCATCTCAACCATTTCAAAAGTTGTTTAGCGGGAAAATGAAAGAAGAAAGGCAGCAACTGCATCGGCCTTATTGCTAACACATATGCCAACCGTCAACAACTACGTATGTCCTACGGTGACTTACTTGAGAACGGCGTGTTGACGGGCGTGGGCTGCCATTCCCTCCATGTAAATGCGGGGTATGGTAGTACACGTGGTCCGCCATTTTGAAGTTTAGGCGTGCTATCACGCGATGCACGTAAGAGCGCTGGACTTGTGATCGGATAGTTCCTGGTCCCATGACTACCAACCAGTGGCACAAGTCTGGCACCATGTTGGAGTGCAAAGCGGCTGCTCAAAAAGAGCCGTATACAGTGATGCGAACAACTCCAATGCTACCATAGTCTTAAAGGAGTCTGACGCACAGCAATACATCTTCAAACTGTTGGATAAACCTCTGCACAATGTCGGGACACAATATAAATCCACATACGAAAATATGATATATCTAACAAACCTATGATTCCTGGTCTTGCATCAAAAAAGGCCTTGGCAGTCACAGTAGTGTAATCAGACTCGAGACATTATAAGAGGGCAGCTGCCATCCCATAATTATGCTTCAATACATACTATGCCTTAAGTATAGTTCTTACATGCCATAGATTAGAATCCTTATAAGCTCATATCTGAGCAGGATAAAGCAGCCATACTCATCATAACATATCGTTGTTTATAAGAATAAATGATGAACGTACTCTACCAGGGAGCATGATTTCCCTAATGCCGGTAAATGTACAGATACAGGGTGATATATAAGGTTACAAGCTGGACAACCTTAGGAGTGGAATCACAACCCTTGGTACTCAATGCCTGGCTGGCATGTACTATGATGCAAAATAGAGGGGTACAGTATACTAATGCCTGCTCTAAAACTCATGTGAGGTTCAAAGAGGATCCTGTAGACGCAATCTGTGATCCATTGGAGCCTTGCCAGTATGTATTGACTCAATACCAGTGTGAGTTCTTATGATCGTAAAATAATTATTTCTACGTCACAAACCAGATAATCTCTTCATTTAGGCCTTCTTTGACTATAAGAGAGAAAATCCAAAATGTTTCTCTTTGTTTACGAGTCTGTTCTAATGTTAGGCCTTGTTTTGGTCTTACCTTTTCTAAGATGAACCATTTAAGATCTTTTTCCGAATGGTTTTGCTCCTGACAGTGTTAGCATACAGGACTGAAATAAGGTGGCTCTGGTTATATGACTGTGTGCTATGGCACTCTTAACGTTTGCCACAGTTTTATTAGGGCAATGTATAGCCTAATTCTCTGCAACCACTGGACAGGCCTCCTGCCACGGGACCTCCTTGAACAGCTATACCGTCGCGGTAATAAGGCTATGGAGACAAGTTATTTTCAAATGCTTTGCACTGTTCCTTTATTGGGGTTATACAATGACACAACAGTCAGTTGATTTGTCCTTTCTCTCTTGGTTAGGAGAGCTCCCGCAGTCACGAAGGATCCATAAGAGGTAGGGCAGGTGCACTGACTTCCAGCGTAGTCCCGGCGTAAGGAACCGAAAGAAAACAAAACAAAACTAGGGGAAGGAAAACAAAATCTTCCTTGCCCGGGGTAGGGATTGTGAAGGAAATATCACCTGACTCTAGCACCTTATGAGATGGCGATTTGGGAACAAATGTGACCTCCCTCTATATCGTACCCGGCCCCTCCCCGTGCCCTGAAAAGCCCGCAGCCTTGCCTGTACCTTGTCTAGCCACCCTCCAGGAGAGTAGCGGGGCGAAGCGCTGTCTCGTTGGCCTTCTGGCGTGTTGTTCTCGTCTGAAACGGCGTGTCCGGCTACGGCTTTCCTCTCCTTCCGGAGGCTTGTACCACCGGGTAGCTTTGGTGTCTCCCGCTCCTCTTCTCCTGCCTTTTCCATGACTTCCCGATTCATCACAGCGTCTTGCGCCCTCTGCCTGTTGTGGTCCTCCTCTGATAGGACTTTCAAAGCCAGCGTCATTGGCCACGCCCCTCGGGGCTCTTCCTGGTGACTGCTGGGGTGATCCTTAAAGGCCTCCTCCACAGCCTTTGTACGGAGTGACAGTACGTCAATCATGTTGTCGATAGGGGAGTAAGGTACTGTAGTCACCTGTTCCTCTTCTGTCTCCTGACACCTACATTGGAGTTTTCTGCAAAAAAACATAGCCAGTCTTATTCAGCCAGAGCCTTGTAGCGAAGTATTGCTACTATAAATGAAGTGACACTTTACCCCCTGCCCATCAGGCACTCTTGGGAAAAATACCTGGGAATTCTGTGTCTCAATTGATGACAAACACCCAGAGTATACTCCTAGTATTGCCGAAGTCTTAAACTAACCAAATAGTAAACCATAGTGTAATTAGTAGTAGTTGACAGACATTTGTTGATTTTTATATTTTCATGAAGTGTTTGTATTCCCAAAATTGTATTTTCACCAAGTCCTAAATGATGATGATACAATTTTATTGAATGGCTGTGGCTATAAGCATTAAATAACATTCAGTCTTGGAGTATGTGAAATATTACTGATGAGGCTTTGCAGTGGAAACTGTCCAATGGGTTTTGCCTTGCACCACAATAACCCCTCCCAAACCCATCTCACAAACCAGAAATCTTGGCGTTTAGATCAATCGTTGCTCATGTTACAGCTCGCCCAGCCTGCTGCCACTTGTTATTTTGTCCTGTGTACCTTTATAACAATCTTATCACTTCTTACTTCCTTAAACTTGTCACTCAACCCTTAACTACGCTGAGGCAAGACTATGTGAATACAGTTTACATCGACCTCCAAAAATATATGCTTAATCATGTGCCGGTTTTTCAAAATCTAATGGGTTGTGCAGTTGCAGATCTTCCATCGGAGAATCCATACCAGAACATTTCACGGAGCTGAATTGGCTGCCTGTTCATGAACTTATTCTTTTCCAAAACTCTGGTCCTAAAGCAATGCTCTTTGTAGGACCTTCATTCCACCGTTCACATTTCCATCAGTACATTCCATCCCACTTTTTATAATCCAGCTTTTAATGTGTTGGCCCTTCCGTGCTTTTGGTGTGATCAACTAGGTGGTTGAGCCTTTTTAGGTCTCGCCTAGCGACGTTGTGCATGTGCTGCTCGCCTTGGCGAGACCTATTGTCGGTTTTTGGGCAGAAGGGGGACAGGAGATGTGCATGCGCCCAGACAGGAGATGTGCACGTGCCCGGACAGGCAATGCACGTGTCTCTCATGGCAACAGCTTGTTGATCCAGTTGGCATGCATCCAGGCATTTTATCTGACCTGATTGCGAGCATCTGCTGGTGCTCGCAGAAGAATTGCCTGTCCTGCCCCGAGCCGCAGAGCGCGAGCTCCCGCACTGTTTATTCCGTAGTTTCCACACGACAGACAAGAGACAGTTCTCATGTGATCTCCATCCTGCACCCATCATTTCACATACTTAAAGGGCTGTGGTATGTACGCTTATGCGCCACATAGTGTTGACCATATCATATGAACTACACTTCGTATATTGCACAAGTAGGTTATGAGCTTAATAACGGGAAGTAGAGCATGGCCATTTCTACCACAGACGGGTGATGAGTTATTCTAGTATTCTACAACCTTGGCTGGGTAGGTGCAGAGACAGTGACGTTGTCAAGGACTGAACAAGGACCCTGCCTCTGGGCTTTCTGATTGACTTTTAGTCCTGTGTTTCAGTCGCTGCTACGTGTGCTCCACCAGGTACCAGCTGGTAATTAATAGGCACGCTCCACTCGGAAGTGCGTCCGTGGAAGGCGGGCTCTTCCTGCATGTGCCATGGGGCAGGGAAGTCAGGGCCAGGAGTTTACACAGAGCAAGATTTATCTAACGGAATTCGAATACTCTGGGAGAAAGAGATTCATCTGAGAATTAATGGAAGCGCTTGCCTCTTGTTTAAAGTCTAACATCTCAGAGGGCGCAGTGAGTCCACGTGCGTGATTTAATCCCCTGAAGCCGAAGCGGCCGTCCTTCCAGAAGCGGTGCAACCCCGGCCATGACACACTGCCTTTTGAAACCTCTGGCTTGCCCAATCCCTGCGGCGTGCCCTGCAGCGGGCCCACTCTAGCACTATTTCCCATTTTAGAAGCCTTCCTTTCTGGGTGCACAGATCTTACGAGTGCTTTAGATGTGTGTCGGCGTGTGACGGAGGAAGCGGCGGGCTGAGAGGGTGACCTCAGCGGGCAGCGGACAGCTCTGAAGGCCAAGGCCGACTTCACCACGGTTGTCCGGGGTGTGACCGTGTGTGAGATCAGAGCGGGCCGATGGGAGGCTGTAAGTATGGCTGGCATCTCACAGCCCTTTGTATCCGTCACTAGGAGCTGCTGACATTCTTGTGCTCATAGAGGACCGAGCATCACTTGTGTGCTCAGTGGTGCAGTGTGTGTGCTACTGTATCGAAAGGTTTGGTCTGTTTGTTTTTCAATAGGGGCCTATCTTATAAATGTAGTGAGTTATTTTTCTGTAATGCTAAAGCTGATATTTGTTTCATGGTAGGCTTTACAAACAACATATCACTGTGCCATAAACGAGGAAGTGTGGGAGCAGGAGGAGAGAGCAGTAAAATGCAACCATCGTCTTTAAATATGTTTGGTAAAGTCTGGTGTGTGCTGAGGTGATTCTACACATTTTTACGTGGAGCGATGGGGCCACCAGAAGCAGAGTGTGTGGTTTAAGTCATGTCGTGGTCATATTGTGCAATGATTTGAAGCCGTGGTCCAAGTGCATTAAAAAACAAGCATTTGCAATGCAATAGGTCTTGCAGTTATGCAAGTTTGAGCTATTGGCATTCTAAATGGCTATGCCTTTTATTTTGGTTTTTAAAACATAAATAAAAAGCATTGTCATTTACAATGGCAATAGCTTAAACTCGCGTAAATGTGAGACCTATTGCATTGCAAATGCTTGTTATTCTTAGCAGCTAATAGATGTAACTCATTTATTCCTTTCTTATGAGCTGTTTTCAACCGCCAGTAGCTTTGGAGAGCTCTTTAAACCTAGTGTTTTAGTACAGTTGTTTGGACCTAGATCTTCTTTTTAGTTCCTGTGTTCCTTAGCTCCAGGATACCTCTGTGAGCTTGTCATGTACTTTAACATTTTAATTCAGTTGCAGTCAAGCGCAAGGCACCTTCCAGCGTGTTTGCTGGGACCTTTTGTGAGGAGGTTCTGTGCCACATCAAGTGATCACATGGATACCCCCTCCCAGCGGACCCTGCCATCATCCTTTTCGGTGTGAAACCGGCCATCTTGGAGGGTATGACTGGATGCGATTGAGTGCTTGTAAGGCATGTGACTGGAGCAACCAAACAGCTAATTGTACTGATTGTACTGGATAAAACCGACCCCGCCCACCGCCTCCCTATGGTTCTAGAAAATAGAATAGGTACTGTTCCCTGGAATTTATAACACACAAACTAACCAACTCAAATCAATCAATAGGTTTGTAGAGCATTTCTTGTCACCCGTGAGAGTATCCAGGCGGTATTTGATAAGAAATTCACCTATCTATGGCAGACGCTTATCGACTATATTTGGCGGCTTGAACATAAATACTTTGCTCTGCCAAAGCTCAGTGCCCTGCAACTCTTCGAGAGCACCTAACAGCACACCGGTGTACTCCCTAAAAATATGCATCCCCCTCCTTATCTCGAACGCGGGACACCCTGCAGTAACCTGCCCGTCCCTCTCCACTTGCAGCCCCCTCCCCATGCCCTTTTTATTTCAAATTGTTTTAATGAGAGGCGGGGGACAGATCATTTATTTCCTTTATTGTACTAGTTATGTCAGAAAGCATAGACAAGTGGCAATGATTACCCTGGTTGTTTGCAGCAACCATCTCTGTACTCAGACTGTGTTGCCAAGCCTGGTCTCAAAACCGTAATAAAAAGATTTGTGGGGGAAACAAAATTAAGTTCAATCCTTCATTTGCCTGTCTGAGAGATTACTTATACAGTACAATTTCATGATTTGAGATAATTTGGTGCATAAGCTTGGATGTATGTACACAATGCAAAAATGATCTACCCTTGTATGTATGTAGTCATGCAGCGAGCCAGAAAATTGATGATGAACCAATGTGGTTAGGCCCTTGTAGGAGCTTTAGTGGCTGTCCTTCCTGTTGTAGTTTGTAGGCCTTGAAGCCTCTAGATAAGATTTTGTGTGCTTCTGGTATAAAGGGATTTACCATGGTACACTGCATAAATGTTGGTTTAAAAACTGTGGGCCTACAGCATTTCCACCAATGGAAGCAATGTTGATCAGTTTACGTATATATCACATCTTCCACCTGAAAAATGGCGGAAAGACACTAACTGATGCACATAGGCCAACAGTAAACTTCTAGACATTTCTTTTGTCGTGATCAGTTGTTCAAGATGATAGCTGATGATGTGGAAGTGCAAGGAAATCTGACCATGTAGTATGTGGGTAAGCCCTGTAGCCTCCTCTATGAGTTGCTTTGTTTTAAGGAGCTTGCCTCGTGCGATCTGTTGTATTTTATCAGTCTAATTTTGAAACTGGTTTTAGGTTTTGAGGACATCAGTTTAATCAGGCGACGTTTGTACTAAGGGCATGTCCGCTGCGTCAGAAACTTTCATGAATATTTTTCCTCCTATTCCATTTATGATGCGTTTGTCCTCTATACAGATCTTCGAAATTTGTTATGATTTTGGTAAGCTCGTTATGTCAAAAGTAAATTTTAGGGAGAGCCAACAGTGTGTGCACGTAAATGAACTCTGCAGCTAACCCGTCTCTTGAGAAATGTTAATACATATCCCCCCCCCCCCCCACTTACAGTGGTTTATGTGGAAAAAGACATTACTTTGGTCGTCTTTTTTTTTTTTTTTCTTTAATTCTATTTTTCAACTTCTACTGAGTTGTGCTGTCGTTTTCTGAATTCCTTAGAAGTTCATGCAATTCGGCTCTTTTACAATCACTGGTCGAGTGTGGGAATGTTTTTCAAGGCAGGCCTAGCAGGTAGGCGTGCCCTTCCCAAGTCAGGTTGGTATCATAAAATTTCAATATGTGTAATAGAAATGTCAGCCTTGTGACTCTCTTGGTAGTCATGGGTTTATGTGAGCTTTAAGCAGCTGGGAGCTTTGTTTAATGGGTTTGTTAAACAGGGCTGAAGGTAAAATAGCAGATAAGATGTCATAAAATTCAGGGAAGAGCGCCTCAAAGTTGGACATTATTGTTTTGTTGCCGAAGACACCCCAGCCGCGGGTCCTGCCTCTGGACGTTGTTGCTACACTCTAAGATTTTTTTTTTCGTGATGCACATTACATCAGCCTCCACTTTTCTTACAATATAAACATAGCCCAGAACTGAAAACAGTGCTGTACTCGCTTCCAAAACAATCTGCGTGTAATCTCATACCAGCAAACTGAAGTGGGAGGCAAGAATGAAAGCAAAGCAAGAGCCGCCTGACAAATTGAAGATAATTTCCAGTTTGCGGCTCCACCAGCCAGCTATCTGATTGCAGTTTTAATCCGTCTTGCCTTCCTTTTTGTGGTAAACAAAATAGAACTTTGTGTGAGGAAAAGAATGCACGATATGCACGTGTTTGTCTCACAGAAGTACCTCAGCTATACTAAGTAGTATATATTTTTTTTTTACCACGAGTGGGTTGAACTAGCATTAGATGTTGTATGATCCAGGCCCTTTTTCCCCCACTAAGAAATATTTATCTGATGGAGACATCTAGCCGCAGATTCCTTACCTTTGAATTATCCACAGGCACCAGACTGGATCCAGAAATGTTTCTACAGCAGTACCTCTGCGCGTCGGAAGAGGGCATCGAGCCACTCCATAACTACGTCGTCCACCAGATGTGATGTAGTCAGAGACCATATATGCCCTCACCAGACGCGCAAACGTCATTTGTTCCTTTCCACCCTTCCACGCAGATACGAAGAGCGGTACTTCTGGCCATGTTTGGCCTCCCATTACAAACAGTGTACTATTATAGATTTGAAAGGTGTTGTGGACACCGACGTCGACCCCCCCCCCCCCCCACCCTCATTCTATTTGCATGTGGTGTCTAGGTGAACATCCTTATTCTGAATGCTGTCTTCAGTCTTGGTCTTCAGTGTTCCTGGGGCACCACATAACATTGTTTGCGGCACAGTGGTCGACAGCCCCTCGTTGGTCATGGTCCTTTTCTTCCTCTGAGGACCCCTCGAAGGCCAGCTCCCAAAGTCCTTCGTCCTTGCTGTCACCCGGTAAGTCACACCATAGGTGGACTGTGCTGCTGCCTTCTTCAACTTTACCGCGTATGAGCGGTGTCCCTGACTCGCTACCCGTACCTCCGATTTCAGAGTTGGAACGTGCGTCTGTCCCACGCCTTCTGGGTTTTCCTGGCACCTAGGCGATTATTGCTCAGATGAGCGAATACTATCTCTCCCTTCATTTCATTTTTGGTTCTCAGCCTCACTCTGGTGCTCTTCTCGGCCTTCTCCCATTTCAAGGGCCTACGTGAACCAGTCTATAGCTCATAAGCGCCATCCTGCCCCTGGAGACCCGCTCTGCCTTTCTTATTAGTATACTCTGCACAGCTTTGTGGTTCAGGCTGCTACCGCCTCCACCAGCATCGGCACCGTGCCCAAGCTCCCTCCAGACAGAGAATCTAAAGGTCTGGATGCTTTTCGTAGATATCTTTGCTGGTACCAGCTATGCTTTATTGTCCCTTAATACAGCTTGTGTTTTGGGCAGTTTTTCTCATGTGTTGTGGGATTTGGTCTTGCGCCTTCTCCCCTTCATCCCTGATGACTCTTAGGACACTCTTACTCAGCTGATCTAGGATTGCCATCAGCCGGCTACGTTAATGATTTGCTGTGGCATGGATAACACAGATTCTTTCGGATGTGACATGGCCCTTACGGTAGCTCTTTCCTAGCATGCCTGGCTATATACCTTCGGCTATTCTGAGGCTGTTCAGTCCGCCTTGGTGGACATGCCTTGAGGTGGTCAATATCTGTTTGGCTCTCAAGCTGACTCTGATTTACCTTGTTTTTGGGATAATCGGAGGGGAGCGAAATCTTAATACCTAATTGCCATTTGTCCTCTTCATCCCTCTATAGTCGGTCGGGCTGGGAATGGTCTCTTGCATTCCCTTCTGTGTGAGATGCTATATGGCAGTGCCACTAGGCTTCTTCTTTTCACTCATTTCCTCTGCGTGCCATCTGGTGTGGTGCCCCTGCCCCGGCAGGAATTTTCTTTTCTTGCATTCTTACCCTGTCAATGACTGGTTGTGGTCCCTAGTTGTGTTATTTGGGACGCATCTTAATTTCTGACCCTGTTTCGTGTCTATGCCGGTGGCTGCACCTTGTTCTATGGTTTCTACTCAAGTTTTGATTGGGGTGTTTTCATGGTATTGTGTGGATGCACTGTTGTCTTGTTCCCCTCGTCTGTATGCCTTACAGGTATTCCTCCATGTGTTTGACACTATAGTAACCCTTGTAGGTTACACCACATGCTGTGCTTTGGTGCACCGTTGCAAGTCGCAAGATGCTGCACAGGTGTTCTTTTTGCCACCCACCCTGTGGTTGGGTGTTTCTCCACGCCAGCTAGGTATTTCTTCCCTTCCACTCTATGGTGCCCTTCTTTCCTAGCAGAGGCAAGCGAAGGGGCATGGTTCTTGGCCTGTGGTACATTGTGTGATCCTGCCCTAAGTGGTGTTCCTTCTTCAAGCGTTAGCACTTTTTGTGCTAGCTCTCGCTGTACATGGACAAGACAGGCTCCTGACCACTATCTTTTTGTTTCATAGGTTCCTTGCAGTCAAGCCTTGTCTGTATCTTGGAATGGGTGGTCTACTCGGCCGCCCTACCTCTTCTATGCCTCTGCATAGCCTGTTTTTCGCCTGCTTCTGCCTTGCGCAATACTGCTGTTGCTTTTACTTTTTACTTGGAGACGTTTCCATCACACCTTCGATACGAACCCCAACGTTTTGTTACTGGCCTTGCTGTTCTTTAGATGTGCCTTCTACCTCTTTTTTGGGTTTCTGGCCATGTTTCATTCCGTGTTCTTCTTGGACATGGGTTCCTTGCTACGTTTAGATGGAGGATTCTTCCGACTTGTCTTATTGTACTGCCATGGTGTTTTTCCCATCTTTTTGCACAGCTGTGGATTTGGTTCCATACAGGGCTCTCCCTGTGTTTTCTGGTGGGTAGTTTTCTTCCTCAACCTCCCATCCTGGTAAGCATCTCTCTCTCTCTCTTTTTCTTATGCAGACCGGATAGCCAAGTCTGGGATCTTTCTTGGAATCCATTCGCAGACCCTCCTCTGAGATGGTATTGCTTGGGAATCTCATTCAAAGGTAATGAATCTGCAGATAAACATCTCTATCAGATGAATAAGTTACTTACCTTCTGTTATGCCTTATCTGGTAGAGACTACATCTAGCTGCAGATTCCTTACCGACCCACCCATCCTTACTCCTCCTCGAACTGATTCTCCTTTTCTTCCAGATCCCTTCTATGCACCCTCGTGCATTTTGTTGGTTAAAAAAAAGAAATAGAAAGGGTTGACAAAGGAAACTAACATTATTCATTAATGTGAACGTCTTTCAAGAAGAGGATTCTTTTTGGGCGCACAGTTTCCATATCAGTTTCTATACTTGGCTCCGTGTTTTAGTGCTGAAATTAGTCGCGGAAAAAATGGACGTCACCGCATTGGTGGAGGGGTTATGGTGACGTCACATCTGGAGGACTACATCATTACAGAGTTGCTCGACACACTTTACCGAAGCGAGAGATGCTGCTGTAGAAAACTTTCCGTATCCAGTCTGGCGCCTTGGGATAATTCAAAGGTAAGGAATCTGCAGCTAGATCTAGTCTCTAATAGAAAAGGCGTTACCAGAGGTAAGTAACCTATTATTTAGAATTGCATTCTAAACAATTGATCACTGGCAATGATTGTCAAATTTCTTAACGTGAAGTGGTCAGCCGCCACTGTCGCCTTTTCTTATCTAGTGTGCTGAAACAGCGATACAGGGCTGTATGTGCAAAGCCATTAATATGTCAGAAAGGAGGAATTGTGCAGCAA
This sequence comes from Triturus cristatus, assembly GCF_964204655.1. Classification (NCBI taxonomy): domain Eukaryota; kingdom Metazoa; phylum Chordata; class Amphibia; order Caudata; family Salamandridae; genus Triturus; species Triturus cristatus. The sequence goes on from NC_140591.1 coordinate 833,633,004, forward strand.
GGTTGACTAATGTAGGCAAAAAAAAACACTCCTTGTGTGGCAAGGCAAATTGTGTTGCTTGTTAAACGATTAATGGCAAATTATGCCGCACTTTCTGTGGCATTCTCTGCCTGTTTTAGCATATGTTGATGCAACTGAGATCCCAAATTATTTAAAATGGTATGCGCCAAAAGTGTGACACTGTGTTGTATATAGGCAGTTGAATTACATTTTATTAACTCTGCCACCTTTCAGAGTAAACAATTTTGTTCTGTTAAAAAAAAAAAAAAGCATCAATAATGCCGAAAGGTCAGGCTTAAAAGGAATTATATAAGGTAATGTCAAGCATTACAAGCAAATAGCATGGGAATAGATATGCATTTGTGTGTAATTAAAGAACATTACAATTCTATTGATGTAGGTTAAAGGTCAAGTGACAGTTAAACTGTCAAGGCAGACCTAAAAATCCATGCAGGTTAATTACTACCCTCCTACCATCCCTGCTGCCAGCAGAGATAAACATACATGTTTTAGTTATGTAAGACACTTTCATAGTAATCTTATGTAATGTGTGTGCCCCTGGAAGTTCAACCTTGAGTAGCTCGGGGCAATAACCAAAATTATCACAGCATCTTGGGGGCATAGAGGGGAAGCACTTTTTTGTGGAAACATACAACTTCTGCTCAATGAAAACATGTACTCCTGATTCTCAAAGTGTGGGAGGGCCCCTCTTTAGTGAGGATCACATCATTGTCTGGCGTCAGCTGCAAGCAGGCCATACAAAGTTGAACTAGGGAGAGAGCAAGCCTGTTTGCACATACCACTTGTGAGAAAAAAAGCATTTCCCTTCCATTATGCGCATTTCATTCAGCAATTTGTAATGAAATTTGTTTTTACTATCAGGTTTTTACTGTGATCACGTTCTAAAGCCTGGGAAAGCTACTCTTTCAACTAAGGAACAACTCTGCAGGACAGAATAGTATGTCCTTCTTATTCTGTACCTATTAATTTGTTGATAGTGACAGCAGAATGGCTCGACCTATTGTGCTCCGAGAAATTCCGCCACCTTATGAGGATCTGGAATCTCAGCAAGGCCGACTTAGCCTTCCACACTTCAGAGTTCAGTGGCTTCAGCATCGTTTATTGGGCTAGTAGTATAACTCTTTTACAGCACAAAGAAAGCCCAGAATTATGTATGATAATTTATATTAAAACATTAAAAAAAAATCTCATAGTGATCAAACTTTGAGGTGGCGATACCGAACAGTAAACTAAGTTCTGTCCCGCTGGCATCTCCGCTGCAAACTCTGGCCAGCTCATAATGAGGCTCGTAGCAAACGCAGATCCTCGTTCAGATCTAGAGAGTGACATGAAAATGGCTAGCTAGTAAAATGTGATGAAACTATAATAAGGCTATGTTAAAATATAAGTTACTATCTCTCTTCCCCCCCCACCCCCACATGTAGAGCCTAGATTAGTCTTGTTCAGTAAGAGCGTGCACTGTTGAAATAGAAGCTATGTTTTAAAGAGAAACCGGAGTGTTAACATGTATATAGTCGGGTGAATAGTATCATTAGAAATCCATACTATTGCTGATGTTCTAAAACAAAAAGCTGTACAATGTTTACAGAAATCCAGACTAGGCTGAATCTGTGTGTTTGGTTATGGTCCAAGAGCCCTTTTGATGTACATATCACTTGGAGCACAGTGGTGCTAAAAATATGACGGTGTGAATAGCAAAACAAAGTAAGTTTACGCCATAGATTTGATATACTTTACATATTGTTTATTTGTATAACGTATAGGGTATCTGTCTGCCGTCTAATGAACTCCCTCTATTCCACACTTAAGGAATGTCATTTCATCTGGTCACAATTGTCACATCTTCAAAAGCCTAACAAAGGGTCAAAAGCTGAAAGGCGACCAGTTAAAGTTAGCTAAATGTTAGCAGCTGTTGTGCATTCCATGTCCTCTATATTTAATAACTTTTGAGTCAGTACAGCTAAAAACAGTTTTCGCCTTAATCTTTAAACACTTCATGAGCTGGTGGATTGTGTGGTAAGTCTTTATTTTCAAGTCAAACACCTACTGAAATGACCCAAATCCGGTGTCAGTGGCCCTCCATGAATGCAAAGACCTACTTCCTAAACAGTGTTGTCAGTGTTGGACACATCAATTCATGTTTCCAGTTATTTTCCACTTAATATATAGGACTTATTCCAATATGCCTCTAATAAGAGTTGTGCTGGTAGGGGATAGCAAAACCTGACCCACAGACAAGGGATGAACATGCTAAATACTTAACTACATCTACGTGTTTCATCAGTTCGTGAGAAAATAAGAAATAAGCAGCTGGTCAGAATGTTCTCATCCTCCAATAAAAGACTGAGGTGAGGAAATAGCCAGAACATTTTAATTACCCCACTTTGAACCACATTTCTAAGGACACTCAATGGGCAAATAATGTAAGCCTGATGTTTCCCAAAATAGTTCCATCTGTCCTGACACCATCCACCTATCCTTTCATTCTTTCACGCATCTATCCACCCTTTCAACTTTCCATCCATCTGATTTGTGCATCTCTTCATCCATCCTTTCACTCCTCTGTTCATTAATCTTTTCACCTTTCTGTCCATCCTTTAATCCACTTAACTATCCTTCATCCCACCCATACAAAAACGGAGCCTTTCACCAGTCAGTCCATCCATTCATTCTTCCATCCATCCAGCCTCGCACTTTCTCCCAATGTTCTACTTGCCTTTCTTTCACTTTTCCTTTCAACATTCCTTTCAACATTCATTTCCTTTCATGTTTCCTCCCAGCTTTTTCTTTGACCGTTTCTTCCTTCTCTCATTCTTTCTTTCCAGTTTCTGTCTAGCTTACCATTATTCTTTCTTCTCTCACATATTCTTTCGTTCATACCACCTTTTCCCATGCTCTCTATTTCCTTCTCTCTATCCGGTTTAAGTCTGTAATGACTATACACCTATCACCTGAATTTGAGATTAACAACAAAAGAGCTTTCAGAGTACTGCAGATAGAGGGCACGTGCTCCACCTAAATGTTTCTCCTGAGTGCAGGATTTGTTTGGCCCGGAGCTGTGTGCTTCCACTGAAAAGTGTCTCAGTGTTGCACGTTTTGGCTTGTAAGCTTATACTAAATACAGCTGGACTTAATTTGTTAATGGGGCAAGCCCATGGTCAAGGCTATAGGCATGATCTGTTTGTTAAAGGATGTTATGCTTTCCACTTTAAACATGTCAGGCCTACTGTCTTTATCATATGTTGGCATCAATCTATTTAAGGATGGGCTGTTATTGTTCTTTATGAAAGCCTGCAGAGGAAGATTTTGACACCTGGAATGCCAGATTACTTTAGTAGGCATGGGATTTGTTGTTGGTCATCATCTTACGAACAGCAAATATAGAAGATTTTCTCTTTGAAAATCCTTTTTAGGCCCTCTTAGGAGATGTAGTATTTTGCTTAGTCAACTATAATTGTATGACCGTGTGTCTGATGGTTGTCTACTGAAACACTTATACACAGTATTATAGGCTTGAGTTGATTATTGTAACAATCTGTGAATGCCTGTTTGGTTCACCGGCAAAAGTTTTTATCCAATGGCACAGGTCTGATCCTAATATGATCAGTTATAAAAAAGGTAGGATGCCAGGCTTATTTATTATGTAAAGCAGGTGTTAAATCCAGAAAGCCTTTAATAGTAGGTTATTCCCTTGTATTACAGATTATACACTGGTATTTTGTTACATGTAATATCACAAATTAAAGTAGTAGGCAAGGGACTGAACTTGGCTCCCTTAGCTGCCCCTGTCCTCCACGCCTGTCAACCTTGCCCTGCTGTTGCCTTATAGTCACTTATTATGTGATTTTACCTTTAGACAGAAGAGGCCAATTTAAAACAAAAGGACATGAGTGGGTCCCAGTTTACCAGTACATGGGTGCAGTGGCTACCGCCACTGAACCTGCTAAAGTAGGGACCACAACACCAATGTGGTGAAACTGTTAAACCAGCCAGCAGCTATTTTATTGGAAAATTAGACTTTTGTAAGAACCACACCGTGTCCTATTGTTTAAGATGTTCCATGTAGATACATTCTTGAAATTAAATGTAGGCCCTACCTTTGGTTAACATGCACTCTGTTGTTTTTTTGTAGTTCTGAAAAGGTTGCTGTCAGCACACAGGTGTAACTAGGCCCATGCAGCCCCTGCAGTGCAGGGGCGCCCCCAAGCAATCAAGGGGGGCTCATTCAGCCCAAGAAAAAAATATATTTGTTAGATATTGAGGACTCTGGTGCCCCTCACCACATTCTGCAGAAGGGCCCCACCATTTTTAGGTCTCGCCTAGGGTGTGGGCATGTGCTGCTCTAGGAGATGACCTTTTAGAATTGGTCTGCCCTTTTCAAGCACTTGTGCTTTTGCTGGTATCCGCGTTGCGGAAGCGAGCAGTGTCGCGCAGGGGCCATCTGTTTCTCATTAGCGTGGCCGCACTTGTTTAAAACCGCACCGAGTACTTCACAGGACTTCAAGCGCAGGGGGCCCTCTGTTTATAATGAGCGTGGCCGCGCTTGTTGTTTGCGGAGTTAAATAACTCGTTTTAACAACGCCCTGGCCATCTTTTGTGTGGGATCCTCCTTTGTAAGAATCTGGGAGGCGAGCTCATCTTGTGTATTGGTGAGGGTGGCAGTTTAAAAAAGCAGCTAATCCATAATGGAATCAAAAATTTAAGGTATTCTACATCTAAAGTATTGTTCTTCTGGGAAGTGCATTTGTGGTGTTTTCACTCGAGGTGCAGCACTTAGAGTTGCTACTTCCGCCCTCTCCATATGAGTTCTTATTCCGTCTTCTCAAGGTCCTACTCTGTACCTTGGGGAAACGTAAATTTGCCATTCTGGGATGAGAGGTAGTAGCCTCCCTTGATCACGTCCATATTTCTTCTGGCGGGACTGGATTTGAGTGTCACCAGCGGTTTCATACTACCACCTAGTGGGGGAGCAGCAAACATTAATTTAGGGATCTGACATCAAGGCATTATTTTCAAAGCATCGTTTGTGCAAGAGGAACATGTGCTGCTAAACTAAGACAGTGAGGCATTTTACATAAGAGAGCATACAATTCAAGCTTTATCATCGTTTGTCAGCTGTATTCTCGGGTAACTTGCATGTACCACGAAAAACCATGTAACCAATTACAAGATAGCTGCGTATGTTTTAGGTGCTACAGACATTTGGCTGTCAAGTTTTCCACAAGAAACAAATATAAAAATGTATACATATACACATGCACACAGGGGATTTCAGTCAGCCGGCTTCATCCATGGGCGTTCAAGTGTCATTTACATTTAGTTTTTTCCCAGTGCAGTATACTTTTTGTGCATGTCAGTCCACTTTTGCCATTGGTTTTCTTGCACTGTGAGAGATGTCATTAGTCACATGTACAAAAACCCCCAAAGAGGTCTGCACTTAAGTACGCCCCCCGGGTGTGTTCGACCTGCTGGGACAATCCTTCATAAATATATTTGGATATTTAATGTTTGCAAGTAAAAACATTTTATTTTTTAAAACAAAGATTGTCTACCAAAGCCGTGCCTATTGGCTTTGCCAATGTTTGTTTATAAATGCTTGTATGTGTTCTATGCAAAATGTTCACTAGACCTTGATTATGTTGGTGCTTGCCATTATGAATGCTAAAAAATCATGACAGCGGAGAGAGAAGCGCAAAAGAAAGATAACGTACATTATTAGGTCGAGCCTACAGCGATTGCGCTGTCAGGCGATCTGTTGTTGGTACTTTGTGGGGGCCTGACTCCTCCTTGGTTTTGGATAGGCTTTGGTCTGAGTCCTTAAAAAATGGTAGCCTGCAAATGGCTACTGATGGGTGCATGTCCCACCTTTCTGTCAAGTATACTCCCACGGAGTATTGCCGCAGGAGTGAGCAGGGATGCGCAAGCTGCGTGCCTTTATCTTCATGTTTATCCGGCCAGTAAACTTTCCCTCTGTCTGCTGGTGGCCTGGTGCCCGTGATCCATGCGCACCCAAGATCCGGCACCTAGGGACCAGGTTTACAATTTTAGGCTTACGTTTGCAGGTCTCTGACCGGGCTCCCGCCTCCTAGACGCCGGCAGCACGCTCGCCCCCACGCTGCTGCTGGTCGCCTTAAACTTATTTGCCGACACAAAGGCGCCTGGCCACAAATCCCAGGCAGCATGCTCCGCACACGCCACTGCCCGCTCCTCCTAAGCTCACATCTCTTAAACACCGTCAGCGAGCTCGCCCCACGCCACTGCTGGCCACCTTAAGCATCACTCCTCTCTCCCGACCCCTTCATAACTCTGGACTGCGGGCAACGCACTCGGACCATACCATTTGCCCGCCTCGCACCTTTGCCTCTGTATCATCATGGGCAAAGCGCTCAGCCCACACTCTGCTGGACTCACTCTCAAAGCAGGTTAAGTTGTTTCAACTTTTCCCCAAAGAGTGTCAGTACCTCTTCAATAACCCACTCTCCACAAGGGATCATCTCTCCCAGCGTGCTGCCAACTTTATCTCCTTGGAAGTTTCAAGAGAAATACAAAAGAGAACAGAATGGGGGTGCACAAAATCAAGCCAGCAAATTACTCTCAGGGTCACTATTTGGTAACAAAAATTGAAAGTTCAACTGCTTTCAAACCAGCTGTGCTACAAACCTGTTCCAATATCTTTATGCTTTAATTTGTTTATTTTCACCGTTTGCCCCAATGCTTGTTGCGGTGGAGATCTGTGCCACAACAATATACATTGCTCGTAGCAAGCTACCCTGTAATAACATCTGTTTATGCCTACAAGTGGAACACTCATGTACATTTTATTTACTGTTTACGTGCCCTGGTTACTTCTCCTATGTGTAACTGATTTACAAATGCGCTTTGATTGATTGCAACCAATAATTGCAGCAGTAAAATAGAATATTCCTTGGTCCACGGATGGAATGATTTTCTTACGTTCAAGGGCGCCATGCGCGCTTTCACTTCCCAAGCAGCCGGGACAATGGCCGACGCTTCTTTGCAATGAAATAGGTCTCACATGCAGGAAAGTTTGAGCTTAAACTCTCGTAAATGCGAGACCTATTGCATTGCAAATGCTTGTTCGTTATGCTGCTGTCTCAGCATGAGGTGCAATTATATGGTCAAATGTTTATCTGCGCAAGAAACGAGTTTACGGGGTAGTGATTATATTTGAACCGCAACTAGAATTTTGTTTTAAGAAGGAGACAAATTACTAAATTATGTGGTAAAAAAGGCATGTTATTTGGCATAATGTAGCACGTTCTGTGGCAGTCTTCATTTCGCTATTATGTAATTTTAACATTCATTAATACTACCTTGGTAAAAATTCCACCTCATCCGTTCAGGTTCAACACCTGAATGCAACAATCTGCACGTGCAACACTCTTTTGGCAACTTCTGATCCCTGTGAGCGAGAAGCTACATTGTTTTTGTTGAAAACTACGCACCAAGTGATGGACTATGTGGAAAGTGCATAAATCCATACCAAAATGTTGTACCGTCAGAATAGAATAATTGCACTTTCCGTGGTTATTTTTTAGGGCCTGTTAATTCTGGGTAATTTTATAGTAAAATCCATTTCAGGTTCTTGGGAAGAGGAGAGTGAACTTTAGCATAATTTGCTAGGAGCATGCTAATCAGTATCCACAAACAGTTTTATTATTGATCGGTAAGGCAGGCGGAGAACGCTTTTTTTTTTTTTTTTAAACATGGCAAGAAGTGACCATGTAATGAAATGAGAAATGTAAGGCTGAAAATGCACACTTGTTCAAGTGGTATGTAAATTACAGGGCAGCGTGTGTAAAAGAAATTCCCACAAGGTCTGGTTAATTTACCGCAGAAGTAACTCTACTTGGCTGCACATGGTGAGAGCTGTGGCACAGCGGCCAGGGTGACTTACTCCGGAACCCGGGGGCTCACGGTTCGATCCCCGGCGGCAGATTAGCCTAGCACCATGTGACTCTGGGCAATAGCTTGCTTAATTTTCCCGACGGCCCCCAGCGCCTAGAGACCCCTACGGGTGATTGTTCGCGCTTTACAAATGTGGATTATTATTATTAATAAGTTGTCCAGGGACTGCAGAATGAAAGGGCACAGTTGTGGCTGGTTGTGATCTCTAAGGGACAGCGTAAAGGCCAGGAGTTCAAGTCAAATGACGTTGCTAAAATCCTGAATGTTTTGTACCACACAGGGTACAATAGCACAAAACTTCACTACTCCACATGGGGAATGGAATACTGTATTACACAAATAGCCAATAGATAAAAATGTATAATGAGAATGAGACTTCTGAGAAAGCGGGGCAACAACTACATTCAGAAACCTGTGCAACTTGTATCTGCCAATCGTCAGCTGTAAAACACCTATGATGTTCTTCTCAAGGGGTAGCCATGTTCAGGGTGGGAGTTAGACATCTAATAATTTTTATATATAAGTATGCGTGTGTGCATATATATCTCTATCAAAACGTCATGGGTACAATCAAACTGAGCAGGCGCGCAACACCAATTGGACTCAAAGGGCTTCTGCCCCCCCCCCCCCCCGTCGTGTGTGGCGCCCAGGATGAGACGCTTCCCGGCGCACACACAGCCGCACCCGAGCACTTCACAGCTCTTTAAAAGACCATTTGCATGTTAATGAGGCCTCGCTGTTGTTTCACCCCTTCTAAGAGCCCCTTCAGTTCCACTCTGCCTATGGCTTAAAAGATTCAGCCCCCCCCCCCCCGAAATTTTCACTTAGCCCCCCCCCCCCGAAATTTGGCTCTAGTTGCGCCTCTGAAACGGAGCATACGTTGCTCAGTACTTAAGTTGAGTCGGTGGTTTTCAGTGCTCAGCACTAGCACTTAATTGCCTGAACCTGCACTTATGACAGCTGCCACATGGTGGCGCTGTTTGTGCAATTTAAAGATGAGCAGAACAATAGTGGTTTGCTAATTCAATATACATTATACCCCAAGCTTTGGTGGCCTCGAACAGTCTGATTTGTCACACTTGTAGAAGTCTGATGGTTAGTTATTGTGTTAGAACAGTGGTAGTGTGTGGTACAAACTGCAGTGGCCTCCTGGCGAGGGCCCTGACACTTATTTTTTAGGTCTCGCCTGACCCAGCGTATGCGCTGGTCTGGCGAGACTTACTGAGAGGGCTCCAAAAAGTGCTACCAGGCCAGCCTAGAGCTACAGTGCATGTGCGCGGGCACGCGCGCCGCGCTTTACCGCGATCACTTATACTTGCACGGCCGATTTGATGTTTGATTGTGATCGCAATCGCGATCACTTTCGCAGCCGCACAGCCACTTTGCATAGCCAATAGGTCTCGTTTTTGGGACCTTTATAAGTATTTAGTTATGCAACTGTTGCATGGCTAAACATTTATAAGGTCCCAAAGGTGAGACCTATTGGCTATGCCAATGCTTGTTGTTATTTGTATATACAATTTAAGCACTGGCGTTACTACATAAGTGGAAAGATGTGGAGCTACATGCAATATGTTATGTACCTATTTATTTATGAAAAAGAAAAATGCCAATAAAAATGGATTTAAAAAACAATGTGCTGTGGTATGCAGAGGTAATGAAATTAAGATTATACGGTTAGGACCAGCTTGGTGGCTTCCAAGACTTCTGGCATCAATGGATGGTTCTGTAACAATTGTGCTCTATAACAACCTCTTCTGCAGGGTGGGTAGACAAATTCCATGTGCGTTGGTTCAACAATCGTCACATATGCACCAATCAATTCCTCGTCCGCTTCGAGCACTTCCTTGCTTGTTAACAGAAGTTAGAAGGCACAATTGAGTGTCCTTTTCTGTTCCCCATGTGGAGTTGTGAAGTTTTGTGCTGTTTTACCCTGTGTGGTATAAAACATTCAGGATTTTACCTCTTCACTCAGCTCTGTTATGACACTTAGTTCGCAATCAATTAGTAGCGTTCCTCATGGTCAACACACAACTTTCCAGTCATATTGTTAATCATCAGGCTTCTAGTTTTTTCTGTTACCTATGATGGTTTTTCATCATTATTACCATCTTCTTTATATGCAGTCACTAATTGTTCCTAGACTCTTGCAATGTTTTTTTTTTTTTACTTAGCCCTCATCTTTCCTCTCCATGAAGCGCTCTGCCCTCCTCTTCCCCCAACACAGCACCTCTCATTACAGGTTCTCTTGTGCAGTGGTTGTACCCACCTTCCATTTCATGATTAAGGCCCTTTTGGCTGCTAGTAGGGCAATGTTGACAAACTTTGACTACATTATTCTCCTTGGGTCAATGGCGTGTTCCGCGCATGCAGCCCACCATTGTAGCCAAGTCTGTTTTCCCCACTGTGTGGCCCCCTTTATCACTTTCCATCAATAGTGTTTTATGGCTTTGCATCTCCAAATCATGTGCTGGAGATCTGCAGTGTCATTTCCACTCTCAGGGCAGTCGGAGGAGGCACCTGTTTATATTCGACTAATCTTGCATGGAGTGAAGTATACTGTATGTGATATATTATACTGAATGTATCGTAAGCAAGCATTACGCGATACCTCCCGAGGACCTCCGCGACCTCCTGCATAAATCCTGACCATATCCTGTCCTAGATGAGGGGACTGTGTTCGTGAGACCGAGCTGAGGTGCCACCCGTTTTCCGTTTCCAAATCGGACCTCGGACACCGGCGGGAGCTTCGACTGAGGTTTGCGGCCTTCTCCACGCCGGCCCCCCGGATTGGAGTTGTGGGGCGATCCGGAGACAAAGTGAACAACAGCGGCGGGCGAGGCTGGGCGACTCGCGTACCCCGCACTTTCACTTTCGCTCTCGCGCCCTCCTTGCTGCCAAGCGAGGTAGGGTCGCGGGGCGGCGTGCGGTGGTGTGGCTTCGTCGGGGTGCCCTGCCGGCCCGCCAGCTGTGATCCGCCCTTCGGAGCTGTGGTCGCCCCCCCCCCGGAGCCCGTGAACTGGTTTGTCAGCCACTTTCAAGGAGATTGGCACGATTTGGGGACTGGAGCCATGTCCACGAAGCAAGATGGCGACCGGGCAAAGGGGAAATCGACCCGCCGTGGCGCAGCCCATCAATCCAACAGCATGGACCGCTACACCCTCCAGAAGGGATCTCCAGAGGCGCCGCGTAGGTCCCCTGTGGGCCCGACTGATGCTCCTGCTCTGCCCGCGGATCTGACCCTCCGAGACGTCATGGGCGCCATCGCCGAGATGAAGGCCTCGGTGGACCAGCGCTTTGACACTCTGGCGCAGAAGATTGACTCGGTCCTCGTGGATGTGGGCCTGGTGAGGGCCGATCTGTCCAAGACGAATGACCGGGTCGACTCTTTGGCCCACACCACCTCGGGCCTCACAACGGACGTGGCGGCCCTCCAAAAGGAGGTGCGCCGACTTGGCCAGGCGAGCGCCCTGATGGATCGTCGACTGGAGGATTCCGAGGGTCGGGCCCGGAGGAACAATGTCCGCATTGTCGGGGTGCCGGAGGGACGTGAGGAGGAGGCGGCGGATCTGTTTGTGGAGGACCTGATCCTCACCCATCTCCAGCCCCGGGGGCTGAGTAAACTCTTTGCGGTGGAACGTGCCCACAGGGTCCCCGGAGGAAGACCCAAGGCCGGAGCCCCTCCGAGGCCTCTCATTGCCCGGATTTTCAACTTTCGGGACAGAGACGCTATCCTGCAGACTTCTAGGCAACAAGGACCGGTCAGACTCGACAATGTGGACGTAAACTTTTATCCTGATTTTACTCCGGCGGTCCAGAAGCAGAGACTGAGTTTTCTCGGAGTCAAACGTCGCCTACGGGACCTGAACCTCAAGTATGCAATGCTTTTTCCAGCGAAGTTGAGGGTAGAGGTGGATGGCCGCACGCACTTTTTTGATCGTCCCGAGGTGGCCGGGGACTGGTTGGACACTTTGCCCGGGGATCGGGGCCGGGGGGGTGGGGGGGGCGCGGTTGGTGGGGAGGGCTTGCCGGATCAGGACTGAGGGACTAATAGTAGGCCTTGCTTTGGACAACATTATTGTCATCATTGACTGATTGTGTAAGTTCCCCTCCCGTGGAGGTCGTACGGGGTCTCTTGGGGGCTTTTCCTCCTCTTCTGGGGGACTAGTTAGTTTTTTCATCTATGGGGCGACAGGCACACTGCACTTTGGGGGGGCTGTTTGGGCTCATGCAGGGGTGCAGGGAGGGGGGGAGTTCTGTTGGGATGGGTGGGTTGGGGTGGGGTGTTGTTTGTTTTTACCGCAAGGCAAACCCTTTACTGTATTGGTGTTTTTGAGGTGCTCTCGGGGGGACGAATGATGGCTTCTGTATGTGATGGGGGGTAGGGACTTGACTTTGTTGTCTTGGAACGTTAATGGACTGGGGGATAGGATTAAGCGAGGTGTGGTCCTGCAGTATCTGAAACGAATTTCGCCAGATGTGGTCTTTCTGCAGGAGACACACCTTATTGGTAATTCCTTTTGTGCCATGAATCGGCGTGGCTATCGTTTGGTGGCCCACTCGGGCTTCACGTCTGGCTCGTGGGGGGTGGGCATCATGGTTAAGAACTCGCTCCCGCTGGAAATAGACGAGGTGCGCCATGATGAGAGGGGACGCTACACTGCCTTGGTGGGGAGAATGGAGGGCAAAGTGGTTGTCTTTGTTTCAGTGTACGTCCCACCGGGGCTACAGTCTACCACTTTTGCGGACCTGGGGCGCCTCCTCCTTGACCTTCCGGGGGGGCTTCTGGTGGTTGGGGGGGATTTCAATGCAGTGGTTTCTGGGACTATGGATCGTCACCCCCCTAGGGACCTCCCCCGGGCGCAGGCGTGGCTGTCCGGCCTCTTAGATACATTGGGGTTGGTGGACTGCTGGCGCTTAAAACATCCCACGCAGCTGCAATACACCTTCCATTCGGGTGCCCATGGTAGCCTCTCGCGGCTTGATCATATCCTTGTCCCTGCGGCCTATGCTGGGAGGGTGGGAGAGGTGCGCCATCTGGCGCGGGGTATTTCAGATCACTCCCCGCTCCTGTTGCACTTTGGTGTCCTCCCGAGGGGGGAGGGCAGGGTAGCTCCAATCAATGCCTGGTACCTGCGCGACCCCACCATTCGTGCTGACTTGATTAAATCCTTGCAGCGGTATTTTGAGGAGAATGTGGGGTCTGTCCCCTCGGCTATCTCCCTTTGGGAGGCCTTCAAGACAGTTATTAGGGGGGAGGCCCTCTCCTTTATATCCCATGCCCGGAGGCGCGAGCAGGAGGAGGTGACCCGGGTGGAGGCCGAAATTACTGAATTAGAGGGTGATCTGGGGAGTGGGGTGACGGATGCTGCACTGCATGTTCTACACCTTAGGCAAGCGGCCTATAGGGCCCTCGTCACGGAGGCAGCCAGGGGCCTCAGTAGAGAGCAACAGGGGCGACTGTATGATGTGGGTGATAAGGCTGGTAAATTGATTGCGTGGTTGGATAAAAAGGAGAGAGCGAGTCGTGTGGTCCCGCTGATTGAGAGGATGGATGGTGTATGTGTCACCGAGCCAGAAGACATTGTCTCTTGCTTCGCGGATTATTTCCGCGAGGTGTATTCCCCGGTCTCTCCCTGCTCGGAGGCGGATTCCCATGCCCTGCTTCGAGATATCGCGCTGCCCTCCCTTTCAGTGGAGGACAGGGAGTCGTTGGATGCTGCTCCTACCTCGGACGAAATTGCCCTCGCCATACGCTCGGTCGCATCTGGCAAGGCCATGGGCCCGAACGGCATCCCTATCGAGTTGTATAAGCTGCGACCGGACGTACTGGCACCCCACCTCCGCGCGATGTTCCTGGCGGCCCACTCGCGGGGCTCCCTCCCGCCGGACCAACGTCTGGCTACAATCGTGGTGATCCACAAGGAGGGGAGACCCCGAGACCGGGTTACCTCCTATCGGCCTATCTCGCTCTTGAATGCGGAGCCCAAAATCCTTGCCAAGGTGCTCGCCAACCGGCTGGTCGGCGTGGTGGGCGATTTGGTCCACCAAGACCAGTCTGGCTTTATTCCCCATCGCAACACGGCCCTCAATCTGCGGCGCTTGCACGGGGTGCTCGCGCGTGTTCCGTTTGTGCGGGAGCCGGCCATCTTGGCGTCCTTAGACGCCACCATGGCGTTTGACACGCTCGAATGGCCATACATTTGGGCGATGCTGGCGAAATTTGAATTTGGACCGGGATTCATCAGCTGGGTCAAATTGTTGTACTCGGGCCCATTAGCGCAGGTGGTAGTGAATGGACGAGTCTCTGCCCCATTCGCGCTGGGACGGGGCACGCGACAGGGTTGCCCCTTGTCGCCGCTCCTGTTTGCATTGGCCTTGGAACCCCTGGCGGAGTGGCTGCGGTGGCACCCTTCCATCCGTGGTCTCCGTTGGACCCCCGAGTATGAGGACCGCGTGTCCCTCTACGCTGACGATATCCTTTTGTACCTAGCCTCCCCACGCAAATCACTGATTGTCCTGGTTGATGTCCTGCGCTCCTTTGGCCGTAACTCAGGCCTCGTCATCAACTGGGCTAAATCATGTGTCTATGTGCTTTCCGGGGAGGCTCCCGTCCTCCCGCGGGGCTGTCCGATCCAGATTGCCTCGCGGGGGTTTCGGTACCTGGGTGTCTATATCACGCTGGACCCGGAGGCCCGCTACGAGCGAAATTTGCTTCCCCCCCTCCAGCGCTTGAAGGAGGACGTCGCGCGCTGGCGGCGCCTGCCGCTTTCGCCGCTCGGCCGGGCGGCATTGTTCAAGATGATGTCGTTGCCGCGCTTCCTGTACGCTCTCCAGAACACTATGGACCTAGTCCCGGCGCGCTACTTCCGTGAGGTGGAGAGTCTACAGCGCCGCCTGTTCTGGGACGGGAGGCCGCGTATAGCCCTGGCGAAGTTGACGCTCCCGTGGTATGACGGGGGGGATTGCCCTCCCGGACATTAAGCGGTATTACTGGGCCTCCCAGCTAGCTGCAATTAATCACGGCCTCTATGGGCCCGCCTTGAACCCGGCATTTGAAATGGACAAGATGCTCCTGCCCGGTGGTGACTACAATCGAGCGCTCTACTCTGGCGCGCCGGATCCCCGCTTGACGGGGCCCACGCGTGTCATGGTGCGGGTGTGGCACGCGGCCAATGCAGCTATGGGGTGGAAGGACCATTTGACCCGGGCGTCACCGTTGTATGCGCCTCAGCGGTTGGGCTCCCTGTGGACCTCGAAGGGCTTCGAGAAGTGGGACACGATTGGCATCAGTAAAGTGGGGGACCTCTGGACGAGAGGGGGATTTAAAACATTCGAGACGCTGCAGACGGAGTTTCAGCTGCAGGGCAGTGAATACTTTCGGTACTTGCAGGTCCGTCACGCGCTGGGCTCCGTCTTCCCAGACGTCGCCTCCATCCCGGAGTCTTCCCCCCTGGAGGATAGAGTGCTGGATGGCCACGTTCCGGACAGCACGATCTCCCTTATTTACAAAAAATTGATTAATGACCGCTCGGGCCTGCTGACCGGCCTCCGTGAGGCTTGGGTTGCCGACGGGCTGGAGTTGGACGACGAAGACTGGATTTCCGCGGTGGCCTCTCCGAAGGAGGTGGCCATACCGGCTCGCCTTCGCTTCGTCCAGCTTAAGATACTCCACCGGGTTTACATGACGGGGCCAAGGCTTCTGCGTATGGGTTATGCTGAGGATGGGTTATGTAAGCGTGGGTGTGGTGCCTTGGCGACTTTTTTGCATATTTTGTGGGAATGCCCGAAGGTGGAGCGATTCTGGCGTGGTGTGCATGAGGTCCTGCGACTGGTCATGCATGTCGCGCTGTTGCCTGAAGCGAGGAGATGCTTGCTGAATGTGTGGGAACCAACTGATTACTCGGTTCCGCAGACGCGATGGGTGACTCTGGGATATATGATAGCTAAGCGTGACATCGCTCAACTGTGGGGATCCCAGCGGCCCCCGGCGGTGTCGGCCTGGAAAGAACACATGGATTGGTGCATGTTCCGAGAAAAGGTGGTGTATGTGGCGAGGGGTAAGCCTGGGGCATGGGTGAAGGTATGGGGCCCCTGGAACGCCTACCGCGGGGGTATCTGTGAGCCACCATTGCTGCCTGCTGCCTCACCGGCCCCGTCTCCTTAGTTGACCCCCTCCCCCAGCCCCGGGCACAGAGTTCCCCCAGTCCTGGATTTGTTTCCCTTCCCCCTCTTTAGATTTCTGTGGATGGTCAGGGTCCCTCATTTGAGGAGCACGTGCGGTTATTTTCGATTGCGGGTTGCCTTGCGGGTGTGGTTTTTCTGTGTTGTTGTGTTTGTATAAAAGAAACCGTATTGTGGGCTTAGTCATGTGGCCCACGTCGTTGATACCTCCTGCTTTACTCTCTGCAACGCCAAGTGCCTTTTTGTACGTTTGTCAGGTGCTCCTGTCACTCTAGCGGCCGGCCGGATGGTTGTAGGCCCATACTTGTATATACTTGAGATTGCAATAAACGGTTTCAAAAAAAAAAAAAAAAAAAAAAGAAAATCACTTAGAGTACAATTGTGGAATAGCTGCCCTATAATATCTATCCCTGTTGCATCCCAGTAATGTAAGTCTCAGGGGGTGAGTTGTCCTAACATAGTTGGGAGTCCCTTCAAGTGTATTACTGGCACATAAGATTGTACCGGGTTCGTATACTTCGTCACAAACATCTCATCGCTGTTCTTACTAGTAGTAGGACGTCTGTTCTCAGTTTAGTAAGCAGCATTAACAGTGCATCTAGAGCTCGCTCACAAAGATGTGACTTTGTGATTCCTGTTTCGCCTGTGGTGGTCAAAAGCCAGATCACCGACTACTGCAGTTGGTCTGTCATATGGGGCCATATGTAGGTAACATACCATTTACCGATTCATAAATACCGAATTTAACCGATTCGGTATTTATGAATCGGTAAATAGTATGTAGGTAAACAATCGGTAATTTTTACCGATTCGGTAAATATCGGTATTTATGAATAGGTATTTACCGAATCAGTAATAATGCATCCCTTCCCATTCATTCCTATGGGCCTGGAGGCCCATAGGAATGAATGGGAAGCCATTTACTATTACCGATTCGGTAAATACCGAACCGGTAATAGGGGAAGCAAATTCATGGGTGGCAGGGTGTCACATTGACACCCTGTTGCACCCCTGATTCGTGCATGTGTGCACATGTGGCACACATACATGCCCTAAGGGCATGTATGTCTGCCACATGGCACTTTTAAATCAGCCAAATTTTGCTTTTTTAAAGGTATTCGTTATTTATCAACCTGTATTTGGTGATAAATACCGAATCCTTACTACTGAAATTCACTCACTTTAGTGCTCCCTACATATGAATTAAGGATTCGGTAATTTACCGAATCTGTATTTTACCGAATCGGTATTTTACCGATCCATTGCCGATTCGGTAAATTACCGAATCCTTAATTCATGCCTCCTACATCTCACATGCCTAAATACTGGTCGGTAACAGGATATTTACCGAATTTCGGCCTTTACCGACCGGTCTTTAGCTACCTACATATGGCCCATAGTATCCTCTTCAGTCTGGTGCTACCGTCCCGTCAGTTGACAGCCTCCGTTTCACCAGGGCCACTCCATCTCCCCATTCCCCAAGTTAAGGTTCCCAGTAACTCATCCAGATATTTAAAAACCTGCGCCGGGAGTATAATTGGTATATTCACAAAATATTACAGCAGTAGCTGGAGCACTACCATTTTGACCACTGCTGGCAGGAATGTAATTTATAAGGCCTCCTGTGGTCGTAGGAATCTTCTCACTCTCCCTATATTGCCCACTGTGACGGGCACTTCATTATGGTACACATGAATGCCCAAGTATTGAAAGGGATGGGGTTCCCAGGCTAATATATGGCACCCATGGTAACTTAGCATTGAGGCTGCAACTGCCGCAGCGGAAATACACAAGACTTGTAGTTTACCATCAACCTGATAATTTGCCAAATTCGTACTTGTATTGGCTATTGGTGACAAATCTATTCCAACATATAACACCATGTAATTTTTAAAGAGTGACACATTGTGCGTTGTCTCCTGGTGGCATCCCCCATGCTGGGCTGCTCAATCTTAATTTACATGCTAGTGGTTCTGTGGCTAGCACGAACAGTATTGGGGACAGGGGCACCCCTGTCTTGTCCCTTTAGCAATTCTAAATGCATTTGATATAGCCTCCTGTTCGCGCTCTGGCTGTGTGGTGACTATATAGAAGTTTGATCCATTCGATCATTTGCTTGTCGATACCAAAGTGGCGTAACACTCTATAAAGATATTGCTACTATCGCCAGGTATACCCAACTAGGCCATTCGATAGAGGCTCTCACATGGATTATATAGAACCTTCAAAAATTGAGAGGTACTCCTTTTAGTGATAAAATCAATTTGATTCATATAGACTAACTCATGCACTAAAGGAAGGATTCTTTCTGTGAGTAGTTTGGTTAAAATCTTAAAACACATGTTAATATGTACAATGGTCAATTGAAGCCCATTTCTATTTGCTCCTGGCTTAAATATAGACGCTACCACTGCTTCTCTGAATTTTGGTGGGAGGTAGAACCTGTTTTTGCTGCCTCATACAGTTTAAGCAATCTGGTCACCAATATCTCCTCAGAAGTGATGTAGCACTCAATAGGTAGCCCATCGCTCCCTGAGGTCTTCCCTTGTGGCAATAAATGGATTGCTTGTCATATCTCTTGTGCAGTCATAGGGGCTCTCAGTGTTTCCACTTGTTCTTGGGTCAATCTTGGTGGCTCAATTTCCTCTATGAATTTATCTAGGGCATTTACATCTGTGGCGGGATTATTAGCATATAGTCTCGCATAGTATTCCCTGAAAGCGTTAATAATCTCTTGTGTGCATGCCAATTCTCCCTCTTGCGTACATCCTGCTAATATTGGAAGAGCCACTGGAGAGGGCTTAATGAGCCATGCCAGCAGCCTACCTGCCCTGTCTCCCTCGGCATGTGTTGCATCCTTTTATCCCGTCTATGACCTTAAGTCAATTAAGCAAGTCAGCATGCTTCCCTTTTTCTCTAGTGAACTCCTCTGTTAACTCTGGGTCGAGAGCTACCACTATCCAGTTCTCTGATGGATCGGTCTACCTCCTTAAGGCTTGTTTCAAGTGCCCCTATCACACCTATTTTGGATCTTTCACACACTCCCGTAGGTCGATCAAGGAGGAAGCCTTACTAATTTTCTTGAAAATAATTTTGAATTGCCTGCTGCAGCTTCCCTCTAACCACTGGGTCCTCCAACCATTGTGGTTGCAACCTCCACGTTGGTAAAGGGAAAAGTATTCTGCCCAATTTCAAGCCCATCTTCTGTGAGTTCTGATCTGACAATGTTTTGCAGAGATATTTTGTTTTATAGACTTCAGTTTGGCGCACCCCAGAGCATACCACCTTGTCTAACCTGACGTGGCACCAGTTTGGGACCGGAAAAAAAGTAATCATGACAGGCCCACATTTCTGCTATGTCAGACAAGTATCAAATTCTAATTTAGCAACAATCTGTCCAGAGCTTTGTCATTGCGGGTCACTGGTACTCCTGTTGGAAGTGGGTGCGAGTAGCCCATGTCTAAGACACAATTAAAATCACCCATGGGATATCAACCTATTCCACTAGTTTCTTGGACAATTCTCTAGGAAGCAAGCTTGATCCACATTGAGGGTGTATCCGCCGGTCATTGTAATCAATCAATCATTCAATCATGAAATTTGTAAAGCGCACTACATACCCGTGAGGGTCTCAAGGCGCTTGGAGGGGGGGTGCTGCTACTGCTCGAAGAGCCAGGTCTTGAGTAGTCTCCTGAAGGTAAGTAGGTCTTGGGTCTGCCGTAGGAGGATGGGGAGTGTGTTCCAGGTCTTGGCGGCGAGGTCGGAGAATGATCTGCCGCCGCCGGTCGTTCTTCAGATGCAGGGGACGGTAGCGAGGGCAAGGTCGGCGGAGCGGAGCTGGCGGTTCGGGGTGTAGAAGGTGAGTCGTCTGAGGTAAGTTGGTCTGGTGTCGTGGAGTGCCTTGTGTGCGTGGGTGAGGACTCACCCACGTGATATCAACCTATTCCACTAGTTTATTGGACAATTCTCTAGTAAGCAAGCTTGATCCACATTGAGGGTGTATCCGCCGGTCATTGTAACAGTCTCCCATTTAATCTCCTTTTGATCAGAGCATGTCTGTAGGAAGGTGGCTCTTTATATTGTATACCAAAAAGAGGTATACTGTGCGAAGAGTCCAGGTATCCCTTATAAGTGGACTGGGGCTTTCTCTGGGAATCCCAAGGTACTCTCATAGGGGTTAGTATGGTTGAGCATCCTTAGGCTTATCAGAAAGGAGTGTTAGACATCTGCAAAACAGTCATTAAATGGTACACACAACTCAATAAGGAGAGCCACTCCAATTTATAAGAATAACACTTATCTTCATATAATGTTTGGCACCAAAGATCATCACAATCAGGTCAGTACGTTTCAAGATAGAAATGTCTTGAGGTTTCAAAAATTGACACAGTGCAATTTTCAGCAGCAGCAATGTTATCCTATGGAATAAAACCAAATGCTGCATACTAGTTCTTTGCAATGACTTACAAGACCAATCTCCTGGTTTAAGGTGAGTATAGGCAAAGTCCAAGGCAGCACCAACAGGTCACCTCGGGCGACTCTGGTGTGGCAGGGTGCCGAGGTGCAATACAGTGCCTGGTGCCCAGTTGAAATCAATGGGTATTGGTCCGATCACAAAGAGGCTGCAGGTTAGGACAGTGGGCCAGTCTGGCTGAACCAACAAGGGGCGTTAGGTCTCATGATGCTCGGTGACGTGGGGACACCTTTGGTCCTCTTCTTCTCAGGGTGGCAGAGTACAGAGGTGTCTTGAGATGTTGGGTGTTTGTCACCGGAGACACTTGTGGTAGAGGGGGCCTGCACAAAAAGGCTGCAGGAAGCATTGGAAACTCCACAGCTGCGAAGCCCTAGGTGGGCTACGGGTCTGGAGGGTCTGGGGACCACACTGGCACCGTTGTCCCAAGTCAACTCAGGCTAGGGGCACTGGTGCAGTGGTGCTTTCCAGTGGCAGGTTTTTGGCGGTCCGGAGTCCTTGCAGCTCTTCTGCGGTTCCTGCGGGATGCAGGGGAGCAGCTCAGCTATTTTACTAGAATTCCTGGGTCTTAGTTGAAGGCTGGAATTCCTCACACGCTTTTGGAGGCACAGGCAGCTTCAGGATTAGTTGTCTTTGGTGCAATTGTCGAGGACAGCAGACAGGCCGGCAGGCTTAGCACCAAGTCAGTTGTTGGTCTTCTGTGCTTGCTTCTTTCGACTTTTCAGTGTCTGTCTTCTTTTTTCAGGTCATCAGGATCTCATTTCCTAGGGCCAGAGGCTCCCCTAAATACTAAATTTAGGGGAGTGTAGGGTAGTAGCTAGTGGGCTACCTACCCATAGGGTCACTACACCCCCATATGACCCCTTCCTGTGGGAAGTGGGCATAACCCTGCATAGCCCTGTCCCAGATTTCCTAAATCTGCCATCAAAAAGAATGGTGGTTCTTAAAGTATTTGTCTACATCAGGTAGGCCACCTTAGGGGTGGAACTAGACTGAAGTTGAACACATTTCCTACTACTAATTTTCCCACCTGTCCAGGTGCCAAATGGGCCCTAGTCGGGTGGGATTGCATCACTCTGCGGGAAGTCAGATTCTCATACCAAAGGTGGCGGGCTCTTAGAAGCTCCCTGCCTTGGAATGCAAATTTACAGATCATCCTGCTGGAAGTGGGTGAAAACACACTCTGCCAGCGCAGGATTTGTTCCTGACCTCCTGAGAGCATTGGCCCTCACCCCTGGGTTTCAGAAACTAGTCTGTGGTGGCAGGCTGGTCAGGACCAGTCAGCCATTCCACTAGTAGTTAGGCTTTCAAGGGGCACCTCTTGGGTTCCCTCTGGGTGCATGTACTAAGAAATCCATCACTGGAATCACTGTGGGTTTATTAATACAAGATGTTTGATACCAAACTACTTTGGTGTAAAACGAGTTTTCCAGCTTCATGATGGCTTCAGTAAAACCAGAGTAGGCACATGTATTTAAAATGGCTTCCCTGGTCACTTGTCCTGTCAGTAATTGAACTGGCCAATACTGGGGCATATCTGCTCATGCAGATATGTCCACACATGTAGTATAGTGCACCCTACCTTAGGAGAAAGGCCTGCTGTAGGGGTGACCTTCCACATACTGCATGCAGTGTCTTCAGGCATGCCATGCTGTGTTCTCACTTTTATCTGCACCAAGACGTACAGTCTGCAATGTCAGTCTGCATGAGTTAGGTTAGTGGTCCCTTAGTGTGGTAAAATACATGCTGCAGCCCTTATGGACCGTCTTTGGTACCCATGCCCTAGGTACCTGGGGTACCATTTACTTGGATCTTAGAGGGGTGCCAGAAGTATTGCCAATAGGGGGTGCAATTGTACAGTTTTAGGAAAGACATCTGGCACTGGGGACCTGGATAGCATGAACCCAGAGCACTTCCAGTCAAGATTGCGTCGGATACCAGACAAAAAGTGGGGTGACCATGTCAAAAAGGGTAACTTTCCTACAATGTCCCTCTGGGTGTAGTCAAACCTCCTCCAATTCAAATAGCACTCCAGCTCTAAGCCAGATCATTGCGCCTTTCACATACACCGCAAATGTGTTGCAGTGTGTTTGGCCCCTATGTTCCACCTTCAATTTGGCACCCTTATTTCCGTCGGGTGCAAGGAAGTAGCTAGAAAATTAAATACCCTCTCTTGAACCATTATTCAAATCACACTGAGCACACCAGACTCTCTTACCTTTACCCTTTGATATTCCATCCGTTCTTTCATATATACAGTCATCCTATTGCGAATCCACCCATCAATACGTCCATGTAGCCTTCTATCCATCATTTCATTAATTCATCCTTTCACTCTCCCTTATCTGTCCATTCTTCATCCTTCCATTCATGCTTTAGCCTTGATACTTTCACTGTTCCATCTATCCTTTCATCCTTCCATTTATTAATTCTTCACCCTTTTGTCCTACTTTTCATCTTTTCTTCCTTATATCATTTCATGTTTCCTTCCTTTCACTTTTCCTTTCTTCCTCCCTTTTTATGTCTCGCCTGGCGTTAGCAGCGTGCATGCTCTGCTCTCGCCATGCGAGGGCCTTTTAGAATCAATACGGATTCCAGATGTGCACGCGGACGGACCGAAGATGTGCACGCGGGCACTGGATGCTTTACTCGCGGCGTGAGACAGACGCATTACTTGTCATGGGCGCGCACCACTCGCGGGACGCTGCAGCTGCATTCGCGGCTGCTCTTGTTTTGTCAAGCATCCCTTTTTTCAGATCCGTTTTAACCCATCAGTTTAATCTGATCTCAGAGCACTAGAAATTTCTTTAAAGTTGTTCCAACAATTAAGAAAACCGTAGCTTGTGGGTAATGCTCCACTCTCGTTGAGTTAACGTCTGCCACACAGGGTTGCTGTTGCGGCGTGCTTATTCAGAGCC
The DNA here is from genome assembly GCF_964204655.1 of Triturus cristatus. Taxonomy (NCBI): domain Eukaryota; kingdom Metazoa; phylum Chordata; class Amphibia; order Caudata; family Salamandridae; genus Triturus; species Triturus cristatus. Next base: position 833,656,527 of record NC_140591.1, read on the forward strand.
ATGACTACTAAAGCCCTCCGGCAGATAATAATAATTATACATGTTTTTCTGGGGCTATGTAATAATCTTACACTTTGTACCCCCTTTCCTTACAGTTTTGGTTATGTCCAATAAAGTTTATCAGCAGGTAAAGGAGTCCTCCTATCGACGGCCACCCTGTCCCGCCAGGGAACCTGGGACACCGAAGGCATGTTCATAAGCTTACCCCCGCCCCTCATCACCCAGCAGCCCGCAGCCCTGCTCTGTTCCGGCGGGGCGATGCATGACGCCCTATGAATGTTTCATATCTACATATTGTTGGCCATGTAACGGTATTCCCTGCCAGCAAGCCCTGGGCCTGCAGATGGGTGCCCCGGTCGAGGACCTCTCCGCCTGCAGGGTGGGGTAGCCGGGGGCTGTCCCGTTCAGCTCCCCTCCACCTGGTGGGGCACCGCTGGTGCATAGGTGCTAACGCCTCGGTGAGGTATTCCTGTTCCATCCTCTTCCTGCCTCTCTTGGGGTGCCCCTGGGCTTGTGTAAGCTGGCCAAGGCGTTGGAGCCGTCTCCTACCCTTCTTCACCTGCTGATGGACCCAGAAGCCAGCTCAACCTGCAACGCCGATTGAAACGCCCTTGCCCATGAGAAGAGCCCCTTGGACCGCGGCGGCGCAGCATTTCATCAGTTTGCCCGCGGCCTTCTGAAGGTGTTGCCTGTCGGAGCTCAGATCTGAGGAGCTTTACAGGAAGGGCCCCACTATGACTGTGGAAAGAAGAGCTTTTGATTTTCTGTGGACTAACTTCGAGAATCCTTAAGAGGTGGGATTACTTCCCTAGGGACACTTGGAGCAGCCCCAGGCACGCGCGTCGTTGCAGAAAGAGCCCGGAGTGCTTTCTAGAGATAGGGCCCTGTGCCATGCTGAGGCATACACAAACTCTTCTAGCGCCTAGTGAGATTTCGCCGACTAGCCGCAGCGCTTGTCCTACAGTCAGAGCATGCCTGTGAGTTCTTGCTTCGGAGGTGATGTGGGATCATTTGTAAAGATGTCCTAACAGGATCGGCGAACCCTGGAACCTACAGGGCTTCTAAGGGATGGAAGGCCCCAGGCACCTTGAGTGGTGCCTTCTTGCAGGCCTGGGCCACCAGGAGCCTGTACAGGGGTGACGTTTTCTCCTCACATGTACACCGTGTAGCAACAAGGAACCGTCTCTAAAATAGGGAACCTGATGTTATTTTGAAGAAATTACCGGTCAATTATCAGGCAAGCTTCCTAATGTTGGGGACTTTCTTCCAAAGGTGTTAAGGGGTGCCTTTTGTGATTTTGCATTAATATGGAAGGCAGTTGGCATACAGGGTTGTATCCAAATGTAATCTAATCTAATCTGCATGTATGTGTCCATGTTTCTTCGCCTGTGCTTTCTCGTCTGTCCTCCCTGTGTGTTTATCCGCATTTGTGAATGCCAGGCTTCTTCTCTGATGGCTTTTGCGCCTGCCTCTATGAATGCCTGCTGTCTTTGTCTGCCTTTCTGTCCATAAATGTATCAGAGCCGAAGTATCTTCCACCAGATCTGTGCCATAAAAAGGTGCCCCTCTTCCTTGGAGGGCGCATGCAGCATTTTCACGCATACAGCCCCCCCCCTTCCTGCAGTTCTGTGCCTTTCTTCTGTGCAAGGACCCTTGATGGAGGCTTGGAGGTGGCACACGTGTCCCTGGGGGTCAGTCACTTTAGTGGTTTTCTACTTATGTAATAGTTCAGCCAACATTAGGACCCCTTTGCCACGTTTATGTGATAAATGTCAGTGAGGCACAAGCTCCAGGAGATTGTTTCACCGGTCACCGCTCTGGTGAAATGTAGGTAAACAACCATTAAAAAGGCAATAGGTCTCGCCTTTCATCAAGTTGAAGCCAATTGCTTAGCTATACAATACCATTAGCAAAGCAAATGGCTTTAACGTAATCAAAGGCGAGATCTATTGCATTTTCAATGCTTGTTTAAAGACTCTCACCCTTACGATTTTTCTTACATTTCTGGCCTGCTCACTGTTACTATTTGTCCCTCTGTGTTTTCCCATTTTCATAATTTCTAATTTTGTTACTTCCTTTGCATCTCAGCCAACCAACCACATCCCTCTGTCGTGATATTGCTTAATAGTGTTGTTCATGAGCGCTTTGCAGACCTGTAGACTGAGAAGGTCCATAAACAACTAATTACTGTTTAGTAATGCCCTGTACATCAGTCCATGTGGCCCAGTGGGAACCCCAGCTTAAGTGAGGGTGGGCTAGGATTCCGAACTCCACTGGTTAGTTGTATGTCCTGCAGGAACGCTGTTCTGGAGCTGTTCTTTATTGGTGTAGAGGTAATGTGCAGTATAGGTTAGGTCAAGTTTGAAACTTTTCTCTCACTGTCTGCAAATTACTGCTTGTACTTCACCCAAATCCCGGCGGGTCACGGAAATCAAGGGCTGTTGTCAGGAGTTTCCTCCATCCTGTCCTACAGGATTACAAGTCCCTCACCACAGGGCTGTTGAATATGTGGAGTTATATGATGGTGTGCATGCCCTATGGATTTCCATATACACCATGTGCGTACTAGGTCACAGTGAGCTAGGTGTTAAGTTTCTCCTATTCCTGGTCATTTATGGTCAAGAATAATGTGTAGGCAACAGTTTGCACCTTGTAATGTAAGAACATGTCCTAGTGGAAGCAGTCTTCATCACTGCCCAACCAAGCACCTTCGTTTATATTTTGTGATCTCTAAGCCCCCCTTCTTAGGCAGGACGTGGGAGGCTCACTTACAGGCAATAAGAAAAACCAATGCATCTTTGTCTGTAATGTTGTAGATTCTAAGGAACCATTAAGGTGCAGATGGCACCAATATGAACAATGACTGGCCTGCATTTGTAATCGACAACTGTGTGCATCGTCTTAAAATGGTCCGATATGATTTTAGGCACTTCCATGTGGTTGGGAGTAGCTGAAGCCTTCACAAATCACAGATCCGGAACCACAAACCAAACCAGGCTATACGAGCAAATATTTTGCTTTCCGCCTTAAATCGTGCACTTGGATGAATACTTTGGTTTTAAATGTGTCTAAGTTTGTAAAGAAAATGTTGAATAAGGAACAGGTGGCCAGGAAACCAGGATATGGAAACATTTCCTCAATGCAATGTTTCTTTTGGGCAACTACTTTACATCCTATAAATACAACATTAAAGACATCAGAATTTCCTGGTATAACTTCAAATTGATTAAGGCAGATTGCACCAATCACTTGCTTTATGAGCTAACTCCGATTTTAAGAAATCGTCTTAAGAAATGTTTTTCCTAGAAGAGACATGAGCATTCATATTTTTTAAATATTTTTGTCTAGATTTGATCATGGTAATGTATTTTGTTTCTAATAAGTTTCTTTCTTCAAAATAGGAGCAGGTTTCTCAAATATTTGTCTAATTATATTTACCATAGTACACCAATAACCTGTTTGTAGCTTAAATTAACTGAGTGGTTAGTTTCAGATTAAAAACTGGATACCTCGCCTTTTCTTGTGCAGGTGGCAGTCTGGTGTCTTCCCATGTTCATAACACCTTATTAACCGAGGAGATGACACTTAAGACTGTTTTAAGCCAGGAAAAATATTATTTTTGCTAAGGGTTTTACACTGACTTATGACTGTCTTTTCTTGCTTAAGACACTCTTAAACCATTTGGACCTGATGTACAACAGGACTTACTGGTAGAAAACCTGTTTAAGACTGATTTAAGTCAGGACAAAACCCTTAGTACACCAGGCCCTTTTACCAGGCTAAATGCAGTCTCCTGGCGCTCTTACCGCTGGAAAACGCCTTAGTAAATTGAGTCCGTATTTTGTTTTATCTTTAAAAGTAGGTACATATTTTAACGTGCTGCTGTGTCATTGTTACAATATTTATTCATGTTCTGTAGTAATGTAAAGCACTTGGTTGGTAAACAGTATATGCCCCACATTTAAAACGGAGATAAAAAAAAGAACAGAAAATGGACTTATTCTTGGCATGTCTCCAAATCACTGCATTTGGTCGTTGATTTGCAGTCAGCAGCACTGGATGCAGGAGGGACAACAGCAGACTGGTGCCAGTGTGGCCAAAGCAGGTGTACTCACTGTCCCTCTAAACGAAAAAGAGGCTCATTCTAAAGCTGTTATTACTTTAACACGGGCGACTAAAATGGCCATTCAAAATGTTGTTCTTTAAACTAGATACATGTATTCTGTTGTCAAAAAGCTTTGGAATTTTAACCCTAATTTAAATAAACGTATTTCCTACTTACCATCTTGGTCATAGGATTTGCACAATACGTGCGCCAAATGTTAATGTAGTAACTAGCTTCATTGCTAACTTACATGCCCTTCTTAAACGTCTAAATCGCCTAATACTTTGATGTGCAGAAGCACTTTATAAAACGGTAAAAGAATAGTAGAACCCTTAGCTAGATACCTTTCAAGTACAATTTTACTAGGTGGGTTGGTGCCGTGTTGTGGTACATTGCAGCTACATTTGGAAAGTACATGTCATCTGAAAGTTGGAATGCTCTATACAGAACACTACACAGTTGCTTTTGTGCAAATTTGCATTTAATGCAGCTGCCACTTGAGGTGGCGCCGTCTGACAGAGGACGTAATTTGCAGGGGGTGCGGTATGTCTCCCGAAACCATGGAGCATATAGTTTGTCTTTGTCCATCTTTTTTGTCACAACGTAGACGTAAACTGAAAACTGAGTGGAACAGGCTGGGAATCCGATCTTGCAGACAAGCAATCATTGCAGCATTAATGCCAGATAACACAGATTTAAACATCGCTTTTACAATTTTCTTACGAAATGCTTACCGCTCTCTGAAGTAGTTACGGGCTGGTTCGCTTTTATGTTTTTTTAAGAGCTATTCCATTTTATCTTGTGATTTCTCAACTGCTGCTTATATCTTTTTATTGAACTGTTGCTTTGCACAATTGGCTGTTACTTTACGGTCCATGGTCTGTATCTATGGTCCTTGTCAAAGACCGGAATCTAAATGCACTTTAAATGTTAAACTGGTCATTGCACTTTGCACACTAAGTTCTTTTCCATTGATAGATTGGTGAAGTTTTTTTTTTTATTGTACGTTGAAGTTTCCATTAACGACTGTTTTTATGTCAAGATTCTGTTTTTAAAATGTTTTGCTGTGTAATTTTGAGGTGATCTTTTAAAGATATTTTATATCTAAATAAAGTATACCTACTTGAGGTGCATTCCTTTTTTTCACAATCATGCAGTTTATTTGTTTCTTTATTTTTTGCTTGTTTAGTCCTGTGCCGAAAACAGGCTTTGATCCCAGTTCTCTGACTCTTATGGTCAACGGCGTGATTACTGGACTAGCTACTACTGTATTAAACTTCTAATTGATTTTTCAAGACAAAAACTAGTTCAGGATTTCATATTCTTTTTGGATAGTCTGTCATCCATTTCTTTGTGAACTGTCTTCAACCCTTCAAACAGGAAGGGTCTTGAGGTGGGAAGTAAAGAGTTATTTTGTATTGACCGTAGAGAATAAAATATATTTAACACTATTTCTCTTCACCTTTTCTGGTGTAATAACCTGAAAACTGCACTTTCTATCTTCATCTAATACAATTTCCGGTTTCAAAACAAAGTCTGGTCACGAAATGGAGGAAAGGCCAAGTACCATCATACTTAAATGTTAAAAGTAAGATACATGGAGACTTTTTTCGATAAATGAATCTCAGAACTAAAAAACAATGACGGCAAGGAACCATATATTTAATTTAGTAAAAAGTGTACATACCGTAAGTTCTCAAAAGCCACAGGGTGAAACAAAAGTTGGGCACTTTTGCAAGGGAAGTGCAAATAAAGCCACAGTCCGTAGAATAAATACTTTGCCTGGCATAAAAACAAACTTGTCAAGGGAAACTCAAAGCAAATGCAGAATTGTGAGAAGCTGTTGAAATGCAAGTGGTGCTCATGTATAGGGTTCTGATACCTTAGGGTCGAGTTCACGCTATATAAAACACTGCTTGTCACACAATGCAGTAGTTCAGTTCCACGGTTCAAAGGTTTATTTAGTTTCTTAGAGCGCCAAGGAACTGGCTTCTTTTAAGCTCTATATCCTTCAGAAGGGCAGTTCTCAATAATTGCAATTGCAGTGTTATTGTGGATGGCTGTGGCATCCTCTACATCCTGATTCATCTTATTATGAGTGTTGTACCTGTCCCTTTTTGCAGGGTTATCCCCAACCGTTTTGCCTTTTTCTGGCCTCGTTTTTGCTGGTTTGAGGACTCTGGCCACTGTACCACTCCTGACCAGTGCTACATTGCAAGTACACTGTCTAAATTGTATTGGTGATTGGTTTATCCATGATTGTCAAATTTGATTTACCAGTAAGTTCCTAGTTAAGTGCACCAGTGTGTCCAGGGCCTGTAAATCAAATGTTACTAGTTGGCCTGCAGCTCTGGTTGTGCCACTCACATGAGTTAGCCCTGCAAACATGTCTCAGACCTGCCACTGAATTGTCTGTGAGTGCAGTTTTGAACTGTCATTTCGACCTGGCAAGTGTTGCCAGCCCCAAACATTCCCATTTACTACATGTAAGGCACACCTAAGGTAGGCCCAAGGCAGCCCCATGGGCAGGGTGCAGTGTTTAAAAGGTAGGACTTGTACTGGTGTGTTTTACATGTCCTAATAGTGAAATACATCTAAATTCATTTTTCACTATTGCAAGGCCTATCTCTTCAATAGGGTAACATTGTGATTGCCTTGAAATATCTTTTAAGTGTAATTTCCCATTGTGAGCAGATAGAGATTTGGAGTTTTGGGTCTCTGAACTCACACTTTAAACACACATCTTTTGGTGAAGTTGTTTTCTAAATTGTGTTTGAAAATGCCACTTTTAGAAAGTAGAATTGTTTTGCCTAACCATTATGTGCCTCTGCCTGTCTGTAAATTTGAAGCAAACAGTGGTCCTCAATTTAAGGAATGAGGGGGATGAATATAGCACAGAATCGGAACTATATTTAGGAATGTCCAGCCGGACATCCAATTTAATTCTTCAATGAAAAAGATAACAATAATAAACAGCAAAACAAGGGTGGGACACAGTCCTGTATCCGTTGGGGGAAGAAAACAAATACAAAGCAGACAAACATTACAGGCAAGGCAAGCGAAGCTTAATTACGAAATCCAATGTTATAAGCTTTTTTTCTACAAACAGTGCACTTTTTTCCATAATAGACTAATGTGCATGCTGTCTAGATTGGGGTCGACGACGTTTCGATCCTATTACACGGATACAAGGATCATCATCAGGACGAGACAATGAACAAGCCTGGTGTTTAGAGAAATTGCCTGAGGAAAATAATGAAGAAAAGAAGGGAGAAAAGCAAGAAAATTAAGAAATTTTAAACCTGAATAAGGCAGCGCGGGATAAATATCCGTAATAGTGTTCAGTGCACATGCCACATGTGACTTCATGCAGTTGCTAGAATGCAAACGAGTGAGCTAGTGAACTAGATGGGACGATCTGGTATCCAAGAATTGGCAGGCATTAGTTTAGCGCCGGTGGAGGAGTAATCTAGTTAGAACGTAAGGCCGTGGCGTGGCGAGGCGTAGAGTGTGTGGCCGCAATGAATATAAACAGCCGGTCTCGAAGTGTGCGCTTACCAGGGACTGTCGGCGTGGTCATGTGCCGGAATAAAAATCACGTCTGGAGGTGCCAAGAGGTCTAGAGATGCTGGCGTGTGCGGCTAAGACCGCAACAATGGCTGGGGAAGGAAGGGAGGCAATTGAGGCAGGGGAGCGAGTGAGAGGGTAGTGCCAAGGAGACGGGATGCGGACAGAACAGGTACCTGTTAAATTATGTAGACGGGCAAAGGGGATTTCTAGCTCCGGTCCGTGGTCAAAGTGAACAATCTGCGAATCCAGGGTAGACACGCAATCATAATAGAATTGCGGGTAAGAGGAATCCGTGGAAATACACTAGAAGGGAAGGTTACAGTTAACTCAAGGGATCCAAAGTGAGAAAACCAATACGGGGTGGAGGTTCAGGTGCTTACCGTAATCAAGTGGCGTCCTCAGTTGACAATGAACGAGTGACGGGGAGGGCCAAAAAAGCGCGAAGATATACATGCAACGCGTTCGTGTGGTACACTAGAGCGTGAGATTACGCCGCCATGATGGAAGAGGATAGTAAAAATAGAGGAAAGATTGACCAGAAGCGGACAGTTTGAGGGTACATAATTACTACGAAGAGACAATTTATGCAAATAAGACGAAAATACAATTAATTATAAAGCGAACCAAGGCTCATCAGCAATACATCATAATTACTTGGCTGAACCCAAGGAAAGCAGTGAAACAGAACATAAGGAAATAATAAAGTGCGAACATCAAGAACTGTGAGGAGTGTAACAACGAAGCAATCACATTTCCGTTATGTTCGAGTTAAGTATTGTGTGGTGAGAGGCATCATGTGACATTTGTCATAGCAACCGGCGTTCCGATTGAATTATCTCAGGAAACAGTCTGAGGGAGAATATGGGATCAAAGTTTGTTGTTCAAATGAGATTAGTCCAGTCCTCATTCCGATTGAGACCATCCTTGATGCTGTTCAAACGAATGATCATTCTCAGCTCTTCTTTATTTAGAATCTTGGCGATGTCACCGCCCCTTGGGGGTAGTTTGACGCTCTTGATGATTGTCCACTTAATGTCATCCTCGGTGTGTCCCATTTCAGAAAAATGTTCAACAAGGGGAGCATTGGGGGTTTTACAGCGCAGTCTGCTCCTGTGTTGGCCAATGCGTAGTTTGATCTTTTGGGTAGTTTGGCCAATATAAACTTTGTTACAGGGACAGGAGATCAGATAAATGACATTACTGGTATTGCAATTAGAAAATGAAGTCAAGGTGATAAGTACATTATTAAATAGAAAAGTTTTTCCTTCAATAGTCATGCTACACACATTACAATTTCCACATTTAGCATGACCAATGAGGGGCGTGAGCCCCCAGTGTTCATCCAAGGTAGTCAAGGGACGAGTGGTTGGCAGGGTGGCCCTTACCAAGAGATCCTTGAGATTGCGGCTCTTTCGGAAGGCAAACAGGGGTCGCTCTATGGAAAGGTTGCCCGCATTTAGCACTGGCCAGTGTTGCAGGATGGATTTTCTGATTCGATTGGAGGCGGGGGAAAAGGTGGTGACACAGACTATGCGGTCCGTGTTGCTTTTGTTTTTAGGGGAAAGAAGGACTTCCCTAGGGCAATACCATGCTCGTTTTTTCGCATTGCTTACAAGTCTTTTGGGATACCCTCGGTCTCTGAGTTTGTTGCTAAGGGTAGTGGCCTCAAGGAAAAAATCTTCCTTGGAGTAGCAGTTGCGTCTAATGCGCAGAAACTGCGAGTATGGTAGTGAGTCTCTTAAGGCTCTGGGGTGATGACTCTCATAGCGTAGTAAGGTGTTTCTCTCCGTACTTTTCCTGTAAAGTTTAGTGAGTAATTCACCATTACAATGATATATGGTAAGGTCCAGGAAAGGAATGTGTGATTCACTCGCTCCCCTGCCTCAATTGCCTCCCTTCCTTCCCCAGCCATTGTTGCGGTCTTAGCCGCACACGCCAGCATCTCTAGACCTCTTGGCACCTCCAGACGTGATTTTTATTCCGGCACATGACCACGCCGACAGTCCCTGGTAAGCGCACACTTCGAGACCGGCTGTTTATATTCATTGCGGCCACACACTCTACGCCTCGCCACGCCACGGCCTTACGTTCTAACTAGATTACTCCTCCACCGGCGCTAAACTAATGCCTGCCAATTCTTGGATACCAGATCGTCCCATCTAGTTCACTAGCTCACTCGTTTGCATTCTAGCAACTGCATGAAGTCACATGTGGCATGTGCACTGAACACTATTACGGATATTTATCCCGCGCTGCCTTATTCAGGTTTAAAATTTCTTAATTTTCTTGCTTTTCTCCCTTCTTTTCTTCATTATTTTCCTCAGGCAATTTCTCTAAACACCAGGCTTGTTCATTGTCTCGTCCTGATGATGATCCTTGTATCCGTGTAATAGGATCGAAACGTCGTCGACCCCAATCTAGACAGCATGCACATTAGTCTATTATGGAAAAAAGTGCACTGTTTGTAGAAAAAAAGCTTATAACATTGGATTTCGTAATTAAGCTTCGCTTGCCTTGCCTGTAATGTTTGTCTGCTTTGTATTTGTTTTCTTCCCCCAACGGATACAGGACTGTGTCCCACCCTTGTTTTGCTGTTTATTATTGTTATCTTTTTCATTGAAGAATTAAATTGGATGTCCGGCTGGACATTCCTAAATATAGTTCCGATTCTGTGCTATATTCATCCCCCTCATTCCTTAAATTGAGGACCACTGTTTGCTTCAAATTAACAATTACCCAAGGTCCTCAACTACCTATTGGGTTCCCTTGTTCTGTATAAATCTGCCTGTCTGTAGACTACATGTCTGGGTTGGCTGACAGTTGAGCTCTTGTGCATTCACTCTAGACAGTCACACAAAGGGAGCTGAGTGCCTTGCATATCCTGATGGTCCCTCACCAGGCTGATGGGACTTCCTGAGCTAGAGTGATGGGAGGAGTTGTCACTGACACCTGAATAGGGCTGTGTCTGTCCTCACACAAAGCTGTCTCCACCCCTCTTTAGTGTGTCTGGGGTCAGGTCCAGGGAAAGGCACTACAAAGACTTTCCTTTGAAGTTTTACTACTTCAAAGGCAGAAGGGGGTATATGTATTGGACCTCTGACACCCTTAAAAATCAGAAAACGTCTGGACTGAGGACATCCTGCCTGGTAAAAAAGCTGGATGCTGTAGGATGTACTGTCACTCTGCCTATTGCTTTGTTGCACTGGCCTGCTGCTTGCTGCTTCTTCCTGGCAGTTGAAAGACTGGAATTTGCTTTTTTACATCCTGATTTCAAGGTTTTCCAAAAGCTTGTGTGTGCTTGCCTCCTGTTGAGTCTCGGGACATCAAAGGATTCACCTGCCAGTACCTGGGCTCTTCTGCTGAGAGTCCCGACTTGCCACCTGGTGCCAAATCCAGTTCCTGAGCCCTTGGAAGTGTAACCTGGTGAACTTAAAGAAAAACTCCACCCATCGACTCCCAGTGTCTGTTTTATTGACTCATCGCTGCAAAAGACCAATGCAGTGCCTGCTTCTTGACTGTGGCATTGATGCAGTACCTGAATCGCCGCTGTCGCATAGCCGCAGCATGTCTGGATTTATGATTCATTGTCCCTGGGCGTTGATTCTTCGACACCACACCGCAGTAAGGAACCGAGGTGGTGTGTCCGTAAACTGATGCATTACTGTCCTGCCTAGCAATAAGGAACTGACGCATCACCTCCCTGCCAGTAAGGAACCGACACATCACCTCCCCTGTGTAGTAAGTAACTGGTGCATCGCTTTGATTTTCCAGTGCCTCACCTCCCCTGTGACGTGCACGGTCTTTGAGTTTTGACGCATCTAAGGTACTTTGTGCTAAAACGAAAACATTGATTTCTATTAACTAAACTTGTTTAATGTTTTAAAAGTGATATTTTGACTTGTGTATGTTGGATTTTTGTCATTGTGGGCTTGTTTTATTCAGATAAACAGTGGCAAACTGGTGTGGACTCCTTTTGTAGTGCTTTCACTGTTACTGTGTGTGTGGATACAAATGCTTTACACATTGCCTCTGAGATAAGTCTGACTGCTTGTGCCAAGCTACCAGAAAAACAAAAATTCAGGACGAGACATCATTGGGATTGTTCCAAGGTGGATTGAAATCTCCTACAGTATGTTGTCTGATAGAATCCGTTCAGAAGTGATAGGATCCACAATAGTCATTAAAGATTTGTTGTCTATGGGTCAGTGGTAGATAATGTTGATTTGTGTTGGCTTAGTGAGAGTGGACTTAAGTTTCTCAATCAAGCTTTGAAACATGGGGAATCCGTCCAATTTCACATGCCTTTAGTGCCCTAGGTTTTTGCATATCTTTGTGATGACCGCCCACCACCATTCTTTTCTCGATTGTGGCAGATAGAGTAGTTAGATTGGTGCTAAAGCCTACGATACTTGCCCAATTTCGGATGAAATGGCACATACCAGGATGAGACTTGCCAAGGTAGAGTTAAATGTAGTGGGGGGGGGTTTCTTTGAATCTAAGGAAAAGGGGCAGGTGGTGTCGTTTTTGTAAAGGGTTAAATTGTCTAGATGAGGCATGTACTTTATATGGGAACAGGATCAATGCAAATGCGTGCCCACTGCTTTTAGGGGGGTGGGGGTGAGACACGGAGCTGCTCTTTATATTGTGTTCTGTGGACATGTAGTTCTCAATTAGAAACATTGGTGCTTTGATCCTACCTCGGTTTTTGCAGCACCGTTTGATACCGTATTTGCCCTGTCATTTCATGGGCTGCAAAACCCTGGTTAAATCAGTTAGACTGGAAGGCTGTTGGACTGAACTATTGCACCTCTTCTTTCAAAGGCTATCCTAGGGGCCTGAGGGACCTTTTCCCTGGCAATTAAACTCGCATTTCCTGCCAGTTCCAGAGTGATGTAAGTTTGCATTTCTCAGAACAGCCAGGTAATGGGTGGTTGAGAATGAAAAGGTGAATAGAGGCCTTTCCAGAATACATACCCGGAAATGCTAGTATTTCCGCGCCCCTTGTGATCATCGCTAATTCACACTCACGATATTTTCCTTTTCTCGTGTGTTTGCTGTGTAGCAAGGCTGTCTCCTTGAAAAGTGTGAATTGTATTTGACTAAATTTGGGCTCTCCTAACTGCAGTCTTCTCTTTAATATTATTTCGTAGAAATAGTGCGAGTTGTTAAACTTACAATGCTTCGCGGAATTCTTTCATTCAAAAGAAGCCGCTCTGTATTTCCTACATGTTTGTATTTTTTATATGTATTTTTTTTAATCCTGATTAATCATATCTGGACGGCGACTACCCTTTTCCTTAATGACATCCATCCTTGAACTGTATTTATGTAATGATGCTGTGACCTCTGTAATCCTCTGTGAGATCAGCTGATTCCTTAATGAAAGTTAAGAATTTATTGAAGGAGCATCTTTTTTGTTATGTTATAAAGACTAAGCCTGTGCTGTTGGGCTTGTTTGATAAAGGCACTATAATTAATGAATAAATATGTAGTATTAACCTCTACTTGGGCAGTGAGGCATTAAATTGTTGTTTACTTCGTCTTTGTTCTTGTGAAGCAATTCGAATGTTTAAATACATTGCTTTATCAATCATCTTCTTGGGCTATGACTTCTAAACCAAAGTTCGAGATGGTATCAGGAGATGAGGATAAAATGTGGAGCAAGACAACCATGTTATGTAAAGCTATAGTAGTTATTTTCTGCACCAGAATCTATTTATTTATTTATTTAGAGTTTTATATAGCACTAGCTAGACCCAGAGGTATCAGAGCGCTTTACATGAAGGCACTGCGGGACGAGGGGCTGCAGTACTCCTTGTTGTTCCCGGCACGACTCCGAGTGATGCTGGATGGAGCGACATCGTTCTTCACTGACCCCGCGGCGGCCTGGAGCTGGCTGGAGGCGACCAGGACCCAGGCGGCGGCGCACTCGGATGGAGGGAGGCCGTTGGGGGCACTGGCAAAGCCCCGTCGTAGCAGACGCAACAAAGCACGTCAGGCGGGGGTCCGGTCGCCTGGTGCCTCCCAGACGGTGCTGGAGCAGCGGGCTGCTCTGCAGGCGGTCTCTGAGATCTCCGGGGCGGTGGCCCCCCAGCTCAGCGAAGCGTCGGGCTCCCGGAGGGGCACTGAGGACTCCCAATCGGATGGTGCTGAAGAGGAGGTGGAGGAGTTACCTGATGTGGACTGCTGATGAGTTGCTGGACGCTTGAAGGTTTGGAGAGCTATCAGACCTCGGCTGGGAGGGCACAGACAATGGAGAGCTGCTGCGCATTGAGAGAGAGGCCTGGCGGGGTCATGCGGGGTTGTGGGGCAGACTGCTCTGGGATGGAGCTTTGTGGCTGGTCGTGAGGGGCTTGGAGAGGGGAGGGTGGGGGGGGCCTGAACGGAGTGGAGCGCTGGGGAACGACTGGTTGTGACTGGGCAAGGATGCTTGGATAAGGACTGTCGTCAAGCCCGTCTGGCGGTGAGCCACCACCTCAACCTCACGGACGAAGTGAGACTCTGGTGGCTACCAGAGAGTTTGGTTGCTGTTGGGGGTAGTATTTGGATGGGTACCTGCAGTTTAGCACCTGTTCTGGGGAGGGGAGGGAGCTCGGGGAGTTGGTTAGTTATACGATTTTTGGGGCTTGTCAGTGTGCCTCGGGGGTCCCGTAATGGGTGGTTGGCTCAACGATGGGATGGGGAACCCCCCTGAATTGCGATTTATGACTTGGAATGTGAGAGGGCTCACCTCTATGGTGAAGAGGCATAAAGTCCATGCGTACTTAGTGCGGAGAGGGGTACAGGTGGCATTCCTTCAGGAAACCCATTTGGACAGAGAAGAGGGGAAGGCGCTGCGTAGACGCTGGAGGGGCCAACTGTATTACACGACATTCTCGAAGTTTGCTCGGGGTGCCCTGATCTGGGTGAGGGCGGGAGTCCCCTTTCAGCTTATCAGGACGTTAGTGGATCCGGAGGGCAGGTTTGTGGCAGTACAGGGGTGGCTGGATGGGAGGGATATAGCTTTGTGTAGTGTATATGCCCCCAATGTAGACCAGGCCGCTTTCTTTTCCAGACTGTCGGGTCAGCTGGCGGAGTATTTGACGGGGGCGGTGGTATTAGGGGGGGGGATTTCAACTCCGTGTTGGATGTAGAGTTGGACAGGTCTCATCCGCCCCTTGCACAGTCGGCGGTTTGTCGGGTGGCCAAAAGCAGGCGGGCCTGGCAAGATACTTGGGGCTTGGTAGACACGTGGCGTACCCATCACCCACATGACAGGGACTACTCCTTCTATTCAGCTCCTCATGAGTTGCACGTCCGATTGGATGGCATATTGTGCTCCCCGGATGTTCAACCTTTGATGCGGCATAGTGAATATTTAGCCCGGACCATATCGGACCATAACCCATGCGTGGGGATGCTGCGATGGTCTAGGCAGAGGCAAGCGATCCCTACTTGGCGCCTTAACCCCTTGCTGCTTGAGGACCCAGTGTTCCAGGCTGAGATTAGCGACTGTATAACGCAATATTTTGGGCATAATACGGGAACTGCGACGAACCGAGCGACGGAATGGGATGCGTTTAAGGCGGTCGTCCGGGGGGCTTGCATATCCTCCACGACCGGGGTGCGGAGGGCCTTGTTAAAAGGGGTGGACGGAGCGGAGACACGGCTGCGGGAGACGGAGCGGGCGCATCAAGACGGGGACGGCGAGGTAGCCGGGGTTGTAGAGGCGCGAGAGCGCGTGGCGGTCTGCATGGAACAGCTTCGTTGTTACAATCATAGATCTTATCTGGTCCGAGCGCATGCGGAAAGGGATAAGGTGGGTTCCCTTCTAGCATGGTTGGCGAACCCGACGGCGCGCGGTGACCCTATACTCCTACTGGTAGAGGAGGGGGGGGTCCCAGTTTATTCCCAGGTGGGGATTAATATGCGGTTCGCCAGCTATTATGCTGGGTTATATGATAGTACAATGGTGTGGGAACCCGAGGGCCTTGTTGATTTTCTGTTAGCAGCCCGCCTGCCTCGCCTGGACTCGGACGCTGGAAAGGGCCTTGGGGGTGCGATTTCGCTGAGCGAAATCCGAGTGGCAATTAGGAATATGGCTCGTCGAAAGACACCGGGAGCGGATGGCTTGCCTGTCTAGTTTTATGCTGCCTACCCGGATCTGTTGGCACAGCAGCTGCAGGCCCTGTATAGCGAGGCTTGGGAGTTAGGGCAGTTGCCCGCCTCTGCTAGGGAGGCGATCGTGATACCCTTGCTGAAACCCGGTGGCGAGGCGGGTGCGCGCACAGCATACCGCCCGCTTTCTATGCTGACGGTGGACTACAAGATCCTGAGTAGAGTCTTGGCGTCGCGCCTTTTGACCCACATGACCGCCTTGATCCACCCGGATCAGGCGGGCTTCATTCCTCGGCGCAGCACGGCCACCTCCATTCGACGGTTGCTGCGAGTGATGGAGCTGGACCGGGACGAATACCCGGAGGCCTGCACATTGTCGGTCGACCTAGAAAAGGCCTTCGATAGTGTGGAGTGGCCCTATTTGTATCGAGTGTTGCGGGAATTCGGCTTAGGGGAGGACTTTGTCCGTTGGACCGCCTTGTTGTATAGCGGGGCCACGGCCCGGGTGAAAACGGGGACTACTATCTCGGCTTCCTACCATGTGCGGAGGAGGACGAGGCAGGGCTGTTCCCCTATCCCCCTTGTTGTTCGCGCTGGCTGTTGAACCGCTGGCCACTCACGCCCGACAGGGGGGTGCTTATTCCGGAGTCTCCCTGAGGGGGGACGCCCACTACATCTCCCTATATGCAGACGACCTGCTGTTGTTTTTGAGGGACGCGAATGATGCGTTAAGGGGCGCGATCGCCCTGTTGAAGGAGTTCGGTCGCATGTCCGGCCTGAAGGTCAATTGGGGTAAGACGTGTCTGTTCCCATTGTCGCAGGGCGGTGGGACACCGCGGACGGCGGGAAATATCCGATGGGAGGGCAGCTGCTTGCGCTACCTGGGGGTTAACATTTATCATACCCAGGCAGATCTGTTGGAGGGGAATGTTGGCAGGGCGCTTCGGGGTCTGCGGGGTAGTATGGGATTTTGGAGTACACTCCCGCTCTCATGTGCCGGGAGGGTGGCGTTGCTAAAAATGGTGGCGCTGCCACGCCTTCTTTATTTTTTCCGCACACTTCCTATATGGATCCCGGCGTCGTATTTTGCGCGATTACGGGCTCTTTCGACGGGGTTCATTTGGGGGTCGGGACGGCGACGGGTGGCGCTGGCCACGTTGCGGCGGCCACGAGCGGAGGGGGGCCTGGCAGCCCCCGACTTTGAATGGTACTATCTGGCGGCGCAGCTTCAGTGGCTCACACAGGCGGTGGCCCGGGAGTATCGAGGCCCGGGGGGCCCACAGGACAGGTTGATCCCACGGCATGTGCTGGCCTTCATTGTTCTCCAGCAGCGACTGGATCTGACTCAGCTGACCCTGGAGGAATGCACCCTCCGGCAGTGCTGGAATAGGTGCCAGAGGCGGGCAGCTATAGTCCGCCCGTACGCTCCGGAAATCCCCCTTGGGATGTGTACAGCGCTCCCGCATGGGGGAGATTGGTCGGGGCTAGCGCTTTGGGAGGAGCTGGGGGTACAGATGGTAGGGGACCTATTCCGAGACGGTGTGTTATTGTCCTTCCAGGAATTGCTGGATGCCCACGGGCTCCCGCAGGGGGATTTTCTGCTCCATGTGGCTTTGGTGGCGAGCATTCAGAAGCATTGGAATATGGGACTGTCGGAACCCCCGACCGCGGCGGGTTGTCAGTATGTCGTGATGGCAGCAGGGACGGCCAAAGCCATCACATGCTTATACCGTAGATTGTCGACGGAGGGCTTGCAACCCCTGGCCGCACTGCGGGAAAAGTGGGAAATGGACCTCGAGAAAATGATACCAGAGACCACATGGTCCAAGCTAGTGCGGAGGGCCTGGAAGGGGACTCGGAACGCACGTTTCCAGCTAGTGCAGTTTTTCACATTACATAGGGCGTATATGACGCCGGCCAAGATCTTGCAATACTTTGGTGGAACGCAATCTCCATGCCCTCGGTGTGGGGGAGAGGGGGCAGATTTTCGCCACATGTTTTGGGCCTGTCCGCAGTTGGGCGCTTATTGGGCTGAGATAGTGGACTGCCTGAATCAGGTGACAGACCGCTCTCTCACTCCAGAGATGGGGACTTGCTTGTTGCTATGGTTTCCCCACACCCGCCGCACGAAGGTCACTAGCAGGTTCTATGATCTGGGTTTGATATTAGCTAAGAGAGAATTGACTCTGCACTGGAAATCCAGGGGGGGGCCTAGCTACGTGCGGTGGAGGGCAGCGCTAGTGAGATGGGCGGGGGCGGAGGGTACGCTCAGGGTGCAGATGGCTCTGAGGAGAGACGATGAGAAAGCGTTAGCGACGGCAAGGGCATGGGAAGCGTTGGTAGTGGAGCTCCAGGGGCTGATATCTGAGGTGGAGGAAGGAGGGAGCACTTCGGATCGGCAAGAGGCGAGGGGAACTGGGGATTGAGATGGGAAAGGGATGAAGGCGGCCCCTAGACATATACCAGAGGCCTGGATACGAGAGACGATTTGCTTATGCAGAGAAGGGGTGAGCAACTGCAACTGAACTCCTGGGACGGGTGGGCACATCGGGGGTGAAACTGGGGACAGGGGCGCACGGACATGGGGGTGGGGGGGGACGAGTTGGGAATGGGAGGGGTGATGCTCTTACTGCATGCGGGGAACCGTGATGTAATGCACAGTTATTGTTGATTTGGAAACTAATAATGTTTCAACAAAAAAAAATAAAAAATCAGAGCGCTTTACATAAGGAAACAGCGTGTTAACAGTTACAGAAATTTCACATTAATTACAGAAAAATTAAAAATTCAATACAAGAGATCTTGGCAAGACGAGTGTCCGGATTCAAAAAGACCAGGGGGAGCTGGGAATCCATTGGAAGGAGATAGCGGTGGAGAAAAAGGCGAGACATATGTCCGAAGTCCGGTTGGGTATGTGACGGCCAAAGCTATGTGGGCCAATCTCCCCTATAGCTGTCAGTGCAGCTCCACCGAGAATCGGCCATGCGGTTTGGGCTCTGCCGGACGAGTTTCAAGATTCAAAAAGAACAAGAGTAGCTGGGAGACCAATTTGTAGGAGGCTGTGACGGAGAAAAAGGCGAGACAAATGTCGAAAGTCCGGCTGGATAGGTGACAGCCAAAGCGGTGTGCCAGGGCTAATCTCTCCTATAGCTGTCGGTGCAGCTCCCCCGGGAATCGGCCATGCGGTTTGGGCTCTGCCAGACCAATATGTCCTGAGTGCTTGCAAGAGTGTTTTTTCAGGTTTTTGTCAAAATATACAGATATGAATGGCTGCTCCCCTGCCATCAGGGGTGTGTCCATGAACAGTGCAGCAGGTGCAGTATCACCGAGGACATGCTGGCTAAGGGGCCCACTGCATATAAACTACAGCTTTTTTTTCCAAACTGTGGGATGAGGGCTACTTTACTTGATCCCACCATATTAGTGGACGGAGCAGTTATTTGTTTTTTGTGCGTGGGGGAGAGGGTGTAATTAGCCACCTCTCACATTTTCCTTCGGTGGCAAAGGGTGTCCAGTTGCGCGCCGTCCTGAACTCCTCTGGCGTTTCTCGCTCTTCCTCTCAGTCGGGGAGTCAGTGGGGTGTTACAGCCGAGTTCCCAGGGTGACTAAGCCGAGGCTGTACGCGAGACACAAATGCAGCTTCTTAAAGACCTCACTTTCGCCAGATGTGTGTCAGTTATGGGTTCCTTCACTGTAAAACCTACTACTTCATCAAGCTCCAATAAGTATGTGTACAAATGTACTTTGTAAGCATCACAGCAAAAATTTGTGCATTAAAACCTGCAGCTCTCTGAAAGCAGGCTCTTCAAACTCCTGCCACTCGTCCTAAAGTGCATACCTCACTGAACCGCATCTGTCGCACACAGCCCGAAAAGAAAATACATCGTCCACTGAGAAATTATGTACTTCTAAAGAGATCTCTAGACTGTTTTCCATGTATCCATTGTTCCCTCAGAAATTCAGCTTTCTACCTCTGGCCTTATTCAGTGCGTGAGTTAGTGAGGAAGGAGCAGAGGAGTTCTGGCACCAGCAGTGAGTTTTTAGGTCTCGCCTGGCGAAGAGCGCATGCGTTGCTCTCGTCAGAGAGACCTTTTGGAATAGATTCTGCCAAGGGCTTGCATGCACGTACCTGCATGGACAAAGATGGCTGCTCTCACCATCTGTCCAATGCAGACAGCATGCGCGTGCCCCTACGGACTGTGGACAGTCCGCCGCCATCTTGTTCACGCGGGGGTAGAAAAATAAAAATAAATTACCTGGCTGCCGGCCGCCGCTGCCTCTGTTGAGCTCTGTCCTCTTCTGTTCCTGCAGGAAGCACACACAGGCTTCAATAAGCCACCATGACAGCAGCATCGTGATTGGTCTGAGCACCGTAGTTCAGCGCTCAGATTGGGACTATGAGCCTGTGCATGTTCTCCACACAGGCTGCACAATACAGCCGGTGGAGAACATGCAAAGTGCGCATGACTTGTTTGGCCGTTCCAAGACAGCCGGCCAACTCGTCATGCACACTTAAGTGCCCTAACCACTCCTCCTCTGCTGCTGTGACTAGATCCTCGCCCTGCAAACCTCCCTCAGTACAGAAAAATAAAATAACGCCTGCTCAAAGAGCAATGGGGCGGTGCTCCTCCGCATTAGCGGAGGAGCCGCCACTGGCATGAACATAGTCTGAAATGGCCTCGGAACACTT
Organism: Triturus cristatus; assembly: GCF_964204655.1. NCBI lineage: Eukaryota > Metazoa > Chordata > Amphibia > Caudata > Salamandridae > Triturus > Triturus cristatus. Next base: position 833,676,989 of record NC_140591.1, read on the forward strand.
TACGATCCGAAACAGGAAAATCAAACATGGACTACGTCAAAAGTAAGAGTCCATGAATAATTAAATGTTACACCTTAAGGTATGCAGTTCTTTCGAGTATATAGTACATATATAGTATGGATATTTGAATAGTCAGAATAGGTGAATATGTAGCTCAATTGATGGGTCCACAGAGTCGGATTTCATAAAAGGGGGAAACTGGTCTAAATCCATTGAAGTGAAGACACTTGTGTATCAATACTTTGCAGATACACTGATTGACTGTGTTACATCCAATCATAAACTAAGGAGTATTTCAGAGGCAATGTGTCCAGGGTGACCCTAATTTAGGAATATGTATTAAAACTAGGATTCTGGACAATCTATTTCTGCAGCTACTAAATATTTATGTATACATGTTCATTACAGAAGTCAACCAAACCCTAATTTGGTTTATATTTGGTTCTGACATTATTGATACTCCTAAAAGACCCTCTATCCTTTCTATAGAATGTGTGAAACTGCAAGAACAATTTTCTTGCCTAAAAACGACAACTCACAGGAACACCTGAAGGTGTTGGTATTATTCAGCGGACACCCCGGGCTTCTCTACATTGACGTTACTTTTGTTGAACATGTTAGTATTAAATAGGTTGGAAGTGCTGCCCCTACTACCTAATGTTGCTACTTTCCCTGCCTTTCTAGGTCTCGTTAGTAGGCCTCTGTATAGTGTAATGACTGATTGTGCCACCTCTGCATGGTATAAAACATTGATCGTTTCTGAGACTGGTGTATTGGCTATTGTGTGCCCATGTTTGTAATGTCTCTGTTACAACATTCATCTTGTTTTTCTCTGCACAAAAATAAACCAAACTTGCATAAGGTAGACATGTCACAGCTTTTAGATGCTAAGCAGTTTCACTATTTGCCCTACACTCTGGTGGTACTAAGTGAGCACACATGAATTCTGTGGTGTCTATGATGGTAGCGTGGCATAGACTTTTGACCACAGACAAATATATAACTCTAAAATATGCGAAATATGCTACGGAGTGTATCTGCTAGCCAATAGTGACATTTTACATATCTTCTTTAAAGAATTGGTTGAGTTGGTGACCTACATGTTTTGTTAGAAAAGACTGCACAGCGAATAGTCACTAATTCTGATTAAGTTTAGGGCCTGCCTTCGGGGTTTTCAGAATGCTTTTTATGAAGCCATTGTTTAGAGGTAGAGGTACCTGCCCTTATTTTAAGGAAATGTGGATTGTGTTAAACCAGTGAGGAAGAAGGGAGAAGAGTAGCCTGCTATTGCCAGGATTAGAATTCCTGGACCTAGTTCGCTACTAGAAGGTATTTTTTAAGGTGATCAAATTCCTATGAGAATGTGTCAAGAGACCAGGATGGTATCTTGTGCGTACTTGGGAATGATTTTGCTTCTGTCATGATGCATTAGGAGGAGATTCCTGGAGATTTCCTTCTCTGTGTTGCCTGTCTTTAATGTGGAAGTGTTGGTAGTTTGTTAAATAAAGAAATGCTGTTCAGAAAATTAGTGGTGTGCTTTAACGATTTCAAACAATTTCTTTGGTTATTTTTTTCAGATTTGTTTTTTTAATTTCTAGAGATTCGGTTTTGAAGATGTTGGTTGTATCTTGTCCTAGTATCCTTTCGAGTTTTACTCAATATGGGCGTAGTGTTTTTCCTTTAGCAACAGTACATTTCACGGACAGCATTTCTCTTAGTGCTGAGGTTGGTTGTGAACCAGCCTTTCGCAGTTTGTTTTGCTTCAGCTTTTTGTTGCTGACCAGATTAATCACGTTGAACATTAATTTGGAATAAGTATGTCTATGTTAACCAAAATTGCTGCCTGTGTTACCTCAGGTTTGTTGTAAAAGACCTTTATGAGTGACAGACAAAAAAGACCGCCACAGTCCTTGTGTGTGTGGCTTTTCAATTCTTCGCAGCATACCACATATCCACTCATAACATTGCTGTGGCCTAACACTGTCTACTAAACCTCTCTGTGTGGTTCAATATACTTAAAACTATTGCATTTCACATCTTACTTGCCGATGGTCCCATTGAAATTGGCTGTGACCCAGGGGGTCGGATCCCGGGGAGACCGCAAGTGAGCTAGACCCGGGGGATGGGGTCCCTGCAGGCAATAATGTCTCAGGGAGGGGGGAACCATATGGCACCCCCTCCCTTTTTCAAAAAGTCACAGCCCTGTAAGATGGGGTCCCCAGGGCCTTTTAAAGATTGGGGAGAGGGGCGGTTTCCCCCTTAAAATATTCTGTGGGCCCTGGGGAAATGGGTCCATGGGGCTGAATACGGCTTAGGGAGGGAGGGGGACCGCACATCCCCTCCCCTTAATTAAATAATGTGGTCTTGGGCTGCCATTTTTTTTTTATCCTTGGGAGTCCATCCGGATTACAGCAGAAATTGCTTTTTTTTCAATTTTGGTCCGGGGAGGGGTGGGGGGGACTGGGGGGGCAGGGTAGCCTTCCCTTTCCCTCTTATAATTTTTTTTTATATGTAACCGAAGGAGAGGGAAGACTAAGTCCTCAAATCCTCTAATGGCTGCCAGCACCATTTTTCATATGTTGCTTTCAGCCAGTCAGAGGTCTCGCTCCCGCTGGAGTCTGACTCCCGCGAGATGGCCCTGGGGAAAACAAAACTCCTTGGCCCAACCAAAGCTCCATATTGATTTTAAATTAGGTTCAAGTGACTCTTGCAAGCGATCCCCGAACCCAACCATCCAGAGATGCAAATGTTTTTGAACCTTAATTTCACAAAAGCTACAGAACGGATTTACACCAAATCGCAAAAAGCAAAATCTGTGGACCAAGATCTCTTTCTTCCAAATTTGGTGTAATTACGATGAGTAGGTTTTTTGCGGTAGCGCTCCTTAAAGAAGTCTCTGGAAAATGCATAGGATTTTGCATTTTTGGTCCCCCCCTTTTATCTCGACCCCCACTTGACTGATCACCCTGAAGCATTCTGTGCACAAACTAGGCAAAAAAGAGCACATTTGAAGAGTTATGTGGAGATTTGTCAAATTGGGGTACAAAAGGGGGTGATGGATCAAACCCAGATCTGTTGACTGGGTGTGAGTGTTTGATTGGTTCTGATGCTCCGTCCATCACCACCCCCTTTTGTACCGCTTTGTTTGCCATAAGTTGCCAGCGTATACTCAGACGTGAGCCCCTTGCTCACTTTGCCACTGGATTCAAGGAAGCCTGGCTGAAGACGGCTGAAATGCCAGAAACCGGTCCTAGGAAGCTTGTTTCTGGTCCAGGGAAGGCATGGCTTGGCAGTTCGGGCTGGACTGTTCCCATGAGGCACAGGGTCCGACTGATTTGCATATGGCCATGTCTGAACTGGGGTGGCAGAGTGGGCTAAAGAATGGTGATGGATCAAACCCAGATCTGTTGACTGGGTGTGAGTGTTTGATTGGTTCTGATGCTCCGTCCATCACCACCCCCTTTTGTACCGATTTGTCAAATTGTGCCAAAGTTATTAGCAACACAAAACAAAAATGCATTTCCAATGGAAACTCTGACCTAACTATAACTACCCAGTGGTGAATAACTGCCACTGGGTTTTCTTTTAAAATGCTTGATTATTGGTGCATTTTTCAGACATTGATTTTGCCCAGTAATTGGTTTTACAGTCAAACACATATTGGCTCTATTTATGACTATGGTAGGTGAAAATATATTCTGTATCATTATGAAATTGCATTTATGAAATCTTATTTTGGTGTCTTCCGTCATTTTTGTACATCCATACTTTACACCTGGGATGTATTCAGTATCGAAAAGTAGAGTGAACATAGGTGTTGGGCGTTGGTACCTTTACCTGAAAGTAAAAGGCCATCCCCCTGAAATGTGGTATAGAAAAATAAATCATTAATCCGGGTTCAGTGAGCCTCTCAGCCTATGCACCCGGTGCCTTTTCACTTGCTGCATCATTGATGACTACTCCCCCCGAGTACCTTAAAAGAGGGATGCCCAAAGACGCTGGCAGAGTCCAACTGCAGAAACCAATTTATGAAGATACATTCAAGTAGGAGGGAGCACACTCCCAGCAAGTCATCACCGGTTCTTTCACTGCATTATGGTAGATGAAGTTCATGGTGTTTTTGAATTGCTCGCAGGTGGAGTACTGCTTGCCCCCAGTCTTACCCACACTTGTGGCAAAGACTTTTGTACTTGTGACTAATTGAAAACCCTTATGAACGGTGTCTACAAGAATGCTTTATTGTTCACTTGTGTGTTGTTTCCTCCCTAGAGAAAGATGCAGGTTTGTTTATTTTTTCCCTTTAAAGGCGTTTGAACAATTACAATACAATAACTATGACAGCCTCACTTGTAGCAGTAGCCAATATTGGACAAGTGCTAGAAATATGTGAATTGTAGTATGTATTGAGACTAAGTGCAAACTAAGCAGAAAAGGAAAGCTGTGTGTGTTTGTGAGAATACAAACACAAATCACTGGGATATACGCTTGTGAAAACACCAAGCATGATTGTGTCCTATATCCTTGAGGGAACTTATGTAAAACCACCACAATACCTCCTGTGACATTTTATCACTCCTGTCCTTACCCAGTGAAAGTCCTGCAGTTTCTGGTGTAGTAAATCAGTGGTTGGCCCTCCTGGGAACTATCTTTGTGTGGTTCCAACGGGTCGTTTTATTTTCTTGTTTCTTATAGCAGAGAGCTTAATGGACCACACACTGGCTAAGTTCTTGTGTGTCACTCAGTGTTGGTGACCGTCATGGTGTCTTTGAAAGAAGCCCCTAGCAATATGTTTGAAGACAGTGGCCAGAGTTTTCGGGCCTTGTGGGCTGCGACTTTACAAATCTTGTTAGGTCACTCGCCTCCTCAAACACTTAGAAAATAACCATTGGCAAAGCCAATCTGTGTGGCCTTGGAAAGCTAGAGCGATGGTTACATTGTTCTTAATTTTTTTTAATTGCAGACATTTGACAGAAAATAAAGAAGTCATCGCCATATGCTTACAACAGAAAGTGTGCATATGTGAATGAATTACTAGCGATGTTTTTAAATACAAGCCTTTCAGTTGTGCGACAGTAACAGAAATGAACTATTTTTAGGTGGATGTGAACAATGAGCACAGGATTTCGGCAATCACTCAAGTGAAGGGAGCCAATGGAAAAGGTGGCCTTGACCATTGCCTAAAAGTGCAAGCTGTGAAGGATGTAGGCAAAATGTGAATTACATTTTAACTGACCAATCGATGATGCCAGTTAACCAAAAGCACCTCTTTATGTGCATTATGTATACATTGGGGGGGGGGGAATAATCGTTTTGAAAGACTGCAAAAGATGTCTTAAAGGCCAGATAAACCAAATTAAACAGCAAGGTCCTTTAATGGGTTTCAGCCACCTTTTTATGTTGGTGATCAGGGAATATTAATTAATTCTGTTTTTCGTGCTTATCAAGGATGTGTCAAAGTTCAATCCATTTTGGGAAAGCCCTTAAAATAACAAAACAAAAATACAAGCACAAGGCACGTCTTCACACTTTAAGGGGGCTGACACAAATGGTTTCTCATAATCTGAACAGTGGTTTTCTGTCTTGTTGCCAGTGGACCTCATGTTTCGCCCACATCAACATCATGCTTTCCAGCCAAAAGCGCTTTCTATGCTCCAGCCTTTGCTGTTAAACCTAGGCTGTTAAGTGTTAGAAAAGATTGTCTCGTATGACAAGAAATACAACTACAGGATTCGGAATATAATATGCTGTTCAATAAAGAGCAAAGATGGTGGCACGCCTCAACAAGGCCGTTTGGCAGCCGCTGAAATTTTTTCTTATCTCATTCTTGCGTTATTTCTCTGGCAAAAGTTTGGTAAATTGAGAGACTCATTAATGTTGGAGGAAGTGATGCAAACACAAGCAGAACATTCTAGTTGGCATCTTCACACACTAATGGATTTTATTTTTACTGTATTCATTGCATGCTGATGCTCCCTCTTTCTTAACAAACTGTGTTGAATGTCAAGACACTTGCATTAAGAATTCCGTGTTAAACGTTTTATTTTTCCATCACTCTTGAGTGAGAGTGTTGCATTAGTCCTTTGTTTCTCCGCCAACATTTGAAACCCGTTTTGTGGTTTTTGGTAAATTATGTTGCCCTAGGTGGTAAACACTCTATGATTGATAGAAACAGAACCCACATCGAGATTACAGAATTAAAACTGCGTGAGGCGCTGGAGTCGGCTGATCAGATTACCAGCTCTGCTTGTGGAATGTCGTCTTCAGACACGTTTGATCTTAAGTGTCTCACAGGTCGACCACATGCAGTGAGTTGTGAAGTGTGATTGAAACTAATCACTCGCTGAACTTCAGACCTTATCCTAATCTTCTATGTGCCTGCTCCAAGAAAAACAAGCATTTGCAATGCAATAAGTCTCGCATTTAATCGAGTTTGAGCTATTGATATTGCAAATAACAATGCATTTTCTTTGTTTGTTTTTGTTTTTAAAACCTAAATAAAAGGCATTGTCATTTACAATGCCAATAGCTAAAACTCGCGTAAATGTGAGACCTATTGCATTGCAAATGCTTGTTTTTTTGGGGGGTTTGGGTCTGCTCGGGCTTGTGGTCAAGCACGTTTGTGCGTTTCCTTTCCAAATACATTTTTACTGCTCCCTGAGTTCCTGCTTGTGGATCTTGTGCACTTTTGTTTGTTAATTTATTGGAACTCTTTGTCTAACTCTTCACCTCCCCACCCCTCGCGCACATAGGCTTATTGGGCTTGGTTGTGGATGGCTCCAATACGGGATTCCATCAACAAGCATTAGCAGTACGTAAACAGGAAGTGATATCACTTCATGAGTTTCCACTCATAGATCGTGTGCACTTTCGTATTACCCCAAACTCGATCATTGCTTTGAATACAACATGCATGCAGTCATTTCTTCTTTAAACAAGCATTTGCAATGCAATAGGTCTCGCATTTGCGAGATTTTGAGCGAATGCCATTGTAAATGACAATGCCTTTTATTTATGTTTAAGAAACCTGCAATAATAAAAGATATTGTCATTTACAATACCAATAGGTTAAAGTTTTGAAAATGCGAGACCTATTGCATTGTAAATTGCAATTGCAATGCAATAGGTCTCGCATTTAAGCGAGTTTGAGCTATTGACATTGCAAATAACAATGCCTTTTGTTTTTGTTTTTAAAACCTAGATAAAAGGCATTGTCATTTACAATGCCAATAGCTTAAACTTGCGTAAATGCGAGACCTATTGCAGTGCAAATGCTTGTTGAGCCAGAGGGTAACTTCAGTAGTAGTCACCTTGTCAGTCAGCAGCCCCAACCGCAACTTTTTTTCACAAGCTCCTCCTACATCATCCAATAACTCAGGCAATTACTTCAGGTTTATTAAATCTAACTCATCTAAATCTGTTCCTCGTGTGGTCTGCTGAGGAAGAATTTGGCGGCCTGCTTAAGGGTTTCAGCACCTGCACACCTGAAATGTGTCAATCATGATTTGGGGCCATTCATTGCTGCAAACAATTGTGATGTATTCATGTAAAATTGGCAACTAACTGTTACTCACATCAGTTATAAGACACTGATGATGCGTTGATGTAAAATCCCTCTGCACAAGATCTGCGCTTGCCCATTTGAAGCAGACAGTGGGTTTAGCCTGGTCATGCCCACGGCTAAACCCACTCTCAGAATGCGGGCCGAAGTAGACAGTTGTTCAGACAGATTGCAATACATTCATACATGATGATAATTGTCTTGGACGACCGTTTTCGTTGAAATGATGAAACGCTGGAATGAGTTGACCATGTCATGCTAGAAAATAGGTATGAGAAAGGGGATTGACAAATTTTCAGCATCGTAGAAAAATAAGGTGAAGAGGCATATTGAATTAACTGATATAACAAAAAAACAAGACATCAAAAACATGCACATGCTGTGGAAAAAAGCCCACTAAGAATAAAGTCTAACGCCTGCGCTAAAGGCGAAGTGTGTGAAGATGCCCCTATCATGGCTGACAGATGGAAACCACAATGGCGCTGCAGAAGTGGGGTCTTCCTTGCCTTGTAGAGCACGCTGTTGGTCCCAGTGAAGCAGAGAGACTGACAAATTGTTATACTTCCTGTTATGAGCATTTTTCTAACGAATCACTCACTATATTCTTATGAGCATGCCCCTCTGGAGACTGAAGGGAACGATGCTCATAGGATACGGAGATTTCCTGCCCAACCTTTGTTCACACGACGTGTTAACAGGAGCAGCGCGCGCCAGATCGATAACTCCTTAAATGCACTCACACAGGAACAAACAAACAGTAATTAACAAGTCACGAAAGTGATCGCTATTTAAAAAAAAAAAAAAAGACACGCCCGCGAGCCTTATTTTTTCAATTATCGCGCCCGTGTCTGGGCACGATAATTGAAAACATATGGGCTTTGGTGCGCATAACAGACACCAATAGGCCATGGGCAGAGCAATGCGCACGCCTTTGGCCTATTGCATGCTCTGTTTAAAAAAAAACACGCACGCAAAGCCCAATAGCGGAACCCAAAAGGAAAAGCGCACGAGCGTGTGCGATTCCAGGTTCCGTTTTGGAACCCTCCACAAAAGGACTCTCGCCTGCGTGAGCAGTGCTGCACACTGCATCGCTAGGGGCGAGCCCTAAAAATGATGTTGCAGGTTTGCTGTTTCTAAGGCCGTGGCTACCAAACTTTAAATGGAAAAGTGTGCACTCATCACCAGAACCCTGTAGGAAAAATACATAACAGTTACCAGTTTATTTATTTTTGTGATTTTAAATTCTTTGGACGTGGCCCGCGGGCATAAGCGAGCTTTAAAAGAGTACAGTTACCAACCATCAACGCAGGAGAGAATATTATAGATACAGTACAGGAGAAATCAAAAGCAGACATTAAAGAGTGAGTGAGAGATTAAGGATTTAACCCCAGTGCACTTCAAACGGAAGAAATGTGAGTTTCTTTGTTAAACCAGTGGGCGAGGAGGAGTGCAGTGCCTTGTGTGTGGTATAGGCAGTTTTAAGTTGTACTCTTGACTCTACAGGCAGCCATTGAAGGGATGGCAGGATAGGTGTGATGCCAAGTTTATTGTGCCCAACAACAAAGCAGGCTGTAGCACGTAAAACCTCTTGAGTGGGCCAAAATGAACGTTGATGATGCCTGAGAGAAGATCGATCCCATAGTTAACTGGAGAGAATCAACGCCTGTACATCTGAATTTAGGTCATGTTGCGGAATGAGCTACTTGATCCCCACCCCCCAAAACAGCTTCTGTTGGAGTAGAGTTGTTGCCACGGTTGGGACATGACTCTTGAGGTTGAGCCGGATGTCGAGGTTGAATTCAAGCAACTTGGCATTCTGAATAATGAAGGGTCGAAACATCAAGTCAGTGAGAAATTTCAGCTATTCTTTTGCTGATAGGTTGGTTTTCTTTAGGGTGATATTAGAAGGAAGCCTGGCTTTCCAGGGTTTAGTTTCAGGTGGGGAGTTGACATCCATGTTTGTATTGATTTGAGACCACAGTTGGAAGGTTACACAGCTTTGAATTATGTTATCGAAGAAAGGAAGAGTGGAGACTGGACGGCAGACGTTAGGGTCATCGGGTCGAGGGATTATTATTTTTTCATTGCTTTATGTAGCTGAGGTATTTGGCCAGCTTTTAGACAGTCTAGGAACATACCCTGTTCGAGGGAGGGGCTGACCAGGGTGGACCAAAAGGGCAAGGTCTTTACTGTTTGAGCCATGGATGGCGTCGCAAAGATAGTTTGGGCGAGTGTGGTTTTGGAAGAAGGGATGTTAGCCCGCTTGATTACTTGAAGTAGGAGTTTTCTTGGTAGTGCTGACGAAGAATCTGATATGTTGACTTGGCTCTAAAAATATGTAGTTTTTTCTTGCAGATCTCAGCCTAACCAGACTCAGAGGGGAAGTTGATTGTCTCCATTCTTGATCAAGCTTTTTGTGGTGCTTCCTTTCTTCATAATGGATTTTTGTGAACCAAGGTAGAGAAGGTTTGTGTCTGCTGACGTTGCTCTTGAGGTGCAATTTCATATATCTGGGATTCCATTCAGTTTTTAAATTTCACTGTCATTTTTTATTTCAAGTGGGAAAACAAGAGGCGAGATAAGGGTGAGCCATGTTCTCAAGAGCTTCAACATCGATGCTACTTGTGTCCCTAAACCAGATTTTCTCATTCTTTGGTTGACCAAAGGTTTTGGTGTAGGTTAAGGACACTGTAAAGGGGGTCAAACCAGTTCATTAGGATGGGGATCAGTTTCATTTGTTGAGCATTGCTGTAGGTTTTCATTCCTTAACAATTTTGTATTTTAAGCATAATTTGTAACCTGCATTTCCTCTTTGTATAAAGGGTTCTCCTGGATTCTTCCCATATTCAGGTTTTTACCAGACTACTGTTTTTCCAAACAACATACACACATAAGGACTTCATCAGCTGGCTTTATCCACTCATCTGTTAAATTGTCATTCATGTGTTGCTTACACTTACCGGAGCGCAGAGCGTGGGTCAGTGGTTCAGCCCGCTTTACCTATTTTCTCCCTTCACTTTAAGTAACTGTAGAAAGACTGTGCACATTGTTCACATCTGTTTAAAAATAGTTCTCTCTTCAGTTGCAAAGCCGGCTCAAAGTGTGCATTTTTTTTCTTTTTTTTACAAATCAGCTTTATTTTTTATTCTATTTTAAATGCCAGCTTTTTATCTTTCCACCTCCTCTTTTTAGAAGTGATATGGTAACCTTGTAGCTGCCTGTGATTTATGCTGGTCTTTCAAAAATAATAAAATGCATAGGGCAACGGAATAAAAGTAGTTTTTTTTAAAACATCACTAGTAAAACAGCCTTAATAGTGATAATGTTTTCTTTTAGTTTATTGCAAACATCAGGGGAGCATGCTTACATGTTGACATTTTTAATTTTTGAAACTTTTCTTTGGCGGCAAATGCTGGCAAATGTTTCAAGAATATTAACCAAAAGCTTGTTAAAGCCAGACGTATTGGCTTTGCCAGTGCTTGTTTTATAGATTTGAATGGGAGAGCCTGAACTTTAGTGCTCAGAAGCTTTGAAGTGAATACGCATTACTGGCAAACGATCTGCAGGCAATGGGGAAAGGTAGAAGTTGACACTTGTATCATACATCGGTAACCTAGTTAATGCTCTTGCAAAAGCAATTACACCTAAGTGAAGAATAAAACATATGTGTTTCTTCTACCTAGAATGAATGGCTTGGGCAGCAAGCCGCGTTCTAATGTGACACTATAAGCCTCAAGGGACTAAAGGCAGTTCCCTGATAGTTAGCTCTCACGCGCGCTTTCAACCGTATCCATCGGGACTCTATGGCATGCAGTGGTTGTGCGCATAGAAGATGGCTTCTTGATGTCCCTAGCACGTTTACTGTCTTGGTAAAATATAGAAATATTGTCAGTTGCTGATTGGCTACGTCTCGACACTGCAATTAGGCAACTAATCCATAGAGATGGGGTCACTTGGAACACATATATCACCATAGAGGACACCGGCTGGGTAGGATTATTGAAATGTAATGAGGATTAAATATGTCCATTTGCCCCCAAGAAATCCCCACACCTATCTTACACACTTCCCGATAGCCTGCGCAATTTAGATTTAAAAAGGTGAGACTTTACTGACATTTTGATGACTTAACCACTGACATGTTAAATGTTACATTAATATCTGAAACTTAAGGGAACTGATATGGTGACAGTGTTTTCTCAAAAAACGTCATGCAGAGGACATCGATGGACAATAGCAGCTGTCCGTTGTACCCATCTACCCCGCTGAAATTTTCTTTAAAACTTCAGTTCATGACAAAATTTAGATTTGCTGCTAAAGTTTAAGGTTATTGATTGCATTGTTAAAGCATCTTTGCCTTATTGCTTTCCATGATAGAAAAGTGGCAATCGACCTAACCGAGGGACAAGAATACATAGTCACAATGAAGGAAATCCCCAGGTTTGCCTGAAACCATTTTTCATGCTCCACAGCCAAGCCATTCTTCAGAACACTTTAGGGGTAGAGGGGATCCAAATAATCTATTTAAATCTGTTGATTATGAACATTTATATTTTCTTATCCAGGTTATTATATGATTGTGTTGTTTTTACTAATTGACTCGGATGCCACAAATTTGCATTGCAATGAATAACTATTTCTCTTCTATTAATGAAAATGGTGTGCTTCCAGTGTGTTAAATTAAGTAGATACTAGATGGCAGGAGCAACCACCTTCACTTGGGCCTTATACCCCCCCACCCGCTCACCCTACCCACACATTATAGAACCAATTTGAACTTTTCCAGTTGCAAACTACCTTGAATCTACCTCTGGTCCCTCGTCACTGTTAGCACTCTGTTACCCCTAATTAGGATATTTTTTAGTCCTCAAATACCTACTTTTTGCACATTTTATTAATAGTTTTGTAATTCCTATGATGATAATTTGTCATCTAGCAGAACAGTACCCACAAGTAAAATAGTGAGATAAACGCTGGTCGGTGATGATGGGGTGCCAGCAGTGATTAGTGACTGGAGATGTGGTTCTTCTAGAGGATGACAGATATGACACTCAACAGCCTATATTATTTGTATAATGCATAGTATGCCAGTTCAGTAATTTTAATATCCAGTTTGTTAGACACATATGGCACAGATCTGTGACCAGGAGGAGAGGGCCATAGTACCAAAGAACAACTTCTGAGTAGTAGAAAAAACGAAATCCTAGATCTTTTAAATCTTCCATGAGATGGAGGGTCTTGAACTCTTAAAATAATTTGAATACCATCTCAAGAATTAGTAGAAGTAGGCTCTTAAGTGGGTGAGAAAAAACTTCTTATGTTTATTTATATTTCTCTTTTCCTTTATGGTATAATTTGAGCGGTCAGACTCAAAGTTTGTAACAGGCGTTACCACCCTGTATTGAAGGCTGGGATTAATTAGCTCAGTCAATCACAGTGCTAAGAGATCTCATCATAATTCGGGCTCCCGGTTTTATGGTATTCATTTTTTGACATTTCCGTCTGTATTTATCCATATCTATTTTTTGCTAATTTTATCTGTATTTATCCTTGTTTATTTTGGGTTTTGTGGAAACAAACTGAAGCTGAAACTGGTATATTTGCACATTTATATAACCGATAAATATGCTCTCATGCTTGAATGCATGCCAGGTTTCAGTGATATGAACAGCCGCAGAAGATAAATCAATGTAATTATAAGAAAATATGCAAATTTCAGTATCTATCTTCTGCATCTCTACTGCTGTTTTAAGCCTTTTTACTAAAATTCCTCTCTTTTTTAACCCCCTTTTCCATCAATCTGCACAGCTGCTAGCCTGAGTGTCATGGCAGAGAGTGTTTAGAATCACTCAAAAAGCCACCCAATTTCCATTTTTATCCACATTTCAAAATAAATACAGACCAGAAAATAAATGTTTTTCTGTCTGTATCTGTAAAAACGGAAAGCAGGGAGTCCTAATCACAATTGCAGCTGTTTTCCTGCATTCCACCTTCACCATCAACTGGCCCCCCACCGCTGAACCCACGCCAGACTCCTGCACCACCGAAGCCCTGACTTGCGTCCTCCTCAATGTGCGCTCCCTCCACAGACCTGCCACGGAGATCTGGGACCTGTTCGGCACCCTCTCGCCAGATGTCGCCTTCACGCAACATGGACCAACGCCACTTCCGCCCCCGACATTGCCACTGCCATCCCAGACGGATACAAGATCCAAAGAAAGGACCGCCCCCACTGCCCAGGAGGAGGGCTCGCCATCATACACAAGAGCGACCAACACAGAGCACTTCCAGATCCAAACAAGCCCTAGAACTACGCTGCGCGGGTCCCTCGTCTACAGACCCCCGGCCCTCGCGCCTCTTCCACCACCACCATTGGCGACTTCATCGCACCCCACGCCATCGCCTCCATGTACTACATTCTCATTGGAGACCTGAACTTCCACCTCGACAACTGCAGCAACCCCAACTCCACTACCCTACTCGCCAACCTCGGACGGAAGCAGCTCGCCAACATCCCCACCCACAGAGCCAGACATACCCTCGATCTATCTTCGCAGGAGGGACAAATATCCACTTCAGCCACACCACGCAGCCCCTCTGGACAGACCACCACTGCGTACACTTCACCTTCACCACCACACCCAAACCCGCCCCACGTCCGCCACGAAGGAACTGGAGCAAGATCACAGAAGAACACCTCAACACCACCCTACTCCTCGACCCCCCCCCCCCCCCACCCCACACGACCGACACCAACTTCGCAGCCAAAGAACTACACCCCTGGATCGCCGGCTGCGCTGACAAGTTCGCACCCCTCCGCCACCCCATCAAACAATGGCCCCTGAAGGCTGCCTGGTTCACCACTGACCAAGAAGCCAGGCGCTCCGACAGACACCTCGAGAAACTCTGGCGGAACAGGAAAACCACCGAAGACAGGAACGCCATGAATGAATACTGCCAGCGTATAAAAGACACAAAGCAGACCTTTATGAAGAACAAAATCCACAACAACGCACGCAACTCAAAAGAACTCTTTAACGTCATACAGCAGTTTACCAAACCCCCCAGCGAAGCCACGGATGTCTCACCATCTCATGACCTCTGTAACAAGCTCAGCTCCTACTTCCACCTGAAAATCAAGGCCCTCTACGACAACTTCAGTGAACAGACTCCAGAGACCACCCCCCTCTCTACCACTGACAACCAGCCGACCATCACCACCTGGAAACCCACCACCACTGAAGACATTGCCACTACCAGGAAGAACACCCACTCAGGAGCCCCCACTGACCCCTGCTCACCTCACATCTACCACAGAGCCGCCACCGCCATAGCACCCGAACTAGGCCAGACCATCAACGCCTGCCTCGGAACTGGCATCTTCACCGATGACTGGAAGCGGGCTGAGGTCCAGCCCCTCCTCAAGAAACCATCGGCCGTCCCGACGGACCTGAAAAACTACCGGCCCATCTCTCTCCTTCCCTTCACAGCCAAAGTCACTGAGAGATTCATCATCGCCCAGCTGACCACCTTCATCGAAGAGAACGCCATCCTCGACTCCTCCCAGTCCGGATTCCACGGCAACCAGAGCACCAAGACAGCCCTCCTCGGTGCCACCGATGACATCCACATGCTACTCGACCAGTGCCACACTGTGGCCCTCATCCTACTATAACTCTCCGCAGCCTTTGACACCGTCTCACACCACACTCTCGCTGCCAGACTCCACGACGCAGGTATACAAGGAACCGCCCTCAACTGGATCTGCTCCTTTCTCTCTGGCAGAACCCAAAGGATCAGACACCCACACTCCCTTCCTCTCCGAACCTACAGAGATCAACTGTGGAGTATCCCAAGGATCCTTGCTCAGCCCCACGCTCTTCAAGATCTACATGGCCCCCCTCGCTGCCATAGTCAGACAGAATGGGCTCAGCATAGTATCTTAAGACGACGACACTCCGCTGATTCTCTCTCTCTCATGAAGAACCCCGAAGACACCATCTCCGCTTCCAAGAAGGAATGAAAGACGTTGCAGCTAGGATGAGCGACAGCTGCCTAAAACTGAACTCTGGGAAGGCAGAGGTCCTCGTCCCCTCCCCCACTGCATGGGACCGCTCCTGCCGTCGGAATCCCACCCACCCCCACCGACCACACCTGGAACCTCGGCATCATTCTAGACTCCTCTTTCACCTTGACCCACCAGATCAACGCCGTCACCTCCACCTGCTTAAACTCCCTCCGCAAGACCTTCAAGTGGATGCCCCCTGAATCCAGAAAGACTGTCACCCACGCACTCCTAACCAGCAGACTGGACTACGGCAATGCCCTCTACGCCAGAATCAACAAGACCCTGCTACACAAGCTCCAAACCATCCTGAACACCATAGCCACACATCCTCGGAACCCCACGACATGAGCACATGACCCAGCACCTACGAGGCCTCCACTGGCTCCCTATCGAGAAGAGTAACCTTCAAGCTATTCACCCACGCCCACAAATCGCTCCACAACATTGGACCCAAATACCTCAACGAAAGAGTCTCCTTCCACGTACCCAAAAGGAATCTCCGTTCCAGCAACCTCACCCTGGCAAAGACCCCATGCAACCGCAGAGCCAGAGCAGGCAGAAGAGCCTTCTACGATACAGCAAAGACCTGGAAAGAGCTCCAAGTCAACATCAGACGCATCCCAACTCTGCACACCTTCAGGAAGAGCCTCATGACCTGGCTCTTGAACTGATCCGGAGCTGCACTCCAATGCCTTGAGACCCTCACGGGTGAGTAGCGCTCTTTATAAACCCCTGGTTGATTGAATGATTGTGAATGTGGAGGATGGACCTAGAGAAGACTGGAACAAGAAGTCTTTTTGTCTGCTTGAGGTGGGTGTTATTGGAAAGAAGAGTGCTTATAGCCTTATTGCGCACATGCTGCGAGTTAATGGCTGAATTACCCTTTCTCATTACTAAGAGCCTTTGAATCAGAGCCCGTTATTACGGGGCAGACAATTACCGGCAGTTAATGCACTCTGTGGAGGGTGTAAATCACTGGTAACATTTTGAACATCTTCCTGTAGGGTTTTGGCAGCATTAGCAAACAGGCATGTTACTCAATGTGATTGCCTTTCTTGTCTTTATTGAAAAAAGCCTTCACAAGGCATAAAGAAAGAAGGCTTAGAAAAGCTGTTTTTTTAAAATAGGGTAGTAAGTAGATAAATAACTCTAGATGAAGATTTTAACAAAACCATGTAAAAAAAGATTAGAACATGAAAGGATAGGATAGGGCAGGGCCCACTCAGCTTTATTCAGTAAGTTGGGAAATGGCAGCAAAGTCAGTGTAATTTGGTATTTCCTCTGAAGATTGTAGAGTGGTAATCGCCCTATTAATGGGCCAGTACCATCGGCTAGCCCTGAAACGCTGATTTTTTTTATTCCTACTGTGCTTATGTTGTTTTAACTTAAAGGGTTCAATGAAGGTGGATAGATATGAAATGTAAACACTTCATCTGCCAGTTGCGGACAGCTTTGTGGCTAGAATATTTGTCGTACTTTCACAGGCATCTCCAGTAGGTAATCCAAGTGGAATATACATGAGGCATAGAAATTGCTTTCCAATGTAAGGAAGCCATGCACATGTGTGAACAAGTTAATGGATAGTTTAAAAAAGCAACCTTGCCAAATTTAGCCACACCAGCCCTCAAACTGCACATAGCAAGAGAGCACAACATCGAGCGAGCCTGCCCACTGCAAGAGGGGTTGCAGAAGGGCGTTCACACCAATTGTCATTTAAAAATATATATATATACAAATATGACACATTTTACAAGACGGTTTTCATTAAAGAACCCTGTCCAGCCATTGAATAGCTGGATGGAGAGTGGAGACAAGGCTGCATGGCTCAATGAATTAATTAATGGGTGGGTGGGTGGGTGGAGGAGTAGGTGGATGAATGAATTTAAGAATGGATGACCATGAATAAAGACGTTTAGCTACGTGGAGCAAACGGTCTCCACGCATTCATCATGGTGGGTGCTCTGATTTTTCATTTTAGCAGCTGTATCAAAATACCACCCTCCCCAAACACTACCACAAACAATCCTGGTGAAACATGCACAGCCCGGTCGTATTTAACACACAGCACTGACAGCGCCACAAAGAATTAGGCACGATGCATTAAGCATTGATCTAAAATGGTAGAGAGCAAAAGATAACCATGTAGTGGTGAGTTGCACTGTGTGAGACCAGTGTCCCATGCATTAATGCTAGCTTCCACTTGACCACATTGTATGATCCCAGGCAATTACTTTCGTTCACAGTGCCTCATTTATCTTCAAATACATTTGTTCAGGGTTTGTTCTATACGAAAACTAAAGACTGTAATGTTACTTTAGGCCACATATAGGGGCCAAAAGACAACTCAATTTCTCATTGGAACCAATAGCATTGTTGACAAGGCAGTGAAGATTGGGGCATGAACGTTTCCAAGATCTGGTTAACATCCTATCACTTCTAACAATTGCCACTCAAGGCAATGGTATCATTTAATATACTAAACTGAAATTTGTTGCATCAATCACAGTATAAAGAAATACACTGCCTCCAGTTTTGAAGAGTTTTTATCATATATGTACTGGACTCTCTGAGCCAAGTAGCAGCTGACCCCTAACCCCACTTCCACTCACCCCCCTTCCCCTCGAACATCAGCTCTGCTGTTGTGATCCTGCAGGAGACCAGAACCAACCAAATGCAAAAACGAACTTAAAACTATTTTTTTTGCATTTTTTGTTTTTAATAAACCAAAGCTCTGCAGACTGGTAAGTTCTGCCGACCCAATCCCAGCAACAACAAAAAACCTGCCACTATCAACAGTAAAACCGGTCTCCACCTCCCCAGACCACTGGCAAAATGCCTGGCTTCCAGTGCAGCCAGTCCAGGCCTGTATGGAGCCCAAGGCACTCAATCTCCTATCTGCCCATCTTAGCGTGAGGCATATCACCAGGATACTAGGATAGAGCATGCATTTCCATGAACTGCACTGCTCTATGCATTTTTCATATATGTGCACGTATACTATCAGTTTCAAGTCAACCAACTGTGAAGCGTTAACAACCGTGATCACAATATACAGCAAGCAGACAAGGGAACAATACCATACAGAGATACTAGCATCCAAATTCACCTAAGGACTAGCATACAGTAGCTGTGCAGTGGGGAATTACGGGTATTTTGCAGCATCTGCTCCAGAAACCCTGCGCAGCAGAGGTCTAATCATTCGAGTCAGTACTATCATAGTTTATCAAAACAGTATCCGGGTACTGCAAACCTGTGTCTCAGGCCCTCCATGTGAGTATATCATGCCTTATCATTCCTTCTGCTTAGCTTCATGTGGATCTCCTCCACTAGCATTCATTCCTCTACATCTCTGTGCCAGTGTACTATCTTTGGAGCGTGCTGACCCATCCAAGTAATGGCCATTCTGCATCAGGCCAGATCCAGTGCAACCTGCAAGAATTTGTATGCCATCTTAAGGCCTTTGGGCCTACTAACATTACCCAATAAACAAAACTGAGATTAGGGCGCTCTGCTGCAATGTGCTGTGTGAGTTTTTCCACTGCCCAGACTTGGAAGTCCTGCACTCCTTGACATCCCCAGACCAAATGAAGGAACTCCGCCCCATGGAACCCACGCAAGCCAATGTCAGGCAGGCGCTCTAAACGGGTCCCCACCAACGCTGCAAGAGGAAACGACAGGAACTTATCGCGTTTCATTTGTAGCCCATACAGGGCCCCAAATAATCTAATAGTCATAACAGAATCCCGAGGCGGTCACGGGGGATCTGAGGTAAAACAGGACGTCATCTGCATATAGGAATATAATATGGCATGGCTCCCTCAATTTCATGCCCCAGTCACGTAGCTCCCGCCGTGCTCACAACACCATGGGTTCCATCGCAAGAGCAAAGAGGAGCGGGGTCATGGGGGCATCCCTGTTGCATCCCTCTGCCCAGTACCCAGCCATCAGAACTAAACTGTTCCACCCACACTCTAGCACTGGGCTGTAGCCCAGCTTAATCCATCCCCCGAAACTTGGGCCCAAACCCCATAACCCACAGGACTGCAAGCATGTACTCAGTGAACAGTATCAAATGCCTTTTCCAGGTCAATAGAGACCAAGGCGATTTCGTCACTGCAACCCTTAACCTCGTGCATTTGCATCACACACCTAAGGTTCGTCCCCATTCTACATCCTGGGATAAAACCGCATTGATCCTCGTGCACTATGCTGGTCATGGTAGGGTTCAGGCGATTAGCCAATAATTTGTATAAATCATTGACATCTGAGTTAATTATGGTGAGTGGCCTATATGGCGCAGAGTTGGTCTTATCCCCTCTGGCTTGAGCAGCCTACAAATGTCCCCTTCCCTCATGGAGGGCGGCAATAACCCCCTCTCCTTTGCTTCCAGAGAAACCTTGAGTATGCCCTGTGCGACTGCAGCTGAAAACTCCTAGTAAAACTCCGCCAGTGAGAGCATACGCAAAGTGGCACGCAATTCCTCGTGCTCGAGGGCAGAGTCGAAGTCCTCAGCCTCTCCTATCCTAGGAAGCTCCAGGCACTCCATGAATGTATGAAGTCATTCCTGCATGACTCGCAGGTCTGCTCTATACACTACCTCCAGGTGTCCCCGAAAGTTGGACACAATGTCCTCCCCGGAGGTCACTATCGTGCCCCCTGGGGTCACCAAGTGCATTTTGGAGGTGGTACATTCTCCCCATGTAGGTTCCAGGCCAACAGTCTGCCCGACTTGTCTCCCTCTTTGTGCAATCGTTGTCTGTATTGCTTAATTGTCCAGCCTGTCCCACGTATCCGCTATACGTCAACGTACCTCTAACTCCTCCTTATGCACTACTGAATCGGTCACATACTTGTTTGCAGTGTGGCCAGTCCTGTCACCACTGCTAGGTCTGCCTGCAACTGAGGTTGTATCCAGCAAGTAAGCCGCAGACACATCCCACGCAATACCCCCTTCATTGCCACCCATTCTGTAGCCGTCCGCGCAGTGGAGCCCAGTTAATTTCTCTATAATCAGTCCATGCCTGGGACCGTATTTCCCTTCCTACAGCATCTGTTAGTACCTCAGCTAGAAACCTCCACACTGCTCTTTGCTGTGCAAATCCCCCCAATTCAGCATGCAACAAACCGGGGAGTGATCAGAACCTGACCAAGTGTGTCATAGTCATGCACTCTGTAACGGAGACTGCTCGTGCTAGTATCCTGTCCAGCCTACTGATCGTGTTAGGAGTCAAGGAATGGCACGTGTATGAAGGTGAAGCATATGCCATGCATTTACAAGTCCTCTATTATCCATAACCTCCCTGAGAATGTTGGTTATATGGGGTTAGGTGCCCTTCCTAGAGGGCATTCAGTGAAGGTCCCCATCCATCATGCAAATAAAGTCCCCCAACCAGAATAAAGGTGTGTCCGTATTCTGCGCGACTAGATCCTGCATCATGTGAAAAACGTGTGGGTCATTGACATTTGAGTCGCACATATTAACTATAGACGCTGCCCTTCTGTCTAGTGTTCCCTGTAGCAACATGTACCTGCCCTCCACATCTGCCTCAGCATAGGTAATCGAGAATGGTGTACCCGGGGCCTGCCAAATCAGCATGACCCAGCAAAGGTAAGGGAGAACAGTGTACCAGGGGACACCCAAATCAGCACCCCCAGCTTATGTAGAGTAGGAGGAATGAAAGACCTGACCCTTCCACTTCAGAGTCAATTGCTTAACTCCGGCATCATCCAGGTGTGTCTCCTGCAGACAGCTACACTGACTCTATGGCGTTTTAAGAAGGAGCACACCCTATTCATTTTCATAAAGGAGCCTAGCCGCCAGGTATTCCACGTTAGCAGCTGGATATCACCCCAGTCATTGTAATTCAGAGGCACCCGTTTTCCTCCCGCATTGCACTGTATTGTGAATAACCCTACCCACTACATAAGCAACAATGAATAATATTGATTAAAAAAAACTCCCCCCGCTGCCCCCATACAAACCTAGTGCAACAAATCATCTACATATGCCCACCCAATGCGTGTGCCGTGACTGACATACAAACCCTCCCTTCACGTCCAACAGGAAAAGGCCCTGCACTCCCGTCTCCCTGTCCCACAACTCCTAAGAACTTAAGGCCACTGGGTTCCCACAGGAAAACCAGGTTTCATGCCCTGCAATCAATAGCTCAATATCGTCTCGTCCCAGAAGGTGTTCCAGCCAACTTTCACTGCAGCTGTAGCCCCACAGACATGGACCCAACACTTTCAATCCACTCATTTGTCATTTCTTGGGCCAGCCGGTCAACACCCCGCAAGCAACAGCAAACCTCTGCCATTTGTTCAGTCTATCTCCCAGACCCCCCCCCCCCCCCCCCCCTCCGTCTCGGGACGATGTGTGCATTACAATATGTTAAATTCTCCATCTCTTCAGTACATAACGTGTCCGGCACATAGTCCGTGCACTCCAGTCTCCGGTCTGGCTGTAGGGGATGGCAACCATCCTCCCATTAAACTCCTCCATTCCTCCTCTACCAACATGATTGCTGTCCTCCTGGATCGTCACTCACTGGGAGCCCGAGGGCCAGCCCCCAAGGGTAGCCACTGGGAGCTGCCACGCCTGGGTCCACGTCAGGGCCCAGCCCCCGGATGCCCCTGTGTCCCCCCTCTGGGGCGAAGCACTGTTGTCTTGTCCCATATCTCCAGCCATTCCCAGACCTCCTCTGGGTGTTCATATAAATGTGCCTTCCCTGTGAGAGAACTTCAATTCCAAGCAATACAGGAGTATGTATTTCAGCTGCAGAGCATGCAGTTTCTGTTTGACACTCAGGAAAGATTTTCATTGCGCCTGCACCTTCCTGGAGTAGTCCGTATAGATAGCTATTTTGCAGTTCTCAAACAGGTTCCTAGGAAGCACCAGTGTGCAGTCCCTGTACTGATAGTTCAGGATCCTGGCGATGACGGAGTACCCATATACTTAGTAGAAAACTAAATAATACAAACCAGTACCAGATTTCACTATGTGTCTTTACCTACCTAATTGCTGTATTCTGTTATGTGGGTATGTGGTTCATGCATGAGGGTGTAGAGCAGCTGCTATCGCAGCAGGTCCATACAGCACATAAAATAAGACGGGCTTGTACAGTGCCCAACTGCAAAGGTCCTTCTCAACCACAAGACTCCCCTTTTTTGGCTTCACTAGATCTGTTAATGCTGGTGCATGGTTTACAAGTGTCTAATCAAGTGTTCTTCTTTGAATACCTGTGATTGTTGACAGGGATATAGTTATCAATAATGCAGGAGGGGTCCAAGCCTTAGGATCCAGAAGTGTGAGGGGCTCACATTCCCCTAATTACTATATATATATATTTTACAGTTAAAATATTTGATGGGGAGCCCATTTTCCTTGGTTGCATTAGGGCCCATGGTACCCTTGCGGTTAAACTGGATGCAAATGTTCTCCAAATAATTATATTGTTCTGTAAATCATTAAAACAACACACCTAGAACAGATCATTGAATTAGTCCACTTAATGGATCATTCTGCAAGATTTTGTGTGAGATGTTAGCCAATACCGGGAATCTAGACTTTTCAGAGTTCCACCATGTATCCTTCTGTCCATCATTCCTACTGGTAAAGAGCAATGTGCTGTATAGTTTACGGCCAAGGTGTCTCCTTTGTCTCCCTTATTCGGCTTTATCTTCTGAACTCTGGCATAGGCAAGATGTAAGAGATGGTGTTACTTCACATCGATCACCATTGAGCCATTTTTACCTGCATGGTGAATTATCTGATTTCAAATGTGTGGTATCCTGCCTTAGTGTGATAGGGTAGAATGTAGACCTATAGAACTTAAACTGGAAATTCAGAATATAGGGGTGAGGTGGAATAATGCTTGTCAGTTACTTTCTGGCAGCTGTTGTGGATTGAGACATTTCTCATGTACAGATGCATCTTAATAAATTGTCTGCTCTATGCTACGCTTGAGTGCTTGCTTCTTCATAAAATGCTAAAGTGACATTATTGTTCCGTGTTGAAATACAAAAACTAATGTTCAAAAACCAAATAACCACTGAAATTAATCACTTATAATTTACTTAACTAACTATAACTTGTGAACCCGCCATGCACGGAAAAGAGGGAAAATCAAAGCAATGTGATATAATAAATCCCACTAGACCTGTATTTCTTCAACAATGGCTCACAGTGCCTAGTGTCTCGACCACCAGCTACTTCACACACCAACATGAAATTCAATGTAGAAGTTCTATTTATCTTTCAATATTTTAATCATTTTTGTCTTGTATAATTTTTCAACATAATTTATCATTATATTGACCATACAAATTTAAGTTTTTCAATAAGAGATTACATTTTTTGTCAGAATTACATATATACAAAACAAAAACACTTGATATTGCACCTTAATATACATATTACATCCCTCATAACATGCTAAATGACATTGATGACATAGGAGATGCCATTATATAGTTATTGTGGCACTATTGCATAGGATTTGTGGCCTTGAAGTAATTCAAAACACTATTGCTGTAGACAATTTTGTGTTCACCTTAATGGGATTACCCACAATTTTAACCAAAGAGGTGGCCGGGTATATATTTGCCACAGAAAATACACCTTCGATGAGGCGCTATGGTCAACCCTCCGTAGTTTAGTAAAATACACTCCAAACATTCCTGAGATTGCACAGTGCTATACAACCTTAGAGCCATTCTAACAACTCCATGGAGTGTATGGTTGTCACTAGGCGTGACAACCATACACTCTGTATTATTTCACAATCTCCAGTGCCTCAAAATCTTGAGCAAAGTTACAGAAACATCCTTATAAACATCCTTGCTACATAGACTTTGTCTATAGCACTGTTCTACAACTATTTAAGATGGACGCATGATCAGACATCCAGTTAGATAGTGTATTTTCAAGCCTTTGGGATCAGGCTTTGGCTTTAAGCCACCACTTACTTTTGATAATAACTCTGCATCCCATATCAAGCTTTTACCTTGTTTAACTGAAAGCACTACTTCCGCTCCAAACTTTAGTGATTTGTGAGCAGTGTACAAAATAACTTTCAAAATGCACAGTTACGATTGCCTCCAAGGCTTTAGGTATTCCATGCTATGGATCTACATTTGTACACTTTGTAACTCTGTAGCATCAATGATATGTTATGTCATCAGTGAAGGCATGAATGATGTCATTTGAAATATCATGAGTGATGTAATATGCAGTGCATGGCGGGGGTCACACATTCTAATTAGCTTGGTTAACTATAACATCTGGTTTTTTTTAGTTTTATAATGGTTAGTTGTTGAAATAAGGTAAAAACTAACTGCAAAGTTACTTTAACCTTTGTTTTTCTCAGTGAATTTCCATGATATTAAAGAGACCTTATAGAAAATATCAGTTACAACCTATTCCTTTCAACTAAAAAATAAAACACTTAAATTCACCAGTTATAGTTAACTGAAGTATCTATATTTGGTGCCATGACGTGTCTATAACTCAAACCCATGTCATGCAGTGTTATCATTAATGATGCAGTTTCAGAAGTAATCCGTGATGTTATCAATGATATTATAGAACAAGTAATGAGTGATGTAATATGTGAGGGTATAAGCATTGCATGGCGAGGGCACGAGCTGTAGTTACTTCCTGGCACGTTTTATAGTTGCTTTAGTTAACTATAACTGGTGGAATTCAGTTTTATTTTTTTTAGTAGACCCTCGGAGCAACCTTCTTTTGTTTTTTCACGGTGCCACGGATTTGCGGTATCACACTGGGGCCACCATGCTGAGTGCAGAGCAGGATCTGCGGATCTGCAGTGCCGCAAAAATAATTTTAGTTTAATTATTCACCTCAGAGTCTCTCTGGTACACCCCAGTAGACCCAGGGGGTCAGGATGCCCCGCCCCCTTTTGCTTTTTCAAAATTTGGTTTGTAGGACATAGGGACAGTCCTAACATGGTGACTGCAACGTTTTTTTCAGGTTATGGCCAGTCAATCGAGAGTGCGTGGTTTGAGCTCATGGCACTGCAGATTTCCATGGTGGTATAGCAGTGCAAAATATACGTATATTTTGAACATACATTTTGAACCATAATTTTTCAAAAAGTACTGAATGGATTTACACCAAAGTGCAAAAAGCATATTCTCGGAGTAAAGGTCTGACTTTCTTCCAAATTCCAGTCAGCCAATTTTTTTACATCCCTGTCCAATTTTCCTGTGGAAAATTGCAAGGGGTAAAATTTGTTTTGGGACCACAAAGCACCCCCCCCCCTTCTTTGCCACCCTTGCACTCCTCCCCCCCCCCCCCCCCCCAAAAAAAAGTCTCCTCCACTGCAGCATCTTCCTGGGAAAGTTTTGTCAAGATTCATCAAAATGACCACCACTCTGTAATTATTTATATACATTATTAAAGTGTGCTTCTGGATACCAAAAGACAGCTCAATCGCACTCCATAGTTCACATTATGGAGTGCAATTGAGTTGTCTTAGATTCCAGAAGTGCTCTTTATAAGCAGGATTTACACCTGCTGATTCACACCGACACTGTGGATGGAAGCATAGTGCGATAGATAGATAGATAGATAGATATTTTTATGGGGGAGCCAGCCCTTGTTCCCCCTTTGAATTAGGGCACTTGTTAAAGTGCGTAGACCTTAAGCTGTCTCACTAGAGATTGAATCTAAACTTTAATGTTGTTAGTTAAAGACTCATTCTTTGGGGTTAGAAAGGAATCAGTTACATATTCTTCAAATCTCAAAATACTCCACTTTTTGAGTGTGCTTCATTGACAACACAAAAGTCCTGGCTAAAGGGTAGATTGTTGTGTCGGTGTCATAGTTAGTTACAGATCTTTACTAAGTCCATGTCTGATTTTTCCATAGGAAAAATAACCGATTTGTAGTTGCTGTTTATATGGGTTGTCACCCATTTCAAAACAGGTCTTTGTTTCGCCTAAACCACTGCACAACCTCAGTCTGGGCAAAAAGTGACCTTAAAGGAATGTGGTTTATATAAAATAACCTAGTAGCTTAGTCAAAAAGTACAAAAATAGAAAATAAATGCAGTAAAATGTAAATAGTCTGTTTTATTTAAATAATTCATTTTAGTGCAGGGTGGTGACACCTTATAGAATTCGTAGCCTCTCACCATAAGCTACGAGGCATTTATAAACCGTGCACACCTCTGACCTGATGACAGTGCTACTCCTGACCCAAGGCATGTAAAATGTAAATGTAAATTTGATACTTGTATAGCGCACTACTCACCCGCAAGGGTCTCAAGGCGCTTGTACGAATACCGCTGTGGAACCCATCCTGGCTTTCCCTGTGAGGCGTCCACTCCTGGGCACCCCCAAGGTTGAGGCCAGGCATCCTTAGCGTTGTGGGGGCCGTTGTGGAGATTAAGCAAGCTATTGCCCAGAGTTGCAGAGTGGGACTCCATGATTGGAATAGGCACCGAGGCGAGAATTATCAGGTCCGTGGAATTTTTGAGCCCAAGACCCGCCGAGGCGGGGAATTGAACCCTGGTCCCGGGCTAGACCTCTGCATCAGGGTCTGCCGCTCTAATCATTGAGCCACACTTCTCCATGTCAGCTGCCATTTAGGGTTTACGTATAGTCACAATTGTGTGCAACATTATTATAGCTGGAACGATATTCTAGGCAATGAAACGGTATAAAAGAGGTATTTTTTTAAAGGGCGCATCGTGTAATGATGTATTGCAGCGTGCTCTCCCCAAATGTGACGAGCAACAAAATAGAAGCACAGTGCTGTAAAGCAACTCCTCATTAAAGGCAATTAACAGAATCAGCAAAACAAAGTTGCCTCACAGGCACAGATCTTAACGGCGTCAAAAGTAAAGTGCATCGCTTTGTTGCAAGAGACTTTCGCACATGTGACTGCTGGCTTTTTGGCTTTTTTTGATTACCCTGGTTTGGCAAGTGGCACCGGTTCAGGTGGGCTGGTTGTTAAAATACTATAGAGTACTGAAAACGTGCTTGGAGAAGGATGTAATGCAAGAGGTTTTCCATGCTGCTATATCACACAACAGACATTAGAAAAAATCACTTGCGCAACATCCATTTCACAAGCACCTTCGTAGTACGCAGTAGGCTTTACTATAAGCCCAGACTGAACCCCAGTCCCCCTTGTCTTTCAGTTGAACTACGCACTGGCGGCTAATATGCGCCCACCAAAAATAAATTGCCCTCTTCTGATGCAATTAAAAGGAAATGTAAAATAGCCAAAGAAAAAATAACATCCATTGAGTGCCAAAATTATGCCCGTTATTGTTTATTCTAGATCATGTGGCAGTCTTTTTGCTTTCAGATGGGCCAATCATGTTACCACTGAATAACTGTTAAGATTATTGCGGTTGTTGCGGAAAATGCCATTCTATGATGTCGATGAGTATTATGTCCATTGCATTTTGCAGAGCAGTACATATAAGTTATTTACACTGTATCAGATCATGGATAATCTTTTGCCAATAAAGTCTGCTTTCATCACCTTGTCCCTCTTTTACTCCTTTCCCCTGTCTCTGTGCCCACCCCCAATCTGTCTTTTCCCCCCCAGTATTTCTTGTTTCTGTTTGTCACCTTCCTCTGCCACTCTCTCAATCCCTTTCCATCTGTAACTTTCCCTGACTTTGACTCTTCCCACTTGCTTGCAATCTGTCTTTCGTCTCCCACATCTGTCTCCTCTCCTTCATTCTGTCTCTTAGCTTCTATGCCTCACCTCATTCATCCAAGGCCAACTTTCCCCTCTTGGTTGTCTATCACCTGTTTCTTCATATTTCTTACATGTCTTGTCATGCTGAGTTAATCTTCCTCTCCCCAGTCCTTTTCTCCAAGGTCTCTCCCCTCCCTTGGGTCTCGTTCTACTATGTCGTCTTCTCTGTTTTCCACACTCTCTCCCTTTTCACTGCAATTCTGCTGATTTCCTGCGTATAATAGGAAAAAATGATGATTTGATTTAAGGTACATCTCATGTTTTTTACAACTTGGTCTTGCTATGTGTGTTTTGGCAACTCATTTGTTGGAGCAGAGCCGGTCTATACACTGGGAGAGTTTGTGAGGGGGGGCAGTGCACCTTCACTGTAATTCCGTGTGCAGACACTGGAGGCCAGTGGAGCAACAGTAGACTGTACACCAACGAATGCCGACCTCTACTTGTGCTGTGTATGCACCATCACAACCCTGTCTTTTGCACTAATGGAGTTCACACTGACCTGTGCATTAAAAAGAAAAGCATGATGGGCTGTGAAGAAGCAAAGCAAGCCTAGACTTGGAGAACAGGGTACCACTGGAGATGTTCATGCACCGGGCCCTGGGAGACATGGTATTCTTTTGACTTGGAATGCAGAAATGCCTTTCTGATGCCATTGCCAGCCCATCATATGCTGCAGTGGGGGAGAGAGTATGGGGTTGTTTCAAGATTTTGGTGAGAGCGTGAAGATGGGACAAGACGGCCCGGCTTCTTGTGGTCTCGAGGGTCCGCGTGGATCTCGAGCTGAGCCAGAGACAGGCATCTGGCTTGAGCATGGCTCAAGCCTTCAAAGACTTATCTACTTACTGTCTTTAACAAATCTATTGACTTCTCTCAGGCTTGCTTGAATTTGAACTCCGAGTTGATGTGGACACCCAATGTGGTACTATCACAGAGTTTGACAGACTGGGAAAAGCCTGTGAATATCAGCTGTTCAGGAGCAGGCAGTGTATTGCAGTGTAACCCTGGGTGGACAACTACGCTATGCTCGTGAAGCTTGTGCTACTTCGCGCTTCACGAATTGCACGTAGCACAGTGCAAAGTCGCGTAGCGTAGTTGGCATTTTTTGCTCGCTCGCGGTCCTCAACGTCAAGTTGGCGACCACGAGCGAGCAAAATGACATCCCGGCGAGACTTTTTCCTTGTTCGCGATCAGCAACATCAAGTTGCCAATCGCGAGCATGGAAAATAAACCTCCCAGTGAGATTCTCAACGCGGGGAGGTCAGGTTTCTCATTGCGAGTGGTCGCGTATGCTTGCGACTGCTCGCGATGAGAAACTACCAGTCCGTGTTGAGAAAGCTGCAGCTCGAGTAAAAATCTACTTGAGCGGCAGAAAACGACAGCTCACACTGTGCAAGATGCAGTTTTCAGTGCCGGACAAGCATCCGGCACAGTGCAATCATCACGAACAGTGCACTATGCAGTTCGCGTAGTGCTATGCGTATCTCTCGTAGTGCGAAGTGCACTTTGCGTAGCTATGCGTAGCGCTACTACGCAAACTATGCCCAGGGTTATATGCAGTGCTGACTCATATATTGTCAAAGAGTTGTTGGTAAAGTCTCACCATACAAAGATTGCGTCACGACGGGTAAGATGCAGAAGACACATGTAGCAGGAAAGACGGAAGTGGATGTAAAGGCCCAGTGCAGGACAGTCCCTGCATTATGATGCAGCATCGTATTCTTTGTTCTTCCATCATCTCTAGTTTTTAGGTCTTGCCTGGCGTTAGCAGCGCGCAGGCGCTGCCCTCGCCATGCGAGGGCTTCTTGGAATCAATACGGTTTCAGAAGCTTTCAGAAGTCCTGCCCATCTTTTTCATTCGCTGGCATCATCCTCCATGCTAAACGCTGGCTCAGGATTGAAAAGGAGGCTTCTTAGTCCCTCCTGGGTACCACCTTGTCCACTTTTGGCCCTGCCCACCGGAATTGTATCTTTCACTCCGCGGCGTGACAGTGTCTTCTAATTACTCGGTGAGCACTTTCTTTTTCATTCCCACAATGGCGTGGCATGGCGACCGCTTTTTAGGTTTCGCTGAGGACCTCACTTGTTTATTTAATTTCGATTTGCTTCGTGATTTGCTTTCACCGAGCTTGTTCTGCCTGCCGTGGCTTGTTTATTTAATTATTTAGCCGTGCTATTTGCTGCGTGATTTGCTTTCACTGCTCTTGTTTTTCTTGTTCATCCAGGACGGCGCGAATCTATAACCTCTACCGCGTCTCCTCTATAAATAGTTCAGAGTGACACCGCTGACCTCTAATCTCCTGCTTTCCATTTCGAGTGGGGGGAGACAGGGTCTTTAGCGTATAGTGACGTAAGACTATCATCGAGAAACAAATGCATTACTACTCTTTGTTACGTGTGGTTTGAGAGGTGCATTCATTTTTCATCACTGAATTCATGTACTTGACTATTTGCTTTTTACCTTCGAAAGCTTATTTGCAAGTCCCAGAAGGTAAAGGCTAACGCACCTGAATGAGCAACTGGCAGCTGACTCGGAGTTAACTATGAGCATTGGCCACTCGGTGAACTGCTCCCCCCCCCCCCCAGCCACCTCCGCCCCCCACTCCTAAATCCATCACCGGGTCCCTCGTCTAGTTCAGGTTTTGCTATGCATTCTGGGATTTGTAGACTTCTGGATCCGATATCCCATGGTCAAAAAAGAAGGAAAACTGGACTGGGTGAGGTTCTCGCACATGTAGATGGGAAACGCAAGAGATGGGTATGGGTTCTGTGTTCGAACTTGCAATTTCAGCCTTAGAATGTCGTCCGCTTCCTGGCCAAGCCCTCTTATGACTTGCTTGCGAGTGACTGTCTGCAATGCACACATGGTTGCATTACTTGTGAAACAGCCAATATTTCATTGCCGCAGTCTAGTTGTGGAAGCACCGCCAGTCGACCTTAAGGGTTACAGTCTTCCTCAATAAATATTTTCCTTGCCCCAAGGAAATTACACCACCGCTAGAGTGAAATCATTACTGTGCAATAAGGTAACTCAGCCACCACTGTAGCGCAATACTTTTTTCTGCAATAAGGAAACCACACCAGCATGGTGCTACAATGATGTACTTTTAATAGCAGAGCCCCGCTGTAAGAACATGATGCCTTGTGTGTCCTAGTTCTACGCCAAAGCCCCATTATGGATTTTGGTACAATATCGTTACAACGCAAGGAGAGTTGAAAAGGCAAGACACTGGGGCGTTTTTATCTGGCGGTGGCGGCAGGGCACAATAGTTACCAATTGGAATGGATGCCCGCCACCCCCCCCCCCACCCCCTTCATTTGAGCTTTGGTATTTCTTGAATGTGCCCTGTGAGGCCACTCGGAATCTCACCTGTCCTAGTGCAACGTAACTGGCGCTCATGTATTCGCGCTATATAAATCTGCACAAAATAAATGCAGAATTATAGCTAAATTACATACTTAAGAATAGGAGGCTTAACTCCTAACCCCAGTTTCCATTTGACCAGAGTGTGATCTTGGAACAATCACCACCTCTCTCTGAGGCTGAGCCTTGCTTTCTTTCCTCTGTTGTCTGAAAGGAGGGTGCTTAAAAGAAACGAAGCAGAGGAGTAGCCAGGATGTCATGATCCTAAAAGCAATCTAGGAAAATGATTTGAGCCAGCATATTTAAATTTTCTATGCCATCTTCAAATACTGCCGTCTCCGGTTTATTGGGGAGGAGAGCAGCTGTGGTGGGTGTTGCATAAGAGAGCGCTGTCTAATCTGACAACGCTGAGGCGGCGTAGCATTTGCAATGCAATAGGTCTCACATTTGCGAGAGTTTAAGCTAATTAGCATCGTAAATAAAAATGCCTTTTATTTAGGTATTAAAACCAAAACCTAAATAAAAGACATTGTCATTTACAATGCCAATAGCTCAAACTAGCGTAAATGCGAGACCTATTGCATTGCAAATGCTTGTTTATGGACCTTGTCAACAGTATATGCCAGTAAATCACAATTAGTTGGGTTTCTTTTCAGAGAGGCCCGATTTTATTTTTCCTGCTGCAGGTTCTTGCTGTGCGGATGTCCATCGTTCTAGACGTTCCTCCTTAAATGGCCCACAGATGCAAATCTACTCGGGACAACAACTTTCAGCACAGAATCTTATTCTATTTTTGTTAACATGAGACCACTAGTGTGTTCCAATGACTGATTCATTGGAGGCTAGTTCCAGCTCTACAAGTGAACCAGTGGTTGCTGGTGGCACATATATCGCATGTATACGCAGCTAACAAGTTCTTCCAAATAATCTAAATCCCTTTCATGGCCTGATACAATGTTATAGTGAAAAAACACATTCTCATTCATTCAATCCTTCAAATGCTTCCTATCTCTTGCCCCCTTAAATGATCATTTTAAGCGAAATGAAAAAAATGCTTGTTTTTGAAAGTTGCTGAAAGGAAATGGACTTCTCTTTTCGTTTCGGAATAATTTGTCTAACATCCAATTATATGTGTTCAGTAAAAGAAGTCGCCAAAATGTGTTACTTATCTAGTCACGTTTGACTATTTACATACTTTAAAATGTAAAGTATAATAAACTACTTTGAATTTAAGTATTATAAAGCCTACTTTTTTTAACCAAGTCACAATCTTATAAATGTTTGTTCTTTCTAATTATTTTGTTAGATTTAACTCGCCACTAGTCATGATGCTGTGCTCAACTGAATTGCAATTAAAATGAGAATGCTGCATGGATTGAATCCTGCTTTGCAGGGAGCAAAGTCTCATTAATGGAGCTTCTATGCTCAGCTCTGGACCTCATTTAAAGATACCAGTAGGATACTTTTCAACCTAGTACCCAGTTCACTTTATTCAAGGACCTAATCATAGAAATGAATAAAGATAGGAATGTAGAGAGGAAGACTGATGTGTTCCATGCATAAAGAAAGATATTTGGTTGTGCCCACCAAATACTGACAGATGTCATCGGTCTGCAAGTATAATTTAAAATTTCACTATTTTTCTTTCCAGCAGCATTTCAACGGGGGCAAAAGGAAAGGGTTGAGTAGTAGTTCTTAATGGGAAATCCAAAATAAGGTTGATTAGATATGTATTTCCTTGATGTTTTTCTACCGGGAATTAATAAGTCGATTTTAGGACTGGCAGGGAATTCTGCATTCTGATTATGCTTAGCCCTTAGACCATATACCACACAGTTGGACATTAGACCCTACTGAATTTACTGTTCAGTTGCGTGGAATTTTTCAACCCCAAGGCTCCTTATTACTCTGCTCTCGGCATGAGTTTTCCTAGATTGAAGCCTCTAGATCAGTGTATTTCCGTGTAAGACTTGTGAAGCCAGCCACAGAAACAAGATCAGTCGGTAGGTCAGTGAGGCCCATCTGCTTCTTAATTGTCCTCAAGCATGGTCGCCAAATGACTCCGGGCAGGTTTACCCTCATCTCCTCTTGGATGTCCAGCGCTTACATTAAACTGAATGCTACCTAGCCTAAATTAACCTTCCCCCCCCCCCCACTCCACACAGCGCCAAGAAACCCAGATCTCACACTGCCTTTCTAATTACATTAAACTGAATGCTACCTAGACTAAACTAAACTTCTCCCCTACCCCAGACAGCACCAAGATCCCACACTGTCTTTCCGAGAAGCCGGAAGAATTAATTTGACAACTCACTACCAGTGACAACCCTGTAAGCTTAATATGCTTCATAATCACCCAAGGAGGAGAAGATTGTATTAACCTTTACAAGGTTGATCTTAAAACTAGGAGCTCTCATTATCCACCACCATCTCGGAAAGAGGCCAATCTTAGGGGAAAAACGGAGCATTACTTTTATTTTACTTAATAGCAGCTTTAATTCATTCAAAGCACGAATCATGTTCAACATGATTATTTTCACATCAGTTACTGTTCAATGAAGAACATCTTGCTTATGATTTTTTTGATCCATTTATGAATGAAGTAGTTTCATTGTTTCTGTGCATGCAGACCTTGAGGGTAATTTGTTTCTCTGCATTGTACATTCTGATATTTTCCTTTTTCTCTGGACCAAGGCCATCTATTTGTCTACAGTGTATTTAGCCAGAACTCAGCAAATTGTTTCCCTGCATCCTTTTGTAAGTCAGCATCCTGTATTGCAATGACCTAGACTTAGTCACACAATAGTACTAAAAGTTTGGATAGTGGCCACCATAATGGAGTGTGATTTAGAGTTGTAAAGGGAAACTTACAACATTATTTTCATAACATAATTGAACCTCCCTGTCAGTGGAGTGGTTTATCAACCTCTATGCTTCCGTTATTGCTAGCTTTTTTCAAACTTTGCTGCAAAACTGTTTTAATGTAACAGATCGATTGACCATAAAATTAATGACTAATATTTTCTTGGATAAAACTTAATATAAAAATTAATAAATACCATTTCAAAGTCTCCCACAAAAACTCCCAGGAGACCCTATCAAATGTCTTCTCCGCATCCGAAAACAAAGCAGCCATAGGGTCCCCTGAGATCTCCGTTACATCAAAAAGTGTTATTACTCTGCGAATATGCTGCGTTGTTCCCCGCCCAATTATCAACCCATGTTGACGGGGATGAATTATTTTCTTTATAATGCCATTTAATCTTGTTGCCATTGCCTTAGAGAAAATTTTAACATCACTATATCAAAACGGCCTCGAGTGTCTCCTTAAAAGGTTTCTGCAGCTTTCGCTGCGATCCGTTCTCCAGCATCAGCCTTAATTGCGGCCAACTGTAATAATATATCCTCGGTTGGTCTACCCATATTGATGGCGATAGCCAGAACCTCCTCTATCCTAATCAAGTTTTTTGTAATTGCTTCCTCTTGCTGAGTCACATTCTTTTGCCGGTACATGCTATAGCTCATTGTTTCCCCTCTGGCCCCCGATTTAAAAGCATCCCAAACTATCCCTGTGCATGTGCTCTCCCTATTAAAATCCCAAATTCCTTAATCCACCCCTTCTTATGAGACCCATATTCTGGATCATGTAAGAGCCCCCGTTCAAAGGTCCAACCCCGTTCTTGTCTTACCCCCACAGTGAGAGTGGCTGTAAGAACTAGTGGGTTATGATCCGAGAGTATCCGAGGATACTTCTCTATCCTGAGCTTTGAAATAAAATAGTGCAACACAAAAAAAAATAATCAAGTCGTGAGATAGTCTTATGCGTTGCTGAGAAGAACGTACTACCAGGGTCTTCAGATTTCAAATAAGCCCATGCGTCAGTGAGACCATTGTTCCTAATTAAGTTCGTAAGAGCTACAGAGACCCTTCTTTCTTTCCTACCATAATATCCACTTCCCAAATTACCCCAGCGCACACCCAGCCCATTTATGTTAAAATCCCCACAGACTATTACCGGCATGGGCCAAGTTGCAAGTTCAGTATCCAAAAATTCGAGAGCCTCAGGGTCATCACCAGTTGATCCATACACAGAGCAAATTGTAAACATTTCACCACCCACCGAATATTCAGCCATGGCCTAGCGAACCCATCTATCAGCTAGCTTTCTTTTAACCTTTATATCACTCCTACGAGTAAGAATTGCTACCTCTCTTGTACGGGTGCCTTCTTTGGTGTTCACCATAAGCTTATATCCTAGCTGTTCCAGGATGCTACCTCTGGTACCTTCTATGTGAGTTTCTTGAACACAAAGTATATCAATTCGTAGAGTTTTAAACAGGATTGCTGCCTTTTACCTTGATCATTTAAACCGCAGATGTTAACCGAAGCTATTTGCAGACTCATTGTGTTATGCTTTGACAGTTCCTACACGAAGCCACCAGAGTACCCATCATACTATCACTCTTTGATACATCAAAATGTAATCTTACAAAGCTCATTCTCTTCACATTCCAATTCCCAAAGCTCATCTCCATAACTTCCCTCGTGTATTGTGCAGTGTTGTGCTGTGCCCTTACTCGCCCCCCTCTCACATCTCGAGCCGTGTCAGTCCTCCAACCCCCCCAAGGCCCCCTAAACCTTTGTGAACTCACCCCCATATGCCTATCTAAATCTGTGAGAAAGACCAAATCTAAAAATAAAAAGACAGGATATTGAACCAAAGCAAATATATACTTCGAGTACCCATAACCTACATCAAGATCATTCAGCAGTTGGACCCTCTTGCGTAATACGGCCCGTTCCGCTCCTCCCCCTTGCATCCTTAAGCTCAGTGATCTATTCTTGTGCTTTAATTTTGTAGGAAAACATGTGCACCCTCCCATTCAGGATAACCTTGAGCCGGGAGGGAAATAACAAAAAAGCCTCACAGCCCAACCCCTGAAAGGAAGTCATCAACTGCCGGAGTCTCCACCTCCGCTCGACCATAGTGTGGCAAAAGTCAGGCTGAGCGAAGAAAGTGTGGCCCTTATAAGACCGTTTCGAGTCTGGTCTGGCCCGATCAATTATGGCCTGCCTTAGAAGACAGTTCCTGACATAGATCAAAATTGCTCTAGGTCGCTCCCCCTGGCTGTTTACGTTAATCCTCTGAGACATTGGGAAGCGATGAGCCCGCTGGACCTCCATCTCCCAGTTCCAATGGGCTGGTTCGGGGAAAGCACCTTTCAACAAGGAGATGACAAAGGCCATAATGATTTCCCCTTCCACATTTTCTGCCAGTCCAAGTAACCGTACGTTATTTCAGCGTTGCCTGTTTTCAAAATCTTCTAGCTTCCAGCACATATCCAAAGATTACTTTTCCTGTGATTCCTTGAATGTCTGGAGCTTGTCGACTTCCACCTCCAAGGCAGCAGTTCTTTCTTCCACCTGGGTTACCCGTTCAGTCATGTCGGTACACAGCTTGTTGACTTTGCGAATAGACCCCTGCTGTTTTTTAGTGGCCTGGAGTGATCTTCGGCTCTCTTGTCTGGCCTTGCTCTGCATCTGCTTAAGGGTTACGTACAGTAACTCTAGTGTGGGTGAGGAAGCCACAGATTCAGAGTCATTGTGGGCATTAGAACCACCTTGCACGATATTCGCTGAGTTGGATCCATAAACCGTGGTCATAGTTGTTGCAGAGTAATCCCATTCAAGCTTGCGGGCTGTGGTTGAATCTAACTTAGAGGATGTAGCTCTGGCCCTTGCCTGTCGCTTTGAGTTAGAGTATCTACTGCGATGTGTTTTTTGCGTAACTGACGACTCCCCTGAGACAGTCTCGTCAGATGTATCAGGATCACTGAGCCCAGATGATTCGGAGTCATTGTTTAAAGAGTAGAACTTATCTCCCTCTGGGGACAATAAGGGTGCGCTAGACCACGATGGGGTTGCAATCTGGCCAGTAAAGCTGCAGGTGACATTTCCCCCAGCGATATCCACAATAGCAGGCTGTGCATCCGATGAGATATCTGATGAGATATCGGGACATACTGAAGAGACACTCCCATTCTGAACTCCGGCCTCTGTGGATGCAGGCTCGCTGTCAACTGTCTCGCTGACCAGTTTGCTTATATTGACCTGAGAGGTGCATTCCCCAGCTTCCAAAAGTCTTTCCTCCCTACTTGCTCAACCAACTCCCCAGGTAGCTGCTGTAGTTCCAGACCCACTGCAGAGTTCACAGCATTCTCGGTCTCTTCGGGCTCTTGATTCCCAGAGCAGCGTGACTCCAGTCTGGATTTTGCAGCCAGCCCAACAGCAACCTGAAGTGGAGGAGTACTCTGACCCGGGCTCCAGCCCGCCAAACGCAGCCTCGGCGACCACATTGACTGCTGGATCGTGTCCGATGTCCACCGCTGTACCTTCCGTGACACTGGGGATTTTCTGAGCCCCTGGAGCAGCGGGGATGGTGTAGGAGGCCGTTGCTGACCTAAACGCCTCAACTACAGTTGGCTGCCGTAGGGAGCCCTCCATGGCCTCTGCAGCCACTCGAAGGTGAGTGCCTCCCGTCACGCCAGCCTCTTTCAATTTTGTCGCGCTGTCATCGCCCTTCTTTTCTTGGCCCCCTCGCCGACCTTGGCTTAAGCCTCACACCGCGTCGATTAAGGAAACCTTCACAGCCACTTTGGCCTCTTTGGCCATCTTGTTTGATTTGGGAGCCATAATTTGCCAGCGGTGCCTGCACAGTCTCCGATGTAGCAATGAGAGCAGCAGGAGGGTCAGACCAAGCCCCCTTGACCACAGAAGCAAATGTACGCGGCTCGCGGGTCCCAGCAACTGAGTCTCTAAGCCAACCAGGTGAGTACCCAAAACCATATTAAACCATCCGTTTATACATCTTTAGGCGCCTCAGGAGGAGTAAAAGCT
Source organism: Triturus cristatus (assembly GCF_964204655.1). Lineage (NCBI taxonomy): Eukaryota > Metazoa > Chordata > Amphibia > Caudata > Salamandridae > Triturus > Triturus cristatus. The sequence continues at coordinate 833,715,612 of NC_140591.1, forward strand.
GCCGCGGCTCTCACTGAGATCAGTCGGCGGCCGTCTTGCCTCTGGTAACACAACCCTATAAAAATTAATGAATACATATGATACTTGTTATCAATACGTTTTTTCAGTTTTGTTTAACAGTTTTTTTTTTTTACATAAATAAGCACCATTTCAATCTGAGAACATATGTACAGGGCTTACGAGTCTCGCTCTAATTGCAATAATTCTAGTCCACCTTCACAAGTACTTTAGGCTGACAAACACCTATATTTGTTAATCATCGATCCATATTTACTAATACCCGCTATGTCCCATCATCACCTTTTTTTTTTTTTTTTTATATATGTACCCAGGGCCTACACCCATCTGTTAGGATCCTATGTGCTCTGCATTCCTTCAATGACCCCACACTTTTTCGAATTTATTTGGGCATCCCTGTGCCTGATAGACCAGTTTTCAGCCCTCATACACCAATCCACGTTGTACTCCCATTCCTGCAGGGTCGGGACGATGGTGCGTCTCCGGTGTTTAAGTCCCATTGTGCTACCATCAGGACGGCATTACAAAAGTCTAGTGTATATCTATCTAGGGTTTGTTGTCTCAGCGCGAAGAAGCTCCTGAGCAGTTCTCGACCATCCCCGCCCGAGGCCCGCATTCATTGCATCTTTACCGGCAAACTAATTAATTAAATTCCCCGGCACCTGTACATCATCCCTTTCCAGCCCAGTGACTACAGCGCGCTTGTTCTAGCCTCCCGCTCTGAAATAGGCCCTTTAACTTGCAATTGACTGCACCCGGCTGGTTTTGGATCAGTTACAAAACCCTCGCACTACTCTCAGACCCTTCATTGGTTATCTACATAGACAATTCTAGATGCTCACAATTGTCCTGAAGATGAACTCAAATAACTGAGTTCGAAACGTCGTCGACCGCTTGCAACATGAACCCTTCATATTAAGTCAAAGTAGAAAGTGGTTCATACGTCTGTTGTTAATGCGATGGTTTTTTAAAGTTCACCTTCACCTTTCATGTCACGCTTTTTGTCACTGAATATGTGAGCACCTGAAATTTCTTTTTGTGTATAATAAATATCTGTCATATCTTGACCTTCTTGTCCCTGCTCTATATTAACTATCGCTCTCTTTACTCAAAATCATGGTTTGAAAAACCTTTATTAGAACCCGTACCTTTCCAAGGTTTCTCTAAAACTGGACCTTTTTAGGCCACTAAGAACCATTGTCTCTTTCCACATGTCCCCAGATACCCAGCGCCAAAAATTACACAATGAGTTACATCGATAGGTCAATCACTGTAGATAACAGACGACCCACCATCTCAAGTATCCCTGTCCCACAGGCATCATATTTTTTCTGTTTTATTTTAGGTGAAATCTCAATTTGTATGATCAAATGGATTGTTGACAAACTCTGGTAAGGTGTTCTTAATTGGCTGAAGTGCTTGGTTTAGATTTAGACTGTTTTTCAGGTTGCATGTTGATATTCCCTTGTTTGCTGTTAATAGGTTTTGATTACTGTTTAAGGGACTACATTGATGATCCGCAGCAGGAGTCAATTTAAAATCTGCTGTACAATTTGCATCAAATTGGATACCATACAGTAACTGCAATCAGTTGAAGTGGGTTCGATGTTCTCTTCGGAAGTGTGCTGTGGAAAACTGTGATTGCGTAATTGTTTTGCGTCATGTGTGCATAGTAAAATAAATGAAATGATGACATGCTTATTACCCTACTACTCTACGACTCTCTACTACACACTCTACTACACACTCACTACTCTCTACTACACACTCACTACTACACACTCACTACTATACACTCACTACTACACACTCACTACTCTCTACTACACACTCTACTCCTCTCTACTACTCACTCTCTACTACTCACTCTACTAACTCTCTACTCTCTACTACACACTCTCTACTACTCACTTTCTACTACTCTACTACACACTCTCTACTACACACTCTCTACTACACTCTCTACTACACACTCTCTACTACACTCTCTACTACACTCTCTACTACACACTCTCTACTACACACTCTCTACTACTCTCTCTACTACACACTCTCTACTACACTCTCTACTACACACTCTCTACTACACACTCTCTACTACACACTCTCTACACTATACTACACACTCTCTACTACTCTCTACTACACACTCTCTACTACACACACTCTACTACACACTCTCTACTACACACTCTCTACTACACACTCTCTACTACTCTCTCTACTACACACTCTCTACTACACTCTCTACTACACTCTCTACTACACTCTCTACTACACTCTCTACTACACTCTCTACTACACTCTCTACTACGCTCTCTACTACGCTCTCTACTACTCGCTCTCTACTACTCGCTCTCTACTACACTCTCTACTACACTCTCTGCTACTCGCTCTCTGCTACTCACTCTCTGCTACTCACTCTCTGCTACTCGCTCTCTGCTACTCGCTCTCTACTACTCGCTCTCTACTACTCACTTTCTACTACTCTACTACACACTCTCTACTACACACTCTCTACTACACACTCTCTACTACACACTCTCTACTACACACTCTCTACTACACACTCTCTACTACACACTCTCTACTACACACACGCTATTCTCTACTACACACACACTCTTTACTACACACTCTTTACTACACACTCACTACTCTCTACTACACACTCTCTACTACACTCTCTCTACTACTCTACTACACTCTCCACTACTCTCTACTACTCACTCTACTCTCTATTCTCTATCTCTACCTCTCTCTACGTCCACACATATGGACATTTATTTATATATATATATTCACTGAAAAAACCATAGGTTTCATGCACGTTATAGTTAGGAATTGGCATTTAAAAAACCTTAGAAAGTTACTGAAAAAACCATAGGTATCAGGGGTGTTATAGTTAGCTGGACATTTCCCTCGTACAAAACCCTAGAAATTCCCCCGTTATAGTTAGTTCAGCTAACTATAACTCGTGCGCCCCAGCAATGCACTGCTGATGACGTCACATATTACATCACTCATGACATGGTCAGTGACATCACTGATGACATCTCAAATGACATCACTGATGACATCATCCATGTAATAAATTAGTGCATCTTCTCACACCCTAATATAACCTTTGATACACCAACTCAAAATTTAAGACGGCCATTCTCAAAACCATAGATACTCCAATACCAATAACTACATACCCACTCTTTGACTCTTAGGTCTACACACACCTCCACTCACTCACCTGTAAAGTCACTCATACTTACAGTCACTCAGTACAGCACTATCATATGCATGTATACACCTATATAGACACTCAGACACCGCCAATCATCCATAGACATACTCACACACCTAGTCAATCATGCAAATAATTAATCACACTCCAATCTACTCACCTATACAGTTATACACACACAAGTTCACTTACTCATAAAAATACTACCACATTCTTACGCTCTTATACAATTACTGATACAAGCACACACTCATACATACAGCCACTCTCACAATCACACACTCTCACATATACCCAGTTATATACTCTTACACACATATACCCTGCCTTTCACATATGTAGTTACTCACACATGTACCACTGAGATATACATGCAATCACTAACACACCCATACATACACTCACCCAACCATACAGTCCATCACAGATGCACTCTTAAAACCATGCACCCACTGAATCACCCACTCACCCACACAAACACTCAGGCCCCCATACAGATACTCAGACAACCAATCAATAACCCATATAGACACTCATATAGCTATTCACAAAACCATGCAGCCACTTATACACCAATAGACAGACAGATACAGACATTCACACAGTTTAGTCACTAGTCTGCAGTAAGATACATTTAATGACTCACTTATAGAGTCAGTCACGCACCTAGAAAATCATCCATTCACACACTTAAAAACCTACTCATTCTTCCATAGGCCTTTCCCTATATATATTAAACATATTAAAACTTTACAGAAACACAGACTCACTGGATGATGTCATCAGTGATGTAATTTGAGATGTCATCAGTGATGTCATGAGTGATGTCACTGACCATGTCATGAGTGATGTAATATGTGACGTCATCAGCAGTGCTTTGCGGGGGCGCGCGAGTTATAGTTAGCTGAACTAACTATAACGGGGGAATTTCTAGGGTTTTGTATGAGGGAAATGTCCAGCTAACTATAACACCCCTGAAACCTATGGTTTATTCAGTGAATATATATATATATATATATATATATATTCAAGCACAAAGTAGTCAAAAGCGATGCACTCTAGTTGCTGGTGTAGTCGTTAGGATATAACCAGCATCCTGAAGATAATTCAGAAGCGAGTTTATGACGCTGCACTCCTAGGGGCTCCACTTGCCAATTTGATTTAATACAAATCAGCAATACAACAAACGCCACCGTGTTTCACCCATTACGGTTTTATATATATATATATATATATATATATATATATATATATCACTGAAAAAACCATAGGTTTCACACATGTTATAGTTAGCGGAAATTTTACTGATAAAAAACCAGTGAAATTCCCCCGTTATAGTTAGTGTAGGCAACTATAACTCACGCGACCGCAATCCTCTGCTGATGCTAATACTGTATTTAGACACTTATTTGCCCATGTCTTCTTCCATACATTTTTAGCTATACATATATTTCAAATATTTTTTTTTCATAAAGACACATATGTCATCAGCAGAAGATTGCGGTCGCGTGAGTTATAGTTGCCTACACTAACTATAACGGGGGAATTTCACTGGTTTTTTATCAGTAAAATTTCCGCTAACTATAACATGTGTGAAACCTATGGTTTTTTCAGTGAATTTGCAAGGTTTTTTAAATGCTAATTCCTAACTATAACGTGTGTGAAACCTATGGTTTTTTCAGTGAATTTGTACGGTTTTTTAAATGCTAAGTTACTTTACGCCATTCGTGGCGTGCGCGCCCACTTAACGCACCGCGCGGCCACTTTACGCAGTTAGTGCCGTGCACGCACGGTGGGCACGCGGTGCGCTACGCGCACCGCGTGCCCACGTTACGCTAGATGGGCCATGTACGCAAGATGCGCTTCGCGCACCGTGCGCACATGGAGGACATATGATGCAATTCGTTTTGAAAGGTAATATTTTAATTTTTCGTAATTTTTATAAGCCATGCACAAATGGTGCCCTTCGGACATCATTTGCACACGGGGTGGAGAGAGTGTTGTTAATTTTTTCTTTTATTATTTTTGTTTAAAATATTGTGGTTTTTCACACGCACAATAAGCCCTGAACATTTGGTGGCATGCGGCCACCAAAAGCACAGGGGGTGGGGAGAGTGTGGATAGTTTTTTTTTTTTTTTAATATTTTTTGCCGTACGCGTACGGTAAGCGTAATCGGCGAAATTAGCGAAAAAATAAAAATTGCATTTTTGGCCTTGGGGGGTCTTTGGGGACTCCCTCAACATGGCTATGTGTGTGGGAGCTGTCTAAACAGCCCCTTTATATGTTTATTGGTTTTATTTAACAACCTAGCTCTCAGTGCGAGAGAGAAAATGGCGGCCGCCGCTTCCTGGTTTCGGCTGTTTCGAATGTTTACTAAGATCTAAGAGCCAATCAGAATCGCGCTCGCGCACGCCACCGTACGCGTACGGTAAGCTTACGGTAAGCGTACCGTAAGCTGGCTCAGATATATATATTGATTTAAAGGCTATTTTCTCAGAATCTACTGAACAGATTTACACCAAACCTACAAAAGGCACTTCCTTGACCTGAGGACTACCTCTCTGCCAAATTTCTAGTAATTCTGTTCAGCCGTTCGGGCTGTAGCCCTGTCTAAAGGTCCTATGGAAAAATGCATGGGAAAAACCCCCCTTTTATCTCAGCCCCCGCTTGACGAATCCCCCCGAGACTTTCAGGGTAGGAGCGGAGCGTAGCGCCCCACCTATTTTGAGAAATTCGCGAGTATTCGTCGACCGGCGCCAAAGTTATTCAAAATAGAATGTTGCGGATTTCCTATGGAAAAGGGGTCCTAACTATAACTACCTACTGGCGACCGCCAGTAGGTAATATATATATATATATATATATATATATATATTTATTTCAAAGATGCTCTCAGCATTGAAAGAGCACTCGACCGTGTCCCCACCATCTGGCATTTATCACCTCGCTGCAGCTTGCCTCTCACATGCCAAGCATTACCTTCATGTCCCTGACGCGTTTCGAGGCCAACGCCTCTTCTTCATGGGCTCAAAAGACACGCATTGAAAACCAGCTCATTTCCAGTATTTATTTGCCTGATTGGCTTTTGCTTCGTGCATCATAACTATTGCATTATGGATGTTACAGTCCCGTTGAATGAGTCTCACTTTAATCCTCCTATAGTAGGCTCAATGTCATGTCCGATTAAAAGCTTGTAATTCACCTTTGTAGGTTTGGCGCACTCGAGGCAGGCGCAATTAATTGCTGGAACACGGTGCTGCGTATATATATATATATATATATATATATATATATATATATATATATATTCACTGAAAAAACCATGGGTTTCACACACGTTATAGTTAGGAATTAGCATTTAAAAAACCTTAGAAATTCAGGGAAAAAACCATAGGTTTCACACACGTTATAGTTAGCTGGACATTTTACTCGTAAAAAACCAATGAAATTCCCCCATTATAGTTAGTTCAGCTAACTATAACTCGCGCGCCCGCAATGCACTGCTGATGACGTCACATATTACATCACTCATGACATGGTCAGTGACATCACTCATGACATCACTGATGACATCTCAAATGACATCACTGATGACATCACTGATGACATCATCCTTGTGATAGAGTGGCAGACCTCCTCTTCCCCTAATATAACCTTTGATACACACATTCAAAAATAGAAATTAAAATTTTAAAAACAATGGACATACCAATACCAGTTACAACAACCTATACAGTAATTCTAAGATCCACATACACATCCACTCATTCACCAACAGTCCTATACAGTCACTCATACATGTACTCACTCATCATATGTACTCATACACCTATACATCCTGTTACACAATGCCACTCATCCATAGAGGTACTCACACACATAGTCACTCATGCTAATAAAGAATCAAACATACATTTACTTGCATATACAGTTATACACACACCACCACACTTACTTCTACGGAAACTTACACATACTTATTCTTTTAAACAATCACTTATAGAAACACATACTTATTCATATAGGAACTCTTTCAATCTCTCACTGTCACATATACTCGCTTATATACACCAATAGTCACATATACTAGTTTAAAACATATGTAGTTACTCATAAAGACACTATTGAGACAGTCATTCACTCACTAACACACCCATACACTCACTCATCCACCCATAGAGTCCTGCACACATGCTGTCTTCAACACATACAAAGAGTGAGTCATTCATTCATGCACCTATGCACTACGTAATACCCCCACCGAACCATGCAGACACTCAGACTGATACTCATAAAACCAACTAATAACCTATATAAACACCCATGTAGCTACTCACCAACCCATGCAGCCACTTATACACAAAGTGAGAGACTGATACAGATATTTACATATTTAAACATTACTCACTAAGCCATGTATTCACTATGATACACTTAATCAGTCAGTTACACAATCAATTTTTCAAAAACAAATCATCCATTTAGACACTTATATACCCATTTATTCTTCCATCGACCTTGAGATATATAAAACATATTTAATTTTCAGAAACACACACATTCACTGGATGATGTCATCAGTGATGTCATCAGTGATGTCATTTGAGATATCATCAGTGATGTCATGAGTGATGTCACTGACCATGTCATGAGTGATGTAATATGGGACGTCATCAGCAGTGCATTGCGGGCGCGCGAGTTATAGTTAGCTGAACTAACTATAATGGGGGAATTTCATTGGTTTTTTACGAGTAAAATGTCCAGCTAACTATAACATGTGTGAAACCTATGGTTTTTTCACTGAATTTCTAAGGTTTTTTAAATGCTAATTCCTAACTATAACGTGTGTGAAACCTATAGTTTTTTAACTGAATTTCTAAGGTTTTTTAAATGCTAATTCCTAACTATAACGTGTGTGAAACCCATGTTTTTTTCAGTGAATTTGCAAGGTTTTTTTAAATGCTAATTTTTTTTTTTTTCTTCTATTTTTTCTAACATATTTTTATTTTAATTTTCTTACCTTTTATAAAGACTATGATTTAATTTTTTAAATTCTTTAAAATGTTTTTTTTTATATATTTTTTAAAATAAACATGTAAAAATTATTTGCAGTACTTTTTTTCTATTTTTTTTAAAAATTTTTTAGTACGCATACCGTAAGCGTACGGTTTACGCAACGTCCGTAATTTTCCTACGCTGCTTGCGTATAGTTACGCAATTTGCGTAGCCGCGCGTACTCCGCGTGGGACGCGTACGCGTGTACGCTACACGCGCACGTTACGCGGAAGTGTCGGGTAGTGACTGTTATGCGCAGGCGCGCAAGCGCGTGTCTTTTTTACGCGCATGCGCACTTTTGCCGTAAGCGTACCGTAAGCATACCGTAAGCGTACGGTAGGTCATGTGATCATGAAACACAACTTTTGATTGGTTGAAACTACTTTCAGTTCTAGAACTCTCCTACACCACACCCATTCCCCTCATTTCTGCTTGTGATCCCTTGGGAGAAGGAGCTGGTTTGTCTTTGGGATACGATGGCAGAACAGCAGAGCTCTTCTGAGAGTGAGGCTAGCACTAGCAGCACTGTCTTGAGGCAGAGATCGAGGAAACAAAAGCCCTCTTATGTATGGGATTATTTTACTTTTCCTGAAGGCCAGCAAAAGGTAAATGCACCCTTAGTGACTTGTAAGCGTGTACTTTCTAGAGGTAATCCTAACAGGAAGTATTCCTTTGGGAATCACACCATGAAGAGACACCTCCAGGATGTACACAGAAGGACACATGGTCATCTTTTTGGAGGTAACTCTTCAGAAAGACAAGCCAGTACATCCACAGCAGCTCAGCCTGGACCATCATCTGCAGGGCTGACTCCTTCTTCTGCAGGTCAGGTGAGCCCTTCATCTGTGGGGGGAGAATCTCCTTTTGCTGGCCCTCTGGAAATCAACCCTCGATTTCGGAAGGTTGATATTCGATGCACATTTTGTCAAGATCTAATTTGCTATAGGGAGACCAGTGTTTCCCTAGTGAACAACAAAATAGATCAGCACATTTGTCGCTTTGAATAATTTTCCCATGCTTCCTTTCCTCTGTCCCTGCATGAACACAACGGTTCTTTTAAGAGCCAACCTTATCTTTCATCTTTTTTTTACATATGTTTTTAAAAACTTTTTTTTTTTTTTTACCGTACGCGTACGGTGCGCGTACTTTTTTTTTATTTTTAAAAAAAAACACTAAAAATCAATTATCACATTACAAGGTCCTTGAGAGACTACAATTATTATTATTGACTTACCATACTCACTCAAAAAAATATTTATTCATTTGTTTTTAAAAAAAATAGTTTTAAAAATGGTTCTAGTTTTCGAAATTTTTCTATATCTATCTGGAAAAAAAGAAAAAAGTATTAATATTTTTAAAACATTTTATAATACAGTACACATATTTACATTTTTTTCCAAAAAATATTTTTGCCTTATTTTTGCTGTTTTCAGAATATATTGCATTTCACTATAAATTGTGAAAGCAATTGCATTCATCATTTTACAGCGGGCAAAAAAAAATAACAATCACAAAGCAATACGCAATAAATCTCTGCCTATAATTCCTCTCTGCACACAGAGTCATGTTTTCACATTAGTCCCAAAACGAAATTTCTTTGCCAATTTGAAAGCACACTTACTGCTCTTTTTTTTTTCGGGGCAAGTGAAAATCACTTTTACAGACTGACACATTATGAAACCACTTTTTTTGATTTATTTAAATGCACATGTCCAAACTGTTTTTTCAGACCACCACCATGTGTATTCTCGGTGACTGCCTACACTCCAGCAAGGGCAACCAGCCTTAGTGATGCTGAATGTATTTGCATTACAGACTGAAACCTGAAAACCCCACTCGCTTGTAAATACTGTGCATGATTATACATGGCAAGCACATGGGTGTGTGCTAAGAGTCTGCCTCTTCCCCCAAAAATTCGCTCCCCCTTTCCATCTAATGCAACTGTGAAATCACCAGAGCAATACGCAATAAATCTCTGCGCACATGGGTGTGTGCTAAGAGTCTGCTTCTTCCCCCAAAAATTCGCTCCCCCTTTCCATCTAATGCAACTGTGAAATCACCAGAGCAATACGCAATAAATCTCTGCCTATAATTCCTCTCTGCACACAGAGTCATGTTTTCACATTAGTCCCAAAACGAAATTTCTTTGCCAATTTGAAAGCACACTTACTGCTCTTTTTTTTTCGGGGCAAGTGAAAATCACTTTTACAGACTGACACATTATGAAACCACTTTTTTTGATTTTTTTAAATGCACATGTCCAAACTGTTTTTTCAGACCACCACCATGTGTATTCTCGGTGACTGCCTACACTCCAGCAAGGGCAACCAGCCTTAGTGATGCTGAATGTATTTGCATTACTGAGTCCAACCTCAAACCCTTAAACTATTCTTTTTTTTTCCAGTACACCTTAATTTATTGTGAAAACATACTCCATATTTTACATGTTCCTCACATTTAAATTTCTCCCAAAACAGAAAATGATAAACGCAACTACAACAAAAACAATTTCCATTTCTATTATTCATTTCTTAAGTTACCACATACATCCCCTCTCAAACTGTAAACTCACCTTTAAAATTAGTTAGTTGTGAAAGAAATGTGACACTCAAACAGCAGATTATCAGAGCCAGGATCTCTGTTGTGTTCACCTCTCTCCTCTCAGCAGAACCAGATAATGGCTAACTTTCCCTCTATTTTTCCACCCATATACATGTAAGTTTCAAATCTCAGTGCTTCCCCCTTTTTTTCAAATGTAATCACACATTTCTATTGGTTGAAAACCAACCCTTTTCCAAAAGTACCCTGCCCCCAACTTGACTTCTGCCTAGTACCCTTCCCCCAACTTGACTTCTGCCTGCTACCATAGCAACAGCTCATGGAACACTGCTGTGTGGAGTTAGGTCAGAAGTTCGCCAAACAATGTTTCAATTCCACAGAGAAAGAGTGCTTGACTTTTCAAACCTAACAGCAAATCCATAGTACTGTTCTTTGGTTACACATTTTTTTGTACCAATACAAAACATGCTTCTATTAATTTACACATACAGCCTAGTTTTTATTCTAGAATGGTATGAAACAGCCAATCAGTTCTTTTTGTTTTGAAAAAAATATGTATGCCTCCATTTCCAAACTGTCTTTCTTTTCATATTGCCATTCTACTGAAAGACACCTCCTGAGTGCATCCAGATCTCCTTTGAAGATGTTCACAGTGTGGATTGTAGGGCACAGCTATGTCTTCTGGAGTGAAAAGTTTGCAGAGAAAACAGATATGGTGAGAGACCTTGCTTTACCAAATGTAGACATTAAATGGATTGGTCAGAGAGGGTTAAAGTGGCACCAATTGATGCCATTGGTGAAATCCTTCATGCAAATCCAACACCCTGACCTCATAATAGTGCACTGTGGTGGCAATGACCTAGGCACTTTGACTGGGGTAGGTCTGGAAATGCTTATGAAGGACACCTTTGCACAACTGTTTTCACTTTTCCCTAAAACTGCCTTTGTGTTTTCCAACATATGCCAAAGGCAAAAATGGAACTGGTCCAATCATTTCTGTCCACAGATTGACAAAGCAAGAAAGCACGTCAACAAATCTGTTTCTGCTTTCCTCCGTGACTATGGTATGGGTGCCATTTACCACAACAACTTGCGTTATGACATGCAAGACATTTATAGAGGAGATGGTGTGCACTTCAATGATGAAGGGAACAGAGTCTTCCTTTTGAACCTTAGACTCTGCATCGGTACTTACTTGTAGGTACCACTAAAAAAATGACTTCATAAACACAACAGCTCTTTTTAGAGCTCCCTAATATCTAAACTCTTAAATCTGCTTTTCATTTATTTATTTTTATTTTTTTTACCGTACGCTTACCGTAAGCTTACCGTACGCGTACCCCGTGATTTTTAAAAAAATCAATAAATGTTTTTTTTGTACTTTTCTGTCCTTCTTTGACCCCCTTACAAATGTTAGGGGGTCTGTAACTCTCCTCATTGCCCCCTTTTCTTGTTTTCACTCTTTTTTTTCAGAGTGAAATACACAAAATGGCGGCCGCCGCTTCCTGGTTTCGGCCGATTCGAATGTTTACTAAGATCTAAGAGCCAATCAGAATCGCGCTCGCGCACGCCACCGTACGCTTACGGTAAGCGTACCGTAAGCGTACCGTAAGCGGGCTCAGATATATATATTGATTTAAAGGCTATTTTCTCAGAATCTACTGAACAGATTTACACCAAACCTACAAAAGGCACTTCCTTGACCTAGGGACTACCTCTCTGCCAAATTTCGAGTAATTCTGTTCAGCCGTTCGGGCTGTAGCTCGTTCTAAAGGTCCTATGGAAAAATGCATGGGAAAAACGCGTTTTGGGACCCCCCTTTTATCTCAGCCCCCGCTTGACGGATCCCCCCGAGATTTTCAGGGTAGGAGCGGAGCGTAGCGCCGCACCTGTTTTGAGAAATTCGCGAGGATTCATCGACCGGCGCCAAAGTTATTCAAAATAGAATGTTGCGGATTTCCTATGGAAAAGGGGTCCTAACTATAACTACCTACTGGCGACCGCCAGTAGGTAATATATATATATATATATATATGTATGTGTATATAGATATATATACATACATATGCATGTTATGTACATGACAGTTTGAAAAACACTAATAAAAGCAAAGCTAGAAAACCACCTAATTACAAACATAATTGCTTTAACTTAAACGAGAGCAAGAAGTATTGCATTTTCAATGCTTGTTTATCTCGGGTTGTATTGGGTCCTTGCTCTAGAAGTCCTTCTGCACGGATCATAGGTTTGTAAATGTTTCTGTTTACTATATTAGGATCGGCATAATCCTTTCTACGTTGTTTTTTGTAATCTTGTTTTTAATTTTAAGAGACACTCTGGCGTATTGTATTGCCTGTAAATTACTTTTTGGCTGCCTTCTTTGAATATGAAATAAGGCCATTTCATAGACCAGGTGCTAGGGGAAAATTAGTCACATGGATGAATGCTCCTGTGATTTGCAAATAGTTAATTTGCCACGTGGCAGCTTTCAACTTCAAATAAATGGATTAGAAATGTAGACCAGTATATACTTAGAATATCAATTTGTATATATCAAATTGAATATCACCAAAAGTACAAGTTTATATTAGCATAACAAATTCTTATCAGCAAATCTGTAAGGTCCACATATGTAAATTATTAATTCTAAAATATCAGCACCCACGTTTCTCACAACTGCTTTTGACCTTTTGCTCCTTAGCTGTCAAAATCTCTCCTTCCATCTCAAATAAATGACCCTCTAGTGTTCACCAGTTTTTCATAGACGGCTGAAGGGTTTCCATTTGCGCAGAATACAGAGGCTAGCAGTGACAGTTGAGATAAAAAGGAATAGGTATATAGTGGCCAGGAGCACTCCAATTGATAGCCATCATATTATTCATGTTCAAGATGACATCAACCTGGAGCCTGCTGGATAGATACCCTACTAATTCAGAACAAAAAGGATTCAATTTTAGATAAGTGGCCAACTTGTCTACAATATCTGCACTTTCTAATAAACACCATGGGCTTAGCACCGGCACTTCAGCTTTCCATTTAGATATTTTTATATATTACAGCATACCATCCATTTTAAAATTCTGCAGTTTAAGTCTAGCAGATAACATTATTAGCCAGTGAAAAGGACTGTTCAATCAGGTCTAAATATACAGTGTGACACATTTTAGATGCTAAGAGGTACAAGTCATCCACTGTATATGATGAAAGCACCTTCTAAAATTCTCGGATAGTAAATGTATTTGTTTCCTAAAAAGGAGATCTAATAAATCCAATCGATCTAAGCTAATAATGATGTAAGCCCCTTTGAAAATAGTCACGGATCTGCAGATATTTAAAAAGTATGTGGCTGCATATCGAGTTTATTTTGCATATCTGAAAAGGTACAGAACATGTAATTTTTTAAAGAGCTGGCCAACATTCCTCAGACCTTTGAAAATTAATTTCTGAGATGGTCATGAAAGATTCAGGGAAAAGAGAATGTTTCCAAAATCCTGTGGACAGTTGATCATCCCAACACCATAATTCGTAAGCCACTCCCCACAAAGTTTGGCTGGAGTGTGGTAAAAATTAAAATATGTTAAGATATATGTGTCTCGCCCTGCCAAGGTGCTGATTTCCAGCACCGATTAAGCATCTTCTTGAATCTTCAAATACCCCCTTTTAGTTACAAATCCTTGAAAGCCGTTCCTATTAAACATTTGTAGCTTTTTCTGTGTATGTGATATGTAGTCATGTATTTGTTTTTTGTTAAATGAAGGAAATGAGGAATCATTAGTTGATTTTTTTTTTTTTTTTTTTTTAAAACCTCTACCCTTCCCCTAATCCTTTTTCCAAAATACCTTTTGGGATAGTCCTATTCCATGATCATTTAAATGCTATACAAATCTGTGGGGTACATTTAGTCTGAAATTGTACATAAATACAGATAGTGCACAGTCGTTAAGTTATTTCACAACAGATTCTTAAACGCACAAGCAGAGCCTTGGGTTACATGCACACTTCTACTTCTACAAGCGGCATTTTAAGTACAATTAAGTCAATACTAGATCAGCATGTAGAGATATGGTTTTGATATGACTGTCGATCAAAGATCTCTCTCAGTAATTTCAATTAAATGCTGATTTATTTATTCTCATCAAAACATCTCCACTAGAATATGCTCAGAATAGTGAAAATAGGAGATCAATTAACCTGTATGCTCAGTGACAGGATCAGGATATAGTTAAAAGAACATGATAGAGTAGAACCCCCTTCAACAGTGTGTTTGTTAATGAAGACCTTCCATACGAGCAGGAGAAATGAGATGACCTTAACTTCTGTTGTAGAAGAGCAATTAGCATTTCATAGTGAGTGTAAAACAATCTGTCCCTTTAAATAAATGTGGTTGTTGACTTGAAACAAAACATTAGCTATGGTAAACAGAAATATAATGGTATCTTGTATGAAGTGAAAAAAACACATGCAGCATGTAGCCAAAGTTTCCAGATTCTCTCAGTGCCACGACCATTCCTTTGATGGATGACATCTTTCTAGTAGCAGCATAGGCATGGCCAAGATCCTGGGTGGCAGTGGTTTGCTTTTATTTCTTTTCTCCTTTTTCTTGACTTTTTTCCAGCAGATGATCTCACGGCTTCAAGATAAGGACTCCAAAAATAATCTACAAATTGAGACTTGCTTTCTCTCCCACACCCCCCTCCCCCTGTGAGACCAGCCGCTTCACTGTTTGCAGTCTGAGACTAGAGGGAACAAGTTGCTCTTAGCCTCCAAGATTGGAAAAATAGCAGAGAGTAGGAGGCTGATGAATATCCTGAGTAGGACAGGAGGAAGGGGATGGGTGTGCCCACATTCTGGGAGAAGGGAGGGCTAGCAGAGGAAGTTCAACTGCAGCTCTGGGATAAGAGAGGATGTTGGCCCTATGGGGTTTGAAAAACAAGGCATGGGGAGAGTAGAGGAGACAGCCAAAACCAACCCTACCTCGTTTAAGTTAGGGTGGCAGGCCCTGCAGAAAGATGGGAGGAAACGTGAGTGACAGGTTCTAAGTCCATCTATTGAGGAGGGCTGCAATTGCTTTGCTGCTCCGTCGTCCCTATGTTACTCAACCACTATTCCTTTTCTGTTTTAGGGGGAAAAAAATCTGTTATTCCCCAACATATGCCACACTAGGAAGCCATCTAACAGGAATCACCTTTATCATAAGGCAAGCAAAGCATGCCTTTCACCCTGCCACAGACACCACCTTCCCGCTACCCAAATACATGCAAATCCTTAGCATTTTTCAGGGCATGCTCTTGGAAACAAAGGCAGCTGCAAAGCATTATTTATTTCAAGTGTACACCACGGAAAGACTCCATATCCATCCACATTGAACAAATCGGCAAGTGGGTACAGGCCAGAAGCTTTCAATCCAGTGGCTAAATTACTAGCAACAGCACTAGGAGACCAGAAGTCACATGCCCGGACTGCACATCTCCTACCTATGATCTCATTTCCCCATGCAGCACAGGGTGCCATTCTGTACCGGTGGATATCCTGCTTACTCCCTATGCCTACAAGATTTGTGGAATTCAAATATCCCTTCCACCTGAGATCTTTGCCTGTGTGAAACAGTGGCAGTTGGCTTGTACGAGGGTGGGGGATGTCAAGTAAAGTCAGAGAATCTTGTATAGCGCGCATATCACCACTAGGATGTGAGAGAGGAGCAAAGAAAATACAATTAATTTACTTACCTACTCAGCACGACTTCCTCCTGTTTTGCAGGAAGCACCCGATGTAAGAAACTACTCAACCCAATCCTGGTGCTGCTTTCAAAGCATGAAAGCAGGGCTAAAATTGGATAGAGCACAATCAGATAGAGCAGGCTCTCCCTGCGCTCCTAAGAGCACTGGAGGCCTGAGCTTTCTCACACAGCTCTCTAAGACAGCTAGGTTAGAGAACTTTAAAATGTGCATGACTGGCAGGCCGGCCAAAGAGACGTGCATTTTAAAGCACACCTCTCCCTGCGGCTCTCACTCGCCAGCACTGGCCCCGCCCCGTCCTGACACTTAGTTCAGGATGGGTTGTTGAGAAATAAAACGGTAATAAATAAACTTTATTGCCGTTTTATTTTTCCGTTCTGGGGCTTTTGAGGTGACGCTTCTCCACTCAAAGAGAGGAGCTGCCCCTGGTTGTGACATCTGTAACGAGAGAAATGGTGTTTCTTTCCAGTGGCTAAACCTGTTAATACTGTGCTACTGCCAGTGATTGTTTGCATGGTTGGGAGTGGGTTAGTCACTTTCTTTAAAATGTACAATGTACTGGTTATTTAGAATACTTATGTTCAGAGTTTGTTTTCCCATGAAGCATTCTACCGTTTTTTGAAGTCTGAGTTTTTGATCTTAAAACAAACACCTACCACACAATGCCATACTGATGGCAGGCCGTATACAACAGAGGTGCTAATTAGCAATAAAGAAACTATGCCTTGTAACTCATTCATATAGGCGTTAAATCCTCAGTGGCTTCCAATATCCTAACACAGGGTAGGAGTTATTTTAGACAATATTTTATGTAAAGGTGTTTTCGTTTGGAAGAGTTCTTTTTACGCTGCGTTTGTAAATTGCATATAAAACCTGCAGTTTTGAATGTTTATCGTACAAAAGTACTATCGTTTTCTGTATGATATTAACTGTTGATTGATATTTAATAGTACAGTTTATGCGTAGTGGTGATAGTAAATACTTCGACAGTGTTTTACTCCAAATTTGGGTATGCCTTACTGAATTTCCAGAGGTCAACTATTCAAGAATAAAAGCTTTGCGAATCTGTCCCTTTAAAATTCTGAAGTTATTCAGACAGTTTAATTTTTTCACAAGAGCATGCCAAAGTCTAAAAAATGGAAGGACTGCCAACTCGTACTTGTGTTTTCAGGACAGCTGTGAGACCATAACCATCTACCCAGACCTTCACTACTCAGACAAAGTAGCCCAAGATGATTGTGGAAAATAAAGAGACAATATAACCACAGGTCGACCTTGTATTATAAGACAGGAAGAAGTGGTTAGGTACAGTTGTATAGAATTGTGTGCATGAGGTGAGATTCTGAGACTTGGCACTGAATCCTTTAACTGGCCCAAAAGAACTTCTGTTGGCCAGTGTAATAATGTGTTGTATGACAGGATTTTTCATCCTTAGAGTAAATAACCCACACACGTTATCTACCATCTGAACAGCAAAGGAAGTATTTTATATGTTCCTTCAGCTAAGACTGTTGTCCCCTCTAAATTTGTGTGCTTGAAGTGCAAAACCTCTTTCACATACGCCTTTGTGAAAACCAGCTATGCAGGTGTTTATGCTTCGAGCTCACATAATGTGTGAGTGATGGGGAGGACTTACCTGAGGTGCTGAAGGGGTCCTCACTTCAGTGTGACTGGCGGGAGGCCACATGGCCTGGAGAAGAAGAAAACGAAAATCAGGAAGAGGGGACGAAAATAGAGAAGGGACGAAGAAAGGAGACCGAGACGAGAGGGGAATGAAAACGGAGGGATAGACTGTCTTCCCCATTTCAGGGCACTGTAGGACACGCTCATGGGACAGTGCCAAGTAGAATGTGGAGAGGAAAGAGGAACCCAGAGGATGCAATGGAGCACCGACAGGGAACCTGCAATCCAGAGAGACAGAGGCTGGATCCAGAACAGCGAGGCAAGGACCTTGAGGAAATCAAAGGTCAGCAGAAGAAGGCTGAGCCAGTGGGAGGCAAAGTACCACAGTAGAGTGCCTCCCAGTTGATGAACTAGAAAGACCTGTACTTGGCTCTCACGAAAATGAAAGTATTCAGTAGTCATTGAGATGTTCCAAGAGGAATGTGGTTTACCCGGGGTGGGTGTCCTTAGAGTCCAGTCCAACACGGAACCCTTAAACAAGAAAAATAAACAAGCATTTACAATGCAATGGTTTCGGCATTGTTAAAGTTAGAGCTATTGGCATTGCTCATGACATTATTTTTGTTTGTTTTTGTTTTTAAAGCATTTAAAGAAACTGCATTGTTATTTACAATGTCAATAGCTTAATCACGCTCAAATGCGAGACCTATTGCATTTGCGCCCACACACACAGCCACACACACAAAGCCACCTACACACACAGCCACTCACATAGAGCAACCCACACACAAATAGAGCCACCCACAGAGCCACCTACACACACACACACACAGTTACCCACACACAGACAGAGCCACCACGCATAGAGCCACCTACAAAAAAAGCCACACACGCAGAGCCACACACACAGATACACCCACACAGAGCCACCCACACACACATTGAGCCTCCCACACACACAGAGAGCCTCCCCCCACACACACAAAGCAGCAAAAGAAAAATTCAACAGAAATGCCATGTGAGGTATAGTTTGCCATTTCTTGCCACATAGTCCAATCATCCCTTGCGCATAATTTGGACCTCATTGCCACATAATCCTATTGGCCCTGACTAAATTCTAATGGCAATCTTGAACCAGCATTCATTCCTTTCCACACCTTTACCGTGACTTACTTCTAAATGATGTGTCTTTTGCTTTCTGTTTATTATCGGAATGTGAATTTTGCTATAACATTAATTATCACTAGTGGACTTCAGGGTGCACTTTATTACACTCCAGAGCGTCGTCTTGTAGAAGTTACTGCTTGCACAAGGCACCATTTTTCGTCAATCATTCTGAGGCAAACTCCTGTCTGTATTAATAATTCTGATTTGGTGGCCTTCAGAACTGGACACGGTTCTTGAGATGTGGTTCTGCGCCGTTATATTTGTGTCTATAAACACCTGTCTGAGGTGACTCAGCTGAACGCGTGTGGATTTCTGGGCAGATATGACGCACGTCCTTTTAACAGTCATGTGAGACGGTTGCTGCAAAAATACCGCCCGAGCTTATCAGAAACTATTAGCAGAGCGTTAAAGTCGCATCTGCTTTTGAAAATGCGAACGATGAGGGGCTGATAACAAGCTTTAGGGGACAAAGGTAAAGCGGCAGAGCAGGCCGACAAATACAGAATGATTTGGTGGCCAAGGACGACAGTGCAGGCCTGTCCGGCGTTACTAGCGAATAGCAGTACAGGCTGGGCCTGTTCACCTGCCAGCAGTGTGATTTGTAGGCATGGCTTGAAAGTGAAGCTATCAAGCAAGACCTGTTGCTACCAATGCTTTCTTTTTTTTAAAAACTTTTTTTTTATTAGAAACCGTTAGCACACAATAAAATACAGACAAGGGCCTACAACCACCAGGGCCGGCCGCTATAGAGCCCGAGGGCCTGCAGTGTAACGCCACACATTCAAATGAACCAGAGGCAAAGCGCCCGGCAGTTCGTAAGCACATATAACAGGCCGTGGCCATAGGCCAGGAGCAATTGAAAACAACAGTTTCATTTTTTATTAAATATAAAACACACTCAAGGCAATGAGAGTCCAAAATAGCAGCGTGCTCTTCCCAGGACGGGGAATAACATACAGTGTCCAAAGCAGTTCCTGTCCGGAAGCGGTAGAGGGGGGCAACGGGAAAACAAAGCGTGGAACACACCTCACACCCTCCCGCAGAATGCGTGGCTAGGGGGTCAAAGCAATATCGACCTCTAATGGCAGAGGCGGGGTGCAGATACGTCCTCGATATAAATTCCATGGACCCCATACCCTAGTCCACTTCCCTGGCGTGCCTCTCGCCACATACACTGTCTTTTCCCTAAACATACACCAGTCCATATTCTCCTTCCATACCTCGATCGTGGGCGGCCTCGGGGAGCCCCATGACTGTGCAATGTTACGCTTAGCCACCATGCACCCCAAGGTCACCCACTGCGTCTGTGCCGCAGTACAATCATTCGGTTCCCAAACATTCAACAAACACCTCCTAGCCTCTGGCAACAGGGCAACGCGCGTGACCTCCTCCATAACGGTGTGGACACCGTTCCAAAATCGCACAACCTCCGAACATTCCCAGATATGAAGATAGGTGCCCGGCAGGCCACATCCACGCTTACACAGTCCATCCATCGAATAACCCATACGCAGCAAACCGGGCCCCGTGACATACACTCTATGAAGGATCTTCAGCTGTACAAACCGTAAGCGGGCCGGGATCGCCACCTCTTTCGGGGAGGCCACCGCCGATACCCAGTCCTCATCATCAAGTTCCAAGCCATCGCCCGTCCATGCCTCCCTCAGACGGAGCAGCAAGTCCGCACGATCATTAATGAGTTTCTTATAAATCAGGGAAATAGTGCTGTCGGGCACGTAGCCATCCAACACTCTATCCTCCAGTGGGGAATACTCGGGGATAGCAGCAGCGTCCGGAAAAACCGAACACAGCGCATGGTAGACTTGAGCATACCGGAAGTACTCTCTATCGTTTAATTTATATTCAATTTTGAGCATTTCAAACTTTTTGAAAGATCCCTTCGCCCACAGATCACCCACCTTACATATACCAATCATATCCCATTTCTCAAAGCCTTTCGATCTCCACAAACAGCCCAACCGCCCAGAGGCATACAACGGCGTCGCCCGAGTCAAGCGATCCCTCCACCCCATCGCAGCATTCGCCGCGTGCCACACACGTACCGCCACCCGCGTGGGTCCCGTCAACCGCGTGTCCGGGGTCACCGAGTACAGCGCCCTATTATAGTCCCCACCCGGGAGCAGGAATTTATCCATCTCGAAGGCCGGGTTTAAGGCAGGACCATATATCCCGTGGTTCACCGCCGCCAACTGAGACGCCCAATAGTATCGTTTAATATCGGGGAGGGCGACCCCCCCCATCGTACCAAGGGAGCGTCAACTTGGCGAGAGCAATCCGCGGCCGCCCGTCCCAAAACAGTTGGCGCTGAAGACCCTCCACCTCCCGGAAATAACGGGCCGGCACGACATCAAGAGTATTTTGCAAAGCGTACAAAAAACGAGGCAGCGACATCATTTTAAACAATGCCGCACGTCCAAGCGGCGAAAGCGGAAGTCGTCGCCATCTCGCGACGTCGGCCTTCAATCGCTGGAGGGGAGGGAGAAGGTTTCGTTCATAGCGGACCGCGGGATCCAGTGAGATAAAGATTCCCAAATATTTGAACCCCAGGGTAGCAATCTGAACAGGGCAATCCCGCGGCAGGAGGGGGGCATCCCCCGAGAGGACGTAGACGCACGACTTGGCCCAGCTGATGACCAGGCCGGAGTTGCGGCCAAAGGAACTCAGTACGTCCACCAATACAATTAGCGACTGTCGGGGAGAAGTGAGATACAGAAGGATGTCATCCGCGTAAAGGGAGACACGGTCTTCGAACTCCGGCGTCCATCTAATGCCTCGCAATGACGGCTCCTAACGCAACCAGGCGGCGAGAGGCTCCAAAGAAAGTGCAAAGAGAAGGGGTGATAATGGACATCCCTGCCGCGTACCTCTCCCCAGTGCGAAGGGAGCCGACACCCTACCATTCACCACCACCTGAGCCAGTGGGTCAGCATATAGTAATTTTACCCAACCAATAAACTCGGGGCCGAACCCAAATTTCGCCAACACGGCCCAAATATATGGCCACTCCAAAGTGTCGAACGCCATAGTAGCATCTAAAGATGCCAAGATGGCCGGCTCACGTATAAATTCCGCTCTAGCAAGCACGCCGTGCAACCGCCTCAAATTTAGAGCGGTATTCCGATGGGGTATAAAACCGGACTGATCCTGATGAATCAAGTCGCCCACGACCCGAACCAGTCGGTTAGCCAACACCTTAGCCACAATTTTGGGTTCTGCGTTCAACAGCGAAATGGGCCTATAGGAGGCGCAGCGATCTCGCGGCTTCCCCTCTTTGTGTATCACAACTATGGTGGCGAGGCGTTGGTCAGGGGGGAGGAAGCCCGCCGCACGTACCGCCAAAAACAAGTCTCGAAGATACGGCGCTATCTTATCGGGACGCAACTTATATAGTTCGATGGGAAGACCATTAGGACCCCCCGCTTTACCCGATGCAATCGAGCGAGTGGCCAAAGCGATCTCATCTGACGACAACTTCGCCTCCATCAAAACTGCATCAGCCTCCGATAGGGTTGGCAATGCAATGTCTCTAAGCAACCGATGAGAATCCTCCTCCGAACGCACAGAAACCGGAGAGTATACCCCGCGGAAATGAGCCGCGAAGCAGTCCACGATCTCAACCGGGTCAGTCACACACACTCCATCCCTCCTCTCCACGACGGGCACCACCCTGCTAGCTCTCTCTTTCTTATCCAACCAAGCAATCAGCTTTCCGGCCTTATCCCCCACATCATACAATCGCCCTTGCTGCTCTCTACTCATCCCTTTACCAATGCTTTCTTAAAGTGGCTGTGGACTTTGTACAAGCAAGTACTTCTCTCTTTACCTTACTTTTATCTTGCATTGTTTAACGCATTTAAATGAAAGATTCCCGTGCAATAAATTATTGTTCTTTTTGTATTTCATTTACAATTCTGATTTAGATATCCGTGAATGAATACTGCGCGAAATGAAATTTGGGAGGTGAAGAAAAAGGGTTTTGTTGCGTGTGTTTTTTCTTTCTGGTTTTCTCTGTGCCGCCCCACATCTGCTATCTAATTTCAGGATGTCTCTTTGAAGTGATTATGCAGTGATCCCTAAGGGGAACGGATGTAAGACAATCTACAGTCACAGGCTAGCAGCCCTTCCGTGTGTGTCAGGCGTGCCAGGACAAAGACACTCTGGCTGCCAATAGCAGACCTTGGGGCTTTGCTTTACTTCCTGAGGCGCACATTTGACCGCTCATTGGCCACTTTTTATGCAAGTATTCAGTTCATTCTTTTCAGGCGTGGGTATTGTACTTTTGCTGGTTTGTTTATTGGCCGCTTTTAAATTAGTTCTTTACGAATACTTACTGTAGGGGCATGCACTAAGTGTAACGTCATGTCAGAATCACGGGTTTGCAAAATCGCCCATCTCACACACACATGAACCTGAAGTAGCACCTGTCCTACTGACAAACGCTAGGTATTCGTACTTGTGTACAGAATACTTTCCTTAGAGACGAGACTGTGCGTCGTTGAGGGAATCGCCCTGAACACCGCCGCCTTTCTCCGAGGTGAAGCAGTAATGCCTCGGAGAAACGCAGCGGCGTTTTCGGATTCGGGGGCGTGTTTTTCTTTTTCTCTCTTCTTGCCATTGGCTGGAGGAGAGAAAAACACGCCCAGCGAAAAGTAACGAAAAAACACGCCCCCGAATCCGAAAAGGACGGGGCTTGTTTTGCGAGACAAGCCTCTTCTCCAATGGCTGGCCAGCATTTAAGAGGCCAGCCAATGGAGAAGAGGAGAGAAGAGGGGCGGGTTAAAGCCCCTCTTCTCCAAGTCATTAAATCTCGCGAGCGAGACTGCGCAAGCGCAGCCTTCGCTAGCCGAGACCTAAAAATTGGGTTATACAATAAACTGTTTATGGAAGAAGAGCATATGTACACTTTGAAAGAGGGAACTGGGACAGGGAATTAACCAAGGTGGAAACTCTTGCCCCAAAAGGCTTGGAGGCTGGAAAGCAATCCATATAGAAGTGTAGAGAACCCAGATTTGTGGCTACATTGTGTACCCGACTGCACCCAGGACAGAACATCTTCCTGCTATGCCTTCTCGTAGCATAGTAGGTTTTGTTTTTAGCCTACCTCTTCAGGTTATGAATCACGTGAGAATAAACATGCCCTCATTTAATGCTTCAGATGGGTTAAGTTAGTATTTTAATCCTTAATCTGTTTGACTGAGCACATTGGTTTTTTAAAATTACATTGCACGAGTAGGAGGTTCCCAAATTATGGGAGCTTGTTGCATGTCTCTGATTTGTATTTTTATTTTAAAAGACAACAACATTTTATTGGGTTTTCGATGCAAAATTACCATTACATAGATGACCATAGACAGAGTGAAGAGAAAAATGTAGCATAAATTACTTCAAAGAAACATTGTTAAATTTGAAGCAAAGCCTTTCACATTATAGTTACTGATCAAGCTTCGAGGGGTATTCACTGGGGTCCCTAGTATCTGGGAGTTACCACTGTGAGAGGCGTTGCCTCCTCGCATCATACCCAACAACTAAACCTGAACTGTCAACTTGGAACATGGATACAGGAGTGTATGGTGGGGAAGGGGAGGCGGGGGAAGGGGAGGCGGGGAAAGGGGCCAAGTGTTGTAACAGCTGTGGAGATGTCAGAGAGGCTCAGGCGCTAGCGCAGGGAGGTGCCCCGTGATATGTTGATGACTTGGCCTGCAGCAATGGCACTGACTGGATGCGACTGAGGTGGCCTCGTGGGGAAAGAAGGTCTCAGCACCTGGAACTACACATTTGGGCAAGCCTTGCGTGATTTGTGACAGCAGGGGTGTAGTGTCCTTGGTAGTTGTTTGGCGGAAGCTCATGAGTAATATGGTCCATTTGGGGGAGATGGTGCGCCAGCGCATCTGTCACACCTCCTCCTTTTGAAGCGCGTCTTCCTCTGCAGCACCCCACTTGAACACAGCTCCAATCCAGGCCTCTAGAGGTGGGCCCGCTGGTGTGCGCTAGTGCATAGTAACACCTTGCTTGGCTAACAGAAGGGCTAGGGTCGCAAAGCGTGTTTGCACTTTGAGCTGCTTCCTGCACCTGAATATACCTAGCGAACAGGCTTCCCTAGAATTGATGTCTAGGAGTCCTGTTACCTCTCACATGTAGCATGAATGGTGTGCCAAAATTGCTGCAGAGTTCGACACTCCCAGAACATGTTCCTTAGTTCAATATTCGAAATGTGACTGCGAGGGCAAGCTAATTGCAACTCTGGAAATTGTTGATGAAGCTGCACTAGTGTCAGATAGGCCCGGTGCAGTATATAGTACTCTATGTTTTTTTTTTTTTTTTTTGTTAAACAGATTTTATTTGTCAAATAACCAATATTACGCAGAGCACTGTAACCCAGCCACTCATGCATACAGAATGAACATAGCATTGACTTTGACGATTTCAATGAAAATATAGGACATATGAAGATAAATACATTTGAAATATTGAGCAAAGAACAAAAATAAATTTAACAAAACCAACCCTGAAACCCCACCCCCGTCGCACTCACACCTACCCCAAAGCAGTACCATGCATGAACCATCACAGTCATCCAGACACCTTGCACCTGTATTGAAAGAGTAGCGTTGCCTGTCAGTTATGGGGGAAGGGTCATCCCGTCTGTAGGCCTGGCCACCAATACTGGCATCTCCTGGCCGCAAAAATAGGAATCTCCAGGCCCATACAGAAATCCATGCTATTTTTCCACACTGAGATTAAGGGCACCCTCGGAGCCTTCCAGGCTTTGGCAATATCCCTCTTAGCCAAGGTAAACCCTAAGAGCATCAAATGGCGTTTGTATAGGTTACCTCCTATATCACCCATAGCATGGAGCAGCCAAGAACCTCGGATAAACACAAGAAGACTCCCCGCCAGAACTGTGCCAAGGCGGTGCACTGCCAGATTGCATGGAGCAAAGTACCCTCCTCCCACTGGCATCGAAGGCACACCGGGGAGGCCACAAATCCCGCCCTCCAGAGTCGAACCCTGGTGAAATAGACCCGGTGGAGATATTTAAACTGAATAAGACGAAGACTTACAGCTATAGATGACCCTCGGGGGGGAGGCCAAAGCCTCCACCCAGTCCTCCTTCTCTAGTGGGCCTAAGTCTTCCTCCCAACCCTCCCGAAGTCACTGCAGTGTGGGGGAACAATGAATAACTAAGGTCTGGTAAATCTTGGAGATCTTGTGGTCATGGAGATCTCCCATGAATACTTTTGCCTCTATGGGACTGAACTCGGCCAGGGACCCCAGCCCCTCGATGTAAGGAGTAATGGCATGCCGGAGCTGTAGATATTGGAAAAATTGAGTTTTAGGCATGTGGAAGTCTTTTTGTGTTTCCTGAAAGGACTTTAGCACTGGGCCCCGCATGATGTCCCCGAGTGTAGAGATGCCAATACAGTCCCAACCCCGAAAACCGGACAGCCCCGCTAGTTGCGGCAAACGCCTATTCAACCAAAGTGGAGTCTCCCAAGTTAACTTGTTCCACCACCCCGTCCTCCGCAATGCCTGTCGCCATAGTTGAAATGGCAGTTTCGTAGCCAGTGGCAAGGAGTTGCGCAGCAGCGCGGAGTACAGTATAGTATGGAGGGTATTATCTCCCATACAACGTCTCTCGACCGCATAGGCCGGGTCGGCCATGTCGCCATACCACCACTCATTAAGGACCGGGAGGTGGGAGGCCATATAATAGGATATCAGAGGTTGCAAATCCCCCACTATACGTGGATTGGAAGCATGTCTGCAGAGCTACCCTTACCAGTCCGCCAGCTCATAAGAACTGACCCAAGGCTGCATTGACACGTCTGAACCAGCCAGGGAAGATCAGATAAGGATGGTTTTGTAATTGGTACAGAAGACTGGGAAGCGACACCATCTTGAAAATGGCCGACCGGCCATAAATGGAAAGAGGCATGTGGGACCAAATTTTTAAATCTCCCCGCACCCGCTCCCATACAGGGGCCAGATTCCTGTCCCAGGAAAGGATCGGCGAGTCGGTTAAGAACACTCCCAAGTACTTCAACCCCCCAGAGGCTACCTGAATGGAGGAAGCCCAGAGACCGGGTCCCGCCCCTCCCCCCCAGGACCCACAGTGTAGATTTACTGGGGTTCATGTACAAGCCCAACGTCTCCCCGAATATCTGCATAATGCGTATTACGCGCGGCCCGTCTTATCAATACCCATGAGAAAAAAGTACATCGTCCGCATATAAGGCAATACGATCCGATAAACCCGTTGCCCTTTCCAGTCCAGTGACTTGGGCGTCGATCCGCACTCAGGGCGCAAAAGGCTCCATGGCCAGCGCAAATAAATAGGGGACAGCGGACACCCCTGCCTAGTACCCCGACCAGTGGAGAATGAGGAGGAAACTGCGCCCGCCACTCGCACTGATGCCGTCAGATCTGTATATAGAAGGGCCAGATAGGACAGGAAGCGTGGTCCAAAATTCAATCTACTGAGAAGTGTGAAGTTATACACACAACTAAGGGAGGCAAAAGCGCTGTCCATGTCTGCAAGTAATAGCGTGGCCCGCTCCCCCAGCCCCTGGACAGTCGCCACCGTTACGGCCTGATCGGGATGTACCAAATATGTAATATGGGCACGTAGGCGGTTGGCCAAGGCCTTGGCCTCCACATTAAGAAGGGAAATGGGGCGATAAGATGCGTGCTAATCTAAGGGTCTTCCCGGCTTATAGAAAACTACCATCTCCGCGTGCTGCCAGTCACGAGGCAGACCACCCCGCTCCCTGGCCCCCTCCACCGATCCACAAAAAGGGGGACCCAACTGCAGAAAATAGCGTTTAAAAAATTTGCATGGGCAGCTATTCGGTCCTGGGGCCTTTCCAGGTTGCCGCACACCCAGCGCCGCACCTAGCTCCTCCGCGGTGAGCGGGAGATCCAGCTCCTGGCACACCTCGTCGGAGAGAGCCTTGGGTGGCAGATCATCAAGAAAGCAACACGCCACCGCCTCGGGAAGGCACTCCTTAGGAGCATAGAGGTCTGCATAATACATGGCAAAGCTTTCAGCAATCCTAGAGGGGTCAGTGAGAGCAGACCCATCCGGGCCCAGAATGCCTGGCAGGGCCTGGGAGTACACCGACCGATGGCACATCCTATGCAGCAACTTGTTGGATTTGTCACCCCATTGGTAAATTCTACTGCGGGTCGCCAGCCATGCCTGCTGAGCTTCATCAAGCAGAAGATGTCATATTCCTGCTGTGTCGAGAGAAGTTGGCAGCGGGCGCGGCGGTCGGCACCATCCCAATGTCCGTAACCTCGCCTACGCCTGAACAAGAGCCTCCCTACGTTTTCTGTGGGCCGCTGCGCAGTATGAGATATCTACCCTTCGAAGCGTGGGCTCCATTGCTTCCCACAAGCAGTCAGCTCCCTCCACCGACCCTACATTGGTGGACAAGAAGTGATCGATGGTGTCTCCCATACATTCTCTATATTCCTCTCTGAAGATTCCACGCAGAGAGCCGTCACCGAAATGGCTGCTGTGCTCGACCCAAACGCAGTGTAAGAGTGACCGGTGAGTGGTCCGAAAGCCAGCTCGGGGGAATATCGGCGGCAACCACCCTGTGCTCCAAGGCACGGGGAACGAAGATATAATCAAGGCGGGAGAAGGAGCCGTGAACGGCCGACAAATATGTGAACCCCTGTGTCGTTCCATGCAGGCGACGCCAAGGATCTACCCAATCCAGACCCGATACCAGTGAATGCAGTCTAGTGGGCCCACCTGTGGCCAACGGGCTGCCAGGCCGCCATCGATCCCCAACCAGGTCCAATACATCATTCCAGTCTTCCTCCCCCCCCCCCCCCCCCCAACCGTCAACCCATCAGGCATATCTGTCCACAGTGTCATGAGCTTTTCAACCAAGCCCCAGGAGAGGGGCGGGGGAGGCATATACACTGCCCAAAAGTATAGATTCTGTCCCTAACATCCCCTGGAGAAACAGATATCTACCTTGGGCATCCCTCCACACCTTCACGTGTGTATACGGGACCTTCTATGTATCAGGACAGCAACCCCTCGGGAACCCTTTACAAATCCGGAGTGAAAGGCATGTATGTACCCAAAGCGTTGAAAGCATAGCGCCTTATTCCCCATAAGATGTTCCTGCAGGAGGAGGATGTCTGCATGTGCGCCCTTCGCTAGTTTAAGTATCGCGCCACGCTTGATTTTATCCAGCGCCCCTAGTCATTCCAGCTCATCGCGTGAAGCGTCCCTAAGGGATCCCGCTTATCACCACGGGGGACTGCCATGAGAGTGTGCTAAACAGGAGCATATACCAGGCAAGATCATGCAAACTATATAAGTTGACTCCGAAGCAATGTAGGCTAGTGCAACCGAACAACAAACCCCCCTACCCCATACCTCAAAAACGATGAAGTATCTGTTGCCGCAAGCGTGCGTGACAGACCCCAACAGGGGGTCTTCCCCCCCCCCCCCCCTGCCCGCCAATGGATCCCCAACTTACACGCCATTGTCAGCCGGCCCTACCCCTGTCATCAGAGGTACTGCAGGGGTAACGGCCCTCAATCGTGCTTCCCCGGTTTAGACAAACACGTCTAGAGTTTAATGAAGTAAAACATTCCCCACAAAGTAGTTCAATGCAGTAAACAGGCGCTGAGCTTCAAAAGAACTATGAAGAAAAATTAGTCCTCCCCCCCCCCCCCCCCCCCCCCCAAATTAATACGATGTGGTAGGCAATCGCTGGGCCGAAGGAGATCGGGAGGAGGTACTACATGATTGGGACAGACGTCTAGACCTGGAGCGTCTGCTCCCCTTCCCCTTCTGCGTAGCTGGCTTCTGCACCATCTCAGCTGACGAGGAGTCTGAGTCCCTTCGGGGTGGTGTGTGCGGCTGGAGACGTAGGGCCCGATTCACAGAACAAACTTAAGACTAAATCCTAAACTTAGTACCAATCTGGTATTCACAGAATGCACCTAGTACTTCTGGTATTCACAGAATGAACTTACTACTTTAGCGATTCACAAAATGAACTTAGGACTTTTGCTATTCACAGAATCCATTTATGACCACTAAACTTACGTCCGCACCCGGGCCGGATTTTCCGCTCCCGGAGCGGAGTTTCCGGGCCCGGAGCGGGAAGTCCGCATGCGGGCCGGAAAGTCCGCTTTAAGGGCGGAATACCCGCTCTCGGGCCGGAAACTCCGGTCTCGGGCCGGAAATTCCGCTTCCGTGCCGGAACATCAGAACTGGGACCAGACTACATTACTGTTGCCATTGATCATTTGAGCCAAGGGGAAACACCTGTCCAAGTCCCTAAACATCTGGAATATGTGCTTGTGGAACATTTATGTGATTTCCCCATTTCTTCTGCATGCTAACAGTGTTTTGCAGTACTGCTGCTGACTGGGCAGGTAGGAGCAGTGGTGCATTGGGGTCGTAGTGGCGTGGCAGGGTGGGAAATGTACAACAGAATAGGTGTCTGACTTTTGGACTAGATGGTTCTCTCACCTTCTGCTTTGTGCTTTCAGCTTGCACGGGGTGATTTACTTCTTAGAGATTTAGTGGCATGTTTCCACGCCCCTTGTAATACATTAACACCGCAGTTGCGTCACTTCTGTGACACAGCGGTGGGGTAATACAGGTGACACATTTAGACTTATTCCCAATGTTATGCATCTATGTTGATGCCTCACGGCGTGCGGGCCTGCGCAACATTAAACATGCATCAGCTGTGATTTGGCAGGGTGTGTGTTTATTTGGTTATGCCTCGTACAAGTGATGCATTGTAATT
Organism: Triturus cristatus; assembly: GCF_964204655.1. NCBI lineage: Eukaryota > Metazoa > Chordata > Amphibia > Caudata > Salamandridae > Triturus > Triturus cristatus. The sequence continues at coordinate 833,746,818 of NC_140591.1, forward strand.
GACGGCATTTCACGTAGTCACTTTTCATAGGGTGTTGCCATGCAAACTTAAACCAGCTTGAGGCACCTGTAATGAGTTGCCCTGAGCGTTGGGTGTAGGCGGTCCATGGACATAGTTGGAGTTGCGTCACACTTGCGACACTACTCCAGCAGAGCATCCCCCTAATGCCATCAGTTGCGACACCCATCTGTCTATCCCAGCGCCACAGTGCACCGCATTGTCAATGTGACGCATCCGCGGTTGCACAAGTGTTGGATTGGGTGTGGCATTGTTACTGGCGCATCTCTGCTGTAATTTGTCAATTGCTACTTAGCATGCTGGTGTATTAATGCAACTGGACAGTGGCCATGTTTTCAGAAGTGGAGGAGGGATTTGCCATTTCCATCCCTAAGGATTGTGGGACTTGTAGTGCTACATACAGAGGGTGACACAGGAGTCTCTGACTTACGGATTAATTAATACACTTTGGACTACTTCCTTATTCACACTGACAGTGCAACTTTCACTTTTCATCCCACTTACCTGGTACCACGTAGCGGACGTCACTGACAGGCAGCCCATGGACCAAGTGGGGGTGTATGGTCGTCAGGATGTCCTCCTCCTGTGTGGTGAGGCGGATGCGTGGTCCAGAGTGTGCGGCTGGGAGGATCTGTTGTAATTCCATCCTGGATTATTTATCCTTTACCCTCAGCCGCTCATCCTGCCATTTCTTTTTGACGTCCTGCACAGTGCGCCTGTCCTCCCCCAATGCTGTGACGGCAGTGGCTAATTGCTGCCACAGGGCTGCCTTCTGGCTCCCACTGGTGCAGTAGGGTGTGAGTCCATAGAGGCGTTTATGGTGCCTCACAATGAACTCCACAAGCATGGTGGTCTCCTCTGCTGTAAAGTTCCTCTTTCTCTTCATGAGCTCCATTTTCTTGGCCGGTCTCTGCTTGGAAATACAAACTGCGTGTGGCCAAACCGGTGCCTTCACTGTGTGCTGCTTTTAAATGTTTTTTGCTGCTGGTCAATCTGTGTTAATTGGCTTCAGCTGGATCATGGTGGGGGATGGTAGGCACTAGCAACAAGATGGCTAACTGGAGCTGTTGGCTGGGATTGGCTGGAGTGCGTCAGCTGATGCATGGTGGGGGATGGTAGGGACTTGAACAGGTGTTTCCCCTTGGCTCAAATGATCAATGGCAACAGTAATGTAGTCTGGTCCCAATTCTGATGTTCCGGCCCGAGAGCGGAATTTCCGGCCCGAGAGCGGAATTTCCGGCCCGAGAGCGGAATTTCCGGCCCGAGAGCGGAATTTCCGGCCCGAGAGCGGGTATTCCGCCCTTAAAGCGGACTTTCCGGCCCGCATGCAGACTTCCCACTCCGGGCCCGGAAACTCCGCTCCGGGAGCGGAAAATCCGGCCCGGGTGCGGACGTAAGTTTAGTGGTCGTAAATGGATTCTGTGAATAGCAAAAGTCCTAAGTTCATTTTGTGAATCGCTAAAGTAGTAAGTTCATTCTGTGAATACCAGAAGTACTAGGTGCATTCTGTGAATACCAGATTGGTACTAAGTTTAGGATTTAGTCTTAAGTTTGTTCTGTGAATCGGGCCCTCACTGTTTCATCTGTCCATTGGAAGACCTCCTCCGGTGAATCGAAGAAATGGGTACGGGATCGATAGACCACCCGCAGTCTGGCCGGGTACAGCAGGGAATAAGGAAGTTTGAGCTCCCGGAGATGGGCCTTCACCGCCAAAAAGGACTGCCGTAATTGCTGGACCAGCTTAGTGTAATCAGGAAATATTAGGATGCGGGCATTGTCAAACAGGAACAGTTCCTTGGCCCTCGCCTGTTTCAGGATAATGTCACGGTCATGGAAGTTCAACAATTTCGCGATAACAGGTCTTGGGCGGGCACCAGATGGGGGGCCTCTGGGTCAGTGCCATGTGGGCGCGTTCCACCACAAAACACGTAGACAATGACCCCGGAGGGAGCTAACTCTCAAGCCACTGGGTGAGGAACCGCTCCATACCACCCTCCTTGCACCCCTCTGGGAATCCAACAAAGCGTAGGTTGTTGCGCCGGGCCCTCCCTTCAGCATCTTCCACCCGGGATGCCAGCCCATGTTGGATGTTTCCAGGAAGGATGCCCGCTTCTGCAGGGTGTCTACCACATCTTCCATCCCAGAGATCCTCATTTCAGTCTCCGTGATCCGTGCCACTGCGTTGTGGAGATCTTGACGCAGTAGCATGACATCGGAACCCACCGCTCCAATTTTGGCCTCCAGAGCGTCCCTTGACTGTGTGATGGCGGCCAGAAGGGCGGAATTATCAGGCACCGCGCCGGACGTTCCCCCCCGATGCTACCGCAGAGGCCCCAGGGCCCGTGAATTTTTCAATTGTGCCCTGTTTGGACGATCCCCCACCCGGCCGGTCCTTCGTCATGGCAGATCCAAAAATGCCCTGTGGGACAAGGAGTGTGGCGCACCTCGTGTGATGCAGTTCAATGTAAGGGGGGGCCTTGGGAGGGCACTGGGGGAAGATAATAATGTGGAGTTCTACGATGGCCACAGGAAATCCCAGCTTACCAGGCCAGTGTCCAGCAGAGGGGGTCCCCCAAGGTGGCGCGGCCACCACTCACGAAATGTAGAAGCAGGGGGGATGCGCGAGGGGGGTGAGCCCCCAAGCCCCAAAACAGCCACGGGCCACACACAAAAGGAACACCACTCACCGGGTCTCCACAAAAGCCCAGCTCCCAATCTAGAACCCGGGGGGGCACAAGACGACCCAGCCACCACCCTTCAGGAATTACCGCAGCGAGTGGGGATGTCACCAACGCAGTCACAGCAGGACGCTGATTGGCGAGCTCGCGTGGCCCGGTCGACCGCCGAGGCGAGCCCGCTGCACCACAGGGGGGGAGGGGGGAAATACGTGTGCCGCACAGAACCCCACTGGGGCCCCAGCTGTAGCGTCCAATGCAGCGTGCGGGAGGGGGACAGCAATCCGCCCCCGGCGGACGAGGTCCGAGGAATCCACCGCAACTCAATTGGCACTGAAATCAGCCACTCAATTAAGGCAGCGCCCCAGCCGTCGACGTCGCTAAGAGCGGTGCGCTGGTTCCCACGCAGGCCGCCCGATCTCAGAGGCGGCGGCCCCAATCAAGGCCCGCTCGACAGCACCCGCTCCAGACCACCGATCGTTCCACAAATCAGCAGGAGCAACAACCCTCGGTTCACACCACCTTCAGGCTATGATGTGTGTGTGGAGGTGGACCAGGGAAGCAGGATAGTGAAGGAGTTTGAAACGGGCTGGACGGAGCTCTCCTAGCACACGTCCGCCATGATGGCTCACTAGGCCACGCCCCGTACTCTGTGTTCTTGAAGCAGGAGTTTTGGAAACACTCTTTGGAGACTCAAGAGCTCGTTCTCACTCGGTCATGGAGTGGCCTCCAAAATTCATCCTCCCATTTGTGGCAGAGTGGGTCAAGAGACGTGTGTCAAATCTCAGATGATCTTGTACAACCAGATAATGAGATGGCTCCCAGGACCCATACTGAACATGGCGTGGAGCACTGGGTGAGTTGTGGGGTCACCTCCAGACAAGTCCCAGAGACAATGGCAGGCTTGTATGAACTGTGATGGAGGAGGAATTGTCCCAAGGGGAGCCCGCTCGCCTCCGCCAGCAGAGCAAAGGGGAGAAATTGGTACACTAGGAAAGGGCCTCCACTTTGAGAAGCGAGTGGTCAGTCCAGATTCGCAATTCCCAGGATGTGTAATAGCCACCGACTCGGGCAGGCCAGCCAGCGGAAGCAATGGGGTGTACATTGCGGTCCGTCAAGGGAGACTGTGGATCTGGAGCATGCATGCCCGGGCTATAGATATCTGTATATGAGTCCCAATGAGTACTTCTTGCAGGGGGAAATCTGGACTGAGAGGGTAGACAGCGGATTTTGCCCAGTTGACCCGCAGCCCTGCAAAATTTAACAGTGTATCTTGAAGAGGGTCCAGGTTGGCTGAAACATCTCGTATGAAGAGGAACAAGTCGTCCACATACAGGGACATACTGTGAGTCTCCCTGCTATGCTGCATGTCTCTTGTATCCGAAATAGCAAGGAGTCGTGCTTTAATTTGCACGTCTGTTTAGAAGTATTTTGCCCATTTTTTCTTACGTTTGCTTAATGATCTGCTCAGTAAAAATGTTTAAATCATTTCAAAGACCCGATCAGAAAATCCTTCATGAAACTGCAAAACCGGTATAAATGACTCCGTTAGATGCTCCAACAATGAACTGTCATTTTAATTTCTACATGCACGGATCTATCCATGTAACATTAGTTTGTACAATGTTTGCAATGAAATAGTCAATTTTGATCTGATTTTTCTGCTGTAGCCGAACATGAAGTTTTTGGTTCAAAGATATTCTACCATATGTAAACCATAATTACTGAATAAATTCTCCACGATAACAAGGTGATTTTTCTTCTTACAAATTAATCCAAGCTGTGCGTCTGGTATCTGCTCGTTGCAGAGTTTTATCTCTGTTTGATCATGCAGCCTTTACTTTTATTCCTAAATAGAAAAGGTTAGGGTTATATTTTGTTTCTGATCCAATGGATGAATGTTCTCAAGGCACAAATATAGAAGAGGAAAAATGCTACTGTCCCACAATACCCTCACCTTTTGGGTCTAGACTACAACCTATAGCGATAGACAACAAACGTAAACATTTATTCAAAGGCAAGACACAACAAACTTGGAGCACGCTTCCCCCTCTTTCGACTGACTTTTTTCAAAGTTATTAAGGACTGAGGAAGTGTAGAAACTTAATAAAATGAATGGTTTGAAATGGATCATGCTCCTGTATTGGATTTTCTTTGGTCATTGGGTGATGACCAGGGCCATTTGAAATTCACTGATGAATATAAACAGGAATGTTTTATAGCAGGTATAGTGTATAGTTTTTGTCGTGGTTGAAAATGGTAGCATTCATGTTTTTGGGGACAGACACCTATTTAGCATCATTGGACTGTGACCCAAAACAAGAGAAAGAAAGGCAGAAATGGGACAAAGGGGGTGGAAGAGAACAATAAGAAAACAGTGCCAAAGAGGAATCAAGGATGAAAAATATCCTGCAAAAGTCAAATGGTGGCAGAAAGTATAAGGTGTTGGGAGAAAAAGCCATGAGATGGAATCAAGATGAGGCAGCCTTGGTATTCAGAAACCTCAACCTTACGCAGGCCCGGCAGTATCCCGATAAGAAACAATTTGTGATGATCACTTATTTTTTTAAAGCAAGTTTATCCTTGGTAGTTACTTTTTGTTACATGCCCCCTTGATTGGTATGTATATAAATGTGGCATGCTCCTGGCTTGTATTCTTTCAACCTTGCTATCTTATTTTCTCCAATGCTTTCAGCCTTAGATTAACTAAACGTTTTGAAAATATTACATAGAAAAAGTTTTTGTGTTTTGTAATGATAGTAACCAAGCTTAATTAGAACATTGGAATGTTGGGAGCTTCATTGAAAACAATGGAGTTCTCAAGGCGCTTCTAATTGCCGGTAGAAGCCCAGAGCTCCAACATTCCAATGTTTGTTCACACCTCTTGCTGTGAACAAAAGACCTCATGGAGCCTGAGGGGGATTTCATTCCCCTCGTGCTCTGTGAGGCCTTTGTTATACAATTTAGAACATTCTGCACTCTAGGGGCTTAATGTTCTAATGGCCTTAGAGCCCTATGTGGTGGGCTGTACTGGCCGTTAAAGGCCCACTCCCCTGTTAAAGGCCCTTGCAGCAGGCCTTTAATAGCCTTGGAGCCCGCTAATGCTTTAGCCTTCACCCATCCTGGTCTACAATCCCTGATAGTGACTTGAGCCACACAAAAAAATTAGGGATGTTTGGAGAGTGAATAGTGCTCCCTTTCGCAAAGACGATAGTGACCCGACAGTAGATACTCACGTTTGTGAGAGAGCCTGGATGGCTCATTTTTTTTTTTTTTGAAAACCTTTATTGACATTTCAAGCAATTACACATATGGGCCTACAACCCCCGGGGCCGGCCGCTAAACAATCAGAATAACAGAAAGCAGGTCTATCACAGTCAGTACCTCGGGGAGCAAAATCTCGACACTAGCATACTCCCAGTCTCTGAACAGCCCAGATAGGAGACCAGGATAATAAAGGTTTACATTTTATAATAGAAAAGGATGGAAGGATCCGGTGCCGAACAGTTTCCCAGCAGCGAAAAATGGCAGGCAGAACGATGAACGTAAACAATACACAGCAGTCTATCTAAGCAATGGCGCTGAAACAGTAAGTTCAGGATGTGGAGGAATGACATGGCCATTTGCGCCTGCAACCCTCTGCCCCAAGACCCAGGAAACTCCACGGAAATTATGGCACTCCGGAAACAGCAGTGATTAACAACAAAGAAGTACTACCATACTGATCCCAGAAAAAGACAAAGAAGAGTAAGAGAAGAAAAGGAGGCCATAGAAAAAGGAGGTGAAAGACTAAAGTGTGCGGCGTGCAGCAGTGTGCGGCATGCAGCAGTGTGCGGCGTGCAGCAGTGTCGTCCAGCATGCAGCAGTGAGTAATGCAGCAGTGTGCAGCATGCAGCAGTGTGTGGCGTGCAGCGGCGTGCAGCGGCGTGCATCAGTGTGCGGCGTGCATCAGTGTGCGGCGTGCAGCAGTGTCATGCAGCAGTGAGTAATGCAGCAGTGTGCAGCAGTGTGTGGCATGCAGCAGTGTTTCGTGCAGCAGTGTGCGGCGTGCAGCAGTGTGCGGCGTGCAGCAGTGTGCGGCGTGCAGCAGTGTCGTCCAGCATGCAGCAGTGAGTAATGCAGCAGTGTGCAGCATGCAGCAGTGTGTGGCGTGCAGCAGCGTGGGGCGTGCAGCAGCGTGGGGCGTGCAGCAGCGTGGGGCGTGCAGCAGCGTGGGGCGTGCAGCAGTGTGGGGCGTGCAGCAGTGTGGGGCGTGCAGCAGTGTGTAATGCAGCATTGTGGGGCGTGCAGCAGTGTGTGGCGTGGTTTGTAAACAACAAGAAAAGCGGACATCAAAGGAAGGGTGGGAGGGAACGAGCATATGCGGTGTGAGTTATAACAAAAGTTAATTGTTGTAAGAGGGGATGCAGGAAGTGAGGCTGAGCGCGCGCTGGCGAAAGCAGTCTGCTGCTTTCAAGTCCGATGCCAGATGCCAGCTTCGCGGTGAATGCCTCACATGCACTGGCCATAAACCGCATTACTAAGGTCTTGTGCCCCTTACTAAATCTCTCTGAATGCGTGAGGCGGCGCACGCGCAGGAAGTAGCTGGTGGCAAATGGAATGCGCATAGTTGTGCGCGTAACCGCGACCCGATCCACCTGGGAAGCCTTTGGGAGCATTTTCTGAAGCCCCTACATAAGTCTAGCAAAGCGATCGCTTACACGATAGCCAGGCGAGACCTAAAAAGGGGGGACGGTTCTCTACCTCAGAACTATAGGCCTGATTCTTTGCTAGATAGTACGGCAAAGCTGATGGGGTGACTATTGTTGAATAGGTTCAAGAATTGGGCCAGAGAGGAATATCCTGATATCATCACAGTACTGTTTACAAAAGAGCAAGGGGATCATTGACCAATGCCTTAATTTGAACATGAGTATTGCCAAATACACGATGGTGAAGGATGGACAGATCTATATGGCATTTATGGATTGAGAAAATTCACTTTAAGAAATGGACTATAGAATGAACATAAGCGCATCTATTTTGTCTTTGGGCCGCCATTTTATTTAAATCAAAGCAGCTTGAAATTTTCCACTTCACAAGAAATACTTTTGCCCAGAAGTTTGTTTCTCAGAGCAAAAGATGTTTGTTACTTTTGGAACTCACTGCCATGCTAAACGCTTATTTTGTAAGGTGCAGTTAGAGCAGGGCTACCCCTGCTTTGATTTTTCTTTAAAAACGCAGTGCTGTTTTGAATTTCGTCCAGTCCTGCACAGTGCATCTGAGTGCTGTATTGGACATTGTACCCGCATAAGTGCAATAAATGGCTCTTGTTTAAGCTTGCCTCCTACTCTTGGCACTTCAGTTGAAGGTGGACAGAGTGGTACTATCCAGAGTGTAGGAGTATGCTTTCCACAGGATATGTCTGCCGCAAATGACTGTCACCCATTCCAAGTTGTGGTTAATTTCGGAAGACATGGGTATATAGGTGGCTATAATTAATTTCATACATTAGATGTATGCTCCAGCGTCTGCCTATGTTCGCTATGGTAGGAATGGGGAGTGGACAAGGTCCTTTCTGAATAAGCAGGGCGTTAGACAGGGCTCCGTCCTCGCCCCTTTTTTATTCTCAATTTATACCGGGTCTATTAAAGATGTGCCCCCTTTAGATGCAGCTCCCTCTCAATACAGCTCTATGCAGATGATGCAGAGTTAATAGCAAGAACTGGGGTGGCACTGCTGAACCTCATTGCGGCTTATTCAAAATGTATGTAAATTCTGGACCTTTGTGTCAATGCATCAAAATATTTAGTTCTGGTGGTACGGGCACGTCTTAAGAAACTTCCAGCCTTTCACATAGATTCACGTAAGCTGGAAGTGGTGGATACATTTTCTTACCTGGGTGTTCTTTTTTTTTTTTTTTTTTTTTTTTTATTTTTTTAGAAAGCACTCTTATTCAAATATGGTGGCTAATGGAGCTCTTGTAATGGAAAAAAGCCTAACGGCCATTTGCGCTTTTATTAAGAAGCTCTGTTTTAAGGCTATTGCGGTAATAAAAAGCTATACTCTGCCAAAACCATTTCCACTGCGATGTATGGAGCAGGGGTGTGGGGGGTGGTGGCAGTAGATCCCCCCCCTACAAAGAGTAAATCATGATATTCTTCAATAAAGCATCAATAAACTAAAAAAAAACATACTTTTCAGTGATTAGACTTAATTTGTCTTAATACCGTGGCCTCTGACTAAAATAAATACTTAATGTGGCTGTTTATGAATTCTTAACTCCATCCAATTTTGTGTTTTTCATGCTCCAGCTGTCTATCGCTTTTACCTGCGTTAAAGAAAGCTTTTTTCGTTCGTTATAATCTAGCCCTTTAAATAATGTATTTTCCTTTATATCAATTTCACGTTCATGATTATTCCATATGGGGCTTTTATGAAGAATAATTATGGCATGTAGCGCAGAACTATTGACTCTTTCGTTTGTACAAAATGTTTTTATAAATCTTTTATTGACATTTTTAAAATACAGTGTTGAACACCTATAGACCAATAAACGCATGCTCTTAGACAGGGAAGGCTATTACACATAGGAAATAGAAGACACGTGTCAGATTAACAAACCAACATGTGCCTGACAGAACCGGCAATGTTTAGCGGTATGCAAGCATAGGGCACCAGGTGAATGAAGATCTAGGTAAGTGATGGGGAAAATGTTATTCTCAATATGGCATAAATACTATAGCCTCAGTAGTGTAAACATTAAACCTAGGGACCCCCAACCCCCATGTCAGTACAAAAACATAACGTTTATCCCTCAGTCAATCTTGATGTCTAACAAGTTCACATCTATCATCGTTATTGAAATAGTAAATATATTCATCAGTTATCGCTTTGATATCATTCTGCACTATTGAAAAAGTCTCTGCCATGGAAACTTTACATTACATGTGTGATGTGCAGAGATCTGGCCCGGGACCAGGGTTCAATTCCCGCCTCGGCGGGTCCTGGGCTCAATTTCCTCGGACCTGATAATTCTCGCCTCGGTGCCTACTCTAATCATGGGTCCCACTCTGCAACTCTGGGCAATAGCTTGCTTAATCTCCACAACGGCCCCCAACAGCGCTGGGGATGCCTGACTTCACCTTGGGGGTGCCCAGTAGTGGACATTGCACAGGGAAAGCCAGGAAGGGTTCCACAGCGGTATGAGTACAAGCGCCAGGACGCCCTGTTGCTGGGGCAGCAGTGCACTATACAAGTACAAAATTTCATTTCATTTCATAGTGATGGGGGCCCTTAAAGTCTCTGAAACAACCAAATGCTTGTCAAGCCAATAGATCAGGCCTAAGAGAGAACTATTGGCTTGGTCAATGTCTTTTAGCAATGTTGTACTGCCACGGGGCTGCTGTGCAGCATGGCTAAAACAAAATCATTGCTGGTTTGACAGTAGAAAACGGGAATGGAAGGCAAGTTGCGGTGGCAACAGACAATGGAGGGGGGGAGCGAAATAACGTGCCGAACACTGGCCACATAATAATGCTTTTGTTACTTGTTTATTGCTGGGTGGGAGGCAACACGAAGGGAAGGTGAGTCGGGGGTAACACAGACAATAGGTGGTGGGAAAGAGGGGTTGGGAGCAAACACACAAACAATGGAGGGTTGGAGGACTAGGTGTAAGAAACAAGGAGGGGGGGCTGGCATCAAGCAGCAATGGAAGGAGAGTGGGAAGGCATCTGGGGGCAAACAACCACCAAAGGAAGGAGGGGAGGTGAGGGCAAGCTGCCCGGGGCAGACTGGCTGTGGCAGGCCCCGGGCGTTTTCCCCTGTGGGCCACCAGGGTGGGGGCCGGTTTCTGCCCCCTAGGGGGCCTTTTTTTGTTACGGGGGGTCGGCAATATCAGCCCCCTGTAACAAAATCGGCCGAAACCGACCCTAGAAATAGCTCGCCTGCTTCCCCTGCTCCCCGGAGGGGGGCGGCCGAGCAGTTTGCCAAGGCCGGTTTTGGTTCCCAGTCTGGCCCTGCAAGCAGCAACCAAAGGAGGGAGGGTGGATGTGGCCAAGCAACAGAAAGGACAACAATGGAACGAGGCCGTGTGGGGGCAAGCAACACAGACGAGAGAGGACAGATGGGAGGAAGCAACTCAGAAGAGCACGGTGTGGGGGTAAAGTGTAATTCATAAGGGAGCCTGCTGAAAAAGACTACTATAGAGTAGTGCCTAACAAATTAGCTGGGGAACGACACTAGTAATGCCTCCAGGAGAGTGAATAACAAGCGAAGCGGAAGGAAGTGTATGACAGTTGACCAATAAGAAGCAAGCAAATGAGAGGGGCAATGAAGCCAACCAAATTTTAGCAACAGGCGGTCTCCAAACTGTTAGAAAACAAAATGTCTAGAAGTGCATGGGCTGTTTAGGCAAGACCGAAAGAATGCCTCATACTTTGCATACTCACATTTTTCATATAGCGCATACAGCTCTGGATGCAAACATTTGAAGTACTCTTGGGTTATTGCCTAAAGTATGCAGATAATCACTAGGGATGAGTCTTCTTGAATGATAACTGCTGTTTAAACCAGTAGCGGCTGCTACCGGACGGGAGTGGGAATGAAAAAAATGAAAAAGCACTCCCCTTTAACGGCTGGACTCCACCTCTCCTCCGTCCATGTCGTCTTCTGTCTTCCTGCATTCCCAGGCGGCAGCAGGAAGCACGCGGGCACACAGGCTCCCCTGAGCCATTCACAATGCTGAAATGCAGCATTGTGATTGGTCTGAGCGCTGTGGTTCGGCGCTCAGACGGGGACAGGGAGCCTGTGCATGTTCCTCACCAGGCTGTGTAATACAGGCTGGTGGGGAACACGCAAAGTGCGCATGAACTGTTTGGCCGGCTCAAGAGGGCTTGGGCCCTCTTGGGCAAACCAATCCTCCGCTGCCCCACAAGCCACTGGCTGCAATCGGAAAAATAAAATTATAATGATGATAGATTATTATCACTTTATTTTTCCTTTTGAGCAGTGGGGCGACACTCCTTTGCCTTAGCGGAGGAGCCACTACTGGTTTAAACAGTGTTTCATAGTGCATGTCTGTGGTTTCTAACCACTGTAAATAACCGATCCTGTGATCACCCAGTGTCAGTGCTTAATTTACCAAACTCCGATGAAAGGCTGAGTCTGCCATTTCAGAATTAAAGCTTGTGACCTTAAGATCACTGCAGATGGCAGCGGTGTACATAAACCCACTGAGCCATCTCGTCTGCTGAATAATCAGCAAACTGAATTGTTAAGAGAGAGCACAATAAACTGCCCTGATCCCTTTATGTGCCCTCTTCTCCATGACTTTCTTCCTAGTTTTCTTGGCCCCGAATGAGCTTCTTAAGTTCTCCGTGAGCGTGATAATGTACAGCAGCTTCCCTCTCCCTTGGTGGCTCACTTGATAGCTGCAGGCAGTGACAGAAGCTGCTGCCTTCAGGGCTGGTGTGCAGCAAGTCCAGGGCGTGAGTGGGACAGGAAGGTGGCCTAAAAGTGTGTGTTTATTTTATTTTTTGCGAATCTTCCTTAAACGTATGTTTTGCTCAAGTACAAAATGTTTTCAGCGAGTTACTATTTAAATAAAAAACTAGAGGGTGGCTCTTTTTCCTCTCCTAATTTCCAAAGCTTACTCAGCCAGGGACATCATAAGGATTTTCGGGGCAACGGGCCAAACAAAATGTGGGGCCTCCTGCTCAGATAAACTCTGAATTTACTATCCCTTTCCTGCTCATTCACTCAATCAGTAGCTATGATCTGATCATTGACAACCATCTTTTTGGCCCCCAAATCTTTAAGGGGTGCCCAGTCCTTCAGGGGGCCTCCATTAAGTGCAAAGCCTTTGAATATTTCTGAGATATTGAAGACCTAGGAGCCCCTTTCATATTGTACAGAGAGCCCCATCATTTTGGGGTTATGTCACTGTCTGGAACTGTCCTGACAGTGTAATGATGGGCCACCTAGAAAGGCGGGGGCCTGGGTCAGAGCCCGCTTTGCCCATGCCTTAAAACGTCTCTGCTCTCCGCAGCCATCCGGCAGTAAAGCCCTTCTCTGGTATTTACACACACGAAGCTCTGTTCCCGAGAAACGAGTCCCAACGCCCTGAATGAACTCCAGTTGCCTGAAACCTCGCCTTTGTCAATACACAAACCGCTCCCTACCCAGGAAGATGACATTAATATCTTCAAAAGATAAACGTAAGGAGAATTTTCACTCACGCGCCTAAGTTTGAATACACCACTGTTGATGTTTCTCCATATATGACTTTATCCCCATTTCCTGTTCGATTGTTCCCTTAAAAATCCTATAATGTAAACTTCATTTTAACCAGTGTTTCAAACTCGCTAGAGATCCAGTAATGTTGAAACTTATCCTTGTGGTTTTTAGGTCTCGCTCCGAGATTTAATGAGTTTGAGTGACTTTGAGAAGAGGGGCTTGCACCCGCCCCTCTTCTCTCCTGTTCTCCATTGGCTGGCCTCTTAAATGCTGGCCAGCCACTGGAGAAGAGGTCCAGTCACTCCGTTGAAGCCCCGTCCTTTTCGGATCGGGGGGGCGTGTTTTTTTGTTGCTTTTCGCAGGGCGTGTTTTTCTCTCCTCCAGCCAATGGCAAGAGGAGAGAAAAAGAAACACGCCCCCGAATCCGAAACCGAGGCTGCGTTTCTCCGAGGCAGTTCTTCTCTGCCTTGGAGAAAGGCGGTGGTGACACGGGAAACCAGCTGTAGGGCACACCAGTCTCCAATGGGCCTCACTGGCTAGGTAAGTATCCACTTCAGAAGAAATAGATAAGAATTGAGTGAGAGAACACGAGGCGTCTGGACAAAGCTGCAACCGCGAACCCCCACCCCCCCTGATGGAGCCAGTGGAGACACCACAGCCTAGTGCCGGCTGTGGGCACCATCGTTCAAGCCAGCAGAGTGAGGCAGCGATGGGGCCAAATGGCAAGCGCGCAGAAGCCAGGAAACTCGCGAGGCGCTGAGCCAGGAAAGGGCTTTCCTTTCTCAAAAGACGCACCCTTCGAGGCGCCCCCTCTCCGCCCAGGGCATCTGTCCGAGTGAATGAATCCTAGTGTCTGGAGGCACAGTGAAGAACCCGCGGCGCTTTCGTGTCACCCGCGACGTGGTGCTGTGTAATCGTTTTAATGGGACAGTGTTTTTCTTGGCCTCGTGTCACCAGCTTCTTGCGCCCTGTGTCCTTTTGTAGCATCGTCGATATTTTTAACCACCGCAGCCAGCATCGTGAGAACGTCCGGGCGCCTTGGTTGGGGTAAAAAAAAACTCGCGATTGGCCCTCGGTTCTCCCTCTCATACACGTCAGACACTTACGCGTCACTCGCCAGTCGCCCCCTTTGAATTTTGGGAAGTTGGTGGCCGACTGTTTCCGTGGCTGACGCTGCTGGCTCGAGGGCGTTGTGCAGGTGGAGGGTTCACTGTTGGTAACCGCGGTCCAGTCCGCTAATATTGACCGGATATTACCCCCAGCCCTCCCCCAACACCACCGGGGCTGCTGGGCTCCGTGACAGGACAAACCCCTCCATGTATCACCGCTTCGCCATCCGGGGCAGTTTCCCTTTTGGAGTGGCCCGTCGGACCACTTGGGGTGCTTTGAACAATGAGCCTGTTCTTTCGGGGCCGCCAAGCGCGGTCAGCGCCTCTTGATAGTGCACGGTTGTCAGTGCGTTAAGGCCCTACATGGGCAGGTGGTCCTTGGGCCCACTGGAGCCGCTGGACCGTTCTTAACGCGGGGGTTCAAGCCAGGTCTGGTGTTTCTGCCCGTCTGGCTGCATCTGGTGACGTACAGGCGGTGACAAGGAGGGGGGGGCGAGGACTTCACTGGTCGGTGCCGTGCGCCACAGGTCACACAGTGCGCAAGGACTCACCCTGTAGCCAGAGCACGGAAGGTAGTTAGAAAGTACTTCCACCCACCCACCCCCATACCATCATAATTAGGGCTCCCAGGCATTCAGGTGACATGTACCGGTGGTGACAGGGAGGGAGGGCGGGGGCCTCCCTGTCCGGTGCCGTGCGCCGCAGGCCACACCGTGCGCCGCAGGCCACACCGTGCGCCAGGACTCACCCTGCAGCCAGAGCACGGAAGGCAATTAAAGTACTTCCACCCACCCCCCATACCACCATACCATCATAATTAGGGCTCCCGGGCATTCAGGTGACAAGTACCGGTGGTGACGGGGAGGGGAGGGCGGGGGCCTCCGTGGCCGCTGCCGTGCGCCGCAGGTCACACTGCATGCAAGGACTCACCCTGCAGCCAGAGCACGGAGGACAATTAGAAAGAACTGAAATCTGCACCCTGTAGCCCCTCCACCCCCCCCCCCCCCCCGACCATCACTGGAGCTTCCGGTTTTATGGCAATCATTTAATATTTCCGTTTGTATTTATCCATATTTCTTTCGCTATCCCAGAATTTTTTCCGCTCGTCGTGCTGGTGTTCATATTTATTTTGAGTTTTGAGAATGAATAGAGGCGCGCACTTGATAAACGCACGTAAGCATTTTAGAAAATGAAGCAGCCAGACATAACGCGCTACACGAGAAGTAAATATAAGCATTATATGCAAATGTGTGAACATATACTTGCATTTAAGAACATCTCGATCTGTTTGACCCCTTCTGTCCATCTGCTCAGCTGTTAACCTGGAATCTTTTGCGCGGTGGCATGGACACCTCACAAGAAGCGCTCTCTTCTCTATTTTTCTGCTTTTAGAAGTAAATACAGACAGGAAACACATTGTTTTCGGTCTGTATTTGTCTGTGTAAAAACGTGACACTAAACTCCTGCCCCCTGAGTACTTCAGTGCCTCTATGTGAGATGTCACGGATTCAGACACGTGCTGTATCTTTATAGCGCTTACTACTCCAACGAGGCGTCTAATCTCTTCGGCGAGTAGCGCCTACTCCGGACCCCAAGAAGACAGCAGTATAGGGCGCGGGGGGGACGCAGTCAAACACCGACGGTGCTACCGCACCATTGCACGAGTGAGTGAAAACTCTAACTAAAGACCTGGCGGGGGTGGTGCCCTCCCCAAGAGTGAAATCCTGACCGGTATTTAAACAACGTTGTGCGTTCATTTATTTAATGTTTGGATCATAACCATTTGTTACCTTCATCTGGTGCACACAAGCGTGTCTCTCGTTCATTGTGCTGTGACGCGTGTGAGCTCTAGGTGCTTGTCTGGCTGCACTAGTGAGCTGTGTGCACACAGCAGGTCTGTAGACACTGGGACGGGGATGTTAAACGGACACCATGTGTGCTCTGCGGCGCCTTGTGCTGCGTTCTCTCTGGGGGGCCGTGTGCTGCCTGCCTCCGTACCCCCTTTCTCTCCGGGGGCATGTGCTGGCGAAGACCCCACACCCCCTTCCACCGCAAGGGCTGCTGGCTCCACTTGCACGAGCACAGTAATCGATACACCGCACAATTTGTTCCAATTGAAAATCGATGGCATCCAGTGTTCTGCATCATGGAGCAACTAACACAGCGGTCTGAAACAGGCACCAGCGCTCCGACCTGTTAATCCCAGCTTCGCCCCTCCCCGCCTCCATCTGACACCACCTGGAGAGGAGGCATCTGAGCTGGGAGTCTCCAGACCTGCGGCATTGCCTGCTGCTGGAACTGCGGAGCTGCACTCCGAGGCCAAACCTGCCCGTCTGCTGCGAAACCACAACCCCCACCCATAGGTTAAATGCTCCTATCCGCAAGTCACAAATCTAAGCCTAACCATAAACCCCCATAGGTTAAATGCCTCTACCTGCAAGTCTCAATTCTAAGACTAACCTTAACCCCCATAGGTTAAATGTCCCTACCTGCAAGTCTCAATTCTAAGACTAACCTTAACCCCCATAGGTTAAATGTCCCTACCTGCAAGTCTCAATTCTAAGACTAACCTTAACCCCCATAGGTTAAATGTCCCTACCTGCAAGTCTCAATTCTAAGACTAACCTTAACCCCCATAGGTTAAATGTCCCTACCTGCAAGTCACAAATTTAAGCCTAACCTTAACCCCCATAGGTTAAATGTCCCTACCTGCAAGTCAGAAACATAACCCTAACTATAACACCCTTAGGCTAAATGCCCCTACCTGCAAGTCACAAATCTACGCCCAACCATACCCCCATAGGATAAATGTCCCTTCCTGCAAGTCACATCCCTAGGCCTAACTGTAACCCACAAAAGTTAAATGCCTCCTACCCGTAAGTGACATCCCTAAGCCTAAACTCTGTAGGTTAAATGCCCCTACCTGTAAGTTACACCACTAAGCCTAACTATGACCCCTGTAGGTTGAATGCCTTTACCAGTAAGTCGCATCCTAAGCCCAACTGCTACTCACGTAGGTTAAATGCCCCACCTAAGGCCCTAAACACCAATGTCTCGATACGAGAAACCTTCACGTCTGACCCATGTGCCTGATCTGCCCTACTTTAGCCAGTCAATGCATAGCTACCGTACACTGCTCCACCACGCATGGAGCGTCTGATTCACGCTGGCAGTATACATACGTTTGCCTCTCTCAGACTCGCCGCCATTCTGCACGGAGTAGGGACACAGCGTCTTCCAGATATTCCGATAAATGATTTGAAATTGATACATTTGTAATTTCTTATCATATTCCTATTTCTAAGCCTGTGAGCAAGCGAATGATGTGTGGCTTCAGAGCGAGAGCATGGCTTCATGAGTAAACCACATGGGCTGCCTGAAGCTGGCTCTATGTGCAGCGTTCTAGTATTGAAGGACCCGAGCTTCCACAAGATGTAGTAACTGGGACAAAGGAACCCCAGCTGGGCAAGGATATTCCACAGCATGCATGCGACCAGCTGAACGCCATGGACCCGAGACCACTATCCATTCTGAGATGTACTCAGGCCATGACGATGCACACAAAGTCTGCTTATACCTCTGAGAACACAAGATTTTTAGGTCTCGGCTGCGAAGGCTGCGCTTGCGCAGTCTCGCTCCGAGATTTAATGAGTTTGAGTGACTTTGAGAAGAGGGGCTTGCACCCGCCCCTCTTCTCTCCTGTTCTCCATTGGCTGGCCTCTTAAATGCTGGCCAGCCACTGGAGAAGAGGTCCAGTCACTCCGTTGAAGCCCCGTCCTTTTCGGATCGGGGGGCGTGTTTTTTCGTTGCTTTTCGCAGGGTGTGTTTTTCTCTCCTGCAGCCAATGGCAAGAGGAGAGAAAAAGAAACACGCCCCGAATCCGAAACCGAGGCTGCGTTTCTCCGAGGCAGTTCTTCTCTGCCTCGGAGAAAGGCGGTGGTGTCCCGGCGTTGCTCCCTCACCTGATCTCCTTGTTTTGCTATCGGGATCCGCACCGTGCTTTGGACGGGATGTCCTCTCCAGGTTCTGCTGTCTTGCGCTTCCCCTCCACGCTCCATCCTCGCTCGCGCAGCCCCTCCCCTTCGGCGCAAACATGGCACCCACGCAGCGCGAGGCAGGATGCGTCCATTGTGTGATCCGATGCCGGCATGCAGCTCTGATATTCCAGTGGAGCAGCCATTATACAGCTAGATACAATATCAAATGTACAATTACACACCAACGGGGGTGATCTGTGACCCACAGAGACGGCCTGGCTCGGTGGGGTCTGTGAGAGAGAAAGACGGGCTGGATTACACACAGCATGGTCTTGTGCGACACAGACCCGGCTGTACACACCCACGGAGGTGATCTGTGAGCCACAGAGCCGGGCTGGCTCGTATACTCAAGAGGGCTTGGAGGGGAGGGGTCTGTCAGAGACTGACGGGCCGGATTTCACACAGAGAGTGGGGTGCTCCTGTGCGCCACAGACCAAGCTCGGCTGCACACAGAGGAGGCTAAGGACACGTGAGGCGGGGGGCAGGCTGGATTACACACAGGAAGGAAGGGACTGCTGCCTGCCGGTGGGGAGAGCGAGAGCCTGCCTGCCTCCCAGCCGGCAGAGGAGGAAGCGAGGCAGCCTGGGAGCCCGGAGGCAGGAATGTGCCGGAGGATTCGCCGTGCCACACCAACCGGGAACAACAATAGCCGTCCTGGAGCAGGCAGCGGAGGCATGGGGGAACAGTGATCCTGCGCACAGCTGGATGTTCACTGGATTACACAGGCTTCACCACTGCTCAGGAAAGACGGACGCCGCCTGGTGAGTGCTAGCCTCTGCTACTCGTTCACCGCTCCTTCGAGGGGCTGCCCTTAAACACCCTCCCTCGTTTCCTGGTGCTGGGGAAAAGTTACTGGGAATACGTGCCACGGGAGAGTGCAAGCTATAGTGGCGGGAGACGGAAAGGTGGGACCTAGCGCCTACATCGTTAACTGTGAACCAGGGAGCCCTGGCTCTCAATCCCTGCATCCCAATTTGACACAAATGGTGTGATCCTGAACAGAATATTTAATCTCCATGTGCCTCTTTACCCTCTGTGTTGCCCAAACGGAAAGCATGTAGATTAAAAAAGAACTCGCTTTAGGCGCTATTCGGAAGGTAAATTAATAACACCGTTTGTCGTCTGGTCGCCACAATATCGTAAAATGAGGCTCTGTGTGTTTTTTAAACAGCTCGTAGAGGAGCCCCGTATAAAGCACAACAGCGTCGCTGTTTTTTAAAGCCCGACAAAAGGTATAGGATATTGAGTGATATTGGCCCTACTCGGACACCGTAGAACCAGCCACATGTGCTGCTGCTGGCCAGATGTGATCACGTCGCTTGCGGCGGCTGTTGGCTTGGATAACAAGCATTTACAATGCAACGGTGCAAGAATAATAAAAGAATTTGAACAAAGCAGTTATACAGCAGGCAAGTAAGTCTGTTTGAGTTGCCTCACATATACCAGTTTTGGTGATGCAATGATATGCCGGCATGCAGCTCTGATATTCCAGTGGAGCAGCCATTATACAGCTAGATACAATATCAAATGTCCAATTACAGCTAAAATATCCAGCCACAATTATTATGCGCCCTTCCAACCCAAATAGCCATGCACACAGGGCACATATCCTGAACAAGCATTTACAATGCAACGGTCTCGGCATTGTTAAAGTTAGAGCTATTGGCATTGCTCATGACAATGCCGTTTCTTTAAATGTTTTAAAAACAAACACATAAACAAAAATAATGTCATGAGCAATGCCAATAGCTCTAACTTTACCAATGCCGAGACCATTGCATTGTAAATGCTTGTTGGGACTGGGTTTGGGATGAGGACATGCTCCGCTGTACTTCTTTGTGCCCCGTTGCTTGCTTTGTGTTAAGTTTATGGAGAAGCAGCACGGGTGCCGCTCACTTGCGGGTTGTGCATTCATGCGCCTGCAGTCCAAACATGGGCATTTCGTATTGTCTTCCCCAGGAAAAATGTCGGAGCTTCTCAGCCCTCTCAGTCCTCGGCTTACCTGGCTTGTTGACAGCAGGAGGCAACGCAGGCTGGCTTTTCGTTTCCAGATACAACTGCAGTTCATCAGCCGTTTTTAAGATCACCTCCCACACAACAGCTGCTTTAAGCATGTTATTTTGATAGATAATTCAGATGTGGGCCTAACTCAGCTTTTGAGAATGAATCGGGACTGACGGATAGTGGGTGTTTGACAGGTCGGATTATCGTATTGAATTTCTCTGTAGGAGTTTGGGGTCTCCTGAGGGGCTTCTCACAGATGCCAAATCCGCTCCCGTGATAAAACACCTGGTGAGGTAGGCGCATTAGTAGCTGGCTGGTGTGAGAGGTGCGATTGGTTCCCAGACGTTCGGTTGAATTTTTGAGGGCTCTTCC
The DNA here is from genome assembly GCF_964204655.1 of Triturus cristatus. Classification (NCBI taxonomy): domain Eukaryota; kingdom Metazoa; phylum Chordata; class Amphibia; order Caudata; family Salamandridae; genus Triturus; species Triturus cristatus. The sequence goes on from NC_140591.1 coordinate 833,767,248, forward strand.
GATAATTCTGTGATTTGTGGACCATTGCTTAACCCGGGGTCAGAGTGGGATCAAAAGTAGGCCAGGTCAAGCCCCAAAAATGTGTCCCACATTTGCGCAAGGTGCCTTTTTGCAAAACAATTTTAAGTAGTATGAAAAGAAGGGGGGGGCGTCCGTAAAAGAGGCATGTTTTCTTAACTTCACTGATATAAAAAAAATTGCAAGTGTTGGCTGGACTCTTTGTGCACGGATTAGTTCACACTGCTGAACCACACTTGAATATGATTAGGCCACTTCTGCTCAGGCCCCATGCCCCTGCTTAATCTGCATACATCAATGTGCCCGTAGCCAGCCCAAGTCCTCTTTTTATATCAAGGGGCAATCCATCCCAGTGAGGTATTGGTAATGAAAGGGGGTGGGAGGCAACCGCCACTACACTGCCTAAAAAATCAGCCCGCAGCTGTATCTCTAATACCGGCCCATTCACGAGTGCCCACCTTACCATTCTGACTCTGGCTCAACTTTGCAGTTTTGGAAATAAATCTAGAGACAAGAGTCTCTAGGTGTCTTCACACATGCTTGGCGCAAGGTTGTAAAAAGAACAATTGATGGACAGAATGCAGAACAATGTCATACATTCACCCCAGTACAGAGATCTGGGCCTCAATCCATCATTTTTTTTCTCCCCATGCCATTGTAGTTTGAACCCAGCCATGTGCAAATCAGTCTTAACCCTGCACCCAATGGGAACAGTCCAGCCCGAACCAGTTTCGGTATGCACCAGGTTTTGCTAAAAGAGAGGCTGTGTGGGGAGACACAGTACTTTACTTTTCAGTCAGTGCCACGCTCTAGTTGCCATCAGTCATCCACCAGGAGGAGTCACTTGAACAGACTGCATTGAAGGGTCTACTAATGGGTGGTTGGGCGCTTCCAGGCGTGTCCAGTGGACAAAACCTGGCAGCACATACGTTTCCTCGCAAGGGAATGTAAGTGAGCTCCTCTTGGAGGTTCTCACCGAAGGTGTTTTAAAATGGGTTTTAAAGAATTTAGTTGTTGGTCAACCAGATGCTCGAGAACAGATCCGAAGGCTTCCCTTTTGTTTTGCCATGATACTCCTGTAGGCCTGTGAGTATGAGGTCCTTAAACATGTAGCGTTTAACCCCATGCACTTATGGAAGGCGTAGCTCTCTTTTTAGAAGAAATGCACAGCAAAAACGTCACTTTTGTACAGTAGTTTTTAACCGACCTACCTCTATGACGTCCTGGTGGTAGTAGCTACAGCAGATGCTCGAGCATCAGAAGCGCAGCAGCAGCTCAGCAGCTCAGAAGTTTAGCAGCAGAATCAGCAACTCTGCAACAGCAGGTGCTCACTCGTCTTAAGTAGTTCTCAGTGGGATTGCAGTCAGTAGGTATGTAAACTACTACAGCACACTTGTGACTGATCAGTACATTCTTACCATTAACGCACGGCAGTAAACCTTTAAAGCGATCCCAGGTTGGGGGGAGAGGGGCTGTGCTTAATTTGAGCACTTGGTTTCCGGTGCTCGGCACCAGCACCTAATTGTCAACACCAGCCCTTAGACAACGCCACCATGTGGCAGACTGTCATGTCTAATTGAGAGTTCAGCACAAAAACATTTGTTTATTAATTCAGTATACAATAAAAATGATGAATACTTGCCACCCAAGCTATTCTTATAGCTTTAGGTGCGTGGAATAGTCTGACTGTCAAACTTGTAGGAGTGTAATGGTTGGTAGTCGTGTTGTTGGTACTTTCACTGGCAGCGGCCCATGGGTGGAGCAAGCTGCAGTGGCCGCCTGACTAGAGCCCTGGCACTTTTGTTACAAATTGAGCACGGGTGACTTTGTGTTTCTGTCTGTAACGATGCAAGCTTATTTCATGTACTTAATGGAGAAGGTATTTATGTGACTACAAGTGGACATGCCATGCCGTGGAATTTCTATATAGAGCCAGAGCGGTCAGCGTATGCCTCTGTTTCTAATTGAGGCCATAGCTTTCACTCTAATTTCTTTGGTCTGCTGCTTTCCCAATTTGGGCTCCAGTGTCCTTGTTTTCCAAGTGACTCCTCAGTCACCCCATTATTTTATGCTTTTGTTACTGTATCAGCTCCTATGCTCCATGCATATCTAAGCGTTCAAAAATGTACCCACCTGGTGTCCTCAGCTGTTTCTTTGATTGTCCTGCCAATTAATTCCTCGCATGTCTTTAAGCTTTCAGATAACCATACTTCGCCTCTACACTACTGTGTTGGACCTTGGTGTTTATATTGACTTTACTCTTGCTGCCAGTAAGCATAAAAAGTGTTTTCCTGCAACAGATTTGTTGTTAGTTTTAAAATGTATGCTGATTGTCCTTCTCTGGAATTCTTTCAAGGTACTCTCCCAATTCTCACTCTCAGGGGCCCATATTACGTGCACTTCCTCCTTGCTCATGCCATAACCCATTAGACCAGCGATTCCAAAGCCCTGTACGGTTTAATATGATATAGCGAATATCATTTATAATCCTGAATGTTCTACATTTAACAGGATTTCATTCTGGTACATAGGAGGGTAGATGTATTGAGTGGAACTGCAACAAACAAATGTAGTGATGAATAGTCTGTGTTACGTACGCCATTGTGTGGTAGTATGAACAAAAAGGACAAACACAGTACAATGCAAAGCTTATACACACGGCCAGGAAAATGGGGAGATGCAGCATAGCTTTAAATGTTTTCACAAAATGGGCATTTTTACAATGTTTGCGCATTCTTTGACAATTGTGAACTTGTGTGGCCTTAAGTTTTGAAAGAAGGTTGTTTTGGTTTGGTCTTAAATCTCAGTATTGCTAAGCTGTTTCTAACGTTCAGAGGGAGAACATTCCATCGTGTTGGCCCTAGAAGTTGGATTGACCTGAAACTGGGTGGTGCACACTTTATGAAGCAACTACTATTTGATTCTGGATAGCGTGAGGAGATATTTTTGTATAAACTGTTGGAGTAGTAACTTGGGGACTTCCCATCAGTGGCTTTGATGGCTAGCTTTAGAAGTTTAAGCTTACACAATTCTTAATTTGAGCCAGTGGTTGCCAATGGGTGGCCACTGGCACTCATTTTTAGGGCTCGCCCCCTAGCGTTGCACTGCTCGCACAGGCGAGAGCCCTTTTGTATAGGGTTTTGAAAGCTGACTACACGCTTGTGCGTGTGATCAGCTTTCAAACGTCAGGCATTGGCTTTCGCGTGCTTTTTTTTACAAAAAAAGGCACACGATTGGGCAAAGGCGGGACAATGTCCCGCCTTTGAAACGCCCATTCCCGACGGTGACCAGCACGCACAGCAGTGCGCGTTCGCCTTGCTGTCGCCGCCTTGCTCCCTCCCCCCCTCCTCTGTGGTGCGCGCGCACCACTAGTTGTTGACACTTGCGATCGCGACGCGATTGCTGTCAGTGCCGCTTGTTTTCTGCGCCAGGGGGCTGCATTGCAGAGAGGTGTTGAGGCCATGCCCCTTTTTACACCTCTCTGCAACGCAGCTCTGTGGTGCTTAGTGGAGGTAGCTGTTGGGCTAGTTGGACTGCAGGGACCCTCAGTTTTCAAGGGGAGTTAATCCCCCAACTTAAAACGCGCCATGGGGCGCATTTGCACAGTGGTGAAGGGAGGGGGCAGAGCCTGAGTTCACATGTGTGCAAACACACCCTGTGGCACGGTTTAAGTTGGGGAATTAATTCCTTGTCAATTCTGAGGGTCCCTGGGGGCCAACTAGCCCACCAGGTACCTCCAGTAAGTGCCACGGAGCTGTGTTGCAGAGTTTTGTAAAAAGGGGCATGGCCTCTGAACACCTCTCTGCAATGCAGCTCTGGGCGTGTTTGCAGACATGTCACCTCAGGCCACGCCCCCTTCCTTCACCACTGCGCAAACACACACCGTGGCACGTTTTAAGTTGGCGAATTAATTCTCTTTCAATACTGAGGGTCCCTGAGGGCCAAATAGCCCAACAGGTATCTCCAGTATGTGCCAGGGAGCTGCGTTGCAGACAGTTGTTCAGAGGCCATGCCCCTTTTTACACCTCTATGCAACGCAGCTCTGTGGCGCTTACTGGAGGTACCTAGTGGGCTATTTTGACCCTAGGGATCTTTAGGATTGAAGGGGACTTAATCTCTCAACTTAGAACGGTGACAGTGCACGTTTACACAGTGGTGAAGGGAGGGGACGGGGCCTGACGTGATGTGTGCAAACACGCCCTGTGGCGCATTTTAAGTTGGGGGGGAAAAAAATCCACTTCAAACCTGAGGGACCATGGGGGCCAAGTAGCCCACCAGGCGCTTCCAGGAAGCGCCACGGCACTGGCTGCGTTGCAGAGAGGTGGTGCAGGCCGTGCCCCTTTTTACATCTCTCTGCTACGCAGCTCTGTGGCGCTTACTGGATGTACTATGAATTTCGATTTACTCACCTGTTATCAGGAGAGTCCTCAGTGCTGCATCTTTGAGCCCAGTACTGATCCTGAAAAGTAATTCTAACCGTACTTACCAGTAACTTCAACTTCCTTCCATAGGCTAACATTGATTGGTTTCACTTGGAAATTCTTCTAAGTGTGGAGTTTTGGAACTTTTAAATATTCACCTAAAATCATCCGAACCACGAATTCCGATTTACTCAGCTGTTATCAGGAAAGCACCCAGTGCTGCATTTTTTAGCCCAGCACTGACCCTGAAAAGTAATTCTAACCGTACTTACCAGTAACTTTTATTTCCTTCCATAGGAATCCATTGTCTGGTTTTCATCAGAAAAGTTAGTAAGTGTCTATTTTCACAAACTAAACATATTCCTAAAAAAGCGCCTGTATGACTTAAACACATTCTTTCAACTGTTTACAGGAGATGCACCAGTGCTGGATCCAGGATCCACCACTGAGTAAGGAAAAGTAACGATAACACTACTTACCTGCTAAGTGCATTTTCTGCCATAGGATAACATTGGTGATTCTATGTGAAACAATTTCGAAGTGTCAACATTTAAAATACAATAATATTCCTTAAAAATCGCTATTGTAACCAAAACGCTTTTACTCAACAGTTTATAGGAGATGTCCAAGGACTGAATCTAGGATCCAATCCTGTGGTTAGAAAAGTAATCCATAAAGTAACTAATTGCATTTGACTAGAAATTCACATTGAGCTCAATGTTGCATTGTGTTTGAAATTGTGTTGCCCATTGCAACAACTGTAACTACTGTACTTAAACATCTATTGCCTATTTGCAAAGTATTTAAACTAAAGTAATTCATTCTGAGAATGTATATTTTGTAATGTATAATGTAATTATAATGTAATTAAAAAAAATAAAATATCTAAAAATAAATAGTTTAAAAAATGTAGTAAATCAGTATAAAAAAAAAATATAACAATTAATACATTTAACAATTGTCATTTACAAAACCTCTGAAATTCACTGAAAAAACCATAGTTCTCATCCAGGGGATACTCATCAAAGTCATAATCTATGAATAATCCCTGCCCATGTGCGGGATCCCGGAGCATATAGAAAATACATATATATACATATATATACATATGTGAAAACATATACATGCAGCCTAAAAATGTTCAAAACATGGCAATGCTGTAAATTACGTATGTTTGCATAGTAGTGCCCCCTAACCCGTAAGGAAAAAAGGAAGCATCAGGCAAATTATAACACAGCACTGCTTTATTGTCATAAAGCAACTTGTAATTGTAAGCATTCGCCAGTAGACTGCAGCAGAGTATCAAGAAACAAAGAAAACTGACACCTTGCCTTTAAGGCATTAGAGTAGGGGGACCATGCCTTTAAGACCTGCATGAGACCCCCTGCTCCCATGATGCAGTACAGGTGGCAGTTGGGCCAGTTTTTTTCCGGCTCCTTCTGTGAGGATCCTGGAGCTTGAGCTCTTCAGTTTTTGACTGAAATTTTGGAAATTACAGCTTTTTCAAGCATTTTTCGATGATTTCTGGCTTCTGGGGGCTGATTCTGCTGGTTTCCAGTAAAATTTCGATTTTTTTCCAGTCAGAATGCCTCCTTTATTTCGGAAATGCCCTTCTTGTGGCAACAAGATGGCACTGGCAGATCCACACTCGGTGTGTATTGCGTGTTTACCAACTAAACCCGATCCTGACCGGTGTCCTCACTGCCAGAAGTTCTCCAAGCGCACTCTGAGTGATGGAGAGCGCATTAGACTACATGCACAGCTGGAGAAGGACAGAAGCCGTCGTGAAGGCGATCCTTCATCAAGACCACCTTCTTCAGCTACACAATCGCAAAAACGGCGACACACCAGCTCTCCTGGCTCCAGAAAGACCAAGAGTCCTAGGGATTCGTCGTCGACGTCGAAGAGGCTGTCGAAAAGGCAGAAGACAACTTCGGCGTCAAGGGATTCATCTCACTGTCGAGATTCTCCGCCGCACAAAAGTAAGTCGGCGTCTAGGCGCAGTCCTTCGGGCTCGAAGGCTGCTAGTCCGGGGAGGTCTGGACTGTCTCCGTCGACGTTGAGGCTTCCGTCGACGTCGAGACACTCTCCGCCACCCTCGAGGGGGTCGGCGTCGAGAGATGCGGCGACGTACATTCCGCCGCGAGTGGGCAGGTCGCCGTCGAGGGATACCCCCACTCGGCGACATAGAAGGTCGACGTCGAGATCACATGGAAGGTCGACGTCGAGATAAACAATTCGACGCCGTGAGAGGTCGAAGTCGCCCACTCGACGTCGTGAGAGGTCGACTTCGAAATCGCCCAGTCGACGACGTGAGAGGTCGACGTCGAAATCACCCAGTCGACGTCGAGAGAGGTCGCCGTCGAAGTCACCCAGTCGACGGCGTGCAAGGCCGGCGTCAAGGTCATCCAGTCGACGTCAGGTGCCAGAGAAGAGGATATCGACGTTGAGTTCTCCGCGATAGGCGTCGAGACCGCCGTCGAGGCCAGAACGCCATACCCCACACTTGCCGATGGTGACGCAGACGTCGTCGACGTCTAGGAATTCGACGTCGAAGGGTACAGCTGGAGCTCCCGCGGAGAGGTCTCGATCTCCAGGAGAGCAGTCATCATCTCCGGGACTGCACATCATGCAAATATCTCCGGAAGGCTCACCCAAGTCTCCAGAGAGGTTCGGACTGTCACCTCGCTGGTTGCGGGATGTGGGCGCTGGCACATGTCGAAGTCCTGGATCGGACTACTCCCGCACGTATTCTCCACCACGCAGGAGTAAGTCTCCTCCAAGGGATCCAAGGCCACCTACTCCCCGCCGGTCTCGTTCCAGGGACCGCCGCTCCGCGCACAGACGTCCAAGATCTCCGTCAAAGCGCAGATCAAGGTCTAGGGCTCAATATAGGGAACGCCCTCACAAGAGGCGACGCACCAGGTCGCCCACTGGGACTTCATCCACAAGGTCCTCAGTCCGGGACTACTCTCCTACTTTTTCCTCTACACCTCCATCGCGAGTGTCCCCGGTGGATGACATCGCTACCTTCTCAGACGTCCTGGGTAGAGTGGCACAGAAATTGAACATCGCGCTGCACATCCCTCAGGCACCCACTTCAGTGATCTTTGACACTTTGCATCATCGGTCGGCTCCCAGACCTCTGCTCCCTTTGGTGCCAGGATTGTTGGACCCAGCTATGGCCACGTTCCTCACTCCGGCTATGGCGGGCTCGGTTCCGTCAAGAATAGCGAAGAAGTATAAGGCTCCAGCCGAGGATCCTTTGTTCTTGAGGGCGGACCCGCCAGCAGACTCAGTGATCGTGGCAGCAGCTATGAAGTCCCACTCGACCTCAGTGTCTTCTTCTGTCCCCCCTGTGAAGGACAACAAGCTGATGGATTCCTACGGCAGGAAAATGTGCAACACTTCTGCCTCGCACATGAAGGTGGCTAGCGCTTCAGCCCTGCTGGGGCGGTATGATCGTTCCCTGTGGGATTCCCTCGCCAGATTCGCGGAGAAGCTGCCTAGAGAAGACAGGCGGGACTTCACAGAGATCCTACAAGAAGGCGGGCTGGTGGCCAATCAAATCATCAGCGCAGCGGCTGATGCCCCGGACCTTGCCGCACATGGCTACTCACATGGCGTCTGCTCTCGGCGTTTGGCCTGGCTGAGACTAACGGGCCTCAAGCCTGACGCACAAAAGAGAATTCTCAATCTGCCCTTTAACGGATCATCATTATTTGGGGCTCATGCGGATGACCAAATGAGCAAGATGAAGGCAGAGTTGGACACCGTGAAGGCTGTGGGGCTGGAAAAACGCAAAGAATTCCGAAAGCGTTTTCGCCAGGGCGACAAACGTGCCTTTCACCAGCGCGTTCAAACACCCCAATGGTCCTCCCAGAATCAACAGAGGTCCCAGTTTCAGCAAAGGGGTCGGGGCAGAGGAAGAGGAAATGCGAAGCAACAACAGTCCTCTACCAAACAGCCCGCGAAACAGTGAAATCTTACTTCCTCCGCTCTCGTTCGCCACTCCGGTGGGAGGAAGTATCACCGTTCACCTGACAGAGTGGAAAGCCATTACAAACGACAGATGGGTGCTGAATATTGTAGAGCATGGCTACTTGCTGAGGTTCAAATCTCCCCCTCCGCAGGTACCCCCACGGAGGCAGCCACTCCCTCCCATCCAAAACCAACTTTTAAAGGACGAAGTTGCCACTTTCCTCTCCAAGAACGCCATAGAGGAGGTTCCAACCAGGCAGAGAAATCTATGAGTGTACTCCCGGTATTTTCTTGTTCAAAAACGAGGAGCGGTCAGAGAGTACAGACCCATCCTCGATCTCCGCCTACTCAACGGATTTGTCAAAAAAGAAAAATTCAGAATGCTGGCACTGCACCAGATCTTCCCAAATCTCCACCAGGGGGACTGGATGTGTGCCATCGACTTACAGGATGCATACTTTCACATTCCTGTCTCAGCGAAACATCGAAAGTTTCTCAGATTTCAGATCTCTCGCCGGCATTATCAATACAGGGTTCTGCCATTCGGCCTCAAATCCGCACCACGAACTTTCTCAAAGTGCATGGCGGTGGTGGCTGCCTTTCTCCGCAAGTGGAAGATATTCGTCTACCCCTATCTAGAAGACTGGCTCTTGAAGAGTTCCACTCCTGCTCGACTCCAGAGTCATCTTTCGTTTTGCCTCAACCTTCTGCACTCGCTGGGCCTCCAGGTCAACTACAAGAAGTCTATCCTCAATCCCACTCAGCGGATCCACTACCTGGGCGCCTCTCTAGACTCTGCAAGTGCAAGCGTGTGTCCTTCGGAGGAGAGGTTATCCTCCATGCTTCAGAAAGGCCGCATGCTTCTCAGCACGGCATTTCCCACAGCCAGACAAGTGTCATCTCTCCTGGGGTCGATGGCTTCGTGCATTTACATTGTGCCCAATGCACGTCTGCACATGCGTCCTCTGCAACAAGAACTAGAGGATCAGTGGTCTCAGAGGTCCGGCCGCTGGGAAGATCCCATCACCCTTCATCAAGCCGCCAAAGACTCCATCCGGTGGTGGATGAAGTGCTCCCATCTGCTTCACGGCGTCCCTTTCCATCAGGCGCCTCCGACACACAGTGGTCACAGATGCCTCCATGCAGGGCTGGGGTGCTCATATGGGCCAGCTTCAAGTACAAGGTCTCTGGTCTGCTATCGAACAGAGTTATCACATCAACTTCTTGGAGCTACGAGCAGTCCACCTAGCTCTCAAGTCCCTGTATCCATCCCTGCAAACCAACTATGTTCAGGTTCAGACAGACAACACCACAACTATGTTCTATCTGAACAAACAAGGAGGCACCAGATCGCGGGACCTGTCTCTGGAAGCCCAGTCCATCTGGAGATGGCTTCTGGCGAGAAACCTGGCGATCGTCGCTGTTCACCTGCCAGGGACCCTGAACATGCAGGCAGACGGCCTCAGCAGAGACTTCGTCGAAGCGCACGACTGGGTGCTCAACGAAGACGTCGCTCAAGTGATCTTCCGGTTGTGGGGCGTACCGGACATCGATCTTTTCGCAGACGCGGCAAACAAAAAATGCCCCGTCTTCGCCTCCAGGTTCCCTCAACGGGGGTCGGAGGGGAACGCACTTTTGATCAGCTGGTCGAGGACATTGCTTTACGCTTTTCCTCCTCTCCCTCTCATCCCGGCTGTGATACAGAAATCCTACAGGGCCAGGACTCGGATGATCCTAATAGCCCCGGAGTGGCCCCGTCAGTGGTGGTACCCGGATCTACTCCAGCTGTCGGAAGTGCCACACAGGAGGTTGCCTTGCCTACCGAACTTGCTGACCAAGGACAAGGGGAGGGTGTTTCATCCCAATCTTCCCTCCCTCAGCTTGACGGCATGGCTTCTGAATTCATCCAATACGGACATTTAGATCTTCCTCCGGACTGTATGAACATTCTCCGGGAGGCGAAGAGGCCCTCCACTAGGAAGTCTTACGCCTTTAAGTGGAAAAGATTCTGCGTTTTGGTGTAGAGATAACACCCTTGATCCGATGCGGGCTCAAGAACAGGTTATTCTCCCCTACTTACTGTACTTGGCGAAGTCTGGGTTAAAGTACTCTTCCATCATAGTACACTTAGCTGCTATTACAGCCTATAGGAAGTCTCCTACCCAGACCTCTTTCTTCCAGATGCCAGTGGTAAAGGATTTCTTAGAAGGGCTTAAGAAAGTTTACCCACCAGTGAGGTCTCCTTCCCCTTCCTGGGAACTTAACATCGTTCTCTCTAAGCTAATGGGGGCCCCTTTTGAACCAATTCATAAGGCGTCCTTGCAGCATCTGACCTGGAAGGCTGCCTTCTTAGTAGCCATCACTTCGGCCCGTAGGGTCAGTGAAATTCAGGCCCTCTGCTGCAAGGAACCTTACACTGTGTTTCATGCTAATAGGGTGGTGCTCCGTACTCATCCGAGCTTCCTGCCCAAGGTGGTCTCGGACTTCCACATTAATCAGGTGATCACTTTGCCCACCTTTTTTCCTCAGCCATCCACTCCCCCGGAGAGAGCCTTACATTCTCTTGACCTCCGGAGGGTTTTGAAATTCTATCTGGCTAAGACCCTTCCACTTAGAAAGTCAGACAGGCTCTTTGTTAACTATGGGCCCACGAATACCGGGCTGGCTGCCTCCAAGAGGTCCATTTATAGATGGATTGTCTCATGTATAGCCTTGTCTTACCAACTGTCCCACAAGGTTCTGCAGGGTAAACCTAGAGCACACTCTACTCGAGGAAAGGCTTCTACTGTTGCACTCCTTCGCAACGTTCCCATGTCTGAAATCTGCAAAGCGGCTACATGGCGCTCAGTTCATACCTTTACGTGCCATTATTGCCTAGATTCAGACGCGCAGGCCGACGCCCAGGTGGGGCAGGCTTCTCTGAGGAACATGTTTGCATAACTGTGATGCTAAATGTGCTTTTACTGTATGTTTTAAATGCTGTTGTGCTCGTCCGCGAGACTTTGGGTATGGGCTTGCTACTCTATTCATAGATTATCACTATTGATGAGTATCCCCTGGATGAGAAGGATTAGTTACTTACCTGTAATCCTAGTTCTCATCCAGGGGTATACTCATCAAAGTCATAAGCGACCCACCCACCTCTCCGGACGAGCATGGTTTCTCTTTGTACGTGATGTATGGCATGCAGATCTACTCGGGTGCGGATGCACCGCCAAAAAGAACTGGCCCAACTGCCACCTGTAATGCATCATGGGAGCAGGGGGTCTCATGCAGGTCTTAAAGGCACGGTCCCCCTACTCTAATGCCTTAAAGGCAAGGTGTCAGTTTTCTTTGTTTCTTGATACTCTGCTGCAGCCTACTGGCGAATGCTTACAATTACAAGTTGCTTTATGACAATAAAGCAGTGCTGTGTTATAATTTGCCTGATGCTTCCTTTTTTCCTTACGGGTTAGGGGGCACTACTATGCAAACATACGTAATTTACAGCATTGCCATGTTTTGAACATTTTTAGGCTGCATGTATATGTTTTCACATATGTATGTGTATATATATATATATATATATATATGTATTTTCTATATGCTCCGGGATCCCGCACATGGGCGGGGATTATTCATAGATTATGACTTTGAGTATACCCCTGGATGAGAACTAGGATTACAGGTAAGTAACTAATCCTTTTCAGGCCTGATATAGTTAAGAATTAGCATTTAAAAAAACCTTTGAAATTCACTGAAAAAAACATATGTTTCAGGCCTGATATAGTTAGGAATTAGCATTTAAAAAACCTTAGAAATTCACTGAAAAAACCATAGGTTTTAGGGGTGTTATAGTTAGCTGGACATTTCACTCATACAAAACCATTCAAATTCCTCCGATATAGTTAGTTGTACTAACTACATCTTGCGCGCCCGCAATCCACTGCTGATGATGTCACATATTACATCATTCATGAAATGGTCAGGGACATCACTGATATCTCAAATGACATCACTGATGACATCATCCACGTGACAATCAGATACACCTCATCATACACTAGTATAACCTTTCATCACTCACTGTAAAATACAGAGTGCCATATTTGAATCCATTGACGCACCAATACAAGTTTCTAAACACCCACTCAGTGATTCCTAGATCTATACACACATCTAATCACTTGCCTATAGATTCACTCATACATGCTGTCAATGATCAATAAAACACTATGAAATAGACTTATAAACCTATATCGACATTACACACCAGCACACATCCTAATCAGTTATGAAGTCATCCTACTCACTTATGCAAACAATGGATCATACTTACATTTACTTAGCTACACACTTCTACAAACACCACTTCATCTATTCATATAGATAGTAATTCATACTTAGTGTGTTATAAAATCACTATTACAAGTATACAGTTATCCATACAGTCACTCATACAAACAGAGTCTTATGTATACTTATTTATATACAACAACTGACACATACACTGGCTTTTATTTTTCTAGTTTGTTGGACATGTACCATTGAGACATGTATTGGCTCATCACCACACCCATAAAGATATTCACTCACCCAAACAACTGTTATAACATGTAGTTTTAACTTCATATACCTACTGAATCAACTATTCACACATCTTTGGGCAGTCCCACCCGTCCCCCCACCGAACCACACACACATTCACTCTCCCATACAAATGATCAGTTAACTAATCAGTAAATAATATAGACTTTGACATAGCTAGTAACCAACTGGAGAAGCAGTTAACACAACAACTGACAAAGTGATACAGATATTCACACAGTTTAGTCACTGTCCGATATATTTAGTGAGACACTATAAATTAGTCAAGTAAACAGTCAATCACACTGCTACTAAATCCTCCATCCAGATATTTATATTTATATATCCACTCATTCTTCAATGCAAATTGCTATATATATAATACATATTTAAATGACAAACCAAACCACATTCACTGGATGATGTCATCCGTGATGTCACTGACCATGTCATGAATGATGTAATATGTGACATCATCAGCAGTGGATTGCGGGCGCGCGAGATATAGTTAGTACAACTAACTATATCGGAGGAATTTGAATGGTTTTGTACGAGTGAAATGTCCAGCTAACTAACACCCCTTCAGTGAATTTCTAAGGTTTTTTACATGCTAATTCCTAACTATATCAGGCCTGAAACTATGGCTGTCCTGGAAAGGTGCTATTTCTCGGTCATGAGTCTGAACATTACTCTATGGCCCTTTCCAAACATTTCCAATAAGTGCCTCCTACCTGGTTTAGAGTAGCTAATGGAATGGCTGTTTATTTAAGAGGTATTGCAGTTTATCTCACCACTGTGTGGTTGTTGCTGTATCAATGATCCAGGGGTGATAATGGCCAGAACCATCCCTTTATCTAGGACTTAGCTAGGTCTAATAATGCACACAAGTAGAGTAAACCGGGTCCATGATAGTTCTGTTTTGCTATGTTTGGACTAAAATGAGCTATGGTGATAACAGAGATGGGGTCCTAGATGTTGGGTTGGATACAGTGCATTGTGAAGTAATGAGGTGTTGCAAGAGAGATTAAGAAATGGAATTCTAACAGACCGAATTTGATATTGGTGTTTAGGTTGCATGCAATATTTAATGTATGTTTTGTGTAAAGTAAAAGTGCAAAATATCATATTTCAGTCCTAAAGTTGAATGCAAACATTTGAAAGTTGAATTAATGTTTTGGGGGTTTGCAAAATATTGGTGTTTCAGGATCCATATAATTGCAGGCTGTGTGCAATAGTTAATAATAGGAGGGCATCTATTCCCTCATTCAGTATAAGGTCAAACTAAAAAACCCACTCTATTTACTGCAGAGGAAGGCATTTCCACTATGACTCCTACAGCAGTTGCCTAATCTATCAGCAGATGGCAAAAAGTCTCCTGCGACACTTCTGAGATGCCTGATATCCCCACTTTCCATCACCAGACTGCATCAGGACATCAGATCTCTACCACTAGCGACCGATCCGCCCTTTCCAGAATAGGCCAGCAGTTCGGCCATTAATGGAGCTCGTATTCTAAATGTGCGTGTGTTTGATTCAGAAAAGGAAAGACTGTCTATAGGGCATTCCAATTGAGCCACCATAGTCAATTGGCATCCAGCCCATGGACTTGGGTAAGGAAATGAATCCCCTTCTACCCAGGGCGTTCCTTTCCATGGAGGGGTTGTAATGTCATCTTCGACCCTCCCATTTCTCTCTATCTCACATGGCACGCACACCCATTGTTGGCTAATATTTAGAATTTGTGTTAGATTGTATATCTTTCTGGGCGTTCTCATTAGTTTTTGATTTTTCTAAAATCGTATGTGTATAATCTACTTAAAGAGGCCTTCAGCAAGCTCTCGCCATCCACTGGTCTGTTGTCTTTCGCATTTTTTCTTCCACCCACTGCAGCATACAGTACGTGCCAATGCGTGAGCCCACTGCAGCCATTGGCTGACATCACCCTGAGTAAGTCAAACAAAGAAGATCTAGACAGGTGTCTAGAAATATCAAGTGCACTAAAAGTGCCCAAATGGGGCATAATCACATTTTAAACATGAAATGAAACTTTGATACGACACATATACCAACAGTGAATGATCAGTTACTCATAAAGCAAAAACAAAATAAACATAGAATACATTGAGATACATAGGTAGTGATTAGAACAATAAAATGAGTTTCCAATGAACAAGATGAATTCGTCTTGCTTTATGAGTAACTGATCATTCACTGTTGGTATATGTGTCATATCAAAGTTTCATTTCATGTTTAAAATGTGATTATGCCCCATTTGGGCACTTGTAGTGCACTTGATATTTCTCGTCACCTGTCTAGATCTTCTTTGAGTTTCATTCAGGTGGTTGGCAGTGCCACCTTTCAGGTGCACACTTAAATGAGTAAAGTATAGATCATTTTTCAAAAGAATTGATATAACTGTTTCATTTTTGGCTGAAACGAGTGCATATTTAGCTGCTTTTGTTTACTCATCACCCTGAGTAAGAGCATTCTGCCCTTTCAGAAGGAACACATCTGCACACAAAGTATTTACTATTTACCTCCAGTGCCGCGGAGAGCTATGGCACAGTGTGCCTTTTAGGACCAAAATAACATTGTTGCTTTTGACTACTATTTTTTTGTATAGATATTATGAAGGGCCCAGCAGCTCAACATTTTTCAAAATGAGCACTGACCACGCCAAAAGGCTTGCAGTCAGTGGTTTAGGCAATGCTTGTTTTCATATAAATTGATCTTTAAGGTGATAAAGGGAAAGTATTTAAAAATAAGATTTCGTTTTAGTGGAAATAGGAACTTTAGGGAGGTTGTCTATGAGTCTATATATGAAATAATGACTTCTAAGCATATGCTACGTTTTAATACAACAATCTCTGTAATAAGTGACAGCTACAATCGGTAGTCGATGCACAGAAGAAAGGGTCATTATTTTCACTTTAGAATTTCTTTTGCTTTTAGTTTGCCCGATTAAGTGCTCTTGGCAGTCAGCGGGCGCAGGTCCCCGGGCTCTGTGTAGCCGCAGTCACTCCCTGGACCGCTTTTGTTATGTAAACAAGCATTGGACCTATCTGTGGATGGATTCTGTATACTGATGCGAAGCCTCCAGAATACCTCAGGGAGGGACGCTAATGCCTAACGCAGCCGTTCGCAGACTTTAGTGCAGCAAATATGGCGTTCGGGTGTGCTGGTTGCCCATTCCCTACATTTAGAAATGTGTCTCCCCTTCCACGGTCCGTCGAATCTCTGAAAAACATTTCTGGGGCATGCCTCTGTCCTTAATGAACACAGGGAGGGGGGGAGTGGGTAACAAATGCGCGTGGCATATGCCCAGAACGCACCGTTCCTGGAGAGAGGAGTGGTGAGAGCTGAGATACCATTAAAGTAGTGGCGTATGTTGGAACAGCACCAAGATGTGTGGATATCCTTGGGGCGGGGTGGAGAGGAATGAGCAGAGCGCAATAAATAATCCGTGAAAGTTTGAAACTGCTGGAGTTGCAAACCGAATTTCTCCTCTTAGGAAACAATGCCAATTTGTATGCCATTTTAAGTAAAACTAGTTCCCCAGTCTTCTGTGTGACACAGATTTCCGGGTCGGTACCGCGTTTCATGTGATAGTTGCTGTCAAGCTGTTTTTTCCCCCGAAGGAACAGAAAGGCTTCATGCTGTGATTAGTTTACCCTACATTAGATAATACGAGAGTACCATGATTACTAAACCTCGTATTTCATTGCTGAAAGTTACTTTCACTACTGTACTATGCATTAAGTCCAAAACTAATCCTTCACCCAACTGTGTGTTAGAGAAGCAGGATACTTTCGTTGTTTAATCCTTAGCGGGTCTACAAAACTAATTTTTAGGTCGAGTATGGGAAGCAAGGGCTCTGCTCTGCAAGGCATGCTGTATTTGAGTGTGGACTGGAAGCCCCGCCCACTATACCCCCATATTTGTCATTGGCTTGTGTCATTGTCCTTCATAAATGCTGACCTCTGATTCGAAAATAGGTTTGTTAGTCCCTCCTTAGTACCGCCTTCTCTTCATTTCCAACCTTCCATTAGGATTAGCCCTTTTACTTCTGTTGTTACTCTGTATGTCTCATTTAGTCTATAAGCACTATTTTCTTTGAGTTTCTCCTACTGCAGGGATGACATGCTTCCCTTCAACATTTAGAGCACTTTCAAAGCAACCCGGGACAATGGCGGCCACTTCTTCGAAATTAAATGGGTCTCATTTACAAGAGTTTGAGCTATTGACATTGTAAATGACAATGCCTTTTATTGCTGTGTTAATTATCAAACCGATAAATAAAAGGGATTGTCATTTACAATGCTAATAGCTTAAATTCTCGCAAGTGCTAGACCTATTGCATTGCAAATGCTTGTTACATTTCCTTTTGCTAAACTTCCTAAACATATTGAGAAATTACACATATGTTGTTTACCAGTGTCTCACACGGCCTTTTTCATGCACAAGTGCATTCCTTGCATAAAAGTTGCACAAGGTGGCAGCAAGAGAAGGGCTCAAGAGCAGCATGTTTTGGTGAAACTTTGTTCACAAGCCAGTCTCCCGTTGGTGAAAATATTGCAAAATTGTGCAGTAGAAAATTTTGTGAAAATCCACAAATTTCATGTAGCACGAAACTTGTACATTTTGTAAATTTCACCCACCAAATAAAAAGATCGCCTGGGTATAATTCTGATACAGAATTAGAAAACTGATATTATCATACTTTGGTTAAATATTTTTTATTTTTATATCCTGCTGATTATTTTACGGTTAACTGAACCGAAGGTAAAAATATATTTTGATTGATTTATCCATTGTTTGATAACAGACTGTTAATCTCATTCTACACAGGAATGCTACACCGTTTCTTAACCATTTAATGTTATTTTCTTCTGGCTACCGGATTACAAAAAGAGACCACTTGCGTTACTTTACTTTGCAGAATTTTACAGTTTAAGTTTTCAAGTTTCATATAGTAACAGAATTACTCTAAATATGTTATTGTGGATTAAATAAAGATTTTGCATATTCATTTCCCTGCATTAGATCATGAAAGCAGATTAATATGATTACTTTGCTCTTTCCTGATTTACAGAAGGAGATTCTGCTTGACTCGCCATTCTATTACAGAATTATATTTCTCCGTTTACTTTACCCAACATTATTACATTACTCAAATAACGTTAACGGATAACAGAAAGAGTATATTATACCAATGTTTTTCCTGCCTTGGATTACTCAAACATGCTACCATTTTGCAGACACAGTCTGTTTCTTTGTCCTCTCAGATTACGGAGTGACTTAAACTACTCCTCTCACCCGTATTCGATGATATTGTTCTGCTTACTCTACACCAGATTGTGTTACTTCCCAAAAGCAGATTTGCTGGTACAACTTTAGATTACAGACCGTGATACACTCGTTACTTTATTCCTTCGCTGGAATACATAAGGAGACGACTGATCACTGTACCCCAGTGAGCCATATGTGGAACCGCCATTTGTGGGCTGTGGTGGGTTGGGCGAATAGGAACTCAAACTTGTGACGTGTAAAAGAAGCTCACATTGCTTTTAATGTATCAGAAGTTGCCAGTAGCGGCAGGAGTGGCTCGTGTTAGGGAAAAGAGGCAGGGGGCTCGGGTGGGGGGGTGGGGGGGGGCGGGGGTGGATACGGGACGAGGGAGACAAACACAAACAAGCATTTGCAATGCAATAGGTCTCGCATTTGGAGCAGTTTGAGCTCTTGGCATTGTAAATGACAATGCCTTTTTTATATGTGTTGGTTTTTAAAACATAAATAAAAGGCATTATCATTTACAATGCCAATAGCTTAAACTCTCGCAAATGCGAGACCTATTGCATTTAAAATGCTTGTTGTTACAGGGCCGTTTTTGCAGCATAGCTGTAAAATCGGCCCTGTAACAAAATCGGCTGAAAACCGGCTCTGGCAAAGAGCTCGGCGGCACCCCCAACCCCATGGGGGGGCCTGCCGAGCACTTTGCCAGGGCCGGGTTTGGTTCCCAGTCCGGCCCTGACTGCAGCTCTCTTCCTTATGCAGGACCCGCAGTGAGGGCTCTGCAGCACCTGGTGCTGCTGGGATCCTGATGGGGATGCTGGTGCTCTGCTGCCCCTGCTGTGCTTTGCTGCATCACAAGCTGCAGGTCACAGGTTTAAGGATAGTCCACAGGCCACCAACGGGTATACTGACTGACACATACAAGAATTGACACTGCACCATCCTACCCACTTCCAGTCTTGATACAGACAGCACCAGTAGGCTGGCCCTTTGTGCTGCATGTCTTTGTGGACATTGGTAGCCTGTTCTGTAACATGTAGTGACAGCAGCAGCTGTCGTTCTGTACATGTGTGTGCGTGCAGTGTGCGGACTGTTCACGTCTGCCATGACCACCTCACATCGGCATCAGTAAATGCGGTATCATCCATCAATACTCTGGTTACCAGAAGCACCGGGAAGGGATTTACCGCTTCTTTTATTTTTTTGCTTCATTATTGTTTCTAATGTCTTAATATTTTAGCTATGTCATTTTCATTTCCAGCCAGTTTTGTATCGATGTGTGATCCTTCCAGCTCCTTTGCATGCTTTCTTCAGATGCCGCTGGCACAGTATCCAAGTGGAATGCCCGAGAGACATGCTGCATTCTCACAAACGCTGAGCTCTGCTGGGGTCGTGACCCCTGTTCCTACTCCCATTAGGGTTCTCGAACCGCCGATGAGACACTTGAGGTCGATCTTAAATTTGGTGCTATTTTACCACGGGTTCAATTCATGCAGTAAACACGTATCAGCCTTTAAATACAGCAGATTTTTTTCTTAAATATTGCAAACACATTTATTCACTAAAACCATTCCGTTCGTGTTAATTATGAAGAACCTTGGACTGCCGCTTCGGAAACATTGCCGCCTCTACTCAATTTTGCAAGAAAAATCAGAATGGTTTATCAAAATCAAGGAAGGACTACGATGACCTACCTTTTATTTAGCTGAAATGTATAGACGCATATTTGCAAAGGCAACTGAAGCCTCCTGAATTAGTTTACAAATCATTTTCTGACATAGCATTGCCATCCTGGATTATGCAGGTAGCATACTTGAAGTTATTCACTGTCCAAGCATGTCTGAAGTGCCTTAAATAAATCCAGAAGACTCTTGAGACATCACCCCCGAGATGTCATCTTCAGACACAGAGCTTTGCCAGACACTGCACACACGTACGTACCTATTAATAACAAGCTACAGAAGCAGAGTCTTCCATTGGCGTTATAGTGGATTCATATTTGGTGGATTTGAGCTTCCAAGCAGTGGTCTCATGGGCGGTGTTACGCTACAATTTCCTCTCCCTAATTAAACCCTCGACAGGAAAGCCTGAAACTGACCCACAAAAACAACAAGCAGACCAAATAAGTGTACATAAAATATTGAGTGATCGCTGGTGGAACCTTATTCGCTCATCAGCGTGCAGGTTTGTGGCTACAGGAAAACGGGAGCAGTTCGTCCTTGGTCTCCGTCACGAAGTTGACATCTGTGCCAACTAAGTTTAACATGACTGGATCCGCTGTCTTTCTTTGTTCCGGCGCGCACTCAAAGTTGTTAATCTAGAAGAGCCAAGACGTATCTGCCGTACTGGCTTCAGACCGATTGACTGCTGACACTTTGGTGCCTTCACACTCAGGATGTTTTTGTTGTTTGCGCGCAGGTTTTATGGCTTTTGCAGCTCTAACGATCAAAGTTCTCCACGGGGGCATGTTGTAATGATGTTGTTGCTTCACTCGCCTTCGGTGTTTAATTTAAACCATTTGGTCAACTGCATCATATGTAAAAATAAAAAACAAGCCGGGCGGAGCGTGGCGCGCGCGCTTGGGGGCGGGGGAGTGGACCCTTTGAAGTGCTCCCAAAAGGCGGATTGCATGGCGGCACGATGCGCGTGATTGTGCGCGTGCTAGCCATGCAATCCGCTTTTTGGGAGCACTTTTCAAACCCGCTTTCTATAGTCTCGCTTTGCGATCGCTTACGCGATAGCAAGGTCGAGACCTAAAAATAAAGAACCTCCCTGCCGCACTCTAACATTGATTGCGCTGTTCTGCTCCTCTCTCATCCACTTCAGGCAGGCATAGGCTACCAGACTGCCCTGCGGCTAATCCTGAAGCTGCTCTCGTGCCTGAGAGCAGTTTAAGAATTGGCCTGAGTGCCGATAATTTGCATTCCAGGACAGACTGGGAGCCTGTGCCGGCTCTCTCCAACTCCAGCAGTGTAGCTGGGGTTTGGGAGAGCTTCACTGCGCATGCGGGTTTGTCCACCTAAGGCACTTGCCCTCAGTGCCTGTCAGCACCCTGGCCCTGCCCCCCAGACTCGGCACAAGAAAAATAAAACCAGTTTTATCGTTTTTTGTTGTGTTTTTTCAAGGGTTTCTGGTGAGGTGCCGCTCCTCTGCCATAGCGGAGGAGCCGCCGCTGACTGGCAGACAATGAAATATCTGCCACCTACCGGCAGGACAGGATGAGGAGCGGGCAGCCTTCAACAGCAGTAAAGGGCAGACAGTATTGACATCAGGCACTCTTTGCAGGTACAAGGGAAGGTTCTCAGCCCTGTAAAGCCTCAATACAAGTATGACATCTATGAAACACTTTAAACCCATCCAAGGCTGACACAGTGGAAACATGCAGTAGCACTGCATCCCTCTGAAAGTAGCTACATTTGTGATTAAACAGGCCTCCGTGCAGCTATTTGTTTATAGTGAGGAAACCAAAGCATTCCCCTGGTCCTCACATAAAGGATACATTGTGCATGGCCACCATACACTCTACTAATCATGCATGCAAGGCCCAGCAACATATCAGCCAAGGATACCCAAGTGTTTCAGAGCCTCACCCGTGAATATGATGCATATACTATAGAACATGGGGCACTGGTGGGTAGTGTTGGGCTCAGGAAGAGCCTCAGCACTCCAGCATTGGTTGGCAGTGTGAGAATCCCACAGTGGTGTGCATTCTGAGGTGCTCAGAGTGGTAAGCCACGCAAGAGGCAAGCATTGGCGGCCCACGTGAAAAGCCTCCCAGTTGGACATACTAAGGAGCACTTTGGGGCAGAGTGTGAAGCTGGCATCTGCGGCTATTGTGAGGAGTTGGCATCTATGGGTGACGTGGAGCTGGCAGTTGTAGCTGCTCTATGGAGTAGACACTGTTTTGCAGTCGATGGATGAAACATCATTTGGGAGTGTGTGGAGGAGACACTTCGGCAGTTTGAGCAGCTGGCTGGTGACCATGAGGATCTGGCAATGGTGATTGTCAGGAGCTGGGGCTAGTGGTTGTGTGAGGAGTTGCCTCTGGTTGTTAGGAGGTGACACTGATGGATAGTGTGGGGAATGGGCACTGATGTTCAGGGGAATGTAACTGGTATGTTTATCTCAGGCGGACGGACTGGCTGCAATCTAACTAGTGGTTTGTATAGCATTTCACGGTCTTTTAGCCATTCTGCTGTTTACTAATGATCTGTTTTTTTGTCTGCACCGTTTCATTTGACTATTAAAAGTGAACAGGGCTGCAGCAGTGAATTCTCCACAATGTTGGAGGAGCATCGCCCCACTGGCTCGGGTCAGCAGCTGAAAAATAAACCAATATTTTGTCATTTGTTTATTTTTCACCTGCTGGCCGAGCCAGCGTGTATAGGGAGGGACGGGACCGGGGCATGGGAGGGGGGAGGAGGAGTGGTAGGTGCTTTTAAGAGCACCTGTCAGTTTGGCCGGACGTCTCAGGCCGGCAAAACTGACATGCACACTTGGGTTTCTCCAACCCAGCTGGGTTGGAGACACAGCACAGACTCCCACCATCTCTCCAGGTAAGTATTCCGATCCCTTACTCTAAAACTGAAACTAAAGTACTAGTTAAGGAGATGTTAGTGGTATGGTTGGAGGTGCCAGTGGCTAAGTGGAAGTGTGGTTGCTTTTTTTCTTTTCCATTGAAGTCCCCCTTTAAGATTAATTTCTAAATCTAGAGAAAACGTTTGTTTCTTTGCAAATGTGCCTCCCAGCATGTACTCTGGAATCTCTTGTGGTGTTTAGTAATTTCAGTGTTATGCAGTCCAGCAGGTTTCCTAGAATCCCATTGGGTGGTTTGCCTTTCTGATGATGGGCACTTCAGCTTGTTCCTTTGCATTGCGGCAGGTATGTTATGCTGTGTTAAGTTAATAGAAACGTATTAGATGCATGTTCACTGTATGGTTGCTTGGCGCTGAGAGGAGCTATAGGAAGGCCAAGCTAAGAGCTACTTTGCATATAATGGTAAATGGCAAGCTTGCCGAAACAGCCAGGTCTTAAGCTCTTTCCTGAACCACAGGAAATCAGTCAGGAGGCGTAAGGTCGTGGGCAGGGAATTCCAAATTTTAGAGGCTTGTACAGAGAACCTAACAC
Source organism: Triturus cristatus (assembly GCF_964204655.1). Lineage (NCBI taxonomy): Eukaryota > Metazoa > Chordata > Amphibia > Caudata > Salamandridae > Triturus > Triturus cristatus. The sequence goes on from NC_140591.1 coordinate 833,790,653, forward strand.
TGCCCATCCGATTTCTGTTAAATTTTGGGATAGACCGTAAATTAGGTGAAGAGGAACATGGTTTCTAACCAGGGATATATTTCTTATTTTTTTATTTAGAGTTTTATATAGCGCTAGCTAGACCCGGAGGTATCAGAGTGCTTTACAGGAGGAAACAGCGTATTACCAGTTACAGAAATCTCACATTATTTACAGAAAAATTACAAATTGAATACAGGAGTTATTGACAAGACGAGTGTCAGGATTCAAAAAGACCAGGGGGAGCGCTTTCTTAATTTTTGTTTTTAAATTATAGAGGCCCTTTCCTAGTGGAGCCTTAAAAGTGATGCAATAGGCTTTAAATATCCTTTATTTCAATGGGAGACAATTAAGGTCCCTTAATAAGGGAGTAATGTAACAAATCCTGGGCTGATTAAAAATCAGTCAGGCTACTTGTTTCTGAATAACCTGAAGTCTGTGTAATCGATTTTTGGGTAGAACAATATATAAGGCATTGGCCTTGTCAATCTAGGAAGTTATTAGTCATAACCACCATGATTAAAGCATCTTAAGTAGGAAACCTGGAGTTTTGTTTACCTGGTTGCATGCATTCCATCATGTTTACTGGAATCATCTATAGTTTGTTTGCCTGGCAGTGTGCACTAAATCATGCTTGATAGTCATTTATTTGAAGAGTTTCATATAGCACGAACATGACCCTCGTGGGTATCAGAGCGCTTTACAAGCCTTCAAAGAGCAGAGACCTCTAAAACCAATCTTATCAAAGGCTAGAAACAGTACAGGATATTACAGCTCACCTGATGAGGGTGATCTCACCTCAATGGTAAAACAGATAGGTAAAAACAATTGTGGTGGTTTGCCTCACTCAAATCAGTGATAAGCACTTCAGCAGATTCCTTGGAATTGCTTTTGGCCACACAAAGCTCCCTGTGGGGTGCTCCTCTCAGAGGGGAACATTGTAGCCACCACAAAAAGATTGTGTGTATTACACAAGCGTTGTTTCCATCATTGTTTGGTTCTCTTTTCTTGCTCATGTACCATAACTCACTTGCCACCTCTCATCTAGCAAGTTTTTCATCTGCCATCTCATAATGTCTATGCGGTCGCATGCAACTAGTATCTCTGCACAAGGCTACCGGTCAAGGACGTGCAAGGGCACCCGATACACTAGGTTTTCCAAAGGGCAGGCTAAGTTGCAGCTAGCACCTCCAGTAGCAGCATCTGGCATAGTGAGCCTACGAACATGATTGGCTGCGCGTTCAACCACATGCACACTGATAACCCCGACCAGAAGCAGTTATAGGACTCGACCTCAATACTTGATTTTGAAGTCCAAAATAAAATTGAGCTATACTTGTGTAAATAAATAATGACTATCAAATAGCGTGGATTAGAATTTCATATGATTTTACGTTGGCATCTGTATTTCTTTGTAATTACACCAACTGAGCTTCATCTTTAATATGGTATACTTTCATAGAAGGTACTTGCTTTTATAATTGTAGCCTCCATAAGGAAATCTAAAATTAATTTGGGTTCGAATGAGGGATTTTGACCTCAAGATAATGCATAAAAAATGTGTTTCAGAATACTGGGGGTGGGGGCTGTGCTTTGAAGAAGAGTTTTGCCAGAGCTTTTTTTCCCATATTTTCCACTGATTATGTCTCATGCATTCATGGGGTCTGAGTGACCCTGACAGTGCCAGAAAAGAGCGTGGAGGAGCCAGCACCGCGCCAAGTGAGTACACTGGAGTCCAGATAGCGTTTGTTAATAGTAAACATACACTTTGTGCTGAGGGTGACTTAGCTCTTCACTGAATACTTCTGCATGGAACGTTCTACTCCTAAATCTTTTCATAGCATTAGAACATAAAGTCAACCTGCAAAGGCTGTGCGCAAGGTCGGTGTGCTCTTATTATTGGATCTGTATATCTGTGTTCTATCATGACTGGGCCTTATGCCCACTCCCATTCATTCTTAATCAAAATCCGCATTTGCATGCCACAGTGCATTACCCAGGCAAAGGGTTGTTGCAGGACAGCATAGTAACCCTTAGTCGTCTCCATCACTGCAAAACTAGGGACGGGGGGAGGGGGGTCACTTGCCCCAAAATTCCCCCTTCCCTGCATACTGGATTTTTCACTTGCCTTTTAAAAAAAAAATGTCAAGACAGCGCTGCCAGTATTGCAATCTTGATATATATATTTTTTTATAATGCCACACCACTGGAAACATTTCTGCGACCCATGGTCGTCTCTCCTCAAAGCACTTGCGGAAGGATGGGAGGGATATCTGGGTGCTCTTCATGAACCAGCCTCGTCCAATGGCTGATGGCCTTGTGGTTGTCTCTGGATGGCAGGAGGGTGAGGGCAAATAGGGGCACGAGGTAGGAATGTAGAAATTATTCACCAGCTGTAGGTCCTGTATTTTCAGATGTAACTATAACATTATACCACAATTGTTGCTTCACTGACCTCAAAGCCTTGGCACAGGGAAGTCTACTAAATACAGTCGGAAGTGAAGAAAGACTTTATATTTAAGCTCATCAAATCTATTCAAACCCTAGGTTCAGGTGCATTCCTTCATACACACACAGTACTCTGCAACTAGAGCACCAAGATAAACCCCCTGCTGCCTGTCTGGATCACCTCGCTCGAACTCACGCCTGCCGCACTTTAAGGTGTGACAGCAGGACAAGTTCAGATGTGCTGTATTTTAACAAAAAGGTCTTCGAGACACAAACATAGTTCTGAACATTTTATTATTTGCTTCTGGGTTCAGATTTCTTATCAGCAGTAGCTTTTATGAATAATTGAAATTGAGCTGCCCTTGCATTGTTGACTGAAGATTGATGTGTTTCAAAAAGTCCAGTAGAAAATTCCTAGAATCCTTTTCTGACTTTCAATTCTTCGTCAGTTTAATCCTGAAGAGAAAATGGATCAAATTAGTGTCAAGAAAATCTTCACAGAAAGAGGGTAAGTTAGTGGGTTCTAAAAGGTACGCAGGAGCATTTACGCTGAATTGATGAGTCTTGAGAGAAATTTGGCTAAGTGCTAGGATGTGTTTGATGGCAAGCATAAATATATTTGTGTGCCACAGCAGTGAAAAGAACTGTACCCCAGTAACTCATTTGATTCAGAGAAACTGTACTGATAAACGGAAAACGCCATACGTATTACTACATATAGTGCAGTTCACAGTCCAATTAATTACCAGTGTTGCATGCAATTCAGACGAGAATTCTTGTTAACAGCCTCAAGAATTGAATGTAAAAAATATTTACGCATGGAAACAGCACTTCTTAGTCAAAGAGCCTCTAAAGTGTAGTTTTACCATACTGCACAAATGTAACACTCTTCCGTCTTGGTTTTGTGTAAATCTCTTTTGTTTAAACAAACACACATTTGAAAAATGCTGAGGCATAACCATGTACACAGATGGGCAGAGTGTAATAAGCTATGTTATTACCATTGCTAAGGGAGGGAAGAGGCATTATGGTCCATTCGAGGCTTCTGACATAACGCGGCGCATCTGCATAAATATATACATTTAGTATTGTATTACCGTGTATAGTGTTTGTACTACATTGCCAATACTTGGTAAGTTATTTGTGTTGTGGCTCACATGTGTGATTCCCCTTGCTACAAATGCACCAGGGCGCAGACATACACACACACACACTCAACCTCTTCTTCACAAAATATGTAAATAATTGAAAAGACAACCATAGGAAGTATGGCTTGCTCTAACCTCTTCCAATATCATGTAATAGTATTCTTTTGAAAGATGTTGATTTTTAACAAAGGACCATCCTGCAAGTTGGAGTTATTTAAAAAGACAGGACTGAACACCAAAGTAAACATTTACACTCTGACATAGATGCTGGAAGTAGGTGTCTGGGATTCTGCTGCAGCACTCCCAAAATGAATGTGCTGAAGTTCAGAACGTTCATTAGCAATACAGATTCCTTTAAAGTTTGTTTTTATCTTGACCCATTTGCTGTGCTTTCAAAGACAGAGGTCAGTTGTCAGGCAATGTCTCCTCATAAATTACGGCTAATTCTTTTAACATGGAAATTGCTTATTACTTATATTTCTCAGACAGCAAATTGAAAGAATGTTGTAAAGTGAACTATGTTACAATGTTACCAGGGTTCAGGGAGTAAAGGCTGTCGGTGTAAGTTTTTTTTTTTAAACAAACAAATGTAAATGTACTCTACAAAAATTTTAAAATATAGCAGCAGTTAGGAAAGGACACACAAAGCACTTTTTTTTGTAGTCTAAAGTTTGATAGTAGCAATGATTTTAATAAAATGAAAACAAATCAAGACACTTTCCCCAGTGATGAGCACTTAACACACATTTGCTGAAACCCATTTTCTACACATCAATAGTGTGCTGTATAGTGCATGTCTGTGCAAATTTAGTGGCAACTTTATTGGAAAAGTGTTTCTAAATGACAGCGTGCTACCACAGCATGCTTTAGTAATATATCTTTGTGACAGTATGCCCCAAAATGCACCACCAGCTCCATAGATATAAAAACCAATAAATTAACTTTAAGTACAGCAACACTTGAGAGTCTGAGTTTATTTAAAAAAACTTAAACCTATACATTACTTCCCTTATATATACCTTCCATGTACTTATGTATCTTTATGTTTATTACTTTACTTCTAATTCAGCATATAATGTTTTTCTGGTAATATTTTTTCGTTTCCTTTGAAAATTGCATTTTGGTTGTTTAGTTGCTCGTAAAACAAGCCATCCTATCGATAATTATACCTAGCGTAATGGTCCGGTGTTTTGTAAAGGCTCACTCACCTGTTCTTCTTGATTGGTTTTGTCTGCGGGTTGCCAAGGCTCCAGTGGCGCATCGGGTAGAAGAGATGGCTGCTGCTGCACAGGAAACATTGGCTGACCTGACTGTTGTGGCTGGTGGGGCAGAATTGGTTGACTTGCATGTGCAGTTTGATGAATGTGGGTTGGTTGTTGGGGTAACAGAGGCTGCTGGCCGGGCTGTTGCAGGAATTGCTGGTGCTGTGGCAGTAATTGTTGATGGGGCAGCATGGGCTGCTGAGGAAGCATCATGGGGTGGTGGGGCTGCATCTGTTGAATTGCGTGCATGTGTGGAAAATGCTGCTGGGGCATCACAGGAGATCCTGGCATGGTTTGGCTCTGCAACCATCCACCCATTGGTTCATAGCCGTAGGATGGATACTAGTGAAAATAATTATGTAGCAATTGTTAAAGGTACTCCCAACAACATCTCAACAAATATGTTCTAGTTTAATTTCAAATACCTTAGAAATAACAGTGCAGGTACCTTTGCTATCCCAATCATAGTTTTTATTTTTCACAGACCCATACAAACAGTGACATACCTACTCACGGATCCATAGAGCCACTAACACATCAACTCAACCATACAGCCACTAACTCACATATAATGCCACTCATGTACCTACTCGCTGACCAATCGGGGGCGTAATAGGCCCCCGTGGTGCGGGGGCCTCCAAGCTTCAGGGGGCCCCCTCAGCACAGTACTTCGGACAGAGAGCTCCTGATTGAGCTCTGAGTGGGCGCCTTCACGTACCTTGCAGGGTAGCCCCTTCACGTTTCGTTACGCCACTGTGACTAATACATCCACTCACACACCCACTCATACAGCCATTCTCGTACTAAACCAGTTACCTATACATATATTCACATACCTACTAACTCACCCATATAGTCACTCACACATCCACTCATCCATCTAGTTACTCACACATCAACTCACGTATTCACAGATATACTACCACATGTTCACTCACCTATGCAGTCACTGAGACAAGCACATACTCTTCCATACAACTTCACACTCACTTATTCACCCATGCAGTCTCACACACCCCCATTCACTCACCCATACAGCCACTCACACAACCAGGCACTCACCCATAGCCACTTATACACCCATTCATGCACCCATACAGTACCTCGTATACCCTGTTACTGACCCATACAGACACTTATGTACCTGCTCAGTCATCTCTTTAGCTACTCAACCACCCTCTCATTCACCATTTAGAGCCACTGACCCACCCATTTGCTCACCCGTACAAAAATGCACACAGCCACTCACTCATGTATACAGTCTCACATACCCACTCACTCTTCTATACACCTCTTACACACCCACTCACTCACCCATACAGGCACTCCCATAGCCTTTTACCTTAGTATATATGTTTAACACTCAGTAACTTTTAGAAAACACTCAGAATCACTGATTGATGTCGTCAGTGATGTCATTTCAGATGTCACCAGTGATGTCATGAGTGATCTCACTGGCCATGTCATGAGTGATGTAATATATGAATTCATAAGTGCGTTAAGGGGGATAAGTTATAGTTAGCTCAGCTAACTATAACTGCTGATTTTGTCTGGTTTTGTATGAGTGAAATGTCAGCCTAACTAGAACATCCCTGTTACCTTTTTTTTTTTTTAGTGAGTATATATGTATATCATTTTTATATATATAATTACTGTATTATCTCGTAATCACTTTCTTGACGTATACTTTGTACTCCAAATTGGTGGCATTTCTGGATAACAAGAAATATCAGGAAGATGGGTATCTAACTAGAAAAACCTTGTGTGTTACATGGAAACAAATAAACTTAGAATAATATCATCTTTCATTTTACCCCTGTTGTGTAAAATAAGCGTATTTCCTCCACTATTTTTTTTATCTTGTACTTCATGTGACACCATAACTTTCTCGTGCTTTCTCCATGTCAATTTGAGATGCTTCCACTTTGATATTCTTGTTACCTTTTGTTGTTTTTGTATTTTGTACCTGTTTTAATGATGTTCATAGGTTTTGTGTTCTTTCTCACTTCAATGTGTTGGCCTCTCCTACTGACCAATCCAGTGGTAACTTTGGGAGGCTTTCCTGCCTTGTCTAGGTCTGCCAACTTCGGTCATTGGCTCACCTAATTGTGAGTGACAGCATTTTGCTTCTGCATACAGTGCACTTCAGACGAAAACTAGTTCAGTTGACTGCTGGGCTAATATATTTACTTTTGTTTTTTAACCTTGTTTATTCCCCCCTTCAAAAAAAAAAAAAGCCTTTCTACAAGGTCCTGGCAGCTTCTCAGAAACACCTCCCAGCACCTTTGCTGCTGTTTGCACTTACCAGCATCCAGTGGTGTGCACTTCTAGTAGCTGCCATCTTGTCAACTAGATTTGTAAGCCATTCCAAGATGGCTTCCTAAGCATCGATTTTATAAGTGCTTTTGTAAAACTTATCATGAAAGGCATTCTAAGATGGCAACACATTAATTCGGGTACAAGTGGGACGGTCTTACAAATATGTTTAGTAAAACATTAATACACTCTTTTCAAAGATGGTGCTCATGCACTTACTTGCAGTGCACTCCTAAAGGTGGGCATCTTTAAATGTTGGTAAATAAAGTTTTACGAAAACATTTCAAAAGGAAACCACCATTGGCAAAGCAAGTACGCCTGCAGAAAACGGTAGACCTACTGGCTTTACCAATACCTGTTTCACTCTTGCTATCCAGTCTTCCCTCTTTCTAGGAATTTGCACTTACTTTAGGACAGTCAGCACCCCTCGGCTTACTAAAGTAAACATTAACTTTCAGTAGTGTAGACTTGCAATAACGAATTTTGGATATTGAGGGTCTCCTTGCAAATGGAACTATTTATTTAAATATCCTACACTTTAAATACTGGTCTGTCCTCATGCCTCTTTTTCCTAAATACTGTACTTAATAGAAAAATACTATGCAGTTTGATAGCCCAGCTAAACAATTTGTTAATCCGGGTTGCTTTTACCATTCTTTAAAGTGGCATGCTGTTTTATTTTCACCACTTTTCTAATTGCATGCAAAGACCAACTTGCATCTCCTCGCATATTAAGGTCAAAATCCATACTCCTTTTGATGTCCTGAATATCACTGATTGCCATTTCTTTTTTTTCTGTGTTATTTTCTGTTGTGTTTCTCATTTTGGGATGCAATCCTTCCAGCTTCCTTGTTGCAACTTAATAGTCCTCTATCTCTACAATGTATTAACTAGTTTACACCTTCGTGTCAAATAATGCCTTTTTTGCTTCTTATTTCCATGTGCAATAAGTCTATCAGCATTTAAGTCCTGCTCTTCTCAAACATTTTCTGAGCTTTTAGGAAATTAAACTTTAGAAACAAACTCTATGTATTGTGAAATTTCAACGAATTGCCCTTCTTTACAGTTGAGTCCTGTATCATACATTAGCTTGCATACATACATTAGCTTGCATATTGCCCAGTACTGTAGATAAAAGGTAGAATCCATTTTGTTGGCAGTTAGCAAATTTACAGAAATAGATTGTATGCAATCCTCAAATGTACCCCACTATTTTTTTCAGCTGAATTTCAAAATTCCTAAATGTCGATAAATATAAAAGCTTAAAGCTTACCTGTTGCCTCATCATTGATTGATACCACTTTAACGGAGTCATTACCTTAAACAAAAACATTAAAATACATTATTTTGCCTAATGTTAACCGAACATCGAACTATATAATATATTAGATTTAACTAAGCTGGAGATCTGTAAAACATTACATTTCATTGACATGACTACCAATAATCCTACCAACTTCTTAGAAGATACATTTTCAGAGTAAGACATGTCTATTTTGAATGGTATTTAATGGGAGTTGCTGTCTAAGGTTTCTTAGTAGCAAAGTTGGCTGAAAAACTGGATATTGTGCTGTAGTTTTTTTACACTCTAGCATTTGATGTGGTAGTTTGCAAGTCCTAATTCAGGCTTTAAATATTGGTCACCGGTATTTCCATCCAATTAATTCAATTCAATTAACCTGGGACTACAACTCCCAGAATACAGTAATGTCTTGCTGGCACAGAGGCGGCATCTCCATCCATGCAATATATCAATATTGCTTGCATAATATCCCAAAATAAGGCCTAGATTGTCCACCATGCCTTATTTACTAATTTATTAATCAATTCCACACTTTCATTGTTTCATCACATGCTTTCTTTATTGTTCATTTTCAAATGGCGCCTGGAAAATGAGTTTTTGTTTGGGCGGTGGTAACATTTTAATATTTGTAGGGGCTTTTTTAAGACTTGGCTGATTAACAACTGTGCATATCTTCTGGGGAACCATACCAAAGGTTTGAGGTAAAACATGTGCTGGGTAAAATATTGTTAGTTTGCGCCTGGGGACTTGTCTAGAAATATTTCTAAAATACCTTTAGCTAATAACATTCTGGCTCCAAAAGATTGTGCTAAACCCTTCAGCATCTCTTGTTATCTAGTGGTTTTAGTAATGGACTGCGGTTCCTGAGGAGGACAACCCAGGGATTCTTCGGATAATGCGCATACAGTTTTGAATCATTTTAGGATTTCTTAGTTACTTAAGTTGCAGAAGGCCGGCGGTTCCCATTATGTTTTCAATAAGAAGCCCTAGATTATACAGACTGAACACTGGCTCTAACGGAACGCCTCAGAGGTTAATAAAAGTAACTGATAAACATCAGTCATGTCCTCACTAAGCACTTTTTCCAGGAAATATTTGGACTTTGTAGTTGATAAACAAATTCTCTTTTTCCAAGTTTAATTTTCATTGTGATAGATTTATCATACCAGCAAGTGGGATATCTCTGCAATACTTTGTAAAAGTTCATCACACAAACAAAATAACTGTTTGTGTAGTATATGATGCCGCTAACCCTAACTCTCTCTAAAGGAGACTATCGCTTCCTGGTAGTAGGATTATGTAGGACCCAAAAAAGGATAGTATACCTCGTAGCTGAAGTTGATGTAACCTGGGTGACTTGGATGAGGCGGTAGCTGCAAAACAAAACACAATAGTAAGCATGCCTATGTTGCAACAACATGCATCTAAAAATACTGTATCGACCCAGTTCACTTAAACTGTGTCTTAGCACAATCAGGTATTTATTGATTATAGAGTTAGCAATTGACATTTTTTAGCCTACGTTTGAGAAATTAGATAAGATTTCTTGGCATGAGGAGCAATCAATATTTTTTTTTTTTAGAAAATAACAACACATAAATGGGGTGGCGGGATGTATGTGCAATGTCTAAGTACCCAAAGGACAATCTACATAGTGAGCCTTGAAGCATTTCCCAAAGTGCATGTAAGCAAAATCTAGAGAACTGATGCGGTAGTAAGACCTCAAAACCCATCTCCTTCACCTTTATATGTCTGGCTCATAAACCTAATCACAAATAAATATATATAAATATATAAATCCTTACACCAAAGACACACAGATACTGCTGAACTCTTCAACGTGTGCCTCTGACGTGAGATGTGGGCGAAACGAGGGTGAAACAGTTGAATTTATACTTTGAAAATGTTGCACTTACCAGAGGACAATAATGAATTATCTGGCGTGTTTTGATACATATAATACTTTCACACTTTCACACTCATTGAGAGCTGACTTACCTTCTAGGTGCAAAGAAATATATGGGCACATTAATGTTGAGAGGTACACGCTGTAATGGCTGAAAAACTATAAGCCCTTTGAATGGAGAACTGTGGGACCTCTGTTGTTGTTTGTGATATCATCATGTGGAATCAATTAACTGTTGCTTAAAAGTGCGCTTTATGACCTTTTTTTAAAGGAACTGACATGAATAAGGCGGATTGCCAAAACACATAGAAAGATAAATTCAAGATTACAGCCCATGAGTGCTCCGATTGGTTCCTTAAGGGACTATTTGGTTGGTTGTATGTATGTGTATATGTATATGTGTATATATATATGTTTGTATATATATATATATATATATGTTTGTAAATATGTTTATATATATATATTCGATTTCACCAACGCTGCACTTAGTGGTTACCTGCCTTTGGCGTCGGTGCCAGGCAGCAGCAGCCGCTTACAATACAAAGGGATTCCTGCGAATTTGCCTCGATCGCCAAAACACCAAGATACAGCACACCAGAGGACAATACGAGTGGGTGTATATATATATATATATATATATATATATATGTATTTCATGTTCTAATTGCCTGTATTCACATCATCCTGTATCTTCAGTTTACCATTGTGTGCCAAACGCTGCTGTAGATATCCCATGTACCCCATACATAGTAACCTCCTTTTTCTTTATCATTTGCCAAAGTATGACGGAGGATTTTGAGAAGAAATATTATACATAGCAATTGTATCACTGTGAAACAAGACATTAACAGTTTTAGATGCGTGTCTAGAAAATGTTATGAGGTTACATTGATTTTGAACAAATACAAAGCCATTTATTAATCACATACATACAGTTTGGAGATAAACTTGTGCCTTATTCGATTACGATGGATTGTTGTGTTTGTATGCCTTGACAGCGGTGGCGGTTTTGCATGATGTCAGCGAGTAAATGAATTTCATTTGGAAGTGAATGCAAGTGTAGTGGTCCTAGTCATTAGATGCTATGAAACCTAGATGGAGCAAAACAGGGCCGATGTGTAGTTGCAAGGTTTTTGTTGACTTGAGTGTAGGTTGTGAGTTGAGATCTAGTGACTTTGTATGTCTGAGAGGTAGTTTGTGGAGGCAACATTTTTAGTTTTGATGATTAGGAACGGTATGTTGCATAGGGCTCTTTTTGTGCTGAAAATCAGCGTGCTTGGTAACAGTACTGTCAGGTCGGAGTATCTGTGGGGAGCTAGTCAAACTACCTTGCAGCAGAATGCTTAGCTGTATCTTAGGGATGATAAAAGGAAAAAAGAAAATCCTGTGTACAGCCCCTCTTTCCTTTCCACTCACAGAAGACCTCCATCAACAAATTGTGGTGCACCTTAAAAAGAAAGAACTTTGAAATACGAGTGTAGTATTGAGGAGACTGCAAAACCTGGGGAGACAGCCATTACATCACGGCTATAACCACACAGTACCTTTACCATGCAGGAGTTACAAACCATGCACTGGTACCCCGTATAGCCATTTCCACACATTTTTAGGTCTTGCCTGAGCCAACGCGCATGCGCTACTCTGCGAGGCATTTTGTAAGGGCTTTTAAATTCCAAACACACGCTTGTGCGTGTGCTTGGGATTTATCACTTGCTATTGGGCTTTGCATGCTGTCTTTCTCGAAAAGACATCACGCAATTGGCCCAAGGGAGATGCATGTCCCACCATCTCTGTTCTGTGGCCTAGGGTCCGCGGGAGCGAGCATGAGCGCCATATGTTTCCAGTTATCGCGCCGCGTCTCGCGGTCGCGTTAATTAGAAACAGATGGGCAAACGTGGCAGTTTCACTTTCGCCCCCTGGTGTTCTTGCACCGCTGCTGCATACCAGTTGCTGCTGCACCCGTGTTCTAGTGGCAGCTCCCCTGCTGTCTACGCCTCTACACCGCCTCTCTCTCTGTCGTGCTGCGCGTGCACTAGTGTCTCTGAAGCAAAGGTATCTTTGTACCCCTGACGTCCCCGCTTTTAATGTCACTGCACCCACTTTCTATACACCATTGGCTTCTCTGCACCCCTCTGCCTCTACACCCACGCCGCCTTTGCACCTCCGCTGTCATTGCGCCCCCATGCCCCCGCACTTCCAGTGTGACTGAATCCCTCTGCACTTTTAGTGTCTTTGCGGCCATCGTGTCGCAGCACCCCAACCGGTGTCTGCACTTTTCACCGGCTCCCTCTGCACCCCTTGCTGTCTCTCCACCAGTGCCGGTCAGTAGCACCCCCACCGTATATGCCCGAGCTTTGTTTCCTTTTCCTGCCTGTTCCTGCGGACCCGTCCCCTCTGCCGTCTGTCCCTTCCCTCCCATGCTGCCTGTAGTCCCCACCGCTGCCCTGTGCACAGAAGGGCGGGTGGAGGAAGGGCTTAGGGTCTTCCCCAGTGCAGAGCGGGAGGTCTCCCGCTAACTCTCTCCTACAGGGGACATGGTGTGATCCATGTGGCTCTTGCAGGGGAGACGAAGGAAGCGCCGAGGGACTCTGCCCACTGTCAGGCTGGGTGAAGGGGAAGTGTCGAGGGTCTGTTACTCAACCCTGGAAGGTGTGGCTGGTGAGGGGGAGGCTAGGAGCCTCCTGGCAGGGAACTGTTACTGTGACAAATGTGATACTACATGCACTACAGATGGCGAGCCTACCCCTCCTCCCGCTGTAACCAAGGCGCACACAGTAGTCCTGCTGCTGTTTGGTACCGGGCACGAATGCAGTTTTAGATACTTTCCATGCTCCAAACATCACTGCCCTCTTAGCCTCCTTGCGCCCTATGACCTTACCACTCTCAGCCGCTTTCCACCAGCTCATTGCCCACGCGTCTTAGCGGTTAAAATCTCAACGTTTTCCTCCCTGCCCTCAGTAACCTCAGTCAAATGTTTCCGGACTCTCGCTTCCCCAAAACTGCATTTTCTCCCCTTTTCTAGCCATCTCGCCTCTCTACCCAGCTCACTTCCTCCAGCACCCCGCCGAGTCCCTTGCCTCCCTACTCCCCCAGCCTCGCTGCTCATGCATAGCTGGCAAGCAACCCCCTGATGTGTGTCACAGTCGGTCAGTCCTGGCTTTTTAACTAACAAGGCAGAACTACAAGTCCCATAATGCAACATGTTGGTGGGTAAAATCCAGAATTGACACAATTACTTGTTTGTATCTGTAACGTGTACATATGTAAAATTCTCCTCATGTAACGTACTTGGTTCTATTGTGAAGCGCTCTGACACCTTTGGGTAAAGTCGGCGCTATATAACAATGCATTAAATAAAACAATAAATAACAAACATTGGCATAGCCAATAGGTCTCTCCTTTGGGACCTTATAAGTATTAATTATGCAGCACAATATCCTTGGTGCAACATCAACTGTTGCATGGCTAAACACTTATAATGTCCCAGAGGCGAGACCTATTGGCTATGCCAATGCTTGTTTACAATGCATTTTCCTTTACCACGCATGCCTGTACAATGAATTAACATTGTACAGGTATTAATGGTAAAGGCATATACGGTGGACTGGTGGTAAAGGCATATGCTGGTAACTGTGGTAAAGGCACCGGCGTGTTCAAGGCTATCGGTGTCATTAAAGGAAGCTGAGAGACCCTTCCACTTCCTCTTGATGATCTGTGCCGTACCTCGCCTCAGAAGAACTGCCTCGTTGTCCTGTAGAGGTTAGGGGGATTGGGCCACGGCCTGGGGCGGGTACGGATTTAGGGCTTTAGACTGGGGAGTTTTTGGGGGGTTTCTAAACCCGGGGAGGGGGGGGGGTCTTCTGATCCTGTTATAGGAGTTCTGTGTTAAAACATATTGTGTAAAGTTTAATTTGACCAAAAATAAAAAGTTAAATATTTGAAAATTGTTAATCCTTGAGAAATGAGCATTCCGTCTTTTGACATTAGGTTTGCCTCCGTCCTTTCAATTGACTTAAAAAAAAAATATATATATATGTACTAAACATTGGTGAATTCCGGAAATGAATAAATACCGGAGATGTTAAACAGCGAGTCTTTGAATGTTCCTTTTGAGCCCAGGAAGAAGGAATCTTGCTATTCCGAAACGCGTCGGCACAATTAAATCAATTTGGTGCAGTGATGCTGGCTGCAGTGTGAAAGCCAGAGGGTTGAGTGATGTCGAGTGCGCTCCTGTGCGCATGGGCACATTGTTGGAAATATATGTGTATTTATGTATTTATGTATTTATGTATATATATCATAGAACAAGTACCACAGTCAGAAAGGGGAGGAAACCGTGAAAAAGTTCTATGCCAAAAAGAATCTAGACGCATAGTTGCGTTCAGAACCCTGGATCCGAAAGGCCTCAACCAAGATGAAGAACTTTATGTACATCTCTGAAATCCTTTGCATATCATCAAAAAGTTAACATCAGCAAATAGCAAGACGGTACATCAGCGTAATAACTCACTAGAGAGTTAAAATTGCTATGGAAACATTGTGAGTGAAAGAAGACATAACATAAACACCAAAAACAAAAAAAAACAAGAAAACATGGAGCGATACCAGAATCGCCAGGAAATTGAAATTAAAATCGAAGCTGAAAAATGCCCACCAGAGAGCATTGAAAGAATTGGAAATAATGGCCAAGAAAACAGACATCTAAGCAGGACTTGCCAAAAAACAATAAACAAAAGAAATGGTTTATTTTTTTTAAAAACGATATAGAGATAAGAACACTGAATTCACTTTATAAAACATCACTATGTTTTTCTAAATGTATATACCACATTAACCACAATGCACTATAATGTAAAACAGGAAGTAACTGTGTGCAGGTAGAAATAAAAGAAGACCTTCCTCTGTATCACACTATCCCGTGAAAAAGGTCAAAGTAACTTGACTGAAACGCGTTGGGCATGGCAAATATTTAAATAAATCCGCCTTATTACTTCTGAAAATGAGTGAGTGCGTTCTTCACTTTGCTGAAAGGCAAGAATTGGTTCATATATATATAACACGTTAATCATGGAAAGACTAACGCATCTACATCGAAAATAGAATTTTTGAATATCCACAAGAGGTTACGTACTATGTGTCTTTAACAATTTGCCCTTGATATGTTTTTTCTCATCACTAGGTAATGTCCAATCAAGTTACATGTTCAAACAATATTTGTTTAACAAAATATTGTTAGCCACAAGTGTATTTGTATTACAGGACAACAGAATTTTATAAAGCGTTTAACACCCCTTACAAGGAGTTAATGCCATGTCAGTAAATGGATTGCATAGTACTCCATAGGTTTTTGATCATACGTGACAGCTCAGTGGGGTGCATGTGCTCTGCTTTAGTTACATAAAATCTCCTCTATTTGCTTCGCTCAGTGTAGACTCTATCACTAGCTCCCCATGCTTAAATCATGTATGCAAAGGCAATCTGTATTTTTGTACAAAAAGTCCTCTTACCACTCCCAGTTCAGTCTGTTCCTTCAAACACGTGGTATAGCCAAATTAAATTGCTGCGATACCCAGAACGAGTCCTTGTTTAGCCAAGTCTTTATATTAGCTAATCTTTATTTTGCTTTCTGTATTTATGCAACTAAAAAGATATATACTAGATGTTTTGAACTGGTGCCATTCCATGATGGCTAGAGGGATTCACCGCTCTTGTTGCTAGGAATAGACAAAGTAAATAGTAAATGCACTCTCTTAAATATAGTTTTAGCATTGCACCAGGTGCATTCTGAAAGAAACTCTATTCATTATCCAGTAGAGGATGACCCATTATCTCACTTTGCTTTGATGAAATGAAAACCATCCCTTCAGAGTTGTGACAAAAATCTAAGTGGTCATCCTCTGTTGCGGCTTACTTGTTTTCCCTTGCTGCATACATTTACTAAACTAATGTCGCTCATCCCTAATTAATATACTACCACATTGGTTGGGTAAATGGCTAACATGAAATTGAACAATGGAAATTGCTTCTACTATGGAACAAAACCAAATCTGATTTACAAACCTCCGTTAATGCCGGGCCAAATTAGACCCGAATACTGAGTGGGGTACTACACTGTTTACAAGGGATTTTTCTTTTTTTTTTTTTAGATTATTGGCTCTTGTACATAAAGTCTTGTTTAAACCAACATGTGGTTTGGTGAAATAGTTTCTTTGCTTGGAGTTCCAATAATTGTTAGTGCTAGACTACTGGGAGCATAGTAGCCCTGCTGAGAAATGGTATGTTTTTTTGTTGAAAACAAAGCATCCCTGCAGAGGATTTATGTGCTGTATTTTAGAAGTACAGTAACCTGGCTAAGAAGTTCTGGTTACTACACTCTCTCTACACCAGTGTGCATTAGGCCTGTTCAGGAAGGTAAAAAGCTAGTTCTAAACCCAAAGTGACCTGCTTAGAATTTACATGTGAGGAACGGTGACCTGCCCCTCTTTAGGCCAGCCCTGCATTTTAAACAAGGGTTTTAATAATTTTGTGTGCCCTCAGACTGAGATTTATCTTTAAAAAATAGATTTAGTGCCGTGAAAAAACATTGTACTCTCCTGATGTTCAAATGAATCTCCTTTCCTTTTCAACCCTCACTCAGGCCATCAAACCCTCTTCGCACACTATCTTACAAAATGCTGTCCACATCACATTTTCTTGGTCTGGGTTCAAAAGCATTAGTTATTTGCACAGTCAAAATATTCTTGTTTACTTACTGGCATTGCTAAAGTCACACTTAGAAGGCAAGTGAGCAGGATGCAGGGCCTCATCTTAGTTGTGGTGAGATCTGTTCTGTCTTTGCCACTTCTGCAATAGGAAAGAGTTCAGATATTCAGTTTTTGCCATAATGATCATTCTTCTATCATGATTGACACAAGCTCAAGTCCCTGTGATCAGAAAATGAAACTTTTCAGAATTAACATGTTGATTAAAAACAAATTATACCTGCTCTCGCTCCCACTCGCCTCCGAAACTATGCGATGGATTGCTAATCAGTGATATTAAGCTGCGGCTTTACTAGCCACTGACCAAGCATGGCGTACTTGCACAACTAGTATCCTTGGTGTAGCAAATCCCTTGATGCTGTCCAGTCTATGCTAGCTCTCATCACTAAGGAGCTGGTGTAGGAAGGTGGATATCTGACTATGGTTACCCCCAAATTTTTGCCTAGTGTCTAGCTGGTTTTTCGACTTAGTTGGCCTGAGATCCTGCTATTCAGGATCTCAGCCTGGCTGTTCTCTCTTTAAAATGGACTCCATGTACCCTAGGTACATACCCAATTGGTTGGATCACCCTGTCAGCCCCTGTACCAGTGTACACTAGGTACCCAGGGCATTGGTGTACCCAAGGCCTGCCAAGGGCTGCAGCATGTATTATGCCACCCCAGGCTTGGCCTAACAATTTGACACAACTGGCTGATCACTCAGCTGGGGTAAGTTGGTGTAATCACCTCTTACTTAGGTGTAGTATACCTATACCTAACCTTAAATGGGACACCTGGTAACCTATAAGTCACTCCTATGGCAGGCCTTAACAATCCTGAAGGCAGAGTGCTTGGTTCCATGTGAGATGGTGCTCTGGCATGAGCTGAGCCTGTCTGCAGTGGTCGGAACAACTTCCTTCTACTGTTTCCAGATATCGTCATACCATATACTCTTAAGTGCATTATGAACCTCGCGGTTAAATGCTATCTTTGGTTTGGCTTTATCAAAACATGTCGAGTAAGGTGTCATACGAATTGGAATACTAACCCCTCGCCAATTCTGGCGACGGGGTTAGCATTCCACCCTTCTAGAGGGACACGACATGTACAGTACCTGAAACCCGGGTAAAATCAGACATAGCCTCAGCTCCACAAAATGGATGCTGCCACCACAGACACAAGTCTGCCCTCCTGCTGCTGGGAGTCCTTCCAGCTTGGGAGGTGTGGACAAAGGGTTTCCTGCCAGGGGAGGTGCGTGCACCACCCCAGACAGGATTTTGTGTATTGGTCAGGTAGGGCTTGAAAGAAACCAGACATGCCTGTGGCTCACAAGGAGCCTCGGTGCATATGCCAGTTCAAACCGGTCCTGGGGCACACCAGTCCCGGGCCTGGGGCGAGCTGGACAAAGGATTGGGGGTGTAACCACCCCCCTTCCTGGTCCCACCCTTAGGGAGGGACCTAGCAGGTAGTCCGGCCCCTAGAATCCGCTTAAAGGTAGGAGCTGTGTCCTAAGACTTCAGACATCCTGGAATCAACTTGAAACTAAGAAGAAGACGGGAACTTCGACATTCTGCTGCACAGAAGACTGAAGAAAATCTCCCCTGTGGTCAGGGAGTGACCACCTTGCTAACGCAAGCACCATCCAGCGAATCACCGTCTGCTTTGCCGCCGCCTCCCGCCGGAGCCCGAGCCCAGAGACTGACAAGACCTGGACCTCCAGACCTCTCACCGCCCGATCCACAGTCCCTGCAAAGAGGAGACCCGTGGAGGCACCGAGACACGTGGAGCCAGCCATCTTGAAACGACTACGACAAGCTGACCAGTGCAACAACCGAGGCTCCCTCCAAGTTGTGCTTTGGGTCCTGAGAAGCCCAACCCTCGAGCAGCATCTGCACCAAAGGTGAGCCCTCCAGCATCTCCACGATCTGCGTGGGGCCCTTCTGCATTTTGCCACTCGACGCGCCTAACCGGTTGCTGGCCCGCTGGCTAGTGGCCATCTTGGCGACGAAATCTACGACAAACACCGCTGGTCTGGTTGCTCCAGACTGGCCCTTGCTCCCCTCCAAAGGAGCAATCCCTCTGACCTTGCTGGTCAGAACCAACAGCTGATTTCCGAATCCTTCTACAATTGCTTTTGCCAAGGCTTGTTTGCTTCGATCAAGTCGCCGACACCGCCGACAGTGAGAGCCTGCGTGGGACAGATCGTGAGCCGACTCCTGGACGTCGTCGACCTTCAGGGACCACGTGGCTGCGGAGACAAGCTACCCCTCATCACCTGTTTGCACCCGACATCGCCTGGTACCCACCTGGTGCCACGCTGGTCACTGGCTAGTGACTGTGAACACTGTCCCCTCTGCTTACAGGTCTTCAACATCTCCGATCCACCCTTGGATCCACCGCATCTCTACCGGACCGACCGCCTGCAGCATCTTTGTCCCAGGCTCAACGGAACAGATAGAAGAAACCCGACGCACTTTGAGGCCTATGCACCCGCTTCCTGTGGGTGAGGTAAAGCTGGTACTCCGGTGCCCATGTGTAGTAATACATCTCTAGTGCCTGTGTTCCAAATCTTAAGTTCCTAGGTCATCCGGAAGATTCCTTTTGCAGTAACTTTGTACTTTTTACGCACCCATTGAAACCTATGGGAGCACGCGTGTGACTATTTGCTCTGCACACGCCACCCGTGGACCTCCTGGTCACTAACTGACGTTAGCTCCTTGTAGGCCCAGCGATTCTAGAGGCCCTAGGCCTTTTCCCTTTTCTGTTCGTGGTACTTATACCACTATTTTAGTATATGGTTTGAGTGGCCACCAGGGCCTATCCATATAACGTGCAACTTCTGTGTATTCTGTGATAATCTTGTTTGACGATTTGTGCTCCTGTGCTCATAAAGAGACTAGGGGTAACTTTGATAAATAAATACATATATATTTTGAATATATATCTGTGTGGTGTCCTTTCATTGGTATAAAAGGGGGTTGCATTTGGTAAAACAGCTGGCTTAACACGCTTCACGAGTTTAGCCTCAAAGACTGCTTAGCCTACGCTACCACTAGGGCAGCTAGTCCGAAAAGGTTGACTTACAACCACACCATAAGGGTTGCTTGGCATGGTACAAGGTGATCACTTTAACTAGTGAGCATCATATACCAGGCCAACTTCTCACATTGGTGAGCAGCGGTGGGATTTGAGCTTGCTGTGTTTTACCATTGTAATCTCTTGGTTACCAATTGAAAGATCACATAGGTACCTGTAGGTACATATAAAACAAGATTAGATATACATAAGTTCTACTGAACTTAGTTGTTGTAGAGCAAAGGGAGTAGCACACCCTGACTACAACTACTAGATAGGTTTAGTAGGTAAACCCAAGTGTAGGTAGATTGCAAAACATCCACCCACACTTAAGAGCAATGGCCGGGGCAGAGGGGTCCACTGTACCCATCTCTGTTGAGAGTGACCCCCAGAGGGCACCATCCAGCTTTGCTACCCTTAATCAGAATGAGCTCAGGCATTTGGCAACTCTTAGAGGCCTTAAACAGCCCAAGAACCCAAACTCTGCTGAGCTCAGAGAGCTCTTACAGAATGATGAGAATCAGAGAGCACTCAAGAAAGCTTCCCAGTTAGCCCCCTTAGGGACAGGAACAGGAGGCCCCCCTTCTAAAGATGCCACTGAAGTACCCCTTCCCAATAGTCACCCCTTAGATGGGATGCCTACCACAGAGGATGAGAGTGAAAAGGATACTGACAGTAGTGAGGATGAAGGGAGAACTAGCCCAGTGCCAAGTATTATACTTGGCCCAGCTAAACCAAGGCTATTGGGGACTGACAGTGGGTTCAACCCACTGGATCTCCCCAGTGGACTTAACACAGGGCTTGGAAGGCAAAGGAATCGCTCAGGTGACTCCAATGCTTCCCATGGCTCTAGAGGCTCTCAAGGTCACTCCAGGAGAAGGATGACCACCCCTCAGAGGAGGGAACATGAGGCCAAGATGCAAGAAGCCCAGCTGAGGATCAGGAAGCAGGAGCTAGAAGTAGCCCTGATGGAAGAGAAACTGAGCAAGGCTAGGCAGCATAGAGAGAGTGGGTCTATACCCACTGGTGGCAGCAATGTCCCTAGGGACAAAGATAGGGTCTTTGACAATAGGAACCTGTCCAAGATTGTGCCCCCCTACAAAAGTGGGGATGACATCCACAAATGGATGACTGCTCTTGAGAGAGCCTGCAAAGTGCAGCAGGTTCCTGAAGACCAGTGGGCAGCAATCTTATGGCTCTCCTTTGAGGGGAGAGGCAGAGATAGACTCCTCACTGTTAGAGAAGAGGATGTCAGAAATTACAGAGTCCTGAAGAGTGTCCTAGTTGATGGGTTAGGCTTAACCACTGAACAGTACAGGTTAATGTTCAGAGACACCCAGAAGACACAGACTCAGGACTGGTCTGAATATGTGGAATGTGCCACTAAGGCTCTGGAGGGTTGGTTGCTGGGAAGTAAGGTGTCTGATTATACAGGATTGTACAATTTGATGATGAGAGAGCAGATTTTAAGTAATTGTCAAAACCAGCTTCTCCATCAACACCTGGTAGACTCAGATTTGACCTCTCCCCAAGAATTGGGAAAGAGGGCAGATAAATGGGTCAGGACCAGGATCAGGCCTAAAAACCAGGGTGGTGACCAAAAGAAAGATACCACCAAGCCTCAAGAGAAGGGTGGGGATAAAGAAAAAGAGAAACCTTCCTCAGGGCCCCAAAACTCCACACAGAGTGGTGGGTCCCAAGCTCCCTCCTCTACCACAGCTAAAAAGCCCTACTGCCATGAGTGTAAAACTCCTGGGCATTGGAAAACTGACAGCGGTTGCCCAAGGGCTAAAAACAAAACTGTTCCTCCAATTACTCCTGTCACACCACCTATTGCTGTCAGCAGTAATCCCCCAGGTGGTGGGAGTGCCCCCAGAAATCTGGGTGGGTTTACTTGGGGAACACAGGGGGACCCTGGCTTAGCCAATTCCCCTGCAGCAGATACTCTTGTCTGTGATGGTGGCATGGGGTTTGCCAACTTCACTGCCTGTCCCAACACTTTGGGTAGGTACAGACAGGAGCCCTACATCAATGGTACAAAAGCTGAGGCCTACAGAGACACTGGAGCTAGCATCACAATGGTGGCCCATTGGCTAGTTCCCTCTGAGCAGCTTTTGCCTGGTTTCTCCTACCAGGTGACCAACATTGATGGCAAACAGAACAGTCATCCCATGGCAGAGGTATGTCTCAGCTGGGGAGGTGTCACTGGCCCTAAAAGGGTGGCAGTGTCCCCAACCTTGCCTGTAGACTGCTTACTGGGGAATGACTTAGAACTCTCAGCTTGGGCTGGAGTTGAACAAGACACCCATTCTAAAATGGTAGGCCTGTCACAAAAGGGTAGGGGGGTTGTGCCATTCACAACCCCTGTCCAAATAGATTTCCTCCCTGAAAAGGTTGGAAGGGCAGTGGTAGCCACAGCCCAGGCACAGACAGACTTCCCTGTAGAGACTGGCAGAGCTGTGACAGTCACAGCTCAAACACAAACTGAGTGCCCCCCTGAAAAGGTTGGCAAGGCTGTAATGGTCTCAGCCTATACTCAGACTGACATAGGTGTAGTGAAGCCTGAAACAATGGATCACTCCACACAAACTGAGAGTAGTGGGGAGGAAGAAAAGTCTCCCTCTCCCCAGACATTAGGAAAAGGTCAGCCTCCTCAGGGATCTGACCTCACCCCTTGTGAAGGAACTGCCCCAGAGGTAGCCAGGCCTGGCCTGGCAGAGCCTCTGATGTCAGTGGCCCCTTCCAAGGTGGGACCCAGTCTGGTGCAGGTAGCCTGCCTCTCTCTACCCTGCCTCAGTCAGCCCAGGGCTGCAGAGGTCAGGGAGGCCAGTGGACCCCCAGAGGGCCCCTGTCCACAAGAACCCCCCCATCAAAAGAATGAGGATTGCCTGGCTAGTAGCCCTAGTCAGGTGATGGGTAAAAACATTCCTGAGGGATCTCCTTTACAGGTAGTTAGGGACCTCCCCCAGAGGGATTCTGTTGGGCACAGGCAAACCTGGGACCTTAGGGCCCCAAACCTGACCTGTCCCTCCAGTAAGCCCACAAAAGGGACCCAGCCTCCAGCTTTAGGTAGCCAGAGGCTGACCCTGAGAGCACAGTGCAACTCAGTTAAGGAAAGAAAGGCATCCATGGTGGAGGGGGATTGGAGGAAGCTGAGGCCTCACTTTGAGGACACTCACTTCAGTACTCCATCTCAACACCAGCCTTTTACTTTGCCAAGACACACCAAAGGTAGAGATTCCCTATGGTGGAGACCCTCTGATACCCTTAGGGTGAGGGATTGCTTAGTGGACCATGAGACAGGGGTTAACCATGCCAGTGCTGGTTCCTCCTTATATGGCCACTTGGGCAATATAGGCTTACCTGGTCAAGGTCAGCCTTATCTCCCTTCGTTTGGGGGGGGGTTGTGTAGGAAGGTGGATATCTGACTATGGTTACCCCCAAATTTTTGCCTAGTGTCTAGCTGGTTTTTCGACTTAGTTGGCCTGAGATCCTGCTATTCAGGATCTCAGCCTGGCTGTTCTCTCTTTAAAATGGACTCCATGTACCCTAGGTACATACCCAATTGGTTGGATCACCCTGTCAGCCCCTGTACCAGTGTACACTAGGTACCCAGGGCATTGGTGTACCCAAGGCCTGCCAAGGGCTGCAGCATGTATTATGCCACCCCAGGCTTGGCCTAACAATTTGACACAACTGGCTGATCACTCAGCTGGGGTAAGTTGGTGTAATCACCTCTTACTTAGGTGTAGTATACCTATACCTAACCTTAAATGGGACACCTGGTAACCTATAAGTCACTCCTATGGCAGGCCTTAACAATCCTGAAGGCAGAGTGCTTGGTTCCATGTGAGATGGTGCTCTGGCATGAGCTGAGCCTGTCTGCAGTGGTCGGAACAACTTCCTTCTACTGTTTCCAGATATCGTCATACCATATACTCTTAAGTGCATTATGAACCTCGCGGTTAAATGCTATCTTTGGTTTGGCTTTATCAAAACATGTCGAGTAAGGTGTCATACGAATTGGAATACTAACCCCTCGCCAATTCTGGCGACGGGGTTAGCATTCCACCCTTCTAGAGGGACACGACATGTACAGTACCTGAAACCCGGGTAAAATCAGACATAGCCTCAGCTCCACAAAATGGATGCTGCCACCACAGACACAAGTCTGCCCTCCTGCTGCTGGGAGTCCTTCCAGCTTGGGAGGTGTGGACAAAGGGTTTCCTGCCAGGGGAGGTGCGTGCACCACCCCAGACAGGATTTTGTGTATTGGTCAGGTAGGGCTTGAAAGAAACCAGACATGCCTGTGGCTCACAAGGAGCCTCGGTGCATATGCCAGTTCAAACCGGTCCTGGGGCACACCAGTCCCGGGCCTGGGGCGAGCTGGACAAAGGATTGGGGGTGTAACCACCCCCCTTCCTGGTCCCACCCTTAGGGAGGGACCTAGCAGGTAGTCCGGCCCCTAGAATCCGCTTAAAGGTAGGAGCTGTGTCCTAAGACTTCAGACATCCTGGAATCAACTTGAAACTAAGAAGAAGACGGGAACTTCGACATTCTGCTGCACAGAAGACTGAAGAAAATCTCCCCTGTGGTCAGGGAGTGACCACCTTGCTAACGCAAGCACCATCCAGCGAATCACCGTCTGCTTTGCCGCCGCCTCCCGCCGGAGCCCGAGCCCAGAGACTGACAAGACCTGGACCTCCAGACCTCTCACCGCCCGATCCACAGTCCCTGCAAAGAGGAGACCCGTGGAGGCACCGAGACACGTGGAGCCAGCCATCTTGAAACGACTACGACAAGCTGACCAGTGCAACAACCGAGGCTCCCTCCAAGTTGTGCTTTGGGTCCTGAGAAGCCCAACCCTCGAGCAGCATCTGCACCAAAGGTGAGCCCTCCAGCATCTCCACGATCTGCGTGGGGCCCTTCTGCATTTTGCCACTCGACGCGCCTAACCGGTTGCTGGCCCGCTGGCTAGTGGCCATCTTGGCGACGAAATCTACGACAAACACCGCTGGTCTGGTTGCTCCAGACTGGCCCTTGCTCCCCTCCAAAGGAGCAATCCCTCTGACCTTGCTGGTCAGAACCAACAGCTGATTTCCGAATCCTTCTACAATTGCTTTTGCCAAGGCTTGTTTGCTTCGATCAAGTCGCCGACACCGCCGACAGTGAGAGCCTGCGTGGGACAGATCGTGAGCCGACTCCTGGACGTCGTCGACCTTCAGGGACCACGTGGCTGCGGAGACAAGCTACCCCTCATCACCTGTTTGCACCCGACATCGCCTGGTACCCACCTGGTGCCACGCTGGTCACTGGCTAGTGACTGTGAACACTGTCCCCTCTGCTTACAGGTCTTCAACATCTCCGATCCACCCTTGGATCCACCGCATCTCTACCGGACCGACCGCCTGCAGCATCTTTGTCCCAGGCTCAACGGAACAGATAGAAGAAACCCGACGCACTTTGAGGCCTATGCACCCGCTTCCTGTGGGTGAGGTAAAGCTGGTACTCCGGTGCCCATGTGTAGTAATACATCTCTAGTGCCTGTGTTCCAAATCTTAAGTTCCTAGGTCATCCGGAAGATTCCTTTTGCAGTAACTTTGTACTTTTTACGCACCCATTGAAACCTATGGGAGCACGCGTGTGACTATTTGCTCTGCACACGCCACCCGTGGACCTCCTGGTCACTAACTGACGTTAGCTCCTTGTAGGCCCAGCGATTCTAGAGGCCCTAGGCCTTTTCCCTTTTCTGTTCGTGGTACTTATACCACTATTTTAGTATATGGTTTGAGTGGCCACCAGGGCCTATCCATATAACGTGCAACTTCTGTGTATTCTGTGATAATCTTGTTTGACGATTTGTGCTCCTGTGCTCATAAAGAGACTAGGGGTAACTTTGATAAATAAATACATATATATTTTGAATATATATCTGTGTGGTGTCCTTTCATTGGTATAAAAGGGGGTTGCATTTGGTAAAACAGCTGGCTTAACACGCTTCACGAGTTTAGCCTCAAAGACTGCTTAGCCTACGCTACCACTAGGGCAGCTAGTCCGAAAAGGTTGACTTACAACCACACCATAAGGGTTGCTTGGCATGGTACAAGGTGATCACTTTAACTAGTGAGCATCATATACCAGGCCAACTTCTCACAGCTGGTGAAGAGATGAATATATTTCTATCAAAGTTAAACTGAAACGATTACAAGATAGTCACCAATGTGTTTGTTTTCCAATATGGCCTGCGTCTTGTAATGATTTTTTGATATATTGTTAATTTTTTTTTTTTTTTTTTGGATAACCTTTATTACAGTTTCAGAGACATACAAATATGGGCCTACAACCAACAGGCCGGCCGCTAACGCACAGTGTAAACCTAGGCACAGCTTTACATTCACATCGATGAAACAACAAAAGAGCTACTGGGGTGCTAATCAACTCCGCCGGCCGCAGCCGTAGTCCATAAATAAGCAAAGATATATTGTTAATCTTAATATGCAATTTCAAGATTGTGGATATCTGTTTTGGAGTGTTAAATTAAGCAGTTAAGCAAAAGACAGAAGTGAATGGCCTGGTAGCAGTGTGCAGTTGCCGGTCACTTAAACAATTGGGAAAAATAAAATAACTAGCAGATAAGCGGGAAGGGGACAGGCGAGAGAGTGGTGAGAGCACGGACGGGTCAGCAAGCTAAGCCATATGCTATCATGGAAAACTAAACCACAACCTGAACAAAACAAGAACATGGAGGAAAGCCATGGAATCAGTGACATCAAAGTGAGAACGAGTAAGGGAGTGATTCAAAGGCTGCTCTTTGTATTGTTTTGTGGAAAATAAATCTTCAATCACAGAGAGCTAGAAGTTGTCTTTGGGAAAGAAGTAAAAAAAAATTGCTATATAACACCTGCAGACCTAGGCCAGCTCCAGTTTCTTGAGAACCTTCCACAACTACCACTCTCCAGTTTACTTAAAAGGGGGAAAAAAAAGTGCATCATATATTTTAAATTATTTAAGACTGAAAATATATAACCGATAATGTAATTGCAGAGGGGCAGTCCTGTTCGGAGGAGAGGTTTTACTTTTACAGCCTTGTGTTAGGTAGGCAATGTGCCACTCTTTGCCTAAGAAACACCATGACCGCATTCTAAAACGTTAGTCATTGGTCAGATTCTGGTCACATCTCTTATGTAAAGTGCTAAACAAAGAACTTTTGACCTGTGTGCACCTCTCTAACCTGAATTGTGTTAGGCCTAGTGGACGCTTATTTTAATTGAACACATTTATATTGAATAGGAGCACATTTAGAAACTGACATTTTCTTTATTTGTGTTAACCCTTGTTGATATTGATGATTAAATGGCTTCGTCATCTGAATCTGTTAATCAGGAATTTAATTTGTCATCTCAGGCAAACACCACCTTCCTGGAGTAGCAGTGATCTCCAACTGAAGGTCCATCCATGCTCTGTGATTGCATTTGGTTGCTATTTAATTTTTGCTTGCCTTCAGCAAAGGAATCACATTGAAACGTATAGAAGCAGAAATCTGAGAATATTCTCACAAACACAGACTATGTTGTCTGCTACCTGGGCGTGTTGTTCTGGAAGTGCTGCTCAGGTAGAGCTCCCTGCTAAAGCAGTCCTGAACTACGACCCGCCACCCAAAGTACCTAAGGCTTCCTGATCCTGAATATCGTCAGGGTCCTGGTGATAGGTTTCTCACCCTTCTCCCCTCTTTCTCCATACTGGACACAATTGCCACTCCACTAAACAGAATCAATTCACCCAGAGCTTTTTTTGTGTGAAATAGTTGTGTTTGGAACTGCTGTTTCCCCCACTGCTTAAGGGCCTCTAAAATACCCTTTCCCTTTGTGACTTCTCTTCGCAGCACCTAGACCAGGAATACTCAAAGTACAGTTCGGGGGCCAAATGCGGCCCTCCTGACCTTGAATTATGGCCCCCCGGTGACCAGCAGCTCTGATCTGCAGTTCACTTGACAGATCAGGAACATTCAGAAAGCTGCAAAACAGGCATAAATAAAGGTTTTCTGGTTTCACATTTTGCAGTTTAGCCACTACCAAATGTGGATCTCTTCCCCTCTCACGCTAGAAGTTAATGCTTTAATTTTAATTCTTGGTGCATGAGAATAGAGCGTTGGTGGCTGGCTGAAGTCACGAGGCTCGGTTTGCTGTCCACACCAGGCATGTTCTTCACGTCCCCCTACGCCCACCTTTCATTACCCCGACTCTCGCCCTGCTGGCATAGGTGCGGCTCTAAGGCATGCCCCAGACAGTACTTTGTGGCTCCCGAGGAAATGTTCAGCTTGGATACCAAGGAATGCTATACAAGTAAACATACCAAGTGCTTCGAATAATTATCAAGATTTGTGACTGTTTACCGTATTCCTAACTAGAAGTACAGATAAAAGAACTGTAGGAGATTCAAAACCAGTTGCACCTAAATGAAACCTACATAAGAAAAGGCCCATTCAAATCTCAAATATCTAACTTCCAATGAAATCAAAAAGCATAGTGCAGTTTACCTTGCGAGTTCTCTGGTCCTGCTGTTTGTCGAGGTTCGCTGACTCTGTTGCATCCCTGGCCCTCTCTTGCCATTTATATACCATGTTTGCCCACCCTAACGGCTAATCATCCTCCCACCTGCAGAGAAAACACCGGTGTCAGGGTTTTGTGCAGTCAAGAGAGCTCATCACAGGAGACTGTATGATTAGAGATCTGGACTGTCATTAAGCAGAATCATACGTTTTTCAAGCTAGGCCTTGGTCGCAGGCCAAAACCCATTTTTCAACCATAGAAGGTGGTGCTGCTGTGCCCCCTCTTGGTCGATGTGCCACATTTCACGCAGCTTGCCCTGAGAGAAAATGCATTGGGGTTTAGTTTTCATTTGATATAGTTTACCCTTATTTCGTCTGTTTCCTCTTATTTGCTGTACGTTTTTCAGTCGTATATTTTACTAGATTTTAGCACTGCATGTACTGAAAGTAGACTGAGCTACAGCATGCTTGTTAATGGCCCCAGAGGGTTCTGCAGCTCATACCTTCCTTCAAAATGGCACTGAAGGTCCCTGGTCATGCTGTGAGGGGTTCTCTATCCCCTTTTTCTCAACTCCTTGTAACTGGGATACTATTTACGGTGTTGTGTACAATGTGAAGTAACAAACGCACCTGCCTGCATTGTATTACAGCGTTTATATAGCACTTGCTAACCCATGTAGTGCACTGACGTTCTTGCCAACATGGGCCGCATGCTAAGCAGTGTAAAATGTATGGTTGGAAGGGTGTAGTCTTTGTTTCTTGATTCTCTGTAGGAAGTGTTTCCAGATAATGTGTGATGCTACCGAGGTGCAGTTATCATGTTATGGGACACAGTGCTTGGCAGTGTGGTGATTTAAGGGGTGTGAGAGGTAGGCACACAATTTATGGTTTTCAGTAAGTTGACAGCTCTGCAGGTCTTGTTATGGGTTTTTCATATGATCATAGTCACTATTCAGACCCCCCCCAGGATATAGCGGCATGGATTCGCAAATTTAGCGGCACAAATATGGAAATTTAGCGGCACAAATATGGAAATTTAGCGGCATTTTTGCGGCACTTTATTTTACTCATAATCATTCATTTTCAGCCTTAAATCAATGGAAACTCTTTTAGCAGAGTATTCCACTTTGAATAGGCAACCTGGAATATGGAACAGAGGAAGCAGCTCACAGGTGAAGGCTGTTATCCTTTGGAAATGCAATTCTCCATTTGCTTTAGTATAGGTTGGTAGCAGTTATCACACCTTTTGACACATTGCGGGACCGGTGTTTGGCACATCCTTAACCCTTTTCTCGCCTGAAAGTCTGAGGGCGGCTGGACACCGCTTTCGTGGACAGGCCATGGCCCGTTGAGCAGGTCTGAGAAGGTCCACTGTGTGAAAAATAACTGACTTTATTAGTATGCAAACCTTTTGAAATCCTACCACTGCCCATTTATTTTAAAGCTCGAAATGATTCTGGTTTCTTCTTCCCACATCCTAAAGCTAACTTCCTAATTTGCAGAAGGGAAGAATATATGTAAAAGCTACACAAAAGTACATAAAAGGTGTGGTTGTTTGTTACTCACAAACTAATCAATTGCAATATGTTTAAAAAAACAACTGGCAGACTGTGAACAGTACAGAATGGAGAGCAAAAAAAATAAATGTTATTTTCTTAGGTACAATGAAAGATCTCAACTTTCCTTTACGTGTAATCTGTACTTGACGCTTTTTCTCCGAGAGAACCTGCTCACAGATAGACTGTGACAGTCCGTTCAGATTCATCACAACTACAGAGATTATTTCTAGCAAATGGGCACTGCTCTGTCGATAGCGGTGGATGCCAGCTCCTGTACCGTGCCAGTATTTTAATTGCTCTTATCTCTGCACCGTGGAAAGGACAAATAAAATATTGACGGTGGAGAATTAAAAAAATAAGAAGAAAAGCCGTGACAAAGTCGTATTCTCTCCCATCTTTCTATCAGTCACTGCCGCAAGGAAGACACACAACAGTTTCAGAGCTCAGTCTCGCAAAAAGGCATCATTCATTACATGAGACGTGCACATTTATTTGAGTGAACAATTCTGCTTCAGGTACCATTATGTTCTGACAAGCACACAGGGGCATATTAACAACGGACATCTGCAATTTGGCTATAGTTGCGCCTCTGCCTGTGGGGGCAGAACATCATCAACTACGGGATTAGGTCCAGGGGTTGTACATTGTCGATTTTGCAGGCACTTTTGTAAAAATCGCAGCATTTTTACAAAAATGCCGATTTCGCGGCAAATCGCGAAATCCTGGAGGGTCTGTATAGTTGGTTACTAAGCTGCAGGGCCGGACTGGCCATAGCAGGCACCGTGCGTTTCCCTTTGGGCGCGAGGGTGGGGGCTGGTTTTGGACCCCTGGGGGAGTGTTTGTTACATGGGCCGGTTTTGCAGCATAGCTGCCATATTGGCCCCCTGTAAGAAAAGCAGCTGCAGTGTTTTCCGCGCGCAATTCTCTGCACCCACCCCCCTTCCGCGGCCTTCCCGACTCAGTTGCCAGGACCGGGTTGCATTCGCAGTCAGGGCCTGCTAAGCGGATGTTTTGCTCAAAGTTTGTGGTCCTGAGCACTTTAGATACAATTGTCACTTTCTTTGGATTACTGTTACTACCTGAAAATACGTTAATACACTGAAAATCAGAGGTGCAAAAAGGGACGGACCAGAATGCAAGGTTTCTCAGCCCGCACACCCTTGCATGATGGGGGCTAGCTCCGCCGTACTGGGTGAAGGGCTCCATTGCCTCCAAGCAGTGGTGGCCTGGGTTAAGGTACCATACATATGGGTGTCCTCATCCTCGTGTCCAAGGAGTCCATTTCTTGAGGACCTTCCTCTGCCCTGTGTCATTTGAAAAACAATTGCATAGTTGTCTCTTTCATCTGATGACATCAGAGTAACGGGCCTCCCTCAACTGCTGACCTCAACTTATTTTTTAAGCGTTTTAAGAACCAAATGCGGCAACATGTCAACCTTTGATTACAGGGTTGGCCACCCAGGTATTAAAAGTAACAAAAGGAAAATTCATGTAGATTTTTTCAAAGAACGTCAGTTAGATTTGTTTAATCCGAGTGGTTTCAAGCATCCTTGTATGGGTAACAATTGCCTCTTCTACAAAACGTTCATGTCTGCAGCTGTAGAATGTAATCAAAACCACCGCACTAAAAAAAAAAAAAACTACAAAACTGTAAAGGAAGGCATTTGAGTAGAGCTCTGCGACGTGTAGTAGTATCGGATATCAAAACACTGGTTCTCTGCTCGTGAGGCACACGTTGATATTACTCTGTGCTCATAGTGTTCGACAAAAGGTAACAAAGTAACATGGCTCTAATTCCACTTTACTTGTGTCGGAGAGTAGCAAGGAGGATAAGAAATTGCTATTAGTAGCAATTTCTTAATTTGAAATAAAATGGTTAAAGTTACATCGGAAAAAAGAAACAAAGCATTGGCAAAGACTGTAGAATGGCAAGCTGGTGTCCCTTGAAAAGAATATATATGAACGAATGAATGATTTATAGAGCGCTAACGTAGCCAAAGGCGTCAAGGCGCTAACAGCAGAACCATATGCAGGCAGAAAGGGCACACTCGGACATACATCTAAGGGAACAGCCAGGTCTTTAAAACCTTTCGAAAAAGAGTGTGTGATTGTTGTCCCGAAATTTCCTCGGGGTGGGAGTTCCAAAATGTGGCTGCAGCAATTGAAAAGGATCTCCCGCCCCATCTCATCCTTTTAAACCTGGGCACAGTAAGGAGATGTTTGCTTGCTGACCTGAGATTCCTAGTGGGAGCATAATGATGAAATAAGGCTTTAATGCCATCAGGACCCAGGCCATGGTAAGCATTATGAGTAAGGCAAAGGGTTTTGAACATAATCCTGCAGTCCATCGGGAGCCAGTGCAGAGAAAGAAGAGAAGCTGAGACGGAATGATGTTTAGGCAAGTCAGTCACCAGCCTTGCAGCAGCGTTCTGCACCAGCTGCAGGCGCCACAGCTGTCCCTTATTGATGCCCAAATTAAGGGCATTGCAGTAATCCAGTCTGGACAATATTAAGGCAATGACAACTTGTTTGCGTCACGCAGGTGAAAGAAACTATGAGATCTTCCTTATAAGCCTTATTAGCCCGAAACAGGAAGCCACCGTCCTGCTAATCTGCAGATTATAGGACAGTGAGTTGTCCACCAACACTCTCACATTTTTTCCATGGGAGATGG
Organism: Triturus cristatus; assembly: GCF_964204655.1. Taxonomy (NCBI): domain Eukaryota; kingdom Metazoa; phylum Chordata; class Amphibia; order Caudata; family Salamandridae; genus Triturus; species Triturus cristatus. The sequence continues at coordinate 833,823,652 of NC_140591.1, forward strand.
GGCTAGGGCAAGTGACCAGAGAGTCGGGCCACCGCTCCCCGGTACAGATGTCAACCTTGTCCCCAAAAATAAGAACCTCAGTCTTCTCTCCATTCAATTTCAGATAGTTTTGCGCCATCCAAGACGAGACTGCTTGCATGCAATTTTTAAAATTGCCGATGGCATCGCTGATGTTATGAGTGATGGACACCATGATCTGCGTGTCGTCGGCATATGACAACACCTCGAGACCTAAAGATTTTACCACCTTTGCCAGCAGGGCAACATAGATATTAAACATCGTAGGGCTCAGAGAAGAGCCCTGCGGCACACCGCTTAGAAGGGGAGTTGGATCCAAATAGAAATTGCCCAATTTCACAGTTTGGGTCCGCTCTCTAAGGAAAGAAGCGAGTAGCCCTAAAGCCGAGCCCCCAACACCTATCTCTCTGAGACGTTCCACAAGTCTCAGTGGAGATAGGGTATTGAAAGCTGCAGTGAGATCAAGTAGAATTAATAAAGTGGTGTGACCTGCATCCACCTGAGTACGGATGTTATCAAACACCGTAGTGAGCGCTGTTCCAGTGCTGTGACAGCTTCTGAATCCATTTTGAGAGACATCAAGGATTTGATGATCCCGCAAGTAAGCGCTCCGTGACGAGTATATGCCACGGAATGAAAATAAAAATAGAACTCATGCCATCTAAATGTGGCGGCCATATGCTTCTAGACAGGGCTTTAAGTGGGATGAAAAAATTGGGAGGTCTCCCGCAGGGGCGTGGCCGATGTAATTAAGTTTGTGGCTTAAAAACACAAGCAAAAATCTGTGCTTAGCATAATGTGCCACCGATTTGTTTGTTTTTTGCTGTTTCTGTCATTGCATCCAGATATGATACAACAATCAACATTACATCTACGACAAGCCAGGACTATTGGCTTTGTCTATGGTTGTTAGTTGCATACGATAAATACGCAGCAACTACGACTTGTATATACTATTGAAAAAGCTTCCACTTAAAGCCCAGGTGACACCATGACAATTTTGCTTCTCCTGCGTTTCAAAAAGAGAAAGGAAATCCAGAGAGAAAATGACTCTCTTTAAAGTATTTCCCTTCCCCAACACTGCTCACCTGGCATGACATCATGCCGTAACTTCTCCACTAGTGAGGGGTGAGCAGTGAGAGCAGCGCACATCCACGTGCCTGCAGTCCAGGGAAAAAACAGACCGCCAGTGCCAGGACACAAAACAGAGCTGGATAGAGACCTGTTTCGAGTCCCCTTTAAAAAACAAAATGCTGGTGCTCCGACCCAGTGAGACCAGGCCCACTTAAATCCCTGCTAGTAGATCAAATTCAGTTTTATTTTATGAGATATTGAATAGTACATAGGCTTCTTTTCAGGCAAGGGTACTGAACGCCCGCATTGGCAAAGCCAATTAATACAAACTTTGGGATTCATTGCCTATTGCCATCGGTTTTTAGCGATTCCGTACAGCGTCCACGATGTTGAACAGCATGGCTCAAGAGTAAAAAATCAAAAATGCACAATGACGAATCAGCCTGCATGCCCATGTCTACAAAATATTAGCGTTTTTTTTTCTTTTTGTTTATTTATTCCGGTTGGATCAGTATATAAACAAGCATTGGCATAGCCAATAGCTCTCGCCTTTGGGACCTTATTAGTGTTTAGCCATGCAACAGTTGCATAACTAAATACTTATAAGGTCCCAAAAGCGAGACCTATTGGCTATGCAAAGCGGCCGTGCGGCTGCAAAAGTGAAAGTCATCGCGGTAAAGCGTGGCGCGCGCGCGCACATGCACTGTAGCGCTAGGCTGGCCTGGTAGCACTTTTTGGAGCCCTCTCAATAAGTCTCGCCAGACCAGCGCATGCGCTGGGTCAGGCGAGACCTAAAAAATAAAAATAAACGGGGAAGCATTTCTTTCTTATTTAAGCGCGTGTGAAGGGAACCAACACAGGCAGTGCGAATGTGGAAGGAAGCAACACAAGGAGACAAAGCAAAACAGGGGTGGGGGGCGAAGCAACATAGAGGGCACAGGTGCAGGAAGCAATAGAGGGAAAGGGGAAACAACACTGAAGGGAGAGAGGACAGTGAAGAACAGGGGAAAGAGAAGCACATTGGTTAGAGACACAAATGTGGAAGGTATGTATGCGAAAGCACATGGGCGAGAGGAAGTAGTACTCAAAGGAAAGTACAACACAAAGGGCAAAGGAGCAGCAAACTGGCAACAGAGAGCAACCTTGAGTGTACACAAGGGAAACTGCTGTTAAACAGAAGTACTTTGATGGAGTGCTTAAACAAAAGGTAAAAGTAGTGTACGTACATATGTAATGAGTCCATGCGCCTGGGGATGGGCACACATAAGAATAGAAAATAAAGCCCACATAAGCTGATGAATAAAGGGCAAGCAAATGTGTGACGGTGAAACCAACCCATAATAAGCAATAGGTGAGGTCAAAGCAGACAGTAAGTCTCTTCACAAGCAGACAGCTTGCACTAAAATGTATGGAAACGATTTTTATATGTAATGCATCTCACAAAAGTGTGTTATAGTTACTGGTGCAAAGAAAGTGTACTATAGGCTTTGAATCACTGCAACATGAAGACACAGTTAAAAAACCACAAGGATAACAAAAAATAAAAATGTGTTTAAGAATGATTGGCAAACAATTGGCTCTTCAGCCCTGGTACTGAAATGCTGATTTTTCAAGCAGATATGCACATGCAGTAAGGAGAAAATGTAATCACTGAAGTGCAAGAAAGCCCCCTGCTGTACTGAGCTGGCCCGCTGCCCCATGGTTGTATGCTCTTGTGGTTGGAAGCAAAATGCGAATGACAGCTGATCACAGTTGATGAAATGGGCTGACCCAAAGCCTTTCTATATGTGTATGCATAAAAGTATGCCGTTTGCATTTATGAATCTTATTGATCACCTAAGGCTGGTGAAACAGCTAGCTGGCTCTGTGCCAGACCTGTTGGCTGGATGATTCTGGCCAGTTGTAGACCTTTCAAGCCCCTAAAACAACGTGTTGGGTTGAACCTCATTTAAAAGGAATTCCTAATGATGAATTGTCAAGTGAAGTCGGGTCATCGTTCCATGCATTTAGGATATGTACATGTACAAGGATGGTGACAGTACTGCACAGGATGCCATTGACGCCTATTGTTTACAGACTGAAATATTGCACGTCTTGAAACAACTTCTATCGAGGTTTAGATAGTGGTCTCGTTTTGTTCCATTTTGAGCTAATACTTAAAGTGGCGAAGTTCCATTGTTTGTTTGGTTGTTTATGCTACTGTGTTAAAGATCTCCGGTTAACTTTTCGAGATTTTTGTAGTTGCTTATTTGCTTAGAGCAGATGGATCTAACACAACCTTCTGCTCCAGACTCATGTGGTCTGTAATTTGAAATCATTACTGACACTTTCCAACCAGACAGGCGGTCATTTGCAAGGAAAGTTTTGTAGTGCCAAGTGGGTAGTGGTTAGCTAGTGGTAAATGCAGGGTGATGGGGAGTGAAAAAAGGCGCGTCTGCAGTAGTCTGAGCTGCTGACTGCAGGATATCCTCAAGACGTGTTCGAAGCTGCTAAATCTTTGTCCTTTATTCAAAGTGAGTTTGCTTAAGTAAGACGTCTAAAGGCCTCTAAGGCAGGAACACATTTTAACTTTATGCCTTGAATTTCATTGGACTCCTGCTACTCAGTGCTCTGAAGTATCAGCAATACAACATGTATCACTGTATGAAACTTCCAAATAAATAGATACGCTGAGCGGGGAGTGCTAAAAAAGATAAACCATGAATAGTGCGTAGTAAAGAATGACGGGCCCTCTGTGGAATGAGGTGAGGGGCCCTTGAGTTTCCCATGTCTCACTGATATTCATAGTCTTTGGCAGAATCCCCCACCCAGAGGGTTGAGGTACCTCTGAATGACTGGGGGTTCCACTACACCCCCTGACCATGATATGGACAATGTATGGCTTTTCAAGAATTCTGTTAGTTATTGATATAAAGCAAAATCTGATATTACAGTTCTGAATGTTAACAGATGCATGAAAAGGCATTATGGATTCTTACTCGATATTGGGTGAAGTTTGAAACAGTGACGTTGCACTACAGGTCGGGTGACCCTGACAAGTGTTGAATAAGTGGGGCATTTACTAAGGGAATTAATTTCCATGTCACTTTGTGTGCACGAAGTAGACTGACCAAATTCTTTCCTTCCCTCGTTTGCCCCTTTTCACATTGAAATTCCCATTGGAGGCACTCTCCATTTACCCTGTCACAAAAGATTGTTTTGCCAGTGATCAAATAAAATGTTGTCAAGAGGTAAATAATCAAAGCCAGTCTTTGTTATCCTTACCTAAAGCAGGAAGAAATAATATATTTATTTTCTTCATTGCAGGATGTTTCCCTTTCAGGTGAAAAGCTCTTTTACTGGTGTCTGTGTTATTTGCATGTTTTTTTGTTTTGTTTTACCTGCAGAGTTAAATCTATAAAGCTTCTAAAATAGTTCAGGAGTTTACAGCAGGTCCGGCCGAAAGTAGCAAAATTGAAACTTTGATTAAACAATTCTAACAAATTTAGCATGTGGGCTACTTTGCCCCACTTAAGTACTAGGTTTCTTATTTACGGTGGTATAGGCCAAACCTGTGCTATATCATCCAATGGTTCTCATCGGTTGTACGATCCGTGGTCACAAAGGACTCTGTTAACCAGTTCATGGAAGTGGGATTAATTGAATTAGGTTGGATGGACAATTTGTGTCCTTATTATGAATATCATAGAGCCTGTGGGCCTTCCACGTTGAAGATGTATCCACTGCTGCCTCAATCCATGTTTTCCTAGTGTGATACTGACGGTTGCTGCCTTCCTCTTTCCATTGTGTGGGCCTTACTCATTTATTTTGGTGTTTCACATTGCACTCAATTTAGCCTCAGAATTGCTTCAGAGCGCTTTAAGTGTCCAGACTAGACTATTAGGAATTTTGATAGCAGCAGCTCATTCTAATGCAGGACGTGGCCCTTATCTAATATGTCACACTGACTACCCCCAAGTCGGTTAAGTGGTATCTATCACTCAAACACAAAAATGATGCCAAGTCATTAGACAAACTCTGTCTTGAAGAGAAATGTTTTCAAGAGTTTTCTGAAACTTAGATGTTTGGGTTCTCTTCTCACAGTAGACTAAAGAATTTGTACCCCTAAACTCCCAGTTCTGCATCTGTGTTTCTGTCATCCCAGTGTTTGTGGTTTGATAAAGTGCTTGTTGGTCGAATTTGAGAGTCCTGGTCGTAATATAATGTGAAGCCTGGTTTTGAAGCTATCCTCAGTCTTTGTTTCAATTAGATTTTTGGGTAGTGTGGAAGGTCTTGAACGTTATGCTTAATTTCACCTGAAGCAAGTGGGGGTGATTTTATAGCTGGTTTGATGCTCTCACGTTTCCAAAACCAGACGCATTTTTTGGCTACCTAGATGTATGCCTTTAGTAGTCTCTAAGTGAGATTTCTGAGGGGTCCCAAATAACGAATATTGCAGTTTTCCAGCCAGCCCATTGCGAAGGATCTGGACAGCTTTACTGTGCAGTTGACTGATAGGTCAACTACACAGTAAAGCTGAGTAAGACAAGTTGTAAGTTCTTCTCTTTGACTGTTGCATTATTTGTGGGGAGAATGACAGGCCTTTATTGAAAACCATCCCCAAGTTTCTTGTTTTGTGCAGTGTTTGGAGGAGTGTTGATGATGGGGAGCCATGCAATAGGAAACTTATCAGAGCTGTTGCCTCCTGGTAGCCCAATCTCAGTTTCTGTTCCTTTAAGACAATTATGATACTTCTTGATCCGCTGGAATGTGTGGTCAACACTTTCAATGATGTTTAGATAGTTTCCTGGTTCCTTTAGCTGTATATGAAATTTGTGCGTTACTGGTGAACATTTGGAATTGACTTTGGTGGCTTTGGTATAAAGACAAGGAAGAACATGGATCTGTTAATCAATTTTATTTAATTGAATCTGTGGAATGTGGTTATGGTGAAAAGATCCATTTTAGCGCTGTTAGATACCCAGTTCATTCATTCAGTCTGTTCAGTAGGTCCACAGTGTCATGGGAAGTCGAGAGTTCTAGAAACTCCACACAAACTTAATGACCGGCATGAGTAGATCTTCCCTAAAATCTCAGGTCCGTTCATGTTCCTTGCATGGGTCTGAATCCAGATTTGTAGATCATGTAGGAGATATTTTGCTTGTTCTACAGGACTCTCCCGGGGTAAAGAAGATTAGAGATCGGTCTGTGGTTGTGGAGTTTTTGTGGTTTTGCCTATGATTTTATTCAGGGGAGGCATAAGCATACCATATCTCAACAGGCTAGGAGTGATTCCCTTGATTAGGGAAGATTTTAATAAATTTATGATGTTTGGTCCTAGTGCTGGGAGAAAGTGTTCCATACAGGCTGCAAGGGGCTACACTTCCATGTGATGCAGCGGGAGCGTTGGTGGATTTTTGTCAGTTTACCTTTCCACACCAACCACTATACAATAATCGGAAACGTAACTCTGACGGGCCCATAAGTCGTTATCACTCAGTTAGCAATATCAAAGGTCCTCATATGAATCTTTGGTAGAGCTAAACGGGACAAAATAATGAAAGACGCAATGTTATTTCTCCACGAGGACCTACAATGAAGAAATACGCTAAACATTGGTCATTATAAACATATCCAAATAACTCAGTAACTCCGTAATAAAGACAAACGCTATTCTTTTCTATTAGTTTTTCAATAATACAAATGGTCAAACACAGATACAAGTTAGAATGTCATAATTTGGTTCACAAAACACAGAATAGATCCACAATAATCACCACAGATCATTTACGAAAACATCAGAATTCAGGTATAGAGGAGAAAGAGAAAACATAAGTGAAACAATGATTCACTTATGAGATGTAATACTAATTCACAGCGTGCAATTAATCTGAATAGCCAACTCCATGGCCGTTAGAGTATAGCAAGGGCAGCATCACCAACCCATGATGTGCCAAGTCTGGGAAAGTCTCCTAGGTATGGCAGGATCTGCCAGCCAGAGATTCAGAAATCAGCACAGCATGCAGCATACCACGAATGCAGGACAGGTCACTAATCTTGTGAACGAGCTGAGGAACACTTTCCCACAGGAATCTTTATAGTGTGCTACTTCCTTTCTTTCGATAAAATGTTGCTCTCTCTCATCATCAAGCCTCTCTATTGGTTATTTACGATGGCATGATCATCTATTGACATTGACTTTCCTACTATTTTCTAAACACTCTTGGTCTAAAATGTGTGTAACTTCTAAGAGAGGAAGGAAGAACCTAGATACATTTGTACACTAAATCTAGCAATACTTACATTCATGTCATCTACAACACTCGCCTAGACAGGAAAGAATTCTAAAGGAGTTTTAGAAACAGGCTAAATATTTATACTTTTTTTTTATTTAGTTTTTTTATAGCGTGACCTAGACCGGAATCCGGTATCAGAGTGCTTTACATGAGCATCAGTTTCGTTACAGAAGGACACATGCATTTTTGAAAGGCACGAGTTCCATGATTAACCTCTGTAAACTTGGTGGATTTTCGCTGGAATGGTATTCCGCACTCTCGAATCACAACAGGAGATGGCCTGGCATCCAGCCTTCTTGTCCTCATACATGCTTGTCTCTGGTCTGGTGTAAGGAGTCAGATATGGGGAGGTACCCGCGAGGACTGCATCATACCTGAAGAACCTAGCCTTGAAACGGATGCCGCAATGAGTGGTGTTTATGAAGCACTGATCTGGTCTTTTGCGGAAGCATGTGTATCATTTGAAGGTCAGGAGCACAGTGAAGCACATCCCCTAGCAATTCTTGAGGCCTGCAGTATTTTAACGAAATTGAGAATAATTTCTAAAAGCCTACACTACTTTCATGAAGAATAAAAGCAGATTTTTTGTTGTTTATTTTTCTGCGCTTAGGAAGACAGAATAACATTCAGTTAGCATTATTCTCATCATGTTCAACTATGAAAATCAACGTTCGTGCCTTGTGCACATATCATGTGTTGTACACTCTCGTATTCTATATTAGTAGTTCACACACCTTTATTAACAAGCATTTGCAATGCAACAGGTCTCGCATTTGTTAGATTTAGAGCTATTGGCATTGAAATTACAATATCTTCCTAATCTGTTTTTGTTTGTAGTGTTGTGAATGTATGTAAATAGAAATAGCTGCAGCACTTTGTAGTGTACTAAGCATGTGGATTTACAACTAGTATGTAAGAATAACTGGTGGTGGCGAGAGGAATAGGTAGCAGTAGTGTGTACTGTCTATAGTAGATGTCGCCTCTGTCTGGTTCCCCGTGCGTAGTATGGGAGGTATTGTATTTGTATATGCGATAGTGCTAATATGACTGCAGGTTTTGAGAGTGCTTTATATAGGTAGGTGAGAGAAAACAGCAGCCAGAACTGTACCATGAGTCGACTTGAAACCATGCCTAATGCTGCTAAAGCGAAAGCGCTATGAAGATTTAAGAAGCTACACACCCAAAATGAAGTGCAGTGATTAGGTAAAGTGAAGGGCCAAGAAGATCTAAAAAGGCACGTATGAAAAAATAAACTGCCGCAATGCGCTGAAGTGGAAGTGCCATGGAGATGGAAGAAGGCACATACGAGACAGTGAACGCAAAAGCGACCAGGAATTAACAGGCAGATGTGGCCTCTGGCAGTTTCCCCCTGGTTAGTATGGAGCGCATGCACTCATGTGGCACAGCACATCACGCGCACACAAGTACACCCCTTTGCACATTGCCGCCCGTAAAACACTGCAGAAGCGACCGGTAACAACTGGGTAGATGTGGCCTCTGTCACAAGGATGACTGAAAACAAGAACCAGTTTTATTATACAGATGCAAAGGAATTCACTAACCCGTTTTTCTGATGGACCAACTGCTTGGCAGGGTAGATGGCATCCAACCTGAGAAACTAGTTGGTAGACGCGGTCTACCCGCGTGTACCCTCGACTCGTGCCCGGTCAGTAATGAGCTTTTACACCTTTGGGTAATGTCCACGCTATACAAATATACATAAATAAATACATTCGAAGGAGATAAGGGGTAGAACGCATGAGGTTAAAAACAGCTCTAAAGTAAGTTAAAGTTGGTTCCTATTATGACAGGTAAGATGTAGGTTGGCGCCTTCCTCGAGCCCACACCAGAGGCTGCTGTGCGTCAGTAAAGGGGAGGAGATCATGTTTGTGCATCGCATTGTTGCTGATTTGCACTTGTACGTAGACGATACAGCTGCAAATTTTCTTCTGTGATCTCCTAAAAGTAGGAGAGGTGTTATTTCCGCACAACAGACACAGAAACCGCAAACGTATGTTTTAATTAACGAGCAGAGCAGCTTCATACATGCACAAATATTGGAAGGTGCTTCAATTCTTAGCAAAATATATTTTTAAAGTATGAAAAATTATGATATGGTTGCAAAATACCCACTCTGGTAACAACGTTATTGTGCACTAAGTAGAGCGTATGCGCGCTAATAAATGATCCTTTTCCGTCCCACCACAGTTCCAAGATGGCTGCTGTGTTGGAGTTCAGACCCTCCCTGTTGCGCTCCACTTCCCTAAGCATTGCTCTTCTCTGTGGCATGACAGTAAAATCCGAGATATCTGATGGGGCCTCCCGTGTGTTTCTACCATCAGATGCCATTCCTGTAACAGCCACTGTACTGCCGGCTGGTAGCTCGTGCAGCTTTGCATCATGCAGCCCTCGGCTCTCTCCTGTGGCCGAGAGGCGTTGGTGTCGAGCTCCTTGAATAGCGCTGGGCGCTGCTTAACCGAGGGAGACTTTGGTACAGCATATGCACAATACCTGCTAGTGCTGAGCCTAGCCCCTGAGCTGCAGGCAGAGCTTAAGGTGAGTAATCGAGTGGTGGATAATTTGATCTTTTTTGCCCATAACTGTCGCACTTACTTTGCATAAGCATAAATGCACCTGTGAGAAGAAGTCACAATAATTTGATACGCAAAGACCACATGTCAAGCTACGGCTTCCAACACGTCTTTCGGATATAAGCCGAGAATAGGCAGCTGCAGGATGCCTTTTTTCGTATCACGTTGCATGCGACAGTGTCTGATGGAGATGAAAGCATGTGCAAGTCTTTCTAACTTGTAGTGCTCATGTTCACCAGAACTTCGCCAGCGATTATATATGCCCCCGTTATCCTATCTCTACCGTTAATACAGCCCGCCCCTCTTATTAAAAACATATACTAAGCTTTGTCACCTCCCCCCCTCAAAAAACACATCCCGAATCTATTTAGAATTTTTTTTCCAGAGGTCAAAATATGGGTGCGGTGGAAAAACAAAGTAGTTTGAGTAAGCCGGCAGTAAAACAAAACCAAGCGGCAGTGAAAGCGATCGCAAAAGCAGTTCGCTATTGTAAAACAAACACACACGCGAGTGGTTCACGCGCGCCACAGCGAAACATGTGGTTTCAATTATCGCGCCCGTGTCTGGGCACGATAATTGAAACCACATGGCCGGCGGTGCGCGTAATAGACACCAATAGGCCAATGGCGGAGCAATGCGCCCGCCTTTGGCCAATTACGTGCGGTCTTTAATAAAAAGACGCACACAAAGGCCAATAGAGTGGCACAAAAGGAAAAGCACACGCACGAGCGTGTGCGATTCCTAGGGTGATTTTGAAACCTCGTACAAGAGGTCTCTCGCTGCGTGACAGTGCTATGCACTGCAACGCTAGGCGCGAGACCTAAAAACCATGCATTAGAGTGGATTTCATAGAGTAGATTTTATTTATAAAAATCGTGCTCCATAACATGTGAGATGCTTTGATTTGTTTTCTTCTTTTTGCGCTCATAGAAGGACTTATTCTAGCAGGTTGACTGCAGAGAGGGAGATCCTCTTCAGCGGGAGATGGGGTGGTATGGCTATGGTTGATAACTAAGTTGGGTAGAATGCTGCGATGTGATGTCTTTACAGCTAGTCGGTTGGTCAACTTCTGATATTCAAGATTTATTTGCATTGGAGCTTAGTTGATAAGTTTGAAAATGAATGTCCTCTTTTGATGAATGTGGGTAGCCCCTTTAAATTTTACAAAGTATCTTTTCCTCCACCATTGATATTCCAACTTTTGGCATTCTCGTTTTAGTTTTTCCAATTCTGCTTTGAGTCATGTGTGGATGGGTTGTGGTCTAGATTTTAGCTTTCTCAATTTGCAGAAGGACAGCTGCTCCAAGGGTATGGGTTATGTTTCAGTGCAAAGTTGTCAGCATACCCTCTGGTTGCCCTCTCCTAGTGTTACGGAATTTCTTGAATCCATGCTCATTTATGTTGCAGTAATATATGGTCAGAACAGATCTCTTATTATGGTTATTAGGTTGACATGTTAGATGGAGGATAAAAAAGAGTGATATAGTCATGAATGAGGATGCACCTTAAGGTTTGTTGTTTCAATATTGTTTGCGAAAATGAGGTTCAACATATGGCCGGCTGAGTGTGTCTCGCCACTGACTCAGTGGCTAAAACCCAAGTCTAATAATTCCAATGGATCACATAATCATTGCAGATTGTTTGACCACGATAATTCAGTTTCCATTGTATGGATACTTTAATAAACCTAATTCAGGAAATTGTTCAATATTTAGATTAAATAGTCTGATTCACCTCGAAGTTTGAATGAGACATCTTCCATTTCCCGTGTGTTAGCATGTCCGAGGGCCAGGTGGTGAAGTGGCATATATGTCATCTACAAACTAGGTTCACCTTCTTGCTTGACTGTAATTGCCATTGTTTCAGTCTAGCTTTTCGTTCTAAAATTGTATTTGGTTTTACCACTGAGGTCAGGGAAGTGCCTTTTGCAGGTCTGGTGTCAATCTGTTCAGTAGTTCCTGAGAAAATCAAAAGTAAAATCATATATATATGTGGGCGGAGCCTAACCACACATCTCATCCTGAGATCTGATTGGCTGTCAGCACTTCATCCAAGAAGTGTTGGCAGCCATCTTGGGACCAATATACATGATAGCACCTCATTAAAAAGCATTGCAGTTAATAGAAGGTTTTAAGACTTTAGTTACATTATAAATCATTTGTTGATGGTACCATACTCATTTTAGGAATTGTGGTATGTTCTAAGGTGATTTCACCATGTGAAAAAAGCCTTCTGCTGGGATATCATGATTGAGAGAAAAATATTTTCTCATGCTTTTACCACAGAGGTTTGGAAGCTAACCTGAGAGCTTATTTTCTGTAAATTCACATTATCTTTCTCAGTCATGTGAGAATGAAGTCTGACATTCTCAGTAAAACATGTACATCCTACAAGGGCAGAGACTGTCAGTTGATTCCTTTGTGTTCTACTGCAGCTTCCCAGAGTGTTCCAAAGAACTACTAGAGCGCTAACAGTCCTACTTATGATAAACGTATGGCACACCTGAAGCCATCTTGCTTGGATTAAAGTGGTAACTCTTAAAACATTTAATTTAAAAAGGAACAAAATGAGGGGGTTCATTTTTCCATAAAAAGTATTATTAGTGCTGCAGAAAGAAAAATTAGGGTACATTTTGAGTGACTTCTCAAATCCTCTAATATTTCATTAAAAAATTCAGACATGCAGACTGAAACATGCACTTTCAATACCAGCAGCAGTTTTCCCTGGTGAGCAGTAGCTTTACTACAGTGATCTAATGAGCAAAAAGAGTGCTAACATTCTGAATTTATGGCAAATGTGTGACACATCTGAATGCCTTCTTGATGGAATCAAAGTAAAAAACTGAAAGTTTTTCCTACTGAGGAGACTGCAGTAAATGAGGAAATTAGGAACCTTCATATCAAATAAGTCTCCCAAGATGGCCACCAGAGACAAAAGAGCCCAGATGTAGCCCAAGTATAGCCCAATGACAGAATGGGCCAGAATGTTCTTAAAAACAACTAGAGTGCTTACTGTCTTCATTATGACAAAAGTATGGCACACCTGAAGCCATCTTGATTGGAATAAACTGGTAACACTTAAAACATTTAATTGAAAAAAGAACACAATGAGGGGGTTCATTTTGCCATAGAAATTATGATTAATGCTGAAGAAAGAAAATGAGGGCACATTTTGAGTGACTTCTCAAAGCCTCTTCTATTTCATTAAAAAATTCTGACATGCAGACTGAAACATGCACTTTTAATACCAGGAGCAGACTTCCATGGTGAACAGTAGTTTTACTACAGTGATCTAATGAGCAACTAGAGTGCTAACTTCATAACAAATAAATCTCCCAAGATGGCCACCGGAGACAAAAGAGCCCAAATGTAGCCCAAAATCGCCCAGATGTAGCCCAAATATAGCCCAATGACAGAAGTGTGCAAAACACTTATTTTTTGTGTTTTTGCAGTGTTATATAGTGCAGACTTGTCAGGTATTGGAGTGCTTTACATGAGCATTGGTTACATCAGACAAGAACAAATTCATTTTGGTTGTAGACATGGGGAGACTAAGTGATTTGACCAGAATCACAGAATGTCGAGCTGAAGCAGAAACTTCAACCTGGTTCCCCAGTTGCAAAGTCTGCAGTTCTGGAAGTAACACTACATCCCCTCCCCTAAGTGCAACATTTAATCAAGTGGTCAACTGGATAAAAAAACATAAAGATAACAAATAATTTAAAAGTGCTTTGTTGCTATTTGAAAACTCAGAAAATATGTCCTTATTTTAGTCTTTTAGAGCACTAACCATAATTTTGATGCCAATAAGACCTTCTCATATATGTAATTTCTAAAGGAAATGCTCTAGGTATTACAGTTTTGATTACATCAAGATGATGTCTGGCGTTCCACACTTTTGTAATAAATATAGAATGTTAGCAATCTAGTTGTTCATTAGGATACTGTTGAGAGGCAGAGGCCAGGGGCACGGACTCTGAAAATTGAAGGCAGGTAGGAGGGTGCAAAGGCAACAATTTAACCACACTGAGCAGGCAGGAAGGGCCGTGGAAGCACAACAGACTATGGAGGGCAGTGGAAAGGGGGGCAGGGGCAACAAACCAACAATACAGGACTTGCAAGAGAGGCTGTGGCAATGTAATAGACCATTGTGGGCAGAAGGAAGAGGCAATGGTAGTACAACCATACATGCCAACAGACCCGATTCAGCCAGGAAACGTCCAATGTTTTTAAGCTCAAATGGGCTTTATTTGATCTGTCTCCTGTCTAAAATCTCCTCTTTTTCAATGTAACTCAAAGGGGAAAATCAATACCCCAGTTTTTTTTCAAAATCTCCCTCTTACCAAGTTCAAAATGTTCGCAAGTATGGTACATTGGATCATGGAAGGAAATGGGGTAGGGACATGGACTTGGATAACAGAGGACAGGAGGGACATGGAGAGGTGCACCAAACTGACCCTGCAGGGCAGGCATCAGGGTTTGCAGCAGTACAATACACCACACAGGGCATGCGGGACGGGAGTGCAGCACAACAATCCATAGAAAGCAAGAGGGAGGGGACAGGACCATGCACATGGACAACCGAGAACAGAGGGGCAAGAGGCAATGGTAGCTAGCTGACCATAATGGACAGACAGGAGAGAAAGCTGCAGCATAACAGCCCATAAAGGGCAGGAGGGACGGATCAGGGGCATTACAATGGAACAGACAAGCCAGGAGGGAGGGAGTAGGGGTCTGCACATGTAAACAGAGGGCTGGGGGCAAGGGGACAGGGCAGGAGCAGCAAGATAGCCATGGAGGTCAGGCAGGATGGGCACTAGAAGCAAGACACACCATGAAGAGCAACAGTGAGACTGTGATGGCATACACACAGACCATGGAGGGAAGGTGGGAGGGGGTCAGGGGCAGCTAACTGACCACACAGGGAAGGTGGGAGGGGCCATGGCAGCACAGAAGACCATGCATGGCAAGTGGGAGGGTTAGTGGCAGCACAAGGGCTATGATGGGCAAGAAGGAGGGTGCAGGGGCATGCACAAAGGACCTGTGCACAGACCAGAAAGTTCAGGGGAAGGGGCCTCACAACAGACCACACGGGGCAGGCAGGAGGAGCAGTTGTAGCACAACAGACCAGGGAGGGCAGAAGGGAGTGGCAGTACAATGGACCATGTAGGACAGGAGGAAGAGGATAGGGGCATGGCAAGGTGGAGGTGGCAGGGACAGGTTGCAGTCATCTGACAATGCTAGGCAGGTGGGAGGGGAGTGGCAGCTCAACAGAACACTCAGAGTAGATAGGAGTGGCAGGTCCATGGGACATGGTGGGCAAAGAGGATGGAGCAGGGGCATGCACAAAGACATCGGAGGGCAGGGGGAAGGAGAATAGGGGCAGCAAGCTAAGCACAGAGTTTAAGCAGGAGGTCAATGATGGGGCATAGAATTGGGTAATGGAGGGCAGGAGGAGTGGACTGGTACATCATACTAAATTGAGGGCAGTGGCAGCACATCAGACCATGCATGGCAGGAGGGAGGAGGCTAATCCATGGATTCACACAACAGAGGATAGGGAGGAGGGGGATGGGGCAGCAAGCTAACTGTTCAGAGAAGGCGGGTATTAGGAACTTTATTGTTTTTAAAACATTGTGTCTGTGCGAACTACTTAAAATATGAACAAGTATGCAGCATAATCTCACTTTTATTCAGGAAGAAGAGGACGTTTGTGACTGTGACTCCAGGCTCACTTGGCAGAAACACCCCCTGACCCTCCACCCCCTATCGCAAAATGTAATGCCCGTGAAAAGGGTAGGTGAACACAGTGTTATATAGAACATAGTCCTGAGAGCACGATTGAAAATGAAAACTAGATATAGTGTATGGTATAAACTATGCACCAAAAAGTGTGATACAAGATGAACCGGGCGTGAAATATAATATGCAATACATTGTGCGCAATGACAGATTCATTGGAGAGCGCGAGATAGCACAGACACTAGCGCGTGCTATGCGATATGCGCCTTGGAGTGTAATATGCACAGGGCAGTGTTGTGTAACCTAACTAGTCTCTAAAGTTGTAATATAAAATATGTGCTGGGGAGTGTAGCGTTGCATATGCACTGTGACAAAGATATGGATCCCAGATTGAAATATGTATGGCATAGCGCTGTGCGTTATAACATAGGCATGGAGGAAGGAACGTTAGATGGGGCAATATAACCTGTGCGAAGGCAAGTGTGGCATGACATATTCACGGGGTGGTGTTATAGTGCACATGGGCTAGAGAGTGTCATAGCATACGCATTAGCTGGTGGAATACAACACAGAGGTAAGTGGCACTCGGCGGGCACTGGTGGGTGTAACACAGGAGTGTGCTGTGACTCTCGTGAGGTTGGTCTCCTTTCCAGAGAGTAACATAAAAAGTATTACACATCCGGCGGTGACTGTGTGTTTTATTAACCGTGAGGGGGGTTTCTTGCATAGTTTTTGTCGAATCTCCTTTGAATGGCTTGGTGTGCGTGTGTATTAAATGTGCCCGTCTATAGCTACCCATGTTTGTATAGATAAACGACAAGGGTGTCTACTCAGAGTACCCACCGCCGGGGGCACCGGGATTAGGCACGGTAGGGCGTCGGACACGTCAGAGCTTCACTAGCGGAGTAAATACATTCCATGTGGATTCATTGCATGCATAGTCGCTTGTTTTTTTTTTTTTTTTTTTTTAACTTTTATTACAGAATGCAAAAGATATACAAAGATGGGCCTACAACCTTCAGGCCGGCCGCTAGCAAACAGTGAGAGCATAAAATACAGTTATTAAACCCAAGCAGCAAGTGATAAAGGTCCCAGAAGTCGAAGGAAGCGTTGGCGGCCACACCGTCCGGACCCCCCAAATGACGGTTCAATTTTTTATAAGAAACTACAAACAAATCCACAAGGCAGCAAAAGTCAAAGCAGCATTATGAGCTCCCCCGGGGAGGACCCTACCGATCCACAGGAATAGGGGGGGGGGGGGACAGGCCGGGACAGAAACAAAGTGGACACAATACCCAGAACCAAGGTGACAAGCAGACTAGGGAGACTGGGCCACTGCCAAGTCAGGCGTCAGCGGCGGGGCACAAATCCCGCCACGATAGGAGTTCCAGGGGCCCCACACTTTCACCCATTTCCCAGGCTTACCTCTCGCCACATACACTACCTTCACCCGAAACATACACCAATCCATGTTGTCCTTCCACACCGAAACCGTTGGTGACCTCTGGGAGCCCCACAATTGTGCTATGTCACGCTTGGCCACCATATATCCCAGAGTCACCCACCACGTCTGCGGCACCGTGTAATCAGTCGGCTCCCACACATTTAGCAGACATCTCCTAGCCTCGGGAAACAGCGTCACATGCATGACCGCTTGCAACACCGCATGTACACCACGCCAGAATCGCGCCACCTCCGGGCATTCCCACAAAGTATGGATGAAGGTCCCTAACATACCACACACACGCTTACACAGCCCATTCACGGCATATCCCATACGCATCAGACCCGGCCCCGTAACATAGACCCTGTGGAGTATTTTGAGCTGGACGAAGCGAAGGCGGGCCGGTATGGCCACCTCTTTCGGGGAGGCCACCGCAGACACCCAGTCCTCGTCATCCAGCTCCAATCCATCGGCGACCCATGCCTCACGAAGGCCAGTCAGCAGTCCCGAGCGATCGTTGATGAGCATTTTATAAATCAATGAGATAGTGCCATCCGGTACATGCCCATCTAGCACTCTATCTTCCAGAGGGGAGCACTCCGGGATGGAGGCAACATCCGGGAATACGGAACACAGCGCGTGACGAACCTGTACATATCGGAAGTACTCCCTGTCCTGCAACTGGAATTCCGTCTGCAGCACATCGAATGTTTTGAATCCACCCCTCGTCCAGAGATCGCCCACCCTGCTGATGCCTATCATGTCCCACTTCTCAAAGCCTTTCGAGGTCCACAAGCAGCCCAGTCGCTCAGATGCATACAGTGGCGTCGCCCGGGTCAACCGATCCTTCCACCCCATCGCCAAGTTTGCCGCGTGCCACACCCGTACCGCGACCCGCGTAGGGACCGTCAAACTTGCGTCGAGCGATCTAGAGTAAAGTGTACGATTATAGTCGCCACCCGGCAGTAAAAGTTTGTCCATTTCAAAAGCCGGGTTAAGGGCGGGCCCATAAAGGCCGTGGTTTATCGCAGCCAGCTGGGAGGCCCAGTAATACCGTTTGATGTCTGGGAGGGCGACCCCCCCCATCATACCACGGGAGCGTCAGCTTCGCGAGGGCGATACACGGCCTCCCATCCCAAAACAGGTGGCGCTGCAGACCCTCCACCTCCCGAAAGTAGCGCGCCGGGACGACGTCCATCGTGTTTTGTAAAGCGTATAAGAAACGTGGCAACGACATTATCTTAAACAGTGCCGCACGGCCGAGCGGCGAGAGCGGCAAGCGCCTCCAACGCGCCACATCCTCCTTCAGGCGCTGGAGGGGGGGGGGGGAGTAAGTTCTGTTTATATCGGGCCGCGGCGTCCAGGGTAATAAAGATACCCAGGTACTTAAATCCCGCATAGTCGCCTTTTAATGAATATCATGCAAATCGCAAAGAAGGGGGGCCACACAGCCCCCCTTAAAAAAATATAATAATAAAAGGCCGGCATCGTGCCGGTTCCACGCCCCTCCTTGCAGCACTCTGCAAACGTGCCCCCTGGTGAGTTGTAAGTTGGGGAATTAATTCCCCTTCAATACTGAGGGTCCTTGAGGGCCAACTAGCCCAACAGGTATCTCCAGTATGCGCCAGGTAGCTGCGTTGCAGAAAGGTGTTCTGAGGACACGCCCCTTTTTACACCTCTCTGCAACGCAGCTCTGTGGCGCTTACTGGAGGTACCTAGTGGGCTGGTTGGACCCTAGGGACCCTCAGGATTCAAGGAGACTTAATCTCCCAACTTAAAATGGCCACAGGGCATGTTTACACAATGGGGAAGGGAGGGGACGGTGCCTGAGGTGACGTTTGCAAACACGCCCTGTGGCCTGTTTTAAGAGGTAGTTTTAATCCCCTGCCCTATTATATTCTAGGGGCTTACAGAGGATGTCATGCTAATCACAGGGGGACCCCAACGCATAGTGTTCCATAGTGTATGTAGGTGTTTTCACTGTATTCTGAGTGTCTTTTAACATAGCACTGTCTCTAGGACTGGTAAGTCAGACTCAGTTACCATCAGTATCCGTCTGAAAAAGTTGAGGGTACAGGATGATTTTGCAACAAGGCTTCTTTCTGCTCTTCTGTTTCTTCTTTCTGCAATTGTATCCTTCTTCCTGCACTTTTCTTCGTCTTTGAGGGCTTCTGTTGCTTCTTTCTGCATTTCATTTTTTTCTTTCTGTGCGTTTTTTCTTCCTTCTGCACATGTCCTGTCTCTGTAGGCATAGTTAGAAATTAGCATTTACAAAACCTTTGAAATTCACTGAAAAAACCATAGGTTTCAGGCACGTTATAGTTGGGAATTAGCTTTTAAAAAACCTTAGAAATTCACAGAAAAAACTTTGGTTTCAGGGGCGTTCAGCTGAACTAACTATAACGGGGGAATTTCAATGGTTTTGTACGAGTGAAAAGTCCAGCTAACTAGAACGCCCCTGAAACCTATGGTTTTTTCAGTGAATATGTATATATATATATATATCTTGTGGGTTCAAAGTCATTTTAAAAAGGAACACAATTGTTGTCAAACCAATTTAACCTTATAAAATATAGTAGTGGGATAATGCATCTACATTCAGAGATCTATGAGCTACCCATGAGGTCCAGGATTACATTATTCCACCATTCTGCGGATATAAAAATTAGCACTGTTGAATTGAGTGACCTTTTCTAGCTGTGCTTTGAGAGTTACTCATTAACGGAAGAACTATTAATAGCATTGTTGTTATTTTTGCCAACTGTCGGAATCTGGCGACGCTGTATTGGGGCAGGGCTACAACTTCACACAGCTTGACCATTCCTTGGCGATCAGTGTCAGTTATAGCCTTGCGTCTTCGAGAACGGAAGAGCAAAATGTAGTGATTAAGTTATTACAAATGGAATGTTTAATAGCGTATTAATTATGGTTATCCATCGTTTCTGGGGGGTTTTTCCAGACATTCATGGTGGTCCCATATGAAAGTCTCGTTCCCTGCTGCGTTGTTGTAAATGTTCTGATAAAAAAAGAATCGCTGTTAACCCAATTTTAAGTAATATTAAAACATAGGAATGTTGGGAGCTCCATTGAAGACAATGGAGTGCTCCCTGCTTCTAGGGGCCGGTAAAGGCCCTCAGAGTAACATTCCAATGTTTTACAAAGGCCTCTCTGAGCTCGAGGGGATTTAAATCCCCCTCGAGCTTCGAGAAGCCTTTGTTTTATTTCTTAGAACATTCTGCCCTCTAGTGGCAGAATGTTCTAACAGCCTTTTAGCCCTTCGTAGCAGGGCTATACCGGCTATTAAAGTCCCGCTCCCTTGTTAAAGTCCCTTGCCTTTGGCTCGAGCCTTCAATGCTGGAGCGGGCATTTAATAGCCGGTATAGCCAGCTACGGCGGGCTATAAGGCTATATGATATGACCGTACTTATCAAATTGTACTCTTCGCCGTGGAAACCAGTTCATTATAGTTTCCTCTAAATTGTACTTAAGGTGAAATCATCGGACGGAGCGAGGGTGTAGTGCAAAAATATCCTGTATTAAATTCTTGTAATTAGAATATTTTCATAAGGATTAACTAGGTAATCGGTAGCTTAACACCAAGCAATACTGTTTCACCTTTTCTCCCGATAGCTTTGTTTTTTTCATATCAAGGGAACACAGAAGAATATTTTATGTTGAGTGGAAGGGGCAGTTCCACATGTAACAATATTCCAGATTTCAGATAGATCGACATCATTTGAAACTTAAGTTTACCTTTCTTGCATGGAATGTTGCCACTTTCAGAGAGCCATTTTACTTCCATTTGATCCACATTCTCAAGAAAATGGATACTCCCTTACAAGGAACCAGAGGATTAGTACTATGTCACCCGCCTGTTCGCCTACTTTTGATACTGCTTGATTAGTGCTAGGTTTAGAAACACATTTTCCTGCCATTTTCTATGACTTCGATTTGGGCAACCTCACCACTGTAGATTATAGCCCATGATCATGCATCTATTGTATCATTTTCATTAATTCCTTTTTAGGTCTTTCCTAAGCGCATGCTCCGTCTGTTGCAAGACATTTTATCTTACTGTGGGCTTAGAGCCCACCTATTAAGCACCATTGTTTGGCATCATTGTCCATCTCATTTGCTTGCATCTTATTCATAAGCTGTGTGGGCCTTTCTTCCACTTCTTGTGTTTGTCCTGCCCCTAGCATGGACCCGTAAATGTCCTTCCACTACTTGCTTTTTCAGGCACTACTTTTTTCTTTCTGTTTAAGCACTCCCTCCGAGTAAATGTTTTCCTGCTGTCTTCCTTCTTTTCTTCTTTTCCCTCTCTGCCGTGCTCAGTGTTCCTCTCTCATGCCTGTGTGCTTCTCCTTTACTCCCCAGCATTGCCTTCCCACCTGTGTGCTTTCTCCCCACTAGTTCCACGTTGCTCTCTATCACCCATTTGATCCCCTCACCTATGCCCCCATGTTGCTCCCACCCCATCACCCCTGCACACCATGGTATTGTTTCAATCCCCCATTGTTTCCCCAACCTACTTTGAAAACCCACATCCTACATGCACGATCTTGTTGCTTTTGCCTCCAAACCACACCCCTGTGTTGCTTTCCTTTCCACTTTCTTTAAAACTCTGATCAAACTCAGATTGGTAACTAGATTTTTTTTTTTTAAGCTGTCATTTTTTGCGCATGCATAGTATGCATACCTAAAATCAAAAACGTTAAAGAAAATATTATTGTTTTGTAATTTTTATGACGTGATCCAAAGGCGTAACTACTTTGCCGATGCTCATGGGAGGTTACAAATGAGGACAAGGCGGTACTAAGGAGGGGCTAACACGCCTATTAACGAATCAGAAGCCAGCCTTTACAGAACACAATGACGCAAGCCAATGAGAAAAATGGACAGAGTGGGCGGAGCTTCAAGTCAATACTCGAATACAGCATGCCTCGCAGAGTAGCGCATGCGCTGGCCAGGCTCAACCTAAAAATTATTTTGTGATATGCATTGAAATCAGAAAGAGTTTCTGTACCTGTTCTAAATGTACCTGTCAGTCAGGAAGCACCCTACTGTTCTAATTAATTGTATACAATGGTTACATTTTTTTATTTAAAATGTTTATTGCGAACATATGGCCAGCACATTTTTTAATATAGTATTTTATTTAGGTTTTTCATACCATTATACTACAGACCATCCATTCAGAATCATGCAAACTTATATTACCCTCCCCCACCTCCCACCTCACGTCACTATATGCTGTAGGTGTAGGCAGTTGTGCAGCGGAAGCTGTTCTGCATCCCATACTCTTCAGAGTGCTCGTCAGTGCACTGATCATAGTTGTCAGGGTATGCGCTTGACCTTCCCAGTTCTCTTCTCACAGCCGCTATGTCATTGTGCAATGTTTAGCCCTCCCCTGCCCATCCGTTCTATATTTTGCCAAATTCCTGGGGACAGCCTCTACCTTTTTTATATCACTTTTTCTCTGGCATAACATACATCCATTTTGCGTTCCCAATCACACAGTATTGGGATCCGTGCAGTGCCTCAGTTTAATGAATTTCCCGTTTGGCAAGTAGGAAACTAGGTTAATAAGGAGTTTATTTTAGGTGGATGCATCTGACTCTCTCGATATCCCCAGCAGTTCTAGAGGTGCTTTTGTGTCTATGAACCCGTCCGTTGCTTCCTCCAATTGTATTTTAACCCCGTCTCAGAAATTGTGACTTGCGGACTGACCCATTTATTGTGTGGTAAAAGATGCCCTTCTGTCCACATTGTCGTTGCCAATTGTTCTCAGTGGTTTCCCCCATCCTGAAGAGGAGGGTGTGTGTGTAATATACCCTATGCAGTATTTTTAATTGAATCGGCTAGTAACATGTTTTTATTGCCACCTCTCTGGGGAATTGTAAGGCCTCTCTCCAACCTTTATCTATGCCACCCATGTCTGCTTGCCATTGTGCCCTCAGGTGCTCCAAATCTCCGTGTGTTTCTCAATAATGTAAGGGAATTTGCCATTGTGGCTCCTGGCGCTCCAGTAACCTGTGTTCATGCGTAGAGCTCTCAATGTTCTCCTCTTTCTGTACTATTGCCACCTGCTGTGCGTGCCAAAACTGGAGGTATTTAAACATTTGGGAGAGGGCCAGCCTGTATTTCTCCCTGAGTTGGACGAATGGAACAATGCCATTGGCGTCCCAGACCTCGTCTAGGGCATATATTCCAGTGGTGTCCCATTTCTTAAACCCCAGTAGCCTAGTCACCGGGCCAAGTTGGGTGCCCAACATGAAGAGGGGCCTTCAGTGTAAGCCGTTTCCCCCAACCCATTTCTTTGTTTAATTTACACCCTGTGTGTATCACTGTTGCGGTTGCTGGGGGGAGGGTTGGGGGGGCATCGTCATTTTGCCCCTGTCGACACATGAAGGTACCCTTTTTCACCCACATCTTTCCTATCAAGCTTGAATGTGGGGTCTTCGAGCAGTGGATACGCCCACTCATTGAAAATGCAAACCTGAGCGTCTTCATAATATTTCAGAATATTCTGTAGTGCTATGCCCCTTCATATCCGGACCGGTGGAGTGTGGATAGCGCTATCTGTGGTGATCCATCCATTCACAACAGGGACCTCACTAATCTATTTATTGTCTGGAAGAATGTCTTGGGTATGGTGTAGGGAATATTGTGAAGTATATTACTGAATCATGGCAGCACAATCATTTTCAAAATTGCTTTGTGGCCCATCAATAAATGCGGTTGCATCCACCTGTGTTTCACATCTGCCGCTAACCTCTGGAGTAGCAGGATAAAGTTGTCTTCAAAGTGTCATCTTTAATCTCTGGTGATCCACAATCCCAGATTCCTAAAGTGTTGCTTCAAGTGCCACCTGTCTATCTTTAGTCGTATAGGCAGGAGGGCGGTTACCACCCATGACCCCATCGGAAATATCAGTGATTTCTCCCAATTTATGTTTAGGCCAGAGTATCTCCCTTAAATTTTAAATATTTGTCCTTTTCTCATCAGGGATTGTTCTGTCTCCGCCAAATTTTATGGGACATCATCTGTATATAAAGATCAGCGCTCTTCCCATGTGTGGCCCCCATCTCCAACCCTCAATTTGGGGATCAACCTGTACCCATTCCGCCAGTGTCTCCATGGCCAGCGTGAAGAGCATTGGTGATAATGAGCAGCCCTGTCTGGTTCATCTGTGTAACAGGAAGTCCCGAGAGAGGATCCCATTGACTTTAATCCAAACCTTGGGTTTAGTATATAGTAATTTCACCCAGGTACAAAACTTGGATTCAAAGCCCATTTTCTCTAGGAATGCATATCAGAAAGGCCATTGCACAGAGCCAAAGACTTTATGTGCATCGAGGGAGACTACTGCCAGCAGTGATCTCACCTCTTTTGCCGCAGTTATGTTGTTATAAAGTCTATGAAGGTTACACCTGGTTGACCTGTGGGATATTAACTCATTTTGGTCTGGATGGACCAAGTCCAAAATCGCTCTCAGCTGATATGCAAGGTCCTTAGCTAGCATTTTTAGGGTCTGTATTTAGCAGCGAGATTGGTCTATATGAATCCCATCCATCCACGAGTTTTCTCTGATTTACGTATGGGTATCACTACTGCGATGCGCAGTTCTCTGGAAAGCTCGTCTTTCCGGTGGAGCTCCAGATTGTGTATATGGAGTGGTTTAACGATTTGTGTGGATATTCTCTTCATAAATTCTGCCGACAGGCAATTCCTTCCAGGGGCTTTCCTTGACTACAACTGGAAGAGTGAGGTTTGTATTTCATGCTCAGTCAGGTGTGCCTCAAGCTCTTTGCCTCTCAAATACTCTACAGGTGCAATGGTGCACAAATTTCTGCAGGTTGCGGTCCCAGGAGAGTAGTATTCACACATACAACAGCTACATATAGTCTGCCATTGTCTCTATTGCCTCGCTTCTTGTAATCCTCTCTCCCTTTCAGTTGCGAATTTCACTAATATGTATCATCCCAGTGTTTCTGGTCATGAGCCACGCCAGGAGTTTACCTGCTTTGACACCCGCTTTGTATATCCTCCTTTTTTTTGGCTAGGTAGATTTGATTGACCTCATTGGTTAGGAGAAAGAGATTCCTCCTTTTTGTGGATTACCTGTTGAGCAAGTGTTTCTGTGGGATTGTGTGCATGAATTTTCTATGATTACTGGAATTTGCTCTCTGTCTCCGGGGTTGCTAGCTCCCACTGTTGTTTATCTCCCATTTCACAATTCATGATCTCCCCTGTGTGGTGGCTTTGTATGTCTCCCAGATGGTGGCTGCATCTTGCACAGTCTGTGTTTCCTGTGAAGTCTATATACGGTCAATTGGGGTAAAGCCTTAGTGTTTGCCCTACGTGGAGATCCTCCTACCCCTCCTCGAAATTGCCCAATCCAGATCAACACAGCGGGATTTAAATACCTTGGCATTTACATTTCTCATGACTCTTCGGTCTGATATGCCCAAAATCCCCTACTTCGACTCAAAAAAGAAGATGGAAATCGCTGCCCTTCTTCCTGTTGGGAAGAGCAGCCCTGTTTAAAATGATGTCCCTGCCCCGCCTACTATATACTCTGCAAAATGCTCTTGACCCGGTACCCCAGCAATACTTTAAAGAAATAGAGGGCCTTCAGAGAGAATTACTTTGGGATGGTAAGCCACGAATCGCCCTAAATAAACTGACACTAAACTGGTATGATGGTGGCATAAGCCTTCCTGACATTAAAAAATATTATTGGGCTGCACACCTGGCCGCTATGAATCATAGCACCTATGGGCGGGGCGACGATCCAGGATACGCCATGGACAAATGGCTCCTCCCCGGAGGTAATTATAACTGGGCGCTCTACTCATGGTCCAACAAATACACTCTGACGGGCCCCACCAAGAACTCAGTCCAGCTTTGGCATGACGCAACCAACACCCTTGGGTGGAGACGTAAACTGTCACTGGCGACCCCACTTTGGGACTCTGAATCCCTGGGCAACCTATGGAGGTCAAAAGGCTTCGACAAATGGGATCTCATCTGCATTGCGCAAATCAAAGACTTCTGGGGGAAGGGGGAATTAAATCCTTCAGCACACTGCAGGCCGAATATGACTTAGCACCTACTGAGTATTTCCGCTATGCCCAAATCCAAAATTCACTCCGAACGCTCTTACCAGCGGGCATGACCCCTGCTGAAGCCTCACCTTTAGAGGATGGAATCTTAGACGGCCACCTTCCTGAAAAGACGATTTCCCTAATATACAAAAAACTGATAAACAATTTGACCGATCCCCTTCAGGCATTAAGGGAGAAGTGGACGGGAGACGGGATCGAGATAGATGATGAAGACTGGCAGGAGGCGGTGTCTTCCCCTAGAGTGGTCGCCATACCGGCGCGCCTCAAATTGGTACAGCTAAAGATCCTTCACCGCGTGTACATCACCGGACCACGCTTAATCCACATGGGGGTCACTGACAGAGGGGATTGCAGGAAAGAGTGCAGTCTGCTAGGAACCTTTTTTCACATCATATGGGAATGCAAGTTTGTTAACGCCTTTTGGCATAAGGTTCACAAGGTGCTCTTCACTGTATTACACACCTGTCTTTTACTGGAGGCGAGACGTTGCCATCAACATGTGGGAACCCACAGATCTTAACACTCACCAGACCCAGTGGGCCACCCTGGGATTCATGATAGCTAAATGAAACATCGCGCAATTGTGGGGAGCTGCTAAACCACCTACATTGGAGACCTGGGAGAGAGATCTCGACTGGTGTATGTTTAGGGAGAAGACGGTATATGTCGCTAGGGGCTGCCCTAAAAAATGGACGTGTATCTGGGGCCCCTGGAATAGTTATCGGGGAGAAATCTGTACACCAGCTGATAGTTCTGAATCAAATGTCCCTCTTTCCCCGTGATGTTCCCCTCTTATGTTGAAATGCAATCTTCATCTTCCGTATGGCGCTATTAGTTCTTTATTCTCTGTGACCTATGTATTGTTTATTTGAACCGATGTTTGTCTCAATAAAGATTTATAAAAAATAAAGAATACCCTGAGTGTAGCACATGCAACGCTCTCCAAATAACTCTCATTCCCACAGCTTTGATTAATTTCTACAACTTCTCCAATAACTGTACAGTGTGAGTCCTATCTAGGTGTGGCTGTAGTAGCATATTGAAGTCCCCCCAACTCCCCATTATTTTTGTTTCCGGTGGAATTTGCCAGTATATTCCCCAAACATCTTATAGTGTCTGTTTGAAGGCCAGAAGGGACATCTACATTTACAAATGCCATTGTCTCACCTTCCCAATCCCTCAGCACTGCTGTGTATCTCCCCAGAGTATCCTTCCAGACTTCCGTAGAGTGGATCACCAGTGCTTCTGAACTAATATTGCTAACCCTCTGCATCCTGTGGTATTGATCTTTGCCTCCAAACTCACTTTGGTGTCCTGAATGGCAGCCAGTATAGCAGCTGTGTGAGTTTCCAGCCAGTGGCCTAGAGTCGTTGCCTTTTGGTGGAAGGGCTCACCCAGCAGGCAAGCAAATCTTTCCAGCTGGTGGGGTTTGGTCAGTTTGGTGTGGACCATGATAATGGCCCAGTAGATCTTGCCCAGGCCTCTGCCCTGTTTACCGTTCTACCGAGATCAAGATGCACCTCAATAGTCTATCTTTCTTCAAAGTAGCGTGCTAGCGGCGTGGGGCCATCTCCAGAGGGCACTGTGGCTATGAGCTATGTCCGCCCCCTCAGGGGGTTCCTTCTCTTCTAGACTATATAGAGGTCTATTCCAAGTATCACCACTGCACCCCGGACACGTGCACCCTGCCCCGCAATCCCCTGTAGTGTGCCCTGTATGCAGTCACCTGCAATCTCCTGATTTATTCCACTAGGTGGAAGCCGGTTCCCGCTGCCCTATGCATTAGGTTGATTTGGGAGGGGAGTCAAACCTGTCGCCGTACAGAGCCCAATGTCATTCTCTTGCCTCTCATCCTGTTGGGCTGACACACCTAAGGCTGATCGAAACAGAAATACAGTTCAGGAAGACCTTGAAGACCTGGATCGTCACAAATTCAGATGAATGCTGCCTATCTCTCATATAGGGTTCCCTCATGTCTACCACAACTTCTGTCCACACAGTGCCAGGATGCTCCTTCCGGAGTGACAGCCCGCGCTTTATAAATAACCAACTCAACAACTCATATGGCCCCTGTATGCCAAGAAACTGGCTTCCCCAGCTCTGCTGTCCTTTGTAGACCTAGTCTTTCTTCCCACAGACTGTGTGATGTCCCCCTCGCGATTCCCTATTACTCTGTCTCTTGGGTGGGGGGCTGGGAGGTGCTGCTCGTTTTTCCATTGCAGGCCCCCGAAGTGAGTGTGGGCAGGCCCGCAGTGTTCACCTTACAGGCCTCACAGTCCTATATCCCAGTGGCAGCCGTTACCCAGATCCGGGGAGATCTGACTCCAATGTCCGTTTGGTGCTGGGTCACCGCAAGGCTTCGTCGAGCAGTTCACTTCACTCCTTCACTGTGGGAGGAGTATCCGTAATTGGGCGCGTGGGTGAGAGGCTCACCTTGCCGCCATCTTGTCGTTGCACCCATCCTCACTGTGTCAAGCCTTCAACCATGGCCCCCTTCCCGGGCTGTTCCCATTTATCCAACTTTGAACGGGTAATGCTTAGGAGGGCAGCCAGTGTCAATGGGGTCGGAATTAATGCTCTCACACAGGCCTTATGCGGCGAGCTCTGTGGCTATGCTGCCATTGACATGTTGCCGTGGCCACGCCCCTCGCCAGCACCTTTAGATGGTGGCCTTTTTCTTTCTTCTTTTACTTGTGTGGCCTATGCTTTGGATAATAAAATAACCATCACATCAACGTGCCAAAGGCAGACCTATGGGCTTTGACAGTGCTTGTTTTGAGTCCAAACACAGCCAAACGTGCTTAAGGTTAAATTAGATTTCCATGTATACTTTAGTGATTGCTCGTTCCTATGTGTACTTTCAGAGCACATACTGTTCTGAAAACGTGTGTATTTTTTTTCCAATTCAAACCTTCTCCATTACTAGGTAACTGTGTGTAATACAGTAACATTGTATGCAGCACTTCAGGGCTAATTAAAAGGTGAGTTAATGTTGATTTACTTTGTTTTCTTACAGTCCAACACTGCCCTCTGGTAGCTGAGCAGGTCACGGTGGAGTTGTTCTTACTGAATAGTTCAAAGAGATTAATTACCCTGATAAGTACCGGTTGCTATCTCACATTGCAGTCTCCTTGTTAGAACGCCTGTGGGACCAGATAAAATGTACTTAATCTGAAGCGGATTTAATTTCCATTAAGAAAAAGAGCTCATGAAATGAAAAGTAAATACAGTGCTCTGAAACGTGGATTTTAGTGTTTTGGCCTGTACGCAAATGTTGTTTATACAAGCTAGTTTATGAACAGTACACTAGGGCAAGCTATACATGGGGCTTCTTGAATTGGAGTGTCATGTCATAAAGTAAAACATAAAAGAACCTTTGGTAATGGAACAACATTTCAAAAACTTAATTTCAAGTGAGACCAAGATTACGGCCCCTTTTGATTTAAATTAACCTGCTCCAATTTAAGTCAGGGTGTGATCTATTGCTTAGGAAAGTACAGACATCACATAACATTACATTACCTAATAATATTTCATGTGAAAGCTTGCTCGGCAGAATTATTATGGTGAAAATGAAACTGAGGCAATTCAGAAATCAGAACATCGAAGACCTACCATTGCTTGTAGTATGAAAGTAACTAAAATGGTAAACTAGAGATGAGCGTAATCCTAAACAAGCATTGGCACAGCCAATAGGTCTCACCTTTGGGACATTATAAATGTTTAGCCATGCAACAGTTGATGTTGCACCAAGGATATTGTGCTGCATAATTAAATACTTATAAGGTCCCAAAGGCGAGACCTACTGGCTATGCCAATGCTTGTTCTTTGTGTTTCTGTCTTTGATAAACAGGTTTTGTAGATAGACTCGCTGCCTGTGTGTTGCTTTTGTATGCAGTTAATGTAGTTCATACATGCTATGGGTGAAAAAGCATGCAGTGCCAATACACAATGAAAGACACCACAATACACACTGCCATATACATGTTCAATCTATAGCATTCTTTTTTTTTTATTATTATTCGAAAAATAACTTTGTAACGAAGACACGATGGGAATTCATATAAAAAAATATACAAGCCCTCTTGTAAATTGTAGGTGAATTCAAATTCTGCCCTGATACACAGGTTTGTGTACGGATTCCATTCTCCAAGACCAAACTCTGAAAAAGAAATCAGCCATCAACTGTTAAAACGTGTTAAAACGTGTTCACATACACAGCCCTCACTGTGCACTAATTTTAATTGCACAGTAAGGGCAAACGTGCATCTCCAACGGATGTACTCTTGTAAAATTCACCGAAAGTGTTATTGTACAAATCTTTCATCACAATGGATGCTTTATCTTTGTGCAGTCCAACGCAGAGCAGCTGCCATTTGATAACGCAGGTGTTTCCCCATAAAAACACGTCTTCTGTTGGCGAACTACAGTCCCATCACACTGACTTTTGTGCTGGGAAAACACAAAAATCTCGTTTGATGCTGCTAAACACAGAATTACAAAATATGTCGCTCCACGCAGTGAGTGTTTCAAATGGAAATACTACCGTGCATTACTCCTTATGACCAACATTCTCACCTTAAAAGTTTTGGTACTGCCCATTTCAAAATAAATCCGTGCACATACACGCGGTACGCCAGTGCGTGCCCACTCAAAGAATTACATTCAGGCCTATAGATGAGCCGGCTGCATGTCTGAGGCAGCAGTGGCATAAAGGTCTGGAGCAGCAATGCAGCCAAATAAGGAATGGGGAATAACCCACAGACCAGATACTCCATGTCCCGCTTCCATCTCAACTGCCCTATGCAAGCTCAGACAGGTGATGTGCAGAATGGCACTACAGGCAGGGCAAGCTTCATGGCATTTCAACCACATAAAAAGTGATGGGACCTGCAGGGGCACCATGTGTTGAAACTGGTATTGGCCCCTCCCCACAAACCTCAGCTTGTGTTGCCATCACTATCCTGTCTGCCCCCACCAGTCTACCTTTACTATGCTACAAAAAAACTGGCAAAACTCACGGCAAAACGACTGGTGCACATTCTGTGATAACATGCCAGGTAAACAACAGAGCGATTTAGTGTTGGTGGAGGCAAATGGGGTGAGTGAACTTGATCCCACATAAAGACATAGGGGACATCATTTCAAAAGGGGACCCTCATGCTCAGGGCCGGCTTTAGGGCAGTGCGACCCCTGCGGCCGCACTGGGTTGAACTCAGGGGTGTGGGGGGGAGGGGTATTGTGTTCGGCAACAACTTATGATTGGCGAGATGAGGGGCATTTTTACCCGGTGGGAGTGAGAGAATCCAATGAGGCAGTCATTGGGTGTGGGACGCCAAAAGCGATAGTCCACCAGGTGCCAACAGTGCTACAGCTGTGCCTGCTCATGCTTTTCTGCCGGCCTCGGCCACAGAGAGGAGATTCACTAGCTGCTGCCGAACATGAGAGGCCGCCTTCATGGTGAACAAGCATTTACAATGCAATGGTCTCGGCATTGGTAAAGTTAGAGCTATTGGCATTGCTCATGACATTATTTTTGTTTGTTTTTGTTTTGAAAACATTTAACCTCTTCAGTGCCCATGACGAGATAGTCTTGTCATGGAGCACGGTTGCGCTGTGCCCATGACGAGACTATCTCGTCATGAACCCCACCCACTAGTGCAACGCCCGGCACAGGAGGGGGAAAGGGCGTGGCACTGATGGGGTTAAAGAAACGGCATTGTTATTTACAATGTCAAAGGCTTAATCACTCTCAAATGCGAGACCTATTGCATTTGCACCCACACACAGAGCCACCTACACACACACTGATTAAGCTATTGACATTGTAAATAACAATGCCATTTCTTTACATGTTTTAAAAACAAAAACATAAACAAAAATAATGTCATGAGCAATGCCAATAGCTCTAAATTTAACAATGCCGAGACCGTTGCATTGTAAATGCTTGTTTTAAGGGGGCCTCGAACGGGTCTCTATCGGCTAAGTCTTGATTTCACCTCATGCGTCTTTTATCCACCTTCATACAGTCCCTATCCCTTTATCTAATTTTGTCGCTCTCCCCTGTCTTCTCTCTGTCACTGATTTTTTTTACGTATTTCTCTTCCTCCTTTTCCCCCCTTTTGTATTGTTTCTTTGTTGCTCTGGGTCAAAGTTTGATAAGTTAATATAAGGGCTTTCCCCCAAAATGAGTGCTGGTGGCCTCCACCGGCAACCACCGGCTCAAATTAAGCATTGTCTAAGAGCCATAGGAAAATGTACTCCCCGACCACAACGAACCAGAATTTGTGGTGAAAGGATGTAATCGCTTTGCATTGCATGCGCTAATGGCGTGCAGCAAGCAATGATCTGTCCTGATGCGTTCCAGTAGTGAGACCGACCCTGTAGCCGGACACATTGGGAGTTACGATTTGTTTGGTGTGAATTAGATTGCCAATTCATGTATGGACAATATCTGGGAGTTGGAGCATAAACCTGAGCCGAATAAATAAAGAGGTCACAAACCGAAAATATTTTCAGTCACATTTTAGCGTTGGCTGAGTGGGCGTGACTGAAGTGCCAGTGCACTGTGCCGAGAGATGTACTGCAAATTTTATATTTTTGTATAACATTTATTTGAGAGGTCCAGCGTGCGCCTCACAGCGTATTCGGAGAGTGGAGGTGGACACATGGGTTATTGTCACCTCTAATCACAGATGGCTGCTGGGCTGCTTTTTACTGCGCACATTGTAACCAGCCTTTGGTCTGATGGGGGTTGCGGGGGCGGTGGCGCCAACTCGCGCAGATAGTCGCAGCCACCGACTGTAGTGTTTACTCGCCCACAGTGGAGGGCCCGGAGTTGGAGAGCGCGCCTAGCACAGCCTGCTTCCCCAGATTAATTCCAGGGTGCCTCTTTCAATGAGGGCTTGACAGGCCTGTTTGCTTTGTATGCGGCGCCAGCGCCGGTAACAGAGGCCCTTTCACACTTCTCTGAGCACAACGCATTGCAGGCTCTCTCATTCAGCGGCCGCCGGAGCCGAGGGCGGGGCCGTGAAACATACACGAGTTGTTTCACATTATATGCTGCAGGCGACAGGTAGCATTTCTGAGGGTCGGGGGGTGTTTGTCCTTGAGGGGTCCTTTCGCATCTGCTGCTGCTGCCTTCAGCTAACGATTGTAAGGTGATGGAGAGTGGGGCTACTAGTGGGGCCTCATGGCGGTGAGGATGCGGTGCGGGAGTATTCTCCGGAGTGCGGGGGCTCCTCTCGCCCCCCAGACGCTACTCCTCCTTTACCGTGGTGGCAGGCGCACTCTGCCTGTTCAGCATCCAGTCTGAGCAGTAGAGGCACAAAGCCTGAGGGGGCGGATGAAAGGGAGGAGTTTGCGGGGGCGGAAGGAGGAGTCTGCCACCCGGACACTACCCACACAGCATAGAACCCGCAGACCTGCAGAGACCCCCCTTAATAATTACCCTTAGCCCTGTGTACCCCCACCGATCCCATATTGACACCCTGCGCCTTGCAGAGCCACCGCCCTCCATGTATACTTTCCCCCACCACATTGGAACGTTGGTCTCAGTGTGAATGCCCCATGATGCCATGTTGGTAGTGCTCACTGGCACCTAACTGTGAAGTCAGCTTTCATTTGCATGGGGTTTTCTTTTCTTTCCCCCTTTCCTGTGCTGCATTGAATGACATTGTTCGCGGATCTGCCGTTCCACAGACCATCGCCGCTGAATGTAATCTGGCCTTTTCATTTCCCTGCTCCTATTCAAGGGAGGCCCCCATAGCAAGAGAGGGAAACGGCCCAGCGAGCGAAGGGGGCCTGACGAAGGGCGCGGGGCAGTTCTAGAAAACAGGGGAGCTGTTTGACCAAGAACAGCAACGACCTCGGCTTAAAACAACGTTAAGAAGTTCAATGCACGCAGCCAGCCTACGGTGTCGTGTGTCATTTTTAGTATGCAGCTTTCTAGTAAACACAACTCTACATTTTACTCAGTGCGGTCCGAGGCTGCCGATAAAGAGGCGCCTTATCACGGCAGGCTCGGAAAGCAGGGACATGTTTTCTAGTCAGTCTCAGATAAGAGGCAGCACTGCTGCTCTTCCCCGCGTTTCTTTTTGCCAAAGGAACATTGCCTCTAAATGACCATACAAACAAGCCGAGGGCACCGGAAGACACCACCGCCTTTCTCCGAGGCAGAGCAGAAATGCCTCGGAGAAACGCAGCGTCCTTTTCGGATTCGGGGGCGTGTTTTGCTGTTATCTCCTCCTGCCATTGGCTGGAGGAGATAATTAGACTTTCTGCAAAAAACACGCCGCCCGATCTGAAAAGGACGGGGCCTGATAGGAGTGACGGGACCTCTTCTCCAATGGCTGGCCAGCATTGAAGAGGCCAGCCAATGGAGAACAGGGGAGAAGAGGGGCGGGTTCAAGCCCCTCTTCTCCAAAACATGAAATCTCTCGACTTCCGGTTCTGCCTTCGGCAGACCGGATGGTCCCGAGACCTAAAAAACAAGGTGTACAGCCGAACGAAAATGCAAAGAAGACCTGATCAAAATGCCAGAGCACTCGTCAATTAAAACAAAATGGGCGAGCCATGCATTTGGTAAATATTACACGCACCGCCATTGCAAATAAAACAAGAAAAATTCTACAAAACCGGGCTCCATGCTGAAATTTATAATGCGGCGCCCCTGTTGAAAAGATGAAAGCGGGGACCGATTAACAGCTCTGTGTAGAGCCAAGGAGAGGAAGTTACCTTAAAGCAAGAGATGTGCAGCAGAGCATACTACGCCGGGATGGACAGAACCTCTTCTTGCACAACCTAAACCCACTCACCATTAGGCGATCCCTTCCTTCCTTCTGTAGTGCTTCCCAGGCTTCGGCTCGTGTGCTTTGTTGAATAAACTCCTACTGGGAGTGGGCTGCCTGGCGCGACAGCTGCTGTTCATGCAGCAAATGTATCCTTTTCCCAACGCCTAGGGCACTTTTTTACAACAATAAACAATGTGTACAGCCGACACGAAAACGCAAAGAAGACCTGAACAAAATGCCAGAGCACTCAATTAAAACAAAACTGGTGAGCCACGCATTTTATAAAAAATACGCGCACCGCCATTGCAAAGGAAACAAGAAAAATTAGACAAAACCTGTTGGAAAGATTAAAGTGGGGACCGCTGCAATTGTTTAAGGGCTGGCAGCATGTTTGATAGGGCGAAGATGAAAGCGGATGTGTTGAATCTGCCGCGGCTATCATCGTTTAACATAATGGGCATGGCGCGCTGCATGTAGTGTCTGCAGGACCAGAAACGAATTAAAGACAAGCGCTAAAAGACCAGCGCGCCCCCCGGCCACGAAAGTGAAAGTCCACATCTACAGCGTTTGTTTACCTTACGGAAGCGAGCACAGCAGGTGTGATAGTTACAAACAGATGTCGCTAAAGCTCGTTCCGCAAGGGAATCGCCAAACGTGAACGCGTTGCCATTGAAAGCAATGCAAAGCGTGCACGTATTTGGGCTAAAAAGCTAATCGATTTCAAGAGGTCTCCTCCTATGCTACGCATGCGCGCTGCGTAAGCGAGACCTAAAAATAAAACCGGCATTGTGAAAGCCAATAGGTTGCTACTATGAGAGCTGTTGGCTTTAGCAAGGTTTCGTAGCCATGTTGAACAGCAGTGCGACTGCTGTGCATCATGACCAAACTAATAAAAAAAAAAACCTGAAGCGCAAGGATGCAGCCAGCACCAATGAGCTTTTTTTTTTTTATTTTATACCGCATTAGTGCTAGCTGAGTAACATCCATTTTTTTTTCTCTTTTTTTTTTTTTTAGACGAGTCCTCCTCATCCCTTCTCTTCTGTCCTCTCTCAATAGAGGTCCTTCTCTCCTGCCCTTACTGTCTCAGGGTTGCCTTGTCCTCCAACCGACTTCCCTGTTTGTTTTTTTCAAACAGAGAGGGGAGTGGATTTTAGAAGTGTGCAGGTGGGTGGAGGGGTGAGGCAAGAGGGGATTGGGAGTGCACGGACACAGTGGTAGGTGGGCTGTTGGGGTTGGCCAAGCACACTGACAAGACAGTGAGCTGGAGGGGCTCTAGTCAGCACAAACAACTGATATTGGGGAATGCATGTGGACACTAGAGTATGGATGTGAGGCTCTGAAGCACGCACACAGATAACAGACGGTGGGAGAGTCTCTGACAAATACTGACAATGGGGAATGGGCGTGTGTCAAGCACTCATACAGTTGACCTTTGATTGAAGTAGTTTTTTCAGATGTAAGCAGAAGATGAAGTAATTGTGTGGCCTACATGAAAAATATGGAGTTTTTAGCTTTTTGGTTTCTTGTTTATAAACTGTTTGAGGCTGTGATGTGTCTGTTGGAGAGTCACAGTTGGATTAAAAAACAGTCAACCTGGTCCAGATAACTATGGATTAAATTGTAGAGTGAGGGTTTTGGCCTCTGGCGGATTGAAAGCTCTGACATCCTTTGAAAAACATCACCAGTCTAACCCAGTATTGGACTTCCCCCAGGGGTTACTGTACAGAATGATAATAGTCTCCTGCCCCACCACCTAACCTGTGTGAGAGTTATATCCTGGGAGGAGCCTCCAGAAAGCTCGTTGTAACTCGTGGTAGTTAGAGGACTGTTCGCTTTGGTCATTGATTCTTGTGTTCTTTGTCTGATTCATTACACTGTGATTCTTCCATTTAGTTTCTGTTGTGATTTGTTAATGGCCTAGCTTTGAACTCACTCAATGTCTGTCTTGCTTCCTGATTTATTTAAAACAGATGTGTCCTCTTCTCGAGTTTGAGTGTCTCTTGTTCTTGAGTCATTTTTAGGTCAAGCATTCGAGAGATCAGCCCTAGGACATGTCTGCTTCCACTTAGGGACTTTCTTTTTGTTCAACTGCCTCTGTTTAACTTTCTTGATAGAAAACGACCAGCAGAGGTCAATAAAATACCAGAATCACTTTAGCATTCTCTAGATTCCAGTCCATAGAAATTGTCTTCCACAAGCACTCGAAGACAAAATTATTTTTTTTCAAATCTTGTATTTTCAGTGATATGACCACCGAATGCCCTGATTTCATATTAAAAACAGAGCTTTGGACTGTACCATTTCCCGCTGAAAGGCAATATTTCTCTCCATGTGTTCCCATATCTGGCGTGTCACGCAGTTTGGTGCTTACTTTCCCTCCATTTTAAAAAACAGTAGATGTTCCAACACCCAGGCTAATGTGCTGCATAGCTAAATACATCTAAGGTCCAAAAGGCAAGACCGATTGCATTACAAATGCTTGTTTCCTGTGTCGGGTATTTCTGGCCCCTGTATCACTCCTGCTGTGTGGGAGTCCTTTGTTCCTGTGTCTTTAGTGCCCTCGTTTTCCTACGACTGTTAGACCAAATTGTCTGTTAGGTTCCAATCCCCAGTGGTACCCTGTCTCTATCTTTGTCTCTCAAGGGCCCCTGTCATTAAGACTCGCTGCCACAAGAATTGTTGATGTCCATCTATGTAGATGAATGCCTGATGCAGTTATACTCCTCTTTCCTCAAAAAATGTTCCCCAGTGCCGCATGCTGCTCCACTGAGGGTGCCTGAAAAACCCTTCCCACTTCACTTCCAAGAGGCACTATCCCAATCGGGTATTACCCGACACCCTTACTGTACTTGCTTGGGTGACTCTTCAGCATATCTGTTGGTAAACAATTTAGACCTTTAACAGATACTTCAGTAAAGTTCACCAGATAGAATCCAGTGTCAGCAGATATGGGAGCATCCATAATAGTATCTTTTGTCCTCTCGTTTAAGAAGGCGGCTGCATGAAGAACAACTTCAGCTACCAAGAGCATGGAACAATTCTAGTTAGATGGCAAATAGGGCATGAAATGTGTAAAATGAGAGAAATAAATGGGAAAAATGAAAATCCAAACATTCCAATTGGATGCATCCAGCAGAAAATTGTAGCATACTCCTCTAGGTGGTACTAACATTTATTTGTATACAAATTCACTTAACATTCAGAGTTATACTGTTCTAATGATAAGGGAACCTCCTTGGCAAAGCGCCTCTGCTTCTAAAGGGGTGTGAGTAGATCTGAAGAAAAGGGGTACACCGTTGGCCCATTTTATGGAGAGTTCAGAACTTGAAACTGAGATGTGAATTCCAGACATTTCTGCGGCTCTCTTGTTTGGCAAATTTAATGCCTTTTACAAGACCTGACTACAGGAGTATAACACGTTTGGAGGTCGAAGCCTACCCGACAGCACAGCTGTCTGGTTGCAAAAATCTTATTGGGGGCATTCTGAAAGTTTCCCTGGGAATGCATTCTAGCTATTTTTCTCACAATGGCTAATACACATTGGTTAAGCCAATAGATCTTGTATTGGCGAGACCTATTGACTTTGCCTATGCTTGTTTATTTTTCCTTATACCATTCTGCCCCCTGCTTTACTTGGTGATTCTAAACCTTTCCTGGTACCCGGTTTCTTGAAGTTCATCCTTTCCCTTTTTTGTAAGGGTTCCATACGTCTGGACCCGGGCCGGGAAGGCGAAGCCGGTCCAATGGGGGCCCGGGTAGAACGCCTTCCGGAGGCGGGAGCCCTCCCCCGCCCCACATTAGCATGCCGGCTTGGACGGCGGGGGGCCAGGATTGGATTGACCCCCTTACAGAAAGCAAGCCCCCCCCCCCAATCAGGGGCGAGGGAGGAAGTGCGAGAGGGAGGATAAAAGGGGCCAACTGCTCGAAGTAAACACATTTCCCCCTTGCAGGAAGACCGAAAGGAATCCCACCCACCCACACCTAAACACAGGCGTCGCAGCTGTAAGGGGAAAAAGGGTAGCGGAACAAACACGAGGAAGCTAGTAAAAAGAGAAAAATGACTAGAAGGTAGATGGAAGGCTCTCAGAGTGTCCTTGGGATGCCTCACGGCAGGGGCACTGAGGGAGCCAAGGGGTGGCGTGCCACAATAGAAAGAGTAGGTGTGATGCTCCTGCAGGACCCTTGGGATGCCTCACGGCAGGGGTACCGAGGGAGAAAATGGCAAGGACTCGGCCTCAGGAAAGGTAGAGTAAATGCTCAAGTAAAGTCCTTTAGATGCCTTGGACGATAGGGACCCCTGGGAGAAGGGAGGGCCCACAAAAGGGTTATAGGGCGAGCGGGATGGCACTTGCAGCCCGGGCAGGTCCAGAGGGACACCCTCCAAATCGGTAGCAAGCTGAAGCCTAGTCCTGTGAATCGGAAGCCCAGAAAAGGGGCCACTCCCCTCCCGGGAAATGAAGGAGGCTGGGTCCATAATGCAAGAGAATGAATTGCAAGGAGCAATAGATGAAAAGAGAGAATATGGACATTAAATGAGGCGATTACCATGGACGTTTGATTTGGATAAAATTTTATGTAAACATTTTTATGTTGATGAATAAACTGCGACCTTTTCAGGCACCAAAGAAAGTTGTCAGTGCTGATTTTAAGGTAAAAGCGAACAGTTGGTGGAAACGGTGAAGGGAGCGGGGCGGGACGACTTGCCGCCTGGAGGGGGTTTATTTTATCTCTAAAGATGTTGATTTCAGCTGGTTTCTTGTATGAATTGCATCAACACCCGACTTGGTAGAGTTCTGCTGCATAAAAATGTGAAATACATACATGAGAATAAATGTCAAGTAAGAATTCCAAATGTAAAGCAAAGTATGCACTTAAGTGACAATACCCGAGAAGCCTTAAAGGAATGTTTTGCTATTGGCTGTTTTGTTCTCACTTAATTTCTTTTATTTTGCTGCTTTTCTTTCATTTTTCCAGACTGTTGGTGACCAGAAAAACTCACATAACATGCCCCTGTATCAGGGTGGGTCCAGGATAGCCCTGTAAATCTGAATCTGTGTCACTTCTTGAAAACAGACTCAAATACTGAAAGTAAACAGGTCTATTATTTAATCAGTGGTCAGTCTGGAAGACTTTATAGATCATGTACTTTCGAAGCATTAATT
Source organism: Triturus cristatus (assembly GCF_964204655.1). Taxonomy (NCBI): domain Eukaryota; kingdom Metazoa; phylum Chordata; class Amphibia; order Caudata; family Salamandridae; genus Triturus; species Triturus cristatus. The sequence goes on from NC_140591.1 coordinate 833,863,880, forward strand.
AAATTAAATGCAATAAAGGTGATTGAACATCACGTGTACAGATTTTTGCATTCAGGGTAGCTGTTATATTGAAATGTAAGCATTTTTCTCAACTAGTACATTATGGATGTATTTTGAAAAATAAATTGGAGAGCCTTGCATGAATGTAAAGGTGATGGGACATTAAAAACCGGCCTGACCCACACACCCTGGCCTTCTCTCATCGAGAGGGCTGCAGCATGTGCACAAAGCCTCCACTCGATGACGGGGCTCATTTTCTGTAATGCTGTGATCGTGAGAATCATATTAATGTACCCAGTGCAAACTGGAATATAAATGACAACAGCACGCTTCATTTGAGCGTTTTCCTTTTGTGGTAGAATTCAACGCCGCCTCCGTGGTACAGCGTGGGGCGCTGCTGACGAGGGAGACTTTAACAAACGACTGCTTGTTGTTAAATCACGCCAAAGAAAAAATGTTCCTTAACTGCATAAGCCTCTGAATATTCAAATTTCAGGCAGTTTTTGCATCTGAATGGGCTTCTTGCGAGCGCAGACCGTGCATTTCAAGTCATCGCCAAGGGAGCATCGAGAGACCGAATGTTGAGCTAGCACTCGCTAGATGGTCAGTGCTACATAGTGCCCCGTGACTGCGGGCCCCGGAAGTGTCCAGGTTTTGTGTCAGACACAAATTTATTGACAATATGTAGGAACATTGTGACCTTTTGATGCCCAGAAATACCAATTAACTAATCGGGGATTGGACTGGAGCCCTCTCCAGTTTCTGTCGCATACGGAAAGTGCTGATGGTGAAAAAGTTATGTCCTGTGGATTAGTGATCATCACAATCCAATGTAACCTGGGGTTGCTTATTATTTGCAACTGGCGATGAAAAAAATCCTAAATATTCAGCAAATGCATTTGTTAGTTTCAATATATTTCTTTGAATATATACCAAAGCATCTTGTGAAATATATAGCAAAGTGTCCTGCTTTGAAATATATACCAATGCAGTTGCTGTGGAATATATACCAATGCAACTCACGTTGGTATATATTTCACCTATTGAAGTCTGTCTGTCTGTCTGTCTGTCTGTCTGTCTGTCTGTCTGTCTGTCTGTCTGTCTGTCTGTCTGTCTGCTTGCTTGCTTGCTTGCTTGCTACTGGTGGTCTCCAGTAGGTAGTTATAGTTAGGACCTTGTTTCCATAGGAAAAGCGTTTATTCTTTTGCCAATATCTTTGGCGTCATCTAACAAATCTTCGCAAAAGATTTCAAAACCAATGGGGCGGTCAGGTCATCTGCTGTGTTGAAAGATTCGGGGCGATTCATCCAGCGGGGACTGATGGGGAAAAAAGGGGTGCCCCAAAACGTGTTTTAGACGAGAGGTAGATGCTGGGGGATGACGCGGTGGGGACGAGGGGGGAATGGCGGGTGTGGGGGGGTAATGCTTGGTGCAATAATAAAAATTTAAAAATAAACTTACCTTGCCGCTGACCGGGCCGCGCGTCTCTCCTCCTGTTCCCCTCTTGCACATCGAGGAACAGGAAGCAGGCGCCACTGGCCAATCACAATGCTGCAATGCAGGGATGTGATTGGTTTTGAGCGTCCTGGTCCCACTCCTCCCCTGATTCAAGAGGAGAGCAGCCCCCCCCCCCACCCACCCTCCGGCAAAGCAGCAGGAAGCAGCATAACATGACGATAACACAGCTATTATCCTTTTATGTTTTTGCTTCCCACTGCTTAAACGCAGGGGCGCGCTCCTCCGCCATAGCGGGGGAGCCACCTTGGAACGCAAAAAATGAATTCTTGTGATTGTCTAAACCAATGAGACTTCTTGAAATATTTAACTCATGTGTTCATTTGTAAAACTTGAGCGGCTGGTTTTTCCGTTTAGTTCTCTAATGGTTCTTTCATAAACACTGTTACGCAGTGATGAGGTGTCTCAGTGCTCCGACTCGCGTGCATGTACACACTGAGCCTTCGCGGTGCTGCCATCCACACTTGCTAGCATTCGGCCCTATTCATTCAGTGGAAATGTGTGGGGTTTTTCAGGACCATTAGTTGAAAGACCCTCGGCATCCTGTCTTTGTGCGCCTACTAATAGAGCGAGGCTCACACAAGCAGGCAACTGCGTTTACCTAATAACATTACGTCTTACCGTACTTTATTTTCTGAGCGTTTTCCGACCGCCGAGACCAAACGACTTCTGGCTTGGTGTTTGAGCTGAAAGAGGCGACTTTTAACCAACAGATACAGCCAGGGAGGTAAGAGACCACGAGGGGCTGTTGCAGCAGCTTAAACCCCTGTTAAATTGTACGTGGCTCGGGGAACTCTTAAGTTATTATCTTAGGTGGCAGCAAGAGAGCCCTTGGTTGTCACAGCTTTAGAGGAGGGCACTTGTGGATAAGGTGCCAGTCATCGGAAAGGATCTTTCCTGCCCAAGCTAAAACATCCTTTCGCGCCTTTTTGTTTCTAGCGAATCCTTAAACGCACGCTTTTTTTGTTTTATTTTGTTGAATGGGCACAACTGTAATGTTCACTTTGGTTATTCTTTTTAAGAGAAATTTGGAGAAAGTTGTAACAAATGTTGCATTTTATAATGCACAGTGCCCCTACAGGATTTAAAGACAACACTATAGTTTAGTGGATTTGACACTTTTTCCTACGGGCTTTAGAAAATAACTTGAAAGCATGGTTATTATAACATATGTGTTTAGGAACCATTCTTTCCTTGCAGGACATTGCCTATTAGCCATACATTCTATGTGTTCTGGAGCTTTATGGAATACTTCTATCCTTAGCATGGTAGAATATTATTTGTTGTGGAGTTATTTTAGGGTAACTACCTTTTTGCCGGTTTTCTAGGGCTGGTGGCTTCCTGCATGGATGTAGCTCTGTCATCTCATGTGAAAACTGCTCAATGTGGGGTGCTAAAAACTAAGATGTTATTGTGATTTAGAATAGCAAGACTCCTGACGAGTAAGTCACAGGCCGTAATATTGCCAACTGATTAGCACCCACTTCAATCTCAGGAGGAATGGAAGATGCATTAGGAAGCAAATCTGAGACTTTCCAGTCACCTATCCTAAATTCAGGTGTAGTAACCCACTAGGATCAATATTCTGAGATCTGCACTCGTGTGTGTGGCCTCAAGTAAGCTCACATTGCAATGTCCTGATGAGGAGACTGAAAATGTCCCTTTGGTCAACAGTCAGGAGTGTCTATCTGAAGATGGAATTTGAAATATTATATGAGCTCATTGTTGTTTCACAGATTGAATTTTTGGAGAAAGGATCCTCCTCTTGAAATAACTTGAATACTGGTTCCAAAGTGTCTGTACTGAAATCTGTAGGTGCAACCATAAGAGGTCATATCCCTAGTTCCTTGTTTTAAAGATCTATCAGTAGCCTATAAACCTTGACAGTTCAACTGAAACACATTTGTAGGAATCCTTTAGGGTTTGACCAATGTTTAAAATGCACATTTTATTACTCTGTTTTCTTGTATTGGCTCTAAAGAGAGCTCCGCCCCATTTCTTAAAGTATTAAAATGTTAGCCAAACCCTGATTGGCTGTCCTGTTGGAATCCTCCCCCTGCAAATCACCTAAAGATCGGATCAAGTTTCTCCCCCTCCTATGTATTGTAACTTATTGATGTCTCTGTGAAACAGTCGTCTGCTGGAAATACTGTGCTCCATTCGCTGAGCCATGAGTCTGCAGCATTGTGCATCATGGGTCAGTACACATGTCAAGCTCTTGTGACCATACTTCGCTTCTACCAGCTTTGTTTTCTTTGTTAGTTGAACATTTGTTTTATTACATTTGAGAAATAAAACTGTTATGGCACAATGAGTAAATTATATAAAGAATCCCAGGTCTGAAGTAAGGATGCATGCTTCTTTGATAATTCCCTAGATCAGAGGTCTTCAAACTTTTTTATTCTCCTATTTATGAAATTTCCCATATATATATTTGTAAGCACTTCAAGGACTGCAGGTAAATAAAGACCGCCTGGAAACACACCAAAATAAGTCATGCTTCCAGGTTATCTTAATTTACAAGTACTTGTTGAGGTATTTGCGCCCCCCCTAGGAATGCAGCCACAGGCCCCCAGTTGCCTTAGACTTTGTTGAATCTCTTGGTGTTCTGTTTAAAAAAAATAAAAAAAATAGGAAAATTCGAGGTATCATTGTCAGTTGTCTTTCACAATGGTGCCAGTAGTGTGACCCTGCAGCCCATGTACATCACACTGAAATGGACAAGGGTGTTGGTTTGTTGGCATGACTTACCTATATCTAATGAATAATGTCAATCGTGGTGTTGGAGTGATTTCTCTGAGGGCATCCAACTGCAAAACACTCCAGGCACACATGAAGGAGGATGGTGTAGAAACTAAACTAGTTAAGAACTCTTAGCACAACAGAAAAGGATTGGTGTGGATGCTAGTAGTTTGTGTGTGGTGGAAGTGTGTAAGGAGCTAAGTGATCTCCGGTCATGGTGCAGCGAGTGGCATTCAAGTTAAAAGGAAATGGTAACTCATCAGAGGTTAGCAGACACTGCCCAGGTTGGTTTTGAATGTGTGCACGCATGTGTACGCTGGGCTAATTGTAGGTGCTTTGTATGTATGAGGACCAGAGTGCTCTGATAGTGCCATGACTAAACTTGAAAAGGAGAAGCGTTCTCATACATGCCATGTGTTGAATAGTCATCTTGTAGTCGAAATGGGGCTGTTGCCTTAGTTGGATTTTCCCCAGAGAACTTGGCACAACAGGCAGTTCATATGTGTTCCTGTTTGACTGTATAACCAGCCGTGCCTTCTACTCTTTATGAAAGGCCAGTTTTTTGATGGAAGCTCTTCATTCTGCAGGAAAAGAGTTTCATAGTTTTGCTGCCTGCACTGTAGATGTTAGACCGAGTCATGGTCTAGTCTATTCGGGATTTCAGAGAGGGTTCTCTGATCTGAGACTAATTCATCTGTATTTTTTACTTGGTGGAATGACTCGACTGTTCTATATACTGCATAGTGAGACATGGTGATTCCATCAGAAGAGAATTTATTTGGTCCTGGAAGACATTGCAGCATGGAGAACTGGGCGTCTGTAGACCTGTGACTTGAGAAGTCTTGGTTTAATGATCTTTATTCACTGAAGTCTTCAAGAAAAAAAGTATTGAAGTGTGTTGTCATTGAGATATTTCAGGTGAGAAATCACCAAGGATAGGACTGCCTGAAACTTGCAAGAGAGAACCAGGAAATGGAAAGTTCTCCCAAGTAGTCTCATTCAGTGGAAGAAGTTGATGACAACTCTGTCGGGGCAAGAATGGGATCCAGGTCGGGTTCCACTCAAGACACCTTGTGGATGAGCCATGTAGTTTGAGAGGATATCAGGCTGGTGTCACCATATGTGGAATTAATACACGGATGATGATTTTGTTTTGATGACCTTTAGTTTTAGATGGCTCCTGGTGATCTAGTCAGGCAGAGCAACAAAGCGTAGCACAGTGAGCGGTCAAACTAGAACTTCCCAGCCTGATGTCTAGTCTACCTATGCATCTATGATGAGGCCTAAATATTTTTTTATATGGATACGCTATCTAATTTAGGTGTGGAATAGCATTGTAGTGATGATGGACCTAGTGGTAAATCATAGTTGACAAGACAAGGTAAGAGGAAAAATTTTGAATCAATAATGATCTGGAGGTGGTTTGAGATGAAGCATGCAATGCATGCTAAGGCCTTCACTCAAGTTCCAGTATCACAGACATGTGTTGTGTGGTGGACTAGCTTAGTAACAACCGAGAGCTCTAGAAATGAGGGCAGCACTTCAGTGCATTGAGGCTATTCCCCAATAAGGATAATAGAAGACTCAATCCACCAGCAGGGGAAGAATCCATTCTTTGCGTCATTTAGCAGTTCAAGAAATGCAGTCTAAACAAGTTGTGTCCATGCTGTCCTCTAAATCAGCTTACTCTGTAAAGGTTTCGTAGCAATTGTTTGCAGCTAAGCGTTGTTGGGGGTGATGTTTTGTTCAAGAGCAGGCAGTGGTATATGGCTTTTCTGATTACCACAATCATTCCATTTTGAATGGAGCCGTTGAAGGTGTTGTCAGCCACTAGGCAGTTGTAGGGGACAACAGAAGCTTCTTGACTGCTGCTGAAAGGTGGTCATTCTGAATTAGAGCGCAATGCAAATAGCTTGGATAAACATGCACGCTTAAAAAATCATGAGCGTACAGCGGGGAAGGGGTAGTTGTAGGATTCCATGACTCTTAAAATCCAGGAAGGCTGTTTGTTTGGATTGGTGAGATCAAAGTTCAAGCGCTTTCTTGTTGAAATGTTTGGCCAGTGTAACAGTAATTTTATGAGCCAGGCCTAATTTTGTTTGTGCTTGTTTCCACCCTGCTACATTTAGGCAGTATTTTGAAGAACTGCTTCAAAGGGAGATCGGAATCAGTTAGACTGGTGGCGTGCTGCATCTCCTCTCTATTTCTAGTTGGTGATTAGTAGAATCTCAATTGTTCATCATGTGGAATAGTATTGGGGTGAGTGCTATGCTCCCTCTAGTCTGTAGAATGTGGTTCCTTGTTTTATCTTGGTGATCTTTTGGGAATACAGTTTCTAACCTTGGTGGTTGTACTTGGGGTGCTAGAGCTTTAACATTCCCAGTGAGTGTGAAACAAACCAAAGGTTAAAGTGACATTATAGTTGGGGGTTGAAACAATACAAAACTAATGTTTAAAAAACAAAAAAGCCATTGAAATTCACCAGTTATAGTTTACTGAGCGGACTAAAACTTGAGCCTCCCCGCCATGCTCTGCCAGTGACATCACATATTTTATCACTCATAACATGTTAAATTACATTCATGACATCACTGACTTATCCAATTACATCACTGATATCACTGATGACATCATAGTTATAAGGTGCCAATGCTTGTTGCTTTATATAAGTGTTTAGCCACGCAGCAAACTCTGACAAAGTTTGTGGTAAATCATCTGTGATATACTGGCCCTATTACTATATGGCATTAATTAAAGTTCTTTGACAGTGTTGGCTTGTGTAGTCTATGGCACTGGCGTCCTGCCATTATCAAGTCAATAAAGACCCCCAAACTATCATACACAGTTGAAGGAAGTATATACTTTTTCTATCCGTCATTAATACCCTTTTATTGTTTTTGGCATTTGCAATGAATGGCATTTGTGACCTTCTATATGGCCATGCCCTTTACAATGACAGCCACATAGTCTCTATGGCACAGATGTGCTAATACTGCCAGTAGATGTGATTCCCTCACACTGCCTAGCACATGGCAGCTAGGCTGCTGGGTGCCCAATAATTACCACTGACGGTGGTACCCTTATAACTCCTGGAGATGCAGTTTACACCTCTCTGGTCGTATCAGGCACAGTTCAGTAATACCCATTGAGTACGGAGTCTAGTTATGGTGACTACACATGGAATAAGGCGCCCTTCTCCGGATGTCATATCTACAGTTTTGTGTCGAGTTATGGCGAGGACACATGAAGTACATAGTCAAGCTCTGGTGAGCATACGTGGAGAAAGGAGCACAGGTGTGGTGAACACGTGGATTATGGAATCCAGTTATGGCGAACACACGGTGTAAGGAGCACAGCTATGGTGTGCACGCATGGATTACGGAGCCTTGTTCTGTGGCATACACCAGATTAAAAAAAAAACAGTTTTGGGTGTCACTTCTGTAGTCTTGTCCAGGTGAGCTGAGCGCACATGGACTAAGGAATCCAGATCTTGATGTTACATCTGCAGTCCTGTGTCCATTTATATCAAGCACACATGTTGTGAAGTTGCATTTAATTCTCCTCTCATTAACATAGAAATATTAATATTGGACCCTTGGTGACCACTCTCCTCTGATCTGGAGACTCCTCTCCAGAAGGCATACTGGAGACAGCTCAAACTGAGGGTTACAAGGTGCTGAACAACACACACCTTCGGCAAAACAGTGCATCTAAATTGGTAAATAGAATGAAGATGCCATAGACGAGCATTTTTGAACAGTGAGGCTGAGGCAACATGATGGAAGGGAGATCTAGGGACTGGGCAGAAGCAGTGAAGGGCACAGTAGTGAGTGGCAAGGCAGAAGTAACACAGATCTCTATTCTTCACAGAAGGGTTTATTGGAAAACAGTCTGAATATAACAAATAAAGAAGACAATCGCAGCAAATTAATCCAACAGTCATCCCCTTGGGAGCAACAGTACAAAGTGTGCTGGGGGAGGGGAAGGCGGAGATGGTCAGAGGTTAAGCTTGGTAAGTACGATTGGGGTGGGTGTGAGCCTCAGACTTTCCAACTATCAGGCTGGCCTATAATGTTAAACTGTGTTATCCAACAAGCAGCAGGGCAGTGGAAATGTAGACCAATGCAGATTGTTAGGGGTACTAAGTGAGAGAAAACACAATATTTTGATAACTAACGGGGTTCCTTGTCTCCGTGAAAACGTACCTGGCAAGTTGATTTCTTTGGCCCTGACGACCCGTGGACCCTGCTGCCTGCCCCTGCTCCCTTGTTGCCTGAAGCGGTTCCGGCTCCCGCCGCCGCATCACCACCTTGCGCGGCCGCAGTGGGGAGCCCGGACCACAATACCCAGGAGCCCTAGCGGTCACGAACCACGTGACCTAGAGTTGCGCGCCAGGAGGCGCATAAATCCACGACGCCGCTGCGGCAGAGCGGGTTCCTTGTCTCCCGTGAAAACGTACCTGGCAAGTTGATTTCTTTGGCCCTGACGACCCGTGGACCCTGCTGCCTGCCCCTGCTCCCTTGTTGCCTGAAGCGGTTCCGGCTCCCGCCGCCGCATCACCACCTTGCGCGGCCGCAGTGGGGAGCCCGGACCACAATACCCAGGAGCCCTAGCGGTCACGAACCACGTGACCTAGAGTTGCGTGCCAGGAGGCGCATAAATCCACGACGCTGCTCCCGCGTCGCGGGACCGCGCGCGGGTAGCGCCGGGAGAAGCCCGGGACAAGGGCGGGTCCGTCTGAGGCCGTCCGGGGCCGAAGGAGGCCGGGCTGGGTCACATCCTTTACGCCTGGCATCAGAAGTAAGCTGCTGTTAGTCCCAATACTTGGACAACTGACCGTTGCTCAAACACTGACTATTATTTCACGTTTGGTTCCGTGTGAAAATGGCAGGGAAGGGGAAACGTCCCACAGCCCCCTCCACAATTGCAGGGACTATGGACCAATTCATCACCCGTGCTGTCTCGGTCTTGGACCATGAAATTGCCATTACTGAAAGACGCCTCTCGTTAGACCCCTCACTTGTTAGGCGTTCATCACTGGGCCCCCTAGCTCTCGTAAAATCACCAAGTAATGTTAGAGAGCAGCCGCGAGAGGAGGCATCACGATTTTCACCAGATACAACTGACTCAGTGGCCGCATCGCTAGCAGAGGAAGTTGTATCCATACCTGCACCTAAAACCCCTCGCCCTCAGACTAGAGCAGGGGCCAGATCTACTACATCCACCAGGCTAGTTACACAGAAAAGGAAAAGGGGAGGGGTGACGGACGGCACCAGGCCGGCAAAAATTTCCAAAGTACCTAAAAACACTGTTCCTCTTGATTCATCAAGCATTAGTCTCCGCACTTCTATGGCTGACGCTGGTAGACTCGCTTTACCTCCATTTGATCCAAGTAACTTTGCTCTTCAGCTAGAATGCATTGTTCGTTCCTTAATTACCCCTTTAATGGAAAGGATTGAAATGGTTGCACTTAAAGTAGATAAATTGGAACAAACCATCTTGGATAATTTTTGGTCGTTAAAGAATGTCGTTAAGTTATGTACCAAGGACATACCTAAAATTAATTACTCACCGAGAGCTAACTGTGTTGGTCCTGTTCCATTTTTATCTGACATACCGCCTGCCCCTGCCCCTGCCCCTGCTCCAATCGCTGTAGCTACTTCAATCCTAAATATCCATCAACCGCCACGGCAGGTGGGAACGACACAAAATAGCCAATCCCCGAGGCGGGAGGGTAGGTCAAGTAAAGCATCCCAGGATACCAACACTAATATCACGCATCTAGGTAGCTTGAGCACTAACTTAGACACCTCAAACATTGCTCCCCAAGGCAATGACTCTAGGCCATCCTCGATCCAACTCCACCTCCCTCGTGAATCCTTCCCCTATGTTGTAGTTTTAGCGGGCGTTCCCGAACTCCCCACTAACAAAAATGAATCTTACGAGCAATTAAAAAACAAAGTTAGCCACTGGCTCAATATTAATAGACCAATTCCAAATGAATTGAATGGTCGGATTCTATTTGTTAGAAGGGTCCAATGGGTAGGTTCTCAACCCAAAAATCTTCGGGGAGATTGTATTATTGTCAATTTCAAAGACGCACGCCTTTCGAGGTTTATTATGGGAAACACTCCCTATGGCCCTAGATCTGGAATTGAGGTGCACGACCTGAACTATTTTTATACCCCAGCCATTTGCCACTGACAATTTTATAGTACGAAAACCCCCTTAATTCCCACGGCATCAGGGGATAATGATAGTCTACCTATAGATTGCGTGGCAGTCACTTCTGTGGCCTTATTGTCGCCCTCAACTAGGTTGGAAGAGAGGGTAAATGCATCTAGAAGCCTTGTTGAGCCCCATGTCATATGTTCGAGTAAAAACTTTGGCACCCTTTTGTCTTGGAACTTGGCCGGTATTATGACTAAAATCGACACACCTGACTGGGTCAGATTTATTAACGATTACGATGTCTGCCTATTTCAGGAAACATGGTCCTCCGAGGCTAGGTTTATGCCGGGTTATCTGAATTTTCATGTTCCAGCAACCAAAGGCCCAAAAGGCCGCCCTTCTGGCGGACTAACTATATGGGCTCGCCAGGATCTGTTCTCACGTGCTGTTGTAATCAACACTGGGTCCCGGGATATCCAACTGGTGAGGCTCACTTTCGGTCCCAAGAGTACTTTGGATATATATAACATCTATCTTCGGGGAACGAAGGGGAAAAAGTCAAGCGAGCTGGAAATCCTAACTACACTTATAGAATCTAAATCTTGTAGTAGGGACCTAATCGTAGCCGGGGACTTCAATGTTACCTTCGAACCCCTTCTAGATAGTGACTCTGAATGGGGCCTTGACCCCGATGAGGATCTACGCTGGGGTATTCCAGTCCTCTCGCTACCTCCCATCAAACGGTGGTCTATGGTAGCAACACAGGTCAACGCCCTTTGCCTAGAAATCGGTCTTCGGGCATTGAATGGAAGAGTTAAAGGGGACAAGTTGGGAGCATCCACCTTTGACAACGGCCGTTCAGCTAGTAGGATCGATTATGTCCTGTGTTGTTTGAGGTTGTGGTCCCTTCCCATTGACATGGAGGTGGTGCGAAGACTGGAGAGCGATCACAACCCCATTTGCGTTTCTCACAGTTGGTGGGGCAAATCCTGTTCATTGTTAAAGGAACCAATCTTGGCCCCCCCAGCATGTGTGCCAACCAATGACCTGCGAAGGTTAAAATGGGCATCAGTAAAGTCCAATGACTCAGTAATAGCCCACATCAATACTAATCTCTCTGCAATTAATGCAAATCTTGAGGATATTTTGCAAAACCGAGATCAAGATGTGCAAGTAACCAGATTACATGAGTCTTTTTTTGAGGGATTACGTCCCTTTTTTTTCAAGCAAATAAGACAGGGTACCAAGCCATCGCTCAAGCAACCAAGGTGGTACGACAAACAATGCAAAAGTGCAAGACGCACCTTGGCTAAAGCCCTATCCAGTGGGAATACACCACTTATTCAATCAGCAAGATCTGCCTATAGGAAAAGCATCGCCCAAGCCAAAATAAAATGGGACGAATTGTTTTGGCAGGACCTGAAGGAGGCCAGCCATTCCCGGGATGCTAGACTGTTTTGGAACGTACTGAAGTGGGGTAGAGGAGGTTTATCGGAAAACCCTTCAAATCATGTCTCACAAGAGGATTGGTTGGGCTATTTTAAACCCCAATATGCGCGAGACCCCCACTACACAATTCAGAGCATAATGCCTTATGTTTTCTATTCGTCCGGGCCTTTTACCCCCAAAGATGCTCTAGCTGCACTGTCCTGCGTTGCTGCAGGACGGGCCCCTAGATTGGACGGTGTTCCTTCTGATCTCTTTCTAGAGAATAAAGCTCCATGGAGCAAGTATATCACCCTTATAGCGAACGCCGTGGCTGAAGGCGCTCCAGTACCTAAATCTTGGGGGGGCGCCGTCATAATTCCAATCTACAAAAAGGGCGATAAAAGCCTCCCTGGGAATTACAGACCCATCAGCCTAATTGACACAATCCAAAAAGTCATCGGGAGGATGGTTCTGAATGAGGTACTTATTTGGATTGAAGCAAATGAGATTCTCTCTAGCCTCCAGGCGGGCTTCCGCAAATCCATCAGCACCATTGACCAGGTGTTTCGCTTTAAGCAATTGCTATGGAAGGTTGTCGAACTGGGCAAAGGTAGTCTCTATGTCACTTTTGTGGACTTAAGAGCTGCCTTTGACCTTGTCCCCCGTGAACAGCTTTGGAGGGTTCTAGAAAAGCTGGGTCTGTCCCTGGAACTTTTGACTCTAATAAGAAGATTGCACGGGTCCAATTTTGCAAAAATACAATGGGGCGGTCTGGGGGAATCAACCACCGAGTTCCCCGTTGAGCGGGGTGTGCGTCAAGGATGTGCAATGGCCCCAACACTTTTTTCCTTGTATATTAATGGAATAGTGGACCATATGCTCCAGGCCAACACTGATGCTCCAAAATTGGCAGGTGCACCCACACCAATATTAATGTTTGCCGACGACACTCTTATAGTGTCTAAAACCCCGAGCGGCATGCAGAGGGCACTGTCAATTTTCGAAAATTTTTGTAAAGACCACGGATTGGAGGTCAATGTGGCAAAGACAAAGCTTATGACCTTTAACCCACATACAAGTTATAGAGTCGGTAAGCTTATGATGAACGGCCAAATTCTCGAGGAGGTAACTAACTTTACATATCTAGGCATTCAAATGTCCCACAACAATCGGTGGAATAGGCATCTAGAAATGTCAACATTGAAACTTACCCAGATTTCGGGAACGCTGGTTAAAGAGTTTAAAAAATCCCTTACCAAACCTGTTAAACCAGTGTTACAAGTCTATGAGGCAAAGGCCCTAAACTCAGTCCTGTATGGAGCTGAGCTCTGGGGCTTTGATACATTAACATCCCTCACTGCAGTTGAAAATAAATTTTTTCGCTCCATTATAGGCTTGCCACAAAGCACGCCAATGGTCCCACTGCGTTATGACCTAGGCAGGAAGGCCATCAAAGACTTGGCCATTCTCCGTGCAGTTTTATACTGGAGGAGAATATGGACCACCCCGGAGCTTCGATCTTGCGCAGTGGGTATCATGGACGTAATTCAGGCTGATAAGTTTCACAAAATCAAGTGGTTAAGGAACCTTCGAGAATCCTTAAAAGCTTTGGGGCTGGAAAACTTATGGAATGATCCAGCTGCCGCTGATTTTCCTGTAAAAAAGCTTTTGAAAAAACTTTATTGGGATAAGGTATCACAGGGTGTGGGCAGCTTCCACTTCCCCCACGATGACTAGCCGTTTCCTAGAGGCAAAGGCTATACCTTTTTTGGAACCTTTTTGGGATTTGATAACATCACCAAAGGACAGGAAACTCTATTTTCAACTTAGAGCAGGTTCCCTCCCACTAAGGGCCTTAACTTGTGGGTGGTTTGGTGGAAGCACATGTACCTGCCCTGCTTGTGGAGCCAAAAAAGAAACCACTGGCCATTTCCTGTTTGTGTGCCCTGTATACGCCACTCCCAGACGTCACTGGCTCTCCCCTCTATGCAAATTGTTGGGTACTAGGAGCTCTGTTGTAGCTATTAGAATTCTACACACGAGCACCTTACCAGTTCACTCAATAGGCTTAGCCAAATACTTGGGGTGGGCATGGTCACTTAGATTAAAAACCCTTCGTTGCATAGAGAATGTATCTGGGCAGGTTTAAAGCTTTCTAATATATTGCTGTCATTCCCGCTATAATTATTCTTTTTATAACCCACGTGTATTGCACATCATTTGTCTGCTTCAATGTTTAATCTTTTCTTACTAAAATTTTTTATCTATTTATTGGAATGTTTTTATGGAAATTAGTGATTGTGATTTTTTTATATTAGTGATTTTGCTGTGTCTTGTATGAATTATTTTTAATTCGAATAAAGACTTATGATGATGATGATAACTAACCAACATTTTTGAAGACTTTCAAAGCAGAGAAGGAGAATGCGTGCGCGTTTGTCTGTATTTATGTAAAAATTCCTTCTGAAATCCGAGACACACCTCACCATACCCGATTGAAAACACCTGTACCCAACTGTTTACCAGAAAATACATTTATAAGGGGAGTGCAACACCCCAAACACCCCCCTGAAGCTACGCCCCTGGAGAGGGCGCATGCGGCAGTAAGTATCTCGCTGGCAGGAAATGGGCACCCTGGGTTGGTGCGGTGGCACTTAACGTAACCCAAAGCCTCTATACATAGCATACTGTCTATTAAACAGCGCATGTTCACCCGGGGGTTGTTGGCGCTGTAACAGGTGGTACTGCTGTCACTTAGGATGCCCCTCTCACAAAAAACCTCTGAGGTAACACAACTGGAACAAGCGTCTGGAAACCCGACAGTGCCCTCCCTTGTGCTGGTTGTGACTGAACCCGCTAGAATATTCGGCTGCGCAGATAGTTTACGAACGTCTCTGTGGGACCAGTCTGCATATACTGAAATAAGGCAGCGCTGGCTTTAAAGCTTATTTTCCCTTCAGTTACTTATCTCATTCTTTTCCTGGGTAGCCAGCAGCACTTGAAGCCTGCTGTAGATTGTTTTTGATAAGGCCTGTAGGAGGAAATGGCAGCCATAAACAGGAAAGGTTGCTTGCATGCCCTGGGGCACGCTGTCCTGCCTCATTCAACGTGGCAGGGCAGAGAGAAGGAAAAATGCAGATCTGCAAGGGACAACAACCCCCCCAAGAGAGAGGGTCTCTGGTTGTACTCCAAGGAAGCCTCCCATGCCAGAAAAATAAAAGGAAACCCTCTTTGTCACCTTAACATATGTAATAAAAAAATGTATACTCTTGGCATTTCACAGGTGCGTGTTTCAATCACTCCGATTGCCACTTTTCATTTTGACTGAGACTCTGTGGCACTTAAGACTATGTTTAAAACTCTGGTTAAGTTCTGACAGCTTTGGCTAGCATGGAAACTGAAAGAAACGAAATGTAAACAATTTGACCAGGATAACACCAATTGAAAGCCAAATTTAGGACACCTCTTTGTGGACTGACAAAAGTAAGTCTGTGTCAGGTTGGGGCCACTTAAAGGTCAGTACATCTAAAAAGTCTGGACTTTTGGTTCATAGGGTGATGCACAGCATTACATGTATGTCATTTTCAGACATGACCGTTTTGCAGATCTATAGTTGAAATGATAGAGGTACACAGAACAAATAAACACACTGATGCACACATGCATGCACACCATAGAGACACGCACCACTCAGAGAACCACAGATGGCCATTAGCACATGTAAGTAGACACAGACATGCTCGCACATGTGCACACACCCACAGGCAGAAAGAACAAATACACAAACACAACTTCCGATGCCGCTCTGATAGAATGTGCCGTGTTTATTGCTGTGCAGCTGTGAGCGCCAGAGTCCTCCTATAGGGAAATTGCGGCAGCCACAAAACAGTTGCCCGCTGCCCCGAGCCTCCTCCCATCTGCTTCACCAGGACAGCATTCAATGTTTTCATAAAATTAAGACATAAACACAACGCTGCTCACCCTGGAGTGTGATGAATTGAAGGGTTGAGGCGTGCGGTGTGCAAGACAGACTTAGTAACGGCACACAACATGGGATGTTTAAGCCTTCAAATCCAGCAAGGATTGATAATCCTTCGGTGAAGGAGATGCCCTTGAGCCAGACGCCACTTACTTTCTCTCGACATTAAGAACCTGAGAGGGTGCTCGAAGTTCATTGAAACAAGCAGCGACAGGGTGATTTGGGATGGGCCAGCGGTGACCTGGGATGGGTTGTGGGGGTGGGCAAGCAGTGTTTTGGAAGGGGGTTGTGGAGGCGGGTTGAGGTGTCGCGCTGGGGCAGGAACAATATACCGCAGTCAATGGAATCATGACTGATGTAATATATGAGGTAATAAACAATGCATTGCAGGGGCACAAGTTATAGTAAGCACAGCTAACTATAACTGCTGAATTTCTCTAGTTTTGTACGATTGAAATGTGAGCCTAACTATAATGTCCCTGTAACCTTTGTGTAATAGTATTACCAGCATGACAGCAGCGTCACGATTGGTCTGAGCAGCCTGGTTTGCCTCTCAGGCAGTGCCTGAAAGCCTGGGACTGTTCTCCATCCGGCTGTGCTACACAGCTGAGTGAAGAAATGCTAAGTGCGCATGTCAGTTTTGCCATCCTAAGACGGCCAGCCAAACCGACATGCACACTTATGGTGCCTACCACTCCTCCCTGCTCAGTCAGACAGCCTAGCCTGCCCCGCCCCAGACTGGATCTACTGAAAAATAAAATGATAATAACTTTGTGTTATTATCGTTTTCTTTTTTCTTTTCGTACTGCTCAGAGATCAGTGGGGCGACGCTCCTCCGCCTTAACAGAGGAGCCGCAACTACCTGCAAAAGGGGAGCAAACATGGAAGTCTGCTCCCCGCTGGCAGGAGATTTAAACATGCTTCCACCAGCTAGAACAGACTTGTATTCCATTTCCTTGCGCGCACTCTATTGGGCAAGGATAAAGAACACACATTGTTACTGCCTGGAGGGAGGATACAAAAACTGTTGCTCCCTCCTGGCAGGAGCTAAGCTGGCTCCCGCACCATACTGAGAGGCGGCTGGGGATCATGGGGGCGCTGCCGCTCCCTCTGCAGCCCCCAACGTGTTTGTTGGTTGGTGCCCCGGGTGGGCACCAGGGCACTCACCTATAATTAAAGCAGGCCCTTCGGGATGGGGTCCCTGGGATCAAAATAAGCTTAGTGTGAACCCCTCCTTCTTTTTATAACACGGCCCCAGAGAATGGGGTCCCCAGGCCATAATAGGCTGAGGGAGGAAGAGACATACTCACCCCCCCCCCCCCGCCCCCAATATTTAATTGCATTTGGCCCTTGGGGGTGGGGTCCGTGGGGCCTTCTAATGTGTGTGAGGGGAATATAGCAGTGGGCTCTTTGAAGGCTTCTGGGGGCCACATGACTCCCCTCTTTTATTGGTTTTGGCACCAGGGATGGGGTCCCAGGGGCGTGATAAGGCTCTGAAGGGCACCCTCTACTTTTTTATGCAATGCGGCCCAAGGGAATGGAGTCTCCGGGTCCTGATAAGTCTCGGGGAGGAGGGCTGCAAGGTTTCCCTCCCCAATTTGATTGCTTTTTGCCCCAGGAGAGAGGGCCACAGGCCCCCTCCCTTTAAGAATTTGGCCCCAGTGGATGGGATCCTTGGGCTACAAAAGGCTTGGGAGGAAGCCGGGTAGCTCCCCTCTGTTATGTCCATCAGCCCTGGGGGATGGAGTCCTCGCTGCTACTTAAGGCTTGGGAAGAGGGATCACGTGCCCTACTTCCTTACAGTCTGTTTATGACTTATATATATATATATATATATGTGTGTGTATATATATATATATATATATATATATATATTTAAAATGTTTATGGGGGAGGGATCACAATGACATTCCCCTCCTGCAGCAATTCAATTCTAAGAAATAACCAGATAGCATATTACACTCTGCAGGTATGATTTATGCTATGGCATTTGGTCCTGTGTGTTTTTTTTTTTTTTTTGTTTTTTTTTATAAATCAAACATACTTACTCAAAATACGAGAGCACATTTTTGCAGGAAAATAAAATCACTCTAAATTTGCAATCTGTGATGCTGCAAACTCTTTACTCAGTTTTAGCTGCACTGAGATAATAAGTGAGTGAAGATGTGTTAATTTATAGTTTCTCTAACCTATTTATGAGCCACATTTATTTTCATTGCTGTGGCATAAATGCTTGTACGGGGAAGTTCAAAGCATCATAGGATATAACTCCCCTAACTCGTTACTGAAGCAATGAGCGATCTTGCATATGCGATGCCTCCCTTCTACAAGTTGATAATGGGTTTAACCCATTTTAAGACGCGCTCATAGTCGATATTGTCTCGAGTGTTACGTTTCATCACTTTTAGACAGAGATTGCGGTCAGTAATGCAATCACCGCGGACCATAATTCAATTACCGCCAGCCTTAGCTTTGACCTTGACCAATAAACCAACTGCTCACAGCTGGAAGCATACATGCATGAGATGTCTTGCTAAAAACTACTTGGGAAACCACTGAGGCTAGGGTCACAACAAGAATTGCTTATAAGAAACTAGAGAAAAGAATGATAATTCAGATTTCAAATTTAATATTTGAGGCAATATTACATTCAGAAATAAAAATGTGCCTTCTCTCGCAAAAATAAGGTTGTGCTAATAACAATAATCCAACTACAACCAATCCGTAAAGTAGTTTTATTTTGAAAGCCACTGGCCAATAAAAAAAAGTGTGAAATGTGTGTTAGTTGGCCACCAGAAGAGGGATATACAAACCTTGAAAAAAACAGCAAATTCATAGCAAGAGCCAAGCTATAGGTCTCGCTAGGGCCTACGAGCCTAAATAAGAGTGGAACCATAAAAAAAATTGTAAAGGAATGTAAATAATGTCTATTTCCTTAACATATGAACGTGTTTTAGTTTACATTGAGTGATATCTATTAAAATAAATTTAAAAACATAGTTTTTTTTACAAAGATTCAAGAAAGAATTCTCTTCCATGAACCCCCACCATAGCTGTCAAGGTTCCCGATTGCTTGTGTATTACATTTTTCTAGTTTCAGTGTAATTGTGAGTGACATTTCAACTGCTATTAGTGACGCTTTTTTTGTGAGGAAAATCAAGCAATGAAGATGAAGGAAACATATAAATATCAGAAATGACACCCATTTGAGCAGCGATAAAGACTAAGAAGAGTCACATCATAGGTCACAAGCTGCATTGTTTCAAAAAGAAATCAGCTCATCAATAAAAATCCTTTGCTGAATGAGCGGTCCGCCCTGGTCCAGCACGCCGCCCGCTACCTGCCTAGCCAGGCTGACGGCACCATCACACCAGTCGCAGCCTGTCACACAGAGCTACACTACAGGCTCTGCTGACTTAGTGACAGTCGGCGTGCTGAGAAGTAAATTTGACAAACACGTCAATTTCCGAATACCTGGACAATGTTACCAAGAGCCAAAAAGCAATGTATAGTGTGATGTGCAGTAGTTATAGCTTCTAAACCATATACAGGTGTGAATGTTTGTATAGTTCACCTGTGAACTCAATGACATATTGGCAGGGCCATTGGAACTATGTGATAATGGATGAATTAATTATGCAGATGGATTTACTTAATTTACGCTGCAAGAAAAGATCTAATTTAGGTGAGTAATGGTGTACATTTCATTTTCTGATAGGATTCCTTCATAATGTTTTCATTTTTATATGTTAACACTGTCTGGGCAAAGGTTTCCCTCATTGGCACCGTTTTAACACCAAATACAGCAATAAGCAAATGAAAGGTGAAGAGCTATCCATTGCGCCGTAGCAACATGTGAGCAACATTTTTGGTAAGTCTTGGTTTGTTTGAGCTAAAACATCGTTTAGTTGAAATCTGCAAATTATACTGCAGATGGTGGATTATGTGGCAGGGTATTCCCAGACGTGGGCCCTTTGCTCACTTTGCCACTGAATTCAAGCTAGCCTGACTCATAGGGGGTAATACCCCGAAACCGGTCACAGGATGCTTGATTCAAATCCTGCGAAGACCTGGCTTGGCAGGCCCGGCTGGACTGTTCCCATGAGGCACAGGGTCAAGACTGATTTGCATATGGTTCGGTCTGAACTGGGGTGGCAAAGTGAGCTAAAGAACGATGATGGGTTCAACCCAGATCTGTGACTGGGGGCGAGTGCCTGAAAAGTTTCAGCGCTCCGTCCATCATCTTCGTGTGTTTGCTTTGTTGTCCCTAAGTTGGCAGGGGATGCCCAGATGTTGGTCCCTTGCTCACTGTCACTGGATTCAAGCTAGCTTGGCTGATGAGTGGTGTTACTCCGAAACCGGAACCAAGATGCTAGTTTGTGATCCAGGGAAGACCTGGCTTGGTAGTTGGGGCTGGACTGTTCCCATGAGGAACAGGGTCAAGACTGATTTGCATATGGATGGATCTTACCTGGGATGGCGAAGTAAGCTAAAGAACGATGATGGATTCAACCCAGATCTGTGACTAGAGGGGGGGGGGGTGAGTGTCTAAAAAGTTTCAGTGCTTCGTCCATCTCCTTGTTTGCAAATGCATGACACCCATAGCTTTGCAGAAAACGCAATGTGCGCAGAATCGCATAATTCCACTGGCACTGCTTCTAGGTATACCAAACCATGACTTACCTGTTCACAGGAGTGTGGGGTGCATGTCCTACATATTAATGTTTCCCAGTAGGTTGAATGGTCACAACTATTATGTGGTAGAAAACATGTGGCTGGTGTGTTGTTTATCCTGTTAAACATGTGCCAAAATACTATGGAGCGTTCTTTAGGCAAGGCGAGTGTTACTATGAACCTGCCTGCCCCACTAATCTGTCACTAGAAAGAAGTGCGTAAGCACAGAGCGACAGATTTAATGGTGATATTTTCGTTTCTCCCGGCATTATTGTATTTCTCTGAAAGGGGGCTCCAATGAAAGGGCGGGATTTATGTTTTACGAGGGGCGTTTTACACTGCAAATTGCAAAACAGTGCGAACGCGATTGTGTGGAGACGACGCCCTCCGTTTTCAGCTGCCTGTGTCCACGAGGTGACCAGTGACCCTCGGTCTGCGAGTTGATTGCGAGGAAGAGCTTCGGTTTATGCTGAAGGGACGAGGAGACATCGATGCTCCTCCACGCTGCGAGGCTCGCTCTCGACCCTTCCAGCATTCTTTCGTCTATGCCTAATAAGGAAGGTTTGCACAGTTCCAGTCCAGCTGAGTCTTTCCGAGAGCCCGGCGTAAAAAAATGTGTTCTGTGTTTTCGACAAGCCCCTTCTTAACCGCTTCATGTACTTTTGAAAAAAAAGCACAGCTGAAGGTCGAAGAAGACGGATAGTTGAATTTCCTTCCGCGTCTGGCTTTGCACTGCTCCTCGGAAGGGACGGAGCTGGTTTCTAAGAAAGCGCAAGTGTCTTTTTTTTTTTTTCTTCATGGGCTCATTTTCGGATTAAGGGCAGCGGGCGTCTCTGGCCGTGCAGGGAACCCCAGCAGCCCCTGCCTGGCTACATCTCTTCCGCACCTGATGTGCCGCCCCGGGACAGCGGCGCTGGGCAGCGTTTCAAAGCCGCTGCTGAGTGTGTTACCGGAGCTAGGAGGGACGCCGCAGGCAGTGACACGTTAATGGGTGAGCGGGCACAACCGTGTGTGCATGTTCGTCAGTCTCTGGTGGCTGAAAAGATGGTGCTGTATGTCAGTACGTGCCTTTTCTTGACCCCCCCCCCCCCCTTAGAAGTTGCCGCATCCACGGGGCTGCGCTTGGAGCGGAACAGTGGCACATGCGCGGCGCTACAACACCTCCCAGCAGCACATAGACGCGCTTTGTTGTTGTTTGGAACGACCCAGCATGTTTGAATTGAAGTGTGGGTCTGGCACCAGCAGCTCCTCTGTAATGAGCAGCCATGGCGGGAAATAATTAAAGGCGGCGGATAATTAGGCCGCTTCTGGTCAGAACGTTTTAATTAGAGGGAGTCTACAGCGCGGTGCCTCCGACTCTGCGGACTGTCTCGCAGCTCGTCGCAGTTGTGAAGTAGAGATGTGGCAGCCAGGAACCAGCTACGTGCGAGCATGGTCCCGGCCTGAATCTCTTCCTCATGTGGGCAGCCGGCTCTCGCCTCCTCTCCCGGCGGGGCCGAGCTGCTCTGGTCAAAATGAAGTGGGAGCTGGGCGTCTCACTCTGTCCTCCGGTTGATGTAACTCTGGCGATTGTTTCTGTTTTTCATAACAGGAGTGCTCGCGCTGTTTTTACTCCCTTCCTCAAAAACCCTACAGAGACGCGTATAACAGAGTTTTGCCAGGGAAAGAGCAAAGTGTTGTTTTAACTGGCAGGCCCCAGGAAGCAGTAGTCCATTGGCACTGTTGACTACATTTCTAAAAAGTTTGAAAGGAGACCATTTGCTTTACTGCGATTTAAAGAAAGAAAAAAAAACCTTTTCCTATTCTGGCAGGATGTCCCTGGCATCAGGTTTAGAAAATATTTCTGTTAATTTGCTCTCATTGAAGCCAACCAATCCCTGTAGGAGTTCTAAATGAGCCGTAATACATAGTTACTTATGGACTTGATTGTTGCAGTATACATCTTTGGTCATCTACATTACTCCTTGAGCGTTCTTTCCAATGACGTTGGATTCCGTGAAACCCATTGGTGACCGGCCCACTGTTGTGACGGACAATCAGGTGGCCAAACCCTTGCGGTGATTGCATGCTGATTAATTAAGTGAGAGGGACCTCCAGTTGGAAGTAAAAAGCAATGAACCAGTTTGCATTAAATCTTTCATTGGTGTTGCATTGGTTTAATTAAACTTAGAAATAGACCCCCCAAGAGCATACCATGAGCCTGGTGTATCGAAGGGGGTTTGTCCTTTGGTGCCTTACGCGTACACATGGTCCTATGTCCTCTACACACTGTCCCAGTATGCACAGTCCAGGAATGTGGTGCTACATAAACATGACCTGAAATCACACAGATTGTTGACCTCTTTTGATAGTCGGATGGCGTCATATCCCAGTGTTTTCATTCTCAGAGGTTCGCATCACCGCACTTACTTGTTATGTTCCGGACAGACTGATTTGTGATATCAGGTATGAAGCGGTATCTCGGTGTTCCTCCTAGGGTATGTATCAACTTGATCTCCGATGAGCAACAACAATCGGAATCACTTGCACTGCTGGCACAGTTTACAAAAGGGCATTCATAGGCTTGGCTCTAACAGGCTCTTCGCCTTCATGGTAGAAGTGCATTGTTTGCTTAAAGTGTATTGTGTAAGGGAGGAAAAAAGCCAGCAACGTTGTGGCATGCGGTGATTCATACAGTGCGTTTTGCAGAATAAGCATTTTACTGCATGGCTTGAAATTGTGCAGAAAAGGGAGATTATGCAAGCATTGTGTGCTATGTGGACTGTTTATTTTCCCAGATTTTATTATTGGTGGGCTGATCATGGTTGATCAAATAAGCTGTTTGTTCAGGGGAGGATCACAGATTCTTTCAGTGTGTGTGTGTGTGTGTGTGTGTGGCAGTGGGGAAGAAGGTAGGATTCAACCCCGGAGGTCTTGTGTTAAGCTTAAGTAAGCCTTTATATCCGAAACAGCTCTTTCTTTGGTTGCCTGATCATAATCACAACTTGCTAAATTTCCTCATCAGGGTTGGGAGCTGAGTGAGAACACCACCTGTGCCATAAAAACTGTGGTAATTCAAGACGAATCCGCAGTGATCTTGGTTAAATGTGTTACCAGACACAGGGGGCCTGGCTTCACGGCTCTCGTTCCAGAAAATGTACAGCTGCCTTAACTGCTTGGACCACAATCTTCTCCTGTTGGGTGATGGATGCTAAGTGGAAACTCTTATTTTTATTCGCTCTCAACTCTTGTAAGTTCTGTTGCGTTTGTGGCCATGGCCCACTCACTTTAGCCGATACAGTAGAACTCCTGACAATGGAGATGTCATTTACGAGCTACTCTGTGCTGTTCAAGTGTTGCTATGCTCATGGACATTTTAGCAAAGATCATAGGACTCAGGCCACCTAAACATTATAGCTTAGGACCCTAGTTACTATTGGTCAAATATTTTTGTAATGTTATTTTCTATGATGGGTCTATGGTCTTTTTTGAAAGCTTAATAACACAAGAAAGAAAATATTGTTTTTCTGTGTGTCTGCACAAACCTGTGGTTAAAAGGGCTGAAAAGTATTTTTCAAAATTGCATGACTGTGATATTTACATAATTTTGGCACTTTCTTTTGTCAAGTACTAGCTAATACCTTAAGCTTGAACATTTCGGTAATAAGAATATAGTGTTGAAAGATTTTCTGTGATATGACATTGTCTGTAGGATTGTAGGATTATATCGCATTGTATTTTGTTGTGCTGGTTTACTATGATTTGATAGTGGTAATAAATTCATGAGTACATAACCTAAGCAAAAAGATCTAGTGTTACGAGACTGGGATTTTTTTTGGGGGGGGAGGGGTGGCAGAAAAAAGACCACACTACAACAGGAATGGAAAAGTAGAGCGATTTCTCATTGTCCTCCTCACTCTGCGTAAAAAACAGGAAAATGCATTTTTTGGGGAAATGTTCACCAAAACTGAAACAAAGGATTACTAAGCAGAACTACATACGTGATGAATGGCCCAAGAAAAATTTATGTTACCAAAACTTGGTAGGGAACTAATCAGTGTTACGTATTTGTGTTACTGAAGACTGTTTAGAAATGTACAGTAGTTATATGCTAGCATGGCCTAGTAAGGGAATGGAGTAGCCATGTTTCTCTAGAACTCCTCCAAGCCCCTTAAAAAAGTGGGTGAGCTCTGCCTCCCTAAGCCATACAGGGGCAGAATTGATTGAGTCTCTTGTGGGAAGGAGCTATTGATACATGCTGTACTCCTGCAAAACTGGAGAGCCAGAGAATAAGTTTCAACGGTGGGCCTTACAACCAGGGCCAGCAATAAAGGAAATAGGTGCACACATAGTGATGCACGAAGGGTGTCTGGCTAGTAGACACCATCAAAGGTCAGGGTGAAGCAACAGCAAGAGGACGATGTTGTGACAGGGAGGGCCCTATCTAAAAAAGTGGCATGCCCAGCCTCGCACAACATTGGGACCATCCAGTGCCCCTAAAAGAGTCAAATGGCAGAGGCAGCGGAAGCACAAGGATGACATTGATCACGGTTACTTATATGGGTCTTGCATATCCTATTCTAGATCAAACTACGTTTTAATATGTGATGCACAGATACTGTTTGTGGAACACTGTGAGATCTGGCACATTGCTCTATGAGATCTTGCCCCTATCATCTTGACCTTTTCAATCACTAAGCCAGTCTTCAACGATAGGAGACCGGGATTCAAGAAGAATCTCCTTTGCGATGGCACGGTGATAGCATACATCGAACAAACCATTTGCACATATATGGAAGAAAATGATCAGGACCATTAGGAAAACTCTGGGAAGCCCTAAAGGCTGTATTGTGGAGTGTGCTTATATCAATTTCATCTAGACTTGAACTCGAATTGAGGTTCGAGAGCGCCTGAAAAGGAGGCTGAAAGAACTAGAGAGGGGCACAAAGAGGCCAGTTCTATGAAGGCAAGTGAGAGTGATTAAGTCACAAGTAAAAGCAGTAGACGTAGGTAAGGCAGAATTTTCATTTTCATGGACTGAACAAAATTACTATATTAAAGGAAAACAAGTGAGTAGGTTATTTGCCTGTAAAAAGAGCTGCACTGGTGACAGAGTAACTGGAATAAAAGTTGGGACTGAAATCAAAAGACCCTGACATTGCACAGGGGTTTAGTCTGTATTATAATAACTTGTATGAGGCCATACATCTACTCAGGGACAGCGTTACAAAATATCTGCACTCCCCAACTCTCCAAACACTATTATCTGACCAATCACAGAGCTAAATTTACCCATGCAAGTAGAAGAGATTTTCAGCAACAGCAGAACTCCAGTCGGGTAAAGCACCGGGCCCGGATGGGTTTAATCCTATGTTATACAGAACGTCCTGTAGATTCCTCGCCACCTTTCTTTTGAAGGTATTTATCCCTTGCGCAGAAACTGAGCAGATGAGGCTGACTTTATTAGAGAGGCTCAAAATAGTGGTTATAACTAAACCTGGCAATAATCCCACATTGTGTGGCTCATGCATCCTCATTTCTTTGCTCAACATGGACGCAGAGAGGTTCACAAATGTCTTCGCAGCCGTACTAGGTCCTGCATTGCCAGGTCCTCTGGATCTAGATCAATCTAAATGTGTCTGCAATATGTGGTCCAGGATATCTATTGCTATCGTAGGATGTGGAGAGGAGGTTTAAATGAGTGAATAGGGAATTTTTAATTGGAATAGGTTCCCAGTTTAAGAGCTGGGTCATGGCTGGCTACAAGATCCCTGCATCCATGGTCAAGGTTAACTGATGCTTTCCACACCTCTTCAGTATATGTAGAGGATCGAGTCATAGGTGTCTCTTCTCCCGTCTGTTGTCCCCTCTTCCCACGGACCCCCTTGGCTGAATGGATTTGACAACAGAAGGACATAAAGGGAGTTTAAATTAATGGTGGCAAGTACAAGGCTGGCTTTAAATCAAACCATGTTCTAGTGATGCAAGGAATCCACTCCTACTTACCCGCCCCATTGCCAATGGAGGAATTGGACAAATACGGCAGGGCATCAGGCAGGCTTTAAAGTTAACTTTATATAATCCGGGATACTGAATGTTTCAGCGTGCCCCATAATACACCCAGACAATGAAAGGTAGCTTACCCTTTCAGTGGGTTATTGAACAGATTAGGTATCTAGGTTTACAGATTGCTCCTTGTTAAGCTAGTTCCCATGAATTATGACTGCTGCTTGGGAGCATAAACCTGGACCTACAGGCCTAGGAAATGGGTGGCCTCTCCTGGTTTGGGAGAATAGCAACAGTAAAAATGGTTGTGCGTAGCAACATCATGTTTGTTTCAGGCACTGCTGCCGATGATACCTATGCACTCACTGCCACAGTTCCAAAGACTCGCTGAGGACTTTAAATGGGCAGGAAGAAAGTCAAGATTAAGAAAGAACTAGGTCTTGCATATCTTACTAGATGCGATCAGGCAACTCAACATCAATTCCTAGAGGAATTGGACAGACTGAATCTGGGGAAATAGTAGTGTGACATAGATCATGTTATAGCAGGTAGTAACATACGGAAAAATACCATGGTTTGAATGGGTGGGGCATGTTTTCTTCCCCAGTAACTAGAGCTATTCTAGGAGTAAGTGACAAGGTGGCTGTCAAGCAAGAGTTTGTTTTATTCCCCTCGCCATTTACACCATTGAAAGACAACCTTCATTTTACACCTGCGGAATCTAGAAGAGTCATGATGGGACAGGAGAACTTATTCTGACCGGATTGATAGGCAGGACGTTTGGGATCACAGTGGATGAGACTCCATATTATTGCTGGCTCGGGAATTTTGCCAATTAAAGTGTCATCTCGAGTGTAAAACCTGATTGATGTCTTGAAAGGACGTTGACTAATCAGTCTGGGGTGCCTCGACCATGTGAGGGACACCCACGAGCACCTGTGCAATTGTAAACTGCGGGAAGTGAGGGGATTAAGCACAGCTTCCCAAACATCAGTCAGGCTTTACACTCGAGATGACCCATTAATTGGCAAAATGATGAAAAAGCCTAAAACTTTGAGACTTGGATAACAGACATTTATCTGTGATGATGGTGCATTATGGGACATTGAGGCCCGCCAATCTGTTATCCTTGCCAAATATGGGATGTACCGTTTCGGATTGGTTATAGCCCCACCAATGGAGTGCAATATAGAATTAAAGAACTGGAAGCTGAGCTGATTTTTTTTAATGGTTTTAGCACTGAGAAGGTAACATACCGAAATGCATTTGCAAAAATAAACCATCTTTCAAAAGATCCTCGAGAGTGCTCTGCGTGCTTGGAATATATCGTCTTTTTGCTCCCTGATTAACAACACCTTGCTTAAAAATTATTATCTGGAGTAGCTCGTCTTTCTTACCAGTAAGAATTTCTCGATTGTATATGTGTTGGTTTGTATGTGTGTATGTATATATATATATATATATATATATATTGCGCTTGATGTGACCGCACTATATACAAGCATTGAGCACACTGATGGTATTTCTGCAGTCAAGTATTATTTAACTCAAAGATCAAAGCAATACCAGGATCACAATGTAATGTTACTGCAAATGCTTGAATTCTGTTTACGCAATAACATCTTTATGTACAATAATCTTCTCTACCGCCAGTTGCAAGGTGTGGCAATGGGGGCCAGTTTCTCTCCAAGCTATGCCTGCTTACACATGGGTGCTTGGGAGGAACTGGTCCTCAAGGTCAAATATGAGAACATCTTTAGAACCAATGTGATTGACTGGTATCGTTACATTGATGACTTATTTGTAGTATGGAGGGGTGGCAAAGAACAGGCGGAGGATTTTATATCCATGATCAATGAATTCAACCTCAAATTTACAGTAACCATGAGCCAGTCCAATATTACTTTTTTGGATACTGAGGTGTTCATTAGCAACAAGAAGATCCAAACTAGATTGTTCAGAAAGAGCACCGCAGGCAATACCATCCTTCATGCGGGCAGTGCGCACCCTACACATTTGATAACTAGTATCCCTTACGGAGAGATGCTCCGTTTAAGGAGAGTGTGCAGCAGTGAACAAGACCTGAAATTAGCCCAACAAGCCAGTAGGATTCGGTTCTTAGAAAGAAGTTACAGTACACGGGTCATTGATAGCGCTGTAGTGAAATCTATGAAGGTCAGCAGACCAGAGCTTCTCGATACTTACAAATCCACTGACCACCTTGAAACAACTACTATAGCAACAACACAAGAACAGTTGCCTTCGTCAGCTAGTTCATTCAGAATTATTACAGGATACAATAGACAACATACAGAATTGTACAAAATCATTAATCGCGATTGGCCTACAATTCTAAGTGATCCTGTTATTGGCCCTACACTTCCTCAGAGAGCCTCCATCACAGCAGGGCCCCCTCTGAGGGATCGATTGGTAAACACTAGTCCAGAAATTATTGAAAAAACGACATGTTTACAGACCAACAGTGGAATCTATAAATGTAAGACATGCAAGTCTTGTATCCACGGTGTTAATATGAAATAATTTAAAGATGGTTTCAGTGATAAGGAACATCTCATTAACAAGGTACTTACTTGTAAAACGGAGTTTGCTATTTATGTACTTCAATGCCCTTGCCAACTAAGATATGTTGGAAGCACAATACATGCTGTTCATAAACTCATCTTACAACATCTTCGGGCAATAGCAAACCAAGATAATACTTATCCTGTAGCCAGGCATTTCAAAGAATTCCACCATAGTGACAATAAGGGCCTGAAATCTTATGTCATTGATGCTGTAATCGCAAGTAGGCGAGGAGGCGATAGAGAATATAAGCTTCGCAAACTTGAAACAAGATATATTTTGCAGCTCGATACCAAACATCCGGGGGGTTGAGTATCACTGAGGACTTACATACCTGTCTACCCTAAAAGATTATGATTGATATATATCCACAGATGACTATGAGTTTTTATCTTAGCAGGTCAGACCCATGAGTGGACTTTTACCTTTTTGATAATTATGTATTGTTTTAGATCTCTTCAATATTTAGAGGGTGAGAGTATTATAAATATTTCACTCTCTAGAGGATACATGGTATTCAGTCTAGGGTTCTCTTTCTTTCTTTCCTTCTTACATTGGGCCCAACCTACCCTGTTCCAATAACTAATTGTAGATTGAGTTAATTGCCTACTTAGTTCTCGAACCTGAAGAAATATGTGAAGCAACGATCAGCATTGCAAAACAGAGTCTTATTGTGCCTCAAGTTAGACCCTCTTGGACCATGTGGATGACTGGGTTTTGCATCTCCAAGAGGTAGTGGTCCGCACCTTTATACTCCTAGTATGCAATTATTTATGAAATAACAAGGGAGAAACCAAAAAGGAAGAAAGCTGCCGAGACTATAAAGCAAAAAAATTAGGGGAATCCCTCTCCGGTCTGCAATCTCACGTCTGGACCTTTGCGTGCACCTTTGCATGCTTGTTTGGTATGTTCAGTAGCGTCGCAGAATCACATTTTACATTTGGGTAGAATATCGTTCCTGTTTCTTGGGACAGCTGTCACGAGGATGCCTGATGAGTTGGTTCTGGAGGTCTCCTGCTTGTAATATGCAAATCCTAGTTTACATTTCTTGATCTGCCTCTTCAATACCACTATTTGTTTCTCATTGCCACGAATCTCTTTTCACAGCCACAGATTTTAATACACACTTTCATGTGGCTCTTTCCAAGTAGCCAACAAAGTCTATTCTCCTTCGGAATTGAGTGCTCCCTTTGTGCTGATCCTGAATCTCTTTTGTTGGCGCTGGGAGCTGCTGCATACCTGTGGTTGCAAATTTCCACAGAGAGCCAACACAAGCCACTCTCTGCCACATCAGGGTTTTAGGTCTTTTGATATTCTAAGACATCCACACTTGAACGGACTACACTCAGGGCAACACCATCTGTCCAGAATTAAAAAACATAAAAATAATTAAATGTCATCGCTGGCCACTAGAAAGCCCCAAGTGAATACAGCCTCCACTCGAGCTCAATTGCTGTTAATAAGTAAATGAATCCCTGTGCGTCTTCTTAGATATAAATGATAAGATACTGGTTTGGTTGTTGATATCCAGGCACACTTCATGAGCTGAGATTTCATGGACGTGTTTTATACATCAGTGGATTTTGCCAACTACTTCCACTAGAAGGCCTCACAGTACAGGTTGAGTTTATTTACCAGTCTTTTCTGAAGGATGCTCCGGTCTCTCTCCACTACAGGTCACTTGAGTTAGGTTTTAGACCATTGCCTGCATTAGATTGATTCATCAAGAGCTTTTTTACACAAGCACTGTCGAAAGTGTGCCCGCCATTTTAAATATGCTCATGAGGGCGCTGTAGTGACTTGGAGTCCGCTGTGTTATCGCTGAGGGTGTCGGGCAGCTTTGCTTCCTTCTTTGCTTTGGCCTCATCTGATGAAGGTGGAGAGACCCATAGCCCCATGGAACAGTAATCCTCCCACTTCCACACTGTTTCATGTATACACCACAAGCGTCTACCGAACATGCCTTCTCCAAGCTCTTTTTGTCTGTATTTGCTGCTTAGCTGTTGTCACACTTTGTATCAGAATTTTTTTCTGAAGTACTACTGAGAGAAGGCCTTAGGCTTCTACGCCGGTTGATTACCTTGAGTAGATCATTCGATTGGAAAGATTTGGTGTGCTTCCACTGAAAGAGTGCTTATTTAGCTATTCTTGCCTTGTGTAAAAGCGAATGCTCAGTATTGCAGCACCTTGTTGGTTTATGGTGGCAATATTAAGATGATGACGATAGGGCTCATCTGTTTGTTATGAAAAGTTATGATGAAGACAGTTGACTACTCATGGTAAACTATAAGGAAAGAAGATTGGCACTGTAGGAGTTCTTGTAAAGCTCTCTTATAAGACATAGCATTTTGCTTTGCCAACTGTAATTTTTTTTTTTTTTTTTTGAAAAACCTTTATTTTAGATCAGTGACACAGCTATTCAGCCGACAACCCGGAGGTACGGCAGCTTTAGAGATTCAACACATGCTTGCGTCCACATATCACTGACAGGAGAGCCAAAGGTTCTATTTTGCATAAACATAAATACAATCCTAAACACGAGCAAGGCGAAAGGTACTGTAAACACCAATAGAGGTTCCCATCAGGGGGGAAGAGCCCCATCACGTCCAACAGGCACAGATCTATAGTAAGGGAAAGGAGGGAAAGGCAGAGACTCTAGAGACAATCACATATCAGCGGGAAAGTCAAAGCCGGAAAAAGACTAAGGGGAAAGTTGCTCCTCAGGCGGATCCAGGTCGGGGGGCAGGCATATGTCCCCTCTGTACTGGTTCCATGGCCCCCACACAGCATGCCATTTCCGAGGGCGCCCCCGAGCACAATACACTGTCTTCTCCCTAAACATACTCCAGTCCATGTTTTCCATCCACGCTGTCAATGTCGGCGGCCTATTGGAGCCCCACAGCCGAGCGATATCGCGCTTGGCTACCATGTTCCCCAGGGTCACCCACTGAGTCTGTGCCGCGTTGTGGTCAGTAGGACTCCAGACATTCAGGAGACAACATCGCACCTCAGGCTGCATAACAATTCCTGTCACCTCCCCCATCACCTCGTGGACTCGCCTCCAGAACTCCATAATCGCACCGCATTCCCAAATAATATGGAGGAAGGTACCCACCATACCACAGCCTCTCTTACATAGGCCCTCCTCAGAGAAACCCATGTGGACCAACCTGGGCCCCGTCACGTAGACCCTATGGAGTATTTTAAGCTGCACCAGCCGCAGGCGCGCGGGGATAGCGACCTCTTTGGGAGAAGAAACTGCGGACTGCCAATCCTCATCATCTAGTTCAAGGCCGTCCCTAATCCATTGGGCGCGTAACCCTAGGAGAAGATCCGCCCGAACATTGATAAGCTTCTTATAAATGAGCGAAATCGTGCTCTCCGGCATGTGACCATCCAGGATCCGATCCTCCAACGGAGAGGACTCGGGCACCTTCTCCCCCTCCACAAGGACTGACCGCAAGGCGTGGCGCACTTGTGCATATCGGAAGAACTCCGTGCTCCCCAGCTCGTATTCCTTCTGCAGCTCCTCGAACAACTTTATCCTACCCTTAACCAAAAGGTCTCCAACCCTGGATATGCCGATCAAATCCCATTTCTCGAACCCTTTTGTGCGCCAAAGCTTCCCCAGAATCTCGGAGTCAAACAGAGGGGTGGCAAGGGTAAGCTTACCCCTCCAGCCCAGCGAGTCCGTCGCCACCTTCCACACATGGACGGCCACTCTGGTGGGCCCCGTGAGGGTGAGGTCCGACGATTTCGAATACAACGCTCTGTGGTAATTACCCCCACGGAGCAACCAGCGGTCCATGGCGAAGCCAGGGCTAAGCGCCGGACCATAGACACCATGGTTAATCGCGCTCAACTGGGTGGCCCAGTAATAACGTCGAATGTCTGGAAGCGCGATACCACCGTGGTACCACGGAAGCGTCAACTTAGCAACTGCGATACGCGGACGCCCGTCCCATAAGAGCGCGCGCTGGTGGCTTTCGATCTCACGGAAATAGCTGGCCGGGACCAGGTCAAGAGTGTTCTGCAGGGCATAGAGGAAACGGGGAAGGGACATCATTTTAAACAGTGCCGCGCGGCCAAGGAGGGAGAGCGGCAATCGCCGCCAGCCCGCCACATCCCGCCGCAGGCGCGCCAAGGGAGGGAGCAAGTTCTTCTCATAGCGCAAGATGGGGTCGATGGAAATATAGATCCCCAAATACAAAAAGCCCTGCTGGGCTATCTGAATCGAACAGTTACGCGGAACAGGCGGGACATCCCCACACAGGACATACAAGTGTGACTTCCCCCAATTAATGACTAGGCCCGAGTTTCTACCGAAAGATGCCAAGACGTCACAAACCACTATCAGAGATTTCTTAGGCGAGGCAAGATATAACAGAATGTCGTCAGCGTAGAGTGAAATACGGTCTTCGTGGTCAGGCGACCAGCGAAGCCCACGTATATCCGGATGCCACCGTATCCACGCCGCCAACGGCTCAAGAGCAAGGGCAAACAGCAACGGCGACAGGGGGCAACCCTGCCGGGTGCCTCTCCCGAGCTCGAGAGGTGCCGATGCCCGCCCGTTCACCACGACGCTTGCAAGAGGCCCCTCATAGAGTAGCCTCACCCACCCCACGAATCCAGGCCCGAAGCCGAATTTGGCAAGCACCGCCCACAAGTATGCCCACTCTACCGTGTCAAAGGCCATCGTGGCGTCGAGGGACGCCACAATAGCCGGCTCTCGTATCGTACCCGTCCTGGCAATCACTCCGTGGAGGCGTCTAAGGTTTAGTGCAGTGTTACGGTGCGGGATAAAGCCCGACTGATCCGGGTGGATCAAGTCGCCAAGTACCCGGACCAGGCGGTTCGCGAGAATCTTGGCAAGGATTTTCGGCTCGGCGATAAGAAGCGAGATCGGCCGATAGGAACCACACCTATCCCGGGGCTTTCCGTCTTTATGTACTACCACGATCGTCGCCAGCCGTTGATCGAGCGGTAGAAACCCGTTCCTCCGCGCCTCCACGAACATGGCGGTCCAGTGAGGAGCAAACTTATCCGGACAAAGCTTGTACAGCTCTATCGGCAGACCATTTGGGCCCGAAGCTTTGCCGGAGCGCAACGCACGGATAGCACCTGCCACTTCGTCTACAGTGATATCACCATCGAGGTCCTCCCTATCCATGGCGGAAAGGCAGGGCAGAGCGATGTCACGCAGAAGATCACTCGAGTCCTCAGTCGGTCTATCCGAGACCGAGGCGTATACCGTACGAAAATAGTCTGAGAAACACTGGACTATACCGTCGGGATCAGTGACAACCTCTCCCCCATCCGTCAACAACTCCGGCACCACACGATTAACACGCTCCTTTTTGTCCAGCCATGCCAGCAATTTCCCGGCCTTATCACCAACATCATACAACCGCCCCTGCTGCTCCCTGTGAAGGGTCTTGGCGGCATTTGTCACCAGATCCCTATACTCCAATTGCTTCAGGCTCAAATTGTGCAGCGTGGACGTCTCAACATCCCCCTCCAAGGCCAACTCTAAAGCCGCTATCTCGTCCTCCACTTGTATCACCTCGGCGTCTCTCCGCCACTTGGCGGCCACTACCAGGGACAAGGCTTCTCCTCTCAGTACAGCCTTAGAAGCTTCCCACAAGGACACCGCGGAGTCAACTGAGCCCTGGTTTTCTCGAAAATAGTGGTCAACTGTCTTCAGCAACGCACTGCGCATCTTGGGGTCCCGAAAGTACCAGGGGTTAACGGGAGCCACCCTGCCCCCGCCACCCGGCCTATGTCCAGACGTGCCCACACCGGTGAATGATCTGATATACCCCGTGCCATGTGCCTAACCTCAGTTACCAAAGAGGCGTGTGCCGCCAGAGTGAGCAGATAATCAATCCGGGAGAGACTCCCGTGGGCCCCGGAGTGGAAGGTGTATTGTCGCTGAGTGGGGTGCCGCAGCCTCCAACAATCCACCAGGCCAAAAGTATCAATAAAGTCGGGAAGCCACTTCTGAGCCCCCCCGGTGTCTCTGGGCGGGTACCTATCTAGCATTCCAGAACCAACCGCATTGAAGTCCCCTCCCACCACTAGCATCCCTTCGGGGAGTTCCAACAAGGCCGTGCCCAGATCGGCAAACGTGGAGGCCTGCAAGGCAGGAGGGACATAAACAGAAACCAAAACC
Source organism: Triturus cristatus (assembly GCF_964204655.1). NCBI lineage: Eukaryota > Metazoa > Chordata > Amphibia > Caudata > Salamandridae > Triturus > Triturus cristatus. The sequence continues at coordinate 833,899,129 of NC_140591.1, forward strand.
AACATTCTGCCCTCCCACCTCCCCGACACGGCCACAAAGCGCCCCCTATCATCAGCAATGGTGGAGTCTACCTCAAATGGTAGGGAAGCTCTGACAAGTATGCCCGCACCCCTGGATCCCGAGGAAAACCCCGAGTGAGCAATGAATTTGTAGCCCTTTCTGTTAAGTGCATAACACATATTCCCTATAAGGTGGGTCTCCTGCAAGAGGACCACATCTGGCAAGGTCCGTTTCAAAAATTGCAGGACTATCCCCCGTTTTATACGATCCCCTAAGCCATTAACATTCCAGCTGAGTACGTTTAAGCCCCTATCCCCCATCCCTGAACACAAAGAGACCTCCCCCCCCCCCCCCCCCCCCCAAGAGAACCACAATCGGACAATTCTGACAGTCATTGCTACGCCTTGCAAGAAAAACAACAACCCCAAACAACAACCCCAACAACCTGAAACCCTGCACCCCTGCGTCAGCTTACAAGGCCCCCCCAACTTGCAGTGTGCCTGTCGCCCTACCAAAAACAAATCTACAAAAAGCACCCCAAGGGAGGAAAGAGCCCCTATCTTCCCCCCGCCGCCCTCCCATTACTGCAATAAGGTGCGAGTCACTGTCCAGGGCTGAATCGAAGCAGGCCAGCACCGAAGGTATCACTTCTGTCCATCCCGGTCGCCTTCCACCCCTTCCACGCTGTCCCGGCCTGGCTGTCGCCGAGGGAGTGCATCCAACGCCAACTGTAATTTTGAATATTTTTACAATTGTATGACTAGACGCCTGATAGCCTTGAGAGAAAACGTACGGTAAAACCAGTAGGCCTGGGTTGGGTATGATGACAAGTAAGTGATAAAGGCTATAGTCCTCATTGGTTCACTGGAAAATGGTATGTCCAATGTCATAGTTTTTTAAAATCTGTTTTGCATCAAAAAGGTATTTTAAAGGCTGTAGAACTAGATTATTTATTTGAAAAAGAATTTGTTAAAGCCAATAGGTCTTTAAAGGTGGATTGCTTTTACATTGTGTTACAGGCTGTTGAGAGTTTTGTTGTGTGATGCTGATCACCCAATTTGACAATCCCTGGAGATGAAAGATTGGTTTCCCAACTGTAATTATGTAAATATTTGTAATTTTATGACTGCACATCTGATGGTTGCCAACTTATGGGCAACTCAGTAGGCCTGTGTTGGTTATGGTAACAGAACAAAGGTAAAGACTTTATGCCTTCTTAGTTAATTCGGAAGCTTTATGTCGGATCACCTAAGTTTGCTCTGGTTATTATGAAAACGTAAGGCTAATAAGGAGGCCTTAGTTACTTATTGTGAAAAGCATGTGTTAAAGGCATCACTATTTTAAGGACGGTTTGCTAAAACACATTCCTAAAGCCCGCAGGCAGGTATTGTTACATGGAATCACACAGATTACTTTAGTAGGTACGGATTTTGCCGCAGAATATCACTTTGACAAATCCCAGTGGTAGAAGGTTTGTACTGTTGTAATTGTTCCTAGAATCTCTTTGGAAAGGCTAACAGGCTTAGTTGTCTGCTAATATCTTGTAGTTAAACAAATTAATTTAAGTGTGAGTGTATATGTATGTATACACCAATAATTATAATTTAAAATTTACGTATGAGACCAGGGCACAGAAAAAAAAATATTTGGATATCGAAATACAGATAGAAGACAACAAAATGTGCTCAAGAATCCATAGGAATATTATCAGCTGTAATAGCATGCTAATAGGCATAGGTAACTGTTCTGAATCTAAAGATTTGAAGTTCAAGCAAAAGAAATGTTTATTAGATTCAATGACTGGGGTTCACAACCAAAGTTTTAAATGATGCATTGGAAAAAAAGTGCACCAAAAGAATAGAGTTAATTTATTAGTATCCAAGAGGTAAAGCATTTCAGAAAGCCAATATGGGAAAATAAGGTATATAATGGATTATAATACATCACACAAAGAAATAAAGGCTATGTTTAGAGAACTAGAAAAGTTTGAAAATTAATGACTCACTTAATCCTTATTTATCAGAACACTCACAAGTGCCATATATGAAAGTAGCTTCCTTAGGAGATCTACTAACACATGGCTTCTTGTCAAGTGTTAAAGGGAAGAAAACAAACTGGCTTAAAGTTGGACAAAATGGTTTGTAGAAATGTTCCTGATGTAAAGCATGTGAAATTGGCCAACATATGATGTGATTTGAACTTCGGAATAGACAGAAGAAGACAATAAAAGAATGCATTGCTTGTGAAACCACACGTGATATACATCCTCGAATATGGCTGTGGAAAAAAATACGTAGGAAGCACTGTGAACATGCTAAAATTGAGAATTCTACCTCATTAATGTAACGTCAAGAACAAAGATTTCTCTCATACAGTGACAAGATATATTTGGGATACACGCAATGAAAATACTACAGGTTTAAAATATTATGCTAATTAACTTATTGTAAGAAACCCTGGGGTAGTGATTGGAATTTATTCTAAGAAGGGAGTCAAGACTGATCATCCACATAGGATCAGAAAGGATGTTTTGGAGGATAATCCTGGAAAAACACATTGGAACTTTTAAAATTGTTCTCCATTCTTTTTGTTTATGGGCACTTGTACTTCAATACAAGAGGTTTACAACAATTGTTGCAAAAGAGGAAACCTTGTTGTCTTAAGATGCTAATGTGAGGATTTTATCTGTATCACAGAAGGTCATCTTGAAAGGTGCAAAAAACTATTGTAAGGTGTCATGTAAATGGTATAGTATGAGACCGTCGAAATGTGCAGTTGCACTCTATAGGAATTGTTGATTTGAATTTTGATTAAGATATGTTGCATATCAATATTTATTGCATATAACACTTTACTTCTGCTCCCTTAAGGAGAGATTCTTACATTGTTAACTATTTGCACTTTATAACAAAGGATATTGCACTTTAATGAAATTGTTGATCCCAATTTCAAGCAGATATGCTGTACGATAATATTGATTGCACAGAGCACTTTATCTCTGTCCCTCAAAGGTAGGATGTTTTCATCAAAAAGCAATTGCACTTGATGAAGAGTGATCTATTTATATTTTAAATGGGCACTTTGAATATTTTGCACCTTAGGTAAGACATCTCTTGGAAGTCACAGAATTTTATTCAGGGATATATTGGATGTATTGGTTAAGATGGACATAATTTCCTGTCCTTATTGTTGTTTCTTTATGTTAAGTTCTTTAAAATTGTAATATTGTAGAAACTCATTAATGAGATGAAATCATGACATATATGTAGAAAAAGAATGTAGATGATGATGTTACAGTTGTATATAAATATAAGCAATGGGACTTTATCCAGCATATCAGTCTTTCTACATAGTAATTTGGGTACCTTACCCAATATATAGTATATTGCTTTCAAAAAGGAAGATTAGAAATATAAGTGACAATTATCTTGCCATATGTTGTTGGAATACATTTTGTTTGTTGACATTGTACACATTTTGTGTGTGTATGTATATAATATATATATGTGTGGTGTGTATGTATATATATATATATGCGTGTGTGTGAATATGGCGGTTGTCAATGGGTAGTTATAATTAGGACCACATTTTGATAAGAAATTCATTTTCTGGTTTTGCTAATAACTTTGGCACTGTTTGACAAATCTTAATGCAACTTTTAAAAAAATGAGGAGGGGCCCAAGGAGCATTCTAGAATCTATAAAACAATGCAACCACAATTTGATTGTTGCTAAAAAAAAAAAAATCATATGCACAACCCTTCAGCATGGTAATTTCTTGCAGGAGATCATCGATCAGGAAGGTTCTTGTGATAATGGCAATAGAAGTAGGAACAGGAACACGAGCTGCCACCTAGGCATGTGGGCATATGTTTACAGTGGCACATAAAATTTAATTGAGGCTCGGGTAGCCATCTTGCAACTGTATTGAACATAGTGTATTGTTTACAATTCCAAGTTGACAGCCACATTTAGAACCAATGTGTTGGCCATCCTGGAATGGTAAAACAATGATACAGTATAGACAATATCTTTGCATTATGATCACATGGTTTAGAAGCAGTGGCATTGCAGGATGTGGGGAACTCAGGATAAAATCAGTAGCAAGCTAGCAGCCCATTGCCACTATGCGGGCACCTGTAGTATGCTCTAAATATAACCATAAAAAGGAGTAAAAAAAAAGAAATGAAAATGGGCTTTTAAAATGAGGAAATGAACTGGCCCACCAGCCCTAGCACTGAAATGCACTTATCTTGAGGTAGATGTGCACATGTGATCAGGCAAATGCCATCCCACAGAGGGCAATAAGTCCAATGGCAGAAGTGGGAGGTCCACTGCCCCATCCTATATGCTCTCTTGGATGGACGAAGAAAAGTGTAAATGCTAATCCTACAGACCAACAACCAGCACAAAAGATACACACACCGGCTTTCACCACTGTGTAGTTATAGATAGGTCAGAAATTTACATAGGAACATGATTTTTTGTTTGGCTAATAACTTTGATGCTGTTTCATGAATCAACATGAAGTAACCACCTTGGCGTATTCATGGAACATTTTGTGTTCATCTGTAAAGCGGGGGCCGAGACAAAAAGGGGGGCAAAAGTTCAATTTCCCATGTAATGTCTCAATGTAAACTTTGCTCTCTGATACAGAAATAATAGCTTTTTAAAATTTGTTGTGAATCCGTTCAGCTGTTTTTAATGAACTAGTTTTAAAGAGTGGCTCAGGTTGGGTATGAAGGGGTTAAAAAGGTAGTTATTTCTGGACCAGTGAAGTCCGGATATGCTCTGTTTGGCCAAATTAAAAGGAACTAGTCCATTCCTATTGGCTGGCCACAACATGAATAATATTTTATGGCAACTGTTGCAGTACTGATGGGCATGGTCTGTGCATTATGAAAATGAATTTTAAAGAAATAGAAGAGTGAGCACACCCTGACCCCCAGAGGTATGTGGTGGGTGGAGTCAGGGTGAAGTCATAACCAGTGAGGGAAGGAGCCTAGCAGACATAAAGGTTACAGGGATGTTATAGGTAGGCTCAGATTCTACACACATAAAACCATAGAAACTTAGCAGTTATCTCAAGTAACAAAAACGCGCGTCACCGCCATTCTAACTTTTATCATCAATTTCACTGCAAATGCTACAGTGATGTTATCAATATTGTCATAGAAGATGTTAGCAATACATGGCGAGGGTGTTAGTTATAGTTACCATAGGGCACGAGTGATAGTTACTTGAGGTAACTGTAACTGCTTCATTTCTATGGTTTTGTGGGAGTAGAATTTGAACCTAACTATAATGTCCCTGTGACCTTTGGTTTTTGTAATGAATTTCATAGTCTTTTAAATGCGATTTCCTAGCTATAACGTCTGTGTAACCTGTGTGTTTGAATGGGGTGTTTGAATGGGGTGTTTGAATGGGGTGTTTGAATGGGGTGTTTGAATGGGTGTGTGAGTGGGTGTATGTGTGTGTGTGTGTGTGTGTGTGTGTGTGTGTGTGTGTGAGGTTGGTGTTTGTGACTGGCTGTGTGGGTCTGAGTGGGTGTGTGAGTGACTTTTTGGCTCTGTGAGTGGGTGTGTGAGTGGCTGTATAATTATATGAGTGGGTGTGTGATTGGTTGTGTGACTGGATGTGTCAGTGTGTAAATGGGTATGTGATTGGTTGTGTCAGTGTGTAAATGGGTATGTGAGTGTTTTTGTGGGTCTGAGTGGGTGTGTGAGTGATTACTTGGGTGTGTAAGTTGGTATGTGAGTGCATGGGTAGGTGTTTTGGGTCTCCGAGTGGATGTATGTGTTTTTTCATGGGGGTTTGAATCTGCACATCCTTGCGCCCACAAAAACTACCTAACTTGCCCATGAGGGGTCCCTCACAAACCTTTACATCAGTGCCATGGGGTCAGGGTACATTTAACCTGACCCCTTTGATCACTCTTAAATTCAATTTCCCAGCTAGGAACTGAGTCCTGATTAACAAAATGGCGTCTGCAACTTTTCTCTCAGGATGCGTCCAGCGAATCGGCATTGCTGTTGGAGCATGGATCTGCGAATCCGCCAGGATCAGTGGTGGATTCGCGTTTCTAGATGTACATTAATCTTTTTACTGTAATAACTCCAAAACTACTGAACATATTTACACCAAATTACAAACCGCACTCTTTCTGGACTAATATCTAACTTTCTGCCAAATTTGATGTAATTCCGTTCAGCTGTTCAGGCTGAAGTTGTTTCTAAAATTCCTATGGGATAATTGCATACAGAAAATGCGCTTTGGGACCCCCAACTTTTTCTCGGCCTCCTCTTGATGGATCACCTCTACACTTTACAGGCAGCAGCTGAAGTTACTGGCAAACTAGTTTTGAAAATTATGTGGCGATTCGTCAAATGGCAACAAAACAAAAAATGATTTTCCTATGCAAACTAGGTCCTAACTATAACTATCTACTGGCGACCACCAGAAGGCAATAGTAATTTTTAAAACTAGTACGCACCTCGGTTTAGCTGCTATGTAAAATGTTTCGAGGTGATTCGTCAAGCATCATTTTTTGCTGCTCCCTTAGTGCAGGAGGAAATGGAGCCGAGAAGGACCGGAGGACATTGAGGCTCCTCCTGTGGTCACCAGGGGAGCCTGGGTGCGGCAAAAGTTGAAGTGGCCAGGCCCCGGGAATGGTATTACCAGGGCTAAAATTGACCAGGAGAGGGGGCTGCACTGCCCTCCTCCTCCTTTCAATAATTGGCCGGAACCTGGGGAATGGGGTCCTGGGGCCAATATTGGCCTGGGCAGGGGGGCTGCATGGCTACCATCCTCTTTTATTAATTGACTGGGTCCCGAGGCATGGGGTCTCTAGGGCCAAAATTGGACCCGAGGATGGGGTCCCCACGCCCTTTTTAAGGTTTGAGGAGGGGGATGCACACCCTTTCCCCAATATATGTATTCCGCCCCTGGAGTTGGGGTCCCCTGGGCCTCAGGAAGGGTCGAGGAGGGGGCCTGCCCACCCTTGGGGCTTATTTTATGAAGCGCTTACTCCACACTTTTGTTTTGTTTTGGAAATGGGACCGAGGCTCTGTGGTCCTGTTTTTAGATGAAAATACTTTTGCCCCAGGGGAGGGGGTCACTGTTGGACCCACCTACCAGGTGTCGTCGGAGGGGCAGAGTATCCCTACACTGCCCCCCTATATGTTATTTTTTAATTAAATTTTTTCCGGACAGGAGACTGAGCTCCCTATTCCTGAAATGGCTGCTGCCACATCTTTGTTGATGTGATGGCAGCCATTCAGATCTTATCTTAAGATCGGTCAGATCCACAGATTCTCTGCGTCATGAAAGCCACATAAATTTGTAACCTTAATTTCTCAAGAGCTACGGAACGAAATTACACCAAATCACAAAAAGCTCCTTCTTGACAAAGATATCGCTCTATGCCAAATATGGTGTCATTCTGCTTTTCTGTTTTTGCAGTTTCGCCGTAAAATTTTTCAAATGGAAAATTGCATGGGTAAAAGTGTTTTGGGACCCCCGCCCCTTTATTTTGTGTGAAAGTTTTGTAAAGATTCTGGTTAGTATTATTGCTAACTAGACCTTGCACTAACATTAATCAGTGCTGTATCCACAAGCATCTACCCTCACTCAACCATCTTATAACCTCAGCTGTGTATGACATCACCTGGCTGTTTGATTTGTCACCATCTTGCTATTTATCTTTTCTTTCCTCGTATATACATATTATTTAGACTTTCACTGTTGTATTAAACATTTCCTGCCTTTTCCCTACATTACGCCATTCCCTGTTGCTCCGTCCCTCCCTGCCTCCTATTCCCATTTGTCTCAATACATCTTGCCATCCCTTTGTTTCTGACATCCTCTCTTTCTACTGAAGAGTTTCCTCATGTCTGCTTCTCACCTTGCTCTGGGACAAGGATTTTTGCAGCACCAAGTAAAATTACTGTTTCCATGTTGGGGGCTCACCTCTGCCAAGAAGCAAGGCCATTTTTAGGTCTCGCCTGACCCAGCGCTTGCGCTGGTCTGGCGAGACTTAAAGTAAGGGCTTCAAAAAATGGTACCTCCGGCCACAGCTTGCAGTGCATGTGCAGTGGCGCGCGCTTGAGCAGAGGCGCCATATGGCGTGATTACTGCTGCGCGCACACCACTCGCGCACATGCACTGCAAGCTGTGGCCGGCGGTAGCATTTTGAAGCGGGTGCTTGCTTTTTTTTTTTTTTCTGTTTATTAATTCTATGTAGTAATGGCGGCACCCGTGCTTTAGCTTAAACATCTTAGGCTAAAGTTGGGTGCTGAGATTGCTTCAAAAGTAAAGAAATAGACAATTCTTTACTTTTGAAGCAATCTCGGCACCCGACTTTAGTTTAAGATTTTTAAGCTAAAGCACGGGTGCCGCCATTACTACAGAGCAGTAATAAACAGAAACAAGCATTGGCATAGCCAATAGGTCTCGCTTTTGGGACCTTATAAGTATTTAGTTATGCAACTGTTGCATGGCTAAACACTTATAAGGTCCCAAAAGCGAGACCTATTGGCTATGCTAATGCTTCTTAATCCATGTGTTTCATGTGGATCACTGTAAGGCAGGTGCCTGTATTTGCTTTATATAGCACCAACCTTTTTTCACACAGTCTCCAATCTTTTGTATTTTACTTCCCACCACCATATGGTACCTTGAGCTTTCCATTACCACAACCTCTAATCTCTCCTGCTTTCCATTCCTCATGGATCATTAGCCTATTTCTTTATAGCTAAAGGTTATTTTTATACCATATTCCAATCGTCCTGCTTTTCCCTCACTGCCTCTCACTCACTCACTGCCTCTCACTCTTGCCTTTGTAGTCTTTTTTTTGCCTCATCACCTTTATTCCCGCCCTGTGTTATTTTCTCATCTTTCGTTCTGTTTTGAGTCCCAAACACTTCTGTCTATTCTTCTTTTTGGTGTATTGTAGTCTTTGAATAGCATTTCTGATTCCTGTCTCAAGCACTGAAACACTAATCCACATACTACACAATGTGGGGTGTGTGGTTGGAAGGTTGTTGTCTTTACTTTGAGCCTGTGTGAGAGGTCTTTGTTATGTGTGATGACAAAGGAGCTGTTGTTATCGTGTTAAGGGACACAGCACTTGACTGCGTGATGGATCAGGAAATGAGAGAGGCAGACACACATTTTTATACTTTTTGATAGGCTGCAGCTCTGATTATCTCTGAATGTCCCTTTCATGTATTGGGATTTGTTTATTTTTTGTTCTCAACCCCAGTTCCTATGCTGGCTGTGGCATGAGGCTATCTGCACTGATATCCTATAGATCTGGGGGAGGTAATAAATGTAGAGAAAGTGTGATGGTAATCTGAGATCCTGATAGACAGTGAAGCAGACCTCCTTTAAATGTTTGCCATTATGAGACGTCAAGTAAGGAGATTTGCCAAGATGTACTACATTATATTCCTCTGTTTCATCAATGATAGGATGCTGGTGCTTAGAGTATGTGATTTTTCGGGACCTGCAGGGTGGACTAAGGATTCTCCCGTTCTAGTGACCAGCAGTGTGTACAATAGCTCGATATCACCTGCTGTTTATTGCCTCACACAGAGTCCCCTATCTTTGTATGGCTCTCTATCTGGCAAGCCTTGAATTCTGTAAAGGTGTGACTCTAGTTAAGTACATTTCCTCTTACAGCCCAACAGAAATTGGTGGGGCATCACATTCTATCCCCCCCCCCACTCTCCCACATGCCACAGCGTAGTGCAAGTCCCTCACATTTCTTTTTGTTTTGCCACTTGATTACTTCCTCCTTTCTTTTCCTATCGTTTCCATTCCTCCTTGAGCAAAAACTCAACTCCTGTTTCCCCACCGTTATTCCATCAGCCAGTGTGCTTTTTTTGTGCCCTCATATCAGTTTGATTTGCTACCCAACATCCTCCATCCATCCATCTGCCATGCCTCGGCACACCCACCTCTAATCACTTATGTGGTGTTTTCACTGTGCATTTACTCATTCCTACCCTTTCCAAGGCTGAGGTAATCATGTTTGGCAAACTGAGAAATCAACACTTGTTGATGCATCAGAACGATCCCAAGTGAAACAGGCATTGGCATAGCCAATAGGTCTCGCCTTTGGGACCTTATAAGTGTTTAGCCATGCAACAGTTGCATAACTAAACAGTTATAAGGTCCCAAAAGCGAGACCTATTGGCTATGCCAAGCGGCCGCAAAAGTGAAAGTGATCGCGATAGCGATCCAAAATCAAAGCGGCCGCGCGGCCGCTAAAGTGAAAGTAATCGTGGTAAAAGTGGCGCGCGCGCACGCGCACATGCACTGTAGCTCTAGGCTGGCCTGGTAGCACTTTTTGGAGCCCTCTCAATAAGTCTCGCCAGACCAGCGCATGCGCTGGGTCAGGCGAGACCTAAAAACACAATTGGATCAAGACCACTTGGGCTCCCCATCGCAGTCACTTAGACTGATCTACCTTGGGTCTGACCTAGAGTGCTGGAAGCACATGACACTCCCAAGCCAGATGAGTCAAGATGCAACATTCAGTACCCTGGGGAAGGCCTCTCCTGGGTTGACCTGCATGAATCACCATGTGAATGGAGGGGGATTTATGTAGATACTCCCTCTTAGGCAAGTCCCTCACCCCCAACTCCTCGCTACACTTGTTCCTTTGCTATGCTGGATTAATATATCTATTGGTAGCAGTTCTGGAGTAGAAACATGGTCTGTCAAATTTTGGGTTGGGGGTTGCAGTGAAGGGTGGGCGAGGTCAGTTGTCTGGTCACCTGTGCGGTCTTTATCTGGCTCTGGTGATTCAGTCACTTTCCCTGCCTGAGGTCTTTACTCGTGGTTAACCTCAATTCTGCTGACCACATCTCTTGCTCTCCGTGAGATGGTGAAGTCTACAGATAATACAGTTTTTAGGTTTCAGCCTGGCGAAAGCAGCGCATGTGCTGCTCTCGTCATACGAGTGCTTCTTGGATTCAATACGATTCCAGAAGTCGTGTCGTGGCTCCGCCTCCATTTTTTATTTGTGCGCGTCGTTTTGCGTCATAGATTACGCAAAACACAGTGTAATGATTGCACCGGAGGCAATCATTACACTGAGGGTTGCCACCCTGTCCTCTTTTGGCCCCGCCTACCGGGATTTGATCTTTTACTTGCGGCGGGAGACAGTGTCTCTCAATTAGCCGCTAAGCACTTTTGTTTTCGTATTACGCATTTGCCTTCAACAATGGCTGACGCACTTTTTATTTCTTCCTTCTCAGCTTGGTTTTTTCGCTGGCATTGTTTTTTTTTTCCTAAGAACTCGCAGTATCACCAAGGAGACCGTCCCGAGGATCCGTCATGCTTTTCCAGAAGTGTGCAGCGTGCGGGACGACGGGACATTACTAACTGCATGAAGTTCATGAAAGCGAACAGGCTGTTGTCGCCCACCGTGACCTGAAAAAGCCCTCCGCTTCCGCCCCAAAATGAGATCCGGGACGCTGTGACGAGAAGCTGGAACAACATCCAACTGCTTCTGCTGTCAGTCTGCTGTGCCGTGCTGGCATTGGCCCTGCTGGAGCACAGGACATCAGCTCAGCAAGTAAGTCGCACCTCTTCTGTGGCACGCGAGCTGCCAGTGGGCCACGCCGCCCCGAACACCCCATGTGTGCACTACCACCTCGATCGAGTACGCTGCCTACCGTGTGTGCACGCCCTCCTCGGGGTAAATTCGTATACAATGGCAGCATATACTATATGTCTACCTACCGCCTTGTGCCTGGCAGTCCTAACCTTCCCTTCCCCCATATGCATGCACTCAACACATAAACCTCACCCCCATGTACATAGCCACCCGGGACACCGACACTCCATGCACTCATAAACTGCTACCCCAAGTCACACCTACAAGTACTGTCACCCTAAGGCATACCTCTCCCTGGCTACTACCATGCCCACGGTCACCAATAACATCTCAATCCTCGTCTCCATATACATGGAACTTCGTGACTACCCCCCCCACACACACACACACATGAACTGCAACCACACTGAGTCTGCCTGCCTCCAGACAACCAGAGCCCATATTCCCTAAAACACACCCCTCCCTTTACCAAGTGTGCACTGACGCCACGCGTCCAAGTCCCTACCTCTGTGTGGACATCAGCCCGTACAACATACCACGCATTCAAGAGAACGGTGCCCCTCATTACATTGCACACATCCAGGTGTGCTGCTACCACTTACTGACCGCACAAGTCACGCACTGTTTACCATGCAGTGCGTTTCCACACTGTCAGTTATGTACCGCCCAGTGAATACTTACATCATTAAGATGGGATCTGCTTTCTCCCATATTGTCTGTGACGCGTGCACTCGGGAGCTGCTCCCCCACGCCAGTGCAGATGGATTCGCCGGGGTGACCCTTAACCCATTCACACGTGGATGTCCTGTGTGTGGTGAGAGGCCATGCCGTGAGCACGCAGCCTTTCCACTCTTCTAGGAAAGAGCAACCGAGCATAGCTGCCAAGCTTTCAGTTTGCTTAGTTGCAACATTTCCATGTGTAGATGTGACATTTCCAGGACTTTTGTGAGAGACTTTGAGTGATACTTTACTGAGAGTTAGTGGCGTAACGAAACTTGAGGGGCCCCCCCTTCAAGGTATGTGAAGGGGACCCTTCGGGGCTCATTCAGGAGCTCCCGGGCCGGAGCATTGTGCTGAGGGGGCCCCCTGGAGCTTAGGGGCCCCCGCACCACAGGAGCCTGTGTTACGCCCCTGCTGAGAGTAAAAAACAGACAGTTGCGTTCATGTCTAGAGACCATGGTAAAGAAGAATTACACATTTTCTCATATTCAATGGTTTAAAAGGGACCTTAAAAGCCACATCAGCCTGAAACCACTAAGCACAAGCATCATGGATAGCTGAAACTGTAAACCTGTTCTGTTGCATCCTAGTCTGTGAAGCTTCAAGCATAGGGCAAGAGTCCAGAGGCTGCATAGAGCAGCAGGGCCCAACATGTTGGCTCCTGGGCAACTAGTGACTTAACTGATAGCTTGATACTGAAATCACACAGGTGGTATTAAAATTATGGTTTAGGAATCCCAACCTCATGATTTCTCCGTCAAATGTAGTCCCTTCTTAAAAAGAATGGGAGATTCTTTGTCGGCTCCTACCTCTAACTCAAATCTTCACTCTGATAGAGCACAAGGAAACCAAATAAGTGTGTTTGAGGCACTATCCTCTCTTTCCTTTTTACAGACCAGGACACTCCTAGTACTCTTTCTCATGCCTCCTCTCTCCATCCTTTGCTTTCATACTTCTCTACCTCAGTGTCTCTTTCCTGCTCTCTGCTTTTGCTTCCATCCACCCCTTCAGTGCCCCGCTTTAATCTCCCCCTCCTACTGTCTCAATTGCATTTCTCCTCAACCTTTATAACTTACTATCCTTTCTTTATCCTCCATCTTCTCCCTCGTTTCAGCACCCCCCTTGCATCTTTCACTTCTTCCTTTGTTCCACCACCATCTTTCTGTTTCACTAGCTCTTTTCCTTACTTCTTTTCCTTCTTCTCTCCCTCTCACCCTTGTAATCCTTTTTGGATTTTCTCTCACCTCTCCCTAATATCCTCACTCATTTCCTGCTCGCTCGCTCACTTAATGTAATCAAAATATTCTCCCTTTCATCTCTAAATCAGCAAGAGGAGACATGGTCCAAGCTCTCACCATCTCTCAGATGGTCAACTGTAATACCTTTCGGGTAAGGGCACTGACACATCTTATTTACCATCTTTAGCTATTACAGAATGCCACTGCAAGACTGGTTTTGAGGTGAAGACGACACACTCCCATATTTAACAAGCATTAAAAATGCAATAGGTCTCGCCTTTGATTAAGTTGAAGCCATTTGCTTTGCTATACAATACCATTTGCAAAGCAAATGGCTTTAACTTAATCAAAGGCGAGACCTATTGCATTTTCAATGCTTGTTATAGTCTGGCTTGAGAGCGCTGCTGTCGCCAGACAATTATGTAAGCATCACTACAGAGAGGCTTTCGCTCCTACCACATTTTGGGAGCCAAGAGTACGTTTTGATTGGGCAGAAGTTGAGGGCTTCCACAAAAAAAGTACTGCTGTGATCATTTTGGTTTTCTATCCAGCCTCCTGAGCGTAAACTTTTAGAGGCACATACATTATTCTAATAAAGTGTCTTGGATAACTAGATAATTTATGGTGTTTTACTCTGGAAGCAGAGATGGGAGGAGGGCAGTCATCAACCTACATGGATGTTTAGGTCTTGCTCTACACTGTCACCTGACCTTTATAACTAAACCAATATTATTCCACAGTTCTTTGCTTTCACACACAAATACATATTCATTTCTATACTATTTAATTGTAATGCTTCACGTTACCTTACAAATTCCCTTCATTACAGATCTATTGGAATTGGCAAAGTTTATTCAGAGTCAACTTGGCAAATACCCAAAATACATAGTAAGATACATCTGGCACAGATTTGTGGTTTTCTTTGTAAAAAAAAAGGGTGAGCTTGCATGGCATTGAAAACTCTCAATTAATCGGTGATGTTGATGTTTGGTTTTGAAGCTTGCCTTTCTGACCCCACCCCAAAAAATTACCGATCATGTAATATTTGTTGATAAGTCTTACTCAGTCGCGGCTCGCAATTCTCGCGGGTAGGGGGGTGGGTTGCGTGGGGCTTATCGTGCGGGTGTTACCACGGGGGGGGGGGGTAAAATAAAAAAAACTTTCCTGATCCCGCTCCACCTCTGCTCCTGGCCCAGTCCTGAACAGGCATGCACCCTCCCCTCCTGCAGCCAATCATAATGCTGCAATGGCAGCGTTGTGATTGCTGCGGATTCCCAGACAGCGCCCCGCCAGGCGCCTAATAGGAACCCATTTTCTCTATGTAGCATGCAGCCTAGATAGAAAAAATGTAGACTGCGCATGACTGCTTTGGTCGGCCCAAGGGCCGACCAAAGCAGTCAGGGTACTCAGAGTGCTGCAGGCCACTCCTCCCTGACCCGCCCACCCCCCACCCCCAACCAGGCATATCCTCCCACCCTCCACCAACCAGACACACCCCTGCCTTCTGCTTTCTCACAGCGCGAAAAGCAGAAAATAAAATGGTATTTAAAATACCATTTGATTTTCTGCTTCTCGCACTGCGAGAAACAGTGGGGCGGTACTCCAGAGACCCTTATTAAATGATTAGAGAGACGAGACGTTGTGTACCCTCTTGTGATGTTTCCAAGAACCCCCCACCCACCCTTAACCCTATCCACGCTAGCATGGGGCTGGCGCTCTGCCAGCATTTGCTGCTGGGCTGGGACACTTGGCAGAATTATCTGTTTTATTATGAGTGTCAAGTATGATGCACGTTCTCTGCATATTGCAATCTTGTGCTATTGGAGCAACGTGTTTCCCATGCTCATCTGTTTTCAGTTGTCTTCTCGGGACCCTGCACAGAGCCAGAGAGACGGCTGACTTCCAAAAAGCTTTTTCCTGAACGCTTTTCCACCAAAAGTAGAACTGATTCTGCCTTTACCAAATTATTTACATTGGATGTGTTTGATAATGCACAGATTTTCTTTATAAAATGCTATAATGTGCATGCATATATATAGATTGCAATGTTATTCGAAATAAGTGGTCAAAATATCTGGTATTTCAAAATGTATTGACACAGCGAGGGCTGCCGTTACCATTTGGCAAAGTAAAGAGCTTCAGCTGACTGTATCCAGTCACTGGTTTGTCGCTGCCAGCAGCACATTTCTTCAGTTTATATAGCTGAGATGACTGACGTATTGTGCTACGGACGCGTTTATTTGGGAAGTACCAAGTGTTTGTGGGTGAGGCAGTTTTATTTATTCTTGTGCCATTTAATCTCCTGGTACTTAACCACCATTACTCCCTGTAACTGAAGCAGTATAATAAAGCCTACAGGGGCTTAGCTTCAGGGGGGTGTTTTGGGTGTTACACCCCTGTTGCATCCACTCCTGCTCTGGAGCACACAAACGACTATGCCACACAAGAAGCTTGGTAGCACACGTCTTTATTCTTCAGCATACAACCACTAACTAGATGCATTGCGTTGCAAACTTTATTGACCACACCCAGACACACCCCGACTGATTTTGTAATTTTCTAAGGAGTCCGCCGAGGACCACAAATGTCCTAATGCACATGATCGCACGACTCTACATCTCCCCCTCTGTTAAATAAAAAGTACAGGCAACATAAATACATTAGAGTTCCTCAATGAGTCATTGATGTGCTCGCACCAGTCTTCCAGATTGAGTTATACGAGGTGAAGAAGTACTGTCATCTGACATCGTATATATAGACTCAAATGCTTTACTTAGGCACTCACTCGTAGGGTCTGGAGCAGATAAACATCGAGGCAGATGCTTGAAATGTGATGAGTCTCTCGTAACGGACTTTTCTGGACTTTGAGCCATCACCATATGTCTTTTGCTTGTCATAACTCTTAATGGATCAGCATCAAACTGAGTGGCAGTCTTGCGTTTCTTTTTGCATCGTAGGAGTACTCATGATTACTGCCATGTATCTATATGCCTGCATATATTCATTGTTTTAGCACCATGGTAGAATTCTACCTTTTATTTACTTTGTTGGTGCTCATAACCAAATACATCTGTTTGTCTAATGGTTGTTGCAGCACACGTATTTTATACTAGAATGACGCTGGTTCAATAAATGCTGATTGAAAACATCCTCACCGTTTATTCTGTATATCTCTCTGAGACCGAGTGACTGAGCAAAAAGTACTGTCCTGTTTCCACGATCCCTGAGGGGTCAGGGTTCTCATGTTCGATAGTTTCTAGAAACTTTGCTCCTTGGTAAAATGGTGGCGCTTATAGTGGCACTGTGAGCTAGCTGGTCTACAGACTAACATATCCTTTGGGGGTGTCTGGCATCAGTCTGGACACCAATCCCTTAGTTTGTTTTCTTAAACATGCAGATCCTAGATAGATTTGTAGGAACTACACAACAATAGCACAACTGGCTGTGATCTCTAAATATGACCAGTGTTCCTCTACCATGGCAGTCTAGACCATACCCTCGATCTAGTGAACTGGCATGTAGCTTGTCAGGATCCAAGTGAGAGCTGTTCAGGTTTAAATCGAAGTCATATGTAGCATCAGTCTACATAAAATCTGCAACTACTTACCTCCTTGTGAAAATCTTTTTGTGTACAACACAGTCCAGTTGCAGTGGAGGGGCTCCGCATCTTCTTTGGTCAGTGTTTCTGATGGCTTGTAGTCTGTAAATGTCTCACAGTAGAGAACTGATCTGTTCTACTTTATAACAAATGCTCTTTATAAACCTTGAGGTAAACCGTGATCGCTCTGCATAGTTTTCCTATTGAATTAATGATTGGTCAGCACAATATATTTAAATGCATCAGGTTGAAAATGGACCACTTTTCCCCTTGCTGTTGCATATTATTTTTTATCTAATACTTCATTGAGCCTTCTTTAAATGGAGAAATGGGTAATATATGAAAGGATTGAAAATACGTGAACCTGAATAATTTTACTAAAGGTTTCAATTAACCTTGGACATATTGCAATTTTGTAGTTTCCCTCACCACCCAAACAGCAACAAGTATTGGAAAAGCTATAGGGCTGGCTTTTATCAAGATATATATATATATATATATATATATCCATATGAAGTTGCTCAAAAAATGAAGTGCCACACACGACGTTCCTTTTAGCAACTTTATTCAGGAAGCTGCAGCAAAACCCAGCGCACTTTGTCCAGCATCATGTCTTTAAAGCCTGTTTGCCAAACGCGTTTCTGGAGTGATTCTCCCTTGGTCACTGGCGGGCTCGTGGAAGAAGGACCAGCTGTGTTTCATTTTTTGTCAGCACTTAAGTGAATAGTCCCGCCCCTTGGGGGCGTGTGCACGCATTGCATTCTGGTTCATGCAGTTTAGGTAAGTAAAACTTTAGTAGTAGCGAAGTCCCCCAAATTCCCTTCAATAAAATACCTTCGGGTTGCTTGCACTTGGAAACGCTGTTCTTGCTGCTTTTCTTGTGCTTCACTGAACTGGCGACATCGTTCCTTGTGGTGCTTTATACTGAAAGCAACCGGATCTACACAGTCAGTAGTGGGGCAACTTCGTGGCCAAGAGCGGGCCACTACACATCCATATGAAGTTGCTCAAAAAATGAAGTGCCACACACGACGTTCCTTTTAGCAACTTTATTCAGGAAGCTGCAGCAAAACCCAGCGCACTTTGTCCAGCATCATGTCTTTAAAGCCTGTTTGCCTTATATTCACAGAAAAAACCATAGGTTTCAGGCACGTTATAGTTAGGAATTAGCATTTAAAAAACCTCAGAAATTCTCTGAAAAAACCATAGGTTTCAGGGGTGTTATAGTTAGCTGGACTTTTCACTTGTACAAAACCATTGAAATTCCCCCGTTATAGTTAGTTCAGCTAACTATAACTCGCGCGCCCGCAATGCACTGCTGATGACGTCACATATTACATCACTCATGACATGGTCAGTGACATCACTCATGACATCACTGATGACATCTCAAATGGTAACTGAGTCTGACTAACCAGTCCTAGAGCCAGTGCTATGTTAAAAGACACTTAGAATACAGTGAAAACACCTACATACACTAGGGAACATTATGCGTTGGGGTCCCCCTGTGATTAGCATGAACTCCTCTGTAAGCCCCTAGTATATAATAGGGCAGGGGGATTAAAACTACCTCTTAAAACAGGCCACAGGGCGTTTTTGCACACGTTAACTCAGGCCCCGTACCCTCCCTTCACCACTGTGTAAACACGCCCTGTGTCCGTTTTTAGTTGGGAGATTAAGTTCATTTGAATCCTGAGGGTCCAACTAGACCACTAGGTACCTCCAGTAAGCGCCACAGAGCTGCGTTGCAGAGAGGTGTAAAAAGGGGCTTGGCCTCAGAACACCTGTCTGCAGCGCAGCTCCCTGGCGCATACTGGAGATGCCTGTTGGGCTAGTTGGCCCTCAGGGACCCTCAGTATTGAAGAGGAATTATTTCCCCAACTTACAACTCGCCAGGGGGCGCGTTTGCAGAGTGCTGCAAGGAGGGGGCGTGGCCTCCGGCACGATGCCAGTCTTTTATTTATTTTAATTTTTTAAGAAGGGGGGCTGTGTGGTTCCCCTTCTTCTTCTAATTTATTGGCCCTGATGACCCCATCCCCCAGGGCCTGTCTCCTAATTATATTTTTTTGACCCCAATCCCCAGGGCCGGCCACTGTTTTTTATTATTTTTAAAAAATATATATTTATAGACACACCTAGGACATGCTGGACAAACCGTACGTACCTATCACCATGACAATTTGAGTGATATTCATTAAAAGGCGACTATGCATACAATGAATCCACGTGGAATGTATTTACACCACTAGTGAAGCTCTGACATGTCTGATGCCCTACCGTGCCTAATCCCGGTAGACAGCCTTGTCGTTTATTTATACAAACATGGGTAGCTATTGACGGGCACATTTAATACACATGCACACCAAGCCATTGAAAGGGGATTCGACAAAAATTCGACCAAAACTATGCAAGAAACCCCCCTCACGGTTAATAAAACACACCTCCACTGCCGGATGTGTAATACTTTTTATTTTACTCTCTGGAAAGGGGACGAACATCACTTGAGAGTCACAGCGCGCTCCTGGCAGAGCCCAATGCTGTGTTACACCCACCATTGCCTGCCGAGTGCCACACACCTCTGTGTTGTATTCCACCAGCTAGTGCATATGCTATGACACTCTCTAGCCCATGTGCACTGTAACACCACCCCGTGAATGTCATGCCACACTTGTCTTCGCACGGGTTATATTGCCCCATCTAACGTGCCTTCCTCGATGCCTATGTTATAACGCACAGTGCTATGCCATACATATTACAATCTGGGATCCATATCTTTGTCACAGTGCATATGCAACGTTACACTCCCCAGCACATATTTTATATTACAACTTTAGAGACTAGTTATGTTACACAACACTGCCCTGTGCATATTACACTCCAAGGCGCACATCGCATAGCACGCGCTAGTGCCTGTGCTATCTCGCGCTCTCCAATGAATCTGTCATTGCGCACAATGTATTGCATATTATATTTCACGCCCGGTTCATCTTGTATCACACTTTTTGGTGCATAGTTTATACCATACACTATATCTAGTTTTCATTTACAATCGTGCTCTCAGGACTATGTTCTATATAACGCTGTGTTCACCTACCCTTTTCACGGGCATTACATTTTGCGATAGTGGGTGGAGGGTCAGGGGGTGTTTCTGCCAAGTGAGCCCGGAGTCACAGTCACAAACGTCCTCTTCTTCCTGAATAAAAGTGACATTATGCTACATACTTGTTCATATTTTAAGTAGTTCGCACAGAAACACGTTTTAAAAACAATAAAGTTCCTAATACCTGCCTTCTCTGAACAGTTAGCTTGTTGCCCCATCCCCCTCCTCCCTATCCTCTGTTGTGTGAATCCTCGGACTAGCCTCCTCCCTCCTGCCATGCATGATCTGATGTGCTGCCACTGCCCTCAATTTAGTATGATGTACCAGTCCCCTCCTCGTGCCCTCCATTGCCCAATTCTATGCCCCATCATTGACCTCCTGCTTAAACTCTGTGCTTAGCTTGCTGCCCCTATTCTCCTTCCCCCTGCCCTCCGATGTCTTTGTGCATGCCCCTGCTCCATCCTTTTTGCCCACCATGTTCCATGGACCTGCCACTCCTATCTACTCTGCGTGTTCTGTTGAGCTGCCACTCCCCACCCACCTGCCTAGCATTGTCAGATGACTGTAACCTGTCCCTGCCACCTCCACCCTGCCTGTCCACATGCCATGCCCCTATCCTCTTCCTCCTGTCCTACATGGTCCATTGTACTGCCACACCCTTCTGCCCTCCCTGGTCTGTTGTGCTGCAACTGCTCCTCCTGCCTGCCCCGTATGGTCTGTTGTGAGGCCCCTTCCCCTGAACTTTCTTGTCTGTGCACAGGTCCTGACCCTCCCTTCTATCCTCAATCGTCCTTTGTGCATGCCCCTGCACCCTCCTTCTTGCCCATCATAGCCATTGTGCTGCCACTAACCCTCCCACTTGCCATGCATGGTCTTCTGTGCTGCCATGGCCCCTCCCACCTTCCCTGTGTGGTCAGTTAGCTGCCCCTGACCCCCTCCCACCTTCCCTCCATGGTCTGTGTGTATGCCATCACAGTCTCACTGTTGCTCTTCATGGTGTGTCTTGCTTCTAGTGCCCATCCTGCCTGACCTCCATGGCTATCTTGCTGCTCCTGCCCTGCCCCCAGCCCTCTGTTTACATGTGCAGACCCCTACTCCCTCCCTCCTGGCTTGTCTGTTCCATTGTAATGCCCCTGATCCGTCCCTCCTGCCCTTTATGGTCTATTATGCTGCAGCTTTCTCTCCTGTCTGTCCATTATGGTCAGCTAGCTACCATTGCCTCTTGCCCCTCTGTTCTCTGTTGTCCATGTGCATGGTCCTGTCCCCTCCCTCTTGCTTTCTATGGATTGTTGTGCTGCACTCCCGTCCCGCATGCCCTGTGTGGTGGATTGTGCTGCTGCAAACCCTGATGCCTGCCCTGCAGGGTCAGTTTGGTGCACCTCTCCATGTCCCTCCTGTCCTCTGTTATCCAAGTCCATGTCCCTACCCCATTTCCTTCCATGATCCAATGTACCATACTTGCGAACATTTTGAACTTGGTACGAGGGAGATTTTGAAAAAAAACTGGGATATTGATTTTCCCCTTTGAGTTACATTGAAAAAGAGGAGATTGTAGACAGGAGACAGATCAAATAAAGCCCATTTGAGCTCAAAAACATTGGCATGTATGGTTGTACTACCATTGCCTCTTCCTTCTGCCCAAAATGGTCTATTACATTGCCACAGCCTCTCTTGCAAGTCCTGTATTATTGGTTTGTTGCCCCTGCCCCCCTTTCCACTGCCTTCCATAGTCTGTTGTGCTGCCACGGCCCTTCCTGCCTGCTCAGTGTGGTTCAATTGTTGCCTTTGCACCCTCCTACCTGCCTTCAATTTTCAGAGTCCGTGCCCCTGGCCTCTGCCTCTCAACAGTATCCTAATGAACAACTAGATTGCTAACATTCTATATTTATTACAAAAGTGTGGAACGCCTGACGTCATCTTGATGTAATCAAAACTGTAATACCTAGAGCATTTCCTTTAGAAATTACATATATGAGAGGGTCTTATTGGCATCAAAATGATGGTTAGTGCTCTAAAACACTAAAATAAGGACATATTTTCTGAGTTTTCAAATAGCGAGAAAGCACTTTTAAATTATTTGTTATCTTTATGTTTTTTTATCCAGCTGACCACTTGATTAAATGTTGCACTTAGGGGAGAGGAGGTGGTGTCACTTCCAGAACTGCAGACTTTGCAACTAGGGAACCAGGTTAGAGTTTCTGCTTCAGCTCGACATTCTGTGATTCTGGTCAAATCACTTAGTCTCCCCATGTCTACAACCAAAATGAATTTGTTCTTGTGTGATGTAACCAATGCTCATGTAAAGCACTCCAATACCTGACAAGTCTGCACTATATAACACTGCAAAAACACAAAATAATAAGTGTTTTGCACACTTTTGTCATTGGGCTATATTTGGGCTACATCTGGGTGATTTTGGGCTACATTTGGGCTCTTTTGTCTCCGGTGGCCATCTTGGGAGATTTATTTGTTATGAAGTTTCCTAATTTCCTCATGTACTGTAGTCTCCTCAGTAGGAAATGCTTTCAGTTTTTTACTTTGATTCCATCATGAAGGTATTCAGATATGTCACACATTTGCCATAAATTCTGAAAGTTAGCACTCTAGTTGCTCATTAGATCACTGTAGTAAAACTACTGTTCACCATGGAAGTCTGCTCCTGGTATTAAAAGTGCATGTTTCAGTCTGCATGTCAGAATTTTTTAATGAAATAGAAGAGGATTTGAGAAGTCACTCAAAATGTGCCCTCATTTTCTTTCTTCAGCATTAATCATAATTTCTATGGCAAAATGAACCCCCTCGTGTTCCTTTTTAAATTAAATGTTTTAAGTGTTACCAGTTTATTCCAATCAAGATGGCTTCAGGTGTGCCATACTTTTGTCATAATGAAGACAGTAAGCGCTCTAGTTGTTTTTAAGAACACTCTGGAACATTCTGTCATTGGGCTATACTTGGGCTACATCTGGGTGATATTTGGGCTACATTTGGGCTCTTTTGTGTATGGTGGCCATCTTGGGAGATTTATTTGTTATGAAGTTTCCTAATTTCCTCATTTACTGCAGTCTCCTCAGTAGGAAATACTTTCAGTTTTTTACTTTGATTCCATCAAGAAGGCATTCAGATGTGTCACACATTTGCCATAAATTCAGAATGTTAGCACTCTTTTTGCTCATTAGATCACTGTAGTAAAGCTACTGCTCACCAGGGAAAACTGCTGCTGGTATTGAAAGTGCATGTTTCAGTCTGCATGTCAGAATTTTTTAATGAAATAAAAGAATTTCAGAAGTCAAAATGTGCCCTAGTTTTTCTTTCTGCAGCACTAATCATACTTTTTATGGAAAAATGAACCCCCTCATTTTGTTCCTTTTTAAATTAAATGTTTTAAGAGTTACCACTTTAATCCAAGCAAGATGGCTTCAGGTGTGCCATACGTTTATCATAAGTAGGACTGTTAGCGCTCTAGTTGTTCTTTGGAACACTCTGGGAAGGTGCAGTAGAACACAAAGGAATCAACTGACAGTCTCTGCCCTTGTTGGATGTACATGTTTTACTGAGAATGTCAGACTTCATTCTCACATGACTGAGAAAGATAATGTGAATTTACAGAAAATAAGCTCTCAGTTTAGCTTATAGATCACCTTCCAAACCTCTGTGGGAAAAGCATGAGAAAATACTTTTCTCTCAATCATGATATCCCAGCAGAAGGCTTTTTCACATGGTGAAATCACCTTAGAACATACCACAATTCCTAAAATGAGTATGGTACCATCAACAAATGATTTATAATGTAACTAAAGTCTTAAAACCTTCTATTAACTGCAATGCTTTTTAATGAGGTGCTATCATGTATATTGGTCCCAAGATGGCTGCCAACACTTCTTGGATGAAGTGCTGACAGCCAATCAGATCTCAGGATGAGATGTGTGGTTAGGCTCCGCCCACATATATATATATATATGATTTTACTTTTGATTTTCTCAGGAACTACTGAACAGATTGACACCAGACCTGTAAAAGGCACTTCCCTGAGCTGAGGACTACCTCTCTGCCAAATTTCAAGTAATTCTGTTCAGCCGTTCGGGCTGTACCTTGGACTAAAGGTCCCTATGGAAAATTGCATGGGGAAAACGCGTTTTGGGACCCCCTTTTTTCTCAGCCCCCGCTTGACGAATCCCCCCGAGACTTTCAGGGTAGGAGCGGAGCGGAGCGCCCCACCTATTTTGAAAATTTCACGAGGATTCGTCAATCGGCGCCAAAGTTATTCCATATAGAATGTTGCGGATTTCCTATGGAAACACGGTCCTAACTATAACTATCTACTGGCGGCCGCCAGTAGATAATATATATATATATATATATATATATTCACTGAAAAAACCATGGGTTTCACTCACGTTATAGTTAGGAATTAGCATTTAAAAAACCTTGCAAATTCACTGAAAAAACCATGGGTTTCACACACGTTATAGTTAGGAATTAGCATTTAAAAAACCTTAGAAATTCAATGAAAAAACCAAAGGTTTCACACATGTTATAGTTAGCTGGACATTTCACTCGTAAAAAACCAATGAAATTCCCCCGTTATAGTTAGTTCACCTAACTATAACTCGCGCGCCCGCAATGCACTACTGATGACGTCACATATTACATCACTCATGACATGGTCACTGACATCACTCATGACATCAGTGATGACATCTCAAATGACATCACTGATGACATCACTGATGACATCATCCAGTGAATGTGTGTTTTTCTGAAAATTAAATATGTTTTATATTTATGTATATCTCAAGGTCGATGGAAGAATAAATGGGTATATAAGTGTCTAAATGGATGATTTGTTTTTGAAAAATTGATTGTGTAACTGACTGATTAAGTGTATTATAGTGAATACATGGCTTAGTGAGTAATGTTTAAATATGTAAATATCTGTATCAGTCTCTCACTTTGTGTATAAGTGGCTGCATGGGTTGGTGAGTAGCTACATGGGTGTCTATATAGGTTAATAGTTGTTTTTTTGAGTATCAGTCTGAGTGTCTGCATGATTCGGTGGGGGGTATTACGTGGTGCATAGGTGCATGAATGAGTGACTCACTGTTTGTATGTGTTGAAGACAGCATGTGTGCAGGACTGTATGGGTGGATGAGTGTGTGTATGGGTGTGTTAGTGAGTGAATGACTGTTTCAATAGTGTCTTTATGAGTAACTACATATGTTTTAAACTAGTATATGTGACTATTGGTGTATATAAGTGAGTATATGTGAGAGTGAGAGATTGAAAGAGTTCCTGTATGAATAAATGTGTTTCTATAAGTGATTGTTTAAAAGACTAAGTATGTGTAAGTTTCCGTAGAAGTAAGTGTGGTCGTGTGTTTATAACTGTATATGCAAGTAAATGGATGTTTGATTCTTTTAGCATGAGTGACTATGTGTGTGAGTAACTCTATGGATGAGTGGCATTGTGTATCAGGATGTATAGGTGTATGAGTACATATGATGAGTGAGTACATGTACGAGTGACTGTATAGGACTGTTGGTGAATGAGTGGAAGTGTATGTGGATCTTAGAATTACTGAATAGGTTGTTGTACCTGGTACTGGTATGTCCATTGTTTTGAAAATTTTAGTCTCTATTATTGAATGTGTGTATCAAAGGTTATATTAGGGTGAGAGGAGGTCTGCCACTCTATCACAAGGATGATGTCATCAGTGATGTCATCAGTGATGTCATTTGAGATGTCATCAGTGATGTCATGAGTGATGTCAGTGACCATGTCATGAGTGATGTAATATGTGACGTCATCAGTAGTGCATTGCGGGCGCGCGAGTTATAGTTAGGTGAACTAACTATAACGGGGGAATTTCATTGGTTTTTTACGAGTGAAATGTCCAGCTAACTATAACATGTGTGAAACCTTTGGTTTTTTCATTGAATTTCTAAGGTTTTTTAAATGCTAATTCCTAACTATAACGTGTGTGAAACCCATGGTTTTTTCAGTGAATTTGCAAGGTTTTTTAAATGCTAATTCCTAACTATAACGTGAGTGAAACCCATGGTTTTTTCAGTGAATTTGCAAGGTTTTTTAAATGCTATTTTTTTTTTTTCTTTCTTTTTTTTACATATTTTTATTTTAATTTTCTATCCTTTTTTAAAAAACTATGGTTAAAATTTTAAAATTCTACAATGTTTTTATTTTACATTTTTTTAAAATTAAACAGGTAAAATTTATTAGCAATATTTTATTTTTTTTATTTTTTTTACCGTGCGCGTACCGTAAGCGCACGTCGCGACGTAATTATGCTATTTCCCTACGCTGTTTGCGTTAATTTACGCTATTTGCGCAGTCATATGTCACGCGCGCATAGCGCGTACGCTGCACGCGCACGTTACGCGGAAGTGGAGGGGTGTGCCTGTTGTGCGCATGGGCGCGTGAGCGTGTCTTTTTTACGCACATGCATACTTTTTGCCGTAAGCGTACCGTAAGCGTACGGTAGGTCATGTGATCATGAAACACAACTTTTGATTGGTTGAAACTACTTTCAGTTCTAGAACTCTCCTACACCACACCCATTCCCCTCATTTCTGCTTGTGATCCCTTAGGAGAAGGAGCTGGGTTGTCTTTGTGATACGATGGCAGAACAGCAGAGCCCTTCTGAGAGTGAGGCTAGCAGCACTACCTTGAGGCAGAGAGCGAGGAAACAAAAGACCTCTTATGTATGGGATTATTTTACTTTTCCTGAAGGCCAGCAAAAGGTAAATGCACCCTTAGTAACTTGTAAGCTGTGTAAGCGTGTACTTTCAAGAGGTAATCCTGACAGGAAGTATTCCTTTGGGAATCATACCATGATGAGACACCTCAAGGATGTACACAGAAGGACACATGCTCGACTTACTGGAGGTAACCCTTCAGTAAGTCAACCAAGCACATCCACAGCAGCTCAGCCTGGACCATCATCTGCAGGGCCGAGTCCTTCTTCTGCAGGTCAGGTGAGCCCTTCATCTGTGGGGGGAGCATCTCCTTTTTCTGGCCCTCTGGAAATTAACCCTCGGTTTCTGAGGGTTGATATACGGTGCGCCAGTTGTCATGATCTAATTTGTCATAGGGAGACCAGTGTTTCCCTAGTGAACAACAAAATAGATCAGCACACTTGTCGCAGAGACTAATATTCCCAATCTTTCTTTCCTCGGTCCCTGCATGAACACAACGGCTCTTTTAAGAGCCAACCTTATCTTTCATCTTTTTTTTATATATGTTTTTAAAAACTTTTTTTTTTTTTTTTTTTACCGTACGCGTACGGTGCGCGTAATTTTTTTTTTTTTTTAAAAAACACTAAAAATAAATTATCCCATTAGAAGGTCCTTGAGAGACTACAATTAAAAACTGAAAATGTGATTGAAGAGAAGTAGAAAAAAAGGAACCATGATATTATTGACTTACCATACCCACTCAAAAAAATATTTATTCATTTGTTTTTTTTAAAAATTGCTTTAAAAATGGTTCTAGGTTTCGAAAATTTTCTATATCAATCTGAAAAAAAAGAAAAAGTATTAATATTTTTTAAAACATTTTATAAAACAGTACACATATTTACATATTTATTAAAAAATATTTTTGCCTTATTTTTGCTGTTTTCAGAATATATTGCATTTCACTATAAATTGTGAAAGCAATTGCATTCATCATTTAACAGCGGGCAAAAAAAAAAATAACAATCTCAAAGATTGTATTAAAAAAGCCCAGAATCTCTTTTTACTTAAACTTAACATAATAGAAATGCATAATATTCTAAAAAAATATCATCTAATATCAATACTTATTTCTTTAAAATACCGTCTGATATTTTTGTTTCAGAAGTATAATCACAATATTATATCTCACATTAGTCACAAAACGAAATTTCTTTGCCAATTTGAAAGCACACTTACTGCTCTTTTTTTTTGGCAAGTGATAATCACTTTTACAGACTGACACATTATGAATCCACTTTTCAGATTCTTAAAAAAGCACATGTCCAGACTGCTTTTTCAGACCACCACCATGTGTATCCTGGGTGACTGCCTACATACCAGCAAGGGCAACCAGCCTTAGTGATGCTGAATGTATTTGCATTACAGACTGAAACCTCAAACCCCACTCGCTTGTAAATACTGTGCATGATTCCACATGGAAAGCAGCTGGGTGTGTGCTAAGAGTCTGCTTCTGCACCAAAAAATGGCTCCCCCTTTTTCCTACTAATGCAACTGTGAAATCACCAGAGCAAAACGCAATAAATCTCTGCCTGTAATTCCTATATGCACACAGAGTCATGTTTTCACATTAGTCACAAAACGAAATTTCTTTGCCAATTTGAAAGCACACTTACTGCTCTTTTTTTTGGCAAGTGATAATCACTTTTACAGACTGACACATTATGAATCCACTTTTCAGATTTTTTAAAAAGCCCATGTCCAGACTGCTTTTTCAGACCACCACCATGTGTAACCTGGGTGACTGCCTACATACCAGCAAGGGCAACCAGCCTTAGTGATGCTGAATGTATTTGCATTACAGACTGAAACCTCAAACCCCACTCGCTTGTAAATACTGTGCATGATTCTACATGGAAAGCAGCTGGGTGTGTGCTAAGAGTCTGCTTCTGCACCAAAAAATCGCTCCCCCCTTTTTCCTACTAATGCAAATATAAAATTACCAGAGTTGTACACAATAAATCTCTGCCTATATTTCCCAACATGTGTAACCTGGGTGACTGCCTACATTCCAGCAAGGGCAACCAGCCTTAGTGATGCTGAATGTATTTGCATTACTGAGTCCAACCTCAAACCCTTAAACTATTCTTTTTTTATACCAATACACCTTAATTTATCGTGAAAACATAGTCCATATTATTTTACATGTTCCTCACATTTAAATTTCTCCCAAAACAGAAAATAATAAACACAACTTCAACAAAAAGAATTACATTTCTATTATTCATTTCTTAATTTACCATATACATCTCCTCTCAAACTCTAAACTCACCTTTAAAATTAGTTAGTTGTGAAAGAAATGTGGCACTCAAACAGCAGATTATCAGAGCCAGGATCTCTGTTCTCTACACCTCTCTCCTCTCAGCAGAACCAGATAATGGCAAAGTTTCCCTCTATTTTTCCACACATATACATGTAAGTTTCAAATCTCAGTGCTTCCCCCTTTTTTTCAAATGTAATCACACATTTCTATTGGTTGAAAACCAACCCTTTTCCAAAAGTACCCTTCCCCCAACTTGACTTCTGCCTGCTACCATAGCAACAGCTCATGGAACACTGCTGTGTGGAGTTAGGTCAGAAGTTCGCCAAACAATGTTTCAATTCCACAGAGCAAGAGTGCTTGACTTTTCAAACCTAACAGCAAATCCATAGTACTGTTCTTTGGTAACACATTTTTCTGTACCAATATAAAACATGCTTCTATAAATTTACACATACAGCCTAGTTTTTAGTGTAGAATGGTATGAAACAGCCAATCAGTTCTTTTTTTTTTTTATAAAAAAATATGTATGCCTCCATTTCCAAACTGTGTTTCATTTCTTTTTACCATTCTACTGAAATACACCTCCTGAGTGCATCCAGATCTCCTTGGAAAATGTTCACAGTGTGGATTGTAGGACACAGCTATGTCTTCTGGAGTGAAAAGTTTGCAGAGAAAACAGGTATGGTGAGAGACCTTGCTTTGCCAAATGTAGACATTAAATGGATTGGTCAGAGAGGGTTAAAGTGGCACCAATTGATGCCATTGGTGAAATCCTTCATGCAAATCCAACACCCTGACCTCATAATAGTGCACTGCGGTGGCAATGACCTAGGCACTTTGACTGGGGTAGGTCTGGAAATGCTTATGAAGGACACCTTTGCACAACTGTTTTCACTTTTCCCTAAAACTGCCTTTGTGTTTTCTAACATATGCCAAAGGCAAAAATGGAACTGGTCCAATCATTTCTGTCCGCAGATTGACAAAGCAAGAAAGCACGTCAACAAATCTGTTTCTGCTTTCCTCCGTGACTATGGTATGGGTTCCATTTACCACAACAACTTGCGTTACGACATGCAAGACATTTATAGAGGAGATGGTGTGCACTTCAATGATGAAGGGAACAGAATCTTCCTCTTGAACCTTAGACTCTGCATCGGTACTTACTTGTAGGTACCACTAAAAAATCACTTCATAAACACAATGGCTCTTTTTAGAGCCCCCTAATATCTAAACACTTAAATCTGAATTTCATTTCTTTTATTTTTTTTTTGTTACCGTACGCTTACCGTACGCGTACCCCGTGATTTTTTTTAAAATCAATAAATGTTTTCTTTGTACTTTTCTGTCCTTCTTTGACCCCCTCACAAATGTTAGGGGGTCTGTAACTCTCCTCCTTGCCCCCTTTTCAAGATATCACTCTTTTTTTTTCTGAGTGAAACACACGAAATGGCGGCCGCCGCTTCCTGGTTTCGACCGATTCGAATGTTTACTAAGATCTAAGAGCCAATCAGAATCGCGCTCGCGCACGCCACCGTACGCGTACGGTAAGCGTACCGTAAGCGTACCGTAAGCTGGCTCAGATATATATATTGATTTAAAGGCTATTTTCTCAGAATCTACTGAACAGATTTACACCAAACCTACAAAAGGCACTTCCTTGACCTGGGGACTACCTCTCTGCCAAATTTCTAGTAATTCTGTTCAGCCGTTCGGGCTGTAGCCCTGTCTAAAGGTCCTATGGAAAAATGCATGGGAAAAACGCGTTTTGGGACCCCCCTTTTATCTCAGCCCCCGCTTGACGAATCCCCCCGAGACTTTCAGGGAAGGAGCGGAGCATAGCGCCCCACCTATTTTGAAAAATTTGCGAGGATTCGTCGACCGGCGCCAAAGTTATTCCAAATAGAATGTTGCGGATTTCCTATGGAAACGTGGTCCTAACTATAACTACCTACTGGCGGCCAGTAGGTTATATATATATATATATATATATATATATATATATATATATATATATATATATATATATATATATATATATATATTTTTTCATATACGTCTGCCGTACGTTATAAGAATATTGCAGGTCACCAAGGAGTTCCTTTATAAGGTTATGGAGCTCTGAGGTGACTTACAATATCCTCATCATGTATGCATGGGAGTCCTTTATCCCATATAATACATGGTCACATCATCACCTTTCCCACAAACCATGGCACAGATCTTTCATATGTGAAAGAGCAAGCTTTGAACATGAAGGATAAAAATAAAAACACTAGTGCAAAATTAAACACATCAAAAACCTGTTAGTTATTGGTTGCAAACCGATATTAAAAACAGTTCAATATAAGTCCTTTTTAAAAATAAAATTAAGACTGCACTAGCTCGGAATGTGTAGAAACATGCAAAAAGATTATTGCTGTTCTTTAAGGAGTGCAAAAATAAACATGTTCTCTTTGCTTGTCATTGTAAGTAAAAAAACAAAGCAGCAGAAGAAAGAAAAGCATGTTCTGTTTTCCTTGCTTTGAATAGCTGCTCTAATTATGTTCCATGACCTGACCTTCCTTTCACCTTGGGTGCTGGATCTGGCATTAGGCATTGTGGTGTCAGAACTCAACTTACAATAGTTGCTTTTCTTAATAATGAGGACTGGGTGCGCCACAAGCCGCCGATTATTAAGAAATTAAATACTCAAGTTTATACAGGGATTAGACAATCTCATGTACTATAATATGTAGTTTTTATTTCCAATTACACGCCTAAAAATAAAAAACAAAATATGATGTTCTGGAAGCGTGGCCACGATGCAGCTGTTTAACTAGAGATGGTTTTCAAATAAGCAGTCTTTCAGCGCTGCCTTGCATTTTATTATTATTTGGGAGTAGACAAGAAAAGAACACAACCTAACCAAGAATTTATCACAGGCAACTACAGTCTCTCTTAAACACCCTGTAGTATAAATTTACAAAAGGACTCCATGTTATATAAATAACTGGAGTTTAAACTATATACATTTTTCTAAAAGCGCCCTTTGACCAGATTTGCAACTGAAGAGAAATGAACTATTAAGCGTGTGTGAAAAATGTTCACAGAAGTGTAAAGGGAGCAAATGGGCAAAGTGACTACCCGGTGTGTTGTAGTGGGCTGAAACACAATGTTGCCAAAAAGCCCCTCTTTGTATGTCGATATATTATGTATGATTTTTTGGAGTGAAAAGCAATCGTTTTTTACAAAATTTTATATAGCGCGAACTTGACCCGAAGGTATTGGGTACCAGAGCGCTTTACACGAGCACCAGTTGCGTTTACATGAGGACACATTCATTAGGTCTCGCCTGACCCAGCGCATGCGCTGGTCTGGCGAGACTTATTGAGAGGGCTCCAAAAAGTGCTACCAGGCCAGCCTAGAGCTACAGTGCATGTGCGCGAGCGCGCGCGCCGCGCTTTACCGTGAATACTTTCATTTTTGGGGCCGCACGGCCGCTTTGATGTTTGATCGCGATCACATTAACTTTCGCGGCCGCTTGTTTTAATTCTACATGCAAGGAACGCGTTTAGCACTGAATCACTTTGTGCATGGACACGCGGACTGCCACTACACAGGACGGTATGCTTTCCTAGCCATAACGGCATGTTGAACTCATTGACGGGGCATCTTAACTAATACGCAGTATGTGGGTACACTGATTTGTGTTGGCACGCAGCATGGAGCGCTTTGTTTTCACTTTACCAACGCTGTGAGATATGTGTAAATATCAGGTTAATATGTGCATGTGATTTCACAAAGGATCGGTACCGGCATAGCACGTTGGTTTATGGCTTGCACATATTTTCATAGGTGCGTAGCATGGAGCGCTTTGTTTTTACTTTAGTAGCACCACGATATCTGCGTGCAGTATGGAGCGTTTTACTTTATTAGAGTACAGCGATATATGCACTACCATGCACGTGGAG
This sequence comes from Triturus cristatus, assembly GCF_964204655.1. Classification (NCBI taxonomy): domain Eukaryota; kingdom Metazoa; phylum Chordata; class Amphibia; order Caudata; family Salamandridae; genus Triturus; species Triturus cristatus. The sequence continues at coordinate 833,932,372 of NC_140591.1, forward strand.
ACACATTTTGTGTTTTTGCGATTGGTCTGCACCGACATATTACGTTGGTGTTTGGTTTAATCTTGAATGGCTGTTCTTTCACTTGACGACTTTGGCATGAACAAGGGGTTGCATGTATGAACGAATACATGCATTAACTTGTCCTGCTCATCCATTCCAGTGGAGGTAACTTTATTGAATCGTTTTTGGTTCAAATGATTTCACTTTGTGCGCATTGAACTACACTTCTATTTTCCAACCCACAAGAGGAAGGTTTTGTTTCCTTCTCTTCACCACAGATATCGTACAGAGCTTGGTTCTAATACACATGACTAATGACTAACAAGCATTGGCATAGCCAATTGGTCTCGCTTTCTGGACCTTAAAAGTATTTAGTTATGCAGCACAATATCCTTTGTGCAACAACATTAATCGTTGTATGGCTAAACAGTTATAAGGTCCCCATTGCGAGACCTATTGGCTATGCCAATGCTTGTTTTTGTTAGGCGCAGGGAGATTAGGTGATTTGCCCAGAATCACAGGATGTTGGCGTCCTTGCCTAAGCTCGAACCCGGTTCCCCAGGTTTGAGGTTGACCGACCTAGCCCTTAGGCCAACCCTTCTCCCCAATAGTTTGGTAAGACAGCTAAAGCTCGCTCAGTGACCAGATATAAAAATTACAAATAGGAGTGAACATTTGCACTTTGGGAAGGGTTTCAAAATTTAGAACATTTGAATATTTTTTTCCGGTCTGAAATAGCGCCCAGCCTCTGAAAATTTACTTTTCCACTGTTTACCTAGCCAGTGTGATTTCAAAGTGAGCGGTGTTATCCTTCAGGGTACAGTGACTGGCAACAGTAAGCACTTGTCCTAAACTCAACTTTGTATCTGTGTTGGGCTACACCGACTTAAGCAGCAGTCCAAATATAGCGGAGTCCTTACATAAACTTGGCATCTGAGGGCAGATTCTGAGAAAATATTACCTAAAAAGCCAAAATCCTTTCTGGCTAATCTATCAAGAGGCTTTTTAGGAAATACATGTGGACGATCGTGCCAACGATTGAACCTGTAAATGCCTGATTTTTATGGTACGTTTGGCGAGAACTGTAAAAAATCTTTTTCTTTTTCTTTTTTTAAATGATCCTCGATACAGAATGTGTAAAGCATAAAAGGTCTAGGGATTGAACATTTTATTCACAGTTTTAAGGAGTCAACGCTAATGAGCACCCACAATTTGTAATTTTTTGGCATGTTTGAAGCATGTAAGGGTGCTTTTACATCTTTGTAACGCCACTGCACTGCTTGCTAGTCTCCCAAAATCTGATGTTCCCCCACATAATGTCACCCTCCTCATCAAAAAATGAGTTGGCATAGGCACAAAGGAGTTAGATGACATTACTCTTTCTGAAAGTCCTTCTTTGGCTTCCCTTGTTGATATAATGTATTTTAAAAATCCCCTTTATCACTCCCAAGTATTTCGCATTTCCCTAACTAGCTACCTTCTAGTAAACTATGAATCACAGGAGGTGAAAGAAACACTAGATGCAGGTTCCCTTATAGTAACGATAAGTTAATGATTGCGAAGACACTCATTCGGCAAAAACAATTAGCAGATGTATTTTTATCATTCAACCCTTTCAGACTGTGGCTTGTTAATAACAAACGATTTTTTAAAGCCAGTAGGCAGTAGCTTATTGATTCATATCTTTTGTTAAAGCCTGCCTGCAAATATTTTGTTTTAGTAGATCCCACTGAGAGGCATAGTAGACAGCGGGTTTGGTATTTGGTAACCTCCTGGCAAAACCAAGAGGAAAAAGACTGCATTAGTTCTTATCACACCCGTTTGGAGGATTTGCATGCTATTCTGCAACCTTGTGAATATTTGCAAATTTATGAGTAGTCTTTAGCAGTGTGTAGAATCATATTACATTTTTTTATTAAGTAAAAGCTCTTGGTGGATTGATAGTGTTGTTGAGTGTCATTCTCTTCTCGGTTTGTAGCAGCAGACGCCGCCTCGCTGAGTAAGCCTTTCACTGCCCTGTCTAGGTATCTTGAGGGTCAAGTGGTGAAGGGTTGTTTGTTATTGAAGTTACATTTTCTCCCCGTTGTCACCCAATGAAATAGCTTCTTTGCTGAAGAACTAGAACTTTGTCAAGTTGACATTTCTATAACCGTTTTATCACAAGCAGCTCCGTGAACCACCGCCAGATGATCAACGAGAATGATGTGGAGGGGCTTCTTCGGAGAAGCTGTGTCCAGAGTCTCCCTTCGTTGTCTGTGCGGTATCCATTGTCCATGTCAAAACATACAGGACCTATATATTGATATAAGCATGTTCCTATTTGTTCTGTGCTCTTAACATGGATAACCAGCATCCATTATTTACCAACATTCAAAGACGATGAACAATCCTCTCTTAGAAACCTAGTCCTGATCAAAATGAACCAACGAAGAGACTTAACAATTTTATGATCATTTGGACCTATAAGACCTGCATGGGTTCTATTTAATAACCTTTTTCATTTAGGCTTAAGCCACTGCCTGATCTGCAAACCCTCTGTTAATGAGCCTTTGCACCATATTTTCATCACTACATTGGTCCCTTCCATCTATCCAATCGCCATGTGTGCTCGGTTGTCAGATTATCACTTGCGAGAGCAGGTTGTTTTTCCTGTTTATTCGCAGTGGCCTCAAAGGGAGTTTCAATTCATAAATTCCAGTGCACATGGGCTTTTATATTTTTGCTTAAATTAAGACTCTAAAAGGTTTGCAGCTCTTGTTTGATATATAACGATGGTCAGGAGTCCAGCACTGAAGCCTGTATTCCTATGGTGGGTTGATGTGACCATACATTGACATGACTACGATAAGTAATCGCATATCTGTTGGAGAGGAAGTTTGACTCGTGAGTGTGAAGGCCACTAATGTTGCATTTGTGAGTAATGCCTCTTTCATGGAGGCTTGCAGAGTTGTGACCTAGCTTTTTGTCCACCTCCTTCTTAAACATTGTGTTGACAATCCACTCCCGATTGAGGCCTAGTTTGGTCAAGTGCCTCTTTGCCTGGTGGGTTTGAATGCCTATGAGATACTCCATATTCATTGTGTTGCTGATTCTTGTTCATCACAGGAATAAGTATTTGTTTCAACTGCAGGGATAGTTATTCAAATGCATAGTGCTCCCACTAAATCCCTTTCACCAAACATTATCTCAGAGACCCTGGGCTGGACTGGTCTTTCCACTGCTCAGAGGAATAGTCTGCAACTACGACTAGTGTCAGAAGGAATATTCTAGTTCGTTATGGAGAGGGTATTGGCAAATGCTGACCAGTTTTTGTTTTTAAAAATAATTAGTTCCGTTTTGTATTTGAGGCTTGCCCGTTCTGCTCAAGTGTAACTGTGATTTGTATTGTTTACATATCTTTACTGTAGTTCAAACAGATTTTTTAAATGTATTAGGGATTTGACAGTATTACATTTAAAGTACACTTTTGTTTTGATAATGTATGGAGGGCAGCTTCGACTTTAAAGTCTAATTAAGGTTACCCAGCAAGGGCTGGGTGTGCAACACCGATGGCAGCCATGTTTTATGTGCAGTAACTTCTCATGGCTTTAAATTCTTACAGTCTAGCACATCAGTGCATTTTAATTGAACAATTAACATGGTGAAGATATTGGGATTATATCGTGATTATTTGTGTGCATTCCAATTGAAAGACTGTGCTTTGTGTTTTGTTAGTGGCACCAATACATACTGTATTTCCAAACTAAATTAACGGGGGTCGTGTTGTTGGAGTTTTCTTTTTTATGGAGTTTTATATAGCGCAAACTTGACCCGAAGGTATCGGGTATCAGAGCGCTTTACATAGTACCATTTGAGTTACATGAGGACACATTCATTTTTGTTAGGCACAGGGAGATTAAGTGATTTCCCCAGAATCGCAGGATGTTGCGTGTCCTTGCCGAGACTCGAACCTGGTTCCCCAGATTTGTCATCGACCGCACTAGCCGTTAGGCCAACTGGGCACATTTTATATATTGTCTAGTCAAAACCAGGATTTTTTTCAAATGTCTTCAAGGTGTGGTACCAGTTGAAAAAAAGCACACTTAAAATGCCCGAAATGCGCTCTTGAAACTGTTAAACTAAAAATTGAATCTCTGCTTCATTTCATTTTGATGTGTCCTACCCATGGGAGTTGGCGTAACTGTGGAGATAGAATTAAAAATAAAACCTGCTTAAATGTGAAAACATTCTGTAAGCCGGGGCACAATGATGTTGCACAATCATCCAAAACACAAGAACAAAAGAGCCTTGACCTACCTGGCAAGAAGTCAGTTGCTTGGAACATTGCACATTAGGGACATGGCTGCCCTCAGAGCGCTGATCTCAGCCACTCAAAAGGCATCTGGCAGGAGTCGACTTTTCCTATGAATTTATTGAAAAAAGTAAAATGAGTGATGGGATGTTGCAGAACTGTAAATCATACAGCATCGAAATGCTGACAATTGATGTAGGCTTCTGGTATTTAATGGCGAGAGCCATGTTGGGCTTTGAAAAACTTTCTCGCCTCTGCGCTGTGTGATAATATTGCTTAAGGGTCTTGTTTTGGGTAAGATGTAGATTCGATATGTGAAGGTATTATCTAAAATGGTTCCTGGATCCACCTATTAAATATTCGCTTAGTTGTTTATAGTCAAGTAGAGCCTTGATATCACAACACCTGATAGGAACTTAAGGAAATAAGATAAAGAAACGAGAAGAGAATATTAAATCAATAGGTTAAGAATTGAACAGTATTTTCCTGTCTCTAATTTATTGATCTAAGGATGCTGTTCAGTTTCATGAGTGATCTAATCATTTACTTTCTCCATCTCTCAGGGTGATTTTACGTGGAACAGCATGTCAGGACGCAGTGTACGCCTGAAGTCAGTCCCCATACAGAGTCTGTCTGAACTGGAGCGTGCCCGACTACAGGAAGTTGCTTTTTATCGGCTCCAGCAGGATTACGACCTTGGTTGTCAAATCACCATTCCCAAAGGTAGGAATCAAGTTTAATTTAGCTTGTACAACAGTGACACTTTACATAATACACTTTAGAGATAACAGAATCTGTATAGCACTACAGAATGCAACATTCCTTGGTCTTAAAACCAATGCTAATGTGTGCATTGTGTAATTACTTCAATATAGAATAGTTTGCCAACTTGCAAGAAATTTAGTGTATAGAGTATACATCATGTACTGTTAGTAGATATTGCAGCGCCTACTGAATAACGAAGGTGAAGGATACATTCTGAGATTTGCACTAATGTATTTGACTAAAATAAGTGGCAAGGTAATTATTTTTACTGTGCTTTTCTGGTGGACATTTGGAGCAGTAAATTTTGATGTGGTGCTTTTCTTCGGCAGAACTGTATGGTGAACAAAGCATAGTGCATTCGATGTTAATTGCTGTGCCTAAAATGCACAGGAAACTAATTCTCATAAAAAATTGAATTGGTTTAGAATGTGAAACTCAAAGTGTAGTGTTTCAGATTGTGTTAAAGTAGAAAATGTTTACCTTTGGTGTGGTGTGCATTCGCCACACTTTTATGTTATATCTATCTATCCATCAATCACAAACTTGATGCCTGCTGTGAAGGAAGCCCAACGACAGGTGAGTCAATTGCCAACCAAGGAAGACTCAGCACCACAAGTCCCAGAAGGCCACAGGGTGGCCACGCCTATCGGGGCGGGGTCTCGTTATCAAAACGGTGCCACAAACGGCAGTGCTTATTCCTCCCAAGTCCGGTGCCTCTGAAGAAATGCTCTGCATGAAACGCGTCAAGCTGGACTGTATTCCTGTATTGCAGTGCTCTCCCTCGCTGTATTTCCTCCAATAAAGATGGTTGGCAATTGACTCACCTGTCATTGGGCTTCCTTCACAGCAGGCATTAAGTTTGTGAGTGATATATATATATATATATATATCTATATATATATATATATATATATATATATATATATATATATATATATATCTTAAAATGCGTTTGAGAGATCACTTTCAAGTAGTCAATCATTTTAGATTATTTTATAAATATGTGGCAATAAGTGAGTGCTAGTGATGCTTTATAAAATCCATTCTAATAAATTGTTGAAATCATCCTGTAAATGAATTGTGTATCATAAAATGAAGCCTTATCTAATATAAATCTATGACAACATAAGTAAATTAAGCAAAATATAAACAGCTTTTCTAATCCTTTGACTTGGATTGTCAAAGAAGGCATTGAGGTGTTAGATTTGAATCCTAGCAGGGCCGGAGTCGATATTAATACGTGCCAAGAAGCAATTTAATTAATTGCGCTATTCAAATAGTGAATCAAGTGTTCTGCTCCTTCTTTGAGTGGATTTTAAACATTAAAGTCCCATAATTGGAGGTTTAGCCAGCTCACTGTATTAAGTCAATCATCCTTGCAAAGGCGAGAGGTTGGGTCTGGCGGGATTCAAACCTGGGATCTTTACGGTGCTGATCTCACCGACTTATTTTGCTGGCTCAATGAAGGTGCACTCAAAGTACGTTTTTTTTTGTGAAGTTAACTTCATCGTTATTTGTTATGTATTTGCTGCTCAGTTTTCTCTTAAAAGTTTGCTGTCGCCGTGAATGCATAGAGAGACATTTGCCATGCCAACTACATTAAAAGGTCTTAGAAATAAGTTGTACCTTTGATTCCCTATGCATGCTCCTTCTGGCACAGTGAAGCTGTCACCAGCACATGTTGTGCTATTAATTCTATCAATTCTGTAAACTCTTTCCATACAACATGCCTCAATAGAGTGTTACTGAAAGTATAGCCCACCTTTTGGTTTGTAGTAAATGGAAACCATAGAAAATAATGCATCCCTGCAGCTCTAATGAAAAGCTGCTTGGGAGGCTTAGTGCACAAAGTAAAGAGGGAGGTGGGAGAGAGAGGGGACTGAGAACCAGGGGAGACTATCTGGCTGGTGGACTTGCATAGATTGAGAAGTAGTGCACCATGAAAGAGTTAAGGAGTAAGGAAGAATTTGAAAGCCTATCCTAATCACCATTGTGGCAAATAAAGATGCAGGTTAGCCAGTAGTATAGGTGATTAAGGATAACGTTTATTCACAAGGTAGGAGTCTCGGGTTACAGGTAAATTTGGTAGTGAGGAAGCCCCACCGGGAGCAGCATCCTTGATGCTCATCCCACGCACTTCAACTGACATTCACTTAACCAGGTACACATCAGCATTCTAATAATATCACAGTCACTCTGGCTGAGCAGCAGGGGACATAACACTAAGGGGAGAATGCATGGCATAGAAATTAAGATTACACACCGGGTGGCTAGGAGAAACATGAAATGGTGGCAGGGTGATGAGGAGCACGCGGTGAAAGACGGATGTAAAGAGGGAGAAATACATGAGGGTGTTGACTTGATGAGGAGCACGTAGTAAAAGAGGGACAGGGTGGGGCACATGAAAGCGAGAAACTAGAATTTTACAGGTGAAGAAGGGAAGGGCAGGTGGGAAAATAGCATGTCACAGATAGGCCACTAGAGTGTCCATCTGCTGGCTTGAAGTCAAAATGTGATTGACAAAGTGTCAAGTAAATAGTTGAAGGAGGTTTGTTTCGGCAGAGTTGGGATTTGCATCATATAGATTACGGTTGCAAACTCAAGTACAAGGTGCACTTGAGTGGATGAATCTTTTGGCCTGGGCTGCGGTTTGACATCAACGGATGAGCAGTACATCAGTTACAGGGAAGCACATTAGGCCCCCACAAGGATCACAGAGAAGTAGATTCACTAATCATAAAGGTTTATTCGCTGATTAGCAAATTTACAAATTCAATTGATTATAGATCAATCATCAGATTATTGTATTGGTCATTATTATGCAAAGTGATTCAAATAGTAAATACAAAGGCACATTGTTTAAAGTTATCATAGGTAAAACAAGCAATGTTAATATTCCCTACAATACTAAACTAAGGAGATGAAGGAATGTGGAAACAGCAAAATGTGTCAGCAAATAAAGCCTCTAAAGGCATAATCAAAAAAAGATTCAGTCATGTTAATGAGAAAGGAATTGCTCAGGAGTTTAACTCTTTGAGCAGGAGCTAAATGAGGTATCTAGTCTCAAGAAAGTGGAAAGGTGCATCTCAATCTAACTAGCTCAGCGATGCCTAATTAAAACAATCAATTCCCACAGTTCTTAGGGAGAGGTAACTAATCAGATTCAGAGACTTTCTCATGACACAACTTCACCCTTCTTCCCAGCCATTACACACGGGACGTTTTCAGTGGCACAGCCTTCAAAAGATTGCTCTTAAAAGGATAATACATCAAGGAAGGTGAGCTTGTCCCAGACACAGGTGTGGAAATTACTATTCACTCTATATAAAGCACATGATAATCTGTTGATAATCTGTTCGCACAGAAACCAAAACATTTGCAAGATTTAATTATCGCACTCCTGGGACTAGACTCCTGAAACGAGAGAGAAGAGAAAAAACTCAGAGGCCAAAAGTCATTTGGAGTTAGGCCTATATTAACTATGGCTAATTTAGGGTGAAATCTTGCTAACTGTAGCATGTCTTAATGTGAACAAAAGATGATGATGGACAGAGCGCTGAAACTTTTCACTCACCACAGTCACAGATCTGGGTTGAATCCATCATCATTCTTTGGCTCACTTCGCCACCTCAGTTCAGAACCAGCTATATGCAAATCAGTGTTGATCCTGTGCCTCATGGGAATAGTCCAGCCCGAACTGCCAAGCCAGGTCTTCCCTGAACCGGAAACAAGCATCCTGGGACCGGTTTCTGGGTAACACCCTTCATCAGCCAGGTTAGCTTGAATCCAGTGACAAAGTGAGCAAGGGACCCACGTCTTGGCATACCCTGCCAACGTAGGGCGAACAAAGCAAACACAGGAGATGATGGACTGAGCGCTTAAACCGTCTTAATGTGAAAATCACAGTACAAGTATGCATATACGTAGCTCAGGTTAATGTATATTCAAGAAAGCTAAAAATAGTGATCGAGCATCACCAGGTTGGTCGAAGTAAGCCAGTGATTGAAAGGTGCAGACTCAAACCCCACTGCATCTATACTGTTAACCATAGGTCTGTTTGGCAGCTGTGCAATCAAAATTGGACCCTACAAAGGATAAAGAATGTTAAGAAAAAAGCAAGTTAACTATTACCCCACCAGCTTTGACACTAAATTGCACTTCATTTTAGGTGGCTGTATATGTGATAAGGCAAAATCCTGTCATTTATAGTGTAGAAGAGACAATACATTACCCCTTGCTGTATGCCATTGCAGGGCAGAAGCACAATCTGAATGACAGTTGAATAAACCAGTGAATGAAGAGGGCCGATCCAAATCTTTGCTTCATTCCAATTAACGATCACTCTCCAGAAAGCCCCATTAAAGCACTAAAAGTCATTGTATGTTAGTTAAGCCTATGTATAGTTGCATAAACCATGCTGGCCTACATTTGTGATGACCCTTTTTGCCGAAAGCCCTCTTCTCTGCTTTATAAAAACAGAATGCTGGGCACCCCATAGGAAGAGTCATGAAAAGACATGCAGAACTGGAACAAACTGCCCATTAACTTACTGGGTAGGATTGCACTGCACAATATGATTCTACTCTGTAAGCTTCCGTAAATATTCTAAAATTACAAATACAGAATCCTCAATCACATTTTTGATCGGATATGATCAAGGTATGTGGCTGAACCAGCCTCACCTGATTGCTTGTCCTTGTGAACAAGGGAGGCCCAGCTTTTCTTATTGAGTGAGACTTAGTCGAGAAAATAGATATAAAGAGCCCTTTTCCTTATGGATCCCCAGTTCCGAAGACTCTTCCACCACAAACTAGCAGGCAAGATTGAAGTAGACTGTTGGCAGAAGGTACTTTGCTGCAGACAATGGGACAGCAGGCTTCTACAGGAAGCAACACTTTAGTATGGAACCTACACGGCACTCGCAGCACGGTTAAAGGAATTTAAGGTCTTGTATCACATTGGGATTTCCAAATTAAGGAATGTATAGGGCGTAGATTCTGTAAATCCTTTTCACACTAAAAGTGGAAAACAAGCTTCATAAGTCTGTTTTTGATACTTCCAGTTAGTGCATGCACTTGATGTTTATCCATCCTAATTGTTGACACTCCCAGAGTGCTATCCCCTGGAGGCACTTTTCACTGTGGAAAGTCTGTACAAAGATGGGATTTTAAAAGTATGCTGTTATTATTGCTAACTCCCCGAAAGACCTGAGATCAGTGGTAGGAGGACCTAGATTCTTTGGATGAAGCTGATTTGGAGGCATGCATTACTTGCACCACACAATCCTGTCATATCAGCCAGGTTGGCACTAGTGCACTTTAAATATTTTCATAGGGCTAATTCCAACATAGGCAGCTCTGGAAAATGGGAAAGGCACAATCCTTGGGTTGTACGAGATGACTGACAGGAATGGGATTCGTTATCCATATGATATGGAAACCACCATTGATTGAAATATGTAGGAGGAATAAAGTTATCCATGCATATTCAACTGTACTGGGGAGTCCCATTGATTCCCCCCCCCCCCCAGTTGTTGCTTATGGTGATACTGGAGAAGAGTGGGTGGTCAAGAGTGAGCTGGTTCTTGTGGGCCCAGCCACACTGTTTGCAGAAAGAGATATAGCTAGATGTGTTGTTGGAGACCGCCCGTAACAATTCAGAATGGCTACATGGTATGGATTAGTGCCCAAAAAGAAAACTGTCAATTTATCATCCTAGTGATGCCCAAACAAGCACAAAGTTTGTGAACCCTGGTGAAATCACTTACAGTTGGGCCCAGCATAAGGGCATTTGGGTCAGCAACGTCGGTCTAACAAAGAAAATGACATACATTTGTATGTAGCAGCTTTTGAATTACTCTTGATGAAATGTGTGGCAATCATATCTGTCAGATGTACTTATTGGTTTTTTTAATTAATAAAAGGAATTTAATTTTAAAAGATGCAGATATTGCCACTGAAACACCTTTGATGCCAAAATTGAAGAATGAGGTGCACATTTGCAAAAGTAATCATTCTGAATTCTTTGGAAAATGCTTTAACCACATTCCCACTCACTAGACTAAACTCATACTAAATGTAGGTAAATGCAGCTAGTGATTTTTTTTAAGCTTTAGTTGATAAATGCGTGTTGACCTGCACGACCTCCAGTACTGAACTTTGCTCATTGGCTTAATAATAGAAATCCACCCCAAAGAGCTCAGATAGAAGCCATTACTAAGTCAATGGAATATTGAAATATTGTGACAGTAGAGTATCACCAAAAATAGTTTTTCATTTACATCGTAGTACTTGTGGCCATAGCTTTCAAAGTCATTACTGACTTATTTTGCAACTGAACCTACTACTTCAGCAACTACAGCTAACTTGCCCCTTGTGCAGTGCCCCCATACAGACAGAATCTGCTGATCTTTATAAATACTGTGACGTCACTGAAAAGTAGCTTGTTTTGATGGAATTGCTGTTTATCAGATTTCTAGTCTCATTTCTAGTCTGACCTGTATAAATTTATTATTTTCGCAGAATTTTCCGTTACTACTTGATGTTCAGAGACACCATTTTGCGGAGAGGGCACTGTGTATTCTTTAGTAGTTAATCAAACCAACTTCCCAAACCTGCCACAATCCTCCTCCACTGGTATAATCCCACCCTTTATCTTTTTGTGCCCTAAGCAAGAATGCTGGCGATCACCATAATACACACCTATTCCCCGGTGAACTCTACTGGAAATGGATATCATTCAAAAACGATTTTCATACAGAAAGTGAGCTGGACTTTTAATATTGACCACTTACTCTCAATTTTTGTTCAATGTTCTCTAATTGAATATGTCCGTCATCTGCAATGTGTGATTTTTTTTTTTTTTTCCTACAGCTATCTACTGGGAATAGTATTGTATAAGTTCAGGTAACTAGCAAAATTGTATTCCTCTTCAACTTACTTCAAAAATTAGGACACAGCCTGAAATGTAGTCCTCCCAGACCCTGTCCAAGAGCTACATTGATATACTTTGTGGAAGTCCCCCTCAACTGAGATTCTATGTTCAGATGCCGAAGCACTTGCGAATGAGTATGGGTAAAATCCCTCTTGGGTGGTAGAAATCCACATGCTTCAATAACTGGTATCCTTCTTTACCACCTTAATCACTTTAGCCCATCTTTTCCCTTTCCCATTGTCTGAGTGAAACCGACTCAATTACTTTTCTCGCTGCTTTTTCTAAATCCTTATTAATTGGCCAAGCAGTAGAAAACACAAACTTATATGGCATGCGGTCAAGCAGCGGCTATTATGTTTCAAATGCTCAGGAAATTCAGCTGTAAATGTCAGTGGTTGTCATGGGAAATCATTTCTCATACGGTACTCTTCCCTTCGTCAGGAATTCCAACGTTCCTCTTGTCTTTAGGCCTTGCCTTTCTCCATCTTTGGGTGGCTCCGATTGATCACAGTTTTCTGCCTACAGGAGCTATCTGCTGCAATACTGATCCTTTGCCTACTTTTATTTTTATATTTGTCCTGTTTAGTGTTGATTTGTATTTTATTCAAGAACAAGTGATTATCTTCATTCAAAATGATGACCATAATCCGGCTGTCTATTCTTACCTTCCACTCTTGAAAAAATATTTTGTGATTTGTTCGATTGTTTTTTTTGTTTTGTTTTATGAAGCTGTAAATTTCAAGTGGTGAATAGACATTTCCTACCCATATGCTTATTTTGTGATGAATGCAGTGAAATGGGCTCAAACAACTCAAGCGTGAGAGATAAAAGAGGAATCACTAACAGAGAAATGATGATGCAAGGGCAAAATATTTTGGGCTCAGGAAATGTGCTGGCAAATAAGTCAATAGATTTGTCATCACTGTCCGAAGAACACAAATAGCCGAATTGGAAGACAAACAGGGAAGAGTCAGATGGTTGTCAGGATGCACATGGTAATGTTAAACAAAGGCATGCGGACCCAGCGGGTTCAAGGATTCTCATAGGTCTGGTCGCTGTTGACCTGCAGCACAACTAACACTTGTTTCACTTATTTTCCCATGCTATGGAAGACTGCATTTTTGTGAAAATAAAATGTTTATCAGACTCATTGGTAGTTTAGCTATTTCACTCGTGCCTCAATTTACGTACCATAATCACATGAAACCATGGGCTAATTCTGGACTTGGAAAGGTTACATTTCTCAGTAAAATTCAGGTGAAGTAGGTTTCTGTTTGATATGGCCTTCCAGTGTACTGGTGAAATGTGATCTTCAGGTTTGTTCGGTAATCTGTCGCCTAGGACGGGGTATCTGCTCTCTGGTCAGCGCTGACTTGCTTCTAGGAGTCTGCAGGAGCTCCCTTGGAAGTTTGGACTTTTGGCCTGCTCCATATGTCTCATGTTTATAGACTATGGGCTTGCTTGCCTTGAAACCTGCTCAGTTGACACTTCTTCAGTGGCAGTATTACCCTATTCAAGCTGTCACAAACATTTGTGGCACTTTGCTGGATATAGTGCGTCAACCTGAGCAAGGCAGTCCAATTCCCTCCAAAATGATCGTAACAGACATCTGAGTTTGAGGCATTGCATGAGGATCACTCTACTCAGCATTGTAAGAGAATAATGCAAAGCATGCCGAGACCACCAGTAGCCACGCGGCAGTCCTGTTTAGTATCTCTCCATTTAGTGTTCCAACCGATTACAAATATTGTGCCCTGACCTATGAATCTGTGCAATTGAAACTCTGAATTTCTAGTGACACTGATGATACGAAAGCAAGGAACTCTGTCTCTCTCGTACAGGATAGTAATGAATGGGCCAACATACAATTCCATTAGTTGGCACGCAGGTTCAAACGACTTCGACTATACAATTTCTCACAACTGTCAAATCCCTTGTGCTTAAAAACCAATAGACCCAATGCAGGCAAGAGACTTCCGATTTTTAAATCACCAAAATTGGTCAATTTTGGCCGCCTGAAATTGCCTCTACTACAGTAGAAGGCATTGGGGGAAGTGCATTCACTCTATTATTTTATTAGACTCTCCTCTTCTAAAATGTTGGCATGTATGCTTCTGGGTCTTACATTTGCGTTTGTGCAGAATCGGAAAGTATGCAAGATTTATCTTCTGTTTTCTCTGAAATTGAATCATTTAGGAGTGAATGTCTCTCATTCAGTAATGTTTAAGGTTCTTGGTGCGTACTGTTATAAATCATCTATGAATCATCATTGCATCTCTACAAGAAAGAGTGGTGTACGTGATGTTTTACGGATTTTATTGTTCTGTGGAATTAAACAGAAGGCACCTGATGTATTCCAGATACATCGACCATTACACGGGTGAGATAGATTGAAACCCACTGCTGTTAATGTCTGAGGTATATACATGGTGTGGTTTTGTTTAAGGCAGATCCCCAAATTAATCTTCTGTGATTCTGTATCAGTAGTGCCTACATTGTCACTATTCTGTTTCTATTGGCAAAGTGTTCAAAGTTCACATTGCAGTTTCAACCAATACCACTTGGCTACTTTTTCTTTGTTCAGACGGCGGGTGGTTTTTTAGTTCGCAGCGCAGATCTTCTGGTGTTCCCTTTCCTTAGTGGTGTTAGTTTTCTAGGTAAGAGGTCTGCCTCAAAATCATGAATCTAAAACTCTAATAATATTTCCTGAATGAATTGAAGTGAATTACAATTGAGGGTTCTTAGAAATCTACCTTATGGCCTGGCGCAGAAAGATGGGTTGTAACATATATAGGTTAACATTTTCCAGCGATACATAATAAAGATATTACAACTTGATGAAGATTGTGTCTCTACACGTGCAAGGTGACTTAAAATAACCTTGCTGCGTACAGTTGTGACAATAGGAGACCTATAATACACGGATGTCCACTGTCCCTCCTCTGCCCTTCAAAATGGCTTCTGTTTTTCCATACAGATTTATTTATTTAATATTGTTTTCTCTTTTTAGCACTGTAATTCCGTTATGGATGGATCTCAGTCTTACTTTAGTATACCATCTAGTTTCCCCTCCCTTTTCAGTCATTTCTTTAAACTTTTAGGTATAATCGATTGAGCTTTTCTTCCTCTGCCCCAGTTTACTTTTTATGTTCCCCTTCAATTTTCATTTTTTGCAGTTAAAATTCTATCGTCGTTTTCCTCCTTTTCTGCTCCTCAATTTCATGTGTTCCACCTGAGCGTTTTACATTTCCTTTCCTCGCTCTCTCCCTAACTTTGGCTTCAGTTTGCTCCTCTGAGCACTGTGCACAGAGTTCCATCGCTCGTGATAAATCTCAGCGAGAACAAATGAGCAGTCCGAGTGTGCGGTCTGTTTCAGGCTCTGCAGAGACATTGCACATTTAGAACATGTTTCAAGAAAGGTATTATAAATCTCTTGACATCAGAGCGGTAATAAGTAGATAATACTTGAGATTGTCCATCTCCGTGTTTTCTCAGCAATTATGCTCTCCAGTCCTCGGCTTGCCACCTAGTTTGCAATCCAGAAAAAAAACAAAAAAACAGAAACCTGCTGGCCATTGTTGATTACTTTAGGGTCGACAATCACTAGAGGGAGCGGGTTCGGAAGAAAACTTTTGGTTTTGGCCAAGTTCTACTCCATGGCCTGGCCCAGTTGTGAAACGAGCACTTTCTGCATCTAGGACCAAGCTACAATACACTGGGTGGTGGCAACCCTTTTTCCACCATCTAAACTTGTTTTATGCGCTGGAGACACCTGCTCTGTTATGAATAATCGTATTACAATTAATTTAAGAAATGGGTAGGATTTGACAGTATGTTATAAGGTTATTGCAAGCCAGCGAGTAAATTCTTTCACTATATACAGGAATGAGGTGAAAGACTGATCTTCTATGAAAGGTCACCTGAATTTTGCAATGGCTTGCAATATCCTTTTTACATTCTTTAGGGGTGGATTTTATTCCTAATTATACATTGCTATGTACTCCCATCCCCATCCCTGTAATCTTTTTAATTCTTAGTCTTTTCACCCTTCAAAAAAACATTTGCAATCTTAGGTGCTGGAAGTAGGGGCGCGGGGGTACAACAGCACCTCCACAATAACAATGCTGGAGTTCAGAAGATGGAGTGATATCGATGCCTTTAAATTGTTATTGTCTTGTCATATCTACTGTATATTCAACGATAAAGGTCAAATGTCAGGCTATGTTTTCTGATAAATTGTTGCTTACTTTTTTAACATGGGAGATGGTGTTTACTTTTTTTTTCTGACTGCAAAGCGAGAACATTTTGTAAGCAACTGTATGATCTTGCTAGGGTACAGCGCGTGTGAAAAGAAGGACTGTAATAGACAAAATGTAAATACCTGTATATACCTGTAAATGAAGTTCACTACTTATTTAAAATGTCAGCAGTTGGGAAAGCACAAATGAAGCACTTTTTTGTAATTCTGAAGTGTGACGATTCAAATCCTTTAATAGGATCCAAACAAATTAAGGCACTTTATTTGGTGATGTATAAATGATAAATATTCACTGAAACCCAATTTCCACACATTATCATTTATGTACAGTATAGTTTTATCTGAAAGAGACTATTATTTATAGATTCCTTACATTAGAATGACCCCCAGGCTTCAGACTGGACCCGGAGCAAATTTTTCGTAGCAGTAAACTTGCGCATCGGTGGACTCCTCGTTCGTCGCAGCATCCTGATTGCTGGGATGACGTTGCAGCATCTACTTAGATGCCTCCACTGCGCGCTGACGTAAATTCTTTATTTTTCCGCGCCAGCCAGCGCAGATCCAGAGAGTGGTACCATAGTCACTTTTTGACTAGCATTTTTCGACTTTTTGTTGAGATCTTTTTCGAGTTGTTCGATTCCTGGTGCACAGGGATGTCACATCGGCAGACCGGCTTCAAACCTTTTGACTCCTGTCACAAATTGATGTTGGTTACAGACCCCCACTTTGTGTACCTGTGGTGCCTGGAGCACGACCCGAAGTCGGGTCCGACAGTCGGTCCATGAATCCAAAGTCTTTGCTGGAGCAGTCCTGAAAGCTTCTGGAGGCCCGGCAGTCAGCTCCACGCCACTCGAGGTTCCGGTCAGGAGGGAGGTCGCAGACCAGTCGCATAGTCACCACCAACACTCTTCTTTGAAGTCTTCGTCTTCGGGTAAGTCAAAGCACAAAAAAAAGGTGAAGAAGCACTGTCGTTCTTTGCATTATCCTCTTTTTCAGCCAATGCAACGTGGGATGCGGAAGGTCGTCGTCAATCGGCTCTGCCCGGTGAGCCTACTGGGTCAGCTCTAAGCCTCCCTCCCTTCCGGGGACCTGAAGCAACCCCTGCCCAACTTCGTAGTTTTTGCAAAGCCCTCCATTCCATCTTTGGGCAGCCCAACTCCGCCGGCGTACCTTCGGACCAGTGAACTCAGCTGGGGGTTCTCAGCCTTCGATGCTGGTGGCTTTGGCCCCAGCGCCACAAGGCCCCCAGGCATCCAGGCCTGGATCAGCGCCGGTCAACCTTACGACACCTCCTCTGGCGCTGAATTCTTTGACGACACCTCTGCCCCCTCCGATGCCGGTTGGGTCACCTGGCTGGTGTCGACCCCTCCCCCTCGACTTGGACACAGAGCCGGTACAAGCGCCAGTACTTTTGTACCACTGTTCTACCCTGGCATTCCTTATCGCCCTGAGTGGCATCCAGAGGAGGGTGAAGAGAACTGGGAGGGGTCTGTTGACCCTCTGGCAGACTAGTTGGATGAAACCAACTGGAGAGAGGAGTTGGGTGAGGCCAGTGGTCTGGACACCTCCCCAGACCTTGGCACGCTTTCTCCCCCTACAGTCGCTATGAAAGAGGGTGCCTCTTACGCTGTGGTGTTGCGTAGGGTGGCTGAGGCCTTGAACCTTGAGCTTCCTACGGTGGCGGTCAGGACCAACCTCCTGACCGAGGTCCTTTAACCGGCAGCGACATCTTCGGAACCTCTGCTGCCATTCAGTGAGACCCTCACGGACATCCTTCTGGGCACTTGTGGATAGTAGGATTGCCCGACGCCACCGCCTGGTCCCGGGCAATCCCATTGTCCTCTCCCTATACCCTACTCCCGAGAGCATGGTGGTCCAAGCCTAAACTTCTAAAGGCACGTGCCCTACTGCTCCCCCAGATAGGGAATCCAAGAAGCTGGATCATCTTGGGAAGATGTTTTCTTCCGTTAGGATTGCGGTCGGTGAACACCATTAGTCCCTTGGGCTGTTACACCCACTCTTTGTGGGATACGGTCGCACAGGTGCTGCCACAGTGCCCGGAGGAGGCCTGGGCCGTTCTCTCCCGTGCAGTTGCTGAGAGTAGCGATGCAGGGAAGTTCGCCATACGATGTGGGCTGGACACCGTCGACTCGCTAGGCAGGACTATTTAAATGTCCGTAGCCCTGGGACTCTACGCCTGGCTGTGGTCCACTGGCTTTTCAGGCGATGTCCAATCAACTCTTTTGGACATGCCCTTTAATGGCCATCGCTTGTTTGGTGATAAAGCGGACATCGAGCTCAAGCACTTTAAGGATTTTAGGGCTACGGTCAGATCCTTGTGCCTCACTACCACCTCTTGCCCCACACAGTCTGCTTTTCGCCCCTTTCATGGCTATGGAACGGGTGCCCCACCGTGTTCCACCCACAGCCAGGGATGTGGGACCCAGGGATGTGGGACCCAGTGTCATGGGTCAGTGTGAGGGTCACTCCACCAGGGCCCCCTCTGCAGTAGCCTCCAAACCTCCCTAGTCCTACTTTTCAGGGCCACCAGTTACCAGTGGGTGGCAGGATTTGCCATCACCTCCTCCACTAGCACAACATCACTTGGACAGGTGGGTTTTGCAGATAGCCCAAAGGGTCTACTCCCTCCCCTTCTAGAATATCTCTCCCTCCATGCCACCGATGCTCCATCGCATGTCGGAGAATCATTTGGCCCTTCTCTGTCATGAAGTTTCAGCTCTCTTGGCCAAGGGAGCTATCGAGCGAGTCCCTGTGCCAGAAATAGGTTGTGGTTGTTATCCCCACTATTTCCTGGTACCCAAGAAGGACAAAGGCATGTGTCCTATCTTGGATCTCGGGGGCGTCAACCGCTTCCTCTGGAAGGAGAAGTTCAAAATGTTGACATTAGCTCAAGTCCTGTCTGCCCTCGAGACTGGATGCTAGCGTTGGACTTGCAGGACGCCTATTTTCACATCCCCGTCCTGCCTGCCCACCAGCGTTACCTACGTTTTACGGTAGGCCACAAGCATTTTCAGTTTGCCAAGCTCCCCTTTGGCCTTACTAGCGCCCCTCGGGTGTTAACGAAAGTGATGGAGGTGGTCGCATCTCATCTGCACAGATCAGGGGTTCCTGTCTTCCCCTATACCAACGACTGGCTGTTGAAGGCAAGCTCGCCCCATGCTGTCATCTCCCACCTCCAGACTATGGCCGACCTCCTGCATTTGCAGGAGTTCACTATCAACGTATCGAAGTCACACCTGATTCCCTCTCAGAAGTTACTTTTCATCGGGGTGGTTCTGTATACAGCGCAGTTTCAGGCTTATCCTCCCTAACAGCGATTCCTGGATATTCAGGCAATGAGCCCGATCTTTCAGCCTCTATCCCGGGGTTCGGTCAGAATGACCCTGAGGCTGCTGGTTGATCATGCCAGGTGGCATATGTGGGCTCTGCAGTGGGACCTGAAGTTCCAGTGGGTACAGCATCAGGGGAATCTTTCCGATTGCTTCAAGATCTTGGAGGGCACTGTGCACCAATTGCCGTGGTGGCTAATGAACCAGGATTGGGTCAACAGCAGATCCCTCTCCCTTCACCAACCAGAGTTCACAGCGGTGACAGATTCTTCACTTCTGGGGTGGGGTGGCCACATGGGGGAGGCAGAGATCAGAGGCCTCTGGTCTCCGGTGGAGTCCGGACTCCACATCAACCTTCTGACGCTCCGGGTGATTCGTCTTGCACTGAAGGCATTCCTTCCCTCTGTTCGGAGAAGAGTAGTGCAGGACAACACCACTGCCATGTGGTACCGCAACAAACAGGGCGGGGTGGGGTCGTGGACCCTGTATCAAGAGGCTCTTCGCTTTTGGACATGGATGGAACATTAGGGCATATCCCTGGGGGTTCAACTCCGGGCAGGTTCCTTGAACGCCAGGGCGAACGAACTCAACTGCAGGTGCATGATGGACCACGAATGGTGTCTTCACTCAGAGGTGGTGCAAGGTCTCTTCCAGTAGTGGGGAGAGCCTTGGTTAGATCTGTTCGCCACTGAAGAGAACACGCAATGTCAGCAGTTCTGCACGTTGGAATTTCCAGGGCAGCACTCGCTCTGCAACGCTTTTCATCGCAAGTGGAGTTGCGGTCTTCCATACGCCTTTCCGCCTATACCACTTCTGCCCAGAGTGCTGAAGAAGATCAAGCGCGATCGGGCCCAAGTCATTCTTGTGGCTCCGGTTTGGGCACGAAGAGTCTGCTATCCTGAGCTATTGCACATGGCCATCGATCCTCCGATCAGACTGCCTCTTCGGGAGGATCTTCTGTCGCAGGAGCAGTGGACGGTCCTCAACCTGAACCTGTTCAGCCTCCACCTCCTTGCGTGGAGATTGACCGGTGACAGTTGACAGCCTTCGACCTTCCTCCCGAAGTCTGTAATGTAATCTTGGCAGCCAGGGGTTCCTCCACTAAAACGGTATACACCTGTAGATAGAAACAAGTTTGTGGCATGGTGCACAGCAAAGGCTGTGGATCCCTTTACTGCCCCTCTTTCAGAGGTTTTCCTCTTCATTCTTTCTTTGGCCCAGCAGGGCTCTGCTCTGGTCTCCCTCAAAGGCTATCTTTCGGCCTAGATTCGCTTCCTGATCATTTTTCTCTTTTCAAGTCCCCTATTGTAAATAGATTTCTTGAGGGCATTACTCACCTCTTTCCTCTTATTCCCTACGTAATGCCCAAGTGGGACTTGAATCTGGTTCTAACATACCTTATGTGTGCTCCTTTCGAGCCATTACATAATTGTCCTCTCAGACTCTTGACTCTCAAGACTTCTTTTCTTGTTGCCATCACCTCTGCTCGCAGGGTGAGTGAGCTTTAGGCTCTTTCTTCTAAACCTCCTTTCTTTGCTGCTCATCCGGTCAAGGTTGTCCTCCGAACTAGACCTTCCCTTCTTCCCAAAGTGGTTACATCTTTCCACATAGGACAGACCATCACTTTGCCCACCTTCTTCCCGCCTCCGCACCCTTCCAAGGAGGAAGAGAGACTCCACTGTCTGGATCCAAAACGTGCACTATCCTTTTATCTAGATCGCACAAAATAATTCTGGGTGAATGATCAACTCTTTTTTGGCCAAGAAAGTTCAGAACGGTCAAAAACTGACCATTTCTCAATGGGGCGTCTTTTGCATTAAAATATGTTATTCCTTGGTGAAAAAGGAGCCTCCAGTAGGACTGTGTGCCCACTCCACCAGGGCGACGGCAGCCACTACTGCTTTGGGACGTGGAGTCCCCCTCGGTGACATCTGCCAGGCAGCCACGTGGGCATCCCTGCACATGTTCACAAAACACTACTGCCTGGACAGCCAAATCCGGGGAGACGACTTCTTTGGCCATTCGGTTCTCCAGGACTTTCTGGTGTGAACTTGGTTTGCAGACCCACCTCTGGGGTTGGTATTGCTGGGGTATCTATTCTAAGGTAAGGAATCTATAACTAATAGTCTCTTTCAGATGAACAAGTTACTTACCTTCGGTAACTATATTTCTGTAAGAGACGTATATTAGTTATAGATTCCTTACCGCCCCACCCATCCTCTCCGTTCTGCGAACTGATTTCTAGTGTAAGGGACTCCCTTTCAGGGCCCTAGTTTTGTGCATCAGTGGTCAGTGTCTTGCATGGCTCTGCGCTTCTGGCGTGGAATGTCGTGTAAAGAACTGATGTCAGCACGCAGGGGCGGCGTCTAAGTAGATGTCATCCCGGCAAACACAATGCCGAAGACGAATGCGGAGTCTACCGACGCCACCTACGGACACGCAAGGGTACTGCTACGAAAAAAATTCTACGGATCCAGTCTGACGCCTGGGGGTAATTCTAAGGTAAGGAGTCTATAACTAATATATGTCTCTTACAGATATATTGTTACCGGAGGTAAGTAACTTGTTCATTAGGAAGACTGCAGGTCTTTGCAAATCTAGTGCCCATTTCAGTGAAAAATGTACTGTCTGTAAATGTGCACAACCACAACATGCTTTATTAATAAATGGGTGACAGTGTGCTCCAAAGTACGCCACCGGCTACATACTATATACCCTTACAGAGCAGGCAAACAATTTTACATTTTTTATTCTTTTGTAAATTTTATATGAAGTACATCAAATGGTTTTTAACTCCGTATTTTAAAAAATTAAAACCAATTAGCCTGGAACTCGCATTTTTAATGATCTTGTCCCCGGATGACGATGAACTTGTCTTTCGTGTGTGCTCTTTCTTAAAAACTGTGGTTTGTGCCCGGTTAACAATGTCTTAAAGTTTATATGGACTATTCCCCATGTGTAAACAGCATTTTATTATTTAATTGTATGATTTCACAATTGTTTTGTTTTTCTCTTGCACTTTTATGGATTGTCAATGATCCGAATAAAGTTTTCATTGATTGATTGATATACCCTTACCACTCTTCAGCAGAATGGGCATCGCTCAATGGTTCCACTAGTTTTTGTGTGTCGCTTGGATTTTTCACAATCCCTATGACTTCAGTGATGTAAAATTGTTGGCAACACACCCTCTCTGAAAATTGCTCCATCACCAATGGTTTCAAGTGCAGAGAATAAATGTGAACCCTGTAAGCATAAAAATACAGTTTTTTTGTATATTGTCTTTAATATGGTAGGCAGCTTAATGCAAATAACTTTCAAAATATGTGGTAACCTGTAGATCCACAACAGTGGGAAAGCCACTCCCCCCTGCCCTCGAGCAGGACCGCCCACTCTCCCTTTTTCTCTATGTAGGCTGCTGCATGCAGCAGTTTACATAGAGAAAATGGCGGGTGCGCTCCGCTTCACCTCACCAAACGCAACGCTGCCATTGCAGCGTTGCGATTGGCGGAGGGGAGGGAGGGAGGCTGCCTTTCCTTGATGACAAGGGCTGCAGTTTGGAATTGGAAACCGGTGGACAGCAGGAGCGGGATTCGGACTCTGGACCCATCCAGAAGCGGGACTGTAAGTTTTATTTTACATTTTAATTTAATTAAACCCCTCCTGCCTCCCCCACATCCCCCTGCAATGACCCCACTTCCACCACCCGCCCGTAATGCTGGCCGTGACTGCTAATTTGTTTTTTGGGCTCTTTTATTTTATTATCCTGACTCGTGCTAACTGACACACTCGTGATGATTTTACTTTTACTTAACTGTTACCCCATCCTCTTAAGATAGCGACCAGATGCATGTGAACCGTCAGCGATAAAGGTAATTAAAGAAATGTACAGGCAGATGAGCATAAAGGATGCTGATGGATTGCTGACCAAGTTTGTTGGCAAATTTGGGATTAATGAGTTTGGACGTTTTGCAGAACACGGTTAAACGCTGTTTGGAGTGTGTGTGACTCACGGGGACAATATTCTGATTTTATATCTGTTGTGGAGCGCTTAATTGGGGCAGCTGCAATGAGATTTCAAATACATTGCTGGTTTGCTAATGAATTTAAACACCTACACAACGCAACAATTGCATGTTCATGTGTTTGTTTGCTCGGCCTCTGTTCACAATCGCACAATTCACAATCTCACTGTTGCGCTTGGCAGGCAGTCTCAGTTTGATGATTTAGTTCCCTGCTACCTTTGGCTTCATGCGAAACCTTGGCTGGTGGGAAGTGCCCGACAGGTAAATTTCAGTGCAAACTATTTCCATGTAGAGAGTGTTCAGTGTTGTGCACAGAAAGGAAAGCCTGAAAAGTTCTAGTGTTTGGATTTTCCATTTCCAATTTTAATGTTTTTAGTTTATTGCTGGCTATAGGACTGTTGTGGTGGAGTGAGTGGGAATCATGGGACTTGGAGTGTCCTTGTCAGAGGATTTTGAGCTGGGACTCTCATACACACAGCATACTATCTGCAGGAATGGCACCTGGCAGCAAGCATGAGTGATGCTACTTCCACCAGTCACAAGGAAAGGGCATGCCTTGTCGCCAAATACACACAATAATAATCTTATCTAACACAGAGATAAGATAGCTCCTTTGGTTAACACACTTCTTGCAGACTCATGCCTGTAATCTAGTAGGTCTCAAAACCCAATCCAGTCAGACCCAATCGACGTTTCATCCTTCTGAGGTTCAGGTTGATAAGTACCACAAATATGGTTCAAGCCCCAACAGACAGACGCATCTGCTTGAGCTACAGAAACGAGCAACTATTTTGGGATATAGAAAGTGTTCAGAAGATGTTAGATATGTATCTGCATTGAGATATGAGTGCCCACTCTATGGTAAATGCACTTTACTCTCACAGTGTACAGCATAGAGCCTAGCATGTGGCGTTGACAGCAATAAGAGGCCAATAAGAACTTTGTTTTGATACATTTATTTTAGAAATTGTGGTGGTAAATGTACTATTTAACGCTAAGCTTTTAAATCAGTTTTCTCAGGGTGGGGAGGATCGAAATCCCTAGAAAATTTCGAGTACACTTCCTACGGTCGCTAGCATAAAAACATGGGTTGACTAGTTTTACGCCCTACAACTTTCAAATTCCACCAGCCGCCACTGTTGGGTATTCTCCACTTTTGTTCGTACTACCGGGTGCACATGCAGGGCCAGAAGTAAATTAACTGTTGCTGCCTGTGCTGAACCCCAGTTGTATGTTCTGAGTGTAAGTGATGCCCGGGAACACATTTTATCGGCTTTCTCCCAGCTTGTTTTTTACATGGAAGTTCCTCTCTCGTAGCGTTTATATACGGATGCGCGTGTGTGTACACACACCGAAACACATGTACCCACAGCACAATAAAAGTGATCACTTAGTCTTGCTTCTCTGGTAGTAACACATCTGTCTCGGGTTAGTTGCTCTTTCGCCTGTTTTCTGAGGGAAACAGCCTTTACCACAAAGCATTTTCCACGCATTACATTTACAACGATACACTTACCTCGTAAACGTCTTCACAACGGGTAATGCTTCAACGACCATCTTCACCACGC
The DNA here is from genome assembly GCF_964204655.1 of Triturus cristatus. NCBI lineage: Eukaryota > Metazoa > Chordata > Amphibia > Caudata > Salamandridae > Triturus > Triturus cristatus. The sequence continues at coordinate 833,957,562 of NC_140591.1, forward strand.
AAGCAACGTCATCATGGAACAACGTCATCCTAATCAGAAAAAAAGCATCAGTCCGTTTTCAGTGTCGGCGGAGACCTGCAGAAAAAGGAAAAAAAAGAAGAAAGGGGGCTTGGGGGGGTCTCCCCCCCCCCCCCCCCCCCCCCAAAAAAAAGAAAAAGCGGAGTACAGGTAAAATCGCGGTAACGGCAAAGCGTGGAAAACACATTCCGTTGTAACGCATGCCAGGTAAAGGCATGCGTTGCAACGGAATGCGTAGTAACGACATATATTCGTTTTCTGATCTCTGCCCAAATCCATCGCAGAACATTTTGGCACCTTAGGCAAAGTATATTTTTTGGGCATCAGCCCAACCAACTCAGACCCTCTGACTTCCCTGTTTTATTCGGGTACTTCAGGCCTGCTGCAGGTGTGCGTGCAGTTGGCGCGTGTGGTAAACCCCATCGGGCTATCCGTAGTGCAGCGCCGGTGGCCTCTGTATATGGACGTCCCTTCCAGGCACTATAAACGGTAACCACGCTGTAAAACCACCCTGCTTCGTTTAAGGGAGCTGTTTCTTTTACAACATGTTGTTTTTTGTTGCCCCTTCTCCTGGCTTTCTTTGTGGTAATGGTAGTTGTGGCAGGACACCCGGGCACCTGTTTATAGCTGTCTGCAAGTAAATCATTCCTTAGCCTCCTCGGAATTTGCTAACGCGTGTCCTTGCAGGTTATAAAAAAATAACTGTTTACTCTTGTTTGGCACACATCGGCTGGAAGCCTCTTTTATTCAAAGGAACCACCTTTTCATGTCTTCGTGTCGAGTGTTACTCATGACTGTAAATCCCTGTGTTCATGAAACGCCGAATATCTGCCAGTAAGGTCATGTGATTGACCACAGATTTTCAAGATAGATTTCTGTTTTGTCAGTTTTACTTTGTAAAACATTTGTCTACTTTCTTTTCAGATAAAGAAAATACACCGTTGTCGTTTAAAACTGCATTCTCCTTTCTTGACCATCTTTGGCGCTTAGGTTGTGTATTGTCCAAGATACAAACGAGACCAACTGAAGGAAAGTCCCATATGGAACCAGTTAATATTGCCTTTTTATTACACCTTACCTTGTCTCTTTTCTATGGATTGGTTTGCTGAAATGCAGGCTTCGTACTGGTGAGCTGTGCAGTGTGCCTCCACATTAGAGAAGAGTGGGTCAGTATTTCGATTATTTTTCTCAGCACCTTTAACCCCAATATGTTTATAACAGGAGGGCATTTAAATGTTTTTTTTTTAACATTGCATTCAAGAGGTCCCTATATTTGACTGTTATTTATGGTTTACAAGAGCCCAACAACTTAAGTCTGCTGGCTAGGAGCTTGCATTGTAAAGTTATACAAGCTGGCAGATAAACCATTCTAGAGGACGCCAAGGCGCCCACAGTGGATTATGAGGCTGTCTCTTGATGGAATAACAATGTATGAAGACCAATCTATAGTCTGGAAAACATTGGTAGAGTGTGGTCTTATACTTGACCTATGTTTATCACTCCATGATGCAAATCAAATAAAGAAATAGAAAACACACAACATAGCCTTTACATATTGCATATATTCTTAATCTTATATCCAAAAGAAAATATACTGTTTACTTCGTGTTAGGCTGTCACAACACCAGCATAAAACAGAAACCATGACTTGGGTGAGGTAGTGGCATAAAGTGCAAAAGTGCTTAGCAAAACACAATAATGAAGATATACATATAAAACACAAATAAAATGATGTCTGTCCTTTTTAGGTCTCGCCTACGCAGCGCGCATGCGCCGCTTAGGAGGGCCTTTAGCCGTCGCTCTGCTTATTTTCAAGCACTGTGCTTGTGGCGGCATCCAGCTTGCGGGAGCACGCAGTGGTGCGCCACAAGCACGAGTGCAGTGGTTGAAAATGAGCAGACTGCATGCGTGAGCGCGCACACATGCACCACTCCCGGGCCCACCTCCTACTCCCCCTCTCTCTCTCACGTGCGGACCACTCTGGGTCTGCAACCGCAATAATATCTTTCCCCTACATATGTAAGCACAGAAAAATGTTCTTGCTGATTGGCTTAGTTTGTTACTATTTCACAAAATACATAGTCACCACCGCCAAATTTACTTTTGGTACAAAGCACTGTACTCGCCCTTCTAAAGAATTCAGTATAGAGTTTTAAAAATTTAGAAAGTGACACTATGACTTGGAAATGTACATTTTAAAGACTGCTGCACCCGTGTTATAGTGGCAGCTCCCCTGCAGTCTACACCTCTACACCGCCTCTCTCTCCACTGTGCTGCGTGTGCACTAGTGTCTCTGAAGCAAAGGTCTCTTTACACCCCTGGTGGCCCCACTCTTAATGTCTCTGCACCCGGTTTGTCTGCACCGTTAGCTTCTCTGCACTCCTCTGCCTCTACACCCCACTGTCTCTGCACCCACGCCTTCTTTGCACCCCCGCTGTCATTGTGCCCCCATGCCCCTGCACTTCCAGTGTCACTGAATCCCTCTGCACTTTTAGTGTCTTTGCGACCATCGTGTCACAGCACTCCAACCGGCGTCTGCACTTTTCACCCGACTCCCTCTGCACCCCTTGCTGTCTCTCTCCCAGTGCCGGTCAGTAGCACCCTCGCCGTATCTGCCCGAGCTTTGTTTCCTTTCCCTGCCTGTTCCTGCAGACCCGTCCCCTCTGCCGTCGGTCACTCCCCTCCCACGCTGCCTGTAGTCCCCACTGCTGCCCTGTGCACAGAGGGGCAGATGGAGGAAGGGCTTAGGGTCTCCCCCAGTGCAGGAGGTCTCCCGCTGACTCTCTCTTGCAGGGGACAAGGTCTGGTCCCTGTGGCTCTTGCAGGAGAGAGGAAGGAAGTGCCGAGGGACTCTTTCTCTACTCTGGAAGGTGTGGCAGGCAAAGGGAAGGCTAGGAGCCTCCTGGCAGGGAACTGTTACTGTGACAAATGTCATACTGCATGTGCTGCCGATGGCGAGCCTACCCCTCCTCCCGCTGTAACCGAGGCGCACACAGTAGTCCTGCTGCTGCTGGGTACCGGGTGTAGTTTTACATACTGTCCATGCTCCAAACATCACTGCCCTCTCAGCCTCCTTGCGCCCTATGACCTTACCACGCTCAGCCGCTTCCCACCAGCTCATTGCCCACGCGCCTTAACAGTTAAACTCAACTTTTCCCTCCCTGCCCTCAGTAACCTCAGTCAAATGTTTCTGGACTCTCGCTTCCCCAAAACCGTATTTTCTCCCCTTTTCCAGCCATCTCGCCTCTCTGCCCAGCTCACTTCCTCCATCACCCCGCCGAGTCCCTTGCCCTCCTACTTGCCCAACCTCGCTGTTCATGCATAGTTGGCAAGCAACCCCCTGATGTGTGGCACAGTCGGCCAGTCCTGGCTTTTTAACTAACAAGGCAGAACTACAAGTCCCATAATGTAACATGTTGGTGGGTAAAATCCAGGATTAACACTAGTACGTGTTTGTATCTGTAACGTGTAAATATGTACAATTCTCCTCATGTAACGTACTTGGTTCTATTGTGAAGCGCTCTGACACCTTTGGTTAAAGTCGGCGCTATAAAACAATGCATTAAATAAAACCAGCATTGGTATAGCCAATAGGTCTCGCCTTTGGGACCTTATAAGTATTTAATTATGCAACACAATATCCTTGGTGCAACATCAACTGATGCATGCCTAAACACTTATAGTGTCCCAAAGGCGAAACCTATTGGCTATGCCAATGATTGTTGTATTAACTGGTTCAACATCTCTTCTTTATTTCCATTTAGAGGATGGTTGACAGAGGACATAGACCAATAAAATTGTCATCGACACGTCGACCCTTTGTGTATATGTTAGTTGGTACACATCATGGCGAGTCTTCCTCCGAACTAGTTAATTATGGACAGCCAAGATGCAAAAATCCACAATAAGGGTTCTGACTCTGCCCCACAGTTATCATCTAGTAATTGGTAAGTATTTTCAAGAATCCCAGGAATGTATCCAAAGTCGATTTATAGTGGGTGAAAAAATCGTATTCCCCCGGATTAAAACCTTTATAAGGAAGTGACCGTTATGTAGTGAAAATCCAAGGTTCACTGTGAGGAGTGTAGATTATTGCAGCTGCATGGAGTCTTCAGACAAATCTGCCATGACTCTCTTCTCACCTCAAAGTGAATTAGCATTATTGTGGCTTTTTCGGGTGTGTCGATGGCAGATGGAATACAAGTCAAAGTCCGGACTTTAATTCCTTATGCACTCTTACAGAGCGTGTTGTGGAAAGTGAGAATGAAGCAGGCGGCAAAATATTGATATGTCCGAAAAGTGGACTGTTGTGGAACAGTACTTGAAGCCTGAATATCCCAGTGCAAAGAGCCTAAGTAATGGCCACAAAAAAACAGACACTTGCGGTGTCTAGAGTTGAAGGAAAATGAATGTGTGTGTCTTTAAGCTCCAGACTTCACATATTTGCCCACTGCATAAGAGCTCAATGACCTCGAACAGGGTCACTATTTACATTTTTGTTTTTTAAGGATCTTGTTGTGGGTTTTGTTACCTTTTGCTGGAATTGTCTAGCCATGCCACTTATTCTGCTGTTTTTCTTCTGGTGCCTCGTCCTCACATTTGTGAGTTCAGCTGCTTTTGTGTTTTGATGCAAAGCTGTCTCCTTCATGAGTCTTTGATGGAATTATCATTGGCCGTGAAGGCTGTAGTGAAGGAGGTAGTCAAAGTGTTGGCTTTGAAACAAATTGCTGCATGTCAGGGAACATTGCATAACTCCTTCATCATGTCATCCTGTCTGAAGTGACATGAGGCAATCGTGAACCTTTATCTTAAGGTGTTCTTTGATTTGCCATCAAGCATTGGAAAAAAAGATAATCACCATGGTGGAATCTTCACAAATCCTGTCAGCCCCAATATGTAGCAGGACCGTCTTCTTCTTTTTGATAATATGCCCCTTCCTGATGACCGGGTGGTACTTGCTCATCCTTATCCATTTCTTCCTATTATTATTCCTTAATTCATGCTCCTCTTCAGGCAGATAGCACACACGAAGCTTCCCTGGGCTATGGTCCACATTGAAGGTCTTGCCAGTGTTGATATCTCTTTTCTTCTGTATGTTGGAAAGCTGAACTAAGGGAAGCGTGTACAGGTAAGATCATCATTCTCAAACCTATCGATGTCAACATTGTTAGGACAGCACAACGTTCTTCCCTACTTCCTTGTCTTGCTTTACATCACGCAGTGCATAGAGTTTTATTTTGTGCTGGCATAGAGGGTGTCTTTGAAAAAATGAGCATTGACGATGGTCTCAATTGTTTCCGATAGTTGTAAATTAGTAGGACCAGACATCTGGTGAGCCCCAGGCTAAGAAGCTGATCACTAACGACAAAATTGTCCACAGTGACTTTGATAGCTTATGATTTGTAGTCGACAAGGGTTCAGTTGTTAATCATGATTTTGGCAGGACATTAATTTGTGCTCCATGGAACTGCGTTTAGATGGTGAATTGCATCTTGATGGATCCCGTGACAGTTTCTGAAGAGGAGTTTGTAAAGATGCCAATTAATCTGATGAAGGCACTTGCACTGGGCCATCATGTACGGCATGCATAGAAAGCAGAGCAAAGGTGGCCTCTAGAATGGAATGCAGCACGGGTTCACCTAATTGGGTGATACCAGGACAGTTTACATTATAGAAAAGTAATACTGAATAAAAATTTAATTTTGCACAGAGGCATGTTGATAACACTTATACGTAAGCCTATGTATATTGGGCTCCAACCTTGATGACTGGTATTGTTTAAAACCTGTAAATGTATGAAAGATCTCATACTCGAGAGCTGTCATAACAGCTTCCGCACAATCTCTGAAACCATGTTTTGGCAGACATAAAGCCTTGTTTCCCAACATCTTTGGACCTGCTTCACCAGGGAAGAAATGGCCTGCATCACGTTTGGATAAACATTGTAGGGGAACGATTACAGCAGTGTCACATACAAAAGAGTGCACTGGCACAAAGCTCCCGGGATTTACAAATATGGCCAGTGACGTCACAAAGGATTTGGTCAGATCCTCCACTTTTTTCACTGAAGTGCACAATTCCCTCTTCTGATGCATAACATCACCACTGTGCCTGCCCTTCAAGAGACTCTGCAGCGATTCCGCTGAGGAGCGAAGCAGTCGCTCAGTATTTCAACTCCACAAGTTATAGATTTGACTCCAAGGACTCCACAGTTTTACCATATCACAATTTTTAGGTCTTGCCTATGAGACTGCTTTTAGCTGTCTGTAGGCGAAAGCATGTTATGGACCATAGTGCTTTGAATGAGATTAAAAAGATGTGTAGGTTAGGATCCCCAAAATGGGTGCAGCCTGGGTAATTAAGGGTGTGTTTTAAAACATGTGAAGGACATTCCTGTGCTTTACACAGCATGCTGGCTGACCAGCATTCAGGGACTGTTTTTTAGTTTTCTGCTGTTGTATCCAAGCACATCACACAACAACAAACCTATCCCTAAAACAAGCCAGATCTATTTGTTTTGTGGGTGCTCGTTAACAGTTTTATATAAATAACAATAATTTTGTAGTGATTAACAGGAATTGCCAATTAAAACTGGTACATGTGTGACCAGCACTCTGTGTGCATTGGAGAGGACAAGGATTGGATGAGCAAGTAATTTGAACACTGTTCTAGACTCCTGACTTGCACTGCCTTCAGCCTCCGCTCCAGAGCTCTGTTGTGCTCCATTATGAACACTCTACCACGAATGTATGACGTTTCAACGCATACATTCTCAATGCATGGCTTTACAACGCGGTTGTTACAACAACCGAGTTGTTACCACGCGTGCCATTGCATCGCAAGTCGTATTGACGACTTGCTGAAGGGGGCAAGCTGGACTTAGGAATAGTATTAGTTACTATTCCTACTCCAGTTTGTGCAACAGTAGGGAAGGTGTGAGATTTAGAATCCAACACTTTCCCTGGTGATGCATACCCCCTACAGCAAGCAAGCTCTTGATGGGGACGATGCTGCCTGCGCAACTGGTGATCCACGCGTTGATGTTTTTCACTCCCTGTTTGAATTTGGTGGTGGTAGCAGGGTTGGAGGTGTTTGCCCAGCTGGTCCCTGAGATTTTGTTCCTCCTCCGATAGGGGGGCATTGGTCATTTTTGGGGTGGCAGTGGCAGGGGCTGGAGATGCTGAAGTGGACTATGCCATGTTCAGTCCATGTGAGTTCTGTGACATGGCTGTATTTGATGTGGTGCTGGAGGTAAAAATTGAGTCCAGCATGTGTCCTGCAGTGTGTGTGGGATTGCGGATGATCTTGGTCAATCCTAGGCTGCTCATACTGTCGATGAGGTGTGCGGTGTTTTTGTAATTGGGGTGGTCGACATGTAAATTTAGATCACCATGGAAGTTGTAGTCTTTGGAGACCAAAGCTAGGGGCGCAAATTAAGTTTGTGATGGTCTTGCAGAAGCTGAAGCGCGGGCCTGGGGGTTGGTATGTGAGGGTGCCTCTGATGGTTGTCTTGTTCTGAAGTTGAGACGTTCCATGGGGGTGGTGGTGGTGGTGGTGGTGGTGGTGGTGGTGTTGGTGGTGGTACACTGCTTGATCCCTTTGTGGATGATGGCTGATCCTCCTCCTGTCTTGTTGGTGTGGTCCTGGTGAATGGCTTTATATCCATCTTGGATCCCTGAGCAATTTATGGAGTGGATGTGGGTGGATGTGGGGTTGAGCCTGGTCTCCGTGAGGAAGACGATGTCTGGTATGAGGGTGGCAATAAGGTCCGATAATTCAGTGGAATGCCTGCATAGTGAGCGTGTGTTGAGAAGGGCTCATGCCAGTTGATGCTTTTGCTCAGGGGGTGTCTGTGGTGTGTTCAGGTTTGAGCTGGTCATTGGGCGGGTGTGTGTGCGCGCGCAGTGGCAGGTGAAGTGGCAGTGGGTGCAGTTGATAGGTCCTACCGTGGAGCGTGGGTCTGCGCAGTTGCAGTGTTTGTTGCGGTGTCCATGGTGTGTAGAGCTCCGCGATGGTGGATCTTAGGGGGTGGGAAGGCCAGGGATCTTGATACAAAGGCCCACCAGCGGCACAGTTGTGCTGCGGCCAGCATTAAATAGGTCCTTTTGTAGGTGGGAAGAACGGTGAGTGGGAAAACCTGTTGGGGAAACCCCCCGCGGGAAAACCTGGGGAGTAGCAGTGTCACTGGATCAGCCTGGAACAAGCAGAAACTTTAGGCCACAGGTTGGTGACAATCTAGGTGTCCAGGTGGCTACTCATATGTTTACGCTACGGCCTGCATTAAGTAGGTTCTTGGGTGGGTGGGATCTGTTGGCAGGAAGAACAGTGAGTGGGGAAAACCCCAGCTGGAAAACCCGGACAGCTGCGGTGTCACTGGATCAGTCTGGAACAAGCAGGAACTGGAGGCCACAGGCAAGTGGCAAAAGTGGTGTACCGGTGCGTATCAGAAGAAATGTACTGGGAGAGGCAGCTGTATCTTTTTAACACCAACATTCATTGTGTCAATCCAAGGACAATGAAACGTGGATACTGTTTTTGACAACTTCTTCAGTAGAGAATGCTACAGAAACGTTTTCAAGTGATAAGATGGCATTCATCATCCTAGGATAACCTTAAGGGCAGACCAATTAGTTTGCTGTTTGCCCACCCTGATCAGTACCAACCACCTAGTTAAAAAGACCTATTATGGCTCTTTAAAATCTTTCTTAAATTACGCATTTTATATTGCCGCATACTTTTATTGGGCCCTCATAACAAACCTTTTTAGAGCCTTAAATCTAATTCCAGCAAGACAGATTAGCTTATTTTTGTCGCTATTGCTCCTTTTTCATTCCACAGTAATTTAGTAGGAACTTCTTCATAAATACCTATTCTCTCTTAATACCCCTTCTCTAGTCACCCGGTATATTTTCACTACAGTGTTTTGCAGTCGGATGTTCATTAAACTTTCATACTCCCCGCCTTCCAAACAGCCCCTCTTCACAGGTCAAGAGTTGAGCTCAGCTAAGTTACCAAAGGAGAACCATGTTTATTTTACAGAACATTGGCATGCTGCTGCCTGTGACTAGCTGATTTTGTCTTTTGTTGAAGATCTAATAAAGTGCATGACAGCATTTAACCTCTCTTCGCTTGCATCTTTCCACAGACACCTGCACATACGTACATTCTCGATCTTACTCGTTGGCGTACAATTTGCCAAAAATATATTTCAAACCTTCAAAAGAAAATGGAAGGTGGATTTAGAAGCTTCTAAAGTAGAACTTTCTCTAAGGTGCATGAAATCAAACCGAATGCCAGTGCAGTATCCATATATAATCCATAAAATTCATAACACATCTTACATGTGCATTTATTTGTCTGTCATAACCATGCTTTTGTTAAATCAAGTTCAACACAGAGTGTAAATGTTAAATCTATTTTTATTCTGTGTTCTTACAGCTGCTTGAAAGAAGATTAATTTAAGATATGTAGGATTCTATTTAGTATATGCTACACTCAACCCATTATGCAGAGTAACCAGTCGAGATATTACTTTGCCTTCACACATACACACTTACACCATTCAGTTATGTGTGCCACTGAGGATGATTTGATGCATTGCTTCTGTAGATATTGCTAAGTCGGATTTTCCACTGTAAAGGCATTTTTGTTTACTTAACAGTGACGCCATTTGGCCAATCTGCACGAAACATTCGAAAAAAAGTATATTCACTTTTAGTTCTAACTGACAAGTTTTGTGCATAAAATTAAGAACCTAAAAATAAGAGGGATATTCCCCATTTTAACCCCCATAGGATTCTTTGCCCGTAATTCCGTTCAGCTGTTTTTCTGCATCGAGGAGCAAACTCGATAGAACTTTCTCAAGGAAGTGGCTTTAATTTTTTGGTGTATATTCATGCTCTAGTTTTCAAGAAGTTAGTTAAAAGTGGTTCCTCTCTGACCATGAAGAGGCCGAATTTTGCAAATCCATAGAGAAGTTGTGAATCTAGTTTAAAAAATAAAGGCACACATTGGATTAGGGAGCTTTATCTCCCATTGTACATTGTGGATTCAAAAATCCGGCTGCAGATTAGCAAACCCACCACGCTCTGATTGGCTGTCCATCAAATACAATTTTTTTGGTACAGCTTCCATTACCCACCGCAGCGCACTAAGCACTGTGCTGAGAAAAATAAAAAGACAAAGGGCATAACTGGACAGGGTGAACATACCCTGACCCCCAGGCCCATGATAGCAGTGGGGCCCAAAGAGGCATCCGGAAGAAAATGTTACTAACCTACAGTCAAGCATTGTCTGGTAGAGACAGGATCTAGCCACAGATTCCTTATTTTAGAATTTTCCCCAGTTGTGAGACTGGATCTGGAATTTTTTTCCCATAACACATCCTAGCGTTGGTAGAGGGCATCACCCCTCTCCGTATCGACGCCGTCCACCAGATGTGACGTTGACAGAGTCCATATAACTCCTTCGCCAACGTCGGTTTCTTCTATGACTATTTTCTGCGCTCAAAACGTTGAGCCAAAAATAGAAACTGCCTATTGAAACAGTGTACTAAAACAAAAGACACCCTTGTGACAAGCAGTCACTGGATTCTTCTTTTTTTCCGGGATGTGAATCACCATAATAAAACCTTTGAGACAAAAGAAGACTCAGTTTGCAGAGTGGGGAGGATGGGAGGGTCATTAAGGAATCTGCGGCTAGATCCTGTCTCTACCAGATAATGCGTTACTGAAGGTAAGTAACTTGTACATCTGATAGAGACATCTAGCCACAGATTTCTTACTTTAGAATCAAATGCCAAAGCCATACCATCCCCGGAGGAGGGTCTGCGAACTGAGACCATGAAAAGTCTCTTACTATAACAAACCTGGTCCAGAACAAGAGAAAAAGACCGGACATTCATAATTTAGGTGAGCAATAACCTACTCTACCATATAAAAAACTATGGAAGGAACCACAGGTAGGTAAGTAAAGTCACAAGATATTTAAACCATGGGAATAAAATTCCCATGTTGGTATGAAAAATTTGTGTCAGAAGCCAACCAACAACATGAGTATAAAACTATTACCCCTCTAAGAGGATCTGAACCATGCATTCTCACCTCACAACAACTGTGGACAGAACCACAGTATCAAGTCATAAAAACATTTGCACTTCAACTCCCAGCATGCCACTCACTGGATAGTGAATGCCAGACAGGGATAAAAAGTGGAAGTGTGCTCCAGGTTTAGTCAATGCCCCGTCCCTATGATTAAGGTGCAGCCGCACCGAAACACGTCCGGGATTGCTACTGATTGGGGCCGTTTCTCTGGGTCTACTAATAAAGATTCAGCTGAATAATCCTTTGTCGGAGTGGCGTCCTTGAGATCTGGAGCAACTGCGGTTGACATATATCATGTGATCAAGGCCTGTGGTGGGCTGAAACACGTTGTGGCAAGACTTGCATCCTGAAATAAAACACCCGAAAGCACAATTTGATCCATTCCGTTTTTTCAAGGGATTGGATTAGCAAAGGAATCCAGGAAAATATATATAAATATATCAACAACAAAGTGCCTCTGAACACGAAGACGCCACTCCGATGGTGCAGGTTACAAACCCAATTTATTTCTGAGACTGCAATTGGTGTCCGGTTTTTAAACAAATTCCCCAACGCGTTTCAAAGCCACTGCTTCTTCCTCATGGGGCAGTTTGGCAGCACATGACGGCGCGAACCACAGCAGTTAATTTATACCCCTTCCATTGCATGCTCTCTCCAGTGAGGCATGCTGGGTGCTGTAGTTGTGTTTTGTCCCCTCCAGTGGGGTCCGTTACTGTGCTTCGATATATGCCTTCATCCTCATTTCCAGCCCTCCAGTGGGCTCCCAGGCATCCAATGCAGTGTCACATTTATGAAATCACCAACGCCGTTTTCAGGCCGGGAGATCCCAGCCGTCTTCGTGTTCAGAGGCACTTTGTTGTTGACATTATACGCGGCGGCCTCAGCCGCGGAGGATGCACCGCCTGTCAGCAGGTCTGTGACGGCTGGGATCTCCCGGCCTGAAAACGGCGTTGGTGATTTCATAAATGTGACACTGCATTGGATGCCTGGGAGCCCACTGGAGGGCTGGAAATGAGGATGAAGGCATATATCGAAGCACAGTAACGGACCGCACTGGAGGGGACAAAACACAACTACAGCACCCAGCATGCCTCACTGGAGAGAGCATGCAATGGAAGGGGTATAAATTAACTTCTGTGGTTCGCGCCGTCATGTGCTGCCAAACTGCCCCATGAGGAAGAAGCAGTGGCTTTGAAACGCGTTGGGGAATTTGTTTAAAAACCGGACACCAATTGCAGTCTCAGAAATAAATTGGGTTTGTAACCTGCACCATCGGAGTGGCGTCTTCGTGTTCAGAGGCACTTTGTTGTTGATATATATATATATATATATATATATTTTCATACCGTTCGCTGGTTTCTTCTGGCACAGTGAAGCTGTCACCAGCACATGTTGTGCTATTAATTCAATCAATTCTGTAAACTCTTTTAAATTCCGAAAATGAGTTTGAAATAGAAATGAAAAAACTCACCTCAAGGTTGGAAAAGGCTGAGGAAGAAATTAAAATGAAAAAACAAAGTAATTTTTACCGCGATCAACTAGATTATGAAAGGGGCCAAATTTTTACGTTTGGTAAAAAATTTGATTATTTGGGAGAACTCAACCAAAAAGTAATGGGAACCTCAGATAAAGATCAAATCAACCAAACTACGGAATTACCTGAAACAAGTGAAACTAGCAGATCGCAAGACATCAGTATCAACCCAGCAAGGTTGGATGAACCAACTGGAAAGCAACCAAGCAGTGAGGGAGTAAAATCCAACATTTTAAAGGAGTTTTCGCTATTGGCACAAGGCCGACAAGGGATGGGAAGCCCAGGGCCACAAGAATCGCCAAGTCGAGGTCGAGGCGCCAGAGGAGGAAGCAGAAGAGGCGCAAAGAAACAGGGAGTGTTGGATGCCTACGTGGGAATGACGACAAGAGGCAAGATGGACAGAAAATGAAAGACAATCGCACTGTGGTAAATTTATCGAATTTTCAGTTAACATTTGACCAGATTGAAGTATTGTCATTAGGTCTCACATTTTGCCCCACAAGTAATTTTAACTATACAGAGGGAAGAATAGATCTTTTTCATTTTGTAAGAAAGCTGAAGCTACGTAAATGGTTTCAGAATAGAAAATTGTCTACCATAAGTAATCCGGTAGAACCCACCATTTTAACGATTGATGATATAGATTTATTGCAGACAATGAAGGGGTTAGAAAATGATGTTGACAATCCCATGGATGTGCAAACTTGTTTAACTGAGGAAAATGTAATTTTTGATTGCAGTAGCGACAGCAACTTCAAACCAAAATCCAGATTCTTGCCTCTAATCCACAATGAGATTATTATTATTATTTTTTTTTAAAAACCTTTATTTTAGATCAGTGACACAGCTATTCAGCCGACAACCCGGAGGTACGGCAGCTTTAGAGACTCAACACATGCTTGCGTCCACATTTCACTGACAGGAGAGTCAAAGGTTCTGTTTTGCATAAACATAAATACAACCCTAAACACAAGCAAGGCGATAGGTACTGTAAACACCAGCAGAGGTTCCCATCAGGGGGGACGAGCCCCATTCCGTCCAACAGACACAGGTCTATAGTAAGGGAAAGGAGGGAAAGGCAGAGACTCAAGAAACAACCACATATCAGCAGGAAAGTCAAAGCCGGAAAACAGCTAAGGGGAAAGCTGCTCCGGGTCGGGGGGCAGGCATATGTCCCCTCTGTACTGGTTCCATGACCCCCATACCGAGTGCCATTTCTGAGGGCGCCCTCGAGCACAGTACGCTGTCTTCTCCCTAAACATGCTCCAGTCCATGTTTTCCATCCACGCTGTCAATGTGGGCGGCCTATTGGAGCCCCACAGCCGAGCAATATCGCGCTTGGCTACCATGTTCCCAAGGGTCACCCACTGAGTCTGTGCCGCGTTGTGGTCAGTAGGACTCCAGACATTCAGGCGACAACATCGCGCCTCAGGCTGCATAACAATTCCCGTCACCTCCCCCATCACCTCGTGAACTCGCTTCCAGAACTCCACAATCGCGCCGCATTCCCAAATAATATGTAGGAAGGTACCCACCATACCACAGCCTCTCTTACATAAGCCCTCCTCAGAGAAACCCATGTGGACCAACCTGGGCCCCGTCACATAGACCCTATGGAGTATTTTAAGCTGCACCAGCCGCAGGCGCGCGGGGATAGCGACCTCTTTGGGAGAAGAAACTGCGCACTGCCAATCCTTATCATCTAGTTCAAGGCCATCCCTGGTCCATTGATCGCGCAACCCTTGAAGAAGATCCGCCCGAACATTAATAAGTTTCTTATAAATGAGCGAGATCGTGCTCTCTGGCATATGGCCATCCAGGATCCGATCCTCCAACGGAGAGGACTCGGGCACCTTCTCCCCTTCTACAAGAACTGACCGCAAGGCGTGGCGCACTTGAGCATATCGGAAGAACTCCGTGCTCCCCAGCTCGTATTCCTTCTGCAACTCCTCGAATGACTTTATCCTACCCTTAACCAAAAGGTCTCCAACCCTGGATATGCCGATCAGGTCCCATTTCTCGAACCCTTTTGTATGCCATAGCTTCCCCAGAATATCGGAGTCAAACAGAGGGGTGGCAAGGGTAAGCTTACCCTTCCAGCCCAGCGAGTCCGTCGCCACCTTCCACACATGAACGGCTACTCTGGTGGGCCCCGTAAGGGTGAAGTCCGACAATTTCGAATACAACGCTCTGTGGTAATTACCCCCACGGAGCAACCATCGGTCCATGGCGAAGCCGGGGCTCAGCGCCGGACCATATACACCATGGTTAATCGTGCTCAACTGGGTGGCCCAGTAATAACGTCGAATGTCTGGAAGCGCGATACCACCGTCGTACCACGGAAGCGTCAACTTAGCGATCGCTATACGCGGACGCCCGTCCCACAAGAGCGCGCGCTGGTGGCTTTCAACCTCACGGAAATAGCTGGCCGGGACCAGGTCCAGGGTATTCTGCAGAGCATAGAGGAAACGGGGAAGGGACATCATTTTGAACAGTGCGGCTCGGCCAAGGAGGGAAAGCGGCAATCGCCGCCAGCCCGCCACATCCCGCCGCAGACGCGCCAAGGGAGGGAGCAAGTTCTTCTCGTAGCGCAAAATGGGGTCGGTGGAAATATAGATCCCCAAATACAAAAAGCCCTGCTGGGCTATCTGGATCGAGCAGTTGCGCGGGACAGGCGGGACATCCCCACACAGGACATACAAGTGTGACTTCCCCCAATTAATGACTAGGCCCGAGTTTCTACCGAAAGATGTCAAGACGTCACAAACCACTATCAGAGATTTCTTAGGCGAGGCAAGGTATAACAGAATATCGTCGGCGTAGAGTGAAATCCGGTCTTCGTGGTCAGGCGACCAACGAATCCCACGTATATCCGGGTGCCACCGTATCCACGCCGCCAACGGCTCAAGAGCAAGGGCGAACAGCAACGGCGACAGGGGGCAGCCCTGCCGGGTGCCTCTCCCGAGCTCGAACGGTGCCGACGCCCGCCCGTTCACCACGACGCTTGCAAGAGGCCCCTCATAGAGCAGCCTCACCCATCCCACAAATCCAGGCCCGAAGCCGAACTTGGCCAGCACAGCCCATAGGTATGCCCACTCCACCGTGTCAAAGGCCATCGTGGCATCGAGGGACGCCACAATAGCCGGCTCTCGCATCGTGCCCGTCCTAGCAATCACTCCATGGGGGCGTCTAAGATTTAGTGCAGTGTTCAGGTGCGGGATAAAGCCCGACTGATCCGGATGAATCAAATCGCCAAGCACCCGGACCAGGCGGTTAGCGAGAATCTTGGCAAGGATTTTCGGCTCGGCGTTGAGAAGCGAGATCGGCCGATAGGAGCCACACTTATCCCGGGGCTTTCCGTCTTTATGTATTACCACAATCGTCGCCAGCCGTTGATCGAGCGGAAGAAACCCATTCCCCCGCGCCTCCACGAACATGGCGCGCAGGTGAGGAGCCAACTTATCCGGACAAAGCTTGTACAGCTCTATCGGCAGACCATTTGGGCCCGAAGCCTTGCCGGAGCGCAACGCACGGATAGCACCCGCCACTTCGTCTACAGTGATATCACCATCGAGGTCCTCCCTATCAATGGCGGAAAGGCAGGGCAGAGCGATGTCACGCAGAAGATCACACGAGTCCTCAGTCGGCCTATCCGAGACCGAGGTGTATACCGTACGAAAATAGTCCGAGAAACACCGGACTATACCGTCGGGATCAGTGACAACCTCTCCCCCATCCGTCAACAACTCCGGCACCACACGATTAACACGCTCCTTTTTATCCAGCCATGCCAGCAATTTCCCGGCCTTCTCACCAACGTCATACAATCGACCCTGCAGCTCCCTGTTGAGGGTCTTGGCGGCGTTTGTCACCAGATCCCTATATTCCAATTGCTTCAGGCTCAAATTGTGCAGTGTGGACGTCGCAATATCCCCCTCCAAGGCCACCTCTAAAGCCGCTATCTCGTCCTCCACTTGTATCACCTCGGCGTCTCTCCGCCGCTTGGCGGCCACCACCAAGGACAAGGCCTCTCCTCTCAGTACAGTCTTAGAAGCTTCCCACAAAGACACCGCGGAATCAACTGAGCCCTGATTTTCTAGAAAATAGTGGTCAACTGTCTTCAGCAACGCGCTGCGCAGCTTGGGGTCACGAAAGTACCAGGGGTTAATGGGAGCCACCCTGCCCCCCGCCACCCGGCCAATGTCCAGACGGGCCCACACCGGTGAATGATCTGATATGCCCCGTGCCATGTGCCTAACCTCAGTTACCAAAGAGGCGTGTGCCGCCAGAGTGAGCAAATAATCAATCCGAGAGAGACTCCCGTGGGCCCCGGAGTGAAAAGTATATTGTCTCTGAGTGGGGTGCCGCAGCCTCCCAACAGTCGACCAGACCGAAAGTATCAATAAAGTCGGGAAGCCACTTCTGAGCCCCCCCGGTGTCTCTGGGCGGGTACCTGTCGAGCATTCCAGGACCAACCGCATTGAAGTCTCCTCCCACCACTAGCATCCCTTCGGGGAGTTCCAACAAGGCCTTGCCCAGATCAGCAAACGTGGAGGCCTGCAGGGCAGGAGGGACATGAACAGAAACCAAGACCAACGTTCTGCCCTCCCACCTCCCCGCCACGGCCACAAAGCGCCCCCTATCATCAGCAATGGTGGAGTCAACCTCAAATGGTAGGGAAGCTCTGACAAATATGCCCGCACCCCTGGATCCCGAGGAAAACCCCGAGTGAGCAACGAATTTATAGCCCTTTCTGTTAAGTGCATAACACATATTCCCTATAAGGTGGGTCTCCTGCAGGAGGACCACATCTGGCGAGGTCCGTTTCAAGAATTGCAGGACTATCCCCTGTTTTATACGATCCCCTAAGCCATTGACATTCCAGCTAATTACGTTTAAGCCCCTATCCCCCATCCCTGAACACAGAGACCTCCCCCCCCCCCCCCCCCCCCGGAGAACCACAATCGGACAATTCTGTCAGTCATTGCTACGCCTTGCAAGAAAAAAACAACAACCCCAAACAACAACCCCAACATCCAGAATCCCCCCCCCACCCTGCACCCCTGCGTCAGCTTACAAAGCCCCCCCAACTTGCAGTGTGCCTGTCGCCCTATCAAAAACAAATCTACAAAAAGTACCCCAAGGGAGGAAAGAGCCCCTATCTTCCCCCCGCCGCCCTCCCATTACTGCAATAAGGTGCGAGTCACTGTCCAGGGCTGAATCGAAACAGGCCAGCACCGGAGGTATCACTTCTGTCCATCCCGGTCGCCTTCCGCCCCATCCACGCTGTCCCGGCCAGGCTGCCGCCGAGGGAGTGCATCCAACCAGTCCCCTGCCATGTCCGGTGATTCGAAGAAGAAAGTCCGATCCTCATAGACCACACGAAGCTTAGCGGGGAAAAGCATGGAATACTTCAGGTCCATATCCCTAAGCCGCCGCTTCACCCCCAGGAAACTTTGCCTCTGCTTCTGCACCATCTGGGTGAAGTCAGGGTAAAAGCTCACCGAGGCATTCTGAAAAGGCACCGGGCCGGTCACCCTCGATGCTTGCAGGATAGCGTCCCGATCTCGAAAGTGGAAGATCCGGGCGACAATCTGCCGCATGGGGGCTCCCACCTTAGGCCGTCCGCCAGGCACTCGGTGAGCCCGCTCCACCGCGAAGAACCTGCCGAGGCCCTTAGGCGCAAGATGATTCACCACCAAGTCCTCGACGAGTAAATCCACGGAGAGCTCCTCCGAAGTTTCCGGGACCCCAATAATGCGCACGTTGTTGCGTCGGGCCCGACCTTCAAAGTCTTCGAGCCGGCGGGCGGAAAGGTCATTCGCGGTCCGTAACTTACGAACCTCGGCCTGAAGCTCCGAGACGTCGTCCGCGAGGCCAGTGGTCTGGAGGTCCAGGGGCTTGACCCGCTCGTTGGTTTTGCCCAGGTCCGCGCGAATCAAGTTGACATCAACCAAGATCATATCCACCTTGTGCGCCAGGGTCTCGAACTGCCGGCCAATCGAAGTTTGCGTCCCATCTATCGCCCCCTTGATATCCTACAATGATAAATCCGAGGCCGGGGAGGAATCGGTCTGCCGTGCTTCCAGCGACTGTCCCGATCCACCAGGCGACCCCTTCTGCTGGGCATAGCGATCCATATTATTGGATTGGGTATAGCCGCCTCGCCTGGTAGTCTTAGACTTCGACCTGTCCGCCTCTGATTTGGTCGACATCTCGAATAGCAGGACGATCAGTCGCTGGAGGACGTCCCTCACTCCGCTAGAGGAAACGGGGTCAACTAGGACTTCAGCAACTAGTCCGGACCGCGTGGAGGTCTTCCAGACAAGAGAGGGCCTGCACAGAGCATTCCCCACCCTGAGCAAACAAAGGGCGAGAAAGCGAAAGTGAAAGTGCAGCGGCGTCCGTCCGTCAATTCACTCCTCCCAAGGCCGTTGTTGTTCAATTAGTGGCCGGGCATCCTGCCACCGCAAGCCCCTGGCATCCTTCGGGGGTAGGCCGCAATCTTCCGCCACGCACAACTTCGGTCCCCGGTGGGCGATCTTAGCCCGGATAACGTCAGTCGCCCCAGCTGTGACTCATCTGCAGGATGCCGTGCATGAAAATCAGGATTTAGGACAGGATAATTGAAGGAGGGCGCGAGGGTAGCGGGAGCTCAAGGCTCACGCGGCCATCTTGGTCAAGCGCTAGGCTCCTCCCCCCCACAATGAGATTATTGATGTGTTTGATAAGGGTGTAACTCAAGAATTTAAAAGATTGGACAAATCCAGTAAATTGAAATATACCAATTTGAGTAATAAACAAACCACAGCAATTAGAGAACTACAGAACAACAAAGAGGTTGTCATTAAAAAATCAGACAAGGGTGGTAATGTTGTGGTATGGCCTACCGAGATGTATTTAAATGAAGGTAGACGACAACTGGATGATGTTGACAGTTACACAATCAGTAACAGGAGTTGTTACGAAAATAGCAACATCGAATACCAATTGCAACTAGTTGAGTGGAAATGTCAAAGATTGATATCAGACGAAGAGTACAGATTTCTCAAATGTGACCATCCTAAACTGCCGGCCCTTTATTTATTGCCAAAGCTACATAAAGACAGGGTCAATCCTCCAGGACGACCTATTGTGTCCTCTATAGGGAGCACCTATGAAAATACCTCCAAATACATTGACCATTTTTTACGCCCTTATGTCCAAAAACTCCCCTCCTATTTACAGGACACTCGAGATTTTTTAAAAGTTATTGAAAAAGTCCGGTGGGAAGAAGACATGTGGCTAATGACACTTGATGTCAATAGCTTATATACGTGTATACCACACGATCTGGGAGTACAAGCTAATCAGCACTTTTTGAAACAAAGAGACATTAAGTATCTTTTACACACTGAAATGCTAGTATGCATGATGCAAAGATGTCTTTCGAACAATTTTTTTCTGTTTGATCACGTCATCTATTGTCCGGCCCGGGGTACGGCGATGGGAACCTGCTTCGCCCCCAGCTACGCGGGTTTATACCTGGGCTGGTGGGAGGAGTAGGTGGCTAGTAAGATCTTGGCCTTTACCCAGAACGTTTGTCTCTGGGCAAGATATATAGATGAAGTATTTTGCATCTGGAAGGGAGAAAAAGATGATGCTTTGCAATTCGTGGCCAACTTAAATGCAAATGACTGCAATTTGACATTTACGTGCACAATAGAAAAAGAAACCATCGAATTTCTGGATGTGATTGCTAATGTCAAAAATGGTAAATTGGAAAGCAAGCTGTTCCGGAAACCAACAGCAGGCAATAGCCTGCTACATGCGGACAGCTGCCATCCAAAGAATTTGATTCGCAGCATCCCGTACGGGGAACTTTTAAGGGCCAAGAGAAATTGCAGCACACAATCAGACTTTGAATCAGAAATGACAAACATGAAAGAAAGATTTGGGGAAAGAGGATACTCAAATAAAATAATCAAACAAGAATGTGCTAAAGTTAGAACAATTTTGAGGGATGACCTTTTAAACCCAAAAACCCCTAAAGACGACCAAGAAGAACCAATCAGGTTCATCACTGCATACTCTAGCCAGTCGTGGCAGGTTAGAAAATGTCTGAAAAAATATTGGCACATCTTAAACATTGATCCTGTGTTGAAAAAAGCAGTGGGAAGTCAGCCGAAAATCACATTCAGAAAATGTCCAGCTCTTAAAGATCTTCTTTGCAGCAGTGCTGTAAGCAATAAAGAGCAAAAATGGAGAGAGATAAAGGGATTCTACACGTGTAATTCATGCAAGGCATGTAAAAATAGCGTGAATCGAAAGGAACTCACTTTATCAAAAAGTCAGAAGCCATACATAATTCAAAAACATTTAACGTGCAAATCTGACTTTTGCGTGTATGCTTTGTGTTGTCCTTGCCCTTTAGTATACATTGGAAGTACTATTCACCAGGTGAAAAAACGAATCTTGGAACACACTAGGGCCATTATCAATGAGGACAAGCAATATCCCATTGCTAGACATTTTAAAGAAACACATGGAAAAAACATCAATGTCCTACAATTTTGTGCCCTGGATAGAATTCCAAAATCAGAAAGGGGTGGAGACAGAGTGAGAGAGCTACGAAAATTGGAGTCTAAAATGATTATTAAATATGATACCGTACAACCATTAGGTTTAAACAAAGATGAAGAGATGTCGGTTCATTTAGGTTAAATAATCATTAACGTGCTGTATATTTGACACTCCAATTACAAGATATTACATGATGTAAATAAGAAGCCATAAGTTTGTTTTTTAATTGTTTATACTAGTATAGTGATTGCAAAAATGTGTTTGTTTTGTAGGAGACCAAACTGTCAGCATACCATTAAGAAGATCTACTTTCAGAGGCATTATGAAATTATGATTTGGTTCGCGCAAAGTGAGACAATTAATTATAAGAGCCACTGATAAAATTGGGGCCCACTGGGGCAGTATTCACAAAAATCTACGAGACAGCCCACTGGGGCGTAAATCAAACAGCAACATGTAGCACACAGCAAGATTGGTCAATTGCGTGGTTTTACACAAAATCGCTTGTTTGTATTCACAAAAATCTACGAGACAGCCCACTGGGGCGTAAATCAAACAGCAACATGTAGCACACAGCAAGATTGGTCAATTGCGTGGTTTTACACAAAATCGCGTTTGTAGTATTATGCCCACTAGGGCTGGACTTATCACTACAATTGTTTTGAAATGAACCTGTACCAATATGCACAATTATGTTCGTGTTGCTCTTACTAGATATTGCAATCAGTGGCAATTACAAAATGTTTGAAGCAGTAACTTGTGACGATTTGACCATTACAAAATGGATGCCAATTTTCAAGGTCTTTATTATTGAGTTGGGGCAGGTAGTCCTACCTTTATGTTTTGTTTTAAACACTATATGTAGCACTTTTCACAAACTGCTGATTACCCGTGACCAAGGTGCAGTGGCACCGAAACGCGTCGGGTGTTTGTTTGCTATTTCTTAAATAAATAATCACGCTAAAGGAACTGGGCTCAAGAACGCTTTTTTCATCGTGGAAAGGCTTTGTGGACATATATATATATATATATTCACAGAAAAAACCATAGGTTTCAGGGCCGTTATAGTTAGCTGGACATTGCCCTCGTACAAAACCCTAGAAATTCCCCTGTTATAGTTAGTTCAGCTAACTATAACTCGCGCCCCCGCAATGCACTGCTGATGACGTCACAGGTAGGAGCGGAGCGGGGCTGTCCAAAAGTTTGGAAAATGTTGCGAAGATTCGTCAACTGGCGCCAGGCTTATTGGGAATAGAATGTTGCGGATTTCCTATGGAAAATAGGTCCTAACTATAACTATCTACTGGCAACCGCCAGTAGAATATATATAATATATATATAATATATATATTATATATATATAATATATATATATATATATATATATATATATATATTACCTACTGGCGGTCGCCAGTAGGTAGTTATAGTTAGGACCCTGTTTCCATAGGAAATCCGCAACATTCTATTTGGAATAACTTTGGCGCCGGTCGACGAATCCTCGCGAAATTTTCAAAATAGGTGGGGCGCTCCGCTCCGCTCCTACCCTGAAAGTCTCGGGGGGATTCGTCAAGCAGGGGCCGAGAAAAAAGGGGGGTCCCAAAATGCGTTTTCCCCATGCATTTTTCCATAGGACCTTTAGACACAGCTACAGCCCGAACGGCTGAACAGAATTACTTGAAATTTGGCAGAGAGGTAGCCATAAGGTCAAGGAAGTGCCTTTTGCAGGTCTGGTGTAAATCTGTTCAGTATTTCCTGAGAAAATAGCATTTAAAAGCATATATATATGTGGGCGGAGCCTAACCACACATCTCATCCTGAGATCTGATTGGCTGTCAGCACTTCATCCAAGAAGTGTTGGCAGCCATCTTGGGACCAATATACATGATAGCACCTCATTAAAAAGCATTGCAGTTAATAGAAGGTTTTAAGACTTTAGTTACATTATAAATCATTTGTTGATGGTACCATACTCATTTTAGGAATTGTGGTATGTTCTAAGGTGATTTCACCATGTGAAAAAGCCTTCTGTTGGGATATCATGATTGAGAGAAAAATATTTTCTCATGCTTTTACCACAGAGGTTTGGAAGGTGATCTATAGGCTAAACTGAGAGCTTATTTTCTGTAAATTCACATTATCTTTCTCAGTCATGTGAGAATGAAGTCTGACATTCTCAGTAAAACATGTACATCCAACAAGGGCAGAGACTGTCAGTTGATTCCTTTGTGTTCTACTGCAGCTTCCCAGAGTGTTCCAAAGAACTACTAGAGCGCTAACAGTCCTACTTATGATAAACGTATGGCACACCTGAAGCCATCTTGCTTGGATTAAAGTGGTAACTCTTAAAACATTTAATTTAAAAAGGAACAAAATGAGGGGGTTCATTTTTCCATAAAAAGTATGATTAGTGCTGCAGAAAGAAAAATTAGGGCACATTTTGAGTGACTTCTCAAATCCTCTTCTATTTCTTTAAAAAATTCTGACATGCAGACTGAAACATGCACTTTCAATACCAGCAGCAGTTTTCCCTGGTGAGCAGTAGCTTTACTACAGTGATCTAATGAGCAAAAAGAGTGCTAACATTCTGAATTTATGGCAAATGTGTGGCACATCTGAATGCCTTCTTGATGGAATCAAAGTAAAAAACTGAAAGTATTTCCTACTGAGGAGAGGAGACTGCAGTAAATGAGGAAATTAGGAAACTTCATAACAAATAAGTCTCCCAAGATGGCCACCAGAGACAAAAGAGCCCAAATGTAGCCCAAATATCACCCAGATGTAGCCCAAGTATAGCCCAATGACAGAATGTCCCAGAATGTTCTTAAAAACAACTAGAGCGCTTACTGTCTTCATTATGACAAAAGTATGGCACACCTGAAGCCATCTTGATTGGAATAAACTGGTAACACTTAAAACATTTAATTTAAAAAGGAACACAATGAGGAGGTTCATTTTGCCATAGAAATTATGATTAATGCTGAAGAAAGAAAATGAGGGCACATTTTGAGTGACTTCTCAAATCCTCTTCTATTTCATTAAAAAATTCTGACATGCAGACTGAAACATGCACTTTTAATACCAGGAGCAGACTTCCATGGTGCAGTAGTTTTACTACAGTGATCTAATGAGCAACTAGAGTGCTAACATTCAGAATTTATGGCAAATGTGTGACATATCTGAATACCTTCATGATGGAATCAAAGTAAAAAACTGAAAGCATTTCCTACTGAGGAGACTGCAGTACATGAGGAAATTAGGAAACTTCATAACAAATAAATCTCCCAAGATGGCCACCGGAGACAAAAGAGCCCAAATGTAGCCCAAAATCACCCAGATGTAGCCCAAATATAGCCCAATGACAGAAGTGTGCAAAACACTTATTATTTTGTGTTTTTGCAGTGTTATATAGTGCAGACTTGTCAGGTATTGGAGTGCTTTACATGAGCATTGGTTACATCACACAAGAACAAATTCATTTTGGTTGTAGACATGGGGAGACTAAGTGATTTGACCAGAATCACAGAATGTCGAGCTGAAGCAGAAACTTCAACCTGGTTCCCCAGTTGCAAAGACTGCAGTTCTGGAAGTAACACCACATCCTCTCCCCTAAGTGCAACATTTAATCAAGTGGTCAACTGGATAAAAAAACATAAAGATAACAAATAATTTAAAAGTGCTTTGTCGCTATTTGAAAACTCAGAAAATATGTCCTTATTTTAGTCTTTTAGAGCACTAACCATAATTTTGATGCCAATAAGACCCTCTCATATATGTAATTTCTAAAGGAAATGCTCTAGGTATTACAGTTTTGATTACATCAAGATGATGTCAGGCGTTCCACACTTTTGTAATAAATATAGAATGTTAGCAATCTAGTTGTTCATTAGGATACTGTTGAGAGGCAGAGGCCAGGGGCACGGACTCTGAAAATTGAAGGCAGGTAGGAGGGTGCAAAGGCAACAATTTAACCACACTGAGCAGGCAGGAAGGGCCGTGGAAGCACAACAGACTATGGAGGGCAGTGGAAAGGGGGGCAGGGGCAACAAACCAACAATACAGGACTTGCAAGAGAGGGTGTTGGAGGGAGGATCTATTACGGGTCAAGGAAGCTAGGGGCGGTCCCCAGATCCCCGGGAGCCACCACAGAACTGAGCAGGAGAGTGAGTCAGGGACAAAAGGGGCACCTTAATTTGAGCCGGGGTGCCTAGGAACGCTTGCTCCAAAAATGAAGAAATCAGACATATGAGACATGGAATTGGAGGCAGAATACAATGACAGTTTAATGAGAAGATGCAACTTCAAAGAAACCGCAGAATAGAGACATAAAGTACAAAATACAGAATCCAGATAATCATACAGCTGTCATAATATTCTCTGTATCTCAATTAATGTACTGACAGAGAGAGAGAGAAAACACATCTATAAATGCATCATGAGAAACAAGTTACACCAAGGAAAATGTTACCTTGGAACACTCACGTTTACTCTTAGAGCAAGCATTCCTGCAATTACAATACAAAATCTTTTAAATGCAAAAGTAAAGAGAACAATGGTTAAACATAACATGACATTTCATATAGGTAAAATAGAATAAGATACTTCAAGCAAAGCAGAGCAAGACATTTTAAGCAAAGGAAGACAAGAGCTCCCAGCTCTTGGGGAAAACCTGCACTGCCTGTTAACCTACATACAGACGGCGAGGTAGTCCGTCGATATCTGTGGGTGCTCCCTTTTTATATCATTTTGTGGGCTCCTTTGCACGCTACATCTACCTACGTATGCTACCCAAAAGCTTCGTCTGCAGATTTTACCAGACATTTCGTCATTTACCCACTTAATGCTGACAATGGACTGGGTGAAAAGGTCAGTCTCTCAGGCCAATCGCTTATCGTAAGTTCCATAGAGCAAGCAGAAAATAATGGGTATTGTACGGGAATTCAATATATTCATGTATAAAATCTCCTCAGTTCTCCTAACTTGACGCTCTGCGGTTGCCACTTCCTTAAAAGCGGGAAACCTGCCCAGGAAGCAAGTACCAGTCCAGGATGCAGCCTACTGTATGTCGACAGCTTCAGGGGGATGTTGAACTTTGATACCGAGCACGGAGCACTCGGGTAGGGTGGGGGCTACTAGTTTGGATCAGAAGGCCTCGCAGACCTGCCTTCAGACTGCTATACACTAAAATTGCAGAGCTATGGTCAATTTAACAAAGAGGCCTACATATTGAACAGAAGGGCCTACACAGGGGTTTTATGCTGGCTGAGTGGTAAGGATGTCTCAGGATAATTATATAGCAACACAGGACCCGCTGGTCAATTTAATATGGCCTACAAATGCAGCTGGCAGGGCAAGGACAAGGGTCTCATACTTCAGGTGTGGACAGAACGGGCAAGGGGCCCCCTGTGATACAAAATCTACCCTCCTTCAAGGCTGTGGCAATGTAATAGACCATTGTGGGCAGAAGGAAGAGGCAATGGTAGTACAACCATACATGCCAACAGACCCGATTCAGCCAGGAAACGTCCAATGTTTTTAAGCTCAAATGGGCTTTATTTGATCTGTCTCCTGTCTACAATATCCTCTTTTTCAATGTAACTCAAAGGGGAAAATCAATACCCCAGTTTTTTTCCAAAATCTCCCTCTTACCAAGTTCAAAATGTTCGCAAGTATGGTACATTGGATCATGGAAGGAAATGGGATAGGGACATGGACTTGGATAACAGAGGACAGGAGGGACATGGAGAGGTGCACCAAACTGACCCTGCAGGGCAGGCATCAGGGTTTGCAGCAGCACAATACACCACACAGGGCATGCAGGATGGGAGTGCAGCACAACAATCCATAGAAAGCAAGAGGGAGGGGACAGGACCATGCACATGGACAACAGAGAACAGAGGGGCAAGAGGCAATGGTAGCTAGCTGACCATAATGGACAGACAGGAGAGAAAGCTGCAGCATAACAGACCATAAAGGGCAGGAGGGACGGATCAGGGGCATTACAATGGAACAGACAAGCCAGGAGGGAGGGAGTAGGGCTGGGGGCAAGGGGGCAGGGCAGGAGCAGCAAGATAGCCATGGAGGTCAGGCAGGATGGGCACTAGAAGCAAGACACACCATGAAGAGCAACAGTGAGACTGTGATGGCATACACACAGACCATGGAGGGAAGGTGGGAGGGGGTCAGGGGCAGCTAACTGACCACACAGGGAAGGTGGGAGGGGCCATGGCAGCACAGAAGACCATGCATGGCAAGTGGGAGGGTTAGTGGCAGCACAATGGCTATGATGGGCAAGAAGGAGGGTGGAGGGGCATGCACAAAGGACGATGGAGGATAGAAGGGAGGGTCAGGACCTGTGCACAGACAAAGTTCAGGGGAAGGGACCTCACAACAGACCACACGGGGCAGGCAGGAGGAGCAGTTGCAGCACAACAGACCAGGGAGGGCAGAAGGGTGTGGCAGTACAATGGACCATGTAGGACAGGAGGAAGAGGATAGGGGCATGGCATGTGGACAGGCAGGGTGGAGGTGGCAGGGACAGGTTACAGTCATCTGACAATGCTAGGCAGGTGGGAGGGGAGTGGCAGCTCAACAGAACACTCAGAGTAGATAGGAGTGGCAGGTCCATGGGACATGGTGGGCAAAAAGGATGGAGCAGGGGCATGCACAAAGACATCGGAGGGCAGGGGGAAGGAGAATAGGGGCAGCAAGCTAAGCACAGAGTTTAAGCAGGAGGTCAATGATGGGGCATAGAATTGGGCAATGGAGGGCAGGAGGAGTGGACTGGTACATCATACTAAATTGAGGGCAGTGGCAGCACATCAGACCATGCATGGCAGGAGGGAGGAGGCTAGTCCATGGATTCACACAACAGAGGAAAGGGAGGAAGGGGATGGGGCAGCAAGCTAACTGTTCAGAGAAGGCGGGTATTAGGAACTTTATTGTTTTTAAAACATGGTGTCTGTGCGAATTACTTAAAATATGAACAAGTATGCAGCATAATCTCACTTTTATTCAGGAAGAAGAGGACGTTTGTGACTGTGACTCCGGGCTCACTTGGCAGAAACACCCCCTGACCCTCCACCCCCTATCGCAAAATGTAATGCCCGTGAAAAGGGTAGGTGAACACAGTGTTATATAGAACATAGTCCTGAGAGCACGATTGAAAATGAAAACTAGATATAGTGTATGGTATAAACTATGCACCAAAAAGTGTGATATAAGATGAACCGGGCGTGAAATATAATATGCAATACATTGTGCGCAATGACAGATTCATTGGAGAGCGCGAGATAGCACAGGCACTAGCGCGTGCTATGCGATATGCGCCTTGGAGTGTAATATGCACAGGGCAGTGTTGTGTAACCTAACTAGTCTCTAAAGTTGTAATATAAAATATGTGCTGGGGAGTGTAACGTTGCATATGCACTGTGACAAAGATATGGATCCCAGATTGTAATATGTATGGCATAGCACTGTGCGTTATAACATAGGCATCGAGAAAGGCACGTTAGATGGGGCAATATAACCTGTGCGAAGACAAGTGTGGCATGACATATTCACGGGGTGGTGTTACAGTGCACATGGGCTAGAGAGTGTCATAGCATATGCACTAGCTAGTGGAATACAACACAGAGGTGTGTGGCACTCGGCAGGCAATGGTGGGTGTAACACAGCATTGGGCTCTGTCAGGAGCACGCTGTGACTCTCAAGTGATGTTCGTCCCCTTTCCAGAGAGTAAAATAAAAAGTATTACACATCCGGCAGTGGATGTGTGTTTTATTAACCGTGAGGGGGGTTTCTTGCATAGTTTTGGTCGAATTTTTGTCGAATCCCCTTTGAATGGCTTGGTGTGCATGTGTATTAAATGTGCCCGTCAATAGCTACCCATGTTTGTATAAATAAACGACAAGGGTGTCTACCAGGATTAGGCACGGTAGGGCATCAGACATGTCAGAGCTTCACTAGTGGTGTAAATACATTCCACGTGGATTCATTGCATGCATAGTCGCCTTTTAATGAATATCACGCAAATCGTCATGGTGATAGGTACGTACGGTTTGTCCAGCATGTCCTAGGTGTGTCTATAAATATATATTTTTTAAAAATAATAAAAAACAGTGGCCGGCCCTGGGGATTGGGGTCAAAAAAATATAATTAGGAGACTGGCCCTGGGGGATGGGGTCATCAGGGCCAATAAATTAGAATAAGAAGGGGAACCAAACAGCCCCCCTTCTTAAAAAACTAAAATAAATAAAAGACTGGCATCGTGCCGGAGGCCATGCCCCCTCCGTGCAGCACTCTGCAAACGCGCCCCCAACAGGCATCTCCAGTATGCGCCAGGGAGCTGCGCTGCAGCCAGGTGTTCTGAGGCCAAGCCCCTTTTTACACCTCTCTGCAACGCAGCTCTGTGGCGCTTACTGGAGGTACCTAGTGGTCTAGTTTGACCCTAGGGACCCTTAGGATTCAGGGGGACTTAATCTCTCAACTTAGAACAGCCACAGGGCGCGTTTACACAGTGGTAAAGGGAGGGGACGGGGCCTGAGGTGACGTGTGCAAACACGCACTATGGCACGTTTTAAATTGGGGATATAATTTCCCTTCAATACTGAGGGCCCCTGGGGGCTAACTAGCCCACCAAGTGCTTCCAGTAAGCGCCACTGAGCTGCATTGCAGAGAGGTGGTCCATGCCGTGCCACTTTTTACACCTCTCTGCAACGCAGCTCTGTGGCACTTACTGGAGGTACCTAGTGGGCTAGTTGGACCCTAGGGACCCTCAGGATTCAAATGAACTTAATCTCCCAACTAAAAATGGACACAGGGCGTGTTTACACAGTGGTGAAGGGAGGGGACGGGGCCTGAGTTAACGTGTGCAAAAACGCCCTGTGGCCTGTTTTAAGAGGTAGTTTTAATCCCCATGCCCTATTATACACTAGGGGCTTACAGAGGAGGTCATGCTAATCACAGGGGGACCCCAACGCATAATGTTCCCTAGTGTATGTAGGTGTTTTCACTGTATTCTAAGTGTCTTTTAACATAGCACTGGCTCTATATATATATATATATATATATATATATATATATATATATATATATATATATATATATATATATATATATATAGAGAGAGAGAGAGAGAAAAATGGCGCTTACCAGATTGAAACGCGTCTCTCCTGGGAGCTGGGTGTGATCAAGACACTCTTGGTGTCGAAACGCGTAGCGGTTCACTAAATAAACCTCTGTGGTTTGCAATGGATTACTGAGTGTGCGTCATTACTCTTAAGAAAACTTTGAACATTGTTGCCGGCTTGGGTTTCTGCCGGAAGACGCATCACCTGGCAACGGGACCGATCCCGGAAGGACCCGCATCTTGTTTGTTATATATATATATATATATATATATATATATATATATATAGTGTGGTACAACTTCATAGAAAAGGGGAAAATACTGCATACTAATACAAAGTTGTATACAACACCTAATGCGTCTATATACTCAGAAATGTGTACATCAATACAAAAAATCGTATAATCACATAGTATGGCTATTTGAATATTTTCAAGAAACTGCACATATAGTTATTGATATTGCCAATACAAATACCCAGTCATACTGAATCTAAAACACATTGCACATAGAGCATGCAGTATAAGAAAACATGTTTCAAAAGATAAAAGGAAGTTCAATTTGTTAAGACCACTACTCTGATATGATTAAAAGGATTAGCGCAAGCCACCTCGGAAAGCACTAATGTATCAATTGGGATGTCAGTGTATGCAACGTGAAGTGGACACGGGTTGCCTGAATTATTCAAATGTTACTGCTTAACTGGCAAACGACGAACAGCCTAGTTCTGATAGCATTTTTTCTCGAATTGCATTCATTCCTCTATGGTTCAGATACGATGTAGAAAAAACATGCCAGTGTTTTCAAGACATAAACATTACTGCGCATACCACCTGTATCACATTAGCCTCGCTGAATGTCCTATTACTTCACTCTAGCAGTAGCTCGGAGGACTCATGATCCCATCAGTAAAGCATCATGAGTTTTGACGTGACAAATATGAATTCACAGCATACCTTGCTATGTTTGTTACACATGGACAAGCTGTGAACATCGAAAGAAACTAAGGCAGTATTTAGTCTTCTGAAATACTCTATGGAAAATAAATCACCATCGTGTGTGTGTGTGTGTGTGTGTGTGTATATATATATATAACCGGCTAAACGAAACCACTCATGAGCACGATGGACAAACTGCATGCTGGGTAATGTAGTCTAATAACTTTGCATTGCTCGAGTGATTCCGCTCAGGTGCGCTCCATACTATTTCAGGCTGGGGCTATATAATGGACTTACTGAAGGACTGCTAGCACCAGAGGCACTTTGTGAATGAATGGCATTTGATAAAGGTGTAATACCGAAACGCGTCATGCCCGCATTAATAAATGGTCTTTGTAAGCCCCGCTGTGTCGCCTCATCGACTTCGACGGAAGGAGGTGTTTTTTTGATATATAGATATAGATATATATATATATATATATATATATATATATATATATATTCACTGAAAAAACCATAGGTTTCAGGGGCGTTATAGTTAGCTGGACATTTCCCTCATACAAAACCCTAGAAATTCCCCTGTTATAGTTAGTTCAGCTAACTAATAACTCGCGCCCCGTCCATCCAGTGATGATTCTTTTCTCATCTAGAAAAGTGCGCGCCACACAGGAGTGAGTTTTTTTGCTGCGGGGTATTGAGGCAGAAAGAAAGACTGTCTGAGTGACTGTCATTGTTTCTGTCTGAACATATTGCAGAAAAAAACCGTAATCCTGTATGGAGCAGAGGACTGAGAAAAGAAGTATATTTGGATGTATTTTGCAGGAAACTGGACCCTCTGACCGATACCCCCACAGAACACTGCGTTTGTTCTGGACTGTAGCTGGAAAATGTGTGTGTGTGTATATAAATGTGTGTGTATGTGTATATATATATATATATATATAATATTCACTGTAAAACCCAAAGTTTATATATAGTTAGGTGAATTTGTCAGTGACATTAACGTTTTGAACTAGAAAATAAACCACATAAATCGACTAGGTATAGTTAGGTTCCTAACTGTAACTTGCGCCCCACCATGCACTGCTTATCACCTTACACATAACATCACTCATGACATGTTCTATGATATAATCTATGACATCACTGATGACATCATCCAAGCTTCTTTTGTGCACATTGCTCTATGAACAGGCATAGCATTAGAGCTCTGAAAGTAAGTGCAAAATAGCTTAGAAGAATATGAGACATAATTAATACTATCACAGAATCAACTCCTTTATGTGTAAAAAGCATGGGTTATGTGGCACATTGACCCCATACCATACACTTCACAGGTAGCATAGTTCACATTAACAATCAACCACAGTTATATGGACACAACTCACTGAATATGATGTTCAGTCTATATACCACTGTTCAGAGAAAGCCAGGTTCCTAAAACTACTGAACAGCTGTTCCAAAATTCTAACCCTTCTACAGACAGCTTTTATGCTTTTATCCACATCAAACCCCTGACAGTCACCAAGCCTAGATTGAGAAGCGAATTTCATATGAGTAGAGAAGTGGGTACCATAAACAGTATTCACTGTATGGCGAGAGTGTACCCTGTAGCACAGCGATTGCAGACTGTGAAACTCTCATGTGACATATACTACAGAGTATTAAAAAAAAAACTACTAAGGACAGTGTACACTCTATGTAACACTTGGCAAAAAAGACACTATTTGCTTAAAACAAGCAAAATCTGAAGGTGTTAAACATTATACTGCCTGTAGTCTTCATACTGTGGTGAAAACTTTACAGATAGCCCATCTTCTGAAGAAAAACAAGCACATGTACATAGCTTAATAACTGTTGCATAGTCTTCTGTGTTACGTAGAAATTGCCATGCTGAGATTATCAATTAACTTATTGCTGCTTACAATACTTAGTATGTTGTATGTAGAATCTTTGCCCCATGTCAAACTTGTTCTGCAGAGACTAAAAACGTGTGTGGAACATAAGGAACAGAAGTTGGCAACAGTCACCTTCACAAAAGCAAACATTTATAGTGTGTACAATCAGTCTACACACTTATGATGCATTGGGAGCATGCATTTTGTAAACCCTTACACCAGTTAGCTAGACCCAGGGTATACAAAATTAGGTAGAAAAGTAATATGGTGGTTACCCGCCACTATGTAAAATGTAAAAACAAACTAGCACACTCATTGGATATCATAATCCGTGATGTCATAATGTCATAAGCATATCATAAGTGATGTAATGTGTGAGGTCATAAGCAGTGCATGACAGGGGCGCAATGTATAGTTACCCATGGAAAAACAATTCTAACTATAACTACCTAGTTGTTTTGTGTTGCTAATAACTGCATGGAAAGTTTTAGGGTGATCCGGAAGTACCCACAATTTGTCAGTAAGCTAAATCCTTCATGTGGGGTCCAAAAACTCATTTTTCCCATGCAATTTTCCATTGCAAAATTGAACAGTGGTACCGTGAAAATGGCTGAATGGAATTAAACCACATTTGGAAGAAAACATGCATTTTGTGTTTTGAATCTGTTCAGTAGTTCTTGAGAAATTAAGGTTAAACACTTTGTATATCTGGACGGTTGGGTTCACAGGACTATCATGAACGTGCCGTGATCACACAACGTAAAAAATTATTAGAGCAATTTGATTGGCCGGGATGGCTTTTATTTTCCGTTGGCCACCTCACTCGCAGAGGAGTGAGGGCTTCTAAGGGAGGTCGCGTTCGGACTGGCTGGCCGCAACATGGCAAGAAATGTTGCAGTAGCCATTACATGACTATAGGACCTGGTCGACTTACTTACTTTAGAGCCCAACTTATAGTTACTTGAGATAAGTATAACTGGTCAAGTTCAGTGTTTTTTTTTGTTTAAAATGGTATGTTTTAACTGACATTTTCAACTAACTATAAAGTCACTTTTGCTATTCTATCTATCTATCTATCTATCTATCTATCTATCTATCTATCTATCTATCTATCTATCTATCTATCTATCTATCTATCTATCTATCTATCTATCTATCTATCTATCTATCTATCTATCTATCTCACATACTGACAGTTGCCAGTAGGTATTTATCGTTAGGTCCTAGTTTCCATAGGAAAAGTGTTTTTTGTTTTGCTAATACCTTTGGTACTGTTTAACAAATCTTCATAAACTTTTCAAAACTAGTTTGCCACTCACTGCAGCTGTTCTCCAGAAAGTTTTGGGGTGATTTGTCAAGTGAGGGGTATAAAAAAGGGGGTCCCAAAAGGCGTTTTCTCAGGCAATTTAACAAGGGATTATAAACACAACTACAGCCTGAACTGCAAATCGAAATTACACCATATTTGGCAGAAAACTAGAGCTTGGTCCAGAAAGATCCCTTTTTGTGATTTGGTGTAAATCTGTTTAGTAGGTTTTGAGTTATAAAAAACAAAAAAAAGATTTATGTAGATCTAGAGATGTGGAGGGTTCACCAATCAAACCGATCTCAAAATGAAATCTGATTGGCTCCCACAACTTCAACCAGGAAGTGGTGGCAGCCATTTGGGGACTCTGACTCTGCAGAGTCTGAAGAAAAAACATTTAAAAACACAAGGGGGCATGGTAGGAATACCCTGGCCCCTAGATCTGGTGGTGGGGTCCCCATTTTTTTTGTTAATTTATTTATTTTCCTGCAAATTAGCGTAAGATCCGCGGGGGAAAAAACACAAACATGGTTTCCAGCGCTTGTTTTTGCTAGCCCCCCCGGGTGGGCCAGGTCCCTGGGGGGAATTCATCATTATATAATGGAGAGGGAAGCGCACACACCCTCCTCCCTAGGCTGCTTTTGGCCCTGGGGGGCCCATCCCACCGTGGCCTGGCCACTTTTAAGAATGCAGGGAGTTGTCTGAGGCTGCAGGAGCCCTTGGGCTCCCCACTAACCACAATGTGTGTATGGTGGGTGCCCTGGATAGATACCAGTGAATCCCCCTTGAAATAATGCGGTCACCGGGGGATGGGGTCCTAGGAGAGCTGTGCGGGTCCCTCCTCTTTAAACAAATAAAATGGTCCTGGGTGTTGGGAGGGTGACCGTGTGGCCCCCCTTCCCTTTTAAAGAAAGAAAAAAAAAAGCCCAGAGGATGGGTGAGGTGGGACCACATGCCCCCCCTCACCTACAAAATAGATACAACCCTGGGGGATGGGGTCCCAAGGGCCTAATAAGTCTCAGTGAGGGGAGCCACGGGTCCCCCTCCTCTTTAAAATAAATAGGACCCTGGGGGATGGGGACCTGGGGCCTAATAAGCTGAGAAGGCAGGCCTTTTTATTATATTTGGCTCAGGGAGACGGGTCCCTGGGGCCCAATGGCTAGTCCTATGCTGTGTGGCTGAGGCTCAACCTCAGTGGGATTGGCTGCATGTGGGGGGTTTGGCTGCAGGGCCGGCTACAGGTCAGGCGCTGTGATCAACCCCCGCTGCGCACTACCGAAGGGCTGTGCAGTGTGGGGTTGTCTGCCTCTGTGGGGTTGGCCAGAGGACTTGCCCTGTGACCAGGCCTTGTGGGAAACCCCCTCAGCGCACGGCTGAAGGCTGTGCGCAGCTTGGGTTTGGCTGTATGCAGTAGTTGGCCGCGGGCCCTGGCCTGTGGCCAGGCCTTGTAGCCAGCCCTTTCCGCGCATTGCTGTGCACTGCCTGAGGTTGGTTGCATGCTGGGGTTTGCCCGCAGGTCTTGGGGATTTGCATTTACGTATGGTAATAAATTATTACTTTATATTAAACCCTAGAAATTCACTGAAACAAAACAAAGGTTAAAGAATCGTTGCAGTTAGGTGAAATGTTCAGTAACAATGTGACATTTTAACTCTAAAAGCCACTGATATGCACCAGTTATATTTAGTTATCTCAATCAACTATAACTGGTTCCTTAAGTTAACTACAACTTGCACCCTTGCCATGCTATGCTTATTACATCACTCATGACATCTTCTATGATATCATTGATAATATCAATGTAACATTTTCAATTGAATTATTGATGAGAAAACCATGCATGGCGGGGCGCGAGTTATAGTTACCCTCAGCTGTGGGGTGTTAACTGTTTACTCCCTTAGCAGCAGGCGATAACTTGAACGTGTTTAACATTCAACAATTGAGAGCTTAAACTCTGTAATTCCAAGCCGACAGCATTTCATCCTTGTTCTACTTATTTCACGCATTATATTATGTGTAAAAGATCCTCCGTGTTGTTTGGCATTACTTTCGAAATATTATCATGCTTTATTCTCTCCCTTCACTGCCATCTTTGAAGAATTATTGAACTATGACGTTTGTAGACAATGCATATTTCTGAACTTATAGCTGCATGTGGACTTACCTTGCACTTACCTCAAGCTTGTGAGAGAAAGGATCAAGTGCGAAGGAGTCGTGCTCATAAGATAAATTCAGTCCCTTACAAGGTTGCAATGTAGTGTGAAATATTGGTTATCTATTTTCTTAAATCTGCTGGTGATTTATGTAATGCGCCTTCTCTTAGGCTAGAGTATCTAAGGCAGCGATTTGTGCTCAATTGACAATCTTGTTGCATTTTATAGCTATGATTCCTTTGCAGTACTCTCTAAATGTGTGGGTTTGATCTTCTGTCTTTAAGGCTGTTGCACTTGCTTACGCTTGCTCTTTATATACATTAATGTAGATGGTGCACCCTTTCTTAAGTATTTCTTTGGCTTGCTGGTCAGTGCCAAATATGTGTGGGTAGTCTGTTTCCAGAATGCTGAGGTTAAGTACTCATTTGTCTAATTTTCTGCTCATTCCCAGCACTGGAGATAAAAAGTGAATGTGTGGGGTATGCTCTTATCATCCAAGAGTTGGTGACAAAAGAGCTGCTGTATTTTGGTCCTTGCATCAGGTTGCAAAGTTTTATAAAGACAGCAGGTCTGCATCGTCAGTCAAATCCATGTGCATGTTAATATGCATCTCTAGCAAATGTGTTAAAGCAAAACTAGGTTGTAGATGGTTGCACTGTGCAGCAGTACTTGCCATATCGAAAAATTGTTATGGGCGACATGTCAAAAGCAAGGTTGTGTGTAATGTGTAATGACTAAGGAGAGCAGTAGTTGGTACCCCTGTTTTGAGTTGGACTCACCCTGGTTTGTTTCTAATGTTAGAGTGACGTTTGTGTGTACCAAGACCAGCGCCCCTTCCTAAAAGCAGAGGGAACTACCCATCACTGTGTCGTGGAAGTGTCTTTAGGCAATTTTCTTTCTTGATACCATTAGAGTGAGGGCATCTCTGACTGATGGAGTATTCACTCATCTAGTTCTCACAACCCAATGCTTCCCCTAGTGTCACCACATTGTGATGCTTGTTAAAATACAAGAATTTGACTCGCAGATGTTTAAACTGCAAAGTGCTCACCATGTCCTGCGTCCCACTGCATCTCCTCTCAAGGACTTCTACAAAGCTTGCAGCTCTTGTTCCTGTGCCTATGATTTCCCTGGTCAGCTGCATCAGTTTACTCGTTTTACTGACCTTTTCAATATTGTAATTAATGTTAATAACATCAGAAAATTAAATGATTACTGAATTCTCGTGAAACTAAGAGCTATTGGTAGCCTGAACATAGTCCAATAAAAAGAATAGAGTTGGTGAGAGAATTGTTCTCTATATGTAACAATAAATAGATTCACATGAATGTATTTCCAAAGAAAAAGATTGACGCAGTTTAGGTACAAGCTGTTAGAAGAGCAGCACCAAGAAATGGGACAGAGGTACGGGTGGGGACTGGGGTGAGAGATGAGAGGTTTGGAATAAAGGATTAACTACAAAACAAGATATGTGAGGTTGAAAGTGGGATAAGAAAGTAATACAAAACAGAGTAGTGTATCATCACACAGTTAGTGTAATAACGTTAAAATCTATGTTAAGCTCATCAAACGCACACAAATGTAAGAAAGTGTTAAAATAAGGAGTTTACAGAGTTTGAGCAGGAGGCACCTTTTGGCTACTTTTAATTTAATTTCTGGATAGCTGCCACACTGAATTCATGTAGGCTGCAACATAGTGGAAAATCGCTTCATGTCTACCAAATAACATAATGCTGTCGCTTCTCTGCTACACGTAACCTCAAGTTTTTTTAAACAAAGGGCAGAGTATTCACCTTTGTGAGGGTATAAAAATTGTGCAAAAGAATAAAAAAAAAAAAACTTCTTGTCCCCAGCCACCCCAGATGATAAGTGCAAATGCCGTCGCTATTATCGTTGGGGGACCATCTCCGAGTAAAATGTCCATAAGATTCTGAGCCTGAATTTGAAATGGATGGAACGCTGAATGTCTGGCACATCCTGTCCAGGTTTAGCATATGCCTTACCGTGCTGCTAAGAACCCTGACAACCAGGAACCTTCTCTGGCACTATTAGCGGTTTGGATTTCTTTCATCTGCCAAAAGTTTGTCTTGATGACAGTGGCGCTTGTTACATAGTTTAATTGGGTTCTCACAGAGCTCACCACAGCCTATCTTTTTAAAGGATTTTCCAACATGTCTTATACAACGATTGTTCGTAGACCCTTTTGCGCCCTTAACATCATGGGCCCACTTCAAGTACAGCCTACCATGCAGGTTTAATTGAAGGCTAGTCTACAGTAGAAGTCGGCGCAGTTAGATCACATTTTCTGTGGGGTTCAGCCACATTTCAGACCTTATTGTTTTAGTGGAGTTCCTGGGTCCACAATTAGGGACTTTTTGAGAAAACAATTTCCCATCTTCTCTATCTCGTGTACTTTCTAGTAACCCTACAGTGATCACCATATCTTTGCATCCAGAGCTGCCTTTCTACTGTATGCTTCTAAGGTGGCTTTTATCAAGTCTCCCAATGTTACTTAAACCAGAAAGAACCGCTCTGTTCTCCCAGTGCATACATTGTCTTTTTGTTCGGCTTATGATAATTTATCAAATTTAACGCCTAAGCAGTCAAAAGTTGTAACTCTTTCAGAACATATAGATTGATGGTGAGTAGTGCTTAATTAGATTAAAAGCAAATGCTAAGAAAACTATGTGCAGTAGAACATGTCATTAAATGGAGACAGTCTGCAGTGCACAAAGGAAATTAATTGAAAAATATGTTAGCAGAATAAAGGGTGAATGTTTTAGGACAGAATTGTGAAAATGACAAATATATTAAATGTACCTCCGACAGATAAGTAGACAAGGCAATAGATGAGTTAACTGCAAAATTACAGCGGTGGGGAGTGACAAACGAATGAGAGATAACATCAGGATTTACAGTAGGAAGAGAAGGTTGAAGGGCAGGAAATGTAAAAAGGTTTCTCGTTTGGAATGGTTAAATTGAATGAGGGAGGATGACATTTAGAGCTCCGTAACAG
Organism: Triturus cristatus; assembly: GCF_964204655.1. Lineage (NCBI taxonomy): Eukaryota > Metazoa > Chordata > Amphibia > Caudata > Salamandridae > Triturus > Triturus cristatus. The sequence goes on from NC_140591.1 coordinate 833,997,219, forward strand.
ACAGGCAGTGAGAAGGCAGTTAACTGGTGACTGTACAAAGGAGTAGAAAAAGAGGAGAGACTTTGAATTGTCACTATAAGAATGAGATTAGAAGCCAATGGCGAAAATGCTAGAAATAAGGGAACTGACTGATAGACAAGTGGGTGGTACGACGTAAAGGAAAGGAAAATCCATGAAGCAAGAGCTAGGTCTGTGTATCGTATGTGTCTAAATCGATAAAGTAGTTTCTGGGATTCTGTTATAATGATAGCAGTCACTGACTCTTCTTCCCAGCTTTCAATGGTATCAATGGCAGAAAAAATCAAGCAGAATATAGGAACGGATGAAAAATAGAATGTCAAGCAGGTGTCAAGTGGTTAAATGGCAGGTGTTGCCTTTTGTGTGAAACAGTTGGAAAAGGCACCAAATGGAAATTTTACACTGAATCACTCAAAGTATTTTTGGATAATCTGGCCAATTTCCATTAATATTATAATCATACAAATTCCTAAAATTTTGTTCACATAGACCTTAGCTTCACCCTGTATTGTGACATGACACAACTAACCAGTTTTGGTCATTCCAGCCTAGATCCAGATTACCAGTCACCAGATCTCTTTCCTTGTGATAGCTCCAAACCTGCAGATATTTAATGATGTCAAAGGCCTGGGTGAGGGGCGTGGTAGATAGTGTTTGGTGTTGTGGTGCCGATATTGGGGCGAGTGAAAACGAATACTATTTGTTTGAGTTAATCCAAAGGCCAGGCACCCTGCCAAATTCCCATAGGAGGCCTATGAAGAGAGCCATGGAGTCTTAGTGCTCACAAAGGTATATCAGGGCATCATCCGCATTGCGCGCTATATGCCTCCTCCCATCCACGGGTGCACCCCAGTCAAGGCCTGCGCTCGCATTGTGCAGGCTAAAGGCTCCATGGCCATCGCAGAAATTATGGTTGACAGTGGACGCCCCTGGCAAGTGCCACGCTGTATGTTAAGTGAGTGGCAGATAATCTTGCCTGTTCTCATTCATGCCGTTGGGGCTGTGTAAAGAAGCTAGATCTACAGAAAGATTATACCTTGCCCCAACCTACAAAGTACTGTTAAGAGCTAAGGCCATCCCAGGGTGTTGAGGGCATTTTGTTATATCCAGTGATGCCATCCATGGGCTGAGTCCAGCAGAACACGCACAGTCCTTATCCTGAACAATCTGCATTGATTTAGGAAGGTGCTACCCCAAGCCATTTGTGAGCTAGCCAATCAGACTTTCTTGCTCTCCAGTGGGAGTCCGATTTTAAACGTTGAAGGGGGTTGAGTGTTGGCAGGTGAAGGCTATCTACGTAGGTCTCGATATATTGTACATCTACTGTCTCGGGGGCAGCCTACAATGTGCTATTGTACTCCCACAATGTGTGACTGATTTCAGACAGTGTGTTCACTATATGACCTAGTGAGATGAATATAGCTGCCACTGGGAATCTGGGCACCCCTCCCCAGTCAAGCGTTGGCAGGTAGGGGTTGTGGTCTGACCAGATATGTCTTGGGTATTCAGCTCCTTTTACCTTTGCTGCTAGCTCTGTGATACAGTATATGATGTCTGTTCTGGTGTGTATGCCGTGTAATCCTGAGTACCATTACATACTAATGGGGATCTCCCAGAGAGCGTCAGAGGACCTGGGAATGAATTTAGTCAAAACAACAACTGTCCTGACTTATCTTATTTTTATGCCCACAAAAAGGCGCACGGGACTGGAAAGCTCAATCCAAACGGTCATTCAACAAGTTATTTTTCTACATGGAGTAATATCCCAGAGGGAAGGACCAAAGACAACAGTATTTGCTAGAAAAAATCTTTGTTTATAGAATCTATGTGAACAAGCCATATTCAATAAGTCATTTTGACAATAAATGGTTGCCAAGAGAAGAGTGAAAAGAAAGTGCTCATGTGCATTGTGAACACAAAGAGATAAGAGAGAAATCAGGAAAAATGAGAAACAAAAGTACCCTAATTTTCAAATATAACACTGGTTGGAATGAGTTATTGATTTAACCTAACCAATGCTAGGCCTGTATACAGTATTAATGCACTATCCTATTACTTAGACTGCCTCTTTAAAGAATGATGCGACATATTCAGAAATGCATCATCTTAAATGTTAGGGAATCGCCAATGAGTTGTATTTCAGGCCAAACAAGCATTGGCATAGCCAATAGGTCTTGCCTTTGGGACCTTGTAATTAAAAAAAAAAAAAAAACTGAAGTATAAGACTTCACGTTTACATTTACTTTGTATTTAGGATGCAGTAAATGTAAACGTGAAGTCTTACACTTCAGTATTTTTTTTTTTTCTTTTCTTACAAGGTCCCAAAGGCGAGACCTATTGGCTATTGCGCCATGTGATAGGCTTTGACCCAAGAATGGCTCCCTTGTCTACTTTCTTCAAAGCAGTCAACAATTGAAAGCAGTTTGAAAACATTAAAAAAGAATGCCCAGCAAAATATGTGGTCGTAATTCTTATGTCAAGCTGATAAAACTAGTGTGTGAACAAACTCATTTACTTTCCACAACAGCGTTATTAACAGATTGGGGCCCAGTATTACCAATGTAGAGAATATGGCTGCATAAGCCCTAAAACAGGTCTTGTTAGAAAAACGTAATCTTGGGTACGAGAAACACTTGCTAATTAAATATCTGAAAGACTCAGAACTTTGAGTAAGAGTAAGCTTTTGAGCTAAGCACTGTTTGCGTACCTCGGCCAGCGTTTCATACCATGTGCAACAACTTGTCTCTCTCATGAGTATCTCCAATACCCAACCAATAATCAAAGCCTCGCAAAGAATGCAAATACGACGGTAATTTTGTACAAACAAGTCACTGCAATGAAAGCTCTGTTTCGATCACGAACAAGCTGCACCTTCCACTACACGATCCGTGATGTCATAAAACAATGCTCACAAAGATCCAACATTACCCTTTCACAGGCTATTTGCAAAACATTTTTAGGTCCCCTTTTTGACAAGGTTTCACTGGAATATTGCCTCTGTAGAATCTAGCTTTAACGGGAATGCGGCAAATTGATACCATTATGGCTTACAAAGCAGAGAAGTATATTTAAGGTTTAACGTGACACGACAGAATGAGGAGGGTGTCCCAAGGCCCAAACTCTGACTTTGTGGGAGGGTGAGGCGGCGACAGTGCCCTACACTGCCACGGTATTCCCAAAACAATGCGCCATCATTTGCCCGTTGCCTGTGTCACCTCCGGCCACTCAATCATGTTTTTTTATTCGCTCCTCCAACAACCTCCTTTCCTGTCTTGCTTACTTCTAGTCATACTTCAAAGAACGTCTATACGCAATACGAATTAGATACTAAGGGTTTGTTTTATGATTGTAAACACAACTTGGAGATTAAAGGCACAAAGAAAAATAAACTGAGGCGAAATTTAAAGACAAAGTAGGGCAGAATGAGAAAAAGAGAAAAGGGCGCGGATGCAAAAAGTAAGCGAGAAAGAGACGAAAATTACAACATGAAAAAGAAAGTAAGAAGATAGCAGGGGAAGAAAGACTGAACCGAGAGAGGGAAAGACCAGAAGCGCGAGCAAAAAGAAGACTGAGAAGCTGGAGCGAGTGAGTGGCCAGGAAGTGTGGGCAAGGAGAGAGGCGCGCGCGCGTTTGGGAGAGCAGTCTGCTCATTTTCAAGCACTGCACTCGTGCTTGTGGCGCACCTCTGCTCCCTCCCGCAAGGTGGATTTTATTTATTGTAAAACTTTTATATAGCGCTAGCTTGACCCGTAGGTATCCGAGCGCTTTACATACCTACTGTAAAGAAAAACAGAGGGAAATTGCATTACATAGTAGGCAGGCAGTAAGGAAGCAAAACCAGGGATAAAAAAAAATACAGCATGGAAGGTGGTTAACACAGTCCGGTCACCAACTGTCCTTGGATGTCAAGAGAGAGGAGTAAACTCGGATACTAAAGTCTAGGTTAGTTGACGTTGGTCAGGAAAGAATTTGCTAAGGAGATGGATTTTCAGGTCCCTTTTGAAACAGGAGAAGGAGGGGTTGCATCTGAGGACTCTAGGAAGAGCATTCCACATCCTGGGAGCGTTGCCAGAGAACGATCGGTATTGTGTGGTTTTCTTATTCAGTTTCGGAGGAATAAGATGGAGTAAGTTGGAGCTTCTCAGCGATCTGGATTGACCTGCTCTTACCAGTTTGTTGTTCAGGTAGTTAGGGGCCGGAGAGTGAAGGGTTTTGTGTGTGATGCAGGCCAGTTTGTAAATACACCTCCCTTCCATGGGAAGCCAGTTGAGGGAGTCGAGAGCTGGAGTGATGTGATCAAATCTTTTTACTCCAGATACGAGTCGAGCAGCCATGTTCAACACTGCCCTTAGAGGGGCTAGGTGAGCTGTTGGAGTCCCTGTTAAGATGGCGTTCCCGTAGTCGATTTTAGAGAGAACTAGGGATTGGACTACTGTCTTGAGGTCATCATGGGGGAAGAAAAGGTTTCAATTTCTTGAGGTGTTTTAGAGAGAAAAGAGCACTTTTTGCAGAGTTTTTGATGTGGGCCTCCAAAGATAAGTTCTTGTCAAGGGTGATGCCTAGAGACTTAACTGAGTCGGATAGGACGATGGGGCAGTTTAGGGCGACCAGATTCTTGAGCCCCTCTTGGATTGGACGATGGTTGCCTTTTGGCGAGAATAGGATTAGTTCTGTTTTATCTGGATTGAGTTTTAAGTGGTTAGCGTTGAACCAAGTTTGGATCTCGGTTAGAGTGGCATTGAGGTGTTGGATGTCGCTGGAAGACTTGATTTTGAAATAGATTGGGGTGTCATCAGCGTAAAGGTGGTAATTCACTCCAGCTTTTTTCAAGATGATTGTGAGGGGTCCATGAAAAGACTGAAGAGGGCCGGGGAGAAGATCGAGCCTTGAGGGACCCCAAGTGTGACTTTTGTTGGCTTTGAGAGACAGGAGTTGATTTTAATTTGTTGCGAGCGGTGTTGAAGGAAGGAGGTGAACCATTTTAGTACTGTGCCATTGATGCCGGAGCGCTTCGACATGGTCTCCAGAAGCGCTGGATGATTTACTGTGTTGAATGCCGCAGATAGGTCAATAAGGATGAGTAGGCATCACCTTCATCTAAAGCCTTGTGAATATCGTCAGAGACCTTGAGCATAGCTGTTACCGTGCTACAGCCTTTCCTGAATCCTGATTGAAAGGTGTCGAGGAGGTTGAACTCATCAATGTGTTTGTTGAGTTGGTAGAGAACGCATTTCTCCAATGTTTTTGCAAGGAATGGGAGGTTGGAGATAGGTCTGAGGTTGTTGAGATTATTAGGGTCGGCCCATGGTTTTTTGAGAATGGGTGTGATTTGTCCAAGTTGAAGGGAGTCGGGGACACAGCCTGAGGTGAGAGACGCGTTGATGATTTTTGTCCAGAAAGGGGAAATGGTGTGGTTAAGTTCTTTTAGGATTGTGGATGGGATGGAGTTCATAGTGTGGGAGGAAGGTTTTACGTTAGAAATTATATTGAAAACCTCATTTTCCGACATTAGCTCAAAGTCGGACCAATGCGCATTGTTTTTTAGCTGGAGACAGACCTGATTGTCCTTGGTAAGAACTCTTTCTGAATGATCAGTGGTGGTTATAGTGAGGCAAGTTACGAGGGAAAGAGGGTTAGAGGTTTGGATGAAGGATTGATCAATTTTCGAGACTTTATTTGTGAAGAAGGAGGCAATTTCTTCACAACGCTCATTGGTGGCTTTGATTTCTTGATTGGGAGTGCAGTTAGTTTGGCTTTTGACAATGTTGAAGAGTTCTCTCTATCTGTTTTTTGCCAGATCTAGTTGGCTGCGGAAGAAAGACGCCTTTTCACTGAAAATGTGTTTTTTGTATGCTTGCCGAGCAGATCTAAGTTGAGCTAGGTGTAAGGTCGAGGAGTTTAGTCTCCAAGACCTTTCAGTTTTTCTGAGTTGACGCCTTTCCTCATTCAGATCCACGTTAAACCAAGGTTTAGATTTGGTTCGCCTCAATTGTTTGAGTTTGAGAGGAGCTACTTGGTCTAGAACCTCTGTCATTTTTTAGTTAAAGTGAGTAGTGAGGTCATCGGCCGTCGATGATGAGGGTTGGAGTTGAAGATGGGCATGAATCTTGGATTCGAGTTCGGATAAAGGGATTGCTTTGATATTTCTGGTCCAGTGTTTAGGTTTGTCATCACGAATAGGTTGGTGGAAGACAAGTGCATCAATCTTGAACAGAATGAGGTGGTGGTCGGACCAGTCAATGGGGGAAATCGCTGTCAGAGAGACCAGATCATTGTTGGTAATGATTGCATCCAGTGTTGCACCTTTGATGGGAGTTGGTTTATTGCAGAGTTGTTTGAGGTTATATATTTCAAGTAGGTTGGATAGGTTCTGGGCAGTGGAGTCTTCTGGGTCGTTCCAGTGGATATTGAGGTCACCCAGGAACACGTCTTTAGTGTCTGTCATGGAGAACCGTGATATTAGGTCTGTTAGTTCTTTGGGGAAAAGGGTATGCTCTCCAGGAGAATGGTAGATGGTGTGGAATTTGATGGGTGAGGTGCCCTTGGCATTGAGTTCGAAACCCAGGTATTCAAATTATAGATATTCTGCAGGTTTAAGTTTGGTAATCTGTATTCCTGCCTTGTGGATGATGGCTAGTCCACCCCCTGTTTTGATCGGTCTGTCTTCTCTGATGATGGTGTACCCTGGAGGGGTGAGAATGTCAAGAATGGGTGTGGAGTGGACATTGAGCCAGGATTCAGTGAGGAAAGCGATGTCAATTTCTTCAGCGAGTAGAGCTTCAGCAATGTCTGTGGCGTGTTGTACTGCTAATCTGCAGTTGAGGAACATGCAAGAGAGAGGACGGGGAGCCTCGATGATGGGGAGAGTAAGGTGGATAGAGGAGTATTGAGCAGGAGGCGAGTGGACATTTTTGGGGATTCTGTTAGTGCCGCAGGCACGAGTATGTGCTTGAAAATGAGCAGAGCGACAGCTAAAGGCACTCCTAAGCAGCGCATGCGAGACCTAAAAAGGAAATTGTCGATGTTTCGGCCTGTCTTCTGCAATGAGGGTAGCTTCTACCTCCGCATGCGGGTCTTCATCAGGAAAAAAAGACAACCTAGACATTGTAGAAAATACAATTAAAGCCTATCCCTCTATTCTACTCCTGTAGCGTAAACACCAAAAATGAAAAGATCTGAAGATACTGACCGTAGTAGTAGCCTGGACAATCCATAGTGTTTATGTTGGCCTAGTTATAAGGATTAAATGCATCCTAATTAGAAAACCACCCTCTAAATACAGCAGTACTCGATGTATTCAAAAATCATAAAAAAGACTTACCTCTAAAGAGGAGTAAGAGGGCCCCCTAAACAGCTTCCAAAAATAATTCCAAGTTTCAGTGATGAATCAGGTGAGATTCAGACTGTTTCAAATCAGAGAGACATAGCCAGAGAAATCTAGACCAATAAATGAAATCAAGTCTCAACACGTCCTGTGTAAAAACTGATGTAGTCACTGTCATGGTGGGACAAAATAAATTGTACCTTAATAGAAGCCCATACAGACAGGGGGCTTTAATCTTCTATAGCGAAGAGAGGAAAAAGATCCTCACTGAAGGGGCAAATTGCCTATCTCCGTTGCTGCCTGAAAAAATGTGCAAATAAATATATCTTAGTTTTTTGAGTCTCGCATGTAAACAACAATAATGTGAGAAGAAAGGGGATTACTCGTCTTACCTCCCCAATGTTGTGCCTGCAAATGGAAGCATTCCCGTCCGCGCGGGAAAAGGACAGGATACAAGAGTGTGAGCTCTCGCAATTGGGACACACGTCCGGCGTGCACGTCCTGGCAGAAATCCATGACGCGGACGCCGTGAGCTGTCACGGGGGGGCCACGTACCGGTAATGGGCATGGAAAAAAGGTTGCCTGGTGTCATGGCTAATCAACTAAACGGACGATTTAACTGTGCAATGTGACTCAATTACTGTTAACAGTTGCGAACCAAATAATTGTAAGAGCCATTCCTGATCACTAAATTAATTAGGAACATTATCAAAAGAAACTCAAAAATATATCTAAAAAATATCAATGAGACAATATAATCTTCTGAATAGTAAGCACTCAATAGATGAGACAAGCGAAGGTGGAAAATACACAGTAGAATAGGGAGATGAAAGTACAGGCAAAGGAACGGATAATTGAATAGAAAGTCACACACATGCGATTCCACGGACTGGTGATAATCTAAACATTAATGTTTTTAGGAAAAATCATAAAGACAATATAACAGACCAAAAACTCTTACAGTTGGACAATTGTATACAAAAAAAAGGATTACAGATGGAGACCGACTTGCTTCGCGAAATTAAAAAACATTGGTTACAATATATTTAACAATCTCTTCATATTAAAGGGTTGTAGTAGGGTCTGAATGAATTCTAGACAGGTGTACTGGTTACATATTCAAACGGAAAGATCATGTACATGAGACATCTGTTAGTAGCATGGGCCTCTCATAAACGATGGACAGAGTATGTGGACATAGCCTGTGTTGTGAACCATAAAACTAAAATATAAACAATATATACACCCACACAGATTAAAAGGTTGTACAAATATACACCACAGCTAAAAACTAAGCCATGAGTAACCATTTCATGACCAGGAAATTATCCTGATTTATCAGGTGATTGAAGTTTCAAAGCAAATAAGTGTAAGAATCAGCCAATATTCAGAGTGGCTACTTGTCATGCAATCTCTTCATATTCATGAATCCATTTACATTCCCGTATATTTAAGATATTACCAAAGCTACCTCTAATGCTCAGACTGACTTTCCCCACCACCCACCACTTAAGAGTATCTGCTTGATGGCCAAATGCGGAAAAGTGTTCCATAAGGGGTGCCCCCTGGACTTTGCATCTTATTCTACTGCAGTGTTGCAGTATGCTTGTTTTTATCTTTTGTGTGGTCTGTCCAATATACATGAAATCGCAAGGGCATGTTATAGCATAGATAACTCCCATCGTATTGCAGTTGGTATGATCCCTTAGGGTATGTGTGTGATTATTATGGGTGAAACTCTTGATCTCTTCTGTCATGGGACACGCTTTGCATCTCCCATTAGGTACATTTTATTCATTTATCTCCATCTAAGTACCTATCAAGCTGCAGGTTTCTTTCTTTTTTTCACCCACATTGCTGATTACCATGACAAATCTTTATGGTCTGATTACTCTATACTATTACAAATCTATTCTTCTATCAAAAATGTCTTATTTGCTCTGTTATGTGGTGCTCTTATCATTTGCATTTCCACTAAATTTACGTCTGTTATTTGATTTACAGACCACTTAATATTACTGATTCGTACTGTTGTCCACTTCTTGACTGTTTCACTTTTTCCCCTTTTTTGCCATGATGCTGTTTAGATGAGCACAATTCTGACTTTATGAATGTCATCTACTGTTTGTAGTCTTGAAAAAGTTTGTTTTGGAATAAAACACGCATCTGCTGATCAGACATTATTTCTGTACTATCGAGGAGGGGAGGTACTCAGACATAGGTGCAGAGGTGGGAGACATTCCTTCAAACATGCTTGACTAAAGGGGTTTTCCTTTGTAGGAGAGTAGGGTCTGCTATCCTATGGTCACCCCAAATTTTTGCTTTTTGCTTCACTGGTTTTTGACATATCGAGGCTGTGGGCCTGCTAATCAGACCCCCAGCCTGCTGTTCTCTCTAACTAAATTGACACTATGCACCCTAGGTGCATAACCAATTGGAAGTGGATCACCCTGTGAGCCCCTGTACCAGTGTACACTAGGTACCCAGGGCATTGGTGTATCTAAGGCCTGCCAGGGGCTGAAGCATGTATTATGCCACCCCAGGCTTGGCCTAACAAATTTGACACAACTGGCTGATCACTCAGCTGGGGTAAGTTGGTGTAACCACCTCTTACTTAGGTGTAGTATACCTATACCTAACCTTAAGTGGGACACATGTTAACCTATAAGTCACTCCTATGGCAGGCCTTAACAATCCTGAAGGCAGAGTGCTTGGTTCCATGTGAGATGGTGCTCTGGCATGAGCTGAGCCTATCTGCAGTGGTCGGAACAACTTCCTTCTACCGTTTCCAGATATCGTAATACCATATACTCTTAAGTGCATTATGAACCTCGCGGTTAAATGCTATCTTTGGTTGGCTTTATCAAAACATGTCGAGTAAGGTGTCATACGAATTGGAATACTAACCCCTCGCCAATTCTGGCGACGGGGTTAGCATTCCACCCTTCTAGAGGGACACGACATGTACAGTACCTGAAACCCGGGTAAAATCAGACATAGCCTCAGCTCCACAAAATGGATGCTGCCACCACAGACACAAATCTGCCCTCCTGCTGCTGGGAGTCCTTCCAGCTTGGGAGACGTGGACAAAGGGTTTCCTGCCAGGGGAGGTGCGAGCACCACCCCAGACAGGATTTTGAGTATTGGTCAGGTAGGGCTTGAATGGAATGAGACATGCCTGAGGCTCACAAGGAGCCTCGGTGCATATGCCAGTTCAAACCGGTCCTGGGGCACACCAGCCCCGGACCTGGGGCGAGCTGGACAAAGGATTGGGGGTGTAACCACCCCCCTTCCTGGTCCCACCCTTAGGGAGGGACCTAGCAGGTAGTCCGGCCCCTAGAATCCGCTTAAAGGTAGGAGCTGTGTCCTAAGACTTCAGACATCCTGAAATCAACTTAACCACAAGAAGAAGACGGGAACTTCGACGCTCTGCTGCACAGAGGACTGAAGGAAATCTCCCCTATGATCAGGGAGTGACCATCTTGCTAACGTAAGCACCAACCAGCTATTGAACGTCTGCTTTGCCGCCGCCTCATGCCGGAGCCCGAGCCCAGAGCCCGACAAGACCTGGACCTCCAGACCTCTCACCGCCCGATCCACAGTCCCTGCAAAGAAGGAACCCGTGGAGGCACTGAGACACGTGGAGCCAGCCATCTTGGAAGACCGACGACAAGCTGCAAGCGCAACGACAGAGGCTCCCTCCAAGTTGTGCTTTGGGTCCTGAGAAGCCCAATCACCGAGCAGCATCTGCATCAAAGGTGAGCCCTCCAGCATCTCCACAATCTGCGTGGGGCCCCTCTGCACTTTGCATCTCGACGCGCCTGCCCGGTCCCTGGCCCGTTGGCTAGTGGCCAATTTGGCGACGAACTTTGAAAACCATGACACTGGTCTGGTTGCTCCAGACTGGCCCTAGCTGCTCTCCAAAAGAGCAGCCCCTCTGACCTTGCTGGTCAGAACAATCAGCTTTCATCTCTTTCCCCGACTCCTGCCTTTGCCAAGGCTTGTTTGCCTCTTTTGAGTCGCCGACACCGCCGTCAGCGAGAGACTGCGTGGGACAGCTCTTGAACCGACTCCTGGACGTCGTCGACCTTCAGGGACCACGTGGCTGCGGAGACAAGCTACCCTTCACCACCTGTTTGCACCCGACATCGCCTGGTACCTACCTGGTGCCACGCCGGTCACTGGCTAGTGACTGTGAACACTGTCCCCTCTGCTTTCAGGTCTTCTACAACTCCGATCCACTCTTGGATCCAACGCAGCTCTTCTGGACCGACCGCCTGCAGCATCTTTGTCATCAGGCTCCATTGAATCGATAGAAGAAACCCGACGCACTTCGAGACCTATGCACCCGCTTCCTGTGGGTGAGGTAAAGCTGGCACTCCGGTGCCCAAGTGTAGAGAGTCATCTCTAGTGTCTGTGTTTCGAATCTTGAGATCGTAGTCCACCCAGAAGACCCTTTCTGCAGTAACTGTTTAACTTTTACGCACCCATTGAAAACCTATGGGAGCACGCGTGTGACTTTCCTCACTGCACACGCAACCCGTGGACCTCCTGGTCACTAACTGAAGTTAGCTCCTTGTAGGCCCAGCGATTCTAGAGGCCCTAGGCCTTTTCCCTTTCCTGTTCGTGGTACTTATACCACTATTTTAGTATATGGTTTGAGTGGCCACCAGGGCCCATCCATATAAAGTGCAACTTCTGTATATTATAACGTTGTCTTGTTTAACGATTTGTGCTCCTGTGCTCATAAAGAGTCTAGGGGTTACTTTGAGAAATAAATACATATATATTTTGAATATATATCTGTGTGGTGTCCTTTCATTGGTATAAAAGGGGGTTACATTTGGTAAAACAGCCTGCTTAACACGCTTTAACGAGTTTAGCCTCAAAGACTGCTTAGCCTACGCTACCACTAGGGCAGCTAGTCCGAAAAGGTTGACTTACGACCACACCATAAGGGTTGCTTGGCATGGTACAAGGTGGTCACTTTAACTAGTGAACATCATATACCAGGCCAACTTCTCACATCCTTCCTCACCCTTCTATGGGGCTAGTAGTTCCATTTGATAGGGCTTGAATATATTAGCCGCACATTGGTGGACTCAGTGGAACCCTCCCACCATAGTACAGTAAGGTCGAGCCCGTTTTTGTTTAAATTAGGTCCTGATGAATGCCATGGACCTGACTGGGCCAACAGACAGAAACATGTCGCCCAATCGCATCACGGTGGGGCGACAATAGAATCCCCAACACACCGCCCATTTATTTTAACCACCATACAGATGCCCGTTACATTAAAATGAGTTTGACATCTGTAATGACCTTTTAAATTTCACTTTTCTTGCAAGGCCCCCACTTAGCTTTAGAAGTGCGTCACTGTCTTCAGGTGTATGCCCACCCTCTATCAAACCAAGTTTTTAGAGGGCGAGGACTGGTCAATTATGAAGCATGACACCAGGTGGTGTGTGAGACCAGTCTTTCACTTTTTGTGAGATGCCTGCACTCACAAAATAACACTATAGCACTTAGGTCACCAAACTGGGAGCAGCTCTTTTTGTGTTAAACATTATTTCTGTGCCCCCATTTTGCAATAAGGACTTTGTATATTGCAACTTATATCATCTGTAATCATGTGATCCTACGATCTGCATTTTTCCTACATCGTCTGTGGACAAAGCAGGGGAGCCATCTACAAGTTTCTTTTACCTAATTTGATCTCTGTTTACCTTGCACAATAACTGTACAAAGTAAGTTAATTTACTTGTTTGTATTAATGCTAATGTGTCTTCCTTAAATGTACTACTGTCCTTTGTGTGTACAACTACACTGTGTCTATTGTCTTTCTAATAAAGGGTCGCTAATCCTTTTTACATTCTTTAAAGACCTAGACGTTTGTCTTTTAGGAAGGGTCACCAGAAATTGTGGAAGAGTTTGAGTTTCCACTAAGTGACTTTCTTCATTATGCACACTGAATTACCATTTAAAGCGTTAATAGCAGTTTGTAAATAGCAGACAGCAAGCATTAATGGATGCAGGCACAATGGAGGACATTTTCTTTATTTTCAATATGAACTGCATGGAACGTATTCCATTATGCAGTGTGCAGGCTGTCAACCCATGATCTATATATGTGTGGGTTATTCCCTAATTCTGCCTTGGTATGTCTTCTATCATGCACTGGTCTTGCATGGTATTTTGCCTCATAGTAAAAACATTCTCCTACTGAGATGGTGCCACATGGACTAAGACGACCCGCTGTCTTTTCCTGCCACTCCCTAAGGAGTAGTGAATTAGAGTTGCATTGTGTAGATGAACTTTGAGAAGGACCTCTCGTAGATAGGGCCAGCCTACTGCCTGAAGTGAGTAGTTGTTGCTGGTCTATGAGATACACATCCAATGAGTGTTTGGTTTAAAGCATGTGCCTGCTGGTATTTCTGTTTTTGCAAAGTTGCACATGTTCAGTGCTGTAACTCACAATTGTTTCTGTGTAGTCTGTTGTGAAACCTGGCCTCAACCTCACCCAGCATGTTTTGCCGTCCAGTAAAACTGCTTGGTTGCAATGGCTTCCAAAGATATCGAAATGCTATTGACCCTCTCGTATGAACAAGATCCTGACATAAATATTTACATTTTTTGCACTTTGGGTTGACAATTTGAGCCCATGTTCTGTTTGATTTGGGAGTCTTGTTCGTATTCTTGACAGTTTGAGTCTAGGCATATAGTACAGTTCTCGTCATCTTGTCTTCATTGATGTTATGTTATGTTATTTGCACTTATAGAGCGCACGGTTACCCTGGGGTGTCCTGGTGCTACGTACTGGTTACTGGGGAAGACTGGTCAATGCTACTGGGTGAAGAGCCATGTCTTCAAGCTCTTTCGAAAAGAAAGGAGATCCGGGGCATTTCTAAGATAAAGAGGAAGCTCATTCCAAGCTCTAGAAGCACATAGAATGAAACTTCTGCCTCCCCAATTGGTTGATCATTGCATCTGTTACAGTTTGGTACCACATTTTTCAAGGCCTTCCGAAATGTTGTACATATGTAGTATCCTTTCCTGTTCTGATTTGTTCCGCTAATTTAGGACGTTGGTTGTACTGATGTTTTTTGCCTTATTTTCTCTCTTCATATTACATTGCTCATATTGACCTTTGTTCATTACCGTGGATCAATGTGGAACTCTGAGAGCTGATTCATACAAAAAAAAAACTTAATCCTGTTTTTTCTTACTCTGAGTCATTGGTGAATGTTCTCTGAACCCCCTGCTTTGTTAGTCAATTTCACATATTTACTCTTTTGTATATGAACCTACTTGAGCATAGGAGAAGTAGACAAAAACACGTACGGCCAGATTCACAAAGATTTTACCGTATGTTGGTATGACTTTAGTATTATTCCCGACTTACTTCTAGAATTCAGTGCTTCTAGTACTCCTGACTTACTCCTGGTAGCAAGGAGTATTCCAGGACTACTACAGGAGTAAGTCACTGACACATCTTTGAGTCAGGTCCCATCGGCCTGGGGCTCTAAACTGCTACATAATGGACACAGAGAAGACAGCACAGTACATGAGCAGATAATGGCTTATTAAAAGTATTTATCTGAAAGAAACACGTTAGTTAGATTCCTCACCTTAGAATATCCCCAGGCGTCAGGCTGGATCCGGAAAGATTTTTCGTCAGCAATACCGTTGCGCGTCGCTAGGCGTAGTCTGCGGCTCCGCGTCCATCATCGGCGTCGCGATCGCCGGGATGACGTCGTCGGAGTACTTAGACGCCGCCCTCGCGCGCTGACATCAGTTCTTCTTTTTTCCACGCCAGACAGCGCCGATCCAGTAAGAGCATACCCTTTTAGTCATTTTTTGACTAAACTTTTTGACTCTTTTGGTCTCTTTTGTCAACTCAACTCTGGTGCCGGTAGGATGCCTGGTTTTAAACCCTGTGACTCCTGTCACCGACTGATGTCGGTTACGGACCACCACCGCCGGTGCCTCTACTGCCTGGGGGCCGACCACGATTCCAAGTCGTGCCTCGACTGCCGGGCCCTGACTTCGAAGGCTAGGCGGGAGCGGTTCCGCAAGCTACTGGAGTTCCGGCAGTTGGCTCCGGGCCGTTCATGGTCCCGGTCGAGAAGGAGGTCGAGGGACCGGTCGTGGAGCCGCAGTCACCACCACCGCTCGTCCGGTTCCAAGTCTTCGTGTAAGTCGAAGCATAGTAAGAAGTCCAAGAGGCGACATAGCTCTTCGGGCTCCCCACGCTGGTCACGCGACTCGGCTGATGGTTCGGGTGGTACCACCCACGTGGCTCCGTCGGAGCCGCAGGAGTCTCGTCCGTCCCCATACCCGCCGGTCCCTGGGACCGACACGACTCCGGCGGAGATCAGTGCCGCCTTCTCGGCCATGAGAGGCCTGGCTCCACCGTCGACGCCTGCCGGCGCGCCTTCGGGCCCCGCGGGCTCGACTGGGAGGCCTAGCGAGCCAGCGGCTCTGGCGCCGTCATCGACTCCGGTCCCGGCCCCGCAGGTCCCCGTGGGATCCAGGCCTGGATCCCAGACGATGCCAGTCGACCTCACGACCCCTCCGCCGGCGTTGCCTCCGGTACCACCCCCCGCGCCGCCTTTGGTCTGGAGCTGCCTGCTGTGGCCGTGAGGACGAATCTCCTCACAGAGGTGCTTCAACCATCGGCAACCTCCTCGGAGCCTCTGCTGCAGTTCAATGAGGCACTCAGTGACGTTCTGAAGGGCACCTGGTCGAAGCCCTCCACAGTTCCTCCTGTGGACCGGAACGTGGCCCGGCGCCACCGCCCTGCACCGGGTGACCCCAGTTTTCTGTCCCAACACCCCACGCCCAAGAGCCTGGTTATCCAGGCCTCTACTTCCCAGACCTCCTTCCCGTCCGCTCCCCCAGCTCGGGAATCCAAGAGACTTGAACAGTTCGGTAAGAAGCTGTTCTCCTCCCTTAGCTTGGGACTGCGGTCTATTAACACCACTTGTCTCTTGGACCATTACTCCCACTCCCTGTGGGATACGGTGGAGGACGTGCTGCCCCAGTGTCCGGAGGAAGCCCGGTCACGGCTCGCCCAGGCTCTTGCCGACGGGCGGGATGCAGTGCGGCACGCTATCAGATGTGGACTGGACACTACGGACTCGCTGGGTAGGGCAATGTCGACCACAGTGGCGCTCCGCCGCCACGCCTGGCTGAGGTCCACCAGTTTCTCAGGGGATGTCCAGAGCACCCTCATGGACATGCCCTTCGATGGCCATCGCCTATTTAGCGACAAGACGGATAGTGCGCTGGAGCGCTTTAAGGACTCCCGGGCTACGGCCAAGTCCTTGGGCCTCTCAGCCCGCGCCCGCAAACTTCTGCTTTTTGCTCCTTTTGTGGCCAAGGAAGGGGCGCCCCCTTACGTCCGCCTAGCCACAGGCCGCAGAACCAACCTCCATGCGGTCGCGGACG
Source organism: Triturus cristatus (assembly GCF_964204655.1). Taxonomy (NCBI): domain Eukaryota; kingdom Metazoa; phylum Chordata; class Amphibia; order Caudata; family Salamandridae; genus Triturus; species Triturus cristatus. Next base: position 834,014,011 of record NC_140591.1, read on the forward strand.
TGGATTCCGCCGGGGCGGTACTGGTGGACAACGTGCCAGTCAGTCCACATCCACCCCGGCAGCATCCGCCTCAAAGCCCTCCTAGTCCGTGCTTTCAGGCCCATTCCACGCCAGTGGGAGGCAGAGTTCGCCATCACCTGCTCCACTGGTGTTCCATCACATCGGACAGGTGGGTGGTGCAAATCGTCCCAAGGGGCTACTCCCTCCCCTTCGAGGCGACCCCTCCAGCCATGCCACCGCAGTACCACCGCATGTCGGGGGACCACTTGGATCTTCTACAGGAGGAAGTTACAGCCCTCTTGGCCAAGGGGGCCATCGAGCGCGTTCCTGGTCCTGAAGTAGGTCGTGGTTGTTATTCCCACTACTTTCTGGTTCCCAAGAAGGGCAAAGGGGGCCTCCGCCCTATCTTGGACCTCAGGAGCGTCAACGCCTTCCTCCGGAAGGAGAGGTTCAAGATGCTCACCTTAGCTCAGGTTCTGGCTGCCCTAGACCATGGAGACTGGATGGTAGCGCTGGACTTGCAGGACGCTAATTTCCACTTCGCCGTCCTGCCGGCGCACCGGCGTTCTCTGCGATTCGCGGTGGGCCAGGAGCATTTTCAGTTTACCGTGCTCCCCTTCGGCCTTACCGGTGCTCCTCGGGAGTTCACGAAAGTGATGGCGGTGGTCGCAGCTCATCTGCGCAGATTGGGGGTTCCAGTCTTCCCCTATCTCGACGACTGGTTGTTGAAGGCGGGCTCGCCCCAGACAGTCGTCTCCCACCTCCAGACTACGGCCAACCTCCTGCATTCGCTGGGGTTCTCCATCAATGTGCCGAAGTCGCATCTGAGTCCCTCCCAGACGCTCCTCTTCATCGGAACAGTTCTGTACTCGGCGCAGTTCCGGGCTTATCCTCCGGAACAGCGGGTCTGGGATATTCAGGCCCTGATTCCCATCTTTCAGCCTCTATCCCGGGTTTCGGTCAGGTTGGTGCTGCGGCTTCTGGGTCTGATGGCCTCCTGCATCCTGTTAGTGCATCACGTCAGGTGGCGGATGCGGGCTCTGCAGTGGGACCTGACGTTTCAGTGGGCCCAGCATCGGGGCAACCTGTCCGACCATGTCTTGATCTCGGAGGGCACTGCAAGACAGTTGCAGTGGTAGCTCACGGACCGCGATTGGGACAGTGGCAGATCCCTCTTCCTACCCCAACCAGAGCATGTAGTAGTGACGGATGCGTCCCTCCTGGGATGGGGGAGCCACATGGGAGAGGCGGAGATCAGAGGCCTCTGGTCTCCGGCGGAGTCTCGGCTCCATATCAACCTTTTGGAGCTGAGAGCAATCCGACTTGCACTAAAGGCATTCCTTCCCTCTCTCCAGGGAAGTGTGGTGCAGGTGTTCACGGACAACACCACCGCCATGTGGTATTGCAACAAACAGGGCGAGGTGGGGTCATGGACCCTTTGTCAAGAGGCTCTGCGCCTCTGGACATGGCTGGAACATCAGGGCATCACCCTGGTGGTTCAACATCTGGCGGGCTTTCTGAACGCCAGAGCAGACAAACTCAGCCGTGGCGCAAGGCATCTTTCGGCAGTGGGGAGAGCCTTGATTAGATCTATTCGCCACCGAAGAGAACGCGCAATGTCAGCAGTTCTGCGCGTTGGAGTTTCCAAGGTGGCACTCGCTCGGAGACGCTTTTCGTCACGAGTGGAGTTGTGGTCTGTTGTACGCCTTTCCGCCTATACCACTTCTGCCCAGAGTGCTGAAGAAGATCAGGCGCAACCGGGCCCAAGTCATCTTGGTGGCTCCGGATTGGGCACGAAGGTACTGGTATCCCAAGCTACTCAGTCTGTTGATCGATCCCCCGATACGACTGCCTCTTCGGGAGGACCTTCTGTCGCAGCAGCAGGGAACGGTCCTCCACCCGAATCTGTCCAGTCTCCACCTCCATGCGTGGAGATTGAGCGGTGACAGTTGATGCCATTTGACTTGCCTCCTGAAGTCTGCGATGTGATTCTGGCAGCCAGGCGTCCCTCCACAAAATCGGTATACGCCTGCAGGTGGAACATATTTGTGGCATGGTGCACAGCAAAGGCTGTGGATCCCCTTTCCGCCACTCTTTCCGAGGTTCTCCTCTTTCTTCTTTCCTTTACCCAGCAGGGCTCTGCTCTGGGCACCCTAAAAGGTTATCTTTCTGCTATTTCTGCTTTCCTACGGTTTCCTGATCAGCCTTCTCTTTTCAAATCCCCTGTTGTTTCTCGCTTCTTTAAGGGCATTACTCACATGTTTCCTCCTGTCCCTTTCGTAATACCTCAGTGGGATTTGAATCTGGTCTTGACGTTTCTGATGTGCGCTCCCTTTGAGCCACTTCATAATTGTCCCCTTTGTCTCTTAACGCTTAAGACTGCTTTCCTGGTGGCCATCCCCTCTGCTTGAAGGGTGAGTGAGCTCCAGGCTCTCTCTTCTAAGCCTCCTTTCCTTTCTGTCCATCCGGACAAAGTTGTTCTCAGGACTCGTCCTTCCTTTCTCCCTCAGGTGGTAACTGCCTTTCACATCGGACAGTCTGTCACGCTGCCCACCTTCTTTCCGCCTCCGCATCCTTCGAAAGAGGAAGAGAGGCTCCACAGTCTGGAACCAAAACAGGCGCTGTCCTTTTATTTGGATCGCACCAAGCAGTTCCGGGTGGATGACTAACTCTTTGTTGGCTACATGGGCGCTAAGAAGGGGCGGGCGGTGCACAAGCGAACCATCTCTTGGTGGGTCGTTCCGTGTATCAAAGCTTGTTACTCCTTAGCTAAAAAGGAACCTCCTGTAGGGCTGAGGGCCCATTCCACTCGGGCCACAGCGGCGACAACTGCCCTGGGCCGGGGAGTCCCCTTGCAGGACATCTGTCAGGCAGCAACGTGGGCTTCGCTGCACACGTTTGTCAAACATTATTGCCTGGACAGCCAAGTCCGGAGAGACGGCTTCTTTGGCCGTTCTGTTCTCCAGGACTTTCTGGTGTGATCTTGGTTCGCAGACCCACCACCAGGGTTGGTATTGCTGGGGTATCTATTCTAAAGTGAGGAATCTAACTAACGTGTTTCTTTCAGATGAACACGTTACTTACCTTCGGTAACGATATATCTGTAAGAAACATTAGTTAGTTAGATTCCTCACCGACCCACCCATCCTCCCAGTTCTGCGAACCGATATCCAGGATTAAGGTTATCCCTTTCAGGGCCCTAGACTTTTTTGGCACCAGTGTCGGTCTCTTGCATGGCTCTGCGTTCCTGGCACGGAAAGCTATGTACCAGAACTGACGTCAGCGCGCGAGGGCGGCGTCTAAGTACTCCGACTTCATCCCGACGATGCCGACGACGGACGCGGAGCGGCAGATGACGCCTAGCGACGCGCAAGGGTATTGCTGACAAAAAATCTTTCCGGATGCCAGCCTGACGCCTGGGGATATTCTAAGGTGAGAAATCTAACTAACTAATGTTTCTTACAGATGTATCGTTACCGAAGGTAAGTAACTTGTTCATTGACATGACCAAGGTGTCAAGATATTTCAGAAATATTTTGTTTTGCCTGCAGTTGCATATAGAAACATATGCTTCTAATGGAAGTTTTTAAATCAATGCTCCCTGTTTCTTCTTCAGAATCCTAAATGTCTGTCTCAAAATGCCCCTATGCGATTCAGACCAGGCAATCAAATGTCGAATTTTCCTTATAGTGAATTATCTAACCTTAACAATTAACTTGATTTTGATGACATTGTGCAGGGCTGGAGATTTGTTAAGAAACTCCTCTGCTTCTATGCATAAGGTTACTGATTTCATTTTTCGTTTTTAAACGTTTTTTCTCGTTGAGGATTCCACCAAGCTGACAAACTTTTCTGTCCACTTGATGGATCCTGTTAATGTACACAGGGGCCCATTGATCATATGGTCAACAAACCTGAAGGCTTGTATAGAATGCTCACTTCCTATTATGCAATGAAAGGGATATAAAATTTACAAAATGAATATTGGTCTTATGTAACAACTGTGTAGTCGGGAAGATCACGAGGGCTTGTGCTCGCTATTCACTTACTTGCATTTTTAAGGAGAAATCTGATGTGAGGCCCTGCCTGATCACTCTTCCAGAATGTACCACCCCCTTCTGGTGTGGTCTTTATATTTGCTTGACCTTTGTTTTCCCACTCCTATCCTGCAACACTCAGAATGGGTGCTGCTGCCCACTAAAAGACTTGACAGGGGTTGCTTGTCAGCATGTAGCTTTCACCCACACTATCTTCTGCAACCCCAGTTGTTCCTGGTTGTTAGCTGTGAGACGGGAGGAGGGTATTTTAGCCTGATTTCGGGCTCATTTGACATTGAAATGTTATCTTGCTGCATGGATTTACCGTCTGTTCAGGTTTTGTTTACAACCCCTTTATGTGAAACTGACTCATAGTGATAGTATATTTTAACCTTAGGATATGGTGGTAGGTGCCCCATTAACAGTGCATCACAGGCCTCTGCCTTCCCTTCTTATAGGATTTTAGGAGTCCTACCATGTTCTAGTGCTTTGCTCCTGTCTTGTTGAAATTTAAGCAGTGTTTAATTTGAGCTGGTGGTTGCCCCACTCATTTTAGGGACCTGCACTTGATTTTCCTCCTCAGACATTGACCGCAAGCAAAAGAGGGAAAACACATATCAAGGGAAATAAATAGGAGGAAAAGAAAAAGAAGAACCGTTGCAAAGGGAGAAAACATAAATCTGCATGAGTGGGATAAGGGGGCTGCCTGGCTATTAGGTGCACCAACATTTAAAAGCGCCGGATGCGGGTTTCTGAGCAGAGCTTTGGGCATTGGCACTCATTGTTTTATAGATTAAGCACTGCATTGCAGTTAGCTGTCTATAGTGGAGCCATTGGATAGGCACCAAAAGGCCATGACGGGGATTCCCAATTTTGCTGCAGCAGTTCTGGTCCCTATCCGGCTACCGTAGTATGGTGTTCATGCAACTGTCACAAACTGCTGCTCAGTCATCAGTACATCGTTTAAATTGACGTTTGAAAAGGTGTTATCTGTACCTTTGCAATTGTAGCAGTATGGCTTATAATCTTTTTAGTTGACAAGTGACCTACTTGACTGCTTCAGTATGAACTACAATCTAAAACTGTTTCTGCCTAGTATCTCATTTACTTCACCTGGCCACCCCTTTTGCTGTTATGAGCTATAGAAGCATTAGTGGCATAAGCCAAAGGATCTTAAACCTTTTTTCCAGCTCTTACAATAATAATATTGAAAAACAAAAGTAGGAAGGGGAGCAAATAAGGGATCGTGTGTCACAACAGTTTGTCGTCTCAGCTCTGACCCACATGAGACCAAATACCAGATGTAAACCTGAGAAATTGAGTTTACAAATGTAAAAGGGATAGACTATAAACATAAGAGTAAGCCTAGCTTCCAGTAAACCGTTTTGTGTGTCTACTGCAACCCACACAAGACACGTTAAAAAGAAGAAAGGGAGGGACTAGCAGACACAAAGGCATTGAGCCAAGGGTCCATTGAGGAAAATCAGATGGGACACATAAACATGGAGAGGGGCACAGCTGTACATAAACAAGGGGGCACAGAAACAAGGGGGCATTCAGGAAGACATGAAGTGGGAAGATGGCAGTGGGTCGAGGGGCTGGACGGTGGAAGTCAGATAGGGGATTCGCCAAAACTTATAGGATGATTGAAAGGCCAGCCAACAGAGGAAAAGGGAAAAATGGAAATAGGAGGGTTGAAAAGAAAAAGAGAAAATAAAGGGACAGGTTTTACTTACCCAAAAACACAATGTTCTAAAGCGTAAACAGAGGAAAAACAAACCTGCTGTAAATAAATTTTCTTCAGGACGACTTCCACTAGCTTCGATTTGTTAGCTTGTTGAAATCAAAACAATCTGTTTGACTGAAAAGGGGTTGCCACAGCAGTTTCCTCCAAGTTTTCCCCCCTCAAACTTTACATACACCTGTTGAGGGAGGCGTGTGGTAGTCTTTCTGCAGGTGGAGACGATACAGGAAAAAATAATGCTGTACAATTAAGAGAAGTATGCATCCACGTTTCTACACACCTTTACCGTCATTATGAATAGGTTACGTTGCCTCAACAACCGGAGGTTTCCATTATATTTCAGAAATTAGAAAGTGTTTCATAAAGGCTAAATATAAAAATCAGAACTGTGCTCGTGTATGATTACTTGTACATTTGGAGCACATTGGGACTTTGCACGGATTTTCAGGGAAACTCTGCAGAGGTACTGTAAAACTACTTATGTAAACATAGTTTACATGGCTATTCAAAGGCATAAAACGTTAGCATTCAGAATTTCCAGCCGATCAAAAAGTTTGCACACATAAGCATGCCATAATTTACTTTGTTTCTTTTAGGGAGAAGTTACCCTCCAGTAGTTTCCCTACCTTTTCCCTTCAAGCCTTTGGGAGGAGGACCTTTGCGTTTCCAATTTGAGAAAGTACCTGCAAGGAGTATCCGAATGCCTACACTACTGTGAGTTTCTGGGTGTTCACTTACTTTTGCTGGTAGAATCAACCAGGAACACACACAAAGCTGCCATATACCCAAAAATTCCAAATGCATAAACTCCACTATACCAGGGGAATTCCCGCATTTTCACAGACTTTGCGACAATAGCATATGCAATTACATTTTTCGACGGGAGAGTTATCAACACACATTTAACATGAACATCCTATATTCCAAGACACCCTATGAGAAAGAGTAAGAATTCAATTTGCAGCATTTTTATTTCTGAGCTTTCTGTATAACTAGCTTGAGTTTTTAGGTCTCGCGCCTAGTGTTGCAGTGCATAGCACTGCTCGCGAAGTGCGAGAACTTATGTAGGGGTTTTGAAAGCTGACCACATGCTCGTGCGTGTGGTTTTGCTTTTGCCGGCAGACATTGGGTTTCACGTGTTTTTTTTGTTGTTTTTTTTAAAAAGGCACGCAATTGGGCAAAGGTGGACGCATGTCCCGCCTTTGCTCCACCCATTCCCGTCCGTGTCTAGCACGTGCAGCAGCGCGCGTTCGCCTTGCTGCCGCGCTCCCTCGGCCCCGCTCCTCTGTGGTGCGCGCGCACCACTGGTTGTCAGTATCTCACTGGAAAGTATCAGTCAGGAAAGACTGAGTCTGCCTCTTGCAGAAGTAACCAGGCGTGAGTACAGCGTGCAGGCAGGTCACGGGTTCAAAACATGACGAGCCGGTTCATATCTCATTCTTTCGACGCGGCTTGGAGGCACGGCTGACCTGGCGAGTGCCACGAAGCACCGATTATGAAAGATGTTAACAACCCAATAACGGACGGCCTACAAGTATTTTCTGTTATTCAAACCTTAGGGAAATAAAGGTTTTTAAATATATTAGCAGCAGCATTGCATGTTTCGCAGACAGAGGAGGGACGAAGCAAAACATCTATTTACTGGACAAGGAGGGCTCTCTGCCCACGGGTTCTGTTCTGGGGTGACCCCTTCCCCCCCCCCCCCACCCGCGCTCTGCAAATAGGTATTTCTGCTGCCGTTTCTGGCAATTTCCAGATTGCGAAGTGTAGATGGTGCCAGATTTCCTAGCTCCTTGGAAGTGTCCTTGCAGTGTTTATGGGGGCAGTGTTGAAAGTCTCTTTTCGAAGGAAATGGCCCGCAGCCGGGGGGGATGAAGGCGGGGCGCAGGGAGGTCTCCCTTTGAGGACCGAAATAAACAACCAGGCTCCCAGGGCCTACCAGCGGCCCCGGCGTGCTAAAACCGGTTTAACAATGGCTACATGACATGCTCAGTGGGTTACGGGGGCGGAGGTTGGTGATTCTCTTACATGGGTTAAAACTGACGGGTTGCAGCAAAAAAGGTTAACTTCAGTGCCCCTTGTTTTGCACAATGCTTAGCACATTACATAGCTCCACGGTTTAGATCTCGTGCTGCAGCGCTTTGTGATTAAAAATAATAATAATTCGGTGGGAAGCAGAGTATGGGGGGGTAAATGATGCGGTTCCAGCACAAACTACGACAAAATGAACAAGGTTGTTCGCTAACGCATCACGCCCAGAAGATATTTCCTGTCCTGTTCAATGCTTGCTTTTGTGTCTCTGACACACTTTATTCAGCAATAAACAGATAGTCTTTAATAGGTAGCGAATTGTATATAGACACAGGCACCTTACTCACACCAGGACTCACACTGCGTCCTACGGAGGAGAGCCCATCAAGGCCGAAGGGCAGCCGGAGCTGCGCGCATGCATGCACGGAGGGGCGGATGGGGGAAGCTAGAGGTGCGAACCAGGCCATCCTTTAGCAGTGCCAAGACTGACTATCATGCGTTTGTCTGCGTCTGCGGTGGGACAGACTATCTAAAAGGAGACACCCAGATTACCCAGTAGCGAAGAAGGATTGGCGAAATTTTCCATCCAGCACGTTTTGTGCCACAGCTTACAGTAGCCTCCCTAGTTAGACCTTCAACAATATTGAGAATACAGTTTGCAACATATGGGACCATAGCCTATGCGTAATTTCCTGTTTTCGCACTAAATATATTAATGTCTGCCAAAGAACTTGAGTCTTAACCGTACTTACACGCACTGTCCCAGAGGGTACAAAACCCGCGGGCAACAGCCTTCTGCAGCCCCTTGAGTACATCTGGGTCATTTTATCATTTTTCTTCAGATTCGTGGGCCAGGCATTACAGAGCACCTCTAGCTGGCTGCCTATGGAGCCAAGATCGCATTAGAATGAATGGCCCTAAAGCACTATCTCCCAGTAGTGCCAGGGGGTGGGCGGCACGGGGCCATTCAGCAGCCGGCACGGGGCCATTCAGCAGCCGGCACCGGAAGATTCACAGATGGTCCTGTCTTCACTCCTATCTACTGTCTCCCAGCCCTCGACCCCTACACCTTTTCGATTTTTCAGACCCTCCCGCCTGTCTTCCAGGAGACCACCCTTTGAGACGCATGAAAGCAGTATAGCGCCAGGTGTGTGTAGTAGGATATCCTCTCTTCCACCCCTCCAGAATTTGGGGCGGGCCTCTGAAATGCGAGTCACCCTATGGTCCCACTGCCCGCTTGCTACCTATGAGCCTTCAGTCATTCAGGTCGTGACAGAGCTTACAAAGGAACTCCCTCTCCACCCCAAAATAACTCCAACCCCTCGACCCACACCATTGGGGGCGCAGGATTATGAACCTGGGTCCTCAGTAGGAGGCTAGTTTTATTGGTTTATTACACACAGAGGAGAAAAAGGCAGTTACAAAAATACAGAGGATAAAAGAAACACAGAGTCCAGCCAAGGCGTGATGGAAACATCCGCAATGGAACATGCAAAGTATTTTTATAGCGAGATGTTTTAGCCTATAATATTACGTTTATAGGTACCAAGAGCAAAAAATTTTGACGTCATGGTTCCGTTTTTTCTAAAAAGGAACCAAACGTATATTGCTTCTTTCCAGTGCATGCCTTCCACAAATTCACCTTTTCCTTTCTAGGTGTGCTGAGCAGCTAGGGGGACGGAGCCAAGGTGTTCCCTTCTAAAGCGCCGAATTGCTCCACTTTACCTGCGCAGCAGCACTTTCCAATTTGAAAATGATTAGCGCCGCGTCATGGAACATGGTGGCCAGTGGGGTTATTGTGCATATTATGGCTAGTGTAGGCTTGGGGGCCTTACAGAAGATTACATAGTGTTTAGTGCATGTGTATGGCACAGTCCCACTCCTTCTGTAGCGCCGAGGGGCTTTTAGGGTCTGAGCGCTCTTTCCAGTTCTAGGATGGTCCCCTCCCTAACTGGATTCAGTGGTCTGGCGGTTTTATATTTGTTGTGTTTGGTATTGTTGGAAAGAGAACCATTTGCATTATTTAGCAATGCCAATAGCTCAAACTTTAATAATGCGAGACATATTGCAATGCAATAGGTCTCTCATTAGTGAAAGTTTGAGCTATTGCCGTTGGTAAAGTTAATGCTCGTTACCATACCAAAGTGCCTTATTTCTTAGTAGCTGGCCTGCGACCAAAGACATGTCCACCTATCAGAACAAGCATTTGCAATGCAAAAGGTCTTTCATTACTGAAAGTTGAGCTATTGTTGTTGCAAATAATAATGTTTGTTAGATTGTTTTAGATCAAAAAATATCTCAGCAGTAACATCAGTAATAAAAGAAAATACACAAAAAAAGAAAAGGGTGCTATACCACAGGCTGTGACTAGGTGTCCCTTTGGAGCTCTACGGGGATCTCAATTAGCCACATGAAGTACTGCATCCTTAACCCCTTCCATGCGGGGCGGATTCCCCCGCGGTGCTGACCGTTGCTTGCGCGGGCGTGGTCATGACGGAACGGTTCCGTCATGAGCACAGCTCAACCGACGCTCATGACGGAACCGTTCCGTCATGAGCACCGAAGGGGTTAATGCAATTATAAAAAGAAATATTGCAGCTCGGCATACCTTTTCATTTGTTTTTCTTGTATTACTTATGCTACTGCTATAATATTTGACAAAACCAAAAATCTAACAAGCATTAACATTTGCAACGGCAATAGCTCAAACTTTCACTAATGCGAGACCTATTGCATTGCAAATGCTTGTTTCTGAATGTTTATAGCTGCCACGACAAAGACACAATGAGTCCCCCATTTCATTCCCTCTCAGGTTTCAGAGAAGCTTCTCTACATTGAGATAGAGATGCCAGTGCCGATGCTTTAAGTCTTAAATTTGAGGTTTATGATGGTTGAACAGATATCGATTTGTTATACTATGCCGCTTTCCATGAGACAGTGCACACACATTGAACTGGATCCGTTTCTTACACGATACCAGTGCTGGTGGCATAAATGTACGGTAGTCGTGGCAAGTGCAACATAGTATAGAAGCATTCACACATGAACTCTTTCGAAAGTCCTCAAGCTGTTATGTTGTGACCAAAATGCTTTGCGACTCAAATCTGTCAGTGGTTGAGTGACCCCACAGACCACGTTTGGTCAGTAGGAGTTTCTCTCACAAATTTCATGACCTTTGTTGCTGGTTCTAAGTAATCAATTTAATGAAAATAGAGAAAGGCGAAGGATGTCGACATGCTGTTCCTTTAAAATGAAAGCACCACCCTCCAAATATTTGTATTCATGAAGCTGCTTATATTCCAAGGTGTTAGCACTTATATCGCAGATGTTTGCGTTCTTATTTTAAGGGACACTATGAATTCTGTTTCAGTAGTTTTCCAGTTAAGTGAGATAAATAATTCAAGTGAGGCACACACCAACATTAAACTCTCAATATATTCTAGTGATTAGAAGTAAAATAGAGAAGGTCATGTTATTCAGTGGGTCCCAATGAAAATGGAACTGTCAACTACTTTCTTTATGCCGATGACGTACTAATGATGGTGGATAATCCTGAGCCTCTCTACCGGCATTGATTACCTTACTGGCTGGTTTTCTGCTTACTCTGTATATAATGTGAAATGGGGTAAATGTGAGGTCTGCCTATGTAGGAGTACAACCTAACATCTAACAATGTGTAGAGGACATGGGCTTAAAATTGGTCTGAGGAGGGATGAGTTGCCTAGCGGTACTTGTAAATAGAGGCTTAGAGCATATAGTTGAAGACCATATCAAACCCCTAATGCACAAGTTGAGACTTGATATTACCCAAATGAAGACATTTACAGTTATTGCTCTGGGGTAGAGGCCAGGTGGTTTAAATGTTGACAGAGCCTCGGTTTAACTATATTGTAGGAATGTTAACTCACCCTATTCCTTGCCCATTACTCAGGGACGTTAATGCAGCTGTCGGAGGAATTTGTATGGGGTGGAGGAAGATCCTAGAATTCACACATCAAGGGCTGCATGGAGATTTTAGGACCTGCATAGGCCGTCTCCCCACTAAATCACAATTAAAACTCACAACATAGCCCACGGGTCCTACTTCTAAGTCTACTGTGCGTGTAGAGACTACTTCCAATGTTCTCGGGATCCCTTTTAAAGGACGATTCCCCTCACACACCAGAGGTGTCATGCTTCATAATAGGGGTGCCTCCTCATGTCAAGAACCTAGTTGTGACGTGGGCTACAACCCCCTCACTACGAGGGAGGAGCTCAGGATGTTTTCGGAAGAGAAGATGGTCCTACAATCCTACGTGCGCGTGGTGTGTTTAAGGAGAAGTGCAGTGCTGTGGTGATTAAAACTGCCTACACGGTTAGCTAAGGCGAACTTTATTCTACTACCCTGTGACCGGATTAAAAACAAATACCTTGTGATGTAGCTGCCGACATTAGAGACAGCTGCATCTGAAAACTATCAATATGTTTCTGCCTCTAGACCTCTAAAAGTGTTGCAGCCTTCATCAGGATCAGTCAAAAGCTACTGCAAAAAGGTGAAAAAGTGGAACAACATCCGGATTAGAGGAAGGGCCCTGCCTCTAGTCCGAATATTGACTCACGCACACTTCCTTTTTTAACCAGCCACGCTCCACACGGCTCCCCCCGTGTCCGCTAGACTTACGTGCTGGAGCACTCTGCATTCTGAGAGCGGGTGGTCTGCGTTCGTCCCTTTTGGCTCAAAGCCCAGGACAGATGTAGTATATTCCCTGACAGTTGAAGGTTCCATTGACGAATTTTCCGAACAACAGAACTGGTGTAGTATCCCATACCAGTGTCCATTATTTTTTATTCACATTTGTTGTTCCACTTTTTCACCTTTTTGCAGTAGCTTTTGACTGATCCTGACGAAGACCATAACACTTTTAGAGGTCTAGAGGCCGAAACATGTCAATCATTTTCAGATGCAGCTGTCTCTAATGTCGGCAGCTACATCACAAGCTATTTGTTTTTAATCCTGTCACAGGGTAGTAGATTAAAGTTCGCCTTAGCTAACCCTGTAGGCAGTTTTAATCACCACTAACCACAGCACGGCACTTCACCTTAAACACACCACGCTCACGTAGGGTTTTAGGACCATCCTCTTACGAAAACATCCCTGAGCTCCTCCCTCGTAGTGAGGGGATTGTAGCCCACGTCAAGACTAGGTTCTTGACTTGAGGAAGCACCCCTATGATGAAGCATGACACCTCTGGTGTGTGAGGGGAACTGTCCTTTAAAAGGGATGCCCCGCGAGCATGGGAAGTAGTATCTACACGCACAGGAGACTTAGAAGTAGGACCCGTGGGCTATGTTGTAAGTTTTGTTTGTGGAGGAAAATCTTGTCTATGTATGTCCAGATTATATGCAAGTACAGAAGCAGCGAGTCTCTACTTACTCTATATGGAAACGTATAATCTGGTCAACCACCCTCTCTCAGATGGTGTATAGATCTCCAGCAGTAAGAGGCCTCCCATGTGGATATGGATGGAGAAATGCATATTAGGCTTTGAGACCAACATGGAGGTTTGACACAAACTGCACACTATGTGTCTTCAGATAACCCTGTAGTCCAACACATTCAACAAATGTGGAAACCTGCACAGATCACATTGAAAATTCACCCATGGCTACATACGTTGGCCCCTCTTTGGCGAAATGCAGGCATCCAGGTGGACAGGACAACAGTTAATTGACCATGATAGGGCAAATGGATGATGGACTAGTTTATAACCAAGACTGATAATGTTCCTTTCCATGAGCTGAGATCCGAATATGGCCTCAATCTCTCTTGCACACACACAAGCTGCAATATATCCAAACACAACACTGTCTCAAAAGCAAATTGAGGGCTGGATCGTTGCCGTTACAGTACTCACCGATGTGCAATTAAATCGAAAAGTTGGGTACATCCATGGGAGCACTATCAGGGAATTGCAGATTGTTGCCGGACACTTGCCACTCTCTACCCACCTTCGAATGCACTAGGCTTCATTGGCAAGTGATTGTCGGAAATGCATATTCACTAAAGGGCTGTGCATCATTGATGGATGACCATGATACTATACTTAATTAAGCTACACTGAAATTCAGATACTTTAAACTGTTACACAGTCGGTACTGGTCCCCAGCTAAATTGCGTAAGGCAGTACTTCTACCACATTACACCTGTTGGCGCTGCAGGGGAAAGCCGCTGCGACTTTGTACATATCCTTTGGGGCTACTTGCGACTCTCTGGGTATTGGGAGGAGGAGTGGTCAGTTTTGACCAAGTAAGAGGAGGTCCAAATCAGACCCCCTGTACGTCTTACTTTATTACATTATTTGTCCGGGAATGTAGCCTCCAAGTATAGGAAATGCTGGATAGCATGGCGACAGCAAAGCTGGGCATCCTGCGACATTGGGGGAAGCCATTGCTCCCTGTGGGAATAGAATGGCTTGCGGAGTTAGCAAAAATAGCAGACTGCGAACCTATAGTTTATAAAATGAACAGCCAGATGGAACACTATGATAGAATATGGGAACCCTTTTGGTGACCCAGAAAACAGGCTTAGCAGGCCTTAGAAGCCTAGGAAGTCCCAATAAGGGTTGGCTTTATTACTCCTGTTAGTGCTTTACAGATCTATATTTGTATGATTGTTGGCTCGGGAACTGAGACCTCCGATAAATCATTGATGCATGTCAACATGGGGACATGCAGTACTTCATGTGTCAGGGCCCGTATAAAACCACCCATTGCCCCCACTAGCACTGCGAATGACAGACCCATCACAATTAACCATCACCCTCATACAAGTGTGACAATTCAGACTTTAAATATACATTAAAAAGACATGCCCCCCAAACTATTCTTTATAGCTTTGAGTGGTAGGTATAAGTGATATTAATGTATATGTAATTATTACACAACTGTTGTTGTGCTCCTCACAAAACCAGATAAACCAAGCTACCATGTGGCAGGCTGTTATAAGAGCCGGTGTTCACCATAAGGTGCTGGTGCCAAGCACCAGAATCCACCTGCTCAAATTAAGCACTGAGGACATGAGTGGAATGGGGTTACTATTTGCTGTACATGCTGCCGAACTAGGCATTGAGCATCGGTTCGTGGTGGTCCTCTAAACTGACGGAGTTTGGAATGTCTACTGTCATTGGATACTTTCTTTTCTAGTTTCCAACAGGACGACTGAAGGGCGGAGGGGGAGGATTAGTGGGAGGAAATCTATAACGGTTACCAAGAAAATAGAGAAACGAGGTTATATTTACGCTAGTTGCTTTTGTTCCTTGTAGAATGGGATAATGCACCTTTTGTGTTGTAAAATTTAAGATGGGTATGTTTAAAAAAAAAAAAGTTGGTATATGTTCACTGCATGCCTTTGAAAGGCTGCTCGCAGTGTTCTTCCGCAGTTGGCAGTGGTTTCAGTTCAGCAATCAAGAGTGCATATATGACACTGCAACACAACATCATTCCTGTTTTCGTGTGCTCCTTTAATGGCGTCACACCGTGATAATTAGTACTTTTTAGCTTTCTAACTAACGAGCATTTGGCATCGTGGGACCTACAGTCTTAGAAATATCAGACATAAAATCTATTTTATTTTTCTAAACTCCCTGCCACCTCACTTCTTTTGTTTGTTCCCCTGAATTAGTCGCAGGCATGCTGTTTCCCTTTCGGCCCATCACCTTATATCTCTGCTGGGAAGCAGTATAACTTCATTGCAAACCAGAGAGGGTTTTCTTCCCTAAATGGTCAAGAAACACCACTCACACAGCCCAAGAATGAAGCCAGATTAACTTGCTGATTTCTGCACTCTGCTTACCCCGTGAACGGTGAAAAATATATTTTTATTGCGTAAAACTGAGCAGAAAACATCGGCTTGTTTAGGTTGGACAAACCCGATGATGAGAATAGTTGGCCAAGCATATATCACGTTATAGTGCTGCTTAGTACAACAACTACCAGCTTCGTTTTTACTCAGTAGATTTGTGGATTAAAATAATCTTCTCCTGCGCTGTTAGCCTTGAATCCATTCTTATTAAAAGTAGCCATTTCTTGTTGCCGAAAACTTTGTTTTAAATGAAGACCGTAATAGACGCGCCTACACTGTGCTCTCAACGCGGATCGCTTGCTGCGGAGTGCATGGCGCTGGGGGTTGCTTCGTTTTTAACCAGCAAAGTAACATTCTTTCTGCTTCTCAGTAGGCCTAGTCTGGAGCGTAGCTTAGTCGATGAAATTCTGGTGCTGTGGATTTCAAATTTCCCAACCAAAAAAGTAGTGGGCTGCAGGGTGACCAAGTGAGATGGCCAAGGTTTGAACGGATATGTTTCCATGAGCAACAGGGTCAATACTGATTTTTCATTAGGTGGGCCTCTGCGTAGCGTGGCACAGTGTGCGAAAGATGATACCCAGAGCGATTGCCACTGGTTAGACTCTTTGCAAGCATTCACCCCATCACCTTTTGAGTGTTTGATTGCCAGTAGTATGCCTGGAAGTTTCAGACTGGTAGAACTTTCCAACACTATTACTGCCAATGTCTGTGAATTGCAAAAAGTAGCACATTTTCACCCATTCAAAGAATACTATGGGTGTAAATTTGCTACTTTTTTGGTAAACCACTCACTATATATATTTAAGATCTGGATCCAAAAAATGAACAGGTTAAAACCACTTACTGAAAGGAGAACAATGAGAGAAACAGACAGACATAGCAGACCGGAGTCAGGGACCCCCACCTAATTACCAGACCAAGAATACATTGGAAGGGTATCACACACCAAACACACCCGCTGAAGCAATGCCCCTGCCTGTCCCACCCTGTCTTTGTAGTTCTCCCTGGCAACTCATGACTATGGTACTACAGCACAACAGTCCTGGAGCCCCTGCAGTGGATCGCTTATTTTAAATGTATTTTCACTACACACACTCTTCCTTGTCACTGCTACAAAAACCTTGACAGTAGAGTTGTCAAATCAGTGCATGTGGACAGGGCTTCATGTTTCTAGTCCTTGTTTTTTACAGATCATTTTATCACATGACTGATGGCCTCTTATAGTAAGTTTGAGTCACAAATAGAGGAGGGCACCCAGGCAAATTAATAGGACAGGTGAGCTAGAGCCAAGCCAGGGGTCTGGCTTGGTTCTAAGAGTCCGTGCACAAGCTGAGCCTTGAAAATGTTTAACATCTGTATCGTGCAAAAACATGATAGATTCTGTTCAATATTAAAAAAAAAAGTGTATGCCTTTAAGATGCAGATTATATCACTGAATAGACAGATATTTATTAAAAGTTATAGTTTTTAGATACATTCATGGCTCGTGCCCCAATAACAATGGCATAGTGAACTAAGAGGCAAGTCAGTAGTCATGTAAACACTAAGGCTAGACTTATTTCTTGTTATAGATGGAGCAACATTATGGTCTGTTAAATCAAACATGAAAGGCACTTGAACAGCACCCATCCTGATCTCAAGTATTAAAAAGTGGGCTATTATGTCATAATAAAGAAGTAAGAGTCTCTGTGAAATAAAAAATTCACCTAGGATCACAGAACCTGTACAAGCAGGGACGTAATGATTCCAGGTTGTCTGGTTTCGCATTTTGAAATTCAGCCACCAGATGGGAATAGATAGATAGATAGATAGATCTCTCTTCCTCTCTCCTCCCCACTCCTGTCCTGTCCTTTTGGATTCTGTGTTTCGTTAACTGCAACCTTTTCTTAGCCATTAATGTGGGCTTTCATTTTTAGGTCTCGCCTAGCAGCGCGCATGCACCGCTCTGCGAGACTCATTGTAAGGGGGCTTCAAAAAGCTCACCACACGCTCGTGCGTGTGTTTTGGCCTAATGCCGCACGGGTGCCATGTGTTTTGAAGTATCGTGCCCAGACGCATGCGCTATAATTCAAAACACATGGCTTGCTGTGGCACGCGCGCACCACTTGTTTTTGCTTGTATCCGCAAGGCACTTCATTTTCGAGCACTCGTGGGAGAAGGTGGTGCAGATCAATGTTGCCGCTTCCACTCCGTCATACTGCTGTATCCAGGACACCCCTTTGTCATATCTGAACTTTCAAGATTCCGCAGACTTTGAGATAATGGTCTCCAGAGAACTTTAGGCTCGAATGGGGCTGGTCCTTTACGCGCACTGGACAGAGCTACGCATGACCAACCAGGCTCTTCTTCCTAGGTGATGGATGGTGTGTCCTGGATAAAAGGTGTTGTTAGCTTGTGGAAATCAGTGGGCTGTTCCCAGTTAGCACTAATGTGCTGGGCCATAGCAACTCCTTCGAGCGTATTACATAGAGATCAAAAACCTAGTTAGGTAAATATGAAATGTGTCAAATGCAAATGGCAAAACTAAGATCGCTTAGGATTAATACATTATTATTAGGTGATAAAAAAAGAAAATAACATGTCATTTTCCATCAAAAGGTCCTATGGAAGTAGTATATGCACGTAGAGGTTACTGTTTAATATATACTGCAAACTCTGCCCAAGGGCATTGGTTTACCATGATCACCAAATTACTTTACACAAGATCAGATTTTTTTAGGTATAGGGAGATTAAGTGATTTGCCCAGAATCGCACGATGTTGAGTCAACGCCGTGACTTGAACCTTGCTCCCCAGTTTCAAAGTCGGCAGCTCTGGCCAATAGACCACATCCTCTTCCGTTCGTTCTCCCGAAAAATTGCAGCGAGGAAAGAGAAGAAAGGTCGCTCACAGAGGAAAAGATAAACCCGGTGGGGGAGAAAGACAACCTGATCAGTTTAACTGCGTAAGAAGTAGCATGAAAACACGCAGGATTTGGGAGAACATTGTCTCAGTGTTTGCCATGCGTAAGGATTGCACAAATGTGTATTGCAGAATGTGCACGTTTCTTCTTTTCATGTAATGCAAGTGTTCAGTTTTTGGAAGATGGAGGGACAGGGACATCATGCGATCTCCACAAGATCACACAGTATTGTTGAAATGGTGAAGCCGGGATTATAACGCAAGTCTCCTTGTTCCAGGTTTGACAATTCAGCTACTTTCACAAGTCTTCTGCCCGTGCCCCACCTGATCCTATGAAAAGTAATTAAATGCACAAACAGCCCAGAACGAGTCTTTAAATGGAGCCAAACGGGCAACTAAAACCCACGCGGCACAGCACCCCAGTAAAACGCACTGCCGACTTACCCTGCCCCCAGCATAGTGGCAGCGACAGGACACCCTTTTAAATACAAGCCCCAGCTGTCCCGTGGGATGTGCAGGGAATGTGACCCCCACACTAGAGGTTAGCAGCAGCACTTAGTTTTATGTTCCTGCCTCCAGGAGGGCTAGGGTTAAGCTGCCCCGGGTTCCACAGCTTGCACTTGTTTACACAGTTGGGCAGAATTTGGGGCCTACCTCGTGCTCCTGGCTCCTTTCTCCGGAGACAGTCCCAAAGTACTGCACTAAGTTAGCAAAATGGATGTGGTGCCATTTCGTTAAAATAATAAACACCTCATTCCCGCTCTTCAAAGCCTTTGTGTTTTTCAGTGAACTAAAACAGTGTGAACATGTGGCCAATGAATGCTGCTAGACTTATTTAAGTGTCATTTCATTTAAAAATATCCCATTTTAAAGAGCTTTTGCATAATGAATGTTTTAAAAGACCAGTTGCTGTTCAGTCTTCCATTTGGCATGTCGTGTGCATTCTCCCTGTAAGCCACTGTAGTGATCCCATGTCTGAAGGGGTTACTTGTTGGGTTAACCTCTCCACATGTGTTTAGTGAGTTTTGGCCTTATGGCCTGGTGTAGCTCAGGGCAGTCTTGGCCCTTCTCATCGGTTCTGGTGTTTTGCGTTGACTGTAGTCCCAGTGGCAAGGTGTCACTGTGTGAAGTTTGTGAGCATTTCTTTTGGTTGTACCGAATAACCCCTGTGTGGGCCTAGTTGGAACCTGTGGGGTCTGCGCACCATAAGGTGTACCCCTAGTCACAATGGTGCTAGTTTCCACCCTTTGCTTGGGTTCTGGTGCTGTTTGTGTAACTAACATGGTACCTTGGGAGTGAATGTGTGAGCAATGGGATGTGCTGTTAGTCCAGCTTCACTTTGCCATCTGTATGATCGGTGTGCCATTTTAGGCTAAGTCTGGTGCATATTGAAGTTCTTATCTGTTGTGTAGCTGTTGCTCGTGTGTGTAAGGAGTTGTATCTAAAGGCTTTGTTTTCTTTTTTTCTCCAGTTTTATATTGCACAAACCCAACCCAAAGGTATCAGAGCACTGTACATGAGCACCAGTTGCCTAAGAGACAGGCACATTCATTTTTAGGCACAGGGAGATTAAGTGATGCGCCGAGAGTCGGAGGTGCTCACTTCAAGGTGTTATCCAGGCCTTCCCTTGAGAAAGCCTTGTGTCTGCATGTTCGTCCTTTCAATTTTGCGCCTGAGAGCGGGCCAATGCTGAGGATCTATAGTTGTGACTACGTTTAAATCAAATGAATCACCTTCACTAGACCTACATTGGGAGGAGGTGTGACATTGTGTGCTCGAATAATCAAAGTGTATTTTTGTGTCTCACAATGTCAAAATCTCTCCACATGCTTTCGTGGTTTGTTAGTGGTTAACTCTATTCACAGTAAACATAGTGTTTGCTAAACGACCCCCGTCACAAGTTGGTGAACCAGAATGCGTGAATTCTTGGAAAGTCACATAGATACACAGCGGCAAACCAAAACGGTTATCGAATTTCACCCCAAGTTCTAAAAGCTTTTCGGTGCAAGCTATGATTTACCCATTGATTATTTGACTTCACAGGCTTAATATGAACTAGCAGGACTGCCACAGGTGTGGCTGCAAAAGGAGGAAGGTAGCTCCATGCTTGTATCTCAGTTATGCGGAAGTCTGTGAGCTAGAGCCTTATGTGACTGAAATTAAATGCGCAAGCTCGGCAGTGTAATTTATTTCAGATGGACGGTTGGATGAAAGATTCTCCTGATCACTCATGCCAACGTCTCCTGCAAAGTTAATTATTCCAGGAGTTCACACCAGAGTTGTGGCCGGAACAGCACAAGTGCTTATTTCCATTGAAAGTTTCAAGCAGAACCTCCGAGCACTGTCCAACCGGGGACTAGACGATGAGGGGGACCACCAGAAGAAACCACCTGTTAAAGAAGGAGCACAAAGGCAGCCGTCTTTAGATTCCTCAAGGGTCTGTCGAGGTTACCCTGCTATCCGGAAATGTAGTCAGCCGAGAGCCTATGGGCTGCAGTAACTGGGATATGTTTAGAAGTATTGCCCAGTTTAATTTACTGTGGTTTATCTGATCAGTACAACCTAATTGTAGCTGCAAAATAACAGAGCCCTGTTCAGACTGAGGTCTTATTGTGCACGTGTTGATGAGATGAGAGGGCACAAAGAGAGCAGGCAGGAGGATGAAAAAGTAGCAATTATAACAAGCATTGGCATAGCCAATAGGTCTCGCCTTGGGGACCTTATAAGTGTTTAGTTATCCAGCACAATATCCTTGGTGCAACAACAAGTGTTGCATGGCTAAACACTTATAAGGTCACAAAGGCGAGACCTATTGGCTATGCCATTGCTTGTTCAAGGTTTTTTTTTACTCACGAGTGTTAATGACCTTCATTGTGATGGATTATATGTGCCATTTTATAAATTTGCAGTGGAGATTCCACTTATCATTTAAAGGTTATTTGTCTCACGCCTACACATATGCCATGGGTTTGAATTATCTTATGGTGGTGCACTTTTAACGCCAAACAAGACTTTTCAGACCAATGACCGTGCATACTCCAAAAAACTCTTGCTTCCTGTCAGTCAATCTGTTGCAAAAGAAAGAGAACAGGTGATAAACATGGATGTGCTGTACCTTCACTTAGTCACAGAGAAAACTGGTCTGTTTGTCCGCAGGTAGTGAAGTACAGGTCACAGACAGACACGAGGTACCCTTTCTTGATCAGTCCTTATAGAGGGAAAAATCTTTCAGTTGTGGTTTGGATGTACAATCTTATAACTGCTAATATTAAGGCTTCATTATGCAAGTGCTCACACTTAGGCCACGTATACTTCCAAAATGTCTAAGACGGCCACCATTATGGAGGCCACAATTAGAGCAAGGATGCCAATTGTAAGGAAGGATCACGAGCAAGTCAGAACCACGGGTATTATTATTATTTTTTTTAACAGATTTAAAATTTATTTTCAGCTCTTACATATATCTTCATAGATAACAGTCCTCACATCTTTTATTATGTCTCTTTTCACATGTTCGAATACATGATCATTTAAGTCTTCAGCATCTTGTTCGTCCTTTATGTTAAACATTTCCCACTCAACTCCCCCGCCTACTCCCCAACTGCAGGTCACAATTTAGAGGTACCAATGTAGGGTATCACTGCTCCGGGAGGGTCACTAGCTCATCTTCTCCTCCCTATATTTACGTTCTGCCGTTCACGTATCTGACCTTTTATGTGGATTTATGTTCACATAGTGAGGAGTGCCCGCCCTTTCTCTCTCTCTCTCTGGATCCTGGAGTACTGGGCTTCCCTTCCGGGACCGCACCCAAGGTGAAGCCCCCCCATTCTGGTTCTGGGTTTCTCATGCTCTCGACTAGTATTTTCCATCCTCTGGCTCGGTCGATCTTGCCCATCCCCCGGCGTGCATTCCGAAGTAGTATCCTGCTCTCGCAACCCGCCCAATCTTCCAGTTCCTTCTTCCATCACGCTATTCTGGGTCTCTTAGGTGTCCTCCAGCACCTTGTGATTTCCCGCCCGGCTAGAATGAGAGCAAGGTCCTGGAATCTATCCGAGACCCGTTATTTAGCTGTGTGGGAAAATAGACTCAGGAGACACTGCGCCGGTGTTCAGGGGACCACACCGTCAATTATTTTTGTCACTTCAGCTGTTACCCCCGCAAGTATGTATGTAGAGTTGGTCACCTCCAGATCATGTGCAACATGTCCGCCCCTATGGCACCACATCCTGGGCATCCCACATCCTCCCTGTGAAATTATCAATGAATGTGTTCTGGGGTAAGGTACGCCCGGTGTAGAACGTAAAAGTTAATCAGTCTAAATCAAGCATTCCATGAAATCTTAGCGGTCCTGGTTAGTATATTCGCCCAGTCCCTATCTTCCAAAGGTACGTCCATATCCATAGTCCTGCGGTCTTGTAGCGCTGTCAGGGGTTGGAGAGAGTCTACACCAATCGTTCTATAGAGGCACGTGCCTGCCTTGATCGTGCCTCCTGTAGTCCCCAGGTAGCGACATGTGGCATGGTGCTTTGGCGCCAGAGTACCTGCCCTCTAGGGTTTTTGAATAGCTGCCTTTACCGCTCTATGGTGGTGGAACTTGCCTTGGGAGATGTCTCGGTCTGCTTGGAATACTTCAATGTGCAGTAGCTCCCCATCTCTAAAGACGTCTCCCAGTTTTGTGGCTCCCGCCTGTGTCATCATAACCACTGTTATGTAAGGTGTGTCAAAATTATGCAAGTAATGACCACCTCTATGCTAAACATGGCCTCCGCATGATTTCATCAGATGCCAGGGGTATTCCCGGCTGCTGAGAGCTGACACTGTCCACCTGAGTGAGTCGCCATACTGCACATTTACACGCACATGTAACTAGGAGGCATGAATGCGCTCAGCTATAGTTAAATACACTCACACTGTCCGGGGCATCCATGTGCACTCCCGCCTCATCTGCCTCAACAAGCATATGATGCACTTAAATGTCTCGGTTTCTACTCTGGTGCATGCTCTCTTCTGCTCCTGACCAGCTTCTGCAGCAAGCTTGCGCTTAGTGTGTACAGGAACAAGACCAGTACCACTCTGCTGTAACCCCTTGAATGACCATGGGTCTGGGCTCCACATCTAGGAGCTGCTGATTGGCGTCTTGAAAGCTACTTGTATCTTACAGATAAGTGACCATTACATGTAGTCTTTGCTTCGTGGGACTTTACATCACAGGTAAGTACATGGGTCTTTACATTGCGGTCCGTTTTTCAGTACTTTACTTCATAGACCTTTTCTTCGCAGACCAGTATTTTTTAAGTGTTAATTATATGTTTGTATTGTATATGTTTATATATGTATTATATATAATATACACACACACACCAGTATAATGAGGGAATGTGAATTTAAAATTAATTTTAATTACGGCATGAATGTTTATTTAAAAAAATACAGTAAAGTTAGTAAATTGATTATAAATTAAGCAATAATGGTAATGCATAAAAATTCGTGTTCCATTTAAAAAAAATTTTTTTAAAAAATAGGAGAAAATTATTACAAAATTAAATGTATGTTTTAATTTAAATTTTAAGTTTGAGGTTTTAATGGTGCTATGGGAATTTTAGGGTTCAGGGACGAGTAATTTTAGGGGTGGTTTGGAGTTTCTAGGCTTTGGGGATGGGTAGTTTTTAAGCATGTGAAGACATTTATACGGTTAAAGGGAGAGTAGTGTATGGGGGGTCAAAAGAGGGCTTTTAGGGTTTGAGAATGGGTAGTGTATTGCTGTAACGCCCTGAACGTCTCAGGATCGTTTAACAGACACGACAATGAGGACGCAACCACTTGTGAAGGGTTAGTTCTTTTAATGAAGGCAAATAAAATACAAAGAACAAACAAAAGTTATAGTCACTGGAATCCTCCAGGCTAAGTACGTTACCAGCCCACAGCACGGATGGTCCTAACCGTCCTCTGCATATACGCCGATCCCGGCGTATGCCAACAGAGGGCAGAAATGAAATGGCCGACAATGCCAATCGGTAGGCTGTGAGGGGCACGAAGAGTGTTGGGGAGAATCGAGGAGTCAGGGAAACACCCAGCCGGGGTCTCTACCTGAAGGGAGCAGCCGCTCAACCTCTTCCTCAGACTGCACCGGGACGCGGAGTCACCTCCTGGTGATGCGTCACCGATACCCCAAGCACAAGCAAGAAGACTGAACCGAGAGCAGCCGCTCGATCGATCCTGTGGACTTCCGAGTCTGTAACGCGGCAAACACCTCCTGGTGTGCGTTACAGCTGGCAGTCCCTGTGTCTCTGGTCGGGCTGGGAGTTACGACTCCAACCAGCAAAAGCGCCACTGCGCTTGGACTCAGCCGAGTCAAAAAGCGAAGCTCAATGGTTGACCGGTAGAGCTTCCGGGTCCTTCACAGGTGAAGATGGGGCAAGACATGGCCCAGGGAGTAACGACTCGACCTACCTCCGTTCTTGCCTTACTGGAGCACCACTCCGGAACACTGCTCTTCACGAAGCAGGTACGTCGGTGTAAACACAATATCCGACAGCCTTGTACCTCCCGGTTCCTCCCTTTATAGGGCGTGTTTTCCTTGAGTTATGTAACAGCTCTCCTGTTTACATAAGGGCGTGTTTCCCTTGAGTTATGTAACAGCTCTCCTGTTTACATAAGGGCGTGTTTCCCTTGAGTTATGTAACAGCTCTCCTGTTTACATAACCTCTCAACCGCTAAGCATCCTGGGAGATGTAGTCCGTTTTCGCTGGTTACCGTTTTCCTCCCCTCGTATGACAGGAATTCTTGACAATTGCGGAGTAAGGAGCTTTTGGGACTCCGGGATGGGTAATGCCTGAAGGTAGTAGAGTTTTTAGGGGTTCACTCCCAGATAGTAAATATTTTGTCTTTTAAGCTACAGACCAAAATCAGCAAATTTGGAAAAACATTCAAAATAAATTTTGCTCTGCGCATGGCAAACTTGGTGTCATCCTGTTCTGCATGGTTTTTTCCTTTCTTCAGTAGCACATTTCAAGTTGGAGTTAAAGTACTTTTTTTTTGTAACCACCATTGTCAATATGCCCTTTAAATAATCTGTGCATAACCTTCAAGGAACAAACACACATGAACATATTTTTTTGCTGAAGTTCATGCAGAGAAGTCAAACCGCACCCAGTGCTTAATGTGAGCCGGAGCTTTCCGGTGCTGAGCACCGGCACTTAATTGGTTTCCGGTGGTTTCGGTCTGTCACAAGGTGGCACTGCTCATGTAATTTAGAGATGATCAGTATAACAGTTGTTTAGGAAAACTATATATATTAAGAAATTACTAATACCTGCCTCCCAGCCATTCCTTTAGCTTTGGGGACCTGGAATAATCTGAACTGTCGCATTTACATGCAAAAGAGATGGTTAGTAGTTGTTTTGGCAGCGATGACAGGGGCAAGCTGCAGTGGCACCCTGATCAGAGCCCTGGCACTTAATATTTTACAAATTAAGCACTGACCACACCAACTTATTAGAAAAACACAATTTGCTTTTTTTATGTCTAACCCAGGTGTCTCCAACCAGTCCATCGCAAGCTACCACAAAAACCTTCAGAGTAGCTCCCAGCCAAGTTTGTTTTTAATTAAGAATTGCAATAAATATGTGTTGCGATTTCCTTTTAAAGTTAAGAAAAGGCTATGATTATCTTACATTATTATCAGGCTGCAGATAGCAGAGCCTGATAATAAGCAGTGTTCCCCTCAGCTTATGACCCATGTGGGTCACAGATGGTCAGAACTGAAGCACTGAGATATTTAACTCTTAAGGAAAAGTAGTTCTCAATATTGGAGCATGAGAACAAAAAGCCATTTCTGAATGCTTTTAAATGAGAGAAAATTAAAATGAAGTTAACTTAATGATTAAGTTAACTCTTCATTTTAATTTTCTCCCTTTCCAAAGTGTCACATTTACAAACATCAGGCTTCTTGCTCCCAGTGGCTGGTGGACACAGTGCCATATGTATAACAGAAACCTACAATCATTTTCTTTTAAATGGGAAAAATTTAAAGTGATGAAATGTTTCTATGAAATGTTTTTCTCAGCTTTAAATTAAGCCAATTAAGTACTAATGTTTTATAAACCATGTTTCTTCACTTTAAAGTCCTCACATTTAAACAAATTATATTTTTCTATTATAAATATGGCACCATGTCTAGAGGCCACTGAGAGTAATATGCCTGCTGTTTGTAAAGACACTTTGACATGGGAGAACATTAAAATGATGATTTTTATGTAATCAATAGAAATATAAAGTTGAATCTTCAGTTGTTTTTTCTCCCATTTCAAAGTGTTGCATTTACACACAGCAGGCATCTTGCTCCCAGTGGCTGGTAGACACTGCCTTATTTATAACTGAAAAAATACAGCCATTCATTTTTAAATGGGAAAAGATTAAAGTAAAGAAAAGGGTTCTTTGTTGCGAACAATTTTGCAAAACATTTTTCTGCACTTTGATCCTTTAATTTAAAAAAAATGGTTGTATGTTTGTATTGTACAGCAGTTTGTTTTTAAATGGCAGAAATGTACAGTGCAGAGAAATGTTATCATGAACATTTTTCTGCACTTTGGTCCTCCCATTTAAAAAAAAAATGGTTGTATGTTTATGTTGTACATGTAACAGTGCCACACCTAAAGAAAGGTATGTCCTTTCACACATGTACATAAGGCACAGGCTGTCAGTCACCCATACACATATATCCCATTCATTCACACACATGTTCATACATCCCCACAGACCTTGCATTCACTGACCTGTATGGCAGCCCTTTCATAGTACCCCAGTCATAGTATTTTGTTAAAACCATAGAATCGGGCTTCGTGGGCATTAGGTTTAAAGTCGGTGAAGCTGGGTGAGGGGGTATCTGGTAACAATGCGGGAGTTACTTGGCCTTCTGTAGCTCATGACTACTTTCACTGATCAGAAGTAGCTCTCATTACAGAAAAGGTTGGAGACCCCAGACTAGCTGATATCTTGGTAACGTAAACTGAAAACCTCTTGTTGTCCTCTTCTCCTTATGATGCTAAATCATCGATTTATAATTATTTTTCCAAAAGAATTGACAGCATTGTAATGTATGGCATCACAGTTATGTTCTATTTTATAACTTGGAAGCTTAAATACCATTGCGCTGTCTAAAGCAGAAAAATTGAAAATTGCCACAAACTAAAATAATTTAGCTTAGAGTGTTCTTTACACACTTTTTTCACAGCGCTACAATTCCAACTCAGGCTTGAGGTATTCCATGTCAGTTGCATCATACACTATACTGTCCTATAGTAATGCCATAGTCTGTAGACAACAACTTTAAGGTCACCCAGTTTCGGGCTTGAGTTGCTCATCCAGTCCTTGTTTCCACTACAAGCTGTGATTTATAGTCCCATTAATACCCCAAACTACAAATCCCAGCATTCAAAGAAAATTCCTAATCTGGGAGAGCTACCCACACATTGGCCTGGGTAATGTGAGAGCTCTGAACAGGGACATTCAATGTGAGGTCAGTAGGGCAGAGTGCATGACTTGTTTCCAGATTAACCAAATCACAAAGGGAGATTTCAGGGCCAGCAGGAGATAACTCCCCAAATATACTATTATGAAACACAACAGAAACTGCTCGGTCTACAACAAACAAAGCATTGGTGCTGGAGATAGTGACCTAGCTGTGGTGGAGTTTCCTTTGAAAGGATGATTTCCCTCATTCATCGTAGGTGGCATCCTTCATCATTGGGAACCTCCTCGCACAGTCACTATCTCCACCACTGCTTCGTTTGCTGTAGACCTAGGAGTATTTGTTTCCAGAGTAGCCACACACAGTAATTTTTTTTTGTAACTAATCTAAATGTAAAGAAATCGTTATATGAGCCTCATTAAAGTGTATTGGGCACTCTTCAAAAAGTGACTGGACTGATATCTGTAGAAAGTGCTGAATAGGTAAAAGACACTTCTTGGGTCACTCACTGATGTTTACGAAAAATGGAAGGCTTTGGATTGTTTTTGATAGCAGAACAACCACAATTTCATTTTTCTTTTAAAACGAGCATTAATTGTTAAAGCAATCTTAATGCAGCACCTTTGCCAGCGAGCCTATGTGCTCCAGTGAAGACCTGAGTCAGTAGCTTCACAGGCAGACTTATGTGGGTACCATGTAGACACACAGATGTCCATGCCTAACAAGATATTTTGTAATTTAATGCACATGAAGTCAAACAAACATAGTGTACTGATACAGATGTACCACTGCCACTGGGATGGGGCTACAGGCACCCAGAACCATGCAGTACAATACTGCCAGGGGGTAAACCAGACCTTCACTGCAGGGAATGCCCACCCTCCAGGCATCCCATTCAATATAAAGTCTATGAGTTTCTGAGAGATATAATCACATTCTGCAGGGGGGTCATAACATTTTGTTACGCCACTGAACACTGCCCGCAACTAACCATGTTGAAGTTCTATGAAATATTGTGAGTTATATGAACCGCTTCAAAATTAAAAAATATAGTTTTTAGCTCTGCTCTCTTGTTATACAGCTTTGAATTATGAATGAAACCCTTATGCACACATTGTACTCAGAGCTTTCTTGTCAGTACATATCTACAGCTGAGACTGTGTGATGGTTAAAAATGTTCCCTAAAATATCAAGTAAAATTAAGTCTTCATGTTTGTATGCATTTCACGCATGACTAAAAGAACATATACTAATGAAGTGCTGCATGTTGTCTCAACCATCTGCTTAAGTATTTAGCTGGCACCGGGAACATCATTTCAATGGACCATGTGGAGGCCATTGTTCATATAGTCAACGTATGAACTGCGACACAGCAGAAACTTTTGCATGGGTTTCAATAGAGGGTTCACAGTTAAGGTGCCGTCTTTCATTCAGGTCCGGCACAGGCAGCCAGATCAGAAACAAACAACTCAAAACTGTCCCTTTTATAAACTGCCCAGGAGACCGTACATGTAGCAGGAATGCACTACACAAATGCTGATTCATGCAAGCCACAAGCTTGCATGAAGTAAATGACGGACACCAAATATGTTGACATAAAATGATCATTTTCCCAGGTTGCCACACTGCCATGTCATTATGCTTATAACTCCTAGCAGTTATCAACAAGCATTGGCATAGCCAATAGGTCTCGTCTTTGGGGCCTTATAAGTGTTTAGCCAGAGTTACTGGCTTTGCTAATGTGTCTAAGCGATGTTGTAGAGTAGTGTGGGTTGTGTGCAGCATGTTGCAAAGTTATAATAAAAGAGTGTTATAAGCATTTGTGTTACCTTAGATGATATAATGTATAACTGAACGACTTATTAAATAAAAAGAAAATGAAATTAGCGCTTCACTGGCAAGCTCTGTAAAGTGGCACACATGTCTGTGGTTGTCAATAAAATCTGGCCACTTTGCAAGCACCCTGTCTTGCATTATGTAATTTTATTTATTTTTCGTATTTTTAACCTTTTAACCCAGGGTAGAACTACTGTCTTTGGATATGTCAATATTTGGAGCCTCGTGCAGATGCAAATCCTGATAGTTCTATTTCAGGATCTCTGCAGTTAAATACATAACGCAAGGCAGGTTTGAGATGCACTGGGCGAACTCTTCATGTGTCGGTGGTAAGACTGCTTCTCATGCTACAGATCAGAAAATATGTGCATTATGATAGTTCTGCAAATGGATATAGACTCTGATGTCATGGTTCAAGTGAAAATATGATAGTTGTGACAGGCAATGAGGGGTGTATCTGTGGATTTGAATTTTTTTTTTTACTGAACTGAGACTCTACCAGTGTGTCCGACGATGTAACTAGGTTATTACTGAAATGTATTTGAGTACGCACTTCACCATTTTAGACATAACCTATGCATCTAAGGTTCTGCTTCAGCCTATGATAACTGTCTGGCATATGATAGCTGTACCCTCGTAAGTGATGGATGTACCCTCAGCATGGGATTGCGGCAATCTGTTTATCATACAGGGGACCACTAAATGTAATGGGATTTTCCTTGGTAACGTCTCACCTTTCCGAAGCAGAGCACCACGCGTAGACTGAATAGAAAGAATCGGAAATCACTTTGAGATCACAAATCGAAGAGAGGGGCCATAACATTCAGGCAACAAGTGGCACGGGCAGGAAACCGCTGATGAAAGCTCCCACGCTGCAGGAGGTTGGAGGCTGAGATATGGTGTACTGAGGCTGCTCCCAGTCACAAGCCACGCTGGGGGACAAAGTCCCACCCCAGCGCGTTCAGGCAACAACTGGAGTGGGCAGGAAACCACCAATGAAAGGTTGTTTATTTATTTTTTCTGCCGCTAAGCGTGTATTCTTGGAAATTTCTTCTTTAGGGTTTATTGCTGTGGCGTGGAGTCCCTATAGTCCTCTGACCAATTTCTGCATCCATTTGTGAGGATTTTGTGAAATGCGCAAGGAATTATAAATGTGCAAAAAGAAAAGCTATAGCTCTTTTCAGTAGCGTGTATGCTTGATGCGCTTCAGAGCAAAAAAGGCAGAAAAACAATCCCTTCCAAGCAAAGCAATGTGAGATATCTTTTCACCAGTTGACCCTGTGAACTTTAATGAAAACCCAAAATGGGGAAAAGAAAAAAAAGAAAGAAGCGCGCGCCTCACGCTAAAAGTTGGACCGCGAGCAGGCAAATGCAAACAGCTCTATTCAAGTGCTTGTGCTGGCATCCACCTTGCGGGAGCAAGCAGTGGCGCGCGGGCCACCTGTTTTCAATTAGCGTGTTCGCTCCCGCAAGATGGATGCCAGCACAAGCACGAGTGATTGAAAAGGGCAGACCAATTTCTAAAGGTCATCTCCTAGTGCAGCGCATGCACACTGTGTAGGCGAGACCTAAAAACAAAACAAGTTTCTTAATTTCGACGAGGACATCAACATTTAAGAGAATAAATGCCTCACCATGGTAAAAAGAAGAAAAGTAGTAGGAAAAGGGTTAAATGGCGTTTGCCACAAGTTTATATGGCTAACATCAAAGTGATAGCATCAGCTAGTGGCTTTTTGTTTCCAGGTTTCAGACACGACTTTACAAGCAAGCAAATGACTATACCACTGTCGCGGCTGGCATAACTCGCAGGTGGGGACAGGGGTCACGTGGGTGGGGGTGCAGGGGTTAAATTTAAATAAAAAAATAAATAAAAACGTACCTTCAGTGGTCTGGTCCTGCGTCGCGTCGTCCTCGCAGGAAGCAGCCACAGTCAGCCTCCCCCCTCCCCTAAGATAATCACAACGCTGCAATGGCAGCATTGTGATTGACTGGGATGCCGACCGCACAGGCCTCTATGGGGAGGCCATTTTCTCCATGTAGGCTGCATGCAGCCTACATGGAGTAAAGGGAGAGTGTGCATGACTGGTTTGGTCGGCCCTGGCGCAGACCAAACGGTCAGTGCCCACAACATTGGGCTAGCCCCTCCTCCCAACCAAACCCTTCTTCTGCTTTCTCGCAGTGCGTTGCAGTTTCACGTGCCGTGTGATCTACAAAGGCATTGCCTGGTCCTATTTTATCAATCACTTTCTTGTGTGCACTACACTTAACAATTGCCACTTTCTTAGGCCAGGTTAAGGAAGTAAAAAGATTATGTACTAATTCTCCATGCACTATCTGTGTCTCATGTGAGGTGAGAAAGCCCCTTTCTTTCCACAAACGACCAAAATTGTGTGCCACTCCGAAAGCATACTGGCTGTTGGTAAAAATGTTAACACGTATGTCTGTACTAAGCTCAAGTGCTCTCGTCAGTGCAATCAGCTCGGCGGCTTGGGCCGACTTCTGTGGGATGCGAGCTGTTTCAACTACTGTCTGAAGTGTTGTAATCACGTAGCCAGCAGATGTAGTGCCATCAGGAAATTTTAGACACGAGCCGTCAACCCGATAGCTCCCCATCAACACTAGGGAGAGGTGTATCTTGTAGGTCAATGCGGCCTTTTGTTTGCTCTTCAGTTAGGAATATACAATCATGTATCTCTTGTGACTGAGACGGAGTAGCTGGAAATGGCAATAGTGTAGCAGTCAGACATCTTTTCAGCGTAATATGAGGGGCCAAAAGTGTCAATTCATATCCTGTCAAGCCAGCACTCGTCAAATGCTGTGTTTTCGTTTGATTTAGCAAAGCATCAACAGAATGGGGTACTAACACAAGCAGTTTATCTGACACAGTTTATCGACATACAAATGCTTACCCGTATCATCGGCCAATGACTGACCACTAAAATCATGGAATGCTTCCTCAAACCTTGAAAAGAAATCAGAAACTGATTCCTCTGTTTTCTGTTTACAGGATGCTAACGTAGTCCAATCTATTTTCTTATGGGGGTATGAGAGTCTTTAACTTAGTCACAATAGCTTTAGGAAGATCTAATATCTCCTTCTGAGGTTTCTGCGCGGGCTCCCTTTCCACATCTATTTGTTCTAAATGTTCCCAGGTATCACCATATGCTACATTGTCGTCTATTTTACGTATCGTTCTCCACATATCAGGAGGCAAAATAAGCCCGACGAACATATCAATATCTGGCAAGGTCACAGTGCAGGAGCTAATAGCTCCTTCCACCTCCTCATAGAAGGTGGCAGGATTTTTCCGGGGGTCGGGCAAAGCAGCTTAAGAGCCATCATGTCAGCTCTACTCCATGGAGTGTAAACCTAATTATATATAAAATATCCCTTTGCATCATCCGAAGTTTTATCATCATTGGTTCCCGCACCCTTCAGAGGAACATACAGGGGTGCAGCTTCACGCACAGGTTTTATAGCAACTGTAGTACTACTGGGTGCAACCTCTTCCACCGGAACATCTATGTACTGTGCTTGAGTTTAAACTGCTTCTATACCTCTCTGTTTTCTAGCTAATTCTTGTTCCTTTCGTAAACCTAATGTTGCGTCTCGTATTTTAAGCATTTGTCTAATCATATCAGATAAGGCCGAAAAAGGAAAGTCCCTTCTGTTAATCTTTTATAAACAGTATTTATATCAGCGGGCTCTAGTTCCTGAGAAATGTGTCTATAGTCAAATATTACCTCCGAAGCAAATTTTTCTACAAAATAAAATTGCTCTATATTTTGCCACTGTTGAGCCATAGCTACAATGACAGATGCAGTGTGAGGCCGACGAGCCTCCTCTCTAGCAGCAGTTTTTAATGTATCTTTTTCTGCTTTAGTCAAAGTAGAGCGAGTCTGTCGCCCATCTTGCTTATCATGTTCTTTGTCGTCTGAAGACAAATGCTCCTCGTCAGAAACCTCATCAGGGGCACTTGGAGTGGGAAATTTATACGGGGTGGGGGCGTTCCAATAGGATGCAGTCATCCTGAGGTTTTTTAAGTATGGGATAAATAGGGCACCTAATAGGGTACTGGCCATTTACCTCTAATCGACGTTCCCTATCTTCTTTTTCATTTTTTTCCTTCTTTTCTTTATTTTTGAATTCCATCACTTTTTGATATATCGTTTTTCGTTGGTTTTTTTGCTATAGCTTCTGCTCTCTCTCGTACTTCTTTCTCCCTCATACGCACACAATCAAACATATCCGGTCTACTTTTTTCTCTTAAATAAACACTGCTCTACATATTGAACCTTTTAAAATCGAATGACCCATTCACTGGCAATTGCAGATCAGAATCTTTCTTTGTGTATTTGTTTCACAGTGTACCATACATTATGGAAGAAATACCATATTTGACATACATGTCTCTATTAGGTGTCACCTCTGGGGGAGCCGGCTGACTTTGTTCCAAGCTAACTTTGGTACCACAAGAGCAGCAACACCACTTACGGAGTGTGCTGAGAACAGGCATGTTTCACAAATATATGTAAAATATTACTACTCAAAATAAATATTTCAAAAGGAGAAAAATCTCCACATTACCTGCCTTCAAACTTTGCAAAGGATGAATAACAAATCTAAACAAAAAGCCCAGGCCAAACAAGTCAAGAATGCCGCTTCAGCGACCTTACCAAACAGAAGTCTCCAACTACCACCTGCCGATCTCTTGGTCGACCTAATGGTCACTTCAAAATTGCGCCAAAGAAAACCCCAGTCGAAACCGGCCACCACCTGGAGGGTAAAATCGGGAAAACCGGAAAAGTCACGTCAGCCTGCAAAGACAAAGTTCTCCTCGTGCAGTGCGCTTCCTCAGTAAGACTTCGATCCTCCGTCAAGACCACTCCTTCGTACGGCCGCGTCTCCGATGGGGCCCCACGTGTCAGGAGCCAACTGTGGAAATGTTCCTAAAAGTGGGCACACTGGTGCAGGGTCACCCTCTTGTCCACGGGTCCAGAGACCAACAAAATAGAGATCAGCACTGGAGTTGGAATAAATAACAAGTTTATTAATCACTCACGAGTGGGACCACATCCACGTAACACTCTCAAGTGCTGCAGGAGGTAGTACACTGAATTCTCCAACCGTATCCCTTTTATACCGGTTTTCTGCAATGTAAGCATGTGAACAGAAATAGGAAGAACAAGTTTTATAAATGGTTATCAGCAAACAAGGGCAGATGAATAACTAAGTGGTCAACAAAGTGGGAGGGGGAGCAGGAATGCTTATGGCAGCAGTAAATGGTCGACAGTTAACATCTGAGACCAGGTGCACTGGCAGCTACAAACCCTCAGCACGTACATTGCTTTTAGCTGAGTCAGTAAGTCAACTAAAATTGATAACACAAGCAGAGTGAAAAGACGAGCAGCAGAGGACGGGAGAATTACTAAGGAAACAAAATGGACACCACAGCCAAAATGGCTGTTGCTTATGCTAATTAAAATATTACACATTACCACAGTGTGAGCAAAAGGTTTTTGAACAGATTAAAAAAAAAAAAGACCTTTGACTCCACAGAAAGTCTTTCAGCTACAGAGATCTGTTTGTAGAGGTAGGTCGCATATTGAAAGTTTGGCAGCGTACAAACTGACATTTCTTGACATGTAGAATATTCTGCACAGAGGGTCTCATAGATGTTCCTATATTGTTCTTTTGTCTTTCAGAGGTTGATAAAAGTGCTGTTGTTCTGTATCTAATACTAAACCATGAAAATCTCATAGCCATTCGACACCCTGTTAAGTTTAAGTGGAGTGCATCAGAGTAGATTGACTGTGATGAAAGCCTGGCTTAGCATTTCCGTCTGCTCACATTAATACAGCTACACCAAATGCTGTGTACCTGTTTGTGTGACGTCACTAACAACCTTTTGATGCACTTGCTTATCTGGACATCTCATTTTCAATTACAGAGTTGCTGCTAAAAAGTTGGTAGGTTTGGGACACAGAATCACACTTCTGCCTCTTCTTTCTTTTGACATTTTTGGTAGTAAAACAGCTGAGTGAGTTTTTGTGACCTGCTGGTCATAGAATCCAATCCTTGTAAGATTGCTCACCTACTAAGCCATCTCTTGCAGAGAAACGTGTAAACTGCTGATACGTAGTCCTAATTCTGTAAGATAGCAACGTGTTTTGAGTCCTTGAAGCAGAGATGTGTGTCTAACTATCTCAAATTCCAAAGCAAGTAATACGGATTAGTGGGTAAATGTGCCTGCCTTCAGAGACCTATGTGTAACCTAGGAGTCACAAATTCAAATGTAGCCATGGGCAATTCAACCTTTATTTCTTTTCGAATACAGGAGAGATCATGCAGGTCATTCAAATAAATTAGAAATAACCCCTTTTATAGAATTGCAAAGAGTTTGTTCCCTTTGGGGGTGCAGATAAGGGTGATGTTTGACCAAAGTGCCCGGCCACTTCTTTCTGTGACTGTCCTTTTATAATATGTATTATATTTTTTTTAGTTTGCGGGCTAAAGGTTAGTTTTTAAGAAACAAGGATGATTTTGACCCATTTATAGCTGATAAAGAGTATAGGCGACCTTGGAAATATTTACAGTTGCCAGTGAATATACCAAAAGACGTTCAGTTCTGCGTGCAAGAATTGAGCTTGCCGTCATCCGATTACACACAGATCTCCACACCAAGTGTTTGTAACACTGAAATATATAAAATGTTTTCCTCAACAATATAAGGAGCTTATTTTTAGTTTCTTGCCAAAAGACTGCTTCCAACATCTCGCCAACCTCAGCAGAAAGAAAGAAAATTACTTGCGTGCATACTTTCATAGAGGCGCACTGGGTCAGCCTTTTAACCAAATATGCTGTTCAACAGTCCTTTTAATGTTGCTTCCACCCACCACGACATATAAGAGGCAAATTCAGATGTTGTCTTCCTCGAGTGACATCTTTTTGTACGGTCACTGGTGCACATCTGCCTAAGTGCTCTTTTGTGCCATGGCTGGTGGTACAAAATTTTTTCTTTATTATATGTGCTTAATGATCCTTATTTTGCAGGTTACATGAATGCCAAACCAGTACTGCATTTTCGTTACACAAATAAGAATCAGATTTTCTTTTGTTGTGCATCAAAAGCAAAACGGGTTTCTATGCCTTTTCTAAGGGCACCTTCCTTATAGGAAGCATGCATACTGCCATATTATAACTGTTTTTTAGATTTTTTTAAAAAAATTTATTGCCAACTTTTGGTTTCGACATTTAGGCATTAAATGCTTTTTACCTTTATTTTTCGTGGCCAGTACTTGCAATAAAATAATAATAGTTGCAACAGTACAACCAACTCTACAAAGCCAGAGCTTGTTCAGTCGAATTTTGAGCATTTTTGGCAATCTAAATTTGTATGCACTATATTAGTCTCAATAAAGAACTGTGAAAAATGACAGGAAAGCGAGAACCCTTAATAATGAAAAGAAACATAAATACAAAATGCATTAAGTTTTTAGTGCATCGTCTTACAGTGAGTCGTATTGATTAACATAGTTGGGCCAACTGTTTCTGTGGTTTTTACGTCTCGCCTAGCAGCAGTGAACGGATGCACTTTGAAGTCAAGGTAATTTACTGCTGTTTCTCTTCCAGCCTGGTTGCAACGCGACAGCGCGGTAGTTAAAGGTCATATTCTTCAACATAGTTCCGTCACTTTTTTTTAGGAATCCATCAATCCCGAGGCTGTGGATGCCTCAATGACTACGTCTTTTTCTTAAAAGGTACACAGTCTTCCGTTTTCATTTTTTTTCACCTTTCTAAACTCAGTACCTCATAGTTGAGAGTGGTGGTACATAATTGGTCCTTTTTTTATCTTTGATATACAGTCGTTTAGGACCTTGGAAATAATTTTGGCCCATATAATTCTACGAAGTGATTTAAAGATTCACACATCTAAATGGAGAGTTTTTGTGTATAAATACATTGCCTCTACATTGTTCATGGCACCACAGCATCACTCAGCGCCGCCACAGCATCACTCAGCACCGCCACAGCGTCACTCAGCGCTGCCACAACGTCACTCAGCGCTACCACAACGTCACTCAGCGCTACCACAACGTCACTCAGCGCTACCACAGCGTCAGTCAGCGCCACCACAGCGTCAGTCAGCGCCACCACAGCATCACTCAGCGCCACCACAGCATCACTCAGCACCACATCAGTATCACTCAGCATCGCCTTTGCACTAGTACACCACCACATCATCAACACTCAGCAAGACCTGAGTATCATTCCGCATCACCTCAGCCTTGTCTCCGCACCAGTCACCACCACCACCACCTCAGCATCACTCAGCGTCACCTCAGCCTGCTGTCTGAATCTGGCATCTATTGATCCTCCCCTAGGGTCTGACCGCTGCTAGTGTTATAATACAGGTACTAGTTCCCAACCTTCACCCTCCGATTGTTTATACCCCCTCATAAAAAAGCTTTAACAAACAACCATTGGAATAGGCAGAAACAAGTTGTAAATACTTTTTTTAATATGGTCGTTCAGTTGTACATAATGCCTTCTTGGTCATATACAAGGTAACAAAAACGCTTCTGACACTTTTTTATTAAAACTTTTCAGCATGCTGCATAGCAGCCACACTTCTCTACAGCACAGCTTAAAGACATTGGCAAAGTCAATAGCTCTGCCTAAACATGTATAAGGCACAAAAGGCGAGACCTATTGGCTATGCCAATGCTTGTATTTTTTTCTTATCATATTATGTTGCCTAGGATTTTGACAGTTCTTGCATGCAGTGATGACCTCTGATGGTTGATTGCCGGTTTTTATGTTGATCCGGAATTTCATTGCTCTCACTCTACCTTTTGCCATACTAGGTGGATTTAATTAGTGTGTTAAAATTGCTCAAATGAACTAGCATTCCTCTGTGTAGTTACGGTAGGGGCTGTTGGCATGTTTTGGGTATCTGTTCAACAAATTAGAACGCTCATTCAGATCTTTAAGCAAATCTCTAATGTTGGTGAACTCCCGATCGTCCGCATGCTGTAAATCTTAGCTGTGATGGCATGGTTTGAGTTCCCTCCATTTGTAACTGTTGAGAAAGCGGAGTCAGTGTCTGCAAAATAGACACTTGCCTCTAAGCAAAACCCTATATTTCTGATTGTCAACTTTCTACAGAAGATCAGTATTTTGAGCCTGGTGGGAAACAGCTTCTCTAAATGCACTATCATAAAGCTCTTAAAATGAAGCACATAATGCATGATAATGCTGTGCAGTATTGGCACCTCTGATGTATTTTATCATCCTGCATAAATGAGTTGTATCTGGGCATGCAAACCAACTAGTTTGTATGTAGGCTTTCATTCTGCACTTCCTTAATTTCTAAGCACTGTAAATAATGTTTTATAGTTCTTTTAATGAAGACTCAGTTTTGCAGCAGCGGAATTATTGAATGCAGAGACGACCTTGTCAGGTTTCAAATTTTGCGCTGCATTCCGTCCATCATCTGTGTTCCTTTTGCTTTCTCGCCCTTAGTGCGCCTGGTATGCCCTGACGTGTGTCCCAGGTTCACTGTGTCACTGGATTCAAGCTAACCTGGCTGATGAGGCGTGTTGCCCCAAAACCAGTCCCAGGATTCTGGCTTCTGGTCCAGGGTGGACCTGGCTTCGCTGTTCGAGCTGGACTGTTCCCATAAGGAACAGGGTCAAGACTGGTTTGCATATGGCTGGGTTCAAACTGGGGTGCCACGGTGAGTAAAAGAATTATGGATTTAACCCAGATCTCTTGACTGGGGGCGAATGTTTGATTTGCTGTGCATTCCATCCATCATCTGTGTCTTTTGCTAGAAATCACACCATATCTCAGCAGTGAGCATTTATACTAAATGAGTTACCCAGTCCTCTGTATACTCGGGGTTACTTTTGGTATGCTGGGCGGATTTTCTCTTATTTTCTATTAATTACTCTTGCAAAAGCTGTTACTTGGTGCATTAGTTTGGCATCCTGACACAGTAATGCTTTACTGGTATCCTACAATAGCGACTGACTTCACTTTTCTTGAATACCACCACACACTCGCATGCATATCTGATGTCTCTTGCGGTGCTTCTTTACTTTAATGTTTGTATAATATGGCATCTTTATTCCAACAATCACTACCAGAATCAGATTCCTTAAAAATATTTACGCACAATTAATTTAATTTCTTCGTTCTAAGTTTTTTCAAAATAAACTCAAGGGTGATATAACCCCGAAATTAACTCCAAATATGTTTCCAAATATTTTTCTAACTTCTCCACAGATTGGAAAATGTTTATCACCATCCGTGATCAATGCATTTTGCGGACTTTGAAATGGATTGATAACAGGGTACATACTTTTGAGAGAATAGTCCCTGTAAGACATATTAGGCATGGGTGCATGGATGGGCACTTGAATCACTGAGGCATTGATCCCACTCCTCCATTCTACAGGCTATAATGAAAATACTTTGAGAAATAGCAATAATCGTGTTGCGCTTAAGGCAGATACTGATGTGTAA
Organism: Triturus cristatus; assembly: GCF_964204655.1. Classification (NCBI taxonomy): domain Eukaryota; kingdom Metazoa; phylum Chordata; class Amphibia; order Caudata; family Salamandridae; genus Triturus; species Triturus cristatus. The sequence continues at coordinate 834,054,398 of NC_140591.1, forward strand.
TGGTCATCTAGATATTTGTTCTATAGTAAATAACCAGACGCTGTGTTTGCGTAAAAAGGAAATTTGACAGACTTGGCTAGCTAAAAAAAAATAAAAGGGATAAACAAACTGTATGGCCCACAAGTAGACCAGTGGCAACCTATTTTGAAAGCAGTAGTATGGGTTGGTTCAAGACTGTAACCACATGCATACAGTAGTTTTCACAGGCCCAATTATAGCAAAGTTTGTGGTTATTTAATGTTTTTAAATATGACTTTCAAGATTTAGAACTCTGTAATGAAAACGCCCTTCCTAATTTTTGTCAGGATAAATTCATATGAAAATGATAAGGCTATTTAAAAAAAAAAAAAAAAAAAGGTATGTTCTATTCGCTCTTGATATTTTCGGCAAGTGAATTCAGTTGTATGTAACTTTCTTTGGTCCATACCGGGAACAAAAAGTATAATTTTAACTGAGCGTGTGGGTGCACTAGTTTTCTTTTGCTTCGTTTACACAAGATGGGAGCTGAAATATATAAACAGACAACATAATAAATGGAGAAAGCTAAACACAAGTGACAGATAGGTTGTAGGAATTCTAACCCATTACTTTTTATTTAATATCTATAGGATATCGATGATCTAAAGTATGTGTTGTTTTGCCCTCCATATATCGGAGGTGATGCAGTCCTATCTTTGTTCCTGCTTGCAACCCACAATTTAGATTTGTCTATAAACTTTATGTAGATAATTAAAAAAAAGAATTGCTGACTGTCTCATTCTGCTAGATTGATGTTAGATTTTTCACAAAGTGTGTGTAAAATCCTTTTTCTGTGTCCACATCATCAAGAAACTGTTTTTGAATGGTTTTGTTAATTTTATAATGTGTTAAAGTGGCCACATTTACTCTTTTATATCTCAATGTTACACACCCAGAGTTTGAGAATTCAGTTTCTTCACTCATTTATTTAATGTATATACTTGTCACCTGGAGGTTTCATTTGGTGGATTGAGTTTGTGATTTGTTTTGTATGCTGCAAATTGCCAGGATCTTTAAACTGGAACTGCCCAGAAGCTCACTTTCAAGATGCTCCCAAGAAATGAAAATATGAATGAAATCAAATTGGCGGTGTTATAATGGAATGACTGTAGGCAGTAGATTCAGAGGATGGCTCAGCCAACACCATTTGGCCCTGCAACCTAGATAGCCTCCGTTCCTCCAAAAATGGAATGAATGAGGATCCTGCCAGCCCTTTGTGGCTCTTCATGCACAGAGTGAATCATGTTGATAGGTCTTACAATTTTAAACTGCATGCACTGTTAAAGGTTCGAATGAAAGGTGGCCCCATATTGCCACTGACTAATGCCACTCCTGCTGCCTCCCCAAAATGACATTAAAAACTCACAGGGCGGAAGACGGTTCTGCGCGAGAGGCTCTGCGGTCGACATTGATATGTGGTTTGCAACTGAGTAGGAAGCTTCTCATGCCAGCAACGGGTTGAGGTGGCTCAGAGTCCCCCCTCTTCCTTGAAGTGTTAAATTTCCACTAACATTTTGCCCCATTTTCATGTTTGGTGCAGTTATGGGTGCTATACCCGCCTTTAGCACACTGCGCATGATGTAGTGACGTGTATTCATCTTAAAAAAAGTCAAACACATTGTCAATCACTCTTACGGTTCCTACTAAAGGATTTTAGCACCTTGCATTGAATATTATATACTTTGATTTAAGCGATAAAATAGACCTTTTAAAATACAGTTCCCCATACAACAACATTATATCTGCATTACATGTTGCATTTTAAAACATCGCAGACTTTTCACCTGCACAGCAAATACTGACATAGAATAATACATAAATAATACATAAATAGTTTTAATGTTGATGATGCATAAATACAATATCTGAGCTAGGTCAAATGCTCAGTCCTCTTTTCCTTCCTTTCTATTACGTCGGAGGTGTCTGCTGCATCCCCTTCCTGTTCCGGACCGTTGCATGTTTGTGTATTTTGTGGTGATCTAACGTGACTCACTTGCACATGACTTTAGCCTATCATCGCAGAGTAGTCGTCAAAGGGTAGCACATGTCAACCACAAGTTTCCTTTCTATTCTTGGTTAAGGGAAGTCTTGCAACGAAAAAGCGTTACTCTTGTTTCCATCGTTGTGGCAGATTTGACTGTCATTCAAGGGATTGCACAAACAATTGTTTTGTTTATTTTAAGCCTTACACTATCAAGAAAAGTACTGGCATTGTAGTCCGCACAATCTTTTTGAACATCACACATTTGCTCAGTAATAATACAGTTGGTGTAGTTAGCGTTAGTTGCGTAAAAAACATATCGTCAGGCTATTTCAGAGCCAAAGAATCTTCACTGTGAGTTCAATATCTTGCGCCTGGCCCAGAGTTTGGGTGAAAATTCAGCAGGCAAGTTCTTCTCTTCGGGTCTGGTCGCTTTGTGTAGGTTTCAACATCCTTAGCTGTCTATTTAGTCCTTTTCCCATTTCCATGTCACTCATTACATGACCCCTTGTCCACATATACTCTATCTGGGAAAGGCCACTCTGGCTAAATAGGTCTGCAAAGGTTGCCATATATTTTTAGGCCTGCTGGGGTTAGGGCAGAGCACTACCCCTCCAGTTGGTCATTGCAATATATTAGATCTGGTAGCCAAACCTCTGTAGTGTTTCATTCTGTCCCCACCCATGTTACCTTTCTTTTCGCCAGTGTTAGGGCAATAGATTCAAAACGCTCCGTATACCCAAGCAAGGCCACTTTGGGGGACGGAGGGGTATTTCAGTTTCAATCATCTGTAAGATAAATGCAAACAGCACCAGCAGTCTGCAATTTTGGAGCATCCACACCAGGTGTAAAAAGTCTGCATCTGGGGCTTGATAGCAAACACAGTTGGTGCTTAGTGACAGGTTGAATTTACTTGTTTTTAGGGGTGCGCTATAAGTCTGATGCAAACATTTGAAATAAATGAGCCTGTCTGCTGTTGGGATATAGCGCACCAGTCTGGTTGCAGTAATGTGCCCACTTATTTACCCTAGAGGGTGGGCTCTAAGCTGGATTCCCCTCGGTCTTTGGCATGCGGTTGTGTCCTCAGGACCTGCCTCAGATTGTTGCTTCGTACAGCCCAGTAGTAATGCGTCTTTTTGAGGGAAGAGACCCCGCCTTGCATGGCTTTGGTTTGCGAGGGAAAGAAGGATATCTAGCCCTGTATAGTGCCCTAAGCAGAAATTAAGTGGTAGTGGCTTCCAACTTGTCTAAAATATTAGTGTATTCTAAAAAATAAAAAAAAGATATAAAACCTCACTCGGGGAACGAGTTCCCCATCGTGGTTACGCCCCAGCTCTTTATTTAATGAATGTATAATTTTTCTGCATTGAGCAGGCTGAGTAGATGATGCTCAAACTACTATTATGGAGCATAGAGGATAGCAAATAAGGCACATTTTCTGATTATTTCCCAAGTCACTTTTGAGCTAGGGACTGTGTTAATTTCTGCCTGGCTTCCGTGGTGATCTGTCCGACCAGCACGCATAGTGGAGTAGGCTATTTAGTGTCTGGTTCTACTCCCAGATGGGCCATGTTTGGAGGGTGTTCGTAGTAGTATGCATGCTGTATTTGCATGCAATAGTACTAGATCTCCGAGTTGGGGGCAGCTAGCCCTTCTTGATCTTAGAGTAACGTTAAAGTTCCCTAGCCGAGTCAGGGTTACCCCAAGCCGATGTGATCATGTGTGACCTCAGTGTCTTGAACAAAAAATTTTTTATTTAGGGGCATTGGTATGTTAAAGAATGTTAGGAATTTGGGTAGGGTGACCATATTCATTAAGGTAATTGTGTCCATCAATGGGATAGGCATGGAGCTCCATTTCTTCGTTTGCTCCTCGATCTTAGTGAGCACTGTTCCATAATTTCCAGCTTTAACAGTTGCTTTATCTTCACTTACCCATATCACTAGGTATTTAATGGATAATTAGTTGCATGAGCGACATAATTTCAAATCACAAACTTGTGATCTGGGACTTACGAAGAGTAGTGTCTATTTGCTCCTGTTTATTGAAATTCCTGCAAGTCCCCTGAAAGTTTTAATTTCCGGACAACTGGACTGAGATTTTGAGATGGGTTCTTTAGGTTTATGGTACTGTCATCCACATATAGGAAACAATTAAGTTTTGTTGTTTGGAACCGCATCCCTCTACTAGCATGTTGCTGCCTATTAGCACACACAGGCTAGAGAGTCGGAGGCTAGTGCATTTAAGAGTAGGGACAACGGGCATCCCTAATGGGTTCTCCTGCATCCAAATAAACAGGTCTGACTATTTGTGTGGAAAGCAGTTTAATCCATGCTATGCAATTATGTGGCACTGCTATCCTTCTCAGCACAGCAAATAATTATCCTGTTTTAGCAAATCAAAAGCTTTGGTTACGTCTAGGTAGATGGCCACTGCTTTCCCTTCAGGATTCATATGGTGTATCAAAGTAAAGAGAGGTCTTCAGTTATGGTTAGTTGATGGGCCTGGGATGAAGCCAAGAGGATCATATGTGGGAGGAGCAGTTCCAGTTTGCTTGTTAAAACCTTGGCCAGTATTTTAGCATCTATATTAATTAGAGATAGGAGCTGATGCAAATCACATTGTGTAGGTCTGGTTTCAATAGTGCTACCAATATAGTTCTCCTTCAGTAAGGGTGGTAAGATTCCTGTTAGTGCTTGATTGTATATGTGTAATAATCTCTCTCTCTCTCTCTCACTCTCTCACTCTCTCACTCTCTCACTCTCTCACTCTCTCACTCTCTCACTCTCTCACTCTCTCACTCTCTCACTCTCTAACTCTCTAACTCTCTAACTCTCTAACTCTCTCACTCTCTCACTCTCTCACTCTCTCACTCTCTCACTCTCTCACTCTCTCACTCTCTCACTCTCTCACTCTCTCACTCTCTCACTCTCTCACTCTCTCACTCTCTAACTCTCTAACTCTCTAACTCTCTAACTCTCTAACTCTCTAACTCTCTAACTCTCTAACTCTCTAACTCTCTAACTCTCTAACTCTCTCTCTCTAACTCTCTAACTCTCACTCTCTCTATATATATATATATATATATATAATCGTCACTTTTCTTAATCCATACCCAAATGGTCAAAATTAAGAGGCGACACAACAGGTTTATTGTGCACCAAAACTTTTAAGGACGACGCGTTTGCCTTTGTCAAGTCACTTCCCCTACTTCCATTACCCTTAGAAATAGAACCAATGCTTTATTCACGCTATTCCATGCATAGTATGTGTATCACGTGTTTTCGAATTCCCGTGTTACTAATATGATGCCACATATATCACACATTGTTAATGCACAACGTGCAGACCGAAATTCATCGTCTCTGCATATTTATAGCGATGGTCAGAGCATTGTTTTAATCTATATCTGCTTCCGCCAACTGTATTTCCTACGGCAGGAGAGAAGGTCTTATATTCTTTATTATTGTGTCATTACCTATATTACTGTTGGATAAGTATCTCACGATCTACTATGTGTAATGGGGGTATGGGATAAAGGTGCAGAGTGTGCTGTATGTGAATGGGACTAGTTCCGTGAGTGCATGAGTGTGTGTCCAAATGCTGCAGCGTGGAAAGTCAAATTCCCCCTTCATCACATACCAAACATCGCAATAACACACTCACTCAAATACATTCATTGGCGGGGCCCATAACACCAATACTCACACTAACTTAAGCTGTTTCTCTAGAGGGATAAGTTTTCCAAACGCTGACATGAAAGGAATATATTTTTACCTAAAACCCTAATGCAGATTGAATACTTTTATTAACTTTTAACCTTGTGATATTCCCCTCATTTGGTGATGAATCAGTAGTTTTATGTTTAGTGATTCAATTCATTTATCTATACTCTTCTCTTATTCTTGTTTCTTCAAATAATCAACACAACACGTTTATCAATTAATTAAAACATCGCGTATCTAATTAAATTGCAAATTGTTAGAAAATCATCGTCCAAACCGCAGAACATCATATTTACCTAATCTGGCTATTAGTCGTCCTCTAAGTCAGTCAAGTCGTGGAAAATCTTTAAATTCATCAAAGTCGGGCCGCAATTCAGTCTCTCAAAGATTCAGGATAACAGCTGTCCAGCAGTGTCACCGTCCTCTCCGTCAGCATAACGTCAGGAAATTTGCAGGCAAGACAAATCGAACGACAAGAGCCCCTCCTCACTATTCTACCGTCTTTTTATAATGATTTTAATGTCAAAATGTATCAAGATTCAGTTTTAGACAGTCCTCATTGGTGGATTTGGGGTCACTCGGTAAGGTTCTCACATAGTCCGCAAGATTAAGTCATAGCACTTGCTGGTTCCGGTTTTAAAGACAGTCCATTGTTGTGGTCCTGGCAACTCTCCCAGTATGACCTTGATGGGTACATCTTCTCCTGGGGTCATGACGAGGCCATTGTGGCTGGCGGTGACGCATGCGCATTTCACCCAAAACCTCGTGAGACAGCAGCAGTCACGTCGTACGTCTCAGTCAGCCATCTTTATGAAGGCCCAAATGGTCAACTTAAGCAAAACAAACACAACAACGTAATTAAAACATTGAAATGGCTCATAAAATGTTAAACCCTCACTAATTCCCCTATGCAAAAGTAATTATCTAGCATAATAGCAACATTCAAAGCGTTTATATTCACCCAGTGATGTCATCTGGTGCAACTTACAATTACATCACAAAAGCAACATATATCATGCAAAATTCTAATTTTCTACTATTAGTATGTGTACATATATTATACAATTAGTTTAGCCATGCAAAATGCAAATCCCACGTGTAATTCTTTTGTTGATATAATTGGTTAGTTTTCACTTCAAATGAATTAATAATATTACTATTAGTTGATTATTCAGATTAATATAAACCTGCAGAATGGGGGGTATACAAAATTTTGTACTACCCGCTCCAGCACAAACACCTGTGTTCATGTGATAAATGGGAAAAAATAGGCAGGGGACATCCTGTAAAGCAACTCAATTGAGTTGTGAAGTACGGCTCCACAATTGTGGCTAATGCCTACTTCAGATTCCTAAATAGGAATCCTATTGCATGGCAACGTTCCCTATCCGTCAATTTCCCTGTTAAAATTGTATTTACCCTTACTACCCAACTACTCCTTACAGAAACAATACTAAAATCTGAATAGATAAATTACGAGGATCAGCATTTTCAAGGATACTATTAGCCTATGTGTGTGGCTAATTCCTCCCTGACGTTTAACCCTTTGGGGACCTTGCAGTCCAACTCTGATATATCTAGACTCAAAACTCTAAGGCGTTGTTCACGATCGCCGCCACGTATATGTTTTAGAATTTTATCAATTCCAAAAAATCTCAGGCTATTGTTGCTTTTGTGGCATTCTGCATAATGTCGTGCCATAGGATAATTATGATCGCAATTAGTGATGGCACGTAAATGCTGTAGTATTCTCAATTTGAGGCAAAGCTTAGTGTTGCCCACGTAACGGAGGCCACATGGGCAACCCAATACGTAGACCGCAAATTCGCTGTTGCAGTTAATGGCTTGTTTAATGATTTTGACTTCATTGGTGCCCACCATATAGTCCTTACAGTTCTTTCCATTGCGACATGCTTTTCATGTTCCGCATGTTGTGAACCCATTAGATGCTCTTAGCCATTGTGTACCTGTCTCTTCCAAGGGATAGCTATGTACTAGGCGATTCCGTAATGATCTGGCTCTTTTGTATGTAAGTTGTGGCCCAGCTCCCTCTTGTTTGCCTATTATGGGGTCTGCTACTAGGAGATTCCAATGTATCTTCATTATACTCAGTAGTGCCCACACCCCTCTGCTAAATTGAGTTATCATTCTGGGTGCTTTGAGGTTGCCCGGTACATCCCCTTTGGGTTATCTGGCTGAGCTGTTTGATGGTTTAAACAGTAGTTCATGCTGGGTTGTGTCCTTGATCTTCTCTCTGGCTTTTATTAGTGTTTCTTCCTTATACCCTCTCTCTCTGAACCGGGCAATTGTTTCGTGCTGCTCTCTTTGAAAATTTTCCGTGGTACTACAATTGCGACGGGCCCTTAAAACACGTGATACATATGCTATGCATGGAATAGCGTGAATAAAGCATTGGTTGATTGAAATACAAAAAATACGGGGGAGATGACGTGAGTAATTTTCATGGATAGTAACTCTGCTATGACCATTGGCGGTTGGGCTGGAGATTATGGAACGCTAGAAATAATCAACTCACCGAAACTTAGTTGATCAACTAATTATTGAGGTGGAAAGTATTAATTGTCGAAATGAATTTATTATGGTTCATGTTGTACAAACATATATGCAGAAAATTATTCGAAATGCATTGTGATGTACTTCGGTGATTGTCGTAAGAGATTTTTTCTATGTCCATCAGCCACTGGGTCTATTTCTAAGGGTAATTGGAAGTAGGGGAAGTGACTTGACAAAGGCAAACGCTGAAACGCATCGTCCTTAAATGTTTTGGTGCACATTAAACCTGTTGTGCCGTTTCCTGGTGTGCCGCCTCTTAATTTTGACCATTTGGGTATGGATTAAGAAAAGTGACGATAAAGTAAGTGGTTGCTGCTACCACTGGCTGGCAGCAACGTAGTTGAAGGGGAGACCGCTCAAGCAGTAATTTGGTGAAGATTCATAGATTGCAGCGGTTCCCGCCGTTCCCGTTTTGAAATTCTGCGAAGGCATAGCGGGTAAGCTGGTATCCCAGTGTGGAAGGGGAGGTTGTGGGGACTGGGGGTCCGTGTTGGAGGACAGGGGTCGTCAGTTTCTCATATTTCCCCATAGCGCGGGACTACCGTGCCTCTGCCCAGCACTCTGTATGAAGCTGAATTGTGGCATTGGGACAGACGTGATTGTAACAATACAGACCGTGAGCGTCAGGAAGCAAGTGAAGTATGCTTGAATGGGAAAACGAGAGGAAAGCAGTGGCCATAACATTATTTGATGAAGAGCAAGATATAACGGCCGATAGACCATCGTGTAGTGTAGCAACTACTGGCATCGAAACGTCTACGAAGTAGAAGCTGCTATTGTTTGAAAAGTTGAGCAAATGGGAAATTTACAAGTGGTGGGAGGTAGCCTCCCTGACTAACTATGTGTAGGTTGGACGGGTGCCAAGAGGCCTCAGAATAACAATTGTCCCCCCCCCCTTATGACAACCCTAACCAGGATCTACTAACTGAGTGGGCACAATTTATGGCTAAAACATGTAAAGGCATGATAGAAATGCTTATTAAATATGCACACATTGACCTTGAAACAACAAGAAAAGAATTAGCTATATTAAGAGCAGAGTTAGAAAAAATCAAAAGTGATAAGGCTGTGGAAGAGTTCATGAAAACACTGCCTTAAAAACTGAAAGAGTACGAAGAAACCATCAAATTAAAGAAACAGAGAAAATTCTTAAGGGACAAACAAGATTATGCAGAGGGCCGCATTCTAACGTATGCCAAGAGATACGACACACAAAGAAATATTAAAGCAACACACATTGAGCGAAAAGGAGAAATAGTGTCCACTGGATCAAGAACGGACATCAGTACAGATACGGATGATCGCAGTGCAGGGACCCCTTTAGGGGTGCGCCCATTAACTTTTCTCCACAAATTTCAACTCTTAAAACAGAAAAAGGAGCTAAATCAAACAAGCAAACCACAAACGAGGGGACAAACACGGGGAAAAGGGCCAAAAAGAGGAAGAGGACGAGGGATAAGAAACAACGACGATTAAGGAAGAAAAGACACAGGAAACTGGAATATGTGACTAATGAAAATCATAATTCCAGTACCAATAAATCAGTCATTTATCATCTAGGAAACTTACCGAGGTCGAACTATCGGTCCTACAATTAGGCTTATCCTTTTGTCCCAGCAACAACATCAGTTATACAGATACACGGATCAAGCTATTTCTCTATATTCACAAATTGAAGTTAATGAAGCTCTATCAAACTCGTATCAATTCTAATCAATTGACCAACACAGTGGAAGGAACTAATACCTCAGAGTTGCAGGTACAGCATGTAGAACTACTAAGGACCATGTATGAACTTGAAATTGGTGAATGCCAAGAGGCCAATGACCACTCAATATCAGAACTATGTGGAGGGACCAATAGGCAGATTGAACATAGTGGTCTGAGAATTAAATCAAGATACAATCCAAATGTCCCTTATGACAATATAGAGGCTTACAGCTCAGCAATCATTATGGATTTGAAAAAGACACGCAAAAAATCATGTAATTCCAATTGGGACAATTTAACGAAACGACAAAGAGAATCCATCAATGCCTTAGAGAAGGATCCAAACATCATAATCAAGCCTTCTGATAAGAGGGGCAACGTTGTCATCATGAGTACTACAAATTACAGGGCGGAAGCTATGAGGCAGTTAACAGATGAGACCGGTTATGAATTAATCAACTGGGAGACATACAAACGAACAATCCAGGAATATCATGGACTCCTGGTCAATTGGTACCATCGTGGCCTACTAGATACTGACAAATTCAGATTTTTAAGAACTGAGAAACCACGGATACCATGTATCTACTTTCTCCTGAAAGTGCACAAGAATGCCACCTCACCACCAGGACATCCAATAGTCTCCTCCAATGGTGGACTATTGGCAAATACATCTATATTTTTGGACTTGTTTTTATCTAAGTATGTACTGAACTTAAGATTGTATTGCAAAGATAGTTTGGTCTTCCTTCGCAGGATACATGATGTACAGTGGGAAGATGGTTACCTAATGATTGGTTTAGATGTGTGTTCTCTTTACACCTACATTGACCAAGTCAAGGGAGTGGAAGCATGCATGTATTACTTAAGAAGTAGGCCTATTGATTGTTGGGAGCATAATGAAATGTTAAAATCCATGATGTTTTTCTGCTTACAACAGAACATCCTTCTTTTTGAGAAATCCATATACCGGCAACGGTCTGGTACGGCGATGGGTACTTGTTTTGCCCTCAGCCTAGCGAATTTATTCCTAGGCTGGTGGGAGGAACAGATTGTTTGGACAGATAGGTTCGAGATGTACACTGATCACATACTTGTATGGATCAGGTACATCGACAACCTATTCCTTATTTGGAACGGCCCGGAAACCCTAGCTAGGGAATTCATTGCCAAACTAGGAGCCAATGATTTAAATCTGCAATTTACTCATGTCATGAGCCCCAATTATTGTGAGTTCTTAGACATAGAGGTAGAGATAGTACAAGGGAAAATCACAACTCGCCTGTTCCGCAAGGAAACTGCGGGGAACACAGTACTGCACGCAGATAGTCATCATCCTGTTCCCCTAAAACAGAGTATACCCTATGGAGAACTTTTAAGGGCCCGTCGCAAATTGTAGTACCACGTTCAATTTTCAAAGAGCAGCACGAAACAATTGCCCAGTTCAGAGAGAGAGGGTATAAGGAATAAACACTGATAAAAGCCAGAGAGAAGATCAGACACAACCCAGCATGAACTACTGTTTAAACCATCAAACAGCTCAGCCAGAAAACCCAGTGGGATGTACCGGTCAACACCAAAGCACCCAGAATGATAACTCAATTTAGCAGAGGGGCGTGGGCAGTACGGAGTATAATGAAGAGACATTGGAATCTCCTAGTAGCAGAACCCATAATAGGCAAACCAGTGGGATCTGGGCCACAACTTGCATACAAAAGAGCCAGATCATTACGGGATCGCCTAGTACATAGCTATCCCTTGGAAGAGACAGGTACACAATGGCTAAGAGCATCTAACGGGTGTCACAACATGCAGAACATGCAAAGCATGTCGCAATGGAAAGAACTGTAAGGACTATATGGTAGGCACCAATGAAGTCAAAATCATTAAACAAGCCATTAACTGCAACAGCGAAATTGCTGTGTACGTATTGGAGTTCCCATGTGACCTCCGTTTCGTGGACAGCACTAAGCTTTGCCTCAAATTGCGAATACTACAGCAATTACGTGCCATCACTAATTGCGATCATAATTATCCTATGGCACGACATTATGCAGAATGCAACAAAAGCAGCCTGAGATTTTTTGGAATTGCTAAAATTCCAAAACGCATACGTGGGGGCGATCGTGAACGACGCCTTAAGAGTTTTGGAGTCCAGATATATCATCAAGTTGGACTGCAAGGTCTGCAAAGGGTTAAACGGCGGGGAGGAATTAGCCACACACATAGGATAAGAGTATTTTTGAAAATGCTGATCCTCGTAATTTATCTATTCAGATTTTAATATTGTTTCTGTAAGGAGTAGTTGGGTAGTAAGGGTAATCACAATTTTAACAGGGAAATTGAAGGATAGGGAACGTTGCCATGCAATATGATTCATATTTAGGAATCTGAAGTAGGCATTAGCCACAATTGTGAAGCCGTACTTCACAACTCAATTGAGTTGCTTTGCAGGATGTCCCCTGCCTATTTTTTCCCATTTATCACATGAACGCAGGTGTTTGGACACACACTAAGCACTCACAGAACTAGTCCCATTCACATACAGCACACTCTGCACCTTTATCCCATACCCCCATTACACATAGTAGATCGTGAGATACTTATCCGAGAGTAATATAGGTAATGACACAATAATAAAGAATGTAAGACCTTCTCTCCTGCCGTAGAAAATACAGTTGGCGGAAGCAGGTGTAGATTAAAACAATGCTCCGACCATCGCTATAAATATGCAGAGACGATACATTTCGGTCAGCACGTTTTTCATTAACAATGTGTGATATATGTGGCATCATATTAGTAACACGGGCATTAGAAAACATGTCATACACATGCTATGCATGGAATAGCGTGAATAAAGCATTGGTTGATTGAAATACAAAAAATACGGGGGAGATGACGTGAGAGTGATATCCGTGGATAGTAACTCTTCTATTACCATTGGCGGTTGGGCTGGAGATTATGGAACGCTAGAAATAACCAACTCACCGAAACTTAGTTGATCATCTAATTATTGAGGTAGAAAGTAATTATTGTCTAAATGAATTTATTATGGTTCATGTTGTACAAACATACATGCAGAAAATTATTTGAAATGCATTGTGATGTACTTCGGTGATTGTCGTAAGAGATTTTTTCTATGTCCATCAGCCACTGGGTCTATTTCTAAGGGTAATGGAAGTAGGGGAAGTGACTTGACAAAGGCAAACGGCAAAACACTTTGTCCTTAAAACTTTTGGTGCACAATAAACCTGTTGTGCCGCCTCTTAATTTTGACCATTTGGGTATGGATTAAGAAAAGTGACGATAAAGTAAGTGGTTGCTGCTACCACTGGCTGGCACCAACGTCGTTGGAGGGGAGACCGCTCAAGCAGTAATTTGGTGAAGACATATGTATATATATATATTCACTGAAAAAACCATAGGTTTCACACATGTTATAGTTAGCGGAAATTTTACTGATAAAAAACCAATGAAATTCCCCCGTTATAGTTAGTGCAGGAAACTATAACTCACGCGACCGCAATCCTCTGCTGATGCTAATACTGTATTTAGACACTTATTTGCCCATGTCTTCTTCCATAAATTTTTAGCTATACATATATTACAAATATTTTTTTTTCATAAAGACACATATGTCATCAGCAGAAGATTGCGGTCGCGTGAGTTATAGTTTCCTGCACTAACTATAACGGGGGAATTTCATTGGTTTTTTATCAGTAAAATTTCCGCTAACTATAACGTGTGTGAAACCTATGGTTTTTTTCAGTGAATTTGTACGGTTTTTTAAATGCTAAGTTACTTTACGCCATTCGTGGCATGCGCGCCCACTTAACGCAGTTCGTTCCGTGCGCGCACGGTGCGCTTTGCGCACCGTGCGCGCAGAGTGAGCACGCGGTGCGCTTCGCGCACCGCGCGCCCACTTTACACAGTTAGTGCCGTGCACGCACGGTGGGCACGCAGTGCGCTACGCGCACCGCGTGCCCACGTTGCGCTAGATGGGCCATGTACGCACGATGCGCTTCGCGCACCGTGCGCACATGGAGGACATATTATGCGCTTCCTTGTGATAGGTAATCTGTTGAAATTTTTTGGGGAAATGCTGTGCTCTTATATGCCATGCACCAATGGTGGCCTTCGGCCACCATTTGCACACGGGGTGGAGAGAGTGGGTTTTTTTTTTTTAATAATTATTTACCGTACGCGTACGGTAAGCGTACGGTAAGCGTAATCGGCGAAATTTTCGAAAAATAAAAAATTACCGTTTTTTGCCTTGGGGGATCTTTGAAGACTCAACTAACATGGTTATGTGCATGGGCGCTGTCTAAACAGCCCCTTTATATGTTTTTGGCATTTGTTTATCAGCTCCCCCCTCAGTGCGAGAGAGAAAATGGCGGCCGCCGCTTCCTGGTTTCGACCGATTCGAATGTTTACTAAGATCTAAGGGCCAATCAGAATCGCGCTCGCGCACGCCACCGTACGCGTACGGTAAGCGCACCGTAAGCGCATCGTAAGCTGGCTCAGATATATATATTGATTTAAAGGCTATTTTCTCAGAATCTACTGAACAGATTTACACCAAACCTACAAAAGGCACTTCCTTGACCTGAGGACTACCTCTCTGCCAAATTTCAAGTAATTCTGTTCAGCCGTTCGGGCTGTAGCTGTGTCTAAAGGTCCTATGGAAAAATGCATGGGAAAAACGCGTTTTGGGACCCCCCTTTTATCTCAGCCCCCGCTTGACGAATCCCCCCGAGACTTTCAGGGTAGGAGCGGAGCGTAGCGCCCCACCTATTTTGAAAAATTCGCAAGGATTCGTCGACCGGCGCAAAAGTTATTCAAAATAGAATGTTGCGGATTTCCTATGGAAACGTGGTCCTAACTATAACTACCTACTGGCGACCGCCAGTAGGTAATATATATATATATATATATATATATATTACCTACTGGCGGTCGCCTGTAGGTAGTTCTAGTTAGGACCACGTTTCCATAGGAAAACCTCAACATTCTATTTTGAATAACTTTGGCGCCGGTCAACGAATCCTCGCGAATTTCTCAAAATAGGTGGGGCGCTACGCTCCGCTCCTACCCTGAAAGTCTCGGGGGGATTCGTCAAGCGGGGGCTGAGATAAAAGGGGGGTCCCAAAACGCGTTTTTCCCATGCATTTTTCCATAGGACCTTTAGAACGAGCTACAGCCCGAACGGCTGAACAGAATTACTAGAAATTTGGCAGAGAGGTAGTCCCTAGGTCAAGGAAGTGCCTTTTGTAGGTTTGGTGTAAATCTGTTCAGTAGATTCTGAGAAAATAGCCTTTAAATCAATATATATATCTGAGCCCGCTTACGGTACGCTTACCGTACGCTTACCGTACGCTTACCGTAAGCTTACGGTGGCGTGCGCGAGCGCGATTCTGATTGGCTCTTAGATCTTAGTAAACATTCGAATCGGCCGAAACCAGGAAGCGGCGTCCGCCATTTTGTCTCTCGCACTGAGTGTTGTTTATCAAACATGATGGCCAAAAACATGTTACGGGGCTGTTTTGACAACTCCCTCCCACATAGTCATGTTGAGGGAGTCCCCAAACATCCCCCAAGAGCAAAAACGGTTTTATTTTTTTTTTCGGCAATTTCGCGGGGTACGCTTACCGTACGCTTACCGTACGCTTACCGTAAGCTTACCGTACGCTTACGGTAAAAAAATAAAAATAAAAAAAACACTATCCACACTTACCCCACCCCCTGTGCTTTTGGTGGCCGCAGGCCACCAAATGTGCAGGGCTTATTAATAGAGAAAAAAAACGTAATTTTGGCAACATGAAATTATAAAATCGAAATAAAAAAAACACTATCCACATTGACCTCACCCCCTGTGCTTTTGGTGGCCGAAGGCCACCAAATGTACAGGGCTTATTAAAGTTGATAAAAACCGTGCACGGAACGAACTGCGTTAAGTGGGCGCGCACGCCACAAATGGCGTAAAGTAACTTAGCATTTAAAAAACCGTACAAATTCACTGAAAAAACCATAGGTTTCACACACGTTATAGTTAGGAAATAGCATTTAAAAAACCTTGCTAATTAACTGAAAAAACCATAGGTTTCACACATGTTATAGTTAGCTGGACATTTTACTGATAAAAAACCAATGAAATTCCCCCGTTATAGTTACTGTAGGCAACTATAACTCACGCGACCGTAATCCTCTGCTGATGACATATGTGTCTTTATGAAAAAAAAATATTTGTAATATATGTATAGCTAAAATTTAATGGAAGAAGATATGGGCAAATAAGTGTCTAAATACAGTATTGGCATCAGCAGAGGATTGCGGTCGCGTGAGTTATAGTTGCCTACAGTAACTATAACGGGGGAATTTCATTGGTTTTTTATCAGTAAAATGTCCAGCTAACTATAACATGTGTGAAACCTATGGTTTTTTCAGTGAATTAGCAAGGTTTTTTAAATGCTATTTCCTAACTATAACGTGTGTGAAACCTATGGTTTTTTCAGTGAATATATATATATATATATATATATATATATATATATATATTCATTGAAAAAAAACATAGGTTTCAGAGACGTCACAGTTAGAAATTAGCATTTAAAAAACCTTAGAAATTCACAGAAAAAAACATAGGTTTCAGGGGTGTTATAGTTGGCCATTTCACTCATACAAAACCATAGAAATTCCTCCGTTATAGTTGGTTCTGATAACTATAACTCGCGCACCCGCAATGCACTGCTGATGATGTCACATATTGCATCATTCATGACATGGTCAGTGACATCACTGATGACTTCTCAAATGACATCACTGATGACATCATCCAGTGAATGTGGTTTAGTTTGAAATTTAAATATGTATTATATATATATACCAATCTGTATTGAAGATTTAGTGGATATATAACTGTCTGGATGGAGGATTTAGTAGCTGTCTGAATGTCTAAGTGAGTTATTAAAAGTGTCTCACTTAATACATGGATTAGTAACTAAACTATGTGAATGTGTGCATCACTGTCTCTGTTGTATAACATGCATCATCAGTTGGTCACTAACTACATGAGTGTGTATATTAGTTATTGATTAGTTGGGTGAGAATTTGTATGGGACACTGAGTTTGTGTGTGGTTGGATGGGGTGTGTGTAACTCTATGCATAGATTTGTGAATGGTTGATTGACTAGGTGTATAGGTTTAAAAGTGCATGTGGAAACAGTTGTTTAGGTGACTGTATTTATTTGTGTGTTGGTGAGCGAATATATGTTCTAGTTGTACATCTTCAATGAAGTAAAAAAATAAAAGGCATTGTATGTGAGAGTTGGTGTATATAAATAAGTATGTGTAAGAGTCAGTGATTGTGACTATATGAATGAGTGTATAATTATAATGGTGATTTTTAAAAATATTA
The DNA here is from genome assembly GCF_964204655.1 of Triturus cristatus. Lineage (NCBI taxonomy): Eukaryota > Metazoa > Chordata > Amphibia > Caudata > Salamandridae > Triturus > Triturus cristatus. The sequence continues at coordinate 834,071,820 of NC_140591.1, forward strand.
AGGTACTATGTGTTTGAATAAATGAGGTGTTGGATAATTGTGCAAGTGAGTAAATGTATGTGTGATTAATTTTTTTCATGAGTGAGTAGGATGACTGCATAACCGACTAAGATGACTGCTGATGTGTCAATGTCTATATATGTGTATAAGTGCATTTGATAGTGTGCGATTAATTAGTGACTGCATGTATAAATGATTCCGTTGTTGAATGGGGGAGTTGTGTGTGTAGACTTGGGAATCCGTGAGTGGGTAATGTAGTAACTGGTATTGGTGTGTCAATGGTTTCAAATATGGTACTCTGTATTTTACAGTGAGTGATGAAAGGTTATACTAGTGTAAGATGAGGTGTATCAGATTTTCACGTGGATGATGTCATCAGTGATGTCATCAGTGGTGTCATTTGAGATGTCATCAGTGATGTCACTGACCATGTCATGAATGATGCAATATGTGACATCATCAGCAGTGCATTGCGGGTGCATGAGTTATAGTTAGCAGAACTAACTATAACGGAGGAATTTCTATGGCTTTGTACGAGTGAAATGGCCAGCTAGCTATAACACCCCTGAAACCTGTTTTTTTCTGTGAATATATATATATATGTATGTGTATATGTGTATGTATATATGTATGTATGTATGTATTTATATGTATTCACTTAAAAAAAAAACATAGGTTTCAGGCACGTTATAGTTAGGAATTAGCATTTCAAAAAACCTTAGAAATTCACAGAAAAAAAAACATAGGTTTCAGGGGTGTTATAGTTAGCTGGACATTTCACTCATACAAAACCATTGAAATTCCACCGTTTTAGTTAGTTCAGCTAACTATAACTCGCGCGCCCGCAATGCACTGATGATGACGTCACATATTACATCACTCATGACATCACTGATGACCTCTCAAATGACATCACTGATGACATCATTCAGTGAATGTGTTTTTCTGAAAATTACATAATTTTTATCTATGTATATCTGAAGCTCGATGGAAGAATAAGTGGGTAAATAAATGTCTAAATGGATGTTTTTTTTGTAAAAGTTTGTGTAACTGACTGATTCAGTGTATCTTAGTGAATACATGGGTTAGCGAGTAATGTTTAAATATGTAAATATCTGTATCAGTCTCTCGCTTTGTGTATAAGTGGCTGCATGGGTTGGTGAGTAGCTACATGAGTGTCTATATGGGTTATTAATTGGTTTTCTGAGTATCAATATGAGTGTCTGAGTGTCTGTATTGTTCGGTGGGGGTATTACTTAGCGCATAGATGCATGAATGTGTGACTCACTGTTTGTATGTGTTGAAGACAGCATGTGTGCAGGACTGTATGGGTGGATGAGTGTGTGTATAGGTGTGTTAGTGGGTAAATGACTGTCTCAATAGTGTCTTTATGAGTAACGACATGTTTTAAACTAGTATATGTGAGTATTGGTGTATATAGTATATTTGAGAGTGAGAGATTGGAAGAGTTCCTGTATAAATAATTATGTGTTTCTATAAGTGATTTTTGAAAAGAGTAAGTATGTGTACGTTTCTGTAGAAGTAAGTATAGTGGTGTGTGTATAACTGTATATGCAAGTAAATGGATGTTTAATTCTTTATTAGCATGAGTGACTATGTGTGTGAGTAACTCTATGAATGAGTGGCGGTGTATAACTGGATGTATAGTTGTATGAGTACATATGAAGAGTGAGTACATGTATGAGTGACTATATAGGACTGTTGGTGAATGAGTAGATGTGTATGTAGATCTTGGAATTACTGAATAGGTTGTTGTAACTGGTATTGGTATGTCCAATTTTTTGAAAATTTTAGTTTCTATTTTTGTATGTGTGTATCAAAGGTTATATTAGGGTGAGAGGAGGTCTGCCACTCTATCACAAGGATGATGTCATCAGTGATGTCATTTGAGATGTCATCAGTGATGTCATGAGTGATGTCACTGACCATGTCATGAGTAATGTAATATGTGACGTCCTCATCAGTGCATTGCGGGCGTGCGAGTTATAGTTAGCTGAACTAACTATAACGGTGGAATTTCACTGGTTTTGTACGAGTGAAATGTCCAGCTAACTATAACACCCCTGAAACCTATGGTTTTTTTCTGTGAATTTCAAAGGTTTTTTAAATGCCAATTTCTAACTTTAGCATAACTGAAATCTATGGTATTTTAACTGAATTTCAAAGCTTTTTTAAATGATAGTTTCTAACTATGCCTATAGAGGTAGGACATGTGAAGAAAGAAGAAAAAACACACAGAAAGAAGACAAAGAAATGCAGAAAGAAGCAACAGAAGTCCTCAAAGACGAAGAAAAGTGCAGGAAGAAGGAAGACGTGCAGAAAGAACAAACAGAGGAGCAGAAAGAGTCTTTGTTGCAAAATCATCCTGTACCCTCAACTTTTTTGGATGGGTACTGGTGGTAACTGACTCTGACAAACCAGTCCTAGAGCCAGTGCTATGCTAAAAGACACTTAGAATACAGTGAAAACACCTACATACACTAGGGAACACTATGCATTGGGGTACCCCTGTTATTAGCATGACCTCCTCTGTAAGCCCCTAGTATATAATAGGACAGGGGGATTAAAATTACCTCTTAAAACGCGCCACAGGGCGCGTTTGCACACTGGTGAAGGGAGGGGGGGGCTGAGCTGACTTGTGCAAACACACCCTGTGGCCGTTTTAATTTGGGGGATAAAGTCTCCTTGAATCCTGAGTGTCCCTTGGGTACAATTAGCCCATCAGGTATCTCTAGTTAGCACCACAGAGCTGCGTTGCAGAGAAAATGGGCACAGCCTGGACCACCTATCTGCAACGCAGCACAGTGGCACTTACTGGAAGCACCTGGTGGACTAGTTGGCCCCCATGGGCCCTCAGGATTGAAGGGGAATTATTTCCCCAACTTAAAACGAGCCATAGGGCAATTTTGCACACGTCACCACAAGCCCCGTTCCCTCCCTTCACCACTGTGTAAACGCGCCCTGTGGCTGTTCTAAGTTGAGAGATTAAGTCCCCTTGAATCCTAAGGGTCCCTAGGGTCAAACTAGCCCACTATGTACCTCCAGTAAACACCACAGAGCTGCGTTCCAGAGAGGTGTAAAAAGGGGCGTGGCCTCTTAACACCTGTCTGCAACGCAGCTTCGTGGTGCATACTGGAGATACCTGTTGGGCTATTTGTTCCTCAGGGACCCTCAGTATTAAGAGAGTTAATCCCCCAACTTAAAACGCACCACGGGGCGCGTTTGCACAGTGGTCAAGGAAGGAGGCGTGGCCTGAAGTGACATGTCTGCAAACATACCCTGTGGCGTGGTTTAAGTTGGGGAATTAATTCCTCCTCAATCCTGAGGGTCCCTGGGGGCCAACTAGCCCACCAGGTACCTCCCAGTATTCGCCAGAGAGCTGCGTTGCAGAGAGGTGTTCAGAGGCCATGCCCCTTTATACAACACACTGCAACGCTGCTCCGTGACGCTTACTGGAGGTACCTGGTGGGCTAACTGGCCCCCAGAAACCCTCCGGATTGAAGAGGAATTAATTCCTGAACTTAAAACGCGCCACAGGGCGTGTTTGCACACATCACCTCAGGCCCCACCCCCTCCCTTCACCACTGTGCCGACCGATAGTTTTGGGCATTGTTTCATTATTAGAACCCCCTCTCAAGCTTTTGTGACTTCTACCTAAACCAATTGTACAAGCAACACCAACATACCTCAAAGACACGAAAAATCTACTGGGATATTTGTAGACCCTCACATTTAATCCGGACACCTCTTTTTTGGTTAGTCTGGATATAGAGAGTCTATATACAAGCCTCCCACAAGACGACAAACTACAAGTGCTCAGATCATCACTTGAGATGATATCCTGGGACTACAACACTCCCAAATCTTTCGTGCTCCAATGTGCAGAAATGGGACTGAAGGACAATTACGTTGAATTTGGGAAGGGGGCCGCGTGGCCCCCCTCCCGAGGCCTTAATCAGCCCCTGGGACCCCATCCCCTGGGGCATGGCCTTTTTTTATTTTTTATTTATTTTTGGAGGGGGGCTGCGTTGCCCCCCTCCTCTGGCCAATTAAGGCCCCAGGGACCCCATCCCCCGGGCCTGCCTTTATAAAAAATCTTTTTTTTAAATGGTATTTTTGTGGAGGGGGGCCATGTGGCCCCCCTCCCGGGCCACTAATAGCCCTGGGGACCCCATCCCCTGGGGCTGGCCCTCTCCATTGGGGGCCGTGGGGGGGTCCCCAATCCCCCCACGGTCCCGCCGGCTCCCCGCCTCCTGCGGGAGCCGGCATTGCTTTTCCACATGGGGAGCTGCTAACATGCAGCTCCCCGTGTGGAAAAGCAATTTGGTTTGAATTTTGAAAGAGAGAGCAGGCTCCCGCCCTGCCATAGCAAACAGCAGTGTCCCGGGGGTGGGCACCCCGGGACACTGCAGGAGCCGGCCCTGGGGGGTGGCGGTCCCCAGGGCCATCATTGGCTCGGGGGGGGCCGCGCGGCTCCCCTCCCATGAATTTCCAAAGCCCCAGGGGTTGGTGGTCACCGGGGTTGGGAAGGTCTGTCACGGACTCCCAAATTACATATTTCGAGCCCCGGGGAGGTGGCGGTCCCCGGGGGTGTGGGTGGCTTGAGTCCACCCACCCAGGGTATTTATTTATTTTTTTCAATACACAAGCCCTGGGGGATGGCGGTCCCCGGGGCTGCGGGGGGGGGCCGTGAGCCCCCCTGCAAATATTTTCACAAAGCCCCAGGGGGTGGCAGTCCCCGGGGCTTGAGGGGCCTTTGAGCCCCCCACCCAGTTATGTTAAAAGCCCCGGGGGTTGGCGGTCCTCGGGGCTGGGGGGCCCCTTTGGACCCCCACCTACATTCTTTCATTGTCCTCGGGATTTGGACCCCCAGGGGTTAATTACCAATATAGCGCGGGCTATTCGTTTTTTTCTTTTTATTGGCAAGATCCGCGCACCCTGCGCGTGTTTCTACCCTGCCCCCTTTTTGGTTCTACCGAGGCACAAGATGGCTGCCAACACTTCCTGGTTTGGAGTGTTGACAGCAAATTAGCATCCAACTCGTGCTCGGCAGGGTGCGCTTTGGGTGCGCGGATCCAGCGCGGCTATAGATATATATGTGACTTTGATTTTGATTTTCTCAGGAACTACTGAATGGATTTACAACATTTAAGCAAAAGGCACGACTCTGAATCAAGGTCTACCTTTCTGCCAAATTTGGTGTAATTCCGTTCAGCAGTTCGGGCTATAGCTGCGACTAACGGTCCCTATGGAAAATTGCATGGGGAAAACACATTTTGGGACCCCCTTTTTTCTAAGCCCCCGCTTGACGAATCACCCCGAGACTTTCAGGATAGAAGCGGTCCGGAGCGGGCCACGAGATTAGTCAACCGGCGCCAAAGTTATTCTAAATAGAATGTTGCGGATTTTCTACGAATAATAGGTCCTAACTATAACTAGCGACCGCCAGTAGGTAATAAATATGTATGTGTATATATGTATATATATTGTGATCAAGGCCTCCAGGGGCTGAAACACATCATGGCGGACTAGCACGTTCTAAAATAAAAACTTATCAGCACGAAGAAAACTGGTGTCCATTCCTTTTCTGAATCCAGATGCATAGAGTCTTAAAGAATTGGTGTTTTGGGATATATATGTATATGTATATGTTTTCCACTATGATACCAATATCCCTGGTAGAAGCCGGTTGTTTCGCCTCAACCTGGCTTCAAGCCCCCCCCACTTCTTATCTTCGATTACATGAAATATTTTGGCCCTGTCCAGATGTTTCTTGAAATCCTGCAAAGAGCCTCTTTCATGGACCCGTTGGGTATTGCAGCACTGGCCCAACAAGGAGCTGCCTGATGATTAAGCATGCAACCCTTGTTGGTGGGTGAGGGTTATTGCTCCGAAATGTAAATATTTTCACCGACCTGTATTCCACCCAAGTACACTAGTGGTGTTTGCCTGGAGTGTAAATAGGAACAGCATTTTCTGAATTTTTTGATAGTTTTGGGAGTGTGTATGCTGGACCTTCATCATTCCCTGTCCCTCCAATTGTCGAGAATATAAATACTATCCAGCCCTCCATTTACCAGTTTTCTTCACACTAAGGGAGCCTTACTTTCATGCAGGTGTGATCATGCCTAGTAATGATTATTTGTTCTTTAATGGCACTACGTCTCTATCCCAACCTTTCAGCTGGGCAGGAGAGGTAGGGGTGGCAGTCACACTTTCAAGCTCATGGACAAGGCTGGAAGAGTGTTGCCAGTCATATACCTACTGGGGCATGACATAGACCGTTTTCAAGCTGTACAGACCAAAGACGTAACGCGGTCTTGTATGTGTGAAATAATGCATGCAATTACATATGTGCCATTGCAGCACACGTGGGATCGGTTATTTTGCATTTCTTACCACAGCTGTGGTTTTTAGTTTTTGCATCAAGACGTTCATGCTCCAAACTTTTCTTCTCTTTTAGGTTTAAATCTTTTTATTGCAATTTTTATGAAAACAGTCCAACAGTGCCAAATAAAGACTTTGCATCATCTTGGGATATACACAGCCCTCTATATGTAATACTCATACAGAAAACAAAAAGGCACATTTCCCTACCCCATCCCCTCCCTCCCTCCACCCACCCTCCATTTACTGTGTTGAATGGTATCCTTCAGAGTCTTGAGATTGAGATAGTGCCTGTTAGTCTTTGTCCGGGGTGGTAGAGGCACCAGTCTCTGGCAAACATAGTAGGCGTAAGTATTTAGGGCACTTAAGTTCGCGGAATTCAGGTGTAAGGAGTGACAAGAAAGGCTGCCATATTTCCCCAAAGGCCAAGCCCTTTCCGGACAATGTGAGTGTTATTTTCTCCATCCCCAGTATATGCCATAAACGTTGAAGACAACCCATATGTGTGGTAATCTGGTGGGTCCTCCAGTGAATGGAGATGTTTTGCATAGCTGTTCCCAGGGCTAACCCAATCGAATGCCCTCTTCTAGACATTAAGGGATATGTAAGTGGGTTTGGCATGCCTAAGAGCTTGTGTTGTATGCGTGTTGGTGTTCTGAATCGTTTTTTAGGTCGAGCCTAGCGCAGCTCTAGAAGATGACCTTTAGAAATTGGTCTGCCCTTTTCCACACGCTCGTGCATGTGGCGGCATCCACCTTGCAGTAGTGTGCAGCGGCGCGCTGGGGGCCATATTTTTCCAATTAGCATGGCCCAGCGTGCTTTACTCTCGCTTCCCTGCCTGTGCGCCTTTCATTGCTGGAAGGCAAGGTTTGACTTAGAAAAAACCCAAGGAGTGCTGCTCCCCGCTCGTGGGATAGACCAAGACATGCACTCGTCCTGCGAGCACTGCATGTGGCAGCGTATTCAGACCACGGCGGCTGACCCACTCACTCGAAGATGCTAACAGCTTTACATGTTTCCTACTTCTTAGACAGCTCAGTCCCTCATGGTTTGTACTTTACTGATATAAAAAAACTACCAAGGACCGACTTCAATATTCCATAGTCACCCCATCATACGGGTACAACCCAGTGGCGTGATGTAAAATTATACTCCTCCCCTTCAGAATGCTTCAATTCCCCATACCTCACAGTATTTTATTGGCCTTGGGTTAAATGAGGCCTCTGAAGGTTCGGGGTTCCCTGATGTGTTGCAACATGCCTCTCCCCTGTGTCTCAGGAGCTGCAGAATCCATGTAAGGCCCCTGGTATCCCCATTCTCCAAGCAGCTGGCACCGCAGGCCTCCATCATAGACGCGGTCACGTGCGTGCAGGTAGGGTGCATCTCTACTAGGATCTTGGACATGCTGCATTGCAACGCTAGGTAGCTTAACGGTGCAGGACACACATTATATTTCTGGTGTTTGTTTACTTTAAACATTAATTGAGTGATGACCAGGCCTGTCAGAATGTTATAAAGCCATGCACTGGTTTATGACACGCGGCATGCCTTGTGCATATTAATATCAGAATCATGTTAATGCATGTGTGTTCATGAAGCGTCACTAATAACGCATTTGATTAGAAATCTTTTAAATCAGTATTTTAACATTATTTCTTTCGGTGAACCTTGTTTGGGCCAGTTCTGTCGCAAGAGGGGCAGTTTTTTTAACCAAAAAAAACCCTAAATTCTTGTGGCAAACATTGCAAAATCCCACGGGGCTCATAAACTCTCCAATCTGTCTTGTGTAAAAGCAGACATGGCAATTCCATCAGAGACGCGTTTGGTTCCTTACAGTATGTGCCTAAATAATACCTTTTATTTGTGCACAAGCTCATCACCCCACACCGGCTATGCTGGGCAGTCCGCGAGGATCCCCTGAAGAGAGGACAGGACGCTGAACTTGCAGCAAAAGAGTCTTCTAAACTGCCGTTGTGTGATTACAAAACTCATCGGAAGTATCCTCGTCAACAAAGATCCTACTCTGTGGCACAACTTCTATTCTGAGGCTGGGCCTCTGAGGCCAAGAGAGAAATTCGCAATATCTCGAGCTGGGCACACTCCGAGCTCAGCCTCTGGCGTGCTCTTATAGCGGGCACATGGGCGTGAACTCACCAAAATGCCAGGGACAGCTGGAGTGATATCACACATTCTTTGACTCCCGATGACATCACGTTTGACCCCCTGTGCCCTGTCACACCATTTGCCCTGCAACAGTCTCCTCTTTGCTGACCAGGGGAGAGGGGTAAGGCAATGGGTTTAAGTACAGTAAGCATTGGCATGGCCAATAGGTCTCGCCTTTGGGACCTTATAAGTGTTTAGTTGTCCAGCACAATATCCTTGGTGCAACAACATCAACTGTTGCATGGCTAAACACTGCTTGTTCTCTTTTGAGTAAACAAGAGAAACTTACCTTTCACTACGTTTATAAGTGATTATTTTTGTGATACATTTTTCCCCTAGGCCAATAAAAAATCCCTGCGCCACGGCCACACTGCATGTGGAGTGGGTGGGACCGAAGTGTGGTCTTTTGCCAAACCTACCCCATGAGATCCCACAGCACATGGTGCTCTGTGTTCAGTCTCCCCACCACACTGGCCCATTCATTCCTATTTTTATTTCTTTTTTTTTAATTGCCTGGATTTTGAAACCTGCACAGAGGCCATGATTCCCTGTTTCATATGTTCTTATTTTAATGGCCAGATCGAACCCCCCCCCCCCCCCCCTCGCGGGTCAGAAGATGACCCCACAGCCCGCTTCTATGCCCCCCAATGTGTTTCTACGAGTAACATTTGCTTCCTGGCATCAGGGCATTCCTGTCGCATGACACTTTTTTCTGTCCTCGGATCAAATGCCTTTAGGTCTGGTATTCTGATGAATTTGCAGCTGAAACATTTAATTCTTGTTATCCACACAACAAATCAAATTCTAAAATAGCTGCTGAAAGTAACGCATTATTTGTGCAAATATGGCCCAGCAACTATTCGTTTATAATGTTCAGTGTGGCTGTTGGTGATCTCAGTAACTCTATATGTAGAACGATTGGACTGATCGTATTAATGGCTAAAAGTATCCAGACAGGGTCTTTTAAAATCTTGCTTAATGCATTTCTTTCTCCTGGAGCAAGTTTGCTGCAGGGTACGCGCATGCATTATTTTTTTGCTGGATGCCTTTTGTATTGTTTTATCACAGCAATAATCTTAATCATGGAGTTCTGTTCTTTTTGTTGAACTTCAAACTTGGTCTGTGTTGCATCTTTGAGCTGAAAAATCGCCTCACAATTGCCAATTTGAGCTAGTCTCTTTAATTAAGCCTTACGCTTTCCCAGGCGTATATCTGCTCTTCTGGCAACATGATTTTACTTAAACTCCACACGGTACATTCACTTGTGGATAGTTGTTTTTATTGTTTTTGCGAGCTGCATATGATAATCACTGGTCACCTTAAGTAAACTCAGTCCTCAGAAGGTTGTCAATTTATGGCTGCATCACTAATATCTCTTAAAACGAGCATTGGCATAGCCAATGGGTCTCGCCTTTCGGACCTTATAAGTGTTAAGCCATGCAACAGTTGATGATGTTGCAGGAAGTATATTGTGTTGCATAACTAAATACTTATAAGGCCTCAAAGGCGATACCTATTGGCTATGCCAATGCTTGTTTTGGTTAAGGAAGGGGGGTGATGTAAGGAAAGGAGGTGTTGTGGTATGTGGCATAGGAATGTTTTTTTGAAAAAATAGAATACGCTTTCTTTATATTGTTGCCCGTTATGTCATACGCATTCCTTCTGGGAACGATGATGATATCAAGTGCTGTATTGGTTCTGGATCTTCAGGCTTTTGCCAGTTGCCTGCTGTTCTTTAGACCTCTTGGTAGTAGGTGCGGTTGTAGGTCCTTTTTCCATTAGAGGATTATTAATTTAACTACAAAGTGGCTCCTGTTTATCTTTGGATTGCCTGTGTGGATTGCATGATCTTCGTGAAGCGGCTACTACACTCCCATATTACCCCTCTTCCTATATCCTTTGACCACGCGTATTAATCATTATTGAGACAATGTATTTTTACTGAGTCCGGACTCATTAAGTCTGAAAGTTGTCTATGACAGCCCAACATCGGGTAAACTCAGTGAGTCGTCCACACTTAAAACAAAAATACGAATAGACATCGATAGAGAATCCCGAACTATCAGAGCAAAGCGTAGCTCACTGTGGCATCTAGGTCTATATGAAATTGGTGTTGTGCAAAATGCACAGGAATATAACGGAAGTATTTTGTGCGAGACAGAAGTGAGAAAAGGGTGCTGAATAAGTGTATGAAGGGAGGTGACAGGATATTATGTGTAAAAGTGTGAAGGGGTACTCTGTGTGTTAATGAAGTAGTGGTGTGCTAAATGGATGCTTTTGATTGTGGGATGGTGAGTGTGTGAGTAAAGGGAGAAGAGAGAATGAAGGATGAAAAGCAGCTGGCAGTAGTGCAAATGGAGTAAGAAGGGAAAACAAGCGCGCATGCCTCGCACTGAAAGTAAAAAAATAAACAGGAATGTGTGTGAGAGAGTGGGGGAGCAGGAGGTGAGCCCGGGAGTGGTGTGTGTGCGCGTGCGCAGTCTGCTAATTTTCAAGCACTGCACTCAAGCTTGTGGCCCGCCCCTGCTCGCTCCCGCAAGGTGGATGCTGCCACAAGCACGAGTGTGTGCTTGAAAATGAGCAGAATGACGGCTAAAGGCTCTTCTATCAGCGCACGCGCGCTGCGTAGGCGAGACATAAAAAACGTTGTTAATGATGAAAAAAAATATATATATACCTTGAAATATAATTTAATTCATCAGCTGATCCATTAATTTTATTTTACTTTTCGACTTTGCGTGCTGAGGTGGAAGTTAAGACACCAGCAGTTTCACAATGTTTACATATCTAAAATCAAGATGACCAAGTCTTTTTTTGCGCCCATATCCTCCTTCCCTCACTACCACTCTCCAACATGGCACTTCATTTCTCCATGGCCTCTCTTCCTTACATTTTTTTTTTTTTAATTGTTCACTCACTCAGTTCTGTAATCTTCATGGTACAAGTTCTTTGCAGCAGGCACATCAACCCTCCTTGATACCTTATGATGAGCCAAAACTGCAACTAGACAAAATTCTGAACTCTCTCTAGTAGGAACATTAATCACCAGAATTATCCTGATATTTGTATTGTTGCCTGAAAACCTCCTGATGCACAAGGAAGTTCATGTGCTTTTAAACCAACATTTTCTTTCAAACACAGCCCCCCCCTAAAAGTTAACACCAGGTGCGGCTGGACCAGTCGCACCGCCCTAAAGCCAGTCCTGCTCAAAGCAATGTGGCAGTACAAGCATTTTCAGAAATTGGCTGAGAGTTAACCTCATACTCATTACATGAGAATAAGATCTATGTAAGTGGAGTGTGATATTCCCCCCAAATTCCAGGAAGCAAAACAAGTTAACAGATTTCTTGTAAAAGGGGGAGTCGACTTCTCCCTTGAGAATTTTCTGAAATCTTTGGTATCAAATTTGCTAAAACTCCAGACCCTTATGGGCATTCATTAAGTATTCCAGTACTTTCAGCTACAGGCACTTTTGTCAGAAATGACTTCCATTATACCAAGACCTTAATGTTTTTATGGGTGAGCCCCTTATTCCAAGGAGTACATTCAGTATGTGTCAGAAATCTGCCATGGATACTTCAGCCCCAGCCATGGTTACCTCTACAAATTCAAGGGTCAGCATTTTTCCATTGACACTCCCTATTAAATGGGTACTGCAAATCTTATGATGAGTTACCTCAAATATCCGTTCCAACGATTTGCTATGGATCCACACCATATGCTAAAAATTGCGTGCATCATGTCAGGGCCTTACGCCAGGTTTGGTGGCTCGTGTTTTGTGTCCCTGCCACTGGGTATGACTGGGCTTGCGGCTTTCTCAGTTAGACAGCTCGGGTCCCCACAGCCAATGATGTTGTCTTAAAAGAAACCTGTCCGGTCCTGCAGTTTGCCATAGGTAACACCCCCCCATCCATTTCTATTAGTGCCCTTGTCCATAAGGCAAGATTCACCTCCAGTATGCCAGACCAGCAGCACACTTGCACGCATAACACACATACACTCTCTCACACACACACACGTTCTGTCTCACACAATCTCACTATATTTCTTGCACTCTTTCGTACATTTGTACTGTCACACTCGCATACACTACCCCTCACACTTCGATAAGTCAATCTGCATTTATTGTGTTAGAAAAGCTTGCCCTGCTGCTTCTTCTATACCTTCCTCGCCTTTTAGTGGAGCTTAATAAAAACATATTCTCTATACGTTATTCAAAAATAATATATTGCCTTGTCAATGTTTTTTACAAGTATGATGTGAAGGAAAAGTACACTTCCTTAAAATGGCTGTACGGGGCTTATATTGCGTTTAACGTGTGGATCAAGAAGTTACAGTATTGGAAATTAACTAAACTATATTGTAACGTGATATCACGACATCCAACTGGTCTTATGACCTGCTTTACTTCTTCGACAACCATGGATTTTATCCAGTAACACTTTGCAGTTTGGGGTTTTTGAGACCCAACTTCCAATGTAAAAAAAAAAAACGACAAGTCCTGGAATGAAGCATTGTGGTGAATGGAAAGTCAAGAATGGCTGAAGGCGTCGCACAATCCATCACCATACCCCAAAGCCTCAGCCCTAGTCTCCTTCCTTGTCCCATCGCACATTTTCTGTCCCCTCTTCCCACTTGCACCAACCCCGTTATTGCAATGGAATTAAGTAGGCATCTAGAACTACATAAAGAGCAGCTATTCTGTGGGTGCCATTGTAGAAATAAGTGTATATACCTGAGAGTTGTGTACATTTTATATATTCAGAGTAAGAGGTGTCCTCATGTAAGTGCTGGGTGATTTGGAGTAGTGTGAGTGAGTACATTAGGAGTGATGAGTGTAGGGTGAAAAATGTGCCAATGTGAGTGTCGGGTGAGCTGCTTGAATGCAGTTTGAGAAGAGGGCTCATGTGAGTGTCGAGTGAGGGGAGTGCGTGCAGCATGAGAGGTGAGAGCGGTGTAAATGCATGGGGAGTAGTAGTGTAGTGATATGCAGTGTGAACAGTGAGAGCGAAGGCTGATCCGTGAGAGTGACTGGTGACTGCATGGTGAGAGGAGTTAGTGCAGAGTGGCGTGTCCCTATGAGTTCCGGTAGACTATTGTCCTTGTGTGCAGACAGGATGAAATGAGTGCCTGTATGAAAGCAGGCTGAGAGATTTGTCCGTGCAAATGTATGGTGGGAGGAGTAAGCGCAGAGTGAGTGGTGTGACTCCAGGATGAGTGCTGTGCTTATTTGTGAGTGCAGAGTGAATGCTGTACACATATGAGTGAAGGGTGATCTGTGTGAGTTACAGGAGTGGCTATGTGAGTGCACAGTGAGTGATGTGACAGTGTGAGAGTAAGGTGAGATGACCGTCTTCCGGGGGAGTGATGTGACATGAGTTTGGATGTGGGTGAAAGTGCGGAGTGAGAGGAATGGATGAATGCATGGTGAGTGATGTGCTTGTTTGAGTGATATTGCAGAGTGAGAGTGACAGGTGAGTGAAGTGTCACATGAGTGCATAGTGAGTATTGTGCTCGTGCAAGTGCAGGGGGAAAAGCATGAGTGCATGGTGAGTGGTGTGAGTGCAGTATGATCACTGTGAGTGTAGGGTGAGCAGTGTGCTCATGTGCCACAGGATAAGTGGAGCGGTAACAGCGTGAGTTAATGACAAGGGGCATTACAGCAGTGTGAGTGCAGGGTGAGTGGTGTCCTTGTGAGTGAAGGGTAAGAGGAGGGTGAATGGTGTTAGTGCAGGGTAACAACGTGAGTGCAGTTTGATCGATGTGAGTGTAGGGTGGCTGTGACAGTAACAAGTGAGTGGAGAGTCATGTGCAGGGTAACAACGTGAGTGCAGTTTGATCGATGTGAGTGTAGGGTGGCTGTGACAGTAACAAGTGAGTGGAGAGTCATGTGCTTGCAGGCTGAGTAGTGTGCTTTTGTGAGGTATGTTAGGAGAAGGAAGAATCGCGTGAGTGCATGGGTGAGCAGTGTGAGTGCACTGTGATCGCTGTGAGTGAAGGGTGAACATGAAAGTGAAGGGTGAGCCGTGACAATGAGGAGGGAGTTGTCTGAATGCAAGATGTATTCCCAGACAGACTAACTCAGTATTGTATTGATAGTTGGCGACGGTTTCAAATACAAGTTAAGCTATTGCTATTATGGCATCAATCAGGGATGGAGGGTGGAGAAATAATGTGCTGATCCTGCAACAAACTTTCAGTCTCCTGATTAGGGTTGCCAGCTGATCAGATTTATACTGGCACCACTGGTATTTTGATGTCCCAGCCTGTGCAAAAATAAGCAAAATCACCTAAAGCCGGTAGGGTTAGGACTTATTTGTGCATAAGTCAAACAGCAAATATAAATAGCACCTTTAAATACATTCTAGGACTGCATTAATGATCCGCGACTACTTATTAAAGGAAACAAAGACAGAAAAGTAATGTTACAAATTTATACATACCATTTTATTTACCGCCCGATTTTGGGGCTGATTATGATGAGTGTCGGAAGCCTCCGACTTTAGGTCGGAGGCTTTCTGACACTCCTCATAGGTTTCAATTCCGACTGGCTTATTATGATACAGCCGGTCGGAATTAAAACAGGCCGGTCATTCCGGCTGGCTTCCAACGGGCTCAAGGAGCCTGGGCCGGCCAGTCAGAAACGGCCCGTAATCCAAATGGATGACAGTTTAGGCCTTCCGGATTGCATGGTTTCCGACAGGGTTTCCACGCTGGCCTTTTCGGCATGGAAACCCTGTCAGAAAGCGTGTTTTGGGGCCCTAGCAGGGCTCCCTTTACCTTGCTGCCTCCAGTTGGGGACGAGGGGGCACCTATGGGGCACCTCTGTTAATCTATGCACCTGTTGCAGGCACCTTGGGTTGCCTGCCACGGGGTGCAGGGATTAACACAACCTCTCATTTCCCAATGGGAGGTTGTGTTATGGCCGTAACACATGCTCCCATAGGAAAATGTGGTTGCATCATAATTGGGAGCCGTTGGTCTGTCCCGTTTCTACATTTACCCGACATTGTAAAAGGCCCATTAGTGTCAAGGTGAGGCCGTTGCAGACTCTTCAAACAACAAAAAATGACAGGAAGTTTTTTCCAGGGAAGGTGGCATCCCTATTTCTGAGATTACTTTTTACAAAATGCATTCACCCACTGTGGCAGTAAAACTAAAATACAAATGTAAGGAATAGGCAAAGTGCAAAAACACAAAGCCTTGTTAACCAGTTCTCAAACGCATGCAAATGGTCTTTTAAAGACCTGTTTAAAACTTGAGCATGGTGGAGATAAAACTCCAGACACTGCCCAGAAGAGCCACCGGGCTGAGCCGCACGACGGCAGGAAGGTTGGGGAGGGCCTAAAGCCCTTTTTGCCCTTTGGGTCAGTGTTACTTGACTCCTTCACACCACAGTGTTCTGGCCTATATGCGGTGCAAATAGTTTTAAGTATTCATGTGTCAAACTCAAAAACATCTTTATTTGAATTTTGGGAGGAGGCGCCGGAAAATGATCTGCACATTAAAGCCAGACAACTTTAAGAAATAAAAGCCTGTCTATATTGAAGGCAGTTCTGGTTTCGTTTCTCAGTCAAATTTAAGTTGGCTCAAAAATGAAACTTTCGTATAGTAATTTTAAAATTTCTATTACATACATATGAAGTAAGGGCTTTAATTAGGGGAGTTGCTTGGTCAATAAGATGGGGGGGGGGTCTTCACATTTCCCAAAAATCTACCTGGAACATCTTATTACAACACATTCTATGAGAAGAATGACATGAGGGGTGCTTAAGGGGCTGTTGAAAGAGAGAGGAGAAGGGGTTGTTGGGGCACTTAAAATACAACATTTTTCAAACTTAATAGCATTTTCAAATTCCTTCAAAATAGAGTGTGTGTTTGTCAGTGTGGGCATGTAAAAATCTCAGGTGAAATCCAAAAGATACTTCATTATAACTGACTGAAAGCACATGTACCCAACTATTTATTACAGAATACATTTTAGGGAGGGTTTAACACCCCAAACACCCGCCTAAAGCTATGCCCTTAACTATACCGAAGGATTTCTTGCACCAAACTTCAGTTGCATACAAGTAGAAGGACTGTATCAGAGGCAGTATAACCAGCCTTTCCTTGCACAGGAACTATTTTTGTTGTTGTTGTTTTAAACCAACGTTTCCCAGCGACACTAGTGAGAAGCTACCAGGAGAGAAGGATGGGCATGGGGACAAGAGGGGTTGGCATGCTGAGATAATGAAGAGCACACAGGAGGAAGAACGAAGAGCAGAAGGTAGGAGTGAGAGCTGATGGTGGATATCGGAACAATGACAATGAGAAACTTAACAGGCAATAGCAGCAGATGAGGGAGCGATACGCCCCTGAGCTATGATGTGTTTGATGATGTCTCAAGCTAGTTTCTGAAATGGCCATGATTTAATGAGGTATATTGTAAGCTGCACTGTCAATCCAGGCCTAAAAACGGTAGGATTCTATCTATTTCTAGCTATTCTGTTCATAAAATATGTATTTGCAAAGAGCACATTCACCTTTTTTGCATCTGAATAGCAGATGTGTATTGTTAACCAACTCAGCGGTACACAGATATAAGGATGAAAGGCTGAGGTGCTCCCTCTGGGATTTGTACCCAAGACACCAATTTCAAGCATAGATTCCTGGAATATGTTTTAGCTACCTCCAGTTTTCATAGGTTTTTATGAAAACCCAGAACACATTGATATTCTGTTATGGGAAAGAGGGCTACTGGTGGTCATAGATCACATTATCATTGATTATAGTGTTTGTAAAGTGTTTCAAGGAGCCATCGAGCTGTCTCAAAATACTGGAACCGAGAGCGTAAAGGAGGCTGCAAGGATAGTGTAGTGGTCTGTTTCTCAATGGTTTGTTTCTCAAGCCTAGCTGCATGGGATGCTGGCGCCAGGGTGTTCTGTTTGAGAGCATTCTTTTTTTTTTATTTCAAATCTTTTTTATTGAAACAAAATAAAAGACAAGACAATACAATAACTCTTCCGTTACAGAAAAGATACGAGTCAGATATTGTCGACCAATTACAGATAACAGAAAATAATTGACAAAACCAATAATATAAAAAGAATCAACTCTTGCTTACTCCATCAATACAAAGGTGTATATACAATGCTCAATGTGTGGACACGGCGCCTGGGGCTCAAACATCATCATCACCGGCCCATGGATCCAAACCACAAAACAGTACCTTAAGGCGGTTCATAGTGGAAGGAGGAAGCGTCCAATGATGACCAAAGTCTTCTATTTGACGGGCTCCAAGTAGGTGCTTGTAGAGCCGGGTTATTAGCACCCCTCAAAAATGATAACCATTCCTGCCATATTCTGAAGCTTACCGCCCTTGCATTTTTCCAGTTGCATAAAACCACTTTACATGCCAATGTCAGCATCAAGTCCAGAAGCTGACGATCAAGAACGTTTGGTAGTAGTGGGTCTAGCGCCCCCAAAATTACATATACAAAGTCCCGTACAGGCCTTATCTTAAAAACGTGGTAAATGCAGTCAAATATTTTCCCCCAGTAATCTCCCAAAGAAGGACAGTAAAATAGCATGTGTGCAAGATCCCCAGAACCTGTCTTGCAATTCCAACAATTAGGAGAGTCCCTTAATTTGCATTTGAAGAGCTTGTCCGGCGTCCAGAATACTCTGTTGATTAGCATGAACTTTGTTTGGAATAGAATGGGTGAGACTTTATGTGTAAGGGCCATCTTATGGATCGCCTCCCAGTCGAAAATTATGCCTGTCAAATTCGGTTCACCTTCCCATTTCAATTCCATCCCTTTATGTTTGGACTTGGGCAGGGGCAGTAATAGTTTGTACACCCGTGACACGAAGTGGCCCGTGTACAGAAGGCGTGGCAGATGAGTCATTAACCATGGTGTATATGGAGAGAAATTGCGTGCAGTTAGTGCCGCTTTGATTTTCAAGAATTCATAAAAATCCATCGGGGCAAGATCAAACCTTTGTTGTAAAATCGAGAACGGAATCGGATCTTTACCATTGTACAGATCCCCCACCAAGTTAATGCCCTTCTTGGACCATGACTCCCTGAATGTATCACCGCCCTTATATTTGAGATGGGAATTCCTCCACAAGGACATATACGACGACTTGGGAAATGTCAATTTTGTATTATGAGATTGGTCGAGTCTGAGCAAAGCCCGTCTAGTATTTAACATGATGTATTTGGAGTGTGGTAAGTGCGATAGATCCATAGTGAGGAGGGCCTCCAAAGGCGCGTGATCCACTAGTGACTCCTCAAT
Source organism: Triturus cristatus (assembly GCF_964204655.1). NCBI lineage: Eukaryota > Metazoa > Chordata > Amphibia > Caudata > Salamandridae > Triturus > Triturus cristatus. Next base: position 834,090,674 of record NC_140591.1, read on the forward strand.
GTTAACCCAGATTGGTTTATAATCAGGGGATTTTATCAACCACTGAGCTCCCTGTTTGCAAAGAAACGCTGTTTGATAGTTCCTGAACGATGGGAGACCCAGCCCTCCTTTATCCTTTGCCAATTGCAGCTTTTTCAGTGAGATTCTGGCTTTCTTGCCCCGCCACAGGAAGTTACCGAACAGTTGATCTACTTTAGTAATAAAATTGTTGGAAAACGTCATCGGTAGCATACTGGCCAAATAGTTAACCAACGGGGTTGACATCATTTTGAGCGTCTCCGCTCTGCCCCACCAAGAGAGGAATTTTGGAGACCACCCTTCCAGAAGTGTGGATATCTTTTTAAGGGTCAATTCTTCATTCACTCTCAGTGTAGAGATCAGATCTTTGTCAAAGTCTAACCCCAGATATTTAAAACACCGAGATTGCCAAGTGAGACCTGAGTCCCCAATTATTCCTTTATCCCCAACATTGTTCAGGAATTTGACCTCCGTTTTGTCTTTATTTAGTTTATACCCCGAAACTCTTGAGAATTTCTCAATATCAGCCATGAGTGCGGGAATGGCTTCACCCGCTCTCTCTGACAGAACGAGAACATCATCCGCATATGCCGTTAATTTGACAATGCAGTCCCCAAACGGAACACCCGCTATGTTAGGATCCTTCCTTATATGATATAAGAACGGTTCAATTGCCAACAAGAACAATGAGGGGGCCAGGGGGCATCCCTGTCTCGTGCCTTGCTTTAAACAGAAGGAGGAGGAGAAAGATCCACCCGCCCTAACTCTTGCTGAAGGGCAACAATATAGGGACATAACCAGTCTTGTGAATGATTCCCCTAAGTTGAATTTACCTAGAACTGCTTCAAGGAAGGACCAGTCAACCTTATCGAAGGCTTTTTCAGCATCTAGTGTTATTGCTGCCGTAGGTGTACGTATGAGTTTCGCTTTTTCTAAAACATGTGCCAGAATCCTTGTATTGTCACTGGACAACCTGTTTTTAAGGAAGCCCGCTTGGGATGGGTGGATTAACTGGGGAAGGACCTTCTGGAGGCGAGCGGAAAGTATCATAGCTAATAGCTTACAGTCTATATTAATCAGAGAAATAGGCCTATAATTTTTCGGCAATGATGGGTCTTTCCCATCTTTGGGGAGAACTGCGATTATTGCTTCAGCTAGCGTACCTCGTACCTCACCAGATTTATTTATGCCTTGAAATAGCTGTAGGAGGGGTTCAACTAAGAGGGAGGGGAAGGTTTTGTAAAATTTAGCCGTAAAGCCATCAGGTCCTGGCGCTTTCCCTGTTTTCAGATTCTTAATTGCAGTCTCTATCTCTAGTGTACTAATCGGGGCATTGAGGCTGACCTGGTCCTCAGCAGAGAGCTGTGGGAGATCGCACTCGTCTAAGTACTGCATAATCCTGGTTTCCTCTACCGTCTTATTCTTCGCATAAAGATCTTCGTAGAACACCCTGAACACCTCTGCTATTTTGTCTGGATCCGAATGCGAAGATCCTGATGCATCTTTAATGACACTGATGGTGTTTTTCTGGACTTTAAACTTCAAGTACGAGGCTAGGCTCTTGCCAGCCTTGTTGGATTCACAGAGCTTAAATCTCCGTCTGTTATCTAACCATACACCCGCCCTCTCGCTAACTATTTTATTATATTCATATTTTTTATTCGCCAAAGCATAAAGAGACACATCATCCCTATTCTTCAAGTGTGCATTCTCTAGGTTCGCTATTTCGGTCTCCAAGGACTCCAACTGCGCATTATAATTCCTATTCATTGCCGATCTGATTTTGATACACACTCCCCTTATGGTACTTTTCAAGGCATCCCACCTAATTAGATCAGATGTGTCCCCTTCCTTGTTAAACTGTAAGTAAGAAGATATCGCATCATGTATTGTGGACCGGTGCTCATCACTGTTCAAGATTTCGTCATTCAGACGCCACGACGACTGACGAGAGGAGGGTTTGACGTTAGCAATGGACAAGGAGATGCAGGAATGATCAGACATTACCCTGGGTTCTATGGTGGTAGACTCTATTCTAGGGACCCCATTCCTTGTTATAAGGATGTAGTCAATTCGGGAATACGAGTCATGTGGTGAGGAATAAAAAGTATAGTCCCTTTCAGTGGGATTTTGGAGCCTCCATGTGTCTACCAAGTGGAATCGTTGACACAGTTCCAGAAAAGCTTTATGTGATTTATTTGTTTTGAAGGGACAATGTGAGTCTCTGTCTAAAGTTGCATCCATTGGAAGATTGAAATCCCCAGCTACAATGTGTACCGCATTATCTGGGATAGTTGCCACGTGCTTGTTCAAATCCTCCCAAAACTTCATATCACTAGTGTTAGGGGCATATATGTTTGTAACATAGAACTCAGTGTTATCCCTACTCAGTCTGACCGTTACCAACCTTCCATCAGCACTAGCCTCGGAGGACAGAATCTCCACCTTAGATTTCCTTGCAACCAGTATCAGAACACCATTCTTTTTGCTGACAGCCTCTGCACCCACAACCTCACTATAATACTTGTTCCTCATATGGTAAAACTGCTTAGCCTCAAGCAAAACAAGGTCACCCCTCATTCTCTTCGCATAATCTAAAATCTTTTGTCTCTTGACCGGTTGGTTCAAGCCTTTAACATTAAGAGATATTATCTTCAATTTGTCCACCTTGCACACTCCCAATGGAGAACTAATTAAGTTATGTGACATCAGTAAGTTGCGTTTTCATTTCGGTAAGTACATATTTCACATGGTAGACACAATTATTGCGATAATAGAGCCCCACACCACCCCCACCCCCAAGCATTGAGACAATGATGACTGTGTAAGCAAGAGGAAACAAAAGTAATAAACATAGAACACAGATCCCACCCCAATAAACCCTCAACCCCCCACCCTTCCCACCCCAACTGCATGTAGTAGGCATGGTGACTGAAAAGAGATTGCGCTGCATCCTCCCCGTGCTTAACCATCACAGATAAAACTTAGAACAGAGGCACTATCCTCTCTAAACTGAGGACCACTGTTAGCCAACATACTCCAAACCATCCCACCTCAGGCGAACAGCCTACCACGACCTCTTCTGCTAAACCGAGGTGAGTAACGAACTCTCCCTAAGTCATCAACACGCTCACCTTAACCCACATATGAAGCATACCCAGTATTAATCAGTATTAACCAGTATTAATCAGGACCCAAGCAACTGACTTTCAACATCTGAGAGTGTCATCACAACAGCTTTCTACAGAGAGAAAATGAAACACAAATGATAATTGAATGGAGAGCGTATGCAGGGATCGATCACTTGTAACCTGAGGCCGAGGCCTGGTCTGCTGCGGCATTACTTATGTCCATGTCCAAGTCCTCCGGACCATCGAGCATCCGCTTCAATTTCGTAGGGTCTGAAAAAAGGTGCGGAGAGCCTTGGATCATCACACGATACTTTGCTGGGCCCACGAACCCATATTGAAAGCCCCTTTTCTTTAGCAGCGGTCGTAGTGCCAGGAACGCCTTCCTGACTTCCACCGTCTCTTTACTGTAGTCCTGTGAGATGTAGATTTTGGTAGATTTCCACAGAATATGGTTGTTTTTCCGCATAAAGCCAAGAATTTGCTCTACATGCTGGTAGCGTAGCGGCTTGCACACAATGGCTCTAGGACCTTTTTGATTTTTACTTATCTTGCCTGGCACTCTATGGGCCCTATCGAATTCCAGAGGGTGATGGAAGGTCATGTTAGTAGCCTGGGTGAACCAAGATTCCAAAAAGGCTCCACAGCTCCCATGTTGATCCTCTGAACCTTCTGGAAGACCAAAAATACGCAGGTTCCCTCGTCTATTTCTATCCTCCAACTCCGCGAGTTTCCGCGTTGTTTGGTCCGTGGCTATGCATAGGCGCTTAATGGCAGTACATGATTTGGCTTCCATGTCTTCCAGTCTACTAATCCTTGATTCTGCTTCTATCAGCTTTGCGTTAGTATCACGAATGTCTTGTCTAATCGCTGCCACTTCTTCTTTGGTCGCTTTTGCCAGGTCTCTCACTTCATCTAGTCTGTTAAGTATCATGTCCATCGGGTCGGTGTTGCTTTTCCCCCCCTTACTAGGAGAATTCGGGTTCGACTGGTCAGATTTGAGCCTCTTCATGCTTTTCGCTGCCTCTTTATTGTCTGCCATGGTTATTAGTCGCTAGGCGCGCGGACACCGTGGTCGTTGTCGCGTTCCACCCGGCCTTATGGAGGACCCACGTACACCGGTCTCGTCGCTTCCTTCCTTCCTCTTCTGCTAACCAAATGACTAAATTGGACAATTATCAAGCTGGTCTCCACACTTACGCACGGACATCACGCTTGCTGAGAGTATCGCAGAACCTGGTCTCTTCCTTGATCGCTTCCTGTATGGTTGCCAGCCAGCCAGGTGGTAGCGCACACCCCAACCGAGGTCCGAGTCGCATGTTGTGCGTCGCCATTTTGTCAGACAACACTTGTGCCTAAGACTGGACTACACAGTCACTGGATACAGCCGTGTATAGCGAGGAGTGTAAGCACACAGGATCAAAGCAACACATCCCAGCACGGCCGATTAGCAAATCCAAGACCTCAAAGTGTAGCGCAGGTGACCATCCCGATCTCACAAGCCCTCCGACCAAGACTCCATAACCCTCAGTCCATTAGAGCATAGCCTGCTACATGCGCCGTAACAGACCCAGCCGAGTCTATCACTTGTTCTGGGCAAACTTCTTCTCATTCACGCCTTTGCGCCTTCGTGCCTACAATTCCGATATTGCCACCATTCTGAGGAGTGCGTAAGCGCCAGCCGTTCCTATCAAATCAGGCTAGAACGCTACTTCATCTCTGCCGCGCATACCTTCATATCTCCAGATCTCCAGAGTGCCCCCCGGGTAGCAGCAACAGCGAACATCAAATAAGGTCCGCAGCGAGCATAGATCGTTCTACAGGCGCCGCTTCACCACCGTGGACTCCCCGGTTAGGGAGCATATGCCGCCATCTTGTATTCGCGATAAGCGCTGACGCTCCACTCAGGGTCCGGAATTGTTTAAACACTCCTGCTTACTTTCGATCCTTCCGGAGCACTTTCTCTCTGCCCCAGCTCCCAGCAGACATTGTCGATTCCATCGGGTAGCCTTATTCGCCACCGACACCGGGCGGGCATTCGGTGCCTCAGTGACACCGTTTCCTCGCACCAAAAACCTCCAGGATGCTCTCAAAATGTTCCCCTCACATTCCGGTCGCCAGATCCACAACGTGAAACGGCGCCGGAGCCACAAAACACGTTCCTCTGTCCACAAGTAGTGACTGCACGGGCGGAGAGAATCACCGAGCCGCCATCTCTCTTTGCGTCCAAACCACGCCCCCTGTTTGAGAGCATTCTACTGTAGAATGTAGATTGTTATTTAGATCTTACCGTGTCAGTTGCTGATGGATGATTTCCTCTGCCGATTGTTGAGCGGCACCTGCTAAGAAATAAAGCTTTCTTTCAATAATTCAACTTCGCACTGCGTCTTACCTACTACAGATAGGGAAGGAGGTATGAGCTTTTTCTTTTATAGATTGATCCTGTGATTTCTTTCTTTCCCAAAACTACTTTTTTCTGACTGCCTCAAAGTAATTTATCTTCACAATGACTCCATTCCCTTTTTTTGAGCCTTGCCTTCATGGTGAAATTTTCCAAAATCTTAGTCGCTTTATCCTTTCCCATTGGGTCTTCTTGCTGTTCTAGATCACACCTCGTAATCCTTCTGTTCGCTTTAGCAGTATCCCTTTTTTTCCAAGACAAGATACAACAATGTAATATTCGAATAGATAACAAGAGGTGCTCCTAATGCAACTTCTTGAAAGTAAAGTGGAGTTAGTAAATTAAATAAATGAAGTGCTACAGGAAGCACACATATAAGAACATCCCTTACACATTTAATCACTCGCAGCTTTAAAAGCCATCTAGATATTACATGTTACATTGGAAATAGAATTTGAATTCAAACAGTTACATATTGTGTATATTACTGAATCTGAGGAGTTTTGTGCTCAATGTAGTGCACAGACCTGGATGAAAATTTCCCTCCATTAACCAGCTCATGACCAGCACAGTTATTATTACATCTCATTTATCCTTATTAACGATTGCACTCTCATTGCCTTTACATCTCAACAACCCCCTGTTTCATACTCCATATGCATAGGTTGATGCTGTTTTTTCTGGTTTTTTTAAATGTGGTGAAACTTTAAAAAATACAGTTGAGGTTCAGAGGACGGAGAGGCAGACACAGCCTCTCGGCCAAAGTCATGTCACAATATGAGCTGGCTTTCATAACATAACACATAACACATGTATTTGTAAAGCGCACGTTCACCACTACGGGTATCTTGGTGCTGAATAACAGATGTTTATTGTTACCCAACTCAATGGTACTCCTTTTATCGACCTCAGATGGATGAAAGGCTGAGTGGACCCGCCGGGATTTGAACCTGTGACCATGAGGTCGAACACAGGCCCCTGCAGCAGACGCACTAGCCCACTGAGCCACCAGACCCGGCAATGCACAATCATTGCATGGGTGCTGGAACACTCAGAACGCAGCACTGATGTTATAAACCAGGATGTCAAAGAAACCAGAGAGGAATGTTTGGGCATGGTTTTTTATCGACTCGTCGACTAAATTACACAGAAAGATTAAATGAAGGGTCTGATCTTCATGGTGCAGTTCCCTGCTTACCCTTTGTACTTTGTCATAGGCAGGCGCAGTCTCTTTGAGACATTGTTAGAATTGGGAATCTCTGGTTGACACAGGTAGGGACTTGTGTCAAGCAGGGATCCTCTCTTCCAGTCAGGGTAAGGGGTTACACTCCAACAATAACCCCTGCTCACCCTCTAGGTAGCTTGGCGCGAGCAGACGAGGCTTATCTCAGGGCGCAATGGTTAAGCATTTGTGACCACACACAGTAATTCAATGATACCCCCACAAATGGACTCCACACTGGTTTTATCAAAAATAATTACTTTATATAGAGGTAGACTTAGCACAAGATCCAATAACGATAAACAGGCCCACAATACAAATTGAATAAGCAGTTCTTGGTTTTAAGCGTATTTCGTTAGTTCTGTGCGCTTCGCGCTTTTCTTACGGTTCGTACGGGATTTGAAAGAAGCTTACGAGCGGACTCGCAAGCATTTGCAGATGCTCCAGGCGAAGCGTACTCCTACGGTGCTTACGGACGGGGCTCACAAATGCCCCCGACGCTCCACTGCGAAGCGTATTCCTACGGTGCTCACGAGCGGACACACGCTACAGGTGCTCTGTGCGGAGCGTACACCATACGGTGTGAAGCGGACACAGTACCTTTAACTTTAGAAGTTCGTCACGGACGATGCGTTGAATCTCAGCGCGTTGTACGGTGTGATGTCCTCCTCTTGCGGTGCGAGCTACGGCTCATGGGGGGCCTCAGTCACGATGCTCAAGGGGATGGTGCGAAAGTACGGTGCGCTGGCTCTTCGTTGCGGCATACGAGCCGTACCTTGAAAGCGGCGCCTTTTCTCTCAGCGTGGTGCGAAGCAGGCAGTACGCTCCGGTGGGGAGCCACGTACCTACCACTCTACGTGCCGCAACCTGCCCACAACAGGGGTAGGGGGGCACGCTGAGCAGTACGATGCGGAGAGGGGGCAACAAAAGGGCATCACAAAGTCCTTCCTTCACGTTGCAAGCTACGGCTCGTAGGGGGCCTTAGTCGTGTTGTTTGGGCCGGACAGCGGGGCACAAGCTTGCCAGTGTACGTGCCGTTTGGGGGAGGCGCACACTTCTCTCGGTGTCAGCTTCACGGCGAGAACGGCGGCTCTCAAGGGGGTGAAGTCCACTGGTCCTGGGACTTCATTCAGGGGGCAAGCTCAAGCACAAGCCCTTGGAGATCTTAAACAGCACAAGTTGAAGCACAGTTTATCAGCAATCTTGCTCCTCTCCTTCAGCAGCAAGGCAACCACTGCAGGCCAATCCCCCAGGTCAGGGACAGTACTCCTCCTACAGTTTTCCGGGTTCCTTCCCCTCAGGCAGAGTTTCGTCTTGTATCAGGATCTAATTTCTTAGGAGCAGGGCTCCTACATTTATACTACATTTCTTTTGTTCTTGCAAGCCAGGGGGGCCCGTGCCTAGTTCGGTCCGGTTTCTGAGCACTTTGTTGACATGATGCAGGCTTCTGCTTTCAGTGTGCAGGGCAGAGTCACCAGACGCTCCACAGGGGGTGGAGCCAGCATTGTGGGGGCAGAGCACAGCCCTATTCAGAGTCCAGGTGCACTCCTCCCACCCATCTATATGTCAATCTCTCTATTCACCACCAGGCTACCTAGCCCTGCCCCTCTGGGTTTCCCCAGCCCTGTCACTCACACAAACCAGACAGCAGATATACATCAGCGCAGAGGCGGGCTGAAATGGTTAGGCAAGCAAAGGCCAACTTTCTAAAAGTGGCGTTTGCAAACACAGGACATTAAAATAAACTTCTCTAAAAGATGTATTTTATTATCCTGAGTTCAGGCATACTAAACTCGATTTTCTACCATGTTCCCTGGGTCTGTTAGGATCATAGGATGTAACAATTCTAACCTATGAGAACAGGTAGCCTTACAATAGTGAAATACGAAAATGGCTGTAATTCACTATTAGGACATGCCACACACATCAGGGCTTGTCCTACCTTATGCTTATAATGCACCTTGCCCTTGGGCCTACCGTAGGGGTGACTCATATGAAGTAAAGGGAAGGTTTAGGGACTGGCAAGTGGGTGCACTTAACCAGTCAGCATGACAGTACCAGACTGCACGCAGGTTCTGCAATGGCAGACCCTAGACACATTTTACCAGGTCGCTTCTGTGGGTGGCACAACCAGTGCTGCAAGCCCACCAGCAGCATTTGTATTTACAAGCCCTGGGCACTCCTGGTGCACTTTATTGGGGTTTGACAGTAAACCAAATTAGCCAATCATGGAATCCAACCAACATATATTTTACAATAGGGAGAGCATATGCACCTTAGCACTGATCAGCAGTGGTAAGGTGCCCAGAGTCATAAAACAGCCAACAGGTCAGAAAGAATGCAGGAGGAAGGCAAAAAGTTTAGGGATGACCCTGCAAAAAGGGCCACGTCCAACAGACATGCTGTATCTACAATATGGACTTTAAAAAATGCCCATCTTTTTCATTGTTTCCTCTTGCTGACCTTTCGAAATGCTGGCTTTTCATAGGTGAATACACTCCTTTTGGAATGTTGTATCCTCCTATGGTACTGGCCCTCTTACATGTGTTTTACTGTTCAGGTTATTTATACTTAGAACTTTTTTTAGTTGGCCTGCCTCTTTGCTATTTAACTCTTCTGTTTACTTGTACAATGAAACAGCGGTCATTTCATTTGCTCTCCATGTGCCTCCCCCTCACCCCTCCCATAACACTGCTTTGGTCTCTTATCTCCCATGCCTTACCCTCACCCTCACACATTACTGCACGCAGGCCCTCACCACCCCTCTGAACAGACTGCTGTTCTGCTTGTTTGGTTAATTTATGCAGTCTACCCCCACCCCCTTGTCCACCCCTGAGATCGCTGCTTTGAATTCTTATGTTATTTTAAATGAGTAGCTTTTATTTATATAGCGCACCAATCCATGCGCTTGAGCAGACACCAGACTCAAACACGGATCTTCTGCTTCCCATTCGGCAGCTCTCACTTCTGAGCCATATCCTTTCCCTAGCCATGTTGCAGGGTGCAGTACCATATGTGGCCAAAAGGGGCCCTAAGGGACACCTAGTGACAGCTTATGCCACTGCACTCTCACAACACTTCTTGTTAGATCAAGCCTGGCAGCACACATACGCTGTATGCCAGACGTGTTGTATTGACTATACAGAGTGTCATGTTGCCCACATCTTCACCTGTGGTGGTCCTAGAATGATGGGCTCACCACCAAATTGTTCAGGAAGACTTGCCCTCGTTTTTTAAATCATGTTCTGGGTCCTCACCCTAGGTTGGGGAGGCCTGAAATCATCACCTCACCAGTTTTTTTTTTTTTTTTTTCTTCCATGGCTTGAGCTTTTGCTCTGCAGCTGGGAGGGTGATTCTCTTCAGGTTATTTGTAGAACATCTTTGATGCAGTTGTTATTTTCCTTTAGAAAGGAATCTAAATCTTGCATCCAATAGATGTATGTCACGAACCATATATATAAGTTTAAGTTCTGCTATCTGACATCTTGTGGATTTTTGGCCAAAGTGTTTTTTTTCCCCTCAAAATATTCCTGGTCCATGCACAAAACTCCTGACATGATACCCACTGCTTTCAGCTGGAAGAGCTCTTATGTATTTATTTAACTACAGATATCGCACAGTTGCTCACTTATTTCATGTGTTTCTAACAAGTCACTGCTTCCTACAAGGAATTTAGATTGTTTACTGTGTATTTATTTTTTCAACCATCATATTACTCTTGTTTCCTCTCCCTCATAACCTATTTCCCATTTTCTGGTTCTCCAGCACCACAAGGTCGTGCGAATAGCAATAGCGCTATGTAAATTACGTTACTCTACTGCATACAAAAAACAAAAGTGAATAACAATGTAATTATGCCACTGTCACAAATGTGAGACAGATTGCATTGCAAATGCTTGTTTTATAAACTGTGCCAAAATGTGTCCTGAAAATAAAAAAAATGCGCACACAAAATAAATGTAAAATAATTTATGTACAGTTAATTTGAAAAAAATCTCTTGACAAGTCCATTACAACCATTGTGTAAATACATTCCACACAAGATGACCGCGGATTCCTACTAAAAGACAGTAAAGTGCTCAATCTACAATTGTGTGTGTAGGGTGTTATGGTAGTTACTTGTGCCTTTGCCTGTAACCCTCTTCCTCTGCCTATTGGCTAGCAAAAGGAGCATCCCGTCCTTGTTGGCACTGCATTAAAAACGGACACAGCTGTAGGATCCTGGTGATGCTTCATAGTGCAGCCCCCTCCCAGAGGCCTGTGCCTACACTCATCTACCCTCATCCAACTCGAGACACTGTATTCGGGCGACCCTGCTAGTAAAAAAAAAAGTGAACTCTCCCGCGAGCCCTCAATCCAGTTACCTCCAGTACTCCTGGTTCTGTGCCGTTCCTTCACTATCCTGTGGGTCTAGGCCCAGGAAATGACGGCGGTGCAGGCCAGATGATGTTTTTATTACCAACATGCAAACACAAGCAATCCATTTCCCACCAGGAAACAACAGAGGGAATGACGGCGCAGCCATTCATCGATTGCTGGTGACCTCTTTATTGTACTACACATTAACATGTGCAAATGCTGCATAGAGGACCTCCCTCTGCGTTTTGTCTGATTACAGTCCCACCTGCTATTGATGGTAAGTTATCACATTAATTCAAGTGTTGCAGTATTTCCCCATTACCCTACTTGCTTATACAGTGCACTTGGTCCCTTTATTTGCCCTGCTGTGGAGTGGATGTATATATATAACTTGACACAGTCAGCCTTCACATTAAGTTCTTTCTATATGCTCATTGCCTGAACCTACAATGACCTGTGCTGGTTGTTGGGGTTTACCACACGGGAGGGGTGGGAGGGGTTTCGGGCATATGCACGGGCAGTATAGGAATAGACACGGACACTGTAGTTACTGGTGTGGACCGGAAGTCACAAGCGACTCCGGTCCCTTTATTTAAAGCCTACTGGCCACGTCTGGCCAGAAGGTGATACATTGTAGTAAGTATGAGGTTCCGGGTTGGGGTCTCCACTTCGTACTAGCGTCCGACAACTAGACCGCTACATCCCACCCCAAATCAGTTCGAATAAACAACATGAAATTAACATACATAGTCATTGAGCCTTTGATTGGGCTTCGGATGGGGTCTTAGGTTGTACCGATGTCGTTGGCTGTCATCTCTTGGGTTTGCTGGTTCTTCTGCCGGTGACCTGTCTTCTGGTCTCAGATCGCTGGGACTTTCCTGACCCACCACGTTCCTACTTGGGCTACTTGTCGCGCTATGGTTTCCACCTAGCTGACCATCTCTGCAGGAGGCCTCCTCGACCATTGGTCTCTCTACTCCTGAGTCAGGCACCCTTTTGAACCACGATATGTTTCGGGTGATGACTTCCCCCATCTCTCTCGGCTGTTATCGCAGTGCCCTTCACACCCTTGACTAGCCACAGTCCTGGTTCATATGGAGTGCGGAACTTCCCTCCGCTACGACGATTTCTCACAAGGACGTCACAACCTGGTGTTATCGGCCGAACCTGCGCTCTTCTCTTCCTGCTCGCTCTTTCATTGTTGGTTAGTCTTCTCGCTTGTGTGCTTGCCGGATCATATGGCTCAGGTTCCCAGTTATCTGCTACGGGAATGTTGTCCCGCCTTTGCCCAGCTAGCATCAGTGACCACGGGGACCTTTGAGTGGTGCAGTGTGGAGTGCTCCGATACTCCCGCAGGAACCTCTGAAGCGAGACCTCCGGGTCGCACTGTTCAGCCACAGATATGCGCAACACTTTGTTCAGCGTCTGCATGAACCTTTCGGCCTCTCCGTTTGCTTGAGGCCACTGCGGTGTGATTCGGTGGTGTTTGACGCCTAGTTGCACCAGAAAGTCTCGGAATTCGTGCCCTTGGAATGGGGGCGATTGTCTGTTTTGACAACGTGTGGTAGTCCGAAGAGTGCGAACGTCTTGTCCAGCATTGGTAGTAGGTGGTCGAATGCGGTCGACGGTAGCACTTCCACCACGGGGTATTTCGTATACCCGTCTATCAGAACGGCGGTCACTCGCCAATCGGGGAAGCTTCCGAAATCGAGACTGATCCACGACCAGGGTGACGGGGCAGGCTCCTTGGTGATCACCGGAGCTGGCGCTTCCGAGCCCCCTGTCAGTTGACATGCCCTGCACCTGCGTACAAACTCTTCTACAGTTTCTTCTAGGTTTGGGAACCAGACCTTTTCCTGCAACCTGGCTTTCATCCGTAGGGTGCCTTGATGACCCTCGTGGGCTAGGGCAGTCACTTGATCCTGGAGTGTTCGGGGCATGACAATGCGTGATCCTCTTAACACCACCCCGTTACCTGCAGCGCTTAGTTCTTCATGTACTCGCCACACCTTCCCGAGGCGAGCTCAGTCTGTTTCGGTCCATCCACTAACGTCATGGAGAAAACCAGCCCACGAGCCTTTTCGCATTGCTTCCAACACCTTATTCAGGACCTTGTCAGACTGGGTATATGATTCAGTCTCTGACATGGTGAGGGCTTTTGGGCACGCCCACTGAGCGACCATGTTGACGAATTCTTCCATTCGTTGATCTTGTTCATGGGCTTCTTCTGGGGCAACGGCTGGGTGGCGTGACAAAAAGTCCGCTGGATTTTTGGCACCCGGCCTGTATACTAGATCAAATTGATAATGCTGGAGTTGGATCGCCCATCGTTCGATCCGTGGCGGTGGGTGGGGTGCAGTTCCTCTGAAGAGCGAGACAAGGGGTTGGTGATCCGTTACCATGCGGAATGGATGTCCGCTCAGATATAGATGAAAATGGTTGCAGGCCCATTTGATGGCCAGCGCTTCCTGTTCAATTTGGGAGTACCTTGTCTCAGTGACTTGCTGGCGAAAGCTAGTGGGACCCATGTCCCTGGACTTGTTTCCTGGGACAGCAGTGCTCCCAGGCCTACGGGGCTAGCGTCCACTATTAGTTCAGTTGGTCGTTTGGTGTCAAAATATGCCATAGTTGTCTTTTCTAACAGTGTGGATTTCACCTTGCTGAAGTCTTCCTATTCTTCCGGGCCCCACTTCCACACGCTGTTTTTCTTGGTTAGGTTTCGCAACGGCTCTGCAACTGTTGCTAGGTTGGGTATGAACCTCCCGCAGTATGTTGCCATACCTCGAAAACTTCGAACTTCTGACGCCGATGTGGGGCTGGAGCTAGTTGAATTGCTTGCGACTTTCGGGGATCCACTTTGACACCCTCCTGGCTGAAAACGTACCCAAAGAATTCGATAGTCTTTTGGAAAAACTGGCACTTGCTTTATGGAGAGTCACCCCGTGCTCTCCGAGGCGGTGGAGGGTGGCCCTGAGCCGCCGGTGATGGTCTTCCAGAGTTGCTGAGTGAATTAAGAGGTCATCACTGACATTTAATACTCCTTGGAGCCCCGACAGGACTTCCCGGACCGCGTTTTGGAAGATCTTGGTAGCCGATGATATTCCGAAGTTGAGTCTTTTATACCGTCTGAGCCCCAGGTGTGTTGAAAAAGTAGTTATGTATCTACTTTCCTCAGCCAGCCTCAACTGGTGGTATCCTGCATTGAGGTCTAATTTAGAAAACCACCGGGACCCATTTAGATCTGCGAGGATGTCATCCACGGTTGGTGTCAAATGTCTCTCCCACCGGATTGCCTGGTTAGGCATGCGAATGTCTATGCAGAGCCTGATCTGTCCAGGCTGCTTCGGCTTCTCCGCAATTACCATGGGTGACACCCAGGGGGTTGGTCCGGTTACATTCTCTATCCCCCCTTGCTGTTCTAGTTTGATTAACTCTTGCTCCACCAACGGTCGTAGATGGAATGGGATGCGTCTGTGCCGTAAGGCCACAGGCTTCACTGATTTGTCTATGTGCAGTTGCACCGGAGGTCGTTTCATGCTCCCTAGCCCTTTGAACAATTGTGGGAAGAGTTCCAGAATGTCTTCTGTCTGCAGTATTCTCACCGCATTTGCGAACGTTACTAAGCGCAGGTCTTCCGCGGTGTTACTCCCCACGAGGATGTCCGCTTCTCTATCGACCACGTGGAATGTAGTTGTTACTTCATGATTTTCTGACTTCACTTGCACTGTCATTTTTCCTTTTAGCGGCAGGGGCGTCTGACTCCCATACATGAGAATCTTTACCTTGGACGGCGTGAGTTGGGGTCTTGGGCTTAGTTTCTTATAGTGTTGGTTCCCCATCACATTGACCGAGGCTCCGGTGTCAATTAGGGCCGTGACGGGAGATCCCGCGATCTCAATTGCACACGTCGGTTGAGGACGTCGCCTCCGTTTTAGGTCACTTGCGAACGATATGAGGAGGCATTCTTCTTCTTCGTCAGTTGACGGGTCTTCGAGGTATGCTCTGTGTTGCGGTGACACCTTCAACGTCCGCGCCGCGTTCTTCAAGCGAGAGGTGCCTCATTGCTTTCGTCGGTGGCCGTCGTCCGGCACTCCCTCTGCCTCACATGCCCCCTCGGCATACACTGGAGAAGTGGTTCGGAATCCCGTACTTCGAGCATGTCTTCCCTCGGGCCGGGCACTCGTTCGGGGCGTGCTCTTCTTTGCCGCAATACCTGCACTGCGACTGGCGCGGCCTTCTTGTGGGCCACCACCCCCTGCTGCCCCGTCCTGGGGTATATGCTGCATCCACCCATTCTGTCTTAATGGCCACTGCTGGACTCGCTGTGGGCATGAGCGCCGCTTCCATCGCTGTGGACCGGATCTCGGACAGGTCGTGGGACCGCGCTAGGATGAGCATGTCTTCCAACAAGATCCTGGGTTGTCTGAGGATGAGCATCCTCAATGTTTTGTTTCTGCATCCTTGGATGAGTTGCGGACGCACTTCTTTGACCGGATCATCTTCCGTGCAAGTGCTGACCAGCTCCCTCAAGCGTGCGTGAAACGCATCCATTGACTCTCCCTCACTTTGACGGGATTGCCGCAACTTGAATTGTTCATAATCGGGATTTAGTTGTGGGTCAAAATGGGCATTGAGTGCCCTCACTGCTGCGTTGTAATCTGTGGGGGCCCCCGTGTTCGGTAAGTGCTTGAATAACTTGTATATCTCATCCCCAGCGAAATGTAAAAACAAAGACCTCTTGACGGCGCCATCCGTTTCTCTGGTGGCGGTGAAGTAGTTGTCTAGCCGTTCGACCCATACGTTCCACCTTGGAGATGCAGTGGCGGGGTCAATTAGTTTGCTAAACGGCGGTAGCGCGCTGACTTGAGAATGTACGGGCGTGGCTGGGGCTGCCGCTGCCGCTTGCAGTGGGGCTGCTGCTGCTTGGTCCATCATGGTTGTCCCTGGCGATACCCCCTTCCGGTTCTGTCGTGATTACTACTGCCTGTGATGTTGCGGTGTTATTTGCTCCTTGATTAGTGCCTTCCTTTTACTGCAGTGTCCCTCACTGATGTGTCTTTGCCATGTAACACTTTACCCTCTTTCACCAATGTCTTGTAGCTGTGCTACACCCAGGCAAGCTGAACGTTATGCTCTCTTTGAACCTGGCATTTGCTACCCTGTCATGCGTGTTGCCTATTTGGTATTCTCTTGTTGGCCAGGGATGCTGTTTCAGGTAGGGTGCTAGCTACAGTCCTGCTAGGGCACTGACTTCTTAGGTAGCTGTTCTCCCACTTATTGGGCTCTGGTGGGCACTCCTGCAGCCTTCTTCCACTGCTTGCTGGTGTGGGTGTAGTTGCTCCTGCCAGTGCTTGATGAAAATCTCTGTAGCAGCGCATGCGCGCTTTAGCACAGCTTCTCAGACGGCCTCCCCCGAAGGCCGGTATGGTACTTCAGCGCATGCGTGCTTCCCTTCGAGGAGCGCAGGTCTCAGCGTGCTTCTGGACACTCTGCTGGGCCGTGTAGAAACGCCGACAGGAGTGGCACTGTCCTGAATGTCGCTGCGGAGCGTGGGACGTTGACGGAGCTTACCTTCAGCTGCCCGCGGGCAGTGCTGCACACGCTGATCCACCAACCGTGCGGCTCTACCAGGCATTGATCACCGGGGAAGCCAGAGCGGGGACCTCAATGGGCATAAAGGTACAGCCGCAGAGTTGAGGGGTCCCGAGCGCCGACTCCCTCGTCGCCAGTGTTGGGGTTTACCACACAGGAGGGGTGGGAGGGATTTCGGGCATATGCACGGGCAGTATAGGAATAGACATGGATACTGTAGTTACTGGTGTGGACCGGAAGTCACGAGCGACTCCGGTCCCTTTATTTAGAGCCTTCTGGCCACGCCTGGCCAGAAGGTGATACATTGTAAGTATGAGGTTCCGGGTTGGGGTCTCCACTTCGTACTAGCGGCCGACAACTAGATCGCTACACTGGTCAGATTCACTATTCTAAATCGCTATCTTTAATCTTGGCACTTTAAATGCTAATGCCATGTTGAAGTGATGGTAGTCAAGGTAACAGCCAAGTCCATACAGCTGTTTTGTCGGTGACAGTCACCGATCACAGTTGTAATGTGGGACCCTGGCATGCACTTACCTGAATTTTGACTAGTGCGCGTGCCCCATATAGAGTAGTCTTATCCCCAAATGTTTGAGCTAAACTTAACACATTTTGATTACTACTTCTTTCGACTCGGACCAAGTGTGTTAATCCCTGAAACAATATACAAGTGCACCAGATAAACGCCCAGCACACTTTTGCGGTCTGGGAATTTGACTCAGATCTTTCATATAATTCTACAGCAAATATCCATGGCACAGATGTGTAAGTGGTGCGGGTTCATTTAGCAAAATGAAAACTTGAAATAAATTAACATTGCCTACATCACAATTCAGCTACTGCATTGACGACATTATCTTCGCACCTATTCTTGGTCCAATTGACAATCTAATGTACAGAAGAATAGGTAGACATTTTGTTGTGATATTAATTGAGCTTCTCTGGAAGCCTTTGCATTTGTGTTTGACTACATCAATGAAAGGTAGAATGGTGTCTTTATTTTTAAATCTTGCTTACAGATGCCTACAGGCACCTTAGCTGTCAGTTGCTGGAGACCTATTGTGACCAGTACAATACCTAGAGGGAGCTTTAGGTCAACCCTTTGCTCGTGACTGAATGCCCTTCTTGTCTATCTCCATTCCTTTGCTCTTGAATCAATGACTTTTCTCTCCATTCTTGATTTTGTTCTTCCTCTGAACATAGCTTGTCTGCCACCCTTTTAATTAGATGAGTTGTGAGAGCGCATGGCTTTCCTCTTTCTTTTCTGTCTCCTCTCATCCCCAGTTGGTCATCCTAGATCAGTAACATTTACTTCTAAAAAATTGCTGCTGATGCGTCACAACCCGCATGCTCCTTCTCTTCCAATAAAATGTGGATGCGAAGAATAGGTTTACTGGTAAGGATGGCAAGGATACGTCTCACAAGAACTGCTGGTCTTGTTTGTCACGGGAAAAAGGGCTCGCCACTTTCGTCCACTTCTTAGGTTTCTACAGTAGTAATCAGAAGATTGGATGAAAACAGACTTGGGTAAAAAATGTTTTTTCACAGAAATAACCAAAAAGGGGAATACTTCTGGAACGTTCATATGAAGACAGGATTAAGCGTTTCAAGGAAGGCAAAATAATCTGGCAAACCAAGAAACCGAAGAAATTTAATGAGTTGTCATGTGCTGTAAAACAGGATTAACTCCTTTTATGGATAAGCATGGAGTAAGACCCAGAAAAGGAATAGAAAAATGCTATCTTGGTAAAAGGTAGACCGAAAAAACACAGGTCACACAAGGACTCAGAAGTATTCTGCTGCAGTGCTGAGCCAAGAAACACTTACCCCACCACTTTTAAGCTACCAAGAAGATTCAATGCATCCTGCAGTCATGAAGACGAAGGCAGTCAATCCTTCCCAGACCATAGCATAGATGGGAAGGAGCGCCCCTCTCTTAAAACAAGCATTTGCAATGCAATAGGTCTTGCATTTTGCGAGTCTGAGCTATTGGCATTGTAAATGACAATTCCTTTTATTTATGTTTTAGTTTTTAAAACATATGTAAAAGGCATTGTCATTTTCAATGCCAATAGTTTAAACTCACGTAAATGCAAGACCTATTGCATTGCAAATGCTTGTTTTATCTGTTTTTAGGACAAGTCATGAAAGTTCCTCATGTGGTTTTCCAGCTCAATGAAGCGGAAACAATTTAGTTCTTTACACCTAGTCACAAGGGCCTGAGATTTAGCTGGGTCCCCATGGGCAGTTCCTGCTCCCACTGCTTGACTTTGCGTTACTCTTTCACAGGGATATCACTATATGTGTCATCTCAGACGCAACTGTTTCGACAGGCATGCACTATATTCAGTTCACTTTTGCTTTAAACTGGGAGTAAATGGAAACAGACTATAGGTATACTGATTAATGCTCCATAATATAAAAAACTATTAATTGGAGCGCTTGTTGTTAGTGCTTGTTTTGAGATACATATATGATCATCCAGTGGTCAGCCCTGGATAATGCTCACACATTTAACCTGCAGCTCTACTAATATGCTGGTTCCGCTGGATGTATGTGCAGGCCATTTTGAGAGTGAATAAATAAACATAACCAACATGTGGTCAAGTGGCTTTGAGTGTTCATATCAATAATATACCAAGTCTGTATCTAGAAACTGATTATATATTTACACACACACACATCCGCAGAAGGGTGAAGAGTCAGTATATACACTTTATTGGTAAGGCAGCCCTGCTTAGAAGGGCCGATGTTGAAAAAAGTAACACTGGCACACAATGCTCAGTTAAACAACCGAGGGGAGCGGGCCCTTTGGCAGAAAAAAGGGGGCTCCCCTGTGACAACACACTCACAGTCCAAATTCATTCCCATCGGTGACTGCCCCAGTGACAGGTCTTGTCTTTAACTTTTATGAACAAACATGAGAAACATCAAATGCAAGATAACATACTAAATGTCAAAGCGACTGCAAAAGCGTCCCAAGTCCCGAACCTGTGCGCACCAACCGGTTGTAGGCGCTACAAGACTTCACACAGCAGGAGCCGCTACGCAGCCAGTGCCTCGTGCACTCCCCAACGAATCTGGGTCTCTGGAGCAGAGTAGATGGCCCCATCCATGAGTTGGATAGACAAATTGAGGGGAAGCGCCAGATAATAATCATGTTCACTAAAGTAAAGACGTATGGAGGCGCGAATATCTTTTTTCTTTCAGAAATAAAGGTGCTGGGCAGGAAAAAAGGAAGAGCATGTTCGACAACCACTTTTATAAATTATTAGGCTCTCAGCATGAAATGATGGGTCCGTAGGCGTTATTCTACACTGAAATTGCGCTCATTAGATCGCCCTGGTAAAGATAAAGGGCGCAGTCAGACCTGCAGGTACACAACGAACGTCGCCTTGGTAGACTACTACAGAAGGCAGCTGGCTGCCCCACCCAGAGCCCTTGCCGCGCCCTTCTTCCTGGCAGTAGAGTGAACTTCGCACTGTCCAGGGCCTACCTACCACAGGCCCAGCCTAGAGCCCGCCCTTCCCAGTTCACACCGGGAGCAGACGGGTACCAGGCGAACAGGGCGGTGCCAAAGAACTAACGTGTTTGCCCAGCCGCCATCTTTATTGCTTTTGTATTTTAAACTTTTTCCGACACCTGGAAAACTGGCAGGACCGGCACTTGGAAAACCAATGAACCTCATCAATGCCGTGGTCACGGGGCACGAAGGGTGCGTGCCTTCTGTGTCCCCGTTTATACTCTGGAGTGCGTGCCCATGCCCGGATGTGTGACCCCCTGGAAGCACAGCGCTACGAGGCCATGGCAGTGGCACTAGTGGCGAACACTGCGTTTCCACAAGAAGGTCCATTAAGAAAATAAAGATCTGCTCTTCGGCCAGGAGAATCAGTGTGACTGACATCTGTAAACCACCCCTCCCGCGCAGGAAGGCAGATGCGGGGGGTCGTGCAAAACACCACATTTCCGACTAAAACACAATATCAGAAGTGGCGTCTCAAATAGGTGGAGGTTCTAATGGAAAATTAAAAGCCCGACCTTCTGCGGCTTCAGATCGGCCTGCTTGCACTCAGTGTTCTAACCCGAGGCTGAGGGAACCAGTGTACAGTGACCCGACAGTGTCCGAAGCCCAGTGGGCTCCAAATAAGGGCGGTAGCAAACCTAGGTGTGCGTGCCTGTGGGAGGTTGGCGTATAATTTTACTGAATTGTGGGAGTTTACGAACTTTGTGTGGCGCACACCTAACTACAGAGAGCTGTGAAGCGTTTCAAGGCGAACATTTTATTGTAACCGGGCCATTTACATTACATTGCTCTAAGGCCCCTAGGGGGATCGAAAGGGGCGAAAGTCAAAGGGAGGGTACTAGCTAGCTCCTGCATGGTTTTTGTCTTATTGACAATTCAAAGCACCTAGCGGGCAAATAATTTGATCAGAATTACACATTTGGTGAAATGAGAGCGCCAACATCAGCAGCAGCCCACTCTCACCTTCCTAAGGCCAGTAGCTCCGTCACTACTACACACTTCCTTCAATCGCATAAGTGGGAACGAAGAAGCAGGTTCAAAAATTCCAGTTTAAACAAGATTATATCTTAATAAAAACACCCACAAGAACATACATAAGGGTGGCATAAAAAAAAAAGCACACAAGGGTGGCAGAGGGTTACGCCGGATGACACCATGTCCACTCTCATGCATTGCCTTTAAAACCAAAGTAATACCACCCCCCACACTGATGCGTTTCAAAGGTTGTCATCTACCACTACATCTCCCAGAATTCACCCTTGGTATTTCTGGTCCGACAGACCCGGGCCCTGTCCAAAATCTCCGCACCCATATGGGGCTCCCGTGTTCATAGAGGCCCTATACTCCTAGTTTCTACCCCAGCTCTGAACTGCCCAGATGACAGAAACATGCATTACTTCAGGTGTACAGCCCTGCAGTCTCAGAGCACAGCACAAAGTACAATCACACCAAAGGCATGACAAGGAAGTGCTACGAAGCTGTTTCTGGTCATAAATAGCGCTACAAAAATAAGCGATAAATCGAAGCCTTCTGGTTTCCTCTAAAAAGACTTATAAAAGGGTTGCTGTGGCCCAAAGATTTTCACACGCTGTCCTTTTACGGTCGTTATGAAGCAATAATATGCATTTACCTTCAAACAGGCCCAGATACATTCGGTTTAAAACGGCATTTGCCATTTCTGACACGAAAGATTGGGTGACAGTCGCACAGCACTCTTAAATACATTAACAAAAAAAAAAAACTTTGCCCCCCTCTAAGTCTGTAGAAGAAAACTTATTTTTTGCTGTTTGACTACTTCTGTTCACTAAATGCTACCACTAGTGCATGACCTTTTATCACTCGCTGGTTTCAAATGAACGGCCCTTTGCACGGGGCCCTCGTGCGCGTCTAACTGGGCCTATTCTGCCAGAGGGTCCGGTCTGTAGCCTGGCTTCGAGCCACTGCACTCCTGGAGCGCCTTTGCCCTAATGCAGCCCAGGGCTTGGTGGGGACACAAGGACTGTGTGTGCACCCGCAGCCAAGTAACAGAGATCGCTTTAACAAAGCATCATTAACAAGCTGTCTCCGCGTGCACATCTCCTGTCCGCGCAGGTACAGAGAACAGGAGACAGGTAGGGACAGGAGATGTGCACACGTACACATGACCCATACGCTTGCACATCTCCTGTCCGTACGCATGCACATCTCCTGTCCCCCTTCCGCCGAAAAACCGATGACAATCGATCTTGCCAAGGCGAGCACCGCATGCGCTGCGTCGCTAGGCGAGACCTAAAAATGGAGGTAGCATGAGTCTTGGCTTCAAAGAAAACTAAACCTTGTATTCCCCATTGATGCTGATTCACTGAGCGCGTTTGTTGCGGAGGGTGGAGCAGCAGGGCAAACCTGACAAAGGAAGTGATGGTTCAATAACATTTTTTTAATCCTACATTTCAATAAACCCATCCTTTATATGGCCACATCTATATGACATGGTGCAACCCAGGTTTCAGGCCTTTAAATGACCATTTATTTTAGAAAGATCATGTTTAGTTTGAGATTTGTGTAGGATTCTGGGAAACGGTAAAAGTTCTGCTACTGCAGAATGAAAAATAGCGAAGCATGTTTGTTATAGACGTTCAATGTGTTGGAGTATTTTCTTAATAAATTGAGGTATTACATGCACTTTGAATTTCCTTCTATTGTTCACACTTGTCCCATTTGAACACCTGTTGACAAAGATTTTCTAATACTTTTGCCTTCTTGTTTTATTAAACTAGTACGGAGCCAGAAGCTTGAATGGACCTAGAAACAAAGTTTGTTTACGCTTTGTAATGTCTTTGTTTACAGATGGCCAAAAGAGGAAGAAGTCTTTAAGGAAAAAACTAGATTCACTGGGAAAGGAGAAAAACAAAGACAAAGGTAATTCAGCCTTATTCAGCTTCAGTGGTCAGGGGGTGTGGTGAAGGACCCTGGTTTGATGGCATGAACATTTTGTGCATGCAATGATTGCTGCCAATGTTTATGCTTAAATTACTCTTGTTTCAGAAAAAAAATGAGAATTGTTGTCTAAACTGTATTCTTACTTTAAAGATACTAGTATACAATCTCATCCACCTTGCTTCATTGTGTGGTTAAATTAAGTGCATATAATTGAGTTCTTATTAGATCCCTCAGTATTTTAATCAGATGTCATTTACAGAGGACACTTGGATTATTATGTATTAAAGGTGATGGTGATATAAGGAAAACATTCAGAGCAGCTAATATCACGCAAACACACTTTTTTTTATATACAATAGGTTACTTCTTGCCACCTCTTTTTTACATAGGTCCAAGGTTGAACTCCCAGATGTTTATTGGTCATATTCGTCCCATAATGCTGACTTACATCACTTAGTTTTTTTATGTACTTTTGTTCAGGATTTCTCTCAGAAGGTGTGGAATCAAATTACCCAAATTTTTCATTTGACGGTTCCTTTTTCATTTACAAATATTTTCTTAGGCTCTCTATCTGCAGATTGGTCGAGCTGTTCTTTACCTTTATAGGTTTTGGATTTGCTTTTGGGAGTAGCTTTTCAACAAATTACCAAACATTGGTAAAACTTAGCTGACTTATCCTTTCAGTCTTGGTGGTATGCCGTGTGTCATAATCACAGGTTAGATACTGCGTATGTATTCCCAATTTCCTTCGCTCCCAAACGTATGTTTATGTTTTCCCCAGTTACAGATTTCATAGATCGTCATGCTAAGCTTTTTTCTGTGCCTCAAATGTCGAATCAAGAAGTGTTGAAACCCCCCTTGACATTCTCATTTGTTCTTTTCTTCATTATTGTTCTTAGTAATGTTTTTATTATATTTTATGGAATTGTTCTATTACCTGACCAGATATTTTAGTACATTTGTATTTATCTTGTTATATTGATGTATGATCTTTTATTTCTGTATTATCGGAAGTATTCAAAGTTATCATCTATGTATATTTATATTTTATTTTTCCCCCTTTTTTCACCCTTTCCAATAAATGTTATCTTTTTCAAAACTAAAAGTGATGGTGATGACAAACCATTGTTTGGCCAGGTTCTAGCAAAATATAGAAACAATGCTATATATGTGTGTGTGTATATTTGATGATCGACAGTCCGACATTTTGCACATTTCAACCTGACATCAGCATTTGATCTTTAGGGTATTTCTGGATGTGGGACAACTGGCTCACGCCCTGTAGATTAGCTTTTTCGGAAATGTCGAAACAGACCTTTGTATCGACAACACAGTGTTGGATTTGGAAGTCAAAGAGATAGTTGGGATTGTAATGGCTGGGAGTTTGGTGTGAGAACCTAGGAGGCTAGGTTGGAGACTGATTTGATATAGGGGTGAGGAAATAGTCATGGGCCATTTAGTGTACAGAGAGCCTGTTGTCTGGCAGCTCGCAATGCTGAGCTAGAAAATTCTGTACTAGAAGGTACATCTGATGTATGGTCACTGTTGAATAGCTACACTTGTAGATACACTGTGCAGGGTCCTGCTACGAGTGCACTGCTGCAACCATCCTCTAATTTAAAGTAGAGGTTAGTATGATCATTTAAATGTTTGAGAGGGATATGCTTTCTCCAGATGCAGTTATGTACATGGGCATATGTAACCATTACCTAAAAAGGATCTGGGATCAACCATACTAAAATAGAAGGTTTGCCTTTGGTCTAGTCTGACCAAGTGTGGTAGAGTAGTGATTGATATGAAATGATTTGGTCAAAAACCCAGTGTAGCACTACTGGCAGCAGTTTCCTAGCAGCTAAAGATAAGTAGCGGCTGCTTCCGGGCGGGAGTGGTGAGGCAGGTATGGGGGGTGGGGGATAAAAAAGATTATTTTTTTTTAAACCACTTACCTGGAATTGTGCCTGCCGCTGCCTCTACCTGGTTTTCTTCCTCGAGTCCAGCAGCAGGAAGCACCCAGGCTCCCACGCTCCCCACAGCCTATCACAACGCTGCAGTGCAGCATTGTGATTGGTGTCAGCGCTGTGGTTCGGCGCTCAGCCAGGGAATGGGAGGGTGGGCATGTTCTTCACCCAGGCTGTACTGCAGCCTGGGTGGAGAACATGCAAAGTGCACTTGACGCTTTGGCTAGCCCAAGAGGGCCAGCCAAAGCACCATGCGCATTTACATGGTGCACTCGCCACTCCTCTCCCTGCAGTGCTCTGGCGTCATGGAGCCCAGCTCCTCCCCAACTGAGCCACTGCAGTAGGTAAACTAAAATGATAATAACGCTGCGTTATCCTCATTTTATTTTTCCTCTTTCAACTGTTAGGAGAGCAGTGGAGGAGCCGCCGCTGCTAAAGATCCATCACATTTATATGCCTTGAAATTTGGGATTTGCCTCCCTCTGAGATTTTTTAGGTTAGCAATAGTTCTCCTTCTAGGCTAATCAATAGAAAGGGTCATCTAAGCCTGGCTATTTTCTGAAGTAATGTAAATGCCTTATTATTTGTAATCACAAATGAACATCCTGTCAGTGGTATTCAAAGCTTCAAAACACAAAATCTGTGGCTAAAGTACAAATCTGATGTAATGACAGGGTTTGGCAGACGGATTCAGTGAAAAACTCCTGTCCACCTGAGGCTAACCTCAAATACTTGTGATTTGGTCTCAGACCCTGAGTTTAGAGGCACACCACTTTCTAAGTGGGATCATGAACAGTTTCGTGGAGTGTAATCCTCTCGTAGAAGATTCTGATCTTTAATATGTTTATAGGTTTATATCATGTGAAATTTGACGAAGTAGCTGTAAGCCATTATTTGATAATGTTTGGACTTTAAAAATGGCAAAAAAACTTTAAACAATCTGCTAAAATAAGAAACTTACCAAAATGAAGTCACTTCCTTGTTTTCAATTTAAAGCCAGGTGCTTTGATCAAGTTTTCTTTTTCATAGTGAAAACTAGTTCACGCAACAGTCTACACTGGTCTGCACTCTGAGCCTAGACAGACACTCAAACTAACTCTTAAAACCATTGGTTGATGCTTTAAAGTTGGTTTTTGGTGCTTTTCGAATGTGCTTTCGTTACAGTTTGGTTTCAGAAAATCCATCTCAAGTGCAAGAGTTCCTTTCAGGGCTTATTGGGAATGGATATAGTGTGCTAAAGGTATGGTTGATCATTTACAATGTGCTTACTACCCCTTATGAGAACTGAAGCACTCTGCAGATGGTAAGGATGCTACTCTGTGAGAGCCCAGTGTTTGTGATTACGGGCCTTAAGAGTACGGCGGTCCTGGGACCGCCGTACTCGTGGTGGTGGTCTGACCGCCATTGCCAGGATCCCACAGCGGTTGGGAAACAGGTAGGAATTGCAGCGGTGCCGAGGCCGGCACCTCTGAACATATTCAGACTCATAATCAGGTGGGCAGGTTCAACACAGGCTTGGCGGTCTTCCTGGGATCGCCGCGGTGGCGGTCCTACACGAAGACTGCCAATCTTGTAATCAGAGCTTCTGTCTTGCATAAGGGTTAGAGTTTTCATATGGTTTTCATGCTGTCTTATGAATTTTGCAGAATGCATCTCATGCAAATTAAATTAATTGGGTATTTTGAGTTGGATGACAGTGTTGTACTATTTTGGCATTTATAGTATATTGGAACTTATATAGTACTCCATACCCCTGTTAATTAGTAACAATGCACTTTTTCATGTAGCAGAATACAAAGCTGTCCCTGCCGGTCATGCAGTCTGTCATACCATATGACCTTAAGAGGTCGTGCAGGCTGTTATGCATTCAGTAATCTAGTTGATTGTGCATGTGGTTTGGCAGTGTTTGAGTGGGGTCATCAGAACAGTAATGCAAGCATATATCTGCCATTTGACAATAGTAGTGCCAATGAAATACTATATACAGTAATCTCAGAAGCGACAAATCTCCAGCCCATAGAGGTAGTGCTAAGCCACCAGGAAGTACAATATGGGGTCAACCTAGCTCCTGTCCACAGGTGGGGTGGCAAAATGAGCTAAAGAATGATGATGGATTCAACCCAGATCTGTGACTGGGGGTGAGTGTTTTGAAAGTTTCAGCACTCCGTCCATAATCTCCTTGTTTGCTTTGTTCACCCTAAGTTGGCAGGGTATGCCCAGATGTGGGTCCCTTGCTCACTTTGCCACTGGATTCAAGCTAGCCTGGCTGAAGAGGGCTGTTAGCCCGAAACGAGTGCCAGGATGCTTGTTTCCGGTCCAGGGAAGACATGGCTTGGCAGTTCGGGCAGGACTGTTCCCATGAGGCACAGGGTTAAGACTGATTTGCTTATAGTTGTGTCTGAACTGGGGTGGCAAAGTGAGCTAAAGAATGATGATGGATTCAACCCAGATTTGTGACTGGGGGTGAGTGTTTGAAAAGTTTCAGCACTTCGTCCATCATCTCCTTGTATTTGCTTTCCACAGTGCAAAGCTACCAGGAAACACCATGTAGTATCAACACAATATTTACTGAATCCTAGCCCCAAGGACAGTACAAAGCCACCAGCAGAAACCTTAAGGTCTAGTTGAGTGAAACAGGCACACCATAGTGTAGATGATTTGTGGTTAAATCAGAGAAGTATTGAAATATTGTTAGATACAGTAGTTGGGTTGAGGTGGCATCTAGTAGTGTCTGCCGGAGCAATGTGTTCGGGGTTAGCTGATGACATTTCGGTGACAAAAATCTCACCAAATAAATAACAAATATAAACTTTATATATTTTGGATGGGAAGTCAAAAATATTGACATAAATACTAGATATTAATACAAATAAAAAATGTATGCAATAGCCATAATAATAAATTAACAAAAATAAATAATTTACATTACATGTACATTTAAAATTAAAACAACTTGAAAACAATCCAATCAAAAACATTTATGCTAGGAGAGGTAAAATTCACTACTCGCAGTCCCAACATGAGCAACAGTAGGAAACGTGTCTGACTCACTATTCCCACTCCAATGTAAGCCAAAGTAAGGAATGTGTTAAACTTTGGAGGGTCGCATTTGGAATTTCCACTCCTAATTTTTTTTTTTTAAAACCTTTGAATATAGACCAAAAGCATGTAAAACATTTAACCTCTTAACTGCTGAGGCTATTTCACCACAGTGCTCAGCCTTTCATTTATTTTTGCTTATTTGTGGTTGTTTGCACTTACGCCTCAGTAACTTTTTTTCACATTAGGTATCCACGCCACATTTGTGTCCTTTTGTTTTTCCCCAACATTCTGTGAGTGATTTCAGAGGTACTCATGGTTGGTGGATTCCCCTGGTGGGGATCGAAAGAAAGCCAAAATATAGTTAGTTACATTTTGAGTTTTTTTGGGGAAAAATAGGAAAAAAGGTGTTACACAAAAAGTGTCTAGTTGTTTTCCTAAAATATTCATCAATGCAATGTTTCCTATACTAAAGTCACCGTCTTCTCAGCTTTCACAACATGCAGAGCGGAGTCAAAAAAAAACTATTTATTTACCACGTTTTGGCATTTTCAAAGAGGTAGCCTATTTTTCCTATTTTTAGTGCTTTCCATCTACTTCCAGTTTGGGATGGAAACCGGTGTTAAACCCATGTATTATCCCAGAAAGCTATAGATTTCTGAAAAGTAGACACAATTCTGAACTCATCAAGGGGTCATTTGAGTCGATCCTCCTAGGCTTTCCCAAAGAATCTAACTGTTGAAATAAAAAAAGATTGAAAATTTGTAGGAAAAAAAGGCAATTTGTGACAACTTTTTTATATGCAACTTATCACGATAACAGATTTACTAAAGCAGTATACCATTATGTCCACTGGATCCTTGTGATTGAGGTGATATATAATGTTTGTTGGTTGTCCATGAAGCGGCTAAGGTGTCCAGAACCAACAACTGATGCGCACCTTAAAATGATTTTTCACATTTCTGAAAACTAACACCAGTGGATTTTTTGGTTGGGTTACTTGCATGGCTTTCCCCAGGTTTTCTTACCCAGAAGCCCTTACAAACCTCATTCTTTGACTAAAAACACCCATCATTCCCCCAAGTCTCATGACAAAAATGGTACCTCACTTGTGTAGGTAGGCCCAGTGCCCGCAACAGGAAATGGCCCAAAAGGCAACATGGACACATCACATTTTTCCACTGAAAACTGGCCATTATTTCGCAATGTGTGTGGCTGTGTATTTTCGGCCCTAGGGAAACCTAGGAAGCGTGCTAATTTTTGGTAGCCCTTTATTGACCCTGGTTTGATCCATTCCTGTCGCTGGCACTAGGTCTAGCCATACAAGTGGGGCAGTGTTTTCATCAGGACAAGTGGGGTATTGCTGGTAGGTATTCTGTAGATTCCTGCTGATGCCGCTAGTTTCCTTCACAGAAATGTAAGTAAAATGCATGATTTTTAGTCAAAGTTTGAGGTTTTCAGGACTTTGTGGGAAAGAAAACCAAAATGAAATCGATGCAAGGCACGTTACCCTAGAACTCCCTAGGTGTCTAGTTTTAAAAAGTCTGTGGTTGGCAGGTTTCTATGGATGTCAGTCTGAGCACAGCCCCAAATACCACAACTACCTTTATTGCTGATCTCTCCACGTTGCTCTTTAGGGCTGTTTGTGTCGCAATTTCTTAGCCCATCCACATAAGTGGGGGTTGTGTTGTTATTGGGTGATATGTGGGAACTGAGGGTGGTAGGACATTTGTGGTTACCCTCAAATACCTGAACTTTCTTGCACAGAAATGTGAGATTTATTTTTTTCCAGCATTTTAGGTTTACAAGAGATTCTGGGTATGAAAACTTCATGAGATCCGCACAAGCTACACCTCCCCCTAGCCTCCCTTGGTTGTCTAGTTATCAGAAAAGTGTGGGTTTGTTAGGTTTGCTTGGGTGGCAGCACAGAGAATCCCCATTATCTACAGCTACCCACACCGCAAAAACTGGGTGGTTTTCAGAGGAAACATTTGATGTATCTATGTTGTCTCTTGTGCCCTTTCTAATCATGGCCGCTAGGGCCACCCACAAAAATGGGTTAAATTTTTCTGTGGAGACATGTGAGAACGCTGAGTTGTTAATTTGTGAATCCCAACATATTACAGAAATTTCCAACACAAATGTAAGTAAATAAGTGATCTTAGCCATTTACATATGTTCATGTTTTGCAAGGCATTATGGGAAGGTCCGCAGGATCAATAGAAACTACACCCCTAGACAACTTCGATGTTTAGTTCTAAAAAAACAATTTAGGGTTGTTAATAAACTTCTGAAGTTAAATCACCACTTATGTTGGTTGGTTTTGGTACCTCCAGAAATGCTAACTTCAAATAATAAATGATAATCACAGTTTCTGAATATTGAAGCCAATACTACTATGGGTGAGCCACGAAGCCACAACAAGGCACAAAACTACTTTGAGCCACTTACATTCCAATCACACACTATGCTTAAGATGTTCATACCACCAGCCACGGGTCCAATCCAACACATCAATGCACTCACATCAACATATATCCGCCATTCAATGACCCATCACATTCATACACATACACTACAGGACAGAGTCCCCAATCAAACCGACTCTCACCCAGTCATCAACCAACTTGCATACAAATTCACCACAAGCAAACCTCTACACAGATATAGGCAGACATGTTGAGGGTTAATACCTCAAACAACCTGCACAGTACTTGTCTAGTATCTGCCGCTGCCAATGTTCTGAGCATTACTGAACGTGTGCCTAGTGAACCTTTATGAACGGCTCCAATGAGAGCCACATGATGCTCAGGAAGACGTATCTTTCATGCACCTTTACGGCACTCCCTGTGCTTAATTCAACTCCTTTCAATTTGTAGATGTGCGGTGGGTGGGTGTTTGATGATGGATCAATGCCTAGATTACTCAAACTGAGTGAGCATATTTACCTTTGAATCTAAGGTAAACGTGTTGGTTTTTGGCATACTGGGTACTTAGTAATAGCATGGCGTATGTCCTGTTCACTGTTGTGTGCAGTTCTGAAGCTGTTATGTACTTGTCTTATGGTGCACTGAATATAATGATAATACATACTTGTAAATCACTAACATATCACCCCCTTAAGGTTTCAAGGCCCTGGGGCCGTCAGGAGATTAAGTTAGCTGTTGCACAGTCACATGATGTTGAGTTGAGCTGCCGCCTGCGCCCGAATTGTGATGCTTGCTGTCCGGAGTCAGCTGCTCTGGCCGCTGCCCCACACCTTTCCCTCCACCCTCTAAACATCTACCATATCCTGATGGAGAATGAACATGGCATGTAGGCCACAAATATGACCCATACTTGTAGTGTAGGGTGCTGAGTTCTGTGCAATTTTATGTGTATTTGTAAAGTGCGCTATCAGCAGGGAGGGTATCCTGCTGCCGACGCAGGGGCAGTCTAAACTGATCCATGGATTCATCTAGTTGAAGAGCCAAGTCTTCAGCTTTTTGTGGAATGCAGGAATGTTAAAGGAGTGCAGATGTGTAGGGGCAAGTCTTTCCAGGCTATCAGAGCAAGGTAGTATAAGTCAGTACAGCCTGTTCTGGTTCTCCATATGTATGGATGTGTGTGAGTAGGATTCCTGCTGAACAGAGGTGTCTGGAAGGTTTCTGAAAAACTGAGGCGGTTGAGGTATGCTGGACCAGTGCTATGTAAGGCTTTGCGTGTGTGTGTGTCAGGAGTTTGAAGAAAGTGTGTATTGAGATCCAGTAAAGCCCTTTGATGTGCAGGGTGTATGTATGGTGGGAGGTGGAGGGGGAAACAGGCTGCTGTGTTGTGTGTGTTTTGGAGTCATTTTCTTAGTTGAGTGAGGGATTCATATAGTTTCAGAGTGAGTGCGGCGCCAATTGGGTTGAGTTCTTTGGTGAAGATGGAGTGACTGCATTTGCATCTCTACTACCTAGACTATCTGACTGCTACCTATGCGATATCCCTATGAAAGCACATCTAGGCTAAGCATTTTTCTACAGGATTGTCTGGCTCCTTCAAAGTCCTTACTGATCGCATATACTTTCCGAGTGAACCTTTACTACCTAGTTCCGAGGCAGCTACCTTAAGCCAAAGAAGACATGTCTTTCATGCGCCTGTTGCACGCTTGCTGTGCTAAATCTAATTTCTTCCGATTTGTGTCAGTTGGATGGTGCCCAAGGATGCTTTGAAGCTAGATTCCCTGAACGGAGTGAACATAGCTTCCTTTCAAACTAAGGTAAATATGCTGGGGAAGTTGCCTAACGAACACTTCAAAAGCTACTAAAAGGTTTAAGGTTTTGTTGCTTAGGATACTCTGACAACATGAGCTATGGTCCATCCACTGTTATGTACAATGCTTTGACTGTAATGCGCTTGTCATATGGCAAACAGAACATCACCTTATTCTGACGTTGGATAAAGGTATTAAGCAGCCCTTATGCAAGTCAAAGTTTTTCTTCACTAGGGGAAACCATTTGAAAGGATGCTTCCCTAGTGAGGTAGTTGCCAATAGAATGTATATATCCATGCACAGCCACTGAAAGGTATTTACTAGGACACCTCCACTTCAGTCAATATCCCAATACTTCACTTTTGTGTGATATAATGTAAAGCAAGTTGAAAGCTTAGGGCTGGCTGAGATGGATACTGGGGACAATAGCAACATGTCTCCTGCCTCGTTCCTTGCTTAGAGCAAACTCTGCAATGACAAGATAGTCTTTTGCGTTGTTGCAAGAATGCGGTTGTCTAAGTGCTGAGCCTGCTGCCTCAACAGCAGATGAAGTGGAGGCTGCTGCTTCTTCAGCAGTAAGCATTTTGGCGACGGTCAACTGAAAGGCAAGGAAAGTGTTTTTCCCTTGGTGGTCTGACGGTAAACAAAATATGCATTCTATATTGCCGATCAGGTGGGTAAACTGCTTCTTTTACCATGTGCGAGTTTTACGAGCTGTGTTGTATTGCTGAAGTAACTTGTCATTCATCTCCTCTCTGCCCAGGTACTTGTTGTAATCCAGTATATAGATGGGCCTGTGAACCTGGGCCAACTGACCTCAAACCGTAGCCGGGGAAGTGTTCTGATCATGGATTGTAATACCCCACCCCTCCTCCCCCATCAGAGAATTTGACTGCAAGCAGTTTGTTGGAACACAGTGCAGTGCTATAGGATTTTTGGAGCTTCGTACAAACAAGCTCCTGCTGCAATCCTTTACCTGCAGCATTGACCTGTACCTCATGCCGATGTCCCAGCTTTGTACAGCTCACTGAACAGCTCTATTCCCATTTAGAAGTTGGCCACAAAGAAGTTAAAACCTTTATGAAGGAGTAGTTTGACAATCACCCATACAGTATTTGCTTTGACTCCTAGCATGGAAGGGCAACCTACAAGATTCAAAGTGTAGTCCCTCCTTATATACTCTCACAGGCTGTATACATAACCAGTAGACCTCTCAGACAGCATGTAAAATTTGATGGCATAACAAGCTCTTTTGCTCGGTACGCACTGCCTGAACAGCAGCTGCCCACTGTAAAGGATCAACGGCTCATCAGTGGCTGTATTTGTTCCAGGAGTATAAATATCAGAAAACCTGGTAGACAATCATTCCATAACAAGCCGAATGTTTAACATCCTGTAATGGTCTGTATAGTCCAAGGTCAATGCAGCAGAATTGTTGAGGTGCAGCATACTCCATTATCCATTATCTCTGCTCATGACCGGTGCAAAGCTCTGTGTTACTCTAACCGTGCAGCTCCATCTAGGGCCTGGTTGTATAGCTGCCTTAAGATGTACAAAAAAGACATCAGGTCCTCTGCGGTTTTTGTGATTGCATTTTTTTGTGATTACAAATATTAAAAGGAGAAGTCATTGAGGTGTTTTTTTTGTTTGTTTAAAAAGAAAATTGACTATTTTCAATTTTTTTATCCACAAACTGCAATAATGAAAGCTATGTAAAAAGGTCACATACATGTTTCTATTAAAACTTCATCAAACAATTTTTAGTAATCAATATTAATAAACTTTGCATTGTGTGAATTAGGGATGATAGATCTGCTTAATATATATTGAAATGGTCACTCCTTGATGAAGCTAATGGGCTCACTTTTTATGTTTTAGTGCTGCAGAAGGTCGTGCGTGGCACAGGGTTATCTGCTCAGAGGCCTGGCCCTGCGGCCAACCCCACACCATGCTGGCTGCCTGCAGGGGGTTGGGTTAGCCTCGGGTCAGGACCTTTGGGCAAACTCCTGCAGCCAAAGACTGTATCCTATTAAAACTTACAAACTATTGTAAAACTAGTTAATCAAAATTATTTATACAATGATGACTTTTAATAATTAGTTAAACTAATTAAAATATTTCATACAACTATATTATATAAAATATTATATACAACTCAGAGGTCGAGATAAAATGGCAGTCTGATGCCCAGCTTGTACATGACTGACCCATTTCTCACAAAACATACCGCTAACAACAGTGTCCATCTTTGAAGAAGCAAATTTAAAGTAAAGCACATGTAATGAAATGTTTTTGCAGTAGCAAAGCACTTTTAAAACATTTACACCAAAAATGATCTTCAACTTTGACGTAACACAAACTATAACCTTTACCCTGAAAACAAGTTTGAGCACCAAGTAAATTAATAAAGCAAAATCCAAATAAATTTAGCAAGGGAAAAGCATGGATGTTCCTTTTGAAGTGAAACGAGCAAAAACATGCATATTTTCCTTCTCTAGTGGGGGGAGCAGAGAAAGCTCAGCAGACGTTTGAAAGCAAACATACTTTATCAAAATGGGAATGAGACTGTACTGACTTTGGCAACGTCATTGACACATATTTGTTCTGTGCTGACTTTTGTGGTTTGCCGTTCCGTGCAGGGATAACATGCTGGCAAGCAGTCTCCTCTCCTTATCTAAAAAGGGCAGATGAGCAGTTTAGCACGATAATCTTCTATTTATGTTGATCATGTTTCAGTTCAGCTTTCCTGCAGAGACCAGTGGTGAGTTACGAAAGTTCTGCCTAGCAGCACTAATTTGCATACACATAGCAGGTTTTTCAAATTTGGATGTGGATTTGTTTACATTTTGTACATCCATCCCTTCCCAAGATCCCATGTGTGCCAGGGTAGTTGTGTATCCCCCTGTACCCAATAATTTCCGTACTGCGGTTGGAACGCACCCCCGGACTATCATTACTTTTTCTCTATAAGGTAGAGAGGCAATGTCCTTTGTCAAATGATGGATGTTAGTATTGCTGTTCAGTGGAATATAGTTTTCACTTGATTGAATGGCCATCCGCTGTGTTCAGATGGACATGCATGTTAGAATAGTCGGGGTTCTCCAAAGTCAGACCTGGAGGGTTGGATTCATTCCAGATTTTTAGCATATCCCCATTTAGATAAATGTAAAACTCTTAATCTGGCATGGATCCACTCCTCCGGGACCAACTTTGGAGAACCCGGTGTTGAATAAATAGCAGATTATAGAATCACATTTAAGCAGGAGATTCCAAAAAGACCTGCCTGGTCTGCAAAGGATTGCCTTTTTTATTTGAGCAGTATTAGATTTTTTGTGACCCCCCCCCCTTCCCAGCCCCCACCCCCCAAGTTCTATTTGTAGGTAGGCATATTTCTGATATTTTGCCCCAAGCAAAGTGCAATAGAAATTGTTCTGCTCTTTTCTTTACATGGCAATTCCCTATTATTCCTTTAAAAATATATATATATATCTTATTCCATTTCAGCATTCTGAGATTTCTGAAATTAGCAAATTTGATTTTCCAAGAGGGCTCTTGCCAGTTGTCGGAAATGTCTGGTCTTTGCTTTGATTTAGACAGCCCATCTCCCCTTTGTGGCATAGAAGGGACCCAGGGTTTTCCATGTTCTACCAGAATCAAGCCTTTCTATCCTAGGAAAATAAGCATCTTAAATATCACAAAAGCATCAAAATAGATGTTGTATCCTCCTGTCTTTACTCTCAGTGCTCTTTCTAGATTTTCATTTACCTTTTAATAACCTACTAGTGTTCCTTGGCATTTAGGTGTGAGGCGAGAAACATTCTTCTTCCATCACTCCACTAAACTGCTTATGCCAATCACCCTGTCTTCGGCCTGTACGGATTTAGTCATTGAACTCCTGATAACACATTTGTGCCTATACTCACATAGGATGGTTCGAGATACAAATACGTGGTCAGAAGTCTGCAATATCAGCTTTTTGTACAGAATATTGACAACACACTCGATGATAGGTGTGTATGATCACCCTGTACCAGTAAATTCTATCCTTTCATACACTGTGAAATGAGAGCCGAAACAGCATATCTAGCGTCCTGGCTGTTACATACAGAGTCCATGATGCCTGACTTCCCGTACATGAGCTAATGATAACTTTAAAACTTTTCAGACTACTTTATAGTGTCTTTGTTGGACAGCACTGATGGTCCTATGTCTACCTCTACAGTGAGGCTACAATTCTCAGATGCTTGGATCCTAAATGGGGGTAGGCATCAGTCCGGTATGGTAATTCCAGAATACTTCACTTTATGATATTAAACATCTATATCGATAAGTCCGAAAAATATGTGCAATGGGTACATTTGGAATGATCGGCATGTGCTGATTCTGCCTCCTTCTGTGTTTATCAGAGAAGAGTTGAGTATTTCCAAATGCTGGCAGAGGTAGCTTCTTACACCTGACCGCACTATGGCATGTCCCTAAAGGATAAAGCAATTGGCTTTCATTCGAAATTCACTGATTTCCCAGGAATAATACGGAGATATAAATGCCATTGACCTTTCACTGCCATGGAGATTTCACTTCCCGAGGTTTCTTTTTGCTGTATGGCGGTTTATCAGACTTGTGGAGAGTTTCCGCTTTAGTTTAAGGTTTTAATTACTGTCTGATGGAGGTGACCATTTTGAGCGTCTAATGTATGATCTAGATTGAGCTCAGCTTTATGAGCAATTTAAAATCCCAGAGATTCAACAGACATGACATTACATTTGGGTTTTTTTTTGTTGGGGGGGGGAATAAAACTCAAGATGTTACAGGTTCGGCATGCCCTGCTCTCGGTCTTTGGGGAGGGGACCACGGTCCCTGCTTCTTCGCCTCTCGAGGACCGCATACTCGACGGTCACGTCCCCGACAGTACTATCTCTCTGATTTACAAAAAACTGATAAATAATCGGGCTGACCTCTTGGTGCGTCTTCGGGAGGCATGGACGGGAGATGGGGTGGAGTTGGACGACGAGGACTGGCAGATTGCACTGTCATCCCCTAAGGAGGTGGCCATCCCGGCCCGTCTCCGTCTGGTCCAGCTTAAGATTCTCCATCGTGTTTATGTGACGGGCCCCCGCTTGGTCTCGATGGGGTTTTCTGACGATGGGCTCTGTAAGCGTGGCTGCGGGCTCAGTGCCACCTTTCTCCACATCCTATGGGAGTGCCGCGAGGTGGCGGAATATTGGCGCCAGGTGCATGATGTTATGAGACGAGTCACTGGGGTCGCTCTGCTGCCGGAGGTGCGTCGCTGTGTTCTGAATGTATGGGAGCCCAATGACTATAATGCGGCTCAGGCTTGGTGGGCGGCCTTGGGGAACATGATCGCAAAGAGAGATATAGCGCAGCTTTGGGGTTCCCAACGGCCTCCCACCGTGTCCGTATGGAAGGAGAACATGGACTGGTGCATGTTCAGGGAGAAAACTGTGTATGTGGCTCGTGGTAAACCGGGGGCATGGGGTAGAATTTGGGGGCAGTGGAACGTGTATCGCGGGTCTATCTGTGCTCCCCCCCTGGTGGATACGTCTGGGGTAGCCTCGTCCCCCTGATCCTTGAGGGTTCCTTGCTTATCTCGTACATCCGAGTACAGATTTGGTTCTCCCGTGGCCCCCCCCTCCCTCTCAGGCCTCCTTTTATTGACCGCCCTCGGGTGGTCGGGTGTGGAGTCCCCCGGCTGTGGTTCGACGCCCATTTCAAGTCGTTTTGCCTTGCTTTTTGTTTTTCTTTATTTTTGTTGTTATTTATATTAACCCCTTCAGTGCCCATGACGAGCTGGACTCGTCATGGGCTGCGGTGGCGCTGTGCCCATGACGAGTCCAGCTCGTCATGGGCACAAGGCGCGGCACTGGGCGGGGAAAGGGGCGGG
This sequence comes from Triturus cristatus, assembly GCF_964204655.1. NCBI lineage: Eukaryota > Metazoa > Chordata > Amphibia > Caudata > Salamandridae > Triturus > Triturus cristatus. The sequence goes on from NC_140591.1 coordinate 834,128,972, forward strand.
CATGCAAGGGATTAAAAGTGTGTATCCTGAAAAAAAAAAAACTCAAGATGTTTCTTTTCAATCGTATATCTTTTGAAGTCCAATCAAAGTTTAAATAGGTTGGTTATCAAGATGTCTTGCCATTTCAACGTTTCCTGGTTGTTTCACGTCCCATTTGTAACTCTGATGGTGCTGGAATAGACACATCTCAGGAACACAGTAAATTTACAGTTGTTTAGAAGAATGTTCTATCGTTAACATTATATAAAAAACTGGCAAATGCCACCTTGCCTTTTTAGTTGATATTAAATATGGTGGTGGATCGTAATGTTAATAGAGGGTTCATCCATTTAAGTTCAATCTATTGTGTGCATTCCTTTATGGTACAAAAATGCATACATTTAGATGCATATCCTCTCCATCAGATGTCATCGGGCCTGCAAACAACTTAAACTGAAAATCAAGAAATACATTATTGCGTAGTTGGTGGTTATTCTTAACAGTGACTACCTGGCCAGGAAGATGGTGAGTATAGCTTTAAGAGTATATGGAATGTTGTTCTTGAATGAGATGCCCTTTGCAGAATTAAACAGATGCCTTATCATTTTGGCTGCGAATGGCCATTACCCAAGAAGCATCCATGCCATCTCCAAAATCCAGTGTCAAAATATGTGGCCCTTTAACTATGGAGCCAGCTGAAGGCTTCCACTAACAGAATATGCACTGATTTACTGCCATAAAAATGGTCCTCACGGCATGTATTTGGAGTTTGTGGAACGCGTAGTCTGTTTTCTGTGGGCTTCAGCAGATTATGCATTATTCTGCCAAGATTTGATTTTATGTGGTTCCTAAAATGTGTAAAGGGGGGGGGGGGGGTGGTGCATTCTTAAAGTATACTTTATTATGTTGCCTTGGGATTCAGTGCAATAGTAAATTTGTCTGTCAGGTAGAGTGAGCCCTGCTTTAATTAGTTATGCTGGAGACCAGTGCTAAGAGTGTTAGATGTACAATTGCATGCACATGAGTCCCGCTACCTACTTTTCTTCTCTATTTGTTTCCAATAGCTGGCTTAATTTTTTCCTAAGAAAAGAAACATCCCAGTGACTTGATCTCATTTTCAGTACATACTGATAAATATGAAAAATGCAAGTCCTGTTTGTCTCATCAAAGTGGTTTTACCATGCCAAGACAGGTTTGTGCTGATTATGTTTCTTTTTGAAGAAACATCCAGATTGCCTGCTGAAGTGAGTTGCAGAGGTGCAATGCCAATTCAGACATTTGGTGTAGTAAATCCTTTATCTTCTCATGTGTGATGTATCATGATCTATGATTGGAGTACATTATTGTTCGTCTCTGCTTATGTTGGTACCAGTTACAGAAAATATAATGTATGACCAAATAAACACTGTAATAGTTCCGATAAACGCTTTGATGTGTTTTCCCAGGGCGTTCGCCCAGAAATGTATGTCCTGATGTGAAATAGAGATGAACAGTGAGGCAGCCATGTTGAGATCAGGCTTGTAAAAGAGTCATGACAAAAGCAGTTAAAAAAAACACAATAGTCTTTCACAGTGGGAAACTAGTTATTAAATCAAAAAAGAGAAGAGGCATCGGGGTCAGATGCCTACCACTTCCACTCAAGTATATTAAGGTGTGTTGAGACCCTCGCTGCGCCGACTTTAACACAAGCATAGTTGTTGGACCCGGCCTCGTGGCGTGGTCCTTACCCCCGGGGATTGTGCCCGTTGCCCGCCCCGGCCTTCACGGGCCACCCTTCTGAACTGCACCGAGGCCCTTCATCCTGAGCTGCACGAGGTCGCATACCTCTCGTGGCTCCGCCATCTTGTTGGCATCCACGTGACTCTGTGCGCCAGCCAGCACGACCCCGCTCCACCCGGCCTCGACCCCAGCGAAGCCCCGACATCGGGGTACCACGAACTGGCCAGGGGGGGCCGCAGGAACCATTCATCGCCCCCGGCGGAGGACAGTATCGATGGGACCCCCAACTGTCCTCCCCTCTCGAGGTGTGATCGCCCTGCAACTCCCTTGGGCCTGGCGCCTCTCCTGCTGGGTGTCTGGCCACCTCCACCCGGCCTCTCCGCCCCCCCCGGGCGCCTGGGTCCGGACATCAAAGGGCTCCAGACCTATATCTGGGGCCACCCCGCCACAGATCGGCAGTTGTATCCCGGAGTCGAGAGCCCTGCTGATTGAATCGCGGCTGACCCTACGGAGAAGAACTCTTGTCGGAACCATCACGAGCCCTGCTGACTGCGTCGCGGCTCCTTCTTGTGAACACTTTGAAGCCACCTGGAACATCGGAGCCCTGCTGACGCTGTCGCGGCCCAACCTCGCTGAAACCTCCCTCGGAGCCCTGCTGACGACGTCGCGGCTCGAGCTGAGCAGAAACCATCCTGAGAGCCCTGCTGATTGGATCGCGGCTCTCCACGAACTGTACGCCGGAGCCCTGCTGACGCCGTCGCGGCTCGACCCCTCCGAGATCCGGAGGTCCTCCAGCTTGAGGATAAGAACTGGGCCCCAGGTACCCTCGTACCGCACTCCTGCCAAAGACTGTCCCGCTACCCCTACCCTTCCAAAGAGACACTGAGACTTTTGGTGGATCCCTCGATCCCTTCGTGTAAATATTGACCTCGTAACCTTTTTATTGCGGATAAAGAATTGCTTGTCTTGAGACAACCTCCTTGAGTACTGTGTGGTGGTGTTACTGTGCTAGTGCGTGATAGGAGAAGGATCTCTCAGGAGACTTCTCGGCAGCGCTCGGCTACTTCGTACAGTGTGAGGGCCCCCCCTTGGTGGTCTCGCCGACTCCTCGGGGTCCGCCTTCCAACAATAGTCGTTTTGTTAGTGCTGCTCTACATTGGCAAAAAAAAGAAGAAAACGCTTCTGATGCTTCACAGCATAATTCAAAAAAAGCTCCCAGGTGTTTGCAGAGAAAAGGAGCACATGAGAGAGATACACAACCTCTGCGCTCTTAGGAAGTGCTAAAAGGAAAAAAACTGTAGCTTCCTAAATTTGAGCATTGGAAGGAAACTAGCCATCCGGTCAAAAGGATCGTTAAGAGGCTATGCTCCACAGGACGAACAGAAGAAGGGGAAGGCAAAGCATCGATCAGGAAGCACGCAAATGAGTGAAAGTCAAGCCAACCAATGGTAAGTAATGTGCGGGCGCCAAGCCAAAATAGGCATATTACAGCCAGAGAGCTTGCACCGTCTAGTAAGCAAGACCTAAAATGGGAAATGGTTCCAGTTAAGTGGTTGGTATGATTGACTTGAACCTAAATTTGTTAGAATAGTCTACTGTATTCAAATAATGCTGTATACAAACGCATAGTAATGTATTGTAGTTTTATTGCTGCCTATTTATGTTATTGATGTTGTGTTAAGTGTTGGGCTTTATAAACTATTTTATTTAATTTTTTTTCTCCTATCCCTAATTAACCTCCGCTACCATTTCTCCGATGGATCTTGTACTTTCCTGAAAGGGACTGGAATACTTAGAGGATGAACAATTATCATTTGGGTGCCTGGATTAAGATAATTGTTAACATTCAATTATTGGGTGTAAACTCCCAAGCAATCGCACCTCGAGTTTAATTCAACACCAAATCAAATTGAACCTGGCCACAAACAAATAATGAAACAGAATCAGCAGAGTAATTTATCTTGAATTGTATTTCTATTTAGATTCAAATTATTAGCATACAACCTACATTTAAAATAGATCCGATTTAATAAGCATTTATAAGCTTTGCGAGATCCAGATATGAAGGAACCATCTTTCTCAGCCGAGGGAGATTTTTATCCTACGGTAACTGAATTAGTAGGGAAATCATGCTCTGACATGAACTCTTTCAGTGAAAAGGTTCCACTATGCCAGCATACCAGCCGGCAGCAAATTGCAGCATTTCCTCAGTCGCGTTATTTCTGCCAGTCCCAGTCGTCAGTCTATATACCGCAAGATGGGTAGAGGGGGTGACGCCCCTTAGTTTGAAATGTAGGCAATTATACTCCATCGATTCCAGGTTTACACCCCTTGACATCACTAAATTTGTCAGACCACTCTGTCCCATTGGTTGCTCACAATAAAATGAGATGATGTATGTAAAAGTATACAGATCCGGAAGAATTAAGTAATCCATTATTTGACATTTTCTTAGTCATTTGATTATTTGTTGCATTTAGAAAGTAGGCAATTTTATGCTCTCATCCCAGGTCTGTCAATTCTCAAGCATTTGCTCTGAGAAGTAACACTTCTGTTGCGAATCTAGTCAAGCAAGCTACAAATGTTAAAAAAAAAAGGCGATCGAGTGTTAGAACACAAGTGGTAACTTTACAAAAGGTTCCAATCGGCAACAGACTATTCAGTTCATAAGTTAATATTAGGAAAAGGAAGCAAAGTTGGAGGCCTTCATGAAATACAACTTGTACAATATGAAATTGTGCTAAAATATTAATATTGCATTACATGGAACAGAGAATTGATTTCTTAACTTAAGCATATTAATATCAATTCATTATGAATTGTGATAAATGCATTTAAGTATAAGGTACCCATAAAAAAATATATATTCATTCACTACTCCACATATAATTTAGTAAATCTCTTATGCACTTTATATGTTATTGCAGTATACAAGATTTAAAGGCACATCAATGATGAACTTTACGAAATTCAATCATAGTATAACCTCTTGAAGCATCTACTTTTCTTGTCAATGTCAGTGCTCACATTTATACATTCTAATATTGCTATCAGTTTTCTAACACATGAAGCATTTTATTCAAACTTGGAAGTTTGAATAAAGTGAGCCTCTAGAGCATTTAGCAGGGTGACCCCTGAGATGCTGGCTCAGGCTGCTGCGACGCACCCTTGCCCTCTGTCTGGCGAGCTAGAGAGAGACCTGGAGTCCTTGCAAGAATGGCTGACGGAGAGGCTGAATGACCTGGCCCCAGTCCCGCCCCCCCGCCCGACATCTAAGCGGGTCTCGGCCCCTTGGTTTACCCCTGCTCTGTGGGCTACGCGGCAGCAGTGCAAGGTAGCCGAAAGGGCCTGGCGGGCACATTATGACAGCAAGGACAGGTCTGCCTACAAGGCTGTGGTTAAAGCTTACCACCGAGACATCCGCCTCGAAAAGAAAGCCTATCTTGCGGGGAGAATCGAAGCAGCTTCGAACTCCAGTAAGGAGATCTTTACCATCGTTCGAGAATTCATCTCCCCTCGGACTACTGCTTCGGAAGAGGGGCCCGTAGAATCTTGGGCGGCGGATCTTGCGTGTTTTTTTACAGGCAAGATCAAACTCATCCAGGACTCCTTTCTATCGAGTGAACCTGTTACATTGCCGATGCCCGAGGCGGGCTCGCCTCCCCCAGTTGCGCAGGGCGCCTTATTGGCTGAGTTTCCATCTCTGCCAGCCTCAGCTTCTCTAGCGCTTATGGGCAATTTAAAATCTGGGTCTCCGCTTGACCCCTGCCCTGCTAAGCTCCTGGGTAAACTGGCGGAGGTGGTTAATCCGCTGGCGCACCCTCTTCTCAACCTCTCGTTGAGTCTGGGAGAGGTGCCGCCAGTATGGAAGCAGGCAATGGTCATCCCGTTGCTTAAAAAGCCGGGACTTGACCCGAAAGCCCCAGCCAATTACAGGCCAATTTCGTTGCTGCCGGCTCTTGTAAAAATTCTGGAGAAGCACGTTCAGTCGGTGCTCTCCAATTTTCTGGAGTCCCATGAGATCTTACATGACTCCCAGTCGGGCTTCCGTTCACATCGCAGCACCGAGACCGCGCTCCTTGAGGTTTTTGAAACCATTAAAGGGGTGTTGGATACCGGGGGCAAAGCCATGTTGGTGTTGTTGGACTTGTCGGCGGCTTTTGACACCGTCCCCCATGAGGGCCTGCTCGCAAGACTCTTTGAGATTGGTCTGCGGGGGACGGTGCTCAAATGGTTTTCTTCCTTTTTGGCCGGCCGCCGGCAAACGATCTGGACATCATCTGACACCGCCGTAATGCCGCCTCTGGGAGTCGGGGTCCCTCAGGGCTCTATATTGAGCCCGACCCTTTTTAACATCTTTATGACCCCTTTGGCGACGGTGGCGGAGTCATTTGGTGCCCGGATCGTGTCGTATGCCGACGACACCCAGCTTCTCTTCTCTTGCGAGAGAGGGGCTGACTTTGACGGGGAGAGTATCCAGAATTGCCTTGGGGCTGTGTTCGCATGGTTCCAACTGAACAGCCTCAAGTGCAATTCCGACAAATCGGAGGTACTCTTCTTCGGGTGCGATACGGAGCCTAGCTGGCAGGCCTGGTGGCCCATCGACATGTTCCCTCCGTCCGGCTCTTCTCCCATGGCTAAAAACTTGGGGGTTAAGATGGACAAGGGGCTGACGATGAAAGCCCAGATCTTGGGGGTAACCGGCACTTGCTTCGGCCTGTTAAAAATGCTGCGGAGGTTCTTGCCTCTCTTGTCCGAGGAGCACAGGAGGCTGACGGTGCAGGCTCTGATAGGCTCCAGGTTGGATTATGCCAACATTCTTTACCTGGGCCTGCCAGAGTATCTGCTACAAAGGCTTCAAGTTGCACAGAACGCGGCGGCCAGGGCCATCTTTGGCCTAAGTAGACGGGCCAGCGCCTCTGGGTTGTTGGTGACGTTACACTGGCTACCCATCCGCAAACGGATTGCCTTTAAGGCTCTGACCTTGGCCTACAAAGCGCTCCATGCTGTGGGAGCTAAACATCTCCAAAAGAGACTGACCTTTTACCATCCGACTCGCTCGTTGAGGTCAGAATCTCTACTTTTGGCGGCTGTTCCGTGTGTGAAGAGGGCTCGCCTTGGGGGCCGCTCTTTCAGTCTGTTGGCCCCACAGATGTGGAATGCACTACCGCTCCCTTTGCGGGGGGCGTCTACTCTCCTTGATTTTAGAAGAGGTCTCAAAACCTGGCTGTTTTCCCAACAGGTCTGCCAGTAGTTTTGTTTTCTTTTTGTTTATCTTTTAACCTCTTTTAGCTGTGTTGTGTTATTCTGAAATCTGTTCCCCTTACCTAAAAGCGCCGGGACACTCTTTTTGAGTAACCGTTGCGCTATACAAAAAATAAATAACATAACATAACATTTTCTGTGTTGTCTATTTATCATGTTTATCTAAGCATAAGAACACACCACTAAAATGTCAAATTTCAGATCTACTTGTTGACTGTTGTGTTATCAGAATACCACTTCTAACATTCTGCATGCTTTTACAATGTCGTATCTAAGCCAGAAGTTTATTGCATGTAGTTTTGAAACGTGAAGCCTAATACACAGTTTGTAATTTATCTTAAGTGTCACGTACCATTTATGTATAAAATGGTTGTAAATAGAAAATAGATAACCTCTCTGCTCTATCATTATGCTCTCACTTTTCGAGCAGAACTGGTCTAATTTCCATGTCACTAACCATAATTTGCTCTTTGATGCATTAAATATAAGTGACCCATTGTTACATACCTTATTATCTAAAAATGCTTTCCACTTTAATAACTGTATAATATGTATTCAGACAGGGCCTAGGCACTATTTATCAATGCTAGAATTTGCACCTAATCATTAGTAAATATGTGGCGGTCAAAGAAGAATCAACAAAAATTTTTATCGCAATGCACTCAAGTCCTCAAAGTTTTTATATTTTAAACTACTTTGTTCACTGTGCGTCCCAGTCGTTAGCACTGTGTCTGTAAGCGCAATGGAATCTGAATAGCAAGAGTGCCAGGTTTGGAAACACCGCTACCTAGCTGATGGGCGCACTTCGCTTCAAACCGGGAAGGTTTTTCATTCAATTTGAATTCTTTCCATTCAGTATTTATAATGAATCAGAAACTCGTATTCATTTTTCATCCTTTTTAATGATTCATCATTGTTCTGCAAGATGCTTAATTTCACGTATTGTAATACAAAAAGACATTCAATACATCTGCAACAGTGACATCTGATTCTGGCCTAGGCCAATTAACAATACTATAACATTATATTCTTTACTAAAATTCATCCGCTGGGTCAAACAAAGTGGCTTAAAGTGTCAATATTCAATAGTTAAGGAGACATTTAAAAATCATCACAAGGGTAAAATGAGAACCATGTCCATTCCTAAACTAAGGTGCTTTTCTAGTGGCATGTATGGGAGCTGAGTACACCTCCAGAATTTCCTGGTTAATTTAAATCCTTAAACTTAAAATATGCAAAATGTTTTTGGTCCATAAAACAAAGAAACCACTTGATTTCAATTTGTGGTTCCATTAACATTTCAAGGTACGTTATCACAACATGCGTCCAATTAAAACCCTATGTTAAAAAACAAATCATAAAATATACCAAGGTCATGTGACTCTTAGTATGCTGTTAATTTGTCGAGAATGCTCAGGGTGTTATTACTCATATCTTTTTCTGATGGCCAATGATGCTTTTATATAATTGGCTACCGCAATACAAATATCAGGGGTGGCCAGTGAATACAAACACTTTAAACCATCAGTATATGTACAAGAGCGATTTTTCTTTAATAGTTGTCTTAAAATTTAACTCCTTGACGTTTTATATAAAGTGCAGAATAAGATACAGTGTAAATTGCTTTGACTTGTCAAGTTATCACATGGGCAGGGTGAAAGGTCGTTAGCCCAAACACTCTGGCGTTTTAACGCCATCAGGAAATGCATGTTGCCTAGGTGAAATCTAGTTAAATAAAATCTATTCTGCAGATTGGTAGTAAATGTTAAATAATATTGCATTGGGGGGTGGAGGGCAAGTGCAGGGGATCAATCTCATCTTGGTGGTGATAACATACGTCTACCCTTGAGTATAAAGCCTCTTTGATGGCACCTTTGGCATTCAAAGGGATGCTTTCAGGGCTATCGTAGTCCCAGTCCTATTTCATAAAATGTATCTTTCACAAAATGAAGCCATGGTATTATTGCATTGGCCACGTTTTGACAATCTTTAATTATTTTTCGAGAGATTGCAAGTTCTTCAGATAACCATATTTTCGCCCATAGGAATAAAGGGGCACACAATATGCGTTCTTCTATATGTTCTATCCCCAATTCATCATGACATACGTTGTTAGGGGCGCTGTTAGGCATCATCAAAAGCCTTTTCGTGAATTTATTTTCTATGACTTGTAACTGATGGATATTGTGATGTCCCCACACCCCAGCGCCGGTTCCAAATGGTAATTTCCCTCACAGGCTTATGGTCTTATTCGCATGCAAAGCGAAATAGCCCCTCCACAGCCCTAGTTGTGTGGTGGGCTCTTGCTGTCACTAATGGGTCCCAACTCAACTTGTTATTAAACAAATTCCCCAAGAACATAAAATGCTCAACCATTTCTATTCTTGTTTCCCGTGCTACAAAAGTCTTGGTCTTTGTGTTCTTTGGGCAGCATACCATAATATAAGATTAAATAAAAATTACTTTAAGATCAAGTGACCCTATAAAATCAATAAAAAGTATCCAGGGAATTCTGAAGGCCATTCGCCGTCATAGCCATTAGCACCGTGTCGTTGGCATAAGATATCAAGGACACAAATTTACTGCCAATCTTGGGGAAATCAAGATTCCTTCTTAACAGAGAGGCCTCTAGACTGTTTGTATATATTAAAAACAGAAAAGGGGCAAAAATGCACCCTTGGCAGACACCCTCCGTTGAATCTATTTGGTCCGTTTTTTCCCCCTGAGTGCTGTATCTTATGGAGACTGAAGTGTTCCAATGTAGTCTGGGATGAGTGACACCAATGCTTGTTCCATGCCCAATAATTCCAACATATCATACAGTTTCTCCCGATTAACAGTGTCAAAGGCACTGGACAAGTCCATGAAGGCTAGGTGAATTGAGCCCTTTCTGGCCTTCACATATTTGTTAATAATTAAGGACAGATCAAGGCATTGCTCGGACATGCCAAGTCCCTTCCTGAATCCATATTGCGTATTGGATATCGCTCCTGTGGAGGATGCTCAGGTCTCTAATCGGGCCAGGAGAACTCTGCCCACTACTTTGGCTGTGGCATCAATGAGCGAAATTGGCCTTTAACAAGCCAGGTCACTTCTATTACCCTTTTTAAAAATAGGGACCACTATTGCCTCCCTCCAAAATACGGGGATTGGGCCAGTAATTACTGCCTATAAAACATTCATCAACATGGGAGCCCAGAGGTTTGAATTATTTTTAAAAAGGTCAAGGGGGACCCAGTCAGGACCTGGTGCTTTCAGGTGAGACCCCTGGGCTAACGCCTCCTCTACCTCGGCTACTGTAACGGATAAACTGAGTTTGGCAGCTGAGTCTGCGGGCCGATCTCTTATGTATTCCTCCACTCTTTTGGGGGTTAAAGATTCCATTAAAATGGGCTACCCAAGCGTCTCCCATGATCAATGAGTCCATCTGCCTAGCTTCCTCATTAAATAATGGGCGATTTTTAATTTCACAGAATTTGTCTCTCTCAGGGCTGCTGCTTTCTAGAGATCTTCCCATGCTAAATTTCAAAATTCTGCTTTCCTGGCCTCAATTACTGTTTTGTATTCATGCCTTGCTTCTTTGACCAGGTCTCTATTATGGGGAATAACAAGGAGCGCCATTTTTAAGTCTTTGTGGGCCCTAGAACAATCAGAGTTAAACCATCGGGCCTCATGCGATTCCATTTGCTTAAAACTTCTCGTCAACCTTATGGCTACCTCAGCGCATAGCGACCCAAACTCCCAAACTACTTCCTCTAGGGGTGAGTCTGAGTTCAAACACTCCATAACTACGCATTGTCATATAAACTGAAAACACTTCATAACCCAATGCATTTCGGGTCATACCCGACCCTTCATCAGGGGTCTCTGAAAACTAAATGAGAACAAAAGCCAACTCAATCCAGGCTCTTACAATCAAAGCCAAGAGTATTTGTGAATGCTAGAACATCACATGTATGCAGAAAAAGAAATGCACGTGAACCGCAAATCTAGACCAGGGGTGCTAATGATTAGTTTGTGTTAAATACAATGCAAGGCTTTTCTGCAGATAAGACCTGCTAGTTTAGTCAGCATGTGACCAACGTCATGTATGTCTGTGAATGCGACCCACTGACTCTCTACAAACGTGTATTAATTCATACCATGCTCTCAAACAAACCGAAAACCTAAGCGCTGTAACTCAATGTGCACGACAACATGCTCCGTGTGCTCATGACATTAAACTAAATGAAGTTTTTTTTCGTGAAGACGGAAAAAGTGTTTCACAAAGATCCATGCTCTAAAGTAGAAATTGAACAAAGTGCTGTGCTGTGCTGTGATTCAAAGTGCGTGGAAACATACTCCGTGCATTCATGCCATTTAACAAATAAAGGTTTTATTGTGATGCCAGAAAAATAAACCCTTCTCTTATGGTGCTCTTGGATATGGAATGGATCAGCAAGAACATATTTAAATTTCTATACACAGAATATCCACGTCGACCGCAATTTTATGTTTCCTAAGATACATAAAAACCTGTTGAATCCTACTTTTAGACAAATTGTAACTGCATGTGGCTCCATATCTGAACCAATCGGTAAATATTTGGATTTCTTCCTCCAACCCATTGCACAACAATGAGAAACACACATCAAGGACACAACCTGAAAACATTTCTTTTTGTCTAAACGGACTCCCCTCAAGGTTCGCGCCGGGACACTCTTCAGAGTATCTGTGCCTGCTATAAATAACATAACTGCGTTTCTACACATGTTGGCCTCATTGTATAAAGAGAGAATAGAAAACTGGTGGTTATGTACTGTTGATGTTACTGCACTATACGCCTCTATCCCACATAATGAAGGACTGGAGGCAATAGAATGGGCTCTTCTAGAGCAAGATACAATCTGAGCAAATAAAGTTTTCCTACTTGAGTTATTACATTTTGCGTTGTTCCACAGTAACTTTCAATGGAAAGACAATTTTTTTTTTTTGCACAATGCAACGCAACGTCCATAGGTTTTGCTGGAGCACCATCTTATGCAAATATATTCATGTCAAAATTTGAGTATGATCACATTCTTCAAACAGTTTCATGGGGTGAACATCTGGTAGCTTAGAAAAGATACATTGATGACATTTTTATAATTTGGAAAGGAGATCTGAAACGGCTATAAAATACATTTTTTAGTTAAATCAACTTCATGATCATATCAAATTCACACACCAGATCGACAAACATAAAATCACTTTTCTAGACGTTCTGGTACAGATAGATTCACAAGGGATTCAAAACGATCGTTTACATCAAGGAAACCGATAGGAATAATTGCCTGCATTACAAGAGTTTCCATCAACATTCATTGAAACGTCACCTACCATTTTCTCAATTAATTAGGTTGAAAAGAATAACATCAGAACCTCTAGAAGCATCAAACACTATAGATAGCCACGCAGCAAGATTCAAACAACGTGGATATCCGAATAACATCATTGAAAAATCTATTGATTTGGTGTCCGTATTATACAGGCAGATATTGCTAAAGAAAAAAGAATCCACCAAAGATAATGCCATGATTTGCGTACTCAAATACTCCACTAAATCGCACCAAATCAAAGCCATATCATGAAACATTGGGCAATGATCCAAACCGTAACTGACCTTCAACAACTATTTAACTTCAAACCCATTTTTGCATTTCAACGATCCAGAAACATTAAAGAATTATTGACAAGCAAGAAGAGAACAGACAATCCAACATAAAGGAATGCAAAGATGTGCGAACTGTGTACATTGAAATAATGCAATCAGTGGGAATCAATTTACACACCCTACCAAAGGGTCAGTTAAAATGCTACAACATTCTAGCACGTGTGACATGTCCAATGTTATTTACGTTCTGAAATGCCCTTGCGGAAAACTATACGTGGAGAGAACTGAACGCAAGATGAAGGTTCAGATATCTGTACATAAAAGTAATATTAGAACTCAGAACGTCAAGTGCACTGTTGCAATGCATTGCCAACAAGTGGACATAATGTGGCTCAATTGCGCTTCACCATCCTGGAAGCAATAAAAACAAGACTAGATGTTGATCCACAGAAACAATTGGCAAGATCTGAGTTTCATTGGATCAAAAAACTGAATGCCATGCAGCCGTATGGGATGAATGATCGATTGGAGATTTAAAGTTTTTTGTAGTTGCTAGCATCACACAGAATAGCATTTTGTCTTTGTGTATCAATGATTTGGCAACATAACTTGATGTGACACTGTATCTTGGTATGGTGGAATAGTGATGAGCACCATAGGGATCTTAATTATTCGTTATTTTATTATTTTTCATTGTTTGCAATTATTTCTTTAATAGTGTATACTGAATAGGTTGTTCAGCACCTAGAGACAACTCTCTTCTATGTTCTTCAATTCAAAATTTATTGCACTCAGAGGTTTCACAAGGTTTGTTAATGGTAACCTTTAACTTTAAGGGATTTTTTTTGTGTTTACACGTCGGGCCGCCCACAACGGGATGCACACCGCGGCGTTAAGAGGCTGGTTGTAGACGGGGTTAACTGTTGTGTTCTCAAACAGGAACATGGAGTATTTCACTTTATCGGGTAAGCGGAACATAACTTTATACTCCTGCATGTGAGGCACACAGCTAAGCGCACCATAAGAGAAGGTTTTTTTTTTCTGCCGTCACAAAAAAACTTTTACTTGGTAAATGGCATGAATGCACGGAGTATGTTTTCGCGCACATTGAATCACAGCACAGCACTTTTCAGTTTCTACTTTAGAGCATGGATCTTTGTGAAACACTTTTTCCGTCTTCACGAAAAGAAAACGTAATTTTGTTTAATGTCATGAGCACACAGAGCATGTTGTCGTGCATATTGAGTTACAGCGCTTAGGTTTTCGCTTTGTTTGAGAGCATGGTATGAATTAATACACGTTTGTAGAGAGTCAGTGGGTCGCATTCAGAGATATACTTGACGTTGGTTACATGTAGGCTGAACTAGCAGGTCTTATCTGCAGAAAAGTCTTTCATTATATTTAACACAAACTAATCATTAGCACCCCTGGTCAAGATTTGCGGTTCACCTGCATTTCTTTTTCTGCATACATGTGACGTTCTAGCATTCATGAATACTTTTGGCTTTGATTGTAAGAGCCTGGATTGAACTGGCTTTTGTTTTTATTTAGTTTTCAGAGACTCCTGATGAAGGGTCGCGTATGACCCGAAATGCATTGGTTTATGAAGTGTTTTCAGTTTATATGACAAAACGTGTAATGAAGCATCTTGCAGAAAGATGATGAGTCATTAAAAAGGATGATAAATGAATGAGTTTCTGATGCATTATAAATACTGAATGGAAAGAATTCAAATTGGATGAAAAACCTTCCGGTTTTGAAGCTAAGTGCGCCCGTCAGCTAGGTAGCGGTGTTTCCAAACCTGGCACTCTTGCAATTCAGGTCAAAAAAGATGCCTTTTTAAAAAAATCATTTATGGACTTAAGAGCAGCTTTTGACACCCTGTATATCAAGACTAAGAATGAGGTCAGACGAGGTTGCGTGCTGGCCCCTTCTTTTTAGGTCAAGCGGGAGCCAGCGTGCATGCAGTACTCTGCAAGACTTATTGTAGACGAGTAGCGAATAGAAGCCCTGCCCACTCTCCGCTCATGTTTGCCATTGACTTGTCATTGTCTGTCCTAAATGCTGGCTTCTGATTCATCAATAGGCTTATTAGTCCCTCCTTAGGACTGCCTCCTCTTCATTTGTCACCTCCCATGGCGAATGGCCCCTTTACTTCGAGTGTTAAACGGTACGTGTTAGTAAGACTGTGAGTAGTATTTTCTTTAATGAGGTTCTAGTACTTCCTTCTCTACCCCCTCCTGTTGTATGAGCCTTCTCACCCCGCCCGCACTCCGTTGTCTGTGCCATCCCTTCACGCCCTCCCATTGTCCGAGCCTTCTTCCCACCCCCGCCCTCCCTCCTGTAGTCTGTGATGACTACCATTTGCAACGAAATAGGTCTCGCGTAAATGCAAGACCTAGTGCATTGCAAATGCTTGTTTAGCTTTTACATCAACGATTTAGATAGTGTCCTGATAAATGCAGCGTCTGATTCTTCCAGAATGGGGTCCCCGCACTTACCTATACTCATGTACGCAGATGACTGCGTACTCCTGGCAAGAACAGGGAGGGGTCTCCAGAAACTTTTCTAGCTTTTATGTCTGATCTATGTCTGTCCACTAACAAAACAAAATCTTTTGTCATGATTTGCGGTTATGCCTGGAGAAGGATAACTCAATTTCACATTGATGGTACTGTCCTTAAATGTGTACCCACATGTACGTATTGGGGGGTCCCATTTGACAGCTCGAGCACTTGGAGGCATCTGAGGATGGTGAGGGTCACCCAGTTCGAACAAGCTCTAGCTTCTTTGTATAATGTTTCTGCTAAACTGGATTCTGTGCGGCTAGATACAGCTACTACTTTCTGTAAAGCTAGACCCGTCACGATTGCCACATATGATGCAGGGATGTGGAGATAGACTGATAATTCACAACTCCAATTCAGCGTAAACTACTTTTTGAACAAGCTTTTATCACTCCCAATTAGCGTTCCTCCTATAATAGCTCAGGAGGAATTGGGATTACGGTTCTGGAGAGATGTTATAAGGGTAGCACACATTATGTTGTGGCTTTCAGACTGGTGTATGCCTTAAGCCACACTGACCCAAGCAATTCTTATTCACTGCATGAAGTTTGAAGAAGTTAATAAATTCAAATGCTGTCATATGTTAAAAATGAGCTGCAAGCCATTCAGTCGGTGAGATTACTTGTAAAAAAAATTAATTTTATGGTCCATAGCGGCACTGAGACAGGAGAAGGAATCAAGTAAGATACTGGGGGCATCATATTTTCCACCATCCACAACCGCTGGTATTGAGCCATATCTGTTGAAGATGACACCGTATCAAAGATTTTACCTTCTAAGATTTATGCTTGGTCTGGCTCATATTCTGGTCTCTTACCCCTCTAATGTATACACTGAAAAAGAACTAATAATGTGTCCTTGCAACTCAATAGCCCCACAGTCCCAGATGCACATGATGTTTTTCTGTCATTTTGTATAAAACTCGAAGATCTCAAATATTAAAACCTTTATTGTGGTATCTCGATGTAAGAAGATGTAAGAAGGCTATGTACTATATGCAGTCGCTTCAAACAGGGGATGTCCCACAGTTTACCGATTTATTCCTCTGCCGTAGAATTTAATAGGCACATTTTTAAATGACCGACTCTGCTGTTTGTGAATCATCTCAATATGGGATTAATGAATTGTGCTAGGTAGATTTCAGATTTATGCACCTTTGCACTTCATTCATTAACATGTAATTTGCCTGCCATATTGCGTTTATCATATGGACTTTCGCTGTTTATATTCTATGATATTTATTATATGGATCTTTTAACTGTTTATATTTTAAACTCCTTTTAACTGCTTTTGTATTAAGTTATGCTTTTATGGTTTGTTTTAAACCGAAGAAAGCTTCTTACTACTACATTCCACTTTAATCCTATATTTCACGTGTTTAGTGGTTCCTGTGTCCCTTTTGGTGCAGCATTTCATTGCAAATGCATTGACCGATATATGTGGTTATATAACATATTCCAGATAGGTCTCGTTTAGATACATTTACGTAATAATTTACCTACTTCAGGTAATTTATAATGTTAGCAAAGCTTTGTG
This sequence comes from Triturus cristatus, assembly GCF_964204655.1. Taxonomy (NCBI): domain Eukaryota; kingdom Metazoa; phylum Chordata; class Amphibia; order Caudata; family Salamandridae; genus Triturus; species Triturus cristatus. The sequence continues at coordinate 834,145,670 of NC_140591.1, forward strand.
CCACTATTTGCAATAGTAATTTCAAAGCATTGAGTACATGCTCAAGGCATGATTATTGGATTTGACATGGGCACACATTATTGGTTCGCATCGCACCTCTTAATTAAAAGGCCCGATTACCCTTCAAATCCCTGACATTGCCATCAAAAAGGGTGCACTGCCTTTTACCATAGCAAAAGTAGTGAAAAGTACTCTTGAAACCTAAATGTTTCCTTCTTAGATGAAGGAAATGGGGATGCATGTGCAAATTGAGAGGCCCAGCTACTGAAGTGAACTGAGCTGAGAGAGCTCCATTTATAGAAATGAGTGAACATCTACAGATTTAACTTTGTGGACAGAATTAACTATGAAAGAGTTGGTTTCAAATTCCTTTAGAATTTGTTTATACAGAATTGCATTAATACCGTTCTGCATCAAGCAGAGATTAGCCGAGCGAGATTTTTTCTTTATCAATCAAGTAGCATTTGTTTAGCGCCAGAGAGGCTGACTCCGGAGCACACGGCTCACGGTTCGATCCCGGCTTCGGCGGCAGCCCAGCTCAGCATCCTGTGACTCCGGGCAATACCTCACTAATTCTCCCCTACGGCCCTCAGCTCCTGGATGCCCTTGGTGGTGATATGTTCGCACTTTATAAATATGGATTACATTGTATAGTTAACATCTGTGCGTTCAGAGATTCCCGCTCAATCGTTGCAGTACCACAGGAAATGTTGTATGTCTTTTTCCAGGCTCATTGCAACTTCTTGAAAGCCATTCTACTGCTTCCACAAGGGAGGTAGAATCAGTGGCGTAAGGAAACTTGAGGGGGCCCCCCTGCAAAGGACATGGAGGGGGCCCCCCTCCCCCGGCGGCACGGCCCACCATCTACCACTTTGCCCTACCACCTAGAAATCCAGTATATTTTGATTTGAAACATCCAACATTTAACTGAAATGCCTCTATATTGTCTTTCTCTAAGTTCTAATGAGAAAGTGGGAAACACTCTTAACATACAAGCTACGCCATTTGTAACAATACTGTCAAAAGCAGATTCTTTAAGGCAGCAATCAGAACAATGCCAAGGAGCGATCCTATTGTCTCAGGAACTGCCTATGGCTGAAGAACAAAGAACAACTATGAAGGGTCTGAAATAGAATTGACATTAATGGACAATACCTTGAAACTTTGAAAGACAAACCCAAACCTGCAATTCCATAAAAACTCGACGGACAATATACATGGGAAGTACGCAAGATATAACTCAGTATCCTGCGAAAGTCAAGAGAAATAGACTGGTGAATTATCTGCATGCAACACACTAGCGACTATCAAGGGTTGTGCATGATAATAACGTGAACTGAGGAAGCAATTTCAATCATAATGTCCATTAGTAAGCATTGCAAAACAGGCATGCAGAGGAACAAAACTGTTTGGATGCTAACAGCCAGCGTCTTCTTATTCATAGTTGGTATAGATCCAGCAGCATGGGGAGGAAGGAGGTTCTTGTTTGCGCCTCGAAATGCTGGAAAGCGCTTCCGCTGCACATTCCAAATGCCCCCAACACACGGGCCTTTCGGAAACTGCTGAAAACCTGCCTCTTTAACTCTCCTGATCCCTCCCACTGTGTATGTCAAGGCCTTGTGAGCTAGCGCCAAGACACCTCTGGGTATTTGTTGTGCTTTAGAAGTCCTAACATAACACAATGCATCACAACCTATCACTCATTACACAACACATCATAGCACATTACTCAGAAAATAACACATCACAACACATCACTCTTATCACAAAACATTACTCCTAACACAACATATCCCAACACATCATTCTTATCACAACACATCACTCATATCACAAAACAACACTCATAACACATCACAATACATCACATAAAGCAACACATCACTCATAATACAACATATCACAACACATCACTCAACACAACACATCACAGCACATCACTCATAACACAACACATCGCAACACATCACTCATAAAAAAACACATTACTCATAACACAACACATCATAACACATCACTCATATCACAACACACCACTCATATCACATCACAACACATCACTCACATCACGTCACTCCACAACATAACACATCACTCGTATTAAAAACATCACTCATAACACACCACAACACATTGCTCATAACACAACACATCACTCGTATCACAACACATCACTCCACATCATAACACATCACTCATACCACAACACTACACTCGTATCACAACACATCACTGACATCACAACACATCACTGATATCACAACACATCACTACACATCACTCATATCACAACACATCACTACACATCACTCATATCACAACACATCACTCATAACACAACACATCACTCATAACACAACACATCACTCATAACACAACACATCACTCATAACACAACACATCACTCATAACACAACACATCACTCATAACACAACACATCACTCATAACACAACACATCACTCATAACACAACACATCACTCATAACACAACACATCACTCATAACACAACACATCACTCATAACACATCACTCATAACACAGCACATCACTCATAACACAGCACATCACTAACGCAACACATCACTCATTTCACAACACATCACTCCACATCACTCATATCACTCCACATCATAACACATCACTCCACATCATAACACATCACTTCGCATCACAACATATCACTCATATCATAACATATCACTCCACAACATAACACATCACAACTCATCACTCCACATCACTCCACATCATATTACATCATACTACATCACTCCGCATCATAACACATGACTCATATCACAACACATCACTGCACATCATAACACGTAACACTTTTGCCAACTTCTGTGAGGAGGTTTGAAAAGTAGGGTGCATACACAGGCTCTGAGATCAACAGCTCATCTACAATCTTTACTTTCATGAAAGTTTAGCAACCATTCAAATCCTGTCCATGTTTTAATATCTTTCCCACAAAAATATTCTCTGAAAAGAACGCCCACCACAGGGTTTGGTTAGATAAAAGGTAGTTGACAGAGTGTCTCTTTTCATGGTCGCTGCCACTGACCGACACCAAGTCACCGTTCAGTTTTTCCATTTCCAATACCATTAATTTTGTGTCCAGGAGGATTGCAGTATCTGTAAAAGTAAAGCGAATGAATGAATGAAAATAAATGAATGAATGGATGGATGAAGGAATGAATAGCCACATTTCCAAAGCAGAATAGCTGCACAAAAGCCTATCCCAGCGCTTATGTAAAGCAGCGACTTGCATAATGCACTATTAATTAAATCTCATTTAAAAGGCAAGTTCTCAGCTGCTTTCTGAAGCAAGTCTGACTCTAAGGAAAATGAACCTATGAAGATGAGATACTGTCCCAGGTGTTTGCGGACAGGTGGGTAAATGCCCCCTTTAACTAGTCTAAACCCAGGAATCTTTAGTAACACATCACTCTTATCACAACACATCACTCATATCACAAAACATCATTCATAACGCAACATATCACAACACATCATTCTTATCACAACACATCATAACACATCACTCACAACACACCACTCGTATCACATCACATTACTCACATCACGTCACTCCACAACATAACACATCACTCATAACACATCACTCATAACACATCACTCATAACACATCACTCATAACACATCACTCATAACACATCACGCATAACACATCACGCATAACACATCACGCATAACACATCCCTCATAACACATCCCTCATAACACATCCCTCATAACACATCCCTCATAACACATCCCTCATAACACATCCCTCATAACACATCCCTCATAACACATCCCTCATAACACATCCCTCATAACACATCCCTCATAACACATCCCTCATAACACATCCCTCATAACACAACACAACACTACACTCCTATCACAACACTACACTCCTATCACAACACTACACTCCTATCACAACACTACACTCCTATCACAACACAACACATCACTCCTATCACAACACATCACTCCTATCACAACACAACACTCCTATCACAACACATCACTCCTATCACAACACATCACTCCTATCACAACACATCACTCATATCACAACACATCACTCATATCACAACACATAACACTTTTGCCAACTTCTGTGAGGAGGCTTGACAAGTAGGGTGCATACACAGGCCCTGAGATGAACAGCTCATCTACAATCTTTACTTTCATGAAAGTCTAGCAACCATTCAAATCCTGTCCAGGTTTTAATATCTTTCCCACAAAGATGTTTTCTGAAAAGAACGCCCACCACAGGGTTTGCGGACAGGTGGGTAAATGCCCCCTTTAACTAGTCTAAACCCAGGAATCTTTAGTAGAGAGGATTTAGACAATCTAAAAGTCCACGACGGACAGTGACCCATGAACCTTTCTCTGAGGTGACTAGTCTTAGTGCTGCTTTGTGAAAAGGAAAGTGTGCGAAACAAGGAAGTGCGCGTGCCGAGAGGACCGTCTCACACATTCCTAAAGTGCTGGAAGGAACCATCTACAAAATGACGGGTCCTGTACATTTCCACAAACCGTAAGGTGCTGTTTAGGATGGTAGCAGCATACATGTTAAAATATTCCTCCCTCTCAACCTTACCGTGCATGAGAGAGCAGCAAGGCACAAAAAAAAGCAGACTGTTGGCCTTTTAGTGAATATTAATCGGCGAGCGCTCCCTGCTATTTCAGACCCTGAACCTGTGCTCCCCTGAAAGAAAGCCCCAAATGAAGACACTAAAATCTCTGGGAACGGTCTGCGCCGAGGCTCCAAAAAGTGTCGGCCTGTCTCCTGCCCGACCTGACTCGTCTCGGACAGACAGACTGAGACTCACGCACCTGAGGCCTGGCCTTCAGCGGCAGACGCGAGGGGGCAGCAGGACAGGGCAAGGCTAGCCGCTAGCCTAACCAGGCAGGGGCTAGCACTATAATAATTAACTCATGCTCGGCGGCCCGGCTGCACGGTGATGACGGTCCAATCCTTCAATAATGGTCTCGGGCTGGGCTGTGTCGGGTCCTCTGGGATGCCTGCCTCACCTCCCCACGAGTCCTCAGTCACGCGCACGCACGCACTTTTAGGTGAAAGGCGCATGATAATAGCAGTGTGCCCCACCCGCGCTCACGCGTCGGTTCGGCGGTGACAACTGCGCGCCGCCGCGCACGCGCACCATTTAATTTTAATTATGGAAGCGAGAGACGAGCCTCAGAGGCCCGGCCGGGGCCCCTGCGTGCACACAGCACTATTTAAAATAATTAATGAAGAGCAGTCCGTGGCAGGTGCTGACCGCGCAGTCACGCACCATTTATTTTAATTTATGGGGACTGCAGCCCGAGGCCGTGCGCAACTGATCGCACCATTAAAATTGGACTAGTCCTGAAGAGTAGAGGTCGAGGCTTGTTGCTGCCTCTGCTGAGTGAGGGGGCCCCTGGAGCACGGGCCCCCCCGCACCGCGGGGGCCTGTGTTACGCCCCTGGGTAGAATGAGACAGTCCAGGATCAGCAGCTAACACATGAGTTAGGCAGTGTCTACACCTTGCAACATGGAATTAATCCTAAAACGTATCCCATACGGTAACCCTCTGGTGCCATATCATAGGTTGAAGTACAAAAGAAATGGTTTGAAATCTTTCTAAACCCCTGGATTACTGTTTATAGGGTATGGGCAGATTAGAGTTGAATGTGGTTGATCCCTCGCTGTAATTTTACAGAAGAGCTAAAACAATGGACTGAAATGTGTCTAGAAATATTGCCCATGGTTCAGACTGATGAAACAATTACATCTTTGTGGTGCCCCATATAAGGTATGCATCTTTCCGTGTGGTAATTCACCCACCACTTTCTCTCTGACTGAAAATGTCCTTTGCCATCTGCCTTCTGTCTGGGTGTCAAAGATGCACGTAAGCGAAGGCTTTGACATGTTTAACCTGGTCATATGTGTTTCGTCCCTCAGAAGACCTCAAATGGGTTTTGTCTGGGTTGATCAAGATGCAGTTGTAACACAATACAGTTCATCCCACTGTAGTCCAATCCAATCCACCGACTTCAGTACACCACACTCCAATCCACTCCACCTCAGTCTAATCATTTCAATCCACCCACTCCAATCAACGCATCCCAATCCAATTTCTTTCACCCCACCCCACTTCAGTCAAACCCACCCCACTCTACCCCACTACAATCCACCCCAATCTACCCCACTCCAATCCATCCCACTCCATCCAAATAGATTCATCCACTCTACTCCAATCCACTCCACCTACCCGAATCCACTGTAATCCACCCAACCCCAATCGCCCCACTCCAATCTACCCCACTCCAATCCACCCTGCTCCAATCCAATACACTTACCTGAATCCACTGCAATCCACCACAGCCCGATCGCCCCAATCCAATCTACCCCACTCCAATCCACCCTACTCCATTCTAAACCACTCCAATACACCCCACTCCACCCAATCCAATCTACTACAACCCAGTCCAGCCCACCCCAGTTCAATTCAACCACCACAATCCACCCACCCCACTCCAATTCACACACCTCCAAAAAACCCTAACCCAGCCGATTCAATCCACCCACTGAAATCCAATCAACCCCCTTCCAATTTAATCCACCCCACTTCAATCCACCCTACTCCAATTCACCCCTACTGCAACCTGACCCACCCCAATCCAGTCAATTCCACCCAATCTAACCCACCCCACCTCACTCAATCCACCCCACCCCACCTCACTCCAATCCACTCTACCCCAATTCACCCCACTCTCCCCCAATTCACCCCATTCTCCATAATCCACCCCATTCTACTCCACTCACTTTACTGCAATCCAATCCACCCCACTCTACTCTAGTTAAATCTACCCCACTACCTCAATGCACTCCAACACACTCCACCCTATCCCACCCCAATCTACATCACTGCACTTCACAGCACACTCTCCCACTGAACTCTACTTCCTTCTACAGCATTCTATTCTCCCTACTCCACTCTACAACACTCTACTACTCCTCTCCACTGTATGGCAATCTACTCCTCCACTCAGCGACACTCCACACCACTAACTTTAGCCATGCTGAACAGCAGCCATACTGGTGTACAGCATGGCTAAAACGTATTGCCAATAGCTCTTGCATAGGAGAGACCTCTTGGCCTTGTCAATGCTTGTTTTCATTTTCCCCAGGAAATATGATCCTTGGCACGATGACTACAGATTTATCATGAGTGACTTCCTATTGTATGTCTGTAGTTTTTCTTTGGTTTCCTCACACAGTACAGAGGACACCAGCTCATTGCCCTGTGGTTTAAGCTTCTTTACCTGTCATAAATCCAACCTAGTTGGGGACAAAATGTGTTTAATCGTGTAGAGACACAATAAATCTAAGGCAAATTTGCAACGATAGCATCCTCGCCATTATAAAAACTAATAGCACCAATTTAATGTGGATTAAAGTGGAGTAAAATAACTTTTTTGTCTTCACTGCAAAGTTTGTTGCATGTGCACAGAGGCATATAGCAAACGTTGAACTCAACAAAAGAAAAATATCATCCGGTCAGTGCCACAACCCTTTGATTTTTTGCGAAACTGTTCATGTTGCACCAGAGGCACCTCCACTATTGAACTTGTATTCATGTTATTGGCTTCTATGTCCCCACTGTTTGTTTATTCAGTTCCTTCAGAGTCTCCAAAAAGCCTTTTACACTTGTTCATATTTTCTACACTATATTTCTGGGTAGTAACACACTACAAATATAGTAAGTACCTCACTAGGATTCAGAGAAATAACAGAAGTCTGGGATAAGATCTGCATCTCATCCCATGGTCACGTCCTTAATATTAAACCGAAATGCTATATTTACTTTCTTCTCCTCTTTAAGTTCGCATCGTTTATTGACAGTTAAAAGCATTAGTTTCATCATAAACAAAAGTAAAACAATACACGAGTAAAACATTCGAAACCATTTTAAAATAAAAAAAAAATTTCAAACAAGAATAAAATCTGTAAAAGATCCGATACAACAATCCATTATTCAGTTAGACTCGCATTAAGAACAGAGCCATGCAGGAGATCTGGAGCATGCCTTTCATACAGTAGCTAAAAATTTGTGTCAGGTAACCAAGCTATATACAGAAATTTAGAAACAGCCACCACCATCATTGAGGAGGTGTCACGTTTACATATTCTGTAGGCTTCTCCTCGATTTGATAAGATAAGGGATCTGGACAGGGGAACAATCCATGTGCTTCTAGGTTTAACAAAAAGGGGGAAAAAGAACAGCAAGTGCTCCTCACTTTCTGAAGTATTGTTATAGTGCAAACAGTAGTCAGATCGCTGGTTCATCTTCCCTGGCTGGTACTGGAAGTACCTGATACCTGAATTGGAGGGATAGGGACCGGGCATGTGCTGGTCAGATAAAATCAAAGAATTCCTCAGCCTTGCTTACAGATCTGTGGGATAGAAAGGCACTTGTTAATCTGCCTAGTACCAGTTTTTTTACTTTAGGTACATCACCTTGGCGAATGGAGTGGGCCTCACTCCAGAATTTTTCTAGGCCCAGTTCAGTCCAGGCCTTTTTGATGGGTCCTAGCCTTCTAACTTTCCCCAACCTGTTGGCCATGATGACTCACTGCAAGCCCCCCAAAGATTGTGCAATAAATTAGTGCTCCAGATACAGATCCATAACAATAGGGTTTTTGAAGCTGTCAGTTATATCTTGTGGATACCAATTGCTGTGGAACCAATGGCGTACCCTTCCCTAGACCAAGGAGGCCTCAGAAGAAATTATTTTCTGCTTCACTCAGAGAGCCGGTATTACAATAGCCTCATAGTTCCCCCCCCCCCCCCCCTGTGGAGTGCAGCGGCCCTAGCTTGGGCTTTATACATTTCAAGTGTTGAGTATTTAGAGGACCAGGCTGCTTTCCTGACAAATTTTTATCTGGCTACAGCTCTGTTCTTGACTATTATTAGGGTACTCTTTGAAATCTGCGAGTCTCTGATCCAGTTTACTCTAACCTAATACCCAAAAAATTGAACACCCGGACTCTTTCCAAGCTTTCAGATCCTACTGTGATGACCTCTCTCATCCTAATTCTCTTGGTATAGGTCATGCATTTGGTCTTGGAGGTATTGATTTCAAGACCAAATCATCTGCAAAACTGGTCAATACTATCAGTCCGATTTTGCAGGCTCCTCCTAGTTTTGAACAACAACAACGTGGTGACTGCAAAGAGGAGGAGCGATATTTTTCCCCCTGTCAGGGTAGGGGAATTGTCAACACAATTCAATATGTAGGCAACGCAGTTGTTCATTTATAAGCGGAAGATGGTTGGAATAAGGACACAACCCTGGCAAATACCCTGTTCTACGGGAAAGGTCTCAGTTCTCCATTTACTCTATACCTAACTTTGGCACAATTTCCCTCATGAAGCAGTCGAAATTATGATGTCCCCATCCCCTGGAGCCTCTCCCACAACTTCCCTCTAGGCACCAGGTCAAATGCGGCATGAAGATCAATAAATGCCACATAGAGCTTGCATTTGACCAGGTCCACCATCTTCCATTTAACCAAGAGGAACCGCAAGGGTTGGTTAACAGTGCAAATCGTGTGGTTGAATCCAGCTTGCAGACCCAAAGAGAGATGATTTTCCTCACACCAGTCCAACAACTGCTCTAAGACTTTCTTGCAAAAGATATTGTGCAAATTATTTTAAACTATAATAGGGCAGTAGATGGAGGTAACACTAGAATCCCCTCTTTTGAAAATTGGTATGATTTATGCTGCCCTCCACGATGATGGGATTACCCCTTTAATCAAGATGGCATTTGAGACCATGTTAATGTAGGGAACCCACACCATACAATCCGATTTAAAAATGCCTGCATTGATTTCGTCAAGACCCAGACCTTTCCCGGGCTTGAACAAGACCGCAGCTCGCTCAGTTTCCTCTAGGGCAAAAACTATTGGGGGGAGAAGTCTGGATCATTATACTAAGGAGCCCCCCACACCCGGAGCTACCCTTGGTGGCAGTAGGAGGAGAGTACAGGCTCCTACCATTCACAGGGTAAAATTAATTTTTCTGAAGGATTACCTGGTCTCCCATTGCTCATTTTGTCCAAAGTCCAGAATTTCTTCTGGTCGTTTGCTACAGCAGCGTCCAATAGGTCAAACCATATAATATCTTCCCAGGCTGCTTTTGCATCTCTTAAACAAGTTCATTAGATGGCCCTGTGTTCCCTAATGGCTTGAATGCCCCCCTTTTATAGCTCTTAACAGGTTGGCCTTTGTGTTACACAAGCTGTTAAGCCAACCCCTTGTGGGTATTGGCTTTGGACACCCGGTGGATTCCTTAGTAAGGTGATTCCTCAATGTACAGAATACCCTGCTGTACTTAGTAGTATAGATAAATACTATCCATGTGGGGGGGCAGAATTTGGTATAGGGCCCTTACTCCCTCGGGCACTGCTGTGGCCGCGCGCAGCGGGCGCGCCGAAGGCAAGCCCGTCTGCGCCCGACAGTCGCCAGTCACCCTGCCCGTATTCCCGCTGACTTCATTAGTTACTCACAAGAGGAGCTTTTGTTTTTGGAAACCAAAGGCGCCTTGGCACGCTGGGCGCCCCAGGATAGCTCCTTCAATTGCAAGTTTTGTTCTATTCAGCTGCCATGGATAGGGTACCCCGTCCTTCAGATGTTGTGGAGTTCAAGATCCTTAGTTTGAACTGCCGGTCTCTTGTGAAACACCATGCTGAGGTGTTTGATCTGTTGATAGATGAGGCTCTTGATGCCTTATTTTTAACAGAGGCATGGCGTACGCAGGATTCGGTGGCTGCGCCCTGGCTGGACCTTTCTCAGGGCTATGTGTTGAAGGCAGTTAATCGGGATGGGAGGCGCGGGGGGCGGTATCGCAGTGATTGTTAAGGATGTTTATACCTGTAGCCTTAGCAAAGAGAATATTGCGGACTGTGAAAGCGCATTGTTTAAAATTATGCTGAATTACAACTTCACTATGTCCGGTCTTCTAGTTTATCGGCCTCCTGGCCCTGCTAATGGCTTTAGGGAAGACTTTCTGAGCAAATTTGCGCTATACGCATGTAGGGCTGCAAACTTTACTATCCTAGGGGATCTCAACCACCATTTTGAGAAGTATGAGAAAGCCGAGATCTCTAGTTTTTTGGCTGACTTGGAGGCCTTCCAGTTGGTGCAATGTGCCCTGGAGGGTACACATGTGGCAGGCCATCTACTGGACCCTATATTCTCTAATTTAAGCCCTCTAAAAGTTCCTCCGCCGGCCCCTCAGGCATGGACTCACCATTTTTTGGTCTCATTCTTGCTGCAATTGCAGGGGAAAGCTGTCCTGTTTTTGCCCAGCCCCAGTTCCAAAACGTTCATGGCATAAACTGGACTTGGGTCTGCTTTCTGCTTGCCTGTCTAGCCATAGGCCCCAGCTACCTTCAGACATGGATTTAGCGATCTCACGCTTCCATGATTGGGTGTCACTGGGTCTGGATACTTGTATTCCAGCTAGATTGGGAGTGATGAGTCGAGGGTCTTCCAACCCTTGGTTTAACAACTCATTAATTTCCGCTAAAAAGGGTTGCAAGCAGCTCGAACGCGCTTGGAGACGCTCTTACGATGCCACAGCAAAATTGAAATATCGGGCAGCCATTAAGCAGTACCACAGGCTCATTCGGAGATCACGAGAAGAGTATGTGGCCAACAAAATCCTGGCCAGCACTAATCCGGCTAAGACTATTTTTTCTCTGCTCAAAGGTATGAAAAGTGCAGGTTCATCTGCAGTCTCCCCGATTGTTTCTAACCACCAGTGTAATGAGTTGGCTCATTACTTTGTGAATAAAGTTGAGCAGATCTATCTTAATCTGCCTGCGGGGGATCTGCTTATTGGGGTGGAGGCTTTGGGGCCCTCGGGTCCCACGGCGGGTAACAGTTTGTTATCCTTTCCTCCCGTATCACCTATGGAATTTGAGGCACTTTGCCTGAAAATAAAATCAGGATCTCCGGCAGATCCTCTGACCCCTGCCCTGTTTCGCCAGCTTCACCCCCTGATCTCCCCTTGGGATATTGATTTGGTTAATCTGTCCCTGACATCTGCAGCTGTCCTCAGGGTATGGTAACATGCTAAAGTCACTCCATTACTTAAAAAATCTTCCTTGGATCCCGCGGAACCAGGTAATTATAGGCCAATTTCCCAGCTGCCTTTTCTGGCAAAGGTGGCTGAATCCCACGTCTACTCTGCCCTCTCCGAGTACATCGAACAGAATTCCATTCTGGATCCATCTCAGCATGGCTTCCGAGCGCGGCAGGGGACTGAGTCCGCATTACTGGCAGTGACGGAAGCTATTAGGGACAGTCTGGACGGCGGCGATTCAGCGGCCTTGGTTCTTTTGTACCTAAGCGCCGCATTTGACACCATCTCCAATGCGATCTTACTAACTCGTCTTCAGGAAATTGGCATCAGGGATGTGGCCCTGGGCTGGTTTCACTCCTTCTTAGAGGGGAAGTCCTTTCAAGTGTCTGTGCCACCATTCCACTTGCAGGAGTTTGCTCTGCGTCAGGGGGTATCGCAGGGCTCAGTTTTGAGCCCTCTTCTGTTTAACATCTATGTTCACCCCCTGGCTACATTAGCGAAAGATAGAGGGTTGTCACTGGTGTCATATGCCGACGACACCCAATTGGTGATCTCCTTTTCTAAGAGCTGTGGTGACAATTTGGTTAAATTCAAAGAGGACCTCCTAGCAGTGGCTGACTGGATGGCGGCCAACTGCTTGCAACTGAACGCTAGCAAATCTGAGATTTTACTGTTCGGGAAGGATCGTGAATTATGGTCTGAACAGTGCTGGCCAGAGCGTCTAAAACCCGCCCCCATACCCAAGGAGGTTGTGAAGAACTTGGGGATGTGGCTCGATCAGGGTCTGACGTTCGATGTCCAATCTAAAGCAGTGGCAGGGGTGTGCTTTGGGCTCTTGCGGGGTTTAAGATCACTGCTGGGTTTCTTCCCTCCTAAGGTGCGACAAACCATAGTCCAGGCTTCACTTTTGTCCTGATTGGACTATGGGAACGCCCTTTATTTGGGCGCCAGTAAGGCCAGTATCAAGCGCCTGCAGAGGGTTCAGAATGCTGCAGCTCGTTTGTTAGTAGCACTCCCAAAGTCCTGTTCAGTTGCCCACCTACTCTCCAAGCTGCACTGGCTGCCCGTTGAAAAACGCATCCAGTTTAATGCGCTCTGTATGTCACACAAGATCTTGTCCCGTCAGGCCCCTTAGGGGCTGTCCAACTTGCTCGAGTTTTATGTTCCGCGGTGCCGATTGAGATCGGTGGGCTGTGCACAGGTCTGTATTGCCCGTGTTCTTAAAGCTAGAGCAGGCGGACGTTCCTTTCGTAGTCTGGCGGCAAAACTCTGGAACTCATTGCCTGTTTCTATCAGAGTAATCCAGAATCATCTGGCTTTCCGAAAAGCCATAAAAACCTGGCTTTTTCCCGGCCTTCTTGGTTAACATCTCATTTCTTTCTCCTGGGCGTATGTCTTAGGTTTGGGGTCGCGCCTGGACGCCCCGTTGCTTGGGCAGCCATGCACAATACAAATCTGACTATTAATAATAATAATAATAATAAGGGTTTGAGAATTTGGACAGGAAAAAGATTAACCCTTTAACATCAGGGGAGCACATGTGGAGATCCATGTCCTAATAGGAGTGGATTGAACCAAGGCTAATAAGCCACCAGAGGGGCACCCAGCACTAGTTTCAATGGCTGGGATACTATAAATTATGTAACCACTCCTATTCACAAGGTCTATTGCCCATGTCTCCTGAAATAAACAAATGTCATAACCATCAACAAAAGTACCCCAGTCGGGCTCTGATTTCTGCAATGCTCCAGCTCAACAGGGATGTGTGTGGAAGTAGAGGACGAGAATGCTGCAGGAGAATGTCAATAACATCAGACAAGGCACACTCTAATATATAGGAGGCCAAAGGGGGATTGTTCTAGGCATTGGTTAGCCGGTAGAACTGGGGTGCTGGGGATGAATCCGTGCTCATGGTCTTGAGGCACAGGACTATTATTGGCTAGCCTAGAGCTATGACTTGGGCTGCCTAAACACAAAGTCCCATTTCTGTTGTGGCCCATCAGGTTTATATCGAGTCAATCAACCTCTGTCAATGGAGAGTGAAGCTCTGTTAAGACAAGGGTGTTCCATTGACCAACACGTGCTCCCCAAATCCAAGTTTGCTGGCCTGCGAAGCAGGGCTGTAGGGATAACCCGCACCTATCCCTCAAGTGACGATAGAAGAAGATATTAGATCCTGTCAGATTATGATGTGTACGACTAGTGAGGAGGTTGTGGACAATGGATCAGTCCCTGAAATTTACAGTAATACAGTCGCCCCTGTAAGACTTAGGCAAAGGCCCTACCCAATCCACCTTCTTACCATCAATATGTGCAGTGCATCCGAATAGGAAAGGCCAGCATATGTACAGAGCCAGTGCAAGGTTTAAATTTTTTTGTTGTAAAAAGGATTCCTCAAACCCATTTGCCAAGCGGGGTAAATTGAACAATATGGTAACATAGGGTGCAAGGATCTGGTGTCAAATTCAATGAAGTAGGCTTAAGACCTTGCACTAAGTCCCTATGTCAGCGTGACGCCCCTCCCAACACCCCTCTGTAGCCCATCATTAACTCCAGTGAGTGGCGTTCCATTCCTCCTAGCTCACCAAGGGGAGAACTGTCTCTACTGACCAGAGCTTCAACTATGGTCTGTGGCTGCTGACACGCCGCACTGCCTCTGGAGGACAAGTCGAGGGAAGTAGCTTTGTTTTAAGGGCAATGGACGGGGTTCAGCCATTGCATACTTGGAGGTTACTGGATCATTCAGTTTCCTGATCTGACTAACCACCCAAGTGTTTAAAGATGGGCTCTTATTTAGTGACCATCCCTTTTCTGCATAAAATGTCTCTGGCCTCAACTAATGATAATGGAATCATGGAAATCGGGGTGGGGAAAGGTTACCTCATCCCTGGAATGACAGGACTTTTAAAAAGGCAAAAAAAAAGTGCACCTGGCTGCTCTTCTTGATGACATAAGGTATTGTATAATAGAAGCCAGGAATATTAGGAGTCCTAAGCGATAATACTAAAAGTCCTAAAAAGAAGAAAGAAACATGGGGAAAAGGCAATTCTTGAGCATGTTGGCACATTGTATCTCATGGAAGCTTGCCCAAACACTGTAGGTACATATAAAGCCCAAGAAATGGGTTGAATATTTTACAATGTTAAATGATTTAGGGATTGCCTGCTGTTTAATTTGGTAATGATTTTGTTCTAGTGCCCAACGATGGTCTTGAAGTTACCCCAGTTATTAACTTTTTTTTATTTTGCCTGCGTGATGTACATGAATGAAGTGGTCCTTTACCCTGCTCCATTGGGAACTGTAGAACCCAAAAATGCCAGGCAAGGTAATCCTTGAACTAGAACACAAGCAACCCAAGGCCGGTTTCACCCTGATTGGGGCCCATCAGTCAAGTGCTGCTTGCTTCCACCAGAACTGTGAGCATGGTACCCACATCTGGGCATACCCGTCACAGTTAGGGCAAAGTACTAAAGTTTTCCAAAAAAAGTGATGGATGGAATGATTGAATTAATTTCAGCCACTGGTAAGCTCTCAGGGCCGCAACCCAAGATGTCCATGAAGTTACCCCAGTGATTTTTTTTTTGTTGCCTGCGTAATGTATATGAATAAAGCTATCCATGCCCACAAATCAATCAAAAGAAGTAACAAAAAAAGGGATGGATATGGTTCTTGAATTAATCTCAGCCACAGGTAATTACTTGGGCCTCATACCAGTCTACCTTTATTTTGCACACCACGCCACCTCAGTTTGGACCCAGTGATATGCAAATCAGTCTTCACTATGTTCCAGTAGGAACAATCCAGCCCTTACTGCATGCCAGGGTTCTTTCTGAACATGACACAAGCAGCCCAAGACCGACCGGTTTTGTCATGATTGGGGCTCATCAGTAGGGTGCAGCTTGGTTCCAGCAAATAAGAGTGACGATTTAGTAATTGTAAGCAATGGATGAGCTCCAAGCTTCTTTTAGTAAACAAATTGTCTTGCAAGCAACAATGCATTTGCTTTCTCAGGCGAGAACCTAAAAAGGGCACTCTCTCTATTACAAGGAGCTGTAGACCTAGAAGCCTGATTACAAAAAATATATATATATATATATTCTCTTAAATGGCACTGTCGAACTTAAAACATTTAATCTGTGATGCAATCATGCTTTCATGTTCTTAAGTGGACTTGAGAGAGAATGTGAGAACTATCAAATCATGTGAATACGCGTCTCTTGGAAAGACGTCCTCATGTTAGCACTCCATAGCGGAAGAGCCGCTGTAAGAAAGTAATACGAACGGTATTGCTTGGTTCTTTACTTTTTTAATTCATATTAACTTCATATGACTGTTTCAGTAGTATGTAACTGTTCATACTGACATTAGTGGGTTCAGACCACGAGACAGTTCACTACAGTATATGCATCGTGTTTAGTAAGCCATTTTTTACAAATATCCCCGAAATCAGACACGTATAATTTTGTTGCTTATATGGCTGAACTTGTGTTTAAAAAAAACTATTTTTCTATAGGTCCTTATCAATTTAAAATGGCATTCGATACTTTATTCCGACACACATTGTAAAAAGTGCTTCACAGTATGGGAATCCAGGCAAATCTCCTAAGTTTAAGTGTGCCAAAGTAAAATGGTTAAACATCCTCACCTATTTCGATCAGCAAGGGGTGTGCATACTGGCACCAACTCTATTCACTCTTTATACTAATGGTGTCATTGCCCACCCCATGCAATGTGCTCAAGAAACACCACACTTAGCTGGAGAAAAAAAATGTATATTGCTTTTTGCGGATGGCATTTTATGTTCTGTCTCTAAACTTCAAGACCGCTTTGTTTGACTATGGGGTCTAAATTAGTGATGGAGGTTGAACCCTTATGATATTTAAACCCTTCAAGTGTTTTAAATGTAACATTCAGCTAGACTGTTCTACCTCTAAATAAGTATTCAGTTTGGTTACTTGGCGATCAGACTGGCTGCTAATAGTTTTCCCAAACAGGTCTTGATGAGCATTGTATCGCTGAAACATCAAGCAAAGGCAACCCTAGTGTTAGCGAGAAAGTTTGTTTCATATGCAACCGTGCCTCGGTTTGATTTGATTTGATTTGATTTTGATTTTATAATTTTATATAGCGCTGAATCACCCCGAGGGGTATCTCTGCGCTAGCAACAGCTACAGCAACAGTTTGGTCCTGAAATTTGAGGGTAGCCATTATAGATCAGTTGGAGGCAGTGGAAAATTGCTTCCTTAAAAATGTTTGTTTTACCGGTGAAGACCCCTCTGTTCCATAAAATATCCATAAAGAGATTGGGAATATTCGCCTTATGACAAAGCTTAGGCAGCTAATGTATTGGCTTAGCTGTGGTTGAATGATGCCTTATGACAATCCAGATGTGCCCTGCGGGTGATTTTGATTATTAATAATGAGCAAAATCTCCCCTGGTTGCTGTATATACATTCATCCTTTGATAAAGTAGGGTTCTTCAAATATTGGAATACTGCTAACCTTACAATACTAGCCAAGGCTCGTACATTTAAAAAAAAAAAAGCGGGAAATGTGGATTGTGATATACTGTTGGAAACTCCTCAGGTTAGCCTTACTGAAAACTCACTAGCCCTCTACCACGTTTCTCAGCTTGAAACTTATGTAAATGAAAGTGAACCTCTGCTTGCCGAATCATTACACCTGAAGCTTTGGCTGGGTACTTTGCTGACACCTTGTTATTGATCCTGCTATGAAACCCCTGAGACGTAAACCAATTTCTTATTGGTTTGTCCATTGTAATAGAAGCCTGGGACGAAATGGATGTAAGTGGTTCTTATGTGTACTATAAAATTATTTGCCTGGATCGTTATGGCCGGTTATGTAGCAAGGCTCTGTAGCCGTGCAGTAAAGTGGATGCCATCGAAGAACTGTACTTCTGAAGATCTTGGAATGTCTCAGAGGGTACCCGTTATCAGTGCACATGACGGTTTGACCGGCCGTCTCAGGCTGGCCAAACAGTCATGCACACTGAAGCAGTCTCCAGCCCAACTGCGTTGCCTTATTGGAGACAACAGGCACAGGCTCCAAGTCTCCCTGTGAGCGCAAATCAAAGGCTCTCATGCCAAACCTGGCGCTGCTCTCATGCTGTGATAGCAGCGTCATGATAGACCGCAGGACATTCTGGGAGCCTGTGCCTTCAATGGAGCTAGAAGCGTGGTGATGCTGTGATGCGGCGGCATTCAGGCACATTTTTTTGGGTTTATTTGTTTTGTTTTGCCCCCCCCCCCCGCCACTTTGCCCCGCCACCAGTCGCGACTGCAATTGTTATGCCAGCATAGGTCTGTGGGTGACACCGATATACAGGCGTGCCGTATGTAGTTGAGGTGCATGGTAAGATGCTGGAAGATTAGGTCTAGGCATGGTGCTTGGATTGCTCTGTTCAAAGAAAGCATGGCCTGCAGTTGAAGTGTCACCCTGTCCTGATAACAGATGTGTTATTACTCCGAGCCAAGCTTCTACATGCTTGTCTACATAGATTTTTTGTATAGTGTCACTACTTCGTTTATATTCAAAGGACAGTGCTGAATCTTAGTTTAAAAAAAAATATATATACATCTCTACAGTGAATCAGAAATTTTGTACATCTTCCAAGTTTAGCACGTTTGATGATCCTACATGTATAGATGTTACAGATGTTTATATAGTACAGGACACAGTGCAAACCACTCGTCTTGCGTTGTGGACTGCCCACTTTTTGAAACCACGCTACTTTGGTTTTCACTTGACATTCCTTCCATGAAACATCACAGTACAGGACATGAATCTCCTCCCCACTGGAAACATAGGGCCTTATTTAGAGACGGGCAGACAGAATACTCACAAACGGGGAAGAGGTCCCGTCGCCGTATTGCAAGTGCCATAGGTGATAATGCACTTGTAATAAAGCAGACGGGACATGTATCACTTTTGTACCTGGGGATCCCATTCTCCAAACTCAGATTCGCTTGATTTAAATAGTCAATGATTCTAGAAAATGCAGTATAGAATTAGAAAATCACAGCCATATTGCCGAAAGCTATATTGGAGCACCCGCATTAGCGTTTCTTAAAGAGATAAATACAGCCAACATGTGTGTTCACTCAAAGTGATTTGCATTTGTTGATGTGTTTAGTCTGTGAGGCGCTTGGGGTGTGTTTCATATCCGGCTTGGATGTTCTGCTTTAACTGGCGTGCTAGGGCATGGGAATGCCACCCACTATAATGTTTGAAAAGAGGTAAGCAGCACCGCCAGACATTTCTAGAAAGGCCACATACTACATTCACACTCATTCTACCAGACAGTATTTCCTAAAAGCAGGTCTTGTACTATACCAGATATTTGCAATCACTTCTTATTGAGCATACACTAAACTTGCATATGTCCTTTCGTAGAGTAGTCAAGATCCGAGCGGGCGATGTCTTCCAATAATTGGAATTTGTTTTTGAAGAGCATTGCAACCAGCAGTAAAATGCATACAGACTTATTGTGTCAAATTAAGTGCAATAACTAAAGCTTTTTTCTTCTCATAATGGTGGAGGACTGGTGTAAGCCCTTAAGTGGGTGGTGTGTGACCCATCAGAAAATAAGGGTTCTCATGTTGGCATCACTATGCAGCTATGCGTTTTCAAATTCAGCATGAAATGTAAAATGCATGTGCAATGCAAGGCAGAGCCAGATTTACTGTTTGCACCCGCTTTGTATCACAAAAGTGATGCAGATCACCACTACGTGCGGCGGTGGCTCTATGGTGGAGGAGCATCGCCAGCTGCCTCAGAATGGCAGGAAAGGGAGAAAAAAAACGAAAATAAACACGTTTTATTTTACCTTTCATGCCGAGTCTTTGAGGGCATGGCCATGGGGGATGACAGGCTGCAGGAGGAATGATGGGTACCTTTTTCAGTGCCCATGATGGTTTGGCCGGCTGTTTGTCTGCCCAAACCGTAATGCGCACTGAAGCGGTCTCCAACCTGAGCTGCGTTGCCGGGTTGAGGACAGCAGGCACAGGCTCCCAGCCTAACAGGGAGCGCAAATTCACGCCGCTCAGGCCAATCCTGGCGCTGCTTTCATGCTGCTACCAGCAAAAAGTAGCCGTACTTTTCATCAAGGGGCGTACCATAGGACCAATGTACAATGGTCACTCCAATGCAACCTCTCATTGACTTGGACACAAAGACCTATCTACTAAAAACAAGCCTTGGCAAAGCCAACAGGTCTGGCGTTGGCCACCAGCCTTCTAGTAATACTTGTTTTGTCATGATTTTTGGAAAACTTTGTTTTGGAATATGCTGGGTCCTCATCAATCAAAAGGGAAAAAAAACATTTGCTACAGGCAAAAAAGTTTTTGGGTCTAAAAACCAGCACCATAGTACTCCCCGTCACTGAAGGCAGCTACTTAAAAAGTCAATCGGTTTGGCAATGGCTGCATGAAAAGGGAAAGAGAGAAGGAAAGGAAATAGAGAAGGAGAGACCGGAGGAGAGAGAAAAAAAAAAAGAGAAAAAAATAAAAAACAGGCAACAATTAGGAAACAAAGAGAGAAAGAAAGTTAAGAAGATGTCAATGCAAACACGTTCAAATGGACGCAATCAGGTATGCTGTGAAATAACAGCAGTCAGAAAAACAAAACACACAAAAAGGAATTCACAATAGCATTGGCAGGAGATGGGATTTGATAAAGATGAAATGTGCATCAGTCCTGCTTTCACCTCGGGCTCTAAACGCAAAGGGCCTGATTATGAATTTGGTGGATGAGTTACTCTGTTACAAATGTGATGGATATCCTGGCTGCTGTATTACAGGTTCCATTGAATATAATGGAATTGTTACACGGCGGACGGGATATCGGTCACGTTTGTTACAGAGTAACCCTGTCCGCCAAATTCGTGATCAGGTCCAAAGGGAACTAAAGGTAAAAACAAAACAAGCATTGGCATAGCCAATAGGTCTCGCCTTTGGGACCTTATAAGTGTTTAGCCATGCAACAGTTGATGTTGTCGCACCAAGGATATTGTTCTGCATACCTAAATACTTATAAGGTTCCAAAGGCGAGACCTATTGGCTATGCCAATGCTTGTTGTTTCTAGGTATGCCATGTTACTATTGTTACACTGCAGAGGAACCTCGCCCTTAAACTTATGTAAGTTTAGCTAATTCCCTCTATTTTTACTGCTTTAAGTTAACAGTCTTCCGTAGGCGCTGGAGGCAGAGGTGCGGGGGTGCTACAGCACCCCCAAAAATGACTGCATTGGTGTTCAGAAGATGAATGCATAACAGACCTGCCTTTACATTTTTTTCTTTATCTTGTCGCGTTTTGCTGTGTTCAAAAAGGAGATCAAATGTCAGGCTATCAAATTGCTGCTTGTTCGTTTTATGTGGAGATTGGTGTTTACTTTTCACCCTCTGACTACAAAGAGAGGATTTTGTAAATAGTTCTGTATGCAGCTATCTTGCTGGATTGTAGGGAGTGTGACATCAAAGGCGGTGGGATATTTTGTTTCAAAACGCCACAACCATTTGACAATATACCTGCAGTTAGAAAACCCAAATGAAGCATTTTTTTTGTAATTCTGATGTGTAATGGGACTTTTTTATTATAGGATTAAAACAAATCGAGGCACTTTAGTTAATTGATGTGCAAGCAAGAATTATTCACTGAAACCCGATTTCCACACATTACAATTTATCATTAAAACTGTAGATAGACTCGGTAAACTGTAGGTCTGCAAATGTAGTAGCCATTGCAGTGAACATGTGCTCTCTGTAAATGACAGTGCACTACCAGAATATATTTGTGACCCTGTGCTCCAAAGTGCACCCCAGCTACTTAACACATCCTTATTACTCGCCTGCTTAATGGGCATGGCACATTTGCTACCCTTGTTCTTTTTGTGATGCCTGGATTTTCACAATCCCTAGGTCTCTGGTGATGTAACGTCGATGGCAGCACCCCCACTCTGAACACTGCTCCTGCACCAGGGCAGCCCTCTCTCTCCAAAGGCATTACCTTAAATGTGAACATACAGTTTGCAGGGCAGAGGGCAGTGCGTATGCCAGGCAATACACATTGAACAAATGCATTTTTCAGATAGCAGGTACCTGACATTGTAACAACAAAAACACTCGGCCTCCACATACCAAACACTAGCCAGTCTCAACACCTGTACAACCGAGATTGTGCACAAAAGCCACCTTTTAACTGCACCCTGCCTACTGACTGCGCCGTACTGAAACAATCTGAAACGCACTCCAGTCTGTGATGCGTCTCAAGACCATGGATGAAAATATCAGAACTCTGATAGCTCTTCAAGGCCATTGTATTGGAAGTAACGCGCTACACAGACCCTGTAGCATAAGGGGGTGGCCGGGAGTTCCTAGAGTGCTGAGAGCTCTCAGTGCGGCCCTGCAGCCACACACTGGATCATTCCAGAAGGGCGACGCCACGACCCCAGGAGAATGAGGTCTGTCTTTATAGGACTGGGAAGCCACGGAAGGCATGTCTGCTTTGTGTGGTGCGGAAGTGCTGTGAATAGAAACTCTTCTGTCTGATGGGCTGCTGAACAGTCCTGTGAGGGTTTGTTTCCTTGCCTCATGTGGCGCTATACAGACCTCTGTGAAAGGGCCCTTACCTTGGGAGTGACTGGAAATAGTGTGCAGACAATATTTTGCCTCTCGTGAAAAATAAAAAAACATATTGCGGACCCCATTCGAGTAAAACAAGCAAGAGCAGGAATAGAGAGAGAACTGCTCATTATCAAGCCATGCTGCAACATGAAAAGGGATTGTCTGCCCCGCTACCTTCTGTCTGTGATCTAGGACTGCATCTTCCTTATGTCAATGCCCCCACAGCACAACCAACTAGCCAAATTAAAGAAAGTGCATCTCAATTCTAAACAAGTGGTCTTCACTGTCTTCACTTTTCAAGCACTCGCACTTGTGGCGGCATTCACCTTGCGGGAGCGAGCAGCGGCCATATGTTTGTAATGAATGTGGCCGCGCCGCAGCTCACTCCCGCAAGGTGGATGCCTCCACAAGCACGAGTGCAGTGCTTGAAAAGTGAAGACCGATGGCTAAAGGCCCTCCTAGAGCAGCATATGTGCGCTGCTTAGGCGAGACCTAAACACTGGCATTGAATGAAACTTGCTTGTGTGCACATGTGCTCCTTGTGAGAGAGCAAAATACAGGCACTCAAAGTGATATTAGCCAGTGGTTTTAGTAGGCTGACCTACTGCCCTATTCCATATGTTGAAGTGGGCGGAGGCAAAATGTGAATGACACAACAGACCACTGAATGAAGAGAGATCCCTGAAAGCCCCTATATGTAAGTATATTATATATATTTTAGTAAAATCAATAGGTCTTGGCTAAGGCAATATCTAAGGAGTAGACCAGTCTTGCGCCAAACAATTTACACCTCTTGAAGGCAGGCGTAATCTTGAAGAGAATGTTTTCTTTACTCTAAAGATGTTCTAAATGCTGTGTGGTACAGCACTCGTACAACAATTGAAAAGATTTGAAATATGTATAAAAATAGTACTTTATGCTGAATGGGTAACTTTCCTTGTTAAACATACACCCTTGCACTATGGTGCAAAGGCCTGTGCACTGGCACAATGCTACGCAAACAAATGATGGATGGAATGCTGAATAAATCATACATTCACCCCGGTCAAGAGATCTGGGTTAAATCTATCGTTCTTTTGCTCACCATGCCACCCCAGTTTAGACCCAGCCATATGCAAATCAGTCTTGACCCTGTGCCTCATGGGAACAGTGCAGACCGAACTGCCAAGCCAGGTCCTCACTGGACTGGAAAATAGCATCCTGGGAACTCAAAAGGTTAAGAACCAGTCTTAGAAGATGGGGGCCTGTTCTGCTCTCTCCTTTTGTGGCAAAACTGTGCAAGAACTTTTTTGCTGATCTGCATTGCATCAAGGGTTTTAAATGTGCTCCTAGTGTTAAAGAAAAAAAAAGTTAACATGATTCCCTCATAAAGTCCATTGTGATTTCATTTTTCAGCCGACTGTGGGATGTTTCGGTAGAACCCTTGCAGGACGATTGTTGTATCATTAGCGCCCTTCACTTCCGGTCCGCATGTAGTGACCCTGTTTGGGTCAGTGTATTTCTAGAGAGTGCACGTTGGAACGCTTTAAAAGTGAAGTGTCGGAGAGTTCTCTGAGTAAAAACAGACTTAAATGCGTGAGAATGTGTTACTCGTTTCCCTTTCCTCTAATTCTGTCTGCCATCAGCCTTCGGATACGTTTTCTGTGATAGAGACTTGGGACTCACGCCCAGCTCCTAAATACTTTGAGGTTTTATTTCAATTTCCTGTTTTATTTAGCTGTTTCTCCACTTACTTAAAATTGATTTGCTATTTACCTAGTGTTATTATGGGCAACCATCCAAAAACGCAAGGTGCGTGCAGTGGTGTGTTATTTCACCATGATCACAGACCTCACTGCACACCCTTTGACGTCAAAGGAAGGGACATCACACAATGCTTGAACTACATTATAGACCACTTTGTGTATGTGCATGTTTTTTCAACATTTAAAATGTAAGTCTGTAGCCTGTTACTAAACTACCATTGCTAGGAGTTACAGACACTTCTCTAGCATATTGCAGAAACCTAAGACACACTTATTTAACAAGCATTTGCACTGCAATAGGTCTCGCATTTCCAAGAGGTTAAGCTATTGGCATTGTAAAAGATGATGCCTTTTATTTGTGTTTTTAAAAGGCATTGTTATTTATAATGCCATTAGCTCAAACTTTCGCAAATGCAAGACCACTTTAATGGTGGCCGCACCTCTTTTGTCACATGCTGATCGCCGTATTCAGGTTACAATGAGCAGTGTCTAAACAAAGGGGTGTGCCCACCGTTAAAGTGAAGTACAAATATACAAAAAAATCTCAACCGGATTCATTGAAAATAATTATACTTGTATGTGCAAGACATTACAATAGAAGAACAAAGGCGAGAGACTCCAAATTATTCGTTAAATGTGCTCTTAGGCATCATATATTTAGAAGACTAGGTTACACAACAGTTATAACAGCACTGTTAAGCATGGATGCAAAGGCAACCCAAAAGAAAAGTGTACATTGTGCTCGTGACAAGACGTGACTTCGCAAGTGACAACGTGAGAAAAACACAGCGCAAGGTAATGTACAATATATACAGGATTGATGGTTCACATAATGATTATTTCAAGTAGGCTGTAATTTTCCAGAGATTTGGAGAACCAAAGTAAGGTGTGCACCTAAAGCGTTTTGGCTGGTGGTGAAAGCGCTTTTTGGAGTGCTTTCACTCAAAAATAAAGAAAGAAAGGTTCAGTAGCACGGTTGCTAAAGTGAAAGTGGACCGTGCTGTAAATTAATTAAAGACGCGTGGCCGCTAAAGTAAAAGCGGACCACGCTGTATATTTAACAAAAAAAGCAGCGCGGCCCCTATAGTGAAAGCAGACCCCGCTGTAAATTAAATGAATAGATTACTATTAAAAATATAAAAGCATGTGGCGTGCTGCATTGTAGGAAAGCACATTGTGGGTGGAATAGTGGAAGATCATTAAGGAAAACCGTGTGCACAGACCAGATAAAGAAGACCTTGTAACAACATAAGTAAAAAGCCCACTCCTTCTGGGAGGTTACAAATCTAGACAAGGCAGTACCAAGGTGGGACCACTAAGTCTATTCATGAATCAAAAGCAAACATTTAGAAAGAAAAGTAACAGGATCCAATTGAAAAGATGGGCAGGGAAATGGGGGAGCTTCAGGTCCCAACCTGAATACAGCATGCTTTGCAGAGCAGGACATACCCTGCCCCGGCTCGACCTAAACAAGCATTTGCACGAATAGGTCTCGCATTATCGAAACTATGACCTATTGATATTGTAAATGACAATGCCTTTTATTATTGCAGGTTTTTTTAAACATATAAATAAAAGGCATTGAAATTTGCAATGCCAATAGCTCAAAATCTCGCAAGTGCAAGACCTATTGCATTGCAAATGCTTGTTTTTATTTCCCTTGGGACGCTGTCTTTACTTAGGCTCGGCACTATCAGGGGCTAGGACTGAAGCGTTCCAAAAATGACATAGGCGCAGTGTTATATTTTTTAGCAGCCACCCTATCTGGATGGAAATACTAAGACTGGCTGGACTACACAGTCCATAAACAAGGTGTGTGGCCGCCATGATGTATTGCTAAAAAGAAAAAAGGCGAGCCACGCAGCCATCCCGCAAATGGTGAGTGGCCCCATTGCACTGCAGTTAAGGTTTTTAAAAAAAGTGGCCACCATTGCTAAAGCTGGCGTCCCATGCTCTTTAGATTAATTAAGCAAAGAGTTCTCCCAAAGGGCTAATGCAAGCTATATCATAAGGGCAAACGTAAAAGGTCCAGTCCTGATGGGAGGTTACAAAGTAAGACCCGGAGGTACTAAGGAGGGACTAATAAGCCTATTAACTAATCAAAAGCCAACATTTATATAAAGGACAGTCACAGCAGCCAATTGAAAAGATGGGCAGAGAGTGCGCAGGGCTTCAGGTCCATACTTGAATACAGAATGCCTCACAGACTCGACATAAAAAGGCAGGAGAGGTTGGCTACATCACAGGAACATAACGATGGCTTTCTCTACGTAAAGGCCTTGGGCGGATTATTGAAGGACTGACGAGGTGGCAAGAAATGTGAAAAAAATGGGACCACTACTAACGCTAACTTTTTATTAAAAATAAAATATTTTCAGGGGCTCAAATGGGCATGCGGTCCACGCTGCCAAATGCCATGGCTGCTGAATTCAAAGGCTGTATAGTGTTGATTCCACCTCACGCCTCTTCTTCCACCATCCTACACTTATGTCTATTTATCCAATCCTCCCTTTGTCACTGTTTTCCTGTCTTTCTCGTCTTCCTGCTTTTTCCCTGTTCTACTTTTCTCTCATTCTCCCTTACCCTGGGTCAAAATCTGTTGAGGAAAAGTAAATCCCTATGCAGAATAAGCTATGGCATAGCCAATAGGTCTCGTCTTTGGGATCTTATAAGTATATAGTTATGCAGCACAATATCCTTATCGCAACAACATTAACTGTTGCATGGCTAAAAACGTATAAGGTCCCAAAGGCGAGACCTATTGGCTATGCCAATGCTTGTTTTAACATAACGTCTGACATCATTGCCCAAAATAGAGTACATTTCTCTTGGTTTCCAGAAGTTGTGCCCTTAGACAACTACGTGCCCTTAGACATATAGAGTTTGATAGAAATTTTATAAGGATTCAACATTTTTCATAGTTTTTACCAGGTTTTTCAGGTCATTGAGTGATAACTTTCCTAATATATGATCCACCATACACAACCGAGTGCAGCAACTCAAAATCATCCACCTCACTTTTTCTCGAATTTTGCTAGAAATTACTAGAACAGCTGATACAGTTAAAAATGTATGACAACATGGTCCAGCTATTTGTGGGAGAAAAAAGCTTGTCTTGGATTAGAAGTCCTACTTCGGTAATGTTCCTAAACCGGATATGCGCAGTTATTTCAAGAAGGACCGCTTAGTGTCGGGAAGGTATCCAAAAAAGTGAACTTGTGGAAATATCATAAACATTGTAACCACCTACTGAATAGACATCTCTGCAAGCCGCAGGTAGTACTGCCTGGCATAGGGGGCCTATTTTGAGGCAGGTAGATAAGTTAGGACCGTTCCTTAACATAATGACGTACAGATAGGGGGGGGACCTGTCGCTGTGATGTGTGGAGAAGACCGGAGAGGAAGACCGAGACAGGCCGGGGAGATAGGGAAGGAAACAGAGCAGTTGGGATGCGGAGAGAGAAATAGACAGAGGACATAATGGAGTGTAACTGAGTCTGAAATGGAAAGGGGTGTGGGTGCTGTGATTTGCTAGTAGAAGACCCATTTAGGCAAAGACCTTAACGTATCACAATAGTGCCAGACATAAGAGATGGCGTATTAAAAGTCTGATGTTTCCTGGAATACCCCAGTGACTTCAGAAGCTGAACCCCACATTAATCCGTAACCTGTGTGTCGTGACAGGGGTCATAGCTAATGAGCAGATCTGGAGATTCATCTGACATAAACATATTTTGAGAAGGTCCATATGCATTGCCTACATCCTCCATTAAAATGCAGTAACCCGAGTGCCTCACCAATAAAGCAGAAGTGCCTCTGGGAAGAATTTTTAGTGTTTTGCGATTGGACAATGGTGTAAACATAATCCATGTGTATGCAAGCGAATGATGCAGATTTTATTTTTAGCATGAACACTTTGTTTGAAAATTGATGGCAACTGAAAATTGAATGCTGTAGAAAGCAGGTGAATCACTCCCTGTGCTCACTTGAAGTAAGTGTGTGGGTGTCCTGTCTTATTCCGCGAGGTTCAATGCCATAATGTTTTTCAGTAGAACCTCTCAACAGCAAAGTGGATTCCTATTCAGATTTATTTCACATGGTTTTATCTGACATAAATATGCGGAAAATCTGACATAGATGTGACTCTTATGGATAAAAGTTGGACCGCTGTTGTGCTCTAGGCAGCTTATCAGAATGTCCCTATTCCTTGCTCCGTAGTTGCGGTACTGATTATCTTGATGCAACTTTTGAAAAATAAAAAATATTTTCATGTGTATATGTTTTCGGCTATAGACAACTTGGAAAATGTGGTTTGGAAGACATTTTATTTTTTCTTCACGTCTACACCTTTCAAAAAGCTAAATTTGTATTTCTCATTTAACGGAAAAAAAAATCTTCTAATTTAACCAAAGATACTGAAAATGTCACACTCAGAGATCACTAGTTGCGTGCCACGCCTGCCTAATTAAATTAAGTTCCTGCATTAAAAACGAGCATTGATAAAGCCAATAGGCCTGGTGTTAATGTCCCAACACACACACAGGCCGGTTCCTGTGTCACTTGCACAATTGCGCATGTTTTATGAGCGCCTGCGAGAAGCGGAAATGAACTTTGCCACAAAGTTTGGAGGTACAGCAAAGAAAGAGTGATTACGCGCCTTGCTGCATAATTTGAAAATCGTTCTTTCAGGAAGTGCACGGTTTCTTCTTAGGACAAGTTAACAAATGTGATATTTTTCTCGATTTATTTATACTAGAAAAAATGGCATAAACCTCGTAATAAAACATTTCTTATGATCGATATGGGGCTGCGTGAGAATTGTCAGAAATGCTCCATAAGTATGCCTGAATGTATATCACTATGTACGTTCACATCGCTTAATTAGTTTTACCGGCTGACTTGCAGAAAAATATACAGGTTTGTCAAGCGGGGAAGCAATTCCATGGTTTAATTAAATGAATAGCAGACAGTCAGGAGGTAACCACATTCAGGAGGGACTGGGTTATACAAAAGCAGTTTTATGACATGCTAATGAAGCTACATCGTATTAGTAAAAATCCAGCATATTTTGTAGTTCATGCCACACTATTTCGTGTCACAAAATTTGCACGCTGTGTCTTCTTAGCGCTGGAAGTTAAACAGAGAGCACGTCATGGAACTGCAATAAAAAAAGGTGCCCGCGAGAGAGGTGCTTAATTACCCATGACAACAAAGGAAAGGCAGATGGCGACTCTGCGCTCTATTGTGCGCGTAATTGCACGCTTGAGGCCAGCTGCCTGGGTAGCAATTTCAATACCCACTAACTAAATGTCTCGCCAGCGCATGCGCTGGCTCTAGCGAGACCTAAAAAGATTGCGCAAAGCTTTTGGTAACCATTTGCTTTGCCAGTGGTTTTATTGATGTTGCACAGCATCCCTGATGATGTGCAACTTGGATACAGAAGGAAAAGAAATCGCTATAAAGGGGCCAGTGCGTCATTTGCACTCCTTCAAAATGATGCACATGCCTTTTTATGTTTTATTTACTGATCTGAGGTGTATTGGTAAATTTTGTTTAAAAATAGTGCAAAATATATATATTTTAAGTGAGTGGGGACAGCAACAAGGAGGGCGGGTGCGGAAACAACATAGACAGCGGGGGAAGCAGCACGCAGTGCGGCGGGAGAAGCACAGAACATGGGCAAGAGAACAAAGTGGGGGTGTAGGTGAGGGAAAGAGAAGCACACAGACGAGAGAGCATTGTGGAGAAGCATTCTGATGAGAGAGACTAACGGGGGTCAGAAGGATACAGGCAAGGGAGAGTAGCACAAGTGCAGATGGAGGGGAGAGAAGTGTACAAAGAAGACAGTTGAAAAACACATGCACTGCGAGTGGCGTGCTTAAGCAAAAAGAAAAAAAGTATTTCACTAAAAGTGAGCTGTGGAAGCACACAGTTAAAGAGGGTATGGTCTGCTGAATGGACCAATACAACAGGGTCAAGGCAAGACACTGAAAAAGAAGCAAGGAAATAAGAATGCCAGTAAAACCAACTAATAATAAGTAAAATCAGTGCCCAATGTAAGCTGACAGTAGGTCTTTCTCAGACAGCTTGTGCTCTCTGACAGGCGAGACCTCAAAATTAGTGCCGGTACTCACTCCCTGCAAACACCGGCACACTTTTAGCGCTGGACACTACTAAGCACCATCAATTGGAAGTGCGTTTTCAATATAAAGAATAGAAGATACTCTGTATTTTCCTACTGTGTTGCGATCAAACTGTTGCCTGAGGTCTTGATAAATGTTATGTATCCATCTGTGCTGCTTCCTGTACAGATTGAAAGCATATGATTCCCACATGCCTTGCTACTTCATGCTGTTGCCCTGCAGCCCCTGCCAAAAAGTCTTGAAAGTTTTAGAATCTCGTGCTTAACAACAATTGGCAGGCCCCATGTCTGGCACACGAAGCATCGTTTAGGCTTGTGGTTGGGAGAAGTGTTGGCTGCAGGAACAGATGAGTGGCTCTGCGTTCACTAATGGAACCCAGGCATGTAGCTAAAAATTGGACTTTGAAATAATTATTGAATGATAATCCGAATTCACTGCATTTCACACCTTGACATGTATCACTTGTGAAATCGATGTCACATGCAACATTCATCTCTCTGTTTCAGAATCTTTGCCCCAGGCTTTTGGAATGTCACTGTCCCAGGTAATAGCCAATGACAGAGCCCAGAAGCTAAAGCAGGATTCTCAGAAGGAGGAGCAAAAAGAAGTGACGGACTTTGTGGCCTCCATTTTACCATTTGGCACGAGGCGGTCGACCAAGGAACTCTCAAGCAGTAACTCATCTCTTAGCTCAACCTCGGAAACCCCCAATGAATCCACCTCGCCTAACACGCCAGAGCCAGCTCCACGTGCAAGGAGGCGGGTGAGTGGCCAGCAGTATTCAAAGCCATGTGTGCAAAGAAGGGGCGCTTAAAACGTGGGCCAGAGGTAAAATATGCTGTTGTCTGCTCCCTTTAGTTTCAGTATGTTCTTTTTTCCCATTTTATGAGCCTGGGGGCGAGTTTCTAAGACTGTGACTTGTTGTTCTGCCATGTCCAATAAGGCAGTGTTAAATGAATGTTCCGCGTGAGGGGCATATGGTACTTACAGCTGCAGGTATGGCCTAGCACCCGCCCCACCTCTTCAAACGTGGCTGTCTATTTGCCCCGCCACTCCCCCCCCGCCCCCCCCCCCCTGCTGGGATATGAGAATGTGTACTGTTGTGAGCACAGTGTTGATACCATTGGCCTAATACACCTTTACCACCTATTGCCCCTGGTGTGATGAGTAGCCTTCTTTCCAGATATTGCCTCATCCCCATGGTATTCACAGCCTTTGAGTCCTATTTGGCTATAGAAGCTTTATGTATGAGGAAGTGCATAGACATAACTAGTTCCAGACTGGCCCAGGGGGCTTTTGATATAGTGGCTTGCACTGAAACCTGGTCTACTAACGCCAAGCCTAAGTACTCACTTTAAGACACTGAATCCGTTCTCTGAATCTCCTTATTCTTCTAAGTTCACTAATTATCCTCATTGTAGCCCAAGTTATAATGGATACGTTTTCATGAGGGTTTTGTTTTCATTCAAATAACATATTCGTGTTACACCTGTTCTGACTGGTATATTCATATACTGTGAATGCAGTTTTTTTTGCTGTCAAAGTAGCTTCACAAATGCCCCCTGCAATAGGTCATTGTATCCATGACTGCTCTGCCATGGCTTCAACAGTAAGGGACCTGATCATGGTCACCACAACCTGGTCCATCTTCATGTTGTGTGTAACCAGAACTGAACGGCCGAGTCATGTGTATCCAGTCCTTCTCTGCCCATCCCTTCCATGGCACTGTACCCGAAAGCAATTGAGTTATGCTGTTAGTTTGATGCAAGACAAACATGAGCAGTAACCGGAGTAGTTGTATTTCTTGTCGTGCACTAGATGAGGAAGTGCACTCTCAGACAAAATCCTCTTGTGACCAGTGACCAACCACATGCTTAGCAATCTAAAAAGAGCATTGTATGTTTTTGCTACTACTTGTGAGGTCTGGCTTGACAGTCTGTTTGGCTTTTTGTTGCCTGTACTGTAAGATACACAGTGGGCTTCTTTCTCACCTAATGCTGTTGGTTGTTGATGTATCATTCAACTTACTCTAGAGTGTCTGCATGGCAATGGTTTGAGAAGCTATATTGTGTCTCAAAGGAGCACTGAATCATCCCAAATTACATTTCATTATCTCATGTATACATACAGAAGCGAGCAATCCTTTAAGGTCTGGTGTTAAGAAAACATTTTTTTTTACTAAAATTGTGTAGATACAGCCTTCTTAATCCAGTGGTCTGTTGCTGTTCCATTCACTTTTTAAATCGGCCTACTGCTGCGCACGGCATGGTCAGCTCGCCTCCGCTATAGACTCATCTCAATGCAAGTGACTACTCTCAGCTCTTCCACAAGGGGCTCATGCACGCACAAAGTAGCTACGCTTCTTTCAGTGTTAGCGACTAATCTAGCAATGGGTGCTTTTTTGCTGAAAACATATATTTACTTTTAGCCAGTGTTCTTTTTGTGTATTGTTGAGGGCTAAGCAGCTTCCCTAAAATTGAACTTTAAAAAAAGCCATGACAGAACTAGCGTTGAAAAAGCCAAATTGTCTGGCAGCCTATGCCAGACCTATTTATTGCCTCTGCCAGTGCTTACTTTTTGTTGCCGAAAATTGCTGGAGGCCAATTAAAGCACTTTTAAAACCTTAATTTACTTGCAAACATAATGTCTCCACCCAAAGTCAGCTCCCGGTCACACCGGTTGCACTGTCCTAGAGATGGCCCTGCTCAAGGGTCCTGTGACCTCAGTGACAGAGTCACTGTTGTTCTTGGCTGTGCTGCTTCATAGGCCTGCTAGCAAGACTGGAGGTGAACTTCAGTATGGATTGTGGTGGACAAACCTTGAAGGTTAACCCAGACTTGCCAGTGCTAGAGTCCACCTGCTGGTGCTAAGACACCAGCGCTTCTAAGGTCTTGCGAAGCCTTCTAAGGTCTAGCATGGGATTGTGCTCTCTGGAGAGTCGTCTGGTGGACTGGTTATTAAGGCTGAACCTGGTTCCCCAGTTCCAAATTCAGCAGCTCTGGTCATAGTGCCACATCGTCTCCCCCACTGAACACCATACTGTCCCACTGAGAAAAACTCACACTGCCTTCAACTACAACCCAATTGCTGCCGGCTATAAACACCTGGATGAGGCTAAATTTAAATGACGCAATAGAC
Source organism: Triturus cristatus (assembly GCF_964204655.1). Lineage (NCBI taxonomy): Eukaryota > Metazoa > Chordata > Amphibia > Caudata > Salamandridae > Triturus > Triturus cristatus. Next base: position 834,179,495 of record NC_140591.1, read on the forward strand.
AAGAGCAATATGCGGCCTACAAAAAAAAGTAACATCATCCTGGAAAAAGGAAACACTCATAGGGGAATGCAAAATTTAGCAAACCATGTGAAATGCAAGCAGGAATAACATTGTTACCTTAACGCTTTTACACTCACTATTCAGAAATCAGTGGGTGCTTTTGCCTGAAAGGGGCCTTGAATGGTCCCATTTCAATGTCCATTGCTGATATCCTTACAAAACGTTAGCAGTATGGTAAAAATAAAAAAAACACATCCCTGGACGCAGAGCCGCAGTACACATTTGTTTTCCAATCCACACTTTGCAGTACCTCCAGGATTGGTGCACTAGTTGCAAGCCCAGGGAAAACAAAGAAAAGAAAAAAAAAATAGCGCTTCACTGGCAAACTCTGTAAAAGTAGCGCTAATGTGTTAGGGTGTGAATAAAATCAATCTGGCCAGTTTGCTGCCACTGTCTTATTTTATTTAATTATTTTTCATATTTTTAACCTATTCCAGATGCTGCACCTTAGAATTAAAATACGACATTTTCAGCAAAAATGATTTTCTTTTTTGGATCCATTTCACAGGGGAGCAAATAAAAGAAAGTAGAGGAAAGAGAGTGAGAACCCCATCTTGAAGTCAAGGTTTTCAGTAAGAGAAGAACTGCTAGACAGAAAGAGAGGGAAGAATGAAAGAGTGGGGGGGGGGCAGCTGAAGCATTGTCACACAGGGCGCCACAGGCACTAAAGCCGGCCCTGTGTGCTTCGAAGGCGCTGTACAAAACACTGCTGGAAAGAGGTGAGGAGGAGGGGAAAGAGTGGGGGGGCCAGCTGAAGCGGCAGAGCAGAAGCGGACACTGTATTTTACTTCTCTAAGTAAGAAGGAAAAGACCGAGTCCTGTTACTTCTCTGCCGCCTGCCAGATGTTTAACATGTGCAAAGAAGGCTAATTTACTACTCAACAATATTCTCAAGACTATTCAGAAAAAAAATCAACTTTCCCCAAACCAGGAGGCTAATTCACCAATGTAGGGCTATAGTTAAATTCTGCAACATTTTGAGAAATGTTAAACACTACCCGACTAGTGTAAATCGGGGTTGAAACATTATCATTTAGCATTTCAGAATAATCCTGGCAATCACTACTGACGATAAAATACTACCAATACAATAATGAAATGAATCAAGTGATACAATGAACTCCATATGAAGGCATTTCCGTATTAACTGCTCGGGAAAATGCACGTGGATCTATCTGTCCATTCAATGTATACTTCCGTATTTTGCTTTTGTGTCGGCTAGTATGCCTGTTCCCTCCCGCAAACCGGGACTCCGTGTGTATTCTTACTCGCGTACCATCATCGATGTAAACTAAATGGCTTTATATAAAGGGGATCTGAACCTACCTAGGGCGTGTCCGACTGACGTGGACACCGTTGAGCACAACGCTGCAAGGAGACATTTATGGGGGGCACGCGAACGTGATCTTCAGAGCAGTCTGACCTGCCCTGAGCAAGATGCTAAACAGCACACTTGGAGTGAAGGATACAGCGGATCAGTATTCTATTCCAGGACATCCATGCCACGATATGCAGATGCAGATAACACAACATGCATCAACTTAATTTTATAAAGTTGGCAAGTGGGCTGTAGTTAAAATATAACATATTTGCACTTTAGCATCGCCCACATATCAAATAAAATAGCGTGTCGGAGCCAGCCAGTCGTGTCGGAGAGTCCGGTTACTTATCTGCCGCACGTCCTCGAGCGCCAGGAAACGCTGAGATCAGCCTTGCAGCAAGGAAGAGGCGACCCCACGTCCCGCTCCGTTCCGACCGCGCACAAAATGGCCGAACCTTCCGATGGTAAAAAAAAAAAAACACGCCCACCACACGTAAAAGGGGCAGGGAGTAAAAAAAGAGAGACGCGAAAAAACACACACCCGAATCCGAAAACGCCAGCGCTTGTTTGGAGAGACAAAGCTCTTCTCCAATGGCTGACCAGCATTTAAGAGGCCAGCCAATGGAGAAGAGGGGAGAAGAGGGGCGGGTTCAAGCCCCACTTCTGAAAAACATTAAATCTCGCGAGCGAGACTGCGCAAGCGCAGCCTTCGCTAGCCGAGACCTAAAAACAGAAGAATGCATTAGATGAAAGAAATAGACAAGATGGCTTAGCTAAGACCTGCAAACAGCATCATACATACCGGCCAAAGCACTCCATGCACCACGCTGCACGGAGACCCCATGGTCCAGGGTAGACCTGTAACTTTCCTTGAGATGACGCTACACACAATAAGAAAACAGTACAACAAAATCAAACAACATTAAACAATGACAGTCATCTACCAAAAGGCCAAATACATAAACAATAGATGCATAATGTGTACATTAAAAAATAATCTAAATAAAAATTAGACAAAGATTGCACTTACCAGATTGTAGCTGCGTCCCGCCTACCGTTAGATCTGGAAACCAACAGAACATACCGACAACAGCAGATTCAATTAAAAACTTGCCCCGCCCTGCCGTAGTTAAATAAGGAATTCCCCACAAAATACAAATAACCGCACTTTCGTCAAAAACCACGTCTATTAACATCACCCAAAAAGCATTAAATATATATCTAAATAAACTCTGCAAATTAAACACTGTACAAATTAATGGAAAAACACATACAAGTGATAACAATTAATTATAAACTAGAAAATAAATAAAAAGCAATAACTGTTGTACTTACCTTAAAGAAGCTTGTACGACACTGCATGGAGACGACACGGGCCAGGTGAAGACCTGTAAAAGAAACAGAAAAACGCATTAGAAGAAAATAGATACAAAAAGATGGCCTACCTAAGACACGCAAACAGCAGCATACATACCGGGCAAAACACTCCTTGCACGACGCTGCACGGAGACGACACGGGCCGGGGAAGACCTGTAAAAAAACCCAGAAAAATGCATTATATAAGAAACATAGACAAGATGACTTACCTAAGTCCCGCAAACAGCATCATACATACCGGGCAAAGCACTCCATGCATGACGCTGCACGGGGAGGACACGAGCCGGGGAAGACCTGTAAAAAAAACAGAAAAAAGCGTTAGATGAGAAACATAGACAAGATGGCTTACCTAAGACCCGCAAACAGCATCATACATACCGGGCAAAGCACTCCATGCACGACGCTGCACGGGACGACACGAGCCGGGGTAAACCTGTAAAACAAACCGAAAAATGCATTAGATAAGAAACATAGACAAGATGGCTTACCTAAGACCCGCAAACAGCATCATACATACCGGGCAAAGCACTCCATGCACGACGCTGCACGGGCCGGGGAAGACCTGTAAAAAAAAAAAAAAAATGAAAAAAGTGTTAGATGAGAAACAAAGACAAGATGGCTTACCTAAGACCCGCAACCAGCAGCATACATTCCGGACAAAACACTCCTTGCGCGACGCTACACCGAGATGACACGGGCCGAAGTAGACCTTCTGATGAGAAAGGAAAACCAGATGGCAAAAATAGCAAAAAACAAATGCACATAAACAAAGATCGCTTACCTTAGAGCTTCGGAAATCGCTCTGCACATCCCAGCAACAGACACGAATAAACACGAGAACAACCCTGAAAAAAAAAAATAAATAGAAGCACGCCCACCAATGTAAAAGGGACGGGCTTCAAGATGAGAAAGAAGCGAAAAAACACGCCCCCGAATCCGAAAAAGACGGGGCTTGTAATGATAGACAAAGCTCTTCTCCAATGGCTGACCAGCATTTAAGACGCCAGCCAATGGAGAAGAGGGGCCGGGTTCAAGCCCCACTTCTGAAAAACGTTAAATCTCGCGAGCGAGACTGCGCAAGCGCAGCCTTCGCTAGCCGAGACCTAAAAAGGACTAAAAGGGATTGGTTCCTGCAGGGTCGGATTGGCAAAGCAGGCAGTAGGCCATGGGCTGATGTGTGGTGCCCGAGTGCCAGCTGTTGGCAGTTTTTAGAGGCTTCCTTCATTTGCCCTCCGTGTTCTACTGTCCTCCCTGGCTCCCGCCATGCCGACCTGCTCAGGCCACCGTTGTATACGCCCAACATAGGCGGGTCGGCTAGAGACACATAGTACTATGCTTAGATATGGTATGCAGGGATGCTGGGCTTGCAGCAGGATAGTTGGAGGCCAGTGTTGTGGCTGTGTTTGGACCATCTTCACCTTGGAGGAGGGGGAGGAATATGAAGAGTCTAAATGACCTTGCTGAGAGGCCAGGTGATGTAGTGGCCATTGCACCGATTCAGTGTATCCCCCGCCAATATACGCCCCCTCCAGCTGGCCCAGAAGCTGTGTCCTTTCCATGATCCCTACCCCACTTGGGCTTCACATTGAGCCCATAGTGGGGGAGGGTGGACAGCATGCAGAGGCCTCCTAGAGAGGCCATGTGTTGCTGTGGCTGTTGGGCCATTCGCACCTCAGCCCCACGGGGCCAGCCCGGTCCTGAATTGAAGCAATGTCTTTCATTGACTCCTCCTCTGCCAAGCCTTCACATTCAGGTCATAGTAGGTGGGGGTAGTGCAGAAATGCTGAGAGGCCTCGCTGGAAGCCTAGTCGGGTGTTATGGCCATTTTCACCTTGGGCTGGCCGGCCCAAATCTCCTTATTTATCTTACTAGCATGTGCCCAGTTTTCAGAGAGTGGCACATGTACTTGCTGGAGAGAGAGATGTGCTTTGTCTAATCACAGTTTTGGCTCATAAGTGAGCACAGAGGGTTAGTGTGCCTGCTGCAGAGCACAACGTGTAGCTTGGTGGGGATACATTTCTATTTTATGTAGATAGGTCTGTGGATTACTACTTCTGTCACATAGTTCCTTTTGTTACTTGCAGTTCATAAGTTATATCGGGGCCACTGGATTTATGTAGCAGAGGAGGACTAAATTATGTGGCAGGGTTGATTAAATCATGCGGCTAGAAAAGACCAATTTAATGCGGCTTATTTAGGGATAATATTGCTTCATTATTTTTGTCATTTTTCAGAATTGCACCCCAACATTTTACCTCATTGAGATCAGTTTATCAACCAAATACAGCAATAAACAACTGAGAAATGACCAGTTAGTCAACCTTTGTGAAGGGACTTCCAAAGTGTGGAAACACTGGTCACCATGTTTTTAGTAACTTTTGAACCGATTGAGCTAAAAGCTATTTTTTTTTTTTAAATCTGCAGATTACGCAGCAGTTGATGGATTAAGTGGCAAATGCAGTAAAATTATAACTATGTGGATAACGCCACAGCTGCCGAACCACATGAATCCAGTAATCCTAGTTATAATCCTTCCACTGCAGTACAGTGAGCTATGAACCTGCATCAAGGAGCTGCATTAAAATTTCAAAGTATGGGTTTAGAGCATCACTGTTTTTGATCAATCTTTCTTTATTCTGAGATTGCTAAAAATGGTTCTTTGGATAGCAATAGTTTTATTAGTGCGGACAATCCCAACCACTGCATTACGTTTTATTTATTCTGTTGAATTTTATTTATTTATAGAATTTTTTTATGGCTCAAACTTGACCAGACGGTATCAGAGCGCTTTACATAGTTGTCAAAGTAACAGTTACACGAGTTACATATGGGGTAAATTCATTACATGGAATAAGAACAAATACATAGCAACAGTGTACACGAGGTATACGATAAATGGTCGCAGTTGTACGAATTACGTATGGAGTAGATAGTTACATGGGGTAGACAAGGATACATGGTAACAATGTACACCAGTGGTATACGATGGACAGTAGGATATGTGGGCGATATAGTTCTGAGGTAGATTACGATAGTACCAGATCCAACCCAATCACAGTTGCCGGATCCGCAATCCAGTTGTATCCCCCCTCTTTTCCTGCACTGCATCCAACTCAGTAATTCTCACGTTATCAAGCTCAGTACTATGAAAGGCTGAGTGTATCAGTTGGGATTTGTGACCATGAAGTCAAACACTGATCCCTATATTGGATAATCTGATAGACATCTAGCCACAGATTCCTTACCTTACATTTTCCAAAGTTGGATCTGAAAAACATTTGCTCGAACAGTACCTTTCTGCATGGTTAGGTGGTGTCGGCCAGCTCTGTGGGACATCATTGGCATCGTCGTCCATGCGAGAAGTAACATCCATGTCGTCTTGGCGTGCTGATGTCCGTTCTTTTCTTTCCGAGCCAGCTAGTAGAGATCCGTGAATAGAGCTACCCTCCGTCAGTTTTTGAAAGGCTTTTAAAAAACAATTCACTGATTTTGGTGTGTAGAATTTTCCTCAATGTCAAAGAATACTTCTAGATTAAAACTGTGTTGCATATGCCATGTTGCTGATGGATCCACACTTAATTTGTCTCTGGTGTCTGGAGCGCAACCCCGACTCGAAATTGTCTGACTGCCAGGCCATGGCTCTGAAGGCTTTGAGGGAGCGGTCCCTAAAGCTGCCTGGTGTTTGGCTGCATGCCGTTTGCCCCTGAGGTCGCTTCCCGATCCCAGATGATAGGAAGGTCCGGGCTCCGCTCTGTCCCTGTCCTTCCACTCACGTCATTGGGTTGGTCAGGTAAGAAGCCTAAGAAACAAGTCGAGGCGTGCTTCAACCTCTTCCTATCCGTCGGCCGACATGACGGACATACGTGTCTTGCTACAAAAGTGCCTCCACAATATCAAACATGCCTGTAATGTGGGGTGCTAAAATCAGAGACATTATCCACTGCTATTCTCAACAATTGTTGGCATAGCTAAAGAATGATAAAACGGGCCCGGATAAATCAGTGCCTCGGCCTAGCTGTCCTAAAAAATGGGAGTAGCCAGATGCTTGGGTACCGGTACTTGGTCCTTCACCTGCTTCCAATTCCTCAGCCTAACTGGCAGAGGATTCAGAGAAAGTGATCGCTGTTTGTCTATTAAAAATGCCCCAAAGTTGATAATTCTCAAGCAGTGTTTGGGTTGTGTGTAAAAGTAGTCTGCCAAGTATTTGTGCTTTTTCTTGCATAAACTGATAATGTCTTTTTGTACCTTATTGATCTTATTGCGTTCAATTTTCTCAAATTCAATGATTGTCTTGTTGACTTTATCGATCGCAGCCTTAGCACCAGCAATCACATTTCCCTCATTATTCTTTCTTTCAAATTCAGCAATTATTTACAATTCCGTTTTACTGTGGTCAAGCATTGTGTCAATACCTAACACTAATCAATGACGGGAACAAGTGACCCCAATGTGACTGAAGACTTTTCGGAATCTGGAGTCTTTGGTAAAAATCACAGGAACATGTTGTACCTGTAAACCCACAGGGATCGTATGTTTTTTAAAATATTCAGTCACCATACATGCATATAATGTAGTGCGAACATCTTTTTTCTAACATTTCTCCAATTCATCCAGGAGTGCCTGGGCTTCACTTACATGTGCTTTAGTATTTGACTGCCCCAGCAGGGACGGTCCACTTTTAATCCTGTAAATGTATTCCTCCGAATTTACAGGGGTAACAGAATCCGTCATACTGATTTAGACTGGATGTGGAATCTCTAAAGTCCACACAGCAATCTGCTGTAGTAAGGTGGTTACAACAAATATGGGCAGCGCTACTGCCCAGAACCTGGGGCCACTAAACCGTTTTCTAGGAACAGTGGTTCAGGGATAAATTTGTTGAAAAAAAAATTGTTCTGGTTTTTGGTCAAGAAGTTTTCTCCCTGAACCAGTGTTGCTAGAATACTCCATCCGGAGGCGGTGCAAGGTCTCTTTCAGAAATGGGGAGAGCCATGGTTACATTTGTTCTCCTCTTCCAAGAATGCGCATTGTCAGCAGATTTGCGTGCTGCAGTTTTCAAGGCAGCACTCGCTTAGCGACACTTTTCGTCTTGAGTGGAGCTCAGGCCTCCTGTATACCTTTCCAGCCCATACCACTCCTGTTCAGAGTGCTCAAGAAGATCAGGAGCGACTGGACCCAATTCATTCTTGTGAATGCAGACTGGGCACGGAGAGTCTGGTATCCCAAACTTCTCCAACTGAGCATCGATCCTCTGATTAGGCTGCCCCTTCGGGAGGATCTTCTGTCGCAGCAGCAGTGAAGGGTCCTCCACCCGACCCTGTCAACTCTACGACTTCTTGAGTGGAGATTGAGTGGTGGGGGCAGTAGCCCCTGATCTTCCCTCGGGGGGGGGGCAGAAAGCCTGCTAGGCACCCGGAATAAAAACAAATTATACGTAGGGGTGGGGGCTGCACAAAATGGGAATGCCAATGCCCCCACCCCAAACAAAATTGGTACAGTCTTTCTGCCCCCCCCCCCCTCAGGAGGCAGATAGGGGCAATAGCCCCTTATCTGTCCCCCGGGTGGCTGAAAGCCCACTAGACACCAGGGAATATTTTTTTTCAATGGTCAGTCGTGGGGGATGCCCAGAATGGGCATGCCAATGCCCCCACCCCCTCAAAAAATGCCACAGATTTTCTGCCCCCCTCGAGGCATTTGGAGGCAATAGCCCCTGATCTGCCCCCCCCTCGGGGCAGAGGGCCCACTAGGCACCAGGGATTACGCTGGCGTTTTTGTACATAGGGGTGGGGGTTGTTCCCCCGAATGGGTGCTTACCAATGCCCCCAGCCCCCAAAAAATAGCTGCAGTCTTTCTGCCCCCCTTGGGGGCATGATGGGGCAATAGCCCCCAATGTGTCCCCCGCCCCAGGGCAGCAGAAGACCACTAGGCACTGAACTTTTTTTTTTCAATGTACCCAGCTGTGAATTTTGGGCCCTAGAGCAGCCGGCACCTAGGGAAACGTAGCAAACCGGTATGTTTTTGAAAACTAGACACCCAGGGGAATCCGGGATATGGTGACATGTGTGGCTCTCACCAGGTTCCGTTACCCAGAATGCCTTGCAAACCTCTAACATTGTATTAAAAAAAACATTTTCCTCATATTTCTATGATGGAAAGTTCTGGAGTCTACGCGGATCCTCAAACTTCCACCCACCAAGCGTTCCCCAAAGTCTTCCGAAAAAAATGGTACCTCACTGGTGTGGATAGGCCTAGTACCCACAACAGAAAACAGCCCAAAACGCAACGTGGACACATCACATTTTCCCAGTGAAATCTGACCCTTTATTCCTAATGTGCCTAGCTGTGGATTTTGGACCAGAGCTCTGCCGGCACCTACAGAAACTAGAAAACCTATTAAAAAAAATTAAACTAGACACCCGAGAAATCCAGGAGGGGGCGACTTGTGTGGCTCTCACCAGGTTCTGTTAACTAGAATCCCTTGCAAACCTCAAACTTTGTAAAAATAAAACATTTTCCTCACATTTCTGTGATGAAAAGTTCTGGAATCTGCGTTGATCCACAAACTTCCACCCACCCCAAATTCCCCAAAGTCTCCCGAATAAAATGGTACCTCACTTGTGTGGGTAGGCCTAGTGCCCTCGACAATAAACAGCCCAAAACACAACGTGGACACTCCACATTTTTACAGTGAAAAAGGACCATTTATTTGCAAAATGTGTAGCTGTAGATTCTGAGCCGTAGCTCTGCCAGCACCTAGGGAAACCTAGTAAACCTATACATTTTTTGAAACTAGACACCCAGGGGAGTCCAGGATAGGGTGACTTGTTTCCCCATATTTTTGTGATGGAAAGTTCTGGAATCCGCGTGGTTCCATGAACTTCCACTCACTCCGCATTCTCCAAAGTCTCCCGCTAAAAAAGGTACCTCACTTTTATGGGTGGGCCAAGTGTCCGTGGCCGGGAAGGGTCCAAAACATATTGTGGAGACATCAAAATTACCTACTACAAAATGACCTGGTTTTGCAAAGGGGCTCACCTGGGTTTTTGGCCCTGCGCTCAGCAGCCGTCTAGGGAAACCTACCAAACACAGACATCTTTGAAAACTAGACACCCGGGGAGTTCAGGGCGGTATGGCTTGTGTGGATCCCCCAGGGTTTTTCTACCCAGAATCCCCTGCAAAGCTCAAATGTAGCTGAAAAAAATCAAACTTTCTCACATCTCTGTGTGGGGAAGTTGTGGGATCACCGGGCTGACACAAATTTCCCATCACTCAGCGTTCCCTCAGGTCTCCCTATAAAAATGGTACCTCACTCGTGTGGGTGGGCCAATTAACCATGACAGGCTAGGGTCTAAAACGTTTTGTGGAGACATTGAAATGACCTATCCCAAAACCACCTGTTTTGCAAGGGGGGAACTTGAGCTTTTGGCCCATGACTAGGCGGCCATCTATGAAAACGTACGTACCAAACCCACACATTTCTGAAAACTAGACACCCTGGGGGGTCCAGTGAGGCATGGCAACTCTATATTCTGTTCCCATTTTGGAATTACATAGGTGTCCTTGATACCTATGTTTCACTCTTTATATTTTGCCAAATGAATTGCTATACAATTAGGAAATGACCATTGTAAGACGCAGCTCAGTTATTGGCTCTGGGTTCCTCAGGTTCTTGGTGAACCTACTTTATTTATTTTATTTGAAGAGTTTTATATAGCGCTGGCTAGACCTGGAGGTATCGGAGCGCTTTACATGAGGATCAGCGAGTTACAGGTTAATAGTTACATCAATGAATCACAGAGGGAGGAGGAGGGGGAGAAAAGGAAACACAACGTGGAAACGAGGAAAATAATGTCAGATGACCAACTGGGTAGGTGACGGCCGAGCGGGTGAAACCAAGGACAGACTCCTCTATAGCTGCATATGACTGCTCCACTGGGCATCGGTCAAGGTTGCACGTGCACCGGGGTAAGTACTAACAGTTTTGGTATGCACCCAGGGGGCATCGTCGGAGGTCCATCGAAAGTTCCATTAAAGTTCCACCGGGCATGGGCCATGTTGAATTGGCTCCATGGTGTGTACAATGTTCAAGGGTTCAGTCTGGAGGGCATTGTCATAGATCAATTGGCAGCACCCATCCTGGAGTTACTGGGAAGCCAAGACTCACTGTAGGGTTGATATGCATTCATTAGCAATGCTTCCAGAGGACAGGCCTGGACAGCCATCTTAAGGTCAGGCATATATAATTTGTAGGTTGTAGTGCACTCAGCTGTTGCCCCAAGCAATTCTCTTGGTGTGAGTGAGGCTGTCATAGGACTAAGTGTAGAAAACAGTCCCATTGCTAGTCTTTTGTGCTGTGGAGACCCTGATGTGAGCAACGGGGATAGGCGATAAACTAAAAGTCCTATATATCCTCACAACAAGAAAGGTCCTATATATCCTCACAACAAGAAAGGTCCAACGGATGTAACAGGGAATTGCTTTAAAAAATCTGTCATACTTACAAGAAGTTACAGGTTAAAACATTGGCACAAATGGCTGTTTTTTCCATGTCATTTTCGTATTTTCTTATTTTCAACTGTTTTTTTCTATAAATATACCTTGAAGGATCTACAAAAATGATCTTACTGAATTCAGAATTCTGTCTACTTTTTATAAATGTATAGCTTTCCAGGATCCATTATTGCTTTCACACACACTTCTACCACTAACTGGAAGAAGGTTGGAAGCACAAAAAGTTGCAAAAATAGGCTATGTCCCAGTAAAATGGCAAAACTTTGTAAATAAATGTGGTTTTCTGACAAAAGTCTGTCTGTCCCTGAAAGCTGGGGTATGGTGGTTTCAGCACCACAAACTGTTTGTTGATACCATTTTCAGGGGAAAAAACAGACTCTTTCTTCTACAGCACTTTTCCCCCCATTTTCTTTACCTCAGAAAAACCAAACTTTAGCTTTATTTTGGCTAAAATCTGGGTCCCCTCCGGGGAAATCCAGAAACCCTTGGTCCCTTTAAAATCCCTATGATGATGGAAGAAAAGGACACGAATTTGGCGTGGATACCTTATGTAGACAAAAAGTTACAGTGGCCTTGGTGCGAACTACCACAAATAGCCAAAAGAAGTCTTAGCACAGGGGGGGAGGGCTAGCAGCAAAGGGGTTAAGAAGATGTTGACAATTCAATAGTGAGTAAGAAAAGTAGTCACTTGCTCCTATTCCTATAATACAAAATAATAACATTTGTAACTCGGCACAAACTATATTGCTTTATTCCACGAATAGTAATGGAATCATTAGCATTATTATATTCAATTAAAAAAAGAAAAAAAAACAGCAGAGGAGATTGATCAATTTTTTTAAATGTGTTACACATAAATCACTGCATCTGTGAACTGCTTATTTCTGCATACTGAATTCAAGATTTCTCTTGAATTTGAAACATGGAGCATGGTTATTCTTCTTTGAAGGTTCCAAGATTGAAACGAAAAATAGCCTTTTTACAAAAAAAAAAATCCCCAGCCTCCCCTCTTACCTCACCTTGCTCCCTCTAAACTGCTTGAACAATCTAAGATCTGGTTTGCAACCAGTCTTTTCCTACAGGAGTTTATAAAACAAAAAACGAATTAATTTCATATGTTGAAAGTGTATTCTAGACGGCATTCCTTTTTTATTTTTGTGTTTCAATATATAATACTTTTATCAGGAATCACATGAAGTGTTAAAACTTGTAATCTGTTTATCTATGTTTTACTTTTTGCTGTACAAGGTTCAGAAGTACAAGAGTGATGATCATACTTTACAATAAAAATAAGAGGGTCTGCAATTTGTTTTTGGTATCTATTTCACTTTATTATATAGCCTTTATCTAAATAATCCTGAAATAGAGCAACTTCTAATTCCTTTATTATCTTCGCCATACTTTTCACATGTTGCATATATCTTTATCTTCCTTCTGTGCTGGCAGAAATAATACATTCTAGATATTGAAAAATATAATTAACACTTCAACTAAAATAATTCTTCTCATGCAACTTAGCTGTGGATATTTCCTTCGTTGATGTAGAAGAGTCATATGCCATTCCTTCATAGGTTAATTGCAGTGGGCAAGAATTGAGGTTGGCAGAAGCCTGTTAAAGTTCATTTATTTGACTAATAATATGCCAGCTAGGCAAAACAAGCCAAAAACTCATGCCCCATGAATAAAATGTTAACACTGCACATTCTGAAAATATTTTAAACCAGAACAAAGTTATAAAATCAGTTAAACATGCAATATACAAAAATGTCAGCTTATTAGATCAACAATCTCTACTATATCACCTGTTTTATACAGAGGACAGAAATAAGTATTCAAGCAGTGAAGAAAAGACTTGTGATAAAGTTCATAATGCAGATCAGTAAAAGTATATGTTTAGAGATTTCTCCATAACGGATGCTAACTGGTCTGCTTTAAAATATCATATCCTTAGATCATCACTCTTATACATATTACCAAGATTAGACCTTCATCAGACCTATATCAAAAAGACCAATCGATTTGCCACAATATCTAAAAAAAAAAAAAAATCTAATTCGATAACAAAGTCTTGTATTATAGCATTTCTGCACTGTTTTCATTACGTCATAGATACGACTGATCTGAAGATTGTCAGGATGGGGCTGAATGCTACAATCACGCCGCGCAGTTCGTTAGGACTGCATCGAGTTTGGGTTAAGCCCTCCCTCTGCAATTTATGGACAAGTATTTAGAGCTTTAGATTTCGTTCAAAGATGGCCGCCGAGTTTTCCTGACTAGCCCATTGCGTTTGAAGTCTCGCGGGATCACGAGACTTCGTCTCCTCACGAAGCGCGTCTTGCTGCGCACTTCAATTTAACCATAGTCGTGTGAGGGAGCATTAGTTCACGCTCCTCACAAAAGAACTCCTGGCACTAGGAAATTCATTTGTCTCCGCAGGACTGTTGTCAGCGGATGGAGACGCATCTCAGAGAGAATTGTAGACTTAAAGTCTGAGAGAGAAATAACATTAGTCAGTTGGAGAATTGAACCAGAGTCGCGGAAGTAAGGAGAAGTGGTATCAGAGTTCCAGAGTAACTTCAGAATATCCAGGGTCTCTCGTCCTCCGGTAGGCTTACCGTTGAGTAAGGAGTCCGCTTGGATACCGACAGCAGATACGGTGAGAGTGTTCACTCAGTTATCTCAAGTAGCAGATTCAGAGAGACTGGTGTCCAGTTCATTCTCCATTCAGCAGAACTTTGCTTCGTCTCAAGCTCTGTCTCCCCTTACCGCCCTATGCGCTTTTCCTTGAACTTTCCCTTCCTCCTGTCTATCCTTCCCTGTCCCTTTTTGCGCGTTACCTTGAGAGCAAGGGAGACTTGAGACTTCACTGCAACCATCCTTCCAAGCAGCAAAGACTTGTAGTAGAAGAAAGAACTACAGGTTCTCAGAACTACGGTTACAAATTGTCATATCTGCTAAGAACATAGACTGGTAAGAAAGAGTAGAAGAGTAATGTTATGGTGGAATCTTGAGGGAAGTAAGTGGAGAGTAACCCAGGGTTTTTCTGTGCATATACAGGTTATAGAAAGCCGTAACCAGAACAACATCGAACAATATAAAGAGAGGCAATACTCAAGCAAAAGATCTGGTAGGAGAAAAGCTCAGATAGAGAGAGAGAGAGAGCGCGAGTGAACAAGATCTGTTAAGTAGGTTAGAAAGGGTACTGAATGGCATTCTGTCTCCTTCTGTGCATTAGGTCTCCCAGAAATCCCGCTGAAGATTGAGGAGGGAGCCAGGCCAACTCGAGTGTCTCTTTCTCTGTCCAACTCCCCTTTCCCCCTGCCTGGAGCAGCTGAATTAACGCAGTGAGCTCTGGGAGGAGGGCATTGGGAACTTATCTTCATTCTGCCTCCGTGGAGAGTTCCGTTTGGCCTTCTTGACAGATTGAAGTGCCCACGAGTTTCCTTCACCTGGGCAGAATGGCGGAGGGTTTCAGTTTAAAGGCCTTAGGGGATATGTTGGAGGGTATTCAGAGGGAATTAGGCACCCTAAGTGATGAAAATAAGAGTTTAAGGCAGGAGGTTATGGCTTCTAGACAGGAGACACTGTTATTGTCCCAGAGAGTTAGTGAGATATCCTCAGGGGCAACCTCCGCTCAAACCTTTCCTAGTGATGCACAAACAAAACAAGACCCACGCACTGTAGCTCAGGTTGTACACTCTGTGTCCCCCATCATTCCTTTGGCCCCCCCCGAAAGATATTGTGGAGACCCTCAGAAGGCGCAGCTCTTTCTCACCCAATGTTCCTTACATTTTATGTGTCGTGCCAATTTATTCCCAGATGCTCAATCACGAGTGGCTTTTATTTTGTCCTATTTGGGAGGGGATGCTGCAAATTGGGCCATGCCATTAGTATCTCGGGACGATCCTTTTTTATATAATTTAGAACAGTTCAAGACAGAATTCCTCAGAATCTTTGACAGGCGCCGAGTATCTCAGGCTACAGACAATGAACTTTTAGAACTGCGTCAAGGTAATAAGGATCTTATCTCTTACTTAACTCAGTTTAATAAACTATTGGTGGAGACCAATTGGCCAGAGGAGAAGAGATCAGCTCTGTTTTATCGAGGCCTACGTGATGACATCAAAGATACCTTAGCACAGATTCCAAAGCGACCTATTGAATTCTCGGAGCTGGTGGATTTAGTTCTAGAAATCGATTTCCGCAGCGCAGAGAGAAGAGGAGAAAGGAAGACGAAGGACTTTCGCTGGAATTATCCACGCTTTGATCGAATGAAGACAGAACCCAGCAAGTCTACTGGTGGAACGGTAGAAAGTGAGCCAATGCAGATTGGGTCTGTTCGAGGCCCTTTGAGTAAGGAAGAGAAGGATCAAAGGAGACTGAAGAAACTATGCATGTATTGTGGGGGATCTGGGCATTTTGTGAGAGAGTGTCCAAAGAGGCCGAAGACCCCAAATCCGGGAAACTCCCAAAACCATCTGTAGGCGGAGTCGCTCAGATGGCGAAGGAGAAAAATCAGACTCCAAGAGATCACCAAATTTCGAACACCCTTCAGACTCGGGCACCACATTTAACCTTACAGATGAAATTAAGATTTAGGAGGCAAGAGCGGCAAGGAGTGGCAATAATGATCGATTCAGGTGCCACTGGCAATTTTTGCGATATAAAATTTGCCAAGAAGATGGGAATCCTGGCAATGCGTAAGGAGCAGAAGGAATCAGTCCGGGCTGTTGATGGTACTAACCTCTCGTCAGGTCCGATCACTCATCACACCGAAATGGTGGAATTGATTCAGTCCAATGGTCATAGTGAGGCTTTACAGTTCAATTTGATTGATGCCCCGCAATTTCAGATAATTTTGGGACTTCCTTGGCTGACCCTGCATAATCCTACCATCGATTGGGAAGATCGAACCATCGAGATGGATTCCGCCTATTGTGCTGACCATTGCTTTTCTTCAGTGAGCGAACCTTCCGAACCATCTTTGGCCACCTTGCTGTCTTTTAGTGGAGAGTCTATTGGAGTAATAAATACCTTGGAAATTCCAGCAGAGTATCAAGAATTCCAAGAAGTCTTCAGTGAACAGGAGGCCGAGAAACTCCCTCCACATCGCTCCTACGACTGCACCATCGATCTGGAACCTGGGGCTGCATTACCTTGCAGTAGGGTTTATGCGTTAACGGAAGCGGAGAACTGCTATCTGAAAGAATACCTAGATCGTTACCTGGCTAACGGATTTATCCGACCATCTCAGTCCCCAGTGTCTTCGCCACTATTTTTTATTCCAAAGAAGGAGGGGTCTCTGAGAACTTGCATCGATTATCGTGCGATCAATCGGGTAACGGTCAAGAACCGTTACCCTTTGCCTCTGATTTCTGTCCTCCTAGATCAGATAAAGGACGCTCAAATCTTCACAAAATTGGATCTTCGAGGGGCCTATCATCTCATCCGCATGAAAGAAGGCCATGAATGGAAGACTGCTTTTAGGACGAAGTACGGACTATTTGAGTATCAAGTCATGCCTTTTGGCTTGTGTAACGCTCCAGCAGCCTTCCAGCATTTCATCAACGATATTATGGGAGATTTGGTGGATCGGATCGCAGTGATCTATTTGGATGACATCTTAATATACTCCGCTGATCCAAGAGAACATTCAAATCATGTAAAGGCTGTCTTGGAGAGATTGCGCCAGCATCAACTTTTTGTAAAACTGGAGAAATGCGCCTTCAATGTGCGAACTGTGGAATTCCTAGGTTTCGTGTTCTCTCCAGGAGGAATCACCATGGAAGCAAAGAAGGTACAAGCGGTGGTAGACTGGCCGTCACCAAAGGATGTGAGAGAGATTCAGAGATTCTTAGGATTCGCTAATTTCTATCGGCGATTCATTCAGGGATTCTCGCAGAAGATCATTCCAATTACCAGATTGCTGAAGAAGGGAGTGAAGTTCCACTGGACAGTGGAGGCAGAACATGCTTTCGAGTTTCTCAAGACGAGTTTCACCTCTGCTCCCATCCTGCTTCATGCAGACCCTACAGAACCTTTCTTTGTGGAAGCTGATGCTTCTGATCAAGCAATTGGTGGAATTTTGTCTCAACGACACAAGTCAACTGGGCAACTACATCCAGTGGCCTATCATTCTCGGAAATTGAATTCAGCTGAAGTAAACTACACCATCGCTGAAAAGGAGCTGCTGGCTGTGAAAGACGCCTTTGTCGAATGGAGACATCATTTGTTAGGGGCCAGACACACCGTTACAGTGTTTACCGACCACAAAAATCTTCAATTTCTAAAATCTGCAAGAACGTTAACTCCCCGTCAACTACGATGGTCTCTATACTTCGCAGATTTTGACTTTGTGATAACTTATCGACCAGGAAACAAGAATGGGAAGGCGGATGCCCTGTCCCGGATTCAAACCGAAGACACCGAACATTCAGTGACTCCGCAACCCATAATTCCTGAATCCAAGATTGTGTGTTCCATTTCTGAGGCCCATTATCAAGAAGCAATCCGAAAGCTAATGTCTGAAGCAGAGATGGCCGAGTGGGCCAGTCAAGAAGAAGGTCGGCAAGTAATCAATTCCTTGCCTTATCAAGACGGGGCCCTATACCTTCCTACTAAGGAGATCCAAGAACAAGTTTTGAAAGACTGCCATGATCAGCCGTTGGCTGGTCACAAGGGAGCAATGAAGACCATTGATCTGGTTCAGAGATACTTCTGGTGGCCTAATATGACTTCTCAAATAAAGAAATATGTAGAGTCTTGTGAGATCTGTGCCCGGGGAAAAGCTAGTAGGCAGGCTCCACAGGGGTTGTTACAGCCTTTGCCCACACCACCGCATCCTTGGCACACTGTCACAATAGACTTAATAGTAGACCTTCCACTGAGTAAGGGTTACAACACCATCTTAGTAATAGTAGACACCTTCACCAAGATGAGCCACTTCATTCCAGTCAAAGGGATCCCTTCAGCTTCTGAATTAGCCCGTCTTTTCAGGGAAAACATTGTAAGGGTCCATGGAGTTCCCAAGATAGTGATTTCAGACCGGGGACCCCAATTTGTGTCACACTTTTGGAAAGCGTTCATGAAGGGAATGGGAGTGGAGGTCAGACTATCTACTAGCTATCACCCTGAGACCGATGGTCAGACCGAGCGAGTGAACCAAGAGCTTGAACAGTACTTGCGTCTGTTTCTCTTAGATCAGGGAGGTGACTGGCCAGATTTATTATGGATGGCTGAATTTGCGCATAACAATGCCAAACACGCTTCCACAGGTTATTCTCCCTTCTACCTAAACTCTGGGCTGCATCCTAATCCCTTTAGTAACCAGGGAGATTTTGGAGTTCCAGCAGTCAGTGATTTATTCACAGATCTGAGTAGGGCTCGTAAATCTGCAGAATCCAACTTACACCAGGCTAAGGCAGGCTACAAGAAACAGGCCGACAAACACAGGAGGAAGACACAGCAGTATCAAGTTGGAGATTCAGTATGGTTGTCTTAAAAGCATCTTAGGTTAAAGGGAAATAGGAAGTTCCAACCTCGCTTCATAGGTCCCTTTGTCATCGAACAAATTCAGGGTCCGGTCACTGTCAAATTAAAATTACCTGCTCAGTTAGGAATTCATCCAGTGTTTCATGTATCCCTTCTAAAGAAGACAGCTCCTAACCTCAGACTAAACAAACCTCCCCCCCCAGTGATGTTTGACAAACATTTAGAATATGAAGTAAAGGGAGTGCTAGATTCCAAGAGAAGCAAAGGAACCCTACACTATTTAGTGGATTGGAAGGGGTTTGGTCCTGAGGAGAGATCATGGGAACCCGCAAAGAATGTACATGCTCCTAGACTAATTAGACGATTTCATGCACAACATCCCCTGAAACCTAGACCGATGGATCGGTCTTTGAGAGGGGGTGCTGTCAGGATGGGGCTGAATGCTACAATCACGCCGCGCAGTTCGTTAGGACTGCATCGAGTTTGGGTTAAGCCCTCCCTCTGCAATTTATGGACAAGTATTTAGAGCTTTAGATTTCGTTCAAAGATGGCCGCCGAGTTTTCCTGACTAGCCCATTGCGTTTGAAGTCTCGCGGGATCACGAGACTTCGTCTCCTCATGAAGCGCGTCTTGCTGCGCACTTCAATTTAACCATAGTCGTGTGAGGGAGCATTAGTTCACGCTCCTCACAAAAGAACTCCTGGCACTAGGAAATTCATTTGTCTCCGCAGGACTGTTGTCAGCGGATGGAGACGCATCTCAGAGAGAATTGTAGACTTAAAGTCTGAGAGAGAAATAACATTAGTCAGTTGGAGAATTGAACCAGAGTCGCGGAAGTAAGGAGAAGTGATATCAGAGTTCCAGAGTAACTTCAGAATATCCAGGGTCTCTCGTCCTCCGGTAGGCTTACCGTTGAGTAAGGAGTCCGCTTGGATACCGACAGCAGATACGGTGAGAGTGTTCACTCAGTTATCTCAAGTAGCAGATTCAGAGAGACTGGTGTCCAGTTCATTCTCCATTCAGCAGAACTTTGCTTCGTCTCAAGCTCTGTCTCCCCTTACCGCCCTATGCGCTTTTCCTTGAACTTTCCCTTCCTCCTGTCTATCCTTCCCTGTCCCTTTTTGCGCGTTACCTTGAGAGCAAGGGAGACTTGAGACTTCACTGCAGCCATCCTTCCAAGCAGCAAAGACTTGTAGTAGAAGAAAGAACTACAGGTTCTCAGAACTACGGTTACGAATTGTCATATCTGCTAAGAACATAGACTGGTAAGAAAGAGTAGAAGAGTAATGTTATGGTGGAATCTTGAGGGAAGTAAGTGGAGAGTAACCCAGGGTTTTTCTGTGCATATACAGGTTATAGAAAGCCGTAACCAGAACAACATCTAACAATATAAAGAGAGGCAATACTCAAGCAAAAGATCTGGTAGGAGAAAAGCTCAGATAGAGAGAGAGAGAGAGAGCGAGTGAACAAGATCTGTTAAGTAGGTTAGAAAGGGTACTGAATGGCATTCTGTCTCCTTCTGTGCATTAGGTCTCCCAGAAATCCCGCTGAAGATTGAGGAGGGAGCCAGGCCAGCTCGAGTGTCTCTTTCTCTGTCCAACTCCCCTTTCCCCCTGCCTGGAGCAGCTGAATTAACGCAGTGAGCTCTGGGAGGAGGGCATTGGGAACTTATCTTCATTCTGCCTCCGTGGAGAGTTCCGTTTGGCCTTCTTGACAAAGATCTCTGTAAACCTTTTCCTATCTGATTTGAATAGAGTGCAAAATACAAGCAAAGAGAAAGTGACAAAGTGCTGTTTTGGCAGAAAGCATGACAGTCTGATCTTCATTCTTTATTCCATGTTTGAAGTTTATCTATCATCATTTTATAAAAGCTGCAACTTTGTCTAGTCCTAACTTCCGCATCCACCTTCTTACACTGCAGGATTTTACATTTTTAAATAAATTTGTAGAGCTGATGTGTAACCTGATGCCAGAAGATGTTGGAGTCAAGGTCTAGTACCACAGTCTTATATGTCCATTGCAATGGATTCTGCTTTGACATTTTTTTTTTTTTTTTAACAATTGCTTCTTCTGGTGTGAAGATCGATTTCCTAACCTTGGTATTGTATCTATATCCAACTCCCTCGTGATTTTATATATATTTGACAGCCACTGACACAGCTTGTCAGAAGATGGTGTTTAATCCGCTGCCATAACAAACTGCACTGGAGATGTTAAACCAGTAGTTTAGTACTCTTTCCTTGTACTTGTAGATAATATTCATTAGTCCTAGCTCTAACCTTAATGCACAGTTCACTTATCCTCTCTGCAAACCAAGTATTCTTTTCAAATAATCACTTTTATGGTCTGGAGACAGCTGCTGCTTTTTGAAGGAAGAATCTCTCATGCATACAGCAACAGGTTATGTATTTTTGAATTGTAAGTCTCCTTACGAACTCCTACTGACATATGGCCTAATACTGAAGGATCCTGCAACAACGCTTTTTCTCGGCCCATGTTGATCTGTATGGGATTTACAATTAAGGTTGTTTTTAAAAAGCAGATCTAAGTACTGGTACTCTTTCACTGTCTCCAGTAATTCTCATCTTAGCCACTATTTCAGCTTTGATTTTGAATTATGATTTATTTTTTAAATAAATAATTATTTTTGTTTTGGAAACATTAATAAATAAATCATTCGATGTACAAAATTCAGTGAAGACTTTTAGTTAGTACTAGAGACCCACTGAGGTTAAGTCAAATATAACAGTATCGTCCGTGTAAAAAATTGACTCTGCTTTCGCGTCCCACTTTAGGTGGAAATGAGCATGCCAATCTTAGAACACCTGGAACATCTGAGATGTGTATATATATCAAAACAATACCATTTGAGGCATAGAGTGATGCATAAATTAGGCAAAAAAAGAAGCAGAGAATTCTGGATTATTCTCAAGTTTAGGTGGAACGCAGCTCCAATATAGAGCACTCTCAACACCAGCGACACTCTAAATTTGCTCACCTTAAAAGTCTGCTGTTCTATCAGTCTTTAAGCATAGGATTAGCACACCACCATCCACGTTGAGATAGAAAGGGACAAAGTCGCTTGCCATTTCTACAGCAAAGTCTTTAAGCATAGGATTAGCACAGTGCTATCCATGCAGAGCTGTAAAATGACCAAAGCCTTCTACCACTCCAGGCACCGTATTACGGCTTTGGATTGGTAAAATGCCATCCAAGCCAACCTGAAATTAATAAAAGTAAGTGTTTCACTCTCATTAGAGCTCTTCAGTGAGGTATAACCTTGTCCATATACAAGGGAGCACCCAGTATAAGTAAAAACAATACCCTCTCAAGCTTAGGTGGAAAACAGCTCCAATACAGAGCGCAGTCTACACCAGCGACACTCTAAATTTGCTCACCTCAAATGTCTGCTTTTCTATCAAAGTCTTTAAGTATAGGATTAGCACAGTACCATCCACACCGAGATAGACAGGGACAAAGTCCCAGTGAGATAATGATGTGTGACAAATATTTGTGGCTGCCTTGATGGTGAAGTGCAACATGTATTGGTAAATAGTGCAGCCCTTCAACAGTTCTAAACCCGATACTGCCAGTGTCACATTTTCTTTTAGAATTTTAAGGCATGTTTTCAATTAGCCACAAGGGTCAGCAAACGCATCATAACATTTTATCTGATGCAAGGACCAGACATTCTTACCATATGGAATCAAGGTGTGCATTGCTCCAGGCCAAACCGAACCGCACATACTGGTTTTCAAACTTGTTGCTTCTCAAATTTTATCTTAGGACTGTCGAAATGTATATGCTTGAACATTTTATTTAAAACAGGGTGTTCTCCGATAGGGCATTTTTAGGCAGCCTGTGGCTATTTTATTTATACAGTGTTAAATTATTGTTTCGTCTATGTGCAAGTTAAAATTAATCTCCCTTACCAAATAATCTCACGTTTCTCCTTGCATGTTTACCCTTTCTTTCTGCTCATTATTACCACAAAACGCTGTCTTAATTGTCTTGCCTAGTACCTGGGTCTTTTGTTCTCCAGTTTATAGTTGCCCTCATACCAGCAAAATTTAAACGTATGAAGGAGATGTGGCCTAGAGACTCGAGCTGCTGACATTGGCACCAGAGTCCCAGTCTCGGATCCCGGCCTCGGTGCTGGAATGTTGATTAAGGAGGAACAACTTCAACTTCCGCTGTAAAAAAATGATTTTTACCTACAGGCCCCAAGCACTAAAGCTGATTGTTTTATCTTTTGCATCTTCATACATAAGTCTGTTTCAGCCGTCCCAAGGCCTGGTTGATTGTATCACTGCTTTAACCGCATGCACAAGCATTTTGTCTCTTCCTTATGCAGCCACTTTCCAAGCTAATTTCACTATGCATCTGCCATGGTTATTTCTTTGTATTTGGCATCTATGATCCTGCAGGCTGATCCCAGGTCACTGCACCTCTAGGCGTAGTAGAGGAGGGCCATATTGGGTTTATCAAGGTTCTTGGCTTGCGAACAGGTCACAGAGAGCATACCGTACCTTTAGCAGCTAGGCAGTCCGTCAAGTGGTTATCAAGCGGCAGTTATCTTCTGTTAAATTACGCTGCCTACCCGTTTCCAATAATAAGTTAGAAAAGCAACCAACATTCGCTATAATGGTAGGGTGCCTAGTAAATTGCATCACAGTCTAGCACCAGCATTTGATCTATTACTTTTGTTCTTCCTGTACTATCATTCGTGGGCGTTAAATACCAATGGGAAGACTAAGCTTGATGATCTCATCCAATGGGGCAGTCGTAGGCACAAGGGGGGGGGGGGGCGGAGACGGAGTGCTGAACATGTGCAAATTCCCCATGGGCTCTAGTTTAAAGGACGTTTGTGATGCAAAATAATATGTTATGGAAGAACTACCGGGGAAGGCAGAAGTTGAGCTAGCGACTATCGTCGGATGCAAGTGTGCAATCTCTTTGCAAAGGTGAGGATGAACTCTGGGTTTGCGACACACAGTTGGGCTCATGCTGGTCCCTATACTGTTGACACTTGTGGTCCGCACTTTGATTGTTGACCAGAAACTCAGTGATAGTTTCTCTGTCACCCCTCCCCAGTGTAGTACTCCGCTCGCCCTTATAGCAGAGTTAATTGAATAATAAGTAGAGTATTAAAAGTCCTCTCGGAGTAACATCACACCACTCCTGATCTGAGCAAGATAGATAAAGATTATTAAAAAACGTAAAGAGAACTAATGCTTCAGAGTCATGATGCCAGGTGAGGGTCGCTAATCCATTTTTAGTATTCTTGCACTTTGTGATAATTGTCAGGTTTTATAATGGAAAAATAATGGACTGCTAAGAAAGCCATCTACCGCATACCCGTTTATATGGAAGGGGTTCTGCACAGACCCGTTTTACCAAAAAACTTGCTTATTGCACATTTGCAGAGATCATTTCATTCATTTCCTCGGTGGGAATCCACATTAAATATGAGTGCATGGCTAAACACTTAGAAGGTCCCAAAAGCAAAATCTAGTGGCTATGCCAATGCTTGTTTCTCTTAAGTCCATAATAGGTATTACATCGGCCTGAGCTGCTACTGGTTACGGTGGTCTTATGTTTTTCTGGCTGAGGCAATATCGTGTCAAAAAATGGCCCTTGTTTTAGCTGTAACCTCTAAAACTTCACCAGTTGGTTTGACTCCCATAGTGCATTTTATGTAATGTTTATAATTATTTGGTTTGCAGAATAAAGAGTTAATGGTGGAAATGCCAGGTGTCCTGGACACTCCAAGTCCTACCTCAGATGAGTTTCTCTTTTGAAAAATACCTCTTGTCTATGCTTTAAACTATGTGACCACCCCACCTCTCTGCATCACTGCTGATTGTCTGAACTTCTTTTTGCCTCCTTATGTGTCGTTGAATGTGCATACCTACCAAACGTAGCCTTTGTCTCTCTTGAACAGCTTAATTGGCCTCCATTCTGTTTCTGTATTACGATAATAATGTCTTTGTCAGAAATAATCATATTGGTGGGAAAATATGATGTACCTTTTCCGGTGTCTTATAGATGTTGAAGACCATCTTACTCCCAAAGGAACTGCCGTGTCTACAGGTTCACTTCCCCCAGGGTGCACTATAGCTTTGGTTTTGGCCACCTCATCATTCATCAAACATTGTCCTATCTAATAAGACTGGCCTTGGCAAGCTGGTGTGATTTTTGTTGCTGTTTTTCTTAAATTTTATTGGCAAGCATATGCCACAAACATAAAAACAGTGCATGAGCGTCTTAGCAATCAGGTTTACTTTAAATAGCTTTAGACATTTTTTTGGTTTTGATACACATAACAGGAAATTATGATTCTTTTTAGAAAAAATTTAAATGTGGTATTAGCTTTAAATTACTGTACCATAAAAATTTAGTTTTAACACTCAAAGATGATTAAACAAAACAAAAAGACAAAGAACAGAGGATAAAGAACATTAAGAAAAAAACCATTGGCTAAGTAGAGTATTGGCCCACCAACCTGGCGCTAAAGTGCATGTCTTTTTGGGCGAATATGCACATGTGATTAGAAAAAATTGCATCGCTTGCAGTGCAAGAGAGCCAGCGTCTGAACACACCAGTGAATGAAGATGGCTGACCAAAAGCCTCTCTGTAAATGGATTTCTTTTTGAATTGTGAAGTTTTTTTAATCAGGTCTCTAGGACGGATTGGCAGCTGTGGGAGGTAACCTAACTGTGTGGTATCTGGACGGTGTTCTTGGGTAGGGTAGGTAGAATATGGTGATGTAAGAGGCATTGTATGATATGCTGGGATTCTAAGGGTGGACAAGAGGTTGTCGAGTCTGCCTGCCGCTGGTGCCGCTCTGTTTGGATCTACATGATTAACATCAATAAAAGAAGTTACTATCAACTGATTGAGGGAGTCAGAGCTTTTGCCTTGGGCTTAGCTGTAGTGTAATTTTAAGGCTTTGCTGTGTCAGATGACACCCATGCGGTCAAGGGTCACTCTGCTCGTCATTTCTCACGGTGATTGGCACACCAGTATTCCAGGTACTCTGCTTGCTCATTAAGGAGAGGGTTTAAGCCAGTTCCTTGCGGTGATTGGCACACCATCTTTGAGCCTTGTGGGAGATTACATGAGGCTTGTCTCTTGCGGTGATTGGCACACCATTCTGTCTGCGTAGTAAGGTGGGTTATCATGCAATACTTTGTTCTTTGGGGCTATGGCAAGAATTCAGCCACCACTGTTTTTGAAGCAGAATTGGGTGAGTCTTCTGTACCTTGGGACTTAAGGATTGACATGTTTGAAGCTTATGTGGCGGTATTAGAGGCGGGTGAGTGTTCAGAGGAAAGGCATCTGTCTTTACTCAAGCATAGGTTGGGGGCGGTAGGATTAGGAGAGTCCAAAAATGTAAATGTGATTGTAAACGCGGGGGAGATTGGTCTGTATCAGTATGCGATTAAACAAATGCAATAAAATAAATGTTGTCATGGAAAGATTTAAGTTCTACTCTAGGACACAGAAAGCGGATGGGAGCATTGCTCATTTTGTGTCTGCATTAAGAGGTTTAGATGTGACATGTGACTTTGATCATATGACTTATGATCAAGTTCTTCAAGACCAAATTCTTATGAAAACCAAATGTAAAAATAATTAAAGAGAAATTATGGTCTGATGGGGAAATATCTTTGAAGGGGGTTGGATGTGGCTAGGATTATTGACGTTTCTGATGAGTGCATTCAAAACGTAAGGAATGAGAGATGTAAAAGTACTCATGTGAGTGGTGTTGTGAAGGGTGAGGAACAAAAGTGCTGAAGGGGAAATGAGTGATGGCGTGGTGAAAAACAAAATGGGTGACGGACAGAGTTGGCTTTCTTTTAGGTGTGGTTCTAGTAGTCATTTGGCTAATTCTAAATGGTGTCCTGCGTTAAGTAAGGTGTGTAGTACTTGCAAGAAAACGGGCCATTTTAGTAGAGTGTGTAAAAATGGGGCAAGAAAGTTAATCAGAATTTGGAAGATGTATCAGAGTATGAAGGAAGTTTGAGTGGTGTAGTGTTGAGTGTGCAAGATGGGCTGACAGCTGGGGGTGGGAGAGCCACAAGTTTACCGATGTGTACAGTGTGCATTGATGGAATTGACGTTAATACCATGGTTGACTCATGTGCATGGTATACCATCCTGGGTAAAAGTACTTTTGAGAGGTTACGGCCAGGTAGAATATGGAGTCCTGATGTTAATCCTGGTAGTTATTCTGGGTACAAGATATCCATGGAAGGATTTATGTGGGCTAATGTAGAATTTGGGGGAAGGAAGTGTTATGGTAAGGTTTACATAGCTAAGAAAGGAGCTACCATTTTGGGTTGGCCACATATCATGGGTTTAGGAATGAAAATAGATGCAAGTGTGAACCCTCCTGTGTGTGTAGTGCAACAAGAGTGTGAGGAAGGAGACTTGAAGAGTGGTACGGATGTAGAGTATGCGGAGCTTAAAAAAATGTATCCGATGGTTTTTTCTGACCAGATGGGCAGAATCTTTGATTTTAAACATAAAATTATTTTGTGGTATGGTACCATGCCAATTAGACAGAAACTTAGGAATGTGCCGGTGAATTACTGGGAGAAATTGAAAAGTATGTTGCTGGATTTATGTGGTAAGGGGATAATACAACTGATGGAAAGTTCTGATTAGGTTCCTCTAGTTGTGATTTCCCTTAAGGTGGGTGGAGAATTGCGTTTTTGTGGACTCTAGGTCCCTTAGTGATGCAATATGGGTGGACACATTTCTTCTGCCAAATTTACAGGGAATTATGTCATCAATTGGGCATGCAACTTGGTTTTCTAAAATTGATCTAGCAAGTGCGTGCCACCAAATTGAATTGGATGATGAATCATAACATCGTACAATGTTCATCACGCCTTAAGGCATGTTCAGATATTGTAGAATGCCTTTCGGGTTGGCGAGTGCTTCGGCAATGTTCTAGAGAGAGATGGCGAGAATTCTTTCAGGGAGACATGGTACTAAAGTATTCCAAGATGATCTTTTAATTTTCGGTCAAGACGAGGGCTCATGATGAATACCTCCATGCTTTGTTAATGGTTCTTGGGAGGCATGGATTGACAGTTAAAAGTGAGTAGTGCATGTTTGGGAAACAGGAAATAGAGTATTTGGGTCACAAAATATCTAAAGAAGGGATTCAACCAAAACTCAGTCATGTGGAAGCTATTATGGCTGCACCGGAACCTCGGAATAAGGAACAGTTGGTCATTCTTGGGTGTCACTGAATTTTATTTGCGTTTTGTGGAGAACTGTACATCGAAAGTTAAACTATTGAGAGTGTTAAAAATAAATTGACATGTGTAGGGGTGAAGTAACAAGTTTCATGTTTTGAGGCAGTGAAAAATGAAATTTCTGTAGCTCCGTGTTTGAGATCATTTGTGAGGGAGGTGGATTGTGTGTTGTCAGTGGATGCTTGTGGTTATGGTATTGGAGCTGTATTTTTCCAAAGGATGAAGGAAGAGACATGGATTGTGACTTACGCTTCTCGTACTTTGACCCCATCTGAGCGGAATTACTCAGTGATTGAAAAAGAGTTCCTTGCGGCATCATGGGTGGCTGAACAGTTCAGGTTGTATGTATGGGGAAGGAAATTTAAGATATGTATGGATCATAAGCCTTTGGTAAATATTTTGAGGCTTGAAGGGGGAAAGAATTTGATGTCGGGATTGGCAAGATTGGTGTCAAAGTTGCAAATGTTTTTTTTTAGATTGATTACATTCCAGGGAAGAATAATTTGACTGCTGATGGATTGTCTCAATTGCCTAGTTGTAACGTGGTTGATTTGAGGGAGGATGTGAGTGAGTGTGAAGTTGCTTTTACATATGAGGATGTTGTCTCTGGTGGGAGTGAGAAGAGTGTGGGTGATCTACAATTGACAGAAGAGCTGTGGGTACAGGAGATGAGGAAGGATGTTGTGTTTATGGAGAGGTATATCTTGTTTGGTTGGCCTAGGGAAATGCATTTACTTGATGAGTGTGGTGCTTTTTGGAAAATTAAAGAGTTGTGTGTTTCTAACGTGATAATTTTGAGGGGTGACCGTATTGGGCCGATGTTGGTGTGAGGAATCTTATTGTGGAGATGAGTCATAAGGGGCATGGTGGTCTGTCAAGTACAAAAAGAAGGATCAAGGAAAGTTTTTGGTGGCCTGGAGTGGATGCTGCGGTGGAAGATTGGGCTCGAAATTGTAAAGCATGTAGTATGAGTGATAAGGTGGCTAAACCATTGAGGGTACCTTCGACTATGGTGGATTTACTGGAAGAGCCATGGCGAACGTTAGTCATTTATTTCATGGGCCCTTTCTTTGTCAGTTAAAGATAATTATACCATGGTGTTAACTGAATATTATTCTTACTGGCTGGAGGTAAGTATGGTGAATTATGTTATTACGAAAGTGGTGATTGAATTCTTGGAGGATGTGGTTGCATGTAAAGGTGAGGAAGGTGTTGGGTAGTGCTGTGGATTTGGAGGACGGTAGAAGGTGGAATTTGCGTCGGATAAGTTTATGCAATGTTCAGGAGGACATGGGTGTGTCCAGTGGGGACAGTGGCAGTAAAGGGGAGTGTAGTGGGTATGTTTGGGCAGTGAAAGAGTTGTGGAGGCAGGTTGTTGAAGAAAAGTAATAATGGGGAGCAGTGGTGTTGGAAATGAGATTGCTGTGCAACGTGGTAGTAGAATGAGGAAGGGTCAGACGTATGTTGCTGATTATCAGTTGGGGTAGTTTGGGCGTTATGTCTTTTGCTTTTATCATTTTTGTTGTTCTATGTAGTGTGTATTAGGTGTTAGTTGTTTTGGTTGAGGTTTTATGGTGGAAAGGTGTGTGGTACCAGAATGGTGTTCTTGGGTAGGGTAGGTAGAATGTGGGGCTGTAAGATGAATTGAATGATGCACGAAGATTTTAAGGGTGGGCCGTTAAACGGTGGTTGTCGAGTCCGCCTGCCGCTGCTCCATTTGGATGTACTTGATTAACATAAATAAAAGAAGTCACTACTTACTGGTGTACCTACCTCTTTTCCACACTGACCAATGTCTCCTTTTTCTGAAAGGCATGCCCCTGCAACCTAACAAAAACCAAGTCTCCTCTAGCTCATCTATTAAACCCACAAAATATTTTCACAAACGCACATATCCACCTCTTCCCAATAATGACCTCGCCAAACTTCTATTAATTTCAAATCATGATCATCCTTAAAATTAGTGTTTGCCACATCTTTTTTTTCAGGCAGCAAGATGAACTTGTATTTGATGTACGTGTCACCAAGTGATCCGAACTATGACCATACTCAGTTGTGAAAATGTACCTTTGCGCTGGATATCTTGTTTTCTTAATTTGTTGGGTAGAATTTGTTTGTTTTAAAAGTCACTGCTGCAGTTTGGTTTATTTTTAGTGTTTAAGATGATTTTACGAACAATTTAATGCTTATAAGACTTTCTGGTTTCAGAGCACTGGAATTGGACAGCCTGAAAGAATAGATCCAGACTACTTTTATAGGTCTGGCCTAGCTCTGGTGTTTTCTTAAAAAATAAAATCATATATTGTGGCGACTGGTCAGGGATAGACAAGGCTCGAATGGTAGGTAATGTCGGTTTTATTGACAAATAGTTTTTCTTTCTACAAGTCTTTCTTTCCTTGTGGTCCGTGGTGAAGGGACTCTGGCTCTCTTCTCCCCCCTCTCCTGTCGGCTTCCGGCTTTCGGGGTTGTCAGTTGGGAACGTCACTGGCTCTCCCCTCACTCGTACAGGATGGGTCCCAGAAACAAAAAGAAAACAAAAGGATCGTTCAGGAAACTAGTCTCTTTTGAGGAAGTACACCCTAATACCAGGGCCGGGGGGTGAGGGACTACCATAAAACTGTGTTCAACGTGCCACTCAATACGCTCTACGCCTCTGTGTGGGGGTTCGTAGTGAAGGTAGTGCGGGTTTAAGGTCAGGTGGGTCGATTAGGGAAACACGGGTCACACAGGGGGATTGGTTGGTTTTGCCCCTCTGCCCATCCACCCTGCCATACGCCCTCGTACCTGTTCGAGCCACACCCCTCCCCTGGGGGTGTGGCGGGGCGCTTCGTGGGGTCCTGAGCCTCCGGGCGGTTTCCGACCGTCTTCGCTCCACTCCCTTCTGTCGTTCTCCGGACCGGGTCTCTCCTCCTCTTCTCGGAACGTCTCCTCCCCGCCGTTCTCCTCGCTCCTCTCCTCCTCTTGTCGCCAACCGTCTCCTAAGCTCCTCCGGGGATCGCCGTCCGTCCTGTGCTGACTCTTTCTCTTTTGACGTCTCTCGCGTCATGACGTCACTCTGGGGCGTATACCAGCTGTCATCGTAGTTCCACTTAAAGGGCCCGGCGTCTTCTGTCTCTAGAGGACTTCCTCTGCCAGGCGACGGCATCCATTCTCTCTGCTGGGGGGGGGACAAGAGGGTGTGAGTTCGTATTGGGCACCCACCAGTCCGCTACCCCCCCTTGATCCTCGGTCCCTGCTCCGTCACATATATATATTACCTACTGGCGGTCGCCAGTAGGTAGTTATAGTTAGGACCCTGTTTCCATAGGAAAACCGCAACATTCTATTTGGAATAACTTTGGTGCCGGTCGACGAATCCTCGCGAAATTTTCAAAACTAATGGGGCGCTACGCTCCGCTCCTACCCTGAAAGTCTCGGGGGGATTCATCAAGCAGGGGCTGAGATAAAAGGGGGGTCCCAAAACGCGTTTTTCCCATGCATTTTTCCATAGGACCTTTAGACACAGCTACAGCCCGAACGGCTGAACAGAGTTACTAGAAATTTGGCAGAGAGGTAGTCCTCAGGTCAAGGAAGTGCCTTTTGTAGGTCTGGTGTAAATCTGTTCAGTAGTTCCTGAGAAAATAGCATTTAAATCAATATATATATCTGAGCCAGCTTACGGTGCGCTTACCGTGCGCTTACGGTAAGCTTACCGTACGCGTACGGTGACGTGCGCGAGCGCGATTCTGATTGGCTGTTAGATCTTAGTAAACATTCGAATCGGTCGAAACCAGGAAGTGTCGGCCGCCATTTTCTCTCTCGCACTCTGAGGGGAGTGGAGGAAAAACAAAGTCCGAAAACAGTAAAAGCGGCTTGATAGACAGCTCCCAACCACCCAGTCATTGTTATGGTGTCCCCAAAGAACCCAAAAGGCAAAAAATATATTTTAAAGACAATCTGTAGATAACCATTAACAACGATGTGCCTAATACGGCCTCCGTGTGCGGACGGTGCGCGAAGCGCATCGTGCGTCCATGGCCCATTTAGCGTAACGTGGGCACGCGGTGCGCGTAGCGCACCGCGTGCCCACCGTGCGTGCACGGCACTAACTGCATAAAGAGGGCGCGCGGTGCGTGAAGCGCACCGCATGCTCACTGTGCGCGCACGGTGCACGGTGCGTAAAGTGGGCGCGCACGCCACGAACGGCGTAAAGTAACTTAGCATTTAAAAAAACGTACAAATTCACTGAAAAAACCATAGGTTTCACACACGTTATAGTTAGGAATTAGCATTTAAAAAACCTTGCAAATTCACTGAAAAAACCATAGGTTTCACACAAGTTATAGTTAGCGGACATTTTACTGATAAAAAACCATTGAAATTCCACGTTATAGTTAGTGCAGGCAACTATAACTCATGCGACCGCAATCCTCTGCTGATGACATACGTGTCTTTATGAAAAAAAAATATTTGTAATATATGTATAGCTAAAATTTAATGGAAGAAGACATGGGCAAATAAGTGTCTAAATACAGTATTAGCATCAGCAGAGGATTGCGGTCGCGTGAGTTATAGTTGCCTGCACTAACTATAACGTGGAATTTCAATGGTTTTTTATCAGTAAAATGTCCGCTAACTAGAACTTGTGTGAAACCTATGGTTTTTTCAGTGAATATATATATATATATATATATATTATATTATCCAACAAAGTTCCCCAGCTTTGAGAGGGCACTCGACGATGCTCAGCCATCCGGCAATGTAATGCAGCTTGTTTGAATGCTCCCACTTAATTAATATTGCCAACGCGTTTCACGGCCTCTCGCCGCTTCTTCATGGGCTGCTCGGAAACACACACTGAAGCGCGCATTTGGTTTGCATTGTAGGCTGATTTTATTAACATGCTCGCCCCCAGTGGGCGTGTCTTAAAGAGCTTTCTTTCCTGATGCATGATGGACTTAAAAGTTCCCAAATGCGAGATAAAGTTAATTCAATGAGTGTCCATTAAGAGCACATTATTTATTCCTTTTTTCAAACCTTGAGTAGGGGTAGGAACATCGCTGCAAGCTATTTCGCATATCGAGCATTGTGCTCACACGCTCTCGAATAGTTTCGAAATCACAAGCCTCAATCAGCTGGATACCTTCTTTTCCTGCTGACGATGGTGCCCCCTCCACGGCAGGGATGCCGTGCAATAAGTTATCCAACAAAGTTCCCCAGCTTTGAGAGGGCACTCGACGATGCTCAGCCATCCGGCAATGTAATGCAGCTTGTTTGAATGCTCCCACTTAATTAATATTGCCAACGCGTTTCACGGCCTCTCGCCGCTTCTTCATGGGCTGCTCGGAAACACACACTGAAGCGCGCATTTGGTTTGCATTGTAGGCTGATTTTATTAACATGCTCGCCCCCAGTGGGCGTGTCTTAAAGAGCTTTCTTTCCTGATGCATGATGGACTTAAAAGTTCCCAAATGCGAGATAAAGTTAATTCAATGAGTGTCCATTAAGAGCACATTATTTATTCCTTTTTTCAAACCTTGAGTAGGGGTAGGAACATCGCTGCAAGCTATTTCGCATATCGAGCATTGTGCTGGGGAACTTTGTTGGATAACTTATTGCACGGCATCCCTGCCGTGGAGGGGGCACCATCGTCAGCAGGAAAAGAAGGTATCCAGCTGATTGAGGCTTGTGATTTCGAAACTATTCGAGAGCGTGTGAGCACAATGCTCGATATGCGAAATAGCTTGCAGCGATGTTCCTACCCCTACTCAAGGTTTGAAAAAAGGAATAAATAATGTGCTCTTAATGGACACTCATTGAATTAACTTTATCTCGCATTTGGGAACTTTTAAGTCCATCATGCATCAGGAAAGAAAGCTCTTTAAGACACGCCCACTGGGGGCGAGCATGTTAATAAAATCAGCCTACAATGCAAACCAAATGCGCGCTTCAGTGTGTGTTTCCGAGCAGCCCATGAAGAAGCGGCGAGAGGCCGTGAAACGCGTTGGCAATATTAATTAAGTGGGAGCATTCAAACAAGCTGCATTACATTGCCGGATGGCTGAGCATCGTCGAGTGCCCTCTCAAAGCTGGGGAACTTTGTTGGATAACTTATTGCACGGCATCCCTGCCGTGGAGGGGGCACCATCGTCAGCAGGAAAAGAAGGTATCCAGCTGATTGAGGCTTGTGATTTCGAAACTATTCGAGAGCGTGTAAGCACAATGCTCGATATGCGAAATAGCTTGCAGCGATGTTCCTACCCCTACTCAAGGTTTGAAAAAAGGAATAAATAATGTGCTCTTAATGGACACTCATTGAATTAACTTTATCTCGCATTTGGGAACTTTTAAGTCCATCATGCATCAGGAAAGAAAGCTCTTTAAGACACGCCCACTGGGGGCGAGCATGTTAATAAAATCAGCCTACAATGCAAACCAAATGCGCGCTTCAGTGTGTGTTTCCGAGCAGCCCATGAAGAAGCGGCGAGAGGCCGTGAAACGCGTTGGCAATATTAATTAAGTGGGAGCATTCAAACAAGCTGCATTACATTGCCGGATGGCTGAGCATCGTCGAGTGCCCTCTCAAAGCTGGGGAACTTTGTTGGATAACTTATTGCACGGCATCCCTGCCGTGGAGGGGGCACCATCGTCAGCAGGAAAAGAAGGTATCCAGCTGATTGAGGCTTGTGATTTCGAAACTATTCGAGAGCGTGTGAGCACAATGCTCGATATGCGAAATAGCTTGCAGCGATGTTCCTACCCCTACTCAAGGTTTGAAAAAAGGAATAAATAATGTGCTCTTAATGGACACTCATTGAATTAACTTTATCTCGCATTTGGGAACTTTTAAGTCCATCATGCATCAGGAAAGAAAGCTCTTTAAGACACGCCCACTGGGGGCGAGCATGTTAATAAAATCAGCCTACAATGCAAACCAAATGCGCGCTTCAGTGTGTGTTTCCGAGCAGCCCATGAAGAAGCGGCGAGAGGCCGTGAAACGCGTTGGCAATATTAATTAAGTGGGAGCATTCAAACAAGCTGCATTACATTGCCGGATGGCTGAGCATCGTCGAGTGCCCTCTCAAAGCTGGGGAACTTTGTTGGATAACTTATTGCACGGCATCCCTGCCGTGGAGGGGGCACCATCGTCAGCAGGAAAAGAAGGTATCCAGCTGATTGAGGCTTGTGATTTCGAAACTATTCGAGAGCGTGTGAGCACAATGCTCGATATGCGAAATAGCTTGCAGCGATGTTCCTACCCCTACTCAAGGTTTGAAAAAAGGAATAAATAATGTGCTCTTAATGGACACTCATTGAATTAACTTTATCTCGCATTTGGGAACTTTTAAGTCCATCATGCATCAGGAAAGAAAGCTCTTTAAGACACGCCCACTGGGGGCGAGCATGTTAATAAAATCAGCCTACAATGCAAACCAAATGCGCGCTTCAGTGTGTGTTTCCGAGCAGCCCATGAAGAAGCGGCGAGAGGCCGTGAAACGCGTTGGCAATATTAATTAAGTGGGAGCATTCAAACAAGCTGCATTACATTGCCGGATGGCTGAGCATCGTCGAGTGCCCTCTCAAAGCTGGGGAACTTTGTTGGATAATATATATATATATATATATATATATATATATATATATATATATATATATATATATATATATATATATATATATCCTTTTGCAAAATGACCATGTGACAGTGGGAGCACCTTGAACAGCTGGTGCCCGCGTCGAGACCAGGACAGGGTCTCGCGAAATTAATCCTCAAAAACAAGGAACGCAGCACACCTCTTGATGATGAATGTTGTTTATTCAATTTGTGACTTCCTTCATTGAATAAACAACAATCATCATCAAGAGGTGTGCCGCGTTCTTTGTTTTTGAGGATATATATATATATATGTATATATATATATATATATTCACTGAAAAAACCATAGGTTTCACACACGTTATAGTTAGGAATTAGCATTTAAAAAACCTTGCAAATTCACTTAAAAAACCATAGGTTTCACACATGTTATAGTTAGCTGGACATTTCCCTCGTAAAAACCAATGAAATTCCCCCGTTATAGTTAGTAAAGGGAACTATAACTCACGCGACCGCAATCCACTGCTGATGACGTCAGATATTACATCACTGTATTTATTCACTTATTTACCCATGTTTCTTTCCTTTAACCTTTAGCTATACATATTTTATAAATATTTATTTTACAGAAAGACACATATGTCATCAGTGATGTAATATCTGACGTCATCAGCAGTGGATTGCGGTCGCGTGAGTTATAGTTCCCTTTACTAACTATAACGGGGGAATTTCATTGGTTTTTTACGAGGGAAATGTCCAGCTAACTATAACATGTGTGAAACCTATGGTTTTTTAAGTGAATATATATATACATAAATACATATCGAGGCTGTCGGTCAGCCCTCTTCCTTTATAGTTCAGTTTGGGTGTCATTCACATTTTACTTCCTCCCACCATGGTCTTTAGCACTAGGCAAAGGGTAAACTCAGTTCAGCCACTGGTCCTCTTCACTGTAAAGGATGGCATTTCGCTCAGGTACAAGTGCATATCTGCCATAAATGTAGTCCACTTCCTTACCAATCTCTCCTTTCATTTCATTGTTTTTTTTCTATTTATTTTTGTGATGGGTCATTTTTTACTTTTTTTTCAAACAAATACTCTTAGGTGCTGTAATTTTTATTTTCCCTTACTTTTAAACTTATGCTGATTGCCCATTTGCAAAATAAATTGGGGCCGATTGCGATGTCGGGCGGAATTGCTTCCCCCCCGACAGTCTCGTAAACTGTCCTGACCACCTGATTTGGATGCATTCCAACATTTCCGTATGGGAGCATGTGTTACGGTCATAAACCAGCCGTAGTACATGCTCCCATAGGGAAATGGGAGGCGGTGTAAATCCCTGCCAATGGGTGTAGGAATTAAGAGGGGTTAACCATACGTGCCCCCTCTGCCCCCAACCGGAGGCTGCGCACACAAGGGGGTCCTGGCTAGGGGCCACCAAACATGCTTTCGGACAAGATTTCTATGTCCAAAAGGCCGGCATGGGAACTGTGCCAGATACCATGCATCACAACCCCAAGGTCAGAAAGAACGCCGACGGGCAGACCGTCTCCTAGCCCGCCTGAAGCGAGCCGGAATGACAGGCCGGTTTCAGTTCCGACCGGCTGATTCATAAGCAGCCGGTCGGAATTGAAACAGACGATGGAGGTCAGAAAACCTACGAACGAAGGTCATAGGCTTTCAGACCGCCATCTTAATAGGCCCCTAAAAGAATAAAAATGTAAGTCTTGAAAGTCCAAACCGATTGACTTTGCCATTGCTTGAATTTGTGCATTTTTTTCAATCATAGGTATACAGAAAATTTCGCAAAGTTGCCAGGTTTTTTGCTTTGCCACCAAAAAGTAAAACATTTACATTTTTGCAGCCATTTATGTTGAACATGTCCGTATTTATCACTTACAAAATGGTAAGCACAGCATACAGTTAGTAGAAACAATCCTCTGCTGTGCAGTGTCACTGTATTAAAAAAACCTCTGGGGAGAAAAATCTGCATACATTTTACAGCTTGGCTTAATTTGATTAGATTGATAATTATTTTGCAGTATGGAAACATTTTTTTAAATATTGAGTGGCACCGTGAGCGGCATGCGGATAATGGATTTGGCCTCATGTTCACAATTACATTATTTGTCTGAAACAAGGGCAGTGACTAAGAGTCTGACCTATAATGTAGCTGGCCCGATGCTGCCAATCATTATGGGTGTGTGTGAGGGCGCAGTGCAGTCCATACTGTGCTGTCACTGTGCTGTCTGGAAGACTAAGTAGGCACAGCATCACAATATGGCCCAGGTGCTGGACCGAGTACCAGTCCTTGTGTGAACGCAGGTCAGCAATTAAAAAACACTCCAGTACAGATTGGTGCTGTGCTTGCGGAGATGTGTGGGGTGTCTCTTGTTGCTTTGTGGTCACTTGTGTGTGGGGGGGGTGGTGAGACACAGCTCAGAGCTGTTCCTATTGAGCAGTCCAGATGTCTGTCCAAGCCAGAGCATAATGATATGGACCAGCCAGAGAACTCAATGCCCAGCTAGAGCGAGTGGAGGAGACTAGTAAGGAGAAAAAAATATACTGGCTGCTGCTGTGTTGGCCGGGATTGTGTATTATAGGTGTGTGTGTGTGTGTGTGTGTACGTGTGTGTACGTGTGTGTACGTGTGTGTACGTGTGTACGTACAGAATGGAGTACATTCCACGCAAACCAGACAATTGCAAGTAGAAAGAGCACCATGGCCCACCAGCGGGACTAGGTGTCATGCTGGTTGTGAGTGGAGGGGACCAACATGTAAAAAACACAAAATAATGTATCATTTGTTGCTGTGTTGGCTGGGACGTGTGTGGGTGTGGATTGTTGCATCATATAGCTTGTGTGCAGGTGCCTATCTACTCTGTATGAATGTGTGTGTGTTTTTGCCACTCCCACAGGCAAAATAAATCTAGGCAGTCTCTGTGACCTAGCCTGCATGATAGTGCCCCCCCTTTGTATCTGGTGCCACCATTCAAAATCCATTTCCGTTTTGATGAGGCCCATCTGGGTGTAATTGTTAATTATTAACACATTTTGTCTATTGATATATATTGATATCATGGTGCCTGCCTCGTCTATATTTCAGACTGCTGTTGGCAGATCTCATTTTCGTGTTCAATCACAATTGATTCAACCTGCAATCGAAATCGATTTTTTGTTATATTCGTTTTTAGAGATTCCTGTTTATTTGCAATAAGAAAACTGCTTTTTGAAGCCTTTTTAAATGGATATTTTTAACTGCTAAGTCATCTAGTGTATTTCTTTACGGTAGTAAAATGTCAGTTGGCAATATTTAAATGAGTTAAGGTGAATAATTTTTTCTAAATAACATTAATTTTGTTTTGTGTAGGTTTGCATAAATTGGCATTTTAAATCCTCTCTCCTATCAAGTGGTTTTAGGAAAGTTATTTTGCCTTTTGATTTATGAAGTGTATTGGTAGGAGTTGCTGATATATATCCTTTGATACATAAGCAGAGTACCCCTTATGGTCTCAATAATCGTATAATGGAAATTCCTGACCTATCTCAGGCATCGATGGGATGATGTCTATGCCAGGCATAATGCTTAATTCGTAAGCCGAAAATGAACAGCGTGTGTTTCTGTACTAAAGTGCTGCTGTTTTCTCATATAAATAAATTAAACCTAGAAATAAGAGTGCATTTATCCAAAAAATAAACTGACACGCTGAGGTTTGGGAACATATTGATTGCATTTCCAACATATATTTCTAAATGTATAAGATTTATAGCGCGGGTGCATAACTACAGAGCAAAAGTGTTATACGATAACAGTACATTAATGGACATAACAATAAGATTGGCTAGTAGGGTTCATAAATGAAGCGGGTATTTTGCCACTGAGTGGTGATGTAGAGTGAGATAAGAAGGTTGCTCTCCAGAGTGGAAGGGGTGGTGTTGCAACAAGCATGGAATGGGATATTCTTGGTTCTGAGGCAGTGCGTGCAGGGCTAAAGCTGGTTGCAGCGGGTTGTTGTGCAGTGCTGGCTGGCTTTTACCAAAGTTGACGGGGCGGCGGGTCCAAAAATGTTTTTGGGACTTACCTTGACTTGCAGCGCAACGTCCTCCTCCCTCAGGTATCTTCTGGCAGCTCCGGACACAAGAAACTGCACTACGCAATCCTGGCGCTGCTCTCGCAGCATGAGCGCAGCGCCAGGATTGGAGATAGCAGCCTCACTCAGTGCTCTTAGGAGCACTGGAGGCCTGCACTTTCTCTAAACCAGCTGTCTGAGACAGCTAAGTTAGAGAATGTTAAAATGTGCGTGTCTGACTGCCATCTCAAGCCAGCCAGCCAAAGAACCATGCACATTTTAAAGCACACAGCTCCCTGCTGCTGCCACTCGGCAGCACTGCCCCGCCTTGTCCTTTATTTTTCAGCTCTGGGGCTTGTGGGGCGACGCTCTGCTGCTCAAATGGAGGAGCCACCCCTCCATTTGAGCAAGGTGGAGGGGAAAAAGCAAGATGGGACTAGGGAGGCTCTGATACCTCAGAAAACACTTGCAGCCTATTTGGAAGCAGTGAACAAGAAGAATGCTGTGCATGCAGTATGCTGGCATTGAAGGCGACCGTAGATTTGCTGAACACATGAGTAACTGGAGTGAAAGTGAAATTAAATGGTGGAAAGATGTAATGGAAGAATACTGGTCTGAAATAATTGACAGCTTCCTGTGGGCATGGGCGGCCTGGGCTGAAGGAAAGAAAGAAACTGACTGAATTAAAGCTTTTTGGTGTTTCTAATTAATACTGATTTGCCTTATTCGCCTCTTTTAAGCCTATCCAAAAATAGTTTAGAGACAAATGAACTCTTAATGTTCAGTGTTGACACTCTTTGAAAATAAAAATTACTGCAACTTCGTAGGAAATGTGTAAAGACTCCACCTCTGGCACCCAGCATCCATGTACAGTAAAGTAAAGTAAAGGGAACATAATCATTTGTAGGTTGCAGCCTACTAGACAGCACTACTGTCTGGTTTGCTAAAGACTTCTTGGACATCAAGAAAGTGGACCTAGCGTGTTGCATAGCATTGGCTTTGTAGTTTGCAACTCACATTTACTGGCATTATTTGCTTTGGGCTACCCAGCTCTAGTTCGTCCCTCCCGTTCCACAAACCTTGTCTACTCTATTCTTCCAGTAACTTGCTTTCTGTAGACAGGCTTTTAAATCTTGTTCTTATCTGAAAGAAACACGTTAGTTAGATTCCTTACCTCCCAGGCGTCAGCCTAGATCCGGAAAGATATTTCGTCAGCAGTACCCCTGCGCGTCGGTAGGCGTCGTCTGCGGCTCCACGTCCGTCATCGGCGTCGTGATCGCCGGGATGACTTCGTCGGAGTACTTAGATGCCTGCCCTCACACGCTGACGTCAGTTCCCCTTTTTTCCGCGCCAGCAAGCGCAGATCCGGGAAGAGCGTACCCTTAGTCATTTTTTGACTAAGTTTTTGGACATTTTGTCTATCTTTTTCGAGTCGACTTCAACTCCTGGTGCCGGTAGGGATGACCGGGTTCAAGCCGTGTGACGTCTGTCACCAACTGATGTCGGTTACCGACCCTCACCATCGGTGTCTCTACTGCCTTGGGGCCGACTACGATGACAAGTTGTGCCCCGACTGCCGGGCCTTGACGTCGAAAGCTAGGCGGAAGCGGTCCCGCAAGCTCCTTGAGATCTGGCAGTCGGCTCCGTGCCGCTCGAGGTCCCGGTTGAGGAGGAAGTTGAGGGGCCGGTCGCGGAGCCGCAGGCCTCACCACTCGTCGGGATCCAAGTCCTCGCACTCAGGTAAGTCGAGGCATGGCAAAAAAGTCGAAGAAGCGACATCGCTCTTCTGACTCCCCTCGCGCGACTCGGCCGAGGGTTCGGGTGGCACCACCCACGCGGCTCCGCCGGAGCCGCAGGAGTCGCATCCAGCCTCACACCCTCCGGTCCCTGAGCTTCATGCGACTCCGAGACTTTCTCGTGGCCATGAGGACTCTCTTCCCGCCGTTGAGGCCTGCCGGCGTGCCTCCGGGACCCGCAGGTCCGACTGGGGGTCCTAGCAAGCCGGCGGCTTCGGCCCCGGCGCTGTCGTCGACTTCGGTCCTGACGCCGCAGGCCCCCATGGGATCAAGGCCTGGATCCCGGTCAACGCCAGTTGACCTAACGACTCCTCCGCTGGCGCCGACCCACATGGTGTCGCTCCCGGCGCCATCCTTGGACACCGCTGTCCCTGCTTTCAGCCCCGGTCCGGGGTCGGAGCGGCGCCGCTCAGCGCAGTCTCCGGCGTTGATGGGTGAGCCTTTCGCCTATGACCCGGCTCCGTCATTTCTGCCTGATTACCAGGACACGGATGAAGGGGAGGACTAGGAGTGGTCTGAGGACCATCTGGCACAGCAGTGCCAGTTAAGTCAGGACTAGGCAGATGAGCTGGGGGAGGCCAGTGGTCTAGACACTTTGCCTGACACTGGTTTCGTCTCTCCTCCTTCCGTGGCTACGGAGGAGGGTGCTACTTAAGCTGTGGTGCTGCGCAAGGCGGCCAAGGCCTTGCGCCTGGAGCTCCCTGTAGCGGCCGTGAGGACTAACCTCCTCACTGAGGTGCTTCAACCGCCAGTAAGCTCTTCAGAGCCTCTGCTGCAGTTTAATGAGGCCCTCACCGACGTTCTGATGGGCACTTGGTCCAAGCCCTCCACAGTCTCTCCTGTGGATCGGAACATGGCCCGGCACCACTGCCCAGCTCTGGGCGACCCCTGCTTTCTGTCCATACACCCCACCCCTGAGAGTCTGGTTATCCAGGCCTCCACGTCCCAAACGGCCTTCCCGTCCACACCTCCGGACCGGGAATCCAAAAGGATGGAACAGTTTGGCAAGAAACTCTTTTCCTCACTCAGTCTTGGGTTGCTGTCCATTAATACTGCATGCCTTTTGGACTGTTACAACCACTATCAGTGGGATACGGTGGTGGACGTGCTGCCCCAGTGTCCAGAGGAGGCCAGGACATGGCTCGCCCAGGCTCTTGCTGAGGGGCGTGATGCAGCACGGTATTCCATTAGATGTGGACTTGACACCATGGACTCGCTGGGCAGAACGATTGCAACGACGGTGGCGATTCGTCATCATGCCTGGCTGAGGTCCACAAACTTTTCAGGGGATGTCCAGAGCACTCTCATGGACATGCCTTTTGATGGCCGTCGCCTTTTTGGCGACAAAGCAGATAGCGTGCTGGAGCGCTTTAAGGACTCCAGGGCTACGGCCAAGTCCTTCGGTCTGACGGCCCAGCGCCAGCAAACTTCTGCATTTTGCCCCTTTCGTGGCCAGGAGGGGGCGCCTCGCACGTTCGTCCAGCCACATGCCGCAGAACCAGCCTCAACGCGGACGTGGTTTCCGCCGTGGCGGAGCAGGGGGACAGAGAGCCAGTCAGTCCACATCCGCTCCCGCAGCATCTGCCTCAAAGCCTTCATAGTCCGAGCTTTCATGCCCATTCCATGACAGTGGGATGCCCATTCCACGCCAGTGGGAGGCAGAGTTCGCCATCACCTGCTA
Organism: Triturus cristatus; assembly: GCF_964204655.1. Lineage (NCBI taxonomy): Eukaryota > Metazoa > Chordata > Amphibia > Caudata > Salamandridae > Triturus > Triturus cristatus. The sequence continues at coordinate 834,222,649 of NC_140591.1, forward strand.
CACTGGCGTACCATCACTTCGGACAGGTGGGTGCTGCAAATCGTCCGAAGGGGCTACTCCTTCCCCTTCGAGACGACCCCTCCAGCCATGCCATCGTAGTACCACCATGGCGGTGGTCGCAGCTCATCTGTGCAGATTAGGGGTTCCAGTCTTCCCCTATCTCAACGACTGGTTGTTAAAGGTGGGCTTGCCCTGAACAGTCGTCTCCCACCTCCAGACTACGGCCGACCTCCTGCATTTGCTGGGGTTCTCCATCAACGTGCCGAAGTCACATCTGAGTCCCTCCCAGAAGCTCCTCTTCATTGGAGCGGTTCTCGACTCGGCGCAGGTTCGGGTCTATCTTCCCGAACAGCGGGTTCGGGATATTCAGGCTCTGATTCCGATCTTTCAGCCTTTATCCCGAGTTTCGGTCAGGATGGCCCTACGGCTGCTGGGTCTGATGGCCTCCTGCATCCTGCTGGTACATCACGCCAGGTGGCAGATACAGGCTCTGCAGTGGGACCTTAAGTTCCAGTGGGCTCAACATCAGGGCAACCTGTCCAACCACGTCCTGATCTCGGAGGGCACTGCAAGACAGTTGCAGTGGTGGCTCACAGACCGCGATTGGGTCAGTGGCAGATCCCTCTCCCTACCCCAACCGGAGTACGTAGTGGCGACGGATGCATCCCTCCTGGGATGGGGGGGGGCCACATGGGAGAGGCGGAGATCAGAGGCCTCTGGTCTCCGGCGGAGTCCCGGCTCCATTTCAACCTATTGGAGCTGTGGGCGATCCGGCTTGCATCGAAGGCATTCCTTCCCTCTGTTCGGGGAAGTGTAGTGCAGGTGTTCATGGACAACACCACCGCCATGTGGTATTGCAACAAACAGGGTGGGGTGGGGTCGTGGACCCTTTGTCAGGAGGCTTTGCGCCTCTGGACATGGCTGGAACATCAGGGCATCACCCTGGTGGTTCAACACCTGGCGGGCTCTCTGAACGCCAGGACGGACTAACTCAGCCGTCGGTGCATGTTGGATCACGAGTGGCATCTGAACTCTGACGTGGCGCAAGGTCTCTTTCGGCAGTGGGGAGAGCCTTGGTTAGATCTATTCGCCACCGAAGAGAATTCGCAATGTCCTCAGTTCTGTGCGTTGGAATTTCCAAGGCAGCACTCGCTCGGAGATGCTTTTCGTCGCAAGTGGAGTTGCGGTCTGTTATACGCCTTTCCGCCTATACCACTTCTGCCCAGAGTGCTGAAGAAGATCAGGCATGACCGGGCCCAAGTCATCCTTGTGGCTCCGGATTGGGCAAGAAGATACTGGTATCCCGAGCTACTCAGTCTGTGAATCGATCCCCCGATTCGACTGCCTCTTCAGGAGGACCTTCTCTCGCAGCAGCAGGGGACGGTCCTCCACCTGAACATGTCCAGCCTCCACCTCCATGCGTGGAGATTGAGCGGCGGCAGTTGATGCCATTTGACTTGCCTCCTGAAGTCTGCGATGTGATTCTGGCAGCCAGGCGTCCCTCCACTAAAATGGTATACACCTGCAGGTGGAACAAATTTGTAGCATGGTGCACAGCAAAGGCTGTGGCTCCCCTTTCCGCCCCTCTTTCTGAGGTTCTCCTCTTTCTTCTTTCCCTGGCCCAGCAGGGCTCTGCTCTGGGCACCATCAAGGGATATCTTTCAGCTGTTTCAGCCTTCTTGAGGCTTCCTGATCAGCCTTCTCTTTTCAAGTCCCCTGTTAATAGATTCTTGAAAGGCATTACTCACATGTGTCCTCCTATTCCCTTTGTAATGCCTCAGTGGGACTTGAATCTGGTGTTAACTTATCTGATGTGTGCTCCCTTTGAGCCATTTCATAACTGTCCTCTTCGTCTTCTGACTCTCAAGACTGCTTTCCTGGTTGCCATCACCTCTGCCAGAAGAATGAGTGAGCTCCAGGCTCTTTCTTCTAAACCTCCTTTCCTCTCTGTCCATCAGGACAAGGTTGTTCTGAGGACTCGTCCTTCTTTTCTTCCTAAGGTGGTTACTGCCTTACACATCAGGCAGTCCATTACCTTACCCACCTTCTTTCCGCCTCCGTATCCCTCGAAAGAGGAAGAGAGGCTCCACCGCCGGGACCCAAAACGTGTGCTCTCCTTTTATCTGGATTGCACAAAACAGTTCCGGGTGGACGACCAACTCTTCGTTGGCTACGTGGGCGCTAACAAGGGGCGGGCAGTGCACAAGCGAACCATCTCTCGGTGGGTCGTTTTGTGCATTAAGGTCTGTTATTCCTTGGCTAAGAAGGATCCTCCTGTGTGGCTGAGGGTTCATTCCACTCGGGCCACAGCGGCTTCTACTGCCTTGGGACGGGGAGTCCCTCTGCAGGGCATTTGTCAGGCAGCTACGTGGGCCTCCCTGCACACGTTTGCCAAGCATTACTGCCTGGACAGCCAAGTCCGGAGAGACGGCTTCTTTGGCCATTCCGTTCTCCAGGACTTCCTGGTGTGATCTTGGTTCGCAGACCCACCACCGGGGTTGGTATTGCTGGGGTATCTATTCTAAGGTAAGGAATCTATCTAACGTGTTTCTTTCAGATGCACAAGTTACTTACCTTCGGTAACGATATATCTGTAAGAAACATTAGTTAGTTAGATTCCTTACAGCCCCACCCATCCTCCCCATTCTGCGAACCGATATCTAGGGTTAAGGTCATCTCTTTCAGGGCCCTAGAAACATGGCACCAGTGTCGGTTTCTTGCATGGCTCTTTGTTCCTGGCGCGGAAAGCTATGTACAGAACTGACATCAGCGCGGCGATCACGACGCCGACGACAGACGCCGAGCATCAGACGACGCCTACCGACGCGCTGGGGTACAGCTGATGAAAAATATTTCCGGATCCAGCCTGACGCCTGAGAAATCTAACTAACTAATGTTTCTTACCGAAGGTAAGTAACTTGTGCATCTTGTCACATTTGCTGAGCATTCCAGGGAGCTTTGTGTTAGTTTATTTTCTTTCTCTGTCTTCAAAGTGAGAGGTTTATGTGGGTCTGCTTGAGGAAGACTGTACAACGTTATTGTTTTTTCTAGCGCACAGCAAATTTTAAATGTCTGTGCTGTTGATCAAATAAATCCATTGGGTGATGACATTCCACATATCATTTGTGCGATGTATACTTTTATAACTAAAACTGTATGTGAGTGCAAATGTAATAGTCCTTTCGATCGAAGATGCGTTTTCTGTAATGGCAGTATGCTACTATACCATGCATACTCCACGTTATCCCACTCCATTCCACTCTGCACCACTCCACACCCCTACACTCTACTTTGCACCACCCCACACTATGCCACTGCACTCTTCTCTGCACCCCTTCACTCTATGCCTCTCTACTCTACCCCACTCCACTCTACGCCAATACACTCAACCTCACACTACTCTACTATGCACCACTGCACTCTACACCTCTCAACTTTGCTCCACTCTATGCCACCCTACTCGGCACCATTGCAGTCTATGGCACTGCACTCTATGCTAATGCACTCTATACCACTTCACTGTATGCCAGTTCACTCTTTCAATTCCCTCTATGCCACTCTAATCTAGTCTGCACCAATGCACTCTATTCTAAGACAATCTACTCTACGCCAGTGCATTTGGCGCCACTGCACCGAGTGCCATTCCACTCTGCACCACTATACGCCATTTTACTCTTTCACTGAACTCTACTCCACTCTATTCTACTCTGCACTACTGTACTGTACACCACTGTACTCTGCACCACTACAATCTACGCCACGCTCCTCTGCACCACTGCACTCTACGACAGTATACTGCGCAACACTGCACTCTCTGCCACTCTACTTTATGCCACTCTACACCATTGCACTCTACGTCACTTCACTCTATGCCACTCTATTCTGCTCTGCACCACTGTACTCTGTCACACTGCACTGCTCTACGACCCTGCACTCTTGACACTCTACTCTGCATGACTGCACTTTATGCCACTGCACCCTACCCTACATTACTTCACTCTATCCTGCACTACTCCACTCTGCCACTTCACTCTATGCCCCTCTACACCTTTGCACTCTACTCTGCACCACTCCACACTATTCCACTTCACTAGACACCACTCTACTCTGCGCTACTCCACTCTACGCCATTGCACTGTACGCCACTGCAATCTACTCTGCCCTGTTTACTCTATGCCACTTCACTCTAAGCTATTCTACATCATTGCACTCTACGCCAATGCACTCTACATCACTTTGCTCAAAACCAATGCACTCTGCGCCATTCTACTGTGCACCACTGTAGTTTACGCCTCTTCATTCTAGACCACTCTACTGCACTCTACACTCCACTCTACTCTACTCTGCCATTCTATGACACATCTCCACTCTAAGCAATATCCCTCTATGCCACTCCATGCCACTTTCCTCCACTCTAATCTATTCTATGACATAGTGTCATAGAATAGAGTGGCACTCTACTCCACTCTGTGCTGCTCTGTCAGTATACTCCACCCTTACACCACCCTACTTTACAACACTCTAATGCACTCTATGCAACACATTCTGTGCCACTCAATTCTGCTGTACACCACTCCACGACATTCTATGCCACACCACTCTACGACACTCTGCGTAACTCTGACACTGTACTCCACTCTGCCACTCAACTTTGTCCTTCCACTCAATGACACACTACTCCCTCCATGATGCTCCACAATACTCTACGCTACTCCATGACGCTCCACTTCACGCCTCTCCACACCATTCAGTTCTACTGTATGCCGCACCACTCTTCACCACTCCATAACATTCACCTCTACTCCACTTTACAACATTTCACTCAGTCATTCTCCTTTACCCCACTAACTTTTAACCATGCTGAACAGCAGCCACTCTGGTGTACAACATTGCTAAAACATATAGCTCTTGTATAGGCGTAACTTATTCACTTTGCCAATGCTTGTTTTCACTGGTGTATGCTGCCAACAGATTATGTAAAATCGAGTGGAAAGAGGTAGGGAACAAATGTATATAAAAAGCTTTTTTATTTTAAAATGGGCCGCTCAAGAAGGTGGCATGTTGAGTCTAGTCGTATGCCGATGTAATATTAGATTCTAAAGTGGTGGAGGCAAGACTGTTAGTTCTCTCCCCATCAATTTCCCCAGTGTTTAAAGATTTAAAAAATACCGATAGGCGCTTGCCTTTGTCAGTGATTTTGTTTTACGTTTTGCATTTTGGACTCTGTATTCAAGGTAAGCCTAGACAACAGTTCATGAGAATTCAATGAAAAGATTACAAGTAATGTTCTTTAGAATTTCTTTCACTGTACTCTGCAGTTCTCCCCCTCTATTTTCCAGTGGTGTATAACGCATAACAGAGTTTTAAAAAAAACATAGAACAAACATAATTCAGATGGCACGAATGACCGGACAGATTGTTTCCTTGCGATGAACTTCACATGGTAAAATATTTTAAATAAAAAGTTTGTCTTGTGGTACTTACTCCCTTTGCTTGCTTTCCGCGTGCTCATAGTTTCCACTTCTCTCTCTCTCTGGCAGGGGGCAATGTCTGTGGACTCCATCACGGACCTCGATGACAATCAGTCTCGGCTGCTAGAAGCCCTGCAGCTCTCATTACCAGCAGAGGCTCAGAGCAAGAAGGAAAAAGAGCGAGATAAGAAGTTAAGTCTGAATCCTATTTATAGACAGGTTCCCAGGCTGGTGGATAGCTGCTGTTTACATCTGGAGAAAAATGGTAAGTGAAAAGATTACGGATTTCCTTGTTGGTGAGAAATGTGCTGCTGTGTTAGATCCTAGGCTTGTATGGCCAATCACGCCCTTGCACTAGAGATGTATTCGGTGTTGGGCTGTGGAGTAAAGAACTAGAGTACACCATTCAAAATCACCACTTCAAAAGATTGGTTAATTGCATGTTGAGCTAGCTGCAGAGATACTTGTTTGTCAGTCATCTGTAATCTTTGGACTCCCTTCCCCCAAAATGTATCTGAAGAAACCCCCAATTTCCTCATGCATTAATGTTATCTTTGACATTTTCCTCAGCCCAGGCAACATCTTTGTCCTTTTTTCAAACATTTATTTAGATTTTAAAATGAATATTAGATTGTGTTAGTCAGACTTTAAACCATTATTACCACTGTAAACAGGGTTCCATGATTATCATAATTCAGTAAATCAGATTCTTTACCTCGTGTAGTGCTTGAAAAGCTCCTTGTAATGAATAACAGACATGATACATATCGCCTGAATGCATCATTTGTTGCTGGGAATTCCATCAGTTCTTCTATGTATCGAGAGCAATAACAAAGCAGGTGTAAATGAGGGCAGAGAAGAAAATAGACGCTGTGCAATGCAAATGTGATCAGAAAAACCTTGCCGAGGGAAACGACCATCATTTGAAGTATCTACTGCCGTGTGTATGATTTGGCAAAAATTCTCATCCGAGATCTGAAGGACATGCGAAATGCAGTTGTCTACTTTGTTTGAGCTTGAGCATGAGTCTGACTGATCCTGAAAATGCAGCTGTTCTTGGAAACAGGAACCAGACACTACTGCAAACACACCGGTTTACCAAGTAATGCCTCTTTAGACGTTTACTTTCAGGTGGTAGCATAGGTGTACATCACGGCCTACTCTTGATAGGTGATGGTGGGGTCGTGTTTTTTGTTCAGATTGTGCAGATAGCACACCTATTGCTCACAAGAAAGATAGTGTCCGAGCAGTGTTATTCTTTTATGTGATAAATATATATAACATTATAATATGATAATATGCTGAGTAATTTTACAAGGTTCTATGCTATTGTCATCTCTATTACTCTGTAGTTACTTGTTGTCTTAGGTTTACACCATTATCCTGGTGTACAGGGGTAGGGTTCATGCAAACGCTAGAGCTCTGTGTGTTGACTGTATTTTTATCATTCCTGTCATCATAGTTCAATGCCTTAATCCGATTTCTGTTTAGTCTCATACATTCCTTTACAATGGTTATGTATAATAACCACATTGCCTGGCCTGGGTGGCAGTGGTTGCTCAAGTTCAGACTACTGTCTTTAGGGATGCCTAATCGGTGGTCCCAGTTTAAAGAGGGAACTGGGCAGCAGTGGCAGGTACAGACCATTGCACCGTGTGTCTGCCCAATAAGGGCTCAACGCAAAATAACGAAGAGAGGCACACAGGCATCATGTTAGCATCAGCATTGCTGGAGAAAGGGATAACCACAGAGCAATGTGCAATACAGGTGTATAGGCCTCACATTGACAACACCATCATTGAGAAGATCGCAGAAACTGGTTTCAGTCCTTTTGATCTGACATCCTAGTACATTGCACGCTACAGGAAAAAATGCTGTTTACCGCTTCTCTTCCAATCTGTGCTGCCGTATAAGCTGTGTTGCTTAATCAAGATATGCAGACAAAGACAAAAGAGAATTTGACTGAGGGCAGGCCAACATCCAAACATGCCATGAAGAGGTGGTTCTAGCCATGGCCGGATGTTGATCTCCACCACTCAATCAGGTGTGCTGGGTTGCAGCCAGCCAAACAGGCCAGCGCACTTGGCATGTTCAGTAACGGCAAGGATCTGTTGGCAAGGTGAGCGAGAATATCCTGCCCACTATATTATAGATATAGACAAGGTGAGGCAATCGGAGCTTCTCCAGCTAGATGTCTAGCATTCTGTTGTGGACCTAAGGAAGGCCTCCAAATGAGCACAGGGTCAAGCTTGATCATTACTCTATCTGCAATGTCAGTCCTCTGTACTGTGGCTGTGGTGAGCAGATCACCCAGGCAGGGCAGTTGTTGATGACACTTTACAACATAACTTAAGACTTACACTCTGTGAAATAGTAAACATTACATGTTGTGCTTAAGAGTAAGAGTACAAATTGTCACTTTTTTATTGACCGTTTTAACAAAGCCATTTCTACTTATCAATATAAAAATATTTCACAGTTCAGATCAACATACGTTTGACTTTTAAAAAACCTTTTAAACGTTTAGCAGTATTAATTGCATTGAAATCACTGATATTCGTTACTGTACTAGCAAGTTCTTGTTCGCAATTCCATTTTGTATGATACTAACAAGGTCTTGGATCATTCGCCTTCAAGTATGAAAACATGCAGTAAATGTAAACATATCTTATTGGTTTCACTACTCTGACTGCAAAATCGACACAGGCCAAGAAACGTAGACGAGAGATTTAGAAGCTCTAGTGATTTAACATGCCCTACCTGAATTCCATTACACCATTCCTAATTTGTATATTCTTTACGTGGTACCAATATCAAGTTGTCATACTTTCAGGTAGGGACCTCGCTTTGACCATTGCCAAGCCAATTGCCACCAAAACCTCTTATTCTAGCTTTAATTTGAGATTGATAGTGCCAAGAGAGACCCCCTGATCTTGTGCCAGCTCACCGAGAACCAAAACCTCGAGCTAGAATCAACATAAGTAGCTAATGTTTAAGCAATCTCCACAGCTTATTTTTCCTTTTCATCAAAAACTTAATTAGCGAACAAAACCAAACTACCTTCAGTGTTGATGTCCCAGCGACTAGCATACTGATGCTCATAACATAAAATTAGAATCATTTTACCATTCTAATTAATTGCTTTATCCGATTAGGCAGCAGAAGCCTCGTTAAACTCAGGAGATCCCTGCCTAGATTAAGTAGGGTCCTTATTGAGGCATCACAGTTAAATCCAATCAAAAACAATACGCAGGTCTTAGAAGGACTGAGTTGCCTATTGTCTCAATGAACACTTTCCATACAAATGAAGTTCCAGAGGGCATAGTTTGAGTTTTCCTTCTTTGGATGGTTACCCTGTTATTAGCTGATCAAGCTGATGCAGACATTCAGGACTCAGGGCAGACCTACGTCTGCGTCATGAAAGATGGTGACGTCTGCGTAGTGCAGTACCACGGGCTCAGTGTTTAGATGGAAACCATGAGGTTTAGCGAATGCTCCTACCAAATCAGACAGTTATGGACACCCTGTACATCAGAAAATGGTCAGATGGTACTTGGAACACAGAGACTATCTTTTAGATAAAAGAATTACATTTATGTAAAGAGCAGTATTAGTGAGGGAAGTAGGTGGTAGGGGCTCCGGTGCCCCCTGGTCACATTTGGGACATGGACACTGTGTGTTATTATGCAGGCCTTACTTTTATTAAGAAGTGGTCTCTACCAAGTCGTTTCAGTTGGCACCACTTGTATGTTGTGCTGCTATTTTTCGTGCACTGTTTCAGCTGTGATTGAGTTATTTTGTTGCATGGGTTAATAATTAAATGTCTATTACTGTTAGATTTCTTTTATGAATAAATATTACGTAGTGCATATTAATAATGCTGTTTGCAAGAGTTTGATGCATAATATGTCTGAATGTTTCTGTTCTAGGTATTTAATATGACGATATTATAATATAAGCAGTTTTTACTTGAGAAAGTTTTCATATTTTCCTCTATTATTGCTCAGAGACGGGAATTGTGGCCATTTTACAATGTTTAATTCATAGTCCTGTATTGCATAAAATGTCTAACGGTTACTACTAGTCCACTCATCAAATGAGTACTCCCCATCCTTAACTGAAACATTGCCGCCGGCCCCGTTTTTGATGGCCATCTCCCCTTGCTGCCATTCCAGGTTGTGACAGAGCGGTGTCTGAAGCATCAGAGACGTAGAGTGCCAAAAAAGTCAAACTCTATTATGGTGTCCATCGATGAGTAAAAAGATTGCGCTCTGCATTGTGGATAGCTAGGATGTGTGATAGGGAGTCACATTGTCAGAGTTGTTCTGCCAGCATCCTCCCTGCTTTATCTCCAGGCTCATAGTGTCCCGATTTAAGTTGCAGCAAGGCACACTCTGGTTTGCATTTTTTTTTTTATTATTTACATTTCCAGGTTTTCCACTGAAACTACTAGTTAAACAACCCATATTTTTTCTATGAAAAGAATAACAGTTATGTCCCCCCAATATGTTACATTATATTGATGCCATTAAACTTTTTTTTTTAATAATCGCATGATATCACTTCTTCTTTAACATTGCTCAGCAGCATATTCTAATACTTATAACGCATAATAGAAATGTAGGTATTGGCCTTCCCCGGAGGCCTCCCCGTCCAGGAGTGCCTGCATCACCTTCTGCCACATCTGAATGTTCTCCTCTACTTTGTAATCCTCTCTAGTATTCGTGGAGTGAATCTCCTCTGCCAGTGCCCGCTCCAGCGGCTTTTGAATTAAATAGTATCCAGGACGAACTTCATCTTAACTAGAGATCCCTGGAGAGACGGGGAGGAATATTTTCAATATTTTTTCACGAGCAGTCTAGTTTCCAACTCAGGAGAGGCTTGAGTGTTTACATCCTTCCATCTCCGCATGCCGAGTCTTTCATCCTGGAACCTGTGATGCAAGATGTACTTGCCACCTACCTATATTGTCTAACCAGACATGATTGAGCCCTCATTGTTAGTGATTTAGACATTTTTCGTTTGAAGCAGGTGTTTTTCCTTTGGAAGCTTCTACCAAGAAATGTTCATGTACTAATGTTTCACTGTTGAGGACTTGAGTTCCAAACCATGAAGGCGCCATGGACTACGACATCTTTGAGTGTTTGAGTACAGATCGGGAAAACGTTAATGCAAGTACAGGTACCATCCACACAGCAAAGGGAAGAATATTTTGTGTGTCTGGGATGAGGCATCCACCAGGGATCAAATAAGTCATAGCCTTGCATCAAGTTTCTGGGGATTCCATTTCCCTGCTGCCAGCCAGCTCAGCTGCTTGACCGGTCAGTCACCTAATCAAGTGTTTTGTTCCAGTTGCCGCTGATCATAAATCTGGTTTTGCCAAGATCAAGGAGTACCCTTGGTATTTTGGCAAACAATTTAGACTTGGCACCTTTGAGAGCTGATCTGACAGCTGTTGAAACCCCGTATGTTTCATTAAGGCATGTTCAATCCTTGTGTTCACTAGCCGAAGGGATATTGATTTCGAGAACAGAAAGGCAGCACCTCACTTATTGTAACCAGACGTATTGTTTACAAAGACACCTCTCCCAACCTACACTCTTTTCAGGTTTCCACATTACTTCAGTGAGAACTGGGTCTTCTAGAGTAGGGAGATTTCAGCAGTTTTGAGACCAGTGAAGCCAGAATCTTTTTCCATTTGATAATGTGACAGGCAATTGATGAGATGTTCTTGCGTAGATGTGATATGACCTGCTCTGGTTTAGTTAATTCGTATCAGCAAAGGGAAGAGGGAGTTAAAAGCTATGCGGAAATTAAAGAAACCCCATCAAGAATTAGGGAGCAAGTTTGGGGGACATTTAAAATAGAAATGGGATCAAAAGAGCTCCACCTGTACTACTTTGTCACAGAAGAAGAAACCATATATAAGGCAAGAGTTTGCCTGAGGAAATATGAAAAGATCGGTAAACCCTGGTGGGAACAATCCAATATGGCTGAACGAACATACAACGCATGCAGACTTGATTTGAATTATATTAGTGGAGGAGGTCCTCTCTGTAGATGCTAAGTGGACATTTTAATTACATTAACATATCTGAAGTGTTGCTTCAGATATACTGTAGTGATATCTAAAATACATATACAAGTTTTATTTAAAAAAATCAAAGTAAATGTGCAACCTGAGGGGGCCCTCAAAAAGAAATTTCAAATATCAGTGCTTTGTTTCTTTATGACATTTTCATAGGCCTAGCGGGCAATCATGTTAACTGGAACACTTAGCGCACTTGGCTGAGCGTAACTGCTGCATTGATGGATAACTAACAACAAAATTAGTGGTTGGCTTTTTTTGTAATTTGAATTGCAATATAAGCTTTTTGTGGTCACGGATTATACATCTGGCTCTGGGTTACTCAAAGGACCTTGGTGACTTCTGCATAGTTTACCTAATACAAATGATGGAATGGCATTATAAGAAGTATTATATGATATTGCACATGGATTAAGGGCAATCCACTTTTGAAGTGGTGCTTAATCACTTGATAAATAGTGTAGGCATTTCAGAAGGAGAGGTTATCCTTGGGAAACAATGGGGTGCATTGTTGTCTTTTGTTCATAGTTGAGTTCATCCAGCTGATCATGTTGTGGTTTGATGTCTCTTCCAACAGAGTTTTAACTAATTAAAGAGGCTGTTGATGTGCTTCCCTTGCAGGTCTGCAGACAGTGGGCATCTTCAGAGTCGGGAGTTCGAAAAAGCGAGTTAGACAGGTACGAATAATCCAATGACGTGTTCACGCTGTACGGTATAAAACAGCTGCAATGAGATGGTTTTCTGTCAGTATTTATCTGTAAAAATCAGTACAAAAGGTAAACTGGGAGCCTTATATTAGAACATTACACATACCTTCTATCACAATGATGAAATGGTCGCTTCATGGAGATGCACACATTATACAACCCATCTCACAATACACAAAACATAGCTTGCATTCCTGCTGTCTGCCATAATCGTTGTGACAGTGAGCAGTAAACCTACAGATCTATGCAAATATATACAGACACTGTAGATGGAGGTTGGTTGACAATCCTGGTCCCTATAACTTGTGTTCACTACCTCCCTCTTTCCTGTATAGATAAAGTCTTCGGCATCGACTGCCACAGTATCACCGGCATGCACTCCTCTGTAACTCTGTGTGATAATCAATGGCAAATGCTGAATCTTTGCCTCACCATTCAAACATCATTTGCCACCCTCTAACAAAGCAGACACGCCATCCATAGCAATCACAATGACTTGCTACTATACAGTACTTATTGTGACAATCTTGCCATCTCTAAATACTACAAACCGTGTTTAGGTTGGTGCTCAGTTTACTGACCTCAGAAGGATGAAATGCTGAACTGGCCTGTGGCTATGATTCAGACATATGACCTACTGGTCGGACAAGCAGCAAGCATCTGACTCGCTGAGACATTTTGCTGGATACTGATGTGATATCTCCTTTGCCTACCATCTTGATACTAAGTACAGTACTTGTGTTAGAAAGGACGGCCTTATCGTTGAACGAATACGAAGTAAAACACGAGTTCTGTACTAAGTGTTGTATATTTTTTTTATTGTTCTTACAAAAAAAAATACAAGGGTGCAGTGGTTGAGAAAAACTCATTGAGGTGAGGTTATGGGCGTTAAAAAAACACACAGACCGATAATTGTTATTATTTAGCATAATTCTGTACTCGCTGTTTTCATTTCTTGATGAGCTCTGGGCTACACTCAAGAATGGGATTGTGGTGATTGTCAGGGTGCTGGAGGGGTTTTTGTATTTCGTTCAACAAAGCACGAGTAACTTGGACTGTTTTAATGACATTGTTGAGATGGAGTTCGTTATCAATGTGGATAGTTGGGCTTTTCAGGTACTTCGGAAAAACGTCGTCAAATTCTGCTCTGAAATTCCAATTTCTAAAGACTAACATGCTTTAAATGTTGCGTATTGCATTCTGCAAGTATTTGCTGAATTCTTTTGTGTCTGGAGCATTGGCTGCCATATAATGTGTTCATTACAGTTTGGATGGCGCATTTAGTCATATAGTGTGAGCCAGATACCTACGACCACCTTTTTTCCCCTGGTGGTTTCCATGATGCAGAGGACTTTGAACTTCACCAGAAGCTAATTTAAAACTATTCAAGTGGGTTTTGTGTGGTCCTGCATTTTGCAACTTCTGGTGTCCTAACCGAGCTCTTTTAATTTGTCTCTGTGGATGGATCTGCATGAGTGAGAGGACTTTAAGCATAGAACGTTGGAAGTGAGTGTTTTTGGCCTCTTTGGACCTCAGAAGAAAAGGAAGTGTTAAATATACATAAAAGAAAAGGGTCCCAGAGCCTTGATCACATCCTGCATGGACTATGCCAACGCACTGTATGTTGGTCTGCCTGGTTATCTTTTGAATAAACTCCAGGTCGTTCAGAATGCTGTAGCCAGACTACAACTGAACCTCTTTAAGAGGGTAAGCATTGGCCAACACCTCCGTGGACTCCATTGGTTGCCAGTGAAAGAGAAGGTGCAGTTTAAATCTATGGTAATTGTGGTAACTGTTCATGCCGCTCTCTATGGATATGGCCCGGCATACCTTAGCGCAAGAGTCAGGTTTTATGTTCCGGCTAGGCAGTTATGCTCATCCACCAAGCTTATGGCATGCGTCCCCAGGTTTCGTAAGCAGAGGACTGGTGGCAGCTCCCTCTCTCAGATGGGTGCTGTAGCCTGGAACCAACTCCCTGTGGAGTTACATGCTCTGAGTGAACCTTAGCTGTTAAGGAAGAGACTGAAGACCTTACTTTTTATCTAGCTTTCTCCTCGTCTAATCACTTGCTGGGCACGTGCAGGGATACTTTTTGGAGTAGCTCTGCGCGATACAAGTACTGTCTAACATAACATATCCAGTAAAAGAGACCTCTGAAATTGCCATAATTTTGCTTCATTGTTGCCCTGCATCATGGTTTTTATTTGCAGGCAAACAGTTGTTTTGTTTCACCAAGAATCAACTTTGTCCAAGCAGCGTAACAGGTGTCCCAGCTTCCTACCTTTCCTTTTCATTTGCTGTTCTGTATGGAACTGGTGAGCCTGGTAGCCTAGAGTTGCGGTTCAGTGGAGGAGATAGTGGCAGTGTGTGTAGCGAGCCACAGGGTGTTGAGGGTAGCACAGTGAAGTTTGCAGATGCACTCCCCAAGGCCCTCAGGTAATGTTGCTCCGCTCCATGTTTTCAGATACTGGAGCGGGGAACAGAAGGCTTTGGGAGGTGCCCAAGACAGTGGCAGATGTCACAACAGGAAGGTGGGTGGGGGGGGGGGCGGGGGACGAATAGGTGAGTGGGGGAGGGGGCGGGGGGATGGGGAAAAAAAATACATTTTTTAAATGTATGTTTCGCTGCAGCCTCAGAAGCCGACAGCTGCCTCAGCTCTCCCAGCAGTCTCTGGAAAGGCAGAGGCTGCTCAGACAATTCTGGCGCTGCTCTCCTGCTGGGAGAACAGTTCCAGGATAGGTCTGAGCGGCCTGCTCTGCTGCTCACACTGTTGTGTAGCCTGTGTCTTTCTGCAACCCAGCGTCTCGTGCAGCACAGAGACAGCCGGCATTAGGCCAGTGCAGCTTGTGCTAGCTAGAGGAACCTGCATGCCCGCCGACGTTCTTACACCTGTTTGCTTTCCACTTCGGATTCTCCCATAGTGTAGGGCATCTGATCCTGGTTGCCTGCTCCAGCATCAGACAGCACCACTCTTCCTGCTTTCTCTGTCCCCTGCCCTCCGCCCAACCTCTAGGTCTTTGTCTGTTACGTCAGGATGTGCTCGTGATGGGCCACATCACCGTACCCTGAGGTGGGTTCTGAAGAATCCTGCCCCACGACCTCCCTAGTTATTAGCATCTCCTCAGAATGTGGACCCAAAGCTGTTCGGCGGCAGGAAAGAGATTTCAGGGGTTGATAGGAAGCAGTGGAGGGCAACTTTAACCTTTACCTCACTATCGGGGGGAAAAACAAATTTGTGGCCAGGTGGCACCATTGACAAGAGGCTCAAAGTTCCCAAAGCACTAGTCAATACCTCTGACATCCTCCTCTCCAAGTGACTGCAAAAAAGTTGAGGTCAGGGAGGCAAATCTTCACCAGAACTTTCCAGAAAACTAAATCAAAACCTCTTAGAAATAAATCCAATCACATTGGAGCTTTAAAACGGCTCTCCTCTATTCCTGCTTATTTTCTTAAACTTTCTGGATCTAATACCAGGGTAGAGTCCAAAAGAAATGGTACTCCGAGGGATACTGGACTTTTGAATCTACACTACTCTTTCCAGAAAACATTAAAGGAAAAGGATCTGGCAAGGAAATCATTGGACCCGTTTGTCGCATCTGCTCCCTTAGTCCTGGCTTACACTCTGCCAGAGAATGTGCCTCCAGCTTTGCCCCCTTTGGACTGTCATATGCCCACAGTTTCTTCAACTCTGACTACTGTAGTTGCCCCAGTTAATAAAATAGTAATGTCTTTATTTTTCAGCTCTCCCAGTAGACTTGCATCTTCAGTACCTAATTTTATCTGAATCTCCAGAACTTAATTTGAATGCCTCTACTTCTCTCCCTGGGGACTATATTCAATATTCCTTTGCATTACGCTATCTGGAACAAATTTTGTTCTTCATTATGAGTTTGTTGGAAAAAACGACAAATAACTCAGACCATATGCTTGACGCTTTATCTGTAATTCTTAAACTTCCCCACTAAAGTAGGAGGTTGGTCTGCTGGGAAAAGATCTGAAGCGCGTACAGGGGACTTTAAAGAAACTAGCATTCAAGTAGGTTGCCTACTATCTAAGTTCCACAGTAAGATTTGCTTTCCCCAAATAAATACTTTTGAAAGTGACGCAGACTCTCCTTTTTTAGAGGAGTTATTTAAACTCCGTGATGTCCAGTGGTAATTCTCGAATTACCTGCCAAGCTTTTTTCTTTATTAACCATGAAAAAGCAGGCCATCTGTAATATTAATACCACAAATGCCTCTATTTAGACTTTAAGTGGTAAGAAGAAAAGTGTCAAGAGGAAACGTGGCAGGATTTGTATAAAGCAATCAAGTATAGTAAGATTTGATATTGAGGCACCCTTCTAGGTTGATAACTTAGATGGCCCCACATATCCTGCAAGTCCTATTAGTTGAACTAAATCTCTTCTGCCAACTGTGACTGCTCTTTATACTTTACCACTGGACAGTGGCATTCAAGCGCCTGAGCATAAACAGGTCACTAAAGCCCTGGATCGATCTCAAGCTCTTTCACTATCGGTGACCTCTCCACACTTCACCACTGGACAGTGGATTTCGGCCACCTGTGTGAAAGGAGATCACTAAGGCCTTAGGTTAGATGGTTGATGCTTTCTGTCCGAACATGCCCCTTTGCCATTTTAGCAACTAGATTTCCTCAAATACCACCATATTCTGTTTTTGAAATGAATGATCCACCTATGACCCTTGATTTTGTTGTATTGTTTGATGAGGACATTTCTTACTTGAATCATTCTGTTATTAAAATGTTTGTCAGAAATAAGCTTTTTAAGGATGATAAGGAGTAATGATATTTTCTCAGTTAAATTACTGAATTCTGTAAATGAGAAATATCTAGGGTTACTTTTAATTCCAAGGATATTGTAAATTGGAGTTTAGAAAATTGCAACTGCCTTTTCAGTAAAGAGACCTGGTGTGAGATTCCTTTTGACTGTGAAAATTCTTTTATTATTTGCTGTCCTGCTTAAAAGGAAAGGCCACGCTAGTGGAGGAATTGCTACTCTCCTCAGCACAGAATATATCTGGTTATATAAATCCTTTAGTAATTTACTATTTAGTTGCAGGTGCATTGAGGGTTCGAAAATTGATCAGTACTTACTTTTTGATATTTGTGTGTCTCCTGGCCCAAATTTTGAATCCCTCATTAGCTCTTTCAATCTTTTTTCCCCCAAATTGCAGAAAGAGAGAAAATTGTTAAATTGATAATTGTGGGAAATTTAACACAAAAATCTCCGATGTGCTGTCAGCCTGTTTGCAGATATGAAACGGAAGGAAGCATTAA
The DNA here is from genome assembly GCF_964204655.1 of Triturus cristatus. Classification (NCBI taxonomy): domain Eukaryota; kingdom Metazoa; phylum Chordata; class Amphibia; order Caudata; family Salamandridae; genus Triturus; species Triturus cristatus. Next base: position 834,240,213 of record NC_140591.1, read on the forward strand.
ACATACTAAGTCCTCTTCTCCCTCCATCCTGTAGAGCAGGTAAGAGAGGCAAGCTTCTCTTAGGTGCATATAGGGATAATGATTATATAGTTGTAAATGGAAGATTGACCAATGATATGCCTGCCCACCTCAAATATAACAAGCATTGAAAGATCATTGACAAAGACGGCTCTGCGGTTTCATCCTGGGTCTTCTGCGCCCCCTGATCAGGTTTTTGTTTTTTTGAGAGTTTTCCTGTTCCTTCTGGGCTATTGGGGAATAGCATTTCGGTTGCAGAGTAGTCCCATCCAAGTTCTCCTTCTTCGTCTAGGATTTTCTTGTGTCTATGCTTCTTCCCTTCCGACCCCCATTTTGTTCTTTTCTGGACTCTCTTTTACTCTTGTGGACTATAGTCACTGGTGGAGGTATCCTCGCCTTCCACCCCTTCACTGCTGCTAGAGAGCCCAGTCTCTGACTCAGCTGATTCTTCATTCAGAGAATAAAACTTTTCCATGGAATCTGGGGAGAGATATCCTGCCTCAAAACTCTTCTGTTTTTTTTCTCGGGATAGCCCCTTTATTAATAGCTATCCATTGAGATTCCTCAAGCCCCATTTCCCTAGGCTTGCTGGTTGCTGTATCCCCCTTCAGTATTCACCTCTCTGGGGGTCTCTACAGGGCTCCTCCGGCGACCCCAGGACTGTATTCTCATCGCACGATCCCCAGGATGGCCTCCCCTCCTCCACATGTTCTAATGATATAGCTAAGGGGGAGTTCTGGGGGGTTTCTGTGTTGATTACCTCCTGAATAGCTATATTTTTATCCTTTTGTGGCGCAGCAGGCGCTCCCATCCCTTTGTCATTGTCAATAGGGGAAAACATACTGGTGATTGTAACTTGCTTTTTCTCTCCCGACCCCCCCGGCAGCATACCTTTCATATCGGTGGTTTGAGTGCCTTTGGGACCCTCCGTTTTGTCTTTGCCCTTTTCTTGCTTGGCTCCTTTGCTGGCACGACTATCTATCTTCTTTGGTGCTGCCTCAGTCTTGGAGTCATTCTCTTTGCGGGAGCTACATAATGTATTCAGGCGCGCCCTGCCACGACCTCCTCGCGCTGCCATGGGCTCTCTGGAATGGTTTTCGCGGTCTCTCTCTGTGTCACCATTGCTCCGCAACCCTAGCCAGCAGCTGGAACAGATCCTTCCGCTATCCCCTGCTAGCAGAAGCCGAGCGATGGATTCCCAGCGTGTGGAACCGGTTGTCGCGCATCGGCGGCTCTGGGCTCCGTTAGGTCTTCAGAACCACCGTGTGCAGAGAGGATTTGGTAGTCCTCGCATTTCGCGCTCCGTTTTCCTTATCCTCTGCGGCGATTTCTTTTATGATTAGCCTGGTTTATCTTCATCCTGATTCTGCCGGCGGATTGTATTCCATGCCGGTGATCGATGATCGGTGAAGACTCCGGCAGGTAAGCAGAGCGGAGTGGAGGTGAATGGTGACGAAACTCACTCAAGCGCCATCTTGCCCCTGGAGCTCCCGCCATCTTGTCCCTGGAGCTTATTTTTGTGCATGCATTTTCAAACTATGGAGCGGGAGGAAGAGATGTAAAATTGATAACACGTTTGATGAGTAACAGATAATCAAGTGAGGATCTAAACCAGTTATCACGCCTAGAAGAATCAGCCTTTACTGAGTAGCTCAAAGCCATAGGGTTTGTCTTTAGCATAGAGTTCAGAGTAGAGGTATTAAACTTCGAACAGTTTTCAGAGAGGGAGACTGACCTGTGCATCTGAGCTCTAGGCATAGTGGGGGTTGAGATAGTGAAAGGAATGGCAAGATGGTCTGACCATACTAAAGGAATTGGGCATTCGGTCTGGATATCCTGCAGAGAACAGTGGACCAAGCAAGTGTCCTGCGACATGAGTAGGAAGACTACAAGATGAATGTCCCTAAAATACTCCATCAGGGAGGAGGGTCTTTTACAAGGTGCATTGCTGAAATGAATGTTAAAAATCGCATAACACAATATAATTTGCTGACTTCAACGTAACAGAGGAGAGAACTTCTAGGTTACGGGATCAACTGTTGCCTGCCGGCCTGTGAGGGTGATATATCCATGCAACAGATAATGTGAAGTTGTTTGTTAGCTTTAGAATTTGAATATAAGTAACCTGCTTTTAAGAGCTCACTCGATATTGTTTAAAAGAATGATTTTTGCCTTTAATAGTAAAGCCAACATAAGTAAAACTTCTGGGCACTGATGTCAGAGACAGAAGAACTGCCAGTTAATGAGCCTGCAGATTTGTGAAGCGATGCAGAAACAAAATTCCATGTGGACAACATACAACACCAATAGCAATGTCTGACGATCAGCTGGTTTTTGTTTTTTAAGTTTGGCTGTGAAAGCATCAGGTTTACCGGAAAAACAGATAAAAAGCTAAGATTGTTGATCTGGTAAAAGTGTTCAACAAGCATGTCGCAGTTTAAATCCAGGGATCAAATGGATTGATATCAAGCGGTGTAATAAAGTTTCACTTTTATACAGTTTAGTACCGAGATGATATTTAGCTTGATACAAACTCATTATTACAGCCTATGCCTGAACTAGTTATCTACTCTAATGTCTGAATTGAGCAGCCCGGGGGGTGAGGTGCTGCCTTAAAAAAAATGTATATTGAAAACAACCTTGACCTTACAATATACTTCGAACAGATAAAAGGACAGGCAAAAGTGAAGCCTCTCCCACTACGCCTCGTGAAACAACAGCTCCCAAATGCAGGTTCTAATCAGTCAAGTGTTTTGAACAGCTTTCCAGGTTAAAACAGTAGTGCATAACTGCAGACAAGGTCAGGGAAAGTGGTCGACATCTCAAATGAAATGGGGTGGAAATTTTCAATAGGCTGTGCTGAGAGTGAACAGCTCACATGACACATATTAACTTAGTGTTCTGGCATACAATGAAATAACTAAATGTGTCTGTACATTTATCTGCATAAAGGACTCAACCCAAACCCTTTCGGAACCATTGCAATTTCAACTCTAAAGTGCACATCAATGTCTACTGTCTTTCTCTAGCAGCGGACACAGGATTCCCTTAGGCATGGTTCCTTTCCGCATGGTTCAATGTTTTTGAGGGAAACTAAGTTATATAATATTTCATTAAAAAATTGTCAATGGAACAGGCCTAATGTATGAAAGGATTGTGGAACCTGGGATCGGCACAAACTATAACAGCCTGCATAACAAACCACTCAATAATAACCAAACAGGTTTATTAAGCCCATAGAGATCTGCTACAAATTGCTTTTCAATGGAGGACTCCAACAGAATCCACCCTGCGGGTCCAAAATAGTCAGTCTGAGCTCAGCATCCTAGAACGACTAAAAGGAAGGTGACAATGCAGTACACTTTGAAAATCCTCTTCACTTGATATCTCATAATGGAAAACATTAAAGAAGGACTGTAACGCACTCTATGAGGGCAGATAGTTCTCTTATTCCCTCTCTTCAGCTACAATTGTAAACTTCACCCCTCCCAAGCCATAGGATCAAAGAATAGACAACCTCCTGCCACAGCCAGCAAAATAAATCTGATTTAAAACACAAAAGAAAAACTACTGACTCAATGAAGAGACCTACAGAACTAATCGGAGCGGTCAGCATAACACAAATGACAACAACAAAAAAATCACATCCATCACACTACTAAGCAATGCTTCCCATAAAAAGCTTAACTGCACCCCAGTGGTCAATACGCACAACATGTAAACACTTCACAGAGGCTAAAAGCAAAGCCAACACACTTCCAACCGCACACTCAGAAGGTGTAATGCACTACCCATGTGGCTAAGACTTCAGCAACGTAGTGTGTGCTATGCAAATGCTCCAATACAAAAAAAAGAGAAGTACCACCGCCATGTACTTTAGGGAACACTGAAATCACAAGTCATGTACAATTTCTAAATGTGTTAAGAAACACGTGCTTAACTTCCGAAATTAGATTAAAGGAAAATAAATAGATGCACTTGCCAGTCTGGATTTCCCAAATTCCGGCGTCAATTTGATTCCAAACACAAGGATCAAGTTTGACCGCCATTGCCTCCCACTACCAGATGAACTCCTTTAAGAATAAAAAAAAGCTTTGCAGCCAGTGGGACTAGCACGAGAAATCAAGATCACACTGGGAAGAAGGTGGAGCCTTGATTTTAAAAGCATGCGGCTAAAGTAAGACAGCTCTAGTTCTCTGCTGACCCACAAATCTGCAGGCCCTTCCCACACAAAAAAGCTCCACTTATGTAATGCGTGCATAAAACTCCTACATGAAAGATAAAACAGAATGGCGAAATCCGTGATTAATACAATGCCTGCCTTTAGATCTTTTGAGAAGACAAACAATAACGGTATTTATACTGTTAATTAACAAAATCTCTAGTCTAATTATCGTATGTTATGAGTGGAAACTGTATGTAAAGTGAGCCAGACACAAAACATCAAAGCCAACTTTTCTGCTCTAATTTCAAAGATGCACAAATGGACAGTTGCTCTAGCTCATACACTGCATGTTCAGCCTTGGGGAAAAACAGCCTACCTAAACCATTCTTAAACCACTTCGTTATAAGGGTCCTATTAAGCGCCATTCTAACAAACCACATTATTGTTTTTCTCTGGAAAGTTTTCCAACTCCAACGTTATACACAGTTTTCAGAGCCCTACAGAACTCTGACGAAAGGAAGTTTCAGTAGAGCACATTATCAGTATACCTTCCATAACAGACGAAGCGTGCCCTTAGTTTCTACTCATCCTTGCACTTTCGAGGGACTTAAGAAGTGTCTAGTGTCCATTTGTTTATAGTCCCTTGAACTGGAAAGACCATCTACAAGGGGAAAAACGACTTAAGAGTCTGAGGGGAAGCAACATTTAATTTTCACAAAGTGCTATCTGACACACTGACAAGAGAACTCTACAGGTGTTACTGATAGCCAGCTCATCAACCAAAACTGCATAAGCTATCCATTTCTGATGTACGAGGCTAAACAGTGTACACCTTAAATAACATGCTGCTGCGTTTTACAAACTGATAGGCCTGCATGCACTCTCCCCATTCAACACTAGCCTCACACCAATATTCAGAAGGGAGATCAACGACAGTTTTGAATACGTTTGGAGATGTATATAAATAAAGCCAGTCTGTCAGTGAAAGTCTAGAAACAGCTCACTTTTATGACCACATGAGGTTTAAAACCCTAACAAAACAAGACTGTTACTCATCTCATCGTTCTCTTTATTCGGATATGCATTATCCATAAAAGCACAAACATTACTCATAATCACATACATAGTCCATCATCATATAAATAGAAACTCAACATTAAAACTAATCAATTAAAATATTACTAAATTATCCATAACTTGATATCATCAGCGATGTCAAAGTGACAGTGTGCAAAGTGCAAATATTTCGCAGAAGAGCAGCTAAAGACGGGCAAATCCTTAAATCTCAGAAAGGTTACAGTTAGCAGCATTAAGTAAAGGTGCAAGTGTGCATAGTACAAAATATAAATACAAGCAATACAAAATCCAAAAATGCATATTGTGCAGCCTAATCCAGCAGTCATTAATTCATAGAAAGACGTGAGCGGATGGCCATTTTCAAGAAAGTGCACACTCGGTATGTTATATCATCATCTTTAAGCTGGAGAATAATTTTGTATGCATCCTTAAAATCCGTTGTGCCTTTTGCCCTGAAAAACGGTATCAATAACTGCGTACTATATTTTTGATAAAAAGAACAAAAAAACAAAAAGTGTAACGTAGACTGTTTCCCTAAGTTACCACATGGGCAAACCAAGTTCTCAATATTGTATTATGACTGTTACTCATAAGGAAGTGCAGGCTTGAAATAACCTGTTGAGCGGTTGGAAGATAATGCACCCTCAGAACACACTGGTCCTTTACAAGTTAAACTTCAACATGGAAGCAAGTGACCACACAATGACTGACGGCTCTGTGTGTGAAGATCACTGTGGATTAAAATGAACATAGAAATGTAATGCAGGGTATAAAAAGCATGCATCTTACTTGTAAGTGAGGCCGTCTGCGATGGCAAATAGCTGTTGGGCAGTAAGACCATCCTCAGGAACGTAGCCCGTGCCGCCGCTAATTAGATAGTCTGCCATACTGAAATAAGAGCTGCTGGAATAGGAGGTAGAGGCTGTTGGACGGCATTCACTTGCAGTTTGCTCTATTTATTAGGTCATTTTCAACAAAATTCTTGTCTGCACGTTTCAGCTGGAGCCTGAAAACTTTGACATGGTATGGAAAGGAAAATTTGGACTGGCCTTGAGGAAGAAAGTCAACATTCAAAAAGATAACTGCAGTACTTACATGGGAATAAAGTTATATCATGATCGATGATGAGCAGAGGCTCATTAAATGTGTTCATCTTATGTGACATTCCAAAGGCATATAGTCCCTATGTTTGAGGAGCAAATCTAAAGGAGAAGCATATACATCTGTACCAACAACTAACACGCAAAAGGTTAACAATAAGCAAATGGGGCTGTCCGAATATTTTATTTAGAATTACCAAAAGGAGCATGACTAAGAGACATCCCCCTGTATTATTACCCTATGGTGTACAAAAATGTAGCTGAAGTATTTTAACCCAGCGAAGGCCACATTCTATTGACCCTACATTCGTTCTGAAAGCAGAGTATCGTACCTTCAGGCCATACCGTTCCAGGAGGGTCTGTGCAAGAAAACAGCCTCATCAACATTCCCAGGTACATGGGTCAGTAAGCTCAACATGGCGGGCTACAATGCAGTATCCCCAAAAATAAAAGGGCAGCCAAATCACAAACGACGCCGGACTTGTAGGAGGCTGCAGGAGCCATTTGAGTGAAGTAATCTTATAACTCGAGTAACGACAACCTCAAATAATACATGACAGGCAGTAGGTCCAAAGCTCTAGTAGTGACACCCATGTTGCTTTCATGATCTCATCAGGTGGCTGTTTACAATGGCGGATGCTGGGCCACTGACACCTCTGCACCCGCACACAGATGGTGTATTAATTTTGAGTAGTGTGGAGCGTTGCAAAAGCAGGGTGAAAACGTATTCTGCACTTATGAAGAGCCTAGAACGCACTTGCTTAAACCACCCTCGCTATGCAACCTCTCTGAGCCCCAGTGATGTCCTGCTGCTACACCAGTTCCCCTGCATGCATCTACACATGATGCTCTGTGATTTACGCCTTGACTTTCGCATCCATTCGGCCTCGGGTGCCCCTGGATCCACCGTGCTTTCAGTCTAGTCTCACCATGTCTCCAGTTCCGTGGGTCCTGAGGTGCCAGATTACATCCTCAGATTAATGTTGTGAGTTCAACATAAACCGGCTATACCACCACCCCGCCTTTCACTGCCCAGGTTCGGCCTCTTACCTCGCTGCTGGCGCTAGATTACTACTGCCGGAGGCGATCACAAGGAGCACAATTTATGAAATGAAGAAAGACTCCACAAGTCAGGCGAGAAACGACTGAACCCGCGCCGGCACGCAAAGTGCAACAGGAGGCGGCACAATCGGCCAGCTCACGCACACTGCACATGCGCAGAGGAACTGAGCAGAGTTTGCCTCAACAAGAGACTTGCGCAAGGAATAGACGTCCCCGAGGATGGCGCATGTGCGCCTGATGGTCGCACAGTCGCAATCTGTCTCAGAAGAGATAAAGAAAGGAGCATTGGCAGACCCAGACTGTGGTTGACTATACTTACGAAGCGTCTGGGAGTAGCAGGTACTTTCCACACTGAGTGGCGGGACTAGGTGCCAGCAGCTCTCGGTAACTTCAGACCATGGAGGCAGGGGCGGAACTTCTTGCCTTTCTTAACAAGCGCTCGTGACGTTTTCTTCGCCTTTTTCTGCCGTCCCACTTGGACGGCCTCAGCTGGGAAAAGGTTTCTTATCTTTATGGGGCCATGTGTTTGGCCCCATAAAGATATGAAACCTTTTGCGACGAACGCAAAGCAGGCGAGGCCGTCCAAATGGGACGGCTCAAAAAGCCAAGCAAATACGTCACCGACACCTCTTTTCCATTGGCTGGCCACCGCTTAGCATACACGGTGATGCCAGCCAATGGAAAAGAGGGGCGGGGCTAAATGCCCCTTACAGAAAATACCACATCTCATTAAATCTTGCCAGCGAGACTGCACATGCGCGCAGCCTACGCCAGGTGAGACCTAAAAATGGGAATAAGAAGAACTCATAAAATAATTTCTTTTAACATCGTTGATTCCGTAGGAGCCCTCGCCTTGTAACTTCAAAGGTGATACAATTCACCTTAATGTAGCAAATGGGAAAGTGCACTGGAATATTTAAAATGAAGGATAGCTAAGAAACCTGTTAAACACTTTACAACGTAACATTTATAGGTCTTTAATCGCTGTTGCTACTTTTGAGAAGAACATGCAGGTTTTGAAAGTAACCAACTCTCTCCCTCAAAGAGTGTTTCGGGTAAATAGCAAATTCTAAGAAATCGACCTTAAGGAATTTAGCCATAATAAATTACAAAGGCAACAATATTTAGCTTTCTGCAGGGGAAGAAGTAAAATGATAACGGGCCTTTGACTCTGGATGAGAGATACTTGATGATAGGCAAGAGGTCTAGCACGCTAAAGGAGCTTGCACCTTGAACCAATTAAAGTGCATTCGAAGCATTTTTTACCGCAGACTTCCAGTGTTACAAGCAGAAACTACAGACACCAGAATGCATCATGCTGATGGTCAGGAAAGGCTTGGCAGTAAAGTCTACTGTGAGAGCCTAGAAAAAAAGGTTTGTTGCTCAAGAGGATAAAAAAAAGCAACATTTGTGAGATAGTGAGGCTTCCTGAACGAGTAATGCCAGGGCAGAAATCAATTCCTCGCCTTCCCAGGATTTCTCTTAATATCTTTTCATTCTTTAAAGAGCCATCCAGTGAGTGATATGACAATACACCCAATAGCTCAGGCAGACTCCATCACATGAAACAACGTCCTAGAAGGTCTGTTGTTGGTGATTGTTAGCGAGGCATAACCGCGCAGTTTCTTTACGTTGGCTGGCCCCTTTAATGAGTGAATCTATATGTACCTCACTGCATGCCCTGCTGAGCTTGCCTGTCAGATTGTCTGTGATATATATATATATTATTGCCCTTAATAATCACAATTTTGAAGTATGCATATTTTTGATCGTGCCAGCAATGCGAGGAGGACAAATATGCACGAATGAAGAAGGCTTGCATGATTTGTTGCAGTATCGCAGAGCTTTTAAAGGTCAGCGAGTGTTCGTGCCTCACATGGATGCTGCTGTTGGACAGTGGGGGATAAACACTGCAGGGAAAGAAGAGCCTGCTGGAGGTCTGGGTAATGTGTCATAGAAACACTGAGCAGGAGTAATTATTCATCTGCAGTGGGGTTTGAAGGGTGACAATGATTTGTAAACTACCAGTACATTTTCCATTCTTTATAAATGCAGTTTTTCATCACCACCATAACATTTTACGACTTGTGCTCTTAATGGAGTCGCTTGGTTTAGATGTTTAGATAGAGATGTTCCCTATGTGTTACTGAAGTTTGTATAGCGCTAGAGGGCACCATGAAGGCATCATGGGACATTCTCTATCCGGCCACTCTGTTAGGTGAATTTATGAAGATGGACAATTGAAAATTTCTTTCACTTGGTAATCAATTACTGTTGTCTGTTGTTTCGTGATTGGTTGTGTGTGACTAGTAGAGAGTTTGTTTCGAAATGATTTTTGTAGAGGAAGATTGTTAGTATTTAATATGTCTGGTTGGGTGTGTGGAAAAACTCTACGTTTTTCACAATTTGGGAACTGGAGGTTGGTATTAATCGTTAGATGCTCGGCCCAAACATACTGCTTTTAATGTATGCACCAATACATGGGTTGGAGCATTGTGATGCTATCTTGGTCAGCTTATTATGTATTAGGTGTATGCCATTTTTTTTTCTGCATGTTTCATCTACATGTTTCTATGGTGCCAGGGGGCGGTGGCATGACAGTAACATGATTCGACATGGCTTAGCTAATTGTGGGGATTTGTTACTGTGTTGTGTGCATGATGGCGTCCGGGTTTGTCTAGTGTGTGCAGCTGAAGCGTGATTGTAGCATTGGTATTATCATAGTGTAATAATGAATGTAGAATCCGAATGATGTGTATGTTCTTGATATTTAAGTAAGTGTATAGAATGTTGGGGTCATATAATGCTTTGCCTTTCTTATGCTTGTACTGGTTCACCATGCTGTAAAGCGTTGTTCAATAAATAAAAAGTTGCATAATTTACCAGAACCTACAGATGTATTGAATGATTTTGGGATGATCCTGGCATGTTGCTGTGTGGATTGATGCATACGCTGTTGGTGAACTTGTGAATTTCTTGTAATTATTTTGAAGTAGTCCTGTTCACCCAGATATGTTACTTTCCTGCTGGGCTATTCTTTAAACAAAATTCAGGTTTGGGCTCGCTTGGCAAGGTCAGCTCTGACAGTTGAGGATTGCGCTACGTGAGTCCATTTTGTAAGTCTCGGTGGCTGTGCGGGGAGTAACATGCCTGATTTGTAGTTGCTGTGGACCGCATAAAGATTTCCTGCAGCAAGGAGCATTCAGCGAGGTGGCGTTTGCCTTGATCGGCATTTGTTCAGAACTGTTTGGATGTAAAATTAAATTAAGTTTCCTTTTAAATTAAGATCAAAGGAAACTTAATATATTTTTAGATCCAAACAGTCCTGAACCAGTGGTGGCATCTGAATGGATTTCTCCATTGGTAATAGCTAGAAGTACGAACGGCAAGGTGCGTGTGTGTGTTGATTTAAGGGGGCTTAAAAACAACATAATTGTGGACCAATTCCCTTTGCTATGGATTGATGAAATGTTGTTGCTAACCAGATATGCTAAGTGGTTCTCAACATTGGATCTTTTTGCCACATATCAATAGGTGATTTTTGACCCTTGGAGCAAACATCTTACTGTGTTTTGCATGCCATTTGGCTGCTCCCAATTTTGACGCATACTGTTTGGCCCTGCGTCAGCGGCGGCAGTTTTCCAAAGACTCATGATGCAATTGTTTGGAAATATTCAGGGGGTATCATTTTTCCAGGATGATACTTTGACCATGGGAAAAACCAGGAACATCATCATGAAATCCTGAGAAAGGTGTGAACATCCGCAGAACAAAAGGGTTAGCTTCTGAAATGAGCAAGTGCAAATTTGCAGAGCAGACAGTCACGTCACATATCTTGGGCATGAAATAAGTGACACAAGAATAAAACCCAAAGAAAAACTGGTGGAAGCCATCAATAAGATGCCTTCACTTAAGAGCAAGGATGAGCTTAGCTCGTTTTAGGTCTGGTGGAGCTTTAGTCTAAGTTTGTTCTAAAGTTTTCTGAGAAAATGCATGAGATGCATGCCTTGCTTAAGAACAATAGCAGATTTGAGTGGTCAGTTCAATGTCAAAAATCCTTCTTAGAGATTAAACATGCAATCAGCAGAGCACCCACTTTGCAAGGTTTCGACCCTACTGCTGAAACTTTGGTCTCCACGAATGCTAGTGAGAAAGGTTTGGGAGCGTGCTTACCCAAAAAGCAATCCTGGTTAGGAAGTTGCAAAAGACACACAATTGATGGACAGAATGCAGAACAGATCTAAACATTCACCCCCAGTCAAGAGATCTGGGTTAAATCCATCATTCTTTTGCTCACCAAGCTACCCCAGTTTAGACCTGGCCATATGCAAATCAGTCTTGACCCTGTGCCTCATTGGAACAGTCCAGCCCGAACTGCCAAGCCAGGTCCTCACTGGACCGGAAACAAGCATCCTTGGACCGGTTTCGGGGTTTCACCCCACTTCAGCCAGGATAGCTTGATTCCAGTGGCACAGTGAGCCCAGGACCTACGTCTGGGCATACCTGGTTCATCCATATCGCTATCACCTACACAGGAGAAGTTATCCAATAGAAAGAGAAACCTTAGCATGTTAATAGGCACTTGAGCATTTTCGAAAATTCTTGTGGGAAGGAAGTTTAATGTAAGACAGGATCATAATCATTTAACGCTGTTAACCCCTGAAGGCTTATCCAGAGCTTCATCACGGATTGCAAGAATATCCGAGTATACAGGTTTTTCTGTATGAGGTTCAGAATGTGCCTGGAAAACAAAATGTTACAGTAGATTTCTTGAGTAGGTTGTCGCTGCCTCTGAGGGAGATGGATGATAGTCCTTGGAAGGATTTGGTGTCGCAGGAATGTTTACAAACAATGAAGTAAAAAGTCTGCAAAAGGAGGAGTGGATGAAGGCGTATGATGAATATATACTGATATTTGTCAAAGAGAAAATTGTGAATGGTTGGGGAGACTGTGCGAAGGCAGAGTTTGTTGGTGAAATGAAGGCATATTGGAAAGTCGGAGATGAGTTGGGAGTGAAAGACATGCTGGTGGTAAGAGTTGATAAAGTGAGTAAGTACGTTTAGCAGTCCCAAGCAAATTGTGATGGTGATGAACAATACTGTGGAGTTGGATGATGGCAGTATCTTGCATATGAGTCAGCGATGGTTAGGTGAGATGAAAATAGTATGAAAAAGACGATCATAGTGGAAGACACAGCAGTGACAAATATTGGTGGATAAATATTGATTTAGAATGTGCAAACGAAGTTGCGAAGTAAGATAGGCCAGAAGAGAAAGACCGTTTTGGGAGAAGGGTCAGAGTGAGTTGCAGAATGAGTTGAGTGTGTGTCGTCCTGAAAATGATATTGGGAATGATGGAAATCAAAATGGTGGTATAGAGGGTTTGAGGACAAGCACTTTTGGCAGAAATATAAAAAAAACCTAGAAATGTAGAGGATTATGTTTATAGCATTTAGTGTAGTTTTTATTTTTAATGTTTAGGACATTTCATACAGGGTATTTATCTGTGTAGAGTATATTGTTATATTTACAATGTACTGTTGTGTTTTACCATTTAAGGAAAGGGATCTGTAGTACTGGTATAATCCTAGAGTAATAACGAATGCAGAATGTAGAATTAGAATGGTGTGTATGTTTTTTGTATTTAAGTAAGTGTATAGAATGGTGCTAGATGATGCTGTGCCTTTCTTATGCTTGCACTGGTTCACCATCCTGTACGACGTTGTTCAATAAGGAAGTTGCATAACTTACCAGTTTTGATGGTCACTACAATGATCATAAGTATGTTGACTCTATGTGGATATTCCGTTTATGCCTTACATGGAGGAATTTATTAAAGTTCTGTATTTCCTGTATATCCTCTCACCTTTTTAGGTCTCACCTGAGCCAGCGCATGCACTGCTCTGGCGAGACATTTAGCGAGTGGACTTTAAAAAGCCGACCACAGCTTTTTGTGTGGCCTAGAGCGTGCGGTTACGCGCACAGTTACGAGCAGAGGCGCCATCTGGCTTCCCTCTCTCGTCATGGTTCATTAATTGCATTGCTCGCGGGCACCCTTACAGCACGCGATCACTTTCATTTTGACTATTTCAAACACCTGGGTAGAAACGCTCAATGCTGCCTTCTCGTTCAAACTGCAATTTTTTTCTGAGATGGGGAAACTGAAGATTCACAGTAGAATGTGTTTAATTCATCTCACCCTCTACAGATATCAACATCACTCACCTTCAGGCAGCCCCATCCTCCTCGGCTACATCCACAGGGCAGCCATGTGCTGTGGGTGGTGGGCAAGGTCCGGTGATTTCTCTCCTGCCCCTAACTGTTACAACCCACCCAGGGGCCCCTACCTCTGACCAAACCGCAGCAGCATTGCCATCCGTGCATAAGCTGTCCTGGTTGTCAAGGAGCGCCGGTAACACCTCCATTTGAGAAGGAAGCGGCCTTTGTGGAAAAATTGCCCTTTCTTCCGTCATCTCTCGCATCTGCACATTACTCCACTTCAGTGCTTTTGTGTCTTGCGCTATTTTTCATAACGGTTTTTTCTGTTCTGCACCAGCATCCAATGAACTTAATCCAGCCTGTGACTGCAGCCCACGCCACTGCTGACCCAGTTAGTGGCAGAGGCAGGACAACAGGCTGGACAATATCGGACTCGCACACAAGAATGTAGCCTGCAATTCATTTCAGCAGCCCTTTTGAATGCCTAACACCATAGATAATTATGGTTTACTGTTTTCGCTAAATGCTCCCTGCTTTTTTAGGACTTGTAAATTAACATCTATCTTTAGAAGTACAGGGCTTGTAAATCCCAGGATGCAGCACTCTTTTAGCTAACACAGTATGGATGAAGGAGACCAATGTGGAGTTGACAGCTTTGTGAGACACCAGGTTCCAATCCAGTTCTGGGAAATGTAGTCTTAATTTTCTTCAACTAACTCAACCCAATTGAAATCACACGGTAGTGTCTGGTAAAAATTACATGTAAAAGGAGTAAGTACTGCGTACATAGTGTCCTGTTAGCAGAGCCGTCTGACGGCTGTATACACCTGATATGTGTACACTTGATACCCTGCCCATCCTCCCAGCACTAGAGTTAAACCACACACATACTGAGTCCTCTCACCCATGCCCATCAGCATACACTTACCTGCCACCTGAAGCAGCAAGAGTACAAAAAGACAAGAAGGCTCCTGCTGTCAGGCACAACACCAAGTCTGCTTCATATCCCTATCAAGGACACCTGCACACCAAACATGTGATCCAGGGGGCCGCCCTAGACACATCCCAGCATTTGTATCCTGCGCTACGTGGGAGACCATTGACTGGCAGAAACCCAGGTCGGTTTACAATCCACTCAAGCAGCGCAACCCTCACTGAAACTGAGACCTCTCCATCCCGGTCACAGATTGTGGTCCAACACCTTCCATGCCAATCAGTAATGCACCCACAGGCAGAAGGATGTCTCGCGCACATATAAAGACCCCCACAATGTACAAGGACACTTCTACTCTCAGGTGAGTCCTCTTCCTGTCCCGCAAGTGACAACAACTAAGGACACTTCGAATCTCAGGTCAAACCTACATTTGCAATGCAATAGGTCTCGCGTTCCTGAATGTTTAAGCTATTGGTGTGGCATTATTATTAGCCATGCCAATAGCTCAAACTTTCAGTAATGCGAGACCTATTGCATTGCAAATGCTTGCTCTGTTAGTTTCTAAATTTAGATATTCTCTTCCTTCCCCCGTTTAAAGACACTCCTGTTTTATTATTGAATGTATTTGTTTTTTGCAAGATGTTTTCCAACTGCAAGGGAATTTCCAGTAATAATTCTTAAGGTTTTCTCATACAGCAATTGTTATCTGATTTTGGCTGACGCTGGGGGCACAATCGTTGACTTTTCTTTCAGCTGCCTAACTACAACCAGTTGAGAAAATTTGAAGGAATGTCTAGCCACCTGCTCTGTAATGATCTACATTGCAGAGTGACTGGTTTATTTAAAATTTTCTAAAAGTGCTTCTGTTAAATTGAGCGGGCCACAGGGTGCTTTACAAATATATTGAAAAAAAATATGAATTCGAGGTCTTGTACACTTACATAAATCATTGCAGGAAAATTTGGAACTTCAGTGTCTATGCTGTTGGGTAAGGAGGAGTACTTTCCTGAACTTCAGGGTAGGAGGAAGCTGTAGAGGTTTTGACAAGACCTATGAAAAAAAATATATATATATTTATTAAATAAAACCTTATTTAAGTGCTAGGTAAGAAGAGAAACGGGAAAGAAGATTTCAGGCTGAGATGAGAGCAAAATAAATCGTAGATTTTATTTCTGGAATAGAACAATGGTTTCATGACATCTTAAGTTTTCAGGGACCGAATTCCAGAAGGATGGAGCTGCGCTAGAAAACAGTTTGGTCACAACAGAGGGAGATTTGTATCTTTGCATTTCTGTTGAAGGGTTTTTTTTGTTTTCATTTCTTTTTATACCACTAGATAGATTAACCTAATAATGGAGATGTGCTGGTTGTTAAATGTTTTGAAGATGAGACACTAAAGCTTTATCCTAAGCTTACCCACTAAGGGCAGTAGAGCACTTAAAGGTGTGAGGAAGGTTTTATGAACACAGAGGAGCAGAGCATTCGCCTTTTCAATTGAGAGTATTGCAGTGGCTTAGATTACAGAATGGAGATCGGTTTTGGAAGTTTTTTCAAGGAGAAAAGAGCAGTTCTTTCGGTGTTGGCAGTGTGCTCAATGTATGCCTTCGTTAGAGTCCATCCAGAAATTAACAGATTAAACATCTATAGCAAGTGTTAAAGAATAATATTTCATTTTTATTTTGGTTAGCAATTGTTAAACTATTGGCGTTCCTGAAATAAGGATTACTTTGGGGTTTATGTTGAAGTTTGATATCTGTTTTCCTTTAAAATAGTTTTTAGGTCTCGCCTGACCCAGCGCATGCGCTGGTCTGGCGAGACTTATTGAGAGGGCTCCAAAAAGTGCTACCAGGCCAACCTAGAGCTACAGTGCATGTGCGCGGGCGCGCGCGCCGCGCTTGACCGCAATTATTTTCACTTTCACTAATTTATAGATGTCCTTCATCTCTGTCTGTCCCGCCCTATCCCTGCAGAGTCTGCGTGCTTTGATTGCAGCTATCTAGTTCATCGGTGTCGTCCTTCTCTGTCTGCAGCTCCCCCCTACAGACTTCGCCTGCATTGGAATCCAAGCGCCCGTCCATCAGTGCTGAGCGCTCCCCATCCACAGAGCACTGATGTTGTGGTTACCACTCACATCGGAGATGCACTTCTCATTCAGCTTCGCGTACCGCTTGGCACTCACCTTGGCTCCAGGCTGGCATTATTGTCTGGGCATCCTCCCCTGAGCGAGGCTGTCTACGGTTTCCAAATCTCAGAGACATGCCCCTAATGGGTGTTCGCTTTCAACAGACTTCCGTCACAGCTTACTCCAGCGCCCAGGACCTGCGGGCTCGTCTGCTCTGCGGGCTCGGAGTCACCTTCAATTCACCTGCTCATCCATTCCCTCTTCCAGTACCTTGTGTTTACGTTTCGATTTTTTCACGTCCCCTCGGTTTCGCTTATAATTTTGCACCTGGATTTTGCCTCGTGCGCTTCTCTCTGTGCTCCACCTCCACCTGACACTTGAAAAACAATTTCACCTTCTTCGTGCGAAATGTTAGCAAATGATCGTGTCTCTGACGAGTCTGCTGAAAAATTCACATGGGGTTCACTTCGCTTCATGTTTAAATAACATTACTATTGCTTGTCGTCAAACTGACTTCCAAAAGAAGAGAACAGTGCTATCAATATTGTATTTCAAGAAGACTTCTGCCGTTCATTTGAAAGTTTTTACCAGGAAATGCAGAAGCTGAAATGACTTTTAAGGTACACCTTAAACACAATCACTGAACTGACAAGGTATGCATGGGTGGCCTTCAACATTTTGAGTAGGTCCAGCACGAGGCTGGGATGTGCCCAGCGCCTAGTGCGCACGCACTCAAAACCTTTTCTAAGGTGCCGGCGCCTGTGAGCCTGCCTAGAATAGTTTATTTAGGCTGTGGCTGGGTTGCTGCAAAACAATGACATACTAGACAATAACTACCTCTGAATTTGTGGAATACCAAAGAATCCACAGCACAACCAGGATTAGGTACGGGCAGTGGTCGATTTGGGCGGGATTGGAAGCGCACGCCGTGCCCCTACTTATTAAATTCCAAGGATTCCGTTCCCCTACTTTTTTTATTTTGAAAATGCGTCCCGGGACGCAGGAAATCACCATCGCCTTTAAATAAAGCTCGGCGTTTCCTAGCGTTCGAGGACGGGCAGCAGAGAAGTAACAGGACTCTGTCTTTTCCTTCTTGCTCAGAGAAGAAAAATACAGTGTCCACTTCTGCTATTCTGCTTCAGCTGCCCCCCCCCACTCTTTCATTCTTCCCTCTCTTTCTGTCTAGCAGTTCTTCTCTTACTGAAAACCGTGACTTCAAGATGGGGTTCTTACTCTCTTTCCTCTCCTTTGTTTTATTTGCTCCCCTGTGAAATTTTTTGCTGGAAATGTCGTATTTAATTCCAAAGTGCAGCATCTGTAATAAAAGGTTAAAAATATGAAAAATAACTAAATAAAGTAAGACAGAGTGGTATCAAACTGGCCAGATTGATTTTATTCACACCCAAACACATTAGCGCCACTTTTACAGAGTCTGCGAGTGAAGCGCTATTTTTGTTTTCTTGTCTTTGTTTTAACTGGGCTTGCAACTAGTGCACCAATCCTGGAGGTACTGCAAAGTGTGGATTGGAAAACAAAATGTGTACTGCAGCTCTGCGTCCAGGGATGTGGTCTTTTTACCATACTGCTAACGTTTTTTAAGGATATCAGCAATGGACATTGAAATGGGTCCATTCAAGGCCCTGTAGTCATGTCCTTAACTTTTCAGGCAAAAGCACTCACTAATTTCTGAATAGTGAGTGTAAAAGCGTTAATGTTGTTCCTGCTTACATTTCACATGGTTTGCTAAATGTTGCATCCCCCTATGAGTGTTTGCTTTTTCCAGGATGATGTTACTTTTTTTTTGTAGGTCGCATATTGCTCTTGTCTATTGCGTCATTTAAATTGAGCCTCATCCGGGTGTTTATAGCCGTCCGCAATTGGGTTGTAGTTGAAGGCAGTGTGAGTTTTTCTCAGTGGGGCAGTATGGTGTTCAGTGGGGGAGAGGATGTGGCACTATGGCCAGAGCTGCTGAATTTGGAACTGAGGAACCAGGTTCAGCCTTAATAACCAGTCCACCAGACGACTCTCCTGAGAGAGCACAATCCCATGCTAGACCTTAGAAGGCTTCACAAGACCTTAGAAGCGCTGGTGTCTTAGCACCAGCAGGTGGACCCTAGCACTGGCAAGTCTGGGTTAACCTTCAAGGTTTGTCCACCACAATCCATACTGAAGTTCACCTCCAGTCTTGCTAGCAGGCCCATGAAGCAGTACAGCCAAGAACAACAGTGACTTTGTCACTGAGGTCACAGGACCCTTGAGAAGGGCCAGCTCTAGGGCAGTGCAACCGGTGTGACCGGGCCCTGACTTTGGGTGGAGGCATTATGTTTGCAAGTATATTAAGTTTTTAAAAGCGTTGGCTGCCTCCTTCCTGGCCTCCAGCAATTTTCGGCAACAATAAAAATGTCATGATGACTCTGGTGTTTAATGTTCTTCCTAGAGAGAGATCGGAGTTTTGTCTAGTCGAAGTTTTGACTTATGGAAAGGTAGCACATAGGGTTAATGTGCCTGCTGCAAAGAACATGTACCATGCAGATCACAAAGTGCACATAATGTAAATAGGTCAGTGGGCTGCTGCTTTTGTCAGAGAAATCCTTTTGTTGCTTGCAGTTTATAAGTTAAAATCCTAACATAGAACAGTGCGCTATTAACTGTCATCTAAGAGCTGCATACAAACTGCAAAATATAAATTAGAGCATTGTGTTTTTCCCCCCAGTCTTTGGTTATCCTAATGTTGCAAAAAGTGTTATTTTGGACAGAAATCAATTCTGATTATTAAAGAGAACCCCCAACCACGGTATTACGTTTTAAATTCTGAGTCTGTGTTTCTCCAGACCAATCACTATTAACCTATATGGCCTACTAGTATGGTTGTCATGTGACTCCTACACCTTGTAGTCCTTAGTCTTATGTAACATTTTCTATACAGTGATTTACACACATTGATTGTCTCTGAGTAATGTGTGGGATGTAAAGTGCTCGGACACCCTACACTGGTATGAGCGGCGCTGTAAATCAAATTAAATGCATCAGAGAGAGTGTGGTTATGGAGACTTGAGGGGCACTGTTAAAGGGTGGTAGTGAGGGAATCCATGGCAGAGGTAGTCATTGGGGGGTAATAACAAACATTAATGCACAGGGCACCACCAGTGCTAAGGCTGGACCTGCCCTTGAGGCCAGTCTGCCTCACCCATAGGTACCTCCATTGGCCTTGTTTCAGAGGTAGTAGCTGCAATTTACCAGGGATTGGCAATGCAGAATTTGCAGGCACGCCAAATTAAGTTTGCAAACTTCACAGTCGCTCTGCTTCATTCACAAGCACGTTTAACATGTGCTGCCTGCTGTGGGGCCACTGGAATTAATTATGCGGCAAGCAAAGGAGGACAAAATTATGCCGCAGTGTGGTCTAAATTATGCATTAAAAAAAGGCTGCAGAGTAATGCAGTATATTTTCTGATATGTTATTATTTTGACATGTGTACACATGCTAACAGTCTCTGGAAAGATTTTGCCTTATTAATACCAGTGCAATATACAAATGCAACAGTGAGAAAGGTGATCAGTCAACCTTTGCAATAAGCCATCTACTCCGCAGCAAAACAAGTCACATTTTTTATTAACGTTTGATACTTTGAGCTATAAACAATTTATTAGTTTAAATGGTCAGATCATGCAGCAGATCTTGCATTATGAGGCAAATATGGCAGACATAATTATATAGAAAACATTTGCAAATTAGGATATTTTGCCATTCATGTTTGAACTGCTGTTGTGGAAAAAGGGAAAAGTGCTGATGACAAACTCCATGGCTCGGCGACAAATGTCTTGTGCTTCCACATTTTATCGTATTTGGGACATTCTGTGATTAGAAGCATATCCCACTTTGTGAATGTGTTTTAATGTCAATAACTCATTATAACCTTAAATAATCATGTGTATCCATTGGTTGATTAAACTGGGCAGTGAAATGCCAAACAAATACTAACAAGCATTGGCATAGCCAATAGGTCTCGCCTTTGGGACCTTATAAGTGTTTAGCTGTGCTACACTTGATGTTGTTGCACCAAGGATATTGTGCTGGATAACTAAACACTTATAAGGTCCCAAAGGCGAGACCTATTGGCTATGCCAATGCTTGTTACTCCTTGCTGAGGGAAGAATTTGGCAAAGGAGGTGATCATAACTGCGTGTCACCTGCATGTTGGATGATGGACGCGCATGATTCCTCTTTCAAGGCTTTTTTTTTTGTATTTCAATTCTTCATTGATTTTGCTGTAACTGGTTAAAAAATACAACACAGATTATACGTTTTGGCCAACATTGACCACAACCAAAATTAAATAATCATTTCAAAGAGCATAGCATGTTACCCCAGAGGGGTCGACAGCGATGTGAAGTAGATCAATATGCAACTAGGTGTATAAACTTCAGACAGTGAACACAGATAATGGTTTAATATCAAATGAGTGTGGAAGAGAAAACTGTAAGGGGAGTGGGAGCATCCCTCCCAGTGGAATACAATGGTAAGGAAAGTCCCACCTCTGGACTCAAGTCGCGAAGCACACAGTGGTGGTCCTGTCAGCAAATTTTGACACACTATGGGCATTTCCACTAAAACCCTCTATGTGGAGACATGGAACCGAGGCCGCCTGTCCACTGGGGCTAAACAGTGTTGCAAGATGGTATCTAGGGAGTCACTCGGGAAGCAATAATATTAAATAGGAGATTTCTAAGCTATCAGGGGTAAGGCGGTGCATTTTGTGTACCCCTAGGTTGGGTAGATTTATAGGTATTGTCAGCCCTTGAGGAGCAAGCCCCAGACTTCTTGAGAGGTCTGCAACTTGTCATGTTGCATATAGATTATCCTCTCAAAGAGTGCCATGTCATATATACTGTCCAACCAGGACTTGCGGGGAGGGGATGTAGGTTGTCTTCTAGTGGTGCAATTTAGTCGGTTTTGCCATACCTAAGGCTGTGGAGAGCATTCCATTGATGTGTTGTCATAGAGGGAGATCAGAACTATTGTGTAGGAGGACCAAACGGGTGGTTGGGTGGTTAACGGTCTAGTCACCCGTAGCTCCCTTTTCAGGTGGTACCATAGCTGCTTTCAGAATTCAAGCATCCTGGTGCACTCTTATAGTATTTGAACTATATCGCTATCCCCGCACTACATCGCCAACAACAAGAATGCATGTTTAGGTGGGCACTGCATAGTTTTGACAGGGGCTAATGCCAGTGTTGGGGGATTTTAACATAACTGTACTTAAATCACTCCTCTCACTGGCCCTTGTTGTAATTGGCCAGGAGTGTGTCCCAGTCATCGTTCAGGAATTGTTAGTTGAGGTGTGTCCCACCAAGTGCGTAATGCTCTCGATTGACAATGGAGAAAGTGTAGCATATAATCCCGCAATAACCCCCTGAAGTCTATCCATATATATATATATATCTATCTCCCTCTCTCCTCTCTCCTCTCTCCTCTCTCCTCTCTCCTCTCTCCTCTCTCCTCTCTCCTCTCTCCTCTCTCCTCTCTCCTCTCTCCTCTCTCCTCTCTCCTCTCCTCCCCCCCCGGCAGTCGCCAGTAGGTAGTTATAGGTAGGAATATATATATATATTTTATTTACACTGAAAAAAACATAGGTTTCAGGCACGTTATAGTTAGAAATTAGCATTAAAAAAAAAAACATAGGTTTTAGGGAAAGTTATAGTTAGTTGGAAATTTCACTCGTACAAAACCATAGATATTTCCCCGTTATAGTTAGATCAGCTAAGTGGCGTGGTGAGCAAAATAACGATGGATTAAACCCAGATCTGTGACTGGGGGTGAATGTTTTGCCAATGTGCAATATTCCGTCCATCATCTTGTGTGTTTTGCTGTTCGCCCAGAGTCCATGTACATAAAATGTTGAACCCAACAAAAGCAACATACAATTCCATGAAAGATAAGAGTGGATAAAAGCAATTCCAACACGAAATGTCCAAAAAGCAAAAACAAGAATGAAAGCTGCGTAATCATAGCCAAACATAAAATAGACATAGATACTGAATAACATTAACGTTTCATTTGCTGACTGTTTAGGGTGTGCGTGTCACCATAGTCATCTACAACGCACACAAAAGTTTATGATAAGGCAAGCTTTGAAATGATAGCCAAAAACTGACAGAGACTTGTTCCCCACATGTACGTAAGCTCTTTATAGATCATAGTTCAAGACATAAACACAGCATTTACATGCAAAACGTATGAATGTCATTGCAATGAATGACATAGGAAGACAAATGCTTTGCAGCACATCGTATGCTGCTGTGTGGGGTTGCGCCAAAGTCCCTAAAAACTGTGCACACATGTGCACTGCCAGACCAAAGAAATGTCAATCGCCACATAACCCAAAATGACTTACAATATTCCTGGTTGAGAAGTGCATGAAGTAGCAATGAAAAGACACAGGAGACATGTACAAGGAGTATGCCAATGGCGTGCTGCCTACCACTGGGTCAGTACCACTGGGTTGGTTGCATTGTACACTTCCCATCACCACACAGCAAGCTGGAAAAGATGCGATCATGCCTCTCGTCGGCACCGTTGTATAAAACACTCTCCTTCATCGCCGGAAATAAATAGCTCCTTACAACACAATAGTGCTGACTGCTTCAATTTCAATTGAAAGAGTTGCTTGAAGCACAGAAGATCTTCAGAAGAAAAAAATGCATGGCAATACAAGATGGCGGCACGTTTTGAGACGTCTAGCCGTAAGGCTCATGGCACGTCGGTGCACCAAAAACATCACCAAGCAGCACAAGTTTGCAGCGAAGCTGCTGTGACGCGTAAAGGCTGTTCCGTCACAGAAGAGGACAGTGAATCCATGTGACTCCCAACGAGAAGGTAATAGAGCGCGTGTGCAACACTAGACTCGTACCACCATTTTGAAATAATGCGCAGCGGTTGAACCGCCAAGCTACCATCAAGCTTGAAGATATACAAATTTGGCCGGTAACATGGCATATTGGAAAGACAGCCGCTTGTTCATCTAATAAAATGTCTCAGCAGCACCGCTTGCCTCCGGAAACCAAACCAGAACAAATGTAACAGTTCATTGCAGCCACTCATTTTCACTGACTCCAAGTCCTGTAGTGGCAGACACAAATGCCAAATGCGCTGCAACCTAACAACCAAAAAGTGTCTCTAAAAAGAAAAACGCCGCCTCTGCGCTTATATACTCCATACAAGTCCACTGGCCGAAACAATAGCACTCTACAAAGCGAAGACCAGCTAGCAAAACAGTCAGGAGCATGAAAATTCATTGTGCAGGCATCTCCCATCTAGTGCACACATCTAGATGACAACGCAGGTTGACAGGCTTACTGCAGAGCAAATGTCCTTTAAAATCTCATTGTGTGCAGCGTCCATATTAGAAGAGTTGACAAGTGGAGTGCCAAGAGTGAAGTTGCTTAATTTCCTAAAATGTATAGATATTGTAGATGTGTCCAGATGAAACAGAATACAGCATACTTGGGCTGGGGCTGTCTGATGTAATGGACACTGGTGTGGCTGCAAGACATGCTGTTCCAGTTTCATTAGTGGCTTCTTTGGTTTCTGTGTGGCCTCTTGTGACCCAGACTTGTTGCCTACTTTTCCGTGTGTTGTCTGATCTTGTACATCTTGACGCTTCTCTCCAACATGTTGACCACCTGTAGATGTCATCTTAAGGTAGCTTCAGACCAACTTCACAGCATGAGACAGTCTCCAACTCGTCGCCAAATAATTGTAGTAACGAGGTCCAAGCAGGCAAGATGTGGTTCAAAATGTTTTATTGTAATAAGTTACAAGATATGTAGATCAGCCCCACCAGGAGCAGCTGGCATGCTGCTCAGCCCCATCTCAACTGTGACTTCTCCTCACACGCTCCCAACATTCAGAAGCGCATCACCACTGCAACATTCCATGCTGCTCACAGCACAAACACACTGGCTGAGCAGGTGGTGAAAATGGCATCACATTAACATGGACAGGATACTACAGAGGTGTAATGCGTCATGACCACTGTCTGAGCATTCAATGATCGTTACGTCTTTCATAAAATGCCAAAGCCGGAGGTCAATCAAAATATCTATTCTACTTGAACAGTTGATACGACTGTATGCGGGTTTACAAGCTAGTTCTGACGTGATTGGCTATTGCACGCCCCAGGCCTAAATTAATGGTTTTCCCATTAGTTGGATAGATTGCTTAGACCATTTTTTAATTGGTGGCAGGGCAAGCCTCAGGATTCCCTGTTTTTCATCCTCCTTTTCTCTAATGGTATTCTCTGAGTTGTACAGGACTTCGAATGTTATATTGAAGTCCCCTGCAACCTATCGATGGGGACTTATCAAAGTCCTCTTCAGTGAGGGACTCGAACAGTGATAGTGTTGCAGAATCTATATTTTTCCCTGTGCTTCGATTGTATATGTATAAATACGCACTGTATGTCGCCTAGGGTATGGCGTTTCAGGGCCAAGATGTCAGAAGAATTAGAATCTGTTACAAACTATTTATTGAAACTTTCACCCACATCATCAAACACCCTGAAGGTCCGCCTCATCCTTTAGCAACAGCATTAACATAATAGCTGGTAAAAACGGATCTAATCTATTAACTGGATTCCATGTTTCTTGAAATAAGCCTAGCTCAGAGGAGTCAATAATAATTCCCAGTCCGGATCCATCAATTTTGACTGGAGACCTGCTACATTACAGTATAAAAAAGTCATACCCCCATTGGTTTGATTATAGTGGTGAAAGTATTCTCAACAGGCCTTCAGCAAAAGTCAGGCTTGCATTTTCAGACTCAAGAGGGCTCTCCTAGGCGATGCTGATGTATTGGTAGCCAGTGGCTCGTTTCTCAAATCTCAAGGGTTTAGCAGGTTATATTTAAGAAGAATCATCAGTTAATGGGCAGGATTAGAACAAAGTTCCAAAACAACCAAACCATCACACAGGATCTTCGAGATTAATGAAATTTTAATATAACCACATTTCTCATTAGAAGATTAACAGTGCTGGCCTTCATAATATCAGATCGTATCACCACACAGCAGTTATGTGTTTTACTAATCCAATAAATGATATTAGTGATGAAAGGTGCTTCATCCTCTCTTACACCAGGGCATGATTTTTTCTACATTATGCATTTATATTCTGTAATTTACTGTGTTTGATATATTCAAATTGGTGGGATTTTAACCATGAGTACGGGTGGTAGTGGGCGTTCCCCCCATCACTCAATTGCCTACGTTGCATTGGGACTACGTCAGGCTTGTGTTCCCATGGCTGTAACACATGTTGTGCTGGTGGAAGGGCATTTCTATTGTGTTGACTAATGGTGGAAATCCAAGGCTCGCAGTGCATGGCAGCATCTGTGCTAGCTTTATCTGGATGGCCTGCTTTATTCTTATTACTGTGCCTGGCTAGATTTGTTTGTTAAATCATTCACCACAGTCTTTATTGCCATAGACTCCATCACACGCCAGAGCTAGCCCCATATTGATTAGCATTAGAAGAACTCCAATATCATAATAACTACCAGGCTATTTCTTGGCTTGTTACATAGAAAATGTCTTGCTCTGATTAGGGTTAGGAGAGGTTTGGGCAACACTGTACTCTGATTTTTTTACATAGGATAGCTCAGCCTGCCAAAGAAGAGAATAGCCCTTGGGTGCTTGTTACTAACATGATATGTTCACATAAAAGTTCTTCCTGTCCTACTTTTAAATACCATGCATCCTGCCTTGTGGGCAACAAGGCCTACATCGGGGTGGCTTAATAATATTTAAGAGAAGGTTTTGACCTGTTGAAAGGATTTATTTTTAATGGTCGAATTGCAGTGCTGAAACTGCCACCAGGCTTCGGTGGCAGGCCTGAAGCTATCTTTTAACTCTCACTGTAGTGGATGGCACAATAGATGCTTCAGCCCACTAGTGATGTTTAACTTACTGGCTCTAGGTACATTTTGTATTATATACTAGGTACGTATATGGATGTTAAATATATTAAATAGGAATAAGCCAATTGGACCATGTTTAAATGGGCAGCACAGGCCCTTTACCACTGGTTAGCAGGGCTAAAGTGCACAGAGATCTAAACCAGCAAAAATATACATCTGGTAAAAGGCAAAAAATGCCCTGGCCACACCTAAAAGGCAGAGTTCCTACAAGAATGTAGTGCAGCAGGAGCAATTCCTTCTGAAGTAATACATTATCTGCCACGCTTCAGCTGGCAGTGGTTTATTCATGGACATATAACTGAACTGATTGCTGGCAAAGCACAGTCCTCTTTGAACATTTTCTCAGGAGATTTCTGTGTTCACTGGGGTAATCCTCAAGACCCCTTCACCTCTTAACTAAATATTATCATCCAAAATATTGGCATAGCTCAACTTTTGTTTGCCTCCACACCGGTGAAAGGGTTTACTATTAACTTCTGCTAGCAAAGGGTCCTTCACAGCAGAACTGCCGTGATTGAGCAGTTTTCTAGACCATCACTCATAGCCTTCTTCACAAAATTCAAAACACAGATGAATGACTATTATTTAAAAAAACAAAAAAGCCAAAGAAATGTATCAAGAAAACTGAACATTTTGACCCACCTACACTATCATAATATATCTCAGCAGGACTGAAAGCACATGATATAGAGCTTAAAGTGGCAGATCTGATTGCAACAAAACCATGATGAATTTATTTGAAGAAGCAACCCGGTTGAAACTAAAAAGGCAGAAAAGTAGGTTTAATTGTATTCTAAAGAGCTTAATGAACAATGAAAAACACACAGCGATGGCAAATGTATGGCAGCAAAATGCATTAACAAACATCCTTTTTTTCTGCATGCAGGAATTAAAAAGAATAAAGATAAAACCTCTTTAAAGCAAATACTCCTGCTTTAGATACAAATCAGACCAAACAATAAAATGTAAAAAAAAAAGTTTGACATGAAAAAGCAGCACACAAAATCTCTCTCAATAGATATCAATAACCCTAAAGAAATGTCACATTCTCCAGATTTTCCTTTGAGACATTTTATAAGCTAGTGCTCTCCTTTTTTTCTCAAGAAAATAGCAATTCTTCCTATAGTCCATATGAGTGTAATCTCAAACGTCTACAGGAAAAATTGGCAAGCAGTTACTGAAATGATTTCAGAATATGAGAACACAGGCTTTTTGACGATAACTAACCAGCCCTCAGCCGCACCAGTCAAGCCAAGTGCCCCGTTACCCAAGCGGTGCCTTGGTGTAATCATAGGACCCCTCCTTCTATTTATTCTGAAACCAACATACCGCTCTACCTTAAAAACATCAGTCCATATCTTATTTGCATTTGCCCCATGAGGTTTACTCTCAGTATCCATACGGCAGTCCCAATGTACAGCTTTGAGCCAGTATGTCGCACTAGGGGAAGATAGATCAGTTCCAATGCTTACAGATCTCCCTCCTGACCAGGAGCATGAGATAGAACAAAAGGACGCTCTGCGCTCAACTCAACAGACTGCATGAGGCCTTATTTACCCCCATTAGGACCTATACAAGACTTAATGTCATATTGACACACATGATACCCTCTACAAAGTTCTCAATGTCCTGCCAAAAACCCTTAGCCCCAGAACAGGTGAAGAAAACATGTCGGTCATTGGCTCATAAAAGGCCACACCTTCTACATCTGGGGATTGGCTCCTGTGCGAATTTTGCAATCTTTAGAGGAGTCCAATATAATGTGTTGATGGCAAAAAAGTGATTTCGCTTGAGGTTGGCTGGTTTAACTCAGAGTACAATAACTTCACGGTAGTTTGCCACATAGTTTGAAGTTCGGTTTCCTGGATAGTTCCTTCCCATACGTAGTATGGCATCTTCATTTTCCTATCCACAGCATCCAAAAACTTTCAATACCAAATCTCCTTACTGTAGTGCAGACTCAATTTTCCAGGCACTGCATCTCCCGAGTAGTGCTTTCAAGCCAAGAAGACAGCTGCAGCTATGTAAACCTTGATAGGGAGCCACCAGTTTTGGCACTTAAAACTTCCCAGGGTAATAACACCTGCACTGCTGGCAATTCCCACCTGGTAGTTATCCTAGCCCTACTTAGTGGAATACTCAACCCATCCCTCAAACACTCTGGGGTACCCAGGGAATCATTGGTGCAAAATCAGAATAGTAGCCAATATTCAAGATCTTCCTGACTATAAGCCATAAGCTCAGTGCGGCCTTCAGGACATTTAGCTGTACTTTTTAAAAAAAGCTTTGAGGCATCAAACTTGTATAGGAACCCAGTGGATCCCAACTCCTTAATCATCTCTGCCAGTAACACCCACAAGTTGAGCTATCCGGCTTACCCAAAAACATGGCTTACCCAAAAACATCCTGCAGTTTTTTAACTGAAAAGCCATGCAATACAAATTCAAGTCCGGCAGAGCCTGACCACCCTTCTCTAGCCTATGCCTCAACTTTATCCACGCTAGCCTAGCCCTACCGGAGGCCCATTTAAACTTGTTATTTTCCCCTGGATCTTCTCAAGAACCAATTTTTGAAATATGAGAGGGATACAGTTAAAAAGGTATGTCAATTTTGGGAGAATCTTCACCTTAATCAAGTTAAATCACCAACAGATTGTCAAATGTAAGTTCTTCCTTCTAGCAAGTAAAGCATCCGCCTCCTTCGCCACCCTCCCCAAATTGTTGCGGTATCGCCTCCAGATAATGATGCCCAGGTACTTAATCTCTGTCCATGCCTCCCCCTTCCAATCTGCTACATTCCAAAACATCAACTCGGACTAGAAATTATTCACTAGATATCCCGATTAGGCCACAAATTCTTCACCAAGCTTTCCCCACTAGGGATAGACCGGACTTGATCTGATGTGTAGATGATCAGGTCATCCTCTTATAGCACGATCTTATTATTAAAATTGGTGGAGTAAAAAGGAGTAACCTGAACCCTTATAAGCAGCTGGACAAACAACTCAATATAAATATCGAACAATAGAAGAGACAAGGGACACCCCTGTCAAGTGCCTCTATAAATACTGAAGCTCCTGGTCACTGACCCTTTAAGCAAAAGTCTGGGCGGCGAATTTTCGTATAACCTCTAAAGCATC
Organism: Triturus cristatus; assembly: GCF_964204655.1. NCBI lineage: Eukaryota > Metazoa > Chordata > Amphibia > Caudata > Salamandridae > Triturus > Triturus cristatus. The sequence goes on from NC_140591.1 coordinate 834,270,024, forward strand.
TAAATAAAGTAGGGATTGAAGCGCAATACCGTTAATAACTCCCACAAGTAAGCCCAACAGACTCGGTCAAATGCTTCGGCAGCATCTATTGTGACTACTGCTAAAGGAATTGATCAAACCGTGGCTAGGTCTATAGAGCCAATCAAATGCTGAGAGGGCTCATGAATTTGCCACTTTGGGACAAAGCCCTTCTGTTCTGGATGTATTAACTGGGGGCTTGCTTGGCCAGTCTCCCAGCCAAAATGCTTGTAAAAACCTTATAATCCACATTCAATACGGAGAGCTGTCGATAATAATCGGCCCTCCTAGGATCCTTGCTGGTTTGAAAACCAATACTATTGTGGCTTCCTTCCATGAGTCCGGAATCTGCACCTGCCCCAGATATAATGAATTAAACAATGTCTCCCGCATTCATACAAAGGTGATGGCATCGGGACCAGCTGCCTTTCCGTTCTAAATGCACCACAGGTGCTCCCTGATTTCCTCCTGAGTAATCTGTGCTTCTAAACACTCCTTACCCTCCTCCGTGAGTCCAGGGAGATCAGTGTCCCCCAACAACTCTGTGCCTGTTTGGCTCCGGGAAGACCTCTTCCGTGTACAGTTTGAAAATAGAGAAACCAGATGTCCGTGCATATCCTCGACTTTGAGACATCTCCATGGGGATTGACAACCAGTTCCATAATGATATTCCTGGATCTCTCAACCCCCGCCTTCCATGCCAGTAACGACCCAGCTCGCTCACCATACTCAAACTGTCTCACACATCCAGTATGCCACCGCACCCTGCACTTCATGAGACTGCTATAAAAATAGGAAGTTTCGTCCCACTCCTAAAACAAAATAATAATGAATATAATCATTAAAAAAATATTAAAATGTGTGCTGGGCCAAAGGATTTAAATAGTTTCCACCCAACTGACTCAGAAGCTGTGGAGCTACTCAACTTTGTCAGTTTGTTGATAACTATGACCTGTTTGCTGATCTTTATATTCTGTAAATAGTTAATGTGTTTAGCCTTCTTTTCATTTGTGACTCCTGTTTTCTCAGCCTCCCTAATTTGTTTCCAGTCTTTGACATAGTCTCCTACAACACTCTACTGAGCACCCTTCAAAACAGCATGGGTTAATACTCTTAACTGGAAAACTGCTCCACAAAAGTGAAACTCAAAGGTCAATTCTCTCTCCTACCATCTTTAGTTTGAACGTGTCACTAACCAGCTAATAAAGATATATTGTCTCTATAACAGTGATACACAACTAGGTTTAAAGTTGCCAACCATGAGTACATAACCCTGTTAGGTCATACACTAGAGATCATTCACTCCTGGATGGCTTTTCAACAGCTAAACCTAAACCCTCTAAAGACTAAGTTGCTACTTGTCTTCCAACTGCAGATTTCAATCCTACCCCAATCATGCCTTTAATGACTTCACTCAATGGCTTGAAACCTTATATCATCGATTGTTTGAATTCTTGAACAAACACTAGATAAAAACGTTATCCTTCAGGCAGACACAGACGCAACAACAAAAACAACTTTGCGGGTCATCAAGCCCTTTATACCTGCAGCAGAGGGGGTCGGACTGGACCATAGTGAGTCGGGCATTGCCCAACGTGCTGGACTGATCAGTCCGTGTGTGGGCTGTTTTTTTAAATATGTTTTTGTGCCTGTTTAACGGTCTGATGGGCCATTGTTACTGTTGATTTACTTAATAATAAATCAAACATGGCCTACATCACATAGGCGCTGGAAGTAAGGGTGCTGGGTGTGCTGAAGACCCCCCAAAACAATCATGCTGGTTTTCGGAAGGCGAATGAGCAATAGAGATGCCTTTAACATTTGTTTTCATCTTTTCCCATTTTCTGTGTGTTCAAAGACATAGGTCAAATATAAGGCTAGGTCTTCTGACAAATTGCTGCTTATTCTTTTAACATGGAACTTGGTGTTTACTTTTCTTTCTATTATTGCAAATGGAGAGGATTTGTAAAGTGAATTTTGCAGCATTCTTGCTGATGTGAAGGGAGAAGGTGACGCAACAAATTTTAAATATGTATAAATGAACTATACAAATATTTTAAAATGCCAGCACTTGGGAAAGCACAGATTAAACCCTTTTTGGGGAAAATTCAGAAAGTGTGATGGAAACAAAGATTTGAGAAGGTTCATTGCAATTCAAATCACTTTACTTGATGATGTCCAAATGACAAATATTTGTTAAAATCCGATTTCCACACATTATTGTTAGTGGTTATGTATTTTTATCAGTAACACTGTCTGTGCAAAATGAGTGGGCATGCCAATGAAAAATGTGCAGTCAGTAAATGACAATGAGCTACCATACCATGTTTTAGTAATATATTTGCCACCAGCTACATACTGCACCCTTACCACTCTGTTGCCGAATGGGTGTGGCTCATTTGCTACACTTGTTCTTTGTGCAAATCTTGTACTTTTCACAGTCCCTATGAGTTCAATGATGTAATATTGATGGCAGCAACCCCTCTCTGAAAATTGTTCCAGCACCACTGCTGCAGCAATCTCAAACAGATGCAGCCTTCAATGTACTGCAAAACACGCATAAAGCTTGTCTTTGAAAGTTCAGAGCTGTCCAGATCTGCAAATGTGGGCCATTTTAGAAGCTTTCTAATTCACTGATGAGGGCCACTTTTTATTTTGTTGCCGTTCCCCTTTTTCTAACCCAGTCTGGCACTGACAGCAGAGTTCAAAATGGTGGTGCAATCCAGAGCTTAATGAGAGAAATGCCCTCCTTACAGATATACCTAAACTACACATTTCTCCTCTGAAACCAGCTCTCCATGCAGCAGCCAGACTTGTTATAGGAGTGAAACCTTTAGGACACATGCTGCCAGCTTAGCTCTTATGACTCATTATAGCTGGCTCTCCCAAGAAGGCACAGGCTTTTCCAAAAATTGCCTGCACAGCTCACAGAACCATGTGTCATGGTTCCCTGTGATATTCAGAAAACAAGCATTTACAACGCAATAGGTCTCGCATTTATGCAAGTTTGAGCTATTGACATTGCAAATACCAATGCCTTTTATTTTTGTTTTCATTTTTAAAACATAAATAAAAGGCATTGTCATTTACAGTACCAATAGCTTAAACTCCCGTAAATACGAGACCTAATGCATTGCAAATGCTTGTTAGATCAGTGAGTAGAAATGGTCCCTTCGGCCCGCGTGGCAAATTAATTAAATAAACAAGTGCGGCCGCTAAAGTGAAAGTGGACCTTGCTACAAATAAAAAACAATAGTGCTTACCAACTTATAAAGGAGACTGTGTAACGCTACAAGTAAAAGATTCAGTCCTCATGGGAGGTAACAAATGGCGACAGGGTGGTAACAAGGAGGGACTAAGAAGCCTCATTATCAATCGGAAGCCAGCATTTAACAAGGACAATGACACCAGCCAATCAGAAATATGGGCCGAGAGATGGCGAGGCTTCCACAGCATACTCGACTACTGCATGCCTCGCATAGTGAGCAGTGTATACGCGCTGCCGCTAGGCTCGACCTAAAAACTTAACCTCTTGGTACATATTGTAATGCATACACCTCATGTAAAGCACCAATTTTGGTACGTGCTATATAGAGCTGTATAAATAAATACAATAAACTCATTACATGAGATCTCTTCTGACATTAACCTTAGTCAGGCAAAGTAGGTGCCATAAATACTTCCCTTTAGGCCCTTGTGGCCTACTGTTGTTCTACTCCAAACTAAACATAACTCAGCTTTCCATTGTGAGGCAGACATGAAGGCAGAGGCTGTGCATGTTCATTTTTCCATTTACAAAAGCTATAATTCCTCCATAAACATGAAGGTCATGTCCTTTACCAGGCGCACTGACTGTTTCCATATTATGCATTTGCTAAAATGTTTGCACTCAGTGGGAGACCTGGAAGGGAATTGTTGAGATGCGCACCACCTCTCGTTTTTTTTCCATTCTCAATTTTCTATCTTTTCCTGTCCCATCCGCACTGTCTCTGCCTCGCTCTTGGTCCCTATCCTGCTCTCGCGCTCTTTCTCACACTCAGACATACATACACTGATTAATGTATTTCCCTGCCTCTGTCTCCCTCTGCATTCCAATGGCACCGGTAAGGCGGGTCTTATTTTCCTTTGGGTCTTCTGTGTAACAAATACAGATCAGCTTTCTCTCCTCGCACCTCTTATTTCTCACTCTTCTTCCCTGTTCTACATTCATTAGATTTTCCATTTTGTTCCCCCTCAAATACAGATGAACTTTCCTTCTGTTCCTTCTCTGTACATTGAAAAGAACACCGGGTTCCTTCCAGCATTACACAATCAGTGCATCTGCTTTATTTAAATGCAGAGGCGAGGCTGTTGTTGTGTTTGCGTGCTTGTCTCCTGCTCTGCACAGCGGTAACGTGCTCCCATGATCATCGACTGACCCCTGGCATACTTGACGTACTTCATCGTCATTGAAGCAGCGACAACTCAGCAGCAAACTGCTCTCCACATCAGGGCGTTGTTGCAAGCTCACATCTTAATAGCAGATCCTGCCAGCAGCTGGATTGGTGTACGAGTTTGGGATGAATTAAAATCTTGGCAGGGGCTGTGACATTTTTGGAGCTCCGTCCAGGCCATCCCATCTAGTGTGACATTTGGCACCCAGACTATACTCTGGGTGGGGAGAGAAGACTGAAATAACAGGATCGGCCCTCCTGAAGTCTGATTCAGTTCAGCTTCAGACAAAAGAAAACATGTTTTGGGCATGATATTGAACAGTTAAGTTGATACTCAAATGACAGCTGTTGAAATTCTGTCCCGCACACTGAGATCATTTCCGGGCACTAACTTTGTTTGTTGCACACAAAAGGCGTAGAACCTGTGGCTTCCCATCGGAAGCTCAGCTCTATATTTAGAACCAAGGTGTAACAGGCTATCAGTGAATATTGACAATTTAAGGTGGGATAAGTTTCTTCTACCCTGGAGAGCACTTAATGCGTATATCAGGGGTGGTTATATATAGTGCAAAACATCCAATCTGGGGTACTCAAGTCTGTTTGACACACTTTTAGGCAAGAAGGCAAGTGGACACATTTGGAAGCTAAATAGACTATTGGATTTTTTAAATGAAGAAACAAATAGAGATATTGCTTATTTAGGTCAATATGCTATACTGCTATGATCTCCCTATTAACCCTTTCTAGACTCGACCCTCCTCTGTCCCTCCTTTAAATCATCCCAAACCTCATTTTACTGCAATGATCTCCTAAATAACACTCTCTAGACTCTTCCCTCTTCTAGCCCTCCTTGGACTCATCCCAAAACTCATTTTACTACTGTGATCTCCCAAATACCACTTTTTAGACTCCTTCTTTATCCTTCCATTATCCTTATTCAATCCATCTAACAGAGACTCGCATGTCAACCGCTTGAATTAACAATTTAGTTTTCCCTACACTTATCCACTACTAATCAACCTTGGGTTCCAGAGTAGCATGCTACTCGTCGAAAAGCGCTTCAACGTCTCTTCAGGGGTAATAAGCACTGTATAATTTCAATATAGGATAGCCACTCATAGGGAGAGACAAAGTCTGTGTCGAGCACTAGCTGAATTAATAAGTTTGCAGTGCAGAAAACCATGGAAATTATGGATGACACTGCAAAGGCTCTTAGGAGTACGCCTGGAATCCTCAAAGTCTTCACCAAATACTACTCTCTGTACATCGCAGTCTATCACGGAGGCTTATGTTGTGTCTTACCGAGACAGATTTACAAAGGTATTCCTGGAAAATGAAGAACAAGAACCCTTAATGTGTCCTATTAAAATTATTGGAATTAAGAATGCTAGTAAATAGAAGGTGGGGGGGTTACATTCCAGCAACTGATGGCGTGATGAAATGTTAAAAATATTGCAATGAAATGGTAGCCCTTCACCATCCTGGCTGTGTTTGAGTTGTTACAAGGGTTGGGGAGTCTACCTTCAAAGTTTAGAGATGCAATTTACATTGTGTGCCTTAAACTGGGTAAGACAGCTTCCTTATGCTAATCATACTAAACACTTTCCCTCATGAATACTGAGATGAAAATATGGGTGAAAATTAAAGATATCTAGGAGGCTCTTAGAACATTTCAGGCCTGGTGCTTCCGGATCAGGCTGGATTTATACCCATCTGCCTCACGTCCTGCATCCTTTTGTCACTTTATAGGTTGGTTATCCCTGTTGCATATGACCCCCCCCAGCACACACGTGGTTTAAGGTTTACACATGAATATATATCACACTGCCTATGGGTGCTCAACAGGGATGCCACCTCTTCTCGTTATTTACAAGTTGCTATTGAGTCCTTGGCCTAATCACTACAGGAGCATCGTGTGAAAAGGGGCCTGAGATTTACATATTTTGTTATTGCTTTATGTGGTTGACATTCTGTTACATGTGAGAGACCCAGAACATAATCTTTAACCCTTTAAGAAGGAGATCTTTTGATTTGGTTGTACTCTGGGCTATGCACCAAATGGAATTAATCAGAGATGTTCACATTGACCTCTGCCATGGTCAGACCTGACCTTGAGTTTCCTCTGCAGTGATGTCAGATCTTCAGGGAATGATGAGAGATTGATTACTCCCCCCCCCCCCCCCCTCCATCCAAGGGAGAATAGTCTACATACGAATGTTGTCTACAAGTTTCTATGTCTCTGTTTAACATAACAGTTCCTCTGACTCACTTTCTTCAAAAGCTGCCCTTCAGCTGATCAAATTAGTATTGATGGGCAGACAGCCTGTCAGAGCTGGGGCAATGAGGCCCTGTTTTGTAATAGTGGTGGTTTTGTGATCCCTGGCCTGCAACAATTCTTTGTAGGTCAGGCCCTTTTTGCACACTGTTAGTATCCTGCAGTACCCACTTTGCTTTTATTGCAATTAAAAGGTAGGTGGACCTCCCCATGGCCATTTACTACAGTGCTTGTTTAGCCCGTTTAGTTTGGTGGACTGCTCTGTGTGGGATGGGCATACATTGGCCAAATTCACCAGGACAGACCTACTTTACTCAATACAATTTCCACTGACTATTTTGTATCTCGCTGTTGTCACAAACCAATGGTTGGGAGAACTGGAGTTAACACAAGAAGGGTGTATATCTGGATGACATAATCCGATCATTGTCCAAATTTAAAATGCTGGAGCATACAACCTCTCTGTTCCCACCTACACACTGCAAATGCTACCTACTCAGTCCATCCATCGATCTCATTCACTCTCCATTCTGCCATCCTATCCACTCTCCATCCATCCCATCCAATGTTCACAAGTTCATGCCACACACTCTCGTCTGACTCATACATCTATTTCATCTACTTGTCTGTCCCCACCCTTACTCTGTTTGACACCATCTAGAGACTCAATTTGTCATCCGTCACTGCCTTGTGTACCCATCCGAAATCTCCTACATGCTTTTTCTCACTCACACTTGTACAGAAATCCATTGCTTCCCAGTGTTTCCAGTGCCCCATCCATATCAACTTTATTCTGTCCTTTGTCCTAACCTGCTTCCTCCAGCCGTCCACTGCACCCACTGTCTCCCCTATACCCACCCATGTTTTCCAGCCATGGGTCCCTCACCAAGGGTCTCCAGCTGTTGGCCCCCACACCTGCAGTCTCTGGCTGTGGGCCCCCCACTCCTGCAGTCTCTGGCTGTGGGACCCCACTCCTGCAGTCTCCAGCCGTGGGACCCCACTCCTGCAGTCTCAAGCCATGGCCCCCCCACACCTGTGGTGTCCAGCCGTGGGCCCCCCACACCAGCGGTCCCCAGCTGTGGGCCCTCCACACCAGCGGTCTCCAGCTGTGGGCCCCCCACACCAGCAGTCTCCAGCCATGGGGCCCCCCCCACACCAGCAGTCTCCAGCCGTGGGGCCCCCCACACCAGCAATCTCCAGCCATGGGGCCCCCCACACCAGCAATCTCCAGCCGTAGGGCCCCCCCACACCAGCGGTCACCAGCCATGGGGCCCCCCCACACCAGCGGTCACCAGCCGTGGGCCCCCCACACCAGCGGTCACCAGCCGTGGGCCCCCCACACCAGCGGTCACCAGCCGTGGGCCCCCCACACCAGCGGTCTCCAGCCGTGGGCCCCCCACACCAGCGGTCACCAGCCGTGGGCCCCCACACCAGCGGTCTCCAGCCGTGGGCCCCCCACACCATCAGTCTCCAGCTGTGGGGCCCCCCACACCAGCGGTCTCCAGCCGTGGGGCCCCCACACCAGCGGTCTCCAGCCGTGGGGCCCCCACACCAGCGGTCTCCAGCCGTGGGGCCCCCCCCACCAGCGGTCTCCAGCCGTGGGGCCCCCCCACACCAGCGGTCTCCAGCCGTGGGGCCCCCCCACACCAGCGGTCTCCAGCCATGGGGCCCCCCCCACACCAGCGGTCTCCAGCCGTGGGGCCCCCCCACACCAGCGGTCTCCAGCCGTGGGGCCCCCCACACCAGCGGTCTCCAGCCGTGGGGCCCCCCACACCAGCGGTCTCCAGCCGTGGGGCCCCCCACACCAGCGGTCTCCAGCCGTGGGGCCCCCCCACACCCGCAGTCTCCAGCCGTGGGTCCCCCACACCCACGTTCTCCAGCCGTGGGTCCCCCACACCCACGTTCTCCAGCCGTGGGTCCCCCACACCCACTTTCTCCAGCCATGGGTCCCCCACACCCACTTTCTGCAGCCGTGAGTTCCCCACACCGACGTTCTCCAGCCGTGGGCCTCTCCACCCACATTCTCCAGCCATCTTCCGTAACCCAGACTACCTGATTTCCTGTTCCGGGCCCAGGTTCCCCAGCTGCCCTTCCCTGCCCAGACTTGCCACTTGGCCGTCCCTGCCCAGGCACTCCAGATACCCTTCCCCTACCACTCTTTTAGCCAAATCCCCATCCACACTTGATAGCTGCCTCTCCCCACACATGCTTTCCTGCAGTCGCTAGAGCCCCACATCACCCCCCCCCCCCCAAAATTGTAGTCTGGAATATCAGATAGGGAAAATTGTTATACTTTCATTTCTTAGCCAAAATATTGGTGGTAAAAATATCAAAAGGTATGTCCATATTTGGAAATATCGAATTACTATTAACTCCATGTTGGCGTACCTTCGGCGTAGTCATTCCTTGGTTTACAAGGTGATCGAATATGTATATATGGGGGCCAGGTAGAAATTCCTCCGTTATAGTTAGTTTGGCTAGCTATAACTTGTGCGCCCTGCTGATGATGTCACATATTGCATCATTCATGGCATGGTCAGTGACATCACTGATGACATCACTGATGACATCTCAAATTACATCATCCAGTGAATGTGGTTTAGTTTGAAATTTAAATATGTATTATATATATACCAATCTGTATTGAAGATTGAGTGGATATATAACTGTCTGGATGGAGGATTTAGTAGCTGTCTGACTGTCTAAGTGAGTAATTAAAAGTGTCTCACTTAATACATGGATTAGTAACTAAACTGTGAATGTGTGCATCACTGTCTGTTGTTGTATAACATGCTGCATCAGTTGGTCACTAACTACATGAGTGTGTATATTAGTTATTGATTAGTTGAGTGAGTATTTGTATGGGACACTGAGTTTGTGTGGTTGGATGGGGTGTGTGATACTCTATGCATAGATGTGTGAATGGTTGATTGACTAGGTGTATAGGTTTAAGGGTGTATGTGGAAACAATTGTTTGGGTGACTGAGTATATTTATTTGTGTGTTGGTAAGAGAATACATTTTTAATTGTACATCTTCAACAAAGTAAAAAAATAAAAGGCATTGTATGTGAGAGTTGGTGTATATAAATAAGTATGTGTAAGACTCAGTGATTGTGAGAGTGACTATATGAATGAATGTATAATTGTAATGATGATTTTTTTAACATATTAACTGAGTTGCTATGAGTTTGAATAAATGAGGTGTTGTTGGATAATTGTGTAAGTGAGTAAATGTAAGTGTGATTATTTTTTTTCATGAGTGAGTAGGATGACCGACTAAGATGACTACTGATGTGTCAATGTCTATATATGTGTATAAGTGCATTTGATAGTGTTCTATTAATTAGTGACTGCATGTATAAATGATTCTGTTGTTGAATGGGGAGTTGTGTATGTAGACTTAGGAATCAGTGAGTGGGTATGTAGTAACTGGTATTGGTGTGTCAATGGTTTCAAAAATGGACTCTGTATTTTACAGTGAGTGATGAAAGGTTATACTAGTGTAAGATGAGGTGTATCAGATTGTCATGTGGATGATGTCATCAGTGATGTCATTTGAGATGTCATCAGTCATGTCACTGACCATGTCATGAATGATGCAATATGTGACATCATCAGCAGTGCATTGCGGACACACGAGTTATAGTTAGCAGAACTAACTATAACAGAGGATTTTCTATGGTTTTGTACAAGTGAAATGTCCAGCTAACTATAACACCCCTGAAACCTATGTTTTTTTTCTGTGAATTTCTAAGGTGTTTTAAATGCTAATTTCGAACTATAACGTCTCTGAAACCTATGTTTTTTCAGTGTATTTCAAAGATTTTTTTAAATGCAAATTTTTAAGTGTGATAGTAGTTATACCTATTTTTTGTACTAATTTTCTACAGTTTTTTAACTGTTTATTTATAAATATTTTATTCATGAAATAATATATATTTTTCTGAAAATTGCAAAAAAAAATATATATATTCAAACTGAAATATTGATTAATTTTTGTGTTCATTTTTTATTATATTTATATTTTCTTTTTTAAAAAAAATTCCAATTTTTTTTCTGAGTCGCGCACTCAAAGCGTACACATCATGGTGGGTGCGCGGATTCTAGCCACCATTTTAGAAAAGTTGTGCAGGATCCGCGTACGGTGTGCGACGGCTGCGTGTTTTTCAGTTACATCATCTACATTTAATATTACGTGATGTGCGCGATTGGTATGCGACCAGTCCGCGATTCCTGCTCCCGTGCATTCACGACACATGCGCATTATGGTGCAAAATGCTTGCGCGGTGGCGGGTCTCACGTGATGTCATATACATGCTGGGGCGCGCTGGTTGCGCGACTCACGCAAATAAATTTTATGTTCCAAAATGGTATGTATGTGTCTTTAATATACATATTAGGGCAAGAGATTATCTAAGATATTCATAAAAATATTGAGAACCAGGTCAGCAGAGCTGCTTTAGAGCCAGAGAACCAGGTCAGCAGAGCCGCTCTAGAGCCAGAGAACCAGGTCAGCAGAGCTGCTGTAGAGCCAGAGAACCAGGTCAGCAGAGCTGCTGTAGAGCCAGAGAACTAGTTCAGAAGAGCTGCTCTAGAGCCAGAGAACCAGGTCAGCAGAGCTGCTGTAGAGCCAGAGAACCAGGTCAGCAGAGCTGCTGTAGAGCCAGAGAACCAGGTCAGCAGAGCTGCTGTAGAGCCAGAGAACCAGGTCAGCAGAACTGCTTTAGAGCCAGAGAACCAGGTCAGCAGAACTGCTTTAGAGCCAGAGAACCAGGTCAGCAGAACTTCTTTAGAGCCAGAGAACCAGGTCAGCAGAACTGCTTTAGAGCCAGAGAACCAGGTCAGCAGAGCTGCTGTAGAGCCAGAGAACTAGGTCAGAAGAGCTGCTCTAGAGCCAGAGAACCAGGTCAGCAGAGCTGCTGTAGAGCCAGAGAACCAGGTCAGCAGAACTGCTTTAGAGCCAGAGAACCAGGTCAGCAGAACTGCTTTAGAGCCAGAGAACCAGGTCAGCAGAGCTCTTTAGAGCCATAGAACCAGGTCAGCAGAACTGCTTTAGAGCCAGAGAACCAGGTCAGCAGAACTGCTTTAGAGCCAGAGAACCAGGTCAGCAGAGCTGCTTTAGAGCCAGAGAACCAGGTCAGCAGAGCTCTTTAGAGGGAGAGAACCAGGTCAGCAGAGCTGCTTTAGAGCCAGAGAACCAGGTCAGCAGAGCTGCTTTAGAGCCAGAGAACCAGGTCAGCAGAGCTGCTCTAGAGCCAGGTCAGCAGATCTGCTCTAGAGCCAGAGAACCAGGTCAGCAGAGCTGCTTTAGAGCCAGAGAAACCAGGTCAGCAGAGCTGCTCTCGAGGGAGAGAACCAGGTCAGAAGAGCTGCTTTAGAGCCAGAGAACTGGGTCAGCACAGCTGCTTTAGAGCCAGAGAACCAGGTCAGCAGAGCTGCTCTAGCTGACACTGACTGACTGACTGACTGACTGACTGACTGACTGACTGACTGACTGACACTGACTGACTGACACCGACTGACTGACACTGACTGACGGACACTGACTGACGGACACTGACTGACGGACACTGACTGACGGACACTGACTGCCTGGACACTGACTGCCTGGACACTGACTGCCTGGACACTGACTGCCTGGACACTGACTGCCTGGACACTGACTGCCTGGACACTGACTGCCTGGACACTGACTGCCTGGACACTGACTGCCTGGACACTGACTGCCTGGACACTGACTGCCTGGACACTGACTGCCTGGACACTGACTGCCTGGACACTGACTGCCTGGACACTGACTGCCTGGACACTGACTGCCTGACACTGACTGACTACTCTCTACTACTCTACTACTCACTCTCTACTTCTCTCTACTACTCACTCTTTACTACTCTACTGCTCTCTCTCTCTCTACTACTCTACTACTCTACTACTCTCTACTACTCACTCTACTGCTCTCTACCACTCACTCTCTACTATTCTACCACTCACTCTCTACTATTCTCTACTACTCGCTCTCTACTACTCGCTCTCTACTACTCGCTCTCTACTACTCGCTCTCTACTACTCGCTCTCCACTACTCGCTCTCTACTGCTCTCTACTACTCGCTCTCCACTACTCACTCTTTACTATTCGCTCTCTACTACTCACTCTCTATTACTCACTCTCTACTACTCACTCTCTACTACTCTCTCTACTATTCACTCTACTACTCACTCTCTACTACTCACTCTCTACTACTCACTCTCCACTACTCGCTCTCTCCTACTCTCCACTACTCACACTCCACTACTCACACTCCACTACTCACTCTCCACTATTCACTCTCTACTACTCTCTACTACTCACTCTCTACTACTCACTCTCTACTACTCACTCTCTACTACTCACTCTCTACTACTCACTCTCTACTACTCTCTACCACTCACTCTCTACCACTCACTCTCTACCAATCACTCTCTACCACTCGCTCTCTACCACTCGCTCTCTACTACTTGCTCTCTACTACTTGCTCTCTACTACTCACTCTACTGCTCTCCACTACTCTCCACTACTCACTCTCCACTTCTCACTCTCTACTACTCTCTCTCAACTACTCTCTCTACTACACGCTCTCTACTACTCTACTACACTCTACTACTCTACTACACTCTACTACTCTACTACACTCTACTACTCTACTCCCTCTCTGCTACTCACTCTCTGCTACTCACTCTCTGCTACTCACTCTCTGCTACTCACTCTCTGCTACTCACTCTCTGCTACTCACTCTCTGCTACTCACTCTCTGCTACTCACTCTCTACTACTGACTGACTGATTGACACTGACTGACACTGACTGACCGACACACTACTCACTACTCACTCTCTCTACTACTCTCTACTACTCACTCTCTACTGCTCTCTACCACTCACCCTCTGCTACTCACCCTCTGCAACTCACCCTCTGCAACTCACCCTCTGCAACTCACCCTCTGCAACTCACCCTCTGCAACTCACCCTCTGCAACTCACCCTCTGCAACTCACCCTCTGCAACTCACCCTCTGCTACTCACCCTCTGCTACTCACCCTCTGCTACTCACCCTCTGCTACTCACCCTCTGCTACTCACCCTCTGCTACTCACCCTCTGCTACTCACCCTCTGCTACTCACTCTCTGCTACTCACTCTCTGCTACTCACTCTCTGCTACTCACTCTCTCTGACTGCCTGACACTGACTGCCTGACACTGACTGCCTGACACTGACTGACTACTCTCTACCACTCTCGCTCTACTACTCTACCACTCACTCTCTACTATTCTCTACTACTCACTCTCTACTACTCACTCTCTACTACTCACTCTCTACTACTCACTCTCTACTACTCACTCTCTACTAACTCTACTACTCACTCTACTACTCACTCTCCGCTACTCACTCTCCACTACTCACTCTCCACTACTCACTCTCCACTACTCACTCTCCACTACTCACTCTCTACTACTCACTCTACCACTCACTCTCTACCACTCACTCTCTACCACTCACTCTCTACCACTCACTCTCTACCACTCACTCTCTACCACTCACTCTCTACCACTCACTCTCTACCACTCACTCTCTACCACTCACTCTCTACCACTCACTCTCTACCACTCACTCTCTACCACTCACTCTCTACCACTCACTCTCTACTACTCTCTCTCTACGACTCTCTCTCTACTTCTCACTCTCTACTACTCTCTTCCTCTCACTGTCTACTACTCGCGCTCTACTACTCTCCACTACTCACTCTCTACTACTCACTCTCCACTACTCACTCTCCACTACTCACTCTCCACTACTCACTCTCCACTACTCACTCTCCACTACTCACTCTCCACTACTCACTCTCCACTACTCACTCTCCACTACTCACTCTCTACTACTCTCTCTACTACTCTCTCTACTACTCACTCTACTACTCACTCTACTATTCACTCTACTACTCACTCTACTACTCACTCTACTACACTCTCTGCTACTCACTCTCTACTACTCACTCTCTGCTACTCACTATACTACTCTACTACTGACTGACACTGATTGAGTGACACTGACTTACTGACACACTACTCACTACTCACTCTCTACTACTCTCTCTACTACTCTCTCTACTACACTCTCTACTACACTCTCTACTACTCACTCTCTACTACTCACTCTCTACTACTCACTCTCTACTACTCACTCTACTACTCACTCTCTACTACTCACTCTCTACTACTCACTCTCTACTACTCACTCTCTACTACTCACTCTCTACTCACTCTCTACTACTCTCTCTGCTACTCTCTCTGCTACTCTCTCTGCTACTCTCTCTGCTACTCTCTCTGCTACTCTCTCTGCTACTCTCTCTGCTACTCTCTCTCTGCTACTCTCTCTCTGCTACTCTCTCTCTGCTACTCTCTCTCTGCTACTCTCTCTCTGCTACTCACTCTACTTCTCACTCTTTACTACTCTCTGATACTTACTCTCTGCTACTCACTCTCTGCTACTCACTCTCTACTACTCACTCTCTACTACTCACTCTGCTACTCTATCTCTGCTACTCTCTGCTACTCACTCCCTACTCTCTATTACTCACTCCCTACTCTCTATTACTCACTCTCTACCTCTCTCTCTACAACTCTCTATCTCTACACCCCTACCCCTACCTCTACCTCTCTACCTCTACCTTTACACCTCTACCTCTCTCTACATGCACACATATGCACATATATATATGCATTAAGAACGGACCAGACCAGTGGCCGCTGCTATCCGGCAGCCTGTCACTGTACGGGGAGGTGAGCATGATTACAGCTTGCCTCAGGCCCGGTGTGTTCTTATTACTGAGGCTGGACGTTGGGGACCTGAGGGAGCCTTCAACACGTACAGTTTGTTTTACTCGCCACCACATGACCCCCCCTTTTTGCGAGGCAGTAATCAGCAATTACAGCATTTTCATCTGAACCCGACTGCAGTACTTACCAGAACTATGCATTATGGGACGTGAAGTTGTTCCGTTACGGCAGCAGGGTCAGCTGTTCTCCCGCCAATGGGAGTGCCTGAGGATATTTAAAGGAGGGAGCAGGTAACGAGTAATCAGCAGCATCTGAGGAAGACGCGAGTCGAAATGCATTATGCAAATGTTGAATACCAGTGAATAAAAGCTTCCACAGAATCCCCGCTGTGTCCTTTGCACTAAGGAGGTCGTTTTCGTGATGCATTTATATATATGTATGTGTATGTGTATATATATATTCATACATATATAAACATATATATAATCTGCATATCTATATAATTACAAATATAAATGCATGCATACGTATACATATATACATACATATGCATGTTATGTACATGAAAGTTTGAAAAACACTAATACAAGCAAAGCTAAAAAGCCACCTAATTACAAACAGAATTTCTTTAACCCCTTCCATGCTGCGCAGATTCCGCCGCTGTGCTGACGGAATCTTGCGCGGGCGGGGTCATGACGGAACGGTTCCGTCATGAGCACAGCTCAACCGTGGCTCATGACGGAACCGTTCCGTCATGAGCACCGAAGGGGTTAACTTAAACGAGGGCGAGACCTATTGAATTTTCAATGCTTGTTTACTTTGGTTCCAGCAAGAAGGCATACAGATGTGTCACACATTTCCCATAAATTCTGAATGGTAGCACTCTAGTTGCTTATTAGATCACTGTAGTAAAGCTACTGCTCACCAGGGAAGTCTGCTGCTGGTATTCAAAGTGCATGTTTCAGTCTGCATGTCAGAATTTTTTAATGAAATAGAAGAGGATTTGAGAAGTCAAAATGTGCCCTATTTTTTCTTTCTGCAGCACTAATCATAATTTCTATGGCAAAATGAACCCCCCTCATTTTGTTCCTTTGCAAATTAAATGTTTTAAGTATTACCACTTTATTCCAATCAAGATGGCTTCAGGTGTGCCATACTTTTGTCATACGTAAGACGGTTAGCGGTCTAGTTGTTCTTTAGAACATTCTGGGACGTTCTGTCATTGGGCTATACTTGGGCTACATCTGGGTGATATTTGTGCTACATTTGGACTCTTTTGTCTCTGGTGGCCATCTTGGGAGACTTATTTGTTATGAAGTTTCCTAATTTCCTCATTTACTACAGTCTCCTCAGTAGGAATACTTTCAGTTTTTTACTTTGATTCCATCAAGAAGGCATTCAGATGTGTCACACATTTGCCGTAAATTAAGAATATTAGCACTCTAGTTGCTCATTAGATCACTGTAGTAAAGCTACTGCTCACCAGGGAAGTCTGCTGCTGGTATTGAAAGTGCATGTTTCTGTCTGCATGTCAAAATATTTTAATGAAATAGAAGAGGATTTGAGAAGTCACTCAAAATGTGCCCTAATTTTTCTTTCTGCAGCACTAATCATACTTTCTATGGCAAAATGAACCACCTCATTTTGTTCCTTTTTCAATTAAATGTTTTAAGCGTTACCACTTTATTCCATTCAAGATGGCTTCAGGTGTGCCATACGTTTGTCATAAGTAGGACTGTTAGCGCTCTAGTTGTTCTTTGGAACATTCTGAGAAGCTGCAGTAGAACACAAAGGAATCAACTGACAGTCTCTGCCCTTGTTGGATGTACATGTTTTACTGAGATTGTCAGACTTCATTCTCACATGACTGAGAAAGATAATTCATGATATCCCAGCAGAGATCTTTTTCACATGGTAAAATCACCTTAGAACACACCACAATTCCTAAAATGAGTATGGTACTGATCCAGCGCAACAGCCGGGGGGAAATAAAAAGAGCACGGTTATCCATTCTGCATCGCAGACCCGCCGTCACAATAACTCATTCACACACGCATTCATTGGTGGGGCCCATAACACCAACACTCCCACGTTCTCTTTCACAGGTCTGCACACACGAGGGGGGACGATGCGCTGGACATGTGGGTGGGGGTACCTTATAACCTATAGGGAAAGAAAAGTTATTTTACAAAATATACATTAACATTCAACACCTATAGATTCCTAAATATCAAAGCACTCCACTCACTTGGTCGATCGGACCAATTAATTGGATTGGTTGATGGTGATTTAGAACCAGCTAAAACACATTTAAGACTCACAATCCTTTATTCTCTTTAACGAGGAACCACAAACTCCTAATTTCTGTTAATCAATTTTTGTTTATCTAAAATTTCATTGTAATTAATATTAGCATTTGTCTCTTCAAAAGTTTAGAATTTCTAGATCAAATTCATCATCATCAAATATCTTTATTTCGGTCGTTAAGACCATAAAAGAAAGCATCATAGTACAATAAAAACATAGCAGTATTAAAACATTACACAGTTGTGATAAAAATATTAACTCAGTCCAACGTCATTGCTTGATATGGTTTTAAGAAGACGTGAGCGTGTAAACCACATAGACGTTAAAAACTTGGCAACAGCAAAGGCAATTGGGGGCGAGATGTCAGATTTAAGTATTCTAAAAGCTGGGAGGTGTTGTTTGAAACCCATGTTTCTAAGTAATGGGCAGAGCCAATATTTCCTTGCTCTGCTGTACACCGGACAGAAGAATAAAACATGCAGGTCTGACTCTTGTGTCTGCTTGCAAAGGGGGCAAAGGGCCGTGCGTGCTGAGTGAGACCACAGGGCAGTGTATGCCCTCAGAGGGAGAGTGTTATAGCGCCATTGCATGTAAAGCTTTCTTGTGAGAGTGGGACCCATCTCATTATAAGTTGACTCTAAGTGGTAAAAATCTTTAAAAGCCAAGAAGTGGGTTATATGGGAGCCCTCCCTCGCTGTCCTTATAGCACCTTGTAAGTGGTGTTCATGAAATACCTTCGTGATACGTTTGCGGGAATCCCTGGTGCATGTAACCTCTGGATCATACCACAAGTCAGGTCTACCCAGTGTCTCACAGGTAAGCTTTATGTAACTTAACCATGGTATTTGTATGTTGTTACGGAGGCGCAAAATCTCTTGCAGCTCTGCTCTATATTTGGAAAGTTCTGGGGACGACCATATTTTACACCATAGGGTTAGGGGTTTTAAGGCCAACTCCTCTGAAAGCGGTCTTAAGCCCAGATCTAATCTGAGTGGCAGAAGAAGAGTACTGGCCGGTAAAGCTGTCAGCTGCCTGAGAAAAGTGTTCTCTGTTACCTGAAGCTTCTGCACAGGCGTATGTCCCCAGATTTCTGCACCATAAGTAATGGCCCCCCGGGCCTGGACCTTATATATTTGTATACGTGGGCCTATGGGTCTGTATGTAAGGCCCTTTGTCATCCTGGCAATGCCACCCACAGACTGGGTCAGTTTCATATTCGCTCTTAGTTTGTGTGGCTCCCAGGTCATGCGTTCATTAATAACTATACCCAGATATTCAAAGGTAAAAACCCTCTCCAGCCTAGAGGATCCTATACTGGGCGACGATCGTGTGGTCGGGGGTGGGTTGAAGATCATAAATTTAGTTTTAGCAGCATTGATCTCCAACCCACGCTCCTCGCAGAAGCCTACAAAGCCATTCAAAACCCGTTGGAGTCCCATGGGGGATTTGGAGAGCAGCAGGGGATCATCCGTAAACATAATTGCGGGAACCCTGCTGCCGTCCAACTTAGGGGCATCAATATCGTTCAGGGTGCAAAGGTGATCTACGACCCCGTTAACGAATAGACAAAAGAGAGTCGGGGCGAGGACACAACCCTGCCTAACCCCCCTATTGACCGGGAAAGCATCAGACAGTGTTCCATCCCTTCCACATCTTACTCTTGCATAATTCCCCTGATGCAACCTTCTCAAAATTGAGAGAATATCCCCGGGGACCCCCTTCTTTGTTAACACCGACCATAACTTATCTCTGGGTACCAGATCGAAGGCGGCACGAAGGTCTACAAAGACTGTGTAAAGACTGCCGCCCTCAATCGGCACCGTCTTCCAATACAAAAGGTTTAAACGGAAGATTTGGTCGGTGGTGGAGATGCCACGCTGGAAACCCGCTTGGTAAGGGCTCATAATCGCCATTTCTTCGATCCAGTCCTGGAGGCGATTTAAAATGAGCCTACCAAAAATCTTCTGCGGTACATCTATTAGGCTAATGGGTCTGTAATTGGCTGGGAGCAGAGGGGAACCCTTTTTATAAATTGGTACAATCTCCGCCCCCAGCCAAGTACCCGGAATAGCCATACCTGCTAAGATAGCGTTATAGAGGGTCGCAAGATAGGGGGTCCAAACATCTGGCTCCTGCTTGAACAAGTCACCCGGAAGCCCATCTAAGCCAGGTGCCTTACCTGTGGCAAGGCTAGTCAGAACGGCTCGCACCTCCTTAAAAGTGAATGGTTCACCAGTCTCAAGGGAGCAGTGGGGATGGTTAGAATTTTCCCCTACATCCTCAGGCAGTTTATAAAGAGACTGAAAATGGTCCTGCCATACCTTGGCTGAGATATTAGGTTCTGAGGCAGGTGTCAATTCCTCGGAACCCGTGTTGACACAGCGCCAAAATTTGCGCGAGTCTGCACGGGCCAGGAAATTAGTGAGATTAATCCATTTATCATATTCCCATTCTCTTTTAGCGTTTGAGGTCATGGACTTGTAGACACTTCGTCTGGCCCTGATGTCCACGGCACACCTACCTTCCTTGATTGCACCCAGGAGGTCGGCTTTCGCCTTTCGGCAAGCGCCGTTGTACCATGATGGACCAAAAGATTTTCTATTAGTCCTGGTTATTGGTTTCGTTAGGCATTCCGAAACTATTATTAGGAGGTCGGCATGCAGCTGTCCCAGATCAGAATAGATAGCCTCACTAGTACCTTTCTCTGCTATCACCTGGAGTTTCTCCAATAGAGGCAGTGCTTGAGCATATACGTTATGAATTTTTTCCGGATGGGGAGATATATGCTCCCACTTTATTCTGCGTCTATTGGACTCAAGTACCCGGCATTCTTCAGATTCACCCCTATAAATTCCCCTAACTGGGGAACCGGGGTGACTATAATTTAGTTCAAGGGCATTATGGTCGCTATCACTCCTAATTGTAACCCAAAAGTCTGTTACAAAGGACCATGAACACACAGGAACCAAAACATAGTCCAGTCTGGATTCACTGCCCATTCTATTAAAAGTACATCTTGCCATACCATCAGATTTAGACCTGCCATTGCAGGCGCGAAGGCCGTATTTCAACGAGAGGGAGTTGATTTGCAGAGCCAGGGGGGACCATGTCTTAGGAGCCGGAGCCTGAGTGGGAGGAATATGCCAAAGGAGATCCTCCTCCGTGGCCAGACCCCCCATGAAGCCAGGGAGGGGCTCGTAATGGCAATTGAAGTCCCCTCCTACGAGATAGGCAGTACCCTCTGGTATGTCATTTAAGACCAGAGCGAGCTCCGTGATGGTAGATGACTCCTGGGAAATATTGGTTGGGCGTGAGTAGATGTTAATCAACAACAGACTAGTGGCATTTGGCCACTCCAGCAGCACAGCAAGGATGTCTGCTGAATTAGTGGGTAATATATCCGCCCTGCAACCTAAGTCAGTGGCCACCCATGTTGTGAGGCCACCTGAAGGGCGCCCCCTACCCCCCCACGTTGCATGCTTAGAAAAGGTTGCAAAGCCCATATGAACAATATTTTCTCTAGCCCACGTCTCTTGTAAGAGACAGATGTCTTTCTGCTCGATAAAAGAACACAAGGACGGGTTATCAAGTTTGTTAGAGAGGCCCGCAATGTTCCAGGATAGAATTTTAAGTGGTGAGGAAATTGGTGCCGTGCAAGGTGTGCTGGGGGGTGAAACCACTTCCGACTCCGACCCCCGGGGAGAGGTTGGGCCGTAATCAATTCCCTGCTTAACCCTCGCGGGTGGGGTGTTCCAAGGTGGGAAAACCACCTCTGAGCTACCCTCTTCAGTGATGTTAGTGTACGGAAAGTATTCCTCATCCTTAGGGGGTACTGGTTGTCTATTCTTAGTTGTGTTCAAAGCGCCACCACCCACAGATGAAAACGGTCAATCCACCATGTCTAGAGTAGAGAAACGATTGTGGGTGGGTACTTGATCATGTCTAGGGCACCCTGTCAGCCAGCGTTCCCTATCCGCCTGTGGAGCCCTTGACCTATTCCTCCAGGGTACTAGATCCCACCCGCCCTCAGCTTGTGTAGTTGTTGTTGTGGGAGGGTAGAAGAAGGAGAGTGGGAGCGATTGAATAAGAGAACCCGTAGTTGGATATGGCCAACTACATATGTGAGAAACTGTTCGGGGATCCCTAAAATTAATCAATACACAGTCTCCCGGGGTAGTTTTTTTGGTATTACCCAGCCACGGGAGTCTCCTAACCATGAGAACCTCACTGTTAATGCCCTCTGGTAAGGGCCTGTTTTTCGAGAGCCAGTGGATGACTTTGTTTTTCAAAGCCACCACTGGTTCGCTGGTAGATGGTTTTAATTCAGGGATACCCGTTAGGATAACTGTGTACGGGGCTGACTCAGGCGGTAAGTTAACTGGTCTGTATCTACTATTATGTTCCTGCGCCCGTGGTGGGGAAGGAAACGGTGTGTCACGGGGAGTGGGGATGGTATTCTGTGGAGGGATCGTGGGTCCAGGTTTTAGAGAAGGGATCGGTCTGGGCAGATGTAAATGGGGGAGCTGTTGTAGACCAGGACTGTCCCTAGAGAGTGGTATAGCTGTGGACTTTATGGGTGTTTTAGTAGGTTTAGAATTAACCCCTAACTGAACCATATCATGATGAAGATTATTTATAGATGATTCCAATTTAGCAAGGCGATCTATTAAGGGGGTGAGTAACTCGCTCAAGAGAGATTTTATGTCTGCAAGTGAGGGGCCCTCCACCCGTGCAGCAATTTTTGTACTCGCTGGTCTTTTGGTTAGGGGTACTGCCACTCCCTTTCGTCCCACTAATGGAGAGTTTGTTTTCCCCCTGGAGGCAGGCATCAGATTCTTTGGCCTGCGCCCTCCTACTGTTTGGGCCCTTCCCTTCCTCTTAGGTATTGCTCCCTCGCGATTCCCTTGAGTAGGATCTACACTAGGAATATCATTAGTTTTTGTAGTTGTCTCAGGGGCTATATCCAGACTGCAAGTTGTAGGGGCAGTAGAGAGTCTTGGAGGCGGGAGGGATAGTGTAATAAAATCAATTGGAGTAGAAATATCGCAGTCTGTGATAGATGATATCGTAGTGCTTGGATTCAATGATGTCGAAGACACCGGCAGTCCAGGCGGTCCCCCCTTGACATGGTCAACAAATTCTGGCAGTTGTGGTGGGGAGGTAGCATGTTTGAGAGGGCCTAAAGACGATCTTCTAATCCAGTCTATTTCTAGGGAAATACGCTTCTCTAAAGTGGTTATGTCGTCAATCAACAGGGATCCAGCCTTTGCAAAATATAAGTCCAATGTACCTGTGGGCTTGGCAGCAGCCTGGGTTGTTTTGCTCCGAGTTTCTCTCACAGTCGCCATTGATGCAGTCACAGTAGAGGCGAAAGAGGGTAGGCCCTGACCCTGCCTCGCCTGTCCTCGAACGGCCTCAAACGGCCCGCTCTTTGCCCGGTCTTCGCTCCGGGCGCGTTCCGCTGGCGCGTAGGGGCGGGGCTCTTATGCTGTGGAAATATTTAGAAAGGGGGAGGAGCCGGGAAGAGTTCACAGGTGTGCTCGATCAAAAGAACAACGAGCACCCTGGTCCTCGCAGTCCCGGGCTAGCGATGTCAAGCGGCAGCCTCCCCGAGTACGTAGTCCGTAGAGCACAGCAGTCCAAGCAATCCCGGGCAAAGGGAATCAGCAGCTTCGCAGTGTCCAGCCTAGATCAAATTATTTTAATCGCAGAACGTCATATTTACCTATTCTGGCTATCTGGGTTTTCTCTAATTCATTGGCTCTGCATAACCAAATTTTGTCGTTAAATTGTCCAAATAAGCAGGCCAGATCTCAGAGTCCGAAAGTCCTTTGCTCAGCAAGTTACAGTCCCAAAGATCGTCAAAGGACCAAAAGTCGTGCCAACATCCGTCATCGCCTGTGGGGTCAAAGAGGGTGTGCAGTCATAGTAACCGCCGAATGTCATAGAATAGCTGCTAACCCCTCCCTATTCTACTACTCTTTTTATAATAAATTTTGGGATAACATGAAACGTTTTTGGGCAGAGAATGATTTCTATTGGTTGGGGCAAACGTTTGATTTTTGTTCAGTCCACGTTCACATGGAATTTGCTGATACGTTTCCGGTGATGAACCAATACTGATTGTTGCAAAGTTTCGACTTCTAGTTGTAAGAGTCCATTGTTCATTTATACCAGTTTCTGGAGTTCGGGGTCTTGGCAGTCCACCAATAACCTATCCTTGACAGGGACAGGGTGTATAGAGGTCGTTAGGAAGTTCACGGAGCCAGCTGAGTCTGCGCAGTAGACTTCGCGCTTCACGAGACGGTGGCCACTTCTGAACTCGGTTTCTGCCGCCATTTTCTCATAGGCCCAAAATGTCAACTTAAGCAAAACAAACACAAAAGGATAATTAATACAAATAAATGATGCTTCTAATGTTATACCCTTACAAATCCCTGTATATATTTGTATTTTCCTAGCATATAGCGACATTTAAAGCAATATATTCACCTTTACGGTCCTCCGCGAAGATGCAAACGTCACAAAAGCAACATAAATCATGCGATATCTAATTAGCACATATACTACTATTAATATGCGAACATAATTTAGTTATTAGTTATTTTGCCATGCAAATAGCAAGTTCCCACGTGTAATTTGTGTATGCAACAGGTTAGTTATAATAAATCACAGCACACCATTAGTAAATTATTATTAGTAGGTTATTCAATTAATACTTTCATGCAAAATAGAGGAGGTATACAAAATATTGCACTACCTGCTCCATCAGTACCATCAACAAATGATTTATAATGTAACTAAAGTCGTAAAACCTTCTATTAACTGCAATGCTTTTTAATGAGGTGCTATCATGTATATTGGTCCCAGGATGGCTGCCAACACTTCTTGGATGAAGTGCTGACAGCCAATCAGATCTCACGATGAGATGTGTGTTTAGGCTCCGCCCAGATATAGCTATGATTTTACTTTTGATTTTCTCAGCAACTACTGAATGGATTTACACCATTTAACCAAAAGGCACGAGTGTGAACCAAGGGCTACCTCTTTGTCAAATTCCGTTCAGCAGTTCGGGCTGCAGCCGCGATTAACGGTTCCTATGGAAAATTGCATGGGGAAAACATGTTTTGGGACTCCTCTTTTTTCTCGGTCCCCGCTTGACGAATCACACCAAGACTTTCAGAATAGGAGCCGACCGGAGCGCCCCACCAGTTTTGAATATTTCGCGAAGATTCGTCAAACGGCGCCAAAGTTATTCCAAATAGAATGTTGCGGATTTCCTATGGATAATCGGTCCTAACTATAACTACCTACCGGTGACCGCCAGTAGGTAATATTTTCTAGGTGTATATATACGTGGAGTTAGGTACAGAAAATCTATGCATACTTACCGGTCGATATTTTTGTCCTTGATATTATGGCTTTGTTATTACCATATGACAATTCTCCCTTCTTAATATTCCGGACTCACACCCCCCGTGCTCTCCAACTGCTCTCCCTACCTTTACTGTCCAGTCACCTTTCCCCATCCTGAGCTCTCCAGCCACCTGCCCTCACCCGTTCTCTCCATGCCCTCGAGACCCCAGTCTCCACTCCTACTCTCTAGCCACTTGTCCCTGCACAGGCCCTCCACTAACTATACTCTCCAGCTCTCAATTCCATTTTAGTCCTCAGTTGACCCCCAACCCCCGCACACTCCAGCAGCCTGTTCTCACCTACTGAAACTGCCTGTCACTTGCTGTAGGAAGCTGGCTCTGTATATAGTATACCAAAATGAGGTATAGTGTGCACAGGGTCCAGTGGAACCCCAAAAGTAGGCAGAGGTAAAAGTAGATAGCACCTTACTCTCATTTTGTGGTAGTGTGGGTGAGCAGTAAGGCTTTATCAAAGGGTAGTGTTAAGCACACACTCAATCAGCAAATGATGTCACACACTCAAAGACTAAACTCAGGCGAATTTGATTTGTAAAAGAAATATTAGGTTATTTTATTTCTAGAACCAAGCCAAGCCTGATGCAGGTAAGTGAAATAAATGCTTTTCAAAATCGTATGCAATGTTTTACAGTTGAATGCAGGTTCAAATGCAGGTGATTGAATTACAGGTAAGTCAATGTTTTGAAATTGCTTTTCAGTTATTTTACAATTACTTTCTACGTTACTTTATAGATTACTTTTTTAGTTACTTTTTCTACTCAGTGTGATATTTCTAGATATTACACTGGGACATTTCATAAAGAAAAGGTAAGTAAATCAGTTTTTGTCCATTTGCAGTTTTTCAGTGTTTCATACAAACCAACTCCACACTTCAAAAACAGTCAATATATACCTATGGAGAAAAATGAAGTTAACTGATTGCAGGCAAGTACAAGTTGGTGAGAGATGGTATTTTAGGGTTGGGGGGGCGGAGCTTGACTGGCTCCAGAATGGCCGTGTCATAGAAGAGCTCTGTTAGCACGGCAAGCAATCCTACATTATTCCTGGCAGAATCAGTTGGGCCAAAGAAAATACCCTACGGAACGATCGGAGCGCGGAAATCTCTGTTTTTTTCAATGTTTGAGACCTCATGAAAGCTGATCTGGAGCAGAGCTGCTGGCCTGGTGCGGCCTACTCGATAACACAGGACGCTACGTGGGCCGCAGCGCATGTGCATGTGATCTGATCTGATGTGATGTGATCGGAGCTGAGCGGAACACCATGTGGTCCTGAGCTCGGCAATCCGGCTGCTGGAATGGCCCTCCTGCGGTAGGGAGAGGCAGCCTCTGCCTGAGCTTGTGACTGTGATACAGACAGTGATTCACTGGCATGGTGTGCTGGAGTGACGGTGCTGGGCCCTAATTGGCCGATGGAGGAGCCGACTGCTGTGAGATCCGCCATTTGATTGAAGACGCTGTGCTATTTGCATGTGGTGGAGGTACATTTTATTGAAATTTATGGTGCTTCGCCCTCCAACTGCATTCCAGAAGGATTCCCCCCGCCGGGCTAGTGGGGGTATATGGAGCGAAACCCTTCCTACATGCGTCAAGCTATATTGAGCCTGTGCTGAAAGCTGAAGCGTTCCCTGCGCCCGCCCGTGTTTACTCCATATAACAGTGGAGTAGTGAGGTGTCTGGATTGCACAGACAAGGGAAGTTGAGGCGGGGTTGCCCTGATTAGTCCGCGGGGTGCACCAGATTCCCTACACCATTTAAGTATTGGCCTCAGCGCGCTGAATCTTGAGTTGATAGTGACGCGAGGGATCACTTTCCCTCTGACGTGTACTGAGTGCGAGTCCCTGGATTACAAGACCTGCTCTCCCCTGTACAATAAGTGCGTGTTTACTGTAAAGAATAGCTTGGCCAAGCTCTGATAGTGCACTCCGCCCCTGTATCTCCCCCGCGTCACAAGTCCTCATGCACTTTGAACTTTCTGAGTGAACAGATAATAGTCGCTTGGGAGCCCTCGATCTCTTCTTGCCCTTGTTGGCATAGCTGGTGGACATGCTGGTACTGAGTTCTCCCCCCTGAGGAGGCGCTCTGAGTTTTGATTCAGGCGTGGTGCCAACCTTTCTCATGGGACGAACGGACAAAGAACAATAGATTTGAGCCCTGCAAAACCCCTAGGCAACAGGAAATTGACAAGAATGCTTCCGAATCAGGCTCTGAGATGCGTGACAATGCTGCAGATCTGGACCTGAAACAAATCCTGGCTGCGATGCAGCGGAGCCTGACCAAAATAGATGGGAAAATTGATGTTATCCTTTCGCATGGACAGAATGTCTGAACGCCTTGATAAACATACTGAAAGGCTCGATGTTGTGGAGAAAAGGGTCTCGGAGGCAGAACACACACTATCCACAGGCTCGCTAGCTCGCACAAAGATGGACAAAATCCTGCAGGCTATACAATATAAGACAGAGGATTTAGAAGCGCGCTCAAGGCGCAACAACCTCAGGCTGATTGGCATTGCAGATTCCACTAACATCCAGAGCATGGAAAGCTTCATGGAACACCTGCTACTCATGCTGTTTGGCAGAGATACTTTCTCAAAGGTGTTCATTGTTGGGCGCGCACATAGGTCTCTGGCCACTAAGCCAATTCCGGGGACCCTGCCCGAGACCTGTTATAGCAAAGCTGCTTAATTATAGAGATTGCGATGCTGCCTTACGAAGAGCAAGTGCGCTAAACTCCTTGAGGTATGAGGGCATGGATATTTCGATATACCCTGACTTTACACAGCAAGTTCATGGTGCCTGTCCCCAATTTCTACCTGTCAAGAAGAACTTTGAGTATTGAACCTGAACTATAACATGATGTATCCCACCAAATTGCGTATCCAAGTAGAAGGGAAAGCGCACATATTCACAGACCGACGTAGGTTCTGTACTTTCTAAACAAAATAGAGAGCTTGATAAGTCTTATAAAATGGCAACGGTCCCTACTGGTGCTGTGTGGGCGCTGATCCAAATGAAGATGAACAATGACTCTACCGAGCCCTACAGTCAATTCCACAGGTTCTGCTGGATCCGTGTAGGTGGCAGTGTGGCCAGTGCATTTAATAGCTTCCGAAGACGTGACAGTGGTCACTTAACATTTGACTAATAAGGTAGTATGCAACAGAACTATGGTGAGGATGAGAGACCTTCAGCACACTTGCTGCTGAACTGTTGCTTGGCAGAACCCAGCAGAACTTTAACACTGACAGTTGTTGGCCGGGTAGTTCTCTGATGTGAGCAATTATGGATATACTCTGAAATGCCCCTCTAAATCTGCTCTCTGGGTTACTACCCTGGGTTACCAGTAGGCAGGGATGATGAGGGGTTCTCACATTGCTCTATTCTGAGGGACTCATGCGGTCATGGGGCTTAGCATGGACTGGTCAGGATGCTACTTTTTGGATGTTTATGCCGGCCTGCAGGAGTAATGCAGCTCTGTTAACATCCGCCCCTGTGTGTTACTCACTTAATGACAAGGAAATTGTATCTTTAGTTGTTTACGTAATTGTATTGTTTAGGGAATGTTTAGTCACTGTAGAGTGGGAATAGTATCGTCTATGCCAAGTTGGAGGATGCATGGCATGGGAGGGGGGTGTTTTGGTTTCATGTTCACAATATACATGTCGAATGAACATTATGTTCGGCTATGTTTGATGTTGTCAAGGATGGGATGGTGGAATGCTGACCAAGGGTGTACTAAATTACATCTAGCAAAATGGTACATGACACACGCAACAGAGTTAGATTCTACACATGGAAAATGTGGGTCCTCGGTGACTTTAGGAAGCTTCGCAAAGTCATAGCTTATCTCAAGAGACGTATGGTTGATGTAGCGTTTATACAAGAAAAGCATCTCCCCCTAATAGCAGTATGCTCACAACGAAACAATTGCAGGCTCATTATTATACTGCTGGGTTCACTACATACACCAGGGAGTCCTTACTTGGGTTAACCAAAGATCGGGCATCACATTGGAAGAACTAGATATCGACCCCAACGGTAGGTTTGTGATCTCCAGATGTCAAAAGTAAGGTTTGAATAAGCATTTAGTTAATATTTATGGACCAAATTTCGATGATCCGCATTTTCATCACAGGTTATCATCACACATGTTGAGTGAATCTTACATACCTCAGGTCTGGGGAGGAGATTTTAATTGTATCCTCGACCCATCTCTGGACCGTTCTGGTGGCCCCCCTCGACACCCCTTGAGCCATAATAGACATAAGGGAGCAGCTGGGCCTGCTAGATGTTTGGCGAGTCAGGTCTCCTGTAGACGGCAGATTCACACACTACTCAGCCCTCCACGATACCTATACCAGAATAGACTACTGGCTCATCTCCAGATCACTTATTTCCCAGGTAGTTACTTGTAAACCCCTTCCACGCACTTATTCGGTTCACTTTCCAGTACTGTTGGACATTGAAATTTCCCAAAAAAGGAGTGCTACTTTTACGTGGAGATTCCCTCCCTACTCCTTACTAGACTCTGTTTTCAGGGCTGAGATGGCCTCCTCTATTGAGGACTTCTTAAGCGTCAACATTGGGTCAGTAGACCATTTCTCTACAGTATGGGAGACTTTTAAGGTGTACATCAGGGGTTGGCCATTTCTCAACATGCGGGGGTGCTTCTATCGTTGCGGAGTAGGTTGTCGACGCTTGAGGGCCAGTTGAATGGTTTGGAGCATTACAAGGAGGCGACACCAAGATTCAGGATGTACTGATAAAAGTTTTCGAAGAACACCATGAGGTAGCGGACAACGAGGTGAAGCATATGGCACATATGCCACAGTTAGGACTTATGGCGATGGCAAACGTCCTGCCTCAGTACTTGCTGCTTTGTAGCGTCCTAGGAGGGAGTTTGGCTCGATCCTTGAGTAGCGTGATGAGGATGGCAATGTGTTACGTGGGTCCACAGAGATAGCAGACAGATTCCATAGATATAACATGGAGCTGTATAGTTCCAGAGTGATCGCAAATTATGCCGCTATGCAAGATTACCTAGGGCACATACAATTGCCGTGGCTCACTCACTAACGCTCACAGAGAGCACCTCGTCGGCCCCTTAGACCCCAATGAGATCAGCGATGCGTGACGGAAGCGTACCAGGCCAGGATGGCCTCAATATCCTTCTATAAAGCATTTAAAGAGTTACTCATTCCGCACCTGGTTACATTATTTGAAGAGATGGTAGAGGGAGGTGAGATACCTACATCTATGAGAGAGGCTTTGATAGTGACTCTGTTGAAGCTGGGTAAACCTTTGACGGAGTGCTCCTCTTATAGGCCTCTGTGCTTTCAAATGTTGACACAAAACTGTTCGCCAAAATTCTAGCGAATCGTATTGCTCCACTAGTACCCCTATTAGTTGGTCCGGAGCAAGCTGGCTTTGTTCTGGGTTGCACATTGACGTATAATTTAAGAACTGTATTATTTGGGGCTATTCAGCATATAAAACCAGAGGTTAAGGCTGCTGCGGTCTTCTCTGATGTGGAGAAAGCATTCGACTGTGGAGTGGGCATTTATGAGAGCAGTGCTATTACAAATCAGTGTGGGAGATGTTTTTCTTAAGATGGTGTCAGTCTTGTATAATTTGCCAGCAGCCAGGATTAGGGTAGGTGATTTTGTCACCTCGCCCATAGTCCTATCTAGAGGCACTAGGCAAGGTTTCCCTTTACTCTTTACTTTATGCCATTGTTACGGAATTACTGGTGTGTGCTCTGAGAGTATCATGGTCATAGGGGGATTTGGTTTCCTGGTTATCATCTCATTCTCTCTGCATATGCAAATGATATGCTACTATACATTCGAGAACCAAGCAAGAATCTTACACCAGTCCGGACCTTGCAGAGGTTGGAAGATTTGGTGCCATATCGAGCCTCAAGGTCAACTGGGCTAAATCCATAATTTTCCCACTCATCCATTCCATGACTCCAACCAATGTAGATTTCACGCTGCAGTGTGCCTCGGACCCAGTTCGCTATTTGGGTATTCAGGTACACACAGACTCGGAATTGGTACTTAAGGAATATTGCGGGAAGGCTATCACTAAACTCGAAGACTATGTTACCAGGTGGATCCGTCTCCCATAGTCTCTGATAGGCCGCATTTCCCTAATGAAAATGATAGTACTTCCCCGTTTTTTATTCTTCTTTCAAAACATCCCGATGAATCTCCCGAGATACATGTTCAAAGTTCTCTGCTCCATCCTGGTTAATCTGGCTTGGGCTGGGAAACAACCCAGAGTTCAATGGGACATACTAACATTGCCTTACTCCATGGGCGGCCTCAACTCACCCGATTTAAAACTATATTACAGAACAGCACAGAGCTCCCATGCTCACTACAGGTTTCATGGGCCCATAGACCTTCCACACATACATATTGAGCGGGTGGCATCTGACCTTCACACTCTCCCACAAAAGATGTTTCAGCCCCCCATCAGGAGAACCAGAACACTGGACTCCAACTCCACAGTTCACCTATGGCATGATTTACTAAACAGACAAGCGGGCGCACTCATGTACGCGCCTTTGACTGAACTGTTGCCATTGGCTCTCAGTTTGTAGGGACAAGGAAGCAACACAAGCACTAGCCTCTCTAAATATCACAAAAATGTGAGATTTGTTTTTAGACAGTGGGGTTAGTAGTTGGTCAGACGTTGCAGCAGAGAGACCAGACTACAATATTCTTGCACAATTTCACTTTTTATAGAATCGGACATGCTCTGATGGAGTTACTTGGTGAAGACATGCAGGGGCCCCCTGAATTACCATCTTTCTTTTCTATTACCCTATTCCTCCCTCGCAAGGGCGGTGACCACCATTTATAGATTGACTCGGGAAGTCCAGAGATCAAGCCATAACAGAGCCAAACTAGATTGGCATGATGATACCACTTGGCAGTATTGTTGTGAAATGACCTCTTAGAAATGGAATTTTTGGTAGGCTAGGGCTAGCACCTAAGCCAGGCAGAAACCACCTCTCTAGTCAGGATAAGGGAGTTACATTCCTAAAATAACCCCTGCTCACCCCTTGGTAGCTTGACACGAGCAGTCAGGTTTATCTTAGAGGTAGTGTGTAAAGTATTTGCACATAACCAACAGTAATACAGTGTAAGCACTACAAAAGGACACCATACCAGTTTAGAAAAATATCCAATATTTTTATATACTTAAAACAAGACCAAAAACAGTAAAAATCCACAATACAGTACTTAAAAATCTTCAGTTATCAAAATATGCTTGAAAAACAGTTCCTTGATGTTTATAGCTCCGTCCGGGGCTATCAAGGCGTTGTGAGCAAACAAATCTGACCAGTTCGCGGTGTCTGGAATACCTGCAAAGAGTACCTTTTAGAAATGCAGGGTGTCCGTGACCTCTCATTGAGCTTCCGAAAAGCACAGCTTCCGCAGGTGTCGGTTCCGGAGGTCAGTGCAGGAGTCGTCTGGGGCCCTAGAAGTCACACGGGTTGCAGATCAAACTCCTCTAAGTTTTAGTCAGGAGCGCTGGCGTTGACAGGCGTTGGGTGCTGCAGTACGAAGTGCAGAGGTGTGGCGTGCGGTTCCCTCAGGTCACGGTGCAAGCAGCGGCTAGGTGGCTGCGTCAGATGGTGTCGTCCGTGAGACCAGGGTCGTGGTGCTCGTCGTGGTGCTGGCAGGTCACGGTGCAAGCAGCGGCGTCTTTGTAGCTGAAGCGCTGTCGTTGGCTGAGGAACTGGAGTCAATGACGTCGGTAGGCCAAAGCTGCGGTGCAGAATGAGAGAGGTGCGTCGTGTAACTATACGAGCGGTGCCCTCGAACCACGGTGCAAGCAGCGGCGTCAATTTTGGCGTGGAGCATCGTCGTTGGGGATACTAAGGCGTCGTTGTGAAGCAAGGCGGTGCGGTGTGCGGTGCACACAGGTCACAGTGCGAGCAGCGGCTCGGTGGCAGCATCAGCAGGTGGAGTCTGTGAGACCAGGATCGTGGTGCAGCGTTGCCCTCTGTGGTGCCTTCAGGATACGGAGTCTGCAGTGGCACCGTAGACGTCTGGTTGCTTTTCTTCTGTTGCAGCATAAAAACACACCGTTCCCAGTGCTGAGGACAAAAGAGCTTGAAGTCTTTGCTGTTCCTGAGACCTCTTGAACGGGGGCAAGCTCTACCTCAAGCCCTTGGAGAAACTTACAAAAGTAGATTGCAGGAAGTTCAGTCCAGTCCTTTCACTGCCCAAGACAGAAGCAACCTCTGTAAGCCAACACAGCAAAGCACACAGCAAAGTGGTAGTTCCTCCTCACAGCTTCTCCAGCTCTTCTTCTTGGCAGTCTTCTTGGTCCAAAAGAGTTCTAAAGGTCAGGGGTTTGGGATCCACTTTTTATAGCCCCAAATATTTTGTTCTCTCAGGCAGAGAGTGTCGGTGCCCAGCCAGAATCAGTTCTGCCCTCTCTGGTTTGGATTCCTGGCAGGAGGTGGAGACTGCATTGTCAGAGGCAGACCAGGCCCATTCAGGTGCAAGGAAATCTCCTCCCCCTACTCTAAATGCAGCCCAGGTCTATTCTGCCTTTTCCTGACCTACCTCGACTATCCAGAGCCACTCCTGCTCCCCAGCCCTCTGTCATCCAAAACCCAGTCAATCCTTATTCTAGCAGAGGCACACTGGATGACTGAGCAAGAAAATACCTACTTTCTAAAAGTGGTATTTTCAAACACAGAATGTAAAAATCACCTTCACTAAAAGATGCATCTTTAGATTCTGAGTTCAGGCATGCTAACATTTATTTTCCTACGTAGTTCCCTGGGCCAGTTATGTTTATAAGATGTTATAAACAAACTCCTCATTCTTTCCTATGAGGAACAGGTAGCCTTGCAATAGTGAAAAACGAAATTGGTAGTAATTCACTATCAGGACATGCCACACGCACCTGGGCATGTCCTACCTTTCACATACACTACACCCTGCCCACAGGGGTGCTTTGGGCCTACCTTGGGGGTGACTGACATGTAAGAAAAGGGAAGGTTAGGGCCTGGCAAATGGGTGCTCTTGCCAAGTCGACATGGCAGTTACAAAGTGCACGCAGACTCTGCAGTGGCAGGTCTGAATTACCTTTTTGGGGCTACTCGTGTGGGTGGCACAATCAGTGCTGCAGGCCCACTAGTAGCATTTGATTTACAGGCCCTGGCACACTCAGTCCACTTTAGTAGGGACTAACAAGTAAATCAAATATGCCAATCATGGAAACACCAATCCATAACATTTCACAGAGAGCATATGCACTTTAGCGCTGATTAGCAGTGGTAAAGTGCCCAGAGTCCTAAAACCAACACAAACAGGTCAGGAAAAAATATGGTCTATTATACCCGTGTAAGATTGTATCTCTATGACTTGCGAGAGTCGGCAGCCTGTTTTTGGTGTAGAGGGTGAAGCTCAATTCATGCATGTTGCTTGGAGTTGCCCTAGAATTCCGGCCTTCTTGAGCAAGGTTTTTCATATATTAAATGAAGTTAAATGTAAATTTGATACTTGTATAGCGCACTACTCACCCGCAAGGGTCTCAAGGCGCTTGTACGAATACCGCTGTGGAACCCATCCTGGCTTTCCCTGTGAGGCATCCACTCCTGCGCACACCCAAGGTGGAGGCCAGGCATCCTTAGCGTTGTGGGGGCCGTTGTGCCCAAGACCCGCCGAGGCGGGGAATTGAACCCTGGTCCCGGGCTAGACCTCTGCATCAGGGTCTGCCGCTCTAATCATTGAGCCACACTTCTCCACAGAGTTACTGTACTCATACTGAGACCTGACCCTCTGCTTACCTTGCTGGGCTACACTAAAAAACCTGAAAAAAAAGAGGTCAGATGCTTTGTTGTGTTTGGTCTACTACTGGCTAAGTGCAGAGTAGCAATCTGTTGGGCTAAAGGCCCAGTTCCGACCATTGAGGACTGGTCTAAAGACGTGCTACACTGTACTACACAATCATACATTTATAATGATCTTCCATCCCCTCAAAGCCGGCCCAAAGTATTTTGGGGCCTGTATCCGCAGTATTTGGTTGGTAAGGAGACTGGAGAACCGGTATGTAATACTGATACTTAAAGTGACTATTTCTTGATTTGTATTGTAATCGATATGTCTCTGAAGCTTTGCGGGTTGGGGTCCAATGTGGTCTTGAGAATTTGATAATGCGTATTCTGAAAGTATACTTTTTTATATTATGTCACTGTGTGCCTTAATTGTACAGGATCTTTAGTTGCGATGTCAATTACTCTTCAGGTGCCCTAAGGGGGGCAGGACAGCATCGAGCCTATAACATTGTATGTTGGTATGTGTGCATGTAACACTGAATAATGTTTAAATAAAATATATATTTTTTAAAGGGTATTCTGTGGTTAGAACCAACCAGGGTCAAGGATGCACTCCTGAAACACCCTCAGCTGCACTAGGGCGGCCGGGTGCAGTGTGTTGAGGCCCAGTTTTATCCAATGGGGGATAAGGAGCCTCCGGTTGGTGGCTGTTCACGAGCAGGCCACAAGGTTGTGGGAGCAAAGCTCCTAGTGTTAGGCTCAGGGCAAAGGGGGATCTGACTTACCACACAAGGTGCACCCGCAGGGGCGGCTGGGTGAAGGGTGCTGTTTTCGCTCTGGTGCCCTGTTGTTTTCAATGGGAGTTGCCGGTTTTGGATTTTGGCTGCAGGCTCAGTCCAGGAAGACTTCCGGGAGGAACCAACAGCTGGCCAGGTAAGTTGGAGGGCCCGGGCACGTAGGTGCAACTCGGGTTCTCTCCTCCAAGGCGCAGGGCGGCTAGATGCAGGGGTGTCTTTTGAAGTCAGATTTCACCTTACCGAGCCACTCGCGTTTGTGGGGGGGTCTCCGTGCAGAAGCTGCAGGCGACATCGGAGAGTCCTGGAGGGGTCAACCCATGGTGGACTTGGACTCTGGAGCACTGGGACCGGTGAGCCACTGGAACTCAGGCCGTAGTCGAAGGGTGCAGTGGTGGTCCCAGAGGTCTGGTTTCTTTGTCTCCAGCAGGCTCAGTCTGTCTTGTGAGTTTCTTTTGAACAGAGCTGCTGTTCACAGGAGATCCGGTCTTTGTTGAAGGCAGTCAGTCCTCCCAGGGGTTCTGGAGGTCAATGGCTGCAGGACAAGGTGACTTTTGGCGCAGGATCTCTGGATACTGCAGATGGGCCAGTAGGCCTGGGGCCAAGTCAGTTCTTCTCTGCAGTCTCCTCTGCTGGGTGTCTTCTTTCGTCCTTCTTCTTAGGTTGCAGGAATCTACCTTCCTGGTTCAGGTCTTCCCCCTAAATACTGTATTTGAGGGGGCGTCTTAAGGGGTCTCTAGGTCAGTTGCCAGTGGGCTACTGGCCTTAGGGTGACTACACCCTTGGTGTGCTCACCCCATGTGGGGGAGTGGGCACAATACCTAATACTGATTGGAGAGTGCCTGCCATCTGCAAGATGGTGGGTACTGAAGAGTGGGCTTCATCTCGCCTCCCCTACCTGAGGGGTGGGGTTGGCAGAGGTGGACACACCTTCTGGCTGTGCTAATTTTTCCCACCTTTCTTCCTGACAAAAAGGAGGGGAGACAGGAAGGGGGCCTGCTCATGATAGCAGGAGAGGCTTGGGTCGCATTACAAAGGCGGCAAGGCCTTTGAAGCTCCCCTGCCACAGATGGCTCTACCTGGCTTGGGGGAGGTGTGACCACCTCCTCCCAGGAAAGGCTTTATTTCTGGGCTCATGGAGCAAAGGCTCCCACCCCAGGGGTCCAGAAACATGTCTCGCTGCGGTAGGCTGGTGTTTACCAGTCAGAGAACCCACCAGAGGCTGGTCATTTTCAGGGGGCATCTCTAAGATGCCCTCTGAGTGCATTTTACATTAATCCCACACTGGCATCAGTGCGGGTTTAATGTGCTGAGAGGGTTGATACCAAACTTCCCAGTTTTCAGTAAAGCCATTATGGTGCTGTGGAGTTCGAAGTGACAAACTCCCAGCACCATATACTCTCAATGGCATTACTGCAATTACAATGTCTAAGAATTGGTCTACACACTGTAGGGGTACAGGGCTCATGCACCCTCACTACTGGTATAGTGTCTAAAAAGTACAATAAATTGTTACACATACATTCTTTATATTTAAAACCGAAATAAATGATTTTGTTATTGTTTTCCACTGCAGTAGTTTTTATGTTTGGCCTGGCCTCAGAGTGCAAGCCATGCCTATTGGTTTTGCCAAGGTTTGTTTAAAAAGAAATGGAGAATAATGACTATGGTAGGGTAAGTAATTACTTATATAAAATCTCTCCTTTGGGAACAGTTTCGATTTTGATGAGTTGTCATTATCCCAGTTCCCTAGGGGTTACAGTGTACTTATTCCCTTCAGTGGCAGCTTCTCCTCTAAGGCAGAGGAGCGTCGCCTCACTGCTCTGTGAGCAATAGTTAAAGAAAACTACAATGATAATAACTAGTGTTATCATCATTTTAGTTTTTCTTTCCTGGTGCAGGGCAGGCTGGACATCCAGAGCAGGGCTGGAGAGGAGTGGTTTGCCTACTCCAAGGTGTGCAATGACGCTATGACCACAAACCATCACATGCACTTTACATATTCTGTGCCCAGGCTGCATTACAGCGTGGGTGTAGAACATGCCCCAGGCTCCCATTTCCTGCCTAAGCACTGATCCATGGCGCTTCGGCCAATCACAGCGCTGCATTGCAGCATTGTGATTGACTAGGAGCGACAGGAGACTGGGTGCTTCCTGTTCCTCCTTCCAGGAGCGAGAGGCGGTGGCGTGCAGCCGGTCTGAAGGCAAGTGTTTTTTTTTTTTTCCATTTACAACCCTCCCCATCACCCCCGCCCGCCCCGGTCACCCTAGCGGCCACCACTGATTCCCATATTCTAACACATTTAATGTGATTCAGCCCTCATTCCTCAGAGCTCATTGTTTAACTCTTTTATCCATGTTTCTTCAAACTGGTTTAGGAAACTGTGACATTTTTGTAACTTTCAAAAGTTCTATTTCAGTTAAATTCTATTCCCCTCACACCCTGTGGTTCTTAGACAGAGTTGTCTGATTACTAATCCACCATCCTCCTGTCCACGTCATCACCCGTCCTATCTTCGGAGATACATGACATCCTCTTTATATTCCAGGTTAAATTGTTTAGTCCTACTGAGGGGTTCGTTTTTAGTGCCTTTAAAAAAGGAAATTCAAATTATGCAAGCGCACTGGGAACTTACTTAACTAAAATAGGAAGTTACATTCAGGGACAACCTGAAATTAATGTCAGTGCATTTGTGCTACAAAATTATTATGTATTTATATAATTATAAAGTAAAATGTAAGAGGAAGTAAAGTGAAAGCCGGAATAATAGGAAAACTCATGTTCTCCCTGTTCTGTACGTGAGAGTGGCTTGTAATCCTGCTGCACCAGAGGGGGGCGGAGGGGGGGGGGGGGGGGGGGGCGCGTAAATTGTGCATGATTTTTGTGTGTTCGTGTGTATTTTAGAGCGAGCGAGGGAGTTTGGGGTCAAAATGAAGCCTGCTTTGCTGGTGACTGTGGATCTTGTGTTAACATTTGTTAGCGCTTTCTTACGTGCCCATTTCGGGAACCATAAAGCGCTATAGGATGGATTGATTTTTCATAACTAAGCCTGGCCAACAAGTCAAAAACATTTAACAAAATGTGAAGCATGCTAGGCTCCACAAGGACTGAATACTCTAGTTTCAAACCATAGAGGTTTATTAAAGGTTAATGGTTTACAGAAAGCACACAGGCTAGCCTCAATCAAAATATGTATGCTTCGAGTAATATGCAATTGAAACTAAATTGAAATCTTGTAAAGCAGAGGACAAACCAGTATAGGGACGCCTCAAAGGGAAGGACAAACGAGAGTTTGTCCTCCCTAGGAGACTTATGTAAAATCTCTTGCTCTAATCTTTCATCTAAATCTCCTCTATTCAACAATGCACTATATTAAAAAGACAACTTTAACGTTTTACACACCTACACGCAGTTCTCATGACTTTAAAGTCAGGTTATAGGGAGATGCTACAGTTACATACTCAACAGATTGTCAAGGTTTTCATACTAACAAGCTTCTCTCTGCATCCCTCAAATACACGATCAGTAACAGGGTAATAAACGTCCATTAGGATACACTTACAGGTGTCTTTTCGAATGTGCTATTCATTAAAACATTCCACAATCATTACAAAGAAAACAAAGTATTTTTTCACAAGGGAAAGAAGGGAAAAGAACATTGTATTTGATCATTAGAATTCCGGCTCGCCACAAATAAAATGGTCATGCATTGCAAAGGAAGATGGCAAACAAAATCAGCCATTTTAAACTTTGGCCTACATTAACTATAGTCAATATAACTGTCAATGAACATAATTTACATCTACAAATAGCATTAGTGTGTCTGTGATAATGTCATCTTAATGCAGACATTTAATATATGAAAACAAAATTATTGACATGCAACTTGCACTATAGCGTGTGTGTGATACTTAAACTACTGCTCATTACTGGCTCTGTTCTCTTGGAGGGAATTATGCACTACGCTGCATATATTTTACCATTGTTGCCAGGGCCAAACTGGGATGGCAAACCAGCCCTGGCGATTACGACCAGGAAGGGGCGAGCAGTCAGACGTAATTGCCAGGGCTGGAACGCTGCTGCGCTTTTGTTACAAGGCGCAGATTTTGCAGTACTGCTGCAAAACCTGCCCCCACCCTTCTGGCCCACTGGGGAAACGCCTTGTGCCTGCCACGGCCAGTCCTGCCCTGATTGTTTTTGAATAAGTGTGTTTATTCTTGAGTTTTTTTACACACCTGCCTTTGTGAGCCTGTGTCGCGTAATGCCGATTGCTTTGAGGTTTGTATAGGCGTGTGTGTGTACTTGGCACACTGCTCGACATACCCACCCTGGTTCTTTGTGTGAGCAGTTTGCATGGTTGTAGTCAGAGTTCTAGCAGTTCAGTTTGTTGTTGAGTATTGTATATTGTATTGCTATTGTATTTGTTGTTATGTGTGTGAGGAAAGCTTCTACTGTGGATGAGCATGTGGGACTGTGGAAATGTGCCTAAAAGTGGGCACACTGGTGCAGGGTCACCCTCTTGTCCACAGGTCCAGAGACCAACCAAATAGAGATCAGCACTAGAGTTGGAATAAATAACAAGTTTATTAATCACTCATGAGTGGGACCACATCCACACAACACTCTCAAGTGCTGCAAGGAGGTAGTACACTGTATTCACAAACTGTGTCCCTTTTATACAGTTTTTCTGCACTGTAAGCATGTGAACAGAAATAGGAAGAACAAGTTTTAGAAATACTTATCAGCAAACAAGGGCAGATGAATAACTACGTGGTCAGCAAAGTGGAGGGGATGCAGGAATGCTTATGGCAGCAATTAATGGTCGACAGTGAACATCTATGACCAGGTGCACTAGCAGCTACAAACCCTCAGCACGATCATTGCATTTAGCGGAGTCAGAAGGTCAACTAAAATAGATAACACAAGCACAGTGAAAAGACGAGCAGCAGAGGACGAAAGAATTACGAAGGAAACTAAATGGACACCACAGCCAAAATGGCAGTAGCTCATGCTAAGTAAAATATTACACGTTTTCCACAGACTGCCCTTTTAGCATAGGCCAAGACATTCTCTTATGCTTAAAAAAGGGGTACGATAAATATCATGTATATCAATTAGCATCATGTCGCTGACTTCTGATCTATTGCTAAACGGGCATTTACATTTTGGACATTAGTTTTAGATGGTAGACAAGTAGCACAAGTGGAAATACAGAGGGAACAAAGCATTGGTCCGCATTGGATACATAAACAACAAGAGAAGAGAATTGCAATAATTATGAATAAGGCCGATAATATTTATAGACCCCATACAGAAAATATGTTACAGAACCATCCAGCCCAAGTCCATGTTCCCAAGTCTTGATGCATCTCAGTAGCTATTTTGTGTAGTTTGGAGATGACCTTATATACAGAAGGTGAATTGTCCGGTGTGAAGACACAACAGCTGGTTCCGATGATACAGCATGCTCCACCTCGATCAGCCAGAATAAAATCTAGAACAAGTCTTTTCGGCAAAGCAACCATGCGGATCGATGCTTGTTCTTCTGTTAAGTTCCCTAAGGCTGCAGTTGTCTGATTGATCACTGCTTACATTGTATGGGTGAGGCGACAGACCAGCTTACTGTTCTGTACTGGGCCAACAAAGAAAAAGAATCCCCTGTTAAAGTCTGTATTGTTCCCTTGTGGTCTCTATCTGGTCGACTACAGAGACCTCAATTGCACGTTTTCCTCTACTGCCAGCATGGTGATCAAACAAATACAAATCTTGATGGTAGGTTGAGGGAGCTAAAAACACAGGTGGTATAAGGAAGGCTATGTAACAAGTACCAGACCAGCCTGGATGTAGGTAGTAGTATGACTTAGTTACACAAACAAAATAAGTGTGACGTGATGCAAGGAAGCTGCTTCGGACTCTCGTAGACATCTGCAACACTGTAGTACAGTTAATGTGGCCCACTGGCACATCGCCTGTACTTTGTACGCAAAGGAGGCCAGTGGTCATGGCAACAGAGATAACAAGGGGTCCATTTCCTTTAGCCGACCTAGAATTTGGATACACATAGTTTGTTGCTGCAATTCCTTTACTATATTCTTTCATTTCTAAAGCAGTCCCTTTTGCTTGTGGGTCCCCATCTTCGTTGGGGTAACAGACTTTGTTTATTAGAGGCATATAGACGTTTGAACCAAGCTGGGCATGAGCCATTGTGAGAGAATGGCAGCGGTGACAACAGGATTCCTTTTATGTTCTGATGAGGAGGAATCTTGCCACAAACCCAACAGTTAGTAACATTGCTTAGCTGGTGTGTCTGATGCAACATTTGAAGAAATGAATTGTTTCTCAGATTTTGCCGGTATCCCTGTTCATGTTTGCGGCAAATCAAAATGATGGTGCTCTTTTGCAGCAAGTGATGTAACAGTAATGTTAGGTAAGGAGGCTCCAGGCATTACTTCCTCCACTACACACATTACAGTAGCGATGATTGCAGCAGTCTAAATCAGACCAAGGATGCAGATTGTACAGCCGTTGCACGTTGTCGCAGCGATCTCCTTCTTAGGCGAGCTCATTTTTATCGGCAAACAACAAAATAGATGATGTCCTAAGGTCCAGGGCAGGCGTTGGTTTCTTCACTAACGTCGAGATGAGTAGTCACTAAAAGGCTACACCCCTTTGTAGTCAGTCTTTAACCACCCAGGACAGTGGCTCAAACAGTCTTTCTGTGATGAAGTGTCTTTCTTCCTGGATCGAAGTAGGTATCTAGATGCACCAGGGATCGTGCGGTCCAGGAAGACTTCCTCAGGTCCTTCAGGTGACACAGCTCGTCCTCTCTCGGAGACCAAAATGTCGC
Organism: Triturus cristatus; assembly: GCF_964204655.1. NCBI lineage: Eukaryota > Metazoa > Chordata > Amphibia > Caudata > Salamandridae > Triturus > Triturus cristatus. Next base: position 834,312,745 of record NC_140591.1, read on the forward strand.
TATGATCTGTCAGCACAGCAGGGCTCCCGAAGGAAGAGCTTCCCGCATCTGCTGATAAATAGAAGACAAGCTGTCAGTTAACTGGGACAAATAGTCACTCATCAACATGTCTGGGGTACCTAATACTGGTGCAGAACAAAGGAATTGGCGTAACTGTTGGAAGGCGCTCTGGCACTCAGCAGTCCATGGGAGGGGCATTGGAGTGTCTTTAGTCAAAAGGGCAAACAAAGGTTAAATAATGTGCGAAAAACTGCCTACAAAAAGAAGTGAGGCCAATCGGTGCATGAACATGCTTGTGAGTGCGGGGTACAAGAGTGTCTAGAATGGTCTGAATGCGGTCTGGTGTGAGTGCACGTCCCTCCTTAGACAGGAGGTGACCTCAATAGGTAACCTGCTGTCTACAACATTGCGATTTCTTTCGCAAGACTTTGTGCTGATGGGAGGCAAGAAATGATAACAATAACAGTGTTCCTTCTTCACACTAGGTAAGGACGCCAGAGCGGCATCCTCATTGATAAGACCGGATCTCTCAACCATTGGATAATTGTTATTTAAAATAACACGCACACCTTCCGGAGAACAATGTTTTGTAGCATGAAATATTTAAGCATATCGATACCCACAATGTTGTCCAGCGTGTTAGGGGAAAGCAAAAATGGACATGCTGCAGTGAATTTGTCAAGTCCGAATTCAAGTGGCTGTGAAAGCAGGCTAGGTGTAGGTGTCCCATCGAATCTTATCGATGTTATCATTGTGCCAGACAGGGGAGCCCTAGGAACCAAGTTATTAGACAGAGTGCTACGAGTAGCTCCTGTATCAACCAGAAACCGATCAGTAGATCCCAAGACGTTTGCATCAACATAAGGACCCATTTGATCTACTGGCACCTCAACCGGTTACTTACCCCATCCTAGGCATCCCTATGCATAATCGGAATCTGCAAGGGCAACAGCAGAATAATCAGACATTTGGTATTGATTTCGTCTATCAAAAGTATTAGAATAATTTGGTCCTTGTTCAACTGCCTCAAACCTGGAAAAGCTCCTGTACCTCCCCTGTTTCCTGAATTCCCTGGGCGTCTTCTCACTCTGCCCCTTCCCTGTTGGTACTGCTGACCTCGCAAAAGAGGGCACTCAGAACGCCAGTGCCCAGTCTCTTTACAATAAGCACACTGATCAGGGGACAAATTTGCTCAAGGGAGAGGGGGGCACCCCAGATTTATACATTGCACATCTGCCTTTTCCACCTCCCCTAAATGGTGGACCATATACTTGAGCCAACATAACTTTCGTCTTTAATTCTTTAACTTTCTTATCCTCCCTGCTTGTCGCGTCCTGTTCCTGTTTTTTATAATATTGGGCCATAGTCAAAAGAGAAACGGGGGAAGACGTGGTCCAAGAACTCTCGCTGGCTTTTAAACGACTAGCTATTTCCGGTAACCTATTAGGGACAAATTTATCGACAAACAAATGCTTACCTGTATCATCGGCCAATGACTGACCACTAAAATCATGGAATGTTTCCTCAAACCTTGAAAAGAAATCAAACTGACTCATCTGTTTTCTGTTTACAGGACACTAACGTAGTCCAATCTATTTTCTTAGGGGGTTATGAGAGTCTTTAAGTTAATCACAATAGCTTTAGGAAGATCTAATATCTCCTTCTGAGGTTTCTGCGCAGGCTCCCTTTCCACATCTATTTGTTCTAAATGTTCCTAGTTATCACCATGTGCTACATTGTCATCTATTTTACGTATCGTTCTCCACATATCAGGAGGCAAAATAATCCCGAAGACCATATCAGTATCTGGCAAGGTCATAGTGCAGGAGCTAATGGCTCCTCCCACCTCCTCATAGAAGGCGGCTTGATTTTTCCGGGGGTCGGGCATCGCAACTTTAAGAGCCATCACGTCAGCTCTACTCCAAGGAGTGTAAACCCAATTATATATAAAATATCCCTTTGCATCATCTGAAGTTTTATCATCATTGGTTCCCGCACCCTTTGGAGGAACATACAGGGGTGCAGCTTCACGCATATGTTTTATAGCAACTGCTGTACTACTGGGTGCAACCTCTTGCACCGGAGCATCTACATCCTGTGCTTGAGTTTGAACTGCTTCTATACCTCTCTGTTTTCTAGCTAATTCTTGCTCCTTTCGTAAACGTAATGTTGCGTCTCGTATTTTAACCACTCGTCTAATCATATCAGATAAGGCCGAAAAAGGTAAAGTCCCCTCTGTTAATCGTTTATAATCAGTATTTATATCAGCTGGCTCTAGTTCCAGAGAAATTTGTCTATAATCAAATATTACCTCCGAAGCAAGTTCTTCTACAAAAAAAGATTGCTCCATATTTTGCCACTGTTGAACCATAGCTACGATGACAGATGCAGTGTGAGGCAGACGAGCCTCCTCTCTAGCAGCGGTTTTTAATTTATCTTTTTCTGCTTTAGTCAAAGTAGAGCGAGTCTGTCGCCCATCTTGCTTATCATGTTCTTTGTCGTCTGAAGAGAAATGATCGTCGTCAGAAACCTCATCAGGTGCACTTGGACTGGGAAATTTATACGGGGGTGGGGGGCGTTCTAATAGGATGCTGTCATCCTGAGGTTTATTAAGTATGGGATAAATAGGGCGCCTAATAGGGTACTGGCCATTTACCTCTAATCGACGTTCCCCATCTTCTTTTTCTATTTTTTCCTTTTTTTCTTTATTTTTTAATTCTAGTGCTTTTTGATATATATCATTCTTCTTTTTTCTTTTTCTGCTATAGCTTCTGCTCTATTCACTCTCTCGTACTTCTTTCTCTGACATACGCACACAATCAAACATATCCTGTCTTTTTCTTTTAAATAAACACAGCTCTACACATTGAACCTTCTTAAAATCAAATGACCCATTCACTGGCCATTGCAGATCAGAATCTTTCTTTGTGCATTTGTTCCACAGTGTACCGTACATTATGGAAGAAATACCATATTTGACATACATGTCTCTAGTAGGTGTCCCCTTTGGGGAGCCGGCTGACTTTTTTTTGTTTTTTCAAACCTACTTTGGTACCACCAGAGCAGCAACACCACCCATGGAGTGTGCTGAGAACAGGCATGCTTTACCAATATGTGTAAAACATTACTACTCCAAACAAATATTTCCAAAGGAGAAAAATCTCCACATTACCTGCCTTCGAACTTTTCCTAAGATTGAAAAACAAATCTAAACAAAAAGCCAAGGCCAAACCGATCAAGAGTGCCGCTTCAGCGTTCTTACCAAACAGAAGTCTCTAACTCCCACCTGCCGATCTCTTGGTCAACCTAATTGTCACTTCAAAATTGCACCAAAGAAAACCCCAATTGAGGCCGGCCACCACCTGAAGGGTCAAATCGGGAAAACAGGAAAAGTCACGTCGGCTTGCAAAGACAAAGGTCTCCTCGTGCAGTGCGCTTCCTCAGTAAGATTTCGATCCTCCGTCAAGACCACTCCTTCGGACGGCCACGTGTCCAATGGGGTCCCGCTTTGGGCGCCAACTGTGGAAATCTGCCTAAAAGTGGGCACACTAGTGCAGGGTCACCCTCTTGTCCAAGGGTCCAGAGACCAACAAAATAGAGATCAGCACTAGAATTGGAATAAATAACAAGTTTATTAATCACTCATGAGTGAGACCACATCCACACAACACTCTCAAGTGCTGCAAGGAGGTAGTACAATGAATTCACAAACTGTGTCCCTTTTATACCGGTTTTCTGCACTGAAAGCATGTGAACAGAAATAGGAAGAAAATGGTTTTAGAAATAGTTATCAGCAGACAAGGGCAAATTAATAACTACGTGGTCAGCAAAGTGGAAGGGGGAGCAGGAATGCTTATGGCAGCAGTAAATGGTCGACAGTTAACATCTATGACCAGGTGCACTGGCAGCTACAAACCCTCAGCACGTACATTGCTTTTAGCTGAGTCAGGAAGTCAACTAAAATAGATCGCACGAGCAGAGCGAAAAGACGAGCAGCAGAGGATGAAAGAATTACGAGGGAAACTAAATGGACGCCACAGCCAAAATGGCAGTACCCTTATGCTAAGTAAACAGTACCTGTTTTGTGCATCTTACCTACACTTATTTCATAGGTGCTACAAGTAGGGATTTTTAATTCGGAAGGCAAGTCCGCAATAAAGATGCATTTATAATGTGTGTTTTATCTTATTAAATTTGTTGTGTGTTTAAAGACAGAGATCACGTGTCAGGCTATATCTTCTACTTTTAACATGAAGATTGGGGTTTACATTTCTTTCTCAGACTGCAAAGAGAATTTTGTAAAGTGAACTATGATACAGACTTGCTGGGTACAGGGAGCCTGAGTCCATAAGTAAAAGGCTTTAGGATGTAATTTGTTTAGCGGACAACAGATTTTAATTACATGTTAATTAACTGTACACATATTTCAGAATATATTCACAGTTAGGAAAGCACAATGAAGCACGTCCTTTTTAAAAAAAAAATCTCAAGTATGATGGAAACAAAGGTTGTTTTCTTTACTGGCATAGTTGCATCTCAAAATATGTAGTCGTGAGTGACCTCAGTAATCAGAGCATGCAATGTTTAAAGTGACACTTAATATAAGATCATGAAAATATCTTGCTCATTTGCTCATCATTGTTAAAACTAAATCAGTTTGCCAATAAAGATCTAAACCTCTTGCATCCGCTTATGCTTAAGAATGCCCACAGTGACAAATGTTTGCTTCTGCACCTTTTGTAATTACAATCGTTGTGAATTTAATAAAGATTGTGAATTTTAAAAAACAAATAACAAAGGGACTTGTTTGCTGAGAGGAGGTTTGTGAAGGGAAAAAGAATAAAAACAGAAAAAACATATTTTTGTGGAATCTCTGAAATACCCTTGTGCTGGCTATCAGAACAATGTTCAGATTGGTACTGCTGGAACTTGAGAGAGAGAAGACCTGATTGTGGCAGCACCACTTGTGTTATATGCCCCCCCCCCCAACTTAACAATGGTAATAAACGGCATATTACACTCTGTGACTATGCATCTGCATGTTTAACATTTGTACATTTTAAACATTGTGTAGTTATAGTTAGGTCAGAGATTCACTAGGAAGAGTGTTATTGGGTTTCTCCAATAAATTTGGTGCCGTTTGATGAATTCTCACAAAACTTTCTTTAAAAAAACAAAGGTTTATCCCCCTCAGCTCCTTTATGGAAAATTAAGTGCTGATCCATCAGGAAGGACCAAGAATAAAATGGAGTGTTCCAAAAGTGTGATTTCACATGTTAATTCCCAAAGAAAAGTGGTTTGCCCGTATATTTAAACAAATATAGCTGAATGGTATTACACCAGATTTGACAGAATATTAGAACTTAATTCAGCAAGTGATCCTTATGTGATTTGGTGTAAATGCATTTAGCTGTTTTCAAGAAATTGGGTTTAAAAAATGGGCTCCGTTGAGCATGTAGGGGCTCAGAAAAAACTAGGTATATTTAAACGGTTGGTTATGCTGGAGTCCCATGGTACCGAAAAATAAAATATAATAAATCTGATTGGCTGAGGGAACTTTAATCCCATCAGCCATTTCGTTACCGCAGTACCAATGCCAAGACCTCAGTAGCTAGTCATCTGATTTGCTAATCACAACCCTGAACAAATCTTGCGGGTGCTATGACAGGACTGGGGGAATCAGTTCCCGCATCATGAAAAAATAAATTAATGGTGGCCACACTTAAAGGCCATGTGGGGAGAAGAAGCTTCCAAAGGGAGTCCAACTTATTGCAAATCATAATTATTATTTTTGGGACGTAGTACCAGACCCTGGTACAGTGGAACCCCCTGTGATACCATGGTGATACAGTGGCACCCCCTTTGGTAACACAGTAAAAAAAAAAAAAAAATACTGAGGTCTGCTTATAGACCAGAACATGTTGCCAAATCGCACTGTGCAGGTTGTAGGAATTGCTCAGTGACAGTTGTCTCCCTGCAGTGGTTTGGGCACAGGGCCAGCCAACGACTGCACACTTCTGAAGGCTGTGGTGAGGGGGTTGGGTAGCTGAGGGAGCGTCTAACCTCCACCCAGGATCTGCTTCCAACACCCCACTGTGCACAGCCAAAAGCAGTGCACAATGGAGTTGGAAGGACACTGATGGGTGAGTTGGACACCAACTTGGCCAGAGGGAAGCCAGGCCCTGCATCAAACCCCCACTGTGCACAGAGAAAAGCTGAGCGCTTTGGAGAGTTGGGCGCTTTCAAGTGGGGTTGGTTGCTGGCACAGAGTTGAATGCACAGCTTGGCCACAGGACAGGCCATGCGGCTATCCCCATGTTGTGCACAGCCAAAGACCATATGCAGTACAGGCATTGTCCGTAGGTTGCCTGAGGGGGTTGAGCTTGTGCTCAAGTTTGAGTATGATAACTCTAGAAATTCACTGAAAAAACAAAGTTAAAATTACATTATAATTTGGTTTGTTAGCTTGTGAAAAAAAATACTGACATCCTCTGAAACCAAAAAAGTTAGTCATGTTATATTTAGCTGTTTAAATGAGGTAACAACTAACATTTAAAAAACATAAATACACTGCATTTCACCTGTTAGGTTTACTGCCCTAACTATATTTTGCACTTCCACCTTGCAATGCTTATGACTATAAATATTACATCACTCATTACCTGTTAAATGACATATTGATGATATAACTGATGCCATCTCAAATTACCATACCTAACTCAACATTAAACTTTGTTTTTACAGTCAAAATGTATAAATAAATATATATGTGTGTATATTTTTAACTGAAAAAAACAGAGGTTAAACTGGCGTTCTAGTTAGGTCGCACTTCAATTGACAAGGGAACGTTTTAAACTAAAAAAACAATGACATTCACCAGTTCTAGTTATCTCAAGTAACTATAACTCACACCCTCTTCTCATCAATTATTTTATCTCAAATGTTGCAGTGATGTTTTTAATGATGTTCTACGACATGTCATGAGCGATGTAATATGTGAGGCAACTACCTGTGCATAAACCGAATTGGTGGCACCAGAGTGACCTTTCTGGAAACGTTTTCTCTGAAGGAGTGTGTTTGTGTATCTATATATGTGTGTGTGTGTGTGTGTGTGTGTGTGTGTAGTGTATAGTGTATATATAGAGACAGCCGAAACGCGTGGATGCCATCTAGCTCATCAAAATAAAGTTGAGTGAGTAATTACCCTTGGAGTGCAGGATTATTTCTTGGACCGAAGAAATTGCCGAAATAAATATATATCTATATCTATATCTATATATATATATATATATATATATATATATATATATATATATATATACTGAAAAAAACAAAGGCTGCAGGGACATTACAGTTAGGTTGACATTTTACCCCTACAAAACCACAGAAATTCAGCAGTTATACTAAAAACGGGCTCTTTCTGGACCAAGAGCTAGCTTTCTACCAAATTTGGTGTAATTCCGTTCAGCGGCTTGGGCTGTAGTCCTGTTCAAAATCCCTATTGGAAATTGTATGGGAAAAACATGTTTTGGGACCCCCCTATTACTTGTCCCCACTTGATGAATCGCCCCAAAATGTTCAATACAGCAGCTGAAGTGAGTGGCAAACTAGTTTTGAAAATGTCCTGAAGATTCATCAAACGGCGCCAATGTTATTAGTAAAACAAAAAATGCTTTGTTTATAGGAATTAGTTCCTAACTATAACTACCTACTGGGGGGAGGAGAGAGGAAGGAAGGAAGGATCGATATAGTGTTTTGAAGCCCGCAGCTTGTCCCTGAGAGCCAGTCAGGTGTGCCATCCCTACAGTTGCTTCAAACTTCTTCTCAGGAAAAAGAGACTCACTCTGGGTTTGCCCTTATCAAGGCTGCTTGGCAGTCAAAATGCATTGGCATTTTCATGTAGAGATATATGTTGCACATTGAGTGTTGTTGATTTGTCATGAAAAGAAGTTTGTACAAAAGAAAGATATATGGATATTACTCTAGTGTAGATAACAGAGTAGTTACAGTTGGTTCAGACTTTCAATGGGAAATGCATTTTTTGTGTTTTTAACTTGTGCACAATTTGACTCGTGTTAACGAAACTGTACAGTAAAGAAACAGTTCATACACTTTGGCTCCTTCACTGAAAAGTTTGTGCTGCTTTATCAAGCCAGGGCCAATGAACTGGGGAAGGTTTTGGTCTCAAAATGTTGATTTCCAATTTTAATTCCCATAGGAAAGCTGAATGGAATTACACCAAATTTGCCAGAAAGTTAGAACTTTCCTCAGAAAGCATGCTTTTCATTACTTGATGTAAATCCATTCAACCGTTTTCAAAACCTTTTCTTTTAAAGAGGGGCTTGGCATTGGCATGGAGGGATTAACCACTTGAAAAATTTGGTGAGATTTGGACTGCTGGCATCCAGATATGCCCAGATAGATTATTTTTTAAGGGGATTGGTGAATCCTTATTGAATGGTTCCAACATGAACTATATGGTGTGGCAGCCATTATAGGACTCGGTGGCATGGCTCCTGTGTCCTGAAAATTAATTTAACATATAAGGTAGCTGAGTGACACACCCTGACCACCAGAGGCACTTGTTGGGATCCAAAAGAGGATCCCCTTTGAGCGACCAGCCGCAAAATGGACAACATGTTGTAGCTGTCATTACAAGACTCAGGAACGTGGTCCCCATTGAAATGCATTATGGTGTTAGCCTGTTTTTGATGGTTACATAAAGAAAACACATAAAGGGTAATAACATATTTTAGTCACAATGTAAATAGTTTGTTGGTGGTACCATACTAATTTTAGTAACTGTGGTATGTTCTAAGGTTACTTTACACTGTGGAAAATGCTAATTCTCTGCTGATATTTAATGGACCATGCTTGAGAGAAAACTGATTTCTCTCATAGTTTTCTCAAAGGTTATGGAAGGTGCACCAAAAACTAAAATGAGAACACATTTTCTAGTTCATACTAACTTCCTCAGCCATGTGAGATTGTTTGACACTCTGAGTATAACATGTACTGTCAACAGAAGCAACCTGCCGTTGATTCCCCGGTGTTCTACTGTAGTTTTACCAGGGTTCTAGTGAACAACAATATCACTAATATTCTGTATTTATGCTAGACGTGTGGCACACCTGGATGCCATCCTGATGGAATCAAAGCTGTAAAACTAAAGGCATTTCCTACAGAGGATGCTGCAGAGAATAAAAAGACAGTGTTTGTTGTCGGTCATTAAAATTATGGTTGGTGCTCTAGAAAGCTAAAAGCAAGATACATGTTCTATGAGTTGTCAAATATATTCCTCATCCATGTTAGTAAAACATTCTTACATGGAGAGTGATCTAATGTAGCTTCTCCACAGAGTTCTAAAGAACAACTAGAGGGCAAACATTTTGTATTCAAGTCAAAATTAAGGCACTTTTATACCCACCACATTGTGGTAACAGAAGCCTTTCCTGAGGTGCAGGCTGAAGTAAATGAGTATTGAGATGTTAATGTAGGTGTGGTCCCAGCAGATCTGCCAACCTCCAAATAAAATTCACTGTGTGAAAAGAAGAAACGGGAAACAGCAGGTCCCTGGTTGAAGGGACGGGGCCCTGAAACCATCATCTATCTAGCATAAACTTATTTCTAAGGGGATGTGGCCTATGAGAAGAGGTGGGGCTTTATGCAGGTGCATGATGTGAGTCATGTTAATTGCCTTAAACAAATAAAAAACCTAGGCTCCAAAGTTAGCCACTGATGTCCTGGGGAGGTTGCAAAACCTCATTGGATTTAAAAAACAATATTGTTAAAAAAAAACTGAGTAGCCGCGGTTCTCAGGTTATTACATGAGGGCCTAAGTAGTCTATGATGGTGGCAGAAGTTATAGTTAATTGACTAAAGTATAATTGGTGTATTTCAGTTATTGTCTCATTTCAACACTTAACTATACCATCACTTTGAAAAAATGTCAGTGATTTTTTTATTATCTACTGGCGGTCGCCAGTAGATAGTTATAGTTAGGACCGTGTTTCCATAGGAAATCTCAAAATTCTATTTTGAATAACTTTGGCGCCGGTTGACGAATCCTCGCGAAATTTTCAAAACTAAAGGGGCGCTCCGCTCAGCTCCTACCCTGAAAGTCTCGGGGGGATTCGTCAAGCGGGGGCCGAGAAAAAAGGGGGGTCCCAAAACGTGTTTTCCCCATGCATTTTCCCATAGGACCTTTAGACACAGCTACAGCCCGAACGGCTGAACAGAATTACTTGAAATTTGGCAGAGAGGTAGCCCTCAGGTCAGGGATGTGCCTTTCGAAAAATCGCCGAATGCGCGTAGCGTACGCGCACGGCGTAAACGGAAAAATTCCGCGAACTTCGCGTAACGATTCCGCGACTACGCATACCGTGCGCGCACGGTAAAAAAAAAAAAATTTTCAAAAAGGAGAGATTTAAAAAAAAAATTAAAAAATTGTGAGGTAAGGTTGGCTCTTAAAAGAGCCGTTGTGTTAATACAGGGATAGAGGAAAGAAAGAATGGGAATATTATGAACGTCTACAAACGTGCTGGTCTATCTTATTGTTAATAAGGGAAACACTGGTCTCCACAAAAACAATAAGACCACAACACGTTGTACACCTCATTGAAACCCTCCGAAATCGAGGGTTAATGTCCAGAGGAGCTGAAGAAGGTGATGCTCCCACCTCAGAGGAAGGGCTCAGCTGAGCTGCCGATGATGTACTCGGCTAAGCTTCTGAGGTTGGGCTCTGCTGACTTACTGAAGAGTTTTCTCCAGTATGTCGAGCAAAGGTCCTGGGATGTTTATCCCTAAGGTGTCTCATCATAGAGTGATTTCCAAAGGAATACTTCTTCCTTGGATTTCCTCTAGATAAAACACGGTCACAAAGTCTGCAAGTGACCAATGGAGCATTGACCTTTTTCTGCCCCTCTGGAAAAGTAAAATACTCCCACACAAAAGAATCCTTTTGTTTCCTCCTTCTCTGTATGATGATGATGGTGCTGCTAGGCTCACTCTCAGAAGAGGACTGCTGTTCTGCCATTGTATCTCAATGTCAATTCAGCTCCTTCTCCTAGGGGATCTCAAGCAGTAATGAGGGGAATGGGTGTGGTGTTGGAAGTTTCTGGAACTGAAAGTAGTTTAAACCAATAAAGTGTTTTGTGGATCACATGACCTACAGTACGTATGACGCACTCGCGCAATACACGCACCCGCGTAACCGCGACGTTGGTTCCGCGCAACGCGCATGCGTGTACGCGTTGCCGAAGAAGCACGCGTGCGTACGTACGTCACGTACGTATCACGTAAGCGCACCGTACTTATGATGTACGGAGCGCGTAGCGTCAGCTTACCGTACGCGCACGGCAAAAAATCCATAAAAAAAAAATAATTAAAAGTTTCAAGGGTTGTAGAAGATAATAACTGATGTACAACTGTATGTAAACATTAATTTTTAAAAACTTAACCATTCCATAATGCAGGATTATTTTTTAACAAAAATCTCAAAAAAAAATTACATTTAAAAAACCTTTGAAATTCACTGAAAAAACCATGGGTTTCACACACGTTCTAGTTTGCAGGACATTTCACTCGTGAAAAACCAATGAAATTCCCCCGTTCTAGTTAGTGCAGGCAACTATAACTCACGCGACCGCAATCCTCTGCTGATGACGTCAGATATTACATCACTGATGACATATATTTTTTTTTCAGAAAAACACATTTGTAATATATGTATAGCTAAAGATTAATGGGAGAAGACATGGGTAAATAAGTGTCTAAATACAGTGATGTAATATCTGACGTCATCAGCAGAGGATTGCGGTCGCGTGAGTTATAGTTGCCTGCACTAACTATAACGGGGGAATTTCATTGGTTTTTCACGAGTGAAATGTCCTGCTAACTATAACATGTGTGAAACCTATGGTTAGCTGGACTTTTCACTTGTACAAAACCATTGAAATTCCCCCGTTATAGTTAGTTCAGCTAACTATAACTCGCGCGCCCGCAATGCACTGCTGATGACGTCACATATTACATCACTCATGACATGGTCAGTGACATCACTCATGACATCACTCATGACATCTCAAATGACATCACTGATTACATCATCCAGTGAATGTGTGTTTTTCTGAAAATTAAATATGTTTTATATATGTATATCTCAAGGTCGATGGAAGAATAAATGGGTATATAAGTGTCTAAATGGATGATTTGTTTTTGAAAAATTGATTGTGTAACTGACTAAGTGTATCATAGTGAATACATGGCTTAGTGAGTAATGTTTAAATATGTAAATATCTGTATCAGTCTCTCACTTTGTGTATAAGTGGCTGCATGGGTTGGTGAGTAGCTACATGGGTGTCTATATAGGTTATTAGTTGGTTTTTTGAGTATCAGTCTGAGTGTCTGCATGGTTCGGTGGGGGGTATTACGTAGTGCATAGGTGCATGAATGAGTGACTCACTGTTTGTATGTGTTGAAGACAGCATGTGTGCAGGACTGTATGGGTGAATGAGTGTGTGTATGGGTGTGTTAGTGAGTGAATGACTGTCTCAATAGTGTCTTTATGAGTAACTACATATGTTTTAAACTAGTATATGTGACTATTGGTGTATATAAGTCAGTATATGTGAGAGTGAGAGATTGGAAGAGTTCCTGTATGAATAAGTATGTGTTTCTATAAGTGATTGTTTAAAAGACTAAGTATGTGTAAGTTTCCGTAGAAGTAAGTGTGGTGGTGTGTGTATAACTGTATATGCAAGTAAATGTATGTTTGATTCTTTATTAGCATGAGTGACTGTGTGTGAGTAACTCTATGGATGAGTGGCATTGTGTAACAGGATGTATAGGTGTATGAGTACATATGATGAGTGAGTACATGTATGAGTGACTGTATAGGACTGTTGGTGAATGAGTGGATGTGTATGTGGATCTTAGAATTACTGAAGAGGTTGTTGTAACTTGTATTGGTATGTCCATTATTTTGAAAATTTTAGTCTCTATTTTTGAATGTGTGTATCAAAGGTTATATTAGGGTGAGAGGAGGTCTGCTACTCTATCACAAGGATGATGTCATCAGTGAGGTCATGAGTGATGTCATTTGAGATGTCATCAGTGATGTCATGAGTGATGTCACTGACCATGTCATGAGTGATGTAATATGTGACGTCATCAGCAGTGCATTGCGGGCGCGAGTTATAGTTAGCTGAACTAACTATAACGGGGGAATTTCAATGGTTTTGTACAAGTGAAAAGTCCAGCTAACTATAACACCCCTGAAACCTATGGATTTTTCAATGAATTTCTGAGGTTTTTGAAATGCTAATTCCTAACTATAACGTGCCTGAAACCTATGGTTTTTTCTGTGAATTTCAAAGGTTTTTTAAATGCTAATTTCTAACTATGCCTACAGAGATAGGCATGTGAAGAAAGAAGGAAAAATGCACAGAAAGAAAAAAAATAAGTGCAGAAAGAAGCAACAGAAGTCCTCAAAGACGAAGAAAAGTGCAGGAAGAAGGACAACGTGCAGAAAGAACAAAAAGAAGAGCAGAAAGAAGCCTTGTTGCAAAATCATCCCGTACCCTCAACTTTTTCAGACGGATACTGGTGGTTACTGAGTCTGACTAACCAGTCCTAGAGCCAGTGCTATGTTAAAAGACACTTAGAATACAGTGAAAAGACCTACATACACTAGGGAACATTATGTGTTGGGGTCCCCCTGTGATTAGCATGACCTCCTCTGTAAGACCCTAGTATATAATAGGGCAGGGGGATTAAAACTACCTCTTAAAACAGGCCGCAGGGCGTTTTTGCACACGTTAACTCAGGCCCCGTCCCCTCCCTTCACCACTGAGTAAACACGCCCTGTGTCCGTTTTTAGTTGGGAGATTAAGTTTGTTTGAATCCTGAGGGTCCCTAGGGTCCAACTAGCCCACTAGGTACCTCCAGTAAGTGCCACAGAGCTGCGTTGCAGAGAGGTGTAAAAAGTGGCACGGCCTGGACCACCTCTCTGCAATGCAGCTCAGTGGCGCTTACTGGAAGCACTTGGTGGGCTAGTTAGCCCCCAGGGGCCCTCAGTATTGAAGGGAAATTATATCCCCAATTTAAAACGTGCCATTGTGCGTGTTTGCACACGTCACCTCCGGCCCCGTCCCCTCCCTTCACCACTGTGTAAACGCACCCTGTGGCTGTTCTAAGTTGAGATATTAAGTCCCCTTGAATCCTAAGGGTCCCTAGGGTCAAACTAGACCACTAGGTACCTCCAGTAAGCGCCACAGAGCTGCGTTGCAGAGAGGTGTAAAAAGGGGCTTGGCCTCAGAACACCTGTCTGCAGCGCAGCTCCCTGGCGCATACTGGAGATGCCTGTTGGGCTAGTTGGCCCTCAGGGACCCTCAGTAGTGAAGAGGAATTAATTCCCCAACTTACAACTCGCCAGGGGGCGCGTTTGCAGAGTGCTGCAAGGAGGGGGAGTGGCCTCCGACACGATGCCAGTCTTTTATTTATTTTAATTTTTTAAGAAGGGGGGCTGTGTGGTTCCCCTTCTTATTCCAATTTATTGGCCCTGATGACCCCATCCCCCAGGGCCTGTCTCCTAATTATATTTTTTTGACCCCAATCCCCAGGGCCGGCCACTGCTTTTTATTATTTTAAAAAAATATATATTTATAGACACACCTAGGACATGCTGGACAAACCGTACGTACCTATCAACATGACGATTTGCGTGATATTCATTAAAAGGCGACTATGCATAAAATGAATCCACGTGGAATGTATTTACACCACTAGTGAAGCTCTGACATATCTGATGCCCTACCATGCCTAATCCCGGTAGACACCCTTGTCGTTTATTTATACAAACACGGGTAGCTTTTGACGGGCACATTTAATACACATGCACACCAAGCCATTCAAAGGGGATTCGACAAAAATTCGACCAACTATGCAAGAAACCCCCCTCACGGTTAATAAAACACACATCCACTGCCGGATGTGTAATACTTTTTATTTTACTCTCTGGAAAGGGGACGAACATCACTTGAGAGTCACAGCGCGCTCCTGGCAGAGCCCAATGCTGTGTTCCACCCACCATTGCCTGCTGAGTGCCACACACCTCTGTGTTGTATTCCACTAGCTAGTGCATATGCTATGACACTCTCTAGCCCATGTGCACTGTAACACCACCCCGTGAATATGTCATGCCACACTTGTCTTCGCACAGGTTATATTGCCCCATCTAACGTGCCTTCCTCGATGCCTATGTTATAACGCACAGTGCTATGCCATACATATTACAATCTGGGATCCATATCTTTGTCACAGTGCATATACAACGTTACACTCCCCAGCACATATTTTATATTACAACTTTAGAGACTAACCGGGAACTTAGAGGAGGATGTGGAGCGTTTGCAGGTCTGGCTCTCAGAGAGGCTCAATGAGCTTGCTCCTCGGAGACCCCTCCGCAAACCCGGAAAAGGTGCTTCTGCCCCTTGGTTTACGGAAGCATTGGCGGCCTCTCGTCGGCAATGCAAGGTAGCGGAAAGAGCTTGGCGCGTGAAATACGACGCGACGGCGAAACTCACCTACAGGTCTCTGGCGAAAGCGTACCATCGGAACATCCTCGCGGAGAAGGCTTATTTTGCTAGAAAAATTGAAGCCGCGTCCAACTCCTGTAAGGAGCTTTTCACCATTGTGCGGGAGTTTACAGCCTCTCGCGCAGCGCCCGCCCAGACCCCCCCTCCTGCGTCCTGGGTCAGGGCGATTGCGGACTTTTTCACCTCCAAGATCCAGCGGATTCAGGACTCCTTCCTTGTGCTGGATCTTGAGGTATCAGGTCGGGCGGAGAATGCCGCTGCTACCCGACTGAACGCCGGTGTGGCCTTGGCAGCTTTCCCTCTTCTCTCGCTGACAGCTTCATTTGACCTGATGGTGGGACTGAAGTCAGGTTCCCCTCGGGATGCCTGCCCCGCAAAATTCCTGGCTAAAATGGCAGCTGTCATTAATCCACTTGTGAACCCCCTGTTGAACTGTTCTCTTGCACAGGGTGTGGTTCCCCAGTCCTGGAAGCAGGCAATGATTATTCCCCTGCTAAAAAAGCCTGGTCTGGATGTGGAGGTGTTAGCGAATTACAGACCTATCTCGCTTCTGCCGGCTTTGGCAAAGATCATTGAAAAGCACGTGCATAAGGTGCTTGCCGATTACTTGGAGGCCCACGACCTGCTGCACCCTACCCAGTCGGGTTTTCGCGCCAATCTTAGCACCGAAACAGCCCTCCTGGAAGTCTCGGAGGCGATAAAGGAGGTGTTGGATTCGGGTGGGAGAGCGATGCTGGTGATGTTAGACCTGTCGGCGGCTTTTGACACCGTCCCTCATGAGGGTCTGCTTGCTAGACTCTCAGAGATTGGTCTTCGAGGGACGGTGCTCCAGTGGTTTCGATCTTTCCTAGCAGGCCGTCGACAATCGGTCTGGGCTTCTGCTTACTCCGCCGAGATGTCGCCATTGGGTGTCGGAGTTCCTCAGGGCTCTGTCCTGAGCCCTACTCTATTTAATATCTTCATGACCCCTCTGGCGGCCCTGGCGGAGTCTTTCGGGGCCCAGATCATTTCTTACGCTGATGACACCCAGCTCCTCTTCACCTGTGAGAGGGGTGCGGACTTCGATGGAGGTAGGATCCAGGGTTGTCTTGAGGCTGTGTTCCAGTGGTTCCATCATAACAGCCTCAAGTGCAACTCTGATAAATCCGAGGTCCTCTTCTTTGGGTGCAGCTCGGACCCGGATTGGAAAGTGTGGTGGCCTGAGAACATGTTTCCACCAGCAAGTTCGTCCCAGGTAGCGAAAAACCTTGGGATTAAGATCGACAATGGCCTCACTCTACGCTCGCAGGTAATCGGTCTCACAGGGACCTGCTTTGGCTTACTCCGGATGCTTCGCAAGTTCCTCCCCTTGTTATCGGAGGAACATAGGAAGATCACGGTGCAGGCGATGATAGGCTCGAGAATAGACTATTCCAACGTTCTCTATCTCGGCCTGCCAGAATACCTGCTTCAACGATTACAGGTTGTTCAGAATTCGGCAGCACGTGCTATTTTTGGACTATCTCGCCGTGCCAGAGCCTCGGGCCTTTTAGAGGTTCTGCACTGGCTTCCTGTCCGGAAGCGGATAGTTTTTAAATCTCTCACCCTGGCACACAAAGCCTTGCACACATCTGGAGCAAAATATCTTCAGAAAAGGCTGTCCTTTTATCGTCCTGCCAGATCGCTTAGGTCTGAAGCCCTGTTTTTTGCGGTAGTGCCCCGCGTGAAGAGAGCTCGCATCGGTGGCCGCTCCTTTAAATTTTTAGCGCCTCAGCTGTGGAATAAATTGCCTGTGTCCCTGCGCAGCACCCCTAACCTGTTGGCCTTTAGGAAGGGGCTTAAAACTTGGCTTTTCACTTCTTAGTTTCAGGTCCTATCAGGTCTCTTCTTTTCTGTTTCTGTTCATTTTCCCTGTTGTGTTTTGCGATTAGCGTGCTAGTTAAAGCGTCGGGACACTCTTTCGAGTAGCCGCACGCTATACAAAAACTTGTATAACATAACATAACATAACATTATGTTACACATCACTGCCCTGTGCATATTACACTCCAAGGCAAATATCGCATAGCACGCGCTAGTGCCTGTGCTATCTCGCGGTCTCCAATGAATCTGTCATTGCGCACAATGTATTGCATATTATATTTCACGCCCAGTTCATCTTATATCACACTTTTTGGTGCATAGTTTATACCATACACTATATCTAGTTTTCATTTTCAATCGTGCTCTCAGGACTATGTTCTATATAACACTGTGTTCACCTACCCTTTTCACGGGCATTACATTTTGCGATAGGGGGTGGAGGGTCAGGGGGTGTTTCTGCCAAGTGAGCCCGGAGTCACAGTCACAAACGTCCTCTTCTTCCTGAATAAAAGTGAGATTATGCTGCATACTTGTTCATATTTTAAGTAGTTCGCACAGACACAATGTTTTAAAAACAATAAAGTTCCTAATACCCGCCTTCTCTGAACAGTTAGCTTGCTGCCCCATCCCCCTCCTCCCTATCCTCTGTTGTGTGAATCCATGGATTAGCCTCCTCCCTCCTGCCATGCATGGTCTGATGTGCTGCCACTGCCCTCAATTTAGTATGATGTACCAGTCCACTCCTCCTGCCCTCCATTGCCCAATTCTATGACCTGCTTAAACTCTGTGCTTAGCTTGCTGCCCCTATTCTCCTTCCCCCTGCCCTCCGATGTCTTTGTGCATGCCCCTGCACCCTCCTTCTTGCCCAGCATAGCCATTGTGCTGCCACTAACCCTCCCACTTGCCATGCATGGTCTTCTGTGCTGCCATGGCCCCTCCCACCTTCCCAGTGTGGTCAGTTAGCTGCCCCTGACCCCCTCCCACCTTCCCTCCATGGTCTGTGTGTATGCCATCACAGTCTCACTGTTGCTCTTCATGGCGTCTTGCTTCTAGTGCCCATCCTGCCTGACCTCCATGGCTATCTTGCTGCTCCTGCCATGCCCCCTTGCCCCCAGCCCTCTGTGTACATGTACAGACCCCTACTCCTTCCCCCCTGGCTTGTCTGTTCCATTGTAATGCCCCTGATCCGTCCCTCCTGCCCTTTATGGTCTGTTATGCTGCAGCTTTCTCTCCTGTCTGTCCATTATGGTCAGCTAGCTACCATTGCCTCTTTACCCTCTGTTCTCTGTTGTCCATGTGCATGGTCCTGTCCCCTCCCTCTTGCTTTCTATGGATTTTTGTGCTGCACTCCCGTCCTGCATGCCCTGTGTGGTGTATTGTGCTGCTGCAAACCCTGATGCCTGCCCTGCAAGGTCAGTTTGGTGCACCTCTCCATGTCCCTCCTGTCCTCTGTTATCCAAGTCCATGTCCCTACCCCATTTCCTTCCATGATCCAATGTACCATACTTGCGAACATTTTGAACTTGGTAAGAGGGAGATTTTGAAGAAAAACTGGGGTATTGATTTTCCCCTTTGAGTTACATTGAAAAAGAGGAGATTGTAGATGGATCAAATAAAGCCCATTTGAGCTTAAAAACATTGGACGTTTCCTGGCTGAATCGGGTCTGTTGGCATGTATGGTTGTACTACCATTGCCTCTTCCTTCTGCCCACAATGGTCTATTACATTGCCACAGCCTCTCTTGCAAGTCCTGTATTGTTGGTTTGTTGCCCCTGCCCCCCTTTCCACTGCCCTCCATAGTCTGTTGTGCTGCCACGGCACTTCCTGCCTGCTCAGTGTGGTTAAATTGTTGCCTTTGCACCCTCCTACCTGCCTTCAATTTTCAGAGTCTGTGCCCCTGGCCTCTGCCTCTCAACAGTATCCTAATGAACAACTAGATTGCTAACATTCTATATTTATTACAAAAGTGTGGAACGCCTGACGTCATATTGATGTAATCAAAACTGTAATACCTAGAGCATTTCCTTTAGAAATTACATATATGAGAGGGTCTTATTGGCATCAAAATTATGGTTAGTGCTCTAAAAGACTAAAATAAGGACATATTTTCTGAGTTTTCAAATAGTGACAAAGCACTTTTAAATTATTTGTTATCTTTATGTTTTTTTATCCAGTTGACCACTTGATTAAATGTTGCACTTAGGGTAGAGGATGTGGTGTTACTTCCAGAACTGCAGACTTTGCAACTGGGGAACCAGGTTGGAGTTTCTGCTTCAGCTCGACATCCTGTGATTCTGGTCAAATCACTTAGTCTCCCCATGTCTACAACCAAAATGAATTTGTTCTTGTGTGATGTAACAAATGCTCATGTAAAGCACTCCAATACCTGACAAGTCTGCACTATATAACACTGCAAAAACACAAAATAATAAGTGTTTTGCACACTTCTGTCATTGGGCTATATTTGGGCTACATCTGGGTGATTTTGGGCTACATTTGGGCTCTTTTGTCTCCGGTGGCCATCTTGGGAGATTTATTTGTTATGAAGTTTCCTAATTTCCTCATGTAATGCAGTCTCCTCAGTAGGAAATGCTTTTAGTTTTTTACTTTGATTCCATCATGAAGGTATTCAGATATGTCACACATTTGCCATAAATTCTGAATGTTAGCACTCTAGTTGCTCATTAGATCACTGTAGTAAAACTACTGTTCACCATGGAAGTCTGCTCCTGGTATTAAAAGTGCATGTTTCAGTCTGCATGTCAGAATTTTTTAATGAAATAGAAGAGGATTTGAGAAGTCACTCAAAATGTGCCCTCATTTTCTTTCTTCAGCATTAATCATAATTTCTCTGGCAAAATGAACCCCCTCATTGTGTTCCTTTTTAAATTAAATGTTTTAAGTGTTACCAGTTTATTCCAATCAAGATGGCTTCAGGTGTGCCATACTTTTGTCATAATGAAGACAGTAAGCGCTCTAGTTGTTTTTAAGAACACTCTGGGACATTCTGTCATTGGGCTATACTTGGGCTACATCTGGGTGATATTTGGGCTACATTTGGGCTCTTTTGTCTCTGGTGGCCATCTTGGGAGACTTATTTGTTATGAAGTTTCCTAATTTCCTCATTTACTGCAGTCTCCTCAGTAGGAAATACTTTCAGTTTTTTACTTTGATTCCATCAAGAAGGCATTCAGATGTGTCACACATTTGCCATAAATTCAGAATGTTAGCACTCTTTTTGCTCATTAGATCACTGTAGTAAAGCTACTGCTCACCAGGGAAAACTGCTGCTGGTATTGAAAGTGCATGTTTCAGTCTGCATGTCAGAATTTTTTAATGAAATAGAAGAGGATTTGAGAAGTCACTCAAAATGTGCCCTAATTTTTCTTTCTGCAGCACTAATCATACTTTTTATGGGAAAATGAACCCCCTCATTTCGTTCCTTTTTAAATTAAATGTTTTAAGAGTTACCACTTTAATCCAAGCAAGATGGCTTCAGGTGTGCCATACGTTTAACATAAGTAGGACTGTTAGCGCTCTAGTTGTTCTTTGGAACACTCTGGGAAGCTGCAGTAGAACACAAAGGAATCAACTGACAGTCCCTGCCCTTGTTGGATGTACATGTTTTACTGAGAATGTCAGACTTCATTCTCACATGACTGAGAAAGATAATGTGAATTTACAGAAAATAAGCTCTCAGTTTAGCTTATAGATCACCTTCCAAACCTCTGTGGGAAAAGCATGAGAAAATATTTTTCTCTCAATCATGATATCCCAGCAGAAGGCTTTTTCACATGGTGAAATCACCTTAGAACATACCACAATTTCTAAAATGAGTATGGTACCATCAACAAATGATTTATAATGTAACTAAAGTCTTAAAACCTTCTATTAACTGCAATGCTTTTTAATGAGGTGCTATCCTGTATATTGGTCCCAAGATGGCTGCCAACACTTCTTGGATGATGTGCTGACAGCCAATCAGATCTCAAGATGAGATGTGTGGTTAGGCTCTGCCCACATATATATATGATTTTACTTTTGATTTTCTCAGGAACTACTGAACAGATTGACACCAGACCTGCAAAAGGCACATCCCTGAGCTGAGGACTACCTCTCTGCCAAATTTCAAGTAATTCTGTTCAGCCGTTCGGGCTGTACCTTGGACTAAAGGTCCCTATGGAAAATTGCATGGGAAAAACGTGTTTTGGGACCCCCCTTTTTTCTCAGCCCCCGCTTGACAAATCACCCCGAGACTTTCAGGGTAGGAGCGGAGCGGAGCGCCCCACCTATTTTGAAAATTTTGCGAGGATTCGTCAACCGGCGTCAAATTTATTCCAAATAGAATGTTGCTGATTTCCTATGGAAACACGGTCCTAACTATAACTATCTACTGGCGACCGCCAGTAGATAATATATATCATTGTGAAAAAACTATGGCCAGTATTCCAGGCTCATTAACCCCTTCCATGCGGAGCGGATTCCCCCGCTGTGCTGACCGTTACCTGCGCGGGCGTGGTCATGACGGAACGGTTCCGTCATGAGCACAGCTCAACCGACGCTCATGACGGAACCGTTCCGTCATGAGCGTCGAAGGGGTTAAAATACATAAATACATTAGGGGCACAATTCTTTAAGAAAGTCCCTCTTCAGTACATGACCCTGTGTTGGTGCAGAGTCATGACTTTAATTCACAAAAGTTTACAGAAGTAGGCCTGGGAACCGTGACTCCCGTTTTTGCATAAATTTGCTAACGTGAAAATCTGCTGACCAATTTCAAATTTACTTTTCATACCACCTTTTTTTTTTTTTTTTACTCCATTGTGCAAATGTTTTACTCCTGCCCTTGTCAGAAGAGAATACCCTTAAATATGTAAGTTTGTGGCTGTTCATAGACTCACGGTGCATTCCAACCATAGAACTACTGCTTCCTGCCTAATTACAGTTCCCACGTGTAGATTTGCCAAAAGGTGGCAAAATGAGTACCTGGTTAGAATACAAACCTTGATATAATATGAGCCCTTGCATAATCAGAATGACTGTTATCGATAAGATCGCTGCCAGAATTTGCCATCTCACTGGTGGCATTAAAAGGGCAGGGTTGGGCAATTTATTTTGCCTGATGCCAGAGACCATTGATCTGTCATGGGCAAGATGGTGTAATGTCTATTTTTCCCCACGCCCAACTAGACATTAAATCACAGTAAACTGACAGAGCTATGGAACTTTAGTGCTCAAGTAAATCAGGAAGCTTTTGCTTTCACACCGGTCAGGCTGCCCCTTCCAGTTAGAACAGGGGTACTCATAGTACGGCCCACGGGCCGCCAGCGGCCTGGCAAGCCTGTCTTGGCGGCCCGCGGACCTTGCAGACATCGTACCGGTGTTTATTTTTTTTTTTTTAACAGTGACAGCAAACACAGACTCTGCTCTGTGTGGACCCGGGGATTCAAGCAATAGTCCGAGTGGAGCTGCTGGGGCGCTAAGAGGTGAAATGCAACAAAGCCTCGTTATCATGCAAATGGTCTCTTAAAGACCTGTGAAGTACTCGGTGGGGCTGTGTGTGCGCCCTGGAAGGGAAGCTGCCAGCTGCCTCAGCTGCCACACAAGCGGAGGGGGCGGGGGGGAGAGAGGGGACAAAGAATGACAAGAGAACAGCAGGGTGTGAGAGTCTGGTAAGGGGACAGAGGGTGACAGAGGGCAGTAGGGAGAGACAGAAACAGACGGAGACAGATAGAGACTAACAGGGACAGACAGACAGCTAGGCAGAGACCGGTACAGACAGATCGAGGCAGAGACAGACAGAGAGGCAAAGAGACAGACGGAAAGGGAGGGCGACAGAGAGGGAGACGGGGGGAGGGAGGGAGACGGAGGATTGAGGGAGACAGAGGAGGGAGGGAGACGTAGGAGGGAGGGAGAGGGAGGGAGACGGAGGAGGGAGGGAGACGGAGGAGGGAGGGAGACGGAGGAGGGAGGGAGACGGAGACTGAGGAGGGAGGGAGACTGAGGAGGGAGGGAGACTGAGGAGGGAGGGAGACTGAGGAGGGAGGGAGACGGAGGAGGGAGGGAGACGGAGGAGGGAGGGAGATGGAGGAGACGGGAGAGACAGAAACAGACGGAGACAGATAGAGACTAACAGGGACAGACAGACAGCTAGGCAGAGACCGGGACAGACAGAGGCAGAGACAGACAGAGAAGCAAAGAGACAGACGGAGAGGGAGGGCGACAGAGAGGGAGACGGGGGGAGGGAGGGAGACGGAGGATTGAGGGAGACGGAGGATTGAGGGAGACGGAGGATTGAGGGAGACGGAGGATTGAGGGAGACGGAGGAGGGAGGGAGACGCGGGAGGGAGACGGAGGTGGGAGGGAGACGGAGGTGGGAGGGAGACGGAGGTGGGAGGGAGACGGAGGTGGGAGGGAGACGGAGGTGGGAGGGAGACGCAGGAGGGAGGGAGACGGAGGAGGGAGGGAGACGGAGGAGGGAGGGAGACGGAGGAGGGAGGGAGACGGAGGAGGGAGGGAGACGGAGGAGGGAGGGAGACGGATAAAAGGAGAGAGGGAGGGAGACGGAGGGAGGGAGACGGAGGAGGGAGGGAGACGGAGGAGGGAGGGAGACGGAGAGAGGGAGTCGGAGAGGGAGGGAGGGAGGGAGAGGGAGGGAGGGAGAAGGAGAGGGAGGGAGAAGGAGAGAGGGAGGGAGGGAGAAGGAGAGAGGGAGGGAGGCAGGGAGAAGGAGAGGGAGGGAGAAGGAGGGAGGGAGAAGGAGAGGGAGGTAGAGGGAGGGAGAGGGGGAGGGAGGGAGGGGAGGGAGGGGGAGGGAGGGGGAGGGAGGGGGAGGGAGAGGGAGGGAGAGGGAGGGAGAGGGGGGGGGAGGGAGGGAGAGGGAGAGGGAGAGGGAGAGGGAGGGAGAGGGAGGGGGGGAGGGAGGGAGAGGGAGAGGGAGGGAGATAGATAGATAGAGGGAGGGAGATAGATAGAGGGAGGGAGGGAGATAGATAGAGGGAGGGAGATAGAGGGAGGGAGATAGATAGATAGAGGGAGATAGATAGAGGGAGGGAGATAGATAGATAGAGGGAGGGAGATAGATAGAGGGAGGGAGGGAGATAGATAGAGGGAGGGAGATAGATAGAGGGAGGGAGATAGATAGAGGGAGGGAGGGAGATAGATAGAGGGAGGGAGATAGATAGAGGGAGGGAGATAGATAGAGGGAGGGAGGGAGATAGATAGAGGGAGGGAGATAGATAGATAGATAGAGGGAGGGATATAGATAGATGGAGGGAGGGAGATAGATAGAGGGAGGGAGATAGATAGAGGGAGGGAGATAGATAGAGGGAGGGAGATAGATAGAGGGAGGGAGGGAGATAGATAGAGGGAGGGAGGGAGATAGATAGAGGGAGGGAGGGAGATAGAGGGAGGGAGATAGATAGAGGGAGGGAGATAGATAGAGGGAGGATAGATAGAGGGAGGGAGATAGATAGAGGGAGGGAGATAGATAGATAGATAGAGGGAGGGAGATAGATAGATAGATAGAGGGAGGGAGATAGATAGATAGAGGGAGGGAGATAGATAGATAGATAGAGGGAGGGAGATAGATAGATAGATAGATAGATAGATAGATAGATAGATAGATAGAGGAGATAGATAGATAGATAGATAGATAGAGGGAGATAGATAGATAGAGGGAGGGAGATAGATAGAGGGAGGGAGGAGATAGATAGAGGGAGGGAGGGAGATAGATAGAGGGAGGGGAGATAGATAGAGGGAGGGAGGGAGATAGATAGAGGGAGGGAGGGAGATAGATAGAGGGAGGAGTAGATAGAGGGAGGGAGATAGTGGAGGGAGGGAGAT